>NC_060207.1:19020000-24722500 GCF_021130785.1 Homalodisca vitripennis
AACTTAACTACCATCTCGGAAAATAGTGGCAATTTTTTAAAGTTTTAAATATATATTCCTCAAAGAACGTAGCCTGCAAATTTTAAAGACTATAAATGAAATTGTTCACACATACCTTGCCACATGATACATTTCACAGTTTTGAAGGAAACAGGATTTTTCTGGGCATTTGCCATCGTTCAGTGAAACAAGAAATCGGTAACACTACGTTTCGAGATCTGCAATCTGATCTCTTCTTCAGGTTTACCTGAATTTCTTCAGGTTTACCTAGTGTTACTGATTTCTTGTTTCACTGAACGATGGTAAATGTCCGGAAAAATCCTGTTTCCTTCACAATCCTTCCATCGTCAAAAATAACCTTCAAAGAAAGAATTCACAGTTTTGTTAATCGAGTGGGGTTTAACAGCAGTGTTTATAAAAAGTCAACACAATTAAGCAGAAGGCGATATTGTATGTTTTTGTGTAGTTAATCTACATATGTTAATATTACATGTAAAAATCCATATATGCTTCGTGATGAAGCTTCGTACAAAACTTTTAGTCTGTAGGTCAGTTGGTTTTTGAGATATATTGCGGAAAAAACTGCAGATGGACAGATTTTACAAATAGACTGAACTAAAACTTTTACTTGCCCCTCGAGTGGCTTCGTATTTTTTCTGTTAGTGGGGAAAGGGTGATTTTTAAGAATGTCATGGCACGGGATTCATAGGGTACGTAGACTGTTGAACCTGTGGAATATAGTTCAAAGTATAAAACAGGACTGTCCTTCCACAAGTAAACAACTTTCTTGAGAAGGATATATGACAGTCTAAATGAAAGAAGCCGCGTGTAGGTCGATGTCGAGTTGTAAGCTTAGATTCCTCACACTTTCTTTAGGTCTATCTCATACCTTTCACTCTTTTGGTGACCTTGTTAAATAACAGCTAAGGGACAGCTAAGGGAATGGATCTGGTGTATTGGTAAGAGGATTTAGCGTGAGATATACTTATAACATTGCTCATATTGAAACTTGTATGTGATATTAAATAAACTATTAACGATAATCCTTTAATAAGTCCTAACACAATTTAGATTTTGTTACCTATTTACATGCTACAAAAAAAACTTTTAAAGTCTTGTTTGTTTAGAAATATATACACACATGCCATTTGGAAGAATTGGAATAAAACTGTGTTCGTTTACATATTTTATTTCCTTTTCTCATATAATATTATATAAATTTTTGAATTTTTCAGTTAGATTCATATCAATAAAGTATATGATTTTTAAATCCGATCTCCACTGTTCCAAGAAAGTTCTTTTGATGTCAAGGTTAAAAATTGATTATTGTAAATGTTTTGTTTGCATGTAATGCCTTTTAGAATAATTCCAACGCATTTGTGCCATGTGGTAAAGTAACATGCAAACACCTTTAGCAGGAAGTTAAACTTACAGCTAAATACTAAAATAATTACTAACCAATTCGATATTAACATGGTGTAGCCGAATAAATATAAATTCCAAGGATCGAAATATAAAATAAAAATATGATTGATATTCGAAATTGAACGTTTTCTTAACGTGGCTTACCACAATTTTAACTGTGAATGAATGGGAACCTTATTAAAAACTATCTTGTTAAAAAAAAAAAAAAAAAAAAAAAAAAAAAAAAAAAACAAGAGAAAAGGTTTCAAACATACTTTTAAATTCATATAGATAAAATCATACTATTTTAATTTTTCTTTATATTATTCATATTATTTTTATTAAAACTGTTATATCTTTACTGAAGCAGTTTATTATGAAATTGTCATTACTACAATATTATGTAGACTAAAATTACGCTTGAGTACTGTTTCAAAAAGTCTTCATAACTGTTAGCTGTAAAGAATTTTCTTAAAACATTTAACTCTTTCATTAAGCTAATAAGTTGACAGATAAATCACGTATTGTTTGTATTCCCAACTTTTTTTATTTCCTGCTCTTAAAGAAACGGTTTAATAATGTTACTCAAGGGAACTTCCGCTGCGATTGTTTTATCTGTTATATTACTTTGACAATAAACTTTTTTAATCTCTTCAACAGCTAACAGCCATTATCTGAAAAAAGATTTATCCAGCGTAGTGTTCTGGAGAAGTACACGAGATAGAGAGTCATGTGAAATAGGATACGGCAATCTAATACGACCACGGAGTATTGATTCATGTGGAGGCGTACCTCAGTCTCGAGTCAGTTTGAATGATATAGTACCATTATTTTGGAGCATGATATTAAAAAATAAATAAATATTTAATCTTGGTATATTTAAAGGAATATACCATACCTTGTTAGGCTGCATAAAAAACATGCATTTACAAACTCGCCCATTATGACTCTAAAAAACAACTATAATTAGAAAGTGAGACTTAGGTTACGAAAAATAGAAAACATTCAGTGCCTTAAAATAATATTAGAGTAATACATTTAAATGTTATAGACTAAATCTTTGATATCTTTCTTCAAATTAACTATGTTTTTTATTAAACAGACACCAAAGAACTTTTTACCAATAAGTTCGCTAACTTATTTTCAAAAAACTATATCAACGACAAAAATAACACCCAATTCTGCATAAGATCTTCATACGATTTCCAAATATTTTCAAAGATCTAATATATTTCATGAACATCTCAATGTACAAATACTGAACAAACTTTCTCTGTTTGTAAATTTACAATTAACACACTATACGCAAATATATAAGCATACAATATCCAAAACTATAGGTAAACACGTGCAAGATCAGAGTGGAGCATTAACATTATTAACTTTGATGGTGAGTTGCAAACATGGAATAATCTTCTTAAGTGCAAACTTCGGCCGCGAATGAGATTAGCAGAAATTAAGGAACCATTCCTTTGGAAAGTCAACTTCGGCATTCCTGACTTTGAGAGTTTGCTATATATTTGCAAAATCTTAGTTTTAATTAATCAATGTTTTGCCATAATATATCCCTACTGAGAAAAGATTTGTTTTCCGTTCCAATATGAAATATTAGTTAAAATTTTAATCCAATTGTACGGTATTAAATAAATTTCTTTACAGGGGCATTTTATGTTTTCATTATTTAATTCAAGTAAACATTTATAATATTTCAATGAAGGAGGAGGAGCTTTTCTTATTGGAAATATCAATTTTCTATTAGTTTATTAAAGAAAACTCACAATTCTCCAATAAATTCTATATTTATCACGAGGCCTTTCGACATCGAAGATGCCATCATCAGGTGTGAATCAACAATTTAAAACAAATATAAGCTGAGTAAAATTGAATATTGACAGTTTATTAAAAAAACAAAAGAAGAATATATAAAAAACAAAGAACTACTTTAAAAAGTGAACAAAAAGAAAAACGAAACTGGCAATGCATGAGTTATGGTCCATTTTATAAAGAAATTAAAAAGTATTAAAAAACATCTTGACATGAACATGACATTTTGCATACCAAATAAAATAAATAACCTAATTAGAAATCCAAAAGATAAAATTTTAGATAAAAATAAAAGTGGTATTTACAAAATTAACTGTGAATATTGTGATAAGATCTATATTAGCCAGACAAAAAGAACCATTAAAAAAAGATTTAAGGAACACGAAAGATATTATAAATACGGACAAACTGAAAAATCAGCTATTGCCAAATATGCATTTGAAAGAAACCACACATTTAAAAACTTTACATTATTAAAACAAGTCCATAAACAAAAAGAACTCGACGCATATGAAACATTATACATAACCAAACATAAAGATAAAATATTAAACAATGACTTTGGACCGATTCAAAATTCACCATTCCTTTATAATATAACTAAATTCTTTTTTGACCAAAACTTTTATACATATACTAATATTTATTTTGTTTTACTTTTAACCATATACATTTTGTATTCAGTTTTACTCAGCTGATATTTGTTTTAAATTGTTGATTCACACCTGATGATGGCATCTTCGATGTCGAAAGGCCTCGTGATAAATATAGAAATTATTGGAGAATTGTGAGTTTTATTTAATAAACTAATAAAAAATTTATATTATTTACATGTTATAGTCTTTGAGATTGTTTATAGCAAATTAGATTTTACAACGTACAAAGTAGAAGGTGACATACCACTTGTCGAGGGTACTGGCTTCGGTAACATTGCTTGAAAATTTTCAAACATACATACCTAATTTTTATTCCCAAGATGTCCTGTGAACAGGCAAACAGACAGATATACAGACAGAAATAACATTCAACGGCAAATAAAAATGAATTAGTCTACCAAGTGATAAGCTTCAATGACACTCATCCAAATTTCATGGCTGACACCGTCATAAGGCTATAAATAAAATATTTCACAAGATCTCTTGCCACATGATAAATTCATTTTTTTGTTCATTAAGTTACGCAGTGTTTAAATATTTAAAATCAAATGTTCTGTTATCTAGGAGTTGAACTACAATGCGAGTGTAGTGAAATCAAATCGTCACCGCTTTTAATATTGCAATACACTATTTTCTTACTTTATGAAATAACTGTACTCAAAGACGTATGTTAAAATCTCATATAGTTGTACTCAAATTGTCTAAAAACTTATTTATTCCACTATTTTGTTTTTGGTTATGGTTACTCATAGGAGCAATGCAAACATTAACGCACAGCCAAATCTCTTGGAGTGACATGCCCATCATCGAAAGTGTACAAAAATGAAGCTTCATGGAATATTTAAAGTCCACACGTTTAGACATCTTGCGGACAGACAGGAGTGACATTTTACGAGCACCACGAGAGATAGGCTGCGCTAAAGCTCGGCCAACTAAACTAGTAAACTGCGAACCCGATAGAGGATAACTCACAAATTGGCACTTCAAAGATAAATTTAAAAATTTAACTAAAGTTGAGGTTTAATTTTTTACTAGATTTTTGCTGATGCTAACCTATGTTGCAAGATACGCCTCAAGGCGTGTAGTAACAGGCTTCTGAGTTGTGTGCAAAATTTCAAATCTGTAGCTCATTCAATTCTTGAGATATCCTGCGGACAGATACACAGACAGAGAAGTTGACACAAAAATGACGCATCATAGAACTCATGAAATATTTCACAACATATCTTACTTACCATATGGTACATTCACATTGTTTTCATTAATTAGAATTTAATGTCACAACGACAAAAAAATGATACTATATAAAATGATAGTTAAGCTATGTCTGTTAATAGGTCATGTTTGAATATCTTGAGTGTATTGAGCTATTTTACAAATTAATTTACTCTGATATTTTCTAGTTGCTATCATGCATCAACATGAAATTCAGTGTTCCTCATACAGAAATGAAGCTTTATGCACAATTGGAAGTCTATATGTTAGTTCGTTTACGAGGTATCGTGCGGACAGAAATGAAATTTTGCCAGCTCCACTAGAGAAACGCTTCGCTAAAGCTCAGCAAATTAACGCACAATAATACCAACATGTAATAATACCGAATACAAACTATGCAGACCAAAATCCTTAATCTCAGTTTGTCCTTCCTAAATTATAACTCGAAATGTTTATGCGAGCGTGTGCAAACTACAATTTCCACGTAAAAGAACACAAAAGAAAGCACATTTTTCTTTTTATGCCGTGGATATCCCAACCGACATCACAAATGAAGTGTGGTGGGTTGCAAAAATTGAAAACAATTACTATGGCTATCGATGGAAAATCCAAATACGAATCAAAATTACATTTATGTCTTGTTGGTTGGACACAAGCAGTTGGAATACCTATCTCTTACGTCCTGGTATGAGTTCAGCAAAGTGTGATGGGGTAAGAACAGGTTAATTTTATATCATAACACAATTATTGTTCATAGATTGTAAATATTATTTACAATGTTATTTTATTTCTAAACAAAAAAGACTTGCATGACAATTCAAATGTGTAAAACTAATAAAAAAGACATACATTTCTTTAAACTTAATAAAAATGTGTAAACAATCTAAAATAAAAAAAAGATGTACCTTAAAAACTTTTACGAATTAGTTACAAAAGGAAATAGGGCTCCTAGTTACAACAGAGAATCCTATTTTTTATACTTACAATATTTATTATATTTGTGCCATTACTTATATAGAACTTATAAGTATATTATTAGACATCGTTTATTGCGTGTTTTATTTTCAGAATGGCCTGAATCGTTCATTGCTGAAGGTGAAGTTTTTAGTGGCAGTCATTCCATTACCATAACACTTAGAAATTATTTTTTTTAAAGATTTAAGTTAGCAAAATATCAGTAAAATTAATCCAAATCACATTTAAAAGTGTGCACATGCTTAGTATTTTTTAAACTTTAGAACCACTCTCTTTAGCATACATTTATCAACTTATCTAAATTAAAGTTATTATTTTTATGTATTTATTAGCCTTTTGATGGTTTAAAATAAAACGCTGAATGTTGATTATGATGAGCTCTTACATTATTTAAACGTATCTTACCTTAATAATAATTGTTTTATTTTGTAATTTACGCCTGTGACCTTTTTTAATGCCAAGCATCAAGTTATTTTTATTTGATTTAATAAAAGTTTCTTTAATATCGCGGTTGTTACACTACCTGCGATTAATAAAAAGTATATAAGTATATAATGTATATAAGTATATAAAGTATATAATTATATAAAGTAATAAGTATATATAAGTATAAAGTAACTCATTTGCACTAAACTGTTTGCGTTATGACGCATTCAGGTTCTCCCGTCGGTGGGAGAGGAGGAAGTTGAGAGGTACAGGCTCATTTGAGCCGAGCCTCGTCAAGCAGTCTTTGAGTGGGTGGTCGATGTTAAACAGCTTATTGAAATGCGAACCTGTGTTCAAAGACAGAATTCTCACAGTGATGCCGTCTAGAATTCTTTATGTGGGGCAATCGCTACAGCCAAGCATGAAACAAGAATGATCGTTATTTTTAAAACTGCATAAATTCACTGTAAGAAATACTCTTAAGATTAAGTAAATTGCAATGACTGAAAAATTAACTTCCTTTGAATATTAGGTAATTGTAGTTTACAAAAATGTCGTACTTTAATCGATCCAATCAAAGTATAATTGTAAAAAAACAAATGCTAACAAAAAAATCTAAAAATAAGTGGTGTTATATATTAAAACTGTCTCTCTTAATTTCAATCTATGGAATTTTTCGGTTTTGTGACATAAGATGTCTATTTAATTATTACTGGAAGATATTCAGTTTTTCTTTTTTACTGTTCAGAATTTGTTATACCATCATTTCATATCCAAATGCGTTTGTCTCCTTCTTAAATCTATTATTTACTTGTATATGTTCAAATATATATTTTGTAGAAAGTTATTTTTCATTTGAGTTGATTTAAAGTGACAAGTCGCGCCATATACCTGTAATGATTATAAAAAATAAAAGTATATTATTATAATATTGTATTACAAGTATTCTATAACGATACATTTTACATCTTACTCCCCGCAATTCTTTATTATTTCTCTTTGTGACTGGTTTAACAATTTTTAATACCAAAACAATTCAAAGTTAAATATTAATGAGAAATTAGGTTGCAGATTTTCATTGAAACATTGCACCAAGTAGTACATTTTACGTATATAATTAATTATAATTGTTACTAGCCTTTGTTTCCAGTTGATATCTAACAAAAAAAGTAAAAAGTAAAGAATTTATTCTTATTATTAGGTGAATGTAGGGCTAAAAAACTCTCTCTTACACTTAACCTGGTTTTGAACCTACGGCTCAAAGGTGTCTTCCGAACCACAACCAATGGCCGGGCAGGCGGGCTGCTTGCAAGGACAGGATCGCTCAACGGTCACCCATCCAAACAGCAGCCACCTCGACGTTGCTTGATTCGGTTATCTTGCGATAACCGCTGTACCCATTACACTGTACCATTGCCGAAAACACAGACAGTTAACTACTTTTGCCAGAATCGCAGCATGATTTTAGCTCTCATATGGTTTTCTTTTGTACGAGAAAGTAATATATTAACAAATATTTACTATAGATACCCCACATGTCTTCATTCTTTTTGTTTATAGTTTGGATAATATTTGCACTAAATATATTTTATAAGTGATGATTAAAAAAAACTTGTGTTAATATTAGAACGGTTTTATGAATACTAGATTTTTATTCTTATCTAAATTACTAGGAAAACACTTTAAATGTATCCATGATGAATCTTATCTGTAACCGTTTCGAGTAAATAAATGTCATCTGACTTTTAAATAGACTTTTTTATATTTTGTGTGATTGGCAACAATAAATACATTGTCTTGATTAAAATCTGCAGTTGCAAAACTAAATACAGTTTAATACATAATATGAGTGCAATACACAAGTTCTTGCATGGCATGATGAAATGTTGGAAGTGTGAGCACAAGGATGATCGATATATCGATATTTGACATGAAAGTATTACACACATTCCAAAGTTACAAGAACCGCAGAGTCTTCATAATGCTGCTGATACGAGAATTTCATAAAAAACTGCGCAAAATCTCTTTGAGACCATGTCGTTATTTTATACTAATACTTATTGGAGTCACACACATTTTGGTCAACTAGTATTGAAATAAACTCGCAGTTCAAAGGAAGAAATTCTCCGTTTTGTTTTTGACTAATCATTTATTTTATTACCAGAAGAATGTAGTAATGCAGATTGCTATAAAGGTTATCGGTTTTCAGTTCATTTACAGTATATATAAATAATGCTGCGGTGCCTTTTTTGGAAAAAATATGCAATAAAACATATCATCCGTGAAGTGTAGGATGATATTATAATGGTAAATTATCAGTGGCAACAATGTTTTTGTTTTTAGTGGGGACTAAAAAGCTATTAAGTTGAGTTCAAAAGCAGCCTCAGATTCATCACACGTAGGAATATTCGACGAACAATAATGAACTAAAATAAATTCTAAAAGAACAACGAAGGAAGGGAACAATTTATTAAGTGATGGACTGTCGAGTTGTAGATCTCGAGAAATAAACCTGAAATTCGAATGATAGTGAAAGTAGATTCTGGCTTTTATGATCAAGTGTAAGAAATACTAGTAAACAATTGCAAAATTAAAATGTACATGGTCTTAAGCGTTCTTTAATAACAAAAAATAATTAAAAAAACAATGAACTCAAGTTATTGTTTGTACGTTAAAGGTTTTTTTTTTCAAAATTAGTATCACGAAGTAATGGGTTGTTGTCATACACAATCATATATAAAAATATATCTTACGAAGCAATGTGTATTTTAACAAAATTCGTGGCAGTGTAGAAGAAGTTTAGCAATTTTGTAATCTCTATAAAGCTCCATATGTTCTGTAAATTAATACAAAAATCATTTCATTTAGAGGAAAGCACTATTCAAATTAGTTCACAATTCACAATTAGAAATAAATCTCGTGGAATAAGTAACACTATTTTCCGGAACTTCCTACTATATATGGGCCCAATACATTTTTTTGCGTAGAGTTTTGCGTGGCAGGAAGAAGTGTTGGAAGTGTGAACACCAGGATGATCGATATATCGATATTTCACATGGAAGTATTACTTACATTCCAAAGCTGCAAGAACCGCAAACTCCCCCAGTGATGTTGGGTGTTTCATAAATCTGCTCTAACAACTCGTTATTTTCTCTGAATATTAATCTTTTATTGCGTGTCACATCAATATTCGATACCTACTGATTAAATAAAAACCCAAATTCAACTGTAAAAAAGTACTCCAGTTTCGTTTGATGTTGATTTAAAATTTTCATTACAGAACAACGCAGTTGATGATTGCTTAACGAATAAGTTTTGTGGTTTATTTTATTTACTGAAATCTCAGTTAAACCAACTTTTAGGAAAGTTTGTAATAGACAAACCAACGATGAAGTTTAAGTTGATATAATGGTAAATAATCAATGGCATTTACAAACCAATTTCATGTAATGTACGGTTTGTAATGGGGATTAAATACTGGCTTTAACCGTCCCACGGACCTGGGCGAGTCCCCTACATCAGTACACGAGAGCAAACCCACTCATGTTAACACAATCTAAATCCATCCCACCCGTTTACAAACCGTGCAATCCATCGCGTTTGATGTCGTCTGAAAGCCATTTTACTCGTACCTCTATCGTGGTTTTTATGAAAAAACCAATCATGATGACAATGCCTGGTATTACCAGTTAATCATCTGTAATTAAACATTCATTTTACTCAGTTTTATTTATTTTATCATCAATCAAGATAGGAGATAAAATATATTTGTAATACATGAATTTATAACCTGCGTTGATCTTCAGTTTGATATTTCGAGATATCAGCCTCACATGAAATCTACCTAGTAAGCAGTAAAGAATATTTAATATACGAATTGCAAATATTCCTCTTAAAGGTACCTAAATTATTTAATATTACCGATTTATAAACGTGGCGCGGTCTTTTCGAAACCATGGAGAGGGTGGTGAGGAGATCGGTTGTGATATACAGGGAAGGATAGAATATCAGCTGATCTCTCAGATGGAGTGGTGGATGCCAAAGCATGCATAGATACGGGGTTTTATGAAATATCAAGTATAAGATATGCAACTGTAACAAATTCATAATTTAAGTTTATCAGCAAAGTTCTTAAGAAAAATACTAATTTAATATGCAGTAAAGGCTCGATATTCTTTAGAAGAAATCTGTGTTCTATATACATTTTCACTTATATTATTTGCTAAATTGTATGAACATTTTTTTTCATTATTATAATTTAATCCTGTGTACAATAATATTATACACAGGAATGTGTAATTCCAGTGATATAAATGTTCGAAAATGTTTGGAATTTTAAGGCTTTTTACTATAAACCTACACTTAATTGAATGTATGGGCTGTTTACTAAAAATAAAAATACGTTTTAAAATACTTGAAAAAATTCATAAAATAGTTAAGTGAAAAATCATTATTCATATCATTATTCAGAAATTTACCGATTTGTGTATATAAAATGTAAGGCCGAAAATTTCCTGATACATAAATCTCACTGAGACCAGCGGATTCCAACATCTAGTGAGTCCAAACACCATTATTACTAATGGGTAAAATCTTCTAAATAGGTACTAAAAACTTCTAGAAACCAACCTTAGTAACTCTAAATATATTCATAAAATATGATCTAAAAAGGACTAATTTTTTAAAAGGATAGGATTTAGAACATTTTACAGCATTATCTTTTACGAGATCCAATACCCTACAATTCGAGAATTTCTACCTATCCTATGTTTCAGAATTTAAAATCTACGATGATGGACCATCGAGCACGAAAATAAAAAATAAAACATGATTGTTTTACATACACGCAAAAATCATTCATGTCAACAGAAAAGTTTTACGTTATAAATCAAAACTCGCCAAAGTAAGGAGAAGCGCTCACAAAATGTACTCGTACTTCACGATACAGGCGTCCTACCACTGCAATATCCGTCAGAGCAAAGAGGAGCTCTGGGTCTTGGCCTAAATCCCAATCGAAGACGCTCAATGAGCTTAAAACTACGTATCATACTTAAGACCACTGAGTTCTAAAACGTAGCTCTTTAACTTGTGCTTCTGCTATACTCGTATGTTACTGATAAATAGATACATTACATACCGGATATTTATACATTTGTTATTTCCAAATATAATCAAACAAACCAATATAGGTTGGTTAGTTATATAAATACAAAATATATATTTTATTGTACAGCAGCCAAATAAGGTACTTATGGTGGAGATGTTGATTCAATTCAAATGTCGAGCTCAGCTTCATTTCTTCTTCAGCTTTTTCTTTTTTTTGTTCTCTTAGGACAAGAAGCTTATAAATTGCACTTAGTCCTGTAAGAACCTTTGCGCTGCTTCCGGAGTGATAGGATATTCAGGATGGGTAAGGTTAGGGAGTAGGGGCCGCCTCCTATCCATGAGGAAGAATTAGGGCACTAAATCTCAAAGTCATCCCGGAAGAAGGAGAGGCTCTGAACCAGTCTCTCCAGTCAAAGTAGGCAGGGGGGGTGCACACCCTTGTTGAGGTTAACAGGAACCTCTGAGGTAAGGGAACAAACCCCAGCAACTCCAAGAGTCATCTTCCACAGTGGACTAGACCTATTGAATTGCCCATGAACCCCAGAATCTTAACATTTGCGGTTAGTGATGTGCCGCTACTGGAAATCCATAAGGTTGCCCAGATTGAAGTGGCACATCGGTTTTTGCTGTGCCCAGTGGTTAGTGCCCTAAAACAGTGTCCTTCTTCCGGTTAGTGCAGGATCAAATCTGACACTGTTACAGGTTTGACTCCTGGAATCTGGGAGCCCACGTACGTCTGAAGAGATCTAAAAATCTAAGTTCATAACAAATTATTTTCATAGTTTCAAGATTAAAAACAGAAGTATGTCTGGTTTTCCCAGCAGCTATCCAGTTTAATCTAGATGAAGAGGTGCACAATTTAATGCTCTACGATGTTTTAGACATGGTCCCAAAGCGCGATGTAGCAACCAAGTTTTCTAGTCGACTCTTCCCACCATAGCTTTCCACGGTGCAAAGATCACATTCGTCACCAATTTTTAGACGGATTTAGAGTCCAGATTTCATGTCTGTTATACTCATTTATTTTACAGCACCAATAAGTTATTCTCTTGAGTCAATGACTGAAAAATCCCAATTTCATGTCTGGTGGAGGAAACCTTTACAGCATTGTTAGTTCTGAAGGGATATCCACATTTTAATTTTTACTTTCCTTTTTTATAAAATATGAAAATGTAGGTTTGAACATGCCATGTTTTACATGAACACTGTTTTTGAAATAAAATATTGAGATGGGTTTGAAAGATTTGTTTAGACTGTGTATATTTTGTATAGCCTGTTCCAACAGATCACCTGTTGCTGAGGCCCAGCAGATTGTGGGGTAGGGAGGAGTGGATGGATCGAAGCGGCTAGTTGATCGACCAAACAGTTCATTTAGCTGCTCATAGTTGTTAAAGCGCAGCTCGAGTTCTGCTCTTCACTTTAAGATAGTGCTGTAGATTTTGGGTTTGGAAAAAATGTGTTTTTTTTATTTTTAATAGTTCTTAAAATTAACTTCTCTATATATACAACGTTTTTAATCACTACATAACATGTTTACAAAAATTTAAAGTAGAAAATTGTTGTTATTTTGAATTGAAGACCGAATAAAAGCGCTAAATAAAAAATACGACAGTTTTACAGTATGCACATGAGTTTTATCAGGAATTGACACCCTTTAAAAAAAATATTATTTTAAATTTAGTAAATTTATCTTTCTTAAATTATATTATGTAATTACAAAAATATTATTTACTTAAGTCATAAAGGAATAAAAAACATCTGAGAACTTGAAGCAATAAGTCATATACTTATTGTAAACATTTCGTACTTTAAATTTCACCCGTTTTTATTTGCCCTTGATTACAAAAGTATCTATATTTAAAAGTGTGTAGTTTCATGTAAAAAACAAAGAAATGTTTCCACATTTCAGTATCCTGAAACCTAAGAATTTAACACTCAATATGTGACAACTAAACTTTTAAACAAAGCTTAAATATATTTTATTGGCAAACTAAAAACTGCAGTTTGACACATTTAAATATGTTTTAATTTAATCAACAGGAAAACTGAAATATACCGAAATAGTTTGTGAAAATCATTATGTAAAACTAAATAAGAACTACAATTTTTAATTGTCTCATAAAGAAGTAAAGTTACACAATTTGAGACCCAAAGTAAACCATTAAGTAAACTATGACCTGCAACCTGATCTATTTCTGAAATTAATAACTAGCCTAAATATAAAAACAATCTAGATTAAAATTAAAAAAAATCATACCAGAAAGCTGTGAAACACAATAAATCAGGAAACTTAACAACCGTGTCGTGTGAAATGATGAGAATCAAAAATAGTTTTCATTCTCGTAATAACATCGTAACCTACGCGTAACTGTATTCACAATAACTTGTTACGATAATGTATAGTCTACTTAGCCCACTAGATGCAAGTAATGCACAAAACAATAATTGATATCAATATATGTGCTCTCTGCACGTACGTAGAAGTGGGGTAAGCGCCAACCGATTATGTTGTGAATGTGTTTAGCTCCAGTTCACCTTCCTATTAGTGTAGCGTCTGAAGTCTGACGCTGTCAGTGACTTGATTCCTGGAATTCCTGGTGTTTAGACACCGTGTTTAAAACATGACTTCTGGAATCTGGAGTCACGTTCGTCTGAAGAGATACAAAAATATCGAAGAAGCAGCTCAAAACTCTTTATATCTTTTCAACATCAGAGATTCCAATATATTGCAAAATCTAGTGTAATCTAGATGAATAGGTATTATTGTCTCATAAGGAGCACAATTTAGTGCAATACGATGTTTTAGATACTATCTGTTCAGACGAACATTACTCCAGATTCCAGGAGTCAAGTCAGGACAGCGTCAGATTTCAGACGCTGCACTAAGAGGAAGGTGAACTGGAGCTAAACTCAACATTCACATTGATTCAACCCTTCCCACCACAGCTGCGTCATGGGATTATCCTGATTTTACGATGCGCACCCCACGCCGCGCTACAACTGTGTCGACAATGTGTCAGAAACATGAAATTCTCGAGCCCGCTGACAGATATGGAAAATGTTTTAAATGTGTTACGGGTATGTTTTAGAACCTCAATAACAAAATACAAATTTTCGTTTATTTTAAGTGGTAAGCCACGACATGTAATGAATTACAAATTGTACATTTGATGGCAAATTGTATGTTTATACTTTGTAAAAACATACTACTTACTCACGGTTCGGTTATGTTCGTTAGTAATTCTTTACCAATTATAAGTTTAAAGATGGCTGCATTTGACGTTAAACAAATGTTTATCCTTTAAGCCTTTCTATTTAGATTTTTAGATAGCGGCTGTTCAAAGTTTCTGAAAGGAATGGTCAAGTAAAACAACAAGTGTATTACAATTATAATTTATTTACAACAATGTTCTTTGATGTAAGGTATTTTACTTAGGAAGGGTTGTTTCAATGCGAATGCTGCTAAGCCCAGCGCAGCTTTGATGCCTGAAACTGTCAGAGACTTGACACCTGGAATCTACACTTTTTCTTCGCCAACTTTTTTGTACCTCTTCAGAAGTAGACTCCAGATTCCAGGAGTCGTCTGTGACAGTGTCAGACTTCAGACGATGCTTTAAACAAAAGGTTTCACTCAAATTCAGTGTTGTAGTTGCACAAATCAATTTCAAAAACTAATAACGCATTCGGATGACAGCTATACGTAAAATATACCTTTCTGCCGTATGCAAAAAAAAAGAAATATACTATTCTTTTCTAAATCTCATCCCGTTCAGTTACTACATAAGTACTTGGTCCGTTCAATTCACTAAGCACTTTATTCTATCATACTGACGTAATTTACATTCATGAAAGGATTAAGCGAGATTAGAAAGAAGGACATTATGAACTTTTATGACATAGTTTAGGACGAGCTCGAGTGAATTACAGACATAAATTACGGAAGTGTTCAGTGAAAGTGAATCAGTTAAACGAGCTTTAGTGTACATTTTATTCCCTCTTTATTTACAACTGTGTTTAAAGTAAGCTGTTTGCATGTTAGCTTTAAGTTCTATAATTACTAAGGTAGATTTACTAAAGCACAAAGCACAATAAGCCCACAAAGCCCAATACTGAATAGTATTATTCAGTATATAATACTATTAGCAGTCCATCAAAATTATTATGTCTGTTAAGAGTTAGAACTTCCTTTGTGAAGATTTGAAGATTACCTTCAACTTAGAATTGAAAGGTTTTTAAAAGTGAAACAAGTCATTATTTTCTCTGGAATTATATTATGCAATTAGTATAGCTACCGACTACGCATTTTCTTCTACATTTTGATATATAAACTTAGAAAATAATGCACAAAATCATTGTTGACACAAATATTCTTAGATATAAGAACTTATTAGGCCTATGTATCTACATGCAATTAGTCATAGTAATTAAAATTCTATAATTAATGATAATGACAATAAAAAAGGAAACGAAGAAAGTAATCGAGCCAATAATTAAAACACAAGACCCCTAGGTTAAAGTTGCCACCATATTTGGTTACTAATGACTCTCACATTGTAGTACCTACTACATCAATTAGATTTAGGTAACACTGTTTGGCGCTAATTTAGAATATATCAATACTGTAATTCGCTAGATCAATTTATCTCTATGCTGAAGTTAATAAAAAGTATTCCGCCAACGTTTTGATTATATTTTGTACTAGGCTATATTAGTACATTATTTATAAAAACATATATAGAGTGACACAATTTCCAAAGTTCTTTTACACACATTCTTTACATAGTACCGATTTATCATTTGATAATCAAGATAACACTCGTATTAGTTACATTACAAGAACTGTAAAAACTTTAATAATGATTACTAAAGGATACCCCTTTCGCATACCTTGCTTTTCTGTACGTTTGAGTAATGAAGTGCAAAACATGTGCCATAAAGGCTGATAGTGTAGGTTGGAACATCACAAACTTCTCAGAGGAGCATATTAAAGTAGGTTACAAGACATTACTTTTTCATTTTGAATATAACCATTCAATTCGTAAATTGTAAAGTCAAAAAAGAAGTATAATAGGTCTCTCGAGATACTGGAAAAATGTCACTTCTGTTTTTTAACCGCACGATATCTCGAGAACAAACTGACTTATATATTTGAAATTTTGCATGAACCTTCATTTCAATACAAATAACATCGACTTTAATGATTATGCTTGTCTCTCATGAGATTTCATTGAATGATTCCATTCAACCCATTGATTTCATTGTTCAATGACAATTGAACATTTTTAAATGGGTATCATGTATTACAATGATAGGCAAAGAGAAAATGACAAAATAAATAAATTTGTAAGCAAACGGAGTACAATCATTACAGAAGTTAACATGTGACATAGCAACAAATGTAGGTTAGTGTAATGAGTTTAAAATGTTGCATGCAAACTCTGCGAAGCCTGTTGTTGCATGCAAACTATGCTAAGCCTGTTGTTGCATGCAAACTCTGCGAAGCCTGTTGTTGCATGCAAACTCTGCAAAGCCTGTTGTTGCATGCAAACTCTGCGAAGCCTGTTGTTGCATGCAAACTCTGCGAAGCCTGTTACGCGACACGTAGTGTGGCGTACTCCTATCTGGTTTAAAACAGATTGAAGAACAAAAATTGTTCATTCCGTCTGGACTCGAACTCGGATTTCTCAATTCTCGAAAAAGCACACCAAAATTAGACCACAGATCCCTCAGAAACATCCCTCAGATCCCACACTATTGCCAAAAAAACTTAAAACATGTTAAAGAATAGATTGAACATTATTGTTATCATGCTCACGCGACAAGTGAGATATTCCGGTGTGGGTTCTGGTACGACGAGTTACTGCTCCAACAGAAAATTAGTACGGATGTGTACTTATACCGTATTTAGAACATGTTAAAGTATATATTGAAAATTATTGATAGCATGCTCACGCGACAAGTGAGATATTCCGGTGTGGGTTCTGGTACGACGAGTTACTACTCCAACAGAACTTTAGTCGAATGTGTACTTATACCGTATTTAGAACATGTTAAAGTATATATTGAAAATTATTGATAGCATGCTCACGCGACAAGTGAGATATTCCGGTGTGGGTTCTGGTACGACGAGTTACTACTCCAACAGAACTTTAGTCGAATGTGTACTTATACCGTATTTAGAACATGTTAAAGTATATATTGAAAATTATTGATAGCATGCTCACGCGACAAGTGAGATATTCCGGTGTGGGTTCTGGTACGACGAGTTACTACTCCAACAGAACTGTAGTCGAATGTGTACTTATACCGTATTTAGAACATGTTAAAGTATTTATTGAAAATTATTGATAGCATGCTCACGCGACAAGTGAGATATTCCGGTGTGGTTTCTGGTACGACAAGTTACTACTCCAACAGAACTGTAGTTGAATGTGTACTTATACCGTATTTAGAACATGTTAAAGTATTTATTGAAAATTATTGATAGCATGCTCACGCGACAAGTGAGATATTCCGGTGTGGGTTCTGGTACGACGAGTTACTACTCCAACAGAACTTTAGTCGAATGTGTACTTATACCGTATTTAGAACATGTTAAAGTATATATTGAAAATTATTGATAGCATGCTCACGCGACAAGTGAGATATTCCGGTGTGGGTTCTGGTACAACGAGTTACTGCTCCAACAGAACTTTAGTCTGAATGTGTACTCGTACAGTATTTAGAACATGTTAAAGTATATATTGAAAATTATTGATAGCATGCTCACGCGACAAGTGAGATATTCCGGTGTGGGTTCTGGTACAACGAGTTACTGCTCCAACAGAACTTTAGTCTGAATGTGTACTCGTACAGTATTTAGAACATGTTAAAGTATATATTGAAAATTATTGATAGCATGCTCACGCGACAAGTGAGATATTCCGGTGTGGGTTCTGGTACGACGAGTTACTACTCCAACAGAACTTTAGTCCGGATGTGTACTCGTACAGTATTTAGAACATGTTAAAGTATATATTGAAAATTATTGATAGCATGCTCACGCGACAAGTGAGATATTCCGGTGTGGGTTCTGGTACAACGAGTTACTGCTCCAACAGAACTTTAGTCTGGATGTGTACTCGTACAGTATTTAGAACATGTTAAAGTATATATTGAAAATTATTGATAGCATGCTCACGCGACAAGTGAGATATTCCGGTGTGGGTTCTGGTACAACGAGTTACTGCTCCAACAGAACTTTAGTCTGAATGTGTACTCGTACAGTATTTAGAACATGTTAAAGTATATATTGAAAATTATTGATAGCATGCTCACGCGACAAGTGAGATAAGCCGGTGTGGGTTCTGGTACGACGAGTTACTACTCCAACAGAACTTTAGTCGAATGTGTACTTATACCGTATTTAGAACATGTTAAAGTATATATTGAAAATTATTGATAGCATGCTCACGCGACAAGTGAGATATTCCGGTGTGGGTTCTGGTACAACGAGTTACTGCTCCAACAGAACTTTTGTCTGAATGTGTACTCGTACAGTATTTAGAACATGTTAAAGTATATATTGAAAATTATTGATAGCATGCTCACGCGACAAGTGAGATATTCCGGTGTGGGTTCTGGTACAACGAGTTACTGCTCCAACAGAACTTTTAGTCTGAATGTGTACTCGTACAGTATTTAGAACATGTTAAAGTATATATTGAAAATTATTGATAGCATGCTCACGCGACAAGTGAGATATTCCGGTGTGGGTTCTGGTACGACGAGTTACTACTCCAACAGAACTTTAGTCCGGATGTGTACTCGTACAGTATTTAGAACATGTTAAAGTATATATTGAAAATTATTGATAGCATGCTCACGCGACAAGTGAGATATTCCGGTGTGGGTTCTGGTACGACGAGTTACTGCTCCAACAGAACTTTAGTCTGAATGTGTACTTACTTATAAAGTATTTAGAACATGTTAAAGTATAGATTGAACATAATTGCTATCATGTGCACGTGACAAGTGAGATATTCCGGTGTGGGTTCTGGTACGACGAGTTACTGCTCCAACAGAACTTTAGTCTGAATGTGTACTTACTTATAAAGTATTTAGAATATGTTAAAGTATAGATTGAACATAATTGTTATCATGTGCACGCGACAAGTGAGATATTCTGCTGTGGTTTCTGGTACGAGTTACTACAAAAACAGAACTTTAGACCGGATGTGTACTTATACCGTATTTAGAACATGTTAAAGTATATATTGAAAATGATTGCTATCATGCTCACGCGACAAGTGAGATATTCCGGTTATACTTTATAAATAAACTCTTCTGCTCACCTTGGAATGATTATACAATGTTTTAGTGACATTTATATTATTATTTATTCGATAAATAGTCTTTAGAATCTATCTGTAACTATACTGGATTGAAAAGGTAACACTATTTTAATGTAATATTGTTCCACATGAGCATTAAAATTATTATTTTTCGCATCTAGTAGAAGATGCGTGTGTGTGTTTTATAGTGATGTTCACCAACGTGATAGGTTGAAGCAAACTCAGTGAGCATTCACGCAAGATAAAAGGAACACGCACGGCGTTAATGAAAGTCTGAAAGTGTGATATACCAAGTTTATATAAGCGTGAGTTGTGCGTGATAATAGCTTAAATAATTTGAATAAATACTACATATATATATATATATATATATATATATATATATATATATATATATATATATATATATATATATATTCGTGATTCAACGATTTTTAGCCTTGTGTTTGAATAAAGGCAGAAACGTATATGAAGTTTACCATTGTCCAAGGAAACAAAATGGCCAATTGTACAGCAATCACTTCTACCGGTGGGGGGGGGGGGGTTGGCTCTTATCTTCCAGCTGTGATAAACGAGGAACATCTCTCAAGATGTACCTATCAGGTAACAGGCTGATAAGATAACGCTTATCTGTAGATAGATCCAACGCTTCTGTAACGATTGTTGCGCGCGTTATAGACTGGTTCGTTAAATTTGTCAGTACACAAAACTCAGAATTTAAGATCCAAGATGTATCGAATAATCACACAACTGGATTTTTATTCAGATCGATAGATAAATTGCCCATAATAAAAAAAATTGATCGTCTTACGCTGTATTCTTGGTAGAGGTCGAATTATAAGGGTGTGAAAAGTGTTAAAAATATCAGAAGGGGGATATGACAAATTTTCCATATCATAGATTTTTAGTTTGAGCAATAAAACAAGCTTAAAACCAACTGTCATAAATATATGCTATATTAGCGTCAGTTGATCGTGTATAGACTCTTAGTAGTGACTTTCAGTATCTTTAGCTAGTTGTTTGACGGTTATATTACTATTATTTTTGTATCTGATCGATTATAAGTTTCAATTTTTGTTTCATATGTTTAACTCTTTTGATTCCCACCTATTTTGTACTACAAAAAACTACGATCGATTTCTTTCTTAGAAAAAAGTTCATTTAAGAGTTGGATAAAAGAGCAGATTAAGTGTTTATACAGATTGGATTGGCTTTCTACTCCTAAACTTTTACTTGAAAGCCAGGTATTCTGTAAGATGCCCAACCGTTGCTAGTTGTGTACTGTATAATCATGTAATTTGTTAGGTAAGAATCGACAGTAACACAAATTTCCATGTGACCGAGACCTCTGAACGGCGATCCTTACAAGAATGTTTTGTTTTAATTGATATACTTACATCCCGAAGGCACAAACCTGGTCTTACGTTTATTTACAAAATTATTAATGGTTCAATAGCCAGTTATGTTCTTTTAAATAAGATCCAGTTGTTTGTTCCTAGAAGCAACTTGCGTCCATCAATAGTTTTTTGTCCCAAGATGTAATATAGTCCAACACTTTAATTTCTTAAAGCCTTAAGATCTTTAAATTTATTTGAGCAGGAGGTAGATGTGTTCAATAACATATTCGGTGAGTTCAAATCCGAAATTGACAAATTTTTTTGATTTATTACAAACCAAACGTTTCAATTTTGTATTGTTATAACAATTATTATTTTGTTTAGTTATGTATACAAATTGTCTCAATTTGTAAAGAGCATTGTTTTAATTTATTAACTTTTGCTTAGCCTAATTTTCTTAAAGTATTTTTTTTCTTTTTACTGAAATTTATTATATTTTGTTTAGTGTCATAAAATGTAAAAATAGCTATAAGGGTATTGCATCTGTGGCTATTGTAAATACAGTATAACTGAAATAAATAAAAGGAAAAGTAGGTGTCAAGCTTAATTAATTCATAATACGAAACATTTTTTTAAAATATGAAAATTTTTTATTACTTGTATGAAAGATCAATATATTTTTTAGTATAAAAAGTGTGAAAACTAATATATAAACTGAAGGAAGTTTACTGTTTCGAATCTGAGTTTCAATTGTCCAGATATTCAAGAGCCATCAATAAGCGATCGCTCGCCTAACTGCTTTACTTAACGTTGTTAAACTTGTGGGTAGATTAAACTTGGAACAAGTTTACAAGAGGTTGATCCTTGGAACGAAACTTTGGCCGGTCTATGAAATTAACTTCAATGTCTTGTGGACGTTTTGTACTACACGTTTATTAGGCTCGACTCGTACATTGCTGATATCGTAGAAAATTTGCTATGGGAGAGCAAAGTTAAAACAAACAACTTTCAAGATATACTTTGTTGTTAATTTTCTTGGCTATACCTCAAAGATGTCTCTTGCATCCCGAATAAAAATGTGTCTCTTCCAGTTACATTTAAATGAAACAATATAACACCGCATATAATGTCGAATGATATATCTAATAATTGAAAAAACTGTTACAAGAGATAAACATAGTTTAATAGTTAGCGTGTTTGGTTCACACTTAAATGTGCTATTTTAACTACTTAATAATAATAAATGTGTCATTTTTATATCTTAAACAAATTTGCAATAAGGTCATTCGCATGTTTAGTTAGCACATGTGTGGACGTACGGGGTTAGTTTTGCATTGCACTTTTAAAATTGATTACTTAAAATGAGAAGTAAACAATATTTTCATTAAATCTCATTAAAGAATGTTTACAACTTGTTGTATTTTACTAAATACTATATCTTAAGCATACATTTTAACTATATAATATTAATTAACAGCAAACACCAAACTGATAGACACCATTAACAGTTAGCTTCATTCAATGATGTGTCATCAAGATTCATTCAATCTAAATTAATTTAGCTTTAAAACACAACAATTTTGACAACTTTATTTCTTGTTTATTTACATATAGTATTTATTATTCACCTTACAATTTCCTAAAATTTCAAAATTGGGAAACGGTGGTAGCCGTTTAAAGTTTCGAAAGGAATATATGTCTATACCAGCCATTAAGCATTGTAATGCCAAACTAAAGGAGGTTAAAATTTTATAGCAATTTTAAGTAGCAGCGTACTTACTGGTATGCTTAAAACTTTCACCATAAAAAGCATTTTGAAATCTAGTAAAATTTTGGAAGTGTACAATAATATATCAGAAATACAAATTATTACCAGTATTGTAATTTATGAATTACTCATACCGAATTTAGATAAACTAGTTAGCTGGCCTCATTAAATAAATCGCTGCTCGCGTCTCTGAAAACGTTTATCACAGTTTTGCACTGTAAGCAATTTATAATTTCTTTGATTCTTAGATATTTTTATCTGTTTCAAAGATGGTGGTTGCAGAGAGATCCGTAAAACCCACAAAATCTCTTAACATAATTACTTATGGTTCCAGGTTTAAAATTATTTTGTAATACTTGTGGTGTATATGTACATATATACAAAAGAATGCTTTCTCAAATTACTTAAATAAATTGTTTATCAAACAACAGTTCATAAAACTTAACAAAACTAAAATTGGCATTCAACAAAATAATCTCTATATAATCATGAATATTTTGAACTAATTAACAATTGCTTAATAAAACCACTTGTCTCGTAAAAGTTTTCTCAATAAAAGGTTCTTTTGTTTTAAATAAAATAAATCAAGGCTATATTATTGAACTAAAATTAAAATCGAACCAAATATTGAACTTAAAATTCTCTAATCAAAATTCAAGTAAAATAAAAATTTCTAATTTAATTCAAAATAAAATTTTATATTTCTCTATGAGTTAAATATAATGAATAAACACTTTGCTAAAAACTTTTTCATACCATAGTATTAACTTTATTAACATTATTTGTACCACAACTTTTTCGCCACTTCCTGTTATTATCCTGTTATATAAAGTGAAAACTACTAAAAATATTATCCTCCAAAATTCATTTATTACAAACTTGATATCTTTATGTATTTAATTTATTCTACTCCCTTGCAATGATGAGTTAATTATCTAGACGTGTAAGAAAGTTGTTGTTTGTTTTTTATGTTTACGCATGTTTCTGATTATTTATCTTTTCTAGCATTTTGCTGGTTAAATATTATTGTTTTTCCATTGGGTTTTTTGCTACATTGCTACTTTATTTGTTATTTGTTTCTTATTACAAATCACAAATTTACTAATGTTGGACATTTTGATATTTAACTATCCATTATTGGGGTTTTAAACAATTTGCTGATTGTTTGTTAACTAAATTATATTCCTTACTTCTTCATTTTTTTATTTTTTTAAATTTTTAACACTAATGGTTATTTAAGTATATAAGTAAACATTATTAGTGTTTAGACTATACTCATTAACTTATTTAATTGTACTACTGTTGTAATTTTGTTGGAGGAATAAATAAATAAATTTAGTGTTCTCCTAATCTTATTATTTCCTTTCTATTAAAATAACGCAATCTATCATTAGCCATCTTTCAGAGATACAAAAAAATAAGAAACTCTACGTTTCGAGATCTGCAATCTAATCTCTTCTTCGGATCCTATTTCCTTCACAATCCTTCCATGGGTCAGCAATATCGTAGCCTATGAATTATTAAACATAATTACTAGTAAAATCATAAGTCATTGCCTGAAGAAATATATTTATTAGTACAGTACTTAACTCGTATAAATTCAATTTTGCCAGTTGAATAAAAAACTCGTAAATAATTTACATTTCATTCTGTTTTAATTTCTCCATGAATGTACAATTTACAACGATATTAAATTTATAATTACATATTTATTTAATTAAAACAAAAATATTAAAAGACAGTAAAACTCGTTTTAAGTACGATTTACTTTTTTTTAATAATAACTGGTGTACTTTAAAGAACACTAATTTGCTTTCGAGGTATATCCTGTATTATTAAAACAGATCGAGATTCTTCAGGAATCCAGGATAATCAATTTACATCACTGTTGCTTTGACGATGGCTGTGTCGAAAACATCAGTCTCAAACGTTATCGTGTGTGAGGCGAAGTTGATCTCGTTCCAAACTTCACTTTGGATCTCTAAATGGTGGAAAGCCATATCACAGAGTAAATTATTTTACTATTATTAACGTATGGTGTAGAATGAGTTTTAACATTACAAGTTACACCTTACTAGAGAAGTACACTATTAACACTTTTGTATTCTCTTGGTACATTACTGAATAACCTGTTTGAATATTGAATATAAATAGAACTGATCGTTATATTCCAGTATGAACCAATATTTACGAACCGAGCAGAGATATATTACTTTGTTAACACCTACTTGTTATTGTTAGAATTATTGCAATAGATTTATTTTTAATATCAGACATCATGAGCAATATTTTGCAGCCGTCAATTCATGAAACGACAACTTTGTATATTCTATATTCTTTCTATTATACACTTAATTAATTATACTAAATATCTTAGATATTAGTGAACGACCTAAAAGAAGGAACCATGTTACTATCAATTACAATCCATTGAGCAATAATTTTATAATAGGTTCTTTACTGTTTAAGATTTTCGCTTTTTATACGCTCTCTCCCCATCGATATAAGTTGTATTTACAATTGGGCACAGTTAGGGACAAGGTGAGTAACTTAACCCTGAGGGGCCTATGGGGGTGAGGGGCGGTGCTTGCGGCTTGTATGTGGTCAAAACGCTTGAATGTGTCTTTGCTTTTCCTTTTTGTATAGTTTAGTTTATATCTTATTCATTTTACTGCATAGAAAGTGTTACAGCACTTAAATCTGCTTCTCTTATATATGTTTTGCATTTTTAAATTGTCTTGCATTCCTATCAACATAACGTACTTATGTTGATTTTACCATTTAATTTTGTATAATTATGTTAATGTTGAATCTTGGAGCATTGGAAAAAAAATGCTACTGCGAATCACTGCATTGAATCTGGACACACCATCACTAATAAAAATTTACGATTATTGAAAGAAGTTACTAACACAACACACTTAAGTGCTTGGGAAACATTTAACATTAACACAAATCAAGAAAAACTTATCAATAATGAAGACGGACCAATTCAAAATTCAATTCTACTCTCATCTCAATTTATAAGAAAATTAAAAACGTAATTCTGTTCAAATATTTTAATGGCTAATCATATATCCAAATCTTTTACCATATGTTATTTTAATATTTGTTATTTAGAAAAATGTAAACATTTGTTCATTTGTGAAGTGCCTGATGGAAGTGATTTATGATAGAATCCTTGATTCCGAAAGGCATTGCGCAAAAATAAAAGTAATATATTGGAAAATGTTTTATTAATTTATACAAGTGATAGTAAAATAAATTATGTTAATATTTATTTAAAGTATGGTATGTTTAAAGTTAATTGAGTCTGTATTAAATTATTGTAAATGTACTATATATGACGAGGTTGAGTTATAGAGGGGCATTATAGCCCTAACACAAGCTCTTTAATCAAGAGATGTTTCATTTGATTTCGCCTAAGTGATTACAAATGACTTTAAAGAATCAATTAATCGTGGAGAGGGTGCTCAGAGTAATTGTAGATCGTATTTAGAGTTTAGTAAACCTCTTATTTTTTAATGTTTTAATTCAGTCGTTTCGTTCAAGTCGTTAATCATAAAAAAATAAATAAAAAATATGTTTCACGTTATTAACTCCACAATACAGAGTTATCTTTTTATTAGTATCAAAAATAGGCCACCAAAACACTTTTTAAAATGGGGTTTACACACATATAAACATTTGTCACAGTATACAGGTATGTAATTGTTTGTTATTTGCTTAGAGGTTAATATATACCGATGATAATTTAAAGATGAAACGTGTGTATCTTAAGTAAAATGTTTTAAAAAGGGGTTGCCTATTTTGATACTAACAAATATTTATATGAATTAGAAACATTGAATGAAAGGATTTAATAATTTCATCAAATATTACTAATATAAAAGCACGATCCAGTTTCAGTAAAAGAAAACTGTATTAAGTAATACTCTGATCGACTTTCAGCTTAAGTGGTTAATTTTGTTCCAGTTCAAGGTTTTCCACTTGAACTCCCTCCCTCTCTCTTTCTGGTTATTGGATGAGTTACTCCAGAGGAATAAATTAAATGTAATTTAGTAATAACTGAACTGAGAGATGGAAAATGTATCGTATATTATGTGGCAGTTTGTTTGATGAATGCTCACGTCTATGTGTTAAAAATGTCGTTAGAAAATGTGTCATAGGTTAGAATCGATATAAAATGATATTCATGTTAAATATTAGAATATAAAAAAAAAACGTTCGGCAGAGTAAGAGAAATTAAAAATGAGTATGACAAACCGGAAAACGCCTACGAATCCAAGACTCATGAAAGGAAATTACGATAGGCTGGGTTTTTAGTACAAAATCTACATAAACAGTTAAGTTTGTTGTTTTGAAAGTTCTATATCACAAAAGTACAATACAATAAAAATATAAACACTACAGTATTAATAAAATACAACAGACCAGTAAATTATTTTAAGTTTTAAATAGCAATTTCTGATGTTTTCTTTCTAAAGAAAACGCAGACAATCGACGATGAGTGCTGACTTTGATGGTTTCAAAATTTCCAAAAGAAGAATCCAATCTCCAATCCAGCGCGTTGTCACTGCTATGCCCGGAGTCATCTATCTCGATGTCTACCCCTTGTCAGTATTGTAACGTCTTTCAGAACCGTTGTTTAGTGCACAAGGGAATTTCTTAATCAAAACTGCTTTATGGAGCTTAATTTATGTCATTCGTAATTTAATTCAAAATTTATAATAATTAGAACATTTCTTAAATAATATTAACATTTTCCTATTTTTGTTTTTTAATGCGGAAGCGGCTAATGAACGCTGTCAAGTGCAAAATGTTTGAAGTATGGGATAATTAATGTTTCCTTTTGTTTAAAATGTACAATTCTTGGAAAAAATATATTTCCTTGGTTTTGAAAATATTTTTACAATGTCAGAAAGTCATCAATGCCAGAAAGAAATGAAACGACTGCTTGAAATTTATTTATGAATACGTGACCTTGCTAAAATGGAAAGTTATAAATAAATACAAAAGTCCAGAAGCCGAAATGCAGTTTTCATTGTGTTAGCACAACTTGTCTTTTCTTTAAATAAATAGAGATTTCTTCATCGATCATCAACCATTCTAATATTCACGACGTTAAAAAGAAGTGTCGACCGTCAGACACAAAAAGGATAATTAAAGATTTCTTCCTTATGAAACAAATTGAACATCAGACGTTATAGCTTTCATGGTATCATAAAGTAAGGGTATAAAATGGTTTAAATATATCTTGCCCATCTTGATAAACTTAAAACCGACCGCCAGACACACAAATGATAGTTAAATTATCGATAGGCTACTAGATAACGAGATTGAGAACCACTACTTTAGGAGTATATATATACTTAGCAGATTTCATATATTTGACGAGGGGAAATTACGAATAAACTCAGTTACGGAATTAAATAAAAGATAAATTCTAAATAAGTCTGCTTTGTAAAGTGGGATTTGCCTGTAATGAGTTTCGGTACGACCCCAATGTCAACAAAGCCTCTGTCGGTGGCACACTGTCCGATGTGAACCAGAAGCTTTAAACTTGTCTGTTACTACTTTGATTACTCTGCATTCATTATTAGTTAAAATACCAAACCTGTTTCAGTTAGTGACCACTTCTTCTAGCTATTATTATACATTACGGGAATGATGTAGAAAACAACATTATTTAAATTTAGGCCTAGTTCTGTATAAAATCAAGTTATAAAATAACTTCAAAAAGCTCTAAAAAATTCACACAAGTTAAAAAACAATTTGCATATATCAGCTAACGACTCTGTTATAACATTTGAATGCAGCATTTAAGAAGAAATCAGTAAAAAAATAATTACCAATGAATAATGAAAATGGATATACGTCACTAAATAAATTAATACAGTAAAATGTAATTTAAATTTAAACTTAAGTAGAAAAATAAACCCGTTTAAAAAGTTACGTTGAATAATACATGATGATTAATGCTATATTACGATTTAAAATATATATTTTTATAAATAAATTTAATTAAGACCCTCGTATTTATTTTTTATAATCAAAATCATTAAAATCTACTGAAAATTTCAAAAGATAGTCTATAATTCTAGTTTAATTTAAACTATTATTTGTTTAAAATATTGCTGTACATGAACAAATAATATAATTAACATACTGTCCCAAAACTATATTTAAATTTTTAAATATACTTTTCAGTTCAAAAATTATGTATTCGGAACTATTTACACACTACGAACGATTATAATGAATAAAACACAATGTTTTGGATTAGATTGTTCAATTGTTTGAAACTTACCTTTAATAAATTCAACACCTTGATGCAGGTTCTCATTTCAATCTTACACTCTGATTAAATTTTTAATATGAAACAGGCACTAGAATCCGTTGGAATTTTGAAAATATTATTCACACATAAAGTATTCGAATGACGTCGACATATAAATTTAACTCGCCCAAACTATCAAACAAAACAATTTACTTGCAGAGTAAGTTATCCCATCCTATATCTTACAAATATCTTCTATCATCTTTTATAATAACCTGAAATTCTTATCCTGACAGGGCCTCACTCCAATTTAAACATTTTTTACTGATACCTAAACCCATCAATAGACATCAGCCAAAAGTGAAAAAAATGGTTAGCCATATTGCGAGTCCTGTACATACACTGCCTAAACTGATTGTTAACTGAAATTACATCGTATTAACCGTAAATCAACTTTGTTATCTAATTTTCAAAAAGAATTCCCTTTTTCACACTGAATTTAAAAATCTTAGATAGTCTTAGATATTCTAGTTTTGAGACGTTCAAGAAATCTATAATAAAAAAGCCCCATCCCTATCTATTTCTGCCGGCATTTGCCATTTACTATTGGCCTCTGGCGAGTTATTAGTGGTTGGTTCTTCAGTGCAAACCTACAGTGACTTGAATTATTTATATCAGTTTTGATAACTAATGTTTTGTTTTTATTAAGTGCATCTCTAATACTGTGCATGGAATGGACACAAAAGATGTTTATTGTGGTTCCTGACATGCGTATCACTAAGCTCTGGTTGTCTGAGCGTTAGCAACGCTTATCACTCGAGGGTCGGATATATCTGTCTGTCTCTCTGTTTGCCTGTACGCACGATAAATCTAAAACGATCTGACCTGTAAATTTGAAATGTTTCATTAAGCTTCATTTCTGTATACAGGCAACATGAGTTCCATGATGGTACATGTTATCCCTCGGGTCGTGGCTGAGTCTTAGCATATTTATGGTGTCCTTATGAGTAAACAAGATGTAACGAGTTATTCAGTAAACAAATATTGTGGATTATCTCTTTAGTATCAGTATATACCTGAATAATTAAATTTGTAAACAAGTTGAATGCAATCGTATTTTAACATATCATACTCGTATGTTAACACATTTAGGTAATTCATAGAGCAAAAATAGAAAAAAAAAGTGAGAAAAGTCAATTTTAAATGTCGGTAACAAGATTTGCTATCAAGTCCAATCTTGTATTGTAGAACTCTCACTGGACCTAAAGTCACATATGATTGTACTAAGCATGATTACAAAATTTATTATTCTGCTACTTCCTCGTTGTCATCACGGTTACTAATAAGACAAGTGTAAAAACTATTATCTAATGCTCAGCCAAATCCAATGAAGTGACATGCACTATTATCGAACTCAGTGTTGCCCATGTAGAAATGAGGCTTCATGAAGAATTTCAAGTCTATAAGTAAGTTAGGTCTATAAGTAAGGTTGTTTTATATCAAGTCCAATCCTGTGTTGTAGAAGCCTCACAGGACTTAAAGTTGCATATGATTGTGTTGCCCATGTAAAAATGAGGCTTCATGCAAAATTCCAAGCATGTATTTAAGTTAGTTTTCGAGATATTCTGAGGACAGACAGACCAACCCCTAGATTCACTAACGCTCAGCAATTAAAACCGAGTTTAAATTTTGTAGAAGACTTTATCTGAAGTCTGAGTTTAACTATTTCATATCACAAGCAAAGATCTAATACATGTTTTTAATTTTGATATACATTTTACCTAATATTAACAATAACTTTCCAAAGGTATTACATTTGGTAAGTCCTCATTACTGTAAACTATTTAATCGAATTCAATATCATATGCCAATGAATATATGCCAGTGTGTACATCGATTGTCGTATTATATATAAATGATGCAAACAGCTGAGCGATGTGATCCTGTCCTACAAGTAAACAGCCTCCTCGGCTACCAGTCGTGATCGGAAGGTTTAGGTGTAAGATTATTATTTCTAAATATGAATTTTAAACTACAATTTTCCTTAAGCTTGCAAAGTTTAAACATTTTATTTGGCACCAGGTTCAATTTAAAGCGAAGAACTAAATATATTTTACCCTTTTCTGCGTAAATATTAGAACAAGTTATCATGCAAGATACAACGGTCGTAAACGGGTTGATCTAAAAAAAATGTGTCAAGGTAAATTATTATTAAAATGACCGTACTTTGAATTAGTTTGCGTACTTTCACGAAATCAGTGACTGTGAAAACTAGTCTGAATATCCTGAGGCATATTGGTAAAAAAATCTTGCAACACCGCAGTAAATCTAATATTGATTTGCATGCAAGAATGGGAACAAAGTTTCTGTTCACGGAAAGTGTGCGTCACTGACGTAACGTTATTGAGTTCTAAACTTGTTGAAGAGAAACTTTTATAAACCTTTTACAGCTGCTGGTAAAATAGTAATTTTGTTCAAGCGTAGTTTGAATATTTTTAAAATACCAGGTTAGTTAATGGTATGAAAACAGATATAATGGTATTAATCCTATTAATGTTTAGGACTCGTATAATCTGAAAATAGTGTTCTAAGTAAAAGGTTGAGGATCTACTACCTCAAAGACTGAGTAGTAGGTTCTCTGCTATTAAAGAGATGTTATTACGTCATTTCTATACCGAGAGTGACAAAAGTTCCACCCTCCCCTTTACTAACTTTCTTTTGAACAGAAATGGAGTGATTTAATTTAGGGGGTGTGTTTATATTGGTCATATGGAATTTGGAAATATTGACAATGTGGAATTTTTTGATGTATGAAAATTTTGGAATCCTCCCAAATTTTTAACACACAATTTTTAAATAGGAACCCCAAAATATCAACGAACACCAACAACCATAATTCAAATGCTATTTAATAGGTTTGTTTCGTCCATCGAAATACCAATATCTGGTTTAGCCATGTAATCTCTTACTGGTTACCAGTTAGTATATGAGACACATTTAGTCCAGTTAATGTATCAAAGTATGAACTGTAACTTACAATGTGGGGGTTTTGTGTAAAAAATTCAACCTTTAATAAAATTGGCCACCGCATTTGATAGAGTAAGATTAGAAACCTCTAGTTTACACCATTCTTCTTCTTTTATAATTCCTTTTTAATAAGGTGTCACTTTCTAGGGATTCCTATTTAAAAATTTTCGTTTACCCCCAAAAACCCCTATTTTGTGGGGAGGCGGATTAAAAAATCTTCATATATCTAAAAACTCCTCACTGGGTCAAATAAACATCCTCCAAGGTAAATCATTCCATCTCTATTCATAAGAAGGTTAATATGGGGTGGGATTTTTAAGACACACGGTATACAGCGTTAATAGCCAATTAAAGCATTTACATGCTAATATACTGTATATGTTTTAAGATGTCACCCATGAATATAACGTTATACAAAACACATAAAAAGTGCCAATACATCTCATGAAACAAACTGAAATACCTTAGGTTTGTCATAATTTATTCTTTAGATTTGTTCATAATTTTACAATGAGTGTTGAATTTAGCTTCAGTTCACCTTCTTCTTACGTACAGCATCTGAAATCCGATGCTGTTGCAGACTTGACTCCTGAAATCTGGAGTCATGTTCATCTGATGAGATCCAAAAATAGTCGAAGAACGAGGACACTCAAAACGAACCCCCCCCCGTATCGCGTCGACATCAGAGACACCCAGACTACAAAAAGTAGTGCAATATAGGTGTAGAGGCATTCTCATTGCCTCATCAGGTGCATGAATATGACTCCTGATTTCAGGAGACAAGTCTGCAACATCAGATTTCAGATGCTACACGTAACAGACGTGAACGTGTAGAAGGTGAACTGAAGCTACATTGAATATTCACATCGAATCAGCCAGGTGAACTGAAGCTACATTGAATATTCACATCGAATCAGCCAGGTGAACTGAAGCTACATTGAATATTCACATCGAATCAGCCAGGTGAACTGAAGCTACATTGAATATTCACATCGAATCAGCCAGGTGAACTGAAGCTACATTGAATATTCACATCGAATCAGCCAGGTGAACTGAAGCTACATTGAATATTCACATCGAATCAGCCGTTCCCACCGTAGCTTCTTTATGTACCGTAGCTTAAAATATATGAACTTTCCTGACAACCTTATCCGACGAATCTCAAAATTGGAGGGGAACCTTTTTGTACTCCTTTTGATGTTTATAAAACCACCGTTAAGGACCATCGAAGTCCTTCAAACAGGTGCAGTGGTTTGGACATTTCAATATCAAATTTTGTATTCAGTTTAAGCCATAAGTAATTTCAATATATAATCCGTATTTTGTTTCATTCTGTTGCACTTGCAATTCTTTAGAAAACCCAGACATTCTATAACTTACTGTTACTTGTCTTAAATATCTCAGTAGCGGTATGAATATGAGAAGAGATCTTAGCAGAGAAAAATAACATCACATGTTTTGTTATTCTCTTATAAAGTCACTGAAAGAAAAAAGTTAAATGTTAAATTCTAATAAACAGTTGTACAATTGAATAATTTCTTGCCAAATGTTTTTATAAAACTGTTAGTGATATTTGAGTTTACATCAAAACCGAATTTTAAACTCAGTGGTCTGTTCTCCACCGTCATTATTCTGAAGCTAAGAAACCTTCTTCCTGATCACTTGGAATGGGAAACAGAATCAACGAATGGCAGCCGTTTTCCGCCTTCAATCATCGAACTGGGAAACATTGCAATCAATAGAGGTCTTCCAGCCTATCATCTCTTTCTCCAACGTGAACAAAGTTTGGATTATACGGCCATCATAGAAATGAATCTAGTATTATTTTACCAAGGATAATAATGCCATAAACTGAAGCAGTAAGGAGCGCACAACATTCTAACAGTCATTTCATTGCATCCTATGCCAAAAAATAAAAGTTCATTTTTCCAAGTTCTTACTTTGGTGGTAAACTGACCTCGAATACCAACCTGAGGCGCTACAACGAAATAATAATGACAAAACATAAATCATCTACTAAACAGAATAGAGATGCTTTTGAGATCCAACAGGTTTCATGTTAAATCCACCATACAAATAAAATCTGTTTTCTTGAACTTAATTATTAGCTAAAGCTGTGTATATATTTCATTGCTGACATCCTAGAAGTGATAGTGGTAAAACTGTAGAGAAAAAAAGCATATTTTTGCTTTTCTCCTGGTGATATTTCAAACATGCATATAAATAGAGTTTTAGTCTTGTCATACTACGCCGCATACGGATTAATTCGAAAAGAGATAAAATAAAATATTATCATATTTACGAGTAAATACAAGTATTTAGAAATTTTGTTTTTGAGCTTTGATGAAAAAAAACTATTATTATGGCATTTTATCCCAGTAAAAATTATAGAAAAATATTTTGGTAACTAATTGCGTTCCAAAATAAGCTGAAACGGATTTCTTTGAGGACTTACAGGTAAATCACCTGAGAATTATTAAAAAGTTAAAAGAGTAAACCCTAGTATTTGTTATTAAACATGTATGATTTGAATACCGCATGATGTCCATTCAATATTGATATAATTAGCAAAAACATGGAATGTTAAAAATAACTGCCATGAGTTATTAAATACAAAAAATGTGTTTGCGTGTGGATTTTTCTTTTTTCAAATTTATTAAATTAAAATAAAATGTATATTAAATTATGTATATTATTTACTGCATTTAATAACATATAGCAGTTATTTTTCAAAATTCAATATGTATAAATTATATATATATATAATTATATAATATATGTTTATACAGTATATATATATATATATATATATATATATATATATATATATATATATATATATATATAATATACTTACATTAATTTAATCTTAAAACATATGATTGTACTGTAGAATAAAATTATTACAGATATTTATTACTTAGTGATACTCCTCAAGTGTTACTTCCGAAAAAAGTATTCGACATCATATGAGCGCTTGATAAACGAATACTACACGAAACAATGTATAAATAGACTGATTTTTTAATAAAAAATTTAAAACTTTGCTAATCTGATTTTCTTAAGCGAAAATTTGTAGCACCATAATATATATTATATATCATAACATTCGGGATATCGTTACGTATTTATTGATTTACAATCAAAGGTACGTTAATACAAATATTTACGAAATTACTGGTATTTATATAAAAAAAGAACGGTTCAAAAGACCCCTGAAGAAAATTACATATCTCATAGCCTACGTAGAGTAATAGAAGTCAGTTCGGATGAAAATAGGTCGCAAACCAAATGCAACTAACATTGTTGACCACAATTAGTGAACAATAGTGTTTTGTTTGCAGTTGCATATTTAATTGACACGTATTAGTCGTGAGTTTCAATATAACTGACTGCATGTGTGAACACAAGCAATAAATAACTAGTTGTTCAATTTAGTCGTTAATGTTTGTATTATTGTAGTGTACATTATACAATGTTATACACACCTCAAAACAATTAAAGGATCACTTTTTTAACAGAATGTACTCGGTTAACGGTTCGAAATTATATAAATATTTTTTTTTATTTCAAAGTCGGTGTTGAAAGTAAAATACATCGTATATATTTTTTTATATGATATTTCTTTAGGCTAGAACAGTAAACGAAGTTTAAAACCGCAAAATTAAAATGAAAACAACTCTTTTATTAAAGTACAAATGTAATAAGACATGAACAGGTCTTTTGAATCTCACTTTCAATACCTTGTATTGCCACCTCTAGCTGATATAACCGCACGAACACGCTGTGGCATGGTTCTGATGAGTCGTCTCAGGCTATCCTTAGGTAACCGCTCCCATTCTTCTCGTAACGCCATTTCCAGCTCATCCAAAGTCCTGGGTTGGTTTGGGCGGCCCCGGATACTTCGTCCTAGTTGGTCCCAGACGTGCTCAATCGGGTTTAGGTCCGGACTGCAGGCTGGCCACTCCAGCAGTGGTATGTTGTGTTCGCCCAGGTACTCACGGACCAACCTTGCTGCATGTGGTCGAGCTCCGTCTTGCATAAATAAAAAATTTTGACCTGCTTGCTCTGCTCTCGGACGAATATGAACGTCTAACACCTCGTCCACATAACGCTGGGCTGTCAAAGTACCGTTTCGGATTATGACAAGGTCTGTACGACCGTCAATTGTTATGCCACCCCACACTAATACCGAGCCCCCGCTAAACGGAACTCTGGGAGCTAGGCAACAGTTAATAAACCGTTCATTTCCTCTTCTCCACACTCGAGCGCGGCCGTCATTACCAAAAATTGTAAATTTTGACTCTTCTGAGAACATTACCTTACGCCACTGTCTCAGCTGCCAACGCCTATGGTCTCTTGCAAACTGCAATCTGGCTCTCTTATGACGCGCAGTCAATCTCGGCACTCGGACAGGTCTCCTAGACCTCAATCCAGCTTCCCGGAGTCGATTTCTAACAGTCTGATCCGACACACGATTTCCAGTCGCCTGGCTTAGGTCGTTTTGAAGTTCTCTAGCAGTTAAAAATCGATTACGAAGTGCATTAACTCGTAAAAATCGATCTTCTATGTGCGTGGTGGATCTCGAGCGGCCTTGTCCTGGACGTCGTCGAAGAGTTCTTAGCTCCTGATGTCGGTTCCATAATCTTGAAATTACTGACTGACTCACACCTAAGCGCCTACCCACGTCTCGTTGGGAAACTCCAACTTCTATCAAAGTAACAGCTCTACTGACATCACTCTCAGACAAAAACCGTCTAACACCCGCCATAACAATAAAAACACACAGGGCTAACTATAGAAGCCTAATACAGACTGAACGAGATCAACTTGTGACAAAACTGAGCCTGAACCTTTCCTTATCTCATTCTTGTTTGGACATGATATCGAAATAATCGCTCTTATCTTTTACTGAATTAGTCGGAAATAAACAAGAATTATCTATATTTCCTACCGAGAGGTTCCTTTATCAGTGTGCAAAGTTCAAACATTCTTCTGTTATTAATACTTGCTTTACAAGACGCAATAAAAGTGATCCTTTAATTGTTTTGAGGTGTGTATATAGTACAGTTTAACATCCAGTTGGACTTACTGTATATCAATTTGTCATAACCAAATGTTACAGTAACAACTACACGGTTAGAAAGGTCGTAAAATTAAGGTAAAGATAAATATCAAGGTTCTATATTGTATACAATAATTTGTATCTGTGATTAGTTTTAAAGTTAATAACATCTCCGGCAAAGCCGAAATCTGATTATCTGTCATATAAAACCTATGTACTCAGAGTGTATCCTTTTAACTGATATTGTTATGACGCTATACAATACTTAAGAATTGTCATAACCAAACAAATCTATTTAACGTGCTAACTAATACAATTACAGTATGATCAATTTATGAGATATACAATTTGGTATTAAACCTTGTGCAGTTGGACCTGTATTATGTATAAAAAAAGAAGTATAAAAATCATCATAAATGTAATATTAAAAAGCAAACACGTTTTAGTCGAGGTTAAATGGCTATTTAAAAATATCGTTTTCAAATTCCAACCTCTGCTTAGTTTGTAAGTATTTTTGTACTCTAAGGAGATTATATGAATTTGTTTTTGTTTGATTTGACGGCCTAGTTTGAATTCTAATTCTTATTGTGACTATTCTCAAATATACTCTAAAAATGATAAATATAAAATGTTCGTAATAATAAAATCACATATTATTCAAAATATGTGTGACCATAACTTTTACGACGGGGAGTACGTATTAACAGAATAGGAAAAATGCAATCATAGAATTCTTTAATTTTAGTTGCTAGGCCTCAAAATACAGTTTCTTAGCAAATCAAAAGAAATCAGTTTTATTGCAGCGACAATAGTACATTGTATAGCAAACATCATGGATTTTAATCTAAAATTTCTTACATTCATATCACAAAATTCTCATTCACACATACAATTTTACAGTTATGCACCTTTCATTCTTCGTCAATATGACCCATTTTAAACAGCAAAATCAGTCCTGTAATTGGGCGGTCTTCCAGTTGAGTACTAAAAACTTCCCTGCATTATAAAATGCTTGTGACATCAAAAGGTGTTTAAGGCGCATTTTGAACGCTTTGGCCGCCTAACGTTCCATATGATGGTATCGCTATAACACTGCAAGCTAGCTCTATATAAGTAATTCTTAATGTTTTAAATATGGATAATCTTAAAAGGAAACAGTTGATTCATTTGTTGTTTATAAGAAAATTTACTAAAATACACGTTTTAACTTTTATTTATACTATAAAAAGCATAGTTCATTTTGTTGAACAGAAATTTTTTATAATTAACAAGTAATGCATTTAATAAAATTATCATCCGAAGGAAAAATTGTGGAAATTGCTTGTTTCTATTGTTAGTGGATAGATATAAAATTTATAGAATTCTACATGAAACCAAATTTTAGACAGTATATTTAGAGTACAATCTTAAGGAATGTATTGTGGAAGTTTCGTTGATGAGGAATGGGCCAATGCTCCAGTTCTGCCCGCCTGTTTCATGTCAGTAATTTACAACAAAGAAAACATTGGAGCCAAAGTAAAGCCTTGAAGAACTCCTTAACCCTCCGAATATAGTCTATAAAATTGTATTCTCAATATATCTTTTCTAAAGTTAGGTGTTAAATATAACATATATACTACTTAGTTATATATTAATATAATAGTAAATTCTAATTAAAAAACATGCAGTTATCATAAAAGACACTGAACATCGTAATTACAACACGTATTAACATTTACATATATAGCATTTATAAACCTATGTATACTTTGTATACTTATTATACTATTGCATACATATATTGTACTTTATATGTGTTATAAACAATATATCTATTTTTAAACATATCTTTTACAAACACAACGTATAAAATATTTCTTCTTCCAAAAAATATTTAATCGTATTATAATTTATAAAATAAAGTACATTATGTAGTAAACAACCTAAGCTTGAAATTCCATAGGTTAAATTTAAAACAGTTAGGTATTTAGATTTCAGAACTATATGATTGACTTGTTCAAGATTTTTATTTTTCAATTCTTAAAATTTGTTGTAGTACGTGGAAAGTCTTTATCAATTTCTTTTAATGTTATAGAACTCTCTGTTTTTGTGCTCAGCAGCATGTTTCGCCAACGGTTTCTGCTTGCCTTCATAAAATTGTAAAATCTAACATTTAACATGAATTGTACATTTGCGTAATGTAGATTTATAGATCGACAGTGGGTTAATGGAATGAAGCCGGTTAACGGGCAGCTATAGATATCTGTTAGAACCATAATAGACTCCCTCCTCATTCAAGATGTTGTCGGTGCTGAATACTGATTTCCAGTGCGCGTGTAAGGGATTTTAAATACCTTGAGAATATTAAAGTTAGTGCACTGTAAAATATATGAATACAACACAGCAGTTCAGTGTTAGTGTGGACTGTAAAATATATAGACACAACACAGCAGTTCAGTGTTAGTGTGGACTGTAAAATATATGGACACAACACAGCAGTTCTGTGTTAGTGTGGACTGTAAAATATATGGACACAACACAGCAGTTCTGTGTTAGTGTGGACTGTAACATATGTGGACACAACACAGCAGTTCTGTGTTAGTGTGGACTGTAAAATATATAGACACAACACAGTAGTTCTGTGTTAGTGTGGACTGTAACATATATGGGCACAACACAGTTGTTCTATGTTAGTGTGGACTGTAAAATATATAGACACAACACAGCAGTTCTGTGTTAGTGAGGACTGTAACATATATGGACACAACACAGCAGTTCTGTGTTAGTGTGGACTGTAAAATATATAGACACAACACAGCAGTTCTGTGTTAGTGTGGACTGTAAAATAAATGGACACAACACATCAGTTCTGTGTTAGTGTGGACTGTAAAATATATAGACACAACACAGCAGTTCTATGTTAGTGTGGACTGTAAAATAAATGGACACAACACATCAGTTCTGTGTTAGTGTGGACTGTAAAATATATGGACACAACACAGCAGTTCTGTGTTAGTGTGGACTGTAACATATATGGGCACAACGCAGCAGTTCTGTGTTAGTGTGGACTGTAAAATATATAGACACAACACAGCAGTTCTGTGTTAGTGTGGACTGTAAAATATATAGACACAACACAGCAGTTCTGTGTTAGTGTGGACTGTAAAATATATGGACACAACACAGCAGTTTAGAATGGTGACCACGTAATAACAGGTAAGTTAAACTTAATGATTGTTGTGTAATGTTATGTATTAAAAATATAATGATCGGTGAATCGGGTATTGTGTTCCTATAAAATATAGTATAGCAAATTAAAAATTTGAATAGAGACATTTTTATCAGTATATTATAATTTTGGTATCACTACGACGATGTTCCTTAACTTCTAAGCTGCATATATTTAACCTGGATTGGTAGGCAATAATTAACTTGTTTTGAAATTGGAACGTACCTCTTAAACAAGTTTTTAAGTTAGACAATTCTACTATTTTCCCTGTTATTCTTTTAGAAGGAAATGTAATTATTATTTCGTTTTTGTAATTATTCTCAAGTTTATAGTGACGTAATTACTACATTATACTATTTTTTATCATGACGTGCAATGATTTTATGATAAAGAATTTAAAATCCACGTCTCTTTCCAATTTTTGAAATTGTCAGGAAAAGTACCAAACATTGTCGTTTGCAATTAGCTAAAGAACATAAATTACCATGACAGGTTTATAACTACTAAATACTATAACTTTTCAAATCCCTTTAATATTATGAAAAATGCATTTTCTTAATGTATGCCTCTTTATGACCGAGCGAACAAGCTTACGTATTTTGATCAATAAAATTCTAACTAACACGTTTAAGATTCATGTGCATTACGTATTCTTCATGGTGAACACTTTAATATCCTTTCATGGCACTTTTATGGCAAACATCTTTCCCACAGATTCAGGGTAAAAGGCTGAAAATTACTCAAACTAAGTACAACTAATGCTGAGTTACTAATTGTTTTGTTACTAACTCAGATATACATATATATATATATATATATATATATATATATATATATATATATATATATATGACTCAAATATACGCGTAGGGCATAAGGCACGGTTATACATTAAAATTCAGTAGCTCAAATACAGGGACTAAAACCAGCAATGAATAATTTTCAGTGAAAAACTAAAGACAGATTGGTGTATAAATCGATTTGAACTCTCCATCACTTTCAGCTGTCAATATTGAAAACAGAGTGGTATCTGTCGCTACTGAGCTGCAACCAGTTTTTTTAATTAAAAACGAGTGGCCTTTTTAAGCCTTATTCTGCTCGTACTCATTGGTTACCGGCATGTGCGAGAATTTTATCAAATAGAATAAGGAGGAGAGCCAGTCCAGTACAAGGTGCATCTCTAACCCAGATCTACAGTCAGATATCCACACCGTGCGGCCTACGTTGGTTTAGGAAAAAAACCATAACTAAATTATTTGTTTGAAGTCGTCTTAAATTGGAAATGGACGTTTGTATGTAGTTTATATTTTGAGATAAACTACTTAATTTAGCTGAAATGGATTCCACAATCCACTTCCAAATTGGTTCTCAACTTCGGTCTAAATTCAAATCATTATCGAAATATTTGTACTTAGCCCCTCTTCCAAATTTATCTTAAAACATCCCAGCGGTGTTTATTTACAAGTACGACAACAACCTTGGATTGTGGAACACGTTTACTGATAGTGTGCAGCTGATAAGAATAACCTGTTAACTCGTAAAAAAGAATTATTTTTATTTTAGTTCAGCTCTACAGCCAGCATAAAAGACAAATAATAAAAAAGAAAAGAAGGAAAGAAATAAAAAATACCTATATGTTCTCCGACTTGTAACCTAGTATTGTGTTGAGGATTCGTACCTCTGGGAACAGATATCCGGCTGGTAAAGTTCATTAACTCCTCTTCTCTCTCGAATCTAAGAACGAAGTATATTTGCAGTATAGATTGTGAAGTATTTCCTAAGCATACTTATGACACTTTTATATGACACTGACAATTTCAAAAAATTAAGACATCTATTATTTTAAAGATTTGTTTTTTTTTGTTCATGGGCCACTAGCTTGTGCGAGGATCTTATCAAACACAATAAGGGGAAGAGTCGATACAGTAAAGGTCGATGGTACTGATAAAAAATGTTACGGTCACAGACAGGATTTGATTCTGCTCTAACTCTAACTCGGGCCCACTTATACCACTCGGCCAGCGGAACTCTCAGTAGTTATACAGTTATTGTTTTTAATTCATATAGAATTATTCAATGTATGCTAAATACTTAATGATTGTGCAGTATATAAATGAATTATAGTGAAAAAGCTAAGTGGACGTTCTCTAAGAGTACTTATGAACTACTCACAGTAAAACCAATATTGCTTTGTCAATAAACATTACAAATTATTGTTAAGGGTTTGGAATTCATATATATTTTCGTACCTTCATTCGTTTTATTTTAACGCTACATTATGTGATATAATGTAGCAAATTCATACGTGTTTTATGGCACTAACCTTGTAAATAATCTAATATTATAATAATAATACGTTGTAATAAAAAATAATACATATTGAAGTCTTCTATTATAAGCATATACAGGATTTTTACTGTTTGTCGAAAATTGAACTGATACAAATTTCTTCCTAATAGTAGTAGTTTTTGGATTCTATTTCAATACATTTTATTGCATTGTATATATAAACATTATGAACTTAAGCAACAAAATTAAGTAATGTCGGAATATCCGTGATTGAACAATTACAGAATGGGTTGACTGTTCGAACATCAGTGCAGTATTAATCTACGCCCCATCACATTATGTGATCCATGTTCCTTTATTGAGTACATCAATTATCAGACTAGACATGCTATGGATTTCAGCTTCATGCATCCATTAATAAATTGAATTAAAAGTGAAAAATGATTTTAATATGTACATTCTCCACTGTGTCATTTTGTAAATCCTGACAAATGAAAACGGAAACTATTACTCGATTAGGATTTATATGGATATCGTATAGCTATAAAGTCAAAGCTAAGAGTAGAATTTCAAAGTTAGACACTTTAAACACAAGTTTGCAATAGCAAATAATTTTTCCGTTACAAGTAGGCATGACGAGTCTATCGACTGTAAAGTTAAGAAGTAAGATGGTGATGAGGGGAGGGGGAAGAGCTAAGCTCCGGTAACTTGGACACATCGGATAACTTAAGTTGCTGCTTAAGTTTCACCATTGACAAAATTGAAACGTTGAAAAGTACTTTCTGAACTTTGTAAAAAATAAATGTATGTACAGATTGTTAAAGTATAAATGCATAAAATCTTTCAAATTAAGTATAATTAATACTGATTAATTTGTGTATGTATTTTTTTATAGCTATAAAATGTCTTACGTTTTTAAATGTCTCGGTGTAAGTATTTTTTTAAAGAGAGGCATTTAAGCCTTAGTTTGTCCGTCCTCATGAGTCTGTGAGATGATATGATCTTATAAAACAAAGTAAGGGGAAGAGGGGATACAATAGATGGTAGATCAGACCAATATCTACAATATTTATAATATTTTACCAAACGAAATAAATATTAAATTTTATAAAATGTAAATTGTATTTAAAACAGTAATAATAAGACGTGGGAAGATTGAAGGTGAATAAAGCAATTAATTATTTTTACCGTTACAATTACTGAATTATAAATAAACCGCTCGCAAAAAAACCTGCGCAGAAGAAAATATCTGAGCAGCCACGCGCAGGAGGGGCCCCCCTCCAGTAATGGGAGGTGGGAGGAAAAGCATATCCACGTCTCAGTTATCAACGGTGTGGATCGAGTCTCGCTCGCGCCATTTTGTTTACTCTGCAGCTACTTACCTGTTCTATGTGTATTGAATTTTTGTGTGTAAGTGTATACAAGCGTAATATACTAATTGAACAGACTAATGTAGCCGTAGGTGTATCCTAACAGCTTGCGTTTTGGTGTGAGGTGAGCCGCTAAGTGGCAGTGGCCAGGTCAGGGTATAGAGCAAGCGGGCGAGTGCCGAGGAGTGGTGGGGATACTTGGAGAGGGCGGCACACAGTGGCGGAAGGACCCTTTTAGGTCTCCTTTACTGGTCGCTGTCTCTTCTTCTGTGCTTACTAGTAAAATTATAGACATACATAAACCATATTATATTGAGTATTTTCAGTTTTGGATACTAATGTAGTTTTTAAGAAGAATTTACATTAACAGAATGGGTAACAGTAAAAATAAAAATAAAATACATGAAATAAATTAGTGTTTTACTCGAAATGTGCTTGGTTGAATATTATTGGAATAAAACGTGTGATAACTAATGTATAAACTGAAGGAAGTTTACTGTTTCGAATCTGAGTTTCAATTGTCCAGATATTCAAGAGCCATCAATAACCGATCGCTCGCCTAACTGCTCTACTTAAAGTTGTTAAACTTGTGGGTAGATTACGAGAGGATGATCCTTGGAACAAAACTTTGGCCAATCTTGGAAATTAACTTCAATGTCTTGGGAACATTTTGATAGTCTCCGTTTACTATGCACATAGTACATTTTTAACTAATGAAAAACGATTTATATGACTAAATATACGTACGAATATTAAATGTATTGTAGCATCTAAAATCGTAACGATAGTGACAACATACATGACTCTTGCAATCTGGAGTCCACGATGAGATCGAAATAAGTAAGCGTTGGAAACGTTTCAAACAATTTGCACAGTTTCGACATCAGCGATATCTAGATTACAAAATACGTCTGTTTTGTTATCCAGCTGCTATTCAGTGCAATGTAGATGAATAGGTGTTCTCATAGTCTCAGAATGTGCACAATTGAGTGCACTACGATTTTTCTAACACGATCCAAACGCGCCGAACGTGGAAGGTGAAATTTACCTGAGGTCAACATTAAAATTAAAATAACCCTTCCAACCATAAGCTAAGTTATAACTATAAGTTACGTATAACTATAATGTGTTGAACGGGTGAGGGATGAAATTCAGGAAAAAATCTATCTGTATATAGTCGGCAATTCAAGATGGTACAAATCGATTAATTGGGATTCTCAATTTGTGTCTGTAAAAGTAAATGGTATCAATTATCTTAGGGGTTATCCTGTTGGTAACAAGAAAAACACTGAATATATATTTTATTATATTGTTAAAGTTAATAAACTGTAATTTTCCAATAAAGTACCAATTAATACTTGTGTTTAACAGAGAACTAATATGCAATTGACTTCTTAACGTAATTAACTGCATATACCAAGGTCAAATATGCCATATATACACACATACGCATTTACTCTTGATCTTTCTAATGTGACAAGATTAACATAGTAAATTGTTCTCACCCAGTATTAATATTATTTACTGAGATTTAAGCATTACTCAGCTTTTATACAGACAAAAGTATGTTTGTAACAATTTTTAATTAAGTGTTACCTGGTTATATGATAATTATGCGAAATACGATTAGAAGTTGTAAGTTTGAATAATCATTGTAATGGTTATTTGGTTACTCGGTGAAAACATTTCTAAATTCATTGTCACTTAGAAACTATTTAGTAGCCTGATAACAATAGCTTTTTAAAAAGAAATTCAGAGTGACAACTTACGTACACTACCTAGAAAAAATACTGCTAAGATCAGAGATAATTATAATAATTAACTAGGACTAGGCCTATTTAACTTATTTATAATGTTTTAGATTTAAACAACAAGTTTATAAATTGTAACACAAATAATGAATTGATTTCGTTTATGGTTCATTAACTGATTAAACACAATAAAGTGTTAAAACATGGACATAATATATGCGTTCGCAAGGCCACGGTAGGTGTAATTTTCATAATAAATTAGTTGGAAACATAAAATTACGATTGAAAGAGAGAATATGAACTTTTTTCCTACAGGTACAGATTTAATTTGCATATTCAATATCTGACACTCTTTAACACATAAGTACAACTATTTTTTCCTTTACCTATCTGCATTAGTACCAATTTACGATCACTAATTTATTGGTTTCCTACATTTATGGACAGGCTTTGATAATGTTAATATGAGGTACAAGGAAAGATTTAACTGTGTATTTACTACTTGTTAAAATTACGAGTAAATGGCAAAAAAAAAAAAAATTAAAAAATAGCATAAAAACTATGCTATTTGTGGTAAATAGCATGGTAGAGGCTCACCTTAGCCCAGTTTACGTAACCGGGCTCACAAAAGTCCAGCGATGCTAAAAGGTAATTTCCTCGGTTTCACCTAAACAGCCACGTGCACACAACTCCAGTCTGTCTACCGCTTGTTGCCAGGAACAGGTCACACAGACCAGCAGGGTTCTTTTCCGTTAATTCCCTACCATTAGTTTTATGGTCTGGAATTCCGTTGTAACATTTTCCTTGTTTTCATGACGTTTAAGAACGCACGGCTTTAAGAATGTTTATTACATTTACCAATTTTTTTAATCTTACCCTTAATTTAAATCCAAAACAAAACTGGGGTCTTTTTCGTTTAAGGGCCAGCACAAAAGACCCTAGCTTGCCTATTCAAAACTCAGATCACGCGACTCTTGCCCGCTGCGCAGCGCTTTGCGCTGCTTGCCCTTTAAAAAAAAAATTAACTCGAGCTTGCAAACTCCAAGCCCAGATCAACTCACAGACAGAACTAACGCAGGTTTCATTACAGGCAAAAGATAAGCGGCGCGCGTTTATCACTGATAAGATAAGACGAGTTGGTTCTTTTCCGTTAAATCACTTCATTCCAGGTATTTACTATTATTAACTAACACAATTGGCTAAAGAAAACCAAAATTTAATCTAATTTAAGTACAAACATCATTGGTAGTGAATTAACGGAATTCCAGACCATAAAACTAATGGTAGTGAATTAACGGAAAAGAACCACCAGCAGTTGATCAAGGTCAAGTTAATATGTTTCTTATCGCTCACCGTAACAATAACACAACCTTTATCAAAACAGCTGGCTGGCGTCTAAATCAATGACTTTTTTGTTCATTCTAGCAACAACGAAAGCGCGCTTTTTCATTTAGATGAATAAAATACGCTGTGTAGAGTGTGATCAGTTCTACACAACAATTAATTGCTCTGGTGAAACAGAAAAGTACATGTCACAAGCGACAACAATAAATGAAATCACGTTTCTTCTGAACATAACTGAAGGGATAATTTTATTAATATCTAACGAGCAAGAATACAATTTGGCCAATTGAGTTTATTTCCAACTTGTAAGCAATATACAAATTATTTAAATTTAAAGTTTTCGTGATAAAAAAATTTACTATTACAACAAACCTGAAATACAGGTAATTTATCAAAAAATAGTTTTAAAACATCAATTTAATTTAAATAGGTTTATGTTAGGACATAAGCATAGCTTTAAAATGGTTTTGTAGACCTAACTTCTAATGTTGTAGTTTGTCAAGACGACAGATTCACTTTTTATATATTCCTTTTATTATTGAAACGATATAGATTCTACAGGAAGAGAACATAATCAACTCATGTCAGCTTTGTTCTGACGACGGCTGTATCGAAAATGTCACAGTCTTAAGTGTTATCCTGTCTGAGGCGAGATCGATGTTACGGCAGTCAATGTTGCATCCCTAAATATCGCATCCAGATTAATTTTGGCATTATTTTGGTACAGTTAGTAATGTTAAATTGCTTTTAGAATAAGGTAAGGTAATCCCAAGATGTAAAAAGATGTCCCAGAGTGAGAGTTAGAATCTAACAACTCGTTTCTTTAAGGAAATAACCACATGGGATGTACATGTATCAGATTTACAGGATTATGCACTCATCTTTACAGGTAATGTACTCAGCTTTATGAGGTCATATACTTCTTTTTAGGAACTATGTACTTATCTTTACGGGATCATGTACACAGTTTTACGGCATTATATACTTAGGTTTACAGGTCATATACTCAGTTTTACATAGTCATGTATGTACTCAGTATCACTGGTCATGTACTCAACTTTACGGGGAATATACTCAGTTTTATGGGGTCATGTACTCAGCTTTACGGGTTATATATGCTCAGGTTTACAGGATCATATACTCAGGTTTATGGATCATATACTCAGCTTTATATGGTCATGTAACCAGCTTTACGGGGAATGTACTCAGCTTTACGGGGAATATACTCAGTTTTATGGGGGTCATGCACTCAGTTTTATGGGTTATATATGCTCAGGTTTACAGGATCATATACTCAGCTTTATATGGTCATGTAATCAGCTTTACGGGGAATATACTCAGTTTTATGAGGGTCATGCACTCAGCTTTACGGGTTATACAGGTATATGCTCAGGTTTACAGGATCATATACTCGGGTTTATGGATCATAAATTCAGCTTTATATGGTCATGTACTCAGCTTTACGGGGAATGTACTCAGCTTTAACGAATCAGCTACTTATGTTTTGGGATTATGTACTTAGCTTTACGGGGTTATGTACTTCATCCACTCATCCGAGATAGGTAGATTGCACTTCCACTATACTTTCCTTTCCTATTTTCATCCAATTTATTGTGTGTTTATGTTTCTGACAATGTAAAACGTATAGTAATTAATCTTACCTCGAATATTTTGGGTAACAATTGACTCATATTGATTTATTACTTGATTTTTGATAGTTAAAATCTGATGGTCAAAGATTTGATTATTCTATTCATAATCCAGGATAGCTAAAATCTCTTCAGTGATTTTTATAGTGAGATTTATGGACTACTTAATGGTGTAAAATGTTAAAAAACAAACATCTTTTCTTCAATATTAATTTTTAATAACGTGGTTCGTTGGCATCTAAAATACTAAGATATTAATGAGTCTGAAACAACACATGAGCAAACGCGCTTCCTAATTTCATTAAATACTATAGTTAATTACAAAAGCACGATTAGATTGTATAAGAAAACTGTAAAGGTAAGAGTACTTTAAATAATACTCTGATCGACTTTCAGCTTAAGTGGTTAATTTTGTTCCAGTTCAAGTTTTCCACTTGAATTCCCTCTCTATTTCTGGTACGTTACTTCAGAGAAATAACCTAATTTAATTGAAAAATTAATGGATTAGAAAAATAAAAAAATAATATTTTATATAATGGGGTCAACGCTTGGACGAGTTGGTAACTCAAAATCTTATTGATGAATGTAACGTAAGTTTTACATATAACTATATTAATAATATAGCACAGAGCGAAGTATTTAAAATAATAGGAAACAATTTTTAAAGTTTCATGTGTCCAGTTAAAAAAGATTGGGAATTTTCGATATATGAGAGGCCTATTTTAAATTATAATAGTTACATAGGCAATTAATTACGAATAATATAAATTTAAGTGAATATTTATATTGGATATCTTGTTCAGTTCACTTTCAATCTTAAATTCGGTAATTAATATAATAAAATGTGTCATTCAATATTTTTGGACATTATAAAAGTAGTGGATTTTGATAGAAGTCTGCAGGTCAATAAACGATTCAAACTAAAAAAGTAATTCCGATTTTGTGTTCTTTAAAAGGAAAAGTAAACAATCAGAATGACTTCATAGGTTTCAGAATTCCCAGAAGAGAAATTAAATCTCCATTATACCTGCATTATCACGCTATGCCCACAATACCCCTCTGTTCCAATGTTTATCCCTTGTCAGTATTACATGTTTATAAGGACCTGGACCAAGTGAAACCTGGGCTAAAAAAGCCTTGCCTTCTTTCTGACCTGTTAGGCATTTCACAAAGGAACTTCTGAATTATGAAGCACATTTTTTATAGTTCTTAATTGAACTTTTAAATGATTTACATGTTTTTGCATATTTGTAAGATTAAATTTTTAGTTTTTCGTAAAGTTAGACTGTGTTAAAGATAATATACCATAATAATATTACTTTCTTGTGTTGAAAGCTTATATTCTTCTAAGCCAAGAACTTAAGTTCAACTTGCACAATTGTTTCTACGTCGACAACATCCGAAACAACTCAGTTACGGAATTAAATAAAAGATAAATTCCAAATAAGACTGCTTTGTAGAGTGGGATTTGCCTGTAATGAGTTTCGGTACGACCCCAATGTCAACAAAGCCTCTGTCGGTGGCACACTGTCCGATGTGAACCAGAAGCTTTAAACTTGTCTGTTACTACTTTGATTACTCTGCATTCATTATTAGTTAAAACATCAAACCTGTTGTTTGATAGGGTGAAATACCTTTATGCTATTAGTGTTCTTCCATTGTAATTTTCTTTGCAACACAATGTCAGCAGTCATCATCCACGGCCGAACATGAACATGAACTGAAATCTGTCTATCTTTTTATGGTTGATGAAAGAATTAAAATTGACTATATTATAACATTTCATTCTACAATAGCTTTTTAAATAGACGGCATTAATATAGCAGTTTTCATCACTAGGTCCAAAGTAGTGGTTTTCGGTGCTCAATCGTGTTTCACGAACGAAGCGAAACAGAGGTGCATAAAGGAATTTTCGCTTCGTGTACTGAACAACAGTTTCTATTATACGGAAAACAAAACTAAAACTTACACACTTTGTTAAACTTTTAGGCAACTTTGATATTTTAGGTATCTATTATAGCTAGAAAAGCATTCACTTATTGATCAACTTAAGTATGAAAACAGCTGCTACTTGTGCAATACGATTAATCATTTTAGTACGATAAAGTGATGTAACTGAATTCTAATTTATTGTGCCAAAAGCGTAGACTAAACAAGGGTAAAGTGGTTACTATAATATAAGCAAATCAAGCAACGATGATAGCAGTTGCTCCTTTGATCCCGCCCTTGCCAACCTTGACCTTTATAGCATTGGTTCTGCCACCCTCAAGCCACTGATCCTTGATCCTAACATCGCTTTGGTAAAATAACGTAAGCTTTAATTTTAACTTAGTTTTTGAAAAAAATTATTTAAACGGAATTTTTCATCGGTTTTGAGTTAACTGTATTTATTTCGGCAAAGATTGAAAAAAACTTTAGTTCCGAATATAAAAAAATAAAAAAGAAAGAAATTAATAAAAAGGGATTTGCCCTGATTGCTTTGTCACTAAACTTTGGTAGCTGAGCAATGAATGTTTTGCCTCATTTTCGGAAACCGGCGACCGAATACACGAGAAGGTGAAAATATACGGTAAGAAACCTCTTAATATCTCCGCATGAGGTAAACCTAATATAGATTTGAATGCGAGAAAGAAAGCAAGGTTTTGTCCATGAAAGAGTGCGTCAGTGACTGTAAGTTATTGATGTGTAAACCTGCTGAAGGAAAACTTTTAGATGATTTTCGCAGATTCTGTTAACGTAATGATTTACCAGTACTTACTAAGTAGTTTTATTACCCTAATAGCTAGAAACCAGATATGACCAATCTTAAATTTTCAATTCATTTCCCCTACAGTTTGTTTTGAGCAGCAAGGGGTGGATGCTTACACAATCAAAGTATAAAATGTTAAGCCCGTTCTGGCTTACATTATTTCACTTCCTAATCTCAAAAGAACGTAATTGAATTTTTATGTATTATGCTAAATTGGAAAATATAATAAACATATTCTATTCCTTAGAAGCTCTTATCTGCTACAGATATGATAAGCATTACGTAGTTGATAAAATGTAATAAAATTTGAGAAAACCAAAGTAAATGAATTGGTAAAAATGTTATTTTAGAAATTTTAAACAGAATTCACTGACAGCTAGTAAATATGTCACTACAATATGTTTATTGAACCCTCAAGACGGTTTTCGAATTTTAGATTTTCTTATTAACTCTATCTCGGCAGCAAAGTCGTCATCAACTGACTTTGCTAAAACCGTATCACATAATAAACTTATTGTTTATTTTTATGTATTTCTTTTAGAAGCAGGATCTGACATATATTAATTTCTCTGAAGCTCAAGGATGACCATTCCGTTCGGAAATTTTCGTATCATAATGAGCTTTTACGGCCCCGTTTTATTACGTTTTAGAGTTAGAAAATTCAAATTCATGTGCGTTGTTAAAAATTATACGGTAAAACTTACACACTTACCAGTGTTATTGTAAGTTGTTTGATAGATGATAGATTGAACCCAAAAACAATCTATCCAATTTGACATATGGTAGACCTTAATGGAATATTTGCCTATCATAGCACAATGTTTTGAGTATGTGTTGTATAAAAAGGTATCTTAGGTATGCAGTCTCTTTAAATTTACAGGCTATATTTGATATATATATATATATATATATATATATATATATATATATATATATATATATATATATATATATATATATATATATATGTTTTGCTAAAGCCAGAAATTTGAATTGTTATCTGTCTGATATCAACAGTATGACTTATATTATACAAACAAAAAACTATACAGTCATATTTTCTACATTTTCTTTGTGTTTTTTGTGTAAAAGTTCCAAAATAATGATTTATTATAAAGATTTAACTATTTGTTTTTCTATTTAATTATATTTACTCATATGAATATGTGAAAATGTTTTAGAAAATGAATTGAGTGCAATCAAAAATATTACTAAGACAAAGTTTTTAATTGTTGATTCTGATGTGCAATATTTAATTTTAATAATGCACATCAAAACGGTGACAAAGAACCTCAAAATTATGAATCTTTACATCTTTTCGACATCAGAGACACCAACACTACAAAACATAGCGTAATCTTGGTGAAGAGGCGTTCTCATTATCACATCAGGTGCACAATTGAGTGTACTTCGATGAATTACACACGATCTCTAAGCGCGGTGGAGCAACCGTACTTTTTTACATATAATGAAGCTATGGTGGGAAGGGTTAATTTAATGCGATTGTTCATTTTATACTATAAATTATGTACCTTATCGGTATCATTCATCTCTAACGCAGTTCCGGATTATTCAGTCTCTACACTGCTAATAACAGCGACCTCATGAGTTCTGTTACAACCCTGTATTACACCAGCGACTCTTTGTAGTACATTGTAATTGGTACAGTTATAAATATCTTCCATTTGAAATATGGATTACAAATGAGAATCCTGATTCTCACATATTCTCAATGGGATGCAATTGATTAAAGTGTGAATGAAATTAATATTCTTCTGAATCTACTGATGTAATTCCACGGGATGCAGTGTATTTATAAAGTACTAGGGAGTCTGCAAATTAGTCCGTTACAAAGTTCAGTGTTCTGGTAGTTGTTTTCATAATATTCCGAAACTAGTAATTCTTCACAGTCACAGTTTTCTGAAACTCGAAATGGCAGAGAAGAGTACCTATACTCGATTCCAACCCATTGAGATTGATGTACTTTCCGGTGACTTGATGACAGACCGGTTCACAGCAGCTCCAACTCAACTTCTTACGAATTTCTTAGTCACTTTTGCCACAGATAACACTGTTGCACATGCGGCGAAGCTGAATGAAAGATAAAACTACCAATGGCCGTGAACTTTTTATAGGACGTTTCATTACAAAAATACCAGTGATTATCTCGAATTTTTTACGTTGGCATTACAATTCTACCATGAATAAATGTTTTCAAAACTTAGGGAGCCCCACCAACTACAACAGTCATCACCTGCAGAAGACTATATCTATAGATCTACCCTTGCACCCAAATATCTTGACATTTGCAATTTTAGTAATGTGCCGATCCTGGACATCCAAAGAGTTGCCCAGATTTAAGTGAAATAACGGATTTTGGTTTACCCCGTATAGGTTCAAATGGAAGGTATAAACCAGCCAGAAATTAACCTTGCTTGGGAGGGAGGACACTGAATCGAAAACTCGATCATATTAAAATCTATGAACTGAAGTGAAAACAGTGACTGAATGGGTTCTGTAATATTTTTCAAATAATTTGCCAAGGCAATCTCGTTCCTAAAATTGCTTTATCACATTTGTGTCATTTTCTTTTTAATAGCAATAATTATGTATATTTGAAGTAACTATATTTAAAATTACAAATTATTACTTGTCCATACGTACAGTATTGGTAGTCATTATGAATGTGAGGGTCCCACGCCGCATGCAACTGACATCTCATATCAATAAGTGAACAATAGCGTTTCGTTTGCAGTTGCACATTTAATTGACACATATCAGCCATGATTCTCTCAATATAACCAACCGACTGCATGTGTGAACAAAAGCAGTAGATAATTAGTTGTGTATGTAACGCGCTAATGGTTATACTGCACACCAAACATTTGCACGTCAAATTAGAATTATTATAACAGTATAACATTGTTACTTTTTTGTTCTCATAAAATTAAGCTTGTCAACCCTCAAACGCAAAATTGTTTATTAGCTGTCCGTTATTATTTTAGTTTGTTTGTTTAGTTTTTCACCAGCTGTCAACAAAATAAAACTCTTGACTATAAAAATATTAAGCTGAACAAGTGAATGCATTTGAATCAAGATTGAATGTGTTATATAACAAATTCAATGTTATAATAGTGCTGGTTGAAAAGCTATAGTTTCCACACTAAACACACATGGAAAGGGGTAATGTTAAGTTTAGATACTTGTGAATGTTGAGTTCCGCTCTATTTAACCATAGGCTGTATTATTTATAGAAAAATAGTGCTTAAATATCGTAATACAAAAATTGTGCACCTGATGAGACAGTGCGAACACCTCTTAATCTAGATTACTCTGTTTTTATGCTGGGTAAGCTCTTTTGTAATTTATTTGACTTTGTTAGGTATAGAAAAATGCAACAAGAAACAAATAAGAAATTGTCGTGTGGATTAGAGTACATTTTAAACCCTGAAATTATGAAAATTAGTTAGTGATATTGCCAAAGTCTCTAATGTTTTTGATCCCTTCACGGACGTGTACTCCAGATTGCAGGTGTGATAGTGTAAAATTTCAGGCAATGCACTATGCGTAAGGTGGAATAGAGCTAACGCCAGCATTCTGCAGTGAAAAACATATACTAACCGTAATGGCTAGTAAGAACATCCCATTGTGTATTTATGAAACTTATTTTGAAATGCTGTGTAGGAATATTGGACATAAAATGTTAATGATGAATAATTAACTGATAATGATAATGAATAATTAATGATAACCATATAACTGGGTTATGACTGAGATGTATATGATTTTTTACCCCAAGATGTAGTATTTATTCCAGAGATAATTTACACTGAAATGTAATAAACTATAATTTGGGAAACTGCATAGGTACCCATGTTACGCCAAATAATCTAAAAGAAGCCGTTTCGATCAGCGACTTAACAGCTTTACAACGCTATTTTTGTTTCTTAAAGTTTCCGTTCCGGAACCTCAGAACCAACTATCTCTAAGTTTAATAATAGTTAATTTTACCTCATAGTAATTCAAAAGATATTTAATTTATCGATTCAGTGGTATGTCTCACAAAAATGTTAGATGAAAATGTAATACAAGAACAAAATTACGAAGAAGACTATAGTTTTTAATTTTAAATTTATGCATCCGTAGCACTTGTATTAACACCAGTGAGGTAATAATCTGGGTCACTCTAAGTTTTTGAAAACCACGTTTCTTTATTAAGTACATCAGGAAATTCTAAGGATTTCAGCTGTATGTTTGAATAAACGATGTGAACTTAAACACTATACCATAAAACACTGGTAATAAATCAACGATTTGGTAAATAAAAATGAAATAAAGAAAAATTTAAATCAGTAGAACGTAAACATTACTGTCTGTCAACACTGAGTGAAGATACAATATGTATATATATTTTCAACGGAAAATGTTCTATGGCAATTTTGTCAGAAGCTCTCAGTAGTTAAAAACAAACCCGACACGTCAGTTGGCAGTATAACGTTGAGAAGTAAAAGGACGGGAAGGGGATGAGCTAAGTTCCGGTAACTTAGACATATCGGATAACTTGTCAACTTAAGTTATTTCTTGAGATGTCACATTGGCACAAGTCGAAACATCGAACGGTGATGTAATGTTTATCACTAGTCTGTGTAAGTAAACTATTTTAAATTTAAAAACAAACAGAGTTTCATATTAAATGAGGTAAATACTAGTAAAGGTAATAGATTGGGTTTATTTGGAGCTAAAGAATTCCTCTTTAAACCTACAATCAAATTGTGCTGATTAATTTTTCAGTAATACTCACTTTCTCAAAAACGAAAACTATCTCATAATTTTACAAGAAATACAGATAGTAAAACCAAATTACGTACATAACTTATCGTACTATTATGAATGTCTTTATTATAATTAAAATATTATCTCTTTAGTAAAATATTTTGTATGCGGAAAATATTCGTTAGACGTTAACATTTTACTCAAAAATGCTTTATGGTCTAATCATAATATTTAACATTTGAAAATCAACATTGATGGTCTTTTAATGCCACCAATAAGGTCTTTAAAAGTTACATTCGATACTCGTAAAATTAAAAAAAAGTATGACAGTAAACACAAATTTATGGTATTTAGATTTATTTGATTTGACTAATATAGAAGTAAATGATGAAGATCACCTCCATGTGTTCTTTGTATAATACAAGTTCTTTGTATGAAGATTGTATATTTAACACATGGACTGCAATGGACTGTCACTACTACTATCCCCGCTCTCAAAAAGTCGGTACATTACCCGTGTCACAGTTAAGGTGTTAAAAACAACACTTACTATGACCGGTAGTGATGTTCAACCATTTCACCACATGATATGTCTACACGTTCTTGATAATTTTACCAATGACTGACTCACACTCGAGTGGGTAAATTTAGAAACCATGATAAGACAAAATATATAAAAATATGGGGTTACACGTTTTATACCTTATCCGTGTTCATTTGCATCTTCGAAAGTGTGCTTTTACATCTAAAACGTGATTATTGTACAGTCTATGGCCTTCTTTTCGTACATCCTGTATTCTTCTATGCCCTGGTCCTTAGCCTAAACAGCAAATTTGATAGCTGATCAGTATAGTATTCCTCATTATTGCTTGTTGTCCCTGATGATTTCTAGGCGATAACAACACACTTGATGCATTATTTTTCTACTGCAGTTGTAATGCACATATGGGCGCTGCGCTTGGAATTTCTGACAGTTTAGCTTGTTAAATTAGTGTACGTGTATAGCCACTGTGAACATGCCATGGCACAATGTCAAGGAACGCATTCTGTAAATGTGTACGTGTAAGATACACCATTTTGTATCCCACAAACGTGTAATATATACTGTCACCACCTTGTATATTAACACGTCAGACATGTTCGTGATAATTTTACCAATGACAGACTCACGCCCTTCACACCGAGTTGGTAAATTCAGAGACCATGATACCGAACTTGTTTAATTTTATTTGTATGTATGAGAGTTCAGTGTGTTATGCAGTGTTAGGGTTCGCCCTGTGTATTTTATAGCCACTGTGAACATGCCATGGCACAATGTCAAGGGACGCATTCTGTAAATGTGTACGTGTAAGATACACCATTTTGTATCCCACAAACGTGTAAGATACACCATTTTGTATCCCACAAACGTGTAATATATACTGTCACCACCTTGTATATTAACACGTCAGACATGTTCGTGATAATTTTACCAATGACAGACTCACGCCCCTTCACTCGAGTTGGTAAAATTCAGATACCATGATACCGAACTTGTTTATTTATATTTGTATGTATGAGAGTTCAGTTGTTTGCAGTAAGTATTTTAGCCACTGTGAACATGCCATGGGCACAATGTCAGGACGCATTCTGTAAATGTGTACGTGCACCATTTTGTATCCCACAAACGTGTAATATATATGTATATTAACACGTCAGACATGTTCGTGGACGACTCACGCCCTTCACACGAGTGGATTCAGTAATGATACGAACTTGTTTAATTTTTTTTGTATGTATGAGAGTTCAGTGTGTTATGCAGTGTTAGTGTTCGCCCTGTGTATTTTATAGCCACTGTGAACATGCCATGGCACAATGTCAAGGACGCATTCTGTAAATGTGTACGTGTAAGTACCATTTTGTATCCACAAAAGTGTGGTATCCACAAACGTGTAATATATACTGTCACCACCTTGTATATTAACACGTCAGACACGTGATAATTTTACCAATGACAGACTCACGCCCTTCACACGAGTTGTAAATTCAGATACCATGATACCGAACTTGTTTAATTTTATTTGTATGTATGAGAGTTCAGTGTGTTATGCAGTATTAGTGTTCGCAATGTGTATATACTGTGAACATGCCATGGCACAATGTCAAGGACGCATTCTGTAAATGTGTCGTGTAAGATACAATTTGTACACCCAACAAAACGTGACTGTCACAGTATAATAAACATGTTCGTGATAATTTTACCAATGACAGACTCACGCGAGTTGGAAATTCAGATACCATGATACCGAACTTGTTTAATTTTTATTTGTATGTATGAGAGTTCAGTGTGTTTATGCAGTATTAGTGTTTGCCTGTGTAATTTTTATAGCCACCATGCCATGGCACAATGTCAAGGGACGCATTCTGTAAATGTGTCGTGTAAGATACACCATGATACCGTCACCACCTTGTATATTAACACGTCAGAGATGTTCTGATAATTTTACCAATGACTGACTCACGCCCTTCACACACGAGTAGGCAAAACTCAGGGACCATGATACTGAACTTATTTAATAGATTCATACTGTCTTTTTGGATGTTATTGTAAAGGATTAAGAAAATAGATAATACAATCAATGACTATAAGAAACATTTTGTTAAAAGTGTTTTACTAATACTTAGTTAGATTCCAATTTATGGTGAAAAAGTGAATGGCAACGGAAGATCTCTAAAGTCCAAATATGGTTATGTAGGCTACACTTTTTATGAGTATAAATTTTGATGTAAGAAATTTCTGTCTTCGTGTGTGGGCAGTTTTTAGACAACCCAAAACAAATTCGGAGTACCAACAGATACAGATAAAAGAAAAACAACTGTTCAGGACAGCTCTTATAGCCAAATCTGTGTGAAGAGTGGAAGCTGTTGCATCATTACACCACTCACGTTGAAACTTGTGTTGGCATTAACTGCGTACCTAACTTCTCAGTCTGCGGGATATTGGTACATGTATCGATATCGTCTGATACTCCAACCACTTAACATAAACCCCGGATCGTACAGGTATCGCGAGAGATGGCGACGTGTGTGTCTCGCTTTACATATTATTTCAACCGAGTTAAATTTATTGAACATAATCGTATGAAAGGTGCCCCTTAATTACCTATCAAAGTTCACCATTTGATTTTCCAAATCAAAACAAAGAAGTTATGTTATAGTGTAGACCTCGTTTAGTTTAGTGCATGTGTGTTTGTGTTTAGGGGCCAAATTACATCTTTAAAATGAATAAGAGTACGAATTCAGTTATTGTATTTTAAGTGTGGAACTGAGTTCAACTACTCTGTTGTTATTCGTCGTAGTGAAATATTACATAATTATTTAAGTTTTTCATGAAATCATCCGTTTTTAAGTTATTAAAGTATGCAAAGAGGCCGCCATTTTTTTAACTCTATACGATATTTTTATGAAACCTTTACTTAACAAGTCTTAATTATAGACTATATATTCCGAAAAAATTTAAATTCTTCCCTTTTTCTAAATTTAAAGATATAATTTGTCGCTAAAAAGATAAACAAACAGGCAGACGATAAACTAAGATAAGGGTAAGATAAGATAAGAGATAAGATAAGTAATATAATTTATTTAATACTTCTGACTTATTTTGGTCTGACAAATCAAATGGTGTAGTTTGATAGAGTAGTTTATGGACACCCTGTATAGTAGTTGTGTGCTAGGGACAAACATTAAAACCTTCACACGCAGTACAATCCCCTGGAAGCAACGGATCTGACTTCCTTTTCTGAATCACGGAATCTTTAAAATATTCGTGTTTATTTGTATCTTTGATAATGTGCGTATAAACGTGATATAATACAGAGTACGCCCTTGGTTCTTAGCATAAAAAGCAAATTTTATAACTGATAAGTATCGGTCCTCATTATTGCACTTGGTCTTGTTGTTCTTGATGGGTTTGTTGGCTCTAAAAACTGCACTTTGTGGTTGGTGCATTGTTTGTATGCAGTTGCAATCCACATATAGTTGCTGCATTTATTTGTTATTTGTATATCTGAGAGTTTAGCTTGTTATGCAGTGTTAAGTGCTCGCACTTTGTATTTTCCAACCCCTGTAAACAATGTCAAGGAAGTATTCTGTAAATATATGCGTTGTTTGTTTTATAGCAGTGTTTAAATAATATTTTTAATACATGAAAAATTTGAGTTTGGAACCATATAATGATGTAATGTAAATAATATTTTTTAAATCATAATACTTTTCAAGTAAATTCTCCACTTTTATTATCAGAAAAAAGCATTCAAAATAATAACAATAGAATGTTGAATAAGACGTTTACATTTAGAGCTATAATTTTAAAACAATGTTTCAGCCGTTCTCACAATTTTCAACATGCAAATAGTTTTAAACAGTACATTGAATCGATATAGGAATAAAGCCAGTATAGGGCATGCATGTAGTATTTCTAGTAAGTAAATATATTACTTACTCTAGTAGTAGTAAATATACTTATTAATTATTTCAGTGTTTAAACTATTTGTACACAATGTTTTAAATCTATGTGATCTGTGATTAAAGGATATTTTCCTTTCTTTAATTAACGTCGTTTTAGATTTTGCGATTAACTTGTTAATTTGTTAGTTTAATAATAGAAATATTTAGAAGACAATATCAATGTTCCCTACATCAAATATTTAACAAACTTGAAAGTAACGTGAGAATGAATGCTCTTAGATGCCCAATTTATAAAACTGTTTTTATGTATTTTTCTACCTTAGTTTAGTACAAGCAGAAAATAAAGTTCTAGGCAGATGAAAACCAAGACAGAAATCAATTAATTAAATTTATTGGCTCGTCGATTTGAACTAATCGTGGCTTACGGTTCCCAAGTATGAGTCAATAAAAGCAAACAGCAGCGCAGCTTTGTTAGAGTTTCTGCAAACATTCCTCAACACAAACAATGCAACTATGTTGATCTGTACGCAAACAAGCAGACCTTTGTTTGGTTTACTTTAAGTCATGATGCTATGCCATTTTATTAAAGCACCATTCATTAATAATAATTTCCATATCTATTTATTGAGTTGGTGATTATATTAGATAAAGAAGTATTATAATTGAATGTATAAGGTATACATATAATACGTGTATATAAGATTATTATTCCAATGGAATTTAATAGGTCTGTATAGCATTTAAATATTTTTCGATGTTTTCATGAGGTAATTTCACCACTTTTTAATCTTTCACCCATCTTCAATAAGCACATGTTAGTAAACTCAAGTTATATTTAAAGATCTACGACATGAGAGATTAGCTGTAAACAAACAATTATTTAGCTTACAGAAAAACTAAAATCACTGATAAATCATATACAGTTGACGAAATTGATTGAAAAAAAATTTCTCTTTCGGTTTAGCAATAAAGGTAGATTTCACATGCGTTTCAAATGCCTAACTAAAGATACAGTATTAGTTGAGACATTTAGTTATGAGATGATAACTCTCAAGGTTGGAGTGTTCCTACTCGTAAAACTTAACGCAAATGTTTAGAAAGCCCATCATCCTAAAACCTTACAAAATAGTTCAAAGCACGGGTATTTATCTGTAAAAACGTGGACCTTATTTTATTACAATCAATACGTAATTGTGTTTAGTTGTACATTTCTAAAGCTTCTGAACGGCCGCCATCTTGGAACATTAAGACTTATCTTTATTAAACTTGCAGTAATAAATTGTGTTTTTAAATGCTTGAAAATGTGATGAAAAGTGTAAATTAATGTTATGCTGCGAAATACCCCGGGTAAAAATATTTTGTACACGTGTGATTGACCGCCAGTTTTGGTTAGTGTGAGACCAAAGCACATGTTGCTGCCAAAAACCATGTATGAACAATTTGTAAGTGATATTTCTTACTATTCTATATTCTAGTTTTGTCTGGATCTATTAAAAACTACAGCAGAATTTACGTTCATAATTTTTGTGATTTTTTGGTTTCATTGCATGGAAATACTTATACCGGAAGTAAGCCTTCCGGATTATAAGGACGGAAAAATCACTTTTGGACTAAAGTAAGATTTTTAGACCTAGACATTTTTTTATTGTTAATAGCAACAAAGCAAACTATACAACGGAATTGTATAGTTATAAGTTATAGTTATAGTACACAATAAGCAAACTATTGTGTACTATGGAGTTTTAAATTTAGTTCATACAAGTATATTTGCAATTATTTTGTTACGTTTATCCTCATAACTTTGAACATTAAAATAATATGGACCTTAAATATGCCTACTTACGATTTAAAATTAGCATGGAGCTCTATTATGTTAATAAGTTTTAAAATAAAAAAAAAAACTACGGACTTTGACATTATAATTTCTACATTTTTGAGCAATTCAATCAAATGTTCTGGACTTTTGATAAAAAATTCCATTATTTAATTGGTATATATAAAGAAAATGTTTCACTACACTTTCAGGATCCTAAAACGCAGCACTTTATAATTTGGAACCCAGTAATTTCAAGATGGTTCAGGAGATTAGAATGTCTTCCAGAAACGATTTTGTATGGTACAGCTGACTGATTGGTTATTAATCCTAGCCCACTGAAACGGCAGAGGATCTGTTAATTGGTCAGGCTGACCACGTTAATGGTGTTATTTGACCTGAGGTCAATTATCTGAGCTGACCCCAACCGTGAGTTTGACAGGTATAACGATGTCTAGAAAGGAGAAAATGTTATTTTTTTATTTAATAGCTATATCACTTACTTATATTATCTGTTACTTTCTGAATTGACTCCAATAGTTATTGAATCCTTTAATTTGTAGCTCTCTTTAATAGAAATGTCTCGTTAATGTTTCATGAATGAAGAAAAAAATAAACATACCAAAAATATTTATTTCACAAACATTTCTTGTTTTGTTTTCTTCCACGTAATCATCAAATATTTTTACATAAGTATAATTATCCTTTATTATAAAACTCCTGAACTGAAGCAGTAGTTTAATAATAATAAAATAAGGGATATTGAAGTGTTTAGCGAGATATTAACCATTATGAACAAAAACTTATTCTAATATACATGCATTACCGTCATAACCATCAGTAATCAGTTATCTTAATTATCAGCCTTACACGGTCGGTGTCACGTCTATATTTTAGATTTTCCGATTCATACCTCTTCGAAAACTTTCTATTTCAAATAAATCCTGAAATATGAACAGAAAATGTTAAGTTACATTGAGAAGGTTAGGTTATAGACATATTGTAGCGACGGTTTCAAGAAAACACAGATAATAATTATGTTTGCTTTATATTCAGAAGTAAATATTAGAAATAACAAATTCAAAATTAATAAACTAAATAGGTTAATATTTAAAGGTCGTATGCATTAAGTAAATAAATTTATAAAAGAACTTCATTTTACAGTTTCCCACAGTAAAGATAATACTAAAATATTTTCAGTACAAACTTATTTATATAACATCTAAAATTTTTAAATAGTATGTACCGTATATTTTCGTGAATTTCTGCAATATTTCAAACTTTATATAATGATAATAATACAGACTAAGCACATAAAAACGTGGAGTTCATTATTGAGGAAACGAATATATTACTTTTTGAATATGTTGTGTACGCAGTAAGATTTGATGGTCCCCCAAGTGTATAGAACTTTTAAGATGCTGTTTAAAGTTAAATATAGCTTTACGAATCCTTCTCGGCTCAGACATACGACGTAGAATATATATTTCGTTCTCAGCTCCATTTCCATAAAGAAAAAGATAAATTATTAGTTTAGAACGTTAAATTGCCACGAATACAGGCAAGTTTGTTGTTATATGCTTTAATGGCTGCACCATTAAAACCCCCTCGTTTTAGTAGAGCTTTTTTTCAAAATAGTATTAATTCTAATAGCAATGGAAACGTGAATTGATCTATCTAAATCTATTTAACTATAAACAGAAGGCATATTAGTGTACAACCATACCAAGACAGGATACCTATACACTACATAAATAAATTCTGCATCTTAGCATCCTACTAATCTATCCATATTGAACTATTTCTATTAGACAACAAACAAAACGCCAATTAAAAAACTTGTGGCTTGTGAGTTTGATAAAGAAAATGTTATATGGCAGCCGTTTTAATGACTGGTGTTTGACTTGATTATGCAACGAGGGTTAACGTCTTAACTTCTCAAAGTTAAGTCCAATGATGTAATATAAACCAAACAAAGGTCTGGTCGCTTGCGTACAGATCAACATAGTTGCATTGTTTGTGTTGAGGAATGTTTGCAGAAACTCCAACAACGCAGTTGTCTAGCTTTATTGACTCTTACTTTGGAACAGTAAGCCGCAATCAGTTCAACTCAACAAACAAGTCAATTTAATTCATTGATTTTTATCTAGGTCTTATTTACTGTCAATGAACCTTTATATCCAACTTCCAATAAATGTATATATATTTTGAACAACACATTTATAAATTTCTCACCTTAGAATTCGTATACACGTTTGTTCTTAAACATTTCACCTTGTTTTGTTCGTGACAACAAAACGTGATTTAATTGTAATAACACGTTATACTTCCACCACATTACAGCTCCCAATAAACTTTAACTATTTTTACCCGTAACACCAATGTAAAATCGCACTAACCCTCTATGCGATTAATTGTTTAAATATGTAGAAACGAAGCTCGTGCAAAATTTATATAGGGAAGTTCGTTTTCGAGATATTGACTGGAGAGACAGACAGATAGACAGAAGTGAAAATTTCAGCCTGTCAAGTGATAGCCTTCACTAATGCTCAGCCAATTAGCCACTAGCAGGTTAAATGTTAGTAGATAAATACGGGACTCTGAATGCCTTACGTATGTGGTTGGAAAATACCGATAATGAAACAAGATTTTATTTAAGAAACCTCTCGTATCAGAATAAATTACGGAACGGATTGAGAACATAAGAATTCATTAGTTCCATATCTAGAAGTGACTTTACTAAAAGATCCAATCCAAATTTAATCCAAAATGGATTTGTTTAATCTCAATTCAGGAAATATTCATTAGTATTTTGCTAAATCTCTGTACTATTAAGGATCAAAAGTAAAACTAGTGCAAATGGCGCTTTAATCATTAATAAAAAAAGTTATGCTAACTTAAAACTTGCCAGACAGTGCCACCTAGTCAATAACGCTCTTTCCACTTTTAGTTTTACAATAGTACTCTCACCTCCACGTATGCGGGTGCTGAATGTTTAAAAAAATTTTAATAACAACTGCTTCTACAAAACATATCAAATAAAAAAAAAACTTAAAACCAGACTAAACGTTAAGTTTATTTAAGAAATAAACAATTTATTTTTAAAAGTTTTGAAATATTTTAACAAATTTTATAATAAATGCCTTCTGTCACTCCATTTATGTATGGAGTGTACTCTTAATTCTATTTACCGAGCACTTGCAATAGTATACTATAAACTATAAAGCTCCGCCGCACACCCGTGGCTTCATTCAATAAGTACACCAGAGTAAAGTAATGTACTCAATGAAATCACATCCTGCTCTTTGCAAGCGTGGAGCTTTGGAGCTCTAAGTAGTCTTATAACTGAGCTAACCTAGAGTTCTAACTTTCGTTATAACTGATTGTAAAACCTCGTCTCCAATATGTAAAACAATCTAAATCATTCCTTGTAACAGCGTAATTGTAAAGTCGATCAAGTATTTTATATGAGAAGTGTTCGTATAAATAATTTAGGCATCCTCCAGCCACAATGGCAGAAGGATTTTCAGTCCATGGACATCATGGAGAGAGTCATAATCATAATGCTGTGCATAATGATACTGTATATGCATAATCGGCCAAATTGTATTATTATATTCCACTTTCCTGTGTACAATAAATATCAACCCCTGAAATATCACTTTCCTGAAATATAAACCCTGATGCATTGAATTTTTAGTTTAGCTCCAGTTCACCTGCCTTTTATTGCAGAATCTGGTATTTAGCACTGTCTCCTGGAATCTGGAGTCATGTTCGTCTGAAGAGATCCAAAGAAAGTCGACGACGAAGAAGCTGAAAACGAAACATATACATAGTTTCGACATCTGAGACACCTATAGGTAAAGTGGTAGTCTCATTGTCTCATCAGGTACACAATTGAGTGCGCAACGATGTTATAGACACGATATCTAAGCACGGGGAAGCAGCCGAGTTAAAGAAATACGCCACTTGTAGAATAAAAATATTTGTATGTCATTGTAACCACTTTTTTTGTTTAATACATGTTTTGCAGCAATTGACAAAGTTGTAGATTTTTACGATTGCTTAAAGGTATTGTACGTATTGATTATTATTATGCGATCTTCCAAAACGTTTCGATATACATCTCCATATATGAAAATACGAAGTATAACAAAGAGAATAAAACAAGTTATGATATGATTATATATTAAAACAAAACAGGTTATAGTGGCATTTATTTAGTATACATATAAAAGCTGAGAGTGTGCTATCCTACGTAAAATGTTAAATAATACAAAACGATTGACAATCATAGAGAGAAAAAACTGTTTTTACATTCCCCATCAAACAAAAGAGAAATTATGTTTGCCTAAAAGAGATTTAACCGACTCCCAGCCAAATTCCATGGTTTAACATGCAACATCATAGCCATTATTCTTGTCTCTTTAAAATGAGATTTTATGCAAAATTTGGAAAACTACAGATATTTATAGAGACATCTTGTAAAATTAAACTATTTCATGTTTGTTAATTAATTCGGTTTAACATCAATGTTAAAAAAATTACAGCCTACAATCCATATAACAAAAAAAGATGTGTGTGTTAAGGATAATTGGGCTACATGATTGTGTAAATGTGACATGTTAAATTCTCTTATGGGTATAATAAATTTGTTTACAAATTGATTTATTTTGATATTTTATAATTGCCATCATAGTTACCTATAAGGCCAATATAAATATATTCGTTTACGCTCAGAAATATCCGATTCACCATAATCGAACTCAGTGTTCTTTACATAGAATTGACGCTTCATATACAACGTCAAGTGGATATGTCAGTTCACTTTTGAGATATCTTGCCGACAGACGGACAGAAATAAAATTGTTCCAGCGCCTTCGCTACCAATCAGGCAATTATTATAAACACTGACTGTACATACATTCAAATACAAAACAGTAGAATGTGTTTATTTAGCTTCTTTATATCCGCAAAATATTAACTATTAGTTGTAATTTAGTGTAAAAAGTTATTGCATTTTAAATTAAAATCTATAAATAAATACAAAATAAATAATAACAATAAATATTTGTAGTTATGTCATGTATCGGCTCATATGTGATGTTTTTGTTGTTTTAAAATGCATGCAACTGTAATATAACGGTAATAATTATATTTTATATCGGTGTTTTTGTTCCTTATTATGATTGTTTAGAGATATTATACGTTAGTTATTATAGGATTTCTCAACGTATTAAATACTTATTTATGTATAACATAAAACTAGTATTTATTTTTAAGATATGCTTAAGATATATTATATATTTTAAGAGTTCTGTTATTATACGTACGTAAATGTAAGTACTCACACGACAAATATTTATGACGAAAGCCAACAGTGATATAGAAGGAGAATCTCGAAACCCCAGGTGGTAAAAGCTTAATGTATTTTGTTTCCATTTTCCTTTAATCCAGGGATGTAATCCAGTGAGTGTTAAGAGTGTTATATAACAAATCTCTGTAGAGACTGCATTACTTCTGTTATAACCCAATGCTTATGTCGGATATTTTATAATAAGTTCGAGCATAACTCGGCATATGTGCCTCCAGTGAATCCTAGTGATAACTGAAACTGAAACGTATCTTAAATTTGCAGTAATAAAGTAGAGTATAAGGCAGATTAGTTGTTTCGGTAGTTAGACAAAGGCATAGCGTTAATGTGTGTAATATAGTGTATTTTCAACATCTGCTATAGCAAGATTGTGTATTAAATGTGTATTGTATTGTAGTATGTGTAATCTAGTGTATACAGTAACATTTCTCAACACATCATCTGCTATACCACCACTTAAAGCAAGTTTATGTAGTAAATGTGTATTGTAGTATGTGTAATCTAGTGTATGAAGTAATATTTCTCAACATCATCTGCTATACCACCACTTAAAGCAAGTTTATGTAGTAAATGTGTATTGTAGAATGTGTAATCTAGTGTATACAGTAACATTTCTCAACATCATCTGCTATACCACCACTTAAAGCCAGTTTATGTAGTAAATATATAATGTAGAATGTGTAATCTAGTGTAAGTAGTAACATATTACGATTGTATGTGTTCATGACGACTAAATTTAATTCAATCTGACAGCAAAAATCCTTAATGAAACCAGTAACAATTAAAATTCTGATGTAATAGGCTTGCAGGCAAAACTGTAATCCATTTTACGTGAACACTTTTTATAAATATGAATGTATAAAAAAAATAATCGGAGCTGACAGACTCTAAATACAGTGATTTCTGGTTTTGTTTGATACGCTAGTTTTTGACTGGTGCAAGTGTAGCATTAATTATTGATATATTTATTTCAAATTCAATTGAAAATTCCTTTTTTGAATTCTAGAAAGAATTCTCCAATTTTTACAATTTCTTAAAAAAAAAACAAAACAAAAAAACAGCTATATTGGTGTTGGAACTTATCATGTATGACAAGACCTAAAGTAGTGTTTACTGGTGTGGTAGTTGTGTTTGTGTTAGGGGATTCACTCTTCAAATAATGTCTCCTTTATATTTGTGTATATTGATATTTATCTTAAGTGGCATATCTATGAGGAGAATATGTAGAGATTCCAAAGCCGTAAAATAAAAAGTGGGTAATAAAGTAATCTAAAGTTTTTACAATACAACAGAAATTATATATTTTGAACTAGGCCTATCTAATTTATTTCTATTCATATTTATTATCCCCCCCTGTGGTATGCTCGTCAATCAGATTCACCTCCTACAAAGCCAAATCCTAGTTTCGCTGCTGTACATCTTTGAAAATATTTATACTAACATCTCTGTATACTACTTTGTGTATACTGTTTTATTTCATATAGAAAATGTTAATGAAAGGAGAGTATACGAACATAACAACCAACAGTAAGAGATTATCCATTGGTCTGCTTTTGCTGCCAGCATACTCTGTGCTTTTAGCGCTGCTTTTAGAAACTGCCACAGCACATTAAAGAAATATAAGTTTGATTTTTATCTGTTTAGCTGAAATTTATAATTTAAGAAGTACTTAGTTTAGACAGTTTAGTTTGTCTCGGAATTATTTTATGTTTAGATTAATTAATGTTATATTGAAGATTATTATACAACCTCTACATTATCTAAAATAAATGGGATGAAATATATTGGTGTCTCAGACGTATGAAACCATTGTACTCTAAAGGACCTGCCAATTTTAATTTATACGGAAATCAATAAGCGATATAATTGCTTTTTAAATATACTAGGGATCACTTTCAAATATAATTGGCTGAGCGTTAGTGTATATCACTCATGTACTGAAGCGATTTCAGTCTTTCTTTCTGTCTGTTTACCCATATAAAATCTTAAGAACTAACTTGCCTATAGAATAGAAATTTTGTATGAAGAATTATTTCTATGTATGTAACATCCTATTCAATAATTGTGTATGTCGTGTCATTGAATGTGGGCTGAGCATTAGCGAAAATTTTCCATTAGTCTCAAGGATAATAAGGTGTTAATGAAAATTGCAGAGTATATTTTTTTACAAACTGAGTACAGTAATATGCAATATCACTTGTATCATACCCTGGAAGCGGTGACCCATTTGGAGTCGATCGCGTAACTTCGAAAGTACGAGCGACCCCGATCGGGACGATTCGTATTTTACCGCTAAAGGCATTAGTACCCGTTAAATACCTTTAAATTATACGATAATCTAAAGCCTATTAGTTTATTTTAATGTTTAGAGATCTTTAATTTAATTTTATCTTGTATCTAGTTTCAAATCTGTTTGGTTTTTCCGGATGTGATTTCGTTGTTAACCTCTGTGCAGCGGAAATTGTTGTTTGTAAATGAATCATTTTGTTCTTTGTTCAGAAGTTTTTTTTTATTTGAGTTGAGCAGTTTTATCATACAGTGTTAATTATATAATAGTTCAGAATGGGTTAGCCTTGTATATAGAGTGATATTCATGACATTAAAATGGAATCTGACATGACTGACTTTTATGAGTGTGAAGTAGAAGTATTGTATCTTGTTTTCTTTGTTAAATAAAACATTGATTATATTCTGTTATACATCAAATAACTTCATAAAAAGGTAGAAAAAACATTAATTTGCACGAGAGTAAATTTTATTATCGTTATTTTATTTTGTTGGTTAGCAACTGAAAATGGATAAAAATTTGCCACTTCTTTTTTTTTCTCTATAAACATAAGAACTATTTTTATTTTTTAATCCCATAACACTATATATTTTTGTTTTAACAACTAAATTTCCTACAATTTGGCTATTTCAGACTGTTGAAAAATCTTATATTTTATGATAATGCAAATAAATTAATATTGTAATATATTTTTTTCATATGCCAAATACTAAATTTAATATATGCTGTAAAAATAAATGTATATTTATTATTAATTCAAAACGATGTAGCTTTATTCTCTGATTCTTAATAAGAAAAATTATACTTAACACTATATACACATACTAAATATAGGATTTTATACGAAATTTACAAAGAGACTCTGTAAAAACTACAAAAATTAGAGCACACTGTAGAATTTCTGATAGACGCTTGCAGGGTTAATACAAATAAAAGAAAAGTAGATGATTCATTAAAAGAATTTGTTCATGTAAAAGACCATGTACTGGATATATGTTTTTTCTAAGTCTGGTGATTCCTTATACTAGTTTTACGTTGTGTTCTTACAATACTGTATATAAGCAGTATATGTTTGTTTTTACTAAAGTTATTTACCTCCTAATGTAACCTAGGTTAGGTAACTAATAAATATCAATAATAAATTTGAAATAATATGCAATGCGTAGGTAAAGTATGGATATAAAAAGTATGGATTTCAAATACTCATTAAATTTAGTTATTGTTTACATAACATACTCATTGTGGTAATGGTGATGCAATGCGAATATTGAGTTAAGCTCCATTTCGCCTGTCACTTATACAACGTCTGAAATCTAACACTGTCACAGATTTGACTCCTGAGATAAGTAGTCCACGTTTATCTGAACATATGCATACAAGTCGACGACGAAGACTTTCGTACTGAACTCATTGCGTTGTTTCAACATCAGACATCCAGAATACAAAAGAGCCATATTTAGTTTAACTAGCAGTTACCCAGCGTAATTTAAATGAAGAGTTTTCTAAAGAATTACACATTACTTGAACTAGCTTTGTTTATAAACGACTTCTCAATCATATCAGTTTCACTGCATTAGAGTTATATTTTTAAACGCTCAAATCACTTTCTTGCGTCAAAACTTTCAAGCTAAAATCTTGTAAAATACCGTATAGTATACAAATGATTTATAATAGCATATAAATATTATTCGCTTAAGTTTAATTTACCTTATATATGAAACGGTATTCACAGTAAGTAAGACATTAAATATAAATTAATAAATTAACTTTGCTTGCTCGCCGAGTAGAATTAATCGTGGCTCACGATTTAAAAGTATGAGTTAGTAAAACCAGACAACAGCGCAGCTTTGTTAGAGTTTCTGCAAACATTCCTCATCACAAAAAATGTAGCTAAGTTGATCTGTGCACATACAATCAGACCTTTGTTTCTTTTATAACACTTTTTGGTTAGCAGGCATAGTTATTTATGTTGTACTACAGCGTTTCATTAATTCTTAGTATTTTGAGGGCAGGTTTGTTGAATACTTTCACTACTGTTAGGTGATACAACTAGATTAGACTAGATAACATAACTCTTTTCATAACAGATATAGGTGAATTTTCTTCTGCGAAATTCTACGTAATTCGTGTTAACAGTAGACAGATAATACATGGACGTTTTGTGTTTGTCCAAAGTTATTTGTTGAGTTATTGGTTCTTCAACATGTTAGTTAAAGAATTTTTAATATTTTAAAGTATGTAATGAAACATAATATAAAAAATTCCGAAATAAGTTTTTGAAAAAAAGAACAAACTTATTTTACGAGAATGAATTGTTTGTTTCAAGTATTTCATATTAGTATGTTACATTTCTTGCTACCATGTCTTAAATATACCTCATAGCATGCATCTTGAAATGGTTGTGAATCCCAAATTTAGTTTTTAGATGATTAAATCTGTCCGTTATAAAAGATTGACTTTAAATAAAATGTAGCAGTATATTTGTTTCATGTGATAAATTTTGTTTCGTGGGTTCCATTCAAATAGTCTATAAATTCGAGAGGCAATATGCAGTGTATAAGCACGCAAACTGGTATTTCTTGAAATTTATAGAGGAATTTTTCTTAAGAACAAAATCTATCGTGAGGAGCTTTAGTTTTGGAGGGTTGACATAGATTACACTATAGATAGAAGGGTTAAGACTATGAGTTTCATTGAAATAGTCTAGGATTAGAGAGACAATATGCTGTGTATAAGCACGCAAACTGGTGCTTCTCGGAATCGATAGAGGAACTTTTCTTAAGAAAGAAATCTATCGTGAGGCGCTTTAGTTTTGGAGGGTTGACATAGATTACACTATAGATGAAATAGTCTAGGATTAGAGAGACAATATGCTGTGTATAAGCACGCAAACTGGTATTTCTTGAAATCGATAGAGGAATTTTTCTTAAGAACGATGTCTATCGTGAGGCGCTCTAGTTTTGGGAGCTTATCGTAGATTTCCTGCGGTTATATTTTAAGTAGTTTTATAGATTTAAATAGGATATTAGCCATATAAATAATATGTATATCACCGTTAGTTAATTCAAAAAAGAAATTATAAGGCGTCAATTTCAGGGTCTGTAAATGATTTACGCAGATTTACCATTTGTAACGCGCGTGACTATTTGATTCAAACATGATGTGTGAAAAATTATCATTTTAAACGTTTAAACCCTTTTGATGCCTCCCTTTTCCATGCCCACGAAAACTTAGAGGATGATGTTAGATTACCTCCTTAGGTTAATTTTATCTCTTGATTTCAAGAAAAAACCTAGGTTGCGTGCTTATTCAATGCAAATTTTCACCCGGATTCTGAAGTACTGGAGTATATGCTATTTAAAATTAGTACCTTTAAAAATATTATAGTTCAGAACTATAAGATTTCACCCCCAAGGTCCATGATAACCAAGTGTTATCATTCCGACCTTGAAATTTCACGTGGGTTGAGAGTTTCATCATTGTGTACTTTGGCTAATCAAGCATTGATACTTAAATATGGTGAAATAAAACAAGAAAATAAAGTAACTGTAAAAGGCTATGCGTTGGAAAAGTATACAACCGGAGTTACCCGCATAAACATTGGTGCTTTACTAATGTAGATCACGGTCATTTATTACACATAAATTTGTTGAATACATCAATTAGCAGTCTGGACATGTTATGGAGTTCAGCTATACATGCATCCATTAACAGATTAAATTAAAAGCAAACATTATTTTAACTTTGTATGCATTTTAGTAAACAATGTGATTTTGAAAACCCGTGATCAGTTATAACGTACATGTTTAATTAAAAACGAGATGCCTCTTAATAATAAATATTATGTGAGGATAATATCATAAAATAGTCATTTTTGTGAGATAAAAATATATAATAATTTTCGAATTTGAATTTGCAATAGTAATTAATTTTGAAACATCCAATTAAGTAACAAACGTAATGTTTTAGTTTGACAATAACGTTGGAAATATGAGGACGAGGGGGGGGAGCCAAGTTCCGGTAATTTTGACACTTCGGATAACTTGTCAAAAGTTACTTCTCAAGTTATCACATTTACAGAAGATGTAGCGTCGGTGTCCTAAACTTATCGCAAGTCCATTTATGTTTAGATTTGAAATTTTACAACTGTGCTGATCCTGAATTAAATGTTTATGACAATTTTTATTATTTTTGCTAGTGTGAAGATTCTTTTTTAATTATATTACGAGGAGTACGCAAAACCACGTGCCGCGTAACTGGCTTCACCAAGGTTGGATGAAAACTTTCAAATCTATACGTTAATGCATTCACGATAGATCCTGCGGACAGACTGAAAGACGTATGACAATTATAAAGAAATTTATAAATTTCCTCCTTTGTCAACCCATTGAGTCATAGCTTTTAATTACGCTCAGGCAAATTCCATGGTTGGACAAATATCGTCATTGAACTTATTCTTGGCTATGTTTAAATGAAGATTCACGCTAAATTTAAAGTCAGCAAGTGAAATATTTATCGACATATCTTGCCACAAAATGCATTCCCGTTTTCATTCATTAAATTGGGTTTCAAAGCACTTTTTCTTTTTTATAGATGGATAAAAAAGAAAATCATGATGAATCACATGGTGAAACCTCATGTGATTGGATTCAGTGTTACCATCATGCTTACCCATAAAACCAATATAAAAATATTCGTTAAGATTCAGCCAAATCCCTTGGAGTGACATGCACCATTATAAAACCCACCAATATATAAATGAAGCTCCTTGCAACATTTCAACATTTCAAATCTATCAAACACAGTTAGTTTTTGATATAGCGCGCGGACAGACAGATATATACACAGACAAACATAATAAATAAAAAAAAAAAATAAATTTTTCCATATACCGCTTGGAAAAAAGAAAAAAAATGAACAGTGATTTTCACACGGAACTGAATATCATTTAATTCTGCTTATATCTTCAGGATACTTTATTTATTACTGTGGCACATGTCGAAAGTCACATTATTGCACTCTTTGCCATCATCGTTTCCCATAAGACCAAGTTTATTAACGGTAGAAAAATCCCATGAAGTGATTTTACTATTATTGAATTCTATGCCTCTTATATAGAAATGAAGCATCATAAAAAATTTCAAGTAATTAATTTAAGTTATTTTCGCCATATATTGTGTGGGCAGACAGACTGACATAAATACAATCTTTCATATCTCCTTCAATACAATCTTCTTCATCTCCTCGAGTGATGCTATTTTTGTGCCGATAAGCCAATTAATATTATATTTAAAACACAATATTCGTTAATTTTTTATAAGCGGCAATAGCTTAACTTAATTTCAAGAAAGATGGATGAAAAAGCTTTCGCTCCAAAGGAGCTCGAAACCGGATTTCTTACTTACCGGGTGAGAATACTGATCGATACACCACAAAGACACTTTGTGTCCATCAATTATTTTTTTCACATATGTGTGGAAAGAGAAGAAGAAAATAAAACACGTGATCGGAAAGCTAAGCACCTTTCACCGTCTTTCAATATTCATTAAACTTATATACGCGGAAAAAGCTAAATTTAATTTCAAGGAAGGCTGGTGAAAACATGTACTCGATCTACCTGCCCTCGAACCCTGCATTGGGTCTCCCGATCACAATAAGGTAAAACTATTAAATTATTTTTTAGTTATATCCGTCCAGGTTGATATTTAGAACGAAAAACTTCATTTTCGACTTGTGTTTATATAACAGCAATTAGCCTATAACGATTTTAATGAATACATGATTTTTCAACCTCTCCACCATCATGGAAACATTTGATTACAACTTACAGACAGTATGCAATCCTTTAAAGTAGCTCTGTGTGAGCTGGACATATGACAGTGACTTGACATATAAACATATATGACTATGATTTGGTGAATACAGAAACGTTTATGACTTAACTGTATTGTAATTGTTTAAAACATCAGTGAATGAGTTAAAATATGGAAATATTTTAAAGAGTGTTGGCAATTATTTAGTTAAATATTCTATTCCTTTCAATGCACGTATTTTAGTTGACATGTGATCAGAAGTGAACGGCACATTTGGTTCAGGATACCCTTAATTTTGATGGTTGCAAACAAAATGTTCAGTTGGAAAAAAAATTGGGGCAGAGCACTCCACAAATAAACGAATAATAATAAACGTAGAGATAGTTTATAGGGTGGACGGTTTTCCCTTCATCCAAGGTCTATAATTGTATTTATAAAATGTTGACGAGTATTATAAAGGCGATGTTTTGCTGAGATGAATGATAAATGGAAAAACCTGGTATTAGTTATTATAATAGAAAGTTCTTATTTATAGGCTTTGGAATTTATTAGTTGTAAATCTTATATTACACTTTAAAACGATATACATCTTAAGCTATGCTTAAGTTAAATATTTTCTTGTAGTCCACCCACCATTGGATGAAAAGAGTCATTAACTCCCGTAAAAGCTGTTTCTTCAGTCCTGTATTCATTTACTAAGTTTAACTTTCAAAATTTGAGCCAAGACAAGAATATTAAACCACCTAGAACAGGACCAACGGTGTAAATGTTTCCATCTTTAACCCAGCCTAAGTTTTAAAGAGTAAACCTTTTCAGGTCAGATTTGCGGCATTATACTCTACTAATATCGACCTTGAATTTCATGTATTACTCGACCTATGCTCTAATTTAAGATTTCATTCTGAATCTTTGCGGACCATCCCCTTGACATGAAAAATGGTAGTTACTTCACAAAGTAGATTTATAGGTGCAGTAATGATTGTTTATTGTTTTCCTTGGAATGGTTCGGAAATTATCAGGTCCGTGTGGGACTCGTTTTACAAACTCTATATTTTAAAGTTAATATATTTCGTACAACATTATCTCCTGTAGTTAGATTGTAACAATGGATTGTGGAAATCAAATGGCAGTTTGAAAAATGTAAACTTATATAATTAAATTTTATAATTTTATGCATGTCACTTTCAAATAATTATATTTTCCAAATATATATGAAATTTGCAGCCAAATCTTGTCACAAAGGAAGAGTAAAAGAATAGATTCAGAGGTCTATTTTCATGTGCATCATTTTCATTGTTTAAAATAGTCTCACGAACAACAATACAGCATTGACGTGTAGCATTTGTTTAAAGCTACTCTTGGAATACATCTTTGTTTGAATTAGTATGTGAATAACAGCGCCACGTTACTCCAAACTAATCCTCTTACAAGTTATTTCTGGTCGGCTTTGCAACCTTCGGTAACAAATCCTTTAAACACATAATGGTTTCAGACTAATAAATTTAGTAATTAGGTATCATTGATATATAAATGTAAGATTTACATTTATTGAGGTACATTTTTTGAATGAAAATATATTACATAAAATTTGCATTACGGAAGATATTTTAGAGTTTAACCCTATCCATTAACTTTTGGAGTGATCTGAGAAAGTTTAATTTGATTCAATAACGCTGAAGTACGAGGTACCTCGTACTTTAATCCTGTCCCATAATGTTCTTTTGGAGGTTTGGTAAATTTTACCCAGTTCTATTAGGTCCTTGAAACGATTTAAGAAAAGGACTATTACATTGTTGCATAAAGCACTTGCGGTGATTTGAGGTATTCCATAAAGTTTTTGGGACGATTTGAGTAGATTTAATCCTATTCTTTAAGGATGTTGCATAAGTCCGTTGGTTTAACATCAAGTTCTATTTTCTACCTGATTTTAATGACATTTATGTAGTAGCCATTGTATAAAAAAGGAATTCTTCAATGCACCCAAACTACTGTAATCTTCTACGGAAATTACGTAATACGAGTAAATCAAATGAGTTAAAACTAAGTAATCTTACACCATAGATTTAATTAACCTATAATATTCTTAACTATTGGAGACAGTTAGTTGGTGTTATTACTCCGCAGTGCACTGGTATATTTTCACCCAGTCTCCGTAGGGGCTGGTGAATGTTACTCTTTAATAAAGTTCGACAGCTGTTATTTAACTCACAACCGTTTCTAAAACTGATAATTATTTAAATTATTTTAAAGTCACATATAAGACATACTTTTTGAATGAGTGAATACAGGTTTTATCAATACGTGGGTATCAATGATCGAAGTATCACAATTATGAAATTAATACAAATACATTATAATTATGGTTATAAAAAATACAAATGTGTTTGTCAACATTTACTTGTTTTATGAAGATTAAATGTCAAATTCAAAGAATGTCTTATTTTACCAGGCGAAGTTAGGGCTGAGAAGCCCTCTCTACCACCAACGGCTAAAGGTGACTTCCGAACTAACAGTCGGGCAGGCAAGGACAGGATAGTTTTCAGCGGTCACCCATCCAAGCAGCAGCCACGCTTGACGTTGCTTGATTCGGTTATCTCGAGATATCAATCGTACCCCCTACACTGCGCTATTCAAAATTATTGATTTGCCATTAGTCTTTAGTATTAAATAAGATTAATATACTTGTTGATTAATACTTGTTGTGTATTTGTAAAAATATATACTATAAACTCTAAGGTTGAGCTGCACGCTGTATGCTTTATTCAATAAATGCAGCAAGGTAAAGTAATAAACTCAATGAAATTACACCCTGTCTTCGCTAGCGTGGAACATTAGAGAGTATTTGCAACTTCTCTGTTTTTACCTTTTATTATAGCTTCCAGGAAAACCGCGTCTCCTCTTCTTCAAATAAACAAAATCACTCGTTGGAACATTGCAATTTCAAACGCAATAAAGTATTCAATCATATAATTTTTCCATGAATGATAATACTTTTTATTATTTAAAATTACTAACTTTAACACATTTCTCTAAATTTTACTTTTTTAATTCTGTAAAATATAGTTATGCAGAATCCCAATTAAAGAAAGGCTAATAGTGGTGTTTCACTAACATTGGTTACTTAAAAGACGTGTAAGTTCTATGGTAATGTGTGAGTATATTAGATTACCTCCCATATCAGAAGATTATTATAAATCGATCAACCATAAATAAACATTCAGTTTATGATCTTTGATATAACTTATCAAGACTTCATCATGAATTGATACAAGTTAACATAAAAAAGAAACAGTGATTATAATTCACACGAAATTGTGATTTTTGAACTCCATATGAAAATAGTTTGTGACTGCTGTGATAATAAATGTATTCTAAAAGTATTTGTTTATTGTAAGCAGTATTTATAATAATCTGATTTATCACGTAAATTTAAAACAATTTGAAACGTGAAATTACAACAAGGTAGAGTACTCTACACCACGCGTCGAGTGAAGACTTAGCTGTGGTTGCATGCTCTTATGTCTCAGGTCCGTAGCTCATGTCATTAGGTTAAACGCGTTATTGTTAAAACGCGTTAATATGTTAACATTTCAGATTATTGCAATACATTTTTTGTTAGTTATGTGATTTTATCGTTGCCATCGTTGTTACATATAATGTTAAAATTTTCTCTAATTTAAACTCAATCCCATAACTGTAACTGTCTTTGCAAAAATAAAGATACTTGCAAAACTTAAATAATTTTCAAACATTCTTGTGGAAGACAGTAAAACGAATTGCCAGATGAATAGACGAAGGAGTATTATTTTGCCAGGATACTGATTTATAGTTAAATATTTTAATTTTAAATCTACAGCTGAACCTACGTGCAGTTGAGCTTTGCTAACGCCCAGCCATTAGCCATCAATGAACTCGATTTTGCCTACAAAGAAAATTATTTTCACGGATAAGTCTAAAGGTTACTTCATTCTTGAGATATCTTGCGTACATTCAATTTTTCCAGTCTCTCAAATGACAGGTTTCGCTGACCCTCAGCCAATGATTCAATAGTAGTAACATATGCCCAAGATGGGCAAAACATTTGTATTCATCTAACCTGTAGTATGAGGTCTGATTATGGTGATTATCTACTAGACGTACTAGTCATGTGTAGCAGTAGTAAGCTCGTGACTATACAAGGTTTTTAATCTTTTCAACATGGAAGTCTTTTCCAGCCAAGAGTGTTCCCTTTTTTCTAGCTAACACTGAATATGGAGCTGTTTTAGTCCCTATCTCAAAACCGCATAGTAAGGGGTTAAGGTTTCATTAATTTCAAATAGATTTGATAAATATAAATTGAAATCATTCTCATGACGACATTTAAGGGCAATGTCTTTCCTTGTTGTCACTCATTACCTGAGATCCCAAATCAAACATAGTTTATGAAATTTGTATAAAGTTTAAACCAACAACAATTAATTATTCAACAGCCTACCAACCAATAGTCTGTAAATCGTCAAGATGACACGACGTTGGTTAAAATATTCCTATCTTGGTTCTTATAGAGCATAGGAAATCAGTAATATATTATTTTGATAAGTCTTATAAATATTGAACAAAATACTGTAATGAATATAAACTTTTAGATAACTTAAGATATGGAAATGAAGGTAGTTTGAAAGAGAAATTTGTTTCTCAGGTATTAAAACACAAATGCATTTCTAAAATCCAAAGTTGTGAGGTCATTCACGTAAATTCTTTTTTCTTACTAGAATTTTTTACATTACTCGATTTCAAGATAAAAGATTGTAAAAAGTGCAACCACATATAAGTAATAAAAATGTTCCCTATAACAGCCAAAATCTTCACGTACTGAGGCCAACAGTAAATGGCGATCGTCACGGCAGAAACAAGACGGTGACAAGTCAGGAACGGGTATTTTCCGTGTTTCATTTGCACAGATAGCCTGAGAAAATCAGGAGAGTACTTACAGGGTACAATATTAGAGTAAAACTTTCAAAACTCTTAAACCAGGGCTCGTAAAAAGATTGCACACAATATTCCAATTTAATTTGTAAAGAAAACTTACTACACAAATATTTTTTCCCCTCTCTTAGGAGAAGAAGATGAAAGATTGAATCTAGTCCTAAAATGACCTTTACACTGTTTCCAGAGTAACAGGATATTCTGGTTATGTAACGTTGGAGATTAGGGGCCGCCTTCTGTCAAGATCCACGAGGAAGGATTTTGGCATTAATCTCAGTCATGTCTCCTTAGAAGAAGGGGAAGCCATCTCTTTACCAACAGAGAGGTACTCTCCAGTCAAATCAGGAAGGGGGTGATACGCCCCTATGTCTAGGCTAGCAAACAGCCTTTAACCAACTCCAACAGTCATCTCCCGCAGTAGACTAGACATATGTATACATCCTTGCACTCTAATATCTCGACATTTGCGGTTATTGATGTACCGCTCCTGGACGTCCATAGAGTTGCCCAGATTTAAGTGACACATAGATTAGTACTGTACTCAGTGCAGCTTCAACTGGAAGTTATAAACCAGACAGAAGTGAACTCTCTTGGCGATTCATAAACAATACTTACTCATACTCTAGATAAGGATGCTAACCAGCCTCAAACCTTAAAAGTTTTCAAGATGACGGTATCCTGCTTTGGTGAGTTTTAGTACTTAATTAGTATATACTTGATGTATATCAATAGTATTCTTTTGTGTTCTGTTTGTAAAAGAGCACAAATGGTATAAAGAATGTAATGGTTTAACTATTTTTAAATGATTTTAAATTTTTTTTAATGTTTGTAGAATTGTTCTCATGTTAATATAAAATGTTTAAGGAGTTTTAAGAAGTGCTTTTGACGGTCCATTTAATAAGTTGATGTTCACTAATAGAAGTTATTTACTTAGAAGTTTAATTCTGTAATGCATTCAACATAATCTAAAAACGTTAAATGATTATTTTATAGGTTTCTTTCATATGTTATCTCATTATATATATATATATATATATATATATATATATATATATATATATATATATATATATATATATATATATATATTATAAGGATTTGTTCCGAACGGTGAATGCCTATACAAACCTCTTTAATATTCTCTATATTACTTAAAACATGCTCTATTTAAGGGTTTAGAAATATGGCGACATAAAACTTGAGTAAGAATGTAGAAGACAGCTTTACCTTTGGAATTAAATGGTAAATTATATTTTATTTAATAATTCAAGGACAATTCACAATAAAACAATAAAAAAATATATATCCATTTAAAGGTTTAACTGGTAAGACCACAGTTTTAGTGAATCTTCGTTAAAGTGATCTTACATTTCAGTAACCCAAATAACAGTTGATAATTTCTAGCTATAATCAAACCAATCAAAATCATGATTGAAATCAACTTAAATAACTGACCACAAATCAATTAACACCCTTACAGCGGGCGGCCATACCAATTAACAGATTCCCTGCCATTTCAATTTACTGGAATTAATAACCAATCAGCCAAGATTTTCATAAATAAATGTCTCCTTGTGCATAAGTGTACTTCATTCTCTTTTCGGATTAATTGATTTCAACAGATTATTTAAATGGACTGGAGCTAAAACAATTTATAGCATCAATCATATTTTCCCTAGATTTTTAAATTGTCTGTATGCAGAGGATAGTTCTCACAGGAAGTGTTGCGATATATCAAAATTGGGACTATTTTTATGTAATGTTTATACATGGAATAATACATTTTGTAAGTAAGAAATAAAAAGTGAATAGCAATGACTAATACAAATTGTAAGAAATTAAAAACGAGAAAATGAGCTTAAAGTGAACGAACACCTTATATTAGAACTGAAGAAACATATTACGAGCTCACAATGGAACCACTAGCGTAATATCGAATAATTGACTAATAAATATTCCAATTACTTTTAATTCATTCAAACTCAGGAATTAGAAACATATGCAATAATTTTGTTTAATGTATAAAGTTACTTAATATTGAATTTTACGAAGAAAAAGACACAAGTAAGAAGTAAATCAATTGCAAATGTAATGAACACAATCACATTATGGTTTCCAGATAGTCAATTATGTTCCCAAGTAGTCAATTTATGTTGGTTTAATTATACACTTTTAGAATGTGTTCTTAGAGTTTCTTAAACAATATTGGTGTTTTAATGTTGATTACTGTTCACACTAAGTGCATACATGTGATAAAAAGTTCAAGTGAGTAGCTCGATCCTTCCAATAGGTAACCTGCGTACAATTGGTCTTCTCTTAAGATCATCCATGAGCCACTACATAACTAAATATTGACTTCATATAAAAGAAGCTTAATAGGAAATTTCAAGTTCTTCGCTCCATTCGTTCTTGAGACATTAAGCGAACAGTCAGATGGACGAAAGGAGAAATTTTGCAACAGTAATAGGCTTCTTCAACGCTCAGCCCTGAAACGCTCAAAATATTTTTGAGAAAGCTCTAAATGATCAAAGATGTTTGAAAAAGCAGAGCATCTAATTATTGGATCATTTACAGTAAATTAAAATGTAACAAATGAGTCACTTGATATAAAAGATATTCCTAAGACCTTATTCGTGTATTTTACCCGGTGAGAAACGATGATGCAAACAAACATCTGTATGAAATCAATGAATCCTCAGTACAATGAGCTGAAAATCATGATAGATCTGAACTCCTTTCGTACACCGCGGACCGGTTCAGGAAACACTTCCATGACAGGAATCTCTTATGCATACCTCCGATTGTTTTTGTACTCTATGTTCCTGTTGGTATAATAAATCAACATTTAGCTTACGATCTGAGATTATAGCGTGGACCTTTTACAAATGTTTTTACAAAAGTACTTAGAACGCAAAAGAAAGCAGTTAGAAGTATTTTCAAATTAAATCAAAGAGAGTCACGTAAAGTAACCTGGGGGTAGCTTGGATAGGTAACTTTATCTAACCTCTACATTTTCGCGTTGTGCCATACTGAAAATTCAAGTGTGTCTCAGTTCGGGATAGAACATCTACTAATACGGAACTAAAGGCAACTTTCAGCTCGTACAGCACAGAACTGCTGCTTTTGAATGTTTACGTCTCAAGTTGGTGTGAGTGTAGTCAACAAGCTCCCTGAAGAGATCAGATGTGGCAATGACCCTTAAAAAATTTAAATATAACATATCCTGTTGTCAAAGGAATTTTACATTGATGAGTTTACTACGATAAGCTGCTGGAATGAAATTGAGTAACAATGTAAACATACAATTTCCCTGACTCTCCTTCTGTTGTCCAGAGTTGGTATTAGTCGAGGTGCCGACTTGATGAAATGGAAACATAATTTGATATTGATTTGAAACTTATTTATTTAATTAGTTCCAGATCCTTTTTTTATGCAATACAAATGTTCTGAATTGTTTCCTGTAGTAAGGAAACGTTGATATTTACAATTCCAGACAAGACAACGGTAGGAAACTTGAAGCATTACACTAAAATCTTTTTGAGGTTGAATATTTTGGCGATTCATATTCTAAGATTTACGTTTCTTCTAACTTTTGAAACAAAGCGTTTCCGGAGAAGACTTAACTTGGTATCTGCACGATGACTTCCTCTCAATATTTCCTCTGTCAAAATACTAGGGTTCATTTGGAAACAAAGTACCATAGGTTTTCAGCAATTCAGGGACAAGTAATTGATTCCATCGCATCCTGCAACAAAATAATGGAATTGCACAAAATTCCATCTGCAACCCCCACGATCGATAGATGTTGATGTTGTAGCACAATCATCAACATTTAGCTGGACGTTGTATTTCATCTCATCAATCTTGTTTGGGTAAAATTTTAATTGATTTAGTATCCACATAAAAATCATGCAAAGTGATTAGCAATTAATTTAACCATCTTATTGTATGCTTAGTGCAGAGCTTTGTAAACATCATAATATTGTAACTTGTTCCTGCAGGCATTACTGTCAAAACATAAATATTTTCAGTGTAATATATTTGTGTTTTTACTTCAGGTGAGAGCTGGGCCTCACATACAATCTTATTTACGTTAAGAAATGTACGATTCTTTACGGTTTTCTTACCATTTTGATATTAATACTATTAGATCTATTAAAAATAGTCTGTCTCGAAATAATTAACCATAACAATAAAGAAAACTGTAATATAATTTATTTATTTATTCTTCCAACGAAATTACAGCAGTAGTACAATTAAATTATTTTAAAAAGGGTGTTAACGATTAACGACTATAGTAAAATATACTTTGAATATTTAGTTATATAATTAAATAACCAACAGCGTTAAAATAAATAATCAACAAAACAATTGCTAAGTAATAAAGTTAGTTAACAAAGAGTCAGAAAAATGGTGAAGAATAGGCTAAGACAATAACAGACAGTCAAATATCAAAATGAGCAACAGTAATAAATTTGTGATGTGTAATTAGGAATAAATAACAACAAATAAGCGGTAATAATAGGAGTGTTCTTGATCACAATTTGGCGTATAGTTTCACAGACACTGAGAAAGTAAGCTACCTTAACAGTTGACGAGTATAGAACTGAGTAGCTATGATCTTCAAATTAATGGAATATGGCATCTAATCGTATATTGGCTGAATTCCACGAACGTGTTTGCCGCTCCAAGAACATTATTGTCTAAAATTTGAAGGAATCCCAGGTCAACGATGTCAACAGGAAGAAGCAACACGAATTATATAATAATATAATATAATATACTATTTCTTTATCTAATATGCTTCTCAAAAATTTTAAAGGTCGAATTTCACTATACCGAAGTACAGTGAGGGGTGTGTACACCAATAACTAAAGGTTACCCTTCAGACCTGATAATGATAATTTATTACAACACAAATGTTCGGTACTGACATTTTGCCTGGAACGAATAGCGCTGACTGACATTATGTACTTGCATAGCCTTTAGAAAACATAGTTATAAGCCTAATATCTGTGTGTTGATATTTTTCATTAAACTATTTACAGTGTAGCACACATTGCTCCTTTTACAATCCTGTAAGCTCTTTTTAGTCGGACATTGTAATGTCCTGGCCTAGGCTGAAGTCCCTAGATAATAGCTTAAAGGTCAGTTCTTACTTGGACAACTAGCCTATTTTTAAGCTGACCATTTTGTAGCTATAGCAATATCGTGTAATGCTCAAAATTGGTGTTCCTCAAATTAATAGAAATGAGTTGGTTTAGGGCATCTATTAGCAGAGCTTGTACCGAAGTACATGGGGATATATACCAATAAATACAAATTATCCTTTAGAGTTGACTATAATTATTTATGTTAACACTCTGATGTTATGTACTGATACATGCCTAAGAACCAATATGTCCCGGAAGATGACTTTAAAATTACAGAGTCTTCAAAACATAGTCATGAAGTGCAGAACACTTGCATTATGTTAACTTAAAAGCTCTCAAATAAATTCTCTAATAAAATTACTTTTCTTTAACTGAAAAAACAAAAATTTTGGCTCCACAAATTAAGAATGATTGCTATGAATATTGACGACCACGAAATGACGCTGACATGAATTTCGTCCACGAAAGTTGAACACGAACTCCCTATAACAACCCCTATCTATTAACTAAGACTATCACATAAATTTTTTTCCATACGGATTAAGTACGTGCAACTTTGTTACTGACTTTCATCATCAAAATAAAGTAATAACTCAACAACGCTTATATTTTACTGTGAAATACGTTAATATTAATATTTACAGGAATTTATCAGCTTAGTAACTATTATACAATACACAATTAATACTTACGAACATAGCTCACGGGAATTTGGCTTCGTGGCTTAGACAGGCCGGTTTGTATACCGGATAGCACCATACTTGTACCGGAAATGGGTGTTTAACTCATACAAATTATCGGTTTAGTAACTATTATACAATGCATAATTAATATTTACGGACATAGCTCATGCAAATTTGGCTTCGTGGCTTAGACAGGCCGGCGTGTATACCGGATACCACCATACTTGTGCAGGAAGTGGTGGTTTAACTCATACAAGTTTAAAGTGTGAGGTATTTAGTTATCATCGTCTTATATTAATATATATCCAGATACATCATCAAAATAATTTTACAATTATGCTAATATGTAAATGGTTTCAATTTTAAACGTATAAAATCTCCTGTTATAGAATGTGCGAGTAAAAAGCTGACCTGTTTGTATAATAAATATGTTACTCATTAAATATTTAGTCTATCGGGAAAAAAAATTTTAAGAGCAGGCAATAGCTTTTAGATAGTAATCGAAAATAACAATTATTTTTGTTAGAGATGTAGCCTTGAAAATTGTTTTATAAACATGTATAACACAATATAAATAAACCTTTTAACACTTTTTTTGTAAACTTGAATTTTTGTTACTATGTACATTTCGAAATCTGTGATTTCATCTTCAGGTACTGAGTACAATTACAATTAGTTATACAATTATCTTTGTTTATTGACCTATCTGCATTTATAAATAACTAGTATTTCGAGACCACAAAATATGCTCTTTAATTAATTATATAATTATAATGAGCTCAGAAAAGCCTCTTATTAGTAAAAATGATTTTGAATTATGAAGTAGACTGTAACTATTTTAAAGTGCTTTATTGCACACACGTCAATCATATTTTAGTTAATATAATAATACAACTTTATATAAAAAAAATAAATATCAGAATATTATGCAGAATTATTGTTCTAGTTTATTTTTCAAAACAATTTTGCATAAATGTATAAATAATTAGGCTGATTTTCAGATTAATAATGAAGATTGTTTATTCTGAACAATAACGACGTGCACGAGAGAAACTTATACCGTCCATCTATTTGCCGGGAAGAGGAACAGTTATTGTTGTGTGGAAACAATACCTAAGTATTGATTGTCGACTTGAAATAGTAGACACTGCTATATAACAATGCCACTTTCTCTGTTTAAGTCAAACAATGTTGCAAAATAAACAATACTGTATATAATACGTATACTGCATTTCTTTGTTTGAACTATTCACACATATATAAATTAAACAATATAAAAAAATAAACAATACATTATATAATATGAATACTGCTTTCCCTTGTTTTACCTATTCACGCAGGTATAAATTAAACAAAATTACATAATTGTAGCTTTTTTATTGTTTCTATTAGTAATAACCTATTACTTATCTCTACTAACTTGAATGACCTATTGTACGACATACATTTATATTAATGGGACATGAAGTAATATTTACGTAATAAACTTATAAATTTATACTTAATAGTGTTGTAATATTATTTAGTCAATTTAGGCTTAATAAACGTAGAACCTAATCAGAATAAACATTAAAATCATTGCAGTAGTTTACTTCAACTATAAAAGTATTAGTATACAAAATAATTGTATGAGTTTTAACAATTATAAATAAAACCTTAGCTTTAAAATATTGCTGTTGATATGACAACTAGTATTTGGGAAAACAAGGTAATAGTAAACATTTGAAATTGAAAGAAACAGTTAGTCATTGAATAAGAGGCTAAAAACATAATATACTTCTTTTATAGTTTATTTAAGTTTGCTTCGGACGAAAAAATTGTCCTTCTGAAACAATATTTCTCCGGACATGTACCGAATGACGATAACACATGGAGGTGGTGACTTCTGAGGTCGTAGTAATAAATACTCTAATTGAAAATTTTACTTATAAGTTCAATTTAATTAATGAAACTTACAAGCACCACTTTTAGTTGGTAAATTAAATGTATGCCTTGCCGCGTTGCTGCCAATTAGAGTACAAGAACTAAAAATGTATATCTGATAGGTGGGCCTAAAATATCCAATGTTCTATGGAATTATGCCTACGATATTTTACTTTATAAAACTTTAAGATTTTACTTCCCTTCGCAATATGTAGACTCACAACCCGGGCGTCGGCGTCTTGGCACGAGACATTGAAGCTGTAGTCTAAGAAGGGTTATTTCTAGTCGGTAATTACTAGAAGAGGAGTAGAAGTTATCAAAGTGGTAGCCATCTACTCAAATACGTAATACGTGAGCTCGCGGACATAGCGCGAGGTGAAATCGGTCACGTAGTTGGGCTGCTACGAAGGGTTACAATAAAATATTCATACGCGTGCCAATTAGGTATTTAGTCCGTCGATAATTTAGTTCCGGAACATTGGATAAAAAATAATATTAAGTTTTACTGGCTAACTTAAGGTTGTGAAATGTTGCATTATATAAAATGGAATTAACTAACGGTACAGATATCATACAAAAGGCCTACCTCCGTTTCCAAAATTACTGCCATCTTGTTTCTGCCGTGACAATCGCCTCTGGTCAATTTTCAAAATTTCGCGGTCACTGCAAAGTTATTGCGACATTCTCTAGTCTTTAGTTTGGTTTCAATAATTAGTGTTTTGTCCATACTAAGTGGTATGTGTAATCGATGGAGTTGAAAACAACATCTTTATTATGATTCCTAAATTATGCTTGTCAAAAAGCTCAGGTATGATATGTTTATTTTAATCTAGATAATTGTGTGTTTGTTTATTTATTCACCTGAGATCGGATTGCAGATCTGTAATGCTAGTGTGAATGTTGAGTTTAGCTCCAGTTCACCTCCTCTAAGTGCACCGTCTGGGATATGACGATATCACAGGCTGGAGCTCAACTCGACATCCACATTCAATAACCCCTTCCCACCATAGCTGCGTTATGTGTAATGCTACTGATTTCTTGTATCACAAAACAATAGCTAATATCCTGAAAATCCCCTTTCCTTTACTTCCGCTATAATTGTTTCGTTTTATGATACTTAAGATCATTAACGACTAATAAACTCGTGACAATCGGTTACTCTCGAAATGTTTTCTAATAACAAAAAATAACGAATATATCATGATACAGACGGGTAGTGCTAATTTAGAATGGGACAGTCACACAAAAACGATTGAAAGGGTTGAAAACAAGTGAAAGGTAGCTATCGGTATTTTGCAGTCTCGAGTGTCAATACTGGAAATGATTTTAGATTCATCCAATTTTATTTGGATATGTTGTGGATCTACCTTTTGATTTTCCGTACCTGAATAGCTAAGAGAAACAAAGGTTTCACTTTCATTATAAATACTAATAACCTCTCATGCATTGTTCGTCGTTTTCCTAACTAACGCTTAACGTTATTTTCCCAACTCGCGATCACTTGGATCGAAATGAAGTGAGTATTTTCCCGAGTATTCCAAACGTCTCAATACGACGGTCGGTTTTTATCTAATGCAAGGTGGTAGCTTCCCTGATGTTTGGTACGAACGTAGTCCTAATTCCTAAATATCTTATGTTCGTCTGTTTGTCTGTCCGCATCATACATTGAAAAGCAACTCGCCTATGGACTAACATTTTGCATTTTTTCATTTCCATAAAGACAAAATGGATTTTAACCATCTGCAGTTCTTGGGAATTAGCTGAGCATTATAGATTATTTTTACATTGCTCCTAAGGGTAACCATTATGATGACGAGAAAATATAAGAATAATATAATTCGCAAATAAATTAAGTACAACCATATGAGGCTTTAACATGTACAAGAAGACATGTGGCTATCACAACACATAAATCGTCAATTTTTAGCAATATGGTATGTAGAAGTTTTGTACTTAGAGTAAACAGAAAAAAATTATAGAGTGAAAAGTTAGTTTTAAAAGCCGATTACTAGATTTGATTACAGGGCACTCTTGTGTCTTGCCCACCCTACTTCACAGGAACTTTTAGTATTAAACACTGCTTTTAAATCTAACTTAATGAACAAAAATGTGATTGGATTATATCCACCTATGGGTTTTACTTAGCGTCTTTGAAGCCTATTAATCAGTAGTCCGACATAACTTCTCTTTGTCTACCAGGGAGATGTAAAAACTTCATTTAAGTACGATTGTCTGCCTCATACGATTACAGTATTCCTTTTGAACCATATATTTTTAGAACCTTATCTGTGAGTTTATACGAGACATTTTGCATAAGACATTGTAATGTTTGTTCGGTATAGATTATACATATTTTTTGTTTCATACCAGTGCTCTCTCCTAATGAAAACTGCTAAAGTTATTTAGAGATATACCAACGCTTTCAAGTAGCATTTCCATTTGATTCTAAATGGATTCTACCTGTGGAAGAAGAGAGTCAATGAGATAAAATAATACTTTTTAATTTTGGTACGCATTATTCAGAAATTACAAATATAATGTTGGTATAAGTTTATTTAGAAAGTATTGTGACTTTGGCCAATAGAACGATTACGTATATAATAAAGTGGCATGACAAGACGAGTAGTTTTTAACGGTACTTCCCCGTATGTGTTTAAGCTTGGGATTAGAAACGTGTGTCATGTTGGAATGACAGGTGATAGCCGAGGCATGTTGTCACGCTTGGCAGCTCAAGCGAGGCCAGCGCTGCAGAACAAAGCGAGTGTACCTGGCAGACAAGCGAAACATGTCAACATCCTGTTCCCCCATGTGTAACGTTTGATTAGGGATTTTGGTATACTGAGGGAAACTTGTCAATTTCTTACTACGTATTTAACATCAATAATTTATTTTTCTATATAACGTAATAGTTTTCTTTTAATAGTAGTTCTACAAATAAGTACAAATGGAATTTAAATATTGAGAGTTTAAAGTTCTTACTTTTATTTTTGTAATACTCTAAGATAGTTGATCTTTGTTCCACCACTTGTTGAGTGAAGTAGGGCATGTTTTTTAAACTCTATCGGTATTTTATTAGTCTTAAGAATATGGTGGAGTATAATAGTCTGCCACGATATAAGTTTTCTCATCAGTAGTTTTAAGTTACTGATTAATTACCGCAGATAGATTATAGCAGGTAGTGACACGCTGAAGTACTTGAATACGACAATAACAATCATTATTGACCTAAGATTTATATCAGATTATCAAGAGATACTTATTTTTAATCATTACTGACCTAAGATTTATATCAGACTACAGTATTAAGAGAGACGATTTTTAATTTCAACTAGTAGTACCCGCGGCTTCACACGCAATGTAGTAGCATTTGCTAGTGTATGAACACTTCTGGTTTGATTGAACTCTATGATGGGTTTGCCTTGTTACCACGAGTAAGGAACTCTGTCAAAAATGTATATTTATGCTATTGCAATCTATTCCGATCTTAGTATTATTTGTTCCATAGTTGATTTTCCCGACCAAAAAATTATATATACATACACAGGTCTTACAAGACTACTTCTGTCAAAAGACCACTAAGATGGGTACGAAACAGTCTAATTTTAGACTGTAATAGTAACTTTGTCTTTGATATCTGCAATACAGTAGTAACCAAGCGCTATATACTTCATATTTGTTGAAATGTACAGTTAAAGTATATTTTTACTAAAACTAACATCTGGTTATTTTTTTACTCTGCGCTCAAGAGTGGTTGCAGAAGAGGTTCAAATAAAAAGTGTTGTTACTATTAATCTTACTCTATTATTTCAAGAATATAAACAAAAACAAATTGAAAATAGTGCTGAAATTAATTAAACATAGGAATGTGCTGTGATAAAGCAATGTTTATACAGAATAGTTCATTACATTTAACAGGCTCTTTTAATCTGAACTATTACACAACAATCTATTTCTGTATACCCGTTTTTTTCGTGAACTTTTACCATATTTGATTAGTTATTCTGTTATTCGGGGTGGAGACGAATCCAACAAATCAGAGATCATTGCAATTCAGCCATTCTTGAGTTATAAATGGTGTAACTAATCTGACTATATTTTATAAATATAGATTATCAAAGGGACTTTTATTTTTAACGGAGTTTTATCTTGTGTTCGCCATTGTACTGTAGGGCGTTTGTATTTTGCAGAGGTCGTTATTTAGAGACTGCATTGTTATTTAAAGTTTCGAATTCTGACCACATTGGATAAGGGGTGGACTCAAAATATAATTCTTAGCCAGTTTGATGGTTCAAGTTTAACTTGAGTGTACCCATGGGTACTTTGATTGCGGTACTGCCACCACCTGTTCATGAAGGAATTACAAGAACAACAGTTCACTTGGATACAAACAATGTCTGCAATAGTGGATTGCATTTTGTCATCAAAGGAATTGGAGAATTAGAATAGTCAGTTATTTCATTGACGATTTCTTCGATGGCTAAGAGAAAGTAAAATACTGTCATGAGTGAAGACCACTAGATTTCTGTCACAGTAGAAACCTATTTCTTACCATGCCTGAATTTAATCCTGAGCCCCTAATGCTTCAAAATACGTACTGTATTTTTAAACGGTACCTTTAAATCACTTACACTCTTTATCTTTGCATTCAAGGTAACAGGTTCGTAGTTTTTGCAAGAACCTTAGACCAACATTTTTGAACCACTACAAGATGTTACCCTTACAATCAGTGAAGGAAGAGCTTTGCTAAAAGTCGCTAGGTCTGATATATAAAACTTGCAGTGCAACAGTAATAATAAATTGCATAACAGTGAAATTAAAAAAAAAAAAAAAAAAAAAAAAAAAAAAAAAAAAAAAAAAAAAAAAAAAAAACAGGAAAAATCTAGGATTAATAATTTAAAATATGGAGATTTTCCCAACATTCTACAACAAAGAAAATAAAATAGGTAGATTTCAACAAATTGCATTTCATGCGTCAGGCACATTTGTGCGAATCTGTCGGAAAGAACCAATAATATATAAATTTGGAATTTCGTAGCGTATAAATGCTTATGAGCTCTTAAGTTAATTATAAAACTGATATAATATGTTCTTGTTGTTTAGTGGATACATTAAATTTAACCAAATACAGAAACCATTTTCTCGTATCTCTTGAATTAAGTTTGAATGAAACATGCTATGCTATCTATTATTCTGCGCATTGCACTGTAATAAAATTGAGAAAGTTACATATAGTAATTGTTACACACATAAATCTTCTACAGATAACGTTTTCAATTGGATAGAATAATTAGGTATATAAGTTTTAAGATTGAAGCGTTTAATTACTTATTGCACTAGGTTACCCGTACGCTAGGTTCCAATATAAGCGTAATATCTCAGTTGACTATTGGCTGTAATACGTTCAGTTCCATGGCAGTGTGGAGATGGCGAGGTATTACCGAAGGTTTAGCAGAGAATGAGAGGGCACTGCGGGGTAGAGAGAGATCCACTCGTGGTCAATATTCACCTTTCTCTCGTTTGCCTTCGTTTATTTCCAGTGTGGTGTCTCTGCCAGCTTTTAATCAAGCATTTCCATTATCTCCTTCGAGGTTTGTTAAATTTCGGTTCAAAAATGTTCTGAGCACATTAAAGGAAAATGTTTCCAATTTTGTTGGGGTAGTCATGTATTAGTAGGGTTTCCGTAATAAAAACATATCTCTTCCAGCTCAGTTGAAAAAAGGTAGATTTCATAAGAGGCAGTTATCACGAAGTTAAAAGAGATAAAACATAAATATGACAATATTGCTTGAATTACATAAACATTATATGAAAAGTATCACAGTTGAGATAAAGTTTTGACTAAACGGGAATGATAAACATCTTTAAACATTGTATTGGTGAAGACTGGCTAACGAATTCATCCAAACTATATGCTTCGATACTTATAGTGCTTACATACGCAATGTTACGCAATATACTGATTAAAATTTTGTAAGCCCGCTATCTGGAAGCGGTGCATGATACAAAAACACATCAGAACAAACATTATTATACATGACATGCAAATTCTAAACGCTTTTTAGGTTTTATTACAATACATAATCCTTACTATTATATAAAAATCTACTGAGGTCTGCCTTTGTGTTAATGTGAGCATGCGTGCGTATGCGCGCGCGCGTGTTTTGTGATTTAATTAATCACGTACAAATTGCTAGACCAATTGTACTGAAAATTTTCACGGACATTCTTAGGGTACTTGGTCAACATATACGCCTATTATTATTTCAAAGACTCACTCCCCCCCCCCCGTGCTACGCCTCACTGGTCTCTAAAGCTGAAAAGATTCTATTTAGATAACTAAAGTTACGTTAAGGCAAACATATATTATTACCTAACAGTTAACAATGATGTGAACGCAGTTAGTATGCTTTTCATCGTATTTGAGCATTTTTGGTTTCAGTAAATTATATTTGTGAAGGCAATATTTTGCTTGTCTTGTTGCTTCGATCAAGAAAATAAGTCAAAAGTGATTTATGGCCATTGTAATTTACTCCGGTTTTACATACATAATGCAAATTTTCTAACCAGTATTTGTTTAAAAATAACTTTTTAATGAGTGAGAAAGCTCGATCTCATGTTAAATGTGCAATGTTGGTTGCAAGCCATCATTGGACAGTAGGTCATACATTATGCACTGCCCAGCTCAATGAGCACACGTTTGACGGTATGTGGTGACGTTGGTTAACTAGGACCGACAGCAAATACTGTACTCCTGAATAGTTGTGCTAACAGTTTCGAGTACCAGTCACCAATCGATATATGACCGACATTCAAGCTTGGTTAAATAATCAAACACCAGCCTCAAAATGAATTATGTAATGGATTGTGGCATCCATTTAGAATTAAGAATAGCGTAATAGAAAATTACCGTATTAACTTAAATAGGTAGCATTGCAGACCAATAAAATACAGAGAATTTCGAGTAGTTGTTAAAAAATTAAATATAAACTCTTTTAACCCTGGTTATTAGAGTTTCATATTAGTTCCCAAAACTATTGGGACATAACATTTATTGAATGACTTCTTTGTTGATAAAGCGGTGATGAGTGGCGGCGCGCCTCCGTCAGCTTCTAGCGAGACGTGTATGGAGTGTCTGAGTGGTTTAACTTTTCATTTGAAACTGGGAAATTTCCAAATGGTCTGAAAAACGCTAAAATTATCCCATGCTTTTACAAAAGGTGGCTCTAGCTCTCCAGGTAACTACAGACCCATTGCAATTTCACCATCGGTCAACAAGGTATTTGAGGCATTGTTTCTCACTAGGATGTTTTATTTCCTGGATGAGCATGGTATTCTCTGTAAGGAACAGTTTGGTTTCCGAAAAGGAATATCAACAATTGATGCAGTCACCCAATTGATTGACATTGTGGTAGAGGGCCTTGACAGGAGAATGCCTACGCTAAGCGTCTTTCTTGACCTGTCTAAGGCATTTGACTGCGTAGATCACCAGATCCTTATTTCCAAATTACTCAAATGTGGCATACGAGACATACCACTGATGTGGCTTGAGTCGTACCTCAGCAACCGTTACCAACAAGTTTATTTAAATGGCGTCTCATCAAAACACGCCCTCGTAAAATATGGCGTCCCACAGGGATGCAGGGATCTATTCTTGGCCCTGTACTTTTTTTAGTTCATATAAATGATCTTAGGTCATCTATATCATCTGGTCAAATGGTTCAGTACGCAGACGATACTACCCTCTGTTTCCAGGGCAAATGCAAAGTATTTGGAAATTGATTGCTTTGTAAATTCAAATTCATGTCTTAAATTTTTATCAAATGTGAATCTACAAACAAATGATTCCAAATCAAACTTCATCTATTTTTCGGGGCACAGGGCGCTCCATGAACCCGGTCCATCAGTTGTACTGGTCATTGATGAAGTTTTAAGCACCAAATTTCTAGGAATTCACATTGATAAAGGTCTGTCCTTGGAAAAACATGTGGACGTTGTCTGTGCTAGAATGTTCTCAGGCATCTATGCTTTCAGGAATTGGCAGAATTTTGTGGAATACACCTACTGAAAGTGGCCTATTATGGCCTAGTGGATCTATTAATTTTATGTTACATATAAACTTAATCTAAGAAAACAAAAGTTATAGGCCTACTTCATATTTTTTTCTTTTTTTGCCATTTCTGTGCAAGATAATGTAACACGAGTTTTGTAATTCGTGGTACTTAATACAAAACCAAGCTGATAGAACAATTAAAACGGTTTATAGCATATATTTATAAATATAAAACACTGTCAATTACAATATTTACATTAGTATGAAGTCTTTTCAGAAGTGTCAAGGTGGTTAATATTCAAATTGTCGTCACTGCCCACATCCACGCCACTTGGAACTATGTTAATAACTGGCGTATTTTCGTTTACGGGACACTTTGAACGATTCCTTTACTCATTTTCAAATTAAATAAATAACAAACTAAAATTTAATTGCTGGACTTTATACCTTTTCAACATAAAAATGTGAAATACAGCTGTTTGCGACAGTGTTTGTGACCAGCCGGCTGAGATAAATTGAAATTTCTGAATAAAAAACTGACAAAATACGAAGTTAAAGCTTTACGAAGTGATATATATTTCAATGCAATACATCTTGTTACACAAGGCTGTGGAATTTCAAAGCATTTGGCAATTAAAATAATAAAAAGTGCACGTCTGAGCTACACGGACGTCTGGAGTTGATACCATTTTACGACGTAGGTATAATGCGGACGTCAGGGTTAAAAGGTTTACCGAATGGACAAAACACGTGGGATTGGAGATCTCTGAGGTCGTAGTAATAAATTCTCGGTATTGTAAAGTTTACTTATAAGTTAATTGTGGAAAATAAAACCTACAAGTATCACTTATAGATGTTAAAATAAAATAATGTCTTGTTACGTTGCTGCCAAAATAGAGTAATTATGAACTCAAATGATATCTAGGGGTTGATCTGGTGGTTCTAATGTTCCTTTGAAATTTGCCTACGAACTTCATCATTCAGTAAAACTTTAAAATTGACTTCCCTTTACGTTGATGTCAACTCACACACCGTGGTGTCAGCATCTTAGCTCGACGTTGCAGCTGTAGTTACAAAAAGGGAGATTAAAATTATAGAAGTCTAGAACATGAATACTGGATATATTCGATGTAGAACAAGAACCTGATCTTGAAGTTGAACAATAACTTGATCAAGAACTTGAACTCGCATAAAAGAAAATTGCGCCGGTGTTATCTATTTATCGAGACAACTTATAGTTACTATAACGTTCTCTTGTTAGAAGAATATCACCATAACTACAACTGTATATATATATATATATATATATATATATATATATATATATATATATATATATATATATAGTGTGTGCGTGTGTATGTCATTGAACTCTTGCTGAACGGCTAGATCGATTAATTTGAAATTTTGTGCGTGTCTTCAGGTGAACTCGAGAATGGTCTAAACTTACAATTTGGTTAGATTTAAATTGATTATTTATTTATAAATAGTTGTTGATTTTGGAAGGTTTTACATGGAAGCTGGTCAGACTTCGCTATGGCACGTAATACAAAGTTAACTGATACTTAATAGGTGTTAACACTTTCAGCTGAAGTTCGTCAAAGATACGGAAATATTTTTTTATATTAAAATGTTTGAAAATATTAAATTATTGTCAAGCGTTTCATAAATTAACAACTGACCGCTCATAATCAAACACCATACTATTAATTGTTAAAGGTAAAATAGCATTCCATTTCACATTAGATAACATCCTTGATGTTCCTAATAATATTGGTTTGCATTTAGATGCGTTCAGACGTAGCCCATTATCTTTGCACCATTTACATAACATAAGTAGGTCTACATTTATTTGGTTCAATGTGTTATCAATATTATCTAAGGGGAAGTGAATGTACATTTGTATATCATCGGCATAGCATTGTCCTGCAAAATTTTACAGGTTTATCAATTCTGTTGATATACAGGGTAAACAACAAAGACATCATATTTTAACCCCTGAGGCACCCCAACAGGGTTACGTTGCCATTCATGTAACCTTCCACTGGAAGTTTTTAATTATTGAGGTTAATTTGTTAAATAAGAAATGAACTAACTAATTACAATATCTCTAAAGTTATAAGATTCGAGTAAAGGCAACAAGAGTTTATGGGTTTCACACTCAAAAGCTCGACTAAAATACAAGAGCATCAATATGGTTAATTTTTTGCGATCTATGGCGAGTCTAATATCATTTGTTACTCTTAAGAAGGAAGTCTGAGTACTGAAATAGGGTCTATAACCTGATTGGAATTTATATTAAATATTATGAGCACATATGCGCTAATATTCTTATAAAATATCTTATCAAATACTTTTGCTAAAGCACACAAAATATTTATGGACCTGTAGTGTTTTCGTTCCAATGGATTATTAATCTTTGGCAAAGGTAAAATCAATGCTCTCTTCCAACAACTCCGATATGTACCACTGCTGAGTGAAAATTAAAAAGAAGAAACAATAGAACATGCTTTATCTCGTTATAAACTAATTTTATAAATTTTAAAGGAATTCCATAATTGCTCATTGCATTGGCATTGGAGGAGATGTCATTGATTTCCTTAGAGATCAGTTCTACATTAACATTTGTAAAATCAAAAGAATCCTGAAATTCCCCTAGTCCTATCTTATTCCTATAAACATCAATCAAGTTATCACATACGCCATTATTAATACCACAAAAATAATTGTTCAATTCATTTATATGTATAGAGAGGGATCTGACACATTCTTCTGTTCTTTATCAGCGCCTTGGTTATTCAAAACCCTCCATACATTTTTACCAGACTTTTGATCTTCTAAGAATACAGGTGTTGATCCCTAGCATCTCCCAGAAATCTCTTAATTGTACGAGTATTTCTTAATTTTTTATACTCCTCCCAGATTTCATTATTTTTGGTCCTGACATAATAGATGTATTTATACTTAGAGCCTCTTTGTGCCATCAATGACTTTAGTTCATCAGTTATCCAAGAACATGGTGCTCTATTTATGTGAATTACTATTTCAGATTTATTAAATAAATATAGCAATCTCTCCTCCAACATATTCCCCATATCATATACAGACTTACTACTATATAAATTATTCCAATTCGTATACATTCGTTATACATTCATTTTGTAAATCCTTGTTATTTACATTTTTAATATCCCTATGACTATTCTATTTTATTTACATGTAACTTAATCCTTAAATTTAATTCCAAATATATTAAATCGTAGTATTAAATACCAAAGATGGGATATTGTCCATGCCGCTTCACTCGGTTTAGATCATTTACAATAATTAGGTCCAACAAAGTATCACTATTTGGTGAATGGTAAGTTGTATCTAGTGGTAAAATATTTAAGTTTAGAGTCTCAACAGAATTTAGTAATGTAAGTTTGTCAGCAAATATTCTATTAGTACTAAGATCTGTATTGATATCCCCTTATAATTCAAATGTAACTATGTTGTCATACATAGGTAACAGGTATGCCAAAATATCGAACAACTCTACAAGTCCACCTGCTTTTGAGGGGGTCGATAGACTGCACACAATAATAGTTTCCATACTCATGTTACCTCTAATATTAGATATTTCACTCCCTTACTATGTCTAGGATTGGATGATATTATTATTTTACAGTTTAGACTATTTCTAAAGTACACGGAAGTACCTACCCCCTCCTTTTCCTTCCTAATCATGCTTTATGATATCAATCGTATATGGTACAGATTGCAAAGCTGAGTCAAAAAAGGTACCACTTACTACTACTGTGTCAAACATATAATCGCTGAATATTTTAAGAAAGGCTTCTCTGCTTGCTCTTAAATTTTCAACGTTCAAATGTGATACTTTTAATGTTTTTTTGTCACATTAATTGTCACATAATTTGTCACATTTGTTTAAATTTACTTAAAGAGCTTCCAATTTCCATGTTTTATAATATGATCTGTATCCATAAATAACAAACACAACTACATCGCAATGAAAACATGCATTCATCCTATGATAATTGCACAAATAAAGTATTTTACATGCATTTAAACGGCGTGTGACAGTTGGACCGTCTTGATAAAAAAAATTTCATCAAATGCAACTCGACAATAAAAATATAACAAATAAACAGTGTATTGTAGGTTAAGGGTTGTTAGATTAATTCTTCAAGGTCAACCTCACAGTTGACTATGACATAGTGATCCCATTTATTTTTAATCATAAATATTCGCCCGTTCTTCACCCACAGGAAAGTGTAATGTCTGTCTGTTTTTACTTGATGTGCAGCATTCAATAGCAGTCTTTTGACCTTTGTAAGACACACATTGACGTGTACATGTGAGGATTCTCTGTCCATGTAACCCAGGTCCGGAAAATTAACATTTCTCTTTTACCTTCTCAAGTTCATAAACGCCTCCATATCCAATTTGCTGAAAATATTTAACAAAAATCGCCCCAAAGCGTCCAGACGATGACTTGAAACGATAGCAGTTATCTATCATGTTTTGGTTAAAATTCAAACCAATTACTTGCGATAATTTGCTTATAATAATATCAAACAGATTTTCTTATTGTTTAAATGGGACACCATAGATTTCAATAACATTCCTTTAGCAGCCTTCTCTAGTATGTCAACTTTTACGGTAAGTTCAGAATTAGATTTTTTAAATTATTGTTTTATTGCTGCAAATGTTCAATACCTGCAGCAGTTTTAATTAAATCATTGCTCAATTCTTCCGTCCTTTTACCGTTCTTCAAAATCAATTCGCCATATTTATTCATTGACGTAGTAATCTCAGCGTTAGACTGTTTAAATCTCACTTTGCAAATTAAAAAATATAAATAAACAACTTTTGCATTGTTACATATCACACAGGCCCAAAACGCCGATATCTTATCTGCAGATTCAGAGTGCTTCTTTGTTGCATGAAACCCTATTTATCTTATCTACTTCGAGAGTGATATGAGGTATGTTGCTGACTTTTTGCTTGCAACCTTAAGAAAACCTGTTACGCCACACGGAATGTAGCGTAATCCCAGCTTGTTATTTAAATTCATCGTTGAGATCAACAATACCGATTGACTAGATTCCCTAACTTGCTGACTGAAATAGATATGTTACAGATAACATTCAAGTAACACCAAGATTACAAGTTTTGTGACCTTCAATCTCATGGAATATGCGACTTCTGAGAGTTTTCACTTTTAATATTATTTTCAGATTTGAGAACTTCCGGGTATGCAAGGAAGATTTTAACTGTAAAATTCCCCTTATAAAATTATTCTTTCCTTTATTTATTTCCGACCTCTAAGAGTCCATAGCTTCTGAAAGGTTCTGACTTGTAGGATTTGGAGTTTGTGACCTTGGGTATTTTTGACCTCTTGAGCATTCCTCCACCTCATGTAATGTCTCTGAGCTATGTCCTTCTAAGAATTACGTCTTGTGGAGGTCTGGTTGGTACAAATGTTGATGATATAAGGCGGTTTGTCTGAGAGCAGGTTCAAATATAAACAGTTTCACAGATTTTTAGAATCCAGTTTTTAGTAATGAAAGGCTTCCAAAGAATGGAAAAGGGTCATATCTATACAAAATTAAATATAGATGTTCCCAGAAGTCGGTTGAAATATAATCCAACGCTTCTATAACTTAGTTAGTTTCAGGGGATGTGTACACTCAGATATGAGATACTTCAAGGCCCTTAGGTGTGATTATTCAATTCCAACGGAAACCTTTATTACATATTTTAGAGAATGAACCAATAGTTTTCAGTAATAAATTGAACCATTATATGTGTTACTATTCATGATCTGCACCGCAGTATACTCCAGTCAAATATTTAATTATTCATGCCTCATCAAGATCGTGGTAAAATACTAACTATTAGTAAAAATTCGTTTCCCGCTAAATAATATCTAACAATCGAATGACGTATTTTAAATGCCATTATTTATCATTTAATTTCATCACTGTGATTGGAATCACAGTTGTATTTGAATAAATACAACTTCACAAGTTGAAAAAACAATGGAAAGAACCAATGTTCCAGTTTTAAATCGCATTTCTTAGAATATTTCTTTGTCTTCAAAGGAACTGCACTTGCAAAATACTTTTGATCCTATTCAATTGAAGGAGAACATCTGTCTCAGTAACAGGTTTTGCTGTGGAAATATTCATTTTTGTCTCTTCTATGAAGTTAAAATTTGTTTATTTTGTAAACCAAGAGAGAGAAAAGTTAAACGAGATCCGTATTTTAACAGAAGAACAAAAGGTTTGTTAACTTATTGTGTTTAAAGAATCGCAATCAAATTCCACGAGAAGTCGGTTTTACATTAAGACATAAGGCATAATATTTTAAATGGACAAAAGCCTCTTATGAGTTGAGTGATTTTCTTTCGTCTACTCTTTATTTTTGGGAGTTTTGAATATTCCAGGTTGCATTGATGCACAGAATGGATTTTAAGTGGATGTAAGTCAGGAAATATAATTTATTCTGGTTACCGGTCCTCAACCAGTGTTATATATTCTATAATCTAATACTTACCACTAATCTTAGCTTAACTATGTATTATTATTTCGAATGTTTTGATGTATTACAGGCTATGCAGCAAATATTTATTTTTGAAGTTTTATTATGATTGCAGTTGGCGTATTTCTATTAAATATATTTTACATTTGAAAATTAAATTTTTTTAAAGGATTAATTCATGCCTTGTTTAGTTTAAAACCGTAACAATTTTCTACTTAAACAATATTGATAGGTGGTGAAAAAAATTTAATAAAACTTTTTCTAGCAATACGGATTGGGTTAAAACGATGAATTGTATCTAGTTTAACAAATTTAACGATTATATGCTTCCTTTGTGACATATAATACAAGTTGTGTTATGTAATAAAGCAAAACTAGTTATTAATAAATCTATAATTACATGGAATTTAATATTTCCTTCAATATTGTCGAATATTCAGTTAGTTAACGGTTGGATCGTTTATAATTGGTTTGTTACATATTGCAGTAGACATTTAGTACAGTGAAAATTAATGGAATAATTTAGGGTTAAAGTTAATATTGTCATTATTATTAGTACTCACTTGTAATTCGATTAGTTCCTATCATAATATTGTCCTTTACAATGGAGTTATTATTTTAATATACTACAGAGTACTTTATTTGGGGAGTTTGAAAACCATTATGAGATTACCCTTTTATCATGTATAAAAATAAATAAATATTTACTTGAATATTAAGTTTTAAAACTGATATTTATAAGCCCGACGATAAATAAATACAAGTAAATAATCTTTTACTATTTATTGGAAAGCATAAACAAAGGATATATCGGCACTCTGTACTGACAATTGAAAGCCAAGAAATTTTATTGAATGGACCAATGGCTTCTAGAATATAGCATATGCTTTGAAAATGAGATATATTGTGTATGTTTCTTTATTATCTGAACAAACTGTTAGATAACTACTGAAACTCTTACGAGTAGTTTTTAACTATAATTAACTCTTCCAAAGACACCACCACAAAGGTTCACTAGTACAACTGCTTATACATTGCAGTTAAACCTACACTGGGTACAACAAAATACGGATGGGTCACTGGGTACACTGAGCCACTTAAATCTAGGTTAAATGTGGATGTACAGGAGCGACACATAACTAACCACAATTGTAAAGGTGTTGTGGTAAACGGTGGATCCATAGGTCCAGTTTACTGTGAAGAGTGACTGTTGGAGTGGGCGGAGATACCTTGGCCCAAAGGCTCTTGTTGGCTCCTTGGGACCCTCCGCTATCTGATTTGGATGGAGAATCTGAAACAAAGTTGGGTTTTCTAACAAGGTGACATGAATGCGATGTAGAATGCCTCTCTTTATGGCACCTCGGCAGAAGGTGGCACCTACCCCCAACTTTATCCATCTTGAATATCTTGTCACTCCGGAGGTAAACACAAAGGTCCTTTTAGGACTAAGTGCAATAAGCAGTTTCCTGAGCTTCTTGTCATAGGAGGAAAACTCCTCAAAGCAGAGTTAAAATGCCGTAAAATACATTAATATTAAGGATCTTTAACTATCAAACTAAAATGTTGGTCAAACAAATCAGGGATATCGGTATTTTGAGATCAATAACTATATAACTTATTTTGCCTTTGCTCTATACGTTTGATATTTTAATTGGTACTCGTATGTACAAGACACACTTAACACTTTACGGTAGAATTATAAGCTGTTTGGTTTAATTTAAGATTTTAACTCATATGTCATATCATATATATATATATATATATATATATATATATATATATATATATATATATATATATATATATATATATTGTAATCAAGAGTGAGCTGAAAATATTTTAAATTTCTCGACTTTATTGTTTGGAAATTTAAATGCACAGAGATGTAACTGACAATTTCTGGCAGTCCTTAACAAGGGATGGTACGCCACTTTCACTGGTAATTGCTCTTCGTGATTCTTTCTTCACACTGAGGATGATTAAGAGTCGAAAAAACAGTACACGTGTGGTACAACTCAGTAAGCACTGCAATATCACAACACGTGTTGTAGGTTTCGCTAAAACAAATACACACAGTATGCTGAATGTGATCCGTGAATGAAACATTTGTGTTGGCACTAGCTGCATGTGGACAGTAGGATAAACGGACTGAAACAAAGATGTGCGTTATTTCATTGAGTTTTATTCACATATATCTACAATGAAATTAATTTCAATATGATTATAGGAATATAATGTGCTGTACATGTTTGCAGCGGAGAGAGACTTTTTGGCTGTGAGATACAAACATTATATTATGCCTAACTAAAACCCTCGCAATTCACAAACCAATCACATTAGTATGTTACGAAAAGATCAAAGCTGTATACAAGTAATGTATACTCCTTCAAGATTTGCTTACTTTGTATTTATTTTTTAACACACAGATTTTTACTGCTGTAAATAAGTTACACCTAAAGTATGTTGTATACGTTTTTAAGTCTGCATGAATTTAATTTTAAATGCTATAACGAGAATAAGTATTCTAACAATCTGTTTGGTTTCAGTGATGGTTTCTTGGTGATTAACCCTCGTGGCTCTGACTGAAATGGGTACCTATCGCAATCGCAATCGCAAGTTCCATCTCTCGTTCTGTCATTGGCTTGGATTTTCCGACATACACTGTGCACTTTAAATATGGTAAGATTTAGTTATTTAGTAACAGTAAGTGTAGCTAAATTAGATTTTAACTATTTAGAGGAATTTGAGGGTGTGGAATATTTTTGGCGTAGAAGAAAATATTAGTTTTCGAAAGTAGAGATAGTCCTTATGTTATAAAAAATGGCTTCATCACACGAAACAGGTAAAACTCATGACGCCTAGCAATGTTTTAACGATAAGAAACAGCTGGAACAGTTGTTTGTTATAGCAGACCGAACATTTCCTAGCCTTATCCTGACTTTCTGTGCTGTTTCTCCGGAGGTACTCAGATGAAAACTGTTTTTATGGTGCACAAGACCACAAACCGGATCAAGTTTTTATTTGGCAATGAAGAAATTATGTTTGGAACCCCTGTCAAATCATAGAGCATCCTGCGTTTTTAATCGACAGATAGTAAAATTAGTGAGCTACTCGAAAAAAAAAACTGTTTGATACACTTTGATACACAAAAGTCTCAGTAGGATCATAGAATAATGGTAGGAAATTATAAATATTTATATTTACACTTGTTATAGTCATAACGAAGAAATGGTGGTTCTGAAATCACTATCAAGCAAAAATTATTTCCTTAAGTATTAGTCTTCTTGAATCTAGTTGTCCTCCTGAAATAAGATCACTACCTCTGAGTTTTGAGTTTAAGTTTTTGCGCTCATTCATGGAAGTCAAATTAGCGATCTTACAGTAAAACATTTGATATATTAGCAGCTTTCCGTGGCTTTCAGAAATCAGAAAAGAATTCTCTTTATTGATCATTTTTCATATTTATAAGTAACGTTCCTTATTGAAAATTTACGTTGTTATAAATAATAACAGTTCATGTTGGTCTTGATTAAGTTGTCTGTCTCCACAATTAAACTATTCCACTGTGTAGATGATACTTCCCAGGAGCCAGTTCTTTATTGCTGTCTTCATTTTCGTTTGGCTACCTTTATTTTGTATTTATTCTATCAGAGAATGAAATAGTTTCTTCTCGGCATTGGTTTCACCTGATTTACTGCAAATGATGACCATAAGAATTTTTTTTAAATTTCGTGATAAAATCTCTTTAAGGGTAACGGATAATAAGGTGATAGAGAAGATACACCAATATCCCGACCCATTTAAGAATAAATAGATTGAAAGTTTAAATAGAAATATTTCGGGACTCTGAAGACGGAAATTGAATACTTTTTTATGCTCGTGAAGAACAATTTCTGGCTTGAATCAATTACATATCACACGCCATAGTAAAGTTGATGGCCATGATAAAAACGATACTCATACTCGATCTAAGAATGAAGCCTATTTTAATAAACAAATTTCTTCAGTTCCCTTATAATCTTCTTTCGGTCTAAGTTACTCCCAGTACTCCAATACCGTTTGCAACGTTGCCACGATCAAGAAAACATATGCATATGTTGGCCTGAAAAGTTTAATTTGGCCAAAAAGAGTCTTCCTCTGGTTATTGTAATTTTCTCCTGGTGCCAAAGTAGCATTTTAATTGTGCATCTGATCTACAAATTATATAAATACATAAGTCTGGAAAGTATTTATCGGTGAAAGGGCGTCTATTTCTGGCTATTATTATCTACTCCCGGTATTTATAAGTTATTTCTCGACCAAGGCCGTTGTCTCGACCAAGAAAGTATATACATATGATGGGTTGAGAAGTTTTACTTCGGTTAAAACGCGAATACTGCCAGCCGTTGTAATCAACTTCCGGTCTAATGTATTTTTGGTAACGATAGTGAATTGGGTTGATAATACACATGCGTGTCAAATTTCATCTTTTTGGGCAGTGAGACGTTGTAAAACAAAATATAGTTCTTCAAGGGATTGCAAACCTTTATCAGCTCCTGTTAAATAGTTGTTCAGCACGGAAAACATTTACTTTGTCTGTTGAGAGGTTAAGCCACGTGTATTTTAATTTTTAAAACACCATATGGATGTTCGATTTTTATGAAAATGCTTTGGCTGTTCCGTTCTTTTAATTTATTTAATTTAAACTTTCTGGGACATCTGGAAGTTCGAGAATTAGTGATACGTGATTGAAGGCCTTGCCTTTTATATATAGAGATAACATTTTTACATTAAGATATTTATAAACTCCTTCTTCGAAAACAGTAATTGCAAAACTAGGTTTAAGAACTTCATCTAAGTGCCACACCATACTAACCTCTTGTGCCGTAGATGTTCTTACCTATAATATATCCTACAGCTATCACTTATTAAATATATATCACAAGCATTTATATAGTGTTCTATGTTGATTAAAAAAATGTAATACACTTAGTTTTAATTAGTTTATCTATTTATGAATTCTGAGGGAAATAAAAACCTGTCGATATGTATGAAAAGACTGTGTACATATCGAGCACTCTGCATTTATTGCACTTTTACCCCTTAGTACCGAATGGTTGGTGATATTATGTCGGAACTACAAATTATTATTGGGAGAATAATAGCCGTCTATATATTTACACACGCACTCACATACACACATGCATGTATACATACTGGTATGCCGTTGGCTGTGAGGCTAATTATCCTACTCAAGCTTTGTTCCTGTAATGGTGTCACGTGTTGAACAGTCTCATAGCTCCTAATTGGTTGTAACAGACTCGTACACGTAATTGGACATACAAATTCTCTGTCAAACCATGAATCAAATTATTTATTGTAAATTGTTTAAATACTGTAGTTGGAACAAAGTGTGAACGTATTATCAAATCGTCTATAAAGTGCCTTTAGTGCCAAGTATTACCTCGGGAAGGAAAATGACAGTTTTAAATAGCATCCTCTACATGAGCGACGTCACGCTGTGTCAATTCTATTACTGGTGACTTCCTGTAACAGATGGGAATGTCTCCGCACTAACCTGTTACTTGATTGATACGTTCTCTGGTTTCATCCAAAGCTAAGTTGATCTGTTTGTTTCAACAAAGATCGCCCTTTATTTCGTTACTATCGCAACGTTATCTCCTGTATTCACTTACAGTGATTAACTCAAAATTCGCTAAGGACTAGTTAACGTAATACAATAGATTCCCTGGATGAAAAAATCTTTGAAAACATTGTTCTTGGATACAGTTTTCCTTAATACCATTAATACCATAACTTGGAAGTCACATTTAAAACGCACATTTGAAACCTTATCTTAAGTATTAGAGAGCATTTCTAAAACATAACATAACTTGGTAAAATCACTCTTTCAGCTTTTTTGCCATTTTTCTAGGAGGATATCTGAAGCATAATAGGTTTGGTAGAGAGAAACAAATGCACCATTATATGGTTACTTAATTTTGTTCTTCATGGTGTGACATTTTCGTTTATTTATAACATTTTGGCTTTTTAAGGTGATCTGTGGTATCACTTAGGAGATACGAAAATAAATACTGGTTTACACCAGACAGGTGGCAATTAAGAATGATTCATTTCAGTGTCTTCTTGGGAGGACAGAGAATTAAAAATATTCGATGATAAATTAAAGAAATTAAAGTAAACGATTTTTGAGCAACTACTATAAAACGGTGTAAACACTGGTATTTATTTAGATGTACTAACTTGAATACTTTTATTCGAATAATTCAAGTTGTGAAGAAGCTAAACCTTATTGATAAAATTCAGGCGGAAAGTGATCTTTAACAAAACTAGATAGGTTAATTGTTTAAAGTTCCTTGTAGTGGTGTATGATTAAAACATAACACAATTGTAAAATTAACCATCATGAGAGTTTTAATTAAAATTACATTTCATGAACTGGTGTTTAGTATCCCCATAGAGCGTTGGATCCTAAAACACAGGGTTAATTATGCACCAATAATCAATTAAAGGATCTTGAATCATGTAATAGTAAAAAATAATGTTTTAGTTCTCAAGCTCATGGGGCCAGTACCATTACTATGTTCCATGTTATCATATTCACAGCACTTCTCAATATAGCTTACACAATTATTATCTGGAGATATTTCTCCCTTGCTGTGGATAGTTATCTTCAATAAAGTGATGTTTAATTGAAACTAGATGAACCAGTGATGTACTTGTGCTTGTCATTGGCAACTGTGCCGATGTAAATCGGCCACTGGGAATATTGATATGATCATCAGCTTTAAATATGATTTATTTAAAATACACGTTTCCGACTTAGATGTGGTGTTCTTCAAAGTTTCACTTATTACTCTTGTACAACAATAGAATAGTATTATAAGCACAATTTGTTTTTATCGTATTCTAATGCTTGCTTGGCAGTGTAATTATATTATGCTGTAGCCAGCACTTTACGTATCCTTAATCTAATGTAATCCCGTGTTGGGTCTGTAATGTGTATTTGAAAAAATATCCTTAAAGCTTTTAATCAACTAGTAACGTCATGCCTTTACCATGGATTTAGTGAGAAAGACGAGTGATTTTTGTCTTTGATCAGGAAGAATAGTAGTGGATTTGAAAAAATACCAATGTTTTCATTTTAATTATAGCCAGCAATAACTAAAATCGATTCAATAATTATGTTTCAAATTTATTACCCGTGCAATTTTGAAAGTAGCATAACCCGGCATGGCTCTCGAGACCTAAGACCTGAATTGGGATACTCACTGTTATATTCTTTGTATCACGTTAAAAATGTGAACCATTTATTCTTCTAAGTCGTAAACATGTAGGAGTACGCCACGCCACGTATCACCTAACAGGCTTTACTGAAGTGGCATGCTAAATTTCAAGTCAATAGCGCATTTAATTATTCAGATGCCCTGCTTAGAGTCAGACAGACATAAAATTATACGGAAAAGGTATTGTTACAACCTCTCTGCATATACAAGAGAAAATGTCCAAGACAAGTGAGTGATAGGTGTCAAAGATGCTCAACCAAATCCCAAATATACAACATCATAGAACTCACTCATTTCTTTTACTTATAAGTAAAAAAAAGAAAATAAAGATACAATGACAAGGCTACATCATGTAAACCCTATATATATATATCACTTTCCTACTAAAATTATAAATTGATTATATTATTGTACTGTTTGTACAATACCAATATATACTGATGTGGTACTTTTATATAGTTCTGGATGATGTTATAACTTGAAAATTATAATTTTTTACATTAAGGACTAGTGGAATAAATAATCAGAATCAGTATGGTTCATATTGATTCCTCTTCGCATGTGACTCATATGAGTCGTTGCTCGATAATAATGCCGGACGCTGCGCAATAAAACCTACATTGTAAAAGTGAACTGGCTACCTTTTATTGACATATTTTGTAGTCGACGGAACGCATGTGTTGCGTGGATCGTATTATACTATTTTTGGATCAACCAAATATTTTTTAGGTCAGAAACCGTTTAAACGGTTAACGATTAATGACAATATTATATTCATAACGAGCACGATAACTTGGTGCAAGATCTGGGGAGGCCTTGAGGCTGACATTTCGGTTTGAAATTAAAGTAATATGATTTGGAAGACAAACTCCATGATAAAAGGTTTTGATACTACATATTGTTGATCAGACACTTCATGACACTTCATGCAACACAGTGTTAAAAGCAAATAGGGTTTATTGTCTGAATGTTACAGAAGCTTATCACTCGAGAGGGTGCACAAAATTCCATTTCTGTCTGTCTGTCTGTCCGTACGATATATAGAAATATCTGTCTGTCTGTCCGTACAATATGTAGAAATATCTGTCTGTCTGTCCGTACAATATATAGAAATATCTGTCTGTCTGTCCGTACAATATATAGAAATATCTGTCTGTCCGTCCGTACAATATGTAGAAATATCTGTCTGTCTGTCCGTACAATATATAGAAATATCTGTCTGTCTGTCCGTACAATATGTAGAAATATCTGTCTGTCTGTCCGTACAATATATAGAAATATCTGTCTGTCTGTCCGTACAATATATAGAAATATATGTCTGTCTGTCCGTACAATATATAGAAATATCTGTCTGTCTGTCTGTACAATATATAGAAATATCTGTATGTCTGTCCGTACAATATATAGAAATATCTGTCTGTCCGTACAATATGTAGAAATATCTGTCTGTCTGTCCGTACAATATGTAGAAATATCTGTCTGTCTGTCCGTACAATATGTAGAAATATCTGTCTGTCCGTCCGTACAATATGTAGAAATATCTGTCTGTTTGTCCGTACAATATATAGAAATATCTGTCTGTCTGTCCGTACAATATGTAGAAATATCTGTACAATATATAGAAATATCTGTCTGTCTGTCCGTACAACTGTCCGTCCGTACAATATGTAGAAATATCTGTCTGTCTGTCCGTACAATATATAGAAATATCTGTCTGTCTGTCCGTACAATATATAGAAATATCTGTCTGTCTGTCCGTACAATATATAGAAATATCTGTCTGTCTGTCCGTACAATATATAGAAATATCTGTCTGTCTGTCCGTACAATATATAGAAATATCTGTCTGTTTATCCGTACCATATGTAGAAAACGAACTGACCTATAGAAAGCTTGAAGTTCTATATGGGCAACACTGCGTTTCATGATAGTGTATGTCACTCCACGGATTTTAGCTGAGCATTAGCGAATATTGTGGAAAGTTAATGTTAACAGTCGATGACAATATTTAACATCATATCTATCTTACCGAAAGTTTTCCTATTTGAACACTGCTAAGAAACATATTTTGAACAAAAATGTGAATGTGTCATGTGGAAAGATATAAAAAGTAAGATTTTATCTATAAAGTTTACGTTTTGTATGAAAATTCATTTTCAAATAGGCAAGTAAGAGTTATATGATGGTTCACATCTAGCATGGCTGAGTGAAATTGACACAATTTATATCTTATATTCCGGAAAATTTGAATTTCTTTTCTGTATCATTGTCTATCTGTCCGCCGGACATCTCAAAAAATAATATAACCTATAGATTAGAAATGTATAATCTAATCGCAAAGTAACCTTTGCGAAGTCTGTTACGCAACCCGTGGAGGGGCGTACTCCTACATTGTAATTAAATATTACAAGAACAAATCCTTGTGACCTTTTCATCTTTATTCGCGAAATGTTAACATCAGAAACATACCTTCCTAATAGGCATGACGTTGTTGATAACAATGAGCTGATGTGAATTTCAAAAATAGAAATAAGTAACGACTTGATTTAATTTAATTTTTGATTGAGTGTTTTTTCATACTAACATGATTAAAGGTACCAAAATTTATCGAATATTACAAAATATTTACCCATTCTTCGGACGGTTTACGAATCATTTACGTTGATTATTATTAGAAGCCCGACAACATTCGTCATTTGACGTAGTAAAAATATACAGTAATACTTAATTACTGAGAGGTAAATTGCTGGCAATCAGAGTTGAATAACGAATTGAACAAAATTAACAATAATGATGGTACTAATTGAGCATTTGATTTAATTCTTTTAGCTCTTTTCCCTAGTAAAACCCTGGTCCTGCAAATGGCTCTTGTTTCACATTTTCCGAAAGGAATTTCCCTTTATTATGTCAATTTAAAATATTAATCTAAAAGTTCTTAAAAAACAAACGTTTGTACTATAACGAGACCTTTAACGGCTTCACTTTGAGATTGTGCCTCTGAATGAAAAGAATGTTTTTTCTTACTTTATCTAGGCTAAAAATGTACCAAAAAAATACCTAAATGACGTAGGATAGCACTGTTAGAACTAGTTAGGAAATTTTCTTCTGACAGAAAAACTAATTTAATAAAATGTTAATTATCTACAGTTAAATTAAATGTCGTATTTACAGTCCATGCTTATTTTTTCACGCGTCTTTGTGTGTAATCTTAAATGGCAAGTACGTGGTCAGAATGAAACATATTAATTTAGAGTAAAGTTAGAACAGAATTGCTACCATAATTCTCTTTTATTTAACTGTTTAGATATAAAATATCTCAACAATTACCATGATGTATTGTTGGATTGTGTACTGGCGTAGAATTTGCATACGGTTTGATTGCTTTTGCGTATTAGGTTTCCCAGAAACTCCAATCATTAGCATGTGCACTTCTTTTCTTTTTTATTTCCGAAGCGTTTGACGTAGCTTACCATTAGATTTTCAATTTTAGATGCAATTACTAACTATTAAATTCACATAAACTCTGATCTAAATAGTCAGTGAACAGAAACTGCACGTGTGGCCTTTGATGTCATTCTAGTGTACAGGACAATGCTGAACTGGTATGAACGGTGTGTATTAACTTCATCTAATCGTGCTTGAGATGGGGAACAATAAACTAAAAGGAAGCTGATGAATTCGAATATGATTGACATATAACACCCCGTAGTAAGCCCTAACCTTTCTCTAGATGAAAGGTTCACCGTCGCTTGTTTATACCAACCAGTTGAACCTTTATTGTTCAGTAAAATCCTATATGACACTTATATCTGGAAAACCTAATGGACGTACAGGGGCAGCACACCGATAAACACTAATGTCGAGATATCTGGCTGGAAGGTTGGATTGATAGGTCCAGTCTAGTTCGGAGGATGACTCGGAGTAGGTGGAATTCCCTTAGTGTTAAGTCGGTAAAGTCTGGCGAGAGCCTAAACACGAGTACTTCCTTTTACCTAATTTGACTGGAGAACCTGGAACAAAGTTGCTTTCATTCTTGCAGTCTGGGTTATACAGTGACCGCTATGTCTCCTTATGGGGTCTCGACAGGAGGCGGTCCTTATCTTCGACCTTCGACATCCTGAATATCCTGCCACTGCAGAAGCAAGCACTAAGATTAAGGACCAATGAGAACCAATAATGAGAAGTTTATTTGCTTTTTGTACTAAGTGAAATAAAACCTGTAACATTTTCTTTTGGGATATAGCACGGTCCGTTAACCCGGAAAAAGGGATTTGGTTCTTTCAAAAATAAAAATGAATTGTTGGAAGTCTGTATACATTTTAACGAACGAAAATAAAAGGTTTGCTTTTCCGTGATAAAATATCACTCCACTCTTGTGAGGGTTAATCAGATTCCTAAGGTACTAAATAAATAAATTTCATTCCATAGTTAATTTTTTTAGTTGATATAAGTGGTATACGCATTTTACTTGCATGTCCATAATTTACTTGTAAAACTATTCGGCGTAATTGAAAGTTGAATACGCAATACACATTTTACAACCACTTGCTAATTGTGTGAGGACATGAACGTACTTGAAGGCAACGGAGGAAGTAGAGCAGATCGTCTGGCCTCGCAGGGTGCCGGCTGTTGTCTTTCCGCTTATTGCATTACAGGAAACATCCTAGTCCAATTGAGATGTAACATCTAGACCCCAACAGGCCGGCTGTTGTAGCTCTGAGGCAGTTGCATGTTTAGTTAGATAGAAAACATGCAAAATTTGAGGAAAATTAACCCTTCTTAGTTAAAATATAACGAGTGTAAACCATCATAAAGAAATAAGCTGTTGCTAAGTTGTTTAGTTTATTATGGACAACCGATTGAGCGTGTTTGTGTATTAGTAATAACATATTTTAAACGGAATTGTTAAAGGCTGCTGGGCAGAGCTCTAAAGTCGGATGTATTTCAAATCCAAAAAGGCACATCCTGAGTGTAAGACCTTTCAATTGATGTACAATATGTATTTGAAATAATACCTTTATAAAACTAAACTCGCTGTACAACAATGAAAAAATTATTTGAATAATATAAAATTTTAAACGTTTTATTTGCCACTGTAATAATACATATGGATTACACATACGTTTATATATTTAAATTTTGTATTAAGAACATGGAAACAAAATACTTAAAATTTAAAAAATTATGTCATTCATCGAGTTATTGAAGTTACATTCTTTTATAAAATATGGAGATCCTCGTGATCTGAAATTTCTGTACCCAATTGAATGATTTAAAAAAAAAGGTCAAAGAATAATAGTCAGTAAGAAATTAGTTTGCCCTGTCATGATCGTTAAAGTATACCTTTTGACTGCAAAATTAATACGTGTTATTTTGGAAAAGATAATAACCACTATTTGGAAACTATACATTGAAATAAAAATGTACAACAAAAATGTGTAAAAATGTGTGTCTGTGTGTGTGTGTGTGTGTGTGCGCGCGCGCGCGCGTGTGTGTGTGTGTGTGTGTGTGTGTATGTGTAATAAATAATTAGATAACTACATTGGTCTATTAAAATAAATGACGACTAGTTTGGTCTATTAAATGATTATAGAACGTAATGAATTATTATAAAACATAGGCTATATTACAACCTAAATATTTCTGTGCAATGCGTACAAGTATTTTTAATACTCTATTGTTTTAACAAACATGTAATTGATGACAACCTTGATATTATTCACAAAATCTGTGAAAACGTAAAGCGATTCCTGGAAGAGCAGAGTTGTGAATTATATCAGCAAACATATTTCCATGCAATCCATCTACAACGATATTTGTTTTCATAGAATCAACCACTCTTTAAAATTAAAAACATATTAAAATAACAGTCTGCTTTCAATTTGCTTAAAACAATACTGTACTTATAAATATTCATGTTAATATTTGGGATATTTTATTAATCAGTAAATGAGGGCCGAATTTGCTAACCAATTATAAATTCTCATTTACTTTCCTATTCCTCAAATTACTTTATTGAGTCTGCAACTAATTATGGTAAATTATATAATTTAATCCCAATCGATAGTATAAAGCACAATGTTGTAATTAAGACTATTATGAAGCGTTTCATTAAATTACGTATTAATTATTTAATGTTTTTGAATAAATAGGAGTACTGTGTGATTCTGAGCTACCTAGGGATGTCTAGACAGGAGTACGTAGAGATAAATTTTAAATCTATGGTTAATTTCATTAAGTCAGGTACGAATGATATTTAAACATCCCCCTTGCAAATAAAAGAGAAAATGTATCGAATGATAAGCTTTAATTACGCGCAGTTAAATTTCGTGGTTGTTCATGCACTATTAAATTATGGTTGTTTATGTAGAAACGAAGTTCTACATCCTTGAACAATTTAAAGCCTCCACATAATCTTTATCGAAATATTCTGCAATAAACAATGTACATCCTGAGGCATCCTAAACAATGTTAACTGAGTTAGGCTTCATAGTAGTGTTGAAATACTAAAATTTACAGTAAGGTAAATACTGTATAATAAGGCTACAACAACGAAAAAGAGCGTTAAAATCAATTATTGTCACCGACTTTTGACATTGTGTTTCCACTGCATTAATAATTATACTATATGCATGTTTTAATGCGTCACATATTAAAGTTTATTATGAATGTTCTCAGCTTGTTTACGCATATAATTATTCTAGTATTTTCTCGTTATCACAATAAGAACAATGTAAAAATATTTTATATAGCTCAGGCAAATCCTACAATGATTTGCACCATTATCGAACTCAGTGTCGCTTATATATAAATGGAAGTTTATGCCAAATTTCAAGTCTGTAGGTCAGATCGTTAAAATATATCATCTGGACATGCAGACAGACAGACTTGTACAGACTCTCGAGTGATAGTCTTCACTAACGCTCAGCTAATTATTATATTGAGCCATACATTTGAATCAACATCCAATCTTTCCTGAATATTACAGACCAATTTCATTCCTATAATAAACAATGGCAGCTTAAATGTATTGTATGAACTGTAAATGATTTATTATTCAATAGAAAACATGTCTAATATTGCATAAATTGAATGATTCACTGTACGAAATGTGATTTATGTTACAGTTCGGCGCTCAGTGTGTTCACGCGTTTCAAATCAAAGTGACGAGGGACGAACAAGACAACCTTCCTGTGTTACCGATCGAGTCCCCAAACGGTTCCAGCGAGGACTCACAGATGCCGCCACATGACTGGAACACTGCCAAACGTCCCTCCACCGACTTCCTCTCGCCCTACACTTTCGCGGCTAGGAACTCACTATGTTCCGTATCCGGTAAGTTGTATTTGGCAACACTTACAGCCAAGGATAAAGTTAACTCACATTAAACTGTGTTTATTAACCTTTCATACACGAATTTATTTTTATGTATTGCTTTCATATAGTAGACATTGTAATTATTTGGTGATACGTATAACGTTATGGTAGCTTGCATTATGAAGAGATTAATGTCGAATCTTATTTTTTGTTGGAAAAAATAGTTCAAATCTCATCCTCTTTTCCACCCCTTTTGAAGAACACCGTTGCCACTATACAATTCACTGGATTTGTTCTTACACATTACATGTAAATTACATTACAGAAATGTAAATATTTTATATCTAAAAGTGGATATCACAAAAAGAAGCAAACTTCATTTTATCGTGGTAAGTGAAAATTTATTTGCTGAAATTTAATTTTGTTTTATGGATCCCACATTGTAGGATTGTATTGGAGGCACTTTGACTATTAAGCAATGATTCATCATTTATATTCTTTAATTTCCTGAAATTTTTATTTTGCTATTTCCTTTTTGAACCGACTAATAGCAACCAAATTAAAAAAATGTAATAGGAAATATATAGTATGGTAAAATTATTAAATGGAAGCCTACTAATTTTATTGATGCCTTTCTGATATTATCATACAGAAACTACAAGACTAGAATAACTTCTATTTTAATTATAGTTTAATTTAAATTAAATTTACAATTTGAATAAAACAAACGCTTTCACCCATTTTTTTTAATATAAATAACAATCACACAGTTGATCCTGGTGAAATTGAATTTTTTATAATATTGCACTGCAATTCTAAATATTACAAATAATAATGTAATATCCAAGGAGCGCATAAATAAAAACTATGGAGGGAACCTCATAATCTCGGTTAGAAACCTGAGATTTGACAAATTTTGAAATAACACGAGGTGGTTTTTCTGGATAAATAGTTTGTATTTGTCAGACTTTGAGTCTGCATACAAATTTTTATTCAAGTAATTTAGCCTCCTGGATGTATTTTGCTTGCATTATGATGTCATAATCCAAGCTACATTGAACGTAGGATCAATGTTATCTAAAGTAAAAAACAAGTTATAGTGATTAAATTCTTCCGGTAAATTAATCTTTACAAAGAAATGGTAAACATAACCTACAAAGAAAAATTTATTATTTATACCGATGGGTCTAAAACAGATAATGGCACAGAAGCTGCGATTTATATTCCATATACTGACACCAGACTAAATTTTTAAACTTAACAATATTACTTCAAGCTACACAGCAGAAGTATACGCTATCTATAAAGCTGTACAGCACACCCAATCATTGAAGAACACTGTAGTTATATGCTCTGACTGCCAATCCGTTATCAAAGCTATTGAAAATACAAAGTTTGGCATGGTAAAAGATAATTACATAATATTAAACATAATTAAAGAAATACTAGACAATACGACGATTACGTACATTATACAATGGGTCCCAGGACATATGGGAATAAGAGGTAATGAAATTGTTGATAAATTAGCCAAGTCCTCAACCCACAATGTAAATAATGTTTGAGAATTTTACACAACCATGGCAGATTTCAAATCGTATCAGAATACAAGGAATATAAGGACAATGACAAATAGTCTTAATACAAGTAACAAAGCACAATGGTACATAAGTGTCAAAAAAGCCTTTCAAGGGAACCATGGTTTAAGGCAACAAACTATACTAGAAATGAAATTGTAAATATAGTTAGAATTTACAATTTTTTTGTAAATAATATCTGTGATGTGTGTATATATGTGAATGGATGCTGATTAGGTGTATGTATTATAACAATCAAAACTATGATGCACAAATGGACAATAGTGTACATCGAGGTCTCATGGTTATTTAAACCAGACCGCCTTTTAAACAAAGAAAAAAAAGTATCACTCAGGTTTACCAACGATACGATAAGTAGAATAAATCAAGTGAAAAGTACAAAGTTATGATGTTCTTGAAATCAATAAAAAAATTAATTTCTTTTTATTAGTAAAACATTTACCCTTGCATTAAAACCCGATTGGAACCCTAAAACTTCTGCATGCTATTCTTTAAAACTATTTTAATATAATACTTATAACTAGAAGAAAATTAACGCAGATTATATGTAAAAGAACGACTCAATATAGTTTCTCTAGCAAGAAAGTTGTGACAGTTCGAAAAAATTTGAACGAAAATAGTTTTTTTGAGCTCAGCGAGTATATATATATATATATATATATATATATATATATATATATATATATATATATATATATATATGACGGAACCAACAATCAATTTGTTTACACTGACTTTTTGGCCTTTTTTATTTTCTAGAAAAAAATTAAATAATGTACTAATTTCAAAATTACAGAATATGTTATATTTTTCTCGTGATTATAATCAAATTAACTAATAAAAACCAGTTTTTCCTTAATAGCGCAGAACTTTGTCAATTTCATCTTTGCTGTATCTCTTATAGTTTTCAAGATCCTTTCAATGTGGATAATATTTGGAACACACTGTGTATAGATGCACCCTTAGCTTTTAGATACTGATGTGCTTCTCAAATACCTGTAGATCCTTGAATATTTGGGTCTATAGAGCTTAAATACAGGTGAGATATTGGTTTAGTTTTCAGAAAAAATCCGCTTATTAGGAAATGAGTATTAAAAATTATCAAAGAAAAAAATTACATTCCAGAAAAAGAATTACATTTAAAGCATAAATTCTTAAGCAAAATGTTAAATTAAATAGTTTTAATACAACGATAAGTTTTAGTTAACTAGAACTAGGACTCAAATGCCCTATTATATTAAAATTATGTACGAACCGAGACCCGATGAACCAGCTGTCTATGATGTAAGACTTTGTATCTATGCTAGAATAGTCTAGTGTCCATAATCCTGTTTGTGACCGTGACACATTTTATCAGTACCATCAACCTTGTACCGCATCGACTCTTCCCTTAATGTGTTCGATAAGATTATCACACACACCAATAGCCCATGAGGACGCCAGAATAAGGCTTAAGGCTTTTCCTTTTATTAAATAATAATAATTTAAACAATATGAGACTGCCAGTTAGCGATCGATACTCGAACATTCGATATTACTCGTCTACTCTAAACCTTGAAACGTAATTTGAGAATCTGAACTCTTAGACACTTTTTTGTAAGATTCTAAGGTGTTATTTTTTGCGTGTGAACTAAAGTTGAACTTGAACCTTTTATATATCTTTGAAAATTGAACCATATAATTTCTTTAGCAGCAATGAGAAAATTAATTTAGTTAGGTGAGGTTTGTTCAAATTGTGAAGAATATGTCGACTATTCGTGATTATTGTGACCCCTTGAACATACTTTCAAGGCTTGCTGGTATCACAATGAGAGGGGTTCGTCAAGTCCACTTTTAGCAATGGAATCATCGTAATTTCGCCTTATGAACATTGAGTTATCAGTATTGATTTTGTTTTATCATACTCGCTAGGTACAAGGAACAGTTTAGAAAACTGATCCAAACCGCGAAAAGGGCAGATATTTTTCGGTAAAAAATATATAGATGCACGAATTTGATTATACAATTGCTGACATAATATTTTTTAAACATCTTTTCTAACTTCCTAATAATGCATGAAATAATTGATGTCATTTCAATGATTTGATGTAGTATTTCTTAAATACTTATTTTTCTAATTGTTTCTAATATTGGCTTTCCCCTATTACTACTATTACCCATGAACTGTGAATAGACAATTCGTATCAACACATACCTTCGTCTAATAGTAGTCATAACATTACTATAGTTTAAATTTGTATTAAGTCATCTTCTGGCGTTAATAAGTATTAAAAGCAAGGATGATCTATCTGGAGTCATCATAGTTTAACATTTCTTTAATGAACAATCCACACTTTTAATACTTATTGTAGCCAGAAGATGACTTACTAGAAGTTAAAACTATAGTAGCGACTGTTGTTTGACGAAGGTATCTGTTAATATTATTTGTTTAATATTGGTTCGCAATTAATAGTTTTCAATATAGAAAATCAAGAAATAAACCGACCCAGAGCTAAATGTTATTACATTCTTGAATTTCACACTAATTAAAAAAAAATCGAAACGACTTGAAATGAATATTTTTTAGAAAAGCATTGTTTGCTTTAAAAGACAATTGTCTTCAAAGACGAAAGGCAAATGTTTCTGTCAAAGGACAACATTTATTAACATCTCTGCTCTGCCGCGGAGCGTTCTCGACTGGAAGCAACATCCTTTGGAGTCCAAAGAGGCTAACTTGAAGTACAGCTTTCTCACAACGTTGTACGAATGGCAAAATATTTAAAGTTAAAAAATTACATTTTATAGGACGTAAACTCACAGGTCTGTCCCTACTTCGTTATATCTATTTCGACTACTATTAATAAAGTGTTTGTAGTTACAGATAATTAAGTTGCGGATTGCAATTTTCGGTTAGAGTTTGCATGAAATACTCTAACTTCAAGTGACATACAACGCTTACACACCTATGCACAATTCTGTCGAGCAGATAATTGGTTTACCACAGGATGGAAGTGTTTGAACATGTTCATACAGTGACTTAGATTCGAACACACTGTTTGGGTAGGTTAGGTAGATACATTAATACGTACAACGTCTAATTTCTCCTCTTCTTCTTCTTCTCTTTACACTCTCGATGTAATTATGCAATGAATTGGACAATTTTTAATATTATAAAATAACGAGCGTTTTTTATTTATAGCGTAAAATACATATTTTCTTTCATGAAACAGATGTGAGAATATTAATTTTTGGTCAATAAACATGTACAGGACGAACCAAACACATGGGGTGAAGATGTCTGAGGTGGTAGTAATAATTCTCAAAGCTGCAGAGTTTACGTGAATTGTGGTTAGAAAACCTATAAGTTATAAAATTAACTCAAATGTTATCTAAGGGTGGACATAGTCGTTCAAGTTTTTGTTTGAATATTGTCTACGATACCAAATAATTAACAAAACACTATAATTAACTTTCTTGAATGATAACGTTGATATAATATTATATCTAATCTATTATATATACACATATATATATAATAAATTTATTTTCACAAACAAGTAAATTTACAGCACAGTATTTTTATAAATCATTCATGTAGATCACTTAAAATAAAATACACACAACATAATACAAACAAACAGTAAAAACCTTTAGTTTAATAGTATTTGTAAAAAAATACAGAAAGTAGAATAAGTGAAAAACAAAATATGCATTTTATCTTATATTCAATGAATATCTCTAATGGATTCCTCAATGTACAATCCATGTAATAAAATTGATTTTAGAAAACAGCAGTACGGAAATTTACACAAACAAATGCATATCTTAAGTGGTATTTAGCGTCAATAAATAATAAAAATGTAATGTGTCCAAAAGTGATTTGATAAAATATTGTTTATGAATAATAATAGGATAAAATCTAACGAATATTTTATACTTGTACAAATACAAAAAAAAAATACCAGAAAATACAACCGCTCGCTTTGTTTTGAAAGTGTAACAACAAATCGAACATTTTTCAAGGTTGTATATGTTACAATAAATAAATAGAATATTACGTTTGGAGTATTGAAATATATCCTCTCGTAAATGTACAAAAATATAAAGGCATTCCATTAAGTAAGCACTAGAAATAAAAATAAATTGCAATATTAAGTTAAGATATCATTATATATCGAGTGGGACTCAAGATCAAAACATATTTTGCATCAAAACAATCGAGCCTACAGAAATTCAGGAGGAGCAGCATAAGTACAAACTATGTAACTGGAAAATTATCTGTACTGAAGTTTTACATGTATAGCAATCTTTGATGTTGCAATATTTAGGAAATGAATGCACTGTTGCATGATTTAAAATTTTTTTTGTTACCATAATAATATTTATGATGGAAAATAAAAAAAATGATGACGAGGAGGTAATAACAGACTAGGATCCGAGAACCAATTTACAGTATACGAGTATAAACGCACAATCGTGAGACCCTTACAATGGGGACTACAATTTCCTTATTTAGTTATCTAGCGGCGCTACAACTATTATGTATGGATGTATGACGCTCGGTTTTTAAGTGTATCGTACATTATTTATCTCATAAACATGATTTACAACAAATACCTGGAATAAAAATAATGTACAATGTGTGACACATATTGCATCTAACAAATAATATGAACAATTTATGGTTAACAGAACACTGTTTTATATAAAAAAAGACAAACAAAGTACGATTCCTCCAAGGCGAGCCTGTTCGGAAGATTCTCACATCATAATATAAGTCGTGTTGAGTAGCATAATTAAATTAATTAAAAAAAAACATGCCAATTTTAGTATAAAATTGTACACATGAAATAAAAATTTGTAATATTTTGGTTAAGCTCCATCAAATGAATAGCTTACGCTATTGATAACATAATCCACTTACAACAGAAACAAAAAAGGAATGTGGTTCAGAGTCTAATAAAAAATCAAGAGTGCAAGAAATACTCTAAAATATATTCCAATGAGAATACAAACATACAGCAACAAACCAAATACAGTAATTACCAATACTGATACAGAGCGCTAACATAATGTAAATATGATTTTTAAAAGTAACAACATATGCATATAATGTAACGGTACATTATTGATTACTGTGAATCAAAGTTTTTAAACCTGTACATTAAACATTAATTTTTAAATATCATCGAAAGTAAACAACCACCTTTTTTAAAGTTTTACCAAACCAATGAATTATTGTGTGATTAGCTTTAACTAAGGTGGAATACGGTTAAACATTTGTGGTCCTACAATAGCTATTGTTCTAGTAAAATAAGTGTTTCCAGGTTTTGGGAAAGAAAAATCACAATTGTTTCTCAGTTTGTATCTGTCAGCAAAGTTTGAATTACTTACATAAAACTTTGTAGATACAAAGTGTAATCTGAGTAGAAATTATTGTTACTCATTTTTAACCCTTTCCATACACTCCCATTTCGTCCTCCGCCAAAATTAGCGTGAATGACGATTAATATCATCCTAATGAACACTTTCTCTTTCGAATTCAAGAAAACCCAAGGTTTGTGCAAATTGGCTCTTGGCTCATGGATATTTCCATACAATAAATGTAATTTTACTTCTTCTGTTTCCAACGTCCCTCTGTAAGCAGACGTCATCTTGTTTGCAGATTACAGTTTACGGAGACGGCGGCCCATCACTTTGCGGATCATGCCCCGCCTGTCACTCCCTGGTCGCAGTACCTCAGCCCCCGCCTCCACAGACTCCGACTGGCCCCGGTACAGGAGGTATGTCCTCGTTCCTAAATATAAAATAGCACAAATGATAATTACGTATTAGGAAATTCTTTACGTTGCAAAAATATGCAAATCTTGTGTAAAATGTTTATTGGGAAAAAAACGAAGAAATGCCAGTAAACCTAGTGCATCATTTAATGAGCACATACTATAATACGTGACATATCATTGCAAGTCTGGGTTGTGGTATATAAACTGTTGTTTAATGCACTTAGACTTGTAGTATATTGTTTAAACTTCGCATGGGTATAACAGATTAGTTTTTTGCGATAACAATAATATTACAATTTTTAATTGTGATCTCTTTACATTATTAATTAATAATAAAGCCAAACAGCCAGGATTCCAATTCCTTATGTGTCGATTTTAGCTATTCTCTAACCATTTAGAGAGCCCCGAATGTTATTGGAGCCTAATTACATGGTCGAATTCTCTGATTGCTTATAGATTTGCTGTACGCTATAAATGTCAAATTTTTAACAATTAATAATGAACCGTTTACGGTAAATTGAAGATTAAATTCATATTTAAATGCTTCGTAACGTTGGTTGTTATATTATTAACTTCTTGAAATATTTTTACGTCGGTGAGGTCATCTTCGCGTTAACAGGTGATAAAGCGGAACTCATCTGGTGACTGAAGACCGAGCCGGACCAAAATATTTCAAGAATAAAATTATATAAGCTATTTTTCGATGCGGTGTCAACTAGAGTTTTTGATGTCAGTTATGGCATAAGCCTAAGAACTAAGTGTTAAGGAATTATTACGCCAGCAATAAAACTTTACTTCTATTTTACCAGTTGAGTATTTTTACAATAAAATATAGAAATAAAGCTTTTATCACACTTTGTGTGTGTTTTAAGCTGTAAATATTAATAATAGTTCTTACATATTTTTCTAAACAAATGTAAATACCTACACACATGTTAACATCAGGAAGATTTTTAATTGAGATTAATAGAACTGTCATGAATAACATGTAAGATAGTAAATGTTAATGTACGTAAGGTCTTGAGCAGACATTTTGGATTTTGAAAGTAATCCAAAAAGTAAAGTAGAATTGTATGTGAAAATGGCGCAAAGTTAGGTCCTTGTCAGTAATGAACTTTTGCTGGAGGACAACCTACTAGAAATAAGCTCTATGAGTAGAAGCTCTCTATAGTTCAAATTGCCTATCATGTCACATGTCTAGGAACGAGGACAATGAAAGAATATACATCCTAACGAGCCTAAAATTAGTTGAGTCGCCAGACACAGTTTAGAATAATTCGCACATAAAATTGACCAATTAGGACTAATATTTTACAAAATGTTATTTAGTATTTTCATGACAGTCTTTTTAACGTTTGAATACAATTTACTTAAATACGACGATACTAATGATATTTGGAGGGGAGTACTAAAAGATGTTATAAGACCCAACAATTCCATAGATATTAAATCAATATTATAATTAGGGACTTGCAAGTAAAAAGTTTTAATTATCACAAATATTAATAATATAGAAAATTATAATCATATCTTTGATTCTATGTATCCCCTAATATGCCACTTAAATGTGTACTGTTTAGTCAAGAAGTAAATCTGACCGTTTAGTTAGAAAGATACTAAATAAAGAACATAAGAGTTAAACTGTTTATCAATTATAATTTAAGACTAAAGAGTTTAATTAACACCTGGTATGTGATGCGTGTAAGATCAATACCCATCACTCAATTTCTGAGAACAGCGCATGTCAGCTCTGAGGCCTGCCAGGCATGTCCTAATTGGCCAATTTCGGGCCATCATATAAGGTTGTATCAAACCATAACACAGAGACCGGTTAGAAACAGCGTTGAGAAATATGGGCTAATTCTACACATGGAAATGCGCGAGAATTAAAGGAGGGAGTTAAAATCAATCTATGATTGACCGTAGAAATGTTAGTCTACCTGAAATACTATCTGAGGTATCTATTATTAGTTACTCCAACCTCATACGTTATAGGCATCATTATGTCATGAAACAAATCATATTAAAGTACTTGAAAGTTTATTGAAAACTTGAAGTTATCAGGAGAAATAGGTGATTACTAGTCAACAATGTTCGTGCGCATCATCTAGAATATAGTAAATATATTAGTTACGAGTACGAAATTACGAGTAAAATTTAATAATTTATAACGATTTATGAATTCAATAGGTTTTACAATATAATCTAATAGTTAATTAGAATAATACATAAATTATCATTACATTATGTAACTATGTATAATAATCAACGAACGTTTTCATGAATGTGTGATCAAACTTCCTAATGAAAAAAGAACTTAATTTGTTTAACTATCTAACATTTACTTAGTGCTAGGTAATGCAAACACAATTCCAAACACCTGTTACACAGTGAGAACAATTACTGTGATGTAGCGAAAAGTTTCGAGTGGCACTCATTAAACAAACAGTTTGTCGCTTAAAATGTAATTAAATTCAACAGGAATTGCTGAACAAGTGGTATTGATTATCAATTGATTTACATATCAAGGCACTGAATTACTAGAATTCAATCGTTTCCTAGTGGTATCTTTCTCGTATATGAGAACAAAAACATTGGTTTTGTTCTTAAGGTATGTAGTAAATCTTATAACTTACAACTTATAACGATTTAATATAACTTCTTTAAATATAAAAAATTTTAAAAATCCATTTTTCATCATTCCACAAAACATCACAGAGGAAATTAAGCAATTTAGACAGTTTTCTAATCAGGCCAAAATAAAAGCAGATGAAAATAACAATAAAAAGTTTACAGCATTTAAATTGGTACAGCTTTAGAAAGTGAAATATTTTTACATATTTCTTTTTTTCTTCCTTAAGTCGTAAATGAATACAAACCGGTAATTATATGGAGTTTTTCCTCATGTACGTACTCAAACATATAAAGTTTTTCACAAGCCGTTTTTATTTTGCCCCGATTAAAACATTACTATTTTAAACACATATACACATTTTAATTTTACTTAGAATAAGTAAAATTTTTTCTTTTTCTATACCTGAGAGTTTCAAGGATAAGCAGTAAATTTAACGTACAAGTATATTCCGTACTGAAAATAAATTTTACTATCTACCGTGGACCTCTCTCGTTTATTTAATTAATTAGCAATATGAGCGTTTGGTAATAGTTGTGATTTTTAATCTGTCGATGGAAAAGGAGCAATAATTAAATATTATAGTAGTAATCGGTTCACACCAATAACTGTAATAGTATGACACGGGTCTTTTTCGTTTAAGGACCAGCACCTTAAAAACATACTATACCTGACTGACAGTGAATTTAATCGGTTTTTTGGTGTTATTAGTTTGTAGGGCAGTAGTCCAGGTACTACTTCTAGTATAAACTCGTCTTATCTTATCAGTGATAAACGCGCGCCGCTGATATTTTGCCTGTAATGAATCCTGCGTTAGTTCTGTGAGTTATACTTAGTTTTTCTTGTTCAATAAAGCGTGGTGAGTTGATCTGGGCTTGGAATTTGCAAGCTCGAGTTATTTTTTTCTACAGAGCAAGCAGCGCAAAGCGCTGCGCAGCGGGCAAGCACCGCGTGATCTGAGTTTTGAATAGGCAAGCTAAAGTCTTTTGTGCTGGCCCTTAAACGAAAAAGACCCTATGACACTAAAAAATAGATGAAATACAACAAAATGGAAAGTAGAGAGAGGTCGCGCATTATTTGTACGTATATCAATCTATCTTTGCTTATGGAACATTCAGGGGAAGAATGGTGCCAATCGTTTCATACGTTTGATCTTTATCGCGAGACATATTCAGAAAGGTAGTAGAGGTGAAAGTTCAGAGTGACTACGCATTATTTGTATATACATCGATCGATCTTGCTTATGGAACATTCAGGGGAAGAATGGTACCAATCGTTTCATACGTTTGATCTTTATTGCGAGACATATGCAGAAAGGCAGTAGAGGTGAAAGTTCACGCTCCGGCCACGTGTGAACGATACTTGTAATCCAACAAGTATATATCGTTGAAATATATCTTGATATTTTTGCTATTTTGGGTTAGAGATGCACGGATATCTTCAAGACGATATTCTTTAGACATTCTTCTTAAGTCTGTTAAAAAAACTGAATATCGTTAAAACATGACGAAGTTTCCCGATTATTTATATAAATTAATTTTAATGATTATGAAAATGAAACGTCTTAAATAGTATTTTGAATTATTGTTATTCCATTTAGTTAATTATTTTTATTGTTATTAATAAATATACTATACAACTTTGAATAATTATTGTACATACTTTATTATTAATAATATTTATTAATAGATTTATTGCAAAACTTTTTATAGTTATTATATATACTTTTTACTCACTTACAATTGGTAGTTTTTGTTTAGTTTTTAGTACTGCTCTGTTATAATTAGGTATTTTTATCTGTAGCAGTGCATGTGCATAAATTAATAAATACAGTTTTTTTAAATATCGATAGTCAATAATAGATTACTTTTACTTGAATAAGCTCCTGTCTATAAATAGTCAGTTGGCTTATTTTGTAGTACTATGTCAATGAACTTAATACTAGAATATAGTATTTCATCTGAAAGCTATTGTTTGAAAAGACCGGAAGGAGTGTATAATTCTTCTTCTAGGCAAATATATCAATATTTATTATGAAGGAATGAGTTGATTCTAAGGATTGTCAATCAGAAAATTTTAACGTGGGAAAATGATACTATATCTGAAAGAGAGCTCTAGAGAAATACAAGAATACAACAAAGAATTAGGTCATAGAACTTCATTACAAGGCATCTTCTCCCAAAGGTATCTTGCGCTGCTTAGGGGCATATAAATTGAGTTACTCTTTATTTCCAGACTCAATGAGTGATGATAGTACTCACATCTCGTTACAGTTAATAAGTTTGCCCAGCACGCATTTATCAGAAGCACTACTGACTTTGAAATCGAAAGAAATTTAACAATAGATAAGACGAATTATGGGCAGTCCACTGGGTTACCGAGATTAAAAATAGTAACGAGTTTACATTTTGTAAATTGTCAAAATATTATGTAAGTGTGATGTCAATAAAACGTGTTCGCCAGGTTCTTTCCGTTTTGTTCCAAACTAGAACTTCCCTGTTTTTTCAATTTAATTGATACTTCTGGAGATTCAAACGCATTTAAAGTTATCCATACAACTCGAAATAAAGTTCGAGAAATGTATCGAAATGTCATAGACATTTTACATGATTTACGAAATGTTCAGGTTTTCACTAAAAAACTTAAATAGGCCTAATTTTCTCTGGGTGTGTGTGACTAGTAAAATCTTTTAATTTCAATATTTAAGTCTCATTTATGTGGTATTATCACCCACCAAAGAATTTAACACTATTTTATTGCCACCCTTTATATTTGTGAATATTATCTCAATACACCTAAGATAGTAAAAGTCTAAGAGAGCCCAATATGCAGTTCATAAGAAAACTATTATTTTTCAGAAAATATATTTAAAAGTAGCTCTGGGCAAAAAGCATCGACTGCCAAATTATATTGGAAACCGATACTGTAGATTGTTACTCAGGTTTAAAAATATGAATTGATAAATATTGTCACCAGTAGTGGCTGAAAGTTAGCAACAACTATTACTCGAGGGGCTGGAAAAAACATCATTTCTGCCTGACTCTCTGTCCATCTGTCTATAGGATATCACAAAAAACAAAGTCACCCATGGTACTTGAAATTTTGTACCTGACTTTGTTTCTTTATTGAGAAACATTGAGTTAGATAATATTACAAGTTACTTTATAGGATTTGGCTGCGCGCTATCGAATATTTGCACAATTATATTATGTGTAATGTTGATGGCAACGAGAAAATAATAGAATTAAAATACTTGTAAATTATGGATATAATAATATAGGATTTTTACAAATGGATTAGTTGATAAGACTATCGTTACATTATATAGGATCCATCGATACTTCGTTGTATCATTTTATTTGTAGACTATGATATGGTGCACGTCCATTAATGGTATTTTGCTCAGCATTAGTAAGGCTATAACTCAGGGTGGTATCTCGATAATCAATTTGACTTTAAACTCAAAATTTTGTCTTTTTACTCAACTATCACTAAGGGTTCTGTAAAGATTCCTCTTCTCTCTGTATATCTGTTTCCTTATATCTGAAAAATGAATTATGCTATGGACTTTAAAGTGACGCCTACTTAGACAAATTCATGTTTGGTTTGTATCTGTAAGGAATTTGAATGGAACTTTATATAGCCTAACTAACTATTGGCAGGATATCTCAAGAACAAACTTACCGTTACAATTTTTAATTTAGCTTGTAATTTCGTTACTGCACAGATGAGAATGATTTACATGAAGGTACATGTCTGTCTATGGGATAAGATTGACATACTCTGTAGCTTGAATATTGTCTATTCTGTCTGCGTGAGAGCTGTAACAGTTTCTTATCTATTTGATTGTCTTTCAGCGGGACATTTCAAGAATGAAATGAGGTACAGACTTGGAATTATGCATGCAACTTCGGCAAAGCTTGTTACGCTGCTCGAGGCGTTACGTTCTCCTGCCTTGTATATTTTTACCTGAACCACTAAAAACAGCCATTATATTATTTTATGTTAATGACAGTTGTCAGTTAGCCAGTCCATGTTATAAAATGATGGAAAATTACCTGAAAGGTAGGAAAAATAATTTTTATAAAGTAAGAAGTGACTTCTCTTACTACAAAATATGTTACTTAAGTCATAATGAGATTAGGAAATGGCAAGGAAACAATTGAATTAGTTGGTTGGCATAGATTACACCATAAGTACGATAAAGTCTTTATTTACAATACTTAATCATATTGGATTTAATCTGCGTAGTCTGTATGTCTGTACATGAGCGGTAACATTTACTCGATATACCTGCAGGCTACGCAGAAGTAGTTGTGCCGATAGCATTATAATTGGAACTAATTAGTGACTAGAGACATTTAATCATGTCTGGTACAGTCGTTAGTTCGCACTAGCGCTTAATTAATTAACGAAACCGTTCCATGTTCACAGTGCTCCTGACTTAACAGGCTGAGAGGATATGGGTTCGAAATATTCTGTGCTTTTCAAGCATGTTTATAAGTTTGCTAAATCACTAATTGGTTTAGAATGAATATTACTAATATTATATATTTAAAAATTCTGAAATCACGTAAGAAAATCTGATTTAAAGTGCCATATTTCAAACTTAACATTATTTAAAAAATGTTTTCTATTTTCCATAAAACATTTTGATTTACAACACCTTATGTGAATGTTGAGTTTGAGTCCAGTTCACCTTCCTCTTCGTACAGCGTTAGATTTCAGACGCTGCACTAAGAGAAAGGTGAACTGCAGCTAAAATCAACATTCATATTGAATCAAACCTTCCCACCATAGCTACGTTATGTGTAGAAACCTTCATTGTTCTACCCCGCTTATAGATATCGTGTCTAACACATCATCATGCACACAATTGTGCACCTAATGAGAAAATGACTAAACCTATAATACACTATATTTTGTAATGCAGGTGTCTCTGATGTCGAAACGATGTAAAGGGTTCGTTTTGAACTTCTTTGTCTTTGACTTATTTTGGATCTCTTCAGACGAAGATGACTACAAATTCCAGGAGTCAAGACTGTAACATCGTCATACTCCAGACACCGCACTATGTGGAATGTGAACTGGATCTGAACTCAACATTCACATTAAATCTACCTTCCTACCATGAGCCATAACCCACGAAGTAATGCATAATTGATAAAAGTGATAAAGTACAATCCAAATTATATTTCTTCCACCAAGTATGTCATTGACTTAGGATTCTGTAGCGATCTCAAGATTATCCTAGTATATCCTTTTAGTTCGTAACCTCTGGTAATGTACTAGTGAAAATATATTACTAAGTTTTTTTTTATATTTCCTTACGGTACTAGTTTCAGTTTTGTATACAGTTTAAAAATACAAATAATGGTGATTTACTAAGATTAGGGATAATATTAAATAGGAGTAAATAACATTATCTTTCACAATAAGTTATAAATTATTATTTTCTTAAAACTTTGTTAACATTCATTTTTCAGATAGTTTTATCTACAATGTATGTTATACACCGGACATAAGTTTTATTAACAGACGTGAAAACCGGATTGGTCTGTATCAAGCCGTTTTAAAGAAAAATTAGTATAAATACTACTGAAAACTTTCAATAGTTCGATACAAACTATTATTTAAATATTTAACTGGGATTAAAAAGTAATGTGGATCACTCAACTGATCTTTTTCGAGAGAGTGCAGGATAATTATATCTTGCGTCTTGCTAGTAACCGTTCAGCTTGGAGGTTCATTTAAAGTTTCCGGTCCAATGGTCGAGTGCTCTTGAAGATCGTATCGAACATCTCCTGGGACTGGCAAGTGATCCTTATTATATCAAACCGGTCATCCGGTTTCCGAGAAAACACGTAGCTAGGTTTTTTTAGATTCTGCGAGGAAAATTGGCTCAACATGACTACATAATGACGTATTTAATCATACCAATAGAGTAGTTAATTTTTTGTTAGTACAAATAATATTTCCTGTTTTGGCTAAAGCTAAAACTTCACATTGCTTTGTTTTACACTATAATTATGTTCTGACTATCTTTGTTAAATATAACAACACTATAGAAATCGCTTACTTATAGAGTTTTCATTACAAATACAATTTTTTACAACGATTCAAATCAAATCATGGTTAACATTGAATATCATTTAATAAACAAACGATGAACTAAAATAAATAAACTTACCCTCATTTAAACATTTTAAACTGTAACAAATTTATTTATTTAATGCAAACTCTGAAAAGAAAAACACGTTCAACATTCCGCTATTTTTCTGAACTCCTAATTTTCTTTATATGATCAGTACCAGTTCTGTATATTTAAGGCTAATGAAGGCCAGGCATGGTTTAAGTGTGAAAAGCCTCTATTCCTTTACGAAAAAAATGAAAAATATGGCGAGAGGTGCTTTAAAAGTATCTGAAGAACACTGAGGAATAGTGATTTCCTGCGGAACATGCACCGTGTTAGTGTCTTGCTGAAAGTGAAAATTTATCAGCATCTCAGTAGGAATATGATAAATAGTAATATCTTTGTTACCATTTGTGATTTTTGTGATGATTAGTATATTTTGATATAAATACTAATCATAAATATTAGAACAAAACCATGAAATTGTATGAGCTAAAACTTATAAATCCGTCCAAACTCCTTCGGGGAGTTTGCCATAAGAATTTTGAATAGTAAAATTGACTTGAACGCCACATCAAATACGACACCGAGATTTTTGATCTGGCCACTCACTGCTAAATCTATCAAGATCATCCCACATACGTCATATGGTGATCCAGATCGTAAGGAAAACAGGAAGAGTATCCTTGTCTACATTTAGCTCCACGTACTGATCTTAATAGTGTTTGAGTTTATGCACATAATGACCCTCCAATCCAAAAAAGCTTTTTAGATACCTACATTAGCATTCAGCTTGCAATGCTTTATACATATAAAACACATATTATAAACAAGTGTGAGTATAAATTGATAATTATATAATTACATGACAAAGACAACTTCCCTGAGGTACACCTCAGCATTTAAATAAGATATGCAAATGCTCATTCATAGCACCTTCCTCCGAAACTATGGAAGTGCACTTAACCAGCAACATTTTGTACCATGCAGAGTCGAAAGTTGTGAATAGTCCAATATTACAATATAACAATAAAACCGTTATTTGTTGAAAGTTTGTTATTGACGATGGGACAAATGATAATAGGAATTTTAACATTTGCCAGCTTTACAATGTTACAAAAATAGAACTCTACGTTTCGAGGATAGGAATATATCCCCTTTATCAGTTATGGAAACACATTCAGGAATAAGGTTAAACATGTAAAAAACATATTTTCTAGTAAATTTGTGGTTCTTTATATTGTAGCATCATATAAAAATGCCAAAACACCATAAAGTTGCTGTCTTTTAAAATTCCGTTGGGTTTTTCTCAATAAATCACATAATAAACTCATAAAACATATCCAAACGCACGTACCTTTAGCTGCAGGTTAGCCTACGATAACCCTAAGTAACCATAACTAATGTAATATACTTTTAATGGTAAACTAACACAGGCAAGAGAAGAGCTATACTTTTTCAACATCCCAGGAAGTATTCCGTCAGAGAGTGATTCTTTTTTCAGACGTGTAAAAGCGGCTTATACGTACGGACTCAATGCATTCATGACGTGTTCAGATATCCTGCATCTTTCCATTGCTCTTGACTTTGATTCAGATTATTCTATAAAATATGTATTCGCTGATAGAATGTTCAAATGAGCATGTACATAATTTATTTATTAACTCCATAAAAACCAATATTTTTACTGTTGTAGAGTAAAATAAAATAAAATTCAGTAAAACATATCGTAAGCCCCCTTTACATTTTAGATAGTGAGAGAAATTTTCATTCAATGTTTCCTAAAGTGTTAAAGCTTATAAAATAAAAATCATAACATTTTTGAAAACAATTTTGAGGTCAAAAGTACCTTTTTCAGTACATATTTAGTATGTGCAAAACAACATGTAAGTCTTTTTATGTTTGTGAATACCAGAATACCAAATACTAGGCTATTAGCCTGGTTTATCAGTACTTTCTATTTACTTTGTCGAACACAGTCTTATATTTACGCATAATATTATTTAAAATAGTTTCTTTTGCTTGACCTTTTAAAACTATTATAACCTCTTAATAAATAAATAATTTCTAAACGAGGTTAAACATCATTGACAAGGGTTCATCTTTTAAAGTAATTTTAAAGAAAACTTCTGCTTCAAATTTATTTTATATTACAATAGAGTTGGTTAGACGATTAACAACACAGAGGCTTTGTAGATCATGGAATAAGCATAGTTATAAAAAACACTCATTCAGTATTTAATAACTGCAAACTTTTAATTGTAGGTAAAAACACTATTTCAACTGTGATGAAGATCCAACGGGTCGTTTTAATTCTGAAGCCATTAAGTGTCACGTCAGTTTTAATGAACACATATGCGTGTCGTCGCACAATTATTGCTATTAAAAGGTATTAGTTTTAGTATTTTTATATACATTATGATATAATTTCTTTCTAACAGAAAAAAACATGATTAAGATTGAAACATTATTAATCAAGCCTTTACTTTTTATATCCTAATATATGTTTTAAATTATACCCGGTATGCTCGATAGTTACTTTAGAAAAAAGAAAATAATTTATTTATTTAAAAATGTAACAGAAACAATAGAGATACTACTGATGTTCTAAGGGCGACTCCAAAAGTGTGGAAATGACGAAATACATTTAAATTTTACAAAATAATAAAGGGTTGGTGCTACTCATTTGGTAATTCTACTACTCAATCTATTCCTACAGGCCCACGTGACAACATTAATATCTGAGGCGGTGTAAACTCGCTTTTAGCACTAATGAGGCAGGTAATTATTCTTCATTACTTGGACGCTCGTGCTTCATTCGCGTGATTCAAATGGCTGCTTTTAATTTTATTTGAACACAATAAACAGACTTTGATGGCACGTTAAAGGTCCCGTTTATTCAGCCAGGCCATTACTTATTAAGCAGGTTCAGCAGGTTAACTTATTCTGTATAAAATAAATCGTAAATATAGACTTCTACAGTACAATGTAATAAATAATAATATTCTTTTATGACTACTTCATTTTATTACTACTTTTAATGTTACAGTACTAATACTATGTAGGATCATTTATGTTTTGGATTCTGGAAAAACTATAAATAACAGGGATTATAAATAGTTCGATAATAATCATTGATAAAATTTACGATGTTCTAATAAGTATTTTTTGCGCTTATCTAGGGAAATAGAACATTTTAATCAGTGAGAAAAATACAGGTTAGACGGCTAGCAAAGGATACAAATGAAATATTTATTTGACGAGTTATTAGACGCAAAATTACGAATCACATTTTCAGGTGTATATATTTGATCAAGAAACAAATCACGTGACTTGCAGATACTAATGTTGTTTGAGAGGTTTAGAAGCACACACAGTGCGACTGCTGAAGCAGTTCATTGGCTTAAGGGGTTGGGCGAGGTTTGTTTGTGTTGTTTCCCTTGGAGCAAGGCTTATTTCTCTGAGGTGCAATACACAAGATCCACCACAGTTTTATTCACTTTGACATCCATGCAGGATATTAAAGTGACATCTAAGTCCCCTTTCCCCTTATTTTTTCTACTTTATACAAGATGGTAACTACTTAGATCGTTGTGTTTATCCAAATACTGTCTCTTCTATTACGGTACACAAAGCGTTCGAGAGTCTCTTTAGCTTCAAGATGTAAAGGTCAACTTAAAGTTTAAGTTTATATTGCATTATTTTTAGAAAAAAAGAAGAAACGAGATGTATAATGTAACTTTCTATTGTACCAAATTAATTAATAAATTATACGTCACATTAACACCTTCTAGTAAAACTTTCAAATATCCTAATATATACACTTAGAAAACTTAACTTGCAAAAAATTTTTAACCGGACTAAAATAATTTTAAAATATTAATACGAGGTGGAAACTGGAATGTATAAACCCAAAGTTTCTTTACCATCTGAAACTATTCTCTTTATTACACATTTTTGGTTGCGAACTATTTTTTATTCTGAACAAATTGGTTTCAGGTGTTATAAAAATGTCGTGAAATAAATCCAGTACACGGTTTAGTTTTGAACCTGCTAATATCAATTTAAAATGGTTACACACCTTAGTTTTAATTTGAATATTTTCGGGATCGAGGGAAAATGTTTAAATAGTATGTTATAGTTATTGTTAATCGTTAAGTAATTTAGGTATATTCCTACATTTGAAACTTATGTAATTACACTGAAAGATGTGTTTGTTCATGCACAATGTTTGCTATCATTAAAATATCATTGTTAAAAATAAAGAAAAACAGGGACTAAAACACTCACCACCCTTTGCCTTAAAATTAAATTGTATCTATTCGAATGCATTATTATTTTTTTCTAAGCTCATTCTCGAAATTCTAATTTTATGTATGTAGGTTTCAGATAAGTGATTTTCTATACGTGAATTTCTATATATAAAAGACAAAAGCAATCATTCATTCACTTACTCATCACTAATTATCTAACTTGCCAATAAAAAAGAAACTTGACATTTGTAAACGTATGCTTAATGACTTAAAAAGATAAATTAAAGCATTTTCATAAAGATTAAATATTGTTAGGGGTTAAAATGGTGTATCTACCCTTTTAAAATCTATGTTTTGTTTTCCACCTTCTCAATATCCTAGTCAGTTAAAATTTTACATACACACATGATTCACGATTTCAAGACACAAATAAAAGATTTTTACAAAGTTCAGGAAACATATGGGTTGAAAAGTCGTTTAAGTCCCTAGAACTATAGTTTTGTTTTTCCAGATTCCCAAATATCCTAGAAAGATTAAATTAAACACGAAAATTCCTCACGCCTTACAGAGAAAAACATTCACTTTTTCATGAACATCAAACACACATAGAGACTTAAATAGGGTTGAAGACTAGCAGACTACCAGTAATGGAAATGCATTAGACCGGAAGTATATGAAATGGCCGGAAGTAGTTGCGTTGTTATCGAAGTAGACATTTTATACCAACATACGTGTTTACTTTCTTGATCAGGACAACGCTACTATGGGACCTTAAATTCCTAAGAAAGATAACTGATTATTAAGAATGGAAGTAGACAACTTTTTTAACGAAGATATTTTTCAGAATGTTCTTGATTGAGGTAAGAATACAAAAACTTCTATGCAAATGTTGAGTTCAGTTACATTTCATCTTCCGTTTCGTGCAGCGTCTGAAATCTGACGTTGTCACAGACTCTACCCGTGGAATCTGGAGTCTACGTCTGTATGAAGAAACCCCAAAAAAGTCGGTGACGAACATAAAAAAAATGGTATTCACATTGTCTCCTAACGTGCACAATTGTGTCTAGAAAGTGCATCACTTCATCTAGATTACATATTTAGTAATCAAGTATCTCTGATGTTGAAAGATACAATTAGATCGTTTTGAGCTTCTCGTCGAAAGTTTTGTATCTCTTCAGACAGACGTTGACTCCAGATTTCACTAGTAAAACCTGTGACATCATCAGATTTCAGACGCTGCACAGTGGAAGATGAAATAGAGCTACACTCTACATTCGCACTTCTACTTTGGCCATTACCATAGGACGAATACAGAATTAATTGTGTTACTATAGTATTTAATACATTGCACTATAACAAATATAGCATTATTATTTAGTAACCATTTCTGTTCCATAATCCTTATGTAACAACTTTATTTCATTTATATTGTTGTATTAGTCCCTAAATTAATGTTCAGTAAGCATATTAAAGCTAATTACTTCTATTCATAAATCCATTGAGTAAATATGCTCAAAAGTATTTATATTTTTCCTGATACTAACCTCACTACTACCGAACCTTAACACAGTCTGTCTGATTAATAGCCTAATAAATTGAATATATATATATATATATATATATATATATATATATATATATATATATAATTTCAATAAATATTGAATCGCAAAAAGTACTTGCTCCGCCGGGACTCGAACCCGGATCTCTCACTTTGCCGGGTGAATGTGCTACCATTACACCACAGAGCCCTCACTTTTTACGATTCAATTATTTTGTATTTGGTTGGCCGTTTCTTTCACATATGTGTTTAAATAACCAAACTAACATATGATCGGAAGACCAAATACCTGTCAAATGACTTTTGTTAAATTTGGCCAATCTGAGGAGATAAGGTAGTTTATTCAAAACATGCAAGATTACATCACTGAAGCAGAAAGACAATTGTCTGACTCAAATACATACCAATCACTTGACAAAGATGCTTCCAATGAATTTTAATAAAATTATTAAAACAATTTCTTAAACAACATGGGGAAAATGAAGAACTATCTCTTAAAACAATAAATGTATTAACTCCAAAAATTCCAAGAACTCCAACTTTTTATCTTCTACCAAAAATTCATAAAGATATTAGACCACCTCCAGGACGTCCAATCGTAACCAGCTACGGTTGCCCAACTGAGAGAATTTCTGCATTTATCGATGATCAGCTGCAACCATTTGTCAAACAAACTACCCTCCTACGTAAAGAACACTGATGACTTCATTTCAAAACTATCAAAAAGTTAATCAACCTGTTTCGAAAAACACAATTCTAGTTACTGTTGATGTCACATCACTGTACACAACCATACCACATGATGAATGGTATAAATGCTGCTAAACATTTTCTCAACAGCAGACCCATTGACTCTAAACCTTCTACAAATTTCTTACTAAAACTTATACATTTTGTTTTAACAATGAACTGTTTTAGATTTCACAATAAATTTTATCTACAAGTCAAAGGCACAGCCATGGGAACAAGGATGGCTCCCTCTTTTGCCAATTTATTCATGGGATTATTGGAAGAAAAATTCCTAAATTCTCAGAAACCATCTTCCTTTAGTTTGGTTCCGTTTTATTGATGATGTATTTTTTTCTGTGGGATCATGGTGAAGAACTCCTTCAAGAATTTCTACATGCATTGAACACGTTTTCAACCCTCAAAATTTACTTGGAAATTTTCTCATGAAATTCTTACTTTCTTGGACGTAGATGTTTTATAGAGTCTGGTTTGCTAAAAACTAAAATACACGTAAAAGACACAAATACTATGCAGTATTTGAATTACAATAGTTGTCACCCCCACTTACGTGAAAAAAAGTATTCCGAAGAGTCTTTCAATTCGTGCGAAAAATCTTTGCAGTAATGAGGACGATTTTTATTAATTATATTAGTAAATTAACTTTGTGGTTTTAGAAAATTAGGATATCCCGATAAAGTTATCAAGAACAATTTGAACCAACCATCAAACAAAAATAATAATCCTTTTCCCCAAAACGATCCGAAATTCATAACAAAATTTTATCCTGGCCTTCACAAAATCAACGCAATCATGAAGACAGCCTTTAACCTACTTCAAAAATTCTCAAGAAACTAAAGACTTATTTTCAAAAAATCTCCAAGAGTTGTATTTAAAAAAGCCCGCCAACATTAAACAGATGTTGGTCTGTACTGATCCTCTAAAAAAGGAAAATAAGGAATCACAGTCCTTTGGTTGTAAACCTTGGCAAAAACCCCGTTGTGGAACCTGTAAAGATCATGTCTACAAGTCAAAATTTCAAAAGTAATGTAACCAATCATGTATATCCTATCAAAGGAACTATCAACTGTGACACAAAAAACCTTATTTACCAATTTGACTGTAAATTTTTGTGAAAAACAATACGTCGGCCAGACATCGAATCCTTTACGGATACGAGTAACTGGCCATCGATTTGACATTGTCCATAGCGATATAGAAAAACCTTTAGCCAGTCACGCTATCAATGTCCATAAACAAAATCAGATTGAAAATTGCTACACCATCAAAGGCATCAATAAGATCCCTGAAGATTCAAACGAAAGCCTTAATAGATTTAAATTGAAAAAAAGTGAAACTGCACACCAATTGGTGCTTCAGACAAGACATCCAAGGGGTCTTAATTTAAGATAAATTTAGTTTTCGTCAACTTATTCACACACGTCACGCCATGGCCCATCAGCTGCTGATCTACTGTATTTATTTATAATGTTTGTTTTTCTTGTTTGAGTTCTAACCTAATGTTTTTTCAATTTATGTAAATATTTATACATGTATATTTATCTGAAGAAGTGTACCTAGATACACGAAAATTTATAAATGTTTTCAAACCAATATACCGTGGTTTATTTATTTAAGAAGAGAAATAACCTGTTTCTATAAATATATATATATATATATATATATATATATATATATATATATATATATATATATATATATATATATATATATATATATATATATATAGCTGAGGACAGAAAGATGAAGACAGTTTAACAATCGGTACATTTGATCAATATTTAGTAATAATTATGGTATAGGTATATTCAATTAGTTTGTACAACGTACATTGTGGTTTTAATATGCTAAAAGCGTCTGCATTGTTGAATGAATAGCTTAATTAATTAATAATTCAATCTCACTCTTCGTTAGCCTATTAAGTAAAAATTATTTTCAGTTTTATGTTGTTACCAACATAAAAAATAATTTTAATGATTTTTTTGGTGATTTACTTGATAGATTAGGGGGAATCTCTAGGTTAAATTTATGATACGTTGCTGCATGACAGAAATTGACAACTTTTTAAGAATAATGGCGTGAATTAACGCTTTAAAATGTACCCCAAAACGTATAGTATTTGAGATAATAAATATAACTTTATTATAAAATTCTTTTTTAAGTTTTTTTTTAAGTGCTAAAAATATCTAACTTTTTATCAGCTAGTTTTTCTGTACAAAACATTTTAGCGACAGCGAGACTTAACCCCATTATTGCTGTAGTAAATAGGGTTATCGAATTAATGATTGCAAAGAAAAATGTTCTTAAATTTTGGCAATTTGTCCGTGCAGATAAAAATGGCATAATAAAAATGGCAAAATGGCAATAAATGGCAAATATCGGCCGAACCTAGAAGTCATATTTGAAATCTGATATTAGAGTATAAATACTGGAGTGAAATTTTCTACAAAAAAATGCAGTTACTTTTTGTCGGATCTCTAACGGTTCATCCACAAAATGTACTCAAACCCAAAACCTGTAAAAAATTTTGGTAGTATTTCAACTGGTTGGTTGAAAACTCATTTAATTTGTGGTATTTAATACCATCTATTTTTAGTATAGCAGGACTCTCCTTTCAAATTTAACACATATCCTCTTTTGGCTTATACTTGCAATAGTCTCTTAAATAGTTCTTAAATCTCCTGTCTCGGTTTAAACCCAGTAATACAAATCTGGTCAACATTATCCTGAATGCGCTAACCCTAAGCCCCACGTTATTCACATTCCTTGAAACTCTTTCCTTGTCACTTGCTCTCCAAGTAAAGTTATTTTTTCGATTCATAAAACTTCCAAGAACAGGCTAAACTACTGTTCTTTTATGGCTGTGCTCAGTCTATTCCTACCAAACACCAGACACTTTTGATCAAGTGCCACTATCTTATCTATATACTTGGTTACTTTGAAACTCACCACGCGTATAAATTATTACTTATATCTGCGCTGAAGAAAATGGTACACTTGAAGCTAAATTGGACAAATTGAAAATTCAGTAAAGTTAATACACACAATGCTATACTTTATCCTATGGCTAACCACAACACCGAATTAAATACATAACCAAATTCTTCCTATCCTTGAATTAACTAACACCCAAATAGGGGCCAGAGGGCAAAGTCCACAGCCAGCCGAAGGCGTTATCATCTTTTCAGTCTGATCGCATGATTGTTAAACATTTTCATTCTTCACACAACCTCACTCTAATCCAATCATTTGCAACGATATTTTGTCCAAATGTATGATATATACATAAAATATTTTTTGCAAATAAAATTTTACAAACAAATTAGAGTGTGAAAACTGGTGTTATATATGACTGGTTCTATATTGAAATTATTTTTGAGGCTAAGAACTTGTCCTGGAGCTAGAAGACGGATTAAAATTTAAAAGAAAATATATATTTGATTGAGATTATATTTAGGTAATATTTTATGACTTTATTATAACTGTTGGATTTCTAACAGTTTCTTTAGATAACATGAAAAATCTCTTGTAATATTGAGAGCATAAAGAAAAGGATTCATATAAGGCAAAATGAACCCAATAACTATAGGGACATCACCAGAGATAATACGAGAGATCAGAGAGGTAACATGAAAACTCTCTTGTAATATTGAGAGCATAAAGATGAGGATTCATATAAGGCAAAATGAACCCAATAACTATAGGGACATCACCAGAGATAATACGAGAGATCAGAGAGGTAACATGAAAACTCTCTTGTAATATTGAGAGCATAAAGAAAAGGATACATATAAGGCAAAATGAACCCAATAACTATAGGGACATCACCAGAGATAATACGAGAGATCAGAGAGGTAACATGAAAACTCTCTTGTAATATTGAGAGCATAAAGATGAGGATTCATATAAGGCAAAATGAACCCAATAACTATAGGGACATCACCAGAGATAATACGAGAGATCGAGAGGTAACATGAAAACTCTCTTGTAATATTGAGAGCATAAAGATGAGGATACATATCAGGCAAAATGAACCCAATAACTATAGGGACATCACCAGAGATAATACGAGAGAGAGAGAGGTAACATGAAAACTCTCTTGTAATATTGAGAGCATAAAGATGAGGATTCATATAAGGCAAAATGAACCCAATAACTATAGGGACATCATCAGGTTCCATGTGATGTAAAATATGTGTAAAGACATGTGAACCGCCCTTGAATTTTCTTCCGCAGGACTTATGTTAAACCTCAAACATGGCTGTCTATATTTTTGGTTACGGAATTAATGCTTGTCTCATTTTAAATATATGACTAATACGCATTAAAGAAAAATGTTTTTTTTGGTTTTACATTTTAATTTTAAAAATCATTAAGAATATTTCCTAAAACATATCAGTAATGTGTTTCCACAGACAAACTATTTTATCTGTGATTAATGACAAAGGACACCAATTTTCCTCTTGACGATCTAGAACCTGGCGGAGGATCATAAGTAAAAACATGTCCATGTTTAGTAGGAGATTGTCTCTTGTGGTCGGCGAACTTACTCTTCTTTGAAGACTGGAACTTGGTAGTGAAGGGGTTTTCAAATAAAACGATTGGAACTTGCTTTTGGATAGTCTTTTCTCAGAAACCGTAGCCCTACTCTGCTCAGGAATCACTACGTCTTGGTAGTGAAGGGGTTTTCAAATAAAACGATTGGAACTTGCTTTTGGATGGTCTTTTCTCAGCAACGTAGTCCTACTCTGCTCAGGAGGGAATCACTATGTCTTGGTAGTGAAGGGGTTTTCAAATAAAACGATTGGAACTTGCTTTTGGATAGTCTTTTCTCAGAACCGTAGCCCTACTCTGCTCAGGAGGGAATCACTATGTCTTGGTAGTGAAGGGGTTTTCAAATAAAACGATTGGAACTTGCTTTTGGATGGTCTTTTCTCAGAACCGTAGCCCTACTCTGCTCAGGAGGGAATCACTACGTCTTGGTAGTGAAGGGGTTTTCAAATAAAACGATTGGAACTTGCTTTTGGATGGTCTTTTCTCAGCAACGTAGTCCTACTCTGCTCAGGAGGGAATCACTATGTCTTGGTAGTGAAGGGGTTTTCAAATAAAACGATTGGAACTTGCTTTTGGATGGTCTTTTCTCAGCAACGTAGTCCTACTCTGCTCGGGTAGGAATTACTACTTCTCAGTGGTGAAAGAGTATTAAATTCTTGACGGAAGGGATTAAGAAAGCTCTTCTATACGCTCTATAGTATGTTTACTTTTTTGAAAATGCTCACTTATTATGAACTTGTTCGAAATCTTTACTAAAACAGCCGAATCCCTGGAAATAAATTGCATGACACAAATAAAATTCATCATCATTAGTTTCCATGGATTTCCTGATTGTAGAGGGACAATGCCCAGTTTGTAGGGTGCACAAAAGAGATGAATTATCAAATATTGATATAATAGTACTGAAGTTTTGAATACCACTGCTTGACTAATTCACATATTAATACCTTCACTGCGACACAATACATGTCCCGCCGTTTGGACATAGGGGTAGTATCAGTATGCGTTCGAATCAGTCAATGTGTTAAGCTATGACACATCTTTATCTATATTATATGTTTTAAAAGGAGTTCTGAAAAATGAAGAAGAACACCTGTGGAGTGTTACACTTCACAAAGCAAGATTTTTTGGACATTTATCATCGTTTAGTGTTACACAAAGTCAGTAACACAATTTTTGTAAAACTGAATTTGTGTAAAACAATTTTTGCAAAGGCAATATTTATATCACTTGACGATGGTCAATGTCTAGGAGAAATCCTACTTCCTGCACAATCCTTCCATCGCCAAAACCCAATTGTTACACTTGCATTTCTTAGTTTTATTATAAATGAGGATGGGTAAATTATTGAGCCTGACAGTGTTACGTCCCATAAACTTTTATATTTTAAGCAGAAATTAATTAAATCACAGAAAAAACCAAATTCCATAGAATAGAGGTAATTTGAAATATAAATTATCAACGTAAGAAATTATTTTGGCGCCCTTAACCCAAATTCTACCTTTTTAAGTCTTGTATAATCCCTGCATAATAATAATTATTGTACGATATACTTTTTTTTAAAGATATCCACTCCATAACGACCACACCATTAAACCCTTTAACATACAACTTAGCTCTAGTACAAATACGAGCTCGTTATGTATAAAATGTGGAAAGGAATTTGATGGCACATAATAAAACAAGATTAGACTTTGAGGGCCTAATCCTGTCATCTAAGTTTTATTACGAGAGAGTAGTTAGGAAAAAATCAGGATATGACATGAAACCTCGCAGCTGAAGTTATTATAGTTTATATATATATATTATATATATAATATACACACTATAAAGCTGTTACATGAATAACTCATTCACTCACTGAGGTATGCAAATTCTAACCTACATTAAAAGGGTTAAAATTTGGCACGTAGTTTGCTTTTGTCATTATAACCACCGGCAAAAGTCTGAAAAGCATACATTAAAAATTTTCTGCCCCTAAGAAAGTTAAAATGGCAGGCCCATTTTTACCTGTGTATGCCTATTTTCCGAAACTCAATAGCAGCCGAACTAGAGAGCACAGCTTAATTTTGATGTCAGAATCAAATATCGGAATTAATTGATCCAAAACATGGTTAAGTTACTTTTGGACTATTTTTAACGATAAAGCCACAAAACGCCTTGAAAATATAAATTTTTTACAAAACATAGTTTTTTATTTGAATCACTTCGCTATTTAATTCCCTTTCTGGTACTCGAATCTACTAAATATATATATATATATATATATATATATATATATATATATATATATATATATATATATAATTTTTCAGTTTACCACAATGGTCAAGTTCTAAATTACCTCATTGACCTATTTACCTCTTTTAGCTTAATCACTGTTCCGAGTAACACATTTTTTGTTACTCAGTCACGTATACAAATTCTAAAGAAGGCGCTGGCAAAGTGTAAATTAGCACAATTAAGGAATTGTTGTTAAATTTTCGAAAACGTGTAGAAAATAACTGGTCTTTAAAACTAACTTGCAAATCTAGAGCTCAGGGTACTAACTACTTCAGCTTATCCTCAAAGTTGGCTAACACAACACTGGAAGCCAGGGGTGTAGCCCCCTACGAACCATATGCGAGTTGCTTACATACAACTGCAATATAATCACAGTTAAAAATAATATGGAGAAATGAACTAAACTATGCATATAAAGCACTTATTTCTAAAGATACATGATATATTTACAGCTAGCTACATAAATTGTACTCTGAATCTAAAACCGGTCGGTAATTCACAGTTTGTTCAGTTTTTCCAAACATAGAACTTTATGCTGCAGACTTCTTGCCAAGAGTGTGCATAATTAACTAAAAAGAGTACGTCAATGTTTGAAATTCTTTCATAAACTCTCTTCGTAAAGGAGATAACGGAATGTGGGTGCTTAGAAAACTTAACGAGTTTTAAGTCAAAGCACGTCTGTGACCATCCGCTTCCTTTGATTGCTGCTTGCTTAGGCCAGTCAGGGTTGCACTTGAAACCCTGTATTTCTTTTCACGCGTGGGAATTTACCACAGAGACCACTAGAATTGACCACTACAAGTTTTTTGCACGTTTTCCTTCGACATTTTGTAATATGGAATACTGTAGCGGGGATACTCTATTGAATGTAGCCTGATGTATTATTTGTTTCAATATTTATGTATTACAACAAACGTAAACACTATACACTAAACTTTCCAAACTCAAAGTAACAGAAGACAAGGTTTTACGATTCAACGTCTGAAAACATTAAAATATCTCTGAAAAAGCCGAACATTAGAGTATTTTTTCACGATGAAGTTATTATTTTAAGTGTATGGGGTTCGCACTAAGTCAGTAATTTTTAAGTTATAGGTTATAAATTGTTATATATTTTGTTCGTACATCATTGTTATTAAAAGCAAGAGTACGCTACACAAAGCGTCGCATAACAGGTTTTGCTGAGGCTGCGTGTGAAATTTCCATTCTATTAGCTATGTAATTAGGTTATATCTTGGTAATCCCTTGTGGTCGTACTCATTTTGGTTATTGATTTTTTTAATTCTGCTATTTTCTGGTTGCCATCATGGTTACCCATAAAACCAGTGTAAAAATTCCGCTGACGCTCAGCCAAAACCCATGGAGTTACATGCACCATCATCGATCGATTTTGCTTACACAGAAATGAAGCTTCATACAAAATGTCCAGTCCATAACGCAGTTTGTTTTCGAGATACGTGCAGATAGACAAACACAACGTTTCAAATAAAATGTCTCCAGCCCCTTTGTTAACATCTAGCAATACTTTAATACATTTTTAACAGCGGACGTCAAGACGGTCGTTACAAACTCAAGTAGTTAAAAAGCCCAAGTCATTTTGCGACAAGTAAATTCATATTTCAATACTATGCACAACGGATAAAATAGTAAAGCCAAGTATTTCCGTCTGATAAAATAAGGATCTTCCTGTTTTCATCCCTGGAGAGGAGAAGACAATCTTCTTATTTGTTCTGTACCCATCCATAGATGATCCACTGTGATCTGCATTCGATTACTGAAAGAATCCTAAAATGGAAATATGTTATTCGTTTCTTCCTCAACTAATACTACTTTTATTTTCTATTCTATTAATTTTAAATGTGCGCAGTTACAAATATAACAGAGAAATAAATAATTTTTACTCCATGTTTATATATATTATATAAAAAAGCTGAGAAATTGTACTTTCGTCCTTAAGGGACCTTTGCATTGCTTTAGGATTGCTAGAATATTCTAGTTGGTTAGGTTGGGGTAGGAGCCACCTCCTGTTTAGATCCATGAGGAAGAATTTTAGTCATTTAATCTTAGTCATGACTCTTTGGAAGAAGGGAAAGCCAGCTCTGAACCAGCCTCTCCAGTCAAAGCAGGCATACCCTTACTCTAGGGTACTTCTAGGTTAGCAACACCCCTTAACACTTAGGAAGCCCCACCAACTTCAACAGTCGTATTCCACAGAAGACTAAACCTATAGATCTACCCTTGCACCCCTATTTCTTGACATTTGCCTAATATGAAATCATAGGTAGGGACGGAGTCGTCTCCTTATCGATTCCTTTTGGGAGGCACAATACAAGAAGCGATTATCATAATGGCATGTCATTTTCACAGTAAATTGTATAAAGTCTGTTCTTTTTAGTAATGTTGATTTTTAGGCCTCCGGTAAGAAAAACCCTTTTGAAAATAGTAGCCTCCGGATAGTACCAAAGTACTCATAAATCATATAAATTTTTAGATCTACATTCCTATTGGTTTGTTGTCTGTTAAAGTAAACCCCAAATGTGCTTAATGGTTCATGCAAAATTTCCAAACTATATTTTTTATGATTCTATTCGTAAATTATATGACACATTAATATTTACGCTTATTATAATTAGATTACAATTCTTAAGCCGTAGGATACTAAGAACTCTGATCGTATAAAATTATCATCACGCATATCTCTAATATGTAAACAGCGTCATCTTTCTTTTTACATTTTATATATTACGTTAGCTAAAATATGTCGCCCTTAAGATTGTATTATTGATAAGGTTACTCATGCGAAGAAATGGTACATCAGCCTCTTGCAGAGTAGTGAATGAATGAGATTACGTTTGAGACAGTATCTGGTAGTGTACATTGTGCGTTGATGCGACAAGAGATTGCAGAGAGATCGATTCTAATGAATGAGATTACGTTTGAGACAGTATCTCGTAGTGTACTGTCTCTACGAGATACTGCGCGTATCTCGCGCGTTGATGCGACGAGAGATTGCAGAGAGATCGATTCTAATGAATGAGATTACGTTTGAGACAGTATCTGGTAGTGTACATTGCGCGTTGATGCGACAAGAGATTGAAGAGAGATCGATTCTAATGAATGAGATTACGTTTGAGACAGTATCTCGTAGTGCACACTGCGCGTTGATGACAAGAGATTGAAGAGAGATTGATTCTAATGAATGAGATTACGTTTGAGACAATATCTCGTAGTGTACACTGCGCGTTGATGACAAGAGATTGAAGAGAGATTGATTCTAATGAGTGAGATTACGTTTGAGACAGTATCTGATTAGGACTTTTATTTCTATATGACGCTTGCAATGCAATTATTGTTAATTGTTTCCTGCAATAAAGAATATTATTATTATCTGGTAGTGTACATTGTGCGTTGATGCGACAAGAGATTGCAGAGAGATCGATTCTAATGAATGAGATTACGTTTGAGACAGTATCTGATTAGGACTTTTATTTCTATATGGCGCTTGCAATGCAATTATTGTTAATTGTTTCCTGCAATAAAGAATATTATTATTATCTGGTAGTGTACATTGTGCGTTGATGCGACAAGAGATTGCAAAGAGATCGATTCTAATGAACGAGATTACGTTTGAGACAGTATCTGGTAGTGTACACTGCGCGTGGATGACAAGAGATTGCAGAGAGATCGATTCTAATGAATGAGATTACGTTTGAGACAGTATCTGGTAGTGTACATTGTGCGTTGATGCGATAAGAGATTGCAGAGAGATCGATTCTAATGAATGAGATTACGTTTGAGACAGTATCTGGTAGTGTACACTGCGCGTGGATGACAAGAGATTGCAGAGAGATCGATTCTAATGAATGAGATTACGTTTGAGACTATCTGGTAGTGTACATTGTGCGTTGATGCGATAAGAGATTACAGAGAGATCGATTGTACGTTAGCGCTGCGGTGGAGGGGAGTCGTACTCAGTATGGCGGGAACACAGGGCGAGTGAGAGGGAAGAGGGTAGGGCGGAGGAGGGATAGAGGGGTGGAGAGAGCGTCGCGACGCGCAGTCTGGTCTAGATAAGACTACGGCAGTGATGGCTGGATGTAAACAGTGACGCGTGGTCGCGAGTGTCATGTGCCTCAGTGATAACAGTGATAAAAACCAGCTGATTGTGTCGGTATGTGGTTCCTCATCATGATATAATCCAATAAAACCTGGCATTACATGAAAGGCTGTGCAAACCTGTGTGCGTTCATGTATATATGAATAAGCAAACCGGTTAAGCTTGAAGTTGCTACTCTCGGCTTCTTTATTTTAGTTTGTAATCACAGATGGTGGATCACACGATGCAAATGTTAGTTTTAAATTCGGAAACCATGCTTCCAATGTTCCTTAATATAGTCTAATCGAATTTCGGCTGGCTAAATGGTCACAGCTCTTTAATAACTTCTTTGAAGTAATGAAAAATATAACGGTGTTTTGTGAACACTCTACAAAGAACTGTACGTTAAAAGTAATTATCTGGGTTGTCTTAAAATAAAAGATACGATCGAGTATGTAATGACGTTTCATATCTGACTTAATTTTATTTCGTTTAAACATATTATAGATTAATTAACTAATTTAGAAAATATCATATCTCATAGTTTATTACAAAATTATAGATCAGTTAACATTACAGTTCATATCATACATTATAAAAATGACACTCTAATGTTCAGTCTATTGTTTTATTCTGGTTAAAAAATTTCCAAAAATAACTACGTCAAAAGCTTTTATTCCTCGTTGAGTGACTACACATCTTTCAGAGACGTATGTAACTTGTTTCCAGGAAGGTATCTTTATCTTCATCATCCAATTATATTTAAAATTTAATTTAATGATTACTCACAAATATACAGTTTTTGGAAATGTCGCCTGTACAATGTAGTTAACGTAGTTAATGTAGTTGATATGCATATAAACACATTATTAAGCTAACTTGCTACTCTACAATACCTAACCGTTAAAAGCGGCGATAAATTATATAAATATTGGAACTACCTACTTTGTTAGCTCATTGCGAATAAATATGTAGTCTTATCTCAGGTATTTATGAAATGTATAAGTTTGGTAAACTATTTTTATTTCCAGATTTTGAGATTTTCCAGCCATAGTTAGAACTAATGCTTAAATAAAATTTAATTAGATTTTTATATTACTTTATAATATGTTCAAATCTTAAAATGTATGAACACAATTTTGAATGAATGCATGTATTTGTGTTACATTTGTGTGTGATACATTTGATCTTTAAAGTGCAATAATATTTGTAACGTAAGAGGCAGCTAAAGGAATTTTATTGTTGAAATCCTCTTTATTTTCCAAAGTTGTTTTTAAGGTACTTTCCTTCTTAGTTAAATTAGTTCGCGTAACGTTACTCTTTCGGAATTACTACTACACGTTATTACTACTCCGTTATTATTACTACATATTACTACTTATTACATATTACTACTAACTATTATTAGTATTAATAAGTATTACTATTCCTGAATTCTATACTTGAACAAAAATTGACCATCGCAATTTAGCACAATAATTTGTAAACGTATAACCCAAATGCGATTCATATTTAGGATTCGTTTCAGTTACAATGTAAAATGTAGTACATTTCGTTTTTAAATATTAGTAATAACTAATATCAGCCTTGCCAAAAACAGATAAACATTATATCATATGCTATTTATGTTTTATAACTAAAAAATGTCAAATAAATAATTAGCTCTGTTATGAAAAGTTGAAACCCATTGAGTGGGGTACACGTGAAACAGCGGGGCTTGCTGCTGCCGGGCCAGTCGTGTCAGCTGATCATTGTTGTTTCTATCGATCCGAGAGCTCTGTGAATCAGTCATGTTGAGAGGTTGACCCGATTAAATCGACTTATGCGTCAATTAATTACAAACTCTAATTGAAACTGTAGTTAATTAACTTATCAAATGTTGTGTTCAGTAGCTGTTGATGAATTTCCAGGAACTTAACTCGGATATAGCCCGTTATTAAATTTCAAACGGGGCTTTACTTCTCTTTTATACGAATGTTTGGAGCACACACCTGAATATTTCAATATTTTTACAATTGACATTTGATAAATTCATTTGGATTTACATTTTCTTACTATTGCCCATTGAAACGCTTTGTGTTAGATAATATATACTGAGAAAATAAAAAAAACTGTAAGTCCTTTTAAAATAGATTCCAAAAGTTAGATAGAACGATCTATTTTAATCATTCTCACAACTTTCATTAAAATGTTTGCATATATTCTTTTGACACATCTTCAACACTCAGAGCGCTTAAAGTACTTTCCTTTTTGGAAATAGAGTTTTGAAGTAACGCCTGTACATGCCTTGCATAATTTTAAGTGAGGATCTTGGATAAATAATTTCAAGATGACAGCTGTTCTCATTCATGCAGCATTTTTATTTCACTTATTGTATTTTATGTACCAAAAGTAATTTCAAACAAACTTTATATTATATTGACAATGAGTTGTAAGGCTTCTTTACATGCTGCATTCGAGATTATTTTTTGTCCTTCAACTTTGAACAATGTTATCAAGCAATATAGACAAAGTGTTAAAGGGGAGAGACCTTATAATTAGTTTCATACTGCGTGAAGCCCCAAACGATAAAGGGAACTCCTGCTCTGAAAAAATAAACTGAAACCTCTTAACTAATTCTTTTTAGTGGTTACACTGATTTAAAAAGTAAAGCAGAAGACAGGACTTAAAGTGAGGTTGATGATGAAAAAGATAAGCCGTTGATGATTTATGTTATAACTGGTACATTTGAACATTCTCCTAGCTCAACAGCTGTAGAATGGCTTCTTCTGTTCATTTCAATAACTTCACGTATTGTTATTTTTGTAAAGAATCACTATACTGTTATTTTCATTATTTCTCTATACTCTAATTTCTCTTTATGTTTTTTTTTTCAAGGAAGAAGAGTAGGCTAAGCCTTTCATTGTGATTTTAATGTAGGAGATTACTTTAAATGTCCTTTTATATCAGATGGTTAAAAATATCGAACAATCTTCAGTATATAAGGTAAATGTTGTTGTTTACCATCCATACCCTGTTTCTAAAGTAGAACGTGTAGTTTAGCTGAAATATGCTACTTTTACATCAACTCCTTTGCTGAAGAGTTTAATTAAAGCCGAAACAGGTAACAACGCAAAAAACGAAAAGAGCTTGCTCTGATAGTTTTGTTTTTCAACAACGTTTGGTCCAGCTAAAGAATCTTCAACCAAAGGAGTTTTTGTAAAAAAGCAGCAGATTTCAACTGCAACATTGTCTACCTTAGGACAGAATGTAGTTGGTAACCAGTAACATTACCTTGCCAGAATAACACATTTTGCAAACCTTTAGACTTGTGTGAAAAGATCTTTGGGCAAAAAGGGGTTGGTTACCCGTTTTGGGATTCATTACTCAAGTGGCTTTTATCATATCACATTTCAAAAAACCGCGTTTTATTTTAAGAAAAACAAGGATCCGTATATAAATAAATTTTTTTATTTCGTAAACAATGTAAAAATTGTATTGCAATTATCAGTTTTATATGATAACTAAAATTTACCATTAATTCACGACAATTGGAAGTCTCATTCATAATAGTTAATGACACCAAAGTATATTTATTCCTTTTCAAGCATCGAAGAGGCCTAAAATTAATGTGTAAATTATCTAAAAATACAAAGAAAGAACATTTTTGGTTTGAACATTTAAATTGAGTACATTTTTAATGAATACTTATCGTCGCCATCAAATGCTTTCTTTTGAAACGATAGTAGGATATCCGAAAATTTCACCACCGTTATATGTGTGACAAAAGCGTACAATACAATGTTTCGTGTACCTGTAGCAGTCCATCGCTGTTTATAATTTTTAAGAACAGATAATTATTTTGGTTTTGATCAACTGAAGAAGAGGGTAAATTTTTAGTTCTAGAAAACGTAGAGTTATAATAATTTGTAACATATAACGATGATGCAAATGTCCATATCCTACTAACCCTTTAAATTTATCCACCAAGCTTTCTTTTTCTTGTCCATTGATAAAAAAGAAATCTTTTATTGGAGAAGGCTGAAGCTATAAATGTTGTATCTCCCTGTAAAACTTACATCTTTTGATTTAAGAGATGCTGCGCTTTGGACATATAATAAAATCCTTTTCGGCCCTTATTTCCAGGTAATAACTTGCACTAAAACATGGAAACAATGTTTGCCTAAAAGCTGCTATTACCTGGTTTATATGTAGTCTATAGAACCCTTACGAAAAGTATTACCCCCCAACTTTTCCAAGATAGATCAGTGACTTACGCAGCCTACAGATTATTGATTAAAAAAATATTGTGGTTTTTAAAAAATCCCGCTGGAGTTTATACGTGATGTTGCAAGCAAATAGTGTAATTAATACACTTACTATGTTTTCAACGCCTTAATTATTATATATTACTTTAAACTATTATAAGTGTTTGGCTTAATTAAGACAGTTATAATTTGCTTGACTCTCAGCAATATTTTAATTAAGATTTGTAGATTACTACTTTATAAAGTTATTAGCTTAAAATTATTATTAGTTACCCGTGACTTTGCACACAATTTTCTGCTGAATACCGGGGACATCACCGGCATATCTTTTTAAATAATAAACTAAACACTTGTGTGATAAGTGATGGTCACTTGAGTATGTAACAATCTTCTAGCCCATTTTAGAATAAATGGACGGAAGGTTTAAAGTGTTCAAACCCTATACTTAAACCCTGAAGTTGGGGAGTAAAACAATTGTTATAAGTACCATCGAATTTTCCTGCAAAATTCCATGAAAGTTATTGAAAATTGTTGAATAGCCATAGTGATTTTAGTAACATTTTACATATTTTTGTGAGGTACGATAAAGTGGAAATCCGTAGTATATTTAAAACGGAAACAGTCATTATTCCGAGATTAGGCTAAATCGCGATTGGCTATCATTATTCAGGTTGTGTGCGTTAAGATAAACACTTCTGATTAGAATGAATTATACTTATGTTACCTTAATTGAGTTTCTCTTTTTCGACCGATCAGGAATTATAGTTCTGTTAAGGAAGCTACTTGGTATGAAAAACGTTTACTTCCGGCGCCTGTATTATACTTTGGTATAAGGGATAGAGTGAAAACATAATTTCAGGATTAAGCTTGTTCTTAAGTCACTAAAACTAGTACTAAGCCTCTTTAATGTGCATAAAACTGTTCAAAGATATTGTGCAGGCACATGCAAAACCAAAAAAACTTGAAGCTTTTCGAACTGTCCCAGTGATGCGTGCGCCAGTAATAATGGAGTATTTTAACTCCCTAAAATGATATAGATGTATGTATGTATGTCTACTTTGTAGCCCTCTTAGCTCACCCTCTTTGCGTTTACTCGATATTAGCTCTTCAAAGGGAGGAATATCTGATTTAAATCAGATACAGTACACTATATACTCTTAATATCCAATATCAATCCGTTATATAATTTTTTTGGTTTTGTGTAGAAATTTTATAAATTCATACGTTTTTAATATAAATAATCAATATTGCATGTCTGTTCAGTACAAAACGGGCCCTCTCGAAATTGTTTGTAATAAAAATTGCACTTTGTAGTACGCTGGATTGCTTTGTGATTCCATTTGCAATAGTCACCGGCTCACTGCGATCACATTTTAATCACAGAGCGAATGGTTTGTTCAGTCTTATATTGGTTGTGCCAGATCCCTCAGTTTTTGCCTTCATTTATCACTGCATATATGCCATCCAGAAATGTCAGAGGAAACTAATTTCAAGTATCCAAAATAAACTAAATAATTTGATTTCGTCACTGATGTTGACGATGTATAGTAAATATCAGATCATATCACTGGCATAACCATTTGCATTACACTACAACAGATTATATTTTACTATGCAAAGACAAATTTGGTGGAATACGTATTTTGTAATGAGTATTGTTTCGGATAAAATTATACCTACTTGGTATGTGATAAATAAGTAATATCCATTAGTAATTTTGTGTAAATCTGCACGCTAAATTTTGTGTGATTGATTATCAAACGTACACATATCCAAACATTTGTGGACAAATATCCAAACATGTGTGTACAAGAATCCAAACATGAATTACGAAATTCATAAACTATGATATTAATAGATTATAACGAATTCCCAGAGCCGTGTTTATAAGCTGGTATTTAATGTGTTTTTGTTCACTTGTTATTAAAATCTAAAAGAAAGTCAAGTTTATGTGGGAAATTCTCTTCTTACTGAACGTCTCAATACAAACTTTGCCTACTTGTTTATATACATATTATCTGTAAAACTTTCTGTGGCATTCAGGTCTGTTTCCTGAGAGTATTCAGGAGAGCTACATTGAAAAATGTATTTAAATATACAAAAGTTTGTATATAGACTTGCTTTTTTTAGTGAAAAGTATTCTTGTTTTATTAATAATGCTTTAGGTTTTTTATGTTAAACATTTATTTACACGAGAGGATATAGTTTACGTTATACTAACGTAAAATGTTGAACTCTAACAATGCTTTTCGGTTTCATTCGTTATTTCCCGGAAAACGGAGCTTCCGTCAGAGAAAATCACAAATGGCCAAACAAACCTTAAGGTTCTGTATAATGGAGCACCCATTTCGTATGCCTTATTGGTACATAACCAAGCTCAAACACAGAGACAAGGTCATATCGTTCTGAAGACAAAGTCGATTAAATGTCAATAAAAGTCCGCTTAAGAATGAACAATCATAATTGATTATGAATATAACTATTACTCAGTATGTATGTACAAGCAATGTATTAATTCTTAAAAATACCAGCTCAAAATGGGAACTCAATTCCACGTTCAACCTCTTTTATTATTTTGGTATTTAGGAAGTGTAATTGGTTTTAATTGCAAAATTACTAGTATCTGCAGTATTTTATAATCTTTTTCTTTTCGTGCTGAATGGTTTTTTATTAAATAGTAGTTTATAAAACAATATCGAAATGGAGCGAAATTTATAGTTATTCGTTTGAACTTGTTTTGTTATAATTATTTAGTATATTAGTACCCATTACAGAATGGACAAGTCCAGATTACAGTTTTCACCTCACCCTGGCTAACTTGAAATCCGTTCGGCTCCTGCGAGATTTAATTAGCTCAGGTGACATCAGATTTACTGTCAGTGCTTTCACAGTTCTCCCAAAAGTTTTAATTGTAGGCGAGAGATTTTATGGATTCAAATTAAGACAAAATGATGTTAGCTGCACAATTGAACAATTAGCAATGACCTTGTATTTTGGTTTTAGACAAACTGTGAAATATCATGCGTTAAGTATTGTTAATTGTATACTAGGCTTGATAGAAAATATTTGACAAGAGATAAAATAATGGTTTGTAGCATGTTCAGTAAGAATATAAAATCACAGCAATTTGGATCCGTTTTGTTTTCTAATGTTTTATAAAAGAAAACTCACAATAATCTAATAATTTTAATATTTTCACACGAGGCCTTTCGACATCAAAGATGCCATCGTCAGGTGTGAATCAATTTATAAATAGTACAAATATTTTAAAATTTAAAACAATTATCAGCTGAGTAAAGCTTAATGTAAGATTTGTGTAGTTAAAAGTAAAATAAAATAAATATTAATATATGTAAAAAAGTTTCGATCAAAAAGGAATTAGTTATATTTTAAAAGAATGGTGAATTTTGAGTTTTTCCAAAATCATTGTTTAACATCTTTATGTTTTTTTATGTATACTGTTTCGTAACCGTTGAGTTCTATAGTTCACCATTCCTTTAAAATATAACAAAATTCTTTTCGACTCTTTTATACATATATTAATATTTATTTTATTTTACTTTTAACCTCACAAATGTGGCATTAAGCTTTACTCAACTGATAATTGTTTTAAATTTTAAAACATTTGTACTATTTATAATATTGTTGATTCACACCTGACGATGGCATCTTTAATGTCGAAAGGCCTCGCGTGAAAAATAAAATTGTTGGATAATTGTGATTGTTTTCTTCTATCAAATAATATAATATAGATTTTTCCAATAAGAAGAGCTACTCCTTCAATGAATTAAATCCGTTTTTACGAGCAGTATGAGAAGTCCTGGCCAAAAGCTAAAAAAGAGGCTTGGAACCTGTAGCCCCTTTATGATAAGGATTATCGATGAAGTAGATTACAAATAATTGGGAGTGCCGATGGCCGAGCGGTCTAAGACGTTTGACTTTGTGTTTGAGTTAGAGATAGCGCAAGTTCAAATCCTGTCTGTGACCTTGCCCTTTTTATCAGTAACATCGACCTTGTACTGTATCTATGTACTATTCTCCTTATTAGGTTTAATAAGATCCTCGCCCAAACCAGTGGCCCATGAGGACGGGCAGAATAAGAATAGTTTAGTTCTGTGCGTAGGACAGAGTTGCTCAAGATAAAAACAATAATAGCAACAATTATTACAAACAGTTAATATAATAACAAAGTTAATAACAAATATTTAACTGTTATACTTTGTAATTATTATATATTTTATCTTATCGTTTAAGTCACAATCCTACTATACGCAGCCAGCATTGATGGAATGTGTCTGGTGAGGGGGAGGAGGCTATTAGAGGCAACGAAACAATATTAGTATTGTGTAGATTTGAAGAAATATTTCTATACAAATGTGATATGTATATTCATGTAAGTTACAGGCCCTTACACAACTTTAGATGTTGATGAACTGTGTAGGTTAAATTTCTAAAAAGCGAAAAAATACGTGGAATAATCCATTTTTACAACTTAATTACATTTGCATTTGTTGTTACTTAATTACATCGTACTGCCTATTTAAAAAGTAACAGGATAAATGCCTTCCATCACCGCAGGCTAAGCCTGCCTCACCCCCCCCCCCACTAATTTGGAGCTCTAAACAAACAAATTTTCAGTTATCAATGTAGTAAACTTTTCATAATTCCTAATAATACGTTTATTGAAGAAATGCTTACATTACAGGCATTGCCCAATTACAATGAAGCATTAAAGTAATACTAAATATATCAAATAGAGGATAAATACTAAAAATAACAATTTAAAAGTTCATTTTCATGCGCTCTCAAAACAATGACAAACAAGTATAGGTTACAGCTGAGAAGTGTAACATTTAAATTAACAACAAGCAATGTAATAAAATGTGTATGGATGATGTAATAAATATTAATAGTTGACGACAAATAACGCTTTTAAAGGAATCACATCGATGTGCTAACAAGTTGTTTATATGTGATATAACGACATTGACCTATATATTATTCTCTATTAGAGTTCCGAATGAAAATAACTCAAACATGATTTGAAGCACAAATAAATTAATTTAAGAAGGAACAAAGCTATGATTAAATTATTTTTGAGGTGTACCGTATTTATAATTAACAATGGAATGGCTGAATTACTACCCTATCGATAGTAACTTTAAAAGTATGTGAATGAATTAACCATTCTTATATATGCTTTGTTGAGGTGGTCCTTTAATATAAATAATATTTTATTAGAAAAAGGAAAATACTTTAATACAAAATAACACGGTTCTGAATTATAATTGTTCAATTTTTATTTTACATAATGCATTACAATTATTATACTCTTTGTATATGAGAACATAATAATCCTGCCACGGGTCGCACCCTGAGTCCGAACACCTCACAGGTTTTTCGGCAAATGCCAGTTTGAAATCGTGTCGTCATTTACCAGGCGCCCCGACCCTTTCTCGACGTGGTTTCTTTGTTCGAACTAACAAAAGCCTTATACAAGTTAATGGCAAGGGGGACGGAACGTCATTTTCCAGGAAATTAACGACTGCAAAATGAAAAACCTCAACTAGAAATACCTTAACAAAGATACGACAATGTCTTGTTATTCCTTTCAATCATGCAAATCTTCTGTATCTATAAAAGATTTATAAAGACGTCTGTAATGTTCGAGCTAAATTTCCAGCAATGTTATTTTTTTGTTAAAATTGGCGAGGTAAAGCTCAGGTTTTGTTTAGACATGTAAATGTGTTAATATTATTACTATTAAGGAATACTTTATTAAAGAAAACTATAACACAGATATAAGTTAAACTGGTTACCTACACAAAATGATAGAGTAAGTTGAAAATAATATAAATTATTGTAAACCTTGTAAATCAAAGTTATTACCGAACTATTGTAGTCAGTCTATAGATACATGTTGGGGAAATAGCGTTGGCTGTACAAAAGCGTAATTTATTGATAATCTTGAAAACATATTTAACAAAAAAAGATTAATATATGTAATTAATTAAGTCACAGTTTAATTTTATATGGTTAGTTTGAAAAAAGAAGTCTTATTATGTCGAGGGTCGTTAAGAAACTCTTATACATAAAGTTGCATTTTAATAACTTGAAGGACACAAATCACACGTCCACTACTTGAGGGGGAAGGGGACTTTTATTACGCTAATTGAAATCTAGATTTTAATTTAAATTTTTTTTACCAGTAGCGCGGTGTATCGGGTACAGTGATTATCGCAGATCAAGCAACGTCGAGCGTAGCCTGGTCCCTAGGTTAAGTGATTGAGCTTCTTAGCCCTAACTTAGTCTGGTAAAATAATACATTATTTACTTAACTTTGTACTTGTATATATTGAGGAATCCAACGTGTTGGGATAGACACAAATTGGAAAGGCCATTAGTGGCTTTTGGTGGAATAAACCTACACACTTAAGCCCTGAAAACAGGGCATAACTGTTTTCGTGGGTAGTCATGTAAAAACTTTTAATATAATAAAATAAAAAAAATTGAAAATAAAAATAATACAGTACAAAGTGAAATGTGACTGTTTGTCACCGTATCAGCAGATTGTCTCCCACTCATCTTTATATTACATCATTAAATTGAAGTAATTTATTACGTGATTTGACTTTTTGCGTTTTCATAATGTCAACTAATGTGAAATCATTATAAAAATGTATCATTATGATGATAAAAAAATAAAGTTTATCATAGAGTGCAGGACTATACTGAATGGTGGGGGGGGGGTAGGGAATTGGGCCATTTTATGTTACCTCACTATGTTAGAGTCATCCATTAGTTGTTGTACCTCGATGGCACAGTTTAAATGTCAGATGGATAAATCTAATACTCAAGATAAAGTAAATCTCTAAATATATCTGTCATTGAATTCCTCTAAATTAATTACTATATTCATTATAATGTTTTGTAATTCTCTGCTATTTCAGTTGTAAATAATAAAAGCATCATGTTAAAATATTAATCATATTACGTTTATTAAAAAATATTGATTATTTTAGGCCAGATATCAAAACCAAAAATGTGTCAGGTTATGATACGTCACTAATTGTACAGTCAAGACATCCGCAGACTTTACTGCATCACCCTCTCCAGTTTTTGAGAGTGCTTAAGCAAAACCTTTCAGATGCTTTGCAAATTAAATCTGCATTTCGAATACATTAATGTATCATTAGTAAAAAACACATCATATTGTAAAATTCTCTTGTGCCAAGTTTTAAATGACTTTTCCTTTTTACACTCTGCTTTTACATTATAAAACAAAAAAGTTGGTATAACGCACAATTAAAAGTATATGCTGTCAAAGATTACTAATTTCAGCTAGAAAACTCCAGTTATTTACAGGCTTTGCATAAAATTAAAACAATTAAAATTATACCTATATTTATATAACTATAACTTTATGAGGGCTCTAAGAATAAGGTAATGATGTTACTGTCGAATAGATGGAAAAAAAAACAATCAAATAACGGATAAACAGATCAATGACATTTTGAAATATTAAAACTGCCTTTATAATATATATTTTACATATAAATAAAGAGTTTTCATGATCTGAATATCCCATGCCAAAAAACACAAAACAAAAATAAAAGCTTTAATCAACCGTTACACAAACTTTTAAAGAAGTTAATTAAAACATAAAAATAGCCTGATTTTAGTTAATAAAAATCATTGAATTATGTAACTCAAAATAATACAAATATAAAAACATATCCCTGTTGTAGTCTGTTATGTATTATTTATATTAATAATATAAATACTATGTGATTTTATTATTGTAATTATTCTTGTATTGTTTATGTCCAAATTCTCGTTGTATAAAACGTTTTATTAAGAAAAAGTATTTTTGGTTCAGCTAATGATGATATTTATTGAAGATATTTTACTATACCCACCATTGGAAAAGAAAAAATAATCTACGACTGTATCCTATTTATATGGAAAAATAGAAAAATCGAATATCCCTTTCTATGTTATGTCACATCATGTTTTAGTTAAAAAACATGAGGATTTACCTTACTTAAAAATAATCACATTTTCTTCATTGACATCGGCCTAAAGGAACTGATGGAAACTGCTACCTAACTAAATATTCTCATTGCGCGTACATTTGGGAAGTATGTAATAGTTCTTACCTCCTGTTCCCGTGCTAGGTCTACTAAAATTGTATTGCTGTAGTCAACACTACCATTCCACATGTTGCAAAGGTATGTAAAATTTCAAGGACAATGTCTTTTAAAAAAGCGTCAGTACCTAACTCATGTTCCAGGTGTACTATAAATCGTATTGTTGTAGTCAACACTGCCATTACACATCTTTGGAAGTGCACTCATGTCAGGACATGAGTGCACTTCCAACCAGGGTTCTAGGTGTACTATACATCGTATTTTTATAATGAACAATGCATTGTTCATGTTGCATAGAAATTACACGAACATTATCTGTGGAAGTGCGCGTTACTACTCAACTCATGTCCCGGTTCTAGGTGTACTATACATCGTATTTTTATAATGAACAATGCATTGTTCATGTTGCATAGAAATTACACGAACATTATCTGTGGAAGTGCGCGTTACTACTCAACTCATGTCCCGGTTCTAGGTGTACTATACATCGTATTTTTATAATGAACAATGCATTATTCATGTTGCATAGAAATTACACGAACATTATCTGTGGAAGTGCGCGTTACTACTCAACTCATGTCCAGGTTCTAGGTGTACTATACATCGTATTTTTATAATGAACAATGCATTGTTCATGTTGCATAGAAATTACACGAACATTATCTGTGGAAGTGCGCGTTACTACTCAACTCATGTCCAGGTTCTAGGTGTACTATACATCGTATTTTTATAATGAACAATGCATTGTTCCTGTTGCATAGAAATTACACGAACATTATCTGTGGAAGTGCGCGTTACTACTCAACTCATGTCCAGGTTCTAGGTGTACTATACATCGTATTTTTTATAATGAACAATGCATTGTTCATGTTGCATAGAAATTACACGAACATTATCTGTGGAAGTGCGCGTTACTACTCAACTCATGTCCAGGTTCTAGGTGTACTATACATCGTATTTTTATAATGAACAATGCATTGTTCATGTTGCATAGAAATTACACGAACATTATCTGTGGAAGTGCGCGTTACTACTCAACTCATGTCCAGGTTCTAGGTGTACTATACATCGTATTTTTATAATGAACAATGCATTGTTCATGTTGCATAGAAATTACACGAACATTACTGTGGAAGTGCGCGTTACTACTCAATCATGTCCAGGTTCAAGGTGTACTATACATCGTATTTTTATAATGAACAATGCATTGTTCATGTTGCATAGAAATTACACGAACATTATCTGTGGAAGTGCGCGTTACTACTCAACTCATGTTCTGGTTCTAGGTGTATTAGTACTCAGCTCCTGTTCCGGTGCCAGGTGTACTATAATTCATATTGTTGTAGTCATCCCTTCTATTGTACATGTTGCAGAGGGATTACACGAACATTGTAGAAGTGCGTGTTTCTACTCAGCTCCTGTTCTTGTTAAAGGTCTATAACAATAGGTCATTTTGTTTTCCTTCTCCTGTATTTTGTTAAGTTAAAGAGTAAAGAGGGGTTTTATTTATTACATATATACTGTTTATTATATGATGAAATATATTTCAGCTAGGCTTTATTTATTTTTCAACTTCATTTTTAAAATTAATTATTCTTTAAATGCATTCATTTTTTCACTTATCCTCTTGTCTCATGTAACAATGAGGGCCTAACTTTGATGGTTTAAATTCGAAGCTTTCCTTCCTTTAATTAATATTTTAATTTTGTACTATTGTATATCTTTTTACTATCTTACATTAACATAATACATTATGAAGGATTTATAAAGATATGATTTTGATGTTGGTATTAGATGATATAGATGATGCGATGGTCAGTGGTACATTGATAACTCAACTATTAAATCGCTAGGAGATTATAAATAATATAACAAGCTCACATAGACTCCATGTGACTGTTACGTTGAGTAATGAAAACCATGACGAGTTTTTCTTTTGATGTTCCTGAAGCCAATATCGTGAACATAAAAGTTCACGATATTGGCCACCATATTTCGTTTTTAAAAGTTTTGAAATATAAATTAATAATATAATAAACATGTAAATACTCATAAGGTCATATTTGAAACTCTACAAATGTATGTAACATTTTTACTGTAGTTCATTCATGTTTGAATGTTAAAACTTTTGATGCAATACTATTTTATCTACACGTATAACTTACATCCATAAGTCAATATAAAATCTTTTTCATTGTTATGGCCTATTATAAGACTGGTTTTATAAAGTGCTTAACACTATATTGATTAATAAATAACTGAGGTAAGGTTTAGTCGTTATCGAGAATTAATATAATGGTTACTGACATTATTACCCTTGTTTGTTATGGAATTGCTTGGTTTCTTACCATCTTAAAGTTAGGTGGTTGTCAATGAAAGTAAAACAAGTGCTTATATTTAAAAAATGCTATTATTTATTTTAAAATATTTTTATATATCATACACGGTGGCTTTATAGTTTTTGAATTTATGTCACAGTAAAATATTTTTGGAGTGGATTTCTTGTGTTATAAAGGGTAATAGAAACCTCAAGATTAGATGTACTAAAGAAAACAAAATATATTATCAAACAGTTTATCTCGAATCTCATATTTATAGCAATTCTCAAATGTTCATTATTAGATACGACTCATCATCTTATACTTGTTCATGAAACTAATAGTCAAGTTTTTGTAGTTTGATCGCAAAAGAGATTGAAATAAAATACTGCATGAGCCTAAGTTCGGTCACTGAGGTATTTAATAGTATATAAAGCAATAGTGAAAATTGCTTCATCTACCATCGCACAACAAAGGGTGTTCTAAATTAACCCTAGTACGTTACTAATCATTATTAAAAAAATACTGACAACACTTTTGTCACAGTTTACCTATTAATTACTTACAAGAAAATACGTGTAGGCCACATTACGTATCGCGTAACAGGGTTCACTAAAAATGCATATACAAATTTAAGTTTACTGCCCGTTTCAATTTGATAGTTAGCCGTATACGTTCATATAGTGTACTCAGTTTGTTTACAAATTTATTGATGCTGCATTTTCTCTTTACCATCATGGTTACTCACAAGATAAATGTGAACATGCTTGCAAACGCTCAGCCAACTCCAATTGAGTGACTGCACTATCGTCGAACTCGATACTATCTGTCTATAAACGAAGCATCATGCAAGAATAAAATTCTATAGATCCAATCGTTCTCGAGGTAACGTGTGGATAGACATACAAGCAGAAATAAAGTTTTCCCAATTATCTGAGTAGTAGACATTACTAACACTCAAACAATAATGGTTTCCATATTAAAATATGGCAAGGTTTGGAACAAATAGAGGATTTAACAAATTACACGTCATTACGTTATCTAGTAAAATAAGTAATCCTGTCGTACATCGTATCCTGATGCTGACTGCCTCGTACGGTGTTCAGCTACTACCAGTGGGCATGAAATCATACCGTCATTTACCACACGCCCCGACCCTTTCTTGACGTGGACGCTTTGTACTTATTAACAGAAGTCTTATACTAGGTATCGTCAAGGATGACGTCTGAATCTTGGAAATAAATTAATGAAATACCTCAATAGCAGATACGAGAGTTGTTTATTATTGTTAATAATTTGACTGTAATTAATGTTTTTTATTGCTTCTAACTAAATTTTGGTTGTTTCAAATATTAGTCAGTTTTATGTTTTATTTCATCTGATAAAATTGTACTTTTATGCATTTATTGATTGAGAAAACTTAAGTTAAATTGTATAAATATATAAAAAATGTATGTGACTAAACGGTTAAACAATACGTGAATGATAAGTAAATATTAGGAAATAAACATTTAACTTAAAAAGCATATAGAGGGATAACATAGTTTGTTTAAAAATAATAGAACGTAGGAAAGGTTATAAACTAATGTGTTTAAAACCACTGTCGATGTTACAAAGTGTGTAATTCAATACAATAGCTGGAAAATCGGATATAACCTGTTTACTGTGCTCTCCAAACAAGTAGCTTTCAAAACTAAACTCAATTGTTGGTTTATTTCAAGCAAAAGATAGATTTAATGCTGTCATAATCTCTTTTACTTTTTCAAAATATATACTGTAGGTAGGCTGTTTGTTTATTCAGCATTTATATTAACCTCAATGGGGTATTTTGAAAATGTACTTTAATTTCATTAAACTTTTAGCATGAAATAGAAATAACATTATAACACATTAGGACTGTGCGAAGTCTGAACATTAAGTTTAATGTCGAGTGCAAAACACTACTCTGAAAGACATGTAAAAGAGATTCTGTTATTTTACTTTGTAAAAACTATCCGTTACTAATTACAGATCATTGATCAGTTTAATGTGGATTTCTGATGATTGAAATACTCAATGTGAGGTGTTTTTTTATTGAAATATGTGGGAATTTTGATACCATTTTACTACCATACTATGAACTATAGTAGTAGTAAAAATGAATTACATTGGGTAATATACACAAATCAATACAAAACCCATTCTTACAATAAAAAATAACCATGAGGTGCAAGAATGTATTCATTTGAGCCACATAACAATTGTTTTTGTACCAATATTGCCTTTAAGAGTGTTTCAAAGTTCTGTTCGAACTGTAGAATCAATTTTAATCTTTGTAATGATTGGTTTTTTTGTAGAATTGTGACTAAGATTAGCTTAAATTAGTTTAAATTAGGTAACTCTTATACCTTTCATAATTGTATCTTACAAACTAAACAACGATTTGAAATTGTTACTCTTACGATTTTAAAGCTAACAAAATTAGATGTTGCCATATTGTTATCATTTGTTACTATACGTATTCATACTCTTTACGTCTAATTTACAAAAAGGAACAGTGTAATTCAATTACACGTATCAGTATAACAGTTTGTAGGATGACTTTATATAACTTAAAATTGTTTACCTGAATTCTGAGGTAAATTAAATTAATTATGTTTAGTGAGAGTTTGATGTGCAAATTAGTTGCGTAATTTCTAGTGATAACGCAAATAATTGTATTAAAGGTATATTGTCTATTTTAACTCTTATTTTATCCTTAACCCAATGCGGGGCTGATGTTATTAACGTGTAGCAAATTTTAAGAAGCCTTCTAGTCTACAAACTAATATGCATGGTAAAACACACAATCTGATTTTGATTAAACTCAATACAGGAAATTGTCCCAAGAAAGATATAACTTGTTAATCGAGATAATTGTAGTTAAGGTTGAAGTTTGAGGATTTAAAAAGGATAAAAAACAAACGTCAGTTATCATCGGATCATACTTTTTTAGCCCGATATGCTTAAAAACAACCGTCATACAACTATATAAAGAGGTAGAGGGACGGCGAGTTCAGCTAAATATAATATCTGGTCTGTACATGGTTAGTAGACGCTGATTTAAATTTTATGAGTGATATAACATTTTTAGTTGTTAAATTTATTTTATTTTTTACTATTATATATATATATATATATATATATATATATATATATATATATATATATATATAGCCTATATATATATACATTAAATAAAAATGTATACGTAATAATCTCAGATAAAAGCCTATTTAATATCTATTTGATCATTTACCTAGAAACGATTACGTTTCCTCTGACATTTCCCTAAATGGACGGTTTGAAGTGTTAAGTATAAAGATAAGCAGATCACAGAAAAAATGTCTGTAGACGTGGATTTTGGTATTAGGCTCACACTCCATTGTCATGTGTAGTATGCAATGTCTTGTTCCATATCCACTACACCTCACCAAGATAATACACCGAAATTTGAGCGTAATAGTACTCAGGTCACGCTCCAGTGTAATGCGTACTACACATTGTCGTGTTGTTCTCCTTCACCTCCACTACACATCACAAAGAGATTACATCAATATTGTCTCTAGAAGAGCATGGTTGTACTCACGTCACACTCCAGTATAATGTATACTACACATTGTCGTGTTGTTCTCCTTCACCTCCACTACACATCACAAAGGGATTACATCAATATTGTCTCTAGAAGAGCATGGTTGTACTCACGTCACACTCCAGTATAATGTATACTACACATTGTCGTGTTGTTCTCCTTCACCTCCACTACACATCACAAAGGGATTACATCAATATTGTCTCTAGAAGAGCATGGTTGTACTCACGTCACACTCCAGTATAATGTATACTACACAATTGTCGTGTTGTTCTCCTTCACCTCCACTACACATCACAAAGGGATTACATCAATATTGTCTCTAGAAGAGCATGGTTGTACTCACGTCACACTCCAGTATAATGTATACTACACAATGTCGTGTTGTTCTCCTTCATCTCAACTACACATTACAAAGGGATTACATCAATATTGTCTCTAGAAGAGCATGATTGTACTCACGTCATACTCCAGTGTAATGTATACTACACAATGTCGTGTTGTTCTCTTTCACCTCCACTACAAGTCACAAAGGGATTACATCAATATTGTCTCTAGAAGAGCATGGTAGTACTCACTTCACGCTCCAGTGTAATGTATACTACACATTGTTGTGCTGTTCTCCTTCACCTCCACTACACGTCACAAAGGGATTACATCAATATTGTCTCTAGAGGAGGGTAGTAGTACTCAGCTCACGCTCCAGTGTAATATGTACTACAAATTGTCGTATTGTTCTCCTTCACCTCCACTACACGTCACAAAGGGATTACATCAATATTGTCTCTAGAAGACCGTTGTAATACTCGGCTCACGGTCCAGTGTAATGCGTACAACACATTGCCGTGTTGTTCTCTTTTTTGTCCACTACACGTCACAAAGGGATTACATCAATATTGTCTCTAGAGGAGGGTAGTAGTACTCAGGTCACGCTCCAGTGTAATGTGTACTACAAATTGTCGTGTTCTATTTTAGCTACACTGCACATGTCAAAAGAGTCTCTAGTAGTCTCTACATCATTTACACATTTTGTTTCTAGAAGACCGTAGTAGTACTTAGCTTACGCCCCAATGTAATGTGTACTACATACTGTATGTGTTTTCCTTCAGCAACACTGCACATGTCAAACGTAGTCTCTAGAATACCATTGTAGAACTCGGCTCACGATCCGGTGTCGTGTTATTTCTTTTTCACTTCTATTATAGATATACGTGTTAGGTAAGGAAATACACACATTACACCAACATTGAAGTGCGTTTCAGTACTCAGCTCACGCTCCAGTGTCAGGTGTACTACACATCGTCGTGTTGTTCTCCTTCACCTCTACCGCAGATGTCACAGTGGGATTTCACTAATTAAATGAACATAAAACATTTAATTGAAGGGATTTTATTAAATTTGAGTAGTTTAAGTTGGAGTTACGAACTTTTTTTTTCAAATTAAGTAAATTCACATATATTCTTATATATTAATTAGAAATTTCGTGCTAAATAAATGTAAAATAACTTATTTTAATTTTTTTTCTACATAATACTTATGTATTTTTTAAAGCAAAAGTTAATTTGAGATAGATAATGATAGTATAGTAAATAACTACATAATGATCCATTATTAGATTTGTGGTTAAATTATCGGCTTAAATTGTGAGTTATAAATAATGGAATGAGTATATTTTAAGTTAAGTGAGGATATATTCGATAAGTTAAGTCCAACAACGAATATTCAACTTTAAACCCTTGTGATAGAGGGAATATTACTGATGGAAGACTGTATTTAAATTAGAGCTAGAATGATACTTTTATGCCAGCCAAAATCTAGTTGGTACTAGAACCCAATTCATCAGTAACAGTACAAAAATGTGATACCTGTGCAATAAATAATACAGACTAGCATTGAAAGGATCAATCGTTAAATAAACCTAAAATGGACTACAATTTGGACCACAAATTGTTATAATAGGCCCAGGTTGTCTAGTGTTTCATATTTCAAATTAAAAAAGTCTTATTAATTTTTATGAATAGGATTTTTTTGACGTATGACTTATCTACAGCGTAAAAATATTATTTAATCTTTTTGTTAATTAGATCGTAAAATATGGCAATAGATTTTTTAAATATGTCCATTATTTTTTAGACCTACATAGCATTGAAAAAGAGGAATTAATAATTATTATACACGTACATCAAAAATGTAGTGTCAAGGCAATCGGTGAAATAAATCAAATTCAAGTGAGTATTTAAACGATCCAATTTTTTTGCAGTAATCAATATCGTTTGGCACTTAACTATTGGAACAGACGATGGTAGGTAGTTAATTATTAACTAAGATAGTGAGTGTTTTTATGTGCCAGAACCAATAATGAAAATAATTAAATTTGTTACCAGAAGTAACATTAACATAAATCTTACTGTGAAGTATAAAGGCATGGTTGTATTTTTAATGAATTTAAGGAAGAACCAGTGACATTATTTACAAAATTTATAACAGAACTTTTTACCGAACTAAGCCCCTGCATTACAATACCGTCTCGCAGCAAAAAGTGAGCCTCCATTACCTCGGTGAATTAATATAGTGTTATTATGCAAGTATAAAGTCTCATTATCACTGATGGAAGGAAACAATATTTGTGTGGTTCCTGCAGTTGCAGCTCCAGATCGATTGACAGATGTGGTCGTTTGTATTCATTCGGCGACGGATCGATGATTGATCAGGCTGTGGGGTCACAGACACAGGCCCACCAGTGGGCAAAGCTTTCCTGTATATTTAAGTGTCAAATAGGGTTATCATTAACGGAGATTTCATCAGTTAGCTAATTCTTCTAAAAAGTTATCACATCGCAAAAAGACAGGCAATTAGTAATTTGGAACAAATTTTCAGTATTGAAAACCTCTGATGGAACCTATATACTGTAGAACATATGAGAACAGTCTAAATAGTGAGAATACTGGTGTCAAAGTTTGTTTATTTTAAACCCCAATAGCCTTTGCTTTTGCTGATCTTCGTGTTTTGCAAACAATACAAATAAAGGAAGTGGCTTATGTGGAAACCTATTATTATCTCTGATGGGGTTATCACATTGGATTTCCTCTAAACAAACCTATCTGGTACCTTCTCTCAGTAAGAAAGACCTTTTATCTGACTTTTAAGACCTCGAATGAATTTTAGTTCAAACGTATCCATATATGCAAGTTATTACCAATCTTGGAGCAAACCCATATAGTCGGGGCCTAAAGGAAATATTTTAGGTTTTGCGTGAAGAGTAAAACTCTTTATGATACTTAATCGAATGTATTAACAATAAGCGAACAATAAGCTTAAACTGTTCACAACTAAGTTAGAAATATATTTTTACTAACCATCAATTTACACTGCAATCAATTTGTGGGCGTTTACAATGCAAGAAAGATTTTATCTTGGATTATAAAGTACAGTAAAATGTATACCATTATTGAATTTAAGTATTTTAAATTAAATATTATATGTGTATGTATTTCAATATTTGTAAAATTGTAAGTAAATATGGTTAGAATTTAAATATTTAAAACAAATTAATTGTACGAAATATCAACTAATTCGCATTGTAAACGAATACCTTAGACTCATTTTAAAATTATTAAACATTTACAACAGTTTATACCCTTATATATTTTTGGGGGTCAATAAAAAGGTAAAAATATTTCATTTAATTGTTTCAAAGTAAAGAGAAAAACTTGCGTTGTAAGGTATGTTTAATTATATTGTGGCATATAAGACTATAAAATCTTTACTTAAACTTTTTCAGGATACACATACATTTTTCTATATTTATATTGCCATTGCTTGGGCTGTAAAAGAAAAACATTTTCCACTTTCCAAATATGGGTAAAGAGTGTCTATATCTATTACAAAATATGTCTCATTATGTGTTTCGTGGAATGTGTACAGGTGAAAGTTTTCAGATTGAAATTAATTCAGATTCAGTGATTAGAGTGAAATTAAGTTGGTAATATTTGCCTAAGTTTATCACCATAGAACTTATCAGTAGATTAAATACTATTAAACCAATATTTTTTAGTGTTGAAGGATTCTGGAGGAATTTGAGGTGGTAGGAAGCGTCTCATTACTGCATTGCGTAATCAGTGACTCCGCAATACAGTCCAAATAGGCCAACAGTCAATTTTGAGTATTTGGTGAAACGGTTTATTCTCAACTTCCGCAATAAACGTTAATTGGAGTTGTTGATCAAATATTTTCTTTATCTAGATTGAAACATAGCAAAATGCCTATTCTACTAGCTACCAGTATGCTGATGAAGACTATTTGTACGCATTTAACGAACCTGTGTTAATTAATGTATCCATTGAGAGTATAATATATCTGTATAGGTTTGGCAAGTGGTCAGCAAGCAATTAACTTAAATAAAATGTCGGTACATACGACCTACAAAAATTAATGAAATGCTTCACCGAGAGCGTTGTTCAGGTACAATTCGTCGACGAGATTTTGTCAATATTTAGCTAGATGAATATCACCGTCGCGTCGCGTTAGCCACTGATATCTCCTTATCTGACCTCACTCGCTATTCACACTATATTGGAAGATGAGAGTATTTATTCAGTAAAATGCTCCATGAATCCTTTCTTCCCTGTTATATTACAGGTACTGATACTTTTTGTAGGGAGTAGCCGATGAAAGCATGGTTTCAGAACTTTGGATCTGAGTTAGATATGGATTACCTTGGACTTTATTGAGTTTCTTTCTTTTTATATTTGCTGATATAATTGCATAGACCAGTAGCTCAGGAAGACGGACCGAATGAGGCCTGAAAAGAGATCGGTCTCTTCTGAAAAGAAAAACAAACAGAAAACTGTGTTTTATTGCTGCTAGCCTGCGTGTGGTTTCAATAGCTTTAAAGAAGATACAGAAAGGATTCATAAGATCACAATTAAAAGTTAAGAGTTAAAGATCTTCCTTTTTTACCAGACGAAGTTAAGGCTAAGAAGCTCTCACTAACACAATCAGATGACCAACGACTCAAAGAAAATTTCCGAATTAGCACCAACGGCCGGGCGGGCGGACTGCCTGCAAGGACAGTATTGCTGAGCTGTTATCCATCCAAGCAGCAGCCACGCTCGAAGTTCCTTGATTCTGTTATCTTGTGATAACCGCCGTATCCACTATACGGCGCTATTGGTCACTATTGCCACTATTGTTGGACGACTATCTCCAGACATAGAATAACCTGGTAAACGGTTCAGAGGACGGTTTTAAATCATCTCGAAAATAATATAACTAGACTTCCATTTACAAAGATAGGCCTATGGATTCTCTATTGTAATGTGAGAAATTGCGCACCAAGCAACATTTAACAGCTGATAGTAACATATACACTATCTGCTATCAGCTTTATAAGCCATGTGCAGGGAATTCATTACATGGTCGTATGAGACAGTATAGGACTGAGCACTTCAAACTTAATGGGAGATCAAAGCAGTTTTTCAGATATCACGTTAGGTATTATGTAAGATAAATAAGGTTTATTTATTCATGTTCTTAATTTATGTCATGTTTTGTATCCTAGTAGGTCACTTTTATGTATGCCCGACCCGCATATTTTGGTAAATTTCAGTATTTTTGAGGCTTAATTTATTGTTAATTGAAAACTATTGGAGAAGGACAATACCCTAATATGAGGTTGTAAGTTACCGGATAAAGGAACACTGACTTTTATAAATATTATGATTTCTTTGCTTTACTGAAATTTAATTTAAAATGTGAGTGACGCAAAGCTTAATATCAGAGAGCTCAGTCAGTTTAAATTACTATGCAGTAATATGAAACGTTCAACAAATTGTTAATTGGTTGTATAGTTTTAGAAAATAGTTCACGTGTGGCAGAGTATTGCAGGTGCGAATCAAAACTTTGTATTGAGTTTTAATATTTGTAAATTGTCATAAAGTAAATTAGAGTTTTTTATTTAATGTAAAATATTTTTTCTTTACTGGAATTCTTTACCCTTATACTCAGGGTCTAGTTAGTTTATTTTTTGTAGTACGTTTTGAAATATTACTGAAAATCAAGTAAATATCTAGCTTTATCGTACTATCACTAGTATAAACAAATTCAACATTTTCCAATATATAATTTTTATTTTGTGCAAGGCCTTTCTGAATCAAAGATTCCATCATCAGGCACTTCACAAAATTATATTTATGGATTATTGGAATGGATTATATGGAATCTTTGATTCAGAAAGGCCTTGCACAAAATAAAAATTATATATTGGAAAATGTTGAATTTGTTTATACTAGTGATAGTACGATAAACCTTTTTTTCCAATGCTCCAAGATTCTACATTCTACAAATATCTAGCTATTGAATTGAAGAAACACACACACACACATACACACACACATTTAGTTTTTCTACTATGAGATTTTAAAATCCAGATGAAGTTTCTTTTACTACAAAATCCTCTGTAGACTGACATTCGTTCAATCCGATCAATATTCAATCAATTCAATTTACCTCCCATTTACTGTCAGAATTTTCCGCTGCCTATTCAAAAGTTGTAATAATAGGCGAGAGAGACATCCAGATAAATAAAATGAAACAGGAATAAAGTTACGTGCACAGTTTAATGACCAATCAGCGCTTACAAATGAACATTTCACTGGAAGTTTACTTCAATTCTGTAACGAGATGAAATATTGCAACTTAAGTATTGATAATGAAGAATAATAAATACGGAGTGCTTCAAATATCGAGTTTAATCATTTTTACGCAGTATTCAATTATATTGAAAATGCTAAACTATCGTGTTTTACCCAGAATAACAAACAATACCTAAATGTTCCATTAATTGAAGTTTACAAAAAAAACATTCATGCCCTTTAAATAATATGAAACATTGATAGCAGTAGTTTGAATCATACCAATTTCTATGTGGGCAAAATGTGTAAGTAAGCATCTATAGTTAGTTGCCTTATGATTAAGAATATCGTAAACATGTATTATAATAATTTTGGTCCCCTATACTGTTACAAAACAAAACAAAAATGGATAAAATAAAATTTTGTGGCATCTAAAAATTAGAATACAAATTTTGTTACTTTATTTCTTTCCTTCTCTATTTTTATTTTCTTTATAGTTTATAAAATATGTTTCTTTCGTACTCTATATTTTATAGACATATAATTTTCCACCATTGATCTTTGTCACGTAGTTTTCATTGTCATATATGGTTAATTATCGTTGGTACACTTAGGTTATATTTGCAAAATAAGACTTTTTACTCTGCGTGAATTTAGGTAATGTGCAAGAAAACAGAGCATGTTATTATGAGTTATTTTTAGTTCATTGACAATCGTACAATTTAAATTTTTTTCTAAATCGTATAGTGTATAATATTAATATTGTTATTGAAAACTCAAGTGAAGATGGACTCGGTTCTCTCACACACAGGCTTTTGCTCACGTGGGAACCATCTTGTGTAATCTGTTGGCACTATATTTGTGTATATATGGAAATGAGATAAATAATTAAATATAAATATAATGTAAGGTTTATCTTTTTTCTAATAAATTATGTATAATATTGAGTTCAAAAAATTCAATCAAAAGTAGATGTTACCGGATAAAATATTTGAATGCCAATGTTCCTTTCTATGTGAAACTATCGTCTACATACTAAAAATAAATCTGTTATAGTTTGACTTATATAATTATTCTGCAAAGTTCTGTTTCCATCATTTCTCAACCGCAACTTTAAAAAGAACCCGAAAAAGAACTGACCTACATCTTTAGAATTTTGCATGAAGCTTCATTTCGAAATATGGAAAGCTGAGTTCCATGATGGGACATGGAGTATCACTCTATAGGGTTTGTTTGATCGTTAGAGCATACTTTTACAATGTTATTATGGGTAACCATGATGCCATCGAGAAAATAGCAGAAACGCTACTATATGAGATTTTAATATGTGACTTTGTATTCATAGAGTAAAAATACAAACAAAGGAATGGAAAGTCATTGTTAAAAGATGGTGACAAGATTGGACTTCAGCAAATTTTAGCGTTTTAGTACCCTCTGTAACTCAAAGGAACGTTATTATTTAAAACTTATTATGAATCATAACTTAATTAACAAAAAAGTGAATAAATCATATGGAAAAATAATTCAAGAACGATTTCATCCGTGCATGAAACTTTATTTCCACCAAGACAAGAAGGTCACGAAACATGTTACGCCATATGTGATTTGGCTTACTCATATTTTGTTACACGTAAATAAATAAATGTATTACCACAGTAACAGTTTAATATTATCGTAAGTGCGCTTGAGAGTGAAATATATGTTCGTCAGCAACTGAATAGGATAGAATCCAGGTTTACAGGATGTTTATTCCTAGCATATTTGGACAAATTTCCTTGTAGAGTAGTGCTTGATTCTAATATTTTATTATATATTATATAATTTATTATTAGAGGTTTTATATATATTTTGGAAATTAATGGAAATACGTTTCAAGATCTGAAATCTGATCTCTGCCACAGGTAGATAATTAACCAAACATATAACTCTCATATAGGTTCATACAAACAAATTATACCAAAACGTTGTGACACGCATACGTCAGGAATCAAATCTCTATTCTAACTTTCTCTAAAACATGCACTTAAAATATTAACATTTAGGTAAATAATACATGCCACAACTGGTCTGCACTTAACGATCAACAACTGAGAACCGACTAACGGAAAATAGAAAATGGCATTTGTCATGGCATAAACATGATGGCGGAACAAAAGTAAATTGGCCATCAAGTTTTTTATCATTGGTTCATTCTATATGAACTGCTCGAAACCATACTAGGACTCCTCATTTGTCTCTTATAAATCTCTATCTTTGGTACATAGCGACTATGAATATGGCTCAACGGGTTTTTTTCACAAGATCTGTCGCTAAGTCGAAAAGTACAATTTTAATGTGTAACAAAAAGCTATACTATATGCATACATGACAGCTCGATGAAGAGATATTCCAACTTGCTATGGTACATGTAAATAGAAAGGACCAATAGCAGTTTGGAACTTATGGTGGAATAAATCTACATATCTGGGCGCTTAAAGCGTTATGTGCTCATCGGAGGTCTCGTATAACTGTCCTGAGTTTGCGATTTGAAGCTCATCTAAGCTGACTAATTAATACATTTACAAAAAAATAGGTTTTGGATGAATTTTCCGACATGTCACATCACATAACTTGATGTTTACACAATTGAATAATTCGAACAACTGTATGTTTTCCAATGGGGTAGACAACTTAAACGAGGCATAAACATAAAATGTATTAAATAATGCAGAACCCTACACTCATATACTCATCCATAACGGATGAAGGCAACAAATAAATTTGTGCAAGCCTACTGAGTTATAGGCTTCAATGACGCTCAGCCAAATTCCGTGCATGTACATACTCCATCACAGCACACAATTTTGTTTATGAAGAAATGAAGTTTCATGTAAGGTTTATACTCTACACATGAAATATTTCTATATGTAACTAACATATACTTTGGATAAATCTGTTACTATGTTTTGTGTTAAAACGTCATATGATTGTAATCAGGTGTTCTGCAAATACTTATCCTGCAATATCTTTAGTGCCATCATGGTGACCGATAAGTCCAGTTTAAAATTTTCGATAAAGCTCATTTGTTAAAATGAAGCTTTGTAGAAAATTTCAAGTTTATACGTATGGTTTCTTCTCAAGTTACGAACGGACAGACAAACGGATATAAAAATTAATCTTTACAGCCCCGAGTCCTTGCTAATACTCAGTCAATAAGTAATGAATATAGCAAATATTAATTTGATGACGATTACTGTATAATTAAAAATAGAAAATGTTTTAATGTAATTCTATAAGAAATGTTTTATTTTTTGTAATCTTAAAAAGAAGTACTTTTATAAAATCTATATTTTAGTGTAAATTATTGATTTAATCAAAACTCAAGTAAAAAGTTTAGTCTCTTGTTTTCTATTTTAACTGAATAGTTTTTTAGCATCATATCGTAAAATAATATGAAACTAACGGATACAAATACCGTTACAAAACTGGAAGCGTTAACGGCTGAAGATTAGTTGTGGGTTGTGGGTTAGTTTTATTGTAGTATTGGAATATTTATAGTAGGTTAGGTACTTATGTATAAGTTATATTGCTTCAGTTTAATATTAACGAGAATTACATACAAAATATTGTGGCAAAAAATCTGTCAGGTTAAAATACGTAACTCATTATAGAGTGAAGTCTTCCGTGTCTTGTAATTGAACCGCCCTCACAATTTCTGAGTGTATTTGACAGCAATCCAAATTCGTGAGTGAAACGTTTGGGAAGCTTTTAAATTATATCTCAGTGTTGAAATCATTAGTGAAACAAATGTCAAAATCCACAAATTTTCAGTGGTTAATGTATAAACCACTAGGTATTTTTTCTCATTTACGTACATTCTTCTGGTTGCGACAATATCTTTTAAGTGCAAAATTATCAACCAATGTGTGCAATAACACAATAAGGTTTTCGACTTATACCAAACTGCAGGTTATATATTCTTAAACGTAATATAATATTGGGCATTCGCCATCGTTATATGTTACAAAATGTATAACACAAAGTTACAAGTATTTGAAATATATCCTCTTTGTCAAGTGGGAGGGCAATCAGTACATAAAAGTTAGAACTTGCGATAATGGACTGCCAAAAAAAAGAAATAAAATAAAGAAAAGAGAGAAAGAAAGGGATTAAACGTATCCGAGTTTTTATGTTATAATAGGGTCTATATGTCTGTAAATATAACAAGCCAATCGCCAATCACTGAGCCTCATCATTAACTCGTGTCTTATCTGTTAGATAGTGCTGGTAGTTAGGTCTCAGTTATACTCGTAAGTCTCCGTGCTGGTAGTTGTAGTGGCTAGTGATAAGGTGCTGATCCAATATATACGGCGGGTAGGTTCCAGGGCTGCTCTCTTTGGCTCAACCGCATCCCCTCAAATTCCCTCAATTTCCCTTTGGAAGACAGCTTGTACAACCGCGAACTAGTTGTGCAAAACTTGACTCAGTTTATATTACCAACTGTTGGAAACTTTGTCGTGAGGTTAGTCAATTCTTATTTACTTTGTTGAGTTATCTTACTTTGCATTACAATCTTACTTCGGGATCTTAACCTCCAAAGTGCAATAACTTTACAATGTCTTAAACTAAATGCAAGATTTACTTATTCCCATATTCTTGCGCTACGTAGCAAAAGCAAAATGAAATTTCTGTAGTGAAATTAGTTTTTCGGGTGGTGCATTAAATAATACCTAAATTTTCATAACAAATAAAACTAAGAAAATCCATAAGTAGACAAGTGATAGCCCTAATGATGGGTCATCATATTTTACAATTTAATACCAAATATACAGCAGTGTAGTCTATACCCTTACACATATATCTAAAGCAGTTTCTAAGATTGCTAAACATTAATTTAGAAAATGTTAAATTAAAGTCAGGACTGACTTCTAAACAGAAATAGCACACTAGTACGTATAACTTTAGTTTTTTTTCACCGGCAAGATTTTTTACGTATCTCATTAACTTATTTTAGTTAGGTAATCTTTTGGGAAACATCTACCCGTAGTATTTGTTGAACAATTTTAATTTGTGCTCGTCAGTAAAATTACAAACACAGTAGTAGTATAACATTCTTAACATAAGTAAGGTATACATGTCTTCAAACGGACAGAATACAAATAGAACCAATCTTTCGGACCTATTCATTCAGGAAGTTACCTGAAAGTAATTAAGTTTCCTCAAAGAGTAATGTTTTTCTGTATGCTCTCTCCCTAAAGTTAAGATTGCAAAATGTTCGGTACAATATTACACCAACACTGTCTGTGCATGTCAGTACTCAGCTCACGCTCATGTCAGGTTTGCACGTCACGTCGCTGAGTGATTGAACAATTTTAAAATGTTCAATATACATTTATGAGTGGGCTGTTGTGAAACGAAGCTGAATAATGATTTGCTTTTTGTTAAGTATTTTTTTAATAAATAAACGTTAAAATAATACAAAGTTAAAGAATTTTCCTGAATAGTCATTAAAAGTATCCAAAATTGAGTAATATATTCTGGTTTCTTGTTTCATATTTTAACTGACATTCCTATCAGTATATTTTAAAAGAATTATTTTTAAAATATCAGTCATATTGCTTCAAGTTAACAATGCTGAGTATTACATACAAAATATTAAAACCAAAACTTGTCAGATTAAAACGCGCAACTCTTTGTAGAATGAAGTCTTCCGTATCTGGTAATTGCATCCGCCTCACACAGTTTCTGAGTGCATTTGACAGTATTATAAATTCGCGATTAAAATATTTGGGAGGCTTTTAAAAACTTTTTCTCTATGTTGAAATCATTAGTGAAACAAATGTCAAAATACACAAATAGTTTTATGAATATAAAATGCGTTTTATTAGTACTAGTCATATCTAGTGAGTCATTATTTTACGACAAAAACTAAAGTCGAAAAAACCTGTTTGAAGTAGAACATTGTCCTTATGGGGCTAAAATCAAAATGGCCGCAGGTACAGCTGGGTCTAAACTAAGGATAGTTAGTTAACATATTCCACCTTTTTTGATCAGGTCTCCTAGTAAAATTACAGAAATTAAAATTAATAATACTTCGAACATGGGTATGGGTACCTAATATTTAAACCATATTTTAAATGGTTTACATATTCAATCGTTACTATTAAATTAGCATTTACACATTTGTACTACGTTGTAATAAGAAGATAAGATGGTATGGGAAATGTTAGTTACTTGCAGTAATACTTCCTCTACTTTAAGGTTCTAGTGATGTGAGAAGATGCCATTGCTAGAACAAACTGGTCATGTAATTATAACAAGTGGAAGGGTTATATAAAATACGGTTTTTTTTTAATTGTATGTTCTAGGTAGATTGTGAAATCTTACTTATAACTTATGTATTTCTTGAATAATAAGAAAACGTATAGTTGACTTTTAATTAGCGTTCTTTTTTATACGTCTCTCAATGGACTTGCTGAATGAAGACTACATAATGAATGTTACTGAAAGAACCATTACTCCTTTATTGGAAGGATTATCTTACTCTAATTAGTAAAAGAAAGTCGTTATGAAATGTAATGAATTGTTATTCGTTGATAGCTATTTGCCCAAAACATGTTCTGTAGTGCATGTAAATTTCTGTATTTCGTAATTTTATTTTATAAACTGACAATGGTGGTAAAATAAATGAAAATAGTCTGTACCTCGATCGTAGGACGTGTTTACTGTATTGTGATACAGTAAACAGATGAATTCATAAATGTCACATAAGTAATTGTGCTAAGATGTGATGTAAGTATGTTTTTAAAATATAATAATACAAAAGTGTGATATTAAATCAATTAAATTGTCTTTTATTTTATTAAATACCTTACGATAGAGAGAAAGTAATAAAAGAAGAAAAAGTAAAGTTGTAAAAAATACTCGAAACCTGCTTGTAGTCCAGGCAGAAGATGAACCAAGCCATTGTCACTACACCACATGCGAATCGCGAGCAATAGTATTGCGTTTTAATTCTTTCTTTTATTTCTTATATCATGAACATATACTTTTATATCCTCACCTGACGAAAACTATAGATGTCAATTCTCGAAACGTTGTGTTATACACTTTGTATCATATAACGACGGAAAATGTTTGAAACTCTATTAACCTTTCAAGCATTGTATCGTCATATCGTCATTAACAAACTTTAAGCAAAGTATAAATTTGAAATTATCTTTAAGATTACGTTTAGGGAAGAATCAGTGATATCATTATTAAAAAATTAAACTAAACATTTAGCCTAAAAGTTTACCCCCTCCTTCATTAAAACTTCATTTTAGAACGCAAAAAAGACCGGTCTGATTAACTATGATGAAAGGAAACAATGTTTGTGTGTTTCCTGCAGTGCAGCTCCAGATCGATTGACAGATGTGGTCGTTTGTATTCATTCGGCGACCGATCGATGATTGATCAGGCTGTGGGGTCACAGACACAGGCCCACCAGTGGGCAAAGCTTTCATGTTTCTTTTATGTTACTACTAATAAATTTCTCATTCACCAAGGCTTCATTAAACTAAGCCTTCTTACAGGTTATCACAGCGCATGGAAGAGGTGAGGTCTGAAAAGGGGTGAGGATCTATATTTTAAATGGCCTCGATAAATTCCTTTATGGACATGAACGCATAACAGAGTAAGCTGTTCTTCAGAGACATTGTTCTTTATTGATGTATTTGTTCTGTTACCTTACAGAGTAAAAAAGGCAGCTGCGCTTTAAAAAATGGGGTTTATAAGAAATGACACATCACGGCATTAAAAAATCTTAAACATCGAAATCTGAGGCTTTTTATTTCCATCGAGTCTCGGAAACAAACTGACCCCTAATTTTGCAAGACGCTTATTTCTATATATATATGTAACATCGAGTTCGATGGCGGTGTGAATTACTCCGGAAAATTTTGCCAAGCATCAGTGAATATTCTTACATTGGTCTTATGGCTACAATAATGATAAAAATAGATCACTCTACTGCTACCTACAGTATTATTATCTAAAAAGTCTACGACTTAGTTGAAATTTGTAAGAACAATACTAACTAAATTTTGATGAACAGTATTTAAATTACTCAATACATGCTCAGGTCCTATGTCTAATGAGCTTGTTATTACAAATTTTCCAAACATGCTTCACAAACTTTTTGCAAAGAAACCAGTGGCAAGTTATAAGCACATAATTAATAGCGAGCAGCGGAAAAATTGAATTCGAAATCTGCAAAATTATAACAATTTATTTTATGAAGTAATTTTTTCCTGAGGATAACAGTGTGACGGATGTCAGAGTAAGGTTTGTTTCAGTGACTAAGATTTTACAATACACTCTTAAGTGATGTTACCCTTTACTAGCCACGTGATCATATCTTTCAACTATATACTCACGTGGTTTATTATTTCTGGATTTAATTTTAAATGATGCGTGGTTTGATTTATTACAAAACTACTGTTCTCGGGAAAAAATACTTAAGGCTCTCTCAACAATTTTATCGTAATGATTTCGTTTATTCCATACTAATAAGGCAGATGGTATAAGTTTTCCAGTAAAACACTCGTCTCTGGCGCAAATTACCTCACCTTATCCGCTTTATATAATATCATTGTTCTGTTCTTGCTATCCGATGTGGAACAACTTCCTCAACATTCATTAGTTTGAGTGTTTCTTAAGTGATGATTGTTTAGGCAGTAAACTTTTTCAGAATCCTCTCTCGATAAGAAAGGTTCTTTGCTATCCGTACTTTGTTTTAAGAGGTAGGGAGCAGTTTTTAATGTTTTATGTGGTAACTTCACCTCTTTATAAAGTAATTACTCATTTAATTCCATTACGTCATACAGTGGTTAGCACTACACAGCACTACCATTGTAGTTAACTTCTGTTCTAATTTGCGGAGACTATTAATCTTCATTAGCAACTAAATCATCGCTCCTCTAATGACTACTGATGTCGTAAAAACAGGGTTGCTACATTTCTTGAATCTAAAATTCATTACTTCTTCTAATTACAGAACTGGAGATATACATTTAAGGAAAATAAGCATCATTCTCTTCAAGGTACTTAGGCAACTTATCAACCGTTAAAATGCCTTTTATACCTAACAATAATGCATTGTACGACCTATGCGTTTAATTTTGGAATATACTTTTAGAGTAACTGCTTTCATTTAAGGTTTTAGTGATATTTTCATTTTAGTGTCAGCTGTAATAAGTTTTAATATGTTTTATAAAACAACTGAACAATCCGTACCTTTCTTTCCAGATACTCTGTATTCAGTGTACAGCCCTCTTTCTATTTGTTTTCAACACAATACATTGTACTTCATATTGTTTTTTTCTAAATCGGTTGAGTATAACAATATTTTTGTATGTTTCCAAGAAGGAAATCGGTACGCAGTAAATCATCTTTTGATTTTTGATCATATTTTTACAATGCATTTATAAACTTACAATAAACTAATAGGAACTAAAACAATAAAACCTAGACATTTATGCCTTGGTTAATCAATAATATTTTGATTTTACAACAGTGAATACCTGGTCATTAATGCAATAGTAGTGGAAAGTGTAGTTAGGATAGAATAGGTATAGCTAGTAACAATGAAAATTGACCACATGAATACGTTTCTGCCTTGGCTAATATAAGAAGGTACCGCAACAGTTCCGTGAAATTGTACAGCGTTTGATATATTTAAAAATAGTCCTTGCTGGAACAGACTGTACAGCCCTTGCTGCTCTCTGTTGTCACTTACGTAACTCTTCTATTCCAGCTTTTCACAATAGCTCATTGAGTCTCGTCAGGATTCCATTCTATGGCAGTAATATAAATACAAATAGTAGCGTAATGTATATGTATTTTGCAACGTAAAATAGTACACTATTCATTAGTTAGGAGAGAAAAACATTCTGAAGTTATTTTATAGTCGTAATACTTGTTTCGGAAACTTCTGTGAAATGTAGGTATTTTAGTTTTGTAACGTTTACGTTAAAATAAACAACCATAATTATATATACAGTATTTGGGGTAACTTGAGGTTTGATATTCTGCAATCAATAATGTTTGATTATATATTGTTTAGTGATTGTCTTAGATTCTTAGAGATTTCTTCGAATACACTAATAATAAAAAGGAACAAAGAAAGACTCTTCAACCCTGGGTGTGGGGGAGGAGTCAAAGACTTGTGAAGCGAATAGTAATAAACTGTTTCCTGAAGAATCTTTGTGCTTAAGTTTAAATTAAAGCTGGCACGTAAGGTGAGAGTTAAAATAGTGTATTATATTCATGTTTAGGTGACAGGTTTCAGTTAATCTGCCAACTGCAAATTGCTTTCTAACTTTAAATTACCCAAAGAGAATCTTTCGTGATAGAAAGGAGTTTGCGGCTTAGAGAAGTAATTCCAACAAGTTAACTTTGTTTTGCTTCATATACAGCTGTCATTAGCGGATTCTCATTGAAGTACGCATTTGTGTAGACTAATAAGCTTTCTGAATACATTAAAAATTACATATACAAGATGAATGTGGTAAAATACTAATTTACAAATCAAAAATATTGTCAACCTTCAATTTATTCTAATTATATCATTTTTAAATTTGACGTAAACTTGCCTTCGATCTAAAGGTGCGATTTTGTGTCCTGAGTATAATATAATGAGCACAGTAACTTCAATTTTTAAACACTTTAAAAATTGCTATGTTTTTCGCTAAAAGTAGCGTTTGTGAGCAACAAAATATCAAAATATACCTCTATTTTTCAAATAAGTTTAGTAACACAATTTAGTCGAATTACAGCAATTTTATTTACATTTAAAAGGGCTTTTCATATTATTTTGATCAGTTCGGTTGTGACAGAACGGAATATTATAGAACAATGAACTAAACGACTCTTAAATAAAAAATATATAAAAACAACTCTCAAGAGCGGCTTAAAAAGGTTTTAATGAATTTATAAATGTGTAAAACCTGAAAACATAAGGTTCGATTCTCAAGCGTCTCGAATGCAAACATAAGTAATGTTATTCATCATTGAAAGATTCTTTAAAAAAAAAAAATGAAAATTTTATTTTCTATTATAAAATGGTGGCCAAAAATCGAGAAAACCATTACTTAATATATTATACTGTAGTGAATTCATTTTAAATGTAGAAGTTTCTAATTGAATTTTTAATAAACAATTATCACAAGGGCTATTTTTTTTGCAGCATGATCATTTTATCAAAGAAATTTCCTTGCAGATCAAGCTTAAATTATAAAAAAACCCTATACTACCATATCTCAAAAATTTAAAAGTATATGCTAATATAATGCATATTATGCAGCATGGTGGTTGTCTTTGGAAATCATATAAGTCTAGTATTAAAGAATATTCTCATAAGCTCTTTGACTAAATGTTTGAAATTTGTGTTGAGTTCATTTGCTTTATTATTAACGATGTATTTGAAATTGAAGTAAATGTATGCAACAATAACTAAATTTGCAATTAGTTAAAAGGGTCAAACATTTTAAATTGTTATAATTTGTTTAACGTTTTACGCTTCAGGATTTAAATACCTCTCTGCATAGTGTATCCCAATAATGAAAAATAAAAATTTATTGAAAGGAAGTAATAATTAAAGGCATTATGAAGAACTACTGTGTGGTATAGAAGAATGAACAAAAATACTTCATTTCTAGGCTACATTTAAATAGTTTTATTTACTTATATTTTCTTGAATTATAATTTTATATTATTATATAAATATATTGTTTTGGACAAATAAATTAATTGTTCTTTGCAGAAGCAATTGAACCACATTATAAGGTTAAAAGATTTTTGTAAATGCTTTCTTTCAACACTCGATTTCCAATCAACGAGTCATTATTTAGAACCCAGTGCCACGCAGCTGCAGCCTGATCAGCAATTAATTACATTTAAGCGGACGATTTGTTTTTCCCAATGGCGCAGTGTAAGGCAGTTATAACGAGATAACTGAATCAAGCAACTTCCAGCGTGGCTGCTGCTTGGATGGCTAACTGCTGAGCGATCCTGTCCTTGCAAGCAGTCCTCTCCCGGCGGTGGTTCTGAAATTACGTACTTATCATTGGCCCTTAGGTTGTGTCAGAGAGGGCTTCTTAGCCCTTTCTTCACCTGGTAAAATAACAAATTCTTGATTTTTTACTTTTATGATAAAACTTGATTTCCTTTTCGCATTACATTTTTATCTGTGACTACTTCTTATTCGAATTCTGTACAAACTAATCAATGTCCGTATTGTCCGCATCACAAGCTACGTCACTCATACCTCCCAGAAAGGAAGTAATATGATATTACTAAGTTTACTTAACTTTTTTCCCTGGTCTATTATACAAATGTAAATATATTTAAATACCTATACGTCTTAGCTTTTATAATTTACTTAGTAACATACATTTGGAACGTCATAATTTTCATAGGAATATGGAGATGAACTTAAAGAGGTTTTTATTATTATGGGCTGTACAACCAGTTTTTAATAAATAGTCTATATATTAAAAGGTGCTCACACAGCAATTCATTTCAGTAAGAAGAAATTGTATTGCAACAGAAAGGGATATCATTTCGTATTTGTTTTATTATGTAATCATTCGGATAGAACCTTTATATGTAGCATATAAATTGTTTCGGTAAAATTTAAAACTATAATAGATTTTTAACATGGCTTTGAAATACGTTTCATTGTGATAGAACTAAAATCAAAATAATAACAATCATATTTCATAAAATTATAATTTTCTGATACGGTATTCTGTCGATTTATTCCGCATATTACATGTGTGTATGTAATAGATATTTAAGAGCTGGATGTAGTAAAATTAAATTTTCGTCTTCCCTCTATAACAGCAATTTTAAACCTCATACAGTTTCACACTCCTATTTTTTATCGTAGCGTTTTGGGAATTGTTTCATTTTAAAGATATAACTAATACGGATAACAAGTTTGTTGTATTTTTTTCAAAAAGTGTAAGCTTTCTTCAATTTGTAACACATTGCAATTTGAGTTTTATTTAAAATAACCCACAAAAAATATAAATAAAAGAGTTTGAATGTTATATAGTTTGAACTATATTTTAAATACAAGATATTTTCCATAAATCTGCGAATCAAAACAACGGTATAAAACCGATGAGGTTTAACATTGTTCTTATGGAGAAAATTAAAGGTACTTTTTATGCAACCGGCTTTTAAATGGTTAGTTATTCGTGGGAAAAATGTATTTATCTTAAAAGCTGGCACACCTGTAAACATATACTTAAGTTAATCTTATCATCTACAGTGGCATACTGTGGTACTAACATGTCTGAGGAGCTATATTATATTAATCCCTTGAGAGCCAGCGTACGGCGATACTTGACACTGTCTAAGCGTTCCTTAGAGTCTGCATGAGAATCCAGCATTGTAGGAGTTAATAACTAAAGTTGTAAAAGAATTGTAAGACACTTGAAACTGGCAAAACTTATATGCCAACAACTATTTATATGTTAAATTAAATAGCGAACCGACAGGAAAAAGTGTTACAAATAATGTAAATCTGTTAATAATAATCACATATTAGAATTTAATATTTTTTTAAATTTTGTCATTATACATTTTTCAAAAATCTAGGAATGATATGAACTTACACTAATATATCGAAAAATAGACAATCGGTTATTTTCTTTTACAGCTTCAGTTTATTCCTTGAAACAACCTATTAAAATATTACAGTTTGAGTACAATACCATGTAAATTCTTCGTCAAAATATAACCATAAGTAGGCCGGTGGGTTCCAGGACGTGACCATGGAGTAAGTGTCCGTTCCTTAACAAGTAGGGAATAAATGGCCTCGACAGTTTTATGGCATAAACCTTCAGTTCGTTTAACGTTGTGTTGAGATATGAACAGTTGTTTTTCAGCTGCATTTGAACTACCAGAATATGAAACCCACTAATGCACTGAAATGTATTGATTATTTTATTTCACGGTTCCAGTTTATACCTTGAAACACCTATCTAAGTATTACAGTTTGAGTAAAATCCCATAACGAATAGGGAATAAATGGCCTCGACAGTTCTATGGAATGGACGTTCAGCTCGTTTAACGTTGTGATAGCATATGAACAGTTGTATCGTTAGCTACATTTAAACTACTAGAATATGAAACACATATTGATAACTTTCATATGAACCCAAAGTTCATATTTATAACTTTAAATATAACTTATTATTTGGCGTTGCTAAGCTATGACCTCTTATCTTTTTCGGCTACATAATGTTCCAAACTTTAAGTAGTGCAAAAGGAAAAAATTTAAAATATGACTCGTGTGTTTATATTAATAAAATATACGTGCAGGGATCTTTATATACCGCTAAATGTCATCATTAGATTGATATTTTTGGATACATTTAGTAACTGTAACCAAGCGGGCTGAATCTCGTTTATCACAGTTGTAAATATTCCCACAAATCCACGTAACCACCCGGTGGGAACACTTTGTTTACTTTGTGAATTGTTTTGCCTCTGGACGTGAAGCGTCATTGTTAACTTCAAAGTCTTCAATAAATGCATAGCTTTTCTGTCTAGAAGTGAACAAATATACGAACAACAGTATTGTTTACTTCCTCTATCATGGAATCATTTTGATTTTGTTGATATAATCAATATTGCTATTTTATTTTTATTAAAATAAAAGTGGCTGTAATACACATTACTGTGTTTTATATAAAGCTTTTAAGTGAGTAATGGATGTGCAATAATTGTTTTGAAAGCCGGTGTCGAATCATAGAGCAAAAAATGATATTACTGGATTTCATCTCTATGTCGTCTGAGAATTCTACAGAATGTTACAAACGAGTATTTTTAACAGATGTATAGCATCTCAAATAAATGTCCAATAAAACAATAATATTAAAGAAAGAAAATTTTATGGAAAATTCAGTTAGCCTTCAATTCAGAACCGTGTAAACAAACATCGTATTTTTAGACCAACTGAATCACTTTAAAAAAAGACTATCAACAATATTTGTTTTTATCAGTGTACATTATTACCATTTCCATTTGATCATTCGAAAGGATATGAAGATTTCTGAGAATCGTAATAATTGTATGCAACAAGAATAGAACTTTAAAAATTGGGATTCATCCTATTCATCAAACTTAAAAAAGTAATTGATTTTCTTCATTCTGTCAACTTCTCTTGTGCGTGTATTGCGATGGTTTTTGTTTAGACATAATTTGTGTTTAAGCTGCCTGTTATGGATATATGTAGATATTTCAACCTTGTTTATATAAAAACCTTTTCTGTTATTAAATTAGACTGGTGAGTTCATAGTATGATTAGTGTCACTTTTTATGCTTTACATTTAAAATGTTTTGACAAATTAAGAAGAGGATCGTTTTTATTAATGGGATGGAAAATTATTGTTCTTTATCTGTAACTTGCCTAAATCATTTCATCATCATGGGGCACATCGGGAGATAAAGTATTTGACTGTATACAATGATATTAGATTCGAAGTAGAAGAAATCAATGGGCACAATAATTCTTAGCTGTTACTATTCTCGCTTAGGAGAATCACTCTTTCTGTTTACTGAGGCAGCATTATCTCTATAGAACAAGACATCACGAGAGCTGAGTGTGAGCTGTATGAATCAGGCAATCCATCCACCCACTACACGCGTGAGATATGAGTAAATTAAAAGAGGTCAGTATTATGGCAACCTGCCCCCTGTGTTATTGTTTCTCACCCTCCTATTTCTATGTGTTTGCAGATGTTTTAAGTTTATTTGATGCCACTGTAATATATCTTTATTATTTGTAATTTTATTACCTCAATGTAAAGACACATAGGATTTTGATAATCGATCAATGATACAAGAAATCAGAAACACTTCGTTTCGTGATCTGCATCTGATCTCTTCATCAGCTGGTTATAACTAACCTAATACATAATTAATATCTAGGTTTAAATAAACAAATCATACCACAGCGTTGTGACACGCATGATTCAGAAATCACATTAAATATGTTGTGTGACAACTCGATACAAACTGTCTGTAAAGCACATATTTTATTAAAACAAACACTAATTATTGAAGCCGAACTAAAGAATACACATCACTATTAATATGTCTGTACAAAATAATAACCACTGATACCTAGAACAAGTCTGATAAATGTGATTGAAAATATACAGAACAATCCTGTTACCTTCACAAACCTTCCATCGTGGAACATAAACCTTAAACAACGAATGAGAACATACTTTTTTGAATTAAACTATAACTAATTGTGGGGTATTGTTATCGGTTAAAATGTAACTCTTACGCAATTTTATAAGTAAAATTAAACATGAATTTGGTCTGCGTGATAGAAGGTGACATTAAGCCCGATACATTCTGAACACTTCGGTAATGGTAATCGTGATATGAGTGGGCTTCAACGATTTGCGTCCTCTAAGGGAAGAAAAATTCGAAGTGGTTGGAAACCAGTATTAGGGACAGTTTGACAGTGAATCTGTGCAATATTCTCAACAATAGCCATTGTGTATCAGATATTACTTGCTGAAGTTTTACGTGTTTCTCGTTATAAATGAAATCTTTTCTGAAATATTCAAATGGAGCAAATACAACTTTGAAACCAGTATTATGGACAGACACAGTTTGACAATGAATCATGTGCAATATTGTCAACAATAGCCACTGTGTATAAGATATTACTTGCTGAAGTTTTACGTGTTTCATGTCATAAATGAAATCTTTACGGAAATATTCAAATGGAGCAATTACAAAATTGATACCAGTATTAAAGACAGACACAGTTTGACAGTGAATCTGTGCAATATTGTCAACAATAGCCATTATGTATCAGATATTACTTGCTGAAGTTTTTCGTGTTTCTTGTTATAAATGAAATCTTTACTAAAATATTCAAAGGGATCAATAATTACAAAATTGATATCAGTATTTAAAATGCGATATTCTAATGGCCTTGTCCTATTCAGGTCCTGATGTAATGTACTCTTAGGATATTGAAGGAGCTCCCTGAGGTATTCTGATAACCATAATAAATATCACTTCCGGTGTAGTCTAAACCGAGTGCCGATGGCCAACCGGTCTAATACGATGGATACTAATAGTTTTAATTTGAGATGGAGATAGCGCTGGTTCAAATTTTGTGTGTGACCTTGGCAGATTATTTTAGTGCAAGGCACTGATCTAGTCTCCTCCTTATTCAGTTTGATAAGACCCTCACACAGGCCACAAGGACGAACACATAATAAGGCTTAAAGGTGGACTGGCTTCCCCTTTTCTCAGCAAAAGGTAATGTGTAAGGCTTTATTCTCAATACATCATTTTGGCCACGTTTTCATAATTTTGAGGATTAATCCATGCGAAATTGTCGCTATGGAGAATTATAACTGCTGGTATATTATTATTGACTCTTTATATCAATTGATATATTTATCTTCAAACCTTATAACCTATTTTGACGTGACAACGTCTTAAATTAGGTTGCGGCTCGGAGTCACTCATGAAAAAAGTGTAACGCCCGGTAACGTTACGATGCCCGTCCAGTGAGTCCGCCGCACGGGATCCGCACGGGATAAAGCAGATAACTGTGGGTCCGCCGCACGGGATAAAGCAGATAACTATGCTTATTCGTGAAAATGTGGAGTGCTTAGATTCGTCATTTACAACAACTACAACAATAAAGGTAAATAATTGTACACTGATATTTCATTATCGTAAACTATGATTGATTGATTAATTGTTAGATTGACACAAAAGTTGAGAAACTGAGTTTATAGGTTATGTCATACTATTGACAAATGTTGATAGTGTTAAGTAAATTATTAGTTTAAATCACTCTGCAATCAATCGTAATTCAGTCGATTGAGAAGAAACAGCGCGTATTGCTAGTCAAACATTTAAAATAACAAATTATAACCTCTAATCTGTCATAACAGTGCGACCAAACAAACGAACTAAACCGACCAATCACCACGCGCGGAGTTAGAATTTAACTGTGTTTAGCAAGAATTTCAAATTCCAATTTTAGTAAATGTTTTATTCAACTTTACCATTTACAATAACAAATTTTAATTAATTTCAAATTATGTACAATGTTTTAGTAAACAAAATATATTTCTATAGTTAAAATTTGTGCAATTATTATTTTCATTCAATTCCTTGTTCCTATTGTGCAATTTAATAATATTCATATCAATAAATATTCTACCGAGAAAAAGACGTTGTCACGTAAAATCTTCGCCCGTAAAACCGACTTTACAGGCAACCATAATTTTTTTGATATACTGTTGCTAAGCATTGAGAGATTTCTTTATCTTAATAAACATAATAGTAAGAATAAAAACAAAACTCATTCATTAAATAATCATTTAATGAAATATACCGTATTGTGAAGCGACAGAGAAAAGGTTTCTCGTAAGTCTATAAAAACAGCTGCCATACTGGGATCGTCAATTGATGTATTGTATATGGTTTATGGACTCAAGGTAAATATTATCACAATAGTCGTGATACGTTTTGTGCAGGAGAAATGTGAGAACTTTAGTGTTCATTTTAACTTTTATGCTATATTACTATTAATTTCTAAAATTCCATACAATTACCATTTATAACCATAGGTAAAAAGGAAAGTTATTGCCATTTTATAACAGACATTGTTAAAAATAGTAGAAAAATTCTAAAGGTCTTTTAAGTTTTGTTTTATATTCATTAAATAACTTTGCACTTTGCTTTTAAAAGCTTCAGATATCTGTCATCATGAAACGTTAATTAACTAGAATATTTTGAGATTTGAAATTTATTATCACTAGAATATTCTTTTAAAAATCTTACGTATGGATGTTTTTAGTCATGTAAATGGTTATAAAACTTTGGGAAGACGTAAGTAACTTGTATTTCCGTACTAGATCTGGTGGAGTAATAAAGACTTACGGTAGTTATTTCGTAATATCCACACATTTAGTGATTCACTTATTTTATATTTCGCAGTTTCTGTAAAACGTGTGTAAATGATCAAACTAAGATGTGGTTGGAAAACCAAATATCGTTTAAACTGATATACGTAGGTACTAAATACATAACGAATACATTAAAAATTTTTACGAAAACGTTGTCATAGAGATATCTTTTGATATTTTTGGATGTTAATATAACCCAAATAAAATTAAAGAAATAGTTTGGACTGAACACATATTTAATTTCTACTATCATAATTTATATTTAAAATAATTCTATTGATTTAAGCGCAGAAGTTAGAAGTAATTTTGGATGTGTCTGAATTTAATTTAATTTAAGTAATCCCTGCAGGATTGATTGAGTTGTATTAGTATTTCTGTTATCTGTCATTTCATATCAAAGAGAGAACAAATTTCAAAAGTTATACTAAATTAACTTTATTTGATCAAAAAGCAATGAAATAAGTTTTGTTCTCATATGAACTACCAGTCTAATACACGGTTTTAAGTGTTTATTAGGTTACAAAAGGAATAAGTACATATATTTAAAATATAAACATTTATTTTATTAATTATTATACTGTTTATGATAGAAGATTACAAATATTATAATTTGAAAATATTTCAGAATCAAGACACCCGTCTTTCTAAGTACATTTGCTAATATCTTGATTTGAAAGCTCAGGGGGTGTAATTTAGTACTTAATAGAGGGGTATTCCTATCTACCCTATCTTTATGCCCCCTGAAGTGTAATCGATTACTGATTAGGGATGTACTCCCGTTTATGTAAGAACACCCACTGCCTACCTATGAAACAAGACATTTGTAATTCCAAACTCCATTAGCAGTAATAAAGTACTCAGAAGTGATGTACTCCCGTTTATGTAACAACACCCACTGCCTACCTGTGAAACAAGACAGTTGTAATTTCAAACTCCATTAGCAGTAATCAAGTACTCTGAAGAGATGTGCTCCCATTTATGTAAGAACACCCACTGCCTACCTGTGAAACAAGACAGTTGTAATTCCAAAACTCCATTAGCAGTAATCAAGTACTCAGAAGAGATGTACTCCCGTTTATGTAAGAACACCCACTGCCTACCTGTGAAGCAAGACAGTTGTAATTTCAAACTCCGTTAGCAGTAATCAAGTACTCAGAGGAGATGTACTCCCGTTTATGTGAGAACACCCACTGCCTACCTGTGAAATAAGGCAGTTGTAATTCCAAAATCCATTAGCAGTAATCAAGTACTCTGAAGAGATGTACTCCCGTTTATGTAAGAACACCCACTGCCTACCTGTGAAACAAGACAGTTGTAATTTCAAACTCCGTTAGCAGTAATCAAGTACTCAGAGGAGATGTACTCCCGTTTATGTGAGAACACCCACTGCCTACCTGTGAAATAAGGCAGTTGTAATTCCAAAATCCATTAGCAGTAATCAAGTACTCAGAAGAGATGTGCTCCCATTTATGTAAGAACACCCACTGCCTACCTGTGAAACAAGACAGTTGTAATTTCAAACTCCGTTAGCAGTAATCAAGTACTCAGAGGAGATGTACTCCCGTTTATGTAAGAACACCCACTGCCTACCTGTGAAATAAGGTAGTTGTAATTCCAAACTCCATTAGCAGTAATCAAGTACTCAGGAGATGTATTACCGTTTATGTACGAACACCCACTTGAAATAAGACAGTTGTAATTCCAAACTCCATTAGCAGTAATCAAGTACAGTACTCAGGAGATGTATTACCGTTTATGTACGAACACCCACTTGAAATAAGACAGTTGTAATTCCAAACTCCATTAGCAGTACTTGAGTACTTGATACTCAGAACAGATTTATTACCGTTAATGCAAAAAAATTCGCTGCCTAGCTATCCCCTTTCGTGTAATCGTGTACTCAGTAGAGATGTACTTCTTTTACGTTAAAACATTCGCTGCCTAGATATGAATTCCGTTGGGTGTAATTGAGTTCCTAGCAGTGACATACTCTCGTTGTGTAAGAACATCCGCTGCCTAACTATGAAGGACGTTGGGATATATATACGGGATCAGTAGTATGTTCTCCCGTATATATAAGAACAAACGCTGTCTGTCTAGATATCCCGTTGGTTTTAATCGAGTGCTCAATAGAAGTGTACTCCTGTCTACGTAGTAACATCCTCTTACTATCGCATTTGATCCACTTGGATCAAAGGCTTACAGTAGAGGATGTGTATGTGATCCTTCTCTAGACGAGTTTTCACCTCCGGATTCGCTCTTGTATCCGTAAGTAGAAGAATATAATCATCGAGTATTATTCCATCGTTGTCAGCATTATTTTAAGAAAATTCTATAGTAATTGATGCCACAACCATAAAATGTGTGATAATAGTTATTGATGGATTTACCTCAATTGTTTAGTACGATATTCATAATTAGATAGGCTAAGATAACACTCAATATTAAAAGAAGTTCTTTTATTAAAGACGTTTAGAATAAAAAAGTATATGACAGGTTGTCATGTCTTAAGGAATTGTTCGCTTAACTTTACTCCCATTTTAAGTAAATATCTTTAAAAATAAAGTTTTTTTTATTTTCACTAATTCCATTTAACTTACAACAGAAAAAAATTGTTCTCTTATTAGAAACACTCCAATTCTCCAATAATTTATCCCACCGTTTTATGAACCATGTTAAAAATATTGAACTCCATATTATTTCAAAATACATTTTATGAAAGCTAATAAGAGTTGTTATTAAGAATGTTATTTCCTAATTTTTGAAAAACAATATAACAGACACATGGATTATTTTAAGCTGTTACAAAATAAAACTAAAAATACCATTTTAATTATTTTAGCCAAGATTTGTACTCCTGTATTATAGTACAATCTTTAGTCCCAAACATAGTTTATGAAGTTTATACATTTTGAAACAATTTCTATTGTATTGCTGTATATAGTATATCACAAGTGTAAGGGATGACCGGATCTACTGTATGTGTGGGCACTGTGTAACATCAATCCCGGTCTTTCTGTGCGTCCTGGGGGGACGACGCTCGCTAAATGTATGCGTAATATATCAGTGAACGTTAAAAGAATGAACATCCTGTTAAGTAGTCCGTTGATTTTTAGAGCACTGGAGAGTGTAAGGAGGGTCAGTTATTGACAAAATTATTGCTCTACATAGTATATCACGAATTTAAGGGATGACCGGAGCCACTGTTTGTCTGGGCACTGTTTAACATCAACCCCAGGCTTTCTGTGCGTCTCAAAACGTGCCAGTCGGGGACGACGCTCGCTAATGTAATATAACAGTGAACGTTCAAAGGGTGAACAAACATTCTGCCATCCTGTTAAGTAGTCCATTGGGTTGACAATGCACTGAAGAGTGTGCGGAGGGCTAGCTTTTGACACAGTTATTGTTGTATATACTATATAAGGGGTATAAGGGATGGTTGAAGCCACCGTTTGTCTGGGCACTGTGTAACATCAACCCCGGGCTTTCTGTGCGTATCAAAACGTGCCAGTCGGGGACGACGCTCTCTAATGTAATATAAAGTGAACGTTAAAAGGGTGAACAAACATTCTGCCATCCTGTTAAGTAGTCCTTTGGGTTTATAAAACACTGTAGAGTGTGCGGGGGGTTAGCTTTTGACACAGTTATTGTTGTATATACTATATAAGGGGTTTAAGGGATGGTTGAAGGCACCGTTTGTCTGGGCACTGTGTAACATCAACCCCGGGCTTTCTGTGCGTCTCAAAACGTGCCAGTCGGGGACGACGCTCGCTAATGTAATATAACAGTGAACGTTAAAAGGGTGAACAAACATTCTGCCATCCTGTTAAGTAGTCCATTGATTTTCAGAGCACTATAGAGGGTGCATTTGACAAAAAAGTTCCTCAAAGCTTGTTCGATGACGTCTTTTAACAGACTAGACAAAACAAATTATATTCCCGCAATAGAAATATTTTTAAATTAACGTTTAGGGATTGGCATGCGATGGACAAATAATTTTCACTCGTGGAATTCAGAAGTTGTGTATTAGTTTTAATCCACACTGCGATTAAAATCATTGAATTTAAAAATTAATAATTAATCTTAAAAAAATCAACATTTGCCAGGATTACAAGTGTCCAATATTAGCATGATCTGCATGTGTAATGGATAATATTGATTCTACGACTTTATATAAATAAACAGACAATGCAAAGCAAGGTTTTTTAGGTTTCTTGAAAGTTATAATTCAACTAATTAAATTTGACGTACTTATGGTTGTAACGATACTGTAACTCATTATCCATAATAAATACAACATTATAGTAAATATTCTATTTAAATGGATAACGTAGTTACGGCAGAAAAGATTTATTGATTGTGAATGATGTTCAGTTTGGCTCTAGTTCATCTTCCTATTAGTGAAACGTCTGTCAGTTTCTAGGTGCTGCACTAAGAGGACAGTGAACTGAAGCTAAACTAAACATTCAGAAACGGATAACGTCGATAAGATAGGAATATATGCCATAATACAGAGACTATTGTAATATCAAGGGAGTAGTAAAGAGGGTACTTGCTCGCTGCGATAAAGTCAACTATAAACCTTCCGCTTCAATGTTAGGGGACGCGCCATTGCGAGAAGACAATGTTGTTTTACAACTGGCAAGCTAACTGCTATTGCACAGTTCGAGAAATATATATTTTCTGCGTATAGTGTTTTGAAAGTCCATTAAGAATTCATTCACAAGAGAAACAGAATTATTCTACACGAACGTATTTAGCAGCCTATAGGCGTAATACTTACGTTTAGAGAAGGATAAAAGCTCTTGGTAATTATATAAATGTATTGTATTGGTTTCACCTAGTATATTTAAATATGGTTTAGCAAGCTACAAAGTTTCTTCTCAATACATACACGGCAGGAGTACACTATACCACGTGTCGTATACAAGCTTCATTATATATGGAACGAGGAGAATTCTAAGAAAGTACATTTACAATTATGAAACTCGAGCTTGCCCAAGTAGAAATAAAGTTTGATGATCCAAACTTCTATATATAAATTCGTTCTCGGATGACTGACATTATAAGAGAAACGATCTTCCACCACCTTAAACGATTAGTTTCACTGCCGCTCAGCCTAAATCCTATGCAGGGTTTCTTTAGTCTAAAAATGAAAACTTTGTGTAAATTTTTAATTTTGTAGTTAAATAAATTCTCAAGATATCCTGCGGACAGATATGAAAAATTGTTGTTAGAACAATGGGTGGTAGACTTCGCTGAAGCTCAGTATAATATTATATTACACAACTTTTTAAATTCCCGATAGTTCTGGAAAGTGTAATGATTGGAACGTTATGCCTACAACATTATAGTACAACACTACTTTCCGGTACCTGTGGTTTGAATTACATTTGAAAATGAAAGAAAACATGCATACTTATTAAAATACATTTTTGGCTACATGATTTTTATGCAGGGTTTCCTAAGTGCACATAAATGTGGGAACCAGATTATTTTCCACATGTGTCGTATGTGTTATGTAACTGAATATTACATTTTGACGAAGCTACCACCGACATGTGTATTGAGTTTTTATATTGTTATGATAATATGGCCTTAGTTGCACAGTGACTGTGCTCGAATAAAACTGTGCAAGATCACACTCGATGTGCAAGTCACATTGTTAGCGTCGAAACTTTTTGTATAAGCATAAAAGCTACGTTATTTAATCTTTAAAAAACGTAATGAAGATCCTTATCATCAAAAGTTTACTTTCAAAGCAGTAGATCTTTAATTATATCAGATTGTTATTAAAAATGTAATTGCTACATTGATAACTTAAATGATTTGCTAACGGCAGAAATGGCACAGGAAAGGAATGAACATTTTTATTACGTAAGGGGATAAGTGAGAAAAAGATAACATACATTTCATTCACCAGCTTAGAATGGTGTTGAAAGAGCGCATCGCAGTCTCAAAGGAGCGGAATTCTTCAAAGAATATCACGATGATAATTTTTTGAATAATTCTTTAATGTATTCCGTTTCCTTGAGGATATACTTATAGCCCTCTGTTTCTTAATTGCGGTCTGAACATGAACTTCTGATGTAATGCTATCAATAAGTATGTATTTTGTTATAACAGTCAATTGCACAAGGCCCTTTACATTTGAATGTCATTCAAAATTGATTAATTTAAGACAAACCCATAGCAAATTATGTTCTTAAAAAATTAACTGGTCAATATTCTTCAGTTACGTTTGTTGTTGACAGTGGAAGGTTTGAAAGGATGACATGATTTCGGACATTTGCCATTGTTATATGTTACAAAAGGTATAAAACAACGTTACGAGAATTGAAATATATCCTCTTCATCAGTATCCCACTTTCGCCTGTCCTGGTGTGATGTGGGCGTGATTCTCGTCCTCGTGACTTGCTTGGGACTTCCATTCTGTGCGGTAACAACGCCTGTAATGGACTCCAGGCAGATGTTGGATATATTTAAACCCTTTTCTATTTCCTTTTTTTTTTATGTTCTTTATTCTTGTATGTATTAGTCCCCCCACCTGATGAAAGGATAGATTTCAACAATACGTTGTGTCATGCCTTTTGTAACCTATAACGATGGCAAATTATTACCAGTATTATTATAAACAACATACGCTTAATGATTAAGAGAATGATTAGCCTGCATAATCAATATAGCCATATTGCCTTACTTGGTTATAAAAGCCTGTCTATTGCTTCGTGTAAATAGCATATTCCTTGCGATAAGTAATTTGGTAAATGAACAGACGTGTTTCATGTATTTAGAACAAGAATTTAATCATATTAATAATATTACACTTTTGGCTTTAGTAAAACTACAATCCTGGGTATATCCAGGATGTTCCTGAAAGTAAGTTCGTACTTTCCAAAGAAGTGAAATAAGGTAAAAGTTTTATACGCTTTTGACTAACGTTATTGTTGGTTGAGCTCGCTAAGGAGTGTGACGTTTCCTTTGGTTAAAATCTTCATTGTAAAGTGATACATCAAAATATTTCAAAGGTAAAAGTTTATTAATTAATAATGAATATATTACGGATAGGTTACTTATTTTATTATTTCATATGTTAAAATTATGTATGATTGTAGTGTATTTCTTTACAAATTTATTTTATCTACGGTTTTCTCGTTGCCATTGTGATTCCATTTAACAACGTACACTAACTCTCAGCCAAATCCCAAGGAATGAAATGATCCATAATTAATCTAGACGTTGTCTATATAGGGATGTTGCTAAATGCACAATTCAATCAATTATACGAGCCAGTTTGTTCTCAAGATATCTCTGATTAATATTCAATACAGAAATAAAACTTTTCATCCCCATGAGTGATAGGCTTCGCTAACGCTCATTCAAGTAATGATGGGATACTCTCTATGTAAAGGGCCTGTTCATAACTATGCTAGAGTCATAAGCACATAGACAAAATGACTAGTATGCGTAGTAAGTAATTTCTTCCACGTGCAATTACTGATTGGAGAAATAAGAGCGGACATTTTTCTGTATATAATGTTTCTTTAGGACAAGCCTTTTTAAATAATCACAAGGTTCCAGGATTATGTCCAAAAATATAAAAGGGGGTCTGTTAGAGTAGAGAGTAATTATTTCACCTACGCCATACATTAAATTAACCTTTCTTATCTATGTGCTTGGATTAAAAATTGAAAATCAAAAGTGCTTCTTCCGAAATTGGGAAGGAATAAGGAGATGGAGTTATCATCTATTACCATAGTGTATATCCTAAATTCTTTGAGCTTATAGCAACTACGTAATTATTCATAATGACGCCTTTTTAAGAGTATTCATTATGGTAAACAGTCGTAAGAAAGTCATTCCATTTATGTGTTCCTATAAAATATTAAAAACAAGGAAAAAGACATCCAATACTATAAATTAAACAGTTTTAGCAAAAAACTTTTTTAAGATTTGGATATCCCAGCATATTAAGTCGCTCTTCAGTCCCTTCGACCCCTAATCAATATTAAGTATCTGTACTCTTCGCAATTTTATAATTTAAAACCTCTTATTTTGTTTTCAAATATCTATATGAGCAGCTTGAATACAATTGCACTATTTAGTCGTTTGCAGTACAGTAAATGAATACTATACATACCACGTTTCACACATGTTTAGGTCAAACCTTCTTTGAACTAATTAACAAAAGTTTATAATGGGAAGAATGTAATGGAGGAGGTGCAGAAAAAAAGAGGATCGAAACAAAAAATTCATAAAGTGTGATAATGTTACAAGAAGGATTAGTATGGTTGAATTGCAAACTGACTTGGGTAAATATATGCGTGATTCAATCTTACCAAGCTTCCACGTTGTAAGAATAGTCATAAACGTCGTAACGTAGCCTGTTTAGAAACCAGAGAAGAGACACCACGTTTGAGATTATGACACAATTTCCCTTATTCGTTTCCTAATATCTGTAATAAAGTATATCTTGACTACTACTAAAGCAATAGTAGAACATGTAATATGTTGAGATTTATTCATAATATCAGAAGTTAGGAGTACGCTACACAATGTATCTCGTAACAGTCTTTGCCGAGGTTTTTAAGTCTATTACTCAATTCTTTAATGGCAGAGAGAACACAGGAAATCATAGGACAAAATAGTATCTACTTCCCACGGCAATTAAAAGAGAAATTGTGTCAGCCTATTGAGTGATAGGTTCAACGAGGCTGTGCCAAATTCTATGCTTGGATGTGTACCATCATAGAACTCATTCTTGTCTATGTAGAAATAAAGTTTCGTTCCAAATTCCAAGTCGATAACTAAAGTTTTCCTTAGGACGTTACCATATTGTCTTACTTAGGATCTTGCTATGTAATACATCCACGTTTGCATCATTAGGTTTTGTATTGGTGATTAATTAATAAAAGTCTACACACCAAGTCACCATAAAATAGTGTTTGATGCTCTGAGTTATTAGGCTACACGTTTTAATACGTAACATGTTAAATCTGTTATGAGTATATTGTGTTTGTTTACAAATTCACTAACGCTAAACTAAATCCCTTGGCATGATATGCACCATATCCAATCTGTGTTCCTCAAACAGAAATCAATCTTCATGCATTATTTATAACTTACAGGTAAGTTTCTTTTCGATATATTGTGCGGACAGGTAAACAGATGGACTGACAGACATACAGACAGACAGAAATAAAAATGTACATCACCGCAAGTTATAGGCTGAACATTAGCGCTGCCTGTTAGCACTTGGAAGTCCTGACATAATTAATTGGCATTTGTTAAATGCCAAGCTAAAGGATTGGATTCTGTGTCCTTACCAAAAATTAATGTAAAGATTCTTACTGGAGAATTCATCCTCAAATACACACGTTGTATAACTTTTCCATCGAATGTGAGCAACAATTCCAAAGAAATAATAAAATATCAAGGATATTAAAAATATGCCCGTACATATCTCCTTCATTATCTTGAATATCACTAAAAAATTTCACCAATTCTTCATTGGTATCCATATAATGTTCCTTGTTTCCAGGAATTAATTCATATGTCACATGACCTAATTAAAAGCTTTATAGTTGCATATAGCAATTGGTCGTTATGCATTATGACTCTAATGTTATATCCACGTTTACGGCATTTACATGTCATGATTAGCGAAATTACGAGATCATAATATTTATGAATGGGGGTAGTTCCGAACATTAACATGAACTAAGCATCAAAGAGCTAGTTAACTGCACGTGTACACCACATGGTGAGCGTCTTAGTGCGTTGGTTAACACCTTCACATTGTATAGGAAGTCACACTTGATATCCGTGTATAAGGAGGCTCTAGTAGTAAACACATCGACCTAAATAAGAATGTAGCAAAAATTGTATTGACTAAAACTTTATTATCTTAAAAAAACATTTCAGAATGTTTTCTTACTTATTTTGATTTTTACTTACTACATAAATGATCTAGTTCCATTACTTAGCTTATAATATTTATATTAGTCCTGTTCACGATAAGTTTAAATGATGTCTCTGGTAGGATTAAGTGTAGTTATATAATATTCTTGGATATATAAACTAAAAATAATAGTTGCTGTTAGACATGTCAGTGAAAGTTATATATTTACTTTTATAATTTCAAATTTCAATATATATTTTCCACTACAAAACTATTACTTGCAGCAAAATCAAATAATCCGAATATAACGCAAGCACCTTTCACTTATAGACTAAATATTTGTGGTTGATTGCAGGGCGTCAATCCCTTGTTCAGTGGGTAGTTGACGGCTATTGGGTAAGGCGGCTTGATATAGTGGCTTCTAGAAAATTAATACGTTGCCTTCTCTCGGGACACTTTCTTATTAGTGGAGCTCTCAAAGGATCTCTTTAATTTAGAATGCTTACAAATCCACCATGTGTACTAAATTTTCTTAAGCATTACATGTCATTTAGTGTAAATCCATAATAAGTTCAGAAAAGAAAATGATTTTCAGACACAATTCGTAGAAGTGTGAATTCAATATGATACTCCCTGGATGCTACGCCCCCGGGCCCTATGTCAGGTATTAGCAAAGTCGGGTATAATTCTGTGACTGGTTAAGTCCGGCCATTAGATAATGGATCAGGTAGACCTGTTTTATTAAATTTTCCGGATATATCAAAAGTTTTGTCTTCAAGGGCGTTTTGTGGCTGAACCGTTAGAGATACGACAAAAAGTGACTGGACCTTTCTTGTAGGTAATTTAAAATCGAAGGATGTACACCGTTATGGCAGCAAATTGTGTTCATATCTGAGAGCAACTATCGGTAAAGATATGTTGATGTATTACAGAGAATCTAGCACAAGATGTTTTGGAATAGACTCACATTTAGTTTTTTTTCGATCAAATATCTGTATAGCCAAATCAGTCCAAGAAAATAGTAGTGTTACTTTATGAAAATTATAATAGTCGTTGTCTTCCATGAATAAATGAGGTTTTTTGGGTTTGCAACGTATGGTTACCGACAATTAATGGTTTGTGTTTACAGTTGTGGTTCGGTTCGTCTGACAGAGGTACGTCATACATAATATGAAGCTCAATTTATTGACACATGCGTGTAAGCCTATCCATTATAATATTTCACTTTCTCTTTATATATATAAGGAAAGAAAAATTAAAAGCATAAAATATGCTTAGTATGTCATCATTTTACTTTTATTAACGAAGAGAAAGAAAAAACTAGCCATTAGTTAAATCTAAAATTGAGTCCCTCTTAAGATTTTATTCGGAAAACCAATATAGTGGCTTGATTGTATCCTATAAACAACATTTTTGAGTACTCTTCATTGAAAGATGCACGATGAATGATTTATAATTTTCTTCAGGTGTAAAATTTTCAAAAGTTTGATCATGTTGTGCAGCTTATGCAGACTCGGGTCTATTTGAATTTCTTCATCGGCCCGCCGTTCATTTTTCCATTCTAGTCCTTAGGGCAATGTTAGAATGGCAATACGGAGACCATATTTTCTCTAAAGACTTTATTTTTCACAATTATATTTAGACCAATGTTTGTGTACATCCAGAGAATAAAATACCCGTATTTTGTATTATTTGGTACACTAAAATGTAGTATGTGACTATCGCTAAACACTATTTCTAGACACTCATATTTGAAATCAAATTGACACTTTTAAGGAACAAATCTCACTTATAAACTGGAAGGTTTTTGATCTTTTAAGACCTTCATAAGATTCCCCGTCCATCAGGTCATACCCTATTGCATCTCTCGTTTAGGTCATACCCCCGGTCCGCTAGACACGCTACATGTGTTGTTGAAAGAGTTGTACCGAGAGTTTCTTAAGTTTAGTTGTGAATTCATCGATTCATGAATATTAACATATAAAAAACTACGCAATAAAGTGTCCCCCGTTTCTTTTATAAACGAGTGCGCGTTCCATATGGCGTGCTCGACAAGCCATAAAGCAATCCCAATTTCCGGAGGAATAAAATATGTGGAGTTGACAGGCACTTGACATCTTACTACCACTTTTTCCAACATTTAACACTTAACTACGTAAAAAATACACACCGATAACAATATCACTTTTCCACATGTTACATAAAACGAACTTCTATGAATGATTTTGGCAAGTGAGTGGAAAAAAATTTAATAAGTAACTTAGTTTATTTATTGTATTTAAGTCTATAACAGACCCATTATTTGTCTTTAGACTTTATTCTCTTATGCTTTAGCATAAAAGTGATTCCTTAGTAATCGTTCTACGTTTTAAAAACTAATTGAAGATTTCGTTATTTGTAATAACTGTCCAATACAATTACAAGTCGTTGTTTTTGAGATTTCATTACAATGTGTAACCTCAATATTAAACACATGTTTTTCAATACAGTCAATTTTAATCTTTCGAGATGACTATCTTGTTACGCTAGAGGTAACCAGTAGCATTACAGGGGTATAAGTAAAGTTGATGCCATCTACTGATGGAGACTCAAAGTTGTTTTTATAGTTATCTAATTACTTTTTTGCGGCGATAAAGTCAACTATAAACCTTTTCCTTCAATGCCCGTGTGACAGTAGCTCAACATCGTTTTTGTAATTAGCCAACTACGTACTTATTCTTTGCTTGAAGGCTATTTTTGACGATGGGAGGATTTAAAGGAAACGGTATTTTTCCGGACATTTGCCATCGTTCAGTGAAACAAGAAATCAGTAACACTAAGTTTCGAGATCTGCAATCCGATCTCTTCTTCAGGAGAAGAACTAACCTAATACATAATTACAAAACATCTCGTTTTTGTCTGCTGTGACGATTGCCATTGGCTAGTGCCCTCTGGTCAGTCGTAGGTGGTTAGTAGACGAATGCAGACGTATTGTGTGTGACTTGTATTCTGTAGTTCAGTTTTAATGATTAGTGTTGTGTATAGTTTTTTATTAAGTGCATGTTTTTAGAGTTAGTGAAGTTGACAAACAACATGGTGGTTGTGATTCCTGACTTAGGCGTGCCACAACGCTTTGGTGTGATTTGTTTATTTTAACTTACTTTGTAATTATGTATTAAGTTAGTTCTTTACCTGAAGAAGAGATCAGATTGCAGATCTCGAAATGTACTGTTACTGATTTCTTGTTTCACTGAACGATGGCATATGTCCGGAAAAATCCTGTTAACTTTACGTACTTATGTACTTTATATCAGCCTCCGGTTCTTTTTTCGTTACAGCTACTGATTACAGGGTTCAGAGCCATAATCAGACATAACTAAAACATAAAGTTCTTCGTCGAAATTCTATAGTTCAATACAACGCAAACATATAACAAGTAAATAAATCAAAATAAAATAATTTAGAAATAAGGATTCATAATAAGTTGTAGGAAATAAGGAATAGGATTTATAATAAATTTATTACGACACGATGCGACGAACAAATTTATTTAATAATTATTATTCTCGTATTATAAGAAATCACAATGTTTGGAATTTTTATATCCTGTGGACGAGCAATGTGTAACTGCACTATTATTAATTTTGGTTGCTGTCCTTAGTTGATATAAATACAGTAATTAGTTACAAATAACTTTCAATTTCTGTCAATTGCATTCTGCTGCTTCGAACTACAATTGAGATGAAGACAATTTTAGTTCGCACTTCACCTCATTCAAGTTTACGTGTTTTTAATTTATCTTACATAAAACCATAAAGTTATGATCACTGCTTTCTGCTTAAAGTTTAGTAAAAAAAGCATATGGAAACAAGTTTCTTGTTTTTTTAGGCCTAACAGATACTATTTTGGGTACAGCTAATCATTTCTTTTAAAGTAAATTGTAAACAAGATGAATTTTTGTAAATTCATTTTTATGAAAATTTGTGTAATTATATTTTAGAATTACAATATATTCAAAATTAAAAATATATTGAGAGCTGATTATTTTTAATTGTGAGGTTTTATCATAGTGATTCTAAAGTAAGGGGTTTTACGTTTTCAAAGAAAAAATAAAAAAAGTTCTATCATTAAGGCACTCTCCGACTCACTATGTCAAATTCAGTGACCATTTCATAAAATCAACTCTATGTGACAAGGAGTTTTATAAACATTTTAAAAGATTTCAGTGTTATCTTACACTAGCACATTTTTAGATATCTGTAAGTTTTCAAAATGAAGGTTTTAAAACTTTGGAAAAGAAATGGTTACATCTCATAATCGTTCATCGTAGATAGAAAAAGTTTTTTTTTTTTGCGAAAGGTATTGGATTCAAACTAAACTTGACGGCAAAAAACTATCGTAAATATATATGCATATAAAATAATTTTTAATATATGCAAAACAATTAATAGGTCATTAGCATTTGCAAAGGATGTGTATTTCAACTATTCTTGAACTGTTCTATCACTAACTCAGATCGTAATTCTGACGTCTTAGACCACTCGGTTATTGTGACTTTGTGAAGTTATAAGAAACCAGATTTGAAAGGAGAAAAGTATTTCAGACATAGTCGAGATAGTGATGGTAAATGTAAACAATGAAGTTGTCATTTTAAAATTTATCCATCGTCAACAATTCAGTTTAAACAAACAAACAGCTAATATAATGATGGTATTGTGAACTGATTTAGTGAAAAAACGTATTTTGTTCTTGGCAATCATTCGTACTTCTGTCTTAGACTATGATACATCTAACACACAGTATATTGACACATGAGTAAGAGACTAATCATATGCTATTCACTGAAACATTTCAACACTAATTCAATCACAAGTTCTCAAATCCAACTGAAAGGAAAGACTGACATACTTAATATATGACTTTATGTCACACGATTAATGAATAGTGTTAAAATATTTCTAGCATCCACAACAAAATTGAATTAATTTTTCCGTTTGATCATTTCTTACAGCTGAAATCAGTTCAGTATTTGGATTGAAGTTCCATGCCGAAGCTAACCAAAAAAGTCCTTGACGTGAATATACACTTTCTTTGAAAATCGGCCAGTATCAATCAATCGACCAAGAAAGTCATCCAAACTAGCAATATTTCGGAATTACCCACGGTACAGTTGGGTACTTGGTACACATTGCTGATCATCAGCATCTTAGGTATCTCCCGCTGGGAACCATGTTGCCCTCATCCCTGTTTACACTTCACTCCAAACCGCTGCACCTCGGCCACCAACTTCAATCTCCAACCACGGCGTTATGGTTCAAAGGTCACAAGCAATAACTCGCGTTTAAAACATGTTTTTGCGCTTTGTGCTTAGTAATTTCCAGATATTCTGAAACGACAATTTGTATCCGCAGTGTGCTCGTACATAACCAAACTAATAATAGAATTTTCTTAATTTATCACCATGATTATTAAATTATGTAATGTTTGTACTAGAGGTTGGACTTTGAGACGGTTCGATTTTTGCACCTACGAGCTAAGTTCCACAAACCAGATCCACATTATGAGCTAAGTTTATGAGCTTAGGTCCAACAACATTCGTGCAACGATTATGATCCAATTTGCTATTATGAGGGGATAAAGAGACATTTTTATTGTATTTACCATGGAAAGATTTTAAATTCAATATAAATATTTAAAATTGTAAGCATCGATTGAGATGCAAGCATTCTGAGTAAAAGAGAGTGAACGCTTCATGACTTATTAAACCTCCAGTGGATTAAGGATTAGGCTTCTTAAATAAACGTTGCCACGTGTTTTGTAAGGAAATTGCTTATTTAATTATTTGTATATTTCTAAAGTGCTTCCACAATTTTAATAATGTAATGTGAAGAGCGCTTTGAAATAAACGTCATTCATACAACAGTTCTCAATCTAATCCATAACATAGCATAAATATCACTGGTCGTCTCGTTATAGCAACAAATTCCTTATTTACCTAATAACGTTTTGCTTTAACTGGAGTAATTTCATTATTACAAATGATAGCCTATAGTGTTGAAAATTGCCACGCGGCGGTTCTTTGCTGAATAGAGACTTGATTAAACACAATGAATGAAATGAAATCTTCAAGGTAGTTCGAGTAAAGGAATAAGATGAAAATGTGTTTTATTCAGCTGCTGAGAAAGGTGTTGAAAGCGCGCGCCACGGTCTTGGAGTTCCGAAATTCCTCACAGACTTATTACGTTGTTAAATTTGCTGATTCTCTCTCTCTCTCTCTCTCTCTCTCTCTCTCTCTCTCTCTCTCTCTCTCTCTCTCTATCTCCCCCCATATCCTGAACATTTTACTTATAGATAATAATCTATACCTGTTCCGTAACTGGTTAGTGGTTGAAACGGAGGAGTAAAACTAGCAAGAAACATGTATATCATTTACAAAAATGTGCTTTTTACACACCTTCGTTGTCTAAGTTTAATTAGTCGATAGAATGAACAGACCAATATTCTCCATGGATACCGTGGTCACTTAAAATAGTAGAAAATTTAATTTTACAGTTTATAGTTTCTTCGCTTTAAAATTACAATTTAATTTTTAATTTTTTTAATAAACATTTTACCGATTAAAACGTCTAAACCTTTTCAGTTGACAACATCAACGCCAGATGCATGTTCAGTGAAGTGTATACGGGTATTGGAGAAGGTGGTTTGATGCAGTGGCTGCTAGAAAACTAATGCGTTACTTTCTTTTGTCGTATTTAAAGGGATTTTTACGATGTCCGGATTTTACCATTGAATTGACGTTCTAAACTGTTGAGAGAGTTATATGCATGTGTGAGGATATAGTTTGGGATTTTAATAAAATTGTTAAATTTGCTGATTCTCTCTCTCTCTCTCTCTCTCTCTCTCTCTCTCTCTCTCTCTCTCTCTCTCTCCCCCCTCTCCCATACCCTGAAAATTTTAATTATAGATAGTAATCATTCACATTCCAGCCAATTAGATATTATTTTTATTTGGCTTGTGAGATTTGAGATTTTAATGTATTCCTCATTTAATTAGCAGAAACCATGAAACATTTCCTAGAAAAGAAAATACTGATATTAAATATATTTTACATGAGTGATTAAAGGCAGAAAATATTATTTTGGCGTAGTTAGTAACATGATTTCTTGTATGACTTTTATCTCGGAGTATAAAATTGAAGATTGTTATTATAATAAGTACGTTTTTCATGATGGAATGCGGTTACTTGCTACACCTTCCTTTAAAAATATTTATATGCAGATGAGGGGGTTTCTGTTAAATTGCTGTGATTGCAATCTGCTGCATTCTTAAAACTAATGTGATGCAAAAAGTTAATGTGCACAATATTTGTTGTAAATACCCTGAAACTAAATAAAAATATGACTTTACTGCGATACACGACCATTGAGATATTTTTATTCCTTTTCCAAACTTAGAATGGTAGCTATCTTGAATACTTATAAAACAGTATTACAAATATGTTGACATAAAATATATTGAGTTTGCGTATTCTTTCCATGAATAATTAATTTTTTGTTGTAGGATGTAAAATAGCCGAGGTCAAAATTTTTATTCATTTATGAAAATGGTAGCAATATTGAAACTATTAGTTACTGAATATTGGTAAACAGATATAACGATATGAGTACTGTAAGTAATATTTTGGTTCTAAGTTAATTTTACAACGTTTAGAAATTAAAATTGTTTTCTTCTTTTCAAGCTTTCAATATATTGCAGTGTTAAATTCTAGGATCATTTATTTGCTAAAATGCAAAGAAATAATTTCTAAAACATTCAGTTATAGCAGTAATGTCAATAAACAAATTTGTGTTCTAAATTTACATAAAATACACAGAATATTAAGAATTCGCCTATAATGAATAATGTTCCGTCTTTTGATTGAACTAGTTTTACCATTTATCTATTTCGAACAATTGTTAATAATTACTGTCTAATTATTGAAGGGTCTTTATTTAATTAATAGCTTTTTAATTAAGGAGGTATTGTTTGTTTATTTCCGAACAATATAAAAAATCATTTATAAGAATTAGGACGGTTAACTCAGAGTAGCCTATACAATTAAGTACTGTAATCTTTCACCTAGGTAGTTAGAAATGTCCATTAAATGTTTTCATATGTACGGCACTAGAAAACGTGGCACAGTAATTCGCTATGAACATCTCAGACAGTATTATTGTACCTTCATTATTCTCTCCATTACTGCGGTATTATATAATAGATGTATACACAAGTGATTGCAAGTGACTTGCGTATGAAACTTATCAATATCTGAATAACGCTTTTGAGATAGCTAAATGTAGTAAATATTATTATGCCATCGACAACGATATCACATTGTGTTTCATTAACAAGTTCCATACCATTGTAAATTAATTAAGCTTACGTATCGTGCCACTGTCAGGTAAACCGCAATTATAATGGCAAACCGTAAATTGGCTTTGAGTTTGTGTTTAATCATCGTACATTAAAACCACCAACATTTACGTGTTTAAAGGAAGAAAGTGGTTATTAGTTTGCACTAACAAATCTTCGCAATTTGCTTCGTGTGTGTTTTCCATACTGTTTTATATGGAAAACTCCCTAATTCATTTTCTGGTAAGATACTTGTCCAGTCGTAGAATATAATTATGTGGGGGTCGTTTGTAAAAAAAAGCCGGAATCGGTTTAAATGTTTTAGGATAAACGATGAACATACACAAAAACATAGAAACATGTCGAATTGTATAACCTCCTCCATTTTGAAGTCGGTTAAAAAGTAACTTAAACAAGATTGACGAAGTTAGATTTGTAATAAAGTTTCCGATCTGTCGCTTCCGGCTAGTGAATCACCACACTTTAGTTGAGTACCGCGTTGCCTTTCTTTAATAAAATCTTGTACTTGTATAATTCTTTATTTAATTTTATTAAATTAATGTTTTACTTAAAAAAAAAGATTAGGTAAGCACAATAACCAATTGCCTGAGTTGTTTTCCAAATTAAGAGTTACTTATGAATTTGGTGGAACACTTAATATATAGTTAATATAAATTAGTAGGTAGTAGTAACACTATTGTGTTGAAAACTATGTGTATATCTCTAATTAGCTCTATACGATTCATGTGTAATAAAAAAGCCGCTTAATTAACTTTCAGCGGCGATCTTCGAATCAGATTTGAGGAAATCTGAATCGATTTGAAAAAAATTAAATTGCGTGGAATGTGAAAGGGGATTTGGTTAACGTAACAGCATGTTAAGTGAAACATGTTATTATAATTCTGCTGAATATATATTGTTTTTAAACCTACCCCTTCATACTGTACGCCCCACGGCTTCCACAGCACTGTTCGTGTAAAAGTAAAGGCTCTATTACGATACATGAACTGTTCCTCAAACCTCCCAGTTCTCACAGGAGGAGCTGCTTATTTCCTGTTATAAATTTTATTTTCCAATAGTGAATCCATTATTTCACACATTTAAAGTACAATAAGTAGTTGTAAATTATTCTCAGTTTATGTTAAACGAGCGGGTCCTCAATAACTTACAAAGTTTAACACATTTCAGAAAGACTGAAAGATATGGGTTTGATATATAAACTACATATATCACCAATTTCCAATTAATTTCAAGACTTAACAGAAAACTGTTGTCGAGAAAGTAACAGACGCTTTGAAATAAACAACATAGAAAGTTAAATCAAACAAAAACTTAATATTATATACATATTTGAATGTAGCATTCTTAGAAAATTAAGTTCTATGCAATCCACCGTTCTAATTGAGGTACACATCAGAGCGTGACAAGAATTCAACTCTAACTTTTTCAACACTTATATAGTACAATTGTACTATATTACTTTTATATTTACTGCATTAAATGAAGTTCTGATATCGACTTGTAGAAAGTGTTTAAACAGTGAGATTTATATCTAACAAATGTTTCTACCTCTTAAATGCTACGATTAAAGTTTCACAAATTTATTAAGCATAGAAGATTATTATAAAAAATAAAGCAGTTAGAATTAAAGTTAATAAGTAATGAATAAGTTGTTACTCTACAATATCTGACGAATAAAGTTACATCTCAATCAGGGAATATTATTAAAAATTCAATAATTATTAAAAATATATTAAATTCGCCTCATGAATTTAAATGTATTGGAATCATTTCTGAGTATTGCTAGTATAGATTACTTCAGTAACAATGCTGAAATTGGAATTACTAGAGCTCATTGTCGAGGTAGTCATGCAAGAGGAGATTAAATACTCTAATCCTAATTAATAACCGTAAAGTTATATGTTTGGTGAATGGCCATCCACAACTTTTAATCCTTTCAAGTATCTGTGGTTACATCGGGCAACTCATGTGTGTTCCATGTGCATTGAACAAGTTTTACTCTTTGAGAACTACAACTGTGAACAAATCTATCAGTTTTTGAACGCGAAATCTGTTGTAGCATGAGTGTGTTTACATAATATGTTAAAAATAATTTTAAACTGAATTTTTTGGGATAGATATCCGTGTTTTACGTAAACCAAAAACAAAATTTTTGAACGATCAAATGTCCCAAATTCTACTATATATAATTGCAACTATTTGAGTGGCAACACATTGTGGTGGTATTAAATATTATGACAATCTATTTTGTCCAGGAAAACTGTCATTGTTTCTGCTGATTAAATGAGGAATACATTAAAATCTAACACACCAAATAAAAATAATATCTGATTGGCTGGAATTTGAATCGCTAATCAAAATCCCAATCTATATCCTCACACATGCACATAAATGAGTATTAAAAAATTTAAAATTAAATTGTAATTTTAAAACGGAGAAACTATAAACTGTAAAATTAAATTAAATATTGATGTTCAATCTATATCTGTTTCTAAGCTACATATTTATAGATTTAAACTTCACGCAATACAGGTACAAAATCATTTTTCCGCTTTTTGTTACGAAGGAATAAAGTTTAAATCAATATTGGAAATGAAAAAGGAATTCAATAGCCGTAACAGAATAGTATGTTTATTAATTAGAAAAAGAATGTACGTTTTTATGTTTTATCAGAAAAAAACCTGTAAAAAAACACAAAATCGTAAAGCAGAGTTTAAATGGAAGGGACCGATGTAGTACGGCTTCCTTACCAAGCAGTCATGCTTAAAGCATTATCCTACAGTAACCCTTGCTACAAGGTGAATTATATGTTATATATGCTGACAGATGTTAATTTCTCTAGGTTAGTGTAGCCCTCAAAAAAGCTTATATATGAGAGAAAATTTCTCACAGAAAGTAGATAGAAATGCTGAAAGTGTCAAGTCTTTTAAAGCTATTAAACTTTAATGTTTTCAATGTAATATCAATATACATAGAGGATAAAACGGATCATTTATGAAAGTATTTTCGTAGCCATGCTAAAATTTGTTTCTTTAATGTAAAAATACAGCTCTTTTATATTAAAGTGGAAATAGCGGAACAAGCGGAAATTTTACATCATTGGTAGAAAAGCTGCTTAAAAAACTCTTATTGTAGTAATTCAAAAGTTTGTTACAAAAAATTTACTATTGCAATGAAAAATCGCTTCCATTCTGCTCGGTTTATGCGTTCACATGAAACGATTTTCTCCATTGAGTCGCATCATTATTTTTACTGTCGTAACGTGGGGTTTCTTAAAATTGATAGAGGAGCTTTTAAAGAAAGACATTAATTTTCAACCTTGCTAATCTTGGTGAAGGTCGAAATGTAAGAGTTGAAAATATGAAGAAAACCTTTCTCCAGATTATATTTTTTCTGCCTCTATACAGTTAGGAACATCAATATTAGTGACATAAATGGTATGAAATTAGATAGAAAGGCCGAAATTCGTCACGTATAGGTTTGTAGGCCTATGTGTTTAGCTGATGCTTTTAAAATTTACTAACTTGTCTAAAGGTTGGTTTTTAAGGTGTCAAGCTATAAAAAAATAATATATGGACAAATTATTGTTTCATTTTTCAACCCTATTGATCCCCTCCCATTTCGACAACCATCGCAACTAGCGCGGCTACATTTTTTGTTCAGATTAAAAAAAATCATGTTGTGTACTCCTAAAATACAATTTGGTTTTTTACTTTTGGACTGATATGCTTGTGATTCATATTTTATAACCAATTTATGTAGTAATTTTAAAAGCATAATGAATGAATGAAACAATCAAGATTGTTCCATGCTATGAGATTTATGTTACTGACCTAAATTTATGCTCATTCAATCTTGTAATCATTACTAAAACAACAATAAATCGAATGAAACAGAATTTTCCGGATATTTGCCATCGTTAAGTAATACAATAAAATCAGTAACACTACGTTTCGAGATCTTTAATCTGATCTCTTCTTCAGGTAAATGCTTAAAGTAATGCATGAGTACAACCTACGCAAACAAGACATACCAGAGTGTTGAACTCATATTGATTTTTGAAATAGAAAATCATTAGACATATTAACTATGTCTTCCACGTCAGACAGTGGGTTATCTAGAGATAGGTGAGTACCAGTCAATACCATCATCTACACTATTTTTTAATCACAACCTTCTTCTTCTAATTTGTTATAAATAAAGGGGGTTGTTTTCAATACTGTATTCTTTTTAAAGCCATTGTTTGGTGGCAGTGAGATCCAAATCATTTGTAACTGAATGATAGTAAAAACCAGTTTATATACAGCATACCGAAACAAAGCTCTAAGAAGGAACTCGGTATTATTTGTCGATTCTAGCCTCGGCCGGTAATACAGAGAGCTCGATTCGCACATAAACTATGTACGAGTATACATTGAATAGCAATTGTGCTAACTGTTGTAGAACATGCACCTGCCTTCTCAGCCACTCTGTAGTGTGTACAATTTATATGTGTTTTCATACAAATAATCCATAAGGTTAATTTAGTACACGAAATAAACAACCCTGGAACAGTCTCATAGTCGTCTAAAATACTTTAAGCCCTAGGGTTAAGTTAAATTAATGTTTCCTTCATGTTCTATAATTAATTAATTAATAATACTTTGCTGCGGGTGTCTCTTTTGAACATTTTAATCATTTTTCATACCTAGAAAGCATAGAATGCACAGGAGATATTTTATAGAATCTGTGCAGAATAAACAATTTAAATCTTTTCGTCTATTTTTAAAGGTTTCGTATTAAGCCAGTAAATGGTATTTGTCTAGCCCTGAGACTTATTCACATGAAGTTTGTTTCGATATGGATTTAAACTTTAAAAATCACTTGGTATATAAAAATATAACTATAATGTTTTCAGCTAAAATCTAGAAACAGAAATATTTCTCCACCCAGAAAAGAATAATTATCTCAGAAACTGTCTGCGTCTTGAATATTACTTTGAACTGACAATATGCCAGAAGTGTCCGCAAATAATTTCGCAAAGGAATGTTCTAAAAGAATTCAGAACTGGTATCCAAGATCTCTTTATTTAACGCAGTGAATTTTTAAAATAGGATATTGCAACTTTAGATATTCTCTACTTATACTTGATCTAAAGTTGGTTCGTAAATTTAACTATTAGCATTTATTTTCTAAACTTCCGTTTGTAAAGATCTAAAAAGCGATATAACGTGACATCAATTTCAGTGGGAGTCATTCGTAAACGAAGAGGATTATAAATTTAGTATAGACAGACTTCAGATCCGCCGAAAGAATCAAAACCCGTAGTGACACTAACAAAATTTAGGTGAGAGACGATGCGATGAACAAGATTAGCAGTTCCACCCGTTCAAAGAGTATCAGGTAGAATTGGCCTGTCGGCGACAACATGATTTAGAATGGTGAAGGATTTGTGAGGAGAAAGGTGAGTTTTTCTGAACAAAGATAATATCAACGTCATTATAGTGAAGGAAATGAACGAGTTAATAAAGTAAATTTCTTATTGAGCTGCAGTTCCAGAAATGAGACAAAACTGTCTAGACATTGCGAGTGAGTATGATAGTGCCGTATATTATTGCTGTCCCGTTCAGAGTCACAATGGAGTGAGACAAACTAAAGATTGGTTTCCCCCTCCTAGTGCGGAGTTGGAAGACATAAACGACCTAAACCTCATCTGCGGTATCAAAAGGGGAAGTGTGAAAAAACTGACATTCCGTTTAGTAAATTAAGTGTGAGTTGTACGAAACTTTAAGATACTTGTCGTAGTGACAATAAACTCACCCCTCGAACAGAGGGTGGTGAAAACCTCACCAGTCAGACGATGTAGGGCAGCAGCGTGTGTTTGCAGTCTGGAATGTGTTCAGTGTAAAGCAGCGGGATTTTGAGTTGGGTAGGTGGTATCATGTTTATCTCAGCGGACAATGTCAAGGATGAGGCAGGACTAGGAGAACGGCAAGGAGGATCAGATACAGGAGTAGCAGTCTTTTATTTTAGGAAGAACAGATTTTCGGGATTCCAAAATAATAATGAAAACAATGTTCGCGTACCGAACAAAATGGTCGCCACGATGAAAAAATCTAAGAAGACTGTAAATAAATAAATAAGTAATTTTATGAAATGTCGACTTTATTTTGTTATTAACAGCTTCCTCTACTATAACAGTTAATATTTCTTGGAGAAATTATGGTTAGGTGATTAGTTTTGTTCAATATTCACAGACAATACAAAAAAATATACAGGCAAACAATACCAATTGCAACAGTTAATATGGCAATTATATGCGATTCTCAATATGCTTCAATTGCAAGAATATTCTCAATAAATTTAAGTTTACTTTCAATTACTTTAATAAAGGTGTAGAATATATGGTTGCACTTATAAAAGAAAGAATTTTACACCCTAAAATCCATTATAAACAATTTTATTATTTTTGCTAATTAAGAAAATTTCTGTTATGCTCAGTTGAAGATGTTAATTAATGAAACTCCTCATAAACTTTCTCATCTGAATTCATAACCAAGTACAATTATTAACCAATTATTAACCAGGATCACACCATTATTGTGTTCCCTCCGTTGTTTCTGCCAAGATAATCTCGTGCCAATTGTCAGTTACACCAAAGGTTTTTCTTAATTGGCACCAGTATGGATGTTACATTTATTTCTGTCATGATTATATATTTAAGGTAAATCACATTAGTATTGCTTCAGTAAAAATATATAAAATCTATTATCCCTCTGGGATAAATAGGATTGCATTGCAATTTCAAGGCTACAACTCCAATTTAAATGTTACAACTACAAATAAAACATTTTGAGATGTTTAACTGCATTGTTTCATATTAAGCCTTAGAGCGCTGAATACAAATTCCTATATTTTCCCCTAGCGTGCTATTAGCGTAAAAAATTAATTTTTAATTTGTTGAAAGTTCTAATTGATTTAATATTTCTAAAGTTACCATAGGCAGAAAAAACATTAAAACGGAATATTTTTATTTTTTTTTGTTTTTTTTTACAGATTAAAATGTATAACCAAAAAAAGAGGGAATTTTCTAATTTCAAAAATATTTTTGTGAATGAAACACTTCGAAGCATGGAGTGTTTTAAATGCAGTCAAAATTGTTGAAATAATATAACTGTAAAACATGTTCAGAAATAACGTAAAACACGCAACTCAACACAGTAACAATCTTACGTGCAGGTCTCGTGAACGACACTGTCGTCCTCACCACGCGGGAAATCCCGTAAGACGCGCCAGTCAGCAGGTCAGAATGGCGTTCAGTTGTTATGACAACAAGTTTCGGATCGGCAACAGTAGGCCGAGAACAATGAATGGAGCGCAGTGATTGTCTCAGGTTCGTTCAACATTCTACCACATTCTATCGGCAGTTTTAGAAACTATAGTTCACGACAAAAAATAAAAACTTCGATTACGAGATTTACCGTAATACTCGTGACGTGTCATTTTCACCGCACGAATATTCCCGTAATACGCGTGGTGAGGGTTAAATGCTGATATAGTTACGAAAGTTTATTAAAATTTGCGGTTTAAACAAATTTACTCATCTGTTACAAACACACACGCACACAGTTTTGATTTCTTATTACACAGTCACCACAACTTACTATAAATATGAAGAAAAATTACTTTTGAATTCTGTTGAACCGGTGAAAAATTATACTTATTTTATACTTACTGCAATTAATACTGTCAGTTGGTATCATACAATATGTTAAGTTTATTATCTCATGTATTTAACAATAATGTTGATTTGTCTCTTATGTCAAAATAAGCTATAAAAGTTCATTTTATCATATGCGTCCTATACATAGGAGTAGCTTAACCACACGTTGCTTAACAGGTTTGCTGAGGTTGTATGCAAAATTATAAGTCCATAGCTTGAGTCAATTGAGTAAGAGATAGGCTTCAATGGCATTATGCCAAATTCCATGGTTAGTCCTGCACCGTCATATAACTCATTCTTGTGAAAGTAGAAATGCATTTTCAGATTTTTAAACTTAAAATCTTAGAGATCTTTATCGAGATATCTTATGGATATTTTGCCTTAATTTATTTCAATTTCATATGTTAAAATAACATATTCTCAGAAAAATATTAAAATGTTCGATAACGCTAAGCCAAATCCTATGGAGTGTTGTTCACCATCATCGAACTCCATGTTGGCTATATAAATTGTAGCTACATGCACATTTAAAGTCTACGACACTTTGTTCTCGAGATATCGTGCTTACAGACAGACAGAAAGTGTTTCCAGTACTTCGAGTAACAGACTTCACTAACGCCCAAGCAACAAAATTAGGCTTAACTATTAATTCAAGTATATCACCTGTCTTACGTACAAGGGTATGGTGTTAACCAACGGAGCAAGACAGATGCACGCCATATCGTGTACAGGAGCAGTTAACTCTCTGATGCATAGTTCATGTTAGCGTTCTGCCATACCCCACTCACAAACATTATTATGTAATAATTTCGCTAATTATAACACGTAACAGCCTTATAACACTTTGAAAGCATTAGAGCTGCAGTTTACTGTCACGTGGTATTTAACAATTACAAACATAAGTTTAGTACATTGAAATGAGGCGTTTGCAATTACTAAAGGGTACCGAAAGTGTGTTTAGATATATCTATCGTAACAAAGAAGGCATCAATAAAAATGCTTGAATAATAACCAAAAATTGACGTTGAGATACAATAACTAATACAAGGATAACATGGTCCTATAAAATAAACCTGATTACCTCCCTAATGTTCTACCCGCTAAAAGAAGGCGAAATGAAAATTCTACGTAGTAATGCAACGTTATCATAAAGCTGTCTATATATTTGAAATATAACTCTTATGTATATTCAACCACCAAATAATCTGAATTCACAGCCCTACAAATTAAATATTAACATTATTATAACAATCAGAAACTTTTCTGTAGTTCCTTACAAAGAAACAATTGATTAGAAAACTTTTAAAGAGTAAGTGGTTCTTTCTTCGATAAATCCTCAAGTAAATTACTGAATCATGTTTCAGTAGAGATTTTAACTTAAGGAAAATGTCACATTACGACTTAAGGTGGGTACAAAACCGAAGGTAAAGTTTATTCAAAGCTTATACAACTTTTACAGCATTTCACATCGTCGAAAAGCTCAAACTTACTTTCAGGTACATTGGAAATAAAGTAATCTCAGCTCTGTACGTCTCACAAGAAACAAATACTGAAATATTTTTTAGATTGTTCAATTTAGAATTCATAAATAAACAAGGTTGATGTACGCGTATGTTACCTCTCATACAAGATTTCTTTATCTTCACATTAAATACGAGTAGAATTTGATAATAAATCGGTGAAAATATTATACACTTCAATTATTGTACAAACTTTTCAATAGATTGTTCAATTTGGCACTTTTGTTTAGGCCACCTTACTTTTTCCCTGTGACATGACTCTATTTTTAATAACTCTTCTGTTTTAGCATGTCATAAATACATATATTGTTGGGCTTTTGTCTTTCGCGACTCAAATTTGAATTCCTTGATTTGCGTAAAATGAACAATTAAAAACTTTTTAGGCTTTGTTTTAAAAATGGAGAATTATTAGTAAAATTATTGTAGTGAAATAACAAACACTCTTGTTTGTTTTACATTTCTTTATAATCAACTGAAAAACAATTACGAAACAGGAAAAGAATGAAATGAGTAAATTTCCCAAGAGAATGAGTTATATTGAAGAGAGAGCAAATTTAACATCGTAATATTACTAACAGAAATTTCGGAGCTCTCAGACGATGGCGCGCTCTTTCAACACCATTCTCAGCTGCTGGATATAATACATTTTCATCCTTATTTTCTTACTTATCCTCTTACGCAACCTACCTTGCAGATTTCATTTCATTCATCGTGTTAACCAACTCTGTATTGGATATAGAGCTGTTTGTAGCAGTAGTACTTTTCCTGAAACACTTCATTTTTAACAGTTCTACATACCTCTACGAAAGCAAATAGTTGTGATGATAATATATGATCTGTCTTTAAAGCAAATACATTATATTTATTATACTTACTACATAATAATAGAATTTTAAATTTATTGTGTCAACAAAGTGTTTGACTCCCCTGATCATAAGTACAGTTGACAGTTGAGTTTCACTGTAAAAGTTTGTGACGTGTCACATATATATATATATATATATATATATATATTTTTTTTTTTTTCAGTCAGACTCACACGCAGTGTATACATTATTGATTTTATTGATTTACCGTGATAAAAATAAAATGTTATATGTTAGAAAATACTTTGAAAAACATTTGCATGGAAAGCAATGGCAATGGTGCCTAATAGTTTTATGCATTGTGAGATTGTTCATGGTCGTGATTCAATTTGGCGGATTAGAATACCGTGGTCGCTATGTAGCTTCAAAGATTAAAATTCTACGAATTGTTTATGTGACTTATTGAACACAAGACACCAGTCACTGTTGGACGGCCAAAATTAACCCCTTGTGTACTGCAATCTACAATAGGATTTTATGTAACAGACCACTGGTTGTATAATGCTACTGAATTGTAAAAACAACGCTAAAATAATTACTTAACCGTTACTTTGTTAATATTTTCAAAATCAATATAAATAGTATTTTATTACTTATTGTTCAAAATACAACGAGTTATGACAAAATAACAAAGTTTTTTCTGGAAATTTATAAAAGATTATCTGAATTGGTGTGAAAGCACTATTATTATAATGTTATTTGTTTACTGACAGGTTATAACTTAAGGTATGAATTGTAGTTTGTAGTAATTATGTAGTAAAATAATAAAGCGTTAATGTGTTATTTTTTTAGATCCCATTGATTAAAGAATGTATTATATTGAAAGTAGAAAAAACTGACTTAACCCAATTAGGAGATTTGATTGGTACAATAAAACTTGGAGGCTTTGCTATCAAAGATTCATGACCGGTCGAAAGGCATGGGCAGTGAGACAGTTTGCACCAACTGAGACAATTTCGTAGAGACACAACATTGTTTTGTTTCGTCAGGCCAGTGGACCATTGGGTTGTAGTAGCTTCTTCTTTCTTCGATAAGAATCGATAACTGATAATGTTCCTGCGATAATCGTCTATAAATATACCCACGCATGTTATCTCAACGCTCTTTATTTAAAAAAAGTTTCGTACAGAAATGAACAGTTTGTGCGTGTTGAGTTAGCAATAATGAGATTTAGGAAGGGAATATAGAGTTAGATCGTTCCATAAGTTGTATTACATAATAAAGTTTACTTTGACTAATACTATGAACATAAATCACAAAACAGCGGAATAATTTTAAATTTGTACCAATGAATGAAAACCCAGAGTGAAACCCCAGGTGTTATCGACGTTTGCTTCTATAAAAAGTTTGCCAGCATATATTTAGAGAGGTGGAGATGTGATTGGATTAATGCTGAAATGTCACTGGCCAATGCGTGAGTAGCATTTGATTAGTGACTGACTTGTATCTCAGTACTACTGAAAGTGTATACTGTTAAATAGTCTAAGCTAAACAATATTAGATATCGTGTGATATTTTAATAATTGATTATCATATTCGGATTCTTATGACTCATTGAAGCATACTTCACGGTATAAAATGCAACTTTATTAACAAGTGCTTCTTGTAGTTGTCGTTTTAAAATGAGTGTGAACCCTACCAAGAATAGAAAAATCTATTATAGAAATGAATCTCAAAAATAATCCTGATTTCCCACATAAGTCTTGTACATAATCATGGTTGGTAGGCCTGGTCCTACACTACAAACAGTGGGTTATATCGTTCCGTGATAAAATTTAATTTTAAAAGGTTTTTATCCAATTCGTGATTAATGTTTTGGACGTGACAGATTTAGTTGACCTGGCCGTACGTTTAGTAAATAGAAACAGCTAATTTTATACTGTAAGTAGACACGAACTACAAAGATAACCAAACAATTAACTAACAAGGACTAACGTGTCTATTGCAATACCCTATTTGACGTTATCACGGAGCGCCGCACTTTATCAGTAACGAGTGATAAGCTTTGTTATCAGCTCTGCTGGGGACATCGGTAGCGTACAGTATTGTGGAGTCGAAGATCCTAGGTTCAAATCTCGCTTACATCAGTTATATTTTTTCTACTAATAGTTCTTTTGTAAATATTGTAAATAATTTTATTTTATATTTTAGTTAAATTAGAGCTTTATTATTGAATAAACATTGACATTAATATTAATTTATTAAGAAATTGTTTTAGTATTTTAAACTTTTAATTGTGAAAATGGACTTTACAGTTGTGAAAACAACCGCGGGCAAACCATGCATTTTATATTTAAAGATTTCAAATATAGACAGCAAAGAACTCTAAAATCAGGGGATATAAACTGGCGCTGTCTGACTGGCAAGAACTGTGGTGCGTCTATAAAAACGGATGCAAATTTGACTCGACTGTCAATTGTTAATGAGAAACACACAGGAGCGCATGCCGTCACGATGCGACAGATGAAATCTCCGGGCCCCGCACAGTCAACTTCCTCGTCCACACTATCTCCAGCGACCTGCTCCACACCTAGCAGTGTTCCTCTTCACAATGTTTCACTGTCGTCTGCGACTGCGAACTTCTCGCCTCATGCTTCCGCGGCGTCCACACCTTCGTCTGCTGCTGCTCCTAGTAACGCTGTTGTCACGCCGACACAGCCCGCGACTCCGACTCCAAGTAATGTGGAATCCTCATTACCAGACGGTCCTCACCCTCATACGCCTAAATCAACTTGTTTGACTGAGATGCAAGCGGAGAACTCCTCTCTGAGGACTCAGGTAGCCGAACTCCGCAAGCAGTTGCATGACGTATTGGACCATACGATTGAGTCGGACAGGCGCCTGCTACAGTTTACTGATGAACTGTTCGTTGTGAATCCCTCAACTTCATCTTCCGTAGCTGAAACTGTACCGATTGAACCCGGCGAGCAGCGGTCATCCAAATGCAGAACCAAGCAGTGCACTGAGGTTCGCGACCTTGTAAATAGCCTCAAAACCACCATCGAAGTGTTGGAAGCGGAGATCGATCTACTGAAATCGGGAAATAGCAGTTGCACAGTATAAAGAGGCGAAAGAGGAAAATTCCACTCAATGAACTGTTTGCAGGAATAAAAAGAATCAAACAATAAGAATACAAAATAAATATGACATATTGAGTAAAATCGCGGAAGTAATTGAAACCATCTTTCCTAAAATAACAACTTTAAAAAAAATCTAACGTGAAAAAGAATGAACAAAATAAAAATAAACAAAAACGACAAAAAAAAAAACAACCCAAGCAGAAAACACGCAACACCGAGACATCTGTTACGCCAGTGGTCTTTTCAACAGTGACTGTCGAGGGGGATAGCCACGTTCGCTCTTTGGCCGGACTTGTCCAGTCCCTCGTCACCGCGAAGACGAGTGTGTTCGGGGTGTGCAAGCCTGGGGCCGGCCTGTTAGGTGTGGTTGAGGGCGGTCAGTCCCCTCTTCCGGGAAGCTGCTGTGTTCTCATTGCCGGAGCGAATGACGTCGGAGCCGGCGAATCATCTCCAATCTTTCAGCACCTTGAGCAGCAGATCATCGTGCGCACCTCCACAGCGAAGGTCGTGGTGTCGACAGTGCCATATCGCCACGACCTTTCCACCGACCACCCCATAAACAAGCAGACTACCCTGGTCAATCACTACATCAGAGAGTTGTGTGCCAGATGTGAAGGATCCGTACTGCTGGACTTCAACACCATCGGGAGGCGGCACTTCACTCGCCATGGCCAGCATCTGACAATGGGAGGGAAGCGGCTACTGGCTCGACTTGTGGTGGATGGGTTGAGGAGGGCAAGCTCCGTCTCTGTGGGCCGGACACAGCCGCCACCGTCTTTGCCTCTGCCGTCACCTGCTGCCCCGGCTGGGTCTCCGAGCATCGCCACCGCGGAGCCGCAGTCTCCTCCGACACTGTCGCCGGGGTTGACTACTGACACTGCGGTTCCCTGTGTGTCACCCAGTCCGACTACACCTTGGACACTACCCAACGACAGCTACGCAGATGCAGTAAGATCTTCACCTCCAAATGTACGTCATGCACCTGATGAAAGGATTCAATCAAACGCTGCTTTTTAGGGACCCCACTTGGAAACAGCGGAAAAAATTTACTAACAAAACTTAATTAAAACAAACAAACACTAAAAAACAAACTGAATTCAGACTGCTTCATCAAAATTCTCAATTTGCAACCAACAAACTGGACCAAATTCAACTTATGTGCGAGGATTTGAAAACTGATCTGCTTGTAGTAACCGAAAGTGGTTTCAACATGGAGAACATCGCACTGTGCAAAATCCCAAGTTACAAATTGGCTTCCGCGTTTTGTCGAAACCACTCCAAAGGAGGAGGAGTTGCTATTTTTCTTAAACAAAATTTGTTATCTACACCTTTTCCGATCCAACAATCAACCGAAAAAGATTTTGAAGCAGTCGGGATCAAACTTCAAACGACACAATCAAAATTACTCGTGATCGGAATTTATAGGTCTCCCAGTGGCAATGAAGACATCTCTTTTTCTAAATTCAAAAAATTATTGACATGCCTGACTAACCAACGTCAAGAATTTGTCGTGATGGGGGATCTCAACATAGACGCCTTGGATAACACTCACCATTCCACAATTCGATTAGTCGATTTACTTAGGTCATTTGACCTGGAGTTGCTAGTCAAAACTCCGACGAGAGTGACGGCTACAACAAAATCGGCCTATCGACAACATCATAACCAACCACCCAAGTGTCGCAGTGTCTGTGGTGGATACAGCTATTTCAGACCACTATGGCCAAGAAGCCATCATTAGTGGGGTACAATTCAAAAGGGAGCCCAAAATTAAACAAACAGTAAGAGACATAAGGCCAGAAAACATTGCTCACCTCAACATTTCCCTTTCTAACGAAAGATGGGATTTTCTAAATTCATTTCAACCTCTAGAGCGGCAATGTAAATGGTTTAACGACACTCTAAATTTCCACATTAACATCTGCTGCCCTACAAAAACGATCAATGTTTGCGCACAAATTAAAAAAAAAAACTACTGGATCATAACGGGTATTTTAGTTTCTAGAGAGAAACTAAAATTCTTCTCCGAAGTGTATTCTTCTTCAAGCGAACAAATCAAAATCTTTTTCAAAAACTATAAAAAAATATACAGGAAAGTGATCCAAGCCGCAAAAGCATATGATGTCTCAAAATCCATTCTCTCTTCCAAAAGCGTTTCAAAAGCAAATTGGGGCATCATTAACAATAAAACAAAAGCTCACAAAGAAATTAAAATTAAAATTGGGGATAGGCTTGTGGAGGATGAAACAGAGATTGCCAATCAGTTCAATGGATTTTTCGCATCCGTTGCTGGTGGGCAGGGTCCTCGGCCATCTGAACCCCAAGTACGCCCCTCGCGAAGACAGAGCCCCACATCGTCAATGGCGTTGGCTCCTGTCGTTGAGGATGAGCTTCACCGAATTATTCAGCAGCTCCAAGCCAAAAAATCAAATGACATCAATCTAATGTCCACGTGGCTCATAAAAAAAATGCTGCAAGCATTTAGTGAGACCTTTAACTCAATTGGTAAACTATTCGTTCCAAACAGGAGTGTTCCCCTCTCTCCTGAAAATTGCTAAAGTTGTTCCAATTTTCAAGAAGGACGACCAAACTTCAATCACTAACTACCGGCCTGTCTAATTTTGCCAGTGCTTTGAAAAGCTTTTTCTTATAAGAATGCTTCGGTTTTTGGACAAATGCAATCAGCTCTCAAGTGAACAATTTGGATTCAGGAAGGGTAAATCGACAATAGACGCAGTCGTGAGTCTTGTCGATATGATTGTAGAGGGGATTGAATGTCGTAACCACTCAATGAGTGTGTTCTTAGACCTGTCCAAAGCATTCGACTGCGTTGACCACTGTACACTGCTTGACAAACTTTAGTCCCATGGTATTCGAGGCGTGCCCCTTAAATGACTTAGTTCGTTTTTAACTCACAGATTCCAAGTTGTTCAGATATCTAGCAAGTCGTCCAAACAAATAGAACTGAGTTACGGAGTCCCATCCTCAGTCCTGTGCTTTTTCTGCTTTACGTCAATGATCTTAAATCATCGCTTCTGCATGGAAAATTAGTGCAGTTTGCCGATGATACGACTCTCTTTTTCAATGCAACATCAAGTGAAGTGTTGGAACAACAGGCTTATGTTGATATCAACAACTGTGTCCAATACTTTCACAGCCTCAATCTTACAACAAACTCTTCAAAAACCAACGTTTTGAATTTTGCCTTGCGCACCGCAGGCAGCCAGTGTGGGCCTGCCATTTTGTTAGATGACTCCACACTGGAAGAAGTCAGCTATTAAGAATTCCTAGGAATGCACCTTGATCGAGGGCTGACTTGGAATGAGCATATTGACTATGTTTGCGCCAAAGTCTGATCTGGAATTTTTGTTCTGAGATCTTTAGCCAAATACTGCCCGAGTCAGGTACTGATTACGGCGTATTATGGACTGATTTACCCCCTGGCTTACGGTGTGGTCCTTTGGGGAGCTTGCGCAAACACACAGTTTCAAAGAGCATTCAGACTTAAAAAAAAATCAATTCGAATAATCGCCAAAATCAAATTTAGAGAGTCGTGCAGGGAAGCTTTCAAGAAATTGCAGCTGTTGACTCTGCCGTGCCTCTACATTTTGGAAACAACTTTTTTTTTGTATGAGTAAATGTGCCTTAACCAGAGGCCGAGACATCACATGTATGAGACACGTGGGAGTGCTAACTACCGAACTGGGAGACACAGAACGGTGGTTTATGAACGCCTGCCCTCGCAGGCGGGTGTTCATTTCCTCAACAGACTGCCCAATTCAATTAAAGATGCCCCAACGCCTAAGGCGTTAAAGACTCGCCTTAAACGCCTATTGGTGTCACAAGCATTCTATAATGCAGGTGAGTTTTTGGAATTCGACTGGGAGACCGCCCAATTAGAAGACTGACTCCGCTGTACTAAGTGGGTAGCATTGGCGAGGGATGAAAGAGGCGTAACTGTAAAATTGTATGTGTGAGTGTGTATTGTTGTATGAATGTTAGAAATTTAAAAAAAAACCCATGAAGTTTGCCATACAATGTAAATATTGTCTTCGCAATAAAAAAGATTTGATTTGATTTGACATTAGTCAAAATTTCATTGGAATATCTTTTGAGAATGATATGAATATTTATCTTAATAAGACTATTAATATGTTCAGTACTATGTAATACTATATAAATTTACTGAAGGATAAATATTTATATAGTTGTTTGGTAAAAAATTAACTTTTTTCAAAATAATAGTTAAATAATTTTAATTCGATCATATGACAGCTTATTGGGTGGTATCATATTTCGCTTCTTTTTAAGTCCGCACGATGAAGGAATTTCAGTGTCTATAGATATTTTTTTCCAACACACTCTATTTTGCTTGTTGACCAATCGATAATATTATATATATATATATATATAATTATATAAGCAATGATGCGTCAACTCCGGAGGGCCAAGAAAGAATAAAGTATGTAGTTAACTGTACCGAAGCTGGCAATTAGTTATAAAAACGACGTTGAGCTCCTACCACAACGACCATCCTCTGGGCATTAAAACGGATGGTTTGCCTTAGATTTTAACGTAGACGGTTATTAGTTAGTTATAAAAACGACGTTGAGCTCCTACCACAACGACCATGCTCTGGGCATTAAAACGGATGGTTTGCCTTAGATTTTAACGTAGACGGTTATTAGTTAGGTATAAAAATGACGTTGAGCTCCCACCACAACGCCCGTGTCATTGACATTGAAACGCATGGTTTGCTTTGTAGAGGGCTAATGTTAATGTAGAGGGCTATTTGTTGGTTAGTTAGTTATAAAACGATGCTGAGCTTCTACCTCAACGTCCACGCTCTGGAAAATGAAGCGCAAAGTTTGCCTTTGACGTTGTCATAACGGGTTTGTAGTTCGATAGTTATCAAAACGATGTCACTGCAGTCACTTGCATACGCTTCTCTCGATTGGATCGCTATTACTATATTTAGATAATTGAAGGCCTCAAAATGTAATCAAAATATATCAGTATCATAGTTCATGAGGTTATGTCAACTACAGTATTAAATGAATTTTAACGTAAATGAATGTTTTTTTCTGTTACATATGGTACTTCGTTGAAGGAAAAATAACATTTGTTCAAGCACCTTTTGGATCAAACAAACTTCTACCATATACCAAAAGATATTAAAAATATACATGCCTAGTTTTAATGACACATTTCTCTCAAGATCTATAGTTATAAGTACTAGTATGCTCCTTTAAAAAGAAAATTTGTAACACGTCAACCGAACAAAATATGAATGTCTTTGTATTAAAAGCCATGTCAGAATTTTTAATATTTTATTTTAAAATTTAAGTTATTATGTTGTATTGCAAAGCCTACACAATTTAACACATGTACACCCGATCATCACATTGAAACTTGTATTTAAACCTGGTAGGATTACAAACTTTCCCTGTATACTATGTAAAAGTACAAACAAATGGATGATAAAGATTTAAAACACAATTATTTAAAGTTACCGAATAATAGTGTTCTTAAAACTGTTTATATCACGTGTGTAATACAATTAAGCTTAAGCATGGAGTAACACAATTTGATTAGGAGAGCTTTCGTTGTCTGATATTCATTGTCGTTGAAGATATGCAATTGTTTTTTGCACATGGTGCACATAATTTTGTATTTACATAATAAAGTGAAAGCAGTATTATCATAACATTCTAATGATTATCTTCCTCGGTGCACATAAATGTTAGTGGTTTGCAGTTTGCAATTATTGAGCTTTGACTCAAAGTCAATTTGTGGTTCGCCCCCGAAATGTGGTTTGTCTGAGAGAGGTGCGTCATTTCCCAATACGTAGTTTAATTAATTTACACAGGCGAGGAACCTTTAAATTACGTATGTCGCTTGTTAGTGAAGCATGTTGTAATATCATTATCGATGGCACAAGCAATAAGTTAAATTATCTGAAAAACTTTATTCGTATATCGATTCTTTGTATATATCATTGGATCATTATTCTAATATTATTTGATAACAAAGTAAATGGTATTGATAAAAAAGTATAAAAAACTAAACAAACTGTTTATAATTATGTTGTCGTGTAATGTTTTATCTTTCTGGTAACGATTTCATCCCCACATAACCTAATCGAAAAATTTAACTTAAATATGCGAGCTATTTGGAGCAGCAAATTTGTATGAGTAGTTCAATCTATCATTTTGAATGGTTGGCGCTGTATATGAAATCACCATGTAAAAAGTAGGCAATTCAGATGGATTTAATGGTGGGGGCCTACACTAAAGTAACAATGGTTGGCTTGGGTGAAGATTTACAGGTTAATTTAGTCTTGTATAAGTGTACCAGATTCAAAACTTTTGTTGTACTGTTTGTGTCCACTAATACTAAAAATACGCCATACTTGTATTATATTACTTTGTGAAAGCCGTTTATTATTTGAAAATGGCGCATTGTAGCGGTACAACGGTTATCGTAAGATTACTGGACCAAGGAACGTCGAGCGTGGCTGCTGCTTGGATAGGTGACTGCTAAGCGATCCTGTCCTTGCAAGCAGCCCACCTGCACGGCGGCCGTTGGTGGTAGTTCGGAAGTCATCTTTAAGCCGTTGGTCTCCAGATTGTTTTACAAATAGAGGGCTTCTTATGTAACTCGCCTTGTAAAATAAGTCTCGTCTTGACTTTATTTTACTTTATTATTAAATCATAACCATAAATTACCTTTCAATTGTTAAGAATCTACTTAAACCACAATAAAAACAAATCATGAGACCTCTTGAGATAAAACTAGCCTCTATCAAAAGAAACACAACTACAAAAAAGTGTGTACATATTTCGTTTAATAAAATCAAATTAGGTTGTAAAATACTATTATCGTAATATCCCTCTTTTGAGTATTATTAGAGAAAACACCAAATTAGTTTTCTAGCAGCCACTACATCAAACCGCTTCTCCAATAACCGTCAACACTTCACTGAACAGCTGCTTGACGTTGCTATAATCAGCTGTATAGATTTAGTGTTTTTTATTATTGTAACTTGGTTGCTGGATAACAGAACAAACGGAGTTATGATATTCTCTGTTTTTATGACAATTTTATTGTGTAGTGACCACCGATCTTATAACTAAAAAGATTCCTAGAAATTTGCTTTATTACGTATTAGCAAATTTACGTATACAGGGAGTAAAGAAAAATACATATTTAATTAAAAAACAATACACTCAAATAACAATACATAACTCGATTCTCTTGAAATAAATATCAAATATAAATGAAACCGAATGTAATTGAAGATAAACGGTTACCACTTACAATTTTAATTTAGTGCCTTCAAATCTAACTTTACTCAATCATATAAAGTGTTCCAAAGATTGATGATATATTGCTTGTTTCATAATACGTAATATATGATAATTTTCCTCTATATCACATATTGGCCAAATTTGTAATGTTGAAGGACATTTTTAAAACAACAATTGTGACGTATTTTAAGTTTTTGTGACCATATTACTAAAATAAGTCCAAAGTAAATATTTAGTGTGATACCTGTTCGAACAAACACTTTAGCTTTAACTCTTTTTCAAGTAATTGCAATCAATCTAACGAATAATTAATATTGTCCCTAATTTGAATGAAATACAATACGGGAGTTAGCTGAAATTCACGCTCATAATAATTCCTATAGAACAACGGTATGGAGTTACCAACACATTAACAAGATGTCATGTGCAGGTGCAGTTAACTAGCTCTTTGATGCATAGTTTATGTTAATGGCCTGAACTACTTGCCAATCTTCATTTACTATCATTATGGTCTTTTAATTAGCCTAATTGACGTATAAAAGCCTTACAGACATTTAATGGATTAGTATAAAAAACTTAAAAAATCCCAATAAACAAATTTGTAATTGTGGTCTATCAATAACAAAAATGAAGGTTTATTACGTGACTTAGTAAAATATTAACGGAACGCAAGCAACGTTGTGAAGATACATTACGTAGTTGACTATGGCGTCATCTTCCAGTGTTATTTAATATAACAGGTAATCGTTTACATACAAGTGTTTGATACATGACCAATGATAGTTGAAGGCGATAGTACAACAGGAAAATGAGTAATAACTATGTATTCGTATGTATGTATCTCCTAATATTATATGGGATCTATAAATAATAATTTGATATTTTCAAAATGAACAATAGATACCAAGTTATAATTTAAAATGTAATTTTTATCTTACTGTTACAAAGATATTTTGTATTTTTAATAAACTGTTAAGAAATTAAACGTATTTATGAAAAACGTAAGAAATATTATTGTAAAAATATGAAATATTTTTACTTAAGAAATTGAAAAAAAATTAATGACACAGTCTAAATTTAAAAACATTGAAAATATACTTGTTTAAAACAACACCCGATTCAGTTGATATTGTCGTATAATGACAGTACTAACATTTTTAGTTTTGTATAGGCTTTAGTTAGGGTAATAAGGGATTGGTAATTAATATTTGAGACTGTACACTTAGGTTAGATTGTGATATTTATTTCTTTCTGTCATCCAATTTTAATAGTAAATCTACTTCTATCCAAGAAAAAAATACAGGAGTTTGAAATATTACTATGCAATAGTAATACTATTATGTTATATTAAATGAAATATTAATGCATTCTTATTTGAAATGTGCTTCGCTACTTTTAATTGTGTTTTACAAAGAAGGCTATGTATTAAATGTTATAAACCAACGAAGATACCTAAAAGTTTATAAAATAAAGCTTTAAGCAGTAAATTAACTGCACTTTTATAACTTTTCCATTTGCCATCATGCAAGTGGATCATGTTTCTTACGTAGACTGACGGCTTCATCTACTTTGATGCAGTCTGCGAAGAGTTTTTAGTTGACTTGCCCTTAATAGTTCCTAGGTTCAATGCATTGTGAACTTTCAGAAATTTTGTAGTATTAATAATGAAATAATATACTAATTTATCAAGTAATATACTAACCAATATCTTGTATATAATGACATATCGTTTGTTACTTTTGTAAAACGTAATAAAATAACAAAAAAGACACACTAATAAAAGATATAGACTTTTTGAACTATTTTATAAAGGATTTTTAAGAATTTATGTAGAACGTAGAAACCATTATTAGCCGCTACAATAAGTTTAATTTATTCTGGTTCGGATGAATTTCTAAATCGTTTTAATAGAATTGTGTTCGTACTACATATTTGAGTTGTTATTTGAGTTTTTTACACACTAAAAATATGTGGCCGTTGATTTGTTTTGTGTTATGGTACAATCATGAATTATTTACCAAAGTTGGAATTACATCAGACTGCACTGTTTTATACTCTTTAATTCAGCCAATAATTGTTGCTTTATGGGATGATCCCTTTTTTATTAGTACCTCAATTTTTGTGAGAATTGTCTCTTTGGACCAGTATTACATCTTGTAGGCTATAGTAAACTTTTAATTTTGAGGTATTGTAAGTATTTAGAAGAAAATAAACATCATATATACTTCTTCTTACATGCCGGGAACTTTAATTTATTAACTAACCAAAAGCGAAAGTACTTTCTTTAATTCTTTGGAACATTCGAATAATGTTAGTGTTTTATGTTTTGCCCCTTGTTTAATAATATGATTATTATGAGGAAAAATTTGCTGTTTTAAGTACAAAGTTTAAAATGTCCACAAATTTTCTTTTTCACTAAGGTGAAACATTAATATCTCTTGGTAACCATAGTTCCAAGCAAAGATCACTTTAAGTGCGGACTATTCTCCTTAATTAAAAGAAATTACATCACAAATTTGATATAATATACAATAGATATTATCGCTACTCTGTTATTGTATTTTCTTTTAAGTGAAATGTTTGTAAATAGATGTACTAGAGGACTGAATCGGTTATGGCTTTTCCAGAGAAAGAGTCTTAGATATCTAATAAATGTTATATACATATATGTTGTGCTAAACTATAACACTATTACATCTTTTATATGAGTGTTTCATACTTTGCCTGCCCATCCTGCGATGGCTTCGTGAGAGGTTGCTCTACTGCCGCCTACTTAGCATTTACAGTGTCTGTTCCTTCACTCAAACAACGAGACATGATTGATAATGTTCAGCCTTGACTTCCTAAATATGTTTGGTAAGCTTGCTTCTTAACTTTTTAACAGGAACATTGCAACCCTATAATTATATATTATAAAGAAACATTATTCGTTGTATCAGAAAAATAGTAATACGCCACACAACTTGTTGTAGGCTTTGCCGATCTTGCATGTATAATTTCAAATCTATAGCTCAAACCTATTCTAGAGATGCCCTGCAGACAGATAGACAGATATGTAATATACAGGATAGTAAATTCGACACATAGAAATAATTTTTGTAGAAATACAGTTTGATACAACATTTAAAATTAAATCTTTTTGACATATATCTTGCTGCACGATATATACAAGCTTTTATGCATGAAATTGGTGTTTTATATAATGTAAATATAAATGGAAAATTGTATTGTATGTTTTGGGATAGTTAAGCTACATGAATTACTATATCATATGTTTGACTCTCTTATAGGCGTAATGAGTTTATTTACAATTGTTTTTATTTTGCGATTTTTTCGTTGCCATCATGGTTACCCAATAGACCAATATAAAAATATTTGCTATCGCTCAGAGAAATTCCATGGACTAACATGCAGCTTCATCGAACTTTGTGTTATTCATATAAAAATGAAGCTTCATCCACAACTTCAAGTTTATAGTTCAGTTAGCTTTTGAGATATCTTGTGGACAGACATAAGTCAAATGTTTCTAGTCCTCCGAGTGAAAGGCCTTGCTAAAGCTCAGCCAATTATTAACAATAGTGGATTCGCTTTCGTTAGATAACACATTGTGAATCGTGTCCCAGATACATTTTACGAGTTGTTAGCAACAACATGATTGAGAAGTTAAAATTAATTCGTTTAAAATATCCTGGTGTAAGGAAACAAAATTCTATCAAGAACACTAAATATCTCGAATATTTATTCTACCAAGAACACTAAATATCTCGAATATTTATTCTACCAAGAACAATAAATATCTCGAATATTTATTTTACCAAGAACACTAAATATCTCGAATATTTATTCTACCAAGAACACAAAATATCTCGAATATTTATTCTACCAAGAACACTAAATATCGAATATTTATTCTACCAAGAACAGTAAATATCTCGAATATTTATTCTACCAAGAACACTAAATATCTCGAATATTTATTCTACCAATTTGCCAGAGGTGTCTCGGTGTAATTTTGTAAAAGATAAAACATTCCTTTGCAAAATTACACCCATAAGAGTGAAAGAACCCAACACTGTTATCTATGAATTCCTTGGTTAACACAGTGACTCAAGTTTAAAGAATTTGTTCTGCGTAGACTTTGGGTATGTACTCAATGTTGGGGTTTCCTTTAATTTAATTTAAAGTTTACATGTTTAGTTAGGAAGTAAAAAGTTTTTTTAGAAAAATATGTTGAATAACTGTTTTAATTAGGCTGCGTTTGTTACTGTGTAACATGATAAAATATCATTTAATGTTATTCACTTAAATAAGCTATACACACTGCAATTTCAGATGTATAATCGACTGTATATATATATATATATATATATATATATATATATATATAAATGAAGCTTTTTGAAAATTTCAAGTCTATACGTCTGTTTGATTTGTATTGCAGACAGACAAAATTATATTATTTCAGTCGTCTAATTGATATATTCGCTATTTCTAAGGATATAAATTGTAATGTAGTCATAACTATGAAACCCTTAAACAAAATAAAATATTTAGGGCTAATTAAAAAAGGAGAGCTGCGTAATTCATTTAGAAAAAATAATAACTGTTTTTCTAATTGCAAACACTCCCATTATGCACAGATAAAGATGTTCATTAATGAAACTTCTCATAAAGTTCCTCATCTAAATTCATAAACCAATGCAACATCATCATTATTGTGTTTCTTCCGTTGTTCCAGCCAAGACACTGTCTCTTGCCACTTGTCAGTTACATCACAGGGTTTCTTAAGCGGCACATATATTGAATTTACATTTAGTTTATTAATATTAGACTAACTTTAACGTGTATTACCTTCATATGTCTAAGGTAAAAGTAGATAGGTTATTTCTTATTAATCATATGTTGAAGCTATAATTTTTACTGATAAGTTCAGTTTGTGTTATATATACCAAGTATTTAATTACTATATTCTGTACACGTGCATATCTTTGCACAGTAAACATTTTTATTGAAATAAGTTTTTGAATAGGAAATACTGCTTCAACTAAAATCCAATCTCTTCAAACAGTTGCCAATCAATGTATTGATAATGACCGTACTCGAATATATATTTTTTGTTAATAATTTATCATAGTAAATGATGAGAACAACGGTATGATGATTGCTGATAACAAGGAACTGAAATAAACAGTTTTGAATATTTTACCTGATATTTCAAGGACAGATTTATCCATAACCAAAAGTATGGCGGTTTATGACTCAAATGTAAATCTTTCCAATCATTGTGCGTCTGTGGTCATTTTCATTAAGATGCCATCTGTGATGAAAATTGATTCAATCACGTGTCCTAGCATCAAAAAATCATATTCATATTATTTTGGTTAAAGAGGCCTATCCTTAGCTAAATTATATAACTGAGGAAGTCTTCTCTAATTGATTTGTTATTACAATGACTCGTCACGGGGTGCTTAACAAACATTATTATAATCTGTCTTCATTTTTTCAATATAACGTTCCCAAAGCTTTCAATAATCTTAGAATTGCGGGTTTTATGGACCTATTACACCATAACAGCATATGCTTGGACACACCGCCAGTTTTGTTGGCTGAGCATTTGAGCATTAGCGAGCATTCTATCGGTTTGTTAGTCTGTCTGTCATTCCATTCATTTGTGTTGTTATTCATTTTTGATATAGACTAGAAAAAAATTAAGTGGCAATATACAGTATATATATATATATATATATATATATATATATATATATATATATATATATATATAGATAGCCACTTATACAAATTTTATGAGAAAAAAAAACATATATATACTCATATCTATATGTACCATCGATGATGTCACTCCACAGGACTTGGCTTAGAGTTCCTGAATATTTGGTCATTAGTTTTATGATTGACCATGGTAGCAAATTGTAAATTCGAGAATAAAAAAGCATTAGTAGAGTACCTGAGTACATTAATAAGACATTTTAACAGGTATACATGCACCTTAACTATTAGAATGAAATTAGTTATATAATTTAAATACTGCATGTAGCCTGATATGACAGTTTATTATGTGACATAGTAAAACCTGTAGCTATAGACTTGAAAAAATATCTCTTTTTGACCGTGCAGCTTCAGCGAACCTGTTTCGCTACAAGTTAAGTGGCTTACATCTACGTTGTATAACTGAAACATAAGAAAAAAAGTTATAACATTTTCTTTAATAATCATTCATCAATACAATTTGTAATGAGTAAGCATTACTCTATGAATTACTCCCTGGAATAAATTGCTGGTTCGCAACTTAATCAACTTGTGGCTCAGAGAAAATGTCCCAATCTTTTGACAAGCAGAAAAACCGACGATAAAGTTTGTACAAAGCGTACAAAACTTTACCCGTATTTCATACAATCGAAAGACACAAACTTACTTTCGCGTACAACCTGAACAAACTATATACTGTAAGTCTCTCCAAAGACAATTCTTACACATATCTTATTAGAAGCCATTTTATAGTATACAACTTCTAATAGCCCAATTCAAAGCGTGATTTCGATGCAAATTATTCGCATACTCCTGTATCTAATATCCATATGACAGCACTAGATTTTACAGGTTAATAAACCATGTCGATGTTTTAGGTCTTTAATCAGACATGTATCATCAATAAACAATAAAAGAAGTGGCTAACATATTCTGCAGTTTTATTCATGTATACAATTAGTGCAGGCGTATCATACAAAAGAACCACTCAGTAGTTCAATTTGGAAATAACTATTCTTATATTACCATCTTGTCAAATGAATCATAAGTTATATGCGTCCGTATTTGAGAAGTCATTATTAAATACCTTTTAATCAAAACTTATACCTAGAAAGTTTTTTATACTTTTCCTGCACATATTACACCAATAATTTCTTGATAGTTTAAAACCAATTACAGAAGATAATCTGAATAATATGAAAATTCTCAAAAGAATGAAATATATTAAAAGGAGAGAGAAAAAATGAGCATATTAGGCATTGTAATATTTCTGCTGAGAATTCTGCATGAGAAAGTGGCGCTCTCTTTCAACACCATTCTCAGTTGCTGAATGAAATTAATTTTGTTCTCACTTATCCTCTTACGTAACCTCCCCTGCATATTTCACTTCATTCATTGTGTTAACCAAGTTTGCATTCAGAAGAACTGTTGATTTACTAATAATGTCATTTTTTAAACTGTGAAATTTTATAACGAAACAATGCATCATTGAAAATCAGGAAAAGGTCTTAGGTGGCTAAATTATATGTATTGGAAGTTAGGATGAGATCGTTTACATTACTGAGAACCTTCCAGAAATTGCGCCCTTGTCCGTCCGACTTAGTTTGTGCGATAACTTTCAATAGAAAAGTTCTAAAGAGTTGAAAGCTTGTATATAACTTCCTCTTGGTCCTAGAAAACTCCTATATATTTTAGAGTTAGAAATCACTCCGCCTTTCAGTACTATAGAAAGGCCTGAAGATTTTAAATATGGTGCATCTATTCCTCATGGTCCAAGACAGAACCTTATTCATTTTGAGGTGAACTGGTCAAAGGTCAGTCTGTTTTTCTATCTGTCTGTCTATGCGATTATTCGTTACGTTATCTAGTGCCTTTCGGTAAGATGAAAATAATAATCAATCTTGTACGTCCTATATTGGAAGCAGTTAAGCCAAAAATATGTTGAAAACCCATAAAAACTAAGCGTCCTTTGGGATTGTTTCTTAATTATGAAATAGTTGATAGTTATATGAAATAAAACACTTTCCTCAATTTTCCCTGTTTGCGTTTAAATTTATAGATAGGTCTATATTATACTTTCCATGTACGGAAGTATACATTTTTTCATAATGAAATTAAAACATTCTTATTGTATTTGAAATCTTACTAAGAATAGTTACCCCCTACCCCAACAGTAAAACTCTGATATCATCAGATTCCTTGTCAGATTAAGTGAACGTTAAAAGGCTACTGATATATATATATATATATATATATATATATATATATATATATATATATATATTGCTACTTATACAAATTTTATGAGAAAAAAAGAATATATATATATATATATTCTAGCTATATATATATATATACTCATATCTATATGTACCATCGATGATGTCACTCCACAGGACTTGGATTAGAGTTCCTGAATATTTGGTCATTAGTTTTATGATTGACCATGGTAGCAAATCGTAAATTCGAGAATAAAAAAATCATTAGTAGAGTACCTGAGTACATTAATAAGACATTTTAACAGGTATACATGCACCTTAACTATCAGAATGAAATTAGTTATATAATTTAAAAACTGCATGTAGCCTGATATGGCAGTTTATTATGTGACATAGTAAAACCTGTAGCTATAGACTTGAAAAAATATCTCTTTTTGACCGTGCAGCTTCAGCGAACCTGTTTCGCTACAAGTTAAGTGGCTTACATCTACGTTGTATAACTGAAACATAAGAAAAAAAGTTATAACATTTTCTTTAATAATCATTCATCAATACAATTTGTAATGAGTAAGCATTATTCTATGAATTACTCCCTGCAATAAATTGCTGGTTCGCAACTTAATCGATATTGTGGCTCAGAGAAAATGTCCCAATCTTTTGACAAGCAGAAAACCGACGATAAAGTTTCTACAAAGCGTACAAAACTTTACCCGTATTTCATACAATCGAAAGACACAAACTTACTTTCGCGTACAACCTGAACAAACTATATACTGTAAGTCTCTCCAAAGACAATTCTTACACATATCTTATTAGAAGCCATTTTATAGTATACAACTTCTAATAGCCCATTTTTAAAGCGTGATTTCGATGCAAATTATTTGCATACTCCTGTATCTAATATCCATATGACAGCACTAGATTTTACAGGTTAATAAACCATGTCGATGTTTTAGGTCTTTAATCAGACATGTATCATCAATAAACAATAAAAGAAGTGGCTAACATATTCTGCAGTTTTATTCATGTATACAATTAGTGCAGGCGTATCATACAAAAGAACCACTCAGTAGTTCAATTTGGAAATAGCTATTCTTATATTACCATCTTGTCAAATGAATCATAAGTTATATGCGTCCGTATTTGAGAAGACATTATTAAATACCTTTTAAATAAAAACTTATACCTAGAAAAGTTTTTGATACTTTTCCTGCACATATTACACCAATAATTTCTCGATAGTTTAAAACCAATTACAGAAGAGAATCTGAATAATATGAACATTCTCAAAAGAATGAAATATATTAAAGAGAGAGAAAAAAATGAGCATATTAGGCATTGTAATATTTCTGCTGAGAATTCTGCATGAGAAAGTGGCGCTCTCTTTCAACACCATTCTCAGTTGCTGAATGAAATTAATTTTGTTCTCACTTATCCTCTTACGTAACCTCCCCTGCATATTTCACTTCATTCATTGTGTTAACCAAGTTTGCATTTATCAAAGAACTGTTGATTTACTAATAATATGTCATTTTAAATTGTGAAATTTTATAACGAAACAATGCATCACTGAAAATCAGGAAAAGGTCTTAGGTGGCTAAATTATATGTATTGGAAGTTAGGATGAGATCGTTTACATTATTGAGAACCTTCCAGAAATTGCGCCCTTGTCCGTCCGACTTAGTTTGTGCGATAACTTTCAATAGAAAAGTTCTAAAGAGTTGAAAGCTTGTATATAAATTCCTCTTGGTCCTAGAAAACTCCTATATATTTTAGAGTTAGAAATCACTCCGCCTTTCAGTACTATAGAAAGGCCTGAAGATTTTAAATATGGTACATCTATTCCTCATGGTCCAAGACAGAACCTTATTCATTTTGAGGTGAACTGGCCAAAGGTCAGTCTGTTTTTCTATCTGTCTGTCTATGCGATTATTCGTCACGTTATCTAGCGCCTTTCGGTGCCTTTCAGTAAGATGGAAATAATAATCAATCTTGTACGTCCTATATTGGAAGCAGTTAAGCAAAAAATATGTTGAAAACCCATAAAAACTAAGCGTCCTTTGGGATTGTTTCTTAATTATGAAATAGTAGATAGTTATATGAAATAAAACACTTTCCTCAATTTTCCCTGTTTGCGTTTAAATTTATAGATAGGTCTATATTATACTTTCCATGTATGGAAGTATACATTTTTTCATAATGAAATTAAAACATTCTTATTGTATTTGAAATCTTACTAAGAATAGTTACCCCCTACCCCAACAGTAAAACTCTGATATCATCAGATTCCTTGTCAGATTAAGTGAACGTTAAAAGACTACTGATATAGTACTAAATATACTTAATTTTACAGTACTAAATATAGTACTGTAAAATTAATATGCCACAAATATATAAAGATAGTACAACAGTGTCTGACTTATTTTGGTACGATTTACTTATATAAATGAAGAAAGAAGAACAATTTAATTTATATAATTAACGTTTGTAGTTGTGTAATTTAGAAGCGAATTCTTACAATGGAGTTACTTTTATCGTGGCGGGATATAGCTACCTAGTTACTAAAAAGATGTTGAGCTCCACCGCACTACCAGCCAGGACATTAGAGGAAGGTTTATAGTTAGACTTTACCTAACGGACCATTAGAGAGCTACTGCAGTTATAAAAACATATTGAGTCTCCACCGTATTACTCCGTGCGTTTGTAGTTGAAAGCAGTTTGGAGTTCGCTTTTTCAAAACGGACAATCCTTCACTTCACTGAAGCCCTGATACTGCAAAATTTGTATAATGGGTTACATACCTGTCATGACCGTTCTATGAAGAAAACATGTTATGATGGGACTTAGCCCACAAGAATTTGCTTTAATTTCGTCACATTCAGTAAATAATTTTTATCAGTCACATAAACAACCAGTATATTTGTAGCAATGATAATTTTTGCTTTTAACAATGTGGGTTGCTACGTACATTTGTTTAATTTGCTGCTTTACTTTGATGCTAAGAATGTTTTAGTCATTCCAAACTATTACGTATATATTTAGTACAGTATTAAAAAGAGAATATGTTCCTTCAATACCCAACGTTGATCTCAAGGTAGCTTAGATTATCTCTGGGATGAAAGAAGTGAACTTCCTTTAATATGATCTCAACCTTCTGAAGGTTGGAATAGGATTTTATGCAACAAGAACGACCGTCTAAGGTCTTATATTTCCCATTCCTCAACTATGATGAATTAGCCACGATCGAGATCTAAAAAAGTACTTATAACTCCTCTGAAACAAATGTCCCCTTTATACAGCTTTTCCTTTTAAATCTATATTTATAACATATTTATAGAGAAATATCGTACTGATTGTGGTATTGTCTATATGAATTACTTACTCATTCAACAATCACTTGGCTATCGTAACATCCTTTGTTTCTATACTTTTACAAAAATAAGCCTACGATAGTATCGTTATATCGCGTAAACTTTGTCTTTTTATAACCTTTATATTGAGGGGGAGGGATTTATATAAGAAATTTATATATTTATTTCTTATTCTATCATACCTGAAGTAATGCTATCTTAAATAAAGCAATAAAACCATAAACAAAAACAGTTTTTTGTTAGGATGTAATATTCCCTAAAAATATTTCCGAAGAGCGGTTATTTCGGAAATATTTTTAGGGAGTATTATATCCTAACAAAAATCTGTTTTAGTTTATGATATATATATATATATATATATATATATATATATATATATATATATATATATATATATATTATATATATATATATACTATAAAATGTTGTTTGCTTGTTTTGCTTATACTAGTTACGAGATTTTCCATTGAATAACAGGTACGTTATATGTATATCATTTAAATGCCATAATAAAATATCCATGAAAAATGTGATAGCCATTGGGAAGTATTGAATCTCCTGATCCATTTCACGTCGTTTGGACTTTGTTATAACAATACTTTTCTAGGGGCACATGAAAAGACATAACATCCCCACATGACTTTCGTATATGGGGGTGATGAAACGTATAAAAAAAGGAAGTGAACGTTAAGGTATTCCGTCAGCAGTTTTCGTAATGAGTTGTTGTTACTTTCTATATTATCTATTACGGTATACTTTATATATCAACTGCAATATAATTGTAATAATTTTAATACAATTCTATGTAATAATATTATATTATAATAATTGGGTTAAAGGATTAGTACAGCCTAATATGTTGAATTAGATTGTGAAAATCTCAAATTATTAAATTTGAAAACTACCCGGAGTATAATTTATACAACTTTTTCTTAGAATAATTATACAGAAACACACTGGATTCACATATTAGTATGCTTTATTCTTATTCTGGTAGTGTTGATGCCACTCTTGCATAGGATTATTCAAACAGCAGTTCCAAAGTAATAAATTATACTTATTGATTTTTTTATAGTTGTCTTTTCAATAAATACAGTTAATTAGGCTATTGTTCTCTTGTTGCAAAAACAGCAATAATACTGCTTAAACAAAGAGACGTATTGTTCCGTGACAAGTGAATGTAATCAAGATAGAGCATGCCATATACTGTATGCTGAACCCATGCACAAAGTCTGACCTTTACACGTTAGGAATGTATACATACAGGATGTCTCAGGCCACACTTCCACTGTTTATACGTGTTTGTGAGTGATATAGAACCACTAAATACATTATGTTATGTTATGAAATTACTTTTAACTGTTTCAATTTAGTTAGTGCCCTGAAACTAAAGTTCAAGAGTTTGAATCCCAAATATAAACATAGGCCAAGTGATACATATGTTGAATAAATACAACGATAGGTATCAATTAATTATTTGTATTTGTGAATGAGCCTAGGCATGAAGACTCTATGCCCAACACCAGAATATATGTATTTCAAACAGGATGATGACTGTCAAATGCAGGAAACACACACACACACACACACACACACACACACACACACACACACACACACACACACACACACACCGCGCGCATGCATGCACGCGAGCACGCACGCACGCACGTACGCACGCACACACGCACGCACGCACACACAATATACATATAAGTTCTGATATTAAAACACTATAAACTCTTAATGTTTCCTGTTAGGCCAAATTGTAGTAATATTATTTTTTTGGCTGTTACGGAAATTAAGACTAATAATGGCTTTTAAACATATTTACTTTGATAACTAGGAATCCTGAAAGATATTTATACTATTAAATCAATATTTGTAATAAAATGGTAAACATTGGAATCATGGTAACGCAGGCACCAATCACTTATGGACAGTAAATCTTTTTAGTTGATTGCAATGGCGATAAGCTATTTTTCAGTGAGTAGTAAACGGCTAGGCTAACGGTAAGGCTTGATATAGTGGCTTCTATAAAATTAATGTCTTGCCTTCTCTCGGGACACGTTCTTATTAGTGGAGTTCTCAAGGATCACGTCAACGTAAAATCCATGTGTGTTAAACTTAACTTAACATTACTTGTCATTTCGTAGGTTTATGTTATCCATAACAAAGTTTGAACTCCTCTTCTGTTCTTAGAAAAAGACTCTGTTCAGTGAAGAAAACGGCAATTTTTAGAAGAGTAGATTCAATATGGTCTTGCTATAATTCAGAAAACATATAGAAGACATATTCGTAAGTTTAGAGATTATTTAGAATATGTTAGAGCCATATAATACCCGCGTGCTCACACTATTGTGGCGGCGAATAGATATATTTTATGTATGAGAGCCATTGGTAAATATACGTTAACGGATTTTATAGAAGCTAACGGTTATACAGAGTTTGAGATAAGAAGTTTTCGAATAGATATACAATAGTTATTTTTAGTTAACTGTATAGCCAAATTAGTGCAAGAAAATAGTAGTTTTGCTTTATGAAAATTATTATAATCATTCTCTTCCATGAATACACGAGGTTTTGTGGGTTTGCATCGTATGATTACCGCCAATTAATGGTTTGTGTTTACAGTTGTGGTTCTGTTCATGTGACAGAGGTACGTCATACATAACATGTAGCTCAATTTATTGACTCATGCGTGTAGCTTGGGTTCTGTCCATTGTAACATTTCACTTGCTCAGAATGTACTTTGAAAGAAAGAAACATTAAAGATATATAATATAAAAAACATGTTTTCTCCACAACAAATTTTTTTATTGATAATTCGTCATTTTACCTTTATTAACCCAGAGAAAGGAAACCCTAGCCAATAGTTACGTCTAAGATTGAATTCCTCTGATTATTTTGATCGAAAAGCCATTATGCTGGCTTGTTTGTGTCTTATCAACGACTTTGGGTGTTTTCTTCATTTAAATATATACGATTAATGACTTATTAATTTCTTTTTAACAGATAGTTATTTATATCACAATTACATACTATAACTCAAACGAAAAACTATTATAAAATGTTGTTATTTTAATAAATGTTTATGCTTTAACTGGCTTTTACATATTTGAGCTCTTAAGATGGTGCCTAGAAGGAATATTTATTTGCCTACACATGATCTTAGAGAAAACTGCACAGGAATTTGTAATTCTTGCGTGATTAAACATGATTTTCAATACAGTCAATTTTAATATTTTGAGATGACGATATAGTTACATTGTAAGAGGTAACCAGTAGCATTACAGGAGTATAAGTAAAGTTAATACCACCTAACGTTGGAGACTCAACATTGTTTTTATAGCTATCTAACTACTTTGTCGTGACGATAAAGTCAACGATAAACCTTTGCCTGTAATGCTCCGGTGATAGTAACTCAACATTGTTTTTGTAATTATCTTCTAATGAGTAGCAAATAAACACATGAAGAGATTTCATCATGAAATGTTTCTTTAATCTCAAAGAACGATTAATTAGTTTATTTATTCATCGTTGGTAATGACTCCCTAACTGAGTATGTTCAAAAAGAAGGTTACGTACTTTATGTCCGCCTTCAGTTATTTTACCGTTACAGCTCCTGATTTCGGGAGTTGAAAGCCCATCATCAGGCTATTAAACTTAAACATTCGTCTTTCTGGAAATGTTAAAATTCAGCACAAAACAAATATATAAAAAGTAATTAAACAAGATACAAACAGATAAAAAATTACAAACAAATTACAATTACAGAAAAAGGGTTGCTACTTGGTTAAAACACACCCCAAATACTTCAATTTCAATTTGATTAATTTTTCACTTTTCTTTGATACTAAAAAATGTTAGTCATCCAAAACTATTGCGTAAAAATTTAGTAGGTACCGTTATTAAAAGATAATCTGTTCATTAAATAACCAAAGTTGACCTCAAGATAGTTTAGATTATCTCCGGGGTGAAAGAAGTGAACCTACTCCAATTGAAATCCATAATCTCAACCTTCTAAAAGTTGGAACAGTATTTTACCAAAAAAGTACGACCGTCTAAGATCTGGTATTATCCATTCTGCCATTGTGAAGAATTGCCTGCGATTGAGATCGAAAATAGCACTAATAACTCCGCTGAAAAAATAGTTCGTATAAATGTCCTGTTTATACATGTTTTCCTTATAAATCTAAATTTATAACATATTTATTGAGAAATATCGTACTGATTTTGGCGTTGTCTATATAAATCACTTTCTCATTCACTTGACTATCGTAACATCCTTTGTTTCTGTAGTTTTACAAAAATAGGCCTACGATAGTTTCGTTGTATCGCGTAAACTTTGTCTTTTTACAACCTCCATATTGAGGGGGGTATTTTATATAAAAATTAATATATTTATTTCTTATTCTATCATACCTGAAGTAATGCTATCTTAAATAAAGCAATAAAACCATAAACAAAAACAGTTTTTGGTTAGGATGTAATACTCCCTTAAAAGATTTCCGAAACGCAAGTAATAATAATATGTATTAATTACTAGTAAATTTACTCGTATATTTTATTCACTCGTATGTTTTAGTAGTATTAACGGCTGCCTAACTTTTATAGCAAAACATTTCTTAAAATTAACTATAAAAATTTAATTATATGTATATATACAATGTTATTGCTTTGTTTCTTACTCTAGTACTCTAGTACAGTGTGCTCGTTTGTAACCAAACTAACAACGGAATCCTCTTCATTACCACCAGGCTTTAAATTATGTATTGTTTGTGCTAGAGATTGGACTTTGGGGCGGTTTACTTTAGTCACCTACGAGCTAAGTACTACAAGCTAGGACCACATTACGAAGTAAGTTAGCCAAAATTAATTAATTAATTGGTCAGTTTTCTTAATCAGGAACATCCGTATGTCATTTTCAGTTTAATTATTATGGAACTATTAAAAATCGATATACAAATTTAAAAAAGTTACTCTGAGTAAGAAAGTTACCAATGCCACTTACAAAAAACTCCTGATGATTAGGATTAAGTTTCTTAAATAATCTTTGCAATGCTTTTTGTAAGGAAATTACTCGATTAATTTATTCGCATATTTCTAATTTTAATAATTTCTTGTTTAGAGCGCTTTCAAAATGGATTAGTTTTTGAACAATTCTTAAACTAATCCATTACATGGTATAATAAAATTGATCACCTTAATATAAGAACTATTAAAATATTTACTTACCATTTTGCTTTCGATGGGATAAATTTTTTACATTTCATTAATAAAAATGGCAGAGTTTTGGAAATTGCCACGGCAATTCTTTGCTGAATATAGAATTTGATTAACACAACGAATGAAATGAAATATTCAAGTTAAGATGAAAATGTGTTTTATTCAACAGATGAGAAAAGTGTTGAAAAAGCGTGCCACGGTCTTCGAGTTTAGAAATTCCTCACTGACTTATTACGATAATAAAGTTGCTGATTCTTTCTCTCTCTCTCTGTAATATCTTGTATTTTTTTAGATATTTACAGTATTCTGTTCCTATTCTGTAATACTAGCAAGAAACATGTATGCTATTCCACAAAAGATATTTAAGTTGAAATACTGAAACGCATGAATAGAACAATATTATCGATAGATACTGTAGCTAGTAGAAATATTAAAAATAAAATTTAGTTTTCTGCATTAAAAAGAATACCGTTAACACAATCTGAACCTTTTCATTTGACAAAATCAACGCCAGATGCATGTTCAGTGAAGTGTTGACGGTTATTGCAGAAAGTGGTTTGATGCAGTGGCTGCTGGAAAACTAGTGCGTTTCCTCTCTTGTCATATTTACAAGGATTTTTACGCTATCAGTATTTTACCATTGAATTGATGTTCTTAACTGTTCAGATATATGCTCGTATGAGGGTATATTTTTGGATTAAATTAGTGATCACACTGTTGAATAAGGTATTATCCAGGCATATTTCAGCCCATTTTATATCATTGTTACTTGGTGTGTGAAATTTCAATGTACTACTTGTGTAATTAGCGGAAACAGTCCAATTGACATAGAAATAAAATTTGTCAAATAAATAATTAAATCTATAACGCGTACTTTGAATACAAATTTAATATATATTATAAGTCTACTAAGTACGTTTTTCATGATGGAATGCGATTATAATTCTTTCTAAACCTTAATTTAAAAATAATAATTGCAAAATATTTATACGCAAATTAGCTTTTTTTGTTAACTTGTGGTTACAATCTGATATATATTATATATATATATATATATATATATATATATATATATATATATATATATATATATATATATATAGTATGGTTTCACCTAGTTAGGTAAAAGTCCATTGGATTCTAAGTACAGTACGCTTTAAACTAGAAGACGGTGGCAGAACAATCTACTATGAGCATCTCAGGCAGTATTATTGTACCTTCATTATTCTCTCCGTTACTGTGGTATTACGTAATAGATTTACAGACTAGTGATTGCAAATAACTTTCGTATGAAACATCAATATCTGAATAACGCTTTTGAGATAGCTAAATGTAGTAGATTATTTATGCCATCGATAACGATATCACATTGTGTTTCATTAACAAGTTCCGTACCATTGTAAATTAATTAAGATTACCTATCGTACCACTGTCGGGTAAACCGCAGTTATAATGGCAAACCGTAAATTAGCTATCAGTCATTGTTTAATAATAGTACATTGAAAACCACCAGTATTCACGTGTCTAGTGGAAGTAAATGATTTTAAATTGCACAAATCGTACTCTAATTTTCCTTTATTATAAATATTATTTAAAGGTTTATTTCTAATTATGATAGTTTAAAAATGCAGTTAAACTGTAACGCGTGTCCAACATTTTGATTTTAATGTTTAATTTTCAATAACTATATTTTTATTAAATTTATAAAATTTAGAAAACTTTACTGTTTTTAATCTAACCTCATTAAAAAATTATACAGAGTTGGTAGGCTCTCTGATTATTGTGTTTAAAACGATACTGTGCGTTTTTCTCATTAGTTACTTACGACTCACGTTTAATAAATGGGCCGCTAAGCGCTTAGATCATTCTTCGCTTTCAGCGGCAGTATCGAATTAGAGTTAAAGAAATCGCTTAGATCAATTTGGAGAATTGAATTAAGTGGAGCGTGAAAATAGATTTACTTAACATAACAGCACGTTAAATGAAGTACATTTTTCACAATTTTATTGAATATATATTATCTTTAATTTGATTCTTTCACATTGAATTAACCGATACGTGAGGCCCCACGGTTTCCCCATCACTCTTCGTGTAAAAATTAATGATCTATTACCATACACGAATTGTTTCACAAACATCACAGCTTTCACAGGAGGAGCTGCTTATTTGCTGTTAAAGTGTTGTGTTCAAGCACAAAAATAAGTTGTAAAGAGTTCCCAGTTTGTAATAAACGACAGGTTCCTCAATAAGAAACAAGTCAAAACACATTTCCAGAGGAAGAAAAGATATGGGTTTGATTGGTACAGCACCAGTTCGCAACTAATTTCAACACTGCACTACGATGGTTGTCGGGTAAGCAACAAACGCTTTGAAATACAATTTTTGAAAAGCGAAAAGAAAAATAATAATAACACTTCATACTATTGAAGCTTAGCACTATACTTTATATTTTTCTTTTTACTATTATTTGAAAATACAATGCGTAGGATATTTATTTTTCAATGCAACCCACCGTTCAAATTGAGACACTTATCACAGCGTTACACAAGTTTTACGATTTAAAATTTTCAATACTTTTATAGCATACTTGTCTTATATTGCTTTTAAACAACGAGATTTATAAATATTTTACACTTTTTATGAAGCGTAGAAGATTTTTCTAAAAAAGTAAGACCTTATAATTATAGGTAAGAAGTTATGAATAACTAAGTACTTTACTATAGCTGCTAAATAATTATTGGCAGAAAAACAATAATAAAAAACTAAATCTGTCTCATGAAATTAAATGTACTGGAGCCCTTTTTAAATAGCTACCGTAGCTTACCTCAGTAAAATTTTTGAAATTATAATTACTAGAGCTCATAGTCGAGGAAGTTATGCAAGAGGAGTTTAAATACTCTAAGCCTAATTAATAACCGTAAAGTTATATGTTTGATGAATGGCCACCCACAACTTTTAATCCTTTCAAGTATCTGTGGTTACATCGGGCAACTCATTTGCGTTCCATGCACATTGAACAACGGTTACTCTTTGGGACCTGTGATTGTGAACAAATCTTTTGGTTTTCCGAACACAAAATCTGCTGCACTATAGAGTCTGTTTACATAAGATAATAAAAATTATTTCAAACTGAGTTATTATTGTCTTGGATGGATATACGTGTTTGCTATAAACCAAATAAATTATTTTGGAGCCAATAATTTTCCCAATCCTACCCCATCTAATTCATACAGTTTGAGTGGCAACCGAAATTGACACTAAACCTTAGGAAAATTTATTTAATGATTCTAAGCTTTTTGGATATTTTCGGTTATAATACTAATAATACAAGTATAAAATTATTGTTCTGCTTTTTGTTATGAAGGGATACAGTTTGAAAGACTGAACAAGAGAAAACTCTTTTCCTAGTATAATTGGAATATTCGGCTCATGCTTATACGTCTGTTCCCCTACAGAACAACAAAACGGTTTGACCCAATGTTTAATTTATACACGAATATCATTAAATCAATATACCTAATAAGTTAGTTTCTCTAATATGAGGGTAAATCTCCCACATAAAGTAGATATAAATGCTACTATATCAAGTATTCTAAAGCTATAAAAATTTATTGCGTTCACTATAATATTGATATAACTAGTGGCTGCTTCATGATTAGTACTACACGAAGAGTTAATGTATTACTACGGTGTGTAGTTTCAGTAAGAAATTAAGTATCAATGGCATTAAAAACCGGAGCATTTAAAAATATTTGTCAAGGCATACCAAACCTTTTTTTATGTAAAATATCACTTATTCAAATGTATGGAAAGATAAAAGGTTCTTTCAAAAAGTCTTACCATAATAGTTAAACACGTCACTTTAAATGTACGAGTTGTTGGCCTATGTGGTTATCTGACGGTGTTTTAAAAGTTATTTATTCGTCAGATGGTTAGTTTTTAAGGTGTAAAGCTATAAAAAGTATGAACTATCAACAATTTTATCATTTCATACTAATTTCAACCCTTTTGATACTCGCCCATTTCGACAACTATCCAAATTGACGAGGATGACCTTTTGGTATTTTTCTTAGGGAAAATGTATAGAATTCACGTAAACCCAGTTTGTGTGCTCATAAAATACAAATTGGTTTTGGCCTCTGGACTATTATGCTTATGATGCTTATTTTTTCAATAATTTATTTAGTACCTATCTATAATAGCACGACGCGAATGAAACGATTATGATTGTTCTACGCGATAAAAGTTATGTTACTAATCTACATTTATAGTCTTTCCATCTTGTAATCATCACTAAAACAAAATGTTGTGCTGTCGTTTTCTATTAAGTGTTATATATACTTCTGCGTAACATATCCTACTTATTAATCACATATATTTAAAAACCTCCTCGGCGAATATCGAGGTAAAGCAGGTAGTTTTACATATTGAATTCACAAATTTATATTCAGCTTTTCTATTGATTTACGCCACCTCGATTTTAATTTTCTATTGTAGTACTACGTATAAATGCCTCTTGAAACCTGAACGTTTTTCTCAAAAATTAAATTATATATCTGTCTAGTAAATTCTAAGAAAAATTTTATATTTTCTATAAAAAAACAAGAAGGTTTTGTGATGCGTAGTAGCAATGAGTCCATAAACTAGAAATAACTCCATATTGTTCTTTGAAATATAGGCATAGGAGACCGTAAGAAACATTGCCTTTGGATTTTGCGTTAGAGAGTGGGTAATCTTGAGACAGGTGACTCATTAAATATCGGCAATTTATATCTAGAGTATGTTTTAATAATAAAAATGGTTGTGTCCTAAATTCTGTTATTTTGAAATCGATTGTTTGGTAGCTGTGAGATCCAAATCATTTGTAACTCTATGACAGTAAAAATACGTTTATATAAAGTATACTGAGACAACTCTGTATTATTTGTCGATTCCAGCCTCGGCCGGTAATACAGAGAGCTCGGTTCGCACATAAACTATGTACGAGTATACATTGAATAGCAATTGTGCTAACTGTTGTAGAGCATGCACCTGCCTTCTCAGCCACTCTGTAGTGTGTACAATTTATACGCGTTTTTACCAAATAATACATCAGATTAGTTTAGTACACGAAATAAACAACCCTGGAACATTGTCATTGTCGTCTAAAATACTTTAAGCCTTAGGGTAAAGTTAAATTAACGTTTCATTCATGTTCAGTAATTAATTAACAATACTTTGCTGCGAGTTTATGTAGGAAAATTGTATAATTTTTCATAGTAGGCATAAATTACACAGGAGGTACAATGAATCTGTGTAGAATATTCAATTAAAATTCTTTCGTCTATTATAACGGTTTCGTATAAACCAGTGAATAGTATTTGCTTAGACCCGAGAGTTTATTCACATGGAGTTTGTTTCGATCTGGATTTAAGATTTGAAAATCACTTGGTAAATAAAAATAAAAACGCGTATTATTTTAGCTGAAAAAAAAAACAGAAAACTATAACGGAAATATTTATCCTCCAAGAAAAGAATCATTATCTCAGAAACAGACTGCTTCTTGAATACTTCTTTGAACTTGCAATATGCCAGAAGTGTCCGCAAATAATTTCGCAAAGGAATGTTTCGAAAGAATTCAGAACTGGTATCCAAGATTTTCTTGTTTAGCGCAGTGAAGTTGTAAAATCAACATTACAGTTTTAAATATTCTCTCGGAATACTAGCTGTGAAGTTGTTTCATAAATTTAACTATTAGAATTTAATTTATAAACTTCCGCATGTAAAGATCTGAACAGTGGTATATCTTTATTTATAGGAAACACTGTTAGGGTTCTGTAAAAGTGTTTGTTTCAAATAGTTTTTATTTGAAAGTGACTATAAATGTATAGTGTGCAGTATAGAAATCCATAAGAATAACTTGCTGTAGTGTTTCGATTGACTTCAGAAAACAATTTCTAAATCATAAGTTTTTAAATAAAGAAAATAACAGTATTTCCTATGTGTAAATACATTGAAGGGATGAGAAGTTCTTATAATTCATTAAAAATTGTTGCAAGTATTTTAGTATATTCATATTTTCAAATGAAAGACCCCATTCCTGGATTTGCCCTGCGCTATCCTTAACCCACATTGAACGTATTAGGTCTTGCATCGTGTGGGTACGTGCTCCCTCAATTCTTAAAATAATATTACTAAAGCCTTAATTATATATATATATATATATATATATTATACATGTATATATATATATATATATATATATATATATATATATATATATATATATATATGTAAAAGGTTTGTTAAAACATTTGAAGCTAACCCAATGTTAGTTCCTAAGCTATTGTCTAGAATATACAACTTTTCTAATGGTCTACTTCTACAACGAAGAAAAATATAAAATTAGTATGAATAAAAATTGTCAGATATGTGTATAAGGCATTTGTTATAAGTTATCAAAGATAAACTAAATTTTAATTTAGCCCATCCCTCGAGAGGCTGAGGAAAATATATTTCTGTCTGTCTGGCCACATGACATCTCGAGAACAAACTGTCATATAGACTTGAAATTAAGGTAAGCTTAAATTTTACATAAGCGATATCGAGTTCGATGATGGTGCATTTCACTAATAATAATAATAATAATAATAATAATAATAATAATAATATTCTTTATTGCATCAAAATCAACAATTTCACAATTGCATTGCATGCGTCAACATTTGAGGTATTAAACACACACAATACATAAATGTGAGAGTCAATAAACAAGGCAGTTTAACAAGTATTTGGAATTTCATGGTAACTGGACATCAGGACTGGGAAATTGTTTGTTGATAATTTCAAGGATTTCATCCCAGCGGCGGCCCATCATGAACTCTTCAACGGAGTAAAATGCCTTTTAACACCAAGAGGCGTTTTAGTCGAGATTTGAATGTTTTGGGCTCTTCGAGATGTTTTAATTTCCTCAGGGAGCCTGTTGATGATTGTGACACCAACCTGGGATGGCAAATGTTCCGAATGCTGTTGTCCTGTGTTGCTCGGTTCGAAAGTTGTCCCCTGCCTCTTGTTTCATAGTGATGGACGTCCCTGCCCTGCACCAACTGGCATTTTAGTCGACAATACAGGGCGACCTCGAGAATATAGAGACAGGGTAAAGTCCAGCAATCCAAGCTCCCTGAAGGATCCTTTACACGACTCTCTTAGGATTCAGTTTTGAAAGAATTCTGATGGCTTTCCTTTTGTGTTCTAAATACTCTTTCGAATTTGTATTTAGAACAACTTCCCCACAGCCTAAGGCCGTAAGATAAATGTGGATGTATGAGACCAAAATAAGCCGTTTTCAATACATCCATGGAACAAAATTTTTGAAAGGTTGCGTAAAACATAAATGCCTGAAGCAAACCTTTGAGCAGACTCTATCAATGTGATCATCCCATGTCAGTCCTCGATCAAGGTACATTCCAAGGAATTTGATGGATTCTGCTTCTTCCAAGAGTACGTCATCCACCATCACTGCGGGTCGTTGCCCATGCTCTTGTTGCCGAAGGCAAAAATTCATCACATTTGATTTCGAACTGTTTTGTTTTCAAATTGAGTTTTGAGAAATGTTCAATGCATGAATTCACCTCAATGAATGATTTCACCTCGAGATCTTGTTTTGATTTTGAATCTGATGCAGAGAGTCGTGTCGTCAGCATACTGAACCACTTTTCCATTCTGGATTGAAAGAATTCAGTCTGTTTGACGTATAACATGAAAAGGACTGGCCCTAATATTGATCCTTGAGGGACACCATAGGGCATTTTTACTTTGTTTGACAGAGCATTCGCAATCTGCAAACGCACTGCTCTCTGTCCGCGAGGTAAGACGAGAGCCAACGGTGCGGCAGACCCCCCGAATACCACTTGTCCACAACTGGCGCAACAGTGTCGCATGATGCACACAGTCAAAAGCTTTGGAGAGGTCGAGAAATATGCTGAGCACATGTTTCTCTCCTCTCCAGGCCATCGACAACGTTGTTGATGAGATCCGTCACAGCATCAATGGTTGACTTGTTTTTTCCTGAACCCAAACTGTTCAGGACAGATGATTTCAAAATGATTGAGGAACTTTTCAAGTTGTTTGAGAAATGTTTTTTCGAAAATTTTTGCTGAAGGTGGGAAGAATTGAAATCGGACGATAGTTGCTGGATATGCAAGGACCGTCCTTTTTGAAAATTGGAATCACTTTTGCTGTCTTCAGTGCAGACGGAAAAATGCCTTGTGCAAAAGAGAGATTGATCAATTTTGTGAGCGGTGTCAAAATATGCTTGAAGCACTTTTTGATTAACCACATAGACGTACCATTGATGTCACTAGATTTTTTCGGTCTGAGATCCTGTATGACACGAGCCACCTCTCCCCTCGGACACAGGAAAAAAGGACCATGGACGAAACCGGTCCCGCCATTGGCTCTTGACTTTGGTTGCCGATATTTAACAAAAATGTCTGATGCAGCCACAGTTGAAAAGAAATTGTTGAAATTGCTTGCCACTTCGAAATGATCATGAATCAGTCCAATTTCAGATTTGAGTTTTTGGAATGGTGAATTTTGAATCATTTTTTGAATTTGTGTTCTTTTTTTATAATGTTCCAAGCACTCTTTGAAATATTGTTGGACTGTTGTAGTTGATTTTTCAACGTCTCTTGCTTTGGCATTTTTTTATTTCTTTGCGGTAATTTTTTTTAAATTGTCGATAAAAGATTTTTGAATTCTTCGTTTTCGGATTTGACATAAACTGAGTGGTAAAAATTTGAGTCTTTCTCTAAATTGAGGATATCCTGAGTAATCCAGGATTTTTTCTTCGCTTGAGTAGACTCTTTAAATTTTTTGAATGGGCAAGCTATGTTTAGATAAAAAAATGAAGCGGTTCGAAAACGCGTCGAAAGCCTCATCCACTCGTTTCGAAAGACTCTAAGAAAGACCAAGATTCCTTGCTGAGCGACCTTATAAATTGCTCGACATTTCCGGTTTTTGATCTCGTTTCATTTTCACGGGGGGCGGTTCAAATTTTGGGTTTGTGGCGTGCAATTACGGCTTCCTGCGCGAAGTGGTCTGAGATGGCCGTGTTCAGGACACAGACCGAAACGTCTGAGATGTTTGTGATGACGTTGTCGATGGCTGTACTCGTTGTGGCAGTCACTCTAGTTGGTGAGCTCACGGACCAGATCAAGCCAAAAGAAGTGAGAATGTCGCGTAGCCGCTGGGTCAGGGGGTTGGTGTTGTCTAGCACATCGATGTTGAAGTCACCAATGATGATGAACTTCAACAACTTTGAATTGATATAATTTAGAAGGGTCTCAATATTTTCAAAAAAAGTATTGCTGCACCCCATTGGGAGATCTATATAGACCAATTATAGTAATTTTTCCCACGGAATTTAGATCAGTTTTTATTCCCACCACTTCAAAGTCTAGATCACAGCTATAATCCACTTTGAAGGGCTGGAATTTCATTCGTGATTTTACAAAAATTGCAACACCACCCCCTTTAAAGTTTGTTCGGTGAAAATTGTTAGCCAATTTCGTAATTGTCAATTCTAAACATAGCGACAGTGTCAGCCCGTGAAGCCATGTTTCAGAGACAACGAAGATGTCAGGGTGCAGCTCTTCTGCCATGAGTGTTAGCTCATCCACTTTATTAGTGGCAGATTGTGCGTTTTGGTGCACAACTGAGAATGTCTCAGTTAAATTTTTTGTATTTTGGGATTTTGATTTTGTTTATTTTTTCGTGATGTATTGTACTCCAGTCCTGTTTGCCTTTACATTTTTATTTTTAAGGTGTTTAAAATAAAATCGTTTTTTTTTGGTTGCCTGTCTGCGGATTTGAAGTAGTTGTACTTTCTTGAGGCATCGGCAATCGGCTCATTAACTGCATCCGCAAAGGAGTCGAAGGGAAGAATGGCCACCGGAGGATCCGACGCCGTGGGCCGCTGTGCAGGCGGCTCCAGGGGCGGGACTGCGGCTCAGCGACGGCCGTCGCGGACAAGGACGGCGCTCTAGGGGCGAAGTGGCTCATCTCCCGCAGACACTTCACCAGCAGTTCGGCTAGCAGATGCTTTGCTGGTGCGTTTGAGGTGCATGCCGTGGGATGTAAAAGCAGCCCTGCCGATACGGTTGAAGTCGAGCACCTCCGCCCCACATACCTCGCGCATAACTCTTCTATGTAATTATTAACCAGCGCGGTCTCTCGGTTAATCCTGTGGCTGGCAGGTAGGTCGTGTCTGTGGGGCAGGGTGGCTACAATGACTCTGGAGGTCCCCAGCTTCCTCGTGATGCGTCGCTCGAGATGCCGGTATATGTTACACTCTTCTCCAGAAGCAACGTCATTAGTACCGGCCACGATCACACTGCAGCCGCCGGGCGGAGGCAGGTCGTCCGGATGTCGCCTCCAGCAGTTTTGCCCCAGGCCTGCAGACGCCCCTCCACGTTTGTCTCATGACTCACCCTTCGCCTCACCAGGGCAGCCAGATCGCGACTGTGACAGTCTCCCTCAATTAGATGGAAGAAAATGGCAGTTGAACATTTGCTTTTCTTGTTTGTTTTTTTGTCTTGTTGTGTTTATTACTGCGCGAGCTAGGTTTGACAGACGGTTTTCGGTAGACATAGTGCCGTCTGGTGTGTGTCAGTAACACTGGCTAAGGCTTTTGTACCTATTCTCCGTTGATATTGGAGGGGGTTTTCGGTTTTGACACACTGTCCACTCAGATGTCGGCCCACCCTCAAACTCGCATCTCCTCTTCTCCTCCTTCAGACACTGAAGTTCCGCCTCAAGAACCTCAATGGTGACCCTGAGACTGGCCACGAGGTCCCTGGACTCGGCACACCGTTGATCCCTGCAGATGGTCGGCAGGTCACACTGCACGCCGCAGTCAGCCGCGGAAGCGCGCACGGCGCGAATCCCTCCGCGACGCACTCGCCACAAACACCTGGTCCGTGTACTGCATTAAGCGGGTGTCCCGACTCAATTGAATGGTCCAGTACGCATTTAAATTGTTCTTCAAGTTGCAGTACAACGTTCCTTCAGTGAGCTGTTTTTCGGCGACCAGGTCGGCCACCTCCGTCGCCGACATTGGCCGCGCGGCCTCACGACAAGAGAGCGGGGTGGAAGCTCTTACACACGCGCGGGCGCGACGGCATGTGGCGTCACCGAAACATCCCGAGTCGCACCGCCAGCGCCAGCGGCTGCCGCGAGAGACCCGGCAACGCTTAACGGCGCGGACGACGCGGCAGACTGCGCCAACGAAGCTGCAGGTGCCAGAGCGCCCGCGGTTGACGCGAAGACACGGCAGGCTTATTGGGTGACGAGGAGCTCTGAGGAGACGACACGCTTAAAGTCCGCATGGTCACTGGGTGGGGTCCCTGATGTTTTACCGCCGGATGACACAAGCAGCGTTTGCAATCGGCGTTGGTCCTCACCGTCGCCCCACACTTCCCTCCAAGACATCGCCAAGCTCTATCTCCGTTCTTTAAACAATGACTCTCTCTGTATTTGTAGTTGTTGACAAGAATGAGAGGTTTGCCATTTTTAGAATGTTCAACTAACAAAGTCATTTTTGGTAAAGTCAAAATAAATAAAAACTATTGAAATAAAAATATTTAAGAATAAATAAATAAATAAGTAATAAATTAGTGAAGTGTTAAAAAGTTTTAAAAATACACACATTAGTAATTTAAAATCACATTCAAAGTCATTTCTGTTCTAATTACAACTGTATTTATTATCGGTATAAGGTATTAGAGTTGCAAAATTTAATGCCAGTAAACGGGAATCGATTCGTGATCCGGCGAACTGGTTATGTCCAATATCAGTAAAACTTGATTATTCTTAATTGCAGCGCTATCTATAAGAGATAGGCAGAACAATTAGCGGTGCAGATAAAATAGAGTGGAAAAGATGGGCAAAAAGTTATCGCCGGTATCGGGAACCGAACCGTGGTCCACAGAGTTAGGTAACTTGCACGTTACCAATCAGCCACTGTAGCTTGATCGTTATCAGTGTACACTAATATATGGCTCACTCACGACTACTGTGAGCAGGTGAGAATGAGTGGGCACATGTGACTCGTCCGTGTATGTTTAGTCAGAAAAGAGGTTAATGGAGTAAAAATGTTCATGTGCCTTACTCACTCAAATGTCTAAAATAATTCAAATTGCTTGTCTTGGTCACAGTTATAATGAAATACATTACTGATCACTGGATGAATTTAACACTTCACGTTAACAAAATATTTTAAATGAAAATGAAGAGACGATAATTTACTGCTTCTTTACATTGGCGCATGCGCGCTTCTCCATGGTATTTGGCTGATTGGTTCTGAATTATTTACATTGGTCTTTTGGATAATCATATTGAAAAAGGGAAACAGCTTCTAGGACGTTGGAAAATATTCAAGAAAGAGGCAAGAGTTCATGATCTCAGTGAACGCCCATTTCGGGAGAAGTCTAAGGGTTGCAAAACTAAGATTATCAGGGCCGAGATCATTCCGAGGGCGGTAAGTACAGTGCGAGAGACGGGTGGAAGTTTACAGACGTCTTCATCATCAGCAGCTTCTTGTTCAAAAGTTTACAGCCACAGGTTGTGGTTATTCTGGGCAGGGTCAATAATACCAGAATTCGGCTGCCCCAATGTATTCGAAAATCTAGTGTCATGAAATATAGTCTAATTTATCATTTTGAAGGACGCCTTCCGGGATGTAGATAGTAGCTACCGGGAGATTCTAGTGCCAGATCAAAGTTATGTAGTGAGAAGAAGGATCAACGATGGAATCAACAATGAGTACCTATGGGAGATCAACCGTAGGGCAAAACTCAGAATATCAGAGTAGTCTAGACATTGTGAGTGAGAGTGATGAGGTCGGAAATCTTCTAGAGTAGCACGGTAAATTGTTTTACTTCCCAATACTGACCTGAGGCAGCGGTCTGCTAACCAGAGTCGGAAAGGGAGTTGTGACCATTAAAAGAACCCTTTTTATTAGCGTCAATCGACTTATCGGGCGAACCGTAGAAGATCTAAGCCTTTGTTTACAAGTTAAGGCAGCTTCGAGTACGATCCTGTGGACGAGATGTCTAAGCCCGAGGAGTCACAGGAGAGTCGCGCCGCCGACCGCAAATACCCAGTTCATGTCCAAATTGTTGAGACCGATGGCATTGGAAGGAGCCAGGACGATATTTATAGGGGCAAAAAGCACCATGCAGATTGAATAAATTTACTATATTTTAGATTTATTTGGCAGCTGGGTATTATAACTGTCCGGTTCAGAGCTGTAATAAAGGGAGGCAACCCAAAGATTTGTTTTCTCCTTCCTTGCGCGCTTATAAAAAAAAACGCTATTTCCACAACGCTTGCTAAAATTCTTCAGCGGTAGCAAAGGAAGAAAGTCCAGAAAAAAACATCTCAGTGGACAAAGTCAAGGATGAAGTGGGGCTAGGAGAACGGAGAGGAGCAGCAGTCTTCCTTGTCTTCACAGGAGGAACAGATTTTCTGAAATTCAAAACAATAAACACAATAATGTTCGCGTGTCACGCAAATAAAATGGTCCCCACGACAAGACAATATTAACACACGAACAAAGAAATAAAAACAATGAATACCTAAGCCATCGCAAAGGAACGATATACAAGAAACAAGTAAGATTATGAAATCTCATATTTTGTTATTGACAATTTACTCTACTATAGCAGTAATGTCTCATTGGAAAAGGTTAGGTGTAGGTGATTAGTTTAGTTTAATATTCGCACACTAATTTTCTCAATTAATCTTGGAAAACTACACAGTTAATACGCCAAGTGTATACGATCCTCGTTATGAATGTTTTCAATAAATTTTTGCTTACTTTAAATTGACAAAGTTCAAAAGGTATGAAATATTTCGGTATACTTGTTGAACTAAGAATTTTCACGCTCTATAATCCTTTGCAAACACTTTTATTATCTTTACTAATTAAAAAATGTCCGGTACAATCAGACAGTTAAAGAAACTTAATTAATAAATTTTACCATCTGAATTCATAGCCAAATACATCACATCATTATTGCGTTCCTTCCATTGTTCCAGCTAAGACAGTGTCTCGTGCCAACTTCCAGTTACGTTAAAGGGTTTCTTAATTGGCACAAGTGTGGACGTTACGTTTATTTCTTTCATTATTATTTATCTTAAGGAACATTACATTAGTATTGATCATTAAACGTACATAAAACTACATAAAATAAACTACATAGTACATTAAAAGTATATAAAATGTATTATTCCTGCCAGATAAAAAGGATTGCAGTATAATTTAAATTCAACTATTTCAATATCGATGTTACAATCACAAATAAAACCATTTAAGGTACTCACATTATCTTTAAACTAAAGAATTAGATTCTCGGGAGCAAAACAATAATAAATAAAATATTGCTCAAATCACTTTCTCTGATATTTGTTTTATATTAAATGCTGATTTAGTTAAAACAGTTCATCAAAATTTGTAATGTTTAAAACAATTTACTCGTATATTGCCAGACGTTGCTTAACAGGTTTTGCTGATTTGTTATGCAAATTTTTATATCCGTAACTTGAGACGATTAAGCGAATCTTTAATAACGCTCAGCCAAATTCCACATGAACTATAATAGAACTCGGTCTAGTCTGAGTAGAAATGAAGTTTCAGATTTTAAACTTAGAAAATCTTCCTCAATATATCTTACAGATATTTAGGCTTCATGTATTAAAATATCACATTTTAAAATAATATTTGAATGTAAGTTAGTTTATTTAATCAATCCTATGGAGTGGCGAGCACATTTATCAAACTCCATGTTGCCTATTTAATGTAGTTTAATCCAAATGTAAAGTCTATATGACACTTTATTCTCGAGATGTCGTGCTTACAGACTGACATAAAATGTTTCCAGTACTTCGAGCAACAGACTTCACTAACGCTCATGCAACAAACTTAGGCTTAACTATTAATTCAAGTATATCACCTGTCTTACGTACAAGGGTATGGTGTTAACCAACGGAGCAAGACAGATGCACGCCATATCGTGTACAGGAGCAGTTAACTCTCTGATGCATAGTTCATGTTAGCGTTCTGCCATACCCCACTCGCAAACATTATGATTATATAATTTCGCTAATTATAACACGAAACAGCCTTATAACACGTTGAAAGCATTACAGCCGTAATGTACAGTTACGCGGTAATTAACAATTAAACATAAATTTAGTAGATTGAAATGAAACTTTTGCAACTACTAAAGGGTACCGAACGTATTTTTAGATATACCCATTGGTAACAAAGAATACATTATCCTTATTATAACATGTTTCTATATGAACCATAAGTCAACGTTGAGATACACTAATAATTTCGAGGATAACATGGACATGGTAAGCAACCTGGCTGTCTCCCTTATATTCAACCGCTGGAAGAGGAAAAACCTTCATACCTCCAACAATACTTATGTATTTGAAACAGTAACGGAGATCACTACCATAATAGGCGAATTAATTGAACTTGATGGAACAAATATACTGATCAATTAAGTGTCCTCGTATATTCCTCAAGTTTGTTTTGGCCGCGAGAAGAATATACATATTACCATAACTTATCCTCTACGTTGGACCACCAGATTTAGTTGTGACTATTTGAATGGTAAAATGTTCCTTAATCGATTTTCATCTGTCAAGAAAGGCATGTATTTAAGAAAATCTCTATCTTTGCACATTATGGTGTCACTGCTTGGGTGTCTAGTAATATGTTATAAGGGTGTTAGTTGTTTGACTAGTGATTGTTTTATCACTAACTTACGCACAAAAACATCATGCAAACATCATATAATCATTTCCTATGGAAAGCAAAAACAATCTTAAGGTTTTAAAAATATACTATTACATGGGGACATCCTAGTTGGCAGAGCGTTGTTAGCCAAACCTAGTCTAATGGTAGAGAAACTTTGTGAACTATAAACTCTTTGTAAATGTTTGTATTTGGCCAAGTATTGACGGTCGATTGCCTTATTAAACTTTTTTCAGTGTCCCCAAGTGTCTTGTACTTATGATGTAATCATATTTAGTAGTTTTTAGGGGAAGTTCGTCTAATAAAATGAACAAACTCAACTGTTATTCATAGCAATCATATCCACAATATTTTGCTTGGAATGTCCTGTCCTTATTATTGACAACTGATGGGTTCTTTTATAGTTAACTCCTATGAAAACACTATGTATTAATGCATCGTTATCATAACCTGTCTATACATTTTCAATATAACCTTTCCAGATGTTCAACCCCAAAATAACTGAGTTCTCGAACTTACTACTTCAATACCTATCTAAAACAATCAGAATCGTTTCTGCAGTTCCTTACAAAGAAACAATTGATCAGAAAACTTGTATAATGGTACTTTCTTCAATATTTCCTTCAGTTAATTACTTAATTATGTTTCAGTAGAGATTTTAGCTAGGAAAATGTCACATTTTGACTTAAGGTGAATACAAAACCGAAGATAAAGTTTATCCAAAGCGTATACAACTTTTACCGCTTTTCACATAATCGAAAAACTCAAACTTACTTTCAGGTACAGTGCAAGTTAAGTAATTTCTGGTCTGCACGCTTCACAAGAAACTATACTGAAATATTTTTTACAAGATTGTTTAATTTAGAATACATAAATAAACAAGTTTGATGTATGTGTACCTGACCTTTCATACGAGATTCTTTATCTTTACCACACATTCAATAGAATTTGATAATCAAACTGTAAAACAATTTGACACCAACTTACTGTTTCACTGTGACATATTTCTTTTTTAATAACTCTTTAATCACCGTATCCAAGCAGAATAAATTCATATATTGTTGGGCTCCTGTCTTTACTGAGACCAATTTGAATACTTTGATTTGTGTAAAATGCGAACTTAAAAACTTGTAGCCTATGCTTTAAAAACTAAAAATTATAAGTAAAATTACTATATTGAAAAAATAAAACAATTACGTAACAGGAAAAGATTGCTATGAGTAAATTTCCCAAGAGAATGAGGTATATTGAAGAGAGAGAAAATTTAACATCGTAACATTACCGAGAGAAATTTCGGAACTCTCAGATATTGGCGCGCTCTTTCAACACCATTCTCAGCTGCTGAATATAATACATTTACATCCTTATTTTCTTACTTATCCTCTTACGCAACCTACCTTGCAGATTTCATTTCATTCAATTGTGTTGAAAAATCTGCATTGGAAACAGAACTGTCTGTGCCCGTTGCTTGTATTTATGTACTTTTCCTTAAACAATTATTTTTTAACAAATCTCCTTACTCATACGAAAGCATATAGCTTTGTTTTTTAAATACGCTATCTTTTTTACACTTATTAGATAGTAATGGATTTTAAGTTATTGAAACAACAAACAAAAAATTTGATTACCCTGAACGCTCGCAATAATTTTCGCATGCAATATGGCGTGGTAATAAATTACACATGCATTATGTTATTTTAATAAGCTATTTATATACGCTATAAGCACCATTATATTGGATTCATTAGACAGTTGAGTTTCACTGAAACATTTTGAGATATGTGAAATGTACCATGTTCTCAATCTGCAGACGCAAAAGCAATTTATAAATTATTGGTTTTATGGATTTACTGTGACGAAACTAAAATGTGATACTTTAAGAAATACGTTAAAAAGAAATTTGCGCGGAAAGTAACGAATATAATGCAAAATATTGTACTCCTTTTTTTGTATTTGGAGACGGTTTACAAAATTCGTGGCCCTGATTCAAGGATTCAGAATACTAGCAAATTCTAAACATTAAAATGCTGCGAAGTTTTATACGGAATATAGTATGGACCTCTGTTTTTGTAATGATACTGAATTCTTACATCAACGTTAAAAATAATCACTTATCCGATTACTTTGCTTCATACTTATCAAATTATATAAATAGTTTTTGTATTACTTCTTATTTAAAATGTAAAACAGTTATAAACAAAAATAAAACTTTCTCGAAGATAAAAGAATTGAATTGGTATGAACGCACAATCATTATTATTTTATATTCTTACTAGCCAGTCATATCTTGTAGCAAGTTATAAGTGGTAGTTTGTTGTAATTATGTAGTAAAATAATAAACCGCTAGTTTGTTAGTTTTTTTAGATCAGATTGATCAAATAATATATTATATTAAAAATAACAAAACTTACTATAATATAGGTCAAAACTCAAGTAGGGGTGTTGATTGTTACAATAAAACTTAAGTCTGCTATCAAAGACGGAGACGTGAGCAGTAAGGACTACGTGGGGGGATCACTTCTGGCTGGTTTATACCTACCAGTTGAACCCACCACTGAGCACAGCAAAAACCGATGTGCCACTTCAATCTGGGCAACCTTATGGATGTCCAGTAGCGGCACATCACTAACCGCAAATGTTGAGATTCTGGGGATTCATGGGCAATTCGATAGGTCTAGCCTACTGTGGAGGATGGCTGTTGGAGTTGGTGGGGTTTGTTCCCTTACCTCAGAGGCTTTTGTTAACCCCAACAAGGGTGTGCCACCCCCTGCCTACTTTGACTGGAGAGGCTGGTTCACAGCTGTCCCTCTCTTCTTCCGGGATGACTGAGATGTAGTGCCCTAATTCTTCCTCATGGATCTCGATAGGAGGCGGCCCCTACTCCCTAACCTTACCCATCCTGAATATCCTATCACTCCGGAAGCAGCGCAAAGGTCCTTACAGGACTAAGTGCAATTTATAATCTTCTTGTCCTAAGAGAAGAAAAAAAAAAAAAAAAAAAAAAAAGGACTACGTGTACAGTTTGCACCAACTCAGACAATTTCCTAGAGACACAATCATTGTTTTGTTTTGTCAGGCCAGTGGACCATTGCGTGCAAGGAGCTTCTTCTTGGATAAGAATCTATGACTGATAACTTTCCAGCGATAATTGTCTATAAATATTATCATGCGCTCAACTCTCTTTCTCTTACAATTTCCGAACAGAAATAAACAGTTTGTGTTTGTCGATTCAGCAATAATGGGTTTTAGGCGAATATAGATTTACATCATTTCATAAATTGGGTATATAATAAAAGTTACTTTCACTAAGTATGAATATAAACCAGAAACAGCGGAGTCATATCCAACTTGTATTTATAAAACAAAATCTGAGGTGTTATCCACGTATCGTTCTATAAAAGTTTGGCCAGCATATATTTAGCGCTGTGGACAGGTAATTGAATTAATGCTGTAATGTCACTGGCCAGAGAGTGAATAGCAATTGATTAGTGACTGACTGGTACCACGGTAATACTAAAATTGTATACTATTAAATAGTCTAAGCAATAAAATATTAAAGGTCATATAATTTTTTAATATTTGATTATCATATGTGGCTTCTTACAACTCATCAAACCATACTTCACGCTATAAAATATAATTAGTTTCTCATAGTAAAAATATAAGAACTCATAGTAATTATCGTTATTAAACTAATGTGAACTTCACTATAAAGTGAAAAAACTATTATTGAAATGAACCTTAGAAATAAGTCTTCTTTCTCACATTAAGCTTTGTATTTTTAATCAAACTTATTAGATAATTTCTTTACAATTATACCGTTATTTATTATGCCACTTATTCAATACAAGACTAATGTTCAGTACTATATAATTCGATACAGGTATATTTAAATGATTTTAAAAGTTTTCTTAGTTAGCATCAATAGGATTGATCCTATTGATGCTTTTTACCGTTATATCACTAACGGTATGATATGTATTTACATATCATACCAATGTTAGTGATATAACGGTACTAAAACAATGTAAAACACAAACTTTAAAACAGAAAATATACGAGACACGTCAAGGACATTTCTAACTAGGCAATGTCAGCTCTGCTTGTAATAGTTTCCCCTACGTTCAACAAAATGTCGTTCTCATTTAGATTTAGGCAATACAGTACAAGGATGTCCATGACGTCATTAACAACACATATCAAATTACACATGTAAAATTAAATGAAATGAAAAATGTCTCTACTGAATACAACGTAAAACATACCCAATTGGCGGGGTTAGGACTATTAAGGACATGTCTACCCAGACCAGCGGCTGCAGTTTACTGAGGAGTAGGATGGTCAATGTAGGTAAAAGTTCTATCACCCTATAATAATATTTGTATAAAAGCAACTACATTGTGCGGTACCTTGTCTAATAGGCGTAATAAACTTCCCTTGAGGATATTGGTTTATATGTTTGTTTAATACAAAAAAGTACGGTTTTTTAAGAATATTTATATTATATCACAGCTCATTTGGTACTGTTGGTGTGATATTAAATTTCTTTTTAATTGCGTAGAATGAAGAATTTTATAGGAGTTTTAAAAACACACTTTTTTGCTTGTTGAACAATAAATGATCTTAGTTCATTGTAAAAGCAATGATGAGTGGTCCATAAAAGAAGGTTAGTTAACTATATCGAAGCTGGCAATTAGTTAACTAGTTATTAAAACGATGTAGAGTTTCCTCCGTAACGAATGTGCCCAGAACATTAAAACTTATGGTTTGCCTGGGATTTCAACGTAGAGAGCTATTAGTTAGTTAGTTATAAAAACGATGTTGAGCTTCTACCTCAACGTCCACGCTCTGGAAAATGAACCGCAAAGTTTGCCTTTGACGTTGTCATAACGGGTTTGTAGTTCGATAGTTATCAAAACGATGTCACTGCAGTCACTTGCATACGCTTCTCTCGATTGGAACGCTATTACTTTATTTAGATAATATAAGGCCGCAAAATGTTCACATATATCAATATTATAGTTTATGCGGTTATGATAACTACAATATTAAATTGTTACGTTGGTGAGTGTTTTTTGCCATACTCTTATTTTTTAAAATAACCGTGGCATCACTTGGTGTTGAAAATCATCACAATATTATGTTACTTTCATTTTAAATTAAGTAACAAGTAACACATAATACATCCCTGAAGAAAAAACAACATTTGTTGAAGTACATTATGGACAATAGTAGATAAAGTAACAGCAACCATATTCCGAAATATATTCAAATTATACAAGAATAGTTTTATTACCCACATTTGCTTCAAGATCTATTTTTATAAGTAAAATTCAGTCACTAGTATTTTTACACTCCTTTTGATAAATATAACTTTTATAATTATGACTTAAACCTGGCCAAAAAAGAGAGTAACTTACTGTTCTATCATTCTAATGATTATCTTCCACGATGCACATGAATGTTGGTGGTTTGCAGTTTGTAATTATTGAGCTTTGACTCAAAGTCAATTTGTGGTTTGCCCCTGAAATGTGGTTTGTCTGAGAGAGGTGCGCCATTTCCCAATACGTGGCTTAATTAATTTACACAGGCGTGTAGCGTGGAACCTTTACATTACGTATGTCACTTGTTAGTGAAGCGCGTTGTAATGTTGTTATCGATGATACAAACACTAACTTCAACTATCTGATAAACATTATTCATATATAGATTCTTTGTAAATATTAATAATGTGATCATTATAGTAATATTAATAAATAAATAAAACTGCCTTTATTATTCAAGCGTTTCTCAGTACATAACTGTTTTTCAGAATAACATGCAAGTGGTACATGCCTGATAACTACTTAACAACTAAATAACAATAGAACTACTTAACAACTAAATAACAATATCATACATTACAACACGCAAAATATACCAAAACTTTAATATAGAAGTGAAATATTTTAGGGCAAGTCAAATATAGAAATGAAAATTATGTAAATAAAATATATAAAATTCTAAAACCTACTAACTAATATAAACAATCACTACTTAATATGCAAATCCTTTATTAATATCTTAGTTGGTGCTGTTGTATTTTTTTTTCATTTTATTTTTAAGACTTTATGGTTTCAGGGAGGTCATTGTACAAGGTTGGGCCAAAGTAGGTAAACTTCTCCTCCCGACCTCAAGCCGCACTTGAGAAAAGTGAAGCTTTCGGTCTTGACTGGTGCTCCTTTGATTAATCTCTTCCCGATACGACAGTTTATGTCCAAGATAAGTAGACTCTCCAGGACATAGGACTTTGTGAATCATGCATTTTATCAGGACTCTGCATACGTCTTCCATTGGAGCCAACCAGATTTTCTCTCTAAAGGTCTTTTTCTGCCCATTTAGGCAAAAGATGAACCTAGCGGACGAGTTCTGCACATTTTGAATTCGACAAGCATCACCCCCCCCCTCCCCTGAGAAACTATTTCCGTATGCAGGATAGCAGTAGTACAACACTGACAATATAAGAGACTGCATGATCTGCAGCTTTGCTGACTCTGGGAGAATATTTATAAATCTATACAGACCTCTCAGTCTACCCAAAGCACGCTGTGTAGCATGTTACGTGGTCATTAAAAATGAGGCCTGAATCCAGTATGACTTGACTCCCAAAGTTTTCACTTTGTCACACTGCCAGACTACTGCCACACAGCCTGATCTGTATATTAGTCTCACCGAAGGGTCTGTAAAATAGTGTGTGGGGCCACGTGAAGAACTGTGCATTTGTGTTGAGCTTAAGGCCATTAGTCACTGACAACAGGTTCACACTGAGCATATCAGAGTTTATTTGACCAATAGCCTCGCCCAACCTCTCCGGGTTATATGACAAGTGCAACTGATAATCATCCACGAATAAATGAGGAGTACAGTACTGCACACACCTGGGAAAGTCAAAAGTTTACAGATTGAAGAAAATTGGACAAAAACAGGTGCCTTGGAGAACACCCCGCTGTCTGGTAAGCGGCAATGATAAGTCACTATCAATTCTGGTTATCTGCTGTGTTTCTCACCGAGCACGTATCTAGTTCATTAAATTTAGTCCAAAACCATAGTAATTAATCTTAGCCACCAGCATATCATGACTGATAGAGTAAAAAGCTTGCCAATAATCAAGCAAAACAACATGGTATGGTCTTAGGCGCTACTCTTGGAAGCGGGAGTATCCTTGTAGTAGGGGACGATTCCCATATCTGACGTTAGGAATTTTTCTGGTGTATACTTTTATGTGAGGGTCAATGGTCTGTGGTAAAACTGGTGGGAAGTTGGGCCCCACTCTAAATTAACGGTGGTTGGTTTGGATGAAATTTACAAGATAATGCATTCTTGTTTAAGCGTACCAGCTTCAACACACCCGTTTTGCATTTTGTGTTTATTATTATAAAAAAACCACTCGAAATGTGTTGTCTTATTTTTGCAAAGCCGTTTATTAATAAATCATAACCATAATAATAGCTTTTAAGGTTTAAAACCTATGTCAACCATAATAAGAAAAAACCATGAGAAAACTAGATATAAAACTATCGATTACCAACACACACACATTTATATATATATATATATATACATACATAAGAAAAAAAAGTCATTTAATAAAATAATGTTAGGTTGTAAATACTTGTATACTAATATCCATCTTTTAAGTACGATTAGAGCAAGCACCGAATTAGTTTTCTAGCAGCCACTACATCAAACCGCTTCTCCAATAACCGTCAACACTTCACTGAACAGCTGCTTGACGTTGATATAATCAGCTGCAGAGATTTAGTGTTTTTAATAACTAAATAAACGGAGGTATTTCTTTGCTTTTTATCATAATTTGTTAGTAATCAATGATTTTATAAATAAAATGAATCCTTGAAATTAGCTACGCTTGGTATTAATGAAAATTTAAATATGTAAATAAGGAAGAAAATAAATACTTAATAAGAAAACTATACATATAAATAAAAATACAGAAATAATTTTTCTTCAAATAAACATAAATTAAACAGAATTTAATTGTAGTTGAACAATTACTACGTACAATTTTGACTTATTGCCTTAAAATAATTGTAACTTTATTTAACCATACAAAGTGATCCAAAAGTTGGTGATACATTGCTAGTGTCAAAATACGTAATATATAATAGTTTTCCTACATGGTCTATATCAATTAAAACACATTTAGACAAAAGTTGCAATGTTGAAACATTTAAAAGTTAATAATTGTAACGAATTTTATATTTTCGTTAACATATTCCTAAAATAAGTAAAAACCAAATATTGAAAAATACAAGTTTAAACAAACGGTAGATTAAACTCCTTTTAAACTAGTTGTAATTAATCTGACGAATAAATATTGCCCCTAATTTAAATTAAATACAATACAGTAGTTGAGTGCAATTCAACGTTTATTACAAGTTTATACTACAACAATATGATGTTAGCAACACAGTAACAAGATGCCATGTGCAGGTGTAGTTAACTAGCTCTTTGATGCATAGTTTATGTTAATGAACTAACTGATAATCTCCATTTACTAACACTATAGTCTCGTAACTTTGATAACTTACGTATAAAAGCGTTAGAAATATTTAACGTATTAGTATAAAAAATACTTCTCCAAAATCCCAATAAACATATTTGTAATTGCGGTTTATATCAACAATACAAATAAGCGTTGCAATTCAGGCCTATTACGTAACTTGTAAAAATATTAATGGTAACCGAGCCTCGTTGAAAACTATGTTGTACATAATTAAGTTAGTACATAATTGACTAGGATATCGTCTTCCAGCGTTATTTAATATACCAGGTAATCGTTTATACACTAATATTTGATACATAACCAATGTTAGTTGAGGGCGAGAACTACATATTGCTTATCTAGGTTAATCAGAAATTGCTATTAATTAAATGTTAAACTGGGAAAATTGTATACCAAATTGTAAACATAGCTTAATTATATGACTCGTATAAATGTATCAAATGTTCGCAAGTGTTGGAGATTGTCTTCCTAATATATCATCCATAGCATCATTCCCCATATTTGTTTAGTCTTCTATAGTAGGGTTCACCACATCCCGCAACCGACCTATGCAAAGGGATAAATTCCTACGATAATATTTCTTACGTTTACCAACAAGGCAGGAGTATGCTACACCACATGTTACGTTACAGGCTATGCTGAGGTTCAATACAAAAAAAATAAATTAAAATCAAATTTTTGTAACATATTTCAATAATTGTTTGCCAGTAATTTTCCTTAATCCATATAAACTAGTAATTGAATATCCACAATAAAGAAAAAGTTATATACAGCACCAAAGTTGTAACAAAATGTGTGCATATGAGAAAAATATATCTAATTATTATTATACTTCTAATAGTCTAAAATGTTATTTTTTATACAAGTGGTGTTGGAACGTTTTGTAAAAATTTACATACGCGAAAAATGTTTGTCGGTTACTACAGTGAAATTATATATTTATACGTACAGCGTATATTAACTCCATGGTGACATATATATCTTTATTTTACTTTTATCTTAAGTGGAAAACGATAATAAACAATAAAACTGTAGTTATGAGATAAGAAAAGTGTAAAACACGAACGTGACAAGCAGTACAAATGTGATTACAATCTCGAGTGTGAATGAGCAGTTTAATAACTGCACGGATAAAGTTATACACAAATATTATGGAAGTAAAATCACCATAGAGTCTAAAACCACTATGGGCGTATAAAACTACTGGCGCAGACTGCATTGGTGACGTTAAAGGCGGCGTTGCCATATCCCTGGGCTCACTATAAGATGTTCCCTGATGCTGATACGGATCAGTAATTTCTTATTTACGTAAAACTGACAACATTGTTTAGCGCGGGATGTGTAGGGGGGATGAAAACGTAACAGCTACATCATCGGACTGTTTTAGTGCGGTCTGCTCTACTTGATTATCATTTGGTCGAATATCACGGTGGTTGGATAAACTACTACTATATCGCCGAGTAGCAATGATCAACTGAGTAATTCCTAATGTTGGCAATTATCAATTGAGTATCTGGTTTACATGTTTATATACATTTTACGTATTTTATGATTACTTTTTCTTACTAGTTCATTACTGAATATAGGAATGTATTACGTATTATGTGGAAAATGGAATAGGATTTCGGAAATAATGACAGAAAATTGTCTGTATTGACTGAAAAAGTGTATTAGAGTACTACAAAACCAGTTTTAACCATATACAGTACTCTTATGTATGTATATCTTAATATTATATTATACCTGGAAATAATAATTTGATCGTTATAATAAAGATACTCAGTTATAGTTAAAAAAAGTAATTTTTATCGTATAGTTACATATTTTTTTTATAAAGTGTTAAGAAATCATATTAATCATATTAAACCCTAAGAATTGTCATTTTGGAAATAATAAAAGGTACTTAAGATTTATCACAAAATACACAAGACACAGATGACATTAGAAACTTTGATAATACACTTATTTAGAACGACACTCACTTCAGTTGATATTCTTATGTATTGATATTACTTTTATGGTTTTGTATAGGCTTTATTTAGGGTAATAAGGGATTGGTTAACATTTAAGACTTTTGACGGCACATTAAGGTTATTTTTTAGATGTTGTAGTATGTAGTTCTTTCTAAGTCATCCAGTTTTGAAAGTAAATCTACTTCCATCCGTGCAATTAAAAGAGGAGATTGAAATATTATGCTTCAGTAATAATATTTCATTATATTGTTTTAAATATTATTTTATTGTTATTTTAAATGGACTTTGTTATTTTTAAATTTTTATCGTAAAGAAAACTATTTATTTGACTTGATAAACGAACGAAGGGGCTTCAAAGTTTATGAAATGAAGCTTTGAGCAGTAAATGAACTGCACTTGTATAACTGTTCTATTTGCCATCATGCAAGTGGATCATGTTTCTTACGTACACTGAGGACTTTATTTACTTTGACGCAGTCTGCAGAGAGTTTTTAATTGACTTGGTAGTTCCTAAATTCAATACATTATGAACTTTCAGAAATTTCATGGTATTAATTAAATAATTAATACAATAACCTATCAAATAATATAGGAGATAAACTTGTAATTTGTATCGAAATTGTAACGAAATCTTGATATTTTGTGTATTGCTTTGGTTAATGTTATAAAGTATAAGACACACAAAGTGAAAATCTATACTTCAGCAAATTCATGGTACTTATGATTAATAAATATACACATATATTATTATATATTAATGATATAAAATAAAAGAGATAAAAAGAGCATATCTAGGATTTGTGAACTATTTAATATCATTTCTTTAAGAATTTATGTAGGAAATAGAAAACATTAGTAACCGCCGTAATTAGATTTCTCGTTACAATTTGGATGGATTTCTAAATTGTTTTACTATTTGTACTACATATTTTATTTGTTTTTAGTAATTCTTTAAAACAGCGTCAATAAGCGGCTGTTGATTTGTTTTGTATGATAGAATCATTATGGGTTATTTACCAAAGATGAAAATATATCAGACTTCAACTATTTCATAATGTCTAATTCAACCAACAGTTGCTACTTGGAATAGGTATTTTTGTATTAGTACCTTAAGTTTTATAACAATTTTCACTTGTATGAGTATTAAGAGTATTAATGCAACTTGTAAGCCATATTTAAATTTAGAAGTACTGAGACATTAAACATACATACTTATATATGTTATATGTCAAAAACTTTAATTTATTAGCTGACAAAAAGGAAAACCACTATTTTTAATTCCTTGGAGCATGAAATAATATTCGTGGGATATATGATTTGTGCCTTGATATTAATATGATAAAGACAAAATTACGGTTTGAGGTACAAAGTTTAAAATGTTCACAAATTTAATTCTTCACTAACGTGAAACATTAATTTATATTGTCAATTTAGATAAAAGCAATGAGCACTTTAACGGTGGGCTGTTTCCCGTGATAAGACGTTATTATTATATACAAATTTAATATAATATTCAATATATATTGTCGCTACTCTGTTATTGTTATTTCTATGTTGAATTTAGTACTGGAGCACTGAAACAGTATGGAATCTCCAGAGACGAGTCTTCGAACTCTGACAAATGTTATATACACATCTTTTTGAAAAGACCTTTATATTCACAAAAACAAAACGGTGTTCTATCTTTCATATTTTGTCTTCCCATCCTGCGATGGCTTGGTGAGAGGTTGCTCTACTGCCGCCTACTTAGCATTTACAGTGACTGTTCCTTCACTCAAACAACGAGACATGATTGATAATGTTTAGCCTTGAATTCCTAAGGGTGTTTGGTAAGCTTCATTCTTAACATGTCAAGAGGAACGTTACAGCTTTAGAGTTCTATATCATAAAAAGAACATTATTCGTTTTATTAGAAAATGTAATATTACGTCACACTTGACGTAACAGCCCTCGCTGAGGTTGCATGTAAAATTTCAAATCCATAGCTCATTTCAATCTTAAGCTGCCTACAAACAAATAGAGAGATGTGTAATATGCAAGAAAAGAAGTTAACTTGTAGAACTCATTCTTGTAGAAATGAAGTTACATACACAACTTAAAGTCTACATATAATATCTTTTTCGATATATCTTGCTATACGATATATTTACAATTTTGATCAAGAAATTGGTTTTAATATAAGTAATGTAACTAATAAAATATTTAATGCAATATAAATATTACGGAAAAATTATATTTTATGTGTTGGGATAATTAGGCTACATGTGGTACTACACCTCGTTGGAATCTGTTATATGTGAAATGAGTTTATTTCAAAATGTATTTATTATGCGATTTCGTCGTTGCTACCACCGTTACCTATAGACCAATGTAAAGATATTCGCCAACGCCAACGATATCCCATTGAGTGATATGTAACATCGAACTTGGTGTTCATCACATAGAAATGAAGCTGCATGCACAATTCGAGTGATAGTCCTCATTAAAGCTCGGCAAATGTTTGACAGACAGAATAGGGGTTTCCCCTTTTGTTAGATTACACAGAGTGAATCGTGTCCAAGACTGCACACGATGATCAGATTGATCAGATAAAATTAATACGTTTAAAACTATCATGGTGTTCAGGAAATAAAATTATTATCTGATTAACTCGAAATATCTAGAGTATTTATTCAAACAACTTGCCAGAGGTGTCTGGGTGTAATTTTGCAAAAGAATGTTTACAAAGAATCCAACACTGTTATCTAAGAATTCCTTGTTTAACACAATGAATAAAGTTTAAAGAATTTGTTGTGAATGGCATTTTGGCTATATATCAAATGTTGGGTTTTCCTAAAATGTCATAAAATGTATACATTTTTGGTTATGCCACGAAAACGCTGTTACCTCTCCATTCATACTTTATTTATAATTTGTAAATTTAAGAATAACTTTTTCTGTTCTGTTTTCACTGCAAAACTACAAAATTGATTATCTGGTGATTTCAATGTTCGACAAACTGATCAACTGATATTATACAAACTCAAATACTTTCATTGTGTCTCTTCCATATGGAAAATGTTATTTATTGTATGTAATTTTTGCTTCCTCTGCCTCCGACCAAGATGATACAGTTGAATACTTTTCAATTACGGAGCGAAATTAAATTTTTGTTGAAAGTCTCTTATATTAGATAGGTTTTGATTTCCAAAGATTCAAAACCCAGCTTTAATCTTGGTCCATGGAACCGATGTCCACCATTCATATAGCCAGCTTAGGACGCTTTTAGGGCTCTTAGGATACAATGATAACTCAAGAAAAATAGTTTCGAAGTAACTTTATACCGTGGGCGATCTCATAAATCTGATTCGAATTGCCAAAATGTTTTAAGGTTTCTAGCTGCACGCGTAGCTACACCATTTGGTTAGTAGATGAACAAAATGGCTTTACAACATTTCATAATCTAATTGTTATGACTTTCTAGAAGACGATCCACTTACATGTCTTTTGTATAAAAACATAAAGTCAGCTTTATATTCACACTTATATGTTAGGGGATAAAGATTTAATTGAGACTCATTGAAAATATTTTTGAATAATGCAGCTATGATGGGAAGGGTTTTAGATGCGAATTTTGAATTTACGTCCATATAATCTTTCTCTTAAGTGCAGCGTCTGAAATCTGATTCTGTCTAACTCCTAAATAACTCCTAAAATCTAGAGTCATGTTCGTCTGAAGGGATCCAAAAATAGTTGGCGACGAAGAACGAAGAAGCTCAAAACGAAGTCTTTTCATGTTTCGATATCATAGACACGTAGACTACAAAATGTAGTGTAATCTAGTTGAACAGGTATTCTAATTGTCTCATCAGGTACACAAAGAGTGAAACACGAAGTCCAATAAAAATGATGCAAAGTTCGTTTTGACCTTCTTAGTTTTTCGTCGCCAATTATTTTTGGATCCGTTTAGACGAACATGACTCCAGATTTCAGGAGTAAAGTTTGCGAAAGCATGAGATTCCAGACGCTGCATGTAAGAAGAAGGTAAACTGGAGGTAAACCAACATTCGCAGTGTTGAATAGATACGTAAGTGGTATAAAATAATATTTTGTCCATTGAAGATAATGCATGGTTGAAAGGAGTTATTACACATTAATATTAGGAATACCTCACTGTTTAGTAGCTGTTAATATGTTCATGTTTAGCTAGAAAAGATTAAAAGATTATATTAAAAACAATTAACAATGTTTAATCGTAAACTGAATGACATATTTGTTTATATTGTGTTTGCTTCATTGAAATTTTCCTCCGTAGTAAAATTGACTTATTTCAAAAATCGTTTAGTTACTCAATAATACAAGATTAGATTATACAAAAATACGTTTCACATAAGAGGCTTATAGCTGAGGTTGCACAGAAAACCCCAAGTTTGTTGTATAACATACATTTCATTAGGCTAGGTATGTTACAGTGTTACATGTTAAAATTTCGTTTAAATTTTAATCAGTTAAAAATATTTTACAATGCAATGTTTTTAAACATAATTGCCTACATATAAATTGATTTTGAGGTGGTGTGTACGTCAGTTGTTATAGTCCAGACTGACAGAAATGGTATTCGTATTATTTCAGCCGCTTTATTTATAGATTCGCTATTTCGAAATGTTCTAATCACATAAGTTTTAATGTAAACATATTTAACAAACTCTTAAACGAAATAAAATATTTGGACTTAATTGAAAAAGCAGAGTTTTAAAGCTGTGTAATTCATTAACACAAATAATAACGTTTTTGACAATGGAAAGCAAACCCGTTATGCCCAGTTGAAGATGTTAATTAATGAAACTTCTTATAAATGTTCTCATCTGAATTCATAACCAAGTTTAACATCACGTCATTATTGTATTCCTTCCGTTGTTCTAACCAAGAGGGTGTGTCGTGCCAATTGTCAGTTACATCAAAGGTTTTTCTTAATTAGCACAATTGTGGATGTTACATTTAGTTGACATCCGTATAAGAACATATTGTTAATGACCGTACTCCAATCTTTTTTCGTTATTAAGAATATATCGTAATAAGCGATAAGAACAATGACACGAAACAGACGTTTTTTATACCATACTTTATCTGATCTACTCGTAATACATCCTGAAGAAGTTAAGATGTAAATTGTATATCCTCTTGAGCAAAAGATCTACTGTTCAAGACTCGGATTTAAACCTTTAGCGATCATTCTACGTCTACATACACATTCTGCGTATATTAATAAGGCATTTTAAAATGTAACATAGTATAACTGGACCATAACTATAAGAATGAAATGAGCTATATAGTGTGTTTTCATGCACACTGATGAGATCTTGGAAACTATAAGAGATACATCGTTCATACAATTTTGAACACTATATATTTGAGGTTTTCATGTAACTGGATTTAACCTTTTAATATGTGACATCGTAAAACCCGTAGCTATAGACTTGAAAATATATATTTTTGAACTTTTTTGCTTCGGCGAAACCTACTTTGAGAAAAGTGGTGTGGCGTATAACTACGTTGTATAACTGAACAATTAGGAGAACGCTATAGTATCTTCCTTAACTATCACTCGTCTATACAATGTGTAATGAGTAAGCATTGCTTTATTAAATACTCTCTGCAATAAATGGCTGGTTTACAACTTAGTCGATATTGTAGCTCAGAGAAAATGTCCCAATCTTTTGACAAGCACAAAACCGACGATAAAGTTTGTTCAAAGCGTACAAAACTTTAGCCGTATTTCATACCATCAAAAGATACAAACTTACTTTCGCATACAACCTGAATAAACTCGATACTGTACGCCTCTCCAAACACAATTCTTACACATATATTATTAGAAGTCATTTTATAATATGTAACCTGCAATATCCTATATTTTAAAGTGTGTATATACGGTGTAAATTCTGTTCATGCTACTGTACCCTATATTAATATTACTACACTAGACTTTACAGGTTAATAAACCATGTTTATGTATTTAATCAGATATTTTTTATGTACAATAAACACTACTAGGAAGTGGCTAACACAATGTACAGTTTTATGCGTGTATACTATTAATGTAGGTATTCCATACAAAAGAGCCACTCAATAGTTCTCTTTGCAAATACTACTTCTTATTATCTTGTGTATGAAGATTAACTACATAAGCTGTGTGCATCTGTATTTGGAAAGTCATACTTAAAAACCTTCTAAAACAAAACTAAGTACTATAGGTATTAATGTTTGTATGATATACGTTTGTATGGGATTATGCACTTATTACACTAACCCCTTCTTGTAAGACTAAAATCAATTGCGGATGAAAATTTGAATGTTATGAAAAGTCCCCAGAGAATGAAATGTATTAAGAGTGAGAAAAAACGAGCATAATTAGCATTGTAATGTTTTGAAGGTGGCGCGCTCTTCAAACACCATTCTCAGTTGCTGAATGAAACTCATTTTAATCTTTATGTTCTCACTTATCCTCTTACGCAACCTCCCCTGCATATTTCATTTCATTCATTGTGTTAACCAAGTTTGCACTTATGAAAGAACTGTTTAAATTACCAATACTGTGTCATTTTCATCAATGAAAGTTTATAAGTATATAATGCATCCTTGTAAAACAAAAAAAGTTATTAGGTACATACGTTACTTCTGCTTGAAGTTAGGATGAGATGATCTACATTATTGAGAACTTTCTAGAAATCGTGCTATTTTGCGTCCGACATCGTTAATAGCAATAGCTTACAATCGAAAGGTTCTAAAGAGATGAAAGTTTGCATATAACTTCCTCTTGATCCAAAGAAAATCAAAGGGTAGTCAGTACTTGTGTACTATAAAAAGGTCTAGAGATTTGAAACATTCCTATACTCCGTTACCTTTACCTGTTAATTTATGATATAATGGTATAATTTTTTAGTTTTAAAATCCGGTAGGTTCTCTTCTGAACCATTTTTAATAATCTCAGCATCGGTATAATCATATAATCTTTTTTCTAAATAACTACTAAAGCTGTATATTACTACCGGTATGGTAAAACAATGAAAAACTGTTGTTCGGGTTGCTACATTTCATTTCATAAGGCTATATCAAAGCCACTTTAATGCACCAGTATTACCATGAAAATTAAGTACTACTTAAAAGTGACATTACTATTTAAAAACATATAATTAAAGAATCGTATCATTCCAACAATTAGATATAGTGGTTAACGTTGATAATAATGAGGATTTGCTGTAGATAACCAAAGTGCACTAGACAAAACTTCAGCTTTCACCTTAAATGTGCAAAAAGATGCGTGCGTTTTGTGACTGATAATGTTTGCTGTCGATAGTTTGGTGGTGAACATTTCTACTGCTGACGCAAGATAGCGGATCACAATACTAGAGGTGACACAAAATGACAAAATTCAAACCGAATGTGATTTGAAAATTATTGCATGGGACATATATTAAAGCGTATTATGCCCCATATTTAAGATTTTGTGTACACCCAATACATATAATTTGGGGATTTATTGTCGAAATAAAATAAAGCTATCTCCACAATCAATGAATGCGTTCCATTTGGGGCAGTTAAGTACGGAGTAGATTGAAAACTTGTTAAAACTAAGCGTTCTTTAGGATTGTTTCTTAGTTGACTCGTAGAACCTGTCCCATTATATGGTGATAGTTTCAAAAATATGTTCTATTTTTATAGTTGATTTAAATAATAATATAAATAATGAATCTTGTTTAAATTTTAAAATGCAAGAAATCTTAAAACATAAAGATTTGGGAGTGCCGATTCCGAGTGGTCTAAGGCTTTGAGTCTGAGTTAGAGATAGCGCAGGTTCGAATCCTGTCTGTGACCTTTGCACTTTTTATCAGTACCGTCGACCTTGTACTGTATCGACTCTCCCCCTTATTCTGTTTGGTAAGATCCTCGCACAGGCCAGTGGCTCATGAGGATAGGCATAATAAGGCATAAAAGGAGATCGGCTTCTCCTTAAAAAAAATTATTATTATTATACATTCATGTTTTTTATGTTAGGGGGATTGACGTATGTTTTCATAAATGCTATTGTTTTATACAATAGACCATTGCTAATTGTTTAAAAAGTGACATAACTTAAATCGTTTTAAATGTGTTCTTAAGCACTGTTTTCATACAAATCCCATTGAAGACAGAAACATAGATTTCAACAACATTTTTCCAGCTCATGTTTCGGAGCTGTGAACTTCTGATTGAATTGATGCTGAAATGTCACTGGCCAGTGAATTAATAGCATTTCATTGGTTACTTGCTCCTACGTCAATACTACACACTCACTATACGATAAAATACTCTAAGATAAAATATGTGAATGAAGAGACGAAATTTTGATGTGATAAATCAAACTTTCTGTAAACAATTATTTTATTATTTCGTATATTTTTCTTTCTTTTCTCCTGACTCGTTGAGCCATTTTCACATAAAGTTTAATTTTACAAATAATAACTTTTATAATTCTATCAAGGTTTTGTAAACATGGGTATTAAATTTTAAAATGTACAAAAATTCAGAAAACTTCATCATATGAGTTTTTTTAAGAATGTATGTATTAATAATTATCAATGTGATGAAACTATTTTTTGGTTAGTTATAAAATAAGTAAGATTTTTCTTTATTGTGAGTAAGTTTTTCTCAATTTCATAGTTTACAAAGACGCAACTTTATTTAATTTCATAGTTTACAAAGACGCAACTTTATTTGCATTGAATTTAATTAAAAAAAAGGAACAACTGGAATATTGCTAGAATATGGTGCGTAACATGGTGAAATAAATGAAGTATCATCTAAAAGTAGAATTTTTCTAACCGTGTTGTGAGTGAAAAGAGGAAAAACATTAAATATATGAAGACAGGAAACATTTTCTAAATAATTTTAGTACAATATATTCAGATAAATGAAGATAGAAAAACAATTAAATCTACATAATTAAAAACGTCTGTACTTGTGTAATTTACAAGCGCATTCTTTCCGGTGGAGTTATCGTGGCGGGACGTTAGATACCTTGTTGCAAAAAGATGTTGAGCCCCACTACTCCGCCAGCCAGGACATTAAAGGAAGGTTTATAGTTAGACTTTACCTAACGGGCCATTAGAGAGCTACTGCAGTTATAAAAACATATTGAGTCTCCACCGTATTACTCTGTACGTTTGCGGCAAAAAGCAGTTTGTAGTCAGCTTTTTTAACGGACAGTTGTTTATTTTACTGAAGCCCTGATACTGCAAAATTTGTATAATGGGTTACATACCTGTGTTATGAGCGTTCGATGAAGTAAACATGTTATAATAGGACTCATCCCAAAAGAATTTCCTTTCGTTTCGTCAAAATGCAAGTACTAAAATCTTTCCAGTCACATAAACAATCTGTATTTATATTATTTTACACTTAAAGTACATTTTTAACAATGCTAATTTTTGTTTTATCAATAAGGTTGCTACGTGATTTAAAGAACACTCCATATGTTTAAAGTTCCATCCGTTTAATTCGTCGGTGTTCTTTGATGCTGAAAATAGTTCTCCGTGTTATACCAAACTATTACATAAAATTATAATATAGTATTAAAAAGAAAATATGATTTTCCAATAAGCAACGTTGACCTTAAGGTAGCTGAGATTATCTCTGGGAGAAGTGAACTCTAATTGAAATCCATGATCCCAACCTTTTGAAGGTCGGAATAGGATTTTACGCTACGAGTACGACCGTCTAAGATCTGATATTTCCCATTCCGCAATTATGAAGAATTGGATGCGACGAGATCTAAAATAGTACTTATAATGCTGAAAAATTGTTTATACAGATTTTCCATTTTAATTAAAATTTTAACTTATTTATAGAGAAACAACATATTGATTGTGGTTTTGTCTATGAGAATATCTTTCTCAATCAACAAACTCAATCACTTAACTACTGGAAACCCTTTGAATCGACTCGCTTTTGGTATAATACATTTTAGTAAAATATTCATGCGTTTTCAGAAACGTATTTAAAATATTTAATTCTAGTTTTCAGAAACGTTTAATTGCAGGTAAGTTAAGGTAATTCCAGTTCCGAAGAACTATTTCTGTTGTTGACCTCATTGAGAAAGTATAGGCTAAAAATTCTTCCTCTGTAAAAAAATATATATGTCTAATCATAACAGTATACTTTCGGTCTAAGGTATCCATAGTAGCGCATGCTTTGTCGTCCTGATGCTATTGTCGGGAGTATATACATATATTGTTCTGAAAAGCCTACGTAAGTGAAAAAAATGAAGAAGCATTTGTTTTTTTTATTAAGTGAAAAGCCACATGTGTTTGAAATTTCATCTTCCTTGGACAGCGAAAAGTTGATAAACAAGAATCTTCTAGAGGCTCTTGTATGGTAATAAATGTTTTTCTCACACTATGCGTAGTTGATCTGCAAAAAGCCTGATAATATTTTTCTATGTAAGTCATGAAGAACTTGTACTTAAAATCGTTCATACATCGTTCTAGGCCATCGGGAAATTGAACAAAAAAATTGTTGCGGTTGCAATCCTGTTTCAGGCCGGTGGTTGATCTACATGAAAAATACGAGTATATGTAAAATTAATTCTTTGTAGGGCATTGGGAAGTTGGCAAAACAAAATTATAGATTTTCTAAGGGTTTTCAACCCCATTTAAACCACTATGGATGTTAAATATTTATAAACATGTTTCTTTTTCAACGTAAGTCACGAGCATAAGTGCGCCAAGTTTCAAGTTTCAGCTTTCGGAAAATTATACGATTAGCGATGAGTGATTAGCTTATACATAGAGAGAGCTATTTTCTTTATTCTTATTTATAAATATTTATGAATGTCTGCAATATATATATATAATATATATATTTATATATATATATATATATATATATATATATATATATATATATACTACTACTACTACTTGTTCTTAGAATACTTACACATAAATACACTGGATTAAAATAGTAATATGCTTTTATTATTATTATGGTATTGTTGATACCACTCTTGTTTAGGTACATATTCCAACAGCAGTTCCAAAGTAGTAAATCACACTTATTTATATTTTTATTCTAGTTGCCTTTTCATTAAATACAGTTAATTTAGATCACTGTCCTCTCTTTGATAAGACTCTTAGCAACAATAACAATAACAATGCTCACAAAATGAGCCGTTTTGTTGTGTGACAAGTTAGAGTAATTAAGATAAAGCATGCTGTATATTGTATGCTGTGCCCATAAAGCCGGCCCATATCTCAGGTCACACTCCCACTATTTCATACGAGGTTTTTAGAGGTTTATAATGACCAAATACATTTCAAATCCAATAAATAAACAATAAAATGGGTTATCTGATAAAATTAGGTTTTACTGTTTCAATTTCTGAATATCCTGTAATTGAAGTTCACGATTACGATTTCCAAATAGCCCCCAAATATAAACATAGGTTGTGATACATCTGTCAAATATTTATACCAATTTATGCTGATTAATTATTTTTATTTGTGTCTGGACCTGGGGAATCTATATTCAACACCACACAAATGTATTTCCCATAGGCCGAAGACTATGAAAAGCAAGTAACATTCATGTTTTAAAATGGTTTTGATAGTAAATCAACATAAATTCTATAAAGCCTGAATTTCCTAGGAAATTTGGAATTGGGTTTTGGAACTCATATGATTGTATATTGGCCAAAAGAAAGTATTGACAAAATCCTAGTGGTTGAACGATTTTTCTTGCCAAGAACTTTAGGAGAACTTGATTCCACAGGAGGTAGTATTTCACGATTCTTAAAATTTCTAAAAGACCGCAGCTGCTAAATATCTCGAGCCACCAATCGTCGACAAATTCAAAACATAATCACAGTTACATAGGTTTGCCACCTGGGAGTTCCTTTGAACAAAGAAGCTTCTGTTTTGGGGTACGTAATCAATATCCCAATCAGTTTAGTATATGACCTATGTATTCAAGTATTTTGTATTCTAATTCATTCTTAAATAGAAACTAAATAAAATGCATCTGGTAGTCACGCGTATCAACAATAAAAACCTGGATAACCAAAATTATCCTTGCAAAGGATTTAAAAATAAAAAAAACTATTTTCCAAATTAATAAATAAATCAGGATTGTTTCGAAAATAGTGTAGATTCATAAAAGCGATAAGACAGTAAATAAATATTTCCAGTATACTAACGGTGAAGGCATATTACATACCCACGTGAGTTCTAGGTTTCCCCTACGAAAGGGTATACTTGTAGATGTCAGTACAGGAGTAGCCAAGAATATTTCATTCTTATAGCAATTTAGAGGTTGTGTGAAAGCTCCAACATCCACACATCAAAATATGTTTACCTCTGATTGCATTGTTCTTAAACGTTTAAAGTTTAATTCATTTACTTTATTGGAGTAATTTCGACGCTATTTAAAAAAAAAACTAAACATTTTAAGGAATTCATTACATAAAAGCATGCAGAATTTACCTATTTGTATCGTGAACATTTTACAGCCTTTCTCTCAGATATTGTCAGGCCTAACGTCTGATTTCACTCACTCCATATTTTTCTCTCCAACAGGACAAAATCGTTGATGCACCCTCGAAGGGCAATTACCATTACCAGACTGTTCTGAGCATAACGAGTGCTATTTCTCCCGTTCTTATTTCTTGTTTTATTTCAATCCTGCCATGTAGGTTTTACATTTTTATCAATTACAATGCTTAAATAAATTACAGACGCTAGTGTCATACAACGTTATTTAATTAGATACTACAGTCGAATAAGTATTAATATATAAATACAGTTTGACTTCGTAAATTGTGAACTCATAAAGGAATAAAAGTTTTAACCCTATGATGCATGATTTTTTTAAACTGTAGTAGAAAAAAAAATATTTGTTTTACCACACTTTTTAGATGAAGTAAAAAATAGTTAAAATTCTTTTTTAATAAGGGTTTTTTAACAGGTTTTTTTTGGTATGTTACACTTGAGTTACAACATGCGTTACTCCAAAAGTAATTTTGTGCAGTATGTTACACTTGAGACACATCATGCAAACAAAGAAGTTTCATACAGCAAACTAATAATAGCATCCATAAACGGGATTTTTAAAAACCTCGAGTTTTAAGTGACAAACTTTATTTACGAGTTACCAAAATTGTATAATCAACTTGAAATTCAAGTGTGGTATGCTTTAAAACAGTTTTTTTGGAATGGAAGCACAGGTTTAGGTTGCACTTGCTGCACTGTTTGTGTTTCCTTTACAATTGTCCATTTTACGTCGGTTCCTCTTATCATTCCCAGATTGGCCAATGGTCTGTTTTGTCCTTCACTACAGGGACAGGAGGTCTGGGAGCGAAGAAGAAGCTTTCATCCTCTTTCTTTGCTTCTTGATCGTTTTCTGGGATGACGACGGCCTTCCTCTTTTGGGAGTTTCCTTCATACCTATACTGCACAGGGTGACAGCCAGTTCAGTCCTAAACTCCTTTTGGCTTACTTTGTTTTCTTCTTGCATACAAGAATGAAGAATCCAAGCGTTTACTACCGCAATATCAACTAAGTGGTACATTCAGTCGAAAATACCACTTCTTGCCTCTTCATTCGTATGTGGTGTCTGCCAATATGGGGAGTCCATTTGGTCAACTCCACCCATGTGGCTGTTGTAAATTTTTAACTACCTTTGGACATAAAATTTCACTATATTTCTTATTCTTCCTGTCATACTTTTTTATATTTTCAAGTGGGAGAGCTCCACAGAAAGTAGAACTAAGCGTGACAACCTGGTTGTCGTGCCAACAAAACGACACTTATAGGAGTGTCATCAACGACTGTGATCCACTCATCACAAGTTCCCCTCGAACTTTTTATCATAATTTATTTTTCTTCGAAAAGGGCAATCCGGAAGTCTGTCCTGCGAAAAGTACCCAGCATGAATATCCCTTCTTTGTGGAGGTATATGAAAACAAGGGCAGACTTGAGTAGTTAGTTATCACAATATTTATGGCATAATTGACATTTCTTGGGACCCTCTCTTGCTAATCTTACTACAAGATTTGCAGAAGTACCAAGATCAGGTTCCCCATTCAAAGGTGCCTCTGATTGACCAGTATAAATTTCAAAATTTGTAAGCAAAGCCTTTATCATCGCAAATAACATACAGTTTGTAGCCCCATTTATGGGGTTTGTTTGGATTTATTACAACCTCATGTTATGTTTTGTATTTTGTAGCACCAAGTTTGCTCATCAATTGATAACGTGGCTTTCATTGGGATAGACAAGAATTTTGAATTGAGATGATCAATAACTGGCCTCAGTTTAAAGAGACGATCACGATTTGGGTCGGTTGGTGCTTTTTGTTGGGAGTTATCATTGAAATGCAAATTTGACCGCATGTTTTCAAAACTGTCTCAAACCCATACAGTTCATAATCGTTTCGTGTCCTTCGAGTAGGGTGCAAATGTCTCTCAAGCTCGTACAGTTAGAGATCGAATATTATGATTCCCAAAAATCTTTCTATATCTCTATTAGAATATGAAGGGCCGGGGGGAATAATGATGAGAGTCAAGTCAATTAAAAAATTTAAATTGTGATTTAAATTAGCACAAAATTTATTTTTTTAATAAATTATAATCAAACCAACAAGCGATAGTTGTAGTTTATCATTATAAGTTAAAGTTAAAATTAATACAATTATCTTAATACACTTCTTTTGAGGGTAATAACGATGAGAGTTATTGGTTTTTTTCGGAAAGAATGGTGAGAGTCAAGCGAAGAAGTGTAGTTATCTTAATAAATTTATTTATATATTTGATACTAATCTAATATGTTTTTTACAGAGATCGATCGATTATACTAATACTAAACTCTACTTCATCAGTTAGTTTGTTTCTGTGCTGTTTTTTATTTTTCAAAAATCCTTGATAAGTTTTATTTACTTTTTTTGAAGATGCTCTTCTATTATCTGGAAAGAAACACAATTACAGTAGATTATGTCCTTTGCAATGACATGGAATTTTCTGTTTCATAATATTCCAATAAACATATTAGACGTTGGAAAAATGAAAGATACAAATAAAATTCCACAACTTACCCAACAGTTACATCTCCATCGTCATCTGTGTTTTTTCCATCTTTAAATGTAGGTCCCTCGTAAAAAAGTTGTGCCTCTCGAGGTAAGAACTTCTTGAGATCTTGCAAGTCATTAAACTTAGCTTTTGATATTTGGATTGCCTTATTGTACAAAGGAGATGGAAGAAGATTAAGACCACGTTTCATCTCAATCACATATTTTTGGTTTTCTAAAAGCCTTTGTTTCTTCTGTGTCTTAGTGGACTTCCGAGTCATATTGTAGGTCATGAATGTTCCATTGTATGAGTCACGCACCTGAATCATTGTAAGCTTCATAATGTCGATTTCCATTTCCCTAACAGGACGTGACTTAAAGGGACACTTCTGTTGGAAATTCAATCCGTCAAAGAAATTTGTACACCCCATAAAAAGGGATTGGTCTCATTTTACAACAATGAAAGATGAAGGTTGCAATCACACATCCCTAGCATTTGCAATCACACATCCAGTCGTCCGGGACCTCGATGTGAGATTTCATGTTGACTAGGCCCATGTTTCGGTCACACTCTATGTACGAGTGACCTCGTATAGGGAATACCACTTTTAGGCTACCAAGTTTACCAATCACATGAACAACAAAGTAAGCAAAACAGAATAGAGTGAAATTTTTGTTTTGTCCTGCACATGAATCACAGAAAATAGTTAAATGACGCACTTGTGGATTCAAGAAGTTACAAATGAAATCGTACAGCATGGATGTTACTTCATCGGAGCCTTTTTTACCTACCGTTTCATCATATGTATAGAATATGCTCTCCTGGGTTGATAAGACATGGATGTTAAAAAGATAATAAGAAAGCTGGCGCTTATAATAAATGTCGTTTGTTGAAATATTGGGAACGCTCAGATTTTTTTTGAGAATCCATAAAAATGGATTCTATTTTCAATGCTTTTTTGAGCTGCTTTCCTAGCATTTCTTTTTCTCTCATAAAATGTATTAGTTTTTCTGAGGTGAACTTCATGGTCAATATTAAGTTTTTTTCAGTTGTCCATGTAGGTTGTTGCTATCACCACTGTTATTGTGGATTTGGAGCTCAAGGTCATGAACACGAGCTTTAAATTGGTCACAACAACTACAAGTATCGCTCCTTGGGGTAGCCAAAACCAATATTATCCTTGGTATTAAAAATGTTCCTGTGCGGATCATACGACACGGGGAAGTTAGGGTAGGCCTCCTTAGATAATGTAGTTTTTTAATATCTAGTGTATCGGGTAAATAAATCTTTTTTGAGTCCTGTCTACTATAATGAGACCTGCGACCTTTAAGAGACTGTATATGCCTCATCAACCTTATGTATAGTATCTTCATTAAGTTTATGGGGACGATTGTTGTGGCTTCCACGAGCATCTTTGGTGATTTCCCCATTATTCATAAGCTTAGACTGAAGTGTCTGTACTCTCCTTGGTGTTTATACCGTGAAGTGAAATGAATGCTTTATAGCACACAGGTATTTCGACCAGATTGTCATTTTTCAAAAGCCTAACTTTGTAACTGTAAGAGTAGGAATGGCTTGCAGGTTCATCTTTTCTAAGTCTTCGTTGTTTAATTAAACCCACCCAAGTACAAAATTCTGCTCATTGTAATCATTCATTGCATTGAACTTATTTATTATCACTTTTCGATCATTAATAATCCACAGTCTCAAAACATTTTTAACCTAGAGCAGTGACAGCTTGGGCCTACCTCATGACTTTTGTGTCAATAGTTTTTTCTTGACATCAGATAATCTGCCTAACTTGGGTTTCTTCTTTGGTGTTGGATCAACTTCCCCCACTGACTCTATACTTGAAAAAACTCCAAATAACTGAGAAATCAATAAAAAGTAACCATTAACACAAATCACATTCACTAGTTGAATCATAGACAGCACACCAACAACATCAGCATAACCGCAAAAGAAAGAGCGGAAAACAGCTTTGGCTACCTCGCAACACAACAAACATGCAATTGTTGACTCTCATCGTCTTTTTCCTCTGACCCGACTGACTCTCATCGTCTTTCTCCCTTGCACTAAATCTTTAACTTTAAATAACTCAGGACCCTCATCGTTTTTCCCCCAAGGTGTTCTACTGAAAAATACCTTACTGCTTTATTCTACAAGAAAACATCAAAACCCGAATTTTACTAATTTATTGACTCTCATAGTTTTTTCCCGCTGACCCTTCATATGTTTTTTTGGTTTGGCTGTATTCTTGTGTGTAGAGTAGAGAATAGTCTCGGCAGAAATTGTACTAATCAGCTCATCATTAAAAAAAATATTTGAAGAAGTTGTTTGGATGTTTCAATTCAGTCAGAGCTTCAGGTAGATTGTAACTTCCTTTAAAATTTTAATTTGTTCATCATCCAGTTCAAAATTTCCATGCTTCCAAATTTGAGGAGGTCTTTTGACTTTTGTGAGTTTTTGGTTTATTTTTAGTGATCTTTTTGTTTGGTATTTTTCCTAGAACTCTGCTGATTACCAGCACCTGTAGACAATTCCGTGTGAGATATATCAGTAGGAGTATTATTGGTTGCAGGGAATACTTCATTGGTTGGTGAATGTGTTGGTGGTTCACCTACTTTATCGTTGGTATCAACAGAAACGGGATTATTTTGCAGTACTAGGTCATCGAGCACATTCGAATCATCAATATTGTGTGTGGGAATAATTAGACACATCATTGATCCCATCATTGTCTGAAACAACTGAATTGATGGCTGGCAAAGTGAGTACTTCATTTAGTTTGGCAAAAAGTTCTCCATCCGTTTATTTTATCATCAATATCGTTTTCATTAATGACTTCTCCAAACTCGTCGTCACTGTTGTAGGGAAGATTCAAAAGTTTAATGATTTGATCTTTTTATAAATTTTCATCCATGATCCCTAAAAAGAAACGGTTGTGTAAAATACTTACAAATAGTAAAAAAGTGTCATTTAAAATAAACAGAATATACTTCAATTAGTCTGAAATAAATTCATGAAAACAACATACTAATGTTTGTACCATTGAAGTTCGCATGATGTAACTTACGAGTTACATCATTAATTATGTACATGAATACAATTATGTATGATGTTACACTTGAGTTACAAAATGATTTCAACTTATAATATAAAACTATCAAATGAAAATAGTTACCTGAGTAGCTTTTATGAAGTAGGAATGTCTGTGACACTGAAAATATTTATTATTTGTTGAAACTCATTCAAATAACTAAGTAAAACACATAACCTGTTCACCATAAACTCCACTCAGCTTAGACCATGTGCCTCACTGGGAATCAGCTGAGTTTGCTTTTTTCTTGTTTGAGAATAACACTGGTGGTTTGGTGTTTAGACTATATGCATGATTTTCCAGCTCAGTTACACATCTTAGTTCCCATTTCTGTGAATAGAAAGCGCTACAATACCAAAACAAGATTATGTTACTCAATGAGTTACACTATGCATTAAAGAATGCACATGTTTAGAATACACATTGCCAGCAAACATACGTAACCAATTGGAGACAAGCATAAAAGTAGGAGAGGAAAGGGCACTATTAAGGTACTTCCACTTACAGTATTAAATGCTTCTCCAGCTCCAGTTGACCCCACAGCCGTCTCAGATGTCGCGGTTATCTTGTTCCAGTAATGTACCCTGGCTATAACTACACGTGAAATAGTATACTGCATTGCAACAAGTGTGGATTAACTGAGGGTTCAAAAGTTGTACACAGCATCATCATATAAAAGTATAGACATAGCTTACTGTATAAAACTGTAGACATAGCATTATCGTATAAAAGTATAGACATAGGTTACTGTATAAAACTGTAGACATAGCATTATCGTATAAAAGTATAGACATAGCTTACTGTATAAAACTGTAGACATAGCATTATCGTATAAAAGTATAGACATAGCTTACTGTATAAAACTGTAGACATAGCATTATCGTATAAAAGTATAGACTTAGCTTACTGTATAAAACTGTAGACATAGCATTATCGTATAAAAGTATAGACATAGCTTACTGTATAAAACTGTAGACATAGCATTATCGTATAAAAGTATAGACATAGGTTACTGTATAAAACTGTAGACATAGCATTATCGTATAAAAGTATAGACATAGCTTACTGTATAAAACTGTAGACATAGAATTATCGTATAAAAGTATAGACATAGGTTACTGTATATAACTGTAGACATAGCATTATCGTATAAAATTATAGACTTAGCTTACTGTATAAAACTGTAGACATAGCATTATCGTATAAAAGTATAGACATAGCTTACTGTATAAAACTGTAGACATAGCATTATCGTATAAAAATATAGACATAGCTTACTGTATAAAACTGTAGACATAGCATTATCGTATAAAAGTATAGACATAGCTTACTGTATAAAACTGTAGACATAGCATTATCGTATAAAAGTATAGACATAGCTTACTGTATAAAACTGTAGACATAGCATTATCGTATAAAAGTATAGACATAGCTTACTGTATAAAACTGTAGACATAGCATTATCGTATAAAAGTATAGACTTAGCTTACTGTATAAAACTGTAGACATAGCATTATCGTATAAAAGTATAGACATAGCTTACTGTATAAAACTGTAGACATAGCATTATCGTATAAAAGTATAGACATAGCTTACTGTATAAAACTGTAGACATAGCATTATCGTATAAAAGTATAGACGTAGGTTACTGTATAAAACTGTAGACATAGCATTATCGTATAAAAGTATAGACATAGCTTACTGTATAAAACTGTAGACATAGCATTATCGTATAAAAGTATAGACGTAGGTTACTGTATAAAACTGTAGACATAGCATTATCGTATAAAAGTATAGACATAGCTTACTGTATAAAACTGTAGACATTATCGTATAATGTAGAGCATTATCGTATAAAAGACACCCCTAGACAGGCATAGACACGAGTAACATACTGAATAGCTCTAAGGCATGTAATACTGTAGGCAAATTGAAACTTCCTGGAATGAAATAATCTATATCCAACATCTCCCTTGTCATGCGGTTGCGTGTTTGCAGATAAAGCACATGCATAACACTAACACTGTCCTATGATTCCACTTAATGAGAAATAACATTTGAATATAGGAATATATGTTATTTCTAAACAAATTAAATATTTGATTAAATTTAATATTTCAATATCGTATTTAATTTTTACAGATACCTTTTACTTTTTCACAATGATTCGTAATATTCATTTTGGTATTTCGATAATTTTTACAGTGCATCTATTTTGCTAAAATATATGCTATAAAAGTAGCTGCCGTTTATTCAGTTATTGTATTGTTGGCTATTCGCTGAGAACCTCAACAATTGGTAATAGCGATTTCATACCTATTGAAAACCACTTTCAGTTGGCGTAGTATACGATGAATACTTTTAAACCAGGAAGCCTTAGTAGTACCAAGTGCAGAACATATAGTACTCTGGCAAGAATGTATTTTTTTCTATTTTGGTTGGCAAGTTCAGTAGACAAATGTCTAAAAGTCCTGGATTTAAGATATTTAAAGTTTAAAAATTTGTATAGCCACTATTTTTAAAATACTAAAGATAATTTCAAGATATTTTTTCAGTAATTAACCTTGTTATACTAAACTTTCGAGCCAAATTTGGTATAATCTAATTTATCTACTTTTGAGATATTAATTTTTTAGTAAAAAACACATACAGGCGGACAAATGGGAAACTAAGCATGGGAGATCCATGTCCATATGGTGAACAATGTTTGTCTTGACCTGAGCAATAACATGGTATGCCTTTGTCCTTAGAGTTACGGGACACTCTGTATATTAAATTATATGCAATTAACTTTTTAGCTAAACAACTTGGACTGAAACTAAATGAAAACATGATGCAAGCAAAGAATATAGGTAACTTGAGATTGATTAACCTTGATACCACACCGAAGCTAAAACTTAACAGTCGAGAATAAAATTAACAAAATAAACTGAAGAATCTCGAACTTACTATGAATACAGGCCTGAAATGGGCTGACTATATTAAAAATATATGTAACAAAGTCTTTGCTGGTATCTATAGTTTAAAGAAGTTAGCTTTGTATTTGCCATTCAATATGAGGGTGATGCTGGTTAAGACACGTATTTCCTCACTTTTTTTGATCAGTGGTTTGACTGTTGAGCAATCGGGCAGACTTCAGGGTGCACAGACTTACTGTATTAGATTTATTTTTGATCTCATATGTCATGAGCACGTTTCACCATTTTTTCAGCAGTTATCACTCATGAAACTCCAAGAACTACGCGGATTCCGTATTGTTTTCATTCTACACTCAATTATCAAAACTAAAACTCACATTAATTCTGACTGTCAGATCAATTACATTTTATCTCTGATACAAGTGAATGACCTACTAGAAGGGGTACAACTTTACTAACAATTCCAATTCATGGATCACCAATTTTTAAAAGGTCGTTTGATGTTCAAGCTTTTCGCCTTCGGAACGCTTTCCCTGTTGATATTACAAGTATCGAGGGTCGTGCGTGCTTCGGGGCGAAGGTCAGGGACTTGATAACGGTGGGGGGGGGGACCTGTGGGAGTGACGGGCGGTGATGCTTGCGGTGTGACTGAAGTCAGACAGTGTGTTTGGGGTGATTGCATGTGTTATTGTTCTTTTTATTTTCTCTTTTACATTGTTAGCTTCTTTTCATGAGTTGTTTTATGTGAATTAAGACATTTTTTTACATTTTATTACAAAGTATAAGTATTTTAAACGTTTCCATGTTTTTGTATCCAAATATTGTAAATGTACTGTATATGATATTAGGTTGAGTGGTAGAGAGGACTTTACAGCCCTAACTCAGCCTCTAGTAAGGACATTTTTTATTTAATTTCATATAGATGTTCAATGTTTCCAGAAACAATTCAAGCTACTTGAAAATTATTACTTATGAATAATACTTTTCTTATGAACTGCAGTTCTGGAATTTGATAGGAGTAAAATTATACTCGCCCCAAACTTCGATAAGCTTTCAAGGCATTCGCGTTCGTACTTACCCGAAGAGCGACAGAAGTGGTTCGATATTTACCATTAAAATTTTTGTTGTAAAGGTAGTAAGAGGTTTCACTACTACTTTAAATACCCTAAGGCAAAGAGTTCAAAAACAGTAATCTGGTTTCGTCTTCAACTGGTGGAAGAAATCCAACTTCTTTATCGATACTCATCTCTCAGCTTGATATGGTGTTAAATGTTATTAAATAGACTAGTACATAAACTTTTCAATATAAAGAGGTAAAGATGTGTATTATGATTTACTGTTACATTTTCCATTTAATAAATGTAATGATATTATTTATTGTACCACTACGAACCAATCTCACATTAGTGCTGTCTGGTACATATGGTTACTGTAAGTAATGGAAGCTGAATCCCGTTTGTCATTCAGTAAACACTGCGGCAGATCCACATAACCACCCGCTAGGAACACTTTGTTTACTTTGTGATTGTTCTGTCTGTAGATGTGAAGCATCACTGCTCACCTAAATCGTCTTCCATGTACACATAGCTTTTATAAATGGAATTGAAATTACGTTACAGGAACAACTGATGCTGTTTATTTCCTTTATCATGGACGTATGGGTTTGATTTGACAGTTATACCTACTATTATTCTCATAGGTTTTTCATAACAACAAACCTTTGAGATTCAAGAGAAACGATTGTTTTTTTTATAATGAAGTTTAAATATATTTACGTTTTTAGTGAGTAGGCACCAAACAAATGCTACTTCATGCAGAAGTACCTAAATAGAAATATAGATGGCCAAGATGCCTTAACTTAAATAACAATAATTGAAGAGTAAAAATGTAACGCTAAATAACATAACGATAAAATATTAAATTTTGACAATGACATAAAACAATGCAATAATTATTTGAATACTGCATAATTCGTAAACGGAAAAACACAATCAATCTATACAACTATAGGTTAACAGTGAAAATTATAAATGTACTATATGTAGTCATAAAATAGTTAAGACTGGTTATACTTACATAAAAGATTTAAATACAATTGAAAACAGGCATACAATGGACACATTATATCATCAAACTATGACCAAAAACGTCCCAACAAGCTAACAGACCGTATAAGATAATCGGTACTACGAAATACCCTACAATAATATATAATACAATTGTATTTTCCCAGAAATATTATTGGTTATACCTCTATATAATATAGTTTTAAAGTAAATTTTACTTCATCAAAACTATCTTAAATATAGCGTAAATGTAAGAAATCGGGCGAGATACTTTTTCCTGAACCACTGGAGTATTCCAAATCATATTAAGGCTTTGAACCTATTTATTTATAACGCTTATATGAATTTTATAAATAGTACAGTGAAATATTGTTCAATGATGTAATTTGTTTTGTATTAAAATGCATTGATCCTAGCAAGACGTTAATCCGGAAGAGGTATTACAAGCCTTACCAGAAGCTGATGACACGGAAAGCTGGTGTATTTACGATACTGTTGTGAATCCAACAGAGAATTGTTAATAATCTACAATTAGAATGCTTTGATCCAGGCAAGAGAATGTTACAGGACAGGTTATTCCAAGCCCTGCTAGCAGCTGATGTCACGCAAAGCCTTGTGTATTTACGATACTGTTGTGAAACCTACCAACAGAGAATTGTTAATAATCTACAATTAGAATGCTTTGATCCAGGCAAGAGAATGTTACAGGACAGGTTATTCCAAGCCCTGCTAGCAGCTGATGTCACGCAAAGCCGGTGTATTTACGATACTGTTGTGAAACTTGCCAACAGAGAATTGTTAATAATCTACAATTAGAATGCTTTGATCCAGGCAAGAATATCTTACAGTATAGGTCATTGCAAGCCCTGCTAGTAGCTGACCATACGCAAAGCTTGTGTATTTACGATACTGTTGTGATACCTACCAACAGAGAATTCTTAATAATCTACAATTAGAATGCTTTGATCCAGGCAAGAATATCTTACAGTATAGGTCATTGCAAGCCCTGCTAGTAGCTGATCATACGCAAAGCTTGTGTATTTACGATACTGTTGTGATACCTACCAACAGAGAATTCTTAATAATCTACAATTAGAATGCTTTGATCCAGGCAAGAATATCTTACAGTATAGGTCATTGCAAGCCCTGCTAGTAGCTGACCATACGCAAAGCGGGTGTATTTACGATACTGTTGTGATACCTACCAACAGAGAATTCTTAATAATCTACAATTAGAATGCTTTGATCCAGGCAAGAATATCTTACAGTATAGGTCATTGCAAGCCCTGCTAGTAGCTGACCATACGCAAAGCGGGTGTATTTACGATACTGTTGTGATACCTACCAACAGAGAATTCTTAATAATCTACAATTAGAATGCTTTGATCCAGGCAAGAATATCTTACAGTATAGGTCATTGCAAGCCCTGCTAGTAGCTGACCATACGCAAAGCTTGTGTATTTACGATACTGCTGTGATACTTACTAACAGAGAATTCTTAATAATCTACAATTAGAATGCTTTGGTCCAGGCAAGAATATCTTACAGTATAGGTCATTGCAAGCCCTGCTAGTAGCTGCTCATACGCAAAGCGGGTGTATTTACGATACTGTTGTGATACCTACCAACAGAGAATTGTTAATAATCTACAATTAGAATGCTTTGATCCAGGCAAGAGAATGTTACAGGACAGGTTATTCCAAGCCCTGCTAGTAGCTGATGTCACGCAAAGCTTGTGTATTTACGATACTGTTGTGAAACTTACTAACAGAGAATTGTTAATAATCTACAATTAGAATGCTTTGATCCAGGCAAGAGAATGTTACAGGACAGGTTATTCCAAGCCCTGCTAGCAGCTGATGTCACGCAAAGCCGGTGTATTTACGATACTGTTGTGAAACCTACCAACAGAGAATTGTTAATAATCTACAATTAGAATGCTTTGATCCAGGCAAGAGAATGTTACAGGACAGGTTATTGCAAGCCCTGCTAGTAGCTGATGTCACGCAAAGCTTGTGTATTTACGATACTGTTGTGAAACTTACCAACAGAGAATTGTTAATAATCTACAATTAGAATGCTTTGATCCAGGCAAGAATAATGTTACAGGACAGGTTATTCCAAGCCCTGCTAGCAGCTGATGTCACGCAAAGCCGGTGTATTTACGATACTGTTGTGAAACTTACCAACAGAGAATTGTTAATAATCTACAATTAGAATGCTTTGATCCAGGCAAGAGAATGTTACAGGACAGGTTATTCCAAGCCCTGCTAGCAGCTGATGTCACGCAAAGCCGGTGTATTTACGATACTGTTGTGAAACTTACTAACAGAGAATTGTTAATAATCTACAATTAGAATGCTTTGATCATAGAGGTTGTTCCAAGACAGGGATTTATAGCGTTGACAGAAGCAAATAACATCAAAAGCCTGTTTATTTCAGATTTTTAACGTAGAAATTTTAAATATCCGTGCTTCGCGACAGAAAAATAAGAGACTTATATAAATATCAACAATCCTTTGAGGTTTGAAACGAGGTTGAAACTCTTAGTAGAACTATATGTTGTTATTAATATCCCTCGTATACTAAACATATATACGTAAAGTTAACAAACACCCACACGTTTTTTACGGTATAAAAAATATCTTGAACCTACAGTAGATGCTCTTTGTCCAAAGCTGGCTCTTCATTTTAACATTCTTATGTATTTTTTTGATAGATGCATCAATCCAAAAGCTAAAGCATTACTAATAATATCTAAGACCACTATATGCCTTCCAACTGACTTTACCTCGTATCTACATATGATGTATGTATATTTTTACCGTGAAATAAGGCAAAGTTTATTATTATTTCCGATTGATAATTATCATAGGGTTCATAATATCACACCATCACACTGACTTAAACATACAATTGTTACTGAATTTATTTGAACTATTACATTAATATCATAATGTTCCAGAGACACTTGAGTATTTCCATGGTACTAATAAGAACTCTTTCATTCTCCAGGTTCAGGGAAAATAAAACTATTCTAACTGAAAGTATATACCAATAAAGGACCTATTATTCAATATAAAATTGCGTGCAAAGTCGCGAGTAAGTGCTAGTTGTGAATAAAAGGAATGATTTACTAATGTAACATATAAAACTGTATAACATAAAATTATTTCAAATAATACACTATATTAATTTTATTTTCTTTGTTATTACTTAGTTCACCTTACGCTTCTCTAATTGACAACGGTCTGAAACGGAATTGTATATTAAATAGTTAGTGCGAATGAAAAAATATCTAAAGTGTTATTGGTTTGTTTGTTTATATTGTATATATTTGTTATGGTTTATATTGTGGAAAGGGATTAACGAAGATATTGTAAACAATTGGTTTGAATATATCGCATTAGATTCCTAAGTAATCCTGATGACAAGGCCGTTAACAGTTCTTATAACTTTAACAGTTTTAAAACTAAACTACAGTTGTTTATCATGAAATATAATTCTTGTATACAAACAGAAAAAAATAGCTTGTTAAAAAAATTGTATTGTTAGCTTATTAATTTATAAAAAAAACCCATTACAATACCGAGTTCAGAAATTAAGACTAAGTTGGCTAAAAACTTTATTATTATTTGAATATTTCAAAGCTAAAAATAACTTTAACCACCAGTTATAGAAATGTATGATTGCCATGTGTACCTGTACTTGTATAGTAACGTGCAGACTAATCTGTAGATCATTAAAGTTACGAGCCGACTGCACCGGCGGCCATCTTGTCCTTAGATCCATACAAACAATGATAAACTTTAAATACTTTTACGACCTAATGTTAGTCATAAAATAATTGGAAATATCACGCTTTAAATATTTGGCTAACACACATCCGAAAGCTTTTTAGTGTTTGATATGTTTATTCGTTTTTCAGAAAGAAATTCAAACTATCTTAAATGTACTCCTTCATTAAATTAATAAAAAGTTATGCGTATAAAAAATAAAAATACATTGGATGCGTATCACTATCTACGAAATTAATTAATTAATATTTTCCATAATACTCCACCAAAAACACCATCTGTAAGTTTTTATTTAAAATTATTATAATGGAGGAAAACTCATGTAATAACTTTTGCGAGAAATATAAATACAAGTAATCATACTTTATACGAAGTTTGTGAATATAATTTTGTCTAGGTATTAAATTAGCAACCTGTCTAGGTTATCTCCTGTGTGAACGTAACTAATTAATTACTAATCAGGTTGAAGTTACAAGATATATACGACTGATTGATAGTAAGTTTGAGAGGATTAAGAAAATACTTTCAGAGATTCTTTTCAACACAGTACTTGATTATATAGAAAACGCAAGTTTTTAGAATGCTGTAAATTTATTTAAAGTTAAAATTCTATGGTAAATCCGTATCCAATATGTATCCGTAGATCCAATAGGAAAATCGAACCCTAATATAACCAAGTAATATAAACATACTTTTTGATGGATGTAATTACTTGGAAATGATCCAGATTGCTATTTTTGTATTATTTTTAAAATTAAATAAACTGAACCTTTTAACTTTAATTCTTTTTTAATTGTATAGCCTTTAATAATTAGTTTTTTAAAATTTGTATGTGACTTGCTAACGGAAGGTCACTTGAACTTTAAAACGAGTTATAATTAATTTTAAATGACATTTACTGCAATTGAAAATTTAATTATCTTTGAAACGTAATCCCCTATTCCGAGTGCGTCATTATCGGTGAAGCAAATGCGCTTAACAGAGTTCAAACTTTTAATCATAAACCGTGATGAGGATTTATGATCGTGATATGAGACTAGTTGTATAATCGCTGAACATTATGGAGTTATGGCAGAACAATATGACGTCCATATTCATTGTTACGAGGATGTGAAACTGCGCAATATTACAACGATAGTAACTGGTTTTCAGTAATTACTCTTTTTTGAATTTAAATAGGTAAACCACACTGTATAATCTCATGTTAACACATGATTGAATGTTCTTACTTTTAAAACATACAAAGTATAGGTAAGGCCTTGAATTATTTTAGTTAAAATTAGAAATTTCCTTTTTTTGTAGACATGTTAGTGGTTTATACGTTCTCTTGTGCTGAATGTATCGTATTATGTATCTTATGTAAGGCGTTCAAAATCTATTGTGGGACAATTAACAGGTTTCACCATTTTTTCTAGCTGGAAAAAGAAAAATTTCCCAGCCCCTCTGAGAGCCACAGTGTAATATTACTCACAGAGTTTATATGTCAAATTATTATCTGTGCACTCTTTAGGTGTCGTGTTATAATATAATATTATATTATCCCATATGAGATTTATTTATGAATTACTGTTATACACTGCGCAACGTACTTATTTTAATGAAATTCATACAATTATATCTAGAACTTAAATTGTAGGATAAATCATAAGTGTATTGTTTTACTTATCATACAGGAAACTTGGTATTGTAAACGTACTTAACATGTTTAGATAAAAAGTTACTTAATGTGGAGTGATATACACGGAAAGAAGAGCTAAAATTCTATTTGTGAATCCAACCTGTGAAAAAGCGATAACTCGATCAATAATTACTGATATGTTTATGACATACTGAATTAAAACCATGCTGGTTTAACACCAATTATAAATAACAAAGGAATTAAATAATTACCGAGACAATCATAATTATTTATCAATGGCTATAAGATTGAAAGGTATAGAATGAATATCTTCGGATTGATCAGTCTTAAGAATTTACTTCGATAAATGATAGTGTGTTACGTTTCTTAAGATAACAATTGATAGGATACATATGCCAAGTTTCATTAGGTACATCCAAAAATAAGAGACCCAATCCAGTTGATGTACTATTAGATTCAGTCTTAGGACTTCACATCTTTAGCAATATTTATATGCGATCTTACAAACAAGTCCATATAGTATCTATTTAAAATCTTTGAGACTTGTTAAATAAGGTGGTGACATTATTTTCTACATTAAATGTTACATTTTAATTTGTTTAGATATTAGAGCTCTTTTACAAGTTTCCTAAGGGCTAAGCTGTCCTTACTACAACTTCTAATTGCTTAACTTATTAATTGTTAAGTATTTTGGTGTCTGGTTAATAATTTTCAAATCGTTCAAAATCATTGAGCCCTTGTACCGTATGACGATAACACATGGGGGTGGTGACTTCTGAGGTCGTAGTAATAAATACTAGAAATGCAAAGTTTACTTATAAGTTCAATTTAATTTACTAAACTTACAAGCACCACTTTTTTAGATGGTAAATGAAAAATATGTATTGCCACGTTGCTGCCAATTAGAATGTAATAACTAAAAGTATATCTTCTAGGTGGGCCTAAAATATCCAATGTTCTATTGAATTATGCGTACGACGTTTTACTTTACAAAACAATAATATTTCACTTCCCTTCACAATAGGTAGACTCACAATCCGGGTATCGGCGTCTTGGCACGAGACATTGAAGCTGTAGTCTAAGAACGGTTACTTCTAGAAGAGGAGTAGATGTTGGGAAGTGGTAGCCATCTATTCAAACAACACGTGAGATACATCAGCTACGTAAACTCGCCTAAAACAAATTCGCGACGGTATTAGCCATTTAATGATACAAATTACAATTTATAACAACGTGCTCGTCGCCATAAGCACGACGCCACAACCTTTTATCTATCTCCATCAAGCAAATAAAAGATCTTCAAGGGTAAGTTACTTTACTATTCACATATTTACTTTACGTTACATTCATTTTATACGTTTGGCATCAAAGGGCTAATTTAATAATACGAAAAGATAAATTTTACTTACGGACAAAGCGCGCGAGGTCAGATCGGTTACGTAGTTGGGCTGCTACAAAGGGTTAGAAGAAAAAATTCATACGCGTGCCAATTAGGTAGTTACTCCGCCCAATAATTTAGTTCCGGAACATTGGATGTAAAATAATATTATATTATACTGGCTGATTAGGTTGCGAAATTTACATTGTATGAAATTTAATTAACTGATTTACGGTACACCCTATATGCAACAAGGTCTTCGAGCTTTTAAAAATGCGACAAATGCGATGTACGTTACCTTAAAATCCCATCAATAGTTTGAAATCTAAAATTGAACATGAAGAAAAGAATAATATCACTATTTACGAACTCTAAATTTATTGCATAGCATCATTAGAATCTGATTTGATCAATTATAAGGTAAAAATACACCACACCACGTGTTGTAATAGGATTCGCTGAGGTTGCTAGAAAAATTTCAAATCTATAGTTAATTTCACTCTCGAAATTTCATGTGAATAGACTAAAAATTCATACAAAAATTAGGTTCTCAAGACTTATTCTTGTAGAAATGAAATATATATATATTCTTATATTTTCTCGTTTTCATCACGGTTACTCACAAGATCAATGTAAAACTATTTGTTAACGATTAGAAATTCCTACTGTTTGACATTTACCACTATCTACCTCAGTGTTCCAATGTGGTTTCTTCATGCGAAATTTCAAGTCTATAGTTCAGTTTGTTTTCAACAAATCGTGCCGGCATACATACAGAAAGCAGAACTGATAATGTTCTAACCCCACCCGTTATATGCTTCGCTAAAGCTCAGCTAATCAAGGTCTCTGAAAAATAGGCCCTGTTTTCGTAACAAACAAGACAAAACCTCAAAAGACGGTACATTTTCTCTTTGGCGGAATTTAACTTTAATAACTTGTGATGCAAACAATACAGTCAGCCACTAGTATATCTCCTGATGTTCAGAGACTCAAATTATTGTAGGAATCAGAATATACGTATCTAGAGGTGACAAATATTTACCATGCATTATTCAATAAAGTTAATTTAAACATATTAATCATGGGAAGTAGGTTTACATGTTTGTTAAATGAACAAAGTAACAGAGTTTTTTGAGAGGACAGCAAACATATATTAGGCGAACAGTTAAAAGACTGCATGGGTGGTAGCTGCAGTTTATGTTTCTGTTACCGTTTTATGAGGGCCATTGATCAGTTATTATGGTACTGCCAGGTAAAATGTGTTCTATTATTAAGCGCAAGAGATATTGGTTTGATTTAGTGATCTGAAAATTACCAGTTTGGCTTGAATTGTAAATTTAAATCAGAAAAATTCAACTATCGCATATACAGAGTATCAGACAAATATATATATATATATATATATATATATATATATATATATATATATATATATATATATATATATACACACACAAATGGCTATTGGCATCTATACAAATTTAATGTATATATATATATATATATATATATATATATATATATATATACACACACACACAAATGGCTATTGGCATCTATACAAATTAAGTGTATATATATATATATATATATATATATATATATTGCTATTTAGAACATCTCTATAAATGTAACTTATTTATGAAAATATAAATATATATTTTTGCTGCAAGCTCTGAGCCAACATGATCTTAGTAATATCCCTACTAAATTCCATGAAGTGAATGCATATTCATTAAACTCAGTGTTGTTTATATAGAAATGCACTTTATGCAAACTTTAAAGACTGGTAAGTTTGTTCTCGAAATATTGTGCAGACAAACATGAAAAAAGACTTATTACATTAGGATAAGTTACGTCAGATAGGCCCTCTCTGACACTTAACATGGGGACCAACGGCTTAAGGGTGACTTCCGAACCACTATCAATGGCCGGGCAGGCGGGCTGCTTGCAAGGACAGGATCGCTCAGCGGTCACCCATCCAAGCAACAGCCATGTTGCTTGACTAGGTTGTCTTGCAGTAACCAGCGTACCTGCTACATTGCGCCATACTCAAATAGAAATGAAAAGTTTACAGATTCCGATTGATAGGTTTTAGTATTGCTTAGCCAATAATTGTCTACTAATTAACAATATCTATTAAAAACGTTTTGTCTGTGGTCGATATCGTCCGCTAGGTAACATAAAATCATTGCATAAACATCTACGGTTGACGTCTTAAAAACGAGTATTACGAACTCATATCAAGTACGTTATATGTCCCAAAGGAATATTAATGTTTTTACACAACGCCAGAATATATAAAGTCTGCTAGTTGCCGTGTTCACTCGAAATGCTGCTATATTATTTATACAAATGTCAACTGAGTATACATATAAAACCTTATAATTAATAAATAAATGTATAAGAGTAAAATCAAATATTTTTACTAAGCCTTGTGTTGATCCACTTTTTATAGCTCAATTATAAATAGTAAGGCAATCATCTGAAATGCTTGAGAGATTTAAAAGGAGTGTCATAATTACATTTGTCTGAAGTAGATGTTGAGTTCAATCCAAGATGAGATATTATCCAAACATGAATGTTTTCAATATTAAAATCTTATACGAAGCTGGCTAACGAACTTAACCAAAATGTGTGTATCTAATGTAAGGGTTTCTCTGAGTTATAAATTACAGTAGTTATCGCGTACACAAGCCCGTACATATTCCGTAAACCTACGAGCACATAAAATGGTATCGTGATCTTGAGTCATTATCAACAAATATATGTAAAACTCTATTAGTTATTTATCTATAAAGATACTTGTAATCGCAAAATAAAAATAGTTATATGGCAGATCGGATAATACAGGTAAGCTTTTAGGATACAATATTAATATATTGTCAGCAATTATTAAAGAATATAATATGATTCCTCACTTTTTACCTCGTAAGTGAATTAGTTTCAATGACTCCATGACAACTATTTCAAGTCAAAGAAATAGAGTATTTTATACTTATCTGCAATATGTATAGGCATTTCACTGTATAAAACATTTGAAAATATTTTCATGGAAAAAATGTTAATTAAAAACATTCCAGTAACATTATATTTTAGCATTTCACACTTTGTTGGCTAGGTGTTCAGTTTAAGGACAAATGTGCCTAGCTGTTTGTCAAACACCTGTCAACTCCACATCTTTCATTTCTCCGGAAATTTGTTTCAACTTGTGAACTGTTGGGATACCAGGTGGATCGTGCACTCGTTTATCATAAGCTGTTGAAACTTTACTGCGTATTTCTTTGAGTGTTTAAAATTTATGAATTTATGACTACTCCATTTAATTCCTACAAAAGCCAAAAGTTTAAATTTAGCAGCTTTTGTAAAAGTTATACCCTCTGTGAAATACCCTATTCACTGAATGTATGATATATGATAAGTTATAGTTTTTTCATTAAATAAAAGTTACTGGAGAAACTGGACCTGATTGGCATTTTATGAATTTTTACTAATGAAAATTATAACTACTGTAACACCCTCTATTGTGTCTCAAAATATCCATAATAACATTTAAAATAGCATTTGTCACCGATAAGTTCAAGTAGAGTTTGGGCTGAGCTGTATTCATGGCCCCCTCTATTGATTCTTCCACCAATTGTAAATGTAAGTGTTTCTTGTAAGCAAAAGGGAATAGTACACCAGAAATCTATTGGAGAATTTATTATGTTTATGAACACAACATTATGAGTGAAGAGCGTGAATCACGTCAAAAGTTAAAGAATGGCCGATTGTCATATTATTCAAGTATCAATCCTAGAAATGATAAAGCTGAAGCCATTCGATAATTTTTGTGGGTGGCAGTCAACATGTTTGGCTTTCAACGCCACTCACGTACAACACCATTACTCATAATAGTTTTCCGTAAACACGGTACATTTTTCGATGGATTTCTACTGCACTATTTGCTTCTGCTTACAGGAAACAAAATAAATTCCCTTAAGTGAAATTAGGCGGGAGAATCAATATAGGCGGTCATGATTATGAGACTGCTGCTCATCACAAACTAACTACTTGAACTCGGCAGTGATAAATGTAGAGGGGAATATGCGCGATCGACTACTGCGCACACCGCGGACCTGCCACGTGTCTGGCCGTCATGGTGTGAGATCTGAGTTTGAAAAAACGACCCTTGCAGTATAAAAATATATTTATCGCTGTATACAATATAAAGACTAGGTATTATTTTATTCGTGACTATTCAGGAACGCTGAAATAGATTTATGACATAGCATTTGTAAGTAGTAATTTCTTATTTTTTGTTCAGAGCAATGATAAGCCGAGAGAATGAAGTTAAACAGCGGAAACCATTTACACATAACTGAGCAACAACTAATTTATATAAATATATATTAAGCAAAAGTGCCGTGAAATATATTATTGAAGTGCATACTTATTATATAAATAAAGGCCAATACAGTAGAACCGCATTACTGTTACAACAAATATTACAGAGCCTACTTATATCGAACGGTTATTAGTAAATATGTTTAAAAGTTCTCAGCGGGAGATAAATCTAACTTATAATATGAGAATACACTCAATGACGAAAGTGTTATTAGTGTTTACCCAAACAATCTCAGTTTCAATAAAAAAGAGTACTTAATATACTGTTTCAAAGTTAAGATTATAAAACCAAATCAGTATGTCAAAATACAACTTTAATATTGACATACGCAATATTGATTATTATATATAAAGCATTACTTACTGATGCACTCGTAAGAAGCGATTGACAAAAACAATACAAATCCAACAGGGGAGATGTACGCCCGAAAATTAAAAATTTTTATTTATTTTTTTATATTTTTTTGTATTGTTTAGTTTGTTCTGATTAAAATGATATATAATACATGCATATACGGATCCTAAATAATATAAAAATAATATTTTTTCTTGCATAAAGCGTCCACGGACGACAACCCACAGCATCAGCGTTGCGACATATCATGGTGTAGGTATAAGCAAGCCATTCAGGATGCTAAAAACATATGAACATAAAAATTCACTGGACCAGCCCATAATTGATCTGATAAAACCTATATTCAGGGACCTGGCAAAAACTGAGTTGTTATAGTTGTTAGTCTGCACGGCCGCACTCAAAATATTAACGAAAGCTTCAATTCTGTTCTCTGGTCCAGAGTGCCAAAAAATAACTTTGTAGGACTACAAACTCTAAAGTTAGGCACATATAATGCAGTTATTACTTTTAATGAGGGCAGTCAGGGGAGATTAGCAGTCTTAAAAGGGCTTGGGGTCAAAATTGGCAAAAATTGTGCAAAGTGCCCTAGTGAAATTGATCGAGGTCGGATGATAAAATCAGATATAGCATGTGAAGAGAAGACAAAGCTAGCCAGAAAAAGGACCAGGATGATCAGGAAGAAACTCCTCGATGTTGAGAAGGAAAATGATCAGAATTAAGAAGCTGGAATGTTTTGAAATGTAAGTAAATATATGTTTATCATGTTCTCGCGATTTCCCGAAAAATCTATTTTTTTTTACACAAAAGTCCCATTATCTCAGAAAGTAGAAGGCCAATTTATTTCAAATTTTTACAGGTTATTAAGAATGTCTGTTTACACAACCCCAAATAGATTTAGACTTCTAGCACAACAATACAAAATTATTTTTAAATAGTAATCCAAAATTATAAGCAAAAAAAAATTACAAATATTTAAAAAACAAAAATAATGCCAAAAAGTTAATGGAATTCAATGAAATTAGTAGGGAGTGTCTTTAGAATACTATGTTTATTTTAGGGTAAAAATTTCAATTTTATAACTCTGATACTTTCTGAGATAATGGGTTATATATTAGCATATGTTTAACATTACGGGCTTATGGGCGTACATCTCCCCTTTTAATCATTTTCGAGTACCTCAACTTTATTTTAAATGTTTTAAATAAGAATAACACACCAATAATCATGTCTAAACTATAACAAGCGGCAAAATAGTGATCAACTTACTTTATTTATTCCATCTTTATTTGAATCACACCCGTCACAGATCAATATAAAACGGGTCATTGTTGCACGACGGATTAACTCGTCATCGGTCCATTTTTAATCATAAGTCAGCGACGAGTAATCGCGGAAAAAGCCGTTGAGCAGTTAAATTAAAATTGATTGGATTGTAATTGGCGAGCAAATTTTGCCAAATATTCTAAACGCAAAATTATGACTTTTTATACGTTCGCTTATATTTTGTAAAATCCACAACTCAAATGTATGTACATAAAACAAATAACGTACTTACAGCCTAAGACAAATAGAAGATAATGTGGACTGTCCTGTTACCTCTGGAACTACTCAGATATACATCACACTAGCACGTACCCGCGGTTACCCCCGGAATTTCTATACAAAATTTGATCGAATAGTTCCCACGATTTCAGTAACAATTAAACTGTTATATTATATAAATGTAGAGGGACTTCAATTTTGAAGTTTATAGCGTTCTTAGTGAGGGTACTTGTGATGTAATACTTTTAATAAATCAATCAATCAAACGAATTTATTTGTCATATCATATTCATAATGTACAAAGGGTGAATTTAGGGCCATAAGAGCTGTCTTACAATTAACCCCAAATTAACCCTAAGATAGGACCTATTATTTTTACAATTTTAATAAGTTATATATCTGGTACCCATTTTAAGTGTTAATGATTAAAGAGGATCAGACGAAAATCTAATTTGAAAGTAATTTTTTCAGGTTTTACACTTAGGTTGAAATTAATTAAATTTCTGACAGAAAATTGTAGTTTGCTATTTTGTACCGAGAAACAATATAATATGTAGACCTATAAATAATGTTTTAATGAGGTTGCATTCAAAACAGTACAACTATCTAAATTGTATGGATATAGATATTGTTATTTAAAATTAAAATCAACATCAACACTACTAATAAATTTCAATATTTACATTATGTCAGTAATCATCCAATAATAAAGATCATACATGATAAGTACGTGTTGTTGCTTCCTAATCCATGCTCACTATATTATCCTTGGTCCAGTCTAGGAATTATTATCGTATATTTCATCAGTGGAATGGATACAATGTATCCTCGACGATTAAGTGTCATAAAAATTGAATTTAATGTCTCGTGTATTGCTTTCTGATTTCACATGCTATAATCACGGACTCACAGCGCTCGCTTGTTTCCTCACATTTTAGTCACAGAGCGAATAGTATGTTGCGTCATGCTAATACCTAGTCACTCCGTTTTTATTCCTACAGCTATTGAAAATATGCCGTTCTACAATATCTAAGGAATACCAAATTCAATACCTTACATGTACAAGTTCACATTTTTTTTTCTCAGTAAAATCCAGAATTCATTAATTGGTTTGCCTTATTGTCACGATGCTGAATTAAAAAGTGTTGTTACTCTCAAGCGTACTCAATGCTTTCAGTTCATAGATGTACACAAATAGAATATATTTGTGAAATTTGTACAACATGTTGTCATAATACAATGTTGACACAGACAAGTAATATTTGTCAAGCTCTTCCAATTAATATTTCATAACTTTTGAGACAAGATGGGTTTTTCACCACTTAAAATACCAGTTGGGCGTAACCTGGGGGGGGGGTAATTTTAGAAATAATAATTGGTCTGCATTTTTACCAGAGACCCTAAGAATGTCCATCTAAATTTTCATTACAATCGGTTGAATAGTTTACACGTGAAAGCAACACAAACAAACAAAGTCACCTTTGCATTTTTAATATTTTTATGATTAGGATTGATGAATACTATGAGTAACGATGTTAGGAAGTTTAAATAGAATAAATTGGAGTACATTTATTAAGTTTTATATATATTTTTTTTACGATAGGAAAATGCATTATGCACCGTCAGGGGTTTATATTTACATAATATAATAGCCGTAACAGTTTTAATTACTTTAAATTTAACTTCATGACCAAATAAACACGAATAGAATGTTACTTACGCACACAGGTTTGCACAGCCATCAATCTTTACACCGCACTTCAGTTCTGGAAATCTATTTCAGGTGTAGGCCATGGTCAGAGGAGAACGCAAGAAGAATACAAAACATTGCTGTAAAACCATACTGATGCATTTAACGTGAAATGTGACTTAAGTGTATCCTTTCAGACAGTAGATGTAGATCTTTTACTAAAATATAAATAAAAGTAGATTGTATTTTTCCAAACTATAGCTGTATTTGCAACCCTATTTCTTGGCAAGCTTACTGTTCTTGTACTTTCGTCGTGTACTGGTTCTATAAATTTTATAAGCTTTTTGAAGAATCTCGCATTTTGCACTAGTATTAAATTATCCAGCCTGATATTTTTGTAATACAGTTTTTCTAATGGACTGTGATATACCCGAGTGAGTGGAGTGTAGTGAACATGGCGATGGCCACTTGTAAGTTCGACGTGGAGCAGGTCCGCCGCGAGATCTTGCTGGGTGGGCGAGGGCGACGCGCGTGTAGTGAGCAGGAGCCTCCCCCGGGCACTTCCCACCTCTGGGGTTCCGGCCGCAAGAGTCCCTGGTGCAAGAAGCGCACGTCCGCCCCACAGATGGGAGCCAACCAGAGCAGGACGGCGCTGGTGCTGCGCAGTCGTAGGTCTTGGCCTGTTGCACCTCAGAGATACAGAAGGTAAGTCAGATAGTACACTCAGAGTATTATTTTTTACTATTTAATCTGCTATACAGTTCTCCATGGATTATCTCGACATATATGTTTATTGCTCTATGACAAAACGATCTGAAGCATGTTGCAAGATAAAGTAAAAACCCAAAACATGAAGTGTTTTAACTATGTACTTACATACGAATTCCTCCATTTCTTTAATATAAGTGTTTATAAAATATAATAACAATAGATTATCTTAGTAAAAATGTGAAATAATGTGAATGAGATAATTGCCAACCAGAGATTCACGGGGCAGGGGAAACCATCATAATGAGCCAAGAGTGGGTGGGTCCCTATATAATCCGTTTCGAAGTACATCAAGAGTCCAGAGGCTACCTCTTTTATTGGAATAACATATATCATGCCTTGAAGAAGTGTAAATAATAGATTTCCTTCTGAAGTGTTTGCTTAAAACAATGTTAATGAAAATATTGAGTAGATTATTCTTACTAGCCCTAACATGTTATTTTAAATGACATTCCCGGTTACCTAACTCGCCGCTCTGCAGTGTTTACGTGACAGCCTCGGTTGTCTAACTCGCCGCTCTGCAGTGTTTACGTGAGAGTCTCGGTCGCCATACTTGCTGCTCTGCAGTGTTTCACGTGACAGTTTCTTTCGCTAAACTCGCCGCTTGTAACGTTTCACGTGACAGTCTCGTTCGCTAAACTCGCTGCTCTGCAGTACTTCACGCAACAGTCTCGTCGCTAAACTCGCTGCTCTGCAGTGCTTCACGTGACAGTTTCTTTCGCTAAACTCGCCGCTTGTAACCTTTCACGTGACAGTCTCGTTCGCTAAACTCGCTGCTCTGCAGTACTTCACGCAACAGTCTCGTTCGCTAAACTCGCTGCTCTGCAGTGCTTCACGTGACAGTTTCTTTCGCTAAACTCGCCGCTTGTAACGTTTCACGTGACAGTCTCGTTCGCTAAACTCGATGCTCTGCAGTACTTCACGCGACAGTCTCGTTCGCTAAACTCGCTGCTCTGCAGTACTTCACGCAACTGTCTCGTTCGCTAAACTCGCTGCTCTGCAGTAATTCGCGCGACAGTCTCGTTCGCTAAACTAGCTACTCTGCAGTACATCACGCGACAGCCTCGTTCGATAAACTCACTACTCGATGCGATCTATCGGGGATAGTCAAAACTACTTCTAGCAGTTGTGAATCTCGCGATATGATGGACTAGTCTTTTATTTTTATTGTAACTACAATATTTTATTTAGTTTATTCGGCAGGTTAAAAATATATGGCTTTAAGCACACATAGGACATCACATCTGGTGATATTTGCTTCAATCGTTGCGTACGTGCCTCTGTGTGTGTGTGTGTGTGTGTGTGTGTGTGTGCGTGTGTGTGTGTGTGTGTGTGTGTGTGTGTTTACATTGTATTATTGAAGTTTTATTTGCATTTACCAATTTAAAGTAACAAATTTCTAGTCTCTTACAAAACATGGCTAATAAAAAAATTACAATATATTGAACGTGTTTAAATAGTTATAAAAAATTACAATGCAAGTTATTGCCTGGTGTTTGTTATATGCTTCAAATAATGTCACTAAGTACAATAAAATCACAAATTTTCAAGTAAATAAAAGTTTATGCTCTGTATGCTCTCAGCCTGTGTATAGTGTAAACCATTCATATTGGTATTCTTAATGTAAACCTCCTCGTGATCTTAGTATACTTGACGGTAAACTATCGATCTACATAAATACTGTCACGTACAGTGTACAATAAACCTTGACGGGACACATGGCTTACGACTTTCGAATATTATGTACATCTCTAATTTGTAGGGTCATGTAAAAGCTTTGATATTCTGCCATAATTAATACATGTAATGTTTGTAATCATGAATTACTAAAGACAACCAATGAAACTAATTAACATTTAAATAAAATTTGAAACGCTCCTTTGACGACGGAAAGTTCTTTAACTTTACTGCTTGTGACTCGCAACTGGAGGATGTAGTCACTTATAATTATTTACAGATCTCTGTAATAACTCATTTTGTAATATATGTAATAGGTATGCCATAAACATAATGTTAAAAATAATGAAATCTATTTTACATGTTAAATAACAATTAAATAACAATTTGACAGTAAGCTTAATCAAACGTAGCCTGAGGGTGTTTGTGAAAACAGTTGGTTTGATGTCGGTTTCATATAATTCGTTTGTAATCAATTTCTCTTTATAGTACTGTGCTTTCAAACCTCCAATAATTTCCACTCACGGACTTTTAAATATATTTACTAATGAGACGATTTTCAAATTCAATTTTACTTTTATATGAACCATATAAGATTTACTATATTATACTCATAAACACTCTAAGCTCTAGAGATATGCTCATGCTTATGCTTAGATATAAATAGAATTACAACAAATTCCTTGTATAGATCAGAAGTAAATGAACTAATTCAACCTAATCAATGTTGATAGTTAAAAACTGCAAGAAACATTACTTATATATCACACTAATACGTGATTTCTATGCTCATCACACTTTGACTAACTATAAAATCCTTGATGTAAACAAACTGTAAGGAATGATACTTAGACATCATACTATTTCGAGATTTCTACGCTCATCACACTTTGACTAACTATAAAATTCATTGATGTAAACAAACTGTAAGGAATGATACTTAGACATCATACTATTTCGCGATTCCTATGATCATCACACTTTGACTAACTATAAAATCCTTGATGTAAACAAACTGTAAGGAATGATACTTAGACATCATACTATTTCGCGATTTCTATGCTCATCACACTTTGACTAACTATAAAATCCTTGATGTAAACAAACTGTAAGGAATGATACTTAGACATCATACTACTTCGCTATTCTTATGCTCATCGCACTTTGACTAACTATAAAATCATTGATGTAAACAAACTGTAAGAGATGATAGACATCACTACTTCGCTATTCTTATGCTCATCGCACTTTGACTAACTATAAAATCATTGATGTAAACAAACTGTAAGAGATGATAGACATCATACTACTTCGCTATTCTTATGCTCATCGCACTTTGACTAACTATAAAATCATTGATGTAAACAAACTGTAAGAGATGATAGACATCATACTACTTCGCTATTCTTATGCTCATCGCACTTTGACTAACTATAAAATCATTGATGTAAACAAACTGTAAGAGGTGATAGACATCATACTACTTCGCTATTCTTATGCTCATCGCACTTTGACTAACTATAAAATCATTCATGTAAACAAACTGTAAGAGATGATAGACATCCCACTACTTCGCTATTCTTATGCTAATCGCACTTTGACTAACTATAAAATCCTTGATGTAAACAAACTGTAAGAGGTGATAGACATCACACTACTTCGCTATTCTTATTCTCATCGCACTTTGACTAACTATAAAATCATTCATGTAAACAAACTGTAAGAGATGATAGACATCCCACTACTTAGCTACTCCTATGCTAATCGCACTTTGAGTAACTATAAAATCCTTGTTGTAAACAAACTGTAAGGAATTACACGTAGAAACCAGACTAATTCGTGATTTCTGAGCTCATCACACTTCTACTAACTATAAACGTGTTTGAGCCACAATTTGGGAGTAACAATTCGACTCGTGACAGTAGGCCAAGTCACGGCAGTCTCAGTCATTAATCTCTCTTCGCCATGAGACTGGTGAAAGTCACGGAAGATATTTATCTTCTATTTTTAGCTTCATAGACTTCGCCCGCTCCGTAATTATAGAGAGCAACGCGAGTAATATACTACTCATCAAACAGTCACGTGATAACGTGTTCATCCATCGTTCGGGATTATGAGGTTCATACAATACGATAAACTCTGTTATTTACAATATTCGGGTTAAAATAACGTATTTACATTATATCTCACAATGATAAATGGTTGGATATTAAAAATTAACGCATTTTACTAGGTTCTATTAATAATGATATCAGTTTGGACATTTTAAAATAAATTAAATCAATTTCATTCAAGTTACAGTTATTTATACTCAACCGGTAAATATCCAGGGAATTGCATTATGATTGGTTAATTATTATCGAAGTTTTAACATACAATATTTAAGTATGATTAATTATATAAAAGTAATATACAATAGAAATCTGAAGAGTGTTGAATTCATGAATCATCAATCTTGGAGAGTTCATTTTTTATGATTTATACTAGCTAAAGAACCTACACTAGGTGTAGCAAAACTTGTGTCATTTAACTTAAATCTGCAAATCGAATGTCCAGGACAGGTACATCACTAACCGTAAATGTTGAGATATCGAGTCTATTTCACTGCAAAAAGTATGGAAATATTGCTTCTTCCCCGCATTTCCTGTAATAAAGCTAGCCTTCTCTCTCTTCTTCTGCAGTGACATGACTGAAAACAGTTTTCGAAACTCCTTATAACTTTGCTCTATGTTGTGTACTAAGATTTAAAAATTGTGTGATAATAAACTACTACCACCTTGAAACTAATACTTATTATTCAGTGTGGATAATTGGCTTGCGTAAGGTTTATATAATCACTATTACCATACAGCATTTAGTTGTAGTTGGTTTCCGTATGTTTGTATTGCAGCTATGCCACTATTTATTTCTCAAACTCTGTAATGCTACTATCTTTTAATATTATATCAATATACAAGTGATCCAATAGCTAACTTTTTAATTACACGACTCAGCACCACACTTTAAATTTGGTACTTGCTCAATTTTAAGTTTCACTCAGGAATACACTTTCAAATTCTTTGAAGATGGCCGCCATTTTCTAATATGGTGGCCAACTTTAAAACCTTTTATGGAACACCCTGTATTTTATGTTGTTTTTAGATTCTACTCAGAAGCAGCGACTTAGAAATCTTTTTTTATCTCAAATCTTTGTTTTACTGAACATTTAGTAAAAAAGTTAAATGAATATCAAAGCAAAATGATTAATGCTCAGCGTAAAATTGGTCTAATATCAAAAACACATAAAAAACACTAACAACACATAAAACTAACATTGATTAAACGTGCTTTGAGACTTCATGCCACTGATGATGAAAACTTCCAGTCCACGTAGCTCCTGAACCATTAGAGATATTGAAAAACTTTCAATAGCATAAATGTCTTATTTTTTAGCGTATAATCTAAAAACAACATAAAACACAGAGTTTTCCATAAAAGATTTTAAAGTTGGCCACCATATTGGAAAATGGCGGCCATCTTAGAAAATTTGAAAGTGTATTCCTCAGTGAAACTTAAAATTGAGCAAGTTCTAAATTTAAAGTGTGGTGCTAAGTCGATTAATTAAAAAGTTAGCTATTGGATCACTTTAAAAAAATCACCCGGTATAGTAAATGTTAAGAAACAAACTAGTTTTAAATTATATGAGTATTCAAAAATAGAGTATTCTTTTCTCTTTAATACGGAATAACTGAGATGGGTATATGAAAGATATTAGTGTATTAATGAGATGTATATTAGAGCAAGAAAAATTCTAGAAATGGCGTCAATGTGTACATAACGGTTAAACATTGTACTCTATGCATTCCTTCGCAAATCTCCATTGAATATAGCTGGTACAAAGGGTTTGTAATTACTTAATCAATACCCGGATCGGTCTAAATTATACATTTATGTTTACAATACAAACTAAAAATGCAAGTTTAATATGTTAAAAACTCATTTAGAATAAAATACAAACTTGCACTCTGTATACACATTCATAAACCAATAAACATTTTGAGTTATTGTTTTTGGAAACGAAGATTTATTTTTATATAAAGTTTAAAAAAGTATCATAATCATGATTTGTTGTAATATAAGATCTCATTACACCTGAATAACTCTGACATTGACATACGTGCTAAAATTCATGCAAAAATACTATAATTTGCAGGTAAACGTATGCAGAGTACGAACTTATTTATAAAATAGATTTATGAAAACCAATTAGCTGATTTTAAATTGGTTACATGATGAAACACATCAGGTGATAATAAGTTTTGTAAGTGGAATGAAAATGTCTGCCTTAAAAACACACGTGTATTCTTGTAATAAGGAGTTTTAAACTAGAGGAAAATATTATCATAATATTACCACATTGAATTTGGAATCTCGTAGGGGCAGAGCCCTATTGTAAGATGAATATTAAAACTATAAAGGCACATCCTGTGTGTAGGAGCTTTCGAAGTATGTGTAAAAATAGTTTTATATTCTTGGACATCACACATAAAATAAGCAATTCCTGTAATACTATGAATTACTTCATTTCTTTTAGGTATACATGAAATATTTTGAAAATATTGAAGAGAAGTTTTGAATTATCAAAAGCATTAGTAGCAATAGCGATGTTTTTACTAGTTATATTAACTCCTATACCACACGTGTATAATAATTATATACGTTAATAATTATTAACGTATATTAGAAGCGTTTAAATTATAAGGTTCTAATTTAAATTGGACTAAAGTGTTTTATTTGGAATTATTTTACAAAATAACCATGTTATAAAAGTAGATTTTAAAAGAAGAATCAGGAGAGTAAGAGACAAGCAGTAATAGTCACACCAACAAAGTCCATTTATATGCTTCTCGTCCTGTCAGCGCGGGTTATGGGATCAATATTGATCCGCTGTCAGTAGCACCGGACATCATTATTACCCTTCTACACCCTCTATTGTCACACAGTCGTGATCGTCGCAGGTGATGACTAGTCACTTAGAGACCACTGCGTTATCTCGCGACACGATGTGAAGTTACCTTCTATTGTCACACAGTCGGGCTCTTCGCAGGTGATGATTAGTCACTTAGAAACCACTGCGTTATCTCGCGACACGATGTGACGTTACCCTATATTGTCACACAGTCGGGCTCGTCGCAGGTGATGACTAGTCACTTAGAGACCACTGCGTTACCTCACGACACGATGTGACGTTACCTTCTATTGTCACACAGTCGGGCTCTTCGCAGGTGATGATTAGTCACTTAGAAACCACTGCGTTATCTCGCAACACGATGTGACGTTACTCTCTGTTGACAAACAGTCGGGATCGTCGCAGGTGATGATTAGTCACTTAGAGACCACTGCGTTACCTCGCAACACGATGTGACGTTACTCTCTGTTGACACACAGTCGGGATCGTCGCAGGTGATGATTAGTCACTTAGAAACCACTGCGTTATCTCGCAACACGATGTGACGTTACTCTCTGTTGACCAGTCGGGATAGTCGCAGGTGATGATTAGTCACTTAGAAACCACTGCGTTACCTCACGATACGATGTGACGTTACCTTCTATTGACACACAGTCGGGATCGTCGCAGGTGATGATTAGTCACTTAGAAACCACTGCGTTACCTCACGATACGATGTGACGTTACCTTCTATTGTCACACGGTCGGGCTCTTCGCAGGTGATGACTAGTTACTTAGAGACCACTGCGTTACCTCCCGACACGATGTGACGTTACCCTCTATACAAAGTAGAGTTCGTCGCAGGCGATGACGTGTCAGTTACAGTCCGCTGTGTCATCTCACGACGTAACGTGGCGTTATCAAACGCTCTTTGAGATCAATATTGATCTGCTGTCACAAGCACCGGCCATCATTATTACCACTCTGCTCCCTCCATTGTCACACAGTCAGGTACGTTGCATGTGATAATGTGCCAGATTCCACAGTGTCATCTAACGACGTGACGTGACGTATCAAACACTTTTACACTCGTTATTAAACGTTAATATTTCTAGATTTCATATACGATTATATTTACCTTGTTTTTACTTTTCGCCATTACAGTCACTCCTTACGTTTCAGGTTTGCCAATTAGTTAATTTAAGCATGTTGAATTCATTGAAACATTCCTATGTATTTTTACATATATTTTTAATTTCAAACTACAGAGTTTGATATCATTCCACGTGTATCGGTTTAAAAGAAAAATTCACGGAAATATAATAAGAGTGTAATCAAAATCCTTTATTTGGTTTATGTCAGATGAAATATATTTTCATGTCAACACATCCCAAGGATCTGGATATTTTTTAAGCATAGGCCAGCTACTCTTTAAGCCTTATTATACTCATCGTCATAGGCTACTGGCCTGTACAAGAACTGTATAAAATAGAATACACTGTAGGTGGCTCCTCAATACAAGCAAGTGAGACAAATATAGGGATGCCCATGAAATTACAAACTCTCAAAGACTTCTTATTAAACAGACTAGTAAATAAAATAAAACAGCAGAAAAGTGTTAATCAAGCGTGAACTATAGCGGGTTCAAGGGACCACATACATTGATGAACAGATCGGGCTAACTATTCATTACAAACCTTAGCCCGAGAAAGAAGCCCAAGTACCAATACCGGTCACCAGTAGGGGACGCTATCCTCTGCATACAGACCATAAGGGGCCAGGCTGTTGCCCACACAGTTGTCAACATCTCCGACAATACGGAGACAAGAGAAGAGATTAGTTGTCGTGCATAGCAAGTCAGAGCATCTCATTGGAGTTACATAAAAAAGTACATGTTAGCATGGGTAAAATAGAGTAGGAACTATATTAGGAGCCACGTTATGCATATCAATCAGCCCTACTAGTTGAGTCTGTGCTCTTTAGTGTTAACATCTGTTTGAATAACGGAAATGTAATTTGTACACAATATGTTAATCTTTATATTAACACAAGTTATATATCAGTGAGAATGGACAGAACAAATTTCAAGAGATGCCATTACAATTGCAATGGTGAAAGAGTGAGTGGATGATTCTGAAGGCAACGACGTAACATAGCGTAAATACTTCGTATACATTTAAATAGTTTACAACCAATAAATAAATTTATTATACGTCACAATATATCAAAATTTGGACACTTCTATTTTTCCTTTGCCCTTGTCAACAGATTCTGAGGTCTTTTATTGAAGACAAATATAGTACGGTAATGACACTACATTCTGAAGAGGAAACAAGAAGGACAGGTGGAAAGGTCTGAAAGGCACAACATTCATGGGGTCGAAATGTGTTCTGTATTTCACTTACATTTTGTATGAAAACAGTTTTAAGTGAAGCAAACAATAGAAACTAACTGTGTGGCCAATTAGTCTTATGGGTTCGATTTTTATGTAAAAAAATCAATCGAAAAAGTTATAGAGATGGTCGTTTCGTATAAAACTTAATTTAATCTGTCGTATGTATTTTACCTGTACTAGAGTTACATCTGTCTTAGATTCTGTACACCATCTAGCAAATTACGTCTAAAATAGTTTTGAGTAAACCAACCTTTTTATAATTAATGAACTCTTTGCATATGAAGTGGGAAATTGGGAAGGTTAGACAAAATCTCATAGAAACGGTATCAGAATCAGTGAAAATTTGAACTAATAAACGATTTTTATGAACCTATACAGGAAATTTGCATTGCTGGTTTTTCCTTAGTTCTACATCAGTTGAGTGCTTACTATGCCTCAAGTTTTGTTCGTTCAACCAGACGCAGGGGCTACTTACAAACCCATCATCGCAGACTGCCGTTGTATAAAACTTATCCCAACAAGTTACTGAGAACTTAGATCACTATACTTCTTGAAAGAATAAGAAGTTCCAATAGCAAAAATCTGTTCAAAAGTAACTTTGGTATCGAGATTATTGTGCTGCTTTTACTATATCAGTTTCTGTAAATAAGTTAGAATAAATAAAAATAATTAGAGATTAAAACGGAATAATTCAGTTTATGTACGTGATTGAAATATAACTACGTCATGTAAGTGTATTTGAGTTTAATAACTTTAAACACATCAATATTGCCATACAATTTAGTATTGCAAAATTTACAATGCACTTTCATTATAACAAAATAAAAAATATTTTTGATCAAAATGATCCTTGCAAATAATTCGTGACTCATATTCCTGTGATAACCATTACAATTATTAAGGACCCGATAGAGTATTATGTAGATTGAATCTATCAATACGTTTGTCCGTACGTTTTTGCGATAGCGTAATATTTTTAAAGATCCAAGAGGCTTAGTACATAGATTCCTCGTAGTCTACGGAAGAACTTTATTGATTTTAAGATCAATAGGTCAAAGGTCAGTCTGTCTGTATGTCTATCTTTCCATCTGTCTGTCTTTGAAATAACACTCAATAGAAATACCCTAGAGAGTTGAAACCTTGCACGTTGCTCCCTCGTGGGCCAAAGAAAAGTTCTATTGATTTTCAGGTCAAGAGTTAAAGAGCAGTCCATATTTCTGTGCACTGCCCCTTTCTTTACTTTCATTTTGATCCTTCGGCACTCCATTGTATAAGTTTATTATTAAAAACGGTATGATTTACATTCTTTCTTGAAATATTTCAACTCACTGTAAAAAAATCCAATTAAAACACTGCCTAACAAATTTAAACATACCAGGCATTCTCTAGTAAACATTAATATACTGTTTCTTAGCAGTGTTTGGACTGCTTTACATGGAATTGAGTACCAATAAACATTTTCTTAAACCAACTTTTTAAACTACTTATTTTCTCATTCAGAGTTTAAAAACATACTAATTTCTTATATTTATTATTTGAGCCACAAAAAGAAAAACACCTTACTTTAAAATTAGAGAAAATTCGGAGAAGAAATAAAGAATGAGTCTTTGTGATGAATTGAATTTCTTGACAGTAGGAAACAATCGTGATAATTGTATTCCAACGGAGAGACAAAGCTATTTCCTCGTATTGTTACAATAGAATCAGTCGGGTTATAGAAAACTAAAGCAACATCACGTGTAGCATAGATAAAATAAAGTATTTCACTTTGACTCATTATGCCAAGTCACACAATCCTCATTGTTTTACTCGAATGAAGTAATGAATTAACGTCCTTTTTAAAGTCAATATGAATCTACTATTGTTTGTTTTGTTTCCATTAGAGCAGCCTCTTCCTTAGTATGCGCTTACCTATAATAATGTTTCAGTAAAATGGTTTACAATAAAAACTCTAAATTTATTAAAGTGGCTTTGTCCTTTTGCGCAGTAATATTATCGGTCTCTACATCATATTCGGTAAGTAAAGCTCTTTAACAAAAGATATTGTTATGTAATATTGTTGATTCTATTCGTTTTCTATCAAGACAAAGACGAAACTAAAAAAAATTTGTTTTTGGTGTTTTAATTATATTGTTTGCTAAAGTGATACTTCATATCCACTCATTTAACAGATAAGTGTTGAATCTTGATTGATTAAACTATTTATTTACATATTTGATTGTTCCTTAGATTGTAAAATAAATTAAATAACATACGATAAATTGGAAAACATGCTTCTGGAAAAATCTATATGTTTTTTGGAAGCATATGGCTTTAATATTATATATGCTTTAACTGTAAAATAAAATAAAACATGTCACTTAAAGTCAGAACTTGTGTGTTTTTATGTATAGTTAACTGCAATATTTCATTTAATTTATTTATAATTTATAACATAGTACCATCCTGTTGGCATCACAACATACTAAATGTAGATTTTGGAAATTTGCAATCGTTATATGTGACAAACAAGTATTTTCAAGAACTAAAATCTACTTTTTTTCAGATGTACCTCATAAAGTAAGAAATACTAATATTCTTTCAAACCTACCATCGTCAATAACATACATGAAACAATTAAAGGACTATTAATGTCCTAACCACAATCCAGTAGTGCTACGAGCTCACATATATGCCAATATAAATCATGTTGAAAATATGCACTGTAGTTACATTTTCAACTTTTTCAATTCTTATCATTAATTCCCAAACTCTCTCCGTGTGTAAATCGTGATTATAAAAAACAAATTGCTTAAATTGAACCACTTTTCATTACTCGATGGAGCTGACGTTTTGCATATAAATTCAAAATCCTATAACAGGTTATTGAAGACATTAACAATTCCCCGGGCTCCACGCCAATGGCCTCTAAGTATGAATAATTCTTCATAAGAAATACATTGGTGAATAAATATTCTGAATATTCAAAGAATACTTTGCATCTCTATAAATTGTTTATTAAATTTATAATCTAGTTTTAATATACCAGCTGGTTTGAAAAAGCTGATGTAAACAGTGATTTTATGCTTGCTATTGATTTTACTGTTCTATTTAAAATGTACGGAACGCTTCTAAAGCAAATAAAACAGAGGAGGAGAAGCGTCTACCCTTATACAAAATAAAATCCGCCTACAAAACGAACAACAGTAGTTAAGTGAAGCGTAATTTAATGTTTATCATAATAGTACGCTCAAAATAAACTTGTTAAAAAAAGTAAAAATTTATTAAAAAAGAAACAATCTATAGTATTTGTTATAAAATTCTAATTAATGTTCACATTTAAGTTTATTAAACGTTGTAGATATTTTCAAAGTATTTGATTGAACCTGTGTGAGTGTTTATAATACTTAGTTAAGAGAAGAAAATACATAGAATTATACATCTCACGTAATCACTTTTAAAAATAACTGGTGTTAAAAGTAATAGTTATTATTTTGGCACTTCTTTAATTATAACTATTATTTCTTGATTTCTGAAACTAACTGGTAATTAAAATACGTTTAAAAATAAAACTACATTTTAAAATATTTAAGGATTTATAAAAATATTACTTTTAATTTATACACATCAAGACCGTTTTTGGACTAAGTAAGGAAATACGATTAATATTAATAATAACGGTCTTCTGTCTTTACCCATATTTTCCCAAATAAAGTAATCTAGTTAGTAGAGAGGTCGATGTAAGTCCAGTTAATTAAATCCTACCGGCCTTTGGTTCCAATATGGATCTTGCTTTCTCTGTATGAGTTAGAGAAAGATATATTCGTAATTATGCACGTTTTAGTAGATATGTAATGTATTTGCATCATAGATAATGCATGAATGGATTAACCAGTCTAATAGCTTATATCATAATACTTTTTTCTACAACTTTATTCAATAAAGCAACGCAATGTACTTGTCATATTAAAATTAAATAAAATTACAACTTATTAGTTAAATTTTAAAGTACTTTAATGAAGTATGATAATTTTTTTCTATGATGTGTGCAAACCACTACTTTTGTGGTGAATCTGTAACTGCAACGTTATCAACTACTGAAGCTCGAAGTTGAGTTACAGCCGCCTTTGTTTGTCATTACAGAAGTCCACAATTGAAAATTCACTTTTAATATTGAAAAGAAGCTAGTAATCATACATTAAATATTTTGTTCAAATTGTAAAATCGCTAACTAAAACCTAGTTAATAGATATGGAATGGATACAGAATCTCTCAGCATAATATGGAGCTCTTAAGTTTATTAACAATATTTTTGTGTTTTAAAAGCCAGTTTTTTTCAGTTTCACCTTGAATATTGACTATCCTACTTTCTTCATTTGGGATATGAACATAAAACCCAGTTCGCTTGCCCATACAAGAGACTACAATAAGGTGTATTTCCCTCTGATAGGATTTTAGGTGAGAAAATAATCTGCGTTTCATTTTTAAGAGTATTATCATACTGGCATATAGAAAAGAATTTTTTCTACTTTTATATTGCGACACGATTAAAATATATTTAACCATAACACGTGAGATTCATTTCAATTTATATTAAAAAGAATATAAAGTTACTAGTTATGTCCCGGCTTTTAATGTTTTTAATATTTATATCGAACTAGATTTATATAGAATAACAAAAGCCAGATTTAATAAAAATTATATTTAATATTGTATCCCATTCAAATGTGTTTTTTGAAGTGATTGGAAATATATACTTGAGTCTTGATAGGTAATCGACTGTGCTTGTTCTGTGCTGACAAACTTTTCAATCTATATCCTGTCATCCTTGGCCATGAATTTTTAACGTACAGTTTGACGTCAACAATGTCATTTTAAACTTTCATCGTCAATTAGTTGTTTTATTAAGTGTCTTTCGGTTTTTTGACACCTGAAAAAGAAGATAGATTCAAATTCTCGAAACGTAGTATTCTCTTTCTGTAACATTGTCGATGGCTATTTTCCATTCATTTCCAATAATAAAACTCAAAACAAAGAACATCTCCGTTAAGAAAAACGCTTTATAATACGGTATTAAATAAGATTAGGCCATATTTTAAAACATTTTACGTTACTAACTGGTTTGCTATCACGCTTAAAATACTAATGTGAATATGTCTTTAGAACAAGATAACACAAAACAAACATAAAATCAAACGTTCAGATCCAATCTCTGATGATGAAATCGAACAAATTGCGAAGTTTGCAGTTGAGTTACATGATCGGATGACAAACTGTGGGGATCATATGTTACTCTATGTTATGAAGACTGAAACACAGGTGAGCTACAATCTTCCTCTAATAGTTATGAATTTTGAGAATATCTTGACAATAGTAACAGAATATACCCATTTATGTGAATGTTGAGTTTAGCTCTATTCCACTCTCCGCTTAAAGCAGCTTCTAGAATCTAACTCTGTCACTGAGCTGACTTTTGACAGTGTGCACGGAGTCCACGTCCGCCTGAAGGGATCTAAAAAAAGGTCGTTGATGAAGAAGACACCAAAGAAACCTAGATTACAAAATTAAGTGTAATGTAATAGAAAGGTTAATTTTATCATCAGTTGCACAATCTAGAATACACCACAAGGTTTTAGATATGATCCCAAAAAACCGCGGAGCAACCGAGTTTTCTTTCACACCATTAAGCGGAAGGTGAAATGAAGCTGACGTTTAATAGACACTTCCTACCATAACTACGTCGTGTATACTCAGTTATGGTAGTGAGCACCTATTCACAGTGTTCTGCTATGTGTGTTATTGTAATATGGATTATGATCCAGTCTTAACGACCCGAAGCATCATGATAACAAGCTGGACCAGCAAAGCATCGTTTTTGTACTTTCATTTGATATACTTCTTATAAGAGGTTTCGGTCTAAATAAGTTTTTAGGCATGATTTTAGTATTTTTATTGAAACATGATAGTAGTGCAATAATTTAAACTCAGTAATAATCAATCCCAAAATATATTAAAATCCCATTTTTATTCTGTCTAACCTACATTGTAATTCACTTTTCAAACTTCTATAGCGTTTAGAGCAGTTAATGTTCTTCTGGGTTTGTTCATGTTTTCTAATGATATACAATTCAAACTATTAGCAACATATTAGTTCATGCAATATCTTTATTAATTGAACTAGAGTATTTTTATATTGCTTTACACGTCTATGCATATTTAATCTATGAAGTAATTGTTAACTAATCACTTAAGGCAATAATAAACAAACTGTACTTTTTATCACAAATGCCTGATATTCAGTTAGCATGTTTATATACCAGTAATATAAACAAACAAAAATGTAATAAAACTAAAAGGTTTACTGTAGAGTATATTTCTATAAAGTTAATTTAACTATATAATTTGCAATAGTTCATGTCATTCGTATAATATGTAATATGGTTCTAATTAACTTTTACAAAACATCAAAATTCAATATTTACTAACTTCACTGACATTAATATTGGATTAATAATGTTGGATATTAATGGTAGGACTGACAACTATTGCAAAGAATTTGTTTATTACGTATCCAATGTAAGTATTTAATGACGTGAAAATGGTTAAAATTTCATTATGAAAGAAAGATTTGATAAGATATTTTGATAATTTTAACAAAAAACATTCTTTAAAAATACTCTTACGAATGTAATGTCTTAGACAAAAATATCTAGGTAACTAACCATTATGCAATTCTGGCAAACATCTCAATAAAAAGACTATAATATGTTTTAGGTATTACAATAATTTGCCTCGTAATGTGAGAGTATGCCTGCAATATTGTCATTCGTACATATGTATGTTTTATTATATAAATTAAACAGGAAAACTAGCTTTTGCATGTATTTTTTGAGCTTTTACTTTGAGATTCCAGCTTAAGGCAGATGTATATTACTAATGATAAAAAATAATAATAAAATAATAAAAAATTCTAGAACCCACATTAAAATCCAGAAACAGTAAGGAATTTGAATTACATCAGAAATAACCAAGCTCTTATATGTGACACAGATGCCGTCATATAAGACTTCTTTATTGTAACTCTGTTATTTGAATGGTGCTTACATCTGCTGGTACTCTAACCTGCTATGCGATCGTAGCTAAAGGCGTAATGCAGCTAAAAAACATTACTACGTATTACAGAAACCGCATATTTCAAGTTGTGGTACATTTCTGCGTTGGTAATATTTTCCGGTTAGATAGGAGATTAGATTAGGAGATTATAATGTACAAGTTATGATGACCCTGTGTATTTTTGCAACGTTCCATTATTGTATCGTAACGTAGGATGAGGTGATAAGGAAACGTAAGAAGACTTTTGCGCTGCTTAGGGAATGACAGAATATTCAGGATGCGTAATACTAGAATTAACCTCAGTTACATAATCTTTGGAAAAATGATAGGCTAATTCTTTTCAAGGTTTTTCCAGTAACCGTGGAAAGGGTAAGGGGAACATATGAGCTTCTTATATTATAATAAGCTCTTTCTGCATAATTTGATGGTAGCACATTTTGCAGTTCAAAAAATATGATACCGTTATTTAAAGTAATATTAAAGCAAAGAAAATATACAGAGAAATAACGGAATTTAACACTTTAATCTTATCTCAGAAACGAATAGTGTTTCCCAGATGCCAGGTAAACGTGCCCATTGCCCAATGATATTACTTAACACAGACAACGCAAATCTGGGCCTGATTCTGCGAGACACGCTTTGCTGCAAATACGAGGTTCCATTGTCAGAGAAGCTTTAGTAAACATAGACAACGTATCATGCTCCGTCTAAGATTATCCTGTGATGTTTTCTTTGTGTGCGAGACACGCTGTGCTGCAAATACGAGGTTCCAGTATCAGAGGAGCTTTGGTAAACAAAGACAATGTATCATGCTCCGTCTAAGATTATCCTGTGATATCTCCTTTGTGTGCGAGACACGCTGTGCTGCAAATACGAGGTTCCAGTATCAGAGGAGCTTTAGTAAACAAAGACAATGTATCATGCTCCGTCTAAGATTATCCTGTGATATCTCCTTTGTGTGCGAGACACGCTGTGCTGCAAATACGAGGTTCCAGTATCAGAGGAGCTTTAGTAAACAAAGACAATGTATCATGCTCCGTCTAAGATTATCCTGTGATATTTTCTTTGTGTGCGAGACACGCTGTGCTGCAAATACGAGGTTCCATTGTCAGAGGAGCTTTGGTAAACATAGACAACGTATCATGCTCCGTCTAAGATTATCCTGTGATATCTCCTTTGTGTGCGAGACACGCTGTGCTGCAAATACGAGGTTCCATTGTCAGAGAAGCTTTAGTAAACATAGACTACGTATCATGCTCCGTCTAAGATTATCCTGTGATATCTCCTTTGTGTGCGAGACACACTGTGCAGCAAATACGAGGTTCCAGTGTCAGAGATGCTTTGGTAAACATAGACTATGCATCATGCTCCGTCTAAGATTATCCTGTGGTATCTAATTTGTGTCTGCGAAGCGAAGCATGACTGGATGTGGTGAATTTCTGAAATGAACATTTGTAACTAATCATATGTATTCCTATGTATTCTTAGGAAGTTATTGAGATCTAGTAATTATATTCCAGATAGAAATCCAGATTCTAAAATATTATGGTAAATGTGTATGGTGAACTCATATGATTATACATTTGTCTTACTTTGACGGAACGATATGTGGAACATATGGACTATTATTAGTCTTAACAGCTATTTTGCACAGAGAATGTGCACTAGATTGTGCTTAAACGATATATAAGGTGAATAGAAATGTTGATTTCAGCTACATTTCTCATTTCGTTTAGTAAAGCCTCTGAACTTTGAAGCTGTCACAGACTTGACAGCTTCATCTGGAGTCCATCTTTGTGACGAGGCAGCTCAAAACAAACTATCTACATCAGAGCCATATAGCTACAAAATCGAGTGTAATCTAGATAAAGAGGTGGTCTCATTGTCTTACCGGATGGACGTTGAGTGCACTAAGATGATTTAGTCGTGCAATGAGTTTGCTTTGAGCTTATTCTTAGCAGACGTTCTTTGAATCACTTCAGACAGACGTGGACACCAGATTCTAGGAGTTAAGTGTCTGCCAGAGTTAGATTTCAGACGCTGCACTAAGCGGAAGTTGTAATAGAGCTGAACTGAACACTACCATGGACTCAACCCTTTCCACCATATCTGCATTATCTAACGTCAGTCAAATCCTTGGAAAATTTTATGAAAACAATGATATACCCAATACATTGTGTATAAGTTAGATACATTTCTTCTAATCCTAATTATTATAACTCGTAATAACTAAACGTATTTGGTTAATTCTATTTTTTGTTTTATTCTAGTTATTATCAAAAATACATTTTTATCAATACAAACAAGGTTTTAATTCTTTTTTTTTTATTTTAAATGTGCATTAAATATCCGTATAATATCTTAATATAATGAAGAACAACTGTTTCTAAATATTTAAAGACCATATGCAATAAAATAAATTTTAGAATTGATATGACCTAAAAGAATGATCAGGTCTCCTCATGAAAGTGAAATTGGCTTTATAGAATCATAAAGAATATTTTGTGCTATATTCAAACAACTGTTTGCTTTTCCATATAGGTTATAGCTAACTAATAGGGAGATGTCTTTTAAGACGGCATGAATCCTTTTAATATGATATAACTAAGTATATAGTAATAATTAGTATCAACCTAAAGTTCAAGTAGATATTTGCTGAGAGTTAGCGAAGGAGCTATAAAATTCTCATATATGTCAGCCTCTCTGTTAGCACGATCTACCGAGAACAAACTAACCAATAGAAATTCGATGCTGTGTCAAACTTTTTATAACTTTGCTTTTTGTATAGTCAACATCAAGTTCGATTACGGTGATACATACTCTATGGGATTTAGCTGATAATTAGTAAACACTTTTACATTGGCCTTACAGGACACCTTTACCATGACGGACACCATAAAATCACAGAATCAATAAATGCGTCAGCAAACTTAGTATAACTTTTAAATTTTAGTAACATAGTAACGCACGTAACCTAATGAAATGAGATATAGACTTGATATTTTGCATATAACCTCAGCGAAGCCTGTACGCGACATGTGTAGGGCTAGTCAAGACATTTACAATGACAAGATAAAATGAAATGACTGTTTAAAACATCCGCAGTCGTATTCTGGTACGTGGCCATGGCTTTGAGTCGATGGTTGAAGCAAAGGCCAATTAAAAAAGGCATCTTCCATAATTAGCGTTATTAGCTTATTTCGAAACGATCTTATATTTCAGGCAGACATTCAAGTATCAGATTAAAGTACTCAACAAGGATCGTTCGCCAAAAAATTGACTGAAGAACTGGTAGTTTATTACAAAAATTATCATAAATGAAATGAAAGATTTCTTTATTGGACTCAAGGAAAACGTATTCAATTTGCGAGATTAGGACTTTTAAATCCTCTTTTACCCTAACCATACAACCACTCCAAAATTATAAATCCTATCCTAATAGACATTAAAAAAATCATACACTGTAATACACTAAACCGTCTGACAGCAAAAGATTCGGAACCTAACCCAATTTCCATTCCTAAAACATTCCATAACAATAACGCAACAACATAGTTCGCTTTCACATATTTTTATTAATTTTTTTCATTAGTATGCTTCGTCTAGAAAATTGAATGAACTATGAACTTAAAATTGTATTTGGATTAACAGTTTTTCCTTGATGGATGCAAAACGACATAATTTTAGATAAACTACAATAAAATTGTTTCTATACTTTAACTGATATTGGTGATATTGTTTGTTTTTTTTTTCAGATAATAGATAGTAAAAGCACAAATTACTTTCTCACAATTGAAACTGTGCAAGCACATTGCTATTTTAGTAATCAGAGTCGACTTTGTAGAACCATGCCAAAAAAGGTGCGTATAACTAATGTTAAAATAATGCATTTCCTGTTTGACTTACACATTTTCATGAATTCGAAATTTTAAATTATGTCTTTTAATATTAGGAAATAATTTTTAAATACTTAAAAAACTACAATTGTCATAAACAAAATTTAAACCATGAGTTGGAAGAAAGTAGACGTCAAAATGAGTGTCGTTTCACTAATATCTCCATAATAATCTAATACTGACATTACAGAAGACTATTTTGATCAGATTAGGTTATTTAACCTTTTGTGTAGTGTAATCATATTTTTAATGAAAAAACGATTGATTTTTATGCCTTATTTAGCCCGTCCTCGTGGCCTACTCGTCTAAACCAGGTAATCATGTACTATACAATATCGATGACAATAATAAGACTTGCTACGGTCATAGCAGGATTTGAACCTACGCTACCTCTAACTCGAATCCAAAGCCCGACATATTATACCTCTCAGCTTTGGCACTTCTAATCAAATTGATCCCTGTTGATTCTATAATGAAATAGTATTCCAATTAAATAAATTGCATCAAAACCCTTTATTACCTATAAGTTGAATACTCAGGTTTATGGTCTTTAACGTGGCCATTCCACTGAATCATTACAAACAAATCGCAACAATAGTATGTAAACTTTTTTGCTCAGGCAATTAAACTCTTAAACTTTTCTATGTTAATGTAATGTCAAGCAATAATGTCTTTGTGAATAATAACATCTATTTCCATGGAAATTTTGAAGCGTGAGTAGGTTAGATGGTTATTGAGTATTGGAAATTTAGTAAATTGAGTTTAGAATGATCACAATTCTGTGTAGAATGTAAATGTTAACATACATCTTAAAAACAGTAAAAACAATGCTCTTATTGTTTGCAGATAGGAAGTATATGCAAAGTGGTGGTGAATCAAGCCCTTTCCTGGAGTAAGGATGGTCAGAATATAACAAGGAAGCTGATAAAATATGAATGTCCTTCCTGTTAGAAAAGAAAAATTGCAGCGGAGGGAATTAAATAACTACTGTGAGCCAATTCTATTATTTTTCAAATGAAAAAGACCTTTAAAAAATTTAAATGAAAACCTTTCCCCATCCCAAATCTTTCTCACTATTACGATTATTTTGCAGGACTCTACTACTTGCTTACCTAACAACTTTCGTATAGCAACACAATCTTCTACTTTTAGAATACAGTAACAATATCAATAACAAGGCTGGTGCGTTAGATTTTCTGTAGTCAGTAGCAGATTAGCTTGAGGAATAAATGAAACTTTGTAGGGTCAGAGTTTATCTTGATATAGTCTTAGGAGTAAGTCCCACTGACAGTCCACTCTGAGGGAGTATTGTACTTAAGACCCTTACAACCAAATTGATTCTTTTGATAAGCGCAACTTAACTCCAACACCAAAAAGCTCATGAAATCATTTTTCTACATTACTACGTCTGAACTTGAAAACAAAAACAGAAGGAACATATAAAAAAGACACTGGAAACATAAGAAAGACTGAGTAAGCACTGTTAATCTAAAACACTTCAAGCTGGATTATTTTAGAGTTCGTATAGAAAACAAAATATATTAATTTTGTCTAACACGAGCATTGTTGCCTATAAATTCACTGTAAACTAATAACTCATGAAAATAATTTTTTATGAAATGTGTAATGTGTATCAATGACTAGTATGCTTCATTATGTTTCGTTTGGGCACTGATAAACCACACAAATAGAATCCAACAACGACTTCATCCAATGAAATTCTACAGATGAAAGTCCAGAGCCTAAGGACTAAGGAGGATAGAAAAACACCAATGTGTCACTTTAGAAAACTACATGGTCACAGGTAGGACAGGTCCTGAAACTTACCAAGCAATGCCGCAGTGTAGCGGGTACAACGGTTTATCGCAAGATGCTGCTGCTTGGATGGGTGACCGCTGAGCGATCCTGTCCTTGCAAGCGGTCCGCCTGCCCGGCAATTGGTAATGGTTCGGAAGTCACATTTAAACCGTTCGGTCCCAGGTTATACCAGAGAGGGCTTATCAATCCTTAACTTTAACTGGTAATATAACACATTCTTTATTCCACCTTAACTTCTAGCCAATATCATAAATATGATGAACATGAGTTTTTTAATAGGTGACAACAACTGTTAAATGATCAGCTTCTCATATTACTTAACGACGCTTCCAAAGTAAGCTTGACCGTATAGTCCACAAAATACAACTTACCTACCAGATTGAGATAATTATGATTTACGTAACAAAGAAACAAAAATGATCGAGAAGAGAAACAATCTACCTGCTTATTCTCAAATTAAGTGTAGGTAAGACCGGGACACCTCTCGAATCACCCAGACTAAATGCATTGCTATTTTTCCAGTTATGAGTTTCAGAAAGTTAACTCAGTGATAGCATTTATTTTGAACACAAACACAAACTCGCCTGGAAAACTAAAAGCAAGATTGAAGATCACATAGAGGTATGAAAGTTCTCTACTTGCAGTGTAGTGTCAAGATTTAACCTCCATCAAATCCTCTTCGCCCTCAGCTATCACTTACAAAGTTGTTTTGGATTGCTTCTTTGTTTTGATTCTTCACCTAGCTAAGAACTATACATTTAATAGATATAATGTATTTCCTACTCAACTCTTATGTTTTTATCCATAATGTATAAAATTGCCGGTTATAAAACCACACTTAATAAACTTTAATCAATATAGAAATTGCGGCTATTAAAATAAGATCAATATTGGACATTGGCTGCTATTTTGTATAGGCTATGTATTCTAAGATTCACCGTATCAGAAATTAGAGCACTTTGATTATTACAAGTGTACTTCGTAAAACTATTGACACTTTGGATATTGAATTTCGGAGTCTAAAAATAATATTTGGGGGTTTATTCCTAAATATTCTTTGAATTACCTTCTTGAATATTCATAAGTATTACGTTAGTTTTTTATCTTATATTCACAGCCACCATTTTTTATTGAAGAAAACTTATGAAGTGTGGTTCGCAGCATATGTTCTAATAATAAAGACTTTAAAACAATATTCATATTAGGAAGCCCTGTATTAATAAGATTGCAATGACTATCTCCAGGACAATCTCCCCAATTTAAGCGTGTAATGTTTATTGAATTAAAAAAGTAGTTAATATAGTCCTATAACATTGTGGAAGGTTTGAAGATTTATTGGTCATGATTTCCATTTCATGCATGGTGTTTCTAAAACTTTTAACAAACGTTTATATAATTTGAGTAAAAGACATATACTACATTTTATTTGTGTGTATTAGTTCGATATGTCAAAAGCAATTTATTATTATTTAGCTAACGTTATATATTAATGTTGATTTCACCTTCCGCTTAGTGCAGCGTCTTAAGCCTGACACTGTCACCGACTTGACTTCTGGAATCTGGAGGCTGTCAGTCTGAAGAGAAGCAAAAAGCGGAAGGTTTACTGGAGCAAAACTTCACATTGAATCAACCCTTCTCACCATAGCTAGGTTATGTATCGTTATTTTATCATTGGTAGAACTACAATTAATTTTAAATTGAATATTTTTCCAAAACATTTTCTTAAATGTTATCCAAAAAGGATGTTGATTATGTAACCAAAAAGCGTGGCGTGATTTCATAAACCTACGAAATTATACCCCTGCTTTCCACCGAGTCTTTATATTATTAGCTTTTTATGAGCAAACAAGTGGAAGACAAAATGTGGGTTAAATTTACGTAGTTTGCAAACTCCAAAACTAAAATTAGTTCAAGGTTGAAGAAGTTATATTAACTAAACTGAAAAGTTAACTTAACAGGATCTGAAATCTAGATTTTATGTAGTATTAAAATCAAGTGATGCCTGGGATATTTTAGGTGCCTACTTAGAATAAGTGATATTTTGCTTCCTATTATATCGGTTGTTGTAGTTACAATCGTGATTGTTGTACGCAACGCGCTATGTTTTAAATTTCTCGCGATTTTCAAACGGTATCTGCAACTGGGTCTATCACATACGATGATGAGGGATTACTGATCCTTACACTAAATGGACTTGGAGAAATGTACAGCTAAGGCACTCCTTTGTACTACCAAACCCGCATTCCAATTTGAAATGAAATGGACACTTTGTTGATTGCTTATCGGAGAAAACTTTGACTGGGCTTATGGAGAGATAACATTAATAACCGATCAACTGTCACTACAACCTTTGTCAGAGCTACGTTGACGAACATAGATTACTTTGTATCCCAATGAATGAACTGACGTGTGCATTAAGTTTCGGAAGTTTGCTGTCTAAACAGCAAGGATATTAACAGGATACACTGTTGTGCAAACAAACCTGTTGGGCAATGCACCAGATTCAAGAACAATATTGAAAGACTATAAAAGATGACTAGGTAAATCTTCATTTCTTTTAGGTGTAGATGACAAAGATAAATGTAAGAAATTGTTTTGTGTCACACATTTATATTAGGCTATTTAAGAACAATGTAAAATAAATTAGTTTTCAGTATTATTTTCCTATTAGACTGGTATAGCTGGACTTCTTCTTAAAAATCTTCTTTGTAAAAATTCCTTTACAATAAATCTAATTAATGTCCAATTATGAATTAATTATAATATTGTCGTCTAATGTCATTAAAATTTTGTTTAGTTATAAAATATTAAAATTAGATCCAATTTTAGAATTTAGTAGAATTATTTGCTCAAAGCTTAAACATTTTATTTAAACTATTTAAATTGCTAAATAAACATGTTGTTTATTAACCCTTCTGAAATTATCTGATTTATAATGATGAAAGGATCTATAATTAAATAGATTGAAAAGTACAATACATGGAGTTTATACGCTCTTTTATGTTGTTATGGTAATACCGTGATATATTGTAATATCTTAATAACGTTAGTTACTAAAATAAATATTCTATAATTATTTTTTTCTTATTTATTATCACGCTACGTTTTGGAGTATTACAGTTAATATTATTGTGCCATAATAATTTGTTTTTACATTATACATGTTTGACAAGAGTTAGTTGTAGTTTATTCTAAGATTTCTTTCACAAAATCTATTAATATAAAATATGAGAACAGAAAAAATTCACCAGTTATCTGTAGCAGTATTACAGGCTAACTATGTAATCTACCTAAAATGCGTGAAATGCCAGAGGACACACAAGATAACATGTCTGTTCCGGAAATAAAGGTCAAAACACTCTGTCTTCCCTCTCTTGGTAATCATATCAAAGTTCACTCTCTTTTTTATAACATAGCTTCGTTTGTTATTAAATGTCCCCTTCGGCAGTGAGTAAATAAAGTTATTAGTTTATTTTTGTACTGTATTTTATAATCTCAACGTATTTCAACTGAAGGAGTAAAGAAGCAATATACTATATTAATACCAATAGCTCTCATGATACATAAGAACTAACGACTCGGTTGTAACTAAATTATAATGAATGAAAATATGTATTCTATCAATACTCCTGTATTTCACAACGTTATCTGTTTCTTTTATGAGGGGAAATCTGTAACGTAGGCAAAAATAAAGAAAATGGTAAATCAGTATTGTTCCTCCTAACAGGTGTTTCAATCAGTTTTTGGTTTTAGCTAGACAAATTTTAGAAAATACCATTTAAAATCTCATGAATTTAATATAAAGTAAGTCATATTAATATAAATGAACCTGAGCGCTGTAAAGTTCAACTGAAAATTCCCTGCTTTCACTCATATTCATAAGTTTTAGGTTGCCTTAATCAAACAAGTTTTAGAAAATATCATTTAAATTTATGATAAATTGATTATAAAGTAAGTATCCGATGTATATAAATGGGGCTGCACCCTGTAAACATTACGATAAATGTTTAGAAACAAAACATGTGTCTTCTTCGCAAATAAACATATCATCTTATATTAATCAAAATAACATTCCCAAAACTGCGTCGACTATTATAATAGTAATTGGCTATCGAAAACTCCACAATCTTGAACTAAAAGAGATTATTTTCTAACAACAAAATTGCGTACTAGTTCTTTTTTGAGAAAACAAAGTTGCACATAGTCCTAAAAGGACCTTTGCGCTGCTTCCAGAGTGACAGAATATTCTGGACGGGTAAGGTTGGGGGTAGTGGCCGCCTCCAGTCAAGATCCATGAGAAAGGATGTTTAGCATTAATGATAGTCATGTCTCCTTGGAAGAAGGACCAGCCTCTCCAGTCAAAGTAGGCAGGGAATTCCACGCGCTTGTGTCTAGGCTAGCAACAGCCCTTAACACACAAGGTGTCCTGCCAACTCCAACAGTCATCTCTCGCATTAGACTAGACCTAACGATCTACCCTTGCACTCCAATATCTCGACATTGCTCTTAGTGATGTGTCTGTTCAGGACATCTATAAGGTTGCTCCGATTTAAGTAAAACATCAGTTTTGCTATATCCAGTGTAAGTTAACTGGAAGGTATAAACCAGCCAGAAATGAACCCTTCTGGAAAATTTCTTTCCTTCAGTGACAGAACATAAGTTTCAGTATTTAACTTGTGCTCTCGTTTATATTACGAATGGGTTACAACAACTTCCATTAAATGGTCAATGGTATAAACAACGCAGTTAAAATTAGGTCTAATGCACATTTAATCATTTACAGTAACAGTTACATTACTATGGCTACATTTGGCTAACCTCATGAGAGATTCGTATCCCATTCAAAATGTATACGTATGTGTACTCCTATTGCATTACAGTCAATATTTTCCGAAGAATTTAGCAGCTAGTTCCCCGTAAATGGTGAAAAATCATATTTTATAGTATAATTTTCAATGTAAAGAGCACACATATATTAAAGTTTATAAAATGCTTCATGTTTTCAAAGATGTTATTTGTTCCAAATAGCAAGAATAGTTAATTACTTGCCCTTTAATTTAGGTACACCATCCTAATTATGTGTTATATCAATTGTGTGACACTCACACTATGTACTGCTGAATAAAAAGTTAATTGATAACCTATAATAATATTATAGGTTATCAATTATGTGGTTTGCCATATTAAGTTCGTTAATATTACATTAAGAAGTTTTATATATATATATATATATATATATATATATATATATATATATATATAAATATACATGCTATGGCTGATTGCAGAAATCCTTACATGTAATGATTTATGTTTTACATGTTCTGACATTTCATGTCACCTTATGTCGGACACTTAGACTAGTGTCACGTTACGTTGATTTGTCACCTCGTTCGGAACAGTTGAAGCAAATGGAGTCGTTAACATCTAGCTTTCAACAGTTCTTTTCTTTAACTGTGTGCTTTTTACCGGTTTAAAACCAAGTTTGTTGTAATACAAGTGAACTGATTATTTGTGATACGCTTGATTCACTTATTTAAAAATAAAAAAGGAAATGAAGCATTTGTATGAAAATAAGAAAAAATGTATTTTCAGCTTTAGAAAGTTGTGCAATATATATATATATATATATATATATATATATATATATATATATATATATATGTGTGTGTGTGTGTGTGTGTGTGTGTGTGTGTGTGTGTGTGTGTGTGTGTGTGTGTGTGTGTGCCAATCTTATTATTTTATTCATTTTAAACTTAGAATTCACAGCAATAGCTAAATGCACTGAAGATAGTTTTCCTACTAACGCAAATGTGTACAGAGGCACTAAAGCACATTTTTAGATCGCTTAACGCAACGAATACTAAGACGAACTCGGAACGCCCGGTTCCAATTTGTCGTCAAGATGAGTTAATGGCAATGTATTCTCCACCATCTCCTATTTTTGCCAATATGTTACGAACGAATTTGAACAAAAAGCCTTGTATTTAGCTCAGTTCAACCCGAAGGTTTGGTGGATGTTGCATTTGTTCTTTTTTCCTCATGGAAACACTAAATTAATGGAAACAACTTACAAGGGGGGAAGGAGAAATCCTCAAAAAGCTTTATGTTTTTTTAAATGCGTCTATTAACAGATATGCATGACTTTTATACTATGATGTTTCGAAAGAAAACACCGGACAGAAAAATATTTAGTCTATCAATCAAACCATAAAAAAACTGTGAAAGAAGAAGTGTTTTACTCATTTGATAGAGTAAAGAGATAATTCTCAAAGAAAGCTGAATTATAAGAGGAATTTATGAAAGTTGAATCGGATATTAGACTCAATGTTTAATTACGACCACTCATTCAGTAAAAATCAAATGCATGCAAACCAAAAGAACCATTCCCGAGTCTGTAAATAAACACTGAGATACACTTTCATTTATATCAATCCCTTTTGTTCCGGGATTCAGAAAACTAGAAGAGTTCTAAGAGTCATTAGAACTTAGTTTAAAGCACACAGAAAAGTCCCGTAATAAGAAAAATCTTTATGCAATTAGCTTACGATGTTCCGTAGTTTTTGACTGTTAACAACATGCATTACATATTAGACTTGTATATTTCAAGATAAGAAAATGTTTAAATATTTCAATCTCGAGGACGATGCTCATCGAAATAAACATGATTAAATACACGAAATTAATGCTAAAATAAACACGTTTGCTATTCTTGAGAAGTTATATGAGAAGCTATTCTTGAGATGGTGACCGAAGAAGTAAAAGCTCTTATTATAAAGTACAATACTGTAAGAAATAAGGATTTTCATTGATTATCCATGTTACGTTTGTTACGCGATAAAGACGCTATATTGTTACTCAAAAGGCTTCCCATAGCGTGTAACACTAATAATTGTGTTACGAGTAATACAGTTAGTTAAGTTTCGTGGTATTGTAATGCATTTGGTAACCATAGAGACCATTCTCTTCCCATGCGGTCTCGTCTATGAGTCACCAATACCACACTAACGATATTATAAATACGTTATTGATGTCAATGAAGATTGTGATTGAACATATTGGCAATATGTACCTTGCAATAAAAAATAAACCACATAATGAGTAACCAAGCGGGAAACACAAGAATGGCTGGACTAATTCTGTTTTTTTCCAAATATTCGTTAAATTCCAAATATGAAGGATTCCTTCAAACTGGCATAACTAAGATTTTTCAGTTACTACTTAAACAAATGGAGCTATTCAATCGAATGTTATAGAATTTGATAAAGAATCTGGTGCTATTTCATTGGTACTTATATATATATATAAAAAAATAAAGAATGTCTTATTTTACCAGGCGAAGTTAGGGCTAAAAATCCCTCTCTAACACTTAACCTGGGGACCAACGGCTTAAAGGTGTCTTCCGAACCACCACCAATGGCCGGGCAGGCGGGCCGCCCACCAAATAATATATATATATATATATATATATATATATATATATATATATATATATATATATATATATATATATATATATATATATATATATATATATATATTTTGGGGGGGGTGGGTGTTATAAATATGTAATATAACATAAATACTGTTACTATGTTCAACCTCAGAGCCCCAAAAACACTATTCATTACTGTACAATTATTGTATAATGGATCACGAGATTACAAAATCTTCCAATGGTCATCACTTTGCTCAGGAGACTTTGGTATGCAATGTAATAAGAATGCGTGTAGCCTCTCTGAGATTCAGCTAAAAACTACATATGTATATGCGGATAATGTTTTATACATAATAATCGACATTGGCAGGAACGTTATAAAGTTAAAATGAAATAAATTTTTAACTAATCGTACATGTAGTAAAATAGAATACACACGTAGTTAAAATGTAAACTAATCTATAAATGCCTCGGTCAGTTAATAACATATTCTACTGATCGAACAAGTCTCATATCAAACAGTTTAAAACTCATTTTCGAAATTAAAAGATGACACTATTTATCAACATTTTATTAAATTGCTTATTATGTGCGTTTAGTTCATTCCACAACGGTTTCAAAAGAAATCTGTTTATAGAAATGCAGGTCGGATGGTGAAACAGTTGCTAGGCGACGGCACGTGTTCAACAAACAGACGGTCTGCCTATCGGTTATTGTATATAGGTTATCAGATTATGCCAATAATTACCTCTAAAACTGATGTTTTCTGTCTAGAAACTATCAAATATTGTGACGAAATATATTACAGAATTCCGTTATACAAAAATCTCCTTGGTGAGTTTTAATTTTACTTCCAATAGAATAATATACATTTACGAATACATCATTACATTAAGTGCATCAAGGTATGTATGCTCGTATATTGAAACCATTACATTTACAATAAAAAGTATATAGTAAGCATTAGTTAGCTGTTTGAGATAAATAATTAAGCTGGAACTTTGTTTATTAGAAACCATCATTATTTTTATTTTATTTATTAATTTTAAGAACTCTAACCCAATATTTCAAAAAAATCCCGGGAAGTGCGATAAGAAAGGCTGAAAAACGAGGCTGTCTAAATTAGATTGAATTTCCATAGTAATTCAGTCACACAATATGAATAATTATTTCTATAATGATAACTAGCAATTTATTTCAATGGCCCCTATAACCTTAAGGGAAAAACGACCTTTTGCAAAAAACCCTAAATTAAATATAATACTCGTTACTGATAGTTAGGACCTGATCTTCCTCTGTACATTGTAGTCAGGTGGGGAAGTTAGGACCACTTTTTCGCTTTTTCATAACGGCTGTGGCCCTTTTCCATCCTTCAAAATGAAGCAGTACACATGAAATACCTTCTGTAACTTATTTAGTTTGATTATGGTAATCTGTAAATCTGGTTTAAGACACTATCTGTGGTCATTACGATCATTTTTGTTGCAGAAGGTAGGAGACAACTGACAAGGGTATGGAATGACCATATTTGTGAAGGTGAACAAATAGTTACTTGGTAATTATGGAAGAGTATTAGTCTTAGTAAAGAACGTATTTCTGTTTGACGGACGGTTTTGAGCATAGGGGAGCTCCAATCGACACCACCTCATATGAATGTTAAAAATCGAAACATACTTCATTGTTAAAAAATTATGGTTGCCTGTAAAGTCGGTTTTACGGGCGAAGATTTTACGTGACAACGTCTTTTTCTCGGTAGAATATTTATTGATATGAATATTATTAAATTGCACAATAGGAACAAGGAATTGAATGAAAATAAGAATTGCACAAATTTTAACTATAGAAATATATTTTGTTTACTAAAACATTGTACATAATTTGAAATTAATTAAAATTTGTTATTGTAAATGGTAAAGTTGAATAAAAGATTTACTAAAATTGGAATTTGAAATTCTTGCTAAACACAGTTAAATTCTAACTCCGCGCGTGGTGATTGGTCGGTTTAGTTCGTTTGTTTGGTCGCACTGTTATGACAGGTTAGAGGTTATAATTTGTTATTTTAAATGTTTGACTAGCAATACGCGTTGTGTTTCTTCTCAATCGACTGAATTACGATTGATTGCAGAGTGATTTAAACTAATAATTTACTTAACACTATCAACATTTGTCAATAGTATGACATAACCTATAAACTCAGTTTCTCAACTTTTGTGTCAATCTAGCAATTAATCAATCAATCATAGTTTACGATAATGAAATATCAGTGTACAATTATTTACCTTTATTGTTGTAGTTGTTGTAAATGACGAATATAAGCACTCCACATTTTCACGAATAAACATAGTTATCTGCTTTATCCCGTGCGGCGGACCCACAGTTATCTGCTTTATCCCGTGCGGATCCCGTGCGGCGGACCCACTGGACGGGCATCGTAACGTTACCGGGCGTTACACTTTTTCATGAGTGACTCCGAGCCGCAACCTAATTTAAGACGTTGTCACGTCAAAATCGAAACATACTTCATTGTTTAAAAAGTTCATTTACTTATCATATACAAATTCCCATATGCTATAAACTCAGCGAATGCTGGAACCAATGTTAACAGAAATATCATTTTTTATTTTTGATATAAGTAGGTCAAACTGCATAACTGTATTTATAGATTAATCATGATATTTTACTACAAATAGCTTTATCACCACAAGTAACTTTTTATTACCTTATAGATTAAAAAATTACAATTTATCAATTTACTATGAGCAATATTAACTTAACAGGTCTCAGTAACTAAATTATCGTCTTATAATATAAACAACATCACATAAATAAAAAATTATTAAAAATCTCTGTGGATTACTTTCATAATGTACCATGTATGTGTTATCCACAATTCCTTAGTGATTATATCGAGTTGAATTTATACACATAAAATATGTGGAGTCATTACTGATATAACCAGTCAATGACGGTGGCTCTACTTAGTAATTACAATATACACATCGTTCTAAACGATTACTACTTTTATATTTAATTTATTTGGATATGCCGTGTTTGATGGTTGAAGATGTACCACCAAGATTCTATGATAGAGCCAATTAAAATTTATAGTAAAATGGCGGCTTTGTCTAGGCGAACTTTTCCGTTTGTGTTAGATAAAATTTTATAACGTTTTAATATAAAATCGATAATTGTTTAAAGTAATTTTTGACGTTGTCTGCTTGATTTCCTATTTAAATAAAATTTTTAAAGCTATTTAGTAAATAAAAGAAAGGGAATGGAGGTGGGATGTTTAAAAGAGAATGCTAGGAGATACAAGGTGATGTTCGATGATACTTAGAAGGTATGAAGGGGATTGAATGCCTGAAAATTAAGAATGTACTGAATGTTTTATTTAAAAAGTCTGTATAATGTAAAGCGTCCTTAACATATAAATTTACGACTATTATACGTTGAAATACAACTCAGTTTGTCTGAAGGTGATCACAATCAATTTGATCAGTCCAGCTAAAGCAAAGCGATAACTTTGATGAGAAAGTTATAGTGTCAACTCGCTGTCACAAGTTCATATTGTTGTCGCTGTCAGCGCCGGTAACTCCAATTGGAGTCGCAAAGCCACTTGAAGTAGACAGCATGAGCCACTTTGTCAACTCTTTTGTTTTTGATCATGGCGTTGTAAAGTCACGCGTGTAGTCTCATGTCGAAGTTGTATGTACGACTGTCAAGTGAGCTTTTATATAAAGCACAACAATATTTATTTCAATAACATGCTAACGTATTATCAAAGCTTTGTGTTAAAGCTCTGGCTATGAAACTGAGACCTACATTGTTTATTCAATTGCTTTTTCTTGGTTTCTCCTCTGTTTTACCTGGAAGAAGTTTGGAGTTTGAATACGTGTTTACCAGGCTCCAAACGCAAATAAACGCAAATGTAATACTGTGTTTCAGACTCCATAGTTAAGACTATGGTAATTAGAGTTCGTTAGTTTCTCTCGCCATCGGCATAACTGTTAATGAGGGAGATAAAAGTAAACTAATGGTGGAACTGCTACATTTTGAACACTCGTCCGGGTGTCAATTCTCTGACCTAATAAATTTGTGAACAGAAGAATAATCTCGAACACATTCAGTAGGTATGATAATGAGATAGCTTTATCTTTTTGAACCCATGAAATACTCCTAAATAAGGATCATTCAAGTAGCCAAGATGTACGCTTCAATATCAAAAAGATCTGTACGAAGAAATGATTTAAAAGAAGTTTATGATGATGATTTAAAATTTAAATTATTTAAAAGAACATTATCTAAAAGAAGTTTTTAAAGAACTGAAAATTTTTATTTTTGTTCAGTGCTAGTCCCGATGCCGTTTTTGTTATTTACATATTTAGACATCATGCCGTATCGACCACTTTATGTAGTGATTTCAGGCACTTGAATGAATAATAGTGTCAATGAAAAAGTGTGAATTAGAAGGTTCCAGCTTCATTCTTATTATATTACTTTCTGCCCTATTTATGCAGAATATATCGATTTAAAAGTACAAACTAAAATAAAATAAATAAATTAAAACTTATTTACTTACTATAAACTTATTTGGGAACTATATTCAGTATGAGGTTGTAGGAGCAAAAATTAAAATGCAGCATTGTTTCGCATGCTTTTAACTCACCGATCACCAAAGGAGGGTTTGCGTACATTAGGCCTACTGGCGTACATTACTACCAACCCTCCACCAACCCTTTTATCTAACCTATTGGGCACTACATTGGTGTAGACAGACTCAAGTAATGTACAGTAAACGGCATTTCGTAATCTTTTCTTGCTCTTTCCAAGGCACTACCAATAGTGAGAGGAAAAAATTCTTCTTCATCGAAGCAGCCAATATTATTCTTTATTTCGGTTTATAGAATAATATAAGTACGTCTTGGGTATAGATAAATCGTTGGTTTAATTTATTTTACATACACTCTATATAGATTATAATTTATTTTCGTTGTTGTAAATTTTAAAATAGAAAATATATTCGGAAAGTTTTTCTGCTTAAACGCTAAAATCGTCCACGCCATATAATTATCACAATATTAAGCTACCATCATAATATCGTAAATAAACAGCAACATTATTTAGAGAGCTGGAACTTTTTTTATTATATAAAGAATAACAGGCGTCTATACTTCTGCTATTGTACTAAATAATGAGCCTTTAACACAAACATCTATACGCCAAATGTGTTATTTGTAAATGTTGTAAATTGTAGTTGTTATGTAAATACTGCTAAACGCTCTTTTATTCTATTATAAAATTCTGCCAGCCTATAACTATACGGTCTTATGAAACATACTACGGATATGACTGTAGGACGTGTTTGAAAGATGAAGATGAAAGACGAAGAAGCTCAAAATGAACTCGTTACATCGTTTCGACTTTAGAGACACCTAGGCGATAATATATAGTGTAATATAGGCAAAGAGGTATTCTCATTGTCTCATCAGTTGCAGAGTTCATTTTCACCCTCTTCATCCCCAACTTTTTGTTTGGATCTCTTTAGACGAACAAGGCTCCGGATGTCAAGTCTGTAACAGCATCAGATCCCATAAGTTGCACTAAGGAAAGGTGAATTGGAGCGTAACTCGACATTCACCAGCTAACCCATAATATGATAAGTATTCTATTTTACTCTTTGTGAAATATTGAAGCTTTAATATGAGAAAGTTGCAATACAAGTAGCTGACACACACAAAGAGCAAACTTTACAATGTTATTTAGTTTGCCAACATTGCCCATACATCTTTATTTATAAACGAAACGCTATTTTCATAAGTATGTTTATACTTTCTTGGTACAAATAACTTAGCTATGGTGGGAAGGATTGATTCGATGCAAATATTGAGTTCTGTTCCTAAACTCAACAACTCAATTGTGCAATTGATAAGACAATGAGCCATCTCCACCAAGACTACACTGGATATCTGGGTAGCTGGTTAACCAGCCTGAGCTCGTTTTTATTCCAGGTGACTATTATTTCGAAAAATACATATGTGTACTACATTGCATCGTTATGATAGGAGTTCGTTATGAACGCCTTTGCAGCAGTTTGTATAGATCACCTCAGGCAGACTGATTCCAGGAGCCAAACTGTACATTTGTAAAATTTAAAACGCTACATTATGTGAAAAGCAAATGAGGTTGAATCAAAATTCCCTGATCTTAAAGGAACAAATATTAACTTATGTTTTTAATATTCTGTAACTAAGTATATTAGTGGTAGTCTATACAAAATCTTAGCCAAATTCCTCTATTACAATATAAATATTATAGTGACCTCAATCTTTTAAATATAGAAATTTTCGCATTTATTTTGATCGTTATTTGATCTACTTGATTATTAATATTAACGACGAATAACAAATCCTTTGTAATTTTAAACTATAAAATATATGTAAACGACGTTAGACGAGATTTTATTAAAAATAATAATTAATAAAAAATAAAAAATTCAAGTAAATATTAAATAATATTTAAAACACAGTAATTATCTATAAAAAGCAACGTAAAAAAATATATTAGAAAAATAACATTCAAAAAATAATTTCAGAATTTGCGATAGTTTAACCAAATAATTATCGTAATAGGGCACCTGATAATACTGCTGAATAGGACGTTATCCTCACTAATACAGTACATTTAATTATTACAAACATAATTGGTAAAACAATACTATTCTATTGCTAACAGCATTCACAACAATGCCAGGTACGAGTGCATATGGCTAGTCAACAAACCTTCTTCAGTATTTGAATTGAATGAAAGTTTCATTTAGCTGCAAACTTCGCCTGTGAGACCAAAATGCTGACATAATTGTATTTATCAACTGTAAAATGACTTATTATACAAAATGTTTATGTGCAATTCAAAGTAAAATTAATTATTTTTAATTTCGCCTTCCCATTAGCCCGTCTCGGACGGTTACGGATATATCCGTTAAAAGCTATGTTCATAGCCAATACACTGGAAATATATTCGCAAAATTAGATTAAAGCAAATTAATTATTTTGTAAAACCATTTAAATTTAACTGGTGCAAATTTACTATCACATACTAAATTTTACATTAAGATGTGTCATATACAAAACTCTGTCTTTTAAAAATTTGTTTTGCCCCTAGTCTAAATTTTTGACGTATTTTGCCGATTATCAATGTAATGCATTGAACATAACTACACACACTAAAATTAACAAACACTGTTAATAGACTGCTGAAAACTGCTGTATATTGTAGGACAATACCAAACTTTCCAAACTCGCAGCACAGTGCTAGTCCGTACCGTATATGCTTTGTAACCGAAATGTTCCTAACGTGCGCATATGTTACATTCAGATGGAACCCAACTGGAAGACAGATTACGCCAGGTGATGACAAAGCTGGAGAATAATTCATACTCGCTGATGCGGAAAATGCGCCGAGAGGGATTTATACCGGATACAAATCTGCCCATACATACAGAGAACATCAGGGGAACAAGTAAATACTAGTCGATCTGGTTTATGTCTCAGTTCTGATGTTTAATGGCAGTTTAGTCATACATAGAACATTTTGGGACTAAATAGTCATATACGAGTACAATATACTCATTTATTTATTATCTCGCTTTCAATTCAAAGAGAAAACTAATAACATTTTATACGAGTACGATTATTTCATTTGGCATATACATGAGTTATATTTTAAGTTACATATATTTATTAACGTAAAAACTAATTGGAGGACTAGGCCAAAGACAGAACGTCAACTTTTATATAGTTATGTGCATTTTTCGAGTTAACCTTATAAAATTAGTAGGAAGGTATAAATAAGATTTTCTTTGATTTCTGGATTGACGGGAAGATTATTTATTGTATAAAGAAGAATGTCAATTAATACTACTAATAAGGTAGAAACAAATAATTTCAATTAATGCATTGAGGCTTCTATTTAATGGGTTAATTCGACGGAGTCATTAAAAGTTTACGAAAGAGAAATTTTCATTTGGTGTGAAAATTGAAATATTTTTCGTGAAGTGATACACATGAAATTAATAATTTATGTTTATCAATTTTAAACTAAACATAAACATTTGTGCGAGAGAATCAACGATCTATGAAAATACTGATCAATATCTATATTTGTGTTTACTCTATATATTCACAATAGCATAGGGGTTGAATAAAGCCACACTGCGGGACTTTAACTGAAAGGTATATTATTATGGAATCAATTCTCGTGTAGATGAATAAAATTAAAATAGTTTCCAACTGTTTCACTTAAAAAAACTTTTAATATACGTTGTTAAAGTGGCATTGTGAAGAAAGAACATTTATAAAAACCTCAGATCAGACATTACTTCCTCTAGGACATGCCAGATCTGAACTTTCCTGGGAATTAAGTTTTATCATACTTTTAGGAGTCTTGATAACACTGCCACATATATTTCTGTGGTTATAACTCCTTCATTGGGCACATCACTTTTCAAAAACTATTTTGCCTATTTTAAGCAAACTATTTGAAAAGTTGTTTTTAGTGCGAATGCTTCAGTTTCTGAATAAACACAATCAGCTCTCAAATGACCAATTTGGCTTCAGAAAGGGCAAATCGACAATAGATGCAATTGTGGGTCTTGTCGATATGATTGTAGAGGGATTGGAAAGTCGAAATCACACTTTAAGTGTGTTTCTCGATTTATCTAAAGCTTTCGATTGTGTTGACCATATTACACTGCTTGACAGACTGGAATCGCATGGCATCCGAGGCGTGCCTCTCACATGGCTTAGTTCATTCCTAAGCCATAGAACTCAAGTTGTCCAAATTTCTAATCATATTTCAAATTCTGTAAATATGAGTTATGGAGTTCCTCAAGGATCCATTCTCAGTCCAATTCTCTTCCTGCTTTATGTTAATGACATAAAATCATCACTACCACACGGGAAAATCGTGCAGTATGCTGATGATACGACTCTTTGTTTTAACGAATCTTCGAAATCAGATTTGGAAAAAAAAACGCATTTGTTGGAATGAACAATTGTGTCCAACATTTTCATAGCCTCAATCTAAATACAAATTCATCTAAATCTAACGTTTTAAATTTCACTTTAAACCCAGTAGACTTTGAGTATGGACCTAGCGTTATGTTAGCGGATACAATACTAGAAGAAGTCTATTCCTCAAAATTCCTTGGAATTTACCTTGATCAAGGTTTGACATGGAATGTTCACATCGATCACGTTTGCTCAAAATTAGCCTCAGGCATTTATGTTCTGAGGTCTCTAGCCAAATACTGCCCAAGTCAAGTTCTGATAACGGCGTATTATGGCTTGATTTATCCACACCTCACTTACGGATTGGTACTATGGGGTGCCTGTGCAAGGAACCAATTTTCAAGAGTTTTTAAATTACAGAAGCGAGCGATCCGCACCATTGCAAAATTAAAGTTTAGAGAGTCGTGCAGGTCAACTTTCAAAAGGTTGCAATTGTTAACTCTGCCTAGCCTCTACATTTTACAAACAACGTTGTATTGTATGTCTAAATGTGCCTTGATTACGGGCCGAGACATTCACTCGTACGGGACTAGAGGCAGAGACAACTACCGAACTGGGAGACACAGGACGGTGGTTTATGAACGCTTGCCTTCACAGGCAGGGGTTCATTTTATTAACAGATTGCCTAATGAATTAAGAAAAGCCCCGACGCTCAAGGCGTTAAAAACTCGTTTAAAACGCTGTTTAGCGTCAAATGCATTTTACAATATAAAAGAGTTTCTGGAGTATGACTGGGAGACCACACAATAACAAGACTGACTCTAGAACGAAGTGGGAATTATTGGCGATGGATGAACTTGGAATGAGTGATCAAATGTATGTCTGAATGAGAGCTCGATGTGGTATGTATGTCCAAATTTTAACATATTTGACGTTTGCTATACAAATGTATTTTGTCTCCGCAATAAAAAATTGACTATTGACTATTGACTATTGACTAAAAACGTGACAGTTTTTGATCAGACAAGCTCGCTCGAAATTTTTTGTGGGTAAAATAGATAGGTCATTCACGTAAAATCTTTCCTCTCCACCGTTCTTGCTGATAGCAATCAAGAAGGCTGCTCTCCAAATTTTGGTCTTGATTATTCCTTGCCCTATTCTGTGTTTTGGGATATTTAGTACAATAATTTTCTTAGGAATTTTACAAGAAAAGAGCAAATCGATGAGGAGAGCTGATTCAGATACTGACCGGTATCCTGAGAGCACCCATATGAAATACTGTTGTACCGGTCTTGCCGAGAGATACCCCGACATTCAAGATCCATAAAAGAGCACCAATGTGCAATGGACATGATAGTGTATGCGCCGAGAGCCAGTATTGTGTACTGTATAAGGACACAGACATACTTTTTTTGAAATCGATAGATTAATCTTCTTAAGTAAAAAACTTACCTCGCTAATTCTAGAAGTTATAGAAGTGGTTTTATCGGTTACTAATTACAAATATAACAATTAAAAAAAAGTTTTAGAAATAGTCTGTATTGATTTGAAATATAACATCGTTGGTGTGATTCCTGACTTAACCGTGTTGCAACGCTCTGCTAACTTGATAATAACCCAGATTATAGTTTTGTGTTAGATTAGTTTTCTATCTGAGGTAGAAATTAGATTACAGGTAGTAAAATATGTTTTTGCAAATTAAGTTAAACCTACAATAATAACCATAAAAATAAGCCGAATGTCCTATTTTGTAATTAAATTAGAATTAAAGGACTGGGAATAACGTAATGTAAATGATTTAAATGCAATCACAGTTATTAATAATTTTAAGTTGCACATTCTATTAGTTAAAAAACATTATGTTTTATAATATAGGTTTCTATATAGAAACTTTGTGTTGTCCACCACATTGGTTAATGGACAAAATTTCATACAACTTACCTTTAAATCACAAAACGATGGATAGTGCCCCAAGATGTATGGATATAAGACTCCAACGGACTCACCGTTAAAAACATATAATTTGAATCCTCTATATCTAGTATGCAGATAGAGTTATTAAAAATTATCAAGATTAAAAATGCCTTCTTTACTCTGGTAAAATATAAGGTATCCTTAAGAAAAATTAAATAGACTTAAAATTAAAATGAATTTGTAAATATATCAACGTTAAGTGATATATTGCTATCTCCAATATGAAAGCCAAATACAACTCTTTCCAAATGAAGAGCTTCCTGACAAGCCTAATTAATTTCGATCACTCATCCAGTAAAATGACGCAGAGTGTCCTCGTTTGAATATTACTCATCGATTGGCGAACCGCTTCTTGATGAGAGGCTTTTACTTCTGATGTCACCCACCATAAAGCCATTCCCTCCAGATAAGGCTCATTTCACTACTTCTACCATATTTTATATTTTACTTCTGAAATAGCAAAGTAATTGCCAAGATAGTATATTTTTAAAATAAATATAACCACCAAGTTAATGACCAGCCCTGTTACTTCTACTCCCAAGTAAACGAAAACTCAGTGATAAACTTTCCTTTGGGTTAGGTTAATTCTCTTCTTTCAGCCTACATAGATAATTTTATGAACAACGCTCAAGATTAAACACACCTAATCAGCTCAATCCACTGATACAGATTACTTCTTGGTGAATCCCTCTTGGTGAACTTAACCATCTGTTCTGCTTAGACCTTTGGTTGACTTAAACACCAGTAAGCATACCGAAACCGCCAATTCACTAAACCCTCTGCTGTTACCTTAACCCACTGGTTCACTAACACCTCCCACTACCAGGCATGATAAATCTTCGTTTCACTACAGTCGCTGATATCATCTAACTCCCTGACTACCTAACTCCACCCACCACTAGGCATGACAACCTTCGTTTCACTACAGTCGCTAATATCATCTAACTCCCTCACTACCTAACTCCACCCACCACCAGGCATGATAAAACTTCGTTTCACTTAAGTCGCTGATATCATCCAACTTCCTGACTACCTAACTCCACCCACCACCAGGCATGATAAACCTTCGTTTCACTTAAGTCACCGATATCATCTAACTCCCTGACTAACTAACTCCACGCACCACCACGCATGCTAAACCTTCGTTCACTAAAGTCGCTGATATCATAGAACTCCCTGAATAACTAACTCACTAAACGATCTGATGTCACTTTAAGATCCTGAGGAACTAACTCCACCCACCACCAGGCATAATAAATCTGTAGTTGAATAAACACTATGACGTAATATTAATCCCGTGGTTAACATACAATGATTTATGACACACAATTTAAATGGCTAACAATACATCGAGAGCCTAATGGTAAAACCAGCTATGATCCGAAGAGCATCCATACTAATATATCTGTACTAGCAGTAACCCGCAGTTTCGCATGTGCTTTCGTAGGTTTTGCACCTGCATCAGCACTTTTGGTTCGGGTAAATTATATTTTCGATGTCAAATGTAGCCAAAGTAAATATATCACAGATAAGAGAAGCTCTTTCTTTTAATAGGCAACTAAGTTGGTTTTATGACAGTCTTTAAATTTGTAGTAAAAGTTAGATAGCAACTTCGTCTCTTACATCTATACTTAACATGTGCTAAACATGTACAGTGAACAACGTAAACAAAGACAGTATATACTTGTTATTTTTTGATGAAATTTTTTTAAATATTTTAGACCATTTACAGCTGGATACGATAGATTTGATCAAAAACACAGTCCAGCAAACATTCATCTAGCACAGTGTTCTTGTCAACTGTTTCAAAGAGAATCTTCGGAGACACATTCTGACCATCTAATGTTTTAAGACATGTTATAATATAATTGGTACTTACCTAATCACTGAAATAATAACAGCGTTATAACTAATGGTTACTCCTTTGAAAATTTTGGCACTATAAATGTAAACAAATTGAATATAGTGGTTAAATTAATTAGACATATATTTGTGATTTCAAAAAACTATGCTGTTCAATTAATACGATATTTCGATACTTTAGAGGCCAAGATGGGATTTTTCACTACTTCAAAGACCAGTGGGGAATAGCCCAGAGAGTTTTAAAAATAATAGTAGGCCTATATTCATCTCAGGAACAGTAAAAATGGCCATTTAAAATTTCAGTACAATTGGTTGAATAGCTTACACGTGAAAGCAAAACAATCAAACAAAGATACGTTTGCACTTATAATATTATTAGGATTCTGTATTAAATTACAGTGATATTAAGGTTTAAATAGAGGTATATCATTTATTAGTATTTATTATAGTAATCTACTACATAAAGGACTAATTTAAATGATATTTTGTACACATAATCCTCACAAATGTAATCTTTCCATTATTGTTAAGTTTGGAGCAAATGTCTAACTATTCATCATTGAAAATAATTTATTAAGTTTAATTCCATTATATACTTTTGTCTGACTAAAAATAAAGCCCAGGGTGCTCTTGATGGTAATCACTTTGCAATTTTTCAAAACCAAGAAATAATTTGTGTCGCCAGGCACTGAGTTAAAGAGGTAATTTATTGATGTCTGGAGCACTTCACTTGTCCACTCTTAGTGGTTTGTCCTCTACTTTACGGCAGTTTCAACTCCCTTTTGGCCATTATTGCATTTTGGGAATTATAATCAATAAATCCCTCAGACGTGTAACACTGTTCAATTGAAAGTCCGCAGCATTCGTATGTAGGTAACTGTACCAATTTTAGTAGGTTATAGCGGTTTTATAAAGCTGTTAAACTATAGCTTCACAGTATTAGTAAGCTGTAACATAAAAAGCTTCCTCATTAATAACTTAAGCAAATACTTTATATATATTCATCATTGACTTTTTCCTCAGGATAGCAAATAATTTTAAAAATATACTTTTGAAATATTAACTTCAAAATGTGAACAGTCACTATTTATAACATTCTAGGTTCTAAATTTAGCCTACTACATTATCATCTTTTAGGTTTAATTATGCAACGATAGAATTCTCCTTCATATTTCCGATTAAAATAAAATTGACTTTTGAGAAGAGTAGCAAATATATAATATGAAATGAAAATTTTATTCAAAAGATTAAATACTAGTTTTTCCGGATCAGTGGGAGGATATTGCCTAGGTAGATTTTTTGACGGATGGAATATAATTTTCTCCTCATGGAATTCAAATGTACTCAATGATTATTTATTACAAACTGTTTAAAAAAATTTTATAAGAATTCAAGAACAAAATTGTTTCCTATAAGTTTATAAATAACGGAGTTGTAAAAATTGAAATCCTCAAAATGGAATTAACTGGCTTACCTAGCTGGCCAACAGACTTGTTCCGATATTTATAAAATAATTTGGTACTAAGTTTAAACTTCCTCTTGGCAGTTCTTAGTAATAAAAAAATTGTTATGTACTAATCTCATATACAAAATCTACCTAAATCATTATTTCCTTAGTTCTATATTATTGTTTACCTCATTAAATGACTTAAACTCAAAAAATAAATACAAAGTTTACGTAATAAACTAAAAATTTATTATATATTGACACTAAAATTTATATCAAACCTAATGTTCAATCCGAAACACACAGGGTGTGGTTTACTTCTTTTGAGATGCTCTGTAGAGTTGTTCCCTGGATCCACAGAATCGTATATTACAATATTAAAAAGTAGCTCTAGTAAATTTTTTGTGTCTGTGTACAAATTTTAAATATATATCTCATTAATGGTTTAGATTAAAACATGGCATTTTTCCACACGTGATTCTATTCGCAAATGAATAAGTGCCAAAAAAATCAAACAAATATCATAACTTAAGAAAAAATTACCATAATAACTAAGGTTCTTAAAATATAGTTTAAAAAAACCAACAAAAAGTCCTTGTCATATATTTTTGTAATACCAAATATAAAATACAAATAATTAAAATTGTAAATGTAAGAATAAAATTAAGGGCTAGAGACTCCTAGCTCAACTTGCCGTGTAACTGGAATCGATTCCGTTCGATGAAGTACACTATAAAAATCATTATCATAAAATTTAAGCATATATATTAGCTTAAACACTTTTTGTTAATAGGCCTACGTTATTTAGTCTATTAATTATCAAAGATGTTTGTACTCTTTTTGTTTAGTTTAAAATATAGGAATTAAATTAGTATTAGGTGCCTGGCACTTTAACAAGTAATCAGTCTTTAAGTAGGAGTTTGTAAAACCTAAATGTAAGTAAGCAGAAGAAGCTGTACCTTGTTTTGCTTAAGCAGTGAATCAGAGTGGGGTAGCACATATTTACAGTGTTTAGGTTGTGTGTGACTTCGATTTAACAGTAAAATGCTAAAAACAATTTATGTTGTCATTTCCGGAACCAATCACAACAATTTGAAGTTTATAGTGACAATGGACTGAGTTCAGATAAACATTTATAGCACCGTAATTTAAACATAAGTTTGGATTTGATGAAAGACCATCTTTACAACGCTATTATGTAGAAGAATAAGTAGCTATTGAATGGTGGTTGTTTAAAAGTAAGTTTTGCCTATTGTTTCCGAAAAGCCTGTAATATTGATTCCAAAGGTGATTTCAACTTCTTATTTGTAAGAAGCTTCTAATATTGTTTGCAGTATCTCAACTCTGCATCCAAACTTTTTGTAAGTCACTAATAAACATTAAGCTTTTACTTTATATTAATGGTTACAATTTTCATCAGCGTATCCAAAGTTTTTCATTCCGTTCTTTTGTGACTTTAACAAATTACATTTATAATATTACATCTATATTGAACTGTAAATGATTTACTTTCTAAATTGTTCTTCAACTTTACGCTTGGTTAATGTGGTAAATGTTATTAATAACTTGAATAATCATTTCTAAGGTTTTTAATGAATGGCTATTTTCCCACAAAGTCATGTCACACTTTTAATTGATTATAGCTATTCTATTATTGATAGCAGGTCTATGAAGCAAATATAAATTTTAAATGGTTAAATAAAAATTTCTGTTTAATATAACACGCATTATGACAAATTTGTAAAGAAAAAATAATTTTATTTTGTGGTTAGCAATTGTTATGGTGTTATTTCAGTGAAACGTGAGTATCGTCTAGTGTTTCATGAAAATCCCTCTGACAGCCGCAGCAATTTTTTATGTAATAAGAGGTTTAAGGAAACAGTAAGCTTATTGGACAAAAAGTGGATAGATAGGTAGACTATAAAAAGAAGGTAAAACCGTCGAAATAATTTCAAACCGTTTTTTAAATGCCCAAAAATGTCTGAGCGGCAACCTGGACGTGAGATGAATGCCTCTAAGAGAAAAGTTCACAAAGATTGAAGAAAAGGTTTAAATTTAATGGTTAACTATTATAAAACTATTACAAATCCTCAACTATTATATGCTTTGAAGCCCGATGACAAATTAAAAAGTCATTATTTTGCTTTAGGTATTCTTTATGAAAATACACTGGCTCAACATTTTATAAACCGAATTGTTTTTAGTGTCGAGGTTACCTTTCACATGTCTGGAAATATGCTTTGTCATAACATTTGTACACTTACAACATCGAATCAGAGTTGCGGTATAATCAGGTATCCCAGAATTCCGAATCAAAATATAGGAGATCAAAGTTCGCCTGGTCGTCTTTAGGGCGATTCATGGTGCTCATTTTCAGCTCATATAACCGGAATTAAAACTTATAAAAGTACTCTTTAATCATACGTAAATCTCATTCTTGTGCTATATATTTTTGCAAATAATATTATGTATATATGTGACATTACTTTGTGGGCACACTGTATTCCAATCATAACGACCATTTAACAATAATACCATGACTTTATAACATAATAATCGATAGTTTGGTTTCAGAGAAACAAGAAACGCTGTTGCTGGATGGCGAGGGTTTTTTTATATTTTACCAACGAAAACAATAACACGGTTATTATTTTGAAGTTTAATTTCACGTATAGCAACTGCCAAGACAAAATGAAAAATTTACAAATTACTATTTGACTATTAATATTTAAACTTTTGAAAAGTACTTAACATCGTTTGAAATACGACAAAGGTTACTGCTGGAAGCGTACGGTTAGGAGAACGAAAAACTATCCAAGTTAACTGTGGAAATCGCAAAGCTAAGGAAACTCGACTGCAAAAAAGAATATTACGGGTACAACATAATGAAAGCGTCTCAATGCATGGTCAGATAAAAGTGTGTTAAAATATTTTTTGCTTTTACTATGATTGTGGAACCTATCAGTTAAACTTCAAACATCGCATTTTTGACATACCTCGTTTATTACACAAAGAAAGTAACTTGAACAAGGAGCCTCAAAGGAAAGCTAATTTTATTAAAAAATACTCCAACGTATCAAATACCGTATACAAATTATTGACTACCAAAATACTAGAAGTAACGAACATTGTAAAAGATTAGTTTGGTCTTAGTTCATTTCACGCATTTGCATATACACGTAAATATATTATAGAGAGATATATTTTATTTAGAGATTTACATTTGAATTTCGGAGGTAGGCAGATAACGAGCCTGTTATCCAAAAGTTTGTTTTCAGAAACAAGCGCTTAAAATATTCATTTAGCTAATTATATAATGTAATTGGTTGTTATTTTGTGTAATTCATTTTCTTACTAACAGTTTCCCGTGGATTTGCTCTTGACTATCTATTGCATAATAGGGACTTAAAAGGAATATCGGTTTAAATTGCGTAACAAACATTCGTGAGAAAAGAGATGGTCACTGGAAGATTTTCCAATAATCTGATCCATACCAGATTAATTGGAATTTAATCATAAACATCACTGCTTGGAGCCATGATGTCCGAGAGTGGAATAGTTGTCTTATAAAATCCAATAAAATAACTCGAATTTTTCTGCAACGTTCCATAATTTCCATAATACTTTATTACGTATCTCGAACAATTTCAGTAACACTTGAACTATTTATACCATTGTAGAGGAATTCGAAACATAGACTTCTTAGTACAAACACTTATAATGCAATATGATGGAGTCCTATAGTGATATTGAACAAATTCAATAGTTTCTATAGTTTCTATATTTTTATAGTCAAAATTTATGCTGTGTTTTTATTTAAGAGTTTTATTTTTAAATTGAAGCTAGTTATTACTGCAGGTTATGTAGGATTTCAATCGTCATATTTTAGATGATAAGTATTTTTTTCCTTGTTGCCGAGATAGAAAATATATCCGTTCTTATGTCGTAGTTGTTAGAGAAATTTACACAGTTCAAAAAGCGTTTATTTCTGCTACTCGCAGCATACCTTCAGAACATAGTAATGTAGCCTACTTATGGTGGCATAGTAGTATTTGCATTGTTTCCCGATAAAAGATATACAGGTAATTATAGATACTAATTTCTAAGAAGCCAATGTCCATTAACAAGTATACGTCCTGCTTTCGTAATGGACAACTTGTGTATTTCTGATGCCGTAGTGACATTCACATTATTACTTCGACGAATACAATTGCTGAAAATTGTAATTCTTTAAAAAAAACCTCAACTTTCTTTACTACATATTTTACCAGTTGATATATTGTAATAGCGAAAATTGTTACGTTATTCTATACGTTAAATTCTATAAAATACTCTATTGAATTTGCTCATTAAGATATTCATCATTAAATTTTAAAACAGAGAAATATAATTCAACAATTTAATAAGACATTTTTATTAAAACCTGTATTTTATAGGAATGCAAAATACTAATACATAGTCTTCTAGAAGTTGTAAGCCTAACAGTTTTCATAAAAATCATTACTTTGTCTGTTGAGAGTATGAAACAATTGTTTGTCGAAGTTTATCTTTCTAAGACATCGGGAAGCTGAAAAATTAAGTTCTTCTCGGGATAGCAATCCCATTCCAGTCCTCATGGACGTTTTTGAAACTGGGTAAACCAGACAGAGTTTTTTTAGTATGATTTTTAAACCATGCCTTTGGAGTTTTTTATGAACGTGTTGGTCCTGGATTTTTATTATCTCTCCTGTGACGTGCTTCACAGTGTAAGATTTAAGGTGCTGCACTAGGAGTAAAGTGAAAAGTAGCTAAACTTAACATTCACATGTACCTCTAATAAATCGTATCTTATAGATCGAATTTTAACAAATATAACTTTATAATAATATTCATTAATTATTTCAATAAATACACAGGGAATAATTTACTATACATATGATGAGCAATATTGTGAAATCCTAAGAATTGGGAGCTAATTTTATTTCGTTTGTGCAACACTGTGTCAAAAAAGTACCAAACATAAAAAGTCCACCGTATTGTGCAAATTTAGGACTGAAGTCTTATCAGAAATTACACAATGGGAGTTCAATCCGCGGATTTCAGAAAGCGGATTAGTGAGCCCGTAGTAGGCTTTTGTTTCAGGAACCTCTTAAAGTATTGCCGGCTATAATTAGAATTTCAGGTCTCATGTTGAAATGAAATTAAATGAAAATTACATAAAAAATACGTTTTCCTAAAACTTTAGTATTATACCTGTACTTTAAGAAAACAAGTTTTTAAAGTTTTCAGTAGCAACATATAATTATATGAATCAACGAAAAAAGGAAAATAAAAACGTTAAGTTGTTTTGATAGGAGTTCATACTTTATCAATTTATTTTGGTTGGAAAGCCAAGTAAACAATGTAAAAGATTGTTCTAATTTAGTATTAAATATGAATAAGCTATCATGTACGGATTTTTACTTTGTTCAAAAATTCAATTAAAATGAAGATGAGATAAATTAATACCAACTAAAAAAAGAGTTGGATTATCTATTAGAGTAGAATAGAATAATATAGAATAGAAACATTTTTTATTTCCAAAAACATATACACATAGATATTAGATTTATTTAAATTTGATAAATAGTAAATTACCCTTTTACTATACTTACTAAGTAGCGATAAAATAAAACAATTTAATTTTAAGTATAGTAGTTGGATAAATATTATTTATATAATTTAAGTAAACTATTTATTACAAATTAACATACTCGTATATTCTAAAATGGAAATTAGCCTACATGGGCAAGCAGCCTGTGATGCCAGATTGTCATTAAATGACAAAATCCGTTCAGGCTCAGTCTGGGAAGGGGTGAAAGGGTAATTTATGTCCAGAATTTTTAACCAGGTATTGGGGATGTATCAAAACGTATACTTGTGAATGACGGCAGTATAGTTTAGTTTGTTAGAAAACCATATGGTGTGTGCGTGCGTGTGTGTGTGTGTGTGTGTGTGTGTTGTTCCAGGGCCAAACCCATCGGATTAATTGTCAAAACAAGTGCGCAATAAATGTGAAGGATTATTTGAATCATGAGAAAGACTCCCTTTCCTTGACAGAGTCTTTAAATTAGTTCTTTGCTGATACTTAAGCACGCGAGTTTATGTGCGTAGAACCGTCTACCGATTTTTGTGTAGACTTTTAGTATTATTGCGTGTCTTGAGGTTGGTATTCAGGGAAACAAAAGCTTTATGAAGCTATTGTGTACTCTGAAGAAAGAATAAAAAAAAACAAAATCGATGCTTAACCTAGATTTAAATTAATTAACATACTCATCTCTAACAATATAACAATAATATTTGTTATAAATTTGTATTTGTTACTCCTAGAAAATCTCTCTCTGTAACCCTGTCCTCCTTTCAATCAGGTAAGCAAGTGTGTGGAGTATCTCAGTCTGTAATAATCTGATACGAGCATGAAGCCTCTCGTGGTGACCTGAATCCTATTCGCGTTTACTATATTATTTTATTTTTGGCTCTTGTGTACATAAACTGTCTACCGCCACCACACGAAATGAAAAAATGAGTAGAAAAATTGTTTCCTATCTTACCTTATGCTATCTCTTGCTCCTTATGCAACTCCTTATGGTAGTATTCTTTAGTTCTTTTCGTACTAGATGAATAATTTTCTTTGCACTGTTTAATATACCTTTACTTAGAGATTACCGAATAGTACCGACATCTTTTTAAGCTTTAGTGAACTATTTTACATTTTTGCCTGTAACTCACTTATTTTTTTAATATATATATATATATATATATATATATATATATATATATATATATATTTATTTATTTATTTTTTATGTATTTATTTATTGTGTATATGTTCTGTAATAGTAAAAACAGCACATTTTTTATAAAACAATTTTAAAATTAACAGTAGTAACAAAAACTTGTTCTTTTTGAATAAAAAGAATATTCTTAGAAAACGCAGTTGCTAAATAGTGCAAATAAACTTTATACAGTGACACATTTTTATTAGTTATAAAGAAAAGAAATGTATATTACATTTTTATGGAACTTTGCTTTTTGTAAGAAAATATGCTCAGTGACGTTAAAATACTAGATTATAACTTTGGATTTTAGTCAGATATGGATCCTGAATGTGTCATATTTATATAAGGTACAAGGTTTAAGATTATATAGTTACATTAAACTGCATAAAACTAACAGAACTCTCCTTATGAAATGTGGCAGACTGTATAATTAACTCTTCAGGTTTAGTGAGTAAATTAAGGATATAAGAAGGTTTCCATAATTCAGGATTCGGGATGAACTGATTCAGGATTCACAGTTTTAAAAACCTCGAATCATTCTGAAGTCGAAGTACAAAAGTGCATGTGCGGAACTTGCTGCCTTTGTTGTGACTTCGAAGTCATTAGATTACCATCAATCAGTATGCCCTTTTATTTGTGTTATGAACATGCATCATTGTAGAACAAAACCATGACAAAACACGTTTTTATAATTTATATAATTAAATAAATTACTACAAAGTTAATAGACTTTTTTGTTTAAAAACGTTCCGGTAAGGGGCGTTTGTCAGAATTTACCTTCGGCATGTTAATGATAAAAAATGTAATATAATTATGTTGTGTAACAATATAAAATAGATCTATTATGTACAATATTAAGCAGCTTTCTTAGTGAGTTACATATCTGGTGATAAGAGTTACAGAAAGCGCGAAACAATCCTAATGAAAAATATCTACATCCTCCTACATAAGTGTAATCGATTGCTTTCTTATTTGAGAGTGAAAATAAATATTAGTCACAAAAAGTTTGTAAACATTTAATAAGTATGGAAGATTAGTAACTGTATGGTGATTAGGAATATTATTTAAGTTAATATTTACCACTTGGGGGTAATAAAATACCATATGGTTTCACTCAAATGGTTTAAATATATATATATATATATATATATATATATATATATATATATATATATATATATATATCGTGTTATTTCTTAGTTTCCATTATAGTTACCCATAACATAAATATAAAAATCTTCGCTAATGGTGACAAACATCTCAAGTGTAACTAATTATTGTGTTGTCTGTATAGAAATCAAGCTTTATGTAAAAAGTGTATAGGCCACGTTTTCGAGATATCGTGTGTGCAGATATACAGACAGAAATGAATGTTTTCCAGCTGCAATATTGATAAGATTTGTTAACGCTTAATCGATAAAAACAATATCGTTTTTATATAACGCACATTTTCTTACTCATGTTCTCCAGCAGCTGTCACTAACTCACATTAAATTTTTTTATCTCTTAGTGTTTTTTTATCCATACACATTGCGTGTTTAAAAAAATTAAAAAAATACCACGTTTAAAATGGAAATGATTTCAGGATATATTATTAGGTTCTTATGTAATGGAAAATAAAGTTTGTATTGAAGCATGTCCTGCCACCTGTCGGAGATTCCTTACATTACGTCCTAGCCAAATGGTTGTATCTACTGACAGAACATTGCTTTCTTTTGAGCAATAGCGTTTACATATACAGTGTATCTTATCTTTATTTGGTGGTAATGCACTGATAATATACTTATATAAAATGTGTTAAAACAATAATATTGTGGATATTTAAACATGATAATATCAGGATAAAATCTAACATACTTAAATTATTAATTACTATTATAATTATTTTTAAGTGGGTATTACGTGTCCGCTGTAAATTTATGTACTGAAAAGTTTTTAAACGTACAAAATATAAATTTAATAACTTAAATATTTTTACTGCTTTAATTTATTGCACTGAATTAAATGTACCGTTAAAGAAGTAAGAAACTGCTATCTAACATAAACAAACTTCGTATTCCTAAAATGTATTCCTATGTTCAATAAAATTTAAGCGAATATAATAAAGGCGACTAGTATTATAAAAGATCAATATAAATAGATAAATAAATAATATATTCGGGAGCTTGGTTAAGCTGTGGGTTCTATTCTCTATTTTAATATTAATAATTTCTTTTTGGAGAGATTAGTCTATAGTTTAAAAGCTGTAAAAAAACTTTCTGTAAAACTGTAAAAAAAATTACTCTCCTTCATCGACACATTGCCGTACAATTATTTGTGAGTTTTGTAAATATTCCACCATAATTAATGAAGTATTACTTCAAATATAAAATTTGTACTAAATAGTCTTTAAAAAACCATTAAAATAATTAAACGCAGTGTATGTTAATTTCATTTATTTGAAAATCAGTTTGTAGTTTCAGTTGTAATATTTATCTAATATCTGGCGTGACTTAACACTAACCTGTCACCTACCTACCGGGATACCGAGTGCTGCTGCCATCTTGCGGACAGAGTCGGAACTACTCCACCTGTTGCTGTTCAACAGTTGGATGTTGGATCAATACCAACTACTGGCCAGCAGCACCGATGATGCTTCCCATAGTGTCTGCAATTTGGTACATGTGATGATTCAATACTTACTTGACCGCAGTCAACAAAACATATCCAATCTTTCAATAACGTTTTAAGAATGTTTTCAAATGCTGACGATTTTGAACTTTTAAATCAACATTTGTTTTTAGATAGTGTTTTCATATCTACAAAGGCCGATATTAGATACCGGTATTTCTTTATAGTTAATAATTTCAACCAATCGTAAAATTAATTTTTTTATATTGAGTAACCAATGTACATAATTTCAGTGTATACCAACCATAAAAATAAATATGGCAAAACTTTATCTTCATATAAAAATAATTTCACCGTTTCCGTAATTTTCCATGTTTTTGTTATAATTTGATGAATTTGATAAAAAACATAGTTGTTACTATATCGGCCAGCACCATAGTGAGTATTGAATGAATGTAAGATGTACGGTTGGGGTGAGAAAAACTACAAACTAATGGCTTTTTGGTGTTAAACAATACATAAATAAATTGTTTTTAAAATGATACATATTACTAATAACATATACACGTTAAAGTACTAAATACTAGAGTACCGTGAAAAAACGTTTACACAAGAGTCGCGTATTATGAATTCTTCACGCGAGATGAATCTGCTGAAACACTCCATATACAAAGTTACCCCATTTTACCTATAAAAATTGTTGCGTGAGTATTAGCGAAGCCTATCAATCGAGTGATTGGCATTTTCTCCCTGTCTGCCTATCTCTCTATCTGCCTATCTCTCCGTCTTCCTATCTCTTAGTCTATTAGCTAGATATCTTGAAAACGCTGAACCATATACTTGAATTTCTATATAATCATAGTTAACACCGAGTTCGGTGATGGAGCATATCACTTCCTTAGGTTTGGCTGAGCGTTGGTGAACATGCTTTCATTTATGTTACACGATACTATTACGGAAGCCTAAAAGAAATTATAATAAAACTTAGTGCAATAACTACGACGCTTCATCATATGAAATGGTAACAAATGTAACCTATCAGATTGTAATCCGCTATCGACTTGAAATTTCGCAACTCGGCGAATTATGTTACGCGACATATGATGTTTCGTACCTCTAACTTGTATTATTACGTAGTGAAATACAAATAAATTTGTTATATTCTTAATTTTTATACCGAGTAATATATTTTAAAAAAACTACCAGATATGCTAATTTTGGGGACCAGTTGGAGGACATAAATGACAATCATTTGGGGACAATCAACACCGTAGGCTACTGTTATCTATAGCATATACTCATTCACATGATAAAACTCATTGCAGCTAAAATCGATCGTCAATTGACGTTGATCAATTCTTGCAGTGAATTGAACACAATACACTGCAGGCTGTGTTGCATTGGTAGTTGCAATCAATTCATAGCACTTCCCTGTTACTAGAAAATGAATTGGTGCATGCAATCTGAAACTGTCTAAACATCATCGACACAGAAGCTATAATTGGGAGAATATTTCTCCACATATTTAGACGCATTAAACCACCACACTTATATTCAAGCTATGTTTTGCATATATTGCATTATTTTTATATATGGCATTGTATATGTGGTAATTAACTAATTCAATATCCCTAGAGGTTAGTAAGAAAATTGTACTCTTGTGTATAGTAATGTTTCCTAATGAACAATGCGACTCACAAATATAGAACTTTTAATTACAACTCTTTATAACGCTAAACAGGCCTAAAACGCTACCAGACCCTTTATTTTGTTATTTTGACCTAAAAACAAAATTGTAAATGTCTGTTGTAAACAACTAGGTCGATGATACAGTTTTAAAATGTAAATATTTGATATCCACTCTATATGAATATTGCATATGTCTTACCATATTTCAAAATACTTTATCACATGGCGTTTTAATATTTACTATTTTAAAACGTGTAAATATTTATTTCTCATGTACTGTGAAGATAAAATCATAGATTTTGAAAGGCCTTGCACAATATACAATGTATACATTGTATATATACAATGGAAAATTGTGGGATTAATAAATGAGTTAACTATTTTCCAGTTACTCCAAGAATCTTCAATTTAGCTTTATTTGTTATATGTACTATATATTTAATTTATCAGGTAAGAATAAACAGTTAATTTTGTCACAAACGATGTGAAAAAGATTTTAAATGCAAATCTTAATATAAAGTCTATTTGTTATTATTATCATCTTTTAAATTTCAAATAATTATGATGTCTGACCTTAAAGTAAGCCCTTAATTTACATAATGAAATTAAGTTGTGCTTTAGGATCCTAATGAGTTCAAAACGCTCTTAAACATATCTATGGTAACGCTCTTGTGGTACATACGTATATATTTGAAGGATAATTTTTCGAACCTTATCCAATCTCCTACTCTAGCTTCAACTGTTAACTGTTGTTAAACAAGAAAATTATAATAAGAGTATCGAAAAATGTTCTTAAAAAGATTATATTTATAAAGTTTATATGTGTTTTGAAACACATTAAATTTATAGATTGGGTAAAACATACTTTCCCTTAGAGCACACAGTATTTCATCTCCGATGATACCGAAACGCGTAAAATATATTTTAAACTTGGGCTGTACGACAAACCATGAGGCATCCATAATAAATTTCACATTACATTTATAACTAAGTCATTGAATGTAACTAAGCTAAGCTAAACAGATGGATCAACCGTGGTGAATGAAGGAACGTGATCAGTGGAAATTTCCAGTGTACATAAACAATTAAAGCTGATGTTTAAAAATAGCTCGGTTGCCAGTTTTACTCAGCCAGTAAAATCACTCTATCACGCAATATTGGTAATTAGTTCCTAGAATCCATTACCGATACTGAAAATACTTTTTTAAATTGGTAAACAAAAAATACTCATATAGGATTTAAAACAACAACTCCATTGTACCAGAATTTTCACATAAGATATATTTAATATTTTACTTGATCGTGAATTGTTATTAGCAATGTTTTAATATAATCCATGGATTAGTTTTTATTTCATAATACAGCGATGTAATAAGGAGAAAACATGATGTTTCTCACTTATGTGTGAGCCATCAATATTTGAAGAAAACACAGTTTTCAGACTACTTAATTTTATTCAATCATGAAGTAGTTTGATATAATGCCTACTATGAATAAAGTTACTCGTATATTACCCCTATGCCCTCCTGAGTGCTGTCTATCCACAAATACACTGTCATTAAGATATTTAATAATAATTTATTCCCAGAAGTTAATAAGTAATTATTTCATTATTTAATAATTTATCGTTCAACTATAAACAAAATAAAGCACTCTAGGTTTATCTGGTAAAATGTACAAATAATTTCACTAAAGAAGCTGAAAACAACATTTTGATTAATTCTAAAAATTTTATGAATTTGTACTTCATGAATGTTTTTTCTCACGATTAAAGGATTCAAAAGTATAAAAATCCAGACTATTGGAATCATTAAAATACCTCTCAACGAAGACGAAACGTTACATGAAAATACTGAACTTTCCATACCAGTAATTACGATCTGTTGTAACTAAACTTTAAATGTAAATGTTTTTAGTCGTAGAATCAAATTTAGCGTGAAGATGAGGGAAAGGCAATAAGTTCTTTTTTTCCAATATTTTAAGAATTTGAGAATAAATGTCTAGCTTTAGTTCAGTTAAACCGGAGATTCGGTGGATATTTGTGGATGACACCTCACTTTTATTGTCAGGGAGATATGAAATTGAGCGAACTTTTGAAAAACATTAATAGTATTTCTCTTTCCATCCGCCACAAATAACAAACGTTGAAATCTTTAAAAAAATCTCTTTTTGTATATGCGCGTGTATCAATAAAGTTATCAATCAAACCATAAAAAGTTGTGAAAGAAGGAGCAGCCAATCGTTATTTGACAGAGCAAAAAACTTATGCTCAGATAAATATGAATTAAAATCAAAAATTCTGAAAAATTGAATCGGATTTTAGACAGAACGGATATCATCAGTTAGTAATAAACAAGTGCAATACGAAAGTGCATAAAAATAATTTCTGAGTCAGTAAATCAGATAGAGATACATTTAAATTAATTCCTCATGTGTCTGAATTATTGGAGAAAACTAAAAGATAGAGAGTTCAACAATAGAAGCACGTTCAAAACACGCAACACTCAGGTATAGTCTCTTAAAAACAAAACAAAAAAGTGGCACAGAGGATTCCAATAACTGTGTTTACAGTGCAAAATGTAGTTATAACAGGGATTACATAGAAAAAACAACAAGTTAATCAAATGTTTGGATACTAGACACAAAGAAAACACGTGAAAGATGCTAACAAAAAACTTAGTTTAAGAAAAGGAAATAAACCTAAAGAATTGTGGAAAATAACGTATCGTTTAGATATGTTAATGTCCATTCCCCAGTTTTTCCATTTAAATGTTAAAATGCCATAACGCAATGTCAAGGAAGCCCACCAATTCTGAATACCCTATGTAAAAACATTAACGGTTTGTAGAATCTTGTAGCATTATAAAAAAAGGTTTAGTTTACTATCACTGGTATAAATGAATATTGCCTGATGATGGAATCAAGATTCCGAAAGGCCTTGCGCAAAAATAAAAGTTATATTGGAAAATGTTTTATTCATTTATACCAGTTATAGGAAAATTAACAGCTTTTTTCATTATGTTTGTTTTGTAAAGGTGTTTAAATAGTGTACAAAATGCATTAGATGTGAATTAAAACACTTAGCCTACTTTCGTAATCTGGAGTAACATTTAGACATTACATTTTTATTTGCTATCTGCATTATACAACTGATCAAGCACTGTTCTAAAGTCTAAGTGTAAAATGTTTCACACAATTCGTCGAACTTTAGATGGAAGTGTCAACAGCAGTTTAGTTTCATTAAATCATAATAATATTATAAATTCGAAAGTGCTTTTCTTTGTATGTTTTGATTTCACGTGTAAATTATTCAATAGATTATACTTAAATTTTACTTGGACATTCCTAGCGTCCCTAGGATGAACGTACGCCTATTTGTATTGTATTTCGCAATTCCTGTCAGGCCCACCCCATTTATCCTTAAAGCAGCAAAAAATTCCATATTTGTCTCCAAAGTTGTCTAATGTAAATTAAAAGGACCAGTTTTATATATATTCAACTGTTATGTGTAAACATTTTATATGAAAGCACGGCCACATTTTTAATTATTTCAATGAATATTTTCATTTTGTTTTCATTTATAGATTAAAAGTGTAACAAAATAAACAAAGCTTCTTATTTCAACATCGTTGCTACAACACAAACCACTTTACGTATTCTGGATTACAAAGTAATACACGAGACACTAAATGCAACTGTTATGACAAAATTCGTGGAGGTGATACCTCATCCATTTCTCATTGATGTAGTATACGATACTGATTAGGTATATAAATACTTATACAGCGTGTATCAAAATGAATGACCTTATTTTAAAACTCAATATCTATTGCTAAAAATGTACTACAAAAATCATATTTATTGCAAAATATTCACAAAATCTTAAAGTTTTAGGTTCATTTTCCAACAGGATGGAGCTCCGCCTCACTGGCACAACAATGTTCGGCAGCTTCTCAACAACACTCTGTCCCACCGCTGGATAGGGCGCACGGGACCTCGAGACAATGCCCTTCATTCTTGGCCTCCAAGATCACCAGATTTGACCCCATGCGACTTTCTCTTGTGGGGATATGTGAAGGAAAAAGTGTTTGTTCCCCCTCTAACTCATGACATCGAAGAACTAAAGAACAGAATAACTGTCGCAATAAGGTCTGTGAACGCAGATACGTTGTATAAGGTTTATGAGTAATTTGGCTATCGTCTGGATGTTCGTGCTGCTGGTGGACATATAGGACATTTGTAATAACATACCTAAAACTTTAAGATTTTGTGAGTATTTTGCAATAAATATTATTTTGTAGTACATTTTTAGCAATAGATATTGAGTTTTAAAATCAGGTCATTCATTTTGATACACACTGTATAATTCCTACACAGGACCGAGGAAATATATGATAAAGCGAACATGGATTGGGAAGTAAGAAATTTACTGTATTATAATGTATTGTATTGTAGAATCATGTATTATGGATGGCAATTGTCATAATGTAAGTACTGAAATGTGTTAGTATTATTGAAGTTGATTTTGGTTTTAATTTTCAATAACAATATACTATATCCATACAATTTAGAAATTTATACTATTTTGAATCCGACCTCATTACAAAATTATAAGTAAGTCTATTCATACTGTTTCTCGGAGCAAAATAGCAAACATCAATGTTGCGTTGAAAATATAATTAATTTGAACTAGAAGTGCAAAACCAAAAATTAGAATCACTCACATTTTTGCTGAAATTCTGGTCCTCTTAACCATCAACACTATAAAATGGGTACCTGATGCACAATATATCACTAATTTCACTTTTAAAATATTGTAGGACCCTATGATATTACATCACATGTGGTTTAATAAGAAACCTATGAACTTCAACTTTGGAGTTCCTCTACATTGATCTAAGACAGTTCAAGTGTTTATAAAATCCTGGGAGCTATTCAAACACATACACAGGATATTGCAATAAAAAATGCGGGCGAAGCCGCGGGGATGTGCTAATTTGAATTAAGTAAACATTAACAATACAGTATTTTTCTGAATTCAAAATATTCAAGATAACTTTTTATAATCGTTATCTTCATAAACCTTCCTCTGATATCAATGAATATTTATCAAAAAGATTTAGCAGAATTTTTCCAGCGGTCCCAAGCGCTAAGCAACACATTTTACGACGTTTTTTTAATTTATAAAATGTTTTTATTACTGTGTATTATTTAAGATTATTTTATTTTTGAAAATGATCTGCATTGACACAGGTGGTATATGAAAGTTTATAGGATTTTCTTGACATTTTGTACATAGAGAATGATTATGAAATGCTTGGATCCAATTACTTATATAATTTTTTTTAAAATACTTTAATAACTTTCTTCTGAAAAATGTTTATTTTTGTTTATTTACGGAACAAAATACAATGATTAAACTCTTACAAAAATGACAAACTGGCACTTATAATGGAGCTACTAGTGACTGTAGTTATATAATTACCGATATAATATAATTTATAAGGTAATACGGTTAAAGTAACCACCAGGTTATACATTGTATATAATAAGTAGATATCATTTACATATTTCAATAAAGTGTTTTTTCGTTTAAAATGCGTTAATGACACATAAATAAAACACGTATAGCTCTGTAAAACTTTTAACAATGTTTCTATAAGATGATAAACTGAATTGAGGAAAGATGTCCAAAGGCAACAATGGTTATTGGAAGAAATCTTTATAACACTGACCTAATTCGCTTCTGTGTATCACCACCGGGCACCACATACTGTGTCATTGGTGGAAGCTTTCTAGATTGGTTTTCATATAGGTCTCAGTGGTTTTCAGTTGATCACATCAGAGAATTATTGAACTGCTGGACTTGTTTCCATGCTTCCAGGTCAGAGGTAGTCATTGACAACTCTCCTAAATCTACTTCCAACTTTTCGGAAGCAAAGTTCCGTATACCAGAACCAAATTCTTGAAACTCTTGGTCGATCAATAAAATGAAATGAAAACCCTTGGATTGTAAGTAAATAATTATTCAAATACTTACTTATTTCCGCACCGTACTTATTTCCGTACTTATTCTGTGTCATGAAATCAGACATAAAAACTTGTGGTTTCCATACGTAGACATAAAGCGACTCTTTTACTGACCATTATTACAAGGTCAGTGATTTCCAAATATCCAGGTATTTCATTTCCGGTTAGGTTTAATGAGGTATAACGCCTTCCCTAGTTTTTTCAAGTATTTTGAGATAATTTTTAGTTCTACTTAATTTACAAATACCGAAACAAAACAATTAAGTTACCAATTTATTGTATTTGCTAACTCAAATCAAACAAATGTCTTGCAATGATTTTTCTACACGTTAAGACTTGGGCATCTGCTTTAGCATAAAACCTCCCGTTCAAATACTACCATATGTACGAGTATTTCAAAGCAAATGAAATAGAGGAATGACCGTGTGTCACGAGTATATTTGTTACGTATAATTAAAACGTCGAGTGTGGCTGCTGCTTGGATGGATGACCGCTGAGTGATCCTGTCCTTGCAAGCCGCCTGCCCGGCCTTTGGTGGTGGTTCAGGAGTCACCTTTAAGCCGTTGGTTCCCAAGATGTCACAGAGTGCTTTTTAGCCCTACTTTCGCCTGGTTAAATAAGGCATTCTTTACCTTTTCCTTATTTTCCTTACAAATATAACCTATTACTAATACCATGAAGCGTTTTTATCGAAACCGATTTGAATTTTCGAATACATATTACTTATTTAGATAATATAATTTCCTCTTGATTTCAAGATATTTGTCTGAAGCTTGGAATAAAGTACACCAAAAATTAAATTAAAAAATGTTGTGTAAGTGTAATGTCCTCATAAACTCTAAATGAGCACTTTCAATTTGTCTCATAACTGTATTGCTGCCATAAAGACAACTTTAATTACGGAACATAAGGATACTAAGAAATTTGCATAGCATGATGCACAGCACTGGAATATAAGGTCTGCAGTAAAGGAACTAATACTTCTTCTCCAGGGGCCAGGAAATGAGCTTCACTAAACAAGGGAGCCGAGTAATGGTTGTCATAACAGCTTTAGAGCTTGTAATTTTGAAACGAGCTGTATATCATGAAAGACGATGTTTGCTGCCATTAAGCGTCTTACTTATTAATACTATTCATAACTCCTTCAAGATGCTTGGTCTGAACATTCACTATTTACAAAACACGAAACAAATTCGTGTTGTACAAAGAGAAAAACATCACAGAGTTTTACCCTACCTTATTCAATTTTGATCTTTGATCCTCAGCTTGAGGATAGTATTAAATTTAAATTAAAATTTACAAATTTCCTCCATGAACTTATACAGCCTAAAGTTGCAGCTTTATCCAAAACTAAGCATTTTGCCTCTTTGATAACAGATTTTGTAACTTGCACATATAGTGTAATGTATAATGTAATACACGTAAATGAACACCTCTTTAAGTAGAACACTTTGAATGCATGCTGGGTAAACCATATAGAACTCTTTTTATTCTATAAATTTCTGATGACAGAATGATGCAAAACGTTCGTTTAGAAAGAAGCAGTTTTTTTATATCTTCAGACGGATGTGGACTACACTTTTCAGGAGTCTAGTCTATAAAACTTTCAGATGTTACACTGTGTGGAGGATGAACTGGGGGTAGACTCTAAATTCACATTGAATAAAATTTCGCACCAAAGCAATGTTATGTTTAGCATACTCGGTTGGACTTCCGTGCTTTGGGATCGTGTGAAACATCTTAACGCACTTAATTGTGCTCCTGATTAGTCAACGAGAACACCTTTTAATCTAGATTATACTGGGTGTTTGTTGGCTAAACTATATCTGCTGTAGTCTATATATCTCTGATGTTGAAAAGATGCAAAGAGTTCGTATTAAACGTCTTCCTCGCCGAATTTGTTCAATCTATTCCAAATTGGATGGGGAATCTGTTTCCAGAAGTCAAGTATATGAAATTGGCAGATTTCAGACACTGCAATGAGCGAATGATGAAATTGAGCTAAAATAATTATTTGCATTACACATAGGTCCTAAATTTGACCTGGGTCAATGGATGAGACATCCACAAAGACGTACAAAGATAACTGGTCTCTTCTTTGCCACGACCCATGTAAACACCCCTAGTCCGTAGTTAGGTGTTCGTATGTTTTCTTACAACCCTTCCTTTGCAGGTTTCGTTGGTCTCATTTACAAAATTCTCTACTGCATCGCTAAAAATGTAATTTAAGATAAAAATTCACCGGCTAGAATATGTCTAACACACTATACCTATATTTATAAACCTTTTCGAATTATATTTATAATATTTTTTAACAATTTGTATAGTCGTTATTTAATAATTAATAATAATTTTCTTCACCTACTATGTTGATAGGTTATTAGAATACCTACTAGATTGGGAACATATTCTAACGTTTATCTCAACACAGCCTGCTCGCCATTTTCTATAAGAATTGTTTCATCGTCATCAAACATTTACCGTGTATTTATTTCTTATACATTTACTCAGGCAATATAATTCGAATATTACATTCCTTCAGTCTGGTACGCTTGATCAGTCCATGGTCGTGGAGAACTTTCGAAGAAGGGTGATTATCTGGATTAGGGCTATTTGGCATGCCAGCAATCCTCTCCAGTACTTGGCCTAAGACTTCGTATTTTATATTCATATTGACTGTTTTGCATTAATTTTTGTCTTAATTTTTTTGTTTTTATAGGAACAATTTCTCTAAATGCTTACGTTAATCACTAAATACCTAAAAGAAAAAATACGAGGTAATCACTATTACTAAGTAAATCGGTACTCACGTATAACAAACAAATACTAATTTATGAATTCAATGTAGGCAAAAAATTGTGAAAAACTTGATGTATCAAAAATCTGAAGCTGAAGAAATCATTAATCGTAAAAACCTGGTTGTTTCTGAAACTGACCTAGTAAGTCCTTTTTAAACCAAAAAAGAATAATTACACTGCCAATAGAAAATACGTGAATTCCGTGACCTACACGTCGCGTCTCGATGTGTCAATTCAAACACTCTAATGTAAAAACCGGAGTCAATTAATATAAAATTATTGTTTTCATTATAAAACTTAAAACAAGTTTTGACGAAATATTTAATATCTCCTAGAATTCCGCAGGAAATATTGTTTGAATTAGTTTTATTTAATTTCCTTCCAGTTATTATTATACATGAATTATTTCACAGAGTTAATGAATTAGTTAGTTGTTTAGCTGCCATAAGCTGTTATTGGTGCTTTATACATCTTCTTTATACAAGCTTGTGCAGACTTCATTGAGGTAGCCTCTGTAATGGCAGTGAAAAAATTCAAATGGATTTTTGGTGTTGAATTTTTATTGCATTTTAAATATTTTAATGGGCCATTAACATGTAAAATCTTGCCATTTCTGCTACTATCTCTGTCATTTTAGATCACGATACTTGGAACAGCAACTTCTACAAGGTTTCCAGGTGACAGCTAGATGACAGGTGGAGCGGTGTAATATTTTTTACTTACTTCAGAACACTTCTAATTATTAATATAAGGTGATATAAAAAAAACTGCATCCTGTATTTTGGAGATTGGTGTAAAAATTTGGAAACAGTCGGTTTGAAAAAATCTTCAAAATATCTTATCGACCGTCTTATTCCTTTACAAAATTATACAGGGTCTAATTATATAGTTATATACAGGGTCTAAACAAAAAGGTTGGGCTGGCTATGCATTTTCAGATGTTATGTGTCTTTCTAACCTAAAAGTTAAGAATACATTTATCCAATTTCCACATTGCTTAGCCGCTAGCCACCATTTTGTATTTTTTTTACTAACTAATTATTATCTCTAAAACTAGTAAAGCTATATAAACCAAATTTGGCACATAGGTAAGAGGGAAAAATAATTAATTGTGTTATTTTCTTTAATACTAACAAAATGGCGTCTGTTGAAAATGTTTAAAGTCACATAACAAAAAAAACTAAAAAAACTGTAAATAAATAACTAAAACTTAACCTTTTTGTTACACCCTGTATATTCCTGCCTGTAAACATGATCAAAGAATATAATCTGTTTTATATGCAATTATTCTAATCAATTTTTTATTGGTATGTCCGAGCAAAGATTATCCACTAAAGTTTGATTTGATACTATTTTAACTAGCATAATAGGGGATCAATCAGTATGTAACCCGACATACATACATTGCTCGCCTACTATGTATCGAGTATGTACGGTGCAGTGAACATGGGCGTCGTAACTGAAGTAGATGTCATTGCTGTGCACTTGCTAACGGTGTTTAGAGACCACGAGCTGTGTGTGTTGGTAAATAATGGCCAATCTACAAATCTAATACTTTTGCTTCAACTACCATATAAACCAAACGTGTATATCGATTTTTTTAGATTAACATGCGGCACTTTCAAAATTCTGAAGCGTTATTACAAGTAGTTTCTGTCACATCACTATTGTAAAAAAGAATAGTTTAGTACGATTGTGTGATGGGCAAAGGTTGATTACTATGTTAGAAGTACCTTTTCAGAAAATACTTATAAAATCTCATAGGTTCAATTCCCTCCAAATTTACCTTCCTCCATAGCCAGTTTTATGTACATGTGCGACAAAAAAAAGTACAAAATAATAAAGTTATTTAGAATCACAGTGTTCCACCTGGGATGTAAGTTTTCTAATTCCTTTGGACTTTATTCCAGGTAAGGATTCCTGTTGACACACCTCTGGAATGACTCAAGGATTTAAAGCTGGATCAGGAGGACGGGAAGAGTTGTGAGTAAAAATAATTTTTTTCCACTTCTGTGATTGAGACTGAAAAAAGATTTGAAGTATTTTTCGGTTCAGGTAAGATTTACCACTCAATGTTACTCTCTTAAATGTTTAGAATATTAAAAAGCGGCGTATTTAATCATTTTGCGTGTAGGAGGTAGGAGGTTACAAGTAACATTGACGGCCTCAAGGGAATCTCACGGAAACTTTTCCAACGTTACAGTGGTACCTAATAATGCTGTGTTAAGTTACAAATTAATGAAAAGCGAAATAAATGCTGATACGATTATATCAGAAAATGAATCACTGACCTAGTGACAACTTTTGCAGGCTCATTTTATTGCAACGTTCTATGGGTTATAAATATATCTCTAGTTTAATACATAAAAATTGAATAGCAAATAAAACCTATATATAACGCTGCTTTGGTGGGAAAGATGCAAATGTTGAGCTTAGCTCTAGTTCACCTTACTCTTACGTGCAGCATCTGAAATCCTCCCCACCACAGCTGCATTTTGTGTATAAAACTCGGTTGCTCCACCGATCGTTGCGTTCGCATCAGTTAACACAGTAGTGCATTCATTTGTGCACTTGATGAGACAATGAGAATAAATCTTCACCTATATTACACTGAATTTTGCAGTCTAGGTTTCTCTGATGTCAAAACGATGCAGTAAGTCCGTTTAGAGCGTCTTTGTTCTTCGTCGCTGACTATTTTTGGATCCCTTCAGGCGAAAAAGACTCCATATTTTAGGAGTGAAGTCTGCGACAGCGTTAGATTCCAGATACTGCACGTAAAAGGGAGGTAAACTGGAGCTCAACTCAGTATTCGTAACACATATATTTTAATCCGTACATCTTAGTAGATTTATATAAGATTTCTTACACAATAATACCTTGTAATATAGTAATTTGTAAATAAATTGCAATATTTACTGTAGAGATTTAGCAATCTTCAATTAATTCAACAGCACTATGCAAACGTTCGAAAAGAAGTGTGCAAATACTAATAATTATCTCTGAATGAAGTAATGCAAACAATTTCTCAACATTATTTCTGAAACAGCAAATGAGGTTGCATAAAACTATCTCCTTTAATGAGAATTTAACTAATGGTTGCTTCACACTCCTCAAACCAGATTTGTAACAATTATACTTATAGGAAATTTATAACTCTGCTTTTAACATACTGTCATTTATTTCAGTAGTAAATTATATTGGATCTTAAATGTATTCAGGAGTATCGTAATTACTAGTTTTAGTATTAACCTCAGCGTACACTGTTTATACAATAATGTACCATATTTCCTTCCCTTAGATGAGAAAAATTAAATTTTAATAATACACCAAATTAAATGACAACGGTGCAATAAAATCAATGGGTTTAACGTTGAATTATTATTTAGTTATTCTGCACCTCAAGGACCTTAATTTGTGTTACTTAGTACGTGCCTCACAGTTTTACTAAACGTATTGTCTATATCGGTCAGGTAACTACTGAACGGTCTATACACCAGCTACCAGTGGTCTGAACTGCCATAGCGCCCGGTATTGATTGAGGCGGGACCCCGCGCAGGTCCTCTATTCTCTGTCCTGTCCTTAACGCGCGTCCTCCCTTGCTGTCTCCAGTGCAGTGCTATGGACCTTTTCATACTTGTTTCCCTACTAATTACCAAACTTATAAATTTTATTTAGTAGATGGAGAACAAACAAAGTTACCAAGGTATTGCGTAAACACATTACACTCTTGAGGTAAATATTTTTGTGACATCCACTTCAATTAAGTTTGATAAATTGTCTTGTCACCATACCTGAAACCCAGTAAATACCCCAATAGATTGGTACCTTCAGGTATCGTGATAAAAATATTAATTTATACAGGCCAATGATTTGATAGGAACTTTGTTGCTTCGGGGAGAAACGTAATTACGTAATTTGCATGAAACTAAACATTCACAAGCTCATATATTGGTTTATGGCATTTTAATTTATGATAAAAAGAAAACAGAACTACTACTATAATTTTGACAACTTGTAAAATTTATCACTGTATAATACCAACAGACTGGTATGATTGCCGCTCCTTGAAAATGAATATCTTAAATGTTGAATATTAAATTTGAAGTAGAATACTTTTTACATCACTATTACATTTTCATGGTCTGAATTACAATTAAATTTATATGGTTTTAGAAAAATATTTGATTTACTTTTTCACAAAATATATATTAATCCATAAGCTACACATCATACTCCTAGTTATACGATATGATAATATTACTATTACTTAAATAATATTAGTTAATATTATACTAGCATCTATTACTACCAGGGATGATAGCAGTGAGAAATAATTACAACTATAGTTTGCTTTTCCAAAAGTTTATTTTATTCAGTAAATAAACTTGTTAATTAGTATAGTTTTTTAATTAGTATAGTTTTCTTTAGGATAAAAGTTAAGAAATTACTCTAAAACTGATGTAAAATGAGTTTCAAACATTATAGAAGATGTAACATTTAGACCATCCTAGTGAGTTCTTACATAATGTTGGCTATATTCTGCTGTAAAACTTACCGTGAAAGGTGAACAGCAAACGAGTCTATTGTTTAATTAGAAGCTACGTTCCGTGTAAAAAGGAAAACGTGGCATTAAAGCCACTGCGGAAGGTTAAAAAGCCGCAGGTGAACGCTATACTTGTACCAAGACTATTAACGAACAGGAGTATTTAATAAAATAAAAATAATGAGGCAATTAAAAAAAATTATGAATCAGACAATTTAACTAACAAGACAAAGTAATTAGACTAGTACAAAAATGAGGCACAGAAAATGGCTTAACGTCGGTCATTTGAGTACCTTTCAGAGATTTTCCAGACCACCTTGCGTACCAGATTTCACTCAGTTTCTATGAAAGATTTAAAATCTACACTTCATCCTGGAGATATCCTACAGATACGTAGTCAAACATATAATCAGACTGGAAGGATTGTACCTCGGAAGGACATGCCACTTCATGAAACGTTATAACGGAATATCGAAGGAACCGAAACAGCGTCAGAAAAGTCTTACCAACATATCCTGCAAGTTAACTTCGTAACATAACTTCCTGGGGGTCCTTACCACAGGAGAGTACATACATTCCAGTTACTGTAAACCTACACTGACTACTGCAAAAACCAATGTGTCACGTTTATCTGGGCAACCTTATGGATGTTTAGGAACGACACATCAGTAACTGCCAACGTGGAAATATCGGGTTAGAAGGGTGTATCGATAAATCTGGTCGTCTTCGGACGATGGCAGTTAAAGTGGGCTATGCTTCCTTAGTGGTATATGCTGTTGGCAGTCGGAACATGAAAGAGTGATCTCCCTTGCCCACTTTGACTGAAGAGGCTGGAACAGAGATGCCCTTTCCTTCTACCAAGTTGACATGACTGAGATATATCTAGCTATTCCTTTTCTTCATACCTCTAGAGGAAGTAGCCTCTACCCTCAACCTTACCCATCCTGACATTCCCAGTCCTGCAAAATTCCGGTTAGGATTAGGCACAATAAGAGTTTTCTTAGCTTCCTGTGCTAGCTCAAAAAATAAAAAATAAAGTGTCACAAATGCTTACATGTGTAGTTTTTTTTAATTTCTTTTAGGTAGAGTTTTTAAAGAAAATAAGCTCCTTGAAATCACACTGAAAATGTGTGCGTGGTTTCACCAAACATGACTTAAAGAGCCCAAAACCACCCCTTGTTCAAAATTGTATATGTATGCTATACAAGAATTGGTGATAAAAAATATAAAACAAATAAAAACTAGGTACAAAAATTTACATTATGAAAATTTCGACTAAGGTCATAGGACACATTTGTATGCCATTTCTTTTTAATATGGAAGCCATTTAAACAAACAACTGTTATTTATAAACTTAGAAAAATTAAATGCTTACTGAAACCATCACTGAAATGCTCATTACATTTTCTTAATATTTTGAAATAATCACATGTTTTGTATTTCGAGTGGTTTTATGATATTGAGTACATGTGGATTTCATGACAAGAAAAAAATAATATTTTAGTTGTCATACAATATACCTTTTTCCCACTAAGCCGCAAGGACTATTATTAACAGTTAGGATATCACGTTGTCACCGTGGATACCCATAAGGACAATAAAAAATATTAGAACTTTACTTTTTTAATTTTTATCTTTGATCCCAAAATAAATAAATTCGATCGTTCTATTAAGATTTATTTTTATTATTATCTTCTTGCAAGTAGTCAATTGCTATTCCTGAATATCCATTGGGTTTCCAGGTTTTAGCTTAATAGGTTTATGCTTTATAGGCTCTGCTGACCAGTAGAAACCATCGAGAAGTGAACCATTTTGGGGTTATGCCTGGTTGTTATGATATATACCAGATGTCCAGAGAGTGGAAGTTTTAGTTCTGAAATGTATTATAGGTCACACTAAAATAAAAATAAGACCAAAAAGGTCTGGAGTTCATGAAGATGAATGGTACTAGACACTGGAAGGTTTGAGATGTCTAGTGAATCGGATGTATGGAACTTCCAGAAGTGAAGAACACTAACATTTCTGGGAATATGAAGGATTGTAGAGCCTGGAATACACAAGAGACTCGTAGTGGAAAGCAGCAAAAATTAGCACTCCTTTAGGCCGGGAAATTGTAGATTGAAATTGACTAGAGACTAAAATGTTCCAGGTATGTAAATGTCTTGAAAGACTTTACAATTCCAAGAAAATTTAGCTCCCATTGCCTCAATATTTCTAGACGCTAAAGGTCTCATAAGCCAGTAGCTTATAGAAGACAAAAACACCAAAAGATTAAGAGCCTCCTTAATCTCCAAGATGTCAAAATCAAGAACCATCTACTACCTGGATAATTGAAGAGGCAATGTCTTCCTATATGCCACGAGCTTCAAGTGGTTGTAAGCTCTCAAAAGCTGAGACTTCCCATAAGACGACAATTTTACAGAGTGAAAGCTACACGGATTAGTGATTGCAAAGTCTGGGAGCTCTTTTGTGGTTTGGTGTTCCAAAAGGAAAGCCCAATATTCCTACACGTTTTGTAGAATCTAATACATATTATCCTGGCCAATTGTTGTTAATGTTACAAATAAAGTCTCTCTTGGATACCAATACATTTAGACGAAGGCTTCCTTGAATCTGTGAGACCTCTAAAATTACGTTAGTACAAAAGCTGTGTTATCTTAGAAAATGCCATGTAATTCTATAATTTTACTTCCAACATCCTCTTAAACTTCTAGAATATCAACTAAGCACTAGTGGCCGGTTCATTAAAAGGTCATTTATTAATTTAATATTTTTAAAATATACTGCACGGGTTTCATACAGATCACAAAACATCCACAAAGTTTGCATGTGCGGTTATAGTTTGGAGGAGATTGTTGCTGGCATCGTGCAGAGTTGCAACTCAACCCGTACTGTGGGCCGTCATGAATTGTAATTCTGTATACCAAATAGTACCTGGCGATTTGTCCACTAGTGGTTTGATTTTGTCGTAAGTACAGTAGTAATACTAATACAAGGGTGTTCGAAATGCAGTTTTCATCCGCTAATGAGGTTTAGTTATATTCGGCTTCTCATATAAGAGTATGTATGGTTCACATTAATTTGACCGTGTTCATAAGTTACTATTTTTACAAGTAAACTTAAGTCTATGTCTTAAAGGGAGCTTGCACCAAGAAACATGGAATCGTTTAAAATTTTTGTTTTCACAACCCTATGTTATGTAAACTGTAGAGAATTTTTACATAAACCACTAAATATAGGTAAACTATACATTTGAAAATCTCGTATTTTTTCATTGTTCAGTGAACATTTCCATCATACATAATGCTCTTGTAAGGTAAGAGGTAAAGAGATCTTTTTAGTTGTAACTTCGCCTTTCAATAAAGTCACTCTTCATTCATTTCTCTGTCTCTCTTCTCTCTCTTTCACGCACTCTCTCTCTCTCCCCCTTCCTCCAATCCTTATCATCTTTCCCCCTTCCCCTGTGAAGGTGCTTAGGGAGTGATTTTTAGAATACTTCCGAAATATATCCAGCGTGTTGTAGAAGGCGCGTAAATGGGTACCCTTAATACTCTCCTCTCTAGATCTTTACTTGTAACAAAGAATATATATCCTGTGCTGTGGTTCTTTTTAAATCTCTGCAATATCTCCTCCTTACCGAATCTTTCTCTTATTAGAACATATAAAATAAAAGCAGCAAAAATGACCCTTTTCACGTTGAGAATTCAACGTTGAGTCCTGGGTGTTACTTAATATCACCGTATTGTTGATGACTCATGTTTGGGAGTATTGTTACCAATAACACTTTGTGGCTTCTATTTATTGTACGGAAACCGATTTTACTTGGCAGAATGTAAAGGTTTTCCTTTCTTAAAGAAACTTTTTACAGACAAATCTCTATGAAAACGAGGAAAACGTGCGTGATGGTCCTTTAGACACGGAGGCGGACATCCTTTGTGATCCGGTTACTCAGTTTCTCATCCATAATAAATGACTTTGATTCAAGCCTGACCCCTTGCTGGGTGTCCTTAGGGTCCTTTCCTCTCCCTGTGTAGTCTGGTCAGGGTGATTTGGAGCCGCCTTATGGCAACACCTTGCATGTGGCTCCTGACAAGCTTTTGGTCACTGCTGATACAATATCGACTCTAGCAAGGGCCATTGTCAGTAAGAATATCTACCATGTTCAAAGAAATTCAGTGCCTCTTTCATGCTAAATCTGTCCGAGAAACTCTAATTATATTAACAAATTGGCAAGGATGAGAGAACCAATGCTCCCTTTGTCTAAGCAAGTTATGATAAGCAGGAGGGAAAAACGTTAGGAGATTGGTTAGATAATCTGAATTTAGACTGAAGGCAAAGAGATTTATTAATATCAGGAAATGAATACCAGAATTGAAAACGGATACTGAGATGCTGTTTTAAAATAAAGCACTAAGGATTTAGAACTAAAACTCACGGAGCTGAAACCGAACAAGAAATCGGTTAAAAAGAAACCAATAAAGCTAGAAACTTTTCGTCAGGAACTTTAAGCAGAAGGGTATAACAGAAACACTGAAAAATGAAATAGGTGAAAATGATTTTAAAAAGGAATTTGATATTAAGACTTTCATTGTGGATATATATTCAGTGATCTGCTAAAAGACATCAACCCTTAAGAAGTCTGTAGTACTCAATTTGTTAAGCATGAGCTGGTGTGAAAACAGGTCAAGATTCATCCCTAGGAAATAATAGTTATGTTAGGGCAGGCTAAGGAGGTTGGTTTGTTACATGAACGTTAATCTCATCCACACTTGGCGTCCAGTCTGTGCAAGTAACTCTGTGTATAAATGAACTACGTCAAGACCTTCAATGGCAAAACGATGTATCCCCAGTGGGGTCTGACGGTGTGCCAAGGCTTTACGGTAGACAACTCGATAATGCATCGGTCGTCACGTGCTTGGGAACGAATACACTACCGCCACTAAAGTGAACATTGCTACCGAGTTGAACATCTGTATCAAGTATACCGTGTGCATCTTCTAATATACACACAATACTTAAAAAATTATTGTTTCCTCCATTACTAACACATTTTTATTTTATTATTAATATTATACAATCTAGCTACAAATATTTAATTCGTGCTATTAAAAAAGACATATTGGTATTAATAGGTCCTTAGACACACTGTCAACGGTCTCACAAAATATTGTAGCGTTTAGGCCAGTTATAAAGTTTTAAAATTTTTAGGTTCGAAACTTCGTATTGTGACGTATTTGGTGGTGAACAATTCTTTATCTGCGTATCATCACGACAATGGTGGCAAATCTCCTCATCATTACGAAAACTAGCATTAGCAATGTACAAGTAAATTTCAAGGTTCATTTTACGAAAAATTTGATTAAAAGGAGCGTAGACACAGGCTAAAATTTATTTTTCCTAAAACAAAGACTCTAGTGGTTTGTATGAAGGTTTTACCTCGTCATCCAAGCTGACAATTAAAGTTGAGTACACTCTCTTTACTAAATTAAAAATTGTTAAAATAAATAAGTACTTATTTATAATATTCTGCTGGTTTCCATTGAAGAGTAATACTAGTATAAGTCAGAATAATATAAACAGATTGTATTGATAAAACATTCCTTGCGTGTAAACATTTCCTGCGTTTTAGAATAATTGTTAAATAATACTCCAAAAAAACAATTTAAGTACATTTAATAACTACGCTATTAGCACCAGGCTGATAGATTTAAACGTGATAACATTGACTAACAAACATTATCAATGGACGTGTATAGGAGAATATTCTTCCGTACCAAATAAATCCTTCAAGGTGTTTTTGAAAGGTCTTAACAAAATCTAAATATGTGCTATTATAATATCAATTTCACAATCTTTAAGCACTAAAGTTATTTCTCACCATTATGTTGAATCGTTTATTCTGTTAGTTTCGTTTGTGGATTTTTTGGTCGTTTAGTGTAGTCCATAATCATTTCATTTAGTTTCTGCTGATTATAATGTGTTTATAGGGAAAGACCAATAAATTTTTAAGCCTTATTCTGCCCATTCCTATTTGCCACTGGGGTGAGGGATGATCTTAAAAATAGAACAAGAGGGATAGTGTATTTAGATCGCTCTGGCATCGGACCTCAACTGCTGTTTCTTATTGTTATTTATTATTTCTCATTTACTTTCTAATTTTTTAAAAAGTTTTTGAGTTTCAGTGTCACTGTCCTATCTATTATATTTAATCTGTAAGAATTTTGTTTTGGTTTTAATACTCTTGTTTTGCACCTATACATAGAAAATTAAATCTAGGTCAGATAAAACAAAAAAATGCATTAAATATATTACGGTAACCCAGTCTAAGAAATCCATCCGAGATAAGTAAAAAGTTTGAACGTATAATTGTTTAAACATATTTTGATAAACACACAATAATTTTATTGGCCTCTAATTATAAATACGAATACCAGACCCGCGATTAAAAATTTATTTGATGGGATTATGGATATAATAATTTAACCATTGGAATTGGAAACGTAAATATGGGTGAGTTAAAGTATATACAGGGTGTACATAAAGTCCTGCACGGGTATAATATTTTCTGAACGATAACAGATAAAGAAACAAGATTTGGTACATCAATACTACACCTAAAAATCTACTTTTTGAAGGAACTATCAGTTTTCTGTAATATCATGGGGACGTCCCGCAAGGAGTCAGAAGGAAATCTTAAATAGGAGCATAGGTCAATATGGACATCATTTTAAAGGGCTTATCTAGCAGAGTTTAATGCCGCAAACCGCACTCAAAAAGATTGATCCAGTACAAAATGGCGGCTGTTCAAAGATTTTACTTGGTTACATTTTATTAGTAGCCATAACCCCAGTAAAGCAAAACTGCAACCAAACGAATACTGCAGCTAACTACTACATTATGCTTGTCAGTTGTACAGAAGTGAATTATGACATTAGTTATCCTTAAGGGTTACAGATTTGGTCCTAATATATTGATAACGGGGAAAACCTGATAACAGTAACAATTAGAAATCTCTTATCTTTGGGTCGCAGTTAGGACTTTCCTATTAGCCAGTCTATTCATAGTAGGCTATTCTAGTTTTCTTGTTTTAGTAGTGCTGTCCATCCATTTTATCAGTGCGCTTTAGTACAAAAGAGTTTGTCGTATTGCTTGTAGTTCTTCAACTACACTATGTCGCTTGACGAACGTGAACGTATAACACTTCTTATGATGGTTGGGGAAATAACAGACGATCACACGAGGAAGCATGCCATTTATTTAATGACTACTTTCACGAGAGGCAGCCAATTTCTAGAACAACTGTAGGGAGAACTGTTCAACACTTTATGAAAACAGGAAGTGTTTCCGATCGTCATAGTTCGCTGAGATTTCTAATTGTTACTGTTATCAGGTTTTCCCCATTATCAATATATTAGGACCAAATTTGTAACTCTTGAGGATAATTAATGTCATAATTCACTTCTGTACAACTGACAAGCATAATGTAGTAGTTAGCTGCAGTATTCGTTTGGTTGCAGTTTTGCTTTACTGGGGTTATGGCTACTAATAAAATGTAACCAAGTAAAATCTTTGAACAGCCGCCATTTTGTACTGGATCAATCTTTTTGAGTGCGGTTTGCGGCATTAAACTCTGCTAGATAAGCCCTTTAAAATGATGTCCATATTGACCTATGCTCCTATTTAAGATTTCCTTCTGACTCCTTGCGGGACGTCCCCATGATATTACAGAAAACTGATAGTTCCTTCAAAAATTAGATTTTTAGGTGTAGTATTGATGTACCAAATCTTGTTTCTTTATCTGTTATCGTTCAGAAAATATTATACCCGTGCAGGACTTTATGTACACCCTGTATATTTATAAATATAAATTTACGAATAATTTTGGACATCGCTATTCTGGAGATTCTCATTGAAATTGCTGGATACTATCTCTAAGAGAACTACAATGTTAAAAATAAAAATGTATTGCATGTTTTTCGGAGAGCGCTAAACTACAACTCATATTATGTTTCTGAATATATGATAATTGTATGTACCCTTGATGTAGCATACAATAAGCTTCCATAGACTAGTGGTGTTTTACAATCGGAATACGAGTGTATACATGTACACTAGGAAGTTGATATCATTTCCATTGAATCACTACATTTAATTATTAAAAATAAAGTTACTAATTTTCATATAGGCATTCAAACTTTTTCATATATTAAGGGGACCACGTAACCTCTATCCTTCCCATGTTAATTTTGCCAACTTTATGTACCTTTTTCTCAAAAACTATAAAAAATATGTGCTTGAAATTTTTACCCTATGTACTATACACCTTTTTGTACAAATTTATAACTTTTTGTAATAATTGGTTCATAGTAGGAGTTTTGTTAATTTTTTTTGTAAGTGTAAACAAAATTAGTTAAAAAAATATGTTTTAATTTTGTAAAAAATGCTTAGGTATAATTTACAACAACCAAAAGTTATAAACATGTAGAAGGCTATAAGACAAACACAAAAGAAATGTATCTTGATATCTTGTATGGTTGCTGAGAAAAAGGTACATACATAATAAAAAAGTAAACTTTCGGAAAACGCAAAAGAAAGAAAACAAAGAGAATTTTTGACATTACCTATTTATTTAATACGATCCAGATGCATATGATGGTTGGTCTGGCCCTTCTTCCTCAGCATACAATTCCTCCAGTTTCTTTTTAGGTAGTTGTTTTGACTGTCTGGCTTTTTTTTGAATTTCTGCATTTAGTCGATCCGCTCTCCATATGCGCTGGTCATCAAAGGTTTTGAATACTTTTGCAGAGTGTTTTCCAACTTGAAGGCCCAAATTATTCAGAACCAAGCACTTGCTGATGTTTCCTTTGTTGAAGGCACTAACTGCATCATAAGCTCCCAGTTGAAGTGTTTTTAGTTGAACAAATTTATTCTTCGGAATTCGGTTCCATACTACATTGTTGAAGGATTCATTGGGGTTCTGGCTTTTTCCATGCAAGCATTTGTTTAGTAAATCAGGTGCAGCTAGATCCTTGTATATAGGCTTTACAACCTCCATGATAGCTTCAGGCAGATAAAAATGTGAAGTATGGTCATATTTTTCATTAACAAACACTCAACTTTGCTGCTCACGACTAGTACATGAGGAAAATTTCTCAGTGTATAGCAAACTTCAAAAAATTGTTTCAAGCATTTATACTTATCATATTTTTATAATTTATACATCATTTTAAACAGGAAAAAGAGTAGAATTATTTTAAATTATAACCTGAAATTTGACAATTTTTCGATTTTTTGGTTACACGGTTCCCAAATACTTAATGAACTGTAAAATATTGATATTAGATTAAATAAAATATTTGTATTTACGTAGGTAATTTATGTTTCCTCTTTTTATTATTCTAAATGAAATTTGTAGTGTAAAATATAGCCTTTTTGTAATATTAATGTTAGTAATATCATCATGGGGTATATGTGCATACGAGTATAAAAAGAGAAATATGTTGTTTAGGTATTAAATATCAACGATGTTTACCTACACATTCGATCTAAGCGATAAATTATAAATGTGATTAACCGTATATAAAATTATATTCAAAATTGTGTTTTATATAGTTTCGATTTGTATTTTTAGATACATTTTTACACGATAAAAAGCAAAGTTTAATAATGGTTTCATTCACGTGGACCTCATTATCCAATTAACTACAAGGCTTTATCTAATGAAAATAGTGGGAATTCTCCCTTGTTAATTGGTAAAATAAACCAGACCAGAATAGAAAATACAATTGTATTCATTTGTAGCGCATTATTGCATTAATGATTGCTTTATTTTTCTAATATATGAATGTTGTTTATTAATGATCTTCTGTAAGAACCATGAATTCTTCAACAGCCATGATTCTTTCAACAGTGATATTTTAAGTGCAGTGTATGGGTATGGTTATATTAAAAAGCATGATTTATAAAGATTCCAAGGATGTTAAATTCGGATTGTATTTACTAAGTTACAAAAGATAAAGCATTATTTTACGTATTGCCATTACCAACGGAATAATGATGTATTGTATAAAAAAAACTACAGGTGAAGTGACAATGTGTATTGCTCGCTGATAAATTACTTATGCAGAAAGTTAAAAGTTTGTTAAGCAGTTAAATATTTAAATTACTATTAAAGTAAATAATGAAACCAAATATTTTAGTACAATATTTATTTTAGAAGGCACTTAAAGTTTTGTTTCGTAAAAATCAAATAAATTTGTACTATATTTTTTTCAATAATATGCAAACGCACATTTTGGGAAGCCGCAAAACCAAAACCAAAATTACTGTGTGGTTTTGTATTTTATTATAGCAGGTGGTATCTAAGTACAACATTCTTGGATTTAAATGAAATCTGCATATTGCAAAAATGCTCATGTAATAATTTCGTTGCATATCAAAGAGTATGGAACTAAGTAATTCCCGCATTTGCCCACAGGTTAAGAACTAACTAGGTACTTAACTCGTACGAACATACACAACTTGGAGAACTACATTAGCCCTGCTTGATTAAAGTGAATATTTTATGATGTTTCAGTGTATGCAAAATATATATCTTGATTAGTTCACAACAGATATCACAGTATAAGGTTTAGTATAAAATGTAATAATTTCTGAAAATTCTTATAATAGAGCTTTTTAATAGAGCTGGTAATTTAACCTCATAGAAATAATGAAAAAAAATTAAGACTTTCATTTACTTTAATTTTAAACAATTATTTTGTACATTTTTCAAAATGATGCTTATACATAAGAGAGCGCTGTATAACTACCATCAGGGTTCTACAAAATTAATTCAACAAAAACATAACTACAAAATTAATCTACAGGGTTCAAGGATAATCAGTTCAGATCTATGATGCACGTTATTCCCTTACGTAGGATTTTTAATTAGCAAATTAATTTTTATTCATTAAAGCCTTTTTAAGTTAGTATACATTTATGATCCCAGCACAGTCCCAACCTTATTGAAAATCTTTAAGGCGATTTCGAATAGCGTCTACACCTATAGTTTGTACTATCTTTAACGGTTTAAAGAAGTAGACCTTAGGGTTATTGAAAGGTGATTGTATCTCAGCTATTATATATCGCTCAGAAAGAAGATAATAAAATTGTTCTGTCTTTGTGACAAATTTTGTTCTCCTACGGTTTACTTTTGTTGTCAAATCTCAAGTTATTTATTAAACAATGATAATGTAGCAGCACAACAATTGAAAACAACTATGATTTTGAATCTGTAACAAATCCGTATCAGATATTTTTAAACATAGTACTTATTATCATATATTATTATATAATAATACGAGACAGTGAGCTTTTATTTTTAGATATCTACATCGAATGTTGAAATCGAAAACTTTGAGAAAATCAAATGTACATAACAACATTTAATGAATTATTATATAATCAACATTGTAAAATTAATCTGAAAATTATTGCACATCAAAATTTCTTTGCCTAGATAAATGAACAGTAATGAAGTTTGTAATTATAGATTTCTACGAATATTCTCCACCTGTGAATCTAACGGTTTAGGAAACGTTTTTAAGAGATTTTCTGAAAACACTGATGTCTTGAGGCCTAACATTTTCAGGCCTAATTCAGTGATACTGGATAGTATTCCTAAAATTGAAATTGATTTTCTTTAGGAAGCTTGTCACCGTATATTGATTTTCTTAATTTATGAACTCTATACCTCAAATTTCTGTACCTGAAGGAAAGAATGTGTCCCAATCATTGAAAAGTAGTGAAATATATTTGTATCATATAGCAAAAACAGCAAGCGTCGAAAATCAAATATCTTTCATCGCAAATAAATATTGTGGGAGTGCCAGGACTGTATATAATAAACACAATTAAAGCAAGAACTTCACCCTTTTGAATATTACCATAAATCTTGTAAATATATATATATATATATATATATATATATATATATATATATATATATATATATACATATTATATGTATTTATTTATTTATCTTTTTAAAGGCTATGCGTGGACCTTAACATGCCAGTACATCATATTTTTTAAGATCCATAAAAGAAGAGGATGATAAAGAATACCGTAAAATTTATATGACTATCATAAATGAGTTCTCCTTCATTTAGTATGGTACGCTATAAAAGAATCTATGGTTTACAAATATTGTGAGACTTTCGTAGCTAGTTGCAAGGAAATAACGTTAATGACTGAATCTGAGGCAATCTACCTTGCCTGAGAAATCGCCTTCCTGATTTCAATATGACCATTTATGCAGACGTTAAGCGTCAATTGTGTAATTGTACAATCTGTATACAGACTGAATGCATTACTCGTTATTATGCACTAGATATATGATAAAAACTCGGACGCAAGATTAGAATAAGTATTCGTAGGTGTTTGGATATTCCATAAAAATCTTGAGATAGGAGAAACGGTAATGCATGTAGAAAATGAAGATGTATTCAATGTTTGAGGATTTCAGTACCTCTAAAGAAATACACTGCAAATTTGGATGGGCAGTGCGTTGAGCCAAGTTTTTGTATTGGGAAATCCCATTGAAAAGGTATGATTGTCATGTATGAATGGCTGACAAACTTGTATTTGGTGGCAACACAAACAGTGGCTATAAGGAATCGTACTGTCGAAATGCCAATGTATCCTCAGCTGCAGTGACGGCTTCGTGTTTTCAGTTATACGATGAGGGTTCTAAACATTAATCAACAGAGGGAGCATTCCAGATTTACGGTACAGGAAATTACGTCATATAATATTACATTTGCATCAGTGCACTACTTATCATATTATGTTGGTATAATGAGCGGTCACATGTTAATAAGAAAAGCATTTTTTTAAATTGAACAAGAAAAGAGAAGCAGCATGCTTTACACTTAGGACGACAAGCTAAGAAACCTCTCATTGGGACTACTACCAGTTGAGATTATGTGAGGAGGGCTAACAGGCACTATATCTTAGTTACCATATAAAAGGGGGAGGTAACTACTCACCCACGTTCACGCTAACAACAGATATTTATATTAAGGGTAAGAACTGAGCAATATTGAACAGAGATCTCTTCTGGCTGGTTTATAACTTCCAGTTGAACCTACACTGGGTACAGCAAAAACCGATGTGTCACTTAAATCTGGGCAACCTTATGGATGTCCAGGAACGGCACATCACTAACTGCAAATGTCGAGATTATGGGGTGCAAGGATAGTTCGATAGGTCTAGTATAATGCGGGAGATGACTGTTGGAGTTGGTAGGGTTCGCTTCTTAAGTATAAGAGGTTCTTGCCAGCTTCAACAAGGGTATACCATTCCCTGCCTGATTTGACTGGAGAGATTGGTTCAGAGCTGAATTCTGCTTCTTCCGGGGGACATGACTTTGAGATTAATGCCCTAATTCTTCCCCATTGATCTCGATAGAAGGCGGCCCCTTCCTCCAACCTACCTATCCAGAATATTCTGTCACTCCGGGAGCAGTGGTAAGGTTCTTACAAGACTAAGTGCAATTTATAAGCCTCTTGTTTAAAGAGAATAAAAATAAAAACAGAATAGAACAAGTAGACGTAGTTTAGATTACCGTAGACGCCAATAGTTAGGTCGCGGTAGAAGTCGACAGTACATAGACAGGATGTTACCTGCATCCAGCCAAGTTCTCATTGCTCATGAGTGATGAGTTCTCTAATCATACTGTTCGTGATGAAACATTATTCAAGGAAGATAGTGACGATATGTCAGCTGTATTCATTTACATAAGTTGATTTAAGTGCATCCAATCCAAAAAAATATTTCAGTGAATACCATCCATTACCCTGCCATTGAGTCGATTGTGGTGATGTTTCTTGTCACTGGCAAACTATGATTGACAGAAATGAGTTTCTTCTTCATGGCTATCACTTATATAACTAACATCGAAACGTTGAACGATACTGACAGTATTGTAATTTTCCTTACTCAATGCAGTGGCTGAGTTTCCCTCACTCGAGGTGAATGAAACGACCTTGAAAGGACCAACCAAACCGAAGCAGCCTAGTAGACCACGTGTAAACATCCATTTACACCAAAAAGATTGATTTTTAAAGGCATCGCTGTAAATATCCAGGAGGGCATCGTGATGAATATCCACTGCGACTTAGGATCATCGGTCGATGTGTAGGACGCGGTCGTAATCGATGTCGACATCCATGTAAATTGAACACATTGCTATATACGAAAGTGAAGAAGAGGAGGAAGTCACGGTGGACATTCGTCTTGATGCCTTACCGGATAAACAGTGATGTTTTAAACATCAAACTCGTTTGATTTTACACGCGGTCCAACAGGTTCCACCCCTTGCGTACGTAATTACACAGTATTCATGAATTTAACTAACTAACTTCATGAGCGTTTTCTTAAACCAAAATAACTTCTTTCGTGTAAAACTTCAGCTGTGTGAACTAACACCTTTTTTGAACTGCAGTTGTTTAAAGAGGATGCAAACAAACACAGAAATAAATACATACCGGCTTTGAATAAAGCGAAGTAGGGCGCTTTACTAAGAACATTTATCCTCATTTTAATTTATGGAACGCACTCCTTTGCGTGTACTATAAGTTTTTCCTCGCAAGAAGTAGAGTCCGATGGAAGTTGCGCTGAGAAATATAACTATACAACTAATGAAAAGTTGTTTTCAAATGTGACGGTATTCCCCTAAACTATTTTTATTTTTGTTAATTGGATGTACCGAAAATCGTCTATAATGTACATGTCCTCTTCCATTTCGTTACCCCTGAAATATCGACAATATCTTCACTCTAATCATGTAACATTACAAACAGAATGTTACAGACACTTTATAGCACAGAACACACCACTCAAAAGCAGTGAAAGCTTGACAAAGCAGTGCAGGTAACATCCTCTCTCTGTGCTGTCGACATCGACGGCGACCCACTTGTTCTGTTAACTCTTGTTACCTCTGTGAAACCATAACAATTTCCTCCGCAATAGACCAGACCTATTGATCCATCTTGAAAACCCTATAGCTTATCATTTGCTATAGGGTGCTATAGTGATGTGCCGCTCCTGGACATCCATAAGGTTGACCATATCTAACTGACCCCACGGGTTTTTGCTGTTCAACTGAAAATTATAAACTAACCACAAGTGAACTTCTCTTCTAGAGAAGGTAAGCAGTATAGTGCGTGCGCAAGTAGCTATCTTGTTTATTCAATCCAAACAATAACTTGGACTACAGCTGTGATGGTAGTAAAGAGATTTACGACATTCAGACTAACGCTGCTAGATCATATTTGCCTTATCGTGAACTATATTGCTTGACTTCATGTAATAGGCCCACTTATACGAACTTATATCCTTACAGTAAATGTCTATAAAGCTCTCAAGTTTATTGTGTTAGTATACAATAAATAACTTCCATCTGAAGAGGTTTTATTATGACGAAGATCTCAAGAAGCACAATTGAAAAATAGTATTAAAGAAATCTTCTTCTAATCACTTTCCAAACCACCTAGGTCATAATTATTGCATATATAGGATTACAGTTTGGAAATATAATGAACTTTTTATATAATTAAGAAAATGCTTAATTAACTTCTCAAACTATACTATGTGGAGCGAAGCTTTTGCATGTGGTTATCCCTATTAAAACGTCAATTTGAAAGAAGAATGAATAATCTCAACTTCTCTGCTATTTAAAAAATAAAATTAAAAAAATTATTTTTCAAGATTTTAAAGATTTTTTGAAGTTAGAATACGGTAACTTCAAAATACGAACGAAGTGACTTCGTAGTTATGATCGCAGATACGATATACGGTTATCATCATCAGGACAAAATGGCACTTTAAGAAAGTTTCTACAACTATGACATAGAAAATTAACATCATACAGCAATAGAATTAGGCTATACAACACACAGGATTTGCTGCATCTCTTAGTAATAGTGAAAATATGCATTAATAAAAAAATGATTTTTACAGTAAAATTAATTGTATTTGCATGCTGGGATAAAAAAAATACAATGAAAATTTATCATAGGTAACATCCTAATAATATTATAAATTCAACAAAGCCTTTGTTTTTGATTGTTTACAAGCGTAAACTATTGAATCGATTGCACTAAAATTTTACGTAGACTTGCCCTGGTATAAATAGACCTTCTTATTTCGAAACTCCCTCCAGAATACTGGTCTCAATTAGCAAAAAATCCCATACTGGTCTCTGAAGTTGCAAAATATTAACTGAAATTCCTGATTAAATGCAATCACCTGTTTCGTGTAAACATTGTTTTATAACGGCATACCCAAATTTTTTATTAATTTAACCACAGTTTTACGATAGATTTTAGATTGAATAATCCAAATTTTAAATAAAACTAAACAGCCTTTGCTACCTTTCATTTTTTTATATTTAAGCTAAAGTACGCCAAAGGGACCGAAATATTCCTTTACATTTAAATTGAATAATATAAGTGCCAGAGAAGTAGAATAATGCGAATAAAGACTAAGATTTCCTATAAAATTTACTCCAGACTGAGCCAGTGACGAAATCAAAACATCTAATGAAGAGTACATGTTTTTGGATATATCATTAAAACCCTATTATAAGAACCACCTGAACGATGAAAGTTGTGAATTAGTATGAGCAAGAATATCTAGATACTCAACACTGGTTGGTTCATATTGTGATGTTGAATTTTCACACTAACATGCCTCAACAAGCCATTCCTACCCAGATTACAAGCCGAAAAAAAGACTTGTACAACTCAAAACCTGTCATAAATGATTACTGAATTATTGCATAAACTTCCTAAGGATTTTTACTTATAAAGGGAGTAGATGTTGTTTGACCGTAGTGAGACTTCTCAGTCGTAAATATGTATGTATGTATATTTCCTTGATCATGACAACATTGCACTGGATGTATCTTTTACCGAAAGAAAGATGGTAAGATAGGTAAGTAGACTTTTTTGATAGAAGTAGGTTTCTGAGATCTAAATGTCCATATTATTTCTTGCTCGGCACAATAAAGCAAACTCAATATTGCGTCTTGACAACAGCAACTTTGACGCCGTAAATACATTATACCGGAAGTTAGATGAAATGGCCTGAATAGACGCGTTTTGGATAAAGTAGGGCTCACAGTCCTACATGTTTACATATATTCTATATATCAGGACAACGTGGCAAGTTCTACTATGGGAATGGAGATATCAAAGACTGGAAGACAGCCGTTTTTGACAAGAGTAGGTTTTATAGATCTACATACACTCACACATCCAGAAGACAATCCAGCCAATAAAGCATATTTAACTGTGGCATTGTAACTCAATTAGACAAAGTAGGCTGCTCAGGCCTAAGTAGGTAAATATATTTCCTTCATCGGGAAAACGAGGTAAACCCAACTATAGCACTGGACATATATTAGACCGGAAATAGATAAAAGAGCTGGACATCTGATAAAAATAAGGATGGGAATAACCACGCAAGCCACTTTCTCTCGCAGATCTTCATTCCGTGTCAGCTTACCTTGTTTGCGATACTGATACAAAGCATTCTGTGGCAAGGTTGAACGAAATGATCTGTCCTAGAAAAAAATACACCTATTTAGAAAATATTACCATGTATCTGGCCCGCAAGAACAGTTACTGACTACTCCATGTTCGGCCCTGTGAAAATATCTAACGGAGTTTTAACAATAAAATTGTAAACTGTCATAAACTTTTGAATTGCATCTAAATCTTAACATATAACTAATATCGGGTTTTAAAGTACACTTTCACGTTATGGTCATTATTTTAAATTTCTTCTGATAGTGTTACCTTGCAGAAACTGCTCAATTAAATTAATAATTCTTCTGCATAAGAACAAGTATGTTACCAAAATAAGGTTTTGTGCACTACAAAGTACAAATAAACAAAATTTCATTATTGGGAATCAGCTTAGACAAAGAGAAAATTCTATTTCGAGCGCACAGTATATCTTGAAAGCTAAGAACTCTATGTGTGTTTTTAGTATGCGCTTCACTAAAGCCTTGGCCCTAAGGCTGAAATTCAATGATCCGACTGAGGAAGGCACAAAGGCAGAAGTGACAGAGTTTCTCAAACAAAGGAAGAGTAAGTTGGGAGTAGTGAGGAATCGTGATCCTTTTATGATGCAAATCAAAGTTGAGAAATATTTGTCATAAGATTCTTTTTACTGAACGAATATTACGTTAATCTCTATTTATTACGGCGATATTGTCAATCTACAATATCCTTTTCCAAGTTACAATCAGAGTACGTATATTTTTCTTGACCAAACATAAACTCTCTCTTCATAAAAGAATTATGACATATAACTCTTTTTAAGCCACAAACAGATTTATATGTATCATTTGTACTAAATCGCGTAGAGATATCTTTAGAGATTGAGATTACTGAATGTACCCTGCCTCTACGATTCTGTCTCCATGTACTGCAGATTGTGATGCAGCCTCTGGGCAGATTTGAGACTAACTACTCAGATTACTATCAGATCGATGAATAGGCTTCATAATTACATCAAACGACTTACGTTGGAAAATACAAGTTTTATTTAAAGTTCGGCCAAAACGCCTACAGGTGTAAAACGTCTTGTATTCGCCATGGCTAGCCGCTAGAGTAATAAAGTAACATACTAACTTACTCTGTTCTTTGACATGCTTAGTATGAAGGATGAGAATACGAATGTCTGTGGTTGGTATATGAATTACTAAAAAGAGAGAACTATAATTCTAAACATTTTATATGAGAGGGTATGAAATATAAAATTAGTGTTGCTCTAATGCTCTAGATTAGTATATGGAATAATATATAGTAACTACTACCGGATATTTGCCATAAAATAATAACCGGGAGCTATAAAAACAATTAAAACTTTTATTACAACAATGTAATAAAAAAAATGAAATTTGAACAGTTCACGGTAACTGCGGTGTATGCACTTAGTGTCACTTTGAAGATGTTAAGAAAGGAATCACATGGTTTTTCAATGTAATACATTATAGTGACTAAACAGTTTTTCTGGCGTCATTTACTGATTTAGTTAATTCATTCACATTTAACTGTGCATATGTCAATAACTTATTTTGACAACACTGAAGAATGCATAGATCTCCTAAATCAAAACTGTATGTAAAAATAACTTTTGTAAGACTTATATTGAGGTTTATATTTTATAATATCTATATTTTTTCATTGACAGAAATCTGATTAAAAATCACTTCAAAGTGGTTAAAAAAATCATATCTCTTGCAATAAAAATGTAACGTTAAATTTATAGAGGCACTACAGTTTAGTTACTAGATATAGTATGTATTTGTAGTCGTATTTCAACGACAGCTATTAAATGTCCTCAGAAATACATGTTACCACGGTGGAGTTTTTTTGTGTCAGTGGCGTATCTAGGATGAGATTTTCGGAGGGAGGGCCAGGGTGAAACCATCTACCTCATATTTTATCGGGTAGGACGAGACTACTCCAATACCTTTTCCGTTAAATGTAATATATAAGAGACGCAAGAGGAAATGTCAAAGTATATACTATCAGTGTACGAAGCGTTTATAAAATGTTTAGAAACCGTATTTACATAATTTGTTAAAACATTTTTAAGTAGATTTTAAATTAATCTTTGTTATTCTTTTTACTACGCGAGAGAGTACTAATATATCCTCAGTTTATTACTGGAATAATATTATTTTAGGAATTGTCTCTTAAGGTCACTTTATTGGGGTATCCAATTTTAAAATATACTTTAAATATAAACAATATTATAATAAAAAAATAAAAAATGTAAAATATCAAAACTACAGTCTAAAACAAAACCTAACTATTAAATAAAAACTATTGATCCCTGTGCAATAAAGGAGCGTTTAAGAACAATACAGAAGTCTACCTTATGTTATCTTAATTTTAAAATTTAGTTTAATACTTTTGTATTAGTTTGTAATAGTTTTGTACATACATGATAAGGCTGAGAAGGTATTTTGTACCACTTTGCTTTCTAGCTATTTAATGAGCTAGTGGGGACAATGGAAGATTTGCCTAAGGCTGCCACTTATTACAAGTGGAAACGTAATTTATTTATATCATAAAGTCAATTTATTAAGAATACATCATTTCTATAAATAACAGTTTCTAATAATGGTAATGTATATTAATATTTGTTTCCAAAGTTACAGGATTATGATAGGGTAGTGAGTTTGTTACCAAAATATACTAGTGTCATGGTAACTGTGCATGGTATCAGAGCATGGCGCGGCTAGACAAAAACGTTTTTGACAGTTTATATGAGGTTATTTTCTATCAAAGACGTAGCCTAAGACAATTACCTGGGGAAATGAGAAATATTCGCTTCTATATTCTTCCCTCGTGGTGTACCATGCTCGATAGTTACGCGGAATACAAAACATTCATCAATATATCTTTTCATGTGCGTAGAGATATTTCTGCGGCAGTAAAAAGCACATGAAAAAATCTCACTATCGCATCACCAGAGTCTACTAGAAGTTGTCTTCCATAATAATGTGAATTTCCTGTTTAATAAATGATTCTAATTTATTAAACAGGAAATACTAAACAATTTTAAAAAATTGCTCTTTAGATCTTGTAAGTTTTCCAATAAAATATGTACTTAATGTCTAGTGTTAGCTTGGCAAGCATGTGGCTAAGTGTTATTATGTGAATGAAAGCAATACATTTTTAAAATGTCTTCATTCTTTGAATTCATCGAAATTGGTTGCACAAATTTATTACAGTATTTCCAATATGAAAATATTTAATTATTGTAGGCAACTCCGTGGGAAAATTTGCCTTTGATAATTGTAAGAAGTATTATTTGAGACAAATTACATTTAAATCACATACTTAGAAGAAATTATTATCAAAGATGCTGTAATAACTTCATTGAAATCAGTTTTTATAATATCAACTATTGTAATTTTTCAGCATGAGACTAGCTTTCCTGGTTTCACCATAGAATACTTTTTCGTGAACTATAAATGTGCATTTTTGTATTAAACTACTTTTTACTATCTGCTATTCCTTTCTATAAATACTAGTTACGTAGTACATGTCTTATTACAGTTTCACTCAATTTTAATAGTTAGATATTTTAATTGTATTAATTCAAGATGACTGCTAGATGTTTAACAGTCTGGATAGAAAGAAATTGAATTAAGAAGACTAACTTAGATGAAAATATTATCAGATGGAGACCCTTGGAGCAATTGGAAAACCTTTAAATTTTACTAAATGTTAATAAAAACAATACTTTTTCAAATTGTTTATTTTTAGACCAGGGCTTTCGATACCTTTGGTTTCTGGAAAAGCATTGTCTGTATTAACATTTAGTAACATCAGATGGAATTGTTTTAAAATTAAGTTTAGTATTTTCAGTGCTATGTAATTAAGTTGGGAGAGTGAAAAGTCAAACTGTGTTTCAAAAACATTGGAAATTACGAAGAAAGTGTACTAGACTTTTTGAATTTGGAAGTATTTATCCACCTACAGTATATGCATACTCAGGATTCATAAATGCGCCATTTTTTAAGTCTGAAAATAGTACATTATACTTGTATAAGGCGTTTCTTGAAACCATACTAACTTTTGACCTTTCAGTACTACAGCCCTGCACTATTCTTGGCACTATAATTTGTACACTTGTAAGTTTTCAACATTCTTAGGCAGAGGGCATAATTCACACCTTCCTTTTTTAATTTTAAGAACAGTTATTGAATAGCCTTTCAAAGTCTAAAAATTTATCTAAAGCTTTATCTTCACTTAAATTAATGTAATAATATCTATAGTTTATTAATTTTATACATTTCCTACTTTTTAATACATTTCAGTTCACATATTAAAATAGTTACCATATTTAAAATTATTTTGTAAATATAAAAGATCAAATTTATTTTTAATATTTCCCGTTTTCCCTCATTTTGAATCTGAAGCAATACATTTTTCAATAACAGGAAAATGTATTGGTAAACTACACATATAAATCCTACAGCTTAATTTAAAATATATATTTATTCAACAACCTACGTATATGAGTAAATAAAATAATACAAAATCTTAGTAGGTAAATCAATTATAGGTAGGTAAATATTATCTTCTGGTCAGTCGTAGGTGGATGGTAGATGAATGCAGACATATTGTGACCTATATTCTTTAGTTCAGTTGTAATGATTGTGTATAGTTTTTTTATTAAGTGCATGTTTTAGAGTTAGTGACACACAACATGGTGGTTGCGATTCCTGACTTAGGCGTGTCACAACGCTTTGGTATGATTTGTATATTTTAACCTAGTTTGTATAATGTATTAGGTTAGTTATTCACCTGAAGAAGAGATCAGATTGCAGATCTCAAAACTCAGTGTTACTGATATTTTGTATCACTGTACGATGGCAAATGTCCGGAAAAAAGCCCTGTTTCCTTCGTAAATCAATTATTTCAAAATATAATGGACACGAAATGATAGGAATGTATGAATTACTAGATTTCTTTAATGCGATTAAGATTGACAATTTACTTACTACTTCAGTCATTGGAATTTCATAAGCATGTCAAAATATGTGTTCAAAGTAATTAAAATATATCCATTATTATTATAATTCAAAGTGTAACTTTTAATTAAAAAACTGTATGGTATATTCTGGTTGCCTTTTCCCACCAAATAACAATATTCCCCTTGTAAAGGGCGCCGGCTTTCTACAGGTGGCCGACACACGATTCCGCCTTGTACAATCAGCCCTTATCAGTCTCCCCACCACTTTCCCCTCCAACTCCCCTCCGACGCCTGGCCCCTTCCTCAGTACGGTGCCAAGCTCGTCGCGGACCGCCGGTGTCGTAATGTGTGTCATCTCTGTAGTTGTGGCTCAGTTATCGTGACCTGTGTCAGTGCTGTGTCAGTTAGTGATCAGAGTAAGCTACTCTTCTGGCGGCCAATCGATACTATTACACTGCCGCCCTCCCCTGTACACCCGGTTTGCACAGTTACAATGTATCATATTGCATCGATTCTGTCTAGTCAGCGGTGTTATCTCGTTATCTCTTAATTACAGGTGTGTTTACATCAGCGAACCGGTGTAATACTATCTCGCTAGCCCGAGTTCCTCGTTCCATGTTCCATGTCAGTGTTAAGATCTAGGGGTGTAATGTGTTCGTGAGTGGGTGGCATTGTGTTTATCTGGATAACCAGGATACCTTGTTGCGGTTATCCACTTATTGGTATGTAAACCACTTCCTGGATACTAAACCAGGATGGTCTCTACGGAGCTGAGGGCGTGAACCCTGCAGTATTGTAGTATTATTTTGCACTATGTGGCTCTCAAACCGTACTATAATTACAGTTCGCAGGCTTATATACAGCACAAATATAATACACATTTTTATCATAACGTCTGGTAATAAAAATTTTAGCTTTATGAATTAAGGATAAATTAATATCTTATTGGTAGTTTTCAGGATAAATCCCATAAGAAAATATAATTTATGATATTTAAATGTTTAACTAGACTCCTCAGAATCGTCAAATGCGTAGATAAAATGAATGGCTTGCTGTAAGGTCATTGTAAGCATTACAGTATTTGAGACATAAAAAGGTTTATAAACACTACTGCTGCTTGAGTGCTTAATACAAACAAATTAACTGTCTTTAAATACTTATAGGTTTGAACCACACATGGTATATTTAAAACAGAAAAATATCTCTTTAGTTTTATATCGTTACTTTCCCGGAAAGATATAGTAACAGGAAAATAACGTTCTCGTCTTTCGCACTTCCTTGAAATACCAATAGTGTCAATTACGTCATGTAATTAAAATATAAAATATTGTAATTACTTTTACCTTAGGTAACGTAAGATAACTGTTATACCTTGCAGCGCTGTTAAACCCAATATGACATGCATAATAACGGTCCCATACTGAGTGTAACCTACCGCTACATTCCAATTAAATCCGTATGATTATTTACAGATTCAGAAATAACTAGGGTCAATGACGTCACGGCACGGTGGAGGCTCCAGCTGGTGGAGCAACAAACACGGACCAATCCTTGTATAACTCGAGCCACCCCTCCCTACCCCATGTTAGACCATTCTCATCACGTCGACACTACAATGTTGACTGCGAGTTCGTTTATGTCACACATAACTCTATTTATGCCTCCTTCACTATTGTTTGTATAATTGTACAATCAAACAAACTACAAATAATGTAAAATCATTAATGTTTTGATTAACGTGTAAAATCTACCTTATAAAGTAAAAGTTCAATAATTACGTTCATTACAATTTATCATAAATACATGTTTTTGAATATCCTAATTTGTACATAAAGTATAAATACGTAATAGAAAATGCGAGTTTACCCTACGACACGCCCATAAAATTTAAAATATGTATAAGTTCTAGTTTAACTCCAAAGTTTTTTCTCTATTAATTTAGGAATAGTGGATCATATCGATAAACATATTTAAAACATCTCTCTAAGCTTCCTGGCCAAGTTCAGAATACTTCCAGACAGGAAAGTAATGGTAATAAAGATCACATATCTTAATTCAATTTCACTGTCATCAAACTAACCCTTACATCATGGATGTGAGAAAAATCCATGTTACTTGGAGTGTATTTGGCCATAGAGGAGATTTACAATTTTAACAATATAATGTTTCTATCCCGTTTCTATTTAAAATTTATCTTTTAATTTGAAAAGATTTGAGGTTTTACGATGGCCCACTCATTTAGGCTGCAAACCCAAAGGTAGAAAACCTGAATATACTAGCAATTAATAGGGAACTGTCATATTTCAACTAGCAGCATCTCAGCTCAAACTGCGAGCGAACACGCGAGCAATCCACACACGATCAGCTATAGCTATGTTGTTATTGTTTAAAATGTTACAGTTCACAATTTGCTATCATAGTTCACTTAGAACTTTTTCCTACTTTAAGGATTAATTTGTATAATCACTTTTGCTTTAAGAAAGTGTAGTAAGGAAATAGTAATGTCTGATTATGAATAGTATATTAATGGCGAGCCTTTTGTACAGTTTGTAGTAAAGTCCTAATGGAATGTGTTTTACACGTATATGTGATATACAGGGTGTCTGTGCCACCATTGGCATCTCAGTAATTACATAATTTACATAAAAGTTGAAATGGAGAAATTTATTTTACTGAAAAAATATGATTTCAGAAATTGAAAACTTGGTCGCCATTCTCCAATTCCAAAAAATTAAATTTCTTTGGAACACCCTATATTTTCTTGCGATTTTTTATATAAAACAAAATTTTAAAACGTTTAAAGATTCTTTCAATTCAGTCTTTTAGGAGCTACAGGGGTATTACATTTCTAACTTAAAAACGGTTTTGTACGTAATTTCAAAGGAAGGAGTGAATTAAATTTAACTGCTACAACCAATAGACCGTCTATTTTCCAGAGCTTGGTATCGCGAAACCGAGAAGTCCTGAAGGATTCTGTCATCGTGAAGTCAGATTTCATGTATCAAATCTGACTTTGAAATCCTTTAAGAGAATATAGTATTCCACTTAAATGGTCTAGTCTCTTTACGCCATTTCTAAAAGCCACAAAATTATGTGAAAGTCAAACTATTTGTTTTATCCAGAAAAGCAAACGTACATTACGGTGTAGTAACTTTTAAGTTACCCGTAATCTCTAACCGCCCTAACCGAACCCAAACATAGTCGCAAGAGAGTAATCAGGTGGTCAAGCTAACCAATAAAGCTAACATATAATGCCATTGGTGTCCTAAACGTTTTATTCTTTTTCCATCAATTTAATCATTGCACTATATCTATTGTAGGACACTTTTTAAGATGTGTCAAAATACAATTTACCTATCAATTACAAAATCCGATGGATAAACTTGTAATGTTATACATTCCTCAATCAACTATTACCAGTGTTGCTTTGTTAGTGTGTTTGGATAGCCTTTATTTATTTTATCAGAAATATTGTGTAATTAATAAAGTATACAAATACATTAAACTTTTTGTTTCTTTTGATATTTTACTAGTTGATGACTCTGAGCAGTTGTGTTAGTTGGGTGTGGCAGTGATGAGTTATTGCAGCGTGTGTGTAGTGGTAAGGTTCTATATAATCCTGCAGGGACACGACCTTCCTTATAAAAGAGACTTTTTTAAATTGTTAAATGCAAACCTATAACTGACTGTTAATACTTGAATCTCTTCTATAAAACCAATAGACAACTGCGTCACCATGGGAATTGAAAAAGAAAGGTAAATATAATAAAATGTAAATTAAGGATACGAGAAGGGAAAAGTATTTACTAGATATTTATACTAGTTACAAGTTAAACTATGTTTTTTAGATCTGCAACCCGATCTCTTACACAGGTAGATAACTAAACTAGCACAAAACTGCAATCTAGGTTAAAATAAACAACCATTCCAAAGCATTGTTAATTAAATGCATAAGTTAAAAGAATCAAAACAACCATGTAGTGTTCAACTCCATACACACTATCTCTTAACCAAACTTAATAGAAACAACACATAATTGTTGGAACTAAACTGAAGAATACCGGTGACAATAGGTCTGCAATTGACGACCAACCAATGAAAATGGACCAGAGGCCAATTAATAGCGGTCGTTCTAGAAAAACAATGTGGCGGCATATACATTTATTATCCATAAAAAGTTAGGTTAGTTATCCTCCCGATGAAAAAAATCAGGTTCCAGATCTCTAAAAGTAGTTTTACTGATTTCTTTTATCATATACGATTGCAAACGTCCGGAATAATGTTTCCTTTACGTTTCCTCAATTTGATTTTTATTATATACCTTTCTTTTCCAAATTTCATGCAGATCCGGATACTGTGGTCTTCTCGTTTTACATATGAGAGTTATTCCCAATCAGTTAAAGATTTGAATTTAATAATAAGAACTTTAAGAATTAAGGAAATGAATAATAAAGTGACAGATAATGTTTGTTGCGCTTATATTGTAAGAATACTAAATGCATTTGGGAGATTTAAAAACTGTTTTATTACACATATAATTTAATTAAAAGTTTTAATAAATATCCGCGTGGGTAAATAAGTTGTTGTTGATAAACCGTTATCAAAGTAATTACAAGGAAATAATAGCGCGATAAGATATCTTGTAAAAGCTTCCTCAAAATTAACTGTTTTGGTTCTCTCATTATCATCGCTGTTATCTCGTAGTTGCGGATCCTCTTTATTGTCTGTTGGTTCAGGTCCGACCTCTTATCTTATCTGGGTTTTTCACCGATAAAATGTAAGCTGATGTAGGTCAACGTGGCACATTAAACTACTATGGATCGCTGTAGTACTATGTTACATCTGCACGCAATTATTTATCAACTCCTCCAACAAATTTAAGTTATAACTAATTTAATTTTAATATAATCATTGCTAATGGTACAGTGTAGTGGAGACGGCGCGGCGGTTATCGCACGATAATTGAGTCAATACATGTTGATCTTGGCTGTTGCTTGGATTGGTGACCGCTGAGAGATTCTGTTCTAGCATGCAACCCGCCTGCCCGGCTATTGGTGATTGTTCGGAAGTCATTTTTAAGCCGTTGGTCTCCAAGTTAAATCTGAAAAGTCTTTTTATGCCAAACAACGCTTGGTGAAGTAAACATTTCCTGTAAATATCTCAATGGCGAGATCTGTATTACTGCTGAGGTATAAAACCAACGTGAGGGATTTATTTCTCTTAAAATACATTAGTCTGATTTTCACAATCCATTTTATTTATATACAAATTTAAAAACATATACGTTAATGGACAAGTTTAAAGAGTGGACGGAAAGAAATCAAAAATATTTAAAAATCATAATTATTTAGTAAGGAAAAGCCAAATATATATAACACGATACTCTGCACGTTAATTGATCACACAACGTACAGACTTTAAGGTGAGATTTAATTTTTTTATATTAATCTTAATTATATACTGATAGACTTTGTTAATTATTCGATTACTAATGGTCACTGTGGCTACTACTAGAAAACTACAACCTATTACTACTGTAACCTTTGGTAGCGGGCGTTAAACCTTTACAATGGCAACACTTTTACCTTAACGTGTATTTCCGATTTGTTTCCCCTGTTCAAGTCCATTTATCAGCAAAACTACAAGTAATATGAAATAATTGTACGAAGACTACGTTTAGAGGTTTTTACCTGGATAGTATCTCATTTCCACCGTATTGTATACTAGTAAATATTGGGCTCAGGATACTACTCCAGGAAGATAGAGCTCCTGTTCATGGTTGATTTTCATTCCGTCGTGAGGATACTTTTGAGGCAACTACTGGTCAAAATTACAAATACTACATTATATGTCAAACTTTCTTTCACCAAAACGCACTCACTAAGAGGTATTGTAGGTCTAAAATGCTCAGCCCAAAAATAGATGAATTTAGGATATAACATTTCGTCAGTATTCCTTCGTCTCCTTCATGATTATAGGCTACTTTACGGTTCAAATTCAGTTGTTCTTGTATTCCTCAATTCTGTTTAGAAATTTGATAGAAAAATTTACCTCCTCATTTGGTGATGGGGTGGTTTGTATGATATTATAATAGCAAAACCCTCCCCATACATTATTTTCATGTATACGTCTCTGGTTACTTTTCCCTTGTCTAAACTTGAATTTTAAGTTACTTATCAAGACTTCTCTTTGGAATGTGTTAACGAATATTTTAATGAAACTTTTATCTTCATTTGTTTTTACTGCGTTGTTTGATTATTGTTAAAGCATTTTCGAATCAGCATGTCCAACGAATAAGCGGATTATTCCAATATACCTAGTGTAGTTCCTTCATTGTAGTCTTGTATTCTACACAGCTAAGAGATTATAAACATTATTCCCGTTATCATATAAAATTACTGCACACAATTGAAATTAGAAAGGAACGAGTATAGAAATAATACTTGCAAGTTCAACAGTAGGTACTGTTTATTATAATGGATTTCTTGTACAAAAGAAGCTGTCTCTCGCTTGCAAATAGATTGAAATAAATTCAAATTTCACTATGTAGTGTGAAACATGGATTGATTATTTAGAGGCAACGTATTCTACAAGAGCACTATCCCAAGGATATACGAGTACAAACACATTTATATATTATAGCAATTTACTTCAATTATTGAATTGTTCTGCGTATAAAACGACCTACATTTGATCGACTTGTATAACAAAACCGGCTTTAGAAACATGTCAAATTCCAAATTCATTAGGTAATAATTGTATTGACTATCTAATGGATGCCTTTTGCTACTATAACGAGTTTAAGTGTTCATGTAACATGTCATAGAATAATTTGAAAAGTTTTTTTATTATTTTAACACTAAGCTTTTGATAAGGTGGCATTGAAAATAATTACAGATCATTATTACAATATTACAATGAACAGCCTTTTTAACTATCCTAATAACACAATACATTAAACTGTTAGGCCTGTAAACCAAAATATTACAATTTAGTGAAATTTTAACAATTTATCTTTCACTATTTGAATTAAAGTGTAATAATAAATTTAAAAAAGCTAAGCTTTTGCTTTACCAAAGTTACTAAATTACATTTAATTTCTTTAAGGTAGTAAAGTAATTTATATTTTCAGCTATTTCTTCTATATTTGAAATAAAACTCCATCACTAAAATACATATGACTGTCATATAAAACTGTGGTGCATTGAAAATACAACTGTTATAGATACCGCTTTATATCTAAGGCGAGGTCTGTGCTCCTCACCAATATCCTTTTGAGTGCATGAAGTCACTCTGTGACCGTCTGTCTATAACGAGGCGCGATGTGTCCTTATAGATCTTATAATGTACAGTGAACTCTAAGTATACTACATATTTCTATTAAGTTATAAATAACTTGACAGCGTTTGCAATAATTCAATCACAACTAATCGCTATTTTAACAATATTAAACATGGAGCAACATTTTTATATTTAAGTTTTCTGTATGGTTTTATAAATGAGTTTACTTTTTAATATACTGTAAATTGTAAAAAAGTATTTCTATTTTAAATGTGAACATTTCAGATGAATGATGATATTATGTATTTCAAAAATGTAATTCATTTTGACAGGTTTGAAATTAAGTGTTGAAAAAAGCAAAACATATATTTTTATGAATATTACTCGGAAGAGCCTGTACTATTATATTTTCACTACATATTAATTTATATTTTTTACATTAATTTGAATAAGCACTAGTAGATATAATTTGGAGCAATGATTGTCTAAGTCATTACTTTAGATCATGAACGAACATAATTAGTTTTTAACCTAAACAATACATATTTTTATTATATTACGTATTATAAAATAATTTGTATAATATGTGTAATATGTATAATAATAATAAAGGCTCAGTATAACGAATCTTGGGAATTAATTGGTAGGCGGTGAAATACTTCTGTTTGGCACTCTTGGTACTATAACATTTTTTGCTTAACAATTAAAAAATTTAAAATATTTATAAAGCTAAACGTTCTACTTAAATAATCCATAAATATATTACTGATCCTAAAATCAAAAGGTGAAATTGTTTTTAGAGGAATGTATTCAAGATTAGTTCAAAATTCCTTTTGAAATTACTTTTTATCTCGTGCACTTTATGGAGCATTGGATAAGATAATGTGAAGAAATTTAAAACAAATTTTTAGATGAACACTTGAAAAGGGACTTAACGTCATAAACGTTGACATATCATTTTGGCAGAAAGTATCTTAGCCGATGTAAGTCTTCATTCTGTTTCCTTCCACTGAAATGGTTAAAAAACTAAACTAAGCGTTTATCACTAGAATTTAATTTGTAAGTGTTATTGAAAGATTGAATAGTCCTTTTGCAAATGAGTTCATGTTTAATTTTATTCTCAAATATCTAGGATATAAAAGTATAAAGAGGAGATTAAGTATGTTTATAAAACCGTTGTTTTAGCCCTAACAAACTTTTACTGAAAAGATGATAAATTTTGAACTTTTTAGTGAGGAAAGACTCCCTTGAGATGTATTCTCTATGAAACGCATATTTATTTATGTTCTAAAGCTACTAGCCTATAAGACGGTATGAAGTGATGCTGATTTATAAATTTGCAACTTCATCTAAGTAAATTGAATAATACCAATTACGAAAACCATTAAATATATACTGCATCCTTATATACGCTCCAAAAAGTATGTAATAAATCCCATGTAACTTTTGACACAATGTTGTTACTAATTCAAAAATAACACGTTCTTTACTGACAACATGCCGGTTAATGTATGCACAGTTGCTGGTAATTAAAACAATAGCTATCAACAGTGTTATTTATATTGATAGTTTTATCTGCATTACGTGACTATGGCAAAAAGAATAAACTATTGATTAATTAGGTTATATAAAGAATTTACAGTTTCTTCCTCATAACCTTTACAACAAGGTAGTTAAAAATAATATTATGATAAATACATCAATGACTATTAAACCACTCTGTAACCGGTTAATATTACTGTCTCCTTCATATGTCAACAATTGTACACTTTCCTTTTGGTTTCTTTAGACTTTTATTTAGTAGTACATTATCTGAAATCATTTTTGAAATATTGAATTTAGTAATGTAAAGAAACATTCATGTAAATATTAGTGGTTTTATTCCACGAGAATACTCTGAGCACATTGGAACCATAGACGAAATATTTACATTGCTACACTGATAGGAATGTATATTGGATCCGTTGGAGCTAATAATATTTTCTTGGCTTCAAACTTTTCTCATTTCCTCTCTGACAAGTCAAGCAAGCAGTTACTTTCATTAAACGCTACTTTAGACACATATTTTATTTTAAAATTTCGTATAAATAGGTTTATCCTCCGTTCCTTATCGCGAAGATTACACTGCGAATTCATATCAGGGACTCGACATGTTATGTATAATTCACAATACAATGATTAAGTACAATATTTTTGGCTGAGCGTCAGCATGTCAACAAAATTGTTTCTGTTTACCTGCCTTTATTTGTGTTAACTCAAGTATATATTTTAGTATGGATCTTATCAAACATAAAAAAAATCAACACCGTCTCTCTCAATACGACAACAAAATCATAAAAACGAAACCCCATAATAATAATTAATTTAATTAATTATTAATGGGGTTATTGGGGGGCCCCATCATAATTTTTTTATTGGTTTTTTTGAAATCATGATGATAACAAAAAATTGTAAAATAATAATCTATAAAAATACTGAATATATGTAATTTTAACATGTATGTAATTTGGCTACAAACACACTATAGTTGCGTAAGTGAAGCTTAACTTTCTGCAGAATATTTATAGACTGTAGGGACTAGTTTTGCATATTTTACTATCAGTTAGGGTACTGAGAAATCTTTTTCTGTCTATCTGTTTGGCTCAGAGCATCTTGAGAAAAAAATTAGAAGCATTTTGAATGAAATTTCGTTCTTAACAAGGCACTATGAAGTTCAAGATGTGTTTTGGCTGAGCGTCAGCGAAGCCTATCACTAATGTATGAAATGTTTCTTCAACTGTTCACAGGATATGTCTGTGTCAGGATATGTTCGCTTGTCTGTTCACAGGATATGTCTGTGTCAGGATATGTTCGCATGTCTGTTCACAGGATATGTCTGTGTCAGGATATGTTCGCATGTCTGTTCACAGGATATGTCTGTGTCAGGATATGTTCACATGTCTGTTCACAGGATATGTCTGTGTCAGGATATGTTCACATGTCTGTTCACAGGATATGTCTGTGTCAGGATATGTTCACATGTCTGTTCACAGGATATGTCTGTGTCAGGGTATGTTCACATGTCTGTTCACAGGATATTTCGAGAAAGAAACGAGTTGTAGATTTAAAGTTACGCTTAAAACTCAAATCAAGCTGATATGCGACACGTGATTTAGAATCCAAAGAAAGTAAAACGCTGCATTACGCTGTGTTTCATTTGAAACGTTTTGAACATGTGTCCTCATATTGCTTTGACGCTAATATACTTAGAATAGAAATAATTTGCGGGATATTGACTAACTGCATGATGCATACAATTCCAAAAAATCTAGAGAGGGGCTGTACTTGTGCTAGAGCTCCGATTCTGGCGTGGGTATTCCAGCGTAGCACCCGCCGTGATAAAAAGCTTCACTTAGAAAAGTAAGGCTGGAGGTAGGTAGGAGCTGCTTCTCCTTTTTTAGCACCACCAAGTATAATGGTCTCCCAGAAGGTTTAAGGAATCTTTCCAGTTTAATATATAAGAGTCATCTGAAAGCACTGTATCTGTCAATATCATAAGGATTACGTATTTTACTTAGTTATACGTATGAAGATTGGCATTGATTTGTACTATAAACTAGAAATATGTCTGAAGATCCTCGCAATAAAAGGCATTTTTTTTTTACTAATGTTATTAATTATTAATATTTTTTACGTAAAGGCGGTTATTTTCTGTATCCTAATCTTATGTACCAAATAACATCTTAAAAGTGTTAAATAATTGGTGTCTCTTTTATTATAATCAAAAGCTTGTCTACTTGATCAGTGGAACGACATATTTCTGTTGCCGAAACAGATAGACAGGTGAATGACGTGGGTGGCAGCTATTGTATGTTAGTATTCGGGCGTGCAAGGCCACCACTTCCGGGTTTTCATTGGTTGTATACTCCGTCGTACCTGTCTAGTAGACACTGTAGCGCTGCCTGCGCATGCGTGTTCTGGTTACGTATTGCTTGGTGTCCTAAAACTCGGTATTTTCAAACAATATTTCAAGCTAGTGTTTGGTTAGACGAAGCTCCAACTTATGTACGTGGTAACTTATTCTGCAAAGAATACAAATTATTCAACCAAGAATATGATCCTAATGTTATAAAATGCCAGCGAGAAATTACATAAATAAAATCATTTTTTTACGAATTAGAGTTTTTCAATGTTTACGTAATAAATGCGTAGGTGTATTGTTCAGGGCTAAACCATATAGCACACATATTACTACTCTATAAAGTATTACCATACTAATTAGAACTTTCAGCACACCGCTTAGTATGGTTAAAGTACCGGCAAAAATACTCAAATATAGATGATAGTATTATATGTATATAGCAAAATATGACGTGATTTCTTTGATCTGAAACCGCAAGAGATTAGGTTCTATTGAAGACGAGAACTATCTATAAAAATAGGATCGTCACCAAAGTAATTTTGAAATTAAATATAGATGATTACATTTGTGTCTATCATCATGTATATTATCGGTCCAAATAATAAAATGTAGTACAAGTGTATCATATGGAAGTTGTATTATATTAGGTATTTTATTAATAACGCGAATTTAATATACATGGATATTTACAGGCATACATCATATAATATGTCTCCTGAAAATGTCCATGTAAACAACGATATCTAATAAAAGTACTGTAAAACCAACTTATAACATCTAAGGATTATAATACATTCGTTTAACACTAAAAGTAGAGAATTTTTGAATAATATCTAAAGTGTGATTAAGTTGTGAAGAAGCCAAAATTGTTTCGAAATCGACAAAATCACCTATTTTATTTCCTCTGCTTTTTACAATGGTGATTAAACTCATTGGTAGAGTTTCGCAGTGTCTAGTCAAATTAGATTCGTGTGCTGAAATTATCCATATGATCGACTATAATTAATGACAGAGCTACATAACCAAACTTATAAGATCCTAATATTATATAATACACTCGTTTAACACTAAAAGTAATGATTTTATGAATAATATAAGTGTAATTTAGTTGTAAAGAAGCCAAACTTTAGATTATCTCAGTCCAAACTTATTCATCTTTAGTACTCTATTAGTTCGAAATCGACAAAATCACCTATTTAATTTCCTCTGCTTCTTACAATGGTAAATAAAATCGTTGATAGAGTATAGTATTTTCTGGTCAAGTATGATTGAAATATCATTCTGTTAGGTTCAGCAGACTTTAAGAAATGACGTTTCTGGTTTCATAGAGTTCTTTTTGTGCAAATCCAGAACGATGTTAGACAAATTTTATTTGGAACACTCTGCACCGTACGTGGATTTACCAGTCACGGATAAATAAATATTGCAGATTATTAATATCTATTTAAATTGAAAAATATCCGTTGAATAAAGTAGTAAAATCAAATGAAATTGAGTAATTTTGTGATAAACCTACACATCAAATAATCGGAAATAATGCCTAATATGAAATGCCGTTGAGTAACAGTTTTTGAAATTATATTGAGTGCTAAAACTTATCCACTTCAGGTTCAGTTGGTTTGAATAAGAAACATTTACAATACAAACTGTAGTTCAACTTTAAAAAAAGTTTGTCAGGAGATACGGATTCTGTATTACGTACTCTGATTGAGTGACAGGCAAAGTTTAATACTTTTCGCTGAATATCGAGTTTAAACATATCGATACATCTAGTCAATTACGTACTGACAGTCATATGCACAAATAGACAAAAAACCGGATAAAATATTAAAATGTTTCGTTTCATAATGAGTATTCAACTTTACTACTCGCTAAATTCGTCAAATTCTGCCGAAATATTTGGACTAATCATAAATTCACTCTCAAATATAAGTTTAACATACTGTAATGTATACTGCTAATCATGACTACCTTTTTTAAGACCACTTAGATCTGTCAACTTTACTATATTACAGATAAAGGAGTTTTAGGAATAGATCACGTTTTGAACTTTAACGCAATTTTTTGGTAAACCTAAAATTTACCTACCTATAAATTTAAAATCTTAGGTAGTGTATTTTTTAAGTACGTCTCATTGAAAGTAACAAAATATATTTTAGTTTCACAATGCTACTATTTATTAGGCCACAACCTCACAAATATGTACCAGACATAAGTATTGATAGTAATTCAGAATTTAAAGCTGCTGTAACCTAACCGGTGAGATATATCGTTGAATATCATATGACGCAGTAAATGTTTTAGCCTGAAGTTAATTCTTTGATTATACTTTTCATCATTCAATATTGTAATGGGCTACTTTCAAATTCAGTTTAGACATGCGAAAATCGTCGTTTCCTTCATAGCTAAGTCAACAAGTTTTTCCCTCCCAAACAATGTTTTCTTAATGTTGATGTTATGAAAACATATCTTTCCCTGTACAAACAATTGGTTGTTTGCTTTAACAGTCCTATGTTCCAACAGCTGATTTGAACACAAACATTATTAAATAGTGTTGTTTTTCCTTATGCAAGAATAATTACTAGGCTATGAAGTTTTATGTAATCTCTTAAAATATTTTATGTAATTTTTTGCCTTTTTATGAAAAGTATGTTTCTAGACTCGTCCCAAAAGTTCTGTTCAGGTACTCATTGGCATTTCCTACGCTTGGCCAACCTAAATGTATTCTCGCTCCACCATTGGTCACTTCATAAAATCTCCTATTACGTAGCATAAAGGAATAGGAGGGGGAAATAGATAAAATTGGAGATTAATGAAAAACTGAAAATTGAAATATACTGACACCATATATTTCTTCCAATGCCCACTGGTATATTAAGTGAACAGAGTATTTGTTCCTGAAAACACTATTTGTTTCTTTAGCAGCAAAGATCACAGATCAATACTTATTAGGAAGTGCTGAGACGATCAGATTTAGTGCCAAGTGATCAAGCTCGAAGGAGAGACGACATTGGTGTTTTGGGAAGGAGCCAGCTGCAATGCCCGTGTCAACACACATGCTGCCCCCTGTTTTTCAAAACAACATATCTGAATTTTGGTATCCGTTATCATATTCAAACCAAGTACTCTTGAGTTCTTGTTCAGTTAGCATCCGATTCGTCAACATCCAAGATATCCCATTTTTTTCAGAGCATCATGTCTGAATTTTGGTATCCGTTATCATATTCAAACCAAGTACTCTTGAGTTCTTGTTCAGTTAGCATCCGATTCGTCAACATCCAAGATATCCCGTCTTTTTCAGAGCATCATGTCTGATTTTTGATATGCCAGATAACATTTTAACTAATTCCCAGTATGTTATGCAAACTCTGTTGATACTTAGTATGCATCTCAATGAGCTACGATAAATTTGCATTTGGTGACAGTTGCTGTAAGAAATCGAGCAAGAGACTGGTCCTCTGTAATACGTAATCTTGTTGGAAGGAATGACTTAAATGAGTTCAGCACCATCTGACAAACTCAGGATTTTTTGTTCTCTTAGGACAAGTATTTTATAAATTGCACTTAATCCTGTAAGAAACTTTGCGCTGCTTCCGGAATGACAGGATATTTTGGATGGGTAAGGTTATTGAGTAGGGGGGCCGCCTTATATCGAGATCCATGAGGAAGAATTAGGGCACTACATGTCAAAGTTATGTCTCCCCGGAAGAAAGGGAGGCGAGCCATGAACCAGCCCCTCCAGTCAAAGAAGGCAGGGGGTGGCATACCCTTGTTGAGGCTAGCAAGAACCTTTGAGGTTAGGTTAGGGAAAAACCCCACCAACTCCAACAGTCATCTCTCATAGTAGACTAGACCTATCGAATTGCCCATGAACCCCAGAATCTCGACTTTTGCGGTTAGTGATGTGCCGCTCCTGGACATCCATAAGGTTGCCCACATTTAAGTGACATATGGGTTTTTGCTGTGCCCAGTGGTGAGTTCAACTGGAAGTTATAAACAAACCAGAAGTGATCCCTGCTGGGTGAGATCAACTCAGGATTACTCGCCCTATTAATCCAGGCTACAGGAATACTAAACAGGTTATACTCCACTGTCTTCAATAAAGTTTTTCTGAGACTAAGTGATTGTCTTTTCCATCCACTCGAGAATTTCTGCAATAACCGGATATGAAGACTTTATCAACTATCAACGTTTAACACTTGTTTGTTTATCAATTTGCGACCCATAAACGCCAGAGAGGAAGTACGCAATACCAAGTCTCACTTCAAAAACAAAGAACGTAAAATATTTCTGAGGGATATTTTTTCGCAGTTTTCGTCTAAATTATTCAGGTATACCAACCTTACAAACGTTATTCATCAGCAAACTGTGAAAAGAGAGGAAGGAGTGGACCTTTTAATTAATGAAAGTCTGGATTTTCAAGAAGCCTTCGAAATTACATAAGTATACCTACTTACACCTTTGAACACTAGGACTTTTAACTCCTAAAATCAGCATAAATTGTAGCAGAACTGCTTAAATTTTATTATTAATTAAGGGCTCTACTGAAATCTCTAAAATCATGTCGTTTAAAAGTAGTTGCGTACTGACCGTGACAATGTTGAATATTGACGGAATTTATTATGAGCATATTTTTGAAGAGTCTATTCTTATTTATGTAAGGTGATAGCATAAGCTTAAACCATTTTGATTTATTTCTAATTCCAAGCTGTAAAAAGTATAACAAAATCTACTTCGCTGGCTAAAAGAAAACCTGTTATATTACAGTACATTTGTTCATGTTTATATGTTTGATTTTGCATACAAAGGAATGTTACACTTCTAGTCTGCAACACTGTGCAACTCCTAAAACTCCCTTAATTCTGTCATAAAACGTCATATTAGCACACGCTTTTAGTAGGATAATTTAGCTTCAACGTGAAACTTAGGACTGATGTATTCTTAAGATAGCCATCATTATGGCAAAACTATTATTTTGTTAAGAGCCATTCTCTGATTTTCGATGGCTGTACATTTTATGTACATTTATGGTTTTTAAATTACTTTACTGTTAAGAGTTACTGATTTTTGCCATTAAAGCAGTTTTAAAAATCAAAATGTTACAATGGTGTCTACTATAAATAAGTTAGTTCCACTAATAAACACCAAATATCTAATATCGAACTGCAATATACAAGAATACAAAAATGTACTCGTGCAAAGTCAGTAGCCACCACATCAAATTACTGGTTATTAAATGCATTATTAAACATTACGTATGAAGACTTAAACTAAGAAGACTACAAAAACTACTAATTTAATAATTTAATTTAATTTAATTTTTTACTAATTTAATTTAATAATTACTACAAAAACGCAATGTAATTAATAACTTAATTTAAGGTTTAATAGTTCTAGCTACGTATATCAGTCATGTGTGTTAGCAGAGTCTTACTCTGAGCAAAATTGTTAAAACATATGCTACATACTTTTTTCGCCAAAAATATTTTTGAAGTAAAGCATATATTAACATTCTTGATATTGAGGTTGCTACTTATTCATAGGTGTGTGTGAATGTTTTCAGGAATCAAAAATCACACCGTTTGTTTTAATCCTTAAACCTTGAAATTAAACGTTCTCACAATTTATAGGATAAAAAATTAAACCGCTGAGTTATTGTGTTAATTTAGCTATAGTGTTTTAATAATGGTTACATTAGAGTGTATAAAAATAATATTTTTTTATTTTATTGCTTGTAACTGCTGCACTATTTAATTTATAATTTCATAGAACGAATTTTGATCTTGAGAGTTTAAGAGCTAATGATTTTTTCATACATTTTATTAAATATTTATGATTATATACAAACCATAATCAGAATTGTAAAATATAGGGGTAAAATGTGCAATTCACGCAAATAAAATTATTTTCAAATTTGTTATTTTGAGATTAGAAAGCAAATGGAGGGGGCAGGAGTTGCATAAACTTGATTATTTTTGTTGATGGATGGGTCTGATCGAACCTCGTAAACTACATTCAACGTTGTTTTGATGATTTAGACATTCTTTGTGTCTTGTTTTATTCTTTTCAAATGAGCTTTCTTTTTTTGTTTGACGAAGTTAGTACTTTCGACTGACAAAATTTCCAGCAAAAAAGTTTGCCTGAGTTATATTTCTACTTGAAATTTTAGTTTCTGTTTCTGGCCGTTTTTATGTCGTCTTTTGTTGTAGCATACCATATAACTGTTTTTATTGCAATATTTCTCTTTTAATAATATTTAAGTTAATCAAGTGGAATCCAATTTCATGACGAGCCCGTAAAATAGTGTCGAGGGTACTGTAGTTATCGCGAGATAAGCGAATCGAGCAACGTTAAGGTAGGCTACTGCTTGGATGGGTGACCGCTGAGTGATTCTGTCCTTGCAAGCCGCCTGCCCGGCCTTTGCTGGTGGTGGTGGTTCGGAAGTCACCTTTAAGCCGTTGGTCCCCAGGTTAAGTGTTATAGAAGGCTTCTTAGCCCTAACTTCGCCTGGTAAAATAAGACATTACTTAACTTTCCTTATCTAATTCCAAGGATTTAACATTTATTTTAAACTATAATTTAATGAGTAACGTATTTGTTGTTTGTTTTAATATTGTAGATGATGTTAATTTCTTTCATGCATCATAACACTTTTTAAATTTTTCTCGAGGCAAAATTATTGTTAGGAAAAATTTTTAAAATTTTTTTCTTAATGCACATATAGTTAGTAATGGTATAAGTATATGTTTAATATAATAAAATCTTTATAGATCTGTAGAGGTTTCGAGTTAGGAAGATAATATTACACTGACTAATTCATAGTTAAATTAAATTCCGGTCCCAAGCTACACAGAACTCAGTTTATCTACAGTGTTATGTTTTAATCAACTAGCCAGACCAAGGAAGCTAACATTACTTTACAAGGTGCCAATGGAAGAGATGCAAATGTTTTCTTAAAGCAATATTCCTCTATAATATGACTGATGTCAGTATAATATGGGTTTTGTAATAGAAGTTAAAGGTTCGTAAGCTCCAAGAAACACGGCAGTGTGAAAACAAACACATATTTTATTCATGTATGACGTCTAACAGATCGATTTGCTGGCATCGATAAATATTTGACTGTATCGTGACCATTACAAAGGAGTGCTATGAGTCGCATGCAACATAACTGTAATGTACTGCAGGCTGCTATTGATTCTATACAAAACACACTTTAAGACTATAAAACAGGCTAAAGTTACTGAATGTCTGATTCTAAGTACTTCACTACTTGAGATAACGTTTAGTAAAGCCAAGTAATTGCAAATGGACACATTAACATGTCCTAGTGTATCTATCTAGCTATCTTACTTTAATTTAGACAATTACTTAGAACTAAACAATAAATGCGAGCTACTATTATGAGGAGTGCTTACTCACGGAAGTACTCCTCATATTAATGTGCTTTATGATATGCAAACACATCAATCTTTGTTCAGAATATTAAAGTAAACCAATTACTTAAGCATCTTTAGATTGGAATCGCCCACTGTTAGCAATGGAAAGCAGCTTTTGCAATGCAAATAAGCTAGTCACTGTCTGGAAACGTCTGGTAAATAAGAGAGTTTGTGTGGACTTTACTCCAAGAGACCCAAGGGAATTGAGAAATGGCATAAACTTAGCTGATATTGCATAAAATGTATTAAATTTTTTAGTTTATGACCTGCGTGACAGATGTTTTTCGATCCAAGAACTGTTTATCTTATTCTTAGTTCTGGTGAACAAAAGCAGTCGTAAGTTCCAAACTTGTGCTGAAATGCTATTTGATAGCATGAAGTTATACTGGCAACAATATGCTGAGCACCACAAACAATTTTCCACTTGCAATTTCCTATATTCTATATATATAATCAGAGAAACCTTTTTCATCATTTATTTATTAGGAAAAACACAAAATCATTAATGATTCTCAATACTAATAACAGTTACCATTAAATATTCTGTAATGTTTGTTAGAAATAATAACTATAACCGTTATGTTTATTATTACAAAAGTACAGATCTAAAAAAAAGTTTCTTAATATTACAATTATGAATAAGAAAATTAATGTTAAAAATACAAGGATAGCGACACTAATGCTCCAATATGTGGTGAAAGTATAGGATTTCCTTGTTTTGTACAACTTCTAAGGCCATGGTAGTCATGCTTAATCTAATTAAGTTCATACAATTAGGCATGATAAGTTATACTATTTGCGATGATAGTTTAACAATATCCCAATGTCCAAGGTTGTAAGAACCCGTATAAAACGCTGTTTACCGTTTCATGCATACATATCAATAAGTAATTGGCTTATACAATATAAGTATGTATTCTTAAAGGCTGAATATTAATATTTGGATGGAAAATTAGTATCATAGATCTATTTAGAGCAATACCAGTAAATATGACAACGACCGTAATCGTAATTGAAACAAACCTATATGGTGACAATTCTTCCAGTTGTTTGAGATACTTTTGTTTACTGAAGTGGGTAGTATTCTTGGTGTAATTTTCTTTCTTTGGCTTTTCATAAAATTTGTAAAAGTGTTCAAGGCTATGATTAACATGATACGAGTTTAACTTACTCAAATTATTTCTCAAAATAAAAAACAAATGAGTGAAATAGTCTTACAGGATTACAAATTTTCATTCCTATGCTGTGCTTAACGAACATTAAATAATATTTTAAGCATTCAATACGGTGGAATCACAAATTTAAAAGCCTATTAAAATTCGTCTTTATTTTTATGAAGTAACACTTAAAACTCTAATAAGACGGTTTTTCAATCTTACACTAGAATTGTGGCTGAATATACATATTTCCGAATTTCCAGAAGGGAAATATATACATTTTTCTTATAATTTGTATACTTGATATGCATACCAAGATAATAACGTGGTGTTTGACGAAATTACCTCATTCTCTAGAGACTATACAATATTTTTCTCGTGTTAACCATATCTCTTGCAATACTTTAAAATATAATTTTCTGCGCTGACGAACCGTATGATTGAATTAGAGAGGAGCTTTTGCATCAAAGTGGCAAAAAACTGCTATCTGTGTAAAAAAGTAACTCTGAATGAGAACCCTGTGCTCTTTGTTAATTGAGTTTTATGATTTTTTAAAGTTAATAAAACACAGAATACACCCGTACTAGTTTTAAAGAGTCTTTAACTTGCCTACGTAGGCATTGTTAACTAGAATTAAAAAATATTAAATAGTAAAACAATAGAAGAATAGCTTTCTTATTTTACAGAAAAAACCTACAGAAGAAGAAGAAAATGTATTTTTATTTTACAACTAAAACATTATTAAAAATATAGGGGTTACGAATAATGTTTTTGAAAACAAATCAACTGTATAAATAAATAAATTGCTTACTAATTTACCAGTGTTTTAAAATCCTTTCAAACATTATGTAGTTGTATAAAACGCTTCTTCTAAAGTACACGGTGAGAAAGAATTTACAACTTTTTAGTTAGATATAAATCTAACTAAAAAAGACCTTAATCATATGTGTATCTGTAGATATTTCACTACAACATTTTAGTTAACTAAAATTATTAAACTTGAGATAATATTCAATGCTATGTTTGATCATGTGCGAAATGTTATAAAACCATTTAAATAAATTTAGTGTACAATAGATAATTATATTTGTCAATATTTAATTGTATTTATCACACAAACAGCACAAATATGAGCTTTTCTGGCATACTATTATTTGCTTATAAAACTTTTTGACCTTCACAAAAATTAAAATTAATAAAAACCGTTGAATTATACGCTCCAGAATTATTACAGAGGGTATGTATAGATCGTGTATTTGTTTAATCCAATTCATAATATTAACCATAACTATATGTGGTATTTTACATTTATAAGGTTTTTGTCATTCTAACGTGGGTACAACATTAAGATAGTGTAAGAAGTAAGTAAAGGAAGACATGTGTAGCTGTAAATATTAAGGAATATTAAGTAAGATTTGAGGGTAGTTAGGTCGTGACGAGAGGAAGTTATGATGAGGATGGTCCCCACCACCCCCAAGGGAAGGAGCACTTGGGCCAAGTACCCTTGACGTTGCCTCAGACTGGCCATTTACCGTTTCTTGCAGCAGAGGCGGTGGGACTCGTCACGTCTATACAGATATCGAATCAATACTAATTAGAGCCATAAGAAAGTAAGAATTTTAGTTTAATATAGTTACTATATTATGCCAAGGAATCTGTGTTGATAGTAAAACAGGCAGAATGAAATTTATTTAAAGAAATGAAATCAGTTATTTTCAATTTCAATATTTATTTATTTATTAACGGATAAACCATTTTACAATAAATTACACAATAGCTGATACAAGCGATAAGGCAATAAAAATACAAAAAAAGAATAAGTGTATAAATCGAGAGAATGCGATACAATAACATTATGAAGCTTATAAACAACAAGATGTAAACAAAAATATAAACTATTGAAACATAAACAATGAAACTGCAAGATGTGTTCTGCAAATACAGCAATTAATTAACAAAAATCAGATACTAACAACAATACAATATATATAATAATAAATACCAACAATAATAAACTATATAAAAGTGCAATAACAGGAATAAATAAAATATAATAAATATATAAAAGCAATGAGAACTAATATTAACAGCTAATAAACTATGTAATTTAGCAATAACAAGAATACCATAGAAATATATGTAGCGATAAATCTCCCAACCTGCACACGTGATGCGTAAACATTATTACTAACGGTTTGACCGCTATCGGACCCGAAATCTCAATTTTCACGTAAATTTTACCAGAATTTCGAACGTAATCGCGTTTTACGTGCCTAAACAAGGTAGATACTGCAAAATACTACTTGAGTTTTTTGTAGACAACATTATACACTAAATACTGTTTAATAATGTGTTTTACCACGAGAAATGACACAGTAGGGGACACGTAAACGGAAAACATCAAGTCCGAATTGAACCACCAACCAAATCGCTCCTGTCCCCGAATTCCGCTTATCCCCGAAGTTAGCCAATACCCAAATGGGGGCCTGGGGGCGTAGCCCCCAGCGAGCCGAAGGCGAGTTATTATATAAAATTGCAGTACACGACACTCCGTAGAGGCGCTTCCAATCACTCTTGAGCTGCGATAAGTGAGGTGTCCTTCCTCCTGAACAGCTGGCCACTGCTGTATAATCAGTAGCTTAATTGGTGAGAACTTCCACTCCCCGCGCGATGGTCCGCGCCTGTACAACCCCAGCAGAAAGAAGAGAGAAGGCCTGCCGGCGAACCTGGTGAAGTCCATCGAAGAACAGGTCACACCCAGACGCAACCCGATTTCCCAGGCGAATAAACCTTGCGAAAGGACTGTTGAAGTCGAAGTTGGTTGAGTGGTATCTTCGACCCAGCAGATCTCGAGATCTTGTGTTTGCCGGAACTCTGAGGTCGATTTCAGCTAGGAGATCTGGACAGTTCATGCGACCATTCACTATCTTCCAGAGAAGGACAACATCAGCCACGTCACGTCGCAGGGCAAGAGGTGACAAGTTCAGATTGCTGGACAGTTCCTCCACAGGCACATCAAGATAGGCAAAACCCAGCCGGACACCAATCAAGCGAAGAAAACGCCTTTGTAGAGCCTCCAGTCTCGTCCTATTGCCAACAGTGTAAGGCGACCACACGGGACTTGCATATTCCACAAGCTGTCTCACAAGGGAACAATACAGAGAGCGAAGAGCAGAAGGGTTGTCGATGCCTCTGGAGAATCTTGCTATGAAACCAAGCATCTTGTTTGCTTTGCTACTGATGTGGTCTATATGTCCAGAAAATCCCATGTCGCTGGCAAATATAACGCCTAGGTCTTTTATACACTGGGACCGTGGAATGGATGTACCAGAAATGGAGTATACGTATATGACTGGAGATTTGATGCGGTGATAAGTTATACAAGAGCACTTACTGGGATTTACAGACATGTTATTCCTGACACACCAATCCTCAATTCCGGAAAGGCTATTTTGAATTTCTTGAGAGTCTTCTGGTGTAGACACAGCGATGAAAATCTTCAGGTCGTCAGCAAATTGTAAGGCCTTTACAGTTAATTTGTCTAGTAGGTCATTGACAAAGACATTGAAGAGGCAAGGTCCCAGCAAAGAAGATAAATTCGATTAAATTTATCATCTCGATTTCAGAGTTATCTACAAGAATAAATTTATCATAAAAGTAAAGAAATAATATCTAGGAAACTTGGTATCACTAAAACGATGGTGTAAATAACAATTTTTGGAAATCCCGAGTAAAACAATTATTCCCAAGAATATTTTTAAATTTAATTTGCCTTAAAAAGGCACACTGATTTTATGTTTTTTACATTGCGTATGTTGTTTGTATAAGTTAAAAATATAAATCTATTAATTTACTTTGATTTACGGCTTAATAATGATAAACCTAAAATTTAAAATGTTAAAAATCAATGAAAAGTCACTGGAAATAAAAAACATAATTAAAATCACCATGCAATCACCGTAAACAATGTCCAGGTGTAACATACAAGTAACAGATATAACATGTAACACGGAATTTGACTTAGGAACAGAGTTTGCGCGCAAATGTCAAGACTTTGACTGTTATCCTCCCCACACGGAAAAAGCCGTCGAACCGCGCCAGCGTACAGTGCACAATGACGTTCGCTTGCTATGACAACCAGTTTCTGATCTATAACAGGTGGCTAAGAACAACTAATAGAACGCAGTTTTTATCTGAATTCCAGTTGTTAATCTAGTTTTTTATACTAGTTTTACGAACTGCAAGTTCTTGATTTAACACTATCGCTGTAATTGCAAGATCTGTTGTCATTACGCATGTGGAGTCAGGTTTACTACGCGAGTTTTTGACGTAATACACGTGGTAAGAGCGTACATCGGACATTTACCAAACCAGAAAAACCATCTCCCATTCCAGAAACAACGTACCTATAATATCCGGCCTAATGTAGTGACGAGGTGCGTCTGATGTAGTCAAGCCTAGATACGGAACTGTAATATGGAAAACGTAACCTACTTGTTGCCAAGCACTAACTTACCCAAATGTGGTCTCCTATTTTATAACAATGGGATGTATTTCCTTAAAATTTTAAAACATGAATGGTTCCAAAACGAATTGAGCTATTTGCAATCTTCAAATTAAACTAATGCAAATGTATTTTTTTAATTTTGTTATTACATATGTAAAATAAAAAAAATATAAGAGTGTATAAAATGAAACCTATCACGTATTCAATAGGAATCTGAATGGTACGCAATAAAATGTCTAACAAAGATACAAATTTGAGTGCGGCGGGTTAAGAGCTAGCTGTACTGGCGAATGTATTAATTTTAGCTCCGTAAGAACTATGTTAAAACTTCAAGCACTATTACAACGTTATTGTTTAATGTAAAACTATTGGAGATGTCTTACTTTAAATTTATTATTAATACCCACACAAATGTGTTTTACAAAAAAAACCTTTTTATAGTTTATTCTGAAGTTTCTCCAGCTATTTTATCGTGAAATTGTTTAAAAAGTATAACCTTTAAAATAAACACTGAAGAGCTTTTGGTAGATGCGCAATTATCTTACCCTTAAAATGAGACACCTTTCACAACCATACGTTTAAAAATACAACCGCGAAATTGTTATTGGGCAAAACTAAAGCCCATGTTATAGTGACCTCTTAAACGCTGAACCAAAAGCTTATACATAATTTATAACTCTAATATAAATGAACTGCGAAGGGACTCATTTAAGAACAAAACTTAAAAAAAACTATGTTTTGGAAGTTGTTATTGAGATAAATTATGTCGCAAAAGTATTTGCTCAGAACTAGAATTTGTACTGTATTACGTATCTATAAATGGAAATTTCCAAAACAAAATTTATAATCACAATACGTATGTATAAACAGTAGTTCTCGTTACTAAACTACAATAAATACAGTGCTCGCTACTATTTCACTAAATATGAATGCCGTGCTCTCCAACTTGCCTATCGTTTGTCGAAAAATTAAATTCAATCTGAGAGTGAAACAGATAATCGGTCATTGGTTTATCCAAACACTTTTAGCAGAGCATATTTCCATTTTAATGCTGTAATCGAATGTGATATAAACCATATATGTACGGCTCTCTCTTTTAAAATAGTTTAGACACCAAAAAGTGCTAAGTCTAACCGAACACTTGTTGCATATATGTTAAGCATGAGTGTGTCGTACACGGTAATCATATAGCTCCTGAAAATCTCATATTTTCCTTGGGTCTGGGATAAGTAGCTGACGAAGAGGGTAAAAATGTGAAAAAGCTGCGTATATTAAATCTGTTTTTGAAACTATTTGGTCCGTATGAATAATTTTACTTCGATTTGTTTGCAGTTTTGAGATTTGTCTCTATTGAAATATCTATTCAGATTCATAAGTTATACCTGAGTACAAAACTTAATTAAATTATTGGTCCACTGTTAATTATGTAAATAGGTATGAGATGTGGCCTTGTACATAAAATACAACGTCACTAGTGGTTCAGTCATTCATTTATTTGAAACTTGGTTTAGAGACTGTTTTCGGTGAAAAGGTGAAAGGGGCAAGACTTGGATTGACAGTGTTGTATTGACATCCATATGTTAGGTACACTGCTCTTTCACCTCTCTCTGTTTCTCTTTTTCCTCTTAAACTTGGCTGTTGGAGTGCATCCCGTCAATCCTTCTGGTAATATTAATTTATTTCTTATGAACAACATATAAACAACAACTCTTGATGGAAACAAACAATTTATAACCAATAAAATTGGTGAATGAGAATCTCTGAATTGTCGGCTATATTATTTAGATCAATAGTGGAAAAGTAGGCGAAGGTCAAAAGGATTGGTGTCATTTATTCTCCTGTTATCTTCAATCATGAAGACTTAAAAATGACAAAAAGGTTGTATAACAACTAAAAACAAGTTTTTAATGAACACGTTTCGATTGTTTGTTTAATCAAGCTAATAAAATATCACCTTTAAAAACAAGTTGATTAATGGCCAAATTTAGTTCAAACTTAAAAGAAATACTGGTAAACAAGAAGTGGTGGGAATGAACCAGCTGTAAGATATTAAAAAACGGTTGAACCTCGACTGTCTGGTAAACAAATAGTAGCTTATCAATACTTGGCCTTGTTTATTACAATGTAACGTAAGAAAAAAATTACAAAATTCAAATGGGATTAAATATTACGTTAAATAGTACGTTATAAATATTTTGTATGAGTGGGAAATTTACGAAACTTTATGAAACAATTAAAAATAGTTTTACTGTGATAAACTAATAGTTTTTAATATAATAAATTAAAAATAAATAAAATGTTGCAGTAGTTGTCCAGTATCAGCGTATGAATACATAGAAAGCAACTACATTATACAGAGCGTCTAAAATTACTCTATCAAACTTCACCATTTCATTTATCAAATCAAAATAAGTAAAACGTATTATATAAAGTGTATTTAGTTTACCGCATATCTCCCTGTTTGTGATTTGGAGCAAAATAAATCTTTAAATAAAAAAAACGTATAAAGTTAAAACTTAGCAAAACGTTTAGTCTAATTAAGATATGTTTTACAGAAAAAAATTTAAGTAGCTTTGAAAATTGCAGCTATACCCAATTTTCAAACTATAGTAGCTCAAAAACCGGAAGATTTTCTGAAAACTTTACTAGAGTAGTAAATTATTGGTGTCTTTCAAACGAACATATCAAGATTATTTTCTACCACAATAATGGAATAGTAAAGATTTCATTGAGCACCATCCCTAATTTAAAATAGATTAATCGTGTTATGAATGTTGTTTAACTGCTGATTCATGATCAGTTGATCGTTAAAAAATAAAAGCAATATCTACCGTAACTAATTTCAGTTGATTTATCAATTAACGCCCTCTAAGCTGTGGCCACACTAATCACATTCACTTACGGAATAACTAAGGTTAATCAGTTGGACCGTAGGCTGTTAAACTGGAAGTAACCTACGCCTCGACCACCATCGTAAATCTGCGCTGCATCGTTAGTCCTATCTTAATTTTCTTGTTTAATTTTCTTGCATCCTCGTGCGGTGCACTAATAAGACATTATGAAGTTTCTCAAGGAAGACACATGGGATCTGTGTCATTCTATATGTACATCTATGATATTCATAGTAGTATGCAGGGTTTCACTATCTACTAACATACCCCATACTAACATACTAACATACACTAGAACATGATACATATGCCTTCCAGATTCACTTTTATTGTGATCGGGAGCTTTTTAAAGAGGCATTTGTTCAAATTATTACTGACATGGTCAGTCTACAATGTATTTAAGGTGAAGATCAAAACGTGTAATGCAAGTATTATCTGGAAGTTCAAAATTTATACTTATGGTCGATGAAATTTATTTTAGTGTTTGTCGCACATTTCGATGGTAAAACTTAGATGTAATCCTAGAGACTGTAGTTTATGATCATGTCACCCATGTTATTCAGCAAAGGTTTGTCAAGCTGAAAATTGTATACAGATTCAGGAGATTTATGTTGCTTTGGTATACCAAGCTACGGCTAGTACAGGACCTGGTTATTTCGGAATTTTACTATGTCTATCCCGCGTACAGCAAAAGCACATAAAATGAGAAGACCATAGAATTCAAAGAATATCAAATGCAGAAATACGAAGTTTGTTTCAATTCAAGTATTTGGACATGTATTTATTTATCAAGCTATTGGCAAGATCTCAACATGCTTCACAAAAAACGTGATTATTAACTAGCTGAATAATGGATAGAATTGTAGAATCTGGAGTACCACAGTGCTTGTGTGACTGCAGTTCCGTCACAAGATTTACTAGGCACAATAAGTATGCTCACCTGGAGATTAGATGGACGTGGTGGAGAGGGGTTTCTCATATTTTGGTCATCGGAAAACGATCTTCTCGTATTCCGAATTTTTGTAGCATTCCAGAACAAAATTTCTCTTTACCTACATGTTCTGTCTCTATAACTTTATAAGTTATAATGATTATATAATTTTAATTATCACATGCATAATACAAACAGTTTTAGAACTTCATGTTCTGTAAAACAAAAATCATAAAAACGTTTTTTTTATTCCAGATTACAACCTGTTCTCTTCGACCGTGGCCAGTGTTCGTAAACAAAATGTACCAAAACTAGTCTGCAAATGCAATTTAAAGTACTTAAAAAATAATCCAGCAGTTTCCTTGCTAATTATGATTTCCATAACAAATATTATTTATAACTATGTATTAATAGGTTTTAATTAGGAGTGACATGTTATAGTACCGTAATATTTTTAGTACAATAACAAATTAAAATTACTTTGAATTACATTGTACAGAACCGTCACAGCATCCTTCAAACGGTCAGTTCAACCAGTATAATTGTACCTTGTTTATATTGCAGACAGTAACTAAGGGCTATTGTATTTTATCTGCCATCGTGTACAGTCCAAAATGTTTTTGCTTGCTGTTTTTTGGTGAATTCAAAGCGGCAAGCTTAATGGATTCGCGTGTTTCCATCAGGACTGCAGTGTTTGTAACGTATTTACAAGAAGTAATTAAGCAACCTTTGTGTGAACCCTGCCATCGGGAATGACACCTTCATTTGCTGACGTATTCACAGCGTCGTGTCGCTCCGTCGTGCTAAATTGATTCGATCTTCCCAATGCAACTGGAATGTTTTCACCGTGGTAAAGATTGTTGGTTTATGCCATTATGTTTACCGTGTTACAAAATTAAGTTAATAACAATACCGAATAATACCGTGGTATGATAAATTTTAAAATAATTTAAAAAAGTATTTCTAGATTATATTGTGGCTTTCAGCGAGAATCAAGTAATAAAATAAAAAATTCTGAATGTTATTCCCGGAAAGAATTGCAAAAATTCCTTCCCCACAAAACAGTTTACTTTTTAGATAAACTGCATTTAAATTGATACATGTGTTATTGGATCCATCCACCCAAAGAAATAAATTTTGAATTTAATCTCATTATCACATTTTCAGCTTTATATAACAGCTCAGGACAAGATTTGGGAGTTTTCGCCAAAAACATTTAATGTAGAGCAAACCTTTCTAAGGTAACAATGAGAGAATCTCTTTATATTTTTTAGTCTAGTTGTATCTGTTATCAAAACGATGTTAAGTGTTCATTTTGAGCTTCTTCGTCGCTGAAATTTTATGGATCTCCTCAGACGAACATAACTCCTGATTCCAGTTAAAGTCTGTGACATCATCAGATTCCAGACACAGCACATGAGATGAAAGTGGCAACATTCGCATTGTCAAATGGTCACGAAAAACGCTACTTACATAATTTACACCAAGTGTAAATTTACACATTTTTATACAGTATATTTTTATCAAGTCTTTTTATGGTATTAATATAAAAGGCCTAATACTAAAACCACTATTAAAACCCTAGGATTTGTTTGTACTACATAGTATGGAAATTACAACTGTATTTTTTATTTAACGGTCTGAGTAGTTGTAACGGTAGGAAGAAGCTACAGATGTTCCTTCAGGCCCTCGTCTTCGTTTACTGACGCATTCACAGTAAGACGCTAACTAGATCCACTGTTTCCGTTTGGGTCTGACACGTTCTGAAACTCGTCAACCAATAGTTGCATTTTAAAATAGGTTTAGAAACTTTATACATTGTTAGTGCATCCATATATTGTGTTAGCTACGCAACCAAACCGACGGATCCCATTACAGTGTAATGCAAATTTTTTTATTACTGGAAATTAAGTAATTACCATAGCAATTACTTCGTTAAAATATTTATAGATAAATAGTACTAATCATTCTACCGGTGAAAGATAATGCTTAATTTTAGTCAACGTTTTTATGTGCTCTTAGAGCTGTAATTTTTTGATTACAAAGCGGTACTTTACACAAACAGAATTTATTAACTGGTTGTGTAATTGTGTAACTAATAGGTATAATTTGGCCGTTTTTAATTTTCATGATCTATTTTTATCCTACAATTTTCTATGTAATGATCAACGGAGGAAATAATAAAACTAAATAAAACACCTAATGAAATAGCAATTACTGTATTTACTCCCATTGCGTTCTGTTAAATATAATTATTGAATGTAAATAATTTACTGCAATAGTTTTTATTTTGATAACGTATTTGATAAATTAGTAGGTAGATTTTATAAGTAATCTTACTGTTACAATCCTTTTATGTCGTAATTTTGTCCAGAACACAAATCCACCATACTTAAATTATTGATATACATACTATTATGAACGTATAAAACTATGAATGGGCTTATGTAATGTAACACAAAATTTGGAACACGATAACTACTGTACTGTAACTTTCAAACGTCCAGACTAAACTTACTACATAGATAGCATTTACTCGTACTTACAGTTTGAATAAGTTTGTTTGCTAGTGTTAGTCAATAAAAAGTTTCAATATCGCAGCAATTCATACGTTTTTGTTCAAAGATTTTAAATCGTCCATTTCACAGCAAAACCCTATACTGCCACGGTTCATGATAGTGGCAAGTTGACATTTATATCACATATATTATGCATCAATGGAAAAAATTTAAAAAGTATTCTTAATTGTTTACAGTAATTTTTTAGAATCTCGTATGCTTCTGATATCTCGTAAGGTTTCCAGATAAACCGTGTAAGATTTTTGAGTAGTCCATATATCTCTTTGGGTTTTTAAACTAAAGTTGAGATTTTCAGGATGTAATATAATTTAAAGGTTTAAAATCCCAATTTTAATTGTAAGTTTACGTGTTATGTTTAACTTAATTTTTTAGTTTTATTACAGATCTATAAGTTATTCAGTAAGAAACAGGGTTTTTCAGAAAAATAGCGTAACTGAAAATCGGTTTAAACAAAGTTATCTATGTTTATGAATTAGTAAGTAATAATACTGAAAAAATAGTGGATGAATATAACGTAATTCCCATAGCGTCTTGCCGATTCAAAATAACCTTCGCTGAAGTAGTACAAACATTATACAAAACTCAGCTTTTCGGTCTTCTGAAATACAGAACTTGTAAAATAGGTCCAATTTTAAAAACACTGTAAACCAATTAAAATTATTATCACAATCACTAACAAGGTTAAGAATTGAAATAATCTTTTTCTTAACATTAGGAGTTTTTTAATGTATAAAAGACAGTCAAAGTCATGAACGAAAGGTTTTAATGGCGAAGACAGTTATTTTCAGATAGTCCAAATGTTGCTTTGGTAACGATTAGAACATACAGCAACGAATAAATATCGTTGGGATAGTTTGTAGTTACAAATATTAGGAAATGTGGTTCATGAAGAAACAATAACAAGAAATTAGAAAATATATCCTACGGCTTCTAAATTAACTAAACAGAGATTTAAAAAATTATATTAAATATTATTGCAAATAGAAAGTTTAGTAGAAAACTATTTGTTTATTATAATTTAGTACACTTCTTGAATGAATAAATTATGATTGTAATTCGCATATAATCAGATTACACTAATCTATAGTTAATTGAAAAGCAACCCGTAAATATTTTAAATGTTGTAACTGTACAAGGCGGTTGATCTTCAATATGTAAACTTATTTTCACTGGTACGTTTTATTTGCAAGAATTGTTCTGGAAAAATAGTAGAATATTAATACATATAGTGATAAAACAATTAAGAGTAACCTCTAAAAAAACGTAAGTATTATATTTCTAATATTGCTTTCTACACTATAATGAAATGATTGATTTTATTTTATTCTGTATAATTCTTATTTTATTGTAATATTTTGTATAATTGTTACATTATACTGAGCACATATAAGAAATTAATGGCAATTAAATCTTTAATAAATCATAAATACAATTGTATGAATATTGGTATTAGTTTCGTAATCGTATTATGGAAATTCTTTTATTCGAGGAAAAAATAAGCAAACGGAAAAAAGTTACTACCGTTTAAATTACTTTTAATTACGGTTTCAGTTTAAAAGATTACCTTCCTTTATGTTCGTCATGTATACGAAAAGTCCGTAATAAATCATAACTGAAAAGAACCCAGGAAGCCACAAAGAACGCGGGAAACAAATAACGGCTCATTATAAATGCTACATTTAAAGGTAATAACAATTCAAAAGTATTCAATGAGGTAGTAGGGGCTTTACGAGCTTTTTGTGTCTTGGAGTCTTTCCTTTTCATCTGGATTGTTGCCGATGGTAACAATACCACTTCACTGTTTTCTGCATTTAACTCATTTTAAATTTCAATATTTAATTTATGTATTTGAGATTTTTAACATGTTTTATACAGATTTACTACACCTATTACGAGTAGATCAGATAAATATAATACATCAGTTTTATACAGACATGCGACTTCGTAGCCTCTTTGGATTATGGAACCTTTACCACTACCCACTGAATACCTAAATAGGCTAGGTCTTACTAAGTCCTAACTTTTTACTTTATTGAAATGATTTTATAAAATATGTTAACTTAAAAAAAATTGTTTTCAATACAGCAAGAGTGTTGTGAGTTACTAGAGCATTCGAGATTTTTAATACAACCCTTTACGTTTAAAGTTTTCTTTATTATTTAATTAGTAGACCATATTTGCCATTCCTAGCTTAAAGTCTGTTTTTAAGACGATAGAAGGGTTGTGCAGGAAACAGACCTATTAAAATCCGCACTGTTTAATGGGTTTTAATAATCAGTGTTTTTTGTATCAAATGTTTGATTTAGAGATAGTGTTCCTGGAGTTGACGCACAACTTGGCTGTTTTAAACCCTGACTTACGCGTGTAACAACGCTCTGTTATGGTTTGTTGGCCGAGCTTTGTCGAAGTATACTTTGGTTACTGGTGTTGCTGGAAAAAGTTCATTCTGTCTGACTATCTGTCTGTATGCATGCACGATGTTTCTCGAAAACAAACCATAGTATAGATAAGAAATTTTGCATAAAGCTTCATTTATATATTAGCAACGTAAAGTTCGATGATGGTGCATGTCACTCAATGAAAATTGGCTGAGCATTATTGAATATTTTTACATTGGTCTTATTCTGTATTTCTTGTGAACAAACTGAATGTAATAATTTGAGATTTAACGTTCATAACATACGACTTTTATTCATCTGTAACAAGATAACTATGTAACAAGATTCACATTGTAACACTCTTTTATTGTAGTATCCTAGCTCACTGAAACCTTTTTTATTTGAACACTGCTAGCTGTCTTTCTTGATAGCTGATCCACAGGACACATCGAGACTGAAATGACCTTTAGATTCTAAAACTAACATATAGCCTCTGTGAACCTTGTTATGTGGCAAGTGGTGTGCGTACCATACCTTACTTATTTTAATCTAGATTGTAGTTGTATGTTAGGTTAGTTATCCAGCTGAGAAACAACAGATCAAATTTCAGATTTCAAAATTTAATCTAATTAAATGATTCGATTCGAAACGATGGAAGTTTTCATGGAAATTCATTCTTCAATCTGTTATAAAGAATATACTGTAGGCGAATCACGAGATGACCACTGGCTCATTACACGGTTCAGCTGTGTATTGTGGTGGCATCACCTTATTTCTGGGCACTTAAGTCAGTAATTACGTCTGCAACATTAGTGTACACGATTATAGTTAGAGTAATAATTTAATACTAGTAACTAAATTTGAAACTGAGTATGAAACTGGTCAGTGTACATTGGAAGTACGCCTATATAGTCCAGGGTGACTATTAGCACTGTTAGGGTCGGCGAGGGTCCGTAGTTCTTCAGCGGTTTGCATTCCTACAGACAATGTATATTATTACTGTTAAAATAAGGCTTATTTGTAAAATAATGCATGTAAAGCTGATATAATAACGTAGACTGTTTTTATATCCTAGCATTTACATTATAACAGGTATTGGAAAGAAGCACAAAAATTACGTTATTTCAATCGTGACGAATAGATAATGATTTATTTTGTAATTTTAAAATATAATAGTAAAACACTTTGTTACTTTCAATAACATGCTTATTTCCATCTTAAGTTTCTTTAAAGAACTAAGATGGTGACACCGTGCCTGTGTTAAAATGCCTCGTAACATTGTACACCAATTTCTTAAAAAATATTAAAGTAGAGAGAGACTTAATTTTTATGTTTTAAAGTTTGAACTTTCTAAAAAAATGAGGTAAAGAGTTTTAAAATGCATTATTATTAATATTTTTTTAAATTTTTAAACATGTCATATATTTTTATAGATTTTATTCGTTTATACTTATTTTTATTTAGTTTTCGAACGTTTTGTGCTAAAAATGTTTAACAATATAAAGAAAAAATAAAGCTAATAAAGTTTGTAATTTTGTCGAAATAATAAAAAATAAATAAGTTTTCAGGACTCAAAAATGAAAACATATCGATTCATAGCCTAGAATGTCATAATTTTCCCAGAGGCCTGGAATTTAATTCCAGATTACAGTATTCATGGATTCGCACGGATTTTCTCAACTTTGTCAAACATTCGGAAAATCTTTAAAAATGGTTTTTATTTATACGGTTATTAGTTTCAGAGAAATGAGTGTAGCTATCGTGGTCATAGTTTCATTGTTTTGTACGGCCTTCATGTGTTTCACATCAAACTGACCGTCAACATCATTAAGAAAATGTAACCTTGGTTAGAACAAATTAGAGGAGATTTTACAGAATGCAAAAAAATCAAAATCCATAAACTTAACCAAAGAGGGCCATCACAGCCCTAGATGCTTATACAACAAGAGGAAATTAACTTTTATCTTTCCTCGCACATGTCGACTTTAAGGAAGTTTCACTTACTAAATTAGTTAATTTGAATTAATAATTATCAAGGGAGTGTTAGGTTCTTTTTTATCATCATCTGTATTTTCGTATATTGTAAGAAACAGTTGTATTAGAAGAATGCATGGATATATTATTGTTATTCGAATACTGTTATGCAAGATCCACTCTCAGCGACTCAAAACTCAAATTCAAGTAATAACATTTTATGAGTATTGTTGAACTTTCAATGCACGTCCCAAGTTTAAACCTCACTCCTCGAGAATCGTGTACACCGCATTACAAAAGCTATAGATTCCAGTGTCCCCAGTTATTCTACCGCAGATATGCATGAACTGGCTGCATATTTCTTATTGTATTAATTGCAGCAGCAACATTCTAGACTTATCTCTCTACTTGGATATAACGATTATGTGTTTCAATATACATCCACATTTTTATTTTGTAATTTTTTTATATTTCTCATGTCATTATTTTATTTTATAAAACTATGTTCATGTTTATCTAAGTTAAAATACACAAAATAATATTGTGAAAAATTACATCTTCTTGTGAACATGATTTGAAATGAACATTTTGTAAGCTGCACGTCCTTCAACTTAGCTCGTGTTCTTTTTTCAATTCTTGCAATATTCTACACTATAATCCATAAATTAGCCGTAACTTATAGGTGACAATTTTGTATCCAATATATTTGATAAATGATAATGATAGTTAATACTTAATTGTAGTCAACTTTACACTACCTTTTGTTTTTGGTTGTCAAATACACAATAGATTTGTTGAGTTTTAACATTATTTACAGTGTATTTGATTCATTAATATTATTTTATTATTCGTTAGGATGAAAAGGTGACAAACCTTACGTTTACTGTTGAACTGGATATTACTGATTGTTTGGGGTACTCTTATTGCAAATCTGCATTTTGGTAATAAACCATTTGTAAACCTTCTCTTGGGAGTTTCCGTTTCATATAGTTGAAATAATGTAAATTTAAATCAATATTTACTCTATTTTTCTAAACAATAGTATTAATCAAATTGACTTTAACTTGCTTTTTTTTTTCCGTTCTTAAGGAAATTGAATGTTACAAACAAGTAACTGATATTGTGCTGCATAAATAACATTGGCGTTATGAAAATGTATTTAGTTTTAAATAATTTAATATCTGTAATACATTAATGTTAGTATTTACTCTAAGTATTTATTGTGTAGTAGCATAATTTTGAAGAACACTTACCCTTTCAGGAAATGTTTTATAATTATGTTGTTTGAACGTTTTAGTTAAATTAGAAAATTATTTAATTTATTTATACAGAATTTTTAAAATCGGCTATGAAGGAGTGTATAAGCAAAACATTTATTATTACTGTAATTTATCAACAGAGCATCTCCCATTTTTTCTAGCTAGGAATTTATGTGAGCACCAGGTTTTACGGTTGGTTTGGAGAATTCGAAAGAGTTGAACAACTTAATTACGATTATTGAACCTTCCGCCCTTCCTCTCTCGCTAATACACCCCCACCCCAACCCCAACCCCACCAACCCTGCCTCTTCAGTGCGACCCCATTCAGATATTGCCGGTGGCTCGTTGTAAAACCAAATATGAAACCAAGAGCTTCGGAAAGGTATCAAAGTTTCGGCTCATAAAATTCGAATTCAAATTTTAACCAATGTTTAGTTTAAAAATTTTAAGTTCGTGTAACAGGTTACGTTTGATTTTCTATTAAAGAACTGACCAACCTTCAAAATATATAACATTAAAACAATATCGACTTTGGGTTGTCATAGAAATATCAATGAATTGAAATGTATAGTAATACTTAAAAACAGTATTTTAAATGAAAAAGTGTTATTGATATGAAACTGTTTGTCATATATATTGGAAAAATAGTACTTTGATAAGTGTGTTTGATTTCAAATTTTAGGTTTCATTATTTACAATTATATTATAATTTTTAATATAGCGGGTACCATTGGTGAATATCAACAGTGGAAATAATTAGTTAGTATAATATTAATTTTATATTAAAGAACTGGGTAAACCATTCAGAGAAGGGTATAAAACACAAACACACTTAGCTACAAGGGTTGTCATAGAAATACCATTCAATTCAAGTATGTACTTGGGAACATATAACAGTTATGTAAACATAATACATAAATAGTACATAAGGATATGTACTATTTATTATATATAATTACATATAAAATATATTATATGAATACTGATAGCATAATTTTATAAACATTTCTTTGTAAAGTAATGTTGGCCCAATAAAAATACTAATAAAATTTTGGTTTCTATTTTATAAGGAATTTATCCGATGGTTTTGTGAAAAGTTTTAACTCAAATTGTTTGTATAAATTATCTTAATTAGATGGTTGTTATAATACCATAAATAAGGTGTTATATAGAATCTTTTACACTTTTCTGTAAAAATATCAACAATCAGATGTTTAGCAGTTCTTTATTGAAGATTCTAAGCAAGCATTCCGGAAAGAAATACTTCATAAACCTATGTAATGTAAAGGACTGTAGTCCTTGTATATTTTAATGCTTTATTCCATTGTAATAGATGTAGTGCACTAAGGACCCACTCATGATATTTGATTAGGGTGGATCATTGACGTGGATCATGTATAATCCTCCTCTTAATTAAATGTCCAGTCGGTACAGTACTAAATTATTTCCACAATTGCTCCTGCTATTCGAGCTATTGGGATGAATTAACCGCTATTTGAATAGTAAACCTACTCCATCAAATACCTTTTAATACTTGATATGCATAGCCCGAAAACAAATGAACTGTGGTCAAAGCTTTGTAATAGTTACTATTTAGTTAGTAGTGTTACTTTTTGGATGAACATTAAAAAAACAGTTGTAACATTCTTGTATTATAACTGAAGGTTGTTTTATAATTTTTTAAGTTAGTTTTGTAAAGACTCTAACTAATAATTTGAACATCGGCATATATTTGAAATGCGTCAGTAAAGATTTGAAAAAAAAAATTGAATATTAGTCAGTAAATAATTTTTGATATCAAGCTCAGTTTTCAATAACATATTTAAAATACATTCTTGATTTTCTTATTGTAAATGATATATAAATTTAAACAAACTCTCCAATAATATAAGTTTCTATTTTTGTGAGGCCTTGTGTAGGCCTACTCAGTGAGAACATCTTCGGACCCACATAACTGAATGAAATTAATAATAACAATAATAACATAAATTATTATTATGTTATTATAATTTATATTAAATTATTATAATTTATGTTATTATTAATTTTATTCAGTTATAATTTACTTTTATTCATTTTTATTCAGTTATGTGGGTTCTAAGATGTTCTCATTGAGTAAGAAAGCCCTCACAAAAATAAAAACTTGTATAATTGGAGAGATTGTTTAAATTAATATAGTTAAAATAGCTGTATATATTTTTACATTCCTTGAAACAGTAAAACAGATGCATACTGTTGCTTAGACTTACATAAGCAACATGATATTTCCACATATCACAGTAAGAGATATGCGTTTGGTTTTTTTCAGATAATATAATCTCCACAACTGTCGTATAACCAAAATCTCCCATAAATATATATGTAGGAGTTTACCAAACTACTTATCGAATAACAGGATGCGCCAGGCGTACAATGATTGAAATTCCATGAAGATCATGTACCATCATCGAATTCGGTATTGACTTGAAGACGTTTTCTACTAAATTCCATATCTGAAAAAAATCGTTTCGATATATTCTGCTAATGATGACCCATAAATGGACATACAACACAAAATCGATCTTGCATAAAAATCGGGTTTGTAAAAATGAGACACAATTAAAATTTTCACTAACCCTAAGTTATGAACGGACATGTTTTACCATCGAGTTCGATCTCACCTATGTACAATTATGATATATACGTATACTTCAAGTACTATACCTAAAAAAACTCATATTTGAATGGTCTAATACCAAATAGTTGTATCACAAAGAGTAAGGGCTCTGTGGTTTAGTGGTAACACGCTCGTCTAGCAAGTGAAAGACCAGGGTTCGAGTTTGGGTAGAGCAAGTACTTTTTATTGAAAATTGAATCAGGCTGTTGCCGCCCAATTATTGATGGTAATTGGGCACATTAGCTACGATTCGGATATATATGTTTTACTGTGTTATTGCGTTTGATAAAGATTATCCAGAAAGCGTCTATGGGTTATGGCTTTCCATCAGAGGTATTTGCAGCTTCATACAGGGGCTTTCAATGTAATAAGTAGTTGAAGTAGCTGTCAACACTGTGCTCTGTTTGTGATTCTAGTGCTTAACAAACAAAACATTGATGTTTGTGTCACGGACAGAGCGCGCTGATGATCGGTTAACTTTCATGTTTTAGATTTGACATTTGTGATCTCTAGGTTTCATATTCATGTTTGTGTTGAAACTAGCACTAACCGTGGCTTCCCAGCCAGTTTCCTACTGATAAATAGGTACTTCATAGGCATATCCTTTTTAAATGACGTAACTATCCAGTAATGAAAAAATAAAAATATTAAAATCTCCTAATGTCAGAGGGAGAACTAAATGTTATAAATACAAGATAAACACTAAATAAAATCTATCAACAAACTTCCACGATAAATACATGGAATACCTCCAACAGTGTTAATAGCTCTTGATATATTTTAGACCTATGTAGACTAACCATAAAGTCGATGTCCGTAGCTTTTATAGTTAAAAGTACTTATGATGTAATACGATGATGTGCTAAGATATTTTTGAATTGAAAGTAGGCATATGTCGCATAAATCGGTTACACATTTCTATGGTTGAATAGTAAGGTGTAAATGGTTAAAACATCAGAGGTCAAATGAAATTTTAGTTTCCTGATTTTTTGCCTCCATAAACATTACATATAGGCCTACGTATAAATTTTCAGTGTGGTTAAAATCAACACAAAATAGAAAAATCTCTAAACATTAGTTCAATATTTCCACTTTCCTACTTAAATAACCGAAACTGCTTGGGATAAACCCAAAGTTTAAATACGAAATGGTTTCATTTGTTTACTACTTTTAATTTGGTGGAATACAAATCACACGGTTGTATTTAATGTTTTTTAATATAAACATTTTTGAACTAAAAAAATATTAATACTTTTGAAACGTCGTAATATCAACTGAAATGTCTTATTGATTTTTTTGTATGTGTAGGTCTTCAACTATTTTGAGTTTCATTACCTGTACAATAAAATAACAAAAAAACAGTTAAAGCTGTTTTTAAAGATTTTTTTTAACACCCTAAAATTTTACAGAAAGGTAAAATGAAAACTTTTTTAATGATCTGTGTAAAAATTAGATACCAGACGTTCCAAGTTCACATAAAAAAATTCCCAAAAGCACTCTTTCCCTCCTAAAAATAAAACTGAGATTTTGGAGGGCGGGGTTCAAAATAATTTTATCTAATTCTTTGGATTCAAAATAGGGAGGGTACAGTTGAAACGGAATTTTTATCTTTACTTGTTATACCGCTACAATCAGTGACCCAGGTGGCCTGGTCCACCTTGTATGTAATGAGATTTCCTCTCCAACTATACTTATCCTACCTTTTTCAGTCAGTGCTTAAAGATAGATGGTGAAAGAGAATTTGAGGCTTAGTGAATATGGATTATTCTGCTGAAAGTTTTATCCTCAAATTATTTCAACTTAATTAGGGCTTCAATCATTGCGTGGTTTTTGTTTATCACAGTCAGTTACTACAAGACAAGTGAAATATCATTTACCAAAATAAATAGGTATCTCTATATACCGTTACATTATTCTAAAATAAAATGATTATGAAACGTCCCCAAGATAATGTATTTAGATCTGCTTGATTATATAACATTATTTATACTACACATGATTATTTACGTTTGATTTCTAATACGTATTTGACAAATTTGGTTTGGTTTTGTCATAAATGCCGTATTATAAATTTCAAATTTCTATATTGTTTGGCGGTTATTTATGGCAGAATTTGAGTGTAAAGCTGATGAAATTCTGGAACTCTGAGGACAGAGAACACATGTATATTAGTACTTTCCTGTAGATGGGTTACTGGTTAGGCTCTTAATAAAGCCGAAGTGTATTTAACTGGCGCTTTGAAAAAATTTGGTAAACAAGTCATATATTCTAATTTATTGAATATGGTTTGAGAGTACAATTTATTGATGAAATGGTGGAAATGTTGGCGGAAACAGAACACGGTGGTAGTCTCTCACGATCAACCTCAGTGGTTTGTTGAACTGTCGATGGGTTACTGGATAGGCTCTCACTAAAGCCGAAGCGTGTTTAACCTGGCTCTCTGAAAAAATTTATTTAAAAATTCATCAACTCTTTTTTTATATAGTTTGAGAGAAAAACTTATTGATGAAATGGTGGAAATCTTCGAGGACAGAGAACATGGTGGGAGTCGCTCACCAGATTTATTCCCAACCTTAGTGGTTTACTGATTTGTCGATGGGTTACTGGATAGGCTCTCACTAAAGTCTTTTAATCCTGTACCAAAGTTTTTATTTATTTATTTCTATTCATACAAACCTTTCATCTATTTATATTTGATATTCTTCAGCGATATTATTATTAGAGAATTCCATAAATGAAAATGAAGTTTATACCTTTAGTTTTTAAGAAACAAAACTATGAACAAGGTTAAACCTTGTTATTTATTTATTTATTTCTTAATTATTTTTTGAGAGAAACTCGTTGCCATTGGTTTAAGGGGAACTGCTATTATTTAGCAACAATTTCGTCATATGAGCAATCTTAATTTTTTTCGTATTTATTTATTTCTTAATTATTTTTTGAGAGAAACTCGTTGCCATTGGTTTAAGGGAAAATCCTATTATGTAGCAACAATTTCGTCATATTTAACATAATCTAAATTTTTTCCATAATATCAAAGAGTTCAAAATTGGCAAAATCGTAAAAGAATTTATTGGATTTCGCTAAATAGTACTCAGAATAAAATTCCGGTATTAAAGATTTTCTTTGTTCTGGTAAAATGTACTTCTATCTTATTTTATGGATTTGGTTCTTTTTAAGATAAATATCGCTTTGCAGGTATTTGTTTACTGCAGATCTTAATTGAAAATGACGGAAATGACTCAATTCAAAGTCTATCAATCAAAGTTCCCTACTAAAACTGTTCAGTCCTCTTTATTGTTGACCCATTCTTCATTGTTCTACATAGATTACAATCTCTACTGCACTATAAATTACAATGAATAATAAATATATGTAAATTACCTTTTCATTCTATTTTCAAAGATGTAAATTCAGATATTTTTTTAATGCTTAAATATCGGTTTCTTCTTTATACAAGCAACGAAAATCCTTGTCGACAATATAAAATAGGGATGTCCGCTACAGTTATATACGTAGTCGAATGTGCACATACGGAGATGTAGCTTCAGGCCCGAGAATACATCACAGCAGAACATCAAATATTTGGGGTGTGGGGGACTGTGATGTGAGACTTTGTGGCGGTGGAGGTGGAGGAGGCGGTGGAGGTGGTGGTAAGGCAACTGTCACCGCCCAACAAGTGCACAGGAGACGTGCCATACTGACGACAGCAGGATTTAAATCTTCAAGTGCTCTTAGTTTTGGAACATATTATCTTGTTTACTTTCATGACGTAGCACTTTGCAGGATAAGTAGTAACGATGAATTAGTATCAGGTGTTGCCAGGAGTAAACGATTAGGAACTTGATTAATCGTTTACCACTGTAAACATCTGTGGGTATTCAGTTCCTAGACAGTTACGTGTATTAAATTATTGAGATTTTTTAATTAGGCAGAATAATCCAAATTTAACAGAGATAATAAGATAAAAGTTAAAACAGTTTCATGGAATCGTGAAATTTCATTTCCGTGGAAGATGCGTATCTTTGTTTAACGAGCAATACTTTAACAGTTGAGCTCTTTCGCTCACACTCAACTCCAAAAATGTAGAAAAAAAAACATATTTACGTGATAACTTCTCTCCCTTACGTACATATTTAGTGTAGGTCCGTCAGGTTTTCACTTTTGGATTAATCCATGTTATAAATGCTGTAACTGGTTGGAACCTTCTCGATGTAGATATCAGAACAGAAGAGAAGGTGACCGCCTTGCACCGCCGAGGATCCCCTCGAGGAAGAAGCCTATTACATGTTGGCGCGCAGGGGGAGCCACTTATCGTGGTATGTCAGTAACAGGACTTGTACCATCATATCTGGCAGCAGAAAGAGATATGTCTGCCTTGCACCGGTGATTGCAAAAACATTACATACATTGTATTTAATTCAATAATATATTGAATATATTGCAATATTGTATGAACAAATTAAATTCATACAATATTGCAACACATTGAAACACAGTTTGTCCTTACAAAATAAGTAAAAAATGTAATATTTTAAAAATTTGATGCAAGATAATTCCCTAAAAAAAGAACATTCCTTCACGTTTTGTGGGACAACACTCCATGTACATTTTTCTCGTATTTTGTTCTTGAAGAAGTAAACTTAAGGTATTTTTTAAGTTGCTGAAATGTGAAAAACGTCCTTGGTTTCCAACACTTTTTAGCTGGATTCATCCATTTCTATAGTCATCTGCCTGATTTATAAAAACTCCGTAACTGCTCAGTATCATATAACATATGGGATATATCATATCATAAACGGGATGGATCCTTTACTCATTGAACATATTGCACTTGTTGTCTATTGCTTATTTTGTATATATTATTTTGTATTATTGTATATTCTTTGCAATGGATATAAAGGAGACTCTTGGCCATTTACTTGGACTTAGTTTTTGATAAAAAATAATAATCTAGCGAATTTTATAACCCAGATTTTACCTATTTTTTAAATCTCTAAAAAATTCCTCATCTCTGCTTTTCTCTGCGGTGTGGCTAATGAAAGGGAAGCCAGTACTTGTTAGTACTTTACTAGCAAAGGTTCACACTTTGTGCTATTACGTTTATAGGAAATTTTAAACAAAAAAATGGATATATTAATTAAATTTCTTTAAATTAACGCAAAAATAATTCATTGAACATGCTACAACAATCTAACGTACTTTAAATTTATTTTAATATACATTCTTCCAAAATCCAAGAATGTTATACGTTTAATTGCAAATAATGTGTTTAATAGTCAATATAACGTTTTTTACTATATTGTAGCTTGTTTGTGTGTAACTTCATTTAAAATTATACGGCTGACTATCAAAATAAAGAATACAGTTATAGCAGATATTTTTTTGCCGATGAATACCTATATTTAGGTAACTCAACTAGTTAGTGAAGTTAACAAACAACATGTAGGTTGTGATTCCTGACTTAGGCGTGCCACAACGCTTTAGTAAGATTTGTTTATTTTAACCTAGTTTGTAATTATGTATTAGGTTAGTTCTTTACCTGAAGAAGAGATCAGATTGCAGATCTCGAAACGTAGTGTTACTGTTTTCTTGTTTCACTGAACGATGGAAAATGTCCGGAAAAATCCTGTTTCCTTCACAATCCTTCCATCGTCAAAAATAACCTTCAAACAAAGGACATTGCAGGGCAGAATAAATTTGCACTTTTATAATGTTTTAAGAATTGCTTATAATTCTTAAAACTTTATTAAATATTGAAGTATACTGTGTATTAAGGAGAGTTATCCTGATTCCACAAAAAATAAGACATAGAAAAATCACCACTTGAATTTTGAAATATTCAGCCCTCAGATTTCAAGATTAAGCTAATATTATTTTTCTCCGTCAATGCAGCAATTAAGACTATATAGAAGAAATGCATTCTGTCTGTCCATCAATCATCCTATTTTTCTATTTACATTGAATTTAATTTTAATTTATACAATTAATACAAATATGTGATAAAAAATACATGTAATAATTTATACACAAAATGTACAATAACCATTATACACCAGTTGTTAATCTTTAAGTATTTAGTTTTTTATACATAAGTCAGTCATTTAATTTTTTTTTAATTCTACGTACCACTATAGATAATAACTATTTATTATTTTAAATTTAATTAATTTTTAATTTGAATCTATTATTTTATGTATCGTTTTTTACATATAGTACTGGAAAACAGATAGATAGACAGTCTGGTATGACATTTTCCCAGTATCTTGAGTAATTTTACCTACGATCAACCAACTAATGATAAAATACTATTTTATTACAGTATTATAAGTTATTATGTTTTTGTAACGTATTTTGGAACTGTCGTGTTCTTTCAAAATGTCACTATTATATAAACTAATATGATAAATAAATTTAAATAAAGCGGTTATATAACCAAATATGATGCTAGTCTTGAAGGTTACAATTTGACATTCATACAAATGTCACGACACAGTAACGTTGTGTCTGCCATTGCAGTGTGTCGGTTTAGTGTTTATCAGTGATAACTTTTACACTAAGTGTCACTGCTATATTATTCTTTCACTAAAAATTGTAACTCTGCGTTTAATTGATTTAATATAATGCTCGTAAAATCAGTTCATTTTTTGTAGCAGATTTTACGCCGTGTATACATAAGAAAATAATACATACTCTTATAATACAACTTTAGTTTGGTGTAAATAACGACAAGGAATCAGTACACTACATCTCATGTTTGAGTAACAGGCTTCACTGAGGCTGCAAACATTTTATGCCTATAGGTAATTTAATTAGGCTACATTTCTTAGTATATCACATGTTGAAGAGTTAGTTTGCTTATTAAAAAGAATGAACTATGCGATTTACTGATTGCCTTCATTGCAGACTATGAGATAAACGTAAAGATATTCGCTAACACTCAGCCAAATCCCATGGAATGACGTGCACCATCATTGAATTTGAAGTTGGTTTTATAGCAATGAAGCTTCATGCAAAATTTAAAGACTGTAAGATAGTTCGTTTTCAAAATATTTTGCGAGCAGACAGACAGTTAGACAAGCAGACATGCACATTGACCGACAGGCACAAGTGAAACTATCCCGCCCCTTTAGTCACAGGCCTTTCTAATGCTTACTCAATAAGAGCAAAACAGCAATGCCTTTATATTTTTCCTTATTTGTTTCCTCTTAGTTTATAAGAAAACAGACATAATATACTTGCCGTTATGTCGGTGCGATAATTCTTAGTCCTAGTGACTTCCCATTGTATATACTCGTATTATAATATTGAAGCAATATCAGTAGCATATTAATATCAGTAGATAAAAAGGTCCTAGAGACTTGGAACTTGATTCGTAGGTTCCTCTTTGTGCAAAAATGAACTTTAACGATTATGAAGTGAAATTTTCAAAATTACAAAAATTAAGTAAGCTATCGTTGCTTCTCAGGAACCATGCTATTCATTAAAAAAGTAATGGGATACGAGTGACTGATATTCATGACAAATATTTTATTTGCTAGCTGTCAAGACACGCTTGTGTCAAATTTCATCATTGTTGGACAATTGGGAGTTAAAAACAAAATATAGTTTTTTAAAAGTTCCAACCACATTTGAACCCTTTTGGATGTTTGATACATATGAAGTTTCTGGTTTTTATACGTAAGTGATGAGGCACGTGTGTGCCAAATTTTATCTCTGTAGGACATTGGGGAGTGGGAAAAAAGACATTTTTATAAAGGTTTCAACCCATATTGGTGGTTATTCTTCATAAAAATAAGTTATATTTGTCTGTGGAGTGCATGAGACTTATGTGTCAAATTTCATATTTCTACGACATAGAGTAGTTACAAAATAGTATTGTTCTAAGGGTTGCATCTTTTTACAATCCATATAGATGTGTGATATTTATGAGAATGCTTTATATTTAAGTCATGAGGCATACATGTGCCAAATTTCAACTTCCTTTGGGGAGGAGGAGATTTAGTGAAGAGTGAGTGAGAGGTTTGACTTTTATTGTAAGAGTAGATATTGTTATTTCTCATTTAAGATTACACTATCAAACAGAATCGTAGGTAGACATAAGAGCACATTCACTAATTATATTTTGTGCAAATCCTTACAATAAGTATAATCTTAATAACAGGAGTAAAACTGCACGGTCATGTAATAACACGTATGTAGATAATTTATATTTCACTACAAACTTTGAAAGACTAAAATAAGGCTGGGCAGAGAGATAGTTCAAAAAGATATTCTTCTAATAGCCAATTCATATGAAATTCATTATATGATCTTAGTGAAGTGTAAAATGCCCCTCGTTCACATAATGTTAAAAGTGGTGGGTGGGTTATTGTGAAGTGTGCTGATAAAACGTACACTACATTATGTAAATGCTAATGAAAATCATGACGGTGGCTGAAACAAAATCTAAATTCTGTATGAGTTCCATTCAGTTTTATCTGTGTTACTGCATTCCTAACAACTTTACTATAGTAAATAGCATACTTGTCTTTGTAAAAGACTGGGCACAAACTCAAAATAGCCTGAACTTACTACAAAATAAAACGTGTATGTGTCTTGGGTAAAGTTTATAGCAATTTTGTTAATAACTATACATTTTGTTTATAATACTTCCATTTATAAATGGCTGAGCATTAAAGAAGATCCTTACTGAAGTAACTGGTAAAATATCTGTGTTGTTTGCCTCTCCGAAGGGTATCTTGAGAAGGAATGGAAACATAAACTTACTTCGATTCTACGTAGATGGTGCTTCTTCTTCCACAGGTTTACAATGAACGTTAGCGACTCTCAAAATTCAGGGACTTGCAAAGTTTTTCCTCGTTTCTGCCTTAGGTTATCTAAATGTCGAATATTAATTGACTATGATTATTACTTTATAATTTAAATTTTTCATGAAACTTAATTTGTACATAGGCAAGATTGAGTTAGAAGTCCTATTTACAGAACGATCATAATTCTATGCTTAGTGATCTGCAAAGTAATATACGGTCTGGAGTACTCCTATGTTTTACCGAGTTTTTAAATGATCATGTAAATATGATCTAAACTAAGGTTTTTGGCTATATTATACAAGTTGGATTGTTGGATTCAGTTTTCAATGCTGAAGTAAATGAATGTGCTATAAACAACTTTCCTAGAAAGGTTTATGAGTAGAAACTGTTATATTGTCTTGTCAGGCATAATAGAATTCGGTGCATGAGTAATGAGATTAAATTTATACCGAACTTCATTATTAAACTAAGTGTATTGTCTCGAACTATGCAGCCTTCAAATTCTACTCGTGAAATACAAAATGGGTTAAATATACCAATTTAACCAGTATATAATAATTTTCAGTAAGTTTAATCAAATACACGGTGTAGGCTATAACGGACGAGAAGAATATCACGATATCAATATCGAGCAGTAAGTTTAAAAGTTATAAATACGCTGTAACTAATTGTCAGCTCTACATTTTATGTTTCCTTGAATGACTTAACCTGATCTTTACATTACGTATTACGATTCTTGTTAAATAGCCCTCACAAAACCATTTCTAAATTCGTAATGCGTGTTAAAACTACAAAACAATACTCATTAGTGCAGTAACATACGTGAATAGTGCAAGTGATGTGATCTTCCTAATCTACATACAGTTACCTCCGACAGTGAGGGAAATAGCAGTTGAGATCTATTACGATCTGTATGTAAGCCATTTCCATATATTGATTTCCAAAGCTTAAGGGCTTGCAGGTATTACAGATATTCAAAGCAATTATAGTTTTAAATATCCATAACATTTACTTCACTGCACAGCAGTATTTCTACCACTTGAGGCCCTATTGGTTGCAATTTGTTGTCCTCGTTAAGTTTTAACGTCTTCTACCATAATCATTATTCCGTTCTAGCTTGATGGAATTAAAAAAATATGATTGTTTTAGGAAGCAATGGAGCATTGTTATCACTGTCGTATAATGATTGTTTTAGGGAACAAATCCTAAAATGGAGCATTGTTATCACTTTAGTATAATGATTGTTTTAGTGCACAAAGCCTAAAATGGAGCATTGTTATCACTGTCGTATAATGATTGTTATAGGGAACAAAGCCCAAAATGGAGCATTGTTATCACTGTCATGATCCTCGAACGATAACAAGATGCATTAAACTTGAAATAGCTCCAGAGGATTTTTTGACATGTCTGGGTTGTCTTAAATTGATATAGTTGTACATATGTTTGACAACTTATGTGTAATTTATTTGTAAATATGAAAAAAAAAACGAATTTTAAATATGAATTTTTGTTCATTTGGGTGTTATTAATAAAATATTTTTTTATGTATATTTAATAAAATGTTTGGGAAATTCTTGCATCCAATCCATCACAATGTGTTAAAAAAAACCCCACATACTCAGTCTCAACACTTCAATAATAATTTCTTTATAATGGTTTTGCCTATGCATCTGGTGTGGAAATGTTCAATTTCTTAAAATTTTCAGATTACTGAAGCTCTACTCTTAAGGGCGCTGTATCGCTGTTTACCAGGCTTATATTGAATTTGAGTGTATCAATGATTGTACTTTACTCGTAAATCTCAAAATATGAGAATGATTTGTTTTCGAATTCCGAGTACTCAAACTGCAGGACAATGGATTTCTAACATTGGTAAAAGAAAGGAGAGAAAGTTGGTCCAGTGGGATTCAAGCTTCATGCGTGTTTTCTTCTGCTTGTGAACTCGGAAAGATTTAGTGCCCTCCATTTTATGTAATATAAGAAATGAAGAGAATACTACAAACTATGCAAGCTCGAGTGTTATGGTTCAACTTCATTTGAAATAACAAGGGGAAATTTTAATATTTATTATATATTTTGAATTGTTGAAAACTAAAAACTGAATAATTGTTATAATTTTAATAACCAAACTAATAAGACAAATGAGAATAATTTTATAATTGTCTGGTAGAAATATTGTGAAATACAACACATAATGCTAATTTGAAAAAAAATATATCACAACATATTTTAATGAAACCATACATTATTAAGTCTCCTAGTATAATTCGTAGTATATTATTTAATTCATATGTAAAATACTTGTAGAGTACTTCAAACATCGATCGATTGGAATAACAAAATCCAAACCCTTATCTCTTTAACCCTGTCAGAAGTCCCAACTACCCTTACATACAAACAAGAATTTTATAACACAAGGTTAACTTATTAAAAAAATTGATTTTAATGTTTTATGGATTGGTTTTGATATTTATATTTTTATCAAAGTTTTAACCAAGGGGATGTTGTTTAAACAAAATTACTTTATTACAGGATAGACTTGTATTTTTTAACAGAACCATTTACAATTTTACAGCCCCGAGCTCGAGTTGTAATTTTATCACGCAAATCTAATAAAGATGGTAATCGAATTGATGAGGAACTCTTCATTGGACTTGTAAATTAAATAAACGTTACAGTCTAGGTTCTGAGTAAAAGTGAAAACAAGTAAAAATTGATTACTTACAAACATGTTGTTTGTTTTTGCGAGATCTGTAACTGTTTATTTTAGTAATAAAACTGTTAAACTAGCATTTTATGTTTTATTAATACGATTATCCATCAAAAAGAAAGTTGAAGTTTCTTTATTTATCATAAATAATGATTGATTATAGTCTACCCTAATGAGACATAATTATGATGATAATTAATAATGAGCATAATTACTCAGATAATTTAGGATAATAAAATAGATATATTCTATTAATCATTGTTTCATAACTTATGGAGTGTGCTAATTTTGCAATAACATAGTATTGGAATTTTCAAATAAAAAATCTTTTAAAAATATTTAAGTTACGTTTTGTTCTCTTTTGAGTCCACTTACTCAAAAAACAGAATCATTGTGTATTTATTATTTTCAAAGTATGTTATTTTAAATTCTAATCGTTGGTTTTGAAATTTATAAATCCCTTTTTTATTTCTCAAGTTACATTTGTGCTACTTGGGGTTAAGTTAGAGATTAATTGCACAATAATTGCGTTAGTAATAAAATTATACATAACTAATTATAATTATGTAAATTCTAATTTAGCACACAATATATTTATTCACAACACTATTTTATCCTTGATTACTCCCCTCTGTTTTCAGTTATAGTAATATGTATTCTATAATACATCATTGTAATGTTTGCGATTACCGTTAGGACTAAGGTAGATCAATTTATACGAATTATAAGAAGAAAAACTCAAAAAACTAATGAAAAAAATCATAAAAAGTGCTGTATTATTGAATTGTAAGCGATATAATTACTTTGTTCTAATAGTATAGGTACCGAGTGCCAGTTTACATCGTGTAAGCACACAAAGATATAATATTTTTTTTGTGATCGAGTCAATTAAAAAACAGACAGACAGATAGACAAGTAGGCATGCACATTGACCGACAGGCAGAAGTGAAACTATCCCACCCCTTTAGTCACAGGCCTTTCTAATGCTTACTCAATAAGAGCAAAACTGCAATATTTATATTTTTCCTTATTTGTTTCCTCTTAGTTTATAGGAAAACAGACATAATATACTTGCCGTTATGTCGGTGCGATAATTCTTAGTCCTAGTGACTTCCCATTGTATATACTCGTATTATAATATTGAAGCAATATCAGTAGCATATTAATATCAGTACCTAAAAAGGTCCTAGAGACTTGGAACTTGATTCGTAGGTTCCTCTTTGTGCAAAAATGAACTTTAACTATTATGAAGAAAAAAAACATCCTTAAGAAACAGTTGAATATCAGCCACATTAGTTTGTGTGGAGGTCGAAATGGGAGTGTATTTTTTGGGCTTGATGCTCTTAAAACCAACCGTCGGACATGTAAATAAATGTTTAGTAAACGTCACATAGCCGTGACGTTTACCACAGACAATTAAAGTGGTGACTTTCTGTCTCTTTATCTAGTTATATGTCTGTGGTGGGACTATTATTTATATATCTGATGTTAACTACGAAAATGTCTGTGGTGGGACTATTATTTATATGTCTGATGTTAACTACGAAAAACATAACCTACGATAAATACATCACCCCTTTCAATCTACTCCAAAATTAACGCACTAGCGATCGAGTTATTACTTTAAATATGACTATGCTTATTTGGGGCAAATTGGCTTTCCGACCTCAGACTGCAATAGTTCATGGCTCCAATAAAAGGTATTTTTGATGAATGCTTTCAGGAGCTTGCTGTACTATAATTATAACACAGAGCAGTCGTGCTGCAACTTTTGTTACGAGTTGCCGTGTACAGAGTAATAAGTACAAGCATACTGTACATGCAAAGAACATTTTCCCAGCTAATTGTATATGTTATCGAAATGTATGTATGTATCGTGGGATTAAATATTCTAATTGTAATAACTTAAATTTACTTATTCTAATAAGATATATAATAATGCAGTAAATATACGTTTACATGAATTAATACTAAGATTTTATGGGCGTTGTATATAACCGAATGATATCATTGATAAGATAATTTACTAACAAACATGTATTATAAGTTTTAAGAGGTCCCTCTTAACTACAGAATCAAATAATATTATTCATAGCAAAATTTTCGAATACAAAAACATTATAATTTTTTAAAGGAGACTGTTTATATCCACAGCTCCTTCCTAGGAATCAAGGAGGCATGTTTTGTAAACACACACTTAGTATATTTTGAAAACAGTCAAGCAAAATGAATAGTAATAGTAAGTAATGTTTAGGCAGAACAAAAAGTATAAGTACACAGTTAAACAACAACGAATTAAGCGTAAATCGCATATGTTAAATAACATATTGTTACTGTACTCATTAATTTGTGTGCATCACGTCAGTAATTCCTCCATAATCTGTAATGTCCTGCTCGAAATAATGATCTACTTACTGTAATACTGTTGTGGAACAATACCCCTAATTAAGATGTTGAACGAAGGCCAATAATATCACAGAGACGTCGATTCCACAAATCCCTTTTAACGAGGCCTTCTAATTATGGCTGTCGGATTCATACAACATGAGATATCACTTTCAACCCGTGGTCCCGACAATGAATTGTTGTACTTGTATTATTAGTACAATAATATCACAGAGACGTCGATGCCACAAATCCCTTTTAACGAGGCCTTCTAATTATGGCTGTCGGATTCATACGACATGAGATATCACTTTCAACCCGTGGTCCCGACAATGAATTGTTGTACTTGTATTATTAGTACAATAATATCACAGAGACGTCGATCCCACAAATCCCTTTTAACGAGACCTTCTAATTATGGCTGTCGGATTCATACAACATGAGATATCACTTTCAACCCGTGGTCCCGACAGTGAATTGTTGTACTTGTATTATTAGTACAATAATATCACAGAGACGTCGATGCCACAAATCCCTTTTAACGAGGCCTTCTAATTATGGCTGTCGGATTCATACGACATGAGATATCACTTTCAACCCGTGGTCCCGACAGTGAATTGTTGTACTTGTATTATTAGTACAATAATATCACAGAGACGTCGATGCTACAAATCCCTTTTAACGAGGCCTTCTAATTATGGCTGTCGGATTCATACGACATGAGATATCACTTTCAACCCGTGGTCCCGACAGTGAATTGTTGTACTTGTATTATTAGTACAATAATATCACAGAGACGTCGATGCCACAAATCCCTTTTAACGAGGCCTTCTAATTATGGCTGTCGGATTCATACGACATGAGATATCACTTTCAACCCGTGGTCCCGACAATGAATTGTTGTACTTGTATTATTAGTACAATAATATCACAGAGACGTCGATGCCACAAATCCCTTTTAACGAGGCCTTCTAATTATGGCTGTCGGATTCATACAACATGAGATATCACTTTCAACCCGTGGTCCCGACAGTGAATTGTTGTACTTGTATTATTAGTACAATAATATCACAGAGACGTCGATGCCACAAATCCCTTTTAACGAGACCTTCTAATTATGGCTGTCGGATTCATACGACATGAGATATCACTTTCAACCCGTGGTCCCGACAATGAATTGTTGTACTTGTGTTATTAGTACAATAATATCACAGAGACGTCGATCCCACAAATCCCTTTTAACGAGGCCTTCTAATTATGGCTGTCGGATTCATACAACATGAGATATCACTTTCAACCCGTGGTCCCGACAGTGAATTGTTGTACTTGTATTATTAGTACAATAATATCACAGAGACGTCGATATACAAATCCCTTTTAACGAGGCCTTCTAATTATGGCTGTCGGATTCATACGACATGAGATATCACTTTCAACCCGTGGTCCCGACAGTGAATTGTTGTACTTGTATTATTAGTACAATAATATCACAGAGACGTCGATGCCACAAATCCCTTTTAACGAGGCCTTCTAATTATGGCTGTCGGATTCATACAACATGAGATATCACTTCAACCCGTGGTCCCGACAAGTGAATTGTTGTACTTGTATTATTAGTACAATAATATCACAGAGACGTCGATGCCACAAATCCCTTTTAACGAGGCCTTCTAATTATGGCTGTCGGATTCATACGACATGAGATATCACTTTCAACCCGTGGTCCCGACAATGAATTGTTGTACTTGTATTATTAGTACAATAATATCACAGAGACGTCGATTATACAAATCCCTTTTAACGAGACCTTCTAATTATGGCTGTCGGATTCATACGACATGAGATATCACTTTCAAACCCGTGGTCCCGACAATGAATTGTTGTACTTGTATTATTAGTACAATAATATCACAGAGACGTCGATGCCACAAATCCCTTTTAACGAGGCCTTCTAATTATGGCTGTCGGATTCATACAACATGAGATATCACTTTCAACCCGTGGTCCCGACAGTGAATTGTTGTACTTGTATTATTAGTACAATAATATCACAGAGACGTCGATGCCTAACGAGGCCTTCTAATTATGGCTGTCCGATTCATACAACATGAGATATCACACTTGTATTATTAGTACAATAATATCACAGACGATTATAACGAGACCTTCTAATTAACCAGTACTTCATACAACATGTGAACCCGTGGTCCCGACAATGAATTGTTGTACTTGTATTATTAGTACAATAATATCACAGAGACGTCGATGCCACAAATCCCTTTTAACGAGGCCTTCTAATTATGGCTGTCGGATTCATACAACATGAGATATCACTTTCAACCCGTGGTCCCGACAATGAATTGTTGTACTTGTATTATTAGTACAATAATATCACAGAGACGTCGATCCCACAAATCCCTTTTAACGAGGCCTTCTAATTATGGCTGTCGGATTCATACAACATGAGATATCACTTTCAACCCGTGGTCCCGACAATGAATTGTTGTACTTGTATTATTAGTACAATAATATCACAGAGACGTCGATTATACAAATCCCTTTTAACGAGGCCTTCTAATTATGGCTGTCGGATTCATACAACATGAGATATCACTTCAACCCGTGGTCCCGACAGTGAATTGTTGTACTTGTATTATTAGTACAATAATATCACAGAGACGTCGATGCCACAAATCCCTTTTAACGAGGCCTTCTAATTATGGCTGTCGGATTCATACGACATGAGATATCACTTTCAACCCGTGGTCCCGACAATGAATTGTTGTACTTGTATTATTAGTACAATAATATCACAGAGACGTCGATGCCACAAATCCCTTTTAACGAGACCTTCTAATTATGGCTGTCGGATTCATACGACATGAGATATCACTTTCAACCCGTGGTCCCGACAATGAATTGTTGTACTTGTATTATTAGTACAATAATATCACAGAGACGTCGATCCCACAAATCCCTTTTAACGAGGCCTTCTAATTATGGCTGTCGGATTCATACAACATGAGATATCACTTTCAACCCGTGGTCCCGACAGTGAATTGTTGTACTTGTATTATTAGTACAATAATATCACAGAGACGTCGATTGCCACAAATCCCTTTTAACGAGGCCTTCTAATTATGGCTGTCGGATTCATACAACATGAGATATCACTTTCAACCCGTGGTCCCGACAGTGAATTGTTGTACTTGTATTATTAGTACAATAATATCACAGAGACGTCGATGCCATACAAATCCCTTTTAACGAGACCTTCTAATTATGGCTGTCGGATTCATACAACATGAGATATCACTTTCAACCCGTGGTCCCGACAGTGAATTGTTGTACTTGTATTATTAGTACAATAATATCACAGAGACGTCGATTATACAAATCCCTTTTAACGAGGCCTTCTAATTATGGCTGTCGGATTCATACAACATGAGATATCACTTTCAACCCGTGGTCCCGACAGTGAATTGTTGTACTTGTATTATTAGTACAATAATATCACAGAGAGCCAGAAATCCCTTTTAACGAGGCCTTCTAATTATGGCTGTCGGATTCATACAACATGAGATATCACTTTCAACCCGTGGTCCCGACAGTGAATTGTTGTACTTGTATTATTAGTACAATAATATCACAGAGACGTCGATGCCACAAATCCCTTTTAACGAGGCCTTCTAATTATGGCTGTCGGATTCATACGACATGAGATATCACTTTCAACCCGTGGTCCCGACAGTGAATTGTTGTACTTGTATTATTAGTACAATAATATCACAGAGACGTCGATGCCACAAATCCCTTTTAACGAGGCCTTCTAATTATGGCTGTCGGATTCATACAACATGAGATATCACTTCAACCCGTGGTCCCGACAATGAATTGTTGTACTTGTATTATTAGTACAATAATATCACAGAGACGTCGATGCCACAAATCCCTTTTAACGAGGCCTTCTAATTATGGCTGTCGGATTCATACGACATGAGATATCACTTTCAACCCGTGGTCCCGACAATGAATTGTTGTACTTGTATTATTAGTCAATTTATAGAGCCTCAGCTTATTCAGTTGTACGAATGCAATTATTAATCAGGAATGCAAAACATATTGTCTTCCTATTTGTAGGCTGAGAGTTAGCGTAGTTACAAAAGTTGTTATTTCCCATTTATATTACAATATTTTTTCAAAATAGTTTTTAACCTAATTGGGATTAATAGGTTGAGGCCACAGTGTCGATTAATTTACATTAATTTACAGCATTCCTGAATGTTTAAAATCCATAAATTTTAACATACAATTACAGGAAATTAAGTTGAAATAAATGGTTTTATCAATATTCATTGTTCTTTAAGACTAATCTCCCGTTTTTATGAAATAACAATTTCCCGCTTTTCATCGAGTGACTACATATATTCAGGAACCATTTATATCAACATGATCTCAAAGTCTCGGTTAGTCTGAAGTATTAAGGGGTTTCTGTGTCCTCTCCCCCACCGCATTCTCTTCTTTGTAACAGACAAAGGATATACTGGCCTCCAATATGGATATCATCAGGCACAGTTATGAGGCTGCGGAAATGAGTGTGAAACTAGGTAGTCATTTGCCTTATCTCCAAAACTTGTTCTTTTATATTGGATCAGTCAGGCCCATGTCAGGCAATGGTGTTTGGCTTATCTATTCTATAATATATTATATGACTAAAACTATTCTGGAAGGCATTCAGTTCAATGGGAAATCGTAACCGATATAAAATATTTAACGCATGAAAATCCTAAACGAAATAATGTAACTGTTTCCTTTTTTTATGATTACAATAATTTATTATAGGATTTAATTTTCTTTTTTAGAACTGAATGTAAGCATGTATATATTGCTCATTTTACGAAGTATCTCACGGCAGTTACTGATTTTTTATTTGTATATGTCTGTGTGTATGATAACTGTTGAACTACTTCAAGTAGAGAGTTTAAATTTGGTGTAATATCTTTACCTGTAATATCTTTATATGGCTATAGAAAGAGATAAATATCGGCCCATTGGATTCTTGGTTTCTGTCTTTCAAAAAGTTACTTTCCTTGCGTTGGTCTTATGGGTAAACATGTTGGTAACGAGAAAAAGAGAGAGTAAAATATTAGTTTACAGAGTGTCCTGTGAAGATTAATTGGCTGAGCGTCAGCGGTGCCTATAACTCGAGAGACCAGAAAAATCTAATTTCTGTCTGTCAGTCCCTCTGTCTATCTGCCTGCCTGTCCATTTGATATATCGAAAACTATCTGACCTACAGACTTGAAATTTTCATGAAGCTTTATTTCAATTTATGAAACTGTTATTAATATGGTGCATGTCACTCTATGGGAATTACCTAAGCGTTTGCGAATACTTTAAATTGGGCTTATCGATAACCATGAGGGCAACGGATAAATAGCTGAAACAATTATTTTATAAACAATAAGTACAGTCGTATGAGATTTAACACATAACATGTTACTATATGTAGCCTAATTACCCCAATATAATAGTACATAATATTTGGGTGAATGTAAAAATAAATAAATAATCCATTGGAAGTCAATATTAAAAGTCGACGACAAGATTTGATTTCAGCGCACTCTTGAATTGTAGTACCTTCTTTACCTTACTAAAACCTTTATTATTTATAACCTGCTGTAAACATAATGAGGCAAAATATATTAAATTGGGTTTAGTAACCATTTAGAAAAAAAAACTAAAATCAAAGGGATTTACACGAAACTTGATTTTAGGGGTTTCTGGTCAAGAAACGCGTACCAAATATCAGTTTTCAAAATTACCCTCTCATTTCCAAGATGGTGATGAGTCATTTCCAAACAGGGGAAAAGAGGTTATACTTCTCTCCCGTTCATCTTACAGTGAGTTTGAATAAACCAACTTCCCCAAATTCTATAATACGTCACAAAGTAGGGCTCATGAACCTACAAAGATTCCCATCTTTTTATTTAAACTGGTCAAAATATCTAAAAAAGCCAGAGATGGACTTTGACTTTTGGATGGCTCTGTATACAGTTCACCAGGAATAGTATCATATACAGCGAATGCTTGTTGGAGTAGAACTTCTCATGATTCCAGGGACTTTAGAACTAAGCGTGTTGATCATATAATGTAAATGAACCTGCCCACTTATATTATACTCACTTATCAGTAACCCTCTTTCTCTTAGCTCCATTCTACCTCTGCTGTAACGTCTTCACTAACTGACTCATTCAGACTTCGTGTACAAATATAAATAAGGTTTACACGGTCCAGTGTTGGCGGTTTGCCAGCCAGCAACCGATATCCCAGGTGAACACTCAGAAGTAAATACGACGGCCAAAGTGATCAGATGTGCAGATAAGAATAGATGTAATGTGGTCGATTGGGGAAGCCTCGGTTGGCTGTTGGCGTTTGGCCAACAACAAGCGTTCCTGTCACGGCAAGTTCACGGTCTACTTGCTGGTGAACGTATACTGCTCACTTGAAGTCTTTCTAATGTGTAGGACACATATGAGAACGTAAAAACTTTATATTTTAAGTTGATTGTCCATATCACGCACATTCATTATATGATGAAATATTAACTTCTTTATACACAAAATAGTTTCTTTATGTAATAAAGTACGCTAGCCTAAAGTAGCGTTTCCAAAGTTTAGCTTTAATTTAGTGATTTTGACCCATTTTAGCACAACTATAGTATGCAAATGATTCACCCCTATTGTATCTTCCCACATTATTCATCGTAACAATTTCTTTATTGTAATGTGCAAAAATCTCTATGTAAATAAACTTCATCTACAGGTAACACTATTTCCTCTGATTTACGCACTATATATTTCACTTTCATTGTCTATATGAATAATTAAATGATAAATTTAAAAATCAATGATAAAAAGAAAGTTTTGTGTGTAAAATTGAGTATGGAAATTTAGCTAATTCCATAATGAACTTCTAATATATTCTTGAAAAAAAAAATGGGGGCAATATTTAATCGTATAAAGGTGTAAAATAATCAGGGCTAGAGATTTATAGTAGTTTACATTTCATTTATCTCTTAGAATCAGAAATTTTCTTTCGAGCATCCGTAGACCTTCGGAAACTTGTAAAGTGGTCTTGAATGTTTCCGGTGTTGCTACTGACTAGAAATGAATCTTTTAGGAAATCCTGATCTTCATACTAAGAAATGTATTTAATTAATGCGGGAAACCCTTAACAGAGAGCTATTCCATAGAAGAGCAGATTATTAACAAGCCAATGAAACCATTAAAGGTTTCAGACCCACTGAATACATATTTTTAATTAGTTACAAGTTAAGAGTACACCACACCACGTGTCCTAACAGCCTTTGCTGAGGTTACATGCAAAATGTCAAAATTAGCTTATTTCATTTTCGAGACACCCTTTAGAACGATTGAATGAAAGACAATTATATCAAAAAGAAGTTGGCACAAAAGTACACACCATGCAAATTATACTTGTAGGAATGTAGTTTCATGAATAAGTTAAAATCTACATATGAATCTATTTCTCTTTATATATACATACTCATGCAGAATTTCAAGTATGTAGGTCAGTTCGTTTTCGGAAGCCGGCAGACAGAGAAGCAGAGATAAATTACTTTTTTCTAGCCGAATAAGTAATAGGCTTCACTTAAACACAGCCAATTACTCCATCTCTTAAGCATAATACTGCCCCATATTATGCATTATTTTGTATTGTATACTCATGAAAGATTGAAATTATTAAAATATAAAACAGTTTGCAATCAGTCAATGCATCTGTACCCGACATGATGACCCACTCCACCTCACTTTGCTTGATTGTATTTCTGTTTTCAGAATTGAATAATAATTGCATTTGTAACTGAGTGAGCCATCCCACCTTTTGGAAAATTAAACTTACAACTTTAGTAAAATGAGCTTTGAAAATATTACTATAGATCCTACTTAATCTGTTTTACACAAGGCGTCATCCCGTCTGCAGTGAAAATTACCAAAGTGACACTAATTAAATGTGTAAACATAAATGAGGAAATGGATGGTTCCAGTATTGATCCCTGAGGGACACCATGGTGCATTTTCACTGTGCCTGATATGCATTCACAATCTGCACGCATTGCTCCCTGTCTGAATGATAAGATGAGAGCCAATCATGTGGCAAACCCCGAATCCTCAACTGATGCAACAATGTCGCATGATGCACACAGTCAAAATCTTTAGAAAGGTCGAGAAATATCCTTAGCATGTGTCTTTTCTCTCCAGGCCTACGACAACATTGTGAGTAAGATCTGATATAATATCGATGGTTAATTTGTTTTTCCTGAACCCAAACTGTTCATGACATCGAATTTCAAAACGATTAAGACAATTGTCAAATGTTGTAATCACAGTCTTTTTATGTTACTGAAGACAGGAAGAATAGAAATCGGACGATAGTTGCTTGAAATACAAGGATCGTCTTTTTTCATTCTTCAATCTAGAATGCAAAGGTGAATCAATATGGTGACGACACGACTCTCTGTATTAGATCAAAATCAATACGTTTGAAGTTAAATTGTTTATTGAGCTGAATTCATGCATTAAGCATTTTCCAAGAATACATTTGAAAAGAAACCTTTCAAAATCAAACTTTATGAATTTCTGCCTTAGGCATCTGAAGCAATAGTATCTAACACGGTGATGGTAGATGCCGTTCTTTTGGAAGAAGATGAATCTATCAAGTTCCTTGTTATATGCCTTGATTGAGGGTATACGTGGGACTATCATATCCAAAGCTGCTACTCAAATTTTGCTTCCGGGATTTATGTTCAGCGCAAACTTACAAAGTTTGGTTTAGAGATGTGATGAAAACGGCCTATTATAGTTTAATACATCCATACATATCTTACGGTTTGACGTTATGGGGCAGCTATTCAAAATACATGTTTGAAATAGTATTTAGAGCGCAAAAGAAAGCAGTCAGATTTCTTTTAAAATTGAATTTAAAATAGTCGTGGAGTCGTGCGAAGATGCCTTTATGGAGCTTGAAGTCTTAACTTTATCCTGTCTCTATATTCTCTAGGTCGCTTTGTATTGCCGTTTCAAATGCGACTTGTTCCAAGGCAGAGACGTCCACCAATACGACAAGAGAGGCAGGGACAACATCAGAAATGAACATCATAGAACGACAGCGTTTCAACACTTGCCGTTGCAAATTGGCGTGGAACTAATTAATAAGTCTCTGAGAGTATCAAACATATAAATAATTCCAAACAGTTAAAATCTCAATTAAAACACCTCCTGGTGTCAAAGGCGTTTGACTCCGTTGAGGAGTTCATGATGGGCCCCTGGGAAGAAAATATTTAAACATTATAATTAATAGAGAAAGTGAAATCCCAGTTCTGATGTCGAAAGCTAAGTCTAAAGCCTTATTAGTGGTTGGCGCTGTAATTGGTGTATTAGTTTTATTTATAGTAGTATTGACGCGTGCTATGCAATTGTATGATTGTTTATGCCATAAATTATATTATTGCTATCATTACTGTCTACACTCTTAAAATAATAATGAACAGGAAATGTAGCATAAATATTTAAAAATATCGTATACCTAAGTTAAATTCTCTTTAATAACTAAAGAGAAGGTTTGCTTTTTACGCATATCAAAATACATTTCCTCTTAATTAGTGTGAATAGCAGATTGTAAAATGAAAAGAGAGTGATGTACAACTTCTTCAGCTAACGTTACCAAATTATTATTCAAACTATAGTACAGATGATGTATATCCTACTTTATGCGTTAACAGAATTCCTATTCTGTATTCTTTATGTAAAAGTAGCAAACATTATATTATCCAAATAAATTTAAAGATCAGTTTAAAAATGCTAAGTGAATTTACTGATCATATTATTATTTCAAACATTAAAGCAGGTTTATATAGTAAAAAAGATGATATTTTTTTAATAATTTCAAGAAATATTATTACATAATAGCATGAATATTTAACAAGGATGTTAACCTAAAATTAAGTAACCACCATTGATGTGCAAAAAGCGTAGGTACTCAGAAAAAATTAGCAGAAATGCCGATATTTGTAAGAATTAAAGCTACCATAACCTAAATATTCTAGCATGGGATAACCGAAAAAAACTATTCGAAATTAATTAATAAAAGTAGAAGAATAAATTATTATAGTAGTATAATGTTTGTAGCTTTTGCTTAATTTTAAAATCAGCTGCCACCTCTGATCACCTTGTTGACAAGATTTCTTACTTAAAAAATTAATAATATATTTTTATTTGTTTGGAATAAAAATACATTAAAATAGCTTTTTATGTATGTTTGAGGAGCTAACTAAGCAGTTTACAATGCCCGTTCGCAATTAATTTCGTTATGGTTGTAAAAAGGGTTTATAGAGTTTTCTGTGTACTGAAGGTTTAACATATCGACTGGAACCCGACCGTGTATTGTATTATCTACAACCTTAAGCAGAAAATTTATTAAGCATTTCTTGATCCTTTGTTTAAGTAAATTTATGTACGTTTTAGATATGATCAGGAGGATATCCATCCGCATTATATTGGTTTTATGTGCATAGCAGATGCGTAGTGTAAATGAGGTTAGGAGTATTCTAATATAACACAAGAGTAGAAACAGAGTTCAGTAGAGAGTTGGGTGGGGGGCAACTATGACGTCAGAGTCTGGTATGACGTCACCGCTATACGTATTCACCGGAAAGGAGTTCAGGGAGGGAATGTATATTGGATGCGGCCGCTGTTCCTCCACCCCCCCCCCACAGGTAACCGTTTATTTGGTGTTTTACGCCCAGATGGAATGTTTTCTGTGTAAACAAACACATACAGCTAATGCTGCATTACTTGGCATTACTTCCTAGTTATTCAAAAATAAATAAAATACCCATTGATCTCGTGAAGAAGTCAATATTGAAAGCTTGGCAGGATAAATGAGTCTCGAAATGCAACATTTGTTTTTTTTTCACATTTGTCAAAATATGAAACAGAGTCATGCATGCACAAAGTTCAACAATAATTTGATAATATGATGAGGAAAACATTAATCAAGTTTAGAATAGTTGTACGTTAAAAAAAACTAAACATACCCGGAACTCATTAAAAATCCCTGAGGAAGCACAAATAAAGAAGAGCCGGTTGTAATGAAAGGATCTTGAGTTTCTTTGTATAAGAATAATGATAAAAATTTCATGAAACTTACGCCCTAATTTTCATCGTAAATTTTGTGAGATGCTTCAATTTAAATATATAATTTATACGCATCCAAATACTTCTTAAAATTATCTGTAAAGTGTACACAAATGTTTGAGGTTTTTCCAAATAAAATATTGAAAATGTAAATATGTGTTGGATACAATCATTATATATCTAAAATGAGACATTTGTTATCATTATACGACTATTCGCGTAGTGAAGTGGGTACTACTTTTATTTGAGATAATAAGCAATGTCGACCTTAGCTGATCCCCTTGATAGGTGACCGCTGAGCAATCCTGTCCTTGTAAGCAAGCCCACGTGCTTAGTTATTGGTGACGGTTTAGAAGTCACCTTTAAGCCGTTGGTCCCAAGGTTATAGAGGGATTCTTAACCCTAAATTCACATGGTAAAATAAGACATTATTTACCTTTATTGTATTTTACTTGAAATTAAGGTTGCAAAGGTACACGAGGATTAACTTTGTTTTATGGGATTACAATTAAGACAGCTACCAGTGTTGTCTGATCTTAAAACCCGACACAGATGTTACTTTTTGACTGCGCTTCACCCGCTTTTGAATAATATTCATTTATTACGTTCGTATGTTTTCCCATTAATTTCTCGTTAAACACTTAGAATTTTAAAATTTTATAGCCATATTAGCTAACGTGACAACGCTTCGCTTTTGGTTGTTTCCATACGATTAATATTATGCAACATTTTTGCATTATTATTTATGACACTAAACTCAATTACAATAAATAATACGTAAGTAATACTAAATTTCTTTATTGCATACATATATTTATATGAATTAAATTTTATAAATGAGGTATGAAAAGGTCGATTCTTTCTCAAAACAATAACTATTAATTATAATATAGTTAAGCGCTATTTGGTGCAAACTGATTTTATTTAATCTGTTTTTGCTTATACAGGGTGTTTGAAAAGTATGGGTACGGCTTAATATTTTAAAAACCATACGAGATAACATCTATAAACTTTGCACAGTGTCATATGGCTATGTACACTATTTTTCCTTGCTATTACCATGACATGCCAACCATGGGGGGACGGCCCACAGAGGAAAACATGGAAATCTTAAATTGAAGCATGGGTCGAGTGATACCTCATTTGAAAGAGCTCACTTAGCAGAGTTGAACGCAGCAAACCGCATCTCAAAAGGTTTATCCAATCAGAAATGGCGGGTTGTTTTAGGTACACATTGTGAAGTACATTATGCGCTGCTATTTCTGACTGGATCGTCGTATTTTGATGCGGTTGGCGGCGTTTCACTCTACTAACCAATGTGTTTTCACAGGCTTTTTTAATTAGCAAATTATGTCATAAATTTATAGCACAATAAATAAAACACAATAAATACCGATGTTTTTTAGTTTTATTTATTGTGTTATAAATTAATGACATGTTTTCCTCTGTGGGGCCGTCCCCCCATGGTTGGCATGTCATGGTAATAGCAAGGAAAAATAGTGTACATAGCCATATGACACTGTGCAAAGTTTATAGATGTTATCTCCTATGGCTTTTAAAATATTAAGCCGTACCCATACTTTTCAAACACCCTGTATAAATAAATTAGATAGTTTAGCTATATCACGTGAGCATTCAACATATAATTGCATAATAATATAAGTCTAACAGACATTAGGCCTTGGATGTGTTTAAGGCTTACGCCAATGTTTATTAAAGAGGGAATTTAAGCCCTTCGATTGATATTGTTTTATCCTTCGGTATAATTGGGTTATGTGGCAACAGGATAATTTCTTCTATAAGTCTTCGAGTCAAAATGGTTGCTTATCTGGATATTTTGTTACTCTATGATAAACTGTGTTGGCAGAAAAGATTGATATATGAAGTAATGTTACTATTAGGCTAAGATTAATCTGTGATTTTAAGAGTATAAATGTAAACTAATTTATTTTTTTTACATTTAACAGAATCTAGCAGTGTATTCTACCATTTATCAATAAAAAAACTTACATTCACAATTCAAAATTTATTTTTAATAATCGAAATATAAATTATCCAATCATTTATGTTGAACCAAACAATACATATCTACAAAATTTCATTGATCAGTTGTTTCGGAGATTAGCGTAAACGAACATTTTGAAACGAGATTTCCATGTATAACGATTTTTAAACTGCACACTTCTATGCATGTTAACATGACTTTTTTATGATTTGATAACTATTTGAGAAAGAGGATCCTGATTTCCTAATAGTTACATAACGATAGCAATTTTCCGTATTCGCATTAAATAACTTTTTTTTAATTCAAAAAGAAATTGTTATTCCTGTAAAATGTCTAGCGATTCATGAGCAAGGACACTAGAATATTTAGTGTACCGCAGGGCGCACATCCAAGCTGAACTGTCCGGTTGAAGTCTCTTTTAGCGGGTGACATTCAGTATTATGTTCTACTGGCTCAATTTGTGCTGACAGTTAGTAGCTATAGGTCTGCAACATTTTAGGTAGATTTCATTCAATTCCTTAAGTCAAGTCCACGTTTTTATAAAGTAATAGACATGCTTATTAAAAAGTTTTTGTTGCAAGGTTTCCAGATTGTAACGTTCGAGAGTTAAGGCAAACATGCTGACATTGAGATTATTTTCACGCTATTGCTGTGCAGTTTAAACGTCTAAACTAATAGTGCACAGTAATATTCAGTATTACATTTAAAGATGATAGCGTCATGTGAAATGTACTTTTTCAAACTGAGGCAAAAGGGATATTTACTTAAAAATATTTGTCTCCATATAACAGTCCTGTTACTATATCTGTCCTGCTTCTAATATTAGTAAATCATAGGATTTTTCATATAAGACAAGACGCTGAGCAGTAAGTAGTAACTAGTGGAGTTAGTGCAAGTTTTTCGTTGCATTTAGTCCTAAAAAGATCTTTGTGCTGCTTTCGGAGTAATAGAATATTAAGGATCAGTAACTTTAGGAGGGGGGGGGGTGGTGGTTAGGTGCCATCGAATATTGCATCCTACATGAGTACGGATATCAGTTATTGCAAGTAAATCTTGGAAGGAGGGTAGGCTATTTTTGTGCAGACCTCTCTAAACCAAGCAGCGAGGGTCGGTACTCCGTCATGTTTACGCTTTCATTTTAACAATAAATACGTTCAGCCCACTCCAACAGTCATTCTCCGCACTAAGATCGACCTATTGGTTTTATATATATATATATATATATATATATATATATATATATATATATATATATATATATATATATTGACCCCATCATCTCGAAAAATGCTGCTAGCGATGATTAGCCTCGGGATCTCTATCGGGTTTTGGGCAGAAGTAAGTGAAAAAAGGTTTTTGTTGTGCTCAGTTTAGGTTTAAATGGAAGAATCAGTCAGAAGTTAAACCTTAGGAGTATAACATTATTTATAATAACTATTCTATATTTTTAAAAGGTATGATCCAATAGTTAGTTTTTGCACTTCTCACTTACATTCTAAGTTTTAACCTGTGTCGTAACCACAATAGTTCATTTGTCTTCCATCCTTTTTGCAAAATATTTTCCTTGAACTTTCTGACCATAGAATGTCACCAAAATCAGTTATGTGATTAGCGGTTGACAAAATGAACTAATAATACGGAAGGGCAGAAGGGGATGTACACAAGAGCTAAAAGAAAGTGGATGTATTTTAATAACAATAAATTTCGAATGCGTTTTAAAGATTGTATAAAGAGACATTGGTTTCTAGAAGAACGCCTTCATGGAAGGCAGTGAAAACTTGACCGTTCACCACCGAATATATTTAAAAACCATAGGAAGTTTGCATTTAAAATAAACGGTTTCTCATAAATAATCGATTAAATACATAAGGAAAAAAATATTGGTTAGGGTGAAGGGAATTCTAACAATTTCCAGTCCGAAACTTAGCAACAATGGCACTAGAGCGCGTTGCCACTTGTATGTACTTCTAAAGCACTCCTACTACTCCATTCGTTTACTAATGTAAGAAGGGTTTCCGTTGACATCATTGTTGGAGCTTCCAAATATATTGCACTAACATATCACGAAATTTGGGGATAATGATGTATTTCAACATATATAAAACATTAAATCATACTTTACAATACCGTACTTCAATAATTATTTACTCTCCCCGAGTTAATTTCTGAGATATTCTGCAGAATGAGTGAGAATAATTAAACACTGAATTCTAAAGCTAATCAATTAGATGGGCATGCTTCAAGATATTAATAATAACGCCCACGTAAGGGTGAACTGGTTGGTAACTTTCAAGCTAAAACATATGATTTCAGAAAATGTATGATTCGATATTTTTAACCCCTTTGATGCCCCTCAGTTCAACCAAACTAAACTAGTGCGGATGAAAATAAATTGGTTTGTTATGAGAAACTTCTCTATCAATAAAACCAGGTTGTGTGCAAGTTGGCCCTCGGATCCTGGACTGTAACTTATTACTACGACTTTCCCGGTTGTGTGCAAGTTGGCCCTCGGATCCTGGACTGTAACTTATTACTACGACTTTCCCGGTTGTGTGCAAGTTGGCCCTCGGATCCTGGACTGTAACTTATTACTACGACTTTCCCGGTTGTGTGCAAGTTGGCCCTCGGATCCTGGACTGTAACTTATTACTACGACTTTCCCGGTTGTGTGCAAGTTGGCCCTCGGATCCTGGACTGTAACTTATTACTACGACTTTCCCGGTTGTATGCAAGTTGGCCCTCGGATCCTGGACTGTAACTTATTACTACGACTTTCCCGGTTGTGTGCAAGTTGGCCCTCGGATCCTGGACTGTAACTTATTACTACGACTTTCCCGGTTGTGTGCAAGTTGGCCCTCGGATCCTGGACTGTAACTTATTACTACGACTTTCCCGGTTGTGTGCAAGTTGGCCCTCGGATCCTGGACTGTAACTTATTACTACGACTTTCCCGGTTGTGTGCAAGTTGGCCCTCGGATCCTAGACTGTAACTTATTACTACGACTTTATATTAGCATGGTGTTTTCATTTTTGTACAGTACGCTATGGGTCTGTCTCTGCGGCTATTGAATTATATAACATAAAATTAAAGTTTCCTTTCCTACTTTATTACCCCGAAATCGATTTCACATATATTACAGCATACAGTTTTCTATACTAATCAAACTTACGAGTTTTACCAAATGTGCAAAAGTTTGTATAACAATGAATGTGCAATTTCTATTATTATTATCATCTATTTTTACGTTCTATCATTATATATTTGCATATTTTTTATTCTCAGTCAAGAGATAAAAAACAGTTTAACACCAAAAATCAATGTATGTGTAACTACCTCGAAATTTCATAACAAAGTACGTATTTTAAAATAAGTAATGTTTTATGCTTTAACCTGCCTTTTCTGAATTAAAAATCTATTTCATCAACACAACCAGGAACACCTCGTGTCACCAATTACTTAATGCAAAGATTTTATGGAATACTGTAATCGATTTAATAGTAAGGTAAGGTATATGGTGATTTATGTATTATACATGCATACTTTACACACCATACTCAATGTTTGAAAGCTAGTTTTTTACTCAGTCTTGAACAAAACATTAGTATTTAGTTATTTTACACCAAACTGCTGAATACTTTTTATGTTGTAATGATTAATTCTTAATACAGTTTACCCTGATTTACACATATTCATTTCTTATATTCACAATGGGTTCATTCAAATTTATTTATTCACTTAATATAATGTCTGTACGTAAGTTTGAGGTCTTTTATTCCTTTGTGTTTGAATGCGCTCAGGCATACGTAATAGAACTCGAGTTCTTTATATTATTTTAGTAATGAAATAATTGTTATATCGAACGAACAAAACATTATGTTATTACAATAGTGGTTTTATAATAATTTCATATTACTGGCTATGGAACGAGGAACATTCGGGCTTTTTTCCATTATGACTAGTTTTTCAACACTCAATTTATTTCTGTTTGTACATTATTATTTTTGGTTTCAGGAGTTATTGGAGGTGAAGAGTTAGCGGCGTGATAGAGATGTGACTCTCAAGAATAAATGGGCTGAATATATGAAGTGTATTTTATTTATTTTACACAAATAAGTGAAGTGGCGTGAATTTTCCACAACTCGTCTCGACAGATTGGTTCGTTTGGAAAATAATGTAAAACAAGATAGAAAAACGAGAGGGGGTTTTCACAGAGTGTTTTTATATATTTTGAAATGAATTTATAGGGTTTGTGATTGGTGTGTACTAGTAGATTAAAGGTATTAGTTCCTAAATACCCTCGGTCCTAAACCTTCCCCTTCCCTTCCTTTATCAACTACATTCCGTCCTCCCTCACCCTCTTCCCTCTTCTACCCTGTCTTTAGAACCACCACGCCTATAACATTCGAAATCAAATCATCCGAAATAGAAAATAATCCGTTAAAAAGATTTTTTAAATTATGGAGATTTCTATGAACCGACCCCTTGCATATACGTAGGCTATGGTTAGTGCAATTTGTTTTATAACCGATTTTCATACAATTTTGAGGAATTACTATCGATTTACAACCAACACAAATGTTTTTTAAAAAAAGTTAGTAAGATTTCTTTTATAAAGTGGAGGACCAAACAGCGGTGTGGGGTCGGCGTCGTGTAGGGTTAGTAGCTGCTGCGCAGAGCAGACTGCGCAGCCGACCGCTGACGGGCCGCCCAGCGATACCAACAGCAAGGATGGCGACCTCACGGTCTCCCTGGAGCAGGGGGTGAACAGTGTCAAGGCGGAGGACATCATCGTGTTGACAGACGACGGTAATGTGATAGCACCCGCGCTGGTCACGTCACAGCAGCTTCACGACATCGAGGAAGAAGAAGACCAGGTGAACGGAGAAGGGGAAGATGCGATATCTGTGAGTTCTTCTTCTCTAACCATCAGGAAAGACCAGCAGAAATTGTGCAACTCTCCCAGCCCGACGTTCTCATCCGCATTTATAAAGTCCTCGTCCTCTTCCGACCGAAAGAAGAAGAAGAAGAAAGTGCGAACGCGGTCTGTTACAAGCACGACAAGCAGTGATACGTGTGGTAGTGCCACCGGAAGTCACAAGATGCAGGCTGAGCAGGGCAGCATCGGAGATCTACAGAAGTACCACAATCGTTATCTGAGAAACAGGAGGCATACTCTCGCCAATGTTCGGTGAGTGAGTCCTCTTGCTTTTGTGTTAACATATGTATACCGCATGTCTGCATGCTCAATAAAACCTAGACCATAAACTAACTTAAATAATTAAATGATTAATTAATGATACCTAGGTGTTAAAAAATATGAAATCCCTGCACTGTTTTACCATAAGAAAGTGGAGTATTTGAGGACTACCGCCTAGTGTCATACCAGGATATTCAGTATGGCCACTGAAATGTCTGGGTCTTAAGTATATCCTACAGTTAAAATTAAAAAACAGATCCTTCACACATCACACTATTTTGTATATTAATTAGGCCCCCACAAAATACCTGGACTAGATAAAAACTATGTTAAAGGAGTTGTTAAACCAATAAAATATCAAGATTTAAACGGTAATATTTCACCTCCTGCAAAAAACTAACTTGAGAGATGTCGACTCAAACGGCATTACCCACCATTTGCTCATCTCATTGAAATTGAACCCCAAAGGTCCATTTCATCGCAGTTATTACTAAGGCAGTGCAAAGTGTCGAGAAATGTGAAAGGTTAAGGGAGGGATCGGCGGAGGACGGGAGCGGAGACGTCTTACCCCTAACGACCAGATTAATTGGAGAAGCCATCCTTTATCTCTTGTTAGCAGTAATGGTGGATAAACTACGTCAATTGATGTTAGCGTTCCTTACAATTTGTTTGACAGAGATTTATTTCTTGATCTAAATGGTGTTTATAATATTTGCTATAAAATTGTGAGCCTAAAGCTGCACACTTGTTTGTTTATTTGCTTCGTAAAAAGTTCGAAATTTACAGACCGCTGTATTCTTACTGATTTCTCCAGCTGTGAGATGGTTTTCGTTGGTTTGTATTAAAATACAGAATATACTATTAATAATTCATTTGTGGTTCAAATACAGTAAAAACTGCAAGATTACTTTGGGTTCAAATTTTATAATTCGTGTACTATTATTACCTCAAAGGTCAATATAGTCAGTAATCCACTAATATATCTGTATGATGATTTGAGCCGGAATCAGAATGAAAGATCCTCCAATATAGGCTCCCACGTTTTGGGGATGATTGTATTACTTCATTCATCGAAACATTGGAAGATTAGTGAGTAATCCTATCAAATCACGGTACATAATGCAGTTAGAGAGTATATTGAAGATCAACCTGCTCATCGACGTGCGATTAGTCAATATTATGGCTAATTGGTCATAAATATTTGATGTTCTGATTATTGTTGGTCCACCTATAGCTAAACTATTGTATGCTGCTCTTAATTAAATTAATTAGCATTGAAAATGTAGGTTCAATTAATCAATTAAATGCTTCTGTAAACCGTTTACTCCGTTGATTATGTTAATGGTTTTGTAATATTTGCTACAGGCGTCTGATACAGTACAATAGTATTTTTTACATTACAGTGTCAAGATATATTTCAGTTATGCACCTTAAATTCTAAAATTTTGTAAAGTTAGTGTAAATCTACAAGTCCGAGATAATTATGAGTTATTTCGTTACCCAAGTAACAATTTTTGTGTAATTGTTTAAACTATATTTAGTTAAAACAATAAAGTTAATATGGAATTATGCATAACTAAATCAGTTGTATATTTTATATAACTTTACATTGTCCATATTAAAGATGTTGTCTCGAAAAGTGTTAGATATATAATATACAATAATACACCTTTTAACACAAAATATGCTGACAATTTAAATAACACTGGCCAGAAATACACAAACATCGAAAACAATCTTGAAATGTTATACACATGCAAAAACGTCACCTATTGTCAACTTTACAACGTTTTGAAATTTAAAAAAGTGCCAAATTTAATCCCAGTGTATTATTAAATGACAAAGATTTTCTAACAAAAATATTTTATTTGATAGACTTTTATACGATGTAAATTGATTACATATAAAATTAAATAAAAACATTTAGCCACTAAAGCATTTAAAAACATTATGACAATTTGGTTTCAATTATTTATTTAAATAATTTACCTTAACCTACAAATACCTGATGATGAATTCATTGAATTCAAAATGTACTTGTATAAAATTTAAATCTATCAAAAGTATTAAAAGGTATATTATTGTATATTTCTATTGTCTTAGCAATTCTTTGACTGTTCCAATGTGTTTTTTTATAATGACAAGAAGCTGAGACAGTTCTCACTGCAGTTAGTCTTAAAAGTTAGTGCTTGGTTCTGGAATAACAAGAAAATTCAAGATGGAAAAGGTATGGAGTAGGGGAAACATCCTACTAAGATCCACGAGGAGGAATAGCTGACACACTATATCTGGCATGTTACCTTTGAAGAAGGGAAGGGAGCTTTATTCCAACCCCTCAAATCAAAGTGGACCCTGAACCGCACTACCTCAAGTTCAAGCTAGCAACAGCCTTTAACACTACTAAAGATGATCCATGAACTAAAACAGTCACTCTCCACAGTAGACTAGACCTACCAATTACATCCCAAATCTCGAAATCTGCGCTTAGTAATGTATTTGCTCGTGGACATTTACAAGGTTTTTCAGAGAGACCTAACTAATACATCGAGTGTTGCTGTACCCGGGGTAATTTCAACTGAAAGGTACAAACCAGCCAGTTGTCAAACTTCTACTGCGGGATGGACGTTGATTGCCAGCCCATTTAGTTTAGCACTGTCCACTGGAGACTTTACATACATATCCCCAGAATGTTTCAGTTCATTGCAGATTTTTAAAGTTGGAAATTGTTATCATATATTGAGTCAGATTATAGCCTTTCTTATAAAATGAACTACCATGACCTGTCAAATCTTATACGACGACTTTAAACTAAATAGTGTTTGATATTGAAACACATAATTAATTCAAATTACACCTAATTACACTACATGAATAAAAATAACTGTATTATCTGTGCTTATATTTTAGAGGTTTCACTAGCTTACAAACTGTTATAGAGGTGTGCAATTTCAATCACTGCTGCTTATATAAGAAAATTTAAATGTTATCAAAATAAATAGTTTAGTCGAATCGAATTTTTAATTACGGTTTGATTAACATACCAATTAGGCCATAACAAATCTGAAAAACGCAGTTTATATTAATTAAATACACATTTCATCAATAATGTCATACTCTCCTTCTGGAAATCACGTAAATGTGTGAAATATTGCCCATTTATAAATGGGCTATAGTTTAACTAGCAGATACCCGCGGCTTCGCCCCGCATTTTTGTGTAACATTCTGTATATTTGTACGAATAGCTACCACGGTTTCGTAATGCTTGAACTATTTCAGATCATCTAGAGTAACTCCATAGCCGAAGCTCATAGTTTTTATTAGTGAAAGCATGTGTGACGTAATGTGAGTATGGAATTAGTCATAAATCGTGTATCAGGTGTATCATGTTCGTATTTTACAGTGTTCATGATTAAGAGGACAAGAAGTTGCTGAAACACCAGTTGGGGTTATTATTAAGTAAAGGTGTGAGTAATTCTTATTTCTGGTTTTACAATTTTAGTTAAACTTAATTATATTTCCAACTCGAAATTGGATATTGCTGTTTTGCCCCGAGAAACAATATAAATAGACCTACTATATATAATTTTGTAATGAGGTTGGATTTAAAACAGTGCAGTTTTATAAATTGTATGGATATAGATATTGATATTGAAATTAAAAACTAAAACCGTCATCAGTAATACTAAAACGTTTCAATACTTATGTAAAGATAATACTTACACACTAAAGTTCTTGCTTCCCAATTCAAGTTTGCTACATTACAGTATGTCCTCGGTCCAGTCGGGGAACTATATCAGTTTACGTACCTAATCAGTATCGTATATCTCATCAGTGTGATGAAATGTATTCGATGAGACATAAAACATAAAAATTGCATTTGGTGTCTCGTGTATCGCATTGTGACCCAGGATAAACAAAATTGGTTTGCCTTGTTGCCGCGATGTTGAAAAAAGAAGTTTTCTTACTTTTGTTATACTTGCAATAAATGTAAACAAAATAGAAAATATTGGCTAAAGTAATTAAGCATTTGGCCTTGCTCTCATAATACAATGTTGACACAAAACAGTTGAATACATCAAAGTAGCTCTTCGAATTCACATTTCACAACTTTAGAGACCAAGATGGGATTATTAGCTGTTCTATAGATCAGTGGGGCGTAGCCCGGAAGGATTTACGAAATAAGAATGACCTATTTTCATCTTAGGAATCCTAAGATTGTCCATGTACAATTTCAGTACACTCGGTTGATTAGAATATACGTGAAAGCAAAACAAACAAACAAAGACACTTTCGCATTTATAATATTATCAAGATAGAGGATGGCACACAAGAATAAATTAATTCCATTGATTTATATCCTATTTATATGAGCTTTACAGCTAACAATTAATGCAGTAACTAGTTAAGGAGAGCTTAGAAAGATTCATTCAGATGAACACTGTAGTTATATGTTTGCGATATAAAAACGGTCGTTTGCGTTATGTCCGGGAACACTGCGGCACTTCTCTCCACTGAGTGCAGTATTCGCACCAATGGCTCACAACGCGCTCCTCCCTAGTAACACATAAATACACACAAAGATGTTAATGCGGTGGTTTCATGTCCTTTGTTTAGCCAGCCGAAACTACAGTCCCATGAACAACACCTCCTGCTGGTATTTCATCGGGCGTGATTATCTAAATGTATAACACCTTTGTCCTAAACCACACGTTGTTGTGTCCTTACATAAAGTCGTTTTCTGAAATTCTGTTTTGTTAATTGGCTGAGCTTCAGCGAAGCCTATCTCTCGTGGAGCTGTTAAAATTCCATTTCAGTTTGTAGTTTAGCATTTCCGCACGTTATTTTAAAGTAGATCTGACCTACAAACATGAAATTGAGCGTGAAGCTTCACTTCTACACTCTCAGCTTCTTTTGGACATCTCTGAATTTAATAATGTTACTTCATGGGATTTGGCTGAGCTATAGTAAATATTTATAAATTGGTCTTATGGGCAACCACGGTGGTAACGAGAAAACAGCCAAAAATAATTTTGTTAAAAAGTTGAGGACAAAGATGTAAGATTTCAACATGTTTACATAATGGCACATGGAGCTTATTTATTGTTTAAAAAGGACAATAGTAATCTTAAGTAAATATTTGATTTCAGCGCACACCTTGTGGCAAGATATCTCGAGAAAGATCACCAGTAGACTTTGAATTATGTTTAAGACTTGATTTCGACATAGACAAGAGTGAATCGAATCTATGATGATGCATGTCAACCATGGTATTTGGTCGAATGTCATTGAAACCTATCAATCGGTAGGCTGACAAAATGTCTCTTTTGTCTGCCGCGGAATGTAAGAATGTATTATCTGTACAATTCTTGTGTATATATCTGTCTATAGGATATCTTGAGAATGAAATGAGCTGTAGACAACATTTTCATTGCCGCCTCAGCATTGTGCTCCTACTATGATATATATTCATAAGATTTTGAAAATAGAGTCTGAGATCTGAAATGTTTATTAAATACTAGCATTTACCTGCGGGTTCACACGAAATTTGCTACTAAAAACAGAGACATCATGGAAATTAGGCCTAAATTAGGCCTTTTGAGAAATTCAACTATGGCAGAAGAACTACCTTAGATCGGAATAAACTACAATAGCCATTGGTATACACTTCTTTACCGAAATAGGCTTCTTAGGTCTGCGTTCGTGTGTATATTCTCGATCGGGTATATACACAACTTTACTACTTGCTAAAGCTCAAAAAGGGAGTTTTAAAGACCAATAAGGCGTAGCCTAGTGCGATTTTCAAAATGGCACTTTACGTAAGCTATGGACCCTAAGAATGTCCGAGCAAAATTTCAATACAATAGGTACAGTAGTTTGTACAACATGTTATTAGATTTGTATTTAATAGAATTGATAATACTGTGATATTTATGTAACAGATTGTAATACTAAACAATAATATAATATAAATGTGAAATGTGATGATATTGCAGTGATTTTTGTTTTGTGAAAAAATGCGAAACATCCCCGTGATATCCGAGATTCATCCAATTAAGTACCCAATCAGTCTTTGCCGCAAGCTCTATTATTGCGTGGAACGAAGTTACGGGATCTCTACAGGATCAAACCTTTAATGCAATAATCGTAACAGCAACACAAACTTAGTATTTCAATTACTAGGAAATTTCCATTAGTGAGACAAGGTACGGACGGTCCTTTCCAGCAACTCGCACTGAAGTGTGAAATACGGCTGACCTGAACTCCTAGACGCCATTTGAAATCTAGATACAAATCGATAATAATATATTATATTATATGCTTATGGAGCTGGAATGACCCAGAAATTAGTACATCAGAATATTAATCCAAACGCTACTATTCTAAAATAGAAATATATGGTGAATGTTATATATTTAATTCAGTGTTAAATATTGGAGCACGTTTTGTGAAAATCTTCTTAATTTTATAACTGTCTTTTTTGTAATTTCTCTAAAAGTGATTATTTTATTGAAATATTATATACCTTTGTCATTTGGCAGTTTTTAGCTGATTTTAGCACTAAACAAAATTTTTTTAACAAAACTTATTCATAGCTTCAGTAGCTAAACAAACGAACTCATACAAATTTAATTGTTTAATAAATTTATTACAAGTAACAAGTTAAAAGTTTGTTTCCTCTATGAGTTTGCAGGTCACGGATCAGGTACTTGAAGTGAAGTATTATAATCCTTTAGCATGTTACAATTAGTCTAATGAACCTTTGTAACTTAACTACTTGAATTTCAGGGATACCATTTATATATATATATATATATATATATATATATATATATATATATATATATATATATATAAACTAGCTGAGACGCGATTTTCACAGCCAATATTCAAAATCAAAATCCTAATACTACTTACTAATAACGCTTATGGTGTAGTAATATGATGGAATCCTACGAAGTTTTTCAAATGTAAGTAAGCACACTCCCGGTAGATACATTATTGAAGTGTTCATGGTTTCGAGTGTCAGAGTTTCACCTGAATCCTATATCATGTTTTTCACGTTAAGAAGCATTTATAGTAAGCAGTAATTATATTTCAAACGTCACAGATGAGACAGCATTGTTATCTCGAACATGAAAATTCAAATTCGTAGGACTCCGGAACCTACTTTCGTCAAAAAATATACTTCTATCCTTTTTATATACTTCCGGCCTCAGTTATTTCCAGTACCATAGTAGAGTTTGACTTGTCCAGACGATGAAAAATATACACATACCTAGGACTGAGAACCCAACTTCTATTAAAAAGCACCTACTTCTGGCCGTTTAAGTTGCCTTACGGTGCCACAGTCAACTTTGCCTTATTAGTAGCGCTAAAAAATGTCTTCGGTCAGAAAGCATCTTCTTTCAGCTCTTTTAAACCACTTTCAGTCTAAAATATTTCCAGTGCCATATTTGAGTTTGCCTTGTCCCAATAAAGAAAATATACATATGTACGTAGGAATGAGAAATCTATGACGGTCTACTTCTGTATAAGAGGAAAATCCTTATTTCGTTTATACTTTCATAATAATTGTTTATAAAGTTTTTGGCCAGTAAAAATCTTGTTGTTTTTGGGACTGTAGCCTGGGAAAGAATGGGTCGTTAAGGTATGTTAGTGTTTATTTCTGTTTTTTATATAAGCCTCTTTTAAAATTTCGTATCATAATATTAAGGAAGCCACCAGTTTGGAGAACCTTACGTGAAATCTTTCACAGCTTTGTTCAATAAGGTTGGTTGCATAACACTGGTTAAATAATATTTACAATGCATAGATGTTTTAATTCGTCACGTGTGCAATCTGATTTTAAAAAGTTAATGTTAATGTTAAAGTTTAGACATTAATTTAGTATTTGTTATCTGAAATAGAATACAGATCACGTACTGTATACTTAAAGTTTTATACAATATTAGTCTAAATAGCTGTTTAGTGTCAAATTTGGAATAAAGAACAAAAACACTAAATTTATTTTCTGAATTAAAATATAATCCACGTAAAATTTCTCTTCATATAAATATTTGTTTAATTTCAGAGAATATTTAACAAAAGAAATTAGCCGAATTGGTCCAACCTCTCAAGATTACTATTTAGTAACGCATTTACCGATTAATTTTTATTTGTAAGGTAGAACTTTTATATTTAGCAGTTTATTACTACTTTTAGGACCAAGCAATTTTACTAAAGGTTTGAATAGTATTTTCAATTTCATTAATTGCTTCTATAGTTACAAAAACAGGCAATATAAAAAATTATATTTTAGAATTTATTATTTTAAAAATTAGTAACCATTAATTTGTTTACTCTATAAGTTTGCTGAAAACATGCAAGGTATACAAGATGAGTATCATAGTCCATGTTAATATTTGTTAGTGAATTTTCCATAAAGAGCTAAATAAATTATGTATTTTTTTATACTTTGCTTCTTTCACATCTGTAATTTATTAAACTTTTCTGAAATACGAATAATAATAGTATGTGCTGCAAAAAATATATTATTTCATATACGTAAATTTCTGCAATGTATTATTTTAATTTATTGTTTTATTAAATATGTATTATTTTATGAAGTGCTTCCTAATGGCCCGTAAATAATATTAACAAAGATTGCGTGAACAAAAAGATAGTTAAGTATTTTCATGTGGGGTGCAATTATTTAAAAAAATTTTGTGGTACCAAAAACCCGTATAAATTTGTCATTTATTTTCGAAAAAAAATTTTAATATAATTTTATTTTATATAAAATGTAATAAATGATAAACTAGGCATACATAACATGCATTATTTAAAACATAAAAAGTAGTACTATATTGCATCTTTCTTCACTTATTCTGCCAATAGTGTTTATGCGTTCTCCCTCGTACTGTTTTAATTTTCTATTAGAATTCTCTTCCAAAACCATTCCCTTGCACAATTCTCATATCCCAATTTACTAGTCCAAATACATGTTTCCAATGTATGGCATGTAAGGATTTGTCTATTTTAATTAAATTTTAATATTTTTGAATTTCTCCATGTTTGAAAACTTCACTACATTTAATTTTCTTTTCAAGGTTTCTCTGATATCCAAATACAAAACTATGTAGAACCTAGCTAATTCTGAGTTCAGATTAACTCTTTAAATATTTGAAGTTACCCATCTCGAGGCCAAACATTTCAAAAGAGGGAAGCAGTAATTACCTCACTCCCTCGTAACAAAATTGTCGCAAATCAAGTCAACCATCTCCCACTGTAACAATGTCATCGTTTTAGTTTTAACCATCCAGTCTGTATTTATGGTGTATGAATTTTGTACGAAACGTTTACATTTTTAAAAGTGATATCATCATAGTACCTACCTTATCTAATCAATAAATATGGCTGTCAAGTATTTTGATCTGTATATTCTCGTTAACTCCTTAATTTGATCAATACTGTATTTCTTGATAACATATTAAAATAACATATCCCTTCTTTTTAAATATGTTTTCATTAATTTAATCCAATGACAAATGTAAATGGTATTGTTATACAGGGTGAAGTTAAGTCCCTCGTCTTCCCTCTGAACTTCTGAATGGCTGAATATTTTCAAAAGCCCATTTTGGGGATTACAATAACATTAACTGAAGTTAACGTCTTATGGTTGTAAGGACCTATTATGGGAAGGGCTGATTCTATGCGAATGTTGAGTTTAGCTTTAGTTCACATCACTCTTAGTGGAGCGTCTGGAATCTGACGCTGTTGCAGACATGGCTCCAGAATCTGGAGTCATGTTCGTGTGAAGGGATCCATAAACAGTCTGCGATGAAGAACGAAGAAGCTCAAAACAAACACCCTGCATCGTTTCAACATCAGAGACACCCAGACTACAAAATTGTGTACCTGCAGAGACAATGAGAACCCTTTCACCTAGATTGCACGTTTTAATATAAAAATGTTTCACTCGAAATTGGGTTACATGGGAAGAAACTCAAATATTTTAATCTATAAAATCCATCGAGTAGTAACTCAAAATAAAAATCGTGGCAGAAACAAACGATATCTGTTTTTCCTACACAAAATTGGCGGCTATTAGAAACTTCATAAGTTATTAATACTACTCATTATATTTTATTATTTAGAATATTTTATTTTACTTTACCCTACTATTTTGGTGCAAGGCAGAGAAATTTAAAAACATATAAAACGTGGGGAAATCTCAATGGGCATTTCCTTTAAAAATCCTTTAAAAAGTTAATATGGGGAGTTAAACTTATGTATACCCTGTTGGGTTTGAGTTTATTCAGATTTAGAGTTTATTGAGAACCTCGTTAAATTTAGATAACCAATTGTTACGAAACCTTTATGGTTGGAATGGTACGACTTAAACAGGCTATTAAATGTTTATTTAGTTGCTGGTGCTTTTAAAGAAAATCCACTTTCGTGACGTATTATAGATGGATTTTATGTCAATAAACACGGTATTATCTAATGAATGGTGCAATAGAATAATTGTATAATTATTATACAGTAAAGGGTAGGGAGGGAGAAGAAATTTTGTTAAGAAAACAGTTTACTGTTATTTCCATTTAATAGCATACAAATTAGGTATAGTAGAATGATGTAATACTTGAAGCAGTTACTCAAGGAGAAGTTATAAAGTTCTCATTAGTTTCCTTATTGGACATGTGCGTCACGGGCAAGAGTCCCGATAGCATTATAATTGACCGATGTCAATGAGTGGAATTGAAAAATTGGCCGGGACTTTTGAGTGCAATTGGTGCCGCCCCAAACAGGCCACTTAAAGCTGGTTACTTAGCAGTCTTGCGGACTTCCCTCTCTGCTTTGTCATCTTCATTGTCATCGTTGGTATAACTTCTTTATGATCTTGTATGAATTACTGCAATAACAGCTCGTGTTATCTAGCAAACAATGCCTACTATTCTGTAACATAAATACAATACATAACGATAAAATCTAACAATGCAATCACCATGTTTGGTTGGATAGTTTGATTTCTTGCCTATTTCGTTGTTTATAAATGTCATACGGAACGATACTAGCGCCCTAAATGTACCTGGAGTTTACTACTACGTGAAGGACCAGAGGACAAAAACTGTTTCAAAAATCCTTTTGCATTACAACCTTTCGAAAAATTTTAATCTAAGTATTAGTTGACATTATCTTCTGTATAAGGTGAGTAGACTTGTTTGTTTTAATATATCATTGGTGATATATTAAAATTATCATTGGTTGATTCCCAAAGATAACAAGATTTCCGACATTTGCCATCGTTTCACGTTACAAGAATATAAAAATACGTTTTTCGAATTGGAATTTATCATTTCCTGCAAGAGTACATTAGATTAAAAAAACAGATTAAAATAGCAATGTCCTTGCCAAGGTATAAAACATTACCAACAGAACAAATTTTACGTCTAGTAAATTTGACATTATAGTACGTCTTAAGTTTTCTTACTTTTTTTACTTTGAGGAAACCATCTCAATGTACTGATTTTCACCTGGAAGATAATAATCATAAAGAAGAGAAACGCCTGATTCTTCTTCCAGACAAAAGAGAAATCGCGCCAGCCTATTGAGACTTCAAGGACATTCATCCAAACCCAATTGCTGAATGTGCATCATCATAGAACTCATTCTTATACCGGATATTCCAAATTTAATGCAAACTAAGGGGCTCTTGGAAACTACACGAGATTCAGCAAAGGTTAATTGGACAAAGTTATACGTAATGAGGAGTGAAACAAATAATTTTGTTTATGTTAATTATGGGTTGGGTTGATCACTCTCTGCGCTCATGAACTATTTAAATTTTCATAATCTCACAGCTCTTGTAGTAGCGCATATAATGTTTTCTTACATGAAATTTCTTCAAGTTTTAAAATATTATAATGACACTTTTTTTACAATTACAAAGCAATTATTTTTTTATTTTGTAATCCAAAATAATAGTTGGCCTATTCACGAACAATTCATGGAACATTATTATTGGCAACTTGTCTAAAATGCTCGCTCATCAGCCTCAATACTCACAATCGCTTTCAATACTCATTTGAAAACAAAAAACTATCAAGATGGAAGACATTAATGGCAACTCGGAAATTATTCTAGACAATTACCGAGTTTTAAATTAGTGTTAAGTAACAAAACACAACTTTCTAATGTTACATTATAGCACACGTAGATTGGTAGCTGAATCGAAAACAACAGCAGATGTAACGGACTACTGCTGTACAAACGCGATATTGTGGCGTTATTGTGTATGAATGGGTAGGTTATAAATGGAGCTTGTCGGAGAACATTATGTGTGGGAGTAATGTGAAAGCACACCTTTGCGTCGAGAGTGTATTAGCCCGGCGACCTCGCGTGTTATAACACCACGCTATTTGCAAAAGATAAAAAGTTGTGTAACTGATACTCTTTAAAAGCTCCTTACTTATAACCTTTGCTAGTTCTGGACATGTTTCATAAAATATAATATGGTTCAATAATTTTACTCTCATCCCTACAATTGAAAATTTTGTATGGTTAACTTGTTTGTAGGACTATACGTTTATTAAAAAAGTTTCAACACGACAGTTTAAACAAACCACAGTTTACTTATATCGATGCAGTTTCAATACACACTTACTTACTCTCCAAAGATTACTATAGTCTTTAAAAGAGAACTTAATTAAGGCCTCTGCCTTTTAAGGTCTTTTTAAAAATGGTTTGTAATTTTAATTTAAGTAATAAATTCGACTACAATTTTGGGTTCAACTGGAATAACAGGTGACTAAAAAAGGGAAAAATAAATAAAATGATGAAAAGAAAAACATTTTCACTGAATATAGGCCACTAATATTGTAACATTTTCTTCAGTATTGTGTTTTATATTTTCTAGTGTGTGTTATATATTTATATAAACATATAATTCGTAATAATATATAGTGTATGCTCTATATATTTGTATATTTAAAAATGAAGACTGTTCTATTGCTTATTCTAAAATAATACAATTACATGCAGAGGTCACATGAAGTAAGTTAGATACATTCTAAAAAATAATTTCTAAATTTTACTGGTACTTGATACATTCTGCTGTAACTCCTATTATTACTTCATTATGGCCAGTGCATTACGGAGGGTTGTAACCATAAAAGAGAGTTTTCCCTCTTATCAATTGGCAAATACTAATAGTAATGCAAAGGCTAAAGTTATTAGTTAATACAAATTTAACTTGAATAAATATTTCTTCATTTTAAAAATTATTAGTTATATCAGAATTTATTTACATAATAATTTATTGCCCCTGTTTATTTATCAGAGTTCACGGAAAACGTTGCACAAGCAAGTTTTCCTTAATACGTGACGACAAACTTCTATCTTAGTTAAAGTTTCAAGTTTCCTGTAGCGGTTTGCATAGTTAAACTATAAACTAGGATTACTGATTTAAGCTGGGCGCGTTGATTAATGGCGTTTGATGCTTTATCATAAAATAATGCGTTAATGCACATAAGCAATGTGCTGTTGGGTCGCGCCCTATTAATATTATAAATAAGAAAGTTTATGAACAATCATATCTGTATGTCTGAGTGTTAGATTTATAATAAACCATACAACATCTAGTAGGTAGAATTAGACTAAATTTGGCACTGCTTTGATATGAGAATACCATGTGTGCATATTTTTGAATACAACTTATTAAAATACTTATTTTAATATAGCTACAAATAGCATTACCAGTTGTACTGTCTAACATTGTGTATGAATGGTAGCAGTGACGATTCAAAGCATGTAGTTTATTTGGGGTTTTCAATTAGTTTCTTTTAAAATTTGGGGATGAAATATTTACAGTAGCTAATGGAACAAAAAGTGCGGGACCGAACACTGATATGATTTGCTATGTGAGTACAACTCGAGGAAATAAACGAAAGTAGTGAGCATAAAAATGGAATCCCAAAGCAATACACCACACTCAAAGTGCAGTTTGTTATAGCAGAAAACCATTGAGGGGGCATTGAATACGTTTCGCACTGAAAAGGCATACGATATTGATTAAGTATATACAGCTTATAAGACTCCTTAATTGAACCAAGAAAATAGGATGATAAGTTATAGTGAAAAGAGATTAAAAATTAAGGCATAACTTTCGAGTGCTCTATTTGATTTATAGATATTCATACCTTTGAATTACAAGTACGGTACCGAAGTAATAGAAAATACGGTGAGCGCGGTAAGCCATAAGATAATCATACATTTCATTTTAGGAAATTATAATAATCATAAATATTATTACCTAACCGGAACATTTCATAGATGTTTTGTTGTAGATATATATTTTCTTGATCAGAGCAAAACGAACTATATTTTTTTAATCGGAGTAGGAAGACAAAATCAACTGTAGTGGCGGCAATATAATTCATTCGAACCAGAAATACTCATACAAGCGAAAAACCTGAACAAGAGTCGGTCACAATCCTCTGATCCTCTTAACCATAAGCACTTGATTAATATCTTCTTGCTACATGCCTATTCTCGTTTCTAAATAATCATATGGTTCCATAATATTACATTATAAGTCCTTTCATTTAAATACTATAGACGGCAAGATTATCATTTTACTTCATTGGCCTAAAATGTTTCAAGGGTTATTGGAATAATTTCTGGTATACTATTATTTTCATGTTTATTTTCAGAGAAATTCGATTTTGTTTATTAATTATCGAACTGTTTCGCTTGGAGCCCTTTCACTTTTGTCTGTCTGACCGCTTTACATCTTGAAACAAACTCACGTCTAAACTTAAAATTTAGCATTATCCAATATTTTTAAAAAGCCAACATAGTTTACGATGCATGTCACTCCATAGGGTTTGAGTGACTATTAGTTAAAATTTTAAATTGGTCTTATGGGTATCCCTGATGGCAATGACAAAATCGCAGAGTAAATACATCTGTAAACAAGAGTAATATACAAACCTATGAAATTTTAAGATGTGACATATAACAACACATATAGCATGCACTTGACATTTTAAATTTAGCCTCAGCGAAGCCTGTTACGCAACATTTTTAGTGGCGCACTCCTATCTTTTATTATTTATACAACAGTAAAACAAGCAATGTTATAAATTTTAGCTATGTTATAAATATAGAACCAAATTATGGCAAAAAGGTCAATCCAACTACCACTACAACTACTCACAGAGTGACGTGAAGGTTTTTGTAACTCTGATACTACATTAATATTGACAAAATATACTATAAAAAAGAAAAATTTAAATCATGACAGCCCTCTTCGAATATTTTTAGTTATATAATTCGGTAATACATTCCAGAAATATTTGTAATTTTTTTAAATGTAACATTTTTTGTGTTCAATGTTGAGGTCACCGTGTATATCATATGATTTTCTGCTAATTAATATGTATGTTTCATCTGGGCTTAGGTGTTTACACGTAAAGAAGATACCAGGTTTCGAAAAGTTATGTGACATAATGGTGACAAATATCCAAAATCCTGATATCCTTTCAAATAAACATAGACAAAAATTACCTTTAAATATAGTAGTAATTCATATCATTCGTTGGGATATTAATCTATGATAGATGCAACAAAAAATATGATTAGCAGATAAACCTAGGATAATAACCAATAAATTATGTTATTAGAAAACACTCTCGTATGTATTTAAAATAAATAATGAACCGTATTAAACTGTTACCAGCCACAACAATGTAAGTATGAAGTTATAGATAGTCTCTAATTACCATCATCTGAACAGTCGGCTGCGCAGGAACCGTTTCGTTTAGTTTAAACACCAATAAACATAAATAACGAGGTGTGAAGAGGTAGTAGTGTGGCTTCTGAAACTGATACCAGCCACAACAATGTAAGTATGAAGTTATAAATAGTCTGTAATTACCATCATATGAACAGTCGGCTGCGCAGGAACCGTTCGTTTAGTTTAAACACCAATAAACACAAATAACGAGGTGTGAAGAGGTAGTAGAGTGGCTTCTGAAACTGTTACCAGCCACAACAATGTAAGTATGAAGTTATAAATAGTCTCTAATTACCATCATCTGAACAGTCGGCTGCGCAGGAACCGTTCGTTTAGTTTAAACAACAATAAACACAAATAACGAGGTGTGAAGAGGTAGTAGTGTGGCTTCTGAAACTGATACCAGCCACAACAATGTAAGTATGAAGTTATAAATAGTCTATAATTACCATCATCTGAACAGTCGACTGCGCAGGAACCGTTCATTTAGTTTAAACACCAATAAACACAAATAACGAGGTGTGAAGAGGTAGTAGTCGTGGCTTCTGAAACTGTTACCAGCCACAAGAATGTAAGTATGAAGTTATAAATAGTCTATAATTACCATCATCTGAACAGTCGACTGCGCAGGAACCGTTCGTTTAGTTTAAACACCAATAAACACAAATAACGAGGTTTGAAGAGGTAGTAGCGTGGCTTCTGAAACTGTTACCAGCCACAACAATGTAAGTATGAAGTTATAAATAGTCTCTAATTACCATCATATGAACAGTTGGCTGCGCAGGAACCGTTCGTTTAGTTTAAACACCAATAACACAAATAACGAGGTGTGAAGAGGTAGTAGCGTGGCTTCTGAAACTGTTACCAGCCACAACAATGTAAGTATGAAGTTATAATTAGTCTCTAATTACCATCATCTGAACAGTCGGCTACGCAGGAACCGTTCGTTTAGTTTAAACACCAATAAACACAAATAACGAGGTGTGAAGAGGTAGTAGCGTGGCTTCTGAAACTGTTACCAGCCACAACAATGTAAGTATGAAGTTATAAATAGTCTCTAATTACCATCATCTGAACAGTCGGCTGCGCAGGAACCGTTCGTTTAGTTTAAACACCAATAAACACAAATAACGAGGTGTGAAGAGGTAGTAGCGTGGCTTCTGAAACTGTTACCAGCCACAACAATGTAAGTATGAAGTTATAAATAGTCTCTAATTACCATCATCTGAACAGTCGGCTGCGCAGGAACCGTTCGTTTAGTTTAAACACCAATAAACACAAATAACGAGGTGTGAAGAGGTAGTAGCGTGGCTTCTGAAACTGTTACCAGCCACAACAATGTAAGTATGAAGTTATAAATAGTCTCTAATTACCATCATCTGAACAGTCGGCTGCGCAGGAACCGTTCGTTTAGTTTAAACACCAATAAACACAAATAACGAGGTGTGAAGAGGTAGTAGCGTGGCTTCTGAAACTGTTACCAGCCACAACAATGTAAGTATGAAGTTATAAATAGACTCTAATTACCATCATCTGAACAGTCGGCTGCGCAGGAACCGTTCGTTTAGTTTAAACACCAATAAACACAAATAACGAGGTGTGAAGAGGTAGTAGCGTGGCTTCTGAAACTGTTACCAGCCACAACAATGTAAGTATGATGTTATAAATAGTCTCTAATTACCATCATCTGAACAGTCGGCTGCGCAGGAACCGTTCGTTTAGTTTAAACACCAATAAACACAAATAAAGAGGTGTGAAGAGGTAGTAGTATGGCTTCTGAAACTGTTACCAGCCACAACAATGTAAGTATGATGTTATAAATAGTCTCTAATTACCATCATCTGAACAGTCGGCTACACAGGAACCGTTAGTTTAGTTTAAACACCAATAAACACAAATAACGAGGTGTGAAGAGGTAGTAGTATGGCTTCTGAAACTGTTACCAGCCACAACAATGTAAGTATGATGTTATAAATAGTCTCTAATTACCATCATCTGAACAGTCGGCTGCGCAGGAACCGTTCGTTTAGTTTAAACACCAATAAACACAAATAACGAGGTGTGAAGAGGTAGTAGCGTGGCTTCTGAAACGCGGCCAACTTAAATAACATCATCACGCTGCACTCGCCACAAGAGTTTAAACGGAAAACAAACATAACCTCTTTTCGGCTGTAAACAAATACAGTTCCTCATGCAGAATGAGTAATAAATACGAGCGCTTTTTGTCTGACACGAATGGAATTCACAGTGTACTGCTCTTTTTATGCTGCTTGTAAAATTTTACGGTTTGTTATTGAAATGTAACTTGCTCAGTAGTGATAGTTTTTTCCTGTGAATAAATAATTTAATATCACTAAACGGGTGTTAGTGTACAGTATATAATGTGTTTCATCAATGGTAAAATGGAAACCAAGTAGGCTTTTTCCGAGTAACATGTTACTTGGGTTGAAGCATTTTATTTTCACTGGTTTTATTAGCGCATTGTTGATTCTTATGTTATTTTAAACTCTCCTCCTAGTCGACTAACATATCGTTGGGCTTTATTGGTTTTTGAAGGTCTTGGACTTTGACTTACGAAAGACTGAGATTTTCCTCAGTCCCTTATAGTCCTCTTTAAAAATAGTTTGTTAAATATGTTCATGCGACTGGCCATTTTGAAGAAATTTTTATTGCAAATTAAATATTTTAAAATTTTCCTGTTTGATATGCACTGAACGCACGAAGATAATAAGATATATTTTAAACCATGAAACATTTTGAATTTTGATTAACGATTTTGAAAACGCTGGATACGTTTTAATTTTCAAATCTTAAAATACAGCTTTTTAGCTCCCATTCAAATATACTTAAAAATGTACATACACTTTTAATGTAAATATTTCTTTTCCACACGCTTTTAAAAAATACTACATGATGTACCCTGCCATTAAAATATTTTATTTATGCCTTTTTATGCTTTTTAATATTTATTTATTGGGAATGGAAAACGTAGTAAATATGATAATTTCACGTCGTTTTAAGGGGCGTCCGGGGTCCATTTTGGGTCAAAATTTCAATTTTTTTTGACATTTTTGTATTCTTTGGAATCTTACGAGTAATTTGACATATCATACATACAATTTGGACGAGTGCAACATTATGTAATTAATTTATTTGTAATGGTCTGCACTGTGTTTTTCGCTGGCAGGGGCGTCAGGGCGAGGGACGTATGTTTATACATACATACTACAGTTGTAATAATATATGCTACACATACTTGTTGTGTTGGTAACACTGTTTGTTATTTACTGTCATATGGTTCTTTCTCATTTGTTGTCATCTGTTATAACCAAAGTTTCTGTGTTATTTGCTTTGTGAATTGTGATGTTTACACTTCCTGATGATAAAACTATTGGGGGGAAAGGTAGGTTGACTCTTGAGGCTATAAATTAAATTTAATTATACTATGGGCTGGCCATTAGAAGAAATGTTGACAGTCTGGAAAATATGAAGAGGGCTGTTTGGCCGGAGTATTTCCATCTAATTTCAACAAATAAAGAACCAGCGCTCAGTTTGTGTCCGAAAACTGCTGATACGTGGTGCAAATACCAACAAGCTATCCAGAAGAAAGCAGCCTATGACCACAATGAACACTTCCACATTGCCCCTGTAGTAATGGAACAGGTTAAACAAATTTTCAAGGACTTAGCTAACTCCACGCTGCTGGCGAAATGTCTTCATGGACAGACCCAAAATCCGGGCGAGTTGCTAAACAGTGTGGTGTGGTCGTGTATTCCAAAATCGACTTTAGTTATGAAAAAAGACCCTTGAGTTTGTGTTTACGAAGCCATTGCCTGTTTCAACAAAGGAAACATTGTTCAATGTGAAGTACTCAAGAAAGTAGGTATAATGCCAGGCAAAAAACTGTGTTAAGGTTATGAAGCGATTCGACAGGATGCGCATAAGGAAGGCGCAAAAGACGGTGGAATAGATTGAAAAGAAGTGTCGCCAGAAGCGGGAGGCAGCTAAAAGACGTCTGTAGGATATATATGAGCAGCAAGAGGATCCAGATAACCCAGCCTATGCAGCAGGAATGCACTGAGATACATGAGTCACTATTGTTTAGGTTATAGCCTAGAAAAAATGGAATTCCAGAAAAACTTTTTTTTTTACACTTCGGTACCCATATCTTCCAAACTACTCGAGATATTAGTATAGTTTTTGTTTTGTTTTGTTAACAATTTCATGGTTTTTATTTACAGCACAGGAAATTTGGTTTTAAAACCTAAAACCAATTCTACATGGTTGCAAAGTCAAAATTTTCGAATAAAAAAAGTAAATTTTAGAAAAATTTGTAAATATACCTAAACAAAGTTATTTTAGAAATTCATGTGCCATAAATACTCTAAAAGACATACATAACAAAATAAAAAAAAATAATAGTAGGTTACGTCGTAAGGTTTTAGAGATATTTGTACCTTAAAATGACTAATTTAACATGCGCAGCATATGGCCCCCGGACGCCCCTTAAAGGGTATAAATCTAATTTTAAGTACATTAAATAGTGGTGCTGGTTTTACCACTTTGTCTTAAAATGTGTAGAAAATGCTGTTTTATGTAAACACCGTTTTGTTGTATTTTGGTCTACCATTTGGAAACGGTAAAATATTGTTGAAAGTAAACAAAATAATGTTTCTGCTAACTAGAGCTTTATATGTGCCACTTTTCATGGGTTTATTTTGAAAACGTTGTTTGGACATTCCATTATATTCAACTGTAACGAAAAGTTGTTAAAAAGATGCCTTGTATTTTACTAAGGAGTGTTTAGTTTTGTTTTTTCTGATAGCTATATTTGTCCTCTTAATACTCTTAATACCTTTTTTAAGACTTATAATTCACCCTGTATATGCAATTATATAGATGTTTGTGATTTTGTCACGAAAAATATAATTTGTATGCCTGTGCTTTTGTGACGCTGGTATGTAAGAGTAATATAAAATTTTGAATTAATAATAGAAGAATATGTACCTCAACTATGCCTATACCCATTTCAAATTTACCATTTGGTTCCATCGTACAACACAAATGGTTTCACTAAAAAGGCTTCGAATTCAAACTTGAGGATTCCTATACTACTGAAATCATTGGAGGTATTCAATTAAGGGGACCCGGCCGAACGGTTTTCTCCATATAACTCAATAGTAACATAAGGAACATTTTCTCAGTCATCTTTAAAGTTACATGTTATAATTTTTACCATAGTTTCTATGCTTACTTACACACCTTTTAACATGGGCCTTTATATTAATTTCAATTTGAAGTGGAATTATAAATTTTTTTTTTATTTTTAAATAACTTTCCATTTTTTTACATTTAAGCTATAACAACTAAAAATATATTGGTCATATTGAAAATTCCCTGTGTCTCAATGTGTATTGGGACCTAATAAACAAGTTCTGAAAGTTTCATAAGGATATCTCAAGTAGATCCTGAGAAAATGTTCCTTATATGTAAAAAAATGCAAGTTTCGGTAAATCGGGATAAAACTATAATAAACTTACATTTGTGATGTTAAGACTTACTTCTAAAACATTCCAGCTTCATATTGCTGCTTATCTTCATACTGGTCTTCTAATTTTCTTAGTCTGCAACCTCTTCATCCTCCTAGCTTTCCTTTCATAGTCGGTTTATAGCTTTATCAGCCGCATAAACTCTCGCCGCATCCAAGGCCCTTCATCGTTGAGATCATATGACAACCAGGTCTTATCTTCATACAGTCCAAAACTTGACACTTTGTTACTAGTCCTAGGTTGAATGAGGCTATGGCATCATAAACACCCAAGTTCCAATGTGTCAATACGTACAAAACTTTTTTTTGGAATACGGCTCCAGATCACGTTGTTTAGGCTCTCGTTTACGTTCTGCGTATTTCCGTGAGTTCACTTTTTTAACAAATTCTCATCTGAAGAGATCTCTAAAAATTGGTTTAATTTCTGTCATAATTGCAGATGGTAAGCTATTTGTATGATCATATTTTTCATTTGTAATGAGGGATCTATTATATTTGCACCAGGTTGTCTCTTCTTTTGGACATAGCCATGCTGAGGCGTCTCATTAGTTGATAGTTTATGGAAAAAAAATTGCCCATATGGCTTTCTTCATCTCTGTGACAGATATATACATTCTTTCTAATGGCCTGGCCATAATAGGATTGTAACACATCAATAACTGAGTCTGTTAGTCTATTTTTACCACCAATTGGTTTTCCGTCTGATAATTTTTTGTTTGCCCAGTTTAATTTTCAGTTTTCGCAGTCTGGACCCTATCCGCTTTTGAATGTGGCCTACACATTCAAGTTTGGTAATCTCTATACCATTGTATGGGTCTAATCTAACCACTGAACCAAAAGCTGCACTATCTCCATCGCCAAGAAAATTTAGTGTATTGTATATTGTATATTTTTTCTTTGGAGCGGCCAAAAAGAGTTTGTACTCCTGCGACTTGCATTCCCCCCACTGCTTCCACTGTAGTTAGCCTTACAGTTGACGTTGTAGCTGTTTTTATCTAAGCACAAGCAATGTTTTGACAAAATCGCAACGTCTAACACCTTACCCGTGTCAACAGAAGTGCAAGTGACAACCCCATTGAGAGTGACTGATGACCTCTCTTCTGCCACGTTCCATCAAATGCTGCGGTCAAATCGCGATTTTCATTTTCCAATTCTGCACTGTTTTCCTCTACAACTTCTGCTACGGCTAACTTCATGCTTTTTTCAGCTATTTCTTTCACTGCAGTTTTTAGTATTTTGTATAGTTTTACTATTTTTTTACTGTAGGATTGGGTTCATGACCCCACATAGCATACGCGCAGATGCAGGCCCTTTACCAATAGAGCGTAGGCCATAGGCTAACCTCAAGTTTATTTCAAATGCCTGCTCTTGTTCCCCAGCAAAAATCAAGAGTACACTTATTTGAATTATAAAAAAAGCTTTCGTACTCACATCTGTTACACATAAGTGACATTTTAGAAGCGAGGCCAAATTGTCTACTAACTTTCCGTATACTCATAGATCCTTGAGTACAATGTTTACACAATGTATTTTCCAATAATGCTGAAGATAGCAATGATAGATTCTACTACTTCATTTCCATAATCAGAACTGTCTTCAAATATAGTAAAATCAGAGTCTGACAGTTTCTTTTTTGATGCACTAATCTTAGGACTAGGCCTAGAACTACAACTTGGGGTTTCACTTACTTTTTGCTTTTTTACCATTCTGAACATCATTACTGAAACTAGCTGAAACAACTGCCTTTCGTTTACCAACAGGCCCTCTCTTTTTAAATACTTTATTAGAAAACCTCGGCATTTTCAATAAAAACACTATTTACTAATCACAATTTCACTTCACAAAACTCAAGCAAACATAACCAACAACACTAAACAGTAAACATAAACAAAACACAAGTCACAATAAAATGCATTTAGCAGAATGCAGCATCTGTAAAAGCTGCCACACAGCCATTACAATAATAAGCTTCAGATCACAATAGGTGTACTATAACAAAGACAATAAGTTTACAATAACAAACTTCAAGCAGTAGCCTGCGAGTCAAAGGAAAATATACTAAAAGTTGCTTGTCGAGAATTATTAAAAAAATTGTCATAAATAAACTAATAGAGGTATCATATAACATGTATATATTTTTGAAATCAGAATTAACTGAAGATTAATAAAATAATATTATTAAAAAAAAAAACCGATTTTTTTGATATTTTTTTGGACACTGTCCCCTTTTAAATATCTCGTTGTTCTACGTACATAAGTTCTAGACATATTGTTCCTACTTAAAACCCTTTTATTCTCCAGCGTCATGTGCCTGCAACAACGTGGTTAAATTATTATAAATAGATCAGTAGATTGGTATAACACGTATGGCTATCACTTAAAAGAGTTTGATACGCCATTTGTAAGCAATCTCCAGATTTTGACCCTGTTTTTTCAGAAATACATTGTTTGTTAAGCCGGGGGTTACTGCTAGTTTCCAATAAGCTCCATATTCATTTACGATTATTATATTTATACAATACAATTAGACAAATACTTCGGATACATTAATGTAAACCCAATAAATAATGTAGTTTACGTTGGTAGGTTGTATAACTTTGGTTCTATACAAAAACACTCATGGACAGGATTAGTAGAATGTAAACCTATAGTGTATAACAAATATTAGATGTGGTGTTTTTGTGAATCTTCTTAAGTTTTAAAATAAACTGAGACCAAAGTGACACGCTGTGGTCATTTCCGGCCACATGTTGTGGGCGTAATTTCACAAGCTCTTGACTAAATCACTGTCACAGTTTTGACGGGCGAATCTTTGTTACGGCGGTGAACATCACCACTGATGTCACTGTCACTGTTTCTATAGAGAAGCAGTTCCCGCTCACGTCAGAGTTATCTCGACCGTGACTTCCCATGCACGAATAAACACACGTTGTACACAACACTGGAAATAGACGTAGAGAAACCGGCAAACTTTGTCTGTATAACTGACTGTTGTTGAAACTGAATGAATATTTTAAGTGTCTTGTATACAATATGCTTCTGTTTGTTTGCGACGCGTTAGAATTATTTACGCCTAATTTAATGTATTGTACTAAATACTTTCTTTATGAGTGTTATATGATTTGCAATACATTCTTAAAATAAATAATTTAATCTGTAACATAATGTTACCTTTTATGAACTCCTAACTTCGTAAAACTAAGTACGAAATGCTTTACTAATATCAAGTATGTGACGTTTAATGTTTTATTTCTTCACTGAAATAAGTTGTTAAATTTTGGTAGTACAGTTGTTAGCCTTAAACTTTAAATTTTTTTAAAGTGCTCATAATTTTCATAATTTCAAAGTCATCACATGTTTTCAAATTCTTTTGCATGTTTGTGATGCGGAAAAGTCATTTTCCTACACGATTTACCACCATCACACTATGGCGTGGTGGTATTCTGAATGTGTAACTGCCTGGAAGTTGGATAGGTTCAGTTGGATAGAAGGCTAGGCCACCACGGTCACCTGATTTTACCTTGTCATTTTTGTTTATGGGGATGTGTTAAGAGTCAATCTCATAGTGAACATATTCAAAATATTAAGCACTTAAAGCATCGAATCAGAGCTCCGATTGAATCTTAGAAGTCCTGAACAAATGATAGGATATCAATTGAATCTTAGAAGTCCTGAACAAATGAGAGGATATCAATATTCAATAGGACGTCTGTAGGGCGATGCATGGTGTTCACATCGAGCTCGAATAAACTGAGATAAAAAATGTTAATATAATTCTAGTGATACCTGTACTTTTGAAAATAAAGTTATTTAATAGTGTGGCATTACTTTATGGACACACTTTATAAACATAAATTGAAGATAACGAGTTGTATCTCATTTATAGCGTGTTTGGTACCTGATTGCTTCACGTTCATGGTGATGGAGCAGTTTATCAGATAAACCAGATCTTGGAGACCTATAATTTGGATGACGTGGGGGTGGGAAGGAGTGAGAAAAGGGTTGACGACCGATAATTTGTCCGGTCCAGTGAAGATGCGACGAAAGTCTGACACATTTATATAATACGGTATCCCATATGGAAGATATTACTAGATCGTCTTATACGGGACTAGAAAGACGTTAACCATTTGAGAGTTTTATCCCTCACGTTTCGTAAATTTAAATTAGATAATAAGATATTGACAGAACTTGGATAATCATATGTTAACATGACGTGTGTAGGAACAGGTACAGCAACTACTAGTAAACATTTGGCAATTACCGATAGGTTCAGTGGATTTTTTAATCAACTGCCGACTGTCTTATTAGCTAACTAAACACAGATGTAGCATAACCCAATATTGAAATTCCAGATTTATAAATGTACTTGTAAAAAAATTTTGTGATCACCGTTGAGATAGATAAATAAACACAATATTATCTATACTGAGCCCCGTGAATTACGTAATTATTCACAAATGTTTGAAATAAAAAGATTTTAAAGCGCTGAATAAAAATGGACTTCTTTTCAGATGCCTTTTGATAAATTAATAATCAAGATTTATCAAATATAAGAACGTAATAATGTAAGAATATATGCGTTGTATCAGAATCAAATCATTGATTTCAACATTGGGTTATGCTAAGTCCATTTCCCTGTCTGCTGCAGATTGTGAAGGTTTTCAGCCCGCCAATGCTGCCGCTAGTCATGGCTTGTAGTGATGTTCGACGTTTTAAACGGTTCAATGGAATTTCTTCATAGTTTAGTTCGAGGATTGAAACCATGGCCGTTCTCGTACGGGTTCAAGACATCCCATTAATGGGGTGCGAAGACAGGTGACAGATTGATCGTGAACTCAATTGTGCCTCTACACGTACCGCAATAGTTTAAAATTCTTCTGGAGCAAGTATGTTAGTGCCTTTGACTCTCTTCAGATGAACTTTTAAAACCACTTTCACGTAACAATCCTTGGTGCAGTGAAGAGGAAGGGGGAAATGAAATTTAATTGCATGACTTTCTGAGGAAGTTCTAAAGTCATTCTTAGAATTAAAAAATAATGTTTTCATGGTTTTACATAAATGGTTTGTCGCCCCATCAAAGTTATTTATCTTGTCAATACACATCGGTCGGAGCACACCTTGAAAAACTCAGAAGATGGCAGTAATTACGACATCTGTAGACAAATCATATGGTACTTTGGTTGTGAGGCCATCATTCTAAAGCAACCAGATGGATATATCTTGACAAACTTATCTCTCTTTAAAGTGTGGAATTTTACTTACTTATTTTATTTACTATTCATTAATAGTAAAAATCCACTATTTATGAATAGTGATTGTGATGATTTGTGACTTCGAAAGTATCTAGGGCTTTGCAGAAGTGGCTTTTTCCTCCCACTCTTATCAAACTATCTATGAAAGCAGATAGGTCTCTTAACTGGTTCCAAATTAAATTGTATATCGTTAGATGGTTAATTTCCACCGTCTTGTTTTGAAGCATTTTGTAATTCATTAGTAAATAGATTGTCACTGAATTGGTCGAAAGAATGTTTGCGACTACTCGTTGAAGTGTAATCAAGAAGAAAATGTATTTAAAATATGATAATCAATTTAGGGAAGGACAAAGACAAGAGCACTGCAAAATTTAGGCTTACACTTTGGGATTTAATCTGTTTTTAGTTCAGTGCATATCTTTCTCGGCCACATGTTTGAATCTAACATGAGCCAGTTAGAGCCTGACCTCCATATCATGTGGTTAATTAGTTCATCAGGAAATATCCCACGCGAATCAAAATCAGCGGGATCTTATTGAGAAGCTAGATGAAACCAAGTTATCTCAGACAAAGACTCTTGAATTTGTGCTGCTGTGTTCACTACAAAAGTTTTGCGTTTATGAGAGGGTCAAGATTCATGCTAACACAACTGTATAATCGTTCCAAACCTTTATTGAGTTTATAAAGGACCTGTTTGGACAAACACGTAAGCAGAGAACCTCAGTAGTCATTCCACTAGATGTGCACTACTAAGCTCTGATCGGAGATGAGAAGTTAGCTTCAACTAGTTGAATGGCGGTCTAGTTCACCTTTACGAGAATAACATGAAGATTGCTTTGTATATTGATAACGCGTAAATATACAAAAGCTCCGTAAGAAACATTACTGTAGTCAAAAAACCATGTAATTGGATGTTCCTTGTATTCAAAGTTTAAGGCGCCTAATAATGTTATTATTTTAAGAGATGGGAGGTCATTCAAAAATAATATCCATTCATTTTTTATATCAGACGGAAGGGGGTGTTCCATTCAAGTCCTCTAGCTCATAAAACCTGAATGTATATATTCGCACATAATACAGAATATGACAGAAATCCACACGGATTACATATTTTAGAAATGTCCGATGAAACTGATCTCTTTGTACATACTCCAGATATGTAAATGTTTACTTTATATGTAACATAGTCTGTTTTTGCCAGCCACTGTCACCCAGGAGTGTGAAAACTAACAGGTTTATCATGAAATTCCTTTGCAATATTGGCTAAGCGATCCTCATGATTGGCAGACCATGTTCGTAAGAGAAAGCCTCCCTCTTCCAATAACGACTTAACTAGATTTTGAAGTAATAGAGTATTTGATAGGTTATTCGCTTCGGAAGCGAAGTCATCTACGTAAATATGGTTTCTGATGCAATGTAAAAGATATATTCCCACGTATATTTTATACTCAGTTAGTTGCGAAATTAATCTGTTGGTCAAATAATGACTTCAGGAAAGGACACAAGTGTGTTTGCTTGATAAATACGTAGTTCGTTGTGAAGTTATTTTTTCCAATAGATAAGCTGATAAAGTTGATCACCTTTATCAAGCTCAATATAACGTAACATGTGTATAAAGTCAGTGGCAAATACCCATTCATAACACCTGCAGTTTGTGACTATTGTAACGAAGGCATTGTGCAATTTTGCCTTAACATGTAATACAACAATAAGTCATTTGAGATCGTTGAACTCGCATCAAATACGACTTTAAGACGTGTGGTAGAGCTGCACTCTTTAAATACCTACTGCACACTGTATTGAGGCTAAAATTTACATTCATTGGTGAGACTGTCATTAAACACAGCACCAGTCTTTTTGTCTTGCAGTTTCTCAGTCACTCATACAATTGTGATATAAAAGTTTGAGTTCAGGCTGGAAGTTTAACTTTCTTTCAGTGAGAAAAAAACTCCTTTATGTGGTTTGAGATACATAACCGAGGTTTTCAGGATTTATCTTAAATTGAAGTTTAACTGCATATTCAACTGAGGTCAAGAATGAGTTTAAAAGATGAGTTTAACTTTTACTTCACCTTCACTCAATTTAGATGGGTTAGGGAGTTTATCTAGTGACCAGAATTAAGAAATGAGTTTGTGTAAGGTGTCTTCATGCATGCACCCGAATGGAGTACATTTTGTCATTAAGTTGTTGATATTATCACAAACGACAGGAGTTTTGTCGATTATGACGAAATCAAAATCATTATAGAGAACTTAGGGCATATTTTTACTAAGACTTAGTAGATTAAATAAATCGGCTGCTATAAAACCATTTAAACGATGCACCATTTGTAAAAGATCGAATATGCAAATTATAAATTAGTCAAACTATTATTTTCCTTCTGATGAAATACACGTGTAAGGCATGTCTGAAGAAATGTTATCCAAAACCAAAATTGGGTGTCGATTAGAGATATGTTCTCCTTTAAGTGTGAATAGTCACGTTTGTTAAGCCCTTTCTATTTACAGAAGTTGAGGATATTCCATTTACCTTATTAACTGAAGTTTATTCACAAAGTCGATGTTTACAAAGGAACAGCTCGACACACTATCTAATAAAGCGATAATAATACCGTTTTTGTCTTGGTAGCTAACTTTAAAAGTACAGTACCCAGTAGAGTTTACTTATTTATTTCAATTATATACAGGGTGATTCATGAAGTTCTCCCCCCACTTCTACAGCACATTGTACTAGTAAAAATAATGAAAAAATGTTATATAAACATAGGTCCGAAAACGCTTCGTTAGCGAGTTACAGCTAGCGAAAGATTTCGCCTGAATTCCTGGGTAAAGAGTAAAATAAAGCCATACTGAACTTTTGGAAAGGTTAATTAAGTAAGAAATATCGTGGATTCTTATGTATTTTTACCTGATAAAGCTAATAAAATAGGTTTCAGAACTGTACCTGTAGTAGTTTTTGAGGGATTCAGGGTTAAATGCAAAATATTGGGGCACGAAACAATGTTTTTTTAAGTTTGATGTAGAATAACTTTGTTAAATTGGTAATAAACACATAAAATCAACAAACATTAATTGTAGAGAATTTAATTCTGAAAAATTGATATAATCAAAGTCTAAAATAAAACAGAAATAAGTACCAAAAAATCGATTTTATTCAATATAATATATTACTAGTTTTAAGCAAAATTAATCAGGTTGGGCCAACCGTACGCACCTTTTTATAATAGATGTTCGAAAATGAGGCCATCATTATCAATACATTTTGCAGCACGTTTGTGTATTGCTTTTGTTGCGTTTCTAATTTTTCAAGACTTCCCTGTATCTGCACAGCCGAATCCATAATACGGGCAATTAATTCATCACGAGAATTCACTTTTGTCTTGTATTCAATGTCTTTCATCCATCCCCAGATGCAATAATCCAATGGAGATAGATCTGGTGATCTTGGTGGCCAAGGGTGAGGCCCTCCACGACCAATCCAGTGTCCAGGAAATTGATGATTTAAGTAAGCAGAAACGGCACGTGAAAAGTGGGGAGGTGCTCCGTCATGCTGGAAGTACAACGTATAAAAATAAAAATACAACGTAATAAAACATGATATTTTTATTTACAAACAAATTTATTTAACAGTTCATCTTGTTTTCTCAATTTATCTCATCATTAAGGAACAAACATTTTGTTTTTGTTTTATTTTAACTAAATACCGTACGGTATTTCTTTACAGCTAGTAATGTATTATACTGAATAAAATCGATTTTTTGGTACTTATTTCTGTTTTATTTTAGACTTTGATTATATCAATTTTCTCAGAATTAAATTCTCTACAACCAATGATTGCTGATTTTATGTCTTTATTACCAATTTAACAAAGTTATTGTACATCAAACTTAAAAAAAAACATTGTTTCGTGCCCCAATTTTTTGCATTTAACCCTGAATCCCTCAAAAACTACTAGAGGTACTGTTCTGAAACCTATTTTATTAGCTTTATCAGGTAAAAATACATAAGAATCCACGAATCCACGATATTTCTTACTTAATTAACCTTTCCAAAAGTTCAGTATGGCTTTATTTTACTCTTTACCCAGGAATTCAGGCGAAATCTTTCGCTAGCTGTAACTCGCTAACGAAGCGTTTTCGGACCTAATGTTTATATAACATTTTTTCATTATTTTTACTAGTACAATGTGCTGTAGAAGTGGGGGGAGAACTTCATGAATCACCCTGTATACAATAGCCACAGATGCAATATCCTTATTTTGACACTTTGTAAAACTAAACAAAATACAACAAATTTCAGTACAAAGGAAACAAATTTTTAAACAATAATATTATTCTAAGCAAAAAGAAATAAATTAAAATAGTGCTCTGTACAAGTTTAGACACTTAGTAAACCTAACTAAAATAAAGAATAATTTTGATAACAATACAAAATTGAATGGTTTGTTTTATTATAACTCACCATACTTAGTCAATTTGGGATTTGAACTCACCAACTATGTTACTGAACACATATACCTTCTGTGTAAATAAAATTAAAAGTCTTAAGGCTTTAAAATATGAAAAATGACAGTGTTGGACTTTGTTACATTTGGAACCAAAAATCTATTGATGGACTCAAGTTGCTTCTAGGAACAAACAACTGAATCTTTTTTAAAAGAACGTAACTGTCCATTGAAGCAATGAACGTAAATAAACGTAATTAAGGGTGTGACAGCCAGACTAGGTGCAACAAATATGTTGCAAATTGTGCAGATTTTAATGTTGTTCGTATTGAAAAAAAGACTGAAATGACAATTTGTGAGACATGACGTCTATCTGGCGGCTCAGGAAACTCGCAATCCGTCACGACCAATTAGGCGCGAAGATTGCAGTGGGAGAGTCAGGGCCATGAACTGGGCCAATGTGACGTCACACACTCAGCTGTCTCGCTATCAATCAACAAAGTCTCGGCAGATGTACGTCGACAACATCAATCTGTTTGGCTTCTTGAAACGTAGTAGGCGGGGAACATACGGTCTACAATCTAATGCAGTTTATTTTTGGACGATTAAAATAAAAATAATGTAATGTAAAACAAATACTTTACTTTCGGCTTGAACACTCTTAGGATTTGGGTATAGTTTACTTTTAGTCACGTTACGTGTTTTTTGTAGGTTTAACTACTTAGCCAGACCGAATTTCTTATAGAATTTGGAAATAACAAGTGTTTGCTTCTAATTTTTCAAAAACAAATTTCGGCCATAACCCATTTTTTCAATCAAATTAGGTTTACAATAATTGTATATAATTGCTATTTGACCCATCGTTATTAAAATAACGACATATTACTAATTAGTGTGCGCAATTATTGATATTTTGTTATGTATCTCTTACCAGATAAAGATAAAAACCTTCCATAGCAAAAAATAAAAGTCCTCCCTTTTCTAATTCTTTTGTACACGAGTAATAGATGAGTAATTAGTGATTGTAGTAAATATCACCAAGTGATCGTAGTGCATTATCAAATAGTGATTGTGTTACGTTATCGCTTAATCCTTTGTATATTATTACTCAGTGGTTGTTGGAAATTATCACTTAGTGATTGCTGATGTTTACTTACCGTGTGATCTGATCTGATTGTCGTAGCTTGTTGATGAAGGCTTACTTATGGACCTACAAGTACATTTCTCAAGGGTAGCTACATTAAGCGTATTCAAAAAGATTCAAAGGATACAACAAACCGAATGATAAAATCAACACAAACCTCTGCAAGCACTGTTTTTACTTATTATTCTAATTTAAAATCCTGTTTTCCTTTTTAGCAACTACAAGTTATGAAACAAAAACTAAACAAAATTATTTATTTAAGAAGGACACTCTCAAATTGTTATTTATATCCCCCTGATAATTGGTTGGAATCATTGTGATAGTTGCTATCAATTCAGAGGTGATTAGAATGCCGAGCCATTCCTCAAACTCTGAAACCGAAGCTAAAGTTATCATAAAAGAAGTTCATACATTTAACTATTAGGACGTAAAGCCTCTTCATTTTTTATAATCATGTTACTATGAATATCATGGAAACTACAGCAATAGATCTATACTTTTACTCGAAGCTAATTTTCCGATTCTACTATTTGTAGCCTCTTTGTTCAGTTGTTCCAGAAATAATTTTGTTTGTAAAATCTCGATCGTCCATCATAGAAATTAATGATGTTTAGAGTTTGAACAAAGCTTTAAACCTTTCCATTGCTAGATTTATAAAATGGATCATACATTTTCAAACATGATTCAATAACTGGACTGGTAAATTGGGCTCCATTGTCTGTTCAAACATTAACAAAAATACTCGCTGCAGTTTTTTAATTGAACATTCTGTAGTTGTGACGTTTGTCTGAAATAAGTCGAACCATTTTACATAAGCATCAAATCAGAGAGAAAATTCCTTCTATTAAAGAATTTATTTTTAACTCTTAGGACACAACTTTAGATCCCAGAAAGTCCAAGAGTATTTGGTGGCATGATTCATCCGGTACTTCTTAAGAGTGAGTTTGTTTCCGAGTTAATTTCACTAAGATTATTGTCTAATGTGCTCAACTTTCATAAAAGCTTTTAACAAATTTTCCATGTGCAATTCCATGTTCTTCCAATATAACTCTGAGCTATAACCTTTAATTTTGAGGTTACTACAAACACAAATCAAGTTATTCAACATTCTGTGATTGTGACGTTTGTCTGAAAAACGTCCAACTATTTTGAATTTAATTTTATATCAACACTCAGCTCCCGCATAAAATGTACTTCTATCAATTCCTTGTTTCGAGATCATAATATCAAGAAATTTGCCATCCTCGTTACTATTATAAATAGAAGCTATGGATCTGTTTTAACAAACACCACTTAATGAAAAGAAGATTGGATGTTATAGTTTTTAAGTGCGTTGACCAAAATACTAAGTATATGGTAATTGGCTGAGCCTCAGCGGAAGCTTATCACTGTAAGGGCTGGAAACATTTCATTTCTTTCCGTCAGTCCACACAATATCTCGAGAGCGAACTTGTCTAAAGACTTGAAACTTTACATGAAGCTTGATTATAATAAGATCACCGACTGTAGACGAAGTATGTGTCAGCTGAGCGTTAGCAAACAGTTTTTCACAAGTCTTATATCTAACCGTGATGGTAAGGGAAACTCGCATAATAAACAAATCTGTAAACAAATAGAGTAAAATCATGTCATTTTAAGATGTGGCAAAGTAAATGTGCAGCTTAATGGAATGAGTTGTAGATTTGAAATTTGCATCTCAGAGCAGCCTGTTACACTACATATGGTTTGGAGACCCCCTATCTTGTACGATATTGAATCAGAAAAAACGAAACCAAACAATTTAACTGTAGAACTTTCAGGTTTATACGGAAAGTATTATTATGGTACTAGTTGTTCAAAATAGTTTGACTTTGTATACTTAATAATACTTTGTTTAATGTATTTTAACCTACTAATAGTGTTTCTTCTACCATCTATATAGAGGAAAATTCGAGAGCATGTGAATCGAAGAATCTACTAGGCTGTTCTGATATAGGGCACATTAAAGTTGCATGAAGGATTGATCAGTTTTTGTAAAAGTAAACGGAATTGAAAGCACGTTTCCATGATTTGAAATGTAATTTTCGAATGTCACTCAGTCTTAGTTTTCTTTTCCAATTCAAACTGTCTTGACACCCTACGTCGGTACTGACATGTCTAAGGCCGGAATCCGTTGTCAGTTTTCTGAATGTAAGAAGTAACTTAAATGCATGAAGCTTTGTTTCATAATTGAGTTTTATGTTCTATTTTTTTTATTAAACCATCACTGTGTGATTTCGTATCAGGTTAAGTACTGCAAATAAAATAAAAGCAATGAGATACACCTCGAAGAAATAAAGGAATATGTTTTTTTTTAATGTGTGTGTGCGCGTAATAATTTGTGATCAGTTTGAGATTATTTTATATCTAGTTTGCCAAATCTATACCCATATAGAGGATCACTCAATAACTACAACACATAACATATTGAAACTCTAAATTTGTGCTGATATATTTTTCGCTTCATTGTGTGTGTGTGTGTGTGTGTGTGTGTGTGTGTGTGTGTGTGTGTGTGTGTGTGTGTGTGTGGTGTGCGTGTGCGTGTGTGTGATACTCTTAAGGGTATGGACAAAGGAACAAAAGAAGTTCTTAAGGGCCGTTTGTCCACAGATTTTCAACAATCTCGTTTTCTGAAATCTTGTATCCTTAAAAGTCCTAAATGACATTTAGTTTTCTTTCGAAACGTTTCTGAAATGAGATTGTAAGAGCATTGATAGTTGTACATAGTTTATACTTGTAAATATAGGATTCTGGAAGCATCACTAGAGACATCAAGAGAGTTCAAATACATATTCATTTAGCAATACCATTTAGCAACAATCACAACCATTATGGCTTGTTCTAAATGTATACACACCTTAATAATTACAGTTAACACGTTTATGATAGGATGCTATTTTTTCCATTCAAGAGCACAACGAGTAAGTAGGTTTCCACGGACAAAAAAGTTTTAAAAGGAAAAATAAAAAAATGTATAAACGTATTTTAAACTCAGTTCACAATTGTAAATAAAAGAGTATAAAGTCATTTCATATTTTTAAACCCAAAGGTATTCACAACGTATATATTTTAATGACCTGATGAATAAAACTAGAATTGATGGATTCAATATGTTTCTAATAATACGTGTGCAAATCCTTTGTGCATGTTATGCGCGCGGACATGGGTAGGCGGAGCTTTCATTTTAATTATCGAACAGTAATGATATGCGTTGTTACAAAAGCTAATTAAAGTATCGACTAAATTAAAGCAACAACAGATTTGGTTACATAATATATTTTGTTCCATCTTGATAATTTATTTATTAATAATCATGTTCCAATACGAAATTTGTACGGTTATATACTCGTAATTACACAACACACACAATTTTAATTATAAAAGTATAACAACATTTTGTAATTATAAGTTAATATACTGTACCTAGTCAGTATAAATCTAATATTCCTACGGACAAAGATAAGATTATAAGCAGCATAATCTCTAACCCTACACATTACAAGCGGCATTTATTGTTTTGCTTTACTGACTAATATAACTGTTTTACAACCAAGAACGAACGTGCTTACAGATTTTATTGCAGCTTTCCTAGTCAAATGTTTGTACAGTTCTATTAGGAGCCATTTTCATTCAAAAGATGTGCCTGAATCAAACATTTTCTTTTATTGTTTTTCGAGACGTTTACACGTTTTAAATATGCGAGATGTAAAAAAAATAAAAAGGCTTGTTTAAATGTTAACAGAACTAAACTATCGGACTGCAGTGCTCAGTGTTGCAATTGTAAAACGTTGAAGAAGTTTAATAAGTACACAGAAAGAGGTTTTTTACTTTTATACGCTCGAATAGCTTGTAGATCTGAAACTTTCAACGTTATTTAATTGAACTTTTTCAGTTATTATATCGGTTTAATTTATACGATTTGTGTTTTATAGTTTACGACTAAAAGTAAACTATACTATAATTACAGTAAATAAAAAGCATTTAAAATAATAACTATATTTATTATCTTACCACTAAGTTGGTGGGATTAGTTTTTGGTAATTTTGAATTTGATGAACGTCCACTTATAAAGGAAAAGCAAGAAAGTTCCAAATATGACAAAACGTCGGTTTACATTTGTATTAATCACATTAATTTATTTTATGATAATACACATTTTTGTATAACCGGGGTTCTTTATTGGGTTATCTATAAATTATGTATTATTCAGTGGCATGCTTAAATAATTCCAGTTCAATAATTAATCTTTTATCAGTTATTTAAAAAATATCAGAGCGGGAGCCCGAGCCCCTTCACCTTAATGCAGCATTATGTTCTCACATATGTGTTTTATTACCTATTCTAGTTCTGAAGGCGTTTCATGGTTTATGGTATCTTTAAGCTCAGAAAAAAATAAAGCTAGTTAAATGCCTACTACAAAACATAAAGTTGGAACTTTGATACACAATATTCACTCACTTCTGTTATTAGTTTAAATATAGTTCAACAACCAATATAAAACTATCGTATAATCACAACAACCGAACTTTTGCCATGAGATCGTGTTACAAAATTATTTTGTCTTTCGGGAAATTTTGCTGTGTTTAAACTTATTTATATTGTAAAAAAATATTCATATCCTCTCTGATTACGTGTACTTTGTGTATGCTCGTGGAAACTTTAACGAGCACCTTATTATGATGTATTTTATGTAGTAGGGTGAGCGTAGTTTTACAATTTATTTATAATTATTTTGTAGAATTGTCATATGAAAAAAACTAGTTTTGGTAACAGTCTTTATCCTAATAAAAATGTATGTATCTAATATAGCTTCATTATTCAAGCAGACTGGTTTGCGAAGAGTGTAATTACGTACTTAGTTTAAAATTACTTAATTCGTAGGTTAGGCATGCTCTAGAATTGTTTCCTTGAAAAAGATCTAAGCAATTTTAGCGGGAAATGTTGGCTACAAGGGAACCTTGTAAATTTCACTTAATTATTTTGCATTAACATTAATGAATTGTTAGGCCCTAATATTACAATATTTCGTTAATCTATTTTACAAAATATATCTTCTGGGTTATATTTTGCTAGCCCACACCAAACGCTGCAAAGCCGTATATGCGAAGGGTTGGTTTTTAATAGAATATTAAATTTACTCTTTCGACAAATTCTGTATTTTAAAACTCTTTACATGGTTTAAATATAACTGAAAGTTTTATATTGAATATATAAGTGAATATATTCAAAATTGTCTGTAATACACAACTTTTATTAATCCAGAATATGTCGCAGTACATAATAAAGTAACCCTAGAACAACAAATTTAAAGGATACTATCATTATCTACATACACAAGACACAATCGTAAAACCCGGCAAATATACAGACCCCCATATATTTTACATTTGCACCCTCCCCCCCCCCCTTAACCACTCAAAGGCGAAACATTACTACGTCATTTCACTGTAATCTCATTGGCTGACCGCCGACCAACTGAGATCATACAAACTCATCTGCTTTCATTGTTTAACATCCCTGATTGCAACATCGTGTTACGTTGAAACTCTCATCAGAGGAACGGGTCCCTCGGCGTTTAACTGACTCTTATCACACTCTTTATCAACAATCGTTGTGCACACATAATTAAAAATCTATTAACCTAAATTAAGATTTATAAATCTGATTTTACAACTTCGATTACAATAGTTTCGATATTTTCATCATCCGAACAGTGATATTGTATGACTTTGTGGTTTCGCTGTCACTATTTTTAGATACAAAGTGTGACAAAAAGGTTAGGCTGGCTATGTATTTTCAAATTCTGTGTCTGTGTGTGTGATTCTAAGCTACGAGTAAAAATGAAGAATAAATGTTTTCCCCAACTTCTACTTCGATTAGCTGCTACCCGCCATTTTGCATTTATTTTTTACAAATTACTATTTTTAAAACAAGTAAAAGCTAAAGAAACTAAGTTTGGCGTATATATATTTTTGAATAGGTATGAAAAAAGATATTTAAAAAATAATTGTATTATTTTCTTTCATATTAACAATATGGCGTCTGTTGCAACTTTTTAAAGTCGAAAAACAAAAAAACCAGTATAGTTATAAAGAATTTTCTGGGCACCAACTATTTGAACTCTAATGGCTTTAACTCTAATGGTACTTATTTCATAAAATCTTAAAATGCATAGCCAGCCAAACCTTCTTGTTACACTCTTTATATACTACGAGTTATGCAGTGTTTATACGTGTGTTTTTCTGCTATGATCTTATATAAAATAAAAGAAACTATTACGATAATTTCTTATATATAATAATAGTTATTGACTTTCTCGTTCTCAAATAATTTTCCGATATAAACTATTACAGTCAGACGCTCATTTCTCCAATAACTGAGCATTCTCTGAAAATGTATTGAATGACCGGAATGCAGAGAAGCGAGGTCAACATAGCATTCACAATTTAAGCAGGTAGCATTCTTCTCAAGAATATCGAAATCCAATTTCCTTTATAAATGGAGCTGTCATGCATGAACATTGAATTCTGTACAAGTTGTACTCTGCTTACGTTTCAGATACTCTCTTGTAGCTCTGAACTAACATGAGAGTTCCAAATGGTTCAGTGGTGCTTGTAAAGGATCACGAATGTAACTTTTACGATCAGGTTATAAAAACCGTCGCGTAAATCATACTAGATATGTTTGTGCATTAGTTGATGGGAAATGTTTTTTGTATAAATGGTTCAGAGGTTCTTGTAAAGGATCACGAATATAACTTTTACGATCAGGTTTATAAAAACCGTCGCGTAAATCATACTAGATATGTTTGTGCATTAGTTGATGGGAAATGTTTTTTGTATAAATGGTTCAGAGGTTCTTGTAAAGGATCACGAATATAACTTTTACGATCAGGTTATAAAAACCGTCGCGTAAATCATACTAGATATGTTTGTTTTGCATTAGTTGATGGGAAATGTTTTTTGTATAAATGGTTCAGTGGTGCTTGTAAAGGATCACGAATATAACTTTTTACGATCAGGTTATAAAAACCGTCGCGTAAATCATACTAGATATGTTTGTGCATTAGTTGATGGAAAATGTTTTTTGTATAAATGGTTCAGTGGTGCTTGTCAAGGATCACGAATATAACTTTTACGATCAGGTTATAAAAACCGTCGCGTAAATCATACTAGATATGTTTGTGCATTAGTTGATGGAAAATGTTTTTTGTATAAATGGTTCAGTGGTGCTTGTCAAGGATCACGAATATAACTTTTACGATCAGGTTATAAAAACCGTCGCGTAAATCATACTAGATATGTTTGTGCATTAGTTGATGGAAAATGTTTTTTGTATAAATGGTTCAGTGGTGCTTGTCAAGGATCACGAATATAACTTTTACGATCAGGTTATAAAAACCGTCGCGTAAATCATACTAGATATGTTTGTGCATTAGTTGATGGAAAATGTTTTTTGTATAAATGGTTCAGTGGTGCTTGTCAAGGATCACGAATATAACTTTTACGATCAGGTTATAAAAACCGTCGCGTAAATCATACTAGATATGTTTGTGCATTAGTTGATGGAAAATGTTTTTTGTATAAATGGTTCAGTGGTGCTTGTAAAGGATCACGAATATAACTTTTACGATCAGGTTATAAAAACCGTCGCGTAAATCATACTAGATATGTTTGTGCATTAGTTGATGGAAAATGTTTTTTGTATAAATGGTTCAGTGGTGCTTGTCAAGGATCACGAATATAACTTTTACGATCAGGTTATAAAAACCGTCGCGTAAATCATACTAGATATGTTTGTGCATTAGTTGATGGAAAATGTTTTTTGTATAAATGGTTCAGTGGTGCTTGTCAAGGATCACGAATATAACTTTTACGATCAGGTTATAAAAACCGTCGCGTAAATCATACTAGATATGTTTGTGCATTAGTTGATGGAAAATGTTTTTTGTATAAATGGTTCAGTGGTGCTTGTAAAGGATCACGAATATAACTTTTACGATCAGGTTATAAAAACCGTCGCGTAAATCATACTAGATATGTTTGTGCATTAGTTGATGGAAAATGTTTTTTGTATAAATGGTTCAGTGGTGCTTGTCAAGGATCACGAATATATAACTTTTACGATCAGGTTATAAAAACCGTCGCGTAAATCATACTAGATATGTTTGTGCATTAGTTGATGGAAAATGTTTTTTGTATAAATGGTTCAGTGGTGCTTGTAAAGGATCACGAATATAACTTTTACGATCAGGTTATAAAAACCGTCGCGTAAATCATACTAGATATGTTTGTGCATTAGTTGATGGGAAATGTTTTTTGTATAAGAATATTAAAACCCGATTAGGGCTACGTAATATATTAAAAAAATAACTAAAACTTTTAATTTAAAATTTCTTAAAAATCAGGATTTAAATAGATATATTGGGATGGAAACTATTCGATTCTTTTGCATCAAACTCTTGGATACTTACAACGTAAAGCCGCTTGGATTAGAAAACATAATTCGCGGAAACTTCATTAAACATTCACTATTTTATTTGGCCTTCTTTATTGATAATATTAAACTGTGACAACGTTCTGGTGCACCTTTGGATACAAATTACTCTGTAGTAAACTTGTCATTTAGGGTCGATACATTGGAAGCCAAAGCTGTGATTAAAAATGCTATTTTGTTACTGCTTGGACATTTAATTATTATATAAATAACATTTTAATATAAACATTTCATCGGGGGGGATTGTTTTTACTCAATTGCAAGGAAACTTTTACAAATCGTTTTGATAGTTTACGGTATTTTCTGACTAAGGTAGATGTAGACTTTTCCGCAGATCAGAAGTTGCGGTTTATATTTCCATAGCTAATGTTTAATATATAAGACGTATGAGGTTTTATATCTTGCATCGCAAGGGTTACTTGGGTATTAAGGTAAAATGAATGATGATCAGATATTTTACATGAGAATTTGAATTCTTGTGTAGTTCCGTTCAAAAGCATTTTGATGAACATATATTGTCATTGTCATTTATTAAAAATTAATCCTAACATCCTTTCACGAGTTTGTAACATATTACCGTTTAAGTTATATATGCATGGAGAACCATTATGGTTTGACTATATGAATGTATTTATAAAGGATGTACAATTAACTAATAGGAAAATAAATTGTTCTTTATCAATAAACAATTTTAAAAAGAGGCCAATCTCCTTTTCTGCCAAATTCAGATCGTCCTCATTGACTACTGGCCTGTGCGAGGATCTTATCAAGCAGAATAAGAGAAAGAATCTATATTGTATATGGTCGATGGTACTGATAAAATGTGTTATGGCCACATACAGGATTTGAACCTGCGCTATCTTTAACTCAAATTCAAAGTCCGACGGCTTAGACCGCTCTGCCATTGGCTCTCTAAATGTGCTTCGCGTACTGATAAATGTAAATACTATATATATATATATAAAATATATACAGGGTGAGTTTTTTAAATTTGATCCAAAGGCAAGCCGTTAATTACATTGATGTATGAAATAATTTATGCTCAATTTTAATTTCCTTAACCAAATTTTTTGTAGCGCCATATATTATAAAACACGAATCATTTTATGTTGTTTTTGAATACATAAAAAACACTAAAGTTTTTCTATATTCAATTTCCATGGACTGGAACATTCTGAGGTAACCAATATCTCCAATGTTTGACATTGCTATAGAAAAATCATGAAGCAAAAATATAAGACAATCTAAAAACAACATAAATACATTTCCATAAAAGATTTTAAAGTTGGGCGCCATATTGGAAAAAATTATAAACTTTCCATATCCTGAACCATTAGAGATATAAAACTCTCAAGTACAAAAAGGTTTTATTTTTTACAGTAGAATCTAAAAACAACATAAAATACAGGGTGTATAAAAGATTTTAAAGTATATTGGAAAATATCTTATATATATAAATTATATATATTTATAAAACTTAAAATAGCAAGTTCCAAATTTAAATGGCTAAGTCATGTAATAATATAAGACATGGATCACTGTATACAAACAATATATATATAAATTGTTTGTATACAGGTTATGTTTTATATTATTCGTAGCCATGATTATAGCAATGTCAAACATTGGAGATATTGGTTACCTCAGAATGTATGGAAATTGAATTTCTTTAGTGTTTTTATTCAGGGCATAAAATGATATCGTGTTTTATAATGTACGCTACAGGTTAAGGAAATATATAGCCTATTATTTCATACATCAATGAGTTAACGGCTTGCCTTTTCAAATACAGATTTAAACTATTTTTGTCGTAAGAAAGTATTTAAATTTACAAGAAACTATAGCAATATTAGTGATTAGAATATTAGAAAAACGAATATCAAGCAAAAGATAGAGTGAGTTGTAAGGGTTGAACTCTTCAGATTAAAATCCAGGGAAGTATAACGAGTTTTATACAACGAACTTGAAACTTGTTATAATAATATCAACGTCATCTGAGCTGTTAAAAGCGTCGCTGGAAAGTTTCGTTTTACAACTCTTATAAAAATGTCCATATTACGTGTTAAATTTTTCTTCGTGAAATATAAAATATGTCAATTAATTATCTTGTAATTATCTTCCATCCAGTTAAACTGTACAGATATGATCCTGATATCAAATATACTAATTATGACCACGTCTCTAGTTCATTTCATATATTGCAATTAATTATCAAATTAAATCTTGTTGAATGCTGGTAAATTTGCTAACTAAACATGTTTAAATATTTATGTAAAATTTTAACACCTGTTATTTAATAAACTGTTGTTTCTAACTCACATAAAACACAGAGTGTAATTTAATTATTTTAAATGAAAACTTTATGAATAAATAGCAATTTATTGACGAGTTTGCAGAATAGCACGTTTTTGCAGGTTTAGTCATGTTTGTTACGAGAGGTATTAACATTTGTTCCGTTACAATGGTGGAGCCCACATAGCAATCTCGGTCCTCTTGAGAATATATTCAAAAATTTGCATAACCAATTTAGAGGAACTCTCTCATCTATTCAACAAACGTAGGAAACCGAACTCCGGAAAACATTATAGACCACTCGTCATAGGAGTGGCGTATCGGAGATTTGTAAGATACGCTCTTTGAAGCTAGGTTCAAACTTTTCTGTATCAATTTGTTTAACATAGAATTATTTCAGTTTTATAAAACAATTGGACAAGATAGCGATTTGTACCGTAAACAATATGCGTAACAAATACCGGAAACAAATATAATATTGTAAAGGGTAAAATGTATGGAATTTAATAGTTAATCGTGTGATTGATCTAGTCGACATATTTCGAGGAATATTTTCCTGGGCATTGCTTAGATATAAGAAAAAAAATTAGATTAACTAAATTTGTATAAACTACAATAGCCTAATTTAATTTTCATAAAGATTTAATCACAAACAGTATTTGCTCCGCCGGGACTCAAGATATCTCTTACCGGGTGAGTGTGTAACCAATATATCACAAACCCTTACATTTTACGATTCAAATATGTTGTATTTGGCCGTTTCTTTCACATATATATTTAAATAAGCAAACTAACATATGAACGGAAGACCAAATACCTGTAAATTAACTTTTATTTACATTCACTAAATTTTTATAAATGGCAATAGACTAATATAATTTCAATAAACATTAATCAAAAAAAGTACATGCACCGCCGGAATTCGAACCCGGATCTCTCACTTGCCGGGTGAGTGTGCTACCTAGGATGCATGTAGGATTTTATTGAACAAATTAAAACCTGAATATAACGAAAGATGGATGACAAAAGCGTTATATTCTACCAGTATTTTCTCATCCCAAAGGATACTAGTACCCTTAGACGCTTCGGCAGCTATCGACCTTGCCCGGGTGGGTTATTCTATGCATGTGAATAAGGTCGTCTCCCCTTTCTCAAATTTTCATGCAATTTTCAGGGCGATTTTATGCATTGGCGTTTCTCACTACCATCTTGCTATTGAAACTGAAAGATTTGAATAGATCAATGGCATTTAATACTCGGGTGATACAAGCTTATTATTAATTACTAAAAAATCATGCAAATTTCTAATTTTCCGTCTCTGCTTTTGACTCAGTCCTATTTCACTCTTTGATCCTCAAAGAGACTAATAAATATTAGTCATCATCACTTATGGACACGAAGTTACGGAAATAAATCACCCAAACTCGAGGAATAGAACTACCTATTCCTATTTACTCTATTCCTCCGCAAAAACTTAATTATAAGAGTCTTGCACATCAATCCTTCTCGCAATCCTAACGTATCCTCTCGTGTTTATATTCTTCGTAGATATCAAACTCATTAGCACTCCCACGTCATTAGAAACACGCTGCCAGCTTTGTGGTTTGGCCATGGCGCTGTGTACAATTTTTATCCTAAATGAAAAAAACACATTTTTAGTTAAGAAAAAGAAAGACAAAGGGATTTTGGGGAATTCTGGAATTGTTGCGAGTTAGGCATTATCCAATTTCAAATCTAAAGTTATTAAATTCCTCTGTATTCATATCAGTCAACCTTTCAAATTAATTATTATGTACTCCAGAGCCATAAATTTAATTATTAGGCATATTGAACGTGGGTAAATTAATTTAGGTAACTGGAGGAGAGTGCTACAAATACTTGTGGGAACAAATATTCCTGCCGTACATTGAATTCAGCACTGTAATAGCTGTTTCTCAGTGAAAACTTACACTTCATAAGCAAGATATGTGTGGATTCAGAAAATACTATTTCAAGTTTATGTTGTTTTATGTAGATAATAATCGTATTTTATGTAAAATTAAAATTAAATCAAATGAATAAGTCCTACAGTAAATTTCACTTTTGTGAAATGTGTTCTAAATGAAATAATAGACCTTCGTTTAATTTAACACACCGTACTATAATAGAATTAAATAAATATTTACCATGAAAAACGCTATAATATATTTAAAATTGATGTATTCAATAATTAATTTAATAAATCTCATTTCACATTGATATCTTCATGTACAATGAAAAATTAACGCAAGAAATAAGGTCATATGGATGAACGCATGTTGTTATGTAAAGAACCATTCCATATAAAATCGTCGACCATCAATCAATTAAAAACACCTCTTCGGTCTCGTTGTCTATTTTTGTCTGAGAGGTGAAAACCTAAACGAGGGAAATCGATGAGTTGAGCGCGCAGTGCGCACCCCTCCCGCGCACTACCTACTCTCACCCCCTAGAGTGCCTGTCTGGGAGAGCCTGGACAACGGATTGCTAATTTATTGAAAACCACTTACTGTTTTACATACTACTCAATTATCTTGCTTTTATAGAACGTATTTTGTTCCACCTATTGTTAATCCATTGCACGGTGAAATATTTAGTTTATGTAAAAAATACTAAACCGTATAATAATGAATAATGTATTATTTATTGAGTTTAATTATAGGTCAAATTTGTGTTAAATGGCATATTTTAGGGTTCAGGAAAAGTAAAAACCCAGAATGCAATATATTAAAATTTTATATTGATAATTTTATTACTAGGACCAAAAGTATAATTTTATTCATACGATTTTAAACTGGGGCTAGATTCGAGATTTAAAATTCTACGGGAAGACAAACGGTACTGACTAGAACCTAATTCTAGAGTGGTTTTTATCTGTAAACCACGAAACAAGTTAGAATTAGCAGTTTCGTGCTAATTATAAACTGTACTATGTACATATATACATTATTTTGGGTTAATTTATGATATTTACACATGCCAGAGAGAGTGCTAAACATTATGGGACTCCCTCCAGTAGAACTAAATGGGTCCAAATATCACATAGAATGTTTATGTATTTTTTTATCGCGTATCAAAATAATCCTAAGCAGCATTTAGACCTATATATTACAAGTAACTGAATCTCCCTTAAATTTTCGAGGGTATTTCTCGACCTCTATCTTTCCATATTTCTCATCTCTCCCCATAATATCACATCATTGGCAGGCAACCCAATCTCGTCTAGCTTAACGCAGATTTGAGAGCCCCGTCTTTTCCAATAACTACTTGTTTCCAGTGGTTGGAGAAGCACAACACTTTTGATGTCAACCAATTTCTCTATGTTCTCAATTAGACATTGAGAGTACTTAGCCGAATGTTAAAATTACTGGCTATGATTAATAATAATCCTGAAATGTAGAGAAAGTGGAATTCGTGTCAAGAACACGAACAACGACCGGAAGGATACATTTGAACATCCGGTGCCGTGCCGGTTGCTACATGTCCGAGCCAGCCGCTCATGTAATTCCGGTTGCCACCCAACTCACAACGATGAATGAAATCTAACGATGCTTTAAGTATGCGACATGTGAGTCCAGCTTCCTGTTAGGATTGTGGGACACAGGCAAGTTGATGTACGTTGTAAACCCATTAAAAAGAGACGACGACCTTTATGTCTTTAAAAGTCTGGTGATAAAGAAAATGTTTGTGTTCAGTACTTTAATTCTCATAGCATGATTATTCGCCTCATGGTGTTTAGTTTTTGGTGAATTGGGTCTAACATGTCGTTTGATTAGAAATATCAGGGTTTTCCTAGTTATCCTATCTTGTATATTAAATAACATGACTATGGAAGCTGCAAAGGTTTAAATAACAATATAGATACAATGTATGGTTAATTTAAGTTACTTTACGTAACTTTGCGGTAGATTTTGATACATCATGGATCAGTGCAGAACTACAAGCTTACACAGTAATAATGCTTTGTATTAGCACATGGTAGAAGACTGTGATTGAATTTATCTTATACATTTTTAGTTATAATTCTTCTATGTCTCTTGAGTCTAATATCACTAGTTTAAGACAATGCTTGAAATGTTAGCTTAATCTGCATTGCCATCGTCGTAACAACTTAAACGGTGAAGTGCTCTTTGGGATGGACGGATTATTTTGGTAGTTCAAAAGACTCTAGTAACTCATTTTCTTTTATGTTAATGACCTACTTTCTTCCAAATAATGTATATTTTCATTAAAATCAATTGATCATGTTGTACACTAATGGTATTAACAATGGTAATTCGCCCCTCTGGTTCGATGAGCATGCATACACTATTGATGCTCGCTATAACACTTGTTCCATTTTAAACTTAATGCAAAGTTTTACTTAAAACAATGAATTACAGTGTATTAGGATATTTCTGTAGAAACTATAAATGATCGTATGGCTCTATCTCAATGGCTCAAAGGAAACTAAACAGCAATAACGAAGCAACATTGTTTGGAGCCATTTGCCGTACTGTCGCCTTACTTTTCAAGTCACTTCTGGCTTTCGATGTCCTTCATTTGTGCCTGACAACGTAGCTTAAATTCCACCTGAACTCGCATGAAATTGCAATCACCGTATTTCATATTATACAGCGGGAACACAATGAGTGTAATAACAATCAATTACATGTAATGAGGTATATAATTTATTGAAGGCAAAGTTAGGACTGATAACTGCTACTAAACCTCATATTACGTACAACTTCGTATGTGTGACACATGCCCACAAGCTTGGTATTGTAATATAATTCTGTCAACTACCTCTAGTTGTTAGTAATTTCGTTGGAGAACAGTTTATTTTAAATGTATTAAAGACGGTGAGGTTATTTGTCACCAATGACGGTGTTTACGAATACCGTTATACTTATATAATTACAAACTCATATTTAAATACTAATGAAAAACAGCTTTAGTATTCTTTAAGTATGAGAGCTTTAATATTGAAGTTACTGAGATGCCGGCAATTCCATGTTATTACCATTTATCGTTGGTGGCATAAGTTTGCCTAACGTAATCCACCTCTTAAGTCATGGTGACATATGTTTTCATGTCGGCACAATTTCATTCTAACTTTAATGATAGCAATATATTATGAGATTATTATGAAGAACTCCAGTCTCAAAACTAAATCCAAGGCATTGAATCACCGAAGCCCTGCTTAGAGAGTTACTTAGAGTTGAGAATAAGCGATTCTTTTAGAAAACAGTGTCATCCTTTAACAATGAGTTATAATATACAAGAAAATCACATGATCGCGTGTCATTCCACGTCTATTCCTCCTATAATTACATCTTTCCACTCGAGTTGGAAAGCAATTAAGCGGTGGCGGCCTCTTCATAAGCATGTTCATTAACCCTAGAAGTTTTATGGGGTTGTTTACCAAAAACGTCAGTGGCAGAATACCTCAGGAAGGCAATTTGAAATTCTTTATGAAAACACAAATTTGGAAAATTATTGCGATATGGAACATCACAACCGAAACAATATTATTATAGGGATCGAGGCACGATTGAGAGGCCTACGTCTCACAAGGTAGAAGTGTAAAGTCGTGGGATTTTGCTAAAAGATTGACAATACTGACACCAATTTTCAGACAGGAAATTGGACCCGGCATCAGTTGTCTCCGCCTGGCCTGTTATCGAGTTGTGTTATCAGGATAAGAGTCCTACAACATTCCTTCATGCCATTTCCACACACAATCCTTACAGTTTGGTCAGGATATATCTACTATGGTAAATATACATTTTATTGCAAGCAAATATCTATACAGTGCCGTTATTTAATCATAATAAAGGTGTTTTACGTTTTAGTATAGTAAAATAACTATTCTATTCCGAAATTGAGCATACGAAGACCGCTACTAGAAGATTGTTAATTTTGGATGGTTTCATATCTAACTATTGTAAAAAATGATTTTTATTTCATATTCGGTTCACATACTGTACTTTATGAACACAATATAAAATTTTAAGAAGGATTTTTTAAAGTTTCGCAGATTAACATTTATATTTTTAATTATTAAAAGATCTTTTGTATTTTATATTAAGTAAAAAACTAAAAAAGATTGAATTGTTTTAAATATAATACATTTTTAAAATTTGATATCGTCTTTGAAAAATAGAGTATATGAACCTAAAATAAATATAAAATAATTTACTTCAACAGTTAGTTATGAAAGAATCCAGAATTAACAATCCTGTTAGTAGCGGTCTTCTTGTGTTCGAGTTCGAAATATAATGCAATGTATAATATACATATATATCAAATATGTATACATTATTAAATAAAGTTAATATCAATGATTCAATTCATACTAAATACATTAAAATGGTAATGAATTGTATGCAATGGGATTAATAATAATGCTAAATAGTCTTCCTGTCATCACAAAATGACTAAATGACTTTGTTTTTTCACTCATGTGTAATAACTTTAACCAACTGTGTAGTAGCTTTCATTTAAGGAGAAAACTTCTGATTCACAAAAAATATTTATGAACCAATCCATTCACTTTAAATTTTGCACAAAGCTTCTTTCTCATATATTTTCCCCGAATTTGGTGTCGGGGACTCTATGGGATTTTGCTAGTGAACACTTTTACACTTTTCTTAGAGGCAACAGTGATAGCAACGAGAAAATGCAGAATAAACCATTTGTAGATACACTAAGTAAATTTTAAATTTTAACATGTGAAATATTCACACATGTAGCCTAACTATACCATCACACCTTTTGGAATACTGGTGAGTACAAATACTTGGTGATCTTAATATTTAAACCCTGCTGTGAAACCTAACTGATGAAAAATAATGTGTATGTACCATGTGGAAAGAAATCTTGTGAAAGTTTTATCTGTAGACTTTTAATTTTGCGTGAAACTTCATTTATATATAATGTCTTCTATGTTGGTGCATACATATACATGGAATGCATCTGTGCGTAATTGAAGCCTATCACATATTAGGCTGACACAATGTGTTTTTTTTTGCTGGGAGATGGAGGATTTTCTTTTTAGTATGAATGTCTGTCTGTCTATCTGCCTGCACGACATTTCAAGAATGAAATGATCTATAGACTTCTGCATAATGGCTTACTCCTAGCTTTTTTAAACATTTTTTTATTTTTGTACATTCAGTAAATACATTTTGATCAATTATCGTTCCACAAAGTTTTCATCAAACTTCCAATGAAGTTAAATTTATTATATCGTACAGTGTATATATACTATATTATTTAGCTATTTGAAAACTTTTATTGATATTGGGCTGTTGCATAAAAAGCCAAGGTTAAAATCAATAGATAAATATCCTTTTAATATAAATTGTAGAAGGATACTTTTGTCATGCAGCTTGCTTTTGAGCTTGACGTTATTTATTTGTAATTTTTTTAAATTTCAGAATACATAAGAGTCACTTCAAATAAACGAATTGTGAAATTGTATGGTGATGTATGTTTCAATGGTTAGTTTTAAATCACTTTATTTTGTTTTCAACATTTAATCATTACATATTTTATTTGAAATATTGGAATTTAATATAGACTGTAAATATCTGTGTCACAATATTTTTATTTTTATTTTTGAGATTTCTGAATTAGCATCCCAATTTAAAAGCCTTAACATTAATTAAAACATTACTACATTACATTATTTAACATTATTTTATATTTGAGCGATACAAATACTAAGTTAATTCCACGTCCAAACACTGAACTTCTGCAAAAGCTGTTCATCCACTTTTGTTACGTGAAATATTGTTTTAAGCGGTAATATTGAATGGCAAATTCCAGTAAAACGTATACCAGAGAGGGAGCTTCAGCTAATATGTGTTCGAGATTTAATATTACGTTAACTTTAGATTTCATACAGCAATATATATACACATTTAGGTGATAATTGTAAGCTACTACAATTTTATATTTTAAAACATTACGGTTTATAAAAAAAAACTAAATTAGAATATTTAATTATAAATAGGAGACATTTCTAAGATTTTCTTTTTATGCCTTCAAACCCTGAAATAAGTTTTTTATTTGGAGAACGCCAAGTAAATATTGATAACGTTCCTTTGACCAGATACTTCCTTTGAAGTAAGGATCGTCTTTCTCTTAGTGTCAGAATTTCTAAATTAAAATGTTTTTATCACGAGGAAAGAAACGGGAGATTGAACTTTTAAGGCTGTGGTCCTTTACGTTTATAATAGACACCTTAAATTATGTGGTAGCCTTTTTCTCTGATGAAAATCTTAAAACTTTGTTTATTGACCTATATGTTTTAGTTAAAATAATCCTAAAATATACATTTTCTTTCATCCGATTCGCAGCGGCTTAAATAACAGGTGAATTTAGTAAGTGAATTTTATATAAAAAATGTCCACACGTACTCTGAAGACTGGGCAAATTAAAAACCTTTTTATTACTCAATGAAGTGTTGCAGGCGTTTGATGCAGAATTTAAGGGTATTTTATATCTAGGCCAATAATAAAAAAGTTGAATTTAAAAATATGCATTTTTAACAGTATTTATATAAAAAATGGCTTATTAGTAATTTTTTGTGTAGAAATAATATAATGTAGTTTGAAAGAAATTAATAATAACACGTTTTTAACACATTTTTATCATTTATTTAAACCTCAAATTTTAAATAAATTTATTTATTTTTTAGTTGAGGTTACATGTTTCGAGATCTCTAAACTGATCTCTTCCTCACATCAATAACTAACCACCATACACATAATTAAAATTTGCTTAAATCAAATTTTATCACAACGGTGCGGCACGCATAAGTCAGGAATAAAAAAATAATAAATTTGCGTGTCAACTCCATACACTCTATCTCTAAGAAATCCACTTAATAAAAAAAAACATTAATTGCCGAATTCAAATGAAAGAATACATATCACAGTAGGCCTGCACTAACTTATAAACCACTGAAAACTGACCATGAAGAAATACAATAGTGGAAAATATGAAGACAGAATTGGGATTTTTGTTTTTATTTTTGGTTCTTTCCAGATGAAACTATTAAGCCCATGCTTTGATTCCGCCTTATGGACTGTTGCGCAATAAATTCTATATGGTTAAAAAAAATCAATGAATTTTTTAATTTATATGTTTGCGTGTAAGGCAGTTAAACAAAAACGCACTATTTTCTTTAAAAAGTTTGCTTCTATTCTAAGGGAAATTCCAAGATGAAACATACATCATTTTATAGTCTTTCATTTTAATTTATGCTTAGAGTGATTTCATTGGTTTATAACAGTATGGTTTTTAATGCATTCAATCCAAACAACGTCGTTATAGATGTTCAATATGCATTTTGCACACAGGAAAATATTACGTATAATTAATTATGTATTATGACAATTTTGAAAGTAGGCGCAATATGGGTTTCTAGAATTATCTTATCAACTGTTTTCCGTATTTAAACACACGCAAAATATTAAAAAACACAAATAATTTAAACATTTTCCATTTAAAGTTTTTATTGAGAATAGATGTCATTAAAGATCATTTCTATGATTGAAATTATATACTCTTCTTCAGACTTTTACATACATACATAAAATTTAAACAAAAGACTAAAGATGTGGTTATGAACTTTCCATTCACCAAACCGGTAGCAAACTAAATTTAGTTGTAATTTACTCGCGTAATGCACCAAGTGAAACATCAGTTTTAATGAATCCATTCCAGTTTTTAAGACGTACAAAAGTGGCTACATATCTATCGGTGTAACGAAGCGCAATATTCATTGTTCATCAATTAGAGATCACGTTAAAGGGAGGTGACTATTGAAAAGTAATGATCAAACGTTGAATTAATATGAAAGCAAGATCAAAGACCTAATTACTTAATGAGTAATTAATGTTAAAGGCTCCTTTGTTATCCCACAGACACCGAACTGTTTCGCTTTCATTTATACTTCTCCATTATATCCATCTTAATGATTTCAAATTGGGCTGTGAAGAGGAAATGAATAATTCATATTAAACTAAACTAAAAACTTACCATATTTTTTGTACGCTTAGAACTAATAATTTAAGTGAGTACAAATAAAATAAATGAAACTATAACAATGGATGGATGAGCTATATATACAATGGTACATAATAAAAATTCTAATACGAAAAGAAACCGAGTTTTAAAAGCTGTAAATCACAGGCAGTAATTTAAAGTAATTTATTTACTATATAATGGTTTAAAGACAATTTTAACTTTTAAACCAACAGCTCAAATCGTTTGAACTCTGCACTAAGCTTTATTAAAATTGTATTGTTGAAAACTAATCCAATCATAAACACTGTTACACTCATTAACAAATTCCACTATAAATCCTATTAAAAAGTTAGCGGTTGTTATAGTACAACAGCTTACTCAATGCGGAGCTTTAGTTTATTACACCATAAAATAACTAGCATAATAATTGCATATCACAATTGGTTGAGCTACTACCCTGTTGGAGCTGGAAAAGGTTAAGATATCTAGAGAAGAAATGCGCTACAGGCGTTAACTTTTTATAAAGCTTCATTTCTACATAGACAAGGTTGGGGGTGTGGTGCATTGGGATGTATTTGAGAATAGCGGAGCCTATCAAACATGAGGATCTTTAGAGGGCCAATTTAACTATTGACACATTTTTTATGAATTTCAATTTCGTTATAGATAAGTATTGAGTTAGATTACAATGAATGTTCCTCCATTGGAATTGGCTTAGCGTTAGCGAAGCCTAATTCTATACCGGATACATCAAGAACGGATTGAACTATAATGTTGAGTTTCACATGAAAATTTTATTCTACTACTAGAGTATTTAATTAACCTTTGCCAAGCTATTACTCAGAAGAATACCTCTGTATCTACTTGAATCATTGGATTAAAATTTGTAGAAAAATCCAATCTCTACAAAGGCAAAATATCGTTCAATTAGGGTACTTATTTCTTTTATGAATTGGCTTAGCGTGGCGAAGATTTTAATGAAGGGAGAAAGAAATAAGGTACAGATTTTAAGGTTGGATATAGCGTAGTATTAAAAATTCTTTAAGATTTTTAAAATATTCATGGTTTATAAAAAACCTTAAAGTGAGGTATTATTTAAAAAATTAATTAGTAGTTTGTAGATTGATCAAAACCAGTATTTTAGCAAATATTGTAGCCTCTTTGCAACGATTGTTTAGCTTTGGAAGTTTTTTAGCGTGCTAAAATCAACTTAACTACTAATAGCAGAGTATGGATTGATTTTGTGAATTTTGATATCTGTGAAATTAGAACTTAATTTACCTAACCTGGAAAACTCTATAACGAAGGAAATTCTGCAGAAGCTGGCATACATATAGACGACGTGATGTTTAGAACAATATTTACATCAACATATGAGTAAACTGATCGAGCAGTTAGAAAACAAATCATTGTAAAACACTACTAGATTAGAGAAGCGTTTCGTAATTTTCCTTACCATATATCATGTTGTATGTTATTTTGGTTTATTTCCCTTTTAATCTCTCCTTTCAGATTTTTCATTAACGTTAACTTTTGTTACTTTAGATCAGATGTTTATATAACGGTTTTGTTTTTGGTGATCTGTCATATTTTAAGGGCATGTGAAAATAAAAATGTGTGACGTTCCGTGACAGGGAACGAATGTCTTTTCCCCTTGCCAAACATATATCCATAATCTGCGAAAAGAATTAATCATTTCAACAAGGAGCGACAGTAACCTCGCACTGGATAGCCATTAGCGATGGTAGAATCGAAAACTGAATCGAATATTATTCGAACACAGCCCGGTTATTCATATATTCGAATATTTTAAAATGCATTTGAATACTTGTATATATTCGAATACTTTTAAAATGAATACAATTTCTGTGTATTAATGGAATTCAAACCTAAAATATTATTTCGTCGAAATTTATACTATTCAAATAAAATATTCAAGAGTTGCATTCATATTCATAAACAAGTAATTATTATAGGATTTAAAATCAGTATATATGTATGAAAATATATATTATTTAAATACGGACTCTTGAAAGAATAGTTAAGAGGAGGCACGTAATATTGAATAAATATTAACCAATTTTAAAACTTGACAAAATGTATGGTTGTAGAACTATTCAATTAATGAATACATTTGTAAATAATAAAGAAAAATAAATTTTATTTCATTTCGTTTTCGAAAAACAAAAATGCATGATTTGTTTAGTTTCAATCTAATTCTACGATCATTCGTGATGCAATAGAAAAGAATCTTTCAAGTGAGACTAAGTAGCAGTTAAACAAAACTTTTTTTCTGAAGTTCATAAATAATGTGTTTGGGATGTGTGTTAGAAGCACAAAAAGGCAATGGACTTTCCGATCTTTTGGCATGAGCAATTCCAAATAAACAAGAAGCAACAGATTACAATAAGGAAGTAAGACAAGTCAAGACTTGACTGTTAGAAATAATCATTGGAGTTAAAGCATTTGAATACAAGCATTTGAATACATTGGTGTTTTTGAATACACCGTATTCGATTCTTTTGAATATTTAATATGCCTATCACTAATATCTACTCTGAACGGGAAAAAACGCACTGACATTAAAATGGCCGCGATAGACCCGCCCTTAGCGGCTACAGAGCAAACCCTGCGTGTTGCGTAACGTTCCGTGAAGCAAAAAAAGCTGTCTTCTGTGCAAACATCCATCCATAGCTCGCCAAAAGAAATAGTCACTTCAAAAAATCGTATCTCTGTATTCCAAAAATATATTACCTTCAAGAATATTACACTCAACTCATTTACATATTTAATAGTTTTCAGTGTTTATGATAAAAATTTTCACAAAAACTGATGTTGTTTCTATTAATGATATTTTTATTCAATATTTATGATGATAAATAATTTATTGACCAGTTTTTCTAAAGAAATAACATTGTTACGAAATATTAGACATTAATAATAATGATGTTGTTGCAGGTGAGTGTTCTTCGTGAAAAGAATCCCACCACTGTAAGTATGTACAATCACTCATCAGCGTATATAAGAGGAGCTCAGAGGGCTCAAGTCCCCCCCCCCTTAGAAATGTTGAATGACAAATAAAGAAATTTCTTTCCGCCAGTCTGTTTTAGGCTAGAATACATACATGAGGCCTTAAATTTCAACAACTTTTCAGAGGAGAATTATAGAGCCTCTATTGTTATGTAATTTTATACTTCCTAAACCATCCGGCGTGTTACCCGACCCCCTCGATATAATCTTCTATATACACCACTGCAACTGTGTTGAAGTAAGCTTTGAACTTAGGTATGTTAAAATATTAATCCTATTTTACAAGTACTGATGCTCAAATCCTCATGTGCTTCAACAACGTTTAGAATTTATTACGTTTAGATATGGTTTAAATCAGCGTTAAGTATTAGAATGTTATGACTATAAGTAATTTTACAAAACAGTTTAACACTTAAAGCTGATTTAAACCGTATCTAAACGTAATAACTTCTAAAAATTGTTTTAACATTAGTTAAAATGTATACATGGAACAGTATCGGATACATCGTGACCCTTAGGTACTGCCTAATGTATTTACAAATTTATTCTATAAGTCTACACAAATAATTTGTTACTAGCCGCAACTTATTCTATTTGTTCTAACGACATACGAGAAACTTTTTATTCATGACCGGGAGCCTCTTTAAACGTTTAAAGTTGCGGTATTATATCTCTATATTAATTATTCAACAAAAACATATTATTTTTACCTAAATAATAATCTGGTAGTCTTAGTATATATATATGTTTATAATAAGTATTACTGTTATACCTTAACAGTTTCTTCAAACTATATTATTTCTTTGTAATAGTTGGCATAACGTAATACGGTCATATAGAACGATATTTTGTATTGACTTGAACAAGAATCGAAAACATTTCTCATTGAACAGAAAAGCTATATGTTACTACAGGAAAATGTCAATCGTCAGAAAAAGAGCTGCCGCCTTCACAAATATTCCATTGTTAAAAACGTTTAAAAATGTAGAAATGTTTTAAAAATCTGCTTTAATAAATTTTGTATTTTATCTTTGGGAAGTGAGACGTATTTTCTTTCGTTTCATTTAACAAAATCGCTGGATATTCAAAATTTGAATGTCTATATCTTTTCTCTTAATTTTAATTGAAATATTTAATAAAATAACTCAAATTTGTTTCAGGAAACTTGTAGAAATTATTATGTGAATTAATAAACAGCACTACTATTGAATGAAGCAAGCTCCGTTAAGTTAAGTTACGGATTATTTAATTCCTTAGTAATGTACTATCAACTAGTAAACATAAGATAAAGTTTAGTACCTTCGTTAAAAAGCGTTGAGGTAATAGGAATTCAACATTGAAAAGCTTAAATTACTAATCAATAGTCATGCTCAATAGCGAGCAAACTCTGTCCCACGGTGTTTACATGTTTTATTAGCCTTTTCGCTGGAAACTGGTAAACTTAACTTTAGTTTCACAAGACGTTAGTAATTCAAAGTTTTCTCCATTTGCAATCAATTCTTTAGCTCAAAGCAAAGTTTAAGGAGACGGAGAAGGGTACGCAAATCCCTTCAGAATATCAAATTGCCTGTGGCGTAAACTTTGTTTGATTCAAACTTTTGGAACAAACATCTTTTTAGAATGTAAGTTGTAACAGTACGTATAAGGGAATTTCATACTTTACTTCCTTGTATAAAATGCATACGCTTTTAGAAAAAAAATGACAGTAAAGGCTAACAGCGTGAAGAGACAGGGCGGGGACTTGCAGTGCTTTAAATGAACGCTCCAGGGGATTGTGTTGCAGATTACTCTGTAAGGGAGATCTTACTGTTGCATGTTCATGTTTTCTTTTTGAATATTTAGCGTAGTTTATGAACAATAACGCTTATCACTGGAGTTGAAAGATAACGATCTAACCTCTTTATACTGTTTGGAGGGTTAGTTTAAATCTCCGTTCGCAAAAATTTTAAATAATAAAAATTTGTGTAATGAATTGTCAACTTTCTTAAAACTGATTTGTTAACAATAATTTATTACTTTAAAAACAATCTTCAACTAAAGAAGCAACAACTGTAATACAAAGATGCATATAAAATATATTTGAATTATTCTTGCTTATTCTATTCTCCAATCGAGCCGCTAAATAAACAAGATAATGTGTCTTTATTGATCTTCTTGTCTTATTTTAACGTTTTTGGAGAATTTTCATCATAAGCAGTTTCAAGTTTAAAAAATTGGCAAGTCTCAGATAGCAAGATCCCTGCCGAAGGGGATCCATATAATATATATTATATATATATTATAGGGTTTTGTAAGAAAAGCTGTTATTGTAGGTAATTTTGGATTTCTTTATTCAACTTTTAATTCTACTTTGTATGGCAAAAATACCGTTTGATAGTCCTGTACTGTTAATTTTTACATTATTGTAGGATAACTGTATTGTATAGTAACTAAATTATAACTACAGTTACAATCAATCTATTAAAAATGAAAACAAACTATCGATATTATATTTGTGATGCATTTTGATGGCAATGCTATCTTTGTTAGATACATCACAGACTTACATACCCACAAAGTTATACACAGTTATATACTATTGGTTGTTGTAATTTTTCGTGTAGTGTTTAAATTACATAAATAATACAATCTCCATTTTCTTTATTATAACCAACAGCGAATAAGTGAAGTACATACACAACAAAAACTTCCTGTAAACTCTTTATGCTACCTAAATTATACATAATAGTTTGATTATTCTCTTTGTGGGCATAATGTTTTAATAAAATCCCATAAAATATAATTAATATTTTTTATTTAAAAATCTCCAAACATAACCTAACTATTATAGGACGGATTGAATCAGTGCGAATGTTCCGTTTATCTCTGATGTCGAAGCGATGTAAAGAGATAGTTTTAAGCTCCTCCGTCACCGACTATTTTTGGATCTTGGATCAGGAATAAAGTCTGTGATACCGTCAGATGTCAGACGCTGCACCAAGGGGGAGGTGAACTGGAGTGTAACTCAACATCTACATTTACGATTTCGTTAACACAAAGATCATTATTTTAACTTGCAGCAAGTTTTATTATCACATAAATAATGTGATTGTTGCATATATTGTTGCTGACTTTTTCTTGTTATTTGGGTTACATTAAAGTTTTACAGTTGTATAATTATTCAATTTCATTTATTACTATTCAATATGTAATATTATTTTCTATTGTTTACTATTGTTTGTAATACACTGTGGTTTAAATGATGTTTTTTGATTCACATGTATACACTATTTCCATTATTCTTTAAAATGTTTCTACAGATGTCGAGAAAACAATTCTTAATGGTAATATATTTTACTTCTTGGAAAGATTTGATTGTGTGCTATCTATCAGCAAAAAGGGTCATAAATATATTTCAAAGATATATTAAAATTGTTATAATTGGTAGCATCCAAAAAATATAAAAAAGATAAATAACCAATATTTTAAACTTATTGAAACAAAATTATAACTTTATAGAAGATGAAATGAATACTAAATCTTTACAAAATATTTAAAATTGTAGCACTACTCACAAAAATGTATAAAACTAGCGTAAAAACAAATAATAATTCTGCTAATGAATCCTCATAAAATGTAACATCTAGTTTCATCTAAAATAAAATTTTTTTAACAGGTTACGCTAAAAATAATTTTTATACAAATACAAGATTATCTTTATAAAAATACAATAATAAAATTTGAATTTAAGTAAAATAAAAATTAGTAAACGGGCAGTTGTTATTATCAAACAATACGTAGCAGTTATTAAGCATTTTGAGTGGAGTACAAAAAAATAATCGCCGAAATTGAAAAAGATGCGACTAAAGCTGTGACCGGGTGAAGCAGTGAAGCTTAAGCGCTAACTTACACAACGGTTTCTCTGATTGTTTAAAGGCTTCGCTGCAGTGTTATCGCACCTAAAGTATTTTGTAAAAATTACCATTCTTTGCTGCAGAGACTGAATGTGTTATTTCTGAGCCTGTAATTTATTTATCAAATCGGTAGGATAAAATAAAGAAAGTGCTTACTTGTGAGAAATAAAGTATAAATATCCTAAGCATGGTAATGTAAAAAAGTCAGTTATCAAATATTGACCGAATAAGAGCGCAGCATAGCGTTATAAGTTTTATCATTGACAAGAAGCACAAAAATTACGCGTAAAATTATCATAACTAATAAATATTGCAAAAAAATGACTACTATTTTTGAAATATTGGAATTATATTAAACTTTTGATCTTTTTCAAATGTAACCTCCTATTTTTGGCTTAGCTTTAGAAAATAAATCGAGAGGCTAGAAAATCTCATTCTAACTATCTGCCTGCCTGTTCAATAACTCGAGAACAAACTGACTTATATACTTAAGTGTTTGCATGTACATAGTTTTATATTGGTATCAGCAACATTGCGTTCCGTAATGATGCATGTCATTCAATGGGATTTCGATGAGCAATAACGAATACTTTTACAATATGGATAATCATGATTGCAAGAGAAATTAGCAGAATAAATAAAATTGTAAATATTCTGAGTACACTAATATGAATTACGCTAATAATAAAATGTTAAAAAGAAAATAAAAGTGGAAATTCAATTTTATGAATTAATGGAAAGATTTGATTTCAGCGCACCCTTGCATTGTGTTACCTGAACTATCTCACCAAAAGTGTCATTATTTGAACTCTGCTACAAACCTAAATTAATGATCAAAATTTTCAATTTATCGTTTGGCAAGATTTCTTGAGAAATATTGTATCTGTAAAAGTTTTATTTTGCTTGAAACTTGTTTAAATTTGTTTTTACTTACAATTATTTCTTATTTTTAAAAATGAGCGGGAGATAGTGCAAGTTTAGACCAGGAATTTAGCTGAGCGTTATTGAAGCGTATCACTCAGGAGGCTGGCACAACTTCTCTTTTGTCTGCCGATGTGAGATGCAAAAAATCTTTTTTCTTTTTGGCTTTTAATATGTTATGGTCCTCAGAACATCTAAAAAATAATGAGCTGTAGATTTTAAAATTTTGAATGCAACCTCAGTGCAGCCTGTTTACGTGACTCGTTGTGTGGCGTACCGTACTCCTACCTTGGTTTTTTTAGACGAACTTCGACAAAAATAAAAACAATTACGAAACGTGTTGAAATAGAATTGTATTGTTACTTTCGAGAGGTTGAGTTACCAGGCTCTTCCGACTCTCTTGTAACTTAAATATCTATTGCATTTAATTACATTTCATATGGTGGTATATAGTACAATCTAAAAGTATAACTGCATGTATATACGTAGAGCTGATAAAAGCTAGTGGGGTGATAAAAGCAGCGAGTCCTTGGGCATTAGGAGCCATTACATATTTGATAAATGAGTCCCTCTCTGCTGACGGAGCATTTCCTCAGAGATGGAAGAGAGTACCGTATAATTCATCCCCTGCCTAAGATACCTACCACTGACAGACTTCATAAATGTACATATTTTAATGATATCTGGTATTGTAATATTAGTAGCACGTCAAGCATTATCGTTTAAATAATTACATGACATAATTATTTGTAATATGTATTACATAAATAATGAAATATTTTGATGAAATCTCAAAAGAGCTGTAAATTCTATATAGTACTGGTTTAAAACCTTGGTCCAGTGATTTGACTAGTGTCAACAAGTTTCTATTAAGTGGTTCACTTCTAACGGTGAGTTACTTGTTGCCTGTCGACTTCATCAATGATAGTTTTGGAGGAAATGGTCCTGAGGTTATCTTTGGAAATAGAATTCACATAAGAATCTCGCAGTAAATGTAAGGTGCTCCTCGGGGAAGTAATGTTTACTTCCCCGAGTAATAGTAAGTAAGTCGTGGTCGAGTAATGTTTACTCTCTACTCCTGTATTTCCTATGTGCGTAAACATTGCTATATGCATGCAGATAATTTTCAGTTTGAACATTTCCTGCCTTGCTTTGATGGATTTTTATAAACCCATGTTTTGATACCTAATGTTGGATAGGTGAAACATTAGGATATGAATGAACTGGGTGAATGAAACTTGATTGTATATCTGAATGGGGTACTGGAAGCTACTGTTATTATTTCTTATTATTATTATTAATTAAACTAAAGTGAAATGTAATAATCCTACTGATTAAGTGTATACAAAGTTATATAATTCCTACAAGAAATCAAAGAAGTAGGGATATGGTGCACATAGATTAAAAAGCAAGGGTATACAGTGTTTATATGAGGTTTACGTATATTCATACCTTTGAACAACTGATACGGAGGGTAAAAGTAAATGCAGGGAGCTAGATCGCTAACAAGTTGGCATGCATATGATTTTAGGAAATCAAATTATTCATAAATATGTATTAGCATCACGGAATGTTTGACAGTCTGACCTTTTATTGTATGTATGTGTCCATTTAAAAAACATTTGCCTATAATATCGCGGTTGTTTACCATCCCGTTGTAGCGGGTACGGCGGCTATCGCAAAGTAACCAAATCAAGGAACGTCAAGCGTGGCTGCTACTTGGATGGGTGATCGCTAACTAACCTGTCCTTGCAAGCAGCTCGCCTGCCCGGACGTTGGTGGCAGTTCCAGAGGTACCTTTAAGCCCATAGTCCTCAAGTAAGAGAGGGCCTCTTAGCTCTAACTTTATCTGGTAAAATGTCATTCTTGACTTTTAACTTATTTTTTTATTTATTATGAAGTATACAATATATTAACTTAATTTTTGTTTGCAGTACTTACATATTATTACAATAAAACATACAATTTTTCCCTTTAACACATCTCTATTAACTCTAAAAACTATTACAATAAAACCTGCAGTGCAGTGATTAACATAAATATAATGTTAACGAATGTTAGTGAAAAGCTCCAACTATGTTTAGTTGTTTATTACAATTAGAAACACAATTACGAATGCATTAATCTAACTACCATTTTACAACTTACATAATTTGCTAGTTCTATTAGTGAAATGTATAGTTATACAGTTCGTTTATGAATAAGCAATACAATCCAATAATTACATCGCTTAATACAAAAACAAACTGTACAATTTGCTAGTGGCATATACCTGTAACTCAATCATTAGTGCGCATTGAATCTTTTGTTGATAATAAAAGAGTGTTTTTGTTTACAATTGTCTATTTTATATTCAAATAATAATTAGATATATAAAGTAAATGTTGTAATGAATGTTTAATGATCATAAAAGTCTTCCAGATCACAACGCGTTGAAACATTTAATTGCTTACACAAATGACTTCATTAAATATTTCAGCCTCGTTGTGGAGAACAGATGTTACACAGAAACTGCCAATAATAAGCAGCCGTCTATACAAGCAGATGAAGGGGCGGAGCTTCATTGTGACTGGCTGAGTTACAACTCACACCGACTATCTTCAAAACGTAAAATGTGATGAAAAACACAATTGTCAGTTTTGTTAAACAATCGCTTTCCACTAAAATGCAAATTGCGAAAAAGACTTAATAAACAAGTGTTTACCGGAAGTATACAAATGTATATGTAGTCGTGGCTCTGTCTACATTTGTGATAAAGAAAATTTAATAATAATTTGAAATCAAAATGAGTGAGGTAACACATTAGACTCATGAAACATCAAACAAGGTACGAGAAACATGGCCATAGCAGAGTACATCTTTAAGTACAAACACGCAAAAGAACTGAATAAAATAAAATTACCAATGAAAGTTTCTTATTATTAATCCATTTACAGTTAAAGACATTTCACATAGAATTTTAAGATAGTTCTCATATTGAAGATTGCTCTCCACAGAGAAGCTGAAATAATTAAGGAAGTTATTTGTGTACGCAATATAATGTATAAATGCGTTGCGAACTGGAAGGCTTTGATGTCGTTTATAACATTGGTCACGTAAGAAGAATAAATGAAATATTTTCAATTTGTAATAAATGCTTCCAATAATTGATAGTCATTTTAATAAATTATAAAATGAAACACACATAACAATCTATAGATTTATATCTAGTAATTAAGTGTACCATTTGAACGATTTAGTCGTTAATTTTCTATTTAAATGTCAAAAGTTCAGAATGGTTTGATATGGCCTACGCTACTGTGCTAGGAAATAACATTCGTTTTATTGACAATAATTAAAAGTTTACGTTATTACAGATAACTTAAATTTTCTATAAGTTTCTTTCTCTTGTTCAAAAATATGCATGCAAATGCTTAAAAACGAATTTATTATTTTCTTTTTAGTCAAATTCCATTGGTAGCTTTTCAAATAAATTATTATTAACAAACATTGTTAATGTTACTAACTTAATATTATACAATTTAAGTTGCTTTGCCCTAGTACTACACTCACATTGTTACCGCACGTTAGGTAAATATGAAAGGGAATGAAAGTCTATAGATTAGGGCGGTGCCCAGCTCTATTATTACGTGATGAGAGCTTATTTCCGGGCTGCAAGAGCTTTCCCGCGGTGTTTCGTTATCGCACGATGTGTGCAAAGGTCACTGATCTCATTTTCCAATAACGTCCTAAGCTTATTTCCAGCAAACACAGCTTAATTCTGATGCTTTGAGTCAAGTAAACGTGGGCACTTCAGAGGGACATTGTTATCAGTAGTATGCAAAAGACAATATAAAGTGCAAGATAGAAAGTCTTTTAAGGTCCAAACGTTAATATACACTTTTATTTTCTTTAAACTTAACTTTTTATAATTTATAATTCATTCGGACGTATTTACTTCGAAAAAATTATATTTCTTAATATAAACGCAATTTTTAATTACATGGTGTCTTATATTTTGACACACTATGCTCATTTTTGATACTTTATACTTATATATGTATTGGTACAAGAAATAGATGCTATTGATGTAATTAGTTAAATGGCAATAGAACTCTCAGGAAAGTATAAATAAAACGGAGTATACAGGGTATGTGTTTATAAAAACTAGATGGGAATAAGCAAGACCACGTACTGTATAGTGTAACAGCCATTGCTGAGTATGTAGGTGAAGGCATGGTTCGAGGCAATCTGATAGGATACGGTGCATCACATTGTTCGAAAGGCAGATTTGGCCTAATTATCGCTATAATGTATTAAAAGTAATTATAAACCACGCCATGAAGATTTCCGTCTTCCTAGATACGCCAGTGATACAAGACAATGTACGTATCCTTGACGGCATTATGACTATAGGAGGTATATCCATTCAATGGACGAGGCTACCTTCGAACTCAACTTTGCTTATTTAAGAATGAAGTTTCACCCAAATTTCAAGAACTTCGCTCTACTTGATCTCTAGATAAATAGTGAGTGATAGTATTAGTAAACATTTTGTCAAACCTCATTGAGATGCATTCATTATTAACAAAGTAGACTTCGCCTAAGGTTTGGAGTAATTTTTATCCACATTTTAAGCATATACCTCTACTCTATTGTGGGTTATTCTCTACAGTAACATGTTCCACATAATAGCTCAGCAAAATCCAGTATAGGAATATGCATCATCATTGAATTCCGTCTTAATTTTGTGGAATTAATGGTTCATTTACTATTTAATGATAACATTTTTTTCGTAACATTTGTTAGTTTGGATATTTAAAGTAGTTTTGAATCTCGGAGAAATGAACAAATACCAGAACTGAGAAATATTAAAATAGTTCACTTTCTTAGTTGATCTTAGCAAACATAAATTTATCTAAATCTTACTTTTATGGTGTTAAAAACAAATTAACTAGATTAATATGCTTGGACTCTTACCAAAACAAGCGAGATACCATAATTGGCTGAGATTTGTTGAATCCAACAAAGGAAATATTTTATTTCTGTTTGTCCATTCGTTCGATATCTCAAAAACGAACTCACCTATAGTATTGAAATTATGCATGAAGCTACGATTCTATATGAGAAACACTGAGTTCGATCATGGTGCATGTCAGTCTATGGGATTTGGCTGGTTGTAAGCGAGTATTTTTATGTTTATCTTATGGGTAACCAAGATTGCAACGAATAAATAACAGAAAAAATTAAGTTAAAAAACTCAATACACCCATAAGAAATTTAACGTGTGATCGACTAATACATATATCCTACCTAACTAACCCAATACATACAACACCATTTAATAGTGAGTTGGTGGGTAAACACTTATTTTTTAGTACTGATATGAAACCCAACTTAACGAACAAAACTCTGAATGTGGATAGGTTTGTCGAAAAAGATTTATTGTGTAAATTTTAAATGTTGCATGAAACTTCATTTCTACACAGAAAATAATGAGTTCTGTGACGGATGATTTTCGAGTAACATTTTGTTTCTATAATTGCATTTATGTCTACCTAGCCACAGATCATATCAGGATAAATGAGCTGTAAATTTAAAATTTTGTATGCAACGTCACCTAAGCCTGTAACGCTGCGTGGTGTGGCGTACTTATAAGTTGTATTTAATACGTTGAGAGGTAAACCACTATGATGCTGGCGAAGTGTATTACGATGACATTTTATACTTTAGACACTGATAGACCAGGGATAAAGCGATACAATTGTTTAAATAACATAATATGAATAAACTTTTAACACTTTTAAACTTTTATTTTCTTATACGATGTACATTTCGGAATCATTGATTCCATCTTCAGGTACAAAATAAGGTTAAGTTAATTGTAAAATAAATAATTAAAATCAATTTGTCATGTGTTTTTTACTACCTTGTTGGCTAAATTTGTTGTATTTAATTTTATGTGAGATCATTGTATATTGTTTAAAAGTCTATCGAATAATAAATTTTTTGTTAGAAAGTCTTTGTCATTTAATAATATATTATGATTAATTTTGGCACTTTTGTAAATTTCTAAATGTTCTAAAGTAGATGATAAGCGACTTTTTTTGCTTGTGTGTAAATTTCAAGATTGTTTTCGATGTTAGTGTATGTATGGCCGGTGTTATTTAAATGGTCTGCATATTTTGAATTTGATGATGTTTTCAATGCTTTTATGTGTTCATTAAATCTAATTTTGAATGATCGGCCGGTTTGTCCAATATAGTGGGATTGACAATCGTTGCAAATTTAATTTGTATTCTAACTTGACTTTCTAACAAAAAATTTATTATTCGATAGACTTTTAAACAATATACAATGATCTCACATAAAATTAAATACAACAAATTTAGCCAACAAGGTAGTAAAAAACACATGACAAATTGATTTTAATTATTTATTTTACAATTAACTTAACCTTATTTTGTACCTGAAGATGGAATCAATGATTCCGAAATGTACATCGTATAAGAAAATAAAAGTTTAATAGTGTTAAAAGTTTATTCATATTATATTATTTATTATAAAACACTTTTCGAGGCTACATCTCTAACATAATTGTTCAGTCTTACTTAGTGACTCAGCATAAGTGCTGAGTTTCTTAAACGTAAAGAGAAAACTAAATACAAATCTCAACTAAATAAAAATATGTATTTTGTATAAAATTAATAAATTGTAGATAACTCTTTTCACATGCATGTTTTGTCTTTGGGTAATTGCCTTTGCGAGAAATAACAATAATGCATTAGAATACTAGAATTAATAATTATTTTTAATTTAAAGAGTCACTAACTTCGTGTTGTTTACGTCATCCGCTGAGTAATTCCAACAGGCACGAATAGAATATCACACAAGTATGTTTACACCACTAAATTTACAGAGCAAGTGGAATTTACCAGTCGACGTATTTGCGGAGCAATCGTTTAAGAACAAACTTCCGTGCAGTGCTCATATTGGATTTGGTAGGGATGCTCGAAAAGTAAATTGCTTTTCCCAAAACCTTAATGAATATCGCTTAATTACATTTTACACAATTCACATAAATAGTATTTTCATTATAGTTGAATGGATTCCTAATTAGATATCTAAATTAACAGTAACTCACAGTTAATTTTATGTCCTTTACACACTCGTCAATGTGAATAGAAAGATTTCAATACGTTGGATTTGTTTTCAAATATTTTTATTAGCCTTTTCTGAAACAAACAAAAGCAGTATTTGTGACAATTAATAATTTTTTACCAGTTTTAAAACTACACATTAGTAATGATGATTGTCCTTTATACAAATTAATGACAAATGCAATTTGCTCTGCTGATGAGTATCGTTATTAAATATCATTATTTTATTTCTCCCCTTCTGATATCCGAAATATGCAAACTACAGATGTATTGTTAGGTTCACACATGAACGTGTGCAGTTGACTATACCTATGATAATTTAATATAGGGTCAGTTTATGTAGTTCTTATGTCATTACGAATTGATGTTTGCAACAAAATCTTGTAAATTTTATTTACAGCAATAAAGAGTTATTACTAGCCTATTATTATTATTTTCTCAAACATAAGTAAATTTCAATCAGTTTATTGAGCTTATAAACATGGTAAGCAAAATAATTTTATACGGATGTAATCACACCCTCTCCTTCGGGCAGCTGAATAAATTTTTTTAATATGCCATTACACTTTTTTCCAAAACAGGTTACAGCTTACAAGTAGTAAAACTGTACTGCGATATTTATTAATATAATAAGACTGCAGTTTAAACGTTACAAATAATACCCACAATTATAACAGATAAATGAAGATTTCAATAGCCCAAACATTGCACCCAAAAACACTCCAACTCTAGTTTTAATGATGAAGTGAGTATACCCACTTCAAAACATCGAAAGAGACCGTAAAAAGAAAGAAAAAAGTATCCCATCCAATCTCCCACATCATGCAGTCAGTTAGTGTCATGAAACACCCCATCACTGCTGGTGCGCCTTGAAAAATTTCTTCTCAGTGTGTACATCTCCTAGACACGTTCTGAGATTCCTTGAGGACTTAGTGTTTTCCATCCGATTTGTTCTATGCATGTCGACATAGTACTGATCGGTACACACATGATTGAAAATTCTAAGATTAAACATGTAACTAATCGTGGAAGTCTTGAGCTTTCGTATTTAATAAACACCCCTCAATATGATAGTATCAAACGCACCAGAACAAGTAATGACTGCGTGGATTTTTTATTTATGACATGCAATTCTTGAACCTGTACAGCTCCCTTTAGCTGTAACATTAGTGGCACAGTCAGGGAAAGGCAGGCGAGGACGAGAGTTCTAGCCTTGTAACAGACCTCTAAATTCCCACCATCCAGCGTGACCTGCACCTACTCTCACTAAGTGAGTACTAAAGCGGGTGGAACAGAGTACGAAACGGTGCACTCAACAATATTGAGTTTCAGCACATTGGTTTGGTATTGGCCATCCACATCTCGTTCTAAGTCAGGATTCGATTGACCAATTGCTGTTGGTATTATGCCAGGCTTATAACAGAGAAACAGTTGAGAATCATCATGGAAGGCTTATGATCTTCCATCTGAAATTAAAAATGTCTTTATTATAGTTAGGAATTTAAAGCCATCTCTTCCACTTAACTTATAAATTTGCAGCTATGTATAAAACTGTGAACATTGGTCGTGTACAAATTATACAGATTATACTATCAGACAACTACATACCTGGTCCAACCAAAGTGAAAAACAGCATCTGAACTTATTCAATCACCTGGTCACTCCCATCCTGGTGACAGTTTATATTAAATCACTCAACTCAGACCCCATATGATCGACCATGCCATCACTAAATTCCTAAAGAGGCCTAAGAAATGTTCTGGAAGCTTTGAATACAGAATTCCTTGTTACTTTGTTTGAAAAACCTTTGAGTGGTCTGAGGTGAAAATGAACTATGTCTAACTTAGCTTTATTCAATTGTGTCTCTAGTAAGTTGATTAGAGCAGTATAGATACTATGAGTTCCCTGTTAATCCTCATTTTAGTGTTTTCAGTAATTCAGCTTTATTTACAAAATTTATTTTAATCTTAATCACAGCCGGTAATGCAGAAGTTGATCTCATTTTCTAGACTCAGTGCTTTACTTACAACTGGAAGGAGTGAAATGAAATATGTCTTCATTATAGAGGTGAAGTTGGGACTTAAAAGTCTTTTCGTCCCCTTCACCTCTAGGGAGTAATGTAATATACTTCAATTCCAAGTCTCTATTTTCGACGGATTTTCAGAATTAATTTAAAGGGATTCATACTAAACGTATTTAATTTTGTTTTAATCACCCAATCCTTTATTCCCTTTTCATATACAACGGTTATACAAAATAATTATATTACAATATTATCAATTACGTCTCTTGTAAAAATTCTACACAGCTCTCTAAACTGTATCATTATACAATATCAATTAATAAAATTTGGTGTTAGCTTAATAGTTTACTAGAAGATGTAAAAATTGTATACTTGTAAATGACACGTTTTCAATACACAGTATATCAGATTCTGACCTGAAATATATATCTGTCAATAGTTTGTGTTAGAAATATCAATCACGCCGTTGCTCTCGACATCGGTTGACTCGTACAATATAAATGTTTAAACAAAGTGTCCGAGCCCTTGTCACCAGCGTCGGTTCGTTGACCAACTGTATTGCGTTTGTTCCTCCCAAAAGTTGGCGTAATAGTTTGTTTCGCAACAACTTCTCGACAACAGATCAATATTAAGTATCCAAGTTGAACAAGAGGAGACAGACAGCTGTATTTGTTATCAGGCGACCTATACACCACACACTCTCATTTCTCTACCCTATCACCCTGAAGAAAGTGGTTTGTTCAACATCAGGGTCAAGACGCTTTGGTGAAGTGTTCCCAAAAGTCCATGCGTATCTTGAAAAATATATAATAATATATTTTATTATAATATATAAGAAAATATATAATAATCAATTTATAAGTTTTCCTTGATGATAAATAGACGTCCTGTTTTTTCTAATAACGCGTCTATTCTAGGCCCAGTTATCGGTTAGCACTGTTAGCAAAGAGGCGGTACTAATTATTGTAATGAAAGAAAAGAAAAAGGCCCGTACAAATGATTGATGTTAGTGATCTATATATTCATCATGATATGTCAGATTCAGATTGAATTTAACATTATGAATTTTTTTCCCATTTCACTAACCTTGAAAGTTATGACAGAAACTAGTGAAATATGAGAATAAGTAACTTGCTGTACATTAATTTTCTCAGATATACTGGGTGTCCAAAAAGCAGGCAAATATTTTGTGGTATGGTTTAATAAGTGAATTCGAACAAAAAAGCTCCATTTAAATTATAGCTTATGTTGCTTCCTTTATAGTCTTTTTGTTTTTGTAAGAAATTAAGAAATGGTTTAAGTTTAATTTTTGAAGTCATTATGTCTTATTACGGTGTTACTTTCTGCTAAAATAACAAAATATATCCTCCATAGTTTAAAAATGAATACCTTATCAATATTTTGAAGACAAAGCTCCGTCGAGAAGAGGAGAAATGGTTTAAACATATAAAAAATAACTTGTCAAAACAAATATTTCATACTCCATTTGTTACGATCAGATATAAATGATATATTGATATAAATGCTAACAGCGAATGATATAACCCTATAGCGAATTTCTCTAAATCAGATTCTCCTATTCTTTATAATAATAACCTTAATAATCAACACCTCGCAAGTTGTACTAAGATCAAGGATCTGGGTGTCATACTTACTTCCGACCTTGGTTCTCATGAACATATCAATTGCATTAAAAAAGGCTAATGTAGCACTCTATTTCATTATTAGGACCAGTTGTGACAAGTTTTCTGCCCAAGCCTAGGAAAAAACTCTACGTCCATCTTTTTGTATCTAGACTTAAATATTCTTCTACTATTTGGAAGCCATACCTTGTTGGTCATATTGATAGGCTTGAGAGCATACATAACCGCTCAATTCTTTTGATTGGGCTATGGCTGGGTTTCGAGTATTGCAATGTATCGATCGATGACTTTCAACTCGAGTTAATAAACTTAAGACCCCTCCATTTAAGACGCAAAGTTCATGACCTGCTATTTCTGAAGAAGTTGATCTACTCTAGTTGCTGGACGGGATCACGTCATCTTGGTATGTAGTGCTTGGTCAGTACTTTAATGCAAATATAAAAGTCGCAATTACAATCTATTTTTTTTCTCTAAATTTAAAGATTGATATAAAACTCATATTAGTTGTCTTATCATAATTAGGCTTATCAGGCTTATATATTTATACTTATATATTGATTTCAATACACATTGAATCATAAAAGTTACTTACTCCTCCAGGACTCAAACCCAGTTCTCTTACTTGCCGGAAATGTGCACTACCACTTCACCACAGGGCCCTTAATTTTACGATTATTTAGTATTTGGTCATTTCTGTTACATATTTTATTAAATAAGCAAACTAACATACGATCGAAAGACCAAATTCCTTTCAAACGACTATTTTATTTAATTCATATAATATTATAGAGTGGAAAATGGACCCCATGTCCTACGACGTTTTTAGTCCATTCGAAAATTGCATTTAGCGTCTTGTGTAATGCTTTGTGATTCCGTTAGCAGTTACCTGCGGCTTTGTAAGCAAGGTTCTTTGGCTTTGCTCATGTATGAGCACTTCTTTATCGAGTGAATTATTTTTTTCCGGCAACAAAGTTGAGTTTGCCTGTTTAATACTTTTTTAAAAATTAGTATGCATTTATGGCTATTGCAATTTTCCTCCTGTTATTAGATGTTGTGCCTTAGTTGATTTTGCCTTCAATCCTTTAACAACGCGTGGAAGTAGACACTTTTTGACCGAAGTAGACTTTTCGGTCCTTAGTAGGTAAATATATTTCCCTGTTAGGGACAACGCGGTAAACACAACTATACTACTGAAAATATATTAGACCAGAAGTAGATCACAAAAGCTAGAGAGAGATAAACGGTGGTTTTATTTAACTAAGGTGTGTATTTGAAACCTAATAAGTATATATTTATTTATTGATGCAGCAGGTAAAACTCTGCTGTTAAATCGGAAATATAATTCGTTTGAACTAGAAATGCTCCTATACGCTCAAAACTTGATATAACAGTTAGAAACTCTCAACCTCTGATTGTCTAACCATGAACGCTGAAATAATATGTACCAGATCTTATGCCTACATACGATTGAAAAGTTTCATATGGGAACCATTATGTTACATCATAAGCGCTTTGGCTAAGTAGGTTAAAATACTTTGATTTAAAACCGTGAGCAAAGCCGCTAGTAATTTAATAAATACGTGAGTAGATATGAATATGAGGGTTCTAGGACACTTTTGGGACAGACAGGAAATCAAGGGAAAATACTGTTTAAAGGACAATAAACGAATCTGTAAAATCAAACAGTATGGCGGTTCTAGCTCACTTTTGGGACAGACAGAAAAATTCAAGGGAAAATACTGTTTAAAAGGACAATAAACGAATCTGTAAAATCAAACAGTATGGCGGTTCTGGACCACTTTTGGGACAGCCCAAAAATCAATACAAATACTGTTCAATACACCATAAATATGTAAAAACAATTCACAATACAATTTACTTAAATAAACTATGGTAAACTGTATTCAAGCAATTTTTCATGACAGTATGACAACATAAATTGTGGAATTTATAATACTCCGAATGTTGAATAACCGAATCTATAGCTGTTTTACTGTTCATTGTAGGCTTCTAATTTCTAAGCTGTTTTAATGAAAAAATCCAGAAATCTTCGAAATCTTTATTCCACGAAGTTAATTGTAACACAGTCTTTATCTTTTATAGTCCTTCTTTCCAGTAACAATCAAGTGTAATTTTTCATTTTTGTTTAATTCTTTAATCTTTTTTTCATCCAAAACAGTCAAAAAATCTGTTTCGGCAAGTGTACTTTACAATCTTCCAACTCCGGCAATTATTGTAAACCCGAATTTATCTTTCATTTTCTCCAAATTCAAGATTCTATATCTCTTTTTTTTCTTCCAATTCCACTAATTTCTTATATTCTTTGAATCTTAGTTCACCAACCTTATTCAACTCTTGTAATAGCGCCGCCATTTATTGTAGAAAAATCTTTTAACTAAATTTTAGTTAAAAGATTTTTTGCTCTTTAAATAGAACAATCTGAAAACATTTGACCAGAAATTGTGCTGATTTGTGTCAAGTTGTCACAAAAATCACCACTTCTCAAAATTTTAGTTTACAAATTTTTGCTCTTTAAATATGGAGCGGAAAAAGATAGAGTGCCCATACTGCAAAAAAGACATTTTTGAGCATCACTATACTCCGTCATTACAATTCGAAAAATCATTTGAAGAACAAAGAAATTTATGAAAAAGAACTAAATTATTTGAGGACTTGGGCTAAAGAGAATCAAAATCGATGGTCACGAAAAGATGTACAATATAGAAAAATTGCGTGAACTAAAGAAAAATTTTAAGGAAAGTAAAAAAGATCTCAATCTATTTAATGATGAAAAAAATTCATTCAATAGCTGAAAAATTGGCTATCGAAACAAACGACAAAACTAAGTCAGAAATGATCGAAAGAAAATTGATAAAACGATTAATGAGAAACCTGAAAATATCATTGATGTAGAAGTTTTATCCTCAATACACGGTCTATTTAAGCAATACATTTTAACAAATTTGAACGACAATTTTTCATGTCAATTTACAAATATCTTTCTATTTTGCGCCCAGAAATTAAAAGTTTAATCGAAAAATTTCAAGAAACTGTGAAAATAGTAAAGAATATCTCTCTTTAGAATGCGAATACGAACGAACTTTAGTGAACGTGAAACACAAACTTGTCCAATGTACTTTACTATAAAAGCAGACGAGATCTTTGATGTAAACGACTTTATTTCTAAACAATTTAATAAATTAACACATCGAGAACAGACAAATCATCCAAATCGAGGTTCTGGATGGACATTAAAACGCTGTAAAACAACTGATTTTGAGCCTTAATAAACACGAATTTATGAACGCAGGATCATATATCGATTTACCACAAGAGATCAAGGTAAGGAAAGCTTGTGTAAATATCAAAAATGAAGATGACTTATTGCTTTATTTACTCTATCCGATGTGCAATTGAAAAATCAAAATTTCATCCTGAACGTGTAAAACAATATGAAAAATTTGTAAATTGACGAGATATTTTCTGGGTTCGACTATCCTATGTCTTTAAAAGATATACAATTATTTGAGAAACGAAGCAGTAAAGCAAAGTATAATTATCCGAAAATGTCTGTAAATGTCTATAGTTTTGATGAAAAACTCAATATTGTTTCCGTTGCAAATTTCAGAAGTTTATGACGCCAAATTAGAAATCAATTTATTGTATGTAAAACAAGATGAAAAAATCTCATTATGTTTTGATAACAGGATTTAAACAAACTTGTATTTTCTCAGTTATCTAAGTGTAAAAATAAAAAAATTTCTATGCAGAAGATGTTTAAGCCATTTCTACAAATCTGGAGATTTAACAGATCATTTAGAAATTTGCAAGCAACATGAAGTTTGTAAGCCAATTATGCCGTTTTCCAGGTCAAACAACAACATTTACTAATTATCAAAAGAAATTTTCTCATCCTTACGTTATTTATATGGATTTTGAAAGCATATTAGAGAAGATTCCCACATGCAAAAACAATCCACAAAGATCGACTACAACCAAGGTTCAGAAGCATATTCCTTATGGTTTTACTCTATATTTAGTTTCGAATGTGACCAATCGTATGTACAAGCCGATATGTTATCGAGCAAAAAATGAAGAAGATTTTGCCAAATGTTCCTGCAAAATTGTTTGAAGAACTCAATAAAATATCAAAATACATAGCTACAAAATATAATTCTAAGAACAAAAAACCTATGAAATTGACTGAAGAAGAAGAAATTTCATACCAAAAATGCAAACGTTGTCATATTTGCGAATGGTCTGCTTATGATGTTGGGTCAATTCAGTATGGTTTTTACTCCTGATAGTTGGAAAGATAAGAGTTATAATAAAGTGAGAGATCATTGTCATTTAAACCGGCAAGTTTCGAGGCGCAGCTCATTCATGTTGTAATCTGAATTTGAAATTTCCCCCAGAACATCCCAGTTTTCTGTCATAATATGTCAAATTACGATACTCATTTTGTACATAAAAGAATTGGCTAAACAATATGGAAATGTTGATTTGATTGCAAACACCGATGAAAAATATATAAATTATTCTGTAAATTCTGTGGATATGGCTATGAATTCGAAGGTGATAAGCCAAGAAAATTCATCAAGTTTTCGTTTGTAGACACGTTCAGATTCATGGCCTCGTCTATAGAAAAGTTAGCTAAAAATCTAAAGAGAGAAGACTTCAAACATACAAATCATTTTATACAGGATGGACTGAATGAAATTATAGAAAGACAGCCAAATGACGACGACGAGATTTTTAAAATTCTATCTGGAAAAGGAATATTTCCCTATGAATTTATCGACAGTATTGAAAAACTTGATTACACAGAAGAATTGAGAATTCAAGATTTCTATTCACTTTTGACAGATGAGAGCATATCTGAGAAAGATTATCAACACTACTTAAATGTTTGGAACAAATTAAAAGAGAAAAATCTAGGAAATTACTCTGATCTCTATAACATTCAAGATGTTCTATTGCTCGCTGATATCTTTGAAAATTTTAGGAATATATGTTTGAATTGCTATAAGCTTGATCCAGCACACTATCTAACAGCTCCCAGTCTTGCATGGGATGCTATGTTAAAATTAACGAAGATAGAATTACAATTTAATTAGTGATTATAATATGTATTTGATGATCGAAAAAGGTATTCGCGGAGGCATTTCTCAGTGTATTAAACGATATGTGAAAGCAAATAACAAATATTTAAAAGATTTTGATAAGACAAAGCCCGAAAACTATTTACTCTATCTCGATGCAAACAACCTTTATGGGTATGGTCTTATGCAAAAACTCCCGTTTAGTGATATCAAGTGGATGGATCCTAAAACGTATACAAAAGAAGAGTGGCAAGAAACAATTTTAGAACTCACTGGCGACGAAGATTATGGCTATATTCTCGAAGTCGATCTTGGATATCCAACAAATTTACACGAACATCACAAGGATTTACCTCTTGCTCCAGAACATTTTAAAAACAAACTTTTGCACAACTCTACTGGATAAAACTGAATACGTTGTTCATTCGAGAAAATTTGAAGTTCTATTTGGAACAAGGAATGGGTTAAAACATGTGAATAGAGTTATTGCATTCGATCAGAAGCCTTTTATGAAAGAATACATTGATTTTAACACAAACATGAGAACCAAAGCTACAAGCGACTTTGAAAAAGGACTTTTATAAGCTGATGAACAACTCAGTTTTTGGAAAATCTATGGAAAATGTGAGAAACAGATGTGATATTAAGCTTGGAAATGAAGAATTTTCAATGAAACAAGCTAAGAAAACAAATTTCAAATGCTTTAACATCTTTGACGACAACTGTATAGCGAGTCACATGTACAAACAAAAGGTTAAATTTTAACAAACCGATTTACATTAGGATTTTCAGTTCTCGACCTCTCAAAATTGCTAATGTACGAGTTTTATTACAACAAATTAAAGAAGTTTGATCCAGATTTGAATCTGTGTTACATGGATACAGACAGTTATTTTCTAGAATTGAAACGAGATCCTTTTTAATAAATTATTAAAGAAAAATATAGATGACTTTGATACAAGTGATTATCCAAAAGATCATGAATGTTTCACTACTAAAAATAAGAAGGTAATAGGGAAATTCAAAGATGAGTTAAATAGCGAAGTTTTAGAAGAATTTTGTGGTTTAAGGTCTAAGATGTACTCGTACAAATATCTAGATAAAAACCCAGTTAGGTGTAAAGGGATTAAGAGAAGCGTTGTAAATAAAACAATAAATATCGAAAAACTTGAAGAGATGTTTGTTCGAAGATAAAGAAGAATTTAGGGAGATGACAGTCATCAAAAGTTATAAACATGAGTTGTACACTGTTACCATAAACAAGCTGGCACTGAACGCTAAAGATGATAAGAGAATTGTCCTAGAAAATAAGATCGATACAGTACCGTATGGATATAAAACAGATATTTTAGAAGAGTTAAACAAACTTGGAAACTTTGATATGTAAATGGAAGATGATTTAATTCACTGTCACAAGTGTAAAAGAAAACGAAAAATATAGATTCTAAGATTGATTGTTCAAACTCAAAACGGATTGTATAGAATTGCAGCAAAATGTTCAAAATGTAAGACAAATAAGAGTAAATTTATAAAGAATCCAAATGAAAAACAAGTAAAGAAAGAATTAAAGAATAAAGAAGAAATAGAGATTGAAGCTAGAGAAATTCATGCAACCAGTACGAAAAAAGTTTAAAAGAGAAAAAATTATAACTTTAGGAATTGACGATTTATGGGCAGCAGATTTAGTTATAATGTCTAACTATTCGGATCAAAATGATGGATTCAAGTATATGTTAAATGTTAATGATACTTTTCTCAAAATATGCTTGGTCAAGAGCTATCAAAAGAAAAAACGGTAAAAGATGTTTCAAAAGCCTTCGAAGATATAGTAAAAGACGCGATAAAGATCAATCACAAACCGCCAAATCTACTTCATACAGATAAGGGTTTAGAGTTTAAAAATAAAGAATTTAACGAAGTTTTGAGGAAATACAACATTAAAGATTTATCATACTGAAAACGAAGAGAAATCAAGTATTGTAGAGAGATATAACAGAACTCAAAATGAGAGAATGAAAGTAATTTTTTGAGATTAATAAAAACTTTAAATGGATCGATATTCTTCAAAAAATCGTAAAACAATTATAACGATACAGTTCACCAGCACAATCAAAATGAAACCGAAAGACGTAGATAAGGATGCAAAAAATTAGAGACCCGTTTTCAAGTATGTTCCACCTGAAATTTCACACGAAAACTAAATTTAAAGTCAATGATCATGTAAGAATTGTTTAGTAAAAACAAACATTTTCGAACAAATATAAGAACAATTGGTCAAGAGAAATCTTTGTGATTTATCAAATTAATAACACAGATCCTGTAACTTATAGTATAAAAGATTTAAATAATGAAGAAAAATAACCGGAAAGTTTTATGAATATGAATTGAGAAAGTCAAAGCTGTAATTTTTTTCTATATAAATGGAGTCTCAAAAGAAATGTACAAAGTGTCAAGAATTTAAAGATTTAAATGAATTTTATAAAGATAAAAATAGGAAAGATGGAATGCATTATAATTGCAAAGCTTGTGAAAGGGGAATATCATAAAGAATTATATGATAAAAATAGAAAAATTAACTTTGGAAGATAAAGAATGTCTTAAATGTAAAGAAACTAAAAAAATTTCAGAGTTTAATAGTGATCACTATAGTAGAGATAAGAAAGACTCATATTGTAAAGATTGTGTAAAGAAGAATCACCATAGATTATATTATGAAGATACTCAATGTGAATGTGGAAGAACTATAAAATGGTTAAATAATTATCAAAAACATTTACAAACAAAATATCATAATTCAAGAGTTTAACATTTTCATCGTGTAATAATTTGTTCTATATAAATGGAGTCTCAAAAGAAATGTACAAAGTGTCAAGAAGAGAATAGGAAAAAGACTGTTATTGTAAGGAATTATACGTTAAAATGAACAAATTAACTTTAGAAGAGAAAAAGTGTTACTTTTGTAAAATAAATTAAAAATATTTCTGAATTTAATAACTGGCAGTATAGTAAAGATAGAAAAGATGCTTTTTGCAAAGATTGTTGCTAAAAATATTTTTCAGCGAAAGTTATAAAAACGAAATGCCTTGTGAATATGAAAAAAGAATTCTACAATGGTTACCTAGTTATTGCTAAACATTTACAAACAAAATATAATAAAATCGAGAGTTTTTAGTAAAATTTAGAAACATTTTCATCGTGTAATTTAGATATTCTATAAATCAGTCGAGATTCTGCCATATATTGTAGTAAAATGATTTCCGTTGTATAAAATATTCAAAGATTCTTTCATTTGGTTATTCAGATTGATAGAATTTGGTTCGTCATCAATGAACAAAATCTCTAATTCAGGATATTTTTATTTTTAGATGTTTTAATTCGGTTTGGTATTTCTCGTTTCTGAGCTCTGATAACGTAATAAGGATATTCCCACATGTGATTCTTCTTAATTAACACAAAAACATGGTGTTTTTTTTCTTATCAAAATCTTTTACATACCATATCTCTCTTCATTAATTCCATTCGCAATTCTTGATTCTCTATTTTCAAGGATTTCATTTGACCTGAAATTTGTAACTGTTTTATTTCATCTTTTAACTGCTTATTTTCGTTTTTGAGTTTGTACTCACCATATTTTCTAATGGAAGGTAATACTTCTTTCGTTAACCCAATTTTTAAAACAATTTCGCTTCTGGTTTATGCGATCTCAAAATTAAAGAATAAAGTCCAGATTCATTAACGAAAACAGTGTTATTTTTGGAAGTTTGAAGGTAAGCTATTTATAGCCCCCCTTATATTTAGATTAAAATAGAAGTTTTTTATCATCTTCGTCAACGTTTATTCTGATCGTTTGCATAGTATTTTCATATTCTAGAATTTTTGCTACTCTTTAGCCTTAAACCAGATCACATTGTTTTCGTCAACAATCGTAAAGATATGTTTGTTATTGAATTTTAGTTGATTATTGAGTAGGTCTACAAACTGACTCCATTTAGATAGAAATAAAATTTAACTAGTAATTTTTTATTTCAGTATAAAGTCCAGATTCATTGATAAAAACAGGGTCAGGATGAAGATTGTTAAGGGGTCTATGGGATAGACTCTTGTATTTATACATTCAAAAGTTGTTTTTCTTGAAAATTTGAAGGTAAGAACGATTCGTTCCCCCCCCTTGATTCATCATTCTTTTCGACAATCTTAAATATATTGTTGTTTTACTCTCATTATTTAATAGATTTCCTTCAGAGTCTTGAATAGTCAGAACGATTTTTTGAATTCTTTTAATATTTTTTCTAATTGGAATATAATCGATTTCATTTGGTTTTTCACAGATTTTTGATCCATAAGCAACATTTGGGAAAAAAAGTGTACAAAATTTCAGATTCTTTGTGAAGATGTTCGGTATGATTTTCAAAACTAGGTTCAACGAGATTACAATGTACTTCAATTACATCGAACGGTCTAAATTTTTGGCGTTTTATTTCCTAAAATATACCTGATTTGGCTCAATAGTTTCTTGAACAAACCCTAATAAATCTACAATAATTGCTGAAAACATTATTCTTACTGGTGATTTTATTTGAATTTTATTAGAGAGAGATAATTTTTTGCATTTTCAAAACTTGTTTTCGTCAAAAGTTTAAAGATTTATCTGATTGTTTGAATGTTTTTCAGATAATTTTTAAGGAATTTATTTTATTTGATCGAAAGTATAAATATCCTTTGTTTTAAAACCATAATATTTTGTTATGTTCTTCTCACTAAATCCTAGACAATAAGGAGAACTTTCACTAATATTTATTACAAAATTGTCAGAATAAAAACCGCTTAAACCGATAAAAATAATTTGATTCTTCCTCTAAGTGTATAGGATGTTCCAAGTTTAAAAACTAATTTAGAGCTTTCTGAAGTCAACTTGAACAGCTTCATTTTCGCAAGCGTTGCTTCAAGATGAAAATCTTATATTTAAATGGAGAAATTTTTAAAGCAAAAAGATCAGATAAAACTTCAAACGTTTGAAGAAAATAAGAAAGATCAACCAATCAGATTGTTAATTGTTGGTTCAAGTGGATGTGGAAAAACAACTTTACTATTGAATTTTATCTACAATAGGTTGATTCCTTATTCCAATTTGTATGTTTTTAGTAAATCTTTAGAACAAGACGCCTATAAAAAAATTACAAGAAAGATTTGAAAATATTGAGAAAAACTTAAACAAAAAAATATCACATTTTTATAATGCTTCTGAGGACATAGTTCCGTTAAGCGAATGTAAACCCAATTCGTTAATCGTTTTTGATGATTGTATTTTGGAAAATCAAGACGTTATCAAGGAATATTTCGTAATGTCCCCGTCACAAAAACATATCTTGTATCTAGTCTTTCCCCCAATGCTTTTCAAAAGGTTGATAAACAAGTTATAAGAAATAACCTGAATATGTTGTGTATTTTTAAGCAAGATGATCACTATTCGAGAAAGATTTATAACAATTATGTGGGATCTGATATGAGTTTTATCCACTTTATTGAGTTATGTGATAAAATTTGGAAGGAAGACTACGGATTTTTTTAACTATTAATCTAACTTTGGAAGCCTAAAAAATGGCAAATATTTGAATAAATTTTCCAATATAAACGTGTGATAATCTAGTTGTTGTTTTCATGTTTTTACGTTCACGTTCCACGTTCACGTTCATGTTTCACGTTCATGTTTCACGTTCGTGTTTACGTTCCACGTTCACGTTTTACGTTCCACGTTCACGTTTTTACGTTCCACGTTCACGTTTTAACGTTCCACGTTCACGTTTTACGTTCCACGTTCACGTTTTACGTTCCACGTTCACGTTTTACGTTCCACGTTCACGTTTTTTACGTTCCACGTTCACGTTTCACGTTTCCACGTTCACGTTTCCACGTTCCACGTTTACGTTTCAAAATTTTCCTAAATAAATGGCGAACGTAACTTCAGAAGAAGCCAAAAAAAACTTGATCAAATAGAAAAGAAATTAATCAAAGAATTTAAAGAACAGATTCGAATTGATGAAAAAGAACAAGAATTTATTCAAAAAAATTAATCAACCTGTAACATCTGCAATAAAAAATGTTGAGGGCAAAATTGAAAATGTTTTAAGCGATAATCAAAATTTGATGAATTTGGTTTCCAGTTGTACGACAATTTGCTGATATTTCGATACCAGAATCTGAGTTTGAATTGCCAAAATTACCATCTTCAACACCATTTAGACCTCGAATCATTGAAGACTCTACCATAGTTGAACCAATAAGTCCTGAACAACGGATATAATAATTGGGGTGAAATTGGTAAAAAATTTCTTCCTAGAGCAAAGGATGATAAATTTGGTTTGTATTGGGACAGAAAAAAGAAAAGTTTTATGATTGGAAATTTGCCCGTGAATTTTGAGCATAATGATATCATTATTAATGAAAAAAACATATGAAGGAACTCAAGGTTTATGGAGATTATTAACAGGCACTGATGTTCCAAAAGACGGTTTATATTCTGAAGAAGACTTGAAAAAGTATACTGAAATTTTATGGAAATCTGATTCAATTTACAAAAATAATGATCCATCAACTAAGAAACCAAAGTCAAGTAAAGGTAAAAAAATATCTCAATTTGATTAAACCAATTTGGGAAAAACGAATCGAAGGGTCTGGTATAAGAAAATACAGTGATAATAAGATTGAGTACAGATATATCGACGATTTGACAAAACTCGATGGAATTATAAATTATATTTATGCTCAAGAAAAAGGCTGGAAACAACAATTTTTTGAACGAAAAGAAAGCGATTAAAGATTTTATTTCGAACAAACTTGATGAAAATGATTGAAAAACCTGATGGAATTAAAATATTTAAAACGAGTTTTGCCGGCAATAAGTTCATCTATGATTGAGGGTAGTGGACTTTTGAATGATTTTATCAACAATTTACCTTTTGAATTACACGTGCCAACTTATCAGTATCTGGGGCCTGGCACAAAACTCGAAAAAAGACTAAAAAGAGGAGATCCTGGTATAAATAAATTAGATCAAGCTGCTATGGAACACGATATTTTTTTATGCAAAACATAGAGACACAAATTCCAGACATATCGCAGATAAAGTTTTGCAAGATAAGGCAATGGATAGATTTTTATCAAAAGATGCTAGTTTAGGTGAAAGATTTGTTGCGCTTCCAACAGCTGGAGCAATGTTTTTGAAGAGAAAACTAGGAATGGGAATCGAAGAGAACTTGAAATTTTAACTATATAAATGGAGGTGAATGTAAATTTCAGCAAAAATCAGAAAGAAAAAATAAAATCCGCTTTTAAGAAGAAAATACCCGTTAGTATTCAATTTAAAATAGATCAACTAAAAAATGGCGAAGATAAGATATTTTTAACAAATAGACAATACAATAAACTCGAAAAACATAAGAAAAACAATAAAGGAACCAGAATAGAATTTTCTTATAATCAGTTGAAAGAACTTAAAAATGGTGGACTTTTGAAAAGATTTATTAGATTTTGGAGAAAATATTCAGTTGTTAAAAATGTTGTTCCCTTATGTTCGTAAAGCTGCTCCAATCGTTAAAAAAGATGTGATTCCTATTGTTCGAAACATTTTAAATTGGTTAGATAAAGAGTTGGAAGATGTTACAGGATCTGGATTAGATGAAAAAACTTTGAATTACGTGAAATCAAACATTGAAAAAAAAAATTTAAACCTTTAACATTCGGGGAATTGGAAGAAATCTGCAAAAATATTAAACATTTTAGAGGAATCTTCATGAGAGATACATTACCTGAAAAAAGTTAAGAAATTTGAATGTGGAATTGTGAATTTAGACTCGATTATGGGAAGTGGAACACATTGGATTTGCTATTATAAAATGATAAGATTGCGTTTTTATTTTGATTCGTATGGAAGAATTGAGGACAAACCACCTATAGAATTGATTAAATTATTTGAAAAAATCAAGCGTTTTACTACAATGATTCTCAGATTCAAGACTATAAAGATCCCCCAATTTGTGGTCATTTATGTGTTTTTGTGTTGAATGAACTGAGTGATGGGTAAAGATTTTAAAGAAGTTGTTAACAAATTTATTGCTTAATAAATATGGATTCACAAAATATTTTTGACGTATTTGGAAACACAAATTATTCAAAATGTAGATAATAGTTTGAATTTTGATAGTTTGAGAAATGAGTTTGATAACAAGTTAGAAAATGTATTACAAAACCTTCCAGATTCAGATATGTTTGCTGTCGAGATTGAAGATTTTAAAGCAGAATATGATAACAAACTTGCAAATTTCATGAGTTCAAATGAAGTTGCTGATAAAATAAAAACATTGGAAAAAGAAGTTGATGATGGTGTAAAAAAAATTATTTACCAATTTAATGTCTCACATCGAAAAAGCTGATGAAATTACTGAAGCGATCAAAGTTGAAAAGAATTATGTTAGTTTGGCTAATAAGAAAAGAATTGTCGGTGTTTCGACCTGGTATTGACAAACATGATGTTTGTTGTTAAAGAACAAATTTTAAAACCTCTAAAATGATCAGAAAACATCGATATTGTTGATTTACATGATCCGAATGTTAAAAATGCCTTAGATTTTAAAGGAAAAAAGAATTAGCGGTGTTAGTAAAGGAATTAATCCATTTGATGTTGTTGTAATGATTCAATTAGAAGATCCTATTAAAATGTTTAATGAACTAAAACAAAATTATGAGAATCATAAACAGCATGTTAAAGATTTTACAACAGAAGTCTATGAAAAACTTGATGAAAGAAGTAAAAGATCAGTAGACGATGTTGGTGAATTACTTGATAAAGTAAATAAACTAGAAGAAAACTTTAATACATATAAAAATGATGTTAGATGTATTAGTTGGTGAAGTAATTAACAAAATTCTGGAAGATTTTTATACACATTTTCAATGAGGAAGTAAACTTTTTTTAAAGATTTTGATACACGTTTCAATGAGAAAATAACACATAATAATGAATTACTTAAAAGTATAGATGATCGATACTCTTTATATCTCGATAAAGTAAAGTAAATAAACTAGAAGAAAACTTTAATAAATTTAAAGGAAGATGTCGATAAAACTTTTGAAAACATCGACAACAGATTTAATGGAGTAGGTGGTTACGATGACTAATTTTCCTTATATAAAAATGGCGCTCATATACTGTGTGAGGTGCAAAGAGAAAACTGCCACAAACGATATAAAATACTATGCAAACATTAACGGAGTTAAGAGAAATTTCTGGAAAATGTGCTGAATGTAACTCAAAAAGAGCCAATTTATAAAAACTTGATTTTGAAAATTTTTTCTTAATAAATAGAGATGGCGGGACATTACAGCGCTTTCGATCTTTTTATCATGCAACACGAAAGAGATTTGAAAAAAGAACATTGGGATGACATTTCTCAAAAATATGAATTATCCGAAGATATGATGAGATTATACGTAAACAAATTGAATTGGTATAACATTGCTAAATATCAAACTTTATCATCAGAGTTCATTCAAGAAAATATACATTATCAATTAAAAAGATCATATGTTCTGTTCTTTGTCTCTATCAACACTTGAGTATAAAGTTTTTGGATGAAAATAAAGATACAGTTTGATTGGAACAATATTATAGATAGCGGTTACTATCCTGTGCAGATTTTATTGAAATATGTGACCGAGATCGCAAAATTTAAGGAAGAGAATCCTGAATATGACGAAGTAGATCATTAAAAATGACTCTAATCTTTTTAATTATTTTACTAAAATTTATATCTTTTCTTATAAAAACGTACATTAGATCGATGAAAAAATGATACACGATGTTTAAAATTTCTCTTATTAAATGGCGGACTACAGAAAATATGCTAGTGATATTGAAAGGGCGGAGTTTAAAAAATTTCTATCCAATTAGTAAACAACATTTTGAATGAACCGAATAAAAGAACTGAGTTTAATATTGATTTTGGAGATAACTTTTGCTCGTCTAACTTCCAGTTTTATATTTCTGGAACTTTAAACAAAACAAGATGGTCAAGCATATCTTGGAACTGATAATGTTAGATTAATCGATAATTTTATACCGTTTTTATTTCCTAAGATTGAAGTAAGAAAACACAATAAATTGATAGAAGAAGTCGAAAACTGTGGCCAATTAAGCACAATTAAAGGAACTATTTCGTATTCAAAAAGTGATGTTATTTCTCAAACTTCTAATGGCTTTGAATCAGATTTTAAATTTGGTGTTTTTGAAGCAGCTGGAAATTTATCTCATTTTGGATTAGGATTTTTTGAAAATGTTACTATTCCGATCTATAAAGGAGGATTTTATCTAAGTTTTATAAGAGCAGAAGACGATGATGCGATTCTGAAGACTGCAACTGGAAATGTTTATGCCTGTTGATGGAAAAATAACAATTACAGATTTTTTTTATTAGAGTTCCAATGATTGATTATAAAATCACGAGTAAAATAAGGTTGATTGATGAAATTACAAAAAGTCAAAACATTATTGTTTAATTTTCTAGATTGGCAATGTATTGAACAAAAAAGGTAATTTCCGGAACAACTTATTCGTTCGATATTACAAACATTTATAGAAATATCTTCAATCCCAAGTTCGTTTATTATAGGTTTTCAAACAGGTAGACAGAATAATCAAGAAAAAAATCCTTCAAAGTTTGATAGTTTGGATGTAAAAAATATCAGAGTAAAATTGAACGGTTCTTATTATCCAGATGAATTACAAAATTTAAACATTTCAGGAGGTCTTTTCAGAATCATGTATCAGATGTATCAAGATTTTAAGAAAGTTTACTGTAATAATAAGGAAATGTATTACAATCCTAAAGAATTTTTTAGCGAATAGACCTATTTATGTCATTGATACAACAAAGAGTTTGACAAATATTTCTGGTTCAAAGAACGATATAATTATCAATATGGATTTTCAAAAAGCTGTTACAAACGCGATTTGTTATGTTGTTGTTGTCTCTGAGAAATTTTTAGCCTATGATGTGATTAAGAACGATATTAGAGAAATTCAGTAAAATTCACGTTATTTTCACTATTATTCATCGGATAATTTTAAAACTTTTACAGAATTGTTAAAGACATTGATATAAGTATTTATTTTTAATTTCAAAAGAATATCTTAAAACATGGGGATGATATTAACAAAAAACTATTCCAAGGGTCAATCTTAAGGGTTGGACCGGAAGTTATGATTTTAAAAAATTACTTTAATATTTACTGATCCTATATACCAAAATTTCAGCAAAAAAGCTCCAATAGTTCTCGAGATATAAGAGTTTTAAGATAAGGGATGATTGGGGTAGTTTTTTGAAAATTTTGTTATTTTCATGAAATTTTAAGTTGAACTCGCTTGTTTTTGAAGTTTCAGATTTTTCTGATAATTTTTTTTTATTTTTTTATGAATATTAAGAAATAGGGGATGATTTCACCCTTATGGATAAGTTAAGTCGAAAGAGTTAAGTATTTACTATATGTGTACCAAATTTCATTAAAATCGGTTGAGTGGTTTTTGAAATATAAAATTATTAATAAACTTGTAAACTAGCAATCCTAATTGAACAACTTATATAGCAGAGATATAGCTTATATCTTTCGAGACTCTCCGTAGCTCAGTTGGTAAGACGCTTGCCTTCAAAGCCTGAGGTTTCTGGGTTCAAATCCCAGAGCTTCAGGCGCGCTTTTTATTGAGGAAGACATGGTTGTCGTTCAGTGGTTGGGGACAAGTCTTTACACGAGTGGCCATAGTGTAATGACTATAGAACAAGCCGAGTAATGACAACTGTGTGTTGGCGCGCCATTTGCTTCCTCACCTTTCCACTTCATTCCTTAATTCCTTCTCTTCCTTAATTCGTACATTCCTTCTCTTCCTTAATTCGTTCATTACATTCATCATTCACATCATTCATTAATACAACATTACACTTACAAAACACCCGACATAAATTCCCTAATTGTATCTCTCCATCAACTTCTACACAGTAGTTACCAAAGAAAAATGAGACTTGGGAACAAAAGAATTCCAGAGTCTAAGACCCGAATTACAGCTCCTAGCCATTAACTTGGTTGGACAGTAGCAGTGCAGGGCCAAGTCTCTAAACAATAGACACCGTAGAAGTTGAATGTGATGTGATTCCCCATAGCGCAAACACGCACACTAACAACACTACACCAAAGACACAATCATTCATTTTGTCTTTTACAATAATTGATGATGTTCATATTATTTCTCTTTCATTCCTTCTAAAACTTCAAAAATATACTCTTTCGCTGATGAAAAATCTCGATTTCTTCCGGAATAGATCTTTGTAGTCATAGACAAAATATCCTAAATAGTTGTACAATAGAATGAAATTATTTCTATTTATCTCTGTTGTAGAAATGTAAACACAAACATTTGCGCTGAAAAATTTATATCTCGGCAGACTTAGTTCCATAATCTCCATTTATAAAAAAAAAATCTTTTTGTTTAAATGGAAGAGTATAATGCCAACTGTTACAAGTGTTCTAATAGAGGAGAAATTATCGATAAAAGATATTTAGTTTGTAGAGGTTGTAATTTAATTTTGTTAGAAAGACCTAAACCTAAGAAAATTTCGAAATAAATTAACACATTTGAATAACCTGCTTACAAATTGCAATATGGAGACAAGAAGCAAACAAAATTTGTTACAGAATTTAGAAAACAGAATAAAAATTTTTTACTTATCTCTTGGAACCATTGACAAAATTATTTTCCTTTTCAAAGAATACATTAGGTTTGTAGGTATCGATACACACGTTTATTATGAAAAGATATTACCTGTATTTTTTCATTATCTGGATGTTGAATTTGTCTACGATTTTAAGCCAGAAATCCTCGATGATTTTATAGTACATTTGGAGAAAGTAAATGAAGAACCTCGTCAAACAATGAGGATGTTGGCAATTCCCTCGAACTTCTCGAGTGATTGTTAGCAAATTTCATTTTTTCCGTCTTTGAATTTTTTCTATTTAAATGGAGTTCTTGAAAGAGTTAAATGATATTGGAGAATGTAAGTTTAAAGAGTATAAGAAGTTAAATGAATTGGAAGAAAATAAGAAATACAAAATTTTGAATTTGGAGAAAATGAAGGATAAATTTGGGTTTACAATAATTGCCGAGTTGGAAGATTATAAAGTACACTTACCGAACAGACTTTTGAATGTTTTGGATGAAAAAAAGATTAAAGAATTGAATAAACATGATAAATTACACTTGGTTGTTACTGGAAAGAAGACTATTAAAGATAAAGAAATTATAACAATTAAACTTTGTAGAATAAAGTCTTAAACTCTAAAACTTGCAATCCCTCCCCACGTCATAGTACTGTTTTGATAACCATTAGTTGGTGTCTTTCTTCATAGGAATCACATGGAATATTATCTACAGTAATACCTTTTGTTTCACACAAAATGTGGCTATATTCTATAAGAAAAATTCTATAATGCTCTTTAATGAATTGTGTTGATAAATCTTGATACTTACAAAAATTCCTAAGAAATTCATCAATTAAGTCTTGATTATCTTGAAAGAACGTATAATATGGGAAAAATTTCATAAAAAAACGATGAAAACTCTCTGTTTGTTTATTTTTTACTTTCTTTTCAATATCTTTCGTAATTATATTAAATATATAATCCCTTATTTTTTTCGTTTTTTTGTGTGTACACACGTGTGCAGTTTTCGTTCTTTCTGCAAAAGACTCTTACAAGTTCTTTTAATTCTGTTTCATTTAAGGAAAGTATCGAAGACGGTATCAACTGTTGTTGAAAATAAACCGGCAATTCACTGAATTCATCTTTGTTGCACTGTTTTTAATGCTAGAAATTGTAGAGACTTTGGTGAGTTCATGTTGTTTGGTGACTATTTAGTAGAAAAGATTTTTTATTTAAGAAATATCTGTTCATAAATAAAATTTGTAGAATATAAAGCACTGAACTTGTCACTACGGATTAAGTCTTGTTCCAAATAGAGCTGAAGATAAAGAGAATGCGATATTAAACCAGTATAACAGTGAACTTTTAACATTCCTGGATCAAAAGTATAGAGTAAAATTTAAATATGACTGACTAGTGTGAGGTCTGGACGGGAAAGGCTGTTCTCCTGTGTGTGCCGCGCAGTGCTACCAACATTTCTCGCTCAACGGTAATGCCAACATATTCTAAATTCAACATTCGAGTATTATAAAATTCCACAATTTAATTGTTGTCATACTGTCATGAAAAATTGCTTGAATACAGTTTACCATAGTTTATTTAAGTAAATTGTATTGTGAATTGTTTTTACATATTTATGGTGTATTGAACAGTATTTGTATTGATTTTTTGGGCTGTCCCAAAAGTGAGCTAGAAACCCTTACGGTTTGATTTTACAGATTCGTTTATTGTCCTTTAAACAGTATTTTCCCTTGATTTTCTGTCTGTCCCAAAAGTGAGCTAGAACCGCCATACTGTTTGATTTTACAGATTCGTTTATTGTCCTTTAAACAGTATTTTCCCTTGATTTTGATTTTCTGTCTGTCCCAAAAGTGTCCTAGAACCCTCATATTCATATCTACTTACGTGCCTACTACTCTCGTGCAATATATTTCAATCAATCATTCACAGGTGTTCAAGGCAAACATAAATAGTACATGATGAAATAAGACTTAAACAATTTTTAAATATACTTGTATGATTATAAAACATTATAACTAAAACAAGCGATAAAAAGCAGTTGTAAGGTGCGCAAACACAAGCCAGGATTGTGTGCTAGTCCCGCAAACCACCACTCGCCTCCATGCTCTATATCCAGCTACTTCAATATGTATGAGATTTTTGCGGCTTTGAACGTCTTCGTAGATTTGGCTTTGATAACTTTACAAAGGAATTTAATATGATATGAAACAGCACGTCAAAGTGTTTCAATATAGGCCTAATTAGGTGACGAATAATTCATGCACCAAGTGAATGAATATTTCAGCAATCACTAATCAACCAAGAATTAGGAATGTAAGCCTAATGTCACGGCACCTTAACCCTTGAAATGTTAGTATCTGTGCTTATCCTCGATAAGCATAACTATCCTAACTATTATGAAGCATCTCTACGTTTATCCTTTTGTTCCCAATCCTAAATTGATGGATGATATTTATTTTAATATTCTTTATATATAAAAATATTTTTTAATTAACGTTTCCCTAATAACGTAACAACTAAAGGCAGTGAGTTTATAATTATATAGAATAAACTATTATTTATTTCCACCGCTAATATTTTGGAAGTACTGGACCTAAGAGAGTAAATGTTTTTTTGTATTTTTATGCTAGATGAAAACTGCAAACGTAACACCTTAAATTTGGCAATTATCTGTTATATTTTTAATTAGTTTTAAAAATGTAATATGTTTTTTACAAATGCAGCCGTTTAGTAAATGTAAAGAAATGATAGAAATAAAAAGGTGGTCGAGCAGAGCGTGATTTTCTATCCACGCACTTTGAACGAACGTATACGCTCTTAATACGAATAAGTATCCTTTCCCATTCACACATTTATAAATATCTTCAACAAAATATCTTTTGAATATTTCAGATCTCTTTTATAAGGTAATGAATAACAATTACTTTATGAACCAACATAAGTTTAAAAACCAGCTGTTAGTTGTGCAGTATGGTAAGAAGGTGTTATGTCAGTTGTAAAAAAGTGCTATGAATTTCTCAAAATAACTTTTTCTATCAAGAAATATAATACGAGTAAAAATCAGAGTGTTCTATTAGATAAAACTACGTTGATAGCCCTATGTGAAACCTTTGGCAGTTTTTAAACGCTTTTAATGTGTAGTTTTAAATGTCTCTAGGATTAGGGAAAGGCTCCCCGTTTAGAGTTTGCTGTCAGATTTTATTTTTCGAGATAACAATGGTTGCCCATTTTAAAAAGCTACCATACATACAAGTTAGCTTAAATATAATTTCTCATCCATGCATTCAATTACATATATCCACATAGTACTCATAAAGTAGCTATGTTTAGGAAGGGTTGATTCAATGTGAATGAGTTCACTCTCAATTTAGCAACTCACAGTTTTGCACTCAGTTGTGCACCTGATGAGACAATAAGAATAACTCTTAATCTAGATTGCAATACATCTTGTAGTCTGTGGCTTTGATGTCAAAATGTTGTAAAGAGTTCGTTGAGCTTTTTCGTCGCCGACTATTTTTGGATTCCTTCTGACGAACATGACTCCACATATCATTAATCAAGTCTGTGACAGCATCAGATTTCGGACGCTGCTCTTATGAGGAAGGTGAACTACAGCTAAACTAAACCTTCACAAATGGGTCCTAGTAAAAGTTTAGTTGAAATTGAACAAATAGTGACTGTGACACTAATAATGAAAGTAAATTTTTAGCTAAAATTGATCACTAATAACACATATTTATTAATTTTTTTTTAATCCATATATTATTCATGTAAAATGGCATAGGAAATCGAGTGCGTTATTTAATCTAGTGAATTTTTACGTTTGTTTAAATAAAAGCTCAACATTTCCGAAGTTCGCAACAAAAACTTCACGAATTGGTAAAATAGGATTATAAGAGACAAAGAGTGTCATAATTTTTTAATTGTTCAAATGCATGTATCTTTATTAATTATTTATGTATTATTTCTTACTTTTGTAACAATGTTTAATTTATTTCCGTAACGATCAAATTTTATTTTACATTTTGGGAACAATGTAATTATATAATGTATGAAGTTTTATACTATATGATAATAATGTTTTATCAGTTAGTAATAAAACGGCAAGATAAATTTATTTTATTTTATTTCCTTCCAACGGTCAAAGATAAATTTATAACTATAAACATACTGCAAGGTACGGTAGCTAATTACTACAGTGCTTAAACATGAATTCACTGAAATTTTTGTAATATTTCAAAGTTTATAACTCGATTTATTGTTGAGATGTTTTGTAGGTACGTGTATAGACAGACACATTGCTTAATCCTCCGGCAGAGAAAAGAATAATTACGTCAGCACATCGATAATAGGCTTCAATGACGCTCAGCCAACTTCTGTGACTGGACCATAACAGAACTCACTCTTGTCTATGTACAGTATAAAATGAAGATTAATTCGAAATTTAAAGTCCAAAAATGAAAAGATTTTTAAGCTATATTTACATATTATTCATTATTACGTTTGTTCAATAAGTTAGATTTCATATCAGTGTTCAAATAAAAATGTTCCGATCAGCTTAAGAGGGTACTACAACACAACAGTACGCTGAAATACGAGTAAAATGCTGTCACCGATTGTTAAAGTTTATTTCCACTTGCAATAAATTTTTTCACTGTACTGTATCAATAAAATGTCATATTAAAGTCTCATCCGGTTGTACTCAGCTTGTTTACAAATTTGTTTATTCTGGTATTTTATAGTTGCAATAATAATTTACATGTAACATCAATGGATAAATATTCGGCTAATGTATGATATTCAGCCAAACCCCAGGTACCATTATTGGACTCATTGTTGAATATATAGATATGAGCTTCAAGAAAACATATTGCAACAATCTTGGTTAGACGGCGATTGTGGAATCATATATATTGTAGCAGTTTTATACCATATAAACATTTTAACACAGTTATGACGGTATAATTGTATACTTACACAAATCTTAGTGTTCGGCAATCAGCAGTTGTGGGGCGGGGTGGCCACCGGCTTATCGCTGACCTTCACCTGGGCCGACCTATCATGCGAGTTGCTCTCTGTGTATCGCAGTCTTGAGTGTTCGTTTACGTAAATGGCATTCTTTTATACTAATCTACTACTGTGATAAATTTGAACCTGAGTATTAGCAGGGGGCATGATATGTAATATTTAAATCTAGTTTCAAATTCTCACGTGAGAATTTAGATATTTTATACAATAAATGGTCTTTATCTTGAACTAGTTTTTTCTTCTCCCGTATATGAGCATTTCTGGTTCAAGTCAATTATATTTCAAACGTTGATGTAGAGTTTTTTTTTTGTTGCCACAATCAAGAAAATCTGTAAAAAAGTGAATGTTTATGGTACTTTATTACTAAGTGGCCTAACACTCAAGTTTAAGTTTATGCAGAAATTTATTTAAAAGTCAAACATACGTCATAATCTTCAAATAGTGTTTGTCTATTTAGTATACGTAACTGTCTCCTAATTGCAGTTTATAATTTGCAGGCGCTTTGAAAACATCTCTTGCATCGCCGCCTGGTGGCGAGTTCACGCTGCAGACTTCCGTCACAGATCACTAACTTTGCTACGAAAATTTTTATTCATTCTTTAAAATTTAAAACTTTTGTGAACGGGAAAATATTACAGTTGAATAAACCTATACTAAATTATTGTAAGTCTAATACTCAATCAGAAAACTGGTGGTAACAACAATGTCTTGTTACTCTCAATGAGAAACACATCAATATCTTGTGGTGACGAAGAACTAATTGTCACTACAAAATATTTTTGACCGAAGTTTATGCTCTATGAAAATTACCGTTGGAATATTACACACTAATTACCTTATGTATAATTAATTGCATAAGATTTCTAAAACATCCTCAGCTTACAAATCAAAAAAGACTTTTAATTAAAATTTTCCCGTCAGATTTCTTAGCTGTATCAGTTTACTGTATACTGTTTTAAAGCGGTAATTATCCAAGAATATTTTGATGTGTGATCAATGATGTCACTAACTCGGTAAGGGGTGTGGCCGTTCCCGGTGGAGGGTTTCTGTGGCGTAGTGAGGCTGCTTCTAAAAACTGACCTGCAATTACAAAACTTAGCCTTACAATGAACCTGTTCTTCAATCAACCTGTCAGAATTTATGATGGGCCCTATATCTCCCGAGGAAATCTGATATTTTCAACAGTCCTTAAAGCATCTTGAGTCAATGACAGGGGTGGCATTCTTACAAAGTTACTCTAAAGTAATATTCACGTATGGATGGAACCTCTCCGGCATATAATTAACTCTAGCCTTCCCGAACCGAAAAAATTCTCAATTTCTTTTAAAACAACAAAGTTACATACTCTCTACAAATGTAGCTCCAAAAGAACATAGATAACTTCGGCCAATATCACAATATTAAAAATTCAAAATATTACACCCATTCATACGGTTTTTAGATTTTTCACTCGGGGAAGTTTGCTAATTATGCATTAAAACTCTTTAAAACAACAGGCATGACAAATTATCTGCCTAAAAATCACACGGATCCAGACAATATTTTGCTTTTTATAGCTACAAAAGCAGCAACTTCGGTTCTTTCTATATTTCGCGATGTACCTCAGATTTTTTTGTAGCAATTATTGAAGCTGCGTGGGGCAGTGCAAGTGGCAGAGTACAAGTGGGGGATCCGTGTATATGATTAGCTGCCACTGTGAATATTCTAATATAATATTCGAACAATAATTATCAAATTTGCATATTTGAACCTTTCAATATACACTTTTTCGTTCCATCTAACTATTTTATTATAGGTGAATGTTAACTAGTATTTATCCTGGGATAGGATAATTTTCCTTTCTGTTAGTCTGTCTGTCTTTATACATGATATTTCGAAAGTGAACTGACCTATATAGTTGAAATTTTACATGGTGCTTTATTTCTATATGAGGAACTTGAGTTTGATGATGACGCACGTCACTCCATGGAATTAGGCTGAGCGTTAGCAAATCTGTTACATTTGTCTTATAGGCACCATGATGGCCACGAGAAAATAGCAGAATTAGCTTCAAGCTAACTCAATACAATAATAACAGATTCAAACTCGTAACATATTAACATATGTAACCTAACTAGCCCACACATATGACATAGTTTCATTAGAAAAAGGTGTGTAATGGACATTTGTTTTAAAAAACCTATACGAAATCCAATGTAATGGACAAAAGTGTGAATGAATCCTAGAACAAGATATATTGGGAAAGACTTTACCTATGAGCTTCTATATATCCTAAAAATTAAATTTTGCTAATCGTCGTTTAGGCGTATCACCCAGTAGGTTGACACAATTTCTAGTTTGTTTTCTAGGGAAATGTAAAAATGACTTTGCCTTGTGCATATGTTCTATCTTCTACTACTGAAATGAGCTATGTACTTGACATTTTGCATTTTGAACATCAGCGAAGCCTGACACGTGGTGTGGCGTATTCATACCGAGGTCATTTTTAAAATTTAATAACGTTTAAAGTATTATTCACATTGACATCACTAATGATCGACACAGTGTGTATATTTAGCTGGTATTAGTCTTATACCATGTTTACGAAGATAAATACTTTTCTCTGATCCTTTCTCCATCCTTTTAAATCTATTAGTCATTACTCTTAGGATTTGTTTGAATTATACACTTTATTATATCACTACTTTACTGAACAGATGTTTCTTCTCTGCAAAATGGGTTCCAAAATTAAGTTAAAGTCCATATTTTCATTTGTCATATACCAAAGAAAATAAAGAGAAATACACCTTAATTAACTTCGACTTGCTTCAATAATACCGATATTGCAATGAATTCAATCCCCGTTTTTCAATACGCTGCCACTTATACATTGCTTCACACTGCCATCAGATATTACTTTGATTAAAACAGTCAAATTTTAATTCACATTGAATGGCACATCATAATTACAGCCAGATAAATAAGAAGTTTACGCACTGTTAATATTAATATCAAAATTTTATATTTAAAATCTTAATAAGTGACTGTGTAAAATCTAAAGCCTGTAGCTCAATTCGTATTGACAATACAGTGTGTACATGGGGAGACTAGAATTGAATTTCCGATTAATCTGTCAGAGAGAATTCGCTTATGCTCCACCAACAACTCGATTGTTTGCTTTTTCTTCATTTATGAATTTGAAAATATAACCTCGTGTATGGTATTAAAAATTTTGTTTGCGTTAAAACCATTTGCCGTAACAATGTTTCCTGAAATTTTCGACTAATTTGATTTTTTAATGGATTTTATGATATGAGTGGAAAATATTTTAAACCCACTCATGTACTAAAACTATGTATTTATTAAGTTTTATTAATTTTTGTTAATGGTTATTTGTTCTCTTGTGAAAAGAAGTTGAACTGAAATTGAACTTAGTCGTAAAAAGACTTTAGCGCTGTTCCAGACTGAAAACTAATTAGGAACGATCACGCAAATCTTCGTCATTTATTGGGGTGACTAAAACTGTACATTACAGTCTTTTCGCTTTTTTTCATCACACACATTTGTGACTAATTTTTAAATTTTAATCGTAGATTTAATACTTTTAATCTAAATAAAAACAGGTTTGGAATAAGACATACTTTGGATTTAACAATTACCATCCATTTACATTTTATTCTTTCTTTCTTTCTTCCACCTATTCCAATCAACCCTACCCTCTTCTGATCTTGACCTAAGTTCAAGTACTATCATGTGCAAGGACTTGGAAGGGTGCAAAAATAATTCTTTACGAATTGTTAGTTTCTATGAAAACCGCTCATTCTAACAAATTTCTTTTAAACTGGCTAACATTCAATTACATTTATATAACTTTATAAAACAAAAACCTCATAATAAAATAAATTTATTTCCCTCCAACTTCCTCTTTTGCAAATATTTGTGCAATGATGGCTTAAAGCACTAAAATAAGAATATGACGAAAATGTATTGTCATAAGATGGTTTTATAAAATTACTAATTTACGAGAGCTTATTATGTCATTAACAACAACGAATGTAAAACGAAATTATTTAAAAAAAACAATGTAAAGAATTTTATTTGATTTCATTTCATATACTTGTAAAGGTTTTTTTCAGAGAACCCCACTACGGTAGCGAAAAGCCATAAAACTATCTTTGACCCACCCTCACCCCTCTTGCGCTACCCCTACGGGTGAGGAATTTCAGTATTATTGTTATACTACCAGGTACCCCGATGACAAATGTATACACATTTTCCACATATTAAAATTCCTTCTAGAATCATTCGTAGACTAAGCTATTTTGAATTTTAAAGCTGTACTAAAATAATTTTGCAAAGGATGGTGATTATAATGTAGTACATTTATAATAAAAATTGTACAAAAAGCTGGTATCCGGTATGTTATCCTCCGACTTACGAAGAATAAAAATTTAAAATTCAATAAATAATTTTTGGGTTTTGCGGCAATACGGATGAGAACACGTATATTCTCATAATTATAAAAAACAAATGACAAGCGTTCTACTGACACAACCTGTCAAATTTCTCTTTAAACTACACAAAAACAAACTTTACAATACTAACCAGGTTATTAGGTAAATTTATAAAAAAATATAAAACCTTTTGCTTTGCTAGCTGTGGACACTATTAAATAATATCCAGATTTTTTATTAATACAATAACAGGAATACTTAATCCTTTGCGTTGCTTACCTGATTATCCATAAAGGACAACAAATTTGAAAGTAAATGCTTGCATTACTTAGTTTTACTAATATATAATCTTCAAAACACATGAAAAGTTTGAAGATTATTTTACTTATTTTGAGCAAACATGTCAATACCATTACGGTAAGTAGGTGTTTTAGGTAGGTTTGTATATATTTGCATATTACTGAAACAAATTTAATATTATAATAAAAACATTGGCAGAGCTTAAGCAAATATCACTCGTGGGGGCTGGAACAATTTTATTTCTATCCATCAATCCAATCTCAGAAGAAAATCAGAAGAACTAACCTACGGACCTGAAATTGTGAACGGAGTTTGACTCTTTTTTGTGTCACTCCAATTCGACACAGATGAGCGTTAGTGAATATTCTTACATGGGCCTTATGGGTAGCCATGATGGTTCGAGGAAATATTATAATAAAAGTGTTGAAAAAAAAACTCGTATAAAATGTTATTCTGTAACATATTAATACAACTGTAGCTTAATTATTTCACTACATCCAGTACAATTTCATAGTGGCTTAGCGTGTAACATTTAGTTACTTTATACATACATGTGAATGTATCATGTTGCAAGATTTCTCACAAATATTTATCTATAGACTAAAAATATGGCATGAACTTCATTTCTCCATATACAAGAATGAGTTCTATGATGTTGCATGTCAAATTCTGGGATTTGGTATGCGTCGTTGAAGCCTATAACCCAGTGGGCTGACATAATGGCAACAAAAGGTATTTCTGGGGATGATTGTTTGTCGTTATATTTGTCAATAATGAAATGAGCTATAGACTTGAAATTTTGCATTTAACCTCAGCGAAGCCTGTTACGCGACACATGGTGTAATGTACTCCTGCCTTCTATTATATCGTATTGGATATTACCTGAAACGTATATAAACTCTAAATAGGTTTCAATATACAAATTTCATGCTAAAACTGTATATTTAAATTGAAATAAAAAAATTAAATTAAAATAAAACTTTTAGTATTTATAACTTCAATAGTGACCAGGATAAATACGTGGAATATAACTTCATATCTATGTGGCATGCTATACAAGAGGTATTGATAGGAGAAGTTAAAAACGTGTTTTGTATACTTGATACTCCAAATCATTGAGTATTTGATACCGTCATATCAATATGGCGTGCTATACACGAGGTACTGGTGGAAGAAGTTAATAAAGTGTTTTGTATACTTCATACTCCAAAAAAATGTGTATTTGATACCGTCATATCAATATGGCGTGCTATACACGAGGTACTGGTGGAAGAAGTTAACAAAGTGTTTTGTATACTTCATACTCCAAAAAAATGTGTATTTGATACCGTCATATCAATATGGCGTGCTATACACGAGGTACTGGTGGAAGAAGTTAACAAAGTGTTTTTTTATACTTCTTACTCAAAAAAAGTGTATTTGATACCGTCATATCAATATGGCGTGCTATACACGAGGTACTGGTGGAAGAAGTTAACAAAGTGTTTTGTATACTTCATACTCCAAAAGATGTGTATTTGATACCGTCATATCAATGTCGCGTGCTATACACGAGGTACTGGTGGAAGAAGTTAATAAAGTGTTTTGTATACTTCATACTCCAAAAAAATGTGTATTTGATACCGTCATATCAATATGGCGTGCTATACACGAGGTACTGGTGGAAGAAGTTAACAAAGTGTTTTTTATACTTCTTACTCCAAAAAAAGTGTATTTGATACCGTCATATCAATATGGCGTGCTATACACGAGGTACTGGTGGAAGAAGTTAACAAAGTGTTTTGTATACTTCATACTCCAAAAAATGTGTATTTGATACCGTCATATCAATATGGCGTGCTATACACGAGGTACTGGTGGAAGAAGTTAACAAAGTGCTTTGTAGACTTCATACTCCAAAAAAAATGTGTATTGATACCGTCATATCAATATGGCGTGCTATACGCGAGGTACTGGTGGAAGAAGTTAATAAAGTGTTTTCTATACTTCATACTCCAAAAAATGTGTATTTGATACCGTCATATCAATATGGCGTGCTATACACGAGGTACTGGTGGAAGAAGTTAACAAAGTGTTTTGTATACTTCATACTCCAAAAAATGTGTATTTGATACCGTCATATCAATGTCGCGTGCTATACACGAGGTACTGATGGAAGAAGTTAACAAAGTGCTTTGTATACTTCATACTCCAAAAAAATGTGTATTTGATACCGTCATATCAATATGGCGTGCTATACACGAGGTACTGGTGGAAGAAGTTAACAAAGTGTTTTGTATACTTCATACTCCAAAAGATGTGTATTTGATACCGTCATATCAATGTCGCGTGCTATACACGAGGTACTAGTGGAAGAAGTTAATAAAGTGTTTTGTATACTTCATACTCCAAAAAAAATGTGTATTTGATACCGTCATATCAATATGGCGTGCTATACACGAGGTACTGGTGGAAGAAGTTGAACAAAGTGTTTTTTATACTTCTTACTCCAAAAAAAGTGTATTTGATACCGTCATATCAATATGGCGTGCTATACACGAGGTACTGGTGGAAGAAGTTAAAAAAAAGTATTGAGTATACTTCATACTCCAAAAAAATGTGTATTTGATACCGTCATATCAATATGGCGTGCTATACACGAGGTACTGGTGGAAGAAGTTAACAAAGTGTTTTGTATACTTCTTACTCCAAAAAAATGTGTATTTGATACCGTCATATCAATATGGCGTGCTATACACGAGGTACTGGTGGAATAAGTTAACAAAGTATTTTGTATACTTGATACTCCAAATCATTGTGTACATAAAAACTTTATATGCTTCACATGGTAGTCGTTAGTTGCACAGCATCAGCACATGTTGTGAATCATAATAATATAAGGCAATAAAGTATTTGATTAACTAATTATAGCTGCTCAAAATGGTATATAGGAGGGCATATTGTATATTTAATACTATGTTGTACCCCGATACTGAGTAATTACTGCCGCCACATTGTAACACATACTGCCCGTGATGTGATTAAGGTTCTAACCATTGTATCAATATCGTATCAAGGATGAGGCTAATTACTATGTGGTCGAAATAGACTGATTAATCCACGTTTTAAGGGTACAGGCCAGTGGGTTTATGAACCTAACATTAGCATCGTTGGACTAATGAAGATGAATGAAACTGTCAGTCGTATAATACAGAACACGGAACACATTAAGGTTACATTATTTTACTACCCGTAACTATTTTGCTGTGGTCAATTAAGTTTTGTATAATAAGTGTACATATACCCAGTTCTTTATATCATTCATAGTTAAATTTAGTCAAAGATATGTTTCGGAACCATGTTAATTCTTTGTATAAAGATCTATATATTTGTTAGTTATTTTGTTTATGTAAACAAAGTTATTATTAGAAATAAAATCATTACTAATTACTGTAATAAAATATCCTGACAATTTATTACATTTTATCTGTAAATCCCGTTGTATGAGAGAGTCAAATAATGAATAACGGTACTTAAACAAACATGCTCAGATAATATGCAAATTCTGTGTTTAGAAAGACAATATTTCAGCTTATTCCTGACCCAAATAGTGAAAAGTTGCATTTCGTTAATATTCACGGAGTAAATTACTGCACTATGTGTTGGATGTTACATGTCAGAGGAAGAAAATTTGAACAGCGTGTCATTTAAATGAGGACAAGGATTGGGAGTTTTTAAATTTTGGTTTAAATATTTCAATAGTGCCTATTAATTTCAGGTATCCATTGCAACTTGATCATAGTCTGCGGCACTACATTTCTTCAACCTTTTTCATTGGAAAAACTTTTATATACTGAAAATTAATAAATAATTTCGATTTGTAATGTCATGAGAAAGGATGAGTAAATCAAATTTTATTACTTTATTGATATTTTAAAGTTTAATAACAAATTAAAGCAATCACAATTTACTTTACTAATGCACTTTTCATATTAACAAATGTTCAGTTACAAAATTTTGTATTTTTATTGCTGCTATTTTACTTAAAATTATGCTTAAACTCTTATACAATTGTTAACCAAAAGGTAGAGCCTAATGTCTGTGGAATGTTGACTGATCGGTTGGTCCACAAATTTAACGTAAAGAAAGGTGAGCCAAAAATGGTTGAAGGTAATATCGGGAACCTCATTTCTTTAAAAATGAAATTAATTGATGTGGCAATGAAAACAGGCTGATTTAGTTACCAATTCTGAAAAATTAATAAAATAGAATACTTAATTGTCAAACAGATTAGACATTTCTCAAAGACCAATACGGAATGACTGAATGGTTGAGAAGTTCAAATCTAGATTAAACCAATAATAAAAATACGAAATGCGAAATCCGCTTTCCTGAGTCTCCGCCATTTAATTCCTGCCACAACGTTCGCCATTTATATTTGGCCGCTGGTTATTCAGGTGTTGGTCGTGCAGCAGACATATTGTGACCTATATTCATTAATTCGGTTTTAATAACAAAATTAATGTGTTTATTGCTAATTTTAGAGATGATGTGCATAGAGTGAACACATCTCGTTTGTTTGGTTCATGTATAATACATTTCACAACGCTCTGGATGATTTGTTTTTGTAACTTCGATTTTAGTTAGGTTAGTTATCCACCTGAGAAATAGATCCGATCGCAGATCTTGAAACTCAGTATTACTTATTTCCTGCATAACTGAACGATGTACAAAGATCACAAAAATGTGTTTCCATTCCCAATTATGCCAAATTTAACATAAACTATTTACTAATTATTTTCGGTAGAAGTAGTGGGTAACAGAACTTCATAATCAGATAAGGCGTGTTTACATAGGAAACAGTGTAGATAAAATCTGCTTTCCTCTGAATTCCACGCCAAGGTTAACCTCTCAGCGCGGACCTTTCGGTGGATGGAGGTTCCCAAAACTCATTTTCCACAGGACAGAAGGCTCCTTTAAACTTGTAAGTTTACAGTCAGAACTGTTACAAAGGCTAAGAGATGTCTGTAACCATATTAATCAACATATCGCGTTATAAACTTTTTTATGTCGCAAATATGAAGGAGATGTCATTAAAAGACTAAAAGGAAAGTGTTCTCCTAAAGCTAGATGCTCAAGATTAATGAGACCCCAAAAGTAATGGAAATAAGATTCAAAATCTCACAAACAAAGGGATATCTTATAAGAAACATCAAAACATTAAAAGGTTTCGTCAGAAACCTTTTGCCAGTTATTTGGATATAATTAAAATAAATTTGATTCTAAAAATGTAGCACTGACTGCTTTATTAATTGTAACATAATCAATAAACGTTTATTCAAGTTTAAAAATGTTGTACTCGTTTCGGCTGACATGCAACTACATGATAGTTCTTCCCGGTCACGCGATACTATGTTTAATCGCACCGGTGGTATTTATTTTTTCTGTACATCATAAGCTAATTAATATTACATGGACTAAAGTTACAGGTTATGTAAGAAAACAATAAAAAGCTGCTTTCTTTGTATAGGAGAAAATAAACTCTCTTTTTATATTATTATCATTTTAATATATGTAGTTAATAAAAGATGATAGTATTATTATTAATATGATTCTAATATTGAGAATTTAATAACCTTTCTTTAGACATCTGCCCACTCATTTCCCAATTTAGTTAAAAATCAAAATAAAGATTTGTTGTGCAATATTCGTGCAGTAATATATTTATTTACGATTTAAATTAACATTTTTACTGCTTTTTTAGGTAGTTTAAATAGTCGAAAACTAGAAGTAGTTGTATAATATTTTCATTTGCGTACATTATTCGAAGCAAAAGCAAAAATTTAATATTTATTTATAATAAATATGACATTTATATTAGCAGAAATGGCCATGCTACGTTACGTCACCTAATTATTACATTTTATATGTATTAACAGGTAGATAAATTAGAACTTAGAAGATAATAAAATTACACGTTCTAAGTGCCTAGTGTTTGTCGTCTGCGACAACTTTTGCGTCGTTAATGAAGTTCCTACAACGAAGTTATTCTGTTAGCAGCAGGTGAACCTTAGTTGTAAAAGGGACAATACATTGTGACTTAAACGTAATTAAACTGCTAAGTTTAGAACTGAATTTTATAAGTTAAATTTAAAAAAACAAGCAAGTTTTAAGTATTTCAGAACATAATATAATATCTCTCACCCAGTTTTAATAATAAAACAGTCTTTACTTACACAGATAGTCTGCTTCAATTTGAGCACATAGTACTCAGTAAAACACACTAATAGTGAAATTAGTTATGCGAGTGAAAATCTATGTACAAATGTCTTACATTTATTTTTCAACAGAAATGCACGGATGAGGTTAAATTTGATTTATGGAACTTAAGTTTTTATTTTAAATGAACACTATCTAGGACTTGTTAATCCTTAAAATACCAGTGTCTTTCTTATAAAGTACTTGTATATTTTTATAAGACTTTTTACAATCGGATGTGATACTAAAAGACCACAAAATCCTTAACAAAATGAAAATATAAAAAGTAATAAAAATGAAATTTCATAATTAAAATTAGGCTACCAAGGTCACGAATTTAAATACTATTTTCCAAATGACAATACTTTGCTTATTGGATATTATAGGAATTATAATACAAACCACTGTCTTATCTTTTGTTTATTTTATTGTCAACGGATATTCCAATACACATATAATAATTAGTTATCAACAGTAGATGCCTAGATACAATAATCACAATTACAAGATGAGTAACGCCACATGTCTTATAGCAGGCTTCAGTGAGAATCCATGCAAAATTTCAAACCTGACAGCTAATTTCATTAGGCCACATGTTTTACTATGTCAGATATAAAATGCCAGATCAATGTAGTCAGAGTTTTAATTTATTTATTCTGCGATCGTCTTATTGCCGTCTTAGTTAACTATACACCCAAAGTACACTCTTGCGATAATGTTTATCCAAAACTAACGGAGCAGCAATATGTACCATTACGATTGTGATTATATAAAAATGAATCTTCATTCACAATTTCAATTACATTGGTCATTCATTCTCGAGATATAGTGGCGAAAACAGACAGGAATTAAGTTTGTCCAGCTCCTCGATAGTCTTTGCTAACGCTCAATTAATATTTTGTAAATTAAAAACAAATCCTTAAATCTCTCTAATTCATGATCTATTATACTGAAAATTGATCAAACCAATCTGACCTACTTATTAGTTTCAATTACACATAATAACCGACATGAGTGTTCTATAAAATATGCAAGTTTACGCTGATCATCAATCAGTATCCAGTTACAAGCTGCGCAAATCACTGTGACCAATTATAATTGTCGTACACCTTATACTATACGTTTGATTAAATGTTTTTGTCATGAACAGAGTTCATAGAAAATTTGGAAATAAACGATAGGTAAGAATAATGTATTAACAAGACTACTGTAGATTTAAACTGTCCATAATTATAATACAATGTAAAATGCCTTACATCTAACCCAGTTGCCTTAATCATATACATTGTATTCAGGAAATTTCTTTACCAAAATTAGTTAAATTCATCAATACATATTTATCATGAAAATTTTTTAAAGATTTAGAACTGGCATATTTTCTTGTGGTAATATAAAAGTTTTAATCCAACAAAATTATAGCCTTACTAGAAATGGTTTAGTCTCTTTGACTGATCTTCTGATCTTCGGTCTTTTTTATTGTAGAACTACATCCTCTCTTGCCTTTGAGCCCAACAACGATCCTAAGTAAACATTTACCCCGTATAATTTCACTTGGACATCCTCAATCGTAGTCTAAGAAGTATTCTCTTGGTTCTAAATACTTCTAAAACTATTAGACCCCTTGCTAATATTCATTATGTATAAACTTATTGCCAATCGAGATTTAGACCTTTAACCATTAAAACATCTAGAGTGGCAAATTTTACGCTGGCCATTATAAAAGAATGTATATCAAGACTCGTGCGCGCGTGTGTGTGCGTCCGTGTTCGCGTGTATGTACGTGTGCGTGTGTATGTCAGAATGCTTTAGTATTAATGTCTGAAGTAAAATATTACTATTTCTTTGCATTCAATTGTAATTTACTCTAAGATTAATATTTCTTTACTGGTATGGTTTTATGTACGTTATTTTCAATGAGGTGCACTAGGTGGCTGCATACAGACAGATGTGCTATATGATTGTATGATTGGGTAATCGTTCGTCTTGTCATGTTATTGAGCAATAGAGCATACCTACAGGAGCATCCCTTCCCGACCCCACTTCGTTCTGAGTGTCTCTAGAGTTTGTCTAGTGTGTGGCATCTTGGCTCGTGCACACTGTGCTTTCTTGTATCTCCTCTCAATCCTGTATATCCCCGAGTTATATGCTGTTGGTCCTTCTCGTCCCGTATTTAAATATAATAATTTGTGGGTGTTTACAAGTTACATTCTTCCTCTTATACATTACCAAGTGAGTCCAAGTTCGTTGCTATGTGACTGTATTTTTCAAATTATTCACCTTTATCAAGTGCTCAGACAGTGTGTCGACCCACACTCAGTGACAGTGTGGCTATTCTTTCATGAGGAGTTGAGCCAACTTTGTGCCAAGCTATGTGGCAGATGAAGATAATTTCGCAAGATTCTTACCGTAGTGACATTTCAAGACTTCTGCTGGCTGGTAGTGAGGAGGCAAACACGGTGAACTTTTTCCATGGTACCCCGTCATCTTTTAAACGAATTCTCAAGGAAATTTAGATTTGTGCTTGATTACGGCTGATATGTATTACTTAGTATCAGTCAGTATTAATATTAGTATTAATAGTATTTTAGTTCTTGTCTATTTTATTGAGTTTAATTTGAATGTATGTGATTAATTGTCTAGTGGATTATATGACTTACTGTTGCTTCTTTTCCTTATGAATGCCTCTAATCTAGTCTTGGTTGCTGTCATGTATTTACATATTTTTCTTCGTCTGTTTGTTGTGCCTACAATTTGATAGTCTTAATTAATCTATTGCATTTAATTTATTGCTTGTAATCATCTAATATTAATTCTTGTCATACAGCATAATTACATGTCTGTTATAACGTTTATTTATTATTTTTTGTTGTATTGTTTGTTGTATTAAGTTGTTAAAATATTATTATCCGTTATTATTCATTTGTTATTATTGATTTGCATGTCATATACGTTCACCTAATAATATTATAGTTTACTATATTAATATTAGCTTAAATTTACTGGCCAATAGCTATTATTGCATTGTATTGATATACATATATTGTAAACTGTGATGCCGTGAATAAAGAAATAAATTTCGGTGAGTTTGGCTGTCCTAAATTATACATCTTTCCATTTTTTACATTCTCCTTTTAAAAAAAAAAGCGTTTTAATTGAGCTATTTATATTTAATATTCAATTGAGATAATACATACAACTCATAAGAATCTGCTAATAAATTGTTTTCTTTTCAATCGGAAACAATGATTTTGATCAGGAATTTCTCAGACGTAGTATCAATATCGGTCATGTTAGAGTGTAAGCTGGGGACAACAATGGCGGGAAAGCTAGTTGCGTGCGTCCATGCTCTCATTACTTCCGTAGTTGGATAAGTGGGTTGCTGTGTACCAGCCCTGTGTTTGGCCTCATAACTTACCCCTTTGTTTGATGACGTCAAAGGAAATTTAATTTAGGATATGTTATGAGGCGAGCCCTTTTATAACATCTAAGGGTCGTGATAAATTGCCAACCCTAAAGAAACAGTGGCCTACAATTCCTTAATTCTGTAGTACTTTAATAAAAATATAGGCAGCATAATCATTTACATGCTTACAATACCATTTACAAAACTTTACTGTAACTTTAAAATAGTACAAATGATTAATGTTAATAGGTTTATTTATAATTAATTAAAACCGTTAAAAATAAGGAAGAATAACACGATATTTTCGATAGAAGCTATTGTAACACTAATTGACACTCCATCTTATCTATTTCTCGGGTCGATAACCAACTTAAAACTGAAATAAAATCCAGGTCAAAATAAACAAGCAATGGATTTCAGGATTAAGCGTGTCAAAACACATTTGCGAGATCACATTTTCATATAGATTACACATAATGATTGCTAGGTAAACCAGATGGACATCTCTAAATTCTATTAAGTACATCTGATGTTAAAACGATGAACCATCTTAGTTGCTACATTTTTTATCTCTTCAAACGTACTTTGATTACAGATTTCAGGATGTAAGTGTGTGACAGTGTCAGATCATAGATGCTGTACTGAGCAAAAGGTTAAATAGAGCTAAACTAAATTTGCTTTTGTGTGGTTTATTTATTTCAATTTTGATTACAGTTATAGGTTAGTTTTACTGAATTCTGTATCAAGGAACGATGGCATTATCCGAAAAACTTAAATTATTTTCAAATTCATACTTGAAACAAATTCAGGTTTTTGTCCAACAGTTAGTCACCTTGGACAATACCGTGACTAAAGAAGTCAACTCAAAAAACTGTGTTCCATTGGAATACACCTTGATAAAAGGTTTACATGAGATTTTCTCGTAGACAGAGTTTGTGCAAAATTGTTGTCAGGCATGTGTGTACTGAGACAATTATTTAAATACTGACCACTCAGGCATTGATTACTGCGTATTATAGACAGATCTACTTAAATCTCTGGTGTGGTGTAGTTTTGTGGGGAATTTGTGCAAAGATTCATTTTAATAGAATGTTTGTTTTTAAAGAAGTAAATAATTACAAAACTGCAACTTACTAAGTCGTGCAGACCAGAAATAATATATTTGAAACTGTTGACATTGCTCTACCTCTATATTTTGAAGACGTCTCTTTTATTTAACAAATGTCAATCCTATAAGAGGTAGCAACTTACACTCTTATGAAACTAGAAGCAGGGATAACACCGAACTGAGACACACAGAACGGTAGTTTATAAACTTTTCTTTCTCAGCAGTTCAATTGATCAACTACCCAATTCAATTAAAATGCTACGGTGCTTAAGGTATTTAAAAAAACACGTTGACATCTAAAGCATTCCACATTATAGGTGAGTTTATGGCTCACATTTGGGTGACAATATGATTGGCTGGCTGACATTGGGACGAGAGTGGAAAAAAACTTGGCATGAATAAAAATTAGGGTGAATGTAAAATAAGTTATATGAATAGTATTCAAATTCAGTGAATGAATGCTAAATTTTAGTATATAGTTTACTTTAACGGTTTGGTAAAAAAACCAGTCTCCATTTGGAGGCAAACAATTCTGTTTATTCTAAAATAACTAAAGCATTATAAATTTCCAAAATAAATTTATTCACCTAAGGTCTCTTCATTTTCTAACCATTTTCACAACTCAATCTTTACATCAGGATGTGTTTCAGGAGTCTGACGAGGTTAGAGGTGAAATTGCGCATTACTGTATAGTGACCAACAGCGTTATATATGTAAGTAGATCTCGTAAGTTAGAATGGGGTTATAAGGTTGGTGGTGGACACTTCAAGTACGTTTGGACATGTTTACGTATACCTTAAAGACAACGACTGTTTAACATTTTAATAAGATATATTAAAATTGTGTCATTTGTGCTGTTCATAGCTAAATTGAACAGTGCATTAGAATGTTTGTGTCTTCTTCAAAAGCTCTGGTTCTTATACGCTTTCAGATATTGTGTGAGGATTTAAGACGACAACCTTACTAAATTTTAATAAAAACGTAATAGTAGTAAAAGTAAATATGATAACAAGAGTAACTTTTAGCTTGCAATAACACATTAACACTATTTAATTGTATTTTACTGTGTTAGGTGTTAGGTTACGTATGTTTTAGCATAATACTATAAAGTTTTAATTACCAGATTTAGGTCAGGGGTTCCTCTGAAATTAATAATGGAACTCGTCACATAGTGAAATAATAAATTCAGACCAACCTTCGAGATCAACAATGCCTTTTTAAACGCTTTTATTAGCGATGAATGACTTTAAAGGACTGTAGGATATCAGACATTTGCCAAAAATTTTGTTATAAGTTACGAAAAAATTACGTTTCGAGGATTAAAATCCACACTATTCCTCAGTTTTAAAATGTTTTTAATCATCAAAAGACTAAAAAATGGGGCGATGACTTGCCACCCAAAATCATAATAATGATTCATTGATACTTGTCGAACGCCATATAATCCAAACTGGATAGAATGAACCAAGCATTGTCATTGTACATGAGGCAAGAGCACACACAACAAGTCATATCTAACTTAGTTTAAGGCATGACGGGGAACTCTATGTGGGTATTTCCTATGGTTCGCTGTACGTCATCTGGAGAAAATAAAACTGGAAGGAGAAGGTTGGGAGGGATAAGGGTAAAATGTAGCCATCCACGGCCTTATATTATATGCCTACATCTCAATTTCATGCCGAGTGTACAAATTTGTTTGGTTGAGTTTTTTTATTGTTAAAATATGTTTGGTTTCCTAGTTAGTTATTGTTTAGTAATAGTTTTAATTTTTTAATAATGTAGCTAGAGTGGCCTAACCTCAACACAAGAGCGATAGCGATTGTTCTGCTAATTTTATGATTGAAATCAATAACTTTGATTTATGTTTTAAAAGCGGCTTTTCTAATATTGCATTTTTCCCTTACACTTATAGTTTTCTTCGGTAATCCCGGGACATAGGAGATTGACATTTAGGGTGAATTTTCGTATTCTTTTATTTTTTGATTTAAGGATTTCCCTATTATTATTTCACACTTATTGTGACAGATTCGGGGTATCCATTTTTCATAATATCTGATTCAACGTTTTTGATTTCTTCTTATAACCACTCTTTTTCTAAATGCTTCGTCAAACAAAGGGTACGCAACTCCTTCCTTGACAGATTTTTAATGATAACATTAAGCATTTGAACCGCTTGTATTTTTTAAGATACCTTGTTATCTTAAGGACGCCCCTATCTCTTACAATACACACATCCATAAAGGGAGTTTGTTTTGTATTTCTACCTCCAGGTTAGACAAATTGAGGGAGAACATAGACGGAAACTCGGAAAGTCCAAATCACATTCAAGCTTCATTGAAGCGCCGACTGGTGGCGAATTTGATATACTCGGTTAAGTGCATGCAGAGTCGCTGGGATAACTAATTGGTATTGGCCTAAAACCAGCCAGATTTATGATCTGGTGTATATAACTGAATGATTTTTTGTTTTTTATGCTTGTAATATGAATGAATGTAGCCTATCTTTAGATTAGAGTTTATAATTTTATAACCTGACGTTGCAAAACAATTTGTTATTGCCATAATGAAAAAATTAAATTTTATGTTACTATAAATGGCGGAAACAATGGAAATAGGGGTTGGAAATAATAAAGGGCAACATTACTGTAAATTATGGGCCTTGTTTAATTCAGTCGATTTCACGCTTGAAATAATGCTACGTACCTCCTGGTCCTGAATAGCCTTCCTTGTCTAAATACTTCCTTCGGAGTTGTCTCTACTGTTAGGCGACCCGTCATTACGTAGAAGTATTTCCCCATCAAAGGAATCCCGTTCTTGCCCAATCAATTAGCAATGTCTCGTCAATCGGTGATTAGCTATAAACCCGACAAGGTTTAACTTTTTGTCCTGTTTCTTTGAAGGCATTCAAAAATCACAAGGAATAATTAATTATCAATGCAAAAGTGTGTTCTTTAGTTATCAATCTGGTATCGTACTATCACAACACGGAAATAACACTTTAAGAGTTACTTGTTATAGGGAGTACGTTTTATATGAGTTATTTGGTCTACGTGGTACTTTTTGTACGAGTTAACTGGTGTACGAGGTACCTGTTGTACGAGTTACTTGGTATACGAAGTACTTAGCCTACGAGGCACTCGTTATACGACTTATATGAGGCGTATGAGGTACTTGTACGAGTAACCTGGTATACGAGGTACTTTTACGAGTTATGTGGAATGCGAAATACTTGTTGTACGAGTTACTAGGTATACAAAGTACTTGGTGTACGAGGTGCTCCTTATACGGCTTACCTGGCATATGAGGTACTTGTACGAGTTACCTCGTATACGAGGTGCTTTTACGAGTTACCTCGTATACGAGGTACTTTTACGAGTTACCTTTACGAGTTATGTGGAATACGAATTACTTGTTGTACGAGTTACTTGGTATACAAAGTACTTGGTGTACGAGGTGCTCCTTATACGGCTTACCTGGCATATGAGGTACTTGTACGAGTAACCTGGAATATGAGGTACTTTTATGAGTTATTTGGGACACGAAGTTCTTGTAGTACGAGTTACTTGATATACGGCTTAGCTGGTGTACGTGGTACTTGTTGCACGAGTTACCTATTGTAATACTTAATTAACGCGATATAACATACTCGTACGAGATACTTATTGTACGAGTTGCTTATTGTACGTTTTACATTAACGCGATATAACATACGCATGGTACGATTATCACACTTTAACAAGAGTTTTATCACATGGCAATAGAGTTTTAACAAGAGGTTGTCAAGTGGTTATCCGACAGGTGGCAGTGTGTTGTGTACGACGATATGACCATGTCTCGTGTGTGATACATCGAGTTCGATTATTGGATTTGTTTGACCAATGATTGTGTTGTGATGTGGGTGACATGTGTTCTGCCCACACTGCAGCTACCATGCATGCTAGTTTAACTGTTTGAATGGTAAATATATAAGTAAATATTTAATTAAAGACGATGAGGACAAAATCATAATAAGTCAAATGTCTGAAAATGATTGACCAAATTACGTTAAAATAAAAAAATATACATAGTAAGATTTGTTGGACATAATTTAGTGAAATCTGTTGTATCTACTCCAACACAATGACAAGGTGTGATCAGTCTCGTCACTGTGTGCTTGACGAGAATCTCTGAATGCTTTATCTATTTTTTACTGCTTACAAACCTAAATTTGAGAACAAATCACGTTGAAATACAAACACCCGCTATGTCAAAATTTTAAATGATTTTCAAGTCAATTCGCATTAGGTTTTAAGCAACGCTCGCTCTCTTACTTGGACTGAGTAAAGCTAAATACATAATTGCAATTTTTGACAAATATTACGAATACATTAAAAGTCATCTCCATATTGTGTGTACACTGAAAATATGTACATAGGCAATACGATCAAGACAGATTAGCCCTAATGTTTTGGTATTGACAGATTTATATACTTTTTATTTTCCGAAATGACTTATTACTTTACAATAAGAAATCGCGGGGTTATTACAATTTTAAGTCTTTCTTTATTCTTTTTATTTTCATTTGTGATGGCTGTTGAGATTTACCGGTTGAGTTAATAAATCATTGATTTTATTTGAGTTAATGAAGTTATAATAGTGCTCGAACTTGGTTGCCCAGTAATTGTTTCAGAGCAGACTTACACTCAACTATGATTTCACGCTGGTTCTTTTTTAATTCTTCATATCCCACACTTTAGATATATTTGAGCAATCCTGTGCCTTAGTTTCACCTATAGAAACTTACACAGGTGCTCTGAGATACAGAATGGTGTCGCCTCAGTATAGCTGCAATACGAGACCCAATCTCATTAACAATGCTACTCTGAGACATCGGTATTTCGCACAAAGCATTTGCAATACACAAAGGGAAGATGTTATATAATATAAACTGCGTTATAGTTTCACGACAACCCCAGCTTCTATAACTAGTTATTCCAATACATGATAATTTTTGCTGATCTCAAATCTTATTACTCTATGAGACGTAGGACTACTCACAGCCCGAAATTCAATAACACTAAGATAATTAAATTTGATGGGATTTCGAGAGAAGTAATTTGAATAATGTTGGCGGGTGTCTATAACAAGATAAACAACTCCTTAGATATCCAATATGTTAATACCATCAATTCATATAATATGATCGTCTTGTAAGGTAATTTTACGTAGAAAGGTTAGTGGAATTGTCTACTGACTGAATGAAATAACAATGTATGTTGGCAGACCCAATCAAGGCTTTCAATTCGGAGAGAATTAAATTTCACCTTTGTGTATTTAAATTCTATTGAGTTGCCTGACATAAATTTGACTGGCTCAAAAGTGTGGCTACGCATTATGGAACTTTTAGGAATTAAAATATTAGACTAACTAAATATTATCAGGGCCTGATAGAATTATGTTTTTGGGCATAATTCCAATCAATTCTCAGGCTACTCTTATCTTGTTTGCTGCATAAGTTTCATTCACACTATGAATCATTCAACTGATTCACAATTTTTCGGCACGAAAGGTGCTGCATCCTCTTTTCAGTTCCCTCTTCGGCAATGATTTATATTGTAATGTCCTGAAATCTTATAGGAAATATAAAGTATGAATATATATTTCAGCCTACTAGTAACAAACAACTGATAGAGTAGCGAAGACTCTTTTAAGACAGGATACCAAGAATATGCATATGCAGGAAGTCTGGTGAGCTTTGTCTTTCAAGGGAAGACTCTACTCAACAAGGATACACAACAAGATGTGTGCAGTGACGTCTACAACATGCTACGGTGCCTCATAGGAGTCCTATACCAAGCAATAAATCAAACATCGCTTATTTTGTTAATATCTGTTTCTATTGAAAATATCATTTATCCTAATAAGTTACAACAACAAAATAAGGTGCAAGTTTTAAGGTATAATAACAACCCCAACAACTCTTATTACAAGTTATCTGTGCTGCAGGAATCTTGATGTCAACACCATAAGAACAGTGTTATGGTACAAGTAGGCCCATGTGTTATCAGAGGATTATGGTAGATGTCCATTTCAAAAATCATACGAAATACGTATCCAAAGCTTTTTTAGTTTTACTTCCTAAATGTATGCGATTTTTATTCAAATGACAAGTGCAACCTATCTTGAGGCTTTTTTAAGCCAATAGCATTGATAAACACAACATAGCTTTGAATGAGACATCTCTTGTATTTTGGCGATTATAAGAGCGTAAAATTAGTGTTTGAAGTTTAAAATTATTTTTATTATGTTTCAATCATGTTAATCAGTACAGCCAACTTGGAGAAGTTATTCTGGCTATCTCAAACTTCGTTGTATCAGCCAAAGTATTACATTATTACAACTTATTTGTAACCTTGCCGGGTCTAACCTAATTACAAAGTTGGTGTAGCAGACTTCCGTCTACTGTATCATATTCCACCTCTACCAGGGTTCATACCCTCGCTTACAGGCTACTTAGGCAGAAATCTCATCAATGTTTTCATCAAAATGTGCTTTGCATTCATAGACAATCATTCCTATCTTAGTCATAAACTTTCGTATCCTTAGTGGATACTGAAACTCGTCATAAACTGCGAGGACATAAAAGATAAGTGCAAATATAAGGTGTAATAAATCTGTTGACGTAATTCAACCTTCCGATATACGATTCTATTGTTATATTCATAATTTCACGCATGTTACGATATTAGTCGATGTTAAACAATAATACTGAATGTTGATGTCGACTAATAACATGATAATCGCGTAAGAACGACAGCTGAGCTGATAAAGCTCCTGTAAGCCGCAAATTTCACATGTTACGACATTAGTCGATGTTACACAATAATACTGAATGTTGATGTCGACTAATAACATGATAATCGCGTAAGAACGACAGCTGAGCTGATAAAGCTCCTGTAAGCTGCACATTTCACGCATGTTACGACATTAGTCGATGTTACACAATAATACTGAATGTTGATGTCGACTAATAACATGATAATCGCGTAAGAACGACAGCTGAGCTGATAAAGCTCCTGTAAGCCGCAAATTTCACGCATGTTACGACATTAGTCGATGTTACACAATAATACTGAATGTTGATGTCGACTAATAACATGATAATCGCGTAAGAACGACAGCTGAGCTGATAAAGCTCCTGTAAGCCGCAAATTTCACGCATGTTACGACATTAGTCGATGTTACACAATAATACTGAATGTTGATGTCGACTAATAACATGATAATCGCGTAAGAACGACAGCTGAGCTGATAAAGCTCCTGTAAGCCGCAAATTTCACGCATGTTACGACATTAGTCGATGTTACACAATAATACTGAATGTTTGATGTCGACTAATAACATGATAATCGCGTAAGAACGACAGCTGAGCTGATAAAGCTCCTGTAAGCCGCAAATTTCACGCATGTTACGACATTAGTCGATGTTACACAATAATACTGAATGTTGATGTCGACTAATAACATGATAATCGCGTAAGAACGACAGCTGAGCTGATAAAGCTCCTGTAAGCCGCAAATTTCACGCATGTTACGACATTAGTCGATGTTACACAATAATACTGAATGTTGATGTCGACTAATAACATGATAATCGCGTAAGAACGACAGCTGAGCTGATAAAGCTCCTGTAAGCCGCAAATTTCACGCATGTTACGACATTAGTCGATGTTACACAATAATACTGAATGTTGATGTCGACTAATAACATGATAATCGCGTAAGAACGACAGCTGAGCTGATAAAGCTCCTGTAAGCTGCACATTTCACGCATGTTACGACATTAGTCGATGTTACACAATAATACTGAATGTTGATGTCGACTAATAACATGATAATCGCGTAAGAACGACAGCTGAGCTGATAAAGCTCCTGTAAGCCGCAAATTTCACACGTGTTACGACATTAGTCGATGTTACACAATAATACTGAATGTTGATGTCGACTAATAACATGATAATCGCGTAAGAACGACAGCTGAGCTGATAAAGCTCCTGTAAGCCGCAAATTTCACACGTGTTACGACATTAGTCGATGTTACACAATAATACTGAATGTTGATGTCGACTAATAACATGATAATCGCGTAAGAACGACAGCTGAGCTGATAAAGCTCCTGTAAGCCGCAAATTTCACACGTGTTACGACATTAGTCGATGTTACACAATAATACTGAATGTTGATGTCGACTAATAACATGTTAATCGCGTAAGAACGACAGCTGAGCTGATAAAGCTCCTGTAAGCCGCAAATTTCACACGTGTTACGACATTAGTCGATGTTACACAATAATACTGAATGTTGATGTCGACTAATAACATGATAATCGCGTAAGAACGACAGCTGAGCTGATAAAGCTCCTGTAAGCCGCAAATTTCACACGTGTTACGACATTAGTCGATGTTACACAATAATACTGAATGTTGATGTCGACTAATAACATGATAATCGCGTAAGAACGACAGCTGAGCTGATAAAGCTCCTGTAAGCCGTAAATTTCACACGTGTTATGATATTAGTTGATGTTACACTGAGACCGTATAATCTACTTAGGTTAAACAATAATCAGCTTTCAGTAGCAATTTAAATACAGACTTTAAAATGTAAATATAAAGTTCTTTGAAAAATCCGGTATACTCAATGTAAAATTTTTGTAAAATAATTGTAAAACACTTATTCAATAATACCTATAATTGCTTAAGTCTGAAATTAATATTACAGTTCAGACTGTCCTACAGAAACAAAAGTAGAAAACTTGTAAGAATACAATTATGTTCATAATATTGTTCTTACTAAGTGGAACCCTTTTATTACTCAAGCCATTTTTAGAGAGCTTACTTTAAACAAAACAAAACAGTTTAAAATGTTTTCATGAAGGAACTAATATTTAAATAAGAAATTACTTTAGTGAATAAACTGGTTACACATTGTAGTTATAATAAATGTAATGCATGCAATCTGTTCATATAATAAATAAATAAACTATTAAATATTTCCTATCATAGTATAATTGCGTTGCGAGGAGAATAAGACAAAGCAACAGCAGTAACAACGGTGATGTTAAAACCAGTCACGTAACTGCCATGGTTTGTAACGTCATAACTAAAGATTTTCTGGAGACATAAGATGTCTTATGTTTTATGGTAATAATTAAATTAATACATTAAAAACTTAGATCCGTACTGCTCAGATAACTCTATTTGTTAGATTCCTCAATCATGTATTCAGGAAATTATAAACCATAGAGTTTCTTTTACAGATTTATAGTATTTAAAGACTTACCAAACGAAACCTTAAAATATATCAGCCTAGCTTCCAAAATATGAAAATGAAAGTGTTATATTAATACCTTGTCCAGAAATGCACCTTTGGTAAAACACCAATAATTAGCTTTTTTGGTAAAATGAACTAGATAAAGGGTCCCTCCAATAGATTATTCTTTATATAAACTATTTAATGAAATGAAAACTCGAGTTATGTCAGGCTCTGTAAATTTTTAAAATATGGTAGACAATTTTGTAAAAATAATGTTGACATTTATTATCTTTATTTCCTTAGCCAATTACATTCAATGGAGAATTTAAACATTGCTCAACATACCATCTAAAATATATAAATATAAAATCGACATAGCCAAGAGAAACAAGAGGAAGTTTAAAAACACTGTTTACAATTTCATATATATATATATATATATATATATATATATATATAAATAATATATATGTAATATATAATGTATATGTTTCTAATGTAAATTAGAAACATACACACATACACATACATACATACATATATATATATATATATATGAAATTGTAAATACATATATATATATATATATATATATGAAATTGTAAATATATATATATATATATATATATATATGTATGTATGTGTATGTGTGTATGTTTCTAATTTACATTCAGTGGCAGTTCGTAACAATGTTGAAAGAAATACAAATGGGTTTTTCAAATAATTTCATAAATACTTCTATTTGATGACCTATATACTTAACCTTGTTTTGGAATACGTTTAGAAGGTTAAGTACTTACTCCAATCTAAATATATAATTAAATTTGCATTAATATCATACGTACTTTGCTGTTGAACTCTTGGAAAGGACTTAAACCAAGCAACGTTTCGTTCTATTTGTAATGTGGACTAATAATTGCATTTTCAATAAATACTAGAACGTTCATAATACAATTATGATACAATTATTATATATATAAAAGCTCAATTGATTTATAAATTAATATTGAAATAACCCCTTCTTCTGTACTAAACATAGGTTTTACTTACAAAACATTTGATCTCATGACTTATTTTTTCAATTTTTTCAATTACAAGATTTATTACGGAATCTGGCATAACATCAAAGATAAATTTTTAATAATCACGTCACTTATATGACTTGCATATCTTTGTCAGTAAGTTCCGTGATGTCAGTGATTTAAAAATAATAAATAATTGTATTATTTAATTTTGTTTCATAAGAACGGCTTAGGTAGTTTATAATCTCTTTTTTACAGTTTGTTCCTGGCAATAAAAGCATTGAGAATGAGAAAAGATTTCTTTAACATATATATATATACAGTATATATATGTTTAAAAAATCTTTATATATATGTTAAAATGTATATATATATATATATATATATATATATATATATATATATATAAGTAAAGATGTGTTTAAATAATTAGTAAACATTTTGACACTTGAATTATATTATACAGGATGAAATATCACAAGAGTTATCATTTTAAGAAAAATTATGTTAAGCAAATATCGAACTTAAGTAAGTTTAAAGAAGAGAAATTTATTAAAACCGAAGTTTGGCGTGGTACGGCCGACGTGACGTGCACCAGCAGAGTGTAAATGATAAATGTTTCAAACCAAAATCCACACAGAGCGCTTTTATTAAACCTCAGCTGTATTGAATCCCAGTTACTCCATTTTAAATCTACTTTCCATATTTAATGCATTTTGATATCCTAAAGACCCTCGCAACAAAGTGATCTATTTGTGAAATAATAGTAATTTTGAGTAGAGTGGTTATACCAAGTGTTGAAATATACTGATTGGTATTTGAATAATTGCTTTCCATACGTCAATATTCAGTACTAAAGTATTTATTACGGATAAAAAGTAAATTTGTGTATTTAAAGTAAAAAAGTATATAATTTATAGATCCTAGTCCAAAGTCACATACACTATACCGTTATAAAATGTACTTGACGCTAAACAGCTTTTCTAACAATTTTTTAACGCCTTGATCGTAGATGTATTTCTATTTCATCGGACAATCCCGTTCATAACCCATCACCCTATATCTTTCAATCCTTATTTTAATCCTGCCAATTATATTGTACGAATGACTGTCTGAATTTCAATTTTTTTTTCAATTCTGGGCATCGCCTGCTTAAGCAATTTTAACGTTCCAAAAAGTTGATTTTATGCACAGGTCCGTAAGTGAGTGGGGTATTAATCAAGCCATAATATACCGTTAACACAACCTGACTTGGGCAGTATTTAGACGGAGACCTCAGAAATAAATACCTGAAAATATGATTTACAGCCTCCGTAACAATCAGTTTTAATAATACACTTGAAGAAAACAATGGTCATACATAATATTCTAGAATTCTAAATCGATTAGAACATTAATTTACAATACAGTTTTCCTATCGTTCGGTGATACAAAAACTCACTAACACTACGTTTGGGGATCTGCAATCTGAAATTTTTCTAAAATGGATAACTAATCTTACACATAACCGCAATATAGGTTAAAATAAACAAACCTAGGCCACCTGGTGTTTTAAGTGCATGGTTAAGGGAGCATGAAGTTGATTCACAACTGGTTTTAACTTGGACTGTAGTTGTGTGTGAGGTTAGTGATACACCTGAGAATGATATAAGACTGGAGATCTCGAATTACTGATTATTTTGTGTTACTGAACTATGAAATATGTCCAAAAAATCTTTTCTCATTCTCAATGCTTTTATCGCCAGGAACAAACTGTAAAAAAGAAAAAGAGATTATAAACTACCTAAGCTGTTCTTATGAAATAAAAAATAAATAATACAATTTTTATTATTTTTAACTCACAGACATCACGTAACTTACTGACAAAGATATGAAAATCATATAAGTGACGTGATTATTAAATATGTATCTTTGATGTTTTACCCACCCCACTATGTTACAACGCAGACTGAGAGTTGCAGTAGTTGTGTCGTTCACCATGCATTCTGCATAAACACACACTTTCATGAGTGCATTGACACGATCTCCATATACTTTAGCTGCTAGCAAACAATGAGACACGGAAAGTTTAAGGTGGTTGATGGTGAAGTGTGGCTTTACAGTAAAACTGAATACTCTCGATAGCTGTTATAGGTAGGAATAGATCTGACGAATGTTATTATTTTTAGATCATTTTTATATAACAAATATTACAGTATCATTAACGAGAAATTGTATTGATAAGAGAAATGTGTTTTAGACCTGTTGTGGACTTTGCACTGCATCAGAGAAATGTACTAATTGCGTCTTGAATGATATTTGGTTTGTAAAATTGAACAGTTAACAGTTAAAAATAGAAGTGGCCCTACATGTTTCATTCTGGGGCGCCATAGGCTACTTACCGAATAGAAAGTATGAAAAGGACATTTAAAAAAACTAGATTATGTTAAATATAAAAGAATTTTAAGCAGCTTATGGGATGTCTGCTGTACGCTACACTACCCAATTTTGTTTAATATTGAAGTATACGATACATTATATATAGTACAATAAGGAGTATTTAGATAAGAAATTATGAATGAAGCAGTAGTAGCTTCTCTTCGTCATTAATCGAGGCAGGAAACAGGAGTTTTAAATAACCCTGCACATTCTTCTTTATACTGACACAATTTACCAATGGTTTAGAATCTGACTGAACCCTTAGCAGAATTACGTGTTTTATAATGAAATATGTGCAATTTATAGCAAAATACTAGAGCTCTTCTACGTTATCATGCGGTTTGTATGGATCTTATAAAACTTTAAAAACCACATTATTCCTGCCATTGCTATTGTTAGAGATACTGTAACGGTCGTAACCAGTGTCAATGTTCTCTGTTGGGTTAAAAAAGATGAATGATGAAAACAGTACATTACACCAAGTTACGCATACTACAAGTACTCTCTGCGAAACTTCATACAATTATATCACGATGTGGTAAATTCTTATTTTAACTACGTTACATCGTTTATTGTGTGAGATGCTTGGAGGACATCTAGAGGTAGAGAAGCTGTGGCAATATATTCTTGAGTATACTCAAGAAAATGGAGGGTTGTCTAAAATTCATGATAAGAACCGTTCACAATCTTGCCGAGACACGCAGAAAATCTACTACTACTACTACTACCACTACTCTCCCCGTATTTTTGTACTATTGTTTATGGTTAAAATTATTATTTTTAGCCACGGCACATATAAAGGGTTTAACAGTGCCCTAATGAAGTACAATGTTGGTTTTGGAATTTCTAAAAACAAAGTTATAACATATTAAAGAGATAAATTCCTACGGAAAACAAATGATTTTCTATTGTTTCAAATACTACTGACCCTCCTTCAGTCCACTTATACCAAGCAGTTTTTTCCTGGCTTTAGTTCTCAAGGGTCTAATAAAATACACAAGGGGCTGAGGACACACACAGGATACACTCAGTCTAATAAAATATACAAGGGGCTGAGGACACACACAGGATACACTCAGTCTAATAAAATATACAAGGGGCTGAGGACACACACAGGATACACTCAGTTTCACTAGGGCTAAGTAAGAAAAATTGACTATTAATGTGGTGTTATCAGATGGCGAAAGGCCTAGACATAATTTTTTGGGTATCTGATGGCTACTAGCGCGCTGCAGCGTAGACTAACATAATGTAGCTGAATAAATTTCTGTAGTGAACCGCACAATGCAGTTTCCATAAAACGATTTCATGAGTCCTATTTGCCAGATTTTTCCAATTTCCTTCCTCATTAGATTATTTATTTATGACATTGGTTAAACATCAATTTATTGAAGGTCCACTCGTCTGTTTCTTTATGGAAATTATATTAGATTGACTATTTGCAAAGAAATATTCATCATGGAGAAGGTACTACTCTTTGTTCTACAGTATCCCTTCAACTTTCAACCTAATTCATACACAAATACAATTTTTTGTATACAAATATAACAAAACAACATGTTCAACATCAACAAGGAAAACACAAAAAGTGTATAGTTATAATTGAGAAAACAAAATATAAATTATGCTCCTACATTCATTATGAACAGAGCTTATGTTGTTGTAATTTGTTGAAGGGAATGCAATTAGAGGACTATCAATTTATAACTATGTATTTTGCTATAAAAACGGGTAAAACTAGGGCAGTCGATTTCTGTTTACTTTTTAAAATTCTGAATATAAAAACAACCATCTTGTAATTTAACGTCTAACACATGCTGACGTCAGAGATGGTAAAGTCAACATGCTCTCCTTACAAAATAATTCATAGAAGCTTTCTTCTCTTTTTAACTCATGCATTAATCTGTTAAGTCTCTTTTGTAGTCACAACAGTCTTAAACAATATAGCTCTGTCATAAAAATATAGGGTTTGTAAAACTTTTGTGCTAGGTTTCATTGTACCAAACATCAAATTTAATATATGGCGCAGTGTAGTTATGTAACTAGATTATTTTTGAGAAATTAAATTGATATAAAAAATGCCTTTATTCATTAGCATATTTCAGCAAACAACTGTTTTTGCAAATCAACTCAGGTTAACACTAAATACCAACTAAAATTAACTAAATCTCAGCTCATTACTAAATAACTACTTGGTTTCGATTAAAAATTCTTTTATCTCATTTTTAAATTACAAACAAGATGCAGTACATGTGATATGGTCGGGGAGGCCATTGCAAATACCGGGACCAAAATAAGAGAAGCCTCTTCTTCCACCTTCTACCCTCACTTTCGGGAAGTGAAGCATTTCATCTTGGCGGGTGCTTCGTTTAGAGATCTCACCTCGATAAAAAATTTTCTTACTAACATACTCTGGTTAATCTAAATTTGAGAACCTTGTGGACCATGCGACACGTCAGCAGCCTGCACACTGCCTCCACGGGAAGTAACTTGACAGCATCCCGGAAAGGAGTGATATGATCAATACGTCTCAGGTTGAAAACGAACCTGATGGCTTGGTTCTGCAGGCTTTTGGATTCTGCCAACGTCCTCTCTCAAAATGCTGTTCCTACTATATCCTATATAGCTGTTAGATATCAGTACAAGACTGACAAGACTAATGTGTGCTAATTCAGTAATATTCTCAATCTGGACAAGTATTTAATTTAAAATAACCTAACACACACACACACACACACACACACACACACACACACACACACACACACACACATATATATTATTTTAAAATAAATTATCGTACTAGAGGGATCGACAAAGATGATGCTATCAGCTTGACGACGAGTGTACTCGTGTCGTAGATTTCTTAAAACCCCGCTATCGTTCATTCTCAATATATCTAGATGCAACTTTTAACAAGTAGCAGGACTAAAGTAAAAACTTACGGGAATGCGCATTGGACATGTCTTCTGAATCCTTGCTGTTATTACCGTAACAGAAAGAGAAAATGTTATACAGGTATGCAGTATCATAGATTAGCTAGCAACATTAACACAACTTCTCCTTATTAGCTGAGCATTAGAGAAGCCTATCACTCGGGGGCTTGCAAAATTCCATTTATATTTATCTGACTTTCCCCACTACATCTCGAGAATATACTGACATATACTCGTACGTTGAAATATTTCATGAAGCTTCATTTATAAGCAACATCGAAATCAATGATGGAGCATGTCGCTCCAATGGGATTTGGCTGACGTTTTGAATATTTTTACATTGGTCTTCGGGTAACAACGATGGAAACGATAAAACCCTAGAATAAATACCTATGTAATCAAACATAACATCATATGCCATTGTAAGATATGACTTAGTAACAGATATCGACTTGAAATGCTCTCTCGTCTAAGCCTGTTCCATGACACGTGGTGTGGAGTTCTTCTACGTTAGACATGACGCCCCACTTAAACCCACAGATTGAAAGTGTAAGGTGCAATACAAAGCAATGCATAAATTATAGAAACAATACAGATTTGTATGAAAATGCTAAAATATTCATATCAGTTGTACTGTATGATACTAGGTTGGATTGCTCTTATCATGGATTTATCTCAAATCTCCATTGTTTTGAGTAAATCTAAACAGCAACTGTAATGGAATATTTATATTATTTGTAAAGTGTTATTGTACTCTTAAACATGTTATTGTTTAAGTTCATTTTATTTTGAGTTTCAAAATGAGTCAAAAACGTATAAGAAGTGATTTTGAGATTAATAATGTTTTGTTTGAAAGTTAGAAGATAGATTTTGTTTTGTTAGAAGATAGTGAATTTGAGGAAAGTGAAGAATCTATTGTTATTTCATGTTTAAAAATATTTTGTATAGCAAAATTAACATTTGTGGCCTATTTTTGCATAAAAGTATGTTTCATTTATAAAATAAATTAGTTTTTAAAGGGCATAAATAATTTTCAATGTAGAAAAAAATTATTTGCTTTAAAAATTTGTTTCAAAATATATAATTGTAAAATTGTTTATTAAAAATAAAAAAAGTTTTTTCTTAAATAATTTGTAAAGGTGTCTATATAAAATTTAGTGTAAATATGAACAATGTAGTTAAAGTTTTATGTAAATATGTTAATATTTACTATTTGTACGGTTATTTATCTAAAACGCTACAATTTGTGTAATATTTGCTGGCCTAACAGGGCCCAGCACTGACAGATACAGGGTGCAGATACATACCCTGTATGGGAGGTATGCCAATGGGTTCAATCAGATTCATGCTAAAACAATATGGAATGGTGGAACTTATGACGATATTCAAAATCTACACAAGCAATCAGTAGATTCTTAAGACAAAAATATTTGTATTCTATAGAATTATCCACTATAATGCAAAAATTCAGATAGAGAGCAATAGCTATTTGTGCAATCCGGTGAGTCAACCGATAGTCCTCATTATGCATTTTATACGACGCTGCACAATGCGATGTTACAACCAGCTGTTACAATTCACAATTGTTACAACTGCATCAGTTGTTACAATTGTACCAGCTGTGTACTCTGTGAAACGCCGCGCTGTTCTCTACGTGAATTCTCCACATGCCAACTCTCCCTTGAGTATATTGCCCAACTTTCTTACATTTTACATACTCCTGAGCACTCACAGGAAACAGTTGGTAACAATCTGTATTGCAATGCTTACTACATATGTTTCGTTCACATATATAATAAGCTAGCCCAGGTTTTAGTAATTGCCTTACACGTATACAAACACATATACACTCAAAATATTACTTCATCATTTTAAATATTCATATCTCACAAATACATAGTACATACATATAATGACCATGTTATTTATATAACATCAGCCGTAAATTTTTTGTTATGCAATAGTATAATTTTATGATGTATACAATTAAATTTGTTTATTGTAATTGTTTAAATACATTAGATACAGAGTGTCCATAATTCACTCTATCAAATTTTCTATTAGTCAACTATCTGTTTGTGGTTAAAAGAAAAATATAGCTACAAATTAAATACTGGTAGAAAATCCAAAGATATGTAGATGACAAATTTTAATCAGAGTTTTTAATCACATTTTCAAATTGTGAAAGCGGAAGAAAATACGGGAGATATTATGAAACATTCATTTGAATACTGGAATATTGATTACGTTTAGATGAACAATGTGATGTCATATTTATTTCCATACAAGAAGGTAAAATGGAAAGGCAACGGTTTGACTGGGTGCTATTGCTTTCTAACTGAACTGCACCAATCGAGATTATAATTTTCTTTAATTAACGATTAGCCGTGCAATTTTATGTAGTTAGAGATAACTAACCTAAATATATGTAAATATTTATTTAACTTAATTTATTAAACTGTCCATCTCCTGAAAGCAAATACTTGGTTGAAAACAAACAAGCAACGACATATCAAGGTTAAATTGTTCGTGATGTTGCATTATGGAGAAGTATATATCTACCAGTGGCCGTTTCCGGAGAATCTCAGTTACTTATAAACAAAGATACGAGTAATAAAGCAATCATACAAAGAAGTTGACACAAAAATGACTCATCATAGAACTCATTCCTTTAGAAATTAAAGTTCTTGCGAAATTTACATTTTATTAAATATATAAATTATATATTCCTTTAGATAGGCAAGGTTATAAATTCTCATTATTTTAAAGTTGCGTTTCATATTCAATATAAAATTTTTGGATAGTTATAGGCTGCATGTGTTAATTCTTCACATATTTGAATCTCTTATGAGTTTATTGAGGTTGTTTACAAATTTATTTATTCTGCTTTCTCTTGTTGTCATCATAGTTGATAAGATCAGTTTAAAAATATTCCCTAACACTCCTAATCCTTAATCCTTTGGAGTGATATGCAAGATTAACGAACTCAGTGTTAGTAAAATACTAGCTTCGTATACATGAAGCTTCATGACAATTGTTAAGTTTATTGGTCACTTCGTGTTCGAGCTATCGACCAGACATATAGGCAGAGAGGCTTACAGAGATACAGTATATGTTTTCCCAGATCGGTCACAGACTCTGTTAACGCTCAGCCAATAATTGCAGTATTTTAGTCACAAATAGGTCGCTGGAAGTGATGCTGCAGTACAAATATTAAGTTTTAAAATGTGTGTGTCAAACTAATTCAACACAGCCTCAAAATAATTTAAGGAAATTAAGTCGTAGGACCTGAGAGAAAGATTGGGCATATATAAACTGTAAGAAAACAAAGAAGCATTAATGATAATAGTTGTTGATAACAGATCTGTTTTTCCATGTCAAGTTCAATGGTTTAGATGTTTCATATGTTCGATATATGTTTATATATTTTAAAACTCACAACAATCCCAAGCTGGGTGATGAAAACAGAACATAAGTTTTCATATATATGGTTACGAGGCTGAATATGATCAATATACATGGACTATTAAGGTGAGTAATAATTTATATATAATTATTTATATTAACGAAGATAGATTGTTATAGTAAAGATTAACTTAGTTATGGAATTCCAAGTACGCTAGCAAATATCAGAGATTTTTACGCAGTTAAAATAATGAGGCGAATTAAAAATAACAAAGCCATATCTTTATTGTCTTCACTGCTAGAAACTTCCGTTACTCTCAGTATTATGGTTTAAATGTTCATTATAATGAAAGATATTTACGAGAAAGTATTTGTTTGGCTTGATCGAGAAGATTTTACAGACCATTAATATGAATTTGCTACATACAAAGAATCTCTAAACACCTATTAAAAAATCGGAAGGCCAAATTGTCAGTTGAAAACTATAAAAAATCACCGACATACACGAGTAGGACAGATACTCGTATTTAAATATTAAATCGCTCTAGATGCTTGACTTATTCAAATTGGCACGATCTCATAACGACGAATAATGAAAAATAATTCATACTACTGTTCTTATATTAAATAGAGTTGTTGTCAAGGGAACAACCTGAACAACTTTGTCTGAATAAAACTAAAGTAAGAGTTATGTATTAGGTAATGTAGTACAGCCTCACCTACTCAAATATATAATGTACACTGTCTCCTTGGGTTGCCTGTCCTGCTTTGTCTCTGGGGTCTGTTTTAAGCCGTCTCCCAGGACTTGAGCGCACCTGAGAATCATGGGAGAGTCGTGGCCACTACACTTCCGCTTGAAACTGTAGTTATAGGTTCTTTCGCATTTTTACTGCATTTAAGTGTTTTGACCAGTGCATTTATAGCCATTCTCATACTGAAATATTTTTGTGAAGTGCCATGGTGGGATATACCAAAGCCATTACAAAGTTTCAGTTATTTAATGTTCAAAATATATCTTTAGAAACCAGTTATTTACCTACTATTGTTTTGTAATATTTTAAGGTATATTTGGCGATTTCAGATTTTGAAAATAATATATTGACATGTGATATCAATACATTCTTTTTTACCAACTTATATAATCTGACTTAAAACCTATTCTTGTTTTTGTATTAGATAGTTCCGGATATGCCATAAATGACGTGTGCTTTACCGCACTTTAACAACACATTACAAAAATATGCAGAAAAACTAGTTATTATAAATTATAAATTGAAGTTTAATTTAATTTAATGTTTTAATTTATATCATTGGAACGAAGAAATTTTAAAATATCTAGTGCACTGTTGGAGTAGGTATTTTTATATTTATATTAACAAATGCTTAATCCCGCCCGACCGTAATATATAATGATTAATTAATTCGAAAAAATCACTTAAATACTCTCTACTAATCGTACAAGCAATCACAGGTTGTAAATCTAATATCTGACTTAAACGTAACTTGATCTAAATAAAAATGTATTAACTTTAGTAAACCAAAGTAAATAGCTTTAAAAGATCTAAACCGGGGCTCTTCGACGATCGGATTTTGACCCACTGCTCTAATAATATTGACAGAAAGTATTTTGGACTATAGTTTGTAATAAAATGAACGAAAAATTTGAACTGAAAATTCGGAAAATAAACAGAGATACGTATAAATGAGAGAAATGTCTTTACTCTTCTTGTAATAATAAGGAACTTAAACTTTATAGAGACGTTATTGTTTCATCACATCTTCTACAGCACAAAGTCTGTGGATTCGAATTTGATCTGAGTCTGTTATTTTTTTATTTTGCTTACAATTTATACGTGATTGAAAGGTAAAGTTATATTGGTTCGACACAAAGCTTTGAACGTCTCACAAAATGTATAAAATAGGACTTTATTATTATAGTGAACTTACCATGAATCATATCCTAACTATAATAAGATACGTTTATATACGAAGTCTTTTTTCACCACTGATACAAGCAATAGGCATTTTTATACCTGAAAATCCCGTTCCAGAATACCTATTTTGCTGGAGTCATGAGGTAACGGTTATCTCTTATAAGGTAACTTAGGTATGGTAGGAAGTGTTGATTTGAATATTGAATTTAGCTCCAGTTCACCTTCCTTTTATTGTAGCGTATTGTGTCTGACGCTGTCAGACTTGACTCCTGGAATCCGGAGTAGTGTTTGTCTGAAGAGACCGAAAGAAAGTCAGCGACGAAGAAGCTCAATACGAACCTTTACCTCGTTTCGATATCAGATAAAATGATAAATATGTGAATTGGCAGTCTCAATATCTCATCAGGTGCACGATTGAGTGCACTACGATATATCTGACACGATATATAAGCACGATGGAGCAAGCATATCTGAGACAACGTCAGATACCAGACGCTGCAATATAAGGAAAGTAATCTAGACCTAAAGTCAAGTTTACAAAATATAAAGTACTTTTAGAACTCTTCTGGTGAGGTATAACCGTCTGATTACTACCAATAGTGATTTTGTTTTTAAAAGTATATGGGATTGTTGGAAACTTTCTCATACGAATTTCATTTCTGGTATTACCCTATTTATAGCAAAAGCACAAAGTAAGCCATAAAGAACGGTAAGTTTTGGAAAACTGCACCTTTTTAGAACAGTTCTAACCACTATTGGAACTAAGAAGGATTACCACTATTGCTACTAGATTTTTAAGAAGTGTCCAATTATTATCACTATCGTAGTTTTAGAAGGCTAAATCGTTTTTGATGTTACTCTATGAATAAAAATACTATCTTTAGACAGATTAAGCAAACTTTGTTTCTAATACTTGCACAATGCGGAAGAACGGTGTACTAATAAATTGTCAACAAGTTCCCAAAAAATTCCGAGTCCCTAACGTCAAGATCAGATTGAAAGTGATATATGATGAAGCTACACAGTCTATCTATCTAACGCCATAACCCATATTAAAACAATAGTTTTAGCTAACACTGTATTCTGCAGGAGGGTCACATTTCTCAAGAGTGTTTCCTCTTTGTTATGTAACACCGTGAATCAAGTGATTATTCTTGTTTTCTGAGAAATTACTATTGGCTTCTATATTTTGTAATCATGCTTATTTATATATTTCAGTATCTACTTCTTCTTCCTTCTTCATAATGGTCAACGGGGATGCGATTGAGATTGAAAAAAATGTCCTGTTTAACCTTTCCCCTCTTTCCATCCTCACTACTTTTCCTACATATCTCTGAGGTACTCTTGAACATTGCAGTGAATCATGTACTATGTCGTGTACAGTCCCTTGCTGGAGGGTAAAGTTGAAATTTGAAATTCACTGTTACTCCTATGCTGAATTCCCCCTTTAGGTGGTTTCTAATTATAACTTGTTTACTCTCAAGTGTACATCGTATGTGAAATTCACACAATATAAATATTTAATTAATTTTCCTGTTAATAGTTTAATGTTTTCAACCTTAAATTTGTGTGAGGTTTTATTTTTAAATGTAAAGAATTTAAGATTCAATTTCAGGATGAATGGACAATATCTTACACAAATACCTTTTAAAGCAGAATTATTAGGTTTGTGGTGTACAAAACCTAATTCTATTTCATTTGTTTTAAAAATAATCCTCCTCACTTTATAACATTTTATAATTGTCAGCACATATTAAATGATTAAAAAATACACCAGTTGAGCCCAGAGGTAAACATATCTCTGAAAATGTAACCTAGTTGGCATATGTGTAATTAATGAATATTGCATTTACTAACCTCATAGTGGAGAAACAAGTTTGTTAGTCCTTAGATTAATATTCAAAGTGAATTTTCGTCTCACCCTAGGCAGCCAGTGCACACATACGTGCCAAGGCTTTGTTGCTTGCTAATAACTTTACTTTGATAAAGCTCTACGCGTGTAACTTGCTTTGAATATGGATTTTCGTGTTGTGGAGTACCGTGAGTCTCACGTTCATTTTAAGTATCTCATGTTCTGTTTTATTTACGGATCTAAATAACTTGACATATTTTTAAAATGTTATTTTCAATTTTCGTTTCATGGTTCATAAAATGTGTGGTTATCCACAAATTTTGGATTTAAATTTACATTTTATGCTTAAACAGCTTAAATACATCGTATGCCACAGTATAACATAATATAAAACTGGTTCTATCAACAAAACCATGGAAAGGATCTTTGCTGAAAAATTAGGCAATCTATAATACGAGATTCACTTTCTTATCCCCCAAAAACTCTCAGTGCGTAACCAGAGAAAACAGGGAATGTGTGAAAACGCCTAAATTCTAATATAAATCCCGGAGGAATAGCATAAGGCGAAAGTTAATACAAATCAGGTCTAATTTAGGTATTATTAATCGTATATTGGTAATGTAGGTTACAGTTTATTTCAGTTTTACAAGGCTTAGCATTTCAAACTTGAGGATATCTTACTGTTATAACTAATGCAGAACTGAAAAAAATTATGGTTGCCTGAAAAATCGGTTTTACGGGCGAAGATTTTACGTGACAACGTCTTTTTCTCGGTAGAATATTTATTGATATGAATATTATTAAATTGCACAATAGGAACAAGGAATTGAATGAAAATAAGAATTGCACAAATTTTAACTATAGAAATATATTTTGTTTACTAAAACATTGTACATAATTTGAAATTAATTAAAATTTTTTATTGTAAATGGTAAAGTTAAATAAAACATTTACTAAAATTGGAATTTGAAATTCTTGCTAAACACAGTTAAATTCTAACTCCGCGCGTGGTGATTGGTCGGTTTAGTTCGTTTGTTTGGTCGCACTGTTATGACAGGTTAGAGGTTATAATTTGTTATTTTAAATATTTGACTAGCAATACGCGCTGTTTCTTCTCAATCGACTGAATTACGATTGATTGCAGAGTGATTTAAACTAATAATTTACTTAACACTATCAACATTTGTCAATAGTATGACATAACCTATAAACTCAGTTTCTCAACTTTTGTGTCAATCTAACAATTAATCAATCAATCATAGTTTACGATAATGAAATATCAGTGTACAATTATTTACCTTTATTGTTGTAGTTGTTGTAAATGACGAATCTAAGCACTCCACATTTTCACGAATAAACATAGTTATCTGCTTTATCCCGTGCGGCGGACCCACAGTTATCTGCTTTATCCCGTGCGGATCCCGTGCGGCGGACCCACTGGACGGGCATCGTAAAGTTACCGGGCGTTACACTTTTTCATGAGTGACTCCGAGCCGCAACCTAATTTAAGACGTTGTCACGTCAAAAACGAATCATGAAAGTTTTAAAGTGACTTTCAATTGTTATTTGTTTCTGATATTTGCCACATAAAAACCAGCTTACTGGTGTTACAAGTATAAAACTGATTCAGATTATCAGAAGAATATCACTTGGAAGAAGTAAATCTACTTAACGTCAATTTTAAATGGTTATTACTTTCTTCCAGTGATAGTTTGCAGATACACTAGAATAGTGTGTAGGATCCATTAGTACGTAGGCAGCCTAAAGTTGAGGACACCGTCTCAACCCAATTCTTTGTCTGAATAAATAAACTATCAAACGTTTAGTGCATGACGTGAGCTCATTTTTAAAGCAATTCTCTTAACAAATTCGATCTTAAAATAACAAAATTATCTTAGCCTTGTCTTGGAGTGCCAAGTATAATATGAGGACCGAAAATTTGACGGTTGTAAGTCTTTATATTTCGTTGGCCGTGGTATAACTACTGGCGTGTCTAGAAGTTAGTTTTAATGATCTTTCAGGCTTAAATAATACCATATTGGGAAAAATAAACAGCTAGATATTTTTTACCTTTTCAATAACCTTCTATTTAAAAAAAAACCATAACTAGTCGTTTTGGAAGGAGAGATTTACTATAGTCTTAGTGAAAATTTTTCTATCGATTTCGTTGAAATATCGATTATATACATGTGCAATAAACATTTCTTTCATTTACAAAAACATACGAAAAAGTATAAAAAATAAACTTTATACCAATTAAAACCTATTTTCTCACTAGATAAGAGACGTTTATAACTTAAGATATATTTCCTGAGGCGAGGATATTCTTATACATCAGTTAACAGCAGGAATATACATGTAAACAATTTATAAGGCAGGCTTTCCTTTAATATTTTTTCCTAAATAAATTTAAAAGTAGTTAGGTGAGAATCTGAAACTACACTTTTTATGAAAGTTTGACAACTAGAGGCCACACACTGGGTGGAGGCAATGAATAATAGTAGTGAGGAACGTAGACGATTTGCCTCGGGCCCGTGCTGCAAAAATATTATCTCATTCTTATGCTCAGGAAGAGTCTTCTTCATGAAATTCACTTCATAACGTTATGTAGGCTACATAGAGTTTGCATATAAGTTACGTTTGAACATGTTGAAACCTCAAAATAACTGTTTATATAAAATATGCATGTTTAGTGTATTAAATCAAATTGCATCATATCTGAGACACTGCACCCTATTTAATTTTTCGTAAATATTTTCGTTTGACGAGTATGACATCCGATACGTTACTAAAAATGACCAAAATACAAAACATCACCAAAACACCGATGTTTTACTGATTTTATACTGTTGAAACATTCGCACTCTGGTATATTGGAATTTATTTCAACACACAGCAGCGTTCAGAAAGGTGTTGTGTTCTTTTGCATCACATGCTATCATGAGGACATGTTCAGGAAGTATATGGGAACAAATGCTTATCTCTTTTATAAGAATTTGAAAAGAAAGTCCCCATAGATGTGCCACAACAGGAAAGATTGTTACAATGATGCATATTTGAGATTACAGAAAAGATACTACATGTTGCACGCTATGGATGAATTCTCCATTAGGATAATGTGTCTGCTCATCGAGCGAAGGTAACATAAGACGCCATAAAGATTCTAGGCATTGACATCATACCCCATCCATCGTATTCACCAGATCTGGCACCATGTGACTTTCATCTATTCCCATAGGTAAAAAATAAAAAAAATAAAAAAAGGAGCTCTGGGAATACGGTTTTCAATCAGTCATTCAGGTGAAGCAGGTTCATTCGGGTGTACACTCTTCCAGATGGGCTTTGATGAAGTTTTGAGAAGTGGGTGGAGCGTAGAGTTAACTGTATTCAATCAAGAGTTTATTAAAAGTTTATAAGAGAACTTCAATAAAGAATGTACGTGGGTTTTATTTCCAATAATTTCCGTAGTCACTTGAGTAAAATAACCAGTATATCTCAGTATTCATTAAACCTACAACACTTTTATTCTCTAAACTTTTTAAAAATTCCATCAACTTCAACAAATATTAGAGTATCTTTTTCTGACTTGGCCCTGATGTGACAAGCAGGAACTTTAAAAATAATTTAGACCCATTCTATAATTAAACATCACCATTAACTGCACACATATTTTAGACATGTAAATGACATTGCAAAAATTCAGATATACGTGGAAACTGTCTTACAATATTTGATGTTTGGCCAAGTATTTAAAACGTATACGTTTTTCTTTAAAGCACGACTTACTCAACTAATAAACACAAGCGAACACGGACTAGCAAGGTTCCGACAGAACGGTGAGTGGACTATTAACAATGTATCATGTTAGCGGTTGGGTGACAGCCTTGATGAATATTCTCTTACAACGAAAATAGCCACAACCGCATATTTCTATTGTTACATTACATAAATCATAAATGTACGGAATACGACCCTTGATAACACACATGATTCAGTCAGTGGAGGTTCATTAGCAGATTCCAATAGAGATAATGAGCTGTGTCCCCTACTATAACCGGGTTGACGAAATAGGAACAATCGAAGTCACGTTGGAACTATAAATATTCTTTTCTATAAATTATTTTGCATAATAGTGCCATCATACCAAATCCGAATGTGTATTAAGAATTTAATCATGATATTAAAACATATTGTATTTGTAAGACTTTTACGAAATTAAAATCACATTTCCTTGTAAACATTTAGAATAGTTAATATACCAACGCTTCATATTAAATTCCATATTAAAGAGCAAAATAAGTAATATGAAAAATTCCAAAACTTTTAAAGTTGCATTACGATGGACTCTAAAAGTACTCTACAGAATGAAAAGAAAGACTTACCAACCAATTTCACAAATTAAGTTTCCCACATGCCTTACTATGTCATGTAATTAAGTTAACTACTCATGGATCAGTATAAAAATTAAACAGATGCTTTCAGGAAATTTAACATTAGTTCAGTGATACAACAGATCAGTAACGCTACATTTAGGAATCTTCAATCGGATCTCTTCTTAGTGAATAACTAACCTAACACATAAATAAAGTCTTTTTTTAAAATAAACCAATCGTACCAGAGCGTTATGACAGGAACAAGTTAGGAATCACAAACACCATGTTGTGTGTTAAATTCACTAGGAGTTTCCTGGAATTTTTTGAGGGGTCCTCGATTAGTACGGGCCACTGCGCAATTGCTAAAGCGGTATGCGAACAAATATTAGATGTGACATCAGACAAATTTGGCAACACTTTTATTATGTGATAAATACTTTTTTTACCATCCAGGCTGGGGAGAATTAAAGAAAGACGGACGGATAAAGCTGTAGAAAGGACATCTAGTCTTATAGAAATACGGTTTTGTGATGGAGGGTAAATCTATGGCGTGTACAGTTCATGTCTCACAGCAGCTCCTAGTGTATGTTTGGAGAGGACTGAACAGTTTTCATACTACTTCTGTTTTAGCTTTCGCCAATATAGAATTCATTAGAAACTACGTATATCAATGGATACTGATACTATCTGATAGCCAGGCTGCTTTTATGCTTCTAAACTCGACACAATTTATTTCAAGGCGTGTATAGAATTACTTTAAGACTGCATCCTTTCTTAGCTACTCGTAATTCAGTACATCGTAGTTGGGTTCCTGGAAATGCCGGTGTTAGAAACAAGTACTCGCTGACGAATTGGTAATAGAGTACTAAAAGAAATTAAGGGAAGTAAATTAAAGATGCTTTATTTTACCAGGCGCAGTTATGGCGAAGAAGCCCTCTGTAATATTTAATCTGGGAACCTACGGCTTAAAGATGATTTCTGAACAACCACCAACGGCAGGGCAGGCGGGCTGCTTGCAAGACAGGATCGCTCAGCGGTCACCCATCCAAGCAGCACTCTCCAAAAGAAGCAATCTCTAGGATCCGCACAGCTTTGTAATATAAGTTATTCAGTTACCTAGTAGGCTATTACGAGATGGTTCAGAGATAAACATTATCATCGCTTACAAAGTTTCTCTGGACAATAATTTGGTAATCAACCCGAACTGGCTGATGAAGCTGAAAACAGCCTTTTTGGTACTGGTCTTTTCTCTTATCACTGGATCACGGTCAATTCAGGAAACACTTATACACATATTAAAGATCATACGTTTAGCTTATATAGTCAACCACAGGAGACTGTTAGATACGTTATTTTGGATTTTGAGAGGTTTAAGGTTTGAAGAAGAACCCTATTTGAAAATTCAAATCGAGGTGATGAATTGGACGTCAGTTATGGGCAGATACTTATGGATATAGTAGAATATACAGGGGTAGGCTTGCCATAAAAATGGAAACTGGAGTGCGCAATAGCCTTAAGTTGACGCTTTGAATATTCCAATTAATCTAATGTAGATATTTCTTTCACAAAGTTGTCTGATTCCTTATGTTCTTAATTGTTTCCGAAATGTTGGAGGAAAAAAATGTAAGGCAAATTTGAATATCCTAATATTTAGGGTTGGAATTATTTACGTTCAACCTTTTAGTTACACATATCTGAAGGTAAAAAATTGTATATCCCTTATTGTGTAATATAGCATTTCATTTACCTGTAGACCTGTGCTTTTGTTACACAGTAGATATGTGTCCAACAATCATTATTATTAACACTCTTATTTTTTGAATAGTTAATGTGTTCCTATACGTGGTATCACATTTATTATTTTGGTTTATTAATGACACAGCTCATACTAGAAAGGATCTTTTATACCGAGAGAAGACCAATTATTGGTTACAAAGAGCTTTCCTCTCATCTAGTGGATTATTCCACCACCGCTTGTCGATTCAAAACGTATGTAATCCTTCAAAGGCCTTTGTAACTAAAATAGGTCTGCACTTCTACCTTTACATATTTTTAATATAAGTTCTTTATACGAAGAGGATTTTTACAAGATGAATTGTTTACGTACTACGTGTCCGTATCAAGAAACGAGTTTTGGAAGTTTTGGATTGGATGTAACTTTTTCATTTTTTCTACCTTCGTCAGATTGTACTTTAGCGATCTGTCCACAATTAAATTTCAATTCCGTTTGACAATGTAGCACCTAGTAAATTATATCTTAGGCGACAGTTATAGAAATTTGCTGAGAGATTCAATGTTGGGCTAAACCATGTCATGAGTACTTTGATATAAAAATTAAAACAGCAAACACTATAGGCCAGTGAACTCTCTGCGTGTTTTTAAATTCTAAAAATATTGTTACAAATTATGCATATCTCGTATTAATATTTCTGTGACTAAGGTAACCTAAAGTATCACACAAATATTTTTATAGATATTAGATATTTGAATAAACCAATACGGAGAGCGATATGGTTTTGAGAAGATCATCTAGAATGAACTAATAAAACATGTCCTGTTTCTGCCAGATCACTATTTAATTTAGCTTTGCCCTTTCGTAAGTTGTCAGTGGTTGGTCAATCAATGCATACCTATTGTATTAAGGTTTTAGAACATTCACTAAGGTTTCAAAAATTAGAGTATTGTTTTTACAAAGTGCATGTTTTGAAGATAACACGGATTGCATGGTGTTGACATACATATTTGTTATTTTTCCTAATTTTTTTTTAAAACGCATGATTTTTTATTTTAACCTACATTGTAGTTATATGATAAGATATTTACCTATACTTTTATCCCTTTTAAGCCTTAACCTATGCCATCTTCGATGTATACTGCTAAACACAATGTAGTTGCAAATAGTCCAGCACTCGGGAACATATGGCTACCATGACGTGGCGATGCATGTTTTTTAAGTAAATTTACTATTTAATTAAGTGTTATTGTGTCGTGTACTATGTGTTTTAATTGTAACGTATTATGAAACACTAATGCGTGGATAACCGATGATGCGTCTAAAAGTCTCAATACTGAGGAACATGAGAAGGTGTTATATGTACACAACTTTCGAATTATCTACCTGAGGAAGAGCTCATATATCAGATCTCGAAATGTATTGTTACTGATTTATTGTATCACTGAACGGTGGAAAACGTCCGGAAAAATTCTGTTTGCTAAACTTGTATCTTATTATTATTTGCAGTTGCCAATAGTAATTTTAAGACATTTATTATTTGTATTCCCCTTTAAACGGACGTATTGCAGGTCAAGTTTTGAGATTCGTTATGGAATATTACATTGAGGAAACACCATTTTTAATAGGCACCTATTTGAATATACTAAACTAAACATTTTAAATTTGGAAACGAAGTTTCTTGATACCAGATTATCACCCATGACCAAGGAAGAAATAACAAGTCTTGGTGCGTGGGTTGTCCAGGGGTGGTTTGGTTATTTCTTTAAATTGTTCATGATGATAATCGAGCCAACATTTATACTAAAAGTTAATTTTCATTAATTTACGTATTACATAATGAATTACAATTTTGTTATCGATAGCTAAATTAGCACAAATCTTACAAATAATAAAAGTAATCTTATAAAGTTTTAATCTATAGGTTTAAGTTATGGCTCAAATGTGCTTTTGAAAACTCGGACTTTATTTTTTTAAATTAATACGGTGAAAAGTTAAAAAATGTATAGTATGTAATAAATAGATAATATTTATTATTATTTCACATTATATTTATTTATTAATCTCATTTACATGTATACTAAAATAGTGCCAACAGATTACACAATCAGTTTCCCACATTGGCAAAAGTCCATCTTCATTTGAGCTTACAATCATAATATTATTTAATATACACTATGCGATTTATAAGAAAATTAAATTCGTAAATATGTAACGTAATTGTAAATGATTTTAAATAAGCTAAAAAATACTAATTATAACATGCTCTGTTTTTTCATACTATTTTGCAAATATAATCATAAAGTGGCAATGATAATTAATCACTTATAATAATGAAACTACTTGTTAAAATCTGTGATATGAAACTAGATGGCTTTAAGACAAAATACGGGATGATCTTAAAGAGTATGCAACGTATTTAAATAATCGCGAAGAAAATAAAAATGAAAATGTAGAACAAAATTGCTAATCGATTTCTTAAACCTACACTATGAAATAACTCCACGAATAAATATAATATATAATTATACTAGCAGACCCGACAGACGTTGTCCTGTACACACGTCTTTAATTCGAAAAGTTTAAACTTCGATTAATCTGTAACAATCTGGGCTGTTTTGATAAAAATGTCTATTAAAAAAGTTATTACAATATCTAACTTCATTACATGTACATTTAAACACACTTCGACCAACCGATAGTGTGTGAGTATCACATGAGTGAAGTGAAATGTAGAGGATGTTTTAAATGAAAACTTAAACTTATTTAAACTGAAGGTAAAAAAGTTGAAACAAACTATTTTATAACAGGTATATTTTTTTCAATTTACAACTTAATTTATCGTAATGCCATTGAATGTACAATATTTTTTGTCAATCCTTCAGGAGTATACACAAACAAATTAGATGGTTTTCCTACCCTGGAACACGCAACATATAACTGTCCGTGAGAAAAGCATGGATTTTCTAAATCTAAGCCACAAACTGTCATGTTTGACCTTGTGACTTATTAATAGTCATAGCAAATGCCAAGCGGAGTGGATATTGCAAACGTTTGAATGGTATAGGCGAATCTGAAGGAATTATTGGGATCCGTGGTAGAAGTACAACTTCACCTTGAAATGTTCCGCTCAAAATAGTGGCTTCAAGATACTAAATAAGTACCTATTCCCTATAGAGCCTATAGTATATAATAAGTATAATAAGTGGCCTCCATCACAATCGAATTATTGATATTTCTGAATAGCCTATCTAAACTACTAAAATGACGATCCGAATAGATTATAGTTATTTAAAGGCTGAAGTATAATAAGCGGCCACAATCACAATCGAATTATTGATATTTCTGATTAGCCTATCTAAAATACCGAATTTCGTTATAGTTATATTTTAAAATTACAGTACAGTATCGGAAATGGCCAACAGAATTTAATTTAAAACCAATTCCTATACTATTAACAATAGTTATTCACATATGCGATTTGAATGCTACTTAATTTGAACTTATGTGACCAATTTTGACTGCAGATTAAAAATGTGAACTACAGCAAATTATTTTAAATCCAATTAGTTTAAAACTTGATTATTTAAACTGTTAACAATAGTTATTCACACATAGAAACACAACTTTTTGATTTGTATGCTACTTAGGTTATTCGAGGTTATGCGATCAATATACTCACTTTAATAAATTTGCAAAATGAGTTCAATAACTTCAATAAATAACTATATTTTTTATTCACTTCAAACATCTTCAATCTATATTAATGTATTATTACAATTAGCACTCACACAATAATTACACGATATTACAAACAAAACACAAATTTAATAGCAGCACAAACTGTCGGGAAAACCTGGAATTAAAATAGAAAAACATTTGAAACTGCGATCGTAGCGTATTCTGCTGGATCCAATGTAAAACATTCCAAGATCAACAACAATTTATTTACAAATAAAAAAAATTACTGATCAATCGCTGCACACTTAATATTTACTACGAATTTCAGTTAAAAGCATAATTTTACTAAAACTTCCAATTTTATATCTGGATAACCTCCAAAGTGAGTACAGAATATATTGAAATAAGAAGTGGTGTTATTTTTATATGTTTATGCTTACTCTATGCTTTCAAGACTACAATTAATTAAACTTATGGCTGTGTTGCAATACTATAATGTTTACATAGAACAATTGGTGAAAATTCATCTTTGTAATCTGCATTACACGACTGATCAAGCAACCATAGGGTCCACTTTATAATAACGTATTATTTTCTACAATTTAAATGCAAGCACATTTTTCTGCCTCTTTGGTGAACTTCGGTAATGTTGAAAGTATTAACAGCTGTTAAGTATCAGTTCATTTTGTATTACGTGTCGCAGCGCAGTCTGCTGGATTGAAGGTAAAACATTCTAAAATCAACAACTATTTAGAAATTAAATATTAATTAATAAAACATTTTCCAGTGGACCAAATTGTGAATCTAAACCATTCTCGAATCCCCTTCAACACACACAAAAAGTTTCATTAAAATTAATCCACCCGTTTAGTAGGAGATCAGCCCCATACAAACGCACACAAGAAATATATGTATAAAGATTATAATATATAATATGTTAAGTGGAGTTAATAATATTATATATATATATATATATATATATATGAAAGATATAAAATTGTATATAAATAAATAAATATATATATATATATATATATAGATTGATATATTAAGAATGATAACATAATTGTAATTTATTAGGATAAGAATTTATTGACGGACTCTGGAATAGGGAGAAAGTAAAAATATTTTAAACGAAGTGGCTATTACTTTCCCGAGGCTTACTCTGGAGAGTTGATTAAGAAAGGCAAGTAATTTACTCGAAGAGCTGACTCCCGGTCCCAAGGGCAGTCATGCGATGGTCAGAGGGTAAATTACGTCAATCTCCTTTCTCTGACCACACGGAAAAGCTCTCTAGTAATAAACTATCAGACAATCTTGATTGATGTGGTAATTAAAAGCTAAAGCAATAAAAATATATTTTATCGTTTTAGACACGGCAGTAATATTAGTCGTCTGTTTGACCATAGCTTTTTAATATTATTTTAATTTTCAGTCCATAAGTAAAAGAGACGCAGCATTGGAAGAAAACTTTGTATGCTCACAATAATTGGATACGAGATATTTTTACATTAGACCTAACAATTAGTTCTAGTTAATTAGTTCTCGGAAAACGTTTATTGTATTCATTTGTGATATAAGAGTTCTAAGATAGATATCATAAGAAATACGTAAGTTGTTAAGATTACATGATAAAACATAACACTCATCGGACCACAAGCTGGTTTAACCAAAGGATTTGTCTGCCACAAGTTAAAAATAACGGGGCTGAACGATTGTGACATGGCCTAAAACACTAATACTCTCGGGAACACTAGCTGGCTTAACCAAAGGATTTGTCTACCACACATTAAAAATAACGGGGCTGAACCAGTGTGACATGGCCTTACACAGTAGTACTCTCCAGACCAGTAGTTGGCTTCACCAATAGATTTGTCTGTCACATGTTAAAAATAACGGGGCTGAACCAGTGTGGCATCATGGCCTTACACAGTAGTACTCTCCAGACCAGTAGTTGGCTTCAACAATAGATTTGTCTGTCACATGTTAAAAATAACGGGGCTGAACCAGTGTGGCATCGTCTCAAACAATAACACTCTCCGGACCACTAGCTGGCTTGACCAAAGGATTTGTCTGCCACAAGTTAAAAATAACGGGGCTGAACCAGTGTGGCATCGTCTCAAACAATAATACTCTCCGGACCACTAGCTGGCTTAACCAAAGGATTTGTGTGTCACATTGTTAAAAGTAACAGGGCAGGAACATTTGTGACATGGTCTTAAACACTGATACTCTCCGACGAATATCTGGATTGACCAAAGGATTTGTGTGCCAAATGTTAAAAATAACGGGGTTGAACCAGTGAGGCATGATCTCCAAAAATAATACTTACCGGACCACCAGCTCACTTAACCAAAGGATTTGCCTGCCACAAGTTAAAAGTAACAGGGCTGAACCAGTGTGAGGAGGCAATTTCATCCCGTATGTACACAGTAACTTCCTTATTTTGATGTTCCAACTCTTCAGTTTCACTTCACTCCCGATGGTATGATATATCTGGGAGGTAACTTAGCAACATTTGATGAACACATCGGTTACATAGAATTGATAACGTAAGCTCTATGTAATCATCAGCTAGGTAGGCATGTTACTCATTACGGATTCTGCTTAATCATATATATTTCCCCATATTCAAGAGAAGCTCTATTTAAAAAACTTCACTTTTCACTATATTAACATTAAGGATTGTTGTGCTAATCTCGAATTCGATGAACTAAGTTTTATACGACTTTGTTATGGTCATGTTTCAGCGATAAAACTCAAATCTTACTGGTTCAGTCAAGTCAGAAGCGCCAAACATGTCACAGTTGAGATATATCAGCACCTGGTTTGTGCAAGCTTATCTTTAAAGTGTTAATGCTTGCTTATTCTATCTTTATAGTGGTCGGAATGTATATATAATATATAAAAGGAAAATTTGCATATGTAAAGCGTGCCAGTTATTTCGTGTAATAAAGTTTATTCATTGTTTATACAGGATTTTCTGATGGTTTTATACTTTATTAGAAGGGTAATCATGTATGCTCGTAAAACAGACATAAATAAGGCCAGATCATGGGTAGATCAAAACAATATAAACATCAAACATACGTAAAAACTTGGATAAGCCTCATCCAAGATGCGAAGATTTCTGTGGGACAATTCCATTTGTTTTCTACCCATGTCAACGAATTCATAAAACGGCTGTATTTTCGGACTTATTTTTTACTGACAATTTTGTTTTTTTATATATTATTTACATGTTTAGTGGATTAACTCTGTATTATAACTTTAATATATACAAAAATATATTACAAAAATTACCAGTTATAAAGCCGTTCATATAATTTAATTTACTTTGTAAGAACTCTATGAATAAATTGTATAGTTTACATATATATATATATATATTATATATATATATATATATATACATATAGATATATATACATTTATATATATATATATATATATATATATATATAATAATTTTTACATAAGTTAGGAATCACAACCACCATGTAGTGTGTCAACCTCACTACCTCTAAAACATGCATTAAATAAAAAACCATACAAAACACCAATCATTAAAACTGAACTACAGAATACATTTCACAATACGTCTGCATTCGTCTACCAACCACCTACGACTTACCAGAGTCCTCAAAATCCTTCCGTCGTCAAAAATAAACTTCAAACAAAGAACAATTTTTATGTACTGAGTTAAAATGTTTAAATTTTTATAACGATTAATGATCTTATGTATCAGGAAATGAAAACAAGAGCATGTCATATAACCTTAAAAATGTGCAACGTGGTATTATAAATTATTATAATTTAATTTAACTCATCAATTTTAATCGAGCAATAGTTTTGAAAATCTTAGCCTCACTAAGTTTTACTAAGACTTTCTTTTATAACATTTTCCGTAAATATACATAAGTTAATTTTCTCATTCTATTAACTTAATAGTATTTGAATCACTGATGTAATCAAATAAGCTTGCTAACACAAATTAGTTACATGACTATCATACCGTTGCATATTTTAAAATGTTAAAACTAAGAAAGAGCGATTACTATTGATTACCTGAAAGTCATTCTGTACTGTGAACTGACAGTGGATTTGAAACATTAGGTAATTGCAGTGACATAGTAACAAGTAACGATTACTGGCAGTTAATCAACAGCTCTGATTAGGCGTGAGCAAGTTGAGGAGGCTCTGGGGTAATCAGAACCCCACATGAATTCCCTTCAGGCATTACTAGCTTTGGTTAGTACTCTCTGAACTATGGAATTTTGGAGTTAATAGTAAATTGAAATGAATTATTTACAGCATACGGTTATTCAGCATTATTTAAATATTCTCAAAACACCATTTGCATGCATATTAAATAAAATGTTTTATTCGTTTGACTTTAGTTCAGAGTCTCTGAGCTTTCACATTTACATGTCCGACTCTGTTGTGTATATTTATATATTATATTGACATTACAGGACTTCCAAATTATACACATACAGTCTTTACAAATATTAAAGCAATCGTATATTTAAATTTTTTTTGTTTTTGGTGAAAAAAATCCAAAGCCAGGAGAAAAAGAGTCGTTTTCGATATAACTTCCCATACTCTACTCTTTAATACAGAATTTAACTCGTTAATGCTTGTTTTTACGTCTCTTAAGATAAGCATATATATTTTTTGTTAAAAATTCAAAGCGTTCTTCTTAACTTTCATGTCTCTCCGTCATTGCGCTAAATGTTTATAGGAAGATACTACTGACTTTAAAGAACTTGGAATATAGGTTTATCTTACGGTATGGTGGATGAACTATTTCGATTTTGAAGTCAAAATGTCAAAGGGTAACCCATCAATGTGTATGCATAAAAATAAATATTATACATACCAAGTATGTATAGTATCAATATTTTTTTTAATTTTTAATCACATTTTTTAATTTGTAAAATATATATTTCGCTTTAAATAAAAACAATTAAAATAACAGCTAATTTCAAATTGCCCTTATAAGTCCAATGATAAAGCGGGTATTATTTCAGAGTCTATTTTAGAGGCTCGTGCACATTCAGGTGACATCCATAAAGTACTATGAGTTATTTTACGCGACTGTTGACAGCTCTGGTTATAGGATATAGGCTGAACATTGAACATGGTACTGTACTCACATGTTACATAACTAGGCATCGTCCTACTACTTATCCTGGGTAGTACATGTACCACTACAGAAATCATTTGGTACTCAATTATTTCAATTGTTCTTTGGCACAGCTATTACTCTAGATAAATTTGGAGGAAACATGAATTACAAAAGATAGATTCTACAGGATGGATAAGATCAAATGTATTTTCACAGCTAACAAATAGTTGCGAAAAATGTCAGCTTAGGCTTCAGAGTTTGTTCCACTAGAGATTGATGTTACAAATTCACTATTATTTACTATTATATTTTTTTACATTCCAAGTCTTAAAACTTGATAATTAAGGACCCGCTTAACGGATGTGGTTTTAAATATTTAACTTTTCACAATATAAATTTGTTCAACCATGTTGTATTCTCGACGTTAAACGTAACTAGCAAAAAAAACTACTAACCATTTTCTGTATTAATATTACAGTCAAAATAAGAGAACACGTTTGTAAAGAACAAAACTTTCTTGGTTTTTGTAGTATTTATAAGTATTATTTTATTTTAGCATTTGTAGATCTTGTATGGTTTTTACTAATGTGTTGTATCTATCTATTGAGAGTAAAACTGGATTATGAGCGTTTGGATTAATAACTTAGTAATAAGTTACTATAACAAGTAAATGATAATGTAAAATATAAGTAGACAGTGTTAAATGAAAGTGTAAATATAATATCGTACAAGGTTTTATTAACATAAACAGTAAAGCAATCTCTTATATTTAAAATGTCGATATAATACAGGATTCCACCATACAGAGGCCTATGTTCTTTACATGTTCTTTATATATCTGTTGTTTGTAATTCTTGATATACAGTTGATAAGTTGTTTTTTTATTACAGGTAAGGGGAAAAATATGAATGCTGAATTATGTAGATGCGTGAGTACATAATATTAGGTTCTAATATATAGTCTTTTAACTTTACAATCTTGTACTCTGTTATGTGTTCAGAAAAGGGTGTCATAAACCTCTGGGTTGATAGTATTATAGGTCAAGAAATGTGTCGTTTAGTCGCTAGCCGCCATTTTGTAATTTTTTGAAGTTTCAGTTACTGGAATTAGTAGAACTACTAGCCTACAGCTACGTATGGAAAACAAATGTGTGATTTGCTTTAATATTAAAAAGGCATCTGTTAAAAATCATTTAAAAATCGGGTATAACTATAAACAATTTACAAGATAACGACTATTTTTCAATTTGTATCAATATTCAAAGTTGTAATATATTTCCATGAAATCCGTTCACGCATAAGCTAGCACGATCACTTAAAGTGATATGCTTGCACAAGCCGGGAAAAAACATGTATTTTAATTTAAGAGGCATCAGCTGTTTTGCATCAGTTGACAAAAATTACACAATATTAACTGTTTTTTACATTTTACTACGATTTCAACGATATTTCTTCTCGAAATCCGTCAACATGTAAGCGAGCACGACAACTTTAAGATTCACTTGAACAGTCTGGATGCAACAAACATATCAGTTAATAGTTGTTTTGCTCGTACGTATCCTTCATTATACTGTCTAATCCAATTATTGTATATTGTGAACATTTAATAAGGTGTAAATACTTAATTTTTTATTTTGTTTACATTAAACGTAATATTTTTATTATATAGAAAACACGTCAAATAGTAATAAGTTTATTGTTTCAAAATCTTACAGTACTCTTAAAAATATTCGTTTAACATAATTACTTAATTGCTTTTGTAAGTTGCACTGATTTAAAACTCTTAATTATTCGAAACTTTATAACAGACTCAAAAGAGCCCAAATAATAATTTTTGGGAATACGTGGAGAGAAATGAGCATTTGTCACAATAAATATTAATATTAATTAATTTCAACATTTAGTTATTTTCTGTAGTAATTCGAAACTTGATAGCCGAGATTCAAAAGCGCCCTAATAATAATTTAGGAATATTTAGAGAGCAATGAGCAGTTGTCAAAATAAAGGATGATAGTCGCAGAATGAGAGCGAGACATGGAGATTAATGGAGTGTAACAATAGTCAGCATTGTTCAAGTATTTCAACTTTGAACTGAATTAATTGTGCGATTATCTTCATACAAAATTGTTAAATTTAGTTGGCAACCCTGTCCTATTTGCGAGGTACTTTTTCAGAAATCAATACCACATAGGTCGATTATAACAATAAACATAAAGTTTGCCTATTCTTTGCTGATTCATACTTTCTCTCCTTCTGATCTGAAAATTCACATATTTACCGTGTGTATGCTTATATAACCTTAGTTAAGAAATATAACTATATATTTAAAAATTTAGACAACCAAATGAGAATAACTCAAATTTTAATATTCTAAAGAATGTGAAAGCATTCTTTTAATAATTTTCTCCAATAAAGATAAGAAAAGAAAACTCACATAAAAACGAAAATGGAAAGAGCATAAAAAGTAGACATTGGACGGGCGCTGAGCCGCAAAATGTTCGCACCTTCTCCTCCCTTAAGCAATACAGATTAACGATAAGTGTGAATGTGCACAATCTCCTTGTATAGTTGTTAACTTTGTTTATTTTCTCAGACGATTATAAAAATTACGAATTTACTGTTGGTATAAAATTAAATAAATTTAATTTATTAATAATTCCTAATAAGTTTCGTTCTTATGAGTAGTGAGAGTATCTTTTCAATAATACATTATAAATACATTGTCTTTTAAATTACATGTTTTAGTAATGTAAACAGTTCCAAAAATCTACTAGCTTATTAAGAGATGCAAGCAATGTGAAATAAACTCATACATTATAAATAGGTTGGGAAGGATTGTATCATTTATATTAAACAAAGTATAATTATAAACCTTGGAACTGCGTGATGGGAAGGGAAGTGGTTTATGGCTGGGATAGTAACAGCCCTACATCCTACATAATAGCTCTAGGGAGTTATTGTGACCTAGGAGTTAATTACGTGCACTGACCTCGTTACCTCAACATTATATTGAGGTTATAGCGTGTTCTGATAAAGAAAAATGCTTTCACCATAACCCTCATATAAAACTACATTTTACACTGATAGCAAAAGCCACATAGGTAAAAATATTAATTATTGACCACAGATTGTAAAAAATAAATAAATAGTACTTAATTATAACGGTTGGGTGCAGATCTAAAATCAATTATATTTTATAATTACGAATCATTGCAAGGAAATTCGTCATAAGTTGGAGAAATCGCTTGCCTGCAAAGCGATCAGTTGTGTACTTAGTTTTACTTTACACTCTAACCGCACCAACAGCTATAAGGATTACTGTACCACCTATTTGAAACTAAATATTCCGAAACTTCTATCCCCATGTTTACTTTATTCTGTGTGTTTATAAAAAATATAAATGTGAACTTTATATTATGTCTTAAAAATGCATTAAAACGGAACTTGGATAAAGTACAGTAATGTGTACTTTTACATGTGATGCTACCAATTTAAAACAATATTTACATATTTTTCGTACATTACTCACTCTAGATTTTAAGTGGATGTTGATTGTTGAGAAATAATGTTTTTTTTAACCTATATAAAAATATATATTAAGTAATATTTTCCACTTTTTAATGTTTATCTTTAAATTTAGTGACAGCAATCGTATATATTCTTAAATGTTAAGACTTGCTTAAGTTATTTATTGATAAAGTGTAGGTGAGATACCTACAGTAGGGTCGTGAGAAAAATCCGCTTACTTTAGTTTTATTTTGTATCTCAATTCCACACAATAACAACTGAATCGTTTCAGCAAATCACTTACGTTGTGTAGCAACTTGTGTTTCTCTTTACACAAACGTGAAAATACTCTACTTGGGGAATTGTAGCTCAGATAGATAGACACATCATATCAAACAGGATCAATCTTGAAAAAAAGAAATTCAAATTATTAATATTGTAAATGTTGATTTTTTCAAATAAGACAGAAAATAGAATTATAACAAAAAAAGCAATTCAGTCTTTGTACAGTCAAACTTCTTTTATGGCCATCTTTCTGGTAATATAATGAAAGGTTTAATTATCATTTAAATTACAAAATAATTTTCTCTTTCGACGCATGAGATGAAAATCTTCTATTCAGATTAGTTTGAATGTATTCATTTTTTTATACAAACCCTCCCTCATATTTCCAACCCTCTATCTATCTTTTACCTAAGGTCAATACAATACGAGTTTTGTGATTTTACGACTAAGAAAATAGAACACAATTAGGTTATCACTCGAGATTTGAAAAGGGTATGAATTTATGTATGTTTTTTAATAAGTGTTGTACACACTTTATCTTCTGACTCGATGTTTTGTAAATAAGGGTTAACAAATTATATACGCCGGGGGGGGGGGGGGGGGATGGCATGGAAGTTCACGGAGAATCTTTGTGATCACGTCACCGAAGGTCGGTCTAGAATCCGGTAAACACCGAATAACTCCTTGAGGCTATTACAAGTGGATTTCCACAGAATCTCAGATTTTAATATCGTCTTACGCTTTTCTAAATAAGGGATTTTAGAGAACCTCTGATAGTTGTGAAATAAGGACTTTTAGTTAAATCGCAACTCCCGAAGGTAAGTGCCAATTAGCATAAGGACATAACATAGTTTAAATAGATCAAGGACAGTTTACTCAGTTACATCATTAGGGAATTTTTAGTAAAAAAATACATCGTCAGCCGAACTCATGTTTGTGGTTCTGAAATTACTCGGTCATTAAAAGTTAACAGTACAAAATAATGAGTTTTCATAGGAATTCTTTTAGCTTAAGAAACGTAATAACTAATTTTAAGACATACCAATAATCAGCTTTAGTAAAAAAAATAATCTATTTAACGAACATGACTTCAAAAAGATTTCAAAAATAATTATCACGTTGTGTAATACTATTAAAAAGGTGCAATTACACGTCCAAATTAATATCCATCAGAACGTATAATATCTTCTTGTGTAAGAATGAGTCAAACACGTTGGCCATGAATGTGTTTTATTATACCAAAGAAGAATTACGGCTAGCAGAATTAAATTGAAAAGATTATTTATAGAGTAATTTCTTTCAGTTTTACAATTCTATTCTAAGAACATGGATTTATGCGATACTTCTGTAGAGAGTTATTGTATTAACACTGTAGGAGACATTATTTAGTTTCTGATCGCCACAATACCTAACACAATATTTGCAAGCGGATGGCAACCCTGGCAGCATAACAAGCACATGTTTACTTTCAGGCTGGTTAGCCAGGAGTAAACACTGGCCGTAGGCACTTTCCCTGGCATGAAATAACTTGGATTACTCCTATTAGACAACTGGCTATAAGGAATTTAAGATAAATATCCCATGTTAAATAATATATTCCAGTCATACGTATAATACAAAATTGTATTGTAATTAAGGATAAAGTTGTCCCATTATTTTAGAAAGCACGATCTTGTACTCGTATAAGTTAAAACTAATGCCGACACCAAAATTTATTACTTAATGAATGGTATAGCTGACACATTTAGAAGTCATAGTACATAAAAAAGGAAAAGAATTTTCATTTTAATTTTCAATCCTTCTGCACTGACCTGTCTATCACTTAACTTAATAAAAAAGCTTAATTAATGTGCAATGTAAGATGCTAGCAAAATTATTCTATTCATAAAATCTAACGACTTGATACAGTGTAATATTGTTGTATACAAATGAAAACTATAGGCTACATTATCAAGTGTTGGAATACAATAGCTTTTTCTCATTTTTAATTAGCTGTCTGCCAACCATAATTAGGAATTGGAAATGTCTGACTCGGCCCACGCTGCATTGGCACAGACGATCGAGGCCGGATACGGTGGGCCGGCTGCAGCGGGCCGGTGACCATTTGATCCCATGCATTTTGACAATGTATAGAAGAAGTCCGGTCCTGGCTGGGCTGGGCCGAGTCAGTGGCAGTGTGCAGCGGGCTTTAATCTGTCACTCCATTGGCTGGAAAAATTATATTTGGGACTGCGTGTATGTATTACTGTCCACATAGTAAATCGAAAACTAACTGACCCACAGAGTAAACATTTTGCATGAAACTTTATTACCAAAGTAAGCAATCCTAAGTGCTATGATGGTGCATGTCACCTCGTGGGATTTGGCTGAGCGTTATATCCTTACATTCAATTTAAGGTTAACCTCAATGAAAACAAGAAAATAGTATAATAAATATGTGTAAATGTGTAAAGCCAATAAATCTCATATGATATTTTGGTATGGGACATATTATCGCATATAGACTTATACCCCAACACATACAATGTAATATTTTAGTGACTTGTTGTATAAAGGTGTATTATTAAAATACTGCTATTAAAACTTAAAAAACAAAAGTGTAAATCATTATCTGTATACTTCAAATTTGCATGAATCTTATTTCTACATAAGCAAGGATGAATTCTATGATATGATGCAATGGATATCGGTTAGCGGTATTGAAGACTATCACTCAGTAGTGTGATACAATTACTCTCTTATCTGCCGGGTTGTAAAAATGTCTCTTCTGTATGGTTGACTCTCTCAGGCTGTCCACAGGTAATTTCATACTTAAATGAGATATAGAGTTGAAATTTTGCATCTAACCTGAGCAAAACCTGTTACATGACACGGAGTAGTGTACTCCTACCTCGTTTTAGATCAACATCATTATATTATATTGATGAAGGTACCTTATTATTAGGATAACATCCCGAACTTTGTGTTTTAATTTGTACTTCAGAAACCTCTGTTCTAGAACGAATCAAGATATAAAAAGCTGAGAATCATTGTACAGTTGAGCGTATGTTGGCATTTGTTGCAATTGCAATATTTTGTAATGTTGTGTTATGCTTCGAAAATATATTGAATAAATGTCGTTTGTTTATATTATACTTCCAATGAGAGGCGAGGGTACCAACTTGGTACCATTCTAGTACCCTCTTAAACTACAGTATTTATTAATAGTAATTTTTTAAGGTAATTAAGGTCATACATTTATTATGAATGTCAGTAATAAATGAATATCACACGGCATTAAATGAAATGATTCGTTCACAAATTGTTTGAAATAATAATGATTTTGATATGATATTATATGAAGATAGACTAATTAATACTCTTAATATTTATTCGAACAGTCACTCCATTGAACGCATTGCTATAATTAATATTTAATCCATGGATAAACTGTGTAATTTACCGCTCTGAATTAATTAACAGCGTATAAAATAAATATGTGTATTTTTACAAACGTCATGTCGGGGAATCTTGTATTCCATATTCCTGAAATAATATAACTGTTTTCCTGACTCATGTCACATGTATACCTTCATTACACAATATCAATATAATATACTTAGTGCATTTTTTAATAGATTTTAAATTTTGCATGAATAAAATACTTACAGAAATTATATTTTGTCTAAGGGATTAGCTTTCAGAAAATTACTGAAGAGTACATCAACTTGTAGTATATTGATCTTATCGATTAAGTAACATTTGTACTAATACAAGCGACTAGTAAATAACTTTATAATGTTGTAATAGCGGAGTAACTAATACAATTACAAATTAAAAGTTAGTATAAGATAAATGATTATAGATAGCTATATAAGATATTACTCAATAATAAACTCAGTTTATGTTAAATTTCTAGTATAGTATTTTTAGTAAGCCAAATGTATTTTTAGTGAACAAAGTGAATTATGTAATCTTGAAATCGAGAGTGTAATATTTTAAGGTAAAGTAATACTCAGTAAAAAACTATGATAGTGAATTTTTCAAAACTACTTTAATTATAGGGATGTCTGCCATCGTTGAAATATTTGTAATATTACTTGAATAGATGTTACGACATTTCACCGCTTTAGGGCGCTGAGGATGAGTGCTTTGATGTTATTCTGTTGATATTTGTATAGCACATCTCATAACACATCGTCATACAGTATTGAAACTTTAAACTGAAACATAAAACAGTAAATATAAGAGAATAACAAGGGAGGAGTACGCCACACCACGTGTGATGTAGCACGCTTCGCTGAGGTTGCACGCAAAATTTAACCGATTTTGCTCATTCCATTAATCTTGATGTGTTACTGTCACGTGTCAAAATGTCATACGTTTACACTCATTTTGTTTATTGTGCTTTATTTCGTTGCCATCATGATTACCCATATGTACAATGTAAAAAATATTGCCAACGCTACATAAAACCCATAGGAGTGACAAGCATCATCATACAACTCGTTGTTCTATAGAAATAAAGCTTCGAGCCAAATGTCTAGTCTATAACTAAATTCCTCCTTGAGATATCGTGCGAAGTGATAGGCAGTCAGATAAATTTCGCAGTCCCTAGAGTTTATAGGCTTAGATAACACTCAGCCAATCAACAAGTACAAATATTGAGACATAGGCTTGGTATTGATATTGATCATTAAACTGCTTACTAGCGTAATAGTAGCAGTGTAAATTTACCAAGTTTAAATTTTATTATTTTTATACCCTAAAATTGTGCTGGATTCAGTAAGAAATGACTTGATTCCTAAATATTAATCTGTGATATTATATAGTATCTGCAAAACTATAAATATCCAACCAATTGTTATTAATCTAATAAATTAATCTTATCGATTCAGATGGGTACTTATAAGAAGAATTTAATGTTAGCCCTGTAAGATGTTGGTAACATAAAGCTAATTAAGATGTCCGTCACATTGCCTTTCCTCCTATATTTCAGTGTTGAACTCTCTTTTTTTCTAATCGTACAAGTTACAAAAATTGAATAAATATGTGTAATAGTATTGCGACGCAATTAGAAATTTTTCAAACGTAGTACATCAAATCAGGTTCAACAATAAAAATATTCTCCACTGTTTATATTTCACCATTCAATTAAGGTTTGAGGATAAGTATAGCAGTTTGGTCCTGCAGTTCTGCCTTCTCCCAGTTTGGCATCTGATCTTCTCTTCGTAATTGGATCGGTGTCAGATTGTGGGTCTAATCACGAGACATTGCCACCTGAGGATGCATCTTTACAGATTCGTCGTTTTCCGGAAGGATCGGCTCTGCAGATTGTGTAACAGGCAGGAAGAAACTGCTGAACACCTGCTCTTTGATTTTCCTGCAAAAGCGAGGAAGCGCAACATTCTTAAGTAGTCTGGACAAGGGTGATGAATTTCCCCAGGAGGACTTATTTATTTATTTACATTCCAACAGCAATACACCAATTTACACTTTACAACAAGTTGATGGCTCATGTTAAGAAGAAAACAAAACAGCAAAACTTAACGAGTAAAACAAACAATTGGATATAACAATAGCTATGCTACAAGATGCTTACTGTCTATATGTACTGTTATGCACACGTGTAATGCAATGGCTTACAACTAAATCTGACATTCAATACTTAAATACTTACACAACGAAGATATCCGACAACTCTGCCACAAATGCTAATAATACGGTGACTAGAAAGTACTACGAATCAGATAACAAAGATAACAGAAAGAACAAGAACAACGGACTTAATAATAACCATAACAAGGCAAAAATATCAGAGCAATGAATAACAAAGGAATAAATAACAACACTATAGAATAACAAAACGATAGAGAATGTGATTAATAACAAAAAAGAAATTGCAATGAGACTATGATTATGACTATAAGAGATGACTAATGCAGGTCTGGGCTGGAGTCCGCAGTAATGTATTTGATGGCTCGAAGGGATGTGGAGAAAAAATCCACAGACGAGCTAATGTCGTTGCCGAGTCGCATCAATCGTGGGATGGGGCTATGTCGGAGGTAGTTCCTGGCGGCATGACTCAGCTCGAACAAATGCTGCTGCCTTGTTCCTGTGGGGATGCGAAACCGGATCATCTCAAGTAGGCTGAAGCAATTGATCTGGCAGTTTATGAGCCTGTACAGGAAGGAGATATCAGCAACTCTTCGTCTGCACTCCAGACTCCGAAGACCATACGCAGCCGACAGCTCGTCCACTGAGACGTCAAAGTACCTCATCCCAGAACGGCATCCCAGAAATCGCACAAAGCGTCTCTGCACTGACTGGAGATGTTTGATATGTCCATGTTGGTGTGGGGACCAGACCACAGAACAATACTCCAGCAGCGGGCGAGTAAGTGTCCTGAACATAAGGGCAACAGCGCCGGTACTCAGCCCGTGCTTAACTGTCCGGATAATCAAACCCAATGACCTTGAGGCTCTGGAGCAAATGTGGCTGATGTGGGAGCCAAATTTGAATGACGAGTCGATTAAGACGCCAAGGTCCCTGATTACCTTACATCTCTCCACCCGGGATCCGTCCATGGAGTACCCAGCAACTATAACAGTCATCCTCTTACTATAGGTGATAAGCTTGGTATTCAAAGGGTTCACAGACATTTCGGTGAACCGGACTGTCTTCAAAAGGACTTGATCGGTGATAGGTTTTTTGCGTTTTGAGAACAGCTGGAACTGTAAACTGCTTGGCCTCATGAAACTTCCGGAGTACGCAAAAGGCCCATGAGCCTTCATTGGATGGCAATAGGCCTCCCCTTAGAAGAAGAAAAAGGTTACCTGATTATAAGCTTTTGGTTTGACTTAATGATACGTATATGTACCCCGATAAACATTACGGGTAAAAAAATAATATTATTTTTAAGTCAAATATTGACGACTTTGGCACCTAACTTGAGGGGTACGTAATTACCTTGAGTTTTAACTCATAACAACAATGTTAACAACCTGTTACTTAAATACCTCATCGTTTGAAAAAAGTTTCGTATTTCATAACTAAAAAGTAAAATAAAGCTAAAATACGTTTGATTGCGTATTGTTAACAAATCTAGGATAACAAAAAGGAATCTTCCATAGTTTTAGCACTAAATATAAGGACGTAAATTATTTTGGGCTTTAACATTCTTCTTGTGAGATCAATATGGCCACTGATATAGGTGGCTTAAAGTAAGTATATACGTTAAAGTTGATGTAGGTACATTATTAATAGGATAACATCTCAAACATAGTATTTTAATGTATTCAGTAGAACTAATCGAGATAGAGGCATAAACAACTGAGCATTGTTGACCAGCTGAGCGTACAGGCAGCAATCGAGATTGATATATAAACAGCTAATCATTGTTGACAGCTGAGCGTACAGGCAGCAATCGAGATTGATATATAAACAGCTAATCATTGTTGACCAGCTGAGCGTACAGGCAGCAATCGAGATTGATATATAAACAGCTAATCATTGTTGGACAGCTGAGCGTACAGGCAGCAATCGAGATTGATATATAAACAGCTAATCATTGTTGGACAGCTGAGCGTACAGGCAGCAATCGAGATTGATATATAAACAGCTAATCATTGTTGACCAGCTGAGCGTACAGGCAGCAATCGAGATTGATATATAAACAGCTAATCATTGTTGGACAGCTGAGCGTATGTTGGCATTTCTTGTGATTGGAATCTTTTTTTGTACCGTATGTTATATGTTGAAGTTTTATTGAACAAATTTCGTTACCAATTGATATTCTGGTTTTTTTGAAGTCTGTGGTTTTGGAATGATTGGTTTAGTCTCCCCAGTATACATAAATATTGTTTCATGAAACTATGAAATAATTTATGGGCTTAATTTCTAGGCAAGGAATAGTCCATTTATCCAACAAATATAGCGCCCCATTGTGAAAAGGTACGAGGCCTGATTAAATCTTGAAATTTATTGAGCAGAGGATTTACTTATATTTTATGTAAATTAATTAGTTAATTCTTGATGATTGTATATTAATTACTACCATTGGAAAGGTTTAATGGTATTTCTTTACATGGTATACTTAAAATAGTGTTTCTGTTTTATAAATACCCGAAGGGATAAATATGTTATTACTTATAACAAAATACTAATATGTTTACAATTTAGCTTACTTTCCATTTTATATAACATTTATAACATGGATATAAAAGTTAGTTTTATGGTGATATGCCATGACATGTAAGCCTAGATTAGTGTTCACCATTCAAACGTTACATAACAAACGTTACATTAATAATACACCGAGATGAAATTTCAGTGAAAACTGTTTGCTAAATAAACAGCGAGAAACACTCTCATTAATGGAGTAATTAGTATAAAGCACTCGGGTATGTCCACCGTTCGACCGCATCCAATATTACAGTTTGTACCTCAGGCCTCGCCAATTTAACCATTAAACAGTGCAAGGATTGAGTGTTCAAAGCTAGCACTGCCAATGCATTAGAGGATAAAACGGATACTACGTTCTTAGAAAAACTGTCTACGTTCAATGTAATAACTTTCTCAAAATCATCATTGGAAAATTACTTTAACACAGTACTGTTTGTAACTCAGATTTAAGATTTGTTTGTTTCTATTTTGATGTTTTGTAAACACAAACTACATCTTGTTTTATAAACAAGTTTGTTATTTATCACCATCTCGTATATTATGTAACAGTATACAATATTGTGTATACAAATACTTCTGATTGATGAGTTACGAAGTTTGATATTATCAGTAACCTGTGAATGATATTCTAAATACTCTGTACGATCTCGTCACGTAATGTATAGTAAAATAAAGTCTAAAAAACGTTTAAAATTAATAAAGATTGGGCATAGCGGTGGCCATCTTTATTTTACAACAATATTAAATTTCATGTACACTTATTTACAACCTTAAAATTTTCCCGCAACAGTCTAATTTTAATGGTAAATTTAATACGCATTCAAAAGTTATTTATGTTTATATTTTTTTATTTATTATTTGGACAGTAAATAGATAAAAGAACCAAACATATAAACTAAATATCTTTTAATTTGTATTAAATAAAGAATTTATTATCTAATAAGAAATATTTTCTATTGGTAAATACTGTTTTAATAGTTTGAATTTACAGTGCAGTAAATAATGGTATTTTTTACGTAATTTACGTTATGAAATTCCGTAGCTATTTATTTTCAAACATCCGTAGTCAATTTTTCTTCTGACATGATTAGGAATTACATTATTCTGAACAACGTAAATTGTTTTTCCCATATAACATTAGAAATTTTAGTATATAGAAGTGGCATAATGGTGACTTCTCATGTATTTTGTGCTCTCAACCACTGCTACAGAACAAACGGGTGTAGAGCTTTCTTTTATGAGAGAAATAGTTTTAATATTTCAACTTAATATTATTAAATTAATGTTTCAATAGACATATATGTTTTCATGGTAGGTATTATGCAGTAGAACCACAAAAATTGCATATGTAAACATCGCAACTAAATTTAAATTATTATTATAAATCTTCTTACTAATTCACAAAACAAATTTTCTTCTTTTGTATCATATTTATTCATCCTATTTAGCTCGAGGTTGTTAAATATAGTAAATTATGTTAAATACTTAATTAGCTTATTAATTAGGTGTGCAGAATTCTCGGGGTAGATAGATCCTTACAGATATTCGAAGTTTATTGTTATATACAAATTCAAATACTTAATTATATTTTGAATGGTATCATCTAAGTAATTAGTACAAATCATACATATAAAAGAATTAATTTGAGAATATTAATAAAGTTAAGAGAATCTGGATCCTTTATACGCTGCCATAAAAACAAACAGTGTAAAGGCAGACCTGGAAGGATACGGCTATTGACTCTATCCAATTCAATTTGGGGATTGGCAGGTGTGTGTAGGCCTACGCATTGGTATATTGGTGCGTTTGTACCATGTTTGATGTATAAATATAAAATTTCAATAAATATTGAACTACCAAAAGTACTGACTCCGACGGGACTCGAACCTGTCATTTGCCGAGTAAGTGCACTACAACTACACCACAAAACCCTTACTTTTCTGTTACATATTTGTTAAAATAGCCAAACTAACACATGATCGGAAGACAAATACTTTAAAAAGACTTTTATTTACATCCCAATTTAATTAAATAGCAAAAGCCTTATTTAACTTCAATAAATGTTGAATCACGAAAAGTATTTACTTCACCGGGACTCCCAATCCAACATATGTTAATTGGCTTCACTGTTGGCTTGTAATAAATAATCAGTATTTCTTATGTGACACATTGTCACCAGAATTTCCTAATAATACATATTTTGTTGTACTAAACTTACTGAAATCCTCTTCAATGTATGCTATTGTAACGCATTATAGGATTTTAGGGATAATAACTAAAAATAATATAATAACTGCAGAGTTTGCTGATAATATCTTTCTATACTATTGTACTGTTCAGTAATGTATTTCACGATCAAAAATAAGACAAGGCGGGGTATCTGGTAAAGATTTTATCCACGTTCCAATATATTTTTCTTTATCCTGCTAAAAAAGGGCCGTTAAAAATTATGAGGAGAAAATATACAAGACATGTTTGTGGAAACCGTATGTACTTTAGACTAGCTAGTAACATGTGACAGTTTAGAGGTCAAAAGGGGTCTAAATTTTAATTGACCTAATAACTTCCTATTATTACATCGACCATAAAATCCGTAGGGTCGGAAAAGAAACCTTCAATACAGTAAAAAATATAAATTCAGACATAACGTAACTGTGGTGGAAGGGTCGAATCAAGGTAAATGTTCACCTTCCTCTTCGTGCATTGACTGGAATCTGGGGTGTCATAGACTTAACTTCTGGAATCTGGAGTCATGTTCATCTGAAGAGATCCAACTTATGCGACGAAGAAGAAGCTCAAAGGATCTCTTTACATCGTTTTGACATCAGAGACACCTTGATTACAAAATATAAAAATATATTTTAATCTAGGTGAAGAGGCATTTTCGTTGTCCCATCAATTGTGCAACTGTTGTAACTTGGCTACCCAAAATAACAAGAGAAAACACTTTAACACTATTAAAAAAAAAACAACGGACAGCTTACGTTTAGTTTGAAACAAAAAGAACCAATAAGATTCTACTCTAATCAAAAATTAAAAATAAGATACAATATATTTTCATTACAATCCCTTCTTAACAATTAGGAGAAGCTTAAACAAATAGCCAGAAAACAGTCAGTGGGCAACATAAAGAAACGAACAACGTGAAACAATTACAGAGAACATACAACATAAAAAAGTCGCTAACTGACGCTAATGCAACCGATATATACCAGAATCGAACATTTCAGGAAATAGCTAAATAAGGACGACTTTCTAAGGGCAGGTAGAAGACCAATCTTGAGATAATGTACTCATAAATCAACCTACCAAGGTAAGACTTGCCAAAACGCCGAGATGAGACAGGCAAACAGGTGGGTATTAAATGGCACAGTTTTGAGGTAAAAAAAAAAACTGAATAATTGCCAAATTTCAAAGTGGTAAGCAATATCATTAGTAAAATTGTAGTAGGTTTAGCTGCTGTAAACAGACTAATTTTGTTACAGTCTCTACTACATTCGGTATCAATTAATAGAATTAATACTCGAAAGTATAAATCTAAGATTAAGATTTCTTAGATTAACAATAATTTATTGTGTACTGAATACTCTCTTGCAAGCCCTTCACTATCATAATATAAGGATCGATGGTCTATTATGGTCGTTACTATAAAAGTAAATAATATGTAATAAATAATCTAGACATAAAATATAAACATTTTTATGGAAAAATTTGCTTCTAATTAAATTAAATTAATAAACCGTAATATAAACCTTGGAATACACATCCTGTCACGTGAGTTACGTTTCATATGTCGCTGTCAGCAGCACACAGCATACCGTGAGCTCTCTGGATATCCAAAGCCACTGTACGATTTGCATTTACTCTTTGTCTAAATTTGTACAAACAGTTTCCTTTAGATTCTTATTCACTTATTCAAGTCTTCTTAATTTATACAATTTGTAAAGTTGTTATGGTTGTTTTGAATATGTTTGTATTTTTATACTGTCACGGTATGTACATACTTAAACATTTCACAGGATAAAAATATTACCCTAATTCAAATATAAGTGAAAAAAGTATATGTTTAATGTAAGTATGTTTCTTAAAATACCTCATAATTTCTTTACATTTATAGTATATGATGGATACAACTAAAACTTGGTACAATATCTCAGAGTTTACTTAACTATTACCCTAATTTATACTATTTATATAAAAAATGTTATATAATATAAATATAATATGTCTCATGAATCTTTGAGTATTATTTGATATGAAATACCCAGTTCTAATCTTCTGTAGAGTCATATATCCCCACGGAGTACAGATCCCATGTGTGAGAATAAGATGAGATTTGAAGGGCTAAATAAATATGGATAGAAACGTGTGTGGATTTTGTATCTCAATATATTATTTTGCTTTTCTAGCCAATTTTATCCTAATATTTGTTCTTTTCATATTATTTCTTATTCTCTTCAAAGATTATTCTAATTTCAAGGAAAACTTGTAATCATTATAACACGCTAGCTTAAAATACTATTTAAAACTACATTGCTTTATTACCAACTGTATTTTAACAATTTTATCGCTGTGTTCTATTACTGTTAAAGAGTAAAAAAATCCATTACTTTTATGTGGTTGGTTTTAAGCAAGTTCTGGTTCAGGTTTCTACAGACTATGATACAAACTGAAATAGAGGAAAGAAGACGGAGTTAGATGGTTGTTATTCTTATGTTATAATAATATAGAGCATATAATACAGAACATAATTTATCTATGTGATAAAAACCATGTAGCAAGGAAAATACATTATCCATAGTGTTATAGTACATATAACACAGAACGTTATTTAGACTGATATAGAACATATAAATCAAATCATATATAATCCAGAGTGAAGTAGAACATATTAATGAGAACACATATCACCGATGGTGGTATAGAATAATAATACAGGACATATAATATTCAGAGTAATATAGAACATGTATGTGGAGGAAAAAAAATAATCACTTTCGTAAATTCACTTAATAATTCCTCCATAATGGCGAGTAGAACTGAAGCTATAGCTAAGGGGTCCTGGATTGGATTACCGAGAATATCACATAGTTGAGATATACAGATTATACTTCAATGGAAGCATAGCTAGATATCAAGATTTAGGAAATATATCACTGTGAAAGATTTTAATAAATTTATTAATTAATGTAATGATGTGTTTGTTGATTTCTGGCCTAATAATGTAACATCAATCGATTGATCGCTACTAGAATTAAATTAGACTGTAGTCTACACGCTAACAGTCTACACCACAAACGGATGAGGGTTGAGGTTTTGATTCAAATTACTGTTTTGAAAATTACCCTACGGAGTGAATAATATTACATTGTATGTCTAAAGATTTTATCTTCACTGAAATCCATTTTAAATACTATTGTATACCATCTCTTAGTCGGGTATCAAGTTTAATACAGGATACCGTAAAATATTCTCACTCCTTGAGAGATTCTAGAGGTTATTTACTTGTAACAGTTTCTGTGCCATATGTAGTGTGAAATATTACACACCACCTAATAAGAAATAATAATACATCTACACTGAATTATAACTTGTGAATCAGGATGTTGTAGTCATTTGATAGGTTATAATCTAATTTTATGTATAAAAAGTACTTGGTGCAAAATCTGTATTAAATATCAACTTGGAGACGTAAATTATCATTTACACATTGAAACATTTTCGATGCAATATTTCACCTAATAAAGAAATAAATACTATCGAACACTTTTTTAAGTGTATATTTAACTGAATTTCTTGTCATATTGATATACTCTGGTTAAGGCGGAAACGTACATTTATAACCGCTTTAAATTGTAATATTTTATCCCCGTCGGAGAAGGTAATGAAGCGTTATTATTTGCTGGGAAGAAGTTCAATAAAAGTAATATGTTTGAAGTGATTCAGTGAGTGGTGACGAGGGGTTGGGGTGGGGGTGGGGTGGGAGCAGGTGTTCAAATTGCGCCTCACATTCCGAGGCAAGTCTGGAGATAGATTGATTGTACGATCGATGTGTGCAGCGCTACTTCATATTAAAATGAGTTCAAGCGGATGTAACCTTTAATAATCCATCTTAACTGTAACCGTTGAGAATCCATTGTCTCGTACCCAATATAGCTTGGTACTTTCTGTTTCTTACGAAATGAAAGGGCTATTTGTTAGATTCTGATTTGCTTCAATTTCTCAAAAGAGACGAACCGGTTGTTTGTTATTTCAATTTAAATATGTTAAACAAACGCACATTTTTAAATGAATAAAAGGATTTTGTTAATATTTTATTTTCAAAAAGTCTTTGAAACGGTAATAGAGTTCTCAAGTTTCATAATGTATCTTAACTGGTTTAAAATATATATTTTTTCTATAAAAACACGTACAGATAGACGGAAAACTAAAGTTCTTGGGACATACCTTCATATAAACTTTTTTGTTAATTTTTATGTATAGCACAAAATCCCAGTATTGGAACACTTTTACTGAACACCCTTTATAAACACCGACTGATAGTAATACAACATTGGGAGCATCGTACAAACATTTCTATAAGACTTGACTTAATAATAATTAAATATACTGTATAATAAATATTAACATTACGGATATTACGGTCATGAAAAAAGGTAACCATCAAATGTAATAATAACATGATAATAGTCAACGTAGATCCTGGATAGGAGTTTAGAGGCAAACCTAAAGTGAAAACAAAACTTTCAGAAATCATATTACATATAATCTGAACTTCTTCTATAAAAGATATGATTCGGTATTTGGAATCTTGAGCGTAAACTGCAATGGGAAATGTGAATGCTGTTTGTTGACTTTAAACAACTTTATAAGTATATCCATCGAAGGTAAAACAATTACAAAGCCTTACAGTTAACCTAATTAATATAATTATAGCGTAATAGTGTAGAAAGATATTGGGAAAAAGCTTAGATAGTCTCATAAACATAGTACACAGAACTTCTTAGAATATCTAGTTAGGCCTAGATTAAAAAGAGTTTAGACATATTTTAAGGAATCGGAGTAGTTAAGGTCTTTTATATGAAACTAAACTTATCCTGTAAGAGCCTACATCTAAGAATTACGTAAACACACCCGTAATCTTGTCAGGCATATTAATTGCATAGTAAATTAGGAACTTTGCAGGTAGTGGACGAAATTTTAAGGCACAAGGATAGTCAATGTTGTATAAATTGACATATTCAGATATAATCATTTACTGAACATTATTACGCATTATAAAAACATTTATAAGCAATTACGATATACTCACATATTTCTAGCAAAGCATAGTCACGTCTGAATCTCATGCACCATTTCTTAGAGGTGTTAACAGGTGTTAACAAGGTAAAGTTCCCCTGAAACTAGTTATCATTCCCTACAGGTAGACTGTTTACATTTCTTACCCCTTTAACCTTTTTAGACCTTTGGCTTGTGCTCTCTTTTACAGCGATCCATTTCCACTTCAACCTCCTTTGTCGGTTTGCGAAGACACTTCACAATAATTCACACCTCCAAATCGATGAACGTTTCCACTAAAAGAACGATCAATTGTAAGAAACTTTATTGGGTAAAACAAATTTTTACCCATATATTTCCCATTACAGACACAACTCTGACAACTCTGATTTAATAACCATATTGTCTCTATTTTACTACGGGAACTTACTGAATAATCGCAATTAATAGAAGTGAACTATTCTATCTCTTCGTAGTAACTGCAGTAAAGAGATGACATCAAGCAAACAGCATCCTGTCTAGTGCAGTTGCATCGTATTTCCTGTCAGTTATGTTCGCAATTTATACAGAGTGAAGCACGCCAAGCAGTTTCCGCATGACAGGCGTGTTTCAGACAGGGTAGCATTGCTGAAGCTAGAACAGTTACGGATGGTTACATCTAATTGGACTAGGTATGAAGATCATGAATACCTTGGTACAGAATTGTACAGTTTATCACTTCTCATTCACTTTTACATCTTGCTCGTACACGCGCAAGCATAGTACAGTACAGTGCAGAGCACAATTACCTTCAACAGTACTAGAATATGATAAATAAGAACGTGTTCCGTCACCGTTGAAGTTCAATATAACGCTCTAACCGACACTTTGCACGTCATAAAGTGTGGGATACCCATATTGCATCTGTCATAAGATATTTACCTAATGGCTTGGTAAAACATACAAATCTGCATGTGATTACACAAAATAATTTCAAATAATTTGCTCCTCTCCCTAACTTAACACAGTTAGACATTATAATCTTATTATAAAGTACATATATTCTTTAATCTAAAACTTCGGATATTATTTCAAAACCGCCTGAATAATTAATAGCTCTTACTAAATTCTATTCTTGATATGCTCCACCAAATTTAAAACTATTTACCTGATTGGCAATTTTATACTATATATTCCAACTTCCCTTTAACAATCAAAACTTGAACTCCACAAGAAGTGAAATAGCACTAATGTAAACCACACAAAATATTTTGAATTATATTTTCTTACCCAATAATGTACCCAATCTTCTTTTATATCCAGCAAACAAAGTTTTATACTACCCTACTAAGACATTGTGTTTGTAAATAGGTCACAGAGCTGCGTTCATCTTTATTGATGGCCAAGGAAGAAGAAAAATAGCCATGGTTAGGATTTCATGTCGATTAAAGTAAGCTATTATAATTCCGATTTTACGTACGGGAGATAGAAATGAAATGTTGGAACTAAAAATACTTTGGCGCAACGCTCCGTAACTGGAACGGTTACGGAACCGTGATAACGTTGAAGTTAAAGACAAGTAGAATGTTTCACTAAAACTGTCATGACAACGCGACCCTTGCAACAAATACTTTCATGTTGCGATAACGCGACCGTTGAAACGAATGCCTGCTTGTAGCGACATCGCGACCATTTTAATGAATGCTGGTTTGTAGAGATAGCGCGACCATTACAACGAATGTCCGCTTGTAGCGACATCGTGACCATTGCAAGGAATACCTGCTTGTAGCGACAGCGCGACCATTTTAATGAATTCTGGCTTGTAGCGATAGCGCGACCATTACAACGAATGCCCGCTTGTAGCGACATCATTACCATTGCAAGGAATACCTGCTTGTAGCGACAGCGCGACCATTTTAATGAATTCTTCTGGCTTGTAGCGATAGCGCGACCATTAAAACGAATGCCCCGCCCGAGCGACATCATGACCATTGCAGGGAATACCTGCTTGTAGCGACAGCGCGACCATTTTAATGAATGCTGGCTTGTAGCGATAGCGCGACCATTACAACGAATGCCCGCTTGTAGCGACATCATGACCATTGCAAGGAATACCTGCTTGTAGCGACAGCGCGACCATTTTAATGAATTCTGGCTTGTAGCGATAGCGCGACCATTACAACGAATGCCCGCTTGTAGCGACATCATGACCATTGCAAGGAATACCTGCTTGTAGCGACAGCGCGACCATTTTAATGAATTCTGGCTTGTAGCGATAGCGCGACCATTACAACGAATGCCCGCTTGTAGCAACATCGTGACCATTGCAAGGAATACCTGCTTGTAGCGACAGCGCGATGGTTGCAACGGATTATGTGCTAGTATTGGTATTGTAACGAAGAAGTTACCGCGACACTATACAACTACAAGGAGTTCCGTGAGGCGATAATTTAATCACCACATATTTTCCGTAACATCCAATAATATTAATTATGGACTGGGAATTTACTTTTTTAACCAGTGATAAATATTTCAGAGCAATTATAATCCCTAGTTAACAATTGTAATCCTTAGTTAGGATCAAAGTCGTAATATTGTCCTTTTATTCGTAATTTTTACTATTACATTTTGATATTATTCAAACTATAAATTAATATTTTAAATTTAATATACTATATTATTTGTAGATTTTAATATTGATCTCAAGATAACTATAAAAAACAAAGCAAAATTTTGCGTGGTATTAAAAATCGTTCAAACAAATACAATTTTAATCACTATTATCTAGTGATTCTTTTAACCACGTATGCAATAAACGTTGTTATTAAGCAAATATTCGCGACGTATCTAGATGCAAAGAATGAATATGGCGTTGTGTTGCCCGGAACTGTTGGCCGGAACCGCTCCACAACTGTCGCGAACTCGTAACGTTCCTGTGTATCTAAGGTTTAGCACATCGGGAGGACTATTGTGTAAAATGTAACTGTCTCAGTTAGACGTACATGTATTCTTTTAGTTATAAATAATAAAATAAAGTACCTCAAGTTAAATTGAAGTGAAATTTATATCTCTTACAGAACATATAGTAAATTTAACTAGTATAACCAATTTTAGTTATATTAGCCAGCACAATAAATGGTTAATGCTAGACAGTACTCATGGAAGATGAAAGAAAAGTGTATTCCGCAGGAAAGCAGAAGATTTTTGCTAAAAAGTGCTAATAAAATCGTTCTTTGAGTCTCAAATCGAATCCAACGAATGCGTGGTTTCGAGTTTTCCATAAAATATTCATGTTAAATGGATAAGGCTAATATAAGAAAATATTTGTGTGTGACTTGACCCTCAAAAATTATCACCGGTTAACTAATACAGTACCAGATGTTGAAAGTGAACACTAATTAAGGTTACCATCCAACAACAAGGCGTAATTGTGCCAAACCAGAGTAATTGTGCCAAACCAGAGTAATTGTGCCAAATTTTTAGGTTGGTATGAACCCCTTTTAGCTCTTGGCCGATGCAACAAAGTTTATCCTTGCATTTCTTTTAGAACGGAATTTACTATTTATTTTAGATGGGTCTAGACGTTTTACTGTAAAAACGGTTATAAATAGATACCTTTTGCTAGAAAAACAGTGAAATATGTGTAGGGAGCGACAATAAAAAATCTATATTTATTTCCTTTAAAATTCTAAAACTTATAAATAAATAATATTATGATGATACTTATAAAATGGCTTTTATTAAACCAAATATTAATTTATGTTACGGCAGTGCTATAAAAAAACTCGTTGAAATTTACTAACGTTAAATTTTGGTAAATGTATATTTAAAATCATGAGCACATGAAGTTGATTTGTTTTTGCCATTTAGTGTAGCTGAGGTTTACTATACATTTTACTGAACATTCAGCTGGATGAATCTCTAACATACAAAACTATATTTGTTTTATAAGAAAGCACGTCATAGTCTCAAAATTTATTCCGAATATAAGATATATAAGCCAAAATAAGACCAATTGGATGTATTATACGCTCTTAATTTACAATTTTAATGAAGTACAATATTCAGTAATATGTTTTAGGAATTTTTAATAAAAAAAATGTATTAAATCCTGAACAGATAAGTTTTTACACCAACAAAGAAAATTAATTAAAATTCAACAAACTCTATTAAAACTAGTAAATTAAAATATACAAATTTATTGGGTGATTCATACAATGAGAAAATGTTATTACAAAGTACGAACGTTCACTTCAACATGACTGTTCGGCCGCTAGCACAATGCTGATGAAGTTCACTGAAGTGATGGTAGGTGGCAGCAGCTACCTTACAACTGTTTCTTCTTCCTGCATTACCGATTGTGCAAACATTTTCGATATAAATTAAATGTGTTTATGATGTTATATGTTATAAAAAAAATTTAAAATGATTCCTTAAATTTTGTACAGCGATTTTAGGTATCTACAACTATTATTTTATATACATTTGGTATCAAGACCTCTTACACTATAGATGTGGCTTTTGTGGATTTGAAATTATTCTGAAAAAAGGACTCTGCCCCACTGGCTTCCAAAATTCCAATACCAAACTTATAAGAGTACTATTTTGGTATAGTTTAAAAAGGTAGATTACTGAATGCCGTACTTTCAGTAATCTACTTAAAGTACGTGTTGCTCATTCATCAAACCACTAACCAACTTATTGAGTTAATTAGTTGTAATATATAAACGTTATGTGAATAATGTATATATAAATTTGTTTAACAAATATTTTAGTAAAATACGTACACGTGAAGTATTAGGTAAACTGCATAAGCTAACATAAGGACTGTTTTTAAATAATTGACAATTTATTGTGATTGACTATTTAGAATGTTAACGTGTTGCGGTTATTGAGATACATGAACTTGATTTGAAACCCCGTTCTTAACTAACAATAATAATTTAAATAGATGTACCCTTTCGTTTTATTTTGGTATAATACGAGCCGAATAATACTGATGTGTGATTTGTTAAACTTATAACATATTTGTTCAATTTGTATAGCGGTTTTGAAAATGTGTTTAACTGAAGGTATGTGAGTAAGAATAATATGGTGATGAAATTCAACTGTTCTGTACATGTGATTTATTTATTGGAAACATAAAACGTTGAGAAAAATACATTTTAACAACTAATCTTTAAGATTCTCACAACTATATTACGGTAAGGCTGAATATAGAACATGATATAGCTTAAAATGCGTAAGAGAGGTGAATAAAGATTGATATTTAAATGTCTTCTATGATTTGTATAAATTAAGTTTTGTAATTTGTCGGCCGTAATAAAATTAGTGAGTAAGAAAAATATGTTTTTTCTCCGTAAACATTTAGTATAGTTGCCACCTATCGAATAAGAGTAATTAATTGGATTGCGTTTTAAATAAACCTTTTTGCCAAAAGTGTTTAGGACATATATATTAAGATTAAGGTTGTCGCAACTTTCTTTATGATCTTCTAAATGATGAATCAACCGACTTAAAATGAAAGTTTTTTAAGATACACTAACCTATTTATTAGCTATGATGAAGTATTTGTATATTAATATAAAGGTAACAGAACGCCACACCACGTGACGCGTAACACATTCGCTTAGGTTATAAAAATAATTAAAAGTCTGTAGCTACATATGTTATTATGTCATATGCTTTGTACTCAGTTTAGTTACAAATATTTCTCTTAGCCATTATAGGTTCCAATAAGATCAGTGTAAAAGCGTTCTCTAACGCTCAAAAATACCTTGTGGAGTACAAGTAACATTATTTAACTCGATATTGTCTTTATAGAAATGTAGTTTCATCCAAAATCTAAAGCCTATAGGTGAATATTGGGAGGCTAAAAGTAAAATAAAAGGACTCAGAGGACAAATGAGTATTGTGATACGAAAGAACTGACAATAAGCTAAAAATACATACACAGGTGGTTGGGAAGGTCAACATAGGAAAGTTAGAATTAAAAGAGTTTATGGAATGATGTAACTCACCGACGTCATTCCTCACTATCCACACACGCTGCATTGCACAGCTGACGTCACATCCTCGGAGAACCTCCCATGGGATCGACTCGGTGTCTTTAGTTAAAGGGGCGTGGAATTAAAGTCACAGATAAAATTGGAGATACACTTCACAAGTACAGTCATTATGATGGAGGGAGGGGTGGGGTACGAGTTGTCACAAGGGAATCCACATGTGTCCAGGACCAAACATAACTCCATATTCCAACGAGTTTTACAAGAGATAGCACCCGAACCTTGTCTTGAAAAGGTTTTCACTACATTGTAATTAACAGAACTTTACGAAAAATTCACATTTTAGACGACTACTGCGAGAGAGAATGATCAGGGCTCACATTCTGAACGATGGCCGTCGACCGATTGAGCATCACGTGATCTCAGATGATGTTCAATTAAATTGTCTTGACCAATCGGGATCAATAACCTGATTCCACGTCTTGGTGCATGGTGCAACTCAAACCATTTTATTAAATATCAGATACAAAACACTAATATACAGGGTGTCCCACGATGAGGTTTAAACGTTTGATTTTATATTACTTGCCCATTTATGCACCAAAACTTTTAAATTCTACAAAATTCATTAAATAGGTTATAAACATATTCAGTGAAAATTTCAGCTCTCTAGCAATTTTTGAAACAAAATTGTGGCATTTTGAAAAACATCCTATAATAACAGTAAAAAAACAGTATTTTTTGGTTTTGTTACATTATTTATTGTAATATTCTAGAGAAATAGAGCATTTCAATGAGAAAATTAGAACATAGCTTATTAAACAAAACCTACAGTTACAGGCCACAATTATTCGAACTGTAATCCATCCACAGCGACACACTGATAACAGCGCTTAACAAATGAGTCATAACGTCTTACAAAGAAATTCTACGGTATCCAGAGAAGTCCTTCTTCATTATCAGTAAAACTGTCATGGAGGAGGTTAGGTTATGTGTTTTTAGTACAAGCAATAATATTCAGATCAATCAAACAACTGTTTTCAACAATGAGCTTTTTTAAAAAGCTGTTCTTTAAAACTGCAACGCATTAATCAAATCGGGTAATTAAAGAAATGAATTGTTATAGGAAGCAAACGTAAAATTTTCAGTATATCACTATTTTTTTCAATAAGCATTGTAATTTTTTCAGCTAGAGAGCTGAGAATTTTCACAGAATATTTTTAAAACCTATTTAATGAATTGTGTAGAGTTTGAAAATGTTCGTTGCAAAAATTGGTTAGTAATAAAAAAAACAAACTTTTAAACCTTTTTGTGGGACACACAGTATACTAGATTACTCTAAACAATGAAATTAGTATTTTATGCTAACTAAACGTAAATGTAAACAATATATAATAGGTTAGTTTCTTCAGCGAGACAGGCAGGAATAACTTTTCGAGACTGGATAAACTTTGGTTATAGTCAGTTATTTTATTTTATATCAAAGTTACATTTTCAACATAATTAAATGTTTTATGTCAAAAGAGTAACTGTGATGCATGTTTTAAATTAAACAAAAAGAGGAAACGAAGGGTCTTATGAAATTGATGTAGGGCTATCCAGCTACAATGCTACCGACTATCATTTCCTTACATTAAATATCTACATCGCTAACGCGCTCAATTGACGGCCATTACGACTTTGAAACAACAAGCAGCGCAAACAAAAAGTGATGAATAAATAAACAATCCACCAAAACACGTGACAGTTCCTCTTCCAATGGAAACTTCGTCTTTATTTCGATTGAGAAGGTTTCATACTGAATGCTTCAATAATCCTGACTTTATTGGCATCTGTCAAACCTTATTATTGATTTTAGCTATCTTTACTGTCCTGTCTAGACGGTTTAAATGCTCCCTGCAGTCTATGGCAACAGCACGGAGAAATATATTTACAATAGAAATGTTTTAATTAGATCACTTATATTATATAAATGCTAAGTATATGTCAACTAAAGGTAAATAAGTATGTGTACGTTTTCAAGATGGCCCAGAGCACTCTGATGTTAAGTAAAGACAAATTGTGTCTTTAAGTTACGTTTAATAATTGGATGACCGTTACTTAAGCCAAAAACGAATAAAGTTTTCTAGAGGGGCTGGAAAAGTAGAAATGTACTATCATTGGAGGTAATTCATAAAGGGAATAATCTTTCTCACATTATTTCCGAATGCAAAGTAGCACTTCACATGTAATGCACACAATAATTTTATCCAGCGTTTTTTAGTTGATATTTCCGTTACAAATAAATAGATCCAGTAATGAACTTGACAAACTAAATATTTATTGGAAGATCGACAGTCTACCAATTTAAATTTATTAATTAATAGTGTAATTAAATTATCATATATTCAAGTCTTAATTGCTCTCTGATATCACCGTTTAAATTTTAAATATTAATTATGCGTAACGTTTCACTTTTGTAGAATAGTTATCATCGCTGAAAATAAATATGTTATATTTTAATATTTTACTACTTAGCTGACTGAGCAATAGCGAATCCTATACTCATGGGGCTGGGATAATAAATTTATGTTTTGTCTTTCAACCTGTTTATCCGTCTATATCTCTACACGTTTTTTCCATAACCAACTGACCTATAGACTTTGAGATTTGCATTAACTCACTTTTATACACGGAACAACGAGTTCCATTTCGGTGGATGTCACCTCATTAGAGTTGCTTGAGCGTTTGTGAAAAATTTTACGAAGGTCTTATGGTTAATCCTGATGGCAACAATACAATCGCAGAATAAGTGTGAATAATCGGATTATAATATTTTTTACTTATTCCGCAGTAACACATCCAGCTACTGTGAAAGATACCTGGTGCCAGATTTCCTCTGCAGACTTCAATGTTTGCACTAAATTTCTTTCTCACATAGACAATAGACGATTAGATTTGGCTAAGCGTCTTTGAAACCTTTCATCCGGTAGGCTAGCACAATTTTGCTCGTTTCTTGCATCTAAGATGTATCTTTTTTATTTTATCTGTTATTTTTTATTTGCCTGTCTCTCTAAAGGATATTAAAAAAATGAAATAAACGATAGATTAGAAATTTTGCAAGCAATCCCAACGAAGCCTGTTCCTTACCCATGGTGTGACGTACTCGTACCTTGTTTTTCTGTGTTAGTGAAGTTATAAACTCACAACTGTATTTAAAGCAGCACCCTACATTCCGTACAAGTGATATAACATCTTAATACAAAGTATTCTTATTTATTTGTCACATTAGTTTACATAATGAAGAGACTCATTGATCTTGATTTCTTTTTTAACTAAGGACAGGTCGTGGGCGGTTAGCTTAACACCTTAATGTAAGCGAGTCTACTTGTGTGTCATAAATGTAAATTAGAAATAAAAGTTGATTTCAAAAAAGACTTACTGCCAAATAGCATATGTTTTATGTTACCTGCATATTAGAATAACTCTCGAATGTTTTGTTATCCATTCACGTTTGCTCAATCAATGGACAAGTTACCTATAAAATGTGTGAGCTAGCAAATACTTTACAGCAATATATTTCACTTGGTGAAAACTGTATGCGATCCCTCAGGAATTTCTTCTGTGTTTATGTTTGTTCTGTGTTGTGTGTTATAGAGAATTGTTTCTTTCTTCTTTCTTTCTTTCTTTTTTTATGTCTTGTATGATTTGATATTTTTCATTAATCTTCATTTCTATAATCTTCTTTTCTTCGAGTTAATATTGGCGAATGTACCGCAATGATATTACCTGAGCATCAATCAGTGAATTCTTCTCAGGATAACTTGAGAAGAATTGACTTATATAATCAATAAGAATTCTAGAATTCCTTTTATGTGTCTGTCTGTCCGCCTGCTTGTTTCCACAGAATATATCGAGAACTACCTATCTATGAAGTTGAAATTTTACTAGAAACTTTAATTCTACATAAACAACATCAAGGGTAATTACGGTGCATTACCGTATGGAGTTTGGCTGAACTTTTGTGTAGCTTAACAGTATACCTGAAACCTAGAAAACGATTTAACCTTAAACTTCATTGACATTCGACAACAAATTTTATTTAAGCTTAAAAATAACTCTTAAAAAAATTATGAGAGTGTATGTAAATCGATGGTATTATGGAAAGTAGTAGTCTATTTGGAAGCTAAAAAGTTTTATATCTGTTTAATTTTCTGTGTGTCAGCAGGATATCTGGGGAATGAAATGAACAATACTCTATAATCGTAGTTTTGTACGCTACTTCAGTGAAGCCTATTTTACGACACTTTGTCAAGAGTACATCTACTTGTACTTAGGAAGCGATTTACAATTGGTTAACATACATCCAATGACAAAGATGTAAGAGAGTTTCTGTCGTATTTAAAAAAAATGTAATTAAAATAAAAACTTTCCACACGAATTGCTAACTTTGTTTCAATAACCTCACAATAGTAATTAAAATACAATATTTCAATTAAATCCTATGGAATTACCATTAAACAAGTCTAAGCTTCATCTTTCCTAATAAATAATGTATGGCATGAATTCAGACTGTCATATTGTTGTTCCTTGTATGCTAACCTGTTCGCTTTAACCTAATTGCAGTTTATTTAATAGTTATAATCATTACACAAATCTTAAAAAAGTTAATCCCGTAAACTGCGTACAAACGCATGCGACATATCCATACATATATTTATATAGTTATAATACTATAAAATATATACAATATATATATATATATATATACAACGTTTATAAAATACGGTACAGTAGTTGTATCTACAGTCTAAATTTTAAAATAATAATTTACCAAAAATATAGTTTATTTAAATATGTATATTTTTACATTAATTCTATTGTCTAGTATCTTTAGCCACTTTTCTATCGTCAATCAAGATTTAATTTGGAATAGGAAGAGCAACAATGAGCGAGTATCGCGAAAAAAGTTAATCCATTTAATGGCAGTGCACTTTTGTCAATATTCTGTTACCGTGTATGAACACAAACAGAGCCTGATAATTAATTGGTCCTTTTCAGCGTCCAGATTTAAATATTTTACTTAAATTACTAATACTACTATCAAAAATAAACTCACATATAGTAATTAGTAATAGAGCGAGTAATTAGTAATTAGTAATTTTCTAAACTATAGAGCGAGTGATTTAGTAGCAAGAATAACGTTAACAAATAAAAAATTAAATAGTAAACAGTGCATTATTTTGTTATTTAAATGAACTGCTACACCCAATACTTGTTACATTCAACGCATGAGTATCAAAAACACTTGAAAAAAAAAACAACATTGGCATACTGTTCTTCTGAACCTGTCACACTTGTACACAAGTATTTGTTATATCGCATTATGTCTGCTAAAATATAATAGGTATAATTTAAATAAGTGGCTAACACTTAGGAACACTCAACTTTGGGCTTCGAGAATAGTAATTGCACATTCTTTCGCATGAGGAAATAACAGTGAAAATATAAATGAAATATTATTTGAAAACTTGAAATGGTTTAAATACATAATGAAATGACAAAACTATTCTCATCTGACGAAGAGTATGGATTTTAATCCTCGAAATTTTGTGTCATACGTTTTGTAAGATATAAACGATGGAACACGTTCATAAGCATATTACCCTTTTAAAACTGAGGAGTTTTTTTCTATAAAAATAAATATTTTTAAATATGCTTAAAAATGATACCTGATGCTTAAATATGCTTAATGATGATATAAACCTAAACAAATATACTTTATGAATTTTTAATTGCAGTCATATATCGGAAAATGTCCTGGTATTGTAGGTTAAAGACAAAATGTGTCTAAAATTTAAAAATTTTATTCGTTTAAAACGTAATTAAGTGTGGCATCAACTTAAATTCTGAAATATTTTAAACCAGAAAACTCCAGCAATTAAAACTAGATTTTCAGTTACTATTTTTGACGTATAAAATAGCACATTTCTTTATCAGCACTCAAATTAAAATTGTTTACACTTCCAATGCTGTTGTTCTAATGATCACAGTCTAATATAAATATGGATGAACAAGAACAATTTGTCTAAATCAATTTGTTACATTCAAAAATAGAGAAAAGTTAAGTTTTTTAAATATTTTGGTTGGATGCTATACTTTCCAGCGACGAATGAACAAAACGAAAGTAGAGCTTATTTAAAACATACTGTAAACTAATGTTAAAGGAACTCATGTAGAGCTTCTTCTGGCGTTTCATATAGTAAAGATACAAAGACACATACAAATTTTGTAATGTACGTTTCCAGATCTGTAATGTGACCTCTTTTTCAGAAGGCTAATTAATGCATAACTAAAATATCGGCAAAAACCAAACAAATCATAGCAAAGCTGTGTAGCACTCATGCCAAAAATAACAGCAAACACCATAATATTTTATACATATAACGTAGTTATGAAGGAAAGGTTAAATTAATTTTTAAGGTTAAGTTAGGGCTAGTTCACCCTACTCTTAGTGCTGCGCCTGGTAACTGACGCTGTCACAGACTTCGACTTCTAGTATCTGGAGTCATGTTCCTTTGGAGAGATAAAAAAAATCGACGAATGACAAGCTCATAATGATGATTTAACTTTTACATAGGTCTATAATTAGACACAGACTTAAAAAATATAGTGTAATCTAGGTAGTGTGATCTGTGTCATGACCTACGTGTATCTGGAGTCATGTTCCTTTGGAGAGAAAAAAAAAATCGACGAATGACAAGCTCATAATGATGTAACTTTTACATAGGTCTATAATTAGACACAGACAAAAAATATAGTGTAATCTAGGTAGTGTGATCTGTGTCATGACCTACGTGTCATCAGGTGCACTAAGATATTTTAGATACGATCTCTAAAACTAAGCACGGTGAGCAACCGAGTTTTTTCATACATATCTTAGCTACGGTAGGAGGGGTTGATTCAATTTGATTTAGTTTTAACTCCAGTGCACCCTCCTCTTGAGCTTCTTCGTCACCGATTTTTATTTTATCCCTTCGGATGAGCATGATTCCAGATTCCAGGAGTTTAGTCTGTACCAGGTCAGATTCCACACGCTGCACCAAGATGAATGTGACTTGGAGTTAAACTCAACATTCACAACGTGTGTTGTGTATCAACTCCATGCATACTACCCGTAAGACATTTACTTAATAAAATCATTTTAATCTTGAAATAGGTCTGGATGTGATAACCTATCAATGAAAATTGACCAACAGCCCATCGTCATAGTAGGATCAAGAACAAACTGAAACAAACATTTTTTATTGGTTATTTCTTGATGAACTGTTTAAAACTACACACCGTGACTTCACAGCAATTTATTGCTTATCTCAATTAATTTATTGTTTAGTTTTTTATTTATTGATCGTTTTTTATTATTGGCAGCCAAGTTGGCCTAAATTTAAACCATCAGTCTGTGGAATTATGTTAATCTATTAAAGATTTCTTTTAAAGATACTTTTAAAGATTTCTCTGTAATATTACATATAATATTAGGGTTAAGAAAATTGCTTAATAGTTCAGCTCTCTAACCGAAGATAATTGAAAACTTCTTTTTATATTTGGATAAAAAAAACTTTTTTAGCCTTCACCGTAAATTGTATGAATAATATAAGTAATTTTATGAACGGGGCGTACTTAGAAACGAGATCTTTTCAAGTAAGGTTCAGGGAGATAGAAGGTCAGATAGTATTACATACTTTATCACATACTAAAGTGTGATGTGGTTCTTAACAATTTGGACACCGAATTGAGCTTTTACTACGGCTTCGGGTACATTTTAGCCATTGCGTTCTCGACACACTTGAACTATATTTCCCGAAATATTTTTCTACAGAATCCCATTTGAAAAGTACAGATAACATTTTACCTTATAAAATCGGATCGGAGTAGGGGCAAAGAAACACACATTTTATATAAAACCAACAAGACTAAACTGTCCCATTAGGTTTCACTAAGAGTTAAAGAAGCTCAATTTTCCTTATTTGACTGAACGTCATTGAATCCTATCAAACTAAACTTCAGTTTTAACCATTCGTCTGACTGCTTATCTTACTAGTGACCTGTAGATTTGAAGTTGTACATGAACCTTCAGCGAAGCATGTTAAGCAAGACGTAGTCCGGTGTAACAACTTACCTTATTAGATATCCACACTCTGTTAATAACAGTTTCCATTGAGCACTTACCGATCTAAACGTGCATTTTCTGAATGGTAAGCGTAGTGTTTGAGTGTAAATTGATAACAAAGTTTCGCATTAAAGAATTGTTTGCAAGTCGTACTGAACTGAAATTGCATGCAACTACATATTTTATAAAGTTGCACTCATAACTTAAAAAAATGCTTTAGTATTATAAATGCTCAAAATGGTTCATATTACAGTTTGATTTTTATAATAGTTAAGATAAAAACACAATATATTTTTTTCCTATTTGTCGGCATGATTTAAACAGATATTTATGATATTACAGTAGTTGACAATGTTATAATTTTACTTAGTTTGAAAATACAGCATCATTTACCTAAAATCCCGTTGAAAGAAAATATTCAAGCTAATGAAACATTTATTGCTGAATCACTGTAAATCTCAGTATGGTATTAAAAATTGCATATATAATATATACGAGTATGTTTTATTTCTGTTACATAATTACTTTATAAACTAAATACATCTCTGAGATTCTCTAAAGTAACTGTAGAAGGTAATTGCGTGGTTGAAATTAGATAAGTGAAAGAGCTTTCTAATTCAAAAACCTCAAATTGTTTTGCAGATTCTGCTCTCCATTAGAGATTAATTAGTATTTGTGATATGAGGTATATCACAGTGTTTGGATTCGCAATACAATGTGCTATATCAAATCCAAAATCCAATGTGAGAAAGCTCGGCAGTGAGAATGAAAGAGTACAAGCCTTACTTAAACTACATAAAGGATCTGGGTCAGACCATGTCAAATATTAAAACCCTCAGCTTTTGTGCCGTTAATAGCTCCCCTCACTTTCTGTGAAACGAAGACCTCTCGATTGTATGCATTTTTCAGTTGTCTACCCAAATATATCTTTTGAAGTAATGGAGAACGTTTTTATGATTAAAATGAAACAGCAATAAGTGGTTATAATTATAAATTAATTAGGTAATAACAAGCGAGATAAAATTTACAGTGGTTGAATTGTGCTGAAAAAGAGACTCACTCACTGCTTTAATATTGTGCCCAGATAGCAAGTTATTAAAAATTTCATTATCATATTTGGAAAGGTCCATATATATATATCAACATGTCCTTTGTCTAAGGTTTGTTTGTGATGGACGGATTGTGAAGGAAACATTGCCATCGTTCAGTGGTACAAACAACAAATTAGTAACTCTACGTTTCGAGATCTGCTATCAGAACCCTTCCTCAGGGGGATAAAAGTAGCCATTAATGGTCTCTGGTCAGTTCTGTGATTGTTCGTTCAATGCGGACCTATTGTGGCCTGAATTCATCAGTTCTGCTTTAATAATGAGTATTTTGCTTTTATTAAGTACTGTACATTTTTTAGATATAGTGTTTATGAATTTATCACGCGACATAATTTTTGTAACTCCTTACTTACGCGTATCACAACGCACTACTTATAGTTTTTATTATTTTTATGTTAATCATAGTTACGTGATGCGTTAGTAATCTAACTGAAGAGATCAGGTTGTAGATCTCGAAACTTAGAGTTATTGATTTGTTGTATCACCGATAAAAAAATGCAATTGCAGTGGTTCTGTAGCTATTGATTTGTCTGTATGTTTATGGAAATGGATGTTTCAAATAATGTTAGCTTATTATTTGAAGCCGAGAAAAAAAAAAAATTAATCGTATACAGACTAAACCTAAATCAGCAAGTTTTTTTACTAATATCAACTTAAGCTACAACACGTTTTTAAACCGTCTGTGTTACCATATTCAAACCTATATTATAATCTAAATTAAACTGGTTTATTTAACACTTTCTGTTGTAATCCGTTATATCCTTTTGTTAGTACTATACACACAGCATTAACCTAGTTGAAATTGGTAATGGTGAACACAGGTATTGGATTGCACCATGAAATACAGTGCCGAGGTATGTATCCTGGACAATGGGTAGAGCTACAATAGTGGAACATATCCATTGAATGGGATGGCAGCTACAAGCATTGGCTATCATTGTTCAGTTAAGGGATTGGTTCATAAGTGAATCTAGATTGCAACATTACTGGTTATCCTATTCATATGATTTTTAGCTACCTAGGAAGAAATTTTATAAACAATATATGTTGAAATTCTTTAGTCCAAATTCATTGGCTGAGCGTTAGCGAACCACTCGGAGGCTGGTAAATTTAATATCTGGCTGTATATCCACATGATGTTTCGAAAACGAACTGTCCTATAGGCTTAAAGTTATGCACGAAGCTATGTTTCTATATAGGAAAAAGTGAGTTCCAAGATGGTGCTTGTCACTGTATGTGATTTGGCTGAGCGATAGCTCATACTTTAACCAACTAGCTTATGGGAAGCCATGATAAAAATGATAACTGAGTATAATCATATGGGATGTAACACGTGACATGTTTATTTATAGCCTAATAAGAAGCAATTTATAGAGTGGAAAGTCAATGTTAAAGGTTGATGACAAGATTTGGTTTCAATGCAATCTTGCGATGTAGCACCCTCCCTAACTCACTGACACGTTTATTATTTGAATACTACTATAAAACCTAACTTAATGAACAATTATGTGAATGTATCACGTGGATATGTATCTAAAGAAAGATTTTATATGTAGACCTTAAACTTAGCATGAAACTTAATTTCTACATATACAAGAATGTGGTCATGTGGATGATGGGGGTGGTGCATGTGTAGCCATGAAATTTGGCGATGCGTCATTGAAGGGAGGATTAAAAATGTACCTTAATGTATTTTTCTATGTCTATCAGTCCACAAGGCTTCTTGAGAACGAAGTATATTATTTGAAATTTCGCATGCAACTTCAGAGAAGGCAAATATGTAAACATTGGGGTGGAGTAATCTTACCCTGTAAATAAAGCATACTACTTAATGAAAGCCAACGAACAAAAGATGTTTAATTAGCTATGAATTAAAAGAGTTTATGAGTGCGTATCTGCCATTGTATTGTGAATAAAATTCAATTAATTAACGCTTTTGTAGCCAGCGAATCAAAATTTTGAATGGATAAGAGGAGTTATAAGACATTAGAATAATTCTCCAACAACGGAACTCGTTTGTTATTAGATATTTCTCTCCATCACTAACAAAGTAATTAGTCCTCAGAAGATTTCACTTCCTGCTGGTTTATGCCTTCAAGTTGAGTCTACATTGGTACAGCAAAACCGGATGTGTCACTTAAATGTGGACAGCCCCATGTATGTCTTAGGGTGGCACATCTCTAACCGCTTGTGTCGAGATAAAGGGAATACAAGGTGGATCGATAGGTCGGATCTATTGCTTAAACGCTTTAACTGGGAGAGGTTGGAAAGAAAGCTGGCCTGACCCTTTTCCAAAGTGACATGACAGAGAAATAGATCTTGTCAATCCTCATGGCGTCTCAAGACGAGGCTACCAACAACCTCACTCATTCTAAATATCCTGTCACTCCTGAAGCAAGTGCTAAGGTCCTTTTAGGAATATTTGAAATAAGGGGTTTCAAATATTCTCTTGCCATAAGTGATAAAAGCAGACCATCTACTGATGGCAAATGTTCACCAAGTTGGATATCACTTCTGGCTAGTTTGTACCTTAAGTTCAACCTACCACTGGACACAGCAAAAACTGATGCGTCACTTAAATCTGGGCATCCTTACGGATGTCCAAGAGCGGCACATCACTAACCGCAAATTTTGAGATTCTGCGGTGCAAGGGTAATCCGATAGGTTTAGTCTACTGTGGAAGATGACTGTTGGAGTTGGTGAGGTTGGTTCCCTAAATATCAGAGGTTTTGCTAGCCTCAAACAAGGGTGTACCACCCCCAACCAGCCTGCTTTGACTGGAGAGGCTGGTTCAGAGTTGGTCTCCCCTTCTTCCGGGGGGACATGACTTTGACTTTAGTGCCCCAATTATTCCTCGTGGATTTCGATAGGAGGCAGCCCCTACCCCCTTATCCATCCTAAATATCCTATCACTCCGGAAGCAGCGTTAAGAACTAAGTGCAATTTATAAGCTTCTTGCCCTAAGAGGACAAAAAAGGCAAATGTCTTAAATAATGGTAAAATAATTTATCTCTTCTTTAGGACCCGTGTACATATTTAAAACCTCTACCATAGAATTATAGTACTTAATACCAATGAGAACATATGATAAAAATATTAATTTTTCTAATATGTTTATAATAACTTATAGTAATTGTTAATGTATAATTCAGAAATATTTGTGTACGAAATGTAAGCTTGTTTCGTACATTGTAATCACATTCAAATAAGAACATACTATACTAAGATACGAAGGGCAACTCAAAATCGACCTATAGCTCCTAGGATCAGACAATTAATCATATTCACGTCACTCCACCATCACTAGCTTAGCCATCGCCTAAGGTTGTGGTTGTTGATGGCCTGTGTATACATTGATCATCCAGCTTTTACCGGTGCCATGTCAACATGAAAAATTATCATGGACTCTGGCTTATTGGCGAAAATATACATTTCTGTCCAACACAAAGGAATTTTTTATTGTTCTTCAATAATGGCTGTACTCTAAAACTTTAAAATAAATCAAATATTTTCTGACCGAATAAATTAGTCTCGAAATAACTGTGAAAAAAACCAAAAAATATTTTGGTTTTAAATTATAGTACAGATTATATACTTAAAACTTTTAGCATATCTAAGTTTCTGTGGTCATTGGAAGTCATATACAATTTTGTATGTTTTAGCTTTAGCAGTATAGGTTGTTTTTGTGTTTTACGAATGTTTTCATCACGTTTGTACTTTCAGTCTCGGGAATTGAGTAAGGAATTTTAGCAATTTATATCATTGCCCAGAGCCTTACCTTTTATACGTCGACTCGAAAGGAATGTTTATATTATGTTAACCTGATGGTTTCTCAATAAAGAAGGCACGTTGTTAGTCCTTTAAATAAAAAAATTTAGTAAATTGTATTGTATGAACATAATATTTTATTCTGTTTGTGGCCAAAGACAGTATTTAAATATTAAAAAAATAAATAGCTTACACAATGTTATATAAAATGCATTCATGTAAAAATTATGAAAACTTAGTAAAGTTACTCAATTGAACATTTGTAAATGAAATATTATATACTCGTGCTCATCGGTTTTAACTGCCAACCAAGGCCATTTTGATGTAATATTAGAATCATGAATACCAATTTTCTGTTGCGGATGGTAGATATAATATACTAAATTCGATGGATTTTTTGAATTTTAATTCCATGTGTTTAAGGACATGTTATGGGGAGGCACTTTGGTTAATTTAAGGACGCTAAAACTTTCGAATGAAGCTACCACATGTAAAATATACTTTGTGTAGTTCCTGTAGTTTATTTAAAAATATATGTCCGATAATTTCATGTTGACTTTTAACAATCTACATTTAACAGACTAAATTAACACAATTATCTTGAAAATGTTAGGTACAGATCCTGCAATGATGTTTTAAAATAATATAGTGTTTTTAAACACACTTTTCGGACAAGAGATTATCCGATGGTCAGAGAAATATCAAGCAGACCTTTCTCGCATAGAAGAAGGTTAATTTTAGATCATTTTAAAATCGTATCAATTGAAATCAGTATTAGGACATAAAAATGAATAATTTTCTTGTATACATTATTAGTTTAGTGTTAGCGAAGCACATTACTCGAGGAGCAAAATTTTACGTTTTTTTTGTATGTTTGACCGCACGAAATATCGAGAACGAAACTACCGATAGACTTAAAAATGTTGAATGCAACCTCAGCAAAACTTGTGACTTATTTGGCCTCATATTAGTTCCCCGTCAATTAAAATGCCTTTTTATATAATTGTCTAAAACTATTTAATAATACAGATAAACTAGTACGTCATACTAAGACCGCAAAATAAAATCAGTTTTATAGACGTCATACTCAGACATAAACTAACCTAGTTTTAGAGACATGCAAATGTGCCTAGTGAAACTCACATTTCGAGACATGCAATGCCAGGCTAAATACATACAACCCGGAATCCTCAGTGTTACTACTGTTGCACTGAAGGTTGTAACTGTTTAATGTTACTAGGTAACACAGATACTCGTTTTTGTATTGGAATCACACGACATTGTAAGATTAAGATTATTTTAAATGTTTGATCACATAACCAATCTTGACAAGATGCAATATTTAACTTAAATGATTTTCAGCCTGTAAAATGTACTGTAATTGTATTTAGTTCAATTTGTAATGGTTACTGTCATTTATAATTTAAATGTAAACATGTATGGTATATAACTCTAAAAGGATTTAAATGGCCATCAATACTGAATGGAGTTTTCTAAATAACTACAGTTAGTTAACATTAATAAAATAACTTCAGCCAGAGTGTAACTTAATTTTTTAAAACAAGTTAAATGTGTGCTTACAATATCTAGGAGCATGCAAGAGCCAGGCTACGTTATACAAGGAGTTTTGTTGCAACTCTGACGTAATATTTTTCAATTATTATTTTGTGACACTCAAACTAGTTTCAAATGGTTTTTATGTAGTAATTATACTTAGAAAATAAATTTAGTTTGTTATGAATTAATTCACAGTTATCAAACCACAACTAGACCTCCTAGCTCGAACTTCGTCTTGTCTAATGAGACTTCCTTTAACTTCACTTTTTACCTTTAAATAAATATGTAATATGTGTCTGTATGCATATTATATAATTCATACATCAATCTTAGGCTGAGGGGTATGCGATCAGAGAATGTCGGTTCATCTCCCAGGGTCTATTGTTTTCTATATTCTAATTTCCTATATTCTTTTTTTAAGTCCTTATTTAATTTTATGTTTATGTTGAAAATACCTGAGTACTTATTGTATTGTGTAAAAATGTGTTGTCAGAGGTCAGAGATTATTTTAATTTTTCGATCCCGATTGTAATGAGGGGATTTTAAACAAATACTATGTCCAATGGTTTAAAACAGTGTCTGTTTTTTTGTACGAAAATTTCACTTTTAAAATAAACTTTCATAAACAGTTTTTCACTACAATTAGTTTTGTTACCTAGTAATCAAGTATTTTTATAGCTGCTTTAAAGACATTCTCGCGTGTTAGATGTTAGATAGTGGAAGAGAAGCTCGCGGTAGATTGCTATCTTATGCCAAGCTATTTACATTATAGACTACTTCTCAAGTTTTATTGTTTAGAAAAAGAAACTTACCAATATTTACAGTGTAAAACTATAGAACATTTTATACTTTGTAAAATAGTTGGAGCAAATGACTTATATTTTGACGTTACAACGTCTTAAATTAGGTTGCGGCTCATGAAAAAGTGTAACGCCCGGTAACGTTACGATGCCCGTCCAGTGGGTCCGCCGCACGGGATAAAGCAGATAACTGTGGGTCCGCCGCACGGGATAAAACAGATAACTATGTTTATTCGTGAAAATGTGGAGTGCTTAGATTCGTCATTTACAACAACTACAACAATAAAGGTAAATAATTGTACACTGATATTTCATTATCGTAAACTATGATTGATTGATTAATTGTTAGATTGACACAAAAGTTGAGAAACTGAGTCTATAGGTTATGTCATACTATTGACAAATGTTGATAGTGTTAAGTAAATTATTAGTTTAGATCACTCTGCAATCAATCGTAATTCAATCGATTGAGAAGAAACGGCGCGTATTGCTAGTCAAACATTTAAAATAACAAATTATAACCTCTAACCTGTCATAACAGTGCGACCAAACAAACGAACTAAACCGACCAATCACCACGCGCGGAGTTAGAATTTAACTGTGTTTAGCAAGAATTTCAAATTCCAATTTTAGTAAATGTTTTATTCAACTTTACCATTTACAATAACAAATTTTAATTAATTTCAAATTATGTACAATGTTTTAGTAAACAAAATATATTTCTATAGTTAAAATTTGTGCAATTCTTATTTTCATTCAATTCCTTGTTCCTATTGTGCAATTTAATAATATTCATGTCAATAAATATTCTACCGAGAAAAAGACGTTGTCACGTAAAATCTTCGCCCGTAAAACCGACTTTACAGGCAACCATAATTTTTTTTTATGAATAAATACATTAAGAAGTATAAAACCTGTGAGTTGAACATTGTACATTTAAAATGAACAAAGAGTGTTTGAATGTATACTAACATTCCGTTATAAATAGAGATATGTAATAAATTATTTTATTCAAACACATTAATAAAGCTTCTTTTAAAATATTTCTCTATCCAATACAACGTGTTTTTTTTATAACTTTACATATTTAATAGTAATAAATTTAAAAAAAATTAAAAATAGAAGTAAAATCAAAACTTTATTATTCTCAATAATGAATTGTAATGCTCCTTGTACTTTGAATGGAAGCTTCTCACATAAATATATAAGCATTTGCATTACGATTAATCCCCACTACGAGAGAAAAATTAGCAGTGAGAAACTCTTCTGTTAATTGCATATTATTGTTTATAGGTCTCATAACAAAAGCATGCACTGAACATATCCCACCGTAGGACATTTGATAAAGTATGATTTGTATACTGTAGATAATAAATTTTATATGCGAGAAATTACTTGTTTCTAAACTTCCTTATAGTACCTTCTTCAACCAGTTCATGAACAGAATCTTTTTCCAAATGTATGTTTCACTCCAAACATTCCACAAGCTCGTCAATTTAGCCAAATGCACGGTTATTTCATATCGTTAATTCGGCATTGGTTATTCAGCCAATGCATCCTAGATAGTCACTTTTTTCTGTTTAAATTCTGTTCAGTAAAGGGCCGGCAAACTGGTTATAAGATTACTATTTGTTGATTTAAATCCGTTTTAATATTAGATTAAAAAATATATTTTTTAAATTGAACATTAGCAACAAAGATATAATGTAATTGGAAAGCGTTTAGTGAAGCCAGTTGCTTTTGAACTAAAATAAAACTAGATTTTATCTATAATTATGTACCCACGATAGGTGTCGAATGAGTTAAGTTAGAGGGTTCATACGCGATGCTTTTACAACTTTTACATTTGTTTTGAAAATGGTAAACATCTCTCCATTGGGATTATATGTTTACACTGATCTTACGGGTAACCTTGCTGATATCGAAGAAAACACGGAGTAACCAAATTATTAAGTTGTACCTGAGCAATATTGTAACGGTGAATCTTATGAGTTTTCTGTTAACTTATACACTTTTGGTTTCATAAAAGCCTTGGATGTTTTTATGTTTAAATTGCAATGTTACTTTACAGTAATCATTACAGTAAAAATAGTTTTTGTTGCGTTATGGTTACTATAATTACTGATGAAAAATTGGACGAACGAACATGGATTACATTTATGGTAGTGTATATGGTACACTCAATTTCTCGTACGTCTGATAGTAAAAAACAATTGTAAAAATAACCTAGTCCAAAAACCTAGAGTACGGGTGGAAATATGTTATTTATTTAAAAGTAAACTTTCGTATTTATATAAATATTCGTGTATACGAATTTGTGCGAACTTCTAGGGATAGTGCTCCTAAAACAGAAGGAATACATACGCCTCATGTGACAATCAATGTAGTTTTGATTCATTTAAAACATTGTGAAGGCGCAAGAAATCTTGATTTTTCCCTGCTTGTTATGTAAGATGCACAAGTAAGTATTCATTGAAAATCTAAGACTCTTGCTCTTCAAACACTTCAAATCAATGAAAATTATCCACCGCGAAGTTCAACATGCAGAGCATTTTGCTGTCTCTGTCCCACCAGTCAATGATGAAAGAAGATTTTTGCCTCTCTTCCGTGTATCTATAGGGTTACAATTTCGTTAGAAAATTCACCTCTACTATCTCGATATCGAAATTTTAAACATCTGTGAATCATTGGGATTCATGCTTCAAGCTAGGATGCTGACCACTGTGAGGGCAGCGCTAAGCCTCCCACGCTGACCCGTGTCTGACGTGCATTTTACCTTATATTTTAAATTAATTTCCTGTGATAAATTACTGATACATACATTTATATTTTGGTATTTACTCCTCAAATACCAAAATGAAAATAAAAAACACACCAATGAGTGTTTATTGTGATTCAGGACAAAAGGAAGTTACAGTAGCCTTGCTAAGCGGTAACGATGAGCCGCGTATCTCTGTCATTGAATTGTAAATTACGCCACAGTCCGCATTTGAATATTCCCACATCTGAGACTGAGCAGCAGAAACACAATTAATTTTTATTCTAAGGATTACAAAAATGAACCCAGGGTCCATTCTAGATAATCTAATCTTAATATTTTTAGATGTTATACATTTGTTTATTTTTATTATTGTAAGCTTGTTCTTAATATATTGTTTCTTAATAATATATATATATATATATATATATATATATATATATATATATATATATAATATATATATATATAAACTGTACTGCTCTATCATACTGATATTATATCCTGAGTATGACATCTAAATTAATAATGCATAGTCCAAAATGCACTGAGATATTCAATTATCCTTAAAAAATTATTTGAGCACATAAAGTTGTCACTAGCAGTTTTGTTTAATTTCAGGAACAAATTAGCATAAATGTTAATATTTGCTAAAAGCAGCTATCCAGAAATGTTATGAGGTGTATGATCAAAAATAAGAACCGTTATTTTAATTCGTAAAACACTTTCAATGAATATTTAATATATATTTCAATAAAGTAATGCAAAAACTAAAATTCTAAACAAGAAAACGTGAACATGGAACAGTAAGAAACACCAGGCCTGTCACTCGCCGATTTGGCTGCGGCTGTTACTTGCTCTGAGTGTTTCATGACGTCATATTGATTACTACTCTGGTGTCTGTAGAAGTACTGTACGTCTCATAACCTAATACCACTCTCTGAGATACTGGCTGTGTACAGAAGCGAGTAATGCTTGTCTTTTTCTAAGCAGATTTGAAATTTGTAGAGAATTAATTAAACATTGATAGAAAGTTTCAGTTGAGCCTTTTTCATGAATTGTTTACAATGGACGTGTTATGAAAAAAGTATATGAGCATTAGAGTTCCGTTCTTGATCATAGACAAGATAAATATTTTTTTAATTTTACAAGAATAACTTTTAAGGATTTAGCTTAGGTATTTGTGTAATGTGCAGTTGTAGTTGCAATTACATGTTAAATAATTTCAACCTTGCCTATATCATTATTAATAACTTCTAATCCTTACCCTATACTAATAATTACACTTGTAAAAGTAAGGAGTTCCTTACATGAATTTTAAAAATATAGAGGAAAGTACCCAAATACGGACCCCTGCCTTAATGTGGACCCCCATGGTTATTGTCTCTGATGAGTGCTGAAACCTAGCAACAAACAGTTTAAATACTAGTGCAAGGTTCCACCACAAAGTAGAAGAGCGCTAGCGTCACCTGCTCCAGTTGCTTTCTTGACAGTCGGCCATTACGTGTTTTTGCAATACTAAAAGTTTTTGTGAGTGCTCAGTTTTTTTTAGTTGGACGCGATAAGTGACAGGTAAGCCTTACAACCCTTATATATTCTTAAATGGTAATGTTGAAGGAATCACGTAACCATGTAATTAATTTCCATGGGATATTTTTTTAATTAAAATATGGCGTTTTTAAAAATTCAGAAAATGAGGTGCCTAAAACGGACCCCCAACAGTTGCCTAAACTGGACCCCCTGCATAACGTGTAATATTTTATTTAAAAATAGGCCTAGTTATTTTTTTCCAGATTTATATTCCTTATTGTATTGTTTTCAGATTAAAAAGAAGAATGGGGAAAATAGCCCAGCGAAAATGGAATGAATCTGACATGATAAAAGCAATAGACGCAGTTCGTAAAAAAAAAATATGGGATGGAAAAAGGCTAGTAAACACTTCAATGTGCCCAAAAACTACTCTTATAAGATTATCTAATGTTAAGTACGGCACATCTGAAGAGGCAGTAAAAGTAAAGAGGGTAGGCCAACTGTTTTGAGTAAAGATATTGAAGAGGAGCTAGTTACTTACTGTCTTGCGATGGAGGCATCATTTTTGGGTCTTACTCGTGCTGATCTCCGAAGAATCGCTGTCCAATTGGCAGAAAGAAATCAAATCGCACACCCTTTTCAAAAATGAAAATTGCAGGGAAAAAATGGGTACGTCTTTTCTTACAAAGGCACAAGTCTAAGTTATCAGAAAGAAAGCCAACTGGGGACTTCTTATAGCAGGGCTCTTGGGTTTAGCAAGGAAAATGTTGAGATGTTTTTTGGCCTTTTGGATGAAGTTTATGAGAAGGAAAAATTTACTCCTGATAGAATTTATAATGTTGACGAGAGCGGAATAACCGTTGTTCAATCAAAAGTAGCAAAGGTTGTAGGTCTAAGGGGGAAAAAAACAGGTTGCTTCCTTGACTTCAGGAGAGCGTGGAGCCCTAATCACTGTTGTAGCTTGCATGAGTGCTAGTGGTTCTTTTGTGCCCCCGTTGGTAGTTTTCCCTAGAAAAAACATGAGTGAACAACTTACAAAAGGAGCTCCAGCTGGGACTATCTTTTCCACACATCCTTCAGGATGGATTCAGACAAATTCTTTCACAGAGTGGTTTCGACATTTCATTAAGTTCTCCAATCCCACCAAAGAAAAACCTGTGCTCTTGTTGCTGGATGGGCACTTTAGCCACACCCAAAACATAGATTTAATTGACCTGGCAAAAAGAAAATCATGTGACCATTCTTTCTCTGCCTCCCCACTGCTCTCATAAACTCCAGCCGTTGGACAAGACCTTCATGGGTCCTCTGAAAATCCATTACAGTGATGAAATAAGACAGTGGCTCAGAATTAACCAACGTCCTGTCACCGCGTTTGATGTGATGGAAGTTATTTGGTAAAGCTTACATCAAATGTCAGAGAGCTGAAGTAGCGATCAATGGTTTTAAAGTAAACTGGGATATGGCCATTGAACAAAACAATATTCTCGGACGCTGAATACATAGAAGAAAGCTAACAAACAAAGAGATTCCTCTTTTTATGAAGCTGTATTGAAGAAAAATAAACCTAAAGGCACAAACCTAAGCCCACCAATAAATCAGAACCAAAGTACTTCGAATGAACAAGGTGGTTTTCAAGAGATCGATTTAAATAGGCCATCAGCATCAACAAGTTCAGTAGTTGGTTATCTTCCTTTGCCGGATGAAGAACTCGAGATGAGCCCTGCCACATCTTGTCAGATCAGCCCATTTGACATAACCCCACTTCCACAAGTCAAGAAAAGAACGTCAAATAGAGGACGAAAAGCCTGCAAGTCTACAGTCATTACTTCTACTCCTTATAAAACTCAATTAGAGGAGGCCAAAAAAGCTAAAGAAGAGAAGGAAGCACAGCAAAAGGCAAAGAACCGTATTACTGGAGGATGTCGGGGGAACCGGAAGAAAGGAAAACAACTGTTAAGAAACGTCTTTCTTTTGATGAACGGGATGAAAAAGTATCCGGCAGTGAAGCAGATGAGAGTGTCTCATCCGGAAATTCAGAACTCGAGGTACCTCCTGATGTAATTCCAGCCAAAGAAGACGACGCGGCTTGTATGTTTTGCGACAGAAAGTTTTCAGAGGACAATAAAGGAGAACTCTGGGTAATGTGTATCATGTGTTCTATGTGGGCCCATGTAGATTGCGCAGGAGCTGATAAGGACATTTATATCTGTGATTTTTGCCTTTAATAATCTACAACCTATTCACTGAACCCAATGTACATTTTCCCAACCTTGAATTTTCACATTTTCAATTTTCTACGTTAAAAAAATGTTCAAATAAAAAAAACTTTTCTGTCAAAACCGTTTTTTGCAATTGATTTTCAGTTTTATTCCCTTTCCTAGTTCAGTAAATTAAGTTTTTTTGTCATTTTACCCAGGGGTCCAGTTTAGGCAAACCTTTTGAAATTCACTGAAGTGTAAGGTTTACAAATTTTTGTATTTACTCCTGTAACTTATATATATTTTTGGCATAAATAAATTACAAATAGTACACGACATAGTAAAGTAAATATTACATAGTTTTTTAAAAACAGGTTTTTTCAATAATTTATATATTTTTATAATATAAAAACAAAATGGGGGTCCGAATTTGGGCACTTTCCTCTATATAAACTTATTGTACCTTATGTTATAAAAATATAATAACATATAAATATATTTCGTCATTGCCAGATTGTAAGTTCGCCTTGGTGACAGCGTACTCTTAGATCTATTTTTCTGTCCGTTGCGTTTCAAAAAGTATTAACTAGACGTTTATTGAAATAATTCTTACATTTAAGCACTAAATTAAGTTATTGCTAAATTTGCTTTCTCAATTACTTTACTGTTCTTTAGACGTCAGGCATATGATAAATGTCGATGTTGTAAGTTTTCAAAATTGCATAATTATCATATCTAAGATTAACATACAAAATCCTGCAATAGATGTAATATTGATCTAAAAAAGGGTTATAAACATTTATTTTCTTATTTACCAACAATAACCATTATTGTATCCACTAATATAAATCATTGGAGATAACAAGTACTTTGAGAGAAATCGTTATAGTACTGGAACTTTTTCGGTGTATCGGTGAAAGATAATAATTGTTATAGTCTTCATGTCTCAATAAACTACTGTGAGAATCATGCAGAATTTTGCAATCATTTTAACCTAGACGTTTTCATCTAGGTCTTCTTTCAAATACCCTCCATAAATTTAAACGTTTATAATGTATTACCTAGATTACTGAACAAGGGGTATCTCCTAACTTTACAACGCCGCACCGGCAGTGGTCGGCAATCAGTTTATCAATCTAATTATTTAACCTCCTAAGTGTTCTGTAACTATAATCAAGTTCTTTTTATAGGTGCTTTAACAGCGATTTCGCGTGTCAGCCATTAGATAGTAGCACAGAAGGTCACGGAAGAGACGATATCTGGCGGAAAGTCATTTCAATGGAATTTATGGAAGCTACTTAAGTTTTATGGTTTGAAACAAACCAATTATTAAGGGTGACCTATTTTACTGAGTAAAACAAAATCTTTGTTAGTATTGTATCAATGTATTTATGTTTTGTAAATCTTTTTATGACTCGTAATATTTATCTGGTCTGCGTATATTGTAATGTTTATAACATCTGGCATTGTGTAATTTATTTATTTATATACACGTTACATTACCAAAATCTATCATAGTAATTTGTTATCGAAGACACATTAAGATGAGAGTGTTAACTTTTAGCCGTCTTGGTGTAAAGATAAAAAATTAAAAGGCGTGAACCCCATGTTTTAAAATAAGTAAATAAATCATATAGAAATACACGTTTATTGAAGCAAAACATAATATATATATGATAAGTAAGGTTACTTTTAAAATTTTCTTAAATTTTTTTGTATGTTAAAATTTAGAAACTTGTTTAATGTATACTCTTATTTGAAAAGAAACTATGCATAGGTGGTTTGTAAGTAAATTTAAATTTATAACCTGTTGTAAAAACAAATAATGCACTATTTTCATTGATGAGTGTATCTAAATTTTCCACTGATACGAAATTACATTTTGAGGTAAAATCTGAGGAATACGCCAAAAATTGTTAGTAATTGACTTATAAGACAATTAAGGAAATAATATAAGGCATATTGATATTTCATTGATTCTTGCACACTTTTGAATTATCTAATGCTCAATCTTGGTCAGGGTTTAAAAACCGTATCAATGAATAATTAAATTAGGTATATCAGAGGCGGAAATAACTATCCCTGCCGGGTATAGGTCAAAGTCAAAGTCAAAGTCAAAATTTCTTTATTGCCATAATAACATAAGTACATGCATTGGCTTGCGTCAAAGTAAATATAACTAAAAACTACTAGCAATCTATGTATGGTACTCTATCTACCTTTAATATACTCTTCTATAGAATAAAAACAATTTTCAATTAGAAATGACTTGAGCTTTCTTTTAAAATAGTTTAGATCCAAGTTAGATTTAAGGTGATCAGGGAGAGCGTTAAACAATGATATGGCACTGTAATAGGTGTGATGCTTAAAGAAAGAAGTGGTATGATAAGGAATATTCAGTTTTTGTTTGTTTCGCAGGTTATATCCAGATTGAGGGACAAGAGATTGAAAAATACCATGGTTCTGCTTAAAAAAAACATCAAAGTGTAAAAATGTAAACACAAGGAAATGTCAGAACTTCAAGCTTTTTAAAAACAGATTTACAAGACTCTCTTTGACGAATGCCAGAAACAATTCGCATTGCCCTCTTCTGCAAGACAAAGATACAATGCGTATTGCATCTCTCGGAACCCCAGATGGTTACCGCATAAGAAAGGAAAGGAAAAATAAGTGCATAATATAAGTAGAACATCAGTGTTTACAAAATGAGAAAGCCTACGCAGTACAAATATTCCAGAACTTATCCTCTGCGCCACGTCGCTTATATGACAGGAAAAACTTAAATTTCTGTCAATAGATAAGCCCAAAAACTTAACGCTTTGTTCAGAAAAGACTTCTACACCATCAACCCAAACACTATAGGGGTTCTGACCCTGGACGCACATGGTGTCAATGTTACCTATGGGTGTAACCTTTATTCTTTTTTAGTTCTTTATAGAATTTTAAAATATTAAGACCATACCGGTAGTAAACTAATATACTTAAAAAATTTTGTATTGTCACCGCTTCAACCCAAATTATTATTTATATTAGAAAATTCTAGAAGCATTAGACTTAGCTGTGTTGCTATTTCTTTTCTCCCTTTATCTAATTGTTCTGTAAACCTTTTTGCGATTTTAATGTGACTAGGCTTACGCACAGGCAGGTTTGCCCTTGTAGGCATTCCAGTATTATCTTAAAATTAGTTTAATTTACTTAAAGATGTGTACGTTTACTGCCTATGTTGCTATGAATAGCCTATTTATAAGATTCATTAAAAACCATTGATGGATCAAACGTCGTTCATTCATTCAATCCTTTGCTCAAGTATGAATAAGTCTTTCACAATGGGAGGAAACTTGGAGATTAACTGTTCTATTGAATACGGTTTACGGTCTAGTGCATTCTAGTCAGCAAGTTTGTCGCTAACTGAACTTATGCATGTTCAAGGACAGGTGCCCAGATAAGGCTGGTAGTTTAACTGTTCTATTGAATACGGTTTACGGTCTAGTGCATTCTAGTCAGCAAGTTTGTCGCTAACTGAACTTATGCATGTTCCAGGACAGGTGCCCAGATAAGGCTGGTAGTTTAACTGTTCTATTGAATACGGTTTACGTTCTAGTGCATCTAGTCAGCAAGTTTGTCGCTAACTGAACTTATGCATGTTCCAGGACAGGTGCCCAGATAAGGCTGGTAGTTTAACTGTTCTATTGAATACGGTTTACGTTCTAGTGCATCTAGTCAGCAAGTTTGTCGCTAACTGAACTTATGCATGTTCCAGGACAGGTGCCCAGATAAGGCTGGTAGTTTAACTGTTCTATTGAATACGGTTTACGGTCTAGTGCATTCTAGTCAGCAAGTTTGTCGCTAACTGAACTTATGCATGTTCCAGGACAGGTGCCCAGATAAGGCTGGTAGTTTAACTGTTCTATTGAATACGGTTTACGGTCTAGTGCATTCTAGTCAGCAAGTTTGTCGCTAACTGAACTTATGCATGTTCCAGGACAGGTGCCCAGATAAGGCTGGTAGTTTAACTGTTCTATTGAATACGGTTTACGGTCTAGTGCATTACTAGTCAGCAAGTTTGTCGCTAACTGAACTTATGCATGTTCCAGGACAGATGCCCTGATAAGGCTGGTAGTTTAACTGTTCTATTGAATACGGTTTACGGTCTAGTGCATTCTAGTCAGCAAGTTTGTCGCTAACTGAACTTATGCATGTTCCAGGACAGGTGCCCAGATAAGGCTGGTAGTTTAACTGTTCTATTGAATACGGTTTACGGTCTAGTGCATTCTAGTCAGCAAGTTCGTCGCTAACTGAACTTATGCATGTTCCAGGACAGGTGCCCAGATAAGGCTGGTAGTTTAACTGTTCTATTGAATACGGTTTACGGTCTAGTGCATTCTAGTCAGCAAGTTTGTCGCTAACTGAACTTATGCATGTTCCAGGACAGGTGCCTAGATAAGGCTTGTAATTTAACTGTTCTATTGAATACGGTTTACGTTCTAGTGCATTCTAGTCAGCAAGTTTGTCGCTAACTGAACTTATGCATGTTCCAGGACAGGTGCCCAGATAAGGCTGGTAGTTTAACTGTTCTATTGAATACGGTTTACGGTCTAGTGCATTCTAGTCAGCAAGTTTGTCGCTAACTGAACTTATGCATGTTCCAGGACAGGTGCCCAGATAAGGCTGGTAGTTTAACTGTTCTATTGAATACGGTTTACGGTCTAGTGCATTCTAGTCAGCAAGTTTGTCGCTAACTGAACTTATGCATGTTCCAGGACAGGTGCCCAGATAAGGCTGGTAGTTTAACTGTTCTATTGAATACGGTTTACGGTCTAGTGCATTCTAGTCAGCAAGTTTGTCGCTAACTGAACTTATGCATGTTCCAGGACAGGTGCCCAGATAAGGCTGGTAGTTTAACTGTTCTATTGAATACGGTTTACGGTCTAGTGCATTCTAGTCAGCAAGTTTGTCGCTAACTGAACTTATGCATGTTCCAGGACAGGTGCCCAGATAAGGCTGGTAGTTTAACTGTTCTATTGAATACGGTTTACGGTCTAGTGCATTCTAGTCAGCAAGTTTGTCGCTAACTGAACTTATGCATGTTCCAGGACAGGTGCCCAGATAAGGCTGGTAGTTTAACTGTTCTATTGAATACGGTTTACGGTCTAGTGCATTCTAGTCAGCAAGTTTGTCGCTAACTGAACTTATGCATGTTCCAGGACAGGTGCCCAGATAAGGCTGGTAGTTTAACTGTTATATTGAAAATGGCTTACAGTTTAGTGCACTCTAGTCATTAAGTTTATCTCTAACTGAACATATGCATGTTCCAGGACAGGTGAAAATATTAGGCTTATGGTTTAACTGTTCTATTCAATACTTTTACACAAAAAATCAATTATTTAGAGGTGATGTTGCAATAATATATTGTATATTGCCAATTACATTTATAACAGTATATTTAAACAATTACTAGTTTTCTCTTTGATGCAATAAAATTTGAAATCGCAGAAATGACTCAGTGAGATATTCAATTAGCCTATAATTAATATAAATATCCAGTCAAATAAAGTTATGTTAGTCAGATTTTACAAGTTAATAAAATTGTGTTGGATAATACTGCAGTATTGTTCCCTAAATAAAAATCAAAATTGAGGTTAGCTTTAATAACAATTAAGTATGAAAGACTGTTACTGCTTCTGACGCAACAAATAAAAACTAAAATGTTTCCATTGTTCTTGTTTTTATATACGAGTATATATATATTTTGCTTGTTGCTAAATTCTGTATAATTATTAATTTTCTGTAGTTAAAATAACATGTTCTCGATTTTTAACCAACCATACCAGTGTTTTGATTTTTTTTTTCAAATATGTTTCTAGTGTAGTACACAAAAGTCCATCAATTGTCATAAAGTGGCCTTTACTGTTATATGTGACTTCGACTACATTTTTCTTCAGGGAAAAAGTGGCAAACATAAACTTGTTAGACAGTAATCAATATAAGGCATGATATTTTTCAAAAAATGACTCTATCTCTTAATCAGCTTTCTTTAACTCTAAAGGACTGTGATTCTGCTTGTATATACGAAGATGGAATGATTCGTCAGATTCATCGTTTCACATAACACAGTTTATAACTAAATATCTATTCTTTGACAAAAACGAATAGATGTTTTATTATTGAACTAAATAAAACATAGGGTAAAAGTAAAATATTATTCCAAAAGTCAAGTCAAGTGTATTCATCTAATTTTTCATTAGACCAACGTAAAGTATTCGCTAATGACCAGCCAAACTCCATGGACTGACGTACAACAATAATCGAACTCAATGTTTCTCATGTATAAATTTAGCTTTATACGAACTTTTAATTTTATAGGTTGGTTCGTGTTCGAGATATCATGCGGAGAGACAGACAGACATAGATGACATTTTTCAGCTCCACGAGTAATAGGCTTTTCTAAAGCTCAGATAATTAGTAATTTTCTAAACGTCAAAAACAAATTATGTGAATAGTTTTATAATTTTTTAAAACTTGTATTGTTAGAAAGTCCCCAAGCACCAAATAATACAAAACTAATTGCAAGTATTTGATCATAGACAGCCCAGTCACTTTATAATGATTAAGTTAGTTTTCATACATTTTATGTTAACACCCTCAATGTTATTGTCGCGGTACGCAATATGATTAGTCACATAAAGTATATTGCTAGCCAATATCAAAGGAAAATGTGAGATTCCACATGACAATGTAAGCTACGTTATTACTAGTATTAAGAGTTCATTTGATGCCCTTTAAAGGGGAAAGTGTCGTAAGGTCAGGAAAGGTCAGGACTCAGGAGGTCACGCTGTAGTAAACTAGTTAATGCACGAGTACGTATAAAATGTGGTATAAAATTTAAACTAACAAGGTAACTTGTTTCGTGGTGCATAGTAGTATATAATATTTTATCTTTTAAAATAATGAGTTCTACAAAAACATATCTTAAACCAGTCTTTAAAAAGTACTTTACAATGTATTTGGCTGAGTGCTATCGAAGCTTATCACTCCGGGGTTGGAAAGATTTCATTTATGTCTCTATCTCGAAAAAAAACTGTCCAACACACATGGAATTTTGCACAAAGGTTCATTTTTATAGGTAATACTGAGTTCGATGATTGTGCTTGTCATACCATGGGGTTTTAGGGAATATTTGTATATAGGTGCAAGAGTAATCACGATGACATCTAGAAAATAGTTTAGTTAGTAAATTTGTTAAATAATTGTACAACAATCACAGGACACTTTAACATGTGACATGTATACACATACAAACTAATTACCTTGTTCATACACAATTCATGTACCTTTTCTACAATAAACATTGCTATAAAACCCAAGTAAATGAGAAAATTTTGTTTATCATGTGGCAAGATATGCCAAGGAGATTTTATCTGTAGACTTGAACAAGTGTTGCAAAAAACTTCATTTTTACATAGACAAGCGTGAATGGTGCATGTCTAAACAGGGAATTTTGTTGAGCCGTTTTGATGCCTCTTATATGTAATCTGATATAATTTCACACTCATCTGCTAGGGAGATGTAAAACTCTCTTTCCTACACGATTATCTGTATGTGTATTTCATTCCTCTTGACTGGGCATCCATAGAATTGAAATTGAAATTTTGCATGCAGGAACTCTTTTCTTTAACTTTGGTTTTATAATTTCCAAACTGACTGCTCGAATCAAGTAATTTTTACCGAGACACAAATTGTTTTATTTAATCATCATACTGTATATAAAATTAGGACAAATTATATACAAATCTTATTACTTATTTGCAGTTTCTCTTATTAGTTTACAAAGTTAACGCCAGTTGAATAAAACTAGTTTTTTGTTGCCCTACGTCACCTGGTACAGTAAAAATATTCTTCCTTACATCAACTATCCAAACTGTTATAATATTATTCTCACTGCAGCTGTGTTTCTTCCAGTTTTCAGTCACCATTGGTAAATAAATGAGCCGCTGCAGTCTGTTTTATTATCTTTTTCTACGTGCAAACATCGCTGTTGAAATTGCATAGTACAGCACTTTTTGTTATGTAAAAATATAATTTGAAATATATAATATATATATTATAAATTATGTATTTATAACACATATATTATATTATGTTATGTATTTAATTTTACTATCGACATCGTACCATTTTAACGTCCACCAGAATTAGTGCGATTGACGATTGATTTCTTTCATACAAATATTCCTCTACTAATAATTAAATCTTAACTTAATAAATTCAAGTTGTGTGCTTACATCGCGTATATGCTATTCAGGTTCTCGGCTCCTGATCTGAGAAATAGTTATTAGTGTGTACTTTATATAAGTAAAGGAGTTAATTGGCTTCTTCGTCAGTATATTTTTTCGTTAATCTATTGTTGTTCCATCGCAAAAGAAAACCAGACGATTATTTACACTTAGGAATTACTGAAAATTCCACAGAACTGATAAAAAATTTCACCAATCACAGATAAACACTTAAAGTCGACCATCAGAACAAGGGGAAGGCAGAATAAATAATGTGTGTAAGCGGCAATGAGGCGACGGTATCTCCTGCCATTGAATTGTAAATTACTCCACAGTCCTGCATTTGAATATTTACGCAACTGAGACTAAGCAAGCAGAAACTCAGTTTTGGTCCTGAGGATGAAAAACTAATCCAAATACTTCTCAAAAACTTTGATTTATTCACATTTTGTCCTTACTTTCATGAAATATTCTGAGATTTATTATTATGAGATATTTGTATGCAAACGGGTAGTTTTTAAAATAGGAGGAGTAAATAGTACTTTTTTCGTGAAAAAGGCGGGTTCCTCTTTGGTCTTATCCTGCCCATTCTCATAGGTTACTGGTCTGTATGAGTATCTTTTAAAACAGAACAAGGGGAGAGTTGGTACAGTGCAAAGTGTAACTTGAATTTATAACTGAGATCAAATGTCCGACGCTTTAGACCACTGGGTAACCACCTCTCTCAAACAAGATCTAAATAAAGTCTTGTGTTTATATAGAAAGTAACCAAAAGTATAGGATAAGTCATATTAAAAAACCAAGCTACCATACTGTTTGGTAAGGAATAACAATGATTCTCTACGAACTAAGGGACAAGAAACTAATTTTTTAAAGTAAATAAATCATACTGCTCTTTATTCTGTCACTTCAAACAACTAATGAAGAATCACGTGTAAAGGAATTAACCACAGGAAACATACAATCCAGCCCAACCATCGGTTGTCGTTCGATAATCAGCCGCTGGAATCTCGCGAATTTCTACGAAGAGCCACTCATTAGCTGATGTAAAAGGCCTTGAAAGACTTTAAAACTTTGTGATCTCCAGACTAATATGAAAAACGATCTGGATTAGTAATGCAAGTAAAGAATTTGTTGAAATGGCTCACGACCATTGAAGATGTCACGACGCCTAAATTACGATGTATTCTATTCTATTCAAATCTATTAATCTATGTACTATTCTCCAATAACATTACTGATAATGACAATATTGTTAATTCTATTATTCTGAATAGAAAGGTGAACCAATACGCTGGATTTCTTATAAAAATGGTGAATTATATGTTAAATACATTTATTAAAGAACTAAACTTGTTAATTTTTCTCAAAACTTAAACACACAAAAAGGTGAGTTATAAATTTCTTACTTCGGGTAGTTATTAAAATCTACTTAGAGCAGTTAACGACTATTATGGTTGCCACTATCGTGAGAATTTTATCTTTTCACTTTTTTTATAAATAATATAATCTATTGTACTATCCGAAATAGACAAAAGCTAAAATATTAATTGTATGGTTAGGTCAAGGTGAACCATACGAAACCCAACTTTAATATTATTTAATAATATAAGTTGTTTAATAATTAGTAAATACACTTCTCTAGGGAATATAAAAGGGAAAGTTCTTGCCCACCCATTCAGCCATCACTGATTTGCATACTTGCTGATATCATCAGAAACATTGAATTTGGCGCAATTTGCAGATTAAATTTAAAAAACCAAACCATTCTCAAATAGATCAAATATCGATAGGGACTTAATGGGGTTGCAATCCGTGGAAGTGTTATGTTTTGTTTCTTAACTTCTATATGTCCTAGAAGGATGAAGCTTGACAGACACGTGTCTTGGATTCTGATTAGACAACTATAACTATTCATATTTTCTGGAATATCAACCAACCATTGGGTTTAAAATAGATTTGTATCTCCTAAAATAACTATATTTCTTCTATTTCCTAATTTGCTGGTGAAGCCGCTCCGTCTATCCGCAAATGGTGATAGAGGCGTGGCTAGACCTAAAGACACAGAGAGAGAAATTATAATTGTTAAAATTCTATATATATATATACAGTATATATATATATATATATATATATATAGGAGGTTTTATATATGTAAGTATATATATATATATATATATATATATATATATATATATATATATATATATATATACTAAAGATACTTACATATATAAAACCTCCTTCCTCCTATTTTATGCCATTATATGGGTAAACAATAAGAAACAAGTTTTGATGTAGGGCAAAGCCAAAATCTAATAAGGTGTACTTAATATTTTACAAGGATATCTTTTTTAGGTTTCACACAAAGAACAAATCCACAAAGCGATATACAAATTATATTTCTTCATTAAATAGTACAAAGATTACTCTTTATAATAATACATTAAAGAGTTTATCACACAGCTAAAATACTTTTATTATACCAAATATTATACACTCATAAAATATTTTTAAAAGTCATTTGTTAAAGATGTCAGCTAGCTAGCTTTCCAAGTATAGAAGAAATAACTATTACCACTGTATTATTATCAAGCATTTTGAGCTCATTAACTGAATATATTAAAATAATTCCAAACCAAATTTCTTGAAGTAGAATAAAATGTCAAGCAGGATTTGTGGACAATATCTGAAGAAAATGAAAGACTATAAGAGACAGTAATATGAGCAACATCATAACAAGTATTAGGAGTTCATTTGATGACCTTTTAAGGAGAAAATATCGTTAGGTCAGGAAAGGTCACAGGGTCACACTATAGCAAACCTGTTATTGCACGAGTAGAAACATTAACTGTTATTATAACTGTTATTAACTGATTTTGTTAAATTTGTTCTAAGACCAAAGGGAAATAGTTCTATGCTGCATAGTATTATAGTTGTTAAATTTATGTACACCACGCATTTCATACAAATGATAGCATGAATTAAGTTAAACAAATCGAAACTTTCCTCTAAAAAATCTCGAAAGCTTATTAAAAAAGGCATTCAATGGTGAATACGGTCTCCAAAATAACACCAGAAAACAGCTAAATAATCAAATTAAACTTTCAAGGAGAAAATATATAAATGGATTATTTAGTTGTTTTATGTACGTTCATAAACCTGATGATTAATACATTACAAAACAAACAAAAAACTAAAACTTCCCTAAAACATTTAGTTTAAAAATGATATACTACATAACCAAACGAAAAAAATTAATAATTGTTACTAACAAATGGCCTAAACATTTATCCTCGCCAGCAACTCGCTATCCTCCCTTGATTCTCCGATTTAGCCACAAATTTGCTATAGTATAGAAGTATATACTTATTTTTCAAAGTATAAAGGTATAGTAAGTCAGTAACTCAACTTATACAAATGCAATTAATTAAGTAATTTGCAAATTAAAATAGCTTTTTATCCGTTTTAAAAAACAAAATAACCCTCATACGACTAATTAATGTGACTTTTTACAGAGGGAATAACACAAAGAAACTATTTTTACTTAATTTTAATACGCTTTGAATATAATTAAATTTTTTGAAAAGTAGAACAATACCGCATATTTTGTTCGTTTCCTCGTGTTCCCAATAAAACATGTTTTTACTGTACTGATAAAAAAAATTTTGAATTTGTATGTTAATCCCTTTTTTACTGTCAAATTCTTCATTGGGTCTGATAAAGTTACATGGAAATAATTTGTTATGCATGCAATTATAATATGGTATTGCATGCATTACAAATATGCTTTTACGTTTTAAATTGTCTTTACAAGTTTTAAACATATTTTCATTTTAAATATTCACTACATGAATAAATATCGACAAAAATAAGGTATTTGTATTTTGTGAATAAGTGACAGGGTATAGAATAATAAGTATCACTATATTTTATTATTGAGGGAGATTAAATGAACATATTAGCTTAGTGACTGGAAAGGTTGGTCTATTTATCTGTGTTTTCCTTTTTAATTTTTTTTTTTTAATTGTAGTAGTTAATATTCAATTTTCGAATTTCGAATTATTGTTTCATTATGGAACTCATACTATTTGACAGTAAACATAATATATTAAGGTTGCTTTTGCTTTAATAGTGAAAATTAATTTTTATTCATCTCATTTCAAATAATAAAATTATGGGATAAACATAGTTGGGCATATATTCAACAGTGATGATTCATTTACACAATTCAATTTATTAAATACAATTCGTCAGAGTAAACAGTATGGAAACGTGTAAATCTTGTCAGTAAATCTTGACTATGGTAAATAAATAAAATAACATTATTTTTTTTTAACTTATAACAGTTTAATTACCTTTAAGGTAGCGCATTACAATACTGTAAGCCAATACAATTTTGACGGAAAGCCAATGACAGTTTTTGGTTTGTGCACAAACATATATTATGCAGAGACGTCGTAGCCTAATGCCTAAATGAATCCATACATGCACTGGTGTCTGGTATAATGACATATTAAAACCGTGAAATAAAATCAGTTTTATATAGTCTTCATTGTTTATAGCCATAAACTGATCTAATTTAAGAGACATGCAATGTACGTTGTGAAACTCACATTTGGAGATGTGTGATTCCAGGCTTAATACACGCAACTCTACATTCTCTCTGTTACCGCATACCCTAAATGTCCTGGTTAATAGTAAGTAGTATGTGAGAATGACATTTCCTTAAAGAGATGATATGCCTGTACAATACCATTTCAAATGTTATTTATTATTTACTTTACTGCAACACCAATTGTCCTACTGCATTCATTATGGTCTAAATGGTACATATATGTAGCTCATAATCCGTTTAAGCAAATGAAACTGGATTAAAATACTCTTACTCAAAATATACACACCGAATAAAACTATAAAAAATAAACATTTTGTAGGATGTAGTGATTTTCTTTACTCCAGGTCTGCACATAAAACTCGTACACTAATAATGGACAATACTGTAAAATACCGCTACTTCGGGTATCATAGAGACACCACACCACGTATTGCGTTACAGGCTTCGCAAAGGTTTGCATGGAAAATTAATTTGTCGACGCAAATCCCATGGCGGGACATGTACCATCAACCAAATCGATGGCCTTCATACATAAAGGAGGTAAATTTTCATGCTTCATGCTTCAAGTTTTTATATCGGTTCGTTTTAGAGATATGGGCCAGACACACAGAGATTACACATTTTTCCAGCCCCACGAGTGATAACGCTTCGCTAACGCTCTGCCAAGTATTAATCTTTTTAATGCAAAGTTTTAAATTTTTTGTAATTCTACTCTAGCACTAAAAGGTTCCTAGAGCTTTTAGTTAATGGCTTTTTGCTATTACAAACATAAAAATAAATGTTTACACCATTTGATGTAAACAAGGTATCAGATGTTACTTCATGGCCATTAGGTTTTAGTTTACAAATAAGAAGTTTGCATGTCAACAAAGAACATAAATCCACCTCACATAGCCTAAGTTTCACTCTATTTCAATTTTTGATGACTGTTTTATGACTTTACTGAATATATACAATTTTTTAACTAAGTTTTATAACATAGCATATATAGTCAGAGGTTATTTGTCTTAAGATCTAGGTTTATAAGAAATAAAAAGCCAGGTTTAACTTCACGTATGTGAAAAATAGTAAGAGTAGAGCCTAAGTTTGCTTTCCCGTAATATGTTTTAGTAAAAGTTTACTTTGAATACATTTTCTTTAAATGGGAAATTCTTTATAGATGCATATCACAGTTTTCGACCTCAGAATGAATAAAAATGTGTAATCCAACCAATTTTAGCTTAACAGTGTATCAAATATTTGGCTATAAATGTTTTACAACAATCGTCAATTCTTTATAGCTGCTATAAATGCATTCTCGCGTGTTAGCCATTAGATAGATAATAGCGCGAAAGGTCACGAAATAGACGCTTCTCGTGCCAACCCACCTAATTGGAATTTATAGACGATGCTTCCAGTTTTATGGTTTTATACAAGTCGAACTTTTCGTAAAGTTTCTATTTTCAATATAAATCACTTCTCATGTTTTATTGTGACTATGTAATAGCCATTTATATTCTCAATGCATAACTCTAATTAATGATTTATTAATGTTATTTTTTAACAAAGATCTTTTTTGCAATAGGTTAGGTATAAATTGTAAACTGCCATCAAATCTTCCAAAAATTATAAAAGAATAAAAATAAGAAAGAATAGTTTTAAAATTCAAAACTTTTTTAATATTCTTCTTATCCTTAATATGCGTTGTTATTTAATATACAAGTATAGCCTACACACCCACTGTACATACACACACATATGCATGTGCGTAACCTAATTTTTCACGTGTATAAACATAATTTTTTAAATAATTTGTTATTGAATTTACTCCTCATAACTTTCAAATATTAATAGAATTATAATTTACCCCTTAAAATAAAAACATGCTATTTAATTTAGGTTATTTATACTCTTTGCCGGCATGAGTAATCTCCAGAACAAGAGGAAACTTAGGGTGCGGACTATCTGATCTGTTGAATGCAGCTTAGTCTGTACCACACCAGTCAGCAAGTTTGTTGCTAACTAGACTTATCCTGTTCTAGGACATGTGACAAGATAAGGCTACTGCCAAACACAATAAAGATTTATTGTTGCATAACTAATGACATATCGGCAGATTAACTTGTCGCTTCTTTTTCATAAACTAAGCCTATTATTCACATTCTAGTCATTGCAATGCCATGTTTTTACACATGAAATTATACAAAGTTTTGTATGGCTTGTATATGGCTAAAGGTTATTGACAAATGAGACAATTCTCCGTCATTAAAAACGTTTGAAATGTCATTGGATAAGTTATGTTATTTTAAGTGGAGGGAGAGTTTTCCTGAGTATGCACGTATCTAGTTGAGCATATCCTCCATAACATTGCATTACATGAACGTGATACAATGTTGATAATATACACATGATATTTGATATTCTAGTGTGGGTCATTACAAGATGACTACACCAACCTTGAAGACTTGAGTGTCCTGTGGGAAGCAGCAGAAGGAAAAAGACACAAGGCGTGATGAAATCCAATTTAAAATTTACTACAGTTACACATTAAATCTCATTGGGGAGCAGACAAACTGAAGAAATACGAACCAAAAAGTCTAGGTATTTCTCTTAGTTTTACTTATATACGTTTTACGGTAGGTAAAATAAGGTTTTAATACGCTTCTTAGCAATAGACTAGTGTAGTGGGTATGGCGGTTATCGTAAGATAACCGAGTCAAGCAACGTCGAGCGTGGCTACTGCTTGGATGGGTGACCGCTGAACGAACCTGTACCTTGTAAGCTGCCCGCCTGCCCGGCCATTGGTGGTGGTTCGCAGTTCATCTTTATCCATTAACCTGTTTAATATTTCGTGGTTGTCGTCTGTGCAATAACTATGAAAATTTGATTCTTAGGGTGTTCTTGGTTCAAGGAAAAGTTGGATTAATGTTGGAGTCTATAAAGCTATTTAAGTAAAATTTTTCTTTCATTTATATAATAAGTTTAAAATATTTTAGCTGTTCAATTACTTAGTTTTAATACGCGGAAAATTTGATATCACTAAAAGGAATGATACCGTGATATCGCGTAGTTTCTTTATAACAATATCATATTGGCGATCAAAATGTATAGCGAATATTTTGTTCTATAAATTATTCAGCCTTCTATTATATTATAGGATAGATATCATACAGACAAGAGTGATAAATACTTATGAATTGATTACGAGAGCTTGAAAGTTAGAGTAACATTCATAATCGTAAGCGACTATGAGGCAGCGGCGTATCTCCTGTCATTGAATTGTAAATTACGCCACAGTCCTGTATTTGAATATTCCCCCATCTGAGACTAAGCAGAATAAGCTCAATTTTGGTTCTGAGAGTTACGAAAGCAAACAACACTTATTTGAATTTTTATTCGGTTATAGTATATCTGAACGATCCCAAAACTTATTATTGTGAATTTTGAATTTACCTACTGACAATGACATTCCTCAACTGCGACGTTTCGTCAACGCTCTGGTTATCATTTCGTTGTAGGTTAAAAAGAAACACAGCACACAGTACAAACATTTTAATAAATAATAAAAATATTAATAAAACACGAATTGCTACGACGCGGTATCTATATGTTACTGGAGGAAGAAACTTGTCGGGATGGCCTTTGTTTATTAACTTATAATTTCCAGGTGCATATTCGTGTCAAACCTTGGATTGAATTGAGTGTTTATCTTATCAAAATTGCCTATAAAACTAAATTGGCATAATGACATTATAGTCACACAAATAAAAAGTAGGTGACCGTCTACATGCATTGAACCACAAAGTTAACAACATTTGTAAAATATATAGGGGTTATAGTAATATAAATAACATCATTGACTTAATAAATATCCGTAAGAAAACTCGAACTAGGATCATTTTGTGGTCAGCATGTGGTTTATACAATACAGTGAAGTGATTGTCACAGGCACTATCTGGGACAAACGGGTAGAACATTCTAAACCCGTTTTAAGGAACACTTTCCAAATAACACTGCTACACAACGGTAAAATTACGCTGAAAATCCGTTACAATGTGGCCATAACTACGCAATATACATAAAAACCGACAAATTACTCACAAATGGAAGAAAAATACTTTATTGTTGACGATTTAAAATTGTGAGATATTCAAACCAATACAAAGTGACTACGACGACGCCAGAGTGATGAATGAAACACTCAGGCCAATTCATTATTTGACACGGTAATGCATCTGGCAATGATATGTTTTTCATTTTAACCTGCAACGAAACGCTAAAGCGTGAAGATGTCAGTGTCCTGCCGAAACGCGTATAAACGACACAAAGGAACGTCAGAAGGTAACTGCATAATTACCTTTAACTCGCAGTAAAAATTAACTATAACTTCATTATTGTGTTCCATTTTATGAAATAATTACAACATCCAATAGTTTTAATTTGAACACAACTTTAGCACCCAAGGGACACAAATAAAGGGAAATACTTCATATATGTATTTTAGTAACAGTTATAAGGTTTAAATACATTACGTGTCTTCAGCAAGTCTCCCTACGTAATTTCACGTCTATAGCACATTTAATTAGGCTACATGTATTACTATATCACATGTCAAAATGTCGTGTGATTGCATTCAGCTTGATTATGCATTTAATTACTCTATGGTTTTCTCTTTCCTATCATAGTTATACATAAGACCAGTGTATAAAAATACTCTATTGCTCATTCAAATCCAATGAATTAACATCCACCAAAATCGAAATGAAGCAAAAATTTAAGTGTATTGATCGGCCAGAGAGAGACAGAAATAAACAATTTTCAGCTCTCCTCGAGTGACGCATAACTTTTAACAGTAGGTCACTTCGTTTTCACTATATCGTTTGGACAGAAATAACATTTTCCAGCCCCCTTCGTATAATGCAATACTTTACAGTAGGCTTTACAGTAGGTCACTTCGTTTTCGCGATATCGTTTGGACAGAAATAACATTTTTCAGCCCCCTCGAGTAATGCAATACTTTAAGCCTGTAGGTCACTTCGTTTTCGCGATATCGTTTGGACAGAAATAACATTTTTCAGCCCCCTCGAGTAATGCAATACTTTAAGCCTGTAGGTCACTTCGTTTTCGCGATATCGTTTGGACAGAAATAACATTTTTCAGCCCCCTCGAGTAATGCAATACTTTAAGCCTGTAGGTCACTTCGTTTTCGCGATATCGTTTGGACAGAAATAACAGTTTTCAGCCCCCTCGAGTAATGCAATACTTTAAGCCTGTAGGTCACTTCGTTTTCGCGATATCGTTTGGACAGAAATAACATTTTTCAGCCCCCTCGAGTAATGCAATACTTTAAGCCAGTAGGTCACTTCATTTTCGCGATATCGTTTGGACAAAAATAACATTTTTCAGCCCCTCGAGTAATGCAATACTTTAAGCCTGTAGGTCACTTCGTTTTCGCGATATCGTTTGGACAGAAATAACATTTTTCAGCCCCCTCGAGTAATGCAATACTTTAAGCCAGTAGGTCACTTCATTTTCGCGATATCGTTTGGACAGAAATAACATTTTTCAGCCCCCTCGAGTAATGCAATACTTTAAGCCTGTAGGTCACTTCGTTTTCGCGATATCGTTTGGACAGAAATAACAGTTTTCAGCCCCCTCGAGTAATGCAATACTTTAAGCCTGTAGGTCACTTCGTTTTCGCGATATCGTTTGGACAGAAATAACATTTTTCAGCCCCCTCGAGTAATGCAATACTTTAAGCCAGTAGGTCACTTCATTTTCGCGATATCGTTTGGACAGAAATAACATTTTTCAGCCCCCTCGAGTAATGCAAAACTTTAAGCCAGTAGGTCACTTCATTTTCACGGTATCGTTTGGACAGAAATAACATTTTTCAGCCCCCTCGAGTAATGCAAAACTTTAAGCCAGTAGGTCACTTCATTTTCACGGTATCATTTGGACAGAAATAACATTTTCCACCGCTCCTCGAGTAAAGTAATACTTTAAGGTCATTGGAGATATATTTCGGACAGGCTTTGCTGCCGTTCAGCCAATAATAGTATGAGTTCAAACCTATTTATTTATATAAAACTATTTTAAAAACTAATAATATTTCACTAATCTTAAGCTAAATCTGCATAGTGCACAAGTATGAGTATAATAGTACTTGTAATTAGTGACAAGAAGAGATCCATAAAGAATGGAAATAAATGTTTTTAACTTTATGTAATTTATTGTAATATTCTTCAACGTTATTTTAACAACAACTTCGTTATTGCCTCGGTCGAATGTAGTTTGCAAATGCACGTACCAAGCAAGACCCCACTGCGATATTCAATTATCCTCAATACAATCAAGTCCATAAAGTTTTCATGACCAGTCTTTACAGCAAGTTTCTAACATTACGTTGGATTACTGCTGTAATATTCCGTAATAATGTTCTAAGGTAGTTTTAGTTACAATATTAAAACTAAAATTGTTGTGCCACGTTTTTTTAATTTCTATATGTATTTAAAGAAATTAAATATACAGAATGTGTACCTGGTTTCCAATGGTTGTTATTTATTTTTATTAGATAAGCGTAAGCAAAGACTCGCAGGGCTATAAACATTTAATATCTGTCCGTCTGTCTACACGATATCTGGAAACGGACTGACTTAGGCATGAAATTTCACATATTGTACAATTGTTGATATAAGCAACTCTTAGTTTGATGTGGTACATGTCACTCCGTTGTATTTGGCTGAGAGTGAGCAAATATGTTTACAATTGTACTATATGTAACCTAGAGTCAAAATAGCTGGATAAATTAATAGTTTTTTATGTGAGGCTGCTTACGTTTACAAAGAGTATTAGGTAAGAACTTATGAGAACACTGTTATCGTGCACGATATTCTTTTTTCCTACTGTTCAAAGCTCAAAAGGAAGGATTTTGTTTACAACTGAGAGAAAAAGTGTAGCTGTAGTTTCAAGGCATTTGTTTATTTCATGCAATCAGAATAGTAACTACAGAGCTAAACTCTACCACTAAGGCCATCTTTAGAAAATATTAATATAATCTATACAAAAAAATGTCACAACTAAAGATAATGCTATTGAAAGTAAGATGAAAATCAATGAATCCAATTTGATTTTTTTAAGGCTTTTGAGAAATAACATAGGAACCCTTAAATAAATTACTGTATACTCAAATACTTTTCTACTATAAGGTAAATACTGTTATTCGTGAAAAATTAAAAAACTACAAATACCGGAATGTTTACATAAGTAGAGGATGAGGGATTAGAAGTTAAAATGACTGCATTCTTGAATCATAGAACCACCCACTGATATTGACAGAACCAAAAATATTTTATTGATATTAAACAAAATTTCGTCAGATTTCATTCAGAACTCATGTGACATTTGGGTATTGGAATGCTTTCCTGTGGGTCTTAACTAAATGTAAGCAAGCTGCAACTCCTTATTTGTATTAGAGGTTGTAATTAACCACATTGAACGTTGCGTGGTTGCTGGTTTTCTATTGGTTGTCAAATTAATGGTTATCTTTATTAATCAGTTATATTATGCATGGAGAAAATAACTATTTGAGAATTAATCGTTTAAACGAGATGTTGAGAGTGTATGACGTTTTGACGTGACAACGTCTTAAATTAGGTTGCGGCTCGGAGTCACTCATGAAAAAGTGTAACGCCCGGTAACGTTACGATGCCCGTCCAGTGGGTCCGCCGCACGGGATCCGCACGGGATAAAGCAGATAACTGTGGGTCCGCCGCACGGGATAAAGCAGATAACTATGTTTATTCGTGAAAATGTGGAGTGCTTAGATTCGTCATTTACAACAACTACAACAATAAAGGTAAATAATTGTACACTGATATTTCATTATCGTAAACTATGATTGATTGATTCATTGTTAGATTGACACAAAAGTTGAGAAACTGAGTTTATAGGTTATGTCATACTATTGACAAATGTTGATAGTGTTAAGTAAATTATTAGTTCAAATCACTCTGCAATCAATCGTAATTCAGTCGATTGAGAAGAAACAGCGCGTATTGCTAGTCAAACATTTAAAATAACAAATTATAACCTCTAACCTGTCATAACAGTGCGACCAAACAAACGAACTAAACCGACCAATCACCACGCGCGGAGTTAGAATTTAACTGTGTTTAGCAAGAATTTCAAATTCCAATTTTAGTAAATGTTTTATTCAACTTTACCATTTACAATAACAAATTTTAATTAATATCAAATTATGTACAATGTTTTAGTAAACAAAATATATTTCTATAGTTAAAATTTGTGCAATTCTTATTTTCATTCAATTCCTTGTTCCTATTGTGCAATTTAATAATATTCATATCAATAAATATTCTACCGAGAAAAAGACGTTGTCACGTAAAATCTTCGCCCGTAAAACCGACTTTACAGGCAACCATAATTTTTTTCATACAAATTTAGGAGTTCGATAAAGGATTTTATTAGGAATTAGAGGTGCCTCGGAACTTGATTTACGAGGGGGATTAGTTAGCCATTGTTAAATAAAGCCAAAGTTACTTTAGTGGACCAAGAATATGTGATAACCTTTACTCATAAGTTTTTTAAGTTAAACATATGATAAAATAGCTACCGATAAATTGACCTTACGTAGTTGGTCAATAAAATTGACTGTTTACCGGAAGTTGGATGATTACTACAGATTTGAACTAATACAAATCTAGTATGAATTTCAGTTTACTGAAAGTTAGTTTTACCATTATTGTTCTTGGCATGGACATAGTCATGTTCACAGTAGAATACCTAGACCACGTATTTGAATTTATGATGTCATTGTAGCTTATTAAGGGATCAATTTATCCTACAATTGGCTTATGATGAACATGAGGGTATGTTTACCACCATGTTTCAAGAAATGTGTGGGAGGATAAGGCAAAATATACTGATATCTTTTTGGGGACATTTGCTGGTTAAATTATGCTTCAGATTTCAACTGTGATAAAAAATGTCTGGGTATGAAGAAAGCACTGAACCGATTCAAAATGGGCCTTTAATTTTGACTTTTTAGTAGCAATTTGAAATGGAGAGTTGTTGTTCTCGATTGTGCATCTGATGAGACAAAGACAACACCTCTTTATATAGATTACACTGGAAAGCTACTGGATAGAGCAGAAAGAGGTCTTTTGTAGTCTAGGTATCTTTGATGACAAAACTACGCAGAGTTAGTTTCTAACGCTTTTGTTTCGAATGTTTTTTTTTATTTCTTTAGTGGGATGTATACTCCATATTCTAAGAGTCAAGTCAGAAATTAAAAAAAATATCACGCTAATGGTGAAAATGGCATTAGTCAGAAACAAAAGTGAATTTAGAAGCCCTATTTGAAACCTTCGTGACCACCACAGTTTCAGATAGAACGGGACTATCCTGTCAATAACTCCATGATAAATAATACAATCAGATGGGGATCAGCGTTAGACATAATTTTTATCATAAACGCAAGAATATCGTAAATCATATAATTTCGACAACTTTGATGTTGCTTATGGCAAACACGACAGCCTTAACCAAAAAGGGAGGAGTACCAAGCGTTTGTAAACCCCTACGTGAGAAACGTTCACCATATCGGAATCTTCATCAACAAATCTAACATATCCAAGGAAGAACTGTAAAATATATGAGAACTGAGCAATAGTTTCAATAATAATACCATTAATAGGAGAGCTGAAACAAAGGAGGGATCCTAAAAACTGTAAGATAACTATGAAGTTCACGACTTTATATATCGAATCGTTTTTAATAATTAATTATTAAAACTCTGTTTTTACAGCGATTTATTCCTCTAACTACGTAGCATATAAAGTCAGAATATGTTAAATACACAAATTTAATTCCATATTCAAGGTCATCTTAGGAGCAGAAGACAAATTCAAAAGAAAAGTTGTATTAATAACTGCTACAGTCAAAAACCTAGTTGCTCAATTTTAAAGAGGTAATCATATGATCCCAGTTATACAATGAAAGCTGGTGATGTAAACTATAATAATTTACACAAGTAAAGGTGTTAGTTTATCAAACTGTTGGTTGAAAAGACCTAGGCTGCCTAACAATATGGATACTTGTCTCAAAACAAGGTTAATCTTTGTCATCCACGAGGTATTCTAAGTCTCATTCACAAAATGGCCACTAATAGTTTTCCTCTTAATATATTAATGGGATTAAGTTTGGGTATAAAAGGTAATAAATGTGATAAACAACGTTCGATTGTAAGTTTGTCGTCTAAGGGTCAGTAAATTTGGTAAGTATGATCATATATCATATAAATTTGAGGAAAGAGTTGTAGATATTACTGTCACAAACGAAATGTTCTGAGTTTTTGCTGTACGATAACAACTGGTAGGGCTCCCACCCGTCTGTGTTATTTTAACCCACTAACTGACCAGTCTTACATCCGTTTCTAGAACAAACGTTCTCACAACACAACTGTTTTACGCTGTAAAAGACGTTATCTCGGCACTTAACACTCATTTTATTGTATAACCCTTGTTAAAAACTAAACAACTATTAATTAGTTTTGAGATATGATAAAACAGTTTATTATACCCTTATTTATAACGCATACCACAGAAACTGAATTTTATATTTTTTATATATCGTTGTTCCAAAATTTAAGCGGGGGTATTTGATTAATTAATATTTCATACTCGATGTTTTTAATTCCATTTAATATTGTGAGCATGTAATACAAGTTCCCTTTCTATAACCTTGGATATTCTCCAAATGCAAGATGACTGCGATAAAATATAGTTTGTAATTATGTATTAGGTTAGTTCTTTACCTGAAGAAGAGATCAGATTGCAGATCTCGAAACGTAGTGTTACTGATTTATTGTTTCACTGAACGATGGCAAATGTCCGGAAAATCCTGTTTCCTTCACAATCCTTCCATCGTCAAAAATATCCTTCTAACAAACAAAATCTTTTAGTTCCAAAGTTTCGAGGTTTCAAATTTATTATATCTCGAACTATTATAAGATTCGCAAAAAAATAAATTGACCAGCCGATTGGAATTTTCGTTATATATGTTATAATAGCATATATAAACCATATGTCAGAAAGTATAAAGAATAAAATACTATATCTGGGAACTTCTGTGAAGGAACAGTCACTAGATATGATATATGAGCAAGCCGACCTACTCACGTATTTTCCACTTCATTGCGTTTCTCCATCTGGGATCAGCAGCGTCTTTTGTGAGGTAATCCAAGACAGATTGTTCCAAATCGCCGTTCAGTTTGTTGTTCGGTCACTGGAGATATCATAACTGAGCCACATCACACCACAAAATACAAAACTCCACTAAGTATCAGGCGATAAGCACAACCAACCATAGTGCTTATTGATCAAGTCATGAAAATATGCAGTTTCCTCTAGCTTCCGTAAAAATTTGAGTTACTCAAAAACTCACACTCTTATAGAGTCTACTGCTCGTACGTCAAGAAAACTATTATTCAATGGTATATATTTAAGGTTAAAACTCAAATTGAAACAGTATATGCGAACTTATATGCATTATTACATGTTAGTCCGTTAAATAAAATCTCAGAATTTCATAGTTGTTAATAAATCATCAAAGGCTATCGACGGAGGCTTGAAATACGTTTTCATTTATCATTATTATAACGTAAAAATTTATTAAATATTAACTTGAAACGAGTTTGGGCAAAACTGGAGCAGATTAACACGAGTTGAAATAGGGTTTGAAAATCAGGAATGGAGGAATGAAGCTAATTCTTGAACTTATGTTAACTAAGGCTACACCAGCTCAGCGCTGGTGTAGGGCCCACGCACAGCACCTGATAGTATTGAACAGCACAGTCAAAACACAGTTCACATTATCTTCAAAGTGTCAAAGACACTTTTACTTCCAGCACAGGTAATAACAGGTTCAGTGTGGGAACTGTTATAGTGATACCCATTAAAACGCAATATAACATAATTTGCACGAAGCCTGAGTGGGTTGATGGGTAGAATGCCTTCTAAATTACGGTTGCTTTAGATGCTGTAGGGTTTTACGGCACGAGATTTTGTGAAAACGTGAAACGTAGCGAAAGGGACAAAATTCATACGCCTTGATAATGAAGTCGGACTAACTACCCATTACATTAAAGACCCCGCCCTAGAAGCAAGCTCAAGATAGACTGCCAAGTTGGCCGACCCGCGGACACTAACGACTGCCCGTGTGGTTTCTCGGAACCAATGGAAGAGAATGTGAGAGATTGGATGATCTTTGCAATCAGCTCTCTTTGTATACCCATTGTAGCTTATTATAGTTACATATACTAATAACATCTTCGTCTAGGTAACAAAAATTAATATGCGTGAAAACTATAACAGGAAATATGTCAGAAATATTGTATATTTACTGCACTATCATCTTCTGTGTGAAAAATTGGAGGCATAATAATAGTAGTTTATACATTTTAATACGCTTAAGTAACTTAATAATTTAATTTAAATATTTAAACTAGGTTCATTCTACTTCCAAAAACAACTGTACTTAGTAGTTTCCACATGATAGAAGTATAGTTATTTAATATCCAAATATGTAAGGTTTATTATTTGGATAATTCCTTAAAAGGTCATTTTTATTAACTTTACAGAGTCATTTGGCTCGCTTTACACTTGGCTTTTCTTCTTTAAAGGTATGCATAAGAGCTCTGCAGACTCCATGTAATACTGTACACGTCCTTGCTACCTACACCTGCCAACTGTTTTCTCGTACTTAAGTGAGCCTTGATTTAAGGAAAAATAACATAAATATCGTATCCATTATCTCTGTAACTCTGCCTCAGTACACTTCATAGTGTAATCAGTTTTCGGTAAATTGCAGTTTGTGTTTGATTCATTATTTTGTATGACCCTTTCATTTGATCCGAGCTCACCTTGAGAGCATCTCATGTAACCTCAGTTAGAAGTCTCAAGGAGTATGGCTCCTTAAGACTTGATAGCCTTTCAAGTTATTTTCTGCCTCGGAATCTGCAATATAAAACAAACCAACTTTGAGTAACTAATTGAAAGTTTCTTCATTAAATTGAATTTAAAAAATTGTATATAAACAGTGTTTCCAAATCATTACGTTATTTGAATTCCTATCTAGCACTACTTTTAGTCGAAGTTTTATTATAGTCTTCTTCAACTGATACATACGATGCAAATTACAATAAGCAACGTATACTTCATTTTATTAATATACTTTTTCATTATTATTAATTAAGAAAAACTGTTTAGTAATAGTTATATCATTTACAAACATATTTATTGAGCAGTATTCTAAAATTATTTAATAATTAGTACTGACGACATATTATGTAACTAATGCATGGATGCTGTGAGAAATACACAACAGGTCAGTCTGGGATGGCCGGGACATGCTAGAGCTGACCAAGTAGTGAAGCAGTCAACAGTTGCTATTGATTCTTTGTCCCAGCTAGTTTATTACTGTAGCCAGCAGTCTAGGGACTATTCGCATTGTATAAGCACATAACCTAGTTTTTCTTAAAACGGTCAGAAAATTAGAAAAAGAGACTGAAAGTTGACACTTTAAAGGTATTTTTATTGTGATCTGATGCTGGTTTAACATTTATTTGTGCTTATAACAGTTGCATTGTTAATATGAGACAGTTAATGTATGTACTTAACCTTGTCCCGTCTCAATACCTACCTAAACTAGAACGGCTGGTGATTTCTTTCAGAAACTGAGATATGAATAGTTTCTGCTACTAAATAGCTACGCATAGAATTTATACATTCTTCTTCTTATTTTAAATTATACACTTAGCCATTCAATTTGTCAGCATTCAACTTCAAAATTCAAGCAAGAATTTATTTTTCTAAATTAATTTAAGGCTTTTTCATGTATTAAATGTTATAAAGTCCAGCTGAAACACACACCAAAACGTTCATGTAATCTATTATTATGTTTAGAATTTGAAAGAAATTAAGATAATTCCAAGTATTAAATCTTTGATTAGCAGGTCATAAGATTTTAGGATTTTTTATTTCTTTAATAAGTGCCTACCTACCAAGAATAATGTTTATATAAAACACTGTAAAACTTATTAATTATTTAAAATATAATTAAAATTACCTATGCACACCTTTAACACTGTTTTCTGAACGCCATATGTGACGGATTTTTAACTCATTTACTTTTTAAGGGACATTTGTGCTTATTTACTTTTGTTGCCCACCGAACCTATGTATGTATCTTTTGTAAACCCTCAGACAGTTTTAATGAAGGCACGAAAATATGGTACTATATCAATGAAAACTGTTAGCATATATGAGGAACTCCTGTAGCTATGAATATTACCAGTTATTTTCATTATATACATCCCTAACAAATACCAATAACGGTGATCTAAAATCATAACATTCAGTTAATTTCCTGTTGGAAATTTTAACTTTGTGCGTACTTTTAAGGCTGTATTATCTATTAGGCATTCTTCTTTTAACAGAGCAGGTCTAAAGAAAGATATTACTCTCAACCTGCCTGTGGGAGAAAATTCATATATAGTCTTCCGATAATGTCTATTCGAGTAATTTTAGTTCTTAGGCCTATGAGGTCATTGTTGTAACTAGCATCAAAGTCTTCAGGTTCACAAACACACATTGCTTACACTGTGGAAGTCTTCAAATATTCCAGGTTCTTCACAAAGAATCATCTTCAGCCAAACGTTTTAAAAATACGTCGATTGAAGATAATAAAAATAGGAAGACTTTCATCTTTGAGTAATTTTGTTCAAAAGTAAAGACATAGAGTAAAGACTATGTGTTATAGCGTAGCAAGCTTTCGATCATAGAATGTAAAAATCTCAAATACGCATTCCCGATATCCTATATGGCTTTTCCTTCGTATAGTTTGTATGATTACATTTTGAAGTATAACTTTGAAGTAAATTTATTAAGTTAAATATACAATGTGTAACATCAGAAAAACGCAATACAATAGAACTATTTACAGACCAGACAACTGACTTGCTATCCATCAGTATCAGGTAAATGGTCTGTTAATCCTGGAACCGGCAATAGTCTGGTTTACGACTATGGGAAGCATTTCAGCAGACTCAATAGTCGAATTTACGGTTATGACTCAATACCTCCGTTCAACTCAAGATTTGATGTTGATAGAATAATCTCAAACGAAAAATGTGTTTGAGCATACTAGTAGCTCCCTGCAACTTCAGGACAGAGGCATTTTCGTTTCTAGCATTCATATGTGTGTCCGAAAAATTCTAGTTATTATACCCCTAATTAGTTTTCATCCAGAACCCAGACCAATTAAGTACTCAACCGTGCTTCTAATAATTTTTTAGATAAAAGAGAGAGAGAGGGAGAGAGAGAGCGTAATAATCCTAATAATTAATCCCCTAAATATTTAATATTACTAATCCTAATTCTAAAACCAGTAAGGGCTCAACCGTGCATTATATAACTGTCTCTTAAAATTAAGTAATTAAGTAAACCATGGTCTTGAATTACGAAAATTTTTATCGGAAATGTCACTGGCTGATCAGAAAATATTTAGGTTTGGACAGACCCAGTCTAAAAATGGTTTTAGTCAAATATTTTCTGTACCATATAGAGGTTACAACTACGTTATTCATAGCAACTGGTCTTATTTATAGTTCAATAATATGCTGTTCTTAATGTGAACATTTTTCGGTGAACTTAGACACGTCCTCGCCATTTTTTATCTTATTTGGAAGTTTATTTTTAATATTAAGCTTAATTTACGCAAAACACTGAAACTTACGCAAATGCCATGATTTTTATTACATAACAGGTATTTGCACGTAATCAGTGTTAATTTTACAAAAATAATAACATTTCGTTTTGAGGACTAGAATCCACCCTATTCATCAGTTGTAAAAAACCTTGAGGTATCAGATAAATTACCTACAGAAATGAATAATCTGATAAACACACGTATTCATCAACTCACCAAAATCATGGATATCAGCTGAAACAGTTATACGTCAAAATGCTGAAGCATATACTTCAGGGTTCAAGGTGGTTGGTGTAAGTACCAACTATCTCACCTCACAGAACGAGTGCAATAACACGTCAGTAAAATAACGTGCTTGTAGCTAGCAACAGTGAAAGGATGAGGAAAAATAAATTCGGGCACTTCATTAGGTAGCGTGGCAGGTCATTTGAAACACAAGTGGGGTGGAGATGGTTGGAGAGGTAGAGATATATTTTGTGTGATTATATGTGTCGAGTTGACGTTATTTATTTTAAATCGTCTCAACATTCTTGAATATATGATCGAACTTTTTCATAGCTTAACTCAATTGAGGTTCATTAAGAGCAATTTTCCGGAAGGTCTACATTATAGACATAGAGGCCGTTTCCGAGTGTGGTGTGTAAAGTCATTCACTGTACGGAATAAATTTATTTCTGTACGGATTTTGGGGTTTCACTATGTAACAAATATGAGAGTACACATTTCTGTCGGTAACACAAGGAAGCTTTATTCAAAAAAATTCAAGTTTGTAATTTTAAACCGCCGCCATTTTGGGTTTAAGCCTCTGAGTTCGTGTTGGCGGCATTGTGTTCTAACGGAGACCATTAATTTAATGTACAACTCGACCTATGCTCTTAGGTAAAGTTTTCTCCTGACTCCTTGTCGACTGTCCTCAGTATGATGGAAACAAGTAGGTTTTTAAGTGTAACACTTATGCGTAAAGTTTCGTTGCTTTATCTGTAATATGTCAAAAATAAATTGCCGTTCCCGGACTTGTTGTAGACTCTGTACATAATGCAGCCGCCCTCGGTCTACTTGTTCGTTTTTTCACTCAAAGTCGTATCCAAGTAGTAATCTATTTCTGTAACATTAAAATGGAAAATTGCCGAGACTCTATCAAATCGTCTAACACCAGTAATTAACTTTAAACTAAGAAACGGATTTCAAAATTATGTTGTATAGTTAAGTTTATCTGGTCATATGTAGTCTTGGTTAAGTTGCGTAAGATTCGAACCTGCTCTTGTCGTACGAGCATGAGCTCGTGTATTCCAAGGTAAGCATAGAACGCATACACTGTTGAGAAAATTACATTTGAATTCACAAGTACTCTTAAACTACCATTTTATGAGTAGTGTTTTGTACATAAACAGCATTATTTACCAAAGTCACAACCCAATACTTTAAAGTTTTTCAGTACTACTTTCACAAAGACACTCTAATACAAAGATTGTATAAGGGAACCAATGTTCATTTAATGTTAAAGTTACTTGTTGAGAAATCTCTGTATTTGGTTTTAAACATCTCTTATTTATTAATTTGTAAATAGTGATTCTTTTTTCCATAACTGTTTACTATGTGTGGGTGGTTAAGCAATGAAACGGATAAATGTCTTCCTTTAGTAAAAGTAAAAATAACCCGGGTCTCATATATTTTGATCGTCAAAATTGGAACCTAAAACGATGAATCAGGTAACTGGATTAGGTCAAAACAAGGAAAATAATTCTAGTTTATTAAAATGGTGGTTAATTGCATGAACCTTATCGATATTTTACTTATTGTCAATCTTATCAAAACCACAATAACTAACATTATTGAGACTAGTAGTTACTTAAATTATTTAACAAGTATAATTTACAAAGCAATTTCGTTTACTGTCGATCACTCAAAGTTGTTAACTGAGCCTTATCTAAGCTTATCATTATATTATACTTTATCAAGAATACACTTGTAGGATTGTAAAAATTTCTGCCCGTATGATATCTCGAAAACAGACAAATATAGACTTAAAAATTTTTCATGAAGTTCCTTGCACTAGAGTGTTATTTTTTCAAGAAACAAGAAAACTGATGAAAAAGAAATGATATCTACATTTTTAAAACAAACTCAGTACACCCATAGGAAATTAAAACATGTGGCATACGAGATATCGCTAATAAATTTTAGCTCGTCGGATGCTAGAGAAATACATAAGTACCGTATTGTACTGTATACTTCAGCCAAAAACAGTTTTCAAGACAGCGAGAGAAATTTCAAAGATAGAGATAGGGATTTTACGTTACTTAACTTAGTGGATTTTTTATAAACTCAACCAAAAAACTGGATATATGAAAGAAAGAATATTACAAAGCAATATTACGTTTTCTATAACTCTATCTGTTTATTTGTATACTTAATTAAAAATACAGCAAATATCTGTTTGTATTTTCAGTTATCAAGAACAATGACATTGTTATTAACATGCATTGCAAATAGTTAGCAATTATTTATCAACCATAGCTTTGAAGTTTTATTCAACACACAGAACGATACAACCAAGGAGCTTAATTAAAATTGTATAGTTCATATTTGTAAAGATATTACATACATATTTATATAGCGAACATATTTTTCGAGTATAGTTTAACAATGTCAATTTATCTTATTTTTTCAAATTATTTCATAATCATTATTATATGTGGCATTTCCTTATAATGGTTGTAAATTATTACAATTGAAACACTACCATAATCAATGCTTTAATAGTTCAAATATAATTCTTTTCTAACTAGTTTTAAGATAAAAGTTTCAACCTTACACAGTAATTAAGGCAAATTGTTCTTTTCTAATTAATCTTTTATTTTATTTAAGATTATTTTACGTTCCAATTAATTAAGACAACCTTTGTCAATCTAATGGGTTTATCTTCATCAAATTTACTCTGAAAAGATGAAACGTTGTACATTTAAAGTTCACTGATTTCACGAATTTTGGAGCAGACCGAAAAAATATAAGGTAATCAATATTCAAAAATCCAAATCGAAACTTTTTCTCTATGTTTTCCAGCTGTTATTTAATTATTATTTTTATTAAAGCTATAAGCTAATATTAAAACCGACTGGCAGACATATAAATAATAGTTAAGCAACTACCAATCAATCTAAAATATTCAATAAAAGATATTTTAAGGTTAATTACTGTTGCAGGTTTTTAAAATGTTTATATTTAATGGTCATATAAAGTATATTATGTTAAATAATAACTATATACTCTATATAATTTTACGACTTCTAAACACTCTACATTATCACACTGCTGAGTTTATTGTTTTACATTGTTAAATACTAAAACTAACCTAAAAGAAATATACTAATGTTTGTTATAATTTTTATTGATCTTGAACGTTAGGCAGGGACGTGTACTGTTATTCCTGCCCTCTTGAAAATATCTCACAATATCATTTTCATTGAGTCATTCATTCACTTGATATCACCAAAACTAATGGGATCAAAGACCATAAAGATTTGTTATGACTATGAGTATTAATGCACCTGACAAACGTTTTCACAAACATATTAAAAACAATTTTGTGGAAATTAGAAAAGTCTTACATAATTTATTTAATTGATGTTACACAAATCGTGTACATCATAACAAAAACGTTTCACATAAAATAACCCTATACCAAAAGCAAATACACACACACACACACACACACACACATACACACACACACACACACACACACACACACACATATATATATATACGGATATTCTGGATAGGTGGGGTTAGGAGTATTGGCCTCCTCCTGTCGAAATCCACGAGGAAGAATTTTGGGTTATTATCTCAGTTATGTCCCTTTGGAAGAACGGTAGGCCAGTTCTGTACCTGCGTCTTCAGGCAAAGCTGGCAGGGCTGGCACGCCCTTATGTCTAGGTTAGCAACTGCCTTTAACGCTTAAGCAGCCCCACAAACTCCAACAGTTATCGTCTGAAGTAGACTAGACCTGTATTTTTACCTTTGCACCCCAATATCTCGTAATTGGTGGTTGGTAATATGCCACATACGTACATTCAAAGGGTTACCCTGATTTAAGTGGCTCATTGGTTTTCCTGTACCCAGTGTAGGTTCGATGGAAGGTATAAAACCAGCCAGAAGTGAACCCTCCTGAACGTAGCTCTCAGTTTCCTTTGAATCTATTTTCTTCTTGAACGTAGGGTTGTTTATAGTCTTAAACATTTAAGTGTTCTAGTAGTCATTGGGAAGACTACTATTAGTGTACTATTAGATAAGTTTTAAAAATACTTTTGCATTAAATTTCCTTCGATAGTATATTACCCTTTATATACGTTTAAACTAATTAAAATGCACACTGCGGATTATCTATTGCATAAAAGCGTCCAGTGGCACCTACACAAGCCAGTGAATGCTAATGTGATAAAGATTTTCTACAGGAAGACCTGTCTGAGCAAAGACAGAAGCCTACTAAGAGCAGAGAAAGATATCCCTCTCACAAGCAGCTCTTTGAGTGGATTTCGCTTATCTAACATCAGCTTTAGAGACACGTCATCCGGAAAAATGCGACTCATAGTTTAAGGTAAACTTATTTCAAACTACAGTTTCGTGTAAACGTTGCAATAACTGAAGCAAAGTAACATATATTCATGTCTATTAATATTAATAAGATTAGTATGTAACCATCAAGAACCTCTTATCAGTTATCATCAGTTTTAATTAAAAGGATAACATTTTCGATTTATATTATAATAAGGATTCAATTCAAATAAACTACTAATCAAAGTTCAATGTAAAATTTAACTTGAAATTAAGATTTCTCTGTAAATAAAATGAGAGTTGTTTTTCATTAAAATGAAATTCTAATAGTAATATTAATATTAATTCTTTATTCGATCCATAAAAATGTAAAACATTTATTAATGAACCAACTAGAATTACATATCAAAGAGTAAGCATATAGATTCAAGATTACTATTACTAGTATTCTAATAAATATGAATGTTGAATACATACTGCAACCAGAAAGTATTAAATTATTATTTTCAGATTATAAGCGCTGATATTAAAGTTTTATAATCTTAATTGTGTAAATGCTATATTTATTTTAATTAAAAAGTTACTTTTCGGAATCTAAAGTTTATTCCTAGAAAATGTTTAAGCTAAGGTAACACTAAAAATACTATTTCAAAATGTTTACTTGTTGTACTATGATATTGCTTTCCCATAGAAAAAAAGTTCAGAAAAACAAAATAAAATAAAGGGATAAAACCGGATATAATAAGGTAAAAGCTCGGCTAAATTGTTTTTTCTTGCTAAAATTTAGATTACATAATGAATATTATAGTAAACTAAGGTCAAATTATAAAGATATTAATAGAAAAGAAAAGAGTAACTCATTTGGATATTGTTGGTGATAATATGTCGCTGGAATCTTGCCACTGGCTCTCACACTAATGCAGAACTCATCATACCCGCTTATAGAGACAGTACTTTCATGAGGTGTGTCTGTGGCTGGAGTGTGTAAGGTCGGTGAGCGGCTCAAGGAAGAAGCGCTTCTGCTTAAGACTGTGTTCAGTGTAGAGTCTTTAAAAGGACCTTTTCAGGTATTGTTGCAGTTTTCAGTTATCAAGTAAATGCTTCTTCAGCTCCTAGCACATTTCCTCCAATTCAATAATATGCCAAAATTGCGCCTGATTCCATGTCGGGGGGGGACATGAAGTAGGAAACTATAGGCCAAATTTAAGTGTCAGTATTTTCAAATATTCTTGTGATTATAATGTGCAAAAGAATTATATGGTAGATTTTTTCTATTCAGTTAATAATCGATTATTTTAATTTTTCATCCCCTACAGTAATATGTGTCACTAGTGCTCAGTCAGTAAAAAATTAAGAAACATTTGCAAGAATTAATAAATTTTCTAACTATTCTTTCATCTCACGGATCTAAATTATCCTACTATTAATCGTATTTTCGACATAGGCTTCACCTTATTCATAAAAATCGGTTGCGTTTCAAAAACAACAACTGTTAAAAACTGCTATTTAAAGGATTCATTATGAATCCTCGTGCCAGAGATACGTAGACTTCACTTTCAAACTTAACCTACACTAAGTATAAGACCAGTCCAGTGCATAGAAAAAGCTGTTTTCATAAGTTAGTATTATTTGATCCTACCAGAATAGTATAATAACTGCAAGGTAGGAGTGAGGTGTGTGATCACTTAAGTCATCATTCAAGTGTTGTCTAAAATGTAGAAATTAAACTTTCCAAGCCTCTTGCACAATAGGCTCGCCGCTAATCAGCCGATACAGGGACCGTAATTTTTTTTTTAAATTTTACAATACCTTTTTATAAAATTATCGACAATAATGTCTTTCCCAGTATAATATTGTAAACCGTACTATAATTAACAGAAAAGTGTTTATATTTCGTTTACTGTGAAATTTGGAATTTCACGTACTAGCAGCTTTCTGACGTATGGTGACGATAAGGCCCAATATGGCTTGGTGTGTCAGACATGCCAAACATCACGCTCTATGCTCATTAGTCACAGGAAACAAAGGGAGTTATCTGGCGCTTCTGCCATAAACCTTCAAACTGCCTGACGCCACTCCGCCAACGCACCACTACATCATATTCCATATACTCGCAGGTTTCTCACGTATGGTGACGATAAGGCTCAATATGGCTTGGTGTGTCAGACATGCCAAACATCACGCTCTATGCTCATTAGTCACAGGAAACAAAGGGCGTTATCTGGCGCTTCTGCCATAAACCTTCAAACTGCCTGACGCCGCTTTACCGCCAACGCACCACTACATCATATTCCATATACTCGCAGGTTTCTCACTGACGATAAGGCTCAATATGGCTTGGTGTGTCAGACATGCCAAACATCACGCTCTATGCTCATTAGTCACAGGAAACAAAGGGCGTTATCTGGCGCTTCTGCCATAAACCTTCAAACTGCCTGACGCCGCTTTACCGCCAACGCACCACTACATCATATTCCATATACTCGCAGGTTTCCCACGTATGGTGACGATAAGGCCCAATATGGCTTGGTGTGTCAGACATGCCAAACATCACGCTCTATGCTCATTAGTCACAGGAAACAAAGGGAGTTATCTGGCGCTTCTGCCATAAACCTTCAAACTACCTGACGCCGCAACGCCGCCGCTCCGCTACGTCGCATTTCACCTTGCACTTCTGTCATCACACATGCAGGCTTTCTGTGGTATAACAGTAATTGAGTTACGTTTATTACTACAATACATCGTCTGGCTTATATTACCGTGTGTTATGTTATCCATTACAACGTAAAATGTCGGATGACACTTTGCTATTAACTTTGTGTTTAGTTTAAATTTAAGCAAAGCTTTATTGGAAGATACTTTTCACTGTGTTCACAACTATTGATTATCTGATCCCCTGTCTTTTTCATTAAAGCCGGGCTGTTACATTACGGCCAGATAATATAACTGTGTCATAATTGTCATCTAAAATCCACTACTTTTGTTTTGGATTTTCATTATCTTTTCATCACACTGGCAATAAAACCCACATACCAACACCTGTTAGTTAATAATATTTGTATTTTAAACATTTTGAAATGATAACAGTAATCATATTTACAACTTAATCGGCCTACGAAATTGTTTAAGATATGGTGGTCTCAGTACAGCATGATATAGTTCGAATAATTTATAATTGTATGGTACAGTGTACACTCTCTATAGACTTTGTAGCTTTACATGTATCTTTAATTATGCGACATATTAAACGTCAAGTTTTATATACAGATTTTATATAATAGCAAAGTAGATACACGGTACCAACGTGGTTGCATGACAAATGTCTATAGATTATTTCGTTTTTAAGATGTCGTGTGGATAGATAGAGCGACAGTTATAATACAAAAAAACCAATTTTACTTAATCCCTCGGTAGTCAAAAGAGAATTTATGTCAGCCTACCCAGAGCCAATCTTCAACGACGCTCAGCCCAATTCATTGATTGGACATTAACAATCATAGAACTCATATTTTCCTCTGTAATAAATTACGTTTAATGCAAAAAAATAGAAATAATGTTTTCCTACTACACATAGTAATTGAAAAGAAATTTTTGATACAGTAGCTATAATTATGTATTATGCAGAAGACCATATTTTTTTCCTACAGTCTGATGGATTGTTTTGCCGCCTTAAGGCACAATCTTAATAAATTATACGGTTCATGAGTATTTTGTGATATAATGTGATATCTGAGGCCGAGTACGAATGTTAATAACTAGATATTGCATTTTCCGTATTGCATATCTAAAATTTAGATAGAGTATCCACATTTTCCTTGTTGGAAACATAATTAGAATTTTAAGCTTAATTAGTGAAACTCGTAGATGTTTATATCTAGATACTTAGATTTCATCAATACATTTAAACAAAAAATCTACATACTCTCTAGGCGTATATTTATCAGTTCTGCAGTTGTTTCTGTTTTATGTTTTAGTAAACATGGCTTATGTTACAGGTGAGTAGCTTGAAGCAGTTATTATTCATAAAGGTAAGTTGTCTTAGACGTATGTTAATTAATTTATAAGTTAGTACCCGCAATTATATATGGAAAATGGATGGGTCCTGATTAATATATAATTACTTAAGGAAGTAATTAATCTTGTAACATGCAAATAAACAGTTAGTAATTAATGAAAGTTAACCTTTTTTTATTATTATAAAGTAATCATTTTTAAATTAACAGCGTTTACGGGTGTCTACTTATAGGAAGTATATTTTGTGAATATTGAATGAATATTTTATTTTTCATACTTGTAAAATGCTGCATGATCTCTTCATGCTCGAATGCCTAAGCATCTCGTAGCTATTAATTAGCGCCTTGACAGATGACCTTGCTCGGGTGAGGTAACGTCTGGATGAGTCCCCGTTGCATGAGGCCGTAGTTCGACACGTTGCGTCACGTCTCCAGGCGAGAGGGGAATCGTAATCGACATATAACTGAAGTTAGCAACCGTGAATCTCAAAATTAGCACGTGACTGCACTGCTGAGCACGAACACTTGGCGACTCCCGGTCTTCTCCTCCTTCATTACCGTCGCTTTGGCCTTTTCCAGCTACGTAGCAAATAAACGCTATTGAGGAATTCCAGACTGTAAATAAGATTTTTACTAATATAGTTATACTAATAAAAGTTTTTTTAATTATTAATATTTTTACAATAAATTAAAGTCTACAGGTTCATACAAAATTCAGAGGCCACCCCTGTCATTTCTAGACGGTTTGGCCAATTGAATTAAAAGTCTGGTGATCTTTATAAGTTAATAATACCCACTTTTGGCGTATAAAAAATATTTTTGGAAAATAAGAATTACCAAATAGCAACGCCCACTATGTTAGAAATGACTAACAAAAATTATTTTTTACCATCACCGAACCAAATGTCAAAAATGGGGGTTTCATCTATGTATAAACCGATTTGTTCGAAACGGTTTGTACACCCCCAGATAACCCATTTCCTCAATTTGGGGTCCGCCATCGTAGGAAGATATAAATAGCAATTACCGCAATGCGTCTAAATATATTTTTTTCTCTCCCCTTTCCAACGATGTGTCACATTTGGTGGGTTACTATTTGAAAATTGTGAGTTGAGGTGCCTCCCCTCCCACTAGACAGCTGTCCCAAAACTTTTTTTATTAACCAAAACTGAGGCCTTATCAACTTAAAAATATCCCTAAATTATTATGAAATTAAATTATTATTTCATTGGCCAAATATAGGATTGACAGAAATGTCACACTACTGACTTTTCGGATGCTCCTGGATAAAGTTGTTGAGACCATATGGCAAATAACTTGCATTCTATGATTTTTTATAATCAAACTTTCGTTACAAATAAATAACATTTATTATTATAGCTTTAAATATTAAAAAATAGATTTGGTAATACTGTTATACATATTCCTAAATGATATTGCATTCCTTGGAGATGAATACCAATAACCACAGAACTGTTATTATAATCTAGTTAAGTAGTGTAAAAACTGTTATCACTATAGCTTTGAAGGTTGAAACGTTATAAGAATGTTTATTTTAGAAATTCCGACATTAAAAGATGCGAAAAACTAAGTTTGAAGATTTCTCTATTTATAACAGATGTTATTACAAATATATTAACTTGGAAATCTTTACAATTGAATCTTTAAAACGAAAGAACTTTCAGTAGATACTATTAGTAATACAAATAATTTTATAATTGATAAAACTACCGATAATTTAATAATGTAATAGGCCAAAAGTAATGCACGCACGCATTGCTTACAATATCTATTTCATACTGATAAAAAAATATGTAAAGACATCTTTTTTCAAACATTTCAAAATATAATATATAAATAAATTCATAAATATATAGTAAATAACTAATTAATTAAAATATAACTACTACCAAATTATTATACAAGTGTAAGTAAATTCTGCAGGAGTTTAATGTATTATTTATTATTGTCCATAAATAAACAAGTTTAATTTCGCAGCTTTTACATGTAGAAAGAAGCATGAGTATGCACAGCACTAGACGCGTTCTCGGGTCTTATCCAGGGAGAGACGGTCTAATCGATACCTTGCACTTGCAGGGTTTGGCTTCTGTCTGAACATTCCGTTTCGTGGTTTCACAAACGTTTTAGATGCAAGGTAGAAGTACGCCACTCACGTGTATTAACAGGCTTCGTTCAGGTTGTATGCTATTTTTCAAATCTACAGCTCATTTCATTGTTAATATGTTTTGAAAACAGGTAAGACGTCCTGTTGAAATAAAGTTTAATGCAAAATTTAAAGTTTTCATATGATATCATTCTCGATTCTCATATCTTACCAGGTAATACATTCACATTTTTTTCATTAAATTACGTTTTATATCCGTGTTTAAGTAATAAAATGTTACACTCCAATTTACCTTAGAATAACGATATATGTGTTGGGATAGATAGAATGCATGCGTCAATATGTCAAATGTGTGTATTTCCTATAGGTGAATTGAGTTTGTTTACAAATATGTTGAGGTGACTACTTCTATTGGATGGGTATGGATAAATGTTTTGCACAAGGAAAAAACTTTCGTTGGGCGACACGTAACGCCACATCACACATGTTCGCTCTGTAACCGCTAGGGTCGGGCCATTTTGATGTCTGCGTTTCTCCGTTTTTACATGATAATCAAATTAAAATTGAAATAAAGTTTGTTTGCATATTGGGGCTTACAAATTTAATTATATTATTACATTTTTGACATTTCATTGGATTATACAACTAAATTTATACAAAATGTAGAAAGTTATACAGCAGCAGTACTGTTTTAGACAAAACTCACTATTGTATACACTAATTGTTCTTTAATGTTTTTAGAACAGTTTATATTAATTGAGATACCGTATTCTTCGGATAAGTAATATATTACAAATCGCGTAAGAATCAAAAGGTTATGGTGGAATGAGTAAATAACTAAAGTTAATAGTTTAGGTAGGTAATCAAATTTGATATCATAAATGTTTTTAAGTCATTTGTTACAATTAGTTTTAATTTTTCATGAGTTACTGTAGGTGAAACTCATGAGTTATGTAAAATGAACTTATTATAAGATAAATTAAATAATAAAACAATGTCAAACAATAAAAACATAACTATAACGAATTGTGGGTGCAGTGTTTAAAACTTATTTAGCAAGGTTGTATTCCAGATCTTTTATTTCTTATTTCAGTTATCATAAACCCATAATTTCATTATGAAAATATAATATAACAAAAATTACGTAATTATTTCGGAAATACAAGATTTCATTGAGAAAAATACTGATAAAACTGTCTAAGCTCATATAAACGATAATAATGAATATGTATGAATCATGAATTGTATGTAATATATGAAATATGAAAAATATGTATAAAATAATAGCAAATATAAAACTTTGTTATGTTAAAAATTTAGTGTCATATATTTTAAAAATACAAAAATAACCATATAATAATAATTAAACGCACTTTTCAAGACATATAATCAGTTATAAGAAAATAGTTATAAGAAATAGTTATTTTTTCGGGCATTCCCGCAGCTGCGTTTTACATTTTCGTATTCTTGTATTTTCTTATTACAATCATTGTTACGCATAATACAAACGTAAACATATTCGCTAATGCTCATTTAACTCACATGGAGTACCATCATCAACGAAGTATTCCTGATATAGAAATGAAGCTTCATGCACAATTTTAAGTCTATAGTTTAGTTCGTTTCCGAAATATCGTGTAGACAGACACATAATGTTTTTCTAGGTCCACGAGTCATAGGTTCCACTAATACTCAGCCAATAATTGATCAATTATTTAAAAAAGAAAAAAGTTCGATAAATATTGTTTCATTGGTTATTGAAGTATAGTTTAAGTTAAACATAATTCCATGATTTTAAATTATATATTTCTGTTTTATATTTTACTACTATATGCGTACTAACCACAAGAAAATGTGTGGAAATGTACATGCAAGATGATATTGTATTGATTCGTGAGAGTTCGGGAATTTCCGTGCCGTTCGGTTGGTACCTCGTGCGGGACGTTAGTGAATGAGTTGTTCTTCAGTCGGTTTCCCGCCGCTCTGCTATATGGTGTTGTGCGTGTTCTTATCAGTTTATCACTCTGTCATGTAAGACCACGTGAATTTGCGACTTCTCTTTTACTGAAGTTGCAAACTTAAACATAAGAGTCAGTTTTTTCAGTTTCGTAATGTTTTAGCTTTTACGTGTCGGCGCTCCGTATGTGAATAGAATGGGATAAAGTCGTTATCCTCTGACATTATATTCGTTACAGTGTAGTAAGTGTTATGTCAAATAGTGTTGTGTCAAACAAGTGCATAGAATACCCTGTAGATCCTTAGTGTTGAAAGTGGTTCAATATCAAAGTTTTGGTTCCAATTAAAATATAGTTTTATAACAAACAAGTTATCGAGGCTTTGGTGAGTTTAAGATTAGTTTTGTCCATAAGAAAAGTATCTATAAACGTATTTTGTTCCTTCCTTTGGGTTCATTTATTATGATCTATACAATTTCACATAATCATCAGAAGTAAGAAATTAAAACTCAGTTTAAACATTTTTTACATAGAGACATATTTTGGCATCAAAACATCTTCAGTTTACAGTTTTTTAACTTCTATAAAATTATTATTTGTCTTAGAGGCTCATTGTTAAGTCTTGGCCTTTTGTTAAGGCTAATAATACACTGGATATTGCTTAGTGCCTAAACTTGGGTCTACAATATTAAATGTTTAAAAGAGTTTTAGTTTCTTATTTTGGATAATTATTATAAACATAATATTACAGTTCAGAGTTAATAATTTTTTATAAAATCAGTTCTATGAGTTTCTAAAATCAGTCTATTATCAGGTCTGTATCGATTATAATAGAAAAAGTGCGATTGTCTTAGTGAGGGAGGGTAGGAGATAAGTCGTTGGGAAAAATTTAAATGTAGAAAAACAAATAAAAACGTTGTTTATGTGTGAGTCTTTAATGCTATTCTTATTATACAAGCCGTATGAGACTCTACATGTTTGGATCGATTTTTTCAGCACTCAGAACAGCTTGTCGACTAAGGTTTTACATGGTTTGTTCATTACCGCGATTAATTCTAACGATCAGGCCGTGTAGGCGTAACGAGTTTCAAACAGCTATAAAACGATTACTTTTTCCATTGGTTTTCAACAAATGGCGATCGACGTTCGGAGTTAAAAGTTAATTGGTCATAAAACGGTAGAATTATCTTGGTTGCCGCACGGCCATGGTATCAAGTAGCCAGTAATCACACAATTGTGTGTACCTAGGTTAGTATCTATTGTCAGCTAGGTACGTGTTACTAGACCGTTTTCCTTCACTCTTACTTCAGCACGAACATTTACACTATTCTGTTTCTCAACAACTTACAGATGACGTTATCACGTCCTTACAATATGCTGATTCATAACCAGCAGTTAAAGTTTCACTTTTTAAATTGACTTATAAACATGATTAAACAAGACTAGAATACAACTTGTAAATTTATAAACCGTTTAAAAGATCTAAATTACTTCAATTACAATTGCACAAATATAAATTTTAAGGAAAAATAAAAACTATTTTTTGTTTTACAGAATTCTTAAATCATATATCTGATGTAAAATTTAAAAAAATTACCATTTCTTGAACGTTGAGTTATTGGAATTATATGTGGCTACTTCAATTTAAACCTGAACTTTAAATAAGTACCTATCCAAAGTAGCCAAATTATTGAATATAATATACAATCCGAGTACGATCTGGCTATAATTAAACATAATTCTGGTAATGTATTTTTACAGAGAATATCAATCCTGATGTTAATAAATTCCGTATAACTTTTTAAAAGAAAATTGTCTTTATATTCAATTACGTAAACTAACTCTCATGACGCTTCTTATCATCAAAATATGAACCCATATACATATTCCAGTACCTATATAAAAATCTAATATAGAAAAGAAAATACTTTTTCATTTAATATTGTCATATAATATTACTATTGTCTCGTATCATATTGCATGATAAAATTGTGAAATATAAGTTACAATCAAAGATTGTCCTGTAGTTTAGTCAGTAGTAAGTCTTTGCTAATATTTTTACTTGTACCGAATACAAAAGTGGACTTACAGCCAATCATAAAAATATTCCTATCTTAGCTACACATTATGCATAGAAATATGTTATTTATTTCTAATTGTTTGATTCACTTTGGAAAAAAATACATAATCAAATATGATAAGTAATGCTGACATATTATCATAGCACATATTAGGCTACAATGACTCACTTTACCATATTAGCTGGCATTACTTCGTTATATTAAGAAACAATTGCACGGCAAATAACAACCAGCTCAGCAATAAATTGCAAATTTGACAATTTAGAAAGCAATTTGATAAATATCATACATTACATAAATTAAACCATACAAAAATGTACATTGAATTATTCCAGATAACTAGCCAAAGGCTCCTTGTCAAATCGAAGTGTGCTAGATTAGCCAACACCAGTCCCTTGCAGCCCAATGGTTAGCTAACTCAAGTGACAAATTTATTCCTAGTTTCGTTTTATTGCAACGTCACTTATGTTCATTTAATACCATTGCTTTGGTAGACACTGCTGCGTTACCAACCAACCTATTGTTTGATAGTGCGTTGGTTATATGCAAATGCATAAGTGTAACTTTTTACAATAGGTAAACAATAATGTTTCATTTGTGTAGTGAATGGTAAGAATGAAATAATAAAAGGTCATTGCAAAAAGACACACATTTTCACATACACTTAAGTGATGGATTATTTCTCCGAGATTGTGTTTAACATTACAATTTAAAGTAGGCCAGAACATTGTAGTATCATACTTAGTATATAATGTGATGTATGCAAAGGATTAAATAATTAGTAAATATGATTGATTTAAAAATCTACATTCACCCTACCGCTAAATATTTATTATAATTATTGTTTTAAAAACTGTATTAATTAAAGTATAAAACAATGGCTCCACACCTACCAGCTTTATGATAAATGACAGTTATACAGATTTTGTGCTTTACGTTAGTAAACAATAAATCATCATAGATAGGACAATATGAGCTAAAAGATATATTCTTGAACTTCTTCAAATATTTTTGTTCTTTAACGGCACAGTAATTTTTTCGTCTCTATGAGCCGGCCACTGGCCTGTGGGAAAATTACAAATGGTCACATACAGGATTTGACCTGCGCTATCTCTAACTAAGATCCAAAGTTCACGTCTTATAGGCCCTGCAGCCATTGGCTCTCCTAAATATACTTTACCTGTTTAAAAAATGAAATAAAAAATATAATCATAGCCTAAAATACAAACAAATTCGGTAATACAATAATAGAATTCTGTTAAATTCTAATCCGATTAAAAAAATAAGCACTTCATGTACAGGAAGTATTATGGAGAATAAAAGTACTAACTTAAGTATTGCTACGACTATTCTTTTACTTTAACAGAATGAATCGAAAAAGTCTTCATTTTTAAATGGAAAATTTAGGACTTAAAGTCCTCCCTTTCACTTAACCTCTACTTTCCCTGCTTGGTTACAAAATAGTTTGCAACATAAATACTTATGGTGAAAGCAGAGGGGAATTAAGTAACTGTGAAATCAAATTGTTACTGTTCTATTTAAAAAAATATTATAGTCCCGAAACTAAAAATTAATTTACTGACTAATACATACTTATAGAAAACGTCTAAAAAGAGAAATTAAAAAGGAATCTTGCATATGGTTGAAATTCATTAAAATCTAACTACTCCCTAAAATTTAGCTCAATGTCTATATAAAAAGATACATTAAACAAACCATTAAAAATCCACAGGAAAGAATCCTAAAGCATTTTTTACGCATATCCTTCAGAAGCCAAAAAACTACAATTTTCAGATTATGTCACGATCAAAGTAATAAGTGTTTACAACGCGGTAGCTGTTTTGATGCAGAGCTGGCTTGCCTACTCCCCGCAATCTGTTAGTGAAGAATATACAACCCGCAAACATATACATACTGTAGTTTTCTGTGGTGTGTTACGATCAAAGTAATAAGTGTTTACAACGCGGTAGCTGTTATGATGCAGAGCTGGCTTGCCTACTCCCCGCAATCTGTTAGTGAAGAATATACAACCCGCAAACATATACATACTGTAGTTTTCTGTGGTGTGTTACGATCAAAGTAATAAGTGTTTACAACGCGGTAGCTGTTATGATGCAGAGCTGGCTTGCCTACTCCCCGCAATCTGTTAGTGAAGAATATACAACCCGCAAACATATACATACTGTAGTTTTCTGTGGTGTGTTACGATCAAAGTAATAAGTGTTTACAACGCGGTAGCTGTTATGATGCAGAGCTGGCTTGCCTACTCCCCGCAATCTGTTAGTGAAGAATATACAACCCGCAAACATATACATACTGTAGTTTTCTGTGGTTTGTTACGATCAAAGTAATAAGTGTTTACAACGCGGTAGCTGTTATGATGCTGAGCTGGCTTGCCTACTCCCCGCAATCTGTTAGTGAAGAATATACAACCGCAAACATATACATACTGTAGTTTTCTGTGGTTTGTTACGATCAAAGTAATAAGTGTTTACAACGCGGTAGCTGTTATGATGCAGAGCTGGCTTGCCTACTCCCCGTAATCTGTTAGTGAAGAATATACAACCCGCAAACATATACATACTGTAGTTTTCTGTGGTTTGTTACGATCAAAGTAATAAGTGTTTACAACGCGGTACCTGTTATGATGCTGAGCTGGCTTGCCTACTCCCCGTAATCTGTTAGTGAAGAATATACAACCCGCAAACATATACATACTGTAGTTTTCTGTGGTTTGTTACGATCAAAGTAATAAGTGTTTACAACGCGGTAGCTGTTATTGCAGAGCTGGCTTGCCTACTCCCCGTAATCTGTTAGTGAAGAATATACAACCCGCAAACATATACATACTGTAGTTTTCTGTGGTGTGTTACGATCAAAGTAATACATGTTTATACGAGGTACCTGTTATGATGCTGAGCTGGCTTGCCTACTCCCCGCAATCTGTTAGTGAAGAATATACAACCCGCAAACATATACATACTGTAGTTTTCTGTGGTGTGTTACGATCAAAGTAATACATGTTTATACGAGGTACCTGTTATGATGCTGAGCTGGCTTGTCTCCTCCCCGCAATCTGTTACTGAAGAATATATAATCCACAAACATACACATACTGTAGTGTTCTTCTGTTGTGATGCGATCAAAGTAATACATGTTTATACGAGGTACCTGTTATGATGCTGAGCTGGCTTGCCTACTCCCCGCAATCTGTTAGTGAAGAATATACAACCCGCAAACATATACATACTGTAGTTTTCTGTGGTGTGTTACGATCAAAGTAATACATGTTTATACGAGGTACCTGTTATGATGCTGAGCTGGCTTGTCTCCTCCCCGCAATCTGTTACTGAAGAATATACAATCCACAAACATACACATACTGTAGTGTTCTTCTGTTGTGATGCGATCAAAGTAATACATGTTTATACGAGGTACCTGTTATGATGCTGAGCTGGCTTGCCTACTCCCCGCAATCTGTTACTGAAGAATATACAACCCGCAAACATATACATACTGTAGTTTTCTGTGGTGTGTTACGATCAAGTAGCCTAATAAGTGTTTACAACGAGGTACCTGTTATGATGCTGAGCTGCCTTGCCTCCTCCCCGCAATCTGTTACTGAAGAATATATAACCCACAAACATACACATATTGTAGTGTTCTTCTGTTGTGTTACGATCAAAGTAATAGATTTTTATAACGAGGTATGTGTTATGATGCTGAGCTGGCTTGCCTACTCCTCGCAATCTGGTACTGAAGAATATGCAACCCACACATACACACACTGTGGTTTTATTCTGTTGTGTTACGATCAAAGTAATAGATTTTTATAACGAGGTATGTGTTATGATGCTGAGCTAGCTTGCCTCCTCCCCGCAATCTGGTACTGAAGAATATGCAACCCACACATACACACACTGTGGTTTTATTCTGGTGTGTTACGATCAAAGTAATAGATTTTTATAACGAGGTATGTGTTATGATGCTGAGCTAGCTTGCCTCCTCCCCGCAATCTGGTACTGAAGAACATGCAACCCACACATACACATACTGTGGGTTTATTCTGTTGTGTTACGATCAAAGTAATAGATTTTTATAACGAGGTATGTGTTATGATGCTGAGCTAGCTTGCCTACTCCCCGCAATCTGGTACTGAAGAATATGCAACCCACACATACACACACTGTGGGTTTATTCTGTTGTGTTACGATCAAAGTAATAGATTTTTATAACGAGGTATGTGTTATGATGCTGAGCTAGCTTGCCTACTCCCCGCAATCTGGTACTGAAGAATATGCAACAAACACATACACACACTGTGGTTTTATTCTGTTGTGTTACGATCAAAGTAATAGATTTTTATAACTAGGTATGTGTTATGATGCTGAGCTAGCTTGCCTCCTCCCCGCAATCTGGTAATGAAGAACATGCAACCCACACATACACATACTGTGGGTTTATTCTGTTGTGTTACGATCAAAGTAATAGATTTTTATAACGAGGTATGTGTTATGATGCTGAGCTAGCTTGCCTACTCCCCGCAATCTGGTACTGAAGAACATGCAACCCACACATACACATACTGTGGGTTTATTCTGTTGTGTTACGATCAAAGTAATAGATTTTTATAACGAGGTATGTGTTATGATGCTGAGCTAGCTTGCCTCCTCCCCGCAATCTGGTACTGAAGAACATGCAACCCACACATACATACACTGTGGGTTTATTCTGTTGTGTTACGATCAAAGTAATAGATTTTTATAACGAGGTATGTGTTATGATGCTGAGCTAGCTTGCTCCTCCCCGCAATCTGGTACTGAAGAACATGCAACCCACACATACAGACACTGTGGTTTTATTCTGTTGTGTTACGATCTAAGTAATAGATTTTTATAACGAGGTATGTGTTATGATGCTGAGCTAGCTTGCCTCCTCCCCGCAATCTGGTACTGAAGAACATGCAACCCACACATACACATACTGTGGGTTTATTCTGTTGTGTTACGATCAAAGTAATAGATTTTTATAACGAGGTATGTGTTATGATGCTGAGCTAGCTTGCCTACTCCCCGCAATCTGGTACTGAAGAATATGCAACCCACACATACATACACTGTGGGTTTATTCTGTTGTGTTACGATCAAAGTAATAGATTTTTATAACGAGGTATGTGTTATGATGCTGAGCTAGCTTGCCTACTCCCCGCAATCTGGTACTGAAGAATATGCAACCCACACATACACACACTGTGGTTTTATTCTGGTGTGTTACGATCAATGTAATAGATTTTTATAACGAGGTATGTGTTATGATGCTGAGCTAGCTTGCCTCCTCCCCGCAATCTGGTACTGAAGAACATGCAACCCACACATACAGACACTGTGGTTTTATTCTGTTGTGTTACGATCTAAGTAATAGATTTTTATAACGAGTTACCTGTGATGATGCTGAGCTGGCTTGCTTACTCTCAAAATTTGGTACTTAAGAATATACTTAAGAAAAACCCACAAACATTCACATACTTTAGTGTTCTTGTGTTGAGTTACGATGAAAGTAGTAGATGTTTATAACGAGGTACCTGTAATGATGCAGAGCTGTCTTACCCACAAACATATGCTTATTGTAGTGTTTTGGTGTTATGTTACTAACAATGTATTTACAACGTGGAACCGGTTATGATGCGGTGCTGGCTTACCTACACTCCGCAATCTGGCACAGAAGAATATACAATCCACGCATTTATCATTACGGTTCCGTAACTAATAATTTGTTTACGACTCATGAAAATTAATTAAGAAAGAATCTAACTAAATTTTAGAATTCTAACTCACAAGAAAGAATCCTAAGGCTTGAAAAATTATTTGCGTTGAGTCAGAAAGCTGATACACCCATACTGTAATGTGCAGGTGTTATGTTACGATCAAAGTAATAGGTGTTTACAACGTGTAACCTGTTATGATGCTGAGTTGGCTTGCCTCCTCCCCGCAATCTGCTCTTGAGCAACATACAACCCACGCCTTTATTATTACGGTTCCGTAACTATTAATTTGATGCATGAACAAGTTATCTAACTTGTACATGGTTGGCAATTAAAATTTTCTAATTAAATGTTTTAAATTAGCATACAGAGTTATAGTAGCATGCATCATATAAAATCTGAGATTAACTTTTGTGATTATTCCATTTTATAATCTCGTGCGATGGTTAGATGCAGTGTTTATTTTTTGGGTTTTCAGTGTCTTTACATTCTTACTAGAAACTAGATATTTCACATCTTTATGTTCTTTAACCAAATTTTTCAGTCCAAAAACGGCATGTAGTGCAAAAAAAGTGTTTACATTAATGTTACTTCATAATAATATTACAAATTATTACATTACATGCTGAAATCTTCCAAATTGAATGAACCTTTATTTTACTAAGTTACGAATATAGCTAGTTCTCGTTTTTAAGGCTTAACCAAAGATACACCCGTAAAGTTGTTTGTGTATCAATCTCTGTTTTATTCATTTCGTAGACGGAGAAAACCAGCCACCTTATTTTAAATCAAACGTTTGTGACGAAATATTCTCGTTTAAAATATGCATATAATAACCACAGTGCTGAGGCAGACCACTTTACCTGTTTATGGACAGTAGATGGTAAAGTAATAAAGGTCACATAATATTTAGAACATTTCTTGTGATCTATCCAATAACATTTTCAACGATTGAAAAATAGAGCGTTTGGGGCAATTATTATCAAACATTTACGGGGGCTATTTCCATAATTCATTTAATTCCTAATTCTATTCTTACTTACATTGGTTTCATTTCATGTAGATCGTTAAACAACAAAGGAAGGATATGGATGCGTTTAGAGACAGATTTGAAGTGTATCCAAGAATTAGCCTTTTACTATAGCAATAAAAGTAGATTATAATAGTTTTTGCCAAAGCGTAGAAAAGAGGACTACAGCCTTTGTAAATGACTATTAACATTAATATATTTCCAGGAATAATACAACAAAACATTGTTGAAAAGCAGTATCCCACTAACTCTATTTGGCTTGTTACTCTCTTCAGCACGTTAGGTGACGTAACCAATTTATTATACTAACGAGAAATGACGTCACAGTTACGCACTTCAAAAATTACAGTAAAACAGGCTGGTTATTTTTAGAAAATTTTATAACTATATCGTGGATGATTAAATTACTAATCATTATTTATTTTATTAAAATACACTGAAGTATTCAGCTTTTCATTATTTTAGCGCCTCCTCGTTTTCATATTGGCATACATAGTATGGTTTTCAAAGAATTTATTCATATACATAGGGCTATAGATTACGTACAAAATCCACCCTATTCAAAGCTATTAATTAGGATTATTTTGTGAGAATACGTAAAGCTCCACGAGATACTAAATAGGTGTAGTTGCAACCTTTTTTAAAATGGTTCTTATTTTCCTTAAATAAAATTAGGAATTAACGTAATAACCAAAATAAAAAAAAAAATATGTTCTAGTGATACTTTTTGTAGTATTAAGATTGTTCCGAAGTTTAGCGTAATTGATCACGTTTCTTGAAATATCGTTTCTATTGTTTGTTTTTTGTTTTTATATCGTTTAAACCTTAAAAATGTCCTCCTCAATCTACGTTACCTTATATACACTGAACGATTTTATGGCTTTTAAGCTGCCAATTAAATATTAGACTTTATTATTAACGAATAATGAGATAATATGAATCTTATGTTATCCAATTTAACCATATGATTTAAACGTATTTCTACTAAAAAGCGCAACACATATATTTAACCTTTAGGGCATTTTGCTTACTTTTGGGGTTCACGGGCTATTTTAACTTATTATGTTCAGATTATATATTAAATTCAATTAATAAACAAAATAATCTTTAATAGTAGGTACCCACGTCACTTAAAGCACGATATTTCTAAATCTAACATAGTAAGTGTCGGGAACTGGTAAAAATACACAAAGTTATCAGAACTGCAAGCAGTTCCAAGAAGCGCCCTCTGCAGTGTGAAACGCTGTAGCTGAAATCTCATCCGATGCTGATTAGATTGTGGCTAACGTGTGACAAGTGGGACTAGCTCGATACTGATGGGGTCTTCGTAATCCAGTTGTCATCTGTGGGGTCTTCTGGTTGGCGCTATCAATTTCACTAATACCTTGTGTGTATAGAATACGAGATGAGACGTGGTGTATTTTATCAATACCAAGAAAGGCCATTCACTTTAATGTGAGGACTACTTCTTACTACTCAAATTTTTACTTATTACTCCCAGAGCCATCAATACCACAATTAATATGTATCTGGATCAATATGTATCCTCAAACTTAATTAATTTTCTGCGCCTTACTCTGTAATTCAATTAAATCCATATTATATTTTTGTAGGCTCCATAATCTGTCTTTGGCTGTCGTGGGATGACTCTGAAGTTAATACAAAATCATATTCTTATTTTTACCTACTAATTAGTAGTGATTTAATCTTTAGTTTTCAATAGATAAATATTAAACTTCGTACAGACAGTATTCTCATACATTTTCTATGAGTTAGTTAGCTTCTTGCATCATTCGAATTTGGGAACATCTCGAATATTTCTCAAGATAAACACAAATTACCAATTTTCATAAACTTGTGAAGTAATTCCAAGCAATATTTATTTTACCTCTTTTTCCATAAACTTTTCAGGTTGTAAGATGGTGGCCGTTTAAAGTTATACTAGTATTTAATATAACCATATTTAATATATTTAAGAACATAATTTTGGATTAAATATAACTAAATCAATTGCACGTTTTTACAAAGCTATTTATATTTTTCTTTTAATGTTTTAAGATTGTGGAGTTTCTAAATGTTTCAAAGTATCACAATTATAATAACTTATAAACACTACGAATTACCATCCCATGAGTGTTGTGCGAATTAAAGATCTTAAAAATAATAAATCTTTACTTTTATATTTGGAGATGGCTGTTACTTTTCTTTCTATCGAGCCGGAATGGATATGATATTATATTTTTCTTAGTTATGAATATTTTCAATACATTTAACTAAAAAATGTTTTTTGTCATTTTTGCTGTATAAAAGTTATGGATGTTGGAGTTTAATAAAGTCTTCGAGGTTGAATCCAAAATTTGAAGTCCATAACTCATTTCTCTCTGGAGATGTTCCGATCATAATCAAACAACAGACAAAAAGATATGTTTACATCTCTTTACAGACAAAGGAGAAACCGTGTCAGCCTACTGAGTGTTAAGCTTCAATCCTATGGATGGGTATACACCATCCTTGCTAAATTTTAAGTCTGTAGATGAGATAGTTTACGAAATATAACGATAATAACGATTCTTGTGTTTTTACAAATATGTTTGTTTCGCGATATTTTCGTTGCCATTATGGTTACCCATAAGATCAATGTAAAAATATTCACTAATACGTTATACGTTATACGAAAGCAATTAAGTTACATGAACCATTATTGAACTCGATGTTGCTAGCATAGAAACTGAAAATCCAAGTAAAAATTTAAATTACAGGTCAATTCGTTCCCGAGATACTGTGAGGAGAGACAGACCGACATAAACGATATTTTCCAGTCCTTTTAATGATAGGCCTCGTAAAAGCTCAGCTAATTTAATAATTAATGAAATTCTCAACTTCCCAAATGTTCCTTTATTGACTTACAAACGTTATAGTTTCTTTTCATGTAAACGAACTGAAGCTTTGAAAGTTTTAAAGAGAGTCAGACAGATCGAAAGTGTGGAATATCATTGACCCAGTTGGCAAGAGTTCGGGGAGGGAAGCGAAGTACTCGGGGAGGTAGTGGCTTGATGTGAGAGTACAAAGGGAGATGAGCTTGAGTGAATAATTCTGGACATTACCTGCACTCAAATGGCGAGCGTTGTAGGTCCGTTATGACTAATGTCTTCCTTGTTCTAGTAATACATTCTACAACACGTCATTTATAGAATAAAAAAACCTAAAATGATCAATGAGGTAAATAATGTACATAATTGAGTGCTGGTAAATCTTAAACCTTATTGTTCCATCATTGATGAAAGTGATAAGCTATGTACTGTGTACGTATTTGTTTAAATTTCAAAGGCTAAGCATCAGCTTGGTGCTTTCTTTTTTTTTGTCTGTCCTTCTGTTTGATGTCTGCACGATATCTCGAAAAGAAACAGGTCTATATATTTGAAATTGTGTATGAAACTTTATGATGAACACTGAGTTTGATTACGGTGTATTTCACTTCATAAGGTTTGGTTGAGCATTACATAAATACATTTGTAAACTCAGTATATTCATGTAATTGTAATTCAGGGATTTTAACACGTTAGATATTAAAACATGTAGCTAGATATCCTAACACAATCAACATTATTGTATAGTGACTTGATGAGTAGGCTTTTGATGTAGAAACACTTATGTGAATCCCAATTTAGGCAACATAAAAGTGAATGTATCGATATTTCGAGAAAGATATTATCCAGTAGACTAATGATTTTGCATAAAACTTTATTTTTACAAGAATGAGTTGAATGATGATTCACTTTCTTGTCGATTTTCTTATTATTGCTCGTCTGTCTTTCTGTCCACGGGACATTAGGGAACGAAATGAGGTATATATTTGAAATTTTGTAACATCACCGTAGCCTGTTACACGTGATGTGGCTAACTCCTATCTTTTTATTTATAAAGTACATCGATATTGTCCATATTTATGTGTAGACATAATATGGAGATACACTTTTAAAGAGTCTATGAGTTCTTATATTTTATGTTTTGAAAGGTACTATTTTAAATCCGCTACACCAGTTCCCAAATGTTGTTACTGTACTCTATTATAGTCTTTGTTAGAATTATGAAAATCAAGAATAATGTTTGTTACATTTCTAAGAAGGATTAAGGCACCCTCTATCATGTCTCTATTATATTATTTATTAAAATCTATTGATATAAAGCAAGTTTAATCGAATACATATCAGGTTTTAGTAAAAAGATCTTGAGTTTTTAGTTTAATTATAATTTTAAACTTCAAATATATACACCCTTATTTTTTATTTATAGAAGAAGGCTCATTTTAAACATATGATTAGTAGGCATTATATGATTTAATAATATGTTTAAATAATACTTAGCACTTTCCGTACTCCCGTTAATTATTTATAAAACAAATTTAAGACGATTTTGAGTTTCATCGTCTGAATATTTAAGACATAGAAACATAGAAAAAGGACATCAAAGTTTAGGGATGCATATTATTTATATCTTTAAAATAAGGCAGCTTCCATATTTGTATGATTAAAAATTAAGACTTGCATTATTCATGCGAGGCTACAATCAAGATGGCCGACAGTAGCCTGCATTTAATTAAAGATTTTTGATGATTTTGATAAAAGATTGAATTTTGGAATAACTTATTAAAATAATAATGCAGGAAAAGTGGAATCGAAAGGCATTAGTGTTTCCTAGTCGCAATTAAATTCAAACTGTATTATAAATAAGTTTAAAATCTAAGGCTGAAATTGTTGGTGTTTTAAATAGCTTACAATGTTTTCAGACACATATGAAATAATTAACTAATAAACAAGGAAGCAAAAATTCTCAGAATAACCTAACAATAAAATTTTTGAAAACTGAAGGTTTAATAATATTATTTATATTGATTATATAAAACTATTTAGACTTCGAGCAAAGTGTGCGTAAATCCTACCAACTACCTAATGTTAAGTCCTTTTCTCTCATTACAGAAAAATGTGTGTATTGCCCAGTTTTTTTTTTAGTTAGGGCCAGACTGCCGGGGTATAAAGCATAACATAAGGTTATAATTTAAATTTTGGGAACACAAATTGTTTTTAATTGCAAGGACCTTGTTTGCAAGTTTTTTACGAATTCCTCGGGTTAATACGTTGTTATATGCACATTTTTCATGCTAGTCTTATCGAATTACAGGGGTGCTGAAAAGTCCCGGGACGGTATAATAACTTTTGAACTAATTACAATATAAGAACCAAAATTTACATCAAGCTTTTGCTCATATAAAACTATTATTTTATGTATTTCAACATGATATCCTGCTTATGGGGGACGTCCCGCTAGGGGTTGGTGAAAATTCTTAAATAGAAGCATAGGTCGAGTCGTACATCAAATTAAAGCTCTTTTTTGGATGAGTTGAGAAACCGTATTGTAAGAGAAGCTCAGGGTGTTCCTGTCCAAGCTTTAAGCAATGCGATATCAGCGTTCTACAATCGATTGGGATATTGTCAGCAAACTGAAGGCAAACACTTTGAACATTTGTTATAACTGTTTTGGTAAGTGATTTGAAGTAAAAGAAGTAAAATAAAAGATTAAGTGTCTCAGTTTTCTCTAACAACCAGAATGTTTGCATTTGAAAAAATTCTGTATTTTATAATCTTTGAGTGTCCGCCATTTTGTAATGCGTCAACTGTTTTACGTCAGATTTTCCCCAAAATGTTTCTAAGTAAAAAGAGCTTTAATTTGATGTACGACTCGACCTATGCTTCTATTTAAGAATTTTCACCAACCCCTAGCGGGACCTCCCCCATAAGCAGGATATCATGGTGAAATACATAAAATAATAGTTTTATATGAGCAAAAGCTTGATGTAAATTTTGGTTCTTATATTGTAATTAGTTCAAAAGTTATTAGACCGTCCCGGGACTTTTCAGCACCCCTGTATATATTGCTATAAGACAAAGTAAAAGTTCAGCTATTATCTATAGGTAGGTGTAAACATTAATCATGTTAAAAGAACGATAAATGTATGAAATATCATCCCCCCCCCCCAATCACTACCGCTCAGAGTCAAAGGCTGCAGGTGAATAGGTGTCATCTGCTGTTTGTAATTGCAAAAGAGTGATGACTGCAATTACGTATGTATGAGTCGCGGGCTAATGCGTTGTTATTTGTGCCGGGTGGCTAACCTGTACAATCGAATACATCAGACAGCCAATACCGCCGCGTCGAGTTGACCTTGACAGCTAATACGTCAATCTGTAACCTTCCTTCTGTTTACCTGTTGATGGTTCCCTCCGATTTCAGCGTCAGACCACGATTCACTTTTAGTGATCCATGTTGATTACGTTCTTACAACTACGTAAGCTCGAAACACGTGTTTTATCAATTCCTTTGTTACTTTAGAGTTCCCACAGCTATCGAATTATTCATCATCCGAATTTCAGACAATCGATTAATAACTGTCGATATAATTTTTAAAACAATATATTGTAATTTTTATCAATTCACGAGTATATTAACTAAATATTTATTTAAAAATTAGTTTTAAATTTAATAAGTATCCAATAATCTTTTTATCTAACGGATATTCTAAATTAAATATACTATTTTCGGTTTGAAATACAATGACAGCAATCTCTTTAAACTTGTCATGGTGAGTTAAACAAGTTTTACTTTACAAGTCACACGATAAAACAATTTTACCACTTTAAGTGAATTTCTCTTTTGTCAGGGACACTCAATAAACAATTAATTATATTAAATATTTTAATGAATCATTAATGTATACCACTTTGAGGCATCCACTGAATAAACTGGTGATTTAGGTTGTTAAAAATTTAAACTTTAATTATACAAGTTACAGATTTCACAAATAACGTGATAATATCTCAATTTTACATAATAAAAGTGTTTATAAAGTAGAAAGTTAAATTTGTTAAAGTTATATTTGTTCTAAAACGTCTCCGCTATCATTCTATATTTAATCCTTGATAATAACCTTTTTTAACGTTATCTTTCTCGTCGTAACCTCCATCTACATCCCAAATAATTTAGGTAGCGCCTTACACAACCCATGGTAGTTTTCCCCTCCCGGGAGGTATCATGAAGCTTTTATTTTTTTTATAAGGTATCACTTTATATATAACAGTTCCTTTTTTTCTTTTTCCGTTTTAAGAGTTGTTGTTTATCGTCACAAGGTTACTTTCCGACTCCACAGAAGCAGTTAACAAATGCTAGAAAACGACATTCAGACTCTTTAAAAATATATTGAGTTATATCGTAATTGTTGAAAAACTGCAATTTTCGTTCTTATCTTTTTATTAACAGCATACGACCATTATAAACACTACTAAAATAAATCCAAAAATATTTGAAGTGGCTTCGTGCAATAAAGTGAATAGGCTATGTATTCCATTCTATAATAATAATGTTTTTTACCCTGAGCAAATTGCCTTCCACCTACACCAATTGGTGGCTTTGTTTGTTTGAACACCAACCTCTCTTCCGCCAAATTTGAATACGAAATTGTCTTTCCTCCCGCCCTTACAGTTAATACGTTCCTTGTTAAGAGTAAAATGAAATTTTGCCTGGGAAATCCTGCAATCTCACGTCTTTGATTAAATTTCTTTATATGGAATCTTTAACGTGGATTATAAAACCTTAACTGATTTAATCCATAGCGAACGTTGATATGTGCATAGATTGAAAAGTGGTGTAAAAGAAGTACTTCATTAAATCAGTAAATTTTTCTATTTACGCAACAATTGCATAGTGTATAAAATTATTTTTAAATGGAATTAGGGCATTACAACTTCTAGTTAATTGATTAAACTATCAACCATTTCTTAATGGTTGGTTCAAATAAATTGTACTCGTACTATTCATAATATAGTGTTTACAATAGTTTCTTTATCATTCAGGCATGTAGAATAAGTTATAAGATGCTTTTAATGAATATATTATTAAAAATATAATTTATAGCAATATAAATTAATGTATAAAATTATTGTAATAAATAAATACAATACAGTTTGTGAAACATAGTATATTACGCGCTAAATAATACTCTGCGTCTAAACTGTCGTTTTTCTCCTTAAGAATTAGAGAGAACATTTATGGTGAGCTTAGCACGATATTGTACAAGGTGGTACTTAAAAAGCTTCATAATACAAGTATAGGAATAATTATGATGAGTTTGATCTTTTTTATTATTACTAGAGCATTGCTTAATACATACTCCAATTTAAAATGCTCCTAACACTGTTAAAATACCTAACAACTAACTTTGCAAAATATCTAAATGACCTCATTAAGGTGATAAATATTATTTAGCTCACTAGCAAGGAACTGCATTATTAAAAAGCACCCTGGAGAAAAGTAGAAGCGAAGCAAGTAGGAGGATTCATCTATCAGTAAATATCTGTTTAATGCATTTCTGGAAGTATGAGCACATGAATTAAGTGTCGAAGTTATGGATGTATATTTTACCGGGCAAAGCTAGGACAAAGAGGTCCTTTCTGATACAACTGATAAGTATGTAGCTTAAAAGTAACTTCCAAAAGACTGCTAATTAACGTTTAGGATTAAAAAGCCTGCAAATACAAGATCGGAAGTTACCCATCCAGTGACAATCGGCGCTAAACGTTTCTTCACTTTATTTTTTCGCAGCAATCACTTTACCTATTAAACTATTCCATTGTCAAACTTAGATTACACATTAGGATGCACTGGCTTTCTTGTTGTGATTATACGACATTATTGTTACCGCACGTCCTTGTTCGAACAATGTCTCTATTTAGATACAACTTAGATGAAAACTTAGATACAACACTGGGTGCTGAAAAACCAAGAAGTTAGTAGGGTACAACTATAGTGTTGCTCAACCGATGGCTTGATACTGTAGAAGCCCTCTGGTGGCTTAAGTAGCCCTCTTAAGCGGTCCCGAGAGGGAGTGATGCCCGGGCCGGTGGGGTTGAAGTGGGTGCGAGTCCCACTTATCAGCGGAATACTCTGACAGTGCATTAGCATTTTCCCCATCACCACAAATTAACCATTGTTGTTACTACTTGAATGTAAGCTGTAATGGAACAACACTCTTAAGCATTAGAAAGATAAAATATTTATAAAATCCATACCAATTTAAAATCCCTCCAAAAATCTCTTATCCTGATCGTGTAGTCCAGAAGTTTTAATTGGTTTCACGATGTCTGACTTAGGTTTTTTTTGCGAGGTAATTAAACTACAGCTCATTTTCTTATGGATATTTATAAGCATGTTGTATAAAATATACTCTTACTTATGCTCTAACGTTTTTAACGTTACAGCATTTCACTGGCAGAGTGTTGCAAACTGAGACAACTGTATCAAGTCCAAGGTAGATACAGTTACGGGTGCCAACCGGGCTAGTGAGTCGCACATCTGGGAAAACTGTTGTTGTTTCCGGCAACAAATGAGAACGGGACGTGCTGTTTGGTGTATCTGACAAGGTTTATACTCGTGTTCCTGCACATACTCATATCATCACACTCTACTCCGGCATTGAATATTCCATTCATGCAATAGGAAATGAAATTGTACTACGAACTCTTGCATTTCACGAAATAGTACGTCAGAGATACAAATTATCTAATAAGGATTATTTATACATGATTGTAGCTTTTTAATAAACAATCATTTATAACTTAAAACCCCGACTGCTGGGACAAATGCTCTCCTTTATTTAATTATCACTCCACTATCTTAACGTTTCACTAAAACACAAACGTGTTCGCATTATTTATATATGTGTACAGATTACACTAGGCTGTATTTCAATCAGACTTTGAAGTATCTTACTCAGTTCTGGTCAAAACTAAAAATATAAATTCTTTAAAATATATTTGTGAAATTGCCGGGTGAGATATGTCTCGCTCATATATGTACAGATATGTCTCACTGTACGTTAACTTTCAAACGGCTTACGCTTACAAGTAATACTTCAACGTACGTTTACGCACTTTCAGGCAATATAGTAAGGAGATTATGGTGATGCTTCATGTAGTCAATTCGTATTATTTATTATAATGTTTCCAGCAATAAGTTTCATAGCAAAATACGTTCCGGACAGAACTGGAATTTGACCATCTATGTATGTAGTATGCATCCGATGTCTATTTTATGTACATAAATATAGCAACAGTACCCCTGTTTCCCAATAGAAAGTTGTGCAATGATGTTTAAAATAAGAGATAAAATATTTCGTTCTCGATAAATAATGTATTACTCTCCATTAGTGTTGAAAATAGGAGACTGCTCTACTGCTCTATTACTAGTTGCAGTGATATTTGTAATAAATGTCATTTAGATCAGGGCTCTTTCTAATTTATTTGTTACGCGTTTTAATTACCTTCTCTCGCCAACCTCAAACCATGAGAGCGTCACTTCCCAAATTCACCCTCTCGCCAACCCCAAACCATGAGAGCGTCACTTTCCAAATACACCCTCTCTCTAACCTCAAACCATGACAGCGTCACTTCCCAAATACACCCACTCGCCAACCCCAAACCATGAGATTGTCACTTCCCAAATACACCCTCTCGCCACCCCCAAATCGTATTGTGCAAAATAATTTACAACGTTGGTATTTATCACTGAGGCGCACATAAAAACAAGGCTTAACCTAAAGACAAATTCTTCGAAATCCAATGTTTTTTTTTCATTGCACTCAGTAGACTTCGAATGTGGTCTAACCATAATGGTAGAGTATACCATACTAGATGAAGTTTAATCTAGAAAATGTCTAGGAATTCATTGAGATCGACCCTTGTCATTAAGCTCTCACGTAGACAAAGTCTCCTTCAAATTAGCTTCAAGCATTCATGTTATTGTGTCCTTAGCCTAATGTTGCCTTACTCGGGTTCTGAAGACGGCTTATTATGGCTTAATTTATTTACACTTCACTTAAGTGACACACAGTTTCTGAGAGGGTTTAAAATTTTTTTTTTCATTTCTTCAGTTGCAAAGTTGAAGGTCAGAAATTGTGCACTGACCAATAGCCGAGATATACACAATCGCACCAGACTAGAGACAGGGAGAACTGTTGGACCGCGAGACACAGAACGGCGGTTTATCAACGCTTGCCCTCGCAGGCTGGAGTTCATTTGATCAACAGATTGCCAAATGATATAAAAAATTCCCCGATATTTAAGGCTTTTATAAACCGCTTTTTAGAAACGCTGTTTAGCGTCCTTCGCATTTTATAATGTGGACAAGTTTTTGGAGACAAAGTGGGAGACCATATAATAATCCCGGATTGAAGTGGGACTCATTGCCATTGAATAAATAGAAATGAAGAACATGTATATCTTTGTCAGAGAATTGTGGCATGAAAGTACAATTTTTTATTGAAATTATTGTAACAAAATTTATTTATAATTTTATTGTTTGCTGTACAATTTTACTAACGCTACAATAAACATATGACTATGACTACGCTTCTCTGTATACCCATCACCACATACATAGACACTGTTTTATAGTAAGGTAATACTACTGGGATAAGCGGCAAGCACGTTATACAAAAATCCACTCTTAAATGTAATACGTGTGAGGTGTAACTTAATGCAATTCCCTCTGGCCAAGTGTGAAGTAAAATATTTAAATTATCACAAGATTCTGCTTACTGTATCACATGAGAATGTGGTGCAGATTTTCACCCCAACTTATAGCATGCGTTCAAGCGTAAAAAAATAAAATTGATTTTTATAGTACTCAAGTTACTACAAGACTAGAACAATGAAACAATTAGAGACCCTGAAATGTTTTGTTTTGGTGATGTTTTAAATATGAAAATTAATTTAAATTTAAAAAATTATATTGATTAATAGAAAAATGAGTTATTTTACTATGAATGTGACATAATATTAATGAGTACTGAGTTTTTAGGTTGAAAGAATCGAGTTTTAACAAATTTTAACCATGCTTGGAACATATGGTTATTATTTAGTAAATTTGTCGATTTTCATAATGAATATTACAAAGTGAAATTAGGTAAATGATACGAAACATGTACTTCATTTAAAATAACTGTTTTTTAAAGTGGTCTACTTTTATTATTATTATTATTATTATTGGTCTATGTGAAGTAAAATTAATCAAAAATTGAAGCCAAAATCAAGAGAACTAAGAGTAGTTTATGAACAAAATTTAACTGTGAGTGAATATTGTAATGGAAAAATGTATTATTAGCGAATTTTATATTGTATAAACTATTTCCGAAAGAAAATTTTCTAAGTTTAAAATTACTTTTGTCTGGTGAAAGTCTTATTAAGCATCTACTTATATTCCTATATTATCATGTAATGCTTGCAACGCTTGAAAAACTTCCACATGGAATTCTCATTTGTTGAGGACGTTCTTATTCTAACATATTACCCTGACCGGTCAAATAACTAACACTTTAAAACAAATAGTATAAACTTCGAAACACAAGGATTGTGCCATAAGTCTAGGTAGACCGTGCTTATTTTCTTATGTGTTTGGTAGTTGGCAGATAATACGTCAATAATTTTGCATTTCATTAGTCTAACGTTTCTTACTTAGTAAAACGTACTGCTATCTTGTTTCACAACCAAGTCCGTTAGCGTTGTTCTATTATATAAACATCTTGTAACGTAAACAGTTTCGAATATTTACAATTTTTAATGTTTAATGTTTCGATAAGGAGATTTAAATCTATCCTCTATCAAATTTAGCAACTCCAAGGCATAGACTGAGCATGAAAAAACATTAAATAGTAATAAACATGTGACAATGAACTAACTCCAGACAAACAGAACAAGTTGCAAGTGAAGGACACAGTGCGATGGAAGAAAGTACACGTCTCTGAGCAGAAAAAATGCAATGACCTTTATATCATTATATAAATACCACAGATTGTGAATAAACCTAAACTAATGTCACATAAATCCCATATGTAGATGAATGGATAAACTATGGAAAATGACATAAAACTTTTAAATTCTTTAGAACATTTATCCTCAATAATAAAGTTTAAACAAAAGGGAGGTATTGTAATATTCCTTCTTTGTAATACAATATATGAATTATAAACCACTGCAGTGAGATATATCAATCAATACATCGATCCAAAAAATACAGTGTGCTTCGATGTATTACTACTTGCTTCTTGAACCGTGCAGTGCTGAATTTTAAATGATCAAAATGATCCCACTGGGAGGTCTTAAGACTGCATTATGCTATATTTAGTTGAGAAATATTTAGCATTAGAGCCATTGACTGTGAGTTTTTATCAGCCAGGGCAGATGAAATGAGCCGGCACATGTGCCAATGATCGCATCGTCTCTTGCCAGAATAGCCACTTTGTCAGGCAGGACGGCGCGATATGCAGACAGCACGTTGACTGTAGTCCAACTGATGAATATTAAGTTCAAATAAATCTACCTGTGTACAGACCAAACATAAAGTATAAGCCACACAAAGTATGTCAGCCATGTCAATGAATAATTCTTATAAACACCATAAGATGTTATACATATTGCAAGTTATGTATTGTAACGATAAAAATAAAAAAGAACGAAATAAAGAAGTTTAGAATAATACAGACCTGTAAGTAAACAAATTCTTGTTTGTTCCAATTCTCAGTGTGTGAAGAAAACAGGATTTTTCTGGATATTTACCATCGTTCAGTGATACATAAAATCAGTAACACTACGTTTTTGAGATCTGGAATATTATCTCTTCTTGAGGTAAATAACTAACCTAAGAGTTAGTAAAGTTGACACACAACATGGTGGTTGTGAGTTCAGACTTACAACGCTCTAGTATGATTTGTTTATTTTAACCTAGTTTGTAATTATGTCTTAGGTTAGTTATTTACCTGAAGAAGAAATCAGATTGCATATCTCGAATCGTAGTGTTACTGATTTTTGTGTCACTGAACGATGGCAAATGTCCGAAAAACCCTGTTTTATTCACACGTTGGGAATTCACTATCCCTCCATCCTCAAAAACAAATCCCAATGTGCTTTATGCACACTTTGATGAAGAAGTTGTTACTAAAAGGATATTACGATTTCGGACACTTTCCATCATAATTTTATGATGTAAAAATATATAACACTAAGTTTAATGGTTTAAAATATACTCTCTGCTTCAGTTTTAAAAAACCCTAATATATTACCCTGATACCGTAATACTTCCCAATTAGTATACAAAAGTCCGAATTTCCTGCTATTTAAAAAAAATACCCATCTTCATTATCAAACTTTAAACAAAGAAGTCCTTACTTCTAAAATGCTTTGTGTGGATCTTAAGGCAGGCCACACGGTCCAGACGAGTTATAATCTTGACTTCAAATGAATTATGAATAAATGTACTGTAGTTAAGTAATAATAAAGTTACTACAAATTTGGCCGTTATTTACCAAATCACATAAGTAGATGGCTCGATAAGCTATATTTCCTAATTGATGTATTGAAACCTATTTCTAAATGGAATTGAAATCTGGAATATAATTATATTTATTCATTACACTAAATTGATGACAAAATGTAAATTCTCTCGCAAAAAAGATCCAAACGTTACTTAGATTTTTATAGAGTGTGTTCCTTACTGCATGTAGAATTGAATATTTGCTGCGTTGTTACAATAGTTCATGAATATTCAATTTATTCGCAACAACAATGTTATGTCTCCGAACAATACATTACTTGCTAACTATCCGAACTAATTTAATTGACTGTTTTGGAGAATCTGACAGGCATTTATAATATAGACAACTAGGTAATGTGTATAGTTGACTGATTATAGATTATTGACCTGTCGTTTAAAGAATGAGCAAGTTGTCTGAGTTATTCTGAAAAACAGTATGTATACTCATTAGTGTTTTGAAATAAAATACACCTTTTTTATTTATTTAATAGAAATGTATTGTACAATGGTGGTCCTCTACCTTATCACAGTACCCTAACAAAAGCTCTGTTTTATAGAATCACAACAAGTTTGCTAAAGTTTATTACCAAATATTCATAAACAGGTTTGATAAATTATTTAGAGAGCCTAATAGTTTTACGGTTTTAAAATAATATTGATACATTTGTTAAGTGTTTTTCAATAGGACCGTTTTTAGAACTGTGTACCTACATAAACTAATTCTGAACAATATTTATATCAAGTAAAGATAGCTATGCTGTGGACTAAAAATTTAAAATTCACTATAAATATTTTACAAACAAAACTTGAGTACCTAAAACTAAGATACAAGCCTGATCTGACTATTTCACTCATATTTTAATACACATCTAACTTAAAATATTATGAATGTATCATTTACACGATGAAATTACTTCAAGAGTGACATAGGTACTTTATGTACTGTAGTCTTAGGTACTTAGTTCTCAACCTTTGTTCTCAACATATTTTATAGTGAACATAACTTATGTTTCGTTATACAGTGTTTCGTAACTGGCGACCAATATTTTGGGAGTTATTTCAGTACATGAAAATAACAAAATAACTCGAGTAAGTTCAATATAATTTAGTCATCCTGAATTGAATCATGAAATATTGTTCTCACATTATCGAAAGTCCTGTATACCACATTATAAATATATTACTCATACAAAACATTACTATTATATTTTACCTATTACCAAATACATATTTGAATAATAGGTGTACTTTGGAAATAAACATTATTCTTTTTAAATCCGCTTGTAAATAAACAATTGTTTATTAATGAGAAAATATGTACAAGTATACAATATTTCTATCAGTTTAATATAAAACCTTTTATAAAATGTATATTCATAAAATCATACAATTAGAATTGCCAGTTTGAGTAGGAATGGCGTGATTCACAACTTATGAACTTAAAAAGATGAGGAAAATTGAAGTATAAAATAGAATGTGAAATGTCCGGAGACGTCGAGATATCAAGTTATCAAGGAAGATGAAAGATTCTCACACCTGGAGGCAGGGTATTTAAATACAAGCGGGAAAGTTGGCATTTCCATCCATTAGTGAGACCCCTAGGCTCTACAACATATTATTTATCTTCCCCTTCTTCCTGGAGTACATAGCCTGAAATGGCCGGTCACTTACGTAGAATTTAATATAATCCTGAGGAATCTTCTATTAACTTTTGTTTATCAATTCGGTCTATTCGTTTACTATTTCTGAAATAGTGTTAGATTTTGGGTATGATACTGGTAAATTTTTTATATTTAAAAATGTTTATATTTTAAAGCATATGAAAATATAAATAAATCTACAAGGTAACTTTTATCAATACGTTTGACTATCTAAACTAGGTATAACTGGTTTGTCACTCTATGCAGACCTTTTGTCGCCTATATTCTTTTACTAGTTTGCCTTTAATATTAAGTGTTTTGTTTTATTAAGAGCTTGTTTTGGATATATTGTGCATGCAGTTCACACCCAAAATGCTTGTCATGGTTACTGACTTATGCCTGTCACAAAGTTAATGTTACGATTTGTTTATTTTAACCTAAATAGTAGTTATGTGTTAGGCTAGGCATGACCTGAGGAAGAGATCAGACTGCAGATCTTGAAACGTAGTGTTACTGATTTCCTGTATCACTGAACGATGACTACGTTCGGGAAAAAAATCCATTTTCTTCACAATTCTGACATCGCCGAACGCAAAATTAAAGTACAGAATTTTATTCCCTTATTAAATTAATAACAGATTTGTCATAAATATTACTTCTTATTTGTAAAATCTGCATCGGGCATTCGTATCTAGACAGAGAGATATAAAGTTTGTCATGAGTGATAAGCTTTGCTAACTCTCATACAATAATATAAATAGTATTAAATAATTATTTGAACATTCCAATTATTATATGAAGTAAGCTTTAATTAGGTTTATTATATTATTTTATAACATTACCTAAAATATAAAATTAAAAGACCTTTAGACGGATGTTAGCTACGGATCTTTTAACAAAAGTTTTAAAGTTAAATATCTTAATTCAAGATCTAAACAACTTTAATCAATAAGAGTCGAGTCGACTCGGAAATGAAATCTTGAAAGTAGGCCGAATCGGGCCACGGCACCTTCCCGAATTACTTGGCAAACTCAACTTGAACTGCGACCTTCCATCTACTACGTTCCATGCCCACAGCTTCTACCTTTATTTAAAAGTTTCATTTTCTCCGCATATTAATTAACCAGAATAATTAGTATCTCTAGATGTTATGAAACACTGGTCTATGTAACATTTTATGCTTTAACATCTATTAAACTTCTTAATTTATGCTACTCAGTGTATAAGGTCTCTAAATCATTTGCGTAATATAATACAAATTACCCAAATAAAACTAATTTAATAGATAGCTAAATTTTAAATCTGTTTCAAATAAAAATTCTTTAAAATACCTTTAAAAAATTCTTACTACTAATTTTCTAAGGTACTCAGCACAAGATAATATAATGAATTATAATATTGAATTTATACTACATTGCATTTTCACATCTTAAAATAATCTTGGAGGCCTCAGTATTTAAATGCTCAGCAAGTTTTATTTATCTGCCCTGTATCCGCAACCTGAAATCTTGGCTCATTTGCACTACACAGGCAAGTTCTCTTTTGGAAATCATATTAACTCGGCATTTACCCGACCACCGTGACTGAAACATACAACATCATCTGCGCTACAAATTAACCAATACAGCCCAAAGCCACAACAACATCACTGATAGCACCGTGTATCCAACACGGGGTCCATAGCAAAACATTAAATAAAATGAGAGTTTGCCCAAGACCAGGCTTGCCGTCCGGCACCAGGCATTAAGATTCCGCCTTTCCCATTGTTATGTTCATTTCTGACACAATGAACTGGCTTGAATGTAAACAAACTGGTAGGACCCCATTCAGCATACTAATGTGCGCTCAGCCATTCATCCTGTTGAAGCATTCACTGTGGGGTCTTCTTGCTGAGTTCAAGACAGTCCAGAGGTGTGTGACAGATCTAGCTCAGTAGGTTTTTTTATAACGAGAAACTAGTAGTAGTAATGAAATGAATAATATCTTTTAAAAGGTGAAGTTTAGGACTTCAAAGTTCTCCCTACCACTTAACCTAACGTATTAGAATGATATTTTACCTGTTCAAGAAAAATTGGAAGAAGAGACATTTAATAAATAATTACACCTGTTCATAATTGTACGTACAAGCTATGGAAGCTGAAAATATTAAAACCTAAAAGGTAAAAAGCTCGGAAAGAGAATATTTATACAGTAGGAAAATGGAATGCAGGGGCAAAGACATCCCCGACTCCAAGTATAAGTATATCGCCCAAGAGATCTCAAGTTTTTTCCGTGTTATTATTAGAGGCAACGGTATAAATAGAAAATATCACAGGCAGCAGAACGATGAATGTTCCCAATTTACATGGGAAAATAGAAATACTTCAAGGTACATCATCCGAGTGCCCCTTGAAATTCCATTTCGTACTCCTCTCTGTTGCTTTGTAATAAATATTCTGAATTGACTTTCTAGTTGGTTGAAACTTATATTGACAGTTCCATTGTTATACGAGCGTATTTTGAGTCACGCAGTGATGTTGTATTATTAATAAACATATTAATGGTTTTTTGTTAACGACCTATATTTAATTTAACTTGAAATGGGTTGATAGGTATTGTTGCTTTGTTTATGATATCTTCCGAGTTTTCATGTATTTATTATTCAAGATTATTATGGCAACCATGCACGAGTTGTTATACAACTTTACATATATTTTTACCTTTCCAATAACAACACGTAAAAGGTTAAGACTGTCTATGATCAAAATGGATCTATAACTCGTTTTGGTCAATGCTTTCACTTAATAAATAACAATAATGTTTAGGATAGAATAAAAATACTTCAATGTATAGCTATATTTACTGTTTTCAAGCAACATCAAGACTTAAGCCTGTGTGGAAAATTAGCCTTGTATAAAGAGCGTGTTGTTAGGACTCAAAATGTGTAAAGTTCAATCGATTCGTTGAAAAGAATTTATAAATCGCAACCCGTCAATTTTAAGAGGCATGACGTCTAATATATGCCTGTTTATCTGACTGATGGTCTGTCTGATGTATATCTGTCTGTCAGCGCGATATCTTTAAAACAAATAATAGACTCCTAAAATTGAAACTATGTACGGAAAATCATGTCTATATAGACATCATCGAGTTCGATGATTGTACATGTCGCTTCATGAGGTATAGCTGAACGCTAGTGAAGATTTTTACATTGATATTAGGGTAACTATAATTGCAAAGAGGCAATCACAAACAAAAACATTTTTTAACAAACCGAGTACATCATACATTATTTAACCCGTGACATTAGCTTAATTATTCACAAGATAACTAGAAAATTATTGTTATTTAGGTTTTAAATGAAACTTAAATTTACACCGACATGGTTCTCATAGTTACCCTTGGAGGACCATCCTATCCCATTTTAATAACGTGTACCATCATTGAACTCGATGTTGTCTATATATATTTCTGAAGGTTCATCTAAAATTTCAAGTCATTCATGTTTTTACTGTGTTACACAGTAGAGTGAAAATGCATTTTACAATTTCAAACCATTAGCGTTGTGATTGAAAGACGTTAAAATGGAAATAATTGGCGAAGGTTAAAAGCTCTCGGTGCAGCCTGCTATATTAAAAACGTAAATGAGAGAAATACGCGTATGAGAGAATACAAACTGCAGTTAATTCCATATCAGTTGTTGTTGCAATTGGTAGTTCAACTGGCTGTATAAAAGACAAGTCTAGAAATATATCATCACTTGTGCAAAGTATTAGTACAGGGTATAAAAAATCCATACCGGCTATCATAAACCAAATACATCTCGTATCATATTATTGGAGTAGAATGTTACTCCTGGAATATTCGCGTCATATTATTACTAAACGTATATTGTGCTCTCAATATACTCAGTTACTCAGTGGTGTTACGTTATCAAGCACCACAACAAGCAGTGACAGCTCAATACTAGGTTGTTGTATTCCATTAGTCGCTGCTACGTTGTTGAACTGTCACTATACAAATATTTTCATTGTTCTAAGCTCGTTGTCTGGTTAACAAACGTGTAAAGATAGTTATTTAAATTGCTTAAGGACATTTGTTGTGTTGTTGAATATGCAATTTTATTTTTTAATTATCATTAAATTTGTTTAAGGCAATTTGTTATGTTTTTAAATATGAATTTTTACTAGTAGTTAGCTTTGCACGGGGTTTTAAAAATTAAAAGGAGTAGCTTTCTTATGGAAAAATTATGACGTAATATGATGGAGCCGTATGACATTTTTCAAACCAGAGAACGCAATATTCGGCAATCATTATTTCAATATTCGTGGTTAACAATAAATTTTTACTGGTTCTTATTTCAGGTTTTGCATGTACAGTGGCACGCTTTTCTGTTTCTAATCAATTATTACATTTCTGACGCCACAATGAGTTTTAAGCGTACCCCGTAATGTCCCGACAAACTACTTTGGTAAATAATCATCAACTTCCGGTTAGTTAAATTCACTTCCATTATAAGCTGTTTCCAGTACCATTGCTGAGTTCGCCTTGTTGCCCAGATCAAGAAAATATATACAAACAGAAACCAACTTCAGTCAAAAAGCGTCTACTTTCGGCCTAGTACATTTACGGTGCCTCATTAAAATTTGTCTTTTTGACTTGACATAATATACATATGTTGGTTTTAAAAAATTTAATTTGGGTAAAAAGCTTTCATTACTAGAAATTACTTAGAAATTATATTCATGTGTTGGTTTTCGAAGACCTGCTTCGGTCAAAAAGCGTCTACTACTGGATGTTATAACATAATTTCTATCTATATTTCAAGTGTCATAAGTTGAGTTTGCTTTTTGTAGCGATGAAGAAAATGTTTATAATTATTTACAGGTACTGCGATCAAATTTTCTATTTCGGCTGTTAATTTCACTTCCATTCCAATATCTTTATGGTTCAGTAGTTGAGTTTACGTTGTCCTGTCAAGAAAATGTATACACAGGTAGGTCTCGGAAATCAACCTATAAAAAGGTCATTATTGTATAATAAGTTGTATAAATCATTATTATAAACCAATATACGTAAATCTATTATAAAACACTATAATATTATAAAGTTTGCCCAGGAAATTCGTTCTAGACCCAAGTCTTCAATAAACCAAAATATGAATTATTAACGACATTCATCAATACCAATTCGAAACACAACACAACATTCTAAAAGAGTACAATCGCAAGAACTGTCAACATACGCTCCAACAATGCTCAGCTGTTTATATCTATCTCAATTCGTTCTAGAGCAGGGGTTACTGAATTACGCATTAAAACACTAAGTTTGGAATGTTAACTAATAATAACGTCAAAATGTATCAAGTTATATGATAGAATATGTACTGTATGTGTTTAATCATAGGCTATTACCGTAATGCTGATGTAAGTGTCGAACGCATAGGTTATTGCTATACAAAAAATAGTTTATATATTTTATATACGTGTATTGCCGCAGCTGGGTATTCCTTTAGTTGTAACAGGATGAGTGAGAAGTACACTATCAACCAAAATCATAAAACATCTACAATGAATACGATTATTTGTAATTTACGGGAACGAAAGTAATATAATTGTGCAGAGTTAGCACCTTATCAGGCAGTTTGTACAAGACAATTTATCGCAGTCGTAATTTATTGTGTGGAAAGATAAGTACAAGCTTGATGCAGCAGAAACATCGCTGCCCATTGTTACGGAAATCAATAGCAAACAGCAGCAAAATATTGTGTTTCTCTTCCGTACTTCCACGAAATTTTGATTAAGGATACTCCGCAAATTTGTCTCCAAATACTAAATCCTTTACGTAGTGAGTGTAGTTACATTTATTTACTCTTAACTGCTAGTAATGAATTGTTAGAACTGTTTTATATTGTATTTAAATCAACTATTTTATATACGTTTCTTTCTTTTGATTATAAAAAAATAAAACAATGTTTAAACTGTTTTTTATAATATTTGTAATAGTATTTGTTGTGTTGTTATGTATTTTAGTACCTATTATTTAGTTCTTAATTAGTTTTTTGCCATATATCATAAAATTGATGAAAAGTTCTTTTGACAAACACCTATGTACTGAGACAGACTTAAGGAATAATAAAGACCTTTATATTTATTTATATACATATAATTAGAAATTAATTATTAATATAGGTGGATTTTTATATATTTTGGCAAAAATTTGGTTATGCAATTTTAAATACTATTTTAAAGAAAAAAGAAAAACATAATAAAACCCATTATCCGGTTGAAATTTAAGCAGAATCAGGGCGTATTGTAATTAAGTCTAAAAAAAACTTTTGAAGAATAGGATATGCAATCTTTACAGAATTTACCTGAAAGATGTTAAGAAGTTTTCATGTATAAAACATAAATGCATAAATGCATAAATGTTTAATTTCCTTAAGGCAAAATCATTGAACCCATGTAATGTTTCTAAATTATATTTAATAAATATTATATATTCTCTTATCACAAATAAATAATAATAGATATGTCACTGACTAAAACAATATCTCATGTAGGATACACACTATAATAATTTCACATGTTTCTCCGTACCCGTTGTTATTTGGATCATATCAAACAATTGCCCAATTTTCGTACGTTAAACGCCTGTAATTCCTTTTTTAAATACCAAAAAAGGTTTATTCGTTTTTTGTCTTCAGGAAAGTGACCGTAAACGATTATAAGTTAAACATTTTTCTAACCGAAAATTTGATTGAAAATTGTAACTAAAAAGCCATGATGCATACTGCAATTTGTAAGCATTGAAAAAGTTAATTTCTACCTATACTAGTTCACTTTCGAAAACTAACATTGAGGTTAAATAAAACGCGGGCAAAAAGTTTCTCGAATAGGGAGTATGTATCACCGCAAAATGTATCCACTAATACGCCACTAAATGTATCACTGATGCGAGGTCAATCGGTTAACCGCCAGCAGTGATGTCGAGCCATGTAATTTATTGATAGCAAATATATTGGCAACCCTGGCTCCGTACGCTCATGTAATTATATTATATACCACCGTGCTGGGAAATGAATTATGCCCATCAGTAATGCAATATCGGATATTCTGCATGCATCGCTTTTTGGGCAAGAGTTTTCAAGTTTAAGTATTATTGAAACATGGTTATTGTATATTCATGAAGGTGCAAAAATTATATAGTAAGAGATTTACTGTAATGACTTGCTTGCCCTACCATACCTGAAGTAAAAATCAACTGCCAAAATTAAAACAATTAAAGAAATTAGATCACAAGTAAAGTTTTACATGTTGTAAACCCGCCGCAAGTAGAACGTCTGACAGATAGCATTAATGTTTATTATACAAAATGTTGTTGACAGACCGGCTTCTCCAGTCATGAATTTGTTCTAAAGGTGCAGTGTGCAGAATTGTGTTCAGATCCCAATGGAATAAACTAATACAGCATCGGCTGGTTTGACCGAAAGTAACTAACGGCTCTTTTGGTACTTATAAAATAACAAACTTTGTTACTGTTTCGTCCAACAGTTAGTAGTTTAATATAAATATGAATAGATGGTATTTATGGAATGTAAATATTTTTATGTTTAAAATTGTGGTTCTATTAATGTCAGCCGTTCCAATAACAAATGAAATATTATTTATTCTGTCAATGACATTATTAGGTCTTAAATACATTATTATTACATTTACTATTAAATAAGTAAATTAATATATAAAATCACAATATGAATAAAATTAAAACAAAAAGTTGTTTAACAAAACTCCTGTATTAAATTTTTTCTAAACGACCGTGTTGCGATCCGCGTTACGCAAACGTTTGCAACCGATGATGTTTCAACAAGTGTATTAAAACTTTAGTAGTAAACAAACACGGCACGTACCCTCCACTAGAGCAACAGATTGGAAACGAAGGAGTGCCGTAGGATTTTTTAGTTGGGATGAAGGAGGGAACCCACTTCTCCTCCGTCTCTGTCTAATCTATCGCCAGCCAGTATTCAGCCTGTCTATGTGTCGCAACGAGACATATGAATATATTTACAGTTACGATTCCACTTACTGCACTCCTCGGCGCAACTTACAGCACTTAGAAGCTTACAGATTGTGCCGTGATGTTGTCATTTTTATTGCAGCTGTGTGTCTGTAGTGGTACATTTTAAATACGCCACTTGTTTTTTGTCGTACACTACGATTCTGGCGTATCTTATTTTATATTATAATTTTTTAGTACAGTAACAGTTTACCTCTATTTTAAAATACATAACTATTTATGTTAAAATAGGGGTAAACAATAAAATAAAAAGAACAATTTGGAAATTTTGTTTTGTTTTTTAATTTTAATAAATATAATTTTATATTGTTCTATTAGATTTTGTTATTATTAACTTTAAAATAATAATTTATGAAACAAAACTCATTGCGTAGACCCATTATTAACACAATACAAATACTTAAAATACGTATATGACTGCTAAACTACGCGCCGGCCGTCTCTACGCTAGGGTAAAAGTCTTGTTATACGAAGTAAAATTTATCAAGTTGCTTGAGAGCAACCTAGTTGTTATTCCCCAAACAGCTCAGATGTCATCCCCAAAGTAATAGCTCTCAAAAACTGAAACCCTCGTGCTATGTACGACGTCAGTATCTTGGATAAGGTATAAATACACGACCAGATGAATATTTTACCGGACTAAGAATTCTAGTTTAGAGTTGGATCTGCCATAAAGAGCGGCCAACTCTATACTTAACCATCTTTATAGCATGCAGACCACTATTCATAAAGACTCCGCTTACGACCTGAGTACCAAAGACAGTAAGATTCTATACTATTTCACGCTTATGGCATCCTTCAAGAATCCGGAATAACCGCTTTTATGCCACATAAAACTAGCAATGAATAGAGCCACAAGTATGTTCCTAATACAATATGGATGTGCTTTATTAATGAAAAAGAAAACTGAAACGTTATGGAGTTTGAGTTCAAGCAGTTGATATCTCGAGTCATTCTGAGTAAAGCACTGGTGCAAGGGCTGGGTTCCTTGGTGAAAATCTGAGTTATTGAGTACTTATGTCGCCACACAATCTCTATAAACTCAAAACCGAACAACTTAATGACAAAAGAATGCGGATTTAAAGCATAAGTCTTTGTGACCGATTACAAAAGTTGATATAGTAATAGTACTGTCATTTATTTTATATAGTTTTCTGAAGAAGCCTCATTTAATAAAATATCTCTTAGATCTTGGCAATCTGAATATATATAAATTAGCGAATCTTTGCGACAGTCGGCTAAAGTAACCGTGGTTCTTGAAAATAATTTCCTTCGCTCAACTTTGACTGTTATATTGTGTAGCCACAGTTTTGATTTCAATCTACGATTCCAAATTATAAATTGCTTCAGATATGGAAACTGTAGGGTATTAGATATCTGCGTGTTCAAAAACCAGGGAATCTTAAGACGTAGGTTACTCCAACCACTTAAAACTACTTTTCTTCCAAGTTTAGAGATGATGGATTCGGATCTATACGAATAAGAAGTATGCATATTCTGGAGACTCTCTTTTGGAATCTAACGGCAAAATTAATGTAAAAGGGAGTTGGTTTTATCTATAAAAATTCCCTGAGAATAAAATAAAGGACGGCAGAATCGAAATTTATAACAATATCGTAATGGATGAAAGAAAGCAATTGATTCCGTATGCTAAGAGGGTTTTCATGTTGTTAATGGCAGGTAGGGGGGGGTACCAACCGATAGAAGAGAAATGTTAACCAGTGCTCGAGATATAGTTGCCCCTCATGAGTGTTCTTCACCGAGAGTTACATATGAAGAAACGAAGTACTCTCGAAACTGTGTGTAAACATTTCAGTGGCGTCAAATACAATTCGTTCATAAATATTAACAGAGGGATCCAAGCATGAATTCTTCCGAGAGTGGTTAACATATTTCCAGTAACTCGTCATTTTTTACTGTCTGCGTTCACATGACTGTGTATTATATTTACATATATCCTTATCAAATAATTTATAATTTCGATAAACATTAGGTTTAGGTTTGAAAGAATTCTGTTTTCTACATGTTGTTTGGGAAAAAGAGGAAAGTTGTTGGATATTAAAGTCCAATACTATGTTTTTTCTGAAGCTACTGTAAAGTTTTTGTATAATGAAGACCAACCTGTTTTAACACTAATACGTTCAAGGAAATTTCTAAAACTAATTAACATTTGAATACTAAACTTAATTTCTGTATTAAAGTAATATTTATTCATAATATATTATTTTTTAATTTTTGTTATGTTTAAAAATTAAATTTGAAAATGTAGTTTTGAAGAATAATGTAAAATTAAATTAAATTAATATTTACATAGTTTACACGTTTGCGGCATTCCACAGTAAGAAATTTGTATCTTTGTAATCCCGTTAAAATATAAACATTTTATTGAAGTAGACATTGTTTAGAAAATTTTACTCACCAAATTTAATTATAAAAGAAATTATTAAATACCCTTAGTAAATGTAGTTGATATTTACAATTTTATTTAATTCCGTAGCGTACAACTAAATTACTAGTGATTGGATGAATGAACTTGGCAACTGCAACAAAATCGATATTTCTAAGGGTTGTGATAGGATCTTAAGAGTTTCCGTTTGGGTCTAACGAACGATCAAGAGGGGACTCTCTTAAGCTAACTAATGTATATTTTTGTATTCATAGATACATCGTACGATTATTGTTTTGTGAATCGTTTCTTAAAACCGTTGTGACGAATTTGTAACTATTTGGAACCTAAATCCTGCAAATTCTGCGAATAGTCTCTCTATAATAATTTTTATCACAATCTTCTTTGTGACAACATTGTTGGAGAACGTTTGCATGTTCTCCGATCATGCCCTCCATTATATACAATTTTAAGTTCAATAATTTCTTACCCTCACAAAAAATCAATTATAATGGCGATTGCTTAAGAAAAAGCAGATAATAATTATGGTCACTAGATGTTGAAATTAAATTAGTCCATAGCCGTTCATACAAATTATATATGCGTACGTACTGTAAACAATATTACGAATGCAAATGCAACCGATAATTATTTTAGGAGGTAAAATCATTTTCAACCATTTTATAATGTTTAATATTGATTCACTTTTAACGATATGAAAAGCGGAAATACTTCATTATATTGGCTGTAATATAAGTATGATACATGTATTCGTTTAAAAATGTGTTCTCAGTTCTGACTTTGTCCAAAATGGATGCAGTTGGAACCGCTGTAGTACGGTTGTATGTAGGACGACGCGTCTAAAGCGACACGTCTCCTGCCAGTTCGAGGTCTGCACATGTCGTCTACCGCTCACTTTTGTCCACGTAGTTATTTATGCACGGCGGTGCCTGTGGGGAATGGGACTACGTCAACAGGTGAGCGCGTCCGTGAGTTTTATCACGTTGCTCACCGAGCGCAACGCGCCGCCGTATTGGAGAGAAGTTGTTCTCACTGCACTCTGCTATACTCCAGCCTTTGGTTGATTCTTTCAAAGGATTACCATTTTATAAAGTCATGAAATGGTTCGAAATCTACACTCACTCTTTAGATTTTGCTACATACTGACTTATAAAGAATAAAAAAATCAGATTTCTATAAAGTAATTTTTTCACCAATATGCTATTCTTTGAACCAATGCGTTTCTAGTTTTCTTTTACATGTTTTTTAAAGAGCTGCGTGAAAATTACATGATCACGTTCAAGTCTTCTCATTGTTTTACAGTTAGAACAAATATATACTCTATATGTTATTGCTATTTTGAAACAGCAGATTAAAGATACAGCCACACATGTGTTACAATTTATTCAGAGTTGTTGTCAAGTTTCTGTGACTGACACGTAATTAGCTGGAATAGCTGACATTAAAACTAAAAAGTAGATTCGCCAGTTTTTCTGTGCAACGTGGTTTTACTCAAATATGATTATTATATAAATGTAATCAACTGATAACTCGTAACATTTTGTAAAATCCTCCATGTTGAGTAATAAGGGAGAATATTCAAAATTTTCGTCAATTTGTTACGTTTAAACTGTATTGAAAACTAATTGATGTTCCTTAATTTGCACAGGAATACTTATTATTCTTTAATAGTTTTAAGTTTTTTTGTAAGAAAAAAAATGGTGACAAATCCTTTCTTGAAATAATAGGTCGTAGATGATAGGATATTCATGATGGAAAAATAGTGGGAATTGTCGTTTGTTTTTGCCAAGTCGATGGTGTTATCATTATGAGGATATATTGGGCAATATCTCATTTAGGTCAAGAAGGAGATATTGACCTAGTCAATCCTAGTCTATCCTAGTCAAATCATGGCCACTCTAGTCTTACTGAAGCATTTAGCACAAAGGGGCCCCACCCACTCTAACAATCGCCCTCCACAGTAATCCATCGATTAATTTTACCCATTTACTATGCCAAAATATATCCAATATCTTGACATTTGTGATTAGTAACATACCACTTCTAGACATCCGTTGAGCTTGCCAAATGTTAGTCATTTGCCACTCTTGTAAATTCACTGAATTCGATAGATCTTAGTACCATTTCAATTACGGACGTTCATTGAGTTTGATAGATGTTGGTAACATGCCAATCCTGGATGTTTATTGAGTTTTCTAGATGTTAGTAACATACTCATCCTGGATATTTATTGAGTTTGCCAGATGTTATTAGCAATAGTGTTTCTCTATGCAATGTTGCTTCCTCTGGTAGTTAAAGTAAAAATTACATTTAAGCTTATAATTTGTTCTTCTATAGTAGGTTCTACAGTTCTTCTACAGGAGGTTTGCCAAGATTCGAGTGTAAACTTTCTACAGACTAAACATCACCTTCATTGAGTTTTTACTAAATAACTTATATTGTGTAGACGTTATACAATACAATATACAACATGTAAGTAGTTCCATAATTAAGAAGATTGGGTTTTATATAAAATTAAGTCAGAAATTGCTAAATGGAAAAATGTTTAAAACCCTGTTTTACTAAGACTGTTGCACTTAAGAAGTGCAACAATCACTTGAAGAGAGGTTTACATTTAGATGGATTATACCTTCCAAATAAACCTTCAGCGGATACAGTTTAAACCAATGTGATACTCATATCTGGACAACTCTATATCCCTTAGTGGGCTGTTATTAGTATGGACGTAAGGAAGCAGTGTTTCCACTTTGAATGGGGAATCTACAGATCACAGAGGTGACCTTCCCTTCTTCCAAGATGACTGACTGATATCACTATCCCTCCTCATGGAGACAGGAGGCGCCCCTACCCTCGAAGTGAATACCCTGTCCCTCCGAAATCAAGCCCAAATTTCTTATAAGACTAGTTCTCAACTGTTTTAAATCAAAAAGCATGAACTACATTGGACTTTTTCCAAACGGCGTTTACGGTAATTAAGAATGTTTTGTGGCTGATTGGACTTTTAAATATAGATGTGTCTGTCGATTCCAAAAATAAAATTTTACCAAACGAGGTTCTGTTGTTACATTTTTTAAAAGTAACAAAACCATAGAATTATACAGTTTTAACATAAATGCTAATTTTGCAGGCTCTATTGTTTGTGAAGTTAGCAGTATTCAACATCGTAGCGTAAATAAAAGAACAAGTTCACAATATGATATATTTTAGGGCAGTAAACAGTCTACAAATCGTGCAAACTTGTTCTGACTACATTGAACATAACAGCACTGTATTGAACATGTTCTGTGAACTGCACCTTCTTTGTGACGTCCTAGAAACATCCGCTAAAACCAATATTCCTCCATGAATAAAACAACGGAAGAGAGAATACCATATATCACGTGGAATCCGTTATTGCAGTATAAACTGTGATTGCAGTGATAAAACAAAATACACCATATACAGTATTGAAGGTTGGCGTATTGAAGCAAAGAAGTGAAGGAAACAGGATTTTCCGGACATTTGCCATCGTTCAGTGAAACAAGAAATCAGTAATTACAAACTTGTAATTATGTATTAGGTTAGTTCTTTACCTGAAGAAGAGATCAGATTGCAGACCTCGAAACGCAGTGTTACTGATTTCTTGTTTCTCTGAACGATGGCAAATGTCCGGAAAAAATCCTGTTTCCTTCACAATCCTTCCATCGTCAAAAATAACCTTCAAACAAAGAAGCAAAGAAGGTTGGTATAGGGTAGCAGTAAAACATTGTAGTAAGCTATATAATTCTTTAAAGTATCGTTGACCACTGCAATATTACAGTAGGTATTATAAAAGGCTAATTTGTTTCAGAAATGTCTAAACTGTCCAAAAAGAATATGATAATTTGATAAAACAAAATACACCAAATACAGTATTGAGGGTTGGTGTAGTGGAACAGTAAAATACTGTAGTAAGCTATTTAATTCTTTACAGTATCGATAATCTCTGCAATATTAAAGTATTATAATAGGGTACTTTGTTTCAGAACTTCATAGAACCCCAGTACTCATTACACCATGAGTGTGTTAAATGAAAAATTAATAACTTCGACTTTAGGGTTTCTCCACGCTGGCTTCAATAGTTTAATTGTTACTGAAATTGTTTCTAAACTGTTTTACTCTTGAGGGTCCAAAAGGCTTTTTTCAACTTATATTTAAAATAGTTCAGAATATTGTAATAATTTTAAGTGATTATCACGTAACGCAAAAATGTTTAGAGTGTAATTTAAAATGAATATGCCCACGGCGTCAATGTATTCCAGTAGACAATTGCATGGGAAGCTGCAGGTAGCTGCTAGTAATGATATAATTACTTTAGGTTTGATATGAGTCAGAATTGTTAAATTACTTAGTAAAACGTAAAATGAAGTACTGTAGATTCTCATAATTTTAAATTCTGAAAAAAATCTCAAATGTTCGAAACAAAAATCTTATGTTTGCATAATTGACTATACTATAACTTTACTATTTATAGAGTATATAATATCATACTCCGTATATACTAAATAACGACGATAGATAATTCAAAATGGTTTTTCTTTATACTATATAGTAGAGAACCCTATAAGCAGAAGTGAGTTTCGTAATTTTATTATTATAGGACCATCACATTTAAATATTTTATTTATTCGGTTTCATTTCATCACAAATGAAACGCGTTTACTCAGCTTTCAAATCCTAATGTGTTATTAGGTATGTTATGACCTGATAAAACTACTTAACTTAATTTTACAAAACTATTTATCTTAATAATGTACATAAATCTAATCCTCAAACAATTTCTAGTGTTAATAATGGTCACAATAGTCAATAAGTATAATATGTACTTAAGTAAAATCTTAGTTTATTTGTAATCAATAAAATTTATATTTAGAGGTATACTTTTTATTATTAAAAACATTTGTATTAAAAGCATTAAAAATAATTCAGCTGGTAGCTGTTCAGCTGACGTACGAGTATAAGATGAAAATCAAAAGTATTCAATGTTAATTTGCAACACGTCCATCAGAATTGTTCATATAGTTGATTATGTTGAAACGTATTTCATATCAAATTGGCGTAAAATGTAATTAGTTGTGTTATACGCACGATATTAAATCTCATTGGGTGGACTTATTAATGCAATAGTTAATTACTTGCATTTGGGATAACTGAACAGTAAAGCGAAATATAGACTCAATAGGTTAACTTGAAATGTCATGACAATGATACTTAGTATTCATAATAATATGAATAATAATGTGCTCTTCGTTTTACAATGAACGTCCTCTGTTTTGAAATGAAATAAAACCGACATTGTGTGGGGTCATGAAGAGGTTTTCGCTAATGAAAGCTTTTGAAGATTTTTATTCAAATAACTCGCAGCGCACTGTGGTCGCAAACAAAAGGTTGGCATTTTAAGTAACGCCTTGCTGAGAATTAAAAAGAAACACCTCATCACAACCTTTGAAAATTCTGGACGAGCGTAAGCCGCTGCTCTTTTTGTAAACAATAGATAGGGCAACACCAGATCTAATTCAGTAATTCTTCTTTTAGATACGTTTAACATAGTATATACTAATTCAAATACGTTAATGAATTTGGAATTTTACGAAAGTGCTCTATATGTATATATCTGATTTCTATATTTATAAAAGATCAAATAATTTAAATAAATGTTGTGCTTATTATCTGTTCTTATATTTTACATAAATAACATATTTCAATACCAGTTTTGGTTTGTATGGAACAAGACTTTAATTATTTGTTCAAATATAATTAATACGAGTGGGCAACAAAAAATATCGTAATATATCGTAAATTTACCACCGTCATGTGTTAATAAAATTCCACGTTCTGAGAACTGGAATATGTCATTTTGTTTCAGGTGTCAAAAACTTTAGAAATAATGTTAAGAATAAATATTCATAACAAATAAAGTAACATGGGTACTTTAAATAATGATTTCGTGAAACCTTCAAATATTTTATAACCAATATCATCAGTATATACCTAACTTCATTACACAGTAAATATGTACTGCAGAAAGTATATGCACACCCAGATTACAGCAGCCTATTGAAGACTTACATGGAAAACCCTTCGAAGTTGGTTGACAAACTAAAAGGGTTGTACCAAGACAACAGAGAGAGGGAGTGAAAGAATTCGCAGATGGTACTATATTTTTGCTCTGGATTTGAAATAATTGATCTGATTAAAATGTACTTGATTGTATAATTTGGTTTTATAAAAATGCTATCATGATAGCTATCTTTACAAATGAATCCATATTTGTATATACATCATTTACCAATTATTTTAGACACATTTATTATGTATCGAGTATAATGTGGGTTGAATCAATACAGTCAACAAGAGGTGTGACGTGAAAGTATTCGCTGACGTACACGTACTTAGTGTTTTGTTCTAGATCTGAAATAATTATACCGTCTATAGTTTCATTGGGGATTATTTAATTTGTTTAGGTTTTACAGAAATGCTATACTGGTGTATATCTTTACAAATTTATCTGTGTCCTAACAAATACAACATTTATACAAGTGTTTCTGAGTTTTTTGTCATATTTTAAGTAAGATTATCTTGTTTTTTTGTTAATGTAGCCTATGTGTATTCTTCACCTTAAATGTTTGGTTATGTGACACTGGAAGAAGGTGGCAGATGCCAGTTCTTGAAATGCCGTGTTTCAGATCTTGGTAACACGTAACGGTATACCCAAATTAACGTCATCTTTTCAAGATTTCTTTTTTCTGACTTTGATATGCACCACTTTATGCTAAAAATTGATTTATGGTCCAAAGTTAGTACGAATTAGAACATGGTTACCAAAGGTTGTAAAAGTTTAAGAGCATGTGCAACTGTTTTTTTTAAATATTTTTAGATTTGGTTTCGTATACATAATTTTTCGTATAAAACATAGAATATCAATGTATAATTAATGATTATGACTATGACAAGCAGAAACCATTAATCGTATACAACGTATGCACGACGCTCCAGTCTATTGTATTCCTTAAGCCTCGGTGGGAGGCATGGAGGTTTGAGTCGATATAGATAATAGTATATTAATGGCATTTCAAATTGCATAGTGTCTGGGCTGTAACATCGTATTATGGTACGATGGGATTACTGGCGAACGGTTCTATTTCAGTAATCCAACCACCGACTGCTGGGAAATATGTTCTCATTAATTGCAATAACTTTATTCTTAATATTTCCTAAATATCCAATTAATATAAGTTCTACGAATAACTTTCAACTTTTAAATCATTACATATTTATTACATTATAGAAATAGCACTAGCTTGGTTGATTTAACGCAATAAATAATTTATAAATGAAAAATTGTATCATTAATACAAAACCCTATGACCTAAAAGTATTTAAATATTACGATACATTTGCATGTGGTCAATTTCCAAACTGAAATATTCACATAGATACTTTATGTATTCAACCAGACTTATTTTATGTCTTATTTCTATACTTTTCGGCAGTCGTAAAAATCATATGAAATTACTCTTATTATAAATTTGTTTTGATTTGCATAACTATACGATGTTTCCACATAAACCTGTAGGGTTGCTTATAAAAATCCAGTGGAGATTCTCTGATCACAGAATCAGTTGCCATTTTTTCTTCAAAATCACCTGCTTTGCAAGGATTCAGTAAAACGGATTTGCAGTCTGGAGTTTGATCCCTAAAACTTTGATCCCTTTTACAATAAACTCATGTCCATTCTCGAATGCATCCAAATGAATGGATTGGAAAAGAGAACCATAGTAGTTTCATTATCAGCAAAACCAAGCAAATTTCCATATCAATACTCAAAATATTTTATACAGGGTGTCCCAAGAGTAACTCGACAAACTTCTGAGGTGGTTTCCACTCACCAAATTAATGAATAATATGCATACAAACATACGTCTGGAAACGCTTTGTTAGCAAACTATAGCTAGCGAAAGAATGCGCTCGATTTCTGGAATAAGAGGGGAAAAAAGTGAAACTGATATTTTTATGAAGTAAAATATGAAAATTCGGTCTCAAAAACATGCTTTATTTAGGTTTTAAACACATTAACTTTATTTAATGGGTAGTAAACACGCAAACGTGTTAACGAAGACTAATGTAATGCTGAAGAGAATGATGTGAAATAGGAACATAACAAAAAAACACAAAGTTTAAAACATTTATGTTTTAATTTAGTTAAACAGTTTGCGTGTTTATTACCTACTTAATGAAGTGAATGTACTTCAAATCTAAGCAAAGCATGTTTTTGGAGACCAAATTGTTCAGATATGGATGGTCATACAGGTCTGGGACGTATTTTATTCGATTTTCAGTTCTTTTACATGAAATACGATAAATATATCACCAAATCCTTCGCTATAAAAAAATAGTCAGAAAGTTCATGAGTACTTGAAGTTTAAATGGGAAGTACAAAACAACTGTCACGTAAGCCAATCTATAAAATGAGAATTCTAACTAAAATGTGACTGCTTAGGCTTTTTTATAGTTCATATTTATATATTAGTTTATAGTTATATATTATTGTTGTTTTCCCTTTTGCGGATTATCGCTTAAGATTAAACGTAAGGATGAATTTATACTATATTTGTGAAGAGAAAATACTTTTTAAGAGTTTTTAAACATTTTTAAGGTTTATATCAAATTAATATTAATTGTCATCATTTAATTTTTAAAACGTAAATGACCTCCAAAATTATAAAAATGTATAGAATGTACGTACCGATTTTTAAATTTCAAAAAATATTCCTTTTATATGTATTTGCTGCATAATATCTTACAGTTAATTATTTAGGTTATAGTAAGTAAACACCACACACATACATCATACATAACATACATACTCATTCATATGTATCTGGAACCAGTTAAAAGGTGTATGATTTTAAGTTTATTTATCAGCTAATAAATCTTTAGTACATAACTATTTGTTATTCAATTACCAATAATTACAAGATATTTCCAAATTAGTAAATTTCAGTTCTGCATTAAAAGGTTTCCACTTGTTTTTTCCTTTACTCCCATTAACACTAAAGACATTCGTAGTGTCATTCACAGTTAAACTGACTTTTGTGGGGTGGACTCTGGAGTATCCTTTGTCCTGAGCAATATTTATTTCATGGCGAGACCATGTTTTCCTTGAGCTAGACTTGGATACTCACAGCAGAACATTTTAAGAGCACTTTACGTTTTTACAGTTCCTTTAAGAGCATTTTGTAAATATCATATATCTACGCCTTTATTTTACTTGTTATGTAACTATTAATGTAAAATCATCTATAACATTACTGATGGCAAGTTAAAGTCTAACTATTAATAATAAAACGTCTCATTCAAGTACTTTACCAAGGTTCAGAAAATACATATCCTGCAAATGATGTATTAAAGATGATCATTATTACACAGTTGTAATCTAAGATATCTGATGGTTTTAGTCAGATTTTCATTTACATATATCTATTAGTAAATTAGAATATTTCGAAAGTTTTGTTTTAACCTGTGAGAAAAACCTGAAAAATTCGATTTATCGAAGAAAAATAAATTATATCGATTTTAAAACGAAGAGCAGATTATTATGCCATAACCTACAAAATATTACATTTATAAATTCATATTATGAGGTGGTTTAATTTAATAAAGCCATTTAATTAGGGATTTAAAACCTATTTGTTTTTTTCAATATCTAATAGTTATAAACGAAAACTGTAATTTAAAGATTTTTAATACCTTGGCTTAAAAATACCTTGGCTCTAAATGTCGAACTGTGCTAACTGTGGAAGAATAATTAAAAATCTATATATATAAAAATGAATGTTTGTATGTTTGTCCTTTATGGAATCGTGAACTATTGGACCGATCATGATGAAAATTTGTACGTATATGTATTTTTTCCACGGAGAAGGTTTATAAGCTATGCCCATCCCTTTCCCGATTCAGGATTCCGCCCCACTGGTTACAGAAATACCCATAAGAAATGCATTGCAGCAAACATATGTTAACGTCTTTTCAAATTTTTAATCAGCTGTTCTTTGTAAACATATATTACACTTATAGTTTTAAAGCATAGAGTAAGCTTAAGAGAAACGACAAATTTTGTTTAAACTGTTTTTTGCAATCACTGTTAAACATAGACTTTACTATCCAGATAATACAATTCAAATTTGACGTAAAAATTCACCTTTAACTGCAATATTTATTTAATATAAACCATGCTCATGCTTGATCAGAAGAGTAATGCAGATATCATAATTACTATCTTACGTTGGCTACAAATATAAAGAATGTTATAAAATCAACCTTAGTTGTTTTTTTTTGACAGAAGTATGGTTCTCAAAACTCCGTGTGTACATATTCTCTCGATCGAGACAACAAAGCAAGCTCAATCGTGGCATCGGAGATATAACTAATTTAATCTAAAATTTATTATAGTAAAAAAAAAAAATTTACTAAGTAATATAAGGACTTCGGTTCTTAAGATTTGCGTGCGAAGCCGTGGGTAACAGCTAGATAGAGGCAGGAATATGGTACATACCTTCATAATACGCCCAAGAGGCTCACGATGGAACGACTATCAATTATCTCAGCAATGTTTAGAATGTGATAGAAAAAGAATAAGTGAATATAGTGTACTGTTTTCAACGGGAAATTGCGTGCGAAGCCGCGGGCAACTTTTGCAAAAAATTATTGAAATGCGCAGCAAAGCGCGCCGGGCCCGCTAGTTATTTTATACAGTATGAAAGTTAAAAACATCCTTTACTCATTATGGTTTTATTTAAAATAATTCGTACGGCTAACGAGGCTGCAGGAATTGTGGGTATTTTGCTGTACTGACGTTAAAAGCCTGGTTAACGTTTAACACAGTGGCATATGTCGAAATCTGATTTCAATGATGTACAGCTTTTGGTTTCTTATAGTCTAACTGATTCTTATCAGGAGTATATGAGCCTTTTTAATGTAAAACTTTAAACGAAAATATGATAACGTTGTTGGGATTAAAATAAGACTTCTTTAAAATTTACCGGACATGTATTAAAATAATTCAGTTATTAAAACACATGTCTTACATTCAAAATTATTCTCCCCTCCTAGCGATAGCCACAAGCCTGGACAAGTACTTGATCAGACGTAATAAAAACAGTCGGTACAGAACGACATGAACAGTATCGATTGCTGTATGGTCACAGACAGTGTTTAAAAGCACTATCTACAATTCCGAATCTTCTGAAATTCTAGGTCGACTGCAACAACAATTCTCTTTAAAGTAATTTTGAAATAATTTTTCCAATCAGTTAACAATTTCAGTTATGTATGAAGACAAAATAATGATTTTCTAATGTAGTGTAATCCTTTATACATTTATAAGCCTACAATAATAACAATATTTATAGATTTATAAGCCTACAACAATACATGTTTTATAGATTTTTAGGCCTACACGAGTCAAATTTCGTATTAAGATTTCCGATAAGAAGAATATCGTTCATCTTTACTTTAATTAAGAAATTCCAATCATGATTTGGGAGTGTCGATATACACTCGGTTTAATATTTCGAACTTTATGTATGTGCTAGAGATAGTGTTCAAATGCTGCCAGTGATCGTATCACTCTTTATCAGTACAATGGACATTATACTTTATCGGCTCTCCTCCTTATTCTGTTCGATAAGAGTCAGAGGCCCATGAGGATGGGCAGGATATTTATATATATATATATATATATATATATATATTTAAAGGTGACCGGCCTTTTATTTCAAAAATGACTTTACATAAATAACAACTCTGATACCAAAAGAATAGTCGTTGTGTTGTGACAACGCGACGTTCCCAGTCGTTGTTATTAGCTCAGTGTAAGGTAAATGGGCGGAACGTTATGAGCCTAGTTATCAGTTTCTGCAGTAAAGTTCCAAGTTAACGTGATAGACTCGGCTTCCTAGTGGGTGTAGGGTAATCAATCTCTTCATTGCCATGAGCATTGAAAACAACTTTATGTTTTACTGTTTGTATCCCTACAAACCCACTCACACACCACATGCACACGTGGTCGATTGAAAAGAGTAATGAAAATAGCAACGAAAATTTGACAGTGTAACTTTTATTTAAGATATTTTAAGTCAATTATCTTGAGCAGCTTTTTGTTACGGTTGACTCTAGTTTATAACATTTTTTAAATATCAGAAATGCATTGTTATGATAATTTAATGGTTACAACTCTTAGTTTCCTATAAAGTGGCAATCATATATTGTGTCAATGTGCGAAAATGTTGATACAACAGTAAAAGTAATTTTTCACTACAATAAAAATAAACTAAAAATAAAATTTATACAATACGTGTAGTTACACTAGGACAAAATAATACAGATTATACACTTTTTTATGCTAGCTACTTCAATTAAGTGACTGGTCTATTTTATTTGAAAATCGACTGTCACAATTTTGAACCGTTCAACCATTATCATGCCCACATAAGGACAATAAAATGAAGAAATAATTTTTAATTATCAGTTTTATCGTATCAGTTCATTTTTTGTGATATTTGTTTTTGACAATGGATGGATTGTGAAAGAAACAGGATTTTTGTGTGTGGACATTTTCCATCGTTCAGTGAAACAAAATATCAGTAACACTACGTTTCGAGATCTGCAATCTGATCTCGTCTTCAGGTAAATAACTAACCTAATACATAATTACAAATTAGGTTAAAAATTAACAAATCATACCAAAGCGTTGTGGCACGCCTAAGTCAGGAATCACAACCACCATATTGTGTGTCAACCTCACTAACTCTAAAACATTCACTTACTAAAAAAGTGTGTAATAGTGTTCTTGGGTTTTTGTTTCACTGAACGATGTCAAATGTCCGGAAAAATCTTGTTTCCTTCACAGTTCATTTTTGGTCTCAATTACATTCTTGGAGTTTAACAACCTTCTCAAATTATAAGAGAAATAAAAATGTCCTCAAAGAAAACATACAATTGCACTTATAAGTATGCAAAAATACTATCCTTATCATGTCATGAAGTACCTAAGATAAAACATACCCAGATTAAACTTATACGTATTTTATTCTTTACATTGGATTATAACACTCCAGTACCTGGAGAATGCAAACCAAGTTTGTTGAACTCTGACCTAAATAATGACGTGCTTTTGCGGACTAATTTTTTCTGTAGATCGAACATGATTAGGCATTTGGAAAAGTTCGATTAAATGCACCAGTTTTTTGTAATTACATCTTTCTAGATTTTTAATGTTGGAGTATTTGAATAAACTTGGTTTCTCTCACTTACCTCTAACCTCTCAGATGAAAGCACAAAAAATGGCGCAGTTCCTGATGATTTTCTGGACAGTCTGGAACCGTATATTAAAGTAGGCTTTCACCTTATGAGTTCCGTAGCTATACCATTATCCATCAAATGGTATTTTATATTAATAATATGAGTAACTAAAAAATAATATAAGGTTGGAATATGCCATGCCACGGGTCGTGTTACAGGCCTCGCTGAGGTTGGATGCAAAATTTTAAATCTACAACTCATTTCATTTTCGGGATAGACAGACGCAAAAACAGCAATTGTCAGTTACCGTGTGCCACATTTCGTGGCTGGAAATGCACCACCAAAAAACACTTCTCTATGTAGAAATGAAAATTAATGCAAAATGTTGTCTATGGCTAATATCTTTCTCGAGATATCTTGCCATGGTAAATTTACATTTTTTCATTAAGTGAAGTTTCATACCGGTGTTCGAGATAATGTCTTCCGGTGAGCTTTCGTATATTTCGGTGAATAAATTGCAAGAGTACACTGGAATCAAATCATTTCTCCGATTCCTAGAGATCAATCGACAACCACCCTTTTATTTATAGTTTTTCTTTAAGAATTAGCATTTTTCGCGTTCAAATTTCATATGAACTCAGTACTCCACATTTAGAAATGAAGCTTCGTGCACAATCACAAGTCTGTAGGTAACTTTGGTTACGATATATCGAGCAAACATACAGACAGACAAAAATATAATCTTTCGAACCCCAGGAGTGACATGTTGTCCTAAAGCTCAGCCAATACAAATACTCAGCAAGGTTCAGTAGGCTAGCCACCGAATATTATAAAGTGAGAACCGGACCGTAACCGCGAGGCCCTCCGTGAGCAATTTGTACGGCTTCATATTATCGGTTTCACACATTAATGCTTAACGCACCAATTCGTCAATTCTGAGTAACCACAAGAAAATGTGCCGCGAATTTAAGTATGTCTGGTGTTAAGGTGTATGATCCACTATACCGATATAGTACTCTCTAATTGTATCCCAGTGAAAGTTTGTTACTACACAATGTTACTGCAGTATCGAATGCACCTTTTACTCGGTTAATGGGACTGTGGTCTACTTGATTTTATCAATTACGCTTATTTTAAATCACGATTATAATCAAAGCGTAATATTAAGTGAACTAGCCATTTAAATATTGGGATTATTCAGCGAGTTGAATTTCAAGTTTCCATTAAATTAATGAAAGGTTTTCTCAGTTTCAAGTATTTACTCAACTTGTGTATAAAAACTATATCATATTTATTCATTTTCCCCTTTCATTGTGACAACAATTAATGTAGTGATAGTATTGAGTGATTCTCTTAGTATGTGCTTAAGTGTAATTCCTGAACTTTTATAACCTTAAATATGTTAGGCACAATGGTAAACCATTCGGTAACGATATTAGAAAGATATATCTCTACGCAAAAGTGTATTTCTGCATATACCATAGCAGACACCTTTAAGAGTTCAATGGAACAGAAACTAAGTAACTTAATGTAACGTTTCTTCACTGATCGAGCAAAGTAAATATACATGTTATCCCTTTGACACTCCTTTTGAGTATCTGTTGCACAATTATGGCTTAGAGCGTGATCGATTGCGAGTTCAAAGTATACTTTTTCTTATGACTAGTCTGTATGAGTTTATTGCAGTAGGTCTGTCTGCAAGCATAGGATCTGTCTGTAGGTGCGTCTGTAGGTCTGTCTGCAGTAGGCTGTACGCTGGATACAATTTGAGCTGTAAATATAGTTAAATAATCAATTGCTAGTTTATTAAATAGACTACCTAAGGGTTTTCTCAAACACTTTGGCTGGGAAGAATATCAAGACTGACATTTACTATCGAAAACAAAGTCCTAATGTCCTAATCATGAAGATTTCCTTTCTAAAATCGCAGTGTTCCCAATAATTTTTTATGAAATCCCTTTCCCTTTAATTTGACATATCGCAAATTTTAGCTCCACGAACTTGATGTCCACGAATTTGATTATCACGAATTCCTTGACCACAACGTCTTGCTATCAGGAAACTTGATGTCTACGAATTTTACAATCACGAATCCCTTGACTACGTCGTGTTGCTACCTGGAAACTTGATGGCCACGTATTTTATAATCACGATTTCCTTGCCCACGATGTTTTTCTATCACAGAACTTTGAAATACCGCGTAAAAACTTCGATTCGTATCAACTCAAGAATAACAATGGAGTTACTCGAGTTTTAAAGGTAATCACGGACTAACTAGTAGCTACAATGATGCGAGTTACACCTCTTTAAAATTCTTTTGAGGCAACACCGGTCATTCCAGCGGATTGTGCGTTTAAACGAGCAGCTGCCGGCCGCGGTATATTATCAAACCTGTTCTTTTTAATGTGTGTTTCAAATTAAACGTTTTGCATAGTGATTATGACGTTATAAAATTGGAGTATAATGGCTTTAATAGCTCCATATCATAAACAGTTTTGTCATAGTAGGATCGTGAGCTTTCGATTTAGGAACTTTGAAACGTGTAGTTTAGTTAAAAATTACCAAAGCCCGCTTCCCTCTTTCATTGCTAACTAAATAAAAACTGATAGTTATTGCTTGCAAAATATTTCCTTCATATGTATAAACTCAAAAATAAACAAGGTAAATATGAAATTAAAGTAACTTTCTTCATTATTTTCCTATTATTTAGTTTGTACATTTACTGAAGTAAAGGAGTGTGTACACTTAAAAATAAATCTTAGTTAGGTTTCATAGCTGAAAATAATCATTTACTGACGTATTGCTGATTTACACTCTGACTTACAATATCGTAGGTAGAATATTGACGACTGTCTTATTTATTACGAAAAACAAATTCCTAATTTCTAATCATGAAAATTTTCCTTCTAACATTGTAAAAGTTTCCCTCCAGTTTTCGTAACACTAATTGAAAGATCACAAATCATATCTTCACGAACATGATGACCACGAATTTGATAATCACGAATTCCTTGAATCCTTGAGAGATTTCCTTGAGACCTGTTTATACCACAACACTAACGACCTCGAACTCCTGTATCACAATTGGAATCTAATAAGCTTTATGTCAAGAAATTAATTGATAAAGTGAAACTGATTCCCTAGAAGGGTCAAGAACGTGAAGCTTTAAGGGGGCTTGAACAAGCAGATCATAAAAAACAGAAAGGTATGAACTGAATTAGTTTTTTCATAGAATACGTTGATATGACGTATTGACCCAACACGGTCTGGGGTTACTAAGTATTATTAAACTGAAATATAATACTTACGGACAGAGATTACAGTATTTTACTCCATGGCTGAGACAACTTACCGAACAAATATCTTCACACCTTTAGCCAAATGTAGGTGTAACTCACCCACGTAAAAAAGCGTTCTTCACGATAGTACTGTAAAACATTATACTTTATTAGGCTATATACGCTGCACGTTAAATTTTAAACTCGAGTATCTATAGTAGTCTTTATCCGAACAGTTATTTGTAAAATAGTTGACAAAGAAAACAACCATTCAGCTGTAACAGACACCTGATTAGAATTTAATCAGTGATACCATCCAATTGATATATTCAAAAATGAGCGTAAGTGGGACGAGATAATTTGCACTAGTAAGTTCTTTTCCTATTAATTTTTAGGAAATCGACTCAGAATAAAAACCAGGCTATTTAATTTGAGCTTGAAACAAGTCTTGATTATTCTAACCCATTCGTGCGACCTCAAGAAATACTAAACAATCAGTTATTTGGTTTATATAAATAAGTAATAAATATAAACATTTTGTGAAAAATTAAATTTAGTATCTCAGAGTTATTAGGACAATCTACTGAAACATAAAAATAATTTTAAAGATGAACTCTGGACATGAGGAGTATTAACTTACTTGGAAAGCCACATAACGGCAACTATTATCACAGTATCATGCCTTGCACGGTCAGTTTTCTCGTCAAATTTATTCTAAACAAGCTGTTTAAGAGGTATTCTGGGAGTAGTTAACGTCCCGGCAGCTCTTCTGATGTTAAAGCATCAATGAAAACAACATCCATTATTTTTGCTAGGGTCTCTTCCTTTTTTTATCCGATTCCCAAACGACTGTCTAGAAAAGAAACTTATGAAATCATTTTTACACTACCTCCCTAGGTCGTTGTAAAGATTTATTAAGCCGGAATTGTTAAATTTCATCATTCGAGTACAAGTAGTTATAATAAAGGTTACCTAACCCCAAAAAGGACTATCTCTCTCATACAATGAATATTTGTAAGACATATCAAACTTATTTTTTCTTCTATGTCGGTCGTAAAGATGCAAGATTCTGTAGAAAACAAGCACGTTTCTCTCTTATGTAGGACGAAATCCCTTTAACACATCTACTCCAACTGAAAACTTCAAGCAATCCAACAAAAGAGTTTACCTCTGCACAGCCTCGATTGAAACAACTGTGCAATGTAGTATCTACTGTAGCATATCATGTGACATGCTCAAGATGGCGTAAAAATTACTCGGAATTTATATTTAGTCACACCCTAAGGTTTATTTCACAATAGATGTTCTATAAAACCTAAATTCAAATATGTAAACAGTTATTTTCCACCGTACCCCGTAAGGCCTGGACGATTTGATTGTTAATCTACTGGGAACGTGAAATCTATGTAACGACTGTGTTATATTTGTAACTAACTTTGCAAACTGCCAAGCATCGTGATGATCCCACTGTGGTTATGCACAGACCACGTCAAGTAATGAAGAGGAGGAAAAGCCACGGTGTGGCTTTAATGAGTAGCAGCCAGCGTTCAAGTGAAGTAAGATAGTTAGTAATGAGAATAAGTCATGAACTGAAGCCAAAGAACATCTTTAATGCTATTTTTGTTCTTACTCTTTGAGGGCAGCCTGTCAAAATATTCTGGCATGTTCCTTGAAAAATACCAATAACAAGTAGAAGGCATTGACGACTCGGAATATTCCTGCCTTATATTAAAGCCCACTGATATAAATCAACAAATTTGATCCTGCCATTTCAAATGCCGCTCCTGGAGACTTACCTCGTGCTTTGAAAACCCATTTGATACCTAACTCTTGAAAAGTCTAAATTCTAAGCAAATGAAAAATGGAAGCACCCGTTATGCGGATAAAGAACATGAAACGGTTTACACAGTTATCTTACATGGAAAAAACATATCTTCCTCGCGCTAAATGACTTCGCTAAATTCACAGATGCAATCTTAAAGTGATACAGCATAGATATCAACTTCGACAAGACGGCACTAAGAGAGGGAAATTTCAGCACAGGGAGGATTCAAATATATTAAATTCAGCTTATAGGGCACTCGCAGTTATGCTCATGCCTTTCATAAACCAAGGAGTCATGCGCAGTTCCTATGTCAAACATTATTAACATTGCACTAATGCACTAAAACACACTAATGTAACATTATGAATTGTGGCATAACATACAGGGTGTTTGAAAAGTATGGGTACGGCTTAATATTTTAAAAACCATAGGAGATAACATCTATAAACTTTGCACAGTGTCATATGGCTATGTAAACTATTTTTCCTTGCTATTACCATGACATGCCAACCATGGGGGGACGGCCCACAGAGGAAAACATGGAAATCTTAAATTAAAGCATGGGTCGAGTGATACCTCATTTGAAAGAGCTCACTTAGTAGAGTTGAATTCCGCAAACCGCATCTCAAAAGGTTTATCCAATCAGAAATGGCGGCTTGTTTTAGGTACACATTGTGAAGTACATTATGCGCTGCCATTTCTGACTGGATCGTCGAATTCTGATGCGGTAGGCGGCGTTTCACTCTACTAACCAATGTGTTTTCACTGACTTTTTTAATTAGCAAATTATGTCATAAATTTATAACACAATAAATAAAACTAAAAAAACATTGGTATTTATTGTGTTTTGTAATGTAGCATTATTAACGCTAATGTATTAATGGATCGATCCAAAAATTTAATTTCTTTTAACTATAAAGTAAAACCATAACTAGAAATTCTCTACTGGGAAAGTTGATTGTCCAACAAAAAGGTAATTACGCTAATGCACTGATTAAAGTTACTATTTAAATAATTAGAATGCCTTTGGAACATTTTACAGGAAATTCCGTTTACAATTAATAATTCTTATAAATTACAAACCCTACACCTGTACGCAAATTTGTTGCCTGACGTTTTATCAGGAAGCAAGCTGCGTTAATCCTTTATCATGCGGTTTTCGTACAAAGTAGACGCTTTGTTTTGCTGAAGTGTCCTTGTCGACACGTATGTCCCTGGACTATGGACCCTTGCCTGGGCTCCCACCGGTACGCTTTATCCTCGTTGTCTCCAGAAATAATGACTTTTCATTGTTTTTGGTGCATGTGTCACGGCCGTACAGACAATATTGTGGTTAGTACAATGTGTGGTGTAACGTTTCTATAGAAAATGTATGACTAAATATGCTGAATGACGCATACATTTATGAATACAATTTTTGAACATGAGGTTTGATAATCTGTGTAAAAAATTAAATGCTTACAATAAATGCTAAAAAAATGCCAAGCATTTGAAATTTATTGTAATATTAAAATCTTCACAGTAAAATAACACAATTTGTATGATATTTACGTAATATTGATTTTATTTTTTAATTTATTAGTTATAAATCTTCATACCACTAGAAGAATGCTTTTTAAATGATGCTCTTTTATATAAAGACAATTTAGCCTGCATGCTTTAAAACGAAAAGAAAGGAATAAAGCACAACAGTAAAATAGACGGAACTATATAACTGGTATAACTTTCCCCCATTCTGTATCCATTAATAAAAAAATTCTAAACAGTGCTTGGATTTCATGCTGTAACTATACGCATAACTTATCGCGTATTTTCAAGCAACTTTAAAACTATTAAATTTAAAGAGTAATTACGAATAAACTACATTTTATAAACCACTGCTGTATTTTCAGCCTAATAATAGCACTAACTATGGATCAATAGGATGGTGTTAAAATACACCTTTTTTTAATAATAGCACTATAGATAATAGACCGACAAAGCTATTTCACCAGTTTCAAGACAGTATCACCACCAGACCGACAACACTTTCAATGCGGTCCACAAATCTATCTCGCCAGAGTTAATTCAATAGCCCTAAGTAACACTTAATAATATCGGCAAGTCTAACTTCTCTAACTTAAGGCACTATTCATACTGATAGTCACTAACTACGAGTCACAACTTTAATGGTAGTGTTGATAATACGCTGACAACCATTACTTCCCCACTATCAAGGTGGTATTGATAACATATACCAGCACTATATGTTTTATTTTATTAACATGCACAATTAGTGATCACTATTATGGACATAGACGGAGCTAAACAATCACAGAAGTCATTTTTTATTAGTTCTAATGAAATGTATAACAAAATAGTATGTACACATAATGTAGCTATGGTGGGAAGGTTTAATTCAATGTGAATGATGAGTTCTGCTCCACTTTCTCATAGTGCAGTTTCTGGAATCTGACGCTGTCACAGACTTGACTTCTCGATTCTGGAGGCATGTTCTTCTGAAGATTTCCAAAACTTGGTTGCTCCACCTTGCTTAGAGATAGTGTCTAACAATTATTGCACTTAATTGTGCTCCTGATGAGACAATGAGAATACCTCTTCACCTAGATTTGACTATATTTTGCAATTTATTTGTACCTCTATGTTGAAATTATATAAAAAGTAAATTTAATGTTTTTTCGTCGCCGACATTTGGTACAATAGTAGGTGTTGTCACATTGGATTAGAACTTTAATATAGCATTTAAACATATAACCCTATTTTTAATGTCTCAAGAAACATCTTTAATGCATACATAGAGAGTGACAAGCTGCGGATTGTTATGTCCGTGATATATATACAAAACCACTCACAATAGATTTTACCGTTTATTTCTTTGGATGAGTGTCAAGCCAGAAGTAGAATTAAGAATTTTTCTTTCAAATATTAATACAATAGCCATTTAAATTAAATACACGACAATACAGCCACCGACCGTTTGGAATGAAAACAGTGGAATTCAATGTAATATTCAGGAACTGGCGCTGCCAACGTTGGAAACAGGGTCACATTTATTTTATCATTCACTAAATAGCTTCAATCGCTGAAAGTGCTCTGCTTGATATTGGAATTTGCATCTGTCGTCGGTTTTACTGAATCCCTACTTTGGGAAACCCCACATACTAAATGTTTGCCTTCTTACTTTTAAGAATTTGTTTTACTTTGAAAAGTTCTGATTGTTAAACGAATAAAAGTGCTTAGGACAAACCTTTTGCGTTTCCTCAAAGTGTATATGATTACGCGGGTATAAAATGTATATTTCAAATGTCTTTTTTAATTCCTGTGTACTTTAACAATTTTTAATAATTTTAATGGCAGTGTATTATTTAATGACTTTAATCAACTGGTGCAATTTTTGTTAAAGACGGGGAAAACCAAAAAAGTAGGTTTAGTATATTGTAAAACTAATTTAATAATTCAATAAATAGGTTAATAATTTAAGTAAATTCCATGTGAAACCTATATATTTGGTCGATAGTTTATTGTAGAAAAAACGAAATTGGTCGATAAGGAGTGCTGTAAATCATATCTTTTACAACGTCCCAGAGCAAAGTCAATGCTAGGTGGTTTTCTAAACTGTAGTTTTTATTCATTTGAGATTGCCTTTACATTTTATTTTATATATAATTGATCATGATATGTAAGTGCCTAAACAAGGCACGAGTGGCACGAGAGATCACGTGATGCGTAACGAGAATAATGTGCGAGACATCCCCGTAAGGCGCGAGCATTATCATCGAAACTCGATCTTGAAGAAAGGATTGGAATTTAATTCTTTACCTTAATAAGTCCTCATGGTATCTTCTACACACAGTCTTCGTTTAGGCTCAGCCAAACCCCAAGGACGGACATGCACCATTCTGAATTTGAGCTTACCTAGGTAAATTTGTGTTAGATGCGAAATGTTATTCTATATTTAATTTTTTTTCTTGATATACTCGTATACTGTGGTGAAACATACCACTATCTAATTTCTTAGGACACTTTTCATAGTCTACAAATGCAAATAATATATGAATATTATTCTGAACGTATATATGTTGCAATACTTTCAAAATCTATGTCGTTCGTACAATTTCATACACTTTTTTCATCTTCTAAGCAGGATTTTAATAAAGAACACGGTGACATTTCCATAAAAAATCTGCAGGAAAATATGTGGAGGAAAATTGAGATTTAGGATGTATGTAGCATTTTTTTGGCGTTACAAAGGTGAGGAGAATCACAATATTTAAAATAGTCCCTTATATCATTCTTTAAATTTACAAATATTAGATCTTCTTTAAAGTTAACTTGCTTTATATCGTGTTTAAGATAATTATTATGTGTTATAATGGAACAGAAAAATTGTTAAAAAAATATCGCTATAAAACATTTAGCATAGATTAGGCACTGAAATATTAGAGGAATAAACTTTATTTGGGACTTTTATTTCTTACCGTTATCGTAGTTCAATTATCTTGGTCTTGAATAATGGTCGTTCAGAGATCATCATGGTGGTCTAATTTTTATCATGTGAATATATTAGTATATCTGAGTTAAACACTGAATGGATCATAAGGAATCATATAGGATAAATATAGTTATTGCATTGTGTGTGTGTGTGTGTGTGTGTGTGTGTGTGTGTGTGTGTGTGTGTGTGTGTGTGTGTGTGTGTGTGTGTGTGTGTGTATTTATACACGTTTGATTATTAAATATCATGGTAAACTCTACCAACATGGGAGTATTGTTACCGTTACCACTTGCATCCAACAGCGTACGTTTAATGGTTAGTAATTGGTGTTGCTGTGACAGCTCTTGTTGCCAAATTAAATGTTTTATATGGCGTCTAGACGTCTAGACGCTGAATTCTTTATTGTTGCACATCCCATGAACTCTCACTATGCAACCATCACTGTCCACAACTTTTGTTTACACTTTTATAAAATATTATTTGTTGGAAAACTGAAGAGATTATTTTTTTTAATGGTGATTTATTATTTTGAAAGTTTATATCACGTAATATTAAATAAAATAGAACCAGGAACAAAATTTAAAGATATTTTCACATAAAATATGTGTAACAACCGTTCAATTGTTATTAAATTGGTCTGTGAGTTTGAGAACAACTACATGATTGAAACGTGTATTTTACTAATCACATGGTTTAAAGTTAACAAAAATCTACTTCCAATATATTCATTTTGGATTCGATGGGCAGACGGAAGTCAATTCTATCTTACCATACTAGATGCAATATTACTTTTTATTACTGGTGATTCTGTAGGTTTATCCCCCACTTACTGATACTTAGCTAATGTGCCCAAGTGCCGTCCTTTTTAGCTGTTCATCAGAAAATGTACCTCATTAGAAATAAAGTAATACACACAGGTTTTATTATTCGAAGATTTCGTATATTTAGAAAACCTTTTCGACAAGTTTGAAATTTATATAGTTATTCAAAGTTCGTTTATTATTACAAGCAAGTAGGAATAAAAACTAAAGGGTTTAAAGCAAATAAAATAGCAGCAAGCTAGCGAGTATACTGTAAGCTAGGTAATATTGAGCGAGCGGTGTTTTGAGAGAACCAAGCATAAAGTCACGTGTTTTGTCCAAGGCTGGATGCCGACAGGTTCTACTCGCTCGCCAACATCAAGGCCCCGGTTGTGGACTTTACATTTCAACGCTTCTACAATTATATTCACGATACTGTAATGGTCATCATATTCATATACTCTAATGGTCATCAAAAGCGGTAACAAGTCGCACCACGATGGAAAAGTGCATGTAAGATAAAATTATACCGACAAAATTATCATAGAAAACAAAAGCAACTGTATTCCTAGTCCCTCCAACTGTTAATAAGAAACTCCCAGAATTATTCCATGGTTTTTAACTTTGCGCAGCATATTTTTAAGATATTTCTAGCAAACTATGTGCTTAATGCTAAGTAATAAAGGTTATTTCTAAAGTTTTTATTGGAAACCAGAGAAGATTTAAAGTAATAAATATATGCACTTACTTGAGTATTGTTTTTTATTTATATAAAATTCAAAAATGTGTATTGTAAATGTTTTGTTTTTTTAATTTCACTCCATGCACATTTTAAATTACTTGCGATAGTAAGATACTGTAAATTTACAAAATATACAGTTTTGTAGTGAACAAAAGGATTATAACATGTATACACTTATTTACAACACAAAAACAGTTTTTTGATAAAAATGTAAGGCATGTTCTACTTTTTTGGCAGTACGCATCCATATTAGTGTTTGATGAACTCTTTGGGCAAGAGGAATATCAGATTGCTGTCACTGTCATTATCAATTTGTTCAAAAACCAACTCATATTCCACCAGTTTATAATCATCCAGACTACCTGACAACAAATCTAATAAAGGAATATCATCATGCACTTTATTTGCCGATATGTCACTTTCATCATCAGAACTAATATTTTCATCATCCAATAGTTCACGTATTATTATTTGAACAACGAGGATCGCTCAATTCACAACATAACAAATAAGTATAAACAAGTAGCCTACATAATAACAACAGTAGCAACAAACTTTGTCAAGGCTGTGCAGCGCGTCACCAGCAGCATAGTCCGTCAGCTATATGTCGTACGGAATTTGAATCGATATCAGCTGACAACGAGTATTACGAGTATAGACTGTATAAAATTAATTGATATTTATGAGTAGAGGATTTGAATGGTGCAAGCTTTGTCTTTATAACTTAAATTGTTTTCGCGTAATAATGGCGGAAGGTTGACCGACGGCTGTGCCGTCTTTATCAGTTCACAAGCGGTATTGATGAACGTCTGTGCCGTCGTTTATCAGTTTGAGGGTTAAGTAAACAAGTAAGCTTTAAGATCGAAAATCTACGAAAGCGTATAAGATTGGAAAGCTAATATAATATTCAAAATTAATAAGTATGTTTATACACAGCAATCATGTAATCTATGATATCATTATCTTACTTGATGTGCTGTTTCTTATCCACAATATTACCTATGACTTTTAATAAAGGAAAGTAAAATGTTTTCTTAACAATATTAAGTTGGCATAAAACTTTGTATATATTTTCAGATGCAATAAATGTTTTTCCAGTTGTTATAAATTTTACATACTTATTTTATTTTATACTTTATATTATAGCATAATTATAGATTTACCTCATTTTTTTCAGAAAGCTAGAATTGAATCACATAATAAGTTATAAGGGTATCCTTTTTACCTATATTATTATAAATACTTTACCATATAATTAACACCTTCTTTAATCTTGTCTATCGTTTGTTTTGTAAACACATACCTTTTCATACAAGGCCCTTAATAATAAACTCTATTTTTAAGTGTCTTTAAATATAGTTAAACATGAACGGAATAATATTATTGGAATAAATAAAAGACTTGAAGATAGTAAAAATAAATAACAGTTACGAGTTACTACTCTGTGTCGTCAGCATTTTAAAACGAAATATAATTACACAGTTTAACAATATTATGCTGTATTATTATTCTGAGGTTTTTATTTACTCCGCCAAAATGAAAGAAACAATTCTCTTGTATGTTATTTACCCTTAGTTAATTACAATATTTAACAAATATCAATTTTCCACCGGCGGTTTTCCCTATTGCTCACGAGTCTCGTAGTAATGTTAGGCTTGTTGATGTTTAATAAACTACAACATCCATGACATATCACAGAGAGACGGTTGCATGCTACATGGATAGTATACATTACATAACATCCTGTTGTTCACTAAACACACCTGTAGGTTGTCATGTCCTTCACGATGTTTTACTAGCGTCCCAGGATCGTTCCGGCAACAGTAAAACCTGCTGTATAAGGGGATTTTCCATAATGCTTTGGACGGCCTTTTGTTGGCGTTTATATAATAGATATTACTTTCACAAGTAATATAAACGTAAGTAATATAGAAATGAAACTATTCAAAGTTATAAACATTCATAATTATAAAATTAACCTAATTTTTTTGTTTTTCTTTACAACGTCGTTTTCTTTAGCAGAGGGCTTCACAACATGAAGTAAACAACAGGATAAGATCAGAGCTGTAAACAGGATAGGGTAGTTTCCGAAAACATACTTATCCTCAACCTGAACTGGACACTAGAGTGTCTGAATACCTATTTATTTCACAAACTAATTCCAAAACTTTGCAATATCTATAATGTTTTGTTGCATTTTACTCTAGACAACATCGTAGAAAATATTAGCACCGTCCAGATTTTCTCTTTCAATATAAATCGCGTACTACGCGCTTCTGTAGCATGAATAAATATAATACAAGCACAATCGTTGTAAAATTGTGTAGTATAATTTATAAAACTGTATTCTTAGTCTTAGAGCTATAAGATATTTATAATACTGTTCTTCTGTAATAGAAAGATATTTTATATTAATTTATGATTAGATTGGCATATATCACAGATACGTTTTTCTGATATATCCAGAATACCGTATTCTCGCATTACCCTATTGTAATTCACATCAGCTTATCAGACAAGAATTTAATAAGTGCCAGTTGTATGATAATTTCAGGATAGTTTCACGAAATATTACGACTGTTAGACTCTTCTAAAATTTAACATTCACAGTCTTTTTGGATCAAACGTTAAAACTACTCAAAACCACGTCCTAATTTAATCCTCTTTACATTACTCCACCAAATCTTTTTACCTACTTTTCAGATGCTATATTACTGCAGAGGCTCTAAATTAACGTTTCTTCACTATAAAAATGTCACGGGGTAAAGTGAGAACCTAAAATCTTTATCGTACATGAATTGGGACAAGAATTTGAGGAAACCCCTTATTGTACTTAGTCCTACCAGTACTTTGACAGCTTCCGGAGTGACAAGATATTTAGGATGTGTATAGGCTACCTCTGTCTGGATTCCATCAGGAATGATAACAGGCACTGTGTCAGGTCAAGTCAACTTGAAAAAAGTGAGGCTAGCTCGTTTACAGCTCTTTTCATTCAAAGTGGACAGAAGACCCTGCAATACCTCAGGGATTGCAACTGAAGGGCCAGAGGTAGTTACCTCGAACATACGAGCTCGTATGCACACCCACCCTGCCGAGCTCAGAGCATGTTTTTCAGTTCGGCACGTGTCCTTTTTCCGTCCTGGGTTGTCCATTAGCATCTAAGACTCAATACATTACTCAATGTATTATACGTTGTTTTCTGTAATTTTTATGTAATTATGTTTACAAACTACAAAAGCCGCTTTAGGATAAAGTTTAAAATGATAAAAATCTGAATTTCATTGAATAGGTGCACTAAGTTACCTAGCTAACTAATAGGGCGTAAATGCTAATGATTTGATTTGATTTGATCGTATTCCTTTCGCACGCGCGCGCGTGCGTGTGTGTGTGTGTGTGTGTGTGTGTGTGAGTGTGTGTGTGTGTTTTTGAGAGGGTCCTCAAGTGCGATGGTTTAACACTACCCTGGTTCCAGCTGCAGTCACTATTTGCTAGTACTAAAGCCTTTAAAAAGCTTTTTGACACCATCTAAGCCCCGCCGACTTGATCTATTGATCAATCCTTTAACCCTATTATCCCGAGTGTTACTACTCCTGGACTCCATTAAATTGTCCAGATTTATGTGACACGTCGTTGTTACCGTTCCAAGTATAGGTTCTACTGGCAGCCCTAAACCAGGTGGAAATGGGCCTCTCTGGTTTTATTGAACATACAGACTCTGCTCTTATCTTTCTGAAAACGATGGTATAAGAATCTGTTTCTGAGAACTTCGCATCGTTTTTGACTACCTGTTATAATGAAAATTATACAATAATGTGTTTGTGACTATCTCATAGCATTTGATTTGGTAGAGCGGGCTTTCGTTAGAATATGTTTATATTGATATTTCATAAGAATAATGGCAACAGAATCTCACAGAATAAATAAATTTGAAAGCAAAAGTCCTGTCAATTCACATACGTATTAGAAATATAAATAGCTCCGTTTACAAGGTTGAAAGATAACAGAATGTTATTTAAGGGCATTAACGACATACCCACCGTCAGTCTCAATGTTGACAATTTGCTTTCCTCGTCTATAGTCAATATTTATTCGGTCCCGTGTCCACAGTGGTCTTGCGTCATAGTTTTGGGGCTAAATGTCGATATATTTGCTAACCTCTCCCTATCTTGTTTGTGTCAAACTGTTTTTTATTTCTTCTTCTTCTCGAATATCATTCTCTAAAATACAGTCCTATAAGTCCTCACAGTAGTACTTAAACAAATATTACTCAAAAATAAATTAAAAAATGTTATTGTAATAGCACTTAGTTTTAATTTCTGTATAGAGCACACATACAACTTTACTTACTTGTTTACAAACCGTACCGGAGGATTAAAGAACCACGCTGAAACTATAATGACAATATAAAGATTTAATGTGTCCCTAATATTCTATTTAACTTAATGCTTAAGCTGCATAACAAATGAGAGAGAGAGAGAGAGAGAGAGAGAGAGAGAGATGTATTAAATTGTTTTAACTAGGATTTTTTTTATACATTTTTTCATTAGTACTCATTCGCTATCTAACCAAGTATACTTATTAATCATTATTTTTTATATTTGTCTATTGTTATTTGAAATTTTCTGTCTAATTGTGAAATCTGTGTTTTATTCCATTTTTGCATTAGCTGTATCTTTACATTTGACCTAATATTTATATTTCAATGTGAGTTTTATTAAATTATCTAATTATCAATCTTAATACATGTATTTGGTGTGTGTGTGTGTGTGTGTGTGTGTGTGTGTGTGTGTGTGTGTGTGTGTGTGTGTGTGTGTGTGTGTGTGTGTGTGTGTGTTACTATTACAAATTAGGATTACGTGTATATTCTTTTACCTAGAAATATTTATTGCATGATAAAACCATATGATAAATGGTTTGTCCGTTAATACATAAATACATTACAAATATAAGAATTATATAAAATATTTTTCTTGTTATATATAGAATAAACGGGATATATTTGAAAATATATTCAATTTCAAGATTAATTAATAATGTAATCTTAAATAATAATTATTCTTTACGTGTTTGGATTTAAAAACTGTGTAAAAAACAAACAACAATTAAAATCGCATTTAAGGTAAAAAAAACTAATTTTAATGCAAATTACCTGAGGATGGGACCAAAAATTCATTGTGATATGTTTACTATGAACATAGTTTTTATAGACCTACGAGTATTAAATTATTCTGGATATTACATTTTTATTTACGAGACAGTTACATTATTTAAACTTTCTTACAATAATAATTGTAAGAATATTACATAACATTTATATTAACATAAAAATATTAAAATAAATGCTTTATTATTAATCAAGTATAGTAATGTTTTAAGTAGTAAAAAAAGTAATCTAAATTTGTTTTCAGTAAAATTAAAACAAAATCAAATCTAACAATTTTATAACCTTAACCATTTTTTATTTTAGTAAACAATTTTATAAAGAGATGTGGTTACGCGGATAAAATTATTGCTAAATTTATACTCATTCTCATCTTTCTATATGTTGGAATTAAACCCAAAAATAATTGTATGAAGCATATTGCGAGAGTAATGACATATACTGGTCGTGTATATCACAGAATGAAAAGCCTTATTTTGTATTATTAAAGGCTATATACACCATCCGCAAAATTACTCATTCCGGGTAAAATCAGAAACGTGACATTTGCTATTCAGCCACTCTACGCCACTTAATTACGAAACCCATTTAACTGCGTGGTGCTCGCATTCCGCGGCCTTAATTAATTACGGTGAAGTGTTGAGCTCATGACTATTACCTCTTGTAACGACCAGCCACCGTCTCCTCGTGCGACTGCTCCATACCGTGTCATCGTCTTGCCGCAGCAGGAACACACCCATAGATGGTTTCTCCTGCGGCCCGAATCGATTTAATTGTTGAGCTCATGACTATTACCGCTAGTAACGACCAGCCACCGTCTCATCGTGCGGCTGCTCCATACCGTGTCATCGTCTTGCCGCAGCAGGAACACACCCATAGATGGTTTCTCCTGCGGCCCGAATCGATTATTTAATTGTTGAGCTCATGATTATTACCGCTAGTAACGACCAGCCACCGTCTCCTCCGTGCGACTGCTCCATACTGTCATCGTCTTGCCGCAGCAGGAACACACACCCATAGATGGTATCTCCTGCGGCCCGAATCGATTACGGTTTAATTGTTGAACTCATGATTATTACCGCTAGTAACGACCAGCCACCGTCTCCTCCTGCGACTGCTCCATACTGTGTCTTGCCGCAGCAGGAACACACCCATAGATGGTTTCTCCTGCAGCCCGAATCGATTACGGTTTAATTGTAGAGCTCATGATTATTACTGCTAGTAACGACCAGCCACTGTCTCCTCCTGCGACTGCTCCATACCGTGTCATCGTCTTGCCGCAGCAGGAACACACCCATAGATGGTTTCTCCTGCGGCCCGAATCGATTACGGTTTAATTGTAGAGCTCATGATTATTACCGCTACTAACGACCAGCCACTGTCTCCTTCTGCGACTGCTCCATACCGTGTCATCGTCTTGCCGCAGCAGGAACACACCCATAGATGGTTTCTCCTGCAGCCCGAATCGATTACGGTTTAATTGTAGAGCTCATGATTATTACCGCTAGTAACGACCAGCCACCGTCTCCTCCTGCGACTGCTCCATACCGTGTCTTGCCGCAGCAGGAACACACCCATAGATGGTTTCTCCTGCAGCCCGAATCGATTACGGTTTAATTGTAGAGCTCATGATTATTACCGCTAGTAACGACCAGCCACCGTCTCCTCCTGCGACTGCTCCATACCGTGTCATCGTCTTGCCGCAGCAGGAACACACCCATAGATGGTTTCTCCTGCAGCCCGAATCGATTACGGTTTAATTGTAGAGCTCATGATTATTACTGCTAGTAACGACCAGACACTGTCTCATCGTGCGACTGCTCCATACCATGTCATCGTCTTGCCGCAGCAGGAACACACCCATAGATGGTTTCTCCTGCGAGCCCAGATTCGATTACGGTTTAATTGTAGAGCTCATGATTATTACCGCTACTAACGACCAGCCACCGTCTCCTTCTGCGACTGCTCCATACCGTGTCATCGTCTTGCCGCAGCAGGAACACACCCATAGATGGTTTCTCCTGCGGCCAGAATCCATTACGGTTTAATTGTAGAGCTCATGATTATTACCGCTAGTAACGACCAGCCACCGTCTCATCGTGCGGCTACTCCATACCATGTCATCGTCTTGCCGCAGCAGGAACACACCCATACATGGTTTCTCATGCGACCAGATTCGATTACGGTTTAATTGTAGAGCTCATGATTATTACCGCTAGTAACGACCAGCCACCGTCTCCTCCTGCGACTGCTCCATACCGTGTCTTGCCGCAGCAGGAACACACCCATAGATGGTTTCTCCTGCAGCCCGAATCGATTACGGTTTAATTGTAGAGCTCATGATTATTACCGCTACTAACGACCAGCCACTGTCTCCTTCTGCGACTGCTCCATACCGTGTCATCGTCTTGCCGCAGCATAGATGGTTTCTCCTGCGGCCAGAATCGATTACGGTTTAATTGTAGAGCTCATGATTATTACCGCTAGTAACGACCAGCCACCGTCTCCTCCTGCGACTGCTCCATACCGTGTCTTGCCGCAGCAGGAACAACCCATAGATGGTTTCTCCTGCAGCCCGAATCGATTACGGTTTAATTGTTGAACTCATGATTATTACCGCTAGTAACGACCAGCCACCGTGCGACTGCTCCATATTAGATGGTTTCTCCTGCAGCCCGAATCGATTACGGTTTAATTGTAGAGCTCATGATTATTACCGCTACTAACGACCAGCCACTGTCTCCTTCTGCGACTGCTCCATACCGTGTCATCGTCTTGCCGCAGCAGGAACACCCATAGATTGCGGCCAGAATCGATTACGGTTTAATTGTAGAGCTCATGATTATTACCGCTAGTAACGACCAGCCACCGTCTCATCGTGCGGCTACTCCATACCATGTCATCGTCTTGCCGTAGCAGGAACACACCCATAGATGGTTTCTGCCGCGGCCGGAATTGATTACGGTAAACCGTTAGTTGTCGAGAATTTTTGAAAGGGGTCAGTAATATTGTTAAACAATTATTAGTATATTTTTATAGGCAATAGCGTACCTGATTTTATTATTTGGTTAAGTACCACAAAACTTAATAATTGTAAAAACAAACCAATTAAATTAAATTAAAAATTTACATTTTTAGGTTCCAAAATACATTTAAATTCTTAATTGTGGTATTTTCAAGGTATTCTGCCAATTATTGAGAGTATTGTGAAAATACTATTTAAAATACAAAAGTTATTTTATAGTAAATTTGTCATGCTGAGGCTGCAATTTTACATTCAATTACAGCTTTGGAATGGGATATAAAATTCATATTATTATTTTAGTACATTACTTTTATATGATGGTCAAGTTATTTGCACTCTACCTCTAAGTACTTACACTCAGTCAAACTTTGGAAAAGAAAGTCATACTTTATGCTGCTAAATGCTACGTATATCCTCGTATTTTAACTTTTCACATTTCGTCATTTTCCAAACGCTTATAGCATCATTTGATTTTATTTGGTTTACAAGTAGTAGTAATAATAATAAAAAATGTCTTTTTACTGTAATAAGAATTCACATATTGCATAGCATCCATCCTTTAATATTATTAATTGTATTTAATTAGTAATAGCACAAAAATTAATATAATATAACTTTAAACTTATATTTATATAAAAATTACACATGCAATTGAAATATACACAACCAATACAGGCTACGTCATATTGAACTCGACATTTTTTATATAATTAAAACTACAAAATTATAAATACTTTAAGAACAACCTTTCATCATAAATAACAAACTTTAAATAAAGAATTTTACGAATGGTTGCAAACTTTAAAAGCGTTAAAAAGGCAAATTAATTAATTAAAAATTAAAGGGAAAAACAGGTCAGTTCCTTCAAACTCAGACTGCCAGTCCGTGAACTCAGCAACGCCTTAGAATGCTCCCCCTTTTAAACATTGGTTTAATTTCTTTTCAAACAGTTTCCCTGTGTTTCTCACGTATACTTAACTGAGGGGGACTAAATTGCTTAAGATAGTTAAGAAGTAGTTAATAAAGTAATAGCACCATGTGTAGAACAGCCTATATCAACACATGTTAAAAACATATTTATAAACGATAGTTCAAAAGTAAAAAAATAAACGGATTTTTGTATTTCTCACTCATATTCACTATGTGTGTTACTCGCTGTGACTAAATTTAATTAACTTATTTATGGTTTTTGTATTTTGGTAAATGGATTAGTCCAAGAGGCATTAATCAAGTTTTTTAATGTTTAAAAGTAATAGTTCATTACTCTAATTACACAAGCGTGTTAGTCACAAAATACATTATAATATGATATATAGGACATGATATTATAATATTATAACCATAATATGTCTTATAAATATGTGTACATATTTGGATCGTCAGTGTCAAATTAAAGTTTAACTTTTAACTTACATTGGTCACGTCGCTTACGGAATTATAAAACAACAATGGACCGAATAAAAAGCCCTGTGGAACTCCCAATTAACAGATTCCCACATAGAAACTCACTATTGTTTACTTCACGTTGACTAAAACCGTAGAGATGCGAGTATGACAAAACCCATCTGACACATTAATTAGAAAAATCTGCTTTTTCGTATAGAGAGAAAAAGCCACGGTACATACAAATATATTCCTTTGCAAATTGAGTTGTGTCAGTATTGTTGTATGCCTTTCAAATATGGAAACGGATGTCATATATGGTTTTCAGTAAAATCCTCGTACTTTGGTTTGCTCAACAACAACAATGAGTTTTTCATTTCAGTCTTCCGCTCGGTTCCAAGAAGGATAATATAAATAATACGTTCTTTTAATTTTCGTATTGCGAGATATAATGTATATTTGATCTAATGTGCATATAAATATTATAAATTAAACTGTATTGCTCTCTCTCTCTCTATATATATATTTATTTATATAATTAAAGTATTTAGAATCACGAATTGTAAATCATTCAGATTCTGTCTGATAAACATTTATAATATAAATAAATATTGCCTGCATGTAAATGTGAAAGAAAAATAATTCACTTATCTTATAAATTGGTAATGTGTTTCGAACAGTGTACAGATAACAAGTTGGATTGATAGAGTATTCACGTATGTTCAACTAGATCCATTAGAATTATTAAAGGTTATTTCCCATTTAATTGGTAGAATTATACTAATTATATTGTTTTAAATACTATTTATGTTAGTACTATTTTTATTTGGTATGAATTTCCTGTATTAATTTTTGCTAATACGTTATGTATTGTATTTTATAACAGTAGTAAGTATTTGTTTTATTTTTTGTTCCAGTGTTAGAAAATGTAAAAATAATATTAGTTCCCCTGAACGTGTGACATTAAAATTCAAATTAAAATATACATTACTCCAAAATGAACTATTTAAAACATAATATTCATTAACTCAACATGGTTATTCGCTAATTATAATTACAGGTAGTATTGATGATAGCATCACATCATTATTCGAGTTCGGAGGCAAGATTGCAGCAAGGATAATCTAAAATAGATTAGAAAGGATCGCCATGACCCGCAATTAGTGATGTCGGACTGCATAAATTCACTGGAAGACTAATTACAGCGCATGGATCCATTAAAGAGTTTTACCTTTCATAGCTATGAATATGCAAGCCGGATACCAACAGGCCGTTCGAGATTGTGACTCTTGTAAGAGGCAGAGCAGCCGCACATGTAATTTAACCGCAATAGTGGCTGCGGTGAGTTGATGAATTTGATGTAACCTGTAATATTAGGTCCCTCAGATCGTTTTGCTTGTGATGATTTTCAGAGCTCCCACAGGTAGAGTCGGAGATCTTGCTACAGGTCTGCGCGTTTATACGTCGACGTTTCTTCGGAAAAAATTATTCTCCACAAACAGAGGACGTGATAAATTTTTATCTGCAGCAACAAGTCATTCACCCATACAAACCAACAACAGTACAAGCTTAATGTATAACAATTTCCTATTGTTGTTAGACTGTAGCACATAAAACCAAATCTCAATGTAACCAGATAAATCAAAGGTGGCTATTACTTGTTGTCATGCTACCTTTACGCACAGCTTATCTTATTATTTGGCTGAGCGTTAGCGAAGCTTATCACTAAAGGGAGCTGAAAAAATTTATTCTGTCTGCCCTACATAAGACTTACGACGTATTGAGTAAAGCTGGCGTACTTAGTACTTTAAAAGCATATTAAAGTTGGGTCCAAACGGAACTATTTTAAAAGGTTTATGTTGAATCAAATCAATATACGAGGTTTAACCATTGTAGGCTTGATAAGACTTCTCAACATAAACTAGACAGGCTGCAAGTCTTGCTATCACAATGGCTTTGTTTAGAAGCAAAATTCCTTTCGCGAGTGTTTTGTTTACTCTGTGTGAGATTGTTTGTTTGTCTGTCGACTTCTTTTGTTTCGTGTGGTTCTTAACTGTAACAAGCGGGCAGTTCCGCAATACTGATTACGATAGTCTACATCAATGTGAATAAGCGTGGAAAATTTTACGTTTTAATGTATTTAACGCTATTTATGTCAATAATTTAGTATCCACTTTATCACAGATTGAAGAGATAAAGAACTGGACCGTTTCTATTGCCCATAGATTTACGCACTCACTTATGTTTTTTTTACACGCGTATTGTGTACTCTATCTTTTAACATCTTTATCATATACAGATGTTTATTTATAATTACAATGAAATTTATAGTATCATGAAATAATTAATTTAACATTAATTATTCCGTTATGTTTAAATATTCAATGTTACATTTTTAATTTTTGAATACCATCCACTCTTCTTCACCTTACCACAAGTTCAATTCATATTTAAAGGTTAAAAGAAGCTTTCCTTTTTATCACCGTTCTAATTATGTTCAGTTTTCCACATGCTAAAATTTCCAATATATAATTTTACCAAAGACAGATATTATATCCTGAATCTTTACGTAACCGTTTTATGAGTATATTATTGTCAATATTCCTCTTGAAATACATCAAATACATTTGATATATTATAGAAAGATGCACCTGTTACTGATAAATTTATGACTGAGAAACGTACCTGAAGAAGAGTGCAGTGTTGTAAAAATGTTTGTATTATTGTGCAATACATAAGTTTCTCAAGTTGTGTCTTATTTGATGGTAACTGTTGTTTACGATTATGTAATAAACGATTCTATTTCAACCACAAAATTAAAGAGTTTTCTTAACTCTAGACTAACTTAATACGATGAGTATTTTATACAAAGGTATTGTAATTCTTATATTGATTTTAACTAAACATAATATGATGAGACTATGAAACATTTTGACAATACCCACCACGATTTGACAATACGGTATCAGCATGGCTACCTTGAAACTTAAAGATACCTCGGTTACGCTGATGATTCACTTTTAACAGCAAAAAAAGTTTAAATGTTTAGTTTGGCTCCAACAGAGACATCAGAGACAAATAGACTGCAAAACATAGTGTGATCTGCGCACAATTGCACCTGATGAGACAATGAGAGTGTCACATCACCTATTAATGGGTGTAAAGGTTCGTTTTGAGCTTATTTATCGGCGACTTTCTTTGCATCTCTTCAGACGAACATTACTCCAGATTGTAGAAGTCAAGTCAGATACAGCGTCAGTTATCAGAAGCTGCAGTAAAAGGAAGATGAACTGGAGCTAAACTCAAGATCCAAATTGAATTGACCCTTCCCACCATAGCTACGTAATGTGTAAAAACAAAATTGAACAGATTTTGAAGGAAATGATTGTATAAAATAAAACAAGTAATATTATGCTGTTAGTTTAAACCGTGTTTAAATATTCAAAGAAACAGCTAGGAGCACTGGACTCACAAACTAACACAAGTGGCAAAGATATTAATACTGGGTGCCAAGGGCCGAAGGGATACATAGTGTTGATTGGAGTTTGAAAGAACTATAAACAAACACAGATATTTCTAGATATTTTAATAGCATTTTGAATTGATTCGTATGTACATAAAATATTCTATGAAAACGTAAAACTCAACGCTTTAGAGTGATTAAAGTTAAAACTGACTGCAAGTTTTTAAATCAAAGACACATTTATGAATATTTAAAGTATGTAATTTTTAAAATTTATTGATACCTTTTTTATTGCCAAATATATCGTGGATTGACTAATCCGGAACCAGTTTGAAGTGCTTGGAGAATATTTAAATATAAATTTAATTTAAATGACGAAGTAACTTAAATATGCAAGCTAAATGCAAATAACGTTCATTATAATATGCGTGTTTTTAACATATGGACGTCAATTAATTGTAACACACGTGTTTTATTTAAATTAAAATTGTAGTTCAGTTATAATGTATTTCTTCAACAAAAATCAACTACTTGTCAAAAATATTTATCTATGTATGAAACTATTGTACAATATGTTAGTAATTAGACAGTGAATGATTAAAGACTAGGGCATATCTGTTAGGCAGTTGACATAACTATCACCTATTCTACGAATAAAATTATCTTTATTTTAGTTGTGCTATGAATGTTTGGACGTAGTAAGAATTGTGAAACAGCGCATGATGCATCATTCAATTGGTAATAGCAACGCCTTATTTATCTATCACATCATTTGAATTTTATCCACATTCTAATAAAAATTAAATTTTTGCACCTCAATGTTCTAAACTAAAGTATTATCCAGTTCATAAATGAGCATCCAATCTGTGATAGACAATTCTATAGATTCCCTTTTGCCAATCTATCAGACAAACAAGATACACTAATTACTTCAAAGGAATAGCTACACTCAGAAGCATAACAAATAAAACAGCCAATAAACACGGCTATAAAGTCTGGTATATGGGCATCAGTAATAAAACAAAATCGTAAACACTAACGAACTGAGAGACAGCGTTGTTATTTCTCTGCCATTATACGTCCTGATTATATGGAAGCTGAGTTTTAGTATCCTACATCAGAAGTTCTGATAACAATGGAGTTTTTCTTCTGAAAAGTATTTAAAAATCAACCTTTCTATCTTCAATACAACAAAGTAGTAATACGCCACACCACGTATCGCGTATAAGGCTTCGCTGAGGTTGCATCCAAAATTTCTAATCAATAGCACATTTCACTCTCGACATGTTCTGCGGACAGATAGACCAACATACAATCATGCAGAGAATAAATTGACAACAAATTTACGCTCATCCAAACTCCATGATTGGACATGCACCGTCATAGAATACATTGTATTCTATGTAGAAGTGAAGTTTTATGCAAAACTATGTCGGTTGAAATATTTTACCACATTATAAATTCATATATTTGTGCATTAAAAGAGATTCCATAGCAATGTTCATATAATAAAAGTTCCAAAGAGCTACATTCACATATTTGATTATTAAATGAGATAACATCAACAAGTTAAAATCTCCTATGATAGTACTTAGTTTGTTTAAAAATGCAAATATTCCGAATTTTATCCGATTATTATTGTATGTTTAGCCATAAGGTGAGTGTAAAATTATTTAGTCACGATCAGCCAAATCCCATTAACATGCCTATGATTGAACTCAGTGTTGCTCAAATAGAAACGAAGATTCATGCATAATTTAAAGTCTGTAGGTTATTTTGTTTCCGAGATATTTAAGGGCAGGTCGACAGAAATTATTTTGTTCCAAACCATTAATGATAAGGCTTCGTTAAATCTCAGCCAAGAAATACAAGAAATGCAAAAGGCAATCACGTATAATGATAAAAGTTTTAAGTATAGAAATATTTTCATCATAAAAATTATTTATATAAAATGTTTCAAGATAAGTCAAAAATACAGTAAAGACGATTAATGTTCATAAGTGGAAGGGATATTCTAGAGTATTGAATAATTATCTTCAGAGTATTTGGCATATCTAAGAAACACTATTAGAGAATTAAAATTTATGAAATCTTTAAAATTTATTACATATTGAAGTTATAAATAAAGTTAAAAAATAAAAATGTATCTTAACCCAAGTCAAAATTAATAATCTTAGCATATGCATTGCTAAGACGTCTTATGATACAGATTAACAAAATGTAGCCTTTTGACAAATTAACTTCAATTACACGAAATAAAAATGTGTGTTGGTAGCTTACTAAAACAATATCGTATAATTTGGCTGATGATTCGAAAGCTATCTTTGTCAAAATAATTACCTATTTGTCCAATGCAATAATGACACAATGTATTTCTTATTTATAAAAAAAGAAGAGTTTTATTGGATTGAAGGATCACGGACATCAATGTATACCCAAAGCCCCTCGTTTTTTTTAAGTCTGGGGAATATTTAAACTCTGGATCTATTATCCAGAATTAGCCTGTTTTTGCTTTTTATTTTAAACTCTTTAGTTCGTGTTACAGAGAAAATACAATTTAATTTTAAACAAGTTCAAAAACTGCTAAAGTAAAAAATTTACCAAAGATTCAGAACCAAAATCTAAAAATAGATTAAAGCAGTTTACACTACCAACGATGGATATGATTTGGAATGATCAAACGTAGTATAGTGTCAGTAAAGCAATTTCCATGAGTAAAAACCCAATGTTATCGTTTCCGTGTCAATTAATCAAACCGCTATCTTATCACTTATCAGCGGCCTACGGCCTTGCTGTGGCGGCAACAACTGAGGTTACCAGCTATCTGTTATAACTATCGCAGTGTTGTTTATCGTTCAGATTTTTGCGGAACCATTGTAACAATAGCACAATATTCTACTTTGCTCACGATCGTTCAAACGTATAGTTTAGTTTCCTTCATATACTATATATTTTTATTTTTAAATGCAGGAAACGTATAAAAAATCAATTAATGGCATATTGTTATAATAAGTTGGACTTGTGTGAATAAACGCATACATTACAATGTATGTATCTGTATTTACTATTCAATACCCGACCGTAAAGATGTAAAGAGAACAGAAAAACTGCTGTGTATCCCGTAAAAATGTAAAAATTAACAAGAAATTAATAATAACAGTTTATATATATATATATATATATATATATATATATAAAACCAGTTAATATTTATATATATATATATATATATATACCATAAACTGGTATTTATGGTATTTATTTGTTAAAATTTTATTTTGGTTATGTCTTTTGTTTTTGGTTTGAGTTCTGTTTATATGTTTTAATTCAGTGTGTTCTGATGAAGGGTTGTGTCAAATCGAAAATTAAACACGTGCACTGAATTTTTGTTTCTGTTTTTGTGTACACTTTAAAGTACTTCGAAGAGTATTGAAGCCGATTGGTATTGCAGAATATATATATATATATATATATATATATATATATATATATATATATATATATATACAATAAGAAGTAAATGATTTGCAAACAAATATATGTTAGAGATTATATCATATACTTATATAACATAAACTTATATATAATCTCTAACATATATTTGTTTGCAAATAATTTACTTCTTATTGTTAATTGTAGGAATTGTAATTATAGTTTTCTTATACTATCTAAACGCATTTATATGAATGTCTGAAAATAATTCAATAATAATAAATGTGTTCTATTTATCTAGAGCTTTTAATCTAAGATGTGAATCGAAAACAACCTCTGAGCTCTGATATACATTATTCCTAGGTAAACCAGCACTTGAACACTGCATAAGATATATAGATCCTTCGTATGCAATGGTTCACAGTCGCTCGTAAGAATTTGTTTGCTAGTTTTTTTGATTGGGCATTGTTAAAATGGGGTGACGGTAAAAACGTCCTGCGCATTTTTCAATTGTCTGTGCGCAATGTGGGACGGAATAAATTCTGAAAATGTTTATGAGAGAGTAATTTCTAAAATATGAGAAATATGTTTTATTATAAAAGTATACGACCTTGAAGTATCACTTACGGCTACTTAAACTAACTCAAAGTGATATTCACCGACATGTCCTCAATTGAAGAATTTAGATAATTGAAAGAAATTTAAAGAGTACCGTTAAACAGTCGAACCTATGGTATGGTATGATATGGCTCATTATCTAAATTACACTATATTTTGTAGTCTATGTGTTTCTGATGTCAAAATGATGAAAAGAGTTCATTTTGAGCTTATTCGCCGCGGACAATTTTTTGGATCTGTTCAAACGAACATGACTCCCGATTCCAGGAGTCAAGCCTGTGTCAGCGTCATATTTCAGACGCTGCACCAGGAGGAAGTTGAAATGGATCTAACCCAACATTCACATTGAATCAACTCTTCCCACCATATAGCAACGTTATATGTAGTAAATCCAATCGAGAATGTTATTTATAGAAGCTCTAAAGTGTTGTATAAATGTGTATTGGCTGTAAAGTGTCGGTGGTGCGTTTCGGAATAGAGATGAAAGGCATCAACTCCTGTGTTTAGTATCACATGTAGTGTCCTATACAGTATTAAGCGTAGAGTTTATTGCTTTAGAAACATAACGCTCGCCTACATGTTATAAAATGCACATGCTTTTCGTTTAGAGTGGAGACACTTATTATTTTATCGACAAAACTAAACTGTATAAAAATACAATGAAACTCAATCATAAAATATGCATATAAATTGGAATTAATAAAATGCATAGTAAAGGAATCGTAACAATTCATTAATTTCTAGTTCTTAAAACCTTTTAACGAATTAAAACAATTTTGATTTAATTTCTTTCAATTTAATTGAAACATAATAATCTCTAAAGAGACCTACTTCGTACGCATTTTCCGGCTGAAAATCAACGACCCATTGGGCAAATTGTTTTTAAACAACATTATAAAAACTCTTAAAATAAATGCTGGTTATTGAAAAATATTGCAATCTCATGATCTATTTTAAATATTTAACTTTAAAGAGTGGTAATTTAGAGATCAGAATTTCGAAAGTAAAACTGTTTGTATTTTTATTAATTGGATAATTGTATTAACATGTAAAACAAATCGATATTTTATTCAATATTTTATTGAAATAGAGATATTTTATTGGATAGCTCAAATGATTTTGAAAATGTTTAGGTCAGTAGGTAGAAATGCTACATTGAAAATCCTTACCTTTTCAGTTGCCGCAGTTATGATGTAATAAATGTTGAGGCTCTATCTAATTTTGAAACGCTAACTTGTACATTAAATGCCCTCACAAATTTCAGTGTATACTATTTTTTCCGTGTGAATACGAGAAATATCTATGCCAACTCTTCCACCCAGGAAAAGTGTTTCTCATTCTGTGGGGGACACTAAAACCAGCGAGAAAAAATAATACTAAATCAAAACAGCTTTTTATGTTGCAGGATGCTCAGTTCCACTTCTCATGACATGTAACATCTCATTAAATACGTAATAAATAAAGTAGGCCTATAAATGTTCTAAATACACTTTTGTTGCATACATTTTACAAGACACAAAACAGACCTTATTTATGATAAGTAAAATTAACAACATTATTAAACAACCAGCATTAAAAGCAGAAGTAAGAGTAAAAGGGATACTGCTATGAGTTTTTAAAGTCATATGACAGTATTATAAGTATAATATATTTACAAGGTTAAAATGTTCCTCAGAGTTATTAAATTAATGATAACACGTTAATCCACCATTTACCTAGCTCATCTGCCAATATTTAATTCCTCTGTCAACCCCACAACAGCAAATATGTATTTGTATCTTTTGAGAGTTTAGGTTTAACGTTTTTTAACTGAGATGAGTTGATAAGCGAGAATTTAATATGTATGTATTTTATATATTATGTAAGGGATTTTTCCATCCAGTATGAACTTAAATTGAAACTCCTGGGTTTCTAAGTAAGTATGGTTATCAATGCATCTGATGTTATCAAGGAAGAGACATGACACACATAATGACACGAGAATACTGGGAATAAAATTTTAATTGAATAGTAATCCCCTATATGTAGGATTATATGAAAGATTAGTTCCATGACTGTGATCCTTGTACCTATTAAATATTTATTTATAATTAAGTTGATATGGTGAATGTGTGTACTCCCTACGTTTTCTCACTGTAAGTGGAAGATAATTAATACACGTAGTTCCATGAAGCACTACGATTAAAATCAAAATGAATCGGATGCAGTAATACTGAGTCCATTGAATGATTTCCGAGAGCTCCGCAATCATACCGTTGATTGCAGTGCCTCAGTAATTAAAATGGGACAAAACAAAAGTATTTATAAGCATTCCTTGAGTATATATTCCGAGTATGTATTCCCGTTCACTGTTTTATCAAATTAAAACAGTTACTATACTAAACTTAGTTCTTGTTTATTACTTTAGAGCATAATTTAAGTAAACAATTAACAAAGATTTATGAAGTACTATTATTTTTTTAATTCCCATAAGTTTTGAGACTTTCTAGTTCATGTAAGTGTACCTGGTGTGCAAAAAGTCAGAATAATCTCATGCCAGTAGTGTATCTGAAATATAAGTAAATATTATGCTCTTGTAAGATATGACAGTCCTTATATCAGAAAAAAAGTGCAAATAATAATGGATTTAATTCGGAGCTATGTGGAACCCCGTATTTAACATTTAACCGTACATAACACATCACGTTTTTGCCTACCCTACTATATTATTGCCGATCGCAAAATACGAATTAATCTAATAAAAACAACCATTGTATTGCTTTTGGGTCCATGTGATAAAATGGGCATGGTTATTGTTTAACCAATTAAATATGGATAGACACTAAAATTTATTTCCATGGTAAAGTTGATCAAAGTTAGGTTTTCACCGCACACAATGTTGACATCAACGACTGAAATAAAATTATCGATAACAGGGGAGTCAGTACTTTAATTTTATTACATAGCTTATGTGTCCCATTTGTTTGTTTTTATTGTATTTTTATTTGTTTAACAGGGATATTAAAACTGTATTTTAGTTCTATTTGTTTATGTTTGTGTTCTATATGAGAAAAGCCACTCATAAACAAATCTGCGTTTTAACGTATGTATTTTGTCAGTAACTGTAAAAATCACAAATAGCTGGCGTAATATGATTAAGATAAAATCTTCAAATAGTATTTCAATAGTTGAAATATGGGTTTAAAAACTATTAAAAGTTGCTTTAAATACCTGTTTTTCCATTTACAGTGCATATTTATAAAGTTAACAAAGAAAAGCTACGTTAGAAAAGGTTATGTTAGAGCATTATTGTTATCTCCAACGTGTTGTTTCTGGGTGTTCAAACAAAAGCAATATGCTTTAAAACTCGTTATACTGCGGCCCGACTTGTCACGTTCCGTCAATAACAACACATCAATCACTGGGCAACAAGGCGTGGTGGGGGTCCTTCGAATAGTATCGAGCTCTGGTCTCCTGATAACATTATTCAATACCTGAGGATATTTTTAGTGATGTAGCTGTCACGAGATGCGCATTTTACCTTGCTTAACTAGGGATTAAAGTTTAACGACACCATCATTATAGTTACTAAATATTCGGGTACATGCATTTGAGAAATGTGGACATTTTCATGAGAGTTTGCTGATTTTAATGTCAAAAATGATTCTTTTGATATCCGTAAAACAATTTTTTTATTCGTTGATATTTTTTCAAATTATGTACTAAGTAATGACGCTAAAATTTTTACATGCTTTAAAATAAAATATATAAATAAATAACGATAGTATAAATGTATATAGATACTCAATTCGAATGTGATAATCTTAAAGTGTTGTTTTTAGCAGTTATTGCGCATGCTGAAAAATATTTGGAAGTTTGTATCCTTTAAATAAAAATGTAGTAGTAAACAAAATCGACAGTCCATTACAAAAAAAGGTCATTACATGAAGTGATGTAGAATGAGGAGGTATCAATCCTTTAAAAAAGGTTTTATTACCAGGGGTGCCTATATATAAAATTCTAGTTTGAACTCTTGACTATTCCTCTCCTAGGTTCACAAGTCTTAATGTCCAATACACTAACTTAATTTTTCGTATTGGGGACAGCAAGATCCATCAGCAAAGGTTTTGGGCATACATTAAGCCATATCTCCTTGGAAGAAGGGGAAGCCAGCTCTGTACCAGCCTATTCAGTCAAAGAAAGCAGGAAGTGGCATGCACTTATGTCTTAGGTAGCAACAGCCCTCAACACTTAGGGAACCGCACCAACTCCAACAGCAATCTTCCACAACAGACTAGATCTATCGATACACCCTCACGTCCGAAATTTGCAGTTAGTGATGTGCAGTTCCTGGATATCCATGAGATTGCCTGGATTTTAAGTGACACATCACTTTATTCAGTACTCAGAGAAGGTGCAACTGGAAGGTATAAACCTGCAGCATTATCAGAAATATTTTTGGAAATGTATAAATCAGGTCAGAGTTCCGTATTATGCCCTTTTTCAATTTTGACTAACCATTAAGGCTTATCCAATAACGAAAGTCTACTAAATAAAGTCACTTCTGCGAAACTAGATTATGCCACTATTCTGTGTATAAAGAAACATTTGATACGATATTATTACTGCGTGGAAAATAACTTAACTGGAGTACATATATCAATGTTTCTCAATCACTCTATGTTACAATCTCAGATTACGTCACAGTCGATATGTTAAATCACGTTACAGTATCAAAAAATTTGGAAGAAAGCTCATGGACTTGAATGATCGTGTTGTAATGAAGTTGGAAACGTTGAAACAAGAACGGCTGTAACAAAACAGATTGCAGAGCTCCCCACTGTACAGAAAACACAATCAGAAATGCCGGACAGCATAACCGACTTCCATTTACGAGATTCATTACAGCGTCGTCTTTGTGTAGTAATCTTTCATCTTCAAGCAATAAAAAGCGTATAAACTACGCTGCTAAGTTGACACTTCCGCGTATTCTTCTCATAATTTAAGGATGATCGTTAAAAGTTAACTTCACTATCATTATACTGATTGTTTGCAGCACGCACGTATTTTCTCATGTGTAACCGCTTATTTAAGTTGTACTGTATGCTGTAAAACGCGCCACTAACTACACGACGTAAATATTTTTAATTGCATGAAAGAGTACTCAATTAAAAACTATACAATTGTATAACTACTTTAACCTTCATGGGTACATATACATTTTATCAAACTGTAGAAAGGGTTTGAATGAACGGTGAGCATCATCCACTGTGGACACAACACTCTAGGTGTTATATTGCTATTAGATATATATGTTAAATAACAGAATCAATGTTTCAGTTTCACTGGAGTACGTTGTTCAAGTGTGTTATTAGAAAGATACGGAAAATATTGAATTGTTTTATCACTCTCCCAGTTAGAACTAGATGTCCTTTAGCTTGAAATCCATGGCGTGTATATTAATATGTTATTACTGAGTGCATCATTAATACAAAGTCCTTTAAAATATTTTTTAAGTGACTTGTTACTGGTTTTTACAAATTCTAACTCAATCCTATTAAAATACGAATGAGGGTGATTGAAAGTTGCTATTACAATGTATAAGTATTCTAAAAGTATTTTAAACCATTTACTTTCAATATATCATAATTTTGCTTAATCTGTATGACCAGCAAATATTGAACATAAATATTATAAAATAGTTTTCAAATGTGTTTCTGCTCTAAATTATATATCCATCTGCACATTATCAGTGTACTACAGCAGTAACCATGCAAAACATTTTCTACTACTTATCTGAAAGTTTTGGGGAAAATTTTACGAATGACCTATGAAAACCATATATTTATTCAAATATATTTTAAGGCTCAATTTTCTATTTTGTTAATCATTTGAAAAGAGTAAAATCAACAAGGTTTGTTATAAAACTGCGAGTTAGCATTTTAAACAAAATAAATGTATAAAACAGTTCAAACATCTTGAAAAGGTTTTGTATTTATAATTTACGGTCTATGAACAAGTTTTAAATATTAATATCCAATACTACTTTTAGCAATGGCATGTTAAAATTCATGGACGCAATTGCTTGAATAATATTTTTGTAAATTAAATGTAGGAGAACCGCTGTTGAAGATGAAAATGAAAATTACATATAAAATTGTCATATTGTTAATAATGTTTACACATAGAAAAAGTGTAACTTTATAATGTACGAGTACCAACTGCTATAGGAATGCAGGGAAGTTGAGATAATTTAAATTTCTTGTGTATCAATTAGTTGAGATTCCAGAGAATATTGTTCCAGGTTAGTTCCGATAATATACCTTTTATTATTGTCTTATAGAAACAAGTTTAAGTTTAAAGCAATGCCATATATATTACAGGTATTGCTTACCTAAATGAATTAAAATTTGCGCTGAATAGATTTTCAAGCAGTCGTAACATTTTACAAGGTCTACATAGAGGAAACTACTGTACTAAAATACATATTATAATTTATCTCAGATGAAATTCAAAGAAAGAAAATATTCAAACCTTGAGGCCAGCATTTCATAAACCTATACTACGTTGCTCAACGAGCTAAACATTAAGTTATTTATTTCGTTACCAAGTTATTGTATTGTTAGAACCTATTTGGAGTTCTTTTGTCGATCCATTGGCAAATTCCATATATATCTAACCCTTTAAACGTATTTAACGGATTTTTGTCAGATATAATTAAAGTATGTAGCAATGTTTTAGTTAAAAGTAATAGAATTTTTGCGAATATTTGAATAAATTAAAAGAATTTGAAGCGAAAAAGGAACAATATAGATTCAGCTGTTTGGGGAGTAATACATGTTTCAGCAATTTAAACTAAATGTATTGAAAACCTTGTAAACCTACGATCAATAAAGCGTGTGGTTTTTGCAACCTAAACTTGCAATCTATGATCAGTCGCATCTATTTACTCAGGGTACTTTGTTAAATAAATGAGCCATGGACTTGAACTTTTCTATGCAACCACAGAGATGCCTTTCACGCGAGACGACAAATCGTCTTATTCCTATTTATTTATTCGAATTACAAGGTATCCTGTTACAGAATTAATTTAGCAGTGGATAATAATTAATTTTAAGCCTGTAGTAGAAGAGTTCAATAGTATCCAGGAGAGGGTTATTATTTAAGAGGTCATTAGCAGAATCACTAACTAGGGCCTCATTGTCCTGCAGATAATGTTTTGTGTATGTTCCCAGAAATCCACACAGAGTGACTCAAACCACATCACAAGACACTCAAACTAGTTAGCCGGCACCTTTGATGTTCTTTCCAGAAACGCACTCTTGACACATTGTGTGTTCCACATTTCGTCTTTGTTGCGAAGATCAAACGTTACTCATCCACTTTATCACGTCATTTCGTTCTTGTTTTTTGGCTCGTAACGGTGTATATAATTTCGTGCTTGAAACGTTTAATTTAAATTTAATTATGAATGTCAATTACGTAGAAATAAGTTAATACTATGAACACGTTTCATATATAACACTATAAATAATACATCTTAAAGTGAAACATAACTTCTACATTTTAACATAATTGTACACTAAGCAATAAGACAACACGTTCGAGATTTTACAATACATCCTCTTCACGTGTCAAAATACCTTAAAATCTAATACTATTGGAATGTAACAAAACATTCTAATTCTAAAATTTTGGTGTAAAGTTTCGTTAGTCTATTGCTGCGCAATGAATATTATTTAATATTACGTTCACGTAACGTTAAATAAACTCTCATGAAGAAGAGGATGGATTTCAATCCTCCAAATTTAGCGTTCTATCCAGTTGTATGCCATAAACATGTGGCTTAAGTTCGAAATTAGGTTGTTCTTTAATGTTTTACTGGTTTATGAGATTATAAATCGTAGTTAAAAACCGTTCAATAAGCCACAAAAACTTGTTTTGTAACTGACCTTGTCAAATATATATATATAATCAAAATATATAGTTGTGGAATATTTTGTCACAAAGGTGGATTTTTCGATGCCGCAAAGCCACAACAATGTAGAAGATGTTGACGTGAGCAGGTTGTAAAGCACAATATCGACGGTTGACGTAAGGTCAGGTCTCAATCAGGGCTTTGTACCCCACTTGGAAGGCTCAGGATGTCTATTCTGTCACTACAATACCTTTGATGATCCCAGAAACCACGAGGACAAGCACATTGTGCTTGTAATCCATTAGATCCTATTGAAGATGTATTATGTATGCTTGAATCAGTCTTCAGCATTGTTATACTCTGTTGTAGGGAACACGTCAACATTTTACGTGGGTTGCCTTCGTTACATAGTTATTTAACAAAAGTTTGTAAATTGGTTTATATATATTTTGGGAGATAAGAGAAACAACATATTATTATTACACTATTATACTACACTGTTAATTACTTCAAACATAGATAAACATAGATACACTTTTGAACATATTGTATATTTCGTAATGGTGAATTCACATTGGCAAAACAAACACAAAGTTAGTAGTTAATAATAGATTAGCCATCAGTGCAGTCTGGCGAGTATGGTGGTTATCGCAAGATGACCAAAACAAGCAACGTTGAGCGTTGCTGCTGCTTGGATGGGTGACCGCTGAGCGACCCTGTCCTTGCTATTGACTTTCCTGCCAGACCATTGTTGGTGATTCAGACGTCCTTTTTAAGCCCTTGGTCGCCAGATAATGTTAGAGAGGACTTAATAGCCCTAAAATTGCCTGGTAATATAATTTACTTCACTCTTTTATTTTACTTAGTATTTTCCATTCAATACTTTAGAGGTAATTTAAAACAAAATTTATTAGTTTTCATAATAAAGTAGACACTTATACCTGTTATTTTTTATATAGAAACTAAATTTCAGTTTTATATATATATACATATATATATATATATATATATATATATATATATATATATATATATATATATATATATATATATTAAAACTATGGGATTGAATACTGCAAATTTAACACTAACCTATTGCAATTGTTGTAACTTAACATATAAATATTCGCAGGAGAAATAGACTCATTTTTGAAGGTATAAGATCAACCCCTCACGCAACGGTAAGTACAAATATTATTTGTTCATCCTCAAAATGTTGATGGATCGTATCCTTCACAAAGAGGGACCGTTGATTGATGTTCCTGGAGACATTTGAAACCACTTAAGTGTAGTCTAGGACATGTGACATCCTAACTAACTTTAACAATGGATTGCAACCATAAAAATGAATCTCTCTCTCTCCATTGAGCAAGTGAATGCAATCCTTCACTCAAGTGGCAAGCACTCGATCTGTACATAGTCCTGGATGGAAAAATGATTATCTTAACAAGTTTCTATAACTTTGTTCTATGTATATCATATATCATACATTGGCTCAAACCTAGGAATCTCTAAGCTATATTTGACTGAAATCTACCACAAATTAACATTTTCGTGGGCACTCTTAGTTTTTTATAGGAGGTGTAATTTAAGTTCTATATTGATAATAATTTTATCAAAATTTAACTGTCCTAAGAAAATTAATCTAAAATAAACAATATTAACTCCAGATTTAGTTGTTGATAAAACTATAACTTTTATACAAACTTAGCTTTAGTGGGGAGGGTTTATCCAATGCGAATGTTGAATCCTACTCCATTTCACCTTTAACTTAGCGCAGAGTCTGAAATATGACGCTATCACAGACTTGACTCCTGGAATCTGGACCCACATCCGCCAAAGAAATCGTTGACGAATAAGGTAAATAACAAACTCTCTTGGCATCGTTTCGACGTCGGATACACTTAAACAAAACCAACAAGTGTGTAGAGATGAAGAGGCGTTCTTATTGTCTTATCAGGTGCACAATTGCTGTTTTCTGTTACTCTTTGGGATCGTGTCTGAAGCATCGTTGTGCACTCAGTTGTGCACCTGATAAAACCTTATTTTCTTTTGCTGCCCCGCACTGATGGCGATGATCGATAATGATCTCTCAAGATGCGTACCACATAACATAATACATTTTTAGAGAATCTAAATAGAAATGTTTGAAGGAAACCGGAATTTTTTCCGGAAATTTTCTTTTAGTGATACAAATAAAATCAGTAACACTACGTTTAGAGATGCACAATCTGATCTCTCCTTCAGGTAAATATATAACCTAACACAATTACAAACTAAGTTAAGATAAACAAATCATAACAGAGCGTCGTGACACGCATTTTTCAGGAAGATTTTTTTGTATCACTGAACGATCCTTCCATTGTTCAAACAAGGAATAGTCTTCATTAAAACCAGTTGAACAGTTCAAGTCTGTTATCTCTATAGCGATAACGTTTTTGATAGTTTATCTGATAACAATGTAACGCTGGTAATTAGTAGTCATTGTTGTTGTGGAATAGTTTGAATAAAATTAGCGTTAAATAGTGAATTGAAAAATTTAGGTGGCACATAACAGATTTTAACCCTTGCATTGAATTTAGTTGCATTGAAATTATTCACATATTACCAACCTAATTGACTATGTAATTTATTAATTTGTTTAGATCTTAAAATCCAAAATGAAATTTAACAATGTACCCATGTTTTTAAGTAATTAAGAAACCTGAAATATATTTCAAAGAGCAATGCACATTGAAATTAATGTTTCGGGCAATAGCTGTACCGAGTTTAGCGAGCGCGGATGGCAGACTTTAGAGAGCCGAGCCGGGTCGATGCTAACGTGGACCTGGGCCAAGTTTTATCCTCAGGGCAGACTACTGTACTAGACTATACAATCATGCCACAACTGTCTGGCCTCAACACAACACCATTGTATACATTTTCGTCCATAAAGTAAAACATAAATGCTGTTTATATTATACAGTCTGGAATAAGTTAAGACAACGTGTTAAGTTGAATTTTCGTCTTAATTTTAATTATTCAAATGTAATTTATATCGTAATTAAAATAACGTGTTACGAGTAAATGTTGTTTTTTGGGGTAGACCTGTTTCATAATTATGCACGAATACAATCTCTTCAAAATCAACACAAATTTAGTGTTTGTACAGTTCAAATGCAATATAATAAGAAAATAAAAATAATGATACGCTTTATTGGCAGCTGGTAGTAACTACTTTTATGGCATGCAACTTTGGTTGTTTAAAAATTTTAGTTTTTTCATGAATTAGGTTCAATCAGTTTTTGGATTGAAAGTATTTGTGTTATTATTGTGAAATTATTATTGTTATATATTAAAATCAAAACTTTTAAGATATCTCCCCTGAATACAATAAGTAGAAATTTTATTATCATTCATTTTAAAATTGAAAGATAATTCGGAATATGTTTTAAGTGGCTCATTAGGCCTAAATAAAAATTGTTAAATATAAAAATATTACATTTTTATTGCATGTACATAAATTAAAACTACTAGGGCTTAAATGTTTTTCAAATTTGTTTTTCATAACGAAATTTTGTTATAAATAACGCTTGTCCGTGAGCTGTAAACTCAGGAATATACTAAAAAAATAACATTTTTATCTTCAGCCCTTTTGATTTGGGCCTAACTATGAATGGAATAAATTTCTAATTGAATGTCTGTAATTACATGAGGAACAAAAATTTTCTACTTTTTATATATTCAGATAAGTTATCTTAATGTGTTCTAAATTTGACATAAACTTTTCCATGTCCAACATCTATTACACTACCAATGGGAACGCTGTGATTGACATAATAAGTACGCCATCAATGTTTAATTCCGTATTATATTACTCAATTTCATGATAGGTTTAGGCAACCACTGAAACTTAAGCTCTGTGGTTAGTCACAGTCAAGCATACGTCCGTTGTGACCATCTGTCAAGACTGTGACGCATGTGACAGTGACAGTGACAGTGTCACTGCTCCCGTCAGCGTCACAGTCTGGGTCTGCTTGGTCACTAACAGTGATTTACCGACCACACAGTCATTCAACCGTTATTTATGGCTTCTGCTACTCAGTAGCGCTGATTGTTCCAATTTCACAAATCTATATTCACTAATGAGTAGCACTGATATAGCTCAGGTTTCACGTCCAACCAGAAGCTAGAACTGTCTTGAAGGATGTTTGGATATTCAACAACTTTAAGGGTCATAACTGTGAAAAAGAAAGAAAAAATATTGTAACTATTATATTTTACTAAAAGTTAAATTACAGCTTATAAAAATTAGCTAATGAAAAATTAGTACGTTAATTCTACAAAGATGAATATTACATTGTAAAATACAGAATTCAAATCCACATAGGAATTTATTTAACTCACCGCAAATATAATTAGTTCTATGCAGAAATTGGCGTGACCCAATAAAAATTAAAGGAATCCTAATAATTTTTAACAATACATTTCCATGCTTGCCATAGGTGGGAATAGGTGACATTGTTTTTTATCTGGATTGATTGTTACAAAAACCCCTCATATATATCATATTTTTCTGGGAATTTATTTAGATGTCAGTATTTCGGATCGAATAATGTAGCTGGTTATACTCTGCAGTAAGAATATTACCCAAATACATTTTGCTCGTCGAGTACTCCCTTAGTAGACTCTTTTAGGAATAGACGAGATAAAAATAAGAAAAGAGTGTGATTGAGATGGTTAACTTCAAAAAATTCACTCTAAATTCCTCAACGCGTTTAAGAACAATTCAAAAGTAGTGAAAACATAAGAAGAACCCTTAAAGGATGTGGTATAATCGTTTAAATTACAGAAATAGCCACCATAGTTAGTTCTACTGTCGTCTCATTCAACTAAAATCAAAGAGAAACTAATCTGGTAACCTCATATACAAGGTTAATCCGTCTATCGACGGAGAAATTTTCAAATACTCCTTAAATCATTTAAGACCATCGGATTAAACGGAAATGTTTTAAAACATTTTAAAACCGAAAAATGTTTTTAAAACGGACTTAATAGATTCCCATAACCGATGTGTTTAATACGACTAAGCCGGAAGATATTGTTCTACATGAAGGACGCTATTAAATATTCTTTCCTGTGCCAGGTGTCTTTGCAAATAAATGCCTTAATATTTACAATTTCGCCCGCCTCCTAGTGCATCGGAGGACCATTTCCATCAAGTAATATCCAGTCAAATTATCTTATCTGGAAATTATGACACTCCTGAACCACTTTGATTCACATATAGAGAATGTTAAATTTGAGTTGAAATATTTTGGGTGCTCTGAAAAAAATCATATAACTTTTACTGGTATCTTCAGATAATAATAACTAGGATTTGGTTGTAATATCATCATCAACGACTGAAATATTGATTTCCTCTTTTGGTTTATACTTTCTATACACTATTGTTTGCACATAATCTTCCGCTTCAAATAACTAAACTGCATAGTATTTTACAATTATGTAAAATTAATTAACTTTTGTATGCTTTATTATATTTTATTAGTCTTTTAGTTATTATTATATTAAAATGATTAATGCTACTCTTTCCCGAACTGAAATATTGCTTTAAATGCCTTAATATTTACAATTTCGCCAGCCTCCTAGTGCATCGGAGGACCATTTCCATCAAGTAATATCCAGTCAAATTATCTTATCTGGAAATTATGACACTCCTGAACCACTTACATTCACATATAGAGAATGTTAAATTTGAGTTGAAATATTTTGGGTGCTCTGAAAAAAATCATATAACTTTTACTGGTATCTTCAGATAATAATAACTAGGATTTGGTTGTAATATCATCATCAACGACTGAAATATTGATTTCCTCTTTTGGTTTATACTTTCTATACACTATTGTTTGCACATAATCTTCCGCTTCAAATAACTAAACTGCATGGTATTTTACACTTATGTAAAATTAATTAACTTTTGTGTGCTTTATTTTATTTTATTAGTCTTTTAGTTATTATTATATTAAAATGATTAATGCTACTCTATCCCGAACTGAAATATTGCTTATGTTCACTATTAAATGTAATACGATTTTAGTTTTAACTATACTACCAATGGAAATTGCATAATGTATGTACATGAACAGGAATAAATATTTCTTTCGTGAAAGCGAAAAATTGTCAACTGAAGCTTTGTATTTATTCATTAATGTTAGCTGTATATAACGCAGTGTAAAATAATAATGGCTACCATTACTTTAAAATTATTTCATCATTGCTTGCTTGAAGGAAGAATAGCAAAGTGTTTACTGAAGAAGTATCAGCAAAAGTAAATGTCCAAACGCACGAGTTTATTAAAACTTTGTGGTATAGAGAGTTAAATCAATTAATCAATCAATCAAATAAGATCACATATTTTGTAAGTTCAAAGACAGTTTAATGTTCAATTGTATGAAGTTATTATGAATAAAATCCTAACCTAACACTTACCTGGTAAGCATGTTAGAACGAAAAGGAAGCTTTATGAGTTATGCTTGTTATGCTCAGACAGAATTAGAAGTATGAGCAACTCAAAGTGCTAGAAACAATTTGTGCTTGTGTTTCGGCACATTCCAGGTGCTATTGCGCTTGGCGCTATAAAGGCCAACGCAATTCGCTCTAAACACTGCCAAACAACGACCATAATGTGAAATTAATTCACTTCCCACCTACAGCAATTTCTGATGAGAATATGGCTCCCAAGGATACTTGACCCAAATTACACTCTGAACAATGAACCACACCAATGCCCAACCATCGCTACCTTGTGGGAACTCTTCAGGTGAATGCAAGCTGTGTACGATTGGCTGGTGTCGGTTAATACTAAAATGTATACAGAATAAATATTCCGACGTATAAAATATCGCGGTATAAAGACGTTATATTAAATTTCTCCGTCAGAGATCAGAACAGTCTATAATTTGAATTAGATCAATAAGACCTCCATTTAATTATTGTTGACGGAAAACTATGTAACGTAATCCTGTAAACTAATTTCAATACAGGTGCTTCTGAAAACGCAAAGAACATTTCTCCTGTTTTTCACGTCCGTTGTTAGCATTTACTTCTACTGAAACAGTAACAAAGTTTTAGGTAAAAAAACTGAACAAACTTGAATTGAGGCGAAGCCAAGGTCTGAAATACGATTAAACGCCTAAAATAATTTAGCTCCGTGTAGTAAAAACGAGGTTCATCGTACGGAAACAAAATACACGTTGCATTTAATCTTTACTACATAACAACTCTATCAAGTTAACTTACCAAGAACAGCCGCGTTTTTAGTATGTAATTCTATTGAAACATTAACAAGCCAAGTGACTTTTCTCTGTTATGGGAAATTAAACAATTTATTGGACCAACTTAGGAATTAAATCAGCTGTTATTTCAACAGTATGATAAAGTTGTAAAGCGTAATTAGCGTAGTGAGTAATCAGTATTCGTGGGGCTGGAAAAATCCATTCTGTTTGTTTGTACGTATATCTTTCCGCACGATATCTCGAAAACAAACTGAAATATAGACTTTATTGTGCATTATGCTTTATTTCCGTATGAGGAATAGTGAAGTTCAATGATAGTGCAAGTCAATCCATCGAGCGTTAGCGGATATTTTTACATTGGTCTTATAAACTATGACTCCAAAGGAATGGTGAGAGAATATCAGAAGAGATAAATATGATATAAAAACGGCGGTTTTGATATTTTCAAGATGTTTCAAATTTGTAGACAGAAGACAAGCCCATACCTAATTTGTCTACGATAAGAGCCATATATAATAGAAACAAGTGTAATTTATGTCAATAAAATTAAGAAATAATTATAATTAAAATAATATAAATATGCAACTTTTAAAATAGTTAAAATATTATATGTACTTTATATTTCTGAAGGGACAACTTCTTTTGTTGGGCTATGGATATATTTTTGCACGGGGGAAAAAACTTTCGTTCCGCGTTCGAAAACGTATCGTCTTGCATGTTCTTCGCTCTGTAGCCACTAGGGGTTGGACTATCGCAGCCATTTTGGTGTTTGCGTTTCTCCGTTCATTGGCTATCCAGGCGTGCTAGTGAGACGTTATTTATTGGATTCACAAGAAGGAATTATTTATTTATTTGTTTCGGTTAATAATGATAGTTATTTAGACAAAGCATATAATTATAATCAGATATTGTTCTTGGAGTTGTTTAAAACAAAAATACGTATTAACTGAGTTAAAAGGATTCTTTATACATTAAATGCATAGAGTTAGTCTTCATAGCTTACACGTATTTATGAAAGAGAAGTGCAATTGATCTTGCTTTATAATCCAAATACAACTGAAATAAAATTGTTTTGCATATATTGGGTTTTACTAAATTAATTTAATGTAAAATAGTAAAACTTATAGGACGATAGTAGTTTTTTGGACAAAGCTCATTATTTTAAACTTTTAAATTTTAACTAAAAAAATTATTTAGTGTTTTTGGAAAAAAGTGTATTTATTGAGATACAGGTTTGCAGAATACTAAGTACTTCGAATAAATCTCAAATATTCTAGATCGCGTACTTATCGAAATGTTATGGTGGTATGTATGAATGTTTATAATATATTGTATGTATAATATTCAATTTATTAGATGTTGTTGATTTCAGTAGGTTATAGAACTTTTTTGTAACATAATTTTTTAAATATTTATATTCACAGCCCGCTATAAAAAGTAATCAGTTCTGTATGACAGTCCCGTGACTGACTTTCTATTTTTTTTTGTATTTACAAAGATCTAAATACAGAGTATTAGAATTACCAATACAGTATTCATTCCGTTTCCAATGGAATTATTTGAATGTATAAGAAACACAATCAGGATCTCCTCTCAGCCGCTAACTTAGTGCACATTTTGCTACTCAACCTCTGTGCATAATTTTCTGACATTGATAAAGTAACAAAACCCATTAAAGTGTCTGAGTACAATGTGTTATTGATGTGTTTACCTCAGAACTTAATGGAGTAGTACAATTTGAAACAAAGCCATGTCAAGGTATCCTGCTCGAGTGCATAAGTCACAACAGTCATCAGTTAAGTTAAATAAAGCACGCTGACTGATTATTCCGTGGGATGCATTTCATTGCAGATACTTGGCTTTCGCATTAAAACTTTAGTCTGAACGTGCCATACTGTCTTTGCAATAACTTGTAGGATATTAATGATTGTAAGTCTTATTTCATGTTTTCTTCATCAAGTATACCAATAGATTTTAAGGTATTTCATCTTATTATGTGTATCATGCAAGTAACAGTTTTAATGAGTAATCTGTCACGGAAGCCTCTAACTTTCCATAAACCAAAATTAGTCAGCCTGTGAAGTAGTGCAATGAATTGGCCCATTGAGTTTATTACTTGTATTCTTCCTTCTAGTCGATATACTCTTCTTCATCGGAAATCAGAAAGGATTTTGCGAAGGATGTTTCAAAAAAAGGTATGGTTTTATAATTTGCCACCTGTTTTTGACCCTTATTATGGTGTTGGATAGTTTATTGATAGTATGAAAACTAGGGGAAAATACTTAACTACAAATACATATATATCTTGGATCCTGGAATCCTTAAACACTAGTTGTCTTATATTGCCGTCGCTGTTTTAATTTCCTCTTGAAATAAATCCACAATCTTTGTAACAAAGAGTTGTTTTTGTTTCTTAGAATTTGATATGTACAATAGATTTTTATTTCCAGATCAAAAGGCAATTATTTTTCTACTTTATGTGTCTTATACACTTTTTATTAAATATAATTGCTTTCGATACAAACAAATAATGCTATTATTTTATTTTAAATAAAAACTAATCATTTCGTTTTTATTTTCCTCCCATGAAACTTAAATTAAATAAGAATTACTAGCCTCTAAGATATTAAAATTTTAAACTCTGTGTCAATCGGATAACGTTAACTCAAAGTGAAATGAAATAAATCTACAAATTAAAACCCACCGTAAAGGAAATAAATTAGAGTCGGAACAATATTATAAGCTTTGCCTTTTTGTTAAATACGAAGCGTACGGGTGTGAAAATATTACAGATCTTCTAGCGGTGAGGTACCTACTGCATTTTTCATATCAGAGATCATATTGGCACCCCGCCGCCCACTACGTCCGCTTATCACCGGCTTGCAGAGCCACACGTACAGCTTAATTCCTTCATCTGCAAGTTTGAATTTTTAAGGTATTACCAAGTTCTGAAGACCAAACAAATTATACAGAAACCTCATGCAGTACAAATAAACTATATAGTGACAAATGATGAAATTGTTGTTATTTACACAATATTACAAAGTATATTCCATATTTGTATGGTAATAAAATATTTGTTGAATATTTTTTAATTCCATTACATCGACAGGAAAGTTCAAACTTTCAGAAAGGAAAACAACTGTTGGTGCTATTCTGAACTACAGAATTTTGTTTTTCGTATAGTTACTTTTACTCCTTTTATAATTAAAAATTATATGAATATTTCTCCTATGGGAAAAGCTAAGCTTGTGTAGTATTTTCGTCCCATGTAGTAGGTCTCTTTAGAGTATAAAATCATTGGCAGTTTTCCTATAGCAAAGACGTTAGTAGATACTGAAATTATTCAAGTTAAAATTGTTGCTTGCTTTTCGATTTTCTGTATTTATATCCTGCTATTATTTCCTCTTAATGTTGGTTTCTGTAAACATCTGATATTAAAAACAACTTTTTAGTTTATATTCCAGGAACCGACAGTCAATTTTGGCACCAACTTGCTTTTTATAGAAAAATATTGAGAATGTTTCCTAAGAAATTGCTCGATCGTCACCATTACGGGGGAGGGGGTTATCATCAGGGTAAAAATTCAAATCAAATCTACCGTGACATATGTAAGTAAATGTAAATTCAATCAGAGTCAACTAACCATACAGAGACATTGTTGTGATTATTGGTCAATTTAAATTTCTTCATCTAGGTTTCTAATGGTATGGTGGTATGATAAATATCTTTGTTGATGGCGGTCAGTTGTAAATGTGTTTGATTGTAAAATATTATAGAGTGATATTTTCCGCCACTTCATACCTTCCCATTTTTACAGCAACGATACGTAGTGTGGCTAAAAATAAATTTCTTTCTCAAGGAATGTTTTATCGCTTCCTTAGTCGTAAAAAGACCTAGTCGTATCGTTACACAATGCTAATTGGTTCTTGACTTTTAGATTGTCAGCACTTGATTTTTAAAAAGCGTTGCTCTCATAAACAAGCTGTTAGCATGATAAATAATTACAGGAAATAATATCACCAAAATCACTGTTTAAGTTTACAATTTTCTTTAATCTAGACTTACGTTGACGATTTTCAAAATTTCTGTATTTTAGCAGTTTCTAAGTAGATTATATAGTTATTTTCATTAGATATAACCTTGGAAGGCTTTTACACGTACGTCATATTTTATGGACCAAACTTTGATATTGAACCAACTACGTTTTCCTCCCCAGGTTACAGCTTTACCGTCAACAATTAGACAAGAAAAACATAATATAAAACACTGTATAGCCAGCAAGAATTTAAATGTTTATCAGTGATAAAATCATATTTTTGTAGCAAATGAATACAGACCATGTTGTAATGGACACGTGTACCTCGGTGATCATAATGAACCAGTCTCGTGAGTTGTGTTCCTATGATGTGGATTTGACAGTTCGGGACTTATCCTGCGGAGTGTTTTTTCACCGAAAGAGAATGTGATCGTGATCAAACCGCAAGCAACGCTAGCAAACTGCGAGCAAGGCTAGCAAACGCGAGCAAACTGTGCCATGAGTGACTAAGGCGTTACTGCAGTGAATGGCCGCGAGCCGGTGATGGACCATGATGGATTCATTAGCACCATGAGTCACCTGAGAGTCCCTGACATCAGAGTCGTGGGTCTGCAGGATGAGGACTCTGCGGACACGGTGACCAGGCTGGCGACTTCAGCCCCCACCTCAAAATACTCTGGGGGAATCCCGTCCCTGTTGCTCGTGCCGTCCTCCCCCTCGGCACCCCGCCGCCGCCATTCTTGGATATGCAGGTAATTGCCATTTAATGTAATTTAATTAATACATAATGATAAGGGATGTTTCACATGTGGTATATGTTTTGCGGCCTCTAAAAGTTTCATCAGTGGTATCTTATACTTATGAAACTGTCAATATGTTTAGAAAGGTCAATATTTGATTGAAGTTAGTGATAACTTAAGGCACTACTACTATTTCCATATATCAAGATCGAACTTTAATGGATAATTATTGTGATTGGAACTCTAAGAATAACTGTTTAGTGACATTCTAGTATGTATGCTCTTTGGTTGTCCTTTTGGCACTCACAACTTGTTGTCTTGCTGACATTGTATTTATTTGTGTATTGAAGTTGTACAATGGTTAATACGTTGGAAATAAATAAAAATTAAAAAAACCTTTACGAGTTCCCGATATACTGTCGGTTGTTGTTTTAATTTACTGCATTAATTTTATACTACAGATTAAATGGAAATGCTTTGTAATGCTGTAATTGAATTTAACTAAAAATAATTGTATCCGACTTTTCGAGGAAATAAAAGGCTGTTATCCGTGTGTTTCCGATAAAATAAGTTTTAAAAAATAGTGTTTTTCTTTAAACAACTTTATTTTATTTAAATTATTTTGTATTACTAGAAAGATTATTTACACTGAATAAAGTTTATACAACTTTAAATAACTAGGAATAGTATCATGACTTGGAAAATAGTCATCGTTTTATTCAATACCACAAAAATATTTATGAATTTGATCATTATTATTAAATACAATAAATAACTTTTTTAGCAGTGCTCAAATATGTTGACAGCTTTTTAAGGAACATTAAAACGTTCCGACGAGTTCTCTGTTTCGCCAAACTCCAATGATACCCGCATAAAATTTTGAATTCACAACTTTAATACGTAAATATTATTCCTTGAGATATCCTTCAGATGGCAAGAAGAAAAATATTCCCAGTGTCTCTAGTGATAAGCTTCGCTAGCACTTAGGCAATACATTTGTTGTAGGATTTTGACTATCCTCAATGAGTTAAAGCAGTTTTACTTTATGCTATCACATTAAAATGATACCCACATAAAATATTTAAACTTCTATTAAGACCTAAAAATGAATTCGTCCTTGAGATATCCTTCGGACAGCCAGAGAGTAACGTTTTCTGCAACTCTAGTGGTAGGTTTCACTAACGCTTAAGCAATCCATTTGCTCCGGGACTTTTGGCTACACTGTATGGATTATAGAAGTTGTAACTAGTTACCTGGCTGACTGTAATTGCCTGACCTACAAGTGTTATATGTGTCTATGTTACAAGTGTTTTATTTTATAGAATGCGCAGATCCTACTAAGGGATAAATTATTAATGCCTCAATTAGTTTATGTGAAGGAAACAGGATTTTTCCGGACATTTGCCATCGTTCAGTGAAACAATAAATCAGTAACACTACGTTTCGAGATCTGCAATCTGATCTCTTCTTCAGGTAAAGAACTAACCTAATACATAATATTACAAACTAGGTTAAACTAAACAAACCTTACCAAAGCGTTGTGGGACGCCTAAGTCAGGAATCACAACCTACATGTTGTTTGTCAACTTCACTAACTCTATAAACATGCACTTAATAAAAAACTATAGAAAACACTAATCATTAAAACTTAACTACGGAATACAGGTCACAATGCGTCTTCATTCGTCTACTAACCACCTACGACTAACCAAAGGGGACTAGCCAATGGTAATCGTGACGGCAGACTAAAACAAGATGGCGGAAATAAAAAGGAAGGGGGACAGGAATGGGCCCTTTCGTTATTATTGGTTCATGCGAGATGAACTTGTTTATGTGTTCTTGTTTATATCTCTAGTGTTAAGTATTACATTTTTGGTTGTAGTATATTTTTCTTCGTTTGATTAGTACTTTTTCGATAGTTCATGAAATTTATTCGCTTTGAAGAGTTTATAATTACAAAGATCTTGATATACCACAATTTTTACATTACTAAAGATAATATTAAATAAATATTAGTAATGAGCATTACTAAACAATCATTAATTTTTTACAACATCAAATATAATTATATAAGAAATTAAAACAACAATAACAAATTATTAATTATTGAACCGTGTTCTTGGATATAACTCCACTAATGAAATTGTTGCACTCCTAGCTACAGGTTGAACTTCAAAATAATAAGTACACACCAGTTATCAAACATGTACTCTTTTTTAACTGAATATGTACTTTAGGGAGTTTTTTTGTTTGAAATTTGAAGCGGATGTTTGAATCTTTGCAGACATATGCGGACACGATATTTTAAATTTAGAATTTTATGTTCAATGTGAATGATGAGTTTATCTCCGGTTCACCTTCCTTCTAGTGTTTAAATTGGACGCTGTCACAGACTTGATTCCTGGAGTCATGTTCGACTGAAGAGATCCAAAAAAGTTGTTGAAGAAACTCAAATGATGGTGAAGTTGTTGTCTAAGATGATGGTGAACTGCAACAAACCCAATAGTCACATTGAATTAACCCTTACTACCATAGCTACGTGTAATACACAATTATATTTTCGTTAAACTTCTTTCCGATATTATTATACTTTAAACTATTAATCAATAATTAAAAACTGGTACACGTGGTATGTTATGTGCATTGATAAAACTTATTTACCTCTTGCTTCCTCATTAATGGTTAGATTGTAAGAGAACAGAGTGTTTACATATCGGAGGCAGAGGAAACATGCTTGCTGGATAAGCTAGCGTTTACAGGTTCTTGAAACTGTCTAGATAGGGCTTAACGGAAATACCGACGTCTTTCCAATAATGAAGTGATACTGACAAAACCAGTGTGCAGACATCGTCACTATCAGACTGGTGAGATAAGTTTGCTCATAACCGTAGTGTATTTATGCTTTGGTGAGGTTGAGAGGAACGGTGATTCCACAGTAATCCTGAATTGTTTGTAAAAATGCTTCAAAGCTCAAACGATGAAGAAGTCCTCTGGATGAATTATATAGTTGTGTTTAGTAGTGATTATGAATAACCTTGTTAGTAGGAAAATGCTTGTCATCAGTTTTCAGATTTTATTTATTTATTTATTCAACGGCCATAACCATTGTCACAAGTCGACAAATTTCGAGACTTACCTACATTTATAACATGCACAGTGACATGATAAATATAAATAACATGGTTTGATAAAGATAAAGCATCAATTGCCATAAATAACAATAAACATCAATAACCACATTCTAAATAGTTTATGGAAATAAGAGACATGAACTTATAACGAATTATATAATATAATGCTGCTTTGAATTCAAGATGCAATAAAAGAGAAGCCAACAAAATAATGTCATCCTATCAATACGAGTTTGCAACGTGCAAGATAAAAAGATAAACTTTCCGGAAATTAGACGGTTTAGATCTAACTTGACTAGTATAAGCAAAACAATGAACAAAATCAACAAGTAATGACAAGCAAAGAAAGAATAGCTAATACATAACAGTTACTACTCAAGCAGATTGAAAAAACAACAATAAATAATGAAATCAAGTGAGACAGCTTGAACATTCATTTATGTTTGTTTTGGCAACAACCTGAGCCAGTTATTTGAAAGTCTGTCCTTTCCTAGCGTTGATCACAGAGTAAGATCCTACAGTTTGGACATCACTAATCTTCTAAAAGAATGTAGATCAAGTGAGAAGAAGTTAACATCAGAATATATCCAAATTTCTGGATCCTCTCCATAGTACTGAATGCGTTATAGAATGTAAAGTTAGGGTGGCGAGCAAAAGGTTCTTGAGACCCTGTTTGACCAGGGCAGTAAATAGCAATACGACTGAGTAACTCTAGAGCATCATTGTGATTGAATCTTGGATAAGGAATTGGCGTCATTTACAGATCGTCTACATTCCAGCGTGCTCATGCCCGGAAAGGACTGCAATTCATCGAGAAGAACATCTCTAAAATCAAAACCTATTCGATAATAATTAAAAGTGATTACTTTCATAATTTCAATGTTGAATTACCCAAAAATGACATAGCAAAATATAATTTGCAATGTTATTTACAAAACGTTCCCTTGAAAATTATAGAGAGTGGTTCTACAAAAAAAACCATTTTAATGAGTAGAGGAATACATCTTATGTTTCTTTTTTTGTTTTTAGACAAGAAGCTGAGAAATTGCACTTAGTCCTTAAAGAACCTTTGTGCTGCTTGTGAGGTGACTGTATATTTTGGATGGGTAAGGTTGAGCGAATGGGCTGCTCTCTGACTAGATCCATGAGGAAGGATTTTGGGCATTAGTCTCGGTAATCTCTTCTGACTAGAAAGGAAGAAGGGATGCCACATCTATACCAGCTTCCCCAGTTAGAGCAGACAAGTGTGGCACGCCTATATGTCTAGACTAGCAACACCTAGGGATCCCCGCCAACTCCAACAGTCATCTCCCTAGACTTATAGATCTCCTCCGCACCCCAATATCTGGACTTTTGTGGTGTTACATCGGGTTTTGTTACACCCAGTGTATGTTCAACTGGAAAGTATAAACCAGCCAGAGGTCAACCCTCTTGGGGATTGTGTTTCCTTTATAAAGTTTTCAGTAGGTTATTAAGATTTTTAATAGAAATTATTGTTCAGTGGGCTAGGATTTCCTGCTTATAGCTAAACATAGCCAGTTTCTCTATCTAGGTTTACAGCTGTCTCTGTAATTTAGTAGCTATTATTTTGTACTTTTAAACGCATGCAATTTTTCATTCCCAAACCCACATCATTATATTGGTGTAAATTTGTAAATTGGTGTATGAGAATAAAAGAAGAGTTCAAAAACTATATCTCGTCTGTTCGTACGAGTATACTATCAATAGGGTTATAATGCTGAACTAATATTCATCGTAAATAAATGTGACATATTTTTCTTTGGCTAGTCACCCACTATAGTAGTCATAGTAAGGATAATTTTTTTTTATAAATTATGTTTAAATTAAATAGTAGAACAAATTTACAAATTAGTAATTTTATTTAGAAACTCATAAAATTTGCATAATTTAAACATGTCAAAAAGATCAATATTATTAATAGCACCTTGCTTAGTTTTAAAGATTAAGAATTCGACTATTTCTACGTTTAGCTTTAAATTTGACGTCTCTACAGCATTGTGAATATTTATTGCTAAATAATGCATTTTTACTGAATTTACATAACATAATTTATAAATGTACAAAAACGTCGTTATAATTAAAAGAAATAAAAATACCTAAAACTATTTTTAATATTTTTGACATTATCTACTGTACCAGCAAAATTATAATAATGGAACGTATGCAAACTCACATTTCACCAGAAAGAGTAAATAAGAAGTAATTTTGTAACTAAGCATTCTTCGTGAGAGACAGAGAGAGAGAGAGAGACCCCTTGAGTACACACTCAACTGCTTTGTTTGTTTAACTAACAACTGTAACTCACATTGTTGCAGTACAATAGTATTCAACCTATTTACATTTCAATAGAACACCATTAATATCGCCTGTAATTTATTACACCACAAGGCAAAAAGAATATAGCGGTTTGTCTTGTAAAATATAATTAGGTATTAACAATAGAATTGTATGATAGGGAGGATGCTAATATTCAGTTAAATATTTTCTTCTAAATTAAAGAACTTCTGTTTTTACTTTTATGTTCGCAATAATAGTTTTTTCACGATTTTGAAAATGTGTTTGGAAAGTACTTAACTTAGCAGTATGACAGTGTAGGAGCGGTGCTATTTATTCTGTTACATTTTTTACTTTTACAGTATGTTTTCTAAGACCTTCGAATATATATTTTATTATAATAATACAGCAATATATAACATTTCTTAACTACATAACGCGTATCAACCTTTCATTTCGGACATCTGCGGTTTAGGGTGGAAATGGTGTCGGCAACACTGCAACGCAATGTTAAATCTCCATGCGTCGTATCGCGTGTTCGCAGTGCAAATGCCAATAAATATCTATCAAATTAAGAAATTATATATTTTTCTCTTATACGTGGTATGGCTTGCTATATAAAGGCTATTAAGCAAAATTGTAACAACATTAGTCATTATTTTTGATATCCTATATACACCATACAAACAAACCTAAACGTCTAAGAGAGTATCTTCGGCTAACAAAATATGTACCGATAAAAACATGATGCACTTTTTTGCACGACTCAATGTATTCACTTGTTCTTTTTAACTAAACAACGAAGATACGTTACTTATACCTAATGGATTAAAAATATTTTATCAGGGGTTTTATGGCGCTAGAACAGCGTCAGTGACCCGGTTAAAGAAGCAAAAGGAAGATTGATAATTGGGGAAAAATAAAAGACGATCTGATTATTTCACCTGTTGCAAGGACCCAACTTGACAAGTCGGCCCTTACGATTAGAAGGGATTATGCCGGGTGAATCGAAATGTGTTTTTAAATGTATGTTATACATGTTGTATGGAGAACTAGACAAACGATCTACATCTTTGATTGGAGGTTTTTGGTTTAACTGTCACAGCCAAAATTCAATAAAATAGTAGAATCATAAAATGTTGAACCTAATTAATATTAAAATATATTATAAAAAAGAATACTGAACCTTTTATGCAGCACATATATTGCGGTAAAAGGCCATAAAGAGTATAACGGTTAGGGGCTTATAGTGTCGAAACTACGACCCTTGTCCCAAGAGCCTGCAAGATGCATATTCAAATAGGGGTAGGGGAGACGTTCCAGAGGAAGGGGTGGGTAATTTTCAGTAAGTAGTTCTCTAATTCAATTCTAACAACTGGTAAAAGCTTATTTCTAATTTTCCAAAATATAGCTTATACTATCTCGGTTACTGGTTACGTTATAGTGGAAATTATACCAATCATATTATTTATAATTTATCATTATTTACTAGATGAACTACGTAATTTTTACTTTGTCCGGTAATCTATGACCAAAATAGGCCAATGGCGAGTGTAGCGTGTACACCGGTTATCTTAAGATAACCAGATCAAGTGGCTGCTGCTTGGATAAGTGACCGTTGGGCGATCCTTTCCTTGCAAGTAGCCCGCCATCCCAGCCGTTGGTGGTGGTTCGGGTCACATTTAAGCCATTGGTCCCCAGGTTAAGTGTTAGATAGGGCTTCTTAGCCCTAACTTCGCCTGATAAAAGAAAACATCTTTACTTTACCTTTTTACTTTTACTGAAAGTATTCTTATACATTTGAATTAATCGTAGTAATTAACCTACAAACCAGTTTGAAACGAATGCTAAACTTGGCAGTCAAATAGCCTTTGTATCCACACTGTCTTATTCAGTACCTTCCAAGGTTCAACTCCATGAATACCTGAGTGGTCCTCTTCAGGTTTAAATAAAGCTAAAGAAAGGCTGATGTTTTCGCAACGTTGTGTATTTAAGTATGTTGCACCAAGCATACGCAACACAGTGTTGTAATTGTAACCAGACTGCAAAATTTAAAACATAGTAATTTTTCATTCACACATTTTAACTGGAATAGATTTTGGGAAAATATATCACTATCTTATCTATATTTAAGAAAACCAGAATATTTTTAATAAACAAATATCAAAGTTAGAGTAAATTGTTCTCATGCACATAATTCATAATAATTTGTACCATGAATGGAGAATGATAAGTTAATGATATTTTTAATTTAATTTCAAGACAAATCTTAATTAAATGTAAAATGAAATCGGAACAAGAAAAAAGATAAAAGAATTAATGGTAAAGTATAGTGCAAGGAAATATTAATAAACATTTCTTAATTAAGAACTTTCTTAATACATTTCAATAGCAATACGCAGTGGTATATAGCATTGTTAATTTAAATTTAAAATGTGTAATTACCTACCTCGAATAGGCTAATTATTTATAACCCACAGCTTTTCCTTTTGCATTACTAATTAAATCTCACTAAATCACGAGAGAATATTATCAACATAAGGTAAATAAATCATTTTGCTTTTAGTAAACAGTGTAACTTCGTTACCGTGGCAGTTTGAGGCAGCACTTTGAGATAATAGCTACTAAATTACAGAGACAGCTGTGCCGCTTGATACAGAAAATGGCTGAGTTTAGCTGGATATAGGAAGCCTAACGCATTATTTATTATACTCCCTTACAACAGTAGTAACATTTTAACGTTCCACAGAGGAATAATTGACGCGTAGTTTGCAAATTTAATCGAGTTTTTATTTTACTCCTAGGGCTAGAAAAATGTCATTTCATTCTGCTGTTATCTGTCTGTTTTTCCTCACGAAATATCGAAAACTAACTGAGCTTTAGACTTTTACAAAAAAAGTGCAATTTCAAAAGGCTTCATTTCTAAATGAGGAACTCTGAAATCGACGATGGTACAAGTCACTATGGGATTTGGCTGAGCTTATGGGTAACCATGATGGCAACGAGAACAATTAAATTTGTAAAACAAACGCATTACATTGATATTATATTTAAATACGTCATATATTAACATGTATAGCCAAACTATCTCAACTCAAACATCTTAATTTTATAGTGGCCTGGAGAGTAGACTTTATTATTTAAATACTTATATGAACTCTAGTGTAATTAACAGAAATTTGAATGTATTATGTAGCAAGACATGTCAAGAAAGATTACATATGTAGACTTTCAACTGAGAATGAAATTTCATTTCTACCAAAATGAATTCTTCATAGAATTCTTAAAGCATCATTGCTTTATTTTTGTGCCTGTCCGTGTCAATTTTTTGTATTATTGTCTTTTTTATTATTGTTTTTTTATTCATGATATATGATCATGAATTTTTTCAGTTTCTAGCTTATTAACATTACTTAACAATAAAGTTTACTCTGATGATGCACTAGACTATACCAAGAATTAAATAAAAATTCTTTTAGTATTACAGTAAACTTTTGTTTAATATAGCAGTTTTATTTCCTGAGCATTAGTGAAGTCCCCGGGACCGGAAATTACATTTCTGTCTGTCTGCATCTCCCCATGATATCTCGAAAATAAAAATATAGACTTAAAATTCTTTTCTTTTTCAGTAACAACGAGTTCGCTATCACTCAGTAGACACAATTCTTCTTTTATCTGATAAGAGGAATGTAAATATTTCGTTGCTGTATGATTGCCTGTCTGTCTATCTGCTCGCATGGTATCTTGATGAGATTGAAATGAGCTGTAGATAAGTTTTGCATGCAACGATAGCGAAGCTCATTATGCAACACGTGATGATGCATACTCCTACCTTTTTTTATTGAAATTAGAAATAACTGTTACATTTATTTTAAGTCTGGCTGTATTTTCTGCCAAAAATAATGAAATACTGATACAAGTTAAAATATTTAACACTAAATCCGAAACTTTGTATTCTAACAAGACTCTTAGCATGAGATTGGCCCTCTCTTCTGTAGGTTACGTTACTCTCATATTAAACTAATTGAATTTTGTGCAAACACAAGGGAAACCGTGTTTCATTAGTGTCCACGTTTTGTAAAATGAGAGCTCCGTTTTAAGTTGATTATATAACTAACAAAATAAAACATTAACTGACCCTTCAAACGAAACTTATTCACTACATTAAAAGAAATTTTATCATACAAAGTTATCATATGTATTCTAATATGTATTTAACAAAGGCTTTGATACAATTTTTATTATATAAAATTAAATATAATGTAGCATCTGATGTATTTTAGACTTAATGTTTTTACTACCTCTTAAAACCCAAAAATATTATAGGGTCTGGTAAGAATAAAAAAAATGTCTGTACTTTTTTATATACTTTTTTTTGGATCGTAAATTACGTCTTATGAGATGAAATAGTGTTTGTAGGCAATTAAAAATATTCCTTCCAAACGGAATAAATATTTATATAGCAAAGCTGTTTTTTACAATTAGAGCACATGAGTAGTGTTAATGATGCTGTAAAAAGTACTAGTAAAAATATTGTAATATCCACTCATTAAACTAAGCATCACGTACATAATAATTTAGTTAAGTACCATACATAAATACACATGTGTGGTTGAGCATAAGTCATTAATGTGCAAAATCGGCTTAAGACTGGGCAAAAGTTTTTGGTAGTCGGAGTAAAAAAAGTGTATATATAAGTTTGCATGGCTATTGAGATAACTTCCCGAGGACAAGTTAGAGTTGGTCAGTGAACTAGCACCCCCTAGTACTTAGCTGGTGTTCTTAATTGGGGGGTGGTTGAAGTTGACACGTTTCAGAATCGTGACGTACTGGTCGTGCAATTAAATTCTCACGCATTTTGGGGTTGGGAAATATTAACTTATTAGTGTTAAATCGATAGCTTGTTAAGACAAAATCCCTGAATACAGGAAAGTATAAATATTTATCAATACGAAATTACACTTTCACACTTTAAAATCATATAATTTCACGTGAAGTAAGAGAATTTGTTCCACTTTTCTTAGAGAGTTGTTAATTTAACGTTGAACATCTTTTCTAAGTACAGCATTAATTCAACCATCATTAGGCAGTGTTTAGTACGTATTTTGTAGGGCTGAAATACAAGTATTTTCCACAATTTTCAAAACCTGGATGGGCTCACAATCTCGCTTGCATAGATGACATTTTTTTAACTAAAATGTTACTTTTTAAAGTACTGAAACAAATTCTGCCACGATTAAGAGATAAATAAATTTATAATGGCGTTTATGCCAAATTCGTAAGCGAGTAAATCTCCTTATTAAAATTGATATATTTTTTATCATGTACAAAGAGATTTTAAACCATTTAAATGATCGTTTGTTCGTTTCTCGCTCGTTTTACAAAATAGACCACATGTATATCTGATTGTAAACAAATAATAAAAATATTATAATTAATAATAAACATTAAGCTCCATACTATAACACCGTAGCTGACACTTAATGGATGTATATTAACACCTCTGCGTGAAAGCATGGTTTATTGATATTGATGTGAATTTCCTCTGATTAAAACATTAATATCCTATATTTTTAGAACATTTATACTCGAAATATTTGTAGGATAGCGTACAAAAGTGTACGTTGGACAGTAAAATTTTCATTTTAACAATAATAAAACGTTTAGTTTATTTTGACAAAATCAAGCACTGCCGCTAACGATTCAATGAATTCCAGTTTAACTGAAAGAGCGAAACCTGTGTTTCTTGAATAATGAAACAGGAGAGAAGAGTTGATAGATAAATTTCCAGTTGGAATCCACTTGACAAGCGCCCCTCGGCGACAAACACAGGTGACATATAATTAAATGTCGCCTACACACTCTGAGCAGCGTAGTGTGGAATTGCACATGTGTGGGGTTTGAATTGCAAAAACCGTTTGAAAGTTACTGATTTTTAAATCTTAAATACATAAAAACATATATAATTATTATATTAATAGTGGCTGTTTTGTACTCTATTTAATAATATAATATTATAATATTACCTTATGTAACATTGCATAGAATACTCACTAATATCAGAAAGGTTGACAAAAACTGTACACTTTTAATAAATCAAATGTTTAAAATATTGGTTTTGTGCAGAAGTGGCGTTCCACCCCTAACAACTGTTTTTCGTGAATTCCATAACTCGCTTATGATTAACAATATTATAATCAGTAAATTAAACTACGTCTTGGATTTGCCAGACCGTGTAGAGGACAACGGTCTATGCCTATGTATTTCAAAACTTACAAATATACATACTCCTATTTCTTTGTTTGCAACTGTTAGTTAACAAATATGCCTACTACTTGATATATTTAATCAGGCATGTAAGAGTATTACAAATATTTCTTTTGTTTTGTTTAGCCAAACATATCACAAAGTATAGTCTTCCGATTTGCCTGCCGTGATAGTTTGCATGATGCGAACAATTTATACTTTTGGATTTAGATTATTTAAACTGTTCCATTACATAATAATGTGATCCAGTTGTTACTGTATATATAAAAAGTAAATAGTTTCCATTCTGCATTACGAAGGCTGCTTTAACGCCTGTAGATCAATGTGGATAGTAGGTACGACAAAGCTGTACCGTAAATTGCAGTATCAATTTTTGTAGGCACTTACAGACTGATTCTGTTCGAAATACATGTGAACAAAGTTAATTGCTGTACATTACGACACACATCAATGTTTTAACACGGTAATTTACAGCGGTGTTTTAACTGTAACTATGGTAATTTAACAAACACAGCAATAAATAACTATGATATAAAAAGATCTAGCCAGTAATGTTCTTTGATATTGGCTTGTATTTGTTCTTCCTTTAGGCAAATATTATTTGCCCAAATTTAAATTTTGTAGAAGTCCGGGAGTAAAATAAAAGCATATTTATCTTCGTTTCTTACTATTAATACAAAAGGCAAGGGAAATTGTAAATCTTTAATTAAATTCTGCCAAATAAGATGTAGGGGATTTGAAGTGGATGGTTATAAAAAGGGTTCCCAAACGTCATACTTTTAGCTTAATACTTTTAAAACCATCCATCAGAAATGTTATTAAATATTTAATTAGCATCTGCTAACGACGTAAATCCCCACCATTTGGTTAAATATATAGATATAACGTTCCCAAAGGTTATATTTAGCTTGATACTTTTAAATTCATCCATCGGACATGTAAATAAATGTGTAATGAGCATCTGTTAAGGACGTAAATCCATATTGTTTGGTTAAAAATATAGATATAGCGTTCCCAAAGGTTATATTTAGCTTGATACTTTTAAGTCCATCCACCAGGCATGTAAATACATGTGTAATGAGTATCTGTTAACGACGTAAATCCCTACCGTTTGGTTAAAAATAAAGATATAACGTTTTTCAAGGTTATATTTAGCTTGATACTTTTAAGTCCATCCACCAGGCATGTAAATACATGTGTAATGAGTATCTGTTAACGACGTAAATCCCTACCGTTTGGTTAAAAATAAAGATATAACGTTTTTCAAGGTTATATTTAGCTTGATACTTTTAAGTCCATCCACCAGGCATGTAAATACATGTGTAATGAGTATCTGTTAACGACGTAAATCCCTACCGTTTGGTTAAAAATAAAGATATAACGTTTCCCAAGGTTATATTTAGCTTGATACTTTTAAGTCCATCCACCAGGCATGTAAATACATGTGTAATGAGTATCTGTTAACGACGTAAATCCCTACCGTTTGGTTAAAAATATAGATATAACGTTCCCAAAGGTTATATTTAACTTGATACTTTTAAGTCCATCCACCAGGCATGTAAATACATGTGTAATGAGTATCTGTTAACGACGTAAATCCCTACCGTTTGGTTAAAAATAAAGATATAACGTTTCCCAAGGTTATATTTAGCTTGATACTTTTAAGTCGATCCACCAGGCATGTAAATACATGTGTAATGAGTATCTGTTACGACGACGTAAATCCCTACCGTTTGGTTAAAAATATAGATATAACGTTCCCAAAGGTTTATATTTAGCTTGATACTTTTAAATCCATCCACCAGGCATGTAAATTAATGTGTAATGAGCATCTGTTAACGATATAAATCCCTACCGTTTGGTTAAAAAGGACAAAAGTCCGTCTCTTTATCTCTCTAAATAATGTTGATATAACATCAACAATAAGCTGGAATGCACTTTTATTAGTTAATCCTATTCCTAAATATTAACAAACATGTAAGTTTGTATAATTTATTTTATTTATTGTTGAATCTTCTATGTACGATTATTCTGAAAATATGTATTAAGTCACTTAAAACATTAAAATAATAATTACGCTGAAATGCGTATTTATGTTTTAACATTGTTATTGCGATCATTATACTAAATGACAGATGTATTTTAGCAAAGGGATATAGATTTCCACTTCAGAGTTTTGATCCATTTCCATTCAGTAATAATTCAAATATTAGATCAATCCGCACAAAAAAGTCCGATATTGGCTGGCGTGTGTGATCTCCCTCCACACCTCGCGCATATGTTGCCATTTTTACATGTATGGAAAATTACTGATCCGTTTTAACAACTGTTGAATAAACAAACGACGTCAGCTGTTGCATTCCCCTGTATTACATACAAGCCACACTATACTAGGAATAGATGGTTATCAGCGGCGATGTGGCAACACCGCCTCAAACTTGAACGGACTACTTTCGTGTGGGTTACAATATCAGCTATTCTACCCAATATCGTTCTCCAGTGAATTTTTACCTCTGTTCTCCAACACACATGTGACATATTATACTTAAATATATATCTATTCGAAAGTAGATCGCGAGGCGTAAATGTATTTCAGTAACCACTATCACAGGATTGCTTTTTCCCCCATTAAACATAAGGCCAGCATGACTAGCTACATAACTATGAGAATAGTGTCCATGTTGGTTTGTAGTACGTCCAGAAACTTATTTTGGAACTTTTAGAATCCTTAATTATATGGAGGCGAACCCAGTCTCAAGTTTCATAAGCTCCAGAAAGTTGTTATAGTAAAAACTCCTTCCTACTTGCAGACCTAATCAAATATTATTCGTGTTGGAATGTGGTGTGCTCAAAATATTATTCTAGAATATAATGCATGGACCTACGTTTATTTGTAGTGACTTAGTCATAATAGTTTATCCCGTAAAATACAACTGCATCACTTGTGACTGCTACACCAAAATTTTGTTGTGCTTGTTTGTTGTAATACCATCACTGGCCCAACGGTGATATTTTTGAGTATTTGATCCCGGTACTGTAATTGTTTGACTGTTGGACCCCCATTAACAGTCCTTCAATTAATTATTCAAATGAATAACCTAACTATCAACTATATACAATAGCCATTATTCATTTTTTAAACTAAGCCAGAAGCATATTAGACGGTTATTGAGGTTATAGAAATTTATTTCTGATACCTGCAAAGAAAATTCCATTTTGAAATAAATTATTTTACGAACATCAATAATAGTATTAGTAATAAATTTTTGCTGCAATTTTGTTTTTTTTTTTCAGTTACGTTTTAAAAAAGTACGCGGCTAAAACTAAATAAAAGTTTAATTTAAGAATGGCATGCAAAATCACTAGCATACATGATACTAACACTTTATGTAATCCAAATGTTATACAATGAAGTTTTAAACAAATTATCAGACATCATTCGTCTTATATTCACATTATATCGAAAAAGATATCCAGACAATTAAACTTTAAAAGATTATGCCAACCACTAATTTTGAACTGAAGCTATCAGTCACATGAAAACCTTTCCACTAATATTCCAGAAATAACATACGAAATATACATATAAATTAAGTTACGGTGTAAAACACAGACTATGGAATTTTAAGAGATAGTATAACAGATTTAATACTTACCATATACTCGTATAGAAGGAACTACTTCTCCAAGACTGCCTACATCACGACCTTTTTACTCCTTGGGTGTGTGCAATGAGAATGTGTGCAACCTGCTTTCTAATGTTTAATAGTTGTAAAATAACTATTTGACTTAAGCAATTATATAGGGGTTATTATGATTTAAAAGTAGTTCCAATATTATATTTTCAACATATTTCTAACATTACCCGATCACTCTGGCACCTTTGTTATTGACATTTCTGTGAATTTGTCTTTGTTTTCGTTTTCTGGATAACAAATTAAAAGTTTACCATTATGTGCAGAAAACAATTTTTTTTTTTTTTTTTTTTTTTTTTTTTTTTTTTTTTTTTTTTTTTTTTTTTTTAAAGGAGAAGCCGATCTCCTTTTATGCCTTATTCTGCCCGTCCTCATGGGCCACTGGCCTGTGCGAGGATCTTATCAAACAGAATAAAGGGGAGAGTCGATACAGTACAAGGTCGATGGTACTGATAAAAAGTGCAACGGTCACAAACAGGATTCGAACCTGCGCTATCTCTAGCTCAGACTCAAGTCCAACGTCTTAGACCGCTCGGCCATCGGCACTCCCAATGACCCCCAATGATGTACTGTGATAATCGAAAGAAATTAGAAGAGTACATTGGAGATTACTTTTTTATAGTATAACATGTTTTATAAAAGTGAATAAATAGGCGAGTCAAAGTGGACACTAAATGTGTAAGTTAAAGATACTACATGCAAACCGAGCTAGTGTAAAAGCCAAAATTGGTTAACATTTCTGGCTTGGAAATCTCACATAAATACAACTTAAACACCGTGAGGGGAAGTATTTTAAATGTTAGCTTTTTCAAAATAAATAAATCTATTTCATACATACTTACCCTTTTTATAAATAAATTAAACATATTAATCACTAAGTCGACGTTATTCTGAAGTTAGGCTACATTGGCTACCAATATTGAAAATAATTAATTGAAATACTTTTACTCGATAAATGCAAGTAAAAAATGTCCTTTTTAGGATTTCCACATCCATTATCTGAAGCGGATGAAAGAAAAATACTGTTCATGTTTTTCTAAAATTCGCTAAATTTCGTCCGTCCATGAAATAAAATAGAAACGTGTCATCCACACATATCCACCGAATCTTCGATTTCACTGAGCTAAAGCCATATATTTCTGCTCAAAGATTCCTCTATATTGGTAATAATGGAAGAAAAGGAAGAACCCGTTGCCGTTTTATCATCTTCACGCTGAATTTGACTCTATGAAGGAACCTGAAAATAAAATTCTAACAATTCTTAGCCAACACAAATTGTATACCAAAAATGGAGAAGCTTGTCATATACCTCTCCCCTTTCCATCATCACCTTCCTATTTTCTTTTCCAGATGACTTACCGCAGTACTATAGTAAGTGGCAACATTGCTTTTGCCCGGTGGCCCACCTTCTCTGGTGTGTGTGACACAATATGTGACATAAACTGTTGTATAGCACTCTTGGTTTTGTACGGTAAAACGGTAGAATCAAGGCAGTCTGGACTTTATTCTGCAGTTGTACCAATCAGGTACTGCTTAGTGGTTTTGATATTAAGTTTTCTAATGTAGTTAAGTGTACGAAAAGTTCATCGCTACGATTTTTGGTTTTAATTTTCTTGTAGATGTTTAGCCTTATTTTTTTGGGTTCCAACACCTGATAAGAATGTATATTTTAAGAGGGTTTTGTTCTAATTTTGTAACTTATAACGATAGAAAATATCCGAAATCTTATTATGCTTACAGTTAAATACATTAAGTCACATGACATGATGTCACAATACTATTTCACAAGATAAAATGTAATGTGGTTACACTCAGAGTGTTTAAAAATGGTTTATTCTGCTATTGTCTTGTTGGAATCACGGTTACTTATATCATTAATTTAACATTTTAAGACTGTTTATTTCTTCCTTTAATTTAGGATACCATTTTCCCTTAGAATTAAGAGGAACCTATGTGCCCATTTTAAATCCCTCTGGCCTTTCCGTCAATAGCTTAATCCTACAACTGGGCAGACTGACAATCGCACTAATTTAAGAATGCACTGTGCGGTCCATACATTTATAATATATAATTTTGGACATTAATAGCTAACATGTTGTGGTTTCAAACTAAAAGAAATTCAGATTTTAAAAAATTTGTATTTATACATTTTTTGGAAATTTATCTGTTTACCTAAACTACGTATAACACAAGTAGCACCTTACCTATTTTGTAAAAACATATTTATAAAAAATAGTGATTGAATTTTTGTATTTGATTTTTATACGTGCAATAATATAATTATATAAGAAAATACGAAAATATAAGTGTTAAAAATAATGATACGATTAGAACTCATTAACAGTAATCAGATATACTACGACACGTAATGGTTAGTTGTATCCTATCTCAAAACTACTCGTACATTAGAAAGGCGTCATTTAGATATCGGATATCATACCGTCCCTTGTTTATAAGAATGATGGCTGTATACCACAAAGTATCCATATAAAATATGATGTTCATATGATACTGCATCATGATGTATAGAACCCGGTAGCTGGCGGCGATATCCGATAATGGCTGAACTGGGGCACAAGAGCTGTTGTTCGACCCTAATGAGGGACGCCGTAAACTCCAAATTTAATGGTATGCAAAAGACGACCTTATATACTTCTGTTTTATTGCCACTCAAGTAGAAAATTGCACACCCAATAAGTGACGATTATCGTGATAACGATGCATTGATTCTTACGGTCAAAAAAGTACAGTTTTAAAGGTAATATACTATTGTACGACTACTAATCCGGTTTTATCCGAACACAGAAACTTGGATGGAGTTCCACGTCTTTTATCCTAAACTCCGTCTATCCATCGAGTATTAAGAGTGAAGCACCGCCCACCACTGTCATGACGTAGGGCCGGTTCACATGTTGTTTGCAACAACGCTACCTCACTGAATTTGTAAAACTCCAAAAGCCTTTTGTGAAAGAACTTTAAAATGATGGAATTACTCGTTTATCGTTTGACCAAATCGAAGAATGCAGATTTTTATTGATTAAATAGTAGTTGCCCTCCACTTCGCAAGTATTTAATTTTTTTAAAGAGGAGATCACTATGAGCACAATCGTTTAAATGGAACTAGAAAGAATAATAAGATCAATTATAGCCACTGAAAGATCTTGCAATCACTTTAGACGTAAGTTTGAATATGGTATTAAGGGAGATTCCAAGACCCTCGTGACGGAGTCCGGAGGAATTTTCAAAATGGAAAAAAGGTCTAGGTGTTGACCAGGTAGGTATCCTGAAAATGTCTATGTAAACTTTCAGTACAATCAACACAAACACACAGTCAGACACCATTAGATTTTTTATAACACTATAGACATGTTATATGCTATTTCCGTTTTGTCTGAGAACAACTTGCCGTTGTTTGTCCATAGTCACTGGAGAATGGCCCCGCATTTAAAAATCACTGAAAACACATTTCCCAAAGGCTATTAACAATGAAATCCTAATAACACTTATTACTGATACTAGAACCACATTTTACTGCCTAAGTGAAACAGAAGCACTAATATAAGTGTCTCTTAAAGAATCAGGAAAGCGCGACTTACCGTTTAAGAATATTTTATGAACTTGCATGGTCCACGTAGACTTGGTTTTTCTCCCCGATTGGTCACAACCCCAGAATATTAACTCTCATCAATGAAAGCAGACAGATTGCGGTGGTTTACATTTACATATTTGTTTATTTACACGTTTAAATATTTGTTAAATAAGTGAGTAAAGTAAAGGATCTTATTAGAATAAAAGGAAAATAATGTATGAAAAATAATGAATTGAAAAAAACTTAATGTAATTTTTATGGCCACTCGAACTATTACATGAGTATTTTCGTAATTGGTTATATATTTTCCACTGAATCCGTTCAGAGCCCATGGCAAATAAAATATTATTGTGAGCAACGATTAGTATTTTTTTTATTGATGATGAGTAACATAAATAATATAATTTTGGACAGCAGAATTCGTAGTTTCGATGATTGAAATATAACTTCTCATTAAGAGGTGTCAAGGAGACCTAAAATATAAGGTACATAACGTACACTATATAAACTGAAAACATATACCACAGGCTCCAGGGTTAGAAGAAGACAAACCCATATGACTACAAAAAAAACTAGCTGTACGTACAAAAAACAGGGTTTCAACGGTTGTAGACAGGAATACACCCAAGTTATTTGAAATGAAGATCATAACGTATTTGAAGTTGAAAGATGTCTCTTTCCTTGTTTTCACTTGTTTGATTTTAATAACTTATGGAGCTTGATGTAAGGATAAATTTTTGTTTTTTTTTATTCACCTCAACATCTGTTACAGTGTTTTATATTAAGTATTGGAAAGGAATATAAAGTGATAATTTTGATACAATAACTTAAAAGTTTGTGTAACATTTTTGGACTAACAAAATATTTCAAAGCTTACGATTTTCATATATTACTGTTTGTCTAGCCAGACAATAGATAGTGTAGGGAGTATCAAGTCACTCTGAGACGGCTGTGTAAACCATTAGTTTTCCTTAACTAGAGTTGTATTGACCCTGATAGCTTCTTCCTGATTTATTGTTCAATGTGTACTTCTAAATTACTTTTTTTCTGTTTTTATTGTCTAGTTTACCTAGTTCTATCTTACCAAAATGGCTAACTCAGAGTAAAATATCCGGTCTTAGGAAATTACCCAATAATATAAGATTTGAGAATTCTGTACCAAGTAGTATTGCGCCCAACTGAGCTTAGTGTTCAAAAGTATAAGATTTGTCTAGTACTCAATAATTTCCTCTCTGAATATATTATTCTCATTGACACTTTTTAACAACAGCGATAAAAAGTAACATAAGTCTACATAGATAATTATAATTATATGATATTTGTATACTTCAGTAGGGTTACTTAGGTAAACTGATTTCCCAGAATTTATGTTTTGTCCTATTGAGTGTAATAAAATCAACCTCTGTAGAGTATTTTTGGTTGGTGGTTATATTCGTGCTCCACGGATGTAATTGCATTTTTAACAAAATTGTATTCCGCTGTTCTGAAAGAGACCTGGTTGTTTGCTAAAAATGGAAAATATCAGGAATTTAAAACATCTCTATATATAAAAGGTAAATTCCTCACTCACTAAAGCATCACTAATGTTCCATCCATAACATTTGTAATAAATATCATCTAACCATCCGTCAACCCCAAGTAGAACTATATTGTCATTTTAAACTTCTCGATGTCCTCTAGAGAAGGAATGTGACACACACACACGTTCCTATGAGTTACATAGAAAAGTACTTTCTTTTTGACTGAAGAAAACTTTATTACCCAATAATGAAACGCTAATACGGGACCGCTAATTACATTAACCAGAAGCAGATTGTAATGAGAAAGGATAAGTGCTTTTTGATTGAACAATACTTTTCAGTCATTTGTACGTATATACCTTCTTTTAAGGAAAACATATACATACATATGTCTGGGAAGTCTTCTTTTATCAAAAATAGACTACTTCCGGCATTTATAATCTACATCTAGTTTAAGGTATGTCAAGCCCCGTATTAGTGTTTGTTTACCTTGTTGCGTCTAACAAGAAAATATTACACATAGTATGTCTGAAAAGTCTCCTTTAATCGAAAATCGTCCATTTCCTGCCATGATAATCAGCTTATGGACTATAGTACGTCCGGTGACGGTAGTATGTTGAGAGCGTATGACACAAATTTATCCTTTCTAGGAAAGCGAGAAGTTGAAAAACAAAATGATAATTCGTCTAGGGATTGCTATCCTATTTCAGCCCCCCTTCTCGAGGGATTTTTGATCTTGAAGAAAATGTTTTTTTCTATTGAAAAGATAAAGCACTTGTATTTCAACTTTCTTCGTTCTAGGACATTGGGAACTTTAATGAATTTTTTTGTATAATAATGAGAAAAAAAAGAATTTAATTTTATACAATGTTAACAATGATTTAATAATAAACAAGTAAAAGATCTATATTTTTATTACAGAGTAATACAATGTATATGCTGTATTCCTTGCAGATAGAATTTAACTCTTTAATAAGATGTTTAGTTTGAAAATAAAGCACAAATAGTATTGTATGCTATTTGTATACTATTGTATTTGCTCTAAAATTTGAGTTTTATGATTGCAGTGTCAACAAGACGTTTTCTTAGCCTGTTAAAATATTTGAAGTTAAGTATATACCACATAAAGATATATATTCTAAATTAAAATCAGAAATCTTCTGCAAAATATAGAACAGTACTAAAAAAAAACATTTTTATTTTTGATGTACAGCCTACAACATATATCTAATAAAATATACTAAAGAAGTATTTAAAACACGCATTGAATCAGGTGGAGTAAATGTAGAATAATTATGTAAATAAGTATGCTTTGAAAGAGAGTACCCCTTGAGAAAACACTCGACTGCTTTGTTTGTTTAACTAAGAACTGTAACCTACATTATTACAGTACAATAGTATTCTATTTACAATTTAGTCCATATACATTTTAATACTACGACTTTACTGTAATTTAAAAGTAATTAATTTAAAAAAAACTGGCTGTTACCAACGACCGCGTTTCCCTCGATATAACAGGAGCGTCAAAAAAATCAATTTTACACGACATCCGAAATATAATTCAGTTTAGTAATGGACGCTACTATTATTATATCGACAAGCTTTAATTTAAATCGAATAAGTATTGTTTGAATTTTAACAGGTTAACGTTATTAATGTTTACCTTTTATGTGTAGTACTGAAATTTAAACAGCTTGGGTTGTAAACAACACTGTACCGTACTGTAACAATGTGAGTTACAGTTGTTAGTTAAACAAAGGAAGCAGTTGAGTGTGTACTCAAGGGTTACTCTCTCACGAAGCATATTTAATTACACAATTACCTCAGATTTACTTTTACTGATGTAGCATAAGTTTGTATATCTGTCACCATTACTATATAAAGTTTAGTTATTAAGGTTATTAAGATAGATAATACAAATATTAGTTCTTATATAGCGTATAAAAATAATGTTTCCATATATCATTGTTTCGTATACTACGTAAATTATTCGTGTTCACAAATTAATATAATATAATGTAATTACGCATAAGAGTTTAGTAATGATCGTTACTATTAATATTGAGAACCTGTAATTAAATAATTATTTAGGAACCAATAATTAATTTAAATTATTGATTAATTATTTATTTGAATACCTACCACTTGGCCTTCAACAGGGATATTTGTTCGTAATGCTTAAGTTTACGCGAAATGTCTCTGTAACTAATACTAGACGTGAGTTTGGTTTTTTAGGCTAAAAACTATTAGCCAGAATCTTCTTTGTACTTTGAGTTATAGTAATTGTAACATATATACGTGGCATTTTTTTTGTTCTTCAGTTCGGCCTTATTAAGACTTTTTTAAGCGCTCTGGATTTTTAATGTAAAACATTTACCTAATAATAAAATCCATAGCCTAACAATAATAGATAAGCTAAGCTACAGATTATTATTAGATGAGTCTACAATTTTGAGATGAAATGTAAGTAGGAGGAGTCCTAACTTTTTATTCCCTCTATTAGTTTAAGTAAACTATTCAATTGCGTAACTTTTTTAAGCGCTCTGGATTTGTAATGTAAGACATTTCCCTAATAATAAAATCCATAGCCTAACAATAATAGATAACCTAAGCAACCGATTATTATTAGATCACTACTCTACCGGACAAACGAATCAGTCCTGGTTAGGGGTGATTAATAAAAACCTCTATCGTATCCCGTTTGTTACTAGTTGGTCCCAAAACCCGGTGGTTTAATTAAAGTGCAGAGAGTTCATTGGATCACTTCTATCACACGTGTGTAGCGTTACCATGGCCTTTTAGTAGCTAGCTCTGATTTTCTGTAAAATCCTACCGTACCAATGTAAAAGTTTACAAAAAGGATAGCTATTGATTAAGTTATAATGACTAACCACAGTTAATGTATTATCTATTTAAGCACACACCTGAAAGTTTTTATTTACTAGTCCAGCTTGTTGAGCCCACATGACTTTTTGGTTCTGGTTTCATAATGTGTCTATATTTAATATAATAACAAATAATTATACACTCAAAAACAATAATTATTATATTATACTACTGGAGGCGTGATCTCTTAAATACTTGTTGTTAAGTCACGCCAAGTCCAAATTATCCTGGATAAGGAATAATGTTTTTCTACAATGTCGTACTTGCTAACATTTCTGACAATTAACTGCCAAATTTCAGTTTACATTTATACAAACTTTCAATCAAGTTTCATCTAACTGAATTCAGGGAAATGTTACCTTTAACTTATTATCACAATAAAGTTAATTTAAAAATTGTACTATCATAAAAACTTTGATTATGTAGGAGTACTACTACAATGGAGTATTAAAAGACCTCGCAGGAAGTTTAATAAAGTTATTACGCACAGACAGACGGACCCTTTATTCTTTAACCCTTTGAAATCAAAATAAATAGATTTTTACGTGCAACAAGAGGACCTATGTACTAAGTTCCTCAACCTATCTGTGTGCTAAGCAGAGACAATAAGTATTCTTTGTTTTTAAAGGTTATTTTTGACGATGGAAGGATTGTGAAGGAAACAGGATTTTTCCGGACATTTGCCATCGTTCAGTGAAAACAAGAAAACAGTAACACTACGTTTCGAGATCTGCAATCTGATCTCTTCTTCAGGTAAAGAACTAACCTAATACATAATTACAAACTAGGTTAAAATAAACAAATCTTACTAAAGCGTTGTGGCACGCCTAAGTCAGGAATCACAACCTACATGTTGTTGTCAACTTCACTAACACTAAAGACATGCACTTAATACAAAAACTATACAAAACACTAATCATTAAAACTAAACTACGGAATACAGGTCACAATACGTCTTCACTCGTCTACTAACCACCTACGACTGACCAGAGGGACTAGCCAATGGCAATCGTGACCGGCTGGCTAAAACAAGAATGGCGGAAATACAAGGGAAGGGGAACAGGAATGGGCCCTTTCGTTATTATTGGTTCATGCGAGATGAACTTCTTAAAAACCATATTGTGACTCCGCATTGGTTTATTACAAATATCCGATCCGTTTGATACTTTTGGTTTTCTCTTTAGTTCATTTTTTTAGAAATTGGCAACCAAAGCGGCCTAATCTCGACTGATGGTTGACTGATTGGTTGGTCTGCCAATTTAATGTATGTTGCCTCAATTAATTTCCTTTTGAAGAAATGTGGTTCCCGATGTATTATGTGTGGGCTTCATCCCAATTTCATATGATGGTCTTCGGACCAACAATGGTGTGCAATGTTTGACTTTTCTGTGAAACCCTTTCTCGTGTTTTCTTTGTGTTCTTTTATCCTTACGTTTAGTGGTCTTTTTGTCTCGCCTATGTATTCCCTATTGCAGCTACATTTTATACTGTAAACACAGTTTTTGGAATCCTGTGTGCCATTTTTTGGCTTTGTTTTTTTACGAGACTTTGTCTAAGAGTGTTGTGTTTTAAAACGCGGTTCTAATGTTGTACTTTCTACCTACAGTTCTAATTTTCTCCGATAATCCCGGCACATAAGGGATTGACATAAACGCAAATTTATCACAATTTCTGTTTTTCTGACTCAGGAATGATTCTTCTGGTTCGTTTGCACTTATTAATTACTAATTGAGGGTATCCATTGCTTCTGAGATCCGATTCAATTTTCTTAAATTCTTCTTTTAGTCCATCTTTATCTGAGCACAAGCTCTTTGCTCTATCAAACAACGAGTAGGCTACTCCTTCTTTGACAGATTTTTGATGGTTTGATTGATAATTTAAATATTTTCCTGTGTGTGTTATCTTTCGAAAAACAGTTGTCTTAAGGACATCCCTATCTTTTAATACACACACATCCAAAAAGGGAAGCTTGTTTTGGACTTCCACTTCCATTGTGAGGCGGATGGAAGGAGAAATACTATTAATGTGATTCAAAAAAATTATTTAATTCAATGTCTCCATGTGAAAAAATAACAAAGGTATCATCCACATACCTCCACCAAATCTTCGGTTTGAACTGAGCTGAAGCCAAAGCTTTTCGCTCGAATTCCTCCATACAAATATTGGCGAAAATAGGAGACAGTGGAGAACCCATTGCCATCCCCTCATCTTGACGGTAAATTTTACCCTCTAACTCAAAATAATTGCATTGAGTGCATAGTTCTAACAGTTCCATAATTACTGGCACGGGAAGTTTAGTTCTACCCTTTAATGTTTGGTCTTCTTTGAGACGTGATTTAATAATTCGAGAGTTTCTGGAACTGGTACATTTGTAAATAGACTTTCTACATCAAAAACTTACCAGTTTGTCAGTTTCAGTCAACTTTAGGGATTTTGACTTCTCTAACGAAAATCCCTGGAATTTTTGATGAAAGAGTCAGTTTTTCCTACCAATGGCGTTAAGATGTCCAAGAGGACTTTAGACAATTCCCTGCAAGGTGAATCACGAGAAACTAATGATGGGGCCGAAGAGGGATGGTAGATTTGTGGATTTTGGGAAGGCCATAACATATGGGGGATTTTTGAGTGGTGAGGAGTTAATTTAGATCTAAATTTATCTGAAAAAAAAATTCTTTATGTTTTCTTAAGGTGTTTGCTACTTTGCGTTTCAAATGAATCAGTCGGGTCTTTATTTAAAAACTGTATATTTGCCAGTATTTAAAGTTTCCGCAATCTTTTCTTTATACGCTACTGAGTCAAGTACCACAGTAGCGTTGCCTTTGTCGGCAGATAAGATTTTGACCGTGTCGTCTTTCCCAAGGAATCGACCTGGCCTTTTTCTCCTCTATTGTCAAATTGGGTTTTGTGGGCGGGAGGAATTTTTCTGAGTAAAAGACTGGCCTCACAACGAAACCGGTCACCCTGTTCCTCAGGTAACTGTGAAACAGCCCCCGACTCGATTCCAGTTACGAAATCCAGTGCCTTTACCGATTTTTGTGCCACAGAAAAGTTTAAAACCCTTGGATAAGACTGATATTTCCGCTTCATTCAGGATTTTTGAAGAGAAGTTGATTACATTTTTATTATTTGCATCCGTATTCACGTTGCCATCCTTAGGCAAATCACATTTTTTTAGGCCTAATTTTTCCAGTTTGGAGATTTTCTTTTTCTTATCTGTTTCAGGAAACTTTTATACATCTATTTTGGATGCTTTCGAGAATGTTGTTGAATTATGTACCGATCAGTGTTTTTTAATTCAGTTTTTTTACACTCAATACTATTTTGGAGGAGGTATCTTTCACGATGATGATATGCAATTCTTTCTTTAAGTAAAGATTTAGAAGCAGAAGACAAAATTTTACTGGCTTTCCTACTATGAAAAGGAGTTTTTACAGTTAACCCTGTAGGCATAAGGTCTTCAACCCTTACATTTATGCAAGAAAGTTAAATGATTAATGTGTTTAGTTAATTTAAAGATGCAAAGCTCTCAAGGTCTTTTGATTTGTTTACTGGTTTTCCGGGTCCGTACCGAGAATCAATTATTGGTTTAAAAGGTTATTTTTGACGATGGAAGGATTGTGAAGGAAACAGGATTTTTCCGGACATTTCCCTCTGGTCAGTCGTAGGTGGTTAGTAGACGAGTGAAGACGTATTGTGACCTGTATTCCGTAGTTTAGTTTTAATGATTAGTGTTTTGTATAGTTTTGTATTAAGTGCATGTCTTTAGTGTTAGTGAAGTTGACAACAACATGTAGGTTGTGATTCCTGACTTAGGCGTGCCACAACGCTTTAGTAATATTTGTTTATTTTAAACCTAGTTTGTAATTATGTATTAGGTTAGTTCTTTACCTGAAGAAGAGATCAGATTGCAGATCTCGAAACGTAGTGTTACTGTTTTCTTGTTTCAATAAGTATTGTTGTTCCTTGATAGACAATAAGTATTATATACAATAAGTCTCTGATATACTTACTATTGGTCACTGATAGACAATGAGTATTATTGATTACTCTCAATTACCCTACTGTGAAGAGTTATTGCACTGACGGATGGACATTATTTCAAGAATGACCTGTCAAGACCCTACTAAAAAGCTCAAACTAATAAATTCTACTAATTATTCTTCATATCACTAATTGTTTGACCATTCTTGTCTTTTGCCCCAAAAGCAACAATTAAAATATCTGGATATATCCAGATATCAAATAAATTTGTTATGTAAATGTTGGGATTAGCGCCAGTTCACCTTCCTCTTAGTGCAGTGCCTGAAGGTTAATGCTATCATTTACTATTCCGGAAGACTTGACTCCTGCAATGTGGATTAATGTTCGTCTAAAAAGATGAAAAAAATTTAAAACGAAGAAGCTCAATATGGACTCTTTACAACATCACATACACATATACTATAAAATATAGTGTAATATAGGTGAAGAGGTATTCTCATTGTCTCATCATTTGCATCATTAAGTGCACTAGAATGTGTTACACAAAAACTCTAAGTTCAGTGAAGCCTTTTTCACATAAGAATATAATAGTAGGTTCAAAAATGTCCTGCAGTTTCACTGATATTCCACTAGAGAAATAAAAAAGTATTTTTTGCAAATGCTGGAGAAATAAAAAAAATAAATTCTATAATGTAAAAATTAAAAATAAAAGTTTTGAAAATATAATAATTTATTAATAGGAAATAAATGGTTTATTGTATAAATAGTAAATATACATGTATAAAACATGGGATAAAGTACTATATTAAAGCAAAAGTTTGGTATCAAACAATACATTATTTTACAATTTGAAAACAACAGTTTTTTTACCGGATTAATTCCATTGTATTACTTATGGCAATGACTGTAAACAAATGATTATCTTTAAAAGCAAGAACACATTGTTAATACCACTCGAAACACGTGGTTAAATGGACAGTCTGTAAAACTAATTTAAAGCTGGTGTAAAGTGTTGTGACCCAGGATTCGTGTCCAACACTTAAGATAATTATCAAGTACCTGTTAATGTGCAACGGAGCAAATGCATGGTGTTTGCATTCTCACTGCAGTTATCAAATTTATATATATATATATATATATATATATATAATATACAATATTATATTATTATATATATATGTATATATATATAATATATATATATATATATATATATATATACAATATTATATATATATATATATATATATATATATATATATATATATATATATAATTATAATATTCCTAATGAAAAAACAAATTTTGCGTATCAAGCAGACTTTTTAAAAGTCTATCAATAATGAAATCGCAATTGTATGTATTGTATTATTCTCATTATAATTCAAAATTTTAGGTCCATGCATAAGAAATACCCATGCAATCTTTTACGATCATACTTGCAACTTTGTGTGTCGTTTGCGCCAAAAGTTGTAACTATCAACTTTGTTCGCTTTTGTCAGATTTGCCTAAACTTCAATAATCAACTTTTTTTGTGAATGATAGCATATTTTCAAAAAAACAGCAAGTTAGAATTATTAAAAACCAGAAGGCGGTGAAACAATTAACTTTTTGTGACCCAAACGTGTGAAGCACGTGTGATCTAAGATATTGACCGTGATTTATTATTTAAATAACACTTTAAAATAAACATTATTTTCTTATTTTAATACCAAAAATACATATAAACGTTAAAAGGTTTAGCTGAATTTTGTAAGTCAATATTAATAAATATCCTAGTCTTTTAATTTACGAGTAATAATATCAATACGTTGGGTTATATTACAAATATGAGGTTTAGTCTGAGAGTAGCTTCACCGCGATACAAGTGTGGGTTGAAACAGTCCCAGAATAATTTTGTGACCGCAACACAAACCAACACGAGCAATATTAGCATAGCTCCGCCTGTAGGAATGTTTGCTATTGGAACCTTCCAAGGTTCTTCTCAGAACACAACTTGAGATGGAACGCTAACACTGACACGGAAATATATGTGTCGCTGTATCAGAGTATCTTGGTTATATCTTCATGTGTTTTTAAATATTTATATCGTTCAAATATTTACCTTTAAATGTTTTAAGAAACCACCATTTCCAACTCGAATATTGTATAACTAATTTTTTAAGTAATTAAGTTTTGGGTCATAAAGCTACACATCAAATGTAAAATGTTGCAACAACCCGATATGAAAATAAAAATATCTAAGTATAAAGGAAAATTTTTGCTTTTTGAGTAATTAGTGGGTTACTTAAAGTTCAAATATAATATTTTTATTTACGTTTGGTCGAGGAAAAATACCTGAAAAGGTTGGTGGAGAGTTCGGGGACTTTATTTATAAATATTTACTGCTTTCAACTTTCTAAAACTACGTCTTTAAATCAATTAATTTGCTTCGTGAAATTCCTTGACCTCGCAACGAGGGAGAGACACAAACTTTACCAACTTTAGAACTAGCTGTACGTGTTGCAGTAGGTAATCTCTACGTGGTCTCCCAGCTCCATTCGAAAATTGTATGTATTTCAATAACTTAAACTTTAAATAAAATTTTTGGCTCAGTCGGAAGAAGTAGGTAGATTTTTTCACTAAAACATTATTAATGTATTCTCATGGGATTTACCTGCACTCAATTTGAGATCCGTAAGAGATGCAACAAAACATTTTATACACAAAGTTTATTTTATTCTCTAGAGTCATACAAAACAGAGTGGTGATTTTTTGATAGTATAATCTATTACTATATTGAAACGAAATAGAGCTGGCCAACTAACTTAGCCAAGATAGTTATAAAATCAATTTGTGTACTACGTTTCACCTTGTTTGGATTTTTCGGTATTAATCTGTAGGGAGTTTCAGAGTGACAAATCTTTGGTTTTATTGTTATTTACACAATTATGTATAAAATTTTATCGCTTTTACGAGAGAGAGAGAGAGAATGTGTGTGTGTGTGTGTGTGTGTGTGTGTGTGTGTGTGTGTGTGTGTGTTTGAGTGTGAGTGTGTGTGTGTTCTGGGAGAGGACATGAGCGATGCATATGGTGATGTATTAAATATAGTTTAATATAGATAACACTCCTCGATGATAAGGAATGGTGAATACTTTAACCATTTATCCCGATACCCACCTGTTAAGAAAGCGTTACACTAGGGGTTTTCCGAGATCCTGATCTTTAATAAATGGTAGTTTTGTCTTTTTGCGATCATTTCCATCCTGTTTACGTATTACTTGAGTATTCGTCAATCCCTTAAAAAGCTTACTACATCTAAATAAATTATCATTGTACTATAGTTTGACGTGTTTATAGAAAATTTATTTTGACTTAATTATGTGTTTTTCGTTTGTGTTATAGTGAAATTTCTTTCGTTTTCAAATTCAATCTACGTATTTCGTTGTGGCTTCTTCTCTCTCACGGTGTTTGTAACCCATGTGGAAAAAGCTCTCAAATAATCTGTTTATTCATATATTTTCTTCTACGCATTATATTTTTAAAAACATTATACTTAATTTTATTTTTTTAATACAATATATATAATGCATTTTTTTAATGTATAGCAGAATAAATGATTTTGATTTTGTAAAAATCCAATTACTTATACTGCAAAACGTTAAACACAAGAAGAACGGTCACATTTCCAAGACAACCAGGTTTTATAACTCCGTATATGTGAACGTGTTGCACAACGCAATACAGAGTGCAGAGTGTGTAGGTGACTGTTATTTATTTGCTACCTGTGTCTGTTGGCGAGAGGCGCTTGTCAAGTGCACTCCGACATTAATATATGTATCAACTCTCTCCTGTTTCGCTACAGACACTCACCTTAACACACATACACAGAGCTGTGTCAAGAGAAATGAGTTACACGTAGTTTTATAGGTTAGTAGTTAAAACTAGGTTTTTCCCAATCAAATTAAAGAAAAAAAGATTATTGTGAATTTTTATCTTTTATTCAATCTCACACATGTTATAAATAAAAATTAATCACAAAATGTGTTTGCTAAGCGCTAATCTTGGGAGCAGCTGCACCAATTTAGGTAATTTTTTTGTAAAACGTTCCTTGTAATCGAAGGAAGGTTCGTAAGAAGAGAAAGGTACCTCTGAGAGCCCGTAAAATATGAAGCACAAGTACACCATTCATTCAAATCCGCATTAATATGTGTTACTGTAAATATTTTTTCCATGGGACTACAAGCAACAATGAATTTTATATAGCTTATGAGTTTTACTATACAGGACTGTTCTTATGCATTTTCGTTAATAATTGAACCCAAATCAAACCTTGGCCTTCATTAGCAAACTTTGGCGCTAATGAAACAAGGTTTCCCGAATGTTTGCTCAAAATTCAATTACATCAACGTCAGATTGACATAACCTCGAATGTGAGCACTAAGCCTTAGGTAGAATCTTGATAGTTGCAATTTGGCACATATTTCATATAGATTATATTAAATTCATTGGACCTATATTGTTGTCGTGTGATTTTATAGGTAGAATCATCACATAAATGTATTGTAATTTTGAAAATTTATTGCTACTCTAATATCCATGTAATAATTTGTTTCCAAAAATATGTACTAGAAATATTTTTATTAGTTCCACAGCAAAGCTGCCAATTAATTGCTATTAGAATGTTGTTTACGAAACTTAATATAGACTAGTACTCATCAAATCAGAATTTATATATATATATATATATATATATATATATATATATATATATATATTATATCTATATATATATATTATATCTATATATATATATATTATATCTATATATATATAAGAAAGAAACGGCCAAATACAAAATAATTGAATCGTAAAAAGTAAGGGCTCTGTGGTGTAATGGTGGCACATTCACCCGGCAAGTGAGAGATCCGGGTTCGAGTCCCGGCGGAGCAAGTACTTTTTGCGATTCAATGTTTATTGAAATTAAATTAGGCTATTGCCATTTATACAAATTTAATGAATGTAAATAGAAGTCATTTGACAGGTATTTGGTCTTCCGATCATATGTTAGTTTGGTTATTCAAGCACATACGTGAAAGAAACGGCCAAATACAGAATAATTGAATCGTAAAAAGTAAGGGCTCTGTGGTGTAATTGTGGCACATTCACCCGGCAAGTGAGAGATCCGGGTTCGTGTCCTGGCGGAGCAAGTACTTTTTGCGATTCAATGTTTACTGAAATTATATATATATATATATATATATATATATATATATATATATATATATATATATTAGGCATAATTTACTCTAAGAGATAATTTGTTTAATCTTATCTCAATTTTGGTGCATTCCAATTTATGTGATTGCGGTTGCTGAGGTCGATGTTTATCCAAGCGTCATTCATCGCGTTTGGGGAGGAATCGTGTTGAAGTTAATTAAACGCATTAATTTGCCTGGTGGTAAATGCGGTCTTTATAGCCACATCTGCCTGTCTCAAGCTGTTCCACATGTTTACTGCGGGAGAGTGTGAGGTTTCGTGATGAGGGTATACATGTCACACAGTATCATGAAACTCATTATACTCGTATATTTTTGAGATAGAAGAGTTTAATATAGAACTACTAAGATACTCTTTAACAGCTACAGCGAGAATGCGTCTTTAACGTCTTTTACAAAAAAAGAACGAAAAATAATAAATAGGGAAGAAAATAATAATATTGAGATTTTTCCATTCATATTACTGAGGCTCTTAAGTTTTTAAGAATATTTTTAGTAAAAGAAAAGGAAAATGAACATGATTTGCAACTTCGTGTCGTCGCGACCGGAAGAGGGCACCTTTCCAGAGGACTAATAACTAAACCGTGGATCACCCACTAGCTTTCCCCTATCCAAACCTAACCAGCTTTGATGACGAAAGATAAACTAATAATTTAGATAGTTCCGAAAAGTTCCCTAGCAATTATAGTAAGCCTAGACAACGTACGTACACTTCTACCCGGCCCACTATACCCGATAGCCGCACAACGACTCCGACACCACCTCCGCTCCCAGGCTGCTAACCTAGCAGGAATCATCCTACCAGAACCTGTCCAGAAGAATTCCGGATAGTAGGAGGCTCCTATTGTTTAAGCAATGGCCTAAAGGTCGGCGCATTAGGCTATCGTGTTCGCGGCTACTGAAAGATTACGCGCGCCAATTTCAAATCTATAGTGGCACTCGCCGCAGATTAGGACAGGTGCGGTTTTAATTTGTTCAGCCATTTAGATTGACGATTGCGCGAAGAGTAGGCCAATAACTAAGAGTACGCAGTGCGTTAAAGTTCTTTGCTGGTTGAAACTTGCTGAGAATGCTCTGCACAATGACAACTCAATTTATCGTACTTAGCTCTGTTATTTTTTCTTCGGCTACGTAGCCGAAGTTGTCAGCTTTACCAAATCCAAAACCAAACACCAATCAGATCTATCGTCCCAACTTGCTGCTCCCAACTGATTTCCTTTCCGTCCTTACATAAAGGATTAAATGAATATGAATAATATAGTAAATCTGCTCTATAGATCATCTTTACACAAACTTAAAAATAGCAATCACAAATTCCATGCAAGCAACCACAGTTAATATTCTTGTAGTACCACAACTACCTACTATTTAAACTTGTCCAGACTTAAAAATGTATTTGAGACGACGAATAAACCATGTAGCCTTCTACGGTAGTATAAGGGAGCATGTCATAGCTTACATGTAATTTTTAATTAGTTATCAAACATCATTTAATTGTTTATTTACACTGCCAATACATCCAGGTACTAGACGATATACTACATCATACGTGCTTGTAGCCGGAAGAGGTATAACCAGGAACCCTTTGGGTCTATAATTTCTACTATATATCAGAACAAATAGGGATCTTAAGTCAATAAATCTACTACAGTAGGAAAAGTTGAAAGAGCAGATGTTGAACTCATCTCACACTTCTATTCCAACCAGCTCACGAAACTTCCAGAAGATCCCCGCGTTAAAATTCCTCTGCATTGCCTCAGTTTCTTGGTGTAATCGAAATTCATTTTCGAGCTAATAACATACTTGAGAAGGATGTTTAAACCGTTTAAAAATATTTGTATAAATATAATTAATTCATAAATAAAGTCCAAAGTTACACCTATATTTCAAAAACTGGACTATGATTTTTAAAGGAGATTGGATTGAAAACTATGCGAAAACCAAGATTACGTTTTCCCTTAAGATAATTAACTCGTGGGCCTATTGTGGGAGGTCGATTGATCCAGATTAAAAATTACCTATAAAATAATGAGGTACGCTCAGTACGACCTTATGTATAAACCTTAAATTATTTTAGGTAACGTAATAATTAATTATTCGCCAAGAAAAATAGTAATCCGTACTTATTCTGCGGTTAAATTCTAAATAAAAATCAGGCAAAGCGAGATAATATAGTACATCGAAGTAGGTTATGGGAATGTAGCTCGAAAAGACACGCGGTTTCTGAGAGTTGCTCAGAGATGTTCCCGTTCGTATTCATAAAATATGTAGATAACTCATATTAAATGCTACATAATGGCATTATGCAATTATAATACAATTTCAATTTATTTAGTACAGTGAACAAGACAGTACTTAATAGAGAAAAGCTTTGTTGGACATTTATTGATATACAATTGTCATTCAACATAAGTGAAAAGCATTAACGCAAGAAGTAAAACTCTTTATCAGTGCTAAATAACGAAACTATTAAGTGATGTGAAATAACTCAAATATTACCTATTAAATATTCGATTCATTTTGTTTGGCCTGAAATCTTTCATTGTGGTTCGAACCAAAAACCTTGAAAATAGTAGTAATTCACATTATGTGTGACTAATCTAGTGCAGTATTGTATTCTGAAAGTTTATTTAATAATTTAGAAATACATTTATTATTAAAAAAAGGATATTGTTACAGGCTAACCATCCATGATTCATTTATGGGTTGTTAAATACGTTACTGCGTGTCCCATAGGCAGATAATGCAAAAAGTTAGTATATAAATTATCGTGATAAACTTACCCATTTTCTGTATCCAGCGGCACAGCTGTCTCTGTAATTTAGTAGCTATTATCTCAAAGTGCTACATCAAACTGCCACGGTAACGAAGTTACACTGTTTACTAAAAGCAAAATGATTTATATATCCTAACGCGTATAACATTCTTTCATGATTTATTCTAGATGTAATTAGCACGGCAAGAGGAAACTTTAGGTTATAATACTTGGTTTACTCGTTAATAAATGAGATAGATGATTATAAATTTTTTAACTTTTAAATTCACAGTGAAGTATATATATTTTTTATATTCCAGATAAGACATCAGACTATATAAAAAAATATTATTTTGTATTTATATTTTTCTATTCACGCTTCACTTTTTGGAATTTATTTTACAATTAACGTATACAGCTGAGTAAATAAAGTATCATAGGTATCAGTAAATTTTAGCAAGGAAAGTAGTGAAATATTACATTATCATGTTTACTTTATCCAATGTGTATAAAAAATACTGCTTCAAGACCCCAGGCTCCCTTCCACATAACTCATTCAGTACGGTTGTCCTATCTATAATATCAATCATCAAATAAATTACCTCTTAAGGCACTTTCTGCGTGTTATTCTTTGAATGGAAGTGATACGGTTTTATTAGTAAAGACTTTTTAACACTTTTGCAGTTTAAATAAATATTTTGTGGGTGTATTAGTAGTTTCTTTATTACTACACTCTTAAAACAGCTCAAACGTGCATACAAGTATAATAAATTACCAGATAAGAGTGAGGATTTACAATAAAATCTGTTTTACCTTGTTACAATATTTATAATTGATTTATTTCTCCCTTCTATTTATATTCAGAACCACACAAAAATATTCACTGCTTCTTAGAGTTTAACATGTGAGGAGTGAATAATAAGTTATGGATCTCTGCAGTATCAAATGCTAAATTCTGATCTGGATTAAGATTAAACTTGTTTGTATTAAGTAAAGTTTAGTTTGGTTACGAAAATATCTAGATTATTGGAAAACCAATGACTATAACAGGAAAAATAGTGTGATTGGTAAGTAAAGAGAAACCGTAAAGGTTAAAAAATGTTCTGTCCAAACTTTGTTCATTATATACAAAGTAATGCAGAGGGATTATATGCCATTTTATATGTAATTTATAGATTCTATAGTTTTATTTTTTAATATGTATATGTACGTAAATATTATATTAATTTAAGAATGCGTATAGTTTAAGTAGTATATAAAACAATGATATATGGATACAGTATTTTTATACGCTATATAAGAACTAATTTTTGTATCATCTGTCCTAATAACCTTAACAACTAAACTTTATCTAGTAATGGTGACAGATATACAAAACTATGCTACATCATTAAGAGTAAATGTGAAGTAATTTAGTAGGTAATTAAGTATGCTTCGTGAGAGAGTAACCCTTGAGTACACACTCAACTGCTTCCTTTGTTTAACTAACAACTGTAACTCACATTGTTACAGTACGGTACAGTGTTGTTTACAACCCAAGCTATTTAAATTTCAGTTCTAGACATGAAATTTAACCGTTAATAACGTAACCCTGATCAAAGCCACACGATAGGTATTAAATTCAATTTATAGCTTGTCAATATTAATAGTAGCGACCATCACTAAACTGAATTATATTTCGGATGTCGTGTAAAAATGTTTCTTTTGGCGATCCTGTTATATCGAGGGAAACACGAACACTTTTAACAGCCAGTCTTGTACAATTTGATTACTTCATAATTATAATAAAACCATAGTATTAACATTTAAATATTTCTTTAAATCTACAATGATAATGTTAAATCTTTAGGTTACATACTGATCAGTATTTGATTACTATACGACATATTTTATATATTTCAACGCAGTTTAGAGAGTTCACTTCTGAACCTTTACTGTTACTCCATAATTTAACATTACAAATGTGACCATTAATACAACAAATATTAATATATTAACTAATAATTGATTGAGTTCAACACTATTTTAGTTCTCTTGATTTTTATTTCAACATTATGTTTTATTTACAGTTTACATAAACTAGCTTTTACATGTCTTACCTAAGACATATTTTAAGTAGGTAAATAAATATTTTTTATTATACACTTTAATTGTGCTAGAAACAACTATGTTATAGCTCTTATAGTCGTAATTTCTAGTCACCTACGGCATTGCTCGTAGAATATGACATATTCTGCTGCTGATAAACTTCGTTAAAACTCAGCCAAATCACACAAAAGGACATGTACCATATCCATACTTGATGTTTCATTTGTAGTTCGATGAGGCGGTTCTGTGGTTCATGCAAACTAGAAACAAGGTTACAAGAAACAGGTATGTTTCTTTATTTCAGAACCTAAAATCCACGGTTAATTTATCATTTTTTTTTAATAAAACGCAAGGTTTTCTTACATCCAACTTTCTGGTTAAGCTATATATCCACTTTTATCATAACTTCAAAATTAAGTCAAATTAAAATATTACTTTTAACTCATGATAACAACAATACACTATTATTCATATAGTATTATTATTCAAGTACATATTTCTTCGCTAACAAATATTATGCCTAATCTTTCCTGTACATGTTCTGTGGTTCAATTAAAACAAAACTCGGGCAGGGTGGGGTAGATTCACCCAACTAAGTAGGTGTTAGGATCGTAGACCAAAAAGACGGCCTCAGAGATTTGCTCACATATGTTGCTGTTTGTTTTCATAAGATATGTAGATAACACATAATAAAGCCTATATAATAGCATTCTAAGATTTTAGTACAATTTCATTTAGATACTAAAGTGAGCAAAACAGTACTCAATAGAGACAAGCCTGGTTGGAAATTTACAGATATATAATTGTTATTAAACATAAGTAATATAGCATCGATACAAGAAGTACACTTTTTATCAGTACAAATTGTACGGCTCAAGTAAAGCGTCAAGACAAGGTAATATAGATAGAAACGCTTTCACATTATACATACTGTATTATAAAAGTAGTTAATTTCTTAAATGTGAGAATATACAAACAGCGCAGTAAATATAGTAAAGCCTGAACAATTAAAAATAGGTCATAGGTAAACAACACATGTGTAGTGGAAGTGTAATTCCATGAACTCTGTGAAGTGTAATCAAACTGTCGAGGGCAGGTAATAAAGGGTGACAAAGGCTTGTAAACATGATACAGTAGTAGTTTTTATCATTCATCTCTGACCAGGATTCATCCGCAGCAAACCGTACCTCCCTATAATGTATCAGTAACCGGACACTATCAACTGGTGTATACACTAACATTGAATAAGAGTTGATCATTGCCAGTATCAGAGGAAATAGCTATATTTGACTTTATATTATTAGTTATCTTAATTTTGTCTTTAAAACTCAAAATTAAAACATAAAAAATTTAAATGTTAAAGAAATAAATACAATTTTAAACTGTTGAAGTCCTCAAACATAAAATCATCTTAACCCATTGCAAAATAGATGGGCAACTAATTACATCTAGATTTTAGCTCTTCTTGGCGCATGGAAAAATATCGTAATGTTTGTGTAGAAAGTATTAAATTGAATTGAAATAAAGTTAGTTTTTATTACACAGGTGAAAATGTAGCTTTTGTGTAAGTCAATACATATCAGTCAAAAATAAGTAAACAATGAATAATAACAAAATTAAGACTATTAAACTTAAAATACCTAAGACCTAAAATAACATTAATCACAAGTGCCGTATAACACAAACGTTTAGAAAAAGCAAAAAGAATATTATTAACAATAATAAGCAACTTATGAATGCGATTAGACCTGCTGCATGACTTGGGTTCTGTCCGAGGGACTCCTGTATACTATAGAAAAGAATACCGGCCAAGTGCATCTTTTAATGAACTTTAAATTATTTTACACTATTCTGATTTCTAATATACTGAGGAAAGAAATAAATAATATTGGACCAAAGTAAAAAGAAAAGTATTGTAATATGGATAGCCTGAATTTAAAAATTATAGGGTTTTTATTGTGTATTGTATTGTAAAAGTGATATAAGTATCAAAATTACTTCTGTTTTGAAACATGGAAATGCAGTAGTAAAGTAAAAGGCTTGATAATTTTAGAGTATCACTTTATCGGAAGAACGCCCAACAACTCGTTCGTTGGTCCAATCCCCAAACTATACTCAGAGCCCTCTTTTGGAAACCATAAGGCGGCCAAAAACATTATGCGTATCTAATTCTGGACTTGAATAAGCCACAAAACCCGGATTGAGAGTTTTCTAGGAGGCAAATCAAGATAAGTACTTCAGGGTATACATTGATTAATTAAAATATTTTGCAATGTAATTTATGTGGAATCTCCTACTAATACTGTAATATAAGTGAACACCCAGGAACTTAGTAAAAATGCCACTTTTCAAAGAGTGATTATTGAGAAGAAAATCGGTCCGAATTTCCTAGAAAATGCTGGGAGAGAACTTGATAATTACGATGATTAAAAATCAAAACGCTATAATTTGGAAAATTAATACAGTAAAAGAGAGCTTATTACGTTCGTTGGTAAGGAAATCAGGTACTGAGCCCTGAGTACACATCCTGTCTTGACGATAGAGAATTCTGATAAATGAGTGTTTTAATTTGGAAGCATTAAATTCGGCCATTTAAGTAAGAATGAAACCAACTCATTGTAACTCATCGAATTCGACATCTTCCAAGCTTTTTAAACAAGATTTGATAATCAATCACATAAAATGCTCTGCTTAGATAAAAAAATAAGCCTAGAGTGTGTTTACTGGAGTCCAAGGAGGTCAGAATTCTCCTTAAAGAAAAAACGGTTGCAGAAGAAGTAATTCGGTTAGCTCTAAAACCAAACTGATTGGGAATAAAATACCATACGATTCTAAAAAGTCAAGCAGCCTATTGTGAATAGTAGTTCAAAATTTTGGAAATTAAGCTATAAAAATATCCCTAAAAGAGTCGGAATCGATTTTATTTTAGGGGGATTTTCAACAGTGGAATAGTTTTATTGATTTTTAAATCATTAGGAAAACCATTTTGTTAAACTCTCTGTAGATCATCAAGGCAGCAATCCTATGCTGGCAGATGTGAGTTATTATAGTGTATGACAAAAGTTCGAGTACTTATACATTTATTAAACATATATGAATAAGGAATTCTAAGAGAGCCGATTTCCGCAATGTATAAGACGCCGGACTTTATATTTGAGTTAGAAATAACACAGGTTAAAATTGTGGCTGTGAGCGTCAGTACCATCGACCTTGTTCTCCTCTTTATTCTGTTTGATGAAATCCTTGCAATGACTGGTGGCCAATGAGAAAGCAGGATCGACCTCTCTTTTCTTAAAAAGCAAGTGTTTTTAAAAAGAAAAAAAACACTATCACGACGTATAGAGCACGCGACAGAACGTAACGAAAGTTTTTGCTAACCAACAACTGCGACGTTCGAGTATTTTTCTGTAACATTGTTGTCCTTAGAACTTTTTACTCCATAATCGATAGTTCTTTTGTGAATCAAGAAGGATATTTTTTACTACATTTAAAGTCTTTAGAACCTTTCTCTCATCACAAAGATGAACACAGTCAATGACACAATTAATTATGAGGACCTGACTGGTGTTTATAAAATGGATCAAAAGGAAAAGGAATTCCACACGAAATGTTAAATACATAGTAATAGAAAACTGTTACTGATTCATTTTTTGACTCTCAACAGAAGGTACTTTTGAATAATTATAATTTTAGATAAATTCTTTTAATTTTTAATATTTGATCCTTTATTAGCACGTAACTTTAGGTTTATTTTTAAAGGGTTGATTTAGTGTATACCACTAGTATAATATAACAGAAACTGGATAATAAATTAATATTTGTACAAACTTTTTATTACTTGGTGCGTTAAAAATTATTCGTATTTGTTAGAAAAACTGAAGGACTGGATTAATGCAATAACAAGAAGCTAAAGCAAAGCACGTGATGTCGGCCAAGGGTCCAATTAAACAGGATCGGCCCCACAGGGGTAATAGTGATATGGCAACACAGAAGCACATTATCATTGCAACATAAGCAGAATCGGTGGTTTGAATGAGAACTGCAGTTCAGCAGTTATACAAACAGATATATTCTATTTTTTTTTTAATTTCGTACTATTATCATGTACATAGCGTTCATAATTTATTTTCAGATAAGAATATCAGCATTTTTATACTGAAAGCTAGAAATATATGTATAATTTTTGTAGCAATAAAACATTTTAACCTTCTAAAATAAATGCAAAATTACCAAGAAATTTACGATTAAACACTATATACACAAATTAAACGCTGTCTAATTAAATGAAAGCAGCTTTGAATGGTCTAAATAATTGTATGATTCTGTTAACAATCTAAACATGTACTCGTATGCATACTCAATGCTACAACGTGATCCATGTATCCACCAATTTATAAAATACTTTAATATTAGAAAGGGCTAAATGTTCGTACAACTTCAAACATCGATACTCCTAAGTCTTATTTTAATAATATATAATTTACTTAAATTGAAAATTATATGCAAATAGTTTATCCACAGTTATAATTACATAAAACACTGCATTATTTTCCTAAAAAAAACTCTACAAAAGCCAATCAATATCAATCTAATAAATGTAAAAATAAGTAAATATAGAGCTATGTTTTATATCTATTGAAATAAATGTTGCATCGGGAAACTATACATTATTGTATTTCACTTTAAAATTAAGAAATGTGCAAGAGACTTAGAATAATATTGCTTAATCACATTTGTTTCCAAAATTTAAAAGCAAATTGTTGCTCACCAGCAATAAAATCTTTAGGGCCTAGCGAACTTTCTATTGCCGGAGTCAGAGACATTAGAAGCAGGAGATGCCCCACAAGTTATTTCCCATTTTTCTTTGTTTAATATAAATCTTGATTTTAATAAATCGCATTGACCTTGTATGTCTATCACATTTTAAATAATCGCCACATACTAATGTTCCATGCTACTATGGTTATGTGTTAGGAAATTTATACAGTTTCTTTATATACTTTAAAACTATATTAATTTAAAATGTACGTAAATATTAGTCTTTATTCCAACGAAATGTCCAAAGGTCTTTAACAATAATTTGTAAATTTCTCCTTATAATAAAACAATCACCAATATATAGTATGTTACTGAACTCAACAATTTAATTCATTTCTAAAAGCATTATTAAAAAACTTAACAATTTAGCTTGGATATCATTGTAATAGTCTACTTTGTTACCATTCGTCGCTGTTTTTATTTTTAAATTATACCCCTATCACATCAGAGAGTATGGCTTAATAGTTAATTTTCGTATTTTTATCGACAAATGTGAATGAGGTGCTATACCTGATTATTTTATCAAGGCTGCATTTTAAGTACGTATGTACTGTTGTGCAGTAATTTCAGTTTAAAAAATATTATTCTTCAATAACAGTTCTCTACTTCAACGCATGAGGGAAAGAAACACCATGTCTAGGTTCCCAGCTGTGGGTTCAAACAGTCCCAGAATAATTTTGTGACCGCAACACAAACCAACACGAGCAATATTAGCATAGCTCCGCCTGTAGGAATGTTTGCTATTGGAACCATCCGGGGTTCTTCTCAGAACACAACTTGAGAAGAAACGCTAACCCAGAGAGAGACTAGTCATTACTCGTGGCTATAGAAACCTCGTGATGTACACATGATGAAACCGGTTACTTCAATAAATCTTTCTATTTGAATCATCTTTAATCTAATATTGAGAATACATTTTAAAACTCTGTTTTAACATTGAATTGTTTTGCGCAATAATTAATGTTTTTTATTGTATGTTATATATGACTGATTAGTAGGTCTACTCGTAAAGCCTTAGTTCCTAGGCTTTCGCGGCCGGTGTCATAACGAACATGAAAGTCTTCCGGATTGCACGGCTTTGAAACATCGCTTACACAAGTAACTTCTTGAAATATTATGTCCTCGCTGTGGCTAGTCATCTTCAGTCAACAGATTGAATCTTAACAATAGTAGGGTTGGTTGAGCCTTAGCCAATCACAATAAAGTTCATCTTTCATTCAAATCACCTATGCAGATTAGGCTTGAAATTTTTTGACTGAAAATGTCTTTCCACTTCGACGCTGATATACTTCAAGATTTTAACTGTAAAAATGTAAAGAATGACTTATTTTACCAGATGAAGTAAGGACTACGAAGCCCTTCCTAACACTTTACCTGGCGACCAACGGCTTAATATTGTCACTTCCAACTTATACCAACGGCCGGGCAGGCGGGCTGCTTGCAAGGACAGGATCGCTCAGCGGTCACTCATCCAAGCAGCAGCCACGCTGGACGTTGTTTGATTCGGTTATCTCGCGATAAAATCCGTACCTGATAATCTGCGCCATTGGCTCTTCTTGTGTGTTATTTTTGGAAAAATGTATAAATTTGTACTTGTTTTATTACCTACTAGTATTGTTTATTGTATGGCCTATAAATAATGCTTTTGTAGGTTTATTTTCTTCACTTTGTATTATTATTATTCCCCATTTTATTTTGGTTTCTACGTATTTTAATACTACCGTGTATCCCTTTTCAATTCAAGAGATTTTTTTAATACTTATACTCTAAATTTTAAAATGTGCAAACAAGTGGCGTTTGTAATATATCATTTCTAGTATTCTTTTTAGGAAAACACCAGCCCGGTGAAAACCTTCTGCCACCAGTCGCATCGTACTATTGAATATGCATCAAGTATATATCCACCAGCAATAGTCGGACAGGCGGGCTGCTTGCAAGGGCTTGATTGCTCAGTCACCCATCCAAGCAGCAGCCACGCTCAACGTTGCTTGGTCCTGTTATCTTATAATATGTTTTAAACTACTCGTATTACTCTCGAACTGTGATGAAATAAATAAAAGAACCACTGTCAGATTGATATTTACATTGTTCGTTGTTACAATGTAGAATGTGCTGATTAGTATTCATTTCCATGCAGTCTGAATTGTGTTTCCAAATAAGTACAAACAATGTATGCAAATATTTATATAAATATTCTCTAATAACTATACTAGTTCGTGTAAAAAACAATAAATAAATAATAATTTAATATAGTCCATAATAATAGTCCTTATATGTTCTTCTGAACACTCGTCATAGTGTGATACATTACATTTTATATTATATAAATAAATCACAATGTGTAATAAATGAATAGAATAGCCTTATTTTTATGATCACAGACTTTGAAGCTTAGAATTCGGAATATTACACTCGTTTGTTACATGATAGTATTATTCGTATCTGGGATATTTGTGTTAAAACATTAATTCTCCTCCTATTACGACTTTTCAGCCATATTCAATCTTAAATTATTTTCTTTGCGTTGAATCATTGGCTGTAGTTACTTATTAAATATTGGACATTATTGGGAACTAATTTCATACATTTATTGGTTTGGAGTATCAACACAGTTAGGTTACATTATATTAAACATATCGCAACAAATATAATCCAACTATCCGATACGTGTACTGAAAGGAATTAAACGTGTACTGAATTGGTAGTGCCCACTGAAATGAAAATGCAACTCATTTAACTAATCTGTTCGGCAAACAGTTTCTCCCTTTCCTCAGGCGCTATACATTTTCCTACAGAACGAGAACGATTTTATCTGCATTAGTTTTAACTCGTTATTTAGAGGTATGACTAACAATAATATGGAAACTATATTAAATATTGTATAAAAAATTTTAAAAAATCAATCTCATTGATTGTTTTATCAGATACACTCATTGCAAAACCTTGCATTGTTTTAATTGAACTAATTCAATGTTGATTTTTGTAATTAATTATATAATCCTAAACGATCCAGGAATCTAAGTCATTCAGAAGAGTTTGTTCTAAATAATACCAGACTCGATGATATAATTATACAAGGTAAGAGAACATTACACTGTGCGTCCTGTAAGAGTCTACGGTTGTCTATAGCTCATTTTATTCTCGAGATGTCCTGTGGACAGATAGACTAAAAAACGGTCACTGTGACAGAAGAGACACTTTTTGACCCCAGGCACACGTTAGAGAAAATGTGCCAAACTGCTGAGTGATAGACTTCAATGACGATCAGTCAAATCCCATGGAGGAACATGCACCATATTTAATGTATTATTTTCTATGTAGAAATAAAGACTCCTGAAATGTGCAAAGCCTACAAATGAAATCTTTCTCTAAACTCGAGCCATCAGATACGACATTGACGTTGTTAAATTACTTTAGGTGAAAAATTGTCAAGTCCATATCTACTAGATTTAGCGGAAAACACACATGCAGATAGACAGAGAGGAAAGGAAATTTTGCCCAAGCTTTTTCTGCCAAAGGAAAATAAATTTTTACTTGAGATATCAACAGAGATAGGCTTTAAAAACGATCAGCCAAATCAAATGGGGAGACAAGCACCATTATTGAATTCGATGTGCCTTTTATAGAAAATGAAGTTTTAAGCAAAGTTCAACAAACCTGCAAGTCTGTTAGTTTAAGAGATATCGTGTGGACAATCAGACATACCGAATTTAGTAAGATTTCCAACACGACAATTACAGGCTTTAGTAAAGCTCACCGCATACATAATAAAAATTGCGTGCTATACAATTTACATGCAATTTATTATTTACCAGAAGAAAATCTGTAAATATTCTAGCTTAACGTTTTTGTGAAATTTCATCTGATTACACAACACTGCACATAATGTGTAGGTGACTGCTAGTTATTTGCGGTCAGCTGTGTTTGTCGGCGAGGGTGCTTGTCAAATGCACTCTAAGTGTATAAATATGTATCAGGTTCCATTTCTCGTTTCACTACACAATTATCACACACGTAGCAGTTTAGCTTCAATCGATTTCACTCCAGAAACCACTCAAGGTCTGTGATAAAAAGGTTGTCTGTGTACAATAATAATTACAAAGCTTCTTTTTATACTCCAACAAATAGTTGTATTACTCACGTTATATTATACCTGCATCCATTGTTTCACAAGGTAAACGACCAATGCCTGGGAGCTATCCAAAGCTCTAGTCAAACGGTGTTAGTAAAATATGCAGAGGAAACTCAAGTCGATATGGGTTCACACGTCCCTCAGAATTATTAATGTATCGCGTCTATTTATCATCCGTTACATTACCGTAGTATAAACCTGAAAGATTTTACTGGATAAAATAAAATATGAGAAGTTATGTTCCTAAACAAATTAAATTGTATTTAATATTTGTATCCTCTTCATTTAAAAAGAATACTGTTTTAGTTTTTCTGTCTGAAAACCGTTTCAACCAATATTTATACATCCAGACATGCTGGCCAGGACATGGGAAGAGCTAGAATATACTTTCTGAATTGGAAAAAAATCTTGGTTATATTACATTTTTAAATTCATATAAAATACTAAATCAAGTTTCAGATTTGATTAAAATATTTAACCCAAAATTGCGGAGTTCATTTGTGGGAAACCCGGCAGAATATACTTTTGTCATTTGAACTTAAAATCAAAATTATTTTTGTCCGTAAGTATTGAAGGCCCATGTTTTTATGTAAGTGCGTAGCACAAAATAATCACACCCCAAAACTAGTAAGGTGTTAAATACAAAATAACGAAGAATGACAAGAAATATTTTGTTTAACTCATATGAAATCATCAAAATTGTTTTATTCAATGAAAATATAGTGCTCAATCATATCACTTAAGCTACCTAAATTCAAAATTATCTTCAATTAAGAATTTTTTCAAAGTTGAATGAGACCTATGTTATTAGAATGTGAATAACTATGAATAATTTAGGGTGAGTATGAAGTAAAAATGTAGGCTTGTGCCGTCAGTGAAGTATTCGTGAATTATATTAATTTACACGGAATAAACCAAATTGATGACTTTGACATGGCTTAAGTAATGCCTTCGTGTGCCATATTTTGTTTAATTGTGCAAAACAACGAAACCTTTATGTGGTATGTAACCCATATTTGCTTTTATGTATCAGACTGTGACCTCATTTTCAAACTTTGGCTTTAATGAAACGTGGTAGCCCTTATGTTTGCTTAAAATTCAATTAGTTTAACAAGGCATCATAAGTTCTAAGAGATTGGGTGAACCTCTTAGCCAGATTCTCGTTATCTCGTTTTAGCTTCGGTATTAACCTTTTACATTAAATGTAAATAACTAGCGTTTTTAACATACTTTATTTAATTATGAGTCCTTGAAATGTATATAAATATTACAATTCTAATATAAATTACTAATGTGGTCTTAATTTTTATAGTTAATCTTTTTACAATAAATAATTATACTAAATTATAACTAAACTAAAATAATTTAATAAGACCTGAGTAAATTAAAATTGTCATAAATATACACATATATTGGTCGCGGCTACTATATTACATTGGCGTTGGTAATATAATGAACTCGAACCAGAAGTGCTCATACATGTGCAAAGCCTACGAAATTGCGTGCAAAGTCGTGGGTAACTGCTATTAAATAACTATATTTTAAAGTTTTACTAATACACTAATGTTTTCAGCAAACATGTTTTATCTCGTATAATTTATGCTTTTAACATTCGGCAATACACAGTTTGCAGGCGGTGTTTGTTTGATTAAGAACTTGCTTAGAGAATAATATAGAATATATTTTCACTGTGCGTTTGATATGTTAAAACAGTTTAAAAGTATTGCTTAAATCGCTCAAAAGTGTGTAACTAGGTTTGTATACGCAAATAAAACTATTTAAAGCATAAGTAATATACTATTCTTTGTAAGATTGTAAGGAATAAATCACGTCTTTACGAGATGTAGATGTACTTCCAGTGCTGACCATTACGCGGTTTCGTACCCGGCTGGGGACCTAGAGATTGGGATTAGAACCTGATCAAGGTTTGCTTCCTCTAGGGACCACTTTATTTTGTTGTTCTCTTAGGAAAAAACTGAGAAATTGAACTTAGTTATAAAAGGACCATTGTGCTGCTTCCTGAGTTTCAGGATCTTCTGGATGGGTAGGATTTGTGGTACTATCTCCTACTATCAAGATCCATCAAGATTGATGAACTATTGTAGTCATTTATCGCAATAATGTAGTAGCTGGAAGCCAGATCTGTACCATCCTCTCCATTCAAACAGGCTGGGGTAGTACACTTTAATAAATAGGCTTGCAACAGCCTAGATAGTAACAATAAGGCCTTAAATCATAGAGAGCCCCACCAACTCCAACAGTCATCACATGCAAAACCCTAGACCTATCGATTTAGCCTTGCACCCCTATTTGCGCTTCGTGATGTGCTCTTTAACATCCATAAGTTTTTACAGATTACAGTGGGACATTGGTATTTCCGGGCAACCAGTGTAGGTGTAGGAAGGTATAAACCAGTCAGAAATGAACCCTCCTGGTGAAATGAACTCTATCTTCTTAACTATAAGAAGAACTTTACTACTTGGGATTTTCTCTGTCGGACTGAGTAACACCGATGGTGCATTCCCATTCTCATGATGTCTGGATTTTCAGTACAACTCTCTCTCTGTTACAATAAGTGGATATCCTTATCCGATCCTGTTACAGTTGTAATGAGTTAGAGAATCTCCTACTCTCACCCAAAACCCGAGCATTAGACCGGTATGGTAATCGTCTCTCTCCCCTTATAAAGATCCTTATATTCAAGATGTCCCTATAAAAGACAAACAAAACAATGAAGTTTTTGTCCCGAAATGTCAGATGATACAGTTCGTCTCCCAATAAATTATACCACCATTGTAAACATTCACTAATCTTTAGTTAAGTTAGGTTAAAAGCCAACAGTCCCAAACAATAGTAGCCATTAGTCACTATAAGTCTGTTGAATTGTATCGCTCTGTTTACTTTTGTAAATCTTCTCATTAATTTAGTCTTGACGCCGAATTTTTAAACAACTGCTGCATACCGAAGCGACTCTGTTTTTCGACCAGGATTTTGTCACAATTAATTGCGTGTATACACTTATATAAACACTTATACAGATTGCATATAATTAACACTTTGTCCTTCAAAAATTAGATTGTGAATACCTTATTAACAAAGATTTCATTACTCATATTCTCTGTTACATTTAATGGACAAACCGTAGTAAGATACAACATAGAATGGACTCCATATAATTTTTTTAGAAATTGCTAAAAACCATTATTCTAAAAATAATAAGTTATAGATTTCAAACATAATAAACAGGCACATGAGAAACTAGATGACAAAAGGCGTTGCATTAGGGGTTATTATTACAAAACACTTTATGCTTCTTCCCCATAATGTTGCCGGATTATTCAAGGGTCAAATGAACCATAAACTAAACACAGAGACTTTTGGATAGGAGATGATTTTAATGTTCATCATTTTTAATTCCAAAAGGATAATGCGTTATAAAGTTGTAGCTGGTTATTACGACGTTTAGTAGGCCTACCTATCAATCATTTGCAACGATGTTATAATATTGTACAATCCCCTCAAAAACCTTCGGCAGCAAGAAGGTATAGCTGGAACTCAACGTTTACTCTTGGGTAAGATTTGTTTTCAACCAACATTTGCAGTTGAACCAAATTAAAAACCAAAATCAAACCACGCTATTGAGTGGTTGTAAAGAGCCGGTGGATGGCCGAGCGGACTAAGATGTCGGACTTTGCACCCAGTCAGAGTTAAAGTTGATTTAGTGTGGAACAATTTTAAGTATTTAATACCTCGATAGCTTGTATTAAACCACGAATATCCAATATGAATTTAAAATACCTAGGTATTGCAAAGAAAAATAAGAGCTTTAAAGAGTACATGAGGTTTTATTTATATTGTTAATAATTTCATTATTTTAATGATAATCATAATTTATATTTTTAATTTTAATCTGCAATCTTGCTTTGGTTTTAAACATTTAACATTTTAATTTAAAACTTTTTTAAATTTATAATTATATGTAGTTCACTTAAGTAACAATAAATAATTAAGTTATGCTTTTGTAATTTAACTAACTTATAAATAGTTCCAATAGTAATTCGATTCAAATGAAACTTTAGAGGAATTAAAAACTGTAATTAATGTCTATTATTTGTCATTTTACAACCGTTTATTTGTATAAAAAAACCGTTGTTATTTTTTCAAAAATATTTATGTCAGTTTTATTTCCTTATAGGGTGAGAATGAGCGTGAAGCTTGTCAGCACTTATTTCCTCGTTTATTAATTACAAATCTCAATAAAAACCCTTGGTTTCATTTTAATTTATATTCAAACAGTTTATTTGTTAATTATTTATCCTAAACGGAGCAACGTCTTCCACCCAAATGAGCAAACTGCATATAATAATTGACAAGGTCATTCCTGTCTGGTGGTTTGCTTGTTCAAGCAAGAAGATCGCGGTAGATTAAAAATACAAATTCAATTAACTCATGTCATGAACTACACGTTTTTAAACAGCACACTACATCCAACTTACTTTTATAAACTACTAAAGATATGAATTATATCTAGCAATCACCCGAGAGAAACTTCTCCTTCGTAATTTGAGAACAACGCAATCGTATAAAGAACCAAAACCAAAAAATATATTATTAGTTTCATTGTTTCAATTTACCTTAAATCGGATGAAGTCTTTAACTTTTATAATTCCCCGCTTGATTAAAAGCCTTTTAATCAATATAAAAAAATAAATAAATAATTTATAAATAATATTAATATATATATATATATGTTTTATATATATATATATATATATATGTTTTATATATATATATATATATATATATATATATATATATATATATGTTTTATTATTTAATAATAATTAAATAATATAATTTCCTTTTTATATTGCAATAAAATCACAAATTTATTATTGCCTTAGTCTTAGATTCTTAGATACTAAACAAAATAGATTAAATTTAATATAACAGCAGTTTTATTTTGTCTTTATTTAGTTTGCAACTGGACGCTTTGGAAGACTGGACGCTCATCGGACTATTTATGTGTTACTAATTAATAAGAAATATCATCGACACAAAGTCTATTCCTATTCTACACAAAAATTGTTTCTTGTCTAAGCATACAAACAGATAATTGAGTAGCGGACTGGCCAATAAGTAGGACATGATAACTTACATTGTGCTAAAACAGTGGCCTAGTACTGTTTAAATTGTCATTCATTGGGTTATGTGTGACAGGGTTTAAAGTTTGAATTAAAATGTTTATTTTTATTTTGTTTTACTTTTTGCAAAGAAATATTATTAGATACGAATACATAGACTCTTTTAATATAATTATTTAGTAAGTTTGAAACGATTATTTGAGAGGATTATACCTGTATTATGTAACCTAAAAAGCACACTTATATGGTCTAAAGTGTTCAAAACACTACTAAACTTTAAATACATTTTCATAAGGTTATGGGTGTGATAGGATATAAATTTTGAATTAAAATGTGGATTTTTATTTTTATTATTAAATACAAATACAGAGGCCTTTTTAATATAATAATTGGGTTTTCTAATGAAGCGATCATTTAAAAATATTAAACCTGTATTAAGTTCCTACAAAGCCCACTTGTAATCTGAAGTCTTCAAAATTCTATTAAAGTTTTTGAATGTTTATTTTGGATTTTTTATAAAGTAATTTCAGGTAACACAGTTTGTGTCCAATTTATGCGTCTGCAGATTTTATATAAATCAATGAAACATGTTTTTACATGAATGCACGTCGATTCAACACCAATAATTAATGTTCCAGTTTTACTTCCATTTATTCCAGTTTTAAAGAGCCAAGAGCATTAATTTCGTACAGACCTCCATAAGCGATAGCTTCCCGCTATAAAAAGTTTTTATTGATGACAGTTATTCGAAAATACCCTCTCAAAGGTTTGGTTCTGTCATTTATGAGTTGCTGGAAATGTTTGTTTTAAACGGCAAACGAGTTTATCGACTGTGCGCTTCATGAAATACCGCTAAAAATATCGCATTTTATTTGAGTCTTTGGGAAATTCTCTTTATACTACCTATAAGTACTTTTTATATTATTCTAATTAAGTTTTTCCCTTGTGTTATGAAGTTTGAATGTTTGCACTACAAAAAATAATAAGTGATGACTCTGTATAAGATACATGGCGATTTGACCCTTGGATTGTATAAACTACTATTCATATTAGTGGAACAGCAAAAAACCCAAATGCTTCTCCAGAACTTTTTCAGTAATACATTGGTAACACTTCAAAGACTGTAATTTTATAACTGTATATAGTTTAATTTATTATATTTCTGTATATTGTTTCTATCTTTACAACTTTTAATCATAAATAATATTTTTATATTCAGTTTCATATCAAATCTGTTTGCAGGATTTTAAATTAGCTATCCTACAAGGCTCCAAATTATTATGTGAAGGCAACCACCCACACCTGCAAAATAACTATAATTCTCAAAGAAGCTGTAAATAGTTGGAAAACATTTACAGGTTGTTTTTCTATTCTTTCGGATTTAACAGGTTTGTGTATCTGAGTAATTGTTCTGACCTAAAAAGAACTCAAAAGATAAATTGATCAAGGACAAGATTAGATGTTTTTTAAGAATGTAGGACAGGACTTGGTGAAGAAGGCCTTCGCTAGAATTTAACAAGATCGAGTGCTTTCTTTTGTAACCTCTATAGTTCAGATGGGCGATGCAAGAAAAAAAAACCAACAGGACTAGTAGAGGATGATTTAGAAGGAGACTAGCCGGTGACGGTAGTTACTGAAGATGATGAGACAGTTTCAACCCTTCTACATGCGGAATCCTCAGACACAAGTTTTTTATGTAGAGTTCATTGAGTGCGTCATGGTTCATGGAAGGAAGTGGTAAAGCAACTTAGAAAGTGACAACGCACTTACCTTGAATATTTTAGACGTAAAATGTGCTGCTTGTCTAAATAACGGAGCTGTGGCGGGAAAGGTTGATTCAATGTGAATTTTGAGTTTAGCTCCAGTTTACCTTCCTCTTAGTGCAGCGTCTGTATTCTGACGCTGTCACAAACTTGACTCCTCCAGTGTTCCAATCTTGAGTTGTATTTTTTTTAAGATATCCAAAAAAGTCGGCGATGGTGGAGCTTAAAACGAACTCTTTACGTCGCTTCATGATTAGAGAAACCTAGACTTCAAACTATGGTCATGACACTTTGGAGACAAACTCAACATTCACAGGCCTAATTTGTTGTGTTTAATCATAACTACAACATTCAGAGTTTGCACTCTCAGCTTAAATGCTTTCTGCTTTAATGATAATATTTACATTTGGCATTTCATTTAATTAGTTCAAAACGAATGATTTTTAAACGTTTTATTAATTTATTATTACCATATGTATCTGACTGAAGATTCTTGGAGCATTGGAAATGTTTTCATTCAATACCACAAGTAAATTACTACATATTTCTCAATATTAATGTTGTTTTCACGAGGCCTTCAACATTCACATGTGAACATTCACAAATAATTAAATATTAAAATTAGTTTTTATTCCTTACATTAAATGATGTAATTAATTATCATATTTTACATTTAAATTGTTTATACAACTGACTGACTAATATTTCCAAATTATTTATCGTGTGTTATTTTATATGTATTGTTTGGAAAAATTTAAATATTTATTCATTTATGAAGTTGCCTGACGATGAAATCTTCGATTCTAAAAGGCCTCGCAAAAATAAAATAAAATTGGAAAATATGGAGTAATTTACTAGTGGTATTATAAAAATATGTAATACTTTTGAGATATTTTATAGGACATGGGGATATATTAAAATATCAGGGACACATATAATAACTTTAATTATTGTTTAGTACATATATTAACTAAAGGTATAGATTTAAAAGACAATTAAAAATTTGTATAAATATTGAATGCAATATTGTTACTGTAAACAGGAATGTACGTAAGTTTTGGGGAAAGCTTCATATGGTAGTAATCAGAAAGGGCTACACAATTTTTTTAGTTATTCTTAGCATGGCTCCGGTCATCTACAACAGACCTAAAAGCAAAAGGAATTTTAATCTAAATCAGTTCATATTATCTAAATTTAGAAATTTAGGATTAAAATTAACTCCATTCATGTTTTCGTCGGTGGTGTTTCATTAAATAAGAGCTTGCCAAATATTTTAATGTTTCCTCCTCTGACAACCACATGTTCCATTTCGGTGACGGTTCATAATTTTTGTTCTGACTGTGTATTTGATCCTCAGTAGGCTATAGATTTCTTTTCCTACTACTAAATTATATTAGTGCCAAGGTTGGTTCAAGTTTTGTAAAATTCACTTTTGAAAGTGTCAGAGCGCGTGTATTAGTGATATGTTTATTATAATTTTCAAAACTATTATCCATTGATTTTTGCAACAAGAAGAATATTATAGTTATTAAACTGAATATATATTTAAAAATGAAAGATTGTAATTTACCTTTACGATTTACTGGATAAGGAATGAAAACTAATAGTTGAAAGCCTATGATAAAAATTTGGCTGTCAATCACTATCAAATTGCATTGAAATAATGCAGATGTAACATTTTAACGGTCAATGATGACGTTTACAATGAAACGTTTGCCGTGCATTACTTAAGAGCTGATATCTTCATTATTTCTTAGCCAATTTTTACGATCTAGGTGTCAACAATTTTGTAATTAAATGTTACAACTACTCCTATTCTTTAAAACCCGTTTATCCGTCTGTCATCTTGAAAGGTGATAAGATAGTTAAATATCCAGGATACCAGGATTTTGAATGTAACGAAATTGTATTTGAATATAGTGGATATATGAAGAACAATAGAATATCCTAGTTAATTACCTGCCCGTTATTAAAAAGGAAGACTCGGCAATTTAGTTATGCAGTAAAATGAGGTAATTTGATGGTGAAGAAGTAACGTTTCCATTTAGTCATCCTAGCATCATATTAAACAGAAAACCTCGTTAAATAAATGAAGAACTTTACAAATAGTAATTAGTTTTTTCTTACCATTACTACGTTTTTATACTGAACACGTTGTACATGAGAATTACAGTCGAACAAATTAACGCACTTTAAAATTTATTCTGTGGTATTTTCTCCATATTAAAAACTTGTAAACTATAAAACTAACTTTTGTTACAGGTAAGAGTCGATGAGGCCTTTACTAAATTGGTGTCGTGAGTATATTTTTAATTTGTGGTTAATTATATGTTACTAACAAAAAGATATATCATAAGTCTTACACTATTGTACCAATTAGTTATTTGAAGTAGTGAAAAATATTAAACTCGTATATTGTATCCATTCCGTTAAAACTGTTAACAAGTGTTATTTTCAAATACCTATTATTATAATTACTCTTACAGTGGTTTACCCAAGACATAATTATCTCACCAGTTTTACTATAGATCGGATATAAGCACCGACCTATGCCAACAGCTTCATAACATTATTGCGAATACATTGACTTCGCTAGCAACACTGTCACACAAGCCTCAGGGCTGCATTGAAAATTCAGTGGATCCTCCGGCAAAACTACCTCGCCAGCCTAATGGTGGAGATGTGAACACAACGCTTCCCTTCCTGCAACACATAAAGTATCTTGCCCACGTAGGGAAAATTGGAAAAATACTATAGAAATAAACGTATGGAGCAGAGTATCGAAGTACCCAACAGAACTTGTTACGTTCTAACAACAATTCAAAAAATGTTAAAATGCTTAATCTTTTATGAAACCAAAAAGAATTTGTGTGTTGGTAACATACTGAGAGATGTCATATGATAAAATTTACAGCATAGTCTGTTTCTTTGGTATTCCGTCATGGTTACACGTAGCACCAATATCAACATGTTAGAATTTTAATCTTTTCTGACCTTGACCTTGTGACTTCTCTTAGACCGAGGAGATTTCATTTTCCAAATTAGAATCACACTAGGTCCTTTCTATCAAGACTTTATCAAAACAGATGACACTCAGGCATCTACAAGTTTTAAGAAGTACTTGTTGAGTCTTTTACAAATTAATTAGTTGAGCAGATAACCAAGTTAAGACTATTATATCCATGTGGCTTTGACCAATGATACACACTCACGTAGGAGAGTCAAGCTCACGAGACCCATTTTTTCACAGATCACGGATCACTCGCATCCATTTACCCGCCTCGTGATCAGCGGCTCTAACATCTAAGATGTAGGTTCAGGGTGGGACCTTCGTGTTTTTGCGCTTTTTGACGTATTCATCAACAAGAGTTACTTAAAGTTTATTACTGCCAGCAAACGTTTATTAACAAGGAGTATAGCGTATACTTGTTTTAATGCCAAAAAGGTATTAATAGCACAATATTAATTTGGACAATAATGAGAAGATACATAAATCTTTGTAATATAACAAGTATAAACGATTTTTTAAAAATAAATTACATACTTAAACGTGATAAGCAAGTATTTCGATTAATATTCACAAGATTGCGGCACAATTGCGGCAAAAGTCCTACACATTACCTATAGATTTGGCAATACCGTAATAAATAAAACAACAGGTAACTTGAAAAACGGCATAACTCGAGTTTTGCAATTAAACTTAAGAAAAAACTATACATTGCTTTTCGTTAGTAAGTTACAACGAAAAAGATAAATTCCAAGGGCTTCAAGAAGTTTTTGTATATTAAATAAAGCCACTAATATACATTTTTCGAAAAAAATGCGCCAGTCAATAAATCAATCCTTTTAGTGTATTCTGGACATTATTTGAATATTTCTGTATACATTTTAGTTCATGCAGAAAATTGTGATAATTTATAAGTATTTTACTGTAAACTGGATTCAATTGAAACTGTGGAACACATTATTCACAGTAACCGAAGGAATAAAACAGAGAGAGCGGCCACTAACAAGACCCGACGAGCCATTCCCCTGGGGACTACAACTTCAGGAAACGAGAGAGCGCAGCGAGTCCGTATCCAGTACAAATAGAATGGCAAACCAATCCACAAGACACATAGTACATTTTTATGTGGCAGAAAACCATTCAAGGAACCGCGGCTCAGTTTTGTACTTATCAAGGATACCATACTGATTTCTGTAGAAGTACGCTATACTACATGACGTAACATTTCGTTGATGTTGCATTTCACATTTCAGTCATTTCAGTTTTCATGAACAGTTTCAAGTCATTTCGTTTTCGATATATATTGCGGCTAGCCTTACTGGCAGAAATAACATTTTTCTAGCCCCATGACTGAGTCTTCTCTAAAACTCAGCCAATAAACTCGATACAATTCCAAGACTGAATTAAGGAAATGGGTTGATAGTGAACAGAGAATTGGACTAGGGCACACACAGTACTATTCGGAGAACGAATACCGACTCTACGTGTAAATAACTCACGGTGAGTGATCTTAAGTAGGCTTACGTTTCCGTTTAGGGATTTAAACCGATATATTATAGATGTTATATCTGTTTATCTTACTGTCATACCCGTCTCTGTGCGCGACATCTCCAACACAAACTGATCTATAGACTTCAAATTGTGCATGAAGCTTCATTTCTATAAGAGAACAATTGAGTTACATGAAAGTGCCTTTCACTCCATGGGTTTTTGGCTGTGCTGATATTTTTACATTGGTCTTAACCGTGATGGCAAGGAGAAAATAGGAGAATAAATAAATTTGTAAACAAACCGTATACAAGCATGTAAGATTTTAACCTGTTTCAACGCGTTTTTAATTTAAACACCTCTATGAAACGCAATGTAATAAAAAGATGTGAATGTATCATAAAGCAAAATATCCCGAGAACTATTTCATCTGTTGACGTTAAATTTTGCACGGTACTTTATATCTATACAAGTAAGAATTACATGATGATGCATGTCCAACCATTGAATTTTACTGAAAGTTTTTGAACTATACCTGTATATCATTCATTACACTGACACATTTTCCTTTTTCCTGCCAGGGGATCTAAAAATGTCTTCTATTGGCAGGGCATTTTGAGAATGAAAATAACTATAGATTTGAAATCTTTTATGCAACCTAAGCAAAACCTGCTACGCAACACGTGGTATGGTGTACTTCTACCTTGTTCGAAATTAGAATAATAGATCGGAATTATTTTAATGGCCAATATTCATTTAAGTTATTGGGATCTTATTTAAAAACATATACTTCTGATATACTTGTTATTCAACAAATTACATGCGAAGCCGCATGTAACAGAAAGTACAGACACATCTGCACGATATATCTGAAGGATGTCGGTGTCAAAGATGCACCATTTATAACCCAAAAATAGAACTGCGCGGCATGAATAATCCTTGGCTTAAAGAATTTAATATTTCACTACGGCCTGAATAAAAATCTTTTGATTTTAAATTGAATATAGTTTCATGTGTAATACTCTATGCAACATTTAAAATGTTGTTTACACTACTTAGTTGTAGTGAATAATAATATTATTCACGGTAAATCCACAGCTTTCCGATACAATTTGTTAATAGCATTTCCAATCAATTTCACACTCCTTTGAAACGACTAACATAAAAATTCAAATATAGTATCATATATTTGAATTTTTATTTTATTTGTTTTTAATTTTACCACTGTAAATGGTTTGTTACCCGCGGTTTCGCTGGCAATTTTGTAGTATTAGCACATGTATCGGACATGCAGACAAATCATATTTATTTGTGTTACATATGTTCATTTATATTTTGGCTTGGTATTTATACCATGAAGCCACTCGTATTTTATCTACAAAATGTATTAATTTATTCCAGTTGCCATATGTTTACTTTAACTTTTATACCATAACCTTAGATGTTTCTTTTTAGCAGATAGAGAAGTATTCTTCGAAAGACCTAACTTTTCTACTTATTTGGCAAGAAAAACCTTTCAATCAAACCAAAACATCTATTTATATTCAGATTTTCAAGACGCAAAAGTAATACTCTACATATACCTACAATAACATAATTTTAGTTATATTACCTTGCTATCAAAGTTATGTAAATTTCAATTACCACATACATTACTATACCTAGTAGAAACAACCGTAGTCAAGAATTAAATAGTTGAACAGTAAATTGTTTTTCTTTACTTTGTTACAACAATAAAATAACAAAATTGCTAAATTTAAAGATATATACTAAGGTTGTAACTTTACTAATCGGTTTTACTTAACTTTAGTTATAGATTAGTTAATTCTGTATTTCATTATTATACTTCGTAGTGAGGTATGTTCGTACAGCGCCGTTCTTTGGTCATAAGTCTTGCAACAAAAAAATGCGGGCTTTTAAACGTAATACCTATCCACCAAAATATAGTTCGAAAATATATGCTTAAAGAGTAATTTGGCCTGGTTTTTACGTATGTTAAAGTACTTTATTAATCTAAATAGCTTTGGAAATGCTAAGGAAAATGTAAACTTTAAAAGAGAATCGTAGTTAATGTGGGTTATTCTTTGCACATAGACATATGCCATTGGCGTCTATTTTGTTTGGACAATGTAAACTTTAAGAGGTAATCGTGGTTATATTGTGGGTTATTCTTTGCAGGTAGATATATGCCACTGGTGACTATTTTGTTTGGAAAATGTAAACTTTAAAAGAGAATCGTAGTTATTGTGGGTTATTCCTTGCACATAGATATATGCCACTGGCGTCCGTTTTGTTTGAAAATGTAAACTTTAAGAGGGAATCGTGGGTTATTCCTTGCAGAATATACCACTGGCGTCTATTTTGTACACGATCGTGTTAGGATCGTAGACCAAAAAGACGGCCTCAGAGAGTTGCTCACATATGTTGCTGTTTGTTTTCATAAGATATGTAGATAACGCATATTAAAGCCTATATAATAGCATTCTAAGATTTGAGTACAATTTCGTTTAGATACTAAAGTGAGCAAAACAGTATTCAATAGAGACAAGCCTGGTTGGAAATTTACAGATATATAATTGTTATTAAACATAAGTAATTTAGTATCGATACAAGAAGTAAACTTTTTATCAGTACAAATTGTACGGCTCAAGTAAAGCGTTAAGACGTGGTAATATAGATAGTAACGCTTTCACATTATATATACTGTATTATAAAATTATTTAATTTCTTAAATATGAGAATATACAAACAGCGCAGTAAATATAGTAAAGCCTGAACAATTAAAAATAGGTCATAGGTAAACAACACATGTGTAGTGGAAGTGTAATTCCATGAACTCTGTGAAGTGTAATCAAACTGTCGAGGGCAGGTAATAAAGGGTGACAAAGGCTTGTAAACATGATACAGTAGTAGTTTTTATCATTCATCTCTGACCAGGATTCATCCGCAGCAAACCGTACCTCCCTATAATGTATCAATAACCGGACACTATCAACTGGTGTATACACTAACATTGAATAAGAGTTGATCATTGCCAGTATCAGAGGAAATAGCTATATTTGACTTTATTAGTTATCTTAATTTTGTCTTTAAAACTCAAAATTAAAACATAAAAAATTTAAATGTTAAAGAAATAAATACAATTTTAAACTGTTGAAGTCCTCAAACATAAAATCATCTTAACCCATTGCAAAATAGATGGGCAACTAATTACATCTAGATTTTAGCTCTTCTTGGCGCATGGAAAAATATCGTAATGTTTGTGTAGAAAGTATTAAATTGAATTGAAATAAAGTTAGTTTTTATTACACAGGTGAAAATGTAGCTTTTGTGTAAGTCAATACATATCAGTCAAAAATAAGTAAACAATGAATAATAACAAAATTAAGACTATTAAACTTAAAATACCTAAGACCTAAAATAACATTAATCACAAGTGCCGTATAACACAAACGTTTAGAAAAAGCAAAAAGAATATTATTAACAATAATAAGCAACTTATGAATGCGATTAGACCTGCTGCATGACTTGGGTTCTGTCCGAGGGACTCCTGTATACTATAGAAAAGAATACCGGCCAATTGCATCTTTTAATGAACTTTAAATTATTTTACACTATTCTGATTTCTAATATACTGAGGAAAGAAATAAATAATATTGGACCAAAGTAAAAAGAAAAGTATTGTAATATGGATAGCCTGAATTTAAAAATTATAGGGTTTTTATTGTGTATTGTATTGTAAAAGTGATATAAGTATCAAAATTACTTCTGTTTTGAAACATGGAAATGCAGTAGTAAAGTAAAAGGCTTGATAATTTTAGAGTATCACTTTATCGGAAGAACGCCCAACAACTCGTTCGTTGGTCCAATCCCCAAACTATACTCAGAGCCCTCTTTTGGAAACCATAAGGCGGCCAAAAACATTATGCGTATCTAATTCTGGACTTGAATAAGCCACAAAACCCGGATTGAGAGTTTTCTAGGAGGCAAATCAAGATAAGTACTTCAGGGTATACATTGATTAATTAAAATATTTTGCAATGTAATTTATGTGGAATCTCCTACTAATACTGTAATATAAGTGAACACCCAGGAACTTAGTAAAAATGCCACTTTTCAAAGAGTGATTATTGAGAAAGAAAATCGGTCCGAATTTCCTAGAAAATAATACTGGGAGAGAACTTGATAATTACGATGATTAAAAATCAAAACGCTATAATTTGGAAAATTAATACAGTAAAAGAGAGCTTATTACGTTCGTTGGTAAGGAAATCAGGTACTGAGCCCTGAGTAAACATCCTGTCTTGACGATAGAGAATTCTGATAAATGAGTGTTTTAATTTCGAAGCATTAAATTCGGCCATTTAAGTAAGAATGAAACCAACTCATTGTAACTCATCGAATTCGACATCTTCCAAGCTTTTTAAACAAGATTAGATAATCAATCACATAAAATGCTCTGCTTAGATAAAAAAATAAGCCTAGAGTGTGTTTACTGGAGTCCAAGGAGGTCAGAATTCTCCTTAAAGAAAAAAAAACGGTTGCAGAAGAAGTAATTCGGTTAGCTCTAAAACCAAACTGATTGGGAATAAAATACCATACGATTCTAAAAAGTCAAGCAGCCTATTGTGAATAGTAGTTCAAAATTTTGGAAATTAAGCTATAAAAATATCCCTAAAAGAGTCGGAATCGATTTTATTTTAGGGGAATTTTCAACAGTGGAATAGTTTTATTGATTTTTAAATCATTAGGAAAACCATTTTGTTAAACTCTCTGTAGATCATCAAGGCAGCAATCCTATGCTGGCAGATGTGAGTTATTATAGTGTATGACAAAAGTTCGACTAATTATACATTTCTTAAACATATATGAATAAGGAATTCTAAGAGAGCCGATTTCCGCAATGTATAAGACGCCGGACTTTAAACTTGAGTTAGAAATAACACAGGTTAAAATTGTGGCTGTGAGCGTCAGTACCATCGACCTTGTTCTCCTCTTTATTCTGTTTGATGAAATCCTTGCAATGACTGGTGGCCAATGAGAAAGCAGGATCGACCTCTCTTTTTCTTAAAAAGCAAGTGTTTTTAAAAAGAAAAAAACCACTATCACGACGTATAGAGCACGCGACAGAACGTAACGAAAATTTTTGCTAACCAACAACTGCGACGTTCGAGTATTTTTCTGTAACATTGTTGTCCTTAGAACTTTTTACTCCATAATCGATAGTTCTTTTGTGAATCAAGAAGGATATTTTTTACTACATTTAAAGTCTTTAGAACCTTTCTCTCACCACAAAGATGAACACAGTCAATGACACAATTAATTATGAGGACCTGACTGGTGTTTATAAAATGGATCAAAAGGAAAAGGAATTCCACACAAAATGTTAAATACATAGTAATAGAAAACTGTTACTGATTACTTTTTTGAGTCTCAACAGAAGGTACTTTTGAATAATTATAATTTTAGATAAATTCTTTTAATTTTTAATATTTGATCCTTTATTAGCACGTAACTTTAGGTTTATTTTTAAAGGGTTGATTTAGTGTATACCACTAGTATAATATAACAGAAACTGGATAATAAATTAATATTTGTACAAACTTTTTATTACTTGGTGCGTTAAAAATTATTCGTATTTGTTAGAAAAACTGAAGGACTGGATTAATGCAATAACAAGAAGCTAAAGCAAAGCACGTGATGTCGGCCAAGGGTCCAATTAAACAGGATCGGCCCCACAGGGGTAATAGTGATATGGCAACACAGAAGCACATTATCATTGCAACATAAGCAGAATCGGTGGTTTGAATGAGAACTGCAGTTCAGCAGTTATACAAACAGATATATTCTATTTTTTTTAATTTCGTACTATTATCATGTACATAGCGTTCATAATTTATTTTCAGATAAGAATATCAGCATTTTTATACTGAAAGCTAGAAATATGTATAATTTTTGTAGCAATAAAACATTTTAACCTTCTAAAATAAATGCAAAATTACCAAGAAATTTACGATTAAACACTATATACACAAATTAAACGCTGTCTAATTAAATGAAAGCAGCTTTGAATGGTCTAAATAATTGTATGATTCTGTTAACAATCTAAACATGTACTCGTATGCATACTCAATGCTACAACGTGATCCATGTATCCACCAATTTATAAAATACTTTAATATTAGAAAGGGCTAAATGTTCGTACAACTTCAAACATCGATACTCCTAAGTCTTATTTTAATAATATATAATTTACTTAAATTGAAAATTATATGCAAATAGTTTATCCACAGTTATAATTACATAAAACACTGCATTGTTTTCTTTAAAAAAAACTCTACAAAAGCCAATCAATATCAATCTAATAAATGTAAAAATAAGTAAATATAGAGCTATGTTTTATATCTATTGAAATAAATGTTGCATCGGGAAACTATACATTATTGTATTTCACTTTAAAATTTAAGAAATGTGCAAGAGACTTAGAATAATATTGCTTAATCACATTTGTTTCCAAAATTTAAAAGCAAATTGTTGCTCACCAGCAATAAAATCTTTAGGGCCTAGCGAACTTTCTATTGCCGGAGTCAGAGACATTAGAAGCAGGAGATGCCCCACAAGTTATTTCCCATTTTTCTTTGTTTAATATAAATCTTGATTTTAATAAATCGCATTGACCTTGTATGTCTATCACATTTTAAATAATCGCCACATACTAATGTTCCATGCTACTATGGTTATGTGTTAGGAAATTTATACAGTTTCTTTTATACTTTAAAACTATATTAATTTAAAATGTATGTAAATATTAGTCTTTATTCCAACGAAATGTCCAAAGGTCTTTAACAATAATTTGTAAATTTCTCCTTATAATAAAACAATCACCAATATATAGTATGTTACTGAACTCAACAATTTAATTCATTTCTAAAAGCATTATTAAAAAACTTAACAATTTAGCTTAGATATCATTGTAATAGTCTACTTTGTTACCATTCGTCGCTGTTTTTATTTTTAAATTATACCCCTATCACATCAGAGAGTATGGCTTAATAGTTAATTTTCGTATTTTTATCGACAAATGTGAATGAGGTGCTATAACCTGATTATTTTATCAAGGCTGCATTTTAAGTACGTATGTACTGTTGTGCAGTAATTTCAGTTTAAAAAATATTATTCTTCAATAACAGTTCTCTACTTCAACGCATGAGGGAAAGAAACACCATGTCTAGGTTCCCAGCTGTGGGTTCAAACAGTCCCAGAATAATTTTGTGACCGCAACACAAACCAACACGAGCAATATTAGCATAGCTCCGCCTGTAGGAATGTTTGCTATTGGAACCATCCGGGGTTCTTCTCAGAACACAACTTGAGAAGAAACGCTAACCCAGAGAGAGACTAGTCATTACTCGTGGCTATAGAAACCTCGTGATGTACACATGATGAAACCGGTTACTTCAATAAATCTTTCTATTTGAATCATCTTTAATCTAATATTGAGAATACATTTTAAAACTCTGTTTTAACATTGAATTGTTTTGCGCAATAAATTAATGTTTTTTATTGTATGTTATATATGACTGATTAGTAGGTCTACTCGTAAAGCCTTAGTTCCTAGGCTTTCGCGGCCGGTGTCATAACGAACATGAAAGTCTTCCGGATTGCACGGCTTTGAAACATCGCTTACACAAGTAACTTCTTGAAATATTATGTCCTCGCTGTGGCTAGTCATCTTCAGTCAACAGATTGAATCTTAACAATAGTAGGGTTGGTTGAGCCTTAGCCAATCACAATAAAGTTCATCTTTCATTCAAATCACCTATGCAGATTAGGCTTGAAATTTTTTGACTGAAAATGTCTTTCCACTTCGACGCTGATATACTTCAAGATTTTAACTGTAAAAATGTAAAGAATGACTTATTTTACCAGATGAAGTAAGGACTACGAAGCCCTTCCTAACACTTTACCTGGCGACCAACGGCTTAATATTGTCACTTCCAACTTATACCAACGGCCGGGCAGGCGGGCTGCTTGCAAGGACAGGATCGCTCAGCGGTCACTCATCCAAGCAGCAGCCACGCTGGACGTTGTTTGATTCGGTTATCTCGCGATAAAATCCGTACCTGATAATCTGCGTCATTGGCTCTTCTTGTGTGTTATTTTTGGAAAAATGTATAAATTTGTACTTGTTTTATTACCTACTAGTATTGTTTATTGTATGGCCTATAAATAATGCTTTTGTAGGTTTATTTTCTTCACTTTGTATTATTATTATTCCCCATTTTATTTTGGTTTCTACGTATTTTAATACTACCGTGTATCCCTTTTCAATTCAAGAGATTTTTTTAATACTTATACTCTAAATTTTAAAATGTGCAAACAAGTGGCGCTTGTAATATATCATTTCTAGTATTCTTTTTAGGAAAACACCAGCCCGGTGAAACCTTCTGCCACCAGTCGCATCGTACTATTGAATATGCATCAAGTATATATCCACCAGCAATAGTCGGACAGGCGGGCTGCTTGCAAGGGCTTGATTGCTCAGTCACCCATCCAAGCAGCAGCCACGCTCAACGTTGCTTGGTCCTGTTATCTTATAATATGTTTTAAACTACTCGTATTACTCTCGAACTGTGATGAAATAAATAAAAGAACCACTGTCAGATTGATATTTACATTGTTCGTTGTTACAATGTAGAATGTGCTGATTAGTATTCATTTCCATGCAGTCTGAATTGTGTTTCCAAATAAGTACAAACAATCTATGCAAATATTTATATAAATATTCTCTAATAACTATACTAGCTCGTGTAAAAACAATAACTCAATAATTAATTTAATATAAATAGTCCTTATATGCTCTTCTGAACACTCGTCATAGTGTGATACATTACATTTTATATTATATAAATAAAGTCACAATGTGTAATAAATGAATAGAATAGCCTTATTTTTATGATCACAGACTTTGAAGCTTAGAATTCGGAATATTACACTCGTTTATTACATGATAGTATTATTCGTATCTGGGATATTTGTGTTAAAACATTAATTCTCCTCCTATTACGACTTTTCAGCCATATTCAATCTTAAATTATTTTCTTTGCGTTGAATCATTGGCTGTAGTTACTTATTAAATATTGGACATTATTGGGAACTAATTTCATACATTTATTGGTTTGGAGTATCAACACAGTTAGGTTACATTATATTAAACATATCGCAACAAATATAATCCAACTATCCGATACGTGTACTGAAAGGAATTAAACGTGTACTGAATTGGTAGTGCCCACTGAAATGAAAATGCAACTCATTTAACTAATCTGTTCGGCAAACAGTTTCTCCCTTTCCTCAGGCGCTATACATTTTCCTACAGAACGAGAACGATTTTATCTGCATTAGTTTTAACTCGTTATTTAGAGGTATGACTAACAATAATATGGAAACTATATTAAATATTGTATAAAAAATTTTAAAAAATCAATCTCATTGATTGTTTTATCAGATACACTCATTGCAAAACCTTGCATTGTTTTAATTGAACTAATTCAATGTTGATTTTTGTAATTAATTATATAATCCTAAACGATCCAGGAATCTAAGTCATTCAGAAGAGTTTGTTCTAAATAATACCAGACTCGATGATATAATTATACAAGGTAAGAGAACATTACACTGTGCGTCCTGTAAGAGTCTACGGTTGTCTATAGCTCATTTTATCCTCGAGATGTCCTGTGGACAGATAGACTAACAGACGGTCACTGTGACAGAAGAGACACTTTTTGACCCCAGGCACACGTTAGAGAAAATGTGCCAAACTGCTGAGTGATAGACTTCAATGACGATCAGTCAAATCCCATGGAGGAACATGCACCATTGTCAATGTATTATTTTCTATGTAGAAATAAAGACTCCTGAAAAATGCAAAGCCTACAAATGAAATCTTTCTCTAAACTCGAGCCATCAGACACGACATTGACGTTGTTAAATTACTTTAGGTGAAAAATTGTCAAGTCCATATCTCAGTATGTTCTTGATACATTTAGCGGAAAACGTATACACAGACAGACGGAAATGGAATTTTGCCCAATATTTTTTCCTCTAAAGGAAAATAAATTTTTACTTGAGATATCAACAGAGGTATAGGCTTTGAAAACGATCAGCCAAATCAAATGGAGGGACATGCACCATTATTGAATTCGAGTTACGTTTTATAGAAAATGAAGCTTCAAGCAAAGTTCAACAAACCTGCAAGTCTGTTAGTTTAAGAGATATCGTGTGGACAGTCAGACATACCGAATTAGTAGATTGTCCAGTCCCTTGAATGACAGGCTTTACTAAAGCTCACCGCATACATAATAAAAATTGCGTGCTATACAAATACATATTTATTATTTACCAGAAGAAAATCTGTAAATATTCTAGCCTTAACGTTTTTTGTGATATTTCATCTGATTACACAACACTGCACATAATGTGTAGGTGACTGCTAGTTATTTTGCGGTCAGCTGTGTTTGTCGGCGAGGGTGCTTGTCAAATGCACTCTAAGTGTATAAATATGTATCAGGTTCCATTTCTCGTTTCACTACACAATTATCACACACGTAGCAGTTTAGCTTCAATCGATTTCACTCCAGAAACCACTCAAGGTCTGTGATAAAAAGGTTGTCTGTGTACAATAATAATTACAAAGCTTCTTTTTATACTCCAACAAATAGTTTATTACTCACGTTATATTATACCTGCATCCATTGTTTCACAAGGTAAACGACCAATGCCTGGGAGCTATCCAAAGCTCTAGTCAAACGGTGTTAGTAAAATATGCAGAGGAAACTCAAGTCGATATGGGTTCACACGTCCCTCAGAATTATTAATGTATCGCGTCCTATTTATCATCCGTTACATTACCGTAATATAAACCTGAAAGATTTTACTGGATAAAATAAAATATGAGAAGTTATGTTCCTAAACAAATTAAATTGTATTTAATATTTGTGTCCTCTTCATTTAAAAAGAATACTGTTTTAGTTTTTCTGTCTGAAAACCGTTTCAACCAATATTTATACATCCAGACATGCTGGCCAGGACATGGGAAGAGCTAGAATATACTTTCTGAATTGGAAACAAATCTTGGTTATATTACATTTTTGAATTCATATAAAATACTAAATCAAGTTTCAGATTTGATTAAAATATTTAACCCAAAATTGCGGAGTTCATTTGTGGAAACCCGGCAGAATATACTTTTGTCATTTGAACTTGAAATCAAAATTATTTTTGTCCGTAAGTATTGAAGGCCCATGTTTTTATGTAAGTGCGTAGCACAAAATAATCACACCCCAAAACTAGTAAGGTGTTAAATACAAAATAACGAAGAATGACAAGAAATATTTTGTTTAACTCACATGAAATCATCAAAATTGTTTTATTCAATGAAAATATAGTGCTCAATCATATCACTTAAGCTACCTAAATTCAAAATTATCTTCAATTAAGAATTTTTTCAAAGTTGAATGAGACCTATGTTATTAGAATGTGAATAACTATGAATAATTTAGGGTGAGTATGAAGTAAAAATGTAGGCTTGTGCCGTCAGTGAAGTATTCGTGAATTATATTATTATTATTATTTACACGGAATAAACCAAATTGATGACTTTGACATGGCTTAAGTAATGCCTTCGTGTGCCATATTTTGTTTAATTGTGCAAAACAACGAAACCTTTATGTGGTATGTAACCCATATTTGCTTTTATGTATCAGACTGTGACCTCATTTTCAAACTTTGGCTTTAATGAAACGTGGTAGCCCTTATGTTTGCTTAAAATTCAATTAGTTTAACAAGGCATCATAAGTTCTAAGAGATTGGGTGAACCTCTTAGCCAGATTCTCGTTATCTCGTTTTAGCTTCGGTATTAACCTTTTACATTAAATGTAAATAACTAGCGTTTTTAACATACTTTATTTAATTATGAGTCCTTGAAATGTATATAAATATTACAATTTAATATAAATTACTAATGTGGTCTTAATTTTTTAAAGTTAATCTTTTTACAATAAATAATTATACTAAATTATAACTAAACTAAAATAATTTAATAAGACCTGAGTAAATTAAAATTGTCATAAATATACACATATATTGGTCGCGGCTACTATATTACATTGGCGTTGGTAATATAATGAACTCGAACCAGAAGTGCTCATACATGTGCAAAGCCTACGAAATTGCGTGCAAAGTCGTGGGTAACTGCTATTAAATAACTATATTTTAAAGTTTTACTAATACACTAATGTTTTCAGCAAACATGTTTTATCTCGTATAATTTATGCTTTTAACATTCGGCAATACACAGTTTGCAGGCGGTGTTTGTTTGATTAAGAACTTGCTTAGAGAATAATATAGAATATATTTTCACTGTGCGTTTGATATGTTAAAACAGTTTAAAAGTATTGCTTAAATCGCTCAAAAGTGTGTAACTAGGTCTGTATACGCAAATAAAACTTTTTAAGCATAAGTAATATACTATTCTTTGTAAGATTGTAAGGAATAAATCACGTCTTTACGAGATGTAGATGTACTTCCAGTGCTGACCATTACGCGGTTTCGTACCCGGCTGGGGACCTAGAGATTGGGATTAGAACCTGATCAAGGTTTGCTTCCTCTAGGGACCACTTTATTTTGTTGTTCTCTTAGGAAAAAACTGAGAAATTGAACTTAGTTATAAAAGGACCATTGTGCTGCTTCCTGAGTTTCAGGATCTTCTGGATGGGTAGGATTTGTGGTACTATCTCCTACTATCAAGATCCATCAAGATTGATGAACTATTGTAGTCATTTATCGCAATAATGTAGTAACTGGAAGCCAGATCTGTACCATCCTCTCCATTCAAACAGGCTGGGGTAGTACACTTTAATAAATAGGCTTGCAACAGCCTAGATAGTAACAAGGCCTTAAATCATAGAGAGCCCCACCAACTCCAACAGTCATCACATGCAAAACCCTAGACCTATCGATTTAGCCTTGCACCCCTATTTGCGCTTCGTGATGTGCTCTTTAACATCCATAAGTTTTTACAGATTACAGTGGGACATTGGTATTTCCGCAACCAGTGTAGGTGTAGGAAGGTATAAACCAGTCAGAAATGAACCCTCCTGGTGAAATGAACTCTGTCTTCTTAACTATAAGAAGAACTTTACTACTTGGGATTTTCTCTGTCGGACTGAGTAACACCGATGGTGCATTCCCATTCTCATGATGTCTGGATTTTCAGTACAACTCTCTCTCTGTTACAATAAGTGGATATCCTTATCCGATCCTGTTACAGTTGTAATGAGTTAGAGAATCTCCTACTCTCACCCAAAACCCGAGCATTAGACCGGTATGGTAATCGTCTCTCTCCCCTTATAAAGATCCTTATATTCAAGATGTCCCTATAAAAGACAAACAAAACAATGAAGTTTTTGTCCCGAAATGTCAGATGATACAGTTCGTCTCCCAATAAATTATACCACCATTGTAAACATTCACTAATCTTTAGTTAAGTTAGGTTAAAAGCCAACAGTCCCAAACAATAGTAGCCATTAGTCACTATAAGTCTGTTGAATTGTATCGCTCTGTTTACTTTTGTAAATCTTCTCATTAATTTAGTCTTGACGCCGAATTTTTAAACAACTGCTGCATACCGAAGCGACTCTGTTTTTCGACCAGGATTTTGTCACAATTAATTGCGTGTATACACTTATATAAACACTTATACAGATTTCATATAATTAACACTTTGTCCTTCAAAAATTAGATTGTGAATACCTTATTAACAAAGATTTCATTACTCATATTCTCTGTTACATTTAATGGACAAACCGTAGTAAGATACAACATAGAATGGACTCCATATAATTTTTTTAGAAATTGCTAAAAACCATTATTCTAAAAATAATAAGTTATAGATTTCAAACATAATAAACAGGCACATGAGAAACTAGATGACAAAAGGCATTGCATTAGGGGTTATTATTACAAAACACTTTATGCTTCTTCCCCATAATGTTGCCGGATTATTCAAGGGTCAAATGGACCATAAACTAAACACAGAGACTTTTGGATAGGAGATGATTTTAATGTTCATCATTTTTAATTCCAAAAGGATAATGCGTTATAAAGTTGTAGCTGGTTATTACGACGTTTAGTAGGCCTACCTATCAATCATTTGCAACGATGTTATAATATTGTACAATCCCCTCAAAAACCTTCGGCAGCAAGAAGGTATAGCTGGAACTCAACGTTTACTCTTGGGTAAGATTTGTTTTCAACCAACATTTGCAGTTGAACCAAATTAAAAACCAAAATCAAACCACGCTATTGAGTGGTTGTAAAGAGCCGGTGGATGGCCGAGCGGACTAAGATGTCGGACTTTGCACCCAGTCAGAGTTAAAGTTGATTTAGTGTGGAACAATTTTAAGTATTTAATACCTCGATAGCTTGTATTAAACCACGAATATCCAATATGAATTTAAAACTACCTAGGTATTGCAAAGAAAAATAAGAGCTTTAAAGAGTACATGAGGTTTTATTTATATTGTTAATAATTTCATTATTTTAATGATAATCATAATTTATATTTTTAATTTTAATCTGCAATCTTGCTTTGGTTTTAAACATTTAACATTTTAATTTAAAACTTTTTTAAATTTATAATTATATGTAGTTCACTTAAGTAACAATAAATAATTAAGTTATGCTTTTGTAATTTAACTAACTTATAAATAGTTCCAATAGTTAATTCGATTCAAATGAAACTTTAGAGGAATTAAAAACTGTAATTAATGTCTATTATTTGTCATTTTACAACCGTTTATTTGTATAAAAAAAACCGTTGTTATTTTTTTCAAAAATATTTATGTCAGTTTTATTTCCTTATAGGGTGAGAATGAGCGTGAAGCTTGTCAGCACTTATTTCCTCGTTTATTAATTACAAATCTCAATAAAAACCCTTGGTTTCATTTTAATTTATATTCAAACAGTTTATTTGTTAATTATTTATCCTAAACGGAGCAACGTCTTCCACCCAAATGAGCAAACTGCATATAATAATTGACAAGGTCATTCCTGTCTGGTGGTTTGCTTGTTCAAGCAAGAAGATCGCGGTAGATTAAAATACAAATTCAATTAACTCATGTCATGAACTACACGTTTTTAAACAGCACACTACATCCAACTTACTTTTATAAACTACTAAAGATATGAATTATATCTAGCAATCACCCGAGAGAAACTTCTCCTTCGTAATTTGAGAACAACGCAATCGTATAAAGAACCAAAACCAAAAAATATATTATTAGTTTCATTGTTTCAATTTACCTTAAATCGGATGAAGTCTTTAACTTTTATAATTCCCCGCTTGATTAAAAGCCTTTTAATCAATATAAAAAAATAAATAAATAATTTATAAATAATATTAATATATATATATATATGTTTTATATATATATATATATATATATGTTTTATATATATATATATATATATATATATGTTTTATTATTTAATAATAATTAAATAATATAATTTCCTTTTTATATTGCAATAAAATCACAAATTTATTATTGCCTTAGTCTTAGATTCTTAGATACTAAACAAAATAGATTAAATTTAATATAACAGCAGTTTTATTTTGTCTTTATTTAGTTTGCAACTGGACGCTTTGGAAGACTGGACGCTCATCGGACTATTTATGTGTTACTAATTAATAAGAAATATCATCGACACAAAGTCTATTCCTATTCTACACAAAAATTGTTTCTTGTCTAAGCATACAAACAGATAATTGAGTAGCGGACTGGCCAATAAGTAGGACTTGATAACTTACATTGTGCTAAAACAGTGGCCTAGTACTGTTTAAATTGTCATTCATTGGGTTATGTGTGACAGGGTTTAAAGTTTGAATTAAAATGTTTATTTTTATTTTGTTTTACTTTTTGCAAAGAGATATTATTAGATACGAATACATAGACTCTTTTAATATAATTATTTAGTAAGTTTGAAACGATTATTTGAGAGGATTATACCTGTATTATGTAACCTAAAAAGCACACTTATATGGTCTAAAGTGTTCAAAACACTACTAAACTTTAAATTAATTTTCATAAGGTTATGGGTGTGATAGGATATAAATTTTGAATTAAAATGTGGATTTTTATTTTTATTATTAAATACAAATACAGAGGCCTTTTTAATATAATAATTGGGTTTTCTAATGAAGCGATCATTTAAAAATATTAAACCTGTATTAAGTTCCTACAAAGCCCACTTGTAATCTGAAGTCTTCAAAATTCTATTAAAGTTTTTGAATGTTTATTTTGGATTTTTTATAAAGTAATTTCAGGTAACACAGTTTGTGTCCAATTTATGCGTCTGCAGATTTTATATAAATCAATGAAACATGTTTTTACATGAATGCACGTCGATTCAACACCAATGTTCCAGTAATTAATGTTCCAGTTTTACTTCCATTTATTCCAGTTTTAAAGAGCCAAGAGCATTAATTTCGTACAGACCTCCATAAGCGATAGCTTCCCGCTATAAAAAGTTTTTATTGATGACAGTTATTCGAAAATACCCTCTCAAAGGTTTGGTTCTGTCATTTATGAGTTGCTGGAAATGTTTGTTTTAAACGGCAAACGAGTTTATCGACTGTGCGCTTCATGAAATACCGCTAAAAATATCGCATTTTATTTGAGTCTTTGGGAAATCCTCTTTATACTACCTATAAGTACTTTTTATATTATTCTAATTAAGTTTTTCCCTTGTGTTATGAAGTTTGAATGTTTGCACTACAAAAAATAATAAGTGATGACTCTGTATAAGATACATGGCGATTTGACCCTTGGATTGTATAAAATACTATTTATATTAGTGGAACAGCAAAAAACCCAAATGCTTCTCCAGAACTTTTTCAGTAATACATTGGTAACACTTCAAAGACTGTAATTTTATAACTGTATATAGTTTAATTTATTATATTTCTGTCTATTGTTTCTATCTTTACAACTTTTAATCATAAATAATATTTTTATATTCAGTTTCATATCAAATCTGTTTGCAGGATTTTAAATTAGCTATCCTACAAGGCTCCAAATTATTATGTGAAGGCAACCACCCACACCTGCAAAATAACTATAATTCTCAAAGAAGCTGTAAATAGTTGGAAAACATTTACAGGTTGTTTTTCTATTCTTTCGGATTTAACAGGTTTGTGTATCTGAGTAATTGTTCTGACCTAAAAAGAACTCAAAAGATAAATAGATCAAGGACAAGATTAGATGTTTTTTAAGAAGGTAGGACAGGACTTGGTGAAGAAGGCCTTCGCTAGAATTTAACAAGATCGAGTGCTTTCTTTCTGTTACCTCTATAGTTCAGATGGGCGATGCAAGAAAAAAAAACAACAGGACTTGTAGAGGATGATTTAGAAGGAGACTAGCCAGTGACGGTAGTTACTGAAGATGATGAGACAGTTTCAACCCTTCTACATGCGGAATCCTCAGACACAAGTTTTTTATGTAGAGTTCATTGAGTGCGTCATGGTTCATGGAAGGAAGTGGTAAAGCAACTTAGAAAGTGACAAAGCACTTACCTTGAATATTTTAGACGTAAAATGTGCTGCTTGTCTAAATAACGAGCTGTGGCGGGAAAGGTTGATTCAATGTGAATTTTGAGTTTAGCTCCAGTTTACCTTCCTCTTAGTGCAGTGTCTGTATTCTGACGCTGTCACAAACTTGACTCCTCCAGTGTTCCAATCTGGAGTTGTATTTTTTTAAGAGATCCAAAAAAAGTCGGCGATGGTGGAGCTTAAAACGAACTCTTTACGTCGCTTCGTCATTAGAGAAACCTATACTTCAAACTATGGTCATGACACTTTGGAGACAAACTCAACATTCACAGGCCTAATTTGTTGTGTTTAATCATAACTACAACATTCAGAGTTTGCACTCTCAGCTTAAAATGCTTTCTGCTTTAATGATAATATTTACATTTGGCATTTCATTTAATTAGTTCAAAACGAATGATTTTTAAACGTTTTATTAATTTATTATTACCATATGTATCTGACTGAAGATTCTTGGAGCATTGGAAATGTTTTCATTCAATACCACAAGTAAATTACTACATATTTCTCAATATTAATGTTGTTTTCACGAGGCCTTCAACATTCACATGTGAACATTCACAAATAATTAAATATTAAAATTAGTTTTTATTCCTTACATTAAATGATGTAATTAATTATCATATTTTACATTTAAATTGTTTATACAACTGACTGACTAATATTTCCAAATTATTTATCGTGTGTTATTTTATATGTATTGTTTGGAAAAATTTAAATATTTATTCATTTATGAAGTTGCCTGACGATGAAATCTTCGATTCTAAAAGGCCTCGCAAAAATAAAATAAAATTGGAAAATATGGAGTAATTTACTAGTGGTATTATAAAAATATGTAATACTTTTGAGATATTTTATAGGACATGGGGATATATTAAAATATCAGGGACACATATAATAACTTTAATTATGGTTTAGTACATATATTAACTAAAGGTATAGATTTAAAAGACAATTAAAAATTTGTATAAATATTGAATGCAATATTGTTACTGTAAACAGGAATGTACGTAAGTTTTGGGGAAAGCTTCATATGGTAGTAATCAGGAAGGGCTACACAATTTTTTAGTTATTCTTAGCATGGCTCCGGTCATCTACAACAGACCTAAAAGCAAAAGGAATTTTAATCTAAATCAGTTCATATTATCTAAATTTAGAAATTTAGGATTAAAATTAACTCCATTCATGTTTTCGTCGGTGGTGTTTCATTAAATAAGAGCTTGCCAAATATTTTAATGTTTCCTCCTCTGACAACCACATGTTCCATTTCGGTGACGGTTCATAATTTTTGTTCTGACTGTGTATTTGATCCTCAGTAGGCTATAGATTTCTTTTCCTAGTACTAAATTATATTAGTGCCAAGGTTGGTTCAAGTTTTGTAAAATTCACACTTTTGAAAGTGTCAGAGCGCGTGGATTAGTGATATGTTTATTATAATTTGCAAAACTATTATCCATTGATTTTTGCAACAAGAAGAATATTATAGTTATTAAACTGAATATATATTTAAAAATGAAAGATTGTAATTTACCTTTACGATTTACTGGATAAGGAATGAAAACTAATAGTTGAAAGCCTACGATAAAAATTTGGCTGTCAATCACTATCGAGTTGCATTGAACTAATGCAGATGTAACATTTTAACGGTCAATGATGACGTTTACAATGAAACGTTTGCCGTGCATTACAACAGTTAAGAGCTGGTATCATCATTATTTCTTAGCCAACTTTTACGATCTAGGTGTCAACAATTTTGTAATTAAATGTTACAACTACTCCTATTCTTTAAAACCCGTTTATCCGTCTGTCATCTTGAAAGGTGATAAGATAGTTAAATATCCAGGATACCAGGATTTTGAATGTAACGAAATTGTATTTGAATATAGTGGATATATGAAGAACAATAGAATATCCTAGTTAATTACCTGCCCGTTATTAAAAAGGAAGACTCGGCAATTTAGTTATGCAGTAAAATGAGGTAATTTGATGGTGAAGAAGTAACGTTTCCATTTAGTCATCCTAGCATCATATTAAACAGAAAACCTCGTTAAATAAATGAAGAACTTTACAAATAGTAATTAGTTTTTTCTTACCAGTTCTTCATTACTACGTTTTTATACTGAACACGTTGTACATGAGAATTACAGTCGAACAAATTAACGCACTTTAAAATTTATTCTGTGGTATTTTCTCCATATTAAAAACTTGTAAACTATAAAACTAACTTTTGTTACAGGTAAGAGTCGATGTGGCCTTTACTAAATTGGTGTCGTGAGTATATTTTTAATTTGTGGTTAATTATATGTTACTGACAAAAAGATATATCATAAGTCTTACACTATTGTACCAATTAGTTATTTGAAGTAGTGAAAAATATTAAACTCGTATATTGTATCCATTCCGTTAAAACTGTTAACAAGTGTTATTTTCAAATACCTATTATTATAATTACTCTTACAGTGGTTTACCCAAGACATAATTATCTCACCAGTTTTACTATAGATCGGATATAAGCACCGACCTATGCCAACAGCTTCATAACATTATTGCGAATACATTGACTTCGCTAGCAACACTGTCACACAAGCCTCAGGGCTGCATTGAAAATTCAGTGGATCCTCCGGCAAAACTACCTCGCCAGCCTAATGGTGGAGATGTGAACACAACGCTTCCCTTCCTGCAACACATAAAGTATCTTGCCCACGTAGGGAAAATTGGAAAAATACTATAGAAATAAACGTATGGAGCAGAGTATCGAAGTACCCAACAGAACTTGTTACGTTCTAACAACAATTCAAAAAAAGTTAAAATGCTTAATCTTTTATGAAACCAAATAATCCAATAAAAAGAATTTGTGTGTTGGTAACATACTGAGAGATGTCATATGATAAAATTTACAGCATAGTCTGTTTCTTTGGTATTCCGTCATGGTTACACGTAGCACCAATATCAACATGTTAGAATTTTAATCTTTTCTGACCTTGACCTTGTGACTTCTCTTAGACCAAGGAGATTTCATTTTCCAAATTAGAATCACACTAGGTCCTTTCTATCAAGACTTTATCAAAACAGATGACACTCAGGCATCTACAAGTTTTAAGAAGTACCTGTTGAGTCTTTTACAAATTAATTAGTTGAGCAGATAACCAAATTAAGACTATTTTATCCATGTGGCTTTGACCAATGATACACACTCACGTAGGAGAGTCAAGCTCACGAGACCCATTTTTTCACAGATCACGGATCACTCGCATCCATTTACCCGCCTCGTGATCAGCGGCTCTAACATCTAAGATGTAGGTTCAGGGTGGGACCTTCGTGTTTTTGCGCTTTTTGACGTATTCATCAACAAGAGTTACTTAAAGTTTATTACTGCCAGCAAACGTTTATTAACAAGGAGTATAGCGTATACTTGTTTTAATGCCAAAAAGGTATTAATAGCACAATATTAATTTGGACAATAATGAGAAGATACATAAATCTTTGTAATATAACAAGTATAAACGATTTTTAAAAATAAATTACATACTTAAACGTGATAAGCAAGTATTTCGATTAATATTCACAAGATTGCGGCACAATTGCGGCAAAAGTCCTACACATTACCTATAGATTTGGCAATACCGTAATAAATAAAACAACAGGTAACTTGAAAACGGCATAACTCGAGTTTTGCAATTAAACTTAAGAAAAAACTATACATTGCTTTTCGTTAGTAAGTTACAACGAGAAAGATAAATTCCAAGGGCTTCAAGAAGTTTTTGTATATTAAATAAAGCCACTAATATACATTTTTCGAAAAAAAATGCGCCAGTCAATAAATCAATCCTTTTAGTGTATTCTGGACATTATTTGAATATTTCTGTATACATTTTAGTTCATGCAGAAAATTGTGATAATTTATAAGTATTTTACTGTAAACTGGATTCAATTGAAACTGTGGAACACATTATTCACAGTAACCGAAGGAATAAAACAGAGAGAGCGGCCACTAACAAGACCCGACGAGCCATTCCCCTGGGGACTACAACTTTAGGAAACGAGAGAGCGCAGCGAGTCCGTATCCAGTACAAATAGAATGGCAAAGCAATCCACAAGACACATAGTACATTTTTATGTGGCAGAAAACCATTCAAGGAACCGCGGCTCAGTTTTGTACTTATCAAGGATACCATACTGATTTCTGTAGAAGTACGCTATACTACATGACGTAACATTTCGTTGATGTTGCATTTCACATTTCAGTCATTTCAGTTTTCATGAACAGTTTCAAGTCATTTCGTTTTCGATATATATTGCGGCTAGCCTTACTGGCAGAAATAACATTTTTCTAGCCCCATGAGTGAGTCTTCTCTAAAACTCAGCCAATAAAATCGATACAATTCCAAGACTGAATTAAGGAAATGGGTTGATAGTGAACAGAGAATTGGACTAGGGCACACACAGTACTATTCGGAGAACGAATACCGACTCTACGTGTAAATAACTCACGGTGAGTGATCTTAAGTAGGCTTACGTTTCCGTTTAGGGATTTAAACCGATATATTATAGATGTTATATCTGTCTATCTTACTGTCATACCCGTCTCTGTGCGCGACATCTCCAACACAAACTGATCTATAGACTTCAAATTGTGCATGAAGCTTCATTTCTATAAGAGAACAATTGAGTTACATGAAAGTGCCTTTCACTCCATGGGTTTTTGGCTGTGCTGATATTTTTACATTGGTCTTAACCGTGATGGCAAGGAGAAAATAGGAGAATAAATAAATTTGTAAACAAACCGTATACAAGCATGTAAGATTTTAACCTGTTTCAACGCGTTTTTAATTTAAACACCTCTATGAAACGCAATGTAATAAAAAGATGTGAATGTATCATAAAGCAAAATATCCCGAGAAATATTTCATCTGTTGACGTTAAATTTTGCACGATACTTTATATCTATACAAGCAAGAATGACATGATGATGCATGTCCAACCATTGAATTTTACTGAAAGTCTTTGAACTATACCTGTATATCATTCATTACGCTGACACATTTTCCTTTTTCCTGCCAGGGGATCTAAAAATGTCTTCTATTGGCAGGGCATTTTGAGAATGAAAATAACTATAGATTTGAAATCTTTTATGCAACCTAAGCAAAACCTGCTACGCAACACGTGGTATGGTGTACTTCTACCTTGTTCGAAATTAGAATAATAGATCGGAATTATTTTAATGGCCAATATTCATTTAAGTTATTGGGATGTTATTTAAAAACATATACTTCTGATATACTTGTTATTCAACAAATTACATGCGAAGCCGCATGTAACAGAAAGTACAGACACATCTGCACGATATATCTGAAGGATGTCGGTGTCAAAGATGCACCATTTATAACCCAAAAATAGAACTGCGCGGCATGAATAATCCTTGGCTTAAAGAATTTAATATTTCACTACGGCCTGAATAAAAATCTTTTGATTTTAAATTGAATATAGTTTCATGTGTAATACTCTATGCAACATTTAAAATGTTGTTTACAATACTTAGTTGTAGTGAATAATAATATTATTCACGGTGAATCCACAGCTTTCCGATACAATTTGTTAATAGCATTTCCAATCAATTTCACACTCCTTTGAAACGACTAACATAAAAATTCAAATATAGTATCATATATTTGAATTTTTATTTTATTTGTTTTTAATTTTACCACTGTAAATGGTTTGTTACCCGCGGTTTCGCTGGCAATTTTGTAGTATTAGCACATGTATCGGACATGCAGACAAATCATATTTATTTGTGTTACATATGTTCATTTATATTTTGGCTTGGTATTTATACCATGAAGCCACTCGTATTTTATCTACAAAATGTATTAATTTATTCCAGTTGCCATATGTTTACTTTAACTTTTATACCATAACCTTAGATGTTTCTTTTTAGCAGATAGAGAAGTATTCTTCGAAAGACCTAACTTTTCTACTTATTTGGCAAGAAAAACCTTTCAATCAAACCAAAACATCTATTTATATTCAGATTTTCAAGACGCAAAAGTAATACTCTACATATACCTACAATAACATAATTTTAGTTATATTACCTTGCTATCAAAGTTATGTAAATTTCAATTACCACATACATTACTATACCTAGTAGAAACAACCGTAAGTCAAGAATTAAATAGTTGAACAGTAAATTGTTTTTCTTTACTTTGTTACAACAATAAAATAACAAAATTGCTAAATTTAAAGATATATACTAAGGTTGTAACTTTACTAATCGGTTTTACTTAACTTTAGTTACAGATTAGTTAATTCTGTATTTCATTATTATACTTCGTAGTGAGGTATGTTCGTACAGCGCCGTTCTTTGGTCATAAGTCTTGCAACAAAAAAATGCGGGCTTTTAAACGTAATACCTATCCACCAAAATATAGTTCGAAAATATATGCTTAAAGAGTAATTTGGCCTGGTTTTTACGTATGTTAAAGTACTTTATTAATCTAAATAGCTTTGGAAATGCTAAGGAAAATGTAAACTTTAAAAGAGAATCGTAGTTAATGTGGGTTATTCTTTGCACATAGACATATGCCATTGGCGTCTATTTTGTTTGGACAATGTAAACTTTAAGAGGTAATCGTGGTTATATTGTGGGTTATTCTTTGCAGGTAGATATATGCCACTGGTGACTATTTTGTTTGGAAAATGTAAACTTTAAAAGAGAATCGTAGTTATTGTGGGTTATTCCTTGCACATAGATATATGCCACTGGCGTCCGTTTTGTTTGAAAATGTAAACTTTAAGAGGGAATCGTGGGTTATTCCTTGCAGAATATACCACTGGCGTCTATTTTGTACACCATTTTGAAAAGTACAATTCCATAGTACATTATTTCGTTTTATTTCGCAAGGTTAGGCAGTATTTACAGTGGAATTGCTCAAAAAATAAAATTTTTGCAGGATACAAACATTTCTCTACTTTCTATGATTAAAATATTCATCTTAACGAAGCCGACAGTGAAAATCGTATCAAAATCTGACGAGCGGTTTACAAAATATCGATGTACAACAGACCAACACAAAAAGCGACTTTAATTTATACTATGATTATAATTTCAAGCAAGTAATTTTAAAGTTAATATGATACAATCATATTAATTAAAATTTTCATGGACATAAGAATTTATAGCCAATACAAAATGTGTAGGACAGCTATATAGGCGTGGCTATAAAACTTAATAAGTTTGTTTACACATTCCAGCCGTGTAATTACGAGAGCTGTAAGCCAACACTATTGGCACGCGCGTTGCCCAATATTAATACGTCGGGTGACATTCGGCCGGTTTATTTAGATTGCGTTTAATAATAACTAAACCACCTGACTCTTTAGCGTTCCCGGCCAGACTGCTCTCGACGCCCGGTATATTGTCCCCAAGTGACTTACTCCTAGCTTAGCTTAGGATGTGTACAACAAACGTTATCAACAAATTTATACATACACGGGAACTTATGTAATTGAGAGAAGCTCAAGGAATACCCATTCTGATTCTTTAACTTTGCGAATTCCACACCACGAAGGCCTGCTTATGTAATTGAGAGAATCTTAAGAAATACTTACTCCTTCTGGTTCTTCTACTCTCCGAATACTTCTCCACGAAGGCTTAATTATGTAATTGAGAGAAGCTGAAGACATACTCGTTCTGGCTCATCTACTCTCCGAATCCTTCACAACGAAGGCCTACTTATGTAATTCAGAGAAGCTTAAAAAATACTTACTCGTTCTGGTTCTTCTACTCTACGAATACTTCACCACGAAGGTCTACTTATTTATTTGAGAGAAGCTCAAGGAATACTAGTTCTGGTTCTTCTACTCTACGAATTCCACACCAAGAAGGTCTACTTATGTAATTGTGAGAATCTCAAGGAATACTCTTTCTGGTTCTTCTACTCTGCGAATTCCACACCAAGAAGGTCTACTTATGTAATTGTGAGAATCTCAAGGAATACTCGTTCTGGTTCTTCTACTCTGCGAATTCCACACCACGAAGGCCTGCTTATGTAATTGAAAAAATCTCAAGGAATACTCTTTCTGGTTCTTCTACTCTGCGAATACCACACCACGAAGGCATACTTATGTAATTGAGAGAAGCTTAAGAAATACTTACTCGTTCTGGTTCTTCTATACTCTCCAAATACTTCACCACGAAGGACTACTTATTTAATTGAGAGAAGCTCAAGGAATACTAGTTCTGGTTCTTCTACTCTACGAATTCCTAACCACGAAGGCCAACAAACCTTTTACTGTTTCAAGTCATCGAAACTGAAATTCACTTGATTCGCTTAATGATTCCATTTGCGCAATAGAAAGCCGTTTTGATTTTGAGGTAACGCTGATTTAACAGGACAGGATGGAAATTGAGATAAACTTGAATGGATGGTGGCAGTTAATCGTAATCTATTGTGATATGAGTGCGCGCGACATTATGTGTGTATACATTTAAGAACAAATAATTAGTTTTGGATTTTTTCATTAAAACTATGCTCATTCCTTTCTTACAATTTGGGAAGTGACCATAGTTACGTTTGTAAGTTATAAACACTTTTTTAAGTTAGTAAGCTGCTTTTTGAAAAGTATTCATTACACAGATTAGGGTTATCTACGTAGCCTACACTACTTATTTCCCACCCCTGTATTATGCGATTTTCATAAATGTTTTTTATCAAGTGTGTGGTTGGTGCAATAAGAATTCTTTATGGAGTAAGTATGGTGGAAACTAATGATTATGATTATCTCGTGGTGTTACATAACCCTTATATTTAATGCGAAGCCAGGTCGTCGTGAGGATCAAACTCGCCAATCTTTGTACAATCGTAGTTCTATACCCCTCCAGGCTGCAAATTACGCTTATTAACCGGCCCACACTTACACTGCTTAAGAGGTAATGGGTGCCACTTAACGCCTTAATGCGGGTACATCCGCCTCAACTTAGTATGTTTATCTCTAAAATATGAAAATCACAGTTACAAATTGCTTTAACAAGTACAGTGCAGTTTTGAAAAATAGAAGATGGCTTTAATGATTCATCACTTTGCATATTCACTTTACTGAAAATTTATACCGAGCACATGCATAATTTTGAAATGATAGAAAGCTAAGTATGAGTTTATATATTTGCGTTTTCGTTTTAAAATGATAAAGCTGATGTTTTTAAACAATATATTTATAAATATAAAAATTGTTTCGTTATTTTATCCATAAACATAATGTAAAACATAAGAATTGTACTTTAATTCTATATTTTCGGGTAAAATTAGTAAATTAAAACAAAAACACGTAAACAATAAAGCACTAAAATAATGTAGTTTTATGCATACGGAATAAATAAACAAGAACAAAATTACAAACAGACTCCCCGACAATGTTACAAGCTAGGAGGACGCTGCACTACATACTGTATTTCTTTGCATATTGAGTTTCTTTACAAATTAACTTTTTATGCTACTTTATGGAGCGAAATACACCATCATATAACTCAGTGATCCTCTTATGCATGACTTCAAATCAATATGTTGTTTTCGACATATTCTAGCGGACAGGCAGCAGAACTGAAATTTCTTCAGCCCCACTAGTGACAAGCTTAGCTAAAATTTAGCCATAGAACACATTTAGGTTAATTTTGTGTCTTAAATATGATCAGTTTACGACGACGTAAACTATCCTATTTTTCTGTTAAGATACAATTTGTGTATACATAATATGTTTTCTTACATATAGTGTTAGCTTTAATATTGTGTTTGCTTACATATTTAAATCAACGGTTTCATCTGAGCAGTGTATTCCAAACTTTCAGTCGAAGAAATTGTGTTGCACATTGGAATGCATTAAAATTATACCTATAATTCACCCTGAATGAAGGTTTAACTTAAAAAGATTGTCTCGTAATTTTGCGTGAAGTGATTTAATAAAATACTTAAATTCAATCAATACGTTATCTGATGCAAAAAGCTAAACATATTTCAATAAAGTGAATCGCCTATTTAAAAAGTATACATAACAAAACAATAGTTTTTTTATTACATCAAAGACCATATAGTAATTGAAAAGTCATATAAGGCCAAGGGGTCGGTTTTGGGCCATAACACTAAAGTTAGTGACCATCTTGAGCTCCTTAATTTTTGGAGCATATAAGTGTTATATGTATACGACACAATCACATTAACCCGTATAAATCCAAAAGGTTATTTTTTACTCATAATACCTGTAGTTGGCTAAACCATCGGCTTGAGTACCTCAAAATTTTGGGCAGGGTTATGATTTATATTATTATATATCGTATACCATTATATGAGACAATCTTGTATATGGAATTTATACATTAGAGTAACATACTTATTTTGTATTTATATATCTCATACATGAAAGATAATATTAAAAAAAACAGAACATTTTACATGTGACAGTGCCCAGAAATGGGATTTGCTGATAATTTATTCATGGATAAAGTCAATGGAAGAACGCGTTTGACATTCGCAAAAATGTGCTTTAACTTTTTTATGCTTAAAGAGGAGAGAATATAGGACACGTCCTTTTAAGTCGAATATTCTAATGGCTTCTCTGTTTCCCAGCTGTAATCATAGCTATAATCAAAGTTTTTTATAGTTTTTATTGCGTAAACGTCATATTCCATTGCATTAAAACTAAAATGCTTTTACTTCAAAAATAAATATTAAGTAAGCGTGAATAAATAATTATGTTCTCTATTACATATAATAAATATAATCAACTGCCTATCATATACACCAATAATTATTTATATTGAATATAATCTGAATAACAATATCAACAATAATTTTGACCGTTAGCTGCTAGAAACTTTATCTGGATATCATGGTACTGTAGCTCTAAACTCATGTGAGATCAGCTAAAATTCTCGTTTCTAATTTATGCTTATCGAAAGCTTCACTCAAACGATGACTGGTCTAACGATTCCTATGGTAAATAGATAGTCCCCGAGAGATACTGCACTCCAGTAAACCTTGATACACCTGGCCTGGAATCCTCGGCCTCCAAAATATGCTTATCAATAAGCTTATCAGTCTTCACATATATCTTAGAAGTCCTATGGTCATGAGTGATTCGATAAATTGAGAAATTTTTTTTATATTCTTTATTTTATATTGTTTTTTATGTTTAACTTTCTAGCTGAAGGCAGTTTATTTATACATTTTCAGTAACAATAATAAAAAATGTAATTTTTTAAATAAATAGAGATTATTTTAAAATTAGTCAACCTTTGTGTTGCGGTTAGGTTTTATTGTATAAATAAAGAAACTTTCTGGAAAATTTCTTAAAACCTAGAAGTACGACAGTTATTGTTGTCTTACACAAAACTACAGTAGTCACTTCACCACTGAAGCATGGCAGTATTGTGTTTATAACAATAATCTTGTGAAGTGTGTCCATATTATTCATAGTTTCAAATGCAGTGATAACCGTAGTACTCCATTCATTAGTATTATAACGATGTGTGATTGTTTACTTTTGTATAAAACATATTTCCAAAGTAGTAGCACACAAGAATACGTGTCTCGTAAAAGGGTTTGCTGATGTTTTATGAAATATTTCAAATCCATAACTGATTTTGTTCCTGACGTGTATTAAACTTTTGAATGGCCATCCAACAAGAGACTGGGCGTTGCCAAAGGTGTAAACAAAACATGTATAAAAATATGTAAATATACAATACAATATTTTTACGTTATTATTGAACTTTATAAACAATAAATCCCAAGGTATTCTGCGGATAGAGAAACAGACGAACAGAAACAACATACATTTTGTCAGCTTCATGAGTGATGATAGATAGCCTTCACTGGCGCTCAGCCAAAACCCAATGTATACACTATTGTCAAACTCTCTGTTTACTTTTTTCAAATAATTTCCATATTAATTAAGTCTATAGCTCTATTTATTTTTGAGAATGTATCGTATTTTTGGAAGAAAGATAGGGATGTAGACATACAAATAAAGAGAGTAGGTAGTGTCCAGTCCCATTGTGGTAACAAAATATGGAAAATGTCAAGCTTTTAGCTTAATTTGTTCCATGACAACATGTAGATAGAAAAATGATAAATTCTGTATACCTCTCAGTAATAAACCTGACAAACGCTCAGCCAATAAACACAAGTAAGAAACAAACATATATTTATATATAAAAATGTGTGTTTACAAAAAGTAGGTAATATCATTACTACATTTCCTCAACCACATTTAAATTTATATTTATGTTCATTTAATATATTCGGAGTTGCGACTTAAAGCTAATAAAACTCTGCACTGATTTAGTGGAATATTATGAGGCCCGAAAGCTATTCGTAAGCTGATATGAACGTAAAACCAGATTGGCAAGCATGAATGTGAAATCAACCGATTTGTATCTGGAATGTAGAAATATGTCATTTTGGAAAATCTCATTTAGCGTTGCGCTCGTGTTATTTTCAATTTCACTCTCCATATTTCAGCAGCTTATATATTGGTTTGTTTACAGCCAATGCCATTCAATTTTTCATATGTATGCCAATTCTAAGGACGGATGAGAAGTTTTAGCTTGATGTATACCCTTTATCTTAGTGAAACTTATCAGTATAAAGTATTTTCATTTTGTAAACACGATTTCTTTGTATTTAATTGGAATATAGAAAATGATTTGTTAAATATACATTTTCTTTTTAAAAGTGGTATTACTAAAACATGCATAACAGAGATGCTTCTGACAATTTTTGATACTAAAATTATTTGACTAAACATTACTCTTTTTATTTGTTGATAAACGGATTTATAACAATCTCCTAACGATTCCTTTAGTTTGGATACAAAGCTGATAGCCAACAGTGTAAAAATATTTTCTTACTTATTAATTACCTACATATATTTAATTGTTATTTCTAGATAAATTAACCTAATACTTACCTGTCTGAAACCAGATATTTAACCAAGTTCATTAAAAAGATGTAGATTAAGTGATACACTAGTGATCCTTAACATTAAAGGACATGCTGTTCAATCTGAGGTTCTACACATAATTTAAGATTAGTTCTTATGGGGCAAACTAATATTTATGGATATACGCTTGGTGTGTATTATAATAAAATCGTGAAGTTCCTGCTATTAAAGTATTAAATTTTATAATTAACAATTTCCTTCATCCAAGAGTTTCATTGTTTATATTCATTTTTTCTATCAATTTTATTACTATCGTATGCCTTAAATTATTAGGAATGTAGTTAGTCCTCACCTGCGTTAAATACATATTCTTCCACAAATTCTAAAAAGGCAATTAATATCTTAAATAAAAGCCCTTGGTATTTCTTGTTTACTTCATTTTGATGCGGGGAACTAATTAGGAGGAAGAGCCACGTCTGCGGTGACCCAGTAGGGAGATGACAAGCTGCGAGCGCACTCTGTCTTCCTTCCCGAAATATCCGGCTTAGTGGATTTTTGAAAAGTGTATGTTGTGAGAGTATTTATAGCCAAGGGTGATAGAAGCATGCCCCAGGTGGTGGCCCGAGGCTGGGCTTCCGCTGACTGGTCGCTGTCGCCGCACCTCAGTTATCTCAGCTCCTCTCTCATGTACGGTCTGGAGCGCGTTACCTGTGCCTATCGTACGCGAAGTGGTCACTCGGTGTTCTGCCATATCTTTACTGTACGATATTTCAGTTGAAAGTGTATCGTTCATTCGGTTAATATGTAAATTGGTTGTTGATTAAAAGTTTAAGTTGTGGTTGAGTGAATGTGTAAGGAGCAAGATGAGTCAGCTGCATATACCTGTTTCCTTGCCTCTCCCCCGATCAGATACAGACTCCGATTCGGACACCGGAAGCGGAAGCGGAACCATCACCCCTTTGCTGAGGTTCCTCCCTCCCACACTGCTTCTTCCAACAGTTCCCTCGTCTGGGGTTAGGAGAAGACACTCTTGGATTTGCGGGTGAGTCATTTTAATTCTTAACAGAAACTGACTAACCGATATATAACCAATTTCACAAACTACTTCTTCATAATTAAAACAGTTCAAGGACTTTCAAAACTTACAAACCATTATAGTACCGGTGGATCTGAAACAAAATACGAAAATTATGGGTTTTGACTTTTGGTAAATATTATTACCACTTGATACTGTTGTTTACGAAATGTTAATTATCAGTTCGAAAAAAATTAGATCTTCACAAATTAATCAAGTTCCGAGCAACGTTCTCGTCTCCACGTAGTGTTACGAAAAACTTATAATATTTAAAAACATTTAATTGTTTAAATTAAGTACATTACACTTTTATATTCACAAGAACTTTAAATTATATAATGTTAATGTATTCCTTATGGTATTTACCAATAACTATTAAGGAAGTGGTAAAAAATAAATTACTGTATTGTACTTATTTATATTTGACTACACGAATTTATTTATTTCAGTAAATACAAATTATTTCTCTGTAAAAATGTATAAATATAAAATAGTAGTCACAATATAGGTCAAGAGGACCTTGAACTCGCCAAGCACTGGAACAACTGTAATGAAGCATCTCAAAGAATAAAATTGAGATCTCATAGGATATCGGAATCTGATGAATTTTAAGTATGGTCTCTTTCATAACAGTGTTATCACCAAAGGGAAAATGCTGTCGTTTAGCATGTTTATAGCTAATATTTGAGTAACGATAGTATCAATCTCAAGATATTATAGCCGTTTTTCGTATGTAAAAAACATCCACACATACGTGATTGATGGAAGAGTTATAGCTGGTTTATTCATGTTTTTATAAACACTTCAAACGCGGTTGGATAGCTGTGGATTGTGGAATGCCTCTCTTGAATTTCAACTTGTTGATTCTTAATCATTTTAATTTAACGACTGGCATATAAATATGGCCTTCAGTATGTTGTACATATATTTATATATATTCATATCTATATACCATATATATATATACCATATATATATATATATATATATATATAATTTACGAGTATATAGCATTCAATTTCTTTATCCTTGAGATAATTTTATCAAAGAACTCATAATAAGGCATTTGGCTGCTTCCCTTTAATTCTATTTTGATCACGTAACCCCGTTGTTACAAATCTTACTGTTCAACTATTATTTGAGATCTTTTAATCACCAATAAAGATAAATTATATTGCACTCTATTCAATCCGAAATTAATAAATGTTTCTAAATATATGTTACTGGCAAATTATACCTACTATAATATATGTTTTTTGTGATTCAATGTTTATTGAAATTAAATTAGGCTATTGCCACTTATACAAATTTAATGAATGTAAACTAAAGTCATTTGACAGGTATTTGGTCTTCCGATCATATGTTAGTTTAGTTATTTAAACACATATGTGAAAGAAACGGCCAAATACAAAATAACTGAATCGTAAAAAGTGAGGGCTCTGTGGTGTAATGGTAGCACATTCACCCGGCAAGTGAGAGATCCGGGTTCGAGTCCCGGCGGAGCAAGTACTTTTTGTGATTCAATGTTTATTGAAATTAAATTAGGCTATTGCTCATAGTCTAAATCTTAAAAATCAAATGAGAGAGGAGGTCTAAGACAAGTTGCGTTATATATAGAACAGTTCAAATCCTGTCTATGACCGTTTCACATTTTATCAGTAATATGGACTTGTAACTGTATAGACTCTTCTCTTATTCTTTTTAACAAGATCCTCACAGAGGCCAGAGGTCCATGAGGACTGGTAGAATAAGTCTCAAAAGAGGATTGGCCTCTCCTTAGAGGAGAGTTTTGGTTTAAATAGGATATTTCCAAGATTTATTTTAAAATTGCTATAAATGATTTTTAAGTGTTTTATTATTTAAAATACCCTATGTTAAAACAAAATTGCTTTGTGTATCGTTATAAAATGGTCAACATAAAAATACAACAGTAGTTTTATTTTCAATTATACCTTTTCGAAGTGGTTCGACCATAGGCCTTCATCATAACCATATAACCTAAATTATAATTCCTGAAAATATTATGATCCAAAGATTTTAGGTCAATTTGTTAAATATAAAATATTAATTAATATAATAATATCAAATGTTTGTGAATTTATTGTAGGCTGAGCGTTATTATCTTGCCTTAACTGGTAAAATGCAGGTTTTTTTCTTTCTAGAATCATTAATAAAAAACCATAAAATTCAGGCTACACGATTGTCACATTATCACTATGTATCTCTATATTATACTGCATCGTGAAAACACCAACAAAAGTACTTCTTGACCTAACAATTTAACAAGGTAGGAGTATTAAGATCTGCAATCAAAATTGGTTAACTATGTATACGTACATAACTGCATTTGTAATTTTAATTGTTATATAATTTTTTTTCAAAACCTGTATACTGTATTGCGAAACTAATTTATTGCAATTTTAGAACAAGTACTTCAGTTTGTTTTGTACAAAGGGACATAGGTGGAAAAACTAAATTCTTAACATATCGTTTAGAAAAGTTCATAATTAGTATAAAACCCTAAAGAAAAGTTGAATATGTATAAACAACATAACACTCATGTCAATATGTACATTGAACAAACATTAGGCATAAAATTTTAAAATTTATATTTTAAAAAAACAACATTAGCTTATGTTATTTAAAAAAGAAGAATTTTAACTATATTATGGTAGCATTTGATTTCATTTTCAAAATATGCGATCACAAACCAAATATATATATATATATATATATATATATATATATATATATATATGTGTGTGTGTGTGTGTGTGTGTGTGTGTGTGTGTGTGTGTGTGTGTGTGTGTGTGTGTGTGTGTGTGTGTGTGTGTGTGTGTGTGTGAGTGTGTGTGTGTGTTAATTTAAAATTGAAATATATTATTTATCTGAGGAAGTTTTAAATGTATTGAGGTATTAATTACGTTGCGAATAATGGATTAAACCTTAAGACGTAACGAAAACAAGTGAAAGGTATGCAATGCTAACAAGATTGATATCTAAATAGTGTTTTATGTTATTTTATGGAACGACATCACTTTTGGCTAGGAAAGGACGTACACCCTGTATACTTGCTATACAAAAACGTATCCAAAGGACGTAAACACCCAGTATACTTGCAATAAGAGCCCAAGAAGGTCAACGTACAGATTGTTTAATAAAAACGTTACGATAGCACGTAAACACCCTGTATACTTGCAATAAGAGCCCAAGAAGGTCAACGTACAGATTGCTTAATAAAAACGTTTCGATAGCACGTAAACACCCTGTATACTTGCAATAAGAGCCCAAGAAGGTCAACGTACAGATTGCTTAATAAAAAACGTTTCGATAGCACGTAAACACCCAGTATACTTGCAATAAGAGCCCAAGAAGGTCAACGTACAGATTGCTTAATAAAAACGTTTCGATAGCACGTAAACACCCTGTATACTTGCAATAAGAGCCCAAGAAGGTCAACGTACAGATTGCTTAATAATAACGTTTCGATAGCACGTAAACACCCAGTATACTTGCAATAAGAGCCCAAGAAGGTCAACGTACAGATTGCTTAATAATAACGTTTCGATAGCACGTAAACACCCAGTATACTTGCAATAAGAGCCCAAGAAGGTCAACGTACAGATTGCTTAATAAAAACGTTTCGATAGCACGTAAACACCCAGTATACTTGCAATAAGAGCCCAAGAAGGTCAACGTACAGATTGCTTAATAAAAACGTTTCGATAGCACGTAAACACCCAGTATACTTGCAATAAGAGCCCAAGAAGGTCAACGTACAGATTGCTTAATAAAAACGTTTCGATAGCACGTAAACACCCAGTATACTTGCAATAAGAGCCCAAGAAGGTCAACGTACAGATTGCTTAATAATAACGTTTCGATAGCACGTAAACACCCAGTATACTTGCAATAAGAGCCCAAGAAGGTCAACGTACAGATTGCTTAATAATAACGTTTCGATAGCACGTAAACACCCAGTATACTTGCAATAAGAGCCCAAGAAGGTCAACGTACAGATTGCTTAATAAAAACGTTTCGATAGCACGTAAACACCCAGTATACTTGCAATAAGAGCCCAAAGAAGGTCAACGTACAGATTGCTTAATAATAACGTTTCGATAGCACGTAAACACCCAGTATACTTGCAATAAGAGCCCAAGAAGGTCAACGTACAGATTGCTTAATAATAACGTTTCGATAGCACGTAAACACCCTGTATACTTGCAATAAGAGCCCAAGAAGGTCAACGTACAGATTGCTTAATAAAAACGTTTCGATAGCACGTAAACACCCTGTATACTTCCAATCACAGCTTCAGAAGCGAGGACCGACGTGAAAATGCTAACAAAATGTATCCATAGAACATAAACATCCTGTATACTTGCCACCAGAGCTCCAGTAGCGAGGATCGACGAATATATTTCTATACAAAAATGTATCCATAGGTCGTAAACATCCTGTATACTTGCCACCAGAGCGCCAAGGAGCGAGGACCGACGAGCAGATTGCTGAAAAAATTTATCCATAGGTCGTAAACATTCTGTATACTTGCCACCAGAGCTCCAGAAGTGAAGACTGATGTACATATTACCATACAAAAAAGTATCCACAGGACATGAAATCTGGCATTAACATCGAGAGAAGCAAACAAAATTTTTTGAAGCTAGAAATTGTGCTGAGAATGAAACTAATACAAGTGGGAAGAGTAAATAAGTTTACAAAAGTTTCGTCTGGTCGAACGTGGAACCTTTTACGTGACCTGGAGACGGATGCGTATTTATCGTATTACTAATGGATTTATTCATAGTCTATGTTATAATTGTATACACAAATATTTTTATAATACGTTTAAACATAAGTTACACATTTTAATTGTTTACCCTTTGGTATTCAGAACCGAAGTTTAGTATGATCAATAATTAAATATCACTGTTGTATTACATACTTATATACCGATCAGTCACATACGCTAGTTCAGTAATTATGTATTTACTTTTTCATATTCTATCCTGGATTTATAACTAGAACTCAGATATTTCAGGTTACTCGTTTATTTAACAAATTAAAAATATAGCAGACCTCGTGTCGTGTCAAGTCTATAGAGAATTATTACATCCCCTCGGCAAAGAGATATCGTGCCAGTCTACATAGTAATAGGCTTCAATGAGGCTCACCAAAATCCCATATAGTGACAGGCAACTCCAATCCATTAATTCATTTGCATATTAATTAATCTTCATGTACAATTTAAAGATTATAGGTTATTTCTTTCTTGAAGATAATATGGGGACAGATATAAATAGAAGTTTAACATCCCCTCGCTAACGCTCAGACAACTAACATCATAATTACATTCATTCTATGCTTAAGTTATGAATCCCAGATGGACGATAATAAACACAATTAAATCGGTAGGCTGTTCACAAGGTATTTTTCGTGTGCTAGGACGAATGTTTTATTATACAGTATCAAAGAAACTAAGAGGGTGGTTGGCCGAAAACCAGGAAGCAGTGGCGTTGTGGCCCAGGCTAACCCAGCTTACAGTGACTGGTTAAGCTCGGCTGGGTTTAACCGGCCTGAAAGCAATTCCGGCAGAAGGAGATAACTGGGACCTCCGAGCGATATTTATGACGCCCCTGATCACTTGACGAGATAACCATCTGCTACTGAGTGAGCGGATAGCTGTTCTGTAATCAACTGTGTACCTGTATTTATCAGTGTTTTCTCACTCAGTTTTTTAATAACAGGATTGATTTGATCTCACTGAAACTTTTTACTAGTAATCAAATTATATAATTGGGCTGCAAATAACCTTCAAGAGAGTACTGGTACAAAGAAAACCCAAAAAAGAACGTCTTTGCTTAGTTGCAGACATGAGGCAAAACGTTACATAGTATTGTTCACGTTATATTTACCGCATATTTATGTGATTAAAAATGTTGTTACTATCTACATTTTCTTAATACACAGTTTAATATTATACACAGAAAATGTAATTTAGGAATTTACAATGCAAAACCATGGAACTATACAATCGCTCAGACCGTGCAAGAGCATACCAGTAGTATACATTATACTCGCTCAGCAACTTTAGATACTAGATAGGAACTCTTCTACTGTACTATCCTTATATTTAACCTTATTTGTCCTTATCTCCTATACTATTCTCATAACTGGGTAGGAACATGTCAACTACATGCCGCGTAACAGAATTTGCTGATGTTACGTGCACAGTTTCAAGTTTATAGCTCATTTAAGCTACACGTGTTACTATGTATCATTTTAAAATGTCATATGATTGTACTCAGTTTGTTTGCAAATTTACTCCGCTATTTTCTTTTTCCCACTATTGTTACACATTAGAAAAATGAAGAAATTTTTGCTAACGCTCTGCCAAATCTCACTATGTGACATGCATTATTAACGAACTCACTATATAGAAATGAAGATTCTTGCAGAGTTTAAACGATATAAGTTATTTCGTTCTTAAGATTTCGTGGCGACGACAGACATATAGACAGTCATACAGAAATGAAAATGTACTGAAATGGAAGTTGTGTAAAACAATGGAACTATACAGGCATGTGATAATCCTGTATTATACACTAGCCTCGTTCAGTCTGTAGCTATTAGATAAGCCACTATCTAAACCTCACGCTGTTGCAACACTACCCTTATTCTTAATTTTATTTACCCTTATCTCTTATACTCTTCTTATAAATAACAACAGTCCTTATACTTAGTTAAACTTTTACTTAACTACTTGTATTTAAGTTCACTGATAGTTTACCACACGCTACTAATACTCATTGTATTTATACTTAACTATTATTGTTTATCAAACTATTGTTTTAATACTTGGCTATGAGACGTCCTTACACTAGTATTTAACTCTTCTTACAATTAACAATTGTAATCTACTTATACTAACCATATGTATACTTAAATATTATATTATTTTATAGTAATCATACGTATCTACTAAAATATAAATATCCTATTACTTAACATTCAACTACTTAAACTAAACTTAATTATACTTAACTAATATGTCATTCATGTGATCCGTCATTATACCTGTACATAACACTTATCGAATATGTTTTTTTTAATAAAACATATTATATAATCAGGTTTATGGTATAGCAAGAAAAAATTATAAATAGCTCATTAATGTTTTAAGGAATTCTATTTATTTAGCCATTTCTACATTAGTTTTCACTAAGATAAATAAATTGCTTATTAAAATTTTGGGCATTTGTAAAAAAACTTAAATAGTACAGTGAACAGCCAAATAATACAAATAAAACATATAAAATATGTGAATAAAACGTGATTATACGGATAGAAACAAAGCTCGACTCCAGCGCAAACATTATTAAAGTTAATACAATTTTTGTGAGTATTCTTTTGTTACTGCAGTATTTTACAGAAGGAAGATAATTGTTTTTAGTATTTCATTCTATTACACAAGTTCACAAAGCTAACTTAGAATTCAAAGGATTAAAATATAACTTTGGCTTTGTTTTGCTTATATACAATTAGTGTATTTGTATGGTATGTACGAGAAACAATTTGTATTAATTCATTAAGAACTAATAGTGAAGCAGTATTAAAACTGAGAACAGAATTGAAAGAGAACCAAATAACTAATAATATATAATTTAAGTAAGATACAAGTATTGACGATAAAGTATTTATATGTAGGTAAATTTTGTGTTCTGTAATAGAATTGAAAATAAAAAAAGTTAATAGATATATATCCATTTGATAAGTTATATATATTATTATTAAAGCAGTATAGGTGTATTTATAAGGCTAAGGAACCTCATGTGATAAACTGTGGATGTTGATAAAGTAATATTTTTATGTGACACTAATATATACTAATATTTAGATGCTATTCCTTTAAACTTATATCACTTATTCCTTATTACTTTAGGAGCTGAAGTGTTCTTTAATTTCTGTATTTAAAAGTATTGACTGACTATTTCATTTACTATTAATAACTAATTTCTTAAGTTCGTTAACACGGTTACTTTATATTCAGATTACATTAACGTCAAATTTAGCCCTTAGTTGGCAATACTGTTCTAAGTATGTAGTGTTATACACATAGCACAGTTATGGTTGGCAAGCTTGATTCGGTGCAAATGTTGAATTTAGCTTCAGTTCACCTAACTCTTCTTTCAGCGTCTAATATCTGACACTATCACAGACTAGACTCCTAAAATCTGGACGCCCTTGAAGACGTACAAAACGAACTCTTAGCATTATTTTAGCTCAGTCCAGTTACCAAGTAGCTGTCCAGTGTAACATAAATTAAGAAGTGTTATTGTTGTCTCATGAGGTGCACAGTTGAATCTATTTGTAACTATCTGTAATGTTATTATGACGTGGTTTTAATTTTACCTAAGTAATGTCACGTTCAAAGAAAATTGTATAACTGAATTTGTCATAACAAAATCTTATTCTCAGCAATTTTTATTTGTTAATAAAATTTACTTCTTTAAGACAAATAATAGGCACAACTAAATTCGATCTTCCATTGTTCTCTTTGAAAATGAATGACTGAAAAAAACATTTGTTTTCCTACAGGCTAGGTTTGCAGAGTATACTATTTCATTAATCAGGCATCTGAAATAATTTTCTGTTTTGTATTCTTGATGAAAGTCACCAGGTTTTAATATAAAAGACATTTTTAATTCTTCTACATTTAATTTATTTCAAAACCGCGTTCGCCAGGTAAGACATCATCATTATAAGTATATTTCAGTTCATGTTCGTTTATTTTCATATATATATATGACGTATATATATATATATATATATATATATATATATATATATATATATATATATGTATATACGTCATGTTGATTTGAAATATATATGATGTCTCTACAATATTTATATTTAATTCTTTCTATCAATATTAAATCCAAATAAATACAATATTAACACTCTAGTTGTCATTTAGTGTAAAGAAAGATGTCCGGTAGAGCGTCATTGAAAATACTACAACAGATATTCACATATGTGTATGTTTTATAATACATCATTAAATAAGTAGTTAGTGTCAAATAACTAGTTATCTACCTGAAGAAGAGATTAGATTGCAGATCTCGAAACATAGTGTTACTGATCTTTTGTACCACCGAACGAAGGCAAATGTGTGGAAAAATCCTGTTTCTTTCTTGAATACCTATAATAAATCGGTTGATTTTTTTATAATAAGAAATTTTAAGGTTTTTTTAATGAATTTGTACAGTATTAATAACTAAGATAGGAGTATGTCATGTTACTATGTTACATGTTATAATTTATTATTATTGCACTCCGTTTACACGTTTATTAATTCTGCAATTTTCTTGTTGCCATCATAGGTTTCGCACAACACCAATGTAAACATTTTTGATAACTATTAGCCAAATCGCACAGCGTGAGATGCACCATCACCGAACTGGCTATTGCCCATATACAAACAGAACTTCTCACAAACTTCAGCCAATTAACGCTTTTCGTGTTTTAGGTAATAAGGAACGTCCGAAAGTGGATATATCAAGCCTTGAATCTGAGTTTCTAGATTCACTTCAAAGTCAGAGCTTTTGATCTGATGGAACTGTTGAAGGGGAAACAGTATATGTGGAAGACATATAGTTAAGTCCTATCGTTGCACATGAATCCAGCAAGTTAAAATTACCTTCAGTGCCAGTTACACTAGAGTCTCGGACATCTACGACTCAATTAGAGCGAGTTTACGACACGGGAACACTCCGGGCATGTTCGGCACTTACACATGTGGCCTGTCATCTGCGGGTAACTTACTGTCAGAGGATGTGATTCGTTAAGGGATTTACTGCCGGACAGTGAGGACTAGGGCAAGACGAGAAACATATCGAGTTTACTATTTCTAGATTTCCACTGCTTCCTCTGAAGGTCGCGGCTATTCTGGAGTCTCGCCGTGATTTATTGGTTGTTTGGTTCCAATATAAATGTTTCACTTCGGTAAATCGATGAAGTGCAAGCAGTTATTGTCGGTTATACGCCTTTGACCTGCAAGTTGATGACTAATACTGGATTGTGCTTGATAACGCAAACTTTCAGGGTCTCCATTTTGTAGTTTGCATATAAAAAATTACAATAATAAGGTACACTATTCTGCAGTTGTAAAAAAACCATTGCAACTGAAAGTAATGGGCTATAATTATTTTGTACTGTACAATTATGTATAGCGGGAAGCAGTTCTAAGGGTGAATTTCAGCTCCTCATTGAATTTTTTACTGACATCTCGGATATTTAAAGGTAACTCACGACTATTATTCCCTGAAAACCACGCGATATAGCAGGAATATTAGAGAACCGTGAAGTTTTAAGGAGAACGAGTTTTGAAAGTCAGATTTCAAACCAGGTCCTTGATGAGCGTCTCTAGGAAAATCTAATTATCTATTCAGTATTTATTGATGTGTGTATGGGAAATCTAACTTTGTATTCGTATTTAAACTATTCTTTCGTTCAGCATATGTGACAGCTTAACTGATTAAAGTCGAATAATGACAATTATTTATCACTAGGAGTTTAATCTATTAATCACGCTTTTTGATCTGTATTGAACACCGACACCTTAATAAATGGTTGAGGATCATATAACTATTGTCTATATGTGTAAAAATATTTGTGTTTGAGAAGAAATATGATACAGACAATAACAATTCAGTAATTTTTAAATACGGAATATTTTAAAATATTTAAATTACATTGCATGAAGTATTTCATAGCAATACTTAGACAAATCCATAGATAATTCTCGATTGTGATCAACCCCACATGGGTCCATTTATTAGGGGATAAGCTTTAGTTTTTGTAATTTACGGCTATCCTTGGCACAAGGAAACTATTTGTGCTAAATTTAAATCGAAATTTAAACATGAATTTATACTTACTTATTTTTAAATTTATGATTATAAACGTTTTAAAGTAAAGAAATATTGTTTCCAATGTTGATTCATAATTTACTGTGGTCCAGTATTCAAATAGTGTTTCTGAAATATTTAAACTGAATCGGTTAACATTTTTACTGTCGGGAACCGATTTATCAAACAATAATTTTTTTAAATAAACGATCATAAATTTTAATAATGGTGTAGCTGATAATTAACATTTTACCTTCCTCTTAGTGCAGGGTGTGAAATGTGACATTTTCACAGGTTTGAACCCTGGAATAAGGAGTTCACGTCGATCTGAAGAAAACAAATTCGGCGACGAAGTAGCTAAAAAACTAACTCTTCACATTGTTTCGACATCATAGACACTTACAAAATAAAATCTTACAAAGTATTATCTAGATGAAGAGGTGTTCTTATTGTCTCATCAAGTGCACATATAAGTGCACTACACGATCGTAAATTAAGGTGGTGCAATCGAGTTTTCTTCCACCTTAGCTAAGGTGGGAAGGGATGATTCATTGTTGTAGATCTCTTAAGATGGATGTAGATTTCAGGATTGCTATTATAGTAATAATTTGGGTTCGAAATTGTAAATTAGCATTACATTCCAATTTTTCATTTTAGAATCATTCTCCGACAGCTTAATTTGAAATCTTAGTAACTTTATGTTTCTTTTAGGTATGATTTTGTTTCAGAATACAAACACATTCATTATATTCGTATTCAACCCACAGTTCAAAAATCAACCAGGCGGGTGACACAGACGAAACAAAAACGTGAATTGGTCAGGATGAAGCCGGGAACGGTTTAGTCCAGCCCCAGGCGTTGCTCGGATGTTTGGAAAACAAGCAATTTATATACAGCTAAGGGGGGCGTTGTAACAAGCGTACGTCACTCGTTTATCTCGCAGGCCTTGAGACTGTCCCTGCAGTATGTTACAGGTGAATAGGCCTTAATTATTTTTACATTTATAAGTCGTAGGCTACTGGTCTAGTAATAAATTTAAATGCCTGTTTCGAAGTGACATTGTTCAGTGCTAATAGGCCTGTATATGAATTTAATGTTATTGTTTTGTATTAATATCCAAGAGTTATGCCTTTACAGGCTATCTGTGCTGTAATTGCACGTACTCCTCTATGCACTGAAATATGTTTATTACAGGCCTCTCTTATCTACTCGATCAATCTTTTACTCCCTTAAATTTTGGTGACTAAGCTAAAGTGTATTAAATATAATGCATGGAGTTCTTGTACAAAAGCTATAAATTTCCTCCCCATAACCAAAATATATTATTTAATTGAGTGGGATTAACCAAATGTACAAAATTATATATGGTTTTGTGTTTTATTTTAACCTTATTACATATAGATTCACTTTCAGTTACCCATGACTTTAAACACAGTTTCCTAATAAGTAACAGATGTGTCATAAGCATATCCTTATTTTAATGACAATCACCACTCTTGATATAACGTGATAGTCACTAGAAGATATTCCAATCTCCTCATCCATTTAAAAATCATTGGACTCTAAGTTTTTGGGGCTCTAAAATCAGATATTTAAACAGGTTTTATAAGTAGCAATGAAATGACGCTGTAACATCCCATAGTATTTGATTGTAGATATTAGGATGGAAAGTAAAATTAAAATAAAATCATAATAAAATGTTATATTAAAAAAAGATCTTACTTATTGAAATAATCTAACACGAGAATACTTAGAATTCATTATAAAACTATATTCTAAAGAAGTCCTCATCCATTTAAAAATCATTGGACTTTAAGTTTTTGGGGCTCTAAAATTAGATATTTAAACAGGTTTTATAAGTAGGAATGAAATGACGCTGTAACATATCATAGTATTTGATTGTAGATATTAGGTTGGAAAGTTAAATTAAAATAAAATCATAATAAAATGTTATATTAAAAAAACGATCTTACTTATTGAAATAATCTAACACGAGAATACTTAGAATTCATTATAAAACTATATTCTAAAGAAGTCCAATATTGTTAATTTCCTCATCCAGTTTCGGCCTTGTAAAGGTCAATTAGACGGGTCAAGAGATATTCACGTTACCACTTGGTCTGGCCTCTAATTTGATTATATCCAGCATCTAAACCGTTTCTAGTGATTAAGGCCTATGTTCGTCAAGTAAAACAATCAATTTATAACTAAATTATACTTTCAAAAGCTCAGTGTAATTAAAATTTTCAATTTGTTTTCTATCTATTTTATTAACAAAGATTATGTATTACGTACCACATTTCGTTCATTTAAATCTAAATTGACATAACTACAGTAATTTAAATGCTTAATATATGATCAAACACTCCAATAAATTACAAATTTTTCTTTTACAAAAAGATTTTGTCATTTATTGGAGTGTTTGTTTATACATTAAGCATTTAGTTTCCAATAAGAAGAAGCTGGTAAAATGTAGTAATTTAAATGTTGTAATAAATATATTTTAAACATAATTAGGAAAGAAATATATTTGCTATGAGAGCTATAAATTGTACCATGATTCTAAATCATATACAAATTTAAAAAAACCTTTGGTTGTTTGCTAGGTTTACTGTACCTTTTATGGGTTTTAGGTAAGTTTAATGAATATTTTCGAGTTAAACAAGGAATTTGTTGGAAAATATTGGCAGCAGAAAAGTTGATTTCATATATACTCGTACATAAGTAATTTGAACAAATTCGTAGTGATAACTGAACTGAAAAATTTATTTATTTCGACCAATAATATATACTGAACTTCTTAACTATAACGTTTAACTAGATAAAGAAATACGACGTTTTCCAATATATAATTTTTTATTTCGTGCAATAAAAACTTATAAAACAAACAACAACAAATTATCACAAATATTAGGAAATCCCAAGGATAAAACCACATTCGAAAACAAATCAGGAATTTATGAAATTAAATGCAACGACTGTGATAAATTGTACATTGGCCAAACTAAAAGGAACATTAAAACACGATTCAAAGAACACTTTGCACACATAAAATATGGAAGAAATGAAAAATCTGCTGTGGCGAATCACTGTATTGAATCTGGACACACAATCTCTAATAAAAATTTACGATTATTAAAAGAAGTTACAAACACAACACACTTAAATGCTTGGGAAACATTTTACATTACCATAAATCAAGAAAAAATTATCAATAATGAAGACGGACCAATTCAAAATTCAGTTTTACTCTCATCTCAATTTATAAAAAAATTAAAATTAAATTCTGATTAAATATTTGATATTGGCTAACCATACATCCAAATTGTTTACCATATGTTATTATAAAATTATTATTACAAAAATGTAAACATTTGATAATTTGTGAAGTGCCTGATGATGGAATCTTTGATTCAGAAAGGCCTTGCACGAAATAAAAAATTATATATTGGAAAACGTCGTATTTCTTTATCTAGTGATACTACAATAACTAGTTTTTCCAATGCTCCAAGATTCTACATATAACGTTTAAATCAAATTTTCAAGTATGCCGGTTCAAGCGGGTCGTAACAGGCTTCGCTGAAGTTGCATGCAAACTGTCAAGACCCCTTTGTAGAGATATACAGACAGAGAATAATAAAAAAATTATATCCTCGCGGAAACAAAAGAGAATGCCAAATACCATGGATAGACATTCGCCACCATAGTTCATTTTGATGTGGTGAAAAAAATTTAAAATCTATAGATGAAATCTTCTCCAAGTCTTGTACACAAAATATATTACCATTATTGTAGGTCACCATATAAGTGTCTATCAACTAAAGTGAGCACACCAAGTTAATACGTGATATTGTATGCGTAGAATGGTTAGGCTACATGTTAAATTGTCACACGTTTACACTCGGTTCATTTACAAATTTATTTATTCCGTGGTTTGCTCGTTTCAATCACTGTTACCAATGTAAAAGAATTCAACGACGCTCAGCCAAATCTGATGGAGTTGACTTGCACCACTTTCGTGATCGGTTTCGCCTACATGGAATATTCCAAGTCTAGTGGACAGTTCGTTTTCAATATATCGTAGGAACGGAGAGATACATATATATATATATACATATATATTGTTTTTTTCTACCCCCTCAACTGCCTTTCACTAACGCTCATCCAATTATGCTTAACTAAATGCACAAATCACGAGTTTAAAAATCTATCTTTTTTATTTGAAACATCTGGTGTTGCAGCAGGTTTTTCTTTGTTTGATGGTTACAATACGGTGGACGATAAAATAATGAAATAATAACGTAAATTCAAATGTATAATGCTCCTGCATAATTAAATAATGGTTTTTAAATTTGTGTAATTTTTCTGTTCATAGTTTTCACCTGACTGAAAGACAAAAGATTTCTTTCGACAATATTACATCATAATATTTTTACAGCAATGGTACATTCTCCAGTACATTGTCAAATAAAAGTACAATTGAAAAAAAAAAATGTAATGGATTAAAACTTAACATAAACAAGTTTTAAATAAACTCTGTTTTTCACCAGGATTCAAAAATATTCCTGGGTGGTTTAAATGAGCTTCAAATAGAATTTCAACGTTTGAAGTGCCTCAGTTTGTCTTAATCAATTAGGAGCTATGTAACAGTAAGAGCCAGGCGAGAAAACACAGTCTGAAGTTGACATTAATACATAGATCCATAAACTGGATTCCACAGGGCTGACGTCAGACCGAAGTGAGGCATTGAACGTGTCTTCGGTGTTATGAATAAATGTATAAATAGGCTAGGGCGAGTCCAGTTCCTCGCCTGTCCAGAGGTGACTATCCGCGACACAATTTGTCACCCCTTGCCCGAAATACGCCACTCAGGATTTTCGAAAAGTCCGGCTGTTGCGAATGGCGTTATTTTTAAACCAAGGATGATAGTGGCTGCCCAGGTGGTACGGCTTCATTCACCAGTCGGCACGCTGTCGTCTCGTCCATCTCGTCGTCCGCTCTGTGCACTTCACACTTCTCTATTGTTGTTTATACACACGGCTTCACGCGTTATTTATAATCAGTGCTCCTCTGAGTGAATCATTGAGTCCGCGTCTAAGCAGTTACTGAGATCGTTATCTGTTCTGTGGCAAGTGCTGACTGCTGAGCGAGTGTGTGATGAGCCGCTTGCAGGTGCCCTATGACAGACACCTACTCCTCAGCGCCGATACCGACTCTGACTCGGACGGTGGCAGTGGCTCCGTCACTCCCATCTTGAGGTTCATCCCTCCGACCCTTATCCTTCCTGTGGCTCCATCCACTGGAGTTAGGAGAAGACACTCCTGGATTTGTGGGTAAGAGTGTGATCTTTTGAAAATCCAAAAGGAATCCGCTCAAAGGTTTATAACGATGAATAATGTGTTTGATACTACCATTGATGTATAATCTTTTAATTAATAAACAATAGACAAATTATTTATTTACAAATCATCAAGAAATGCAATGGCTTTAATTATTACATGGTTAGTTTTTACATTCACAACAATTGTAGTGGTTATTCTCTTCACAAATACCAACTTATAGAAACAATGTACTTTTATATACATGTCTAGAAGGTCATGTTTTATACCCTATTTATATATTATATAAATACATATACATATTATATATATAATATATATATATATTGTATATTATAAACTAGTATCGATACATCGTATATACATACCAGGTATAGTAGTTTGTATATATAACTCACAAAAAAATGGCACGTATATGTCTAAAATCTATACCTATATATGTATAATTTTATATATAATATATATATATATATTTCTATGTATCCATTCTACGTCTATAAAACATTGGAAGCAGCATACATAAAGTTAAAATTTATGAACATGTACTGTAGTAATACAATCTTGTACTTCCGTAATAACTCTACCAGTTCTTAACAAAACAACGTCTTCCTCAGACATGGGGGTGATTTGTCTCCATTACCGGGTACAGAGAAATAAACTCCCTTTGTCTTCCTTAGTTTACCCATCGCCGCTACAGTCTTTGTTTTCTAACTAAACATTTTAAATAGTTAGTTTCTCATAATTTGAAAGGCAAAACACGCAAAGTTTTCAGCACCAAGTTTTGTTCGTAATGTTAAAGATATATTGCAGTTTTGAAGTTGTCTCGGTAAGTTTACATAAATTTTAATTTTTTCTAATTGTTTTATTATTTACTATACATATTACTGTTTTATATCATACTATCAACAAATACCAAAGCCTGATGTTTGATTAAAAAAACCCATACATTGTTAATAATATATTGATTAATATATAGCGACTCTTTTAATTTCACGAATAGCCTAATATCACGTTATTGCAAAAATTCACACCTTATATTGGCGCTTTTAATATCGTTTAATATTACTTTCTTATTTACAATTATATACATCTTCTAAAAATGAAAACTAATAAAAATACAGTATTTGTACAATGGTATGGTATATTTATTTGACGCAAACATAAATTTGTGACTGAAAACAGTGGATTTTAATTAATTTTTTTATGGAGAGCCCAATCCACTTTTAATCTAAAATCTGTCCGTTCTCATGGCCCACAACTTTCCATCATTGCACATAACTGTTTGAATCCTTATAAAAATGTATTTAATTATTTGTTACGACGCACACAATAACTGTAAAATTAGTACAAAAGATAGTTACCCAAAAACAAAATTGAATGAGCACTATTTTCAATTTTTTATACTGGCTAACTAGCAAATGCTGTTTCTGGTCCAATCTAAAATCAGAGCAATGATCGTGTACTAGGGTTCACGTACAGTATATTATACACCATGGGTACTCTGTCATGGGGGTGAGATTATATTAGGCAGATTTCTATAAAAACTACTTAATCTACGAAACTCTATAAATAGAATATTATAGCGTGCATACACTCAGTTTGTGTGTAGCAAAATAATTGGTAGCATGCATACTATATATGGATTAATACTGTATATTATTTAAATAAATTTTTAAATTTGTAATAACATTATTTTTAAAGACATTGGCCTACATTAAGCATTATGGTCATTACTAAAATTAAATTTAAAAGAAAGCTATTCAGCTTTAATTCACTTTATTGACATAGTGTTTTTGAAAATTAAATTATTCGCACATTGTATTCTACATTTTACTTTGTTTATAGTTATCAACGTATTCATTGAACTCTAATCACATAAACGTTTGTTTTCGACCCTAACTTAATTTTCGCTATACACCGATTTTCTCCTAAATTATTTAAGATAGAGTTGTGGGACGGATTTTATACGATTTTACAGCTCATTTAACATACCAATTATCCAACTAATAAAGTCAATTAATACTCTAAACATTTCAGTGTGAGTTAATTTCACCGAGGGACCTAAATTAAAGGTTAAATCTTTAACCCTGTATAATTCGCCAATGAAGAACTGTTTTCATCCATGTTTATATGAACTGTTTTCATTTTTTGTATGAGAGAAATAACCTTGTGCTGTATGGCGGATTCCTCCTGAAACACCCTGTATTTCTGGTTAGATCAAACGCAAGTTTGCGAGCCCATTATTGCAAGATGGCGGCGGCCCTGAATTTGTTAGTCTCTGTCACGATTTGACCGGAACGTTTTAGCACTCAAGCCTGACAAATTAAATGGTCGGCTCGGGTACCTGTGAGCCCGGGGACAGAAGGCGTTATATGGGCCAGAGAGCCTGCCCTCACATTACCGCTAACAGCACTAGCCCCTCGTAAATCCTGGCTGGGCACCCGGCTTGTGATTACTTTGTAATACTTCACTCATTATTAGATTATATGTATATCTCTCGTTTCTGTAGTTTAAAAATGTTTGTTGAGGTTATTAACTGCTTCCCATAGATTTTTTCACAATAACCAGGAATATATCACAATATCCAATAACGTAGCTATGGTGGGAAGGGTTGATTCAACGTGAATTTTCCGTTCAGCTCCAGTTCACCGTCCTCTTAGTGCAGCGTCTGAAATCTTACACTTTCAAAGTCTCAAATACTGGAATCTGAGCCATGTTCATATGGAAAGATAAATATAGTCCGAAAACGAGAAGTTCAGAATAAACTCTGCACACTTTCGCCATCAGAGATACCTTTCAAAATGTAAGGTAATCTATGTGAAGAGGTAACCTTACTGTCTTATAAGGTGCATAATTGAGTGCACTACGATATTTTAGACACGACTTCTAAGCATGGTAGAGAAACCGAGTTTTCTACACATAATGCAGCTATGATCGTGTCTCAACACACAATGACCTTCTTTGCAGATGTATATAAAGCTACCCTTACTCACCTTAAGGCATTTCTGAGTGATAAGGATGGTCAATAATATATTCAATCCCATTTTTACTGGACCAAAATCAATATAACTTAATCCCTAGAGGACGGTTAGTAAGGACTTTTCCTGTTACGTTAAACTGATTTTGGAAATACATCCATATCAGAAAGCCATGACCTTCTTTAAACAAGGATTCCCGCGTAATGATTGATGATGTGTAATTATGTGTTCGAAAATAGCCATCCATTTCGCATGGCACAATTTAGTCGGTCATTTTAATCACAAAGAAGTAGTTTAGCAAATAATAGCATATATGTCAAGTATTTAATGCACTGTAATTGGTTAAATACTAGTTATGTTTAGATGTTTATGTAACGCATTTTAGAAGTAATTTTAAAATAACAAATATGTCATTATACGTTTATTTGTGTGATATGATAAAAGTTCAATGTTTATACTGTTCATTTAAAAAATCTTTTAATTATATCATCCAAAGCTTAGTGCAGTTAAATAAAAAAAATATTATTATGGGTGTACAGAATATATCATAAGGTTTACATAATTTATTGGCTATTTTCGAAGGAACCAGCAAAAATTAAGTTAGGCAATTACTATTAAAATCATGTTTTTTCAAGAAATATCACATAATATATTGTTTGATCTACATTATACCACAATTTACTAACATCTGCTATTATCTCTAATAAATATACGACAATTTCAGCATGCATTAAAAAAGTTTTAGAAGATTTTTAGTCTTAACAATGTGGATATGCGTTTCTCGTCCTGCCAATTTTGTTTACTGACACTTTTCTCTCTACTGCGAGTCCGGAAAACACCAAGATTTTAACTTTTTAATACATTTTTCAATACGGTGTGAACTGAAAGATTTTGGAGCATCGTTGCAATTATTTAGTATAGGTAAACAAATTAAAAGGTTTTCGTTGTAGCCTGAAAAACTGCAAACATATTTCCATTTATGAATAGTTACATACTGTTTTGTAAGGTAACTATCAGTCTTAGGCAGGTCTGAAACTCAGCAGTTAAACAATTTCCGCATAATTAGTATTATAAATACAAAAGTAAGTTTGTTTGTTTGTTGCGCTTTAACCCGCAGTAGTTACTAAATAAATTTTAATTAAGTTTTACATGGACATATTTGGCGTTCCATCTTTCATATAGGTCTATTCTTATTTCGAAAATCCCTCCTGGGTAAGCCCACTGGTATGTAAATTTACGGAAATCCTATCTTGGCCTCTAAAGTTACGAAATTTTAATTGCTAGGCTCTAATCAACTGTTCATTGTAAACTTTTTTTAGGACAGCTTTAATTATTTTCAATAGTTTTCATTTATATTCTTGAAATCAAAGAACAAGATTGGTAGTAACAATACTTATTTTTTCTACCTTTTCTGTAACAGCTGTTGAGCACAGAGGAAGAAAATATCCAGATGAGAAAACTAAAAGTTTTATTAAAAGTGTTCTTTTAATAGTGCATTTTAGCAAATACTAAGAATGATGGGCTTGGCCAGTAAACTAGTGCAGATATCTAAGACAAAGTTACAACAACTTCCACTATCTATTAGTTACAAAACTATCTAATTTTTACTTTAAATTTAAAGACTGTTTTAAAGCCCTAAAGAACCTAAAATCTTATTTGTCTTTTGACAGAATTAACCTTCTCAGACTGGTGTATTTATATTATTGCAGCTATTACTCTCCCGTGTATGTACATTTTGGAAACCACTTTGTTATGTATGTAAAAGTGTGCCTTAACCAGAGGCAGTGACATACATATGCAGAGAGGCACGAGGTAGAAAACTACTACGTAGTGTGAGACACAGAACAGTGGTTTTTGAACCTGCCCTCGCAGGTAGGTGTTGACAGACTGCAACAAATTCAATAAAAAATACCCTAACGCCCAAGGCGTTCGAAATGCGTCTGAAACACCTTTTGGTATCACAAACATTTTATACTGCAGGGGAGTTTTTAGTATGTAACTGGCAGATCGCCCAATTACACGACAAAAGTGGGATGTATTGGCGGAAATGAAAGGTGCATAGTTGTAAAATTGTATGTGTGAATGAGAATTTTGTGATATGAATGTAATAAATTTTATATTAAAATCCATGACTTTTACTATACAATGTACTATTGTTGCTGCAACAAAACTGATTTGATTTGATAATAGCTACAAGGAAAATTTAAAAATTGAGTCAAAAATATCATGCATGAGCTATTAGACATTCAAAACCTAAAAGAATTGCGTGCGAAGCCGCGTGTAACTACCACTCATATATACTCTCCTGACTTGTGGTAGTGCCTCCATGGTATCAGTCGGCGGCGCCGCGTCTCGCCGTGGCCCTGAGTCGGTCGTCAGTTGATATTATCAGTCAGCTAGGCGCGCCAGAGTTATTAACTTAATGTCCGTGTTTAGGAGGCGGAGTTTTCGACCCGATTGCTGGACCTTGTTTATTCGATACATTACGTCACTTTTCTCGTCTACTTCTGTCATCCTGACACACGCCCAGGTCACTTGAGTTGCAAAACAGGAACGATTAGATTACCATCTTTGCAGAACTACTTTTGTTTTTCTTGCTGAGGTTTGACAACTAACTATTCAATATTTATGATGTATATCCTTCTGGCTCTGGTTATTTTAAATAGTTAAAATTGATTTGTAGCCACCCTTTTCAATTACTCGTACTTACTGCTAATAAGGCTCCTCGCAGGCACAAAACTTATTCATCAAAGAATAAGCAAGTGCTTGATGAATTTTAGTTAATTAAAGTATTTCTTCGTAACATTCTCGAGGTAACCGACATTATATACGCCAAAAGACACACGTTTTAGAAATTTAAATAAAAATAGGAAATAATAAACAATGTTTAAATTAATAGCGTGTCTAACAAACAACGAACACAAATATGTAAATGAGTATTTTTAGCTAATCGAGAATAGTTACGTCAAAAATTCAGGACCCTATAAAAATCCGATATTAGTTTCATTACATGCAAGAACCCAACTTATTACAAGGAGGAGAGCTCAAAATGTTCCTCAGGAGACATTGGTTTAGGAATCTATAAAGTTATTATATGGTTAAGGAAATCAATTTTTTTAGTTTTTTCGTTCCATCAGGTCGTACCAGACTTCACAGGATTCATCCAACAGTTTTAAACGAATGTCCACATATCCATTTCCGTGGCCCTTCCTATTTCTACCATCCGAAAAATTCCATCCTCAGCAAGTTATACAGAATTATCGAGTCAGGTTTGGATTGCAATAATATATATGTTATGCTAAATACATTTGTCCTCTAACCTTAGTAGCATTAGGCTAAGTCTACAGCGGTAATTGAGGGATATCGCCATATTCATCACTCGACTCTACAGTCAAATAACCTGAATGTCTCCAAGAGATGAGTCATCCTTTATCCCGGCGTGAAGTGTGAGATGTTACTAAATAATACCTGAAATCAGTAACGGTCGTTAGGGCAAATCCCTGCATCCCCCCTCCCCTACACCGTGCCAGAACCTACTAGTAAGCTCCCGATCTGCCTAATGATCGTCATTGGATATTACTCACACATAATGATGACTTTCAGCAATTCAACTTCCAAAAATCCTTCAAGGACGCAACAAATTATTTTTACTCCCTGGCTGTTATTTTTAATATACCTAAGATATAAGCATATATTCTTTGGTTCATTAACGTGACTTTATTATAATACCGATTTTATAGTGTAGTGCTATAAAATCTAGCATGTAATATATCATTTGAAACATTTAGCAGCCCTACCATAATAATATGTCATCTTATAGAACAATCAAATATTTTTTACTTTGTATTAACTAGCATATTTTCGGTACACAGAAATACTACGCACTACGAGAAAAGTGTTTATATGTTTTGTAGGTATTTTGCTACAGTCACGTAAATTTTAGCACTCAAATGGTGAAGTTTGGCTGCCGTAAAGCATGATTTTTCGTCAATTACCTTTTTTGTACTTCGACGCACTTTTTATGCACATTTTTTGACGGAGCTTCAAATTTTTTGTCCCTTAAATTATACTTAACGACAATAATATTCCATGTTTGTCTAGTTATAAAATATTTCCGTTTCAAAAATTAAACCACACAATACGAAAGTGTTTATACAATTATAAATGTTTATCAGTATACATACAATTATGTAAAAGTGTCACAGTTATACAATGAAAATAGAGTTATGTAAACGTGATTTTATCACGTGCCACTTTTTTGTATGAAATCTTTCATAGCTCATTTCATCAAACTACATGATTGTGTTACTAAGTCGCTTTTTAAAATGTCTTATGATTGTACTCAGTTTACAAATCTGTTTATTCCTTATTTATTCCCCGATTTTATCGTTGCTTTAATGGTTATCAATAAAACCAATGTAAAATATTTGCCAATGTTCACAAAAAAAAAAAAAAAAAAAAAAAAAAAAGAAAAAAAAAAAAAAAAAAAAAAAAACGTGCGCCAACACCGACTCGATGTTACGTACTTTGAAATGAAGCATCATGCAAAGCTTCAAATTTATAGGTCATTTCGTTCTTGAGAGATAAGAAGACAGCAAGACAGACTGGAATTTAATTTGTGTAGCCCTTCGGGTCTAGCCCTTCGCTAACGCTCAGCCAATCACAACCTTGACAAAAATATTGTATGACTGTGAAATCTCACGAGTTCATATCATTCAAGACATTAATATTAACTGTAAAAAAGCGGAAAAGTTTGTAATATATAAATATATTTATAATATAACTGATCAGGAAACTGTTTCTATAATCGGTATTATCTCCTATGGATGTAAACCTTTAGTTGAATAAATATAACTCACATACTGGTTCTGATCATTAAATGTGATCGTTCCAGGATTAGTTGTAATCTGATAGAGATTACGTTAGTTTTTATTATAGCTTTATAACTCGACTTTGCTATGTTTACTATCCGCTTTTATTATTCATGTTATAAATATTCCTCAGCCCGATCTGGAAACCATAGATAAAACATAGCTGTAGTATGATAAGCTGAGTCCACCAAAATCAAATCATCGATATTCACAATTATCTAAACTACTGAACCAAAACACCGAAATGAATTACTTTATGTGTATTTCAAATTGCAGTATAGTTTAGCTGTTTATACCTAAGAGAGTGATACTTTAATGATGAATAGAAAATTATCAATGCGATATGCATTTATAAAATATGACAAACAAATAGTGTTATATTTAGTTACTTTTTACTATTTTGAAGGTTAGACGTGTCTAACATCTTGTGACATAAATAACACATGTACATCGTCATTTTCCTTGTGGTCATTACTCAAATACCATACAAATGGTTTTACTTTGTTTGAATTAATTTGGAGCGATATTCTTATTCCCTATATTAAAAATAAATGGCAATATAATTAATTGAATCTGCCTAACTATAATTAGAATGTATTTTTATTCTGTAGCGTGGGTATTTCTAATCGGTACACCTATGTGATTCCCTTGTAGTGATGGACGCTTTTGCTTAATTACACTTGAAGTTCCGGCTAATTTAATAATACATCGAATAACTTAAGCGCAAAACGTATGTTCAGTAATATTTATAGTTAATACAGGGCTTCTTTGTATATAAATTAAGTCATTATTATCCTATCCATGGTATTATATTCATATATTTAGCACGAGAGTGATATATTTTTAAATTTTTTTATTCTTAATGCCACTTTGCAATGATACTGGAGTTTTTTTTTTGCTTTTATCACTAATATTATTTGCTCTTCTCCAAACATTCTTTATTTCCATCATATTATATTTTAATTAATATTTTCCTCTAATTAATATGTAACAAAAGATTGTTTTGTTTATTCTGTTTGTTTTTCATGTCTTATTTTATAAATCATATAGCTATTTGAGTTAGTAACTCCTAGTAGCTATTAACGAAACGTAAATGAACATATAATACAAGTGAATAAACCCAATAAACATAATAAAACACTGGAATGAGATTACATATGAAAAGTAAACTTATTAGTCCATTATTCACTCTACCGTACAGTTGATCTTTTTCACAGAAAGTGATAATTAGTTAAAATAAATAAATCAGAGAAGTGAATTTATTTATCTTTGGGTAGGTTCAACATTGTAAAGTTGTGAAGCTAACTGTATCTTAATGTTGTACGGGTGGGTTCATCAAAGACAAACTTTCACAATAAGTTATGTACATTCAAATTCTTTATAAACATTTTAGTAACATTCATAGAATCAAAAAGATTTTAATGTGTTTAAAAACGCAAAAGTTACAAAAAAATAGTTATTAGTTAATTTAATTTTTAGTTGTAACAATTTGATCAAAATTAACCTAAATAAGAATTAATTACAACTGTTAGCAGTCTGCATGTTCAAGATAGTCACAGAGAGAGAAAGTAAGTAGTGGTATTCAACACTATAACAGTACGATATTACGATAGTTATATTAAAACACTAAATTTCATGCTCGTATTGCTCTACAGTTTCGGTGCTATAAACGTTTCAGTTCATTAGTAGTTAATTATGTACTTTCAATTTCACTATCGACGTCGTTTGTCGAAGAAAGATCTGTTCACACTTATGGATGACCGAACAAACAAACACTCAATGCCATTCAGTTCGACAGGTTTGGTGATTGGTTTGTTTGTTTGTCTGTTTGGAACGCAGCATTGGCAACATTTACCGACCATTGACCAAACGAAATGAAATGTTGCATACAAGGTCCCTCAACGTAGACCAATCCACTAATGTTTAAAGACTACTATTGTCAGTTTCCATTCGATGGGCAAGGACAATTTCTTAAGGAAATAAACCGATAGAATGAAGAGTTATAACGTAACGAAAGAGTCATTGTACCGACAGGGAGAGAGACGGAAGGAATGCCCTTTGACCTAAAACCCCAAAATCAATAGAATTTTCCTTGAACTTTGAGAAACCTATGTACTAAATTTGAAGACGTACCTAGGACCGTTATATCAAACTTTATCGTGCATGTACGTGTGCCTGGGTAGCCGAATAAATACCAAAATTTATTGCAGTCCTGAGACTTTAAATTATGTATGTGTTTTTCTCGTTGTAATGGCTTTTTCTCCTAATTTATAATCAAATACCACAGAATTCAACATATTAAACTCACTGGGTAATTTTTAGTTTTGTTTATTAGAACAAGTTATCCTGAAACTAAATAAAAATTATTTGTAATTCATACATAAAAAGCTTTATTTTGGTATTTCAAATAATTTTTTAGAAATAGCTGTATTAAGGAAAATATTATTTTCCTAGCTTGTTTTCTAATAAAGCGTTTCAGAGGATTAAAGTGTAAATTGGTTTAGTAAATTTGTTGAAGCTAACGCATTTAATCCCAGTTTTATTTAATTGTGAATATTTCTATACATGTACTTTTTATTGAAGTTTAAATTATCTCCATATCCACAATTTCTGAAAAATTCAAAATAAGGGATACTTATACATTTTAATTGATACACACTTTTTGTTATTATAAAGAACAAAAATGCACGAGTACAATAATACTACAAACGTACATTAGATGTAATAGACGTGGAGAAATATATTTATAGAATGAATGTAACGAAGCATTGAAAGACTTGTCACGTCACATTCTTGTTTCGGTGCAATCAATGTGGCTCCGGGCACCATCAACAGACCCAATCAGGTCCTGCGAGGAGTTTCAGTTCCTAACGGCGCGGCGTCCTCAATCCAGTTCAAGTAAAGTTTACTAAACTGTATATATATATATATATATATATATATATATATATATATATATATAAAATTGGAACACCACGACGTTGACCACCCAGATTTCGAAAAATAATTTGTTAGTAATGTTTGAAAATAATTAATTTTTATGAATTATATTCAATATTCGAGTATTTATTGATTGCATCGTGACATTTTTAACATTTTAATTTGCTTAAGGCCATTTCCATGTGGTTCTAAAATTATTTACAAAGGCGTAAAACAAATAATTTCTCCTCTTCACATTTTACAGTAATTATCATACTAAACTGTATTTTGAACTTGTAACATCTATAAGGTCGTTTTTAAAAAAACTAATAGCCTACTCTAAGTATTAACTCACATCATCTGTATTATTAGATGTTCTGTTTCAAATGTTTTCGTATATAAATTTATTTCAAAACAATCACAATAATTTGTCAGCAATTGATTTGTTATTTGTATAACAATAATAATTAAAAACCCATATACAAAACTGAACATTTCACTACTACTTTATGATACAGGCTTTTCCGCTATTTGCCGGAAAGTACAGTAGTATGGTACCTGAAATACAAGTTAATAATACTACGTTTCCTAGCTCACTCCCACAACGCTAACGTGAAAGTATTGTACTTAAATTATTTAAGTTTGTCATTGGCCTTTACATTAATTGCGCGTTAATTCTGTAAAACAACTAATTTATCTAAAGGAAATAAAGGAGACTAAGAAAACTAAATAATAAAGAAGGGCCTAAATAGTAATTTTCATTACATTGATAATGCATCACGTTAGCCAGTATAAATAATTTAAAATATTTTTTATACAAATGCTATATAAAAGAAATTATTTATGGTGAAGAAATATTCAGGCTCTTTGATGAAAATATTGGACTTAATAATTAATTATAAATACTTATAATTAACCACGTATTTGCGCCAAAAAATCTCCATTTATAATATATATTTTTGCAATTCGACCATTTAGATCTAGCTGATGGTCGAGATGTCTAAGACATCGAGCTTTGGATTTGAGTTATAGAAAAAACAATTTCGAATCCTACCTGTGACAATTGCACTTTTTATCAGAAGGCTTACCTTCGATCTTGATCTTGTAATGTATTGACTCTCCCTCTTATTCAGTAATATCCTTCTCGTGCAGACTAGTGTCCCATGCGGACCCCAAAATAAGCCTTTAAAGAAGAACGGCATCTCCAGAATTTGAAATTCTTAATATTTCCTCCGTATAATTTAAGTAAACTATTCTCTATTTTTCAACATATTGGAATAAAGTGAGTGGATAAGGGTTCGTATAATTCACAATAACCTTCAAACCTTATTCTTAACCAAATTTCGTGTCTTTTTTACTTATTTCCTCAACAGCTCGTAAAACCACCTCAAATCAGAAGAAGTGTATCTTTTTTAAATTTTCGACACAGTATGTTATATATTAGGATTTTCCTAGTAACAAAATGTTTCATGTTAGTTTTATTTTATGTTTGAGCATAATTAACGGGCATGTCAACTAACTTCCACGAATGTCAACATCAGCTCCTAATTAATCCCGCATCTCGTCATGTTCACATGAAACATGTTTGGCAAAGCAACTGATGACAGCGTCATGTTTTGAAGCCGGTTGTTGAATTGGCTTCTTAAAATAACTACTGTTATAAACAATTTCTTAAAATATCCTAAATAAATTTACTAATATTTAAACTGTATTTATTGTTTTATTTATGAACAAAATTTAATGGTTTTTAGTATTCGATTTTCAGTGAGGTGTTTTGTTCACTACTGTATTAAACCAGAAGTTCCGAAGACTGAAAGGATGACCTATGACACATATGTTTAAAATTATGTACAGATTGTCCCGTAACTCTCTGGAAAAAGGTATACCACTTTATTGCTCAGGTCAAGACAAACATATTTCACCAAATAAACAAGAGTCTTTAACGCTTATTTTCCATCAGTCTGTATGTATCGTATGTATTTTTTATAAATATGTATATCTTTAAAAGTAATCAATTAAAGTATACGAAAATTTGGCTCAAATGTTTATGATAACATATACGAGGTTCTCAGCGAATAGCCAACAATAAAAAAACTGAATAAACAGCAGCTCTCAATGTAGGTCATATCTTGTCACAGTAAATCTGCTTCATTTATTATTATTAATCAATTATTTATTATTATATTTAAATAGGTTTGGTGCCATTAGATTTACGAACCCCCCTCTAAAAACTGTTATTCTTGCAATGCTTGAGAATAAATGCTAGTTTTTAAGATATTTAAAATTTAAAAATTTTAATTTCCGCCATTAAAAAAAAATACTAAAGATAATTTCATGATATTCTTTTCAGTATCTAACATTGTTATCGTAAACATTTCAGCCAAATTTGGTATAATTTAGTTTATTAGTTTTTAAGATATTAATTTTTTTATAAAAAATCACATACAGACTGAGAGATGGTAAACTAAGCATTGGAGACCCATGATCATATTGTGAAATATGCTTGTCTTGAGCTGAGCATTAACTTCGTATACCTTGTCTAGAGAGTTATGGGACATCCTGTATAATATATACAAGTATATTTATATGCAACTGTATTGAAATATACACATTCGTTATAGAAATTCTACAATACCAAATGTTAGACCCAAGTATAAGGGATTTTGAGCACATCTACTTAAAAGTTCCAGTTTTAGACTCCTGTTTTTTGTATAAAATACATAAATCATCGATATAGGTAACAAGTGCTTGTACTTTCAAGCCATCCCCAAATATTTTTCTGTAATCCGAAAACCGTGTCGTAGGATAGATCACTGAAACCTGTAATCGACATCTAACTGAAGAGATATCCACTAAGATCGGAAACTTATCGGAGTGATAGAGCAGTCTTGTCTCTACGCATTATTTTTATAATCCGAGCGGAGTCAATGACTTATGGCATGGAAGAAATGGGTCCTAACTATTACCAATAAGTCAGTCAGTGATCAACGATCAACGTACTCCCGCAACACAACGAGCACAACTTTGGCGACTGCCTTTGTGCACACATGTTTTGATCATTAATTGTCAGAAGGAATATTTTGAGACTCGTTCTTCTTCTAATGCGATTTTTTTCAGAACAATTCATTTGCTACTTGTCCTCAGCGATGTGGCAGCCACATCGCTGGTAGCAGCTACCAAAGCCACATCGCTGGTAGCTGCTACCAAAGCCACGTCGCTGGTAGCTGCTACGAAAGCCACATCGCTCGTAGCTGCTACCAAAGCCACATCGCTGGTAGCTGCTACCAAAGCCACATCGCTGGTAGCTGCTACCAAAGCCACATCGCTGGTAGCTGCTACCAAAGCCACATCGCTGGTAGCTGCTACGAAAGCCACATCGCTGGTACCTGCTACCAAAGCCACATCGCTGGTAGCTGCTACGAAAGCCACATCGCTCGTAGCTGCTACCAAAGCCACATCGCTGGTAGCTGCTACCAAAGCCACATCGCTGGTAGCTGCTACCAAAGCCACATCGCTGGTAGCTGCTACCAAAGCCACATCGCTCGTAGCTGCTACCAAAGCCACATCGCTGGTAGCTGCTACCAAAGCCACATCGCTGGTAGCTGCTACCAAAGCCACATCGCTGGTAGCTGCTACCAAAGCCACATCGCTCGTAGCTGCTACCAAAGCCACATCGCTGGTAGCTGCTACCAAAGCCACATCGCTCGTAGCTGCTACCAAAGCCACATCGCTGGTAGCTGCTACCAAAGCCACATCGCTGGTAGCTTTTACCAAAGCTACATCGCTGGTAGCTGCTACCAAATCCACATCGCTGGTAGGAGCCATATGAAACAACACTAAATGTCATCGATATAAGTAAAATATACTTGAAATATATAAAAATTCTATAAACATCCATGAACATAATCTTTTCAAAATAACTTGACATATTCCTTTATCGAGCCGAAGACCTTAAGTCACATTAAGACTGGCTTCCTACAACTTGTAGTACTTGTCATCTGATTTAGTGTTCCAAAACTCATTATTACTTGACAGTGGTTATTAAGGGATTTTCCATCGATGTCCAGGGGTATCTCCGATATTGTTTACATTTCCAAAATAGTACACCGAAATCCACATTTTTTCAGATATGGGAATAAGTAATATTAGATTCGGATTTCGGATTTCAGAGGTTATGTTATCTTTTAAAGACTATTCCTTATCCCTGGAGAGTTTCAGGAGTCATAATTTAAAGTGATGTTATAAAAAAGTACGAATTCAGTACAAATAAAATGTCTAAAAGATAATGTATGTAATTTTATTTCTCTTTCTATTCCTTTTATTGCTTTATTTAGTAGCAGTCCAATGCTGCTCTATCTAAATTGTATGTCCTAATTCCTCCACACCTGACATGGAAGATAGGATTTAATCCTCGAAAGGTTGTGTTATACATTTTGTACCATAACGATGATAAATATCAGAAATCCTATTATCCTTTCAACCTTTCGATCGTCATTAACAATCTTTAAACAGAGAATAAAATGTTTTAACTTAGATGCATTTACCTGAACACCTAAAGAAGAATAGTATTTGAATTCAAGTAGTGGCGTTTCCTACTCTCATATTAAGTTCCAACTTCTTCAAAATAAAATAATACAACACTATCACCCAACATTGTAGTAAAGGTTCATCCTAAACGCGGTCGCTGATCAAATATAAACGGATAGTAAGTACTTGCTCGATTCCTCTAGGATAATTGACCCTGACCTAACGACAGAGAAGTCCGCTTGCCGGTGCCATAAAACTGCCCGGAGGATGCCAAGAGAGCTCCTAAAATACCGGCACCTGGGTTACCCACTCATCACCGTCCTCGCATTAATCTGCGGGTTACACAGACTCACGAGTTCACTGAACACCAGTTCTTGTAATTATTGTTAATTAATGTTGAGAAAAACATTTTTTTAGGTGATGAGTTATAGGAGAGTATTTCATTTCATTATTATTATTTATGTATGGAGCTTTAACCTCAAATGTGCGTGTTAGCCCATAATCAATAAGATTTTTATTTTATTAAACCGGGTAATAAAATAAATAAAAAATACTATAAATATTTACATTCCTTATTTTATTTGCCTATCTAGAAACCTTTCCTTGCAGTACAACATTAATAACTTTAGTTTGATCATCCAGTTGTCTAATTTGCTGCACACTTTTACTTTTTAAAATTCCTATCATATATCGAAATTTTAAAAGGAGTTGTTTTATCTCTAACAAGCATACCATATTCAAAGAGGGAGGTTGGAGCACACGAAAGTATCTTGTTGGTGTTATTATAATCCTTGTGATGGTGACATAAAGAGTAATTAAACTGAATATTCGAACACAATTTCGCACGCTTGTTATTTTAATTTAACAAATGTGTATTAAATATTTTATTTTATTAAAAGGTACGAAACACCTCGTGCCTCATAACAGGCTTCGCCATTGTTGCAAGCTTATAGGTTTCAGGTCTATAGTTTCATTATACTATACATATTAGTACGGTACTTTACATGTTAAAATTTCGTTTAATTTTACTCAGCTTGTTTACAAATTTATTTATTCTCGGAGTTTTTTGTTGCCATATGGTTACCTATAACCCCAATGTAAAACGTTTTGTTAACGCTCAGCCAAACCTAAAAGAGTAGCATGCACGATAAACGAACTCGGCATTCCTCATAATATAGAGATGAAGATTCCTAGACAATTTAAGATCTATAGATCTATTCGTTTTGATAGTAACATGCGGAAAGACATAACGATAGCCAGACAGACAAAACTAAATTAAATATTGCCAACTCAACAAGTAATAGGCTTAGTTAACGTGCAGACAAAATTGTCATAATTTTTTATTGCATTAATCACAAGTATTACATAATAGTTTCGATCAAAATATACAATATGTAGCTCATTCTTAGATAGAAATGAAGCAATATATAAAGTTCCCAGTCTACAAGTGAGTTTGTGATTGAAGCAAAGATACAGAAATAAGTTTTTCCTACCCTCTCAGGTGATAGGCTTAACTGACGCTCAGCCAATACGTATTATTAAAAAGTAGGTGAAGTTATGTGGGACTTTTCTATGACAGAAATGGATGTTTAAGCGGGACTTGTTACAGCTATAACAGATTGGTTACGAGTGACACGACTATTCAATAATATTGGCTGCGAACCAATCATTAATTATTCCATCAACACTAGTCACAGCCCACTATGTATGCTAATGGTGTATTGTCGGTAAACACAATATAACCGTGATTTCAGGCCTGCCACATTGAGTATTCATCCTCACAGTGATAACATCGGTGTGAATTTCCTACACTTTCACAATTTTAAATAATATTTTATTGGAAAACTATTTTAGTTATCTCATTTAAGATCCTGGATGCATTGCTTATTGTAGTGAGACGTTGTTAGTAGTAATAACTGTATTAACTACCCAATGTTTTCTCAATGGGCAAATTCAATCGAGAAGAAACTGAAGTATTCTGTGTTGAAAAGTTTGATTGAGCACTTTAAAGAAACGGATAAGCGTTAGTAAAGCGTAAAGATTTCTGAATCTCAGTCCCTGTATTTCTATTCTAAAGAACAAACTTTAGACCTAAATTTTATTTATATTTCAATAAAAGCAACATTGAGTTCGATGATTTTGCTCCGTGGGATTTTGTTGATCATTACCTAAAGCTTTTAGATTGGTCTTATGGGTAACCGTGATGGCAACAAGAAAAACTCAGAATAAATAATTGTTTTTTTTTTCAAACTGAGGACAAGATCGTAGCTAGGAAAATATTTTTGGGGGGTCAAGATGACTGATATTTTCCCGTAGTTATCAGAAAGTAAGGCAAGTGCAGTCAACCGCTCATTTCCCATTTTGTTCCTCACACAGTTCTTGACCGACTACAATTTTGATAACTATATTTCAGCAGTACATTTTAATAATACTGTATTATTAAAAAAATATCGTTTACTGAAAAAGTAAATGTAAATATTGAAAATCTGGGGGGGAAGTCTTGAACCATTGGTCCCCCTTACTGGCTACTTCCTTAACTGAGGATACAAACGTTGTTAATGTCATATAGTAACACCTGTAGTCATATGAAATAAATAAGAAACTTGATATTTAGCCTCATTGATTACTGTTATGCGACACCTGGCCTACACCTACTATCCAAAGATGACCGTTGAATGACGAGTTCGGAATTTTTCAATATTTGTCAATACTGTTACAATAATCTATTCACAACGCTAAACGAACCATTATTCTCACCGGAAGAGTAGGGTATATCGTACCGGTATAGTCATTACACCGAACCAATCTGTTCCACTTCAAGTAATTGCAATCAAAAGAATGTTGAACTTCTAATTGAATGTCAAAAGTTTTGATTGGAGTGAACGAGGAGGCAACTTCATACTTATTTAGAATTATATTTTTGTATAAATACTCACTCATTCCTATTTTTTAATTAAATAAATAAATTTTTTAATAAGTTAATTTATAGTTACCTATAAATTTTAATGGAAGTATTTAAGTAGAAACAGTTATATATTGACATAATTATTTGTAAGTAATGAAGTATGTGCCTCTACGGAATGTTCGTGTTTGTGTATTTTTTTAATAATACGGAAAATCTACAGAACAAATTGTAATTAAATTTATATTTATATTCATAGGGTTCTTAGTTAACATATAGGCCCATTCATATTATTATGGGTTTTAGTAAAAATATGCTATGTTGTTAACTGTACATTTTAGACAATATTAAGTGTTAAATGGTCGGTCAGTACTGCAATGCAGATATCAAAGACACAATTACTATATTACATTTTATATAATGTTTAATCGTATCATCAAGGAAAAATCTACATTGGCATCGGAAAATAATTCCCTCTAACCAGAAGTGCTCAAACACGTACAAAGCTTCGAATTTAAATGCGAAGCGTTTGGTATCAGCTAGTATCACAATATAATGTAACAATGGCAAAATTTAGACATAAGGATCTTGTACAAGCTTGATATACGTCACGGAATAAAACATATTAGAACACCCTCGACGTAGTAGATATTAGCCTTCCAAAACCTTCTGAAATGCCAAAACCTTACAAATTTTAATCCATGTTATTTGCTGTAAACATATACATTTTCTGTTTCGAGCCTTTTACATTAACTCCTAAACGTCCTGAAATGCTCAATTAACTTAACACATCTTAATTTATGTTCTATGTTGTAAATATATAAATAGTCTGTTAAAAGACTTGTAAATTAACCAATTAGCCTTTAAAATGTCCTGAAAAACTCAACTAACTTGACAAATTTTAATCTATGTTGTTTAGTACAATTTTAAATACAGTGTTGTGAGCTATTCTTTTATTTGAAAGTATTACAGAACGCCAAATCCTCAACAGATAAACTGAAATCCATAAGTCCAAACAGTAAAATGTAAAAGAAGTTGTACTTGTTTCGTTTGTCTCATTAAATAAATTCTTTTCATAACGGTTTTGTTGCCATAAATCATGAAAATTTATAAACCTCTTAAAATATTCATAAGAAGTACTATCACTGTTTTAAAGCCTTGTATTCGTAAAAATGTAACACTCTACACGTAACAACACAATATTGCTGTATAATATGTCACTTCTCATCAAAATCCTTGTTAAATTTAATAATTATTTTAGTAGCTTAAATATATTACCTTCGTTTGCTTATGTCATAGTTTATTTTTACAGTAGTATTTCTTAACGACCATAAACTTTTGACATGAGGTACAGGTGAGGTACGCCTCATAAAAGTTTGAAAACTAAACATAAACTAAAACTAACCATCAAACAGGACATAAATAACAATTTTTTAAATTTATCTCTAAATAAAACCTTTCAGAATCAGTAGAGTTACTATGGTTTATGTTTATTTTATCGCATAATTTATATTTTATTTATTGTTGTGTTGATTCTGTTAATCTACCGTGATTGTATTCCCTTTATCAATAATATTACATCAAATAGACTTTGACCTATGCTCACCATCTTGTGTATTATTCATTAATGATCTACCAATATAATTAATAAATAAATAAATCTACTTAAATTAATAAAATGCAATTTTCTTGATATTATGTTTTATGAAATAGTACATATAACCTTTAAATTAATATGTACTCTTATATAATAATAAATCAAATTTATTTATATTTTTATTCATTGATACCAAATAAAGTGAGGTCAGATGCGTCTATCTCTCAGTGTGAAATCCTGGAAAAATACAACTTTAGTCTTGCAGTATTTATAATAATTATCTGACTACAAAACCGATAACAAGTTTGCTCGTTAGAAGTTTTCCTTTGTACGAGAACAGGAATTAACAAGCCGCCTAACGAGATCTTAGATGATCTTTTTGTTGATTTATATTTCACAACTAATAACACCCATTAGAGCTAACAGTGTGAGACGTCTTCTGCCCAATTGATGTTTATTTTTAAACATTACTGAAAATGTTGAAATCAAGGAATTGTTGAGACTTAGAGGATTTCGTTTCACAGATTAAACTTTTGATAAGTTGAAATGTCTAGGAACAAATATCATTGTGAATGTTTTTATTACAACTGACGATATACTGTGGTCCCTAATAGGTTATCGGTTCATCTAGAGCCACTAGACTGCGAAGATCTTATCAAGTAGAGTAAGAGGGTGTGGTGGTACAGTATGTGATTAATAATACTGATAAAACGTGCGAAGGTCACAAAAAGGATTTGAATCTGCGTTATCTCCCCTTCAATTCCAAAGTCCGAAATACTGTGACTCTCCAATAGATTACAGGCTTATATAAATCCACTGGTCTGTGCGACGGTCTTATCAAGTAGAATAAGAGGCAGAGGTGGCACAGTACGTTATTAATAATACTGATAAAAACGTGCAAAGATCACAAACCGGATTTGAATCTGCGTTATCTCCAATTTAATTCCATACCCCAATGGAGGCCATTGGATCTAAAATTCATTGTAATAACACTTGTTAATGGTCTATTATTAATGACTGCTTCAAGATAAGTGAATTTAAATATCATTTTGATACATTTCATCTAAAATAACACTATTATTACTACCAATATAATATTTATTTCAATTGTTTACCTTTATACTTACTTACTTACTGCCGTGGCTCTTGGTACCCAAGGTGGTACTTTGCCTCGCCAACACACTGCCTCCAGATCTCTCTACCCATTGCCTCTTCTTCCCTTCTTCCCAGTTTTCTTATGCCTCTTCTGATCTGGTCTCGCCATCTCAACTTGGGCCTTCCTGGTGGTCTTCTGCCCTCCGGATTGTTTACAAGGACGTTCTTGACTAAGGAGTTGTCCTCCTTCCTTAGTAAATGGCCAGCCCATCTCATTCTCCTACTTCTCACCTCGGCCACTATGTCTGGGTCCATATATAGTTGCCTCAACTCTACATTATGTTTTATCCTCCACTCTCCATCTTCAAGGGTTGGCCCATAGATTTTTCTCAATAATTTGTTCTCAAATACTATCAAACGTTTTTCTGTTTTTTTTACTTAACACCCAGTTTTCTGAGCCATATAACAGAACTGGTCTTATAATGGTTTTATATATACGGAGTTTGGTTTTGTGTGATATTAGTCGAGAGCTTAATAGCTTGTGGCATGCTGATAAACTTCTGTGTGCTGCATTTATCCTTAGTTGTATTTCCATGTCTTCTTCATTATTATTCGTCAGCATTACTCCCAAATAAGTGAAGTTGTTTACTTTTTCAAATTTGTGCCTTTTCAAATATACATGCTTAAACTGTATATTAGTAATTGACACCAACCGAAGAGGATGGGAGTCAGTCCTAGAAGCGTTCTATTGCTCTAACATTTAAAAATGTCTAATGTCCTTAATTCTGTTATTCCTATAACTCATTGCCTGTCAGTAAACAACTTTATGCAGGAAAGAAAAGTAATGTAAATGCGTGTAAAGCAAACATGAATTGTGTGGTATTTGATGGAATTCCTTAACATTATATTTAACACGCTAAAATATAATATTAGTTTAGCAAATAAATGCTTAAAACCTAAATTCTTTTGTTACCAAATACAGAATAGTTCTCATAAATAAAATTTTGAATCTAAGATCTTGAGGTTGGGTCTAAAGATGTTATCCTCGACGTTTAAGTGCTATACGAAGCTCAGCCAGTTACAGACGACTCATAATGTGGACTCTTGAAACTAATCATTGTGATCTTTGCTTTTACCAGTCACGCACTAGCCAATCAACCTGGCTTTGTTGTTATATCCTTTGTGCATGCAACATCATCTCAAAATTTTGCACTGTACTCTATATCCATCATGCACATTGGCTATAAATATTTATCATTTGTGAATTTACACATATAGACTTATTTAAACAGTGCACTATAGGAGTCAATCGGTTAAAAAATTATACAGAATAGAACGTCAATGTTAATCTGATGTCAAGTGCTAACCACTGGCTTATGTGGCGTGGAGTTATCTCTTTAACTTTTTTTATGTCGAATATAGGATTTTGCGTCGGATAAGAGATTATGAGTGCAGTCATTTAGATGGTACTATTCCATGTTATACTTTAGTTTATCCACCGGTTAATTTAGCTCAAAATTGCGTTCTGTTGCTTCCTTTTCAGGAGATTAGGTCGGCCGTGTATAAAAGATGGTCTATTAGGATAGTTTTCAACCGCTTTTCATATAGGTTTTACCATCTTTTCCATTTTCGGATATGCTAAGTTTAGAGTTAGATTTTCCCATTCACCTTATACTTGTATGTATAACATCGGTCTTTCACTTGAAGTATTTAAATAAACACAATGCGGTGAATCCGTTATAGCCATCCTCACACATCGTCTTCGCTATATTTTATTTTATTCCGAGTTTGGATTAAAGTGGACACAATGACAGGTTTAACTGATTTCGATCTGCGCTGGATTCCTCACATCTCTGAAACAGTTATCTCAGTTTCTCATAAATATGTCGACACAATGGAGTAACAGATACACCCTACATAAAGAAACGAAAGGAGGTATACATCAGATGAACAAAAAAACGGACTGTCTGATCTTTTTTACCCTAAATCAATATAGCTTTTCCATGGACGAGAGAAACCCTTGAAAAAACTATCAGGACCCTAGAATTTTCCTATCAAGAGTTATCGCATGGACTGGCAGATATACGGATACAGACTGATGGACCTTTTGTCCCAAAATCAATAGAGGAATCCATGTACCAAGTTCCGTCTCTAGACTTTTCTGTCAAAGTTTTCGCACATATGATAGTCATATAGACAGACAGACATATGCTCTTTGGCCTTTTGACCTTAAACACAAGAAACCTTTTTCTTTGACGAACAAGAACCTATGTATAAAGTATCAAGCTCTAGGAAGACCTTCAGACACAAACCTTCACGGACAAACAGACTGACAGACTACCATTTAGCATTTTCACACCAAAATAAGTAGGAGTTCTCTTTGGATAAAGAGGAATCGTCGTTTCAAGATCCAAGTATGTAGGTTTTATCTGCTGAAGGATATCGGACATACTGACGGACAGAGAGATGGACAACAACACAAATATTCAATAAGGCCCACTCAGGTCCTTAATAATGTTGGATGAAATTAACGGATGGTTGAAATCTTATCCCCACTCATCTGTTATTTTACTCTCGTAGAATAACATTTCTACAACTGTTCAACTGTTCCAAGCATCTCCACGTAATTATTCATCCCCATTATTCACTTCCAAGGTGTGATTGGAAGTGGAACGCTGGTGCAGTAACGAAACATTACGTGACTAATGGCATAAGATGATTTAACGTGTAAGGTTTGATAAATAATATAAAATCACTTATTCATTGTTTAGTTTTCTCCTTCAGGAACCGTGGCACCAACCTATCGCTTTTAGCCTTTAAGGTAATAGTTATATCTGGACGTATATTATATAAATAATAATCTTTATTTTCTAAACGATCTTACTAAAGCATTGCACGTTTCACTGACATAGACTGTTACATAATTATGTAAAATAACTGTATATAAAACGATTATTTCATAAAATTATAGTTTATTATAACAATTACTTTACATAATTCTTGTTTGCTTTTAAGAATTTCTTCCCTTTGGCCTAACACGAACTCTTCAACGGAATAAAACGCAGGAGCCGTTGCAACTGCGTTTTGATTTTTGAAAGATATTAATATGTCCAATAGCCCATAAATAGTGTTCAATACCTTTGATATAAATGTTTACTACTGATGACAACTGGATTGTAAATTTCAGTACTTTATGCAGTCAGTTTTTAAATAAATATAATTGCGGTGATTAAATAACCAACAAATTATAACGTATCCTCGTTCCCCCAAACCTAACATAAAAAGCAAAAGAGATATAGGTCATTCTGCTTTCCACTTGAGTTACCTATGATTTAGTACTTTCATATAACAGACTGAGCAAGAGTGCAGAATTACTTTAGTTTCGAAAAGAGACCTGAAACTCAGCTAAGAAACTTTGGATATTACGTGTACGACATTCACTGCAAAAGTTAGCCTTGCAAAAGTAATGTAGCGAGATGTTTTCTCATTTCGTTTCCAGCCAAGTGTTATTGATAGCTTGAAGGTTATAACCCAAATACACTTCTTGGTTTGAAAATACTTATAAAAATTCACTTTCTTAAATAATAATCTGCATACGCCTTTGCAGTAAATCCACGCAATTATCACGGCTATGAAGCTTAGTCCAAAAGAACGTGTATTTTAGCTTAAGAAAAAAAAATTTGAAGTACATCAAAATTTAAATCTTATATATGTATATACGTGTACGTACAAATCATTCTTCTATACGTAATTATAAACGTGTTAAGTTCTGCTGTTTAATAATAGTGGAATCAAGACTATTGTAACGGTTGATTTCAAGATGATAACAATTTTAGTTAAACATAAAAATACGAGTTCTTAGATATTTAGCAATATTTGGTATCAATAAAATGTTGTAGTAATTAATATATTTTTCTGAAATGGAATGATCCACTAACTTCCCTTCAAACTTAAATCTAAAATGAATCTGGATATTATCTTCTGGTGACTATCACGTGTCTCTAGATTCTTTGGAAAGTATTTTTAAAAGAATATGCTCATGGAGTCCTTGATTTTCAAGACGAAATTACGTGCAAATTTGCGGTCAATTGGTAGTATGGGATAAACATAAAGATTGAGCTTAGGCGCTTACTATCACTACATATCAAATAGTAACCTTTAGATACACTTGATGTTAATTGACTGTTATTTATGCCAAAATCTTCAGTATAAGCAGATATTCATAGCTGTGTATATAAACATATTTTTACATTCAAATAATCCTCAAAACCAGTCTTCCCGAGTTGTGTTAACTTAGAAACAGTTGAATTGGTAATGGTAAGAGAGAAAGAAAAGTACTATAAACAGTTTGTTAGTATTATACAAGTAAGCACTTTGCACTGGTGGTCTGTCTTATCTTGTTTACTAATTATAACAAAATATTGACCATGATAATAACTAACTATAATAAGCGTAAATCAAAGAAATGTTATTTTTCATGTTACATATTCCTTTTGAGGCATAAAATCGTACTTTTTTCATCCCCATAATCTTATGAAAAGTGATTTTCCAAGAGTGCATCGCAAGCTCTTCAAACAGTTTTGAAATCCATATTTCGGAATTAGGGCTATCAATATATTGTAAATCATGGTAGATTTTCGCTTATCAGGCTTCGCTGAAGTCAGATGTAGGTTTTGAGTTTATAGCTCATTTGTTCTTGATGTAACCTGTAGATATATCTGCACGGAGAGAGAATTTCACAGAAAAGAAATATTTACCTCTCTGGTGAACAAAAGATAAATTTTTCAACTTATTGAGTGAGAAGCTTGAATGACACTCAGCCCAATTCCATGGTTGAACATGCCCTTCACTTATATCTTTGAGCATTATTTTCGAATCATTGTTGTTAAACACCAACGAAGGCGGTCTATTCATTAAATTAGAACGCCGTACAATGAACGTCCACTTCATTTGGTCCCGCCAGTTGTTGTTAACAGACAATAAACACAACTGTGCGTCCAGTCGCGCACTGCCAAGAGCCGCCGTGCTGAGGTGTGTTTAATTAATGTATCCCTAAAATATCGCGCTTTGCGACAGTTTGTGTTAAAAATAAGTTTTTGGCAGCGGAGAAGGCGGTACAGCGGCGAAGGCGGAGGCAGTGGCTGCGGGACGTCCGTGCTGTGTGACAGTGACAGTGCGCTGATACTAATGTAACACTTGGTGACAACCACGTGGTGTGTGTGACCAGATCGGTGCAGTGACTCATTCCCTTGTCAGTGATCGACAAGTTCCACTTTGAAACTGATTGTGTTCCAAGTGATATGCACATCGAAATGTATCTCTGAAGTGGACCTATAAATAAAATAATAATAAATATAACAGCTATATTTAAATTTTACGTGATACAATGTTGATTAAATTCATCCATATAATGTGAATTAAAAATTGCACAATAATAGTTAAAGCAAAACACTTTGGTGATATCATAAATATAAACCAATGTCGTGTTTTGTAAATTAATGACCTTCGTTATGTTTCAAGGGATCTTACAATAACTTTTAAAAAGGATGAATATGATAAATCTTTTCTTTAGGTACCACTTAAAAAATGTATCACTGTAACTGAAAACCAAATGGATTATGGCATATTTTTGAGTCATATTATGAGGTTAAAGTTATAAAGCATCAGTGAATACTTTCCGCATGCATAGCTACAGCTTCACGTCGTACAGCAGTTCGTATCGGAGTACAAGCACAAGCACGAGTACGAGCTCTGGTCTGGTGAGGGTGAACATGTCGGCAGTGGAGGAGGATGACCCTACAGACCTTGAGGTGCAGTTGGTCACCAGGACTAGGGCTCAGAGACCGGACCGTCGAAAGAGAGGGTGGACTGTGGTCACTGGTAGAGAAATACGGTAAGACTTGTTATATTACGATTTATTGTTATAATGCGAATAAATGGTGATAGTACGGGTAATTGGAATAGTACGTTAAATTGGTATAGTACGAGTAATTGTGATAGTACGAGTAATTGTGATAGTACGGATAATTGGTATAGTACGAGTAATTGTGTATAGTACGAGTAATTGTGATAGTACGAGTAATTTTAATAGTACGAGTAATTGTGGTAGTACGGGTAATTGGTATATTACGAGTAATTGTGATAGTACGCGTAATTGGCATGGTACGATATATTGTGATAGTACGAGTAATTGTGATAGTAAGACAGTTGTCATAGTACGGGTAATTGGTATAGTACGAGTAATTGTGATAGTACGCGTAATTTGCATGGTACGATATGTTGTGATAGTACGAGTAAAATTGTGATAGACGATAGTTGTGATAGTACGGGTAATTGTGATAGTACGATAATTATGATAGTAAGATAATTGTGATAGTACGGGTTATTGTTATATTACGATAACTGTGATAGTACGTCTAATTATGATAGAATAGAGTAGAAACATTTATTTATTGAGGAGGTATTAGAACCATATGGTCCTTTCTTACATTTAACCTCTTAAACAAAAAACGGTGATAGTACGGGTAATTGTTATAGCAGAAATTTGGTCTTGCGATAGTAAAAATGAAGCTACAAATTGGTACCGATAAAATACCTAGCTTTTAATTTAGCTTACTGCGTTTCTTCAAACAATATTTGCAATATAAGTGTTCAGTTTTGTGAATGGAATAAAGCTCTAATATAACACTATATTATAAGTCTTATAGCTATGAGAAGTAGCATTGAAATACAAGGCACATCGACCATCTCAACAATCATTGTAATTATTCATAGATAAAGAAAAGTGGTTATCCTGGGGTAACCTTATTACTTGTAACCTCATCATATATTAAAATGTTATATCCTCGTGCCCTGAGTTTCTTTACAAAAATTGTTTATTCTGCAATATTGTCTTACACAGAAATTAAATTCCATGCAAAATGTAAGGCCATTGGTCAGTTCCTTCTCGACATATAGTGTTTCATAACATCCAGACTGTGAGCTCATTCACATATATTAAAACTTCAAGTTTCTTACATATTTATTGATCTTGATCTTACATATTTACCTGAAACGTTAAAAATAATCTATATTACCTGTTGTCAGAAACAAAGTAACTCTGATACTTCTTATGTTCGATTTATCTTCAAAACCTGATTAAAAACAATTTCTTTCTATTATAGAACCTAGATCTGAGTTCCAATCAACGTTCAACAATAACTAGATATACTTTTGAGGTGACTTTTTCTTTTGGCGGGCTATGAATGTGTTTTTTACACGTGGGAAGAAAGCCTTCGTTCGCGTCACGGAACGTCACGCATCATGCATGTTCACTGTAACGGTTTGATGTCAGTGCGTTTCTCCGTTCCGTTCAGTGGCTATTAAGCAGTGCTAGTGAGAGTTTACTGTCGCTCCTTGCTGAAGTAGTTACGTCTTTTGGTGGGCTATGAATGTGTTTTGCACGTGGGAAGAAAGCCTTCGTTCGCGTCACGGAACGTGACGCATCACGCATGTTCGCTGTAGCGGTTTGATGTCAGTGCGTTTCTCCGTTCCGTTCAGTGGCTATCAAGCTGTGCTAGTGAGAGTTTACTGTGGCTCCTTGCTGAAGTAGTTACGTCTTTTGGCGGGCTATGAATGTGTTTTGCACGTGGGAAGAAAGCCTTCGTTCGCGTCACGGAACGTCACGCATCACGCATGTTCGCTGTAGCGGTTTGATGTCAGTGCGTTTCTCCGTTCCGTTCAGTGGCTATCAAGCCGTGCTAGTGAGAGTTTACTGTCGCTCCTTGCTGAAGTAGTTACGTCTTTTGGCGGGCTAGGGATGTATGTTTTGCAATGTAAAGGCAGGCAGTAGCGGGACTGACCAACAAAAGTACGTAACTACTTCTTATAATGGGCTTTGAATAAAATCAAATACAACGTATAATATAAGGTAAATTTAAATATACGAACTACTAATTTTTTTAATAATAAATATAACGTAACATTTATTAACTTACTGCATCATTTAATAGCAGTATTTAAAACTCATTGGACTCTACATTGACTATTACAGCCGGTTTAATATTAATTCTTATTCCAGTTCACTATTATTGACGTCCTGATGAGATTTTAAAAAGGACTAAAAATAAATGTATTATATATTTATAGCTAATACAGCCGTAGTGTAATAATCCTGAAAGAACATTCGTCTTCCTGTGATTATAACTATTACGTTTACTCTACGTTGGACATTACCTTACATTCACATAAAATATAAATTACGTAAAACCAGATATTGATACAGATTTTGCTGAAGGCACGTCAAAACCACGCTCAAATTATTATAATGAAAATGAATAACTATTTATGACTTTAATATTTAGTCGTCATTGGGCATTTTAATGTATTAAACGTATAAGTTATAATATTACAAAAATATGTATAAAATTAATACAGTATATCAAACTCATCTCATATGTTAAATAAATTGGCATCTCATGTTATTTTAAATATAAAAATAACCAATCAATAATTAGCAAACGTACTTTTACAAGATATAGAAACTCACAGTCTGTGACAAGAAGTAGTCACTTCCGTCGGTCAGCCCCATTGCTAACATTACAAATTTTTATTTCAACATCTTTGGACTGAGTAATCTTTGCGGCCTTTACATAGTTAAAAGTAATGCAAACTAGAATAAAAACTGTTATTGAAGGAGCTCAAAGCTTATTTATATTACAGCTAAAGTATTGTATCTGAATAGACAAAACCAGTTATTCTACACAAGTACCGATCGGTCGTTAAAAAATAAAACACTATGTATTCTGATAATTTATCTCTTTTAAACGACCGTTCTCAAAATGTATCTGCTATTAATCATGTATTTGAAAGACAAAAGAAGTCGGTACCATAACTACTGCAACTTTTACAGATCCGAGGTTTAAGGCTGAGGCAACTCTGATTGGTTTTGTAGCAGTTAAGATACACCACTTTGTTCAGAGACTGTACTCACTAACTGCACTGAATTTTCTTATGTCCATACGGCACTACATTTAAGGAGAAAGCTATTACGAATTTGTGTATTTCGAATATTTTAGATTATAATTTGTTACGGAATATGAGTTTACTATGGATAATCTTAGCCAAATAAATCTGTAAAGGAACAAAATCTAGATTTGATTGTTTCTTCACTCATTTAAAGCACCCCATAATGTTCCGTAAAAATAAAAGTTCATAGTGGAAAGGGAAATATACAGGGTGTTTGAAAAGTATGGGTACGGCTTAATATTTTAAAAACCATAGGAGATTACATCTATAAACTTTGCACAGTGTTATAATATGGCTATGTAAACTATTTTTCCTTGCTATTACCATGACATGCCAACCATGGGGGGACGGCCCACAGAGGAAAACATGGAAATCTTAAATTGAAGCATGGGTCGAGTGATACCTCATTTGAAAGAGCCCACTTAGTAGAGTTGAATTCCGCAAACCGCATCTCAAAAGGTTTATCCAATCAGAAATGGCGGGTTGTTTTAGGTACACATTGTGAAGTACATTATGCGCTGCCATTTCTGACTGGATCGTCGTATTCTGATGCGGTTGGCGGCGTTTCACTCTACTAACCAATGTGTTTTCACTGACTTTTTTTAATTAGCAAATTATGTCATAAATTTATAACACAATAAATACCGATGTTTTTTAGTTTTATTTATTGTGTTATAAATTTATGACATAATTTGCTAATTAAAAAAAGTCAGTGAAAACACATCGGTTAGTAGAGTGAAACGCCGCCAACCGCATCAGAATACGACGATCCAGTCAGAAATGGCAGCGCATAATGTACTTCACAATGTGTACCTAAAACAACCCGCCAATTCTGATTAGATAAACCTTTTGAGATGCGGTTTGCGGAATTCAACTCTACTAAGTGAGCTCTTTCAAAAGAGGTATCAATCGACCCATGCTTCAATTTAAGATTTCCATGTTTTCCTCTGTGGGCCGTCCCCCCATGGTTGGAATGTCATGGTAATAGCAAGGAAAAATAGTTTACATAGCCATTATAACACTGTGCAAAGTTTATAGATGTTATCTCCTATGGATTTTAAAATATTAAGCCGTACCCATACTTTTCAAACACCCTGTATACAAGGTGTTGCGTAACGGGTTTTTGCAAAGGTTATATATCCCGTACATGGATGTGCAACACTTCTAATTTTTTGCTCAATTTCAAATGTATGAGTCAGTTCGATTCTGACATATCGTGTGGATATATACACAGATATAACGAATTCAAACAGTTCCAGTATCTTACTGTAATTGATAGGTTTCACAAACGCTCAGCTAAAAATGTATATTTTAAATTAAATACAAACTTAGATTAGAATGATCTAAAGCTAAAAAAATATTCATCACAATATAAAATATTTTACATTATTTTTTATAAGTTAGTTTATGGTGAAATATATTTTACAGTGGTCTACAGAAAACTTAGAAATTTTAAATGACTCGATACATTATTTTGCCATGATTAGGCTTTGCTTTTTAAAAGATAAATGTGCTCGTTTTGACTACCGTATGCCAACAACAACATAATTAAGCAGACCGTCATTAGGTTTTCATAGCTTTTCAGAATAAAGACAAATATGGTTTTGGACCAAATTTACAAAACACGTATTTAATGTAAGGTCCTTTTGTGTAACTGTTGATAATTTGTAAGTGATTTTGTGATCATACCTCAAGCAACTGTTCATTGTTGCCTATAATTTTCTGCATTTTCTATGTTCAAAATTCATAGTCAATAATTAATTCTACACTGTTGTGAAAATACATTTGTATATCCTATATTGCTGTGACAATTCATTCGTATATCCTATACTGCTGTGACAATTCATTTGTATATCATATACTACTGTGACAACACATTTGTATATTCTATGCTGCTGTGACAATTCATTTATATATCCTATACTGCTGTTACGACACATTTTTATATACTATACTGCTGTGAGACAATTCATGTTTATGTCCTATACTGCTGTGACAACACATTTGTATATCCTATACTGCTGTGACAACACATTTGCTTATCCTATACTGCTGTGACAATTCATTTGCGTATCATATACTGCTGTGACAATTCATTTGTATATCCTATACTGCTGTGACAACACATTTGTATATCCTATACTGCTGTGAGACAATTCATGTTTATTTCCTATACTGCTGTGACAACACATTTGTATATCCTATACTGCTGTGACAACACATTTGCTTATCCTATACTGCTGTGACAACATATTTGTATATCCTATACTGCTGTGACAATTCATTTGTGTATCATATACTGCTGTGACAATTCATTTGTATATCCTATACTGCTGTGACAACACATTTGTATATCCTATACTGCTGTGAGACAATTCATGTTTATGTCCTATACTGCTGTGACAACACATTTGTACATCCTATACTGCTGTGACAACACATTTGTATATCCTATACTGCTGTGACAACACATATGTATATCCTGTACTGCTGTGACAATTCATTTGTATATCGTTTGATGTTCTTCATCTTACAATAACCTAAACTAAAATTTGAAATTCCGTGTAGCAATTCTTTCACACAAACATTCTGTTCATTTCCATTCATTCATCGCCAATTACTCCCACTTCAACCCGGTATCATTCTAATGAGTATATGGTCTCCCAGTTATTGCCAATAATCGGCCACATTATAAAATGCGTAGGACGCTAAATAGATTCCAATGAATTAGAATGCCTTGAGCATTTTAGTATTTTTTATATCATTTGGTATTAATCTGTTGACCAAATGAACTCCAGTCTGCGAGGGTAAGCGTTCATTAATCGCCGTTCTGTGTCTGGCAGTCCGGTAGTTTTCCCTGCCTCTACGCTGGTGCGAGTGTATGTCTCGACCATCGGTCAATACTCATTTTGACATACAATATAATGATTTTTTCTAGAATGTAGAGGTTTGGCAGAGTCAACAGTTGCAAACTATTTAAAGCTGGCTTGCACACTTTTAGAACTTCATTTTTGAAATCACGGGTATTGATTAATTTTGCAATTCAAACACTCAGGAACTGTGTGTAGGCGCAAGCACCCCACAACACCAGTCCGTAAGTGAGGTGGGGATAAATCAAGCCACCATAGGTATTTATAGAGAAAGTAGTGGATAGAGTGAGTAATTCACGTATGATATTTACTAATGGTGCCTGTTGCTTATTTTAAATTTTAAATTCTAAATTTAAAATGGTTAATTAATCTTTTATAGTTTTTGATTGCATTGGCACCACTAATCACCAGAAGTCATGATCCTGAAAGGCCACAGTTACTATCCACTGATTATTCACCACTACCTCACCTGTGACCTTTTAAACTATCTCGCGTGCAGCGTAAGCTTGGGAGGGAACGTCGAGAAATGTGAACTATTGTAAATTGTCAGCTTGCGTCATGCACCAGTACTGACAGTGCAGTACGAATGTAAAGTGTCATATCAGAATATCTATTCTTGTCATCATTTAAAACACATTATACGAAACAAACTTTGTCACTAAACTTAAGAATATAACTTTAGTTGTAATATTTTACTTACCTCTGGAATTGAGCCATTTCTCTTCTATGTATATGGATCGTAATGTGGTTCTAGAAATAAAACGCTGTTTTATTAAATATATTTTTGACAATAATTATAAAGACCAAATTATTGCACTTAAAATATCTGTAGTGAAGTTAAATAATCCAAGTATATGCAAATAATAAATATAAAAAATAATTGAAATTAGTTTTGTAATGTTATTATAGTGTTTAATCCATTATATTTATTATAATTTAAAATTTACTACACAATCATCACGTTCGTAAAATTGAAAGTTACTTTGAACTGCCTTCACACGAAATTCTTTTAATCCAGAATCTTAGCTTGCTTGGATAAATCACATATTATGATGTAATATAATGGTGGCCTATGATACTATTTATTGTAAGTAGCGTACGTAAGTGTACTGTAAATCCAGTAAGTATTATTTCAGTTCTCATGGTTCATACGATCATAATTTAAGAGACTGACTGATTCAGGTTTAGTGCGTATAGAATTATTTCTGTTTAGAATGAACAATATTACCGAGGTGAAGCTGCCGGGTCTGACTTGTTATCCTGATCAAGGAAATGTAACATAGGTCTCACAAATCCACTTAGTATAACAAAATGTTTGTCTTCATCCATTGTAAAATCTATTTCCGGTTTAAGATATTATTGGTGTTATAGTTTTGTTTTTTTTTGTCTCATCGAGAAAAATATATTTACATGCACATGACTGAAAAGCCTAGTCGAAAAGTGTTTATTTTCGGCCATTTGTATTCACCTCTAGTCTAATGAACTTACGGTGTCAAATTTGAGTTTAAATTACTAACCCAATCAAGACAATACGCACATATGTAGGTCTCATAAACAAATTTCAGTAAAAAAATTTATTCTTCTGGCTCTTGCAACCTTTTTTCGGTCTAATACATTTTCAGTGCAATAGTTGAGTTTGCCTTATTGTCACGATTAAAAAATGTTTTTTTCGGACAACAGTTATGAGAAAGGATGGCTTGTTGAGGCATGTTAGTGTTTATTATCAGTTTTTTTTTTCAAGCCAATGTACAATTTTAATACGGCAATTCAATAAACCAACCAACTTTGATTACATTACGTGCAAAAATTCACAGCTTTGTTCATTAAGATGTGTTTTTAATTGTATTTTAATAATATTTAAAAAAACTAACTAAGTATTTCTAAAGCATTAGATGATTTTGATTCGCCATTTCCACAACTAGAATACACGTTATAAGGTAACTAAGGTCTGCTGTTCACTTCTTACTGTGTAGCCGACTTAGTATTTGATCAAATAAAAATGTTAACAAATATTTCAACCTCTTTGAAGAACTTCAGCAGAAGCACTAAAGAAGAATGAATGTGTAAGAGCTTTTGAATGTCAGTTAAATTAGAATTGTGAAACATTAATATTATAATTTTTTTTCAAATTCATGTGTTCCGGGAAAAATGTTTTTAGAATTTTTCTCTTTATATACATATATATATCTTTTTTTGACTTGAACGAGTAAGAAAATAAGCCAAATCGGTCTAGCCGTTCTAGGCATTACACACTCAGAGATTCATTTTTATTTATCCGTATACTGTTCAGAATATAAGTAAGACCTCATAAAACGTTTCGAATTGTTTCTCCAAAAGCAAAATAGAGCACATTTCATAAATTGTAGCTGATTCTATAAAAGAAGAGACTAAATTATTTGGAGCGATCCCCAATTAAGTCCCGCGTGAAACAATAAATCTTTCTAGCGAGGGCGGTCTTTGGGAAAAGCAAGATACTGACCACCGGACTAATTTAGCTTACTGTGGTATTTTATAACGCATTGTCTTCTTTTTGTAAATATGGAGAAACGTTTCTCTGATAGTGCTGGTTCAGTAAGTGTAAAAAAGGGCTAATTTAATAAAATATTGATAATAATTTAATACAAAGTATATGGTTGGAAAATATACCTCTATACACTTAATTTTTCAAACTATATATTATTATTGTGATTTATAACACATTTGAAGCGAAGTGCTATATAATTTACGTAATATTTAATAATTGAGGAAAATTCATGTTCAATTAAAAACAAACTGAAATCGATAAAACGTGCACCTGATTTTATTTATGCACTTTAATGGAAAAACTCTTCTTTGTAAAGCCCTAATTTTATCTTGTAATAAATGCAACATTTTAAATTAAAACAACTAATCGTTATTGGTTCAAATAAAATGTGTTGGTAACTTAACAAAACATCGTGTTCTGGTTATTATTAGTTCTCTATTTTTCGCAATTTTTTTATGTGAAAGATTTTTGTTTTGAAATTTGTTCTTTGTTACTTAAAACAAAGAACTTTTTAGTGTAACATCCTCTCAACATCTTAGGCAAAATTACTTTACTGCATTTCGACATATATATTTCAGAACTACACACTTTTGATTTTCTTATTAGTTGAACTTCATTATTATTTTTAATCCATCTAAACAGTTGTGACTTATTTGGATATGTTTTTTTCATTTCGAAATTGAATGCCATTTAGTTGTGTAGTTTATACAGTCCGTACTAAATAATAGTTCACTGATGTTACAGCGTTAAACATATTATATGGTATCCAAAGATAGCAAAAATCTATTTTAAATGTAAAAGTGCACTTGCAAGACAATATCACTGAAGGGCGCTGTTACGTACCGAGTAAAGGAGTAAATCGACCAGAAGTAATCGATGGAGGACAATGCCGCGTGAAGAAAGGGTGACGTCACATTGAGAGTGGTTCTTAACCCGTCATTACTATGACGTGGTTTATGCAAACTCAGCCGGACTCGCCTTGTACTTCTGTGCATTTGATATGTAGGAATTGGATGACTCTTCAAATAGTAATACAGAAGTAAAATTTCTACCTGTTGAACATACCCAACAATATATACAAGGCCATATTAACCATAGGATATATGGGGTGTAAAAGAGTATAAAGGTATTTGTAAAAGATTTTGTGAATTTTATTATAACAATATTCAAGTATTTTACGGCAATTATTGTGTTACTTATCATCGTCAAATACACAAGTTATAACTTCATTTATAGTCTTAAACTTATATGCACAATCAGTCTACGCGAAATACATTTTTAGCTTTAAGCTGTGTTAAGTGCATGTTCATTGTATTATATGTTGTATTTATTTAATTTCTACTGTTATTTATTAAATATTATACATGTATATTATATTTTAATTTATTAGCACTATTTATTTATGTTCGTTCTTATCAATCTTATAATTTCGTTAGCTAGTTGATTGCTTGTTCCTGTTGCACAGAGAGTTTTTATAAATATTTTTTCCTTTGCGTAATTATTTATTATTCTACTTTTGTTGATATCTACCTATACTTTAGTTGTTTTTTATGTAAGGTGCAATTTATTTAAATCAATTTTCTGAGTTGTTGTTTCCATACTTGAGTAAGTATTGTTGTTTGTTAATCTTTATTTTTATTTTTTGTTATGTTTTGGATATTTATAACTTGTTATATCTTTGGATACTTATTATTTATTATCAAATTTTTGTGTACCTATTTTGTTACTTTATGCAGATTTTTCATCTGATTGTATTAATTTTATTTTCCGCTGTATTCTACCATCTATGCTTGTCTTTGTAAATTGGCTGCTGCCGTTGGAAATAAATAAATAAATACAGTCAATGTTTATTTTTTGATGATTTGTCATTACTTTTGCTCACACTTGTTTTATTATTTCTGAATGAGCTGTTTTTCTTTCATCTGACATAGTTCCTCCAGAAAATCGTTCCAGTCAAAAAGGCTTTGCCTACAAGTGTTATTTGAAATGAAAATTTCTGTGATATGTACGATTATAGGCATTTTATTGCAATAAAACATTTCATTGTTTTCATTTCGGCCTTTCTTCATTTTCCTAAAACTGAAAATTGGTTTTTGTAACCTGGTGGGTTTCACTGCTTTGACGATCTAAAAACCTTTAAGCACATTAACCTCACAATGTGTCTTTGTATTTTCTTGTTACAAAAAACAGACTATAATATTAAGTAACCAAGTAATCAATAGGGCTATTACTTTTCTAATGATCTTCCATGTAATATTTTCTGTTCAAATAAAAATATTAGACTCATATATAGACATCGGTTTAATTTTTTTTACGATGGAAGGATTGTGAGAGAAACAGGATTTTACCGGAAATTTTCCATCATTCAGTAACACTACGTTTCGAGATCTGCAATCTGATCTCTTTCCCAGGTAAATGACTAGTCTAACACATAACAACCATCTAGCTGTAAATAAACAAATCATACGTTTTGACACGCATTAGTTAGGAAACATAACAACCATGTTACGTGTCAACCCCATGCCTACTTAATTAAAACAAAACACAACACTAATTATTAAAACTGAACTTCAGAATACAGGTCACAATAGGTCTGCTCTCGCCGACCAATAACCTAAGACTGACCAGAGGCCAATAATAAATGGCAATCGTCACGGCAGAAACAAGATGGCGGTAAAAGGGAGTGGACCAGGTCAATGTATGAAGCCTCGATTAATTGCCTTTTAAACCGAGGTTCCGATGTATTGTGTTAGCTTCATCACAATTTACACTGTAGTATTCAGGCCAATAATAATTTGCAATATGTTTAGTATTCTGTTAGACCCTTTCTCGCATTTTATTTTTGTACTTTTATCCTTACTTTTAATGGTCTTTTTTGTCTCGCCTATGTATTAACTTTTGCAACTACATTTTAGACTGTAAATGCTGTTTCTGGAGTCTTGTCTCCCTTTTTGTATTTTAGTTTCATGACTTTGTCTAAAATTGTTTTGAGGTTTTATTGCGGTTAAAATACTGAACATTATTATGGTAACTGTGTCCAGTAATCCCGGTACATAAGGGACTGACGTAAACACAAAATTGTCTCCATTCTGATTTACTAACTTAAGAAGTCAGAAAACACATATACATACACCATTTGGTGTATCGGTTTAATTACTTTGTTATATTGTCTTAACTTTATGTACTTTGAAAGTGATTTTCGTTATAAATATTTTGGGTTAGTCTATACCTGGTTGTCATCTTTCGTCACCGAGAATAATTTGAAATTTGTTTAAGCCTCAATTCCCGGATAACTTCACTGAGGTAGGCAATATACACGGAATACCCATAAATGTTTGTATATGTTAATCTGTTTGTTACTATTTATTCCGCTTGAACTTTTTTCAATATTTAAATTTTATCTAGGCGACGGTAATGTCTACAGCTAGAATTTCAACTTTATCGGCAAATTCTAAGCAGCCATTATAATACTGCTTATGCCTAGCTTGTTGGATTCATCCAAATTATTTTCAACTTTTCGTTGTCGCCAAGTTGAAACGTTATTATTACACAGCACACTACAAGGATGAGCAAAGCCCAGGGTTTAAAATACCAATCAAGTCGAGGATAAGACACTGAGTCCCTAGGGAGTGAGGTAACATTGTGAGGGAGCACTCTAACCCAAAATTGACCTAGATTGTGTCCTAAAACGTTTCCTGAACTAATTAAATGATGAAGGGATTTCAAAACTACAGTTAAGTACAAACTCTTTATAACTAATTTTGGTTAGCTTAGCAGAACAGGCAATGATAATATATCTGCGTTTATAAATAATGTGAATAAATGACTTACTATGTTATATTACTTATATAGCTGAAATATTTTCATTTCGGATTGATGATTGTTGTAGAATACAGTTTACTAACCTATAACGTATATTATTTATTTCCAATACTTATCTGACTTTATTTGTTTCAGGTAAGCCACCAAATTCGAGTGCACTTAGTAAGTATTTAAAGTATTATTACTGTGTGTGTATTTAACATTTAAAACATATAAAACATTTAAAATTCACAGTAAAATAAATTTGCTTCATAAATGAGCTGTTTGTTCCTCTTCAGTTACATAGGACGTTTTAAAATTAAAATAATACATTTTTCCAAGTCAAGTGTGTTATTTCTGTAAGATTCCTTTGAAACCCTTATTTTGTAAAGTTATATGATAAAGAAGTGTTAATATTAAGTATTATTAAGAAGTTTATTCTGTACTAATATTTTTATTGAATTATGACACGATTTTAATCAGACCTTCTAATATTCCCTCATTCTAATAAATATGGTACATTAATATGAAATCTTTCCAACAAAAATATCTTTAATAGCCTAAAGAAATTTATGTCGTCTATAAATATCTTTAATGTCTTAGATATCTTTAATAGCAGGTCATCTATGTCTCTTTTGAATTCTAAATTATCAGTACCGTTACTGAAACTTACTAACAACGCGATTCTAAATCGGGACGAAATGAAAGTTTGGGTTTGTTGTGTAACAGTTGAGCTGCAGGAGTTCGCATGTTGAAGGCCACTATAGCAGCCAAATCACGGTAGAAGTGCCAAAGTTGAGCACCAAGCTCCACACCGACTGTCACTATCGCAATCGATATGTCGATATCAAGCGGAATGTCCGTTTATGCCCCCACTTAGTTGGGGGGGATCTTCCCGTCTGGCGCTCAGTATAATGAGCTAAACCTGTGGATTACTCATTAATAGTTCTCTTTAACCGATTACTAAAGTAAAGTTGTCTGTTTCCGTTAAATTAGTAACATGTGCAATTTATATTTCAATTAATGAAGTCCACATCTAAAAGTCAACTGTCCACAAAATAAATATTTTCGATAATAGGATCAAATATTTTATTAATCCACAAATATTTATCATTCTAAGAATTACGAAAAAGAAAATAACTCTTTGAAAAGCTTTAAGACACTAAACAACAATTCAATTCATGAGAACACAATTGAATACGAATGCTGAGCTTAGCAAGATTTCATTTTTCACTAAGCATAGCGTCTGAAATTTGACGCTGTCAGACTGTATTTTTGGAATCCACGTCCATCTCCTAAAATATAACTAAAAAATTTTTGTGATGAAGAAGCTCAAAAGAACTTCTTGAATTATTTCAACAACAAAAGCATCTTGACTACTAAATCAAGTGTAATGTAGTGTCCTAATGTAGGTGTACAATTAATTGAATGCAATAGTATGTTTTAGATACCATTCCAAATTACGGTGGAGTAACCGGTTTTCTACACGTTATATAGCTATAATCAGAATAATTAATTAAATGCGAATGTTGAGTAAATCTCCATTTCACAATCCGTTTAGCGCAGCGTCTGGAATCTGATGCTGTAAAAGACTTGGAGTTCCTGGAATCTAGAGTTCACATCCGTCTGAAGAAATCCAAAACAATATGTTACGAATGAGCTCTAACTAAATTCTTTACAATCATTTTAAAATCAGAGACACCTAGACTAAATCAAGTGCAATTACGAGATGAAGTAGTGTTATTATTGTCGTAGCGCACTCACTTTTACACCTTATGAGACAACGAGAATACCTCTTCATCTTAATTACACTTGATTAAGTAGGCAAGGTGTCTTTGTTGTCAAAAGGGTAAAAAAAAAGTTTTTCTTGATTTTTATCGTCGCCGACGTTTTTGCGTTTTTTGGATCTCTTCAGATAAACGTTTATTCCAAATGTCAGAATTCAAGTTTGTGACAGAGACAAATGTCAAACGCTACAGTAAGGGGAATTGGAAATAGAGCTAAACTCATTTGCATTGAATCAACCCTTATTACCATAGCTAACAATTGAATATATACGTAATTTACGGAACATAGGTTCTAATGCTGAATTTTGCAGCAATAAAACCTTGGGAAATAAATTCGTTTAAATAAATACTTTTGTCAAATATTACATGTTCCAAATAGCACATTCGAAGTCAGCCTGATTGACTGGTAATTAGGCTGCATTGAGAATATTAAATGGAGAGATTTCGCAACAACACCAAACAGCTCGGAATCATGGAACGATCTATTTAGGCAAAGGAGGTGCGTGTTGCTAAACAGCTGGCAACAGATGACCTCCTGCTATGACGGTACCGGATATTGGGCCGGGTCCTCGGGTGATTGGTAGATAGTGTTCGTATCACGTTACTCGTTAATCCAATTTCCTAAAAAGGTGTGTGAGTCCAATCTGGTTCCATATTCTCACCTTCTGTATAACTGGCAATATTAACTCAAGGTCGCATTTATAAATGTATTACGATTTTTCTTTACTACTGATAATGTGTTTATGTTAATGCATTTTTTAAATTCCGATCCGAATCATCTTAATTTAGCAATTATTGCTCTGATGGCTTTATCTTCACTAACCTCCGAGAAACTGAAACTGTGTTACAGTGGCTTTTTTGAGTCAAGAATTAGATACGGAATTTTTGGTTTTTTCAACGCTAATTCACTTAATAGAGTCTTCAGTCTCCAAAAGAGGGAGAAAAGCGTCTCTGAGAAAAGTTTGGGGATTGGACCAACGGAAGACTTGTTGGAAGTTCTTCCGATCAAGTAGGAATATGACATGGGCAACCCTTTCACTTTACCATTCCATGTTATATATTTTTAAAAACTGAAATAATTTTGATGTTTTGATCACTTTTACAATACAAGGCACAAACAATACCTTGCATTTAATAAATTCAGACTCTCTTTATGAACAAAATTCAATTTTTAATTTGGTCAAAAATCTTTTTATTCTCTTCCTGTGTTACAATATTATAAAATGGTTTAAAGTCATTTGGACATCTTAGCCGTAAGAGCTTTCTGTAGATTACAGTGTGGACTCTTACTTTTTGTTATATATGTAATTATGTTATTTTACTTAAATGTAATAGTCTTAAGTTTGTAATTATTAATTTGTTAATGTATTCATTGACTGATCTGTATAGGCGCACACAACTTGTAAATAATTATTCAAATTAATTTTTATTATATAACTAAAATCTAGCTAATCAAAAATTAAATTTCATATGTGTATAATTCATATTTAAGACATTCACAGTGCAATAATTTACTATGTAATATTACCAGTATAAATACAACCAGTTTAGAATTAATATATTTTCATATTGGCACTTCATAAAGGCACTCATACTTGGCACTCATATTGGCATTTCATAAAGTCCGAGAATGAATCTTTATTGCATATATTTTTCCTGTGTAAATAAAAAGGGAATATCTTATTGAAAGATCATTAACTTAATAATTTTTGAGTGGGAAAAAATAAAAAATAACACAGGACATAAATACACTATGGCCCAATAAATGTGATTTGACAAGAAGAGTTAGGAGATAATGCAATCCCGTCTGGAAAACAAACGGACCGAATAGGAACTTGGCCCTTGCCCCTTTCCCCAACCCCCGCCCACCCATCATTCATGACAACATTCCTTCAATTTATTGTTATACGAAATAATCATTTTACCAACTTTTCACCAACTGAAAATTTGTACATAGTTTCGATGATTACCTGTAATCCAAGGTGATCAATCATAGGGGAAGTTGACCCTTCCCCTTGCCCCAACATCCGACTAATCCTCATTCATAACAACATTCCTTGAAACTATCCTTATACTAAATGATCATTTAATCAAATTTTCAAATTCTCCCACTGAACATTTATTTATTTCCAACGGACACACTCCATTTTTACATTCGAGATCCATAATTCAAGATCAATAACTACAACTTAACCTAAACGAAAAAGTTTCCTCAACTAAACATGTGAAAGACTGAAAGGAAATATTATACTCTATTGCAAGGCATGATATATGCTAGAATAAATACGTATATAAATGTTGTAAAACTATAACAATACCATAATGAAAGAACGCAACAATAAATAAACTATAATAATACAGATAACATAACAACAGAAATAACTTAATAACAGTAATAACAGAAAAAACATAATAAACTATAAAATAATGTAACAGGGATATTCATAACAGTGTTTCAAAACAGCAGACAGTAAAAATAACAAAAGTAAATAGACAAACTATGACATACAATTAACAGAGAAAATGAACAAACATAGACATTAAATGGAGGCATTTACGTTGGCAGCACTGCACCTTTCACTTTCCGCTTCAATGATCTCACGCCATCATGGAACAGGTCGACAGTTATAGGCAGGTTGTTGCCGGCCCTCTGCAGGCGAGCCACCGTGCTGTTAGCTGCATAGTTTGTGCCATAGTGTTGCCTGATGAAGAGGTCATTGGAACGAGTGCTGTATGGTGTCTTGAAATTGAGGAGTTGAAGGACGTCCGGGCAAACCATCTCACCGTTCACCAACTTATGGAGAACCACTAAGTCGGCTACAGTCCTGCGAGTATCAAGATGTTCCAGTTCAAGTCTGGCGTACATATCATCAATTGGTACTTGTTGGTATTGGTATCCATTTCTGACACCCACCAAACGGATGAAACGACGCTGAACTCGTTTCAAGATCATCACAAAGGTACTTTTGGTGTGGATTCCAAACAGTCGATCCATATTCCAGAATCTGGCGTACCAGGGCACAGTATATTGTCCTCAGGTCTACCATATTTGTTATATGTTTAGAAAAACGGGAGATAAAACCAAGCATTCTGTTTGCCTTCGAGCAGATATTATGAACGTGAGCCTCAGGGCTAAAATTCTGTGTCAGAGTAATTCCCAAATCTCTCACTTCATTTACTCTAGCGATGGTTTCTCCTTGCAACAAGTAATTGTACATTATAGGCGAAGTGCAACGGTAAAATGATATGGCTTGACATTTCTTGGCGTTTAGTGACATTTTGTTTATTAAGCACCATTCATATACGCCATGAAGACTATCTTGGAGTGATTCACAATCCGCAACATGAGTAATTTGTGAGTATAACTTGACATCGTCCGCAAACATTAGGCTGTCACTGTTGATATTCAGAGGAAGATCGTTTATGAAGAGTGCGAAGAGATAAGGTCCAATGATAGAGCCCTGGGGAACACCGGAAAGTGAGATAAACTCAGAGGATATTGAGCCAGCAAACTTCACTGCAAGCCTGCGCTCACTCGACAGCCAACGAAATTGAAATGTTATCGAAACCAAGTGCAGAGATTTTCTTGAGTAATAACACAGGACATAAATACACTATGGCCCAATAAATGTGATTTGACAAGAAGAGTTAGGAGATAATGCAATCCCGCCTGGAAAATACACAGTTTATACACAGTTTAGATGATTGCCTGTAATCCAACGTGACCAATCTTTGGGGAACTCCACCCTTCCCCTTTCTCCAATCCTCGCCCACCCCTCATTTATAACAAGATTTCTTAAACCGATCTTTATACTAAGTAATAATTTAACCAAATTTTCTCCTACTTAAAATTCATAGACAATTTTGATGATTAACTGCAGTCGGACGTGATCAAACGTTGGGGAATTGACCCTTGTTGGGGTAATTCCTAACGATGCACAAACTACCATATTACATCAATTACAGTGTTTCTAATCGAAAAATAATTTCAATACGCGAATCCTCAATTAAATTGCATTTGATTTGAGAACTTAAGTCTGAAGAACATGCTATTTTTATTCCAAAAGATCAATCCAGATAATCTATGTTTTCTTAGATCTAGCATTTTGAAGTAAAAATAAGAAGAACTAAAGAGTATTGTCCAAGAAGCTTTTTATATGTCATTACTATCTTATAAATATCATGTACCTTGATTCTTTCTTAAAAACATCCTCTTCGTTTTAGCAAAATATACTATTTTTATATCTTAAAATGTTATGTTCAATACATTTTAAAGCATTTGACCATTTCTCAAACATTAGTCGTGGGTATTTGTATTCATTGAAAATAAAGATAATATTAAAGCTAAAATTTTCACTGGTGTAAACCCCCTGGTGCATCCCTTCAGGGGTGCAATTTCACTTGTAAGTACACTTGCAAATTTCTTAAGGATATGATTATAAACTTGTTTTTTTAATGTATAAAGTTAATGAATTTTGCTAAACATCTTTTTTATCTTAGGAAAATATTTTATTGACCATTGAATTCACAAATCTATGAACAATAAATTATTGCAGTGTCGTCTGCTGGGAAATTCAATTTTCCCGATTCATCGATTTAGCTAGATTTTTTGTAAAAAAGGAAAAACATGGCTTCCAATGTGCTTCCTTGAATGATACCATACTCAACATCCTCCTCTTAATATTGATTTCATTGGTGGTTGTAAAATGCACTCACTCGTTCACATGTCTTACTTACTACTTAAAAGCTATTCCATGTACTCCACCTAATTGCAATGTACGCAATATAACAGAGAAGTGTATATATAGCACCAGTTGAATTTGGCAGTCTGCTCGGGAAATGTTAAAGCTGTTTCCGTAGAAGTGACCATGTTGGCACTTGTCCACGACTCGTGATGGTGACAGTGACAGTGACAGCGAAGCCTTGGTCCCAAGATGTGCCTCTTGACGCCAACATGTTTCCGAGAAACGTAAACAGTGCATGGATGATGGATTTAAGTGTCGGGCATGTAAAGAAGATATGAAAAGTCGGCTCCAAAATTAAATTATTATCCCTCTAACATTATGTGCACACACAGTTTAAAAATAATAACAGCGTGGTTCATACATTATAGCAATATGGTGCTATCATAATTATGTGGCAAAAGAGTTTAATTCAAGCCTCATAGTTGAAATGTAATAATGATATTGTACTACAGGATATCTTCCCGCGAAATGTTCACAGACAATATGAAAACTGAAAATATGTTTGTGTTAATTAAACAGTAAACAGATATTATAGGGTTATAAATATAAATTAGTTAAATCGATTAGTCAAATACACAAAACTAAATCCTTCAAGGCTTAAACGGGGATCCAAACACACGACTAGTTGAGAGTGAAAAAATCCTCATACACCTCCAGAAATCTGATGTTTAAGATCTTATAGCACAAATAAAATTGACATTATGTCGTCTTGTTGTACCCCAGTAGTGTGATGCCTCTAACAGTGATTAAAAGACCTATCATAAATTTTGGAACAGGGGATTTGTTTTTATCTTATAGGAAGTTGTGGTCTCTGTGGATCACGTTTAGTGAAATTACGTAGACTTATTCTGTACATTCTATCTTGAGAAAGATAAATGTCCAACAAATTTTAACAAATTTGAGACTGTTAAATACAAAGTGTTTTAAAATACATATAAAACTATTTAAAATTTTTTTTTTTATTCGCTATTTAAAATTTTTTTTTTATTCGTAATTTTTTGTATCTCGAGTGGTTTTAGATATTTATAAGACATAAATTACATATAATTTTTTGAGATCATCCATATAAAGATATACAAAGCATTAGTAAATACACGATAAAAAATTAAACATTCATGTTAGTAATTCGATGGTATTTATATGTGATTAATTCTCATATTTTCGTCAATATGTAATACTAATCAAGTACTGTATGTTTTGAATACCTTTTATGTAAGGGTTTGCCTCAAACTACTACTAAAAAAACAAGATTTGTTTTTCACGAAGTTTCAAGGCTCTATAATATCTGCCTCACACACTGTCAACAAACACGACAACAATATAATCCTTGAAACTTTTAAGCTAAGTTTTGGAAAATAAAGTAAGAAAGCAGAGCAGTGATGTATGTTTTGAAGTAGCAAACATCAACATAATATATTGTAGTTCCAAGTAATATTTAACAACAGAATTGAATTAAATATAATCATTTTGCTTGTAAAACAATGCAGTAGCAAGATATTTACTAGCGGAAAAAAAAAATATAATCAGTTCTAAGGATTTAAAAGTTATAGTTATTACTAATTAAATTTGCTGAGCGTTAGTATGGCAATCGCTCAGGATGCTGGACAAATCTCTTCTCTATCCGTTCGAATTTCCACATGATATTTTGAAAGTCGATCTATGAGTAATTCCTTCATGAGATTGGCTGAGCGTTAGTGAAATCTAACTTTACCTTGGAAAAGTTACTATTCTATGTTTTTATTTCCATATGTCTGTCTGGTTTTAGTATGTCATCTGAGAACGAATTGATCTATACATTTGAAACTTTGAATGAATGTCCTTTTACTTTACACGTGTTCTGGCATACGATACACCAATACTGTCAATCATAATTTCTTTTTTGTTACTTATTTGGAATAATTATAATATTTTAAATTTAAAAAGTACATTATGTCTATATGTGAGCTTAACCTTTTACATGTTCTTAATTATTTTATGGAACATTCTACAAAACCACTTATACTAAGATTAAGTATAATCAAAAATTATTATGAAAGTTTATTGTAAAATACCAAAGTACATCTGATTTAGTTAACAGAAACAAATAGGATTAGTATTTAAGTTTCAATTAAAAACTGTTAATTCATTTTAGAGATATTTTATATCAGGATTTTATGACATTTAATAAGATTATTGTTTTTTAGTATGAGGAATTAGGGCAAATGCGTAATTTGAATCCCTGTCACCATAAAAAATGAAATTCTCAAACCAAAAATTAGAGTTTTAGTTTTAGATTAATCCTTTTAACTCTGAACCCATCTTGATAGTGTACGGACACGACGCATTATCGAACAAAATAGTCAGAAACTCGTACAAATCATCTTGAAACTTCTGTTCCACAGAATAAGGACTAAAACGAGCCTCCAACAGGTTGGGTCCCTGACCACACACGATTAGTGGACTGTCAGATATTCTCACGCACCTACAGAAATGTGATGTACAAGACCTTATATCATACCTAAAAGGTACATTATATCGTCTTATATAGTATCTCAGTAGTTTGGTGCCTCCAACAGGGATGCAAACTTACGATTAGTGGACTGTGCGTAATCCTGATGTACCTCCAGAAATCTGATGTTTATGATCTTATAGCCTAACTACAAGAGACATTATATCGTCTTGTTTAATATCCAAGTAGTTTGGAGTTTGGTGCCTCCAACAGGGTTCCAAACTTACGATTAGTAGACTGTGAGTAATCCTGATGTACCTCCAGAAATCTGATGTTTAAGATCTTATAGCCTACCTACAAGAGACATTATATCGTCTTGTTTAATATGCAAGTAGTTTGGTGCCTCCATCAGGGATCCAAACTTACGATTAGTGGACTGTGAGTAATCCTGATGTACCTCCAGCGAAATCTAATGTTTAAGATCTTATAGCCTAACTACAAGAGACATTATATCGTCTTGTTTAATATCCAAGTAGTTTGGTGCCTCCATCAGGGATCCAAACTTACGATTAGTGGACTGTGAGTAATCCTGATGTACCTCCAGAAATCTGATGTTTATGATCTTATAGCCTATCTACAAGAGACATTATATCGTCTTGTTTAATATCCAAGTAGTTTGGTGCCTCCATCAGGGATCCAAACTTACGATTAGTGGACTGTGAGTAATCCTGATGTACCTCCAGAAATATGATGTTTATGATCTTATAGCCTATCTACAAGAGACATTATATCGTCTTGTTTAATATCCAAGTAGTTTGGTGCCTCCATCAGGGATCCAAACTTACGATTAGTGGACTGTGAGTAATCCTGATGTACCTCGAGAAATCTAATGGTTAAGATCTTATAGCCTAACTACAAGAGACATTATATCGTCTTGTTTAATATCCAAGTAGTTTGGTCCCTCCAGAAATCTGATGTTTAAGATCTATATCGTCTTGTTTAATATCCAAGTAGTTTGGTGCCTCCAACAGGGTTCCAAACTTACGATTAGTAGACTGTGAGTAATCCTGATGTACCTCCAGAAATCTGATGTTTAAGATCTTATAGCCTACCTACAAGAGACATTATATCGTCTTGTTTAATATGCAAGTAGTTTGGTGCCTCCGTCAGGGATCCAAACTTACTATTAGTGGACTGTGAGTAATCCTGATGTACCTCCTGAAATCTGATGTTTAAGATCTTATAGCCTAACTACAAGAGACATTATATCGTCTTGTTTAATATCTAAGTAGTTTGGTGCCTCCATCAGGGATCCAAACTTACGATTAGTGGACTGTGAGTAATCCTGATGTACCTCCAGAAATCTGATGTTTATGATCTTATAGCCTATCTACAAGAGACATTATATCGTCTTGTTTAATATCCAAGTAGTTTGGTGCCTTCATCAGGGATCCAAACTTACGATTAGTGGACTGTGAGTAATCCTGATGTACCTCCAGAAATCTGATGTTTATGATCTTATAGCCTATCTACAAGAGACATTATATCGTCTTGTTTAATATCCAAGTAGTTTGGTGCCTCCATCAGGGATCCAAACTTACGATTAGTGGACTGTGAGTAATCCTGATGTACCTCGAGAAATCTAATGGTTAAGATCTTATAGCCTAACTACAAGAGACATTATATCGTCTTGTTTAATATCCAAGTAGTTTGGTCCCTCCAGAAATCTGATGTTTAAGATCTATATCGTCTTGTTTAATATCCAAGTAGTTTGGTGCCTCCAACAGGGTTCCAAACTTACGATTAGTAGACTGTGAGTAATCCTGATGTATCTCCAGAAATCTGATGTTTAATATCTTATAGCCTACCTACAAGAGACATTATATCGTCTTGTTTAATATCCAAGTAGTTTAGTGCCTCCATCAGGGATCCAAACTTACGATTAGTGGACTGTGAGTAATAATGATGTACCTCCAGAAATCTGATGTTTATGATCTTATAGCCTATCTACAAGAGACATTATATTGTCTTGTTTAATATCCAAGTAGTTTGGTGCCTCCATCAGGGATCCAAACTTACGATTAGTGGACTGTGAATAATCCTGATGTACCTCCAGAAATCTAATGTTTAAGATCTTATAGGCTACCTAAAAGAGACATTATATCGTCTTGTTTAATATCCAAGTAGTTTGGTGCCTCCAACAGGGTTCCAAACTTACGATTAGTGGACTGTGAGTAATCCTGATGTACCTCCAGCAATCTAATGTTTAAGATACTATAGCCTAACTACAAGAGACATTATATCGTCTTGTGTAATATCCCTGTAGTTTGATACCTTAATTTGTATCAATTTTGGAACAGAGGATAAGTTTTTATCTTATTATAAATTTTGCTCTCTGTGGGTCACGTTCGATGAAGTTATGTAGAATTTTCCCGTACATTCTATCTTGAGTACGATTAATGTCCAAAAAATCATAACAATTTTGAGGCTGGTAAATAAAAATTGTTTTGGAATGTACTTAACATTATATAAACTTTTTGGTATAGTAATTATTTGTATCTCGAACCGTTTTTGAGATTTGTATAAGACGTACGTACATTACATAGGATTTTTTGCGACTATCCATAACGACCGAACGAAAGTTTTAAATTGCTAAGAAAAATTACTTGAACAATATCTCATTTACAATATACTTGCTAAAGCTGTTTCAACGGTGGGGTTCAACAAGTCATTAAAATACGTATTTTTTTGTTATTTTCAAAATATATCATTCATAACTTTTTTATTCATTTTTATAAGTAAATTTAGTAAACTCTAGAGGCTTAAGAGAGTAAGTTGTGTTAAATTATCAGTATGACTACGTGTGCCACGTAACAAAAACGTAGAAACCTGTTAGAATATAAACAAGTTTCATGTTTTTTGGAGTTTGCAATATTTTTTTCTTAGTTTGTCAAATCAAAAATATAGATCCATTCTACTTGTGCTTAATTTTATGCTCAACCTAAAATCATAAACAAAACTTACTTATATCTAACGATTAAGATTTGATAATAACAGTTTTATTGTAAATATGCATTTTTATTTAAAATAAACAACTAAGTCTGAGTATTGCTTTACGTATTTTTGTGTACAATGTGTAATTTTATTATGTTGTAAATTTTTGTTGTGGTATTTGAATGTTATATTCTCTAATGTTACTAGTCAATACCTACCGGGTTATACACCCCCGATACAGTGTACTGCACAGAGCCTGACGCTGTTTCAGTTCACAGTTTCGCCGCTAGGTAGCAGACCCTACTGAGTCAGAGGTTTCTCCAACTAATAGTCACAACACACATTCCATTAAACTATAAAGTACAGTATAAGGTATGTTTTTAAACGGGATTTTCTATTTAAAGGTACTTATATAATATTCAAAGAATTTTTCATTTAGTGTAGTAAATATATTATTTGATAATAATAATTTATAAATGTATGATTTAATACTAATTTGATGTATTACCATTTGGATGCAAAACCGGATATACATATCAGTCAACTTATTACTAACATAACAGCACCTACTATGAACAGATCATACAATATTTCACTTTCTTTAACTAGTTGACTGATAATTAATATAATGTGACTAATATAATTTTTATTTACTTATCTGGTCGATCATTTTAACCTGTAAATGTAAAATTAATATGTCTTACAAACCGTTAATCTGGATTACAAACTTTTCCAATCCTGTTATATTTTGGGTAGAATTCTTATATCGATTTCAGGAAAACTAAGTTCAGTTTGTATATAACAAGGTATAAAAAACCACACTATGTGTCGTAACAGGATTCACTAAGGTTGCCTACAGAATTTTAAATCTATAACTCAAATCACTTTCGAGATGTCCTAGGACAGATAGACAGACAGACAATTATAAAAAAGGAAACAGACATGACAATAATGCGTCATAGAACTCGTGACGAAATGAAGTTTCGTGCAAAATTCGGAGTCTAGATATGAAATCTTTCTAGACATAAATATTGCTACATTATAAACTAGACTTTTACTAATTAAATTGGTGTTTGTATCCTTGTTTAAATAATAAAGTTCTACACGCCAAGTCACTATCAAATGATACGTGTAGGGGTAGTTAGGCTACATGTATTAATATGGCATTTGTTTGAATCTATTACAGGTGGATTGAGTTTGTTTACAAATGTACTTATTCTGAAATTTTGTCGTTGCGTATACTCGTAAGACAAATGTCAAAATATTCGCTAACGCTCACGCAAATCCTATGGAGTGACATATACAATCCTCGAACGCAGTGTTCCTCTTATATAAATGAAGGTTCGCACACAATTTAAAGTCATTAAGTCAGTTCGTTTTTGAGATACCGTCCGGACAGACAGACAGACAGAAATGACACTTTTCCAGCCCCGCGAGTGATATACCTCGCTAAACCTCGGAAAAATAAAATATACTTTTACATAGACAAATAGTCATACGCCTGAGACATACCAGAACACCACAGGCGCGTGACCTTGCATGTATTTGTACCTAGTGTTGTTATGCATGATTTGGCCTCCTTGATTAGACATTAGTTATGCATTAGGCCTGATTGATTAAATATTAATCAGACGCCTTGGCCAACCATCATATTAGCGGGAATTCTCAAGTGGACACTGCTGGGTTATAAGCGAATCCTTATGTCAGTTTTAGGGAGTGTATGCCGTTCCCATAATCGATAACTATCTGATACCACTATATAAACCTTGTAACAGGGGTTTAATAAAAAAAAAAACTGTATTACAAGACGAGATCTCAAGAAGCATACAGGAGGTGATCTGGAAACTAAATTACGTTCTTCTACTGGGAAACTGCATTCTAAAGTTCAAACCACCCAAGAAGAGTTTTTTTTTAACTTAGGTTTCAAATTAGTAAAGATCTACGACACACGATATACTAAAAAATTAAAAGTAATATTTTACTTTTACCATAGCATCTCCTTGACGAAATGTCCAAATACTTACTAATAGGTTTTAATATAAAATGTATAGACTCAGTTTCCATTGACTATCTCGTAATAGTTTTATCTCTTGGTTTATACCATAGTTTTTGTATTTGGTATAGGACTGCTTGTACAGTATTGCCTTCCTTCCTACATAATAAATTATAATAATAATCTTTGTAGCTGGAGACAATGTGTGGCATAGTATTGTGAAGCAAATATCCTGATTCCAGACGCTGCACTAAGAGCTAGGTTGAACTGAAGCTAAACACAACATCCGCATTGAATCAACTCTTCCTACCATACCTATGTATGTGTAGAAACCTCCGTTGCTCCACCGTGCTTAGATATCGTGTCTATCACATCGTATTGCACTCAACTGTGCATATTATGAGACAATGAAAGTACCTGTTCACCTAGATTACACTGCATTTTATAGTCTAGGTGCCTTTGATGTCGAAACGATGCAAAGAGCTCATTTTGAGCTTCCTCGTCGGGATTCAAATTTTTGAATCACATCAGATAATCATGATTACAGATTCCAGGAGTCAAGCCTGTGACTCCGTCAGATTCCAAACGCTGCACTATGCGAAAGGTGAACTAGAACTAAACATGCGTCATACATTGTATGTTTGTTTAGTATAAGTAATTAAAATTAAAACATCGAGTTTAAAATAACTTAGCTAAAACAAGTATCCAAAGATCTTATCATCCCAGCGGGTGGCTTTGAACTCATCCACCGAGAAAGCTTTAGTAAACAGGAAGATATCTTAGAGCGTTGCAAATCATAACTTTGGAATGTGTGTAGAAACTACTTTAATTGCCTAAATTTAAGGTTCTTTTTCAACTAGATAAATCATTCCCTATCTCTTCACTATGGTCGTCCATATTTGACTAAATAGCGTTTAAGTTAATCACCATGTAATTATTTTTATTTGTTGGAATATTCTTTTTTAATAGTACGAGCATACATGTACATAATATTTTTCTAAACCATCTAAAACTCAGGTTGTGTCGATGTAATTATTCGTATATAGCCTTAAAACCCATGTATAAAAGTATATCGTTTAACTTATTACATAAATAGTTGTATTGTAATATCTTCTATTTCTATCTAACTATAATAATTCCTCGTACAAATCAATAACCAATACATTGGAACGCAAATATAAACAAACTACATGGGTGTATAATATAATTTATGGGTGTTTTAAAAATGTACTCAACTACACAATGTTATAAATTTTAAATATCACGACATCACACTAAACATAGTGATATTTCCTACTACACATTAATTTCTCTAATAGTTTTGTAGTTTATCGAAGTACTAACTAAGGCAATATTCAAAGGTGCAGAAAGCAAATCTGGTGCAAGAGAACTCGATAGAAACAAGACGGCAATGAGCTGGCACCCTTATTTACTCCTTTCTTAATTCAGCCAACTTCCAAACTCTGCGTAGCTTCTGAGTTGATTTCTCTTGTTCTCATTTCATCTTTAAGGTGGGCATTTTGTTTCATTATGTACACTCATTGTCTAATAAGATATTCTATTAATAATTATTGCAGTGCGCAGTTTATAGTTAAGCAAAAAGTTAAGCCTAATTCCATAAAAGATTATTGGTTAGATTTAACCACATTCTTTCTATAACTATCAAGGAAGGTAATTCTTAACGATTGCTATAAAACTTAATTAGCTACTTCCGCACCATCCAATATTTCAAAGCATATAGCAGAATGTGAGAGGGATAATGTTCCGTGTGTTCAGGATACTACTAAGATAATCTTAATTTAGACACTTATACCAGGTCCGAATAACATTCGCGATTTAGTTAAATAAGGAAGCTCAATGTAACTATTAAATGTAGTTGCTGAAATTCCAGCAATATACTTGAAATTCGATATTTTTTACTAGAAAGTAAGGGGTTCTATACTAGGAAACTATCACGAAATGGAAAAGAACACTTGAGAAAGGAGCAGACTTTTTGGAAATTGAAAATGCAGTAAAACAACAATATATACTTTTGGTTTTATCTCTTAGTTGTCTATTTTTAATACTGTTGGCAGTTCAACATTCCTCAGTCGTTATTAAATCTTGAAGCGGTATTGCTAATAGGACATGAATGCGCCATACCACGTGTCACGTAACTGGCTTCGTGGCAGTTCATTCCTCAGTCGTTATTAAATCGTATTGCTAAATAGGACATGATGCGTATGTCACGTAATGGCTTCGTGGCAGTTCAAACATTCCTCAGTCGTTATTAAAATCTTGAAGCGGTATTGCTAAATAGGACATGAATGCGCCATACCACGTGTCACGTAACTGGCTTCTTGGCAGTTCAAAGCTGCATTCGTTCGTATATCGCATGCTTTTAAATGTCACATGACTGTACACAGTGTTTTTACAAATTTATTTACCCTGCTATTTATCTCGTTGACACACTAATGCAAACACTTTAGCTATAGCTTAGGCATGTCCCAAGAAGTGACCTACGCCAACATCAAACTATATTTTGCTAATATATAGAAATAAAGCTTCTTGAAACATTTAACATCTTTACATTAGTTCATTTTAAAATATCGTGCGTTCACATGGACAGAAATTACATTGTGCAACCCCTCAAGTGATAGGCTTCACTCTGCTTATGCAAGAATACTGCTTGTTGCTATGCTACGAGATTATACGAAAAGGGAAGCTGGGGTATATTTATAAGCTTCACTATGCAACTAAACAGCAGTAGAACTTCTACCTATTAATTTTCTTCAAATCTTTATTTGATCCCAGCAGAAAATAAATTTCACGAATATAACCATACAAATTAACCTTATCGGGGTTTATAAATCACGTTTAGAATTCACAATATAAATATTTTTAAATTAGATTTATAAATATCTTTCTATCAATTACTGGAAGTCTTTTAACCCTACGCAAGTTCTTGTAAACTTAAAAATGCCTGCAATCATGTATCTTTATTGCACGGCAAGATCTCAAAATATGTGGCAGAATTTCATATATTAGTCATATATCTTTTCGTTTCCAACACAATATATTCACGATAATCATCTGTTATTATACTTTCTAGGTTCAATATAAATAGTGTTTTGTCAACGTTGCACTTCACTTTGAATAAAATTGTCACATGTTAAATCCACATATAAATTTACGAAATTTATTTATTCTGGTATTTTTTTATTGCCATCATGATTACCAATAGGTCCAATTGCGCTCTGCCAAATCCCATGGAGTGACATGCACTATGCTCACACTCAAAGTTGCCCATATAGAAATGAAGCATCCTGAAACCATTAAGGTCATTTTTTGGAGATACGCGCACAGACATAAGGGCAGACAGACAGAAATTAACTTTTTCCAACAAAGTGAGAGGCTTCATTAAAGCTAATTATTCAGGCACAACATTGCGGTATATAGTATCTTAAACGCATGCATGAACATTTCTATAATCACTTAGGCACTAAACACTGTACTATTTTCTGAGTTAAAATAAACATACAGTGTAAATCCAACCTACATACACTTTACAATGTTCCGCATACCTAGAGTAATTTATTGATTTTAGAATATCATAAATAATTTCAGTACGTATTAAATTAATTACAAACACCATCATTAAAATTCATGAGGCAAAATATACTTTGTTTACTGTTCCGTAAAGTTTGACTTCATCCATCATAACTATAGCTTGCAGTTAAAACGCGAAGTTTATGAATTTGAAACAAAAAATTGTTCTGTGACAGCTTAATTAATTTTAATAATCCTTCGCTCTTGATATACGATCCTTTATCCCCATTGCAACAATACATAACGATGTTTATGCTTTATTAACTTCTAAACTTTTATGTCAATTCAGTTCTTACTCTCTTTAGAAAGGAGTAATACATTTATCAAATACATTGCTACAAGATAAAACAAACTAGAATGTAACTTTACTCGATCAATTACACATTCCATCTTATAAAAATAAACTTCTTTAGCTATTTTCGGTTTTGATTTCATCGTAAAAGATTATATACAGCAATATAATGAGTTACAACGGGTTGTTACGATAGGGTTATCGATGTGCCTACCGAACATTATTAATTTTATGAATCGAACAGGACGTCATCAGAGAGGATGTCGAAGCAAATAATTACTAATATAAAATCAAATCACGTTTCCAACAAATTGGATATATTTTCATGAGCGCCATGTTACATCGTTCTGATTGGGAAATCATTGTACATTACACACACAGCTGGGGACAGCTAATAACACACGCTGACGTACATATGCTGCTATTGTAAATGAGTGTGTTTACAACACGTGCAGATTGTGAAATCATTGTACATTACACACAAGGCTGGTGGCATCTAATAATACACACTGACGTGCATATGCTGCTTACACGTATATCTTGTAAATGAGCGTGTTGGCAACACGTGCAGATTGTGAAATCATTGTACATTACACACACGGCTGGTGGCAGCTAATAATACACACTGACGTGCATATGCTGCTTACACGTATATCTTGTAAATGAGCGTGTTGACAACACGTGCAGATTGTGAAATCATTGCACATTATACACAAGGCTGGTGGCATCTAATAATACACACTGACGTGCATATGCTGCTTACACGTATATCTTGTAAATGAGCGTATTGACAACACGTGCAGAATGGGTAATCATTGTACATTACACTCACGGCTGGTAGCAGCTAACAACACGCACTGACGTGCATATGCTGCTTGGACGTATATCTTCTAAACGAGCGTGTTGACAACACGTGCAGAATGGGTAATCATTGTACATTACACTCACGGCTGGTAGCAGCTAACAACACGCACTGACGTGCATATGCTGCTTACACGTATATCTTGTAAATGAGCGTGTTGACAACACGTGCAAATTGTGAAATCGTTGTACATTACACACACGGCTGGTGGCTGCTAATAATACACACTGACGTGCATATGCTGCTTAGACGTATATCTTCTAAACGAGCGTGTTGACAACACGTGCAGAATGGGTAATCATTGTACATTACACTCACGGCTGGTAGCAGCTAACAACACGCACTGACGTGCATATGCTGCTTACACGTATATCTTGTAAATGAGCGTGTTGACAACACGTGCAGAATGGGTAATCATTGTACATTACACACACACGGCTGGTGGCTGCTAATAATACACACTGACGTGCATATGCTGCTTACACGTATATCTTGTAAATGAGTGTGTTGACAACACGTGCAGATTGTGAAATCACTGTACATTACAAACACGGCTGGTGGCAGCTAATAATACACACTGACGTGCATATGCTGCTTACACGCAGATCCCGTAAATATAATGGTTGCCATGACAGCGACATCTCGGCTAATCATTATCCGTCCAATAGTCCACGATAACTCAGCATATGGCTCCACACTTCATCAGTGTCAGTACTGGTTCGAGGAGATCAATATATTTTGAAGTTCGTGGAGATTCTACTCATCCTACAACAAAGAAAATTGCATCTTGTATTAAAGAATTGTCTGTATTTCAACATCTTGTTTTAACAGTTTTAATTACAAACGACTATATCTTACGTTCTTTCGATGAATTATTACTAAGATACGCCATATAATGTGTTGCGTAATAGGCTTTGTTGAGGGGACTTGCAATCTTTCAAAACTTTACCCCATTTAATCTTAAGTTCTACTGCATACAAATAAATAACTATACTATGGAGAGGCTTTTATATCCATGTGAATCAGAAAACAATTTTGGCAGCATACTGAGCGATGGGCTTCAATGATACTCCGCACAATTCAATGGTTGATCATGCATTATCATTAAAATTCTTGTCTATTTAGAAATAGAAATTTATTTCGGGATAGTTAGGCTACATGTGTTATTGTCATATGTTTAAATTTCTTATGATTTTACTCAGTTTGTTTACAATCTAACTTATTCTGGTATTTTATCGTTGTCACCTATAACACCAATATAAAAATATTCACTAAAACTTAGCAAAAATTTTACAAAAGGTGTGTATGATTATCGAATTTAGTGTTCCTCATATAGAAATGAAGCTCTTTTCACAATTTCGAGACTATAGGTCAGTCTATTTTCAAAATATCGTATGGACAGACAGACAGAAATAAATTTTCTGACCCCTTCTAGTTATATACTGCACTAAAGCTCAGCCAATCGTAATTTGAAATAACTAGTCATTATATAGGCGGTCATAGATTGTTTTGACTATTCTTATCTTGAGTGAATTCTCCGCTAGAAAAATACTTTTATAAACAATCAATGACAACTACTTTTGAAATTGAGCTCCAGATGAGAGAAGGAATACATAAAAATAGAAAAATAACGTCCTTATACCCGATAGTCTAATAGCAAGTAATTCGACCAGATTTGTCTTGAAATTCGTCGGTAGGAATTTTACTAAAATAGTTAAGAAATTCTGGTCTGCCTGCTTAAGAAATTTCTCTTAATGAATAATGTATCGTTAGATGCGCTAGTCGCAGAGGTGCTCGAAATGGGGGGAGGGGAGCACTCATAGGGTTAAAAACATGAAATGATTATTTTTTTCATATCATATTTTCTATGATTCAGTATCACTCTTATATTTTACTAATATTTAATAAAGAAAATTATGATATTGTTACATTGGGCTTATAAATAATCATGGTGTAAAGGAGAAAATCCGATATAATTAAATTAGCGAACAGCCTGATCCCTAGTCATGTATTGGTTACATCGTTCAGCAAATGATGAACAAATGTGATGAAACTACTTTGTTGGATTAGTTGCTTCATGAAAATTTTAAAACATGCTGTATTGACTTTCTAGAGAAGGTATATTGGAACGTAGCTTCGTCACAAGTTCTCTACAAGTACATTTTTTCTTTAGCGTAAAGATTAAGCATTTTCAGATAGTAGAAACGTGATAATGTAAATTTTACCAAAGTGAAATTATTAAATCCTTATTTGGCAAACAGAGTGTTTTGCGGAATCAATTTGCATAATCTTTAACTCCAGGAAAGCTTTCCGAATATCGGAACATCGATCTGACAATCTGGTTTCCAACATTCTATGCGAGGTAATTCTTCACTACGGATTATAAAATTCAACAGGAAAATTATTTCCTTTATTTAAAAATAACGAACTGTTCAACCATTGATTTCAATCATGTAAATTCATACTTTTAAATTATAACTTTTGAATGCCGCATTATTCTGTGAGTCATACTTTTAATCTAATTTTCTTTAAAATGGTCAGTAATTTCATTTAAATATCAATATGTAAACTTGTGACACTGTTATTTAATTCATTATTATATTTCAGATTTATGCAGCTCAGAATGTCTTGAGTTATTTAACGCCTAACTCCTCAACTGTTCGGACTGAGTGAGGACCGTGTCAGAGTTCGAAGCCACATGAACAGCTGATAAAGTTATTTATTTTATTTTTTGTCAAGGTTATACTTTGGTATGTATGAGGCTCCTAAATTCTAAAACCAATTCATATAAGATCTACAGTGAGTTTCTGTAGTTTATTTACCTATAGGGAGTGGCGATGGCCGAGTAGTCTAAGTCGTTCGACTTTGGATCTGAGTTAGAGAGAGCGCAGGTTTTAAATACTGTTTGTGACCGATGTACTTTTTATCAGTACCATCCACCTCGTACTGTATCTACTCTCCCCCTTATTCTGTTTGATAAGATCCTCGCACAGGCCAGTGGCCCATGAGAACGGACAGAATAAGGCTTAAAATGGGATCGGCTTCTCCTTAAAAAAAAAACCTATTATGCGTGTTGGAGCTATGTCAGCCTTACTTACCACACCAACTTTAACACTTATAATCTCCAGTTAAAATTTTTGTAAGAAAATAAAAGATCTAATATTGACGATAATAATTCATAGACACATCTAAGGTTGTTACTACTGAGGATATTGGTATTTTAATATCCTTCGATTCTTCATTCAACAAGAATGCATATCATTATTGAAGTTAGTTGAGGTTACCCAACCAAAATTGTAATCTAGTAGCTGATTATTCTTTCCACGTACCTATAGCTAATAGTCAAATCTGGAATTATTAAAAAAGGGAAAACACATAGATGAATATCCTTAGTAGAGATTGTTTTGAACGTATTTGTGGTTTTAGACCTGTGTAATATCTGTGAAGCTGAAATACTTCAAAATTACTTTGGCCTTTGGTTTGTTTCTCTTACAATTCCAAAATATGTGTGTAAAGAAGAACGAAACTATAATTTAAATGGCGCTAAACACTTAGAACATTACAGACTACTGTTTTACTTGACTAAATAGTAACCTAGTTACATAAGTAAAATCTCAGTGACTTTACTACATAACTTATATTTCTGAGTAAATAAGCAGACCATTTAAAAATAAATATACACTTATTTGTTAATAAGCAAGGTAGAAGTATGCTGCACAATGATACTGGCTTCGCGAATCTTGAATGCTAATTTCAAGCCTACAGCTGTACTGCGGTTAGATAGACAGGCCGACATCACACAAAAAAGTAATTTTTACATCTTTTAGAAAAAATTAAATCATGTCAGCCTATTGTGTGATAGGTTTTAATGATGTTCACAAAAACTCCATGGTTATACTCGTACATAAACCATTATATACTTTGATTGTTGATTACTTAGAAAGGTTTTATGGTACGACTGCAGATTATCTTTATCAATATACTTGCAACATGATACATTCACATTTCGTTTATTAAGTTAAATTTCATAGCAGTGTTTAAAAAAATGTCGGTGAGGTTGGGTGAGTAATACAAGAGAGCGTTGAAATCAGATCCTGTGTCAATTGTTAAAATCTCTTATGAGTGTGCAGGGTTTGTTTGCAAATTAATTTATTCTGCTGGTTTATCATTGCTATAATGAACATTACTAAGACCAATGTAAAAATATTCGCTAACGCTCAGCCAGCATGGACTGATATACTCCATTATCCATCTCAGTGCTTCTTGTAATTATAATAAATGAAGTCTGTAGGTCAGTTCTTGTTCTTGTGGACAGATGGACAGAAATTTTTCCAGCCCCATGCTAACGCTCAGCCAATAACAAATAAACATTCAGACTAAGCTATTTATTACTTTTGGTATATTTTTATATTTAATGGTAAAAACTTTGTAGGCTAAATGATTTATAATGAATATAATGTTCAGTGTGCCATTTTACGCACAGAACTTTCTAACTCTAAAATAAGTGACAGCAAAACACTAAATGGCCAGAAGTAACTATACATTTACAGGAGCATTTTATTTTTATGGCCGAGTTGAGCAATTTACAACGTAAGTGGCTATAAAGCAATTTAATACCTCAGCGACTGGCTTTATAGAGCGGCTCTTAACACACCTCAAGCGTAGTGTTGGCAAGTACACTAATAGTCATATTCTATAAACACACGCAGTATCCTCAAGGTTAGTAACCAAACTGCGGAAGTTATTTTAGTCGAAAGATATACACCAATAACAATAAACTATTAATGGTATTAAAGAACACCTGTTCCCCGCAGTAGGCTGGGTTTGTCTTTTGGTGCTCTCTCGTATATTTTGTTGGTCTATAATGAAAATATAATGCTGCCAAGTGAGGTAAATAAAACAGATTTCCGGGGGGGAAGGGGGACTAACATACTGGGTTGTTCAAGTATAACATAGCTTAAAAAATACGGGCTCATGAATCGTCTTCCAGGGAATTGTCGCTTAAAGACCTTATAAATGTGTTACCTTAACCTTATGAATATTTAACGCTTAAATTTCAAAACTTCAGGAGGGGGGCTTGAGTTTACTGCGCACCACATATATGCTCATGTAGTTTCTGTAACAAGTAATGCAGGTAAAAAGAAGAACTAATTTAATTCCTGCACATCTTTATAAAGTAAACGAATTTATTTTAGCATTGTTTCCAGTTGTTTCTCTGAATCGTCTGCTGCTTCAACTTTTTTAAATAATCGATTGACTAAGAGGACCGAACACGGGACGGTCCGAAAAGGTCTTAGTCTCCATATGTTGGTATGCCCCCACATATGCTCGAGAACGGTTTGACATAATTAGGAGAAAAGATGGTCGAATAAATATTAAGGCACAACGGGAATTTGCGATTTTTCCAATTAGGCTACAAAGATTACAAGGTACGGAGGTTTACGACAGAATGTAGGTTTCTGAGACATAGATATGTGTATGTTTTATTGGTCTGAACAACAAGGCAAACCCAAATATGGCACCAGAAATATAATTCATTTTAACAAACAGGCAACTACGCGAACAAAATCGGAAATAATTTATAGACGCCAATCACGCGTCACATAATTTTGCACAGCGTGGGCGCTTAACTTCGCGAATCCAGTAAGAATACTCTGAGGTGCTCTTCAGTCTTGTGCTTTGGTATGATTACTTACCTACCGTTTGCGTAGTGTATACCTTCTTGCTCATGATTTTTGGTATTTTTTTTCGAACTCTTGCAGAAACATATGTTATTTTTTAATCTGAAATCGATATGGAGAACAGAACTATACTGCTTTGCTTTATACGATCGTTTCCGGTGTCTTTTGTGCTTTGCCAACAGTGTCTTAGACGTGCGCAAGAGAGAAGGACTCAACACAGATTCGTTTAAGGGATTACACTACATTAGAATTCACTCATTTCAGACTTTACCTATTTTAATTTTCATCTACATAGAAAGATTGGATCTTTGGAAAATATCCTGCTTGCAGCAGCACTTTAAAAGGTGAATCCCAAAATTCTAATCCTTATAGTCGCTAAAATATTAGATTTTCTAAAAATATACCCAAGTATAAAAAGTGTTACAATGGTATTTTGAATCGAAATGTGATATAGGACGTTCGATTAGAATAATGAAACTTGATCACCATACCTAAATACTTCGTAGCAATATTTTGAATTTTTTTAAAGTAAATCCTCGGTTAAACCTTTTAATCAGACTGTTTACAATATAGCAAACACTGCATGAAAACGTATATTGAGATTGATTCCGGCGCTGAAAGTACGACAATCGGCAAATGAGAGAAGTTTGTATGAATGATGATTTGTATGAGTGAGTGTGGATTTCAATTTCTTATGAATTCAAAAACTCTAGTATTGATTACAGCCTGTTATACAACATATCCTGGTAATAAAAAGTCCTGGTAGACATGTCTGTGAAGTTGGCAGTGCAACTTCAAAGTATTGTTATAGAACCTGTACCAAACGTTTGTGCACGCAATATTGACGTTTGTGCTCGATGCAATCCCCATCAAAAAATAATTTTCAAAAGCACAGCCAACTTCACACGAGCAGTGCAACTTCAAAATGTTTGAACGAACCGGTGCCAATTGTTTGTGCATCGTTGAGCACTCATTCCCGACGTTTGTGCTTCACTGCGGAAGTCAAAAAAGGAATTTTTGAAGCACTGCCAACTTCACACGAGCAGTGCAACTTCAAAATGTTTGAACCAACCGGTGCCAATTGTTTGTGCATCGTTGAGCACTCATTCCCGACGTTTGTGCTTCACTGCGGAAGTCAAAAAAGGAATTTTTGAAGCACTGCCAACTTCACACGAGCAGTGCAACTTCAAAATGTTTGAACGAACCGGTGCCAATTGTTTGTGCATCGTTGAGCACTCATTCCCGACGTTTGTGCTTCACTGCGGAAGTCAAAAAAGGAATTTTTGAAGCACTGCCAACTTCACACGAGCAGTGCAACTTCAAAATGTTTGAACGAACCGGTGCCAATTGTTTGTGCATCGTTGAGCACTCATTCCCGACGTTTGTGCTTCACTGCGGAAGTCAAAAAAGGAATTTTTGAAGCACTGCCAACTTCACACGAGCAGTGCAACTTCAAAATTTTTGAACGAAACCGGTTCCAATCGTTTGTGTATCGTTTGTGCACGTTTTTGCACTCGTTCCCGACGTTTGTGCTTCACTGCGGAAGTCAAAAAAAGGAATTTTTTAAACACAGGCAACTTCACACGAGCAGTAGTGTGACTATTTAATTTATAAGAAAATTCATATTATATTTCGCCTTACATCTTATCAAACTGAAACTATTTCCGTAAGCGGTAAGATATTTTAAAGTAGTATTCAATATAGTTTTACATTTAGCTTATTAACTCTAGTTGTGATATTGTACTAACTGCGGTGTGTAGTTTTAACAATATTAACTCCGTACATCAGTCTACTGGTTTATTTGCATTGTCGTAACTCCAAATGTAGCCCATATTGATGCCGGAGCACGTAACTCTATTTTACTAACATGAGTTCTGAGGTCATCGACCTATTGCAAGTACGTTCTCTTACTTCATGAGTGTTTAGTGATGGATTACGTTACTGAAGTCTAAGGCTATATCGCTTCGGGCTGGCTTATACCTTCAAGTTTAACCTGCACGTCTTGTAAAGCAAACCCCGATGTGCCACATTTATCTGAGGAACTTTATGGATTTTCGGAGCGGGACTTGAAGTGGGTGGAACTCCATTAATGTTAAAGGCTGATACACTAGTCTAGACACGAAAAACTTACGTCTTTTGACTGGAGAGGCTGAAAGAGAAAGCTTACTCCCCTATTTTAGGGGAACATGAGTGAAATATAATGTTCTCGCTATTCCTCCTCCATGGATATTGACAGGAGGCGGATCTGCATGCAACCTTCCTCAACCAGAATATTCTGAAAATTGTCCGGAATAAGTGAAATTTGACATCTTTATTTTAGGGATAAGTGAATTTAGAGGGATCTCAGTTTCTTGTGTACAGTTGAACAAAACAACTTTACGTCAAGATATATTCCGACTCTGAGACTACGTGGATTCTATTCGTGGCCGTGAAATTGGGGATTCCGGTCTAAGGGAATGTTTGAATTAAGGAATAACCAGTGTTCTTCAAAGGTAGAGTACAACAAATAAACATCCTTTGATAAATATCTCACCAGTCTGTAAAGTCGGGTAAAAATCATAGGACTGCCAGATCTCTAAAACTTCCTCTTGATAGAAGCTCCAGAATCACCTAACCATTGTTATCTCTTTCGCATAAGGGCTATTTTCATCTCTGAGAACCAGTGCGTTTTAGTCGTCTCCTCTCAGCCTTATGGCTGTAAGATTATTTTTAACTAGAATGCTACCCCTAGACTTATCTAGCACCGATCCTTATCCCTAGACCATAACCATAACCATTTTGTAGCCACCTAACATAATTTTAATCCCTGTCATGATTCCTAACAACACCAAGTATCTGCTTGTGAACTGGGTCAGTTAATCTATTATTTTGAGAGCCACAAAGATAACAGTATATTTTTATCTCATTTATAAAGAAAATCCAAGATGTCAAGTTTCATTCCAACAAAAGAAACACGAAGGCAAAATTATTGCAAGCCTACTTAAGTTTTATCTGTTCTGGTTTACGACGTCTCTAACTTTTTACCACTGTCGATTTACTGCTCCGATCAAGTGACATTTCCTTACATAAAAACTGTTTCTTTCGTTTGATGGGATGTTGATGTTACTGTTATAATCATGAATTTCAATAAAAATATTAAAGGTATATGTAGAAAATAATTATACCCTCCTGTGAAACAAATTTAGACGATTTATCATTGAATTTCCATTCGGTTTAGAGTTAAAAATGCAAGTTTCCAGTTATAGTTACTTTAATCAAAACGAAAACATCTCAGAAGCGTATCATTCAGCTCGCGTTAAATGTTAAAATCCGCTGGTTAAGGTTCCTCTGAGGCTGCTTCCCGATTTTAAGTAAATAGCTAATTTTATACAAAGTTTACGTCCATCTGGTTGACAAAATAGAAATTGTGTAAACATACTGAGTAATAGGCCTCTAATCTTGTCACCAACTACAAACATTCACTTTTCTCTCTATTAATTTTTTTTTTTGGTGTATGAATTATCTAAATGTGTTAATATTTCATATGCAAATATTTCATAAGATCGTACTCAGTACATTCACAAATTTATTTATTGCACTATTCTCGTTGCCATCATGGTTAACCCTAAGACCAATGTCAAGATTTAGCTAATAATAATAATAATCTCTTTATTGCATTTTTTAAACAATATAACATTGTATCGCAATCGTCATACTGTAAGCAAAAATAAATAGTCCTAACTATACCTTCATACACATTCACACTTAAAATTCATACATTCGCTCAGACACATTCAAACTGACTCCAGATCCAAAGCAAACATACACATACCGACTCCAGATCGAGAGCAAACACATACTACCTGATTATTTAAAATACAGTGCAAATTTTAGACCTCCCAGCGGCTCGTCATGCTTGGGTAATGCTTACCCAAATCCGATAGAGTGACATGCACCACCATCGAATCCAGTGTTGGCCATCTAAAAATGAAGCTGCATGTAAAATTTCTCTTCTATGGGTCAGTTAGTATTCAAGATAACGTGTGGATAGACAGTCAGACAAAAATTAAATTTATTCAGCTCCTCGAATGATAGGCTACATTAACCACTCAACCAACCATTAAATTATCACTAATGTCTTTATCTACAGAGGTAACTTAGTGAACACAACTTGCCTGAATACCACGTCTACAGTAACATCAAGATTAAGTCGTATACTCCGCAAAGGTTCTATATAAGTTTCATAACAAGACGTTATGTGGGCTTTATTAGGGTCTGTAAGTAAATAGCCTCTATCAAGATTGTTTATGTGCCTATTTAGATGGTTCACAACAGTCTAATTTTAACAGTGTTATTGCTTTACGGTTTGATTAAAACACAAGCAAAGAGTGAAGTGATCCATCATGTTGCACTTTTTAGTATCTTTGAAAGAATAACAGCATATCTGATAAAAGGCTGATGAAGATATTCTATTTATCAGCCAATTAGAGATAACTGGCTGGTTCAACTATAACCATAATAAATTTACGCGGCACTTCCAGTGAAGCTGTAGCCCAGTTAATTAGCGCATATGTGTCCAATGTCGGCATAATTTAGATACTATCCAATACTACAACGTGTTGTAGTGTCAATGTTCGTGTTCAAGTTCAGATTTATACGAATTAAATGAGAACTGTCATGTTACGCCTAACTTGCCATGATGTTCTATTAACTAATATATTGTTTATAATACAACGTAGGGTTTATTATGTTTTGATGTTTGTGTTGCTTTGAAACGCACTCTTTTTCATATTTTTGTAATACCTGTCTTATTGATATAGCAACTATAATCGGTATTCTAATAATTTCATATCTTTTTTGGGCATTTATACAATTTTTGAAAATGTTTGACAATTATTTATAGTATTTTTTGTACAATATTAGGATTAATCATTTCTTCCTCCTTACGTAAGACAGATTGACCATGTCAAATAATATTTACACATACAATGTATGCATAAAGAACTAATTGGAATCAGCGGTCAAATTAAATTTGTGGTTAAGCTGAGGGTATTAGTTTCAACTAACAAAGAAATATATCTATAAAAGTAAGAAAATTAAAATTTAAGAATTGTATTAATTAACCATGTAAAAAGTGCAAAATGATTAATAGGATGATGATAATAGGTAAAAAATTTAGAAATTTAAGCCCACAATCGTATGCAAAATTTTGAAATCTATTATTTTCTTGTGATGTACTCTACCGTATTTTACTTGACAACCACTAGTAATTTGTTTTGAAATGGATTATGTCGGGCTTATAAATAAGATAAACAAGCGACCAATATTTTTAGGTGCTTACTCATAACAAACTAAGAAAAAATATCCATATTAATTTAAATAATTTGGTTTAGACGGCGGATTTGTTTTAAACACTTAGTGGTAAGTAGACGGGGCTATTCTTAGAGCGCAGAGTCTAAATCGGGAAAGATTGATGCGGCTATCCATCAAGGTGCAGCTTCAATGTGGTTGTTGCTGCGAGCGCGGGTGTGGCACGGCCCTCTACTGGAGGTTAGTTGACGGGGCTATTCTTGGAGTGCAGTGTCTAAATAGGGCAAGATTGATTTGGCTATCTATGAAGGTACAGCTTCATTGTGGTTGTGCTTATGGAGCGCGGGCTTCTCACGATTCACTACTGGTGGTTAGTTGACGGGGCTATTCTTGGAGTGCAGTGTCTAAATAGGGGAAGATTGATGCGGCTATCTATGAAGGTACAGCTTCATTGTGGTTGTGCTTATGGAGCGCGGGCTTCTCACAATTCACTACTGGTGGTTAGTTGACGGGGCTATTCTTGGAATGCAGTGTCTAAATAGGGGAAGATTGATGCGGCTATCTATGAAGGTACAGCTTCATTGTGGTTGTGCTTATGGAGCGCGGGCTTCTCACGACTCACTACTGGTGGTTAGTTGACGGGGCTATTCTTGGAGTGCAGTGTCTAAATAGGGGAAGATTGATGCGGCTATCTATGAAGGTACAGCTTCATTGTGGTTGTGCTTATGGAGCGCGGGCTTCTCACGATTCACTACTGGTGGTTAGTTGACGGGGCTATTCTTGGAGTGCAGTGTCTAAATAGGGGAAGATTGATGCGGCTATCTATGAAGGTACAGCTTCATTGTGGTTGTGCTTATGGAGCGCGGGCTTCTCACGATTCACTACTGGTGGTTAGTTGACGGGGCTATTCTTGGAGTGCAGTGTCTAAATAGGGGAACATTGATGCGGATATCTATGAAGGTACAGCTTCATTGTGGTTGTGATTATGGAGCGCGGGCTTCTCACGATTCACTACTGATGGTTAGTTGACGGGGCTATTCTTAGAGCGCAGAGTATAAATCGGGAAAGATTGATGCGGCTATCCATCAAGGTGCAGCTTCAATGTGGTTGTTGCTGCGAGCGCGGGTGTGGCACGGCCCTCTACTGGAGGTTAGTTGACGGGGCTATTTTTGGAGTGCAGTGTCTAAATAGGGCAAGATTGATGTGGCTATCTATGAAGGTACAGCTTCACTGTGGTTGTGCTTATGGAGCGCGGGCTTCTCACGATTCACTACTGGTCGTTAGTTGACGGGGCTATTCTTGGAGTGGTGTCTAAATATGGCAAAATTGGTGCGGCTCTCCATCAAGGTGCAGCTACATTGTAGTTTTGGCTATAGAGCGTGGGCGTCTCACGACCTACTACGTTAGTTGACGGGGCTATTCTTGGAGTGCAGTGTCTAAATAGGGCAAGAATGATGCAACCATTCATCAAGGTGCAGCTTCATTGTGGTTTTGGCTATGGATCGCGGGCACATCACGACCACGTTAGTTGACGGGGCTATTCTTGAAGTGTCTAAATAGGGCTAGATTTATGTGGCTAAGGGCCGCTTCATTGTGGTTGCCTTGTTAATCTGTCAATCACGAGTCAAACAGAACTAATGCTACAGTTAGCTGCTGGCATTAAATTCCAGCGTTGGGCTTACTAATCCTGTAATCACTTTGAATGAGGTGATGCATTATTTTGATTACAATTGTCTTAACAATGCTTTTTGATACCCTTTGATGAGTGGTCCAAGACAGCCGTTGATTCAAATAATACTGTATCCACTCTACTCCTTCGAGGTTTGTTTGATAGTGAAGGACACTGACCCATGAAGACGGGTAAAAAATCATAAAAGAGTTTTGGTGTTACCTTAATATGTACATACGTATATAATTTTTTCCCTGACCTTAGTCATTTAACATAGTTGTCAGTTCCAATTAATGAATTTGGATAATCTTTATATGGTGCTTATAAATCGATGACAAATGTCCGAAATCCAGTTTTCTTTTTAAATCATACATTGCTAATAAGAAATGTTAACAATTACGATTATTTTATTTTGGTAAGTGTTAAGATCTAATTTTTTCTAGTGGCACATAATTAGACCTCAGGGTTGTTTCTTGACTCTTGATCTTGCGAGAGTTTTACTTTATGGGTGACCGTTAACAGGAAGGATTGGTGATATTATCAGTAAACAGGACTAGATTTAGTTGTACAATCTAAAAACTATTGCGTAGTAACATAATATTTTAATATACGGTATTGTTAGTAGAATAATAGCAATGTAATAAAATGTCTTAAGACGTGCACAGAAAACTGTACTGTTCTATTGTGTCAAATAAAATGACTATGACTATGGCAAAAAAAACGACAATGTGTGTAAGTAATTGGAAAAATCACAGTCATTAAATAAATAAGGAAAGGTTTTTTTTGGTAGTTAGTAGTTTTATGTAAAGTAATACACCCATACATAAATATTGATTTTGAAGGAATAGGGTGTAATAGATGTTTTTCAATAACATATTTACGTTTAAACAATGCATTTGTTGTTTAGTCTGTGCTACGATTGGTTATAATAATTTTCGTACAACGTATTATTCATGTGTAATATGGGCGTTTCTGTCGCAGTCGTAAACTCAATTTTAAGATGAGATCCTGCAGTCTGATTCGATAAGAACTAATTTAAGTTCAATAAAAATGTTATACCCCTGCAGCAACTCAATGACAGCTTGTGTTTTATCTCCAACCAAACAACACAACACAAAGCTCTTCGCCGTTGTTTGCTCGACTCTCCAAGTTGCTCTCAGGTATTACATTTCTGTCCGTTTTACAGCGAGCAAAACCTTATTAGGTTTTTTATCAGCAACTAGACTGTTTAATGATTACAATTCATGAAGAGGTTATCAGTCAAGCATATACCTATAGCCAAGATATTCCTGTTTGGTTTTCTAAAACGGTCTATATAAATCCTATGTATGTTGGAATAAAAATATTTATTTAGCTTTCAACTTGACAACTAGGAAATTTTCGCTTAAAAAGTTTGTTGTCTAGATTATACCTATATTATTTGAATACTTTGGAGGTGGGCTAAGCCTTTTTGGTCGTGAGTCATCAGAGAAGTTCTTTACCCTCATTCTTCACAAAATTTCAAGATATTTTATGCTGCATACAGGTTTGTATATCTGTAACCTTTAATACACCCATCACATTTCCCAATCCTGTCTGATTTGTTCTGAGCAGGCGACAATCACTAAGTACAGTAAACCGAATACAGCAATTATAAATTGTTACTTCAGTGTTAGGTAGTTTAAAGCTATCCTGGTTTAGCAAAATTCACTCTCTACTTGGCTCCCTTTCAGACTTTCTAAGGATAATTTGACATACTTTGTAAGATCTGTTATATTCTTTGGTGAGTAGAGATGCCCAGTGGACTCAAGACTTCAGTGCTTAATATCACAGAGACCAACACAGGTTGTTATAAGGAGGCTGGATAAGTGTTTTCTCAGCATGGTAAGATTTAGATGACGTCACAGCCTTTAAAAGTGCCTTTAGGATTAATGGTGAGCAAATCTGTTTGAAAGCATGGCTAGTGAGGTAACAAACGTTTTTTGGTTCCCTAACCTTACAAATTCCGGCTCTCGTATCACCTATATCACATTTGTTGGATGTGATGACGTGGCACGTTGTTACATTTTGGGAATTAAAATGTGATCTGGTAATACACTAGCTTGCCTTTTGAAAGAGTGCATAAGATGTTATGCTGGGCTCCATAATCTTCCTCAATCTAACATAAACTAATCGTTATCTGCGCTACTAAAATATGTTTTATATGTGGATATAATATTATTATATATATATATATATATATATATATATATATATATATATATATATATATATATATATATATATATGAACTTACAAGATTTTCAAAGAAGATATCAAGCATGTCAAACTTTGTTTGTAGTTTTTTTTTATAATTTTACACAGTATGTATTTTATATCGTTAGCTAAACGTTAGCGAAGTCTATTACTTGATGAGTTTGAAGAATGTATATCTGTCTATCCGCACTATAACTCGAAAACTAACATAAAATTTGTCACAAACCTTCATTTTTGTATGGACAAAAGTTAATTATAAATGGTACATGCCACAATATGAGATATGATTGAGTGTTAGCAAATTTGTTTTACTTTGGTTTTATGAGTAACCACGATGGCAGCGAGAAAGTAGCTAAATAATTAAATTTGTACAATTACGTGATTTTAACATGTGATATATTAACATGAGCAGCTTATTCATACAATACCATGATAATTAATAGATTGGAAAGTAAATTTTAAATTCAGTGGCAAGATTTTATCTTAGCACACTCTGGGTTTTGTAGTACCCTCCCTATATAAAATCACTGCTATATAACTCAATATATCTTGTGGAGATATTGCGAGAAATTTATCTGTAATCGTTAAATGTTGCATTAATCTTCCACATATAGAAGAATAAGTTCTATGATGGTACGTGTCAAAGAATGAAAAATGATGTAAAATTGAAATTAGGCTGAGCGTCATAGAAGCGTAGTAGGCTGACAAAAAGTTTTATTTTATCTGTCGGGGAGAGTAAAACTTCTATCCATAGGACATCACGATTATGAAATGGACTTGATCGTTATAATGGATCTTGATAGTTTGAAAGCAACTTGAGCAAAGCCTGTTTTGTTACATGTGTATTCCTACCTTGTAAATAATAATAGTCTTCCTTTCCTGGGTATTAAACGTAAAACAGTACATAAACCATCAGTTTATATCAGTCTTTATCTATCTATAGCCGGAAAAGGCCACGTTATATCAGTTTGGAAACAAATTGATGTAAACTCAAAATATCAGCATAGCTTATTGTTCACAATTCAAAGATGTACATAAATTAGTATTTTTACCATTGTTAAATTTAGGATATTAATAGGTAATGTTTGTAAATTGGTAATATTTAATGGTAATGTTTTTATTTTTAAGAAGCGCAAAAATTTGTTTTAATGCTAAATATTAAACGAAATACATAACAATAACAATGAGCAAATCACATAACGTTTAATGTTGTTAACCACACACGTTTTCATGTCTAATTTAATGATAAATTGCACTAAAAATATACTATAGGAATTTTACTTTATCAGATAAATAGAGGTTAAACTACAGTGTAATAAATGTTAAGCTATGATCTATGTAAATCCCTTCACTTCGGCTCTATACTGAGTAATCTTGAGTTATCTCATCATGTAGCACACCCTAAGGGCGTCTGCCGCAGCCAATGTGTTAATTTCATATGCTCGTATGAAATAATTATAACATAATGTAATTATTATATTGCAGCTTAACTTGAATATGTATCGATTAAATTTGTATGCCTGTATGATAAAATAATATATTAGCTTTATTATACGTTCTACAGCAAGCTATTTATTTAATACTGAGGTACACTTTATTCCTTTGCTAGATCCCATAGACTAAATCTGCTTTATATTTGGCGAGATAACAATTTTCTATAAAGTGTATCTTTTACTACCTACTATTAATTTTAGAATTCTGAAAGCTATAAAAAGTTTTTAAGTCAAGGAATGCATTTTTGTATCAAGATAAGGAAACTAAAATATGCTTAGATTACTTAAATAAATTTAGGTAGAATGTATTGTGATTTTTCCAACAATTTTTTACTGATAAATTTAGTTAGAACGAATCTTGAAATCTGGTGTTAAACTGCTAATCGTAAACGTTTTGTAACAATATGTAAAGTTATATAACGATCAGAGCACTAGCCCTGTGGTGAATACAAGAAAGAAATAGTAAATCTTTCTTAATCGATTTAAAGTTATCGCATGGATATTTTTGAAGAAACTCAATACAGAAGGGTGAAATATGTAGCTTTTTGTAGTCGTAAACTAATGTTAAGTATTTTAAAAGCTTGGCATGATTAGAACAAATTGTAAGACCCCGAACTACCAATAAAATTAATAAACACTAACTTTTAGAAGGTGCTTCAATTATTTTATCAACTAGAGAGAATTATGTGCTATGTAATACAGAGCAACATTATGATAACGTTACTACTACAAATATTTATAAAGTTTTATAGATAAGTAGTTTTCCATATGAAGCAGATTACTTGACCAATTCTAATACAGAGTAACGTATTTGTTGATACGTATTAGTTTCAAACTTACACACGTATAGCCAGGTGTGGGTATGACGGGCGGTGGTGCTTGTGGCGTGAATCTGGTTAGGTAACATGTTAGAGTTAATGAGTGTATTTTTGTTCTTTTTTGCATTATTAAGTTTCACTGAACTTATTTCTATACATCGATATGGAAAAAAATTATATAACCATAAAAGAGTAACAATTTTGTTAATTTTTATTCAAAAGAATGATATATAATTTAACTTCTTTTTTTTATTTCTCGCATGTAACATGAGTTTGAGAGATAAACAGAGCCTGATAACCCTAATATCATCTTTGTAGTAAAAGCATTTTTATAAACTGTTTTTCGTATAAAGATAGGTTAGGATCAATTAAAAAAGTAACTATCTTTGTGTTTTTCTATAAGTTTATCAGGTTTTACCCCTGAACGGTCTTGTACGTAACTTCCCCGGAAGTACCCAAAACCAGCTGATCATTAAACGAGTACCAGAAAAATAAAAAAGGTTATGGCTTTTGAGGATGCAGAGTTTCATTGTTAGCAACCCTCACACCAAAAGCCATAAAATATGTTTATTAACAAATACTATTCTTTTAATTGCCTGCAGGGTTTTCAGTGGGTGAATGTGTAGTACTTATCTTGTTCTATACTATTATACAGATAGATAATAAAAACATAATTGTTATTTTCCTAAATACTTTAAAGTAATAAAAAAATTAATAGACTACTTTTCAATACCTTGAAATAATTGTATAAAAGATTTTTAAAAATCGTAGTGCTTTCAACATTCTCAGTATTTTCTCTATATTTAATAATAAATTACGGAATTCACGAAATTCTTCATCTGATATCAAGAATATTCCTTAAAACGACATGAGTATACTGTAAAAGTTATTATTATATCTTGCTGCCCATACTTTCGAAAAAGTTTCTACAGAAAACTACTTCTTTTGACTATTGCTTTATTACCATTTATCAATATCAAAGGCATTCCTTGAATCTTTTGAATGATATCTCAGACCTCCAGTTGTGTCGCATTCATTACATAAAACCTGGTGAATCAATTTGAAATTATGTAATTAGGAATACTGCATTTTTCTTCCTAATAGCTCTGATAATAGTTCTCATAATAGGCTATACTTTTAGAGCTCGTTATGGAATTGTACTGTATTTATATGTATACGCTCCAACCTTTGCTGATGCGGTCAATTAAAATTCCAGCTTTTGCTTCCCTAATAAAACTAGACATCTAGCTAAATGTCGTAAAACATATTTGCCCGTGGCCAATGCCAAATGTTTTATTTTTAGTTTAATGGAGACAGAAGGCCGTTAATAAAACATGGAAGATGTGTATTTTTAGAGATATCGTCGTTTCCCCTACAGATATCATGCATGTTAACCTTTGTGTGTGCTTTACTAAATTGGAACATTTAAACAAAAGTATGTATTAGGATTGTGTTACAAACAATTATATTTATGTTCTGATTGCCTAGCTAGCATTGACAAACGTTAGTGTTCCCCTTTTAATAAGTGAATAACAGCCCTGACAGGTGGAGTCATACTATTGTTTAACATACACGCATGCAAAATCAATACATTTAATTAAATACGCTGAACCATAATTGGCCTACCAAGAATGTGTAGTGTAAATACTGACAACCTATTATTACACACGAGTAACTCTAATAATAGTCATAATCACCAATTTATACCTCAAGGCAATTCCAATTTATTGGACCACAAGTTCGATATGAAATTAGGTTATATGTGATAATTTCAATCATCGATAATATGCAGCACATTGTAATTAACGATGCTATTCAGTTTGTATATAAAGGTTTCACATTTATCTATTCAGAGTTGCACGAAATGTTAGCGATTGGTTTTGATTTTACATGGTATTTACATATTTTCACGTTTTTGCCTTAGCTTACTTCACGTTTCACTTTTTTTTAAATCATCCTTATAGCGCTATACCTAGGCTGATGAAGACTGGCAATGAGGTGTGTTCCATCGTAGACTTATTTGAAGCGTTTTTACAAAAAAGTTAATGAAAAATACATACGGACAAACGATAAACTATGTATTTCTCACCCATGTTTATGTTACATTTTTAATTGTCCTTCCTTTTATGTTTCATAGAATTAGTTTTGTATTTTGTAAAATGAGAATCCCTTCTGTGTCTATTGAAGTAAGATTTTTGCTCTTATGATAATAAGATTGTTCTGCGTCCAAGAAAATCACATATTGTTACTGAGGATATTTTTATTTTAGTTTAATTATTTCCTAATAGTAGAACTGTGTACTTAGATGTCTAGAACAAAACCAATCGACATGTGTCACAAAAGACCACCCCTTGATAAAAATTTTGTAAAGACTAAAGCAATGAACATAAGGCATACAGGTGCTCAAACATCAACTAAAATCACTAAAAAAGAGATATTATTAAATATTTTTTACAAACCGCTCATTCAACTGAATAACAGTCTTTGTAAAACTCGAAATTGTAAATAGGTGTAATAGATGTATTATATGTAAGTCAACATTAAAAACTTGTTATAGGTTCTGAGAGTGTTTTAGTCCTGGCTTTATTAATATTTTAACTAGTGAAATGCATTACTACAATTTAATCAAGACAAGAGAGTTTGATTTAATCTAGACAATATATTTTCATTTAAGACAAATCACAGTTTAATGTGTTTTGCAACATTGCACGTATATCATTTTTTTAATATACGTAAAGAGCAACGAACTTTATATATATATATATATATATATATATATATATATATATATATATATATATATATATATATAGTGGTAAGAGTGCATTCAATTCGAATGTCGTTTACCTCCACTTTACCTTCCGCTTAGTGTAGTGTGTGAAATCTGACTCTATCACAGACTTGACTCCGAGAATTTGGAGTCCACGTCCGCCTGAATGAATAAAAAGATAAAGAACGAAAACAAACCCTTAGCATCGTTTCGACATTAGAGACACCTAAACATAAAAAATTTATATATATATATATATATATATATATATATATATGTGTGTGTGTGTGTGTGTGTGTGTGTATGTATAATATATAGAAATATAAATATATACAATGAATTGTGTGTATATGTATATATATATATATATATATATATATATATATATATATAATGAATTGTGGCTTTATATGTATATATATATATATATATATATTTAAGTCAAAATTTAAATTCCTAACTAGCTGGTAGTATCCATACTATATATTCTACAATATTATTTACAAAACCTTTATATTTAAACGTGATTGGTGACTATAAATGATGGCATGACTTGATGATTTTGTAATTATAAAGACTACTCATGATCAAAGTATATCCTTAAATAATACGCATATATTAGAAAAAATTTAAGTTTATGTTAAGCTAAAGCTGATAACCTAGGCTAATTAAATATGTATATTATTAAGAGAAAATTGACATTACTAACTAACCGTTAATATCCATACTACATACTCTAAAATATTACTTATAAGTGTTTACATTTAAACGTGATATGTGCCTATAAATTATTTTACTAGCAGATTAATTTGAAATTAACACAGTTTGTTGCTAGTAATAAGTCTTTGTTGTTGGATTTAATTAAACTACTCACCATCAAAGAACATCCTTAAATTTTACGCATGTCTTTACAAAAAAAAGGTTTATATTGCGCTAAAACTGACAACCAACCAAAAGAGCTCTTTATTTAATGATTCAAAGCGGTGTTCTCGCTTTGCCCATAACATAACTTCTGACATATGTATTTTTTTTTTATTTTTAATTTATATCTGAACGTGTGTCAGATTAAACATTAATACACTATAGATATATACACAATACACTATTAAGAACTTGAAACTAAATTTTGACGAGAAAACGACACGTTTTTCCATGGAAATAGGCTATTATGTTTGTAAATTACAACTTTTAACTAACAAGTACTATTTTTATCCCCAACCAGTTTAAAGTGTGCCTGAATCTATGGTGACTCAAATTATTCTAATTAAACAATATTTTTCTAATATGGTAAACATATTTTCCATTTTATTGCTATCACATTGGTTCTGACCATGAAATAAAAAAGAGACCACAACAAAACAAAATTATATCACCTGAACTTACATTTACATAACTAAACATTCAAATAAGTTATGGAAATGTTTATGCAAGTGAAACCTACTGGAATGCATATTACTACGTCTTTTGACTGTAAATTTGGACAAAACTTCTGTAGGTACACGTACAGATATAACATATTTAAGTTTCATCTGTATTCGGGACATTGTGTGTTAGATGAGTAAAATAAAACTTCAAGACCTATGTAAGCATTGGTACGCAAAGATTATAGAATCGTGTTAAGATGAATTAAACTATTAACAGTGTAATAAACTCTAAAAATAACAAAAATTCTGACGGCTACTTGTTAGGACAGTAGGCAATAGAGTCTATAATGTACCTTCTGTTTATACTGGAAATTGACAGAGTTTATGTGACACATGAAAGCTGTGCAATTGAACCCTTATAGTGGTAGTTCAAGTTTCAGAGACAGCCGAGGTACTTGCCTGTGGATAGCCACTTACGGCCACAGTGAGGTAACAGCCTTCCTGTGTTTGAAGGTTGAGTCTTACGTAACAATAACCAAGGGTCTTTACGGTCAGTAAACTGTTTTGCCATAAATGAAGAATCTCGAACCTTTTTATGAATAACATACAGCATCCTCAATTTTTAAATTATAACTGTGTGCTTGGTTTTCAATTAGGGTCCGACAGAACTGTATTAAAATAGAGTCACTGTCTGTATGTCTACCCGTCAATGTGATAACTCTTGAGGGGCAAATCCTAAAGACTTAAAACTTGATACATAAGTTCTTATGGTCCGTGTAAGACCCCTATTGATTTTGAGACAGAAAATGTAAAACCCTCCGTCTGTCTGGCCGCCTACACGTCTATGCGATAACTCTTTATAGGAAACCTCACAGACCAAATTTGTATCTTAGATAGATCCTTGTTGATTCAAGGAAGACCGCTATTGATTTTCAGATAGAAAATTAAAGGGCCGCCCGTCTTCCTTTCTAGTATGTGGTAACTTTTAATAGAAAATTCTTACAAACATGAAACTAGGAACATAGTTTCTTCTTGGCCCAAGGAAGATCACTATTAATTTTCAGATAAAAAATGAAAGAGCCATCCGTCCGTATGTCCGTCCAACTCTTGACAGGAAAGCCAAATAGATTTAAAACTAGGTACATAGATACATTTTAGTCCAAGGAAGACCACTATCGATTTTTAGGGCTGTCCTTATGTCTGTCCTTCCTCCTATCTATGAGATGACTCTTGATAGGAAATCCCACAGAAAAAATTGTAACTTCTTCTAGATTCTTGTTGATTCAAGGAAGTTATCACAGATCAAAAATGAAAGGGCCGTCCGTCTTTTTGTCCCCAAACATTGTTTTCCCAACTATGTGGTAACTTTTGATAGAAAAATTCCTACACACTTGAAACTAGGAACATAAGTTTATCTTGGGCTAGGAACTCTATTGATTTTAGGAAAACTCGCAATCCGTCTCTAAATCTATCTGTTCGGTTACCCATCTTTGTTATAGAATTGATAGAAAGGTCCTCGAGACTTGAAAATATAAATAAAAAACAACTGAATTGTTTCATTCAATTATAACTATAATGTCATTGAGTTGTTCTTTTGTGGCGTTGTTATATGGAATTACAGAAGAATCAATTCTTTTTAATTGGTGAGGATGACTACTTGGCACAGACTTACATCGTTAGATCTAGACCGAAGGAGTATAAAGAAATTGTAAAAAATCTCGCATGTGACATAAGAAAGAAAAAACATTATTTATATCAATTCCATTGTCTTATGTGGGATAATTCGTAAATTATAAATAATCAGGGATTCTGCCACCTCTATTATTAATTGTAAAGGTTGTAACTAATTGGAAATCATTAGTTCAAAGAGAAGGTTATACAGGCAGTCTGTTATAATGCACAGGGCGGTCCACCATGATAAATGCCATCGTCTTCTTTCCCGATTTTACTCCCTTGATATATTTTAAATAACTAAAAATAAAAGTCATACGAGGTAATAAACAGAAAGTTTTGATAGCACCATGACAATGAGAAACAGTTATGTGTTTATCAAGAGATGCCAATGCTTTATTATCAATCCCATCTCTATAGTATTTGAAAATGGTAGGATTATTATTAACCCTAGAATAGACTAAACAGTTACATACAATGTAAGACAGTGTTTTCGAAATGATGATAAGAGTTCGTTTTGATCTTCTTCGTTGCTTTTTTTATCTCTTCGTACAGACGAACATGACTCCAGATTCCAGGAGTCAAGTCTTAAAAAGTGACAGATTCCAGACGCTGCACTAAGGTGTGCACTTGCCAATGGCGTAGTGTAGCGGGTACAATGGTTATCGCAAGACAAACAGATAAAGCAACGTCGATCGTGGCTAGTGCTTGGATGGGTGACCGCTAAGCGATCCTGTCCTTGCAAGCAGGCTTTCTGCCCGGCCATTGGTGGTGGTTCGGAAGTCACCTTTACGCCGTTGGTCCCCAGGTTAAGTGTTAGAGAGGGCTTCTTCGCCCTAACTTCGCTTGATAAAATAAGACATCTTTACTTTTAAGTGGAAAGTGAACTGGAGCTTAACTCAACATACACACTGAATTAACCTTTCCACCATAGTAACATTATGTGAAAAAAGAAATAACGCGTGTACATTTTGAATGGTGTGAGTGAATCATGCATTATATAGTTTGTGCATTGGCGTTGTGAGTTACGAGCATTACATGCAATTAATGTAGAAGCTTTAAATGGCAACCAGTGGGTAATCAATAGAAAGAAAAATAACAATTCCATTAAAACGAAGGAACTAACTGAGTTATTGATTTTCCAGTAAAAACTTTAAAGCAAAGACGTTAAACGTAGGAAAACTGAGAGATGTGTACAGGGGAGAAAATAAACACGTGTAAAGCGCAATATATCAGAGACAAAGGAAAGCGTTACTAACCAACTCACCGATGGTTGTCATTCCAAGCGAGTACTCAAAGGGGTTAAGAGGAGGTGCCCACCTCTGTATGCTGGGCTTAGTAGGACGATGGTGTACACATAGGAGAGTCGATACTTTGGACAGTCGATAGTATTTACAGTGCAGTGATGAGCGCAAATAACAAAATTATAGTTCTTTCAGCATGACATAACACGTATATTGAAGAGTATCAATGGGAAAGAGAATGACAATTTGCAGTCAACAGTTACATAATGTTTAAAAATATGGTACTGAACCTCATCAAAAACAGTTCAAAGTGTTGTAGCTGTGGTGTTATTTGTCTGTCGTATTTTATAATTTTGTGTGTGCGCGCGCGCGCGCGTGTGTGTGTGTGTGTGTGTGTGTGTGTGTGTGTTATTGTTATTTATACCTTTCAAAACATCTATGTGGAAAAGAATTATCTCTTTATAACAACCTAGTAGTTTGTAACTATATACAACACCTTTGTTTATAAGGTGTTGCACTATCTTTTACTTGTAAAGCCTAAATAAACTAATTTAAGAGGCCGATTAAATCCAATAAGGAAGTAAATGTTGAGATTCGTAATGAATTATTTATAGCTGCTTTCACCGTAGCTATATGAATAATTAACTGTGGGGGAGATCATAAACATAAGGAAACTAAGTATAACAAGGAAGAGTGCCATGTGTAAAAATGGAGAGGAGGAAGTTCGTCCTTATTAAATTCATAATGCGACATGAAGGATGTACTTTTGTACAGAGACCAACTATAAGGAGGCGTATATGTAGTATATGAGACCGCTGTACAACAAAGCAAGTGTGTAGCGGATGTATCTTCTATTACATGGTTCATATATTTTTCTTAGTACATATATCACTGGCGTATTCCACATTTTATGCTGTTCGCATTATATTATATTACTTAACTATCATGGATGTATTCATTACAAATTTAACAGTAAACATAAAAAAGTAATACCTAGTATTTCTATTGAATTGGATTATTTCCGGCAATCTTTATCCGACTTAAATTTGGGGTATCCTGTAAATAATTTTGTGTATAAATGGAATCAAAGATATGTTTTACCTTTGTCCCGTTACCCGGACGATTTCCATAGTTTTGTTGTTTGTATAAGTGTTAACAAAATTTTACCCCCAGGCTTTCCAGTTCATCCTAAACCCTCTCCCAATAGTCCATTACATTCTTTCGTCCTTGCATTCCATTTTTTATAGGCACTCACTAATGGAACAAAATCAGAGGTTAATTAAAATCACCAGTAATGATATATTTAGAATCACCGGTATTGACATCAAATAAAAAGCGTTTAAATGATTAATCATAACTATAAAACGAGACATCTCGCATTATTCAATAACAAAGTTAAGACTAAACTTTGATACAATGGGTAAATAGCTAATGCACCGTCAGCGTATTCTACTCATGAGTGGGACTCGTATGTACTAGAATCCCAACGACCCAGGCTTAACTCTTTCTAGGGACTGCTTTCAGCGTTACTTCAAGAGGGTTCCTACTGCAACTGACGTAAGTATTTAAAACCTGATGAATGGCCGCATTAAATCCAGCCCTTGAAAGGAATAAATTGCATCCGTATCTTTTCATAAACGTTCACGAATTATAATTTACATATGCTTCGTTTAGCCTAGGTTTCCCTTTGTCCAGATCCTCATTTATTTATCTCTCTCTCTATGTATATATTTAATTTCAATAAACATTGAATCACTAAAATGACTTGCTCCTCCAGAACTCGATCTGGATCTCCCACTTGCCGGGTAAGTGCGCTACCACTACATTATACAGCTCTTACATTATAAGATTCAATTATTTTTTTATGTGGCTGTTTCTGTCAAATAAATATTTTATATAGACTTATTATTAAATGCTGTTTTGTTTAGTCCATGTTGCAATTTGATGACTATGATGCGTTGCTATACAACATTTTGTTCATATTGATGTCGTATTCAATTATGTTAATCTTTAGATATATACGTTCTTTTTAGCAAATATGGATTTATTGAGTTAAAAATCATTAGCACAGATAGCGTAGTCATAGAATTTTGATTGTAGAGAGGTATTGTAGCAAGTATTATTATAACGTATAATCGGGTCAGGGATAGTTTATAAAAATATATAACCCTAAGACACCGGATAGACCAGTCGAGAGGGGTAAAATCCAGGGTTCGAGAGGGAGAGGTAGTTTCCAAGTTCAGCTCAGACCCGAATTAATGTAAAACCAAAAGATGAAACAAATACAGCACCGATGATCAACGGATCAACAGGCTTTCATCATCGCCGACTCGGAAACGAAAGGAAATAAAAGGAAGGCATCAGCATTTGCTTTAGGATAACTGTTACACTACCTAAACGTTCCCTAATACGACAGTTGCTAGTTCAACTGAAGCTCGAAAACGAGGAACGCTGGAGCCAACTTACGCCAAGCGACCCAGCGGCCTCGAAAAGAAAGGATAAGCTAAATAAAAATTAAATGCGAACACTAGTTCGCTCGAAATCGCGCCTAGCTCGACTAGAGCTCGAAACTAAGGAACGCTGGGCCAACGTACGTCAAGCAACCCAGCGGCCTCGAAAGGAAACGATAATCTGAGTAAAACTAAACTGAATCACGCCTAACCCGAAGCTCAAGAACGCTGTTGGCAACGTACGTCAAGCAACCCAGCGGCCTCGAAACAAAACGATAAACTAAATAAAAGCTAAATTCAAACTCCTCGTTACTAGTAATAGAATCTAATCCTATTCGTACTGATTTATTTATTACGGCTAGGACTTACTTGCACCTTATCGTATCGAATGTGGGGGCGGTGACTCCGACTCCGACTCGACGACCACTCCGACTGAGAGACTCCGGCCGAGAGAGCGAGCCAGCCAGGCACAGCGTACTTACATGCTGTAGTACCTGAGCCGTCCGCTGTAAGGCGCTTCAACCCCTTGAAGCGAACTCCGGCGGATTTATCCTGAAACTCCGTATCTTACCCGGTCGAGCCGGACCCCGCCAGTTGACGTCTTCCGCGATGGTATTGAGCTACTGGAGTATAAATGTTGATGGAAGAAATAAATATTTTAACATGTCATTAAAAAACTAAAAATATTCTCCTCTGAAAAAAAATTGAAAAATGCCTTATTTAAGCCCCCTGTAAAAATTACATGTTACATTATAGTTACTCGTGCATAGCTGGAATGTATATTTTTATCCGACTTAAATTTGGGGTATCCTGTAAATAATTTTGTGTATAAATGGAATCAAAGATATGTTTTACCTTTGTCCCGTTACCCGGACGATTTCCATAGTTTTGTTGTTGGTATAAGTGTTAACAAAATTTTACCCCCAGGCTTTCCAGTTCATCCTAAACTCTCTCCCAATAGTCCATTACATTCTTTTGTCCTTGCATTCCATTTTTTATAGGCACTCACTAATGGAACAAAATCAGAGGTTAATTAAAATCACCAGTAATGATATATTTAGAATCACCGGTATTGACATCAAATAAAAAGCGTTTAAATGATTAATCATAACTATAAAACGAGACATCTCGCATTACTCAATAACAAAGTTAAGACTAAACTTTGATACAATGGGTAAATAGCTAATGCACCGTCAGCGTATTCTGCTCGTGAGTGGGACTCGTATGTACCGTATTTCTGCTGAATAGTTTTGGCTGAAATTCTCTAACTTTTAGAGTGGTGGAAAATTAAGAATTCTTGTTAGCAATTGGCTTGATTAAATGCAATCGACTTAACTAGGATAGAACACACAGCAAGCGTACTGGTCAGATCGAAATGTTATGAAAACAGAATATTTACGTATTTAAAAAATATTTAAATTATCGTTTGAAAATAAGGGAGACGTGACTCATACTATTACAAAAACGTCTCTAAAGAAGAGGGAAATGTAATCTGTAAAGCCGCTGCTTGAGTTACAAGTAGGGTATAAAGGAGCTGTAGCTTTCATTCGAGGAACTGGAGGAAACTTAGTAAACAAACTGTAATCTTATAATTTTATCACCAGTTTTACCATGCAAATAAAATGCTGTATAATTCTGTTATATTTAGTTTGAAACGGAATATTTTTTCTTAGTGCACTATGTAAAGTGTATGGATATTAGGTAAGCTCCACAACAGGATATCCACCACCCCTTGGATATATATAGACAAGCCCTTGTTCCAAACCAATTCCATCATTAAAACAAAGCGGTTTCAAGTGTATTCCAAAGGTTTTTCATTTGAATTGTTTCTTTTTTTCATACATGTCTTCACATTGTGCATTTATACCTACATCTACTTTCTCTAATTAATGACATCAGAATCTTTAGATCTGGATCATCGGCTTTTTACGCTCTAATTACCTTTATTAAATTTTTTCTATCCTTTAGGCTCAATCAGTCCAGGGGTTAACAATTTTATATTTATATTTGTACTAGCCGTTACCTGTGGCTTTGCAAGCGGTCTTTTTAAATCAGAGGCCGTAGCCTATTTTTTAAAAGCACTTATGATGATGGTGGTCTTCTATGATATATTTTACACGTAAGTAGTATACGATTAGGTTCATATTATTTCAGTGTTCATGGTTAGACGATCAGGTGTTGAGGGTCTAACTCATACCAAGTTAGGCGTTCATTCCTGGTTGAAATTAATTATGTTTTCGAATCACAACTGAGTTTGCCTTGTAGCCCTCATTATGACAATATAATCATAAGTCTCAAAAACCGCTTATTTCCAACAACTGTACCTCCAGTCTAATATATTTCCAGCTGTATAGATGAGTTTTTTCCGTTGTCCCGACGAAGAATCTATATTTACCTCCTTAGGACTGAGAAGCTTACTTCGGTAAAGTAGTGTGTACAAACGGGCGTGTCCGGGCGTTTTAATGCACTCTATGTCTAATGTACAGTATTTACAGTGCTACAGTTGAGTTTGCCTTATTTACTCTATGAGAAATTGAAATATGTATATGAGTCTGTGAGATATTATTCAAGTGCCATATTGCTCGTAGAATTTCCCACGTCAGTATACATGTAAACACGCAGCACTGAGAAGCATACTTCACCGAAAAACTAAAGAGCACTTAGGTAGTTTAATCGGCCTAATATGCATTAGGCCTAAATGCATAAATGCTTATGTCAAATTTTAGTTTATTTTAACTGTCCTGACCTAGAAAATATACACATGTGTAGATCTCAGAAAACTACTTTTATCAAAAAGGTTACACTTACGTCTCTTGCACGTCTTCTTTTGTTCTATATATTTCTAGAACCATAGTTAAGTTTGCTTGTTGTTATGATGAAAAAATACACACACACACACACATCTTTAGGGCTGAAAACAGGAGTTAAGTGACAGTTACATTTTTATTATTATAGATAAATATTATAATTTAAATAGTGGTTAAAGTAAAGAAACATAGTGTCGAATGCAGGCTCTTTAATTTTATATTACATAACTTTTCAGACCAATATGGGATCTTATGGTGCATCAAAGACCAGCATTCCGGGTGTAGCCCAGAGGAATTTTCAAAATAAGAATACGCCTGTATTAATCCCATGGAACCTATTAATATCCATGTAATATTTCAGTATAATTGGTTAAATATCTTGTGCGTGAAAACAAGATTTAAAAGGCACTATCGCAATTATAATAGTTTTAGTAAGTGCAGACACAAACAGAATAATTCTGTTTATTATTAATTATTATTCTTCTTCCATTATTGTGATTCACTATAAATATAAAGTATCATGGTTATAAAAAGCTATGCATGACAATTCAATGACTTTAAACATAAATTTTAAAATGTAACAACGTAATGTTTTATTTTAGTTCTTACATTTTTACGCTGTTTAATAATTCTAGTTTGCTGCTAGAAATTATTGAAATAATAATGAAACTCATACGAGAAGTTATGGAAAAACCATTGTTTCCTTTTAATGAAAATTTTATCTTTAACATGACGATTTAACTGTGTGACCTCCTCTCTCTGGTATTTTGTGTGACACCTAAAGTACCTACCTTTAAGTTATTATAAGAAACGAGTTCATTATTTCCAAGAAAAACCAATACTTTTGTCGAATTTTTATGTATCACAGGAACATTAATTATAGTTGTATTAATTTAAGTGGAATTGTGTTCTTGGTGTGATAGTGTGTGTAGTTTTAATATTTTTTTAATTCTTCTGACGAAGCTTCAGCTATTTATGTTCAAAACATTTTTTCTACAATTGTGATGATGACCTAATCGTGCCAAAACGTAGATTTTGTTTGCATCACACAGGACTGATATCTTATGAAGGTAAGACATTTTTTTAAGATGATTAATTCAGTCCAGGTTCAGTAAAACTTATGATAAACTGCATTAACATTATATACAGATTTTATATTTATTTAATATTAAATACTTACAAAAATATCAATATTTCCAATCGTTACTTTGTTTTTACATCGTGTATAACACATGTTTATTTTCCCCCTGTCTCACTTGTCAAATATTCCAAAAGAAATTTAATCGTACACGAAAAACAAAAAAAAAGGTTCCTAAATTAATAAAATATGGTAATCAACTCACCGCAATCAAACTTGACAGGGGTGGTAGTTTACGTTACAGAAACAATCATATCTGTAATTCCAGACTTTGAGACTAAATCCAAATAATATACAACTGCATAGAACCACGCACTACATAAGCACTGTCGCATGCACTAGAGAAACTGAGAGACCGTAAATTTGTGAATTGTGTTAAACATTTTGGCCTCAATTTTGAACAAAAATGATTATTCGTGCATGGTACTGGCCACGAAAGAATGATTACTAAATTTAGTAATCCTAATTAGGAAGGTTTGATTTAATCTAAATTTAGAATATTAAAATTTTTCCACTCACAGAAGTACGTTTGAATTTCTTTTTTATGGCTTTTCATGATCTATATTTAAAAAAAAAAACTATAAAAGTTGTAGTATCCATAAATTATTATTTTTTTTATTTAATTCCCTTGGATGAAACATGTTAACTTTACCAGTTGTACATTTCGCTTTTCAACTTGTTCCATACTTGTATAGGCTACCTCCTTAGTCAATTCAAAGAGGTTGAGTAATCTAAACTTAACTAAGGAATAATTTTGTCTTAGGTTCATATGTTTCCGAGTGATTTTTTTATAAACTCAGTAACAGTATACGGGTTATAGTAAAACAACTGGTGAGACTTTAATGAGTGACACACGCTCGTTTTTGTCTGTTATTTTCGAACAATCTAATATATTACCCATCTTCGATGTTATACAATAATAAGATTTACAATACAATAAAAATATAAATACTATAACAAAATTAATTTAACAATAACATTAATAATAATAAACCCAACTTTAATTAGATTTCTTAGATTTCTTACCGCTCGCCAAAAACCAGTTATTTACCATTTTCGAATTCTCCAAAAATTAGTTATTTCTTATTTATTGTTTACTTTTAATATAATTATAATCTACTATATTGTCAAATTATTCATTTCAAAAATTCTATCGAAACATTTGACAAAAAAACATCCAAATAACGAGTTTAGGTCGCTTATTAAAGTCTACCCAAACACTTATGTTTTTTAAGACCTAATGGTTTTTTTTTTATTTAGAAAATGAATATGTTCCAAAAAACTTATTTCAAAAGAACTGAAGAAAATCCTAGCACTAGGAATCAAACTTGGTAATCCATTTATAAACAGACTGGAGGGTTTCTATCCACGTCAGAAAATATATAACATGGCGGAAACTGAAGTGAATAAGTCAACAGTGGTGACGCTCTTCAGATTGCGTAATGTTTTACGAAGCAGATGCTCATGTGTCTACCTTCCTTATTTTTGTGAAATGTATGTGTCCAATTACTGCGTAGTTACCTGTAAGAAATAATTTTCATGTCTTTACGACCATAAGGTATAATAAGGAGTGTGTTTGTACTTGATTATTTTTAAAAACCCTTTATTTTAGACTCCTAAAAAAGGTTCTTGGAAATTACATTCTTTGGCATACCAATTACTTTATGGTCTAAACTGGCTAAGTTTACAATGGTAACACCCGATATAATTGGTTGTATTGTATATAATTAATGGGAACTCCATCAGGTATTTACAACCTTTCTTATTGTTTACATTTAAAAGAATTTCCCGTTGTTGATTATTTAAAAAATAGTGTTTAAAAGTCTTTTACTTTTCTTGTTTCATAAATGTATTGGGTATAAAAAAGGAATTGTTAGCCACATAAAATGGACCTATAGCAGCCATTTTTGTGTATTAATAATTTAATAAATTTACTTTAATTTACTTACTTTTTGCATAAATATAGCCTATAAAAATCTAAATAATAGTTAAATTATCTTTATTCAGGAAAATTTTATATTTGTAGTCTTAGTAATTTTAAAAACAGAATAGATTTAATATAATCACAAAACGAAATTTATAAAATGAAATGTTTTTCATTTTGACAAAAGTATGTTATGAAAAAGCTTTTGTAAGCATAGTGAAGATCTAACACAACTTACGACAAATACGTTGAGATTTATAACCGACTTTAGAAAATCTACAGGGGACGGGGGGGGGATTTTAAATCTAATGTTTTATGCCTTCAATCGTATGAAGTAATTCAGAATATTGATTAGAAATCTGTAGAGCCCTCCAAAAATAGCCTACACACATATATGCATATAGGTATCGATAATTATAACCTGTGAAAATAATATTTACATTCATATATACGATATACAACATATAACAATTTCACAGTTTGATATTACTTATTTGAAACAGCGTGATAGCTTCATAATATAGACGTACAGCTACCTCTGGTATAACACGTAAAATAGCATTATTTATGAAGAATGCTAAATTTAAATTAACTTTCTCCGATAACGTAACTGTAGCATTTTACTCACGTAATTTAGACCTATAACTACGCATAATGAAGATATCATTATGCTAACGTAATAATAATTCCAGTAATAATGAAACCGACTGTAAGAAAATCGCTAAAACTATTGACAAGTACTATTTTCTACAAAATACCAAATTTCAAACCATTTATGGTGCAATATTTATCTATGTTATCAATATAAGCACTCAGTAGACAATCAATACTTTTATAGAAATAGGACACTGTTTAATATTATTGGCCAAGCGTCAGAAAACCCAAAACCTCAAAGGGCTGGAAAAATTTAACTTCTCTCTGTTTGTATACCTGTTTGGCTGTCCTTGGGATATCTCGAAAATCAATTGACCTACAGACTAAAATTTTGCACAGATCTATGCATCATCCACAAGCAACACCATAATCAATGTTCCTATGAAAGAAATTAACTTCATTTTTATTCATACAATAATTTATTTATTTTCTGCCCTAATCACGTTTAAAATGTTCTTATTATCGTCCGAGCGTTTATGAAGTCCCTACGATGGTTACAGTAAGTTTTCAATAATATAACATTCACTTTTATTCGCAATATCTTGCAAGTTCGGAGATGGTGAATGAAAATAAAGTCACAAATCTAACAGAGATGTGTATAATTTTACAGTTTTTAATAATAATGCAAACACCCATAAGAATGTTTCACGAAATTGGACTGCCATATGAAAACGACAGCATTGCTATTTCAAGTTCTATTTATGCTGGAGTTTGACAGTTAGAGGCAGGTTTATTTACAACCTCAATCTATTCTGAGGTGGCACCTATCATTTGTTAGGAATAACAGCTGTCATGAGCCATACGACTATATTGTCAATACCGGCTAGCATTGGCTGAGAATGTCGTTAAGTATAACCTTCTTACCTACAAATGTTCAAGACACGTTTACTTTTGAGTTGGGGAAGCCTGATATAAATCACATAGGAACAGAACTAATTCTATACATTTTATGAATTAATAGTTTTTAACAAGATAAACTTATATCTAATATTATTTGATACATTAGAAAGATTATAAACATACAAGAAACTAATGAGAAATCATATAAACAAGCATACCACACATCGAGTTATCTCGTTGATACAGAATGTTAGTAAACATTCCAACAATACCCTAGTAACAGAAATTCTTAGAAATTTGTACTTAGAGGATTTCAAACACTAGCATCGTAACATGTTACGAAAGTCCAACACGGATTGTGTGTTTTACGGATTTGAATCCATCATCTTTTTCAGTATAAAAACATTGTATTAAGAGTGGAAAATATTACACAAGCTGTGCTCTTAATACAGTGATGGCTATTATTATAGTGAACATCATCATCACTAATGTTTACAAAATATCTTATAGACAGCCCTTTTATTGGGGATGAATATTCCAGGGCAGGGAATCTAGAATGTATAAAGTTAAATATTCAGATTTATTTTGTCAGCTAGCATAGATCTCAAAATTTTTGACATTTCTTGATATCCGTGTAACGGTTTCTATGATCGCCTCCCATATGGTTTCGATGACTTTGTCATATATATATATATATATATATATATATATATATATATATATATATATATATATATATTGTTGTCACGATCATTATATTTCTTTCGATACTTGCTGCATTGAGCTAGGAGTTTTATATGTTTACGCTTATGTAATGGCGCAGTGGTACAGCGGTTATCGCGAGATAACCGAACCAAGCAACGTCGAGCGTGGCTGCTGCTTGGACAGGTGACCGCCGAGCGTCCGCCTGTCGAAGACAACTTTAAGCCATTGGTGCCCAGGATAATTGATAGAGAGGTCTTAGCCCTAACTTCGCGTAGTAAAATAAAACATTACTTTCCTTTATTCTTTTTAGACAATATGTCAAATTAAAACAGACGCTTCGCTTTATTTTCAACTATATATACGAGTACGTGGAATATCTTATTGTGAGTGATCTAATTTAAAGGTTTGATGTAGGTACTATGATGTCAAATATTGTTTGAAATTAAATCTAGGCACTTCCTTCATAGGATGAACAAAATATATTCGAGAAATAGCTAGCTATAGTACCCTTGCGGAGTACCACCTAGATTTTTAGTAGTGGATTTCAAACTTTTAAGGTTATAGGTTTACTCATGTATTTGGTAATAAAATCTGCTATTGTTTTATATGTGTGACCTGCATGGTGTTATTTTACTTTAAGTAACATATATAACTTGACTTATTGTACATTGCACCTAATTTCTAAATGAATATCTTCAATATGTTTAATCTTTATTCTCATTCATATAATTTATTTAAACCAAATTGCCTTACCTTAATAACCCACACTGAGGTTATTCTTGTATTATATTATCCTTAGTAATAACACTATTTTAATTTACACCATTCAATTTAATACAGTCGTTATTACATTATTTCAGTTTAATATCTTAAGTTTATACAGCTAAAAAAATTACAAATTAATTTTATATTATTGTTTCTATATTTATGTTTGTATGTCTAAGAGTGTTTCCTTTTGTTACAGGTAAGTTCAAAATTACTTCTAAATGATGATGTAGAACATCCTATTGATAAAGTAAGTTGTTATATAATATTAATTTCCTTATATTGTGTGGGTATTATTACATATTTTACCATAGCTTGGTACGTGTGTTTTAACCATTCATAACCTGTCCTAGGTGCAATCCGTTTTTTTTTAGTTACTGATCACTTTGGACATAGATTATATTATAATAATTATAATATAATAATATAATATTATGTATAATATTATGTATCACTATTTTTCGTTTACTGTACAAACCGTTATTGTAAACTAATTTAGGTAAGATTTAGCCAGTTCAATACTACTATGCAGTTAAAATACAAATTTATCAACACCTATTTATGAAGGGTTTATTATATCAAATCCAATTACTATAAAAATAAACGAACTTGAATATTATTTTATTAGTTTTGGTTAAAGGATTGGTTTCTCTTAATTTTAGAAGTGAAATAAAATACTAACACATGGGATTAAATTATATCTGAACTAAATCTGAAAATTTAAAAACAATTGTATGTCTCTCAAAGAAAGGTTACCGAATGCAATTAGCATAATTAGCGTTTACAAAGAATAAGGTCGGGGGAGGGGGGAGAAAGACTCGTGTATTCCCACCCACTATTATCACAGGCCGAGTTAACCCTACCTCGGCCACATATTCCGGGCGAGATCAAAGGGTCGCAATGTTCGTTAAGACGCGTCGGGTCAACTCACCTCGCGCCTCGAATTCCTCCCCTCGAACTTTATGAAACTTAACCAACGTTACTTGGCTATGATGTTTATGACAATTACAGATAATGATGAGTTTATAGCTTAGGTCGGGTAAGCGAGATCGATTGCTGAGCTCGGAAGGACGTGTTGTGCCGACCCGTGCCGCGCATGGCCCGCACCGAGCCTCAGAGTCAGTATCATCTCGGACTTGGTGCCGCGCGCCTCTCGCGTAGCTCGCCTCGCCTGTGCCATGGTGTAGTTGTTCAGTTCTGTGCACTTCAGTGTTCTGTTCGGTTGTTTCAGTGTGTTGTGTTCAAGTTTGGTAAGTCTGGACGTTCCAGCCACACAAAACACCCTCTGCGAGAGTAGCCACTTGCATTTTTATTTTTTTATTATTATTAACGTTCGTTGAACTGCACTAAAACGTTATTATTGGAATGAAAAATAATCAAAATTAAAATATATGAAACTGTTAATATGACTTAATTTTCAACTTATAATAATAAGTTAAACTTAATATAAATAAAGAAATATATAAAATATAAGAAACATTTTTACAAATAGTACACTTTTGAAATAGCAATTTTTATTCCGTAAGTGTCAAGTACAACCAACCAGTTTATTTGTGAAAACTCCTGGGGCGTATGAATATTTAAGCGTATCGCCGGACGGCGGTAATAAATTTCCAGCTAGCACGAGAAAAACTTTCCAGGGATTTACGAACGGTAAAGATTTACACTTGTTTCAGTCGTTGCTTGTAACTACATCCAATAGCACCTTTATGAAAGAGACTTCGTGTATACAATTTCCTACGTTATCTGCTATAACTGCTCGCTTTGTGGAGAATGTCGTGCCAGATAAGGTCGCGTTGCGGTGGAGAGGGGCGCTATATAGGTGTGGCTGCGCAGCTAGGTAAATATGAACAAATGATAGAACAGGTGTTAACGCCACTGAAAGACGCTGCTTCACTTCGCTTGCTGGAGTTTACGCGGCCAATAAACATGAACTGTGGTCTTTGTTTCCCCGCTAATTAATGAACTGTGGTGGTTGATCACGTAAAAATGCAAATCCTATAGCGCTGCTCTGAAAAGCCCTCGATTACGCTGGATTCCCAATGCTGTTTAGGCGCCACGTTTCGCTGTCCCTTCATTGCTAAATGATGAAACTCTGCTATTTTTCTTTTGATCACCCAAAATAATACTGCCAAAGGTAAAAAATCACATTTCTTTTTCACGTGGAATAGTAAAGTTCTAATGAGGCGTTCTGTTCCACAAAAAGTTTTATATTTCACTATCATAACGTTATGGCATATATACATTATTTTAGAGTACTACAACAGTGTTAGGAGACATTCAGGAAGTAACTACGATTTGATACAACGAAAGACTAGCCTCCACCAACGATTTGAAAAGGCTAGGACAAAAAAAGGTTTTTGCATAAATATATACATCGAATTACTCAAGAGTAAATTCTAGTGATTGTTACGTATGATACGTAAAGAGTAAAACATTTTACGATCATAATAAAACACAGGAAATAGTTTTATTTTCGAAGAATGTATATTAAAAACACAAATAAAGACGGTTCACGTAGCGATCTGCGTCACAGTTCATCACAGGAAATGTAAATATTATATAATCGATTTCAATCACATGGTAATCATCATTATTTGTACAGAGACAAGGACAGGTAACTGTGATCAGAACGGACGTTCCTAATAGTTACACGTGATACAATTAAATGTTACCGCAGCTGTGTGTGTTTATTTTTTATTAAGAGAACTATAAAACAGAATAGTAATTAAACTATCTCTTTATGTTCTATTACCAATCCAGCAGGCTCTATTAACAAATCATTCAACTAAAATGGCTTATCGCCCGTACAGATCCTAACAGTCCAAGAACAGTGTATTAAAATATCTTAAAAAACAATATGATAAAATTCCATGTAGCTAATAATAAGAACACAGTCTCCAATGTATAATATGTATTTCGTGCGTAACTTTTAAAACTGAGTGATTATTTTTAGATAAACAATTATTGTGAGTATGAATTTAAAATTGCCCAATTGCACCAAGAATCTTTCATTTAATATTAATCCTAATCTTAAACAGCACTTTCACCTTCTCTGAGTATTATAGCTGTGGTTCTGGCGTTTTAAGGTGGCGTGTTTTCTTTCAAATCGTGACAGGTTCTTTCCTTCTGGAAAGGTTTTCAAGATAACTCTAGAGTGCAGACTGCTCAGTTATCGCGCCTAGCTGAGAGTCTAAGGTATGCATTAAGTACATAGCATAGATAAAGCACAGTTGATGCATTTTTATGTTACGGATTTTTACATTGAAATATGTTTTGGTTATATTACAGACGAATTCTTATAGTATATTCATGTTTTTAATTTTTCTAGTGGAATGTCTTATTTGCTATTCATATTTATATTCTTGATATAATGATCCTTTTACTGTACAGAATGAGTGCACTATTAGTATTCACTATTTATTTTATGTATATATATATATATATATATATAAACAGAAAAATATAATATAGGCCTACTTAATGTCACATTTTTATGACTCAATAATTTTCAGTTTTAATCGTGGTTAAATCGTGAGTTTTTATTTCAACATTACTGGTCCAAAATATTTAGCTTTCCTTTCAGGGGCATATATATTCCGTTCCTTATTCCGTTTCAGACATATATTTACTAGTTGAAAGTATTGTATAAGTATTTTCGTAGCTTATTTTAATTTGTTGGCATTTCATTTGTTTTAGAATTCGATACGCTATCTGGGACACTTAATATAGCAATTGTCTCTGTATGGGGAAAATCACACCTGTATTATTGCACGAATTTCCAACAACAAATATAGTAAGAGAGAGTGGGATTGTATTTGAGTTGTTACAAAGCCCGTATCTGTGTCCCATCTCACTCGTTACAAATATTGACGATCACATTTTCAAAGTTCATTCACAGCTGTAAAATTATTACAAAATATTCAATTTAATTGCAGAGGAGTATGGTGTACACGGAACATACAGTATACCAATACATGAAAGTTTACATAATCAACTTTTAAATCGTTCATAATAACACCATTTACCAAATAATTCATTGGAATAGGGCCTTTGTTTTTCACTTTTTTCCATATGATATAAGTAGCATTCTTACATAATTTGTTCGAAAGGAGATGTAGGCTATGCCTTTACAGCCTTTGGCTGGATTAATAACCCATTATCTCAGATAATAATTTTTACAATGTTCTTGTATAGGATTAAAAATTAGCATCATCAAATGCAAGATATCAAAGAAAACTACAGTTTAATTGTTTTTATAATATGAAAACTGTTTTTGAAGATATAGGAAACATTTTAGGTGATACAAATTTTTTAGATAACCAGTGATTATGTGTATTCCAGAAAAAATTACGAAAAAGTCATACACTGGAGCCAATAATAGCAACAACTTTACTTACATTATTTAAAATATGCCAAGATCAAACACCTTTTCTATCTTCAATTGTCGATCCATGGTTTTCTTCTTCAGCAGTTTACAGATGTTATACAGGGTCATAAAATAGTTATATACAGGTTTTAACTTCAGTTTAAGCCTAAGAACTTCTGCTCAGCCTTATTCAAAATACTGTATGTGATGACAACATCGACAGGTCGAACGTTTAAGGTTTCAGACCTAAACATTAATTTTAATTAACCTCGATCATAGTTGGGTTTCACTTGTTTCGTATTATTTACGTCTTTCAAACAGCCGTGTAAGAATTACTTCACAGATCCGGGTTGTCCTTGTGTCTGTAGGTCGGCTACAGCTTCTATAGAAGCAGGAGATACAGATTTGTATTTTTATAGGATTTACCACGCATGTGATACAGTACAGATTGTATACCACATATAGTAGGCAAAAACTGAAATTTAACATAGAATATGCAAATTATCTTCATTTTATATGTTTTAACTTTCATATAACATATATATCATTAAATTTGTTAAAGGAAAGACAAAAATATTTTTGTAACTTTAACAAAATGATGCCCATTTCCTCAAGATTTTCGTTTTATTGTAACATTTTTACTGTCATATAAAGTACAGTCATACATGAACCATGAAAGGTGAATAGAATCGCTGCTCTATTTCAGCAGAAAAAGGAGATTTTACATAAAGTCCGCGAGGGTAGTGATGGAAGGACTGGTGGATTCCACTATCGGGGAGCATTTCCCGTCGCATATCACTGCTCGTTATTGCTGGGGTGCCGAGTATTTTAATATATAACGATCACATTTGCAGCTAAAGCCATGCCCTGATGCTTTTACTCTGAATATATACATAACTCACTCTTCGATTTCCATATCGATAGTCATTCTATCTCGTATGAATCTGTAATATCGCGTTAATAATTCATTCTTATCATTCAAATGATCGTGATTGACAGTATTTGTTAAGCTAAAACTTTTAATAAGTAATTCACATTCAAAATTAACATATTATTCCCAACAGTGGGCTATTTTAAATATGTAGAACAGAATTAAGCTTTTATTTTACCAGTTTAAATAAATATTATTGGACATATATGTTTAATTTTTGGTTCATCTGATTCTTAATTGTGAATAAAATATGAATAAACACTAAGATACAACCTTGAAGAGGTTTGTAACCGTACGAATGCAATATTTGAAGCGGCGGAGTTGTAAAGAGCACTGCAAACTTTGCCCTTTCAAATATGTCTAAGCTTCTTACAAGAAAAATGCTATTTCCTAATCCTTCAGGGTTCCCCAGTTTTCATAAGCATTGAATAGTTTAGAATTGAATCAGAGATTTTTGGGTTTAAATAATAGAATGGAGGTTTGTAAATAAAAAACTTGTATACATTTTTAGTTTGTTATGTAATCAGGTATATTGTATTTTTCCACATTAATTACAGATAATACTTTGCTGAGTGTTAGCGAATTCTATTAGTGTTGCAGCTAGAAAAATGTCATGCCTGTATGTATGTCTGTCTGTCTATCCACACGATATCTCGAAAACGAACTGTACCATAGACTTGAAACAGCATTACGTTTTGTTTTATATAGAGAACAACGAAATGATGGAAGTGCATCATAGATTTGGCTGAGCGTCTGCCCGGGAATGTAAACTTTTTTCTGTATATATCAACTATATCTGTCTATCTGTCAGCAGGAAATCTCCAGAATGCAATGATCTAGAGATTTGAAGTTGTGCAAGGAACCTAAGCGATGCCTGATGTGGTGTGGCGTACACTTGGCGTGTTTTTTATTCAACTGATGTACCGTTATTATAGTACCTATATTATATTAATTTGGAGCTAATACTTAATAAATCAAAACAACTTTTCGGAAATACTTGATTTATTCCGAAATAAAGTTCACCCAAAATTTGAACAAAGTTTCAAACTTTAGATTTGATTTTCTTCAAAAACTTCTCACAATCGATCAAATCTAATTAAGAGTCTGATCAAAAAAGAATTAAAATTTAAATGAAACTAAAAATGTATACTTCTCCAAAAATTGTTTAAATTAACAAAATAAAATAAAAAGTTCTCTTCTCAAAATATTCAAAATCAATATAACACAAAACTTAATATTAACTTTACGACCAAAATTTAATTCACAATACTTCAAAAATTGAATTAATTCTCAGACTCTGAAATATGGGAAATTTTACTAATTATATCACAAAAGTATAAAATAAAAGATATTAACTAAACGCTGGTACAGGACTTACTACTTTGAAGACTATGGAGGCTGATAGGAAACTAAAAACGCACTAAAGAAACTTAAAACTTGATTTAAATTTACACCCGATTAAAGGAATTACTCTAGATCCCAAACTATAGGATTAGAGGAAGAAATACTGCTTCTCTACTGACGTCTGCACCTTCTCGTTGTGGCTTCAAGACTGCGCTCCCTCTCTCCACCCAACCGGTTCGGAACGTATCACCGTAGATAACACGATCAGCTGATTGACCGGTCTCGAACCAACAAACAATGTCCACGCACCGCGTCTAGTTAACAAAGAGCCTACTTCCTACCGCGATTCAGCATAAATAATTACGACTACGGTACACTGAAATCTCGTGACAAATTTTAATTTAGTAATGTCAATATTTCATATACATATTAATGCTGTCAGTTTAATGGAATGAAACAGTTTTTTACTTAAAGCTTTAAAGCGATTTCCTCTTTATCATGAATATTCTATTCTGTATTAGTAAGAAGATAAATACATACAAACAGTATCATGCGTGTCGTGCCTGTAGTACGTAGGACTTTTGATCAGGAATTTTCTTGGTATTCATCCTGTCTTTGGTGCTCTACATAGCATATCGTGATGTCAAATCGTATACGATAGCAATCCATCACAGCTGACCTGTAGGGATTAGTGTGTTGTCCCACTCCACTCAGGTCGCTTTAATCCCGCTATACCTCTTTGTATAAATGACACCTCTCAGTTAAAGATACTTCGTTTATAAGCTGTCCATAAAACAGGCTGTCAATCATCTACAACGTTTATCAAACTTGAACGTCTACTGTCACACTACATTTAAAGTGACATCTACATTAGCTGTTAGTTATATATCTGTAAGGACGATTTGGCTTATTAGCATATTGTTTGATCCCTTAAATCCTTATTGTTTGTTGAAGACGAAATCCAACGTGATGAAATAAGTATGAAATACAATCAATGTCTCTGCATAAATTCTAACAATAATTAATAATTTCTGATGTAAGGTAGTAATTATTACTACAGCGTTATAGGGTGGATGTTTTGTAAGGAGTGCCAATGAAAAATTTTCCGGGAAAGATATCATGGCAAGTATTATAGTTTCTGTGGCTCCCACAGTTACCACCATGCCTCTTAAGCCTAGAGAACGAAAGCTCTGAAGTGGAAGTGTGAACAATGTTCCCATGTAACACCTGATATAACTTGACTGGCTTTGTCACATTTCAAGGCATTTGGTTAAGAATTTTCTGAGATTTACATAGCTTATAAAACCTCTCAGGTCAGAGAAGGGAATGTATGAAGTAGAAGTGTGAACAATGTTCCCAGGTAACACCTGATATAACTTGACTGGCTTTGACAAATTTCAAGGCATTTGGTTAAGAATTTTCTGAGATTTATGTAGCTTAAAAAACCTCTCAGGTCAGAGAAGGAAATGTATGAAGTGGAAGTGTGAACAATGTTCCCAGGTAACACCTGATATAACTTGACTGGCTTTGTCACATTTCAAGGCATTTGGTTAAGAATTTTCTGAGATTTACATAGCTTATAAAACCTCTCAGGTCAGAGAAGGGAATGTATGAAGTAGAAGTGTGAACAATGTTCCCAGGTAACACCTGATATAACTTGACTGGCTTTGTCACATTTCAAGGCATTTGGTTAAGAATTTTCTGAGATTTACATAGCTTATAAAACCTCTCAGGTCAGAGAAGGGAATGTATGAAGTAGAAGTGTGAACAATGTTCCCAGGTAACACCTGATATAACTTGAATGGCTTTGTCACTTTTCAAGGCATTTGGTAGATACAGTAATTTTCTGAGTTTTCAGTATTTGTAAATAGTAAATAAAATTCAGGGTTGTCTTTTGGGACACTATCGCCTACTATAGAAATAAGCATTTATTCTTATAAGAACATAGCCGCCTTTAGGCTTTAGTGTTCTTCAAATTTGTATGAGTTCACTACTCGATTTCAATTGAACATTCAAAGGAGTCAACACTAAATAAAGCCTCCTAATAACTGTTTTTTATAACTCGTTAATTAGTATTTTTATAATAGTAATTTTAAATCAGTAGACACATGTAGCTTTATTCAATTAATCTTAATAATTGTGAATTAAACTTTTGTTACAACAGTTCTACAAACTATTGAGCCAGACTCTTAAGCATTATAGAGAAGGAGAATATATGCATATTTGAGTTATTAAAATAACTCGTCCAAAATATATGTTTTATTCCCTTAATACTTGAGTCTTAACTAAGCTTTTAAACTATCAGGACAGTAAAAGAATGTTTAGATATAGGCTACGTCAGAACTTGTTATATAACTCATTCTTTACACGGAATCGTTAGCTTCCAACTACAGTTAATAAAATGTTTACTTTCATGACGTAATAGCTCCCGGAATACATGTCACTATTAAGTTATTTTGGGAAAATTACACTCATTGCACTTATTTGAACCTTGACATTTTAACAACTAATTATTAGGTTAACTCCTGACATCTTGAGTACGCTGACAAAGCATTATCTGACGACAAATAATCTAAATTTGTTTCCTCGCTACGATTATCAGTAAAGCGAATAGCTAAGTCATGAATTGTCTCACGGAATGTACCTTCAACACTTCATTGTTAAAACTCAATATTAAGCCGAGCTGCTTAAAACTATGCATGTTCCAACAGAAATATATCTTTTGGTAGTATGATTTAATGGTAATAGTAAATGTAATATTTCAACATGTTAATGAAATATCATAAAAATACAATATACTTCTTGACATACGAGTTTTATTTTCAATAACGTACTTCAAATGTGGAATGATTGATATGTTTTCTAAACATGGGTAAACTAAGTAGAGTTTGCTAACAAGCTTGAATAATTAATGGACATTTAAACTATTAAGCTTTCGAACTAAACACAACTCAAAGAGCCTAACTTTGCAGAATAATTATCAAGCGGACCATCTATGAATTGTAATATGAATTGCTCTTAGATATATATGCAATTCAATGCTACACAATGTGCCTCACATTCAACAATATCTACAATTTTTGTTATATGTTTTGTCATTATAAATTGATTGACCTGTGCTCGGAGAAATTCTCCGCTTAAAAATATCTTAAATATATTTTAAATAGGTTTAACATATCGCACTTCAAGAGTTTGATATTTATTTCCAAGTTGTTCACCCAAGAGTTGAAATTTTCCTGTGTAAACATTCATATCAGTTGATTTATGATGATAATATATACATTCCTTTCAAAATTCACGCCTTAAATAAGCTCATCATATACATCATGTATCAGATATGTCACCGCAGTTTATGATGTTATATTCACTCATAATTTTTTTTTTAAATCAGAAGACTATTTTCTTTGATAAGTATTGCTACCATCAGGTTAAAATTGCAACTGTCTGATTTTGAATTAAAAATTCACCTAAAACTCTACATGAAAAATGTACAATTTGAGCATAACACACACAATTCAAGTAGAATCTGTAATTTACATGGTAATTTAATGTCTAATACATCATACCTGACAATCTTGAATGAAATTGATAAAGTTAAGTCTTGACTTTAATTGTTTTCTATTTCTGTAACAATGTCTTGACGTTAGTATTGTAATCCAAAGTATGCAATGTGAATAATATGCAATTTAAGTTACGAAGAGTTTCATTTCACGTTGAGGCAATCTCTCAGGCTAGTTAACCTACTTGTTACCTTATATCTCTCCTATACAACTATTTTATCATAATATTAATTCACTGATAAATACGATTCTCTGCGTTTATTAATCAGCTGGTCATTTTATCTCTTACTTATCTCAACTCTCTAGTCTGTCCTAACCCTCTGTATCTCATCTTACGTAATCTTGTGGTCAATTTATCTTCACTCTTAAACCTAGTATTACCTAAACCTCTTGGTAATCTTAATTACCTCTGTATTCGTTATTAACAGCGTAAGTACTCGGACAAGGTTAATCATTTGGCCAATGCGCTGTGACAAAAAGATTAAAAGTTATATAATATAAAACAACGTTGATTGGGGTTCCACATTTTAGTGAAGCAAATTATTTATAGTGCTACTAGATAAAGATTTTTAAGCTTAGAACGATCAAAGAATGGAGATATAGAATTAGAGCATAATAGTTTTCAATCGAGAAGTGTATGTAGAGTGAATTCAATTTTATTGTCTAAATATCCTTGGAACATTTTTAATGTAGGGCAGAGAATGAAATTGAAGATTGTCTGTACAACCCGGATACAAAGATGTTACATTTTAGGACACCAAGAAAACTGTTATCTAAATGAAAGATCACGCGTCATCAAAGATTATGCGCCATAGTCCAGGATAGTCCAGGAATTGGCCATAATGCAGGGCCAATTTGCATTGTACAAGCACAGTACCTTGTTTTTCAAATTTATAGAGGTCAAATTCCTTAATTAGATAATGAGACCACTTTCAACCACATATTTCATCCGTTTATGGTTAGCTAATACTTATTATCTGATGGTCGATTGGGAGTGCCGATGGCCGAGCGGTCTAAGACTTTGGACTTTGAGTCTGAGTTATAGATAGTGCAGGTTCGAATCCTGTCTGTGCCACTTTTTATCTGTACCATCAACCTTATACTGTATCGACTCTCCCCTTTATTCTGTTTGCTAAGATCCTCGCACAGGCCAGTGGCCCATGAGGACGAGCAGAGTAAGGCTTAAATGGGATCGGGATCGGATCGGATTAGAGGTTTATCAAGATAAGATATATAGTAGCTAAACAAATGTTGTTTAATCCTTTCGAAACCTTCCCATTTCGAACTCTACCAAACTTAGTGCGGCTAATGGTCGGTTTCTTTCTTGAACTTTCTCTATTCCTAAATGCTAATAATATTAGTGCTAAAAGTTGTGTGTTTCTACAGTGCAAATTACATTTAGACTCCTAGATTATTAGAAGAAAACAGATTATCGCACACAGGATGTACAGCAAAGTCGTGATGTGAAAGTTGCGTACAACCATGAAAAGCGAGGTTCAAGCAACGGAAAAGCCCATGAAGGAGAACTGGTTGAACGAATATAGAGACGTAGCTGTGGTTGGAAAGACTGATTCAATATGAATGTTGATTTTAGCTCGAGTTCACCTTCATCTTAGTACAGTGTCTGAAATTTGACACTTTCAGAGACACCTAGACTAAAAAATATATTATTGGTAAAGAGGTGTACAATTTTGCACCTGATAAGACAATAAGGATACCTGATGCCTGATGTCAAAGCGATGAAAAAAGTTCATTTAAGCTTCTTCGTTGCCGAATTTTTTGGATCTGTTTTCATAAACATGACTCCGGAACACGGGAGTCAAGTCTGTGACAGCGTCAGATTACGCGCGTTGCTCTAAAAGAAAGGTTAAATGTCAATAACCATGGGTTTAGTTAATGTCCAGTCCTATCTTATTACATTTGTGCCCGATTTCTTTCCATACTCTCCGAAGTCTTTAAATGGGTGAGAAGTGGAAATTCCCACACGTTTTGTGAAATATAAACACGTTCCAATAAAAAAACTACAAAAACTAAATATTTTCCTTATGACATAAACAAAGCTGATGTAATCCATAAGGTTGCAATGTTCAATATTAGCTATTAATCAAAGTTTATTGTTCATTTACGTGAATGCTGTATTTTTATATTATCTCCTACGTTGACTGTTAAAGATATTTTACACACATGTAATTAGTTGTTCCGCGAAAGAGAAAATAACAGGAATACTATTGTCAAGTATTACCTTTGTAAATTTACTTGTGTATTCAATCTAGTAAAGAGTGGAAAATAAAATGATTGTCAGACGTCTGAACAACGTTTTCAACATTGTGGACCTCTTTTGGTCGCTCACTTTTGTGTCCGCTCCGCATGGCATTTAATTAAATATTTGTTTATTAAATTGCTTCGTTCTGTTATCCTTAAGTTCACATACATTGAATTGTATAGTGTAAAACGAAAAATGGATTCCCAGTTCTTATTTTATAATGCTCTTAATTATTAAGAAAAATACTTTAGGCTTTACTTTACATAGGCTGCATGTAGCGGAAATCGAAAACGCTTTAGTTTCACCTATATGTTAATATTTAAAATACGTCACAGGAATGTAAAAAGTTTTACAATATTTATTTATAGTGATATATATTATAAAGATTGCTAGTTATTTGCATTTAATATTAGTGTTGATTTTTAAACATTCCACAGCAAGAACCAAACGTAGGCAGTATTAGAAAGTTAAAATTTATTAAAAGATCTTTAATTATTTAAGGTGTTGTTTTTTAGCAAGTAGGTGCCAGCGTTTATAGAATTGTACTTGTTGAATATAAAATTTAGAGTAGTGTTAAAACAATTTAATTAATACATAAATTCATAACACCAAATTGTATACTATGACTGATGAGGTTTTTAAAGATGTAAGGATAAACGGTTAATTTTATGAAATAAATGGTCCATTAATCAGTATCACGATTTCAAAAACCATACCAGTTCATGGTATATGAATAAGCAAAATAAATACAGTCATTAGATATTAAACATTTAAGCTTCCAATCAGGATCATAATGCTATATATATACAGTATATATATATATATATATATATATATATATATAAGAATAACCGAACTATCCTGACCATACATTTTATAAAATTAAATACATTATGTAACAAAATCAAAAGTCCTTCTAAGAAACTTTATTTTTACATAGACAATATGATATTCCTGCACGTGATGTCCTTCATAATGACTCCATCAAGGATACGTAAATGATAGCTGAAAAGCGTTCTACAGTACGGGCAGCAGCCTAGCACAATTACAGCGCATTTCGTAATTGTTGGCGGCAGTTTTTCGGAAAGGATGCCGTCGAAAAAACTTACGTGGACACAGAATGTACAGAACCATTGTACGTGTCACTTGGTTATGTGTAGTTCTGCCTTCTATACAGTAAATCATAAACTGAAAATTGTAAAACCGAAAGTGTACAAAACTCTATTTATAGCTTTTTAGTTTTGTAATTTATGTATAAACATTAACAATATAATGCTACATATTTCACTCAGTGGCTCAAAGTCAAACACTTTTTCAATGAAAATCCTAAATTTGTTTTCGTTGAACAAATATTTTATTAAAAAATGTTTAAGTATTTGCAAAAAGTTACTATTCATTAACGTAAATTAACGGAAATAGTGTTTCTATGTAATTTGGGATGAATGCAAAAATGTCCTATTATATCTACCATGTTGTTGTGTACAAATGTTTAGAAGAAGATCGTCATGGTTAGTTAAACGCTCAATATCCTCTACCGTTTGATTACCTATTATATAGATGTCATGTACTGCTATATGTGCATTAGCTTAGTAATAACATTAAGGTAGGTGTCAACACTTGAAAAGCACCATTTTGTTCATTATAATTGTAAATAAAGAGACATGTTGAACAGCTTGATGAGTACATTTGCATGCAGAGTGCACGGAGTATCAGTTCAGTAGGCTACATGTCTGCTTTTAGATAGATTGTGTTTGAGGAGGAGTCTACGTGTTGTTGACTGATTTTCAGAGGCAATCTTACGGGAGTGCTGTACTGCTCAAGAACGTGTCAAAAAGTGCTTGCAGTAGGCGTTATTACCAGAAATACAGTGGAAAAGTATATAGTGTTTATGAATCAAAACTCAAAATTTAATTTGTCATTCAATATAGTTAGTACTTATAAAAGTTACTTTATCAATAGTACTAGGGTTTTATGGATCTCGAGACATGTCTTAGTATAATCCCTACAGGTACATAACAGGTATGCTATACCTCAGCCCATGTAATCCATGCATCTTATAACTTCCCAACGTCTCAGAACAGTGAATTTATTAAGCGATATATCAAGAAAATCTTAGATCCCTGTACTTTAGACTATTTTTATACTATGTGCCATTTACATCATTGCTGATCATACTTCCACAAATAGACATCAATATGAGGAGTTTTGCCTATTTATGCTGAAGATAGTATTTCATTTTTTTATTCTCTCGCAATGTCCACAATATGTATATGTCCACAAACTGGGAAAGTTACTTTGTTTAAAATACTAACTGAAGTTATGTCTATGAAAATATTATCTTTTGTTCTTTGGAAAACACGGTCTCCTCTTTATAAAAGTAGCTGTGTTTCTTTGAAATTTACTTATGATGGATGATAATAATATATAACAGACTCAGACATTTCGAACGTTTTACGTTAGGAAACTGAAAAGCTGCGTTTTGATTAAATCTGTTCTCCTCTGTAAGTTAGAATACTTTAAGTTAGAATAATTAGTTTATGATGTATGGAAATACTAAACCAAATGAATGTGTGGTGATTAACTGAGCTGAGGCAAAGTTAACAACAGAACAAGTCGCATGTTAAGAAAGAATGAAAACCTTACCGAAAACCCCCGGTGGTTATCTGAACACAAACATTATCACTGAGCAAAACTGGCGAGGAAAACAACACACAATGCACACATTAGAAAACACGAGAGTTTGACGAAAAATCGATAAGGGTATTTGCTAACTACACGGCACATAGTCTGAAACAAGATAATATCATGTTTTGGATATATTTTGGAAGGGTTAAATGGAAGACTTCTTCACCCTTATTCTTGATAATAAAATCACATTCCTTTTTTAAAGGTTCACTAAGATTCTAATTTTTTATAATTATTAGTATTTTATTTACTAAAGTGGCCTAACCTTATCGACAGAATGCTGTCTTAGTGTTAAATCTCCTAATTTTATGTACAAAGCCTTAATAAATTATCTCTTTGACAAATTCTCTTCACTGTGGAATGTTGGATTCAGCCCATTTAGATTATTTTCAGAATGTTGAACAACTTAAGGCTTTCCGCTAGCCCTGTTCTTGTGTTTCCTTATGTTATTCAATCCTCACATTTATTGGTATTTTGTCTCCTACATATTCTTTATTATTATAGCGGAAAGCTTTCCACTATAATAAGTACATAAATACAGTTGTATTTAAATACTGTGTAAATACAGTTTTTAAATAGTACGTGCCGATGGTTGGGGCTTTACGGGACTGCCTGAGGGTGTTTTAAATTCTATTTCGGTTACAATGTTATATTTTCTGAGTACAATCTAAATTTTTCCTTGTCTTCGTTTTTTGGAGTTTGATTCATTTTGAAGATGAATTTGCACTTAATTATAAAAGAATGACGGTGTCATTAATATAAATTGAGAGTTTTACATGTTCTTGTACGTTTAACCTTCTTTTGACTCAAAGTTTTTCTCACTTCAAGAACACGATAAATTTTCAAAACGTAGTATTTTATTTTTGTAACATACAACGACGGAAAATGCCCGAAAACGCGTATAAATTCAATGCCTGTGTATTAATCTGAACATAGTGTGCTCTTAAGGACTCACTTGGGACAACAAACACGATGAAGTATATAAAGACAGTGCAGTGAGTCATGGTGAAAGTGTGTTTATTGTTAGAGCAATAATAGTGTGTGTTTTGGCCTGGACCTGGTTTGTAGTATTAATAGCACCACTACTCAGAGGCAGACCAGCTCTTCAATTTTACTAACTACTTGTGTTTAATGTCTGGCGCTTAATTTTCCTGTTAGTGTGTAAACTCGCTTTATAGGAACAATATCACATTTTGGTGATACTCGCAGTTACGTTAATTGGTCATTGCTCAAAGACACAAAGAGACGTGCTGCCAAGCATTCGTCTTATGTTCATAGTTTTTAACTTTATATTATTTTATTTATTCTAGAGACTCCATCCATATCAATTTCTAGAGGGATTAATGAATGTAATGAACAATTTTCTTTATCCGAGGGGTTAAAATGAGTCTATTCGTAATTTAGTTCAAAGATAATGTTAATTGTTAATTTCGTTCTCTACGTTACCCTTTTTATTTATAACTTATATGATCTTTATAAAATAACTATTAATATTTTATTTTTAAAATTTTTTTGGTTTATTGCTTTTATTTCTTAATATCTTTACTCTTTAAGCGCACAATTTAGTGCGAAATCAAAGCACTAGACTATGGGAACAGTGCACCACATTAATTACAGTGGGTGTCACTGCTTAATGCGCCACATTGGGGAACAAAGGGGATTCAGCCGCAACCACATGCACGGATACGTCACCATGATGGATGGACAAAGCCTTGATATGCATCCCAAGCTAGGCTCACGACCACAAAATTGGAATTCAAAATTAAGAATATTCAACACAAGTACTTGATAAATCACCACAGTGGAAATCATGTAGAAATACTTTTTATAGACTTATCGCTCTGTGTTTGAATTAGGCTACGGAGTTTATTATTAGTTAAATAGATTTTTATAACTCTTAACAAATAAGGGGGACCATGAAACATAAATAATAAGCTTAACAACACTTTTATGTTAATTAATTATAAACTAAACAAAACAGCTGGTGATTCACTATAATACAACAGGTTATTTTAAAACCACGCAATAAATCTCAAGGTCAACCTGGATAATTACTGTTTCAAATGTCAAATTTGATTTTAAAAAACACCTTCCGCCCTTGATCTGCATAACAAGTCAATTCTATCTAGGCAACAGATTCAGTTTGGATTTTAATAAATTATATTTAGTCGCTCCTACTAGTCACCAGAGTCTGTGCCATGGGGTCGGTTTATTTCAGTAAATGCCCTCCCAAATTTCATGTCTCGTACTTGTGACCAGTGTCTGTACCACGTAATAGTATTACTGTCCAGTAAATAACCTCCCAAATTTCATGTCTCGTACTTGTGACCAGTGTCTGTACCACGTAATAGTATTATTGTCCAGTAAATAACCTCCCAAATTTCATGTCTCGTACTTGTGACCAGTGTCTGTGCCACGTAATAGTATTATTGTCTTGTAAATGACCTCCCAAATTTCATGTCTCGTACTTGTGACCAGTGTCTGTGCCACGTAATAGTATTATTGTCCAGTAAATGTCCTCCCAACTTTCATCTATCGTACTTGTCACTAGTGTCTGAGCTACAGAATTGTTTTATTGTCCAGTAAATGTCCTCCCAACTTTCATTTATCGTACTATTCACTAGTGTTTGTGCCGTACAGAATAGTTTTATTGCCATTAAATTTCCCTCCAACTTTCATTTATCGTACTATTCACTAGTGTTTGTGCTATTCAATTGTGTTCATAGCTCACCCTTCTTAATGAGTTCGCATTAGAGGTACCTGGTGGTAAGAAAGGGTTCTCATAAATTGGGAAAGGGTAGGAATTTATATTATTCTTGATCTCCAACGACGACAACAGTTCAGAATTGTAATTGTTACGCTTTGTTAGCCATTAAAATTCAATTTATCATATACTAACCGTGTAAGCTTCAGGATTTACGATAGTAAATACAATTATACACTACAAAATTTTCAACTGACATAGCCTAGCTGCTAAATTAAAAATTAATATAAAACTGGTTAAATTAATTTGTCAATATACACAGTAGAATAAGAAAAAAACTCAGTTTTATCTACTAACTTGTATCAAGTTAATTTAATGATGTATACTTAAAATAACAATAACGCCAACGATCCACACGCAATAGTTAACATAACAAAACCCCGTTGTCGATGAAAATTATTTATTGTTCTTCGAACTACACCCAAATCAAGATTGTCCAGATTAAGTTTAGTATGTTTGCGTTTTCTTACTTTGTTGGGCGTACTAAAAGAATTGCCAATTGGACTTATTTTTTTTTCTCCTTCAAAATTCGTCTCAGCGTACTTTTAGAAATTCCAGTTGCCTCTACGACACGCTGTTGAACTTTCTTCAAATTTAGAAGTGTGTTGGTTTCTGCTTCCCCTTTCATAAAATGGGAAGCACTTCTATTGCTTGGCCGTGTATAACCTTTCTACCTCCAATTTTACTTTTTACATTATGATCCATCTCAAACTCTTTACTTAAAACGTTATGAGCACAACGCAATTAATTCACAAATTGTATTACAACTCGTGAATTGGCACAAGCGAATGTTTTTTGGGCGGCATGTATAGAAGACTGGAGACCGAAGTTCACAAGGCTAAATACGGCAAGAGACTGAGCCTCTCCACCCCCCACCACTTTAGTTCCGTCTTTGCCTACGGCGCATCTCGAAGTCACCGGTCATGCTATAAATTCTCTACTATACTAGTCACCAGTGTCTGAACCTTAGAGTCGGTTTGGAGTCTCTAAATGTTCTCTCAACTGTAATTACCCCGATGAATCTGTGACAAATAGAGATGTTAGTTTCAGTATATACCTAAAAGCGATCATTATAGATTGCAAAAAATATTTTTTACTTATTATATCGGTAAAGAAACCATTAGTGAAATCTGAATAGTAAGGTATTTGTATTTGGATGAGTAAAATAACAAAGATACAGTAGTGTTACGTATAAAGGCAATATAACGTCTTTTATTTGTTTGGTGTTGGAAGAGATGGCGCTCAAAAGATGTTTCAAGAATGTGGATATAACAATTGACCATGTTCTTTATAAGATAAAGTCCCAGATTGTAACCGAGTTTTAGCGCCGGCTGACTCCTCGGGGATCCGTCTGAGTCATTTCGTATTCCTTCTTCGAAACAGACTCAGTAATAACTTTGTTTTCTTTGTCACTCTCTCTGTTACGCCGTTGTTTAGTTATTCTTGTATAAAAATTAAAACAACGTGAGAACTGAAATGTAATTTTTTAATTCAAAAAATACGCAATTAAAATGTCAGCTTAAATTGATACACCTTGATAAATTGAATACCCAGTAACATATTAACTTGTTTAATCATGCTGCATTATGTGTCTCACTTGCACCTCAACCAATATATATATATATTGAATTTTATGTATTACAAATTGAATTAAAGATTAAATAGTCTAATCTAATTACAGTATCGCCAAGTATCAATCAAAAGATTGCTTCACTCACGATACGTTGTTCTGTAGGATGAATTATTCAATGATTAAGGAATCAAAAGACAAAGAATGAGTTAGGAATAAAAAGGACCCTGCATGTTTCACTTACAAAATTATTTTATCTTTACCTTTAATGTCGGATCACAATTATAGCCTTATAGAGCTAAAACAACTTTTTCTTCTATTATTAGCTACAGATTCCTTATTTAATCAATTACACCGGAATGATATTTATTGTAAAATGACATGAAAAAATTCGTTATATGTTAGCTAAATTTTATGTGAAAACAAGGTACTTTAAAGGTGCTTGTACCTTTCTGTTTTTTAATAAAATCTAGTATCTAATATATATTACCTAGCTACAGGCTACAAATTAGCTGGAATGAGTTTGCATAAAACGACTTTCTAGTTTGACCTTCATATATAAACCAACACCCGGGTAAAATAACGCTGAAGAAACAACTACTGCTACATTGTCAGGGTCTCGGAAACAATTACATTAGGTGACAAAGCTTACGCGAGGCGTCCTGAGCAGTCTGCGAACAAACAATATTACGACCTCGGCCCTGGATGGATACGTGGTTTCGATGGATGGATGGATGATTTAATGGATAGATGTATGGCTAAATGCTGTCTGCATATTGACCGTGAGTGGCACTTTGCCGTCCTTTGTAGTAGGTCATAAATTAATTACATTTAACCAATGCAATGTACCCTAGATTTTAGAGGGATACCAATGGTAGTTCCGTAAATTTTAAGTAAAATTCACTTGACTGAGAATTTAAATCTATATACAAGAATGTAAATTCAATTATATCAACTGTTTTGTATCTCAAACGTTATAATAATTCTGTGATTGCGTTGAGGAGCTAATTTAATAGAATATTATTGAGAGCAATGTTATCTCTTAGAGTCAATAAATAGATTATAGGTCATTAATAAACGGAAAATAGGGTGGTAAACTTTGTATTTCTAATACGAAAAATACTTAATTTTAAACTGTTAGGTAACAACTCTAGTTACTCTAGTAGTAGATATCAGACGATACTTGATACAATTGCGTCACGTTATTGTACATAACTCATACCTATTGCAAAATTCGTAAATTTGGAAATTTACAATGCATCTTAATTCGGACTGTGATATCTAAATATATTATTAACAATCCTCTATGTTTAAAGAAGTTACTGAATACATGTAAGCTGTATAACGTTATAAACTACTACAAAAATTGTATTATAAATCTGACTATCATTACAGAATCTTGTACAGACAATGAACTGTGTTACCAATATTTAAAAATACATTTTAATACTAACTGGATCTAGGAAAAAATATTACTTCAAAATTTAGGTGATGAATACTACATTTTCAAGTCATAAATCTTTAAATTGTTAAATAGTGGTATCATTATTTGTTTTAGTTAAGAATACTATTAATATAATCGTATCTTAAAACATTTGTATCAAATTTAAAATAAATTTGTTGGCTGTGAAATAACTGTACCGAATACAATCGAGTTGTGTTGTATTATTAAGTAAAGCGTCTTGGGACTCCCCTACCAAAGCTATGAAGCAAATGGTTGCGCTCAGACAGTTCTGAGATAACCCGCTCTTCTCCACGCTACTCTAGGGACTGTATCCTAACCCTGACCCTTTTGACAGATCACTATAAATAAACTGTAAGCCATCCACTTCAGACTGACTATTGAGAGTATCAAATACATTTTTTATTAAGTGTTTATAGGAAGATCCAATGGATATCTGTATATATTCTTCCAGCAATGCATCATTCCTGCTGATTTAACCCTTGCATTAAGGAAATAAAATAATTATGCTAAAACTAGATGGAGAGATAATGACATGAACATCGTTAACCAAGAAGTTTTTTTCAAGTTAGAGTTAAAAATGATGATTGTTAAAAACTGCTTGGCAGAGTAATATAGCAATAAATGTGAAATGTGACAAACATGACAATATACGGTCTTACTGCTCTAATGAATATATTTCACATGGACAGTTTATCCAATTTTTTTATTATTTCATATTAAATTTATATGCTATATAAATTATGTTTTATCAAGAGGTTAGATTCATTTTTAGGCAGGATCGGAAGCAATCATCCTGTAGTTGATATATAACTGGAAGGTCTCCGAAGGTATACCTTTAAAATCTATTAATCCATTCATTTACATTATTATATGACATATTAAACGGCTGAAGGGAATAACCCAACGTGTATAGTATATTAAAATCGTAAAAGCTATTAGAATTTCACCTTTGGTGATTTTCATATCGTGGTGAGTCCTGATTGATTTTAAGCACCTGAAAAGCTTCCGGTGAAAATATGTGGACTGTGATAATCAGATTGTTTATTGCAAGGACCTCACTGATTGGTCTTGTGACTTAATCAGTTGCAATATTAATCAGTCATATTAACTTACTCGTAATATTACTTGATTTGAACCTAAAATTTTAAGTGCACTCCTGTTAATATGAAAGTTCAGATTTAATTAGTAATCCATTATGATGACAGAACTAACTCTGAAACTTGCGTTGGGAAATTATGAGGAAATTAAATAACACCTATTGCGCGCTGTTGTGTGAAAAGAAAAACTGAGTTTGAACGAAATTCAAATTAACAGGTTATAAAACTACATCCAAGTATCAAAAAGAAATGTAGCACAGTACAACAAAAAAACCTCAGTATACTCTACCATAATTAATACTGATATTTTTCAGAGCCTAGTTTATACTTACATTAACTGTGAAAAATTGTATTATATTTGTCACTCACTTTGAAACCAAAGAGGAGATTTCACAGTTTTACACCAACATATTTACCGATATAAAAGAAATATTGCAGTTCGTTTTACTTATTTCATGAAATATTATGAGTTATGAAAAGAAATTTGCGCTCTAATTATTTTGCTGATTGGTACAATCGTTATAACTCTACTATTCTGTACGTAACTTCATATCTTCTTTTATTTATTAATAGCATTCATTGTTTTATACCTGTATATATTACGGAACGTATTACACAGTGAAATTACTACTCATTTGTGATAAAATAAAGAAAACCCAATGTTTTTAGTCATATTATAACTAATGTGTTTGGAAAAATACACCAAATCTCTAGAATATGTTTCATACATATTATTATAATTCCTGTAGATAAAAAATAGTTAATGTATTATAATATACTTATTAAAAAGTTGGAGATTATAAACCATTCGTATTGTCTACAAAATTGTAGTGCTTATTACAGTCAAGAAGGAGTATACTTGGATGGACAGTTATTGTTAGAACAACACAGCAGTGTTCAGGGCCAGCCAAAACACACACGGTAACACTTGACAATGGTCACGTTGTTGTGTTGGACTCTTCTTTGGGTCACCAATGGGTGGTTGTGTTTAACCTACAAACTTTGTACTGCACAAAAGACCAGGGTTCAGGGTAAGCCGAAACACACACATTCACACTTGACAATGGGCATTTATTACACAATGCTATTACAATGGTCACGTATTACAAATAGTCACGTTCGTGTGTTACACTCTCCTCTGGGTCATGGTAGTGTTTAAACTACAAATTCTCTGCCGTACAAAAAACCAGTGTTCAAGGTCAACCAAATCACACACGGTAAAACTTGACAATGGTCACATATTACACAATGCTATTACATTGGACACGTATTAAAATGGTCACGTTGGTGTGTGTTAGACTCTCCCCTGGATCATGGTAGTGTTCAACCTACAAATTCTCTGCCGTACAACACAGCGGTGTTGAGGGACAACCAAAACACACACGGTAACACTTGACAATGGTCACATATTACACAATGCTATTACAATGGTCACGTATTACAATAGTCACGTTGGTGTGTTAGACTCTCCCTTGGGTCATGGTAGTGTTTAACCTACAAATTCTTTGCCGTACAACACAAAAGTGTTCAGGGACAAAAAAAACACATATTGACACTTGACGTACGTGGTCACAATGATGTGTTGGACTGTCCCAGTAGTCAAAAATTTTTATTAGCGGTTATCCTACAAACTCTCTACTGTACAACACTGCAGTATTCAGGGCAAACCAAAACACACACGGTCACACTTGACATTGGTCACGTTGTTGTGTTGAACTTTTTCTGGAGTCTCGAATCCGTAGAAGTGTTCAGGTTACAAACTACTTTTCCATATGGTAAAAGTGAACTATTCTTTTGAATAAATATAATATTTTATAAATAAAATTCAATATTCGTACATTACAACGACGTAAAAAAGACAGTTTGTTGCGTGTTTACTTACGCTATATACTGGTCTATATGTTTTCAATATTCTTAGAATATAGCTTAAATGTAGGACATACATTGAATTATATATACTATGTTCAAACTCAGGTTCAATAGATCCTTTTATAATAGATCCAACTTATGTTATGTAATGGGTACGCAAAAACTAGAGCTCCTATTTTTGGGTTCGAAATTTATTTATGTAAATCCTACATATAGTTTTTAAACACTAAAACTAACGGTATGACAAAAGTTTATTTTTAAAAGTAGTAAAATATCATTAAGTTATTAATTAACTTTTAAAATAACAAATTCATAAATGGTAATTAAATTGTTATAAAACTAGAAAATAATTTTTTGATGAATCTTCTTATAAATCATGTGCATCATTACCAAATGTACAAAACTTGTTCTACCCTCTAAATAAATAAATAATTCAATATACATTCATATTGAAGAACATCTGTGTTAAAAGAGAAGTTACTGCTATACAATGCTATGCTTATAATCTATAATAACTCAAAAAGGATAAAATTTTCTTTGAAAAACTGATATAAAGGGTAGTTTTGGCAGGTAAGTTATATTAATAGTCACTAACTGACATTGAAATTAAACAAACAACATAGCATTAAAAATCTGGTTTACGAGTTATAATCTACAAAGTAAAGTGAACATATTTTGTATGATAACATATAAAGACAATTTCTGAGATATTTTTAAAATGGTTAGAACTAAATGTATCGTATTGAGGTAGGAATATTTAAAATTAAAAAAAATTCTTATTTAGTGAAAGAGAATTCTACTTTAATTATAGTATAGTATACTTTAAGTCGTTCAAAACAAAACAATTGTATGTATAAATTTCCTATTTTACTATGAGTTTAGATGTGGAATGTAGTGAAAGAATTAGACATATAGTGGGGATGGTTGTTTATTCTGAGCGTACACGATATGATCCCCAGAGATCTAAAAAAATATTCCTCATCCAATGTCAAGAGAACTTGAATCGTACCATCTTATCACATAACGTTGTGGTTCTGTACAACAAGACGTGCAGTGGGGATGGATGTTTATTCTGAGTGTACACGATATGATCCCCAGAGATCTACAAAAATATTCCTCATCCAATGTCAAGAGAACTTGAATCGTACCATCTTATCACATAACGTCGTGGATGTGTACAAAAATACGTACAGGGGGGATGGATGTTTATCCTGAGCGTACACGATATGATCCCCAGAGATCTAGTAAAATATTCCTCATCCAATGTCAAGAGAACTTTGATTAGTATCATTCTATCACATAACGTCGTGGATGTGTACAAAAAACGTGTAGTGGGGATGGATGTTTATTCTGAGGGTACACGATATGATCCCCAGAGATCTACAAAAATATTCCTCATCCAATGTCAAGAGAACTTGAATCGTACCATCTTATCACATAACGTCGTGGTTGTGTACAACAAGACGTATAGTGGGGATGGATGTTTATTCTGAGGGTACACGATATGATCCCCAGAGATCTACAAAAATATTCCTCTTCCAGTGTCAAGAGAACTTGAGCCATACCATCTTATCACACAACGCTGAGGTTGAGTATAACAAGACGTGCCACAAAGCGGATTTTTGTATCTACTTTTCCTTTGGTATGTTACGTGGGGATTCTGAGGGTACACGATATGATCCCCAGAGATCTACAAAAATATTCCTCATCCAATGTCAAGAGAACTTGAATCGTACCATCTTATCACATAACGTCGTGGTTGTGTACAACAAGACGTGTAGTGGGGATGGATGTTTATTCTGAGGGTACACGATATGATCCCCAGAGATCTACAAAAATATTCCTCATCCAATGTCAAGAGAACTTGAGTCGTACCATCTTATCACATAACGTTGTGGTTCTGTACAACGAGACGTGCAGTGGGGATGGATGTTTATTCTGAGTGTACACGATATGATCCCCAGAGATCTACAAAAATATTCCTCATCCAGTGTCAAGAGAACTTGAATCTTACCATCTTATCACATAACGTCGTGGATGTGTACAAAAATACGTACAGGGGGGATGAATGTTTATCCTGAGCGTACACGATATGATCCCCAGAGATCTAGTAAAATATTCCTCATCCAATGTCAAGAGAACTTGATTAGTATCATTCTATCACATAACGTCGTGGATGTGTACAAAAAACGTGTAGTGGGGATGGATGTTTATTCTGAGGGTACACGATATGATCCCCAGAGATCTACAAAAATATTCCTCATCCAATGTCAAGAGAACTTGAGCCATACCATCTTATCACATAACGTCGTGGTTGTGTACAACAAGACGTGTAGTGGGGATGGATGTTTATTCTGAGGGTACACGATATGATCCCCAGAGATCTACAAAAATATTCCTCATCCAATGTCAAGAGAACTTGAATCGTACCATCTTATCACATAACGTCGTGGTTGTGTACAACAAGACGTGTAGTGGGGATGGATGTTTATTCTGAGGGTACACGATATGATCCCCAGAGATCTACAAAAATATTCCTCTTCCAGTGTCAAGAGAACTTGAGCCATACCATCTTATCGCACAACGCTGAGGTTGTGTATAACAAGACGTGCCACAAAGCGGATTTTTGTATCTGCTTTTCCTTTGGTATGTCTTTAAGATTATTGCAGCAGATTTTCCTTTCATACAAACATTTTATTTTTCGATACATATGTAGCATATTATAACTGTAAACACTGTAATTATATTTGGCATGTTTATATTTTAAATATATATATATATATATATATATATATATATATATATACATTAAATTGTATAAATGGCAATTGCCTTATTTAATTTCAATAAACATTGAATCGCAAAAAGTATTTGCTCCGCCGGGAGTCGAACCCGGATCTCTTACTTCCCGGGTGAATGTGCTACCATTACACCACAGAGCGCTTACTTTTTCCGATTCAATTATTTTGCATTTGGCCGTACCTCTCACATATGCGTTTAAATAAGCAAACTAACATATGATCGGAAGACCAAATACCTGTCAAATGACTTTTATTTACATTAAATTGTATAAATGGCAATTGCCTTTTTTAATTTCAATAAACATTGAATTGCCATTTATACAATTTAATGTAAATAAAAGTAATTTGACAGGTATTTGGTCTTCTTATCATATGTTAGTTTGCTTATTTAAACGCATATATATATATATATATGAATTTATAACGTGAAAAAATTACAATCCTAAAGTATAATGCAGTTTTGTTTATTAATCACATATGACTTTCTAGGTACAATATCCTTTTTACTTAATAGGTGTGTACACTATTTATGAATTCTGTCAGCAATACTCTATACTTATTTTCATTTAAGTATCACTTTAATAAGGTCTCACTAGTTCTCCAATATAAGTCTAGAAATGCGCAGCCGTGCACTCACTGGTACATTCTCTAATCCGGATTGTAAACGATGGTCCAACGAGCTAAATCTTTCAATGTGATATGTAGGAGGACTGTGAACTAAAATCACCAAAAGCATTGTAGAAATCACCCTTGCCTCGTTTTAACGTAACGTTTAAGGGGGAAAATATTAATGTGTAGTATTTAAAATATGTTTTATTCAGCCAAGATTAAAAATTAAATTACTGACACACACAAAACCAAAAGCCACTTGATTTTGGGCTTCTAAACTTCATGTTGTAATCTTCTGGAGACGAAAAACAAAATTTTTTGAACGTACGAAATTGTACATGGGATATGTAAAAATTCATAAAATTCTAAAAAAGGTTTATAGGAGTAATACGCTTGGTTTAAAGTTCATTATTGACGATGAATGGTCGGAAGGAAAAATACGATGACAACAGTTTGGCGATCGTTACGTGTTACAACATAAAGAAAACTGCGTATCTGCTCTTTTCCTCAGTTTTAAAATCCTAAAATGTAAATTAAGGATACATAAAATTAGCAATTCAAACAAATGGTGATGTCAATATCCTACTAGGCGATAAAAGAGTCGTCTATCAAGGACTTGACACTTATATAAGGAATTGACAGTTAACAGTTCTCGAAACATCTTATCGTGTTTCTTGTTGTCAAACCTTACTACGACTTTTTATGAGTATAGTAGAATGTTTTATCAATTATGGTACTCATTGATTGAGTTAAAATATCATATGGGGATGTAAAAACGCCTACAGTTGTAGATACTACGGCTTAAAGTGAAATAATATAAAATAATAAAAATATTCATAACCTAATGTTATAACTTGCAATGTTTGAGATTTAAACATAGGACTTTCCATTTTGTCACATCCTAAACTTATCATTTTTGGATAAGGTCCAATTTTTAATGGACATTCTGTACATCATACAAAGATGATACCTATATCGTTGCTTACCAGCTCTGATCACTCTCCCTTTATATATTCATGAGAGCTTATCTGAATAACCCTGTATATTAAAAACATGAGGCGACTCTCTTTTTGAATTCTAAAAATATAAATAAATTATTAGTAGCCGATAGTATGTATGCATCATTTGTGAGGCTGGATGTTGACAAACGAGTGATCACAGTATCCTGGATTAGGCAAACAAACCAGGAACACAGGATTGGCTGCTTCAGGCTGGGGGTTGTGTGTGTTCCGGGAAGCAAGGCTGGAACAGGTAGCCGGGGTTATCCAGGTAGTGGAAAATAGTGTTATTCACTTACTGTGGTAGTACCAACGTAGTACGGTATGTTGCATATACATGCACAAAGAATCCGTAATGCTTTAATGATTTTAGGTATGTTACAAAATGTTATAACCTAAGAAATGAGTAATTATTTTGAGTAAATACTAGCAGTTACCTGCAGCTTTTTATGTAAAAGAGCTCACTTGCAGAATTTAGTTTCAAACAATAAGTTGATATTGTACACAAATAACAGTACATTTGAGGAGTGCTTGTTTAAAATTGAATTACTATCACTATTGTTTTACGATAAGATTAGTAAATACAAGTTTTGGTTAAAAGTTAAGTAAATATATTGGCAAATTTAATTTTATACATGTATATATTTTTAACATAATTCCAATTTCTTTGAATAACTCTTTGCAGTTAAAGTATCTGTGATATAACGATGATTGTAACGATACAAATAAAACTTCTACCAAATAACGATGGTTAAAATATAAATTATAATGTCTATGTACCGTATTTGTCAAGCCACGGCATCACCATTATAAAACATTACCACAAATGTACTTAAATAATAATAAAGTAATAAATACTATCATATTTCTACTATACAATTTTGTAACATACAAATCAATCCCAGCATTGCAGATCCTTGGCATGTTAATGTAACATATTTTACTCCAATGAGTGGATTACATTATGTATGAATCACGTTTGTATTATTGTAGGAAAAAACAAGTTAAAAGTATAACAGTCTTACAGAATAATGCATAAATATGATTTTATACAAGAAATGGAGAAATACTGACAACTGACAACTGTAAAGAGATGCCAATAACAGGATGTAATAGTTCGGACATAGTAGTGTAGTAGCAGAGAGCCAATTTGCGTTCTATCAGCAGACAACCTGAAATCGATATTGAAGGAAACTCAGGTTTTGTACTTATACAGCAAATTGGCTCTTTGCTCCTACAGTGTAAGTGTTTATCAGAACTATGCAAAGAGGAAAATCTATTTGAAGGAATTCAATCAAACCACCAGTCATTATGTGCACAATCATTTTATTTGAAATAGAAAGGAATATTTCCCAAATGTCAATCTTATGCCGAAAATTGAGTGGTACCAAGAAATAATATATAACTACCTAACATAATTTTTCAACAATAACCAATGTCTGGAACGAGTATGTGCCTCAAAATCTAAAGTAAAACATTTTTCACTTTGGGATATGTTATTCTATGTGACACAGTTACTTCAAAATACACAATTTTCGGTATTACATATCATTTACAACTTTATATATATATATATATATATATATATATATATATATTAGCAAACTTACAGTTTTAATAAATATAACAAATTTCTATGACCCATATGTATATTTTTCCTTCCTTTCATACAACCTAAAAAACGCAAACTGCTGTTTAAGATTGCTAAAAGTATACTGTAGTTATTTGTGTTGACAGATTTCACTTAATCTTTCGACGTACACCATTCTGTATAATAAATTTTTTTGTAATAAACAAAACATAGAATACATCCAACAGTAATTCAGATATACAATAACTATCACAAATTAAATTTTGAATTCGACTTCTCCATTTTAAACCAACGTTTTTAAGTCACGCGTTGTATAAAACAAATGTTTTATAAATAGGATTAATCTGAATATTGAGTATATGATTTTGTTGTCCAATCCATCGCAGGTATTGATAAAGCTATTATTTTAGGACCAGCATTGCAATCCAATTACTGCCCTTGCTGATGGGGAAATCGATTCCAAGCGATTACGGACGATTTGCCTCCTATCTGCTGTGTGACCGGTATAAAACAGGCGATGCATGTAGAGCAGATTTTAATCAAGAGAAGGTTTAGGAACTAAATTGCGTCTTAGCCTCATTCGGGTGAAATCCGTATAAAACATGTATATTAATTGGGAATTTAGTTGTATAATACTGCTGTGGTTTGTTAGTTTTTGTAGAAAATTACATATTACACAGTCTTCTCATACACAAAGATTATATTACCAGGGTAAATCAGACATATATCCACGAATTACAAATTGTATGATCAGAATCCCGTTGATATGTATACAATAAATGAAACCATACTTTACAATACTTACAATAGATTTTTGTATGATTAAAGGAGAGCCCGATCCCTGTTATGCATTTTTCTGACAGACCTCATGGGCCACTGGCCTTTTGCAATCATCTTATCAAAGAGAACAAGGGGGAGATTCGATACAGTACGAGGTCTGTGGTACTGATAAAATGTGCTTAGGTCACTAGGAGAATCTAAACCCGCAGTATATCTAAGACCCAAAGTAGGACTCATTAGTGTGTGGAAACTGTCTCTCTAATGGAAATGCAATGCTTATTTCCATTTATCACTGTTTTATTTTATACTCTGTAAGTCGTAAGAATACAAATTATTATTATATTATAAGTGATAACTGGAACTGATATCTTTATAAAATGGCACCTGGCTCTGGTACTCCCACACTGTAGTAAGCGTGCAGTAATATATTCCTAATTATTTCAGGCCAGTTTCATCTCTCATCGACTGGTTACAAATGTTCTCATACCGTACTGGTACCATTTGGTACTGCCATATTATACCGCTATACGTACCAAGCTAGGAGTATGATACGTAAAGATCAGCGTAGCAGGCTTGGCTGAGAATAAAAGATTTAGCTTCAAAAACCTAACGCTCGTTTCATTAGGCTACATATGTTACTATGTGACGTTGTATGATTGTACCCAGTTCGTTTGCAATTCTTTCAATTCTGTAATTTTCTTGTTCCCATCATAGTTTCTCAAAATATCTATGTAAAATATGTTCAGAAACGTTTAGATAAACTCCACGGAATGACATAGTCCCTTATAGAACTCGATCTTGCTAAAATGTAAATGCACCTTTATGTACAAATTAGACTTTTTTTACTTCACTTCGTTAATGATGCATCTTGTGCATAAACATAATTATACATATGTACTTTTATAACGCCAGTAACCATAAATTACTTTTTTATAAGATAAGTTCTACGGGATGGGATTACTTAAACAGAAATGTGTGGATCTTTTTCACGTGCGTATATTGTCTCAGAGTATTATTTCCTCTGAACAAACTTGTTTTTTTTTACTATAGATAGATTGTGTATGTCTAAAGAATAGTGTTGTTAAATCTGGCAATATGGTTCTCGAAGCATTGAATGACTTACATCAAGAGTTTCAATGCGGTATACATGAACATCATTGATCGTACAGAACATGGTAAAAGATACTGTATGTACCAACAATACCAGGGCGAAGAACGCCACTAAACACGTCGTAACAGATTTCGCTGAGATTGGATAAAGTATTTCATATCCGTAGCGCAATTAATTTTCGAGTTGTCCTGCGGACAGATAGACAGACTATCATATAAAAAGAAGTCGACACGAAAATTACCCATCATTTTGTTATTACAAATACAACTAACACATTATTGTAGAAATATTCATAAAAATGTTATGTATAGATATCAAATCTTTCTTAACGTATGTTTCTACTCGATAAATTCAGATTTGTTTTCTCATTTAATCGGGTTTTATATATGTGTTTAAATAATACACATGTCACTATAAAATTCTGTATTTGTAGGGATACACATACATGTATGTTAGTTAGGCCACATGTGTTAATATGTCACATGTTAAAATCTCTGTTGGGTCTACAATATCATATTAAGTCTGTTTGCAAATTTATTTATTATGCTATTTTCTCATTCCCTTCATGATTACCTATAAAACTAATATAAAAATATTCGCTAACGCTCTGCCAAATCCTACGGAGTGACATGCTCCATCACGAAACTCAGCGGTCTTCATATATAAATGCAGCCTTATATACAATTTCACATACATTGGATACTTCGTTTTCGAGATATCGTGTGGAAAAAGAGGGCCGGACATCCAGGGAGAGAGTAATTAAATTTGTCCATCCTCATGAGTGTCAGGCTTCGCTAAAGCTCAGCCAGTAAAACGTATCAGTGTGGAACGTTCTTGTGCCACAGTCACACTAGAGTCGAGGAAAGCCTCAGCTACGGTGGTGCACACCACATTATTATGCTTAACACAACCAGCATACGTTCTGTGGCGACTTTGTGTTACGTTGTTCACTTCATATGCACAGCTTTAACTGACACATAGGAACTGGAGCAGCGCTTGTCATACTGAAACCGCCTTCTCTTGTGCTTATTTGTAAGCTTGGATAGAAGAAGTTAGTAAATGCAGCTTGTTAGAACAGAGTATTAATCGGAAACGGAATTCAAATTGAAGTAGAATTCATCGATACAACAAAGACTAAAGCGGTGGTTGGTACTTGTACCTTATTCGGACGACCTAGATGAGACTGAGATAAGGCGATTTTTAATAAACTATATATATATATATAAATATACTTTATTTGTAACAACTTCTCTTAAATGCATATGTAAGTAACTTTAATGTTGTAAAATGTATATACCTTTATACACTAACATTGAGAAAGAATAGGAGTACCAGAAAATAAAGGTAACCACTGCATATCCATGATAGTACATTTCAAATACCTTGATATTTGTTTTTTGTCCTATTTTATCATTTTATCATTATTTGTGGGCAAAAAGCCTTTTAGATTTGGTTACCTGAGAAATGCGGTTAGTCGGGTTTCGGTCAACCAAATGGCTAGTGTATACACTAAAATTAATCACTTAAGAAAAAAAAAAAAAATATATATATTACAATAATTCATTTATAAACACTAAATATAATATAATTTGCTTATCCAAAGAGATAAATAACATTTTTTAACTAAAACTAATTTCTATGAAAGAATAGAATCCACGATTTGCCACCATAACAGTATCATGCTTCAAAATAGTATAATTTATACGTTACTTAGTACTAGTAGAGTTCTCACTATACTTAGTATATACACCACTTAATAACGAATATAAATTAAATTTTCTTGCAAGGCATCATAGTTTATGGTTACAAATAATTTCATGTAACATTTCCTAAAATAACGCCCTAGCAATAAAGGATGATGAACTGTGTAAGTTGTACCATTCAAAAACCAAAGCTCAGGTGTTTGGCTAAGCACTCTGTCAGAGTGTAGCCACGGCACAAGATGTATAGCCTTAGTTCTTTTCTACCTCCAGATAATTCCTTTCGCAACCCTCACTACTGTTTCGAGAACATTTCTTACAAATAACAAACATTTCTATACCTAAAATGCATATTTACTGCACTGTAGAGTTTAAGAGTAAAAGAACAAACCGTAATGCAGTTGTAAAAGTAATATTAAATTGATATTTTAAATCCAGTAGATACAGAACTGGTAATACAGAACTGTAGAGAATACAAAATGGCTTTCACATACTGTGCTTGTTCTCTGTCCGAAAGCTGTTAAACAATTCAGTAACTAATCAAGCCGTAAATACCCAGTTTGTTTTCACTCGTACAACAATATTTTCTAATCAGTATGATTCACATCCGCAGTACTTAGACAGACATGTTATTTATCAAGTACAGATTCAAATATATCTATTAAAACCATATTCTGGACTAAATTATCATTCTTAGAGTTAATTAGATGAATTAATTTCAACTTCAAAATTAAAGCTTTGTGCACAAGTAAAAATCTGTGCTCTCAATTAACAGGTATGATTAAATATACCTTATTTTTTATAATGTGATAACTTGGTACATAATAAAAAGTAACGACTTATTTACATTTTAATACTTTAATTGAGCACAGTTTAATATGCGTGAGTTGAGATATTTTATTTTTCATAGTGACATTTATTGATTTCTGAGGTTAATTATTAAATGGCCATGGTATTAAATAATACAGGTGGAATACATTACATATTTTGTTAAGCTCAAATGTGTGTTTATATAAAAACATTAACACATACGCAAGTAAATATTTATTTTATGACGTGGAAACAATATCGTTCAAAGATTGTACATCGTCACTTGATAATGTCAGTTGGATAATATTGTAGCAAGTAAAATATTGTTCGTCACTACAAACGTGGTGTTGAAATCCGCAGGAGATACGGAAAGCAAAGTCAGTTTCGGTTATGACTTAGTATCAGAGGCACGCAGAGGCTGTTTACAACGAAAATTAATTAATGCGGGCTCACAACAACATGTGACGTGATTAAAACACAACAGTAGAATAGCAGAGGTTATATTGTGCGTACATAACAAGACACAAGTAGAGTGAGTTGCGAGATTAACATAACAATAATAATGTAGTTAAAACTATGCGGTAATCACATATCTGTGATGCCTGCATAAATTATTGTAACAGAGGAACTGATGTTATTCTGAAAACTCTTGTATTTAAAATTCAAAGAATCTCATCTCTTAATGTTGACATTTGACCAATGCATAACTTAATGATAGATAGTCCGAGAGTGTATAAGCACACAGCCCGGGTTTTCTTGAAACCAGTTGAAGTATTTTACCTTAGTACGAAAAAGATCGTCAGCGATGGTAATTTGGTGGAGAGCGAAATGAGGGGAGGTAAAAATATGAAAACTTAATTTTATTCTGAGATTTACACCGTCAGACAATCTGTAAATAAATTTTACTTGTAGAGGTTGGTGCTTTTTTTACTTCTAATGGTCTTTTTCCGCATTTACGTACTTGGGTACGGCCATCATAATGAAAGGCGTATGACTTGTGTCCCTATCACAGGGTTATCAAATTATAAAGCATTCTGATTATCTAACATCTCCAAAACGGACTTTTAATTGCTTTAGCATTTTAAAGTATGCACCCATACACGTTAACTAGTAATCTATTTTTCGTTGTTGATTAGGTTAGGTTATGTTAGGTTAGATTAGGTTATGTTAGGTTAGATTAGATTAGGTTATGTTAGGTTATGCTAGGTCAGCAGCCAAATTCTCTTGCGTAAATTTATATTTGTTAGTAAATAGTTTTTAATTACTATTTAACAGAAAAACACACTAATAAATTCTACTTTTATTGCGATATACCTCCTCTACAATTATACAGTATGTAAGTTGGGCCTAGTAGTATATCCTGAGTTGTGACATTACTAGGCATTGCGTGAGATACAAACATACGTTAAGTGTCTGATCCTGATATCTGTCTGGAGTATGCTCACGCTAATTTGCATGGCTCACTTTATAACAAAGTATTGTGATCGTAATTTGTAAGCTCTCTGCTATAACAGTGCCATCATTATTAAAATAAATAATTAGAGTTGTAACAATTAAGTCAACGTTGGGTTTGTGAATCAATCTTCAAAGAGAATGTAGTAATAAATCGATTAATTTTATACAATTAATATGTTGAAGCTATTTACTGTCAAGAATAAGCTAGCTTAATGAAATACTTACTTACATGTTCGCTCTGCCTAACTTTTACTCTATTATTGATTTATAACACGTGAATCTCAGGCAGTGGGCACAGACATTTTGCCCGATCAGGTAATTCGTTACGTTTTCATTTAATTTATAAAATTAAATAGTTTTTCAATGAGTTTTTTAGTATTTAGGCCAAATTGTTTCTTAAACATAATAAATATTAAATTTCTATATGGAGCCCTTGCAGCTTTCTTTAAACTGGTAAATTATTTGACTACATTTGTTTAAACATTTATATAATTGTTATATTTAAATTTATATCAATAAAAAATTTGTGACATATCAGGTGCTACCGGTTTTTTGTATAATTGAACAATGAACAAAGTCCGGAAAAGTCCTATTACCTACACAATCCCTCAATCGTCAAAAAACTACCTCCAAACAAAGTATGAAAGTTTTTAGGATTTTCTACTTCAGATACATGTTTAATTTATAATATGCAACATAAAAATGCAATTGGTTGTATTTACTTAAGAATTTAATTACGAATTAAATAAATGAACAGCAGGAAAATAAATAAACACAGTGTTAAACCTCTAAAAATTATGTCATATTTTAATTCATGGTATGTTGTAAATGGAAATATCGTGAAACCATTAAATCCTCTTACTAATCGTCCTGTAAAATATATCACGTTAAGAGGCAAAGTCCTATGGTAGTAAAAATACGTTTCAAAAAAGTGTTTATAAAAAAAATCGTCTTTCAAATATGAACATTGAAACTAAAGGTGTTATTGGTATTTTAAAACGTCTTTTATGTAGATCGTTTGTTGTTCAATTATGGAATTTTATCTGTACAGAGGGTTGTTTAAATTCGTAAACAGTGTGTAGTGGATATATCGGGAATCCTGGGTAATGTCGTCCGTTGCATCATATGGAGGGGATTTCTGTAATCCACTTACCGTAATGACAACACGCTTTGGATAGGCTACTGAATCCGTTATATACTTGCTTTTAAAAATAATGGAAGCGAGTGAGCTTAATATTCCTGATACGTTTCGTTTGTTACCAATTATTTTACTAATTGTGTTTATTCATTAATGTTTATAGTATACACTTATTGTAAATTGTTGTATGAGTACATCCATTACTTTTGGTTTTTGACGAGTTAGTTTCCGTGGTACACGTAATCGATTTGCAAATAATGAAAATCTATTAAATAACCATTCCTTAAGAATGCAAGTGGTTACTTGTGTCAACGTAGATTTGTGGATTGTTGTTTTAATGAGATCTACAATTGTTTTCAGATGGTGTGTTAAAATATAAGAAATACTTGACTGTGATATCAATGTTGTGACACTCTCAGCACTTCGTGAAGCGCATCCATACAGAATGGAGGAGACAGAGGAAGAAGAACTGTCGAAAACAAACTATAGTGAACAAGTTCAACAGACACAACAGAGCTTTCAAACAGGTCAAGTGAGAACTACGCGAGTGGTAAGAACTACGGTGAGGACATCGAGCTCTACATCCAACGTGCGGGAAGTGCTAGCCTCCAACCTGTCCAAGAGGTTCACTTCCAGTCTTGATGAGGGAAGCCCTGTAAGCACTAAAGGTATCGCTTTCGAGCCGAGATCCATGTCGGCCTCATCCATTAATAGAAGTCCTCAGATGTCCCCGGACCGTAAAGATGAGGTCACTATTCAAGAACTGGGAAAAGGTGGTGCAGACAAGAAGGTTTATAGAACAACTGCAATGTTGGACTTCGGAAAACCACTGCAGCGTCAGTCATCGTCCCTTACTACTGACTCAATCAAAGAGGAAGGCCAAGATAACGTCATAGTTACAGAACCTGACGATACCAAGGACGGATCTATGGATCGAAGTGAAGAATCCAATCCTAATTCAGATGACTTGACTAAATCTAGCCAGGAAGACATCCCAAAAGGATTTTTAGTTGCTGAGGAGCGAAACGTGTCACACAGTGCTTTCCAAGCCTTAAGCAGAAGTCATGGTAGTTTGGACGAGACTAAGCTAAACATGATGGAGCAAAAATCTATGGAAAATTTGACGGTTTCTGGAAAGAAGCAAGTACTGAAGGGAGGTATTTTGGAAGAAGAGTCCGCTGAAGTATCTGGCACAAAGGGTTTATTGTTGCGATCGTCAACCGGACAAGAGAACAGACAACAGTGGCTCACGGCTGACACGGGAGCGGCCAACGTTAACAGTAGATCGATGGAAAGTCTTCGAGAGCACAGAGCGAGTTTCATAACCAGTTCCGAAAAAGACGTCCGCCGTGTTGTTTCTAGTTCTGTTGAGGCCAGGTCTCTTGAAAGTCTTGAGAAAGAAATAAGACTGATGGGTAACCGATACAGAAGAGCAGTATCTGGCGAAGAGGTTAGTGGTGAGATCACAGCACCTGCTGAAAAGAAAAGAGGATTGTTCGCGTCCGGTAGAGCGGCTGTGCCATCTCATCTATCTCTTATGCCACCTCAGTTCGTGGACCGTCGGCTAACTATACTCTCCCCTCACAGTCCAATGATGCAGCAGCTCCCTACTCCAGGCACATCGTACAGCACTTCAGAGATGTGGCAGTTCTCCACACAAACCCTGAAGACCAGGCGGAAGAAGGCGGTAGTTCTCCCCAAGCTTGTTTTACCTGGAGTTGATGATGCCTTTTCTGGGTGAGTACCCTTTCATCACTTTTTCATTTGTAATTGTTTTCAACTCTCTTAATTGTTAACATTAATCATTTATTGTTTGTTTTTTATGCATTCAGTATTGAAGAACTCTAAATAAGTGTAACGTTTTATTCCACCCGTTATTATGGCCCACATGCCGTGCAAGGTTCTTAGCAAACAGAATAAGGAGGAGATGAAGATCAGTACTCGTACAAGGTTGATTCTACCGTTAAAAAGTGGTAAACATACCGGATTTGAACCTGCGTCATCTCTTACTCGGATTCAAAGTCCAACTTTTTACCTGTAGATAGCTCAGCCATCGGCTCTCTATAATTTGTAATGTATACTTTTTTTGTGACACGGCGTTGTTACATTCTCTATTAGGCTCTTGATTCACTTGTTCTAAGGCCTTCATTCCTTATTTGTAAATGCTGGAACCACTTTATAACCTTTTGCAAAGTTATCATAATATTATTAGAATTTTATCCTACAAACTGTTTAAAGAATTTTAAAAAATCAAGAAAGAGAACATTAAAATTTCGCCTAGAATGAAACTTCTACTATAATGGGCTGTGATACTAATTGATTTTAGCCCTATAATAGCAAGCTCAAGAAATATTTTAAAACCATAGAAAACTAACCATCGTACGTACTAACTTTCTTCCACCTCATCTTGTAGTATACAGAGTGTCCCAGGAACTCTATCAACCTTTTCAGCTATTGTTCATCAACCGACAAATCCAATATGTCGTATTAAAACTTTCGACACATTGTCCGAACAGCCACGATTTTGTATATTTTAAATAAATATTGTTAATTTTATAACGGATTATTGTATAAATTTAGATATTTGGCTGTTAAAAGATAAACCTCCGACACAAACTTAAATGCTTACATTATTTGCGTAATCAAAACTTCTTCAGCAACTGTTGGGAAATTCGATTTGTATAAACTGTCGGTCACGACAGGAAAATTAGACTAAGCTAAACAGGCTAAGACATCGTGTAATATTACATAAATTTACACCAAAAATGTATAAATCAATCAATTTGATTTATAAATTGATGTATTCAATTATCAACAATTATGACTTTATTTTAGAAAAATTGAAGTCATGTTTTATGCCCTACGAAAATTTGATAAAAACGTTTGAACGTTAAGTTCAGAAAAAAGTTTTTGTGTGTGAAATGTTTCAACCATATATTATTGTAGTTAGTAATATATCAGAAGTAACACTTTGAGGATTTATTAAAGTACTAGTGTAAAATTCCTTTCCAATCTGGTTATAATTCTAATGGTCTACATTTATTAGGTAGTTTTGTACTAAAAGTGGCAAAAATACGTAAGCATGGGATTTATTTACTCTAAGCTCTAATTGCTCAGGATGAATTCCAACTAAAAAACTGTGTTTGTTGTGTGTTTACTTCAAAATTAAATTAAATATTGTAAAAATATAGGTACAATTAGGTGGACACTTTATAACAAGTATTGATATGACGTACGCACTAGAAACTTTTAGTACACAGCTTCATAATCTAAAGCATAAATATTTTTCATAACAAAATTTGTATATATATATATATATATATATATATAATTTATATATATATATATATATATATATATATATATATATATATATATATATATATAATTAACGTTTTAGGTAATCTAACCTGAATAACGGCAACACAATGATTCGGAATAAAAAGCAATCAACTGCGTCGTATTAAATATTGAAAGTCTATAAAACATGCAGGCAGAGCTTCAGGGCCGAATGTTCCTGTCACTGTTGTATGTTCCACGAATAGACGCTTCAAACGCTATATAACGCATTATAAGCTTGCTGCATTGGTCTGAAGTCGGCCGTGTTTATAGCTTATTTTATCATACTGTGCTAGAGGTTTGTTTAGATGCAATAGAACAAATATTACATTTTTATTAAATTAACACTCTCAACCCCTTCCTCGCCCCATGGCAAAGATATAATCATTATTTAGGGTGTCTGAAGTCGATTGTGTGGTAACAGATCATTGCACATCAGTAAATTAAACGGTGAATTGAACTGCAACAATGAAAATGTGTTGAATGTCTGTTGATTAATCGAATAACGCTTCTCGAACAATCATGAGGAAATGTAACTGTTACAGCTATTCGAACAGCTCATTTCATTGAAACAAATGATTACCATTCCGGTAGATTACCATCGGAAGACGTAGGTAGATTTTGAGATACATTGCTTATGGCAAGAAATTTAGTAAATGTCATTAAAATTCCAGTACAATTTTTATTTTTACTATAATGCCTTTAATAATAAAGTTTTGCTTTTTTGTCAATTTTAACAGCTATCATAATGGAGCCAAATGGCTTAACAAACTAGTTAATGTATTTGGACAAGTTATTTATAGGATTGAACAAGTTTGAACTTATTTCAGCAATTGGGGATGGAAAAATTCTTATGATATTTACATGTAATCTTTATGTTGATCTCCGTTCGAAATAAAAAATATATTTATAAAAAGTCTACCTGAAACAGGCCTAACTAGCAAAAATCAAATTAGCGTTTAATATATGTGTAATAACAGTGATTAAATCATACAATCAAATTTTTACTACGATAATTAAATTGAGCGTAAAATAATGTAAGATTTATTGTTGGTTTTATAGAATTCCCTTTACCTTGGTTTTGAAATAATTTATATAAATTAATTAAAACTCCACTGTTTTAAAATTTTCATTATAAAACTGAAAAAATTCAAACTAATATTAAAAAATATTCCTTTTTCCATCATAAATACTGATATAGTTATAAATAATTTGAAATAAAAACCCAATATAGTTTAAAAAGACAAATAAATTATTTACCAGTATACGAAGCCATATATATATATTTTAGCATTTGAAAATATGTTTATAATACAATTATTTTCTTTATTTAGGGTTAGGCCCCAAAAATACGTCTTTGGTAAAACGATCTTGTGAAAACAAAAAAAAATCTGATTTTACTGTGAAATAAATTATAAAATGAACGTTTTTAACCATAACGATGCATATAGGTTATACCTTTTTAACATATAACGATGGAAAATGTCCACAATCCTGTTATCCTTTTAAACCTACTATCGTAAATTTTAAACTTTAAACAAAGCATTACGGTATAATATATTGTCTTACATTTAAAAGTTTTTCAGTCGCAGTTTTGAAATGAATAGAAGATAACTTTTTTCAAACCAACGTTTTTGAGTTACAAATACTTTTAAGCGTATGTACAACGCTACTTGTTTACTTTAAACCAATGAGAATTGAATGGAAGATCTACAAATTTTAGCACACACTGTTCGTCAAAATGTTATTATGTGGAAAACATTTTATTTTACTTTTGTAAGTTAATTTGATCTTTTATACTCGATTAGATTCGGCTCAAATGTAACACCATGTACATACGAGTGTTTATCATCATTTGTGGTGTAGTACATTTATCAATTAGCCAATAAAATTCTTACTTTTTAATAATATAAAAAATATAGATTTTAAAATATGCAAAGAATTTACTTTAAGATAATCATTGTATTTACCATACTAGGTATAAATATTAAAAATAAATAAAATTTCGCTAACATAAATCGTTACTCAGATTTGGTACGTACAAAAAGATTTAATTCAAATTTAAATGTACAATTACTCATATTTTTTATGTGTATACTTCGAGTATGTTAAAAAAGATTCAGATATATGTTAGATAAATCATTTTATTTGTTAAAAAATAGGCTACTGAACATTTTGTCAGGTTTTGCTGCGTCATAGTGCAATGCATTAATTACCGAGATTATAGTATTCTAGTAGAACTTCATGTTAAGTGTGAAGAGTATTATCAGCTTAAGATCTGCTTCCATCTCTGACATGACCGAAACACATCGTGATGTTTGCATGTGTGTTGATTTAAGCCGACTCCGCGAATATTCTCTAACCATGAATATGTATTTCGATGAGGAAACATATTTTCTTTATGATAAACAATAGGTTTTTCCTTTCTCATTTAAAAACATGTTAGTTGCGGTTTCCTTACAGAAACATTTAGATGGTAATTAAAGTTTTGAAATTAAGAGGAACACGAAAAATAAAAAGTGAATTTAAACTTTAAAAGAATTAACTAATGCTTGGGTGATGTGGGCAACTTATAATTAAATTAATAAAAGTAATTTTATCAGTTATTTTACTTCACACAAGATGTTATTTTAATATTTGACTTAAATAGCATTTTTATTCTCTATAACAGTGACATATGTCGAATGGATTAATATTTCTGTAAAACTTTCGACCTAATCCTTCCGGGTAATGTTTATATCCAAAAACATCTCAGAATATACATGGAAATGTGAATTTTTAATAAATGATTTATGTTTAGTTATGTAAGCAAATATTTTAGTTTAATTTTGTGTGAGGTTAAATGGTAGAGAGAAATTTATAGTCCTAACTTCGCCACTAATGAAGACATGTCTCATTTCATTTCACATGCTGTAAATAACGTCACCACGAATATTAGATGCTTTGCAGACTAACCAAAGTAAAGTTTTGTACCTCACTTATTTTCAAGCTACATTTAAGATGGTTTTTATTCAGCATACATATACTAAATTAAAATTTATATAGAAAATATATATTCGCAAAATAAAAGTTTTAGTTCCCAACTGTATTATAAAGTTAGACTTTTATCACTTTGATACAGCGCAAATAAAATGTTCGATCGAAATTGATAAAAATGTAGAGGTGGTAGTTTTTAATCAGTGTGTTCAATGTTTTTAACCATACAATTATTTTTGTGCGAATGAAACCAGAAGCTTGGGTAAAACTGTTATTTTAGAAACGTTTAGCTATAGACGAAGAGCTCAAAACAAACTCTTTACATCGTTTCAATATCAAATACACCCAGAGTATAAAATCAAATGTAATAAGTATCTATTAGAAAAGTAATAGATGTAAATTAATTTAAATTTACTTCAAGCAGTCATCGTATACAGTGATGAAAATCTAACAGTTTTATAAGTGAATGAATATCTTCAGCTCTAAACGTGAACATAGAGGGAAAGTTCTAGAATCTAACTTCAGTTAGGAACTCCAATTAGCTTATTTCTAATTCATGAAGTTCCTATATAATATTTGTTACTAACATGTTAAATAGTACATATGCCTTTAAAACATACGTATTTATTGACTTAACTGTGTTCGATATATATCTAAAATGACAAAGTTGTTGATAAATTTGAGTGTTGTGCATAAACATAATTTAAAATAAAACATGTGTTTATCACTTTAATGATCTGCTTTGTAATGTAAATAAGATATGTTAATGTATAACATTTTTCACTAGTCTTTGCTACTATGCGTATATAAAAAAACTGATTGGTCCTTGATATTTGATATACATTTTATTAGACACCCACAAAATTAACACCTTTTAGTATTGACAACAATCTGTCATGGGATAAGTGACAGTATTATATGATAGTGCGACCCATCTCACCTTATACAGCTCTCCCATCACCTTATATCTATATTCAAGGTCATATGATTCCTCATTGAAAACCTAGCTTGATTCCTAAATTGAGTTGTAGTAATAACATAAAACATTTTCTGAACTAACACGAGATAGACATAATTTTATAACGTTAAAATGTAGTTTATATTTCTTTAGGCTAAAACTTTGGTTAAATTCGTTAATGAACTAAACTAGGGGGGAGGTTGCTTTGATAGATGGCTTCTTTTTTTAGTAAAATATTTAATACTACCATGAGTTGCGATGGGCAGCAGTTCATCGGCAGAAACGTCTCTGAGAGCATTACTATACTTGCTGGTTATTATTTTGGATAACACTAACCATTGGCATATACCAAAGACTGGCAAGAGTTGTAATATGAGGGACTAATGTCACGTGGTCGAAATAAACAAACTTGTTTGTATGTATTCGAATGATAAAGTTTAGCCCCCATTCACCTCCCACTAAATACATAGTTCTAGTTCAATCTAACGTCTGACGCGACTCCTGGAATCTGCAATCATCATCCGTCTGAAGAGATCCAAAAGGTCGGTGACGAAGAAGCTCAAAACGAACTCTTTGCATCGTTTCAATATTAAATACACCCGGACTATAAAGTCAAATGTAATAAGCATCTATGAGAAAAGTAATTAGAATTAGAAGAGTATGTATTTTATAATTATCAGCTGCACAATTGCGTGGACTACGATGTTTTAGACACTATCCTAAAGAACGGGTGACCAACTGAATTTCAGGCACATCAAGTAGCTATGGTGGGAAGGTTTTATTCAATGCCAATTATGATTTAAGCTCCAATTCATTAGGGTCGTATCTTTTGGATCTCTTTAGAAAGACGTTAACACCATATTCCAAAAGTTAACTCTGTGACTGTGTAGAATTTCGGACGCTGCACTAAGTGGAAGGTGAATTGGAGCTGAACCCATCCATCATGCGCATTGAATCAGACCTTTCTACCATATTTACTTTGTGTGCTTTGTTGTAAAATAGTTTACTTGCGGAAATGAAATATTTCTCAATTAAATAGTTAATAACACCCACCATTCAGTGGGAGGAATGAGGAAATAAAAACTTTTAACATCGGGATCATCTCCCACGATGAACATTTTATCTTGAAAGATTAACTTTTTTATATAACAAACTGTTGAATAAGTTCAATACTTTAAGCTAGAGAAAGGTCTGAAAATATGTGTTTATAAGTTATATAAAATAATAAATATTATGCCCGCAACACATTGAAATCTACATAATTATTGTTAAAATCACTTACACTGAAATTAATACTGTAAAATGTTCCAATTACGTATTATACATTTTTTATTCGTTGTAAAAATTTAGTATTATAAGATAGTCTACACTTCCATTTTGAGATATGTCTATTATATGTTGCATCTGTATTTTATAGTCGTGTTTTATTTTTGACTGTCTTTACTTCAGAAATGATGTATACCGTACAAATTGTATGATTTAAATTATGAATTTGTAGTGTATTTTGCCATATCTTCTTGTTCAATCCCACTTAAAATCATCTTAAATTTCTTATTTGACACTTGAACAATCACACATAATATTCCAGTTCTTGAAACGTAGTGTTTTACGGTTGTTCCAGTACAACAATAACAAAATCAGTTTATTGTTACAAGTTATCCTTTGCCAATAATTATATTAAAATAAATGACATTCATATAATCGTGTTTGACTTAATGAAAAATCTTCTATTATCATAATTAAAAACTAGAGGTCAGCTAAAAAATTCTAAGAATATTGTTACTTGGGTGCGTTATTCCTCTAATCTTAAGTTTCTTTTAATCAAATAATATGTCCATACCTATGCTAGTTCCATATTATTTATATATTATTTGTTTTAGTTATAGTACTAATATTATTTGTATAAAAAAATAAACAGTTATTAAATTAGATTTCGTGTAAGATTTGTGAGCTTATTATTAACAAGAACTAATGTAATTGTAAAATTTAATTAATATTAGTTGAAGTTGTAAAGATTTATTATTATTTTCAGGTTTAGTACCCGGAGTGTTCACATAAAAGAAACCAAAGATCTTTTGCCAAATGTTTTCAGTTGGTGGATTAGGAGAAATAAATTAAAACAATCTTCACGCTTGGGAGAAATGTTCAAATAATGAGGTTTATTCAAACATATTATTTTTCAACAATCAAAATTAAGAATCAGTAATTTAAAGTCAAACCTTCTCAGAAGGATTAATTAATAAAAAGGTAATTATTCTGTTTAATTTTCACAGAATAAAAGTAGGGCGCTGCAGGGTGTTAGCTAGGCAATATTACTCTCAAGTGCTGAGTACACAGGTCCTGCAGGAACCAAACAGCTCTTGTTGTTAAACTGCCTCAGGTGATAATATTAATTTATACAACAATACACCTCTTAACAAGATCTTCTTATACTACTTGGATTTCTTGAAATATTCTAAATATTTAATGAAATATTGCCTGCAGGTTATAATTTACAGTATGTATAATACTGGTTGTAACATTACGGTACTTAACTACTAAATATTCGATAAAGATATTTTTCATTGTCTAAACACATCGTATGCAAACATTGACCTATAAGCTACAACATACAAGTTAAAGTTAAGTTATTTGTAGGTATAATCTAAAAACATCTAATTTAAGACTTTAATAATTTCGAATAATCGCATTATTTTGAACAACGTTGATATAATAAAAATATCTTTAATATCTTTAACTTGCTTATACATACATAAATACATTTATATATATTTCAATGAAATATATATATATATATGTGTGTGTGTGTGTGTGTGTGTGTGTGTGTGTGTGTGTAGGTATATATATATATATATATATATATATATATATATATATATATATATATATATATATATATATATATATATATATAATTTTTCAATAAACATTGAATCACAAAAAAGCATTTGCTCCGCCGGGACATGTATAGTACATGTAATATATATTTACACATATATATATATATATATTTACATATATATATTACATATATATATATATATTACATATACTGACACCCTGTATATTAAGAAATGATTTTAGTTTTGTAGGATATAAGAAATGATTATTTCTAATTGTTATATATAATTTACTTGGCAATGTTATCGTATGCCTTTCAAATATATCAACTAGATACATCCTAAAATATGTTGAGGTATTGTTTAAAAAATGTTTCATGAAATGTAATTCGAATCATGTCAAAACAGTTGAATTATTTTAGTTTCTGGCTTATAAAGTCATATACTATCAATACATTCCCGTCCTAAACTTTTTCCGAAGACATACAATACCTCATAAAACATATTAGGATATATAAAGTATATAAGCATGCAAGATGTTTATTGCATAAATAATGTGTTAACACATTTGATGTCATATCTAATTGTTCAGTAGCGGAGATACAATTATTCCACAAATGGAAACTGCAGCCCATACATAAATGAATAAAGCTGGGCAGCAAACTTTTAAAAATTAATGTTTTATATTGTTCTACATCAGTAAGAACTTTCTGCTGCTATCTATCGTGTTCAAAGTTAAATTTGTTGGCGCATGTAGTAGACTTTTTATTGCTCTTCGCTTTAACATAGCCTACTAGATAAAAAGATCTTCGATTAGTCTAAGGCTTACATTATTTAGTTACAACACCAATAGCTTGGGAAAGTATATTGGATTTGTGTTATAAATATATCTGTATTACCGATAAATAAAAAGAAATCTTGTTCAAGGACTTGAAAAAGAACCAAACATATGAAGTAGGATAAAATATATGAAAAACTTATAAGGAATACCATAATTCAGAAAAGCTGATTAACAAATCCATAATAGACATCTTTATATCGGACACTAATTCATTATTAATTATTATTGATACTAATTGGAATTTGTATTTACTACAGAATAAAATATTACATCATAATACCGTCCAAAACAAGATGTTTCATGTAAAGTAAGCGCAACCTTGATTAAGGACATTATCTACTTCAGTAAAAGGAATTCTTGCTTTTTTCTAATACTAATGTGATCAAAACTCGGGATACCCTTGCTATTTCTCTATAGTTAACTTAATAAGAATCGTGTCATGGTGAAAAAAAGTATATTGTGAGCGACAATTAATATTTCTATTTGGAAGCGTCTTATCTCTTTCAATTTAAAAAATAAAAACGTTAAAATTACTTAAAATACAGGATAACTTTTAGTATATGTTCATAAAATAAAGGTTACGTTTAGTTTGGTTTCTATTGAGTTTGTGCGTCCATTTTAAGTATTCCATCTTTGATTTAGTTTAATATTTCAAATATGTCTTATACAATCTCAAATATAATTTTGTTATGCTTTTTTTCCATAGTTCAGTCATTATGCCTAAACGGAACAAACCCTAGGGCTTTTAATAAGTCTGAAAAATTCTTGATATGACTTTGGCAGCCACCCTACTGAAAGCACCCAATAGTCTTCAACATGTATCAAATTATCTAACCTATGACGTATGTTTTAGGAGCTATGTGGGGCATGGCCCAACAAAGATAAGATGAAAGATGGATTAGATGATCCGAGGCATTGTAATATAGTAATGTATCAAATGCGTTGCAGTTGGCTTTAATAAAAGGAGTCAGTATTAAGGATACTAAATCCCTTTCTGATATTCCCCTATTTCTATCCTTTATCCCGTTCTAATAGAACTGTCACTAAAATATCACGAACCTTCCTCTTTACATCGAATTTTCACCACGGTATCTGAAAATGCGTGATGGACCTATTTGTGTTTGAATTAAAATTTTACATTTTACGATAACGAACTTAATTATTACAAGATGCTACAGTTTTTTTAGTTGTAAAATTACGGTCATTTACAGCATAGATTTTATCAGCAGTTCATTCATTTGGACCGAAGTCAATTCAATCACAGTTATCAACACAGCTGATCTTCAATGACACATTTAGGCTTTCGACTGCTCTTAACAAGGAAGCAGTATTAAAAATTAAGATCTCCAGTTGAAATTAGCTAATTGTCAAAGGTTAAAATCTCTTTTACATCTGAACGTTTTATCATCATTTAAAACTTTGTTTTGTTCGTTTGTGTAATACAACATGTAGGATACAATTATTACGTACATTAAATGTATGGAATTTATAAAAAGCGGTTTTCTGTTACTTTACTTGTTAAACACGGAGTAATACCAGAAAACCCTCAATGCCACTAAGAATGTAATATAATTTATACAAATCAACCCTCCTTATTGTATCAAATTGAATTGTTAAAACTGAAAACTTCACACAATGTTGAGCAGCTTTTAAACCTTATGCGATGTTAGATAAACCTTTTTTATTTATTATTTATTAACACGCATACATGTTTTTTGTGTCTATCAAACTAAATAAAACTAATAAAAAATACTATTTTGAAGAAGCTCTTTAAAAACAAATTGAAAGGCATGTTATAAGCGAAATAAAAGGAGCGGGTACGTGGTAACAATTGTTGTAATGGCTAACTCCATTGCTTTGATTAATACCATTACACGTTTTATTTTAATACCGACTTCTCAGTATGCTGTAAGGCTACGTGTTACACGGAACGAAGCCTACCTTGACGGAGAAATGATGTACAGAATTAATCAATCCAGCCTTACACCTTAGAGGAACTCCTCTCCACACATCTCAATTTAGCTTCTGCTTCACACACCTCACCAGGGATTACATGTGTTACGCTCTAGGTAATCAAAAGTTCCCACTGCGAATGTCTGTAAACATTTGTAAACTTCTTACGCAATTAGCCTATACATACATGGTTGGCCTATCCCTTAATTTGGGCAGGGAAAATCCATTGTTATAAATGTCATTGAGTGTTTTTAAAGTAATGCATTCATAAGAAAAAAATTATAACCAGATGGAATTTTAGGACTGAAGATATATATGTTATTTTATTTAAAAGAATACTACTTGTAGTATGATACTAAAGAGTGGATTTCCTTGGGTAATGCGTCTACCACGGATAGGTTATATTAAAACGCACACATACATAAAATCAATTTAGGTTAACTTAAAGAAACATTTACTTAAGAGAAAATTTCTCTTGGAGGGGATGTAAAATTAATTTTGTTGTGTACGTACGTTGGGGTTGTCAATTTTTTAACAACCCGTACGTGACGCGGTTGCCAATAGATAACCTTATTGGTTTGCAATAAGAAATAAGTGCTCCTTTGAATAAAAGACAACAGGAATATATAGACATTACCTGATCATATTATAAATGATATACTATATCATAAATAATACTTCCCAGAACACCAATGTCTTACTGGTTCGATTTGATAAAATTGTAGCACAGAAATTTATTATATTATTTTTAATTTCTAAGGAATAATGTTAACGTATTTTAACACTATACAGTTTAATAACAGTAATAAGTTTTCACAATACGAATAATTCCCAGTTCAATATTTCAGGTGTAAATTTAATTGCAGTTATAATTCATAACAATCCTCCCAATTAAAAGATTGGTGGGAACTTTTCCTATTCAATAAATCTGAATAACCAAAGTTTTTCAAGAGGCACTTTTAAAAGTAATCGTAATTTATTTAGAATACCTCCCTTTTCGAAATACTGATTTATTTGAGAAAAGGCAGATTTATTTATTGTTATGATAATTGATCATATCCCTAACTTTTCTTCTTTATTTCAGTCATTGGAAGAGGAATGATAATTACATTAACATTAAATAAAATAACTCAATTTATAATTTATTTATTTCGTTGACATGACTGTTTATTTATTAATGAGAACCTTTATCAGTATCACACTTTTTTGACGTGTGATTGTGCTGTTGAATTCTCGTACTCGTGACTTGTTTCCTGTGCAGTGACAACATCTGTAGTGGACTCTAAGCAGCTTTCGGGTGTGTTTGAACTTGTTTATTTATATATTTAATGGTCTACACCATTTACATTATAAACCTTAAAATTTCTCATGGCAGAAAGTTGGTAATAATATAGTGACAAACATACAATAAATAATCATAATACAGACAACAATAGATGAAGGATAGATAGTTGTAAAAAAAATTAATAAAATAATAATAATAATAACTAAACAAAACAGGAAAACAATAATAATTAAACTAGCAACAATCAAGATTAGCTGAAGTACTTAAAGGGAAAACCATAACAATTAATTAATATAATATACGAACAGGCAACAATGATAGACAACAAATAACAATAGAATCAATAATAGACAGTGAGAACAAATTCTAATACATTTATTTAGTGACATAACAATAGCCATAACAGCATCATCAGCAGCTTTTCTTTCCTTTCATGTCTTCTTTATACTCTTTATTTGGGTATGTATTAATACCCCTTCCCACCTGACGAAGAGGTTACATTCCAATACTCGACATGCTGTGTTATATACATTTTGTAACATATCACGATAGCAAATGTCCGAAATATTGTTATCCTGTCAAAATTAAATCATCAATAACAAACATTAAACAAATAGAACCTTTAGTTTTGATAGTTAAACACCTCTTTAATTAATATTTTAACCCAGTATAATTATAATTATCATTACACGTGGAACTAAATGGTTATAATCACATCTTTTCATTGCTTTGAAGTTCATTATAAACTTTATATCTCGAATATAATGAAGGTAACGATCAAACGTCATCATCGTAAATACGATTGCCACTACTGAAGCACTGTTCATAGTCATAGTCATCTGATCGTTGCTACTGTCACGGTTAACACCACCCGGTCACATAATTCAGTATAAGTAGGCAACCTTACACAGCGCAAGACAAATTTTTCTATAGTTTTTTTGTAAACACCATTGATTTAGTAGCATTTATTTAAAATTGTTATTCTCACATAACTACAGAATTTTCGAATTTTGTCTTGGTCCACCGACTAAAATCACATTTATATAATGCCTAAATTAATCAGGTCTCGGCAACAAAAAGACTATAATTTAAAGCAGCAATTTACATCCAACAGTTTGTGGCTACATAAAACGTGGGTACTTTGATTATGAACTAGTAATAAATCTAAATGTCACTGACTATAGACAAAGATAGGTCTGGGAGCAAGCTACTGTAGCGTACCGGCCACGCCCCATTAGATACGTTCAGAGAGCCACTGCTACTGCCTCTTGCTTCATCGTTGCCCATCTCTGATTGCTTACATTTATTCAACTTCACGATAGTCTTTCGGTATACTGCACGTGATTTACATTTTACATACTCACTTCTTTCTCTTTTCTATTTATTCATAAATGGTTAACCGTTCTAAATAAAATACCTACGATTTGTTGCTGGTAATGTGTACAACAATTTAAATTCAAGCTTAGAACCTAAATATCAGAGTACATACTAAACGTTTCCTGTAACCGTTCCGGAATTGCTGTCGCCCCAAACCTTCCGGTATTTTAAGGCAATCTGAGTGTCCTTGATGATATTTTGGTGAAATGAGAAACATTCAATAAAAGGAAATGTACCATAATCAGAATCAATTTTTCCATATAGAAATGTTGTTTCATTCTAACTCCATATCCATATCCTCATCTCAACAGTTATTCCACTTCGAGCAATCTAAGTGAAGTTTTATAAAAAGTAATGTAACGTCATCAAACCTGATCCTACCTATCTAGTAATAAATTGTCATCCGTATTTACACTAAATTCTAACTCGAAATATCTCTCTGAGTAACAGGCTTCACTAACTTTAATATTATAAATTTAATCCGAATATGTACTATAATTGAGGTAGACCTTGTCTATGCATGCTGAGCTAGTTTGATCTATAGATATCCCCTAAGTGATAACCTTCGGCAACCCTCAACCAAATCCCCATAGATCAACATTCACCATCTTTTAACTGGTTCTTATAAATTAAGCTGCATATCAATTTTTAAGTCTACAATATATTCCGTTCACGAAATACCACACGGATAAATGGGTGTCTTCTGTTTGTGTTTAAAAATAAATTATGATGTAACAAAATCTAATGGAGGTCGATAAACTGACTTCCAGCTTAATGTTACATGTATAAAAATGAAGATCCATGGGAAATTTCAAATCTATAAGACAGTTAGCACCGTTGCTCTATCCTCTGAGTGATATGTACAAACAGACAGTCAGCAGCAAGTGAAGTTTGTCTATCCTCCTAGTGATAAGTACAGACAGTCAGCAGCAAGTGACGTTTCTCTATCCTCCGAGTGATGTGCACAAACAGACAGCAGCAAGTGACGTTTCTCTATCCTCCGAGTAATGTGCACAAACAGACAGCAGCAAGTGACGTTTCTCTATCCTCCGAGTGATGTGCACAAACAGACAGCAGCAAGTGACGTTTCTCTATCCTCCGAGTGATGTGCACAAACAGACAGCAGCAAGTGACGTTTCTCTATCCTCCGAGTGATGTGCACAAACAGACAGCAGCAAGTGACGTTTCTCTATCCTCCGAGTGATGTGCACAAACAGACAGCAGCAAGTGACAAGTGACGTTTGTGTATCCTCCGAGTGATAAGTACAGACAGTCAGCAGCAAGTGACACAAACAGACAGCAGCAAGTGACGTTTGTCTATCCTCCGAGTGATAAGTACAAACAGACAGCTGCAAGTGACGTTTGCCTATCCTCCGAGTAATAAGTACAAACAGACAGCAGCAAGTGACGTTTGTCTATCCTCCGAGTGATAAGTACAAACAGACAGTCAGCAGCAAGTGACGTTTGTCTGTCCTCCAAGTGATAAGTACAAACAGACAGCAGCAAGTGACGTGTCTGTATCCTTCGAGTGATAAGTTCCTCTAAAGCTCAGCCAATAACTGCCAAATGTGCTGAATTTCTTGGACTTTTACTTAACAACAAACAAAGATTAAGCAAAACATAAGATTTTGATGCAGGATAGTGTTTTTCAAAACCAAATGGAGCAATATGTGAGATATTGTAATAAGTAGTATGTAAAGTAGGTCGTTCAATATGGGTATTCCCAACAATTACGTTGATCCAGAGATATTTTACACGCTAAGAAATCTATAGATTTTAAGGACTAAGTACCCATGTGTCCGGTAGTTTCTAGATGGCAGGACTTTTAAGTTAACTTCAACGGATATGAAGGTCACGGTAATCTAGTGTATGGTAAGCCAGGTATTTTTTTCTCTTTGCATGAAATCACAAATAAGTTTACTTGAACTTATTTTAGTAATTTCCAATATTTCCTCTAGTCCGCTTCTTTAATAGAAAAAATAAACTAAGATTTATTCAGGAGTTTATAAGCATCACCGTCCTAAAAAAAATCTATTACAAGTAGTTTTATTTATAGCATTACTTAAGCAGTATGTAAATATTACCTAAATTAAAACCTTTAACGTTGCGTAACGACGAAGCTGCGGTAATGAATATCTAACAGGTGAATTCAATTACACTTTCAACAAGATTGCCTCCCGCCTTGAGGAAATGTTAATTGCAAATGTACCATACTATTTCATTTTCCTGCCAGAGTAAAACTCATCGTTTTTATTTAATCTTTCACGTTATTTTTGAAAACTGAACTTGTAAAATATATCAAAACTATACCGAAATAGGAAACCTTGCTCATAAATATAAATATTGTGAATTTATACTAGCCAGGCACCATTTGTATGTGTGCAACACGGAACTAATCATGTATATTTAAGAGAAAATTTTATGTACAAAACTTTCTAATCGATCCAAATATTTCGGTATGTATGAATATTAGAGTTATCCGTCGTTGTACATATATAATTATCTTTCGGGAGACCAATTTATGAAGGACATTCTTCCTAGAAATCATGACAAACTGTAAAAAAAGCATTTGAGAGTACGTTGTGAATTTAAGGACACCTATTAAAACACCACGTGATGTACAAAAATATTAGGAACCAAAAGGGATTAAGTGATATAAATTTTTACTACACCTGAATACTCACAAGCTTTTCCTAACACGTGCGAAGAATATACGATTACACATTACAATATAGTATATAACCATTCATTAAATAACACAATTTAAGTATTACAATGTTAACCTACGTGAATATATCATTTCAAATACGTACAATCCTTGAGATCCTTTAGTTTGGCTGACTGGATATTATAGAGTCCCCTCAAAACTAATATTGTCAACTGTAAAGGCATTTTTTCCTATGAGGGATATTTTTGCTCTATAGCAGTGTTGTTTAATGGATTTAAATTGAATGTCAAAGACACTCTGAAATCCCTTGCTTTGAGTGTATTTAGCTAAGATCAAAGCACGTCGATCGCAGACCGGAAGAGGGGGAAATGTTTTGTTTGTAACGTAAAATAAAATGCGTGATATTCCCTCGTTAAAGAGTAATAATTTTCAATGATTTAATATTGTCTGTGGACCAAAGTAGGATATTTAATTATACTGTTTTTGTTTACTCCTTTGTTTCTCTAGTGTTGTCTTAGTACATCAGTGACAAGAAATGTAAACGAATTCATATGCTAAGTGGATTAAAATAATTGTTTGCGAAATATACGAGAATCCCCGCTCGTATTTTACACATGAGAAATAATTTATAAATACTGTACGATAGTGCAACATTTACATGATTGTTACATGCGATACATCACTAGATCAAGCAAGTGGGAGAATTACTTACGGCTGAGTGATCGGTATCTTGATTCTTCAACGGTACTCGATCACTTTCGTTACTGTTATTTAAGTTGTCTTGCTTAAACCACATGAAGTTATTTCATTACCTGTTCACTAAAGATGAGTCTTAACAGAAGTACCAAAAAATACCAAGATTTTAGTTTTTTTTAAAGAAATGCAAAACAGAAAATGTTGATATTATACATGGTTTTATCTGTTTACAAACTATTTGTGGACTCTGGAATATTTATTTTATGGTAAAAATATAAAAAAAACCTTTTTCTAATAAAAATTACACCCTATTTAGTTTTATTTAGGGTATATTTGTGTTTAAATACAGTCATTCTTAATTTAATTACAACGTAGACTCCTTATATAATTTGCATGTTTACAATTTTTATACATCCCATGATGTATACAGTTTTGAATTGTTGGTTTTGAGTTTTTCCAAAATCCGATGCAGAAAGAGCTAACTTAGTGTTCTTAAAACTTAAAACTCATAAAACTACTAGGGCCGTATTTTTCAACCTCCTATCTCACGCCAAGACGGGCAGACACGTGGCAGGTCCACGGTATGCGCAGTAGTCGATCGCGCTTATTCCCCGCTACAACATTTTCACCGCCGAGTTCAAGCAGCTTGTTTGCGCTTAGCTACAGTCGCTAAACATGGTAGCCCCCTATTTCTCGCGCCAAATGTGAAATAAGGAGTTTTATTCATTTTCTCCTAAGCAGAATTGAATAGTGAAGCAGAATTTGTCGTGCTTACGGAGAAAACGTTATGACAGGTGAATCAATCACTAGAATGAATCACTATGTACGTGAGTGGTGTAGAAAGGTTTGACATTTCTCGAATTGATCCTGAGTTGGACAATCGGCCATGTTTAAAATTTTGCCGCTTTTCACGCACAACACCACTATTCATAATGTTTTCTCCTTAAACACAGCACATTTTCCAATGGGTTTCTGGTGAACTACTCCCTTCTCCTTAAAGGCAACGAATTACACTCATTAATTTTCACTTGGTGGGAGAATTAATGGAGGAGGCCATGTATATGTGACCGCACTTCAGCCCGTCTATTTGAACTCGGCAGTGACAAATGTAGCATTGAAGATGCGCAATGCGGATCGGCCACGTGTCTGGCCGTCATACCGTGAGATCGGAGGTTAGAAAAATACCTAATAGGGGTTCCAAAAATGGCAATTTGTATGATGTTACATAGGTTTTTACTTTGGTAGGGAGCCCATTTGTTATAATTTGATGAAAGTATCTGATAAAGTTGTTTCTTGTATGTTAGAACAACATTTAAAAGAATAGTAAAGTTTATGGAAAGCGGAATTTTATTTCTTTATTACATTTGAGAATCCATTTAAAAAAGTCGTCACACATTGTGTTTCACCAGGTGGGATGCAACGATTATAGTGGTATTTTACGTTACAGTTGCAAAATGCCTAATACAAAATTTTTTTTTAATCTGAAAAAGTATTCGTCATTTTACGACTCTAGCATTGTGTGTGTGTGTTTAGTTATCTAAATCTTATTAAAGTACATAAATACACTACATGAAAAAGTTTAAACTCAAACTGTGTATTTTTGCAGTGAAATTACGGAGAGGGATGTTAAACTTAGCGAGACGTAAAATATGCCCATTAAAACTTCATTACTTCCGTTTAAGAAAACTTCAATAAAGTTTACTAAGATGTTTTTTTGTTTGCTATTTATATTTTGCCAGTTTGTAAAATATTGACTGCGAATTTAACTACATATATAATGAGGACCGTGATAACTGAGAGCACCATTAGTCAAATATATGACGCATGCTACACACGAAATCCAGTGAAGAGGTCATTAGGTAGTCATATATGACGTATCCGGTTGTGGACAGCCGGATCTGGACATGAGGCTAAATATGACCTGCGCTCGCACTGGGCCGTAGCCAGCCCAAACACTAATCTTGTACACCTTTACTGTCACTTTACCTTGTGACTTTCGTTAAATGAGAGCATGGAAGCTATTTCTGTCATAACTTGATGCTTTCCTTGCAGTCCCTTGTTAACGCACAGTAGGTATTTAGCTCTTGTGTGTTAAACATTTTACAAGACATTTTTCAATTTGGCGGTCAACTTTATTTCTTCTTGTCTAAAACCCTGTATTTTATCAATATTTGTTATTGGAAGAATATATTGTAAATATTTTTGAATACTCGAATATATAAATTTAACATCTAAAACTTAGAGCTTACCCTGTATCAATATATTTTATAACTGTGTTTATTCACGTTAAGAGCATTATCAAATTGTGCGAACAGAACATGACGCTTTGATCAAAACGAGTTTTATTTACTTTAAACTTTCAGACACACTAAAAGGTTCTTTTTGTCAAGAAAATGTTTTAGTATACATTTTTAAAATACCTAAAAACTAGAAAATCTTTCAAAATTTAAAATATTATGTTTATAATTTAGATTATTTAAATGGATCCTTTTTAATGTATTTACTCGATGTAAAACACTCTAAGCTCTCATATCTCCTTAAGTAAGGAAGTTATAGAATTTTGCTATAAATATTAAGGTCTTAAATTATTTTTCCAATAAAAAATGTTAATTATACTGGGTGTTTCGTAGGAAAAGTGAGCCAATATATAAAAAATGTGTATAGATCATTTTTAAAAAATGAAAACGAATTCTTGCGAATGCTTTGCTTTTTATTACAAATGCTCATCAGCGGCTGATATCGTAAAAAACCGAACAATGCATTTTAGTAAGTCTTATCTCCTATTTTCATCTCATGTGAACACGATTTGGTATTTTGTATTTCACCTATAGGATGTAATCTTAGAATGTGGTACTGAAATTGGACGGTACTAAATTTGTTAATATAGAAGAATTATGAATCATCTGTTTCAAGATGCACAATTTAAAATGTTACTAACCACTTAGCACTTTGATTTACTTTATTTTATACATTAAAAGATGTCAAATGTTAACAACAATTTGATGTATTTTAGTGTAATTTATCTCCATAAACAAAGTTTAAATCACGAATTAATTCTTTATCAGCAGGCTAAGATTGTATTGCTTTAGAGGAAGTATGTTGATTTAGTTGATGCATAGTATTTGTATGGTTTGTAAAGAATAGATTTGCATCATTAAAGATATGTATAACTTTAAAATTTAATTTAACTGTATCTTGATAATAACTTCAATAAGAGCAACCATTTGAGTAAGAATGAACCACTTGGTTGACTTTATTCTAGCTTGTCTGCCAATAAGGTATAAGGCATATTTATTCTATATTATACCATTGACATAATGGTTCTCACCACAGCTTACAATATCGGTCCTTGATGACGCACATTACGAGGCTATGATATTTAATCAACAATTTAAGTACCAGTTATTGATATTTGAAGTCTTAGCAATTAGTCAAAATACAAGAAAGTAATCATAAAACCATTTAAGAAAAGTACGCAATCACTGCAGGCAATGTTATCTTATTATTGAAATCTAAAACAGTATAATAATAATAAATTTTAAGTTAAATAATACATTTCTCGAAATGTATCTGTGTTCTTTTTTAACAATCGAGAAGTTAAAACAATCGTGGGTAGGCTTCGATTAACATGTCATCCGTAAATGGGAATATCCTTTAAGTTTATGGCTTTGTTCGAACAGTAATAAAAGTCCAGGAAATGGACACAACTGTCAATATATCAGATTGTATTCGTCAATTGTGCCCCCCGCAGTTATGTAATCCAACTTCTGTAATGGAGATTCTGTCTTTTCTCTTTAAAGCTTACATTATATTTCATATTTAAATTTGTTATTATTTGTAATGACTTATAAACATGTGCCCTATAAAACTGACTTCCTTTAATAATGAGTTACCCTCATATGTATGCCTTTTATTTGATTTAGATTCGTAACTTTATACAGCCTAAGTTTGAAATAATACTTCGAGTGTAAACTGAACTTGGAGTGCAGCAATATTTATATCATTAAAGAAATACACTGCGAATGTTGAGTTTGACTCCAATTCACCTTCCTCTTTGTAAAGCATCTGGAATCTGACGCTGCCACATACAAGACGCTGCAGAAGAATTCGTGTCACAGTAAAGATAGACACTTATAAATATCACTGTAACTATAACTAAACATGTCATAAGTTTTGGAAAGAAATAGTAACAGTTTAGAATTAACGTTTTTGGTGTCAGCTTAAGAAGTTAAGCCTACACAATGATGTATTCTTTTTTTTCAAAAATATAGTGAATGTTTTTCTCAGTAAGAAATCAGTTTTGGCTATTTTTCATTTTTATATTTCTGACAATGATAAGTAAAAATAATTTTCCTCTATAAGAAACATTTTAATTCTGTACTTTACTAGGGCAATCATTGTCTGCTGGACATACCGCACACAATCATGCCATGTCTGTATAAATACCTCAGCAGCTGTGCGTTGATTTGTGTGCATAGGCCCAGGCAGCCTTGTTTATCAGCCCTGGGTAGTTCTCTGTTCTCTTGTAAGCGTACCCACTCTACACTACAATAACTACACAAAATATATTGTGTCTAACGACAAACGTGTCTCCTTAACTCATCATATTCGTGTAAAAATCCGTAACTTCAAATTTAATGAAAGTTAATACATTTTTTAAATTAAATTGAGATTTTTTTAACCCTGTTCATTCCTCTCAACATTTATTATGACTCGATCTGTTGGATTTCTAATTCCAAATATAATCGTAGGAGTTATGCGTGGAAAACTATTTAAATTAACGCTGAGTAATCAATTATAATTGATGACACAGAAGTGGTTTGGGAATATAAAAGTTTACTCCCCAATATTTACTTTTAGTATCCAATTTTTATCAGACTCAAAAAATCCCCTTTCTTCCTTATCACTCTAGGTTCCATGTCATACATTTTTTTGGAAGTTCACATGTATACCAATATAATCAAGTGTAAAATTATTTAGCGTTAGGAAGTAATACGAATGAAAAAAATATTTTTTATTAATAGCAACAACTAACAAGTTATACACTTGTCCATAAACAGGGCATATCTTTCATTTGTCTACACATTTGCATGCTAAAGCTCAGTTTTAGGATTTTAAACCCAAATAAAAGTAAAGAAGCCGGTGTTATTGAAACATCAGTTCTTTCCATTGACTCATATATTACCGCAATAACGTCCCGGCTTTAACTTTAATACAACCATATTCGATAACTAACTTTAAAGTTTGTGTGCAGTGTGAAATTTGGGTTGTGAACAATTTCATATAAGCCATAGTGAACAACTAATAAATCACCATGATCATGCAATACGAGTCAGACGATGAGACCATGATGCTGACGCGGCAGAAAGCTGATGACGGCAGAGATATCAACGAAGCTTATCCTCCATTCTTATATCACCGGATTCTAACCCCTTGCCTTCGTTAATACTGGCGGGTAGCTCATAACACACCGGGGCATTTATATTCTCACGATACCAACACGTAAAAGTTTGACTAGGTATCTGGTTTACAGACTGTTTGAAGCACCGCCGATGTAAAAAATTTAGCAAAAATGGCGTTACTATTTTTTTTAAATTCATACGAGTTAATTAATTAATTCAACAAATAAAATTATTTACAACGGGTAAATTTAACCACGGAAATAACTTGTGGTCTATATGACGGATTAAATATATTACTAAAAGAAGTCGTTGTGATGCATTGTTTGTTGAAGTTTTAATTTGTTTATTATTTAAATTCAAAAGTTTAAGTTATCTGTTTTAAATTTAATTTATATGATTTAGCTTATCTTATTAAATTATAGAGATAAGAATACACAATTGCGAACTTGGGATTTATAGATATGGCAGCAAACTTTAAATAAGGAAACTTCGCTTTCAATATGGCGGTCAACTTTGTTTTCTTCCTATCGAAAGTCCGTTTTTATTAATATTTTAGTTTTTGAAAATCTATTAAAACAGGTGTCTATTAGAATGCTCTAAACTGTCAAATTTTACGTCTTAATCTAAAAAGCGTTATTGTTCGGTTAAAGTATATAGATAGATAAATACACTTCGTTCGAAAAGGTAAAACTTTATTTCTTTGTAAACCTTTACAGTTAGTAAACGGTTGATTTTGTAAAAATCTAATGTTTGAATACAACTGTATAACATATCTTAAAAAGCAGGAAATATGAACAAATTTCAGATGTTAAGGTTTACTTACTGTTTATAGTATTCAAATCGACCCCTTTAAAAAATGTGTTTTCTGAATGCTAAACACTTTGATATCGCATATATCCGTTACTAAGGAAAATATAAAAGATTACTAAGAATAAATCATTGCTTCTGCATTTTAAAATAATAATTTAATACAAGATTTAATACAATACAAGATCATAAGAGAAACCAAAGTGGGCAGCTATATTGAACAATGATCACAGTTTTTAAAAGATAAAATTCACATTTTGAAGCGTCTAAAAAAGAAGGAAAGTTTTCCATTAAAAATCTACTACAGTAAGAATTACAGTGCCAAATGCCGCATGATGGCACATTAAAACAATATTCTCATTATATGAAATTAAATCGCTTTGTTTATGAAAGTTCCTAATAAAGATTTTGTTTAAATTGAACACACTTACATTCTTCGTATAAAAAGACTTTCCACGGTTAATAATCAATACTTGTATGTGTATAGTACGATTTGGGAACATAAATCGATCAATATTTAAGCGTAAGTGTTCCGCATCAGACATGCAACAACAATTTCGTACACGCATCACTATTGACTGACAAACTTGCTGAGTCATCACGTACTTTGGGAAGGAAAATTCATCTTGCTAGCTTACCCGTTTGATGAGAACAGGTAAGCTATCTTCTCAGTTTGAAATAACAGCGAGAATTGTAACTTTGCATACCTTTGAGTGATATATTCACTTCGTTACCTTTAATGCTCAGGAGTGTTTATTATTTATTCTAAAAGTTGTTAACTCTTTGCATACATAGAAGAACAAAATAAACAACAAAGTGAGCTGTTAACTAACAGTTTAACAAAGGAGTAGACGACGATAATGCTATAATCTTATTTAATAATAAAATATTTTATTTTCTCACGTAATGAAAGTGATCTATTTTTGTTAGAGTGATTCGTAAAACGTTCCAGTTTTATTTTACGGTGTGGTTTATGGTAGTTCATACCTTTAAATTGTTTGTATATTGACAAATGCTTTTGTTAAAATTTCCAAAACAATTCACACGGCCCGTCTCCCCTTCCTCCCCCAATTTAGGTCTATGAAGGTGTGAACAAAATTAGTAGAGGTAACCATATAATAGTGTGTAAATTGTTTAAATATCTTCTACGGTTTAAAAACTTTAAAGGGTTTTCAAAACTTTATCAGACCATGTCTACATATCAATATTAATATATCAAATTATATTAAATTCACTTCGAGTTTTGAAGTAGATTGTAGCTTGTTCAAATTCACAGTTACTTAAAAGTCCGGGCAGTCAGCCGGATGTTGCCAGCATTCACCTCCAGGCACAAGCAAACTTTTATCATTTATAAGTTACTTGGCAAAGAACTTTAAACGGTGACAAGTATTTTATATCCTGTAACTGTTAGCATACTGTGTTCATGTGTGCAGGACATTCCCGAACTCTCTACCAACATTTTCAGGTTTTATTCCTGGACCATAGTGAAATCAAAAAACAAAATCAAACTTCTATCAATAAAAAATTATTCAAACGGCCGCCATTTTATTTTATCACTACCAAGTATATGAAAGTTTCAATATGGCATTTTGGTTTTCTATGGGCCACCAATAATGCATGAAAGGTTTGGTATGGAATTCAAGAACACGCTTTATGTAATATTACACTATATTAACAAGTGTCTAAGTGACACTTTAGGGAAATATTTATTACCCTAATGTTATGAGTGTAATTAAAGACAATATTCTTCAAATGTTTTAGTAATGCCATCGACATTTTTATGATTAAAGATATTAAAGGTAAATAGTTTTGACCGATTAATACACGAGTTGTGTTAATGAGAATAAACAGACTGAGGTGTATGGGTGGGCTCAGGACGATCTCTCCAATTCTGATCACTGGGAGTAGGCCAATTGGACTGAATTCTTGGCGTTAGAGACCTTATTGTGAGTCTGGTTTGTTTACTAATTCTTTTTCCTTTCATCATTTGTTTCCTTTCAACATTAATTAAAATTCTATATCTACTCAGTTTAATGCTTTAAGTCATAATATTTTCAACTATCCTAAAAACATAATAAAAGATTCACGGTTGCTTCAATTGACTGAAAGGAGAGAGTGAGAAAGAGATAGAGAGAGAAAATGCTGATTCGTCTTGTATTTTTTTATAGTTTCACATGCAGGACGAAAAGATGCCAAGATTTTTACAGTAATACATAATTTTACAAGTTAGGTAATTGTAATTAGCTTATCGAATAAGTAGTCTCAAATTGTATTACCTTTTTTTCTTATCTATTTATAATTCGCTAATTTAAGTTATGTTAAACCTATTCATAAATTGATTACAAGAGTTAATTTTTTGTTTCTTTGAATTAATTCTACTGTCTTATTTATATTTATACTTTATGGTTGCTATATTTGTTTAGTGGACTTTTAGAGCTAGTTCCCAGCACACAGGCATGTACCTTTGCTGGGAACATATTTCACTTACAAATATGTACGTATATAATGCTTACTGTGTGTGAAATAAAGTTTCTCATTTCAAAAATGACCTACATTGACTTTCATGGTTGTAGATGATATAGTTCGCGTAATACAGAGACCAATTCATCTTCTATCCTGACTTTAGATATCAGTGCAATAATAATTAAGGTATTCTAACTATGATTAAAGCACAATAAATTATTGCTGATAAAAAATTGTATTTGGTATGTAGTTAGATTTGGAACGGAAATACTTCTATCATTATCAAAAGTGGTTCCAGTGCGCCAAAACAACGATTCAACACTGGCTTTCAAATATTGAAGTGATGTCCTTATTTTCAACAGATTAAATGAAATTTCTACTGATTGTTCAAAATGTCTCTGAAGACACAGATGTTTACTTAATATTCTGAAAAATAAATATGACTCAAATTTGGATTGGCGATTCGATGCTGTGGTTTAGTACTATATTACGTTCTACTCTGCGTGTTACTTATGATGTATCTTTTGCAACACGAAACGATTAGGATGTGATTTTATATGTTTATGAACATATAATAGTTTCCAGGTATGTTTCAATGGCGTGACATCATAATGTAGATGAAATTATATGCATAAATCGTTATAGTGCTCGTTTTGTCAGGTAGTATTAACTGATGTTATAATTTTAAAATAAATCATGAATTTCATTACGTAACAATTAATATTAAATAACGATAATAATAAATTTTTAATTTACTAATAGTTGATATTTGCTTAGCATTAAAGTAATGAAATATTTTATAGTGTAGATGTATGTATTATGTATATTATACTTTTAAAAGTATATAATGTAATTATACTTTTGAAATTACGAACTTACTATGGCTTATAGCAGATAATGGTGAAACGAACCGATTTTAAGAAAAAAAAGATGCAATTTGTTCTAACATATTTACTTAATGGATACTATCGAATTATGCATTAAAAGGAGAGAACACTACTTTTACGAGGACTGGAATCTATTGAACTATTCTGTGGAGAGGATGATAAATATTCGAGATGGTGAGTGTGGTTTATTGCATTATTGCACAAGGCGTGTATTGAATAAAAGAAAAATGCAAACGTGGTCATGTTTTATTAACACAATAATTAATAAATAATCTACTTCGTAGAGTGTGGCTGCTGCTTGGATGGGTGACCGCTGAGTGATACTGTCCTTGCAAGCAGGCCTCCTGGCCCAGCCGTTGGTGGTGGTTTAGGAAGTCACACTTAAGCCGTTGGTCCCCAGTGTGTTGAGTGTTAGAGAAAGCTTCTAGTCTTGTCTTCACCTGCTGAAAATACAAAACTTACTTATTTAGAACAGCTAAAAAGCGTTTGATGATGAGTTATTATTAGTATTATTAATATTTATGATCCTTATCTTCGTTTGTGATTTATACGTGTCAGTCAATGAGGCGCATTCCGAATTATTACAACACTCTCCAAATGTTTTATTTTAGATATTATTGACATATTTGGATTTGGGAAGAAAAATAACACATTGTGAGTTCTTAAGAAGATTGCGTGAGAAAGAAAATAAGGCTTTCGTTAAAATGACATCATTTGTTTTCCTGTCCCAGCTTTACCTAAGAGAATCCTATAATCCTTGACGTCAGCCTCAGCGTCAGTAATAAATACTGCAGTTCTTCCCTGAAGCAAGAAATTGCAATATGTAAAACTTTCATATAGTTATTTTAACTATAGAATGTTTTGTACCAGTATAAACCGATTTCCTGTTAAATGTTTAAAATAAATTTTTATTGTTTCTAGTAAGATTATCTATTATACTTTAATATAATTGGCAACAAAAATGAAACCAAAGAACTGGAAAAATATGGAAAATAGAAAGGAAAGGTTCGATGAGAACTGACAATTTTACCCGAAGTAGGTCTCGTTCAGCTTTTCAAAAACTTCTCTGAGGAACCTGAGACGTTATTCTCGACCTTTTTATCGATTTAGTGCTTTATTGCGATAATATTATACGTCCAGATTTGTTATTGTGACTCTTCATAACTTCCTGTAAATATTTCGGTCATATTGGACGATTATACTCTTCGGTACTGGCAGATTCGGTTCTATTGTACGCAATACGTAAAGTCACCTAGTCTACGGCCACGCACTATAGCATTGTAAAGCACATTTTATAAAAGCCATAGCCATCTATATATATATATATATATATATATTTGCCGATCAGAGGTATACAGCAATCTCAATTTTCACATTATTTTACAAAGCACAAAACCACGGTAACGAAGGAAAATATAAAGGAGTGAAAATATCTCAAAGGGTGTTGGGACTTCAAAGGAAACTTCGTTATCCGATAAAGATACAAGTGAATGGCACCACTCTGAGCACCAACTTAAGTTTGTTTTGAAGTGTATTTTTACTCTTATTGCATTATATCTTTTATGTAACACTATTAGACTTATTCTATATAACAGAATGAATTAAATGTAAAATAATGTTTTTTGAGTGTTGCTACTAATAATCTAGCTACATTTGTATCCATCATTACAATGTGAATACGAGTTTTGAGTATGGACTATGTTCATTTTATACCTAAATGGCTTGGTATAACGCTTAGCACAGCACATTTAAGTGGTCAGGTGTTGTGTACAGAAGCACAGGACGTGACTGTAATGCAATATCCGTAGTCAGCAGTTAGCAGAGTATAGCCCTTAAGCACACACCTACGTGACCTTCGATATCCATGATTGCTCATTTGCTCTTCCTATTAAACTCAAGGGTTGATAATATTGGCCACCCAACTCTTAGGGTATTGTTCTAACAAAATTGATATGGTTTTGGTTACTAAGTTGACTTTGCTTACAATTTGTGTCTGTAAATAAAAGTTTCTTGTCTGATGGAATTGGTTTCGTTGTTTCAGGTAAGTTCCAATCACTTTCCAGTAGCTGTCAGGTGAGATTTTGAACAAAATATTTTATTTCAATTAAGGTAACCAAACGTCAGTACACTAACATACAATAGACAATTTCGAAACGGGCGATACCAGTAGTAAAAAACAGTTGGCTATAATTAAAAAGTGTAAGTGTATGGTTTTTCTTGCACCCCTTGATAAATGCGTGATGAAAGATCATTATGTTTCTAACTTCATAATATGTAGACCTAGTTTCAATAAATAGGCAGTTTTAAAATGAAATAAGATGCATTATATAAAAACCATAGCTTTTGTGAAAATATTAGAACCATAAGATCGAGGTAAATGTCTGAATCACTGATGTTTCTGGATCCTCTAAGTCTCTAACACGTACAATACTTACCCCTTTTGGAAAATATAATTTCTAGGATGTACACTGCTTATTTTTATTACCTGTGTATTTGCCACATTTAGAGACTACAAATCTTCTAATTGTGTGTTGATTATCGTGGTATCTTCTTGATCTCTACCTATGGAAAATGGGTCAAAATATATATCCTACTTAATATTTTGGCAGTAGAAGTTTCTAGTATATAACAAGATCAGGGATATACTGGTATTATATAAGAATATAGATATAACTCTTGATCGTGGAGCTTTTAGGGTTCCGGGAGTTTCCTGTCCGTGGAAGCTTGTGATCTTCGGGTGCTATTTGGCTCTAATAATTCGTGGCCTCTGAGATCTAATATACCAAATCTCCCAAAAATCTAAATAGATCTAGAAATCTGTAGACTTTTCAGAAATCTACTAAGGATTCACCGACTGGCTCTTCTATTCATGTAAAATTTTACAGCCTTTAAAAAGGTATTGTATCTTAGAGTTCCTAGACTATAATGTAATCGCAACCTCTGGAATATTTCATAGTTTATAATATCTCGGATTTTAGGAATTTTCAGTATTCGTTCAGATCTGAAATATTGCAGCCTCTTGAGTATACCATCTTTTGTGAAGTTCCGGCTTGTAGAGACGTTCTACCAGGCTCTTTGCACTTTCGCCAATGGTAGCTTCTAGTCATTGGTTTTGTAACCTTTAGAAATGATTGTGTCTGGAAGATTTTCAGGAAGATTTACACTTTTAGAATATATCAGGCTGTAAAGTAGGAGCTCACAAATTATGGAGATTTTGAACCACTAGAAGCTCTCAACTTTTGATAGTACCTACCTGCACGTAAAATATCCAAGCTGTCAGTTAAACGTTTCACATCTGGCATATTTATTCCTGCAAATAATAACTAATATCGATAATTCTAGGCTAAAATGCTTGAAATTATAACACTGAGATCTAAATATATAATTATCTCTATCATGTAGACAAATAAACAGTATAAAATTAGTCAGACTACACCGATTACATGTCTTTATGTTTACATTTATTATAAAATAGTTACAACGTGGAAATAATAAATATTTAATTGTTAATAGGCAGAGTACGTACATTTATAATAATAGACATAGCTAACCAAAGTGCAATAGTATAGATAAAAGCGTTTTGTTTTAAAGGGCATTCCTGGAAAAGCGTAAAAATATTAGTTCAGAAGTATTATAGGACTTATATAGAATGGATTTTATATCGTACTTTTGCAATGTAGTAATTAATTATAATACAAAATTATGGTACAAGTAATTATTAAAGAAATGTTTCCAGATGTTACTCTTTTGTTATTGTAAAATTTTAATTGGAGTGAGAGAGCTGAAAATCTTCAAACTCTATTACTAATAACGGGAATTTTTTTACGTATGAGAAAATTTCATAAAACTGTACGTCTGTAGTTCACGTCCGATGTGCTCTGACGCAGCAAGGGAGTGTGGGGGCGGGAATGAGTAACTCATTCCACTTGCTTAACTCGATGATATTTTTTGTTTTATCTTACCACGAGTTGTCTCGAGCTCAGATGAAATAAGATGTGAAAGGGTCTGGGGTTATCTCTCCACACCAGCTCGAGGTCTGAGGACGGTCATCTCACCGCCTATGTTAGGGTGAGGTTTACGAGGTCTGACTCCTCTTCTAATATTCATTAAGAAGGAATATGGAATTATGGATTCTGGCTCTTGAGAGAGGATTCTCAAATTATATTGCTTCTCATGTATTCGTCCTCAGTGATATTATGTTATAAACGCGTTTATGGTACATGCAAACAGTGATTGCGCTCCCTACTCAACCCATTAAAAAACAATATATTAGTCTACAGTACAGAATTGTTAAAGATAAATCAGTTTTAATCATTAACTAAATTTTGTCTAAGGTTTTTCTTTGATGATGTAATTTTTAAAAGTGACTATTGTTTTTTGTAATTAAACGCACGAAATAGCAAATATGATACATATAATTAAGTAGTGTTTTCAGAGTAATAATACTACAGTAGTTTGTAGGATATTTATTGTTGATAATGAAAGTACTAAAATTTGAAAGGATGTTTAGAGAAAAGAAATATAATCGTTTCTTCAGCTGTCACTAAATCATGATGTATAAGCTTACACAAGTGTAAATAAAAAATGGAAACTAACAATTATAAGCTCACCTAAGTCAGTTTGATAACAGAACCAAATGTTAAGTAGACACTTCAAAGTGTATAGTAATTTTGATATGGAATTATTTTACAAGAACATCCTGATCAGCAAAATCATTTCACAAAGCAGTAAACTGTAAAAAGCCAAATGCCAGTGACGATAGACTACAGTGGCTCCCGAGACCGCTATTGTAGCGTTACAGCCACGGCTCATTAGATACATTCAGAGAGCCGCTGGAACTGGCTCTCGCTGCTCCGTTGCCTATCATCAAATTGGTTATTATTTATTCAAAATCTCTCCTTCTTCCCACATTAGTTTAGTCTGTTGCTTCTCTAATCCTTTGTATTAAGCTTGGTATTTTATGGAGTCGATATTCAATCAATTCGATAAACTGATAAACTATTAAGTAATCCTATATTTTAATACCGGTATTGCTGACTTGAAAGTAGGAAAACGGAATATGAAATTACCTTTTACGTTTTATGGTAGATACATGAATGAAAGGAAAAATATTATTTATGTGTAATGTATAATGAAAGATTCACATATACCGTATGAGAAAGTAATACTGAGTCTAATACAAATATTTATCAAATCTCTTTGTAAACAGTGGTAAAATATTGCGATGCTAGTGCTCTTTTAATAATCTACGATTCTGATATTATTATTATTACACTATTTGTCTTTTTACTTGTCAATATTAACATTACCTCTCTGAATAGTTTTGGCCTCTTAAATTTACTATTCATGGTTAGCTTTAAAATTTGTTTTTATTAGATGACAGTGTAATACTACTACTGTACCTTTCGAATATGTTTTTAAATAATCTTGAAAACTATTTTAACATATTTAAAATGTTTTACTCTTAAGCTAGCTTTATGGAACTATAAATGCCACAAGATATAAATTAATATTTATATATCTAATTATGAACCCATATTAAAAAGCTTGTGTTCTGGCTAATTTATATTATGTAATGTACAAGACGCAACAATTTAAAACATATAATATTATTTAAGAACCACTAAACACACTGAATAAATTCTTTTTGTAGTATGATATATCATTGCGTATAAAAATACCGATTAAAAAAAATGGATTTTCGCACTTCTAACACAAAAAAGCAAAATAATTCAATTGCATTTCTTGATTACCTTTAAATCTTGGATGTCATTGTCCGAATTGATATTGTGTAGAGCTCACATAGAGCTTTTCCACATGAAGTAATGTTTACAAGATTTCTTAAATAGTTACTGGTTTTATGATCATGAAATACATGTACCATCACTATGGTAAACCAGAGGGGATTTCTTCTTCAACAACACGTTTTAATGTTTTCATAAAATTATTAGATTTCTTATACATTCCTGTAGTGGCATGAAATATTGGTATTCAACAATTAATACAACGTAGTAAATGATATTTTTAATATTTTACAATTAATAAAGTAAAATTAGTAAACTGGAGTATTACAGTCTCTGGAGTGCCAACCGGAAAGATTTATTGTAACATTTGATTATTTATTAGCATTTCCGTACGCAATTTAAATAATATAATCAACAATGTATACAATGTATCATATTTTTTAAATTGGTTACAATTTAAAAAATATGATGTTTATATAATGTATAAAGACACATTTAACTAAGCGAATGAAGTGTTTTATAAAATTATATACGAGAATATGACAAAGGATATGGCACTATTTATGGATTTTTTTTTAAAATAACCCTAGGAAGTTGAATATATTAATGTAGGTTAAATATAAATTAAAAGGTTTTGAATGTTATGTTCTTTAAACAGTTTTTACTACTATATGTGATTGCAATTTCTGTAGAATTTCATTTTGGCCGAACAGGTAAATTGTACATATCCGGTTTCAAAAGAAGAGAATTAAAGTGTGGTGGTTTCAACCAGGTTTTATTTAGGTAGACAGATCAAAGGGTTCAACCCAGCGAGAAGGGAAAGAGACAACCTACGCTTTGCTTAAGCCCTACCTTTATATACTGGCTGGTGAAAGTTTTTTGATCACGCATTAGGTTTGTTTCCTCAAAAAGGTTACAACAAGATTAGTACTTCAGTTTCTGAATCATTTCTAAATTTACAATACTTTCTTCCTTAACTATTGAGGACTGTACCTAGACTACTTGGGTTTGACGAATAGAATCCCACTTAATAAAATAACTTTGAACTTACTTATTTCAAAAAAGTAATTATTAGTTTATCCATTAGGTAATATAATGTATAAGGAAGGTTTAGTTATAGTATGCATAGACCCGAGGCCCACCTGTCGTCAGCTGTAGACTGGAGCTAAATATGACCAGAGTGGAGCTCGGCCAAACTGACATGTTCAATATATCTGTGCCTGTTATATCAGACATTACGGCTCTCAACTTATATATCGTATTATGTCATATATATTAGTATTATGTTAGGTCCAGTACGCATAGGCCCCAAGGGCCACCTGTCGTCAGCTGTAGACTGGAGCTAAATATGACCAGAGTGGAGCTCGGCCAAACTGACATGTTCAATATATCTGTGCCTGTTATATCAGACATTACCGCTCTCAACTTATATATCGTATTATATCATATATATTAGTATTATGTTAGGTCCAGTACGCATAGGCCCACCTGTCGTCAGCTGTAGACTGGAGCTAAATATGACCAGAGTGGAGCTCGGCCAAACTGACATGTTCAATATATCTGTGCCTGTTATATCAGACATTACCGCTCTCAACTTATATATCGTATTATATCATATATATTAGTATTATGTTAGGTCCAGTACGCATAGGCCCACCTGTCGTCAGCTGTAGACTGGAGCTAAATATGACCAGAGTGGAGCTCGGCCAAACTGACATGTTCAATATATCTGTGCCTGTTATATCAGACATTACAGCTCTCAACTTATATATCGTATTATGTCATATATATTAGTATTATGTTAGGTCCAGTACGCATAGGCCCACCTGTCGTCAGCTGTAGACTGGAGCTAAATATGACCGGAGTGGAGCTCGGCCAAACTGACATGTTACATATATCTGTGCCTGCCTATAGTATGTGAATAAATACCTCATAACGGAATAACATGAAATCACGTCTATTGTATAGGACTAAAATATGTACTAGAACTTTAAAGTTTTAAAAACTTTTTGCGAATGTTTGATTGTGTGATATAAAACATGTTTCTTGGAATTCGGCACGTATGCCATTGAAACAGAGATCATCATTAACGTATTATTCTTTTTTCACAGATGAGTAGTGACATTTGAAAGTGTCAAACGTCCAAGCTTTGTATAACTCACAAAAGATGTTAATCTACAAATCTTCACTGATAAAAACGTTACAAATGTTAAATAACACATATTCTAGGTGGACAAGTTATCGCCCATTATGCAAGTTTGGTCGTGAAATGGAAGTGTTTTGAATGTTTATGACGTCTATATAGCACAGCTTTAGGTTTGAAACACACGCTCTCCTTTAATATTATGGATCGGTTATCAAATCACAAACGTTCTACATTCTATTGCTCTGTTTTGGACGGTATTCAAATTTCGAAAGCAAGCATGAGATTATGTATGATAATCATGCAAGATGAAATAGATCATAATGAGATACATACAAATATTCAGCAAGGATATTTCGAAATGTAATTCAAATTAATATTGCACAGCTCGCTGCTCTTCTGATAAAGAATTTCTTTTTGTGCTTCAATGTGTTTTTCTGAAAAATAGCGAACATCATTACGTCATGTTTTCGATGTAAAACTACTAAGCTGATTTAATATTTATTTAAAAGTCTGGAATGAAAATTATATTTTGAGATGAGTACTATCTGATAGTGTACAGGATATTGCATGTCAATATCGGGTACAGATTCTTGGCAATGTATGTACGGCATTATTAGCAGCTCTACAGCTAAAATTTTGATACCCATCTGATAGTGTAAGATATTACGTGTCAATATAGAGTACAGTTTCTAGTCAAAATATGTACAACATTATTAGCAGCTCTACAGCTAAAATTGTGATACCCATCTGATAGTGTAAGATATTACGTGTCAATATAGAGTACAGTTTCTAGTCAAAATATGTACAACATTATTAGCAGCTCTACAGCTAAAATTATGGTACCCATCTGATAGTGTAAGATATTACGTGTCAATATAGAGTACAGTTTCTAGTCAATGTATGTACAACATTATTAGCAGCTCTACAGCTAAAACTGCAGTTTATTACTAGAAAACTTAGCTAAAATTAAGGCAGGACGTTTCTATTAATCCTTCTAACCTCTAAATACACGCAAAATAATAAGTTAATGTAATCACAATATATTAATTAAATATGTATTTTAATACATAATCTAGCAAACTGTAAGAAATTTAACAGATTATAGTTAGTGGATAGTTGCTATTAATATTTAATTAAAGTATTCTTTTCGGTACAATGTACAGGAAAACAATTAATTATAGTTGTGAAGGATAAATAAACAAAGTTTTTTACCATGATGTTTTTTTAAAGAATTGTAAAAGTAAAAGGTACGACGCGTGTCGCCTAACAAGCTTCTCTAAGGTTGGATGCTAAATTTAAATCCTATATCGTCTATAAATGTTCTGCCAATCCTTACACAATTACACAGAAAAGAAATGTTTACATCATCCGGCATACAAAAAAGAAATTAATTGAGCCTGAGAAGTGATTAGCATCAATGGCGCTAAGCCAAATTCCATGGACAGACTTGCACCATCATAGTCTCTTTCTTGTGTCTACAGAAATTAATTTTCATGCAAAGCTAAAAGTGTGCATATGAATTCTTTTTTGAAATATCTTGCCACAGAAAAATTCCCTTTTTAACTTAATTTAGCTTTTATAGCAGTGTTCAAATGAAGTTCCGGTAAGTTAGCGAGAGTACTACAACCTCACGGTGCGCTAAAGTCAAATATTGTCACCGACAGTTGACACTGCCTCCAGTACGTTATGTTTTTTAACTCTATAAATAAAGTATCACTTTTAAACATTTCTTATGAAGGTACACATTTTGATAACAAATTTATTTTTTCAGCAATTTCCATGATGGTTCCAGAAAAATAACCAATGGAAAAATATTCGCTAACGATCAGCTAAAGCTCATTGAGTGATATTGCACGATAAATAAACTGAAATGATGTGTATGTATAAAAATGAAGTTTTGATGCAAAACTATAAGACTAAAGGTTAATTCGTTTTTGACACATCATGCAGATAGACAGACAGAGAGATACAGAAATTAAATTTTTCTAGCCTCACGAGTGATAGGCTTTTCTAAAGCTCAGATAATTATTTTTCAATTTTAAAACAACTGTTTGTGAAATATTACAATTGTGTTAGAATATATTCAGATTGGATTTGGTCATTATTGGGGAAGATGTATTCTATAAATTTAAATATTAAGGTTATTTTTAATAAGCAAAATTCTGTGAACTGTATCTAAAAATAAGTGCATTTTTAATACTAAGCACATAAACAATAAATTGTAATTAATTTATTAAGTACTTTGCCTGCGGTACTTCGAATACCACAAAGACCTCTAATTAGCTGTCATATAATGTAACGACTGAGAATTAGAAACAGTATTTATTCTCTAAGCCAGTAAATAGCTACAATTATTTTATTTGCATTCAAAGTTATTTTCAACTTGAAACGGAAACGTTTCTTCAAAGTTTAACCTAATTTATGGCTTCGTTTCACCTGTAAACCACGAAATTTCTTTTAAAATTCAATTGCTCCTAGTTACGAAACTTGGTATCTTGAGGATTACGCTGGATGATCTTATTCAATGTCTTAATAAACCGCTTTTGCTTCAATGAAAATTATATTATAATTTAATAAAACTAATTTGCAATATGCATAATTTTTTGACAACGATATACATCAATATTTTTATGATTGGCTGAGCATTAGCGAAGCCCATTTTTCAAACGATCAAAACAATTGCAATTATGACTGTCTGTTTGATGAGATATCTTAAAATAATTACTGACCTATTCTACGTAAGTAAAGTTGAGCTCCATGATAGTCCCAGTCACTCATGAGATTTTGCTGAACAATAGTGAATAATTTTATATTGCTCTTATGGCCAACCATGAGGGAATAAAATATTGAACAAGGGAAAAGAAAAAATTTCAAACAAACGAAGTGCAAGTATATAGGAGTTTAACGAGTAACATATTAGCATATGTAGCCTAACAACCCAATTAAAGAAAACTTTGGTGACTTGCTGTGTTGACTTTAATTACGTAACAGCTTCAATGTTGGTCTATACTGATTGGAGTCAAACGGTCTGATAATACTTTGAACGCAATTTAGTAGAAAAAAATGAACGTAACATGTAGCCAAATATCTCGGAAAATATTCATCTGCAGACTTGAAAATGATACTTCATTTCCACTTAAATAAGGATGAGTTAAATAAGATTTTGCAAGTCTAAAAATGGAATATAGCTGACTATCGTTGAAGCCAAAAACTCAGTAGGCTGACACAATTTCTCTTTGACTGTGGGGAATGTAAAATTTTCTTTTTTGTACGATTGTCTGCCTGTATATCCATCTGTTGTACATATCAAGTTTGAATTGAGGTATACCCTTTAAACTCTAAATGCAATCTAGCGCAGCTGGTTACGAGACACGTGGTGTGGTGTACTGCTACCTTAGATATAAAATATTTCTCTCAAAGGTTAATTTCTTTAAGGGAGTAGGATAAATGTAAATCTTAAAACCTTAATTTATTCTTTTGAATAATTCTTTACCTGATACATACAATAATAGAATAAATAATTATCCTTCGAAATGCTATTTAAAAGGCATTTATCTAACGTGTAAAATACATAATGAATAAAATATTTAGAATGGTTTTTTCAGCTGTTTTTGATGGTGAGCTTTAAAAAATGATGGTGGTAAATAAAAATAAATGTATAGTGTATGTAATAATATAACATATATAGTATATGTCAGAGTGTAATGTATAGTGCACGTAAAATTATGTAATAAGTAAATAGTTTATAAATGATTTGATACCTTCAAACTTCTGGTCGAACGGAATACGAATCTACAACTATGAACTAGAGCGTAATAATAACCCGAAAGCAACTATTTCGGACTCGAGCCAAAAGCTCTGGATGAATCTTGGCTCAGTGTTCCATAGCAGTTGGCTACTATTTGTTTGGTTATGTTTATGTACAAACCTTAATGTTCCTCACCTTATAAGCCGGACACAATTGTGTTCTGGTACCATTCGTGTCTGGTACCATAAATAAACGAAGCGTATACGGCAGCTTAACCCACAAATGGGACTTGTGGATTTCCCTACGTGTGCACATGACAACAACCATCAATTTATTCTTAACTGTCAAAAATGTCACTCTTTACAAAAGAAGAATCAGTTTTAGAATTGTACCTCGATTATCTATTGAGGAAAAAAGAACTTATTAAATGTGGATAAGCATAATTATTATCTAACGTGTCCGTAATAGATATAATAACTTCTTTATATTAATACGAGTATTATGAGTAATAAATGTATTTATTTTTTAAGTAAAGATGCTTCTAATTTTGGTACAAATATGCCTTATTTTATTTTGAATCACTGTAGATGATGAGCTGTCACTTTGTGGAAGTTTTATATAATTTGAATTACAATTGACGTCGGTGACAAATTCAAACCATTAAAGTTTCACATTTAAACCAAGAGTTTCAACGATTCTGTGTATGATATTTCGTGATTAATTAATTTTATGTAGTATACTAGATGTTAATATTGCTTAACATAAAACTATTAGTTTAAACTTTCCCGGTTATTCCAAAAACATTCTTTATAAATATCCTAAGGGAATAATGGTGTTCTTAACTTGATAGCACACAGATAGACTCACGTGTGCTCTAGTGGTACAGTTTTGGCCTTTTATTTCTGAATAATGTTAAAAATGTAAAATGTCTCCGATAGTAAAATAGTCTACAGTTATTATAATATTTTCCTATATTGAAATTAATTTTATTTTTACGATATATAGGAATATAATAGGTTCAAATGTTCCGACACATCACCATGGAAGTAGTGTACACTTCTAACGATTCTAGCTTTTAATTATAATTTGTAAGGACTGGTGCAATCAAAACCACGAGATATTTAAATGATTCAAAATGTCATTTAATTAAGACGAGCCGGTATATACTGTGTTAGAAGCTTAACGCTGTCCCATCGGACAGAGAAAGTCTAATACAGAATGTCCGTGTGCAAGTAGGTTGTTTGAAATGTAATTAGAACTCTGATCGGCTTTCTAGAGACAATCTATTATACATAAAAGAAAAGCAATTTTTTCTGTTAATAAACTTGTAAAGCAAATTTTATATTTTACACTACAAAACAGTACTTAGAATAGTTGAAAGTTTTTATTACTCAACCTTAGGAAAGGTAATTAAAACAACTTATAATTCCACTTTTAACCCAAAACCACCAAACTTAAACCTCATAAGAAAGGATAAACAGGCTCTAGGAAATAAGGTTTTGGTTAGGGAGAGCCTGTGGTCACAAGGTCTAAGACATCGGACTAAGCCTGGCTTAAAGTTCTTGTTGTTATATTCCCGTGGAATTTTAACTACATAGACTGGATTAATTACTATCACAACCAGGTATAAGTCTGTACACCTTCATTATATTTTATACGGTACTAATGCATCTAGAATTAGAGCTTAATAGCTAGATAACTGGGACTGATGATGGACATGTAGTTTAAGACGTCGAAATTTGTATCGGTACCATCGACCTTGTATTGTATCATCTCTTCCTTATTCTGTTTGACAATCCTCGAACATGCCAGTGACTCATGAGTATGGACGGGATATGTGGCTTTTAAGGTGATATTCCTCTCCTTAAAAAACGAAATAACTCGTTTTTATCATAAAAAACCGTTATGAAAACTAATAACTGTACTAAAAAAATTTAGGCAATGTTCATAGATAACGTTCTTTTCATAAACACGTACATTGATTATTTTAGAAAGAACACTCAATTAAAAACCAAGCCTTGGCGATCTGCCTGTAATAATTTTTACACTCGTTCGACAAACTTTGTTCACTTAAGTGACGGAAGGATAATTGACGTGTCAGTCAGATAACCAGCAGACTATGACGTGCTCACCACCGCCTTCAGTCTACTGTTCAGTGAACTGCATCCCGTTCCTGTCATTAATGATTCATCATAACCTGCATCATAATGCACCTTTGATCAAGCATGCATTACATTTTTATTTTTTACTAGGATAAAACACCATTTTTTAACGAATGTGACCTAATTTATAATGATTAAAAGAAGTAACATCAGCAAGAGTATCCTCCTCTTCACGTGAATGTGATGAAATTATTAAATTTAATCGAATTTAGTTCTTGAAAGTAACAGTTCACTGCTAATTGACTATGCCTGGCGATTGGAACTGACAAATCGCAAAATTATTGGTTAGTTTTTGCCTTACTGTCTCTACTTATGATAACCACTACTGAAGTTTCATATAAACCATATCGAGGAATATGAATGATTGAGTAGGTAAAACAGTAAAGAATGGTAGTCATGACACCGGCCATGAAACCCTAAGATCACATTTAATGACAAGATGCAGTATTGTGGCCATAGTCAACCAGTCGAAACAAAAAATAATTATAACATGATGTAGTATTAGGTAGAAAAGAAAGTTCACGGACAATACACCCTCATCCTTTTATATTACACCACAGTAATTAGTATTTGCTAAACATAACGCACAAGAACTTACTGTCACTATTTAAATACATCAGGACGACCTGAGCTCTGCGTTGATTAGTGTGCAGGAACAGGTAGTATGTTTAGCTGCCTGAGGTACACTGTTTCCTTTCGCAGTGTAACCGCTCTGTGTGCAATTACTACACCTGTACAGTTACCTGACAAAAATGATCTCCATAGTTCAGGATTACTATAACATTAGTAATGGGTTATGCAATAAAAGGAATTTGTAATATATGAAACACTTTGAAGGAATACAAAATTATAAATACGGATTGTTATTATCGGGTAAAAATGTATTAGTAAGTATATCGTACTGTGTCGACTCTCCCCCTTATTCTGTTTGATAAGATCCTCGCACAGGCCAGTGGCCCGTGAGGACGGACAGAATAAGGCTTAATAGGGGATCGGTCTCTCCTTAAAAAAAAAACTTCGCACTTTTACAAAATTGGCTTCACTGAAGCTGCACGAAAAATTCCAAGTTTATAGCTAGTGTTTTACTGTGTCGTCTGTTCTAATTTCATACGATTTTTCATCATGGTTACCCAAAAGATAAGTATACGACTGTTCACTAACGCTCAAGCAAATCCTGTGGATAGCTCATCTACATCCATATGGTCCATATATAAATAAATATACATGCATCTCAGCTTCTCAAGTTATAGGCTTTGCTAATGCCTAGCACCTTAAATCTGTTTCCATTATATATTTGTTTCAAACTCATCGTTTATACGTCGAAAAGCCTTGTCGAACATATTGTGAATATTCATTACAATTCTATGTATAAATACTTTTCTATCTATATTATATTAGGTTTTAATATTTTAAAAATGAAAAAACCAGCGTAAAGCTATATTTTTCCAAATATTTATGACTTTGAACACATCGATTTGCCATGAATGTGTTTTAAACAGAGTTTTATGATTTTCTTATGTTCTTCATCTTATTTTTAGAACCTTTTATCTATAACAGACGGGGCCAGTTTTTGTAACGTTGTATTTTCTTTTTTTAACGAATAACGAAGAAAATCTCCTCACCTGTTCTTTCAGTTCATGCACAGTCGATAATACACCGTCCTAATGAACAAATTAGTTTTTAAGCTTATGCCCAGTGTGTGAAAAATGTTGTCCAAGTTAGAGTGAACAACTAATCAATCGTCATGATTATGCAATACGAGTCAGACGCTGAGACCATGATGCTGACGCGGCAGAAAGCTGATGACGGCAGAGATATCAACGAAGCTTATCCTCCATTCTCATATCACCGGATTCTAACCCTTGCCTTCGTTAATACTGGCGGGTAGCTCGTAACACACCGGGGCATTTATATTCTCACGATACCAACACGTGAGCCTTAGATTAGCTAATTGGTTTATGGACATTTTCAAACATCATCTAATTTCAGATTATGAACAAAAATATGATTTTAATTTAGTTTTATTCGATACCAACTCATTTAAAATGAATTTTGTTCCCAAAGGAAAGCAAATTTGATCAAGCTATATTTTATATGTATTATTCAAATATAAATAATGTATTATATTGAATATTTTACTGTAAATATATCATAATAAATAAATTACTTTGTATGGCATGGACATGTATTTGCATAAAGGAAATTTAATCAAGAAAGTATTTTTCCCTGTCTATCAAACAAAAAAAAGCTGTTGAGTTCTAAACTAGACTTTTTGGTCGTTGAATATTGCAATCTGTGCATAATCTGCTCTGTTAAAAACCACAAGGTCGAGAAATAACATTATACTGTAAATAAGATTGTTGTTATTCTTAATTAATTAATAGTAGGGTTTGGATTTTTTGTTTTTCTTTTGAGATTAAAGTTTATCTATGTTTAATTAGGTTTTCTTATTAAAATAACTGGATGATTTGCTACATCACGTAAGTATAGAAAATACATAAAGAAACTTATAATGTTTGACTATTAAGAATATATTAAACTATATTAATTACTGCTCAGAAATAAACCTATACCATTTATAATTCTATTTCTGAAAATGAGAACACAACTTAGACATGTTGTGATCTTATAAACAACAGATACAAATACATCCGTGGGATTATCTTGAGGTTATACATATTAGCTAATCAAATTATCACTTATAGAAAATTTACTTCCAATCTGCTAAGTGGATTGAAATTAGTTTAAATTCACAGTTACTTAAAAGTCCATAATTTAAGGAAAGTCAGCCGGATGTTGCCAGCATTTCACCTCCAGGCACAAGCAAACTTTTATCATTTATAAGTTACTTGGCCCAACAACTTGACACAGTTACAAACATTTTGTATCCAAGATATATTCAGCAACACGACAGTGTATTCATAGTAATAACAGAGGACTATGAAGGACATCAATTCTCTTAGAATGATTGTTAAATTCTAGTTGCACGAGTCAGCTTACGCGTATGCAATGCCACTTTGATAAAAGTGCATTTTATGTCGTTTTCTTTAACATTTACAGCTAAAATTTTAGTCTAAACATTAAAACAGTAGGGAGAGGAACATTTTAATTAATTAAATCAAAGTAAACAGGTTCAGGAGCGTTGTGGTCCATTCTCTCCAATTTGATCATTAGGAGTAGACTAGTTGGGATAGATGATCATGTTAACTAATTAGATAATAAGAAAAGGCTCTGGAACGTTATGATTCGTTCCCTCAAATATGATTAGTAGGGACAGATTAGTTGGGATAGAAGATCACATTAACCAGTTGGAGAGCAATAAAAAGACTGGAACTATGGATGTGGTATATTCTCTTTAATTGTAATCAGTGGAAGCGAACTAGATGGGAAATTATTGGCATTAAGGTCTCTTTGTGACACTGCTTTCTTTATTAATCACTTCTAATTTATTACTATTGGTTCTACAATGTTGTTTGTGTTTCATTGTCACGTTGTTGGCAGTGCAAGAAATGGAGGATAATAATCCACAAAATCTTACAAAAATACAAATAAAATGTGTTCATTTTCAAGTAGATTTTTACAATACAATTATGAATGGATTGTAAGTTCACATACAAAATTACGCAGCAAATGTTACAGCAACTAAGCAATATAAAATTTTTATATTTGCTTAATTTTTTAAAAGGTTTCACTTATTGCTTCTCTAAACTTATTTCAATTAATATTCACACGAATTTGAATTATATTCAGTCCAGTTTTCCATTAACTCTTTAGTCATTTTGTGATCAATTTGGATTCTTTTACTAAAATATTGTATTTTTCATGCCAAGCTTTCCTTATAAAGATATTACAATATTTTCAAACTGTTTTGCAAATATTGCTTAAATAAAAATTGAAACAGTGAAATGTTTAAGTAAGAATGGCTGTTTTGCATCAAAATATACTCAAAACCCAAACAACATTGAGATCTACAATTTACCCTACTAAATAACCATCTAGAATTCAAGACCATAAAGTAACTTATCAAAGTAATCGTCAACATCTTAAGATTAAATAATTTTAAAACGATTACCATGAAAAGACTGTTTAATGCTACTAAAAATTACTAACTAAGCTTATATATTTGTTTCGCTTTAAATCAACTATTGCTTGTCTCCTAACACGTTGCGAAAACAAAGTACAGATAATGAGTAGCGCCTGTTTCTTGTGTCGAAATTGTAGCCAAAGGGCCCTCATTAACCCCCAACTGTTAGGCTAAAGCTTTACAACTTTCCACCGGCTAATAAACACTGTACACACTACAGCACTAATGTACACTCTACAGCACTAATGTACACTCTACAGCACTAATGTACACTCTACAGGCATTCACTCCACTAGGGGTCTGTGAGTGTTAAGCGGAATTAAATTACAAACCTTTATTAATACATCCAACGTAAGTATTATCTTTGTAATAAATAATCTGCACAAATTCACATGTAAGGTCAAACCCTATTATTATAAAATCTTAATTAAACCGTTCCCAAGTGGAAAAGTAGAATTTCAGTTGTTTAATACTGTTCAAAATAATCGGAGGCCTTATTATTTCTTTTAATACAACATTTTAGTATTATTTTGCTATTAGCTGTTTATTTTAATTTGCAAGTAGGCCTACACCTATGCAAGAAAAATACATTATTTCTTTCAATATGGTCATTATCAGTAACTATAAAATGTTACCCTTATCAAGTTTACCTTTGCCCAGCTTATCTGTTCTTTGTTTTGGATTGAATAGGGGAAGATATTTAGTGATGGCCATTCAACTTTCGTGTAGAGTGTTTTTTTATTTGATTGTTGATTGACATCGTATTTTGACCAAACTCGATACAGTAAGATCTAGGGCTCTAGTGGACTTTACAGTGCAATTTCTAGACGGCTGTACATCCACCACAGTTAGTAGGGCTATCTTTAGTTTCCGCGAGACTGGATCTCGTCGTAGAAGGCGTGGGCAAGGCCGACGTAGAGCAAGAAACCAAGGAGATGGATTAGTATTTGAGACTTAGTGCTTTATAGAATCGGACTGTCATAAGCTCTCAGGTACAGTGAATGGCCAGGGCTCTTTGCAACATCAAGAGGTCTACCCGTACAATATAAGGCCATCTTCTCGAATTCCATAAAGAAGTATTAGACATGCTACTGACCTGCTCTAATAGTCATCGGTTTGCTCAAGAACATCGTTATTTGACATTGCAAGATTTGAAGTGTGTACCCCCAACATCTCGTCGAAGGAATGGAAAGACGTATCGAAGCAGTTATAAATGCAAGAGGAGGCAATAAATAATAAAGACTAAGAGGACAATCCATCAATTACCAATGTACTGAAGTGCGTTGTAATGATTTTCGATGTTGTGAAAATTGTTACTTAAATTTAAATTCCCTAATCATCTGTTCCGCAGGTGTGAAGTAATGTTGATTTTTCCTATATATTCTTTTTTTTATTTTTTCATATTTAATCCATATTAAAAGTATAAGCTTTGATTTAACAGTGTTTTGATATCAAAGCAATAGTTCAATAGAAAATCAGGTATTGTGGGATAATTGTTGCAGGAGTGTAGTTAGTTATATTCATCGTGGTTATACATATTCAAATTGGCTGCTTTATTACCGTAGGCAGTTTACAATTGTTTATGCATACGTTAAATTGAGAAAACATTTTAACTATGTGAAAACAAATCAAATTATCAGATAATTAAGTTTAAGTAAAGTGTATTTGCTAGGTAAAAATTTTTTATGACGGCACCCCTAACTCAACAATTTATTAATGTTCATGATCCGCAAACTCACCATGAGAGAAGTAGGGTCCTTGCACCAGTAGGTGATATAGCTTTATATTAAATAGTGGTTTCATATTTCCAACACTCAGATCTAATCGGACATTGTTTAGCAGATAACAGAACCTGTATCCTTGAGTCTGCGTTACGCGGGTATAAACCGCATCCCACGCTCTGTTATTGTACTCATGAACGTCAACCCACGTTTGTAACAAGAGCACTGCACGGTCTCGCATACGTCGAGAGCCAAGAAAGTTATCAAGTCAAATTCTATTTAACGACCTCTACAGAATTCTCTAATTCCTAGTTTTGAAATGGTTCTTTCTCCTTTGATTCAATTGTCCTCAGAGGTATCAGGCTGACATTCATATTGCTCATATCGTGAAAACACATTACCGGACGAAAGCAATTAATTACATCACTGACTTTCAACTATTTTACGTTATTCCTCTTCTTGTATGAAGCGTCATTTTTTATTTATTTCAAACTGCAAGTAATGAATTAAAAAACTGAATTATGTATTTCTGATTATTCATATTTTAAATCTATGAAAATCTATTAATTGCTATATTATGTTCGTATAGATTTATATATATATACTTTGGTAACCATTGCGAAAAATGATTCATACTATTTGTTGCTAAGAATAAAACTACAAAGCATTAATGTAAAACTAAAATATTACCTATATATATATATATATATATATATATATATATATATTATCTATATTATTGGTTTCCATGACCCACAACAAACTGTCTAAGCACAAGCACCAATAAGTTGTTTAGGGAATAATTGTAAGATATTATATACGGGTTTAAATACTATTATTATTTTAAATACTTAAGCTATAACTTTAGAAAGGAATATAAATACGAGTACATTATTGGTTCTTAAATAGATTGCACGAGAAAGAAAATAAAGCTTTCTTCAAAATGACATCATTTGTTTCTCTGTCCCAGGTTTACCTAAGAGAATCCTATAATCTTTAACGCCAGCCTCACCGAGTAATAAATAACTCGTTGCTGCGTTTAGAGCAATTTATAAAGCGTGTAAACGTAAACACTCTGTACAAATATTTCAACAGGTTTTTAAATATATAAAGTTTTTTAAATCAAATTTTTTCTATAAAAGTTTAATTATTGGTGCTCGTACAAGGAGTTTATTGGGTAAAATGACTCTTTCTTTCCCTATTGCAGCTCCGATGTTCGAACGCTTCTTTAATTCCTCTGAGCAGATCCATAAATTGTAATGTCTCCGTTCATTGGTGATAAAAAAGTGTACGGCAAAATTCTTAGAATTCTTACCATCAACTTTGTACCGTATCGACTCTTCTCATACTGTTTGATATTGGATATTAGCCCATGCAGGGACAGAATGAGACTTAAAAGGAGATCACCTTCTCCTAGAAAAATTATTGGTTCTTGTGTTGTGATGCGGATGATTCCATTATCGACGTTACTGGACAAAAGAAAACTCTCAATACTCGCTGCTTCGGTGCTTTTAGGATGGAAATGACATAAAGTTACACTTTTGGCAACCGTAGCTATCTACGTGCAGTAGCATGGTGAGAGTAGATCAGCAAAGTATATTTTCACGTTCCTTATTCAGCAAAAGAAGTGTTAAGGATTGGCATATAAAATGGAGAGAAAATATATCAAGCGGTGTAAGGATTTCAAAGGGAACTTCGTTATCCGATCAAGATACAAGTGTATGGCAACACTCTTTCAAATCTAAGTGAATCGTATATTTTATAAAATGGTATTTGAAGTTTAGAGAACTTTTTCTCTTAATAGGAAAGCAATGTTTCTTTGGTTTTGAATACATTTGTTAAATCCTTTGAAATATTTATATTATTTATTTTGTAATTACAAAATAAATACATCTTTTGAAGAAGTGGCTTACACACACAACTAATTTCAAGCATTTACTGAAATAGGTACATTTGTACGAAATAGGGTAACGCTTAACGCAGCACGTTTAAGTGGTCAGATGTTGTACACTGGAGCTGGAAACGTGACTGCACTACCAGTGGATTATAGGTATGAAACATATTCTTCTGTAGCCACAATTGCCTATCTCCTCATCATATTGAAAACTAAGGTTGATAACCTGGCCACCATATCCTCAAGTTATTGTACTAATATGATGTAACAACACTTTTGAAACCTTATCAATATCTGTAAATACCATTTTTATTTGACTGACAGTAGTGTCCGTGTTTTAAGTAAGTGGGGTTTTTCCATAACTTGTTAATAGCTATTCGGTAACCTACTATCCTGAGTGTCCGATAACTGTAAATAAATTTGTTATTTCGACTGACAGTGGTGTCCGTGTTTAAGGTAAGAGGGGTGTTTCCATAACTTGTTAATATAATAGCTATTAGGTAACCTACTATCCTGAGTGTCCGATAACTGTAAATAAATTTGTTATTTGACTGACAGTGGTGTCCGTGTTTAAGGTAAGAGGGGTGTTTCCATAACTTGTTAATAGCTATTAGGTAACCTACTATCCTGAGTGTCCGGTAACTAAATAAATTTGTTATTCGACTGACAATTGTTTCTTGTTTCAGGTAAGAGGGGTGTACATGTAACTCGTTAATTGCTATCAGGTATACTACGCATATTTTCTTTACAGTTAATTTAATATACTGTTTAATACAAATAGTTATATTTAATATACTTCATTTAAAATATTGTAGCCCATCTCAGACCAGACCGTAGAACGTTTTTTCAAAGGATGTTAGTGTATGTTGTTATTTTCACTCCATAAAAACGTAAGTATCTGTATTAATTTAAAAGTGTGTGGTCGTAGATTTAGAAAAATTGAGTTACTACATATATAAAATCAGAACGTTTGGCTTACTGGTTACAACATTAAAGTATATTTTAGGTAGGAAAGTTAAGAAGTATATTTTTAACAGTAATTAACTTTACAGGATAGAAATTAGCACTATTTCTTCTGACAGTCTGTGCTTCCATATCTGAAAATGGAGTGAGTGAGGACCTCATTATGAAATCGAAAAATTAGTAGTGTTTTTTTTTTTTTTTTTTTTTTTTTTTTTATTGATCTATGAGTGAAAATAAAACTATCCAATCTTAAGATAAACACAGCTGCTCAATGTTATCTTTGCTGACCTTGCTAGTATAGCAGAACAATCTCTAGAGTAGGCAACTATCTATATACTTCCTGCATAGTTCTTATGACTACTATCTAGAATTCCAAATGTTACAATGTTAGAGACAATATATACTGAACCCTTTCTCGTGGATACCAGACCATCTCCCATGATATCCCAATACTTCATGGTGGAACGAAAAGTTATTTTGAGATTTTTTCCATTTACCAGGATAGACCTTTACCATTTGCTTCTTCTAAAAATTATTCCATGCCATATACTGTTAAATCCCCACAATTTTGAAAATGTTAATATCCAAATCACCAGTAATTGGAAACAATAAAGATCGATTTTAGTGATAATTGTTAACGACTGCATCTACAGGAGGATATTTGGTCTTAGTAAGGCTCAAATCGGGAATGGTTTCATTAGGAGTACGCTCAGCTGGTAAGGCAAGGCCAGAATCACACTGTGAAATCAACATCTTACTGATATCTACACATAACGTAGATATAGTTGGAAACTTTAATTCAATTTAAAATGTAGTCGTTGACTCTTACAATCTGGGATCCGGTCCGTCCAGAAGAGATTAAAAAAATCGGCTAAGAAGAAGTTCAAGATAAACTCTACTTTGTTTCGAAAACAGACACTTTTAAACTATAAAAATCAACTGTAATCAAGACGGAGAGACGTTCTAATGCCTCATGAGGTGACAATTACTTAGATAATTCCTGAATATATACTAGGTACAATAACATTGTGTGGCGAAGTTTGGTACAGATTTTTCAAGATGCAGCAGTTTTGAATCTGGATGCAACTGGAAATACTGAAACAGCGTATCTTTATGATAACATATTGGCTTTTGGTGAAAACTTTCTCTTGTTAGCTGAATAAAAATTAAATTTTCAGGCGGCTTTTTGGCCTGTTACCCGAATGACTTATCCATCCCATACAAGTCTGTTTATAACGGGCAACTATTTTGGTGTTTATAGTTTTTACTGAATCGAAATGATACGGGAGCCTCTTGTAAAGGTAGTCGGGCTCCTGGATCGTCAAAACCTATGTGTCATGCAGCAAGTTAAAATCATCTGCATACAGCATCTACGGGCAGCATATGCTGTTTTCCGGTACTGAGATACATATTCGATCTTTCTCAAGCAAAACATAAAGCAAATGGCTGAGTATTGGAGCCTCTGAACACGATCCATGTCCTTCCTAGAAATACTATGCAAGGAAGCCATAATGAAAGTATCAGTGACTGTACTAAATGAAGTTTTGCGGTTTCTGGAAGCAAACTTCTAAACCTATACAGATCTCTCAGTCTCCCCAAAGTACGCTTGTATATTGTGCAAAGGACTAATTGGGATTACTTTTATAAGCAAAAATGTAATTTTAATTTGAGGAAATCAGCCCACGATTTCGTAAAATATTTAACCATTGCTTTGGTTACTTACAAAAAGAAGAGTAACAATACAAGTTTATATGAAGTGAGAGGGCAGCTTGAACTCGTATACTTGTATGTATGATTATTATTATTATTATTATTTTTAGTAATAACACTTACATATATTTCATATTCTCTAATTAAAAGGGAGTGTACTTAGTATTGTATATAGTTTTGCATGTAATCTTGAAACAGAGGGCTAAACCAGCCGTGAATCCACGTCAAAAATAAATAAATACTTCATTTCATAACTTAATTGGATAGGCTCTGAAGTTGGAGTCTGGTGAAATTTACCTGACAGGATTGGCTAATTGTAAAAGTTTCGTGAAGTTTCTTGTGAGTTTTAAGTCTCGTTTAACTTAACAACGTAAGAATAAGCCACAATACATGCCGCGTAACAGTGTTCGCTGAGGCAGCATTAAAAATGTCAACCCTTTAGCTAGTTGTGTGAGTATGTGGTATGTTAAATTTTTTTACGATTGTACTCAGTTTGCTTTCAGATGTTTTTATCCTTCAATGTCCTTAACAAAATCCCATTGAATTATATGCACCATAATAAAATTTAATTTTGCTTAAAGATGGTTTGATTAATTACATTATAATTAATAAGTTAGTTGTCTTGGCGATATCGACGCCTACCACAAGGGACTGGAACATTTTATATCTTACTCTACGTGTGTCAGTCCACACCATATCTCAATATTCGGACGTAGGCTAAATATAGACTTGAAATTTCGCACAATGCTTTATTTCTATTTAATAACTTAATAACATCGTAAAATTATGAGTATGACATGATTTTACAAGAATATCATAATCAACTAAATCATTTCACAAAGCATTAAACTGTAAAAAGCCAAATGCCAGTGACGATAGACTACAGTGGCTCCCGAGACCGCTATTGTAGCGTTACAGCCACGGCTCATTAGATACATTCAGAGAGCCGCTGGAACTGGCTCTCGCTGCTTCGTTGCCTATCATCAAATTGCTTATTATTTATTCAAAATCTCTGCTCCACTCCCACATTTGTTCACTCTATTGCTTTCTCCCCATTTCAATCTTTTTGTTTAGTTCGTTATTTGCTGATGGTTAAAATTCGTCACATTCGTTCGGAGTTATAAAATTTCTGCTGTGTGTAGTGTAACGGTGTTGACGTTTGAACTGAAAAATTCCAAATCGATTATTATGATCTTTATGATCTTTTTTATACACATATTTTATTTTTCAACTTATCAGGGAACGACCGCTAAGAAATAAAAGGGAAACTCTATAAGCCTAGTAGTATATAAAATTAAAGTTATTAAGATAACAATACCTCTAACCAAACCTTTAGATAGCTTTTTATGTAGAATACCTATGTTTTGCATTAACTATATGTAATGATTTAAAAGTATAAATGTCTTGGTAATCGGCCGTGTTGACATTATTTAGTAATATAAAATTTCAATAATGTAATAATCATGTTGGGAATTCATGAATTACATTAGATTTTATTTTGAAACGTAGAGCATGATACTAACAGTCCATTAAGAAAAATCATTATTCACCATTTTATAACGTTTAAAATGAATCAAACAACGGTTATTAGATATGTTATATTATAACGTCTTTTAATGAACTTGGAACTTGGATAGGCTGTAGGCCCTCATATTTGACATATATACTTAAAACAGTTATTAGGTAAAAAATATTATCATAAGATAAATTAAAACTCTTTTTATCAAGACATAGCGTAGCTATAGCGGGAATTGTAAATGCTAGAATTATTTCTTGAGGCCATGCACTATTAAATCCTTCCTAGTACAGGTTCGTTATGTGTAATCAACTTGGCTTTTCAAAAGTGCGTCTAAAAAATCGCAGTGCACTGAATTTTGCAAGTAATGAGACAATGAGAATACCTCTTCGTCTTGATTAAAATGTTTTTAGTGTGGGTGCCTCAGATGTATAAACGATATAAGGAGTTCATCTTAACATTTTTGTCACCAATTTTATTTTAACTCTTCAAGCGATCATGACTCCAGATTCCAGGAGTCAAGTCAAATTTTAGACACTGCACTAACAGGAAAGTGAATTGCATCTCAATTCTATATTCATATTTTATTCTAATATATACTTACATATTTATTTTGAAACCTAAAACTGTCTCATTGTCATAGTAAAGAAGCATTATTTAATATTAATTATTTATCCATCCAACAATGAAAAAGTCGTGAGTTTTTTATTTGACTTATTTGTACTCTTATTCGTTATGTAAAGTTTTTTTTTCTGTACTGGCTGTTCTTTTGATGTATTATGCATGACTCATTTCGCTATGCTTGATTACATTTGAATGCATAATCACAGTTTCCAAGATCAAAAGACAAAATACTTTAGTACGGATTTGATCCAAACGATATATTTTTGGCCTGCTCTCTTAGAGATTTATCGTTTTATTACGACCGTGAAACGTCCTAGTACGCGTACAGAGAGTACGTCTTCTGAGAAATCGTGTCAATATTTTAACATTAATCCCTTTTCATGGTATGATGAATACTGTCAAAAGTCACACTCTTTTAAAATGATGCTAAGTATGATATGCATATAATAAACAATTAAATGGTAAATATTACTTGAATTTTAAAATATATAAATTAAGAACATATTACTTTGCTAAACATACTCAAATGTAATAATATTTTCTTTTTGCACCATTGGCAGTATATCACAAAACATTATTTTATTACGTAGTATTTAAGTAAGCAGGAATAGAAGGAATCAATAAATTTCTCTATCAAATTTCATCAAGAAATGCAATATAATATATTTTCTGTCTGTCTATCTATTTGTGTCCGTTTGTTTTTATTTTAAGAAAAGAAGTTAAAATTGTAATAAATTTGTAGCCTAATGAGTATCCGTTAAATAAAGTTAAAAATTATTGTCATAGTTATTCGAAAAATACTAAGACATTCTTTTATATATTATTTGTTACTGACAGATATTTAACTAAGCATATCATTCGTAGGACTGGAAAACATTTCAATTTCTATCTCTCTATTTCTCTGTCTGTTTATATTCGCGCAAAATCTAAAAAAAACCAACATATAGACTTGAAATTGTGCATAAACCTTCATTTCTATATGAGGAACACTGAGTCTGATTACGATGCATGACACTACATGGGATTTTTGGCTGAGCGTTAGCTAATATGTATACATTGCTCTTATAGATAACCATTATGGCAACGATAAAATAACGGAATAAATAAATTTATAGGTAATTCAGTACATCAAAAAGAGATTTAAAGATGTGACATATTAACACATGAAACCTAACTAGGCCCTACACATGCATTAATTTACAGTGAATTATTATGTGTTATCAAACACTGACATAAAACAAAAAAATAATTCACATGTGTACTTTAAGTTAGGGATGAATCTTCATTTCTACAATAATAAGGTATATGGTACGTTATTTTCATATTAACTTTTTTTGTATGATTTTCTCATTGTCTATTTTTCCGCCGGAAATCTCTAGAATGAAATGAGCTATACATTTGAATTTGTGCATGCAACCTCAGCAAAGTTTGTTATCGTTAATGGTATGGCGTACTTCTTCTGAGTTTTTATATAATTGTATTTATATTCCATTTTTAGCGTTGTTAGTATGTCACAGCGATTTGATATTGGTCATACAGGCACATCTACTTTCAAAAGGAAGGAATTAAAGAGTATTGGTTTGTAACTGGTTTTATTTAGGCAAAAGGATCAAAGGGTTCGACTCAGGGAGAAGGGAAAGAGACAACCTACGCTTTGCTTAGGACCCACCATTATATAGAGACTGATGAATGTTTTTTAATCATGCATAAAATTTGTCTGCTCTAAAAGACTACAAAAAATAATTCTACTATTTTATATCCTGAATCATCTATGAATTTATAATATTTTTCCTGAAGTATTAAGTACCTAAATTAGGTATGTTTTGTATCTAAATTAGAAGAAGAAGAAGAAGAAGAAGAAAAGTGCTTCATTTCAACGATTACAATAGCGTAACATGGTATTCATCTGGTAATCTTTGCATAATAAAAAATGGCATTAAACTTTATGTTTGGTTGGTCGGTACATTTGAATATACATTTACATTTTCTACATTTATTCGGCTTTTATAACAAGCATATTTAACAAAAGCACAACAAACAAACAAAAATCAGCTATACACTTATGTATTATTCAAACTTAAAAAGAAATAAAAATAACAGTAATGTACATAAAAATAAAGCACAACTAAATCAACTGTGTGTAAAATTAACTTTCCATCGTGTATATTTACATGCATACTTATAAGTAAGCAAATATGGTGATAGTGACAGTAAAAATTAAATAATTAACAAAAAATAATTGGAATATTTGCAAATTTAGACAAATTTTGTTGTAGACACGTGTGTTTTCTATGTAGTAATTAATATAATGTTATATAAAAATAACTAAATAAAAAAGTCAATAAATAAAATATAAACAAATTCCATGGAAACTGAAAATTTATTAAAAATTATTCCCTAAACTTTGCCAATCCATTCCGATTAAATAGCATTCATATTCATTTTTAGTTAATGTAAATTTTTCGAGATAATATTTTCTAATATGCGATAAAATCGGGCATGCGCAACGTAGTGAAAACTCATTCTCATTTACATGCATGTTGCACAATGAACAAGCAAAGTTTCCTTCCCGCGACCATGGCTTGTAGTTGAGGTCAACAAGTTCGGCTTTGGTCATTATTGCCTAAGATATAATGTTAATATCAAATCTGTGTTATCAGTGAGGATTGACCTGTTGCCAAGGTCGATGTTGAGGGTCAGGTACTGCGAGTGGTACAGAGAGGTGCTCGCTCTGCCAACACAATCAGCGCGCCACGCGGTTCGCAGGTCTACAGTGCTACCACACTTGCAGCCCAACTTTACCCATTCCCGGTGCCATTAAATGCGTTTATTGATTACTTCCTTCGCGAGAATTACAGGTAGCCGATCTTGAGCAAATGAAAAGGTTTAGGAATATAATAAAGATTATAGTTTATATATAAAATAACAACTTTTCTAATTTAGTTTCTAAATACAAAACATAATTTAGCGTATTAGTAGGGAGAGAATAATGTTTTAATGAAATATTTTTAACCTACTCAACCTTCTCATTTTCGAAGCATCCCCACACTGAGCGCCATAACACAAAATAAACGTATTATTTTATTGTACCACGTGTATTTACCACTCAATGGAACATTGTTATTTTTTAATAGATCCCCCCGAATTGAACTGATTGCGAACTTTGACGATTTTGATTTTTCTTTGAAATGTAATTTCCAGGATAAAGTTGTATTAAGACTAATTCCCAAATATTTATAGTCATTCACCACCTCCACCTTTTAACTTTGTATACCTCTTTGTCATTGGCTCCCAGTTTGCCCCCCTTTCCTAAAAACAACAACTTTTGATTTATTCAAATTTCCCTGTAAATTCCAATTTTCGCAATAAATTTCCAATACGTTGATCATGTGCTGGATCCTCCTCCCAAAGCATCCGGTAAATCATTAATAAAAAGATAAAATAATAACGGACTCAAAATGCAGCACTGTCTGAGGACCATCTGTGTGGCAAAACTACGGGTCACCCCCTACCTGCACCACACACTAGCAGACGTGTCATTGTTCAGGTGATGTCTGTAACATCCGCGTCGATATTCCCATAAACACGATAACTTGTATATTAACGATTTTCTGTCGATAAAATCGAAAGCTGAGGTAAAGTCTACAAAAAAAACCATACAAACTTTCCTGAATCCATCGATAAACAAGTATATCATACATGTTAAATAAAATATGTTGTCAATTGTCAATTGTGGAATAATCCTTTTTAAAATCAGCTTGAAATTCGGTAATCATCTTTTTTTTCCTCAATCCAATGATATAACCTGTTACTCAACATATCAGTAAACAATATAGCAATACAATCGATAAACGAGAGGCCACGGTAATTTGTTGCCACATTTGGGCTTTCTTTTTTATATAACAGGTAAAATGCCCTTATTTTTATACTTTCTGGTATAATGCCATTAATTTTTATTATAAATTGTTATTAATGTGGTAATTAAGGAATTTGGTGCATTTTTTAAAAACTCATAGGGAACTCTGTCAAAGCCTGGGGCTTTATCGCACTTAGCTTTTAATAATACAGTTATTAATTCAATTTCAGAGAATTCCGCGTCCAAATAATAATCTGCAACTGTCGGCTCTGCATAGCTGACACCACTGGCTAGTAGTGGAGGGTTCAATAAATTTTCGAAGTGATTTATACACTCTTCAGGTGTAATATTTCCTATATGCTTATTAGAATGTGTTTTAACATGATTGATCGCCCGCCAATAGTTCCTTGTATCTTGGACTTGGTTTAGATTTTGAACAACTTTAACGAATATCCGATTTTTTTGTCACCACACATAATTTTTATGTGCTAAAGTTTATTTGCTTCAAATATTTCATTCTGATGCTGCAAGAGTTTATTCTGCGAAAGATATTAAGTTAATTAAAAACGCTTTTTGCTTAATTTTAAACATTGATAATCAAACCAAAGCTGTTTGTTCTTTAAATAATTCTTACGATTATGTATTAGTTTGAAATTTGCCGCATTAATTATGCTTTCAGTTACTCTACATACATTTTCTTGGTTGTCATTACTCAACTTATAATATAATCTAAATTATCTAAATCTAACTAAATTACTTGAGTTCGTCAAGTAGAACTCCTCTTAATAAAAGAAGATTATTGTTATTTTTTTCAGTAAAAACTAAGTTTTATTTAGATTATCGAATAAGTAAATTGTTACATACTCCTCAAGTTAACGCCAGAAAGGATTTGTATCGGTACGCATAGGCCCCGAGGCCCACCTGTTGTCAGCTGTAGACTGGAGCTAACAAAGTGGAGTTCGGCCAAACTGACATGTTCAATATATCTGTGCCTGTTATATCAGACATTACCGCTCTCAACTTATATATCGTATTATGTCATATATATTAGTACTATGTTAGGTCCAATACGCATAGGCCCCGAGGCCCACCTGTCGTCAGCTGTAGACCGGAGCTAAATATGATCAAAGTGGTGCTCGGCCAAACTGACATGTTCACATATGTGTGCCTGCCTTATCTGACATTACCGCTCTTAGTTTATATGTATCGCACTATGTCATATGGGTGTGTCTTTAATAGAAACCGTTAAATAATACTTTCTGTTATATAAAAATTTGGTACATATCTGCTACATTACATATCATACATAACATAGTACATACAGTAAAGATGTCTTGTTGCACCAGGCGAAGTTAGGGCAAAGAAGCCCTCTCTAACATTTAACCTGGGGCGGGCTGCTTGCAAGGACAGATCGCTCAGCGGTCACCAATCCAAGCAGCAGCAGCCGAGCTCGACGTTGCTTGATCCGGTTATCTTACGATAACCGATGTACCCGCTACACTGCGCCATTGGCATAACAGTGCTCATAGAGATCTACCCACTGTTTACAAAACACTATTAATTAAATTGTAACGACGAAAAACGTCTAATGTAGCTATGCAATGTATCGACAAATTAAATTATCAATTATATTCGATTTATTAGGTATAGACATTGAAATACCTGTAATAAATGCAGCTGTATATCAGGATTAATCTGTAAACATTTCCACGCTAGTAGTAATTTCAATTTTGCTGTTCACAATAGCAATTAACTAACTGTAATTAGTTATTGACAATTCCTAAATAATCGTTGTATATCTGTTACATGTTCTTATTGTATTTGAATACAATTGTTTTTATTAGAAATAATTAATATGACGAAATTGAAAAGTGTGTTACATTGATCAAAATAGGTGTTAAGAAATGGATTTCATATTTGATTTACCTAACAAATCTCTTTATTACACTAAGAGATCTATTATGGATTGCTAACGTATTATATTATTTTGGAGTTAATGAGGCTACTTATAGAAACTGAAATTTCTAGTAAATAGCCAGAGACCAAATAGTTCATAATATAGACGAAAAACAGTCAAAACCTTTTTATCATTCCTTACGTTCTTTAACATAATCATAGATACAGAAAAAAGGGCATTCTAGTTTTCTAAGCATAGCGTAGCTATAGTGGGAAGGGTTGATTCACGTAAATTGTTTATTTTAGCTCTATTTATAGTTATAATTATGAAGATTTGCAATTAAACAATTCTCTATTTTAAATAATACAATAGTCAGTTTCAGGTTTCCATGTAAACAACTTCTTGACAAGCATATGATTACTTTTTAAATATCTCGTCATGTTGCAGTACATTTAGGACATTCATAGATTAGAAAAGAAAATATGTCACAAATAGAAGACATATTTTACAGGACAGTTTACATCTAGAGGACAGTTTTAGGTAAGATTCGGATGGTCAGTCAATAAGAAAGTAAACAAAAAGTCCTAACAAAATCGATACCTTAGATTGAATTTTGAGTTTAGCTCCAGTTCACCTTTATTTTATTGCAGCGTCTGGTATCTGACGCTGTCTGATATTATGTAGAATATTATTTAGGATATGATGCAAGAAAAGCAATTATATTTGATAGAAACTGTGTAAATTCTAAAATATTAAGATAATAAAAGATTTGTTCGTTAATAATTTGTGAAAAATACATGTGAAGATGCTGTAGTATCTAGAAAAACATATTGTCAAATGAGACACGAATCTACAACTATGAACTAGAGTAACAATAACCCGAAAGCAACTATTTCGGAGTGGAGCCAAAAGAGCTCGATGAGTCTTGGCTTGGCATCCCACAGCAATCGGCTAAGTTACGTCTGGTCGTGTTTGTGTACAAAACTGAATGGCATGTTTCACACCTTATAAACCGGAAACAAAGCCAGTTTTGTGTTGTGTTTGGTTGAATGAGTAGGCGAAGCTTTTACCTGTTCTGATAAATCGGTTTTGGCTGACCCTCACGTTGTGTTTCTTCACCTTTACATGGAAACAGACGAGTGGCGAGGAAATGGAGGAAACGAACAATAAATTTTCATTTGTAAATTTAAAAAGTTCAATCTATTACAATTACAATCACCGTAACTCCCATGATACATTTAAGAAAAAGAGACTCATTAAATTGAAATAAGAATATCTCAAACTTACATGTGAGACAAAATAGCCTACTATTAATATTAGATTTAGTGTTGAGCACAAATTAAAAGATTTACATAAACTTTTTGGTAATAATAAAAGGAATAGAACAACTTCCTTTGTTAGTATATGACTAAAATTATAGACATCAATGAAGACAGTCTATACTTCTCTGGGAGTTATACTAAAACAATACGTACAATCTGAGTAGTTTCATACGATACTTGTACTATATAGAATTTGATAGTATATTATAAAGTATTCCCTAAGTTTTACAAACAATTTTGAACAAAATTACAGTACTTCGGACATTTGCCTTTGTCATGGGCTACAAAAATACATTACACTTGGTTTCAAAGATGGGAATCTTCATCAAGTGTCAAAATCTTAATGCATAACCTTAAGATCATTGACAACAACTAAATGATGTAGCATTGATTTACTCCGAAGTGTTTTCGTTGTCATCATGGTTATCAATTAGAACAATGTTGAAATGTTCGCTTAACCAAAAACCCATGGAGAAATGCACCGTTATCAGTGTCGATTTTGCCTACAAAAATATAGCTACATACAAAAAGTTATTAGAAAAGTTTGTTTTCGAGGTATTGAGCGAGCAGATAGAATTATTCTATAGAATACATAGAATTCAAATTCTTCAAACCCCTTGTCTATCGTTCAGCCAAAAATGTATGTTAAAGACTGAAGATTGAATATAACAATCAATAGCAACCCTTACCGATCTGCCTGTAATTATTTTTTTATAACAAAAAAAGTCAGTTCACTTTAGTCACGGAAGGATAATTAATTGACGTGTCAGTCAGATAACCAGCAGACTATGACGTGCTCACCACGTCTACCACGTGCCTTCAGTCTACTGTTCAGTGAACTGCATCCCGTTCTCGTCATTAGAAATACTTCATTATCTAGCTTAACACAAGCTTTCATGACACTTTTACACGCTTATTTCTTATTATAAATTAAAAGCTGTTTTGAGCGCAGTATAAAACCCACTTCACTGTATAAAATGATTAATACTGATATAATTGATATTGATTATGATATAATTGATGTCCTCTACCTTACGTAACTGTGAAGAATAGACTTCATACATGTAAGGTGCCGGTCAGGAAATTCACAAACACGCGTGTAGTTATAATAGAAAACTTTGTTTGAATTTAATAAACAATGTACATCCTGATTTTATTATAATTACAAAATAATAAGTATTAAAACTAACCGTGAACTTATTTTCTCTTTCCATTTTTGAATAATTTGTTTGTATATCGTGTAAGCCAGTCGAGCATTTATTTAAAGTAGGTAATATTAAAAGTTATGTTTAAAGCCCGAGGTGAACGTCCGTAACTTGACAAAAAACCAAGAAAATAAATAATAATTCATAGTTGTTTACATTAGCCAACTAATAGTTCAAATCAAATCAAATCAAATTACTCTTTATTTTCAAATATACAATAATTACAATTACATGATTATTACTATGAAAATACCGTCACATGGGCCGAGGCCTATGCGTGACGGCGAGCTCTTATTTACAACAATTTTAATAGAACAGACTTTTTTATAAATCCATACAATAAGCAAAATTCAGCTCACACACCAATGATTGACATAAGTGTTAATCATATTGTTAAATAGTTTTATTTTTTTCTACCGTTTTGTTGTAGTATCACCAAAGATAAAATTTAAGTAATTTAAATGCTGTTTTCATAGAACAGCTGACTGTAGCCATCTGCTCAGTCAAACTTTAACATTATCTGTTAACTACTCCTTAACTACTCGCTCTGTGCATTATAACTTGGCGTGGGATTTGAACTTGTCAAAGCACAAAGCTCTTAATATTTTAACTTCTTATGAGAATCAAAACTGGATTCCTTTATTAACCGTTTTAAGCCAAACGACGTTTAGCTAGAATAAGAATACAACCAGTCATGTAAAGTTTGCACGGTATCAGGTTGCACGGTATCATGTTACCCACTTCTCCCACACGTAACAAGAGTTCGTGCTATTATACATTTTCTTTCATATTAAACCTTTAAAACAATTAGAATTCCGTTGAAACTGTTCTAATTAGAAATGAAAATACACAGTTTCTACCTTTTTGAACTGAAACCAATGGATTAAATGTATCTTGTAATTAAGATAGAATGTGCTGCTTGGTAGTTTTATAGTACTGATAATATTATATATCTTTAACTGTCAGGGATAACATACTTTTGTCCATAAAAGAACTATTTGTCAATAGTAATGTAAACTATTATTATAATTACCATGGATAAATATAGCATAACCGTATTAACTTAATAGTTTTGGAACTTCAGCCCACTTGAAAATTCGGTGTTGGATATATTATCAGATATCAGACTAAAGATTACATACAGAATATATTGGAATCGCACATTACAAAATCAGTCCAACTTAAACCAAAATGATTCAAAACTCACAATAAGATGAGCACAGTGTATTAATACTTGCAGTTGTTTAATTTCCTTAGCTACTCAACAATATGCAAGCTAAAGGTTACTCAAACTCAATCACTGAAAGTGTATTGCTTTTAGTGAGACATGATGATAATTGTTTTGGGCATAACACGTAGAAGTTATTTCCCTAATTTATTAAAACAAATAACAAGCAATAGTTCATTAGTAGTCTATTTAAGAAACGTTTTTGCTATCAAAACTGTTTTGGTACTTTTCTTTGTTATTAGTTTTACACAACAGGATGATTTTAATAAACGAGAAATCTATTCTAAACCAGGGTTTAGAAAAAAATGTAAGGTTCATTTATATATAAAGTTATAAAAAAGAAGAATGTCTAGTTTCAAACTCATTATTATGGCAAGAACACTCATTTCTTTTTCCATACCACGTTCAATGTTTGAATGATAAGGAAACGTTTTCTTAAAATCTAAATTAATTTACGGCATATTTTCAAGAAACTACAATTTATATACAGTCTCCATGTGATGGTTTCCGCACTGCTTGATGAAAACCTATGCATTTTCCAAAAATTAGAAATTCTTATTTACATGTACCTATATTACGTGTATTTTTATGTTTGAAAATGTTATGCTTATTTAGAAAATATAAATTAATACACATTTTATTAAAAACTGATCACGTAATATAGGAAGCTTCTGTGTCAATTTTGTTGTTATGAAATTAATTAGTAATTCTTTATTGTATATTTGTATTAATTTTTAAATATACTATTTAAATATTTTTTCCTATGTTGCCTTATTTATTTTATTGAGATTTGTTTAATTACCTGTTGACTAGCAATCCGTATCTAAGCTATAAGTTATCTTTAAGTGTTCATTTTTTATTTGTAACATACTTTCTATAAATATTTTATGTGTACTGAGACACGACAAGAGCTTTTAAAAGTAAACATATGCTCGTCAATAAATCGTTTCAGGGAAAGATGAAACTGGAACATATGTTATTTGAAACAGAGAATTTTTCAAATTGCAACTCTTAATCATTAAAACTAGAACTGAAGCTAAACTAAACAATCACAGGGAATCAAAACTTTCCCACTCTACGGGTAGAAAACTAGAATGATGAGTCTTTTCATCGTTTGGCTGCTTTTGTCCGTATTATCGACTGTTTGGTTACTGGCTGTTTAATAGAAATTTCAGTTTCTAATAATTGGTCGCATTAAATCCCAATTAATATAACACTTTTACAAATACTAAATAGTTCCCTTGTTCTCATTATAAAGGTTTATTAGATCACTCATTTACGAAATCCTACTTTTAATACCTATTTTGATACATTTAACAAACATTGTAATTTCGTCGTGATCATTATTTCTTGTAAATACAATTAGTATATTCAAACAAACAATAAGAACATATGAAAGACATGAAACAAAATACGCTTCTTTAAGGGATTTCTAGTAACTAATTAGGCTACAGTTAGTTGATTTCCAGACTGTTTCTGAAAAACCATATTACAAATTAATATTAGCGTGGAAACGTGTTGATACGAGTATTAAACCTTGTATACGGTTGCATTCATTACATGTATTTGAATAATTTACGCCTAGCAAATTGAATATCATCGATTTGTTAATACATAATTGCATAGTTACACTAGACACTTCTGATTGTTAAAATTTAATTATTAGTATTTCGTAAACCGTGAATATAACTCTATAAGCATTGTTATGTATTTTAGATTATCAAAATCATAGCAGTGGTTATAAATTTTAGCAAACGGGGTTTATATGAAATTCATACATTTCTACTATCTTTGACAGTATTAATGAAACATATTTACCATTAAGTAAGTAGATCTATACTACAGAGCAGTGAATGACAAAACTATTAATTAATTGTTATCAAGAAAAACTAAACAAACGAGGAATCATTTAAAACGTCTCTGTTTATCGTATTTGTGCCTCTATTTTATATCCTGAATCTTTGATACGACCTCGATACCTCATTGGAGCACAGTGATTACATTACTTGTAATAAAATTTTAAGAAAACAGTTTTATACTTATGTAGAATTACATATAACATTAACCACAGTTATGTTATTAACCCATATGGTTTGCAAACTATATTGAACAAATAACAGAATTTCGGACATTTGACTTTATTATGGGTTACTAAAAAAGAACCTCAAGGCATTGACTCTTGACAACAAATGAATGATTCAAAATGTATTAACTCTAAAATGTTTACGTTGTCATTATCTGTTTCTATGTTGCTTACATAAAAATAAACGTAATTATTTTTATGTAATTATTGAATAACTTTATTCAAAGTAAAGCAACATGCAAAGAGTCTGTGGTAAAGTTCGTTTAAGAGATAATCTGCAAACAGATAGACGGATATACAGATTAAAATGTTTCCAACACCTTCGCTGACGCTTAACAAAAAGTGTGTGTTATAGTCTAAAGATCGAATATAACAATCAATAGTAACCCCTGCTGATCTGCCTGTAATTATTTTTTTACAACAAACTTTGTTCACTTTAATCATGGAAGGATAATTGACGTGTCAGTCAGATAACCGGCAGACTATGACGTGCTTACCATCACCCCCAGTATGCTGTTCAGTGAACTGCGTCTCGTTTCCGTTATTAGAAACACTTTATCTGTTTTTTAAATGTGTTTAATATCTAGCTTTACCTTATTATCTACGTTGACGTATCTTGATTTAATTTCAACGGTATAATCCCAAAACCAGTTTTAAGCGCAGGTGGCATACCACTTTACTGTATAAAATGATTATTATCATAAAATGTATGTAGTGAGTCTCAAACTAATGTGAAGAATACACTTCAAACTTCTAAGATGTCCTTTAGAAAATTCATTAAGACGCATGTTGTTTTTAGATAAACTTAGTTTGAACTTAATAAAAAATATATATATATATATATATATATATATATATATATATATAAAATATCCTATGCTTCAAAAGCAACTACTTCTTTTTGCGGGCTATGAATTTATGTTTTGCACGGGGAAAAACTTTCACTTCGCGTCACGGACCGTCACCTCAAGCTTGTTTGCTCTGTAGCCACTAGGCATGACTCTTATCGCGGCCATTTTGATATCAGAGCATTTCTCAGTTCAGTTCAGTGGCTAGCCAAGTGTGCTAGTGAAAGATTACTGCCGCTCCTGTTTGAAGTGACGAGCTGTTTGGGGGGGGGGGGGGCCTAGGGATGTATGTTTTTGCAGAAGTGTGAAGGGGGGTAATGGAAACGCAGTAGCGGGACTGACCAACAGAAGTACATAAATACTTCTTATAACGAGCTTTCAATAAAATCAAACACAGCCTAAAATATATGGTAAAATGCTAGTTTAAATAAATCTACGAACTACTAATTTATTTATTAATGAATCCACCGTAAAATTTATTAACTTACTGCATAAATTAATAGCAGTATTTGAAGCTCATTGGATTCTAAATTGAATTTCAGCACGTTTAATATTATTCCTATTCCAGTTCACTATTAGTTTCGTCCTGATGAGATTTTAAGAAGGACCAAAAATAAATGTATTATATATTTTCTAGCTAAAAAGCCGTAATGTAATTTAATGCCTGAAGAAAATTAGTCTTTCAACTAATTATTATTATAATCTTTATTCAATTACATTGGGCCTTACCTTGCATTCACTTAACGAATAAATTACGTAAAAACAGATTTTAATACAAATGTTACTGAAGAAACGTCAAAACTATTAACTGACTTTTAACAGATAAATTAAAATTTTAAAATGTCAAAATATTAAAAGACAAGTCCAACGAGATACGGAAAAAACAAGATATTTAATAAGATTTTATTCCAGAATCTTAATTTCTTATTACAGTTATTATAAATCCATAAGTTCATTTTTAGAATTTAATTAAAATGGAAATAAATCAATTATATCGGAGATACAAGATTTTAGTCAAAATGCTACTGACCAAATCATAAAAAATATAAATTATAATAATAAAAATATATAATTTTTTATTACTTTAATATTTAGAATTCAGTGATCATTGTAATACATGAAATGTAAAACACACTTCAGAAATGTGTATGAAATTAATAGAAAATATAGATATTTTATGTTAAAGAATACAGTATCGCATAATTAATATTAAATATAAAAAATTACATTTAATAATTATCCAGCGAACTGTTATAAGAGGTAGTTACTTCAGTCGGTCAGACTCGAGACTGCCTTTATTTTTTTAATTTTAATGACAAAGTAATAAATATTGTAATAAAACGTTACTTATTGTTACTTCTCCTACTAAAGAATAATTTATGTACACATATAAACCAATATAGTTCTAAGAAATTGATTGTAAAAGTTAGGTTTGAAGCCCTTGGTGTGCATGCATAACATGCTGTATATATTAGCTCACTAATATTCGCAACAATAATCGAAATAAATCTTTTTATTATTGTCAAAGACTTTGCTGTTTATTACTGTACTGTTGTAGATTCACCAAAGACGAAAGTTAAGGAGTTGAAATGCTGTTGTCATAGAACAGCTGACTGTAGCCATCTGCTCAGTCAAACTTGAACATTATCTGTTAACTACTTCTTAACACGCTCTGTGCATTATAACTCGGCATGGGATTTGAACCTCTCTAAGGACAAAGCTCTTAACTTTATGCTTCTTATGAAAATCAAAACTGGGATCCTATATTAACCATTTTAAGCTAAATGACATTTAGCTAGAATAAGAATAAGACCACCAGTCCTGCAAGGATTTTACGGTATCAGGCAATCTACTTCTCTCACACATAACAAGATTTCATTATATTAATTATTTTCGTTCCTTTCTTACTCGTTACTTTCTGTGTTATCCTACGGGCGAAAAACACACAATTGGAAAGTGTCTTACGCGTTCTAACTAGATAGTCACAGATAATTATTATACTTAAACTAGCTGTTTACCGTGTCTTCACAAGAAATTTCGTAGCGTTTTGCGCATGTATGAGCATTCCTGGTTGGAGTGAATTATATTTTCATAGCCAATGTTGATTTTGTCTCGTTTAATATTAATCATAGTTTTTTTTTTATGATTAATAAAATAATTGTCAAAAAGTGTATATTTATGGCAATTTTGTTTATTACGGCCCTAGTACTTTTTGTGCTATAGTTGACTTTGCCTTGTTTCCTCGATCATGGAAATTTCATACACTGATCTGAGAACCCTAATTTCTGACGAAAGACAACTGTGTTTGATTTTTCAACAGACTTTATTTGTAATAAATTTAATTACAAATTAGTAACTTTTTCATTGGTATCTGCGTTATAGTACTGACCAAGCATTGCATACTTTATATTTGGTAAAATTAAAAGTATATTTTTACTAAAACTTTTAATTTTTATCATGATATTATTTTCTATTCTGTGCTGAACAGCGGTTGCAGAAAAGGTTTAAATAAAAAGTGTTGTTACTATTAATCTTAGAGTAAGCTTACAAAACTATAAATGGCAGCACCTTTTAAATAGTAGTTAAATTAATTAATACTATGGTTGTGCACAAAAAATGTTTACACCGAACAGTTCATTACATTTAACAGGCTCTTATAATCTGTACTATTATATAAAAATCTTATATTTCTGTTCATCTGATTTTTTTATTAAACTTTTACAGTATTTTAATTGTAAAATATCAATTCCCTTATTCGAGGTAGATATAAATCCGACAAATCAGAAATCATTATAATTGTACAGCAATTCTTGAGTTATAATTAGGGTAACGAAGCCTACATTGTTTTATGTATAAAAATTTCGAGTATGTGTTGATTTTAACGATTGTACGGTACACCAGTTCTAATGTTAAAGGAAAATACATAGCTTCCCTTTTAAAAACTGAAATAAATGAGTTAAATATTGTGAAACTTGTAATAGAGATAGTAACTGTTGTAGGGTAGTTTCATAATACTGTGAAGATTACAAACTGAAACGATCATTTCAGTCTGGATCATCTGTAATGTTTCTATAGCAGCCGGCGCTGTCAGGGCTAATATAGTTTTGCCGGTCAAACTACCATTTGTCAACAGAAATACAAACTATTATTACAATTGTCATTGAGAAATATAGCATTACCATATTTACTTTATAGCTTTGGATCTTCAATCTACTTGAAAATTCAGAATTGGATATGTGAATTAAATGTCAAAGATTTATTTATATTGAAACCACACATTACAAAACCAGTTCAACTTACACCAAAACGTTTTGGAACCCACACTAAGTTTATTCTTAGTGTATGATGACTTTGCAGTTGTATGCGCTTGGATTTCCGTAGTTATTCAACAATGTTCTAACTACAAGTAACTCAGACTCGATAACTCAAGGTTTATTACTTGAGACACGATGGTTTTTGTTTTTATTGTAAAACTTAGAAGAACTTTTCCTAATTTCCTAACACATAACAAGCATTATTAATGTTCAGTTTAGGTCCTGTTCGCTTTTATATTATTGCAACGCCAGGTATCTGACACTGTCTCAAAATTGTCTCCCTGAATCATGTTCATCTGAAGATATAAAATAATATCGGCGACGAAGAAGCTAAAAACGAACTTTTACATCTTTTCGACATGAGAGACACCTAGACTACAAAATATGATAGTATAGTATAATCTAGATGAAGTGGCAGTATCACTGTCTCATCAGGTGTACAATGTAGTGCACTAAACTTTTTCTGGAGTGCACACGATCTCTAGGCACGGCGAAGCAACCGTGTGTTCTCCTTATAGCTATATAATAGGAAGGTTTGATTCAATATATTATGTTCAATATATATATATATATATATATATATGCATTCACATTCCACTTATTGCTAGGTTATGTGTAACAAGCAATACTTTAGAAGTACTTTATGTAAAACAATACTTTCTTTAAAAAAATGTTTGGCACTTTTTTTAGTTATAATTCACTAGGGGATTATTTAAAAATTTCACTAAACCGTACCTGTAAGATCTATGGGCTAAGATTTGGGTACACGCTTCATTTACATTTTAAGCTATAAATAAGTAAGAGGCATATAAGAGAACGTTAACTAAATTTAATTTAAGAAAATAAAACCACATTTATTTTGTAAAAGATTATTCCTTAAGACGCGTGAACCCAAGCTAAAGGCGTATATGAGATGAGTAATGTAAAAAAATAATGAGGTTACAAGTATATTCTCGTTAAGTTCCATTAGGTAATAGTTTTAAAAAGGATCATTCATAAAAGTTCGAGCATCCTACGGAATTCAAAACTGTGTTGGTACACTACACTAAACTTAGTTTTCAGAATCTAAAATCAGAAACTAATCTATCAGAAATTGCTGCACTTTCCTACATGGAGCATGAACAAATAATGAGGTTACAATGCTCCAATGAGATATCTAGATGGTTTCAGAGCTCCAGGGTATAAACGACAGGTACACGCCCGATAAGCAGACACGCAACTAATGAGTCCTCTTTGTTTTGTTTCTCTGATATTAATTAATGAATGGTTTTGTCATTCACTGCCCTGAAATACACATCCACTTCCTTAAAGGTAAATACATTTCATTAACACTGTCTATGACAGTGAAGAAAATAGTTAAGTACTTATTCAAATTCTTGTTTGTTAATATTTCTAATCAATAAATATAATAGAAATATACATTTCATACACAGGAAGCACAATCTATATGTCATAGTAAATCTATCATCGGGAGAGTAACTTCAAATTTAATAGGATAAACCACAATATTATTCTTATTCCAATTAAAATTAAAAATATGATATTTTGTAAGATTTATCAATGATAATCATCAACTTTATACACAATAAATAAATCTTGAGACACAATAAAAACCATCGTGTCTCAAGTAATACACCTTGAGTTATCGAGTCTTAGTTACTTGTAATTATAAAATTGTTGAATAACTAGGGAAATCCAAGCGCATACGACTGCAAAGTTACAAAAGAACATATACTTTTTAAATATTAGGGTTTGAATATCAATAGGTGGGCAATCGTAATAATAGTCTCTTAATATAACGCGTTGGTAATAGAATAGAAAAACTATTAACTATTAAACTAAATATTAACTCTTAAATAAAAGTATTTTAAGCTTTAAAATTAGAAACTTTTCTTATTTAAATAGTGTTAAAATAATGTTTTCCTCCCTTATACGTTGTTCAATATCAAATAATGTCTTGGAATTCTTAAACAAAAGAATTATTAGAGTTTTTTGTGGTTTAGTGCAGTCTGCAGGCATTGAAATGATGTAAATCCAATCCTTCGGTTTTTTTGAAGTGAAAACTTCTTTAGGCGCGTTGAACGTTTTGGTAGAGGGTAAAATCCTCGGTTCGCGTCACCGACATGCTAATGATACTAACCTGCATGAAAAAGTCAGTCTCGCTGTGTTTTTTAACCCTAGACTTGGCCGCGGACTACTAACCTGCATGAAAAAGTCAGTCTCGCTGTGTTAAAACTGTCCCGGCGGAGTATGAAAAACAGACTGCGAAAATCAGTGACCTTTACGGCTTCCTCTCGCGATTTAAAATTGAAGCCAATGTCGTACAATTCTGTAAGATGCGTCAAATTAAAGCTCTTAATATTGGCAATCATTGGTTACATTTTTAAATATTAAAAAAAATTTCTAAATAATTTTGATTATTGTTTACATTTTACATAGCGTTTACAATGACAAGAAAAAAGTAGTAAGCGAGGATTTTTTTTATTTTTTGGTCAGACAAAATTTGTCAGAGAGAAAGTTGTGTGAAAATAGATGAATATTTTTTTTGTAATTTATCATTTTTTTATTGGAAGTTTAGTTTAGCCTGTAGTAGCGTATGAAGTGATGAGTGAACGTTTCTGCCGGAACTGTAGTTGGCGCATTGGCTCACTGATACCGTATTAACTCAATAAATTAGTTTATTGTGCAATAAAAATACCTTTACGAAAGAACCAAGTTAATTTAACTAATTTATTAGTTTTAAAAATATTGTGGGTTTAATTGTTATTGCAATTATATACTTTATCCGTAGCAATAACTGTATTATTTACAACGGTGTTCAACTCACTGTTGTTCACTTGGTGTTTACTCACTTATAAATGAATAATGAAAACAACGAATATATTTTTAAACATTTTTTAGTATTTGTACGAATATTTGTATTTAAAATTTAGCATTATTCATTTTAATTATGTTTTTTAATATTTAACCTCTTCATCATGAAATGAGTATTATTACGGTATAAGATTTATCTTACTAGCGTGGTAAAATAGATTTCTAGTTATTTGATAATATTTTTTTGTGGATTTTAAAATTGGAAAATTAAAAACGCGTCACATTTACAATTACAGATGTACTGCTACTATAACGTATTGTTAATTACTCTCAACTTAATAGTTCCGTTTTCACTTCTATCGGCAGTCCCACGACTGCTACTGTTTATGTATGTATGGGTTGTTTTGTTCTGCTCCTGCAATTAGTAACTTTCAACTATATTAATAAAGTCCATAACGAGCCTATATAATTTATCACCAAGGAAACATACTTTTTCAAAAGCCTAAACTAAACTAATTAAATAAAAACATTTTATACGTATACGTATGTCGATCTTGATTACGTCATACGTACCTGGCATTCCCAGCACAATTGTTCTACCTCGTCATTGCTAAAAATATCACGGCTTCAAACTAATCTGTACGACAGTTTCAGATAAACTCTTTAAACATATTTTACTATAGTAGAGGACGTGAGAGAGTTTATGTAATCGTATTCACTCACATACAAAGATATACTTACTATTATTCGTTTTCTACATTATTTTAGTCTTTACTACACAGCGTATTGTGTCCCGTTACTTAAAAAAATACCAAAGAAATTATATATTTTGTTTAATCACATGTAAACACGTACTTAAAATTGTATTAGGGTTTTATATGTTAATCATGTGTAGATTAAGATTGCTTATTATTGCATAATACAAGTGTCGGTAACAATTTGATCGATTGTGAGTAAAGCACGGTTATAGAAGTAAAAAATGTATTCTGTAAATAAAACGTCATATTTTATCACTATGGACTGGTCCTTACCCATCCTTTTGAATACGATCGTTCTTAGTCCACAATAAATATTATAAAAATAACATATTTATGTGTACACTGTGTATTAAATTTTTTCATAATAATGAATTTATATATGTCAACAACAATAAATTTAGATTTAAAAAAAAGCTATAAAAAAAACAAAAATCATATGTTCAACTCTGTTTTTATATTAAACTGTTATTAATTCACAGAGAGATAAAGCAAAGAAACGAACAAATTACATAGTAATGTCTCCGCTTAAATATTTCAAAGTGTAAATAAAATATCCTCCACTGTATTCAAAACCTAATAAAGCACTACATCCATTATTAAGATTAGTGAGACTCTTTTCTAACCATTTTAACAAAGTAATTTTTATTCGTAAAGAATTCGCATTTTATTTACTAAAATAGTGCATAACTAACGAATATTTAAATACTAACATTTAGCAATGATTGCAACTTTTAACACTACAAGCTATTTCACTAGTCGAGTAACTCTAACTCTCCAACAAAGTGAGATTGGAAAGCTTATAGCGAAAGAAATTGATTTTCCACGTTGGTGGTTAAAGCTGAATTTAGAAGAGGAACAAGTTCCTGTTGGAGTTTACTTCTTCACCACGCAATACAGCTCACTTTATAGTTTTGTCACTAATACGGAAAAGAAACTGTAGGAAAGGAGTTGTAACAGGGCACGGGTTCTCCTAATAGTGCCTTATTTATATTACTCAGCTCACAGACCACCTGACCCTTCTAGGTTTCAACATCTCTGGTGGTTAAAAACTGTAACTTAACAAAAATCATATAACTGCCTTGACAAATTCTTATGTTAAGATGTAAACATACGAGAAAAGCGAGCCAAAAATCCAAACCTTTCTACTGCTCTCAGGTAGAAAGGTTTGGATTTTAACCTCTCTAGGTTAAATTCCATACCTAGAGCCCTACAGTACAAAATTTAGACCGTCGGTCTGTTTTTTCTCTCCATTGCTTGGCTCTTGTAGACAGATTGTAAGGTTTCATAATTTGGTATATAGGTTTCTCTTAGTCCATGCCAAACGGTATTTATTTTAGGGTGAAAACCACAAAGGGCATTTTATACGACTATATGTCCGTCTTTTTATCCGTCTCTGCGACAACCCTTGGTAAGAAGATCATAGAGATTTGAATCTCAGTACATAAGTCCTTCTTCGTCCATTGAAAACGCTATCGATTTTGGAGTTATCAAAGAGTTGTATGTCCGTCTGTCTATGCAATAACCTGTGATCTGAAGATGGTTGGGATGATTTATATGGTTTTCATTGTCCTGGAAGAGCTGTATCTATTTTGGGGTTAAATCGTTAAAAGACAATACATCCGTCCATCTGTCTGCTCACATGTGCATGTGCAGTAATTTTTTATAGAAATATCATAGTTTTGAAACTTTGTGTATAGGTTTGTCTTAGTCTAAGGAGGACCTGCATTGATTTTGGGGTAAAAGGTCAAAAGTTTGTCCGTCCGTAAGCCTGTTTCTCTACCCTTTGTCTTATTCTTCGATACTTCGTATCGGCTAATTAGCAACATTATTGTATTTCTGAAACACAGTCTCCAAGACCTATTGTACGGACGCTAAAACCTTTGAAGCGTGTAAAGAAGTCAATGCAGATCTGATACTCCCTACCTTGTCTCTCCTACATCAGTTGCTTCTGTGTCACAGCTAGGTAACATCGGGTAAAGCCGCCGCTATTGTGTCACATCAAATACTAGTATACACCATCTTCTGTAGACCTGTGTTCTGTTGCTGCTTTATGTTACGTAACACAACAGTTTACAAGCATGGTAACTGGCACAATACAATACATCTCTACAACACCGACTTTCACTTGTATACATAGTGTGTTGGGAGGTAAAATATTGGGTTTTTAATTTGTAAAAACTGAAAATAACCTCGATTTGCAATTTTAAGAGATTGCTAACCAATATGCAATTGAGGCAGGAACTTTATAATGTCGCTGACATCGAAACCGTCAATGATTCGACTTTATTCACTTCATAAGCTACTAATGTTATTTATATGAGTATCATTTCTAAGGGTAAACTGAAACTAATAACTGTTTATGAGTTAGACAGTTAACGATAAAATCGGTACAGAGTGATCGTATTTGTTACTGAAGACGAATAGTTTTAAAGCATGATAGCATTTGTCATCTGTGCTAAAAAAAATTATAACCCTATTTAGAGGATTTCTATCCTAATCTATCCACTTCTTGAAGTGTTTGAAGATGCAGGTTCATAAAAATGCCCGTACACTCCAAAAAAGTGCATCAATGGACAAAGCCTCAAAAATTATCATGTTACCTTACTGATTTACCAACGGCATAATGAGCAAATTATGAAAACCCTAACTATGTCACTCTACAGCAGAAAAAACTCTCTTTAAAAAAGTATTGTTTTTTTATAACAAGAGTTCGCATCAGTATTTTGCATGGTTGATGTTACAAGACCCTCAAACTTTTCAAAGGTTGATGAGGGAATCGCTTTATTATGAGTAATGTACAAGGTTATCATAGGCTCTCCACCTAGAAAATTCTGCTGTAAGACAACTACTTTAACATGTATTCTTTGTTGCCTGGGTTTCAAATATCCGGGGTAAAATATTGCTATCCACCGCTCAGATCCATTCTAAATTAAAAGATGATAACCTTTACAAGCTTAGCACTCTATCTACATCTGCAGCGTAATTCTCACAAGCAACACTTTACTTTAAGTTTAGAGAAATATTGCTAAACCTGGAATACATTTAAGCAAAACGTGTGAAATTTATTTTGAAATACTTAATCGATGTAGCATTTAAAATGTTCATTGTTTTTTTATAGTCATACAACTATTTATTCATAATTTTCGATTCTTTAAATGTTAAAGCAAGTTTAAAAATGCATGCCTTTAGATTATAATTAAAAATTTAACCACATTACTATGCTAATGTATAATCATTAGGTTAATTTTGTACCAAATTTACGGAAATGAATAATACTTATTTTAAACAATTTCAGTGAGAGATATGTACTGTAGTAATTTTAAAAGAATATTGTATAGTTTTAATACGAAACATATAATTATTGTAGAGTAAAAGATTCTTGTATTTTTTTAACTTGATATAAAAGAGAAACTGTGGTTGTAAAAGGAAAATAATGCAAAGTGAACGAAGAGGAAGGGGCGCAAGAGTCCAGCGATTTAGTGCACAATACGCCTTTATTCCTCATAACGAGTGCTGATAGTGGCTCCTGAAATCTTCGATATAAACACCATTGTGTTCCACCCTTGATGGACTATTTGTTGACTCAAATAAAACGATCCCATTTCACTAACAGTCGATTGTTCTGCGTAAAATATGGACGATGGCTTTGTCGTAGAAATTATATCCTCCATAAAAACACAATGCACAGGTTATTGCTCAATTATTGTAGGTAAAAAAAAAAGAAAAAAATTTCGAATGGTTCAACAATATTAATATACATTTTTCATTTAATCAATTGCTAAAGAAGTAGTTACATAATTATTTAATCATACGATTATTCTTTACTGAACGAACCAAATACAGAATAAAGTTTTGTGAAGAACTAAGGATTCTTCAAATCCTTACTTGTTTGGTAAGTGAGTAACCTGTACTCGAGTTCCAGCAGTTGTACAGCGAATGTTTTTATAAATATTTGTTGAAATATACTACAACTTAAAAGAAAGAAGACGAAATTTAATCTAGGTTTTTAGGAATAATTGATAAAATACCATTCATATTCAATGCTAGCTATTTATTGTAAAGGGAATGAGCGGTACAGAGGATAAATTTGAAATGTCACCACCTCCTGACTATTTCTACGTTTCTTCAGATATTAATCCTGGATTATTACTTACCAATTTTAAGTAGGCACTACTTACTTCTGATTAAGTTCATATTTACGGCCGCCGTCTTGGATTTGATATATTAAGTTACATAACATTTTACAATGTAAAATTAGTGTTGTGATGCATTGTTTCAATTTATTTCTTATAATGAAAACGATGACATAATTTCTTCAATGTATTTATTTATTTATTTTTGAGATAGGAATGCTTTATGATTACATATATTTATCATTAGAATAGTTAATTTAAAACCATTTATAAGTTTTCAAAAGACATACAATGAATCTTATCCATTAATTTATTACCACTAGATTTTTACACAAAATCCGATTTATAAAGTAAAAACTTTTTTTTTTCATTTTGCACCAAGAGTCGAGAACTCTCTCAATGCACTAGGTCCTGAAATGACCTTTGTGCTTGCTTCCGGAAGAACAGGATATTAAGGATGGGTAAGGTTGATAATAGGAGCCGTCTCCTTTCAAGTTCCCAAGAGAGGGGATAGTGAGCAAACTCTATCACAGTTATGTCTCTTTGGATAAAGTGTCTTCAGATGTGCACACCGCTTATCAGTTATCGAAGATATTACAAGATAAAACACTACACTGTAAAAACATATTTCCAATAACTTACATTGGATAGTCGTGAACTAACCGACTCGTTAAAAATGTTGTTAGTACAAAAATAACGAAAAATTCCACGTAATTACATACATGCTCTCCATATGTAAGGACATGTACTACATGTAAGGACATTCTACTTTTAAAAGGTCGGAGAATACTTTAACTAAAACTACTCAACTAAAACTAATCAGTTAATAAGTTATACTTATTTTTATTTCATTTTTCACTTATAGTAAACTTTTTTGCCGTTATTATTCTTAAAAGTAGGAATATATCAGAAGTATTAAATATGTTTAAAAACGTATTGTGCCTCGTGGTCAGTGCAAAAGAATATTTAACAACATTTACATATAAGACATTTTATTTTTTTAATTCCACTATGGTGACCAAAAATGTGAAAATGAAACAAAAAATATTTACTATTAACTGTAATATATGAAAAAAATAGTATTAAGTGGGAGGGAGAACAATTAAAGTCTTCCATCTAAAGCTTACAAATAATATGAGACTTTTAAATAGCAATATTACGTTAAAATGTAGATGCAAAAATCTGACAAAACAGAAACCTAAACATATTTCTGTTGAGAAATGGTAAGTTTTATATTAGTTTTTAAAAGAAATACCATTGAGCTTTTTGGTGAATGTGACAAAAATCCTTATTGTTTAGTTCGTGATACAATTTAGGCAAATCTAATAAGGTACAGTAAAATTAAAATTAAAACTTTTCCGGGATATCAGCTTTCTGTAAGTTACTAAAACTCATCAATTTTGAAATTACAGTATCAAATAATATTTCAATCCTCTGTGGCTTTATTAGGTTTCTTTTATATTGAAGAGAAACTTAAGACCAAGCACGAAAATTGTGCAAAAACTATATATTTTAATTGTTATACAGCACGTCATTTATATTTATAAATTATAATTGATAGGTTTCTATTTTTTTATAATTATCATTGTTTACGTTAGCTAAACCATGACTGCTATTTAATGTCTGTCTACCTCTTAGAAACGGTAAAATAATAGCAAGGCGTAATTAATAAATTATAAAAATAACAGAAATGTATAAATTATTTTCCTAGAATTATTTACAAATAGGCCACAGCATTTTAAATTTATATAAAGGTTGTGTTCGTGTGAAAAGTTATTGCGTACATGACGTTTTGAGAAATTCAAAGTTAAAATATATAAAGCAATACAGTAGTTTGTACTGCTATCAAACCTTTCAGCATAATAATTTATTTTAAATAAAGAGCATTTCAAAATGTGAGTTTAAAACCGTTGAAATGTTGAGGAATCAATGGACGTTTGTTCATTTTCTTAAAAACTGTTATATATTTTGAAAATGAAAGAATAATTATATTGCTTTATAACGATGATTGAAGGGATGGGAAGTTATAAATACTCAGCTTTGCGCCAAACTTTTCTTTGAAATAAGAGTACACAAAGAGAGACAAGGAAGCATTTGTAAGAGACCGTTTGCCGCAAATGACACTTTTCTTTATCCTAAAGTTACTCCCCCTCCTCCTCAAACTCTTCTTGGTTGTTTCACGGGTTTAGACTCAGCAGTTCTCCAGTTATTTACTCTGCGAGAGCATTCATCTGCATGTATCCATCTCCTCAAATCAAGATAAGACAATGCTCTTAAACCAGTCTTTTAAAGCTAAACCAACGCGTTCAGAAGAATGAAGAATGAAGTGGAGTAAAACGTAAGAATTCAGACGTTCATTTCAATATGCAGTGTTTTATTAATATTTTGTTATCTATTTGAACGTATATTGGATTTTAGATTAAACTTGCCGCGTTTGCTAGTTTTTAATTCTTAAACTTGTTGTTAGCTCCAGAAAATTTTAATTTCAACTGCCCTATACATTATGAACACTGAATACAGATTTCATAACGACATACAACAGAACAAAATTATTTATGACTTCTTTATTATTATAGGAATTATAGTTTATGCTAACGCTCAGGCAGGGAGCGGAGAGACCTTCACTTTTATTGAACTTGATCTTCACCATATAGAAATGAAATTTCATGCAATATTTTCAAATCTATAGGTAAAATATTTTCATACATATTTTGTGGACAGTTAGGCTATGCAAAACCTAGGCAAGATTCATGTACCATTATCAATAGCAATACTGCAAATGTGCAATAAGCATGCGCTCAAAATTCCAGTCCTAAAACGCAATTTTGTATCGAGATATTTTACGTAAAACAGATAGACAGACGTATAGATAGATAGACAGAAGATGAATACCACCAATTCTTAGCCAATGATAGCAAAATTTAAAATTCAAGTATAGACTACCATGTGCTAGAGTTCAAAATTATTCATCGGTATTTCCTGTGGAAAGTCGGGCATAACACTGTAGCAAGAAAATAAATTAACAGCAACGTTTGAACTTTGAATTATGTCCCTCCTCGCGATTTTCATCAGTAATACCAGCATCGTTGATCTTAATATACGTATGAAATGGCAAGTTAGGCTAAAATGCTAAAGCTTTTATAAAAGTAATAATAATAATAAAACTAACGACTATATTTAATATCACATGATCAACCTTCATAATGCGATTCGCTTATTAATTAGTATATTTTATCTCTTTCTCGTCGCCAGCCTTATTATAAAACCAATGGAACAAAGGGATCACTTCCTTGTCAGTGAGAAATCGGGATTCTCTATGAACAAATTTTTGACATTCAAATACCGAGGTATAGATAAGAGGAGTTAAATTTAACACTATCGACTCGATACTTCGGTTATTGTGCGTACAAATAGACAAAAGTGCATTTCGTTCATCAGCAACGCTCAGGAAATAACCTCCTTGCTTGAGAACGGTTTTGGAGAGAGTGTGGTGCCATAAATTATTCTGCGTGAGATCTTCCAGAAACAACAACAGTAACAATTCACAGCTTAATAAATAAATATGCTACTAGATACAGTCTTTGTTAATCCTGAAGCTGTTTTGTAAACTGATATGAACCATCAATAAATAATATTATTATTTATTTAATTGCTATATCTCACAATTATGTAAGCTATGTTGTTCAGTACCTTTTGTTACGTACTGTTTTTACATTTCTTGTTAATGGTAAACAACCACTTTTACTTACAATACGTATAAATATTCCAATGAATTATTCAGACACTGCGCTAAACAGAAGGTTAAAAGGAGCTATGTAATGTGTATTTTAATAAAACTTGGATACGGTTTCTTACTAGATTTCTTGACTTCGTTGTTTCTGTGCTGCATATAATACAGCTTATTACTACAACATTGTTTATTACTAATAAAGCATTGTTTATTCTCTCTCTGTTCTTATTATTGTTAGTAGTTTTGTTTCAAACATTGTCGTACATAGCTTAAGCGATATTTATATATCAAAGTTGGATACAGTTTATTACTAAACTTCATGACTTCATAGTTTCTGTGCTTTATATACCACAGCTTATTACTACAACATTGTTTATTACTAATAAAGCATTGTTTATTCTCTCTCTGTTCTTATTATTGTTAGTAGTTTTGTTTCAAACATTGTCGTACATAGCTTAAGCGATATTTATATATCAAAGTTGGATACAGTTTATTACTAAACTTCATGACTTCATAGTTTCTGTGCTTTATATACCACAGCTTATTACTACAACATTGTTTATTACTAATAAAGCATTGTTTATTCTCTCTCTGTTCTTATTATTGTTAGTAGTTTTGTTTCAAACATTGTCGTACATAGCTTAAGCGATATTTATATATCAAAGTTGGATACAGTTTATTACTAAACTTCATGACTTCATTGTTTCTGTGCTTTATATACCACAGGTTATTACTACAACATTGTTTATTAGACACTATTAAAGCATTGTTTCTTTGCTCTATTTTGTTATTATTGTTGTTGATTTCTTTTAAACATTGCCATACTAAGATTAAGCAATATTTTTATATTCAAATATGCGAACTTTAAATACAACTAAAATTATCAATACTTTTTATTTATTATTTTATAGCTTATATGTAGTAATATTAAAACATACATAATAATTTATAGTATTGAAGTATCAATACGTTACACCGGTTTCTAGTATTAATAATTAATCGGAATCCATGGTGTAATTGCCAATTAGATTATATTGGATCATTTATAATTAATTCCTATCCTTTCATTCTGACGTGTATATTGCAGGCTTCTGAGCAGCGAACTATTGTCAAAATTTGCAAACTATAATCTAGCTTTGTTGTTTTTAACATTATTTAATGCTTTGCTTGTTGATTACTATGTATTAGAGATAGTTTCAAGTATTGTATTATATAATTATTTTATTATATGTATTTTTTTATACTGAAATTTCAAATCTGAAAAACATTTAATATGGACTATGTTTTTAATTGACGCCCACGAATTTATTTGAAGTATTAGTATGTTTGTGAAAGTATGTTGAATAAGAATAAAAAATTATAATTTAAATTGTATTTTAAGGAAGTGTTACACAAATAAATAAACGATTAGCCTTTACGGAGTTTATGATAAATTTTATTACAACACACTAAGTTTATACGTGTTTATTGTGTGTCCTGGAATAATCATTACTTCTTCAAGTTATGAATTTAGCCTAGCCTTAAACACTTTCACTTAAAACCTTCCCTAAGTATATTATTCCACCCCCTGTTGTATACTGGATACTCATTTACCATACTGTGAGACTTTGTTCAACGACGATGGTCGAGTAGGCAAAAACGAAATGATACTGTTACGAACCGGGTTCATCAAAACAGCCTTAAACACATCCAGAACTAATTAGCCATAAGTCAAGACTAACAAATAAATAAAGAAAAGCAATTAATGAATTATTTCCTACAAGTAAACAGCTTACCCATTGTTCTACAAAATGGATTTAAATACTTACGCACATACCTTACGAAATGCTGCACGTGACTAAGACATGCTTATGTAGTGTCTATCCAAATGAGTGTCTGTAATATGTAGCATTCAATGGTCTTTTTAACAATACCAATTTACGTGGTAGTATATTATTTAGTTTCCAAATTGGACGACTTAATTTATTATTTATTTTGATTTTAGCTTCAGTTCACATACCTTTTACTTAATAATCTGGACTTTGACGCTGTCACAGACTTGCAGTCTGTGTGTAGAAAACTCGGTTAGAGATGCATGGAGATCGTGCCTAAAATATCCTAGTACACTCAATTGTGCATCTTATGAGACAGTGAGAATACCTACTCACCTAGATTACACTATTACTCATTACAGTAGAGTAATCTAGGTGTCTCTGGTGTCTAAAAGATGTGAAGATTTTGTTTTGAGTTTCTTTGTAACTGAATTTTTTATCTCTTCAGATGAACATGACTCCCGATTCTATCAGCCAAGTCTCACAGTGTCAGATTTCAGACGCTGCACTTAAGGAAGGTGAAGTGCAGCTAACTCAGAAGTCACATTGAATCAACTCTTCTCACCTATGTTAGACCCTATATGTAATTTATCAGATACATATTTTCAACGGTCAGAGTTAAGGATCGTACAAGATGTAATTTCCAAAACTCTTTAAATAGAGAGTTTTTTATTCCAATGATCACTGTAAATTTTACAGTTCAACTCAAACGTGGAATGGGGATGACAGTAGAATGATAACTTCGAAATACACAAATATGTCTTAAATATAAATAAAATACCACAAAAATACAAGTATTGACGAAGTAGTTGTAAAATTTAATCATTTAACGTATTTGTTTAAATATTTTGTAAAATGTGGATTATATTGGTACAGCGTATAAAATTTACAAATTTGAAACATCAACTTTCAAAAAGCTTTCACTGAATTACATAAAATGGCTATACATCTCTCCCCTTACTTAATTTATTCGATTTAATATGACTGAGAGGAAAATGTTTGAGATTATAACAGTAACGAGCTATTCAGTTGACCATAGCCTTTAATTATTCACCTTTATAACAAACAATTCTGTAAAGGAAACAGGATTTTTCCGGACATTTGCCATCGTTCAGTGAAACAAGAAAACAGTAACACTACGTTTCGAGATCTGCAATCTGATCTCTTCTTCAGGTAAAGAACTAACCTAATACGTAATTACAAACTAGGTTAAAATAAACAAATCTTACTAAAGCGTTGTGGCACGCCTAAGTCAGGAATCACAACCTACATGTTGTTGTCAACTTCACTAACACTAAAGACATGCACTTAATACAAAACTATACAAAACACTAATCATTAAAACTAAACCACGGAATACAGGTCACAATACGTCTTCACTCGTCTACTAACCACCTACGACTGACCAAAGGGACTAGCCAATGGCAATCGTGACGGCTGGCTAAAACAAGATGGCGGAAATACAAGGGAAGGGGAACAGGAATGGGCCCTTTCGTTATTATTGGTTCATGCGAGATGAACTTCTTAAAACCATATTGTGACTCCGCATTGGTTTATTACAAATATCCGATCCGTTTGATACTTTTGGTTTTTTTCTTTAGTTCATTTTTTAGAATTGGCAACCAAAGCGGCCTAATCTCGACTGATGGTTGACTGATTGGTTGGTCTGCCAATTTAATGTATGTTGCCTCAATTAATTTCCTTTTGAAGAAATGTGGTTCCCGATGTATTATGTGGGCTTCATCCCAATTCATATGATGGTCTTCGGACCAACAATGGTGTGCAATTTTTGACTTTTCTGTGAAACCCTTTCTCGTGTTTTCTTTGTGTTCTTTTATCCTTACGTTTAGTGGTCTTTCTGTCTCGCCTATGTATTCCCTATTGCAGCTACATTTTTTGATTTTGATTTTGCAGCAAAAACAATTCTGATGAATTTTTTACCAATTTCGCTTTCCTCGTTACCCTAAAATACTATATTTGCGCAATTTCTGACGAGTAAAATTCATTCTATGATTGATTTTCAAACATTTGACACCGAAGCATAGCCTTCACGTATCCAAATAATAAGTGTGTGTCTGTGTGTGTGTTTTTATTCAGTACACGTTACATTACAGTGATTTAATATTGTTTTAAACTTGTTCCAGATCTGATAACAAAGTTTTAAATAAATTTTGCTCAATCATCAATCTGCTCTGTAGCCTTTTTTTATTGCAAACAATTAAGTTATATAATATAATATAAATAATATATCTTGAGAGATCCTCTTCACCTAGCTTACACTATATTTTGTCGTCTAAGTTTCTGATGTCAAAGCGATGTAAATAGCTCCTTGCAATCTTTTGCGTCAATGACTTTTTTTGGATCTTCAGACTAATATAACTCCAGATTAATTCAAGTCTATTACATCGTTAGATTCCAGGCGCTGCACTAAGAGGAAGGTGGACTGGAGCTGAATTCAACATTCAAATCCAATAAACCTTTCTCCTCTTATAGGAGTATGTTGTTTATTTACTTCACAACTTCACACCAGGATCAAAATCTATTTAATCTCCAAAGTAACTAATTATTTGTAATTATTATTTCCTATTGCCTTCGAGTGCGTAACAAAAGAAAGTTCTGTTAGAATTACTACTATACTAGATTCTATTAGCTTACATGCGTAAATACAGTATTAAATGTAAATACCATTATATCTACAATTCCTCAAAGATTAAATGACCACGCTGGAGTCTTCTGGCTGACCTCTTTTAGTATTACATATAACAGTGCTAACATAAATCGCGTGGAATAAAAAGATATTCTGGTAAAATTGAAAATTATGAAATGATATATTCAGTTAAAAGTTCTACGTGGGCAAATGTTTACTTAATATTTTCCATTGTTAAGTTATCTCAGAGGAAACTTTACTAATTAAGCCAAACAACAGTTCAAGTTGAGCAGACAAGCCTTAGCTGTCTGATTAAATGTGGCTTTGACCCCCCCCCCCACTCTTAATTACCTGCTATTAAAACTAGAAGAAACCCGCATTTGGGTTAGAGGACAGTAAAATGTAACGCAGATTTGACTTGCACTCTATTTATGTTTCATTAACTCTTGGAATACTGAGTAAAAACATAACTAACTAACCGTGTAATAATAAATGCAAAATACACATTTTAATATGACAACCGATGCACTTTGCTCTATTATAAAGAAATAGAGTATTGTGGATATTACAAGTAATGTTCATTAGTTTAATACTGAAAACATCCCAACTTATGTTTGGTTATTAAATTATCTGCCTAAAGTTGATATTTCGTAGATAATACTTTGTTATGACAAATAAATTTCAGCCTTAATTTAATATCGATATTGGGCAAAAAGTTTAATATCAAGGTTTATTTGTATATGAATACATAAGTATTGGTGTTTATTTATAATATTGGTTTTGCACGTTTATTATATTTATTAACAAGGATAATGCACGTTACTTCTCCTCTTGAAAAAGTCAGAAAAAAATAGAAACAGATATCGGTATTATAAATGTCCTGCTAGTTTTGTTCAAGTTCCCGTCAAATTGTTAGGTTGGTATAAAAATAATGTATTCTAAATTATACATCAAAGTTACGTAATCAGACTTTCATAAATTATTTTTCACCACCAATTTATAAATTGTCAAAAGTAATTTAATTACAGCGTTAATTTGAAATTCATTTTGTGCACACAAAAAACCTGCGTCCGACTCCTATCACCCTTATATAAACAGATTTAATCCAAGTTTTATTCTATAAGAGCTATAATATTTCACTTGCTTATCTTTAAAAACCTCTTGATCAGGAGGAGCAAATGGTTTCAACGCCAAGACTCGCTTTAATTCTGCTAAGTGCAGCGTTTGTCTTTGTCACAGCCAACAAAATTAAAAAAACCCAGAATAGTAACATATCTCTCGAGTATGTATAGTTGGATACAATCATCAACTTGAAAGGTAACTGGAGGAGAGTTCACTTTATCTGTTATTGTTCTTTTGAGGAGTATCGGTGACAGAAATACTGAGAGGAAAACCAAAAGTTTGCATTGATCCGAAAAAGAATTTTTAATGATTGTCACTTAAAAAAAGATTTATGGCTATGAGAAATTATTCCACCATTGGTATAGACCACTGTTTCTTGGTTTGTTTAGCACAGTGAAATTTCATAAGTTGTAATCGTTACATCCTTCTATTGTGCTTCAATTCTGCGGTGGTAACACAAGATTTGACTGCCTACTTCACATTAATGATTGTGATGAGTAGCTAGGTTCTCCCTTTTTTCGCTTAAAGACACTCCTATTGTAAAACATTACTGGCTGAGCGTTAGCAAACCCTATCACTCGAATTGTGGAGAAATGTCGTTTCCGACTGTCTGTCTCTCGCCGCTATATCCGCACGATATGTCAAGAGCGACCTGACGTACAAACTTAAGCAACATCGGGTTTGATTATGGTGCACGTCACTCCATGGGTTTTTACTCAACCCAATGAAAATGTGTTACATTGGTTTTATGACCAACTATGATGAAGTTGAGAAAATCTCAGAATAAACATATTTGTAAACAAAGTGTAAAAGACTAATAAAATTATCTATACATTTGACACTAAGCTTGAAACCTCAGAGAAGCCTGTTACGTGACACGTGATCTGGCGTACGTCTACCTTGTATTAAAAATATGCTGATTGTCATATTTCTTAGTAGCAGTGTTATGATTTGAATGATCGCGAAATCGAATTGCTAATACACGATCCGCTTTACTCTTCACGGTGTAGAACAAATATTCACTAAATTAGAATGTAAAACTACGTAACAGTTTAAAGAGATATTTTTCATTCAGTCAACGTCTGTCTGTGTTCAGTACCTCATTAGGTTCTTCTTCTCTTAAAACTCCAGGCCGAAACTAAGTTTAGTTGGTGTACGTTTGAGGTGTCTCTAGAAAATTCACTCACGAAGAAGGTGTCCAATTCTTGGCAGATTTCCATATATTGAACTACCGGATACTTGCCAGCCATGTAGTATCACATTTGCTACAGTTAAATAATTGATTATTGTTCTGAATAGCTATGGCAGGGAAACAAAGCGACATTATGTTCAAAATTTATGCGAGCTGGTCAAATCAATTTAACATTATCATCTATGAAAGTAATGATGTTTTGGTCACATTGGTCACTCTCTTTCTGGTTTTAAATTATTTATCATAATGATTTCCTTGTTCTATGCATACTACGAAAGGATCCATTGAGAGCTCTTTGCAAGAAAACTATACAATGTGACATTACAAATAGTAAGGAGTGTTCCAAAACTTTTCTAGTTTGTATAATTGTTTGTTTCATGAGCAAAAAAAACAGCCGTATAGATATAGATTATGATATTCAAAATGGTTCTGAGACGCTTATCGGTTGTCAGGATGAGATTCCTGGACTTGTCTTTCGCAAAATCTTCTCTCAAAGTCTTGCTTAAGGCCTTAATCTTGTTACCACAAGCAGTTCCTGCCATAATCCGTTTAGAGATACACAGCCCACTGGAATCTTTGTCGTTATTTCTGTTCCAGTGCACTAATAGTGCATCGTTAGTTCGCTATTTAATAAAAGTGTGTATTAAAGTTAAATGAAAAATTAAGATCTTCCGATTCTTTCAAAGTAACATACAATTTAAAGATAATGTTAATAGTTCGTTTCTTTTTAAAGAACGCATTGTAATATACTGATTTGGATGGTATGTGGAAAATTCAAAAGTTCCCTATAGGGAGGAATAAATCAATATAAGGTTTTAAATATATTTAAGTTTTCTAATAATTAGGCTTTGAAATATCCTAGCCTAACATCACACACTATGTAGGCAATAAGTAAAACGAAAGTTATGATGGGGATAAACTTAGCAGTAAAAGGTTAGTAATAACGCACAAGGATGAAATGACCTTTACTCCTAAACTCTAACAATGATGTAGGGAGATATTTTAACAAAGTAGTTTCCTGACACGAACAGTTTTGTATTAGAGCATATAGAAGTCTTTATCGATGTCCAAACCCACATTTGATTGAGTTCTCTCTGAGTTATCTGCCATGCGAGCCGTGATCTTAAGCTAAGGTTATGAAATTGGTTGGAAGCAAGATGTAAATGGCGATGTAAACATTAACCGTGGGGTTGCCAGCCGTCACTAATTAATACCTTCCTATACAAGTGGGCTCCTTTGAAATTCAGCGCCACTAATAATCTCCTCCCATTGAACTTCACAGTATTCAATATTGAAAACCGATCCTATCATAAGATTTTTGAGTATCAATCTAAATAAAAAAAGAATTGGTTTGTTTAAATCCAACAAAGATTGTAAATAGTATCTGTAATTTCCATATTGGGAGAATAATAATCGAATTATTGATCATCTTTGAACTATTATTTATTAAGCATTGCAATGCTAGTTAACCGAAATAAGGGAAGTGTGAACGTATCATATGTAACTTTATTTTACAAAGACCACAATGATTTCTACGACGGTGCGTGTCTATTCATGTGTTTGGCTGAGCGTATCCGAAGCCTTTTACTCAGTAGATTGATAAAATTTCTCTTTTTATTTATGACAGGATGTAAAGATTTAAGTTTTTTATTGTGTACCTGTCCATGTGTCCGCAGAACACGTGGAAAATTAAATGAGTAATGAATTTGAAATTCTGTATGTAGCCTCAGAGAACTCTGATAAGCGACAAGGTGTGGTGTACCTTGTGTAAACAAGAGTAAGCATCGATTAGAGAAAAAGAGATAAAACATTATTTTAGTTCCGTTCATAAATTTCTTTAGGGTTTATCTCTTTAAAAAAATATAAAAATAAATATAACTGTCGGCAAAGTTTCCATCTTGATGTTGGCAATAACACTAAAACATATTCCGAAGATACATGAATATACTAATATTAAAATTTAAATACTGATTAATGTAAAATATTATATGCTGAAAATTAACAGTTTGCTAAACAATAACATCCAGACACAAAATTGATATATTTACCGAGTCCTTAGATTACGCTATGAGGTATAGAAATGATATGGCACAGTTTAATTGTTCGACTAACATACAACGTCTTTGTACAGAACAGTGTGAACTTCGAAACTACTTTTACATGGCAGTTAGTTGATAGTGAAAAAAACTTTGGGATTAAGCAAATTTCAAGCAGAATATTATAATCTATTAAATCTTTATGAAAGTGTATAATAATTAAAATAATAAATTTATAAGTTTATAAATATTTGGAGACGAAATAGTTCTTCAAACTTAATACATGATTTTATCAAAGACAAAATCACAACAATTGATTTAGTATAGTCAAATCAAAAACAGTATGTGCCAAAAATTGTGTCACGTGTTTCACGAAACGGGAGAAAACACATCTAAGGAGTAAACAAGTTTTTTATGGAAAGTCGTTATTACGATCCATTTTCTTTAAAACTTAAGTTTATAATGAAATCAGTGGATTATTTTATATTTCAGTAATTAAAACATCAAGTGGCAACAGTTTTGTTAAGGTCTCAGCATATTTCATTGTTTCATCACAGTCATCATAAATAACTTTGACAATTACAACACTGTATAAGGATTGGCCATTATTTAAATTAAGAACTTCTCATCGGTTTTCATCATTCAGAGACCATTATTTTGGTTGAATCTTGCTAGCAAAAAAGTATCATGAGCTTTGTATTGATATTTTAAGACAAATTTATATTTTTAACTGAATAATTGATCAAAAAAGTAATTTATTAATGCAGAACGAATGGATCTGCTTGGTATTTCTTACATTATAATATTCTTGCTAAATATCATAAGTACTATATTCGTTTAATATCCTACGAATGTTTTACTAATGAGCGTATTGTTTTTCATGCAAGGCCGCAAAAGAGATTTGAGTATGCAAAGTCAATGAAAAAGAACATTCCATCAATAAATTGAATAAGATCAAATTTTTAAAAATAGTTAATTCTGAATTAAGGATTTCTGAAATCAGAAGGATTTTTTTTAAGAAAAGCCAAATAAAAATTAAGCTGTAAACTTTACATTACGATATAAAGTTTTACATAATTTAGATATGATTTTGTATACAATTTCATGATAACATTCTTATAGATGCATTTTGAATGTACTGGGCATTAGAGAGCTTTTTCATATACGATGGTTTAAAACATGTGTCAATACCAATAATAAAATAAATTAGATCTATAATCCCTACTACGATCATGACATTGAACCAAGTGTATACTATGGAACACTCGATTATTTGGTTCTACCTCCAGACATAACATAATCTTCAGTTAAGAGTTTCGTATAGGAATGAAAATTCTTAATTCTTAAAAGTTAGGGCGTGCTTATAAACGCTGCGTATCAAAAATAAGAGAGAAGCCATTTTAAGAACCGTTTAACGACTTTTGCTGAGTGCTTCCTTTGGTAAATTAAAAACTTTCAATGAAGAAACTTTTTACTTCTATCTAATTATGTATGCCATTTAGTTCCATATTTCACATAATTTATAAATTTAACTAATCCATATTTATGGCACCTGCAAATTGTACAATATTATCCTTAAACGGAATCCAAGGATAGTAATAATATTTTCTAATAGCAGTAATAGGCGACGCCACATATGTTGATGTGCTTTCGCTTATTACTTCTACCCCTAGTTTAGGACGTGTATTATCTGTAAACTACAAAAAAGTCCAAGTATGAAGTTGTTTGGGGTGTTTTTAAAACTCCAAAAATGGCAACTCAAACTATTGGGAATATTTAAAGAAAGTCAGATAACTAAGTTAGTAGTTCTACTAAAGTTTAAAGTATTTAGACTTACTGGGACGTTATATGTAAGTGCGATCACTGTGTAAATAATGTTACTGACATTTCGTATTGCAAAACAAGTAAGGAAATATTAGCTGGTTAGTATATATAACACTATTTGGCCGTTTCTGATTGGTCTTATTCATATCCTCAATGAAAATTCTTTACATTGAGTTGGGTATGAATTTGGAAGGAATTTGAAGGATAAATAGAAAGGTTGAAAATTTTCCAATACGCTGTTAACTAATTTACACCAGTTACGTTGAATAATTTTTAAGGAATGGAAAGTAAATCGATAGGCAATCCAGCTATTCTCATACATTTAATGTTTTCTGTAATTTATGTATGTATAAATGCATATAGTATACCATTATTTCATTTCAGTTATATTTTATACAAAATTTCGTACAACATTGTAATATTCACTATAGAAGAACATGATAAGAAAACGAAAAACCAAGGATAAAAGTCGCCGGCCTGTCCAATGACACGGTCAAGAGCGTGACAACACGACGCATTAGCCGCGCTTGCTGCCTCTCACTGCCGCCCTGCGGTGATTAAACAACGTTCTAATTACAGCCCAGTAAACACCTGTTTCATCCATTCACCAGCTTCTGTTACTATCATCCAGCTATCACTACCTGAATACGATAACATGACCATACTAGCCGTGCTTGCTGCCTCTCACTATCGCCCTGCGGTGATTAAACAACGCTCTAATTACAGCCCAGTAAACACCTGTTTCATCCATTCACCAGCTTCTTCAGTTACTATCATCCAGCTATCACTACCTGAGTACGATAACATGACATACTAGCCGTGCTTGCTGCCTCTCACTGCCGCCCTGCGGTGATTAAACAACGCTCTAATTACAGCCCAGTAAACACCTGTTTCATCCATTCACCAGCTTCTGTTACTATCATCCAGCTATCACTGCCTGAATACGATAACATTGACCATACTAGCCGTGCTTGCTGCCTCTCACTGGCCGCCCTGCGGTGATTAAACAACGCTCTAATTACAGCCCAGTAAACACCTGTTTCATCCATTCACCAGCTTCAGTTACTATCATCCGGCTATCACTGCCTGAATACGATAACATGACATACTAGCCGTGCTTGCTGCCTCTCACTATCGCCCTGTGGTGATTAAACAACGCTCTAATTACAGCCCAGTAAACACCTGCTTCACCCATTCCCCAGCTTCAGTTACTATCATCCAGCTATCACTACCTGAGTACGATAAAATGACATACTAGCCGCGCTTGCTGCCTCTCACTGCCGCCCTGCGGTGATTAAAAAACGCTCTAATTATAGCCCAGTAAACACCTGCTTCATCCATTCCCCAGCTTTAGTTACTATCATCCAGCTGTCACTACCTGAGTACTATAACATGACATACTACCAGTGCTCGCTTCCTCTCACTGCACCCTGCGGTGATTAAACAACCTTCTAATTACAGCCTAGTAAACACTCGCTTCGTGCATTCACTAACTTTAGCTATTATTACCCAGTAAGAATTATCTGGAATTTCATTTGCTTGTAATAAGTTAAATTACTTAAATATAAAACTTATATTAGTATACTTTCGACCTTGAAATGTAGTATTTAGATTTAACATGTTTTAAGTATTTCTTAAACTTTCTTCTTATTTTATAATTTTTTTTTCTATCAATAAAAACATGTACTATATGAACAATGCTCATTATATATTTTTATTTACATACTACTTTCTATTTGTCAATCAGGAAATTATTTATTATTAGTATTATATTTTATTTTATTCCTTAATTTTAATGTGGACTTGTAAGGATGCAGTTTAATTATATTACGTCATCCTCTATTTTATAGTACGAATTGCAAACATCTCAAGTCCCATTCCTGAACTTGTAAACTCCAGGATGTAAATATTCAAATGCAATTGTTTATTTGAGCGTGATTTACAAGTGGAGTAAAATTTTAGCTAGACATTTTAGAAGTTACAGCTAAGAATACAAAAAACTGGAAACGAAAATCTTGGGTTTCAAAATAATTCTTAATAAAAAATTGTTTTTACTCTACTTCTCCTGCAGCATTCATTTGTCTGGTGAACACAAAATCCTAGCCAAAGGAAGCAGTAAGTGAACATCTATAGACCACGCGATCCTCTTATTTTTAACATAGTACAGGAATAACCTTCCCTCCAGATCGGATATGTCATTTCCCGTGACTTGATTGGCTGGCCACGAACCTACCGAGTACGGGTTTGATACACAACTGTTTACATTCGCTAGTTTTCCACATTCGTAGACTTGCATTCCAGATATACAAAACTTGCTAGCTTTCTGTAAAGGGCTATTCGATTTGCTTCCCAAAATTAGTTAAATTGTACGATGTTTACAAAATCAACATGCAAATAGTCTTAATTGAAAATATTAATAGTCTTACGCGGTCGATTCCGTAACCAAAATCCCGTAAGTTTTCCTGTTCAAACTGTGAAGAGACCTTGCTTACAGAATTATTAAGTCCTTCAAAATTAAAATTTAACTTGCACATTGTAAATTCTCCACTTAAATATTTTTGAAAACATATTGGCATGTTATTATCACATATTGTAAGGTTTTTTTACGTTACTATATTGAAGAATGTTATACCAGAAAGTTTTAAACATATTAAATAATAATAATTGTTTCTGAGGTTGTGAACTTCATAATTTCTCTTGGCAAACCTATCTGACCCATTCTTCTGATGCCCTTTTAGAATAATAAAAACTATTTCGAATTATAAGAAGTACATACATTATTATAAAATAAATCATAGGTTTTTGTTAAATTTTGACCTATCTATATCAGTGGTGCAAGCTTTTAAATTTATTACCACAATTAATAATTCCAGTGGCATTACTGTCGTCACCAAATAACTTTTCTTGCGTATTCCTACAGTAAACATGTCAGTAACATTTTCTTAATAATAACTGATTTCAAGGAATAACAGAGTATTAGAGACTTCTAAACTTACAAAAACTGTAACACTAAGTTTCAAGAGCTGATGTTTTCCCTCTTTTTCCGGGCAAAAATCATAAAACATAACGTTTCCTTTCATTAAAATAAAAAAGAACCTACGTACTTACGTTAAAAATTCCAAAATAACCTCTAGTCTTAAGTTGCTGTTGTTATATGCATATTTGATTCTTTAGTAGTGTACCTGGAATGTGTACTAAGATTTTAGGTGTGATGGGATTTGGTACAGTCCCATTTTATACTTACTAAAAAATACCAAGAATAGGAGAAATCGAAATAACAGAATAAACGGCACGTGACCTATAGCAGCATGCAGGGCCCCAAAAACGTATTACGTAACGATACTTTTATAGTCTCTGTGGTGTTGGTTATGACTCGGACTGGCTTATTTATCGTCATATCTTGTGTGCTGTCAGTTTAAGAAATGGCATTTCCAGTTTTGTAAATTGATACTTTTAATTTTTAAGAAATATAGCTTAAGAACGGGGACGAAATTACAGAGTTTATTGCTTTCCGTAGAAACAGTCTATAGCATGAGAAACAGTCCGAAGAGAAAATAATTTTTAAATGCTAAGTTTTGTATTCTCATGCAGCATTATATTCCAAAAAGAGTCTGTTAGCTTTTACTAAGATGAAATAGAATGTGTAAAGACATTGAGCCAAGGTTCTTGGAAGTTCTGAAAAAGAAAAAGCTATTTGAACATCATCAAATACAGGGGAAACAAGACAGACATTTGTAAACAGTAGGTGGCAGTCAACAGAAAAATATACTCACCAATGGGAGAGCACAGGAATTCACCATAGGAATCCGGGAGCAGTGTCTTCAAAACCAATTTGTTTGAGAAAAATGGTATTAGTGATGAACGGCGATTGAAAAGGGTGTGTAAAAGATGTGGAATGTTAGTGCGTGAGAGAAACCCAGAAAATTGTGAAATATGAATGTTTACAATAACTATTGTAGATATTAGAATTTAAGTTGGTATCATGGACTTAGTCTTGGTACAGTCTCCCTTACCAACTGCAAAGTAAAGCATTAACAACATTTTCATTAATTTATGAAAAATAGTAAATATATTGATATTGATATATTTAATAATAATAAATAACATCTTAGTTTTAAAACCGCTCAACATTTTATTTTATTTAATTTTTCTGTAAATTGTCTTTATATCTGATTTTGTGTTTAATAACACCTTTTTAGTGTGTATTACAACTAAAGAACATAAGGGCTAGAAAATGATTCTAGTAATTTTTACAAATCAGCCGAGAATATATGGGTTTATGAGAACATTTTCTCTGGATCAGTGTGTAGTTTATAGGAAGCAATCGTCCAGAGAACAGATTTAACTTATTATGGTCAAGCAAGAAAACCTTTAATGTATAAGAATATTTAACAAAAAACTTTTAATAAAGTGCCTAGACTCTCGGTTTGCTTTTTCCTTACACATTGAGTTATATATAAGTGCATAACATTAGTACTAACCTTACAAAAAGCCTCATGGTAAATGCACTCATGTCCTATTCTCAACTAAAATTCACAGTTCCGAAGCACTATTCTACGACCTTACATGATGTAATGTAAAACGTGGATTACTCTGCGCACAACGACAATGAAGGTTACTGAGTAAGTTTCCCGGTTACGCTGAGCCACAGTGTAATGTATTTACCGCCAATATTGTTGTACTCTGATAGAGCTTCCTGTTAACCACGTACAGGATTAACAGCTTGAGGATGAGCTTCCAACGCTGACATGACCGAGACACAGGTTCATATTAGCATACGTGTTGGTTCGCTCGAACTTTATAAATATATAAAAGCATGAGCATAAACGTTTTCATTATTGGTTTGTACATTTGTAAATGAATCGTATTATTATAAAAGCAACTTTTTCAGAAAGACATTCATATAATAGATATTGGCTAAAAAATTGTATACGTAAACTATTGAAGTATGTAATTCAGAAATTTTGGTATATTATTCCATGCATTAGATTTATAACTAAGTAATTGATTACTGTCCAATAAATTTAACTCAGAGTGGCACAGTTTGAATCGTTGCTGAGTAAGAAAGAGTTTTTCCAAAACATTAATGCACTCATTGCTTCACTGCCAATGGCGCAGTGTAGCGGGTACCGCCGTTATCGCAAGATAACCGAATCAAGTAAGGTCGAACGTTTCTGCTGCTTGGATGGCTGACCGCTCAGCGATTTTGTCCTTGCAAGCAGCTCGCCTGCCCGATCACTGTTGGTGTTTCGGAAGTCACCTTTAAGCCGTTGGTCACCAGGTTAACTGTGTGAGAGGGTTTCTTGACCCTAACTTCACGTGGTGAATTAAGGCATCCTTTAATGTTTTAACCTTTCCTTTCAATTACGCCATAACGGGTAACGTTCTCCAAACAAAATCAGTCTGCCCTTATGTTTATTAAGGTAACTGTGTTTAAAATCTTACATTTAAAATATAAAATAAGTGTAATTGTGAGTTAGATTTAATTCATCCATTTATCGAAAAATTAAATAAGTATTAATTTTTAATATATAGATTGATGAAATTAAATGTTCGTATATGCGTTTATAGTAACAGCTAAAAGCGTTTGTCTATTGAGTAATATAGGGAATTAATATATCTATAACTGGTAACAGTGTTAGAGATAGGGTTTAAAAGGAAATTGAGACACTCTAGTGACCATCGGACTATTTTCGTGTGAGTTGCTCTAGATCCTATAAATCATGCAAATATTGTCTAGTCATTTAATTGCTGAATAGAAACCCTGATTCTAAGTGTCTCATCGCGACAAGCTAAATCGCTTTAACAGTTGGTTCAGCATTTGAGGTATGGCTGCAAGGCGTGCAAATACCGTTATGATATTTGTGACTGAACGCTATGCCGTATATAGTGTTTTAATTAAACACATTGAAAGATCGTGAAACTAAGACGTCCTTACCGGTGGCGCAACCTGGCAGTGGGAGCTACATCTAGTGGTGCAACTTACCGAGCTAAAATGTAGTTATCCTCAGATATGTACTCTATGTTATCAGTTGTAATCGGAAGTAAAATTATTTATTTTATTTATCACAGTCACTCTATATCTTCGCAATATCCTTCGCAGGCGATGTTAACCCAAAATTGACATTCGACTATAATAAATCTACAAAAAGATTTTACAACGTTCTGCACTGCGAATTCAAGTATTTAAAACCCGTACTTATAAATTCCTATTAGTGAATTGGCCTACAAGATTAAAATGGTTTTAAATCATGGAAAAAAATAACTTTTGTAACTGTATATTAAACTTCACTCTTTATAATTTTTCTAAATATACGGTTCATGACTTTATTAAATACACGTGAATAATTTATTTAAGAAGAAGACTTTTATTTCTTAAATTACTGACATTTTTAATGGGGTGCAACATCAGTAATTAAGTTACTTTTCCTGTAAATTTTGTTATTAAAGTATTGCCTACGAATGTCGTCCTAACACTATGTCTCGGTAAGACACTTACGTATAACACGTAAAACAGGAACTCAGTCAAATTCATAAACCTCTGCAAGTTTTAAGCAGCTATATACATTATTCATTTACTATCGAATTAATTTTTTCATGAGTAAGTGCCATTCTCAATTCAGTCACAACGACCAATTGGCGTTTCCCTTGTAGGGAGAATGATATTCGAGGAAAATTTGAAATTAAGCAGTATTTCAAAATGTTCGACTGTCACTACAAATAAAAACATGGAAACAAACACAATCCTAGAACTAGTACTAGAATAACTAGGATTAGTGAACATAATTCACTGTCTCCGCCACTGTTAGTTCCTAGGTCTGACCGTAGGACTGCGCTATGAACTCTTTTACAGTGAGATTCCTGAGATACGGTCGCTGCGAATGTGCTAATTTAAATAACAATCAAAGACATAAAACGTTTTTCGATACTGTGTGATAGCTTAATCATATTCACTTTCAAAACGTGTCTTTCTCAAATTGTTTGAGTAAATTTTTAGTAACTTTAATGCCTTTATTTCACTTTATATACGAATTTAAAGTGGATGTAGAAACTCATTTTTATCTTTCTACGTGTCTTAATGCATAGGTTAAATGAAAAGTTAATTAAACATAAAAATTTATTAAAATATGACACACTTTAATAAAAAACTTTGACACACTTTAAGACATATCTTAGACGAATAACTGTGAACGTGACAGTTCTGATCTTACAATGATTGTCAGAGAGGGGGATGGTATGTACGAGAAGTGAAAATCATGGTGATGCTGGGTTGGGTGACTATTTGGGCCCTGGCTTTTGATTGGTTTTAATTTTTAATTCATAACATTTTAAGATAACTTCCCTGGAGAGCAGAAGAGGCTTATTTGATCATTCTAGGTGTTCCTTGTAGTTAAAGTTGGAATTTAGCTCCAACTTTCTTACAGGGCTATTATTTTATAAATAATAACGACCGAATGTTACGTTTATCACAATTTCACTGTTGTTTCCACCATAACTACACTATGTGTAAAACAGCTTGAGATAAACATGTGATATTTTTGCAGCACGTACATGAGTTAAAGCTTTACGGAATGATATACATTAAATTTATTTATTACTAAAGAAAATAAATACTTGTAATAAAATGAAGTGAGATATATCATATTTTTAATTTTTTTTAACAAACTTAAAATTTCCTATAAATAATCGTTAAAATGTTTTATTTCCTTCAAACCTATACATACTATATAATTCAATACATTTGAGTTTGCCATTTTCCTTTAGGATTAAATTCCTCTTCAAATGCCTAAAACTTCTCGTTGAGGGGTTAAAAACTGTTTTATATTCCCTATCTTCATGAAAAGTACCTTAAAGGGCTCAAAATCCTTTAAAATTTAAAATTTCCATCCAGAAAACTGATAGTAACACCTCAAGGGAGATCTTTAATAAGAATATATATTTTGAAAATAGCTTTAATTTAATGTTTTAAAAACAGTAAACAACCTATATGAGAAAAGTAAATCTTACACACCCCTGAAACAGAGGTCGTTTGATGTTATTTATTGATGCTGACTTTAATATTAGTTTTGCACCAATTCATTCAACTAGTGTTTGAGAAAATACAAACGATGAAAACAAAACGATGGTAGAGTTTAAACAATATGCGCTGTATTGGGACGTTGCAATGTTTTGACGCTGTATAATAAACAGTGTATACATATTTTGTATATGTATACACTGTTTATTCTCTATACTAAAGCATAATAGTGGCTTTATTTCATTATGTACGGATCGTATTCATAGAGGCATTCGAGTATTTCAATGAGCTATAACATTTAAATGAGATAGGAACTTCAAACATGATTTATCTTAATAATTTATTTTTATTTTATGGTCGTCTTTTGAAGAAATATTTTACTATACCTAAGCAGTTTCTTAAATACAGTAAAAAAGTAATTTTACGATATTCTTCCAGGAACGTGACGACTATATGTTCACGTGAGTTGGTAATCCTTTGAATGACGTCATTTAGTGCTTACGCGATTGTGTCTCCTGTTTCTCCATTGATGAATCCTGATACATACTCATTGTTTTGTAAAATGTTTTGTACTTAGATTACCAATATCATTAAGCGCTGGATTTTCACTTTGCATTTGAGCGTATTATTTAATTAATGAGTTTGCTTAATGTTGTTGAGATCGTATTATGTAATGAGTAGCAGTTATCCGAAGCTTCGCAACGCAATCTAGTACGTTTTGTACGTGTAAGAGCACTTCTGTTTCAAATTAAAGTTATATTTCCGTCGCCGATGTTGAAATTGCCTTGTTCCCATTATTAAGAAAAATATATTCAAACACAGCTCTAAGAAGCTTTCTTTTGTCAAAAGACATCTAAGTTAGTTTTCATAACGGTCTTTGAATTTAAACTAAAAGTTAGACTACATTCTATTATAACCAGACTGCTAGCAGTTACCCGCTTCTTTGCTCACAATTTCACGTGTGTGACCCATACTTGTTCAAGTGAAAAAACATCCAACGCCAATGTAGAATTTGTATCGTTGCCCTGATTAACAAAATACCTAAAGTATTATAATTATGGACATTGTAATTTAATTAGTCCTTTGTATGTTCTGTTACATTCTTGAGTTTTCCGTTTATTTTTGACCAAGAAAATATATATCGCAAATCAGAGAAGCCTACTTCTGTCTAAAGTGATTTAAAATCGGTTTTATATCAGTCTTTAAAAGTTATTTAGATTTGGACACTTAATAATTGATCAAATGTAAGGTTAAAAGTGCATTATCAATGGACACTACGCTATTTTTGTCTTTATACAATGAAAAATATTTTAAATATTTTTGAACATTTAGAGTTGGAATTGGTATATTAGTTCATAAGCACAGTCCAGAGAACTTTCATCTAGCACAGTTCTTTCCGACTACTACAAAGGGAGTCTTCATTGTCCAATTCTGAACATCATATGTTTTAGATCATTTTATAATGTAGATGATTACTTGCCTATTCATTGAGTCTAAAACGGTGTAAAAAAGTTATTATTCATTAGAGAATTTACTCCATATTAAAATGTAAACAAATTGAAAATAATAAAACCTGTTTAGACAGAACAGTTTATTAAATTTGAAAGACGCACTAAATTAATATTTCACAATTTTAGAGAACAATATGAGATATTTCACTGCTTTTGTGACCAGTGGGGAGTTATTTTCGACAAAAGCCAAACAAACAATCAAAGGCACTCTCAAATTTATAAATCTACTAGGTTGTAATCTGTATTAATTTTGAAAGTAAAGTCTAAGTCAGGATATTTTTGACTCCTCAATAGTCCTTTCCCGCGATCTTCCCTGGGGTAATGCGAAGGTGAAATTGTTGATTGTACAACAATAGCTTGAGGTTTTGCTAATGTGTACATTACTTGGAGGTAACAAATGTGGGCTCTTTCGACCATCTGTCCGTTCAGTCAGCACAGGATCTGTCTCATATACAGCGCATAGTTGTTGAAGCATATAGAATTAAAACTGTCTCCCAAATGTGTGTTCATCAATAATATATATTAATAAATATATAATAAATATTGTATTAGGTGAGGAAACATCTTATTTTAAATATACTCTAAAAAAAGAAGGAGATAATTAAAATGTATGTATTTTTAAAATAACGTTTAACATTACAAAATTAAACGAATTGAACTTACAATATTCGTATTATTATTTCCTGCTACAGAACATTAAATGTCTATATTTTGTAGTTGCTTTTAAACTTCAGTTATGTTTCCATTAATTTGGAAAAACTCATCATGAATATGTATGAATGGTAATTAATGTACAGAAAAGAAATAAAACTAGTGTTTTTTTTAGTATTTTTACATGTCTCAGCAAATTTTAGCCACATATAGTGACACGTATTTTTTAGTTTAGATATAGATTAATAAGATACATTTTATTGAAGTTCCGAAAGTTTTGGTACATGTTTCACCATCTATATAAGTATTGTAATTACTTGGGGAGAAACTAGAATTGTGAGTGTAAAACATATTGGTTCAGATTGTTAATACACTCAGTAACCTTAAAACAAATTCCAACAACGTACGACGACAGTTCAAACTTCATGAAATATGCATGCATCCTTAGCGTAGTACATACACGCAAATTTCAATATATTATTTTATGAAGTCTGAGAGACAGTACACTGGCAGTGGAACGTAGTCTCTGTACAACTGTCTGAGGTTTGTGTTACCATTTTTGTTTGGTCGCTTAAAGCATGCCTTATATTAAAACCTAAAGTTTTATCTAGGCACTAAGCAGTTTTTATATGTTTCAGGTATGTTGGTGTTCCCCAACAAATCAAGTCCACTAAGGTTAATACCTTAAATCACGGTAAACTGTCTTTTTCAAAACCTTTAATAGTAGTGATTTTTATTACTAATATTTATTATATTTTAATAGGTAACGTTTACTTTTACTGCTGTATTAGAAACATATTTGAAAGTTAAGAATGGTTGAGAAAGCATAATAATGAATAACGTCATCTCATTTGTACTTTTAAATTATATTCATTTTACTTTACTCGAAAGCATTTTTTTAATGAAAGCAAGTATCTGACACATAATTTTACATTATTTTTAAATATAGGATTGAATCCATGATTTAACTAATGTGGAATAGATCATTTTAATGTTCTCTTATGAGCACACCGAAGCAATCACCTGCAAGCCAAGTTTATTCTGAGCGAAGCGAGCAGGTTATTCGCAACTTTATGAAACGGACTTGATGTGACGTCACGCTGCCAAGCTAAACCGTCCGTATTATGGAAAGAATTACTTATTCACATCACATCGCGGACAGGTATTTGTCAAGTAGAAGAGGTAAACGCTGCCTGGGTAATGTATTATTCATGGAAAAGCTTAGCTTAGCTTTCGTTTTGAACTATTCTTCATTAAAACTGAATATTTAAACAGATTACGAAAATGATTATTTAAATGCTTACTCCATTTATTTTCTAATATCATATACTCGTATATTGACTATTTATTCCAATAGTGATTTGTTGTAGTTCTCAGAGATTGCAATGAATTATAATAGCTTAGAGTACTATACAGTAGATTTAAGCGGTAACTTGCACTTTGAAAGCACAGAACCTGGTTTTTCATGGAATCGATACATAACTTTCACATTAAAATCTGCAATAATTCTGTGTTTGTTTTGGTGGAGGTTTAAATAAGGTAAATATTATTTTATTAGTCTCGTTTAAGAGGATCAGAGTTTAACGTAACTCTTATATCATATTTTTGCAAGTGTTGAAGCATGTCTGGTTCTAATTAATTATATTTCCGTCGCCACAGCTAAGCCTGCCTTGTTGACGTGACCAATAAAATACAAATTCACTGTATAATTAACATTTATAACATTTAAATGAAAACAGATTCTTCGGCCAATTTTTTACCTTTAGCTGAAGGTGTCAACGGCTGTTTAGTGTCATTTAGTATTATGAAACAAAGATACTACATGTTTTTATTCAAAAATAATCGAGGTAACTTTCCAATATTTCTATGCATTTGATCCCTCCTTGAATTCAACGAATGTTTTACAAAAGGAATTAGCCAAATTGGTCAGCCGTTCTCGATGTTAGCGCTAAGTAGCATATTTTGCAATACATTAAATTAACGCCAAGATCTTCGATACGTTATTATAAATATACGTTATAAATTAAGTGCATAGGAAAAGAATTTTAAAACAAGAATCGAGTTGCTTCATTCCAAAATGAAGATGTTAATCTGCTACAAATCCAAATAAAATTATATAGTTGCACGATGATTTAACAAGGTGAAATGAAAAGGACAATATCTTATGGTCAAAACTTAAATTTTAATTTAAAAACATAAAAAACACAGCTGAAAGGACAGTCCAGAGAATAACATAACAATTATTTCCATTTTTATAAGGGCTTCCTAAAACACGTTATTTACTTGAGAAACATATATATCCTTGTAGATAGAACAAATATTTTTTTGTAATACTCTTATCGGGGATTATTGGAAAAAATTATTTGAATTGTGGAATAGACATTTACACCATTTACTACCGCTAAAGTAACCCTTAACTTGCATTATATATCTCGGAGGTGGACGCAAAAACGAATACCCCTCCCGAAAAACCCACCCCCTTGTAACAGGTCTATCCCACTAACATTCAGTCAAGTGGAATTATGTGTTAGGCACGATGGTGTCGTAATCGGATATTAGTTGCTTTTTGCAGTGAATATTTGCCTGCTCTCAATCTCAGGGACCTATGATGGTTGTTGCGTGACTATCTTCTTTTGTATAAAGATCAGCAAAGAGCTTTACCTGAGTTCTTGGAAACAACATGTTCAACTTGCCCGTTCAAAGTTGAAAAAAGCGACAAAATATTCTTGTCAGCAATTAGGGCATCCTTTTGCCTGTAACGTGCTAACAGATTCGTGGAAAGTGTTTAAATAAAGAGAAATAAAACTCATGCTTTGTAAACCTAATGCCCTAATAGATATATGGTTATCTTTTTTTAGTGTCTACTTTATAACCTACAACAACATAATTTTATACCATACACATAGCCTTAAATATTATACAGTTATACGTTTCACTTAAAATAATTTTTAACATGTACAATGTTATGTAAATAAAATTCATTTTTTACTGAATCAAAATATTTTGTCTTCAAACATTTGAAATTATATAGTCTTAGCAATTTAAGGTAATAAAACTGATTACATTTATTTGGTGTTAGAGTTATGTAATGATTTTAATACCTAATAGTATCCCTCAGACGTATGATGTTTGTTGTGCAATGTTTTGACACGATGCCAGTTCAGGGTTAAAGCCTGTAGTGCCCGAGGGCAATGTGCTCTCGGACTAAGAGCTTGAACCAAGTTATGGATGTATGGACACTCAGGGACCTCTTAGGATGATAGACTCTGTTCCCTTCCACAATCGATAAAGCAGTTCGTGTCTTTAATTTGTAATATTTTGAAACTCATACTAAAATGTATTACTATCGAGCGGATCTGAGTTTCCCCAGCTAATGAATGGAGCCACCGTGGTGACTGCATAAGTGGCAGAACAGTCGTAAAGATGTTCAACTCATACTAAAATGTATAACTATCGAGCAGGTGTGAGTTTCCCCAGCTAATGAATGGAGCCACCGTGGTGACTGAATAAGTGGCAGAACAGTCGTAAATATGTTCAACTCATACTAAAATGTATAACTATCGAGCAGGTGTGAGTTTCCCCAGCTAATGAATGGAGCCACCGTGGTGACTGAATAAGTGGCAGAACAGTCGTAAATATGTTCAACTCATACTAAAATGTATAACTATCGAGCAGGTGTGAGTTTCCCCAGCTAATGAATGGAGCCACCGTGGTGACTGAATAAGTGGCAGAACAGTCGTAAATATGTTCAACTCATACTAAAATGTATAACTATCGAGCAGGTGTGAGTTTCCCCAGCTAATGAATGGAGCCACCGTGGTGACTGAATAAGTGGCAGAGAACAGTCGTAAATATGTTCAACTCATACTAAAATGTATAACTATCGAGCAGGTGTGAGTTTCCCCAGCTAATGAATGGAGCCACCATGGTGACTGAATAAGTGGCAGAACAGTCGTTATGAACTCATAAAAATGCACTGGTCGAGCAGTGTGAGTTTCCCCAGTAAAAAGCCACCGTGGTGACTGCATTCACAGTCGTTGTTCTCATACTAAAATGTATCTTATGATTTCAGGTAACATGAAATACAAAAACAGGTAAAATAAAACTACTTCTGTTTATATTCCTCATCATTAAAAACTGCGTCATGTGGTTAGTTATCCAATTTCACTTCTCGTTGATTTCAGGTAACATGAAATACAAAAACAGGTAAAATAATTGTACTACTTCTGTTTATATTTTCATTAAAACTGCTCATTAATTTAAATTAATATCATTTTCAAAAATATAAATAAATTTAATATTAATACTTATTCACTATTTTTAATTAAATATTATAGCTCTCAATTAGTTCATCATCTTTAACATCGCGTTACGATACCGGACCAGTAAGCTATTGATTTGTTTCCTACAGAATGTGTCATGACATAAATATGCTTGAACTATTTTCTTTTCCTTTTCTTTGTAAAAGAAACTGTTTAAATACCTGATACTTTTGACGTTTTGAGCTTAATGTAATAAAGGTTAAAAAATATCAATGTTAATATTATAAACTAATAAGCATCACTTGAGAGGCTGTAAAAATATAGTATCAGTCTGTCTGTCTGAAAGATAATACTTTCATATTTATAAATTCTGGCAACAATTTTCATATATTCTCCTCACATTTATTATTTTAAGATTAACAACATTTTTATAACTAACAAAATATATATATGCAATAGTATAAACTTGTATATTGAGGTATGTAGTTTTCAAAATCTATAAGAATGTCACAAAATAACAATGTTTGAATTGCACTAGTAAGTGTGTACAGCAATATTTAATCTATTAAATACTATTTATACAGAATGCCTCATAAAACTTGCGTTAAAGGTGTCTAATACGTAAATTAAAAATGAATCATGTATTTACTAAAATCGCAATAACTAGAATTAACTAGTTCCTATAATGTAGTTTTATTGCTCAGTCTAATTTTATACAATATTTTTACTGGATCGAATTTATTACACGAATACAAGAAAAATGTACCAGACAACATGCGTCGATTGATCGTTTACTCTTTAGATCAAATTTCACCAAAACTGGCGTAGGAAGTAAAGTATATAAAGGCATAAAATATTTCCCAATGAGACGCGAACATGTAATATACTCGTAGTTAGTTTCAATCAGAACAAATACAACTCAGATCGTGTATTGCGACACTTTTTATTTGGAAAACATATGGGTTCTTTTAAATTATATGTAATTCTTAAAATAAACATAAATTTACATAGTTATTTTGTCCGGAAAGAATATACTGTACACCACAAAATCGAGTACAATATACTAAACATATCGTGATAAATGTTTTCTAAGAATATTTATTCATTTTTTAAACTTTTAATAATATAGAGTTAACGCTATATTATTTCACGTGATATCTAATGATTTACTGGACCCAGTTGAACTATGTCACTACACATCTTTGTATTTCGTCACAACGTTATTTTACCGGTAAACTAATAAAGTAATTTTATCCGAAAATATATAGCTGGTATCACTTTAATTTAATTTGTGATTGATAACTTATCTAAACTTAGTTAAATCACTATTTTTGTTCCTTTCAGGTTAAGAAAGTAAAATAGCTTTTCCTTTTTCGATGTGTGATCCAGATAAATTTTATTCAACATACCTTTCTGTAACGTTCCTTTCAACTCGAACGCTCCCTCGTTGAAGAATGCTAGAGAAATTCAGTGGACCAATATAATGTCGTAACAAAAGAGTATTATTTGGGCAGTAAGCAACGGAGACATTAACTCTGTTTTCTAAAAGTCGTTTCACTGTCTTTTTATTTTTTTCTTCTACATTTTTCTTTCATCCCAAAGTTTCCTTCTTCGTTCCGAATTCCATGGAATGTCCATGTGCTGTTACCAAATATTGCCTTGCTTATTTCAAAATTAATTTTTCATGTAAAATAAGGTCTGTGAAAAGATTTTATCTAGAGCTATTTGTTTGCTAATTTATAAGCAAACACTAGCCGTTGGTAACAAACGGCCCAACCCCATTTTAATCCATAAACCAGCATCAAACTCAATCTTTTCTTGTACAAATCGACTAGTATGTATATCTTATACCAATACCTAAAATTCGTTCTAGAGAAACCCTTCTCATTAATTGCGTACTAAATCAGTGTACATGCACTAAAAATAAAGGTTTCATAGGGAATTTCGCGTCTATATATCAATTTATTCTCGAGACATCTAGCGATAAGGCACGAGGACATACGGACAGACATACAAACGAAAAGATATTTTTTCAGCATCATATCTCAACCAATCATATTAAAAACTACCATTATTACTTAGGTACCTAATACTTTAAAATTGTATATTTATCCGTAATAATCACATTTACTGGTTGAGTTTTAGAAGATTGTAATGTTTAATTCAAACCTAGAGAAAAGGTCCAATGTTTGGATGATTTTTGTTAGACGATAGAATGAAAATGAAAATATTGTACTGCCCGTTGGCCTGGCCACAAAGGGTGATAGGTAAAGCCATTTCAGGTTTTACTAAACAAAACCTGTCGTTGGGGAGACGTTTACTGCTGAGACTGGACCCATATCACAAACCACTCCATGTGCATAACATACGGCTTTGTTTTGTTTCGCCCTTTCATTTCTGAGAAAATGTTTCATCGCCTTTGTTATTTTATTTTATGTGCTCTCGGATAACTTCCATTGTTGAAAACAATACTAGACATATATAGGCCTAAGCAATTTTAATCTAAACAGCAGTTTTACCTGATTAGTCCAAACACTCTCTCCCATATGGCTTTATTTATATATTTTTAAACAAAATGTATCCTCGCTACGCAAACTACGGTATAAAACAATAGTACTTGTTGACTTTGTACGTTATTTCATTAAGTATTTACAGTAAACTGCGGATACAAATGAAATTCCCCGTTACATAACATAATCTCCACAAACATATCTTTATCTAATGTACCAAACACTCATGGTATAAGGGAAAGTCTTTAGTCAATGTGACAATCTTCCCAGCCACTTACAAATAATTGGCTATTTGGATTGCCATTGCTTCTGAGAAAGAAATTATTTCATAATGCATCATTTATATAACCAATAATTTAGTTTTAAAGTTTTAAAACCCCATCCCATTCGATATAAACTATAGCAGAAGGATAAAAAATTATAGTTTTAAAATACAAATTGATGTATTAAACTATTACCTTAACGTTTTAACTTACAATAAACAATGTTACCCACACTTCCAACATAATCGTCCCAATTAACCTTTGTGTCAGAAATAGAGACATTAATATTTCACATCTATAAATAGCATTAAAATAATCCTCAAAAGAATATTATTGCCTACTTACTGCGGATGCAAAGAAAGCATGTATTAGATCATTCAAAACCTGGCAAATTAAAGTTTACGTCCCTACTCACTGCTATTTCTTTGGATTTCAGCGTATGAATCATATAAATTATATATAACCATAATCATAATCTTATTACTGCTACTCGAAGTCACTGCACACTGTTGGTTTCCTCTGAATACAGACTTAGAGAGAATGGCTCGTTGTGTCTAGCAAAAAAAGAGGTTACAGGTATGTTCACTTACCCAGCCAATAAATCTTGCAGGTTCCATTCAATACCTTACGTGCACGCATTCAAAGGTTCGTTGGATCAATGGAATTTTAAAGACATTGATTAAATAATGCCATATTTAATGGATTGAGAGGTTTAAATTTGTCGTATACTCCACCTATAGTACAAGTTAACTAAAAATAAAAGTAAGACGTAGTTGTTTGCAGTTCATTACTTATGAACACCGTATTTATCGTGACGTAATAATCAAGGATCTGAACGGAAGTACCTTTCATTCAAAAAAAGTATATTAGGCCCTTATTAGTGAAGTGTACTTTCCCCATTCGTCCACCTTCCTCTCTTCAACCGTCACAATGAGAACTAATGCTCGCAATGAAGACCTCCAGCGTTTTCTCGAGCGTTTTGGACCAGCAAATCCCAAGGTTCTGGGTCAATCTTTCCTGCCATGAGTCAAGATTATAAAAGGTATCGTCGGCTACGAGCGAGCAGTTTTTGTAGAGGAGGGGCAGTGATAAGAAGAAGATGATGATAATGATGAGCACTGGTAAATTGTTCAGTAGACAGGAAATACTAGTAAAATTGTATTTATTAGTGCATAATTGTTAAATTAACATTTGCAATGAGTGATTATGGTAAATTACAACAACTTTCAAGGTACAGTGTTTTTTTAGTCCTAAAAAATTCTAGATAATTATCACAAAAATGTGAACTGAAAACGAAGGAAAGAGAGCGTGCAATGAGAAAGTTATACCTCAGCTACTAAGTAAAGGTGATACAGTGAGACTGTTAACTGGAAGCTCATTCCATATATTTTATAGCTGACCCAGTAAAACACAATTCCGTTTTAATCCAACTGTGCTTCTGTTCACCCAAGCAATGGGTTTTACTACATATGTAGTTATTACGTTAATCGTTTTTTGATGTACCTCAAATCTGGGTGCTTAAATTTTCCCTTAAGTTTATAGAAGTTCGTCAAAACTTGATAATTAAAGAACTATCAATATTATATAATCCATGTAAGATCTGCATGCACTTTCAGCCAAACAATTTTGATGTATTCAAACTACATCAACCTTTGTCACAAAACACTTACGTAATAAAATATCTATGGATTGTAAAAAAACATCCACAACTTGATATGAAATTTGGCAAAGATTGTAAATAATATCTAATTGTATCTAATTTGTAATGTTCTTGATATCGTTACATATTATAATGTTTCTGCGATATTCAAGTAGAATTCCCCTGTGTATCTTACGGGCAGTGATTACATAAAGATCAACTTATAACAAATATGTTCCTTTATTCCAATGAACCATCTCCGATTCCAATTAGTAATTTCAAATTTTTTATAGGTAATATGAAAACCGATCTCGTTATAGAAGTTATAACAATCAAAGTTGTGATGTTGTCTGATTATATTTATGTTTTTTTTATTTCTTACGCACACATTTGACAGTTGAATTATTTATTACAAAGTGAATGTGTTCTAAGTTGGTGAAGAAAGCTTATTATTACTTGGATATTTTGTACATGAAAATCATTTGATCCCCTAATTTTACATGGGTGATCCACCAAATAGACACAGACCTTTTACAAAAAACAAAATATTTCAAACGTTTAGCTATGTATATAAGTATATTTAGTTAAATTGTGTTTTTTTTTTCAAAAACCAACATTGTATTAATGAATAGTTACTGCAAATGCCAAACCTCGTTAAAGACCAAATATAATTGTTTGCCTCAATGTTATTTTTTATCTGTCTACTACTGATATCTATGAAAATTATTCTAAAGTGTGTAACAATAACTAACAATATCGTATCAATATCGTAATGATTTCAAACCCCGCGTACGATAAGTCGCCACGCGTTTGATAATCAAATAACATCAACCACTCTATGAATAGCCTCGCGATGTTTGTGTGATCAATTCGCCGTGTTGATCGGTTTGATTAAAAGAGACTGAAAGAGCAAAAGTGGCTCAGGAGGAATGTTTATTTATTCATCGCGAACTGCGCTTCCCTATTCCATAAACACTTTCTGTTATGGATGCCTACTGTATAAGGAGTAGATTTAAGTGTAAAAAAAAATTATGGTTGCCTGTAAAGTCGGTTTTACGGGCGAAGATTTTACGTGACAACGTCTTTTTCTCGGTAGAATATTTATTGATATGAATATTATTAAATTGCACAATAGGAACAAGGAATTGAATGAAAATAAGAATTTCACAAATTTTAACTATAGAAATATATTTTGTTTACTAAAACATTGTACATAATTTGAAATTAATTAAAATTTTTTATTGTAAATGGTAAAGTTGAATAAAACATTTACTAAAATTGGAATTTGAAATTCTTGCTAAACACAGTTAAATTCTAACTCCGCGCGTGGTGATTGGTCGGTTTAGTTCGTTTGTTTGGTCGCACTGTTATGACAGGTTAGAGGTTATAATTTGTTATTTTAAATGTTTGACTAGCAATACGCGCTGTTTCTTCTCAATCGACTGAATTACGATTGATTGCAGAGTGATTTAAACTAATAATTTACTTAACACTATCAACATTTGTCAATAGTATGACATAACCTATAAACTCAGTTTCTCAACTTTTGTGTCAATCTAACAATTAATCAATCAATCATAGTTTACGATAATGAAATATCAGTGTACAATTATTTACCTTTATTGTTGTAGTTGTTGTAAATGACGAATCTAAGCACTCCACATTTTCACGAATAAACATAGTTATCTGCTTTATCCCGTGCGGCGGACCCACAGTTATCTGCTTTATCCCGTGCGGATCCCGTGCGGCGGAACCCACTGGACGGGCATCATCGTAACGTTACCGGGCGTTACACTTTTTCATGAGTGACTCCGAGCCGCAACCTAATTTAAGACGTTGTCACGTCAAAATTCAATCACTAATATTGTTATGATTCGAAAGTGTAGGCTACTACCTTACCATTCCTATCATCTACTATAGCAATTCTATATATATTTAAATATTTTGTCTTGTTTACATCCGATGTTAATTTTAAAACAGGTTTTAAAAATAGTGAATGTTACTTTCCAGAATAGATACAACATAAACTATCTATTCTTATAAAATGCACCACTTAAGTATATCTAAAGTTTGTACACAGCGTAGACACACAGCGTAAGTCATCGAAAACATAAAATTATTGCGCCAATTAATATTATAAGTTTTTTATTCACTTTATGTCTACTTATATTATGTAGTTCAATGTAGAACAAACATGAATATTTTTGTTGCATGTGTTTGTACGTTGTTGCATTTAACAAAAATATTAATAGCAGGTAACAATGTTTTCAGCATGAAATTCCAGGAAATCTTTCAAAGCGCGGCACTATAGTTTTAATGCATTGTTCGGGTTTGTGACACATGGTTTGCCCTTGCGTCTCAGACAATTCATATTATAATATATATTGTTTCGAAATACATTCAGACACAGAATTCGAGATGAAAGTATAAGAGGTTTACTTTTTTTGATGTGTGATCCAGATGCATTTTATAATCTTTTATAAATATTAACAATGTTTACTACTCAGATATTGTTCTATTCCACGTTTATATACAAATTATTGTAACAGTAACCACTTATATTTCACAGTAAAGTATATACGTCATGAATTAGCTATTTTTGAAGTAATAAATTTATTTTTCCATGTCATGCCACTCATTTAGCAATGATGTACAATCATTTGAATAAAGATTTAATTTTTTTAGGCAGAACCTCGTCTTCCCTCCCATTCATCCTAATTACCCCAAGAAAAGATACTTACACTTTCAATTACTTACAGTTTAGCGGGTACGGAGGTTTTCGAAATATAACCGAATCAAGCAAAGCCGAGCGTGGCTGCTACTTGGAATGGTGTAAGTTAAGCGAACATGTCCTTGCAAGCAGCCCGCCTGCCCGGCCATAAGTAGGGTGGTTCGGAAGTCACCTCTAAACCGTTGGTCCCTAGCCTAGCCCTAATTTTGTCTGGTAAAATAAAATATTCTTTGACATTTTGATAGAGCTACAAATTTTTTAAGACCATACTGCATGTTGACATTTTAAACAGTAATATTTACCATTGCTTAAACAACTTTCTAAGTTATTGACGCCTAAAAATCAATTAGTGGAAGTTGTAAAACTCAAACATGGATGGTTTTAAATCTTTAAGTTAAATTTCCGATCAGTACTTAAAGTTTACTCCATAACAGATATATTACGTTGTTCCACATTGTGATGTATGTGCTAATTTAAAGACAAAGAAAACTACTTAATAAATTGCATTTAGTTCCATAAGTATCGTTTATGAATGAGTTTTATTTTAAAAAAAATATATAAAATTAAAATGCACAACAACAATTCATTGTTAGATTTGATATTTTTAAGTATGAAAATGTATTGATTAGTCTGCCTAAAAGGTCGTGTCTATTTATAAAATGCTTTGGGTCATTGAGCAATCGAGCAGAGCCTTTGTATCAGATCTCTCAGATAGAGCGATTCAATAGCACTTGGAGCGTTCAGCCTCTACAGCACAGAACAATAATAATAAATACGTTGCTACCACAAAGTGGGAACTGTTTGTATAAACTAATTCAACATATCTTCGGGTGTAGCCTACATGGTACCATTTATTCAACATGCCTATTCCTTATTCCGGTAAAGTAATGTTTTTATAATTTCTTACAGCCGTGAACTAGTTTTTTAGGAATAAACTAGCTTTTGCAAGACATCAAACTTGTTTCAAACCTATTTTACATCTCAAATATCGATACTAAAATTATCTTTCCCAATGTATTGTACTAGAGATTTTAAACAACTCAGGTGGACCAGATGGGTCCAACGCCAAGACTTGCTGTAATTCGGATAAGTGTAGCGTTTGCCTTTGTCCTGGCAAACAAAATTAATACTAATTAAATTAATATTAATTATCAGAGTAATAGCATATGCCACAGGTTTTCATTAGTCTTCAGCTTAAATGGTATCTGGAAGAGAGTGAGTATTGTCCTTCCGTGCCCTTCTAAGAAGTATCATTATCTTGTGGTCAGAAGTATAGGCTCCGGGAGAGGAAAGTCGACGTAAATCGGATAACGAATGCTTTGATGAAACCTTACAGAGCATTTCCTGAATAATTTCCAATCTTTAAAAAAGTATTAGTGGGGTGGATTTTATTAACTCCACCATTACTAGAGTTTCTTTATTTGTAAAGTTACTTTACTGCACCTAGATCAAATCGTGTTTTTCTGCTTTGGTTCAGCGATTATGGCCCAGGAATGCATCAGCGTATTTGATTCACATCAATTTTTTTGTCCACATATAGGTTTTTCTTTCTAGTTTTCGTCATGTGTACGTATGTATGTCACTGAACTCCTCCTAAACAGCTGGACCGATGTTAATATCATTTTTGGGCGTCTTCAGGTTAATTCAAGAATGGTTTAGATTCACAAATTTAAGCACTTACATTAAATTTAATTTAGAATAAAAAAGATACAAGTTTTCAAAGCGCCGCACATTATAAACTGCAATTACGAGACAGTTCCGTATATCAAAGAGCTAAACACGATTTGAAGGTGCTTAGCTATGATGTATATTTGTCTTTAATGTTCAAACTTACTGCTTGAGTGTTAGACCACTTTATAATTAAGTGCTTGTACTGTAGAATGCGTCTTTTCATTTCTTTTACTCCCTTTGAAGCGGTCGACAAGAACTATGCTAGATGAAGGTTCGCTAGACTGTGATTTTGAACTAATTTACCAATTCCAGGTCTAAATGTTTTACAGTATTAACAATATTTTCAATCTGTAAAGAAACAAACAAGTTTACTTCTAGCTGTACATTTTTATCAATTATTAAGTATTAGTACAAAAAGAAAATGTTTCTAACAAATTAAATTATAATGGCCACAAAAAAGCACTTTTAACGTGGTTTCTTCATCGTGGTAAGAAGGTAAATGCAACATTAGCATGGGAAATATAGTTCACTCGAACCAGAGATACTCGTGGAAGTGAAAAAGCTACGAAATTGCGTGTTTAAAACTCGTATTAAAACTCCAATCCCGAACTATATTCATTTGTGCTCCTACCTTCCCAATAAGAGTAGATGCGTTCCCGTTGATCAAGTTCTCGTTTAGGTTGAGTAATACCATCCAGTATTGCCTTCTTTCTGTATGAAGAAGGGACAGAAGAAGGGACATGTGGCGTGTGGTCTCTCCTAATAATGTTATATATAATTTATGAAGTACTGATTTAATATATTTTATGCAGCAATTGTTAGTATAAACTGGGATAGTACAGTGCTTTTTAATAATGTTAATCATACTGTTACAAGTTGTTATTCGCCTTTTTATTTGTGTTAGGATGTATATGGAAATAGAAGAACAAGTGTCTAAACATTCCTGTTGCGTAATGTTGAAATTATGAATTAAAGAAAAGGCCATATTTAGAAGATTATACCTTAAGTCATGGAAATTACAACTCTTCCAAAAATATCGGTGACTTAGATAAGTAAAGATGTTAGCTGAGGAACCTTAAGCTAATTATCAGTAGAGAACTAAGGAATCTTTAAAATGTGATCCTCAGAAATTCTGGCAGTTTGTTAGATAAAGGAAGCAGCCAAGTTGAACTCGAAAAGATGATTTTTTTTGTGGGGGAGGGCTGAAAGTTCTGACGGTTTGGGTGTAGTGTCGGTGTTTGTGCGATAGCATGGGTCGGTGTTCGACGAACCGGAGAGTGTCGATACGGAAGCGGTGGCTGGGTCTGCGGTGATGTTGGGTATTCAGCACCGTGACAACAATATTGTTGTGGAGCAGGTTACCGCTGCCGTTTTTGTAGGTTGGACCCAATCTCATAACTGTTTACATAATTAAAGGATGTCCTGAAATAATTTAAAAACCACTTTGTCATAAATTTCATTTGTATATTTGAAAAAGACAATTTCCGGAGATAAGACAAATAACAAGAAATCCATTAGATATTTTGAATTATAGGCCAGTATCGTAAGGTGTTTGAGTCAGTATCATATTCATGATACAGTTTTGTTTCATATGAAGCTTTTGATAAGTTCGCAAACAACATGAATTTGTGCCAGATCGCTCAGTAGTAACTTAGTGAATTGTATAAATCTCACTTCACAATTTTTATAAAAAAAAGCGTTCAAGTTTGTCACAATATACGGATTTCTCTAAAGTTAATCATATTATTTAACAAAAAAGTGAACTTTTTATCGATTTTATTAGTATTTTCCAAAATACGCGTATATGGCAGTATTTATCATCTGATTTACGTTATAAATGTGGTGTGTTAACTGCAGAAAACTGGTGTTCCATAAGGTAGTAATTTTGAACCTTTATTATTTATTCTATTTCCAAACGATATTTCTTTATATTTAACATGCAAAGTGTTATTGTACGTGGGTGATTTCATAATGCGTAACAAATGAACACAATCAAAGATTGTTTGATGTAGCAAAATGATATACTTTGTGTTTTAATGGTATATTCTAAAAAGTTAGAATAAAACATTTTTAAATATATGTAATAAAACGTTTATTTTGGCATTAATAAATAAAGCCAATTATGTATGTGTATAAAAATTAATGGTACAAAACCTCTTAAGAGTGGATAGACTTCGTGAACTGAGCGTATTGATGACGTGCGACTTACAATTTAGAGACTGTTCTCCATTTGAAAGAGGAGAAATTAAGGCTATTATATACGAAACAAATTTATCCTACCAACGTTATAGCTCTAGCTAAGGGTAAACTATTTTCCTTATGTTGAGAGTATGTTTTGTCACAAGACGCGTTATTAAATATCAACATCACCAAGATCTGTGAGTATAACAATTATCAGCATGGACTTTTATGTCGCATTAACTCCTCCTAGCAGTCTTGTTGAAGGCCTTAATCTTGTTACCACAAGCAGTTCCTGCTATAAACGGTTTAGCGACACACAGCCCCTCCTAAATCTTTGTTGTTGTTTCTGTTCCGTTTCTCTGGTGGGCCATCGTTAGTACATCGTTTGTTGCACGATCGAGGGATAAGGCTGTCTAGTTGGATCAAACAAGTCGAACAGTTCTCACTTTTTCTCTTATCACAATTTATTTAAAGATAATGATTTGTTGTGATTTGTGATAGCTTATACAGTTACGAAAAAATAAAATGTATATACGATACGCATAGGCAATGTGGAAAACGTTCATAATGTGGGGAGACCAATATCCATATAAAGTTATTCCTTAATGACGATAAGCCAATATTGTTATAAAACAAATAATTCCTTATACGACACATGAAATGCTCCTAATCTAATGTCAACACCCAAAACAAATTATTTTCTATGAGTTATCTGATATGCGACCCATGGTCTTAAGGTAAGGTTATAAAATTAAATAAAATCAAGATGTAAATGGCTATTTTAACAGTTCATTTCTTCTAAAGGAAATCATTTAGATATACTAATTTTCTTTATGAGTGAAAAATTCAAAAGTTCTCTATAGGGAGGAAGAAATCAATTTAAGGTTTTCGATATATTTAATTTTCCTAATAATTTATTTTGAAATATTCTGTCCTAACAATACTTCACACTCTACGTAGACAAGGAGTTGACAGAAAGTTATGGTGGTGTTACACTTGGTGCTGTAAAAGATTAGTAATGACGCAAAAGGATGAAATAGCTTGTACTCTTAAACTTCTTTAACAGTGCTGTAGGAAGATATAATTCATCACTGTAATAAAGTAGTTTTAAGTAATTTTTTTAGTTTTTTAACTGAAACGAGCAGTTATGTATTAGGGCAAATACATAATACATAATGTCCTTATCGATGTCCAAATCCACATTTGATTGAGTTCTCTCTGAGTTACCTGTCATGGAAGCCGTGATCTTAAGCTAAGGTTATGAAGTAGGTTGGAAGCAAGATGTAAATGGCGGTGTAAACATCAATCGTACAGTTGCAAGCCATCACTAATTAATTAATTCCTTCCTATGCAAATGGGCTCCTTTGAAATTCAGAACTGTTGATAACCTGATTCCAGTGGTCTTGTACTCAATAATGAAAACGAGTCGAAACATAACGCCTTGAATGTTTCACCCTAAAATCATAAAAAGAATCCTACGATTTTGTTGATTTTATAAAGATTTAATGACTCAAAAAACTTTTAAAAATTCAGCCATTATTCCAGTCTACTTGTTACAAACAATGTTTGCTTTTTATCAATGTTCGTTTTGGTGTGAATTTATAAGTGAACGTAGAAAGATGATGTGTGAATAGTTTTATTCTGGTGCTATACAGTTGAATTATTATTGCTGCTAGTAAACTGACTTCACCGATGCCTAATTTCTGCCATTTCAACTCAGTCCACGTTACATAAAAGAAAAAGGTACAAATTTGGAAACAGATGAGGGAATTACATTGTTACATGCAGCGTTAACCAGCTGGTGTTATCAGAGCATTTTTGTTCTGGATCACACTTACAGTTTTCTATGTAAACAAAGCGAATAAATTGGGTATTGTTAAGATTTTAGTCTGGAGGTAATGGAATATAGAAATATTTCAAAAGTACAGCAGTACATAAGAAAGCACAATGAGACAAAATCTGATCCAGTAACAATTTACACATGATTTATAACAGTTTCTCTCACTTGTTACTTATATCCAGTGTCGATTGTTGAGGTTTTTATTTATTGTGCCGGACTAAAAGAACACGGAAAAGCTAATTTGAACCAAATTGAAGATGTACTGAGGTACTGTAAATCAGTAAAATTCTTAACTGATTATTTAAGTTTTTGGTTTTAATAAATATGACTCACCAAATGACCTCACAAAGTGTTTTTTAGCCCTAATTTATATATTTTGGGCATAGTTTTATGTTTTTGATAGCTATCTTTAGTAAGTTACCACATCCAAAACATAGTGTTTACACATGTAACATCCTGAAATTCTATGATTGTAATAGAACTTACCAAAAAGATTAGGTTAAATCCCTTGTTTTGCTTATAAATTATATTTTCTTTTTTTTACTCTCTCTGTGCATTCCGTGTAATATGTTATATTTACAGCATTAAAAGTTTCAATAAATTTAGGAATGCTCTTATCCTCTATATTTGAATTTAAGATGGAGAATCTTTTAAGTACCAGTTTAACGACTTTTTCAGAATGCTTTCTTGAGTAAATTAAAAACTTTTAATGAAGAAACTTTTCACTTGTATCTAATTAATTATTCCATTTAGTCCCATATCTGTTGATATCAAGGTTTTAAATACGTTAGTACAAATTAATGTACAGCATAGCTGATAAAAGTTTTCCCTTAGCATTATACTCGTGTGTAGCAGTACGTACAGCTCTTGCTTATAACAGTCTTGGGTCTTATCAACTCTGTTAAGATGGCCGCACGGTCCAAGAAAGAAAAAAACTTATTTCTTAAAGAAAGTAATAATAGATATCAGATTTTTTTCTTGTTTGACAGTCAAACCATAAATAATCCTCTTGAAAGTATTCCTTTCAAATTTAAACAAAGATGTTGGGAACAAAATAGAATATAACAAAGACTTTCTCGTGCTTACTCTGACCCTAAGACAAAACACACATAATCTTAAATATGTTATATTTAAAATATAACATATTATGTTGTGACAAAATATAAACAATAATAGAATTTTATAGTAATAACATAAAGTTTAACTTTCTTTAAGAAAAATACAGGGCCTCCAAAGCAGGGTTTGTAATGAGGTCCCATCCTTGAATTAAAAATGAATATTTTAGATCGGTTTTAGTATTGTACTTTGTTGATTACGTGGGACTTTGGATGTTAGTGGTAGCGCAAGATCAAACCCTGTTTGTGTGAGCGTTATCAGTACCATAGATACCTTGACAAGATACTCTCAAAGGCCAGTGGCCCATGAGGACAGACAGAATTAGGCTTAAAATGGGCCTCTCCTAGAACACTAGAATTGAAGATTACAACGAAAATGTCCACTATTTACATTTAGTAGAATTTAAAATATTCAGTCATATTGTAGCGCAGCACACGAACTAGCCCTTCCATAAATTTATATCCGGTCTTAGCATGGTATATAGTTTATTTAATATAGGAAGAGTCATCTTAATAGAATTCCAGCAGCTTAAGAAATATTTATAAAAACACTATAGTGGATCAGGTAACAAGTGTTTTTCTACAATGTCAGTTTAGTATATACATGTATATGTAGCAGTAAGTCACATAAGTAATAATGTGTTTAACATCAGCAAAAAAAAAAATTGCACCTCGGCAGTATTTATTTTTGATTATTTAAACTTATCTTTAATTAACCTTATGAAATAAAACTACCTAATATACATGAGGTGAAGTTGTACATGTAGATTTAAACAGTAGTCCCTCTAGACGTTGTCTTACTCAACTGTGATCGTATAATACAATTTTAAATTGAAGTTAAAAAATTTTTAAGTCATCTATTTACATAGATTTAGTAGTTGAATTGGTATGAAAACTAAATAATAGAGTTAATAAAACAACAAGGAGTTTATTAAAAAATGTATGTAATTGTCACGTGTTTTTGTTGTTGTTATTTTGTATTTTCAATTAAATTCCATTGTTTCATGACCTAAGCTATCTAGGTACACAATCTACACATGTAACTCAATGCATGTAATGATATGTGATTGACCTAATCTTTATTCGTTCTATGTAGATTTCTTGAAAAAGTGCTTTATAGATAGATGTTTTAGACTGTTATTTATTTTTATGTATAACATAAAATGAAAAGGAACTACAGTTATGTCTTTCTTATTAAAATTCAGACATAAAATTTTGATTATATACCACCAAATTTAACTGGTGGTATTGCTAAGTTAAATAAGTGTATTGCTATAACCAAATTAAAACTAATAATAAAAAATAAACGAAAAACATTGCTGTACTAAAAAAACCAATCCATTCTACTGACTTTTTCTTTATACTTATTTATTTCAAACGATTTAAATACAGATTTATAAATTTATTTGTACTACTCAGAAAACAATACATTAGTTAAACACGATTACTAAAAAAAGGAAATTCTGTCAACTCTCCAATAGCACGGTCAAGAGCTTGTCAACACGACACATTGCGCTCGCTGCCTCTCACTGCTGCCCTGCGGTGATTAAACAACGCTCTAATTACAGCCCAGTAAACACCTGCTTCATCAATTCACCAGCTTCAGTTACTATCATCCAGCTATCACTACCTGAGTACGATAACATGACATACTAGTTGCGCTCGCTGCCTCTCACTGCCGCCCTGCGGTGATTAAACAACGCTCTAATTACAGCCCAATTAATACCAGCTTTATTCATTCACCAGCTTCTACTTCTTTCATCCAGCTATCACTCACTATCTGAGTGCGACAACGTGACATACTAGTCGCGCTTGCTGCCTCTCACTGCCGCCCTGCGGTGATTAAACAACGCTCTAATTACAGCCCAATTAATACCAGCTTTATTCATTCACCAGCTTCTACTTCTTTCATCCAGCTATCACTCACTATCTGAGTACGATAACGTGACACACCAGCCGTGATTGCTGCCTATCACTGCCGCCCTGTGGTGATTAAACAACGCTCTAATTACAGCCCAGTAAACACCTGCTTCATCAATTCACCAGCTTCAGTTACTATCATCCAGCTATCACACTTATCTGAGTACGACAACATGACACACTAGCCGTGCTTGCCGTGCTTGCTGCCTCTCACTGCTGCCCTGCGGTGATTAAACAACGCTCTAATCACAGCCCAGTAAACACCTGTTTCATTAATTCACCAGCTTCAGTTACTATCACCCAGCTATCACTACCTGAGTACGATAACGTGACACACCAGCCGTGATTGCTGCCTATCACTGCCGCCCTGTGGTGATTAAACAACGCTCTAATTACAGCCCAGTAAACACCTGCTTCATCAATTCACCAGCTTCAGTTACTATCATCCAGCTATCACACTTATCTGAGTACGACAACATGACACACTAGCCGTGCTTGCCGTGCTTGCTGCCTCTCACTGCCGCCCTGTGATGATTAAACAACGCTCTAATTACAGCCCAATTAATACCTGCTTCATTCATTCACCATCTTCTACTACTTTCATCCAACTATAACTCACTATCTGAGTGCGACAACGTGACATACTAGCCGTGCTTGTTGCCTCTCACTGCCGCCCTGTGGTGATTAAAAAACGCTCTAATTACAGCCCAGTAAACACCTGCTTCATTCATTCACCAGCTTCTACTACTTTCATCCAGCTAGTATTATCTGGTTTTCAATAACAGTTTAGGGAAATGAATTTTAGTTTATCCAAGCAGTGGGATTAATTTTGTTGGTTTGTATTGGAACGTTTTGCCTGAATCCTCTATACAGTATTGAAATTTAATGTGTATCAATTCCCAGATCAATTACGCAATATCTGCTACTTATTACCGGTATTTCAAAATAAACATTTCTTATCTCTGTATCAATAATGATTTAACTTCAGTACATTTTTCGAGTAATGTATTATTTGAACAGTTTCGAAAATATACCCTTGTTGACTTCACATAGAACATTGTTATATTCCTATCTTTAAAAGCATAATATTAACATAAACTTATATTAGTTTTATTTAATGGAACAAGGTTTTGTTTTTTTTAAGTGGTTTTCCTGCAATTTAAATACTGCTTGATGTACATCATTCCGATTTACCATTATAATAAATAATTCTACCAATAATCAGCACTCCTGATTGCTTCTGATTTTTTATCTGGTTTTCGAGAAGTGGAGCCTCTTAACTCCTCCTATCCGGATATGGTGTGAAACATAGTGTTCTCCTACTGTATATCATGGTTCATTCCATTTTTACTATTCATACAGGTATGTGGTCCAACAAGAAGTATGCTGTTTTTTCCAAATGTTATGCACTTGGAAACTATAAGAGATGCAGCAAAGATTCAAAGGACAAATGTATGTAATAACAAGACCAACAAAATAATGTGGACAAGTTGATTTTTTGTTGCGTCTTTCACTTGCTGCGCTCAAAATATAGATATAGTATAAAATTTGTTAACTTCTACATTTAAAGGAGCCTCTTATTATCAAACACATGGTAACATATCATAGAGAAGCTATATTGATTCCTGATAGTTAGGATTGATCAGAAGTGAGTGTTTAAGCTTCACCCAACCTTGATATATGTCCCTACTTAACTCACTTGTATACGTTATTTACTTGTCCTACTACATTTTATAACTTTGAAATGTTGATTGAAAGTAGTTATCACAGTGAAGCCGGAATATTTCAGAGTTTTTACTGTGTTGACAGTTGTTTGTCGTGATGTTAGAAGAAAATAATAGATTATAAGGACGGTCCCGATTAGGAACACTTACTATACCGGTCTCAACATGTTGGATGATTAAATTAAAAAAATATATCTGATTCAGTTTTATGTCAGCGTACCTCTTCTACACTCAACTGCTTAATGCCTACCAATAGTCTTTAGAATGTTAGGGTCCTGGAAAAATATGCAAAATCTTTTCTTAAACCAAGCTTGTTTCGTAGACCAACCTCATGGGTTCGTTAAGTTTTCAAAATCCTGTACTGAAGCTTGGCTATTCTTAGCTTGTTTCCATCGGATTTAATAAGCTTCGTAGGTCGCCTCGGGCCGTAGTTAACGAGTATTTTGTCTTGTCTTACTGTCTCAAGGATATGTTCCAGAGCCTTCTTCTCATTCCATAAGTCTACCTGTAAATAATGTGCGACTTACAGGTACGACTAGATACCTGCTTAATTCATATTATGTGTGTTGAACCCTTTTTTGGACAAAATGATTATGATTATCCTATGTCTGCGAAATAGTCGATGATTTGCCAAAGTATTCAAATTGTTTGGTTCATAGACCGAACTACTCAAGTTCCTCGTCAATATTCCAACCATTTGTATAGTATGTTCCTGAAATATTTTATGAGCTTTTCTTTCCGTCCCTCCTTTGTATTCAAAACTGCATGGTAGGTTTTCTCAAAATTATACGCTCTACCATTAACACTCTTTGGTACTCCTCTATATGGTATTCAATGTTGACTGAAAAGCTACATTTACAAATTTATTGTTAATATATTTTTTTGTAAAAAAAAAAAAAAAACAGATGAAACCTAACAAAGTCTTTGGGTGATAAAAAGGTATACTACATGTTGGATATGCAAGTTATTTATTTTAATCCTTGGAGAGTAATTATTAATATCATACAATACGTGCGGGCTATATTAATAAAGATACAAAGGATCCTTCATCCACTCCCTAGCACAATAACAGCACTAGGGAAACCCTAGACTTTATTTAATAAAATAATTGTTATTTGATTTGATTTTTTGTGGATAATTTTGTCAAACAATTTTAAAACAATTAAAAGTACTTTGATTTTCATGGTATTAAATCGTTCCAAAAGTGTGAGGAGTGTAAAGTCGCGTGACACAATAATCCCTGAGATGTCATCTTGTTTAGTGCTTACGTGAAACTCTATCCCCGGTTCCCCCACCCATGTATACTTAATGTACTTAGTTCAGCAGTTTCATTATATACTGTCGCTTATACTTTATATATTTGACTGCGTTGAAAAATTACTAATATTCAACGTTAAAGACTCGACAATAAACAAAATACAAAAATTATAAACGAGTGTTTGGATAATCTTATTTCATTTATGTAAATCTATACCATTGTATAACACTTAATGGTACTGTATATGTGTGTGTGTTTTACTGAATCACATAAAAACTACTAGATCGACTGTACTGAAATTTACATGGACAATCTTAATGTTAAAAAATCCCTACCTTGTCTTTAGAGAGAATTTGTCTTTTTTAGACCTCGTATTTCCTTCATCGGGAATGAAAAGCAAAATCAACTAGGACACAGAAAATACCAGACAAGAGAAAGTTAAAATTTCCATTAATATAAATTTTTTGACATATTTTCTTGATTGCGGCAACAAAACAAGCTCAACATTGGCGTCGAAAATATAATTCACTCCAACCAGAACTGCTCATACATGTGCAAAGTCTACGAAATTGTGTGTGACGCCCATGGTAACTGTTAGTATAAACAGAAGTATACTTAATGACCTACTTCGGTCTCATGTATATTTGTTTTTGTTACTTCAATACATATTTTATTGTACTTAGTAAGCAATTATGTTCTAAACATTTATATGGTAAAAATAAAGGTTTCGTTATGTGTTATCTGTTTTTATATAGAATTGAAACTGGGGCATATCGTTAAAAAATATAATATTTGAACGTCAAAATTTCAATATAAAAACTAGCGAATAAACAAAATGTCCTGCTATACAGAAATTAATAACAACCAAGTGGAAACAAACTACCTTCTATAATTCCAATTAAATAGAGCCGAAATGAGAGCAAATCATAAACATTCTACGTTTTTTATAGAATGGGTTAAAAGATTAACAGCTTAAGTCTGAAAGGAATGTACCACACACATTCATAAAAAGGAAAACATCCTGAATTTATTTAAGAAATTAATTTAACTTGTGATTTAGATAAAGTCACATTTTAACTGTCAGTTACCATGATAATGATAATTTATCACTTTTTAGTTACCTTCAAATTTTGTGTTTATATTACAATGAGACTACTAAATTATACATTTTATGTTATACCTCATTATTTCGATATACTTTTGTAAGTGTCGTATTTATTTTCCAACACTTAAACAACAAACTATTTTATGAAGAATGTCATGCGCTTGTGCAATGAAGGATGTGGATATAGGTCACCTTATCAATGGTTAATAATACCTTTCAGGTATGTGACGCAGTCAATATAATAACTAATTCTTAACTTGATTGCTGATCTATCTTTTAATGTCAAACCCGAAAAGTTTTATATAAAATGCATTGACAGTTACGATGATGTAAAAATATAACTGAAAAATAATAGAAAACTATTATTTATTTACAGAGCACAAAGATGATACAAACGTATTTTTTACTAGCGAGCTCTAAACAGGAAGTTCCACCACGAAACTCTGTGAACGTCCGGTTCAGCGATTCCGCTGACTCAAATAGTAAAAATAGAGGATTTCTTGGCTCAAAGAGTGAATAGGTGGATGGATATCTCCAGCCTTAGTATTTTCCTATATATTGGCCTGGATAAAAATGTCTGTGATGTTCAATAATGTGCGTCCAAATCTTATTCTATGCGATTTCTATTTCGCGGTCTCTTATTTTTAAGTTCTTATTGTATTGTAGCTCAAATATGAGGCTCGCACTTTGTTCTCTTCATGTACTATGGTAAATAAATAAAAATAGACATGTAATTTTCTCGAAAAATGATTAGCATCGTACTTCTTAAGGCTTATATAATTAAGCAGTTGGTACACTGAGTATGTCGACCATTCGAGTACTCGTATTATTATTTCATTCATTTTCATGATCAAGATTGCCATCCCTGATGGGAACTTATCTTCAGTTATTCTTAATCTTACGTAGATTGGATCTGTGAAGGCGAAAACTTGGATAATTTACTGATTTTTGCAAGTAAACGAGTTACTACATTTCATTTTGTAATGATCTAACACCTCCAAAAATGTATAATTAAACTTAAAAATTTAAAACGATTTTTCCCATTTTGAATTAAAGACATGTATATAAATTTTATTACAATTAAACATATACATTTTTAACCTAACCTATCGTATTTGAACTACTTTAGTATATTTTAACCTCAAATTTCCAGAACCTTCATTTAAGTCATACCTTAAAGAAACTATTTCATGGTTTCTTTTTTATTTTTATGTCGTATTTTTTTATTAAATGCCTCTCTTCTCCATCCTACCTCAAAACTTTTGTACTGTCAGTGTTCCTATATTTCAAATCATTCCGTATGACAGCCAAGTTGTTCATATGTTGTTAGAGGTTTGCTAATGTGAACGATAACTTAGACGTTAAAAATGAAGCCTATTTCAACAATCTGCTCGTCCAGTACAGAATTTGTTTGCGCAAGTACGTAATTTTAGAGCCAATATCATTATAATATTCTTTCCAATTCTTTGCTCAAATATATTTTATACTCTGGCATTAATTGGCTGAATGTTAGCGAAGCCTATCAATCTAGGGGCAGAAACATTTCTTTTATATCCGTCTAACTGTTTGTCCACATGATATTGAGAAAATTAACTGACAAACAAACTTGAATGTGTGCATGAGCTTCATTTCTATACAGAAAATGCAATTTGGCTGAGCGATAGTGAATATTTATACACTGGTCTTAGATGAATCCATGATGGCAACGAGAAATACCAGAATAAATACATTTGTAAAAACTGACAGAAATACATACATAAATAAATGTGAAAACTGAGTACAATCATGTAAGATTTAAATTATTATACTATTTACAGCATTAACAGAAAAATAAATGAGTGAAAAATCTATGTTTTAAGTTGGTGATAATTTTAATTCAAGCACACTCTTGCGTTGTAGTACCTTCCTAAGACACTGGAACTGTTATTATTTGAACACTACTATAAAATTGATTTAACGATGACCAAATTAACATTTGAATATAATGTAGTAAGATCATGTACCCAGAAAGATTCCATCCATATACTTTAAATATTGCATGAAAATTTATTTCTACACAGACAAGGATGAGTTTTATGATGGTTCAACCATGGAATTTGGCTGAGCTTCAAAGAAGCCTATTACTCAAAAAAACTGACACAATTTATCTTCTGTTTGCCAGGAGAAGTAAATATGTCATTGTCATACGATTTTCTGTCGTTCCATCTGTCAATAATGGAATGATCTACGGATTTTATCATTTTTCACGCTATCTCAGCGAAGCATGTTACGTGACACGTGGTATTGCATAATCCTGCCTTGTAAGTATTTGAAAGACCACAAGCAAATACTATTCTGGGGTATGGTAAGAAACGTTTCTCCTGTTTGTCCCCATATCCTGTTAACAAATCCCGTTCAGGTCAGTAATATTTCATTACACCGACCAATTTCAGGTACTGTAGCTACAAGGTAAATACATATCGAAAATACTCGTAACTAAACATATTTATAATGAGTGAAAATAAAATACTACTTATTTTTGTTTTGTTTTTTTTAACAAGTTTGCTATACAATTGTAACAAATCTAAAATTATTTTGTATACTTTCAAAATGAATTACTGCCATACGAAATGCTCCAATTGTAATTACTTAAAAAACAGAAGATTTTATTGTTTTTAAACTAGTATAAAATTAATAGTGGAATGTTCAAAGGTTTGAACTTAATAACTTTTTTAATTTTAAAGATGTATTATTTGAAAACACAAACAGACGGGCAGAATATATAATAAAGGCGATAGAACTATGATTAATGTGACATTTCACACTTAATTTATCTGACATATCATATATTAATTTGATAAAATAATGGACCCCATGTATATAAAAGATTACTTTCCTATTGTAATCGCTCTACAAATTAATTAAGTTTCTATGAACAAATCAAATCGTAAAATGGTTTCATTCACTATTACAGCAAATAACAATTATACTTTTGAATTATACATAAGTTATAAGTTTCATTCTGACATCTGAAATAGTGAAAAAGCGCCCCAAACACATAATGTTAACTATCACTTACACAATAATAAGTGATATTTACAAACTTCAACATATTATTTTGGAAAAGTCCTTAATACATTTTACGACATTTGAAAGTTGAAACATTTTATTGGTGATCAACTTTGTGTCCGATAAATTAACGCATCTTGTATGACATTTTTTGTGATGTATGTAAATTTAGAGGATTTTTGTAAAATACAATGTTACGTGACCTCAATATGGGTGACAGTTTGTAAGTGTTTTAGAACAGAGTTATTATTCTTAAACAGGTATCAAATGAATGCTTTGCCCACAAAGATCAGTTAATTATAATTCATACATTTTGCATATTGTATTAGGAATGTAACGAATAGCTTGATTGCAATGAATTTAAAAGTAAGTAATCTGAGAGCTAAACACGAAACCTCCCATATGTGCACGCACTGGGCAGCTACATTTTAATTAGTTATCAAGTAATAATTTTAATTGAAATAAAATATCATCGTTGTACAAAAGCTCTAATAGAACTATGTATATACGTTGGAAGTAATTGTATCTCTTTAAAAAGTTGCAATTATTAGAACACTAATATATATGTATAGTATTTTATGTAATAACGTTACATAGTTTACGTGATTAAATTATTACAAGATGATTTCATTAGTTTCTTACCATCTTGGTTATCTATAACCATAGATATAGAGCCGTTATATATGGCTCTGTTTCTACATAATTGATTTGATATTGAATTAATTCATTGAATTAAATAAACTAATTCAGGTTGAAATGAATTAATTCCACAATCATGAAACCTTTTCACTTTGGAAATACTTAATGCTTTGATGTTTTAAAAATTGAAATAAGAACACGATAATGTGATATGTGATACCCCAATCCAATTAGATATTCTGTATGTTTAGACATTTTAAATTTAACTAGAAGATACTCAGACGATACTTGAAAAAGATTTTGTACTTTTTGTCTTATTAAGGAGAAGATTAAAAAATTCTAACTAGAGCAGCACGCATCAAAATAGTGGCTGAGTGTAATCCTCCCATCTCCACCCCGCGCCCCACACTGTTACCACTTTTTTCTTGTATTAAAAATACGAATCCTTCTCAACATCAGGGACAACTGATAAACAGCAGCAATATGGCAATACCGCCTCAAACGTCATTGGCCTATTTTGGTTCGGGCTGCTCTAACGTCTGCCTGTATGTTTGATTAGAGCGTAATCCCATATCTCGACCAAATGCTGGATAGACACGGAGTGAGTGTCGTTTTGTGAAGACACATGTGTGCTGAGGCACTCGCTTGAATAGTTTCCGCCAAGTCCACTGAGTACGCACTGCTTATTCCACCTGTTCTGTCATTGCTTTCTTAGTAGTAGTGTGACTGTAACAATGGGATTACCGGAGTTCAATGAACCTCTTTCAAGTAATTCTTTTCCCTCTCCAGGCTGCTTATAAATTTTTCAAGTGTTAAACTGATGTTTTGCCTGTTCCACGAGTAAAGTTTTGATCCAGGCTGAAGTAACCGTCCGTTTTCACGGTTCAGAATAATCATAAATGCGATTAATAACACAGTTTTGTAGTGAATCAAAATATGCTAGGTTGGGGCAAGCTCTGGCCGGAGTGTACGTAAATATAAATGCATTATTAGATAAATATTTAATTTCCGATCATTGCTTTTTCTAATAGTTAATTACTGCATTTCCTTAGTAAATTTAATTAAATGAACTATAGGTCCCGGGTTTATTTTAGGGAACCAATGCGTTTTATCGCTAAGCCCATGCATTTGAATAGATAATAGAAACCCATAATGTTAATCGAAAATGAGTAAGTATAATTTTAATACTATATACTTTTAATTATTACAAAAAAACCTGGCCAAGACACACTGAGGGTCGCAATAATTGCATACTTTGATTATAATTTGTGTTCAGGTAAAATAAATAAACGAAGAAATTATCTGGGACATCGTTTGAAACTTTTTACAAATGACTTTCGAACAATTATGTTTTCTTGAAGATTTCTGATAGTTAATATAAATTGTGAGCAAATTATAAAGCCAAGAAAACTACTGTAATTAATTTGTGCTGGAATGCCTGTACACAAATTACTAATGAAACCCATTTAATATTTATTTGATTTAGTAAGCGCCTATCAAGGTAAAATATGTTACAGCTGTTTTATTATAAGAAAGATTTATTTCAATTTAGTACAGTAGAAAAATTACAATTCATCGATGTATAGCAGTAATTATTTGAATAATTAAAATAATAAATGTAGGAAAAATTTGGTATTGCAAATATTTTCGTCAAACTATTGACGGCGATATAGCAATAACTTGGTGACTGCCTTGAAGTAAGACAACGACGGATAATCAACACTTGGACGAAACAAATTTGTATTAATTGAGATTTTTCTGCTACCAATTAAGGCGTAGGCGATCTCATTGTGATTCATGCTAAGTTAATGTCCAGATTGTCGTGGTTTCACCCAAGCATTGGCCGCCTAGACGACAACCCCGTTGTCACGGCCAGCTTTGCCTTTGTATTACCATGTACTACGATACACTGTTTCAATTATTAATAAAATATTTCATAGTAACCAAATTTTATTTATGTACCTTAGTCTTAATATGAATATTAATTGTATCCACAGTGTTTCTCTCATTACGTTTCAATTCCTGTTGTGTTAAATATAAAATTAAATTATGGTGAAATAATTTGGAAAACCGTCGCCGACCGATAAAAGCCAAGAATTGGTGGGAGTATTAGATTGCAGAGCGGTCTAAGACGTTGGCATTCATGGGTCTAAGTTAGATAGCGCTGGTTCAGATACTATCTGTAACCTTTACACTTTTATCAGTACTTTGTACTTTATCGACTCTCCCTCTTATCCTGTTTGATAAGAGCCTCTCACAGAAAATTTGCCCACGAGGACGGGCATAATAAGGCTTAAAATGGGATCGGCCTCTCTTTAAAAAAATCAGCCCCGACCCCTAACCGCCCCTACCTAAATTAACTAAAGAATTAACTATTTAAAGAAGTACTTAACAAAAAGACCAAATGTGCCCAATGCGTCTGGTACTTATCGCGATGGAACGTCAAGGCCTGGTTTACATGCACTGACTGCACGGTTCCTCCTTATCCCAGACACGCACGCCATCTCTTGACGGGACAAGCTGATGAAACTTGCAAAACTTGGTAGCGTGTCAGATACCATTAACCTCCTCTAATCGGCAAACACTGTGATGGTTACCGCCTAAGCTTTTAACTTTATTCGCTTTTAGGGTTAATTGTACTATCGGCCATGAATATACCATTTTTATTTATTAAGCCCAAATAAAGTCGTTTCTCCTAGTCTGGTATTATTTATCTAAAACAGTCCTAAAATGTGTGCTCTACCTAAGACCACACAATATAACGAAAGCCTTGTAAACGGAAGTGAAACAGGTGATCATTGGTTCAACTGATAAATTGTTGTACAAGTAATAAATAATTCAGCATTGCAAGAGTTAACGTTCGATCATGCTGCACGCACCCTATGCGTGACGTGACGCTTCTGAAACTCATCACAATGAAAATGTATCACAACACACTACACACTACACATGTTTTCTACGCAACACGATTATTCGGGTTCTCTAAACATTATATACTATATATAGGGTATAAAACTAGTGTTAATAATTCAAGTAACATGTGAACACATAAATCTTCACCATAGCGAAGGGAGTAAGGCTACTGGTCTGTAGCCGAACATCACGGGTTCAATTCTCTGGGAGGTTGAAGTAATTTGCTAATGGATTCCTTTAAAATGTTTAGCATAACATATTAAAAGCCATTGTCTTCAAAAATGCCCTTGCAGTAACATTGAAATATAAGTATGGTATAAGAGTTTTGGTTTAAAGTGGTTCAGTGTATTTTACTTTTTTTAAATAAAAAAACAAACGTAATTTTCCGTTTAAAAAATCTTGAACGGCTTTTCAGAAATTCCTGTTACTTAAAGATTCTATTCGACTTCCGAAAACAGTTTCTTAAGAAAATATATGATCGCTACAACAATCGCTTGTTATTTAAGAACTGAGCGTTAGCGAAGCTTGAGGATGGAAAACATTATCCACCTGTGTCTTTGTCTGTTCGCATGATATCTCAAAAACAACCAGACTAGTGAGTTGAAATTTTGCATAATGCTTTATTTTGTTATAAGCTATACATATTTGTATTATGATGCTTGTCTCTCCACGGTATTTGGTTAAGTTTTAGCGAACATCTTAAAAATTTTTATAGGTAGCCGTAATGGCAACGAGAAAATTGCAGAATAAATAAGTTTGTAAACACCCTTTATATATTCATACTGCATTTTAACATGTGACATCTTAAGTACATTTATGTATAGACATGTCAATATTACACGACACGTATTACATTTACAATTAATAATAATTAAATATCGATTAACGTCTTCTGTTTTGTATAAGTACTGCCTAAAAACGTATAATGGACGCCTGTAAACGTATGTGTTGTGTAAATACCACAAACATCTGTATCTCTAACCCTGAAGTTTAATTGGACACTAAACAGTTTTTTTGTATGTTTCAGGTATGTTGGTGATTTCTAGTCGATCTTGCAAGTCCAGTAAGGTATCACAATATAAAACTACTTTTCTTAGTTTAATAGTTGTGAATTGTACATCATAATGGAATTTGCAGAACTGTGATATAACAGCAGTTGTTTTCTTATTCTAAACACTAGTGTAAAACATTATCAATTTCAAAGCAATTATACCTTTATTACACACTATTAATTATGAAATTAAAAATAAAACTGCTTTACTTAGTTTAATAGTTGTGAATTTTACGTCGTTAGTATATTTTTTGAATTGTGATATAACAGCAATGTGTTTCTTATTGTAAGTACTAGTGTAAAATAGTTTTAATTTTAAAATAATTCCGTTGATAAAAACTTGCTACAATGATTACTTCTTACTCAATTGAATTAATGATATATAAATTATAATTTTTGCAGGTAATATAATATTCTATCAGGTTACTCCCAAGTTTATGAAACCAATTTTGACGCTCTAACATTACGCTGCCAAGTTAAACTAATCGTATTATAAAACAATTATTTCTTCACATCACATCGCGGACAGGTATTTGTCAAGTAGAAGAGGTAAACGCTGCCTGGGTAATGTATTATTCATGGAAAAGCTTAGCTTAGCTTTCGTTTTGAACTATGCTTTATTAAAATGTTAGATTGTAGAGTATACAAAAAATTGAAATATTAAGACGCTTGTATTGCTTATCTACCAATATCTTATGTAAAAATGTGTTTTACACTACTTATATATAACTAAATGCTATAATCAAATATGTCGGCTTAGACGAGGTAACACACGAACTAGAGCTAACAGTTATTAACTCAGCATAACCTTGGCCCTAACGCAAAAGGCTGGAAATGTTAAATTATGTCTCTCAGTCTATACGCAGAATATCTCGTAAACGAATTGAATTTTTTGTAAGAGATTTATTTTTGTAAACAAGAACGCGCTTACTTCAATGATGGTGCGTGTCACTTCATGGGATTTTGCTAAGAGCTAGAGAACATTTCTACATTGGGCAACACTGATGGCAATTAAAAAAATCCCAGGAGAAATCAATTAGGTAGTATTGTAAACAGGTAGTAAACTGAGTAAATTATAATAATGCATTTTACCCTGCTTCAATGAGACTTACCCAAACCTCATTGAAGGATATGCTAGGCCCCATTCTTGTGTATGTAAAAATGGATTTCCATGCAAAATTTAAAGTTTGAACTTGCCACCCAACTAAAGTTTTCATAGAACATCTCCGAGCTGGGAAAAATAAGAATATTTTAATAGTTTAAAAATGGTGTCTTCCAATCTCCACCCACAGGAGAGTTTATGAAAATATGGGCAAAATGGATTGTTATGGTAAATAATACTCTGTCATATTCCATGAGTGGTTATAGCATAATTTAACTATCTTCTATATTTCTTGTTAAGACTAAAAATAGTATAGCCTACCTAACGTAATCCATATCCGATAAACTCTCTTATCTAACTTATCTTTATTCAAAATGTTGTACCTAAAGTAAAGCATTATCCTACTAAGATAAAAGCAAGACTTACTAACGTACAACTATGTAAGCATACACAATCGACCGATAACATCTTATTTCGCCGAAATAACCAGCTACATGTGACAATATTATGTTACGTAAAAAGTTTGATAATCAACTCTAACAATATCTAACAAATATTGTAATTATTTAAGTATCAACAAGTCGAAGAGAAGTGTAAAAATTTGAGTTGATTCATAAACCTTTCAGGACTTGCAACAACTTTTTGCTGGTTTACAATTACTTTTTGTGAGGGTTATTTACAAGTAAATTTAAAATAGTTGTGTTTCGCTAATATTGTTTATTATATACCATGGAGCGACAGTGCGTCAGTTCACGATGAACAAACAAACACAAATGCATTTTAAAAGGTAATTAAACATGCGTCAGTCAGTTAACAAAAACAATCGTGTCGGGGCATTTAACAAAGTGAGAGATTTCATATTAATATACAATGTAAAATATATGTTCATATTATATGATAGCTCGCGTACAAGATAGTTAAATCATATGTTATACAGAAATGACTGTAAAAGAGTATAATGTGTTGTAGCATCTACGTTATAACCGTGACATTTAAATAATATAATATAACACCCTAATGCATTATGTGTAATAAAATACTATGCATTAAAGTTACCTTTATACTTTAAATACAGTTAATGAAATTTCTAATTTATTTAGTTTTAAATAATATAGAATAATTATAATAAAAACCATGATTACTCATGAATAATTTAATAAACTCTTTATTCCAATAGTCACTATATTTAGAATAGTTCTCACTTAACCCGACTCATCTATGTATTAGTTAAAATAGATTTATAACAAAAATCTTATAAAAACTTTATATTATAAATTATTCATTATTTATTTACAAAAATAGAAATTTCTCGATAGAGGAGATATTCTCTGAAAGTTATTTACTGGATGATTTAAGGATCGTGGTGCCTTAGGGAAGTGAGTTCTGGACCTAGGAGCTTTGAATCCATGGTGTAAGAGGTTTTTAGTGGAGAACTTAAAGATTTCAAAACACTGTGGAATGTTGAAAATGGTTACTAAGTGTAGACTATTTATTTACTGGATGATTTAAGGATCGTGGTGCCTTAGGGAAGTGGGTTCTGGTTAAAGGAGCTTTTATTATGGTTATTGATGGATGTTTGAGTACCTCTTTAGACTAAAGCATATCCCCTACAGCAAGCAATGATCAGTTGGGGACTTCTACCTGTATATGTTAGTATATGTTCAACTTAAAGTAACAAATTATCTATATAGCCGCTATGAACATTCTCAGATGAATTGAACCATTGTACTAGAAATGAATGGTAAGAAACCAAATCTGAACTGGTCTGGACCCATTCAATGATTTTTCTCTCTCTAACTAACCTCATCATTAGTGTGGTATCTTATCACGCAGTCACTTTCACTCATTCATTTCTCTTAAGCCAATCCAATTACAAATACTGGGTTTCCAAGAATTATCTACCAACCTTTTCACTTATTATTCCTAGAGCAAAGCAAAACTAAAATAGCATATTCTAACATTCGAACATCAATAATTATTAAAGAGCCACCATTTCGTAATTTTTCACTTATCTATTTTTTATTTAAGTAATGCTTGTTAAAATTTAGTATATCGCTTTTTATAAACTTTATGTAAAAATTGTGGCTTCTTAAGTATTTTACGTGTAAATAAATATCTTACAAAACAACACGTTGCAAAATATTACATTATATTTTAGTTCGTTGATTAAATTACAAATCTAATAATTTCAAGTTTATGAAATAATTAATATGTTGATAAAAAAGGACATGATTCTATTTTTAAAGCAGAGTGCTAAACTATATCAACTGCCGCTATGACGTGACAACAGTACTAATAAGCCACAACTATCAGCTGTTTTAGTTTTAGCTACTCTAATAAGCTGATTATGAAATTAAATCGTTGCATTTTTATCATAATAACCTTACCTATTGCAGAATCAAAACATGATCTTTGTGTAAATACCTATATTTTGCATCTGTACGGTATTGCCATTTTTATTGTGTATAAAAGTATACACGTTAATTTGAACTATTATATTGAGTGAGATACATGATACTTGCTTATAGTGTAATCATAAATGTTACTAGCGTACATAATTCAATAGTTTATAGCTCTATTTGAATAGCAATTAATAGACCAGATACAGCGGTAAAATATGGGCTACTTCGGCTCCTCAGGCTAGATAGTAATTATTACAACCGGCAAATTTATATTAACATCTATTATGTACATTGTGCTAAGCCAATAAAACCAGTTACATCTGTTAATGGATTAACTGTTACATTATTTAAACTATATATAATTCAATAGGCTTCGTGGTGATCAGGTTTATTGTTTGGACATAATAGCAAACTATTGAAATTCTATGAAACTACCTTTCTAATGAAGGAGGAGAGCTCTTCTTATTGGAATATAAATTTTTCTATTATTTCACAAAAGAAAACTCACAATTATCCAATAATTTGGTATTTTTCACGAGGCCTTTCGACATCGAAGATGCCATCATCAGGTGTGAATCAACAATTTAAAAACAAATATCAGCTGAGTAAAACTAACAAGATTTATATGGTTAAAATTAAAATAAAATGATATAAATATTAGTATATGTATAAAAGTTTGGGTCAAAAAATTTAGTTATATTTTAAAGGAATGGTGAATTTTGAATCGGTCCAAAAATCATTGTTTAAAATTTTATCTTTGTGTTTTGTTATGTATAATGTTTCATATGCGTCGAGTTCTTCTTGTTTGTGGACTTGTTTTTAATAATGTAAAGTTTTTTAAAAGGTGTGGTTTGTTTCAAAAGCATGTTTGGCAATAGCAGATTTATCAGTTTGTCCATATTTATAATATCTTTCGTGTTCTTTAAATCTTTTTTTAATGGTTCTTTTTGTTTGGCCAATATAAATTTTATCACAATCTTCACAGTTAATTTTGTAAATGCCACTTTTATTTTTCATCTAAAATTTTATCTTTAGGATTTCCAATTAGGTTATTTATCTTATATGGTGTGTAAAAATGTTATGTTCATGTCTTGATGTTTTCTAAATACTTTTTTAATTTCTTTATAAAATGGACCATAACTCATGGATTGCCAGTTTCGTTTTTCTTTTGTTCACTTTTTAAAGTTGTTCCTCGATGTTTTTGATAAATTCTTCTTTTGTTTTTTTAATAAACTGTCAATTAATTTAGTTGAGTATCCATTGAAAGCTGCTATAACTTTTTATGTTTCTTATTTCCTTCATGTATTCATCGTGTTTTAAAGGTGTTGTAAGTAATCTATTAATCATTGTGTGGAAAGCAGCTTCTTTTTTGGAATGGTGGATGGTTCGAATCGTGTGGTATGTATCTGTTGTTGCAAGTGGGTTTTCTGTAAATGTCATATTCTATGTCGCCATTATTCCTTTTCACTAATACATCTAAAAATGGCAATGTTGAATTAGTTTCAATTTCACAAGTAAATTTAATAGTTGGATAAAATGTATTTAGTTGATTAATAAAATTTTGAAGGTCTTGGTTTTTGTTAAATATGGCGAAAATGTCATCAACATAACGCAACCACACTCTGGGGAAATAAGTCATATTTTGTTTCGCGTTTTAATTCAAATTTTGCCAGGAAAATGTTTGCAATAAAACATGATAAAGGGTTCCCCATTGCTGATCCTTTCAATTTGTTGATAGAACTGATTTTCGAATTGAAAAGTGGTTTGAGGACATGCATAAATCAGTTAACATTATGTATTCCTTAATTTCGTCTTGTGTTAAATCTATTGATATTAACCATTCCTTGATAATATTTAAACGTGCATTCCATAGGGACATTGGGATACAAAGAAGTAACGTCAAATGAAACTAAATATTCTTCACTGGTAATTTTAATAGATTTTGTCATGTCCCATAAACTGATTTCTGTCTTTAACAGTAAGACTTAGAGGCTGTGAAATTTTTTCAAATCGTTGAACTAACCATTTAGCTAATAAGTATGTGGGGAGAGTTTATACATGATACTATTGGTCTCATTTTGTTCCCTGGCTTATGGATCTTTGGTAAGCAATATAAACGTGGTAAACATGGATTTGAAACAGTTAATCTTCTGCGTAAATACTTTTGTTCATAAGCAATTGGCATTCTTTTAAAGTTGGTAACCATCGAATTCAACGAATGTATTCAGAGGATTTTTACTGGTTTTAACGTAAGGACCTTCTGAAAGCATATCTTGAGCTCGACTGTAATAATCTGTTTTATTCATAATGACTACAGTATTACTTTTGTCAGCTTTGAGATAGAAAAACGTCCTTTTTTCTTAAACTTTTAATTATTTTATGTTCAAAGTTCGCCTTTTTTTTGCTCATTGGAAAATTTATGATTTGACAAAATTTGGGAGAGTTCTGATCTAATTGCACTTTTATCGTCATTGTTTAGATATTTTATGCTGGTTTCAACATTAACAAATAAATCCTCTTTGTAGTTTTTAGATGGCAGGTTGTATTTAAAACCTTTTTCTAGAAGTTTCATTTCATCATTTGTGAATGCCTCAGATGATAAGTTTTGAACTAGAATCTTGTCTGAAGATGCATTATTGCTGAACGCATTCAGTTGACTCTTTATTTTCTTGATGTGTTTTTGAACTTTTTGGTAAGATTAGAACATTTATGTTCATGTTTAAAATCAATAACTTCAAGAATATGTGTATATTGAATTTCAAAAATTTGATACTGAATATTAGTTAAGTTTTTTAACAATTAGCAAGTGTTGTTCATAGGCTTGAAGTTTCTAAATTGGCTCGTTTTGAATATAAAAACTTAATTTCAAGATTTAACCCAATTTACTTTGGCGTTAAAAATTACTTGACTAGTTACTAAATTTTTGATTGGTATGTTAATCTTTATAAATTTTGGAAATATTTTGTTTCTTTTACAATTTTTAAGAAAACTAATGTCATCAGAAATTAACCTTACTTTTCTGTTTCAATTGCTGAAGTCTGTTGAGCTCTGTAGATGTGATGGTCGAACATTGCAATGAAGGAGGAGGAGCTCTTCTTATTGGAATATAAATTTTCTATTATTTCACAAAAGAAAACTCACAATTATCCAATAATTTGTGTATTTTTCACGAGGCGGGAGGCTTAATAAAGAAATTAAAAAAGTATTTAGAAAACATCAAGACATGAACATAACATTTTACACACCATATAAGATAAATAACCTAATTGGAAATCCTAAAGATAAAATTTTAGATGAAAATAAAAGTGGGATTTACAAAATTAACTGTGAATATTGTGATAAAATGTATATTGGCCAAACAAAAAGAACCATTAAAAAAAGATTTTAAAGAACACGAAAGATATTATAAATATGGACAAACTGATAAATCTGCTATTGCCAAACATGCTTTTGAAACAAACCACACCTTTAAAAAACTTTACATTATTAAAACAAGTCCACAAACAAGAAGAACTCGACGCATATGAAACATTATACATAACAAAACACAAAGATAAAATTTTAAACAATGATTTTGGACCGATTCAAAATTCACCATTCCTTTAAAATATTAACTAAATTTTTTTGACCCAAACTTGTATACATATACTAATATTTATATCATTTTATTTTAATTTTTAACCATATAAATCTTGTTAGTTTTACTCCGCTGATATTTGTTTTTAAATTGTTGATTCACACCTGATGATGGCATCTTCGATGTCGAAAGGCCTCGTGAAAAAATACACAAATTATTGGATAATTGTGAGTTTTCTGTTGTGAAATAATAGAAAATACCTTTCTAATATTTATCTCTGAAAATAATTGCTTAAACTACTTCTATGAGTATTAATACTCCTAAAGATCTGCACCATCACAGCGACAGCTTAATTATATGTACTCATTTTTCCCGTTTCATGCATTTCAAATTCTGGCTACCCTAACTTTACTCTTATCAATGATTTTCCAAAGACCATTTTCCAACTTCTTTGGGCTTTTGAAACATTTTCAGTGTCCCAGTAATATTTGAACCCGATAACGTTGATAAAAAGGCTACCATCTAACTTCAACCCATACCAATTACATCAGTAAATCAAATTATTGAAAACTACGTCAGCCTTCAGATTTAACTTCTTAAACAATCTGTGACACAATAGATATTTTTTCTAAATATGTGTACTCAACTTTAGATAGGTAATTTGAATTCCAAACTGAAAGGTATTCACTTAAAATCTTAATTCATAAAATTTGAACCGTGTCTCTGTTTAAATAATATAAACTTCAAAATTTTTCTTAACATTAAATTATCAGAAATATTTTAACAATCGTACAGTTTACTTTGTAACTATAGTGTTTACACAAACTGCTTATAACGTTAATGGCATTTTTCGAGGCCTTTTCCGTAGGCCTGAACATTTCGTATTCATAAAAAGACTACCCTCCAGGTATACAACCCTCTGAGGCCATTATTACCATGATTTCCATGTCATTTCTGTCTGTCTGCTCATAGGACATATCGAGAATGAATTGGTCTACGGTTTTAAATTTTGAATGAAGCTCAATTTTCAGTGTGACATCATCAATTGCGATGATTAGATTTGGCTGAGCGGTAGTGAACACTTTTATATTTGTCTTAAAGATAACCATAATGGAAACGATAAAATGACAGAATAATTAATATTGCCAAACAATGTAAGAACAATTGTATGACAATTATAACGTTACATAGTAACACATGTAGCCTAATCGAATGAGCTGTAGACTTGATAATTGTCATGATTCCAAACAATGTAAGAACAATTGTATGACAATTATAACGTTGCATAGTAACACATGTAGCCTAATCGAATGAGCTGTAGACTTGATAATTGTCATGATTCCAAACAATGTAAGAACAATTGTATGACAATTATAACGTTACATAGTAACACATGTAGCCTAATCGAATGAGCTGTAGACTTGATAATTGTCATGATTCCAAACAATGTAAGAACAATTGTATGACAATTATAACGTTACATAGTGACACATGTAGCCTAATCGAATGAGCTGTAGACTTGATAATTGTCATGATTCCAAACAATGTAAGAACAATTGTATGACAATTATAACGTTACATAGTAACACATGTAGCCTAATCGAATGAGCTTTAGACTTGATAATTGTCATGATTCCAAACAATGTAAGAACAATTGTATGACAATTATAACGTTACATAGTAACACATGTAGCCTAATCGAATGAGCTGTAGACTTGATAATTGTCATGATTCCAAACAATGTAAGAACAATTGTATGACAATTATAACGTTACATAGTAACACATGTAGCCTAATCGAATGAGCTGTAGACTTGATAATTGTCATGATTCCAAACAATGTAAGAACAATTGTATGACAATTATAACGTTACATAGTAACACATGTAGCCTAATCGAATGAGCTGTAGACTTGATAATTGTCATGATTCCAAACAATGTAAGAACAATTGTATGACAATTATAACGTTACATAGTAACACATGTAGCCTAATCGAATGAGCTTTAGACTTGATAATTGTCATGATTCCAAACAATGTAAGAACAATTGTATGACAATTATAACGTTACATAGTAACACATGTAGCCTAATCGAATGAGCTTTAGACTTGATAATTGTCATGATTCCAAACAATGTAAGAACAATTGTATGACAATTATAACGTTACATAGTAACACATGTAGCCTAATCGAATGAGCTGTAGACTTGATAATTGTAATGATTCCAAACAATGTAAGAACAATTGTATGACAATTATAACGTTACATAGTAACACATGTAGCCTAATCGAATGAGCTGTAGACTTGATAATTGTCATGAAACCCCAGCGAAGCTTGTTATGCGACACGTGGTGTAGCGTACTCACACTTGTCTTAATTGTTACAATGTGTTGTTTTAAGGATCTCCCGTGAGAAAGAAATAAATAAAAATATAAATGTTTCTCAACTCTGTTACCAGAAGTTTCATGCAATAGCATTATTGAAATTTCAATTCAAATCACCGCAATTCAAACTCTACATTTGTTTTATCACGCAATAATGTTGCAGTTTCATAAAAAACTAATAAAAAGTTTTTTTTTTTATTTAAAGATTTAAATACTCTTGATAGTGTTAGTAAAACTCAATATACTAGGATACATGTTGCTTTCAATTTTTCGTATTGTAATACTCAAATAATTCCATAAATGAGTATTAATATTGGATGAATATCATAATAACAATGAATACTACCATTAATCGTGGTTGTCCATATAATAGTGAAATGCTTTGCGTTAGACGTTATATTGAATTAATCTAACACAATGGCCTTTACAGAAGGATGCATTCGGGTGTGCTAATGCTGCAACAATAGCGTACTAGGCCGCAACTATCCCACTATAATATTTCATCAATGGCCGTCTTAACTCGGTCATTCATAGGGTTCTGAAAACAAGAGATTGTAAGACCTATTGTTGATTCTATCTAGGTCTGCTTTTGGATTATGAACATATTTGACATTGAATAATCAATGAAGAGTCAAAATTAAACAACAATGCTTTCACTTTCAATATGTTTTAAACATACAATTATAAAATATTTGTTTTTATTAAAATATTATTGAAATAATAATTAATTAATTATATGTAAAATATTGAATATCGTAAATAATAATGAAACATTGTAACTTATTATTGTTGATTATGAAAAATGTAAAAGGATAATAGAATTTTGCACTTGTGTCTTATACACAGGTTCAATGACTTTTACACTCTTCTTCTATTGTAAAAACGTAAAAATTGAGCAATACCAATTCAATTATCAAAATTATCTGCACAATAAGCAACATATGCCTATGAACTTGTGTCAGTCTTGACAACATAGTTTTATATATGTGTTAGTAGCCTATTCCAGCGACCTTTCGATATAAGTAATAATTAAAGTTGAATATATTAAAGTTTGTATGTAAGCAAATGCTTTGTCTAAGTTCTTTTATAACCTAACAGCTTGCATGAATACTTAACTTAACTTCACAACGTAAAAACAATTTACATCAGGCTGGTCTTTATGATAGCTTGTGTCATAGATTTTTACACCGGAATAAGAGGACAGATCATATTTTCAGAAACTTCGTGTTTAGTTTTTAGATATACTACAAATACTACAAATATTTACAAAACGAATTACGTATTACTAGGCCGAAATACCATCTTTATTATATTAATTGCGACAGAGAGCTATTTTGGTGGTACGGTTTATGCAATAATTCCTTTTATTTTTAGACACATTTTCTCCAGTTATATTGAGCTGTTGTTACGACATCCATTTTCAATTACTCATTTTTTACTAAAATTTATCGTCAAACTTAATAAAAAAGCCGTTTTTATTCAGAAAATGCATTCCCTGCGTTCTTTTATAATCTAAAAGTTTGGATGTTAGGGGGAAAATGAACAATGTTGGGGCTAAAACTTCAAATTCCAATGTTTAGACTATCTGTAAAACTTCATATGTTTCTAAAGTGAAAAAACCGAATGTTGACAATGACTGTAAAAAAGGAATACAAATAAATTAACAAGGCAGAAGGAAACGTTCCTGTTTTGACAAGGGCAAAGCATATCGCAGAAGGGTTACATTTCTCATCAATACAGATGAAGCCATCAAACTACTCTCCATATTGCGATTCGACCACATTCCTCTTAAAATAAAGCCTTACTATACATTTCTACTAATGATATAAATATTTGAGAAGGCACTCAAAACAATACAAATATCATTATTTATTTATGAATAATCGGTGATTACTATTTGTTAAATACTAATTATAACTTCTAATTTTCTCTTGCCCCACTGTTCCATTATAAAGATAATTGACAAGGGAGACATTAACAGTTAAATACAAGATATACTATTGGATAAGGAAATATTTTGTTTTATCCAATGTGTAATCCTGACACAATCGAATTCAACATAAGGTCTGTAACATTCCTTGCAGCTATAACGTCTATAACTTGGACTAATGTTAAAGAAATACAGTGGACCAAGGCAATCTAGAACGGGGAATGCATTACTTGGCAAATAAACTATGAGCAATGTTTAATTTTGTTTTCAAAGAGTCATTACTTATTTTATGGAGACAAAGTATGAAAGAAATGAAATACAGCCCAATTTTGTTGTATAATTTTAAGTTCAATGATTATTCATAAGATTCATTTGGAGAAATAGATTGCTATTTCTTCAAAAGCCTCGGACATGTAGTGTATGTAGGTGATGAATTCAAGATGGCTACTATTAGTATCTCAAAATTTGTAACTTTACAGCAAACTTTAATGGTGAAGTTTTACCTTATTTTTTCTTTTTACAATTACCTAGTTTAAATTATAAAATACGGTCACCATTGAAATATAGCGATAAATTTTAAAATTTCCTATGGAAAGTCATATTTTTCTGACGCGCTTTGTTTCAAAATGTAATTCTATGACTTTTTATTCTTGGTACAATTTTCATATACTTTAGTCGCTGGAAAGTTCTAGACTCTTTTTCAACTAGTCATGATTACCCAAAGGGATTTCAATAGGGTTACAACCCATAAAATAACTATAGTTTTTTTTAACCAACTTCCCGGTGTCCTCCTACTATAGAATTTAAACAAATATGCGCCTTATTCTCTCAACAGTAAAAACTTTTCGTTTTTCGTGCCGATCAGCCATTCCCAACTTGACTGTCATAGTGGAATATGGGGACTGAATTACATAATCATAAGTGTAATAAGGATAAAAAATAAATTACAGTTCCCAACTTAAATTTTAATGTAAAATTAATAGTTTCTAAGATCCCAATGGTGGCTACTCTGAATTGACCAACCTGTATATGTTCCCATAGTTATTACATAAATATCAATAACTTGTTACAACTTACAAGTCCATTAAAGAAATTTACAAACATTACTTATCTTTAAATTCCTTTTAAGCCATTTATTATAATAGCCTGTGCGAGGTTGACTTAAGATTACTCACTGGTTTAACTTAATTGTATGGCTCTCTTTAACTTATACTTGCAAGCACTCTTAAGTTCTTTAGTATAGCTATTAAATACGTTGATAATGATCGGACGCTAACGCAGAAGTTCGAGCTGAGGTATTGGCCTGTCATTTCACCTCCAATTCATTTTATTGTCAGCTACGTATGCATAAAAAGGGGTATAAACTTAGAGATCTGCTTTTAATAGATTAGACTATTGTAATTACCCCCTAATGACTATCCCTCTGAGTGGTCTGTAAAAGAAGACCAACAGTCCTGTGTCAATTAATATTACATTAGTGATATTATTTACTTGCAACGTTTAAAACCACGTTTTGCATAACATTTTACAATCACTACGTATTACAAAATTTGTATGATATGTAGTTCCAAAATGTTTTCATACCAACAGGAAAACGTTTCATTTAGATTGATGTACTGGCATATTAATGGTTTACTCTGATTTTGTAACTACCATAACATTTTTCCTTCGTCAAACAAAGTATTTTTAACTCGTAAAATAAATGTGATCAGAGGTGCTCTTATAAGTTTTTATGTTCCATTATACTGACATTGGTGTATACATAATGCATATTTACGTCCCTGTAATAGTTAATCTAATACAGTCTGGGAAGAGGTCCATTTACATTTCAGTATCTAACAATATTAAAAACTGACGTAATCGAGTTATAAAACAGTTATGTATTCCCTATGACGTATTAATATTAGGTGGCTCATTACATAAAACTATAAACATAGAATCATGTATACTTTTTAATCCTATTACATCATAGGATTAGCCTACATGTATCTTTGACTACTGTTATTTATATCACGCGCCTACATAGTTTACGTTCAATAAAATTGAACTGTAAATGTAACATTTCTCTTTCATAAAACTGTGCAGTTATTACAGAATTTTGTAATTTTAAAATATTTACCGTGACGGAAATAATTATATTTAAGTTGTACAAAACTTTTTAACCCGAAAACAAGGTCAGATTGGTGTTGGATTTTGTTGGAGAAGAAAAATCTAACTGAAAACATTGCAGCGAGCGTTGGACCGAACACAAAGCTTGATAAGTAAATCCATTCCAGGTTCACTAAACAAAACCTGTCGTTGAGGCGACCTTTACTGTTGTGACTCAACATCACAAACCGCATCATGAGCATAACATACGGCTCTACTTTTACTGAGAATTTTTCCATCAGAGTGCTTGCAATATTTGAGTTAAACTTTTTCAGAAACATTCGACAGTACGATATTTCAAAAATAATATATGGCTTTGTAACCAATTTTAATGGTGAAAGATTAGTTTCCTAATAATTGATATTTCAAAATCACTAACACTAATCTTTTAAATCTGCAATATGAACTCTTCCTTAGTTGTAAAAGGAACCACTCATAACTAAAACGTCATAAAAATCATAATAAAGCGTTGAGACATTCGTGGGTTACTCGTGCACAGTTGAAATACAATGTTTTATGGTTCAATTGTGCATCTTTTCATCTATATTACACTGTATGTTTATTGGGCAAATCAGAGACCTCTTTTACCTACTGTGTCTCTGATGTCAAAGTAATACAAGGTGTTTGCTTTGAACACCTTCGTCGCTTACTGTTTTTAATCTTAGTTATGTGTCGGTAAAAAAATACTGATTACCTGTAGTTTTTAATATACTATAATTTAAATAATTCTATTTAAATGCATAATAATTCTATCCATGCAAAAGTTTATTCTAAAAGGAATAGGTCTTTCGTTTCAAATTTTCTAATTATATTTAACCTTTTCATTCAATGAAACTGGATATTAAAATACCATCAGGGAGGATCACTAAAGTAATTTAATAATATTAACTTTAGTAAGTGAATAGATATACGCGTTATTCCAGTTTTTAAACTACGGTCATATAAAATTTCAACTTAATACTTCAAAAGTATTTGCGAAACAAATATCCATACAAAATTCCATCTATGTAAGCTTTAAAAATTTACAAAATTAAATTTTTTTTTGATTGAAAACTCTTTCGCATCAAAATACAAGACGAATGAAATGAAATGAAAAATGACTTTATTAGAGGCGAAGTTATTAGACGAATCGTTACAATATTGTGATAAGAATTTGTTACCTCTGGTGACCAGGTCTTTAGCAAAGATAAGTTTACAGTATCAGGTTGCTTCAAAGTTGAAGACGTTGTTTCCTAGAATCGATAAAGATTCCAGCCAGGAAGGCGTCTAGTTGCAGTACACCTGCACTAGCGCCGTTTATCATCGTACATTTTTCTTGTAATTCATCCGCCACCTTTCGTTTGAGGTGGGAGAGAAGAGACATTTTTTTTTATTTTAAAGTAACCTAACACAGCTACTTAGTGCTCCATAATTGGAATTTTGTATTACTCAACTGTTGCGTCAACTTTTTCTTTGCTAAAATAATCTAAACAATGTAGGTCACAATATAATAAGAGTCATTTGCCGAGTGGCTAAAACATAGCGTCAAAATGACACAAATTTTATGATCACACATGGACTTACACAAACTGGACGCCGGAACTCGAGACTCAACATCCGCTTAGTATTCATACCTGGAGGGAAACTTAAGGTAAATCACCCGACAAAGGCGAAAACATAAAAGTCGTCTACGCATTAAATTTAAACCTTATATTTAAACACCCTCAACTTTGGGTCTACTCTCTTCTCACACCATACTCTACACAAAGACACATAAATTGTACGATTTGCATACGATTTTGGTTGAATCCTTAACATTAGAGTTTAGGATGAGTTGCTTGTTGATATAACTACAAAGAAAGTGTGAGCCACGCGTGACGCATAACATGCTTCGCTGATGTTGGGCGTAATCATTTTAAGTCTTAAGCTCATTTCATTAGGCCACATGTGTTACTGTTTCAAATGATTATAATAGGTTTGTTTAAAAATTAATTTTTTTCGATTGTTTCTATTCAATTCTGGTTACCCATAAGACCAATGTAAAAAGGTTTCCTAACGCTCAGCCAAATCCCAATCATTGAACTCAATATTTTTTATGTACAATAGAAGCTACATGCAAAATTTTAAGTCCATAAGTTTGTTTTTTCTCGAGATATCTTACAGACAGTCAGACAGAAATATTTTTCCTATCTCCTTCACTAATGTTCAGTCCATTGCTTTCTTATAGATTAAGTGAAGCTTACTTATTTTTACATTTAATATTAAACCTGTGTAGACTTTATTTTATGTAGTTCAATTACTATTATTAATAGTAATATTATTAGAGAAAACCATTTTTAAGAGATACATGGCATTAGAAACACTTTTGTAATGACTATTGATATGAGAAATTCTGTTACATGCATCTACTTAATCTAGGTCATATAAGTGAAATAAAATTATTAAAACGATTTAAAGTAGTAATTCAAATATGAACAGAAATATAACTAAAGAGAGAGAGAGAGAGAGGGAGAGCAATTTAAAGTTTAATAACTACTAAGTAAATGTGATGTGATGAGAATTCAGACTGGAAAAGTTCATACCACCTTTTTTGTTTGCTTCCACTGACCCAGTAACATAATGCTCTTATTTAAATCAACTGTGCTCCAAGCAAAGTATTTATATGTTGTTAATAATCTACTCTCTGTTCGATTTGTAATGAAACATGGCATGAATTGAGCCGATAAGTCAATAAAATGTGTTTATTTTCCAAGAATTTAATGAAGAAATTACCTTCAATACTTTTCTCCGCTTTTAAATATCCAGAAAGTTTTATCTTTAATTACATTTATATCATATAATTTACAGAATATTATGAACGGTCGTAATATATTTAAAATTACAATGAGAATACGGTCAAACTCTTACATGTTTTTGGTTCTTATTGGAGTTGTATCCAAGACATCCTTGATCGCCATCTCTGTAATTGCTATCCTGACTATGGATATTGTTTAGCTCTGCGATCATAATGAAAGCGACTAAATCACTTTGTACTTTCGTCAGGATTGTTATTTAATTATTATTCTTTAACGTAAAGTATAAATTTTGAATGTCTTTCGGACTCTTTGGATGTAATAATTAGGCCAGTGTGGAACTACAGTTATTGTGTGTAATATTTTAATAGATATACCAAAGCTGTCTTTTGGACTATTAAATGTATTCTAAATTCATGATAGATAAATTTCGAATATGCCAAGTTTATGTGTAAGAATAGTTGATATTGAGTAAATCAAAGCGATGTTTTAGCTTCTAATTATCTGATATAGTACGAGGGAGGAGCACGCCATACAAATGTCACGTAACAGATTTCGATGACATTGTATGCCAAGTCTTTAACTCAACTCATTAGTCTACAGGTGTTACAATGACACATGCAAATATGGCATATCATCGTGCTCAGTTTATTGACATATGTATTTATTCCGCAATTTTGGTAGTTGCCGACATTATTACCCTTAAGACCAATGTAAAAACGTGTGCTGACGCTCAGACAAATTCCTCGGAGTGACATGCACCATCATCAAACTCAATGTTGCTCATATAAATATGAGGCTTTATGAAAAAATTGAAGTATATGGATCAGTTTGTCCTTGACATAACTTATAGTGTGAAAAGAAATGTTCCAGTCCTCGAGTAGGAAGCTTCGCTAACGCTTGGCCAATCAATTTTGGCACGCTTTACTGCTGTAACCTTTGAAAACTGCATCAACTGTTGCATCGGAACGATTTCCAGAAACCCGCGTACGAAAAGTCGCCGCGCGTTTGATAATCAAATAACATCAACCACTCTATGAATAGCCTCGCGATGTTTGTGTGATCAATTCGCCGTGTTGATCGGTTTGATTAAAAGAGACTGAAAGAGCAAAAGTGGCTCAGGAGGGATGTTTATTTATTCATCGCGAACTGCGCTTCCCTATTCCATAAACACTTTCTGTTATGGATGCCTACTATGTTAGGGAATGGGTTTAAGTGTTAGCATTCAATTTCTAATACATCAAAGTTCCATCACTTATCAGGTAGTGTGCCTACAAAGGCAGTTGGTGCTTCTTTATTTGTAAATTACAATATATTTAGTGGCATATAGTGGACTGTTTATGTCAATTAACCAATGAATATTAATTTGATGTAACTTTTTAAGTAATCTCTGGAAATAAAAAGTATTATTCGTGATAACGAAGGGCAAGAATGAAAATGCTTAATTTATTTAAATGGCTAAAGTTAAGCTGGACAAATTTTCACTTCATACACATTGTAAACACAATTCTACGTTAAATAATGTGAATCATTCTATATTATCATAAATGTTTGTTCGTTCAATTATTTTTTATGTGAATTATGAAAATAATTTTCGATACCAAGTTGCTATTTATTATATATTTAATATTTGCATGTAACCCGTTACATATAGGTAGAGAATAATTTAAAAATTAACATTAATAAATACAACATATCTCTACTATTCACTTTTTCAAAATAAGTCTACGAGACACATGTATTATGAATATAGTAAATGAAACGAATCATTGAAATTACGTAAACTTACTTAGTATTGCATGTAGTGCAATTATTTTCGTTATATCCTAATAAGGTAAAGGTATATAATTTAATACAATATTCTTTGCCTTTATTGTTTTATTCTTTTGTACATTAACAAACTATTTCCTAAATGAATTATGTAATTCAATAATGTAGATTTAAAGTGTTCCAACCTATTAACTAAGTACATGTGTTGCTTTAATTACTTACTAATTACGTATGTAATGATTGACGTTTTCTTTATAGAAAATTTCAATTATCAAGGGAAAAGCGAGTATAATATGAATATTTCAGCTTCAGTTTATTTTAGACATTTACATTATTTTGCCTCAAATTACTACATTATATATATATATATATATATATATATATATATATATATATATATATATATATATATATATATATATATAACACAAAATTTAACTTGTTACACAAATTTGTAATTGTTAGAACCACGATGAGGATGTCAACTGATATAGGTGGTATCTTAGTGGTTCATTATGTCATGAAATTTACGATAGTCAGTTTGGAACACCTATAGTTACATACATAACGCTAAAAAACGAATGGAATGTGAATTAACGCCATCTTGAAGTTGTTATTGGTATAACGAACATATCTACGCTATATACAAATATGAATGTATTAAGAACTACGGTACTTAACTACGGTGTTTACGATTGTTTCCACAATGTTGTATACTACTTAACACCTTATACTTCCGCTATCTGAAAATCTTACGAGATATCTATCAAAAATAAGTTACAGCAAACATTATTATCATTGACCATATAATTACAAATGTGTTTATGGTTCGCTATAATGCTTAATAACTGATATACAGTATATGGCCAGTATTCCTCCAAAGTTGGCCACCAGCTTGACACCTTAATAGATATTCATGGAATAATATTATGACGAAAACACTCACTTTAAAATTTATTGGAAACATCCCTTACTAATAGCACCTGCAATGTCTTAAAACTTTATTATAATACTTTTGAGATCTTACAGTGGTATTCTAATAGTAAAGTTTCTAATGCTCATTGCATTAAAATTCATTTCGACATATCCGAGGAAGAATATTTTTGTGAAGAAACGTTATACCATTCATATTACGATGGCAATTAACTCTTTGACAAAAGATTTAATTTTATAAAGCAGCGCCTCATCCCCCATCCATCCTATTTACCCCAGGAAAGCGTTATATTTATAAGGCTAGGGATTTTTAATAACGTTGAATATGTCGACATTTCAAACACATTTTTTTCTTTCATCAATTCTTGAAATTTTCCACAAGGAGTAATAGTATAATCACTTTAACCTTTTTTCTAACTGGAATTGTCTACGTTTTATATCATAAAATAAAACAACACTGTTCATTAAACGTTTTGACGCTCAAAAAACTACTTATGAAAATGTATTTCACACCTTAGTTATAGCTTTTAAATAGATACTATTGAAAGTTGAGTTAGTAAACAATAACTTCTAGTTTTAATCCTCCACGAAGTATGAAAATGTATTGATTAGTCACCCTAAAAGGTCGTGTCTATTTATAAAATGCTTTGGGTCATTGAGCAATCGAGCAGGGCCTTTGTATCAGATCTCTCAGATAGAGCGATTCAATAGCACTTGGAGCGTTCAGCTTCCACAGCACAGAACAATAATAATAAATACTTCGCTGCATAAAATCAGGGAATTAAAAGTATGGACATATTTTTTGGACCTTTAAAACAGTGAGTATTATTTAAATCCATAAAACGTATCCCGATTTATATACCAATGTAACTATATACTTTGAAAATTATTTGGCCTTTCGAACATCACACAAATAAAAGTGTTTAGCACATCTTGTTAGTCTTAAATCATCGCCAGGAATACATTCCCTTTGCCAAAGATTCAACTTTGTATCAGACTTAAGGTAACTCATATCAAAATATATTTTACGAAATTATATAAAAAGTCTGTTATCACCAGGTTTATAACGGTATTAATAATGTATTGGCTTCTAAGTACACTTTAATTTTTAAAATAGCATTTACCTTTAGGCAGTACATGCATTCCATACACTAGAAATTCGGATTCACCTACAAGCCATAGTATTGGGATACACCGGCCTTACTGCAAATACTCATGTTATTGTAAACAATGTAATGTTGGAAATACACCAGCTTTGCCAAAAACCATGTTCCTATCTCCAAGATGGTATTACAAAAGCCGGAACTGCATCAAAGCTGTTACACTACCGCCAATATGTTATTTAAATGTACTAGCTTTACTACTAGCTCTACCCTACCACTAAAAAGCTAGAACTGAAAATAGCCTGCACCTCTTTATTGGAATCCCATACTACTCTCACAACGTAGTTAAGTGATACATACCAGATTTAGAAGTAAACACGTGTTTCTACCACTAACGTAGTTTTTTTAATGAACCTGTTTTACCCAGCAAACTCTAAGGTACAAAAACTAAGATATTTGGAAAAAGGCTTTACTCATAAACATATGATTAGTAGAACTATATTTAGTTATGACATTTTTACAAAAACTTCTATCTAAATAGAAACTAGAGTTTTGATTCTGTTTGGATCAGAAATGATTTGATATTTAAGACGTTTGTTGTAAGATATTTTTGGGCATCTAAGCTTCAAAGGATTATTTTACTTCCGAACCACCAAAGGCAGGTGGGCTGATTCCAAGGGCAGGATCGGTTAGTTTGCTAAGGTCAATCACCAGTAGAATATAAATCCTCGTTAGTTTACTGGATTTATTTATTTTGCGACATTGAGGCCATTGGAAATCAAAATACATCGATGATTATTTTTAGTTTCTTCGCTACGGTCTTCTTTGTGACAACAAGGACATTTGTGTTAAAGCAAATCCTAGGAGACAACTGTCTTTAACATACAAAAATATTTTGTAATAACAAAATTTTAATTTCACTGACCCTGAGTAAACTTTTATTTTGTAAGATTATGGAGGCAAAATATTGGATTGCTTTGACAAATGTAGATACCTGCTAATATTTTACTAAATCGTAGTACTTTGACTTCCCGTATTGAATTTTCTTGGAAATGTTCAATCCGTTGGAAGCAATTATTCATTAAACGTTAACATTCCTCGTATTGAGTATCTTTCCTGAACGACTCCTGCTAACGAAACTAATTAACGCATTCGTACAATATTCAATCTAGTTTGGTCTGATTATCATTCCTATCATGGTAATTCACATAAATAGATAAATAATCTAATGAGTCGATTCTATTTTTTGAGACAATACATTTATTTCTGTTGCTTATTATTTCGCACCAGATTTAGATATTTAACTATTATTTATTTTCCGTTACTGCCCATAAAAGCCATGTTAATTGTTTTAATTCAGAAACTCAGGGAGAAATTCGCGAAAAATATTGTCAAACAAAACAAAAGAGCGCTCAAAACACACGTGTTGATATAAGTAGAGCGTTTGAAGCTATATGTAAATAGTAATAACATTGTTTTAATCCAAATACGTTGTTTTATAACTCTTCTATTTAATGTACATATGTTCGAAAATGGCTAAACATTTATTTTTCATGGGAACGAAATCCTTGCAATGTATGCAATCTTGCACTAACGTACAAAAGTCGAAGTTGAAACGAACCTTTCCGCAGTGCCAGCCACCCCTACAGCACGTGTTGTATAGGCCAGCTGGAGAACTGCAGTAATCGATACTGCAGTCTGGAGCTTCCCGAGTCAATCCTGGGATTTTACCAATTTCCAGGACGAAAGATTAGAGTTTGTTACATAGATCCTTTTTATTCTGATTGAACTTATAGCTTTGATTCTAGTTCTGATTCTAATTAAACATACTAATCCAAACATACTCTGAGCGAGCTAGCTTGCGAGTAAATAATAAATTGAATGAGCAGGTCTTAAACATCTTGAATTAGTATTTGTATCTTATATTATTGCATCTATTGATAAGAATGAATAGAGAGGATTGGCTAATAAATGAATAATAATAAATAAAATATTAAGAAAATTACTAAGTTCAAAGTTTTTTAAACACACTTTAATGTAATACATATATATTTATTTCAAGATAGATAAAATAATGGTTTAGGTAATACATTTACTTGTTATTATAACGATCATTAATCTAAATCTAGCTTTAAATGTTTGAAATTAAATCAGGCTAGATAAATAAAAAACATCGATAGGAAGTACAAACTATTTTATGAATAAAATTAATAACTGAACAATTTGAATACACACAATTAATAATAGTCCAAGAACTACATGAGTACATGAAAAGTAACCTTTGCGTGTATATTATGGACACATTCGATTTATGTGGCTGTGTCCCGTGTTTTGTTTAATAAATTAGACCTAACTTTAAATTATACAGCTATAATTTTATCTTCAACGCACATTATTTTTCTTACTTTATTTTTCATAAATTTTAAATATTTATGCCACCAATTACTTTGGAATTTAAACTATTATAATAAGAAACATAAGGCCTACACCATAACCTCTTACATCAATCTTAGTTGTTTTCTAATTTTTAATATTTTTTCGAGTAAAGTTTGTTTACATTGAGAATCATGTACATGGAAAAGAAGACGCGGAAGGATATACATAGAGAAGAAGTGATAGATGTGCTCTGGGACCTACAATGACTGGAAGTTAATTCATTCGACTCATACCTCATGGGAGAGATGGCCGGATTACCTGAACCCGCAGAGTCGTTTCAGCTTAGTCGGTCATATTCTACATAATGATGTTCATACTGTTCTCTCGGAGGAATTTAATTCAAATTCCCTCAGCAAGAGGTGCTAGGTCTAATCTCATTAAGAAAGCCACGATCTGAAACGGTAAACTCTCATGACTGTATGATAAAAATATCTTAGTCTCAGATCCTTACCTAAATCTTATATTTATCTCTAATCTACAGATACTTCTCTGTTGGTAATATTATGTTTATTGACGCAACATTGTACGTCTAAGATGAAGCCAATTTTATTGACTGGTTTCCTGCAAACTTTTCCAGCATGCAAGCAACTGATCAGAAGAACTCCAAAGGACTATCTTTCAGTTATGAATAATTGCTTGTGTATTATGTACTTTCAGCCCGAGATACGGTTCCTGGAGCCTTCGTCTCACATAGCATCATTGAGTTGATAAGATTTCCATGAGCTCCATGTTAGTGATTGGCCGGCTCTAAGACAACACAATAGTATTGGCAGTGAACATCCTATGCCTTGTGTTATCTTCCTTTTGTAAGCAACCTGAACATGATCCGATCAGGGATCATAGGTATTTCAGGGAAAGCGTGGCCACCCACGCAGTAAAGCAGTGATCATTCAGACTATCCCTAAAAATGACCATCCCTCTAAAACCATCTGGTGAATCATGGAATCTTCCACTCCAGTAGCTAGTCCCCACTGTCACGAGTACTTGTATCCAGAGTTCAAGCATTCACTTGGTCAAACTATCCAAATAAGGCTTCACAACATTTCAAGCTAGGCATTACGAAAGACAAAGAGGGATTTTCAAGTCCACCAATGCACCGAAAGTGCTGAAAAACCCCATGAGCTTCAGCAGTGAGTTATCTTCGAACAACAACAACCAAAGCACATAATATCTTTCATTTTCACTGTAATAATGACCTCGTAAAAAATACGGAAACACTTTTGTCGTTCACATATAGTTTAAAACAGATAGAAATACTGCAGACTATATAGCCTAATAGTTTTCACTTAAGATGTAAAGCATCCTATACACATGCATCTTTGTAGAACTAAATTGCAAAATTGTGAGTATATAAGTTCCCGAAGTATCATGCGAATGAACAGACTGACTAACAGATGGCAGATAGATTTACATCCCCTTCACACAGCTAAATGCAAAGAACATATTCACCATAATTGAACTAGATCTTTTATAAATTAAATTTCAAGTTTTAATCGATTGCTCGAACTAACTCGCAGTAATCTCAGTCAAAAATCAACAGTTAAAATCGTTTCCGATTCCTTCGCTGTTTACATTTGCTAGGAAGTTGATTTCGTCAGTTAAATTAAAACGTTCAAGCTCGTTTAAACTAATTTCATAAAATACTCAATTGGTTGTTATTTTACCTTAATGAAAGATATTACACTATCGTTAAGTTCCACATTTTACTGTTGGTTTACTAATGTCTTTCCTCAGCGTTATCTCATTTGTAATGTTATTGGTTATTTAAAAATTCAATACCCCGCCCTTTAAGATATACGACTTTTTTTTAAATTATCGGATTATTCGACTTCTGAGGCTAAAAATGCGTGTTGTAAAAGGTTTTATTAAATATTTTAGTTGAATGTTGGTTTCCATTTTGCCTAATTAATTTATATGAGGGTATTACAAAGATATTTTTGAGCGTAATAATATATCATTGTAAGTAAATTTTATGTACAAAATATACTTAATATTCAATCGAAACAACTTCGTGTGGTTGTACAGGCAAACACACAAGTTGATTTCCTATTCCTTTTCGAATCACCCATCCAATTAACTAGGATACGTTGGACTTTATAGTGGTATTCAAATTGAGTTTAACCATTTCAAAGTTAATTCCAATCAACCACATAGGTTAAAACTACGCTTAACTTCTGTAAGTCCTACATAACTTCAGACTAATTATTTCAGAAGTGGTCTACAGCAAAGGCATGGTCACCTACTGTTGATACTAACTCTACGATCTTACGAACTTTATGATCTCATTCACTTACAACCTGTTCGAAGTAAGAACCAGACCTTCCAAACCTCCAATAGAAACTCTTTCTCATTAAAACACCAGATCTGTTATGCAGGTTATAGAGAATTGGTGTGTAAGGTGTTCAGCAACCGATCTCTATAACAAGATACAAGCTGTATACAAGGTAAAGCGATAGAATTTTAAGAAGCAAGTAGGTTCACCAGTATTAAACCTCACGAACAAGTGAATAAATTATCTGTAGCTGTGCCGTATTGTATTTATTTTCAATATAAAACATTTAAACTAATTATATACTACAATTATATTTCATCATTTTCTATAGGTAGTTGTATGCATGCATTTGCATAAGATAGGCTTCAGTGAGAATGAAAAAAACTGCATCACTCGTAAAGTGCCATTAGGACCACTGTTAACCTGTTGTATCCAGATTAAAAAGATAACCTTGCACGTCGTAATCTTGTACAAGTTTAAACACTGTAAAATTCTAGGGAAGTATTTAAGTTTTAAGTACTGTAAAATAAATATCCTATTTTTATAATATTAAATGAGGAAAAAAATAAATAGATGTTCACTCGTTAAGTGTACTTTTGCAATAAACGTTTCTCCAAAAGCTTTAAACGGTCGAAGAGCTAATAATATATCATAAATAGTTCACATATAATTCGGTAGTCTTATAAAATTGAGACAAGTGAAACATATGTTAATAACTTTTAGAATTTGTCTGTAGTTATTGGGTTATATTTAACTACCGCATTTATGGACTTAATGAAAAGGTTTTGAAATTAAAGTAAAAAGTAACACCATTCTCACTGAGAAAGTAATTTTGGCCACAAATTAAAAAGATATTTATTACCTATTGTCATTTTCTTTATTCAAGAACCTTATTGATTTAATTAAATTAAAATTACTTTTATTTTAAGACACTCACTGCACGCTACAACGTAGTTTAACTGGCTGAACTCGGCCGGTTAGACCGCTAAATTACGGCAGTGTTGTCTGATAGCCCCGTCATTTATTCGCCAGCCCTTAAATAACACGCTGCACATTCGGCCATTTACTTTGACCATTTACAAACACTCACTGCACGCTACAACGTAGTTCAACTGGCTGTACTCGGCCTGTGAGACCGCTACATTACGGCAGTGTTGTCTGATAGCCCCGTCATTTATTCACCAGCCCTTAAATAACACGCTGCACATTCGGCCATTTACTTTGACCATTTACAAACACTCACTGCACGCTACAACGTAGTTTAACTGGCTGTACTCGGCCTGTGAGACCGCTAAATTACAGCAGTGTTGTCTGATAGCCCCGTCATTTATTCACCAGCCCTTAAATAACACGCTGCACATTCGGCCATTTACTTTGACCATTTACAAACACTCACTGCACGCTACAACGTAGTTCAACTGGCTGTACTCGGCCTGTGAGACCGCTAAATTACAGCAGTGTTGTCTGATAGCCCCGTCATTTATTCACCAGCCCTTAAATAACACGCTGCACATTCGGCCATTTACTTTGACCATTTACAAACACTCACTGCACGCTACAACGTAGTTCAACTGGCTGTACTCGGCCTGTGAGACCGCTAAATTACGGCAGTGTTGTCTGATAGCCCCGTCATTTATTCACCAGCCCTTAAATAACACGCTGCACATTCGGCCATTTACTTTGACCATTTACAAACACTCACTGCACGCTACAACGTAGTTCAACTGGCTGTACTCGGCCTGTGAGACCGCTAAATTACGGCAGTGTTGTCTGATAGCCCCGTCATTTATTCACCAGCCCTTAAATAACACGCTGCACATTCGGCCATTTACTTTGACCATTTACAAACACTCACTGCACGCTACAACGTAGTTCAACTGGCTGTACTCGGCCTGTGAGACCGCTAAATTACAGCAGTGTTGTCTGATAGCCCCGTCATTTATTCACCAGCCCTTAAATAACACGCTGTACCTCGGACCATTTACGTTAACCATTTGTTCACCACAGAGTTTGTGGTGAACCTTGTATTACTAAACCACAGAAGTTGTGTCATCGCATAACTCATTTAGGCCAAGCAATGCTTAGTGTTAAATTTTAACACTACTTAACTGTATTGCTACTTAGAGCCGTTCATGGTTTTTAGCGGGGATCAGAGTGGTCCAATTCATTTTTGCGAATCGAGTAAAAACATTAAAATAAAAAAAATAAAAATATAATTTTATTTACACAGACAATAATACGTTATACACAGTAAATGGCCAAACAACGTAAAAATACTTTGGAACAGAGTACATAACAGGCAACAGACTTTTGCGCAATCATAGATCTTTTTTCCTTTTTCCTAATAATATAATATTGTATGGAGTACGGAGTTGTGACAAATATGTTGATTATAGTTTTTTTGTTTTTTATAATTTGAATTTCTTATTACTTATTAAAATAACCGGAGTGGAAAAAACCACGCGTAAAGAAACGGACACATACATATTTAAAATAATATTTAAATGGTTGGTTACACCCATTAAATATTAAGTAAGAAGAATACACATTTTAACATATTTCTAGTTTTTTACCATGTACATTTCGGATTAAAACAATCCGTCTTCAGGTACTATAGGTTAAGATACATGGAAGAAATAAAAACTACAAAAATGTTAAAAGGTGTATTTTTCTTACTCACGATAAACACTTTGAGCTACATTACTAAAATTAAATATTCATGTCTTGTTTATAGTAAATATTCCTAAATGTATTTTAAATTAGATTCTCACAACATGAAAGCTGCAGTTTACCTCTGCAATCAGAAAGTAATGGAACACAAAGTAAGGTTTCTTAAGATTTAATAACACTGCAATTAAAATGTTAAAAGTGGAAGACTCTATAACAATGTTGACAGTGGCATTTTTAATGAAGCCAAGATTCGTCACAAAAGAGTTATCTTCCAGATTTAAAAGCCTGCCTCTGTATAATATGATACTTAAATTTTATTCGTTTTAGCTACGAAATCTAGACGACTCTTCGACAAATTATTTTAACATATAACCATTCATTAATCAATTTATCATTACTCATTCAATAAGTTTTCGTATTCTTGTTTTTTTTATTGATTAGGCCACATCACTTTTACAAGGGTGTAATTTTTTACATAGAGGCCTATCCCCTTTAAGTTTTATTCTGCCTGTTCTCATAGGCAACTGGCCTGTGTGTGAAGATCTTATCAAACAGTATGGGATTGATAAAAACTGGTACAGTCAAAGACAGGATTTGGACCTGCGCTATGTCTAATTCAGATTTAAAGTGAGATGGCTTAGACCGCTCGGCTATGGTCAATCTCTATATTTCATTAAATATTATCGTTGGTTGCTGGAAGTCAGTGAAGTCTTATTTTAATATTGGGTTTTTATTTTTGTTCTAACCAACATCGTAATCTATTAATAATTTTTAATTTTATCTTCATTCAGATAAAACAATACAATTTTGTAGTATATACCTGCATCCCTTAATTTAATACCCAAAAATACACATGTAAATTTTAAATTCACCATTTATACGAGTAGTTACATTAAAAATAAAATCTTATCACTCATAATTCATATCCATTAATGATTGTACTCTCAATAATTTAATTATCCTTCCAAATAACGTATACATTTTTTCCAAACGTACTTAAGAGTCAGATGTAATTTTTAGATAACTTTTAGATCTCTCCTATAATGTAATACATTGGGTAAGGTAATGTACTACATTGCAAATTCACTTCCTTCTGCAATCACTTTTACTTACTTTTCCTTCCACCACGATGTCTACCACTCCACCTCCAAATATTTTTCATCGAGAACCAATATTCCTAACAAATGGTTAATGGTTTATACTCCATAAACCGTATATTTCTTATTAGTCATCACCATCACTTTGTTGATGATTGGCCTGTGACGGTTGTTTGGGAAATCATAATTTCTCCACTTCATCACGTCGTTTTGACCAAAATATGCAAGGACTTTAAGGTGTGATATCACAGCGGATATGGCTTATTAGGAAATAACATAAATTTAAAAGTAAATTGAGGGTAAGAAGAACAGGTTTTAAAAGACCCAACCCTCAAAGCGTCCATCGTCGATATTTTCGACGACTCGGACTTTCACTAAACGTCATTCTCGAAAATTTCGACTATGAACATTCATCTCTTTAATTCATTTTACGACGCTAATACCGGTCAAATCGCCGTATAACCTATACAGTTCGAAAGACGGTGAATTTTACTTTGTGTTTAGTGGTCTTTGGATTTCTCGTAGTCTGTATTGAACATTAGTCTACATCGTTTTCATCAGCTGTTATTTCCAGTGAAGCGTATATGCCTTGTTTGTTGTTGTTTAGATACGAAAGTGTAAATCTCACCATTTACACTGTATTTTGTGCTGTTTTCTTTGCTATATAGTTATCGATTCGTAGTTATATAGTTACTAATTGTTTTGTGTGTGTGTTATTGTGACTCTTTGTGCTATATTTCAATATCTTATAATATTTTTTGTAAAATTTTTCTGTTTATTTTCTCCAAAGTATACTTTTAGAAGCTGTCTCATATATATATATATATATATATATATATATATATATATATATATATATATATATATATAATATAAAATTAGATAGTAATGAATATGAATTCTCTGATTTTTATGTGAAAAATATATAATGTTTTGATAGCAAAAGACTAAGAACATTGTTGTATCAATGTGTTATATAACTACTGCAATTAGGAAAATTGTCAAATGTGCACTTTTTCATGAAAATATGTATAAAATAAATATATAAACTATTTAACATTATACATTTCTGCCTTCATTTGCCACTGTTCGTGAGTTTTCCAGACATTTGCCATTGTTTAATGTTACAAAAAAAACTAACCAAAACAAAACAGTAACGCCACGTTTCCAGAACTGCAATCTGACCTCTTCTTCAGGTGAATACCTACACACATAACAACAATCTAGGTTAAAATACGGGTATCTAATACAAAATCAAATCACACATGAGTGTTGTGACACGCATAAGATTAAGTATACACTCATTTTGAAACTAATCATAGCATGGTGACAATGGACAAGCTGTAAGTGCGGCTAGAGTGGTTAGAATAAGCACAATCCATGCCACTGCACAATACAGAGGTACTGAGCACGCACTAGAGATTGTGCGTTACCTCAATGAGATAAAAAACACATTGCGGAATTCATTACCAAATCAAAAGTGTTGCAACTGATTTCAAAAGGTTGTCCATATTATAATACTGATTACATAATATTGCTATATTAACTGAGAATATCTGTGCTAAATATTGTGAATTTATTCACATTTTAATGATGGTATTGAATGATTGAATTGCATATTTTAAGACAATTATTTTATGTATGATATAATTGTAATATTTTAATTTCATAGTATTCTGGTATCGTGTAATAAAAAGTTATTTATTTATTACACGAAACGGTTTCTTCTCTCTCTGGATGATTGAAAATAAACTATTCAAAACCAAAATATAATCCTCTAAAATTAGTATTGTGAATGAAAGCTATCATTCCCACGACGGGTTTACAAACTTGTCCTAGATGTACGAATCTGTAATAATTGGATATTTTAGCCCTTTTGTTGAATATATCCTTTTAGATATAATCTTAGTGGCTCACCAGTAATATATGGCTACCTTAGACTTTATTATAAATTATGTATACAACTCATTTGCCTATGATAAATACAGAATTTTACTTTTACCTCGAAAAAATTTTGTTTAAAATATAGCGTTTGCGGTCCATGGACCCACACATCCAGGATTATAGACATTTTTACCTTTCTGTCTGGAGTGTTCATACAAAGGTGAAAACAATAATCCTTATTGAAGTTCTCTGAAAATAACCTTGATATTATAATTTATTCCATTAAACTTTAAAAATGTTAGCTTTTATCGAGCCAGTATGTTACATTTTGCGATTGTGGATGATGTCGCAACGTATTCGTAACAGCTTGAACTTTCAATTACATCCAGTATTCTAATAACAGTTGGGAAACTAGTTAGTGTTTGAAATTAATTGTTTTAAAGTTTATTGCTGCAGCTAGCCAGTTTAATTACTCGATAGTACAGATTTACAGTTTATCGCCAACTAGACTGAACTATTGATTATTGTGCTTAACAATGCAATCAGCGCAGCGTAGCGCTACACTGTGTGAAACAGCCAAGAACTCTACACAGAGAGATTTCATGTGGCATGTTTAACTATTTGTGACTTGTGACTTTATGTGTGAAACGACCGGCTACGCTACACAGAGGGATATCATGTGGCATGTTTAACTATTGTGACTTGTGACTTTATGTGTGAAACGACCGGCTACGCTACACAGAGGGATATCATGTGGCATGTTTAACTATTGTGACTTGTGACTTTATGTGTGAAACAACGGGCTACGCTAGACAGAGGGTTTTCATGTGGCATGTTAACTGTTGTGACTTGTGACTTTATTTGTGAGACAGGCGGCTACGCTAGACAGAGGGATATCATGTGGCATGTTTAACTATTGTGACTTGTGACTTTATGTGTGAAACGACCGGCTACGCTACACAGAGGGATATCATGTGGCATGTTTAACTATTGTGACTTGTGACTTTATGTGTGAAACGACCGGCTACGCTACACAGAGGGATATCATGTGGCATGTTTAACTATTGTGACTTGTGACTTTATGTGTGAAACGACCGGCTACGCTACACAGAGGGATATCATGTGGCATGTTTAACTATTGTGACTTGTGACTTTATGTGTGAAACGACCGGCTACGCTACACAGAGGGATATCATGTGGCATGTTTAACTATTGTGACTTGTGACTTTATGTGTGAAACGACCGGCTACGCTAGACAGAGGGATATCATGTGGCATGTTTAACTATTGTGACTTGTGACTTTATGTGTGAAACGACCGGCTACGCTAGACAGAGGGTTTTCATGTGGCATGTTGTGGCTTGTGACTTTATGTGTGAAACAGCCGGCTACGCTAGACAGAGGGTTTTCATGTGACCTGTTGTGGCTTGTGACTTTATGTGTGAAACAGCCGGCTATGCTAGACAGAGGGTTTTCATGTGACCTGTTGTGACTTGTGACTTTATGTGTGAAACGACCGGCTACGCTACACAGAAGGATATCATGTGGCATGTTTAACTATTGTGACTTGTGACTTTATGTGTGAAACGACCGGCTACGCTAGACAGAGGGTTTTCATGTGGCATGTTACTGTTGTGACTTTTGACTCTATGTGTGAGACAGGCGGCTACGCTAGACAGAGATATTTCATGTGACATGATTACTGTTGTGACTTGTGACTGTATGTGTGAAACAGCCGGCAACGCTAGACAGAGGGTTTTCATGTGACCTGTTGTGGCTTGTGACTCTATGTGTGTGAAACGGCCGGCAACGCTAGACAGAGAGATTTCTTGTAGCATGTTTACTGTTTTGACTATGTGTGCAACAGCCGGCTACGCTACACAGAGACATTTCATGTAGCATGTGTTACTGTCGTGACTTGTGACTATGTTTTACGCTTTTGATACCTTCATATGTTTTAAACCCACCAAAACTAACGTGGCTGACGATGAATTTCTTTCTTAGGAAACTTTTCTATATCGATTAAAAAAAGTATTAACTGGCTCCAGGCTCCTAGACTATAAAACAGTGGTGTTGTAACAGAATTTGATGCCTGTAGCATTGAGGTTATCAGGGATATGGTAACTGATACCATTAACCTCATACCTGAACCATTGGAGCTAGTAGGATATTTAAGAACAAAAAGTTGTAATTCTTCAGTGGATATCGTCTCTGTTGAAAGAAGAAAAATGTAAATGTAAATTAGAGGGTCATGTATTCCTTAAGGTGACATGCACTATGATGTATTTTATTACTGGTTCCTAAAAACATTACATTTTATATTATATTATATATATTTCATAATGACTTACAAGAATGAGTTCTAATATGTGTCATTTTCATATCAACCTCTTTTTTGTATCTCTGTCTGTCTGTCTGTCTATCCGTAAGAAATCTCGAGGATGAAATGAGCTATAGATTTGAATGTTTGCGTACATCGTCAGCCTGTCACGACACGTGGTGTGACGTAATAATGCATTGTGGGAATTCGCTGATGATTTTTGTACTATCATATTTCAATCCCAATAATCATGTAAAATATGTATTTGATTTCGTTCACTACGTGACATTTTGTTAATTTAGGACGTTTCACTACCTTTTATTTTCCAATTAGTGTGCGATAGTGTCTGTAATTACTTGTGTTATACCTAGGTGCAGCTGCTGACTTGTGTAATTACTCGCAGCTATGTTTGTCGCCAATTGTTGCGGCTAGACTGCACTATCGATTATAGCGGCGCGTGGCGCAGCCTGATTCTCAGTAACACAGCCACACTGTTACACAGAGGGATTTAACATGAATGTTTAACTGTTGTGACTAGATTGCACTATCGATCATCACGGCGGGTGACGAAGCCTGATTCTCAGAAACATAGCCACACTGTTACACAGAAGGATTTAACATGCATCTTTAACTGTTGCGACTAGACTGCACTATCGAGTATCGCGGCCCGTGGCGCAGCCTGATTCTCAGTAACACAGCCACACAGTTACACAGAAGGATTTAACATGCATCTTTAACTGTTGTGACTAGACTGCACTATCGAGTATCGCGGCCCGTGGCGCAGCCTGATTCTCAGTAACATAGCCAGACTGTTACACAGAAGGATTTAACATGCATCTTTAACTGTTGCGACTAGACTGCACTATCGATTATAGCGGCCCGTGGCGCAGCCTGATTCTCAGTAACATAGCCACACTGTTACACAGAAGGATTTAACATGCATCTTTAACTGTTGCGACTAGATTGCACTATCGATTATCGCGGCCCGTGACGAAGCCTGATTCTCAGTAACATAGCCACACTGTTACACAGAAGGATTTAACATGCATCTTTAACTGTTGCGACTAGACTGCACTATCGAGTATCGCGGCCCGTGGCGCAGCCTGATTCTCAGTAACACAGCCACACTGTTACACAGAAGGATTTAACATGCATCTTTAACTGTTGCGACTAGACTGCACTATCGATTATCGCGGCCCGTGGCGCAGCCTGATTCTCAGTAACACAGCCACACAGTTACACAGAAGGATTTAACATGCATCTTTAACTGTTGCGACTAGACTGCACTATCGATTATCGCGGCCCGTGGCGCAGCCTGATTCTCAGTAACACAGCCACACTGTTACACAGAAGGATTTAACATGCATCTTTAACTGTTGCGACTAGACTGCACTATCGATTATCGCGGCCCGTGGCGCAGCCTGATTCTCAGTAACACAGCCACACAGTTACACAGAAGGATTTAACATGCATCTTTAACTGTTGGGACTAGACTGCACTATCGATTATCGCGGCCCGTGGCGAAGCCTGATTCTCAGTAACATAGCCAGACTGTTACACAGAAGGATTTAACATGCATCTTTAACTGTTGCGACTAGACTGCACTATCGATTATCGCGGCCCGTGACGGAGCCTGATTCTCAGTAACACAGCCACACTGTTACACAGAAGGATTTAACATGCATCTTTAACTGTTGCGACTAGACTGCACTATCGATTATCGCGGCCCGTGACGGAGCCTGATTCTCAGTAACATAGCCACACTGTTACACAGAAGGATTTAACATGCATCTTTAACTGTTGCGACTAGACTGCACTATCGATTATCGCGGCCCGTGACGAAGCCTGATTCTCAGTAACACAGCCACACAGTTACACAGAAGGATTTAACATGCATCTTTAACTGTTGCGACTAGACTGCACTATCGATTATCGCGGCCCGTGGCGCAGCCTGATTCTCAGTAACACAGCCACACTGTTACACAGAAGGATTTAACATGCATCTTTAACTGTTGCGACTAGACTGCACTATCGATTATCGCGGCCCGTGGCGGAGCCTGATTCTCAGTAACACAGCCAGACTGTTACACAGAAGGATTTAACATGCATCTTTAACTGTTGGGACTAGACTGCACTATCGATTATCGCGGCCCGTGGCGCAGCCTGATTCTCAGTAACACAGCCACACTGTTACACAGAAGGATTTAACATGCATCTTTAACTGTTGCGACTAGACTGCACTATCGATTATCGCGGCCCGTGACGGAGCCTGATTCTCAGTAACACAGCCACACAGTTACACAGAAGGATTTAACATGCATCTTTAACTGTTGGGACTAGACTGCACTATCGATTATCGCGGCCCGTGGCGGAGCCTGATTCTCAGTAACACAGCCACACTGTTACACAGAAGGATTTAACATGCATCTTTAACTGTTGGGACTAGACTGCACTATCGATTATCGCGGCCCGTGGCGCAGCCTGATTCTCAGTAACATAGCCAGACTGTTAAACAGAGGGATTTAACATGAATGTTTAACTGTTGCGACTCGTGTTACTGGACCGCCTTTCAGATCCAAGCGCGATCATTCTTGCGTAATGCAACACACCTTCGGTTTTGCAGCTTTTTACCTAAAAGCATGTACCGATTAAACAAAACACATAGGGTTGGGGGGTCCTAGTAACAAATACTCGTAATTGCATAGTCTACTTATAAGCCTAATTATTTGAAATGAAACCTACAAGCACCACTTTGTGTTGTAAAATAAAATTATGACTTGCCAGTTACTTTATAAAAGAGTAATAAGTTACGAAAATTACAATTTTAGGGTGGGTCTTGTGGTTCCAAATTCCATTAAAAACTTTTTCCAATTAATTAAACCACTTATTGGAACTTTAAAATGACTTTTCTTCACGTTTATGTCGACTCAAACACCTCGGAGAAAACGTCTTGGCACAATATTGTAGCTGTAGTCACTAAAAAGAAGAATAGATCTAAATAGTCCTCAAAGAAGAATCATTCTATGACTCAAAAACTCGATGATGTACTGGGCTCAAAGTAATTGGTCTAGCATGAAAGCAAGTCGCGATGGTATTTATCGAGATAACTTATAATCACCAAAACGTGGTCTCATCAGAAGGCCATCGCCACAACTAATATCTATATTAATCTCGCAAGTAAAACGTCATAGGTAACTTAACTATTTATAAATTTACTTTTTAATACATTAAAAATAAGTAGTATCGCATGAAAGGTTAAATGTACTACAAAAATGCACATTTTACTTACGAACAAGGCGACGTGGTAACCGGTGATCTGTCGAACGGCTACAAAGCTCAAGAAAAAACATTACTACGCGTACAAATTAGTTTGTTATTCCGCCAAGAATTTAGTTCAAGAACCATCGGAGAAAACTGATACAAAGCAGTAACAAATAACAAAGTTGCAAATATAATTTTGACCAAAGATTTCAGAAGTTTAATGACAATTGTACCCACTTTGAATGGAAGCTATACGCACTACTAGAATAAATGCAGAATCATATCACACAATTTTCAATCAAAATTAAAAATTTGTTGTCTTTATGAGGAAAAATTGGATATGAGAAATTAACTTTGTTTGAAACGATTATCAATATTTGGATGGATGTCAAGGCTAAATGGAATTCAATGCCGCGTTTTAACTGTTTTGTAAGTAATTTTTTCTTAGCCTTCAGAATTTTTGCTATTGACCTTAGAATATTAATATATTATTTAGGAGCTGTACTCATAATTCGCATTAAATCAACCCTTCCCACCATAGCTCGTTATATGAAGAAAATTCGGCTAATTCGACGTGCTTTGGGATGATGTGCTAAACAATGTAGTGCACTCAATTGAATATAAGTGAAGAATATATTCTCATTGTCTCATTATGTGCACGACTGAGTTCTCTACGAAGGTTTGGACATAATCTTTAGGTCAGATGCGGTCTTTCAAATGTTGCACTAGGAGGAAGGTGAACTGGAGCTAAACTCAACATTCACATTAAAGTAACCACTCCCACTATATCTACGTCAAATGATGAGTTTAAAAAATCGGTATATTTATAATGTATAAGACTGGGATAAATAAAACAGTTTTTTTTCAGCGGAGAAAGGTCGAACAATATCTAGTTTATTATCACATATTGGTCCTCAGATATTTATACGTCATAACAGGAGACGTTTGAGTTATGGAAACATTTCCTTAGTTGCCTACAATACGCTTGAAAGGGTAGGTAATAATGATTATAAAACTTAGGAAGAACTAAGGTCCAGATGCCATCAGAGAAGGTTCTTATAGTACCTGTATAAAATATAGTTAGATACAGGGTTTGTCCGTAAGTTAATTAGGACTGAGTTTCTTTTCGCCGAGGATTCATACACTTCGGGTAGCTTGCCGCGCACCGACCTGGATTCGGTAGAGGAACGTTTCCTAGTCTAACGAACATGCGGGCTTGGCTGCTGGTACGTCAGTTGTCTCCCGGAGCACCTGTAAGAGCTCAGGACAGGCATATTCCACCTGTGAGTGTTTCTGTGAGAGTGGTGTGCAAACCGAAAATTCAGCGTTTATAGAAGAGGTACACAATTAGGGATTCATGTGTGAAACTCTCGGCAAAGTCTGCGACAGAGACATCTTGATATAATCCAAAGCATGCTTACCCCAGATGGTTGTTTTAGCAAGGAAGGTGGTGTGTTTCGGTTGGCGAAGCACCAGGCCTTTTTGGGAGGGCCGGGAAGAGGTCGCGTAATAGAAGACCTTCGACATCGACACAAACGGCCGTACAATGTTACTCTGAATGCGCACAGTATTGAACTCGGAACCGTCGACTAAGTTTTCGTTTAATTGTCCAGATGTGAGCATTTACCGAGAATCTGTGGCTACACTGAAATTGTGACTGATCATTTGAACATGCGCAAAGCTGTGTACGAAGATGCGTCCCGAAAAGTGGTTCACTGGCGGACCATAAAATTGCGGCACACAACCCACCGCCTTTCTTGTGCAACAGCTACCTGACCAAGGCAGGCCATCCCAACTCTTCCACAGCCGCCCTATATAGCCCAGATGTGCCGCCGGACCCCCCAGACTTGTTTCTTGTTTACCTCCACCTGAAAAAGTGCAATCATTTTGAGACGATAGAGGGGACCAAGTCAGCTTGCCACCGCGGACTCTCCAACGCTATTTCCGGAGAAAATGCCATCGGTAACGCCTTCAACTGCTCGGACAATCGCGCTGGCCAGTACTGGCACTCGACGCAGAAGGAGCATATTTTGAAAGTTTTTTAAAGAATTGTAACGATTTGCTCAATAAATGGTTTTTTAATCGAACGCCAGTTCTATTACTTTCCGGACAAAAACCCCTGTATGGCTTTGGATCGAAGATGTTTGAGGGCAGAGTAATTTCATTTAAAGACTTAAATATGGGCTTTTAATTCAATAAAATTAAACCGTGGAGTACTTAGCATGGACTATGGTAGCATTGAGAGAGCCATATTGAGAGTACCCTGATGATGAAAACAGAGTTCAGTTTAAATAATGCAAGTTTCAACGAATCTTTTTGCTACAGAACCTCGATATTCACATTTTTTAATTCATAACCTCCATATCTCGTTTCGTTTCGCTGTTTATACGGTTAAAGGCTACTTGAACTAGAAGCCATTAATATTACTTTCAAAGCTCAACGCTCCTATCGTAAATTACATCTAAGAAATTGCTTATTCATAACGGTTTTTAGACAGGGTAAATCCTAAAAGTGTGATATTTAGTATTCCCTCAATTATGTAGAAAACAAATCCAAACAGTGAATTTTTGTTAGACTTGATCTAGTTCATCCAATTCAGCTGATAAGTTTACAAATTAGGTGTAAGTGTTGGAGATAATGTCTTTCTCTCATTAATTTGTTATTAATATTTTGAAAATTAAATCTTTTAAACCAATCATACCTATATCAAATTATCCCTTAACTAATTGTGCATTTTATGGAGCACTGAAAGCTTTGGTTTGCTATATTTTTGCTTGGTCCTTACATATTGCTATTGATACACGTCATGAACTTTCCCCTTTTGTCCAATATACGCTGTAGTCCATTCTTTACACATCTGGTCCTCCATTAATAGCCTATATGAAATTTACTTTAATTTGCAGAAAATATTTAAATATGATATTTAATCTACTGTATAGGTAAATTAAAGAAGGTATATTAACTTTAATTCTAAAATATTATGCCAGCGGGAAAAAAATAAAAATCCACAAGAATGTAATGATATTATAATATAATAATAACTATTTTAAAAACGTTTTCTCTATCGTTATATGAGACATCTACCTGCTGTGTTGCTGTAATTTCTTTTGCCAGTAAATAAGGAAGTGTCTGGGGAGAGCTTTGAGATTACAGCTCTATATCATTTCTGGGAATTGCCACACACGTCACTCCCCAGACTCTATCCATTAGGACACTTACCTGCTGTATTGCTGTAACTGTTGTTTCAAGTAAATGAGGAGGTGTCTGGGGAGAGTTTTGATAATTACTGCTCTATATCAGCTCTGGGAATTGCCACACACGACACTCTCCGAACTCTCTATCATTTAGGACACTTACCTGCTGTATTGCTGTAACTGTTGTTTCAAGTAAATGAGGAGGTGTCTGCGGAGAGTTTTGAGATTACTGCTCTATATCAGTTCTGGGAATTGCCACACACGACACTCCCCGAACTCTCTATCATTTAGGACACTTACCTGCTGTATTGCTGTAACTGTTGTTTCAAGTAAATGAGGAGGTGTCTGGGGAGAGTTTTGAGATTACTGCTCTATATCAGTTCTGGGAATTGCCACACACGACACTCCTTGAACTCTCTATCATTTAGAACACTTACCTGCTGTTTTGCTGTAACTGTTGTTTCAAGTAAATGAGGAGGTGTCTGGGGAGAGTTTTGAGATTACTGCTCTATATCATTTCTGGGAATTGCCACACACGTCACTCACTCCCCAGACTATATCCATTAGGACACTAACCTGCTGTATTGCTGTAACTGTTGTTTCAAGTAAATGAAGAGGTGTCTGGGGAGAGGTTTGATAATTACTGCTCTATATCAGTTCCGGGAATTGCCACACACACGACACTCCCCGAACTCTCTATCATTTAGGACACTACCTGCTGTATTGCTGTTGTTTTCAAGTGTCTTTGGGAGAGTTTTGAGATTACTGCTCTATATCAGTTCTGGGAATTGCCACAAATGGCAACCTCTACACTCTCTATTGATTACAACATTAACCGGCTGTAATTCTGTAAATGTTTGTTCCAATTAAATAAGGATATACCTTTCAGAATACTACTTAGACTATTTATTGATGGAGGAAAAATTAAGGAACAATATGATATATCCAATCAATTACGAATGTATTTTTTAAAATACAACACTATAGTAAATCCTAATACGTTTTACCAATCTTGTAACAAGTAATTTATAACTATTTTTTTTATTTATCTGTAGTAGTATATTATTTTCAATTAATCCTTTAATGTTTTAAAGTGCTGTAAGAAACATTATATATACGATATATATATATATATATATATATATTCGATTTTATATATATATATATATATATATATATAAAATCGAATTTTAAAACTTTTTATGACAGGTACGGAAACCAGATTTCCTGCAGATAAATGAAGTTCTACACTTAAAAGAAGAAAGTATAAATACATATTACAACTAATAATAATATAAATGTTTAAATCCTTTTGATCAAATCATTAAGTCTTTTGCCTGGACGAACAGAAATAATGTAATTCTTGTAACATTACTTTTATTTATTTAATATAAAACCTATATTTGTGTTTTGAAGCATTTCCAATTAAGTCGTATTTTTCCTTTATCTCATTCTATCAGTATTAGTTTACGGGATGTGAATAACTTTTATCCCAGCCACACACTAATTATTGGTATTTTTAAAAATTTCATGATTTTCAAACCACACCGTGGTGTTTCATAAGTGTGAGAATGAAAAGATATTCGATGCAAATAACGTGGATTTATGGCACATTGTTCATGGAATAAACACGTCATTAAAGTATAATCGTACAAAATTAAAACGTCACTCCATCAGTTTCTCAAAAGAATTGTTATTAATAATATCATACTACTTATATAACTGCTGGAACTAAATTTGTGTTGTCTCTGAACTATGAACCTAGGTATTCGTCTGTTGATAACCACTGGTTACAAACACTAAACTGCCTTCGTGATTACATAACTTAGGTATAGTTTACCTAGCTACATAGTGTACACAGCTATACCTAATAGTACTGTAGAAAATCTCTCTATCCTTATAAAAATGTAAATTGTTAATTATAGTTATTTAAATTTGTACAACCAATCTAAATGATACAATAGTAAAAAAGAACAGTGGAATAATAATTACACAATCAAAATCTTTCAATATATATTTTCGGAGAGTAACACCTAAAGTAATAAATAAATTAGAAAATTTCCCTTCCACAATTACATTGCTTTCTTAAAATTAATTAGTTTGGTGAGACTTGCATAAGCAATATTCACCACGTTGGAAATTCAGTTATCAGGTTTGATGACACAGCTAACTAAATTAATCTAAATTAAAGACATATTAGTGTGATTTAGTTGTTTCAAGAAAAATGTAAGTGATATAAACTGAACTAGATGTATTAATTAAGAGTGAACAACAACATATTAGCCTGATTTAGTTATTTCAAGAAAAATTTAAATGATATACACTGAACCAGATATATTAATTAAAAGTGAACAACAGTTTACGTGCCATCAGATATGTTACAAGAAATGTTTAAGTTATAATTTCAAATCCAGAAATATTTTTCTTAGTGAGAAAAAGAGGTTAATTTCTTTTTATATTTTACGTAAAAACCTAAAATTATATATATTAAAATATCATATAAGTAGTAACTGTAAAAATCAAGCTACAGTCTAGAAAGCAGCAAGTTTTTTAAACATAATAATACATTTTTTAAGCTGTTTTATAAATTTACATTTATTTTGGTTCCCTGCAGGTCTAAAGCGGTAACATAACTGCAATAACTTCCGGACATATAAGATTACGCCATATTAAATCTAGAGTTTCTTTGGCCTTTTCCCCCTAAATCAGCTCGGGTGTTCCATTATCAACACTGGACTTTTAACGGTACATTTTGGAAAGACTCGGGCCTAATTATTTACTAAATTTGTTTGTTTCTTCTGTATAAAATCATCTCATAAATATCGAGGATTTTATTTTGGATTTCTCAAAAAAATGTTGCGTTTTAAAACAGTGTCCAGTTTGAATGTCTTTCCATGGCCTACCTTTCTTCTAGGTGATGTTTTAAATTTTTTAAGGTGATGTTGTATTTTATAACTCTCCTTTTTTAAAGAAATTTTGTTTCGTCAGTGTATTTTCAAATTCACTGGTACTGTTTTTGGATCTAATTAAATATTTATTTAATTTTTCATATTTATACTATACATACTTCCCTGGCTTTTAATTTTGACTCCTTATGTTTTTTTAATTACATGAGCGTTTTTAATTACGTGTGTTTATTAAGTACTAAATTGTTTACATTTTTATTGTGACCTTTTAGATTTCAGTTATGTGGTTCTGACTATTTTTTCATTGAAAACTAAAGGCCTCACATAAAATCAAGTGTTATTATTATTGGAGTGTTTGTTTTTAAATTAATTTCCAAGAAGGTGTTTATAAGAGTAACTGACACAATCAATAGACTCGTAACTCTCCTCATAGAACGGCCCTGCAGCTGAGCTATATGTACAAGCCAGTGTTAACATGGATAAACCAAGTATCTCTGACTGCTGAATACAGTTGTGATTATTTTCCACGCAATGTGTTCAATATAGCGGACTCTGTCCCGCGACGAGGTCATGAGGTACTATAGCAACAGGTGGTAGCGTTGTGTGACGTCACTAGCATATCACCCCCTCCCCCCGCACGCGTACCACCCCCTCAACCACCAGGACCTACTGAACTCTGTCTGACAAACTGTATGAAACATTATCTGAGGATGATATCTTGTCATACTTGACGTCTTGTTTATTTATAGTCTTTGTACGATATCAGGGTTTTTGATCAAACAATATTTGACAGGACTGTGATGGCTCCGTGATGTGAGTACAAAGGGATAGTTATGAAGGTCTTGCGTGTTTTTTAACAATATGAGGACAATCAGAAAACAATGGCCGGATTTTTGAACGCTTGAGCTGAATATACCTAACATATGGATTCCATAAACATGTATTTAAATTAATTTTAACTTTAACTCGTAGAAGACTTTCATACCGATTTAATAAAAGGTGGATTTTAATTCCTTTGAATTTGATATTATGTACGTTCAAACACAGTTGCTAAAATATGAAAAGTGTTCGTTATAGTTCGTTGTTTGAACAAGATGGTTTACAAGTGTTATCAGTTTTAGTTAACTAAAACATAAATCATTTAACTTTTTTTGTTATTGCAGTAGGGTACCGGTAACTATAAAACCCTCTTTTGAGAGTAGGAAAACCAGTACAATTTTGTCTTCTGTATGTAAATCATCACTGACTCAAAGATCCGATTAAATGGTAGACAATGTGGAAACTGAGAATATTATTTTTTCTATAAAACAGGGAGTGCAGTTCAATGTAAAGTAAGTAAAGTAAAGATGCCTTATTTTACCATGTAAAATGAGGGCTAAGAAGCCCTCTCTAACACTTAACCTGGGGAACAACGGCTTAAAGGTGACTTCCGAACCACCACCAATTGCTGGGCAGGCGGACCGTTTGCAAGGACAGGATCGCTCAGCGGTCACCCATCCAAGCAGCAGCCACGCTCGACGTTACTTTATATGGTTATCTTGCGATAACAGCTGTACCCGCTAGACTGCGCCATTGGCAATGTTGGATAATTTTTAACACCTATTTAATGTCATAACGTTCATAAACGTTTAAATAATATTAAAATAGGGTGTCCTTCAGGACTATTAGTAAATTGACTGTATACTATGTTGTGTAGCCTATTGCTCTGATTTATCGCAAACAGTAGGATATAGGAACTAAGTCTGAGGAGTATAAGACCAAAACTGCTGAAATTCGGATTGAATAAAACTACTTAACATTGAATATTTTATCATCGTTTAGAATATTCACTTCCATTACCGTTATTATAGGATTACTAAGCCTGACGTGTCAGCTTAGTACCACCAGTCCACTTTAACATCAGTTCTGAGTCGTGGTTGACACATTTGCAAAGCAAAACTGGAGTGACGCAGCGGTGGGCTGTGCGACCCCCGCGCTCGCAGCAACAACCACAATGAAGCTGCACCTTGATGGATAGCCGCATCAATCTCGCCTGGTTTAGACACTGCACTCCAAGAATAGCCCCGTCAACTAGCCACTGAGAGTTTAAAAATAAAACAGAATTTCAAACCAAAATATTGAAGTTATTATGAATACTCCGCGCCATTTTTTTAATATTCATACACTATGAAGAATCTTGGAGCATTGTTTGATTTACTATCACTGGTAAATAAATACAAATTTTCCAATATTTTTTTATTGCGAGGCCTTTCGGAATCAATGATTCTATCATCAGGCACTTCACAAAAAATTTGCACTTACATAGAAGTATGGATAGTAAATTTGTATATAAGTTAAAAAAAGAACAACGTTTTGATATATATATCAGTACGTAAACATTCTTATCTACTAAAAATTTTATTATTCATAACAATGCAAGTGAGTTATTGTATTTGGACAATTATGACTGAATGACCACTTAGCAAAGACTCTCGGGAGTACCTATAACCTATATATATATATATGTTTTTTTTTTTTTTTTTTAGGGGTTGTGAAAAAAATGCATTTCCGCATGCCAGGCTTAGGTGTTTTGCCTGGGTATGTCGGACTCGAACATTGGCTGGTGACTGTAGCCAATGCTAATACCGACTAAAAAACTTCCCCTAGACTCCAGTCTCTGAATCCCTGTGGAAACCGCCGTTAGGCATTACATCGCAGGGAGAGAATCTAGCATTTCTGCTCTTTCATCAGGTGGTTGAAGTCATTTCTTCTCGTCTAGTTATTGCGGAGTTTGTACCTCTGCCTTTTCAATAGACCTTAGTTCTTTCAGCACCTCCATGGCGAATGTGCTGGTGGCGCCCCATGTAGCTTTCTATGACAGCATAGCTTCTACTAGTGTTTCTGGATACAGTGTCCGGTTAAGAATAGTTTACAGGTTGTCACGCTGCAAACTGAATCTAGGGCACATAAAGAATACGTGTTCTGCATCTTCGGAGACTCCAGGACAGGACGGACACTCCGGCGAATTATCGTGCTTAAAGCGATAGAGATATGCTCGGAAGCAACCGTGTCCTGATAGTATTTGTGTCATATAGTATGTCATATATGTATATATATATATATATATATATATATATATATACTATATATTTATATTTTCATTATTTCATTACATTAATATATATATATACATATACACACACACACACACACATATTATATTATGTGTGTAACTTATAATATATATTATGTGTGCACTTATAATATATAAATTTTATTTATTTATTTATATAATTAGATTTTTCTCTGTACATGCATGATAATTATATCACGATATGATTTAAGTGTTAAAATTCATTGAAAGTCCTCCTCTATCACCAACAAAATACAATTTTAGTGAACATTGTTGGGACTATCGATTCCTCCATGTAAATGATTAAAGCGTGGTGAGATTAGTCTTTTAGATAACCAAAAATGCTCACAAAAAGGTGAAGGTCAATCAATTGACCAATTCTTAGTAATTAACCACCTTATTTGATGAAGTAACTTAATTAGATTAGTTGGTTTCATAAAAAAACTTAAACATTTCATCTTAAACTGCAATTTCAGCTATTAAATGGTTATTTGATATAGTTTGTTCACTGTGATTACTGATACAAAATTACGTAAACGGAAGTAGGATCTCAATTACGGTACAAAGTCAGGAAACGGGAGTGGACCATTTTAATTATTGGTTTACTTTATTTGTACTTCTCAAATTATGACTCTTAAATTGTTTATTATAAATCTTTAATCCTTTCATCGAGAACCTCATTTCCTTTAAAGGAAATTAATCAAGGCGTAATCCAATAAATTAGTGAACCAATCGATCAGTCAAACCATTAGTTCTCTTTGATTACCAATTATAAAAATTAACTAACAAGGGAACCTAAAGTATCAAACACAGGCAGGATTATAATATGGATTTTGGAATCCATTATACATGTAACCAATTTAGATATAATATAACACTAAATTTTAAATATTTTATTAAACTAACATACTAATATCAAATGGTGATATTGTACTTTAAGGGACAATTTGAGATAGCTAAATCACATAATAGATACATTTTAAATTTTAAATGCGACTACAGAAGCCTCATAGCCACGTACAGTAAAAGAAATAGCTTTATAAACAATATTAATCTATAATTGCTGGTACTAAATAGTGTGTCGATACTATTTTCTAAAACAGTATAGTTATATTATAATATATTATAACTATACTATATATTGTTTGTGCATTCAAACATAATTCAAACACATAAATGGTATAAAAAAACGGATGTATCTTATTAATTTAATCCGTTGTCCTAAATTTCCTGAATAAATATTTATGATCCGCACAATTTATTTTATGAAAATAAAACCACGAATTAAAGCGGTATTTTGTAGCAATAGTTCAATAAATTGTAGATAAATTTGAAGTTTATCCAACTCTTAGTGATTCTTTATTGCTGACAAATTAGAATAACTTCAAATGAGCTACCGACCAATGTTGTATTTTTTGCATTTCTAAATAAACGTATAAATCATATAACGTGTAAGAAGTATATTTGAATCTATAAATCGAATTGTCAGAAACGAATCTGTGTTTTTTTTTGCATTGTCTGATTTGTGAAATTCGGTATGTGTAGGCTACGCCAGCGTCTTTTAGTTTGAACGGTCGAGAATTCAGTAGTTTAATACAAATAAATGATAAATTATTGGAATTAACTCCTTGTCTAAGACTGATTACAAGTTGTAATTATTTTTTTTTGTAAAATCCAGACATCTTTTTAAAAATATCCATATAATTTCGATACGATTAATATAAAAGGGTATACGAGTAACAATATCGTATGGTGTAACAACATGAATAAACGGTATATCATAGTCTTTTTTGGCCAAGGTAGAACGGCTCTGCGATATATTGGCAACAACTTGGGCTCTACGTTATCGGCGGCAGTACTAACTTTGTTAATTATCGACAGCTAACTTTGTGGGTTAAGTTGTGGCTTTCTATCATTACAAGATTGGGTTACACAACGGCTTCTCAGTGTATTAAGCTTACTAATCGTCGCGTAAAGCTTACTTGTGATTTTGTCTATCTTCTTATTGAGTGGTCAGTCCATATATGTTATCAAATCTAACATTATTGACTGTTTTAGCCTTTGGAGTGGCCGTTTTTGCCTTACTGTTCTATCCTGCCTTTGGCCAAGCAATCCGATAAAATCTGAATTAATAATCGTAAAACGAGATTAGTTTAAAAATAATAAATCGAAGCAAAATATTGTACAAACACTTTCCATGTACGTATTTCACATTCTACTGTACCCTTTCATAACAACTCCACCATAACAACTCCACAATAGTATAATATAATAATATTTAAAATTTTGGTTAGAATATTAAATGGTTCTTTATCGATTCCACTTCATTTTTTCACGAAGTAAAATTCCATTACGCTTTAACAGGATTTTTTTTTGGAAACATAATGTTTGGAATAATAAGCAAAGGACAAAAAGGTTGAGATATTTTGCAGCGTCAAGTGTAACAACAATATAAACACGACGTTTCAAAAAATAGTGTCTGCCCTCTTCATCAGATGTTAAGAAAGTAAACTAATCAGATAATTGTGACGATCAGAATAAAGTCAGTGTCAACTAGGAACAAGTTAAAAGTCAAAACTACGCGCGCGCGCGCGCGTGTGTGTGTGTGTGTGTGTGTGTGTGTGTGTGTGTGCGCGCGTGCGCGCACGCGCGTATCTCAATTTCTCTGTTGGCTTATATTTTTTGTTGTGACTTTTGTGTTTCTTTGTGTGTGGGGAACAAATAAAAATAAAAATCAGTCTAGCTGATAGAAGTTTCACGTTTATCGCATCTGCAGTCAGAATACAGTTCATTGAGTAGTTTGATATTAAACAGCATTAAATGCTAATCATTGTTTGATTTTTATAATATTAACTTCGAGATCACTGAAAAACATAGTAACCATAAGTGATCCTTAAATACTGATTCACTCCAATAAATAATTGTTTCTTTGACAATTATCTTTGTATTCAAAACTATCGTATAGATTATTGTATCTATGTTCACATGACATCGCTGGGCAAAATTAATGAAATTTGAATGTTTCCTCTAACTTTTATCAATCAACCTCTTACTTTGAATTGATTTGTATAATACATTAAATATTTTATAATAAATGAAATTTATTCTTGTAAACATCTAGGTGTACCGAATCACCTATAAAGTGGAATCATGTACTTCTGTACCTAAAACGTGGTAAAGTAAAAGAAAACTTCTGTTTGTTTTTTATTACTGCAGCACGCAAAAAATAACTATCCAATATTTTCTGTTTTAAGAATTCTGCATTAATAGTTTCTGTTATAAACCATATTTAAAGAACCAACGTCCTCTACTTACCTTATTTGTTTTCATATGTTAATATTAAACTTGGTGATGACATTTCTAGAGGAAAATATGACAAAAACAATTTCCGAAATGTTAGTAATCATGTATCTCGCATCAATCCGCTTAACCCTCAGCCAACTACTTAATGGTTGCCATCCACTTATATATTAAGAGCCTACAAACAGTGTAAGCTATTAAACATGAACAGTGTTAGCCATTAAACATGAAGAGCCAGCCACATAGGCCAGACTTGGCTATTAAACAAGTGTCGGTGTCATGGAAAGTGTTTAACCATTAATATTAAATTCAACATGTTGTTACCAAAAAACTTTTATGATTGAAATATAATTATTAAATTTCACTAGCCATTTTTAATAGTTTATAAAAACATTTACTCGTGCTTATGCTACAATTTGAACCTTTTGATCATGAAAACGGAATCAATTACATTCTAGCTCAAAATTTAAAGAATAAGTAAAATTAAACAATTTTTAGACTATTCTTTATACTGTAACAAAACTCTTTTCACAAAGTTTGGATTTTATCCCATGGACCAAAAGAAGACAAAAATAAATATATCCAAAGGTTGGTCCATTTCTTTTCATTTACTGTCTGTTTGCCTATATGTGTTTTTATCTAAAATTCATATTAATATATCTCTTTAACGAAATTTAACCAAATTATAGTAAATGCTTTATACGAATGGGGACATATAAATAGTAAAAATATGTTAGTGGAGTTTATAAATTAAATATAAAAAATATAATATTTACAAAATATCTAAACTATAGCCTATCATCTTGGAAATTACTAATTTTACAAAGCAGTCACATAAATATCAAGTACAAGTTATCAACAAATAATATGACATTTTAAGAATTCAAGTGTGTAACAAATAACTTCGTTTATTTCTTAACAAGTTAATTTCGTAGAAGTTTCTTCATATTAATTATTAATATAGCAACATAATTTTTTTCTCATTATTAGGCGATGCAAATAAATTGTTGGTAAAGTTTCTATAAACTTTTATTCGTGTATTTTTTTAAACCAGTACTTAAAAAAATAAATCTAAATATCCTTATTCTTAGTCTTATTCTATTTCTCGCCCAAGCCAATCAGGTTTTCTAATTATCTACTTACACTTATTTACCATCCACCATCTAGCCGTTTTAAATAAAAAGTGGACAATTAAAAAAAGAGCCGAGCCACCCTATCGCATTACTGAGAGAAGAGTTTCGAGTAACTGTCTGTTGCAGCTTTTATCTTGTGTCATTAACTATCACCTGCTTGTAATCTTGTAGGTGGGAGTTTACCGTGTACAAGCTTTGTCGACTGTGCCTTTGCTTCTCTGGTATACCAGAGTAGAGTACCTTCCAATCATTACGTACGTTTTATAATTATTGTCGAGTAAAATTACCTGTACATTTTAGCCAGTTTAATGTATGTAGGCGTTAGTAATCAAGCTTGTCCCAATCCCTAGAATATGGTTCCACCCACCGTTAAACATTACATTAATATAACCCAGAGTATTTATAAACATTTTTCTGATAAAGATGAGTTAATAATTTAAGTTCAATCATAATAAGTATATATATTGCATATATAAGGTGAACATCTATAAACTCATGGCCGTGTCTTGACATTTATGTTATATATAGCAATATCCTTAAAGTATAAACACATTATAGATGGAATGAAAGTTAATAATGAACACTGTAAAAATGCATTAATTTTTTTTGAATATGCAGTATATTAGATAAAACTCTACTAGGTATTTTTGTAATGCATTGGAAACTAAGGTGCAAAGACTAACTACTTAAAAGTTTAAGATTGCAATTCAAATGCTTAACATTTGTATTGAATAATTAGAAATTGAAACACTTAAATATATAATCTTAACGATGGAAATCGTGCATAACATTATTGCTATTCTTATTGATTATCCTAATAATATTATAAGTGCAAAAAGTGCCTTTATTTGTTTCTTTAGCTTCACGCGTAAACTATTTAACCAATTATATTGAAATTTTACATAGACATTCTAATGGTTCCTTGGATGAATGTTTGCCTATATATATTTAAAAAATAACTCCTGGCTACGCCTAACTCTTTCTGTAGCGAAAAATCTCAATTTGGTCTCTAAATTTGTGAATTAGTAAATTGAAAGAGCCTGTTATATTTGATCTACTGATCTGTGTAAGCATTGTTTTATGACAGCACAACCACATATTTGATTAAGTTAACCACTATTTTCAATCTGTTATATTTATAGTATGTAAATTTTGTTTCACGCCGTTTAAAAATTTAAGCGATAAGGTAAGTAGTTCGAAAATATCCTAAAACCTAATATAATATAGTAAGAATTTGAGTCCGAAAACTCCCTTTGGCGACAAACCCTATGCTAGAAGACAATTTGCTGCACTGTGCTTTTGAATTAATGTACCAATATTTGCTCTAAATTTATTAAAATATATTTTTTAGTTTCTGAAGAAACAAACACTTGATTGTTAATGTACTTTAAACTGTATATATTTAGCAATGTTAAATATTAGATGACAAAGCAACTGTACTTATAACTTTTACTATAAATTTAATGACTGTTATCAAACTCATCATATTTATCTTTTGACAGTCTATTTATTATACATGGATTATATATATATATATATATGTGTGTGTGTGTGTGTGTGTGCGTGCGTGCGTGCGTGCGTGCGTGCGTGCGTGCGTGCGTGTGTGCGTGCGTGCGTGCGTGTGTGTGTGTGTGTGTGTGTGTGTGTGTGTGTGTGTGCGCGCGCGCGTGCGCGCGTGCGTGCGTGCGTGCGTGCGTGCGTGCGTGCGTGCGTGCGTGCGTGTGTGCGTGTGTGTGTGTGTGTGTGTGTGTGTGTGATAATCTTAAAACGATTGTTAGTAAGAACATATTTATTACAAATAACAAACGTAAACTAATTTGGCTTAAATCTTAATATCGTGTAAGTTAATACATAGAGATTTATCTAAATTCACACGCCCTTCTCTATTTTAGGACAGTTGAGAATTGTAAAACTTGAGAATGGCCATGTAATAAAATCACCTTGGGTGATATCAAATTACTCGCTGAAGTAAATAGATAATGGCGTAATTTTGTTAAATTCTAAATTTTAAATGTATAAAAGAAATTTTTACGGGGTTGTTAAAAAAGTCTTTTTATATTGAAAAATGTGTGAGAATAGGTAAGCGACTGTATATCAGAAAAACGTATGTGTCACATTATTTGGGGTTCGGTATTAGGTTGACGATTGAACATGATTGAATATTTAATAATTAAAACGTCCATTGTATCTCTAAAAATGGAACAGAGTAAGATTATATAATGATGGTGTACTAAGCTAGTAATCCTGTGATAGTTGGGTTACTACAATATGAGTATAATCCACTCCAATTATCGAGTGATATTAATATTAATATTTGCCGCATTGTAATTTACTATGAACCTTTTTATGTTTGTTGTAACTTTTACAACAATTTACGTAGCACTTTAATTCGTTATACTACTGATCCGCGTCACACAAGAATTTTGCAACCTACATAAATAGTATTACTTATATTCTAGACTTGTAAATTTGTTTGTTTTGAAAAGTATGTAGCTGCTTTTTTAATTACCTAAAACGCAAAGTAAGAGTAAGTCACACCTAATATCCCCTAACAAGTCCAGAGAAAATGTAAAATCTATATGGCTCATTTTATTCTCTAGATGTCGTGTGGACAGGTGACATCTGCACAATCATGCAAAAAATAAAAGTTTACACCCTTTTTGAAATTTACTTTCATGTAAAATTCAAAATGTGCGTATAAAACCTGTCTAGAGATTTCTTGCCACGTGCCCATGAAGACGGACAGAATAAGGCTTTAAAGGAGATCGGCCTCTCCTTTTTATAAACGAAAACTCTTTTAATACCAATCGCTTAGCTCAGGAGTTCATGATGTGTCACTTAGACAGGATATGGCTATGAGAGGTTATGCTTTGATACACCATTTACTTTTTTATGAAGCCATGGTTAAAAGAGAATTATGACTTCATTCCACACTCTCAAAACAACCTACAATTATGAAAACTTTTTAAACATTTTCATTTACATTTGTAGATGATCAAACATACAACTATAATTAGGTATATTGATATTTAATTTAGTTTTATATGGTTATAGTCATTAGACTTGTTTTTATAAATCTTTACTTTAGTATTCCCATATAAAACGTAAGGATCATCTTGCTGAATATACAATCTCTGCTCACAGCAATCTGGAGAGTAGACGCCTTCGGAGATGAATTGGACTCGTCCGTATCGTGACTAAGAGTATATTCATTAACTTGATTGAATCGACGTTTTACTGCTTCTCGGTTAGAGATGATTCATAATTCGAAACTGGTCGTACCTGAAAACGATCATTCTAGAATGTGGTGGTGTCCGACTGTTTTTTACACTCGGGTGGTTAACAGAGTTCAAAATGAGTTTCCTGTAAATTTCTTGACACTATCGAATGTTTTTTCTTTCCATGAAAGACTGATTCATATTAAAGATCAAGTTGCAGGTAACGGAATAATCCGGACATTGTTTAAATTTCAACAATCCGGTTGAATTTAATAAATCTTATTTATCAGAAAAAGTAAAAATACCGAATGAGGCACACCATTCGTGCAGTATGTATAGCGGGAGAACGGTTTAGTGACTTAAAAACAATGAGTTTCTTTTGATAAGAGTTAAAACTGTAAATTATTTAGCCTATGCTTTCATCTAATATATTTTATGTTGGTACATTCAACTCTTGATTTTAGAATACCCTGTACATAGATTTTGATGAACATATTTTCAACTGTCTCTCCATATTCAATAATGGAGAAATCACTCTTCTTCAAGCTCTATTGAACCATCACCTCACACACACACACACACACACACACGCACGCACACACACACACACACACACACACACACACACACACACACACACACACACACAGTGTGTGTCTTTTTTATGGATCATTATTTTTTATGTATATATATATATATATATATATATATACCAAATTTAAACCATAATTTTCTAAAGGACCAAACATTTGCACGTATTTACGTGCTTTATTAACAATAATGCGTTGAGAGTTAGCAAATATATCTTTCTAGAGCAAACCGACCTATAGAATTGAAATTTTGCATAAAGCTATTTCTATATTGAGAAAAACAAGTCTGATAATGGCGCATGTACTCCATAATACTTCACTTAGAATTAGGGAAAACCTATACCTTTTTCTTATGGGTGACCATAATTGCACTTAAAAATTCATACATTTGTATACCTTTGTTGAGTATGTAATAATCACATAATTACAAAAATATGTAACAATCATATAAAATTTTAACATGCCACGCTTGTAGAATAATAAAATGAGCTATTGACATGACATTTTGCATGCAACCTCAGCTAAGCCCGTTATGCGACACGTGGTATGGTGCCCTCTTACTTTTAATATAACACAAACTTTTTGAAAAAAAAACTATACATTTTTAATGTAATCTCAAAATTTAATGGAATTTCTCATTCATAAATATCGAATTAATAGAATAATAAATGAAAATAAATATATTTTATTTATATATTCAAGCGCTTAAAAATTTAAATATAAAAAGGTTATTCCTCGACTGATTAGAGGGATCTTTTAGTTTCTACGTAACAAGTTAACCACCATTAGAATTTTTTGCAACGTTTTATAAGAATAACCAATACATAACCGACGTGCAAATGTAAAATGTTGTATCACGTATGCTTACAAGATAATATTACAAGGTAATAAATCGCTTACACTATGTGATACAATACTAATTACAGAAGTTACAACTTCCTGTTATTGCAGCTATGTGGGTTACACTGAAGTCTATTCCTCTATCGTTGAGGTTATACACTGCTTCTAGAAATGTACGGTGCATTGTTATAAAAACTGTACAGTTATTATACAAAAAACTTGTTGGATGTTTTAAAACATATTTGTTATGCTGCTCCTAATTACTTAATTAAAACGTGTTTTGAACGCACAGTTTTGAATTGTACTAAAGGTAGGCAACATTTCAGTTTAAACAAACTTCCACTTAGTATTTATTTCATTCCATAATTTGACAATACACTGCTATTATTTTTGTTAGTTAGTTGTTGGATATCTTAAATTTCATTTTATAGTTTAGTTCTTTGACGTAAAGTTATAAAAATAAAGTTAAATAAAATAAAATTAAGTTTACATGTTTAATCGTAGTGTTACTAGACTAGAGAGATGAATTTTATCATTAGTCATTAACAGAGAAAAGACATAAGGGTGGTGAATAAATGTTGGGTTAGAGAATTTTTTAAATTTAATATTTATTACCAAAGCTTGTAAAGGTAACTTCTCTGAATACAGAAGAAAACAAAGTATGAAGTTTTGACATTTGAGAATGAGGCCAAAATAAAACTGTCGAAGATGAAGATAGAAGTAAGTAAAGGAGTTACAGCTTTAGGGAGTAAAATGTTTTATTCGTTTAGGATGACTCCAAGTAATGATATTTATTATTAAATAATATTTATGAAAATCGCATGTGTTATCGAAGTACAAAGTTTGTTTTAATAAAAAACATGTCACTCCCTAAAGCTAAGTGATATAAACAGAAAAATTTTCAAAACTTTATCTTCAGCCGTTTTTATTTGGCCTTGATAACAAAATAACTTGTATGCTTTTAATTTCATGCTGATTGATAAAAAAATTCTATTTATTTCTGTATTCAGGAAAGTTAATTTAAAGAGCTATGAATATAACACAAACATTATTTACCAACCCCAAATTTATTGCACCACCTTAATTAAATCCCGTATTCATATTTTCTTGCTGAAATGATTACGATTCAAATACTTTTCATCTCCTGTTTAATTTTCTAGTCCTTCAGACACAGTGATAAAACCCCTTTGTAATTCCTCTCTGAATGCTATCTGCGAAACTTAAACCAAGAAGGGGGAAGAGTTGTGCTTTTATATCGAATACATGATCTCATACGGAGCTTATTCATCTTTTATGCAGCTTTCAGGGAACTATCTTTTGAACATTTCATATCTCAAATAAAATTATCTTGAAATAATAAATTAATTTCCGGTTTATTTTAAGTCTTACTCTGCACTATAAGGTGATATTAATCCAATATAAGAAAACTCCAGATAAAGGTTCTTTTCATTAGGCAGAAGGGTGTCGTCTTAATATCTATAAAACTTTTATGCCTCATAAGCAAAGTGGCGGGATAAATTGAAAGATGTATAGTAAAAATATTCCGTCGATATGGATAACACTTTTTTATGACAGGAAAATCATGAAATAAACTATTTTATTAATAAAGAGAGTATACTGAACAGTGAAAATAATTAACAATAAACTATCGATAATAGAAAAAATATAACGATTACAGATTATACAAAAATGTAACATTATATAACAATGAACAAATTTATTCATTTATAATTTTCAGAAATTTATTAAAACAATCATGATTAGTATGCTTATTTAGAAGGTTAAACCTACTTGACTTTGCAGGAGAAACATCAGAGCGTAGGTTATTCTATGTACAGTTGGGTTAATGAATAGCTTAATAATTTTATCTGCAATGTCAACTGTTAAGAAAATAAAACTCGAAGTAAATATGGGTAGCGGATATTGTATATATTTGATATTTGTTTGCCTAAAAAATGAAAGAGTGACTCTGATTTACAATATAAAACCTCTTACTTACTGGATACCTGATAACTCTCTACGACTTTGTTTTATAATCGAATAACACAAATACATTACAGTATTTGTATTATATGAAATTAGATGTGTATTTCATAAAGTTAAATTAGTACCAAAACGAGGCGCATAACTGTATAACAAATATGTATTGATATCCAATCCACGTTTACGTATCAATTAAAAAAAGATTACATATAATAATTACTAAACAATTTTTCATAGTACCACCACCATTAGCTCTTTGATGTGGGTTATTAACTTTTCAATATTTCTATATGGTAAAATGTAATACTTTACATTTTTATGGCTATTATTATTTTTTGTGTGGTTCTATAAATGCCAACCTCATTGTCATAGAATGTATAGAAAGTTTTAATGTAATACGTTCCAAACCGATTATCAAATTGTTAATTGTTATTGACCTCCTCGGGAATCGAACCCATGATCTTTAGATATTAGAACCGCATCCTTACCCCTACGCTACGGTGAAGGTTATCCTTATTACTTTTAACAAATAATTCTAGTAGGATATGAGCACGTCCATACATTAACACGATTTCCTTGGCAAAGAAGAAAGGGTAGGAACGATCCGTTAGATAGATTATGGTAGCTACAATATCGGCTCTCAGCCCAGCCACTGAGAACCTAAACATGAGGTAGGTCAAGGACTCATCTAACAACACAGCACATTGACAGAGCAAAACAGTTGATCATCATAGTCTATTTGTAAAGTTCATACTGTTACCTAAAACAATAAAACTTTTACAAACAGACGTAATCCTTGTGAGTTTATCAAACTGTTACTACAACTAAAATCGTAACAATTTTAAATCGGAGCATGCGTTTTGTATGATTTGTATATGCTATGAACAAGATTTACCAAATTGGTTTAGTTTCTAAGTACGGTTAAACATATATATGCAGTATCAGATGATAAATGAACGCTTGCTCTCATTTAAATGCACATATTTGATGACGACATAATAAAATTAGTTATAGATCAAAGTGCATTGCAGTTATCAATTATAAATTGCAGTGTTATTTTTATAGAGCAGGTCCACAAATTTCGTCTGACCTCCTGATTGTTGAAAGATGTCACTGAAATCTGTATATGATACAACTGTATATCTAAAAACTTCCCATCATTATAAGTGCTCCCCATTCCGTAGCTGGACAGGATCTTAGTCTTTAAATGGACTATCATTGTGAACCTTCATTATTCCTGGACATTACATTTATCTGCATGATTTGCACATGACGTAAAATCCAGGGTCCAGGTAGAGGAAATCCCTTGGGATACAAAATGTTTTATAGCATTCTTGAAGGCGATGTGATTTGAAATGCTGATTTCTCCACCTAAAAAAAAATCGTCTCTTTGATGGTATAAAAATATTCTAGAGCACTGAAACAGAGTCTTGCTGCAAAATCAAAGTTTAACATCCAGAATTAATTCCAATCAGTTACTGATTACCATTGTGAGAAATCTGCACCATAGCAAACTATTAGTATGGTTTACCTAGACTAATTATAGTCTAGGTCTGAACGTGCTGGACCTGCAAGGTATTAATTCCAGGAAATAAGGTCTAAATAGTCTTTCTAGTTAGATGAGGTATCATCCTGTGTTACTGAAGAAAGTTCGTTGGGTACAAACCAGTATCGATGGTCAGTGGAAGAATCTCCGTTCCCTATACCCAGCCACTTATCATTGAAATGGTAAATCTCCTACGAAGTCATCAAGTTTGACTTTGACTTATATAGAAATACTTTCCTGTATTCAGTGATGCTACCAACTAAGGTCAAGAATTATATTTTATATCGGCGACAGTTATTAAGGCAAATTATCAATAACAGCCGTACCCTTAACACTGCAATGAACCCAGAACCTCATGGTTTTAACAATGGAATGATGGAGAATCCTTGTTTAAGGAGATATCTTGCAAGACTCCTTTGCCATTCGTATGTGTACATATTTCTAATGTGTAAAGAACCGATTATAAACGTTCATAAAACAAAAAGTTTGATTGTAATTGTTACCATAAAACCTCCCAGTTCACACCACGTCAAAACATGTCTTACACAATTAACTTCTTGAACTATTTCGACCTCACAGTGGAGAGCTTCGGAAACAAACTGTGGAAAGTTCCTTTAAACATATATTGACTGAGTGGAGCTGTCGAGGCCGAAACATTTTAAGTTATGGCGCCGACCGAACAAGCCTCTTAACTAAGATTATTGTACCAATGTTAGAAAAAAAGATTTTCTGTTAGTTTATGTATATACATCTTTATTTGTATTTTATTCTCTAAAGGTTCACATTCTCAGTTGAGAACTACTAAATTTAAACCATAAAACGGGTTTTTACTTTAAATATTTATGATATTTTTAGTTCTTGTCATTGTTCGTTTTATAAAAATAGTGTTCAATTATTTTGCAAAATTTATTGTGTCCATTCATTTTATGTGTTAATTGATTGTTTTGTCCTTTTCTACTAACGTACAAATCTAAAATCAGAAACATTAGATTGAATTAATTTTACCCCGCACCAGCAGTGTATATCAATGCATCTAGATTAGTTTCATTACTTTCACAAATTTAGAATTTGAAATTATTTTGATGTTTCGATATTGTCTAGTGTGAGTTTTACTATCAAAAGTAATTGGAAATTGTTGCTGCACTATAATTTGAAGTGTCGCACGATTTTTACAAGCTCTTCTATCCTTTCCAAGATGATGTGCACCAAATTAGCAACGATAAAATGGGTTTTAATAAACATATGATACAGTTACAATGAAGAATAAATTGTATTTTGTAAATCATTGCTACAGGGAAAGCTTGAAAGATTTATTTCAGTTCAATCTGTACTTTTTTCAGGTAATCTTTGTTACTTTAGCTTTCCTTACATAAAAAAATTTTGAGATTGTAAAATAAAGTGTTGAGATTTCATTCCGTATTTAGACCAGGATTATTAATGTTATTTTTAAAATTTCACGCCGTTTCCAGATTCTTATAATTTTGGATGGGTATGCTCTTTCAGCGAAGTTTTCCTTTTAATTTAACACTTAGATTTACGCAGCAAGTATTTTTTCCTTGTATTGAGTCATTCGTAAACTTCCTTTATCGAGGACCATAGATATATAGATATATCTATGTATATCTAGTTTAAATAGTGGAGGTATGTAGTTAGATATATTTCAAAATATGCAAACCATCGACTCTTTGATTTGCTCTGAATGTCAAATATTAAGGTAAGAAACAATGAAGAAGTAGATGAGAAATAACGTGACAATAAATACGTAACTTTTTAATATTTTTTAATGTTTCTATAGAGTATAAAATACTAACGATGGAAGAACTAGAGAATTTAGAGTTACCATATTTGTTTTAAAGAAAATTCCATAGAGAGATAAAATGTTTATCGAGGAACATGTTGCGACCAGATATAACTGAAGTGCTCAGGTTCTTTTAGAGAATTCAAATTAGACTAGTGAGGTATCGTCACTTTCAGTGAATCTGGAATGCGCAATGCACGTAGATCTGATATTAAAAGGAGAGTGGGCGTTAGAAGGACACTTTCAATCAAAGATGAAATATACAAAGGAGACTTTGCAATTCAACGTCTGATATTAACACTTTTTATACAATAATGGCCGTTATTAACCTGGATGTTTCATTGTTACCAGTGTGAATGGACCAGAAACTATGGTTCTCACCTGGTAGTACCAGCTTTACGTTCATAAAAATATGTGAATGTATCATCGAAGTCTTAAGGATATAAGTAATAAGTATAAGAGAGAGAAAAAGAAACATGTACCATTTTTCACACTTCACCCCTTATCTCTGTTTTAAAGAAAGTTAAATTTATCGTTCTGTGTTCTGTATTCCATACAACGCTTTGAGAAAAGCAAGAAAATTCTGCCGGATTTTATTAACTCGGAGAGCCTCAGTGGAATGCAAGAAGGAACACTTCGTATCTCATGTGGAAAAACAGCAGAATATTACCACAATATTAGTATAGTGGAAAGATTCCGAGATACTATCAATATATTGCAACAACTGAAGCTAATTCATACATATCTCGCTTCTACTTAGCATCTACATCAAAGTTCTTCTTTAACACTGATTGCTTTTATCAAAAACTTTCATTTGATATTATCATAAAATTTGTGTCACTTTGATATTTATCGATTGTGATGACATTTAGATACAACAACTGATTTCATCTTTAATACTTTTAAATCTTATGTGTTAATTTTAACTCGTACGACTGTTATAAACAATATGGCAAACAGCCAATTCCCCAAGATAGAATATCAAATGGTCCTGATTTAAACCATAAAGATGCTACAATTATCAAACACGAGTAGTTCATATTTATTATTTCAGTATATTAAATGTACTTATGAGGAAAAAATGTATGAATGGTATTGTAGACGAATGAGTTCATATTATTTTGAATAATCAAAATTTTAAACTCTGGTTTTTTATGTTCTTGTTAAACATAAAACTGAAACTTTTAGTACCTTCCCAAGGGACGCTTTTGGCAACACCTACGTCGATTGGAACTTGTAGTGACATATGCGTGACTTTCAACAGATTTTGATTTGTATGTACTGTTATAATGTAGTTTTACTTACTGCTACACATTTCAAAAAAAATTTGACTGCGAAAAACCGGTCCTTGAATAAAGCAGATATACGTAAGAAGCGTAAAAACATAAATAGTGCGATTATACGGGGAGAATAACAGGGAAAATGTTTCACTGCTTGATATAACAAAATAAGAGTTACATTCAAAGATGATAAAATCGTAGCTGCTTATGAGCCATGAGTATGAGCACAGGAAACATATCGCTATTACCGAACACATGGCTCATCTTCCTCGATGTACGACCGTGTGCTTCCTCTTGTGACACAGCCACAGATGGACTTGGCAGAGCTGTGTAACAGTGAAAGCAGCTTCGGCAAGCATTTGAGGGACAGTTGTCCTCACGGTCGACAGGATTTGTGTCGAAATGGAAGTAACTTAGTGATTACTCAATTTTTAATTCATCCATGTTGTCAGGGGGTCAATTATATTCGAGCTATTAATTCAGTGATTATTTTTATTGACAGTTTCAAATCACTTATATGTACCAGCTAATAAGTTGTTGATTTAGTGGAGATAAAAGGACAAGGTAAAAATATTTGATATGGCAATTACCATAGCAAAATTGAGAAAACAAGTAATATTATAACAAGGAATCTTGTTTATATGCCTGTATGATCATTATTATGAAATAGTTCTAATATGACTTTTAGGGTATTTTATTAATGTAATATTTCGCAACTGTTGCCATAAGCGAATATAACAATCAAATATTATTTACTTATCATGGATACACAGTATATGTTTATTTAAGAAATATGTCAACTGGATCTGACCACAGTAGTACTTTTGGCATTTGCAAGAACATGACGATGTCAAAACGGGTTTCCAAGGTTATGTGCTCGTCGTGCTTTGATAAAAACGTTCACGGAATAAGGGGTTTCAGCTTGTGTAATATGTATTGGCTAAGCACTGCCAAGACATTTAGAATAAATTAGCAGTAGTATTATCTTTCAAATTTTTGGATTTCAAAAGGCGGTGCGGCACTCTGTCGCGTAGTCGTTGCCGGCCTTCTAAATTTGTCCCCCCCCTTACTCTTGCTCCCATGGCTGGGGCCACTCCTCCAACCCTGTAGGTACACCACTGTTCTTTAGTCAAAGCGGGAAGGAGAGGTCGGTAAACACGTTATTCCTCCATGTTTAGGCTTTAAAGGGCGTTAACAGTATGTCAACCAATTCTCACTCCAACAGTCATCATACACAGTAAGGTACACTTATCTAGCAACCATTTTTACCACAATATCTCGTCAATTTCCATTAGTGATGTGCCACTCCTGTACATCCATCCATTGGGTTACGTACATTTCAGCTACACATCGGATTGTTATGTGTCCAGTATAGGTTGTACTAACACCACCGTGAATCCACCATAAGTGAATCCTCCTGTGGGTTGGTAAACGTTACCTTTGCACTCAAAATATCATCAACAATAATTGTTATCCGCAACGTTTAAAACAGCACTTCTGAAGGAATTCCCATTAAACTTTACTAATATATTTATTACAACAGAATTTGAATGTTCAGTTTAGCTCAAGTCTGTGACAGCGTCAGATTCCACGACTAAGAAAAATGTTTACTGGAGGTAAACTCAACATTCACATTGAATCAACCCTTTCCAACATAGCTACGGCACGTGTATAAGACATACAATTAATAACGAATTATATTCTGTAACAAAAGTTTGTTTCTTTTGTTCGTAAAACTAATAAAAATTAAAGTTTATTTCTATAGAAGCTACTTTAAGTTCGACGAGTGAGAATGACAATGTTGGATTTGGCTGAGCGTTAGCTAATACTTTGGCATTGGCCTTATGAGTAACCATGATGGCAATGAGAAAATTTAAACATCAATAAATTGGTTGACACACTGAACACAATCATATGGCAATTTGTGTCATAGTAGCTCATGTAGCTTACGTATTGAAATTCTGCATGGAACCTCAGTATGATATGTGGTACAGCACATATTGTGTGGCGTAGTCCTACCTTGTATTTAACATAAATAACGTGATAATGTCAAGTAAAACTGATCTAACCTAAATGATTTTGTTACAGGTGAGTGATTCAATAATAACACACCATTGTGCGTGAGTATATATACATATATGTTTTACCCAATGGCTGTACTAATAAAACTGGACAACCCTAATTGTCAATGGTGTAGTGATACATGGAAAGATAACTAAATCAAGCAATGTCCAGCGAGGCTGCTGCTTGGATAGATGACCACTGAGCGATCGTGTCCTTGCAAGCAGCCCGCCTGCTCGGTCATTGGTTCGGAAGTTAGTTTTTAAGATGTTGGTCCCCCCGTTGTGTTAGAGAGGCCTTACTAATCCTAACTTTGTCTGGTAAATTAAGAAATATTTTACTTTGACAACCCTAAGATGTAATTATATATCTATATACGTTCTCTACGTATTTTGAAACGACAAAAAACCCATAATTCTCTAGACTGTACTATTTATTCTTGGTGTGAAAAGTGTACACAACAGGATTTCATTACCATGATATCAGAATTTTAGATTATAATATATATATATATATATATATATATATATATATATATATATATATTATTATTATTATTATTATTATTATTATTATTTTTACACATAATGCAGTTACAATAATTATAATAATGATAATTGTTTGTGTGCATTTATTTTTTTTAACTCATGCATGTGAACAAATATTTTAAGATTTTATACATTAGCTGTTTTATACGGTAAAATATGGTGGGTTTCAACGAAACATGAATACAAAGTGAATTACGTTATATTAAAATATAAAATATGCCTGCTAAAGTTCTATGTTCAAAATTATTCATAAACTTCTATAGTAAAATTAATCAGAATAATAATTTGTTTAGCAATAGTTTTGCTTGGGAGGGGTTTTTTGGTTTATTATGTAATATTATCGAGTACAAAAATTCCTGTGGAAGAGATCGTCAAAATAATCACTAACAGATTATTTTTGCTTCTTTTCACAAAAAACATGCCATACAATACATGGAATGTACATGAAACAAATCGTAAACACATGCGAAGCTTCAATAGAATGTAACGCTTTGTGCGTATAAACTCATGTGCACTATTGGATATGAACAGTTCCAATATTTACAACTCTGTCTCGCAGAGTACACGCCAGGTTGGTTCAACATAAAACGCGTAGAAATAAACGTATCACGCACACCTGGGGTTTCACTGGGCAATACTGTATTGTGTCTCTACAATACGTTTGTGATACTGAAATAACTGTTAGCGAAGATAATAACATTCAAAAGAATATCACTAGGAAACACGTTTACTAACCAGGTTAAAATGTTGTATTTATAATATTATGCATATTCAATCATATTTTTCGTATAAAATTTTTTGTAATTACTAATAGATTTTACGAGACGCATGCAACATGTCTTTAAGATTTAGTGCTATAATATGAACAGTACCACAAATTAACACTAGAAAGTGTGCTAGCATGTGCTGCTATCTGCCAGAGAGAGTGTAAACTACTGCTGCCAACTGCAATAAGTAGTACTGGCCGAAAGATCAATACGGCACGTGGTAGTTTGAAGCAATGCCGCTAGGTCGCGGGGCTATACACTTCATAGCGCTTTAGGGGTTCAAAGTATATGTTGGTAAATGCAGAATGTTGTTTTTTATGCTCTGTATTAATTTGTAAATGTAAAAATTGTACTACTTGATTTTACTACGTTAAATTAAAAATTGTGTGAACTAATACTATAAACCGTTTATTTGGTTAATTTACCATTTTGATTTTAAGTCATTTATAAGACTATAACTGAAACATTTACACTTCATCTCAATATTAATTTTTGTGATATTATTAGAGTTAATTCTTTGTAAGGCACTTTTTTTAAATTGTCATAAAGTGACTCATAAATAATCTAAATCATATTTAATTAAATCCTGTTTTGGCTCGTAAGAAAATAAATTGTCATTAGGGATTGGTTTGGAAAACTATATTTTGTAACCTTTATTTCTGACATATTTCTTTTAATCTTATACTATTTTTATAGCGCATATTATTTTTAAATAATACCACATCGAACATTTTTTTTGTACTAAACTTTTGTAATCATAATTTAATCATGTTGATATTTTTCTTAAAACCCGCCTCTTTAACCTTTTTAGCAAATCTAGCTTTCTAACTCAACTAGCAAATAAAACTGCAATAAGCTAACAATAAGGTCAGTGGCAGGCTATAATTGTTCAAGGGGTAAATTACAATTAAACTTTTTCTTATTTATTATCACAAACTATCATTGCTGTTATTAAATTTTTATATATTAAGAACACATTTCTTATTCAAAATTATTATTATTATTTATGTTAGTAATAATATTTGTAAGACGTCACAGCACGAATCGAGCAACCGGCTTCGCTGAGGAATCATTTCAAATTTTAGCTCATTTCATTATTTAGACGTCTTGTTGACATACAGACAGTCTTACAGTTGATATAATATGATATAATACAACAAATTAAGAATATGTTTCTGAAATATATGTTATTAAGAGAATACTGTAACTTAACAAATCACTTTCCTAATTTTGAACAGTATATTTTTGTATGTTAGATGCATAACGTAACAATATCATAAAAACGTATTTTTTGTAATATGTGATTGCGTGTGAATATATGAATTTAAACCGAGAGTAGACTTTTGTTACAAATACAATCGGTAAAATCAATACCGAATCTCAAATAAAGAGATTTCAATATTTGTTTAAATAATGAATATAAATAACACATTAGTATCTTGTTTTCATATTCGTGATATGACTTTTAAAACAGACCAAATGTCTATCTAGGTTTTGAACACAATCAAGTCTTTAGAACAGGTAGAAAATACTAAAAATATTGATACGAAGTTACTATCCACTGTATATGTCTCAATATATAAACAAACTAATTCTTTAAAAATACACATGGACTATTTCATAGATCTAAACATTATAATACATAACGAGATTTATGATGCATAGATATTGTATACATAAGTGACAATAATATCAAGGATAATCAAAAGAGTTCTACTTGAATCACTAGCTATACACTGTACACTCCCTAGTATATAATCGTATATCACCATTTAAAGAATATAAGAATGATACGATCAACCAAGGACTATGATACTTATACCATAGTCGATACTTAGTATATAACACATTGTTATAAAGATTAAACAATATTTCTATTATATCACAATCAGCATGATAAAGTCTATGGTTTAAATAAGTATCGATACTCCATATTTTACTCCGATATTCCACATTAACAGTCGGTAGAGCCCATCTCGAATCGCTGGCTATATATCCAACACAACCTCGTATATCATACCTTGTTATACAAATAACTCAATATTTAGGTTTTGTAATGTACGCATGTAGGAGGCCGCTATTTATTACGAATAACTAAGTATCGATATTCCACATGAACGGTTAACAGAGCTCATATCGGGTCACTGGTTACATATCGGACACTGCGTCGTATATCATACCTTGTCATACAGATAACTCAATATTTACGGTTTGTACTGTACGCATGTAGGAGGCCGCTATTTCTATCGTATAACTAAGTAAGTAAGACACTGCCTCGTATATCATACCTTGTCATACAGATAACTCAATATTTACGGTTTGTACTGTACGCATGTAGGAGGCCGCTATTTCTATCGTATAACTAAGTAAGTAAGACACTGCCTCGTATATCATACCTTGTCATACAGATAACTCAATATTTACGGTTTGTACTGTACGCATGTAGGAGGCCGCTATTTCTATCGTATAACTAAGTAAGTAAGACACTGCCCTGTATATCATACCTTGTCATACAGATAACTCAATATTTACGGTTTGTACTGTACGCATGTAGGAGGCCGCTATTTCTATCGTATAACTAAGTAAGTAAGACATTGCCTCGTATATCATACCTTGTCATACAGATAACTCAATATTTACGGTTTGTACTGTACGCATGTAGGAGGCCGCTATTTCTATCGTATAACTAAGTAAGTAAGACACTGCCTCGTATATCATACCTTGTCATACAGATAACTCAATATTTACGGTTTGTACTGTACGCATGTAGGAGGCCGCTATTTCTATCGTATAACTAAGTAAGTAAGACACTGCCCTGTATATCATACCTTGTCATACAGATAACTCAATATTTACGGTTTGTACTGTACGCATGTAGGAGGCCGCTATTTCTATCGTATAACTAAGTAAGTAAGACACTGCCTCGTATATCATACCTTCTCATACAGATAACTCAATATTTACGGTTTGTACTGTACGCAAGTAGGAGGCCGCTATTTCTATCGTATAACTAAGTAAGTAAGACACTGCCCTGTATATCATACCTTGTCATACAGATAACTCAATATTTACGGTTTGTACTGTACGCATGTAGGAGGCCGCTATTTCTATCGTATAACTAAGTATCGATATTCCACATGAACGGTTGAGAGAGATCATACCGGGTCACTGGTTACATATCGGACACTGCCTTGTATATCATACCTTGTCATACAGATAACTCAATATTTACGGTTTGTACAGTACGCATGTAGGAGGCCGCTATTTCTATCGTATAACTAAGTAACGATATTCCACGTAAACGGTTGAGAGCTCATATCGGGTCACTGGTTACATATCGGATACTGCCTTGTATATCATACCTTGTCATACAGATAACTCAATATTTTGTAGTTTTGCACTGTACGCATGTAGGAGGCCGCTATTTCTATCGTATAACTAAGTAAGTAAGACACTGCCTCGTATATCATACCTTGTCATACAGATAACTCAATATTTCCGGTTTGTACTGTACGCATGTAGGATGCCGCTATTTCTATCGTATAACTAAGTAAGTAAGACACTGCCTCGTATATCATACCTTGTCATACAGATAACTCAATATTTACGGTTTGTACTGTACGCATGTAGGAGGCCGCTATTTCTATCGTATAACTAAGTAACGATATTCCACGTAAACGGTTGAGAGCTCATATCGGGTCACTGGTTACATATCGGACACTGCCTTGTATATCATACCTTGTCATACAGATAACTCAATATTTTGTAGTTTTGCACTGTACGCATGTAGGAGGCCGCTATTTCTATCGTATAACTAAGTAAGTAAGACACTGCCTCGTATATCATACCTTGTCATACAGATAACTCAATATTTACGGTTTGTACTGTACGCATGTAGGAGGCCGCTATTTCTATCGTATAACTAAGTAACGATATTCCACGTAAACGGTTGAGAGCTCATATCGGGTCACTGGTTACATATCGGACACTGCCTTGTATATCATACCTTGTCATACAGATAACTCAATATTTTGTAGTTTTGCACTGTACGCATGTAGGAGGCCGCTATTTCTATCGTATAACTAAGTATCGATATTCCACATGAACGGTTAACAGAGCTCATATCGGGTCACTGGTTACATATCGGACACTGCGTCGTATATCATACCTTGTCATACAGATAACTCAATATTTACGGTTTGTACTGTACGCATGTAGGAGGCCGCTATTTCTATCGTATAACTAAGTATCGATATTCCACATGAACGGTTGAGAGAGATCATACCGGGTCACTGGTTACATATCGGACACTGCCTTGTATATCATACCTTGTCATACAGATAACTCAATATTTACGGTTTGTACTGTACGCATGTAGGAGGCCGCTATTTCTATCGTATAACTAAGTATCGATATTCCACGTAAACGGTTGAGAGAGCTCATACCGGGTCACTGGTTACATATCGGACACTGCCTTGTATATCATACCTTGTCATACAGATAACTCAATATTTACGGTTTGTACAGTACGCATGTAGATTTACGGTTTGTACTGTACGCATGTAGGAGGCCGCTATTTCTATCGTATAACTAAGTATCGATATTCCACATGAACGGTTGACAGAGCTCATATCGGGTCACTGGTTACATATCTGACACTGCCTCGTATATCATACCTTGTCATACAGATAACTCAATATTTACGGTTTGTACTGTACGCATGTAGGAGGCCGCTATTTCTATCGTATAACTAAGTATCGATATTCCACGTAAACGGTTGAGAGAGCTCATATCGGGTCACTGGTTACATATCGGACACTGCCTCGTATATCATACCTTGTCATACAGATAACTCAATATTTTGTACGGTTTGTACTGTACGCATGTAGGAGGCCGCTATTTCTATCGTATAACTAAGTATCGATATTCCACGTAAACGGTTGAGAGAGCTCATATCAGGTCACTGGTTACATATCTGACACTACCTCGTATATCATACCTTGTCATACAGATAACTCAATATTTACGGTTTGTACTGTACGCATGTAGGAGGCCGCTATTTCTATCGTATAACTAAGTATCGATATTCCACGTAAACGGTTGAGAGAGCTCATATCGGGTCACTGGTTACATATCTGACACTGCCTTGTATATCATACCTTGTCATACAGATAACTCAATATTTTCAGGTTTTGTACTGTACGCATGTAGGAGGCCGCTATTTCTATCGTATAACTAAGTATCGATATTCCACATGAACGGTTGAGAGAGCTCATATCGGGTCACTGGTTACATATCTGACACTGCCTTGTATATATCATACCTTGTCATACAGATAACTCAATATTTACGGTTTGTACACTGTACGCATGTAGGAGGCCGCTATTTCTATCGTATAACTAAGTAAGTATCGATATTCCACATGAACGGTTGAGAGCTCATATCGGGTCACTGGTTACATATCGGACACTGCCTTGTATATCATACCTTGTCATACAGATAACTCAATATTTTGTAGTTTTGCACTGTACGCATGTAGGAGGCCGCTATTTCTATCGTATAACTAAGTAACGATATTCCACGTAAACGGTTGAGAGCTCATATCGGGTCACTGGTTACATATCGGACACTGCCTCGTATATCATACCTTGTCATACAGATAACTCAATATTTACGGTTTTGCACTGTACGCATGTAGGAGGCCGCTATTTCTATCGTATAACTAAGTAACGATATTCCACGTAAACGGTTGAGAGCTCATATCGGGTCACTGGTTACATATCGGACACTGCCTTGTATATCATACCTTGTCATACAGATAACTCAATATTTTGTACGGTTTGTACTGTACGCATGTAGGAGGCCGCTATTTCTATCGTATAACTAAGGAACGATATTGCAAGTAAACGGTTGAGAGAGCTCATATCGGGTCACCGGTTACATATATGACACTGCCTTGTATATCATACCTTGTCATACAGATAACTCAATATTTTCGGTTGTACTGTACATATATAGGAGGCCGCTATTCCTATCGTATAACTAAGTATCGATATTCCACATGAACGGTTAACAGAGCTCATATCGGGTCACTGGTTACATATCGGACACTGCGTCGTATATCATACCTTGTCATACAGATAACCAAATATTTACGGTTTGTACTGTACGCATGTAGGAGGCCGCTATTTCTATCGTATAACTAAGTAAGTAAGACACTGCCTCGTATATCATACCTTGTCATGTTTATAACTTATTATTTTATGTTTTGTACTATACGCATGTAGGGAGCCGCTTTGTTTATGGTAGGCCTATAACTTAGTATCGATATTTTCTCATATACGGTCTGCAGAGCTCATATCGGTTCGCTGGTTTTACATCCGACACTGTCTTGTACATCATACCTTGTCACATAGATAATACAGTATTTGTATCGTAAGCAAGCAGAAGGTCAGTATATCTATAGTATCGATAGTATATATTGATATGCCACGTGAATTATTGTCATTGTAAAATAATTTGTTTTATTTTAGGATAGCTACTTAGAATTTTCTTAGTGTACGTCTGTATGTTTTTGTTTTTTTTTTTGTTTTTTTACGATAGGAAAATGCATTATGCACCGTCAGGGACAGGTGTTCGCCCTGGTGTGTGGGACTCTCACCCACTAAAAGCCTACCGGTCCAGGCATTGGAAACCCTCTCGGGAACGCATCTCTGCATTTACTTCAAGAGGGTGCCATCGTTCGCCCAATGGGCATTACTTCATTCTAAAATCCACCAGCATGAGCTATTCTGGTGCTTTATAGCTGCTCTCTTCTTTTTTGCCTTAGCACCCTCTTGCAGAACGCAGCGACAGCGTTCCACGATTCGGGACTGGACAACATCTCTTCTATAAGAGTCTCCGGCGAAACATGCCCGATAGCTGCCTCCAGCTCCCTTCTCTCCGTTTCCCACCTTCTACATTTGAAGAAGGTGTGCAGGGCATCGTCCGCATCCGAATCCCCGTACTGGCATTCCGGACTCGGGATCTTCCCCATTCTGTTAAGGTAGAAGCCGAAACAACCGTGTCCAGTGAGAAGCTGGGTAAGGTAGAAGTCTACCTCTCCATGCTCTCTTTCGGTCCATCCCCTCAGATCACCTATGAGCCTAAAAGACCAACGTCCTCGACTCTCCGTCTCCCATCGAGTTTGCCACTCATCCATTGTGTGCGAACGGGCAGTAGCACGGCTGACAGTGCCATTCCCATCGTATACACGCTTCCGCTCAAGAGCAAGAAGATCGATGGGAATTACCCCCGCAATCACAAGGACGGCCGGCTCCGAAACGGTACGATAGGCAGATGAAATCCGGAGAGCTCCTCTCCTCTGCACCGCCACGACCTTCTTCCTGTAACGCTTCTGCCGCAAGGCTTCCGCCCATATCTCGCAACCGTAGAGGATAACCGAGTTCGTCACGGACATGAGGACTCGCCGCTTAGTCTCTGCGGGTCCACCGACGTTGGTCATGCGCCTACTCAGATTGGCCACAATCTTTTCAGCTTTCTCGGCCGCACAGGCGATGTGGTCCCAGAATGTCATACGGGAATCCATTCTCACTCCTAGATACTTGACGCAGCGTTTGGTATCGATGAGTTCCGTGTTGACGTTTAGCTGCACGACGGGATCTATCCTCCTCCTGGTGAGAAGCACGATCTCTGTCTTCTCGGTGGCCAAAGACAGTCCATGCTCACCCATCCAACAGAGTATTCGCCTCAGAGCTAGACTTAGCAATCTCTGGGCCTCATCCAACTCTCTCGCGGTTATGACTACGGCAATGTCATCTGCATAACCAACGAGGAAGGTGTCGTGCGTCATCTCCATACGAAGAACCCCGTCGTACATGATGTTCCACAGGTCTGGGCCAAGAATCGAGCCTTGGGCAGCACCTGCCGTCACTTCCCTACTACGAGGTCCGTCCAACGTTCCAAAGACCAGTTTCCGATCCCTAAGGTAGTTATTTAGCAGCCTCAAGAGATACGATGGAATGAAAAACGTGGACTGTAGTGCACCGAGCATGTCAGCCCAACTGGCCGAGTTAAAGGCGTTCCTTACGTCCAGTGTTACCAGCAGTACCACGTCTGTATGTAGATTGTTTTGTAAACGGTGTATTAAAAAATTGTGGCTGATAATACTCATCATGTCTTACTAAATACTATTTTAAAACATAGTCGTGAAATTTGTCGTTTAGTTACTAGCCGTTATTTTGTGTTTTTGATTGTGGTATATTATTTAGAACTATTAAAACTATACTAAACTTGTCGCATAAGTTTTGCTGGATAAGAGGAAATCTCAGGAATATTATAGTATAATTAGATGTCATATTAAAACAGTGGCTTTTATTGATCTCTTCGAATGTAATAAAAAAAACAATTATTTGTAATAAACAATTTACATGATACCAAGTATTTTTCTAAATTTATTACTATTCCAACGGTACTTTTCGCACCCCTTAAGCGAGCACGGTCACTTTAAAAGTATTCTTCCACAAGCCGGAAGCACCAAACACGACTTTTATAACCTTCAATTGACAAAATGTCTGAATATATAAATTACTGTTATATTTCTTAATCATCGAAATAATTATACACTAATGTCTCAACTGTCCCTTTTCGAATAGAAAGCAGTGAAATAAAAATAATAACTTGTAATATGTATAGGAAAGACGTATAGTAGAATATCTCAGTTTACAGTCACATTAAAATAAACTTGTTTCTTGTTACTTAAACATATTCCTTATTTAATTTTGCTGTCCTTTTGTTCTTTCCATAATTCTTAACGAGTAACATTCTAGTATTAGAGAAATAATCAATGATACAACATATTTGTACTCAAATTATAACTTAAGTTTACTATAAGTCAGTATTGGAATCTTTATAATTTTTGTGTTACTAAATAGTTACCTCTATCTGCATCAGACATTGGTGTGAACACAAGAATAGTATTACATAACATGCAATTTAATGTACCATTTGTATATCTTTATAAATTGTCCAATCATATGAAGGTATTAATATTATAAACATGTACATTAACAATTAAAAACTTATATATTTAATTGAACATTCCTAAAATTGTCTTACTTGATTAAAAAACTAAATGATGAGAGTCTAGTAACTACCATTCATAACTATGGGGCCAAAAGTATATTCAAGAAGATTAAATTATTATATTCGATGATAACAAAGAATCAGCACAGATATTTTCTTGTGTTACAAATTTTTAATCATTCTATCTTCTGTAAAGTATTGGATGGACGAAAACCGGTATCAATATATGTGCATTTAATTATATTGGAAGTATGATCATAGAATCCAAAACAGCCTATGAGGGTGAACTCAAACTCAATACGGTATGTAATATAAAATATATAAGATATTGGCTTGGAATAGAAGGAAAAGATTCAGCCTACGTGCGACCTGTATTCCAAGATTAATGGCCCAGATTTCCTTAAGATAATAAGTATCTTTAACTCATATCGTGCGCAAATATTTATTTTTGTAAGGAACATTTACGGCTCGTATATTATAGGATTGAAAATCACGTCGTCTATTAACTCTTGTATACTTGAAGGATGCGAAATTAGTTAAAGTTGAAAATATAAAACTGTTATTCTATACCTAAATAAGGAGGAAGTCCAATCTAGCATTATCATAATATTATCATCACGTCCGTACGCTATCTAAAAACATTATTTACTTTTCAGAAATAAGTAATGTAGATTAGAAACCCTTACACTTTTCCACGAAGTAAAAAGAAACAGATTTTCGTTGGTCAGGTGAAACATCATTATTTTCAACTAAAAGTATTATTAATATTACATAAATTATTACATATATAAGGGTTCTTTGTTTGAAATTTATTTTTGACGATTGAAGGATTGTGAAGGAAACATGAGTTTTTCCGGACATTTTCCATCTTTAAGTTAAACAAACAAATCAGTAACACTACGTTTCGAGATCTGCAATCTAATCTCTTCTTCAGGTAAATAACTAACCTAAGTAGGTGGTTGATTATGCAGACGTATTGTGATCTGTATTCTGTAGTTCAGTTTTAATTTAAAATCAGATCAGGATGACTATTTCAATAAAACGTACAATAAATTTGGTGCTTACCTCAAAACGACTCGCGAAAAATTTTAAGAAATACGGCGCACTGCAATTAACTTTACTCACGAAAAAACCAAAAGAAGAGCGAAAATTATGAGCGGGCGCTTAAATACTTCCCTTTCCAATCAACTTTGCAGGACATCCGTGGTGCTCTTTCATTGGTCCAGCTGTATCAAACCAAGAGAACAATACTCGCAACAAGACAAGTTCTAATCAATTCAAGGGAGTCAACCTGCCTTCCTAACAATTTAAAACTACCAGTACTAACTTGCCAAAGGATTACGTGTTCGTTTTTACTCTGACATTTCACAATCTAATCTAAAATTAAGTCCCAATATTTCGATCCCAAAATTTTTTTTTAATTTAAGTTTTAATAAAAAAAATAAATCAATGTAGCTTTAAAAACGCTACATACGACAAGATCAATTATTGTTCATTATGTATTATTTTATTACCTAACTTATTCCTTACTTCTGTGCCGTATACATACTTGTTAGTAGTGTTGTAATAATGAATATAAAAGGGCATCGTTTTCTGAGTAAATCCTTTATTTAGATTTCCCTCATTATTATAAATGAATGCACTCATATAACACACCACGTAATATTAAAGTGAGCATATCAAAGCATCGTTCACTAAAAAGTAATTATTCTAGTGCATTTAAATATTGTGCTTTTTACTTATAATATATTGATACATATTTTTAGATCGTACATTTTGTGAAATATGTAATTAGTTTCGTGTAGCCATTTATTAACTTCGAATTTTATTAACTGTTATGGTTTGCTACTTTGATTGGAGTAGCTATTGTGGAAAGGGTTTATTCAATGCTGATGTTAAGTTCAGTTCCATTTCACCTTCCCTTAGTCCAGCATCGGAAATATGACCACAGTCACAGACTTTATTCCTGGAATCTGGAGCCCACATCTGTCTGAAAAAAACCTTGAATCTTTACATCGCTTTGACACATAAACTCCAAAAACAAGATTTCAGACCCTGCACTAAGTGAAAGTTAAAATAGAGCTTAACTCGACATTTACACTTAGATTAGAACAGGATTATTAAACATGTCATAGCAAAATCGCGGACATCAATTACACAGTATCTTACACAGAAGCTTTGTATAGTATAAGGTTTACAGGTATTTATTTTCATCTCTGAATAGTGAGGTTTCTAAGATTATGAATTAAAGTTCATCTTTGAATGGGAATATAAAATTTACTGCAGCGTAATTATACAATTATCTAGCACCTAATATTGATCCAATACAAAATAGTTTATATATTACTAATGGTGTTTAACGCCATTTTAGGTTATAAATATTTAATTGATTTTAATCCCTTTATTTACTTCGCCTATGTTGACTTTCGGTGCTAGAACACAATTATACACATTTATCAAATTTCTATAAACTGCAATTCCCTCAATTAATAAAAATATCGGCGGAAAAATATATTCTCTTCCAAACTGCGCTAAACGTGAAGTCTTTACTTTTAGGTTATTGTAGTGTTTCTATACAGTTAAATTTTAGTCCATAAATTATAATTAATCGTCCATTTAAATGAAAATATAAGAATTTCTAATATGATATCATCATTAGTTTTTATAACTATTTGAAAATGTTTATACTGCAAGTTTTTTTTTATTTCAATGAACATAGGGATGGTTGTCAATAACATTAATTATAATATTTCTCTAATTGTATTATATTTCTATTACAAACTAAATTTGTAATATAATTTTACCCTTAAAAGACATTGTAGTACTAATATACGCTTGTACTCGGAATATATAAGCTAAGTATGTCTCTGTTGATAGATAAGTTTCGTTTATTTTTGGTTCGTAGGCCAAGTGCCACTATTTAAGGTATTAGGATTGGGAAATCTATCCTTAACACAACGTTTAGAGGATTGAGATCCATCTTATTAATACCTCCCCCCTACTGACGAAAAGGATAGATTTCAATCCTTGAACGTACCTGCAATGGATAATTTATTATTTTATTGCTATCCATGCAATCATTTAGTTTACATCTTATATGTCACATTTATATTTGTATCAAATTATTTTAATAGTTACTTCTACAAAACTAATCTATTTTATTACCATAAATAGTGGCGCTTGGGCGAAAAGGCAAAAATTTATTTCCACAAATTAGCTAATTATCACTATGTTTATTAAAATTACAAAACCGCAATATTAACAATTTTTATTGTAATATTTGTACCTAAAATTTTGTATTTACATTACATTTTTGAGTATTAGGTATACATTGACACAGTACCAGGACTGAATGTCTCTCACATATTAACTGTTAACCAATAAGAAATGGCATAGCAAAACCAGCTATCCTATTCCCAGAACTTCCTAACGAGCTTTAGTTAGACTAAACAAACCCTAATATATGCTATATTAATCATGGTTGTTGATGATTTCATGTTGTAAGTTCTCAAAATAACTAGTAATTGAATGTTTTATCTGCTTTACAATAACTTTAATTGTAACTTTAAACTGTCGGGGTCTTATAAAATAATTCGAACTTGAATTGGCTACAAAATTTGATAGGGTAACATTAGAGAACTCAATTTTGCGCCAGTCTTCTTCTTCACATAATATCGTTAAAATGAGATATCACTTGCTATTTAAAAATGATGACTTATCCCCAAAATACCCCCAATTTCGGTAAGGGCAGTGGACAATTTTCATACATCAAAAACTCCTAGTTGGTCATATAAACATTCTCCGAAATGAATCACTCCATCTTTATTATTAATAAGAAAATTAATAGGGGGGGGAGAGAAAAGTAACTTTAAATACACCTGGTATTACATAGTTCAGTGCTATAAATTTGAACGATAGTGCTGCAGAAAATGTTGGATCCTTATTAAAAGTTATATGAAATATGATATAAACCACATGCGATTCAGAAATCGTATTAAACAACAAAAATTCTAAATATGTTGAATTACAATTTTGTCTCAGTTTAGACCATGCTTTTTTGAACAATAGATTGTATATTTGTATTAGCCTATTAGTTTAAGAGCTATAGAGTGTTTGTTCAAAATGTTATTTGTTTTGTTTTGTTAGAACTAATCAAACAAGAGTTTACTGCATAATAATATTAATAATATTAGCCAATTATTACAAACCCAAACCAATAATTAATATTTTCAATTTTGTGTTTTTGGAAAAAACTGAATATTAGAATTGTCAAATTAAACATAGTAAGATTTGTTATAGGTACAATTAAATTACAATTTTATAATTGTATTGGCACTTTACAGCCACGAGTGTTGACAAAATTGTAAGTCATAGAAATTGTTCAGCCGTACTAACAATGGATCCTGACAATCATTTTAGTAAAAAGGCGGTAGTCTACTGTACAATTTGTAATTTATACATTGCGTATAATATAGATTTCATAATAAGTAGTATATTAGTATCTAGTATTTAAAATAAAGTGCGTGTAGTTCTGATTGAAGAAGTGGATATCTTTAACGTCTTGTATGGAGAAGGGTTGTATATTAACTATTGAAGCACAACATGTGCATTATTCTGGTACAGTACTGAATTTGACATTTCTGCTTACAGGTATTTGATTATTATTATTCCCTCTCACACTTTTAGATCTAGAAACATCCGCATGAGTACGATCCCTTGCCAACCCCTCGTCAAAAGAAACCCGTGAGTTGGACAGTGGGTCCCAGACTGAGCCCTTGGGCAAAGTTTCCGCTTCTTAAGAAGTAGATAAGAAATTGCCTCGACAGTTTTACGACGTAGACCTATAGTCCGTTCACCGTAAGGTGCTACCCTCGAACGCGGGAGTTAGTCTTGGAATCGCGGGTTCGATTCCCGCGCCTGACGTTAGAGATTTTCGGGTCTGGTGTACCCTTATGAGATTCACTAGTAAAACCAAAGGGTAGACCCACCTTAAATTAACGATGGTTTGCTTGGGTGGTAATTGACAGGGGCAAGTGATTTTCTTATATAAGTGTACCAGGCCCAAAACACGCTTTGCATCTTTTGTCTTTGCTATTTAAAAACACACTCGATTTATGTTTATTTTATCCTCTACAAGGCATTTATTATTGCATGATGGCTATAATAATAGAGTTTAAGAGTTAACAAACAAGTTATACTACAACAACACTCAAATTTTAATATGCAAGTTCAGGATGCATGTTATATGAAACTCACGATGGGGAAAAATGAGTCGTAAATTACAAATTTTCCGGTTCTAGGGTTAAAAATGGATTTTTCCATAAACTGAAATTCTCGCACACATTCCAGTTTTGCTCTACTACGCTTATGAAAGGAATGAGGAAAAAGTATTATAATAACATTTTTTTCATTGTTTATATACTTTGAAAATATTCATTTTTCTCCTTTAAGTGGAATTTGTGTACGACCTTCACCGTAGCGTAGTGGCTGCGGCTCTCTGGCCGAGATGTCATTAGTTCGATTCCCGGAGAGGAAGATAAATATTTGTAAACGGGTTTGGACCGTTTTCCCTTAAAGATGTTTAATATCGTTAATTAAATAACAATGTCATAGAAATAAACCCCTTAAAATATAAAATAAATCGTAAAGAGATCCTAACGTCCACCACATTACAATATTTAAGGAATGAGGCACCAATTCAACATTACAAAAGTGTGTGTACATTTTATAAAATTACCACAGAGGTGTGAATGTGGTTTAATATCTATTATATTTAATACGTAAATATAATAGATGCGTAACTTTAGTTGGTTATATAAACATTCCCCAAAGTGAATCACTCCATCTTTATTCATAAGTTAATATGGGGGGAGGTGTGGGGGAATTTTAAGACACCTGGTATTATATTTCAGTGCTAGAGATTTGAACGATAGCGCTACAGAAAATATTGATCCTTATGCAAAATTATATGAAACATGATATCAACCGTATGCGAGCATCATGAGCAGATGTTATACTGATTTTTATTTGTGATCATGTATATACTTCTGTACATGTATATACTGTATTTGTTACTTCTTACATTTTAACAGCATTTCTCAGCAGAATAAGCGAGATTATTGTTATGATTTGATACAAAATAATATTTTAGGACACAACCATGAGGAACTTAAGAGTGATATCTCTTTTTAAAATTTTGCTTGGGACAATAAGAATCAAATCACTGAAAAGACGTCATTCTGTTTGTTAAGTTTTACAAAAGAACTTTAATCATTTAGATTGAGTTGTTCGTAATAAAATGAGCCCCATAATTAAATACATCTGAGGCATAATGTCTAGTTGGTGTTTTGTGATAGTACTTACAAAACTTTAAAAATAATACAAAGATATTCTTTTTAAGGTGAGAGGAGCTTAAATGAACAGTTCAACGATCCTAACCTAAAATAACTCCCGCAATCTGTTTTAGGCTTCAGTTAAAACATAACATACAAATTTATAACATTACATTGAATTTAATTTATTAATTTATTTGCTTTAATTCTCTTTTTTGTTTTATGCTCTCAATGTAACATCAATATTAGCTTTGAACAAACAACAGGATTATGAAGGACACGTGTTATACTTATATACTACAACAGCAAACACATGTGAGTTGCTTATCTCCCCTCTTCTTTATGTATTCAATTCTAAAAATTCATTATAAGCAAGTAAAAATTTAAAACCTTCAAAAAAGTTTATGAACATAATAAAGTCGAAATTGGCAACAAAAAGGTACGTGATAAAGGAAAAAGATACCAGATACCCATTTCCAAATGTTGCATTGTGTTTTTATCACAATGATTACAAATGCATGCAATCAATTTATCTTTCCTTATTGTATGCTTGTAATTTGAAATTATCACTGATATTCATGAGATAATTTATAAAGTCATCCTGCCCTATATTTCGGCTTCAAGCAATTCTCAAAGTGAAAAATACAATAAATCCATAAAGAGACTAAAGATTGAAAAACCTGCTATTTATAGTAGCGGACCCTTACAAAATAGTCCAACTCTTTAGCCTACGGTCCCATCACGGTACAATTTATTAAACCAAGCTACTGTATATATAATTAGCATAGTAATAACTGGTATCTTTGTGGGCTATGCGTAGTGTCTGGACGAAATGTGAAGCCATCAATCACTAAACTTTTTGTCTTAACTACGGTTAACCTTGAGTTGTTCAACATCTCAAACTCAGCTGCTCGTCAGCTCGTCGTATATCTTGCATCCTCTGGCTTTACATTACTTAGATAAGGTACAGAATGTATAATTAGCGTAGCATGAACTGGTATCTCAGCGGGGGCCGCGTAGTTTCTGTAGTAAATGTCAAGCATTTTTAGTAATTATATTATATATGCCCTTTTGTATATATAATACAAATAAAGTCATTTAAATTTGAATTTGAAGCCATCAATCACTGAACTTGTTGTCACAAGTACGTTAAAATGAGTCGTCTGCATCTCAGACTCAGCTGGTTGTTAGCTCGTCGTTGGTCTTGCATCCTCTGGCCTTACATTACTAAGATAAGGTACGGAATGTATAATTACCATAGTGTGAACTGGTATCTCAGCGGAGGACGCGTAGTTTCTTGAGAAAATGTGAAGCCATCAATCACTGAATTTTATGTCACAACTACGGTTAACCTTGAGTCATGCAACATCTCAAACTCAGCTGCTCGTCAGCTCGTCATATATCTTGCATCCTCTGGCTTTACATTACTAAGATAGGTACAGAATAAATAATTTGCCTACTATAAACTGGTATCTAAGCGGAGGACGCGCAGTTTCTTGAGTAAATGTGAAGCCATCAATCACTGAATTTTATGTCACAACTACGGTTAACCTTGAGTCATGCAACATCTCAAACTCAGCTGCTCGTCAGCTCGTCATATATCTTGCATCCTCTGGCTTTACATTACTAAGATAGGTACAGAATAAATAATTTGCATACTATAAACTGGTATCTAAGCGGAGGACGCGCAGTTTCTTGAGTAAATGTGAAGCCATCAATCACTGAATTTTATGTCACAACTACGGTTAACCTTGAGTCATGCAACATCTCAAACTCAGCTGCTCGTCAGCTCGTCATATACCTTGCATCCTCTGGCTTTAAATTACTAAGATAGGTACAGAATAAATAACTAGCATACTATAAACTAGTATCTAAGCGGAGGGCGCGCAGTTTCTTGAGTAAATGAGAAGCCATCAATTATTGCACTTGTCACAACTACGGTTAACTAAGAGTCGTCAACATCTCAGACTCAGCTGCTCGTCGGCATGTCGTTAATCTTGCATCCTCTGGCTTTACATTACTTAGATAAGGTACAGAATGTATTATTAGCGTAGTATGAACTGGTATCTCAGCGGAGGACGCGTAGTTTCTGTAGTAAATGTCAAGCCATGAATCATTGAACTTGTTGTCACAAGTACGTTAAAAATGGGTCGTCTGCATCTCAGACTCAGCTGCTTGTCAGCTCGTCGTATATCTTGCATCCTCTTGCTTTACATTACTAAGATAAGGTACAGAATGTATAATTAGCGTAGTGTGAACTGGTATCTGAGCGGGGGACGCGTAGTTTCTTGAGTAAATGTGAAGCCATCAATCACTGAACTTGTTGTCACAACTACGGTTAACGATGAGTCGTCAGCATATCAAACTCAGCTGCTCGTCAGCTCGTCGTTAATCTTGCATCTCTTGCTTTAAATTCCTCTTAAATATTACGTGCAGTTCGAGCAATGTAAAATAATAATCTTTATTTTTGGTTTAACTTACTATTTGTTTTAAGAATGTTGAATAGAATAAACTATTTGTAGTTTTTAACATAACCTAACTTTGAAATTTTCCATAATATATGTTTATAACGGCATATTTATAACGTGGGAGGATTTATCATATACGTATCATTAGCTGAGTGCAAGCGAAGTCTGTCGTTGAAGGGGCTAGGAAAATTTATTTCTGTATATCTTTCCGCACGATGTCTTTAGAACAAATTTACCTACAGGCCTGAGTTTATATTGAAACTTAAATTGTATATAAGTAATATCTAGTTTGGCTGAGCTTTAGCGTATATTTTTGATACTGATATTATGCGTAACCATGATGGAAACTAAACAATCTCAGATTAAATAAATTTACAAACTGTATACAATCATAATATGGTATTTATATGTGACATAGTAACAAACGTACCCTAGTAAAATGACCAATAGACGAGAAAATATGGGTGCAAGTCTGTTACGCAACACTTTGTATAGTTTACTGTTAACTTGATATTTCTTTAATTTATAATAAATTTTCATCGTTGACTTAACAGTTGACTGCTTAAAACAATAATGTCACTAAGGGAAATCTAATTCTTTTTTGGGAATTCTTCTAACTCCCAAAGTTTAATCTCCCTCTAACAGGCAGGTGGTTTACATAGTTTATGTGTTAATTGGCATTGAATTAGTGTGTAATATGTTTTAACTGTTTCATAAATGGTACAGAATTTTGTTATTTGTACGTAACTTATTCTTGACTTTGTACGTGCTTAAAATTGAGGTGTGCCTAACGTTGCAATTATTTCACAAAACACTTTTCTCGGAAATAATGGCCGGTGTAAGTACGTGTCAGAGTAGGAGCGTGATGACGTCACGAGTGGTGCCCAGTGTCAGTCAGACACATTGTAGGTCACCAAGAGTCGGCGAGGGCAGGGAGAGGTGTGTGTGAGTGCGTGTGTGAGTGCGTGTGTGAGTACGTGTTGTATCGACCTCACCGCACATCTCGTTCTCACCCGCCGGCTGGTTCTACTGACTAGACCGCATATTTTTAATGAAAAAGGGGGTTGAGAGGCTTAGCAAAGAAGCTGACATCGCTCTTACGTCATAGTCACCACCCCCACACCCCTCGACAGCATCCAAGATGGCGGGTGTAGCATCAACGTAGTGCCGGCCACGGGCGCTAGGCCGCGCTGAACACCACCTCCCGGGCGAACTCAAGCAAAATAGGGGTTATACTTCGGTTCAATGCAATTTTTATGTGAAATCCTAGTTTAAATTTCTGTTTAGTGAGTGAGACGTGTCATATTTAGTCTATTGATTATTTAAAAGGGCAGAGTGAGTGGTGGCGAGCAGGGATTTCTGTGTGTGAGGTTGGTATTGCCGATCTGATTGTAGTGTTTATGTTGCTGTTGCTGTGCATTTTATTACTTGATAAATACGCCCTCGAATCGCACCAGGATTATTCATAATTATCGATTCATGACACTCGAGCTGGATCATATAATTATTCAACATTATTTAGTATTTAATGCGTTGAAAATAATTACGTTCCAGTCCATTCTCTCTCATCTAGGATTACTGTTCAATAAATGTCCGGGATATATTTGATCCCTGATTAAAAGATCAATTAGCATCAAATCATCTGTAACACCTCAATTAATTATCATTGCAGGGGCTTTCTTTATACCAAACTTCTGGTAAAAATAATTTTAAAAGGTAAACTTTCGTGATCTATTTTTAAATAAATATAAACAACATATTTTTATCATGCTGGTATTTGTATTTCCAGTGTTATTATTTTTGAAACCAAAATATAATGATTATTTTAATACTATTTTAAAGACACGTAAGTTATTTGTAATCGACTTTCAACAAAATTGCGCGATGCTCAAAACCCTTTTATGAACTCTTCAGGAACTATTCCTAGTACACTTGGCCGTGACCTCTTATTCTCGTTTTTGTTATCCCTATCCAGGACACTTCCGGCATTCTTAACCTCAAATCAGACGGGTTGTACAAACCTATGCACTCGTTCCATTCATTTGTAAACATATGTTCTATTAGTTTGATCCTTTAACGATAATTAATTTTATAGCTAAATTATGTTCTAGTAAAATACATAAATAATATACTATATATATGCAAAGAATATTTTTTTAATAATTTGGGTTTTCTAGTGATCTGGGTTTTAACTCAAAACTAAAACTCTGTCTAGAATGGTAGGATTCCAAATTATATTGGCAAGACTAAAATACATATTTTATTCATGCCTAGATTTAGATGAACCCCACACAGTGATCCCAATATGCGACGCATTCACTTGTAGCCCGAACACTGAAAGCTTGAGCTCGAGGGTCCCCGGGGTCGGGAGACTCAATGTCCCGAAGTGCTCGGTAGAACTGCAGTAGTAGTCCCATGCCTTGTGCCCCAATGTGCTCGTGATGAAGACTCCATGTCACGTGATCGATGTCGTCATCACCTCTGCATGAAGGGACAAATGTGGCGGGATGGGGCAGGATTGGTGCATTCGCCGGAAGCGGAAGCGTGATGGGAGCACTTGCTGCCCTTGCAGCCCCAACCTTCGCAGCGTACAACGGTACTGTATTCGTAATATCATAATATTATCAATTTGTGTGTTTTATAAGAACAGTAGTGTAAGTTGAGAAAGTGTTCTATCAGTTGATTATACCTAACGATTGTTTTCAAGAAACGGCATCTTTGTTGAAATTGACAAATTTCTGTTTGCAATTAACGTAACACAATATTTAATATATATCTTGATATCAGTATGCAACCAGTTAACTAATGTGTTTTTATAATTTAATGTAAATGATATAATGTATCTCTAGGAATCAATACGTAACTTATGTACACTGCTGAAGTCCCTTGTAAAAAACAAAAAAGTTTAAATACTTTGAGGCCTATATAATACTGTACTCCTTCATTTTCTTCAGAAATAAGTAAGAGATTTTAGCCTTTACGAACTGTGGATGTTCTGTTCAAAATTATCAAGGATGACACAATCAATTAAAAATAAATCAAACTTGACAATGTTTGATTTAATTCTTTACTATTTTGCTTGTTTCATGGTTCACCTTACTACAGCTTAAACATTATTTATAAATAGTTTTTTTGCACTTTTTACAGAAATTAATTGTATTTGACCCTCAAATTCAGTGGCTGAAACCTGGGATTAAACCTCGATATCAGCCGTCGCGCATCATTTGAGGCCAGTTGTTATGAATGAGTGGGAAAACTTATACCTAAATATAATCATTTATCTGTACATCAGTGTACATCGAAACCATTTCTGATCAACCCCTCCAAATTAAGTATATAGCAAGTACGTTTGTTGGTTCAATTCTATCGATTGTTCGTGATCGTAGGAACGCAGTAAGATGGCTTTAGGATTACTCACATTCACCTACTTCAGTGTTTATTTCTACTCCGGTCACTGTTGTAAATAACGTTGCTGTTCTTCAACTACCATATCGTTTAATAAACTAGAGTAATTCCTATAAATAAACAATTATATCTGTCGATGTCTTAGAAATTGCTTCCCTGGTATTCGTGTTCTAAATAAGATTTTAGACCAATACCAATATGACTTGGATTTGGAGTTATTTTGACGATCATCCGTAAACTGGAGTGACATTATTTTAAGCTTTGGTTAACTAGTTTATACGCTAGTCCAGATTTAGGAGGATGCAGTGAGAAATAACGTGAATATTGATATGGTTCATAGATTAACACATTTCGTGCACGCCTATCCAATCGTACTAACTTCTAAAAATAAGAAAACCCAGTATGATTGAATTCTAATTTGTCACTTTGATTACATTTGATTCACCTGAATACCAATAACAGACCACAATCTCATTTTCAGGTTGTGTTGTAAGTAAGCATCATACGTCAGTTCCAGAGTCATTGATAATCCGGCAGATATAGTGATGACTGAATTAATCAATCAACACAATCAAACATGATTAAATTCATGGTCGCACTAGACAGTCTTTTTATTTAGTAGATTTGCCAGACATCGCAAAAATATCCTATATTTAAAAATATACGGGTCTTTGGCGGAGTATATAGAATATATTTCAAACGCCAAGACCTACAGGTAGTAAGGGAAACAAGGTAGGAACCTAAACTTCGGTGCTTAGATGAGACTCCGTGGTAGGGAAATCTTAGGTATTACATCTTGAAATAATAAAGAAGGGTTATCCACAATTCTTAGGTATTTCGAGAAATCGTAAGGCAAAGAAATAACGGAATTTCACATGTATGGCAAGCTAAGTTCAATTCGTGGTTAAATTCGTGTTGCAAGTGTGGTATCTGTGAGGGAGAGCATTTGTAAAGTGAGTAGCTATGATGCAGGATTGCAGTAACTCTTAAAAGCTAGGTATACATAATGCAACAAATTGGACGTAGAGGCCATAAGAGACCTGGGCACATAGTAAATTAAGGCACAGGAATATGAACCCTTGAAATTTACATCCATGGGATATTTACAGATTGGAATACACAAACTTGTGATATGATAAATTGAGGATAGCAAGAATCCGATGATGTAGGTATTCAAGCTATAGTAATGTTGAGTAAATCTGTTTCAAACTCTAAAGAGTTGGAAACACTAGCTATAGCGAGTAGCATTAATATAGTGGATTAAAAACCCAAGGATTGTTTATTGTTGTGAATTCAGTTGTTGAGCATATGAGACTAAGCAACTTGAGTACCAGTAACCAGAGCTTTAGAAATTCAAAAAAATGGCGACCAATAAACTTGGAAATTAGCTGAACCGTGCATCAAAGACATTGAACTTGAAGTTGATTTTAGAATAGGTTGAAGTTTAGGGTTGGGTTAAGCAGAGGAAAAATATAAAGCCTTCAATGATTATGAAATAAAATTTTAAATTGTGTTCTTTTTTATCTTTGAATTCATTAAATAGCTTGACTTATTTATGTTAAGGTTAAGTACAGTTATTATTGGTTTTCTACTATATGGATTTTTGTAACATACTTTATTTATTAAACATGCAATGGCATGGAACAGCACGAGCAATGTTCTTCCTACAGCAAACAAGCTGTAGCATCGCTTCCTGGTATCGATTGACTGCCAAGTTAGTTCAGCATTTCCTCATTAGATTGAGCCTACAGCTCGAAATGCGCTCTCAAGACACCGCTTCTGCATATTTTATTTAAAAACGTATAAAGTAGCTAGTATAAATTTTTTGTCTGTTTAAGGGTTATTGTAGGTGTTTAACAACCTCTAATTAATTTTGATATTTAGCGTTATTTCTCTTGCCAAATATTTGCTAGCTTCTGAAAACAAACTAGTAAAGTAACTCATCACTAGTTGCAAGTTATATCATTGCCTAGTACTAGTAATATCATGAAACTGTTTTACATTGAATGAATTAAATTCGTGTACCTGTATTTCTATTGTTTAATTTTTATACATAGTTCGTTAAACACATTTTACATCACGTATTCTATTATTGTGTCCAATTTGTAGATAGTCATGGAAATGCTTTACAATATGGTAAGCATTAATAAAATGTAGAATTGTTATTATAAGGAACATAAATAATTTAAGGTGAACACCCTTAATAGACCTACTTATTTATAAAAAATATGAAACATATCTACATGTTTAAGGCTTGCTATGAGCTGAGAATGTTCCCTTTTTAATATTTCAGTTACCCATTTCTTTCTTACTAAATGTGTATATATATATATATATATATATATATATATATATATATATATATATATATATAGTCTCTTAGAGCAGTTTCAAAAAAAAACTACTATTGTTTAATGTACAATATTTCGTTGTAATTACAACTGTGTCAAGTACACTTGTAAAACATACACAGAATTAAATAAGCAAACAAAAGAAGAAACACCTGATAGTAAACTTTCTAAATATAAATACAATTTTGACATGTAAACAAGTTTTGATTAGTAGTTAATTACAAAATAATAACATAATATAATATAATTTTGAATTTAGGTAAATTTGTATATCAGAATCTAAGGATTCAAGTGGAAAACAAATATGGTTGTTTCGATTGTAATATAAGTTGGTGTGCCAATTCATTATTCCTTAAATTTAAATCATGAGGAGAGCTATTTTCACAAGGTGTAATTTCGCTTATAGCTTTGTGTTTATAACAATCCTCAAATCTTTTGTTATGTTGAATAGCGTGTTAATTAAAAATTATTCATCGTTGTGATTAATAGATATGTTTTTTAATGAGATAGTCTCCTTAGACTCTCCATGAGTGTAAGTTTTGGAAGCAAAGTAAATAATAATTTCTATAATAATAAATTGTGTACTTATACATTTTTCAGCCTGTTACTTAATTTCATAATTTGGATTGTTGTCTAATTGTCTTTACTAATGTATATTTTTTATTATTGACAAATTGTAGTGCATCCAAAATAACTTGGATCATACTTACATTTTTATTTAATTGGGGGTTTTCAAGTCATATATGTTATCAACAGGAAAACAGGTATAGCTTAAAGTGAAAAAATAGGCCTAAATAAAGTTAACCTACAATGGTTGGCCTAAGATATTTTTAACTTATGAGATAAGTGAGGTTTCAAAAGTTGATTTTTCTTTAACTAAAAGGAAACAAACTAGGAAATTTAAGTAGACATTATTTTTACTCGAGTTTAAAAGTGAGGTCCATTAGCGCTAAATAGTTTTGAAAATTGATGTTATAAGTTAAATAATTCAAAACATAAATATGAATACAAAAAAACTTTTGACGTAGTCAATGTTTTGCAGTAAAATTACAAAAAGCTCAACTAATTTTAATATGGTTTCGTCATCCAAAATTTCTTATAATCGATAAAATCTCTCTGCAGCCAAATACTTAAATGGATAACACATTTATTACATTGTACATGAATGAGCTTCTTACGAGGGATATAAGGTTAAGATTATGTATACATTTTTTAATGTATATAAACACACTAAAAAGATTTGATTATTTCGTTATTGTTCCATCTAAAGGTTAAGGAATGTGCAGATTAATCTTAAATTGTAATATATATTATTTTAATTTTAAATGATTTTAAAGCATTAATAACCCATTTCTACGATTTCCCATATTTTATTTTCGTACTGTCGTCTAATCAATAGGTATTAAAGTGTAGAACACTTATAGGCCTTATCTAAATTATATGATTGTATAGGTATTATCAAGTTTCCATTAGAATCCTCGAGCAGTGACGAGACCGTATTACAATTTGGGTAGTTTTTAACATTAAATTGATAATTTTACCATTGATTGTCTACAAAATGTCTTGCCAGATATTGTATAATTTAGGGTGATTGCTGTATTTGTCTAGACAACAGACCTCACTGGCACATTTCATGAGTATTGCGTGATAACATATGGCACTGGCAGGTAGACAGCAACAACGTAATATATGTTTGATTAGCTTAGTTACAAAGACAATTTCCTCTACGAAAATTGTGGCAATATATTTGGCTATATTTAAAATTATGGGGGTTACCCAACTCGGAATTCTAGGAGGATTTCTACAAAAAGATTACAGTTTAAAATGGGGGGAAACCAGAAACGTTTGCAATAACCAAACTCCATAAATGTCCATAAATACCAATAGTTAAATATGTCAAGTTAAAAATATAATTTTGTAGGTACTATCAGCACATTTGTATAATCGTGAATATTATCATATAATACGGGAATAACTATTACCTTTGCACACTTTCAGATAGAATCGAAAGAAAAGTCTTCATTCAAGTGGTCAACTTTTCGTAATTAAACCTTTGATATAATACATTATTTGGGTCTGTTCTTGATCTAAAAAATTTTAATACCGCTAATTATTTATCGCGTATATTAATACCTCTCTAGTTTTTCGACACCATACGAATGATCGTAACACACATGTATGTTTGGCCAGAACCATCGTTTCAGGCCGACACATTTATATATTTGTGTTTCCAAATTTGGTCAAAAAATAAATTAAAATGAAAGTAGGTAAATAGATGAATTGTTGAGATTCTTCTCAGTGAACACAAATTTATAACATTTAAACAAAGTTTTATGGTTGAAGCCTCAATATTTTTCCCAAAGGTTACAAATATTTCTCTGTGTGTTACTTTCTAAGCGTTTTATGGTTAAGAATAATTATAATATACGAGTAGAATAAAAAAATTTGATAAACTATATTGATTAATTCATCTCATTTGATATCATAATAACGTCGCTGTGGTGGAAAGGGTTGATTCAATGTGAATGTCGAGTTGCGCTCCAACTGAACATCCTCTTAGTGCAGTGTCTGAAACCTGACACTGTCGCAGACTTGACTCCTTGAACATGGAGCCATGTTAGTCTGAAGAGATCCATAAATAATCGGCGATAAAGAAGCTTAAAACGTACTCTGCGACGTTTTGACATTGCATAATCCTAAACTACAAAAGACGATTAAGAAGCTTAAAACGAAACCTCAGGCACCCTCACTTTCACGCAAATTATCTATGACATCATCTAAGATGCCATCTTTCCGACTACTACCATTCTTCAATGGACGTTACGTAGAATCTCATCTGTCAGGCATCCTGATTTTCACGCAAATTATCAATGACAACATCGAAGATGCCATGTTTCCGACTACTACCATTCTTTCATGGACGTTACGTAGAATCTCATCTGTCAGGCACCCTGATTTTCACGCAAATTATCAATGACAACATCGAAGATGCCATGTTTCCGACTACTAACCATTCTTCAATGGACGTTACGTAGAATCTCATCTGTCAGGCATCCTGATTTTCACGCAAATTATCAATGACAACATCGAAGATGCCATCTTTCCGACTACTACCATTCTTCAATGGACGTTACGTAGAATCTCATCTGTCAGGCATCCTGATTTTCACGCAAATTATCTATGACATCATCTAAGATGCCATCTTTCCGACTACTACCATTCTTCAATGGACGTTACGTAGAATCTCATCTGTCAGGCATCCTGATTTTCACGCAAATTATCAATGACAACATCGAAGATGCCATGTTTCCGACTACTACCATTCTTTCATGGACGTTACGTAGAATCTCATCTGTCAGGCACCCTCATTTTCACGCAAATTATCAATAACAACATCGAAGATGCCATCTTTCCGACTACTACCATTCTTCAATGGACGTTACGTAGAATCTCATCTGTCAGGCATCCTGATTTTCACGCAAATTATCAATGACAACATCGAAGATGCCATGTTTCCGACTACTACCATTCTTTCATGGACGTTACGTAGAATCTCATCTGTCAGGCACCCTCACTTTCACGCAAATTATCTATGACATCATCTAAGATGCCATCTTTCCGACTACTACCATTCTTCAATGGACGTTACGTAGAATCTCATCTGTCAGGCATCCTGATTTTCACGCAAATTATCAATGACAACATCGAAGATGCCATGTTTCCGACTACTACCATTCTTTCATGGACGTTACGTAGAATCTCATCTGTCAGGCACCCTCATTTTCACGCAAATTATCAATAACAACATCGAAGATGCCATCTTTCCGACTACTAACCATTCTTCAATGGACGTTACGTAGAATCTCATCTGTCAGGCACCCTGATTTTCACGCAAATTATCAATGACAACATCGAAGATGCCATGTTTCCGACTACTACCATTCTTTCATGGACGTTACGTAGAATCTCATCTGTCAGGCACCCTGATTTTCACGCAAATTATCAATGACAACATCGAAGATGCCATGTTTCCGACTACTACCATTCTTTCATGGACGTTACGTAGAATCTCATCTGTCAGGCACCCTCATTTTCACGCAAATTATCAATAACAACATCGAAGATGCCATCTTTCCGACTACTAACCATTCTTCAATGGACGTTACGTAGAATCTCATCTGTCAGGCACCCTGATTTTCACGCAAATTATCAATGACAACATCGAAGATGCCATGTTTCCGACTACTACCATTCTTTCATGGACGTTACGTAGAATCTCATCTGTCAGGCACCCTGATTTTCACGCAAATTATCAATGACAACATCGAAGATGCCATGTTTCCGACTACTACCATTCTTTCATGGACGTTACGTAGAATCTCATCTGTCAGGCACCCTGATTTTCACGCAAATTATCAATGACAACATCGAAGATGCCATGTTTCCGACTACTACCATTCTTTCATGGACGTTACGTAGAATCTCATCTGTCAGGCACCCTGATTTTCACGCAAATTATCAATGACAACATCGAAGATGCCATGTTTCCGACTACTACCATTCTTTCATGGACGTTACGTAGAATCTCATCTGTCAGGCACCCTGATTTTCACGCAAATTATCAATGACAACATCGAAGATGCCATGTTTCCGACTACTAACCATTCTTCAATGGACGTTACGTAGAATCTCATCTGTCAGGCACCCTGATTTTCACGCAAATTATCAATGACAACATCGAAGATGCCATGTTTCCGACTACTACCATTCTTTCATGGACGTTACGTAGAATCTCATCTGTCAGGCACCCTGATTTTCACGCAAATTATCAATGACAACATCGAAGATGCCATGTTTCCGACTACTACCATTCTTTCATGGACGTTACGTAGAATCTCATCTGTCAGGCACCCTGATTTTCACGCAAATTATCAATGACAACATCGAAGATGCCATGTTTCCGACTACTACCATTCTTTCATGGACGTTACGTAGAATCTCATCTGTCAGGCACCCTGATTTTCACGCAAATTATCAATGACAACATCGAAGATGCCATGTTTCCGACTACTACCATTCTTTCATGGACGTTACGTAGAATCTCATCTGTCAGGCACCCTGATTTTCACGCAAATTATCAATGACAACATCGAAGATGCCATGTTTCCGACTACTAACCATTCTTCAATGGACGTTACGTAGAATCTCATCTGTCAGGCACCCTGATTTTCACGCAAATTATCAATGACAACATCGAAGATGCCATGTTTCCGACTACTACCATTCTTTCATGGACGTTACGTAGAATCTCATCTGTCAGGCACCCTGATTTTCACGCAAATTATCAATGACAACATCGAAGATGCCATGTTTCCGACTACTACCATTCTTTCATGGACGTTAGGTAAATTCTCATCTGATAGGCATCCTTATCTTCATGACAATACAAGTTTAAATGACCAAAGATAGAAACTTCTCAACCATCTCTGATATCACTTATTCTGGACTTTACAAATCTGCATCTATAAGCCCTTCCATACATTGGTACATGCTCACTAAATGTTTTTATCCGGAGCTTTAGAGGGTATTATTTTGTTGCATTTTTAGATCTGCATAAGGGGGATATGCCATTTCTAAGACTCCATCCCGTGTCCGTTTCCAGGCTTCAGTAGAGGAGGCGGGTTGTGATGATTGATATCTCTAACGGATGCATAAACATTTAATTGTTCTGTTCCATCCGATTTTAATATATTTACGCGAAGATATCGTTTTTGACAGTCCGAACTTCATATGAAAGTCTGATAACCCTTTAAACTTCTATAAACTTTGTGAAACTAGCTCCTACATCATACATTATTTGTGTGCTGCAATGGCCAACAATCTGATTGCGTTTGGATGTTTACTCTTCGTCTGATCCGCAAACAGCTTCAGTCCCTGCCACTGACAATACTTTATTTCTACAGTTTGATTCCATTGATCCACTGTGATATTTGCCCGAAACCTCGTAATACAGCATACAGGAATTATCAGTAACTAAACTGCACTTCACAGTATTGTATATGACTTGGGCATTCATAATCTGTGCTTGTGTTTGAAGCGATAGCTTGCTAAAACTCCAAATCAAGTGTTATACCTATCATAACAGTTTTCTAGCTATAAGAGCGAATCTCTAGTTCCAAAAATAGATAAATATTCAAAACCGATATAAACTATGATCATATATGTTATTAATAAACCATTTTTCTAATCATAAGATACGTGATATGATGTTTCTAAAAGGTAATAACAGTTATAGTTGTGAGCGTTTTCCTGGTTTTTCAAAATATAGCTGTAGATAAATATATACTGAAATAAGGAGTACTAAGTTTTGTTCAATGAGAACTGGACCAATTAAATTAAAATAATTATGAAATTCCTATTTGAAGATATTTAAAATAGAAAGAAGAACTCAAAACTCCTCGTTATCTATTCCACACGGCATTAATTACAAGGAGAACGCTGCTCTCTGTACTTGTTTGTTTCTTCGTCTTTTGCATTGCAACGGTTTTTAAATAAAGTCTTGCATACAACATTTTATTTGAATAGTCATGGAACTCTAGAGAAAGATATTACATTTTACTACACTTATTAATTTTATTTTTAGATTTATTTATTCCGTCACAAGAACTTAGAATTCAAGACTAATATCAACATTAATTCATGTTAAGAGTTTTTATTGAACTGCCACTCGATGCATCAAAAACTCCACTTTTAATAGGCACTCCATTTTTATGGAATGTTTATTCTGAATCCACACAACAATATTCCCAGCGAAGCCTAACAGGCAAACATAGAGTGGCCTCAAGGGACGAAGGTCTGAAATACCCATAGTCAATCTAAAGAGGTGACGAAGAGTTTTAAGGGCTTTATTCCACGTGTTCATGACATGTTTCTACTAATCTATGCATCAAGAACGGCATTTTTAAGGGGCATATTGAAAAAAGTTTATTCTGAAATACCACACAAAAATATTCAAAGTGAGGCCTGACCAGGCAAACATAGAGTTGGCCTCAAGGGACGAAGATCTGAAAATTCTTAGATACTCAAAAAGGTGACCAAGAGTTTTTAGCGTTTTATTGCACGTCTTTATGACATGTTTCTACTAATCGATGCATAAAGAACGGGTATTTGTACTGGGTAATATTATTTTATAAAATAATACTTTTGTAGTATGCGATTAGTGATGAAAAATAAAATGTGAATAGTCAATTAAATATTTATATATTATTACTCACTTGGAACAAAACATAACAATGAAAAAAGATGGAGTCGTGGTAAAATTTAGTTTTGTTGTTAGGTAAATTACTAATATTTCAGATAAACTTTCTTCTTATTTTTCTTCCTTAAAAAAACTGGTTTGAATTTGGTTTTTGCAACATACGTAACTAATTATGCCCACGTATCCTATTCGGAGATAATATCAGGAAGAAAGAAGGTGATATTTTAAATTAAAACTGATATATTTGAAAAGACCTATTCTGATGCCGACCTAGGAACAAAACCATCCATGCTGCCTGAACACAGATCTTCCTTGTTGTGTCGTTAGTCCAACTTAAAACAACAGTAAAGGACTGGAAGTAACCCATTTATACGTTAATCTCATCCTATACATTAATCTAAGTCCATTCCTAGTGAGAAATGGTGGTATAGAGAGATAGAGAGATCGAAGTTGCCAAATCATGGTGTTTGGAGTAAATTATATACAAAGATTTTGTTTGGACCAATGAGAATTCCATAAAAATGAGAATTATTGTGTCTCAGATCTGAATTGGCATGATACTTTTATTTAGTTAGTTTTACTTAGGATACGCTAGTTTTTAAGTAATGATAAAGAGATGATTCTTTATATATTTACGTAGGCTGAACAGGTAAATGTGATAATGACGAAAAAATATTAGGAATTTTAAAAGTTGTAATCAATTAGTAAACTGAAAATTGTAACCCCCAACTTAGTTTTAAAATATGATTGATGGTCATAAATATTACAGGAGATTAGTATTTAATTTGTATACTTTCTTCTCTTGTTGGATGTAATTCTTCAGCGTTAAGTTAAAAACATACATAACTTTTGTTTATTTTTGTGGCTTTAGATTTGATTTATAAAATCACTAATAAATTTGTTTAAACTAATTTAATTTTGTCTTTTTGAATTTGTGGATAGTATTAATCATTGTTAATGTACTGTAGATTTGACAGCAAATTACTAAAAGAACTTTTAACTACATAAGTAAATGCTCAACGCACTCTTACTTCACCACCTAAGTTAGGATATAAACACTACAAAAATGTCTTCAGACTAATTTTATTCATATTCTACATTAGTAACAAAACTCATTAGTAACTTGGTTTAGGTTTTTTATACACCTGAGGAAGGGATCAGAACGTAATTTAACTGATTTATTGTATCATTTTTCGGTGGCAAATTATTGGAAAAATCCTTCTCCCTTCATAAATTTTGTATTTGTCTTCTTGTGCTTGTGTCATGTAATCTTTTGATTATAATGAATCGTTTAAAAAATCTGACATCACAGATTGCAAATTTGCTTGTACAAATTTTAATATATATATATATATATATATATATATATATATATATATATATATATATATATATGTGTGTGTGTGTGTGTGTGTGTGTGTGTGTGTGTGTGTTTTTTTATTCTTAATTGGTATTATTAGTTCATCTGAAGAAAACTGTATGCATAAAATTAAAAAAAAAAAAAATATCGTACATGTTATTTGTTAAACCACTTTATACGCTTATATATTTGTTAGCTTATATACGCTATGTGGGAACAGTGAAAGTTAGGAGTACATGTAGGAATTCTACGACTGCAGCTGGTCGGTAGACTGGCAGGAAGGTCATGATAACGGTGTGACAGCAGGATAACGCGATGTAGGAGGCAGGGAACAGCTGGAGGTCACTGCACTGATAATAGTTATCTAACTGTCATGTCGGTGTCTGACTGCGTAGTTATCATGACAATTAGGCATCGTTATTCGTTAAGGTCGTTCGTTCTTGATGCTTATTTACTTTCGTTACAACCACAAGTTTGGTATGTAACTGATGTAATAGTACTGAAATTAAATTAGATGTGTTTGTAACATCTATCTGGGATCTGTCTATCCGCTCCACACTTGACGAATAGTATAGATTGTAACCTCTGAAACACATTTTGTAACATGTCTATAACGATGGAAAATTTCCGAAATCCTATTATTCTTCCTTTAAACCTTCCATCGCCAATAACAAACTTTAAAAGGGGAATGAAATTTTATCACCGATAACACTTAAATTCTATTTTGTACTACTAATGTACTACTAAGGATATTTTGGAGACAAAAATGTCGATCAACGTTCATTGGCCAAATTTTGTAGATACAGGGCGCCATTAACAACAAAATCAACAAATTGGTACAATAAATCTCGCCATGTAGCTTGTTAGAGGCCGAGAAGACTGAAGAGAACAGGTTTCAGCTAAAACATAACAATAATAATAAACAAATAAAAATGCCTTTATTCATTCAAGCGTTTCTCAGACACACTGATTTTCAGAGCAACTCATACCACGTTTGGATATTAAAAATTTTACATTTAAATAAACTATAACGACAATCAGTCAAAAAAGTATTTAACTAAACTAAACGAGAGATTAATAAATAACAATAAATATATCAACACATACGTCAAATTTTAATTCCTAATTAAAAACTACAGAGAAAAAAGATAAATCTTCTTAATATTTTTTTTAACGTGAGATATGTCCTCTTTGAGGTATGCAGGGAGGAAATTGTATACCGTGAGGCTGAAAAACGAGAAACGTCTTCCAATCTCCCTTGTCATTCTAGGAAAGTGAAGTTCCAAATCATGGCGAGTGCTTCGCTGTGAGACATCCTCCCGGCATGTTAGTCTCTCACTCAGATACTGAGGGAAAGATCCATGTAGATCATACAGGTAGTAAGTATCCAGCATATGACTGCCACAAGCAGCACATTAAGGCCTCTCCGAAACCAGACACGTGGACGAATCATCCAAGATTGAAAATGGATCGCATAGCACTGTTCTGGAGTGTTTGTATTCGCTCAGTGTCACCTCTTGAGATACTATTGCCATATGCAGGAGGCAGTAAAAAAGAAACACTAATAGGACTGTATGAGATGCATTTTTAAATATATATATATATATATATATATATATATATATATATATATATATATATATATATATATATATATACGGGTGTAAAGGTAACAAGGTAAACCCGTAACAGATTATACTGAACAGAGAGATGCTTTTAACAGATTATGCATTAGTACAATACAATACAGAGACAATACCGCATACTTTTTTAGTTATACAGCCACAATATGTGAATGATTTACCACTAAACCCTCTTTGAAACCCGATTTCTTGTTGAGTTGCTCAAAAGTGTTTTTTTGGAGCTAAAACAGAGTACAAAGAAGGCACTTTATGTCCATTTAGCTTTTCAATCTTATGATGCAATGAATCTTTAATTAAACTGTTTTGAGAAAAAGGCATTACTAGGATCGTAAGTTTCATAATACTTGTAACTTACAGGCGTTTTATGGATTTTTGTGACACATTTATTTATTTTACTTTACTATTGAGTAAGATTTCAAATACTAATTCAGTCACTGGCGGACTTTAAAGATAATAGTGCACGTACTGAAAATTGGCTTCCCTGACATGTTAGCATGTTTGCAGTACTGAAAGAACACACAGGGGAGAAGGGAATTCACGCAAAGCACACTAACGGTATTATACTAAGAACAGTCAATTATCCTCTCCGAGCTTACAGTTCGAGGTAACACTGTAGCGAAATAGTCCTGTCCATTCCATAATTGTGCATTACTATGACACATAAGATACAAAAATATTATCCTAGTTTGTTATAAAATGGTTTCGGACACAATATGTTCGAACATCCATTACTTATTACACGTGTAGGCTTACTGGGGAATGCAGGGGATTGCGTGAAACCCCGCAAGTAACAGATACTATAAATGTAAAATTGAAATTTTGAAATCTTGTAATGTGAGATTCTGAAGGTGTTACTAAGCCTCATAATATTTAATATAAGCCAAATTTAATATCAAAATGTTTTGACACATATTTATTTATTAAGTACAAATATATTAGTTTCATTTTTATTCGCAAGTGATCTATGTAACAAAATGAAACAAAATGAACAAGAATACCGCAACAAATGCATACGTTAACATAAAGTGACGTAATGTTTATTTTTACCTGGTGAAGTTAGGGCTGAGAAGAAACGTTTCCTAACACTAAACATTGGGACCAACGGCTTAACGGTGACTTCCGAACCACCATCAATGGCCGGACAGACGGACTGCTTGCAAGGACATAATCGCTCAGCAGTCATCCATCCAAGCAGCAGCCACGCTCGATATCGCTTGATTTTGTTATCTCGCGATAACCACCGCTGCGCAAAGCTGTGACATTGGCAAAAAGGACCCTTAAAACGTATTAAAAAGGACTCTCTAAACAGCACAAAAATTAGTATTAATAACAATTTTACACTTCTTATTTTTAATCTGATAAATGTAGTATAAAATAAAGATTTTCCTAAGAACCATACATTTTGTACAGAGTGACATTTTTGAAGCCACTAGGAAAAATTCAGTTTGAAGTACCAGACAAACATTTTGCGCGCGCTTAAACATTTTTAATTTTTAAATTGAAAAAGAAAAAGCTCAGAAGGAGAAACGATCCTGAAGAATACCACCAATAAAAATCACCAAGACTTCTTGCGCTTGGTTAATGGATTTTATTCATATGGTAACAAATCTATTTTTTATAAATGGTTTTATTCATTTCATTTATTATTTCATTGGATATTGTAGGGTTGTAATTATCTAACACATTTTGTGCTAGTATGAAAATTATTTGCATTGTGGTTTATTTTATCCATACTGTATTGCTGTGACCGTAATTATGTGCATAAAATGATTTATTCGTTGTACGAGTTAAATTTACGTTTTGGAATTTCTATTGACTACAGTTTATGTTTTGACGGAAAATGGTCCAAACTAATATGCACATTTGTATTAATCTTCTCGGGAATTTAACCTGTAACCTCTCGGTCTGTCAACGAAGGACTTACACTGAAGTCTCCTACTGTGTAATATGTATCAGTCATATCCTTGTGAAGCGAATTCTATCGTATGCAAGGTCCCAATTATTATTTTCAGTTGGCACATCTCTCTAACGAGAAGTGGAGTTGGCTACGCTGCCGAGCCAGTGACAGTCGAGACGTCAATACTGTAAGTCTTGACATACGTCACCGGCAGATGATCTACTTATCGTGACGTCACTCAAACTATTGTTGACTCTCCACAATATTTCCTTACAAACTATCCCATTAACACCCAGCACCAGTGTGAAAGGCTTACTGTTATGAAAAGAAATTATATTTAAAATGCTTGTACTTTTCAAAGCAATCTAACTCTACCAGTGATTGTTCCGTAACGTAATCCCAAAATTTATTGTTAGTATTGGATAGTCATACCGTGAAAAGAAAAAATAAAATGGTCCTCATAGTCCTTTAAAATATTAAAATATAGAACTATATATGAAAACTGTGCACCATACCTTTATATTACTTCTATAAGTTGCAAGCCATTAAAATTACGAAATTTTCTAAACTTACTATTACTTTACCTTAAGATTCCTCGTATAGTAGAGAACAGATTTTTGGAATGTCAATAGGATATCGGTCATGAATTACTGTTGTAAGTTACAAAAATAAATCACTACTTTAGTGGATTGAAATTTACTCTCTTCTCGGGTGTCAGAAAACCTACAGGCATAGGTTAAAAATGTGCCAAAATATCGTAAAAACCTCGGTGGCGGACTTGTATATACACTAAAATAAATTTTACAACATAATATGTTATACGTCGAACATCCAGTCTTCCTCAATAACAGGTGAGTGTGACAGTGACGGGCAGTATTCTTGATTCTAAGCAGTAACATCCCTTAGGCACATTCCCACCAGTCTTCCGCCATCATTGGTGAGTGTAACTGTGTTGTGCAGAGCTCTTGGTTCTGAGCATTAACGCCTCTTAGGCTCACACCCACCAGTCTTCCGCCATCATTGGTGAGTGTAACTGTGTTGTGCAGAGCTCTTGGTTCTGAGCATTAACGCCTCTTAGGCACATTCCCACCAGTCTTCCGCCATCATTGGTGAGTGTAACTGTGTTGTGCAGAGCTCTTGGTTCTGAGCATTAACGCCTCTTAGGCTCATACCCACCAGTCTTCTGCCATCATTGGTGAGTGTGACTGTGTTGTGCAGCTGAGCAATAACATCCATTAGGCTCCTTCCCACCAGTCTTCCGCCATCATTGGAGAGTGTGACTGTGTTGTGCAGAGCTCTTGGTTCAGAGCAGTAACGTCTCTTTGGCTCATTCCCACCAGTCTTTCGCCATCATTGGTGAGTGTGACTGTGTTATACAGTTGAGCATTAACGTCTCTTAGGCTCACTCCCGCAGTCTTCCACCATCATTGGTGAGTGTGACTGTGTTGAGCAGTTGAGCAATAACATCAATTAGGCTCCTTCCCACCAGTCTTCCGCCATCATTGGAGAGTGTGACTGTGTTGTGCAGAGCTCTTGGTTCTGAGCAGTAACGTCTCTTTGGCTCATTCCCACCAGTCTTTCGCCATCATTGGTGAGTGTGACTGTGTTATACAGTTGAGCATTAACGCCTCTTAGGCTCATACCCACCAGTCTTCCGCCATCATTGGTGAGTGTGACTGTGTTGTACAGTTGAGCAGTAACGTCTCTTAGGCTCACTCCCACAGTCTTCCACCATCATTGGTGAGTGTGACTGTGTTTTGCAGCCGAGCAGTAACATACCTTAAGCTCATTAGCACCAGTCTTCCGCCATCATTGGTGAGTGTGACTGTGTTGTGCAGAGCTCTCGGTTCTGTGTATTGATATCCATTAGGTCCATTCTCACTAGTTATCCACCAACACTGGTGAGTGTGACTGTGTTGTGCAGACCTCTCGGTTCTGTGTATTGATATCCATTAGGTCCATTCTCACTAGTTATCCACCAACACTGGTGAGTGTTACTGTGTTGTGTAGAGCTCTTGGTTCTGTGTATTGATATCCATTAGGTCCATTCTCACTAGTTATCCACCAACACTGGTGAGTGTTACTGAGTTTAGCAGCGCTCTTGATTCTGTGCTGTGTCATCTCTTAGGCTCATTTTCATCAGTCTTCTACCTTCCCCAGTGAACGTTACTGTATTTTGCAGTGCCCTTGATTCTGTGCAGTGAAACGATCAAGTAAGGGGATTTGGTCTATACGTGGTTGACAGTACTGATAGTAAGTCAATACTGTCTGATGAAAAATAAAAACTTCACTATTTTTAAATCAGACCCTAAGTCCGAAACAGTCCAAAACTATTTTTGTGATTATTAAATTTTTTGGGGAAATGGCTAAAGTTCATCGATGAATTTAGACACTTTATCCGCATGATTGATAAAAATAATGGCTAAAGGAAAAAACCATGATTTTCAAACTTATATCGGATTTAATTTCTAAGCAAGGAATACACAGTTCGTACTGTATTTACATTGGGAAAACTACATTTGGGTCTCTTTAAAAAGAAGTTGAAGTATTCGTTGAGATTTACCTATTTGCCATCTTTGATGTAATATTTAATGCTTTGTTTAGCTGAAGTTGAACTAAATATACGACTTTTTAGGTATTTATGTTGCACTATGTATGCATTAAATATTTTACTAGTCAATATGATATAATAGTAATCACACTACAATAAACTAAGACAGAACTATGTTTCAAACTTACTGTTCTGATGAAGTCAAACGTGAAATGGGAACATACTCCCACTGATTGTGGTTGCCCAAGTACCGTTGGATTACGTACTGTTTAGGTAAAGGCTTTTGTTTGAAGTCTATAGAGGTTAGACGAACTTTCTACTTACCCATAGATATTTCCAAGGCAACAGTAAAATAGTAGGTGGGGAGTGCCAACACCAATCTGGAAGTGTTTGCATACAAACAAAGTAGTTCATATTTGACTCAGGGATTATAAACTAATTCATCTTTTAAAGATATGCCCAATAAATACTAAGCTAAGATGTATACATTCTTACATTCAACACACTTCCCAAAAAGCTATTTAGGTACTTTTTAATGTGCCGATTACAAAATAAAATGTACGTAAAGAAACCCGTTTTCTGATAAAAACCTGTATTTATCAAAAAAGTAAATAAACACGTTTCTTCATTGATACAGACATTGGAAAAATACGCTAAACAAAAAGAAAATAATAGCAAGTGTTTCTAGTTCTAGTGAATATAAAATTTTAATTGTAATTCTGTTAAAAGAAGCATGGTAGATTTAAAAAAAAGATCACTTGTTTAATTTAAGCTTTCTTTTCCCATGTTTTACATCTTTGTCAAGAGCACTATAATGATTTCAAACCTGAGTCTTTATCTCTGATTCATAAAACTCTAACCCATTACAAAAGTTGTGCGTCCCCTACTATCTTTGATTTTTTTCCGGGTGAGGTTATCTTACTCTTTATAGTAAATTTAATTTTTTTTTAGTGTACTTACATTTTTAAATTTAAATTTTATATCATCAGAAGATATTCTTTTACTATTCTTACAAGATGAATCACTAAATATGTTTCTAAGCAATAATTTCAAGAAAAGTTGGACCAAATTGGCTAATTCCTTTTATAAATAGTTCGTAGAAACCTGAGGAAGGTTCTTACAGAGAGAAAATAGCATAAACAGCTGTTGACACTTGTAAACCCTCTTTGACGTTTCAGCTGAAATTCATCAAAAACGCTTAAATGTTTATTAACATTTTAATTTTATTAAATAGTAAGTACACAGTGCTCGATCAGTAGTAGAACGCAGATAACAGAGATAAAGTTACCCTGTAATCTTCATTCAAGATTACGTCAAGGATGAATCAAATACATCTTATGCTTTGAAAATACTTTGTTTAAAGTTTTTTATATTATTAAAACACTATAAAGAACAAAGCTGTGAATGTTTGCACGTAAGTAATCAAAACTGGTCGGCTTCCTTGATATTGTATATGACATTTTTACAGGTGGTTAAAGAAAAATAGAGGAATGAACACAAACTAATATGCCTCAACGAGCCATTCTTTTCAAGACTGTAGGTTCGAAAAACAGCAAGACAGAGATTATTTGAAAATTTTTATACTTGGAAATGAAAGTATTTCCTCCTTACAACGAGAGTATGGGTAAATGTTTTTGGACCGAAGTAGGGTTCTAATTCCTAAGTATATGTATATGTCCTTCAACGGGACAATAAAGCAAACTCAACTATGGCGCCGGACATATGTTAAACCGTAAGAAGTTTGCAAGAGCCGGAAGTAGACCGTTTTTGGCTAAAGTAGGTTTCTGAGGTATATTGTCTTGATCGTGATCATAAGGCAAACTCAAGAGAAAAGGAGATGCCGTAAATAAATTAGTCTAGAAGTGAATTAAAACCGCTGACGCTTTCTGACCAAACTAGGCTTATCAGTCCAACATAAGTACATGTTTCATTTCTTCATCAAGACACCAAGGCAAATTCAAATACGGCACTGATAATATATTAGACCGGAAGTAGATTAAAAGGACTAGAAATAAACGTGTTTTACGGAAGTTGGTTTGTGAAACTTATGTTTATATTTTGTTGATCGGGACAAAAAGCAAACTCAGCTTTTGCTTTAGAAATATAAATCATTCGGTACTGAGTTGCTTCTATATTCTCTAAACATGATATGAGAGTCAGATTCTTAACCGATGTTCGTCTTAACTATGAATACTGAAATAATATTTATCTGATGATTGCTTACGTTTAACAATATAATAATACAGCATCATATTACAGTGTAGGTACTTTTTCCAAATAGGCTAAGGATTATTAAAGAGGCTATTTAAAACTTGCTTGTAAAGCCGCAGGTAGTAGATATTGTTATATAAATTTCAATACACCAAGTGCCAATCATATAAAGAGTTGTCATGAAATATTTAGGATCTGTTGCATATTACAATCCAATTTACCATGTGTGTTTTAATATATAGCTCTATGAAAAAATTGACTTGAGGTATTGTATAAACACAAAACATTATCGAGGTACCGGCGAGGTGGATCTTAAGTGTATAAAAGCACGGAGAATGTTAAGCACTATGTCCACACGAGTGCACAAGGGCGTACACATGAGTGCTCATTCAGACATATTGATTTTCCTTTTACTATAATGTTACACCTAATATGCAAGCTCTTATACTTTTTGTAACACAAAGCTAACACGAGAAAGCAGTTATAAACTACACGTTGTCTATAGATTTATCGATGCTATTGAATTGTCCAGACTCATTAGAAACAAATGACGTTCTCGTGACACGAAAACATGCAAACTGTTACAGCAACTATCAGGCATGGTAGGTGTGAAATATACTCATAATGCAAATCTTTACTTCGTAGTATTTGTAATTACAAAAAAGAAAATTCTTTTGATTTCTAGTGATTCCTCATTTACTACTAACAATTATACTGTTGAAAGATTAGGTTAGAAAATAACGTCACCGATTGGGGTGGCTATTATTTCGGAAATTGTTTCAGTGCATCTAACCAAAGAATACACTAATTGGACTATATGCTAAAAGTAAGTTGTTTTCCACCTGTATGTGTTTTATGGGAATATATTTTTGTTATCAACAGTTTTGTTTACACAGTAAGTGCATTTAAATTTCAAGTTAATATTGTAGTATCCGTAACAATAACAAGTAAATAATAGTAAACAATGTTATGCTACGTATAGTTAAAAAATGTAACTTTTTTCATATTTTCATATTAAATTTCTTCTAAACTAGGTATTATGAGACGCATGTTGGTAGAAGATGGGCAATTTAATAAAAGATAAATGACATTTTATTTCTCGGAATCTATCGAGAATAGAGACCTTTGACCTTTTTGGAACATAGCATGAATGAAACTTTATTCGCGTGTGTGTGTTTTACTCAGTAACGTAAAGACTCCGGAACTGGTTATACTGATATTTTACATTGCAATAGGTATGGTAGTATTGGTATATATATATATATATATATATATATATATATATATATATATATATATATATATATATATATATATATATATATAGGTTTATTCCTATTTATAAAATTGAAAGCGCCTGTTAAATGTAATCTACTTTACTGTTCGTATTGTTTTACGACAGCACAACTCTATGTTTAATAAATTTAACCACTATTATCTATTCAATAAATTTATAGTTTTAGAAACATAGAATATGCTCAACAGTAACAAAATTTCTTGCTTTCTCGTTTTCTCCCATTGCTGTTGAGCACAGAATTAAGAAATATCCAGATAGTAAAATTAAAAGTTGTAGTAAATATATACTTAACTGTACGATTTAGCAAATATTAAGTTTGAAGTGTTTAGTCAGTATTGTAATGCAGATATCAAAGGTATGGTTACTATCTAACTTTTTCAATAGTTTAAAGACTGGACCCATTGGCACAAATAGGCAACCTAGATCCGTGTATGCATATACGGTATATTTTCTTGATCGTGGCAACAAGGCAAACTCAACATTAAAATATAATTCGCTCGAATCAGAAGTGCTCACACACTTGTAAAGCCTACGGGATTTTATGCGAAACTAGGGTAACTGCTAGATATTGACAAACGTAAAAGAAAAGGGGTGCTCGGTGCCAGCATCAATCGTGAACAGGTTTGAAATAGCTTTAAAAATAAATGAACTCCATATTCTTGATTATCTTTAATTTCCTCACTTGTGGATCTAGTGCTTCTGAAAAAGATTTGCACGACTCGATGAAAGTATGCTTTATACGTCCAATTCCACGCTTTTTTCCAACAGTCTAAGATACCCACTCACTTGACTCAAAGATAATTACAACAGTCGGTGACATCAAATCCTGCATCACAGGCGGTAGTGTTATCCCATGCTTCATACTTGGTATTATGCACCAGAGCAGTTGGCGTGGTTTTGTTTATCCAAAATTGGGTAAGTATGGGGGAAATTAAACCTTGTTTCTGCCTTGTCAGCCTTGTTTCTGTAACTCGCCAAAAAGTTATGTGTAGTAAACAATGGTAGACGCCATATGATGTTCAAGAGAATGAATTAAATTTCAACTAGAACTAACAAATAGATCAGAAAACCCCTCCATCTCTCCACATTTGTGTATCGGGTGAAAAAAGACCGCTATTGTAGATATCATATCCCAGTGTATCATTTCTGGTTATGTAGCTGGAAATGCATAAAAACTATTTCGGTTTCTCAGCTAGATATAAAGTAGTATATCAGGAATCCGATATTATGAAAAATAACAGTAATTCTCACTTGTTACTGGCAAAAACTTTATGATTTTTAAGGCCGACCAATTCAATTAAGAAGGCTTTATAGATATTTTCTAACAAATTGATTTTGACAATCGAAAAAAATTTTAGGCATTTACTCTTTAATTATATTACTTTACGTAATAATATCCCAAAATAAGTTACTACTGAGTGACTGAATAGAATACCATCATTTGAATTTTTCAGCTTGTAAAAAAAGTAAAGAATGTCTTATTTTACCAGGCGAAGTTATGGCTAAGAAGCCCTCTCTAACACTTAACCTGGAATTATTAGAGTATTGGTAGCTTGTCTGTTGGTATTAGATACTGTAACGTAAATGCATCTTTGCTGGCTGAGATAACATACTGTATACATATCAGTTTATTAACCCTCTTTTTATAATAGTGATTTCTCTTGTGAGTACTGACAAAGATAATAAAGGTAAACAAGTAAACGAAAAAAAATGTGCATGTTTATAAACTTTGCTGTAATTGTTTCAGAAATCTATACTAGTTAAAACTATTAATCGAATTTTAGGATCGGTTAAGGAATAATTAATAAATATATTTTTACATACTCAATCAAAATAAATCGTAAGTCATTAAGCAAAATATTAAATTTAATCTCTTATGTAACAATTAATGTAAGTGAAATGATGCGGGGTGCACGTGATCATAAAAACGATATATCTATATAACCGTAGCAAGTAATTTTTTCAATTAATATAGTATTTTTATGTAATTTGCTAAATGGAGCGCTTATGTTTTAATTCATATAACTTCAAAAAACTCTTAGAGTCCAAACTCTTTTTTTCTTAGGGCTCACTGTGGTCCCCTAGGGATATTATATTCCCTATGATATAATCTACATATTGTAATAATAATCCTACTGTATGTATGTCTTCCCAAAGAACGCTTATTATGAGAACTTCCTTTTCAATACCTAATTATTGCTCTCTTGAAGTATTAATTATATTTTCTTTTCTTTTTTTATTTTCTTTCTGAATTTGAATTTCTTTATACATAACAATCTCAAACTATCAATTGCCCTAACCGATCGCATGAAATGTAAATTTTTCTTTTTTAATTGCATGTGTGTCTATTTTGTGAATGAAATAGTCCTTGCTTATTATTAACTAATGTTTATTTTACGTGTCAGCAAAGGTAAGCCTATCACTTGATACAATCACGTCAAAATTATTGAGAATTTATAGGCTATAATAATTGTTATAAATGTTTCCAACACAAGTCACGTTTACGACCCATCCAAAACAGTCAACTGTTTGAAGTGATTGCGCAGGTGTTACGAGTTTTAAGATTATCGCTCTATAACATCAGGTGTATAGCTGCACACTTAATTACCAGATATAAAACTTTTACTGATTGTAGTGACAGTATGAACGTAACGAGTTTCACGGTTATACAGATGTATAATTGTATACTTTATTACGGGAAACTAAACTGTTATTGATTGTAGTGACAGTCCAGTCATTACGAATTTCACGATAGTCGCTCTATAACACCAGGTCTACGGAAGAATGACTGAATACTTAAATCTTGTCACATATACGCTAATGATTATAGTGATTGTGCAGGTCTTACGAGTTTCAAGATTGTCACTGTATATAAGATTAAATCTACGGAGGTATGAATGCATCCTTAATTACCGGTCACATAATTGGTACTGATTGTAGTAATTGTGCAGGTGTTACGGATTTCGCAATTATCACTCTACAACATCAGGACTACGGAAGTATGAATGCATCCTTAATTTACCGGTCACATAATTGGTACTGATTGTAGCAATTGTGCAGGTGTTACGGATTTCGCAATTATCACTCTACAACATCAGGACTACGGAGGTATGAATGCATCCTTAATTTACCGGTCACATAATTGGTACTGATTGTAGTAATTGTGCAGGTGTTACGGATTTCGCAATTATCACTCTACAACATCAGGACTACGGAGGTATGAATGCATCCTTAATTTACCGGTCACATAATTAGTACTGATTGTAGTAATTATGCAGGTGTTACGGATTTCGCAATTATCACTCTCCAACATCAGGACTACGGAGGTATGAATGCATCCTTAATTTACCGGTCACATAATTGGTACTGATTGTAGTAATTGTGCAGGTGTTACGGGTTACAAGATTATCACTGTATACTATCAGGTCAATGGATGTATAACTTCATATATAAATACCGCAAAATAACTACTACTAACTGTAGTAATTTTACAGGTGTTACGAATTTCAGGGTTATCGCTCTATTACATTAGGTCTACAGAATTATAATTGATTTTTATTACCAGGAACAAAAAGTACTAAACATTGGAAATTAATATATTATTAAATTTATATTTATAAGTACCTGTAAACAACTTCATGATACGTTCCTCGACAATCCTCATCGTTATCAAAACTGTTCCAAACAAAAATTGGAAATAAAAATTAATGTTATTTATTAAGCTCTGTCTATCACATATCTTCCTATTTTTATTAAACAAAGCTGCCGATACTTCTTTGCACGATTTCCAGTCTGGTATATGTTGTTAGAAAAAACAAAAATGTTATTCATTTCTCATGAGCTTTTCAAATGAAATTTTGTTTACATTCTTCCCTGGCTAACTCTAATCCATTGTTTTAAAATACAAGATATGTTTTGGTCGCAAAAAAATTTTATTAATAACATTAATATAGAAAAATAAAAGATAAGAAGAATATTAAATCGAGAAAAGTGAAAGGAAAAGTTACATAACAGCGTACCAACCGACAAACTTGGCTATGAACTAAAAACTAGCAAGAATTCTCTATGATAAAAGTATGAAATTCGAAGCGCAACTACCTCCAAATGTTTAAATAACGACCTAAGGACATTTTATTAATTGTAGAAATACACCAGTACCAACACTTCGTGTAGAATTTAGAAACAGGATTTAAAAATGTTAAATCTTAACAAACATTCGGTGTGCCAGTAAATTAAACTAAATTAACTTTGAGTTGAGTACACAATCGTAAAAGTGAATTTCACAATCAGATGACGAGTGGAGAGTTTTAGTAATTACAGGGAACATATTCCCCCATTATTCATCATACCCTAAACCGTTTACGACGCTCCCTTTTTATAACTAGAATATTTTCTGTGTTTACGATGAACTCTGATATAAAACCAGACATATTAACTTACATATTCCACCATCCAGTTTTATCAGTGCTTGGCGTATAAAACCTTGGCATCAAATACTGGTTTTCAGACTGTATGGAAATGGTACTGCGGAATCGTACGTCTTATATATTAAATAATAACATTTCGGGAAATTGTAAAAATAATTTTGAAGATTTTATCAACGGAGCACACAGTGTGAGGTTTAATGAAAAAGTTTGTGTCTCGTATTGCTGCTGGAAAAAATCACATGTGTAATGTTCCCAAAATAATTGTAATGGAAAACGTTTACAAAGACAAACTTTTTATAAAAAAAAGTTAACTAAATAGGTAAATAGGTTCGTAAATGTCATATATTTTCTATTTGTCTCTTTTTTTTAAGCGATGTGACTGGTGGAAATTTGCCTCTGTCCAGTGATAAAAGAAATTAGTAATACTGCGTTTCGAGATCTGCAATCTGATCTCCTCCTCAGTTAGATAATTATTATATAACTACAATATAAGTCAAAATCAGCAAATCATACAAAACGTATGTAAGTAACAATAAACAAAACTAAAGAATGTATTGGCTGAGCGTTAGCGAAGGAAGCACTCATGGAATTAGAAAAAAATGTCTTTTTATAATTTCTGTTCCCTCTATTTCTCGAAAACAAACTGACCTATTCCTATTTAAGCAACATTGAGTTCAACGATGTCTGGAATGTAGTAAAAAGTAAAAAGAACTTAAATTCTTGAACAACTCATTATCAAATAAAAATAACGAACTTGTAAAAGGATGTATTTCTACAGCATTCTAACTACAGAAATTACTATAACGAAAAAATATGGCAACATTAAAGTATTTTATAACTATAAAACTATACTAAAAAAATAAAAGCCAAAATAAATTATTACTGTAACTGCTTTATTTACATACCATTCCACAGTTCTAAACAACCATCACAGTTTGAACACTTTTAACATTTTTTATTCAGAATTATGTGGGGTATGTGGGTAGTTATGTGGGTCTAAAGATGTTTCAATGAAAACGATAGGCCTTTCACAAATAAAAACTATTATTATTATTATTGGAGTGTTTGCTTTTAAATCAATTAACAAATTAGAGTTGTTACATGGATAATCCCATGAAAAATGAATAATTTTATAATGTATTACGGAATAGCTTAGGAAAGTATGTGTGATGATTCTCGAGAAAACCTGTATTGCTTTTTTATTTTAAAATTATAATAAATTAAATTTTAATAGAAGTATATTACCTTAGATTTATATAGTAGACGGTTTAATATTGTAGAATGTAATAATATTTACGTCAAGATTTATACGTTAAACATTTATATCATGTACGAAAAAAATACAAAGATTCATAATGTCATAATTTATCCCGGAATAGCGTAGGATAGTATGTGTGAGGAATTTACGAGAAAACCGCATTGCTTTTTATTTTAAAATAGTAATAAATTAACATATAATAGCAGTATATTACCTTGGACTTGTATATGAGGCGGTTAAATATTGTATAATGTAACAATAAATATTATACGGACAGATTTCTAGCTACAGGTGATTCATAAAGAACACAGCAAATCGTAATTTTAGTGAAGATCTTAAATATAGATGCATCATGCCTTTTTATACGATCCAGTGAAGTGTCGCAGGCTTTAGTAATGGCTTTGTTTTTATAGCCTACATCATAAATACGTCAAGTTTAAAATATAGTACAAGATTTTTCAACAATTCAACTTATTTAGGTTTACTATTACAATAATTAAAACATAAAGACTCAACAGTAAAACTTTTTTTACTGTTCACAGGCAGATTAAAACGGAACTAAAGCTAATACACCTAAGCATGGGTCTCCAGATCATAAAATGTTGATATTATACTTTATTCTTTTTCTCGTAACGAGACAATATTTACCAAGAGAGGAGTAATAAAGAGCAATCACTCTCAACTTTGAGTACCAAAAAGTAGTTTACGAGTGATTATAGGACAATTTAGGGGATACATTGGATTACATTAAATTATATATTGAGATAGTACAAAAAACGAAAATTACTCAAAATTCCACTCTTGTTTATAAATTTCAGTTGCTTTAATTCTGAGGTAGCCAACCAATATGAATTTTTTGAAAAAGTACAAGCAATTAGAATTCTATCTCGATTGTCAATAAACAAGGGTGTCAATCTTAAAGAAATGGACCAATAACAATTGGCTACAGTATAATAAAACTTTAGATTATAATGTTTAATCTTAGTTAGATTGTTTTTTATTTGGTCAATCTCAAGTCTGGATGAAGGAGTGTTACTCTCGAAGACTTGTATTCCATGTGTAATGAGCCCAGCGAGTAATTGTATGGATGACTAAATTTTTAAAAGTAATGATAGTCTATCAGCAATGACGAAGATACTTAGATGTATTCTTTACATACTAGCAGAAGAGTTGGTGTGATTGTTCATGAATGAATGCAAAGAAAATTGTGTTGAATAGCGATAAAGATCATTGTGGAACTCCATGCGAGGGAGGTATTCAACCCGCGTCGCACGTGTTCGTGGAAATTTACTGCACGTTGTATGAATAAGATAAATACAATTCAATTCTGCTGATACAACCATCCGAGATTCCTAGAACTTTAGCAATTCGACGAAACAGAAAGGTTTGTATTAGGAGTATAGCAGCTTTGTCCTGATGCTTTACTTCTATATAATGTAAGGAATCAAGGTTAATAATAAATCAATACGCTGTACATTTCTTGATAAGACAGAAAGAGAATTAATCCTACCTAATCTAAAATGTCACTTATGGTACAAATTTAAAAGTTAGTTTTCATGTGTGGCTGCCATCTCTGATCATCTACCGAACATGTGCTATTATACAGGGTGTCCCATGAAGAAACGGAGAAACTGTCAGGACTTGTTCTTACGGTGAAAATAATGAAAAAAGTTCATATACACATAGGTCCAGAAACGCTTAGTTAGCGAGCTACATAGGGTGAAAGATATCGCCCAGATTTCAGTGCCACCGTTAAAAGGGAGCCCTATTAAATTATTTTGGGCGTTACCCAGGACGTAAAATTTAATGTATATTATGCAAATTGAACTGAACAATTGAATAATATTGGTACCAGACCTCTAGCTGCAGTAATTTTTTAAGATATCTGAAGAAATACGCAAAATTCGGTGTCCAAAAACAAGTTTCATTTAGGTTTCAAGTAGATTAACTTTGTTTAATGTGTAACAAACACGTAACATTCTTTAACAAAACTTGTAAAGAATTAATTTCTTAAGATAATGATGTAAAATAAGCCAATAAAAATTATACCTAAACTTTAAGAAAATCAATTTTTAATTAAATAAATAACGTACGAAGAATTATTTGTCCATGCAGCTTAACAACACTGATGCAAAATCTCATGACGACTCTTTAATTGTTCTTATTTTTAAATAATTCAAACACTTTCATAAATTTAGTATGTTTTTAAGATATCAAAATTTAAGGTAAGAAAACGCCACAGTAAAAGTTGCGTAATAGGATTCGATCAGGTTGCTGGGAAAATTTCCAATCAATATAGCTCTTTAAATTATCTAAATATCCTGCGGACAGATACATACACATTAAATCATACAGAAAAGAAATGTTTACACCCTCTCGGCAGACAAAGAGGAATTGTGTTAGCCTACTAGTGATCTGCATCAATGAGGCTCATCATAATTCCGTAATTTAACATACACCATCGAAGAACGCATTCTTGTCTACGTAAAAATAAACTTTCATGTACAATTATTTTAATGTGTACAGAAGAAAGTGTGCTAGAGATATGTTGCCATATTATACATTCACATTGTTGTTCGTTAAGTTTGGTTTCATATAACTTTTTGACGTGACAACGTCTTAAATTTGGTTGCGGCTCGGAGTCACTCATGAAAAAGTGTAACGCCCGGTAACGTTACGATGCCCGTCCAGTGGGTCCGCCGCACGGGATCCGCACGGGATAAAGCAGATAACTGTGTGTCCGCCGCACGGGATAAAGCAGATAACTATGTTTATTCATGAAAATGTGGAGTGCTTAGATTCGTCATTTACAACAACTACAACAATAAAGGTAAATAATTGTACACTGATATTTCATTATCGTAAACTATGATTGATTGATTAATTGTTAGATTGACACAAAAGTTGAGAAACTGAGTTTATAGGTTATGTCATACTATTGACAAATGTTGATAGTGTTAAGTAAATTATTAGTTTAAATCACTCTGCAATCAATCGTAATTCAGTCGATTGAGAAGAAACAGCGCGTATTGCTAGTCAAACATTTAAAATAACAAATTATAACCTCTAACCTGTCAGAACAGTGCGACCAAACAAACGAACTAAACCGACCAATCACCACGCGCGGAGTTAGAATTTAACTGTGTTTAGCAAGAATTTCAAATTCCAATTTTAGTAAATGTTTTATTCAACTTTACCATTTACAATAACAAATTTTAATTAATTTCAAATTATGTACAATGTTTTAGTAAACAAAATATATTTCTATAGTTAAAATTTGTGCAATTCTTATTTTCATTCAATTCCTTGTTCCTATTGTGCAATTTAATAATATTCATATCAATAAATATTCTACCGAGAAAAAGACGTTGTCACGTAAAATCTTCGCCCGTAAAACCGACTTTACAGGCAACCATAATTTTTAAATAGTAAAATTACAACGCAAGAGTGCCCTGAAACCATTCTTTTAATCAACCTTTAATATTGAATTTCACTGTATTATCTTTTCATTTTACTTTATAAATACGCATGTAATATGTGACATGTTAATACCCTATATGATTGTACTCAGTTTGTTTACAAATTTACTTACTTTCTTATTTTCTTGCTGCTATCATTGTTACCCATAAAATCGATATAAAAATATTTGCTAACGTTCAGCCAAATCCCATGGAGTGACGTGCAATCACCGAACTTCAGTCTTGCCAATATATAAATGAAGCTTCATGCAAAATTTCTATTCTATGGGTCGGTTAGTTTTCGAGAGATTGTACGGATAGATAAGCAGATAGACAGAAATGACGTTTTTCCAGCCCTACGAGTAACAGGCTTCGCTAACGCTCAGCCAATAATCTTACTGGGTATTTTCGATGGTTTCTAGTACTTAGCACCTTCAATTTTCATTGAAGGAGGAGCTCTTCTTATTGGAAAACACTATTTTATATTATTTGATAAAATAAAAGTCACAATTATCGAATACTTTTATTTTTGTCACACGAGGCCTTTTGACATCGAAGATGCCATCGTCAGGTGCGATTCAAAAATTTGAAATAATATAATTATTTTAAATTTTAAAACAATATAATCAACTGAATAAAGCTTAATACAAGATTTTATTAGTTAAAATTAAAAAATAAAATAACTATTAATATTAATATGTGTATGAAAGTTTGAGTCAAAAAGAATTTAGTTATATTTTAAAGAAAGGGTAAATTTTTATGTCGAAAGGCTTCGTGTGTAAAAATATAATTATAAGATAAGTGTGACTTTTCTTTTCTCAAATAATAGAGAAAAAGTAAATGTTTATGTTAATGTTTTAAAATTATGGCGTTTCGTAGAAAAAGTGAATTTCTAGAAATGCGTTACAGGTCATAAAAATGTCATAAAAACTCCTATTTTAGGACTAATTTATTCCTTTCACCAATATATCCCGATGTTATGATCTGTGGAAAGTATCATAACGCGTGTGTACGTTCGTATGTATAAATATACGCTAAACAATAGCTATCTTAATTTTGGATAATTCATAAAACATCCTACATAATAGACAAACATTCAGTCTACTGTAAACAATATCTTCACAAAATTTGTTTGTTCTATTATCTCCATACGTTTCAAAGCTTTATGAAATATACAAGATTTCATAAAATGTCTTTTCTATTTCAATGCTGCTCTCTACGTCGCGGGCTGTAATGGTAAGCAACAAGTCGTCAGCAATGAGGTAAACATGTTGCGCCTTATCATCCCATTTACATACCTGGCAGCAATTGTCGGCTTCTCCAAGACGTCGTTTATCATTTGATATATTTACCTGATAATTTACATAGATTCAATTCCATGTGCGAATCCAAGGTTTACAACATTGACGTCAATTACTATCATTGTCATTCCTTCCATGTTGCATCGATCATGAAAGAATGAGACTTTATTTATAAGCCTCTCTACACGTCACCGCTTTAACAGCGGAGAATAAACAGGCTCTTCCTATCTTATCTAATCAGTGCAAACACAGCTTTATCTTATCTCTGTTGGATTATTCTCCAAGACAGACGTGTCCTATGGCACATCGGTTAGCAAATCGATTATGAACCTTGGATGGGATAAAAGCGTATTTTTAGTTCAAATCCACTTAATCTTCTACTTAGTGCAGCGTCGAAAATCAGACACTTTCTCATACTTGACTCCTGGAATCTGAAGTCCAGTCTGAAGAAATACAAAAAATTACGCAACGGCAAAGCTCAAAAAGGACTCTTCGCATGGTTTCGTCATCAGAGACACTTAGACTACAAAAGAAGTCTTTCTGTTTCCCTGGCAGCCATCCAGTATAATCCAGATGGAGGGATGTTCTCATTATGTCACCAGATGCTCTATGATGTTTTAGACACGATCCCAAATGACGGTGGAGCACCCGAGTTTTTTTTTTACACATAACGCACTATGGTGGGCGCATTTATTAAATGGAAATGTTGAGTTAAAATTCATTTCACCTTCCTCTGAACGCAGCGTATGGAAGTAAAGTCCATATTCACTACACTAACCCCAGTAGTATGAATAATATTGATGAAATATATTGTATGTTTCTAGGCTGAACTTAAAACTGACAGGTTTGAATTCGCTATTATATCAGTTGAATACATATTTTTACATGAGTTGTCCGTAGCTAATACGCCCCCACTAAAGTACTATTTTTATATCCGTCGTATAATATGTTAAACGTTAAATCCCAAAGTATAAAGACGCAAATTCCAGAAATATTAGTTATTGTTTGTTTTTGACGATGGAAGGATTGTGAAGGAAACAGGATTGTTCCAAACATTTGCCATCGTTAAGTGAAACAAAAAATCAGTTACAATACGTTTCGACTTCTGCAGTTTGATCTCTTCTTCAGGTAAATAACTAACCTAACACATAATTTCAAACTAGGACAAAATAAACAAATCATACCAGAGCGTTGTGACACGCCTATGTCAGTAATCACAACCACCAGTTTCAACTTCACTAACTCTAAAACATGCAGTTAATGGAAAAATTAAACACAGCAATGTGTAGAACGTAATGTTACTGATTTCCTTCATTAGGAATGGTAGTAAGGAAGATGAAACTACTAAATTCAGAGTTTAGTCTAATTACAATTCTCAGCCAGCACTTTCATAACTTTGAGGTTATCGCTACAGTAATTGGCCAATTCAAAGACATTTGCAACTATCCGTGATCAATTCTTAAAAATTTTCGTTATCTTAATACCTTACAAGAACAATTTTGAATGAAGTTAGTGTTGTAATTTTAAAGAAAACACCAAGAAAATGGTCAAAAGCATCACTTACAAATCGATAAGAAATAAGTGTAACTAGCAGCAATTGTGGTAATGCGGTATCATCTTTACGTGAGTGCGCATGCGTCGCAGATGACAGCGGTCTCACGGGCAACCTACGGTAGTTGTTCCGAGCTCTGCCGCTGCCGCTACGGCGTCAGTGTCGCGCTATTGTTAGCTTTGGCTACACGTGAGTTGAACGGTGATTCCCTTCCTCACGGTTTGTTTACGTACCGGTTCTGGTTGTTTACTACCCGAACGTGAAATAGTAATGGCGATTTTCAACATCACGTGTCGCTCAATATGCCGTTGCAGTTCGGCGGGGAACGTACTTTGTCTGTTTAAATAAAACTGTAAGACAATATAACCTTAATTTCGCAGAGTAACCTTTGTTTACGCAATACTTGAAGTGTACAGAGAAGTGAGTGCCGTTCCGTCACAGATTAAGATGCCAAGCGACGATTGTGTTAATTAAGTGTAACAGTGATATAAATAATGTGATTACAGTAAGGTTAAAATTGAGTACCCTTTTTACTCTGCCTAGTTGAACACGGCTTATTCCATTGACAACCGTTAGGTTTCAGTTTTATATGTATTTTTAACGAGTATTAATTCAAACGAGAGCTTTAACTATTTCTACAATTTAATTTATAAATTCTGCACTCCTAAGAATACTATATAGAGGGCATAAGTACAATGCAATGATATCAAGTAAAGAAATACTAATACCAATATATAGTAGATCTATAGATATATTTTAGTAATTTTTATTGATATTACTAAATAATTTATCTTATATTTTGCCTTCATACCCTTCGCACTTATTACAGTTTCTTGAGAAGAATTTAGTAAAAAACGCTGTAATATTAGCTTGAGTCAACAATGACATGTCAGTCAATTAATTTAAGTGGTACCTATATTTATTAATCATAATGTATGGTGTGGTTAGAAAATATTCAAAATTACCAAATCATTTAAAAATATATTTTAAACCCCAAAATACTACAATTAAACAAGCCCACGAACAAAAAAAATAGATGAAATGACTTATTAATATCAAAATTGAGAAATTAAAATGTAAATATATGTTTATCAACATTTTTTAATATTGCACAGTAAATTTTATTAGAAGTGTTTGTTTATTGCAATAAAATTACTTTTAAGTTACATGTTACAAATATTTAAAATGATACACCAATTTGAAAGGGACTTCGTTATGACCTTTTAAGTTAGTTTGGATAGTTTCATAGTAATTACCATTTATTTACTAAGTTGATTCAATTTTGAAATAATTTAAAATCAGTATATGCTAAGGAGATAATTAGCAACGTGTTACAATATTTTATTGGTGAAACGTTGAATAACGTACATTCGTAGTGCTACAGTGTAAAATTGAAGCAAGAATCAACTTTGCAAAGTTTTTAAGTTGTGAAGTAGGCTTTCAGAAAAGTTTAAGAGCCTTTCGCTGCACAATTATTTGTTGTAGGGCGGACTTACAAGGAGTATTTTTACTTCAGCATTTCAATTGTATTATACCAGGAGTTTTTATGATAAAAACTTCTTCTCTTAGGAGGTGGGTGAAAATTACATCTGCACATAAAACAGCTAGAAAATTGTTATTGTTATTAAAGTAGTGGAAGTGTTTGAAAAGGTTCAATCCCATCTCTCTTGAGTAATTTACTAAATAAACTATGGCTATTTAAATAAACATCGGTTAATAATAACAAAAGATTGAAGTTGCGGAAATTCCCATAAGAAATACATTCCTGGAAACACATGTTATTATTAGAAATACTCTGTTAAATGTAATAATCTGTTCTGTATAAACATTGCAATACGGTACATGAAAGCACAACTATACGTTTAATTAATTTAACCACCATTTTAAAGTTCTTGTAATTTATTTTTGAAATCGTCAAATAAGCTTAATAGTAATAGCAAGTTCGTATTTGAACCTGTTCTGCAACCACTGTTGAGCACAGAGTTAAAAAAATGCGCTGACAATAAAATTGAAGGTTTGATTTTTAATTTAATCCTAACTGTAAATGTTTGCAAATATTAAGTATAAAGTGTGAAAAATCAATACTGTAATGCTCATATAAAAAGTAAATTATAATCTAGTTTTTACAACAGATTTAACACTGTAAAAATCCTATTTAGTTAATTTTTTACAGAAATAGAGATCTAGGTTCTTATAAAACTTCTCGATTAAAAGCACGTAAACTTAAATGTGCTACTAGAAATATCTAAGATTGAAAGTAAATTCGCATGAAAATGAGACAAATCATAGCGTCGAAAATATAATTAATTCGACAGAAATACACACGTAAAATAAACCCCTTTTAAATTCCCTTAACATTGAAGCTGTTAATCATAAGGACTGCTATAATATGAACCTAATAAATGCTTACTTCCATATACAATCTACATTGAGCACTATCATTAATTACTGGACAGCTGAGGACCTAGGACCAAACTGGCCTAAAATATTTTTATTTTTACCGAAATCACGGGAGTAATTCCATCAAATACCATGGAAGGTTGAAGAGAAATTCGAGTTATTTCAAGGTCCCTTATAAAACTTGTTTCACTCTCCGACTTCAGGATCCCATAACACTGTCCTTAAACTTAAACTTAAACCTAAAACTAATCACGAGTTTGGGATATATTTGTGTGACTATGACTCATCTCAGTAGTGTTTATAATGTAGTTTAAAAGGAAGACTGTGACTGTTTTTGAAATGCGTCAAAAGCCTGGGTACGGCTATTCTCTTATAAGCACCTAAAATGTGTTTTCTTTATTAAAATTTAACAACACCACGTGCCATTATTCAAAGAAGGGACTCATTTTCCATGTGCATACAGAACGCTGTACGTATTATTGGCCGTTTGAATTTATCAAATCTCTTAACTTTTGTCGGTGACAGATAAGTTGTTTATAATTAGAGTTAATTTATTTGTGTACTTAGGTGTTATCATAATAAAAAGGTAATAGAGGAACCCAGAATCTTTTCATGGGAAACAAATTCATGTACTTCACACCACTCGTCAGTCAAATGGTGGATCAGCACCGCTTATGTTGGTTGCCAAGCCTCTGGGAATGGATACCAATCGCCACTTTAATTCGCTAACTTGGTCTTCTGATTACTTTTACTTCGACTCTGGGGTCCTTTTTGTTGCCAACTAATTCGGACTTTTTCCATTTATTAAGTTTGTTGCAGTGTTGAAAGTTTCTTGTATAAGGAAAAACGTACTTAATTTGAATTTAGAGTTAATTAATGTAATTGTCTTTTAAAGTATAATGACCTTCGGAGATGGGCTGATTACACCATATGGGCAAAAATTTCGAATATTTATTTAGTATGTTATTTAAAAAATTAATGAAATGAATTATTTTCTCGCTTACACTTTATTTAGTATATGTTTTTACTGTTATAACAGGAAATGCGCCAGAAAAACACTGTTTCATCTCTTCCGTAATATTTCAAGAGAATATAAAATAAACAGAAATTCCAGTTAATTCTCTAATTACGGTTTATCAGCTTTAAAAAACTATATACTAGTTGCATTTTTATAAGCCATCCAAAACCGGAACATTATAAGTTATGAAGTTTTTTTATAAAACTGCGTACTTAATGTTGTGATTGGGCAAACGTTTTTGATGCATGATGCAACAAATACTGTACTTTACTATACAGCATTCAAATCTTTGTTTAAACTAAGCTGGGGTATCATACCAACTTGACATTGCAATTAATGAAATAATGTTCGCAACTTACTTAAATATTATTATTGTTGCTTAACAAACATTTTCAACAGCATAAAATGTATTCTAATACAATATTTACGATTGCGTTTTACTAAAATATAACCAAAGTAGATGTGTAATGAGAACGTGTCATTATGCTGTGTTAAATGTTAAGAAGTACTTTTAATACTAATTGCAATGTCAGTTATGGCAGGAATAAAATAAACAAATTATCTTTGATAATCAACAAATAAAACCGTAGTACGCTACTGTCAGAAAATGCACCAATTGGGCTGCATCGACAATAAACTAGTTGAAATCTAAACATCCAATTAATGATAGCGTAATCCACTCTCATATTCGTCGATACCAGGACCTTTAACCTTTAACGAAAACCTCTCATCAGTGTCAGGGAAAACCTGTGCTGAAACTAGTCTGTATAACACTTTGTCAAAGACTGACCGACCCACGTCCAGATGCGGACGCTCGGACGTCAGCTGAATGAGTCTCTTCCTAATTACAACGTCGCTGTGTGTAGGGACTGATATAACAGCCCATAGGACAATCAAAGCCCGTTCGTTTAGCATAACAGACTCGCTGGTAAAACACACTAAAATGATTTCACGATTTTAAAAAACAAAGTTTAAATTTACCTCTCATCAGTGTAAGAGGAAAACCTGTGCTGAAACGAGTCTGTATACACTCTGTCAAAGACTGACAGACCCACGTCCAGATGCGGACGCTCGGACGTCAGCTGAATGAGTCTCTTCCTAATTACAACGTCGCTGTGTGTAGGGACTGATATAACAGCCCATAGGACAATCAAAGCCCGTTCGTTTAGCATAACAGACTCGGTGGTAAAACACACTAAAAAGATTTCAATGATTTTAAAAAACAAAGTTTAAATTTACCTCTCATCAGTGTAAGAGGAAAACCTGTGCTGAAACGAGTCTATATACACTCTATCAAAGACTGACAGACCCACGTCTAGATCCGGACGCTCGGACGTCAGCTCAATGAGTCTCTTCCTAATTACAACGTCGCTGTGTGTAGGGACTGATATAACAGCCCATAGGACAATCAAAGCCCGTTCGTTTAGCATAACAGACTCGGTGGTAAAACACACTAAAATGATTTCACGATTTTAAAAAACAAAGTTTAAATTTACCTCTCATCAGTGTAAGAGGAAACCCTGTGCTGAAACGAGTCTGTATACACTCTGTCAAAGACTGACAGACCCACGTCCAGATCCGGACGCTCGGACGTCAGCTGAATGAGTCTCTTCCTAATTACAACGTCGCTGTGTGTAGGGACTGATATAACAGCCCATAGGACAATCAAAGCCCGTTCGTTTAGCATAACAGACTCGGTGGTAAAACACACTAAAATGATTTCACGATTTTAAAAAACAAAGTTTAAATTTACCTCTCATCAGTGTAAGAGGAAAACCTGTGCTGAAACGAGTCTGTATACACTCTGTCAAAGACTGACAGACCCACGTCCAGATGCGGACGCTCGGACGTCAGCTGAATGAGTCTCTTCCTAATTACAACGTCGCTGTGTGTAGGGACTGATATAACAGCCCATAGGACAATCAAAGCCCGTTCGTTTAGCATAACAGACTCGGTGGTAAAACACACTAAAAAGATTTCACGATTTTAAAAAACAAAGTTTAAATTTACCTCTCATCAGTGTAAGAGGAAAACCTGTGCTGAAACGAGTCTATATACACTCTATCAAAGACTGACAGACCCACGTCTAGATCCGGACGCTCGCTCGGACGTCAGCTCAATGAGTCTCTTCCTAATTACAACGTCGCTGTGCATAGGGACTGATATAACAGCCCATAGGACAATCAAAGCCCGTTCGTTTAGCATAACAGACTCAGTGGTAAAACACACTAAAATGATTTCACGATTTTAAAAAACAAAGTTTAAATTTACCTCTCATCAGTGTAAGAGGAAAACCTGTGCTGAAACGAGTCTGTATACACTCTGTCAAAGACTGACAGACCCACGTCCAGATCCGGACGCTCGGACGTCAGCTGAATGAGTCTCTTCCTAATTACAACGTCGCTGTGTGTAGGGACTGATATAACAGCCCATAGGACAATCAAAGCCCGTTCGTTTAGCATAACAGGCTCGCTGGTAAAACTCACTAAACTTATTTCACGATTTTAAAAAACAAAGTGGAAATTTTTACGCGTAAAGTAATTGGTAACTCCAAAAAATACTTCTAACGGTACTTTGACGAAGCGTGGCTTTACGTAAATTCTGAATATAGCCAACATAAACAGCTGTACATATGTATAAACATGTCAATAATTACGAATACATAGTTAAATGCTCAAACGTTGCCAAATGGATGTAACATTTTGCCAATAGGAGGAATCAAATACCCGTGTAGTGCCTTTGTAACATATACAGACCGAGTGCTTGTTCGGTACTTTGTTCCCTGTAACTTAAGTAATTGATCACTTTGATCACTCCAAAGCATACTCCAAACAGTACTTTAACGAATAGTACTGTACGGAAATCTTGAATATAGCGAACATAAACAGCTGTACAGTTATGTAAACATGTCAATGATTACAGAGGTATAATTATAAGTTCACACGTTGTCAAACGGTTTTAACATTTTGTCAATAGGTGCAATAAAATACCAGTGTAGTGCCTGATGTAACATGTTCAGACTGTGTGTTTGTTCGGTACTTTGTCCCATGTAACTTTGTTCCTAAATGTAACAGCTCTCCGTTCCGTCAACATTCTGAAAGCTTTCCATCACCGACAACCAAAACCTTTACCGATAACTGATAGCACATATCATGTTTATTGTAGGCTTTGTGTCGGCTGTAACAGCGCTTCACATGTTTGTTAAAATAACGCGCTTCTGTCATATGTATTGAACATGAATTTTTAGTCAGAAATCAGTAGCAATAAATAATGAAATAAATTTTAGTTTAGTGAAATTCTTTAAAATAAATACTTTTAGGTAACATATCCTACTATAATTTCTGATGCAACCCGCTTTGAATTATTGTGTACTTTATAGGGCATTTTATGTTTACAGTTTGATCTGACCAATAATGCTAAATTTCATGAAGGAAAGATTCATGAAACATACGATTGATTTTATTAAATTATGTCGGTATGTTATCTTTGATCATATTAATTGCATTTCGGAACAATGCAACAGAACAACTCTTTGAATCGTTCAAGTTGTTTTGTTACAAAAGCTGCGTAAATACCACAGAATTGTACTTAAAGTGATCGTTGAGTTAAAAAATATGGGCATTTCATTTTACCGTATAAGGAGACTAAATAAATATTTCTTAGACTACCTGAAAAGCTGAAAAACAGTGAAAGGTAAACTTCAGTCTCAGGCTTAGAGGACGAAGATAATGTATTAGCTCACTATCCTTGCGAAAATTTACACCTCATATCTGATATATTTATTAAAATTTATTAAGTTAAATACTTTTTGTTACTAGTTCAATACTCTCGATATTGAAAATTTATGCATGAAAGTATAAATTAATAACTAGGCACTGATGTTATTAATTTAGCGTGGGTAATGGGTCCATAACGTTTATTCTATCAATTTTCAATATAAATAAAAGTCTAAAGATCCATCAAAATGCTTAGTTTAATACCTGAACAAATTACGACAACTATTCTATTCCCAAAATTACCAGTTAAATTTTCTACATTACAACTGAGACATTCTGAATATATATAACGATTAGACTATTTATTTAGTAAAATAGTTTTTTACATAAACAAAGCAGGTTTTTGCAAAATTTGGTAGCATGGTACAACTTTTAACAATTTAGTTCTAGAGAACACTTTGTCACTTTCAAATTTTAAGATCAGAATTTAGCACATTCATTACCGAATAATAAAATAACGGAGTGTGACAAAACTTGTAGAATCTGAAACTGAGCCGTTTGGTAGCCAAAGTGTTAAACGACATTAACTTTTATAAAAATTAGCAGCCCATGAGTATATATAAAATTATTTATTTATTACTTAACTTTTGACCATATGAGTGAAAACATTGAACTGTTGGGTGATATATAATGTTGAAATATAATGAATACGGTTAAATTTTCTAAAACGACCTATGCATAGTCAGTTGACTTGAAGGTTTAACACATTCTAGTTTACATATTTACATCATATGGATTTCATCAGCTCTGATCAAAGTGTTTTTAGCTGCCGTTACTTCAATGATTACATCCGGAAACATATTGTTCATACTTGTAAATTGTTAAAAATGTTTTAAGCAATGTGGGCATATGGACGTAGAACATGTTAAACGCCATAGATTTTTGTCCGACTATTTCCGTTGTCTCTATTTTAAAAATAGTTTATTGAACATTATTCACTGTACAAAATTTATAATGCATTGATGTCCTACCTAATCAGGTACGAAAATATCTATTTTATGTGGTGTGACAACAGGTGGTTAATTCCATATATGCCATCATAGTATGACTTTTATCAAGTTTTGTAAAACATTATATTCTTGTTTATGAGTGAAATAATCTCTCTTTGTTAAACTTTTAGTGTTTTTCACATTACTTTTTCCTTTATCGTACTTAACATTTTCTGATTCAGAAATCTATTAAATTCAACAGTAATACAAAACGTTTTGTCTATTTGAAAAATTACATTCAATCTCAATTCCACCTTAATACTACTGTATGTACTGTATATTTGTAAATGAAGGAGGAGATTATTCCAGGTATATTGATAAGTAGTTTCATGGATAAATTGATGGTCTGGAACAATATAAGTTGCCGGTTTATCCGATGTTATGTTGAGATATCCAGTGTAATTGAATGTCTGTCAACTTTATTCCCTCCTATTTTCAAATTTACTTCGTCCATTATCTCCCAGATCCAGCGATAGTATCATTGGTCCGTAGTTAAAAATTCAGTTACATTTCCCTAACATTTATAATTTATTGTTGTCGTTTCACACCTTTACCACCACCCAAAATTTTAGTTTTTCTAGAAAGTTACAGTTAGGTAATTGAACTTTGCTAACTGTCATTCCATGCATTCATGATCAAGGGGTTCAGCTTTAGTACAAAACTACACAATTAACATTTACATTATTTTCTTTCCCTGCACAATCAATTTAGTATGAATAATTATATAATCATTTATGTCTCAGTAAATATTTACAATGAAATTTAAAAATATTTATTTTAAAATACTAAACCGTATTTAACCATTTGCTATGGTTTAGCAATACATAAAAATACCGAGCTTAGAGCCTACCTTAATAAAATAATAAATAGTGCGACTTGGCTGTGGAACAAGTTCTCTAAAACAGTATGTACATGTTCCAAGCCAATAAATAACATACCAAAGAATAATAGGTATTAAACAAAAGGCAAAATTTCATTCTTAATAAATATGGGTGTGACGTAAAACTTTACAAAAGAATTACACATAATCAGCTAAAACTATAATAAAACTAATATTTTAACAAAGTTAAACAAGAACAACATCGCCTATACCATATTATACATACTTCTAATAGTACTCAAAATAACTATTTAAAACTTATTAACAATCAATAACTATAATAAATTAGACTAACTCATGATGTGCATGAGTTTTAATGTTCCCTCATAATTAAAAAGCCAATGTTTAATTTATTTTTATACTAATCTAGTGATCTTTACGAATTCAAGTCGGCTAGAATTTAAACATTTTAGCACGTAAAAACATAGATATAAAAAAAGACATGCGTTAAGAATTTTGAAACTTTTGGGTTTCTTTATAAATGGGATGAAGAAATACTGCGCGTGTCATGATTGTGTATTATAAGTTGTGTTTCATTATTACATTTAAAAAATCCATAATATGTTCATTTAAAAAAGAAAAAGAATTGTATGAATGATTGGATTGTTTCCCTATTTTTTAATACGGTTCTACCCTGTACTGGGAGCTTAATTAATTAACTGTCATCAGTTTAGAGGCCTAAACTGGTAGATGTTATCTGTAAGTCCTCTCCAGTTTATCATTTTAAATCTACATAGAACAAAACGATATGTCATTAAACATCACACAAGCCGTATCTAGGGACACATTCACAATACACATTTGGGGGGAAATTACAGTTCTGCGTTGAATAAATGATAGAACAATGCCCTGTGTGATTGCGTCTTCTCTGTCACATTATTATCTAAATGTCAAGCACACGCGGGTACACATCCGACACAATTGAACCATATCACTGTTTGTGGCTCGGTGCCTCTTGACTGTGTTTATGTTTGCGCTGAATCACATTGACCCCGATCGAATAATCAGGCGTCCGGCTTACACTACCAGTAGCCGTTCGCCTACCAAAGCTGAGGCACATAAAATACGTATTACTCATTGTGATCTGTCCTTCTTCACTGTGTTTATGTTTCCGCTGATCACATTGACCCGGATCGAATTATCAGGCGTCCGGCTTACACTACCAGTAGCCGTGCGCCTACCAAAGCTGAGGCACATAAAATACGTATCACTCGTTGTGATCTGTGCTTCTTCACTGTGTTTATGTTTCCGCTGATCACATTGACCCGGATCGAATTATCAGGCGTCCGGCTTACACTACCAGTAGCCGTGCGCCTACCAAAGCTGAGGCACATAAAATACGTATCACTCGTTGTGATCTGTGCTTCTTCACTGTGTTTATGATTCCGCTGATCACCTTGACCCCGATAGAACTATCAGGCGTCCGGCTTACTAGTAGCCGTGCGCCTACCCCGGCTGAGGTACCTAAAATATGTATCACTGATTGTGGCTCGGTGCCTCTTCATTTTTTTGATGTTTGCGATGTATCACATTGACCTCAATTAAACCATCAGGCCGTTTGGCTCATGTGGGTGTTCGACTACCCCGGCTATGGCACATGAAATAATACCCCTGTTAAGTGGTACTTATCCCTGAACATTGCAAGTTAACTTTGGCTGTGTCCGATCCCGAGCCAAATGGGGTTATATTGGACTATTTCCCTGCAACCATTGTCATTACGGTAGTTGTAAATCCTAAAACCGGCGGTAAACTTCTTCATAGTGGATTTCTGAGTCTACTGAAATCAACGTACACTTTGCTTCTTTAATTTTTTTATATGAATGTTATGTTACAAATAAATTATACCACGTAATTGTATTCAAAAATAGTGACGTAAAACATATATGAGATAAAACGTTATTACGGATAAGCCACGAAGTGGTGGATTACAATATGAAAAGCATGATTTATTGGTCTGCCACAGTAAATAATAGAGATATCCGTATTGTTCTGACTCCACATTCGATTTAATCCACTGGTTATTTGGTTATGATTAAATAATCACTCGCAATTAGTAACAAGGCTTCACCTTATTCATCCTTTGAGCTCATCCTTTACCTGTACAAACCTTAAATACGATATGTGTGCAAGTAGATTACTGATGGTATAAGCCGTGTTCATTTAGGGAAAACTCATATTCCTTTCAAATTTTCAAGAGTGGGACATTAACTGTACAAGTAACCAGTGCTAAGTGACAGTCCTTATGACGAGACCACGTGAGCAGACCTCCGTCCCCGACCCCTCCCCTCCCCCTCCCCATACCACCATGCTCACCGTCGCCCTGCTGCTGTGGTCGGTGCTGCACCGATGGCTCTATAAGCCTCCCCCCAAGCCCGTGCTGAAGAGAATCAAGAGCTCCTCAGGTAGTCACTCTCATCGCACCAGCACCAGCACGACCACCATGACCTCGGAAGAGACCATAGGACACCATCGACGCAGGTCCTCCAGCAAGACTCATGCACGACACTACCGCATCCGCTTGCCCATCGCGCAACGTAGAGCCAAGAGGTATTCTCATAAGCATAAGTAGACATTGTGTCGTGTTTATGTTCATTTATAATTTATTTTCCTCCACGGAAAACCTCAAGATATCACTTAAAAATCATCATGTATCGAACGTAAACAAAATAAATATATATTTGACTTATAGAATTATTCCTTAAACGGCAAAACAGTAATATAATTTATATTTACCCAAGTATTACCATGACTTAAGCAATAATACTCAACGTAGCTTACAGCAATTTATATTTCATCGATTAAACTTTTTTAGAAAGTACGAGTACGTTTACGACGATATATAATTCTTAGTAAGTTTAAGCGGTGAGGGTTTAAACGAACCGTAGGTTTGCGGGTTAAAGTCTGAGTTATGCTACGAAAGAGGCACTATTGATAAGTTTTAGAGTGATTTTACTGCGATAGAAAATGTTTCCAAACTGTAAACGTTAATCACCACGTAGATTTCACAAATTCAAATCTCATTAAGTCTTTTAAAGTGGAAGATAATGGATTTTCAACAAATATTGACCAATCGAAAACGGTTCTTTTCTTTTATAGAAATGTTTTATAAAACGGAAAATCAAACAGTCTACGTTCAGTGGAAAAATATGAACATACGAGGTCTTTCATTTCTAATTGTGCAAAAATCCTAACAAACCAATAAATACAAATTGCCGTAATTAATACATTCAGCTATCTTAAAAAAACTAAATTACATTTTCATGCTTGTTATTCATAACCCCATTTCAAGAGAGATCATCTGGAAAACGCTATCTGGGTTACCTGTATACCAGTATATAAACCTATACGACATATATGGAGACGACTGCAGTATTTTCTCGTATCCAGTCCCAGTTTGGCAAAGGGTAGGGTAAACAAGCTCTTTTCCCCACAAACATCTGCCCCAGCATCGATCTTGTTATTACTATGTCTGTGCTTTGCAGACACAAACAAGACCATCCGATGACCCAAGAACCACCGCCACATCTTAGTGATTAATCTGTAATAACGAGCATTTTGTGGTGTCATAACGATGACGATCATGCTGCAGTTATTTATCTGCATTATCATTAATTGATTTGATAATCTCACTACTTCATTGACTGTTGGCATGGGATTATGAAAATGTAACGTTTAAATTATAGCAACCTTCAAAAAAATAGCATGAACAGTTTATTTACCTTTGAAGATCTTGAATATGACCGTTGGTTTTCTCTACAACATATTTCACTGGTAGTTGCGTCATATACTTATTATGCTCATATAGTTATTTTCATTGTCACTGTTTATCACTGTAAAGGCAGTAACGACACAATAGCACAATGCGGTGTTGGGCACGGTATAGTAAAGCCATTCTGGTGTGTAACACATAGTGCAGGGTGTTACTGCATTGTAACAAATAATGCTCATACTTAATATTAAATATGTGTATAGCATACATATACCTGCAATGTTTCGTTATGGTTGAAAATTTAGTTATTATATTAAATTAAGAAATATTGTACTCACTACTAAAATAATTGTTCCGCCTCGTTTAGGTATACTACTGCTGTCATTCCATTGGAAAAATAAATAAATAGAATAATTGAATACAAACGAATTATTTATAGTCTCTTTATATTTCTCACTCTATCTTTCAGATTGTTATTTTGAACTAGATTCTGCCAATAACGGTTAACAATTAATCTTGTGAGTTTTTGTGACGGACGATTTCTAATAAAGCAAAAATCCCTCTTCCATCATCATGTGTGTCCCGTTCCATATGTAGATAAAATGGAACTGCGATTTACATGACCAACGTATCCCAGAACGGTCTGGCAGATAGAGGTATTAGTCGCACACGTTCGAATACACGAGCAGTTCACGCTATTCTACCCTAACAGGCAACAATAGCTGTTGTTGGTGCAGGAACCTAAAAGAGATAAAATATCCTCTTTTTAAAATATGTTTCTCAATCATATTTTGTATTAATCCTATGTGTTAATAACAGAAAAATCAAACAAAAATTATTGTTTTAACTTTTTTTTGTAAGAATAATAGTCAATGAATCTTCTATTTTTAAGTAAACAATCGAGACCGTATTCTCATGAAATTCAAATTGGTTCAGGTCTAACGGACTACAACAACCCTTTAACTCCTTTGGGGCGTTGGTAACTCCAAAAGGTCCTTGGATTTTAAAGGAGTTTGGAGTGATGTTAGTATTCGGCATCTTATCAGTACAGCCTAACAAATACCAGATCGCTCATTGCTCAAAATAATCCACATAAAACTGAGAATCTCCTTGGTTAGTATTTTATGTTCGACTACTGCTTAACGACATAAGATAAAACCAATCGACATTGGATGATAAACAAACTATTCTTATTTACACGTTATCATCAATATACTTCATCCATATTTTCACTGAAATATGTGTGTACACGTGTGTATATTTAATAAGTATAATACTTTGAAATTAAATTCTGAAAATTGTCTAGAATGCCAATGAGCTAAAGTAGAATTGATTGGTATAAATGCATAGTAATTTCATGATTATCAACCTGCGAGGAGTTCTGAAATATTGGGCAAACTGGACCAGTGCCGGTCTCCTGCCGTGGTAATGAGCACCTGAGACAGACCGACACAGATAATGCAAGGTATATTAATCTAACTTAACATACATAGTTGTCATAGAGCGAGAGTTCTGAAATATTGGGGCAAACTGGACCAGTGCCGGTCCCCTGCCGTGGTAACGAGCACCTGAGACAGACCGACACAGATAATGCAAGGTATATTAATCTAAACTTGAACATACATAGTTGTCATAGTGCGAGGAGTTCTGAAATATTGGGCAAAAACTGGACCAGTGCCGGTCTCCTACCGTGGTAATGAGCACCTGAGACAGACCGACACAGATAATGCAAGGTATATTAATCTAACTTGACATACATAGTTGTCATAGTGCGAGGAGTTCTGAATATTGGGCAAACTGAACCAGTGCCGGTCTTCCTGCCGTGGTAATGAGAACCTGAGACAGACCGACATAACAGATAATGCAAGGTATATTAATCTAACTTGACATACATAGTTGTCATAGTGCGAGGAGTTCTGAAATATTGGGCAAACTGGACCAGTGCCGGTCTCCTACCGTGGTAACGAGCACCTGAGACAGACCGACACAGATAATGCAAGGTATATTAATCTAACTTGACATACATAGTTGTCATTTAGTGCGAGGAGTTCTGAAATATTGGGCAAACTGGACCAGTGCCGGTCTCCTGCCGTGGTAATGAGCACCTGAGACAGACCGACACAGATAATGCAAGGTATATTAATCTAACTTGACATACATAGTTGTCATAGTGCGAGGAGTTCTGAAATATTGGGCAAAACTGGAGACCAGTGCCGGTCTCCTGCCGTGGTAATGAAGCACTGAGACAGACCGACACAGATAATGCAAGGTATATTAATCTAACTTAGACATACATAGTTGTCATAGCGTGAGGAGTTCTGAAATATTGGGCAAAACTGGACCAGCGCCAGTCTCCTGCCGTGGTAATGAGAACCTGAGACAGACCGACATACCTAATGCAAGGTATATTAATCTAACTTGAAATACATAGTTGTCATAGTGCGAGGAGTTCTGAAATATTGGGCAAAACTGGACCAGTGCCGGTCTCCTGCCGTGGTAATGAGCACCTGAGGACAGACCGACACAGATAATGCAAGGTATAATTAATCTAACTTAACATACATAGTTGTCATAGTGCGAGGAGTTCTGAAATATTGGGCAAACTGGACCAGTGCCGGTCTCCTGCCGTGGTAATGAGCACCTGAGACAGACCGACACAGATAATGCAAGGTATATTAATCTAACTTAACATACATAGTTGTCATAGTGCGAGGAGTTCTGAAAATATTGGGCAAACTGGACCAGTGCCGGTCTCCTGCCGTGGTAATGAGCACCTGAGACAGACCGACACAGATAATGCAAGGTATATTAATCTAACTTAACATACATAGTTGTCATAGAGCGAGGAGTTCTGAAATATTGGGCAAACTGGACCAGTGCCGGTCTCCTGCCGTGGTAATGAGCACCTGAGACAGACCGACACAGATAATGCAAGGTATATTAATCTAACTTAACATACATAGTTGTCATTAGTGCGAGGAGTTCTGAAAATATTGGGCAAAAACTGGACCAGTGCCGGTCTCCTGCCGTGGTAATGAGCACCTGAGACAGACCGACACAGATAAATGCAAGGTATATTAATCTAACTTAAACATACATAGTTGTCATAGAGCGAGGAGTTCTGAAATATTGGGCTAAACTGGACCAGTGGCCGGTCTCCTGCCGTGGTAATGAGCACCTGAGACAGACCGACACAGATAATGCAAGGTATATTAATCTAAACTTAACATACTTAGTTGTCATAGTGCGAGGAGTTCTGAAATATTGGGCAAACTGGACCAGTGCCGGTCTCCTGCCGTGGTAATGAGCACCTGAGGACAGACCGACACAGATAATGCAAGGTATATTAAATCTAACTTGAATACATAGTTGTCATAGTGCGAGGAGTTCTGAAATATGGGGCAAACTTAGCATCATAATGCAAGGTATATTAAATCTAACTTGACATACATAGTTGTCATAGTGCGAGGAGTTCTGAAATATTGGGCAAACTGGACCAGTGCCGGTCTCCGCCGTGGTAATGAGCACCTGAGACAGGACGACACAGTGCAAAGTTGTCATAGTGCGAGGAGTTCTGAAATATTGGGCAAACTGGACCAGTGCCGGTCTCCTGCCGTGGTAATGAGCACCTGAGACAGATGGACGCAGGTAATCCTAAATGACATCTGACAATTTCTGCCCCTGTCACCCCCCAGCCTCTCCCACGAAGCACCTGGGTTACTTCCACTAAGTCCACTACACTGTTATATTCTTACCGTAACCTATTTCAACGTTTAGTAATATAACTCTTTATATTATTTGTAGAGACCTTACATACCACCTGAACAAATACTTATGTTAACCTATAATATCTTTGTTGATGAATATAACCTAATATAGTTGATGAGAGACTTTTTTATATTTGTTTTGAATGGGTGTGAGTTTAAAAACAACCTTGTTTAATTTATTATTTTATGGACATGACCTTTTCGGATAGGTACCATTACTATTGTCTTTAATTATTTCCTCAACTCTCTATTATGCTCTTGATACAATTGTGAGTGAAGTTTTGTTTTGTATAAAATTTGATTGCTTTCTATTCAGGTAATTATTTTATAATCAGTGACAGTTTTAATGTTAAAATAAATATGGACCGAAATGATTGGGCAAGGGACTTACATTACGTTGTTCTCTATGTATGAATACTCTTTGCTATTTTATATTTTCGTCTGGGACGAAATAATATAATTGTATTTAAAAGGATTTAATAGATTAAGTTCCCATCTGCAACTCTCGACATGACTCTTTTAGCTCTAATATCATAGTTATTTCCAAGGTTTCGTTAAAAAACCAAATTAGCCATAAATCCAATGTTCTCATAGGATTAGTGAAGACAACGTAACCCATAATATGTTTGTTTTGTAACAATTTCCTTGTATGAACTTAGCTGTGTATATACAACACGTGAAATTTCCTGTATTAATTATCAATTTATTATTTATTTGAGATAACTAATTACACTATAACAAAATACTTTCTATACTTAAAGTTACATTCAAATAAGAAATAAACATGATTATACGTTTCAAGTACTTGGAACAATAAATAATAATATTATTTTTGAAGTCAGTCACATTTCCAAGAAATTTGTATAGTGCTTTGTATATGGTTATTAGATAAATATATTGCTTCCAAAATAATAAAAGTGCGTGTCAGTGTTTAAGGGAAGTCACTCAAATTAATGTTAAATGGAATAATTAAGTTGTAATCTGCCTAAGTACAGTACAACATTTAAAACGTTAATCTTTTGATTTGATGTGTGAAATAACACGTCTATATTATTTTCCTTCCCGTTTCATTTATAGTGATAGATATTATTAAAAGCTGAGCTTACTAAGAACGATATAATTTCAAATAACTGCAAATATATTCTTCTAAATAGCTTCTATATGGAATTGTTGTCAGAATTAGTAGGAGGAGGCAGTGACCCAAAAATGATGGCGCCAGTTGGTGGTTCCTTCCGGTCTCCAAAGCAAGTCTGCCGTGAAAGATACACTGCCACATATGTCGTAGCCAGCGATATATGAAGGACAGTTTCCGCCCAATTGTATATAACGTATTCTATCGACGAGTTTTCCATCCGCTTTCGCCACATTCTTAAAGTTTGGTGTTTTAATGCAAGGGTATTTTTAATCCCACCAAGTGCGTAAAGACAGGTAAAACGATGTGCGTGTGGTTAATTATTGGCAACACTGTTCAGTCGGGCGGTTTCAGCACAATATCGTGCTTTATGCGCACAGATAGTGGCCGAAATCTTATCAGTTGGCTTTCAGATAACGACAACACGGTGTTTCTGGGTACATATAACGGCATAGTGGTGCAATAAAGTGTGGGGTGGTAAAACACTGCATGTAAGCCCGTTCTGTGGCGAGTCGAGTAATGGAAGCTTTTAAAATACCGGCCATTACGTTCGCCATTGATCGATTCTTTGTTTCACTTCAATTATTCGTGACGCAGGAATAACTGGCCCCGGCGGTCGATCCATTTGCAGGTCATAAATATGGATAGATGGGCTAGTTGGGAATCGTGTACAAATTACAAGAATATAATTCTATTCGATCAATTACGAGTGTGCAAAGGATGATTTCATAACCATTTGACTTTACCTTTTTGTGCTTTCTAATTTTCCTAATAGACTTGAAACTGCATATCTCATATTAAAACAATAGTCTAAAAAATTAATAAAAGCCATTATGATAACTTTACTGGGTGAGCGCAAGCGAAAACTTATTCGCAAGTTCTCGTAAAAACCCGCATCTGCCTCTTCGTCCCATATTTACTAGGTACAGTAGTGGTCTAACAGATTAAACTAAACAGGTAGGCTGTAAGATTGAAATTTTGCTTTCATAACTGTATACACAAGGAATACAACAATCATTCTAGTAACTAAAGCTGAAAGGGAGTTGTACTAATTATAACAAGTGGTGTCCAAGGAATGTATAAATTATTGATATGTTTGTTAAATTATTCGCATTATTATGCAGTATTTGTAATCACACAAGACAAAATATTCTTATGGCCTGTAGTATGGCCTTAAGTATTGTTATAAAGCGTAATCATTTTGAAGCGTTAAATGTGTAAAAGTTGTATCCAGACTTATTCAAGAAATAGTTTGAGATCTAGTCGGGATGGAGATCGGAATAAGGGTATTTCTAAACACACGAATAAAAATATAATATTCCCACGGCTTGTGCATTATTGTTATAGAAAATAATATTTTTTAAGCTTTAAATGTGTAGAAGTTATTTTCAGACTTACTCAAAATATAGTTTGAGACCTAGTTGGAATGGAGATCGGAATGAGAGGCTATCAAACATTCATTAAATACAAAACCATTTTTTTAGAATATTACATTTTCTTAGCTTGCCACACTTAAAATCTACTTAGTTAGACGAATAAACAATAGATATATCACCATCATAATACTGCATAAAAATTCTGAAGCTAATTTTTATCCTCACATTTACAAGGTACAAAGATATTTTTAAAGATAATTTTGAAGTCAAGTTGAAGCCCGCACGCTGACCTGACTCGGGAATGCAATTAAATTGTATTAGAACACAAAGGTCCGTTATGAGTTCGGTATACGTGTACAATTCTGATATTAAACGTGTTTAATAATCATTGAAGCTACCATCCTGTGGTGCTGTCATGAATACCCTATCAAGTATATAAACGTACAAAAAATAAACGTTTAAAATGGGTTAATGTGCTTTTTGGAATTATCCTCATGCCAGGACATTTCAAGGATTTTGTATACGCTCGCCAGTCCATACATCGCCCCATAAAACAATGTTTCATTACAGCACTAGCGTGTAAACATGAGAAAATCGTAATTTCCGACTCATTCAATCCAAACGTGATACGGGAATAATAATAAGCTATCCGTTAAGATAAAACCGCTGGTCCATTACGTAATTGTTAGCGAAACTTATCACTGTTATCATAGGAAGGGCATGAATATTTAATTTCTGTTTGTCTGTCCATCTGTCTATCTGTCTTCCGTACAATACCCTACGAGGTGACCTACAGACTTGAAATTTTGCTAGAAGCTTAATTTCTACACAGGCAATATCAAATACGATCATGGTGCATGTCACTCCTTTGGATTTGGCAGAGCGTTAGTGAATATTTTTACATTACCCTTATTGGTAACAATGATGGCAACGAGAAAATATCAGAACAATAAAATGTATAAACAAACCGAATACGATAAAATGATGTTTTATTGTAAAATCTTAGTATATGTAACAAAACTATTAACAAGATAAATCAAGAAAGATATAATTTGCAGATTTTAAATTTTGAATTAAACGTTACCTCTTCATAGGCAAAAATAAATAGTATGATGGCTCATGTTTATCCATGGGTGTCATTGAATCATATCGCTAAGTTGGCTGGAAAAGCCTTTTTTGTCTATCGGTTGATGTTAAAATATATTTTCTCTTTGATCGGCAATTTGTTTGACTGTTCACAGATCATCTCGATTGTGAAAAGAGCTGCCGTCTTGGAACTTTTGCATGCGAAATCAGTGAATAAAATTACATAATACTTGAAGAAAGTATTTTGTCATTAGTACAACATTTGCATTTCGGATATTTGCCGTACTGTAAATACTGTGTTTGTGAAGTGTGGGTGGTGAGTAACTTATATTCACACAAAGTTTTAAATTAGAAAAAAATAGTTAAACGGTTTGAAAAGAAGTAGTTATACTAAGTATTGTAAAGCGAAATGGAAACAGATCACAAGTTCAAACGCAGTATACTGAAATTTGTATAGTTATATTTATTAATACATTTTGTAAGGTGGTTTAAAAAGGACTTTATAGGAATATTCCTTGTAAGGTATCGTAATAAGCACTTCTGAGATAGTTATTGGGAATATTCCAACTCTGGATCTAATATAAAGTAATTGGAATTCAGGTTTAAAGGAAACTGTGTCAAAGTTGGGCACTGAGACAGCTTCTGTGAGCAGCACTTTACAAAATTACATATTTGTTTAAGTGACTGTTCAGCTTATGTATTTTGAATGGTTTCTATGACTTCAGTAGCTTTTTAGTTATTTAGACCAATGGAGCTCCTCTAACAGGAAGATGAACTCGAGCTAAACATTCCTATTGAATGAACTCATCCTATTATAGTTACGTTATATGTAAACTCATGTATACACGTTATGAAGACTCGGTTGCTCCACCATGATAAGAGATCGTATCTAAAACTCTGTAGTGAAGTCTGTTGTGGACCTGATGAGACAATAAGAATAAGTCTTCACCCAGATTGCACTAAATTTGATAGTATAGATGTCTTTGATGTCGAAAAGATTTACAGAGCAATTTTGAGCTTCTTCATTGCCTAATATTGTTGAATCTCTTCAGACGAACATGACTCTAGAATCCAGGAGTCAAGTCTGTGACAGCGTCAGGTTCCAGACGCTGTACTAAGACGATGGAGAAGTGCTAAACTCAACATTCACATTTGCCTGCTTGCTTTCATACACAATTTTTCCTGCTGTGATAATTATTAAAAAATAAAAAGGAGTGACTTGAAAAGAATAAAAACTCGTTATTTAAAACTGATGTAAAAATAATGTGTATATCTTTACTTTACGTTTGTTAATGTGGTTCGAAATAGACCCCAAATCATTCACTTTATAATAGTTTTTAAACTGTAATTAAAGCTAAACTTCCCACTAATATATTAAAGCTAATCTGCCACACATGCCGGATTAAAATAATTACGGAGTGTTTTGAAACAACAAGTACAATTACTTTGAAGATTTAAAAGTAAAGTAATATACTATTACTTTAGCACCTCTCACCATTTTATACATCTCTATAAATTTAGAGATGACATTACATTTTAATGCAAGTGTAGTTTGATCCTTGTAGTAAAGTATAAAAATAAATATGCTCAATTGTACGCAAGAGTAGGTTCGTACAAAATTTTAACACAATCGACCTAAAGCTTTCGCATTATGAAAGAATATTATATTATATTATATTCTTATGTATTATATTATATATACAATACATTATACACATTAATACAAAATTGCTCATAAACATATTCTTTATACATTTCTATATTTCTCCTTCCAATATTTGAACGGTACCGTTTTCTCGAAACAACGTTACGTATAAATCTTGAGAAGCAAGGAAAACGTCAAACGTAATAAGTGACACGATAGTGACCTAAAACTTACAAAGTGAGCTAACTTAGTTTGGTGTTTCTCAGAGTAGAAAGCTTCCTGACAACGTTAAGTATTTACCGCATGTGAGGGAGCAGGAGTGCAGAAAATTGTACTTAATAGAACACAATGTAACCTTTCTTTAATAAATCTTTATAAAAGTTCTTCCACGAAATTGCTCACTTGAAAATTATATTAAATAAAATATTGTTGTCAAAGTTTTCAGGTAATATAAAATATTACTAACCTTTACTCAGAAACTTAGTAAGGCAGCCGAGCGTGTACTTAACATCACAAATATCCCAAGAAGTTTGCATTAATACCAACGGTGCAGTGTAGCGGATAACCAGTTCTCAAGATCATCAGATCGCAAGATCACCAGTTTAAGCAACTTTTGATACATCAAATTAGTGACATATTACTAGTTATACTGTATGAACAGTTCATTATTCTTAATTTAAAAGTTTATTTTCTTTCTTGGCCATTTCCATATAATAATGTAATATACACGGGGTTTACTTCTAATGGCTCTGCTACTATACAACTTTACTTAACGTCAATGACTTAATTAAAACTTAAATTTTAATTTGTATATTTTAGTTTTGTGTGACCAATTAAAAATCAAAGGAGCAAAGGAAAGATAAAACAAATAATTTACACTAAAACCTGTTTTACCACCGACGCGACGGGAACTAGCTAAATTTAGCGAGCTCTTTTGACTTGTCCTAATAGATAACCTTTGACTACGTAGTGACCTTGCTACGTAGTTAAGTTTATGATCTTGTAGGAACAAAAGACACGTGTATTTTCTGACATGGTTGTTTTTGATTTCCCATGTACAAGGTCGGAGGCTATCCCCACTCCACTGAAAGTTTCTAAACATTCCTAATAGTCCTAATCTGAAAACATAGTCCTCGCTTACTTTACAAAATACACTATTAAATACGTACTCATAAATACAGATTTTTTTAGGGGTTGGGGTTAGTATCCCACTGTAGCCTGTGCTAGTGTGATGTGCAATTGTGATCCTCATACTTGTGATTTGTGCTCCGGAGTTATATCCTGTGCAGTGACAACGCCTGGACTGGACTCCAAAGCAGCTTTTGTGTATGCTTGAATCCTTTTCTTTTCCTTCTTTACTTATTTCTGTTCTTTATTTTTGTATGTATAAATACCGGTTCTACTTGACGAGGAGGATAGATTCTAATCCTCGAAACTTTGTGTTATACCTTTTATAACCTGGAACAATGGAAAATGTCCGAAATCCTGTTATCCTTTATACAGATTTGTATGTGCGTTTTTTCACATCACATAGATCAAGTCATATTTTACTCATAAACATATAGAAACTACTTGCGTGCTTATATATATTTATATACCTATGTCATAAGACACTTTGTTTACGAGCTATTTAATTGCATAAATATGTTTTAGCCAATTATAAATTGTGAAATATTGCGAAACTAATAGTACATTATTTAATTTTCAAAACTGCAACTACGTATAAAATCTGCCGTTCATATCACTTTCTAGAAGGAATTGTTTGGCTTTGATACATTCGATAGCAAAGTGTTGAACTGAATAACAAACCAGTATGTAGTAATAAATACAATACATGTTTTCAGTGTCCCATTTCACTTGCCAATCTTCTATATTATAGCCCAATTTTATTTGCAATTCATTATATTTGTTATACACGTATATTAACTATCACAGGTTTGATAACTAAATATTCTGTACTAAAAGATTCGTAACCTAATTGGGTGTAAAACGCTCAGTATATCAAGTATGCTTATTTTAATTGCTTAATTAAAATATGCATTCCATAAGTAAAGGATATTTAGATGTAATAGTTGAGTGATATGCAGAAGTTTTGCGGATAGAATTAAAACCACGTATATTGTTTTTATCTGTTTACCTGCATGAACCGTTGGGATTAGTACGGCACTATAATACGAATACTAATTATTTATTTCCTGTAAATTGTGTTTACCAGAGTAGAAGCTCAATAGTTTCCACGATTAATTGGCATATCCACTGCGATACTATTATTGCGAATATTATTTGTGATCAGTGATATTTGTGAAAAACGTTCCCAAGTTTCTCGCTAAATCGTTCTTTAGTGTAACTCCAGAACAAATAACGTCACCTAATCTTTTCATTAGAAGGTCGCAAAATTGTCCAGAGGCTAAATGGGAGACCAAGAAAGAAGTAACTTAAAAGACAAGAAATTTAACGAAAAAAATCTCTTAATAACAGCTCATACTCTCGTTACCATTTGAGTTGGAAAGTAAAATTTCCAAATATACACTAAATACTTTTAGTGTACTCTATATCACAATTGGAAACAGCACCGTAACCGTGAAGAGATATGTATCAGGAGGTTTCTAAAAGGAATTTATAAAAGTAAAAAATGCCTAATTTCATCAGTTGATGTTAGGGATAATAAGCCCTTTTTACACTTGACTTGTGATTGTTAAATATTATTGACATTGTCATTATAGGCAAAAACAATATCATAACTAAGGAATAAAGAATATTGGAGCATTGGAAAGATAATTCCATCACTAGGCAACTTTACAAATCTTCGATTCTGTAAGGCCTCGCAAACATAACATTAATATTAAAAAATGTGTAATCATTTACTAGTGTTAATAAAATAACTAAGGAAGTTACTTTGCATTACTCTTATTGTTATTTGGCATTATGTTCTTAATTAGATTTTACTTTTGCATATGATAACTATGTGGTAGTTTACTGGTATTGTTTAAATACCAGTAAATCGAATTTAATACATATTCAAAAATACGTATTATTTTATTTTAAATTTAAGATTTGTCATACATTTTTTCAGTTAAGAATAGGATATTAGTAAAGTATCAGATTATAAAATATGAATATCATTGTCTAAATCGGTTTAAGAAATTGTAACTAGCTTTGCTTGCTGTATTTTTTAATGTGTCTAGTACTTAAAATTAAAAACCCAGTTATTGTCTGACTCAGTCAATTATTTACAAGCTAATACCTACGATTTTATATTTTCGAAGTAAAATATTCAACGTACAGATTTGAAGTATTCCTCTTGTTCAAGTCATTATTCAAGCTTATTTTCACCATAAATTGTGTCAATAAGGAATTTAAAAAACCACATAGTTGGATTATATTATGAGATTTTGCAGACGGAACCTTTGTCATGAGTACTCCTTAAGAAGAGGAAAATTTCTAGCTTTCTCTTTATTGAATTATAATTTTTGCACAGCACATTCATGCTTCATCATTAAATTCATACTAAGAAATGGAGGAATATAGCGAGGATATTTCATTAAAGCCTTGGCTAACAAGCAGCGCATGCACGAGGACACGGGCGAGTGTGTGTTTAGTGCTTATAATGTGTCTTCTATAGTCACTGGTTCAAGTATTATATGAAGCGGATCATTTGCAATCACTGTTATTACCAAACTAATTAAAAAAAATATATTAAAACATATAATTCTTATGCCTTAAAGAGAATACAGACAAAGAAATCCTAGCCTCCCGTTTATTTCGAATTATAAAATGCTTAAGCGATAAAGGGACTAAATATTTAACTCTCTGATTAAGACCGGTACACGGTAAAAACTCAATTTGTAATACTTTGTTAACAGATATTTAAATACTAACAAATGTACCCTTGAATTTCTAGGTTCAATGAATTTACCTAAATATCAATCAATAAGTTTGTATTCAAAGGGAAATCCAGTAGGCTTTCAACTTTTACTATCTTGTGTAAACGCAAATAAGGTCGATTTCGGGGATATTAACCCGTAACTTAATTAATTCACATGCCTTAACCTGAAACTGTTTCAACCAATCCAGTGTAATCCTGAAAATATAAAAAAATTAATCTGAAAAGAGCGGAGATAAAAGTAAATGTTGGTTGAAAGTAATTTATTTTAATATTCAAAACAGTTTAATGCTGTATCTGTAACTGGCGCTTAGAAATGAGAAGCTTTCATATTCAGTCGTCCGGCGAATATTGAAGCAACTTAATAGCGAATTGATTCTTTTCACAGTTATTCTATCGTAACTAGCAGTAATTAGAACATGTTATTGTATTATTGTACAGTACTATGTATTATCCAACCCTTTAAATTAGTATATTACAGATTGGAAATTTAACAATGATTAAGTTTGTAAAATTATTATTTTTTTTAGAAGTTTACTGATATCTAGCGGAAATTACTGCCTTTTTTAATGTAAAACTGCAGCTAATTTCGTTTTCTTATCCTTAACCTTTCTTGTCGGATCTTAGAACATATAAACTTTAAGCATGATGCGTACAAATAATGTTTTTAAGTTTTTTGATAATTCTCTGGTTTTTTGGAGTATTTATTGATATTTGATTCTTTAATATATGCAACTTTGGACTTAGTAATGCCTGATACATATTTTATTTGTGCAAACCTTGTGAATTAACAGATATTTGGGTTCAATAAAATAGGAACTTTATTCAATATACTATACGAGTATTTTTAAATATTTTTAAAAGTATAGAAATATTTTTTAATTTTAAATTTAATCTTGCGCTCTGAATTTATATTCAAATGCAGTACTCACTGTGCAGAGAAATACCAGTTACATTTTGAATTTTTATATCAGAATTATAATGCATATATCTTTAAAATGTCTTACGATGTATTATATTATAAACATTGGCGCAGTCAGATATTTTTTATAAAAGGAAAGCTAATCGTTAGCATCCATCAAACTGTTTTTCCCTCTGCAATGATTTATAATATTGTATTTGTATATGCATTATATTTAACAGTTGCATTACATTTTCTATTCTTTGTTATTGTTCAAACTTAATTGTCTACTATTGGGTTGTTTTTAGGATTACTATATTCATAATCGCCACGTGTCATGGTTATTTAAAATAACTGCTACTGTTAGAAGAAGGAATTGTAAAGTTGCAACCTTCTTTCATCCCAAAACCACAATTACATAGTTCTAATGGAGTTTTTGGTATTCAATTGTAAAATTAATACAATGCTCTTGTTGTTCTGCAGAAGCCTCGGTTAACAGCAAATGATTTAATTAAAGCACAATAAATAATACATTTTAGAAAAAAACTATATACGGAAACTAACAATGGCAACGGCGCAGTGTGGCGGGTACAACGGTTATCGCATAATAACAGGATCAAGCAACGTCGAGCGTGGCTGCTGCTTGGATGGGTGACCGCTGAGCGATCCTGTCCTCGCAAGCAGCCCGCCTGCCCGGCCGTTGGTGGTAGGTTCAGAAGTCACCTTTAAGCCGTTGGTCCCCAGGTTAAGTGTTAGAGCTTCTTAGCCCTAACTTCGCTTGGTAAACTAAGATATCTTTACTATACAATCTAAAACACAATTTTCATGTTGTCTATGTCTGTTAATTTTAATTAAAAACACGCATATATCCCTAAACAACCCTAGGTCAAAACTTTTTTAATAGCATTAATATCAAACACAATTTAATAAAAATAATTCGAATAGATAATATAGCAAGGACAATTATAAAACTTCTTGTTTTACATAAACTTTTATACATCGAAAGCTTTAGTGGCTTGCAAAATAATAAAATATACATGTATGCACACATGGTATATTGTCCCTTGAGGATGTGTACACTGGACGGCTCATGTATTATGAATCCCGGTTGTAGAGGGATATGCTGCATTTCGTTAACCCAAATTGCTTGAAGAGTGGTATTATATGTCCTGAATACAGGACTCTCCACTCTCCAGTCCACATCCTGCATTGTTCATGTTGCTGTGTCCTTAAAAGTATTGTTTGGGTTTGCTCATTTACAATGTAAAAATCAACTGCCATTTTCAAACTTTGTAACGGAAAGTAGATGTAACCCTATTGTTATTATAAGTGGCATAGTTTGATACTATTTTTGTGTTTCCAGGTGAGTGAAAATATTCTTGCGGCTGCTTTACTGAAGTCCACTGTACTTGGTGAGTTTACTTCATTTGTTTTGTTGAACTTAGTAATGATAGTAAACTGGGACAGATTATAAAGATCATGACGGAGAGCAAACGCGCTTGACAGCGTACATGACGTTACGTCAAAGCTGAGTCGGGGATTTACCTCGGCATGGCCAAATGACAAGTGACGTCATGCGGTTGGTGATAAATAATCCTCGTGACCTGTCGGATTTATACTTCGCTTCGCTGAGATTCATTTAATTAATAATAATCTATCAGCGAGCTGAGGATAAATGTTTGATGGGCCAGCATCTACCAGATTTGGACAATGATAATTATATCACTCAAGCAAAGGATGATTAAAGTACGATATATAAATTTCCTTATAAAATGATTACTTAATGTCAAACTGTTACAGGGTGTCCCAAACTTCAATTTTTGAAATGTTCTTTGGCTATAAGGGAGTAATACCTGAGGGACGTTATTTAGGGATTTCAAAATTACCCCTTTTTATAAAAGTGTTGGGTTCAGGGACAACTCAAGATTTTTAATGCAATAAACTTTTAGATTAAACTTATTTGTAAGAAAAACGCAACAGAAAAATTTCAACTTCAATTGGATGGGTTTGACTTAGTCATCCATATTTTTATCATATTTTCTTCAAGCAGTTTTAGAATGAGGGGGTAAAATAGTAGTGTAAAAATAGTAGTGTAGTGGTAAAAATATCAACTTCAATTGGATGGGTTTGACTTAGTCATCCATATTTTTAACATATTTTCTTCAAGCAGTTTTAGAATGAGGGGGTAAAATAGTAGTGTAGTGGTAAAAATATCAACTTCAATTGGATGGGTTTGACTTAGTCATCCATATTTTTAACATATTTTCTTCAAGCAGTTTTAGAATGAGGGGGTAAAATAGTAGTGTAAAAATAGTAGTGTAGTGGTAAAAATATCAACTTCAATTGGATGGGTTTGACTTAGTCATCCATATTTTTATCATATTTTCTTCAAGCAGTTTTAGAATGAGGGGGTAAAATAGTAGTGTAAAAATAGTAGTGTAGTGGTAAAAATATCAACTTCAATTGGATGGGTTTGACTTAGTCATCCATATTTTTATCATATTTTCTTCAAGCAGTTTTAGAATGAGGGGGTAAAATAGTAGTGTAGTGGTAAAAATATCAACTTCAATTGGATGGGTTTGACTTAGTCATCCATATTTTTATCATATTTTCTTCAAGCAGTTTTAGAATGAGGGGGTAAAATAGTAGTGTAGTGGTAAAAATATCAACTTCAATTGGATGGGTTTGACTTAGTCATCCATATTTTTATCATATTTTCTTCAAGCAGTTTTAGAATGAGGGGGTAAAATAGTAGTGTAGTGGTAAAAATATCAACTTCAATTGGATGGGTTTGACTTAGTCATCCATATTTTTATCATATTTTCTTCAAGCAGTTTTAGTGGTAAAAATATCAACTTCAATTGGATGGGTTTGACTTAGTCATCCATATTTTTATCATATTTTCTTCAAGCAGTTTTAGAATGAGGGGGTAAAATAGTGTAGTGGTAAAAATATATCAACTTCAATTGGATGGGTTTGACTTAGTCATCCATATTTTTATCATATTTTCTTTCAAGCATTGGTAAATGGGCTTGACTTAGTCATCCATATTTTTATCATATTTTCTTCAAGCAGTTTTAAAGTGAGGGGGTAAAATAGTAGGTTATTAAAAAGCTTTTACTACCTCTCGATAATACCTCAGTGTTACACATGCACCATAACTCGTTTTACAGATATTGAAAAAAGAAGAGTAGTGGAGAAAATTGTAAACTATGATTGAAACATTCAACTTCAAATTGAATTTATAATTTTGCCAATGTTCAAACCGTACTTGTTTAGATACCTGGAGAGTTTGGCTTTTTTGGTTTAATTATTTTTTACTAACCAGAGCTTTTAATGTCATGTAACCTATCACTTTTAAAACATAACATTTACAATTTTAGCTTATTCCTACAATCTGCACTGTGGAAAAGAGAGAGTAGGTTTGAATCCATAAGACATTTAACAGGTATTTGTTAGTACATATTTCCAAAGAAAATTTGAAAATGCTCGTCCGACAAAAAGATGTTGCGGTTGAGGGACTTTTTATGAACCTCATGGATTCATCTGTCATTGTATAGAAACTGGGTGTATCTCTATACACGTACGTCTCTGTAAAACCTATTAGCGTGAATATTGCATAGCATTTATACACTTATTAATAAATTAACAAGGCAATCCTTTATAGAAAATTTTATTCTTGTCACTATTTCTCCCAAGAATTTTCTTTGTAAAAAGGATGTTAAACCTCTAGAAATGGTATGTGTCCATACAACTGACGGTATTTATGCCATTAAGAAATTATTCCTAAAATATGTCTACAGTTATAGGCAAATGCTTGACTAATAATTACTAACCTTTTTGGCAATAACAGACGATGATCGTACAAAAATGTTATTGTATGTTATAAATCCGATTGTTTGTCTAGGACTATAATTTGTTGCCTAGATGTTCTACAACTCATGCCATATACATTGAAACTTAAAGGCACGTGCTACTATGTCTCATGTTACTACGATTGTACTGTTATTTACAAATGTTTTATTCTGGTTTTTCTCGTTGCGATCTTGGTTAAATCAATGTAAAATTATTCACTAACGGTCAACCAAATCCTATGGAGTGACATGCACCATCATTAGATTCGATGTTGCTTATATAGAAATGGACAGTTATGCTAAAATTTCAATTCTTCAGTCTTCATTATATCGTCCAGACAGAAAGATATAAATAGACATATAGAATTGAAATTGTTGCAGCCCCTGTATTGAGGAACTTCGTGAACGCTCAGCCAATTATGACCAAAAATGTGTGGGCTAATTGACAATAATATTGATTCATTAAGTTGGTCTGTCAGTGATTATTTCCAAGCAATGTGCACTGTGCTTTATTGTAAAATAAATCAATAGATTTTAATAATTGTTAAAGAAATAGTTAAAAGTAAAACTGAATACAAAGAATAAAATTTCGAGAGTAAAGTTTCATCCGAACCTTATGCAAAACTTGGTATGAGTGAACACCAACTGAGGCACGCGCCTAACTGATAACTGATAAAGAGGTATTATCAGCAGAGATAAGGCCGACAGTGTTATCTTGCGTTGCGTTGCCACAACTACTAAATTACTTTTTACGCAAGCCTTTGCCTTTTTAGTTCTGTCGTAGTTTATATAATGATTATCCGTGTTTAAACACATACTGATTCAGTAGTATTCACTGTAAATGATTGTAAAATAAGAAATTTAGTGAACGTGTATTCAATTTAAAATCCATAAGATACAGAAAATCTAATGTCATATTGCAGACGAACATTGAGAATATCATAGATGGATAACGTAATACAAGACGGTACATTTTAAAACAAATTTACAAAACGGACATGTGAAATTAAGAGGATTAAAGTTTAATATTTTTGCCATATTATGATGAAAAATTATATATGTAAATAAAACTTCTGTCATCAAAGAAATTATTACAAACAATAGGTAAACATTTGAAGAAATAGAAGTCGAAGAAGAAGAATAATATTATTTCTTTGAAGGTTATTTTTGACGATGGAAGGATTGTAACGGAAACAGGATTTTTCCGGACATTTGCCATCGTTCAGTGAAACTAGAAATCAGTAACACTACATTTCGAGATCTGCAATCTGATCTCTTCTTCAGGTAAAGAACTAACCTAATAACAAAACCTAGTTTGTAATTATTATATATTAGGTTAGTTCTTTTTATTAGGTAATAACTCAAGTTCCCATGACACTGACACCGTATTTCTATAAGTGTTGATTTTTACTTGATCAAATTAATTTATAATTAATTTGATTTTCGTAAAACACACAAATCTTTATGAAAACTAATATGTTAGTAGTATCACTCGTCTCAAACATCATCGTTCTATTGATAAGTTCGACAGCGATCCATCTCTTACGGCATACTTTACCTACTAATTAATGTAAACCTTCGTGTCCTGCAACAGTATCTATCAAAATCCCCAGTACGTTGAGTAGGTAAGTACTTTGGCAGGATCAGTAGCACTAAAACTTTAAAGATACGATCCTGTTACTTTGCGTTTGAAAATAGTTTTAATGTTTTCTTTTTTTATATGGAGGATCTAGATAAAGTCACGAAGAATAATATTGAATATGAGAGGTGTAGATATAAGCGAATTGAAGATAAGAAGGCCAATCTACCAGTAAACACAGAGCACTCTAGTAGTGATATATTCGACGTTCTCAATCGAAAGCAATCTTAGATTGAGATCAGTTGAGTTGCTTGGATGTGGGAATATCCAATTCTCTCAGAGTAAAAGTATTTGAAAGCATTAGAATTAACAAATGAATTTAGATTAGTGAGAGTAAAAAGATATGAAGGACTAGTGAGATTATCTTAAATGTAGTCATGTTGCTGTTGCTGTTGTCTTTAAAGCTTCATTTCAATTGGTATCCTAAATTATTGCTTTGAATAGGGGTTCTAAGCTTTTTTATAAAAGTTTTTCATCTACATCAATTTTACAGAATTCTACCACTGTCTAATCATCAGAATTTTTAAATTTATAAGCAGTTGGGCCTTTGTTTAAGTTAAGATTTACCTCACGAGTTTAACATTTTTCATGTGGATATCAAAAATTATTACTAACTGTATTAATCTGATGTACAATAATTGTCTAACAATAACTCATTTAGAATGCCTCCGCTAACAGTCTATCATTACTGACTGGTCTTGACTAGCTGTATCATCACTTAACGCATTGACACGACAAATCAAACTCTCATCAAGATCTATGGTAATCTTCAACGGTAAACTTTTATAAGTTCATTGGTAATTCGCAAACTTTTTTTGTCTAAGTATTTAAAGTGTGTATTTTATTAAATAATCATCGAGAGTATCGAGTTAACGAACTTTCTTGCATTTATGTTAAATTTCTAAATTGTCATTAATTGCCCCCATGTCGAGACTGTTTTCAACAATATAATGGTCAAAAGACGACTTTTGTTTATTTAAAGTAAAGTAATGTAAAGATGTCTTATTTACCAGGCGAAGTTAGGGTTAATAAGCCCTCTCTAACACAACATGGAGCCCAACGGCTTAAAGGTGACATCCAAACCACCACCAATGGGCTGGACAGGCGGGCTGCTTGGAAGGACAGGATCGCTCAGCGGCCACAAATCCAAGCAGCAGCCACGCTCGACGTTGCTTGATCCTGTTATCTTGCGATAACCGCCGTACCCGCTACACTGCGCCATTGGAAATAACGGGATGGGACGATGTTCCTTAAATGTGGTTTTCAAAGTCCGTCCAGTTTGCCCAATGTATATTCTGTAACAGTCACTACATTTTAACTTTAACACAGACACCAGTTCCATTGTTTGGCTCGTCGTGGTTGTTCCCATTCCGGTTTTGGATGTTACGTACTCTGTTATTTGTTTTAAATGACACATGTATATCTGAATCTTTCAATGTTTCTCTCAGCCCATGTTGTATGGTCTTCTACACTTAAAATAATAGTTTTTTTAGTTGTACATTCTATTAACTTCCTTGTGAGTATCTTTATTTCATATTTTATTTAAAATAATTATGTCAGCTAAATTGTGTATCCATTAGATGTGGCAATATGTTTCATAGCATTTATTTCACCATTCCTCTATTATTGTTCCTGGGACTTAACGGTACGTTTAAAAGACGATGAACCATGTAATTGTAGGTGGAAAGTTTCTACGAATATGGGTAGAAAGACATGGAAAGTATGATCTGGTCTAAAGATATGTAAATATTGTATTCCAGCTTAGGAGTAAGGTGAGATCCAAAAAATGCATTTTATATGGGTTCTTAAGTACAATTGTGAACTGTAACATGGAATATAATTTATCTAAATATTTTTAAAGCATTTCTACTTGCCGGCTATTTTCATCAAATCGATGCCTGTATTTAATTTAACATTACAATTTTTAAAATACGGGGAAAAGTATATTAGCGTGAAACAGTGGTAAAGGTAGAAGTACGTTTTAATCTACGGCATAACCAACAACAAGCTTTATACTAGGCTTTCTACCTACCTTACTAACAAAACTACACCATTTTGACATAATTTGAAAAGCAATTAGCTAATAATAGTTTTAAAGCAAAATAACATGCTAATTATTTTAAAATTTTATTCCAAATATGTTAGAGGGCTGAAATAGAACTATAGAGAGCTGAAGTGTTCCAAGTGTCTTAGTTTGTAATTTCAATTTGTATTTTATATGTTGAAGGATTCCGATTCCATCTCGTATGTATGTCACTACATCTAAGGAAATATTTGTAATAAAACTTCGCGAGTATCTCATTAATATTGTATCTTTCCTTTAGTATTCTGCAATACAACAGTTACGAAAACAATTAATTAATTAATATCCAGTTATTCCAATATTGTCAAACCTCTAGCAATACAATGTCCATCAATTCTGTAATAGCACACTAGAATATATAACACTGGTACTTACTTGCATTCTGTATGCCTGTTGTTATTAACGAGCAGAAAATGGAACAATTGCGTACCACTGCAGTGTATTGCTTCATTAACGATATGGCTGCCTGCCAGTCTTTCCGTGACGTGGCGTCCACTGCGGGTACTTTCCCTGATAAATGTGTCAAACCTATCCTTAAAATCTATTTGTTTAACCAATATGATCTTCAAACATTTTTGTATCTAAATGAGCCATTGTTTATTGTTACAATTTAATTAGTTAATGACCGGTTGATGTAAACGCAATCCCATAATTGAAAACTGGAAAAGCTAAAGGTACTAAGTGCCATTTAAAATATTTTTTCACTACTAAATATTCTATGTCCAGTACAGTGCTAAGAGATCTATGTGTCAGAAGTGGTTAATAAAGATTCTACAGTCTCTAACAGAGTGCGCTTGGTGTAAGTCCAGAGGTCTAGCAGTGCTAACAGACCTAAGTGCCCTTTCCACTAAATCACCCCCAGCAATGTAATTGATATGTCATGGCACTTAGGTCTGTTAGCTTTGACTAAGGTGTTGGCCTTGGATCTTTCTGCAATATGACCCACTTCACAGTTGCATTACTAAGCTATGAAATAAGCAAGCTTTTTACAACTTTAAAAACTTGTAACTAATTGCATACTTTTGAATTTCAGGGATTAAGCAAATCAGTAAAATATATATACTATTTTCAGAATTAATGTGATTTTTTATTACTTCTGAAAATTGTATGTTTTAAGCACTTAGTTCCTTTAGCCCTTCCAGTTTTCAACTATATTTTTGTTGTGATTTAAGTAGATTTGCAATTTTAATAATTAAATTAATGCTTTAATGTATAAACCTTAAATAACACTGCATATAGGTATTAAGTAACAAGTATAAAATAGTTTGTGTAAGGCTTACACATGATTATTTGTACATATTTCTAACGTTTATATCTTGCTACCCTACAGTCCCTAAAGCATGAAAATTGATTTGGTACAAAAATACACAACTTTAAACTATGGCATGAATATATAACCAATTTGTTAATGGTTCTTTTGAAATTTTTTGTTCATCCGCATAAATTTTACTGTGGTATTAGTTGAAGACAATTATCAATCTTTAGTGAAATGGGAATATAACCCAAAAAGTCACAACATCTAAATGTATGATTTTATTTATGACCAAATTCATTAAAATTCAATGTTGCAAGAATTGCAACAGATAATCTACATCATAATACATTCATAACCTTATTGAATTAGCGTTAATGATTTAACATTTTTCTTATGGGTAACCACGATGCCAATTAGAAAATAACAGCACACATATATTTTTGTATAATTGCAGCAATTGAGTACACTCTTATGGAATTTTATCTTGTGAAAATGTTTAATCATAACATTAAAAGGAAACTAACAGAGTGGAAAGTTAATTCAAAAGTAGGTCAGTACAATGATATGACACTTCGGCATATGACATGGTAACACATGCAGCCTAATAAAACGGGTTATCGATTCGAAATTTTACGTGCACCTAAATAATCCGTGTTACGCGACAAGCGGTGTGGCGTACTTCTACCTTGTTTTATTGGCTGGGCGTTAGCAAAGCCCATACTCAGGGGGATAGAAAAGAATTTATTTTGTCTATCTATCTGTCTTTCTGTATGATATACCTTAGGGCACTTTTCGTGAATTTCCAGCTTATTGATTTTCAAATTAATGTCAAAATTGCATAGTTTTGTTAGTAAGGAAGCCTGTTGTTGGCCATACCATAGATTAAAACGTACTTATACCTCTACCACCTTTCCACCTAATACCTGTACTTCTTCCCGTGTTTTACAAATTTTAATGTTACATGGTACATTGTAATTACGATTTGATTGTAATAGCTGGCAAGTATAAATGCTTTTAAATAGGCAACATTGAGTTCGATGATTGTGCATATTATTTCATGGAAATGGAGTTTTGGTGAAAATTTGTATATTGGTCTTATGGATCACTGAATGATGAGAACGTTAACATTGAGAAATAATTATTTTTTTTGTTTCTCAATTTGAACAGTATCATTTGTCATTTCAGCATGTAACATATGTGGCTATAGAATTCTACTAGAACGTAATCGAATGTTCTTACACACACGTGATGTGGCGTACTACATTCTTGTGTAGTTTTCATCGTTAAAAACCACAATAAATTTAAAATGATTAACTATCTTGGGAATAATTAATATTGTTTGAGAAAGAAAACCGTGTAAGGAAGGATTAATGAATTTCTGAGCCCTCATAACAAATGAGAGTATTTGCCTTGTGCAAGGATAAGACAACAAAAGGCTTGAGCAGTATTGGTCCCCGGTGGTCGGCTTTCACGGAGACAACACTGAGTACTGTACAGTACACGGTGGCCGGGACCACTGACTGAACAGACTTACTAATGGATTGCGTACTTCTTTCCTTTTCTCGGGCTGTTTTTTGTCAAAGTAGTGTAGAAGTAAAGTTAGTCCCTCTGATGTAAGTGTTAACGAACTATATTAACGTTATATATTCATATACATTATAAACCAAGAAGTATCATTGTTATATAATAAATAATAAACGTACAGGCTCGTGTGCAAACTGTAGGACTATCCATCTTTACAATAACTGTCTGTAATAACAGAGGTAGAGTAAAAATTGTCTCCTACTACAATGTTTTAGGTTACACTTAACTTAAATATGAAGATAAGGGTTAAAATATGTATTTTTACCCAAAAATATAAAAGAAACATCCCATATGAAAATTATATATAAAGTTTTAATTTTTTAGGCCAAGCTTAATAAAAAAAGCTACTCGGTGTTAAGATTACTGATAAATATTTATAGATTTTATTTTTATTTATTTTTTTTAGTTAAAAACAACGCGACGCGCAACAACCTTCGCTTAGGCTACATGTGTTACTATATTAAATGAAAAAATATATAACTGTACTCGTTTTTTATACATTTATTTCCTTGCCCATTTTCCCTGTCACATGATAACCCTTGCGATCAATGTAAACATTTTCTCTAGGGCTCTCCCAAACCCGATTCAGCGATATACACTGTCATCGAACTTGGTGGTTCTTATATACAAACGAAGCTTCACGCAAGTTTTCGTCAGGTCGATTTATTCGATATATCATGCAAACAGACATAAACACTGACAGTTATTAATTTAATAACTTAATATAACAAAAAATATAAGATATGTAAAAATGTATTTAAAAAAACATACTCTGGTTGGTCATGTAATCGGGGAACTCTCTTTTAAAATAATAAATCACTTTCCTCTGTAACTTTAGCACCGCTAAACGTATTTTGAACAAAAGCCCTATTTCAATAAAAATGCTTTATGATCCAATGAATAATCAGTATTATAACACAGTAAATTTCTCACAAAATTGTTCAAGGAATTGAACATAATGAAAAAGTGTTGCTTAAATCGTAAAGTTTAAAATAGGAGGTTTTATCTTTACGTTTCCTTTTCCATCTATATTCAAGCTAGCTATATTTGATCAATTTTCCTTCATAATCTTGAAGTCATAAAGTTATATTATTACGATTTATAGTTTGTTTCGACTATGGGAACATTTTTATAAATAAAGTCTCGTTTGAATTTGACTCATCATTAATGTACGTTAAGATCCTTTAATATCAATTATACTTATGCTAATTAAATATATCCACAAAGAGACTATAATAGTCTGCGATTGTAGTATTAAAAAGCTATTTCGGATATGAAAACCCCTTTTTGAAGCCAAAGAAGGGATAGCAAATACCAAGTAGGGACATTCAATATACTTACTGCCAGTAAATTAGTCTACTACTCAGCTACTAGCTCCTGCTCAAGTCACTGTATAAAGTAAATGTATTCATTGTCAATAACTTTGATATTAAAAAAAAGTAACATAAAACTGAGATTTCTATAGGATGGATCGAAGATGATTAGAAAAGTACGACGTCCAGTAAAAGGTTTTAACATGAAAGGTTTGCTGTAAGCCGCGTCTAGACTACAGACTTAGCAAGAGGGCCGTGCAGGATCCGGCAAGTTCAAAGAAGTTCCACAAAAAGACCGGAGCCCAATCTTCCCAGCCATTGTCCACTTCCAGCTTGTCTCTCCCAATACCCTGGTACTTCGCTTAGGTTTTATAATAGTAAGTTTGGCGTTAATATACGTAAGTTAACTTTTTGATGCATTTATGTAACAGAAACCTGCAATCATTCTGTTTTAAATAATTTTAGAAAATGTTCAACTCGTTTTAGTAAATATTATATTAAATTATTCATAAATTTGTGATATGATAGTAATATGTTTTTAAGAAATAAACTAAAAGTTGCACTATCTATTACATTTTAAAACTGTTTGAATATATATATATATATATATATATATATATATATATATATATATATATATATATTCAAATAGCCGAATTTAATTTCAATAAACATTGAAAGATAAAAAGTACTTGCTCCGCTGGGACTTGAACTCATCTCATCATCTATCTTTTTTATATAGTATATAACACCTTTTAAATAAAGGTTTACACATTTTTATTTTAATCTTAAAAACTATTACACATCTCAAACTGTAATTCATATAACTTTTCACACTTCAAAGCAAATAAAAACTAAAGTATTTCCAGTTGACTTTAAACTACAAAAAATCCTATAGAATTTTTGTCTAAAGCGTTAATGGATGAAACGTCAAGATCTCTTTTTAGCAGCGCGTGCAAGAATGTTGCTTTTGAAAACCCTCAAGCAGATAATGTTTTCTGATAGGTCAATTTTCTTGTTAAGTTTAACTCCGTCATAAATTCCAGATTAGATAAAAGCGCCAAGATTTGTATCGTATCCAAATGTACATAATCTCTTTACTCTCTACGTAAATTTCTCCTGGATGTATTTATTACTCATGGAAGTTTCAAGAAAATGGAAGAATGTGTTGATGACATAAGTCTTAATTCTTAGCTCTGGATTATGGATGGTATGACTAGATTTTATTTTATTAACATGTAGAGAAGTTATGTTTATTCCTAAGTACAATAATTGGAAAAGTGCACTGATGAAGCAAGTCCTTTTTTGAATAAACTCTACAGTATGCACCATAGTAGATGAAATGTCACGATTGTGATGGTCTCCGTATGTAAAGAAGCTGTGCGAGGAATTACTCTGATTTACTCCTGGAGATTGCTTATGCAAATCTTCAAGCAGAGGGAAGATTTTGCTGATGAAATAAGCTCCCTGTCTACATAAACTCTGTAATAAACCACACCATCAACTAGAAGTAGAATTTGATCAAAATCTGTGTCGTAAAGAACCCCAACCACGAAGTATATTTCGAAATATTTAATTACGTTTGACTTACTTACCATTGGTGATATTTGTCAGTCAACTCTGTGCTACATTTTACTCCCTTTAATTATAACATATTCATTGATTAAAGTCTCCAAATTCTCTATTTTACCATACAAAATAAAACAGAGAGAACAAAAATTGTATGGTAATAATAGTACAAAAGACTTGAGAACAGTTCCTCAGGGACGAGTCAATTGGTCTATGCAAGATGATACATCAATTGACTAGTTAGTACGCTTATTAAAAAAACATCAAAAATTTAGAAAAAAACTCTGTTGATATTTAACGTGCATTGCGAAAATTATTATTATATTTAGGAGTTACCAGTAAAATTCCAACCCAATTTTCAGCGCTTAATTTAATTTAATTCCAAATCTGATAGATCGCTTAGTGCTTTGAGTAAGGTGTATTCGGCCTAGATAGGTGAGCTGATAGATTGACGATCAGCACTTCTTCTATCAACCCTCTGTAGACGTATAATCCATTTTACTGATTGATTGTTTGGCGATAAGGCTTCAGCAATCGGATTAGCAATAAATACAGCAGATCGTATTGCAATCGAGTCTCTACGTCTATTCAAATTCAGCACGTTTTTTCATGTTGTTTATACCAACTTTTGTATTAAATGAATGGTCACCTTGTAAGCTACTCGAATGATGATGAAATGTAATTAAATAAACTGAATGTATTGGTAATTAGTTTAAATATTTTACCTCTGGTCTTCTTTTCATTGTTCCCAATTTTATATATTTTAAATATTAATCAATTTATTGTTACTGTTAAATATTACCCATAAAATCAACAGTTATTTAAATCTGTTACCATTTTATGAATTTGTGTGTCGTTTGCGAATATAGTTCTTTTCGACACTGTCAATGGCTTTCCTCGCATATTTTTCCATATTTCGATATAATAGTATTCAAATTTCCTGTGAGCCCTATATTGTTTGTTATTCTAAGTAGTTTGGTCTTTTTTACATTAAATAATTTCGATAAATTATAAATATTTTGTTATACAGTGTAAGTACTATTTCGTCTTTAAAACATAATGTAGTTTTTGGTTAAGAAAAACACAACTAAGTGTTTGAATTTTTTAATTTATGTCATTTTAAATACAGTTCCTTAATTAATTTCTTACTAAAATTTTTAAATCAAAAGAAGTTAGCATTTTTTTTAATTCAAAGAAAATAAACTAGTCCGTATAAATAGTGTTTCGTTACTTTATGGTATATACGTTTATTCAACTAAAACATTTTCTTATTATTTATTAGTGTCGTCTATCTGAATATTAATCAACACTACATGTAATAAAAGTGAGTTATTAATAAAATCATAAAAAAAATTTCCGGTCTGCAAATACGTATTTTATCTTGCTAAAATATATCAAACTGTGATTTGATTATTACCAATGGTACAATTTGTTTAACGATACAGCATAAATGCAGATGTATTAATAACGCAACTCTCTGGAACGTATTCTAATACAAGTATTATATTAATAACTGGTGTTTTTAAACACTCATTTGTGTATATTAGTGATTCTGTGACAGATTAAGTACTTACATTATACACGGTCTGAATACTGCATAAAAATAAAATATAAAAAAGCATAGGTACCACATAACTTATAGGCTACATAAAAGTTAACAGTAAAAAGAGTTGGTTGAATATCCTACAATTACATATACAACGTGATTCGGGAATATAGCAGTAACAGTCGGAGCTCATTCTACAAGTAAAAATAGTGAAAAAAGTTTATATAAACATAGGTCCGGAAATGCTTTGTTAATGAGTTACGGCTAGCAAAAGATTTCGACCGGATTTCAGCTCATCATGTAAATCGGGGTCTTCCTGAAATTCTGGTATGGTTGATTAAGGAACAAATTTAATCGTTTCTTATGGTTTTTACATGATAAGTTGGATAAAATAGATCCCAGAATTATATGCTAAGCATTTTATTGATATAATCAGTGTCGAATAAAAAAAAACGGAGAGGAAACATATTGTTTCATCTTTTGGCAACAATAACTTTGTTAATTCTCCAGGAAACAAATAAAAAAATAATGTTATTGCGAAGTTTCTCTTTTGCCTGCCGAGGGGAATGAAAGGATGTCTTTATGATTGTTCCTGTTTCTATTTGCCCACAGGACCTCTCGAGAATGAAATTAACTATAGATAAATTTTTAAGTTTGCATCCAACCTCAATGCGTGCTGTGACATACTTCTTTCTACCTTTTCTTAACCTCTTATGTTTCGTGACCGCCCCAAAGAATTAAAACATGAAATTTCGGTTAAATAGTCGCCGTATTCTACTAAGGTAGGTAATTATTCAATTTATACATTTTTTTTAAAGATTTAATAATTTTTTAAATATATGGTTGTATTTTGGTGTAACCTAGCTGCATAATACGTACATATACCGATCCAAACCGTTCATATCATGCATACAACATTGAAGCTATTCACAAGGTGCGAATGAAGTTGAATTCTTACTAGTGCAATAAAGTCGTGGCAACAGAAACTCGCATCTCTTTCTCACAAAGGCAACATCTGGCAACACAACAGATTCCATATAATGGCCTGTTTAACGTACATGTTTTATGTGTGATTGATATGTTATGTTTTTATTTTTACAGATATAACAAGTATTAAAAGAGGCTTTTTTATTTCTTAAAAAGTATTATTATTCTTCATAGTTGCTTATTTGTTAAAATTATTTAAAAAGGTGCAAAATATGAATAATGTAAAATGGCTGAGAATGTTGATTCAAATTTGAATGTTGAGTTTAGCTCCAGTTCACATTCCTCTTATTGAAGCATCTAGTATCTGCCGCTGTCTCAGACTTGACTCCTGGAGTCTTGAGTCATGTTCATTTCGACATCAGGGTACAGTGTAATCTAGGTGAATGAGTGCGCTGCAGTTTCTGACACGGTCTCTAAGCAAGGCGGAGCAACCGGGTTTCTACACATAATATAGCTATGGTAAAGTAAATTAAAATAAAGATGTCTTATTTTACCAGGCGAAATCAGAGGTAAGAAGCCCCCTCTAACACTTAATCTGGGGACCAACGGCTTACAGTTGACTTCCGAACCACCACCAATGGCCGGGCAGGCGGGCTGCTTGCAAGGACAGGATCGCTCAGCGGTCACCCATCCAAGCAACAGCCACCGTCGTTGCTTGATCCGGTTATCTTGCGATAACCGTTGTACCTGCTACTCTTCGCCATTGGCCATGGTAGGAAGGGTTTATTATTGTATTTTCTTGTCCAGGTATCGAAACGATGTATAGATCCGTCTTGAGCTTCTCGTCACCGACTTTTTTTAATCCCTTCAGACGAGCATGACTCCAGATTCCAGGAGTCAAGTCTGAGCCAGCGTCAGTTACCAGATGCTGCAATAATGTGAAGGTGAACTGGAGCTAAGATCAACATTACATATGAATAATGTAATAAACTAGAGCATGTATTAAGGTCTGCAATCTCTATTGGTAATCTAAAAAGTACTTGGTAGCGAATAAAAAGGATTAACAGTTTTTTATTTATCTCTGATGGCATAATGTAAGTAAAAGTTGTAACGGACAAAACAGGAGTTTCACCATTAAAGGACAAAGACTTGTTTAATTCATTTGCTCTTGTCTAAGCTCTACAGCAGTCCTTCAGCTGAGCGTGCTCATCAGCTTTTGTTTACATTCCATCCTATTGTTTAAACTCTTCCTCCTCAGGTTTACAGTAGTAACATGTTACCATGAGGGGAGCCCGGCTGAGGAATTGTAGGCTACTGGTGGGTGACTGGGAAAACTACAAAGTGTTCTTTATTTATTGCAAACTAAAATTGATCTTTTACTTTATTGTTTACAAAAAAGGAAAAGCGCTTTATAGTCTTATACTGCACATCCTCAGTGGCTTTTTGCGAGTCTGGTTAAACAGATTGAAGGTGATGGTCGGTTCAGCACAAAGTCGGAAATACTGATTAAAAGTTATTCGACCATCGTCAGGGTTTCAACCAGCGCTAATCTCTAACTCAAAATCAAATACCGACGGGACTGTAAGACAATCAACTTTATTTTAATATTGTTAAGAGTTTTATACCCAAGACTGAGTAAAGTAGTAAATTTAGAAAATTCATGTATTTTATTCTTGATTTGTCAGCGCCAGAGACATTTTAGAAGCAAATGCAATATATTATCTCTCAGGTTGGTTTGAACAGTTACAGGCTGAGTCCAAATGTTGGAAAGACCAATCAAACATTCAAATTAACAGAAACTATGAATGTTGAAGTTTAGCTCCAGTTAACCTTCCTCTTGGTGCAGCTCCTTACATTTTATACTATCATACACTTGACTCCTGGAACCTGAAGTGATGTTCGTCTGAAAATATCGAAAAACATTCCACGACGAAGAAGTCCAAAATGACTTTTTGTATCAATTCAGAGACACCTAAGTCTAAAAAATAAACTGTATGTATCGTTTCAACGTCAGAGACTAATATATGTCTCGTCACTAATATAAATTTGTTTATATTACAAAAACAGCTTTCCTAATCCTACATCAGCAAGTTAAATTATGTAAGGGCACGGAGAAATATTCTCTGCCACTTACGATCCCAAATGAAATCTAAGATGAAAGCCACGCCTAAAGATCTTGGTCGTGATTTTATGCAAAGCAGGAACGGTTCCGGGATGACAGCAATACAGGCCGTCAGCAAGATTCCCTTGTAGAGCTTATATGCAAATTCCGCATTATGAAGTATTCATGTCAAAGTGTCGCGTTTATTAACGTTCTCCCAGTAGCTCATGTGCCTATACAACTCTGGATGGGAACGATTGTCATTTTGTATTTTTCAAGCTTTTTCTTTGTTTTGATGCGTTATAAATGCTAGTAATGGTTTACTGTATATGTCTTCTAACAATAACACAGTACGTTACATTACGAGTCACGTAACGAGCTTTGCTACATGGAGGTTCCATGCAAAATTACAAATATATAGCTCATTTCATTGAGCTATGTGTGTCACATTCTATAATGCCATAGATAATGGCATACTGTTATGGCATAATTCATACTGTTTTCAAATGTATTTTACTCGCTGTTTCCCTCGGCTTCGCATGCTTTTCGTAAGTTTTGCCCGTGTATGTGCACTTCTGGTTCAAGTGAATTGTATTTGCAACGCCGATGTAGCTCCGATAAAGAAAATCTGTATATGTTTATATCCATTGTATTCCATTGGATATAACGTACATGTACTTTATTATAAAGTGTTCTAACACTCAAGCTTTAAGTTAAACCAGAAATCCATCTTAAGGACAATAAATCATAACTTAGCGCCTTCAAATAGTGTTTGACTATTTAATATACCTAATTTTCTCCTAATTGCAGTTTATAGTGTGCAGGCGCCTTGAAAAGTTTTATCATTGCAGTACCGCCAGGTGGAAAATTACATCAATGGGCACAGCTTATAAACCTTCTCTGTGGAAAATACATAAAATTTTCTTAATGATCGGTAAAATAGTTATAGTATACGATAGTATAAATGATATATAGACAAACATATATATATAGATTCTTTAGTTTATTTCGTTGCCATCATGGTTATTCATAAGACCAATATAAAAATATACCAATATTTTTCATGTACCGAGGAAAGTCGGTATATATGTTAGTTTTAGAGGTATCGACGAACAGACAGATACACATAAACAATTTCAATCCCGTGAGCTTGCACAAAAACATTTTTAAATAATTTTTTTCAAAAGTATGTTTTAAAGAATTTGAAGAAAGTTGTAAAACAAAAATATTCTGTTTGCCCATAATATAAATTATGAAGCGCTTAACTTTAACATAAAAAAATAATATTTGTAAAACCGTAAAATTTTTTAACCTCGTTCATAGTGAAAATGACACCATTAGTAGGCTTTAACTTAAATTTAACTTTAGTACTGCAGAGTTGCTTCTACTTACATTTTTAATTAGTAGCAAGGAGCTAAATCCTAAAAATCTATCGTATAATTTGAAAATGTGTAACATGTTATTATATTCCTTCAATTAGGTTATAATTACGAGATGGAATTTCTATTATAAATATCTATTCTAGCATTTATGAATATATATTTTATTATTATGAGTTGTAAAAACATGTCGGAGAGCGTAATAAAATCTTTAAATGATGAGAGCCTTTTGAAAATCCAATTTTTTCTAAGTGGTTTCCAAAATAAATTAAATTTTATATACTAACTAAAAATATTAAATTTATATTTAATTTTCAGCACTGTTGTTATGCACTGTTATCAAAGGAACTATCTTGTAGCTACAGGTATAAGTATTTCACTTCTCATGGTTTTATTACAGACAGTACTGCCATAATCATCGCATAGAGGTTCTTATACTATTCACTTGTGCTCAAGGGCTGCAAATGGAGCAAACGTGTTATATGTTTCTTTTATGTACGAAACACTATGTTTTAGACGCCATATTATTTATTATATATAATAATATTGCAGATCATACAGTCATTTTCATTCTCCAGTGCCATCAACAATTTTTAAACTATCTTTTCATGTTTAAAATATATTATCGTTTCACACATTTCATGGCTTTATGTACAATTTAATTATAAACAAATGTAATCGATTGTATTGTATTACAGACTAACAACGTGGAATGATAATATATGACGGTTTAATAATAATGCATATATAAATCTATATATAGATTTATATACCAACGAACACAATAACTTATTGGCTAAATTGCTGATTAAATTAAATATTTCAAAGAGTAATACGGTTTAATCTCTTTTCCGTTACGTAATAATTGAATGTAAAAAATACTCCAATGGGTTTGACACAAATTAATTCCATTGCCCACAGTTTTATTTCATTTGGAAACAGTTTCATTTACCATGTTTATTAATTTATACAAAAAATACTCTAAATATCTTAATATTTTATTTTTAAATTAAAATATTTATATAAACTAGTTAGTATACAAAATGTTTTAATCTGTTCTATATGAACACACTTATAGAAAGTGGAGAATGTACTAATACATTGCACGCAATTTAATTTGAATTGTACGGCTTTAAAAATGTCTCTTTGCAGCCTCGGCGTTGAAGCAAAACAAGCTGTCAAGATTTATTTCTCTCCGGGAAAACATAACAAATTTAATTACTCAGGTTCAAGCTAAACTTGAACTGTGTACTATCTTTTACCATTAAACTGTTGGAAGTGTGACAATGGAAGATTCAAAAATTATTTTTATGAATTTGTCAATTACGTACGCTTTAAACATTTTAGGCACGTTAAGAGCTACATTAGGTCGTAGTCTTGTAGTCTTGATCCACGCTAGAGTCATTTCAGTTGAATAATGGGTCTCTTAATCATCTGAATCTACGACGAGATTTTAATTCAGCATCTGCGGCAGTAACTGGTCAGAAGCTAGTTATTAGACCGTAATGGAGCACTATTTTGACGTACGAGTGACGTTCGTCACTAAATTATCAAAGAGCGACAGATCTATATAATCTGTCCCAGAGAGCTTAACGTACAGTAGCATTACCGAGTAATCAGCAGAGCATGAGGGCGAATCCATATGAACATTTCATCATACATTATTTAATCGCTGCAGTATGAGTTATTCAAATTGGCTTCTAATCCCCTTTAACAGTTTTTAATTTCTATAAAACAAAATTTCATTGGTGCGGCTTGATTTGTGCGCTTTTACGCGTGATAAAATTACAATATCGTAAAATGGCCCAAAGTTCATTTGTTTCTGACTCGCTTTTTCGATGGCCGATTTAAAAGCCTTTACGGCTATTATTGTATTCAATCTAATCTCAAGACCTTTGCAAGGTGTAATAATGACATAAAGGGTGATATTTTAATCGTTTACGTTTGTTGGCTGAGCGTTAGTGAAGCCGATCTCTCAGTAGGCTGACACATTTCCTCTTTTTTCTGCTGAGCTTTTTTCAATTTTGTTACTGTGTGTTTAATGCACGTCTATCTGTCCGCTGGAATTGGAGAAGTTACCTCCAGTTTTGCCTAAATTAACATAAAGTTTTGCCTACCTTCTAGTAATAATTGTCAAAGGAAATATAAATAAATAAATATATATATATATATATATATATATATATGTATGTATATTAAGGCAAAGAACAATGTAACGTACAAATTATCGCATGTTTTAAATACCAATTTGGCGTTACGCTTAAGCAATCAACCAATCACCTGTTCTAGTCACAATCACGTCACAATTTTGACGTGACAACGTCTTAAATTAGGTTGCGGCTCGGAGTCACTCATGAAAAAGTGTAACGCCCGGTAACGTTACGATGCCCGTCCAGTGGGTCCGCTGCACGGGATCCGCACGGGATAAAGCAGATAACTGTGGGTCCGCCGCACGGGATAAAGCAGATAACTATGTTTATTCGTGAAAATGTGGAGTGCTTAGATTCGTCATTTACAACAACTACAACAATAAAGGTAAATAATTGTACACTGATATTTCATTATCGTAAACTATGATTGATTGATTAATTGTTAGATTGACACAAAAGTTGAGAAACTGAGTTTATAGGTTATGTCATACTATTGACAAATGTTGATAGTGTTAAGTTTAATTATTAGTTTAAATCACTCTGCAATCAATCGTAATTCAGTCGATTGAGAAGAAACAGCGCGTATTGCTAGTCAAACATTTAAAATAACTAATTATAACCTCTAACCTGTCATAACAGTGCGACCAAACAAACGAACTAAACCGACCAATCACCACGCGCGGAGTTAGAATTTAACTGTGTTTAGCAAGAATTTCAAATTCCAATTTTAGTAAATGTTTTATTCAACTTTACCATTTACAATAACAAATTTTAATTAATTTCAAAATTATGTACAATGTTTTAGTAAACAAAATATATTTCTATAGTTAAAATTTGTGCAATTCTTATTTTCATTCAATTCCTTGTTCCTATTGTGCAATTTAATAATATTCATATCAATAAATATTCTACCGAGAAAAAGACGTTGTCACGTAAAATCTTCGCCCGTAAAACCGACTTTACAGGCAACCATAATTTTTAGTCCTTCCGTCTGTCTATACGCCTGATGGATGGATTTTAGAAACTTTTTCAATCTACTTTCATTGTTGGAAAAGATCAGCTAGTTTAATATTTACCAATTACTTCAATCATATCAGCAAGAACGGAGTGATTGGCTCAGCAGTTTTGGTAACGGAATATAATAGATTTGCATCAGCGTTGCTTAGATGACGTCAGCGGTGGAGATCGCTATTTCCCAAGTAATATATTAAGTACGCGATTGACGTTGCTTGAGCTTTACGATAACATCCTTAGATGTCGCAAAGAAAGTTTTCAGTGTGGTCTGTCTGACCTTGAAGTGGGTATCAAGAGCAAACAGTGATTGTACTTATGCTTATTCAGACTATCTAGTATTTTAAAGTAATAGACGCTACTCATGATAAGTTTTTCGATTATTGTCTTTGGAGCTGCCCCAAATTGATCGAGCTGGAGCTTAGGAGCTGTTAGTTTCAGACCTACAGGTCTTTCTAGTACTTTCTAATATTTTTTAAGCAATAACAGTTTTCTTAATTTACATTACATAGTTAAAGTGTCTAAGAAAAGTTTAAGATTTGGGAGGATCTGATGGAATTTATCCTTAAATGAGTTCTTTATATCCGATCACTTGTGCTCGCAGTGGCGACTTAAAAATAATGTTTTTTTTGTATATTCTATTAGGTTACGTCTATCTAACTCATGTGTTATTCTTGTTTAAATAAGACCTGCAATTTAAGTATGGTACATAAATAACTCTAGGGAGAGATTCAATGAATCATTTGGTGACATATTTTCAAAATGAAACATAATTTTATTTATAAATCAGTTTGTATGGATTATAAATTTTGCTTTATTACGCGTTGAGTAAAATTCAAATCACCTCACCTGCTTCCTTATTCTAAAAGGAAAGAAAACGGGGGTGGTTGTCCCATAAATATTCGACCGGGCTAGAACACTGGTGACAGCAGTGTAACACAATTAGGCGGCGTGATTGACGCCGACACACTTTCTCCATCAGCACAATCCTGGACAGGCAGGCTGCTGAAATATTCATTTCCACCGAAATTTGACACTACACACCAAAGTTGTATTCCGTCCGGGTGACAGAGAGATCAGTCCCGGTGTGGCCATTTCAGCTTTACTCTGTGGAGAAATTGCGTTGAATATGAAGCAGGTGGAAATATTTCCTTAACAGACATTCAAAGAGTGAAGGAAACATTCCACTGTTCAATCAATACCTCGAGCACCTGCTTCATCGCTGAGAATGTCGCTGCTTTACTCATAGCCTTCATTTTGTATAATTCACGTTTTTAATGTATTTTTTTTCCTCAGCGAGTCTTTCCTTAGTCACGTTCTTTTGTGACATGTAAAAGAATCAAAACTAGAATTAATTATTTGTTTCGCAACATATATATCCGTATTTTAAACGTAACCAAATAGACTTAATGTCTTTGTCAGTAATTAAATATTATTAATATAGTGCTTTTAAAATTTCAGTGACACTATTTTTAGGATAGTAACGCAGAAGTAGGAAGAGTTCTAGAAGAAACCACAAAACATTTCAAGGCTGTACCTCCAAGAAGTATTCGTTTTTTATTTTTACTATTCATTTGAGGACCTATCTAGGTTGTCTTTTAGCATTAAATAGTAAAGAAAGATAAGAAGAAAATATTACTCGGTAATAATAAGGAAAATTAAAAGCCCGATTATACTGCAATGCATTAATAAAGACCTTAAATCCCATTACTTAGACCCAGTTTCTAAAACAACTAACCACATATTTTGAGATGTAAATCTAAGAACTTGGACAAAAACGTTCAGTCGTTTATAAACTGACTTGTTCCGATTGCTATAGTTTTTACATCGGACGGACTGGCAGGTCTTTTAGCCAAAGATGTAAAGAGTAAGCCCGAAACATAAATTATATAAACAGACTTAATTATGCGCTTAACACTTGATGGATGAGAACCACACAATAAACAGAATTATTGAAAATATGGAGGTGTTACATGATTGTCGCAAAGGTAGAAAATTAAACACGCTTTAAGAATATGACATATATAATCATTCTAAAAAGAGTTTATTATTTATAGATGAATTCATGTTAAATGAGAGGTAAAATTCAGTTCCCTTTATATGTTCAAACATTACTCCATCGCAAGAGCGTCTCACCAACCGACCGATCAGCTGATAACGTCGATGCACCGGGAACTGGAATCACCTAGTGTCAGTTGTCCTGTCTCCTTGATATGTTCTATTACGTTTAATATTTCGCGTGTGATAGGCCTATTAAATATTTTGTTTATTTACTAATTTGTTTATTTATTCGTTGTTTGTACTGTGTTTGTGAATTATAAATTAATACGACTCCAGATGGATAATCCTCGTTTCTAATATTTATTGACACCGACACCAGGAGATGACTTTTTAAAATTCGAAACTATAGTAGTGTGTGACTACAGTTTGGATTGTTTGACGAAGGTATGTAGTGATTGTTATTAGTATATTATGAACTTTTAAATCTCTTGGGGCGGGGCATATTTATATGACAAAGTGTTTAGTATATTGTGTACTTCTCACTATCGCAAACCCAAGTGTAATGAAAGTGAAAGATGGGTGTGGTGTGCTGCCACCTAGAATTGATTGGTTCTCGTTCACATTATTAACCGTTGGACTGGAAACAAGACAGATAACACTGAACGTGGCACATATAGTCAAACGTATACTTATCAGTATTGAAGTCCTAAGTACAATGGAAGTGAAATATGAGTGTGGATGGTGTGCTGACTATTAACACATTGTTTTATCTTTCTTATGCATTTGACTGGTTTCCAATTAAATTATTGACGGTTGGACTGGAAACGAGGTAGATAACACAAGACGAGAAATGTTGTCAATTCTGCAAACTACTTACAGAATCTTCTACAGTTATAAATACATAACTTTTAAAGTATTAATAAATAGTTGTGTGAATAGATAATAACTATCAGATTGTGTCGCCTAAAATACATACTCAGATTCATGGCGGAAGCATGTAGTTTCGCTCAGTTAGACCCATCTACCTTCCAGAAGCACGCACTTGCACTCTGTTATACTCACCCTCCTTCCTAGCAAACGGTAAAAGCACAAAACTTCAATTAAACTAGTCTATCTACTGACCTAATAGACGATGAAATAACGCTGTTGCACTCAGTCAGAGCCATCCTCCTTCCTAACAGACGGTAGAAACACGAAGTAGCACTCAGTCAAAGCCATCCAGCCTCCTAGCAAACGGCAAAAGCGCGCAGTGGCACTCAGTCAGAGCCACCCTCCTTCCTAGCAGACGGTAGAAACACGAAGTAGCACTCAGTCAGAGCCATCCAGCCTCCTAGCAAACGGCAAAAGCACGCAGTGGCACTCAGTCAGAGCCACCCAGCCTCCAAGCAGTCGATAGAAACACGCAGTAGCACTCAGTCAGAGCCACCCTTCTTCCTAGCAGGACGGTAGAAACACGAAGTAGCACTCAGTCAGAGCCATACAGCCTCCTAGCAAACGAAAAAAAGACGCAGTGGCACTCAGTCAGAGCCACCAAGCCTCCAAGCAGTCGATAGAAACACGCAGTAGCACTCAGTCAGAGCCATCCAGCCTCCTAGCAAACGGCAAAAAGACGCAGTGGCACTCAGTCAGAGCCACCTAGCCTCCAAGCAGTCGATAGAAACACGCAGTAGCACTCAGTCAGAGCCACCCTCCTTCCTAGAAGACGGTAGAAACACGCAGTAGCACTCAGTCAGAGCCACCTCCTTCCTAGAAGACGGCAGAAACACGCAGTAGCACTCAGTCAGAGCCACCCAGCATCCTAGCAAACGGCAAAAAGCACGCTGTGGCACTCAGTCAGAGCCACCCAGCCTCCTAGCAAACGGCAGAAACACGCAGTAGCACTCAGTCAGAGTCACCCTCCTTCCTAGAAGCACGGTAGAAAGCACGCTGTAGCACTCAGTCATACCCACCCACCCTTCTAGCAAACGGAAAAAGCGCCAAACTTCAATTTAACTGGTATATCTACTGACCTAATAGACGATGAAAGAACGCTGTTGCACTGTATTTGAACCACCCCTCCGCCGTGTTTTTTTGTAGTTAACTATTTTACTCTGAGTAACATGGGACTCATATATGCAACAGGAAATAAATACTAGCATATAACAGGGAATAATTAATACTATGCTGATAAGGAATTAAAGTTTTGTTGTTTTCCTCAGGAATACCTTTTTATGTTTAATAAATTCCTATATATGACAAATACATTTAAATAAAATTGCTGTATCTTACTAATAAGTAATTACTCTTTAAACCTTTCGATAACTAAGGAAACTTTTCTCGTCGCCATTTGAGTTGACCATGACGCACTTAACTGACCAGGACTAACCATCGTTCTCCTACATTTATACTTTGAAAGCGATCAAATCAAACTACCTACAGTATGTGAATGTTTTATTCACTATATATGAGGTAATGAAACACACATGGCCATGACACTGATAACAGGTGAAAGGGTGTTATCTCGGGCTGACGTGTCAGAAAGACGCAAACAGCCCACAATCAATATCTGGAGCACCTGACGTCATCATTCCCGGACAGTGGCACTCACTCGCACTTTCCAGGCATCCTCTCCAGAGGTGAATGCACTGTATGGTTCCACAACTAAGCAATGTTGGTTCCTTCTTAACGTACATGGTATTCTTTAATGAGATACAAAAATATTAAACTGTTACAGATGTAGAGTACAATTTACAATAGATGCGATTTTACTTCCTGTAAAAGGCCTGATGTTTAGAGGGATCGCCGTGTTCTCTGGGGCAATTCAACAGTGCATGACAGTTTCTAACAAATGGAAGCTAATGCTTTGGGCGTCTGGTTGCAGTATTCCTCTAAGGTTTTAATTGTTGTAAACAAACAGATGGTTTGAACTTAGAAGAGGCAAACATAATCCATTATAGGCTTCCTGGAGTTTAAATCCTTTAATGCGACAGTTTTATCAAAAGGGTACTCATGGTTTGGTTTAATTAAGATTTCAATGGGTTTTAATCGTTAAAATGTATTATGATCACGATTTACCAATAAATGACTTGCATAAAAATAAGATAAATAAATCGAGAGGGATTTTTAATAGCAAACACAAAGGAAGCCAAACCTGATGTTTTTTATCTGGTAAACAGGAATATACTGATCTAGTCAACTGCCACCCAAGCCAGCCACCGATAATGGTGGGCCCTCCCGCCAGCTTTTCCCTAAAACCGGAAAAATCCCTGACGTCAGGTGAAGGAATCGAACCTGCGACTCCAAGGCCAACTCCAGCGTCCGAGAGTAGCGCCTTAAAGCACGCAGCCATCCTGGCTTGATGTTATGGACAGCTCACTTAGGCTTTCACTCTACCCTGATTCTCAATAAATCATCTGTTAAACCGCCACTGACGTGAATAGTCCGTCAAACCATCTTGAAGGGTCACAAAGGTATCAACTAAAGTAACTTAAACCCACTGATTGAGCTAATTGCTCTGGTCCAGCACAGATACATAATGGTATTCTCCGTCTAAACTAGTAAAGTGCATTCTGTAACCAGGTTATTCGTTTCTATACCCCCTCCCACCCCCTCCAGGACGTGAACTTTCTACCGTGTTATAATTAGGTATCTAAACTTATAGCTTAATCCATGTTTGCTAGAAACCAATCAATAATGAAAGCCACAATTGAATATGGTGCATGCATTCTACCGTCGTTTACAATAGCATGATAAGGGCCAGTTTGCAGGAACAAAGCCAAAAATATCCAACAGAACATATCTAATTCCACCAATCACAACCCTGATTTATACGATTAGGGATTAAGATTTAAATTTACCGTAATTGAATTGTAATTGTAATTAAATGATTTTTACCTCGAAGTCCATTCTCCAAATGTACATTCATCCAAGGTCCGCAAATAGCTTTCCACGGATCTCACATTTTTATAAAATAAAAAAAAACAATCCAGTTTGGGACAACACATACCTCTTTGTTACAATTATAAGTTATAAAATATTTGAAGCGAAAGTCAAGTGTCTCATACTGTCTGACACTTTAAAATCCACTCATTGAGGCTTTTCAAGCACTATAAACTTATCAGCCACGCCTAACGCTAACCCAATAGCCATGGTAAAGTTTTTCACACACTCTTTTGCTATATGTAATGAACCCTAAATGCGATAATGTCTGTTGAAGGCATATTAAAAAAGGTATACCTTACGATGGACAATTTATTATCCTCTGCCTTTCATATAGTTGTCGGCATACAAGGTTTGCATTGTTTGAAATTCTTAATGTTATCTTTGGACATTTTAATGCTCATAATAATCTAAATAAGGAACTGCAAACATGTTGTGAACACCTATCATGCTCGTGTTGTATCAACATAGAACACTGTTCAGTAGGCAGTTTGAAGAGGGAAAGGAAGTCTACATCGAAACCCCCTTTGTACAGTCAACAACAGAGGGTCTGCACTTGACTTAAAGGGACTTCCGGTACTCGCACGAACGATACTTCAATTTTTATTTCCCTGCCCCTACAGCTAGCTGTATGTGTAATGCAATTTGCAGTTCAATAATAAGAGCTAAATGTCTTAGAAAATAGTATTTAAATTCACAGTGAAGAGCGAAATCACCAACGGAAAAAAATGCCTGACCACGTATAAAACGTATGGTACAAACGACTTCAAAATTATTACTGATATTTCATAGGCCTAAATAGTGTTGTTTTTAATTGTTGCACCTTCTCCATAATAGGGTTTCGGACGTTTGCCATTGTTATGTGTTACAAAATGTGTAAAACAAAAATTCGAGGATATAAATATATCCTCTTCTTTAGACGTAAAGACTATTATTACACATACATGCACTTAGAAAGTTACAACTTTCCAGTGAACTTGCATTAATAAGAAAGAAAATATAAAGAAAATAAATTAATTCTTTCCCTTTTTTTCTTTCTTCTTTAGTGCAACTCTAAGTAAATTTGTATGTACTAATTGCCTTTCTACCTCATGAGGAGAATATATTTTATACCCTTGAAACATGGTGGTATACTTTTTGTAACATATACCGATGGCAAATATCCACAATCCTATAATTCTTTCAAATATTTCTTCGTCAATGATAAATTTTAATCCAAGAATTGCCCAGAGTCACAGTTTTTCCGACAGAGTTATAATTCGTCATTCCCAAAAGGAAACAAAGTTTGTTTACGTTTAAGATTTCTTTTCAGAAACAAATTTGTAACCCAATTACACAAACTTGTCAGCAAACACGCTTAAACAGCTTCAAAACCAACTTTGTTGAGCAGCTTACACCAAGTTTCGAGTAATCAGTAATATTGGATCGCGTTAACAAGTGCCCAAACGACTTATTAGCGGCACCTATATCACATCACAATACGGTGTTTACGTTCCAGTAATTTTCAGTGAAAGCCATCCAATCGCACAAAACTGGCACATAAGATCGTACTCGTGTATAGGTTTAATATGCTTATTAAAAATTATTTGTATACTTTAGGTACAAAATAATGGGTCTTATTTAATAATTAATAAATATTATTATAATATAATTATAAATTAATTAATAATAATTAATTAATTAGCAAAAATAGGATATTATTTCAGTATTGTAATTATGAATTCCTTGAGATTGACTTGTCAATACAACATATTACTCTCAAAGTGGCAAATAACTCGTCTGCCAAAAACAGCACTTTTAACAATGCCAAAGCGCTCATATTCTGTCACGCAGTCATGAATTCCTAATCTTCCTGTCATGAGATCATGCATACTGGAAGCTCTGAGCTGGCTCTGCTGGCATTAACTCATTGGCTCTAGAATATTCTAACGATATTCCTCAAACTGGATTACTCTAAATATTGCAATGTAAGTTATGCATATCAAACCTACTCTACCATTCTGCAATTATTTACAATGAATTCACTATTTGTATAACTGTGTTGATAGTCAATTTTCACAATACTGTATATAAAACTCTACAAATCTTACTGTGAATATTTTAAATATTAAGTTTCAGTCTATATTGGTTAACGATAAAATCCTAGTTTTTGAACGTTTAAATTAGATCCAAAATCTTTGATATCAGCCAAACATTTGAAGAACCAAATGTTTTAAACCGTCATAAAAATATACGCTCCTGAGGATTTACAATAGCCTTAGAACAAAGTAGAATTGTGTAGATCGTTAGGTATTTTTGATGGGCAAACAATGAGTTTTCAGGGCAAATTGAATAGTTTCCTATATGGTATACATTGTAAAGTTCAGGTTGGCCATTATATTTCGGGTTATATGGTGAGGTCCTATCTAAAGTTATACCAAGGGATGTAAGAAAGATTATAATTTAAGAAACATAAGAGAATTATAAAGCAATCGGGATGAATGAATGCAAGGCTTTTCAATTGTCATGAAAATATGTGTTAATTTAGCAACAATAGTTTTGCTTAATATTTTCTGACATGGGCATGGAAAACAATTGTATTCATCCGCAATTGTCAAAATGTATTTATATTTAGAATATGGTAGCATAGAAACTTTAATATGTACATTTAACCTTTTTAATGGAGATGTAGCCCTTATTAGAGTATATTACTATATTTAGAATCTATATTTAACTTCACCATTAACTCGAGAGGAAACAATATTGTCGATTGCTCCAGTCCACTTAATGATTCTGTTAACGTCTGTGAAAAAAAGAGTCACGCAATCATCTTAAATCATACATTTCCATTGACTAAAACAGGGTGAACCATTGAGAAAGCATTTGCTACAACAAGTTTTTTTAAGTTCATTGTGTGCATAGTAGTCTCCAGAAGGCCTGCACACAATTTCGTAATTGAAAAAGTTATATTTCTGTTCTGTAATTTTTCTCTTCCCAGTAGCATCATTTCCCAATATGAGTGCACAGGCCTTTGTTTGGTTATTAGTTTCAAAGGTTTTGCAAAAATATAATGTCTCAATTTTTGGGGTCTTACTCAGAATAGGAATGACGCTTTCAGATTAAAGGTGTGGTTTCGAAAAAGATTTAAAAGGGTGACCACAGTAAGATAAAGTTATCGTTTTGACAAAATTTGAAGCATATGCTCAGCAGTAAACGGAGCATCTCTAGAAGAAATTTTAGCAATTTTAGAAGAATTTAGTAGGTAACTACAATAAAGTAATGGGTATATTTTCTCAAAAATATTCATTATGTAGGTACTTGAAGTAGTGGTAAACAACTCCAAAGTCCGTAAAGACTTTGCATCATTTGGAGTACGTATTTTTAGAGGTCGTTCTGGGCACTAAATTACAATTTACTGCTCTTTACACCGATTAAGATTATAATCATAACCATTTTGATTATGATATCATCTAATTAAGTAAACGTATATTGAGTCCTTCTATCCTAATAAAGTTATCTTTAATTGTTTCGAAAGCAGCAACTCCAAACGTAATTCCTTTAAATTGGTAGATTTGTCCACAGTCATAATTTATTTACCGAAATATGGTAAATATAATAATATGGTAAACTGCCTACTGAACAGTGTTCTATGTTGATACAACACGAGCATGATAGGTGTTCACAACATGTTTGCAGTTCCTTATTTAGATTATTATGAGCATTACTATATGACATGCAATTCTTAAATATACAGCACTAAATACACTGCAATAGGTGACATTTTTAACCATCTTATATCCAGGTAATTGGATTATTGTTGTAGAGTAGTCAACCATCATGCGACCGACCTATGTGGTTTGCACTGCGAGTCACTGAGACTTAGGCTCAGCATTGTGAACTACTACGTTCTATTATATCTTCTTTGAGAAGACTTTGGATTTCAGTGTCAGTAAATATAATGTGACTATATACTGGTTGGCTTACAATCAGGAGCCAAGTGATTAAACAAACAGGCTGGTTTAAACATTGGCAGCAGTTTGATCACAGTTAGCTAACGGAGGTTTGTTTCACCAATTGAATCTGCCAGTTTTAGATTCACATAGTGAAACAAAACATTACGACACAAAATTACATCAGAACACAGGTCAGGTAATACTAGTATCTGGCCACTTTCATTCACATTGTCAAGCAATTCAATAATTACTCTGCAATGCTCGGTTATTGAGGAATTAACAAACACTGATTCCATTGTTACATTTTCCTGGACCGGTTTCATTTCAAGTTTGTTTACTTGTGATTTCAGTCACAATGGTAATACTCATTTATAAATACAATGGTAATACTACCAGTGTCCAGTGATGAATCATTGATAAAATAGGCAGAGTACCCTTAGGTAGACAGGAAAGAGAAGCTATTGTAGAGGTGGCATCGTTTATCACTAAGACAGCTTGTTTTGTATAATCGAATGTACCTTTAGTCAATGAAGTTCATTTACATATCTCTGAGAATTGCCCTTCTTACCTCACGCGTTGCAGGAGGCATTACTGCCTGGAAGTTTGAAACGACGTGCAAATTGTATCCACAGTTTAGCTTTTGCTGCAGACAAGGTAGAATCTGTAATGATTTAAATATTCTCATAGCTGTTCCAGTGATAGAGACAAATTTTCTCAAACCATTTGTCAGATACAGTGTGAATTAAAAGTAAGGATAAACTCTGTTTAGTTTTTTATGGATAAAGATGGATGGATGGAACTCGGGAGATCTTTCTAGAAAAAAGAAGTAAACTTTATAGTCACTGTTACAACTTTGCACATTTGCCTAAATGGGATTTTGGGGGAGCAACTAAAAATGTGTAAGCAATTCTTTTTAATGTCACCTATTAGGTGACACTCATTTGAAATGTCTTTATAAAAGAAGAATAGCAGTGGAAACTAGAGCTTGCTATCTCAACCCAGTACAAAATGGCAGCTCATTGAAATGAATTAAGCATTGAATTAAAAGCATGAATGGATCCCGCTCAACTTTCTATGGACATAGATAGAAAAATGAAACTCAGGACCCTTCGTTCCTTATAGGCTTCGTTAATGAAAAAGTGAACCCTTTCTTTAAAGTGGGATTTTTGGGGCCAGTTTAAAATAACAATTACTTATTAGAAATTACTACCATTACATTAGACAAACAAGTAATTCGATAGTATTATAAATTTATTTAAGGTAAGTTTTGTATAGTTGCTTATGTGTTCTTATTTAAGCTTTATCTTCTAAGGGTAATCCGTAGAATTAATGAGCTTATTCCTAGTAGCCAACCGCATGAAAAATATTTATTACCTCAATATATTCCTGATTTTACAGTACATTCCATACTTATCAGTAATGGGCTAATTACATTAATGTTACCTATTTCTGACCACCTCAGTTTACCACAGGTCAATTTCAAAGTCCAAGTAATAGCATCACTTCGGGTGACAGAACGATATCGTTTGTCTCGGCTTTATCTTTACTGTTATTGCTTCCATACCCGCCCACAATAATGCTGTAGGATGAAATACACCACGGCGCGCAGACTTACCACGAACGTTTCTCATTCCTGTTTTGAATTATTTGCAAGAAATAGTATCTCAGTTTCTAACATACCTGTGGTAATTATAGATGAACTAAATGAAAAAAATAAATAAAATGTATATTACTATTTATTAACACTTTGAGAGGTTTTAATCATGTATCCCTGCCAATACTAACGTCCACTATACAAACGTCAAATATATCTGCATGGTCTCGTCGCCAAACCATACAGACGTTCACAGAATATATTTTTTAATATAAAACGCGATAAAAATATATTTCTATCTTTACAACGGTTATTACAAATAATTTATCTTTCTAACATTATTGTGAACTAAGCTTTAGAATATTTTTTTCTTAATGATAATGCTGAATATCTTGAAATTTATAGCAAACTAATCAATTTATAAACAATTATCTGTCTTTTATTTATTTTCTTAATCAATTGAAAAAATCATTCAAGTCCGTAATTTTTTTTGTAGTTTTTCTAAAAGTTACTGACGGAAAATATTTTACAATTTTATAAAAACAATTAAAATTTTTATTATTTACAATTAATAACAATACTGTAATTACAATTTTTATAGTATATTTCACATGAATGAAAATAAATTTCTTGTTTATTAATAGAATAACTATATAAATAACTTTTCCTAATATTTTATGCTCTTCAGACCGGAAACAATTGTTAGTACTGAGATTCTTAGCTTACTTACAATTTACTTATTTTGCAATTGCCTTGGCACACATATTTTGTATAGCTAGTTAGGTGACATAATACCATTCCTTTTAGTAATCACGTTTATATTGCTGTTTAACTTGTTTAGTTGTTGATTAAAATATCATAAAAAGGTAATTTATATGTAAAGTTATTTGCTATGTATTTTAAATTAAAAAAAAAAAAACTTCGATAAAAGTTGTGGCCATGAAAGCTGGCGTGCGAAAATACAGAATTTTTAACATTAGTAGGCTACTCTTTATTGTTCTACTAGGAAGTACTCGTGGCTTTGCACGAAAAAAATGGAACCACAAGGGTATATTTTCTTACATGGAATTAAAAAAATCTATATATAAGTCATATTCACTGGAAGATATTCCAATATCCTGATCCATTTTGTATTTCAATTTAAAAAGTAGTATTATAAAGTCTTTGCGTCGTAAAGTGAAAGTTTTTCTAAGCACCGAGAAATAACTCCAATTTATCTCCAATACTTCATGATAATTCAGTAACAATTCAACTAACCACGTGAAGGAATCCTGAAGATTTAAGCTTTACAGTTAACACTTTACATGATATGATGAATAATGGGACTCCATTTTCTTAATAGGAATAGGGCTATGTGTTAACCGGGGACTATAAGAATGTCCATGTACAATTGCAATACTATCGGTCCAGTGGTTTTTTATGTGATTGAGTAACAAACACAAACACGAACACACAAACTAACACAATTATATTTTCATATAATTAGTATATATTGTGTATTTAATAGTATTTTATAATTGGATGGTATTAGTCGAGTCCTATAAGGATACAATAATTATTCGTTTGCATTATCTTATAATTAATAAAATAATGCAAATTATCCTTGACATTTTTAAATTCAGAATACGTGCGGTTATAATAGTTCATAATACCTTGAGTAAAGGCTTTTTTGTATTTTCGTTCATTTAATTAAAATTATTATAGTTCAGTGCATAACAGTGATTGAAATTACTATTTGTTTCATAGGTATTTTCTAGTAAAGGGATTTGTTGAAGAACTGATATAGTGCAGCAAAGAAATATGACTTCAGAAGTCTATTGTACTACACACAATGGTTTTCTTAGTTCAGTTCATATTGTATGATCCAAGAATCCGTTTTCTATTCATTTCTTTAAAATATTTCTCATTAGACCTTTCGGTATTGTTTGTAAGATTTATCGTAATTGAGTGTATATTATATAGCAGAGGAAATAACAATACCATTGTCTAGACAACACCGAGAGCGTTTAAATATAAAAGAAAGTCGAGATATCCAGTAATAAGATGGCGTTACAACTTCGACCTTTTTTCTCAGATTAATGTCCTAGAGGGATTAATACATGTCTTGCAATTATATTTTCATATAATAGTATATATTGTGTTTTTAATAGTATTTTATAATTGGATGGTATAAGTCGAGTCTTATAATTATTCGTTTGCATTATTTTATAATCAATAAAATAATGCAAATTATCCTTGACATTTTGAAATTCTGAAAACGTGGGATAACAATAGTTCATAATACCTTGAGTAAAGGCTTTTTTGTATTTTCGTTTATTTAATTAAAACTATTATAGGCTAGCTCATTGCAGAAAAGTGATTAAATTTACTATTTGTTTTCCTAGTAAAGGGATTTGTTGAAGAACTGATATAGTGCAGCAAAGAAATATGACTTCAGAAGTCTATTGTACTACACACAATGGTTTTCTTAGTTCAGTTCATATTGTATGATCCAAGAATCCGTTTTCTATTCATTTCTTTAAAATATTTCTCATTATACCTTTCGGTATTGTTTGTGAGATTTATCGTAATTGAGTGTATATTATATAGCAGAGGAAATAACAATACCATTGTCTAGACAACACCGAGAGCGTTTAAATATAAAAGAAAGTCGAGATATCCAGTAATAAGATGGCGTTACAACTTCGACCTTTTTTCTCAGATTAATATCCTAGAGGGATTAATACATGTCTTGCAATTATATTTTCATATAATAGTATATATTGTGTTTTTAATAGTATTTTATAATTGGATGGTATAAGTCGAGTCTTATAATTATTCGTTTGCATTATTTTATAATCAATAAAATAATGCAAATTATCCTTGACATTTTGAAATTCTGAAAACGTGGGATAACAATAGTTCATAATACCTTGAGTAAAGGCTTTTTTGTATTTTCGTTTATTTAATTAAAACTATTATAGGCTAGCTCATTGCAGAAAAGTGATTAAATTTACTATTTGTTTTCCTAGTAAAGGGATTTGTTGAAGAACTGATATAGTGCAGCAAAGAAATATGACTTCAGAAGTCTATTGTACTACACACAATGGTTTTCTTAGTTCAGTTCATATTGTATGATCCAAGAATCCGTTTTCTATTCATTTCTTTAAAATATTTCTCATTATACCTTTCGGTATTGTTTGTAAGATTTATCGTAATTGAGTGTATATTATATAGCAGAGGAAATAACAATATCATTGTCTAGAAAACACCGAGAGCGTTTAAATATAAAAGAAGGTCGAAATATCCAGTAATAAGATGGCGTTACAACTTCGACCTTTTTTCTCAGATTAATATCTTAGAGGGATTAATACATGTCTTGCTCAGATATCTGGCTTCATACCTTTTCTTTAAAGCTCCCGAAACAAGTTTAATTAAGATTTATAAATAAACTCCCTGTAAAAAAACAAACCTGCTATGGCGATTTTACTTACAAAGTGTTTTAAAGCATTATAAGTCAATAAGGTATCAAATGTGACGATCATTTAGTATTATTTAACTTTTAGAGGTTGAGGGATACAATTTTCGTAATGGTACTCTGGAAGTGACTAGCGAGATACATTTAAACCTTCAATCGCAATATTATATACTCGACTACACATTTGTTAAATTAATAAAACCCTCTAACACTATAAATAATATAAACACAAAACATGCGTATGCCCTTAAAGTTTCGAAAGGTACCAGCGCTCCAACAATATTATTAGCACATGACCATATCAAACATTTTGATACAGTGATACAGGTTTTGGGCTCCAGTCCGTGATCGCGTCAAGTTCCAGACGCTGCACTAAGAGGAGGTGTATTGGAGCTAAACTCATCACTAGAAATCTTTCAAAACATTCTGGTGTTTAAATAAAATAAAATTATTACTTGGTAATATGAATACTATGAATAATAAATGGCCATAATGGTCTTTACAATTTTTTTAAATAAGAATGTTCGGCTTTTACTGTATTAGTTTTATATGATATTTATACTTAAAAATAAAAAAACTATTTTGATTCTTTTTGGAGTGGAATGTCGATTCTAAAATTTTATTCACTTGCATTTAAACACCATTCAATTTTTTTAAATTTGTTCTATTAATTAAATTTTTTACGTAACCTGTAATGTAAAAAAACCAAACTCCCTCGATATTTTGGAAAATATAAGGATTTTAAAACATACTTAAATATTAGGTGTCAAAATAAGTCAATCTTCTGTTCATACAGAAATGACAGATTTGTAAAAATGGCACATATTTCATGAACTAATAGCCTCCACCAGAAGAAATAACACCAGAAATTTTCATTCCACTGAAGTTCATTCCGCAGTCAGTTTCATACAAAACTGACTGCGAAATCCGGCTTTAATACATCAACTCACCACTTTTTTGACACTGGTAAGGACACGATATTAATTTATAAAAATGCAAGACCCATCCTCGGGTTGCTTTATTATGCCCATCATCGTGGGCCATTGGCCTGTGCGACGATCATTTCATCAGAATAAGTGGAAAATGTCTAGTGCAAGATGGCCAGAACTAATAAACAATTCTACAGTTAGTCGCAGAATTTGAACCTCAGTTATCTGTAACTCAAATTCAAAGTTCGACACTTTAAGCATGACACCACTGTTCTCCTGTTCAATGCCACATCTGTTCTCCCAACAATGTACACGCTATACGTAGAACCCGAATAAACAAGTTGACATTCTAATGTTTATTTTCTCTATCCTGCATCCAAGAAAAGAAGTGAGCCGGAGTAGTTCCGTAAATTAAAAAAAAACACAATATCAACTGCGCAAGGCTCATAGATTTTGGTAGCTGAAGTCGAAAATAAAAATAAAACAGGAAAACATTCGCACTTTTTTCCGGATTTTCAGTTATGCTCCCCCGTTAAAACATAATAAATGTTGTTGGAATTAATTATGAGGTAAAATCATGATTTAAAGATTTTTGTGAAACTTCATTTATAAAGTTTTAAATTTATTCTTCTATATTACAAGATTACTATCATTCCTGATTTCATTAATTTTAGTTTCTAATCTAAACTTGGAAGATTGTAAAGCAAACGGGAAATATTTAGGTCAGCATCCTGTATGAATCTACATTGTTATTATATTATTTCTACAACTAGAGTTTCTACCAATGAATAGCCCACAAAAGTTTCATTTTGCTACCAGCTGATATTCATCTTCCAAAGCATTAAAATATTTGTTTAATGTACTCCACATGGGATAAAAATCCCGTATCGTTTGTTGAATAAGAATAATGAATATAATTGTAACTTTATATATCAGGTTGGAAAAATTTCTAAAACTTTCAATTTATCCTTTGAACAGTTGTGTATTTTGTAGCACTAATTCAGATTTGTATTTTTCAGGTAAGGCCATAAAATGTACTAACGCCCAACGCATAGACTGAATGGTTTATCACATTTGTAAGTATGAAGTAATACGCAAAATAAAAACATTTAATTATTTTTCACAATATAATTACTATCCAGTTTATAAAACTCGCATGCATCACAAATTGTAGCTGCTACAATGACTCCTTTATCTCTTACCTATTTACTGTCATGCCCATCATGTCATTCTTAAAAAGTCAAAGGCCGTGAAGTTAGTCAAATTTCGATTTTCATTTAAAATAATAGTTTTAATTTCCAAGCTAGTACCTCCCATGACACAGATACAATATTTTTAAAGAGCTCATCTCTCTACGATAACTTATAGACATTTAAAGCGGAAAGTTGGTAATTTTTAACCACCCTCAGATAAAAACGTTTAATGACATTTCGTAATGAAATATAGCTTAAGAAAATTGTTAGTTTTTAATAAAACATGGTTTCAGAAAATAAATATTTGCTATACTAAACCTTCCTTTTCCTTTCAGTCATCTTTCGTATTCATTATGCAAAAAACATTATATTTATATTCACGTTATATCCAATATTACGCTCTAAATGCATTCAACACCTCATTGAATCTTTGCTTAATCTTTCAAATAAAAAAATCTTTGCTTATGTTTCTGTCTTGAAGAAAAAATATTTTAAAGAAAGTAGAAAAGTTTTAAAGAAATGTAAAAAAATCATTATTTTTAACGAACACTAATTGCACCGTAACACCTCTAGAAACTGTTTTTTACTAACTTTAAACACTGGCAGTTAATCAAAAAAATATGAAAGGATTGGGTATAAATCATTGTACCGAAATGTTCAACGTAAAAGTCTGTTCATTGACAAATTCTTATTTTCTCATTTAACTAGCAACTTAACAAGAAACTGAAACTAAGTCATCATATAGACCAATGAAAAATGTTTTTATTGATATAATAACTAACTACTTATAAGAAATTTTACAAAACATGTAAGATTAATTTTCATAATATTAAATCATTCTACGATAGTACTTTTTTGCATGAATAGCTGTTTAAATGGCTGTTTTCAACAGTACCTGTCATCTTTGTTATCTGTATTGCAAGAGCCATAGAAATAGGTACAGCCTTTTAAGTTTTAATAGAGCAACAAAGTAAAATCTTAAACGAATATTGACAAAATCTGAAAACAATTTGGCTTCTTAAAGTCTTTAGTTTTTTATCAGTGCATAGTTTGATACACACTTTGGTATCCAAATTATAATGGTATTACTCGCTCTAAATGCACTACAACAGCTGCACCGAGTACATGCGCTCTCATGGTAGCCGGAACAAACAGTGCTGGCTGGCTTAGTTCCGGGATATCTCAAGCCTTAATCCGCCTTCAGCCGCTGCCCGAACAAAGAGGATCTCTCATTAGTCCGGCCTTGGCCCTCGGGCGGAGCTGCAGCTTTTCCGATTGATCCTAGTCTTTATAAGCTTGAGAGTTCTTTACATTCACCAGAGGGTTTCATTTCACTCTCCTTTTATATGATTTAGTCCTACATTATACATATTTCCTGCAGCACGCATTCGCTTCGCAAACAATAATTGTAGACATCAGTGTAATGAAAACCTCCCTCCAGCTACAATACTGTCAATTACTTAGAACTTTTAGTTCTTAAATATCACATGATGGTCCTTATTTTTAAACCAGATGTATGGAAGGTTAGAAAGAATAATCCTAGCCTGATTTGATGTGAAATATTGCTACCTTCACATTTATTCCAACAAATAAAAATTTTTTGTTTGAAGTTTATTTTTGACGATGAAAGGATTGTGAAGGAAACAGGATTTTTCCGGACATTTGCCTTCGTTCAGAGAAAAAAATCAGTAACACTACGTTTCGAGATCTGCAATCTGATCTATTCTTCAGGTAAATATCTAACCTAACACATAATTACATACTAATTTAAAATAAACAAATCATACCAGAGCGTTATGCCACGCCTAAGTCAGGAATCACAACCACCATGTTGTGCGTCTACTTCACTAACTCTAAAACATGCACTCAATAAAAACTAAACACAACACTAATTATTAAAACTAAAATACAGAATACAGATAACACAATACGTCTGCATTCGTCGACCAACCACCTACGACAAGATATTCCATGGATAGTTAGGCTCCATGCGTTACTATATGTAAAAATGTCATAGGATTGTAAATTTATTTATTCTACGTTTATCACCTTGCTATTAAAATTATGTTTAGAATTAAACTTACAATTTCCCTAGACTAGGTATGTGATTTTGCAATAGCAATGTGAGTAGATTTTGTGTAAGAAGGGAGTAAATTAATAATAATAGGGAGTAACCAATAGGTTCTGGTGGTAAACATGTTAATATTCTTCTATAGTATTTATAATTTTTTTATGGAATCCTAAATTTATTTAAATGTGTGACTTGTTACGTGAATGTCTTCAGTACCTTAATACAGTATTTTACTGAAAATATATTCATTATTCTTTTTAATAAATTTAAGTAATAATTATTATACAAGGAGAGAGTGCACATGTCCCGTAATTACTGACTTTACTAAGGTAGCAAGCGAAATATCAGTTCTGTAGCACATTTTATTCTTAAAATGTTCTGCGGACAAACAGACAAGCAATCAAGAAGAAAAGAATATTTTACACCTCCCCGGTGAGAAAAAAGATAATGTGCCAGCCTTTTGAGTGATATGTTTCAAGGACGCTCAGCCAAATGTAGACGGACATGTACCACCATCAAACTCATTCTCGTCTCAACACAATGGAAATTGGCATGGAACATTTAAAATCTGCAGATATAATCTTTCTCACCATATCCTATGGATAGTTAGGCTCCATGCGTTACTATATGTCAAAATCTCATAGGATTGTAAATTTATTTATTAAGTTTTTCTCCTTCTATCGTGATATAATGTAGGGATAGGAATAATGTAAGGGATGTTTACTAACGCTCAGCCAAATCCCATGGAGTCACATATATCGAACTCCATGGTCCTGACGTAGCAATGAAGCTTCATGCAAATTCATAAGTCAGCTTGTTTTCAAAATACCGTACTTACAGAGAGACGGCCAGAAATTAAATTTTTCCAGCCCATCAAGTGAGGCTTCGCTGAAGCTCAGGCAATAATTATACGATAATAATATTACAGAAATTAATAACTATTTTGTTTAATTAATTAATATATAAATGCAATACACCGAAACACGCAACTTGCAGTGATATTACTTATGAAATTATGAATAAAAAATCTATGAAGGAAAGAGGATTTTTCCGGACATTCGCCATCGTTAAGTGAAACAAAAAATCAGCAACACTACGTTTCGAGATCTGCAATCTGATCGTCGGTGGTTGGTCAACGAATGCAGACGTACTGTAACCTGTATTCTGCAGTTCAGTTGTAACTATTAGTGTTGTGTTTCAGCATTTCTATTAAGTGCACATTTAGAGTTAGTGAAGTTGACACACAACACGGTGGTTGTATTAGGCTTCTCACAACGCTCTGGTATGATTTGTTTATATTAACCTAGTTTGTAATTATGTGTTAGGTTAGTTATTTACCTGAAGAAGATATCAGATAACAGATCTCGAAACTTAGTGTTACTGATTTTTTTTTTTTTTCACAAACGATGCTAAATGTCCGGAAAAGAAACTGATTCCTTCACAATTCTTCCATCGTCAAAAATAAACTTCAAACAGAATCTAAGTTACATAAATTTTTTTAGAAATCTGTACAAAAAATGCTAAGAAACTATCTACATGATAAGAATTACATAAAAAAGTAGAATACAGAGGGCAAACCGTATTCGTCAAAATATTAATTCTATCATAATTAAACATTCACCTTTTGTATTAAACTGTACTATGAGGAAACGTCTCAGATAGAGCCATCATATTTATTTGTAAACACTGGCAAAATGCTTCTTGGGTGTTACGATGTAAAGCAAATGTAAAGCCACACTAACATCGCACTAATGAGAACAAACGTGAAGAGACGAGATCAGTTGTAGATTGTTTGTTGGGGTTTAATTAGATAGAACTGATCCGCAATTTGCCAAGCCTGGCAATGTGGTCCTTATTGATTCCGTGTTGTGTCGACCCACCCCCCAACTTCACGTGCAATGAAATACCTCGCATTATCTAATATATGGGGGTAGTTTAATATGTGCTCAGCTTTTCGTGGAAGCGGAGGGGTTAACGTTTCAGTTTACCACCCTATACACAGGTGTTCGAATCCGGGTTGAGCCACAGTTCGAGCATAGTTTGAAGTAATGTGATAAATAGTTTCGGTTTAGACCTTCATCTCAAAAAAAGTCTGAGCAAATTTATAGAGGTAAGATTTAGCGCTAAAAATTGGGATTATTTTAACTAGGATCTAACTAACTTAATTTTTCTAACTTATTTTATATTACTCTTTGAATGATGCAAATATAAAGTTTTTATTCGCCAATAGCAAACTATATTCCCGACCTGTCATTTTTCATATCAAAGACATCACTGGAAACTCACAGTAGGTTATATGTTTTGCTAAGTTGGAACTCCGCTCGCCTCCTTCATTCTTGTTAAAAAATCAAGAAGATGAAGGTTCTGTGTTTTAAACTTAGAAATGATCTTATAGATACACCAAGAAATGACGAGTTACTGCAACCTCTTGTGCACTCGAATGAACATTGTTATGTATAAACTCCATTTCGATTGAACTTGTAACATTTTGCATACACTAATTCCTTTAGGTTGAATGTATACATAAGTGGTCACTCACTTGGCTTCTGCTGACCCGTCCACCATTTCATCTATATTCTCCGTCACCTCATCATCGGTTTTGGAACATGAAACTTGAAAGTACTCAGACAGATCGTTAGTCCAGTACAGTGCAAGGACATCCGACTGTAGTTGAATTCAGTATTGTCAACTACAGTGCCCATTCGACTTGGGAGGTAAGAACTCTTTGACACTTCCACCATTTCATCTATATTCTCCGTCACCTCATCATCGGTTTTGGAACATGAAACTTGAAAGTACTCAGACAGATCGTTAGTCCAGTACAGTGCAAGGACATCCGACTGTAGTTGAATTCAGTATTGTCAACTACAGTGCCCATTCGACTTGGGAGGTAAGAACTCTTTGACACTTTTAGTGACAAGACTTCCTTGGTTGAATATGTTGTCTTTGCATTGTTGTACAGTCATTACTATGGCGACCTATTGATTAAAACCGCTCTCCAGAGTTATGCAAGTGAATCTACATTTATTCATTCAAGTGATGGCAAAGAACTTCGGAATACGTCAGCAGAAAACCGCCTTTAGAATACATTAGATGATATTTTAGATCTGTAAATTTTTCCAAATTATTCCAATTACACGATTGTTATAAATGGTAAAAGCATAATTATATTCCTTTATATTCTAAGAATCGAGAGCCTATATCTATATCTAAGATATGGAGGATGCCCTAAGAAAGAAACTGATTGTTAGTCACGATAGTTTTCATAGGGCCTAACATGGAAGGGTATCAAAGGGTTGAAATATTAAACATTGTTCTCGGACTGTATTTTATTTAGCTAGATAACTCAACCTACAAATACATGAATACACATTAAATCAGCTAACGAAGTAGAGAGACTTATGCCGCTCCTTTTAGCCACAAAGATGCCCTTATAAGGTAGGCTAACGCCGAATCAACTCCAATTTTCATTTTTTTAAAGCTAGTATTTAAGTGTATTTTAGCAAATAAATTTGATCAGGTAGTAACATTAGTTTCCATAGTTTTAATCCTTTCGGTACGCTTCTATCAAAACTACATTGGCTGACGATGGAATTCTTTTATTAGAGGAAATTTTTCCATATACTTTTCCAAAAACAAGGCTGTACGCATATGAAATTGGCTATTGGGTACTAGACTATTGCGGCTGAACATATTTTTGTCTAGTTACGTCTGATAATAATGGTAGTACAATTTGCTTTTCATAAACTTTTCGACAACTCAATTAATACTTATCTACTCAGTTATCTTTCTCTCTCTCTTTACACCGCTTAAATGCAATGCACCTTCCAAATGCTTGGGTGGTGTCTAGATGAGAAGACAACCCGATCTGTCTCAGTTTGTGAGTTGCTGTCAATCTGTGACCGTGTAACCGCTTGCTGTCTATTCATTGTACGATGATGGATCGTACGCCTTGCTGCCGGTGTTGTTACTCCCGTAGATATTACTTTGGTATACTTTAACATTATTGGTTCCAGAATTTGTCTTTTGTTGGCTGAGCGTTAACGAGCTTATCATCAGTGCTTGAAAAATTGTATTTATCTTTGTCTGTCCGCATAAACTGTCTTGTAAACGAACTGACCCATAGACTTGAAATTTTACTTGACATTTCATTTCCTTGTAAACAACGGCGAGTTCAATATTGTTGCATGTCAATTCATGGAATTTGGCTGTGTGTTAGCGAACATTACTCCATTGCTTTTATGATGCCAACGAGAAAATCGTAGGATGGTAAATATATTAAACAACTGAATATAATCATATGAAATTTTAAAATTGTGACAACACGATGTGTATTATAGCTATCCCAGCACGAGCAACATCATGTTTTGGTTACTTGATGCCTAGACTATTATATTTAAATATTCTTATAAAATTCAATTTAATATACAAACAGTGAATGTATAAAATGGCAGAATCTCTTAAGAAAGGTTTCATCCGTATATGTTTTATAACTAAAAGTGATAGAATTTCAATAAAATACATCGAATAATGATAACATACTAACAAATTTCATTCATCGAAAATAACTTGAGCAATATTACCTGATTGAATAATATTGGCACGTTTTATGACATTATTATCAAATTTAACATTAAAATTCTTGGCTTTTTACACTCAAGTAGCGCAGATTTGAACACAAATATTTTCTAATTTTAAAATTGATTCTCTATTAGTTTCAAAAGTGTCCTTAAAGCGGCATATTATGATCTACTTTTATACGATTTAGCATATTTAGAGTTTGACAGAAGTTTGGTCAAAACATTTAATTGGTTTTATTGGTGACAACTGTGGCAACAAAAATCGCAAAACTGTTGGGTTTATAAAACAAAATGAATAAACTCATACGAAATTGTAAAATGTGACAGTAACACATTCAGTCCAATGAAATGAGTTATAGGCTTAAAATTTTGCATGCAACCCTAATGAAGCCTATTACACAAAACGTGAGCTGGTGTAACCCTACCTTATAGACAAGGAAACTTATGTGGAGTTTACATTTTCGAATCGTGTTAAAATTTTAAAATATACCAAGTAAATAGTATATTTCGTGATTTTTCACCATTTGCGTGTTGTAGGGTAAATCGAAACTTTTTTTAAAATTTCAGTTCTCATTAGACTGCTTAGAAGTACTTTTTTGTTTAAATAATTACGAATATAATCTCTGAAGATTATTTAGGTACGTTGATATAATTTATAGTTATAATAAATAATTAGATATTAATTATCAATAAACCGTGTTGAAATAAATGGAAACTTATATTATTTTCAAATTTACTTTTCCACCTCTGGGTGTAGGCTATTAGTCATATGAAAAATTACATTGAACCGAATAATATGCATTCACGGATAAAAAAAAATCATTTTTCAAGTGCTTTCAGAACTCTATTTGTACTTAATTGCCCTTCAATGGAAAGTAAGTCTTGTCCGTAAAAAAGGTGCGATGAAGAAGAATTTGTATTGCAGTCGAATAAAGAGTGAAGATGTAATTAATGAAAGCAAGGAAGGGGGGATGCTGCTAATAGGATTTACTCATTAGCCGTTCTTTACGGCGGGAAGAATTGAGGTGAATAATGAATTTTAGTCGAATTAATTTTAGTTGAATTACTGTCAACAGATCTGAAAGGATTTACGTCCTACTTAATCTTGATGGAATTTTGTTTTCGTACATACAAATTCTCAAAGAATGGATGCAAGTAAAAATTACCAATAATGTTTAAAGCAGTATCTCTTTTTTATCAATGATAGTTTTTAAAAGGAATACTGAATACTGTACTCTAACAGTTATTCTGGGTGGGTGACTAAAATGGCGGATACACGACAGAATCGATAATAAAAGCGTTAGTGTCAACATATTTTTCAACTCAACAGTAGAAACAGGATAAAAAGTTGAGATGAGCAGTGAAAAATCGAATTATTGCATTGCCAACCAAACAACAAAACAAAAATATTTATGTAGTCAGATACATTCCATAGTTCCTGAAGAGTAATCCTAGCCATAATCACATAACACTTAAAGAAGAACACTCATATATTTCTACCACTAAAATTGCTAAATTAAAAAAATGGCGAATGAAAAAATGTATTATCGACTTTGCAATAAAGAACTATTAAGGATACGTTATCATAGACATTACAGTTCTAAAATTCACGTGGAAAATAAGAAATTATTACATCACGAATTTAGTCGTTAGAACATTGGGGAAATGAAAATCAATTTTTAAATTAGAAAAAAGAAAAACAAGTTTTAATGACTGAAAGAGGTTTAAAAAATTTAAATTTATAAAGATAAATATTATTTATATTCTCGATTATTAAATTTAAACTAAAGTATACTGACATTTCGCGAAAATCTGGTTGAATATACAGGGTGATTCATGAAGTTCTCCCCCCACTTCTACAGCACATTGTACTAGTAAAAATAATGAAAAAATGTTATATAAACATAGGTCCGAAAACGCTTCGTTAGCGAGTTACAGCTAGCGAAAGATTTCGCCTGAATTCCTGGGTAAAGAGTAAAATAAAGCCATACTGAACTTTTGGAAAGGTTAATTAAGTAAGAAATATCGTGGATTCTTATGTATTTTTACCTGATAAAGCTAATAAAATAGGTTTCAGAACTGTACCTGTAGTAGTTTTTGAGGGATTCAGGGTTAAATGCAAAAAATTGGGGCACGAAACAATGTTTTTTTAAGTTTGATGTACAATAACTTTGTTAAATTGGTAATAAATACATAAAATCAACAAACATTAATTGTAGAGAATTTAATTCTGAGAAAATTGATATAATCAAAGTCTAAAATAAAACAGAAATAAGTACCAAAAAATCTATTTTATTCAGTATAATACATTACTAGTTTTAAGCAAAATTAATCAGGTTGGGCCAACCGTACGCACCTTTTTATAATAGATGTTCGAAAATGAGGCCATCATTATCAATACATTTTTCAGCACGTTTGTGTATTGCTTTTGTTGCGTTTCTTAATTTTTCAGGACTTCCCTGTTTCTGCACAGCCGAATCCATAATACGGGCAAATTCATCACGAGAATTCACTTTTGTCTTGTATACAATGTCTTTCATCCATCCCCAGATGCAATAATCCAATGGAGATAGATCTGGTGATCTTGGTTGCCAAGGGTGAGGCCCTCCACGACCAATCCAGTGTCCAGGAAATTGATGATTTAAGTAAGCAGAAACGGCACGTGAAAAGTGGGGAGGTGCTCCGTCATGCTGGAAGTACAAATTTTGTCTGAGATGTAAAGGAACATTCTCTAACAGCTGCGGCAACTCTTCTTGAAGGAAATGCAAATAGAACTCAGCATTTAGGCGTCCAGGTAATATGAAAGGTCCAATCAGCCGATTGTGCAAAAGGCCAGACATTGACGCTAAATCGGTGTTGAAAGTTCTGTTCCACTACCTCATGTGGATTTTCTTCTGCCCATGAGTGTTCATTGTGCAAGTTATTGACACCATCCCGAGTGAATTGTGCCTCATCCGTAAACAAAATACACTTGTAGAGTTGATTATTAATATTCAAAAAGTTGCAAAACTCCAAGCGAAGCGGACCAACCCCTAGCTGTAGATGTTGAACCTTTTGTTTATGAAACAGATAAAATTTGTTTCGATTAAGTGACCTCCACACCGTTGACTGTGAAACTCCTATCCGCCTAGAAATACGTCTTGTACTTACACCTGGACTGCGATGAACAGCATTAATAACAATATCATCATCAAGTTGGAGAGCTCGTTCATAATTGGTTCTAGTACTTGGTAGTGATCCTGTTTCCCGAAGAGTACGAAAAGTTCCTGAAATTGTTTTGGTATCTGGAATCCTCCTATTAGGGTAACGTAGTTCATATTCTTCTACAGCAGCTCTAGCATTACCATTACAGTACCCAAAATAAAAACCATATCAGCGTATTCCTCTGATGTAAATAAGTAAGGCATTTTTTTCGCTGAATAAACAATCGAATTATAACTCACAGAAAAATTGCATTTAATAACACGATTCACAGAACCCGATCTCTTGCTGTAGCTTGCAAAACACCACTAATACACAGTTCTAATGTAACAGTACAGAATACCATTGTTGATCAGCTGTTATTCGTGCGTTACCAACTTAGAAATTAATAAAACAAAAAACTGCATTTCGATGATTAGTAAACAATAATGGGAAAATGTTTGCTTCATTTTATTTTCGAACATTTGATGTAAATTTTTATTTAAAAAAAATACAACGTAATAAAACATGATATTTTTATTTACAAACAAATTTATTTAACAGTTAATCTTGTTTTCTCAATTTATCTCATCATTAAGGAACAAACATTTTGTTTTTGTTTTATTTTAACTAAATACCGTACGGTATTTCTTTACAGCTAGTAATGTATTATACTGAATAAAATCGATTTTTTGGTACTTATTTCTGTTTTATTTTAGACTTTGATTATATCAATTTTCTCAGAATTAAATTCTCTACAATTAATGTTTGTTGATTTTATGTATTTATTACCAATTTAACAAAGTTATTGTACATCAAACTTAAAAAAAACATTGTTTCGTGCCCCAATTTTTTGCATTTAACCCTGAATCCCTCAAAAACTGCTACAGGTACAGTTCTGAAACCTATTTTATTAGCTTTATTAGGTAAAAATACATAAGAATCCACGATATTTCTTACTTAATTAACCTTTCCAAAAGTTCAGTATGGCTTTATTTTACTCTTTACCCAGGAATTCAGGCGAAATCTTTCGCTAGCTGTAACTCGCTAACGAAGCGTTTTCGGACCTATGTTTATATAACATTTTTTCATTATTTTTACTAGTACAATGTGCTGTAGAAGTGGGGGGAGAACTTCATGAATCACCCTGTATATAAATAACAATAATCCATTAACTAAAAAGCAAAACCAAGAAGAGGTAAAATTTTGAATTTAATAAAATTTATTTGAGATATTTAAAACCAAGTCGGAAGATCTGGAAGAAAAAAATTTGGAATAGAAATTTTTTTAAAGATACTTTGGATAATTCACAAAACTCGATAGCATTATTATTATTTTATTTTTATGCTCAAGAAAACACGAGAAAAAGTTTTTTTTTATGAAACGAAAGCAATCAAGGATTTATATCGGAAAAAGTAATGAAGTGTTAGAACAACCTGACACTATTAATACTAGTTAACTATTTAAAGAGAATGTATATGATATAATTTCATCAAATTTAATAGAAGGTAGTGGACTTTTAGCGATTTTATTAACAATTTACCATTTGAATTCCACGTACCAGCCTACCAGTATCTCTGACCTGAAACAAAACTTAAAAAAACAAAAATGGGGATATCCTGGTATAAATAAATTAGATAAAGCTCCAACGAAACACGATATTTTTTATGCAAAACATAGACATCATAATAATAGTAGATATATATATATATATTAAATAAAATTTTACAAGATCAAGCCATGGATTAATTTAGATCAAAAGGTAACAGGTTTATGTGAAAGGTTTGTTGCACTTCCATCAGCTGGGCTAATGTTAATAAAATTTAGGGATAGGTATTGAACAAACCTATAAACTTTAATAAAATAGATGGAGGGTGGAAATCTGTGAACGTAAATTCCAGCAAAAACTAAGAATAAAAATTCTGCATTTAAGGAAAAAATTGTTACTACATTATGAACGCGACATGTAATAAGAAAGAATAAGATGCATGGATGAAGTTTTCTTTTAATAGCTATAACTTACCTCATAGATTCTTGGGAGAATACCATTATTCATAGTAATGCTCCTAATTACGTCCTTCTTGGGCATAATATATCGTTCCTGTTACAGCAAGTTCGAAGATTGTAAAGGGTGATTTTTTTATTGGTGCGGTTTTTAAAACTAAATAAAAAAATGAAAAACAACCTGCATTGACATAAAAATGCATTTATTTGAACTACAGTGTCATGACATTAACGTTTAAAAATGATTTCTGGCATATGGGCTCCATTTCGTTCGCGTAGAAAGCCCAATGGAGAAGTCCAATTTTCGAATACTCTTTCCAGCAGCTGTGGTTGAATTCCGCTAATAACTCGACGAATGCTAGCTTCCAAGTCATTTAAAGTTTGTGGCTTGTCAGCGTATACTTGAGACTTAACATATCCCCACAGAAAGTAGTCTGTTGGCGTGATATCACACGACCGTGGGGGCTAGTTGACACTACCTCTAAATGAGATGATACGTTCGCCAAATGTTTCTGCCAAGAGGCCAATTGTGTCGTTTGCCGTGTAGTACGTCGCGCCGTCTAGTTGGAACCAGACATTTTCTAAATCCACTTCAAGTTCGTTTAGCTGAGGAAAGAAAAGGTCCCGTAACATTGCCCGATAGCGTTGACCATTTACCGATACAGTCTGGCCAGCATTGTCTTTAAAAAAATAAGGGCCAATAACACCACCTGCTCAAATGGCGCACCAAACGGTAAGTTTTTGTGGATGAAGGGGCATACCAACAAATTCTTTTGGGTTTTCATCACTCCAAATCCGACAATTCTGTTTGTTGACAAAGCCGCATAACCAGAAATGAGCCTTATCACTGAAACAAATCTTGCCTGCGAAAGCTGGGTCACGTGTTATCTTATGTTGAGCCCATTCAACGAAATCAATACGCTTGCGATAGTCTAATCGTTTCAGTTCTTGCACCAACTGAATCTTGTATGGATATAGGCGTAGATCCTTCCGTAAAATATTCCATAGAGTTGAGTAGCAGATCGCTAATTGCTGCGCACGATGACGAATCGACACACTTGGATCCTCTTCAACACTATGAGCAACAGCATCAACAGCCTCTTCGGTCCTTACTGTGCGGCGTCTCTGCCGATGCTTGTCAACAAGAGTGTGGGTATTACGAAAACGATTAACCAAAGCTCGAATACCTGACTCTGGTGGACGATTATGAGGTCCGTATATCGGACGAAGAGCTCGGTAAGTTGCCCGAACTGAACTGCGGTTTTCAAAATAAATTTGCACTATTCGCAAACGCTCTTCTTTTGTCTATTCATGGTTACTACACAATAATACGCACTAGACAATACAAATATCGAAATGACATAAGGTAATAAACAAAGATCAGCTGTTTTATTCAAATTTAATTGTTGTGTTTAATAGTGGTGCCAACTTAAAAACCACACCAATAAAAAAATCACCCTTTACTTTATTAAATCACCATATGTTACCTCAGAGTTGTTCTGAAAGAAGCTGCCTAGTTTACATTACTTTTTCAGATAATGGTGGAGTTCTTAATAAAAGATGAAAAGAGTTTCGGAGATATAATTTCTTCCAGTTACCATATATTATAGCCTCACAACGCAAGGCAGCTTATCTTTGTTCACTTTGTTCAAAGTAACGGTCCGAGTCTCGTCCCTGTTAAAGCTAATGTTGAATCCGTCTGGAACAATGAAAGAGGGTTGGGTGCTGAGATTGCAATTTTTCAAATCACAATTTGATATGTCAGAGTTTCCGCAAGAAACTTCTCATGTTACATCAGGATTCAATGACGTTCTCTAAAGTTCCTTTGAATCATGGCACAGGGTAACGAGAAAGAATAAGTTGCTGAGTATATCTTTTGAAGACCATAACTTAAATCACACATGCTAGGTGAATGAATATACCCTCGTTCATATATTCTAATCGTATTAGTGACATTTATATTGGAAACAATGTTTAATGTCTTAGACCAGTAAGATAGGAGAGGGCCCAGAAAGTAAGCTTTTCAAATAAACATAACTTACCACACAGACACTTGGGAAATACTTCTACTACTCCAAGAGGCCCTTGAAAGATGACAAAGAGCAACGAGTTGCAATATGTTGCCGAGATGTACTTTTCTAGCTATTACGAACATTTACCTCATGGATGCCAAGAAATGTTTTAGTACAACACCACGGAATGACAAGGTTCTTAGCCTTGGTTAAATGTCCCATTATGAATCGGCAGATTCTCCTACACAATAAGATATCTACTACTAAGTTAGCTAAATGGAATTATCAAATGTTACTTTTAGCACTAAAATCTTCATCTGCATTCCTATTACAGGAGAGAATACATTACACTAATCACTACAAAAAATAATTTTTTATAAAAATTAAACTAACTAATACTTGTACTAAAATCATAAAACTAAAAAGTAGAATATAATTTTTATTTTACAAAATGAAAGTTACTCAAAGCAACATACTGCAACATGTTTAAAGGCGTTACCAACTATCAAATATACAAAAAAGTATTTATGTGATACCCAATTATGGAATTTGAATATAGAACGCGGTTATGTAAAACAATTTAAAAAGATTTAGTATTTAACAGATGGAATACCTATATTTATGGTTCATTTTCATAGAGTGTAATACTTCATATATATTTATATATGTAATTCTTCTTATATATTTAGTATTATTATTATTATTATTATTATTATTATTATTATTATTATGTATATAGTACATTCAATGAACATGTCAATGCAACATATCTTTCAACTAATATTATATTTAACTAACTAATATCAAATACTATTATTACAGTTTATAAATCTAAAAGTTTCCTTTCGTTACTTATGAAACATCTCAAATAAGGGGAGAATATTTATAATGTGTAGTTATCAAATACATTATTTTTTAATACATATATCTCTTAAAAATTAGTACCGTTTATAAATTTGGTGTTGTTTTGGTTTAATACCATTTCTCATTTTTGAAAAATAAAATAAAATTGTTACTTTTTAGTTTTTAGCTTTTAGTGCAAGTTTTTCAATATGAGGCTTCAATATTTGGTACATTTCCATAATATCGTCATATAAAACATTATTACTGAAATGTCGTTTAGTGTTTTTTAATTACTAGGTTTAATCTTCACTGAATGGTTAGAGTATCACATAAATTAAAAATAAATGTTATAGAATCATGGTTATTTAATTACCTATTTATTTTAACACTTATAATAATAAAACAAACAATCATGACGACCTAAGAAATATAATTAAACTAATTAAAAAAATCTAACGAGTAAAAAGTCCAATAGTTTATAAACTATGTATTATGTTTATACCGTATTATAATAAATTAAATAAGTAGAATGAAAATAAATCTAAGAATATGGCAGGTAACTATTAATAGCTCACTATATTAAATACTAATTATATCTGGTATAATATTCATTTGTTTAGTTACGCTCCTTTATAAAACAGTCTATATTATAAAATCTTATTGTTGGTAAACTCTTGAAGTTATTGCTTTGGGACACCCTACATTGCAGTATTATATTGCATTCATTATAATACAGAGTTTTGAAAAACCTTTATAACTATATTAATAAAAGTGTGATCCTTTTGTCCCGAGATCCTCTCTAAGCAAAGTACGTTTTATTTATGGGAAAGATCATTAGTTTCAGTTGAAAAATCAGATAAAAATGTTTACTAAAATTTTTCTGCACATTCTGTATATTATTAGTATATTTATTTATATATACACTTAAAAACATTATATATATATTATGTTTTTTTTATTCTGTGTATGTTTATAAGTGTACTTGACAAAGTTGTTAATTACAACGAAAAATTGTACATTAAAAAATTGTAGTTTTCTTTTGAAACTGCTCTAAGAGACTATATATATATATATATATATATATATATATATATATATATATATATATATATATATCCATACTGGATCATAAAAGTCAACCCAGAGGAATGAACAAATAGCAACCACCTATGTAAGTTAATACGATTACGCGTCCAATGGCTTTGTACTGTGTATTTAATTTTAATTTAATTGGCCAGTCGTGGTTGGCCAAGTGACATTTATTGTGATAACATTGAGGTCAATTCTAAAACTACTAATTAGAAACACTGCAATACTAATAGTGGAATAGAATAATTTCATCATTCATATTTTTAACATAGGCACTGTTGTTACCCTGAAAATAATAGTTAAAGATATATTTCTTTTCAATTTGTGAAAAATATAGCTTTATTATAAATTAATATATTTAATTTTCAGTTATGTACATTTCTGTTACGGTGTTATGAGATTCAAAATTGTTGATGGACTTGCCCATGATTACTGCACTCTCTAATAAGAATCTCCGTGATTACACTCCTAAAGTTTAAACATTCCATGGTGTCTAATCAGCGTGACTAAGCATTAGTGCGTGTACTAATCTCTACTAACAAGCATTTGTTGTCCTTTACCCTCCTTGTAAACGACAGGGATCACGCGAACTGCTTTGGGTGTGTCTCTTTGTGCACTCAAGAAAAATAAATAATGTATTACTGCATGCTTCTTCTTCTTCAAGCTATAGAAAAACAAATGTTCAAAAGTAATATATTTTAAATTATATTTAAAGTATATTAAAATGTGATGACCTTAAATTACTTGCTCTTTTATTTTTCCATATTTTTGTTTTGCTATTATCGAGGTATTAGATACTTTTTATGTTTTCACGTTGAACATTTTACTTCATAAAATGCTATGTTCAGAAATAAATTTAAATCTTGGCTACATTTATACATGTATGGTCGAATAATACTCAAGCAACAGAACAGTAAACAATTATTACTGCAGTTTTACATCCCTTTTTATCTCTCTAAACAACTATTATTTTAATAAGCTATTTATATTCTTCTTGTGATTCTATCCCACTTCTCCAGTCACTATTATTTCCATGAGAATAATTTTTTATTCCGTCAAATCCTTCCTATCATTCCTTATATTAGTCAGTTGCCAAACATGGTTATCCTACGATTTTGGCCTAGTATCTCCAAATTGAGGTGACTGAATTTAAAATAATAACGAGTTCCTCGATTGAGGTCTTGAAGCGAAGCCCCCAGCAATCTAATGCGAGTCTGATTAATACAAGGAAACATATCTGTGGTAAAAGTATTTTCTTACCATCTCCATCCTGTTCTAATGCACTATGTACCTTTCAGTAGAAATATTCTACTTCAACTCAGAAAATAACAGAATATTGCCAGAAAAACTCAAAGCATTTACTGGCTTTCAATCTGAAGGCCTAAATTTTAATTCAGGTTTCTCAAAACAACATCTTAAAAAATTCTTCATCACCAGTTTTGTGCTTTGTTCCATTTATGTAATTTCGTAATCTCGCTCAATTCTCACCAATGCGTATAACAGCGTTAAACCATATTTATAAATAATCTAGGGGCCTAGAGCCGATTTGCATCCTTTAAGCACACAAGCTAATTTTAGAGGAATTGTCTTTAAGAAAGAAATCCATAACTAGTTTTGGTAGTCGTGAGGAGAGTTTCAAAAGGGTCAAAATGTCAAACCATATTTTTTCTCAGACCATATTTTTAGCACATTAAAAACAGTTACACCGTGAGGTAAAAGTTACATGAGTTGATGAATGCTGGAGCCAACCAAATGAAGACCGACTATTTGGCTGAAAATTACAACTTCTCTTTAGCTTGTTGGCTGACAATAAATAATATTGTTATTATTTTAGAGCTTACTGGTGGTTTATGAAGAGGTAAGATATCAAACATACAGTGTGAGGAAAGCATTGTTTTATTTTTCAATTCGTTCAATTTTGACTGGCAAGAAAGTTATAGTGGCTCGATAATATATTTTTTAAATCTGAATTTCATTCTGATCTAGAATTTTCTTGGGAGAAATTTCTTAATCTATTGCATGGAAATATGTTTTTCTTATATCATGAAAATTAACTGCAATGCAACTACAATTACAATTCAATTTATAATGCAATGCCCTCGACTAAAATATCTGTGACGTTTTATTGAAACCTATTTGTAACACTCATGACTCAGTCCAAGACAGCGAGGTTAAACCTTACATCGCCTCTGACACATCTTAAGATACAAAGTGATGTGGACGCTATTCGACAGTTTCTCGACAAGATTACTCTTAAGAGTGAGGCGCTCTCTGCAGGGTCATTGAAGTTAAGCCGACACAGATAACGTTTGTTTCTCAAAGTGTCAGCCAAGATCTCTAGATAGCTTGTTGTCACTGATTTGATGTTGATGAACTCAAAATGGTTTGGCTGAACCTATTCGCTTGGTGTAGCTTAAAAACGCGCTCTCCGAAAATTGCAAATATCATTAACAATATTATACTAAATATTATTTTAAAGAAATGTATTTCAAAAAGTGTCTGCAAACGTTACACTGCCCCATAAACATGTTCTATTACGGTTGTTGACAAACTCAATAAGATGAAAAATAATGTAAAACACACAATGCTATGCTGTGAATATCTGTAGCCGTTAATAACGTATTTCCATTTAGTGAAAGGCTTGTGCAAAGTGCTGTTATCACTCAAGCGTAACTCTAGATACACATGTCAGATCAGGCCAGTAAACATGTCAGTTCCGTTCCATAGTTCCCTCACGCACAGCCTCGTCGCGTTCCTCTGATGAACAGCATCATAATTAACGAGCTAAACTACATTGCTCTTATGGGAAATCATAAGTTATTAACATTATATGTCATAATAAAAGTTCAGCTGTGAATTATTTCCGTCCAGGGTCAACTTTATAGGCGTTGTTAACAGATAGCCTTTACTGTATTGATGCTAGGAGTTTGGAATGGCCAAACTCCACTTACAAACTCCATGTACTTATGATTTGGATTGTTCATGTTACTGATACTAAAAACCGTCATTCATCATCTATCTAGAAGACGTATATTTCTATTTAAATTAATGAACCAAACACACTATAATTTATCAATATGTAAATATAACAATTGATAAAACTACAATGATCCATGTTTTACGAGGACCCGACTGTGCCGTAGAACTGTGATGTCCGTCCGTGTGATAACTCTTAATAGAGGTGACCAACCTGAATCATAGGCTTCTCTTGGTTCAAAGAAGAAGTCTGTTGGTTTAAGGTCAAAAGGTCAAAGTTTAAAACAAATTTTATTACATTATTTTATTAGTATCCATGATAGTAACGACTAAACTAATTTGTATAATAACCTTTTTGACGTGACAACGTCTTAAATTAGGTTGCGGCTCGGAGTCACTCATGAAAAAGTGTAACGCCCGGTAACGTTACGATGCCCGTCCAGTGGGTCCGCCGCACGGGATCCGCACAAGATAAAGCAGATAACTGTGGGTCCGCCGCACGGGATAAAGCAGATAACTATGTTTATTCGTGAAAATGTGGAGTGCTTAGATTCGTCATTTACAACAACTACAACAATAAAGGTAAATAATTGTACACTGATATTTCATTATCGTAAACTATGATTGATTAATTAATTGTTAGATTGACACAAAAGTTGAGAAACTGAGTTTATAGGTTATGTCATACTATTGACAAATGTTGATGGTGTTAAGTAAATTGTTAGTTTAAATCACTCTGCAATCAATCGTAATTCAGTCGATTGAGAAGAAACAGCGCGTATTGCTAGTCAAACATTTAAAATAACAAATTATAACCTCTAACCTGTCATAACTGCGACCAAACAAACGAACTAAACCGACCAATCACCACGCGCGGAGTTAGAATTTAACTGTGTTTAGCAAGAATTTCAAATTCCAATTTTAGTAAATGTTTTATTCAACTTTACCATTTACAATAAAAAATTTTAATTAATTTCAAATTATGTACAATGTTTTAGTAAACAAAACATATTTCTATAGTTAAAATTTGTGCAATTCTTATTTTCATTCAATTCCTTGTTCCTATTGTGCAATTTAATAATATTCATATCAATAAATATTCTACCGAGAAAAAGACGTTGTCACGTAAAATCTTCGCCCGTAAAACCGACTTTACAGGCAACCATAATTTTTTTTTTTTCAGTTACTCACACGTGGAAGAAATTTTCTTTATTGGATTCGTTGGTAAAACTTTTCTTAAATTCGGGTGGGGTCATTCGATGTGTTTATTGATTTCCCATGTAATAATAATGTAGAAGTACTATAAGATGTAACAATGATTTAGCATTATAAAATATATTTAAACATTTATATTTATTGTAGGTTATTATGGAATAGTACTAGAGTAACAATGTTTTTTTAGTATGAACTTCAATTATATATTAAAAAAGATTTTGGTAGCGTACTTTTGAAGCTTTTTTACTGTTATTAAAAATAGTTCTAAGTTTATAAGTTTACCTACTCAAGGTAAACTTACATTTTAAAATTTATAGAATTACTAATAGTTATTTAGTCATTTAGATTAGTAACCTAACAAATTTCATATATATTATTTATTGAAATTAAATTAACCAATTAATAATACCTAATATTTTGTCAACAAGACAAAATATTAGGTATTAATAATTGGTTGAAACGAGTAAATCTAAACTCCCGATAATCAGAAAAAGTTTTTAATCACAAATTTATACTGATCAATATTTTCTCTAGCTTGACAGGATAGAAACTGTTCTTGCGTCATGCACTGATCCTGAGACAATTCCTCTGTCTCAGAGCCTTGAGGTGACATTAATAATGTAATGGTAAGCAGTTCTATACTTAGCAGCTGTGGGACAGCTTTACACATCATAAACAACTCAGACCTCAGAATCTATGCGTCATGCACTGATCTTGTGATTCCTCTGTCTCAGTAGCCTTGAGGGGACATTAATAATGTAATGGTATCGCCAGCAGTTCTATACTTAGCATCTGTGAGACAGCTTTACACATCATACCAACCACTCAGACCTCAGAATCTTGCGTCATGCACTGATCCTGAGACAATTCCTCTGTCTCAGTAGCCTTGAGGTGTCACATTAATAATGTAATGGTATCGCCAGCAGTTCTATACTTAGCAGCTGTGAGACAGCTTTACACATCATACCAACCACTCAGGCCTCAGAATCTTGCGTCATGCACTGATCCTGAGACAATTCCTCTGTCTCAGTAGCCTTGAGGTGACATTAATAATGTAATTGTATCGTCAGCAGTTCTATACTTAGCAGCTGTGAGCGTCTTTACACATCATACCAACCACTCAGGACCTCAGAATCTTGCGTCATGCACTGATCCTGGGAACAATTCCTCTGTCTCAGTAGCCTTGAGGTCACATTAATAATGTAATGGTATCGCCAGCAGTTCTATACTTAGCAGCTGTGGGACAGCTTTACACATCATACCAACAACTCAGACCTCAGAATCTTGCGTCATGCACTGATCCGGGGACAATTCCTCTGTCTCAGTTGCCTTGAGGTGACATTAATAATGTAATGGTATCGCCAGCAGTTCTATACTTAGCAGCTGTGGGACAGCTTTACACATCATACCAACAACTCAGACCTCTGAATCTTGCGTCATGCACTGATCCTGAGACAATTCCTCTGCCTCATTAGCCTTGAAGTGACATTAATAATGTAAATGGCATCGCCAGCAGTTCTATACTTAGCAGCTGTGGGACAGCTTTACACATCATACCAACAACTCAGACCTCAGAATCTTGCGTCATGCACTGATTCTGAGACAATTCCTCTGTCTCAGTAGCCTTTAGGGGACATTAATAATGTAAAGGCATCGCCAGCAGTTCTATACTTAGCAGCTGTGGGCAGCTTTACACATCATACCAACCACTCAGACCTCAGAATCTTGCGACATGCACTGATCCTGAGACAATTCCTCTGTCTCAGTAGCCTTGAGGTGACATTAATAATGTAATGGTATCGTCAGCAGTTCTATACTTAGCAGCTGTGAGCGTCTTTACACATCATACCAACCACTCAGGACCTCAGAATCTTGCGTCATGCACTGATCCGGGGACAATTCCTCTGTCTCAGTAGCCTTGAGGTGACATTAATAATGTAATGGTATCGCCAGCAGTTCTATACTTAGCAGCTGTGGGACAGCTTTACACATCATACCAACCACTCAGACCTCAGAATCTTGCGTCATGCACTGATCCTGAGACAATTCCTCTGTCTCAGTAGCCTTGAGGGGACATTAATAATGTAATGGTATCGCCAGCAGTTCTATACTTAGCATCTGTGAGACAGCTTTACACATCATACCAACCACTCAGACCTCAGAATCTTGCGTCATGCACTGATCCTGAGACAATTCCTCTGTCTCAGTAGCCTTGAGGTCACATTAATAATGTAATGGTATCGCCAGCAGTTCTATACTTAGCAGCTGTGGGCGTCTTTACACATCATACCAACCACTCAGGCCTCAGAATCTTGCGTCATGCACTGATCCTGAGACAATTCCTCTGTCTCAGTAGCCTTGAGGTGACATTAATAATGTAATTGTATCGTCAGCAGTTCTATACTTAGCAGCTGTGAGCGTCTTTACACGTCATACCAACCACTCGGACTTCAGAAACTTGCGTCATGCACTGATCCTGAGACAATTCCTCTGTCTCGTTAGCCTTGAAGTGACATTAATAATGTAAATGCATCGCCAGCAGTTCTATACTTAGCAGCTGTGGGACAGCTTTACACATCATACCAACCACTCAGACCTCAGAATCTGGCGACATGCACTGATCCTGAGGACAATTCCTCTGTCTCAGTAGCCTTTAGGGGACATTAATAATGTAAAGGCATCGCTGGCAGTTCTACACTACGGAGCTTTACGACGGCGTTGCACATCATAACAACCACTAAACCTCGGATTCTTGCTTTCGAATTAGTTGGTGGGACGCTGGAAGAATAAAAATAGATATATTATTCTACTATTGGAAATCAAGTTTGGATTAACTTACTTAATGTACCGAAATGTACTTATTCGTAGGATAAGATTTAAATTTCTATTAAAAACCTTTTATCCTTTTTCTATTTTTTATAGAACTACCTAATGACTAGACTAAATCATACGAACGTATTTAAAGTGATCTCTGTAATAACTTTAAAATCAAACTCTTAAATTTCATTTTTCAAGACTCTTATTTCTCAGGTGATATAGTTTATTTGATTTATAAAATACTCAAAACAGTGTTCCTAAATGCAATGTTATTTTATTCTCTATTCAGTTTTTAAAATTTTCATATAAATGGTAACATTGCTTTTATAAAGGCCGTAAAACGGCTGTAGAAAGTTAATTTATGTAGAAGATAAAATCTAAATGTATCTACAGATATTAGTGTTATTGTTTGAAACGTTTTGTATAGACTAAGATCTGTTTTTCTACACACTTAAGTGTACCATCCTTCGGAATTGATCGATTTCATGTAGATACAGTAAGTAGATATGTAAAGAACAGCTGTTCATACGGTTCTATCTTTTAAGTTAAACACTCAAGTTTAGATGACTTTTGTAAATATATCAGATCTAGTTCAGCTTTTATAGTTCCATCAAAGGCGCTTTATCTGACACACGGCAGGATTGTTTTACAACCTTCAGTTACTTTAAGGTTCAGGGTACTTCAAAACGAATGTTTCCACTAAAAACTAAGAAGTGATTTTATGCTGTTTCATCGTAGGATGGTAATGATTATGAAAAAAATATACAAGGAGCAAGGCCTGCCTGGTTTTATATGATTTTCAAAAAAAGAAACGCTAAAAACGTATCATAATTTTGCACTTAAAACTTTACGAATACTTGTCAAAGGTTACAAACTGAAATCCGCATAGCTGAATAAGCGTGCATTTTTCTAATCGTTTTTTAAAACAATAGAGATCCCATTTGCGTATCATTTGATCAATTCTCATCTCGGCGACAATGAAATTGTTCTTCTTCTTGATAGAAGAAGAGTAAAGTCAATTGCATCGCTTGTAGCTGTCTGTGCAATATCTGTGGCTTACACCATAAGCTGCATCCTTTGTGACACTAAGAAAACAATCTTCAATCTAACTTAGTAGTCTCCATAATACAGAGATAAAAGTGCGATGTATATTTCCAATTTTCTTTATCTTTATTAAATAAGTAACTCAATTTTGTTACAAAGTGTTTCGCGTTAAATATAGCAAATATAACAAGCAATTTTGTAAAATTCAGTTTTTAAAGCATTTCCAATGAAAAACAACATTGTAAATTACCTACTTTAAGCGTTAAATGGTAAAATATTAGATTGAAATATTCTGATCGTGTTCATCGACATTACTACGGGTGAAATAAATGTATATTTCAGATGATCGGATATTTTTGGCGATCGTTTAGATGGTCCGACGATAAATTCAAGGTATTTTTTATATTATTTCGAGAGATTTAAATGTATATTTAAAATATGCATTCAAATGTGATATGCAATACTGCTCCTTGCCTAAATTTGATAGTTAATAAACGTCTTATCACCCAAATAATTTTAATTGCCTCAAGAACTATACGCACTACCTGTACTAAAGTTGTAATATTTCGGTTATTTTTTACTTAATTTAAATAAAGATGTGTTGTTGTATTATTCTAATTTGATTCCTTCGATAAAACATTTGCACAATGCTTGTGATTTGAATTAATTTAATTTAAAAAAACCTTTAATAGCCGATATCTTGATTTGGGTGTAAGATATTCACTATACATGTTTTAAACAGAATAAATCATCTATGAAAAATTTAATTATTTTTAATTTAATAGTTTTAAAGAAAAATATTTTGTGATAAAAAAAAACACATACACACAGATAGAATAAAAAACATTTAAGTATCAAACTATGTTTTTGCGACGAAATTCGTACACTGAATTTGGAACGACTGGGTCCTAAATATTAAACGAGGTCGTGAAACGTTGATTGGAAGGTAGGCCCCACGATATTAACACCAAAACACCGTGCCGGTTCGTCGAGGGAGCGGGCAGCCAGCTTTGATCATAAAACTCCGACCACAGAAACTCTAAGATGTCCTCGCCCTACGGAAGCCAGAAGAGAAGAGAGCAAGAAACATAATTCCAGATATCTAGAAAACCTGAAAACTAGAACCAATCAAACAGGCAGAATTCCACAGAAACATCTAGAAATAGAGATAAACCATCTGGAAAAAACAGACGACTCGACCAGCTGTAGGGAAACAGCTCCCGGCCCGTCCAACGGCCAACAAAATAAAGTGGCAAACGCCACATCCTCCCCCTCTACCCCGGGAGTGATAAGAAAAAAAAAACTCAAAAGCACAAACATTTAACAACAAACCTTTAAGTACTAAACTATGTTTTTACCATGGGAAAAATCTCCTAAAATATCTGCCAAGAGTTCTGAAACACCCTGTATATGTAACTGACAGTAAGAGAAGTTAGAAAAACACAATTAATATTACTTTTTTAACTGTCATACATTGTTCTTTGAGGCATGTCTTGTCAAAACAGTTGTCTAGGAATCAAAATAAACGATCGTCTTAAAAAATGTTCCTGTAAATAAAATCCCTCTTCTAGATGCTATAACCTTCTAAACTGAAGAAAATCGTTTTTTCTATACTAAGATCAGGTGTACTTAGAGGTCGAATGGGTATTAAGCCTTTGTATTGATAATCGTTATTTTTTTTTTACTTGTTACTTGTCATAAAATCATATGCCGTATGCTCAATTGAAAATCATTTTGGCAATAAAATCAAAACATTTTGTATCATTTGCCCCCCCCCCCTTTTTTTGAGTAAGATTTAGTTATAAAACTTTATCTAGTTACTACCAAATGGAATGAGCAAGAATTAATTCTACAGAGAAGGTAAATCGTTAATAATACAATTATTTTGGAATAATAGATTCTGGTTTTCATATAACTTTTCACTATCCTTGAACTTAAGAACGTATTGCAAAACTCATCCACTGGAGTCTATATATTTTTTATAGCCAAAGCGTTTTCAGCATTATTTCATGAGAATACTTATCCGATGGTCAGAATTCCACTACTATAAGTTATTGTAAAGCCACTGTCACAACATTTGCTTCGCCTTCTTTCGTTTATGGCAGCCTAAAATTATAAAAGGACACTAATAAAAATCTGCTGTTAGACCCCACCTTCCGGACGATAGAGTTTGACAACAGTAAGCGAATAACTTTCTTGAGCTCTCTTTCTTTTATACTTTTAGTAAATAAAAGTGTGGTTGGTGTATTCTCTCGCAGATCTCTTCATCAACATGGCAGCCGCCAATCTCTATTTGTCTTGCGGCATCGTTCTTCCTTGTCTTCTATGGTGGATACTCGGGAGTTGCGGTGTGAGTATCCACTCCTCCCTGGTACACCCACTTTCTCTCGAAAACTTTACAGGAATGTGACACTATACTAAAGACAGCTGATGTGGATACTCCTCTGCGATAATGACATCTTGTTTCACAACCTTTTTCCATTCAAAAGCACGGTGAATGCAAGCGCAGGTAGGTTTGTTTGGCACAGCTTCCTATGTTTTCCGCCATTACAGCCGCGTCTAAAGTACTCTCAAAATATTACTTTCTTTCAAATCAATACTGATATATTTTACGCCTCTCTAAATCTTACCTATTCTATTCTAGCTCCATTTACGCAAAACTATATGATAACCAGATGTATGTCATCTATTATAACAAACAATTTTAATTGACCAGTATTTTGCTGCGTATATCATAGTATATCTTTCACTGCTCAGTGTTTAGTAGTTACCGATGTTGAGAACACAAAAAAAGCAATGACGTTATTTCGTTGCTCTTTGCGAATCAGGGAGGTACTTACTTTCTTCTAGATATGGACAGATTGTTACTACTTATATAATATATGAATATAAATGCAGTACCTCGAATACTAAAAATTGCTGATTTGGCATAATAGCTTAGGCCGAATCATCTTAGACGCAGTTTTGAAATTCAGGAATTTTTCATTTTCATCTAAAAAATAAAAATCATAATAGCGGAATTTTATTACCAATCTTTAGTTTTAACGCCGTATTTTTGAGACACCAATCTTATTTTAAATAAACTAAATTTGCTACAATAAAGCTATAAATTGCTTTTTATCTTTTTATTAACGGTTAACACAAAACGCCCTATGGTCAAAACGTTTATTACATATAGGAAAGATATAGTTCTGACGAACATATTTTATCCTACCATCGTATTTCAGCCATGGAGTCGAAGAAGAATAAACTTTTTACGAGGTAATGTGTAACGGTGGTCTGTGGAAGATCAACAAGAACAATAAATTATTCTACATTATTTATTTACGATGTATTAACTTGACTTTTATTGAATTATTCTTCAAATATCAGTCTTAAAACATTCAATCTGTTAATAAAGCAATGGGCGGGATATTAAATTAATTACTTGCAGTGTTCAATTCGATAACTGGTTCTCAATAGGGAACGTAACCTCCTTTGTAAACCTGTTATTTGTATACAAATTAATTTTTCATATAATTTAATCAAAAGTATTTTTGCATTAACGATGTCAAAGACCATTTCTAAAGACAGTTTATAAACTGTAAGTGACTACTTTTACTCCGCCCCTATGAAATGTACTTTTGCCTTGCAAATGTTATGAATTACATGACACTGCATTTTTAACTGATTTAATAACTTGTTCAGTGACTTTTTTTACGAATAAATGTTAAAACTTACTTTTGTATGTGCTACAAAAATAAAAATTTGAAACACATGGTTGATTTTTTAAGTTTTATCGCTGTTCATTAATAATTAAAATTGGCTTCTTGCCCAGATCTTGGGATCTTGATGGTTTGTGCTGTTGGTTCTTAACTAAAAACATTGGACCAATGGATTTCAAAAAGCCGTATAATAAATACTTAAAAAGACAAAGCAAACAATGTCTTATTTTATCAAGTGAACTTAGGGTCAATAAGCCTTCTCTAACACAACTTGGGGCCAACGGTTTAAAGGTAACTTCCGAACCAACACCAATGGGCATGCAGGCGGGCTGCTTGCAAGGGCGGAATCGCTCAGCGGTCACCCAGCGGTCGTTATCTTGTGATAACCGCAATACCCGCTACACTGCGTTATTGAGAGACGTGAAGCAGATAAAATCATACCCTGAAAGGCATTGTTTAGTTTATTTAGGTATATTTTCTATTTCTAAAATGTTAGGCATAAAACACACATTGCCTAGTAGGCGGCAAAGCCGAAGGGCATCATATTAGGTACTTGCACTAAGGTAAACTACTCTTAAGCAGCGGGAAGGTCAGTGAAGGGCATTTGTCAACTTCCTACGCTCGACGTTGCTTGATTCGGTTATCTTGCGATAAAAGCCGCGCTGTGCCCGCTACACTGTGCTTAATTGCTTACGTAATATAATAGTGTGTACATAATGGTATGGATAGCTTAACGGATAGCTAATCAGCAATACAATTAATGAAATCTCATGGCAAACACAGATCTATTATAAATTTACATGTCCACCTTTTTATACTAGACAAATACAATACTACGTTTCAAGGATTGCAATTATCATTTTCCTTCAGGCCTAGAAAGGTCAAGCAAATAAATATATGAGTATGAATTCACCTAAGTTAAAAGTGTAACAAATGTTAAAAATATTCAAGCGTATACCTGAGATTGATATCGGTTAGAAAAAACACAAACCGTAAGACTGCACAAAACTTTTTTGCGGGACTAGAGATTTTTGTTCCCTTTGAACAAGAACTTAGAAAATTGCACCTAGTCCTATAAGGCCCTTTGCGCTGCTTCTAGAGTGACAGGATATTCTGAATAGATATTCCGCCCCCGGTCAAGATTCCTAAATAAAGACACCCAGCCTCCCCAGTCAAAGCAGGAAGGGGGTGGCACACCCTTGTGTCTAGGCTGGCAAGAACCTTTGACTCTTAGGGAACAAACCCCACCAACTCTAACAGTCATTCCCCGCAGTGGACTGTACCTAAAGAATTACCCTTGCGCCCCAGAATATCGACATTTGCTGTTTTACCCGCATTTCAAAAGTAGTCTTATATGTTCGTGTTTGTTTTTTATTTTCGATATTTATGTTATAATATGAGTGTAATATTTCCCTAACTAGGATAACAATTCGTATATTAAAGAACACATTTCCATTTTAAATACAAGAAATAAATTGATTTTACACGTTTTACACATGTTACATTCCAAAAGCATACTTTAGAAAAGAACTTATCAGAAAACGGATAAACCTTGCCGACTTTTCGGCAAACACGTCAGCTGTACGCACTTTTGATGAAACTTAAAACATGTACGAGAAGTCATTTGAAACGCTCTTTGGGGAAATATGCCTACCTTTCTTACCGCAATAACTTACCTTCCAACAATAGTAGGAACTCAGGCATTTCTAAGAAAATATTTATGTCATTTCAAACAGTGTTTTTCGTAGTGTTGCATATTTTAAACAACAATTACAACAGATTTATCAGTTGCAAATACTTGGTCATCATATATAATATATTATATTATTTGTCAATTTCAAACCAACACGTAGTTTGTTCCAGATAGCTGTAAATACAGGGTTCGAATAGTTATAGAGAATGTGTTGTAATTATAAGTTTTATCCTTTCGTTTGAAATGAAAATTCAAAGTGGTTCAGTTAATGGACACATTGAAATATTGATTAGAGTTACCGAACAGCATTTGATGTGTTAATGGCTTAACGAGGCGAATAATTAATATTATTATTAACGCTGACAAATTCAGCCGATTGGCTAATTAATTATTACAATTGAACAATCATTATCCTCATTTTAAATTCAAAAGGATACCACTCTACCCTCTTTGAGGGCCTGCGACAGCGTGATTTCTCAATTTGGCGGAGCGTTAGTGAAGCCTATCACTCGAGGGCCTAGAATTTTTTTATATCTGTCTATCGATCTACCAGCACGATATCTCAAGAACAAGTTGACCTATATACATTAAATTCGTCATAAAACTTCATTTATTTGTAAGCCTCATCAAGTTTGATGATGGTGTATGTCACTTCATTTGATTTAACTGTACGTTAGTAAACATTTTACATTGATTTTCTTATGGGTAGCCTTGATGACAACGAGAGAAGTTCAGAATAAATAAATTTGTAAATAAACTGAGCACAATCATTATACATTTTAACCTACGATAAGTAACACATTATGAGCTATATTTTTGAAATGTACCATGCAAATTCAGCGATGAAGAAGCGAGAGTATTACAAATATTAGTAAAACCTGTTGTATTATCAAACCTCTGACATTAGCATAACTATCATTATAGGACATTGGGCAAAGCTACAAGAACCTAAAGATATTAAGCTTTTGGTTAGGCTACAATAAACATGACCACACGTAACTATACACTGTATAGTTATTAATTACTTATATCAGAACGGGCTTCGAACATTCATTTTTATTACACATTCCAAATCAATATTTTGATTATTAACTGTAGTTATACGATTGAGATGAAATATTAATGATAAAATTAAAATTGGACCAATATCAATAGGAGCATATCTCAACTCTTCAACCCCACTCAGTACAGACTTATCACAATCTGTCATTATAAAAAGCGATGTTAAACGATCGAACATAGTTGTGATATCACGTAAACAAAAGGCTTATCTCAATTCTTCAACCCTACTTGTTACAGGCTTGTCACAATCTTCCATGCCGCCATTATTAAAGGCGATATTAGATGATTAAACATAGTTGCGATATCACGTAACAATGACTCAATAGCAATAAAGGCACATCTAAAGTCTTCAAACCTTCCTTTTGCAGGCTTATGACAATCTTTTAAGCCGTCATTATAAAATGAATTTCCTACACGGATAGTTCATTTTATCTTTTCATACCGTTATAATAATATATTTTTAGCTTATACATTGAAATGTTTTTTATTTTGCGGAAACATAAATTACGCAATTTTTACTGCACTTATTTATCAATAAAACAGTTTTTTGCGACTAGATTCGAGGATCATATTTAAGAAGCCAAGAACCAATTTTGTGATGTTTAACTACACAACCTGGTTTTTATTTAACTTAAAGGTTTTTCTCAATAATGAAATTGATCGGTGAAGGACTACATGGAAGGGTATTAAAAAGTTTATAAATTCGTCAATAGTATGGCTAAGGTAAGTAGGTTTAACATTTTTCCTTTATTTTTTTGTTTTTACATTTATTTTGACCAATTTTAATATCGTTAGTTCTTCACACACCCTCAATGATAACCTTTTTATACGGCTAGTATATTTTAGAGATATCACTTTTTATGGAAATAAATAAATGGACTGTACATTCTGAAATTATATGTACATCATTCATTGCTTGTATTGAGTTATTTTTGAAATTTGGGGTCGATTAAAATATTTAAAGAATTTAACCTTATTAGGGTGTTTGTATAACATTAATATTTATAACAAATACTTTTGTTAAAAACCCTACTTTTTTAGCAAATTTATTGACGTAACCTATTTAGTTTAAACTATTATAGTATAAACTAGATATTCAATCCGTATCATTTTATAGCTTATATTGAAAATTAAAATGTTGTGTATAATAATATATATTAAAATGTTAAGTAAGCTTTTGTAGTTTTAGCAGCAAATACATTTAAATTGTTTGAAATTTGCATAATATTACTAGGAAACCCTGATTTGAGCCCCACACACTTACCGGATATCCTGAATGAATAGCGGATGTAGACTAAGCCTCGTATGTTACCCCTACTGACATAATCTTCCCCGGTGATTTATGGCCCAGGTTTATGACTTGTGGCACCTACAGATCTTTCTTGGTTAAAGAATGGCTCACACACACTTGCTGGATATCCTGAATGAATCCCGGATGTAGACTAAGCCATGTTGCCGCGTCTGACATAACCTTCCCCGGTGATTTATGGCCCAGGTTTATGACTTGTGGCACCTACAGATCTTTCTTGGTTAAAGAATGGCTCACACACACTTGCTGGATATCCTGAATGAATCCCGGATGTAGACTAAGCCATGTTGCCGCGTCTGACATAACCATCCCCGGTGATTTATGGCCCAGGTTTATGACTTGTGGCACCTACAGATCTTTCTTGGTTAAAGAATGGCTCACACACACTTGCTGGATATCCTGAATGAATCCCGGATGTAGACTAAGCCATGTTGCCGCGTCTGACATAACCATCCCCGGTGATTTATGGCCCAGGTTTATGACTTGTGGCACCTACAGATCTTTCTTGGTTAAAGAATGGCTCACACACACTTGCTGGATATCCTGAATGAATCCCGGATGTAGACTAAGCCATGTTGCCGCGTCTGACATAACCTTCCCCGGTGATTTATGACCCGGGTTTATGACGTGATATTGACTAGTTTCTCGGTTAAAGCTCATAAATTTTACTAAAATTAGATATGTCAATCTGGGATAGTAAACAGATAACGGAATAATAAATAGATTACACAACACACAAAAGAAGAGATTATTATTATAAATTCGTGCTTAGCTTTAAAACTATTCCTGAGACTCAAATACCTCATATGACTCATTATAACCGTGTAAAAAGATTTATGTTTCCATCCCATACACAACCCTTATTCAGATAAATACATAGTTTTCCGGTTCACATAGCTTCAAAACATTGTTTACACAATGACTTCTTGAAATATTTCGTCCTAGAGATAGAGTCATCTTCAGTTAATTCGAATTGACCGTGTTTTGTATGTCACCAATCGATATCTGAACAAGCCCAGTAGCATTGAATACTTAACCAATCGGACGATCTACATATCAGATAAAGATATTTGAAGTAGAGGGCATTTTACAAGACATTGAAGGAGAAATGTTACAATATTATGCACCTAAATAATTCAGACAAATTATGTAAGTTACTTGTCACAACGCGCCACATTTAGATCAACGTGGAAATTAAGTGAAAGCCCTTTCTCAGCAGATAGTAGTAAAGGCGAAGCTGCACCCAAAGAGGGAGAGAGAGGGGGGGGGTTATTCGAAGTTAAAAATAAAATAAAATATATACAATAATTTCCTCATTTTTTCCATGTTACTCTGGTTGGGTGAGAAAAAATAAGTTTTGTTTTAAATACATGCCAAAATTGAATGACGAAGTAGTTTTACATAATTAATCTTTTATGTTTTAAGTCCACACAGCGGTTTAAAAGAGTGCTTAATTTCAACTTTAAATTTATGCACTTGTACATTACCCTTTCTTAAGAAAACCTTGCCAAATTATTACAATTTTAGCCTAATAACAATAATTTTTTATAGCCAATAGAAAAATATACTTACCAGGATATTTATGTTTAAAAATGTGTAGCCAAAACATATGTAGGCTAGATTAGCCGAAAAACTAACTAATTACAAAATAGACATTACTATATAATATACGTGTAATAACCCCCTCCAGCGCCAAGAGACAAAAGATGTAACTATTTCATGAAAAAGAAGTATAACATTAATTTTTTTAACATAATGCAGCTATTGTGAAATGAAGAAGAAAAAACAAAGTAACTTAAATCAACAATAACAACACATAAATAAATACACTTAAGTCCGGACTTACACTTAGGTTACAATGATAAATACTATAAGTTATAAAATTTTGGTGAGAAGACAGAGTTTAACTGTTGGGTTTACGATTTTATACAGCATGCGTCACGAGTAAGGTCACAAGTAACCACATAGGAATCCAATTCCGCTCGAGCCAGATGCGACCTGAGCAGCTCCTAATTGAAACGTTAAACTGAAAGGTTGATGACCCTATCTCATAAAAACATACTGCATACAACTTAAACATAAGGCAATAACTTTACACAGAACCAGGCTCCATAGATAGTTTCTGTTTGTTTGGTACCAACTAGGTTACATTATCTAGAGGTCCCATTTTCACTTCACGTAGATTCTTTTCCGATGTTGAAAAAAATGTTTGAAGACTATGTGCAACCTTGTCTCTGGTTTCCAACTTAGCGCACCGTCAATAGCAGCGGAAGTCCATCCCTAGGGATATTCAAGTTGGTGGGGTTGTGGCCTGGTACTACAGGTAGTGTCACCGTGCTCGGCGCGTAGGGGAGGGTGGCCTGAGAGACAACGCCAATGCTCCCACTCTACCTCCCCTACTTTTACTCAGTACAGTCAACTCTAGCAGGTCCCTCTGGCCCTCGTGTCTTCCACAACAAATTAAAATATCTTCGTTATTTTATCAATGGAGGAAACACATTTATATTAAACAGTATGAACCAAAATATTTCCTTAAATTGATTTCATAGAAATGTTTAAATAATATTTCTTTAAATCCATGACATAATTATTGTGATAAGGTATTTCCCTCTGATGGTTACAAATAACTTTCTCTCTGCGTTCAGAGTTTCAATACTCGATTGCAGGCTTGAGACTGCCGGAGGCCGCATTAAAAGTTATTTACATATTTTACATACTCACAAAACAATATTTATTATATACAATAATTACAACATTGAGCCTAGCTGGAGTGGTCGCTTTCCAGTGAGACTGTACCGTGACTGCTAGTGGGGGAAGGACAGAAGTGCGCATGCTCAAACGAGGCGCCGAGCACGGTGACACGGCCTGTACCGGGACGTCGGGGTGGCCGTGGGGGCGCGAGACAGCCTTCCGAAGCTACTCTACAATCCTTATGATGCACTTGCAGTGACAAAAGTAGGTTCCACCAGAACCTGTATCTAGTATGTCATAAAACCTAAAGAAACGTAACAGATAATTCACCGAAAAAAAACACAATCAGAACATCACTATTATATTAATGTAACACAACACGCAATAAATTGCAAAACAACTGAGCTCATCCAGTTATAACAGAAGAATTGTAGCCACGAAAAAAGGGAACGCTCAAAGCTAGCCAATAAAGAGTACCATTTTTTTAACTGTAAAAAGCCAGCTAAAAATTATAAGAACTTGAGACAAGATTCTACTGTGTACACCGAGAGTCGGAAGCCCTTTTAGTTTTGGTTCAGTCTATACTCTGAAGATAAAATTTCTAATGCCCACACAATAAGAGTTGACAATCAGACACACAAAACGTAAAGGTATGGAAAAATCTGCAGTTTTAAGACATTTTCAAGACCAAAAATGTCCGTTGTTTATTGTTTGTTTTTGACGAGGGAAGGATTATGATGAAAACAGAAATATTTCCGGACAACTGTCAGAGTTCAGTGAAAAAAATCAGTAACCCAATGTTTCGAGATCTGCAATCTGATCTCTTCTTCAGGTAAATAACTAACCTAACACATGATTAAAATTTAGGTTAAAATAAATAAATCGTACCAGAGCGTTGTGACAAGCGTAAGTCAGGAATCACAACCACCATATTGTTTGCCAACTTCACTAACTCTAAAAAATGCAGTTATAAAAACAACTAATTATTAAAACTGAACTACATAATATAGGTCACAATAGTTCTGCATCCAACAGCGTAGGTTGTTGGTCGTCAATGTTATAAAACGATTAGAAAGATATGACCCAAATGACCCTAGCATGGCCAATCCATAAATGAAGCATAATTGACCTGGAGTTTTATTTAAATAATAAAATGAACATCTATAACATAATTATGATAAGCATTCAGGAATAATTAAACTAATGTTATCATATAGAAGTATTGGGTATTAATTAAGGTAGACTTAAGTCCATGACGCTAGTGAATATATTATGAAAATCTGTAATTCTTCCTGGGAATTGTATGATTTAATGTAAACTCACAAATCATTAATCACTCAATTTTTAAAAGTAAATTTGTTCCGTTTTCAAATGTAAGTAATAAAACGAGTTTAATTTCTAGGCTCCAGATAAAAGTATTATTCCTATAATCTAATAGATACATAATCATATATAATATCACGACCTTGATAGTGTCATATTGTACAACAATAATCTAATTGATGCGTGATGATATTATTTGCTACCAATGGACTTTATCCTCAAAATGATTCTTACAGAGAAATTAGTTTATAAAATCACAGTTATAAGCTAGTTCTCTATGTCACATTTATTTTATTTTACTTAGGTTGCATACAATTGTGGGTTTTTGACCAAAAATGTATTTTAAATATAAAAATTTAGGTAAACGAGTAACCGATTACCAACTGTAAATAAATTAAAATTAAAAAAGAGAGTTCTACCATTGTCAAAATCTTGAAAAATATCTCCAAGATAGCTCCATTAACAACAATATGTACGAATCAGCAGTTTCCATACTACTTATATCTTCATAATTAGTATACAAATTGATTTCTATCTTATTTATACGAGTTTTTCAGTTTAAAATTTTATAGTTGCTTTATTTTTAGTTAAGTACTAACAAAGAAATTCTTAATCTATTCTGAATCACCTTAACATCTCAAGAGTGTAACTTTGAACATAACACCAATTTGTAAACACACTTGTTGACAATTGTATGATATACAGCCGCTTAGTTCTTTGCTGAACAAAAGTGATTTACATTCAACTTTTGAAAATCATATGAAATACAGACGCTTAGTTCTTTGCTAAACAAAAGTGATTTACATTCAACTTTTGAAAGTGTACAGAGAACAGGTCACGTTGTATATCACTTTACGAATATTTACAGTCTATGGAATAAAAACAAATCAAGAGTTATCAAATTGTGACGATCACCGTTCATAACATTTTAGGTCTTTGAAGAATTTCCAAAATTTTTGAAGATTTAACATGCCAATCAACAAAATGGCTGCCACTTAAATGCATTCAGTCGTAAATAGAAATTAATGTTAACATTCTACTATTACGTAATAACATCTGTTACGTTCAGTACTACCAGCATTAAATCGGCTGTATTATACTACTTAGCTTACCAGTATGTTCTTCAAGGACCCTGATAATCTAATCAGTACTTCAAAAATTTTTAGTCCCATTTTAGAGACCCCAACATTCTAGTTCTAGTGCAGAGTAGTGGAATGAGTTGTGAGATGAAGATTCCTGTTATGGATATAACTGATATCATTAATATTGGAATAAACCTTGCCTTCAATACGAAAATGTCTGAAGACATTCAGGGTGGAATCCAGAATCTTTTAAGCCTACGAAGGTGGCATTTTTTTCTTTCCATAAACAATTAGAAATATTTGAGAAACACAGAATTACCATCTATGTTCCATTTTCTAACCTACATTATAGAACAACACTTCGATACGCATAATTCAGAATTATTAGCTCGTTGTTGCTTGTTAGTTTATTTATTTACCTGATGAAGGGATCAGAATGTATATCTTGAAACGTAGTGATACTGATTATTTATATCAATAGACGATGGAAAATGTCTGGAAAATTGCTGTTACCTTTTGAGTCTCATTTATCCACGTTAGTTTGATGTATGGATATCTCAGATTCCCTAATACTGCCCTTATAAAGAACGGAACACGTTGGTCCATGTATAACAGCCTGGTATATATTCCTGATTACCCGAGTTATGTTCAAGCTTCCTGTTTGGATATAGCGAGGCAAAATGTGTGCAGTTGTATACAAGTTTTCAACTAGCATTGATCTCACGAAACTTTGTAATATCCGTATTCACCTTTATAGTGCCCAATTTAGCCTTTTTTGAAGCTTCTAACTTTGAGTTTTTGCGAAGCGAGACAGTAAGGGAAGCAGAAATGAATTTTTTTTAACTCACTTAAGTACAAATACTGAATATATGGCTATTACGGCCATGATTTTGGTATTGTCTCTTGCTGCAGAACAAATAAATGTAACAATTACAATGTATCTCAAAGATTAACCACCTCAACAAAAACCTACGCAAAGTTTTTGAGAAAAGACATAAATTAAGAGTGATCATTTTGTTATGCATGATTATTATTTTTAATCTTGTTAATGGAACTTATACCTCACCTTCTATAATGTTTTGGCCACCTATAAAATACAAATTTTATTTTGTAATTATCTAGGTCATACCTTTAGCAGCCTATCCCTCGAGGGGCTGGGAAAATGTCATTTCTATCTGTGTGTCTATCTGTCTGTAGACGTTATCGTGGAAACTAACTAATCTACGGACTTGAAACTTTGCATGAAACTTGATTTCTACATAAGCAATGGTTTTGTTGATGGATTAAAGGATTTTGCAGAGCGTTAATGAACGTTTTTACATTGTTTATATGGGTAACTATCATTATAACATGAAAATCACATAATAAATACATTTTTTTTTAATGAACTATATGACTTTTAACATGTGATATAATCACATATGTAGCTAGAGACATGGAATTTGACGTGAACCCTCCTTGGAGAGTTATGTTAAGCGACACGTAGAGTGTGACGTATCAGACTTCATTCACTTGGAAATGGAGTTGTAACAAACCTACAATAATCTACTTTTATTAACAATGCTGTTCTCACCTAACGTAATACGAGTAATTAGCCTTTTACTGACACAATGAACGTAACTCTAGTATTAGCTTAACAAAAACAGAATTAATTATAGTGTACAATGTTATGAGTTACGGTTGTTATCTGCAACTAATCCGGCACACGTGTAGGTTATGAGGCAGTAGTTGGTGACATTTGCATGTATGTGTCATGTGTGTGTGTGTGTGTGTGTGTGCGCGCGCGCGTGCGTGCGTGCGTGCGTGCGTGCGTGCGTGCGTGTGTGTGTGTGTGTGTGTGTGTGTGTGTGTGTGTGTGTGTGTGTGTGTGTGTGTGTGTGTGTGTGTGTGTGTGTGTGCGCGCGCGCGCGCGTGTGTGTGTGTGTGTGTGTGTGTGTATCATGGACAGAGTAGCAATGATAAATCTAGTTAATAACTTTATTGTCGCTTTTATAATTAAAAATATTCAGAGTTCCTTTTATGTGTATTGAAAATTAATCAAAATAAATAAAAACGTTATAACATGACTGTGTTGCGAAATTTCGATTAATTACATTTAAATATATTAGTACTATTTCATAACATTAAATGCGCTTTTTAAACCAGCGAGGGGGAAATTGGAGAATGCTAAAACATTGGAAACTCATTTCGATGTAAATCTCATTGCCTTCCATCACAAAATGATACGCGTTTTGTATGAGAATTAAAATGATATAACCCTTTAAACGTCATTAACCTATTTAGTACAGGTAATATTTACTGTAGCTATACACTCTAACTGATGTGGTACTATCAGCCAAGTTCCCTTTATTGTAAATGTAGATATTAAAGTTATTTTATGAACACAGGAATAATAGTATTTTTCAACGAGCTATCTTCCTACATAAATTTGCTTTATGCAATGAAAAAGGTTTTTAAAGAATAAACTGCACATATGTAAAAAAACTTTGCCAACTTTATATGTTTTATCTCTATAAGAATCGAACCCTAATCTCATCATTAGAAAACCGTGGATTTATTTTGCATAGTTAGTATAACTTTAACAGTCTTTTTTAAAGTAATTTGTTTGATTAGTGATTATTTAGGTTATAAACAATGTTCTTAGAAACATAAAATCTTATTGCATCATATGTTATGCAAATTCCATACAAGCCTAGAAATGTAAGCAGATTTAACTAAGAGATCAATAAGTTGACAGTCAATTATAATTTATTTTGTTTGCGTAAGTTGGTGAAAAATTAGAGTAACTAGTCCAATTTCATTGCCTTTCACATAATTGTAGCATACCATCCCATAGCAATCATAGGAAAAAGCTGTAAATATATTATGACTAGTACTTTTTACTACATAATTTCTGCATTTCTCACACGATATGAACTAAGATCCGATTTTCCGATTATGGTTCATATGAGGATACATTGTTGATATATTAATATTATAATAAATTGAAATAATTCATTACTGCTTTACTATATTATAGTAAGACTATTATAGCCTACGCACAGCCTGCTTGCCCATGTAGGCTAATTTCCATTGTAGAATATAAGTTAATATGTAATATATAGTTTACTTAAATTGTATAAATAATATTTATCCAACTACTGTACTTAAAATAAATTGTTTTATTTTATCGCCACTTTGTAAGTATAGTAAAAGGGTAATTTACTATTTATCAAATGTAAATAAATCTAATCTTGGTGTATATGTTTTTGGAAATAAAAAATGTTTCTATTCTATTCTAAAATGTAATGGTAGCAAAGTAAAATAATGGTTTTATCATGTGAGAAAAATTAAGTAATTAAATTATAAATAATAAAAAGTTGAAATATTTTCAAGTTTACTGTTTGATTTGAGTAACTTTTCAATTACCTTAACTTATCACCACTTCAGTTTTAGATCTCTAAACTTTAAGGTACTCACTTTAATACCAAATTAATAGCGCGCCGAAATAAATTAAGTTACGCTAGTATTTATAATTTATAATTAAGATTACTTTATTCTTGTACCACAGCTCTTGAGCCATGTAGAACTAATTTTAGTTAGATTTTTCTTGGATACCTCGTTGAGAGCTTCACATTAGAGGGCGATGGTTAGTTACTGGGTAGTACTGAAATGCCCTCGTTCACTCGTTCACTTTCATACCTCTTCCATACTAGCCTGCAAATGTACAAGACAGCCTGAACTAATCTTAGCTAAAGTCTATACACACATTCTTATGTTTTACAAACTTAATTAACTTTATATCTATCTAAGTATTAACCAGTTCTGGCCAAAATGTTTTGTCACTCACACACTGTCTATATAAGTTATTAATAATTTAATTTTAAAGATGAAGAAATATTAACATAAATACTAAATAAATGGATTATTTTTTTTATTTTTTACAGTTGAGTCTTTTTTTCAGAGTCGCGGTTACAACAGCTTTGTTGCTTCTTAACTGCGTTTCAAGTAATACCTAGCATATATCACTGATTTATCAAATGTGTCGATCTACATACTTCAAACATATAATGTTATTTACACCCTAATGTTGGTAAAATATTAAATAAAAGTAGTGAAATGGGTATGTAAAAGGTTTTACATACGTGAAAGGGTAGCAGTCGTCATTTATTTTCATGTTACATGAAATTATAATGTTGAAAAATAAGTATAATTTAAAACTAAATACTTTTAGTATTACAGACTCAAAGTATTCATAAACTGTTTTATTTTTAGTGAAACTAATTAAGCATAGTAAGCAAACTAACAACATTTGACAGAAAATACTTTTAAATATATTCCCCAAATAACTTACCGAAATTCCACAATCAAAAAAGAAACATTATCATTCCCAATCGTTAAAAATATTTTAAGTGTCGTTGAAATTTAAATCCATTTGGATTTCCCTGAAGACTCAATGAAGATAAAGCGACAGAAAGTGAAGAAGAGACCGAGATGATTTCACCATTATTATAACTGAACGTGGTTTCCACAATGTGTCGCAAGGGAGATGCCACTAATGGATTTCCAGATGAGAAATGAATCCTTTCAGCACATCTGATTGAAAGACTGATGTGCTATTATTTAAACCAACAGACGTTAGATTCCACTTGAGGACAACTATTTTATTACTAAAGTTGCCTAATAATTAGTAAGAGATAAATACAATCAATATTAAATTTAATTTTTGAAAGAAATTCAGATTATGCCCAGCAATATATCATAAAGGTAAAGACTAAGTTCGCTAAATTAAATGTGAAGTTAAGAGAAGTTTAAGAGTGGGGGGAAGGTTGCAGACGATTAAAAAAAGTTAGGATTACTATACCATAAAAGTAATCAAGGGAACAAACCAAACAAATAAAATTCGGTAGCAGGGTACTTTCAGTAAGGCAAAAAAAGCCCAAGACACCTACCTTAACGAAACCAGTGATGAGACACTTGGTGGTTTACTTAGTTTTTATTTAAAACTTCTTCTAAGCTATGCCCCACTAGCCTTTCAAGTATCGAAAAATGCCATCTTGGTCTCTAACTTGTGAAATATTGTGTGTAATCAACTGTTAGTTGTAAAAATTATTTATTATTTCTTTAGATTTATAGTGAGTTTTAGAGAGAGTTAGATTTCAGCGATTAGATAAGAACTCATCCGTCTTACAAAATGCCGAAAGACATACTATAGTTACTATATTACTTTTCACTATAAATGTAAAAACTTACTTAAAACCCATCTTAGTTCATTATTGACAGAAGTATGCTTCTCTGATCTGTGATATATTTTCTTGATCCGGAAAAATATTATTATTCCATTTCTCCTTGTTCTGATATCCAAAACATGCAAAATGCAATATATTGTTAGGTTCACGCATTAATATGGGGAATTGACTGTGCCTATGATAACGTAAGATAGGTTTCGCTTATACATTTTTAATCCATATTACGAAATGACGCTTGCATTACAATTTTGTCAATTGTCTTACTGCAATAAAGAATTATTATTATTATTATTATTATTATCAAGGCGTAATCAAGTATGGAAAAACATACTAACGAAGTAAATTACAATATCCATTATTATAACATTTTTGAAGTATTTTCTCAAACGTTTTAACATGGGAAACTCAACATTGGTGCCGGAAATATAATTCACTCAAAACAGAAGTGCTCATACAGGTGTAAAACCTATTAAATGGGTGCTAAGCCGCGAGTAAATAGTAAACTTATAAGCTTAAAAATTATTTAACTAATAAATTGTATACCTCATATTATCTACAAATACGTTTTCAAAATTTCAAGACAGTGGATCAAGTTTTGAAGCGTTAGCAGCAAGTGTAAGGATGTGTAAGGATGCCAATGTGGCCTTTTATATCTTAATGTTTTTCAAAAACAAAAAGACGACTTTACAAGATTAACATATGTTCTCGTCTTTCAGTTTAAAAATTTAATGTATAAGGTTAAAAACACAACAGAGATATTAAACAAATAGTTCCAAACATACAAAATCAAAGTTGAGACAGAAAAGTTATGGGTCCAAAAACAAATGGATATTCTTTTGAACCACCATCCGAGTCAAACGTAGCAGAAATAAAAAAGCATTATTATGCAACACCAACCTACCGCAGTATCAAGTGATGCATGCATCATAATAGATATATCATGAAGACGTCATTATGACGCGAGGCGCGCGTCAAGGATTTCTTTCTTGTTTTCTACTTGCTGTAATTTAACGAGTACTGTAGTAACTAATGAGAACATTTATAAATTCTTATTGTACAGGAATGACAATTTTTCATCCCTTTTTCAAAATTATACGCTCTTAATAGAACGTTTCATTGATATTTGTTTATTATAAATAAAATATAGAACTTAATTCCTGTTTCATAAGAAAGACAACCACATAAATAGACTTTTGCAAACTATTGCTTTATTACTCCTTATTGCAGAACTGAATTGAAGTATGTAATCGCAATATGTTGCATCCATTATCAATGAGTGTTGTTTCCAAAGCAGTAGTATCTATAGTTATATTTTTTCTTACAACGATATTTTTTTCAAAACACTATATTAGACAAACTGGCCTATCAATAAAAATTACATTTAATGGGCATATAAAAACCTTAAAAACGGTATCAAAAATATTTTTAATAGTTTAAATAATACTGGACTTACACACGCTAATATTGAAAACCATCTCGAAATTTTACATATTTCAAGATAAGTTACGTAATGTCAGTTTTAAAACATTTATAATGCAAAAAAGTACAAAAGTTTTACCTGACATAATATAAAAAATGTTTTTTTTTCAAAAATAAAATTATTTTATACACTTTTAAGTGGTGTAAACTAATCACACATCAATTATATATGTCTATCCACATATGTATTTGTAACGGATTGGTTTTATTCCATCTCATATTCACTTTAATGAACTAATTTACCTAATGACGAGTTCACTCAATCCTAAATTTAAATATATAATAATAAAAGTTTTAGAGGTGGTATTTGATAACAATATTTTTATCTACCTAGTTACTACAATTTGTCCTCTTGTGTTTTCTTATAAATTGCATAATTTCCATTGTATTTCCCTGTGTTCAAGTCACAAATCGGCCGTAAACAGTGTATTTCTGAACCGACGTTCCTTATCTCTACATTTGGAGACAACCAGTAAGGGGCGGAAATGACAGAACCTTGTCCTGGAAATGGAGCTGCTCTGTAGAGACGTAGAGACAGGAGGCAGACACTGCTGATGCTCTCTGATCGTTCTGGATCCATGACGTCATCCTATCTATTAACACTACCTCCGCAGGATTGCCGTTAAACTAATCCTAAAGCATCCCACTAAAGATACATTAGATGATCCATTATTAAAACCCACTAAATTCTCAGTTCTGTTTAAAGTTTTTAGCCAGACCATTTATAAACCTTACGTAAAATATATTAAATGCAATGTTTTGTATATAAATAAATCAAATATTTGAAAAAATGCTCTGCACATCTATAATTTATTTTATATAGTCGTGCATCCAGTGTGCACCATTTGGACCTAAAACTTTATAATGTCAGAGTGATCCTTTTAATTTACCGTTAATCTTGATTACTAATTCATATTTTCACCAGGTCATGATTGTTTTTTTCCTTTAGTTTTCCTTCACACACACAGTTTATAACACGACTATGTATCGTGTATTAAAATAAATTATATACATTATAAATTATTCAAATTTTAGTTTTTAAATTATTATATACGGCAATTTAGTAAATAAAACATTTTATTTTCTGATTTGAGAAGAGTAATCGTGTGGGTGTATTTTTATGAATTTCAAGTTTTAATGAAGTAAATTATACTGAGTATATGTGAATGAAATTGTACTTAACATATGCAAATTGTCACCTAAGTCCTTAAAGTTTTCAAATAAGTTAGGCGAATATTTACGTTTTATTATAAATTAAACCAAACATTATAATATATATTTATTGAAGATTTGCGAATATTCAATACATCTTACAGAACACACTCCACCATGTCAGATGGATATTGTTAATATTTATATTTTTTATTGTGGTGTCTTTCATAATCGAAAAATGTTAATTTAACCAAAAACTTCGTGTGGTTTCAGTTTCACTCACCCCTCCCTGATTTAACACCAGACGTTCTTTCAAGCACTTACGTAAATTAAATACGGGCCAAGTTTTACTGCAGGAAATCTCATTTGTTACACATCTTTTCAACCACTCTAGATGTATCAAGTTTTCTGGTAAGTGGTATGTTCATCAAATATTGTGTTCAGGTCACCCACCTCATAACACACTCTGTGGCTTCCCAATGTTACTGTCATTTACACCGTGTCTAGTACAGCAATTCTCTCTTTTTCAACCACTCTAGATGTATCAAGTTTTTCTGGTAAGTGGTATGTTCATCAAATATTGGTGTTCAGGTCACCCACCTCATAACACACTCTGTGTCTTTCCCAATGTTACTGTCATTACACCGTGTCTAGTACAGCGATTCTCTCTTTTTCAACCACACTAGTTGTATCACGTCTTCTGGTATATGGTATGTTCATCAAATATTGTGTTCAGGTCACCCACCTCATAACACACTCTGTGTCTTTCCCAATGTTACTGTCATTACACCGTGTCTAGTACAGCGATTCTCTCTCTTTTTCAACCACTCTAGATGTATCAGGTCTTCTGGTATATGGTATGTTCATCAAATAATGTGTTTCAGGTCACCCACCTCATAAACACACTCTGTGTCTTTCCCAATGTTACTGTCATTACACCGTGTCTAGTACAGCGATTCTCTCTTTTTCAACCACACTAGTTGTATCACGTCTTCTGGATATAAGGTATGTTCATCAAATATTGTGTTCAGGTCACCCACCTCATAACACACTCTGTGTCTTTCCCAATGTTACTCTGTCATTACACCCCCCCCCCCCCACCGTGTCTAGTACAGCGATTCTCTCTTTTTTCAACCACACTAGTTGTATCACGTCTTCTGGTATATGGTATGTTTCATCAAATATTGTGTTCAGGTCACCCACCTCATAACCACACTCTGTGTCTTTCCCAATGTTACTGTCATTACACCGTGTCTAGTACAGCGATTCTCTCTTTTCAACCACACTAGTTGTATCACGTCTTCTGGTATATGGTATGTTCATCAAATAATTGTGTTCAGGTCACCCACCTCATAACACACTCTGTGTCTTTCCCAATGTTACTGTCATTACACCGTGTCTAGTACAGCGATTTCTCTCTTTTTCAACCACTCTAGATGTATCAAGTTTTCTGGTAAGTAGTATGTTTCATCAAATATTGTGTTCAGGTCACCCACCTCATAACACACTCTGTGTCTTTTCCCAATGTTACTGTCATTACACCGTGTCTAGTACACAGCGATTCTCTCATTTTCAACCACTCTAGATGTATCAAAGTTTCTGGTAAAGTAGTATGTTCATCAAATATTGTGTTCAGGTCACCCAACCTCATAACACACTCTGTGTCTTTCCCAATGTTACTGTCATTACACCGTGTCTAGTACAGCGATTTTCTCTCTTTTTCAACCACACTAGTTGTATCACGTCTTCTGGTATATGGTATGTTCATCAAATATTGTGTTCAGGTCACCCACCTCATAACACACTCTGTGTCTTTCCCAATGTTACTGTCATTACACCCGTGTCTAGTACAGCGATTCTCTCTTTTTCAACCACTCTAGATGTATCAGGTCTTCTGGTATATGGTATGTTCATCAAATATTGTGTTCAGGGTCACCCACCTCATAACACACTCTGTGTCTTTCCCAATGTTACTGTCATTACAACAACCGTGTCTAGTACAGCGATTCTCTCTTTTTCAACCACCACTAGTTGTATCACGTCTTCTGGTATATGGTATGTTCATCAAATATTGTGTTCAGGTCCACCCACCTCATAACACACTCTGTGTCTTTCCCAATGTTACTGTCATTACACACCGTGTCTAGTACAGCGATTCTCTCTTTTTCAACCACACTAGTTGTATCACGTCTTCTGGTATATGGTATGTTCATCAAATATTGTGTTCAGGTCAACCCACCACATAACACACTCTGTGTCTTTCCCAATGTTACTGTCATTACAACCGTGTCTAGTACAGCGATTCTCTCTTTTTCAACCACACTAGTTGTATCACGTCTTCTGGTATATGGTATGTTCATCAAATATTGTGTTCAGGTCACCCACACTCATAACACACTCTGTGTCTTTCCCAATGTTACTGTCATTACACCGTGTCTAGTACAGCGATTCTCTCTTTTTCAACCACTCTAGATGTATCAAGTTTTCTGGTAAGTAGTATGTTCATCAAATATTGTGTTCAGGTCACCCACCTCATAACACACTCTGTGTCTTTCCAATGTTACTGTCATTACACCGTGTCTAGTACAGCGATTCTCTCATTTTTCAACCACTCTAGATGTATCAAGTTTTCTGGTAAGTAGTATGTTCATCAAATATTGTGTTCAGTCACCCACCTCATAACACACTCTGTGTCTTTCCCAATGTTATTGTTATTACACCGTGTCTAGTACAGCAATTCTCTCTTTTTTCAACCACTCTAAGTTGTATCAAGTTTTCTGGTAAGTAGTATGTTCATCAAATATTGTGTTCAGGTCACCCACCTCATAAACACACTCTGTGTCTTTCCCAATGTTATTGTTATTACACCGTGTCTAGTACAGCAATTCTCTCTTTTTTCAACCACTCTAGTATGTATCAGGCCTTCTGGTAAGTGGTATGTTCTTCAAATATTGTGTTCAGGTCACCCACCTCATAACACACTCTGTGTCTTTCCCAATGTTACTGTCATTACACCGTGTCTAGTACAGCGATTTTCTCTTTTTCAACCACTCTAGTTGTACCAGGTCTTCTGGTAAGTGGTATGTTCTTCAAATATTGTGTTCAGGTCACCCACCTCATAACACACTCTGTGTCTTTCCCAATGTTACTGTCATTACACCGTGTCTAGTACAGCGATTTTCTCTTTTTCAACCACTCTAGTTGTACCAGGTCTTCTGGTAAGTGGTATGTTCTTCAAATATTGTGTTCAGGTCACCCACCTCATAACACACTCTGTGTCTTTCCCAATGTTACTGTCATTACACCGTGTCTAGTACAGCGATTCTCTCTTTTTCAACCACTCTAGTTGTATCAGGTCTTCTGGTAAGTGGTATGTTCTTCAAATATTGTGTTCAGGTCACCCACCTCATAACACACTCTGTGTCTTTCCCAATGTTACTGTCATTACACCGTGTCTAGTACAGCGATTCTCTCTTTTTCAACCACTCTAGTTGTATCAGGTCTTCTGGTAAGTGGTATGTTCTTCAAATATTGTGTTCAGGTCACCCAACTCATAACACACTCTGTGTCTTTCCCAATGTTACTGTCATTACACCGTGTCTAGTACAGCGATTCTCTCTTTTTCAACCACTCTAGTTGTATCAGATCTTCTGGTAAGTGGTATGTTCTTCAAATATTGTGTTCAGGTCACCCACCTCATAACACACTCTGTGTCTTTCCCAATGTTACTGTCATTACACCGTGTCTAGTACAGCGATTCTCTCTTTTTCAACCACTCTAGTTGTATCAGGTCTTCTGGTAAGTGGTATGTTCTTCAAATATTGTGTTCAGGTCACCCACCTCATAACACACTCTGTGTCTTTCCCAATGTTACTGTTATTACACCGTGTCTAGTACAGCAATTCTCTCATTTTCAACCACTCTAGTTGTATCAGGTCTTCTGGTAAGTGGTATGTTCTTCAAATATTGAGTTCAGGTCACCCACCTCATAACACACTCTGTGTCTTTCCCAATGTGACTGTCATTACACCGTGTCTAGTACAGCAATTCTCTCTTTTTCAACCACTCTAGTTGTATCAGGTCTTCTGGTAAGTGGTATGTTCTTCAAATATTGAGTTCAGGTCACCCACCTCATAACACACTCTGTGTCTTTCCCAATGTGACTGTCATTACACCGTGTCTAGTACAGCAATTCTCTCTTTTTCAACCACTCTAGTTATATCAGGTCTTCTGGTATAGTGGTATGTTCTTCAAATATTGAGTTCAGGTCACCCACCTCATAACACACTCTGTGTCTTTCCCAATGTTGACTGTCATTACACCGTGTCTAGTACAGCAATTCTCTCATTTTCAACCACTCTAGTTGTATCAGGTCTTCTGGTAAGTGGTATGTTCTTCAAATATTGAGTTCAGGTCACCCACCTCATAACACACTCTGTGTCTTTCCCAATGTGACTGTCATTACACCGTGTCTAGTACAGCAATTCTCTCTTTTTCAACCACTCTAGTTGTATCAGGTCTTCTGGTAAGTGGTATGTTCTTCAAATATTGTGGTCACCCACCTCCTAAGAAACTTATATTGTATCTTACCCAATGTTACTGCCATTTTATTAATTTAATTAGTATTATTCCCCCTAAATTTATTGAAACATCTAATATTTTCCAAACAAAAACCTAGATTTATTTTTAGTTATTTTTATTAGCATTGATATGACGTGTTACATATTATATTTTTAACTCAAAATAGATGTAAGCCCGTCTTCGTTTCCTATCTCACGCAGCTGTACTTCACGAACTAATGACCTCTTATTCTTAGAACCAGTTCCTTTTAATGAGTATCGTAGCTTGCCATAGTGAAGCTGTGTAAGATATAGTCAGATTGCAGTAGTTATCCCTTGTTATATAGAGCATTTGGGATATAACAGATTTACGGACTTGGGACGCTCTGTACAGTGTGAAGAAGCTTCTGGTAGAGCAGTTGAATTAGTATTCTTTAGTTTACAATATCCTTCGGAACCATATGGCATCGGTTTTGTGGTAATCGACCTCTTTCAGAGTCTTCACATTACTTTGGTAATATTAAAACATTTATAGGTATACATAGCATAGCCAAAACTATGTTTAATCAATACTGTTCGTTTTCTAAGATTATTTTCTTTTTTTCTGTAAGAAAATTAATAATCAAAAACGCTATTTTGGTCCATTCATTTTAGACATTTAGAAGATAAACTTTTGAAATATATAAATGTTTCACTTTGTAAACCTATATTCATAATTCTATGTACAAAGTCCTAAAAGTTTTTCCATTAAATATTTTATTCACTCTTCAATCCATGTTATGTTTAACACAAACAGCCTATAGTAAATTTTTGGAACTTTCAGTAAGTTAGTCTGATAATTACACAATATTTTCGTGTATGCGAAATCTCGTTCAGTACCAAAGGTCTATTTTGAATTTTTTTTATATTAAAATGTACAATTTATTTCTGTAGACTTTTTAGTATCCTCTTCGATGACTTTCACATTATTAATTATTTTGTAGTTGAAATCACACTTGACAACAATTTTTTAATTAATATCTGATCGCACTTTACTTATAATGTTGACTAGCAAACTTTTAATTAATATCTCAAGTGCACTCTTTTGTATGCTGTTGACTAGAAAACTTGTAAATAATGTCTGAAGTGCACTCTTCCTTATGATATAACAAAATATTTAAAAAAATCTTTGCTATCGATAGTTAAAGTACATTTTTATACGACTTTGGTTAAAACATTTCAATTGATTGAGAGTTAGAGAAGGCCATCACTGGACAAGATGACTTGATTTCTGTCTCTCTGTTAGTATATCTGTTTGTGTATCTGTTTCAATTTGGGTATCTTCCACTAGTATTTCCTGATGGTTTTAAAGGATGGCTCTTCCTTGATCAAAATGCTTCCCAAAACTTGTATGAACAGAATCAAGTTATTATTCTATGAATGGTTAATTTTTAACATATTGTATGCCCTTAAAGCGTTGTTTTAAAAGACAAATCGAATGATGTAAACAATAATTATGTCAATAATCGATTTAACGAAGAAAACCAAAGCCCAACGAGTGATCTGGCAACTACATGAGATAATAATGAGGTAATGCTTTCTTGACTCAATACGCCACAAAGTATTCTCCTGTGATATATACTCCAGCAGGATAACCGTTATTTCCTTTGGCTGGTTACAAATACAGATCTGGCAATAATATAGATTCAGGGAGGATTCATGTCGGCAGGAACAGGAGTCGCCTTCTATAACTTCGACTTTCAGTTTCCTGCACTTCCTATCAAAAGTTGTAATATCCGTAGAAATACATTTTCCATTACTGCACTTCCTTCAATAACCTGAACATCAATAAATAAAATCAACACTAAGGTTTCGAACTATTCAGGGTTCAGGTTAACCCACAAATCTAATATTCCAAATATAACATAGGAAACATTGTTAAAACAAAACGCAAATTCAAAATTTAAACAGTATTACATTTCGTATTGTGTTTATAATTTTCTTCTAATCCTGATCAGTAAGGGGATAAAAATTGCATTTCGTCCCGATCGTAATAGTCACACTAAGGAAATTGAACGTGGGTTAGTTACCCACCTGAGGAAGATATCAGATTACAGATCCTGAAAGCTGAATGACTTTATTGTGTCTCTGAACGATGGCAATTGTCTGAAAAATCGTAATAGTCACACTAACTAAATTATGAACTTGGCATTCTCTATCCCAGAAAACAGTTATGTGTTAGGTTAGTTACCCACCTGAAGAAGATATCAGATTGCAGATCCTGAAAGCTAGGGTGGCTTTTTTGTGCCTCTGAACGATGGCAATTGTGTGAAAAATCTTAATAGTCACATTAACTAAATTATGTACTTGACATTCTCTAGCCCAGAAAACAGTTATGAGTTAGGTTAGTTACTCACTTGAGGAAGATATCAGATCACATATCCCGAAAGCTAGGGTTACCTTCACAATCGTCCATCGTCATAAACAAACCTTAAAAAAAGAATAACACTCCCGTTACATTGCTGGGAGATTAGAATCGAAGGCGACATCTAGTTTTGTTTAAAATAAAAAGTTTACTCCAACTACGATTGTAAGATGCGACATAAGTTTTAAAACATACCGTTTGCCGTTTTAAAGAAGCGAGACGGTAAAGGTAAAAAATATTGGTTTACGAAACTGCGTTTTGTTTTGTTAAAGTTTTTATTTAAGAGTAATGAATAAAACCACGCACTCGACGTCGCCAACAATGTGCCTCTTTAAAGGTCCTTCACCGAGCTGAAACTGAGCAGCAGGCTCTCGCCCTCCGGCATTTTACTGTCTTCATTAATTAATTTCTCCTCTTCGAGCTGAAAAACTTGTTAAAGTTTTAATACTACAATATACAGAGTGCAACAACAAAATATTTTCTCAATACTTATCTTCCGATTTCACGCAGTAAACTAAGATTTCGTATTATTCCACTTTATTCCTCCACCTTTATAGTTTATTTATTTAAATATCCGTAGCTCTGATGACCTGCAACTTTATCAGATTTCGTAGTCATTGTGAATATAGCCTTATTTTGCTGAGTAAGGACTCAAAGTATATGAGTATAAAAATAGCGATATCTATGTTTTGAAACTTCGATTACATTGAAATGGAGATTGGAAGATTGGTTATAAGTACCGTAAAATAACTAGAATTTCTCTACACTATTTCATGATAACGATTTCATTAACAATTAAACTATTTTAGGCCATCGTGGAGGAACCCTTAAGTCTAACTTCTTAGCTTTTCAGACTTCATTAGTATTACAGACTCATGATGTCATGAATAATAAGAAATAATAATCATTTTAAAACGGAAGTTGCTTTTTCGTGGAGTATCGGATCAAGAATATATACACTTACGCAAGTCTGAGAACCCTATTTCAAACCGTATAGGCTATACCAATGGACCTTGTAGTTTAGTCTAAGATATTTCTGGTGCCACAGTATAAAGGTCTACTTTATTAAAAAAAAACAACTAAGATTGTTTACAACAGTTTTTAAATATGTAACAACGCTTATACAGTAACTTTGTCTTTGATGTCTTCATTGCACTAATGATCAAGCACTGCATACTTCATATTTGTTAAACGATACAGTTAAAAATATATCTTTACTAAAACTTCCTACGTTATTATTTCGGGTAACCTTTGTGCTTATCAGTGATTGGAGAGAAGGTTAAAATAAGTGTTGTTGTATTATTAAGCTTACTCTAAACGTTCAATACTATAACTGTAAAAACACAATTAAAATGGTCTCTAAATTAATTTAAAATACGACTGTTTTGTCGAATTATGATGTTCACAAAAAACAGTTGATTACAAAAACAAATTTACTATTTATTCATTACTCCAAAAAGGGAATTTTCAACTCAGGGCGTACCCAAATGTATTTTCAAGGCCTATATGTTCACCAGGGATAATATGAGTGTCTATGTAACATTCCTAAACATTCGGTCCAGTAGTACATACGCAGTTGAGTAAAACACACACACGAACAGACAGAGAAGCACCATTAGATTTTTAAATGTGGTGTTTACGAATTGTATAGAAATATTTTGGAAATTTGTTCTTCTTCAAGACAAACATAAATGTAATGTAAACATGGGTCAGAAATGCCTAGTTTATCGTTCGTCTATATGTGAGTGTTTCTTCTTTTTATTATTATTGTTTAAAAAAAGGCAATGTTTCATTCTAATTTGGTACAATTACTTTTTATGCAGTGTCATTTTCAGAGATATAATTATATTATTTTATTATATCACGTTTCAAGGTTGCATAAAGATGAATGTTTGTAAAGCTTAATAATATAATAAATAATAAGAGTATAATGCTTTTTAAAAAATAATGAACGTTGTTCAATCTGTCAAACATTTTGACATCTCGATCATGAAAATCGGTCAGGACATAATGTAGTTGTAGGCTTTTATCGGTTGTAATAAAAAGTTAATGTTGCTATAAATATGCAAGCAATGGCAATTTTTTCTGTATGTAAAATTATTTACGATACATTTATAGTAAATTTTATTTTGTGACTTAAAAACAACTTTATATAGATCTTTTTTGAACTAATGGTGTTTATTTTTGTCGCATATATAATACTAATTCAGATTTTTCTTAAAATACGGAATTGCAATATTAAGCAGCAACCTAAACAGTCTCAAAACCTAAACTATTTAAAAACTTTGCGGATTTTGCAGTTGAATATGAACAAGAGTTGACGTGTTTCAGTGGAATATTAATTCGACGATCATTATTATTCTTAATAGTGAAATATTAGAAAAAATTCATTATTGCCACAGGATAGAAATTCAATTACCGTAACGCCTTAATAAAAACACTTCAATAACCGCAGTGCACAACGGTACAACAGTAGACGAATTTGCAAATATTGCAGGCGCTCATGAACAACCTGTTTCAGATAAGTACGCAAGGCTCTAGTGTTAGTAATACTCGTACATTTACAGCCAGTGGTCCTATTACAACTAACATTGTAACTGAATGCTATAAAGCCTAGTATATTATGCATCCATGTGTGTTATGTACATAATAAAACGTTACTACACTGTGGCACTTGTGGCCATTATGTAACCAACCACAATGAATTACTATTCATAAACAACCATCTATGCAAGGAAAGAAAAATCCATTAAAATATATAATAGCAAGCAATCCATTACTGGTAAAACAAACAATGCACTTCACCAGTTATGCTATAGGGACTTTTCATTCACGAGGGACATTTGTTATCCCGTTACAATGTTGGCAACATTACCCACGCAGCTGGCCAACGACTGGGTGGGTTGCCGAAAGTTTACTAGGCCTATTATGATAAATAATTGTAATGAATTGATGGCCACATTTTGATTCGCGTAAGACCAATCATATGAATATATATCCTAATTCTGTTACAGGCTGCCCTTCTCAGAATGTTAGCTTTTAAATAAGAAGTTTTTTGTAAAAAGATTCGAACACGAAACAAATTATTTTATGTAATATTCCTGTTTTTGATAAAAAGTACGTACATTCTTGGAATTTATATACGAATTACAGTCTGTGTATTTCCTGACATCGTTAAAGAAAATGACTATGACGATTGTTAACAAATTGGTATTTTAGTGACTGAATTGTAAAAAATGTATTATAATCTGTTTTTATTTATTATGTATTTATTGTTTGACTCAATTTAAATTTGGATACACGAATTTGTTTATTTAATTTTAGATCCTCTGTATATATCATATACAGTATTAGAATAATAATCGCGTATGTTTAATATTTTTCAAAGATAGGATTTGTTTTATTTTTTAAATTGCCATTTATTGATTTTATTGTAGACACGTATTCAAGTTTTGAAAACAAATAACATGTCTATTTAAAAATTGAAAGCTTTGAAAACAAATAGCAATTTAAAAAATAAAACAAATCCTATCTTTGAAAAAATATTAAACACAGAATACTAATCAAAATTACAACTGTGTCATATAAATTTTACATCTGTTTTAAATAGTCGACAGGTGTATATTTATTTGTTTTGTTTATTATTTAGTTAGAGGTTAATGTTCACACTGAAGATGGTTTATACCGAAACACGTGTCTGAAATAAAAGAATTGTAAAAGGGTTTTAGTTTCCGATTTATTATTCTAACATAAAGATAACCCTATAATGTGGAGTTCATATAACATATACAGTAGTGTTTTTTATACAGTATATAATATCATTGAGGAAACAAAATTCAAACTTATCCCTTTTATTTAATTGTTATTAAATAAAAACTCATATATAATATATGACATTGCGAGATAGAAGTTTGCTACCACAGTAAAACTTTAATTTCCTGTAGGAAAACAACTACCAAATGGTAATTAGATCTCGTCCTCACTGTTTTACTTACTTCTTATTCTTTTTCAATAACTTTTTGAAGTTGATATATTTAGCTTTCTATACCAGTAAGTTACGTAATGTTTATACCATTGCAAAAAATACTCATAGAAAAGTATAAAAAATATAAATATTAATGCAACTTTACGTTAGTCCAGCAACTGTCAAAATGACACGTAACTCGTGAACATAACTCCGGTGAGAGTTTGTGAGTTTGAGTTGAGGTGGGCTTATCCCATGCAAATGTTGTCCCTAAACTACTGCGAGTTTTCTGAGCCAAATTTACATTCACATTCATCAATTCCACAGCATTAACCTAACATAAAGGATCCAGCTTGCTGTTTTTTTAAATGATTTATTGCGTAATTCCAAAGCACAATAAGATAGAAACAATGTGTTCACGTGAAGGATATAACTGTATTTATATAAAACATCATCTTAAGCTGCTTAAGAGAAGTTTTCCTTTAGTGCAGTGCCTATTATGACGCCCTGATGTTTTTGCCGCCAACAAGCCAATATGTGCTTTATGCTTTAATTTCTAGAAATAGCAAGTATACCTAATTAAACTAAGCAATGTCTTCTACAGACCATAGAAAGGCTTCTTCTTAGTCATGAATTTGTCTGTTGAAATAAGACATTCTTTACCTTATTACCTTTACTTTTATATATCTATACCTTATCTTTTCGTATTGTCTAGGACATTCCATTGGAGATATTTAGAATAAAATAGATATTTTGAGGCATACATGCTAGTAATTGTTTTTGTTATATGCAAAAAACGCTTATAGTTAAATTGTTACAGACAATTATTTTTATTATTTTTGTAGTAAACAGTGAGAAGAAGTTTTATCGTTTTATTTTTAGTAAACATTGTGGTGGGGTGGTGACAAAACCAGTTCACAAATTTCTACATTTCTAAGATTCTAAGATTTCAGGCGCTGTAATCAGATGAGATACTCTAATTCACTTTCAATTTGTAGTTTTCATCACCAGCAAGTAGCAAAAGAGTGTGAAATAGTGTTTTTTTTTTATTTACGGAGTCAAGGTTGCAATTACGATGCTAAAACGTCTTTTCTCCGTGTGGTGTCACAGTTTTCATTATTGAGGAAACAAAATTCAAACTTATCCCTTTTTATTTAATTGTTATTAAATAAAAACTCAACATAGTGATACTGTCAAGTTTACATATACAGATGTCTTTTATGAATTAACTCCACTGAAACAATAACAATGTTTGAGGCTAGGGCACTGAAGAATTGGAATTGCCCGCCAGCTGATTTTCAGATCTCTGTTATAAGGTAACAAAAAGCAATCGCTTTATGGACCAAATTATGTATAGAAAACAAATGTTATTTGTGTAGTGTTATTAAGAGAAATATTAATTTCTAACACCTAATATCGATTATGCATTCTTACTACTATACTAAATAGTGGGCAATTAATAACAATAATCTCTTACTTGCACTTTATTCAAAATTTACATTGTTTCGCAATCATCAATGTTTAGATGTTCTTTAACATGAACTCACAGTCAAGCAATGTCACACTTTCGCTCAAATACATTTGCACTGACCTCAGATCCAGCTTTTCCGTATGTCATATATCCCAGCAGCTTATCATGAACTGAGTAAAACGCTTTGGAAACCAGCCTGCGTGTAAAACTAGTTTTAAATATATTGTATATGTTTATTGTAAATGTGTATTTGTTAATCTGACACTAACTTGTTACTATAAATTCACTATAGATTATATTGGATTAGTGACAATAACAGACTGTTGCTGTACCATCATAACTATTTATTCAAACGCCAACCACTGTCATCAAATTCCTTTTACTATTCATTTTGTTTGTTTCAGGTAAGAATCCCCTACCTTGAAATGGTCGACTTCACTATTCACTAAGCCAAGGTGGTAAGTTAATTTAGAATATCTTTACCGAAACACCTTATACGGAATCATATGAAGCTAAACATAATAATTTATTATTTCAGAAACATAGGTTCAATGTTATATAACTGAGGGGATTTTTATATAACTAAGGGGATGTATGTCTTCTGTCTATTTGAAAATATCAACATAAAAGTATTATAAATTGCTGTATTTAATTTTGAATTAAAACTTATTTTATTAACAAATATTGTTAAGGATGCAACGAAAATTGCTGGCTTTAATTGTGTAAAATATTACGTTTATAAGTGTAAATAATTTAAACATGTGTAAAAAACGTTCTGTGACCGAGGTATTCCGTTATTAAATATTTACAGTCTTATTTCACAAATCATTTAGTTGAAAATCGACCTTAAACATCGTGTTTATTAAGCTACACGTACGATCCCTAGTTAAAGTGACTATTTGTATAGAACTTCGTGCTATTTTATTACAGTACTATAGCATTGAAATATTGTTAACAATGTGCCAGAGTAGAGTCAATGCACGGAGATTGTACCGTTGAGCCGCAAGGTTATCGGTAAGCCTGTAATGCCAACCCCCTCAATGTCAATCAGGCTTACGCCTCGGTATTATCAGAACCTTGGAAACGTGAAGAAATCAAATTTAATTTGGAGCAGATCAGATTTACTTTATTATATCATACATATTTTGCAAAATCTGAAAGTGCTATACATATTTATTTTACAAAGTATACGATAACAAAACCTTTCTGTTTACAATGATAGTTACATATGCTTTCTTAAAATTATATTATATACTCAGAATTCTAAAGCCTGGGTATTGTATGATTCACTTTTTTTATTTACACATAAATATGACACTTATGACTTATCTGTACTGTACGTGTATGGGAAAAGGTTGCAGTGTACTGATTTGGAAAAAAAGTAATTTTGTATGGTGGCTTAAATCACATCAAGTAGCATTAAATATTTTCGGTCACGAACGTATTTTCGTATTTCATCAGTGAATTATGTAACATTTAATTCGTATACAGTTAGTATCATAGTTGGATGGTGCAAATATGATTAACCTTTTTATTAAATAATTATTAATAATATATAATAAAAATAACTATTTTAACCACCCCATCTTGATAGATCGTTCTAGTCCATATGGGTGTTCGATATACGATTACGTACCTAAGGCTTGCTCAAAATACTTGTTCATACTCGTATTTAGCAAATGATAAGTCCTTTCTAGCAAATTACCCTTTGAGGAATTTTCCAATCACTAACAAGAACAGGTATAAATATAATCAGTGTAGAAGTACACCGCAACACGTGTCGTAACTGGTTTCTCTAAGGTTACGTGCAAGATTTCAAATCTATGGCTCATTTTATTTTCTATATTTTTGGGTCAAATATATAAAGATACATACAATCATACAAGAAATAAATGTTGACATCTCCACAGCATGCAAAAGATAAATTATTGTGTTTGGCTCCTGAGTGATAGGCATCAATATTCTTCAGCCAGATTCCGTTATTGAACATGCAGCCTATTTGCCACATAATACATTAAAATATTTTTTCAGTTTTTTAAATTCAGTTCAGTATTTTTAAATAGTTTATGTGTAATGGCAGTTTTTATATAAATACTCCGGTAAGCTAGCGGGGTACTATGACGTAAGAGTGCGCTGTAGTCAAATATTGGAACAGATTTTTAACATTGGCTCCAGTATGTTATATTTTTTCAAGAATCAAGTAATTTATTTACAATAAACATTCACAATATTTGGGTTTTTATTGTCGGAGTATAAGTCTCACTCACCGTTCCTCATGTATGAATGAAGCTTTATTCCAAATTTCAAGTCTATAGGTCAGTAATTCTTCGAGATATCGAGCGGACAAACAGACAGATAAATAGATAGGTAGACATACAGACAAAAATTACGTTTTTCCATCTGCAAGTTTGACAGGCTTCGCTAAAGCTCAGCCAAATACTTGCTTTTGTCTGCATTTTCATTTTCGGTTGTTACAGTTATTCTGTTTAGATTGATTTGGCTGAGGTTTTAAGATTTGTTTCTGTGTGTTATATTTTCGTTCATACAAGTATAAATCTATATAGGAATGTTTTATCATAGTTTCTGCCAATACTAATGGAACTTAAAAGAACGCACCCGTTTTATATTTTCAAATTAAGGATTCGAATTTGTTAAGTTCAGTCCAATTTAGAAATTGACCTGGTTGTCTTACAGCTCAATTTGATTCGAAATTTCACGATTAGTTTTAGGAGCTTCGGGTGTTATAACAACGTTGCAGAATTCTACGGAAACTAATTGGAAAGGATCAACAAATGAGGAATAATTTTTCTCTGGTAATTATATAAAGATAGTATCCTAATTCAAATTATCTCAATACTCCCCATCCACTAATCTACCCCATGCACTCCTTAAAACATTCGTATCAAACTATAGATATACTTATAATCATATTTCAATTATATACTTATCATTATATCAACTTTACAGTTTTAAATATTTCAAGTTAACAATAATTGAGTTGTATATTTCTACAGAGATGTACCAATGAAAAACAAACGGAATGCAGTTCGAATCTGTATCATCGTTATTCTCACAGCGCTCGTTTAGGTCTTCGATCCAGGTAATCAAGGCTGTGATTTATTGCACATTTCGTAATGATTAACGGTATAGATGGATTTGCGAGAGGAATTATCACAATTTATGGACGAGTGTTTCTGTCCGTTCGGTCATTAGTTGTTTCGTTCCAGTAATTATTACATTGAGAATAAGAGTCTTCCTGGTGGTAAAAATGTATTTTGAGTCTCGTGATGGAATTGTGTTATTACAATAACCCTTTCGATGTCATCCAATGTAGAACTGCGTGGCTGACAATTTCTCACTTAGTATGGATTTGCGAGAGGAATTATCATTGTGTGTTTGTCCTTTATAGATTCAGTAACTATTGGACCGATCACTATGAAAATTGGTATTTATTTGTAATTTTCCACAAATAAATAGAAGGTTTATTATAGGTGCATATTATAAACTGCAATTACGAGACGGTTAAGTATATTAAATAGCCAAACACTATTTGAAGGCAAAGCAATACATGGGCAAAGTTTACCAAAAGCGTGCGAAGCCGCGGGGAAACAGCTAGTAAAACCATAAATTGGCGCCCCCAAAGAAACAAAAGTGTTTAGAGTCAATCCACAAATACAGATTAATCCCGAAGCACTTCGAAGGAAAAACTCCTATTTTAAAAAGAGTAAAAATTTTTAATCAGATGAATACATTATAGTCTAACACAATGGATATCACTTATTGCTGTATGATTAGCGGGATACAGAATAAATTCGTTGGGCCAACTTGCATCATACAAGCAAACAACTGAGTATGAGTAGGAGAAATCGGTATATGAATGTCTCCTAAGAGAGTTCGATCTCCAGCAATCCTTTTTTGTTTTGGTTGACATGAGAGGATATCTAAAGGGTTACAATTATCAGACAATAAATTTACTAACTGTCATAGTCTTTTGTCTTAATCACTCATAACATCAACCGTCAGACATTAATAAAATAAAATTGGCAATAACCATCAAAATTAAGGTCCCTTATTTGATTTTAAATGGCAACATCCCTCGTTGGCTAAATTATGGTTAGTTTGGCTATAAATGTATAAAGCCAAAAAAGTATAACGTATTAAACACTTGAAATTTTGAATTTTTTACCCTTTTAATAACCTCCTATTTCGAAATTCACTTTAACTAGCAAAGCTGACGGTCGATGTCTTTCTTAGAGGGAATTCCCTTATTCATTTCACGTAATAATAAGTTGAGTGCTTTCCTCAGAAGAAGGGTTCACTACCGGGTGGTTTATATCTTCCAGTTGAACCTACACTGGGTAAAGCAAAAACCGGTGTGCCACTTATATCTGGGCAAACCTATGGATGTTCAAGAGTGGTACACCACAGTCCGTAAATTTCGATATGTTGAGGTAAAAGGGTGGATCTATAGGTTTACTACTACTGGAGGTTGACTGTTGGCTGTTGCTGGCCTATATACCAGGGAGAGCTGGTGAAGATGTTGAAACAGAGCTAGCCTCCACTTCTAAGGTGAAGTAACTGATAGTAGCCACTATTCCTTCTCAAGGGAACTCCACAAGAAACAACCACTAAACCAACGTGTCACTTAAATATCGGCCACCCTATGGATATTCAGGGGCCCATGTTCATCACTGTACGCAAATGTCAAGATGTTGGAGTGCAAGGGTAGAGCGATAGGTCTAGTACTACTGGAGGATGTCTGTTGGCATTTGCTGGCCTGTACACCAGGGAGAGGTGTCACCTGTTGCCCGGTTTGATTTAAAGATGTTGAAACAAAGCTAGCCTCCCATTTTTGCAAGGTGAAATAGATGATGGTGGCCACTAATCCTCCTCGAGGGAACTCCACAGGAAACAGCCACTAAACCGATATGTGCACGTAAATCTGGGCCACCCTATGGATGTTCAGGGGCGGCACATCACTAAACGCAAATGTCAAGATGTCTTGGGTGCAAGGGTAGAGCGATAAGTCTAGTGCAGTGGGATGCTGGAGTTGGTGGAGCTTCCTAAATTTTAAAGGCAGTTATTAGCCTAGATATAATGGCGCACCACCCGTGTCTGTTTTAACTGGAGATGTTGGTACTGGCCTTCCCTTCTTCCATTGAGACATGACTGAGATTAGTACCCAAAATCGGCCCACATTACAACATTACCCACCGTAAATATCCTGTCACTCAGCAAGCGCAGAGTTTCTTTTATGACTAAGTGCAATAGGGGGTTTCTCAGTTTCTTGTCCTAACTGGGAAAGTGTTGAGCTTGTAAATGACAAATTGACTCTCGCCTACCGGACTTCCAGTTCAATTATGCAGGTGAATGAATGCAAATTAAGCTAATTTACAAAAGAATATAGCTGAAATTGAAGATACTTGGTTCATCAACCCGGTCTTATGGATAATAAGTTCAATTTTTTTTATGATCATACAAAACGGATTTATGGGGTTAAGATCAGTATAAATATCATTCGCATTCCTTCAGTTGTATCACAAGCGTAACCACAATACTTAATTTCCTTATTGAACTCCCTAGTAATATCAGAATCGCTGAATTCTACACTTTGCCCTTCTTTGAGTGGAGAAAATTTAATAAGTAATCAAGTTTTCTAAATATTCGGCTGTATATTTTCATGTTTCTTATTAGAAACGTTATTTGACTGAAATACTGAGGTTGATTATAGCTACAGAAAAACATGTGAATCATGTCTAATCAATGCAACTGCTATGTTAGTGCAGCTGACGTCTGTTTCACTTTACGGAATGCTGTCAGTTTGATCAGACACGAAACTGTTTTAGCCAGATCAAACGACTCCATTTGCTTGTAGCGGAGATCGGTCTGTTGATCAACGACCAATCACACGTTTTTTTGTAAATTGCTGAATATTTGTTTTTTCACATGTGTCCATGCAATCTTAGTACTGAATTTGTCCAGTTTATAATGAAATCAGCACTTACCTTTTTGAATAAGTATAGCTCCAAAAATTTTCAGATTTTCTAATTTTTATTATTTTATGGACCATTATTGATAATTAGTTGAAATATAAATAAAGACTTAAGACGTTATTTAAATAAAATTTTAATATTATCGGTTCGATTATTTTCGGTATATCTTAATATTTGACTTTTACACATCGGTTTCAGACAGTAAACAAGCCATATGTTGAGGATTTTGAGAAAATGCACGACCATTTCAATATAAATTCAGTCACGGACTGCCAATAATGTGCCCAGTGTCCTGAAGTGATGCCGGTTTGTACTTTATGTTGCCATTGAATTATAACATTCCCCAAGCTATGTGGCTAACTATATTGATTAGATAGGGGATACTTTTTGTCCGCCGCTCAACTCTCATCACGTGGTGGCGACGCTGCAGGAATACGGAATGCGTTATTCGCGCACTGAGAGCTTAAACGGTTTCACGCAGTAGGTTCACGGGATGACAGTGACTTGAATTGAAAATTAACTTTAATCGTGTAGTTATCAATTAACTAACATTAACGACGGTAATTTTATACAGCAAATATTTGATTTCTACCATTTGAACTAATTTTTGCGCTGAATTACATCTTATAAAAATTTTCCAAACAAGTAACTCTGTGTTTTTACAATTATCTACATGATGACGGTTAAATGTTAAATAAATAGTCCTGAGAGAGTGAATCGTAGGGATTTTACGTCTTCAACATTCTCTTAGGAATCGTCAATGAAAATATCATATTAACTGTTCAGCACGGACATATACAGTGCACTGGTACCACAAGATGAGAAAATGGCATGAAGTTTTACTGTAGTTTAAATGAAAGGAGATTACAGTACATCGTGTTCTTTGATGGCACGTAAATAAACAATGGACTGGGAGCCAGCAGCTTCCTGAACCAGCAGTTGGCGAAGCGATGAAAGGAACAGGGACTGACGGCGAAAAAGACTTAGCTGGGGGGAGGAGGCACCTTCTATAATATTAAGTTGACTAAGTCCAGCCGTAGTGAAGATCATGTAGCACAATCAATGAAAAACAGAAAACTTTATTTTCCTGGCGCACTCAAATAAAATATTAAATGTTACATGAGGCAAGTATGTTTGATAATACGAGTATTCTTTACAAGTTATTTTAAATACAGAACAAAAAACTAGTTTTCTTCTTAGATACGTAACAGTGATCATTTACAGTTATTGTGATTTATTCCTATTACAAGGTAGGAATACTCCATACTACTTGTTGCGTAACAGGCTTCGGTAATGTCTCGTGCAAATTTTCAGGTTTATAGCTTATTTCATTAGGCTACTTGTATCACTAAAACACATGTTAAAATGTCATATCATTGTCATAAATTTACTTTTTCTGCGATTTTCAATATGCCATCATTGTCATCCATAAGACCAATGTGATAATGTTCACCCTGCTCAGCCAAATCTCATTAGTGACATGCACCATCATCGAACTCGATAATGTTGTAGAAAAGAAGCTTCTTGCAAAGTTTCAAATGTATACGTTAGTATCTCTCATGACTCATGTCGATAGACAGAAGGACTGACATACACAGATTCGCTAAAGGTCAAATAAATACTGCACAAAATAATTTTACAGGAGCTATTATTATAAAATTACGGAAGGTATAACAATTGTAGAAAACGGGTACGGCGTACACTGAATTATAGAAAGTCCATTTCAATAGGAACATCATTAACCCCTCTTTGATATTTAAATTAAACCAATAAAACTTTCATCAGTTCTTTCATATTGTTTTTACAAGCATAGCAGGCAGCAGATGGCCGGTAAAAATCAAAAGGTCGGTCAACTTTTACTGACTACCTGCGTCTAATCGTACTATCCAGTCATACTAAGACGTTAAAATTTTCTAGATCGAAAGATCCTAAGAAATGAAACTTTAAGCGAATAAATACTCCATGAACAGTGAGTAAGGGTTGTTATAAAAATGTCAATATTGGCCAATGAATTCGTTCACATTTACAGTGTTTAAATTATTAAAACATAAACATAAATGTAATAAAATTGTATCAAAAAATAAACCAAAACAATACCACATGTTGTATTATTTTGAAACAAATTTGTGTAATAAACGTAACGCAGGTGTAATTCTATATCACATGGCTGAATAGAAATCTGAGAATTATATGGGGTACTCCCAACATCGAAAAGCTTAAGTCGTTAGAAATTCATAGCCTCTAAGAGATTTTTTAACTTTCCAAATTGCGAGGCTAGAAGCTCTCGATCTTTAGAAGGTTTCACGCTTTGAGAGCACCAGTACTCAGGATGCACTTATCCTCAGAGATTTCTCAAAATGTAGAAGCTTATAGTACCAACGTGTTTGTAGCTCCAAAGAGCTTCCATCTAACAGGGATTCTGATCTTTGGGAGCTCAGAAGATTTAAAATGTGACAGTTCTTGATCTATAGCAACTCTATAAGCTCCTCCGCGAACTGCTGACCATTCGGAGCATTTAATCTCTGGAAAGCTGAAGCGGAAATGTTCAATTTTCTTGGAACCTCACCCTGTGGTAGTATTGACATATGGGATCTCAAAACATATGGGAGCATTTGCACCATTAAACATCTGTATCACGTAAAGACACCTGACACTGTTAACACCTTGTGTCTATAAAAACCTTTGCTCTATTTTATTAGCGTGAAAACTGCTAATTTGTATACCAGGTGGAGGAAACAACATTGTTTATTACTTCTAATTTGCCCATAAGTGCCACTGTATGATTATAAAAATATGATTTACGTTACATATTTTATTTACATCATTGATCGTAATATTCGAAGCTGCTGATACGGTTGTTAACTAAAATAAACATTTAAAACAAATTTACATATACAAAGAGAAACATTTTATACATGTTTCGTATTTGGATGTAACTAAATAGTCTGTATAGAATATACCATCATTCTTGATGATTGAATTCCATTTAGAATTTATAACATCCATTTAGAATTTATAACATCTCAAGTAATGAAAAATATATATTTTTAACTAAAACGCTTACTAAAACTGGACAATTCATTTGATTCCTTCAGGATACTATCAAGTCTAAAACGAAATAAATAAAATGATGTTTATTTATACGTGAAGGGAGGAAAAAAGTCCATTTGACAGAAGAGAAGATTGGCCTCACAGAGTGGGACTGATTAAAGCAATTTTCTCAACGGTCACATATAATATTTCCTCCATCTACATTTACGTTGCTTTAAAACCTGTAATCTGAACACCTTACTAGCAAATAACGCTTAATACAAATGTAACCTCGATATACCTTCTGTTAACTACGTCCTGTATTTTCTTTTCAACATGAGGAACATCTTAATCTGTGATTGTTCAGAGGAAGTTGAAAGATTATTTTAACAGTGGTTCAAAATTAGTAACATCAATGAATTACGCTTTGAAATGTATAAATTCTTTTACAATCACTGTAATCTTACTTGACTTTAAACTAAGTGAGAACAAATTTATTAACTGCACCTAAACTTATAAACTATGTGAGTTTAGTGTAATTACATTTTATCACTAGTATTACAACTATGCAGTTTCCACCTAATCTAATATTGAAGTTTTCAAGTGTAATATTATGAACGGACGAGTTGAAAAAGTTCAACACTGACAGATTCTGAAGATTCCAACAATTTATACGGAAGGGATACTTGTTACATTTTTACGTAAAATGGTGTCATTAATTTATGTTTTCACGTCAAGATGGTCCATCTTAAAGTGGTTATCAAACTTCAAATGATAACCACCCTATCTCATCAGTCGCGTAACGACCTTCATTAGATCTCACTTATGATGTAATAGTTCCGTAAACCACTATTACATAACGCTTCAAGGTGGTCTATGTCCGGAAGCTAGGGTGAAATGAGAAGGTAATATACATTATACAAATTGAAAACTGATTAAGTTAACCTCTCATATCAAATTTAACTATCCGTAGATCACTACTTGGAATAAATGTGTATACACTTTTTTATTATTAATATAACTTTTATTTTTATTACATTTTGTTTTTTTTTTTTAATTGAATTCTAATTATAGAAATGGATTTTCCATGATTTTTACTATTAATTAGATAGGTGGGAGTGCCGATGGTCTAAGTCATTGGACTTAGGGTCTGAGTTAGAGATAGCGCAGGTTCAAATCCTGTCTGTGACCGTAGCACTTTTTATCAGTACAATCAACCTCGTACTGTATCGACTCTCCCCTGTATTCTGTTTGATAAGATCCTCGCACAGGCCAGTGGCCCATGAGGACGGACAGAATAAGGCTTAAAAGGGGATCGGCCTCTCCTTATATATAATTATATATATATATATATATATATATATATATATATATATATATATAATGTTCGCAAATGCTACAAGTAAGCCTTAATGAAACGATGAAGTTGCTACTTGTTACTTGTTGTATATCGCGCATATCTTGGGTTTTTTATTCGGAAACTGCAAAAATAACAGCATATGCATTGAACATGGAAAAATGTTTTATTTGTGTGGAGGAAACAACAATGTTTTGAAGTTCCCCCACGCACTAAGTTTTACGGTTGTGCATTCTGAGAATTCCCTCAACGTTCCACACATTCCTCCCGCAGTGGAATGCATGGCAACAGTTCTGGTTGTGTGCTTTTGTCCTTAATTTAACACAGCACTGGTTTAATATTCTTTCAGAATATTTAACTTACTGCCTTTGTTTAAACTGTTATTTTTAAATTCCAACATTAGTGAATAAATACGAAACACTGATAACTATACATTCTGTCACAGTAATGTCATTAATTGTATTATGTTGAATTAATTTACTATACTATGTTTTACTGTGATGTTTCATGTTTCATGGAATGGTTACATATCTAGAACCACGATGAGGCATGGAGCTGGATGTGCTTTCCATCTCGGAAGGATTTCGTTTATCGTCCCTTGGTAATCTTGTTATCTTAGCAATCGCCCCCAAGATGGCGTCGTCTTCTTAAACTGAGTTACCCCTCCAAGCTATCTGAAATAAACCAAATCCACTGATGTTTCCCGTTAAAATTAATGATTCACAATTTACGTGCTTAGATTAATATTTGTAACATTTCGTGGATAAAGAGTGTAATATTATTCGAGTGTATCATTTATTTTAAAATTCTCTCCTAAGCTATATTCGGCAAATTTATATTTTTAATACAAAAACTTTTTTGTCTGTTGTTAACTGTTGTCGAGTTGTCATTACGATTTAAATATGCCATTTCAAATACCTTGAAATGTCTCAGAAATCATTTTAATACTATTATTTAACTGCAAATTCATATTTTAAAATCATATGTAGTTTAATATATTATTCTTCATTTTTAATTACTACTAACAGTGTCAGTAAAACAAACGTTTTACAGTAAGCCGTTAAAACGCCTTATTTACTATAAAGATAACAGATTTTCAAATGGTGAGCTGGGTTTGGAACTGAACACACTCTTTTTTTGGTAGCGTCCACATAATTTACTCACTCCTTACATTAAATTAACATATTTTTAATGCTATATGACGGAGGTGATGCGAGCCTTGCGAATTTGACCTATATATTTATAAAAGTTATATAATTTTAATATAATTAATATTTAGAATTTATTTTTATTTTCTCCATACACAAATTATTGAATCCATATTATTTAAGCCTAGAATCTCTACATATAAAAGGGAAAACCCTTACTTATTCATCAGTAATTCGCCAAATTCCCTATATTTTAGAAAGTGGATTTTTGGCACACGTTTGCCTCACAATTTCATTATAAAAACTAAAGCATTCTCCTGCAATCTCATTTTGACTATATTCTGTTTTCAAATTATCGATGCCTTAGAAACATTAAATCTTATATATTCATGTCTGTTGATCTCAGACGAAACATTTTTCATGAAGATCGACTACCTATAGGGGTTTAAATGGGGTCGAAGCCCTTAGAAGACCTATATTATTATCCTAGCAAATGCCCCTACATTCTAATGTCCTAAAACAATAACATTTGACACAAATGTGCCTAATACTTTCAACAAAAATAGAAAATATTTTTCATGTGGACCAATCACTCATAAGGTATATTTAGCAAACCCTGAAAGAACTATAATTCTATTTTTCAACAGTTTTTACGACTTTTCACTGTAATATAAAAGTGAAATATGACACAAATATGCATTGTGCTCTTAAAAGGCTACAGCCACCGGAACACCTTAGACAGGAAGTGGATTACAATGGCGGAAGTACGCTTTCTGATCGAAGTAGACTTTACATAACTATGTGTGTACGATTTCGTTATAGGGGTAACAATACAATCGATATTATTGCACCGGAAATACCTTAGGCCAAAAGTAAATGACAATAACCGGAAGTAGTAGCTACTTAACCAAAATAGACTTTTTCGATCAGCCTTTATATTTTTATTCGGGGAAACAATTCAAACGCTAGTATTTTAGACCGGAAATAGATTATAATAGCCAACATTTTATGTTGATCAAAGAAAACTTTACATACCTTATATATGTATATATTTTCTTGATCAAGACAACAATGCAAACGCTGCTACTGGACTGGTAATAACTTAGACCAGAATTAGATTACAATATCCGGGTAGCATAAGCTTTTCGATGAACGAAGAAGAGTTTTCTAAGGTCTGCTATGTATTTATATAAAGTCCAATTATACTATATTGGATAAGGGGATTGGAATATCTTCCAGTAATCATCACTTTTTTCAGATGTTTTATATTCCATTTAAAAAGAATATGGCTATGACGTCCATGTATTTCAATAGGACTGCGGGTAATCTGCTTCTTAATTCAAGACATTACTAGTGTAAGCGTTAGTGAAGCCTATCATTTGAAGTCTAACAATTCCTTTCTGTCTGTCTGTCGAGAATGAATTGTCATACACTTGAAATTTTACATGGTCTTCATTTCTTTATTGACGACTTCTAGTTAGATGACGATGCATGTCGTCTATAATAACTATGGGATTTTGCTGAGTTTAAGCGAACATTGTTTCATTGACCTTATGGGTAACCATGACGGCAACTTAAAAATTGCAGAATAAATAAATTGTTAAACAAATTGAGTGAAACTATAGGGCATGTTAACATGTGACCATTACACGTAGCATAATGTTAAGTAAAATATCTTTTGGCATGAAACTTCATTTCTAAAGAGAAGGAGGGAAGGAAAGTTTTTTCTGTGTCGTTGTCGGTCTATCTGAGGGACATTTCAAGCATGTAATGAGCTATAGACTTCATATTTCGCTTCGTAAAGTCTTTTCTGTGTCGTTTGTCGGTCTATCTGAGGGACATTGCAAGCATGTAATGAGCTATAGACTTCATATTTTGCTTCGTAAAGTCTTTTTCTGGGTCGTTGTCGGTCTATCTGAGGGACATTTCAAACATGTAATGAGCTATAGACTTCATATTTTTGCTTCGTAAAGTCTTTTTCTGTGTCGTTGTCGGTCTATCTGAGGGACATTTCAAGCATGTAATGAGCTATAGACTTCATATTTAGCTTCGTAAAGTCTTTTCTGTGTCGTTGTCGGTCTATCTGAGGGACATTTCAAGCATGTAATGAAGCTATAGACTTCATATTTTGCTTCGTAAAGTCTTTTTCTGTGTCGTTGTCGGTCTATCTGAGGGACATTTCAAGCATGTAATGAGCTATAGACTTCATATTTTGCTTCGTAAAGTCTTTTCTGTGTCGTTGTCGGTCTATCTGAGGACATTGCAAGCATGTAATGAGCTATAGACTTCATAATTTCGCTTCGTAAAGTCTTTTCTGTGTCGTTGTCGGTCTATCTGAGGACATTTTCAAGCATGTAATGAGCTATAGACTTCATATTTTTGCTTCGTAAAGTCTTTTCTGTGTCGTTGTCGGTCTATCTGAGGGACATTGCAAGCATGTAATGAGCTATAGACTTCATATTTTGCTTCGTAAAGTTTTTTCTGTGTCGTTTGTCGGTCTATCTGAGGGACATTGCAAGCATGTAATGAGCTATAGACTTTCATATTTTGCTTCGTAAAGTCTTTTTTTCTGTGTCGTTTGTCGGTCTATCTGAGGGACATTGCAAGCATGTAATGAGCTATAGACTTCATATTTCGCTTCGTAAAGTCTTTTCTGTGTCGTTGTCGGTCTATCTGAGGGACATTGCAAGCATGTAATGAGCTATAGAACTTCATATTTTGCTTCGTAAAGTCTTTTCTGTGTCGTTGTCGGTCTATCTGAGGGACATTTCAAGCATGTAATGAGCTATAGACTTCATATTTCGCTTCATAAAGTCTTTTCTGTGTCGTTGTCGGTCTATCTGAGGGACATTGCAAGCATGTAATGAGCTATAGACTTCATATTTTGCTTCGTAAAGTCTTTTCTGTGTCGTTGTCGGTCTATCTAAGGGACATTGCAAGCATGTAATGAGCTATAGACTTCATATTTTGCTTCGTAAAGTTTTTTTCTGTGTCGTTGTCGGTCTATCTGAGGGACATTGCAAGCATGTAATGAGCTATAGACTTCATATTTTGCTTCGTAAAGTCTTTTCTGTGTCGTTGTCGGTCTATCTGAGGGACATTTCAAGCATGTAATGAGCTATAAGACTTTATATCTTGCTTCGTAAAGTCTTTTCTGTGTCGTTGTCGGTCTATCTGAGGGACATTGCAAGCATGTAATGAGCTATAGACTTCATATTTCGCTTCGTAAAGTCTTTTCTGTGTCGTTTGTCGGTCTATCTGAGGGACATTGCAAGCATGTAATGAGCTATTAGACTTCATATATTTTGCTTCGTAAAGTCTTTTCTGTGTCGTTGTCGGTCTATCTGAGGGACATTGCAAGCATGTATAATGAGCTATAGACTTCATATTTTGCTTCGTAAAAGTCTTTTCTGTGTCGTTGTCGGTCTATCTGAGGGACATTTCAAGCATGTAATGAGCTATAGACTTCATATTTCGCGCTTCGTAAAGTCTTTTCTGTGTCGTTGTCGGTCTATCTGAGGGACATTGCAAGCATGTAATGAGCTATAGACTTCATATTTTGCTTCGTAAAGTCTTTTCTGTGTCGTTTGTCGGTCTATCTAAGGGACATTGCAAGCATGTAATGAGCTATAGACTTCATATTTTGCTTCGTAAAGTTTTTTCTGTGTCGTTGTCGGTCTATCTGAGGGACATTGCAAGCATGTAATGAGCTATAGACTTCATATTTTGCTTCGTAAAGTCTTTTCTGTGTCGTTGTCGGTCTATCTGAGGGACATTTCAAGCATGTAATGAGCTATAGACTTTATATCTTGCTTTCGTAAAGTCTTTTTCTTTCTGTGTCGTTGTCGGTCTATCTGAGGGACATTGCAAGCATGTAATGAGCTATAGACTTCATATTTCGCTTCGTAAAGTCTTTTCTGTGTCGTTGTCGTCTATCTGAGGGACATTGCAAGCATGTAATGAGCTATAGACTTCATATTTTGCTTCGTAAAGTCTTTTCTGTGTCGTTGTCGGTCTATCTGAGGGACATTGCAAGCATGTAATGAGCTATAGACTTCATATTTCGCTTCGTAAAGTCTTTTCTGTGTCGTTGTCGGTCTATCTGAGGGACATTGCAAGCATGTAATGAGCTATAGACTTCATATTTTGCTTCGTAAAGTCTTTCTGTGTCGTTGTCGGTCTATCTGAGGGACATTGCAAGCATGTAATGAGCTATAGACTTCATATTTTGCTTCGTAAAGTCTTTTCTGTGTCGTTCTCGGTCTATCTGTGGGACATTGCAAGCATGTAATGAGCTATAGACTTCATATTTTGCTTGCAACCTCAGTGAAGCCTGTTACGTGACATGGTATGTGATGTGGAAGTACCTTGTCTTATAACTAACCAGAATGACGATAAGAGAATAGCTAAATAACCAAATCAGTAAAAAAGGTTATATTCCGAGCTTGATAATATGACATTTTTCACCTTAAGTTTAATTAACACCTTCGGTGAAGTTACTGTATTTAACTAGTTGATTTCATTAATTGTAATTGGTTGTTAGAAGCCCCGAACAATTAAATACATACGTTATACATTAGTTGTGTCTCCTGATGTTTTGGTATGGCAACCGTTAGAAATGTTCTAGTTTAACTTATTTATTCCAGAATCGAAGAGGAAAATTTAAAAAAACTTTCTCTTCTTATAATTTAAACTTTATACTTATATTAAATATATATTATATATATATATATATATAATATACTTATATAAATATATTATATATATATATATATATATATATAGTTTTTATAAAATTTACCAATAAGTTAGCCATACCATAGTTACTTGTTTTATAATAATGTCACTATGAACAAATATAAAGAAAACATATGAAGTGTTTATAAAATATAAATAAAATACAGTAATACAGTAAAAGTCTTCTTGGGTTCTCAATGTACAAAATATCTTTCTAAACTATTAATGGTGTATCATCATGAAATTTAAACGCTAATATGATGAAATTTACAGGAATCATATCATCAGCTGAATATTCAATAACAAATACCCGTAACTCATTTGAAAACTGACTGGTTTTGGTGACGTATTTGTAAACGGATTGTGCTTCGTAATTCAGAAATTTTCAAAGCTTCAAGATTTTATGGAATGAGCAACTTATTATTTTTATGCTGTATAGACTATTATAAATCATATAAAGAAGTAAAAGCTAATTAGGAAAAACTATTAGGCAAAATACATTATCTACTTATGCAAAATTATATTGGAAAGCTTTGTGTTCAGAGGAATAGAATTGTTGTAATAGCTTTTAAATTGCTTGTCAGTGTTTGTAACGAATGACAAGCTCATTTAGTAAACAACGGTTGTGTAGTCAGTTGTTTACTTGTGTTGTTTGTTATCAGAGAAATATGGTAAACATAAAATTTAATTTGTATGGTAAAAATCTGATAATATCTTATTTTCCTCATTGTTACAAGAACTGCAAGGAGACTATACAAAATATTGGAAATGACAAACTATGTACCCGTGAAAATTATAAGCTTATTAAAATTTACCCACATACTTTAATAACAAAACATGAACACTACATTCCCAGTTACACTACTTGTATTTTAAACTAATTATTTTAGCTAAATTTTGACAAGTTGTAAAGCAATTAAAATCGTATTAAAACTGTACATTCTGTACATACCTAATGTTCGTGCCAAAAATAGTGTAAAATATTTCAATAATATTAAAATTTATTACTTTCTACCGAACATTAATGAGACAAAGAACATTCAAGTATGTGGCATGAATAGGAATGAACTTTTTCATTACAATGATAAATGAGGTATATCATAATAGAGAAATATTATAACTGAGGAAGATAAAACTATAAATAAATAAACAATAGATAAATTAAACTAAATAAATATGTAAAATATAGCTCCCTACTAATTTTGAAATTTAGGAATATTGGTTAACAATATAAATGTATATTTTACATTGATAACCGACAAATTAAATTCTGGTTGCACTTCTGCTTTTGGACGTAGTAACAGATGTGCTTTAATTCCTGAAACCTATTGCTTTTGTGGTTATTTTTGAAATTTTTAATTAAATAAAAGTAATGTCTTATTTTACCAGATGAAGTTAGGGCTTAGAAGCTCTCTCTAGCACTTAACCTAGATACCAAAAGGTGACTTCCGAACCATCATTACGCCCGAGAAGGCGGGTTACTTTCAAAGATAGGATCGCTCAGCGGTCACCCATCCAAGCAGCTCGACTTTGTTTGATTTGGTTACCTCGTGATAACCGCTGTACCCGCTACACTGCGCCATTGGCAAAGCTCTAGTCGTGAGATTGAAGTTTAAGTGGCCTTAATGTCAGAATAAAGGTCAGGTTCTCTTGCACGAGATGACAACGACTGAGTCACTACTGCGGGATCTGAGGAAGAACCAAAATTAAAAATCATAAATTTACAACTCGTACATTTAGGCCCTGTATAAATGGCAAAAGTATCTTAATATTTTAACAATTTCGAAAAAAACATTAGTGACAGGTAAATAAAAGGTACTAAGGATTAACATGGTGAGTATGTACATTAAATTAAGACAATTTCACTTCGAAAGAAAGATAATTTAAGAGTAAATTTAAAGAAACAAATCATGAATGATAAGACCTTTTTTGGGTAGTAGGAAGATTTTTAGTTGAGATAAAAGTTTAGAAAGCAGTACCTACTATATCTGACAAATGAACATTTTAATAAATTCCCAGTAATTGTTAGTTAAAGTCACAGGTTATTTTATGTAAAAAAACAACCTTGGAAGAAAATAAAACTGTCATGCCGTTTTATTCTAAAAGCGCTATGAGAAGTATATTATCAAAATTGTACTTGATTTAAAGCCTAGGCCATTCAGAAGTTTGTTATAATTAATAAAATAATGATTATATTTTACATAATTTAAACGTTTGTATTTATTAAATTTCAAAAGAGAACATTTAAAAAATTAAAATACTGCATCATATAAATTTGATAGGAATACATTTCAGCAGTTTTAGTTACAGACACCCTTGCCATCCTGCTGTTAAGTGTCGTTAAATATTCAGTCCGAAACTCGTTAAGTTAGAATTCTGCTAAACAGTTTTTAGAGTTCCGTAAACTTTCTCATTTACTTCCAACTGAAAACTCTTCAATTGAAGAACATTTAAGTGAATAATTCGTTTATTCAACATAGTTCACACTTTGTATACGGTTTAATGAAAATTTACATTCTTTTACGGGTATTAAATTATGAGTTTAAGTCAATTACATGCATTGGATTTATTTCCAAATACCGATTACTTACATGCGCTATTTTAAAAATAAACCTATTTAACTGAGTATCGAAGAACTAGACCTAAATTAATCATTGAGTAATCGCACAGACTTTTGGACCGCAAAATCAATTTAGTTTTTTTCGTGGATCAAGAGAAAGAAACTATACTCCAAGTTTCAACTGACGGACCTTTCAATCAAGAGTTTTTATACATACGGGTGGTTGGATGGACTGTGGTTTGACGTTGTAACCCAAATCACTAGCGCTCTTCTTTGAACCAAGAGGTGATAATCTTTTAAGTGTCAAGACTTGGACTTTCCCAGTAAAAGTTATCGCAAATACAATAGGGGGACGAACAATGACAAAATTGTAAAGCCTGAAATATAATATAATAATATTATAAATATGATAAACGTATACCACGATAGTACTTATAGTACCATAGGTACACGTAGTGTAAGGAGTATAATATGAACATACAGTAATGTAGGTCATGAACGTTTAAAGATTTAGTTAGATACAGACTCACGTATCTAGTATTCTTACGTCTAATATCCATTCTCCCATGGTATCCGAATGTATTATGTCTCATCTTATCCCCCAGGTACCCGGGTCGGGATAGAATCCACTTTCAGGCGCAATCCACATAACAAATATCTTGTATCGCTTTTTGTTTTGTTTTTATCTTAATTTGACATAATCTATTGTGGCAAAGAACTTTGTATCAGTGTTCCAAATCATTCACATAGGGAGTATGGCGTCTGTTTTCTTTATTATTGTTTTATTATTATATAGGTTTTTATTATTTTCCGAATATTTTTATACATAATACAGATATATCTCACTGGACTAAACCACTAAAATAAATTTTAATACGTCATATTTTGGCTTTTGAGTCTGAATTAGAGATAACGCAGGTTCAAATTCCGTTTTAGAATTTTGCACTTTTTATCAGTACCATCGGCATTGTACTGTATACACTCTTCCTCTTGTTTTGTTTGGTCCAGATTCTTACTCAGGCCAGCGGCTTAAAAGGGGATCGGCTTCTCCTTAAACAATCTTGATTTTTCTATTTTTATCTATAACTATATAACTTTTTGGAATATTGATTTGTTGCTTTATAGTTTATGTTAAATAGACTTCTCTCACTCCCTTTGATAGTTATGAACAAAATCAAGACTATCTACAGATATTTGTCTGACAAAACTCTACTACAGAACAACTTGTATGGTAGACTTTACATCCGAATGAGAGTTTATTACATATATAACCACAGGTACAAAAATGAGACTTTTTTGACGTTAAGCACTCAGAATAGGCGTTTGGGATTCTATAGTAACTTAAAACTCTGTTTACTCAGTAAATGTATTGTAAGAACTCTTTGGTGAGGCTGGTGAAAACTGCGTACTTGGGCTAAAGGCGCTTGATGAAATGCGATAGATACCACTTCGTAAAAGGCGGTAGATGAACCGTTGAGGAGGTGACCAAAGAGCCAGAGCAGCATCAAGAATTAAGAAGAGTAACGTGAAAGGAATTAGAGAATAAGAGTTTTATGGTTCTTCAATTCATTCTTTTGCCGAATAAGGCAATATATTCTCTACCGGCTTGATTTCACAAAAACTGTTCAACTTCAAAAAAGTACACGCGCTTCGAAAAATTATTAACTTGTTTTCTTGAAATTTTCACCACATTCAACTTTCTTTACATGTTAAAAATGCATTAACTGTATAATAGCTGTTAAAAATGTAAGGTTAAAACATAATCAAATTGTTTAATATTATTTTTTTACATATACATACACTCGTAAAACAAAACCTTGAATGTACACTTACGTTTAGATTTAACAGTTAGTTAAAGTACCATGACCGACATTAATGAAATTTGTTGTAGCTGGCTGGATATCGTAGGTTTTAAGTAAATTATACCGAAATATGACAAATTTAACAATGGGTTAAATAGTACAACAGAGCCCTCCTAAAATGTCAGTTCCGTAATAAATTTGTGTACCGGTATAAACTATGAGTTGATAAAAGAAAATCTATGTTGAAACTAGGTTAGAACTATGATCACTAACGGGAAAATTTCCACTTCAAAGAGCAATTAATCACATACAGTAATTAGTTGATGAAATGTCCGCTTCAACGGCATCTAGGTTTCTTCAACTCAGGAATGACAAGAAGCGGGAAAAAAGGTGGGAAAAAATACTTTTAATCGGAATTGAAGCCATTAGCGCTCTGAAGAAGGACAAGTTTCTTGCTGAGGCAGTGACGGACTAAGATGGAGCTGTACGGACGGGTTCTCCGGACACTGACCATCGCAATGTGAGCGGCGTATCTTGATCCTGGGTTCTGGCTTGGCTCGCGTAAATCATTGCATGAGCGTTAGCGAATCCTATCACTCGAGGGGCTGACATATCTTCATTTCTATCAGTCTGTCTGTCTCTCTGCCTGTCCATACGATATGGCGAAAACGACCTGACCTATATATTTGAAATACTGAATTATTCATGGCTGTACGAGAAACATTGAGGTCGATTATGGGGAATATCACTCTATGGGATTTGGATTATTTTTACATTGGTCTTATGGGAAACCATTATTACAATGATAAAATAGCACTAAAGATATTGATTTAACTTTGTACACTCATAGGACACATACACCCATACAGTATGTTGTATATGTAACTGATGCATCCCACCATTTTATAGTGATTTGGTGTTTATCCTTTTATTTTTAGACACTGATATGAAACCTAATTTTATGATAAAAAATTTTGAAGTATCTTGTGGCAAGAATCCTGAGAAATATTTCATCTGTAGACTTGAAACTTTGTGTAAGACATCATTTCTCCATAGAGAAGAAAGAATTCTATGATGGTGCATGTCCAATTAAGGAATTTGGCTGAGCGACATTGAAATTTGTCATTTAGTAGGCTGAAGTAATTTCCCTTTTGTTTTTTTTTTATTGCCGGGGGATGTAAAAATGTCTTTTTCAAAAGTAAAAAAATTCTTTCTCTGTGTATAAACATCCTTTTTCCTGTGCAAACAATTTAATTTCTTGGTTAGCCCAATAGGAGTACTAATAACTTTTGTTTAAGATGGTGAAGAAAATAGCAGTACTTTGTGTTTAATTTACTGTTTTATGTTCAAACAGCTAATTTTAACACCAAATGTGTAACGTGTCCTTATGGAATATTAGTCACTAGACTATGAAATGTCAGATAATTTTTGAAAAGATTTTATGTCTTTTTATGCATCGCAATGAAAAATATCGGTTACCACTTGTTTTGAAATTTACCCGCAATAGGTCATTTTCGAGACTATACCCTATGTCAATGAAATGTACTATACCCTATGAATTTCTGTAGTTAAATTCGTGAAATAATTAAATTAGCTTTAGACTTGAAATGTTCCATTGATCTCAGGAAGGTGGTGTGGTATACTTCTACCTCATATTTTAGTCTCCAGTCATGGTTGTACAGATTTACTCATGCTAGATAGGTGAGATGTAGTGTTTTTACCCAAGGAGGTCTCCTGTTTTTCATTATTACTTTTCATTGGCTAAAAGACTCTGCTATTATTTTATATAAAGAAGAATAAAATGGAGATTAAATAATATTGTTGTGTAGTTGGAAGCGATAAAGTTATGCAGATGGTTAGTCAGGATTTATCCGTACAGTATTCATATTCTAACACTTATACCATGAGCTCACTGGTTCAGTCTTGTGCACGCATTCAGTTCCCAGAAGAGATTTGTTTGATACTCGTTGCATATTAAGAGGTCTTTAATTAACGCCAATTAAGGCACAATGATGATTAAGTGAAGCTACGTGTCAAAAATTTCTAAATTTAAATAGATTAAATAATTTAATGATAAAGAAACCTAAAAGTCTTTTACGGAACGACCTATAGCGTAACTATCTGCCAATTAATATTCAAGATTTTAATTTGAAGCCTAAGATTTATTTACAAATTAAATAATAACACTAAACATTACACTAAACATTCAAGACTACACTGAAAATTATGAATGTTTATCTTTACTCTTAGCAAACGTCTAGAACATAATTTTTTAAACACACTACTACTAAAACTACCAGCTAATGGCCGAGCGGTCTAAGACGTCGGACTTAGGATATGAGTTAGAGATAGCGCAGGTTCAAATCCTGTCTGTGATCTTTGCACCTTTTATCAGTATCGTCGAGCTCGTCTTTATTCTGTGATAAGATCTCTGCGCAGCCTTATGCTCCATGGGAACGGGCAGAGTAAGTCTTAAAAAGCGGATCGTCCTTTCCTTTTAAAAAGTCCATGAGAGATCTATGTATCGTTTACTATTTATTTCAGAGTATTCCAACCCGGTTTGAAAAGGGATAATTTTATTGGAATAAAAGATTGATTAGAATTTATTCTAAAACAATATTATTATCCTTTTATAAAAAAATATTGTGGTAAGGGCTGCCATATAATACTCTATAATCTATATGATGCTACTGGAAGTTTAACGTTGAAGTCTTGATGTCATTATATACGTGTGTGCGTGCGTGCGTCTGTGTGTGTGTTTACTCTTTAAAGTAACCACCACACAAAGTTTAAAAAAGGATCATATCATTTCATACCATTTTGAAACAAACGAGCTGTGTAGTATATAAAAAACGCTTTCTTTACTTTTTCAAGAAACTACTTTTGTAAATGGAGACAAACTTTGGATGTTTTATCATTTTAGTTAATAGTATTTTATTGTTTAAATGATGGAATGATGATTGTAGCATTTGTTTATGGTATATTTACAAGTTTGAATTTGTTTTATGTATACGCATCAGTTTAACCTTTTGTTCATTCTATCTGCTTTAGTTAAACGAAAAAGATTCTCACTATAAAAAATTTCTATTACGTGATGTTAAAATGATCAGTTAATTTGAGCAGCTATCTCCAAAATGTTTCATTTTCGTTAAAATCATTTCAGTAAAAATGTACTCTATAAATAGATCCAATAAAGACGGACACTCTTTATGGCAATGAATGGTATGTAAAGTAGAACAGAAATAATTTCAGTGAACCGTCTTTGCCAGAATTTGTCTGGGGAAACCATTGTACGTTTGTCACTATGGTAATGACGGTCGGTCCAAGTGATGTGTCTCAGCCTTCAACGCGACAAAAATAACTTTGATTGTTCTATTGTTTGTCTTTTATTGTACCGGAGTTCGAAGATATTGTCTTCTTATTTTATTCGTAACTAAACTCGTATTCTCCAAAACTACTTTAATAATGTATAACAATATTCTATAAGCTGATTAGGTCAGCATTAACACAATTGTTTTGAAATTAATTAATTTGTAGTGGTAAGATTAAATAATATTCCGCTCCATAGTCAAAGTTTTATTGCTTAGCTTTTAAAATATTACAAAACGGTTTTATAGTTATTAGTTTTGTTTTTATAATCGCGCATTACATTTATTGCGTAATTTCCATGAATAATTATGAAGATATACATGACTTTTTAAAAGAAGAAGAAATAAAGTATAATACTACTACTAAAGATTTATATTTTTAATATATTTGTATGTGCTCCGAAAACCAACTGTTTTATACATTGTATAACTAAACATTTATATTTAAATAGAACTCAATGGCATTAATTTTACATCATAATACTTTTATTAAGACTACCACTGAAATATTTTGTTTTGAGAAACTTGTGTAGGATACAATAATATACTTTTTAACTGTTTATAATAGACCAGAGAACATTATAAAATCTCATTAAAATTTCATATTTTTTTTATACAGTTGTTGATTTTTGAAAATGGTTTTAACATTAAATTAAATTTTGGAATTTTAAATCAACCATCATCTCGACATGAGTTTTCTAGACTATTCGGCTGGTTTTCAGATATTAAACTTAAAAAAAGACGTTAAATAAAATGACTATCGATTTAGTTTTTGCTGTTTACACCGTTTTTTCACAGTTAAATTCTTTAAATATTTCAACCTTACTGTGGAGAGCCATATTCAGTAGCAGAAAGAAGTTAAGCGCAATCTCTGGAGAGTATTTAAAGAATGTTATTGTTTTAACTTTTTTTGTGCGTCGAGTGAACCGAAAAAAGTTTGATGATATACAAGATACCGAACGTGTAACCGGAGAACTGAGACCGAATGTATATCAAATTCAGCTTCATACAAGAGTTGATGTGCTGATTTTCTCTGTGTAGAAATTCTTCGTTTAAAAAATATTCAACAAATTGTTTTTACTTACAAAAATTGTTACAGGGTGAATGTAAAAATTATTTCAAACCGAAGTAACACATAATTATACTGATTATGGGCCACCCACGACACTTAATTTGTCATAAAAGTCATCAGTAAAATGAACTGTAACTGGTGATTATTTATGAAGAGTTCGTTCACACCTGGTCGGTCAACAATTAAATGACAATCAGCTGGTGACCGGTGTCAACAGCTGAGCGTAGATGTGTGCTGCCAGTCACAACAGTATCTGGTGCGGCACCGATGGAGTAACACGTCCCCGCTGCGTGCAGTACCGCGTGTGTGTCACTGTGTGTTTGTGTGTGTCCCGTGTTTTGATTATAACATTGTTTTTTCGTTATGTACTATATTTTAAGAGGTGGTGTTTTTTTCGAGTGGTGGATTTTAAGTAACTACCATACATTACTGGTAAAGATAATGAATTAAAGTCATTAGAAGGCGTATGCTCATCTAATAAATAGATTAACTCTTAAAGTTTATAAAAAATATATGCAAAAGTCTATCATCTAATTAAAATAGGTTTCTAATCCCAGAAATATCATAAAAGTAAACAACGCTCTGTATTTTACATGTTTAAAGTATCTTTCATGCTTGATCTTATATTTGAGATTTTTAATAAGCTTATATTGTAACAGCTATCTCAAAGTGAAAATTTTGTTATAATTGTGAGAATCGATTTAGGTTTTACATATAAAAAAGTAAAATATAATGCAATTTTAAATTTAAATTTGATAACTTGCTCGTAATTTTGTATATTTTGGGTAACCAAAAATTAACTTTTAATGTAAACGTAATAAAGGGCTTTAAATGAAATGTTACAGCTATTATTATATTATAATTCAACAATAATGCTGATAGAAACATTAAAAGAAAAAGAGCGATAGTATGGTTTTTTATTAAAATACACGTAAACAATTACAGCAATGTTAAATTGCGTAACACCAGTTCTGAAGTTCGAGTGATAAAATTAATAGAAAACGTTTTGTAGAGGGCTCGTACACAAGGAAACTCGGTATTGAACTAATTTTATAATCTGATCTAATCTTAAAATAAACACTTGAACATACCTAAAGAGTGTTATAACCAAACTCAATCAAAAAAGGGGATTCCTAAATATTTCATTCCAAATTTTAATTAATTAAATTAAATTAATAAAAATATCTTCTGAACAGTTGCAACCAAAATAAATATTTCTGTTACCTTTCTAACTTAGTTCATTATCATTAAACCTTATTATGAATAGATATATGTATTTTACATTGGAGCACCTTTTATCCGTTAATTTCCGTTATGAACTTAAATCACTTAAATCGTCGCTTAAATCAGTACTTCTTCGATTGAACTACAGCCCTTGAACTGCAAATCAGTATTGGATAAATGTCAATTGGAAATGTGTCTGAGGAAATGAAAGAATGTCTGAGGCAGTCACGCAGTCACAATACACGATGGATAGAAACTGTCAAATCGGGCTGTGAAATAACGGTTACTTTTGTATCACCATCAGAGTATCACTGATACAAGATGTTGATACGACTTCTTTCAGGGTGTCCGAAAAAATTAACAAACGCGTTAGAAGTCTTTGTAAAATTTTTAAGGATTAACAAATTATTTATGTGGTGACAACTGAGACTTTAAAATGTGAAACTGAAAATTCAATCTAATGCGCATAGTATAGTACTATAGTAATTTTACCACCGAAACATTTCTACCCATATACTTCTGTTATCTGGCCTCTCCCCGACAGAAGGCTAAAGTGCATGGTATTATACTATAGTACTTTTATCACTGAAACCTTTCTGCCCTATATACTTGCATTATCTGTCGCTCCCCGAGAGAAGGCTACAGGGCATATATAGTACTATAGTAATTTTACCACCGAAACATTTCTACCCATATACTTCTGTTATCTGGCCTCTCCCCGACAGAAGGCTAAAGTGCATGGTATTATACTATAGTACTTTTATCACTGAAACCTTTCTGCCCTATATACTTGCATTATCTGTCGCTCCCCGAGAGAAGGCTACAGGGCATATATAGTACTATAGTAATTTTACCACCGAAACATTTCTACCCATATACTTCTGTTATCTGGCCTCTCCCCGACAGAAGGCTAAAGTGCATGGTATTATACTATAGTACTTTTATCACTGAAACCTTTCTGCCCTATATACTTGCATTATCTGTCGCTCCCCGAGAGAAGGCTACAGGGCATATATAGTACTATAGTAATTTTACCACCGAAACATTTCTACCCATATACTTCTGTTATCTGGCCTCTCCCCGACAGAAGGCTAAAGTGCATGGTATTATACTATAGTACTTTTATCACTGAAACCTTTCTGCCCTATATACTTGCATTATCTGTCGCTCCCCGAGAGAAGGCTACAGGGCATATATAGTACTATAGTAATTTTACCACCGAAACATTTCTACCCATATACTTCTGTTATCTGGCCTCTCCCCGACAGAAGGCTAAAGTGCATGGTATTATACTATAGTACTTTTATCACTGAAACCTTTCTGCCCTATATACTTGCATTATCTGTCGCTCCCCGAGAGAAGGCTACAGGGCATATATAGTACTATAGTACTTTTACCACCGAAACTGTTCTACTCTATATACTACCATTATCCGTCCTCTTCCCTACAGAAGACTATACCGCTTAGTATAGTAATATAGTACTTTTACCACCAAAACTTTTCTAGCCTATATGCTACTATTATCCGTTCTCTCCCAAACAGAAGGCTATAGCGCATAGTATAGTACTGTAGTACTTTTAACACCGAAATATTTCTACCCTATATACTTCCATTATATATTATCTTCTCTCCGATAGGAGGCTATAGAGTATAGTATAGTATTATAGTACTTTTACCACCGAAATATTTCTACCCTATATACTTCCATTATATATATCTTCTCTCCGATAGAATGCTATAGAGTATAGTATAGTATTATAGTACTTTTACCACCGAAATATTTCTACCCTATATACTTCCATTATATATCTTCTCTCCGATAGAATGCTATAGAGTATAGTATAGTATTATAGTACTTTTACCACCGAAACATTTCTACCCTATATGCTCCAGTAATCTGTCCTCTCCCAGGCAGAAGGCTGCGGACAGTATTCCACCTACCAGCGGTCCTGGCAGACGTTCAGCCGTTCAATATTGTTAGAACACCAGTCATCCCGTTTGCTTACCAGATGTGTAAGTGCTGCTTGAAATGGCGTCGCTCATCCGAGGGTTCAACATTGTGCCAATAGCAACAACGCTGGTCACGTTTTGTTTTGTTAATTAGTAACAATCGAACTTTGTGTGGTAAAGTCTCGTGAGCCTAAGTCGTTACTTAGGCTTTAATATTCTCGATGTTTGATAACTAAAAATAGTTGAGAATTTTTATTTTACTGTTGGTATTTCACAATTAAAAGGTATTTGTTCTCATAGTATTTGTATTCATAGAAATACCGGGGTATGCTGTTTGGATTCCTTTTTGTTAAATCAATTGTGAGGTGTATAAGAACAAAACTTCATTCATAAATATGATACGTTGTTACTTTTAAAAGTTTCAAATTCTCACGAAATCACTATTTTGTAGATTTTTTAATGATATATATTTAAGGGTATAAACACTTCTTCAAATGGAAAAAAGCTTTTGTGGTATATGGGTGTCAATTTTAGTATTCGTTTCTCGCATTTGTTTTTTGAAGAGCCCAAGTACCCCCTTTCAGAAATATTTAGGACATTTATGTCACGACTTCTGCAATGCACAGCTAGGATGTGTAATTCATTGCTCATAATTAATGAACATTTTATGCAATATTGCACTACATAATTAACTTTTGTGAGCCAGCAAGGAACATAAGGGTTAAGATCAACAAATTTTATCTTGATCATAGTATTCTTCAATTTTTAAACTCAATGTAGATTTGAAGTTTCCACATAATTAGTGTTTTACCAAGGGACTCGCATGAGCTTTTCATAAAACCGCTGAAAACAGATGTATTGATAATGTTACCGTATAATGGCACTTAATTTAATGTCCGTATACGTATACAAAGTACTATTAAGAAAATTAATCAATTAAATTTGTTAATTAATAGTCTTTTTTCGTGTATTGATAAAGTTGCAGTATTTTAAAACCTCATCAGAATCCGTGAACTCCGTTAAAGAAAACTGATATAACTCAGTATCGAATTCTTAGATAAATGCTAATTTAATCCTTTCCTTTGTTACAAAGTTCATAAACATAATTTTGAAAAGAAATTATTTGCTGAGTTGGAATCATCGTATTGTCTCAAATTAAAGGATGTTTAAGAGGCTCCATTAGCATTAAAATATGTCGTATTTGAATGTCAAAAGCTTCTTTCGCTGAATCAATAACTGTAATTAACTTTATTTTTCATTAAATATATTAAACATTGAATTTTGGTTTTAAAAATAGCGTGCTATTTGTTTTTAATTGTTCATATGCATTTTTTTAACAGATATTTTTTGTTAATGTTTTTGGAACGGTTTTCTTGAGAAATATTTATTATTTAATTAAATTAATTTACTTTAAAATATTTTATTTAAATTTTCTAAATTCGACATCATGGTTTACAAGAGGCTAAATGAAATAATAACAAGAGTTCAATGTGATAAGTAAACCACGCTATTCACAGAAGTATTTAATAAATTCTTGACTTTTAAGTGGGGATTTTTATGATAATTATTACTTCTATCTGGTAGAATGTACCTGGGTCAAACATTGATCAAATCAATTCACTTTTTATACACCAGGGTACTTGGACGGTTGATTATACATTATAGTCGTTGTATCGGTAACGATAATTACTATTATTATAGCAGTCATATGATTGCAAAGTCGTTGGCAATGCCGATAACGTTTTTTTTTTCAGATAATCAGTGTTCTAACAACTGTAAAAAACATAGCCTTTGAATTTTTGTATTGAAAAGTACGAATTAATATAATGGACAATATTTTACTACTAACCGAAATTATTATTAACAGCGAAATAAACTTTACCTTCAATTAAACAATTATTAAATGTGTTTGGAAGTTTGTAATTGGCTTCTGATCCAATTATAATTGCCAGTCACACATTGTTGGGAACTTCGCCGTAATAGAAAGTGATTCTGTTTCTCTGGAACCTACAGCCCTAGTCAGTTCCAATTTCACGATGTAAGGTCCGCGGATTCTGCCAAATCCTTTAAATCAAGTAAATTCCTATGTGTATCCACCTCATCCCCGGTTACTCCCTCCGAAAACAGGGCACACAAGGCTTTAGCTACTTCAATAAAAGATAAATGTTGTATTACTGTCATCTCAAACTAAATTTGTACACTTTATATGTATAGGTAAATTTGGCAAAGTGTGTTCCTAATATAAAAATGCTGGGTTCATTAAGAAGATAAATTATTTTATTCGCCATGGTAGTTATGATGTTAAACTATGTAACGTTCATTACCAAATACGTATATCTCTCGATAATCTATTAGCACCCCCTCGGCTTGTTCAGAAACTAGGATTGATTAACTAACTTCTCCCAAGATAGAACTTCAGTTTTAATTGTCAATAAATTACTTTTAGTTTATTACTCTGAACGTATCTCTGAAATAATGCAAAAAGTTGAAAGGATTTCTTTATATATAAAATTAAAACTTTTTCTGTTTGGATATACGAGTATTTATGAAAGCTGCTACAAAGCTGAATTAACCCTCCCCCTTGTCTCTACACTTCGACATTTACACAGGACATGGTACAGTACCAAAAGCCGTTGTAGCAGCACGCACTGTGTAACTGCCTTTGCTGCTATGGTGTTTGCAGCTGCCGTAGCATCACTGGACTACAAGCATCCTCTTATCTCTCCTCTTAGCCACTTACATATCAAGTGCTAAAGTACGCATAGCCGTTGCAGCAGCACGTACTGTGTTGCAGATGTGGTGTGTGCAGCTGCCGCTGCAGTGCCGTAGCGTCACTGGACTACAAGCCTCCTCTTATCTCTCCACTTTTCCACTTACATATCAAGTGCTAAAGTACGCATAGCCGTTGCAGCAGCACGTACTGTGTTGCAGATGTGGTGTGTGCAGCTGCCGCTGCAGTGCCGTAGCGTCACTGGACTACAAGCCTCCTCTTATCTCTCCACTTTTCCACTTACATATCAAGTGCTAAAGTACGCATAGCCGTTGCAGCAGCACGTACTGTGTTGCAGATGTGGTGTGTGCAGCTGCCGCTGCAGTGCCGTAGCGTCACTGGACTACAAGCCTCCTCTTATCTCTCCACTTTGCCACTTACATATCAAGTGCTAAAGTACGCATAGCCGTTGCAGCAGCACACACTGTGTTGCAGATGTGGTGTGTGCAGCTGCCGCTGCAGTGCCGTAGCGTCACTGGACTACAAGCCTCCTCTTATCTCTCCACTTTGCCACTTACATATCAAGTGCTAAAGTACGCATAGCCGTTGCAGCAGCACGCACTGTGTTGCAGATGTGGTGTGTGCAGCTGCCGCTGCAGTGCCGTAGCGTCACTGGACTACAAGCCTCCTCTTATCTCTCCACTTTGCCACTTACATATCAAGTGCTAAAGTACGCATAGCCGTTGCAGCAGCACGTACTGTGTTGCAGATGTGGTGTGTGCAGCTGCCGCTGCAGTGCCGTAGCGTCACTGGACTACAAGCCTCCTCTTATCTCTCCACTTTGCCACTTACATATCAAGTGCTAAAGTACACATAGCCGTTGCAGCAGCACGCACTGTGTTGCAGATGTGGTGTGTGCAGCTGCCGCTGCAGTGCCGTAGCATCACTGGACTACAAGCCTCCTCTTATCTCTCTACTTTGCCACTTACTCATCAAGTGCTAAAGTACACATAGCCGTTGCAGCAGCACGCACTGTGTTGCGGATATGTTGTGTGCAGCTGCCGCTGCAGTGCCGTAGCATCACTGGACTACAAGCCTCCTCTTATCTCTCTACTTTGCCACTTACATATCAAGTGCTAAAGTACACATAGCCGTTGCAGCAGCACGCACTGTGTTGCGGATGTGGTGTGTGCAGCTGCCGCTGCAGTGCCGTAGCATCACTGGACTACAAGCCTCCTCTTATCTCTCTACTTTGCCACTTACTCATCAAGTGCTAAAGTACACATAGCCGTTGCAGCAGCACGCACTGTGTTGCGGATATGGTGTGTGCAGCTGCCGCTGCAGTGCCGTAGCATCACTGGACTACAAGCCTCCTCTTATCTCTCCACTTTGCCACTTACATATCAAGTGTTAAAGTACACATAGCCGTTGCAGCAGCACGCACTGTGTTGCAGATGTGGTGTGTGCAGCTGCCTCTGCAGTGCCGTAGCATCACTGGACTACAAGCATCCTCTTATCTCTCCTCTTAGCCACTTACATATCAAGTGTTAAAGTACGCATAGCCGTTGCAGCAGCACGTACTGTGTTGCAGATGTGGTGTGTTCAGCTGCCGCTACAGTGCCGTAGCATCACTGGACTATTACCTTCCTCTTATCTATCCACTTCGGCTATTTCTGGCCCGAGAAGCTCCGAGAACAGACTGACTTCTATCTTACAGCTAGATTTTTTCTAAAGTAATACGTTGTAACGAAAATACTTTCACCATAGACTTTCCAATCCTACTACTCACCTTTTTATAATCGTTGGTAAAAATATGATCGTGACATTTATTAAATTAAAGTTGAGTAAATCTAAAGTTACATTTTAATATACACTTTTGGTAAAAATTATAATAATTATTTTTGTATATTTAAAAAATTATTCTTTATAGCAATGTATTTAAAAACTTCCGTATAATTCTGTTGTACTAAAGGGCCAAAAATATGTTGAAATTTTTTTTCCATTTTGGGTAACCGTATCAGATGCTATTTAAATTATAAAGAGAGATCATTATTACTTCCAAGTGCTTAAAAAAGCGTATTGTCTCTAGAATGCTTTATTATTATTCTCCTTTTGGCAAACAATGTTTTATCTAACTTCAAATATATCATTCTATTTTTGTATATCTCTAAATTTATTTACTTACAAAATAAGCCTATTCACGTAATCACTAAAAATAGATCAAATATTTTGAAGACTGTATGAATGATTTTACAAACATACTTACAAATTCCCTTTTGTAATTCAATTATAAATAAATAAATGATGTTACCTGAAATAAAATGATAGCATACTTTGTTTTAATTAGGTCAATATTATGAAGACAATGTCTCTAAAATTTAGTCAGTTGAAGGAGCAGTAATTAAGTACACTAGCAATTTATTATTTTACCAGGTGAAGTTAGGCTAACAAGTAGCTAATCTTTAACACAATCTGGGGAAGTGACTTTCGACCCGCCACTAAAAGCCGGGCAGGCGGGCTGCTTGTAAGGATAGGATTGCTCAGCGGTCACCCATCCAAGCAGCAGCCACGTTCGATGTTGCTTGATTTAGTTATCTTGCGATAACCGCTGTATCGTCTAAGCTGCGCCTTTGGCAAATTGAAGGAGCTGTCAGTTTGGATAAACTACTGTCTCGCTCGGGAGTCTATAATGTATATAGCGAGGTAATAAAAGTGGATCAAAATAAAATGTTGTAGACATATCCTATATTTAAATCATATGTTTGACACTTCATATTGTACTATCGCAATATAATTATTGAGCTAAATATGTAACTAATCCACGAATTTTATTTTTATATGAAAACATATGAGCAATATAATAACAATAATCGTACGCCATTTTTGGCCTAAAAAAACTGTGAAGTGATTGCATCTCTTTGGTTCACAATGAGATCGGGAATCTAAAACGTTCTGAGGTAAAATAGATCTCAGGTTTTGAATTTTCAAAAGAAACATGATTTTATTTATCTGAGACAACCATATACAATAGACGTTATAGGACTAGGTCTAGAACTTTAAGGAATATGCATGGTCAGTAATTTGTCGATCTGCTACTCCTACTCATGTCCTCTAACAGGAGATATTAGTATCTTTCCTATCATTTTTGTAATTTCAATATTCCGTCCTTCAGATCCTTATTATCGTTTATGCTAAGATTAAAACTTAACTTGCAAGTCTACCGGTGTCCGAGTGTCTTTAAATCTCGACCTATCGGTATAAGAAATGTAACTTGTTCTTTATTTGTTGAGATAGATAAGCTAAAGTAATAGATACACATCAACTACCGGGTACAATTATTCTTCGTTTTTATAAATAACATTTAAGAAGATTACCGATATAGTGAGGAGAAAAAACCAATAGTAGAATATAATCATTCTACAGATTCAGAGTAGACGGATAACTGTTTCCAAAATCATCATAAATTTTGCGAGACAGACTTTCTGATAATATTGGTGTACACTGTTAACCAACGAATGTTCTCGGTGGAAAAAGTAAAGCAAAACGTCTGTTTACATTTTGTGGTAATTTTTTATGGTTTTGAGAATTTTTGTGTCGTTTATTGTGGCATCTTGTATGATGTGCGTGCGTGCGTGCGTGCGTGCGTGCGTGCGTGTGTGTGTGTGTGTGTGTGTGTGTGTGTGTGTGTGTGTGTGTGTGTGTGTGTGTGTGTGTGTGTGTGTTCTGTATTTCACGAACTATAAATAGCCTTTATGCCTACTTATATACATCCTAGCTATTTATATTCTAATTTTTTGACACACTCACTGTGTTTTTCAAAGTAAGGTGTTAAACATTCGGACATTTATCTATATAACTATAATGCAGGTTCTCTGCTATTTTGGGTCCAATAGCAGGAAATACCTCTACCTCAAAACGCAACAGAAGCTACCAGAAACGAAGCAGCACCTGTAATAAATAATAAATAACTTGGCAATCATAAACAGTTCTTTGGTACCAGCAAATAAATCAAAGAAGCCGTAAGCTCATGAATCAGGAACATAAATTTTCTCACTCAGTTTTTACAACGTCTCGGCCGGCCCAGATCGGAACTGCACGGTAACAAAAGAGGTCCTGGTCTTTGTCGTCCTTTCCTTGGACAGGATAAATCACCTGATTCCTTCGTTGGCCCTTTTCCGTTATTTTATACTCGCATCAACTCCTTTATTACGGCTCCTCAATTTCGATATCACAATATTCTTCGTTTCTTCATATTCCTATAGCAAGGTTTTTCATAATATACTATACTGTGTTAAATTTATATGTTAACGTAGGCTCTATCCATTTAGCGAAAAGGACAAAGTAAAAATTACTAAAATAATTACAACGAACAAAAAATATTCCAACAACTATATATCCCAGGCCAACTAGTTTTATTTTATCTTTATATAAAACAATAAGTAGTTTATTACTGACGATGGACAAATTGAAAGGATAACAGGTTTTTAGCCCTATTCTATATATTCTTTAAATAGAGCTGTGGAAAATGTCAAAAATCCTGTCTAGTGGAGTCATTGTATTCTAGCTTGTATTTTTTTTTTTTTTTGGTGTTGGTGTTTAAAAAGGGAACGTTCAACTATAATAACCGTGACGGTTGTCAGACGATACAATTGAAAATATTGAGACTACTTATCTCGTGATTTTTTCAATGTAATCTAGAATATTCTTTAGGTTATACACCAATTACTTATACTTGTAAGTTATTCGTGTTTATTATAATTTCCTTTTTGCAGTAGAGTAAGTACAATGATATTAGCTTATTTGTGAATAGATTTTATTTTGCCTATTTCGTTACCTTATTATGTACATACATATTATTGTATTAAAATATAATGTGAAATAAATAAATAAAATCTCACCACAGTATTGATTTCAATACACGTCGGGTTCTTAACTAAATACTAAAATAGCTTTTTTAACTTCTATGAGCTTAGCTAGAAATTAACCCATGGTGACCGTGACTGTTTGTAATAGGTTATAAAGGAGATCTAGTATATATTTTACGTTCACGGCAATTTTTTCCCATACCATAATCCTTTTTCCTGGTGTATAATATTAAATCTAATATGGCTCTGTATGAATTTGAGTTTATAAAATTGTTAAGTATACGGTTATTCGAAACAATGTTTTCACATTTACTTAGTTTCTATCTGTTTTCGAAAATATTATAATAACAAGTTTCCGAGCGTTGTATTGCCTATGTCCAATACCATCTCAAGAACATGTTTTGTAAGGCATGTATGTCACTGTAGTGGTGAAGTAGGAGGTAGAGGAGGGGGGAGGACAGATTGGGCGGGTACGACAGCGGTCTGTCTATGTCTGTGTCAGCTGTGACGCGGTGCAGTTTGTTTTTGTCAGCTGTTTCGATTTACCGTGGACTTGATGTATATCAGCTGTTCTCTACTGCCGGTGTGACGTTCGTGTGTAAAACGACGTTGTCCTGGTACTCATCCATTTACATCGTCCATTCTACAGATACGGTTTTACACAGTCAGCATTTATGGATGTAATATGTATATCTCACTCGTCAATAAAGAAAGCTGTGATAGGGAAAATAATTTAAAAAAATAAGAACACAAATAACTTGCTTTCAGCTTAACGAGATGAACAATTATTTTTAATCCTTATGTCGTTTTATTAATAATAGAAGAGGTAGTTTATTGGCTGAGCTTTAGCGAAGCCAATCACTCGTAGGGCTGGAAAACCTTTATTTCTGTCTGTCTGCATATCTCAAAAATGAACTGACTTATAGACTTGAAATTCTGCATGAAGCTTCATTTCTATAAGAGGGACACTGATTTTGATGATAATGCATGTTACTCAATAATGCATTATAATGTATGAGATTTGGCTAAGTGTTTGCGAATATTTTACATTGGTATTATGGGTAACCATGATAGGAACGTGAAAATAGCAGAATAATTACATTTTGCAAAACAACAGTTGGCAAACTTACACATGTAGCCTAACTATCCCAACTCGTACAATGTCATTTTATAATGGCTTGTTTTGTAGTCTTTTACTATTTAAACACAGATATGAAGCCCAACTTAATTAACAGAAATTTAAATGTACCATGTAACAAGGCAAATCGAGAAATATTTCTTATGTTGACTTTAAAGTTTGCATGAAACCTCAGCTATAAAGGTATGGGTTCTACGGTGCATAATTTTTGGTTCAACCTCTATTTTTTATGATCGTCTGTTTGTGTATCTATCTGAAGGACAGAATGAAATGAGCCATATATTTAAAATTTTGCATGCAACCTCAGCGAAGCCTGTAACAAAACGATTAAAGACTATCGTTCTTAAAAGAGCAAACAATGAAAAAGAATAAATTGGCATATTTTGGAAAGACATGAGTAAATTATAGAATGTGAAATTCTAAATACTCTACGTCTATTTATTATTTCAATATCATGGTACAAATGTACTGAATGATGTATACAGTGTGTAGTACTTGTATAATGTATGAGAAATAATGGAACAATTAAGAGCCATTTATACCCTAAATGGTGGCGTCTAATTATACAAAGGTTGACAACCCTTGCAATTGTAAACCTGTTACACGTCCTGACCCTTCTTGTTAGTCTCACTAACTGACTTTAAATAGTCAATTACACAAAAATAGTGGATTAACACTTTGGTTTGTAGCATTCAACTTTTTGGTATCAGGAACAGTCAGTGAACCTAAAACTACATATAGAGTAGATAAATATCATTAAAATTGTCTTAAATTGAGTTATACTCGTATTTTTATTTCGTGGATTAGATTATCGGTATTTTTTAACACAATTCTATATTATTTTACAATGATTCCTGTAGATTTTAGCAAAAAATATAAAACTGGCTATCAGCAAATTACCAAAATATTACAGAATCAAATATTGTGATTTATATCCTAGTGAACAGCACAGAATAGACTTAAAAGTAGTAATGTAACTACAACAGAGCGTAAATCAGATGCAACTAAGAGTTAGTGAAGTGTGCTTTGACATAAAGAATTTATGTTAAATTGACACAGCATGGCAGTAAGTCCGCTATATCTCCAGTACAAGTTCGTTTGTGGAACAAATACAAATTTCATTTTCAACATTGCAATGATTACATTTTAAAATGCAATGTTTTTTTCTGATTTGTCAAGGTATCAAATATAACTGTTGCTTTTAATGCGTGTAACCAAAGAGGCCTAAGTTTTTGGCTTAGCGTTTGATGTTCTAATTTTGAGACAGTTCAATTTAGGAAGAACATTTTTAATTTTAGTCCCAAAAAACGATAGAGTATAAATATACATTTTTATAGATTTATAAGATTTCACGTGAAACGATTTCGTTACCTTAATCTTAAATAGTCGTAATCTTAAGTCGTAAATCTATATATATAAAAGAAAGTCGTGTTAGTTACACTATTTATAAGTCAAGAACGCCTGATCCGATTTGGCTGAAAATTGGTAGGGAGGTAGCTAAGAACTGGGATAAGAACATAGGATAGCTTTTTTATCCCGTTCCCGATTCAGGATTCCGCCCCACTGGTCTCTAAAAGTTACAGAAATACCCGTAAGAAATGCATTGCAGCAAACATATGTTATTAAGTGAAAGAGCCTTTTCAAATTTAATCAGCTGTTCTTTGTAAACATGTATAATGCGACAAAAGAAACATATGTTTATATCATTTAATTACTATTTTACATTTCTTTACACTTATAGTTTTGAAAGTATAGAGTAAGCAGAAACAGCAAATTTTGTTTCAACTGTTTCTGCAATCACATAGACTTTACTATCCAGATAATACAATTTCAAATTTAATTTTTTTCAATTGAAAGCAATTTATTATCTCTGCATCTCCAAGTCAGATTACATTATTTGCTATCATCATTTCGACATGCTTTCCATCGAACCCATCTAACCTGTGGCACAAATACAAGGATAATATGGCAGAAGATATTTTACATCAAATTCGTGTCAATTCAAGAAATCCCAATCTTGAAATGAATTAGGAGATACATAATAGGGCCTTGCTTTTGATTGAAGACATGTGCTATCTCATATGCGGTAGTTTATTAGTCAGGTTAGGAATGCCAGTGCCAAATTGTGAAATGATTGACGCATTTAATCGAGAATTGGAACGGAAACGTAAATATGATCACCAGGAATTAGATTTTAGAAGTTCAAACGAATGTACCCCTGATGAATCCCCAACAAATGGAAGTTTATGATACATTAATGAAGGCAACTGATGATGGAAATGGTGGTTTCTATTTCCTGGATGCCCCTGGTGGAACTGGTAAGACATTCCTCATGTCAGTAATTTTAGCCACTGTTCGTGCAAGATCCAACACTGCGGTTGCAGTTGCTTCTTCTGGAATAGCAGCCACATTACTAAAAGGATGTCGTACGACACATTCTGCATTAAAAATTGCCGTTAAATCTGAATATATTGAAAAACCAACATGCAATATGGCACTCCGCTATGGCCAAAGTTTTATCAGAATCGAAGATCATCATCTGGGACGAATGCACAATCGCGCACAAACGTGCATTGGAAGCACTCTACCGAACATTGCAAGATCTACGTAATGACTCGAGATGTTTTGGAGGCTCAATGATTTTACTGCCTGGCGATTTCCGCCAAACATTGCCAGTAAATTCCCAGATCGACTGCTGCCGACGAGATAAACGCTTGCCTCAAATCATCGAATCTATGTTAAGAAACTTCAGCTGACAACAAACATGAGAGTTGCATTGTTGAACGATACATCTGCTGAAGATTTTCTCTGAGCAATTGCTGACTATCGGTAATCGTCCGAGTACCTGTCGACGAATCGAGCGGATTGATTTCATTTCCTCCGAATTTTCTATAACTTTGGTCTCATCGAAAGACGAACTCATTAACAAAGTATTCCAAACATCATTACTAACCTCAAAAATAATGAATGGTTGAGTGAGCGAGCAATTTTGGTAGCTAAGAATAAAGATGTAGATGACTTAAAACTACATAATTCAGAATGAGATCATTGGTACACTGCATTCTATCTATCAAATCTATTGACTGTGTAGCAAATGAAGGTGATGCCACCAACTATCCAATTGAATTTTTAAACTCCTTGGATGTACCTGGCTTACCACAGCACAAATTTTACAACTAAAGTTTGGTTGTTGTAATCATGCTTAAAAACTTAAACCCAGCCAAAACTGTGCAACGGAAACACATTTGGTGGTAAGTAAATTGATGAACAATTTTATTTATGCCACAATACTCAAAGGAAAATTCAAAGGTGAGGAAGTTGTCATTCCGAGTATCCCGATGATACCAACCGACATGCCATTTCAATTTAAAACGACTTCAATTTCTGATCCGTCTTGCATTCGCCATGACTGTAAATAAGTCACAAGGCCAATCGTTAAAAGTTTGTGGTCTTAATCTCGAACATCCATGTTTTTTTTCCCATGGTCCATTATATGTGGCATGTTCACAGGTCAGAAGACCTTCCGCGTTATTTTTTTTCGCGCCTAATAAAAAAAACAAAAAATGGTTTATCACAAGGTGCTACAATAAATGGCAAATAAAGAATCATTGAATAATTAATATTTTTTTATTTAATATTTTTAGTATTTAAATTGTTCTGATTTGTATTTACACTGTTCATGTATATCTATTATTAACAAAGATACATGTCTTCAATGAAATTCAAGCAGTTTATTTCAGACATGATGTTCGCTCATGTATCATAAAGTAGAAGTTGACCATGACACTCCTCATTATCTTAATGACAACGTCGAAATGACAGCCATTAGCCTTCGACTTCTCGCTTGCAAAGCAAGGTTAGGCTCTCAAAGCTTGTCTATTTTTGCAACTACAAGTATGAATTTTGCCTAAAGAAAAGATACTGATATTTAATAACTAATCATTGTTCATTTCTCATATTGTTATTATTGCACGCTGGGCTGTTAACTACATAATAATGGCTGATAAACTGATAGTAATGGCTAAATATTAACTATCCCGAATTTTGAATATTTATCTTTGATTCTTGTGAAACGAATGAACTGGAGAATTAATTTCCCCCTATTAGCGTAGAAGCGCATAACACGTTATTTTGAAAAAAAAACAACAATGAAGCTCGTAGAAGCGTGATCATTCCTTGAGGAAAAGTTGGAATTAAAATCCCGCATATCCTTTTTGATTTCAAGTACATAATCGTTAAACACGATTGCAACAATAATTTATTACGTAAATTTCTAGAATTAATTCTTTATTCTGAAATAGTCCAGTAGCACGGTTAGTTGATTGTACTAAACATTACACTGAGTAAACACAACAAGAACATAGATTTATATTTTACAAAATGACCTTGAATCAATCACTGAATGCTAAGTGATTCAAAAGTTATCACTAATTGGTTTTAGGACGTTTTAAATTTTTGTAACTTTGATGATGTTAATTCGTTAAAGAGTTTGAGATACTTTCTTGCTACTTGAGATTTAAAATACCACTAAAATCGAATTAACTATTGAGAAAAATAATTACCTAAAGAAGAAACCAGATTGCTAATCTCGAAACCTTGTGTTACTGATTACATTGTATTGAATCACTGAACGATGTCCGGGAAATTCCTATTTCCTTCACAATCCTTCCATTGTCAAAATAAAACTTAAAACAGAGGAATCAGAACAATAGCAAATAAATATTTATTGATATTGACATATTATATTACTTGTAATTATAAATAATTTAATTTATATTTTTAATTTTTTTAGTGAAAAGGATTTGAGTTGATATTTTTTTTAATTTCATTTCTTAAAAAATGGCTTTTAACTATGTTTTTAATATATAAATACGAGTACCTAAATAGAAACGTTATTTAAATAATAAATAAATAAAGAGGTTTATATACCAACACTGTTAAGATGGCATAATTCCGAAACAGGTGTCGTGTTGATATTGATCGAATTATTAATATTATAAATCTATTTAGGAAATTGTCATAACAAATAGTTATAAAACATTTTTAAAACCTGTTGGTAAATACAGTACTTTCATACATTCCAATATTTCAAAACATTATTTTGTTTCATTGATACAGACGAGGGAATGTTTAAATTGCAAGTATAATTTACGATTACGCCAAATAATTTCAGTTAGCACTGAGTTACGACGCTAGGACCACAACACTTATCTCTATGATTGTTACCGTTTAAATATTTGCTACCTAACCTTTACTCCATTTATAGCATTGGATTAGTATCTCTTGAGTAACTAATACAATTTATTAAAGACATTACTAAGTTAGGTGCAGTGCGTAACATAAACAAACTAAACAGCTTAGGTTTATAAATTCGTCAAATTGATACCAAGTTTGTATCTCAACTCGCCCAAACCACTGACAAGCAGTAAATCACAATCCCGGATAATAGCAAACTGCAGCACAGTAGCTGACACAACTAGGTACGCGACTTTACGTAGCTTTGAACAAGCGTAATTGACATAACTTGGCGTGTAATGTGCTCTTGGTAGTTTGGGGAATGGTTATTCTCGGAAGTCAGTTACGTTAGTTACGGTTATTCCCCAGTCACATTCGTGTTCCGTAATGGGCAACACAGAATTTCACTCTACATGTTCTAGTTTCACTATAATACTGCAAACTATATACATTAATTATTTAACAAAATAATTTATAAACAATAAACAAAGGCTGGAATAAAGTGTTAAATAAAATAAATATTGGGAGAATTAAAAAACGTTCTATGTAAATAAAACTGTAGCAATGCAATTTCGATAACATTCAAGATCTCCATACAAAATAAACTTTTGAAGTATTGAAGCTGGATTAACATAACATAAATAAAACATGTTTGCACTTTGTTCGCAGAATGAAAAAGAATTCACAGTAAATATTAAAATTGTATGAATTCCAAATACTATTAAAAAATATATAAATATTCGAATCATAAATCAATTATAACGGAGATGTGTTTAATACCTTTGTAAGTTTCATGCAAATATCATTTTTCGTTCTCTATTTTACAAAACTAAATTGTTTAGTTTGAATCTGAAATTCAGGTCTTAGGACGCATAAAATATTATTGCTATATCTTTACCATGGTGGTGGAATGGTTACGAAATACTAATGATCAGCGCAATCTCATAAATCCTAGTGATGCCATTAAAATAAAGTGAGATTAACGAATAACAGTTAAAAGGTATTGCGTGCTATGAAATTTTATATCATGGTTGTGTGGTAGAAAATAGAAGTGTTTCAGGTGTAGTGCTAAAGTACAAATGTGACCGCATACCCAGTAGTATTACGTGAGAAATAGACAGGTCTCTATCGGTTATTTAAGTACAAAAGCATAAATACTTGACATAAATTATGTACTTTGAGAAACTAATATAATACATCGCATCGTTAACGCAGACTGAAACCTTGTAAAAAACATCACTAATGGAGTGTAAAAGAACGAGGGTAAAACATTGATTTTAGTTGTGATGACGTTCAATGTTAATGATACGCCCTGAAATCACAAAATGTGAACATCGATAATGTGTAAAATTTCAGTGTAAAATCGTTAGTACAGTGTAAAATAGTATGTAAAAACTATTGATTCCGTGTAAAAGTCTGTGTAAAAATCGTTTATGCAGTGTAAAAACTACCTATAATGCCAGTGCAGCACAGTCTAAAATATTGTGTAAAAATTATTGATTCGGTGTAAAAGTTCGTGTAAAAATCGTTGCCGCAGTGTAAAAACCACCTAAAGTGCTGGTGTGGAGTTATATTGCTGATGTAGTGTAGTGCTAGTTCCGCGACACAATGTCCGCTCTGCTGAGCCGACGTCACAAGCAGCGAGATGGAGGACCCATGGCCATCACCATCCAGTACCGCCAGGATGACAACTCCCCCACCCCTGTATCTGCCGGAGCAGAGATGTCTTACTTCTGGAACAACTTCAAACACAACAAGTTGTAAGTTTTCGATATCCTTTCATCGATAATGATTCACTATGTTTGTTTTCTTGGTTACTACATAACACGATTCTACCTTTAGCAGATTCTAACATGAAAGTTACTACTCCATTTGCTTATTCCTGTGGTATTACAGTGATATTTTTCTTTACTTATTTTCCTTAGAACTAACTTTACTATTCATATTATGTAACTGGTATTTTTTGTGACAGTAACTTAGATGAACTCCATGTTGCCTATGTAGAAACGAAGCTTCGTGCAATTTTGAAGTCTATAGGTCTGTTCATTCCAGAGAGATCGTGCGGAAAGACATAAAGATATAAAGACAGAAATTACATTTTTCAGCTCTACAAGTGACAGATTTCGCTAACGCACAGGCAATTAATATTTTTGAATTAAAATTGTACATGTATTAAAGTCGTTGCAAATTAAAACTTAAATTACATAATCAAAGGTAAGAAATATTAATATAATCTTTCCAAAATTAGTTACAAATCTTACAATTGAATAATTTCTATCCTAGCATTCAAGGATATAAGCGGAATAAAATATAAATACCAGTAATAATAAAGTAGGTATTACAGTATTATATTTTGAACTTAAATATACAGGATAACCTAGAACATGATTTAAAATTTTATACTTATAATTACAGGGATGAAAATCATAACTTTTTGCCAAATAATATTTTTCAAAAAAATTGGTTCAACGTTTGAATTTTTGACGTGACAACGTCTTAAATTAGGTTGCGGCTCGGAGTCACTCATGAAAAAGTGTAACGCCCGGTAACGTTACGATGCCCGTCCAGTGGGTCCGCCGCACGCGATCCGCACGGGATAAAGCAGATAACTGTGGGTCCGCCGCACGGGATAAAGCAGATAACTATGTTTATTCGTGAAAATGTGGAGTGCTTAGATTCGTCATTTACAACAACTACAACAATAAAGGTAAATAATTGTACACTGATATTTCATTATCGTAAACTATGATTGATTGATTAATTGTTAGATTGACACAAAAGTAGAGAAACTGAGTTTATAGGTTATGTCATACTATTGACAAATGTTGATAGTGTTAAGTAAATTATTAGTTTAAATCACTCTGCAATCAATCGTAATTCAGTCGATTGAGAAGAAACAGCGCGTATTGCTAGTCAAACATTTAAAATAACAAATTATAACCTCTAACCTGTCATAACAGTGCGACCAAACAAACGAACTAAACCGACCAATCACCACGCGCGGAGTTAGAATTTAACTGTGTTTAGCAAGAATTTCAAATTCCAATTTTAGTAAATGTTTTATTCAACTTTACCATTTACAATAACAAATTTTAATTAATTTCAAATTATGTACAATGTTTTAGTAAACAAAATATATTTCTATAGTTAAAATTTGTGCAATTCTTATTTTCATTCAATTCCTTGTTCCTATTGTGCAATTTAATAATATTCATATCAATAAATATTCTACCGAGAAAAAGACGTTGTCACGTAAAATCTTCGCCCGTAAAACCGACTTTACAGGCAACCATAATTTTTTTTTTAATACTACTTAAACCATCCCAAGTAAATATCCCTTATCAAGCTGAAACTTACATCTTCTAGATGGCCCTACAACCAGTCCACGAGACTTTGTACAAATACCCTCCTCACCTTACTAGGGCAATAACAAAGCCATTTCCCGGGCGAGAACGTTGCACATTGAGCCTTCAAACTCGATAACGGCACCGAGAAACAAATAACACTAACCCTTAGAGTGCTAAATAACGGCTCCTGACTGTCTTGTGCAGATCGTTCATAAAATATGGTTTTCATTAAAAATGCTTCATTAACTGGAATGCACTATATCAACTCTTCTTCCACTAATAGCACCCCTGTGATAGCTCCCATGTATCTAATGTATTCCATTTATAACCTACTAAGGTTAATATTTACACCTAAAATGTCATCTAAATGTTTATTCACAATTTAATGGGATTCCTAAATATCATCCTATGTTCATCCATAATACGCCTTAAATTGTTTAAAACATCAAGGAAAATCCTACAAACTTTTCAAATATTATTTATGACTAAAATAAAATGTTATACTAAATTAAACCTACAATTTGTTTTTCTAAAATAAGCACTAACCATTGAACAATGGTATATTTTTAAACTTATATTATTGGTGTCCTCAATGAGTTTACTAATAACAATACATTAAAAAAAATATTGGTATTTTAATATGTATAATAAATACATTACATATACATATAATACATAATAAATATACCTAATACATAATGTGGATGTATTTATGTATAAATTGTATGTTTAGTGTGAATTAACTTATTTGTAATAAATAATAATTAGGGTGGGGTTTTTCGCTCAGTATCAAAAGAAGTTTATTCATTAATGCAAAGTCATACTTTAAAATCAGAAACATAATTTTAGAAATAAAAGTTCAAAAATATTACAAATAATATATATGTATCATATATAAACAGAGTGCTAAAAAAAGAACAGGACGGTTCTATGCTTTTATAAGCATAGTAGATAAAGAAATAATACCTACCAAATTTATAGTATACTTAAAATGTACTTTATTTAGCCATTATAAAATATTTATCGCTCTTCGCGGAAGGCCTGCAAGAATTTATAAGAAAGTGTTAAATAAGAACAGAGATTGATATGTTACTAACCCGATTTCAAAAGCATTATACGTTTAGAAATTGCAGCCATATGAAGTTTTTTAGTATCAAGATGCCTAATTTAAAAATTTCCGAAAATAATACTAAAAACTAAATAATATTTCTTATAAATTATTAACTGTATCTATCAATAAAGTGTATAAAAAACGTGTTGTGCCATCAGAGACTTCTACCATGTCTTGAGAACGTCTGTGTAGGATTCGAATAAAACTTAATTTGTAAATATAGGAATACATAATATTTTTAATAATTTTGATAAAACGTAAAGCATAACAAGAAGATAAAAATTTGAAAATACCCGAAAGAAATACAGCTATTAAAACTCTTCAGTTCTCTACAGATCCTACGGATCTATGGGTTAAAGGTTTTATTTAATGTAAATGTCTAGTTCAGCTCCGTTTCACCTTCCGCTTAGTTCAGAGTCTGAAAATGATGACATCTGGATTCAATGTCAGTCTGAAAAGATCCCGAAAAATTCGGCAACGAACAATATTAAAACAAATGCTTTCTATCGTTTCGACATCAGAGACACCTATACCACACAATCAAGTGCAACCTACATTAATAGGTATTCTCATTGTCTCAACATTCGTCTTGAGTTTTCATTTGCTTTATTACAGTATAATATCATAAAATAAAATAAATCACTGGGAAACAAAATTTAAAAATTATGAATTATTACTCAAGTTGATGTTTCAGTGATTTGACTTACGTTGAATCCTCGAATAGTTTTAAACTACTGAAGCACGTGCAGGTTTATCAAACCTTAATTAGTGATCTTGTTAAACTTGTTTGGTAATGATCGTACGTACTTAATTAACTTCAATGGCAACCTAAAAGTATTATTGTTAAACATACTACATTTAAAAAGCATAATTTATAAATTGTATATCTTATAATGGTAAGAAATGCATTGAAATTAAATAGAGCTCTAAATTCTTTATTTGGGTTTTCTTATAAACTATTTAGAATGGAAGTTTAATTTTTATTTTAGAAGATTGCCATTAGAGTTTAATTCAATTATTTTATAAACTCATTTAGAGGGTATTATAATATTTTTGTTGTGCTTCCCTTATATTTTCTTGAAAAAGTATATATATATATATATATATATATATATTTGATCATAATTTAAAAAATAAGTACCTGATATAAGGAAAAGCACATTCAATTATATTATGTCTATACAGAAATCAAAAATAAGCTGCCTTTTTTATCGATTCCTTACATAAATAGTTTCATACAGTTTATATAACCATACTACATCTATACATAGAACAATAGAACAACGATGAATGATCTTGATGAATAGTCTTCCGATCGATGGTGTGGTAGTGGCACTCCCATAAGTTAATCATCGATAGCTTTCTTGAACGTTTCTAGTAGACTGTCATTTTAGATCCTTCTAAAATATTACTGAGTGTGAGATCACTCTTCCAGATTAGAAGATTATGAATTTTTTTCATACTGTAACACATTATTCAAAGTAAGTATCTAATTTCCCTACTATTATAGGTGCCAGTTTTATTAAACATTTCATATCTTTAAGGTGTCTCACGTGAACTTACAACTTTCATAAATTTTGGTTTTTTTATAGATATTTAATTAAATTACATAATCAGATACGATTTAAAAATTTCAAATGTATTTCATTTTCTCTTGTTTCAGAAAAAGAGAAAGGAATGAAATGAAAGACTTTAAGAGCAAAATCATTTATATGCCAGGAATCGTTTAAAACACGCAGTAGGGCTAAAATGCACTCGCTCAATGACTTTCAAATAGTCTACTTCTAATCATATTTTTTAATCGTTGAAACATATTTTAAGATGGCTACTAATCATAAAACAAATTAACTACCTAGATAAACAAATCTTGATGTGTCTGATTTGAATTAATACAACCAAATAGTTAGTACGTTGTGGTGTTACATTCAAAAATTACTGACTTAACTACTTCAAGTTTTGTTATTTAGTTACCAACGAACTAATAAAATAGTGACCTTAAACTTAAACTCCTTTTGACAGATGTATGTAATACATCTTAACTCATAATTTTCATTGAAACCTTAAAATGATAATGGAAATAACAAGTGAACATGTGAGGCCGGAAATATAAAGGTACGTTCCCTATTCATAGATTAAAAGTTAGAGACATTCTATCAGTGTTTAACGAACTATTACATATGTTTCTGGGAACTTGCTTACAATAAAAGTTTGAATATTACATAATATAAGTGATATCTAAACCCAAATGAAGCATCTTATGCTTTAGTTATCAATAAATTTTTGCATATACAAGGAAATCGCGCAAACAGTTTCTATCGCTAAACCCATAAATTCGTTATATCACGTTTCACTAAGCAATGTTTATATCAAAGTGTTATAGTACATTTAAATTCTTACAATAATTAATTAAAAAACCACTTACAGGAACTTATCTCTACGGTAATCCCCGAAACAAATGTTATAGTTCAATTAAATGCTTCGCTTGGAAGACACACAATGCAGTTAAATCCAAATAATGAATAAATTTATTACAAGACTTTGTTAATATATTTTCATGAAAATACTTAAAATCTTTACAACTATTTTAATAAAATAAACATTACATTAAATTGTAACTTGTGTTTCTTAATATTTGTTAAGTATAAAATGACTTCAACCCTTGTACATGCTTCCTAAGTAATTCGCTTATTAGATTAGATTCGATTTTTTCTAATATTAACGTAATAGAAAATTGTATAGTACCTTATCTAGAGGTATTATAGGTTTGGCATGCTATTTAATGTTTACCAGAGTAATTTGTAATATATGAAATGATGAAATTTCAAAATTGAAACTGTTTTGGAGAAGAGATCTACAATTTCTTGTGTAACCAATGTTTCTAGAAATGATGCCACAAACTTTCTTGCCAGAGTAAATGTGACAAGTTCCGTATTCATGGAAAATCGTCCTCTTTTATATGTGGTGTTTTAAAGTTCTATTTGTTTATATATCTTGGGGTTTTTTACTTACCCATGACCCTCTTAGGTTTGCATAGGTGTCCTGGGCATTGTCCTGATATATCTGTTTTGGTGATCAATACGGCTGTTATTTTTTTACAGTAAAGGAATGAGTGTCAAAATAAGCGGACCTCACTAGGTCTCTAAATAATTTTTTTTTTTTTTTTATATTACCTAGTTTAACCCTTAATACCCAGATGTTTAATCAGGTCACACATACTGTACAAGCACTGTGTCCATATTGCTACACTAAGCTGCTACGAGGTTTAAAATTGTGTTAACTACTTATTTAAAATTTTAATGGTTTATTTACGAAAAGTTAAGGGGTCACACATAGGACAAGAGCATGTGAAAGAGTTCTTTATTTTTATGTTGTGCAATTGCCAATAAACTATGCATGCCAAAGTATTTGTATCTTAAAATTGGCAAGGGAACTTGATGATAGCTAGACTCTCGATACTTGACGTATCCCTAGTATCCTTTTAGTAACCAATACTTGTTCCTATTGATGAACAATCAAACCACGAAATGAACAGTAATATTATTGGTTGTAACGCCTTCGGAGGTTCAATAAAAAGGTTTTTCGGTCACTTCATCACTATTTTATGCTTCCTGGTCCATCTTATAACTTATACAGTTTGTTAGAGCCTGTTTAAACTATATTAAAAGTGCAACCTATCCACTTTTCGTAAGGTTTGCGAATTTTCATTCTCTTTTCTTTTATCGTCACCACATAGTCATATTATCTATCCCACATATGCAACACAATAACGCTATGAAACACGTACACTTTAAAACCTACCCTTCCCTAGCCAGGGCCTCTCTGGGATTTAAATGAAATTCTAGTATAAATCAACAAACAAAGTTAACAGTGCCACATATATAATAGAACGGATACAGAGTGTTCCATTAAAACGGTACCTGGCGCGTTGACTTAGACGTAGGGCAGTACATCACTTCTAAAATATTGGCTGTACTTAAAGTTTAAATTTTATCCTACAAAACTGTTTTCTAGAACAATTATTAAATTTAAGACTTGTATTAATTCCACAATGCAGCGCCATCTTTATAATTAATTTTTTTTTAATCAGAAACTAGAACTCCCTTATAAACATTTAGTATTTTAAACAGCTTTTTCGGCACTAATCCATCTTCAGTGAACAATTTATAAACCTCTCAAACAAATAATTTCTAAGTTTTAAAGATTTTTAACAACTAACTGGCTTTTTAACTTAAGAAATACTGTTATTATGTATTCCATAAGCACGTACAAATAACCCAAATGATATATTATTAAAACATTATTAAGTAGTCCAAGTCGCAGTCTATATTACATATAAGGTTATTTATTGGTATCCAATAGACTTATACAATCTTTACGTTCCTAAACCACTCACGATCTAGAACTTCGGCTTTGAGAATGTATTCTTTGTTATCTATCGCATCACTCGTGTTATTACCAGACCGCCACTGATGGCCAGCACATGTGTTGGCTGACAATAACTTGTGCTATGGGAAACCCAGTCGACTGGAACTAAAAGAGTGAACCAACTACTGTTATATAGTATGTTTCCTTTATGTGACGTTGGACTGAATCGGAGTTAAAGATAGCGCAGGTTCTAATCTTGTCTGTGACCGTAACAATTTGTAACAGTACCATAGAACTTGTACTGTATCGACACTCCTCCTTAAGATCGTCGTAAAGGTCTGTGGTTCATGAGGAAGAGAAAAATATGGCTTAAAAGAGGATCGGCGTCTCCTTTAAAAATACGGAAATAACACAAAGTATAGCTTTGGGTTTCTGAAAGATTCAAGATTCAAGATATTTTATTGTCATTAAGCACAATACATATTATGCAATAGACAAAGTCAACATATTATATAGCCTACTTTAATCTAATCTTTAGTCTAGGCACAGTTATAGGACAAAATACAGTATTGCCAGCTAGAACTAAATAACAATAATATAAATGTGAATAAAAAACAATAAAATTACAATTAAATAATTTTAAAAATCTATACAATATGTGCTAACAATCCTAATCTTAAATTAACAATGGATTAAAAACTTAATGAGCTAATATCACAGGCTAGGTAATCTTTAACAGTGTAAAAAGCTTTATTTTTCAGCCACTTTGCAATGGTAACTTTAAAATTATTAAGTGTAACATTCCATGCCTTCTCTGGTAATTTATTAAATAATTTTATACTGAAAAATATCTGGCTGTTTTTGGTCTTTTCGAGTCTGACTGGGGGTAGATCGAGTAAATACTTTTTTTCTTGTGCAGTGTGTATGAACATCTTGTCTATTTATGAAACTATTCAAATTTTCTTTTACATCAAGTAATGAGCAGTAGATGTATAAACTTGGCAAGGTCATAATTTGAAGTTCTTTGAAAAAAGGTGAACAAGATTCTTGTTTAGAAACATTTTTTTTAAATCCTAATAGCTTTTTTTTGCCATAAAAATATTTTTTTGGCACTGGAACTGTTTCCCCAAAGAGTCACACCATACCTCAAGTGTGAGTGGAAAAAATGCATGAGAAGCGGTTATCAACATCTCTTGAGTAACAGTATTCCTTAGTTTACATAATAGGTATATAACTCTAGATAGTTTAGTACATAAATAATTAACATGATGTTGCCAGCTTAATTTACTATCTAGGATAACACCCAATAACTTAACAGAATCATTACTGTATTTAGTATGATTGTGTAGAGATAATGTTAAATATTCAGTTTTATTATGATTCACTGCCAACCCATTTGCTTTAAACCATTCTATTCAATAAACCATTCAAAGAGGTTACTTGCCTTCCCAATCGAAGTAGTTTACCTAAACCAGTAGAGCTTTGTGACAAAATATTATTATTAAATGTATTATAGTTTTATGAAGACAAATGAAACGTTACATTACGGAATGTTTAACCAAAGCGAATAAGAGAAATCTGAGAATTAATGAATAAATTAAATAACTCCAACTAAGAAAACTGCTAAATTATCAAATAACTGGCAACATCCGATGAAGAATCTATACAGATCGCTGAGTGGTCGCACTTACGGCCAATAATCGACCAAAACAGCTCCGCCATCTGTATAAATAGGTATGTATTATTGGCAGTTTAACACCTACTGATTAAAGATTTACTCTGCATAGCGAAACCGCAATATTTTGAAGAATTTGTGTTAGCAATGTTTTGACGGCATATGAAAAGAAAAAAGTAGGTTATGTTTAGTTTTGATTTTCCAGTTATATTTCCTCTATTACATTTGCGAAGTAAGGGTAGAAATTAAGTAAATTTACCAATTTTTACATTGGCCTGGTTTTTTAATACTCTTAAATCATATAAATGTCACTTGTAGTAAAACGTGATAAAATAATCATTTAGCGGTGGGATAAATGTAAAACTATTTTAATCTATACATTTTTTCGTGTACCTATTAATTATAATGATGCCCAGCTACTTATGATATCAAAGACTAAAGGAAACGAAACAAATTTAACTTATTTAATTTCCATTTATGCTGCTAATTATGCTAAAAACTTAAATTTTGGTTTATTTTAACAAACCTTACTATTCGAAAATGTATCATAATAAATACTCAATATTCAATTTAAGACATATTAGTTTTTATATAATACTAAGATAAATGTTATAACTTTATTGACGTCTAACGTTTACCAGTTTTCGTACCAAATGATAAATAAACCAATTTTAAATTTGTTTTTGAGGCGTCATTAAAAAAAGGTAAGATTCTTAGATCACGTGCCCGCATTTTTTTTTTTATTTAGTAAGCATAATTTTAAAATAATATGTCAGCGTTAATTATGTTTTATCGTGAAGGACTTATAATAATACAGTACAGAACCCAAAGTGCTTATTATTGTTGAATCATTATACAAAAAGCTTGGTGAAGTGATGAAAATAATACCGTTCTAACATAGTTTGCATTTTCATTTCAGTGATCTTCCTAACTAAATCTCACAACCACAGTTAGCTACTTCACGAGTAAATGCACAAACTAAATTCTGACAATACAGGATTACGTATATTTTTCAGAAACAATGTCAGTAAAGTATTCCTTTATACTCTACCACCTGAGTATATTCTCTATATACCCATTTTAATAAGGCTGTACTTACTTTTCCATTTCAAAACTACATGAAGTCTGTAATATTTTTATAAATAAAGTTTAACACTATTGGAAGGAAATGTCTCTAGGAATTCCACAATTGTTTATGAATCATTTCGTAACAAAATTTGTAACATGTCATCCAGGATGTATTGAACGGAGTTATACAGAAAATTAAAATATCAAATCTGTTTTTTTTAATTGCAGACTTTAAATGAAAATTAGAATATTCTGGTCTTGAAAATGAATACTTCATTACATTATGTATAGTACACTATATTTTGCATCGGGAAGCGCTGTTATTTCCGACAACTACCTATTCCATCTCCTCCAGATAATGATGGCAAGGAAACTAACCTGGCGAGTAGGCCATCTTGCCGTAAATATTGCCAGAGAAACTAAATGTCAATGTAAAACTCTTCAGCAATTTTACAAAGAGGCTAAAGATTGTTGTGATGATCACTTAAAACTCATCATCCGACCATTTTAACTATAACTTATATTATGAAAATCCATTTCGATTGCCTTTTATCACATATATTATATCACATATATATGTTCTGCTTAGTCTTAAATTTGCATTAACATCGCAAGGGTTCAATATTCAAAGATTCTGGAGTAAAATCGGGAGAATTCTAAAATGCAAGCTATCTTCTGCTGTACAATACGCCAAGTCGCGTTTGAGACTTCAATCACAGTACACGTGAGATCGGACATCTATATTGTTCCATTGACCAAGAGGACGTAAAAACAAAATGCAATCAATAATCTATATATTTTTATTGGGCCTTTGTCTGTCTGTCTGTAGATTTTTATTTGCAAAGTTTTAATTTCTTATTTAGGCCTAATCACAATTTAACCAAACTGCGACAAACCTTAATGTGTATCAATAAAAAGTATAGGTTTAATTTTCAAAGAAAATTTAAAGTTGAATCTATTAAACATATTTTACTTATAATGTATTAAAAAATTATAATTTAATACGTTAAAATACATTTAAAAATTAAGTGACAATTTAAATGTTGTAATCTGATAATTACCTGACATAGCTCATGGGGCTCAAGCCTCCTCCTGTATTTTGGAGGAAAAAATAAAAGATTATTTAGTGGTTTTCTTAGACAAGAACGTATTTATAAGGTCTTGAAGCACAAGAACTCTCCGGGAGAAGACTCCCGGGCCCCTATTTTTGGAGAATACTTTATACATCCTAAACCCATAGTCAGCCTCTTCCCCCAAATAATTTTCTATAGTAGCCATTTATGCCCTCCATAGTTATGATATAATATTAGTTACAGGAATAAAATAAGTTTGGTAACTGTGACCGCTTGTAAACGGGTTGAATAGCACACGATAAGCCAGATAAATCAGAGGAAGCACTTTCATCTTTTCCCAGGAACTAGAGGATGTGGTGGCAGGCATCACTTACACCCTGCGGAAGTTTGGGATTGATAGCTGCAGATAACGATTACTCATACGAAATTTCCTTTTAAAACCCATATTCACACGCCAACGAAACTTCGTAGGATATTCAGCTTTTACGGGTCGGCTGTTCTGAACACATGCCCATGTTGCATTATACATAATGTAACCTTTATGCTGCTACCAAATCATATTACGGTAAATTTATAATGTATAAGATTAGTTTTATAAAAAAGCACGAGTCGTTGTGATTTTATGATTAATATAACAAAATTTTGCCTATAAAAGTTCAATATTTTTTATCGTTTTCTTAACTTTATGTTTGACCACGTCCACTATGCGATTTGGTCGCTGCGACCTTTTTTCACTTCATGGGGTAAAGCAGCACTTGGTGATATGTGTAGTGTTTTAGTTATTAAGATGGTTCATACAAGTGATGAAAACATTTCTAATGGTTGAATAGTAATACGATTTGTCTTTAAAGGAAAGTAAAAATGTGGACTTGGAGTTTAGTTACATTTAATGGTTCGTTTGATTCAAGAACATTTTGGCACCAGTAGTAAAGTTTTGTCAGTGATAATGGCAATGAGTGTGTCACAGTTGTTTAATAACAACATATTGAGATAAGCACTTTCCCCTTAGTGTAGTGTTTAAAATCTGACACTGTACAGATAGACTTCTGGCATCTAGAGCCCACGTCTGTCTAGACATCCATAAAAAGCGGTAGGTAAAAGAGGCTTAACTCAATATTTCTATTGAATAGATCCTTCCACCGTAGCTACGTTATGTGTGTATGGACAGTGCAGTTGGAGTAATATTCCAGAAAATCTACGCACACTTATCTCGTTGATAAATATATCACTATAGATCTTCTTTCTTTTCACATGTTTCTATAAAAGCCGAGCAACTAGTATTTGCACTCGGAACAAATATATGAAACAGCAAGGAGTTAGGTGAAGCAAAGAGGATGAGGAGTAACATGTTGAGCGAACTGTTGCCAGATTTGGCCGGGGAGCATTTTTGTTGCTGCTATCAGAAACGCTGCTAGAGGTCTTCGATTTTCTGTTGCAGGTCGCAGGTTGCCTTTTTTATCCGCGTTCATTTTATGAAAGGCTTTTCACCTTTTTCTCTGTCAAAGACACCAAGTCACAGCATCCTGGCCGCCTAGTCCGGCCGTAGGTTCAGAACTTTATATATCAGCAATAAAGTCGAATTTAATTTATAGTATTTCTTTGCTTACGGGGCACATATGCGTTGTCTGTTTTGTATCTCAAAGCCACCAGAACCTCAAGCTCGCTCAACCAAACGATATTTATTTGCAGACGAAATTTCATAACATTGTTACATCTAAAGACTGTAGAAGCTGCAGGATTGAGAACATTTACTCATCTTTATATAAAAAGTCTGTCCTTTTTTATGTAAAGTTAGGTAAATTCATAAGTGCAGAAATTATTGAAGTCGTAATTGCAATAAAATTTACATGTCCACTTCTGTTTTGTTTAAATGGCAGTGACGTAGTAAGTTAAAACTTTATAGTTGTAAAATTCACGTTTCGTGAACATTTCAACATGCAAATGTAAAGGAGTTAATAAAACTAAGAGAACTTCCACAATAAACGTGTTTGAAACAAGCATCAAATAAACTTTCCCTAAAAGTTTTAACCTAAACTCAAGAAACACTGAAACGTCAAGTTAAGATTAACGCTGGAACTTGGACTATTCCACCTGTGTTGAGAACACAGGTCTGCCTCAGTTTGTAGAGTTTACTTAAAGAACATTTTGGAACTTCTAAATTAAGGAGCTTCCAGTTCCAATTACAAAACTCATCCCCAAGTATAATATGGTTTGTCTTACCAGCAGATCTTTAATAACTGCAGTTTCGTCTTCACTTCAACATTTTACCTAATCCTTTTGTTTCACGAACACGAATTGAATATCTCTCATAAATTCCTATGAATCCAATAATGCTATCGTCCAGGTTTCACTGGCTTTGCACACTTGAAAAATCCTGTGTCATTTATTGGACAGATTTAAATCAGTTTAAACTCATATGATTGAAACACAGCTCAAAGTTCATATAGGATTATTTATCAACAATTTGTAATTATATACATGATCCCATGAGTCTCCAATGTCACGTGCGAGATTAAAAATACTTGCATTACTAATACAATTTTTTAATTATTTTCATATGGCCACTAAACAATCTAATATTCCTCCTCCGTTATGCCTGAAGCAAACCCACTCTACAATTAAATTAATGTTTAGAACCATTAATAATAACAATAGCAATTTAAATCTAAAAAATACTGTATACTGTACAACTATGCAACAACAACTTTGTACTAAAAGATACTTCCAGACCATGTAGGCTCTCCTATGAGAGTGCACGTAGATGAGGAATAATTGAGTAAGAAATAAATAACAACAACCTGATCAACAATAACTACTAATAAACATCCAAATATATAACAGATAGTAACTAAGATTTAGAAATAATTTAATACAAAATAATGACAAACAACAAATATCAATATTGATAACAAATAATAAACTTCTAAAATTCCAAATTCAATTAAGGAAATCCAGCCACAGGGAGGAAGAGAGAGTCAGAGGAGGGAGGGTGGGAGTGAGAGGGAGAAAGAGACGGAGGGAGAGGGGGAGGGGGGAGAGAGAGGGAGATAGAGAGGTGGAGGGACAGAGAGAGAAAGAGAGAGAGATTTTTACACTTTTCTTGCGACAAAGTTCTAGCCTACTGAATCTTATTGCATTGCGGTTGGAAATTCACCATTACATTGCACTCCTTCTTGTCCATTTAAATAAAGATTCAGACTAAATTTAAAATCTACATGTGTAATCTTTCTCTTGATACTTGATACATTCACATTTTGGGTCATTACGTTAGGCTTCATGGCATTGTGTAAATCATACACACCAAGCAACCAAAATATCATGTTCTACTGTGTGTCTTTGGGTACTTGTGCTACATGTGACATTATTTAAATTTTAAAATCTTATATTACTGTACTTAGTATGCTTAAAAATATTATTTTCGCTGTTTCTCGCTGTATTGTAACTAACACTCCGTAAGAGCAATGTAGCAATATTCGCTAACGATCATCCTATATGGATATAAAGGTCCTTGTAAAATTTAAACCCTATAGCTCATTTCGTTTTTGAGATACCCTGTGGACAGACAGACAGAAATGAAAATTTTCCAGCCCCTTCACTAATGCTCGGCCAATGAGTTATCACATCTAAGTTAATTGTTGTAATCATGGGGTTATAAAATTTAAGTATTTCAATATGATCCCATTTGGAATAAGAACAAACGTTTATATTAAATGTTCCTGCAAGATCCAATAAACAAAGTTAGTTACCCAGACATTTTCTAGAATATAAGGGTGAAATTTATTCAACCCAGTCGCCTGCTGCAGTAAACCTGTCTAAGTCGTCTTAAGTATTTAGAATTCATATCAGGATTTCTTCTTTCAAATCTATCTGTCCTTTGAAATATCTTGTCAAACAAGATATAATACTCTGCTTTTTCACAGCGTTATGGAAACTCGAGTTTAATGTTGCATAACAATATCGATTTAGCTGTGATATTACACTAATATCATCTCTTCCTATCGTAATAACAATAAATTGCTCCTTTGTTCCATTTCCTTGTTTAGGAGTTAGTATTGTAATTTAACTCTTAACTAAATAAATGCCTGATATCCTTTACATTTATCATAAAAAGAATGAAATATAAACACAATTAGTTTTTGTTGTAAACTAATCAGTAGAATCAGAACTTTTACTAATACATTTAAATTTTTTTATCAAATCCAACGTCGTCTATTCATACATCTTTGTAGCTTATATTTAGGAAAATCATTTTCTCACTAAGTTTTTTAATAAATTTTAAAACAAGTATACTGCATTACCCGGAAAATGTTTCTATTATTTTGGTTTTTGTTTTGGTTGTCCGGATTATATTTCGTTCTACAAATTATATTGATCTAATTTCTATGCAGCCATTGATGATCTAATTTTCCAGCCCCGAGTGACAGGCTTCGGTAACGCTCATCCCACTATGTTTTGTCTATCGTTTTTTTATACCAAAGATCGCCATCATTTCTGTAACACACGCAATAATACCAAATTTCCAAAAGGCATCATGGCACAATTAGACATAAACTTACCCTATAAAGCAGCTCTAACAACAATAAGGTTATTTATTATTAAAGAAAATCAAAAGACTAAAGCACCATTAAAGTATAACTTTAAACAGCTGGTATTAATAACAAGGTAAGAACAACACACATGTACTTTTTTGTCAATTTATGGGAAATAAGGGATTTTTGAACTGTGTGAACAACATAAAAAAACAACAAAATATGCAATAATCTCAAATTATAAGAATTTTGTTTATATAAATATGTAAAATGTACCCGGAGTTTATAGATTTTTTGATAAATTTAATTTTATTAGATGAAAAAATAAAATATAATAAATAAGATGTGTATGTTATTATATTTTCTGAACATTAAAATTAAACACTTACTTTGTACATTCAATACATAAATGACTAACCTTGGCGTGTTAAGATTTCTTGTTTCCATATCCACCTGGTCAGTTAGGCTAGTGCCGGAGCTGACAGTAAATGCTCCAAAGTTTAATGGAACAATGCATTAGACACTACTTGCTGATTAACTTTGTGAACCTGGACATTACAGCTTAACACGGTAAATAATTCCTAACCAGCAGCAAATTACAGAAGTTGACAGCGTCCCCTACACAAAGTCAAACACTTCATCAATCTTGGACCTCCATCCATCTTATTCCTGCTTCCTAACAATCAACCTTGGCTTTTTACACGGTATCGCTTTATACAAGTTCCAGGAAGCAAGGTGTTAAAGGATTCAGTTTTGCATTTACGTCTACACTAAAACACAACCTAACATTTCAGTAATTGATTCGCTACAATGAAACAGTGTAACGATACTAAAACATTAAGAATAATATTTTATCTGTTCTACTGTCTACTGTTGATCCACTTTATTCATATAAAGTAAATTTGATATTACACCTGCATGGTTAGACTAAACATGCAATAAGTTAATTATTTATTTTCCAATGTCAACATTCAAAGTGTCAATGGATAGTTTTATAACTTTTTTACAAAAAGTGGTGTTTATCACTTAGTTGTAAAATTAGTACTTTTAAGATATTTCAGTTTAAATATTTTAAATGAACGCCATTTAAAAAAAAAAAACTCCTAAAAATTAATTTATTTGTAAATTCAACAAAATTGTTTTATTGATGAATCCTGTTATCATAAGATTTTGTTTAAAGTTGGTTGATTACTTTTTAAAATATGATTTTTTAAATAAAAACACAGACAGACAGACTGTAGGTGAACGGAAAGAGATAGATCAATGGTTGCATTGGATTTTTTCTTCATTTCACCGAAGAAACGATATCCTTCCCTAGAGTTTGTGTGCGAAGCTTATTTACACTATTATATAAGATTGATTGTGATAAATTAATAAAAAAGAATACTATTATATATGCTGTTTATACGCAAACTATGTAGAACATTTTTGTTTTGTCTTCCTGTTACGATTCTTCTGTGCTAAAAGTCAAATATCCAGTTTTTTCGCGAAGTTTAAAATCGGTTAAAAAAGTTTAAGATTTAACATAATAGATAACCGGGTTGATAAAAATGATGACGACATTGCAGGTTAAATTAAATGGGCACCACCGTTTATATAAAACCAACTCATCTAAGAAAGTTGTTCGTCAATCAAATGTGTATGAAACTTATTAAAACATGCCATAAGATTAACTTTCACAACATTTTATATGTTTACCATTTTATTATATTGTATTTTTTCTTTTTCCATTATGGTCACCTTAAAAGGACAACATAAAAATTTGATTACTCTTATAGTATGTATTTAACAAATGTATATATGCGACACCTGCGTAAACTAGCGTGGCTGGTGGTTCACTTCACTCATAAATGAAATTTCTCTATAGTTTTCATGAAAACTCAGGTTTTGTACGTACAAAAACAATTTGGCTCAAAATAAGCTATGTAGACCAAGAAGATATCCAAATAGGGGAGGATCTTGATGGAATCCTAAAGACTGCATGAGGGTGATCAGAGATCGACGGATCCACAGCAGGAATTTTAATTGAGTGAGAGGAGAGAGGATAGTCTAAAAGGTAGTGAGTGACTGAAAACAAAATTTACAGGTAAAGGAGACTTGGGGATTGAGAAGTTTCAAGCAAAGTACTGTGGGCCTTCTACACTGTATTGTGCCTATATTCACATTGGATCATATTAAATACAGTTTCAAATACATTTTTTTAATACAAAATTCTTTTATTTTTGAAATGAATGGTTACTTTTAGACCTTTTATTCCTCTTATAGAATGGCAAAGATTCGATTAACTCAGTTGAATTTCACCCCGCCTAATTATAGGGAATAAACTATGTATAAATTCTATTGATGACTTTGTTTAGATTCCTATCACAAATATCTTATTAATCCAAATCATGTTGTATATATTCATACATTCAATTCTTCGTGGTGTTTCATATGATTATGTGTATCTTTTTTCTTTAAGTGGCATGGCTGGAAGACTGGAAGGATTAGGATAAACTTTGGATTAAAACTCGCTGAGGATTTACGCCTGTTCTACTTTTCTAGCAGAGCTTTCTATTAATTTCAGCTAAGCCGATTAAATCCTTGTTTGCTTGATCTACTTCCAAGAACCAATTGATATGAAGTATTCAATTTCAAAGATAGATTGTTGTCATAGGACCGTTATCAATTTTGTGATCTCACATATTTCGTGATATGAACTAAATGGGTTGCGAAGTATACTCTTATAAGAAACTGCATCTAATTTTAGTTAGCTTTATTTACCCTACAATTGTTAGTTTAGAATGATTTCCTTGCAAACCCTTGAATCTGAGATTACCAATAGCCTCCTGGCATTAGTGACACAACCACATTGTAAACATAATTTAAAATAGCATAAAATAAGTTAATGAATTTATTGTAATTTAATACTTTGAGGGTTTCGAGAAATGATCTATATAAAAGTGACATCAGTTTTTAACCCCAGAGCTGGTAAAGACGTTATTTACGACTCATGCTGTACATTTGGGTGTTATTGTAGTGTAAATGGCTCTTGAAAGGTAATATTATGGTCATGATTCGATAATAATGGCTCTTAGAACATAAAATAAACATAATACATTTTTTAATAGTGAAGACAAAAATGCAAAGCAGGTATACACTTATAAAAGGGAATACTGATCCCGTCAAATTCCATCCAAACGAACCACCGTTAATTTAAGATGAGCCCTCCTGCCAACCTTTAACACAGGCCAGTGATTCTCATAAGTGTACACTAAACATTATAGAGGACACCCAGCAGGGATCACTTCTGGCTGGTTTATACCTACCAGTTTACCCACTACTGGGCACAGCAAAAACCGATGTGCAACTTATGCAACCTTATGGATGTCCAGTAGCGGCACATCACTAACCGCAAATGTTGAGATTCTGGGATTCATGGGCAATTCGATAGGTCTAGCCTACTGTGGAGGATGGCTGTTGGAGTTGGTGGGGTTTGTTCCCTTACCTCAGAGGCTCTTGTTAACCTCAACAAGGGTGAGGCACCCCCTGCCTACTTTGATTGAAGAGGCTGGTTCACAGCTGGCCTCCCTTCTTCCGGGATGACTTTGAGATGTAGTGCCCTAATTCTTCCTCATGGATCTCGATAGGAGGCGGCCCCTACTCCCTAACCTTACCAATCCTGAATATCCTATCACTCCGGAAGCAGCGCAAAGGTCCTTACAGGACTAAGTGCAATTTATAAGCTTCTTGTCCTAAGAGAGCAAAAAAATAAATAAAAAAAAAAACATTATAGACCTTAGTATAGACAGAGAGTAGCGTCTTAGACCGCACAGCTATACTGACTAGATGTCTTGAACGTGCAGATAGCTCACATAAGATACCCGCTGTTCGATTCAACTGGATTGCATGCCATTTCTAGGGTTAACACTATCTACTGTTAAATAAGGGAATGGAATTACAAATTGTATATGTTTGAGAAGATTTGATAAAGAAACTTGTCACACTAATTATAGACTCATCTTCGTGACATGTTAAACTACAAGAATAATAGGTAACAATGAGCAATATTAAATCAGTATTTGTTAATATACATATTTTCAGTCAGATGACAGTTGTATCATGGCTTTTAATATACCCCACAATCGCAATGATATGTGACCAAACGCTATATTAAAATAGTAGTGCCCATCATTTAAGATACAGGATTGGAGAAAAGTTACCTGAAAAGGGACTCTAAACTAAGACTTTCAACAAGAAGTCCCAGATTCAATTACATGAAAACATGAGCGTGCTTCGCCGTACTTCCTGAATCAATTAAACTAAATTGAAAATATTCGTATCAATACAGATAATGAAACATACAATCAAACCTTATATACAATATTTCTCCAGAATATATTCAATTAATGAATTTGTTTGTCTCTAAAAATATGACAATATTACTTCGGACAATAGACAGGATTTGATGAAAAGGCTGGAATCCAGTCGCCCACGTGATCGCTGTGACAAACATGTAACAAATAATACAACTGTTTAATTAAAGGTTGAAGTGCCCGGTATAAGGGGGGGAGCGTGTGTACAAGTTCAAACACGTTTATTTTCTAGAAATAAATAAAATAAGACATATTCCACGCGGAATATTCGTTATAATTACAGTTTGTGGAATAATCTGTTGGCATGGGATTTATGCTATGCAACTATTGTTCTCTAAAGCTAGTACAATTTACAGATGTTCTTAAATTTCTGTTTACAGAATTGTAACAAGTACGTAATAACAAATAGCATAAAATAACAAAGAAACCGGCTAATATAAACAACAATATTATTCAATATGAAAATAAAATATTATATACGATAATAGTCACTAGCTAATAGGATATTTAAATATACGAATAGACGAATAAATAAGTATAAATATAAATAACCATCAAAATTACTTAAAATTCAATAAATTCCAACAGCTAATAGAGCTGGATAGTGGTCTGAGCACGCATTTAACTGAACACACGTTGTCAACAATTTCACGATTACCAACAGCTGAACCTAACAACAACACATTTCCACAAAGGTAACAACAAGCAAATTACTAAAAATAACAACAACAAAATAGCTGAATTAAAACAACAAGAAATAGAATATATTAACGACAAAAAATAACACATTTGAAACTATATAGTTGTTACAATAAACAATTATGAAATATAATGTACTTTAAATTACAAACAATAACAAAATTACATACAAGAAACAGCAAATGTATAAAACATGTGTGCGCGGGCGCGCACGCGTGTGTGTACGTATGTGCATGTGTTGTAGGGATGGTAAATCTTTTGTTTTTTCCGCTATTCACACGACCTTCCGCTTTTTATATCCCTACAGTTAAAAATTAGGTTTAGAAAATTAAATTCTATTTGTAATTCATTGAATAGTATAGTAAATTGTTAACACATTAATTTGTTCATTTTGTAAATAAACTAGAGAGCCTTGTTATATCTCCTTTTAAAGAGTGTACCAAAGGACAGATATTTTCCTTGTTTGGATAGAACAGCACTGAGAAGCTGGTCCAGGTATATAATCTTATTTCTAAGCTCTTCCTTTGATGCTTTTATTAATTTTGAGGAAAATTTGTTGTTCTTTAAGTGAGAGCAGCGTTCATTAGAAATGTGTTTTCCTTTTACGCTCGATATTAAATTTTTGTCCCATAATTATGTTTGAATTTTCAATGAACATGAATCTTTTTGGCACGCACTTTTCAAATATTTATAATCGACTAGCTGTTACCCGCGGTTTCACACCAAGTTTTCAAAATCAAAGATTTTATAATTCTTAGTAAAGACACTTATGATGTAATATGATGGAGTCCTATAAAATTACTGTTAAACGTAAGTAGGCATACACCAGGAAGGTATTATTTCAGTGTTTATGCTTAAGAGTTAAGAGTATCAGTGTTGATCCTGACTCTTATATCATGTTTTGCACGTGTACAAAGGAGCATTTCTGGTTCGAGTTAATTATATTTCAAACTCCACAGCAGAGCCTGCTTTGTTGCTCCGATTAAGAATACAGATACATAGGTGTCGGAAATCTTCTTAGATCAAAAGTAACTACTTATGGCTCTTCTAATCTACTGTCAATGTAGGCTAATTATGGTATTTCGAATGCCATAGTTGAGTTTGCCTTTTTTCTACCGATGAAAAAGGTTTAAAATTACATACATATGTACGACTGAAAAGCCCTATTGTGGCACAAGGAGAAAATATTCTTGTTAAGTTAATGTTACTGTCCTAAAATAATCTGTTCAACAAATTTTTTACTTAGTGAAGTCGTTTTTGTTTTTCGGACTGGAAAAAAATAGATAGTTGAGGCATGTTAGTACTCATTTCTCTGTTTTTCCTTAAGCCACTGTTAAATCCAATATCACAATCTCAAGGAAGCCCACCGGTTTGGAGTACCGTACGTTGAAACCTTCACATTTTTGTTATTAAGTGTATATTAGTTTTTAAATAATATTTTCACTGCATTGAATGATTTAAATTCATTATTGGTACATTTTGGAGTGATAGTTAAATATTAGCTTTGTATTCGCTTTCTGCATTACATTACTAATCAAGCACTGTACAATTAATGTTGTATAAAATTTAAACGTAATCTGGAATCTATTTTTACCAGTGTAGTTTAATGTCAGTTAAATTTGGATTATAAAACATAAATACTACCATTTTTTCATAATTCCAAAATATTCCAGGTAAATTTGTTTATCTTTTTCTCCTTATATACTTTCCTTGGTTTCAAGAATAGTTATAAAAAAGAATCGGACGAATCGGTCTAGCCGTTTTTTATATTAGCGAATAACAATTTACTTTAAGATCCATTTTTTAATTATAAGATGTATATTTTTATAATTTAATAGGATTTCTGACATTTAATATCCGTTATATGTTACATAATCTAGAAAACATTTTGTAAGAAATAACCATGGAATATTTTCGAAATCCTATTTTAGATTGTACTGTATTAACAGTAAAATCCTAGTTATTTTAAATACCATGTAGTAACAAACATTTTACAAAAAGAAAAAAGCTGAATAAGCCTCATTTAAACAATTGTAAACGTCGATCCTGTTATATAGATTCAAATATAAAGTCTTCTAACACTCTGTTAGTTTAGACTAATTAGAACAATACATGTATATTTCCGTTAAAGTATAGTTGTCTTAAAATAAATGCAGACAATGTCTAGTTACTGATACATCCACAGATTGGGTTTATTTCCAGCTCTGATTTAGTCGTAATCCGTAACGATTGCAGGGTACCCCTGTAGCGCTAGCGCTGTAGCGACCTACCGTTACAACATTCAATCTGAGAACCTCAGCTCTGTTAAGCTACTTATAAGGTTCTTTCAACCTTATCGCTGTAGTCAGTGGGAGTTTCAATTGAATTTAGCTGGTGTGTTTGTGTTCTGTGAGAAGAGATCTCAGGTTTATAGTTTGGGGCATCTCCACAAGTCTAGACTAGCAATTTCTTGCTGATTAGCAGTTGTAGTCAGCGGGAGTATCAATTGAATTTAGCTGGGGTGTTTGTGTTCTGTGAGAAGAGATCTCAGGTTTATAGTTTGGAGGCATCTCCACAAGTCAGACTAGCAATTTCTTGCTGATTAGCAGTTGTAGTCAGCGGGAGTCTCAATTGAATTTACCTGAGGATGTTTGTATACTGTGATAAGAAATCTCTGGCCATTTCTTGCTGACTAGCAATTATAGTCAGCGGGAGTCTCAATTGAATTTACCTGAGGATGTTTGTATACTGTGACAAGAGATCTCAGGTTCAAAGCTTGGGGACATCTCCACAAGTCTAGTCTGGCCATTTCTTGCTGACTAGCAATTATAGTCAGCGGGAGTCTCAATTGAATTTACCTGAGGATGTTTGTATACTGTGACAAGAGATCTCAGGTTCATAGTTTGGGGCATCTTCACAAGTCTCGACAAGCAATTTCTTGCTGACCAGCAATATAGTTAGCGAGAGTCTTACTTGATTATCTAGATTACTTGAGATCTTACTTGGAGTGTTTGTGTATTGTGTCAAGAGATCTTTGGTTCAGATTTTGGGGCACAGAACATACTATCTGTCTACGTTTCATCTCTTTTTTGCGTCACATGAACTGTTTATGGGTATTACACTATTTTTATGGGAATACTATGAACACGTTTTGGTATTCTGTGTTACAATGAATGGCCGAATATTCTTATTATTAGCATAATCGTAATATCGAAATTGAAGAAGTAAGTTTTAAATTAATGCTGATGTTAAGCACGTAAATATATCTCTCACTTCTGTTGCTGTTCACAGTAGTTTTACTACTAGGGCTTTGAAGATTAACTACATGCAGATCTATCAAAGTAAAAACTACTGAATACATTTACTTCACAATTTTTTATATGTATTCATACTTCTTTAATTAAAGTTTGATATTACGATGGATGATGACTTGAAGGATAACAGGAATTGGGGCATAAGCCATCGTTATGTTACATAAAGTATAGCACTCCGTTTCGTAAATTGGAATCTGTCCTCTATTAGGGATTAATAAACCCTAATAAATAAAACACCGAAATAATATTTTTTTTATAACTTTAATATATTATTTTTAATACATTTTATATATTTTATAATATTAATACTATTTTATGAGACTACCTTAATACCGTTAAATTTATTATAATATTGTATAGGGCTCGAGAGAATAATGGTAACATAATATTATAATTGATTAATGGCAAGATGTCGCCTAGAAGCGCTTAAAATATATTTGACTCCAGATTGGCAAACACAAACTACAACTTTAATTGAAGTTTAAAGTTCAATATAATTTATTCACTTAAGACAGACAGGAGGATGTGCTGGCTAAGAATGAGGTGTTTAAAGACGCAGAGGGCGTTACTGTCGGTACGGCAAGCGGCACTTCGTATATTCAGTGTGGCGCAACGCCTTGACTCGCGTGGACGGGGAGTGACTCGCGTGTCTCTGTGATCGTGTTGCTGAGTGAATCATTTGTGTGCTGTGGATCGCGATCGGTTGTATACGGTTTCGTCGCGTATAGAGAGAGTGTGCATATGACGTGGAGACGAGTTACATGTGACAGTGCTATATGTGATTATCTTTATTGAGAAAGAGCAAAGCTATGCGTTCTGTAGTGTATAAAGGAAGTTGATAGAGGAAAAAACATTAAAATATTCATGTGTGTACAGAACGATGTATACATTAATGGTTAAAATATACATAACGATTGATAAGACGATAATACTCTGTAGATTGAGTATTTTTACATTAACAAAATATTTTGTTCACGTTAATGCACCCTTTAAAAATTATTTATTAATACAGCTTGATTTTTTTACATATAATACATATTTTATTTCATTATATTAAAATAAAATAATCATATAGCTTCCTGGAATATGAAGGCTGTATTCGTGGAAGAGGCCACATCTGGCCAAATCCGTTAAATTACTTTAGGTATGAGACAATCTTTATCTTTTTAATTACAGAGGCAGTGTTAACGAAGGAAGGGGGTTGGGTATCGTAATTGATTGGTGGAGGGTAGTTTACTCGCGGTTAAAAGTAGACGCTACTCGTATTTCTCGATTAACTTAATCCCTCGGACATTTGTACAGCAATAGTGTGGTTGGGGATTTCTAGTAACATATTACAGAACAGCCTGAGTAAATATTACTATCCATACTGATTCGAAATATGTGGTAAACCATAATAGAAACTCAGACCTAATGAAGATTTGGCGTTTATCTAAAGAATAAAATTGATTCCCTTTTCTTTCTCTCTGCTATAACCTGTATAAAAGGAGAGACACCGGGAAAGAAACGAATATGTGGATGTCTGAAAAAACCATAAATTATCGAGAAGTATTGTAGTAAAGAATTAAAATTAATAATCACAAGTATTTTTTTTATTTTGAAATATGTAAAATATTATATTCCATGTCAGCACATGAACGTTTTTTACTTTTACACGATTGCTTTCTTTAATACAAACTCATACTAATAATTCATGGTGAAGGTTCCTCGACCACTGATAGCAGATTTAAAATATGATTCATTGAAATAAACTTTAACATCTAATGTACACAAATTTGAAACCTTGTAATTAAAATAAAAACAGCATGTTTATAAAATTCATAAAGATTCCATATTTTTCTAGTTTTACCTAAGCATTTTCAATACGTTGTTGTTCTGTTTTAAGGAAAGGCATTTTCCATTCCTAATTCTGCTCGTCCTCATGGGTCATTTGTTTATGAGAGGATCTTATCGAACATAATAAGGGGGAGATTCGATATATTACAAGACCGATGGTACTAATAAGAAGTGCTACGCTCTCATACAGGATTTGAACTTGCACTATATATAGCACATGTTCAAAGTCAGGCGTCTTAGACCTCTCGCCATCAGCACTCCCAAAATCATCGACCATCGTCTCTTTTGCTTGGAGACGTAATAAAAGTTTCAAAATCTTGTAATCCATACGATTTCTAGAATTATACTTTCATTCACAGTATTATCAGATGTATCATTTGCAACACATTGAATTAGACCAAGAATACGTCCATACTTAACGTAAAAAAATTATGGTTGCCTGTAAAGTCGGTTTTACGGGCGAAGATTTTACGTGACAACGTCTTTTTCTCGGTAGAATATTTATTGATATGAATATTATTAAATTGCACAATAGGAACAAGAAATTGAATGAAAATAAGAATTGCACAAATTTTAACTATAGAAATATATTTTGTTTACTAAAACATTGTACATAATTTGAAATTAATTAAAATTTGTTATTGTAAATGGTAAAGTTGAATAAAACATTTACTAAAATTGGAATTTGAAATTCTTGCTAAACACAGTTAAATTCTAACTCCGCGCGTGGTGATTGGTCGGTTTAGTTCGTTTGTTTGGTCGCACTGTTATGACAGGTTAGAGGTTATAATTTGTTATTTTAAATGTTTGACTAGCAATACGCGCTGTTTCTTCTCAATCGACTGAATTACGATTGATTGCAGAGTGATTTAAACTAATAATTTACTTAACACTATCAACATTTGTCAATAGTATGACATAACCTATAAACTCAGTTTCTCAACTTTTGTGTCAATCTAACAATTAATCAATCAATCATAGTTTACGATAATGAAATATCAGTGTACAATTATTTACCTTTATTGTTGTAGTTGTTGTAAATGACGAATCTAAGCACTCCACATTTTCACGAATAAACATAGTTATCTGCTTTATCCCGTGCGGCGGACCCACAGTTATCTGCTTTATCCCGTGCGGATCGCGTGCGGCGGACCCACTGGACGGGCATCGTAACGTTACCGGGCGTTACACTTTTTCATGAGTGACTCCGAGCCGCAACCTAATTTAAGACGTTGTCACGTCAAAACTGAGCGTTATACGAGGTTCTGAATGGATACTACTGCCAAAAGACGCAAATCTGTTTCAAACATTAATAATTTCAATATGGTAAAGACAATTATGTCGGTAATATAGGTACCGGAATGCCATGTAAGCATTTTGACGTAATGTGTTGATCCCTTAGGATGACTTTACTAACAGCTAACCAATAAATTGTCATAAATGGATTGTTACAGACCACTTTAATTACTCAATCTAATTAACTCTCTCGATGGATATACATTCTACCCTATCCTATTCAATTTACTTTTAATGGGAATGTTGTTTTATTGTTCATTGCTGCAAATTGGCGGGTAGTAAAACTTGAGGAGCATGAATTGTGTTTTCCATTTAAATTAAACATTATTTCAATAGTACTTAGTTTAGTCTAATTGGGTTTACAATTACAGTGGCACATAAAATCATGGTGATTAAATTATATACAGTATATAAAAATTATAGTTTTAGTATTTCTAATGTTATTAATATGTACTCCCAAATGTATTAAACCTTTTTCTTTAAGCACTGTACGGGTTTTTAATGAAATTTGAGGATTCGAAATTATATTAAATTACGATGTATGGACCTACGTTTAAGATTGTAATATCTATTTAAACAAAATTATAATCTTGTTAAACAAAGCAAGTAAATAAATTCAATATCTTATGGGCCATACTTGTAAAAGGTGACATTAATGTCATACAGATTATGGCCTTGGGAGATGGCTATAATATTGCATGTCTGTCATATGCATTTCTTGAGGAATATGCGCTTCAAGTTGTAATGTTCAGATATTATGCAACTATAACGTATGGTTGTAATAACTGCAAATAGAACATTATGCGTGAACTAACTCTTGCTTTTCTGAGAATAACATGACCTTGTAATATGGTCTTTAAATCTGCTCTAAGTAACAAAGACACACCACCATCTGCCTTAAATTATTGTTTCATTCAAAACTTTTTAAACTGTAACGTCATTGAAAAAATAAATTAGGTTTATAAAGACGTATAAACACAACGATTGTTATATACGGTACACAACTATCCCGTTATGCGGCGTACCTTACTTTGTACAAGTTTATATTTCTCGAGTAAGCTTACTTAGTAAAATGCGTTTTAGCTGTTTTAGCAAATATATTGTTACAAAGTTTATTAGATGGAAAGTTAATAATTTGCTGAATTTACATACTCATAAAGCATTACGAAATCGGACATGTATTAGCATTGATATTTTGATAAGGACTTGAAAGTCGTTATAGAAAAGTGTTTTTCCGAGAACACAAACATTACCAATATTCGTGGAGCCGAGAACCAAGAACTAATTTACATCGTATAAGCACACAAATGCATACCTGATCTGTTCTCTTGAAATCGATAGACATATTTACACAAAGAACTGATCGTCAGCCGCACTCGTTTCTGCGAAGTCAAAATGGGAGGGTACCTTAAGGGTTAAAAACATGAAACTATAATTTTTTCTCAAATCACATTTTTAGCTTTCAACCCCCTATTATTTAGTTTTTTAATGGGGATGTAATTATTATTCATGTGTATGGCGCCAAAGTGTATCAATCTAGCAAAAAATATGAACTGTGAGAAAATTATCGTTTCATATGTTAACCATTTCGACACCGTCCCATTTCGACCTCCGTGGTTGACGACAGATCTCTTCCTTAGGAAAAATTCATCTAACGATTTCGCTTAAAACCAGGATGTGTGCATATACAGTATAAAGTAGCTTACGTTACCAAGACTGTGATATTCGATTCGTGTATTTTCTGCAGTAGTAAGCGTTTATGAGTAAAACATGTATTTCTCACAACAAAACTATATGAAAAATCCGTTAGAAACCATCTATACACTTTTACACACTCCTTGCGAAAGAGCTAATCCGTTTACAGGTGATATGTTGGTACGTAATAAGGTACGTTTATTAAAAACCTATTCTGAGTAGTATTATTGTTGGTGGAGGCATTATTATATTTACGTTATAGAGTAATTCGGACAGTTTACTAAGCTTTAAATTATTTACTATAGAGACAGTATTCATTCAATCTGTACCATTATACAGGATGTCCACAAATCACTCTATCAAACTTCACCATTTGATTTATCAGGTCAAAATAAGTAAGAAGTGTCGCATAAAAATTAGACATTATCTTGCGTAGTTTACCGTATGTTTGTGTTTCGTAGAAAAATTATGTATATAAACTAAATAAAGGTATAAAGTTCACACTTTGTAAAATTTTTAGTCTAATTAAGACCTTAAAAAGTTTTAGGAAAATATATCTCTGTTTTTTTAACTACAAAAGTGTTTTTTACACAAGTTAAGACAAATAAAAACGGAATATTAAACGTTTACTTAGTGTTACTACCTATTTAACATACATTAATCGAGTCATTAATTGTGTTTAACTGGCGAATAATAACAATCAGCTTATTGTTGCAACTAATGGCCCGAATTACCTGCACATTCCAGACAGTTGGTACACTTGTTATAAAATGGGATTGGATGAAGACGTTATTTTTTCAAATCAATTAATGAATTATGTGTTATTTCCTTATTTGTTTTAACCATATACTAGTTATAACAGAATTAGTACACTTTTCGTACAAGGCAGTACATCTTTTTACTAAATTCAACAAACGATAATAAGCTACTAATAGCTGAACCAATAAAATTTAATAATCAAATAAAAATTAAAATAATGAACATATTTGGTTATCTCTAACATTTAATTTAATTTCCAAGAAAACTAAATGTATTTAGTTGTGCTATAAGTGCTGATTATACTGATAATTTTACAACCAAAACTAATCGTGTTTATTTCTCATTATGTCTTATTGCAAATATAAAAGATAATATCCATTTTATACAGTTACGAGTTAAATTACAATATTTTGTATTTACGAAAGACAGATAAGATATTAGCCTAATGTCGCAGCTAAATCGATATCGTTAAGCAACATTAAACTCGAGTTTCCATAACGCTGCGAAGAGGCAGAGCATTATATCTTGTGAGACAAGATATTTAAAGGGACAGATAGATCTGAAATAAGAAATCCTGACGTAAATCCTAATACTTAAGACAACTTAGACAGGTTTACTGAAGCAAGCGTCAGAGTTGAATAAATTTTACCTTTCTATTTTAAAAATATTTTGCTTTTGCAAGTTCCTTTAATATTTAATGTTATTTTTTGTGCATAATGGGATCATCTTTCACTTTCTAACTCCATGAATAGAACCATTACCTTAGATGTGATAGCTCATTGTTAGAGCGTTAATGAAGGGGCTGCCTAGCTATTCGCACGATATATCGAAAACTAATTTACCTATAAACTTGAAATTTTGTATTAAGCCTCATTTACTCGTATATGCAGCAATGTATTCGATGATGGAGCATGTCACTCAATAGAATGTGGCTGATCGTTAGCAAAAATATTTACATTGGTCTTATGGGTAACCACGATGGCAACGAGAAAATGCAGAATAAATTAACTTGTAAACAGACTGATTACAATCATAAGACATTGTAACATATGGTATACTAACACATCTAATGAAATGATCTATAAAGTTGAAATTTTGGACGCAATCTCAGCAGTTCATGTTACGTAAGGCGTTGTGTGGCATACTCCTACTCCTACTCTGTTATATACAATATATATCAAGCATAAGTAAAATATTATAATTTTAAATAAATAGAAGTTATCTAGTTAGAATATTAAATTATATCTATTTCAATATTAAAAATCATACTTAAGACTAAACTTTGTTATTATTCATGTTATTAACCATCGATCTAGACGGTTTAATCATGGTTATATTCTATTATGAGTTTTCGTGCATAAATATCTTTATCTGAGCAAGTAAACTTGATTATTATAAAGTAATTTCGTTTTAATTACAAAAAGATTGTAGATTAATAATGGTCAAACTTTGTAATCACAACTAAAAGTGGAACCAGTTTCCAAATATAATGTTCGTGTTGGCTTTGATGTGAGAAACTATGGTTCCTAGGGAATTCCCAACTCGACAAACTCCAATACGTAACAACTTTGTTCTCGGTTTGGCCAACATTATTGTGACGTATTATCGCATTTCACGTGGAATCAAAAGTTATACGTATTTAATATGTCTGCAAGCTGTATGCACTTATTAACTATTTCAGTATGTTAAAATTTTAAGTAATTAGTATAATATTCTAAATGTATTTTTAGAGATGAAGCCAAAGTTAGCTTAGAGATTATTATAACTATTAGTTCCTTATAGAGGTAATAAACTGGATCACAAATTTCAGTTATCAAAATATTCTCCAATTAGAACATTTGTAACTATTCCACAAAAGAATCCTGAACACGTTTTTACCAACCCATGGCCACTACTCAATAGCAGGAATACTTTTATTTACAATATTCGTAATATGTGATCAATAATTTCTGTTTTTGTTAAGGTCCCTGAATAATGTGAAGTCTTATCTAGTTTCTGTCACGCTAATTAACCATCAACTATTATATTTTCTTAGCCACCGTACATTCTCAGTAATTTAGTATTGCTATATTTTAACATTTATGTGACATACGAGTATAAAGCATTATATTGATAACTTATTTCATAAATATTTTTCTGAATTACATGTACAATGCACTTTCTAATAAAATATTTATAAATTCTGAATGAAACATTGAATTCTTTGAAAAAGCTAGATGTTGTAATCAAGGTAGGGCCTATTATTTATTACAACTTTAATTTTTTATTTAAACTAGATGCAATGTCTTTTTTAGACTGGAGAAATTTGTTATAAATAAATCTTTAATCATCAAACTTTTCTCATTGAAATTGCACCAGTGTCTTTTCTTCATACGTTTTTCACCCACTACCTCCACACCTTTTATTCTGTAAGGATTTTTTTATGTTTTATTATATCACCTTTACCAAGTATTAAATGAAATTTCACTGAATAAATTGTGTAGGTTATTATCGGAAGGAGGGCTGTATTGCGTGATACAATGATATTATAATGGCCGCCATTGCTGTACAAATGATCGATATCCTGTCCAGCCATTTATGCAGCGGACCAAAGGTTTGGGTATCATACACACAATAATTGGGTCATATTACTTATACTTATTATTTCTAATTAATTTTAATAGCTCCTCAAAGCGACCTTTGCTCTAGAAGGATAGACTCGTTTTCTGTGGTGATGAACACTCTTTGTCTTATTGACACTAACGACAGTGAGAATACAATTTTACCATAACCCGGTTGAAGCAAGAGATGAAGTGTATGGTGAGAGCAGTGAACAGAGCGAGAAAACAGTGACCAACAGAAGACAACATGTCCTCTTCCAGCCTTCCTTCCCTCCTGAACCGCCGCCTGCAGAAGCGCAACTCGGGCACAATGGCGGTGAGGATCCGGCAACGGAGTGACGGTGACTCGCCCAAGTCAGCCGGCGCTGGCCTCTCCTACTTCTTCAACACTTATCCCATGTTGTAAGTGGAACAATATTGCCTCGTCTATATACAGAACTCAAGGTTTCCACCACATTAATCATGTCTAAATGCTGGAATTGTATGCTCGTTTGTGCAGTCTGTTTAAGATCTTCACAGCGAAAAAGAGAAAAAGTAGCGCCAAATATCAGTAAATGGATTTTGGACTAAATAGGTCTATATGAACTTAAATAGTAACGGCTTATTTTTCAGCTTTGTCTTTACAATTTTCACCGGACTTAAACTGAAAACTGAATTTTACCATGTAACCTTAACAGTGTAGCGAGTATGGTAGTTATCGCAAGATAACAGAGTCAAGCAACGAAGAGCGTGACTGCTGCTTGGATGGGTGACCGCTGAGCGATCCTGTCTCTTGCAAGCAGTCCGCCTGCCCGGCTATTGGTGGTGGTTCGGAAGTCACCTTTAATAAGCTGTTGGCCCCCATTAGAGATGTGTTTGAGAAGACTTCTAATCTAATAATTTGTCTGGAGAAATAACACATCACCTGCTACCAACCTTTACTGCATATGACCCTTTCACTAACGAGGCTAGCGAAATCTTAAGATTAAGCAAATTTTAAAAATACTTCGTATTACTACTCAGAAATAGATATCATTCGAGCGAAATTAAACAACATAGCGGTGGAATCCTAAAATCGAAGAGAACACTTGGTAAACTCTATTATGTAACATTAGTGGCTACGCAATAATACTCCATGCCATTTGAATAACTGCTGTATTTGTTGAGGCTTCTGTTGCTAGGCATATTGAATAAAATGATGACATTTCCTGTTTTGTTGCTCGATCATCTGTGGTGACAGTTACTTCCTTGAACACTGTTTTCTTACTCACAATACGTTTCAATCTTAAGAACAGGCTTTACTGGCAGCTATTTTTGTTGTAACCCCATAACAACAATGTTAAACCTCTTACACTTTTACAACCTATTTGCTAGTCTTAGATATTTGTTATTTTTAAATGTATCATTTTTACTTTTTCTAGTTTTTGCATTTTTATTGTTTACATAGGAAAAATCTCCAACTTGTTTATAAGTCATCATTTACATATTTAAAGAGTGTATTCATTTTACAAAAAATGATGTGTGTGTTTCAGTTATATATTTAAAATAAGTTATTTCCCATAGCACTGCGAAAAATGTAAAAGTTCATCAGGTTTAACATTATTCTTACGTGGCCAGCTCAAGGTAACCGAATATATTATATTTAAGAATTTTTAACGGAGGACTGATTGAACCATTTTAGTCACTTTTATTCAAACACCCGAAAAATAATTCTTCTTCTAGTATGACATAAAATTGTATTGTTCTTTGGAACTGTCTGGTATAAGCGATTGAAATCATTTCCAAAATTATCAAAAATAGTTGACAAAAGCTTTTTTATGAATGCTCCACGACAACTGAAATAATACCCCAAAGTTAATTTTGTTCTGCGATCAATATTCAACAAATTGATTCCCTTATTGGAAGATAACACGGTTTGTGGCTCCCACGTGTTTTCGTTTAACTAGAGTGCCTTTAGTGTAAACCTCTGAGCCACTTCGCACCCTTTTCACTGGTGATAGCACACTGCATTATTCTCCCACACATCTACGTCATAGAGTTTGTCATGTATAAGGGAACCTGTTAAGAGAAGTTAAAATTGTAATTACATGCAAATAACACAATATAACTTGCATGATTCTTATTATATAGAATATATTTTTTTATAAATCGTATCATTCCTTTCAGTCAATACATTTATTATTTTACTATTTTTAACTACTCAAGTTAAACTAACAAGTTGGAAGAAAGAATTTTTATTAATTTTGTAATTAGCCACCAGTGTTTTCTGCAAATTTCCACCAGAAGATTCGGCTCTACTAATTATCACCTTGATTTTAGTCCCTTAAAAACGAGGCTAAACTTAAACACTTGTACGTCTTATTTTTGGTTGTATATTTGTCTCACTCTAAAGATATAATTATTTATTAATAAGCAACAAATGATTGTTATGTAGATTTTTCGATTTTTTACTTTTTGTATTTAAAACTTTGTAACATATAAATTTTTCTTAACAGTTTTTAAAGTTTACATTAAAAAAATAACAAAACGAGACAATTCTCATAATTATACGACAATATAGTAGATAGTAACGTGTGTCTAAAGTAGTGTCTAAAATTAGTCTTATGGGTTCAAGCTCAAGGCCAAACTCAGCTGGTTTCTATATTTTCATTCCACAAATATTTATTTAATAACCCATCTTCTGATTGCTTGCAGTGGAATGTATTTATGTGAGTGAATCCATTAAACTTCAAGAATAAAGATCAATAGTCACCAAATTATTCCTGCATATAATAACAGTATAACCTTTCCAGTCGCTTTAGCACACACATACCCTAAATTGAAAACATAACTATTATTTTACTTATGTAAAATCAAGGCTTTATCTAAACTAAATAAAGGCATTACTCCTCAATCGAGACAGCAGGGTTGGATAATCTAAATTGTAAAGACGCTCAATTTTGAATGCTATGAACTTTATTAAAATCAGCGCCGCTTCAGGTTGATTATTTATTTATTCAGGTTTCTTAAAGATACCTTTATTATATAATTTTGTTTTATTTTAAATGTACAGTAGTAGTTTTATTTGACTTAAGTTCTATATTATTATATTAGGGTTAATTGTAAGACAGGGCCTTATGGCCCTAAATTCGCCCTCGCCCTTTTGTATATATAATACAAATAAAGTCATTTGAATTTGAATTTGAATTTGAATTTGAATTATGCGTTTCAGTAGTGCTAGTTGTTAGAATTCCTTTCTATGGTGCAGTGATTATTTTTTGTTCAGCTTATAAAATTTACATAATTAACTTTCAAGATATTAGTTTATAAAAGATATAAGCGTTATGAAATCATTATTTTAAAATGAAATCGGAATTAAATATATTTAAGGAATATATAGTTTTAAGCTAACAGGGAATGTTCTTCTCTAGGTATTAAATACTAAGGACTCTTTTTATGTAAAGTCTCAGCGACTGCGTTTCGTGTCATTTGATGAAATCCCGTATAATAGAAGTCCTCACATCTGCTAGTATCTCTAATCCTTCTCATCTTTTGTTGAACGTCCGGAACGGCAAATCCTTGCTGCTTGGAAAGAATTACTGCTCTCCCAGGTGGCAAACGTTAGCTGGTCGTATAACTTGTAACCTTATACTCGACAACTCTGAGTGACTTTCATTATTCTCTAGATAATGAAAATGTTATTTTTCTTACACTAAAAGTGGTTTTGCTTACAAAGACATTTAATTTTATAAGCACAAGTTTCTGGTATTAAATTATCCAAAAACTTGTCATTCTTTGAATTTGTTCATCGGAAAAGACATACATGGATATAAAATATAGTATCCACACCAACTGTTTTAGATATACGGAATGTGGAGTGGTTACAGAAGAAAACAGAAAGATATCATTTTAACTACGTAGTAGCTATATCACATTTTTATGACTCTATCATAACATGCTTTTTTGTTGCAGGTGAGTTCCATTTGGCGGAATGATCTGAACTAAGTTAATCTACACATTAGTAAGTTCTAAACTTAAGCTAAGTTTATTTGATTGTGCTAATATATTATTTCCTACACACAAACACACACACTTATACATATTTGGAATTTTACAATACAACCGGATGATCCAATAGATGATTCGATAAAACATCATGGCAGCTTTAGCATTTATGGTTTCGTTCTTGGATTTTTAATATAAACTAATGGTTTTCCACGCTAAGGTTTTTGTTTCTAAAATGTTCAGCATTTCATCTGTTACTCTTTTATCAGTGTGATACATTGGATATTGATGTTAATGCTCAGTTAACCATACAATTGTTCTAACACCAGTAATTTACTGTTCTAACACCAGTAAGTTACTTTTATAATACCATAAAGTTACCGTTCTAACAACAGTAAGTTACCTTTCTAACAACAGTAAGTTACCGTTCTAACAACAGTAAGTTACCGTTCTAAGAACAGTAACTTACCGTTCTAACAACAGTAAGTTACCGTTCTAACAACAGTAAGTTACCGTTCTAACACCAGTAATTTACTGTTCTAACAACAGTAAGTTACTTTTCTAATACCAAAAAGTTACCGTTCTAACAACAGTAAGTTACCTTTCTAACAACAGTAAGTTACCGTTCTAACAACAGTAAGTTACCGTTCTAAGAACAGTAACTTACCGTTCTAACACCAGTAAGTTACTTTTCTAATACCATAAAGTTACCGTTCTAACAACAGTAAGTTACCTTTCTAACAACAGTAAGTTACCGTTCTAACAACAGTAACTTACCGTTCTAACAACAATGCGTTACCGCTCTAACAACAGTAAGTTACTGTTCCAACACCAATAAGTTACTGTTTCAACACCGGTAAGTTACTTTTCTAACCATTTAGTTCATTATGCAAGAACTGTAAATAACCGTCATTTTTCAGGACTGACCGTGTCATAAAATGAAAAATATCTTGACCTAATGCGACAGGACTGACTACAAGCTCTTCATGGATCCTTTCCTGGAATAAGTGAAGAGTTGCTGATATATCAAATTAGTTGGTTTAGCTTTATGCTGATGTCAAATGATTCTTATTCTCTAGCGGATGGAACTGTTACAACATCTCCAGGCCACACTGATGACAATAAAGAAACTAATAGTTGAGGAGCTGAGATTCAATCTGAACTTTATAAGCACACAACCTATTTTTCTCGACAGTGGTCATAAGAAATGAATCGATCTTCACTAAGAACTCAGCAGCAGACGTATAAATAGTAGTTATATCACCGCAGAGAACAAGATAAGGAGTCATAAAATCGCATAACATTATTTATGTGCCTGACGAATGGTTTTCAGTGTGTCATACTAAAAAAGTATGATCTGAGAAAGAATTTCATTTCATATGTTTAAACCTTCTAATACTCACCATTTCGACCTCCACCGTAATTACCGTGGCTAATTTTTGGTTTCATGCTTAGCAGCAATTTTTATATTGATTAAGAAAACCAAGATCAGTACTTATACAATGCAAAGTGGGTATTTTCTCCTGTACTGAACGTATTTATTTGTATTTCTAAAACATGGACATATGAATACATATTTACATGTGGCAATCACTATAATAAACGTCATGGGTGTAGTTGGAGTATAACATCTACGAATACATGAGACAGCAAAGTTTCCTTTGTATGACAAAACTTCCAAAGAGACAGATTACGTGAGAAACTTGCCAGCAAAGCGGATTTGTCTTATTTCTTGAACGGTGCAGTTTTTGTGTACAAGGCATGTCTTCTAGCTCGTATTTCACTGCCGGAGGTTAAATCTATGGTATTCAGAATAGGGTTAAATCTATGGTCTTCACAATAGAATTAATTTCGGGTAAAGCTGTAATCAAACATTTTCGGGACTTTATATTCTGTCCAAGTATCAAAAAGGCACACTTAATGAACACTCACTGAAGTTTAAAATACCCAAGGAAAATAACCGTATCCTGTTGACAAACATGTTATATTCTTGAGGCCACAGGCAATGGTACTCTCCTGGGACATCCCTTTTAGTCCCAGAGACTATGAATTCCTAAGCACATTGTCTGCTCCTTGCCATTTGTACTGCCGTAATGCTTATGATGTTTCCTGTACTTTAGAGGAGCTCTCTAGCTTGTACTTAAAGATTATCAACAATGTTTCTTCTTTTTAGCTTAGTTTTCAAAAAGAATTCCAAATTAAGGCCATGTATTTCCTCACGTATTTACAGTTACTTATAATGTAACAACAATATGATGGCCATTCAGCTGAAACAATATATAAAGCTATTTCAGCGTCCAGCGAACGGCCATTCAAAGGATACAATTGAATTAAAATGCTGCTTTGATATAAAGGTAGACAATGTTCCTTTGTTTTAAAAATATTAATCCAGTTCAATATTGTCTTTTGTAACATCTCCGCTTGATTGAACACAATAATTGAGTATAGGATTTAAACGTCATGTTTGTGGTAGCTTATAAGTAATTGTTTATTTTTGGAGCACCAGAATTTTATTTGTGTTCCAAAAGATTTTTTTGCTATTTTCTTGTCTGTAAATAAGTTAACACAATTATTTTACACTGTTGATTGAAAATTAAAGCTTTATGATATCCTCTTTCGGAAGTTACATCGATGCTAAAATAGTAGATGGAAGAGTTCATAGAAGACGAAAGTTTTCAGAAGTTTGAAACTTGCAGAAGCCGAAAGCTTACAGAAGCCAGAAGCTTACAGAATGACGAGCGTTTACAGAAACCACCGGGAACTTACAGAAGCTGGAAGCTTTCAGAAGCTGGAAGCTCACAGACGCTGGAGCTTACAGAAGCCCCTTTACTTACAGAATGCGGAAGCTCACAGAAGCTAGGAGCTTACAGAAGACCTGTTACTTACAGAAGGCGGAAGCTCACAGAAGTTACTTACAGAAGGCGGAAGCTCACAGAAGCTAGGAGCTTACAGAAGCCCGTTACTTACAGAATGCGGAAGCTCACAGAAGCTAGGAGCTTACAGAAGCCCGTTACTTACAGAAGGTGGAAGCTCACAGAAGCTAGGAGCTTACAGAAGCCCGTTACTTACAGAAGGCGGAAGCTCACAGAAGCTAGGAGCTTACAGAAGCCCGTTACTTACAGAATGCGGAAGCTCACAGAAGCTAGGAGCTTACAGAAGCCCGTTACTTACAGAAGGCTGAAGCTCACAGAAGCCCGTTACTTACTTACATAAGGGGAAAGCTCACAGAAGCTCACTTCGCTGCCACTCAGCCAAATCCCATGCAGGGACTTAAACAATCATCGCACTCTTTCTTGTCTGTATAAAAAGCCCGCTACATTGGAGTTTCGAAGGGCTTGATGGAATGTAACGAAAGATTTATCAACTAGTCCCGAAAATATTACGCGTTAAAAACTCATATGAATGAGCTCAGTCTGTTTATAAATTTGTTTATTCTATGATATTCTCATTCCCACCACGGTTAACCGTAATAACCATTGTGTTCGCTAAAACTCAACCTACTCCCATGGAATATCATCGAACTCGACAGTCCCTGCATAGAAATGGAGTTTCGTGCAATACATTCAGTCAGAGGTCTGTTCGTTTTTAATATATCGTGCGGACAGACAGACAGACTGGAATGGTATTTTCCAGTCCTCGAATGATATACTTTGGTAACACTGAGCCAACAACTGAAAGAAAAAAACTAATATCTACTACAAATTAATGTGTTATTTTCCAAGTCGAAGATGCAACGTCACCAATAACGTGAAGGTCAGTCATTTGTGAAATTTTGCAATTTACTACTGGACTATTTCAAAGCTCGTAAACGAAATAGATTGCGTACTTTTGCATTTTACATTGTTACATTTGCTAAACCATTGTCTGCATGTACAGTGTAAATACACTTTATGTGTTGTTGGTACCAACCGTTGCTCAGTGACAAGTCCTTAGTTCCATTACACTAAGAATTACTTTCAAGATAACGTTTATTAGTAAATGTTCTGTCCCGTAAATACTGGCTTGAAGCTTAGTTTATTCAATTTTGACTATTCCATTTAATCAGGTTTTTTAAGATGACAAATTTAATTTATTCATTACTTTAAATAAAATAACTATCCATCTTCTTTATACATTATGCTATCTAAAATCAATCCTTATCTCTTTGATTTCATATTTATTCCATATTACTGTTAAAATGAGATAAATACGAGGGGTAAGTTCATTAAGTGTAATGTCGGATTTACTTAAAAGAAAACCAGTAGAGTAAAATTACCAAATGTGTAGCCTGTCATATGTTCTACTGCATTTTTTATTGAATGTTAGCAGTTTTATTTGTTAGTATTGCATAACTGAATGAAAACATAATTCGATTATTTATTGAAGGATGAGCTCTTCTTTTTGGAAAACTTATCGGAATCAAATTGTTGATTCACACCTCACGATGGCATCTTTGGTGTCAAAATGCCTCGTATGAAAAATTAAATTATTGGATAATTGTGAGTTTTCTTTTATAAAAGATTTCTTTTATAATATAAAATAATTCGATTTGCTTCATATTGCAGTTTTGACACAACTATTCGCAGTGTTAAATAAAACAAATATTAATAGTCATATAGCGATTAGATGCCATAACATTTTAACAACGTTATAACTGACTGTCAGGTTGTTTCTTCCACCGGTGGAAGGAGGTACCTAAGGCAATTCCAGTTCCCCCTCCGTCGGTCTCAAGTCAAGAGGCGCCTGATAACAAGACGGCAAACAAACAAACAGGTGTTAGCACGCAGAGACAATGAATGTGGAGAGAGGGCGCGGGCGTCGCTTCAGCGGGCGACCGGAGTGCGGAGTGTGGAGTGTGGAGTGCGGAGTGCCGAGTCAGTCAGCAGTGTGACTCGCGGCGGGAGACGTGTGACATCACCCGGGGTCAAGTGTGCCACGAGTGGGGGAGTGATAACAGTGATAACGGGTTATCGTGTTGAGATATCTCAGTGTCGTGCACTCGTTGTGTGATCGTTCACTTTCACAGGACGTAAGATCGTGTTAGAATAAACTATTCTGTAAGCACTTTAGCAAATGTTTAAAATTAATTAAAAATGATTCAGCTCGTTACCAGCTCAATTTAAATAGCTTTGCCAATTATCTGTGTCACAGCGGATTTCAAAGTGTACTTAATAAGTCTAAGAACCATGTAGACGTTCCCATATTGATTCTTACTTGTTAATAACTGTAATACTTAACTTGCCTGCTATAAATCCGGAAATAATGGCAAACCCCAAAATTATTACTTGAGATAGTAGTCTAATCGGTTGTAGTAGTAATTCATTTCAATTTGAATATTTCTTTAATCTTTAGTCAAATAGAAGTGTTTACTGTTTTTCTCAATGGTGAAAACAATATTGGACTAAGATCTAACTTACTGTAAGGTAACAACGATTAAGAAATGTTTCCATTACTTGAAACTTACACTTTTATAACCACCATTAAAGATAACTATAACTGAGTTTTATTCCATATTGTAGCAATGTTTCCGATGTTACTTAGTTGGCGACACAATCGATATTTCATTTGGTTGCGTAAAAAACGAATCTCTCACTTTTTGTACTATCTACGCTTGTGCTGGTTTTATTCAGGGCTGTTGTAAAATATGATCATTCATAAACTTGTACAACGTAAGCAGGGTATTTTCACGGAAAGGGTAAAATTAGTCCAGAGGTGAGGTGATGAGAGTTGTTAGAGTGCGGTGTCCAATTAAATTCAAATAATGTCACATGACCACTACATGTGTTTCTGCTTAATCATTTCAATACAGAGTCAAAACATACATATTAACAATCATTCCTAGGTATTTTCTAGGTAAAATGTTATTTGCTCTATTGATCGAAAGAGAACATGCATTAGAAAGAACTTATATGTTAACAATTATGTCGCAATACAATTCTTTGCAAAAGTATAATTAAAACAACTCCTGTCGTAGATGAAAACACAACATTTTGTTTACTGTAGAAAATTTAATGATAATTTATTTATATTTTAAATTAAATATAAATAATATATTTAAAAAGGATTTCGTTGGACTTTGTTTCAATTCTGCGATGTTTTACTTACCTGGCCTTTAACCAAGAGCGGAACAATTTTATGGCGAGTAAACGTCAGAAGTGAAGTAAGGTGTTGGCAACAGAAGAAGATCATTAAGGCAGGATTTCTTTGAGTATCATCTGGTAAAGGCTGGATTCAAGTTAAAAAGTCATAAAGAATACAGCGTTAATCGCTTTACAAATATCCGGGGAAGTACAACTTTATCTTTTTATGTAACAAATTTATTTCAGACTTGAAATATGTTATTTGTGAATTAGTAAGCTTAAACTTGGCCAAGAGTAACGTAGTCATGGATATTTGCATTATTATTCTTAACTGTAGCTATAAATTGAAACGCTATGGTTATGTACAATACATTTATAATCATTCAGAGTTTATCTCAGTTACTACTTAACAGTGCTGAATCAATAAGGCCTAATGTAGCATGGATTATACCTAACTACATAAAATATCTATAGTTTAGACGTATATTTTGTCCTATTCAAATGTTATTTTGCTTCCAATCTAGAATTTTAAATATAATTTCCCACACAGGTTGATTAACTGTTTTAGAATGCCTTTTAAAGTACTTATTTGAATTTTACTACATAAATACATGATTTTTGTTGTTTGCGGAATCCATATGTACAATCAGGTGTGGTGCAATCGGTGTTCGGTTCAATCAATTTCTTTTTACATTTTAAAAATATCATAGTCTCTGAAATCCTTTCCCAAAGACGAGAGATTGGAGCTTCGTGTAATCAGGCTCACAGAAATATGGCTTAAGATAAGAATATTAAATTGTTACAATATGTGGCACAAATGGAGTGACATCCTTTTTACGCATAAAGTATTTAATTCCTTAAGGTGTGTTTTATTAAAAATCAAAAACTTACATTACATTAAAAGTGTATTCTCTTTTAATAAACTTTAAAGCAAAATCACTCTGAAACACCAACTTGTATACTACGTTTTAAATTAGTTTTTAATGACGGAAGGAATGTGAAGGAAACAGGAGTTTTTCGCACATTGTCCATCGTTCAGTGATATAAAACATTTGTAACACTACGTTTCGAGATCTGCAGTCTAATCTTTTCCTCAAGTGAATAACTATATAATTATTTGTTAGGTAGTTATTAACCTGGGGAAGAGATCAGAGTGCAGATCTCGAAACGTAGTGTTACTGATTTTTTGTATAACTCGTATTCATAATGTACGAACATTACATCCTTATCTTCAGCAGTTTTTCCTTGCCTAAGTACTTCAAAACGTCTCTAAATCCTCATGTTTTTATAGTTCTGCCCACAAGAAAATTATCTTTAAAAGAATTTATCAGAAATTTTTGAAAATATTCCAACAAAGATTCATTGCATAAACTTAAAAATTTTACATTTATCACATTGAACCTTTTAAGAGATACTCACAAGACTATTTATATTTTAGTGATATTTTTAATGTTATAAACATCTGCAAAACATTTAAAATCTCACTAAGTATCATATGCGGCTCGTTATTTAGCATTTCTTAACTTTAGCTAACTAACAATATCTCTACAGAAGCTCCCATACAGTTTATTTTTTCCATTTTACTTATACGATTATTTATCGTTAATGTAAACAATGCGAATAATTGTTCACGAACAACCATGGTCTGAAGAAGTAGACCTAAGTATATCCAACATGAAGGAAACAGGATTTTTCCGGACATTTGCCATCGTTCAGTGAAACAAGAAAACAGTAACACTACGTTTCGAGATCTGCAATCTGATCTCTTCTTCAGGTAAAGAACTAACCTAATACATAATTACAAACTAAGTTAAAATAAACAAATCTTACTAAAGCGTTGTGGCACGCCTAAGTCAGGAATCACAACCTACATGTTGTTGTCAACTTCACTAACACTAAAGACATGCACTTAATACAAAACTATACAAAACACTAATCATTTAGTAAGATTTGTTTATTTTAACTTAGTTTGTAATTATGTATTAGGTTAGTTCTTTACCTGAAGAAGAGATCAGATTGCAGATCTCGAAACGTAGTGTTACTGTTTTCTTGTTTCACTGAACGATGGCAAATGTCCGGAAAAATCCTGTTTCCTTCACAATCCTTCCATCGTCAAAAATAACCTTTAAACAAAGAAGTATATCCAACATTATATGAAACGTGAAAGGTCAGCAAGAAGTAAATTATTGCAGATTTTATCCGTTGCTAGAAAGAAATAGCGTGACCATACTTTGGTTAGGTTAATATTTTAAATTTAACTGTCAAAGCTTTGTAAGATATCTTTTGACAATAAACAGAAATAAAGAAAAGGTTTCATTTCTTTCCTCGAGTAATTATTTGGAGTCATGTTAGGTCCTACTTGTGTAGCCAGGTGTTAGGACATACGGCTTTAAGGAAATTAAAGTAAATACATACTTATTCATGTATACCTTCAGGAAACTATGATTTTTTAATTTATGTTATTTCGTGGTTTTATCCTTAAATTGCATGTTCTTTCCTTTTGTCCTTTATACTTAATCTTCAACGTCAATTTTTTAAAGATGGTCAATTTACTACTTTAATAATAATGAAAAAACTACATGTTTCCCTTTTCAAGATAAGGCTGTGACACGAAATTAAAAAGGAAAGAACTGATATTTCATAAACTATTGTGCTTTTATAATCAAATATATAAAAAAAACCTAACTACTCTAAACCTGAGTGAAATATAAATTCAAATAAAATCCAAGTACTTATAATAGTTTGACAGAAGATAAGAAAGTATTTCTGGTTTCCGAACAATCTGACATTGGATGGCAAGAATGACAAACATAGCTCGAGCAGTGCCTATAACGTCACAAAATGAAATTCTAGACGGTCTGATTAAAAATTCCTGAGAGCTATCAAGTACTCATTTGCATAGATCTATTCTATACGAAAGATTTGAAGTTCCTAGCCTGTTTACCAGTTGTCAAAAACTCATTTGAATAGATTTGTTCTATTCGAAATAATTGAAGTTCCAAGCCTTGGCGAACAGTCGTAAGTCCTTTATCTTTATAGCGATAAGAAGTGTGTCGAATATTTTCACTAATAACGCCATGAAACACCATGTTAAGCACGGTGCCAACTACGACTGCTCCAGTCCAGCCCAGCCCGGACCGTCGCGGCCTTTTTGTGGTCGAAATATACGTAATCAAGCGGACACGCGCCCATTATGACCGGCCCGGCTTTTTTGTGGTCGAAATATACGTAAACAAGCGGACACGCGCCCATTGTGACCGGCCCGGCTTTTTGTGGTCGAAATATACGTAATCAAACGGTCACGCGCCCATTGTGACCGGCCCGGCTTTTTTGTGGTCGAAATATACGTAATCAAGCGGACACGCGCCCATTGCGACCGGCCCGGCCTTTTCGTGGTCGAAATATATGCAATTAAACGGACATGCGCCCACTGCGACCGGTCCGGCCTGGCCTTCTATACACTGCCAAAATGCATGTGATTAAGTGGACACTTCGCCCGTTACGACAGGCCCGGCCCACGGGGTATCGGCACAGTCGACTAAGGATACACCGGGCCGGGCTGGGCCGGTCGCACAGTGGGTTCCGAGCATTAGTAGTCGCTAATGTAGTATAATGTACTGTATAAACTTGTTTTAAATCGGAGAGTATATAACAGAATTCAACCCTGAAAGTATAATACAGTAACTAACTTGTTTCAGCAAAACTTTAAAATATTTTGAATATTTTAACATGCAGAATCATATTCGTATATGTTCAAATTAAATTGCAGAAAATAGTTTATTTACGTTCTACACGCCGGTTGGTTCGTTTATACCTTTTATTGTTTATACAACATTTTTAATATGTAGCCTAGAGTACAAAACGAATTTTACTTGTTTTAAATAGAAAATTATTTTATAATGTATAATCCAACTGTACTGTTCATACTTCGCAATGACCCATAACTAGGTGTATGCTAAGTTTGAATACATTGGTCTTGGTTATATCAGGAAGAGGTTATAACAGCGCCTGGTTCAAACCAAATTAAATGCATGTCTCCAAGATCCAGATCAAGTTAAATTAGTCCTCTATACCCCGGCATTGTTATTGTGCCCTATGTAATGTTTACTAATTGAAAGGTTATGTTGAACTTCTTGCCGTTATAAAGTTTGCAGAGAATGGTTATTTAAAAAGTTTGTATTTATAAGCTCAATACCATTAGTTACGCTCAAACGTTTCTGTTTTCAAAACAATTGTTATCTATCTAGGAAAACTTACTCTGCAAATTACTTTAGATGCCAATAGTTTTCTCTTTATGTAATCAAATCTTTATCTAGTACGTATATTTTATACCAATGTCTCATAAATGCATACAAATAAAGAAATACGTTGCATATCAATACTATAAAACCGTAAATAATTAATTACTATACTTTTCATTGAAATGTGACTTTACTTTTAAGCGTATTAAACATATATTCTTTGGTTGTAGAGATGACTATGTCACACTGCATATTATATATTATAGTTAGAGTTAGATTATATTATATGTATAACAGACACTCATTAAATAATTACTCCGTCAATACCTCTGTCGGATTCTTACGATATTGCTTAGCACTTCAATTATAATTCTTTTATCATTGCATAAAACCACTAAAAACTCGATAAACGGCACTGAGTGATTATTTTATCCAGTGTGTATACCAAACATTTGAATGTCATTTAGATTATAACTCATAGAAATGGTATTATAACACTGAACATGTATAATTTCAAATGATGTATGAAAATACAGACTGATAAAAGACTTGCAGCAGACACGTTTGGAAGTGCGCATTTGACTTGATTGAACGTTTCACCCATGCTTCAGTTTACAATTGTTACAAGACTATACATAATCTGAAACTAAATGTTTAAAACGTCCCTCCATCTGAAGAAGTAATAGTATTTTTAGCGTAAATATCTATATCGATGTTGGAGTGAGGGCGGGGTTGTTTCAGCTTCACAGTTATGCGTGATGTTTAGATTTCGAAAGAAACGACATAACCTTTGCACAATTTTTCTAGAAGAATTCTAGTTATGAACGCTGTGTTCGTTTTTGGTTTCGTTAGTTTATGTAATCATTGATGCCGATGGTCCAGTTGTGTTAGTGGCGGCGTATTATACTTCAGCCGTATTTAATAGTTTAATACCAATTATCATCTAAATCAATAATACAATATTTATTAAAAGTCCAAGGGCATTGTACAACTAACCACGCAGATCTTTATTTTGGTGTAAGAAACACAGTATAAAGAAATATAGGAAATTTATGTTTGAAGTCAAAACATGTAGCAACTTAAATTAGCTCAATAACGTTTTGTGACTAATATAAGCATTGCAGTGTATGATCTGTTACTTTAAATTGTGGTAAAAAACTATATTAGCATATTTTTTTATTATTTAGCTGAACAATATGGACATAGAAAGGTCATGGCGTGTTACACCTCCATTCCCCGTCTATGTACAGGAACACATTGCTCCGTAAACGATGGGCAGAGTGCTTTTGGCTTTCTTGGGCTCATTCAGGGTTCACCTTTGTGACCACTATTCTTTCTCTTAGTGAATTCCTTTAGGAGGATAAGTGAAGTGGTCCGTTGAATACTCGTGGAACGAAATAAGACTTACAAAGTAATAGAATGTTTTATAGGGTATTAATAAGTTATTCTCTCATATTAGAGCTCTCCTATTATTGACGTTAATCCTCAAATACATAAATTACTCGACTAGTTGTTACTCTCGGCATTACACGCTCCACAGTACAACAATCTTACGTCGCTGGTAATACGTTTCTGAATGGTTACTAAAGTATTTCAGAAATACGACTGCGCCTTTAGATATCTTCACAATGGCCAAAACCACTTTCGAAGTGCGCATTTGACTTGAGTGAACGTAGCATGTGATATGCTAGGTTAGGAGCCCTTAGAATATAATTAGTGAGCCTTTAACATATAATAAAAATTGTGTGCAAAGTTTGTTTCACATTTGCAAGAGTAATTTAAGAGATTTCTAATCGCAAATTCTTATAACTCTAGTTTCCAAACCTAAATATTTTTCTCTGATTAACGCCAAACAATTTTCATTGACCAAACCTTTGTTATTGTTATACCAATTGACTATAAACTCAATAATAAGACTGAATTTCTTAGGAATACTTTGTACAGTTTCAAAAACAGTTTGTGAATTAATGTACATCTCAAACGTTTAAACGATATATTTACGTTTAATTGAAACGTTTATGTCAATTCTGTCAAATTAAAAACTCAAATCAGTGGTAATTGAGAAATATTGCTTGAAATATCTGTAATAAATTTAAAACAGGTTTCTATGTTAATAATTTCTATATTGCGTTATGAAATAATATATTGAACAAAAATTATAATTAAGAAACTGGTTAGGAATTCCAGAGTAACTGTTTTTAATTATATGTTGTCGGTCATTTATAACATTAAAGATAATTAATGATCAAGGACGCTTTCAAAGTTATTTTCGAATATTATAATATGTAAAGGTTCTATACAAATACACAGTCTCCCCAGACTATAGTATTCAAAGTACTAGTATTAACAGACAGCATATGTAATGTGTTTGTGATCTGTTTATAATTCACCCTTCCGTAATTGGATGTTACCGTAAGGTTAACAACAACTCCTCATTATCCCTGGTTCACTAACAAGAGTGATTTCGTTGTAATTGTTATTCTTGCCATATAGTGACAATGTTATTTACGAATTCAGGACGCTAGATAACCGAATTACCAACCCAAATAACACAGATGGCCAAGAATTTGTAAACAGCAGAGTAGTAAACAGAGGTTATATATCCAAGTCCATAAAACATTATGAGTGTTCTATTTCAAAAGCCATATACCCTAACTCACGTGTTAGATATCGAATCTCAAAATAAATTGAATTTTATCTAAGTGTCCATAGCCATCATTTTAGTATATATATACATTAAGCGTTGTATACAATTTATTCCAGATTATTAAAATAAATCACTAAGGATATATTTAAATTATCATTTTGTGTGCATCATTAATAGGAGTTAAGTATTGTGTTGAAATTAAAATCGTGTTGCTCTTCCTGAATTTTTCTACACTGGCCTGTATACGAACAATACATTCATAATACATAATAAAAATCAATAAATATGTAGTATTATTAATATAGCCAGGTACAGGAAAAATGTTTTACGAATCGTATCGTATTAAGTTTTCCAATCCGTATCATTTCGACCAATCTTTCACACCAAAGCCACTCGACGCTAAGTTAAGCGTACCATATTCTAAAAAACGAAAACACCTTTGAAGGTTCCATTGATGCTAAACAATAAATAAGTAATAATTATATCATTAAAATAGAACCATGGCCATCTTATGAAATGAGCCGAATTTGAGGGTTGAAATATTTCTCTTAGGTGGAAATGTGAGTAGGGTATGGAACTAAACGAATAGATAAAGAGGATTAGTAATAAAAAACCTTGTTTTCGCTATTTGTTTTCCAGTCGTTTTCCTTTTGTAAGAATACGTAGAAGCTATGGTGTTGTAAATAGAAGACGTAATTAATACCGTTATATCTTATAAATTACAGGCTAGGCTCTTTATAAATCAGTGTTAAATAATGAATACGTTTAATGAAATAAAACTAAATATCAACTACAATATTTGGTGTATTCGACCTCGTAATATGAAATTGTTCAATTTACAGGACTAATCTTACTATGACTGATCTGTCTGAAATGATTTACTGTTTAAATAGGTTACTTTACAAACATGCAACGATATTTAATTGAATTTATCGTGTACCGGGATAATGGAAAAGTATTAATTTTATTCCATTTCCAACTTATAATACTAGAAGAAAGAGTTAATAATACAGAGTTAATAACTATACTACGGTTCATAGTTAATATTAAATCTCAAACTATCGTATTGACCTCATTTGGAACTCGCTGTTCTTCCAGTAGACAAAAGTGTCCCATTTATGCCAAAGTTAGTTCTTTAAATGAAGAACCAACTGCCTGGGGATCATTACCAAAATATTCTCACAATTTCCAGATGGTTTTTCTTTGAGTTTTTTTTTTTAGTTGTTGACTTTACAGATGTGATCTATGTTTTCCAAAGCTAAGTATTTATTTGGTTACAAGGTTTTTATATGGGATCCAACGAATTATATAAAACATTTCCGAAGTTATATTTTTACAAAAAGAATATTGGAATTAATAAAAGTTACGTAAACAATTAGTGGCATATTCACAATTGAAATACCGAACATAAAATGCTTCAATCATTCCAGTGCACGGCCAGGATATCATATCGGTATTTATCCAACATCTCTGATGGGTCTTATCTTTCAAATCAGTTGATCACAACAAACGTTTGCAGAACAGCACATTCATTCTACATCAAATATTTATAATAAACTTGCAATTCAGCTGTAGTAGTATATTTATGTTGCATTCCTAAAACGGGGTTTTAATCCGTTTCAAATAGTTCTACACCTACTGGGTAGTATGTTGGGATATATCTTATAGTTCTTCAGAAATGCTTTTGTACAGTTGGAATTTAAAATTCATATATGTGTGGTATAAATCATCCCATCTATCTTACAATATATACAGTATACTCATAAATCAATCATAAATACATCATAAATGTTATTATATATATATATATAAAACATATATATATCAAATCCATCAGTGATGCAACATAATATGTTGGTTAATACAATCTATAGATGCATTCGGGCTTTTGCACTCCCCCTCCCCTTACAAGTGCCCTTTGAAAGCTATAGAAAGCTTTTTTTAAGCAAATAATCGTATACGTTACATTAAAACGTGTTTGTATTTTATACATTTATTATGTATTCAGAAAGTCGGAAATTATGAATACTATTGGAGTTTTTTATGTGAGCTTATGTGTAGTTTTAGATCAAAGATGGGTTATCCATTACAGTCAATGAAGAAAATATTTTATTATTTCTAAAATAAGCAAGGAAGCGTAGAGATTTATTTTTAATCTGTATGAGCTAGACGGTGGCCTTCATTACGCTTGCGGATCGTCAGCTAGAGAAGCCGGTACTAAAAGAGCCTGATAACATTTGAGGCGGGGTTGCCATATCGCTGCTCACCACCAACTGTTCCCTAATTTTCAGACGGATCAGTTTTTTTATACATGTAAAACTGGAAACAGTGTTCAGTGCGGGGTGCAGAGGGAGGATTTAAACGCAACAACCACCAGCAGACTATTTTGTTTCTAGTAAATCTAGATCATATTTTATATGATCTAGATACATTTTACCGACCTTTCCTGGAAAATATCACACTTACTTTCCAAGAATAGAGACCCTAATAGAAGTTGCATCTACAATAGAAGGATCTCTCTTCCAATTCAGTTCACGGAGGAGCCGTTGTATTTATCTAGGAGGTCATGTATGCAAGTTTGCTCGTCGTAGTTTTTGTCCAGACATACAAAGTATATTAATATAAATCGTGCCTTTCAGTTAAATATATAGCATTAATTGTAAGTTAGTAACGTTATAATTGGTTTTTAATTACAATTTCGATTATACTATTTTTCCATATACTTATCCCTGTTGTCAGTTTTACTTATTGATATTTAAAATGTATATTAAATGTTTGTTTTTTTTTTAATTCCAAATGTCGAAGTGCATATTTTATTCAAAAATTAAATAAAAAGTAACCAAAAATCTTTTTTAATACATTTTCAATAAAATTACTAAAAACTATTTTGATCCAACCAATAGTTCACTGCCTTTAAATTTGATGGTTATTCGATTGTCATAATAATTTCATGAATTTTATAACTACGTTTTACATAGTATTATATATTCATTTTAACAATTTACTTATTTAGCATAAAATAAATTTAACATATCAATAAATGTTACAATTAGCATAAATGAGGGTACTAAGTTCTAAAATCGAAATATAAATTTCTAGTTCGAAATAATAAATAAATAGAGGTTTTAGAAATACCTCGTATTTGGTTCCGGAATCAAGGACTATCGTGGTTTTTTAATATAAGGTAGTCAAAATAAAAACGTGTGTGGGAGTCAAAATCAATTTTTAACATCGACTTTCCACTTCAGTTTTTTAATTTACATAATGGTTTTCATACCCAGTAATTTAACACACATTTTATAAAAGTTGTTTTATAATTGTTTTAATGCAAGTAAACTTCAAAATATTATTTAAAACACATACACCTATCTTATTTTAACAATTTACTGTCAATAATTTTTGGAAATGTAATGGATACGATTAGTGGTCCGTGTTTTGAAACTTCTATGAGTCGTGGAATAAACGAACAGAAAAACAGACACACGTTAGCTTTTTACTCTAACAACTCTTAAGCAAAACAAGCTTGTTACGTTCGGTCAGCATAAAGCTGTGAATGGGTTTATTTCTGGTTTCGTTTCACATCATTCACTGATGAAAATTGCCCACTTGTGTTTCAAAACCTAATCTCTGTAGCATTTAAACAGAGTACAAATAATTAAACATTAAAAATATTTAACTGCATGGAGCTTCAGTGCTATATTTTAATAACTTTATTATATTATTTGAATTTTTTTTAATTGGCTTTGTTACATTTTTATGATACTTTATATTACATTTTGCCTCTTGTATTGTTACTTTGGCTACTCGAAACACAATAAAACGCTGGAAGTCTGTATAGCGTTATTTAATATTATTAGAACATTAGAGCATAAATCTGCAAAACAGCGTAGTGTAATGGTTCGTACCCAACATGGCCGTTCCACTTGTACTTTGTCCGGCTAATTCCCAGCAACTAACACCCACTAGAGCCGATTATTGCACAGCTGTCAGCATCCTACAGTCCGCTAACTGAAAATAGGACACTATAAATAGCAAACGTTCTGTAGTGAAAACTTTATAATCATGTTGGTTAATGTTTCATGTGGGTATATCTATGGGAATTTTATTCATCTCTCGCCCTAAAAATACGGTCGTTAGAATAGAACGACATATGAATAAGCAACTGTTTTACCCAATGATTTTTTTCTGTTGATGATTTCATTTTATGATTTTGGTTAATATTATGTGGTGTTACATATTTTCCTTTTCTCTATAGACAGGTTCTCCGTAGAAATCCGTCGTGGTGATACAAAAGTTATAATCACACGAATTAAATATCTACTGAAAGTCATTCCAGCCATAAAATCGTGGTTTTCATTACTAGAAACAAAATTAGTGTTTTCATTGCACAAACGTAGGCCTACTTTTCGAGCGAGGCGAAGCCGATCTCAGAATACGACAACGCGCCGGAACACTTTTATATTGCGTATGATGAACAACGTGTACCAACATACCGGAAACAAAATTTAAAACTTATTCACGTTTCAGTTAATTTTTATTATACTGTCCATTTTACGTTTCAAAACTATTATACGTTTTGTTCAATTATATCTACTAGTGCAAAAACAAAATTAGTGTAGTGAAAAAATTGAATTGTGCGCAAGATGATTGTTTCAGATACTTATTACGAGGTTACACGAAACATTCACTTCGTGGACTTACTTAATGTATCAAAAACAGTTATTTGTACAGTTGATAAAAACACTATGTAAGTGGTTGCTCTTGTGTTATACTTCGGTCGTATTTCCTCACTTATGTACGCGTATTTATCAATATTGTATTTATTATTGTACCACATAATTTCCATTGTCATAATGATTTTGGAATACATCAGGCTCAAGACATGGAATAAGATATCAAGTCTAAGTTATGTAAGTAGGTTTCAAGCCCTTTTACCAAGTAAGTTAACCACGTTTACCCACAGCCATTAGCTTAACTTTGCACTTTTCTTGAGCAGAATTCAATCTCCAAGGATCATGTCATAAGTTTCTAAAAACGAGCATACTTTAATCCTGTACTTTCAGGCTTATGTAAGCGTATTGCCATTTATTTTACAGTTATTGAATTTATAACCCCGATTCCTTAATGTGTTTCTGTTGGAAAGTTGTTGCCTTCTTCATGCTGCTTATAGATGCACTTTAAGTCTTTTCTGAATTATTTCCTGTTTCATGTTGCCAGCAAGGTAAGCGGACTATGTCATAAACAGAAAAGTACAGAAACACCATATAAAAGTAGGAAAGTTATCACACCCGTATTATTTATTCACATTAACTCCACGTGTGAGAATATTGGACAAATTATTTAATCTCTTCCTGCTCCTGTAATTTTATTAGTCATAGTTTTACCACTAAAACTTTTCGTGAACCATAAGAACAATGTAAAAAATATTGCCAAATTCTATAGAGTGACGTGCACCATAATCAAACTCGATTCCTATTTAAATTCCTATTGACTTGTAGATAAATATATTGACAACTAAAAAAATATAAATAGTAGAATATGATTTAATTGTACGGAAATACAGATAAATACACAGACAGACAGAACATTTCTACCGCTTCCAGTTAAAAATATTTGGCTCGCTAAGCAACTTTTGAAGATAACTGAAGTGAAATTGTAATACCCTAATAAGGTAATTGCAACTTTTGTAATCATGGATGAGAAAGGTTTAAATTCATCAAAGCCACATACAAAGTCAACCCTGTTTAGGTGCGTATTTCCCAACACATCTTTATGTTTTTTAATAAGTCAAATTTGGCTCCTTCAATTAAAACTCTTGATTATTGTCATTTCTTTGTACACTCGAGGAGGTTCAAAAAAGTATGTTGTAGTTAGCTGGTATTTAAGACTTATTTGTTTGCTTTACGGTTAATTATATGGGTTATAAGACAAATGTGATCTCTTTTGAACCACCCATTTTTACTCCCCGGAGACTATCGATTTATTTCTTCGAGTAAATATCTCTATCAATTCCAAGAAGAACTAGGTGCGTTTTTATACATTGAATATTGTCTCCTGGACCATTATTACAGGCGATCTGGGGGGATTTAAATATAATTATACACCTTAAGTGTTAGACGAGATATAAATTGTGTTAAAATTTTTTGTGATGCACCATTCTTTATTGCAACTTTATAAGGTAGGATATCTAAAGTTAAGAGTTATATACAAATTTAATTTTACTGTAGCTACTATTTTCTGTTTTAAAATTATTAGTTTTGTTACTCATTTTCAGATGTTTTAATTTTGCACTCATACACAGCAGTTTGTCACACTAACAGTGATAACCTTCTTCGTTTAAGGCTTGTTATTGGCGATGAAAGGTTTGAAAGGACAACAGGATTTTGGAATTTTGCCTTCGGTATATGTTAAAAAAATGTATAACACAATGTTTCGAGGATTGAAATCTATCCTCTTCATCAGGTGACAAGATAATTAGTACATACAAATTAGAACTAGAAGTTATGGACAGCCTATAAAATAGAAAGGAAAATAAAAGAAAAAAATTAACATACCTGAAAACGTGCTTGTAACTTGTATTCTGTGCAGTGACAACGTCTGTGTTTATATTCTTTTGTTTGGAATCCAAGGAGTGCTCGGGTACGTTTAATATTTTCTCTGTCTTTCTTTTCTTCTTTTACTGGTAGTCCATTGCTATACATTCTAGTTTTTACGTTTAAATTATCTTCTCCCTTGACGAAGAGAACGGATTTCAATCCTCAAAACGTTGTATAATACGTTTTGTAACACAAAGATTGCAAATTTCTGAATTACTATAATCCTTCCATATCCATTCCTATTAGGTATGGTAATTGTGGAGAAAAGCACATTCCGAGAGCGGGGACATAATCCGCTTGTTTACATAGTGGGACCATAAAGAACTTACGTTATTTGTCACAACGCCGTTAACTTGGCCGGCCATGTTGCTATTGATTTACTATATTTCACTTAACGCTCTCATTAGCCCACGTAGCTGTTTGTTATCGTGTGTAGTACGTACTAAATAGTTCCTCTGTTCTTCCGTTGCTAACAACACAACATTATTGCATTGTAAAGGGACTCGAGGGGAAAGTATAATGGTATTGGATCGGAAGAAATAAAGTAGCAGTATTCATACAAAATTACGTCATATTTCAGCCAGGAGAGGATGTGATGGCCCTCATATTTCACCTAATATAGTCTGCACTGCGTCAGGGACGTCTTCAAGAAAATTGAGATTTATCTAGGACACAATTTGTATGACTGAGACACCGTACTGTAACAGGAATGGTAATGATGTTCTCCGTACGTAACATATCTGTCAGTGTGCAAGCCACTCAGTTAACATAGTCTGCCTCTTCGAATTACGATGTCCTTCATGAGTATCGAGATAACAAGGCAGGAATATGGCAGGACATCGTAACAGGGTTTATTAAGTTTCAAGTTTTTGACGTCATCACAGTAGAATGTAGTAAATTACATCAACGAAAAGTCACCACCAAATATACTAAAAGTAGCCCTGTAATCATTCCAAGGAGACAGCTGCCTCCCTCAACCCCTCCCGAGCTAGTTGGAGTCTAAAGACGTATCCTTGGCGACCAAGATCAAATAAAGAATAATATGTTCTATAATCATTTTACATTTTTGCTGTATAGAAACGTCAACCTAATCTTAGGTTAATTCGTTTTTGAAACATCCTCCTGCTTCATGGCATGACGAATGAAAACTCAATGTCAGAGCATGACCCAACTCTGAGTTTTTACTAAATTCTATAAAATGCGTCTCACAGTTCTCTAATATATATATATATATATATATATATATATATATATATATATATATATATATATATATATATTAATTTGTTTATAACAATTGATTTATTGTAAAGGAAACAGGATCTTTCCTGACATTTCCCATCGTTCAATGATATAGAAAATCAGTAATGCTTTATTTCGAAATCTAAAATTTAATCTCTTCTTCAATTAAGTAACTAACCTAAAACATAATTACAATCTAGTTTACAATAACAAATCATACCAGAGCGTTGTGACACGCAGTCAGGAATACAACCACAATGTTGAGTGTCAACTTCAATAACTCTAATCAGGCACTTAATAAAAACAAACACAACATTAATTACTAAAACTGAACTGCAGAATATAGGTTACAATAGGTATGACTCCGTCGACCAAGTACCTACAACTGACCAGAGGCCAATAAATAGTAAATGGCAATTGTCACGGCAGAAACAAGGGTAACTTAAAATGAGGGAACGGGTTTTAATTATTTCTTCATTCTAGATGAACTTCTTAAAACCATACTGTGGCTCCACATTGGTTTATTACCTAATTTGTTTGATACTTTTGGTTATATTTTTAGTTTATTTTTAAAAATCGTCATTATCTCGGCTGATGGTTGACTGATTTTTTGTACCACTCAAAAATAGCAAATGTACGGAAAAATCCTATTTCCTTTACAAATGATATCCCACGAATAAGAAACACGAAGTATTTCCAGTAGCGTTCCAACTAGTGCTAACAATTATAGCCAAAATGGAAAAATCCTATTTCCTTTACAAATGATATCCCACGAATAAGAAACACGAAGTATTTCCAGTAGCGTTCCAACTAGTGCTAACAATGATAGCCAAAATTCCAACGCGGCAGCGTTGGCGCTTGTTACGTGGGCTGTAGGTAATCCATAAATCACGCACAGCGCCATAGTTAACGTATGGTTGGCAGTGACCGGCCGCGGTACAAAGGTGAACTGTTCTGGCCCAGGCGGTCAACTTGTTTGATGTATGACTTGGCCGACCAGAAACGTTTCATCACTTTTTGTGTCAGTTGTCACCAGCATATAATATGGATGACCCACATATCACTTTAAAAATATTTATGAACTTGAAAGGAATGCTGCAAAATTACATGCACTAACTGATATTTTAAATACGGTTTGACAACTAATTGAAGAGTGCAGTTGACTTCAAAAATTAAAAGCTATAGAGAGAAATTTTGATTATTTATGTGTATTCTGCTTTTCATATTGTTTTGTTGGTAGAGTTGTAAAGACTTGTGAGGTAAGCGAGTTGAAATTAAAGCTACTTTATGTTAAGTAATTTATAACGTTATCATTTTAGTAATGCTACTAAAATGGTCCTGGCTGTTACAATATATTCAGAACAATTCAGAATTTGGTTTTTACCTGTTGAATCTGGATTAGTTAGCTTTCGGTTTATTGATACCTCTTCGTCACAAATACAGCGTTCCAATTATTCGTCATTCAAAATTTTGCATTTTACTTTTTTTCATTTTTGTTTTGCATTATTTTCATTTTTCAATTTTTTAGCCGAAATTCTAACTATTTTTCATTTTAGATCTTGAAACATACATTGTTTAGTAACGTTATGATGACATTATCAGAATAGAGCTACAGCACTTCTGATTTTGTTTCACTCAAGGTGGTATTCATAGAAGAAATCGTAATTCGAAAATTATACAGTGCCTCAATCCAATTTCCGCTACCTTTGTTTATGCAACAAGTCGGTCGATGTGGAGAGTTGGACCTGTATCTCATAACTATGATAATTAGGCATGCATATTTCTTCATTAGCAAGGCTTTGCGCTGGTACCGTGTTTCCTCTTGCTGCCGTTTGAATATGTAAAAGTGTCAGCTGGCAGAGAGTCGGCCACAACAAAGGCAGGCGATAATTTCACTTTAACGAAGAGTTCATGAGATAAACAATAAAATTAGTACTTATGAAATATTTGATTCAGTTTCATTTAGTTTCTAAATGACACCGCGTGAGGCGTAAAAGCGTCGCTGAAATTGTAACATTTGAAATATAATTTTTTCATTTTATGATGGCTAAGTGGTATATCGTTATCCTTATTTTTTTATAAATTTGTTTATTCTGTGATTTTTTCGTTACGATCATGGTGTAATACCAATGACAAATTAACGTTTACAGTCCCTCGAGTCATGGCTGAGTGTTAGCGAAGTTGGAAAGTTAAGAGTTACCATTGTACTTTTTTAATGTAGACAGACATCAAGATTATACTGGCAACAATTTTAACAAATTATAAACAGTATTTTACCTAACCATTTTAATAAATGCTCTTCGTGCATTTGTTATTGTAAAATGGTAAGGTTTACCGAGCAAGTAGTAAACTTCCGCGTGTGTTGTCAAAGTAATCATGAGAGCGTTTCATCACGGTTGCTCAGACATGAAGTTGTCTGATAGCATCTCGTCGACCTTGGCTGTGATTGTTTGAAATATAAACGTGAAATAAAACTTTCCTACACTTCACCACGTGGCATAAAACAGCACAGACTGTCATAGCGAAGTGTCCTTGAACTATGATTGTATCATATATTTCAATATACGGTAGACTGTTTGTTGTTCTAGTTAAACATAAAAGTCTGAGTTCGTATTTTGAGAATGACATGAGTTAGATATGTTGGTGGCGGTTTTCTGTGACACATGACGTCTTCACTGAACCCTCGGTGACTTTTTACTTTTTGATTTCTTCCTTATCACCCTTGGACGGTAAGAAACTAATCCATATAGAAATAAAATCCAAATTTTAGTGGCCCAAACTCTTGTTTTTCTATAAAGAAAGGGAGGCGCCAATCTCCTTTTGCTTTACTTTGCTCTAATTATCTGCGCTTGAACCTTAAGAAACATAAATAAAAAGACATCGGGAATCCCTGTCAACTGGCCAAACAGCATTTAGAGTAATAGAGGCAGATTTATCGGTGTACAGGCCGTTTAGCAGTAACTGAGGAGCTATTATATTGTTTGTGTAGCCAGTGTAACGGCTAGTGGATCTCTGCCCTGTGCCATGTTTTGCCAAACTGTTTGCCAAGATCAGATCAGAGCCAACTGGTCACTCCCAGTATTTGGTATGTGCATTTGCGTTATTGTTGTTTTTTATTTTCCCAATATGTCAAATCATACATTAATATAAAACTAGGTATCAAATATTTAAATGCACAAACATCAGTTATTTGTGAATGTTGAATGTAGCTCCAGTTTTACCTTCCTCTTGGTGTAGCGCCTGAAATCTGAAAAAGTCAAAGACATCACTTCTGAAATTTGGAGTCAAGCTCGTCTGAAGAGATCCAAAACAAATTGGCAACAAAGATCAAAACGAATCATTTACGCCGTTTTGACACCTAGGTCAGATTCCAGACGTTGCACTAATATGAAGGTGAACTGGAGCTAAACTCAACATTTACATTGAATCAGCCCTTCCCAGCATAGTTAAGTTGTTTTTATTAGTTACTTTTAAGTTTAATCAAATTAGTTTGGACAACTTGTAAAACGAATTGACATACATTTATACTTCCAGAGGTATATCAAAAGGTGTAAGAATTAAGTATTATTTAATTGCACTTTCATATCCCTTAATACTCACAAGAAATATTAAATTGTCACATATTTTTCAAATATTCTGTGTTATTTTCTTTCTGAGGAGAGTAAATAATTAGTATCACTTTTTTAATCACCCCATACATATACCTGCTTAGACCATATCTGTCTATATATCCTTAATAATGTATTTAACAATGAATCAAGTCATAATTTCTGAATGTGTGTTTATTAAACAAAATTATATGCGTTAATGTACATGAAAACAATTTTTTGTATACAAAATTTATCGTTATTATTTCAAGGTAATGAATTCTGCTCTTGGGCTAAATTTCAACACTATATAAGTACGAAATTCATTGCCAATTATTGGATTTTGGAAATGTATATTAATAATTAATGTAATTATGTGAACAATCTTACTTTTAATGAAGGTATTATTTGAAGTTTGGTTTATGGGAAGCTTTCGGAGCGATATCCTTTCGGGATTTTAAGCTCCTAAGATGTCAGTCTCTAGAAGGCCAGCGTTGTAACTCGTCGTATAAAATGAAGCTAGATATTAAATATTAACTGCGCTATTTACTTTTTTCTCCCTCTGTCTCATATTCTCAAACCGGATTCATAAAATGATGAGTTTAGTAAGTTTGAAGTTATTGATTTTTGTAATTCAGTTTGTTGTTTAATAGTTATAAACCTTAGGCGTCAAAGTGTGTCAGGGGAATAATAAAATCAATATACTTCCTTATCATTTGTTCCATTCCTGTAGATCTTCATATGTTTATTTTGTTTTGAGAGGTTCTAAGAAGTATATACTTCGGGAATGTACGATGTTCTTCAGAAAGATGTAATAAATGTAATGTTTGTAGCAAACAAAATTTAATGAGGCCTACCTTCATATAACTTTTTCATTCTAATATTTTAAATTACGTAATATACATTAATATTAATTGAAAGTTGAATTATAATTTAAAATTAATAAATAATAGGTGGGTATTTACTATTTTTAAAGCTTCATAATCAGACCTTTTGCGTTTGTATTTCTAATATATGAAGTGTTAAATGCATTCTTCCGAATAAGTATAAATGTATGTATATGTATAAATATAAGTATTTGTGTAAAGTGTAAAAGTGTAAGACATCTTTATAAATGTTTATTATGAATATTTTCTTAATCATTTTAAATAATTTTTAAAAACAACGAACAAATAATTAAACATTTTTGTATACAACTTGGACTACAAAAATAGTAAAATAAAAGTTGGAAGACAAATTAAATTATAACAGGTTTTTATTTTGAATCCAATAAATGCTCTAAACAAATCTTTGTTCCAGTGAATTCTTCCTAAAAAAGGTTTTTATGAATTTCATTAAGTAATCGAACTTCTGTGAGAGTTAGACTTAGTTTAAAGCTAGAAAATAAAAGGATTCAACTGCGTGGTATTTTTAAACAGTATCTGATCTATTTCCATTTAGTGAAGTGAATAAAAACTAGACTTGTTTGAAAGGTTTTGATTATCCTACATCAGGAAGTGTGTCTCTAAATAATTCTTCAAAGCTGAGTCTTTTGTTAGTTAAATATTTTATTTCATCTCTGAGTAAGAGTTCACAAACTGTTATTTATGGTGCGTCTCGTTAGTATTCAAGACTAAAGATGTGATCAGGAGAAGTATTGAAATCAGCAGAACCATTACAGAATGTAACGAAAATCTACTGAAAGATATTATCATGCATGTTTTACGGTGCTTGATGTAACTGTTCCAAGAAACGGTCTTTTACCTCGAACATCTATCAAATTTTACTCCACGTATGCTTACCTTCATTCAAAACATGAGCACTTGGCTGAAGGAGTAGCTAGTATTGTATTACCGTGCTTAGGCAATGAGTGTAGTTTAATTAATCATAGAGTGTCATGTTAAATTGTGATCGGATCGTATAATTTTGTTTGGAAGCATCTCGATGGTTAAATTTTTATTTGGATATTGTACACGATGCCGTTTACTATTCATACGTTGGACCGTCTTGTGCATTACATGTCACTTGACGTACACGATGATCAACACTAGGAAGCACCGTGATCCCACATTAAACAGATGATTGGTGGTATTTATTTATTTAATTATTGGATCAACGGTAATCCATTTCGTATATATCTAAGTAACAGATGGTGTGCCAGCTATTAAGAACTAAGAATAAAATAACTAGATTATTTCATTGATATAATACTTAATAAATAAGAAAGCAACGATGCATAATAATTAATAAAACATCCAAATAAATATAAAAATCACTAAAATTATAAATAATAGGAAAACAGAATTACATAATAACCAAACCTTACGTCGTAATAAATATATAAAAATAGTTACAATTTACATGGAAATAAATATCGAAAGCACCTAAATGTAAATAATAGGAATCAACCTTATATAACAACCAAAGCTTATATCGTAGTATATACGTGGAGGTACTTAATTACAGCTCAATTTATATCAATCTATCATGCACATTAAATAAATTCCTGCAGAGATCTTCGAAACTATTAATAATAATAATAATAATAGTGGATGGAATTACAATAGTAGCAATTGTATAATGATGGAATTGTATAATTTTGCATGATTCTCTTAACACCTCATTAAGTCATGAAACTTTTTAAGGGGAGCACTTCGTAAAAAATCTCAAAAAATTACAAATTTTTTTTTTTTTTTTATTAAAGTTTGGAATTTCCCGATAACAATGGTGGTATTAAATTTTTTTTATGATGACTAGAAGTGTCCGAAATATTTTTTTTTTAAATAGGCCCTGCAGGCAGTTTCGGGCCTGTAGCAGTCACACTTTGAATGGTGCTGTTATAGTACTAACTCGTTGCAGTCATGTTCATTGATTTGGTTGGCAGTGACAGTTTGTTATGTCAACAACTTACACTAACCAACAAAACATCTGTTTTATATAACCATTGCTTATAACCTAGGTAGCATACATGTTTTGGTTACTGACATTTCTGTTTTAGAGAGAGTGAAAATTACGTAAAATGATTATGGTTTTTTGTGAGTTTAGTGGAGAGTTTCTGAGTATTTTTTTGTTATAAGTGTAGTGAATTTTATAATGCCACGTTCAAAGCCTGCTTTCAAGAAACGCGTTTTCAAAGGAAATCAACATAACCCTCCAACTAGTCCCTAGGCCTAGTTTCTCAGGATCAAGTAACAATCGAGGTACCAATACTCCAAATGTGGATAGGCCAAGACCTCAATAGTGCATCTTCTAAGAAGGTCAGTCCTTTTTTGAAACAGTACCAATTGAATGAAAATGATGAGTCTGAAAACTGTATAGTTAATATAGGATTGTTGAATGAGGCTCTTTAGTAACGTTTCAGTGTGTAAAAATTGCCATGGCCAACTTGTTTACAAAGTAAAACACATTGTAGGCCTAGCATCAAAAATTATAGTCAGCTGTTCTGATTGTGAAAACACTATTACTGTGACAAACTCTGAATTAGTCAGGCCTAACACTAATCAGAATGAAGCAAAGTCTGATAGGCCTAACACATTTTATGACCTAAATCTTCGTTTGGTTTATGCTATGCGTAACATAGGCAAAGGTAGAGTGGCTGCGGAGAAAATTTGCGCTTTTATGAATCTTACACCTCCGCCTTTGAGATATCATGAACATGAGCATTACTTGGGTTCAATTGCTGAGTTAGTGTGTAAGAAGTCAATGCAAAAGTGCTGTGCAAGAAGCTGTATCGGATATAATGATGGTTGCAGAGACCTCGCTATAGCTGCTGATGGCTCATGGCAGAAAGCGGGGTCAACCTTTCACTAAATGAGTGGTATCAGTGACATCTTTATCAACCGGTAAGGTCCTAGACATCGAGATTTTATCTAAATATTGCAGATGCACTAATAGACTAAACAACACGCATGGTGATGGCTGTATCGCAAACTTTGAAGGTTCTAGTGGAGCCATGGAAGTTGCTGGAGCAGTCGCAATTTTTCAGCGCTCGCAGGCATTGTATGAGGCTCGTTACCTTGAATACCTTGGTGATGGAGACAGCAAGGCGTACTCCAGTGTATGCGAAGCCAAGCCCTATGGTGATACTGCCATAACAAAGATAGAATGCATAGGCCATGTCCAGAAACGGATGGGATCGAGATTAAAAAATCTAAAAGCTAAGACTAAAAACACTCCCTGACGGCTCACGACTTGGCGGCAAGAACAAGCTAACAGATTCTGTGCCATTATTCAGCTCCAAAAATACTACGGATTGGCAATTAGACGCAACACAAACTCTGTTGAAGACATGAAAAAAGCCATTTGGGCAGAGTTTTTTCCATGTGATGTCTTCTAATGAAAGGCCTCAACATGGATTTATGTCCAGATGATGAAGAAACCTGGTGTAAGTACCGCAAAAGCCGTAAAATCCAATGAAAACTATGATCATGGCAGCCATTTTCACTTGCCTGAAAACCTAATGACATTTATTAAACCTATTTTTCAAGATCTAGCCAATCCAACTCTACTGGGCAAATGTTACTAAGGGAAAAACTCAAAATCCCAATGAGTCCCTCAACAATGTCATTTGGACCTACATACCTAAAAGAACATTTGTGGAGATTAAAACTTTGAAATTTGGCATATATGAAGCTGTTACAGCTTTTAATGATGGCTACATTGGCAAATGCAAAGTATTTCAAGAAATAGGAGTGTCACCAGGGCAGCATTTTATTACAGCAATGAAAAAGCTTGACCGGCGGCGAATTTGGAAGGCAGAGAAAGCTCTCAAGAAGATATAGAGAAAAAAATTAGACAGAAGAAAAACTTACTAAAAAGAAGTCTGGAGGATGAATATGAGGAGCAGGAAGGAGATCAGCCAGCCTATGCACCTGGAATGTACTGAAAAAGGTAATAAAGCAGTATTTTTTTTCCGTTTTTTGTGTTTTTCCGAAAGTTGCGGTTTTTCAATACAAAAGTACATTTTTCTCAAAAACTACAAATGGTAGGAATATGAAATTTTTTTTGTATGTTTGTAGCACTGTTTTTACATATGTGGAACCACTAAAAAACATCACATTTCACTGAGTTCAATATTTATATACATACATATACACATATTTATATAGGTTTTTGACCAAGCGTTAAAACAAAAATATATAACTTTTAGGGTATATGCCAAAAAAAATTTTTTTTTTGGTTCCACGTGTTCCCCTAGAATCCCTCTTTAAATGAAAAAAAGAATTATGAAGATACCTCAAGTAGTTCTTGAGATAAGTGTACCTATGTTAACATTACGAAGATAGGGCGAAGTGCTCCCCTTAAATGCTGTTTAAATAGAAATGTGAACAGGTAGAGATAGATCGCTTGGTAAATGTGTCGCTCCAGCACAGTTAACAAGCAAGAATGGGGAGATCCTGCTGGGATCACCGTCATTCGACCTCGATTCGATGAAACAAACAATAATTAGTGATAGAAAATTTCCCTAGTAACCATTACTGATTGCGGTGGCATTTTAATGCTTTTCATTATTTAGATAAGAATTTCTGATAAAGCCCCCCCACTGGTATCTTAAAAGCATTGATTTCGATCGCGATTGGAGATTCTTTAGCTTCTTCTGAGGAGGGCTTCCTGTAATGCAAGAGTTGGGATCCATGGGTTCTTTATGAAGATCATTCACTTCAGTGATGTTTGGGTACCTCTTGTCACTCAGGTAATGTCATCTCCTTCGTTGGTTACGATCTTAAAAGTCTAGTGCACATAAAGTATACACCTAAACCAATTTACTCGTGTATAGTACACATTAAACCTTTAGTAAAGAGTGTTACTAAGTCCGCTTGAGAGCCTGCTATAGTGGCAGCCATCTTGATAGTGCCCATGAAGAACCATCTTAAGAACCATGTTAAAGTCTGCGCTCTTTTACGGTCTTAATGTTAGCAGTAGATAGCGAGGATGTGCTATATGAAAGACGTAATTAATACGCATCCAAACGCTGTTTAATTTATACATATTTTACTAGTTATTTATAAAATATAACTAGCACAACTTCATTGAAGGAGGAGCACTTATTATTGGAAAAACTATTTTCTATTATTTGATAAAAGAATACTCACAATTATCCAATCATTTCACACGAGGCCTTTCGACATGCCATACAAAGATGCCATCCGTCAAGTGTGAATCAGGAATTTGATTCAATTTGAAAGGCATCGTGTGAAAAAATAAAATTATTGGATATCAATAATAGAAAATATCAAACTTGTTTTCACTTCTATATATTCAAAGAAAGTACGCTTTACAAAGAATTAATATATCTTTAAAGTGACACCTCAAAAAATAGTATGGACGTATAAGGTTTAAAGTTGTTTTTATTATGAAAAACTCGTTCGTTTTACTACAGCCAGCTCTTAACATGAAAAAATAGTTTTATAACAGCCAAAGTGTATGTATATGAAAGAAGCTTCAGGCACAACATTTATTTCAATATAAAATTCTACACGAGCATACAGTAGGTAACCTACTAACAGCAATCATGACAATTGGCCAATCATTGCCCAGCCAACGGGAGTTGTTTGGGGTTTTATTCTCACGTCCCTTCGTAGGCGATCATGTGAATTTGGTCAGAGTCGACGATGGTCCTTGAGGTCTAGTAATAAAGCAAGATAGCGGTAACTTCCCGACTAAAGTAAACGATTGCGTTACAAACGCTTAGTATTAGCGTCACGCAACACGTTCTAAGCGAGCATACATCAGACCGCCTACTGACGGCAATCACGACAATTGGCCAATCAGTCCCCAGCCGCCGCCGGGAGATGTCGTTTGGGGTTTTACTCTCACATGATCAATACATTCACAACTGTAGTTGGTAACCCCTTTTTAAAATAAATTACTTTACTACGATTGTTAAAATATATCCTACAGTAAACATTTTTAATATGGCCCTCAACAAGACAATTTGTTACGCAATCAGTCAGAATCTTTATGCATTCGTTCACCTAAAATTCAGTGCAAACCGTTTATTAACTTAAAAAGATGTTCTTTCTTTTGTTCATTTTTCTCTTCAACTTATCTAAGACCAGGATTCAATATTTATTACCCTGCAAAGTTTAAAAAGTTAGTTCACCATATTTTTTTATTGTTGTTGCTTCTTAATTTTGAAATTAAATAGGCAGATTTTTATTCAATCTACCTAAAAGTGCACATCATTACCTTTTAAGGGCATAAACGTTGTCAGCCATAGTAAGATTCGAATACCTTACACTGTGCTTCCGTTAAATGGACATCAATATCAAAATATTTAAGGCAATTACTTCATATTAAAATATTCTATACTAGAAACATTCGGAAAAAAGTCAGAAATAACGTTATTTCTGTGCTCGCCGTTGAACATGGCGTATTTTGTATAACTTTACGATTTGCTTGCCTGAAATTGAAACTCATAAGATTATATGTGCCAAGACAGTATTATTCATGTCTTGATTTTATAGATTTCCACTAGATTAAGCCTCTGTTAGCTTGTCCGCGCAACATTTTATTATAGACGATCATTTGGAGCAGAATTTCAAATAGTGCTGAGTCAGCTTTCCTTGTGAATCAACATATTTTTGTAATGTATGTTTTATTCTCGCGGGATTCAAAAAATCTCGGCCACTTTCCAGAGTTAAGAGTTAAATAAAACTAAACACTACATTTTGTTAACTGGTCCATGTCCCTTTCTTCAGGATTTAATATACACGTTAAATATCGAGATGTATTGTTTGGGAACTAAAACACAAATTTATATAGTTGTGTTGCAAATGTATATCTAACAATTAGTGTAGTCTTTAAAATTCAGGTTAGATAACTTAAGACGGCTTGCTATATAAATTCCACTATTCCTTGTCTGAAACAACGGAAATCCTGAAAAGGGCGTCACAGGATGGTTAAATTTTATTATAAGGAAACAATTGTTTTATTCTAAATCACATTGTACAGTAAATTAAGTTTATATTGTAACGTTTTACAAACATGCATGAGCATTTTGAGTGCAACTCTAGCAAAACGTAATATCTATAATAAAACTTTCAGAGTTTTCTGCCGATTTGTGGCCTTTTCAAAAACCTGTAGCCTTTATTTGCTCTGCCGCAAGGCATTGGGAGTTTATATGTTCCGTTCTCCATTCCAGTTGACCACCATATTGAATGCACCATTGTTGGTTGTTTGGTTAACCACTGCTTCGTTCAAACATCGTGTTATGCCTGGTTGGTCTGGATTTCAGGTTCTGAATTTAAACGTTCAACATACTGTTGTATATTTATTTTAAAATGAATCGATTCCAAAGTGTAGGTGCGAAAGTGTTTTGTGTTCAACGCAACCATTTGGGCGATTCAGAGATATTTGAAACATGAGCGCTTATAGAAGAAAACTAGTCGTTATATTCACAAGTTTTATTTCATTTTTGGTCAAATTCTAAATCTTTGAAAGTTTCTGTGACACAGTGTGTTTAGCTAAGGAAACTTCGGTACATAATATTAAACTTATCATAATTTCAATTAGAACCCAAACTCATTTCAGATTTCAGTGTGAGAAACTAATCTGATGTATCTCAGATCATGAATAAAACATGTGAAACATTTCCTATAAGCTGTCTTCATTACAAAGTTGGTAAATAACTTGGAACTCGTGTATGATATAATCGGAATGCACAACTAAAATTTGAATAACCACGTATAAAGTGCGGGAAGACTGAGAAGATATCTCAGTGTATTGTGTTATCAGCGATAGTGTGGTGAAGTGTCTAGTGCCGTTAATACACAACAATGAACTCCTCGCTGCTGAGTCGACGTCTCAAGAAGCGGAACTCCGGTCCAATGGCCATCCGTCTACGGCACCGGTCAGAGTGCGACTCCCCACTCCCCGTGTCAGCCGGAGCCGAGGTCTCTTACTTCTGGAACAACTACTCCATCTTGTGAGTAACTTTGGTGTCAAACGTAGTTGTGACGATTTACAGGTATTATGACTATTGGTCGGTTTATTTTCAAGAGCATTCCACTCAAACAACGAATTTTTAAAATATTACCACATACGATATTGGTCGAAAGTTTTATATTTCTTTCTTTACTCCATCCTATGAAAAATATTGATGGCATATACAATAATAGTCTTGAATTCCCAATGTTCAAGATGGGTTTCAACATTTTTTTCATGAATTTTATACTCAAACTGCCAATAGTTTAAAATTAGGTATAATTGATATCGAACACAAGCTTGTTATTGTAAACTGAACAACTACTCCATCTGTGTTCAAACAACGTAATAATCTCGAATTGTCAATGTTATCAAGATTGATCGATAGTTTATACAGACTTTTATACTCAAACAGCTTAAATTTGTAACAATTTGCTTGTATGATATAGTTGAAAGCCATCCGTTTTTGGAATAACTCATTGTAAGTAACCGTGGCTTGAAATAAAGTAGTGAATCTTGAATTGCCAATATCGATTTTTGATCTGTTGATTTTGTTTTGAAGAAACTGTTATACTGAAACAGTCAAATTTGTCAATTTACCTAAACGCTAATGGTCGATAATTTCATATCCCTGTGTGCTCAAACATTTCAGTTTGCAATGTTAGGGTTAAGAATGAATGTTATCTAGATTTTTCAACACAGTTAGTTCACAAGTTTATCTTCGAAATATTTCTAGAACACATAAACCAACAATATTTTATTCATTTCATATTTATCACGGCATGATAAAATACAAAGAAAATTGCGTCACCATGACTCGGTTAGAAACTAAGGACAGTTAATGTAGGAGTTATTTTTAGTTGACGACTCCGCACTCACGAGTTCCTGAAGTCGGTGGCGTTGCTTCGCACTCTGTAACGAACGTTATTAGCGGTGATTTACTAACATGACTTCTGTGTTTACATGCCCGGCACAACGTCATTCGTGCGTCCGTCAGTGTTTGACCTGCAGGCATTCACCTCTGGCTGTATCCGTCATGGCACGGATTTGTCGTCTATGACTCACTGAATCTATTTCTGAACGTTAGTGTCGCTTGTCACTGGAGAGGCTGAAAATGTTCATTTCCGGATATTTCAACGAAAACGAACTGGAGTATAGACTAAAGAGTTTTGTACCGGCAACACTGAATTCGATAATGGTTGGAGCATGTATTTGACGGACAGTTAGCAAATATCGAAACTTAATGATTTGAGTTACCAGTTATATTGTCTGGGATAACGTAAACAGGTGGTGTGGGTTCTTGTTGCATTGGTCTTATGGGTAACCATCATGTCTTAAAAAAAGCAGAACAAATTCATGTAAAAACGCTGAGTACAGTAAAATGACATTTTACCAAGTGACATTTTTTCATAGACATTATTGTAAAGAAAAATAATAGAGTGGAAAATCAATGTTAAAAGCCATTGAAAATATTGTGGTTTTAGCACCTTCTCTAGCTAAACAGAACTTTTTATTTGAATATTGCTAAGAAATATAACTTAATGGACAGTAATTTTAAAGTATCACGTCTCAAGATTCGGAGAAAATTTCATCCGAAGGCTTTAGAGTTTGTATGAAACTTTATTCTACATAGACATAATGAATTCTATGATGGTGCATATTTAACCATGGAATTTGGCTAAGCCTTATTGAAAGTTTACATACTCACTCAGAAGGCTGACATAATTTCTCTTTTATCTACCAGGAAGGATGTAAAATTTCATTTTGTATATGATTGTCTGCTCTGTATCTCTCCGTTGGACATCTCAACAATGAAATTTTAGGTTTGAAATGTTGCGAACAACATCAACGAAACCTGTTATACAACACCTTCCTTGTTGGCGTGCACCTACCTTCTACTTAGTGTAAACACAAGATGTTGTATAACATGCAATTTAAGTAAGTATATTCGTACTGCTACACGCTCCACACTTACGTCCTTATTTATGAGACGAAAGTTCAGGCTTATCAGTCCTGATAACGAAAGAGGCCGTAAAGCGAGTCGCGCACGTCACTTGTGCAGAGTGTCCGGATTGTGTTTGCCTGATAATATATTATCTGTTATACAATAGATAACGCCTCTAGCAGTGTATTTTGCGCCACGAGCTACAATATTTTGCACAACATAAAACATTTTACAGTTCAGCATGTTTTGTAAAACACGTTGTTCATGTGCTAAGTCAAAAATTTAAATACCAGTCTGATTGAACCCGATAGCTGAGTCGGTACGCCTCACCTTCCCCCACAGAAAGTCCAAGTTCAATTTACTGTTTGGAGATATCGCATTTATACACACCAATCTGTTATAGATGTTTCTTATTTATGCGTTATACTTTCTAACGTAGCCTGTCTTTAAGTTGAAGTTAATTTTATTTTTAAGAATTTTCTGTTTGACAAATGTGCTGTGGAATAAAGATATGGGGGATGGACAAAGAAATATCGTAAAAGGTGTGTATCAAGAAGTTTATTTTAGATAATTACCTATTTAAGAGATCTTATATCTTAATAACGATAAGGACAACTAACAGAAATGTAAGAATAAAGGATGTAGAATATTGTATCAGTTTTAAATACTAACCCCATTAGTCAAACCATTCGCTTGCTGGGATAATAGGTACCAATGGGGTTATCATATTTACCTCTTGAGCATTGCTAGTACGAGGATTAAAGGCAAGTAAGGAAGCAGGCCTATTTGTCATACCTTTATATTAGTAGGAAATTGTGGGTTAAACTGGTATTATATACTAATATAATCAAACCCAATTTAACTGATGAGTTACCTTTTCACTTCTATAAGCCACTCTTGTCTGATAATTCTATCCCTTAAGTCGGGAAACCTATATTGGACACGTCGGAGGGAGAGTGGTAGTAACCCCCCTAAACTTTTCCTTGGTTACGGCACTGGAGACGTATTTAGATGTATTTATTAAGAGTATTTTTCTTAGCGATAAAACATGCTTAATCCTCATCGAATATGATAAGGTATAAGATAAGACCTTGGAGTATCTTATCATCTTATCTCAGTCTGGTAGGACCGCTGATAAAGTATTGTACTCACCCAAATAACCACTTTAGCTTTGTATAGAGTAGCTGGTTCTCAGAATCAGGCATTATTTAAAACTGTACGCGAATAAATGTAGTTCCATGGCAAATTAAACATTTTGTTACACGTTAAAATTGCATTTGTTAAAATACAAAGTCGAATGGTGACTTTGCGAGAGGATGGTGTCAGTAACACTGTGCGTACTGTTGTGAGTATTTTACAATTACCTGTGTAAAATGTGAATTAACTATGTTACATTGTAAATTTGATTAAGATAATTGCTTGCAGGCAAGTTAAACAGTACAAGCTAGCTGCATTGTTTAGTGTTTAAATGTGAATATATTACATAGAAAATTAAATATATTAATGAAAATGTCTATAATGTAATAAATCAACTCATTTAGAACTCTAAGATGATTATGAAGAAATCAAATAAATATTATTTACAATAATCATAATCCAAAAGTAACTTTTGGTTTTTTTACTGTTATAAAATACAGATACATATTTAACAATCAAGTTTGAGTTAAAAACACTTAGAGCCTTCTTCAAAACCTTTAATTATTATTTTCCTCAGGAAAACCATTAATAAAACGTGTTCTACTTAGAGCTGGGTACAGGTGGTCATTAGAAAAGACTGATGAACAAAATTAAGACTCGTTGCGTCGTGTTTTAATTTGTAACAGCGCTCTGTAATGTTCCCTCAGACATTGCATAGTCCGCCCTTGTAAGGGCTTGTCTTACGGAGGCGCACATGTATTTTGTATGTGTGAATTTTGAGTTTAGCTCCATTTCACTCTTCCCTTAGTACAGCATCTGTAATCTGCAATCTCTCAGACTTGACTCATTGAATCCGGAGTTCACATCCTTCTGAATAAATTCAGCAAGAACAAAAGAGTAGAGTACCTTGACAATACTATTTAGTGAATTTGATGCGTTCAGTGATACACAAATCGCTCGTACTAGTTTCTTGATTATAAAGAACGCCTGCTTAAGTCATAGTGCAAACATGTGGAGCAACCTAGTACTACACGTATCGTGCTTATGGTGGGAATGGTTGTTTCTATGCCAATGTTGAATGTCAGAATCTGCACTAAGCGGAAGGTTAATTAGAACTGAACTCTACATTCGCAATCTAGTACTCTTATCCACGAGTAAACAGCAAAATAATCGGGCGTTCTATCCGGAGGGTTACTGTTTATGTCCTCACTCGTATCCTGCCCCATTAACTGCAACACTAAACTACATACAATGGAACTGAACTTTGGTTCAGTTACCTGACGCTGGTCTACCGACATCTTTCTATATTAATTAATCAGGAACTTAGGGAGCATTGTCTTCTAATATGTTTTGGTTTAATTTCAATGATTGCAAAGTTTTTAAGTACTAAACTTCGTACCATATCACCGTCTATTTCTTTATATGGTACAGGCAAAATGTTCAAAACTCAGTAACTTTCAGTAAGTCTTATTATTTTAAAAGGTGACAAATGAAATTACTTAAAATCTTAGAATAAATTATCACAGTAACAAACTAGTATATGAAAATATGAAATACCAACATTATAATGGATTCATTTAGGGGATAGTTCGATGGTAAAAATGTTTGTATTACTCCCCTTAGGTAAACGAACATGAAAACATATTAACACAAAATTTAAAAATGTACAAAAACACAGTCTATTGAGTTTCGAATGGTTAAATTAAAAACGGTGGTAAAGAGTAAAAACTCTTAAAAATACAATATTTCCTTGTATACATTTAAAATAATTCTTAAACTATGTCCTATTACAAAATTACGAAACTTACATAAACATAATGGGAAGAAAAAATTGAAGATATTCCGTCCTTGAATCTGAATGCGTTTTTTGTTATGAATACGCAAACATTTGGACCCTACCGACCAAAACGGTAAACAAGATGTAAAGTAGAAGTCGATACTCATTGTACATGCCTTCCCCTCTCGTGTCGATTTGTTATCTCCAACTTTGATTTGGAAACCTAAGGCTCACCGATTCACTGTGAACTCATATGCCACACAAAGCGGGGTTTGAAACAGCATTAATACGTGCCCTTTGTTTATTGCGACAGGTGCAATTACTGCTTTTGTCAATCAAGTTTTTTTTACCGCGTGTGATGAATGTATGTAGCTCTCTCGGTAAGGAATAACAGGTCTTTTTCTGAGTCGTTGTTAGCCAAATATTCAGCGGGAAGCTAATGAGTTTCGGTATGTTATGAGTACTAGGACTAGGCTCTATGGAATGAGACTTCATGGGAATGAGTATGTCAGTACTGGGATTAGACTTCATGTAATGAGCCTGCAGTGTAATGAGTTCTGGTATGACAGTGCTAGGATTAGACTTCATGTAATGAGACTGCAGTGTAATGAGTTCTGGTATGACAGTGCTGGGATTAGACTTCATGTAATTAGACTGCAGTGTAATGAGTCCTGGTATGTCAGTACTAGTATTAGGTTCCATGGAATGAGACTGCAGTGTAATGAGTCCTGGTATGACAGTACTAGGATTAGGTTCCATGGAATGAGACTGCAGTGTAATGAGTCCTGGTATGTCAGTACTAGGATTAGGTTCCATGGAATGAGACTGCAGTGTAATGAGTCCTGGTATGACAGTACTAGGATTATGTTCCATGGAATGATACTGCAGTGTAATGAGTCCTGGTATGTCAGTACTAGGATTAGATTCCATGGTATGAGACTGCAGTGTAATGAGTCCTGGTATGACAGTACTAGGATTAGGTTCCATGGAATGAGACTGCAGTGTAATGAGTCCTGGTATGTCAGTACTAGGATTAGGTTCCATGGAATGAGACTGCAGTGTAATGAGTCCTGGTATGACAGTACTAGGATTAGGTTTCATGGAATGAGACTGCAGTGTAATGAGTCCTGGTATGACAGTGCTAGGATTAGACTTCATGTAATGAGACTGCAGTGTAATGAGTTCTGGTATGACAGTGCTAGGATTAGACTTCATGTAATGAGCCTGCAGTGTAATGAGTCCTGGTATGTCAGTACTAGGATTAGGTTCCATGGAATGAGACTGCAGGGGAATGGGTCACAGTATGTCAGTACTAGGATTAGACTCCATGGATAAGACTGCAGGGGATTGAGTCCCGGTATATCGGTACTAGGATTAGACTTCATGTAATGGGACTGCAGTGGAATGAGTCCTGGTATGTCAGTACTAGGATTAGGTTCCATGGAATGAGACTGCAGGGGAATGGGTCACAGTATGTCAGTACTAGGATTAGACTCCATGGATAAGACTGCAGGGGATTGAGTCCCGGTATATCGGTACTAGGATTAGACTTCATGTAATGGGACTGCAGTGGAATGAGTCCTGGTATGTCAGCACCAAGGTTAGGAACCATTAATGATAGTTCATTGAAATAAATGCCGGATTGTAATAAGAAGGGTAAGCCTTATGTAATGAGACGATTATTATACATGGATCCGAGCGCTCGCTATTTAAGAATTATGAATACTACAACAACATTTTTTTGAATTCAAAGCGTAGGCTACTGTTCAAGTAAGTAAGAAGTGTTGTACTTGTTTAGAAACAACCAATTTAATATGTTCAATAATCAGACTCAATACTATCAAGTTTCTAAGGTAACTACCGTATCAACACAAGTGAGAACGAAAGGTTCCAGGGCCAGGTTCTCGTGATGTGTGTGGGTCTGGAACAATTATGTCGCTACGTTACGGATATCAGGTTTTTATGCCACTTAATGAGCAACGTTCGCCAAGATTTTGAATCTTTATAGTACCTATTTACATTTTTAAGATAAACAGGTTTTTAAATAATGTCAACAATATAACAAGACTTATAGCCTAAACTTTAAAAGAGTCTTATCTTTGTCAAAAAATTTTACAGTTTAATTATGACTCTCATTTAAAAGGTAATCGAAATTAATATTTTACTCTGTACTATGATGACATTGATTCGTTTAGTAAATAAAACCAAAACAGTCAAAACTGAACTAATTCATTCCGAGTCAGGTATGAATATTATAGTTTTCATTTAGACAATCCTGTCCAAAGCTTTATATATAATGCTTGATATTTAAACTACGAACTACAGATGATAACAGACAGGGAGCCTCTTTTATGCCTCTTCAGAAACGATTAGATAAACCCCTGTTTCAAGTGACACTATATATGTACTTATCATACATTTGTAGTTAACAATGTTTTACGCAATAAAGTACAGTTGTACTTGTACTGCGAATATTTTGCTAAAACAGATGTACCTGTGTGAAATTTTTTATGTTTAATTTTGTCTGCGTTAGGAGTAGTAATTGATTAGTAAACATTACTCATTTCAGACAATACGCCCTAAGGCAGAGGTTGTCAAAGTAAGGAAGGTTTTTTGCAGCCTCCACTTGACGAAAAATTGTAGTAATGCTCCAAAATAATCATTTTCAAATTACCGAAATGGTTTTTATCGATTTAACCTCATACAACTACAATTTTAACTCAGTGTATTGATTATTTGTTAAGGAAAGAACAACTTTAATTCATAGTGTAGAACATATTAGTCCCAATAATACTGTGTTTAATATTTGAATTTGTAATTCTGTTCTATTAAATTAATATTTTTTAATTTTCTTAAAGAATGATTTAATTGTTCATTTCCTGACTATGTGGCTCTCGAGCTCAATAGAAAATGTTAAACTTTTGACTTTCAAAATTTGCTGTCCCATACTCTAAGGTATATCTCATCGTAATGTTTATAACTCTTAGCAGTTCCTTTCCATTCAGTCGTGGGTACAAAAGTTCAGTGGTTTTTGTTTAGATTCGTCATTCATTAATTTATGTTATAACTACAGTATCAATTATAATGAGAAAACGAATAACTAAAAAAAACTGTTGTAATGTTATTTTTTCCTTATAATACTAGGCTGTTACTGCACAGTAATTGTAATCTCAAATTAATAATAGTCTCGTAGCAATAGTAATCGCACTAATCTCACGGTGATGGTAGTCTCGCAGCTACAATGAAACAGATCGCATGATACTAAGTATCAGTATTAAGAAAGAGCTGAATCTGCTTTTACTCCTGCAAACAAAGTACCTTTCAACTCAGCAGCAGTAACAGTCATATTAAGGTATGAATAATGTGTGTGCTGCAATACATCGCAGTTCGTGGGTCGAGGGCTGCAACTATTAATTCTTATTGCTATATTTCACTAACGTTTTACGTCAAATTGAAAGAGAAATTTCCCTCGAGATAGTTGATCATCAGTCGTGCTAGTTTCTTTGTAGCTCGAATTGGATGGTAGCGAAAGGGTTAAAAATTCCAAATAATAAACTTTTGCTGAGGATAAACTTCTTTGTTTCCCACGCTTTAAGAATTAATCAAATAAGTAATAACACTCATAACACCGCCAGCGAATAAATTATAGATTATTAAAGTTGGCTGATTAAATAATTTTCAGATTATTTATCATGTTAACTAACGCTGACTTAACTATTTTTAAGTCCAACGGTTGGGTTTAAAGTTTTCCAAGGTAAAGATCTGACCACTGGACGAAATTATTATTTGCTGTTTTGGACCATTTCCATCCCTGAAGTTTTAACCATCAGCAAAACTTGTGCAGATAAGGGTCAACTTTATTTTAGAGAAAAACTCTATATAGTTGAGGAGAAACACAGCTGTGTGTTCTTACACAAAGTGGTTCTCAACTTACTAACTAAAAATTCTAAAGTTTAAATCAAAAGTCAGGATCTCCCCCTGTATTTTTTTCTCTAAGTTTTTATTAGGAGATATTCTTTGGGTAGTGCTGCAATGTGGAAATTAAGTTTCATTTGGTGATATTAAACATATTTTGTGTCCTCCAAAAAATGCGGGATTTTGGAGGTAACTAGAAATTTCGAATTTAAACCCTCAAGTCACCCCTCATTTTGAACAGAATGAAGAAACTTAAAAAATAATGAAAATTACAGATCGCTATCTCTCTCCCATCCAAAATAATAGGTTAATGAAGTCTCTACACTTACATTAATTTTCTTGTATAAAGTTGATGTCTGCGTGGAAACCGATTTATTGGTCTTATGCTCTGAATCAATTAGGCATGTAATGGACGAAGAACCCAATGGATTATATAGTACACTCATAAAAAGTGTATTTGCAGTTAGTGATTGGGTTTATTCCGGTTCGAACTATGGTTCACTACAAAAGAATGTATGTATAAAGACTTCTTAAAATGTTTGACGACCTATTGTTTTGGATGGGAAAGAGATAGCGATCTCTGATTTTCATTATTCTTTAAGTTTGTTTATACTCTTCGAAATGAGGGGTCACTTGAGAGGGGTTTACATTTGAAATTTTTTTTTAAATCCCGCGTTTTGGGGGGATGCAAAAAATGTTAAAAAATCATAAAATTTAACTTTCTTTCCACATTGCACCAACATACAAAGGATATCTCCTTATATAAACTTTAGAAAAAATAGAGGGAGAGGGTCCAGACTTTTTATTTACCCTGTAGAAGCACACTTATCATTCAACATCATACGGTTTTCACTGCAGTTGAGCTGGAGATACCTCTTATTCAAAGTAAACAGAAATATCGTTTTTATAGAAATGTATGGATAACTGTGAAGTTGACTTAACGAGACGTGGTTGTCACATTATGACTACGTACAATACCGTACAGCACACTAATGGGTACATCTCAGTTATGTGTGAAGAGAGATAACTAGCGTTGGTTATCGCGAGGACACAAGTGTGCTGTGCTCACAGAGAGCGGAGTCATTCATCCTTTCATCCTCGGACACCGCTTGAGCCTGAGTAATTACAGTCCTCTTTTAATGATCAACCGTCCTTTCATCCTTTGTTCCTCCTAATTATTTTAATTGGCTCCGTTTGTTTTGAATGGCCGCCTACAAGTGATAAACCTATTATATTCGGTAATTTTCGCGGGTTTCTGTTGAAGGATGCTCGGGTTTGAGGGAACAGTCTGAATTTTATCCTTGATAATAGTATTTGTACAGTGTATCTACAGATTTTACAACCAATCCGGTAGGGTTTGAACCCCCTTTTTCCTTTCTGAGTGAATAATACGATGGTCAAAGTTTACGTATTCAATCAATGTCTTCGAATATAAATACCCTCCTTGTGCTGTAATTTAATATTTGAAGCTAACGTGTGATTTACACAAAAATGCATATTAGTTTAAAGTAAGAAGTAACAATTTAAGTACTGAAATGTACAGTAATACGCTTGAAGTCATATTAATGGCATGATACTACAGTGCCTCCTTATGTGGAATATATGAAAAAGTGCAACTATGATAATATTGGCCGTTAGTTTATAATATGTACTTATAAATTAACAAATTATTTTAGTTTAAGGTCTTTTGAATTTAAGCAGCAATTTTCAATCTACTAACCCGGACTTTGGTTTAAGATTTTACGGATGTGTTTTGTGAGTTTACAGTAATTGCTTAGTTTTTATTGGCTGAATTGCGTAACCAGTTGTTCCATAGACAAATTACGTCAATTACAGAAGCAGTTCAACTCTGGATATTAAGAACCACATATAAAAATTTTATCCTTCTGAACATAAACTTAATGGGTTTAAATATTCAAAAATTGTTTGAACCAATACACTTAGACACGACTAAAAATTATATGATAGTTGACTCTGCCAACCAAATGAAACCAAATCCATAATGGTAGTTTCAATATGACCACCAAAATTCGAATGTATCCAAACTAACATTAGCTTTTTATTCTATGAACACGTACAAATTCTTGTCTGGTATATTTTTCCATCATTAAGTTTTTCATATATTTCATACTTATGAACATATGGCGTACTCGTAGTTTTACGTACCTGTAATAGCATTGTTCTAAGCTCGGCTGGCCAGGTGCAAGTACATTGTCTTTGCAACAATACGACGTGACGTTTGACTCGGAAATTTGAAATGAAATATCTGTCTATTTCCATTACATAACTACGTTTATAATTGCATATTTTATTGTTAGTAACAGAAATGTAACCGGGTTTTAGATATATTATAACAAAAACAAATAAATGTAATAATAAAAGACAAAGATAATAGATTAAAATTGAGATATAGCCTAGGACAGCTCTTACATTAACTTGTGACTTGGATTCTGTGAAACTATCAGAGCGTATCAGAATTATCAGATTCCCCGTGTATATACCTAGTACTATTTAATAAAATAAATTTATAATAAATCATTTTCAAGTAAAGTAATAACTACAAAATATAGTAAAATCTAGCTGAAGAAGTTTTCTCGCTGTATCATCAAATGTGCACCTGATAATTAAAAAAATTTAGTTTAGGTGTCTCTGATGTAGAAACGATATAAGAAGTTCATTTTGAGCTTCTTCGTCACCGACTTTTTTGGATCTCCTCAAACGAACATGACTCCAGATTCCAGGAGTGAAGTCTGTGGCAGCGTTAGATTCCATACACTGCACTAAGTAGAAGGTGGACTGGAACGAAATTCAACATTCACATTGACGTCATCCATCATCACCATAGCTACGTCATATTGTACTAAATTAAACTCTTATAAATAGCTAAGTACAATCATATGATTATAGTTTTACCTTAGTGGGATGCCACCCATACGGTCAATGTTGGGTTTACATGAGTATCACAGTTTACCAAGCTTATTATTTTTGGGTACTCGAATTTTGGAATAATTTCATCCAACAATGATTAACCATATAAATTACGTTTTTATCATAAATGCACCTCGTTACTAAATATTTATAACTACAATAAAAGAGACAATTAAATATACCAGTGAATAGCCTACGGAAGCTGTGAAGTACACAATAATGGAGTTTCAGCAATCACGGCTTCGGAATAATTGTTTATTGGTTTCTTTGGTTTACTTTTTAAAATATTAATTCCCTAATAAATGGTCCAAGTGAAAACTTTGTGAGTTAGTTTTTGTGATACTCTTTGCATGATGATTTGTTTAATCAATAAAACCAAACTACGCCATTGAAATATGGCTTTGTATAAGGTATATTTTTGAAGTAAGCTACTGGTGTATATAAAAATAATAATGAGCTATCATATTTATTTACTATTCTGACATAACATATTTATTATTTAACCAGCGGTTACCCACGGCTTTCAAGTCCATATACAACTTATTCATGCTTAAGAGAACCTTAGTTTAATCTGACTCTAATATATGCTTTGCACATATAAAAGTATTTATGATTCCTATTAATTACACAATACTTTCAACGACATATCTGAGTTGTCCTTATTTCACGATCAAGGCAAAATACATAGGTTTCGAGAGCCTATTTCGGTTTACTTCTAATCCTAGTCATGTACTCGGGTCTAAGAGATTTCCGATGCGATAGTTGAGTTTTTCTTGTTTACATTAAATTACAGTTTACCTTATTGTCCCGATCAAAAACTGTATACGTATGTAGTTCTCTGAAATATACTTCTGCCAAAAGCATCTACTTCCTGTTCTAGTTTTACTTTCGAGCTATATTTCAGGTGCGATAGTTGAGTTTGCCTTGATGTCCCGATGAACACAACATACATACATGCGAAGAACTAGTAAGCATATTACGGTCTATGGGAAACCCTTATCTAATTATTCCTCTTTACTATAGTTCATGTAACGTTTCAAAATCATCGTTTATAAAGTTTTGCGTTATATAAGTCTTGATTTTCGGACTGTAGTCTATGAAAGAATGTATCGTTGAGGTATGTTAGTGTTCATTTCTCTTTTTTCCCTTGATCCACTGTTAAAATAACATCAGAAAGTAAAAGGAAGCCCACTAGTTTCGAGTAACTTAAGTGAAAACACACACACACACACACACACACACACACACACACACACACACACACACACACACACACACACACACAGCTTTGCTATTAACATCGGTTTTATATCAGTGTTTGAATAGAATTTACAACGCATTAGACTGTTGTATTATGGAGTGAAAGTTAGATTCTAACTATAATATTTGCATTCCGCATCACAACCGATCAAGCTTTTTTGATAACTTTGATAACTGTCAGTAAATTTGGATTATGAAACGTAAATATTTCAATTTTTCCTGATTCCTGGTTACTTTTTAGGCCTTTTATATAAATCTTCCTTGGATTTTAAAGAATATTTTACAAAATTAAAATTGCTGAATATCTTTCATAATTTAAAATATCCGTAGTTAAAAGTGTAACATGACCTTCAACAGCGTGTATTAAATGTTGCGTTTTACATTGGATTATACTCATCGAAGTCCATTTCTCAACGCTCGGAATTCTATAAAACGCATTGTAAATGTTTCAGAATAAACTTTTTTTAATTGTATAAGTTAATAGAGATTTTGATCTGTTACTGTGGCAGCTTAGAATATGCACTGAGGAATGGATGTATAGAATTATTTTGTTAATAAGTAATAGAAAAAATTCATATCACATGTGTGAGGTAATTACCCCTTACTTTATTAATGGGGAACTATACATCACTTGTATGTTTCGGGTGATCTTATAAAAAGTATGCAAGTCTCATAAAAAGTTCTTGAACTGCATTTCTCTTACTTCGCCAAAGATATAAAATGTGTAGATGTATTTATTTTCTCATGCTGCTACAAAACAAACATCAAATTAAGAATCACAAACAATGTAATATTACACTTCCCAAGGCTGACTAAAAGAACTAAATGAAGACTTGTATTTAGATTTAAATAATAACATAATGTAACTTAAAAAGTTACTTAATGCAACTTCTTTCAGTCCCCTTACATATTTAACTATTATAAAAACTTGTAAATATACTGAGTTTGTATATAGTAGAAAAGAACATTTAGGGCCTCCATGGCACTTGGCCAGTTTGGAGGTTCCAATTACTTAACATTAAAATTATTTTACAGCGTTCAGATTGTTAAAGAATTATTTTTTTTATTTAATCCTTTTCGGCCAATTACCTTGAATATGTTTGGAACATAATATACCGATGCTAGAGTACGGTCAGTATGTGTGATCAAATACATCGTTCAGAAGATAGGTAAATTACCAAAAGTTAGACAGAAACGCGAGCTAATTTACGTGACCCCATGACGTTATCTGTTAATGCTAACGATAATTGTACAATGATGTTGGTGGCCACTCGTTACACGTTATGACAGCTAGAACGCTAATTACGTAATTAGGACGTGTCGAACTTAAGCAGTGTCGAATTCTCTTACCCTTTGCCGAGCGTAGAACAATAACAAATTCAACAGACAAAATTGCAGAACGGAAGTAAGAAGAATGAGTATAATGTAGTAACGGGTAGGAATGGCGAGGTGGGGGAGGTATTGCACACAATTACTGGGGTTTATGAACAAAAACGTTTCATTAGAGCCGAGGTGCGGTGCTGGGTAATCTAGCAAACGGCTATAAACAGTCGCTCCACCCCCGTGTCGTGTCGCGGAGACAGAGGGGCCACAGTCGTTTGTGACCACTTCACAACATTCCTCTGTGGCACTCAATATTCACCCGGTAATTAATTAGAGCCCCCCCCCACCACCACCATTCCAACCAAGTTTGATTTAATAGCTTTCATATTTGTACACCCAACGGTTCACGAACTTCCTTATTTAATTAATGTTAGCCTTTAAAATATTACGTTTGATAAGGTATTGTTAAAAGGTTCAGTTGATACACTGCTTATAATCTATTCATTGCGCAACATCCTTCAGGCCCTAGTAATGCACGTAGCAACGTATTATTTCCGTTCTCTGCCCATATTCATGACATGGAAATCACAGAGCCGAGGTCTCGATACTATAATAAAGAAACAGGTTAATTTGCCTGAATAAATAAGTAGGAGTAGGCCACACCATGTGTTGCGTAAAAGGCTTCACTAAGGTTGCATGCAAAACTTTAAATTACTGATTATTTCATTATGCTACATCATTTGATAAAATGTTATTATTGTACTCAGTTTATTTACAAATTTAGATATTGTGTGAGTTTCTAGTTGCAATCACGGTTACCAATAAGATCAATGTAAAAAAACGTTCGCTGACGCTCAGCCGAATCCCATGGAGAGACGCGCACCGTAATAAAACTTTATTTTACTTACATAGATCAGAAGGCTTGTGCAAAACTTCAAGTCTATGGATCAGTATATTCTCGATATAATTAGGAAGACAGACCGAAATAAAATTTGTCCAGTCTTTCGATTGATAAGATTCGGCCAACGCTCGGCCTCTAATATCACAATAAATATCAAAATTTATATTTGTAATGCCTACTATAAACTTTCTTACAACATTCATGTTAATTTTAATTATACGCGGTTTACTTAATAATTTAGGTTCTCCTTCGTTTTTTAAAATATTCCTGTTATTAATAAAAACATTTTTGATTCAAAATTATTTTACTGTATGGAGTTTTTCACACTTTTCCTCTTTCATAATTTTCCTGCCTATATATTTTTATTTTAAAATTTTATAATATTTTTATTATTTACTTTACATGTTTTATCCTATGGCTAATATTACTTTATTTGGAAAATTATATTTATCTGCATGTGATAGATAAATCATGTAAAGTATAGAATTTCAAGCAAATATTATTGCTGTCATTATAATATGTGAATACTAAGGATAATGTTCTACGCATAACGTAGCTAAAGTGGGAAGGTTTGATTCCAAACGCTGCACTAAGAAAAGGTGAACTGGGAGATGAGCTCAACATGTACATCAAATATCGTGCTTTAAATACCGTTCGAATATTCATGCAGACAGAAATGAAAAGTTTCCAGCCCATTGAGTGGCTAGATCACTCAGCCAATAACAATACAATAAATTAATAAAATAATTTAGAAGTGTAAATAGTATAAACTGTCTTACAACACCCATGGCCAACATTTAATTTTTCTCCGATAATTTAATTTCTTCTTCATTTTTCAAATATTCTATTAATCTATAAAAACATGTTCTTGAAACTAATTATTGGTTTTATTTTGTTTTACTTATTTTACTTTATTGTAATTTGGTATTATATTATTTGTTTTTAGCTATGATACGTTACGTTTGATTGGAATATTATATTTATTTGTATGAGATAAATCACGAAATGTTAAGAATTGTTAACACATATTGCTACTTTTAATATGACAATACTACAAAATGTGAAACAATTTTAAATTGTTTAGTAATTCTGTATGATTTTATTCTTTGCAATATTCGCACAACTCTTACCGGTATTTTTTTAACAGAAAGTTGTCATGTTTACAATTTGAAAGTCAATTACGTAAATACTGCTTCTTTAGTACACCATCACAACCTTCGAGTTCAGAGAGCAATTCCTTATTTCATCGGACATAATTCAATTCGTCATTAGAGGAACCGGTACTATTCCTAGAATATCTTAATTTTTGGGTGACTTACAACAAACTCATGCCCATGACTATTACAGACAGTTAGAGACATTCAGAACCAGTCAATAAGAGCTCCTGGTGATACTTTATGCCAATAATTGTAGTACTAGGACTGGACCTTGGATTGCTTCTAACAGTTGTTCCAGTGAACCTTCTGTGTTTCCATTTAGTGAACTTGAAACAATCCTGGCTTTGTTTTCTCATGTGACAGATTGTTCCCATGACGTTTGGCGTACTTTTGAAGAAGGTCAGTTGATTCGGACGTGAAAAACGGACGTGTTTGCGAAGATAACCTGCACTCAGTATTCTAATGGGAGTTTAGATCACCGATGCGCTGCTGTTGCTGTAATACTGTTAATCGTAATCCGAGTTCCCAGCCATATTAACCAATCCAGTGCAAATGTTTGGTACTTAAAAAATTCAAAGATTGTCTTATTTTACCAAGCGAAGTTAGGGATAAGAAGTGACATTAGGAGGTGACTTGGCTACCTAATGGTGGTGTAACCAATGGCCGGGCAGGGCAGGAACCGCTTGCAAGGACAGGGTCGCTCAGCGGTCATCCATCCAAGCAGTAGCCACGGTCGACGTTGCTTGATTCGGTTATCTTGCGATAACCGCCATACCCGCTACACTACGCCATTAGCACTGAGCTCACTGTTAAATAATCACAACATAAGATTATAAACCAGCCTGTTTCTTTGCTTGCTTGATTCTTCCGTGCTTTCCTCATTCCCAGCATGGTTACAAATAAGTGCTGATGTTAATAATTTATAATATTTATTTTATCTTCTCACTTAATAATTGAACTCTTCCTATGATAAAGGATTACACCTGGCCTATAAATTCATTATCCTAAAAGATAATCAAAACTCTTTCTGAACTATCAGGAGAATATTTTACTTCTGCTCTGTAATCGCAATTTAGTAAGTAATAGCAGAGCCAAACTGAAACTACTCGTAGACCTACTCATTACTTTTTTAATAAATAAATAAGATTGTGAACCTAATAGTGATATACCTTATGGAAATATGAAATCAAATTTACAATTAGAAAAGGAGTGTTATTTCGAAGTACATACATAAGATTACAATTTAATAAGTACCAGAACCCAATTGGGTTCAAATAACCTACAGTCATGCTGCAGGAATGTTATACGAGTACAGTTGAATACAGAATATTATACAGTACAGAGTTGAATGTAATTGAATGGCCAATATTAGTTTCAGGGGAATTGATTTGAATGACGCAGGCTCTGGGTTCAGGCTTTACAAGGAATTATATTGAACAATGTAGTATTCAAGAGTTTAATAGTATGTTACGTCTTTCACTTATTCGAAGATGGGAATTCCCGATGTATTCTTAGTATTGTATCTTAAGATGCCACGTGTATGATCAATGACGTCTAATTCCCTGTTGGTGGGATTCACTATATTAAAACCATAGAGGAATTATTGCTCATTACTGCATGATTAAAGATAGGCTTACAATGAATCCTAACATCTTATTTAGTTTTTGCAACACAAGGCTATGTAAGGGATAATTTTTTCGACACATATTTAAAACTCAAAAGTAGAAATAGCCCCATGGATAATTTACTAATACATTTCTAGCAAGACTTTGTATGTTTTATAATATCTGTGATCTAAATTTCATAGTAGCTTCTTCACTTTTCATGTTTATGAATGGAATAATATTTTCAAATAATGGTTCTATTCAATGAAAGATAAACTGCAAATGCTATACAAAAATTGGTTAACGGTTATTCTAAAGGTGGAGCTACAGTCAGCACTCCGGACAACGAATCTATAATTAGATTAATAAAATTACTGCAAATTATAAAACTCCTTGAATATTTTAACACTTCTCAAACTGAGTTCAGAATCTTTTCATGGCTGACCTTTTCCAATAGAAGATGCTTGAAGGATAAATCTATTGTCGTTGAGCTATTTCAGAGAGACTGCGAGCATTCCATTATCCTCTCCGGGTTTTATTACTGACTTAGTAAAGAATTTACTAAACTCAATCAAATAACAAACGCGAAACTTTCAATTTATCGTTTTATTTTTTTTTATCAATCTAATTTAGCTGATTTAACAATATACAGGGTGGTCTAGGTGGAAGGAAAACATTTTATCAGGTGATTTTAGGCTTAAAAACATGACAAAAAGTTCTTATAAACATATGTCTGGAAATGCTTCATTAACGAGATAAGGCTAGCGAAATATTTCGCCTACATTTCCAATCCGAGGATTAAATGAAACTGGACTAAAACCATTATAACGTTTGTGAAATAGGTTGCTTAAAACGACAAAAAACTTTAATGTAAAATACGTTTGATGCGCTAAAATTTCATTAAATGGACATCAAGTGCATAAAATCCATGAACATAAATTGTAAATAATTTAATGATGAGAAAATTGATGTAAATAAACTCAATAAACATTTGTTTTCTTACAATTAAATTTCAATTGATTAATTTAGAATTTTTTCTATATACTGCATTTTTTTAAATTATCCGTCAGTCGAAAACTGGGGTATGACAACATTTTCAACGTGTAGTATGTCTGATGAAATATTTGTATATAAGCACCTTCATTACAACACGTTCATGCTTCAATTGAACAAATATATTTTGTAATCCACAATATCAAACATCTAAGACTAATCTTGGAATTTTAAATCATACTTATTTACAATAGCATCCATAAACGCTACTGAACACTCTAAAACTGAAGAAGAACGCATTAAAACTCGACACAACTGTTTCTTTTAAGTGCGGTTATTTAACGTTTCAGTCAAGTAGTCTATAATGTTTACACCCGAAAAGGGCTTAAGCTCCCTAACCCTTCCCCCACTTAGAGTTATCACTGCGATAAGGTAATACTTAGATTGCGATCCGTATACTGAGCAATGCCCATGTGTGATCAAGTATATTTGTTATACCTTCAGGTAAATTAAAGGTATATTAAAGAGCAGTAACCAAAGACCGTCCTACGATAAAGACAGAATGTATACAGTATTGGTCACAACATACCGTGCGGACAGACGAACAGACACACATATGATACAAGCGAGGACTATTATCTTCTACGGTAATAGCTCATAAGTTAAGTACAGCAGCAAAGATAACATTGAAATGATCTTACCATTTCTGTCAGTTCATCATATTTTAATACGTTTATTTGTTGAAATATGTAGTTGATGGTAAAGGAGAGTTAGATTACATCACATTGTTTTCATCATCATGGTGCCTCTGCCTCATCTGTTTGCTCACACTGACTTTATATCTTAGTCTTTAAGTATTTTCTGTTATAACATAACTCTTGATATTTTCAGAGTTTTCTCTAGTTTTTTTCATGTGACATATTACTCCTTTATCTTATCATCTCTAAAATGTACTCTTCATACTGCATAATCCATTCATGTGATACGTTATGACTCACGTATGACGTCACATTCACGTCGTATAAGGTTTTATTAACGTGAAGTAGGTGCATTAGGCTAAATAAATTACCAATGGTTTTAGTTTTGAATGAGTTACAACATTTCTGTTTTACAAAATAACTTGTGTCCATAAAACGAACATATGCTGCAAAATAGCTGTTGACTACAAGTATTTGTGGTTGTCAGCTTATCTAAATAGTCTATTATTATGTCTTGAACTGTGTTTTAAGTGTTCTAAGATTTAATAATCTGCATCCTGTTCTCATACGACACTGTATGGATCCGACCAAGCATTTCTGGTTAAAGTACATAATGGACAAATGTGACAGACTGAATTCTCCTGTTCATAAAGGTTTGTCATATTAAAAGGGACATATGAATCAACTCTACAGACATCCAACAGATTTATTCTGTAACTTCACTAAAAGTGTTCTGTTTTTGGTTGGAGTATTTCTAAAAGCAGGAAGACTGTAACATATCACAAGAATTAAAACTTCAATAATATCCGACCTTGTCTTGTCTGGTAAATACAAATTAAGAGTTTGAACACTTTTCATCTACAAAGTACCTGATGGTAAACAATTTCTATTAATGGAAAATTCTCGTAATCTATTTCAACACATGAAATTCCAACCACTTAACTGAGAGACAAAGGAGGAACGCTTTGGAAAGTAAGATAATCGCCCAGTTATATGTCTATACTGGGAACTCTCAGATTTAAATCAGTATATTTAAGCATACTTTCTTTAAGTACATCTTTATCTAACTTCCTCTATTCATTTGACAAAGCATGACTGATGTTTGCAGTCTGCTTCTAAACATGGATAACAGTATCAAATAGTAATCATAGTCACATCCATGGAGGAAACAAAACGTTCTCCAGATCAGACATGTTATAAATACCTCGTAACAACAAAGGTCCAAGGTAAACACTCTGGGAAACTCCAACTGTTGAACTTTTTTCCTGTACCACTGGAGATTTTTAAATCTTTGCTTATACAGACGTATAACTCAGGTATGAGACAAAACGTAGTAAAGAACATGTTGTGATTAAAAGAATTAAATTGGTGTAGATAGTCAAATATAAATGTGTTTTATTTACTGACTAAATATAGTACGGTCAATAAAAACGTTAGTAATGTAAAATTTGCATTACACTAAAATCTTTTCAGAATTGCTATTACGCACTTTTTATGTTTTACATTATTGAGTTTAAGTTTTTATAAAAGACCCGGAAGTAGTAATAAATTTATATTTATACTGTCAATCTATTGTGACAATTGTGCTTTGTTTACTGTAATGAAACTAAACATCTACTAGAAGGAACTCACTGTACTAGAATATCAATTGTTATCCTTAGACAAGTCAATGGTGTCTTTTCATCCCATTACCCCAGTTTATATCTGGTGACTATCATTGTAGATCATGCAACTCTCGACAAGCATTTTTCACCTGGGTTCCGTTAAAACGGCTTATTGTTAGTACCAGAACTGGTGAAGCAAGACCATTTTCTGTAATATTATGTCAGCCGTATGTCAACGTATTCCATTAGTTTTTACGTTCCATTGGTTACGATCCATTGGTTCGGTTCGTTAAACCATGCCGACATCCATTAACCGAAGTAGTCAATGATTACTGATTTGATGCAACTACTGTGCATCAATACACGGTGGCTTGCGGTGGAAGTCTGGTAGTTTTATTGACCCTTACTTAACCTGTGTTGCAATTACTTGCTTTACAGCCACCTCTCCACCAACTGCATACGGGGCAGTGGGTTTAGCAGAAATGGGTAGAATTTGTTACATTCAACAACCAGCAATCGATATAAATTAAAACTAATTCACGATATAAATATAAACAGTACCACTTTGTTTATTGTATATTACTTCATCACTTTACGCTTAACGAAATTACTCATTTAAATAATTTATTTACGGTAGTAACTGCTTATGGTTAGTAATTACTGAAAGAAGGGTAGTAATGTTTTGTAATAAAAGTGTCCAATAAACTTGAACTAATATACAAATTTGAAATTTTTATAAGCAGTTTTAAAGCCTGCTTTAATAATAATTTAAAACCTTTTTCTTACGGTAACTCATAAACTAATCGTTACCATTTCCGTAATTTAATTTGGATGGATGGCTTAGCTCAATTTAGTTGTCTTTGGGTCGATGTAATTTGGTTTTCAAGTGTTACAGGGAGAATATTAAAATTCTTAGTAAAAAACATGTTGGCAATCAAAATTTTGAACATAACCACCGACAAAGTAGAAATTTCATAAATGTAAGGTGAGTTTGAAGTGTACTTAGCACTGAAGAATATGAACATGAAGCGATATGAGCAAAGAAAAACCTCTACAGATAATGAAAATGTTGCTGTGGTGATATAGACTTTATAATATCCTCAGATAAATACCGCAGAAAGTAACTGTGACAGGGGTATTTAAAAGAAATATTTCAGTTTTAAAAGTAAAAAATTGTAAATAATTCTTATTATTTGTGCTATCGATACAGAGGTTTTGTGAATGGTGTAGTAGCAAGCGTGGAAAAATAATATTGTTAGTAACTTACTGGTTTCGAAAATGTAAGTACAATTTAAAGTAATGGTCAATTAACATGGATGACTGAATTTACTGAACTAATGCTAATTCATGCATGATTGAACCGCACCCAATACATTTATCTTGCCTAACACTATACCTTGTCTTAGAGGTGACATTTGACCGATTTCTAAAGGTATATTTATCATCCAATTAATACAATTAATTTACAGCGTTATTATACATATAACAAGCTTATACTGTAAAAGGAAGAATATTGCATCTAAATTCCTTATTGTAAAATAAAAACAGTGTACACAAAAAGTGTTGTAAATGTGTATAAAATTTTTAGAAACTTTATATATAAATTCGTATTTTATAAAATAATATTATTAATAAAAAAGTTGCTGGCTAGAAATAAAACTCCGCCTGATACTATGGGGTTACGTTTTTCTACTGTGTAGTACTACAGCAGCTCAGCTGTTACATTTCCTGTATTGATCGCACTGCTAGGTGTGCGCTCTAGTAGAGATCTGTTCAAGCTTAGGTACAACAAGTTCGGTGTTCTCCCGCCAGGTTGTGCGCGCAGCTCCTCTCACTTGGTAAAAACACGCGCAGTGACTAACAGTGCTGCTGCCTGGTGTTTCTTGACACAACCTTATGTTTACCCTACAAGAACGTTGTCAGAATACAAAACATTGTCAGTCTTCATGATAGATTATTCATTGCAAATACATGATTGACACACATTAAACCATTTGTCAATTATTCTTGAAATAGGGTTTGAATATCGTTTTAATAGTTAACCAATAAATGAATAAAACTACTAAACAGTGGCATTAAAAATAAGAACTAAGGAAATAAAAGGCGATTAAATGTGTGCTAATCAATCTTTAAAATTGTATATCTCCAAGAAATCTACGGCAAATAAAGAGGAAGAAGTGTTTACTTTTGACACAGGTTTTAAAAACCCAAACTCAAGATTGCCTTGAATTCAATTTGATTTTAAATATTCTTAAGTATATCATTTTATGCTCTGTCATTGTATATTTTGTAAGATTATACAGAACTACCCTCACGTGGTTACAAATGAAAACAATTTTATGTTTTTATATAATGCGTTGAGATTTGCTGCAAAAAGTCCAAATGAGGGGCAGCTACATTTCCAAGGCGTAAGATCCTATTCTGATGAATCAGCCACACATGTCTTTCGGGTTGTGACAACTCCGCAGGCCTGCGTAGAAATCGTCACAACGAATTATTTATCACAACGAAGCCTTTTACAGGAAGTTATTATCGTATAGGTAAATTAATAAATGATTTTAGGCTCAGATGTACGTGCAAACAATATACAAGCATTACAAGGCAGTATAAAGACCCTCCTTAGGAGCAAATATACGTTGATTAAAACTTTGTAAATATTGAACAAAGAGGGCTGGATTGGATGATTATGAAATTGGGTTTGTGGATAGTGAAAATAAGACGAATACATACTGTGTGATTGGCGGTAATGACGGCTTTGGCCTCCGGTAATACAACACAACACTGTTTCGTCCGGAACTGCCTCGGAACAATTATAGGTCTTGCTACTATACCAGTCCAACAGGGTAAACAGCAAAAAGTACACAAGGGTGGGTTGAAACGAGAATCCCCCCCTATTACAACGCAACTAAACGAGGCTTCCTTTCACCAAACGAGTAAACACAATTAAAAATGGGGTAAACCAAAGTACATACAACGATAAAGAGGTCAGACTATCAGCACGAGAGAGAAGCTCAAGGGAAAAACCGGTCGGCAGTAGGGGATGCTACCAGCCGCAGTACCAACCGGTCGGCAGTAGGGGATGCTACCAGCCGCAGTACCAACCGGTCGGCAGTAGGGGATGCTACCAGCCGCAGTACCAACCGGTCGGCAGTAGGGGATGCTACCAGCCGCAGTACCAACCGGTCGGCAGTAGGGGATGCTACCAGCCGCAGTACCAACCTGTCGGCAGTAGGGGATGCTACCAGCCGCAGTACCAACCGGTCGGCAGTAGGGGATGCTACCAGCCGCAGTACCAACCGGTCGGCAGTAGGGGATGCTACCAGCCGCAGTACCAACCGGTCGGCAGTAGGGGATGCTACCAGCCGCAGTACCAACCTGTCGGCAGTAGGGGATGCTACCAGCCGCAGTACCAACCTGTCGGCAGTAGGGGATGCTACCAGCAGCAGTACCAACCGGTCGGCAGTAGGGGATGCTACCAGCCGCAGTACCAACCTATTTTTGTAGACGGACCGGGACATTTCCCGTCCAAAACATAGCGTATCTCCGACCAATCAGAGACAAGGTACTAGGTCAGATAACGTCTGCAATCACCTGTCTGTTCTTAGTCAGCTGTTGTAGTTCCATTGGAGCTATAAAAGCTCCATATTAACATAGTTACACAGATTATAATGGTTTTTAAAACACATCCCACTGGTGTCCAAGACTTGAAAAACAGGATCACTGCTGAGTGCAGACGCTTAACCAGAGAAACTTTTAGAAAGTTTAGGCAAGAATTTGAGAATAGGTTATTTTTTGCTTTAACAACAACTGCTACCAATTCAAATAGTATAGTAGTTTTGTTGTTATTAGCAGTAGTACAGTAGTTTGCAGACTGATAATTATTGTGTAAGAAATTACATTATTGGCTGCTGACACCAAACGGATTGGCCGATTTCAATTTGTTTTTACCAAAATAAAGCTTTTTTATGAGCTTCAATTTGAGTTGTCACAAGGTATTAGTTGCCATTTCAAAATTTTGGGGGGAATGGGGGCGAGCACCCCTGTTTTGAAAATATATTTGTTTGTTCCCCCAGTTAGTACTATACACTCCCGTTTACAGAATTCTGATACTTGGGCTATAAGGAAACAGGATTTTTCCAGACATTCGCCATCGTTCAGTGCAACAAAAATAACACTAAGTTTCGAGATCTGCAATCTGATCTCTTCTTCAGGTAAATAACTAACCTAAAACATAATTACAAACTAGGTTAAAGTAAACAAATCATACCAGAGCGTTGTGACTCACCTAAGCCAGGTATCACAACCACCATGTTGTGTGTCAACTTCACTAACGCTAAAACATGCACTTAATAAAAAAAACTAAACACTAATTATCACTAAATTATTAAAAATGAACTACAGAATACAGGTCACAGTACGTCTGCATGCGTCAATGAACCACCTACCTAATGTAGAACGTGGTGTTACTGATATTTTGTTTCACTGTACGATGGCAAATGTCCGGAAAAATCCTGTTTCCTTCGCAATCCTTCCATCGTCAAAAATAAACTTTAAACAAAGAATTGGGCTATGTCTTTTAATACGAGTATGAAGTTTTCAAATGAACACCCTGTATATCTTATACAGGAAGAATGAGCATACTCGTAGATAATACAATAATACCTGTGATATTATATGAACATTTTGATGCATATTGGATTAATCAATTTCAATTTGGTATGTTAGTCATGTTCACCAATAATTTTCCAACAGCAGCCGTACATGGATTTACTTTCTTTTGATTTTACTGAACTGAATATTAAATGTACAAGGACAATCTGAAGAGAGCTGCTTCATCTTCCATATCACTCCAAGTTTTGACAGTTAACCAGCACTAACCTTGTGTGTTGTGTTTCAGTTTCGATGTGGAGAATGGCGCGTCGCCCGGCAGGTCGCCCCTGGACGGCGGGGCCTCGCCCTCAGCAGGACTCGTGCTGCAGAACCTGCCCCAGCGGCGCGAGTCCTTCCTCTATCGTTCGGACTCAGACTTCGAGATGTCGCCAAAGTCCATGTCCAGGAATTCCTCCATCGCCAGCGAAAGGTAGGCCTTTTCTTTGTGTTGCTTAGCCATTTCGAAAATGCTATTATAGTTTTGTCTTAGGCAGTTTATAAAATTTTGTAGAGGAGTTTGTACTATTGCAATTGAAGTTACTGTCGTATCCATCCTGAAGAAAATGCTCACTTAATTTTTTTTTGTGCGAAAAAAATGCGAAATTAGTTTTTAGATTTACACCATTTTTCTTTTTTGGTTGATATCTGTAGAACTTGAAGATCTTTTACATAACCTAGCAAGGATGACTAATACATTATATTATAAGTAAAAGAACCACTATATCCATATACTTAATGGGTTACTTCGAACCATATTTTTGTAGGGCTAATTTCATAGAATACAAAGTACAATACTTAGAAGCGTTTCTAAACAAGAAAACAGTACCCAACATTTTTCGAAAACTTCTTACTACAGTTCTGGACCTTCCTCCTCTCTTAAAGTTTTATCTGGAAGAAACATTCAAGTACGGACTATATCAGTACTATAGCAGACCGTGTAGAATATCTGATAAAATTACAACGAAATATTGAAATCTATAGAGAATATTCAGCTAGTAACAAGGGGAATAATGGCATAATAAATCATGAATAATTATTTTAAAAATAATTGGACTCAGGATTAATCTCAAAAAAGGATTAAATCTTATCATCCTATACAGAGAACGTAGCGCCTTGTAGTTGCTGGTGTTTGCCACCAGATTGTGCAGGTGTCGGGAATCGCGCTCATTGATCCACTGATATTGAGTAAAGTTAGTGTTGAGGCGGTCAATAAGTATTTTAAGAGTGTACAATCAACTATTGTACTATCAAACTGAACATGTTTTTACTCCCTCGTTGACACATCAAAAATGTTATTGAGTTGGTAATAATAACAATATGATTGAGTTATATAGCATTGTATTGTAAAACGCATAACCATCATTACTTGTCAACCAAAATTTGTTTTTACATAAATTACATGCACGATTTTCTAAAAGAATAGCCCGTCGTGTTCATTCTATTCATGCAATAGCAAGATAGTTTGTAAAAGGTAGTATTCTCACTAAACTTTTATTTCTCTAAGTACGCAACATTTACTTGTATTGACTAAATGTTGTGCACAAATCATAACTGTACACATCTACTCACGTCGTACTTTTTGTATTTAAAAAAACAATATTATAATACTAAACATGGTGACATGATGGCCATTAACAAATTAAAATAAATTTGAATTGCAGTTAATTTTGTCCATAACATAGCGTACGCTCAGCATGAGCCAGTTCCTGCGATAGTAGCTCACCAATAACAGTAACTAACGTACTGTAGTTATTGACAATAAAACAGAAATATAATATTGCAATTAAATAATATATTTCAGCAAAGCTAAACCTCTATTAAATTTATTGGGTCTTTTTCGTTTAAGGGCCAGCACCTTACAAACATACTATACCTGACTGACAGTGCATTTAATCTTTTTTTTGTGTTATTAGTTCGTAGGGCAGTAGTCCAGGTACTACTTCTAGTATAAACTCGTCTTATCTTATCAGTGATAAACGCGCGCCGCTTATCTTTTGCCTGTAATGAAACCTGCGTTAGTTCTGTGATTTATACTTAGTTTTTCTTGTTCAATAAAGCGTGGTGAGTTGATCTGGGCTTGGACTTTGCAAGCTCGAGTTAATTTATTTCTAAAAGAGCAAGCAGCGCGAAGCGCTGCGCAGCGGGCAAGCATCGCGTGATCTGAGTTTTGAATAGGTAAGCTAGGGTCTTTTGTGCTGGCCCTTAAACGAAAAAGACCCAATTTACTACATTGTCATTTATTGTCATTGATAGAACATTGCGAAGTGTTTCATTAGTGATACCCTAAGTTAATTTCATTAGGTATTATGTTCTTCCCCAAACATCTCCAAAGTTTATACGGGTTATCCTTCATTTACGTTTTATTTTTTTATTGAGGACATTGTATCAATTTAAAATTAATTTAACAACTTTGATAAAATGTTCAGCTTTAAGTCTATAAATAAACGAAACTTTTAAATTTTGTGTTACAATCCAATAAAACTTCCAATAAGGTTATTTTTAGGATCCATCCGTGTGAAATATGGTATATGCCCGTTATATCTGAATACTACACAAAAAATGCTAACTGATTCCAGGAAATAAAAACTCTCTATTCCAATAATTAGCACCTTTTTCATTCGTCATTCGGCATGTGTGCGTCGGAATGAATGCAATATCCCACTAATGTCAGAAGTTGTCTGAGATTGTTTTTAATTGTCATACAATTTTACAAAACAATATATTATACAATATTATATTAATAATATATGTGGTTAAATAATCATAAATATATTCTCATCCATATAAAATACCTGTAATAAATCATTAAATTTGCCAAATGTTTAAATCCAAACAGAAAAATTTAGTTAGCTATGCTATCATTCCATTTATGAGGATGTAATAACAAAAAGTTATATACTTCCAAACGGCTGGTAGATAAAAGAAACCCCGGAGAGGCTGTCAGAACCGCCTTTTGTTCTGTTACCTATCGGAGTACATAATAAGGCGTTCCAATTAAACCACTGTATTCCTGTGGATAATACAATTCAGAGATAATCTTGTTGAATAACCGCTGTATTTGTACTGCTAACATAAGGTCAGTGAGACAAGGTCGCCAGTGTGTTTATTCTAAATTTTGTCTTAACGCTATTTACGTAGAGAACCCAAGAGGACTGGGTTTTTTCATGACGTTTATACTGAAGCCACTGTATTCCTGTGTATAATACAATGCAGAGATAATCTTGTTGGATAACCGCTGTATTTGTACTGCTAACATGAGGTCAGTGAGACAAGGTCGCCAGTGTGTTTATTCTAAATTTTGTCTTAACGCTATTTACGTAGAGAGCCCAAGAGAACTGGGTTTTTCATGACGTTTCTACTGAAGCCACTGTATTCCTGTGGATAATACAATGCAGAGATAATCTTGTTGGATATCCGCTGTATTTGTACTGCTAACATGAGGTCAGTGAGACAAGGTTGCCAGTGTGTTTATTCTTATTTTTTTCTTAACGCTATTTACGTAGAGAGCCCAAGAGAACTGGGTTTTTCATGACGTTTATACTGAAGCCACTGTATTCCTGTGGATTATACACTGTCGAGATAATCTTGGTGGCTAACCGCTGTATTTGTACTGCTAACATGAGGTCAGTGAGACAAGGTCGCCAGTGTGTTTATTCTAAATTTTGTCTTAACGCTATTTACGTAGAGAGCCCAAAAGGACTGGTTTTTTCATGACGTTACTGAAGTCACTGTATTCCTGTGTATAATACAATACAGAGATAATCTCGGTGGCTAAACGCTGTATTTGTACTGCTAACATGAGGTCAGTGAGACAAGGTTTCCAGTGTGTTTATTCTGAATTCTGTCGTAACGCTACAGAACGCTAACCAAGGAAAAGACAACAGTGTGTGTGCAGTGACAACTCAAAGTCTGAATTCAAAACTGTAACCTGCGGAGTTCCGCAAGGATCAATTCTTGGCCCATTACTTTTCAATGTGTACATAAATTACATTAACGCTGTACTGCGACATTGCAAATTTCACTCTTTTGCTGATGATTTACAAACATGTCATGATTTACTACTTACACCTTAACATTATCAACATAGACCAAACTGTGAAGTGGACGAATGAAGACATACAACAACTTGTTCAACGGGCTTTAAAAATGGACTTAATCTTATCCAGAACAAAACCCAAATATTGATTTTCTGTCATCAACGACTTGCAAACTCCATTGACCTACAAAATACACCGAAAATAACTGTAGACTGAAAACCCTTACCATACGTTGAAAGGGTGAAATTCTAGGACTAATTATAAAACAAGACACTTGGATGGACCGATGCAGTGGTGTGCACCTGTAACACCTGTAACTGAGACAGCGTTGCCAGCGTGTTTGTTCTAAATTGTGCCATAACACTGTTTATAAAGAGTGACCAAGAGAGGTGGTAACTATCAGTACGTTGCCACTGATGCCACCGTATTCCTGTGGACTATATTCAGCCGATATGGTATACTTGGTAGCTAACCGCTGCATTTGTAAAGCGAACATGAGGCCGGAGTGGTCAGAGCCAGTTTGGTCTGGGCCGGTCACAGTGGTTGTAGAAAGGCCGGAGTGGTCCGGTCCAGTCTAATCCGGGCCGGTCACGCTGGTCCGCTGCCTAATGCACTGACACGCTCCACGTTGTAGCCTGCAGTGAGGAAGCCGTGTGCATCCACATTGCACAATTCATCCTAGTGTAACATGAGCACTAATCTGAACATAATATGTGGCAACTTATTATTTTATGTTCACAAGATTTCGTCTTCAATACTTAGTGACCTCTTCGGCACGGAACTGAACGTTTGATTGCTATCTTCCCTAGTCGTTTCCTCGTTGTTAAACAAATGCACCCAAATGGCACTCAAAAAGTACAAAAAATTGAGAACGGGCAACTATCTGCAACGGAAATCCCTTAATGATCTCATCTAATTTCCATCTAAAACTGTATTCCTATCGCTCCATTTCAATCATAGCAGCATCCACCCTCGAAACCCGCATTGCCACACATTGTTGCGACTTCCTTTGCTGCGAAATCTAACCCTGCCCTAAGCAACTTGGTCATGTCCAAGCAGCTGCATGACAATTCATTCATAATCTGTTGTCTTCTGTAATCTGTAGTCTGTTGTTAATCAGGAATAAAGCATATTGACTTAACAAAAACATGAAATAGATGTTAGATTAATGGGTTAGGAGGCCAGAAATTTGTTAATTCCATCTTCCTTGTGGACCATTGCTCAAACTCCGGATATGATGCACAAAAGTTGAAGTCTTGGACAAGTAAACAATTGTGATTGTAGTAAGTCAGTGTGCCAATGGACTAACAATGAATGTTACGCCACCGGCTAGGTTTGCCAATTGACCTGCCTGGCTGCCAATAATGAGTTTCATGTATGCCTTGGCAGCTTCCAAGATAACAACTAGCCAATGGATTACTTATGCAAACAGTAGCTTTATGGTGTTTTAAATTGGTATTATGTCTCTTAAGTTATTAGTAAATTACAAAGCTCTAAGCTTCTATGTTACTTAAGAATAAGGTCTATCTGCGTTGTCGGTTTCAAATATCAAATCCGACAATCCTAACTGACGTTGTCTAAGGAATACTCGGCCAGGACTTAGACTTAGTTACTTAACCAGTAACTCGATAAACAATAGGAATGATGTATTTTCACACATTCATCTGCTAGAAGTATGCATTACACCTTTTTCTTCTTTCACCATGATGGAAACAAGCTCATTATCAAATCATGGAGATAATGAATAATCAATGTTTTACATTCAGGAAATATAGAAATATAATGAAACACATCGTATTAGAAATTAAAACCTGCCCCTATTTCCATTACTGTGGCAGTGTAACTAAACTTACTTGTAACTATAACAAAAAAGAAAATTGAGTCTAGCCTACAGTTTTACATAGATAACTGTCTGCTGAACTGTGCCATCTGTGTTTACATTCCAATTAAAAATGTAATAAATAGTCATGATATCTTAATATAAGGAAATAAACTTAATAAGGAACTAACTCAATACGCAAAAAACTCAATTGAGGAGATAAAATTTTGCTAGTCTCTTTCTTAAATATCAGGATATAAATAGAAAATAAATATTAATTTTTGAACCTGGATTTGAAAACTTGAACCAAACTATATGTGCAATAACATTTTTTTAAATAAGTATAAAGGTAAAATTAAAGATTAAAACCGAAAAATAGTATAATAAAAGCGCAATACGTTGTGTACACACATATACACATTTTAACTGAGAAAGCTATTAAAAAAATCAATATCTTCCAAGGAAAATAATCAAAACTTTATTTAAAAAATTCTACAACTGGTGCAATTTTTTTTACTCATTTGCAATTGGTTATAGTATTTAGCACCGGCGTAATCGTATGTGTTTCCAAACAAAGATGTATTGATCATTGGTCTTGTATTCATTACTACTAAAGTTATACGCTAAATTATAAAACGGGCTAGTTTTAACCGTTGGTTGACTGATTGGTTGGTCCACTAATTTAATGTATTAGGCCATGATTTATTTTTATTTTAAAGAAAATATGTTTCCGGTATATTATATTGGTTGGCTTCATCTCAGTTCTTACGGGCCAACCATACTTTGCAAGTTTGTACTGTTCGCCCATTTCTTGTGCTTCCTTTGTGCTCGTTTATACTAAAGTTTAAATGATCTTTTCATGTGTAGGCCTGTTCACTGTAAAACTACATCTTATCCAGTAAAAACAGTGTTTAGAATCGAACCAACCGATCAGTCGAAATTAGCACGTATCGAAAGTGGTAACAAAGTGGTTTTTATTCTTATAATTAATATACACTCGCAGAAAAAGATTAATTATGTTGAAACTTTACTTTTTAGAATTTTTAGAAGTGTTACTAAAATGAACAAAAAACAACACGGATTAAGCAAACCTTTTACATAAATAAGTAGAGATATTAAAGGAAGAAACTATTTTACCGTTATCAAATTCACATGTAAAATACATTAGCCCCAACTTTCAGGTGGATCCAAACTTTGTGAAGAGCTTTTATCCCCTCCCCACCCACCCCCTCAACACACCTGACGACACACCTAGCGGAAATGTGATTTATGCGCGTTCTCCGTGGTTCCAATCCTAAATTAAATAACTGGTGAACGCCACATGTTGGTTTTTCCAATAATAAAATTAAAATTAATTTTTTATTCAATTCCTTTTGCAATTTTTGTTTTGCTATACACTATAAACATTTTGGAACCATACTAACAAAGGTTGCTTTTTAAGGTACAATAAATTAAAATGGGGTTGGTTTAAATTACTTCAGCTTCATGAAATGTTTTCAATATGTGATTAAAAGTCAAGGTATTAAGGTACAGTATTCTATATTCACGTTCCTACTCAGTACTGTTCAAAGATATTTTGTTTACTCCTTGACAAAGATTTCGAACAGATCACTGGTTCGCGTGTGTATACAGTGAAAAAAAAGAATAAGTGCAAAATTATCGCCTTTTTATCCTTTTAACAAGAAATTAACATCTCATAATATACACATGGTACTGTTAAAGCTATACTGCCAACTTAGTGATTTTACGCTGTTTGTGATAAAAACTTCAAATCATATCAATACTTCTAAAAATATATTATTTACAAAATATGTGTGTAGAAATGATGAACTAAAGAACGTGGCCAGACCTCCTCTATCTCTAAATGAAACAAAACTTGTAAAAGAAGATCTATACAGAGATAAGATAAGATGTCAAGATACAAATCTTGTATATTGGAGTTATCAGCTTGGATCTGGCTGCAGGATCACGGACCAACTCTATCTTCCAATATTCCATCCGTAAGGAATCCTCCCAACTTGGCGACCTCCGAGTAAGAAATACAGCAACGCAAATACAATTCATTCCTTAGATTTGTTCTACAATATCGCATTTCTCTTTAGATTTTTTATTTAACTTTTACTGTATTTTTTAATATAGATAAATTTACACAATGTAATTTGTATAGCAGTACAGTGATTATGGATACTGTTTTAGTTCATTTATGTTTTCCAATGCCTTTTCTGTAATTATTTGATTAATATTTTTAGAGTACTTATTTAATCTTTCTGCAATTTTCGTTTGATGATAATAAAGTTCTTACGAGAAAGGTATATTCTATCGTACTTAGTGCTAAACCAATTAACATATAAATTACACAAATTCAATTTGATTTTCTTTATGAAAGGATTGAGTAGAACAATTGCTTATGTTGACAGTGTTATTTATTTAGAAGTTAAGAACAAAATTTAGAACTTACATACAAATAAATATATTAATGAATATTCAAAAGATTCCCACTTACATTTAATATAAATAGGAATTTATCTTCCCAATTTCGATATATAAGAGAAATGGAATTTCGACCTTTAATTGTTAAAATTAAGTAAATAATTATTATTTGTCTTTACTTGTTTAAGGCTATACTATGTTTACAAAAGGTTCAAATTGTTTAAATTTTAAGAATGCTAAAAACAATTCTGCATTTAACACGATGTATTTTAATTATTGCAATTATTTTTCTAATATTATTATTATTATTATTATATTATTATTGTTTAATACTACACAACCAAAAATTAGGAAATGAAAGTAGTACAATATTACAAAACCACCAAACTTTAATGAAAGGATCTTGAAGGCAATAAGTTCCTTGTCAAAAGAAGCAATTCTGTGTATGATATTAGTTTCATCTTTTCCTGTGTACAAAGAAGCATCAGTTTACGTTTTCGAATCTTTTTAAATTTAGGGTTGTAAGGTCAAACCCCTATCTACATAAATTTTATCTCATTCAACAGAACTGGGGGTACCAATTCTTGCTTCCAACAGGGGCGTCATATTAAGGCATCTGTAATCAGGAGATCATGTTTTGGAGTATCTCTGCAGCTATTTATGATATTAAGGTCCTCACGTTTCATTCTAAGCATTATCTGGAAGTTTTTGGCCTCAAAAACGATCTCAACCTAAATGATATAGCAGTATGTCTCAGATATTCCTGTAGCTAGAAATATTATTTTTTTATCGCAATCCCCACACCCCACCCCTATATACACTACTCCAGAAGTTCGGGGTGTTTGCTTTGGGTATCAGGGCTCCTTAAGAAGCACATGTGCTAAGAAGTTACCATCGTCTACACATACTAACACATATCAGGTCGTTTACATAAACTCTCTCGTTTAGTATCAGTTAAGTAAAACCCAAAATTCATTTTCACCATTAGTTGATCTGGAAAAACACTTGTTTGAATCTTGTAAAAGTCCAATATTTTACTTAATTTTAAGTGATACTTTGATCCGAAAAAGTTCAACCGTGTACTGATAGCAATAACAAGATACACTTGACATTACATCAAATGTGCTTGAGTACTTCATGTTAAATGTGTAAATCTCTCAATAGTATAAATGACACATTTATTTCACACAAGCAAGCAGTTCTACATAATGGCCTCTGTCGCTAAGACTTCATACTCGGCACAGAACACCGACAATACGTTTTGAATACATTGAAGACCTCACACTGAGACTGGTACAGTACAAAATTTGATTCGAGGTATAACCGCAGAGGGTGAATTTTTACATTCTTACAATGTCACTATTATTAATTTCCATCCAGAAGTAGACCTTAATTAAAATATATATTTCTTCAACACAAATATCGATTAAATGATCACATCACGTGTTGGATTCTAATGCTCTCGTTATCTAATTGTATATATCCTGTAGATATACGTAGCAAATGAGAGCAGTGCTTATTGCGTAATAGGCCAAGGGATCTGAGCGCGCGACAGAGGCTCTACTAACCATCCACGAAACATTGACCTCACCAAATCGCTGTCTTTCTGTGATTGGTTTAAAAGAACTGAACTATCAGAACATAATTTATTTTAATATAACCACGAGATGGCTGAATAAATCAGTAAATAATATCCCAGTTCTTGCCCCTTGGGTTACGAGAATATTGAAGGATGGGCTCTAAGGGAAAGCCCAATGTTCTTTGAAAAGACGCCCCTCTCCCCCGCCCACCCATCAGGCGGCCGGTCAGTCCGCGTGCCTAGATCTCTTGGCCCGTCTGTAGCATACATTACATAATTGGTGAACTTATAGCTTCGCAGAAGTCGTATTCTTCTCTATGATTGGTTTTATTCCTTTTTATTTCAAAAAAAGGTTATAAATAGTATTTTACTCCAATTTATTTTTTTATGCTGTTTTAAATGGATGAATTTGGAGAGTGATTTCATTTTTAAGTATTTTTATAATTACATCCTATACATATAATATTATTGTTATAACTATTGTTAACATTGCGTTTACATTTTATTGCAACTATTTACTTAATACAAATTACTCAATTACAATTAGTTGTGTTTCAACAATCCCAATTAAATACTGAAGAAGATTCGTGAATAAACCTGACAAACTAAAAATGCTCAGAACCTTCAGATTTTTTGCTGAACTAAGTTCTCTTAAATTCATCAATTGACTAGTTTTCAAGCAATAAACAATTAATACATCTGTAATAGGTTTTTGCAAAATCCTCAGATATTTTACCTCTTAAATTTCAATTCCTTATTTCTTAACAACCAATTATTATTTCATTAAAGAGGTTTAATTATCAAGAAACAAAGCTAAACGAGAGGAAATAATTCTTCGAAACCGCACTTGATCTGTATTTAGATCTTACTGTGGTAATTAACTTCCAGCTATTTTTATCAATCTCAGTAGTAAAATAATATTACACATTTGAATTCAAACTATGTTTCTTTAATAAACAATATTTCTATGCATTTACAAAAACTTCATTTTCATATCTGATGTTTTCCCTTAATCACCTTTTAGGTAGCATATGGAAGTTGACCTGTGTTTAAGATTTATCATCGACCTTTCTTGAACCCTGAACTTCATAACTCCAAAAGAGGTTTGCAGATTCTACTGAAATGGATGTATGTTGAGTTTAAATTGTACTTTATCTACGTAGAATCATAAAATAATTGTTTTACGCTTTGCAAATCTTTAGATTTTCGTCAATCTTTCTAACAAAATAATATTACAGATTTGAATTCAAACTATGTTTCTTTAATGAGCAGTATTTTTATGCATTTAAAAAACTTCATTTTCATATCTAATATTTTTTCCTTATCACCTTTTAGGTACCATATTATGCTATTTGACCTGTGCTTAAGATTTACCATCGACCTTTCTTGAACTCTGGACTCTATAATTCCAAAAGAGGTTTTCATATTCTACTGAAATGGATGTTTGTTGAGTTTAAATTGTACTATATCTACGTAGAATCATACAAGAATTGTTTTGCGCTTTGCAGAGTTTCTCCAGTCCTGGACTGTACAGCTCCATGTATATACAGTACTATAGTATGGTGTAGTCAATGTGCTATGGATGTGGCAATTCTTACTACTCTGTCCGTTGTATTTCAGATTAAAGGAGGCGGAGCCAGTCATAGAACGACCGTATGTACCTAGGCGTTCTCTAGATGCTTGTGTCTGTACTATACTCCCTAACACTGTGCATGACGTACTATACCCCACTGTATAAGCTAGTCTCTGTCGTTCTGCACCTTATTGTCTTAATGTTGTCTTGTTTAGCTGTTTGTCTAATTGTTACTCGCGTAACACATGTATTTTTCCATAGTGAGTACCTTACTCATCTTTCTATTTGCAGGGTGGGACGTGTTTAGTAGTGACACCATGTGTCACCCGTGTAACATCTACAAATTTCTAAGACAAATTTGAATTATGTTGAATAACAGTCGTTTGTTTGTTAGGTACATTAGTTACAAGAAACCTCTTTTGTTGCAGTTCCATTTTCACTTCATTCATGAATTTTTTTTATTTAATTACATCTAACATATGCACTGACTTCCACGACTTCTTAGAATGACACGTATAGATGCAGTAGGAAAATATGTAACTTTGGATACTCGAATATGTACCCAGCCTGCGTAAACCGTACAGAATAAAATTGTATGCTATACAATTTTAGGCAAAGGTATGTAGTAGTTGCTTAAATTAAAGAATTGGATTAAGTTTTTACATGGTTTTTAGCATGAATGGACACACGATTTATGGACACCTGCATGAATCACTAAAATGTATTTTAATCTTCAGTAAATTTTCTATTTTTTGAGTAGTTGTAAGCTCTATGTTTGTTATTGCTGTACATTCAAAATTATAAAAAGTTACAATATATATATATATATATATATATATATATATATATATATATATATGTATGTATATTTGTTGTAGACGTTGCTAGTCTGTTTGCAGTCGTTGCGGCTCGCTAATGATGTACTCGCTCATTCGTAAAACTTGAGTATTATTATTAGCAACAGCTCACGGTGCAGATATGAGGGTTAAAACGACGTGTTGTTGACGTTGCTAGTCTGTGTGCAGTCGTTGCGGCTCGCTAATGATGTACTCGCTCATTCGTAAAACTTGAGTATCATTATTAGCAACAGCTCACGGTGCAGATATGAGGGTTAAAACGACGTGTTGTTGACGTTGCTAGTCTGTGTGCAGTAGTTGCGGCTCGCTAATGATGTACTCGCTCAATTGTAAAACTTGAGTATTATTATTAGCACAAACTCACGGTGCAGAATGAGGGTTGCGCAAAACACTGCATTTTGTTGACGTATCTAATCTGTTTCCAGTCGTTGCGGCTCGCTAACGATGTACTCGCTCATTCGGAAAACTTGAATATTATCATTAGCAAGGGTGATAAATATTAACGTTTTGTTACATGGTTTGGTAAAGTGGTAATTGTTGATTTGTTATTGATTTTTGAAATGAAACCAACGTTCTGGAATGTAAATTGGAAATTAAGTTTATTCCCGTCAAAATTGAGTTATATAACATTGGTGTACAAATACGTGTAAAAGTACAATGTATTACGTCTATTTCCTGTCTCTCTGGAATACGTAAAATTTTAGATACAGCTGCATGTTTTGGGAAAATGTTGGTTAACTGGACAAAATTGTTGGTTAACCAACTGCTAGACTTTTCCGGGTGTCTTATTGTGTAAGAATAAATCGTGATTGTTGAGAATATTTTACGGTTTGCAATCTGAGAAAATGTATATACTTTTAATAAGATGTAATTGTATTGTGTCTGTATTTGCCAATCCAAGATAATAATTATGAAATAGTTATCCTAATAGTACCATGACTTTCTCCCATTGTTACATATAGTATGTACAGTAAGTTTAATTTTTTGTTTAATTTGAAAACATACAATTAAACATATTATGAATCCAATGTATAAACGGTCATATAAAATGTTACATTTCGTAATGTATGTATGTAGTTGCCAAGACCTACAAATACAAGAATATTCCCTATATTAATCAATTAAACAATCGATTAAATTGAATAAAATGTTTTATACCATGAAACCCCTCGGAGATTTTGTATTTCCTCTCTGCAGATCACGCATATTTATTCTGGCATTTGATCCTATAATTAGAATCCTGATTCAAGTATGTATATATATATATTTACATACTTGTATATAAATATATATATATACCAAGCACACAGTCTCTATACACAAACATTCCTCACAGTTTGGGCGAAGAAGCAATACATAGTTTTTTAACCACTAGACCTAAGCAAGCCAGTCCCAGCACAAAATTTATAATGACATTACTTAATTTTATTTTAACTATGAACAACTTTAAATTTCAAGATAAAAATTACCTCCAAATTAATGGAACAGCTATGGGCACCAGGATGGCACCTGCGTATGCTAATCTATTTATGGCAAAATTAGAAGAAGATTTTTTGAATTCTCAATCCTACAAACCTCTTGTATGGTTGAGATTCATTGACGATATTTTTATGATTTGGAATAATAGCTTTGAAAATTTAAAAGAATTTTTGGAAAATCTAAACAAATTCTCGATTTTGAAATTTACCTGGAAATTTTCTAAAGAAATCATAACATTCTTGGATGTAGATGTTTTTATTAAATCTGGATTTCTCAAAACAAAAATTCATATTAAAGACAGTAACACAATGGATTATCTACATTTCAACAGCTGCCATCCTGTACATGTCAAAAAATCAGTACCAAAGGGTTTGTCAGTTAGGGCCAAAAAATTATGTACTGATAGTGCAGATTTTCAAAATTATCTAGAAAAACTTGGAAATGCATTTGTAAAAAGAAAATATCCTTCAAAATTTATAAATAATCAAATTAAACACTCTAATGTTAATAAAACCCAAAAGAATGATGACGTAAAATTTATAACAAAATATTTTCCTGGTTTATATAAAACAAACAATATTCTAAGAACGGCACACAAAATTCTGGAATCTTCACCAATTACTAAAAAACTTATTTTCAAAACCACCCAGGCTAGTGTTTCGTAGAAATACTAACCTAAAAAATCTTCTGGTACGGCCCAAATTGCCACCTACTGACATTCAAAATTCAGAAAAGAAGAAAAATTTTTAAGTGTCAACCCTGTAAAGACAAACGATGTAATACTTGCAAAATTATAAAATCGTCCAATTTTTTCACCAGTAGTAATACAAAGAAAACTTACCCTATTAGAGGAGAAATTAATTGCAAAAGTAAAAATGTAATTTACCAATTAACATGTAAAAATTGTGCAATGGATTATGTTGGATTGACAACAAATCCATTGCACATAAGAATGAATAATCATCGTTGTTCGTCTAAAAAACAGGATGAAAAATTGGTTTCACAACACGCATTAGGCCACCAACAAAATTTTGAACAATGTTATGCACTGACAGGTATTTGCAAAGTACCCGAAGATAGAAACAAAATTGACTTAGAAAATTTAGAACAGGCACATCAGTTAATATTAAAATCAAAAGTACCCTTTGGTCTGAATAAAAGATGAAATGATCAATTGTTTTTATTATATATTATTTTTTCTAGATTATTTTTCTAAATTCATTCTCTGTTCATGATATTATTTATTTCTCTTTGGTGTTACCACATGTTCAAAAATTCTTGTTTATTTATTTATGTCAGTTTTTATTTATTTACTTTTGTAAATTTTGTTGCTGTATGTTATTTTGTATTATACCTTTTTTGAAAACGGCAAAAAAGCCGAAATATTAAAGGAACTTTGTATCAAGAAGTTTAATAATTGATATAACAGAGCAATTCTGCTTTTATACACTCGAAGTGAATATATATATATATATATATATATATATATATATATATATATATATATATATATATATGTTTCATGGTATAAAACATTGTTTAAATTTACTCGAGTATAGGACCAAATTATTAGTTTAGCCTTAACGCAGTTATGTTCTTACTAGAAACTAAATTCTAAGAAAATTTATAATGCGATTTTGAATTACTAAAACGCAAATGTGTTTTTGAAAACATTCTAACGTTTTAAAACATATTTTAACGAGATACAAGTTGAAGTTATTTGCTTGCTTTGTTCATAATAAGTTATCACAATGTTAAAGCCCCAAAACACTAAAATATCCATATATTTGCATATATCATATTGTATAGTTTTGAAATTAAAAGGAAACTATCCGTTTTTTCTAACCATATTTGCCGTAGTTTTATTAGTGAACAGGATCGGTTAGGAGCTATAGAAATTTGAACGTAGTATAACACATTAAATATTACAAAAATTGATCGTTATTTTGTAATAACTCTGTGACGTTAAACCAATTATTTTTATGTCACGCTTATTTTTATGTGCATCAAATATAATATTAATTAATATATAAATGCAATAACAACTTTTTAAATATATTAAAACATGTTTCTGCTTTCCTGGCAACTACCTGGTTTATTGCCACAGAGAGTATAATTAAGACGATTAAGTAATCTGCTCCAAGATCTACATTAAGCAGTTCATTTTTTTTTTTTTTTTTTTTTTTTTTTTTTTTTGACAACTCACCAATATGCAGTGAGGTTCAAAATTAAGTGTTAGAGAGAGCTTCAAAGCTCTGACTTCACATTACAAAATAATAAATGCTCTTTTAGGACAATTATATGAAGATGTTAAAATGTCACAGCACCTAATTTATAACTTAATTATTTTTGTACGAATAGAAATAAAAATTAAACACTTATCCTGCCGTCCTTAACCTTAAATATACAAAACCATTCATGACTTTAAAGACTTTTTCAATCGGAAAGCCCAAAAAACGTCGTGCACAAAGATTGTGAACCTTCATCACGTCACTGTAAGAGCAAACGAATAGAAAGTATGATGTGAGCTGTAAAATAACTCAACTACTATTGGATTGCTGTAAGCTGATTTACTGGTGCACAGCGTTCCTCGTGGCTGTAAGATCTGCAAGATCTGCTTATTTCCACAACAGTGTAATACTGAGCGCAAATTGGCCTTAATGCAATTTTACACTTGCAGAATCCCTACTCTCGTCTTGTAATGAGTCAAGAAACTTTCAACTCCGTTTCCCTTACGTCTCTATAGATAGTTTTGGACATAAATTAAAAGTGTGTATTTCTTGTCAATATTATAATTTTTATATCGATAGTGGAATAACTTGTTTCTACATTACGGCGGTGTTATTTGTTATACTATTTAAACCTCACATATAGAAAGAAGCTCTCTTAATACTATGAACTACAATTATACATACTCAGGATGAATGGCACCTTCATGGTACAATATAGTTATATTAATTTTTATTATTCGTCTTTAAAATTCCATTTTACATTACATATACGACAAAACTTGAAAGTTTACTATAGTTTTAAAACCATTTAATTTAATTTGACATTACAAAAACGAATTTTTGTCACATATCTTCTAAGTACAGATGTCGCTCATATTTAAAGTCACGTGAAGAAAACCATTTCGTGGGTGGAAGGCTGGAGAGCAACTTGGATATTGAATATCACGTATTCAATAAACGTAAAACGATAACTTATTCATCTCTCTTGTTGCTTATAAATAACGTCTGATATTAAATATACTACTCTAGAATATTTCTTATCAATGAAACAAATGGTGTGATAGTTTATAACCGACCGTTACAATAGTAGTGTGACGTTTCTAAGAATAAATCAATTATTATTTTTTCCTCTTCAGTGAATTAATTATATAATGTGTCCAAATAGTCCCGGGATGACTAAATATTTCTGAAACGATTCAAAATAGAGCTGCAAAACTTGGTTCAGACTTGCTGTACTAAAAACCTAATGTAACACATACCCAGTGACCCAATACGTCTTACTTAGGAGCACGACCCACAAAAAGACAGAAGACATTTTTAAATGTAAGCATAAAGCAAATGTATATGCACATAAAATAAAAGATTGATATTAGTAGAGAACAATGCTGCAAACTTATTTCAAACGGACAACCCAGCCGGAAATTCCGGCCGTTAAACGATTCTTTATATACCCTTGTATATAAAGATTGGAGATTTTTTTTCTGTAACCTCCAAATTGTCAAAAAGTATTAGCTATAAAACTATTAATATAATTTAATAAGATTTTTTAAATAAAATTACAAAGTAAAAACATCGTTTTTTTATTGCGTCGACGTGATATGAAACTACACCGACGTAACTAAAACTCGGAAGTTCGACGGCCTGAACGTGAGTCTCTGGCGATGATTTCTTTTGTCTCTCTCTGCTTTTATGTTTTCCTGCAATATGCTTAGCTCCAAATCGGTTTCTTTTCAATACACTATTGTGAAATAATTTATTATAAAAAGGGCTATCGTTTAAAATATATCAGGTGTAATTTCAAAAAAGATATGAAAAATAGACACTAGATATAGAAACTGGCGCAGATGATCGATATTTTCGGAATTTATGACAGTTAACTGAAAAAGTGTACAATGCTTCCTATTTTCAGGTTCGATTCTTTAATTATAATGATTTTCCGCAGCTACATTAAGGAGACTGGCATACGATTCAGCTTTTTCAGTAATCATAGCGTATGCTGCCTTTATATGTAAAATACATTTCAACCGGATGGTTATGAATACATTTTAATTAATAAAGTTCTTAATCAAGTGATTTTATACTTTTTATATTGTTATCACCTAACTTTACTAGTTTCGCTTTATTGTTATAAAGTTAATTTAGCGTCTGTTGTAGGAACGTTATACCTGTAGGCAGCCGATGGTAAATAGCAGACAACTGACTGTCTGCTGGAATGAGTACATGACAACTGAATTGAGTACATTCTGAAATGTACTCGTAATTCGCGATGCTTTAATATTATGTGAAACGAGAAGCAATGTTGTAAAATTCACACTTCTCTTGACACGATAACTAGCGTGTTCTACAGCGCGGCGCGGCGTTGGTTACAAATGCGATCACTATATCTGTGAAGAGGACTTCGTGATGTAGAACTGGTGCACAATCATGTAAACTGATAACTGAGAATGACATTGGTATTAGTATTGACAAAGAGCTCTAAACGAATTTGCAGTTTTTCGTTAGTGAAATTGCAAAACATTTAACAACAAGAACGAACGAGTGGGTGTAAAATCCGTAACTACATAAGGTTACTTTTTTGTATCATATATAACTTAGTTTAAATTATTTTTGATTAAATTTAGGAGAACAACTATTTTCTTGACAATTTAAATTAAACGTATATATTGTTTAGCGAATAATTATATATATATTACTAGCTGTTTCCCGCGGTTTCACACACCTTTCGTCGGCTTTACCCGTGAATGAGCACTTGTGGTTCGAGTGAATTATATTTCTAACCCCGATGTAGAGTTTGCCTTGTTCCCACGAACAAGAAATCTGTAAAAAGCTATGTTTATAGCTATTGTACACGTGCATGCATTTTATTATAAAGCAATGTAACACTTTAGCTTTAAAGTTCAACCAGAAATTTATTTTAACGACAAATAAACATAATTTTGCGCCTCAGAATAGGGTTTGGCTATTTAATATACGTAACTGTTTCGTAATTGCAGTTTATAATTTGCAGGTGCTTTGAAATCTTTTGCAGCTGCCTAGTGACGTTACGTCAGTGGGCATAGCATATAAACCTTCTCTGGGGAAGAAATACATAAACATACCAAGTTTCATAATGATCGATCAAATATAGACTCGATCATAGTTTTCGAGTCTATCAATGTCATATATATAAACATCCTCTCATATCCTTGTTATATTGAAGCATCGACAAGAGCAGGTTGCAGGTGCCTTCAATTTGGCCAGATAATTTATATGGAAGAGCCGCTATATCCCTTTTTCAGTTTTCTGTAGACAAATAACGACGTAAAACAATGTCATGTATTATTCTACATTGGTTAAGGATTACTAAGAACCAGTCTTAGGCCGTTATCACTGAAACTATAACGTCTTATCGCTATAAAGATAACGGACTTGTAATCGGTCAGCCGGGCTTTGAACCAGTTTCTTTGAAATACTAAGAGTTTATATTTGATAGCGCTCTTAGTACTTATGATCAGCCTATCTTGAATTATATTTTGTTGTTTAATAAAATAATAGTTCTGGAGGAATGTTTTTCATTAGCAGGCCGTGGCAGCACCTTTGGTTTTTAACGGAATTTGAACTAAAACGCCTGTAAACAACGTAGTTTTGTAAAACAGACTTATTTGTTAAAGGAATTAATAGTTTTAAAATAGTAATAAAATTTGGAAAGTATATTATATTATCTAATTACTTAGTGTATATTGCTCACCTATTCGCGTTGACTGGGTATTCGTTATGGCGAATCAAGTATACTGTACTTCGCTCGGTAGAAAAAATTCAAAAGTTGTAGTAACACATTATTAAGACGGGAAAATCAAGAGTTACGAACATATAAGGGTACATATACCGAACATTTTTAGATTGGTCGTATGGGTAACCGTTATGGCAATGAAAAACATAGCACAAATAAATACATTTGTAAACAAACGGAGTAACATCATACGACATTTTAAGATGTGACATAACTCATGCAGTCTAACCACAAGCTAACCGCAAGATATGTAGAGAGAGATTTCATCTTTAGATTTTAAATTTTGCATGAACATAACATTCTACGTAGTGTATGTCCATCAAGAGCATTTAGCTGAGCGTAATTTTATTTTGGCTGTCTATGGAATGAAAATGTACTTTTTTATTCTTGTCTGTCTGTCTTTCTGTGTGGAGGATATGTCAAGAATGAAATGAGCTAAATATGATATTTTACATGTACCCTCAGAGAAGCATGGTACTCACTTCAGTGGTTTTGAGTACAGTTACCTCCTTTATATTATTAGTGATTTAGTTTTCTTTGAAACGAGTGCGTGGCGGAAAACTTGCTTGCTCGGCAGTCAATCTTCGAATAGCTTGAACAAATGGAGCCACAATATATATATATATATATATATATATATATATATATATATATATATATATATATATATATATGTATGTATGTATGTATATATATATATATATATATGGTGTTAAAAATGTTTGAAAAACGAAGCACTTGTAATGAAACTGAACCTTCCTTTCAAGATTACTGTAGAAGATGTTGCGATTTTTATGGAATACCTTTGCGCATTCAACGAGTAAATGTGATTACTTTGTGATTCGTGTCGCATTTCTAGAGAATACACTTCAGATATTAAAAGTTTTTTGTTACGATTAAAAAGAAATTGAAACGTATTTGTTCTTCTACTAGATGTAGAGACGGAATTAAAGTTTCTATGGAAGGACATTTTTCGATTTTGAATTAGATCAAAACAAACTGTATAATTCCTTGTTATCTTAAGAATGTTTATAAAATTCCGGAAACACAAATGTGAGGTGGTTCAGGACAGAGATGTCCTCAGCCCAGAACAAGAGGCAAGAACAATTTTCGAACCGAGATATACAGAACGACAGCTTTTGAACGCTTGAGTCTCAAGTTGGTGTCAGACTAATCAATAGGCTTCCTGATGGTATCAAACAACTCAACGATAAAAAAAAATTGAAGATCAAAGTCAAGGAAGTGTCACAGGCGTTTTATTCTGGTGATGAATTCATAATGAGCCACTGGTATGAAAATTCTTAAAATGTTTGGGAACATTGAGCAACAATGAAACCACCGATTCTTATATATGGCAAGAATTGTTCGTTTATATATATATATATATATATATATATATATATATATATATATATAAATTGTTATGTTTATATATATTATATTTTAAATTTTATATTATTTAAATTGTGCCTAATTTTATTCTGTCGACGCATGCAATGCTATGTTTAATTGTCTCTTTGCTAAAAAAGCTTATTTTAATTATTTGTATTACTCTTTTTACGGAAACCTATTTAGTTATATAAAATAGCAGTTACAATGTTTAAAAGTCTGATTTTTAAATCATTATGTTTCACTGAAAGCTCTTTATATTAGATGTATTTAAGGTACGGACCCCACTATTTCCAACGTTCCTTTGCCATACTTGGACATAAATCTCATACTTCTATCTAATGATTAAGATTTTATACTTAATTTCATGTACGCCATTACATTATAAAATTTAAATTGCAAATGTATTGTTTAAAGGATACAAGGACATGGGTAAGTAAACATTTTATTATAAGTTAAAGACTCATAATTTTTTATTACTTTCAAACTCTTTTACTTTCGGAGGAAACATCTTTTAAGGATGGAAAATAATTGAAGATGTTACAAATAACATAGGAATTACATGTACTATACAAATTAGTCTATTTATCATAGCAGGATAAATTGTTTCCACTATGTTAATATCAGCTGAATACAATTTCAAGGTATATTGTCTCTGAAAGGTTATCGTAATCAATGTACTTTCTTGGAATAGATTTTTTAAAAGATAAATTGTTTGGCCTTCAACGTTAACACGGTATTTGCATTAAGTCGTCAAAAACGAGAATATGACATTTAGCTTAATTTAATATTCATTAGTTATAGCTCGGGAAATTACTTTCAAGGCGCTTCTTAGTTTCTTGGTAAAATTTAATATTGTAGTTTTTTTCGGGGGATTGGAATCAATCATGTTTATTCATGTATTCTCTTAACAATTTGCATTCTAATTAGGGGCGTTTATAGTAGAATAAAACAAATATTGCACAGTTTTTATGTTTCCCTTATGTTCATTTCCATTGTTCCGATTTATGGTGGTCACGAAATGCATAAATCATTTTTATAGCATTATTCGTTTAAAATGCCTACTCTAATAGCTTGTTATCTAGTTGGAAATCTTTGGCACGCAACTTGAATGTTTTTATTATTATTATTTCACTTTTATTATACTGTGTAATAGCTAAGGTTAAAGTTTTCCATATATACCGAGATTCGCCATCTTAAAACTTTTTACTACATGGAAGAGTCCAGTATTGTTCTCCAAGGCTACTATAAGTAGTAATTTTGCTCCAAGTTTAGATTAAGTTAATTAAACTTACGGTAGTTCATTCGGTAGTGTAGCTGGAATGTTATTTTATTAGTGTTTTTAAAACTCTGTACGGCTGCTTTCTTAAAACCTCACAAGATATTGAACACCATAACCTTAGAATTTTGTTTATTTGAATTTTTTGAATGAATGAGATACAACTATCACCTTTTAAATATTTTAACGGTTACCCTAATAAAAACCGAAAGATAAGGAATAATAACAGTTTTTAAAATAGCTTAGTATTTATAAAATTGAGATTTATACTCGATAACAAAGATCAGATTTTGAGATAAAAGGTTTCTACAAATGCGAAAGGCTGCCATAAAATTTCTTATCGAATTAATATAGCTGGCGAACATGTCAAAGTGTAGTGTGTGTAACAAGTTTGGACTGAATAAAGTTTGGAAATTGTTGTACTTAAAATAAAACACACAGTTTTCTGTAGGATTAAACTTTACGTGACGCATAGGTATCAATGTAACGAGGCAGTAACAGGTGACGGCAGGTTGTGTAACCCCCCCCCCCCCCCACCACCCTGTTGTCGTATCAGCATGGACGATAGGAACTAGCAATATAATTGTTTATTTAACAGATTATCGCTTGTATGTTTGTTATTAAATGTCCTTTCTATTAACACTTTCCGATGGTTTATCTATCACGATTTTATTTCATTGTTAACAGTAGCGTAGTTAGGAAATTATTTCAGAGGGGGTGATTCACAGGGTGGCTGAAGTATAAAATATCCTCCAAAAATAGAGGCTCAGAAATATTTCCATTAGAGATTTTTAAGCTTTAAGACCTCAGAAATGTGTTCCAGCTTAAAAAAAACACTAGTCGTCAATTTTAATGTATTTCTTTCAAAATTTCGGAGAAGGTTTCAGCCACCCGACCACCCCCCCCCCCACACCATTATATACGCCCATGCCTGGTAATGTATAAAACTTTTTCTTTTTCACAATGTAGGTCAGGATAGGGATATTTATTCCGTTTATTAAACTAATTACCAGTCAGTTCTTCAGGTATATCATATGACTGAATTTGAAGTTCGCACATCTTATTAGATTAACACCAGAATTTTTATAGTTTTATTTTCTCTTATAATTTAGAATTGTTTGCTCTATGATTTTATTTTTTGTTGTAAAACAATATTATATTCATGTTGTCATGTTGTTCAATTCCTTAATAAGTTCAATCTGGTGTTCTGGTTTCAACACACACGTATGTTTACATTTCTTCACTATATTTATGAATTTTTTAACGATTACTATATAGACGCTTTGTTGAAATTTGTTGGATTGTTTCATACAATAAAAATCTTTAAGGTGACAGCCATTCGCATCCATCCACTACGTTAAACTCGATCATTCTTGGCTGAGCGTTAGCGAAGCCTATCATTCTGGGGGAGAAAAAATGTTAAGTCTGTCTGTCCCGCATGATATTTCCAAATCGAGCTGACCTATATACTTGAAATTATGCATGAAGCTTCATTTCTATATGGGAACAGTGAGTTCGATTATGGTGCACGTCACTCCGAGGGATTTAGCTGAGGGTTAGTGAACATTTTAATAGTACTCTTATTTGTAACCATGGTCGGAACTAGAGAATCATAGAATAAACAAACTTGTAAAAAGATTTCAAGGCACGTTTTTGCGATATTTGTTCAATTGGCTTATAAGACTTTCGTTTTACACTCTATCAGAGCCTTCGATATTCTGTTGTATCAAATTATATATAAAGTATATAAAGAAGGTAAAGTTCGATGATAGTGCAGCACCGGTACTTGGCTAGGCGTTAGCATAGCCTGTTTATAACTCGGAGTATCTCTCGAAACTAATTTAAGCCGTGAATCTGAAATTTAGTTTATTTTATGATGGACGTATTCCTGTATGGCATTTGGCCGAGCCATAACCATTTTATTTGTAGATTTACAATTTATAATTTTGCGTTAAACTTCATTTATACATAGACAAGAATAGGTTTGATGAAGGTCCATGTCTATCCATGGAATTTGACAACGGCTCACTGAAATCTTACATTCAGTGGGCTGCCAGATTTTCTTTTCTGCCTGCCTGTGGCTACAGAAAAATGTCCTTTTCCTGATTGCCTGTCTGTCCACAAGGACATCTTGCGAATGAAATGAGTTATAGACTTGACATTTTGTACGCAATGTCAGCAAAGCTTGCTACGCAACATGAGCGTAGCGTCTTCCTACCTTTTGAACCAAAGCCATTCTTTCAGTTATAAAATATATGAAACAAATTTTACTTTTGCTCCTTTTTACATATTTTGTCTTTAATTGAATGTATTTTTTTAGTTATAAATCAAAATTTCTTCATTTCTACTGGACCTATTTAAAAATGATTAGTTAGTTATATATCTGCAATTAAGTATTGAAAAGAAAAAGTAAATGGTTTTAAAATTATTGTAAAACTAAAACTGAAATACAATAAAAAACAGCAACAAATATAATAAATTATTACCATCATCTCGAACTGATTGCTCCCGAACCTAGAACAATTGTATTTAATACCCCATGAACAGGTTTGTAACTACTATTAAATCAATTAAACGTTTCATAATGTCGGCCGCTTATATCAATACAGATTTCTCGATTATTTCACCGCATAGAATGTACCAGAAGGCAATAAATGAACAAAACAGCCATTAAAGAGTTGCCATTTCAACATTTTTGTATAAATTAGGCCCAGAATTATTACTTTATCTTCAATTTTATATTTTAAAATAACAGCAACAAATGAAATCCATCTTTCTTCCGACCGACACAAGGAATGTTTAAATTAAAATTTGTTGCTAGAATCAAACAAAAATATTTTGCATTTTTTTCGATAAGGAAAACAACTTGATTTGTTAACACTTTGATATAATACTATTTCAATGGCAGGTGTGTATTATAATATACAATATTTACTGTTCTCTCCACACTTCGTATTAATTGAACAGATTCTGTCTGAACATATTAATTTGAATAATGATCAATTCACGTACTCCGCTGGAATTCGAACCCTGAATACCACTTGTCTGCTGAGAATTATACTGGACAACAAATTAGCAATGATTTTTAGCCTTTTAAACTAATTAAATAACTATTTCAAAAATTCGTTTAACTGAGTCTTTTTATAAGATTCTAAACTTTATCATAGTATAACTTTGTCCATCCAATTTTGTTCGACTTTCATTCGTATATGGGTCTTAAGTTCGTAGGGCAAATGATAATTTTATTGTTAGTCTATTGTGATTACTTTATGGTAGTTATTGTAAGTTTTTTTTATATCGATCCTATTCTAAAAGCTGCTTAATTCATGTTTTCTTAATATACCCCGGTCTGTAAACAATTTAATTTATGCCCAACACAATTCCTAGAAGCCTTTTAAAGGACGGATATATGTTTTCATGACTGGACAATCACTTAAAGCTCATCCAGGGTAATTAATTGTCGAGCACTAGTGACGCTCGACCCACCAGCACTACAGCAGAGTTTTAATTAAACTCGTAAACAGATGCGCCACTCGGCTGTTCTGTCTCCCCTGAGGGAGGAAGTTCTATTTCATTGATGAGAGCTGGTGAGGACAAACGATTGTGCAAGGACAGGGTCTGATCGCGGCGGCCGGGACACGCGAGAGGAGATGAATGCATGGATGGACCTGCGCGTGGGGTCTGCGCAACTCGCCCCCTCCAATCACATGGTTTCGCGCCCAAATCCCATAAAACCCTCAGTCGCTGTGTACATATGACCGCGGACGCGCGAGTGAGTTGCTCCTCTTGTGCTGTGTTTGGCTGTTTCGCTAATAAAATGTGACATTACTTAAATTATTTCTCTTTTCACAAGTAAGCCTATTCGACATTAAATTGCGTTGCAACTGCCAATTAATGTAAAATGAAAAACTAAGATCGTACATAGAACATTTACATTAGTATATTTTGTTTGGGTAGAATATTGTCTCTTCTCTGTTTCTACTTGTAGCTCGTGGATTAACAATTCCAACATATTTGATAGAAGCAAATGTTATCCCTTATGTTTTTGTTATTAAACTAATAAAACATAAACGTGAAATACTACATCTATTAAAACGTTCTTTGAATCAGAATATAGTCGAGTGATTGTCACGACCACGCGTCAGTACATACGATTATTTGATCTGTCGTAATTGAATTACATATTTTACTTGTCTGTTTTTGACTTGCAACAAGATTCACTATCATGTGCAGCAATATGAAACTAAAATATAATTAATGCATGTTTTTTGACAATACAAAATTTCTCAGTGGGGAATAAGTACGAATTAGATTACTCTAATGTATTTATTTATTCATTGTTTTTCGTTTATCTAATTAAATTGATCTAATATGATACTAAAATGTATTGAATCTTAGTTTGTCTCAGCAGTCATTCTGCTATGCACGATTCTCAATCGTTAATGTTGTTATTCATTGAATACGTAAACAATAATTTAGGATGTTGTCGATACCGAATGAACAGGACAAGTAATGTATTGAAGAACTCGCAAAATATTACTTAAGAAGTCAGGAAGCTATTTTATTTAAATTTGTAATTGATGAAGATTTATTATAGTTACTTTTTTAATTGATAAAAATGTAATACAATATACATAATTTGGTAGTACTTTTATTCATTCACACAGGTTTAATGGTATTTATATTCGAGCATGAAGCGTTAAAAATGAAAAGAATAAATTTAGTCTGAATAAATATCTCTGCAACGTGTTGTTTGAATTTCAATTGACATTTCGTGTTATTCAAACACTTGAGTCAGCGCGTTCGCGTTTAAATCAACTCGCCCAGAATTTATCGAAGCAAATTTGTTTCGTTGCCAGAAATAACGTTTATCTTAAAGAGACAACGTGCTATAAAAATGTATAGATAGTTCAATTATTTAACATGTTAACAGATGTCCGAAAAATACATTTAGCTTTTACTAAATCTCTAATAAAACCTAGCAGTTACCCATGGCTTTAGGCGTAATTTTCAAAATCGAAGTACTTAGATTATTTAGTGAAAGCAGTCATGATGTAATGTGATGGAGGCCTATGATATTGTAACAATATAAGTACATAACTTATAACATATATCGTCGGTAAAGAAGGTGTATGCATACATAAGCTTAAAAAGTTCGAAAGCATATAGACCCCTACTTCCGTTGATTGTGTTTTCTTTAAGCTACAGCAAAAACGTCATCCACAATGTCAAGAAAGCCAACCAGTTTCAAGTACCATATGTGCATGTGCAAACATTCACAGCTTTGTTCATTAATGTGGGTTTTATAACAGTATTTAAGTAGTAATTCCAATGAATTAGATGGTTTAAATTAATCACTGGTTCGATATGTATTAAAAATTAAATAATAACTTTTTCGTTGGAATAAGCGTTACAGTAATGATCAAGCACTGTATATTTAATATATTCTAAAATTTAAATGTAAATAAATGTTATTTCCTATTTGGTGAACCTCAGCTAAAAGTGCAAAATTGTTGTTTGTGTTAATTAATTTTAAATTACATTTTGTAAATATAATTATTCTCCCGATTCTCAAAAATATGAATTTTCGCATTATGCATCTTTTCTCTAATTTCTGTGATTAAAATATTGATGTATCATACGTCAGAACTTGCCCTAGTTCGTGTCGAAGCCGACAGTGAAAACCGCATCAAAATCCGTTTAGGAGTTTTGAAAATACCGATGCCCAAACAGACCAACACTAAGAGCGAATTTAATTTATACTACGTATATTGATATTTTTAAATTTTTTGTTCAAAATATAAATAAATTACGACGTAAATTTAAAGTAAGACTTGAGTGAAGTAAATCCCAGCTTCGCGGTTTGTTTATTCTCAGTCAGAAACTTACTCAAACCCTTTACGACCCTTCTATTCATAAATTATGTTGTGGCTTGTCCAGAAAGAGTCAGGAATGTATTCACCGGCGACTTATTTTTTGCCACGCATCCCTGTACGTTCGCATAGACTGTAGCTTCTAATTTAATAGTTTAATACCCGTTAGTTTATCTTTAATATAACTTTCTGAATTATTTGACGTCGGTTAAGAATTCAGAACCTATTTTCTGGCACCTACTGTTAAATTTCCATATTTAAATTACGCGAAACATAAGATGAATTCTTATGAATAACGTTATATTAAAATATATTTTACGCATTTATTAGTTCTCTATCGCACTGTTTAGGTGAGACATTTTCAGGATTTACGTGACGTAACATTGAAGTGTACAATAAATTGTGTAACGGATAAATTGTAACCTTCACAACGTTGGAAAACAAACCACCTACTTATAACATTTCTGCACCATTAATAGAAGGGTTCTATAAAAACACAAATTTCCTTGCATTTTAAATGCATTAAACAAAATTTAAAGACATTCATAATTCGGACTTAACTTAGCTCTACGCTCAGCGTGTGGTATCACATTCACAAAAATAATGACAATTTTAGATTTTGTATACATTTCTAAATTCGTATTCCAACCCTTGTTGTTGGTAATATAAGTAGTAAACATTTACTAAGGCTGGCATTATCCTTTTAGGAAGTACATCGTACTAATTTTTCACTTTCGTTATATGCCGCACAACATATTTGTTTACTTATATTAAAAGTTATTATTTACTATTATTTTGATCAAATGTGTGCTCAACACCAACGATCATAATTACAAAAATAGAAACAAGTAGTGATATTTCCATACTGTAAATTCCGATAATAGTTTTTACACATTTCGACTTTTCTATTTTTCACATTCACTGTTCCAGATTGGCTTTGGTCAAATAAGGTCCTTTTGAGGCTGCAACCACAAAAATCAATTGTAATGTTCCTTTTGTCAATAGAGACAAGGTAGGAGTAGAAACAGTCTTTCTATATTTCCTGCGGCCAGACAGCCACACAATCATACAAAAAAAGTTGACACTAAATGACACATCATAGACCTCATTTTTATAAAATTGAAGTTTCATTCAAAATTTATATGATGTATGTGAAATCTCCCTCTACATGTATTGCTACATGATACACTAATATTCTTGTTCATTATTACATCGTATGAGAGTACATATGTTCAAATAGTAAGAATCTATACAACAAGTAACTATAAAATATGTTAAAGTAGTTAGGCCACATGTGTTAATAAGTCACACGTTTGAAGCTCTTATGAGCGTATTGATTTTGTTTACAAATTTATTTATTCTGCTATTTCTGCCTATAAGAACAATATAAAATATTCATTAACGCTTAGCTGCATTGCATTGAGTGACATGCACCATCATCTAACTCAGTGTTCCTCATATAGAAATGAAACCTCATACACAATTTCAAGTCTATAGTGCAGTAAATTTTTGAGATATTGTGTGGCCAGGCAGACATAAAAAAGAAATACTTATTTTCCAGCCCCACGAAAGGTCAGATTCTTAAAAGCTCGGCCATTAATCTTTCAAAATTATAAATTGTAGCTTAATCTTTTAGGCCATAATCGTGTGAATTTATGAAAAAACGTAATATGCAGGTGCTTTTTTTTCTCTTGGTCTATGTGGGAAGTTTCGCTCAAGCTCTGTCAATAATTATTGCAGAATATAATTGGTATGAAATTTTTACTACTTAATTTCGACATTCTGAGTGTTCTATCGCATTTTTCAGTAAAAGTAGATTTACTGTTTAATAATGTAAATATGTATATGTAGACCTTATATGTGTCAACACTTATTATTTCACACCATCTTATCAGTTATAAAGTCTCTACGTATAAGGATGAATTATGACCTAATTCTCTGTACCAGATTCCAAAGTTGCGACAGCGTCCTGTAGATAGAGGTGTCTGTTTAAAAGTCAAGAGTCGGAAGCTGGAGCCGAAGCATTTCTAAAAAGAAAGAATGGGTCTTCAAACTCGATACATCTTCCTCAACTTTACTATCTTTAACACCTTGCCAACATTTGTCGAGGCGACGAAGTACCTTGAAGTGTCAGAGCAATGTCTCTGCTGCGATCCCAGCGGAACACGAGTTGAGAAGGAACCTTATCTTAAAAACAGATTAAGGGTTGAAACCCATCGACGTTAGTTCCATTCCAATTCTTTTGTTACTTATCTGTAAACTTTTTCTAGAATCTCTTTCATTATTTTGTTAAGTATGGAATCCGAAAAGTCATTAAGTCGTTTATTTTAATAATCAAAAACAACGACAATACTTTATTCGTTACTTCTTTAAAATAACAAATGTTAATATTCATGAGATGGTTACTTGGTTGATTTGTGAAATTTTAATGTTTATGCTAAATTGACTATGATTATACCCAAAACTCTAATCTACAAAATAATAATTTTTTATTTTATTTGTGTTTTATAAATTAAAAATGTAATTGTAATGGATTTACCATTACTAATAAATAAATATAATTAAAATATAAACAAGAGGTCTTGGGTTAAATTTCTGTAGGGCATCAAGAATTTGTCAGAGTTTGCAATGTTTTCCCTTAAAACGCTGGTCAATATGAAATTGCCGTTGACGTTTAAAAATCCTCCCCCGTCAGACAAAAAAATAACAATTTAAATAAAGTTTTAAGTGTTTTATAGCAGTTTGGAGTCATTGGAGACACTGAGAAAAATATTGAACGTTACAGATCAATAAATGGATCTGGGATAACTCTGGGATCAAAGCCGTTTCCACCGGAATAAACTATCTTTTCTTGTTAAATAACGTACAGTTTTTAATTACGCACGATATTTCACAGTCTAGTAATTTTTAATGCTTGACTAGGGTGTGTCCGTAGCATTCTGGTACCGGACTATGCCCTCTAATTAAATAATTTAAAGATTTTAAACATGATAACTTAATGATTGCATTTACGTAAGCAGTGGTAACCTAATATTTACTGATGGTTGTACAACGAATTTATTGATAAGTTATTTCTTGTGTTTATTTAATGGTTTGGTAATTGATTATTTACTTTGATTATTTACTAACATGCCTTTCTAACTTTAGGCCCATCTTATATCGTAACAAGACTACACAAGGCATTACATTCACCAACGACTTTTTTTATACTAAAAAAATTTATAGATTTTCATGCAATATACTAAACATTACAAATGTTGATGAAAATAAAATAGCAAATTTATTCAACGCATTAGTTTTATTATTAGCTTATTAGAGTTTATCATCACAAGGTGTACTAAACAATGTTAAGGGGTATCACTTTATTATTTTGTAGTGCGATAGTAGAGAACTAGTTTGCCCTGTCTAAGTAACTAAACTACCTAGGTTTTCGTGATATTGATAGAGAAATTGCCTCTAAAATGAAGTTGATTTTAAGGCACTGTAGAGGTTAAAATAAGAGGGTACCGAGATAATTCAAAACAAACTCTTACGATTGTTCCCTATGATTTACAGGCACATTCTATCTTAGGGGACCTTCCTTTATCTTAGATGACATTCCTCTATGATAGGGGACATTCCTTATCTTATGGGCCATTCCTCTATCTTATAAGATATTCCTCTATCTTATGGGACATTGCTTATCTTAAGGGACTTTTCTCTATCTTATGGGACATTCTTTATCTTAAGGGACTTTTCTCTATTTTATGGACCATTACTCTTTTTTAAGGGACATTACTCTATCTTTAAGGGACGTTGCTCTATCTTTGAGTAGGGAATATCCCTCTATCGAATTAAAGACAAACTAGGCTGTGTGCTTTTATAGTGAAACTTGACCCACGACTCCCGGCTTAACAAATTGTATTAACTGTGCAGTTCTAAAGGTGTATATGTAACTATGACTAAACTATTGCGTATGTGTCTTTGTAATTCTAATCTCTCGTTTCATCATTTGGCAACTTCAACAATTCTTGGACTTCCCAATGGTTGGAAATTTGACAAAGAGTTCTCGGACTAATTTTCTATGTACTTGGCAAACCCGATGTTTTTGCCGGAACACAGCCGCGTGCCTGAACAAAGTTGTCTCCTTGTCGCGCTAATTTTAAACGGCCTGATGTGGACGGTTCCGGGAAGTCCATTAAAACCTCTAACCAGACGGGACTGTGCGGTCTGTGACGTAGAGCCGCGATCACATGGGCAGTCATAATTATAGTCTTCATGTGACATGTGGGCTGGGCCGCTACGTGTCGACTACATGCATGTCCACACGTATGTGTCATTTCGCGTAAAGCCTGTCTACGTCACATGTACTACTGAGTGTATCCCGCGGATATTTCTGGCCTCCGTCCTCAGAGAAGTGAACTGTTTTCTTTCCACTTAGTCGGGAAAATAATACAAAACTTTAAGGTTACGTACTTTTTCACTAGCCCTATGGTTTCCCAATTAGTGCAGGTTAATCCTAACATTCATTTGATAATCCACCAGAATTGACGGAGTACCAGAAAGTTTTAGAGCAACTGCTCTCCTTGTACGATATATTCTTTACATTTATTTCGAAAACGATAGAAACTCCTGATTTTTTCATCTGAGTATACACGTTCCAACGTCATACACAATACCGGTGATAATATTCGGTGACGCATGGTGACGGGTAAAAAAACTTACGTACATAAGTTTTAGGTAGACCTCCAAGGCTTGCGAGCCTTTTCAGATGATGCAAAAGGCGTAATACAATTATAGCTTACTTAAACAGTATTTAATTGATACTTGAAGTTTTCTTAATATTTTTTTTATTTTATATAAATATAATTTTAAAATCCTAATTCATAAAAATCCAGATAATTGCTTTTAACCATAATTTACATACAAACTATACACAATTCACAGTAGTGCCTCCAGCCGTTTTTGTGTCGGCCAGATTGAAACTTTAGAAAATTATTACTTAAAAGTCGTAAATTTCTTTATGGGGTGATCAATGACGTTTTCTACTAAACCTGTCTTCAAGTGGTTGTTCACTACAATATTAAAAAACAGCAATACGAAAAAAATGAACCGCACTGTGTTAGATAAACAGATTCCGACGATCTGACAAATTGTGAACTGGTTATGGCAGAACATTCCTACGAATTTTACTTTTAACACTTATTTCGCATTAAATATTTAAACAGAACCACTCATACATTACTATGGATACGATGTGTTATACAATTATTTTACCCACAATTAATTGTAATTTAAACTAGAATATTCATTAGTACGTGGTTTCATCACGTTTTTGTGACAGTTAACCGTATGTAGTTATAGAAGGCTCGAAAAGTACGCATAAAATTTAGTAACACTGAAATTTGTAATTATACCTGTTACAAAATCTTTTTTCTTCTATGGAATTGGCTTTTTACAATCATTTACAACTAAAAGTCTGAAATCATTTATAAAATAATCCTTTTATTTTTTTAATCTCCATATTTATTTTTACTTCATTACCACAGCTACATATTGCAAATTGCCACAGATTGACTTGTGACCTTTACAATCTCAGTTACGCACTGGAAGGCAAATAGGAATGTATAAGGGCGGGTGTGATGCTGCCTTGTTAGTGGCCAAGATCGATTGTCTCCTTTGTCTTTAATTAGTAGTCCAATTACCAGATGAATTATTCTTGATCAATATCTACGCTGCAATCTTAACTACTATTTTTCTTCAATTTTTAATTAATTTTATAAAATTGTTATAAATATATTATAATAATATAAATTGTTATAATGTAATTCTTTTACAGTTATGTTTGACGCTATTGTATGCTACGATAGTACAAAGACAGTGATTTTAATTGATGGAATAATCCCTTCTATCGATGAGTTAAAAACGATATAGGCATTTCAAGCCATACTAACTTTTTGGTATTGTAAAATCAATTTTTATAGTCCAAAATCATCCCTTCACCACCCAAAACTGAGGTGGACGTATTTAAAAAGGTCTGTGACATCCAAGATTGGTCCGGTGACGTAGGAGACACGTATACACCTTTATATAGCAAGGTTACACAAATGTGTCATCAATCAAGTTTGTTGTGATTCCAAACTTATGCGTGTCACAACCCTATGGTATAGTTGGTCTATTTTAACCTAGATTGTAGTTGTGTGTTAGAGTGGTTATTTACCTGAGAAAGAGATCAGTTTGCAGATCTCGAAACGTTGTTACTGATTTTTTATCACTGGAAGATGGCATACAGGGTGATTCATGAAGTTCTCCCCCACTTCTACAGCACATATGTACTAGTAAAAAATAATGAAAAAATGTTATATAAACATAGGTCCGAAAACGCTTCGTTAGCAAGTTACAGCTAGCGAAAGATTTCGCCTGAATTCCTGGGTAAAGAGTAAAATAAAGCCATACTGAACTTTTGGAAAGGTTAATTAAGTAAGAAATATCGTGGATTCTTATGTATTTTTACCTGATAAAAGCTAATAAAATAGGTTTCAGGACTTTACCTGTAGTAGTTTTTGAGGGATTCAGGGTTTAAATGCAAAAAAATTGGGGCACGAAACAATGTTTTTTTAAGTTTGATGTACAATAACTTTGTTAAATTGGTAATAAATACATAAAATCAACAAACATTAATTGTAGAGAATTGAATTCTGAGAAAATTGATATAATCAAAGTCTAAAATAAAATAGAAATAAGTACCAAAAAATCGACTTTATTCAGTATAATACATTACTAGCTGTAAAGAAAATACCGTACGGTATTTAGTTAAAATAAAACAAAAACAAAATGTTTGTTCCTTAATGATGAGATAAATTGAGAAAACAAGATTAACTGTTAAATAAATTTGTTTGTAAATAAAAAATATCATGTTTTATTACGTTGTATTTTTTTTAAATAAAAATTTATATCAAATGTGTTCGAAAATAAATGAAGCAAACATTTTCCCATTATTGTTTACTAATCATCGAAATGCAGTTTTTTGTTTTTTATTAATTTCTAAGTTGGTAACGCACGAATAACAGCTGATCAACAATGGTATTCTGTACTGTTACGTTAGAACTGTGTATTAGTGGTGTTTTGCAAGCTACAGCAGGAGAATCGGGTTCTGTGAATCGTGTTATTAAATGCAATTTTTCTGTGAGTTATAATTCGATTGTTTATTCAGCGAAAAAAAATGCCTTACTTATTTACATCAGAGGAATACGCTGATATGGTTTTTTTTATTTTGGGTTACTGTAATGGTAATGCTAGAGCTGCTGTAGAAGAATATGAACTACGTTACCCTAATAGGAGGATTCCAGATACCAAAACAATTTCAGGAACTTTTCGTACTCTTCGGGAAACAACAGGATCACTACCAAGTACTAGAACCAATTATGAACGAGCTGTCCAACTTGATGATGATATTGTTATTAATGCTGTTCATCGCAGTCCAGGTATAAGTAACACGACGTATTTCTAGGCGGATAGGAGTTTCGCAGTCAACGGTGTGGAGGTCACTTAATCGAAAACAAATTTTATCCGTTTCATAAACAAAAGGTTCAACATCTACAGCTAGGGGATGGTCCGCTTCGCTGGGAGTTTTGCAACTTTTTGAATATTAATAATCAACTCTACAAGCGTATTTTGTTTACGGATGAGGCACAATTCACTCGGGATGGTGTCAATAACTTGCACAATGAACACTCATGGGCAGAAGAAAATCCACATGAGGTAGTGGAACAGAACTTTCAACACCGATTTAGCGTCAATGTCTGGTGTGGCCTTTTGCACAATCGGCTGATTGGACCTTTCATATTACCTGGAGAACGCCTAAATGCTGAGTTCTATTTGCATTTCCTTCAAGACGAGTTGCCGCAGCTGTTAGAGAATGTTCCTTTACATCTCAGACAAAATTTGTACTTCCAGCATGACGGAGCACCTCCCCACTTTTCACGTGCCGTTTCTGCTTACTTAAATCATTCAATTTCCTGGGACACTGGATTGGTCGTGGAGGGCCTCACCCTTGGCCACCAAGATCACCAGATCTATCTCCATTGGATTATTGCATCTGGGGATGGATGAAAAACATTGTATACAAGACAAAGTGAATTCTCGTGATGAATTTAATTTGCCCGTATTATGGATTCGGCTGTGCAGATACAGGGAAGTCCTGAAAAATTAAGAAACGCAACAAAAGCAATACACAAAACGTGCTGCAAAATGTATTGATAATGATGGCCTCATTTTCGAACATCTATTATAAAAAGGTGCGTTACGGTTGGCCCAACCTGATTAATTTTGCTTAAAACTAGTAATGTATTATACTGAATAAAGTCGATTTTTTGGTACTTATTTCTGTTTTATTTTAGACTTTGATTATATCAATTTTCTCAGAATTCAATTCTCTACAATTAATGTTTGTTGATTTTATGTATTTATTACCAATTTAACAAAGTTATTGTACATCAAAACTTAAAAACACATTGTTTCGTGCCCCAATTTTTTGCATTTAACCCTGAATCCCTCAAAAACTACTACAGGTAAAGTTCTGAAACCTATTTTATTAGCTTTATCAGGTAAAAATACATAAGAATCCACGATATTTCTTACTTAATTAACCTTTCCAAAAGTTCAGTATGGCTTTATTTTACTCTTTACCCAGGAATTCAGGCGAAATCTTTCGCTAGCTGTAACTCGCTAACGAAGCGTTTTCGGACCTATGTTTATATAACATTTTTTCATTATTTTTACTAGTACAATGTGCTGTAGAAGTGGGGGGAGAACTTCATGAATCACCCTGTATGTTTGTAAAAAAATAATCTTTTCTTCACAATTATTTCACCGTGTGCAAAAACCCAAAACTGTACACATAGTAGATGTACATTAATTTGTAAAACACGTGCTAAATATTAACTGTAAATTTGGTAATTATTAGGATTTTCAATATATTACATATACACTGTGGGAACAAAGAAGTGCTTTTTTACAGTTATTGTTAATGCAAAAGTCTTATTAAGTAAGTGAGTACTTGAAAAAAAATATTAGAATTACTGCTGTACATTTATTTGACAGCCAAAGACTGGCTTAGGATTTAATAATTGAAAGTCTATAAAGTAAGCAAATGTCCTTTACTTATACGAGACATAACTCTTAAGTAAACTCTTAAATGCAGTGTTACATCTGGGAGTGTTTTTCTTTTAAACGATAAAACACCGCTGTATAAAGAATGGTCTGACTGGACTCTAATTTCAATTGAAAATGAAGCTTTCACGCTGAATAACTTCGTGTCAGTTTACAGTTATTAAGCTCCATTAGATGCTGTAGCCTCGAGGGTTTTATCTCGGATATTGAAATACCTGGAAAAGGGACAAGTGAACAATCGGGATAATTCAACATGTTATCCTTTAACTGTAGGAATTTTATTTAAAACTGTATTTACTACGTAAACTTGCCAGCGATTACTTGTACAAATATTCCATGCCAAAAGTCAAAGAGAAATATATGAAAATTGTTATAAAGTACGCATTGTTATAAATACGCTACCATGCATTGATCGGAGTGACTATATATTTGCTGTTTCTAGTGACGTAGAATACAATCCTTCCAAAATCCCACGCTCTCGTAGTAGGATTACATCACTACCACAGAGATACCGAGATGATCAAATTTACAGACGTAGTAACGTGCGACTTAAACAAATGAACGAATAATTTAGCCTCCTCTGACTAGTGTGTACACGCTGATAACATTGTCTCATTGAATTTATACCGTACCTAGTTTACCTCACAAAACTTTCCATTCCATATTTTAAGTACGCGGCTTTTATTTTTCACTCCTTTAGTTTCGGTATGTTATCAGTGTCTGGGTTATTTTATCTTAAATAGATGAAGCACGTTTGCGTCGTGACGTATTCATGAAATGTCTACTTTTGTGACTTGGTATGTATGACTCACTGTCATGTTTACGTTGTAGTATATGAGAAGTAGATTAACCTTTTTGTTATTAACTTTCATTTCTTTCTATGGTCGACTATGGAAGGTCATTAGCTTACCAAAACCTTCATTTCTTTCTATTTCACTAGTGGTCTGAATACCAACAAGCAAGGGTGGTTCGATAGCACCAGTAGAAAATATATAGATGAAGTATGTTCAACAAGTATTGTCGTTCTTACAATAAACAAACCTACACTGTAGATATTTTAAATTTATGTTTGACTATGTTAAACAGGCATTATGTAAGTACCCATTAAAGTAGAGTAGTTTGGATTTTCAATTGTATTATTTATAAAAAGATTGTAACATCAAAATCTTTGAACAACGCAATTTAATGATAAAGTCGCGCGCCGATTGCAGGTCACAGATTTACGACGCTATGCTGTGAAACGGATTTCAAGAATCACGACTAAATTAGTGGTAGTGATAGTGATTCAGTGATAGTGACAGTGATAGTGATGGCGGGGTGATGGCCGAGTCTTCAGGAGACGAAGGAGAGGGGGGCGGGGGCCGGGGGTTCCTCAGCCATCCCTACGGCCTCCTCAGTATCTCCAGTTCGGCCTCAGTGTCCGGCATGTCTGAGGGGGGGCAAGGGTCTGGGTCCCCTACCTCGGCCGCCCCTGGGGTCAAACTCCCCCGCACACTCAGCACCAGTGTTCTAAGGATCAAACATCGCACCTCCTTCTGGGATAAGTTCTGGCAGGATCGCTCACGCAGAGATTAGTGAGTATTATTGTGTTTTAATTTTGTAGTTCGACGTTCATGTACTCAAATAGTAACTAAATGTTTCCCCCACATCTGCATGCACCTTTAACGTCTAATAAGTAGACTACTATTTCACGTACTTCTTGACCAACACAAATATGCCATAATTGATCAAAACCGTCATTATAATTCAGTAGGTATACTGTTAAGATTTGAATAACAGAAGCGACAGCTAATAACGCGCTATTGTCCATGAGTCCTTCTCACATACGTTTAGTTCAGCACGACATGCACTTCAAGGTCATTTTGTAAGTGAACTAGACTAGTATATACATGAGATTAGAGAGGAAGGCAATAACGTAAGAGTATAACTATGGTGGGAAGGGTTGATTCAATGCGAATGAGTTTAGCTCCACTTCCTCTCAGTGCAATATCTGGAACCTGACGCAGTCAAAATCCAAAAAAGGCGGCGACGAAGAAGCTCAAAATGAACTCTTTGCATAGTTTCGAGATCAGAGATACCCAGACTACGCAATAAAGCAAACTCTAGGTGAAGAGGTATTCTTATTTTCTAGTCAGGTGCACCTCAGGTGTCTCTGATGTAGCGACTATGCAAAGAGTTCATTTTTAACGTCTTTTCGCAACGACTTTTTTGGCTCACCTAAGATGAACATGACTCCAGATTACAGGATTCAAGTTTGTGACATGGTCAGATTCCAGATGCGGCACTAAGAGGAATGTGAACTGGAGCTATACTTAACATTCACACTAATATAATTAAACCATTAATTTGTTGATTGTCGACACAACTATCTTTGATAGTTCTTAGGCTTTACGCTTTTTTCTGATAGATAAGAAAAGGAAACAACTGTCAGAACTTCAGGTACTACAGGAGGGGGATTTATGTTGTGAGTTTGGATGAATGATACGGGTATCTTTGTATCCTTTTTGATAATACCTAATCACTTACTCTTTCTTTATCCATCCACGTGATGTTTTAGTGATGTAGGATGTACAAAATATACTTATAATAATAAAATAAATTTAGTTATAGATTGACATATTAAAAGCACCGTACTTATCTACACGAAATTCAACTTCTACATTCAGTGATGAAGTAGTCACAGTTTTTACGCCTGTAGCAGTCTCTATTAAACGCACAAGAGACAGTTTGTTATAAAGTGACTTTAAGTGGAGAGTCTCGTCTTAGAGAAAGCGGTACACGACATTATGAGTTGATGACTCCGTTAACGACGTGTTTTACGACCGGCAACTCTGCAGGCAATGCAGCATGACACAGTACAACAGCGGCATTTCAGAGCCGAGATCCTGCCACGTCGCGTTTTGCCGCATTCAAAGTTTAACTAGCTTTAAGTGTAAGCGAACACAAAATTACGAGTTGACTTTAACGGCATGCAGCATGACATAGTACAAAGGCGGTATTTCAGAGACGATATCCTGTCTCGTCGCGTTCTGCCACATTCACAGTAAAACTAGCATTAAGAGTAAGCGGTATACGACGTTACGAGTTGATGTTAACGACGTGCAGTATGACATAGTACAAAAGCTGTATTTCAGACACTAGATCCTGTCACGTCGCGTTGTGCCTCATTCAAAGTTAAACTAGCATTAAGAGTAAGCTGTATACGACGTTACGAGTTGATGTTAAGGACTTGCAGCATGATACAGTACAACAGCCGTATTTCAGAGATGAGATCCTGTCAAGTCGCGTTCAGCCTCATTCAAAGTTAAACTAGCATTAGGAGTAAGCGGTATACGACGTTACGAGTTGATGTTAACGACTTGCAGCATGATACAGTACAACAGCCGTATTTCAGACACTAGATCCTGTCACGTCGCGTTCTGCCTCATTCAAAGTTAAACTAGCATTAGGAGTAAGCGGTATACGACGTTACGAGTTGATGTTAACGACGTGCTGTATGATACAGTACAACAGCCGTATTTCAGAGATGAGATCCTGTCACGTCGTGTTCTGCCACATTCAAAGTTAAACTAGCATTAAGAGTAAGCGGTATACGACGTTACGAGTTGATGTTAACGACGTGCAGCATGATACAGTACAACAGCCGTATTTCAGAGATGAGATCCTGTCACGTCGTGTTCTGCCACATTCAAAGTTAAACTAGCATTAAGAGTAAGCGGTATACGACGTTACGAGTTGATGGTAACTATTGCAGCATGATACAGTACAGCAGCCGTATTTCAGACACGAGATGCTGTCACGTCGCATTCTGCCACATTCAAAGTTAAACTAGCATTAGGAGTAAGCGTTATACGACGTTACGAGTTGATGTTAACGACGTGCAGCATGATACAGTACAGCAGCCGTATTTCAGAGATGAGATCCTGTCAAGTCGCGTTCAGCCACATTCATAGTTAAACCAGCATTTAGAGTAAGCGGTATACGACGTTACGAGTTGATGTTAACGACGTGCAGTATGCTACAGTACAACAACCGTATTTCAGAGATGAGATCCTGTCACGTCATGTTCTGCCACATTCAAAGTTAAACTAGCATTAAGAGTAAGCCGTATACGACGTTACGATTTAATGCTAACGATTGCAGCATGATACAGTACAACAGCCGTATTTTAGAGATGAGATCCTGTCAAGTCGCGTTCAGCCACATTCATAGTTAAACCAGCATTTAGAGTAAGCGGTATACGACGTTACGAGTTGATGTTAACGACGTGCAGTATGATACAGTACAACAGCCGTATTTCAGAGACTAGATCCTGTCACGTCGCGGTCTGCCACATTCAAAGTTAAACTAGCATTAAGAGTAAGCCGTATACGACGTTACGATTTAATGCTAACGATTGCAGCATGATACAGTACAGCAGCCGTATTTCAGAGATGAGATCCTGTCACGTCGCGTTCTGCTACATTCAAAGTTAAACTAGCATTATGAGTAAGCGGTATACGACGTTACGAGTTAATGCTAACTATTGCAGCATGATACAGTACAACAGCCGTATTTCAGAGACGATATCCTGTCACGTCGCTTTCTGCCACATTCACAGTTAAACTAGCATTAAGAGTAAGCGGTATACGACGTTACGAGTTGATGTTAACGACGTGCTGTATGATACAGTACAAAAGCTGTATTTCAGACACTAGATCCTGTCACGTCGCGTTCTGCCTCATTCAAAGTTAAACTAGCATTAAGAGTAAGCGGTATACGACGTTACGAGTTAATGCTAACTATTGCAGCATGATACAGTACAGCAGCCGTATTTCAGAGACGAGATCCTGTCACGTCGCGTTCTGCCACATTCAAAGTTAAACTAGCATTTAGAGTAAGCGGTATACGACGTTACGAGTTGATGTTAACGACGTGCAGTATGATACAGTACAACAGCCGTATTTCAGAGATAAGATCCTGTCACGTCGCGTTCTGCCACATTCAAAGTTAAACTAGCATTAAGAGTAAGCGGTATACGACGTTACGAGTTGATGTTAACGACGTGCAGCATGATACAGTACAGCAGCCGTATTTCAGAGATGAGATCCTGTCAAGTCGCGTTCAGCCTCATTCAAAGTTAAACTAGCATTAGGAGTAAGCGGTATACGACGTTACGAGTTGATGTTAACGACTTGCAGCATGATACAGTACAACAGCCGTATTTCAGACACTAGATCCTGTCACGTCGTGTTCTGCCTCATTCAAAGTTAAACTAGCATTAGGAGTAAGCGGTATACGACGTTACGAGTTGATGTTAACGACGTGCTGTATGATACAGTACAACAGCCGTATTTCAGACACTAGATCCTGTCACGTCGCGTTATGCCTCATTCAAAGTTAAACTAGCATTAGGAGTAAGCGGTATACGACGTTACGAGTTGATGTTAACGACGTGCTGTATGATACAGTACAACAGCCGTATTTCAGAGACGAGATCCTGTCACGTCGCGTTCTGCCACATTCAAAGTTAAACTAGCATTAAGAGTAAGCAGTATACGACGTTACGAGTTAATGCTAACTATTGCAGCATGATACAGTACAGCAGCCGTATTTCAGACACGAGATGCTGTCACGTCGCATTCTGCCACATTCAAAGTTAAACTAGCATTAAGAGTAAGCGTTATACGACGTTACGAGTTGATGTTAACGACGTGCAGCATGATACAGTACAGCAGCCGTATTTCAGAGATAAGATCCTGTCACGTCGCGTTCTGCCACATTCAAAGTTAAACTAGCATTAAGAGTAAGCGGTATACGACGTTACGAGTTGATGTTAACGACGTGCAGCATGATACAGTACAGCAGCCGTATTTCAGAGATAAGATCCTGTCACGTCGCGTTCTGCCACATTCAAAGTTAAACTAGCATTAAGAGTAAGCGGTATACGACGTTACGAGTTAATGCTAACGATTGCAGCATGATACAGTACAACAGCCGTATTTTAGAGATGAGATCCTGTCAAGTCGCGTTCAGCCACATTCATAGTTAAACCAGCATTTAGAGTAAGCGGTATACGACGTTACGAGTTGATGTTAACGACGTGCAGTATGATACAGTACAACAGCCGTATTTCAGAGACTAGATCCTGTCACGTCGCGTTCTGCCACATTCAAAGTTAAACTAGCATTAAGAGTAAGCGGTATACGACGTTACGAGTTAATGCTAACGATTGCAGCATGATACAGTACAACAGCCGTATTTTAGAGATGAGATCCTGTCACGTCGCGTTCTGCCACATTCAAAGTTGAACTAGCATTAAGAGTAAGCGGTATACGACGTTACGAGTTAATGCTAACGATTGCAGCATGATACAGTACAACAGCCGTATTTCAGAGACGATATCCTGTCTCGTCGCTTTCTGCCACATTCACAGTAAAACTAGCATTAAGAGTAAGCGGTATACGACGTTACGAGTTGATGTTAACGACGTGCTGTATGACATAGTACAAAAGCTGTATTTCAGACACTAGATCCTGTCACGTCGCGTTCTGCCTCATTCAAAGTTAAACTAGCATTAAGAGTAAGCGTTATACGACGTTACGAGTTGATGTTAACGACGTGCAGCATTATACAGTACAGCAGAGACTAGATTTCAGAGACTAGATCCTGTCACGTCGCGTTCTGCCTCATTCAAAGTTAAACTAGCATTAGGAGTAAGCGGTATACGACGTTACGAGTTGATGTTAACGACGTGCTGTATGATACAGTACAACAGCCGTATTTCAGAGACTAGATCCTGTCACGTCGCGTTCTGCCACATTCAAAGTTAAACTAGCATTAAGAGTAAGCAGTATACGACGTTACGAGTTAATGCTAACTATTGCAGCATGATACAGTACAACAGCCGTATTTTAGAGATGAGATCCTGTCAAGTCGCGTTCAGCCACATTCATAGTTAAACCAGCATTTAGAGTAAGCGGTATACGACGTTACGAGTTGATGTTAACGACGTGCAGTATGATACAGTACAACAGCCGTATTTTCAGAGACTAGATCCTGTCACGTCGCGTTCTGCCACATTCAAAGTTAAACTAGCATTAAGAGTAAGCGGTATACGACGTTACGAGTTAATTCTAACGATTGCAGCATGATACAGTACAACAGCCGTATTTTAGAGATGAGATCCTGTCACGTCGCGTTCTGCCACATTCAAAGTTGAACTAGCATTAAGAGTAAGCGGTATACGACGTTACGAGTTAATGCTAACGATTGCAGCATGATACAGTACAACAGCCGTATTTTAGAGATGAGATCCTGTCACGTCGCGTTCTGCCACATTCAAAGTTGAACTAGCATTAAGTGTAAGCCGTATACGACGTTACGAGTTAATGCTAACGATTGCAGCATGATACAGTACAACAGCCGTATTTTAGAGATGAGATCCTGTCACGTCGCGTTTTGCCACATTCAAAGTTAAACTAGCATTAGGAGTAAGCGTTATACGACGTTACGAGTTGATGTTAACGACGTGCAGCATGATACAGTACAGCAGCCGTATTTCAGAGATAAGATCCTGTCACGTCGCGTTCTGCCACATTCAAAGTTAAACTAGCATTAAGAGTAAGCGGTATACGACGTTACGAGTTGATGTTAACGACGTGCAGTATGATACAGTACAACAGCCGTATTTCAGAGACTAAATCCTGTCACGTCGCGTTTTACCGCATTTACAGTTAAACAAACACTGAGAGACACATTTATTACGCACCTTATTTATATTAATGTGTAACTTAAAATAGTATTTATATACAACAATGTGTAGAACCGGAGCTTCGGGCAGATCCCTAGTTTAAATGACTTGAAAACTTGGTAGACTGCTTTATTTACCTAAATCGGTGACTACCAAAAAAGTCCTACTCCGTCACTTAATCTTTTAAATAGTTGAGATTTTGCGAATGTCTTAGGAATATTTAGTAACGTCAATTTGGGACGTCTATGATGGATTTAAAAATTAAATTATCACAACCTTTTTAGAAATTTCGTTTTTGTAATGGGGCTTGGGGTAACTAAAAAATGTTGATGCAAAGATTCGTTCAGAAATATCTCAAATTAAAGGTCTTAATGGCACGAAATTAATGACACAGAAAATCAATAACTCGCCACTTTTTGCAAAACAGGTAAAATTGTACCAATAGTACATTTATCTTCAATTGGAGACTAAGAAGTTTAACCTCTAGTTCTCACATTTTTCTTCTTTTATTGATACGTTTAAAAGAGAATAGTTTACCTGCATCGTGTGAAGAGGTTTCATACGATGGGTTTACTGTTAAGAATCTCCTACTTACCCTTACCTATCCCCACTTATTGAAGAGGGGTATTTTTTAACAGTAAACACGTCAATTAAAGATCCAAAAATATAATAGTGACAATTATAGATCTCTCTACGTTGCCTCCATTCCACACAGCGTCCAATTAAAGGTAGAATTTGTGCCTTTGTTCAAACCGTCCTTTGTGAAGACCTTGGATGAAGGGGTCAGATATTGGCTTTCTTGGTGGCGTTAGTTATGTCTTCTCAAGGCCTCATAGATTTATCCAATTATATATTACCAATTAGAATGTTTTAGGTTTCTCCCACATCTATTACAAATCCACAAGGGGATTTGAAAATTCCCAATCGCTGTGTTGCATGCAGCTGTAACTAACTGTTTCTTAGGATTGGGAAGTAGCACGGTCACAGTCGTTATCTAAGCGCAGCAATGACGCAGACCTTCTTATCGGCCACCACTGATAAAAGTTTAATCACAGCATTAATTTTGTAAATAAATATTCGATCATGGCTCTGCGGTCTATTTACAGTTTCCTTCCAATCAAAAACACCGATTTATCAACAAACACTTTTGTTCACATGTGATATGCAATTGTTTATTTTGATTTTGAGGTTATGTTAATATTTTTGTACGCACGAATCGAAATCGAAAGAATTTGAAAGGATAAATATAAATATGAGGGTATAGTGAATTGTTAAGTAAGCTTTTAATGAAGTATGCTGATTCAATTCAGCTATAAATGTGACCGACATATTAGGAAATACTATTCCGGAAGTTAAAAAGGTAGTCCGTTTCCATGCAAACTTGTGAGTTAGTACAAGCTAACACATTCTGGAGAGCTACGAATTAAGAGCTGGTTGTACGGGTTTGTTCTCCTAATTCAACACCTTAATGACATTGTTAAATCTTAACTTAACGTTTTTACTTTTGGTCAAAATCATGGAACGCGCCTAATTTTAATCATGTGATAAATACCTATCCGAACCCTTTTCAGTCATTCGATGTAAGCATTGGTTATTTATACAAATATTTTAATCTTTCCTCGACGTTTAAATAATACACTTTGGATTAACATAATTCAAAAGCAGTTGTGTGTAAATTATTAATATTTTAAAACTTCAATAAATCCCACAATTCTACAATTAAAATTAAACTCGTAAATATATTTAAGGTTTCACTTTATTCTTACATGATCGTATCATTATAATAAGCTCTTGAACCTGACAATAAATCATCGCCAATGTCCGCGCAGTCCAGTTTCTTGCCCCGGAACAGTCGTAACAACTCTTGTAGTTGACTTTGAATCATCGACTACGTCCGTACAGACGAGTTTCTTGCCCCGGAAGAGACATAAAAACTCTTGAAGGTGACATTAAATCATCGCCAATATCCGTGCAGTCCAGTTTCTTGCCCCGGAGCAGACATAACAACACTTGTAGGTGACATTAAATCATCGACAATGTCCGTACAGACGAGTTTCTTGCCCCGGAAGAGACATAAAAACTCTTGAACCTGACAATAAATCATCGCCAATGTCCGCGCAGTCCAGTTTCTTGCCCCGGAATAGCCGTAACAACTCTTGAAGGTGACATTAAATCATCGTCAATGTCCGTGCAGTCCAGTTTCTTGCCCCGGCACAGCCGTAACTATTGAAACTTACTTTGAATCATTTGGTAGTGTCTGTGCAAACGTGTTTGTAGCCACGGAACAGCCATAATTATTCTCGAAACAAAAATATAATTTCTTGCTTATCTTCCTTCTACTATAAAGTTTTCCCAACTAAGAATATCAATAATTAAATATAATATTATCATCTTTATATTGATTGAATGTATATGAAAGGAAACAATGACATTTATTGTCATATAGTGGAGAAGTACAGTTGTGGCGCCTGTCATAACAAAATGTCAAATTCTGAAGAACGTGTGTCAGAGCGAATTATATGCTCCTGCAAAAGTAATGTGCAAGGAGTGACACTTTAAAAAACATGAATTCTTAAAATTCTGTCATTGATGGCTGGCATTTGCAGTTGAAATATTCAAATATGCCTAAATAATATTAAAATAAGGAATTTAAGGACAATTATTTTTAATAAAAATATGTTAATCCCTATTTGGTATTTAAGTATAAGGTACAATGTTAACCTACGTATGCTCAGTAAATAAGAGTTTTCTCTGACAAACGAATACGGCAATAACTTTTTTTCATAACATAGTTTTTTATGTAACAAGAATATTCCTGCAATTTAAAGCATTTAACCATTTTAATATTTTGAACCCAAAACTCTTATTCTAAAGGCTAAATAAAATCTATAGATTGCCTAAGACCAAATTCTGAATATAATATTACAGGCAAATCAGATTTTTACTAAACCAAGTAGTACAACAGTTTATTTATTTATTATTTATTTATTTATTTACGGTAACACCATTAGTACATGGAAAAAACAATAAGATATTCTTATATTCAACAATAAGCTAATAGAAATGACAATTATTATTGATAGTTTGACAATTTTATATTTAATCTTTATTATTATACAACAAACTAATGTACTGAAAATGTGAATGAACATTTTTGGGGTTCCTGGTTAACATGTAGGAATACAATTTTCGAACACCCCTCCTGCTACGCCCCAATGGTCTCTAAAGTTGCATTACAGCAAATTATATTAATTGAAGGAGCCTGTTAAATGTAAACAATTATTCTGAGTAAGTATTGTTTTATGACAGCACAAACGTAGGTTTAATTTATTTAACAACTATTTTCAATTTGTTTACATTTATAGTCTTTAAAGCATAAAATAATAGGTCCATCACTTATTATTTTAACCTTTTCTGCAACCGCTGTTGAAAAAACATTTTCCAGATACTACAATTAAAAGTTTTAGTAAAAATATCCTTTTAACTGTACATTTTAACAAATATTAAGGATACAGCGCTTGGTCAGTTCTGTAATGCAGATATCAAAGACAGATATACTACCTAACTTTTACTAGAAACTTTAAAACTTATATTAAATTCATCTTAATGGTTTTTTCACAACAGTAGCCTTCTGAGACCTCTGCAATAATTGTTTTTGATTCGAGAAATAAGGCAAAATCGACTTTGACACAAACAATATTAAGACCGGAGTAAATTATAATATACACATTTCGACATGTTTTCTTGATCGTAGCAACAAGGCAAATTCACCATTGGCGTTGGAAATATAATTCACTCGATTCAGAAGTGCTCATACGAGTGCAAAGCCAACAAAATTGCGTGCGAGGACGTGGATAACACTAAGTTATTAATGAATACAAGAGTTTTCCTGGTGAAAGCAGTTGCTCAGATCGACTTTTAATTATGAAGAATTAATAATGACAAAAATCCAATGTCTGGATTCTGAAATCCATTTTGCTGGTGTTACAGTACAGTTAAAGAATATTAATTCTTCGCAATCATAAATAATATAAAAATATTCCCGATAGCACCTGATTGCATATTATCAGATTTGAATCTTACGAAGGAAGAAGCACCGCACTACCTGCATTCCTTGATCTAAGGTCATGTATTATGCAGGAAAATACAAGTTTGAAATTCCCTCTTCTCTTTATACTTTGAAGTTCAAACATGATTTATGAACAATGTCATCGGGTTGATTGACAACTACAGGTCCCGACATTGATTGATCAATTGTAGTTCCCTCGGCACTCTGCAGACTAAAATATACCCCCCGAATATAGGTTATATTTATATGCTATGAAGTATGAAAACCATCGTACGTATGTATTTATCTCCAAAAATGTTACTGACGAATATCTATTCCTGCAATGTGTATAGTAACTGAGAATTTCAAAAACTAATGAACAGAGGAGTATAGAGTCACTGAGGAGCCCATTTTGTTTCTCGTAACTTTAAACTGCTTCTCTGATCCATTGTAGCCCTGAGCTTATCAACTGTGACCTTTGTTCATTGGCTTCATTAGTTACATTGTTTAGTTCCTGGACTGTCGTGGTTAAAGTTGGTAAAACTGCGTTGCGCTTATTTCTGTTCGTTTTTATTCGAGTAAAACCATGGTTATTTATAGTGGATGGCCATTTTGTGTTATCTCCAATATCAGTATTAATCATTCTGTAAAGTATGTGCAGGGAATTAAAGTTTGCTTTGATAAGGGGATTTACTTTGATTTTTTTCTGCGTTTTGGCTGAACAACACAAGTGTTTCTCGATTTTTATTTTTTATTTTTTATTTATATAGGCCTACGGCATATACCATTTTACAACAAATTTTAAAACCGATTCAACAAGAAATAAATTATCTTATAATACAGTATAACAAGCAATAATATATTTAAAGATAACAAGCAATAAATAAATAACACCAACTATATTAACAATTAGAAAATATGGCAATAATCATAGCAACGATTTATGTGTGTGTGGGGGGTGTGCTTGCGAAGGGGGGGGGGGTGAGGTGTGTATGTGCGTATATACGTATTTGTGTATCATTAATTAATTTTCCGAGCCATTGAGAATCAATCGGATTGATACTCACTTCACAGGAAAAAAACGAAACGCAGCAACGTCGTAGGATCTCCGAAGTTATTAACGACGATGTTACTATACCATTACATAACCAAATCTTTTTTTATGAAACCCATTGATTTTGTCTTACAGTGTCAAAATATTTGGTTTTGTGGCCATGAAATATATGTGTAAAGTTCCTTTGAAGGACTTGCCCATTTCCAATTCTGATACGTGACTTCAATTTTACATTTCCAAGTCCAGAAGCCCTACATAAACAATGTACCCTTTTATTACAGCCAGTGTCTAAATTATATATAGTTAATTTATAGTAAAAATAAATTTCTGAAACAGCTTAGGAACGTCTAAATAACCAATCGTTGTGTGGATGTTTTTGCCACCTTTCTATGATGAACTATAAAAGATCTATCCGATGAAATATTTAAGCTGATCTCATTCCCATCGTAATCTTTGTGATGACATAATTAATGCAGATATATCTTCAAAAAGGATAACATATATTATACAAGTATTAAAGATGTATCATGTGTGGTGTGTATGAGCGACAAGCGGTGGCTGGGGTGATGGAGCTCAGTTACCTAGCTAGGCCCTAGGGAGTGGAGATTGCATCAATCTTCGTGCCGATGAGACGACGTGCTGTATTGACAGTGACAGTCTAGCTTGGTTATGCCGAAATTTTATCCAGTAGCTGTTTATTTGGCAATTTCCTTAATTATGTGAAGCTACACATAACGTAGCTAGGTAAGAAGGGTTGATTTAGAAAATATTTATCTGTCTAGGCACATAGTGTTGTAGGTATCTCTAATGACGAATTGAAGCAGAGAAACTTTTAAACTTTTTTGCGCCTTGGTTTATCTCCTCAGACGGCCATGGACTCAAGATTCCAGAACTCAAGTTTGTGATATATACCAGATTCCAGACGCTGCTCTAAGCATTCGTATCGATATCAAGTTAGTGTGTTAGCCATGAGGGTGTGCTCCGATAGTAGGCTTGGAATCAAGTTCCTTCAATCCATTAGTGGATTTTCAAAAACTCGGTTCATTATGTGAGTTTGTATGAGTGAATGTACTACAAAGTTTTGAATAGATTTTTTTAACCTTCTTTGCGAATTAAGTTGGAGGATTTTGCAACCAGGCATATCGTTGTATGAAAATTAGTTTTGAAACCAATTTATCATCAAAATTAAAATTATGTACTAAAAGTTTATTTTAATTAATTATATCGTGTTCTAGAGTCAACAAATTGGAAGAAACACTGTATTCAGAGCACTATATGTTTGAAAATCCGTTTTAAGACAGAACGGATAAAAATTATCCGGTATTATCCAGTAAAGTATTATCCAGTCTTAAAATACGAGATCAAATACTTATTTTTGACTAACTGCGTGATAACAGAAGAAAAGATTCACTTTATCTGTCTGCAATAATTTTTAAGTGGTCAATCGAACACCTCACTTCCTCTTTTTGGAAAATAAAGCTATATATTAGTTAGCAATAATTGGTTTTTGTACAAAAGTTATTTCAATAACATCATATTCTTAACAACGTTTATGTTGGGATACATCGTCTGCATTATTGTTACACTATTGCTGGAACTAGTTTAGTCAGATTTCCACAAAAATTTGTTAGTTTTAAACTGAGACAGTCTCTTTTTTCAACTGAAGCACACATTTTCCATCTTGACACTCTACAATGTGCACTACACGTCAAACATAGGTTTTGTGAAGTTCTTGCCGGGATGAATACAACCTGTATTCACATCGGATCTCCCCGCCTACCCTCTCCCCCCCCCCCCCAGTTGTCACCAGTATTGTGCCTTACTCGCGCTAACAGGGTACAATTATACCAGAACTGTCTGTCTGTCTGTCCACAGTCATTATTCCTTTCAGCCCGGCAGCGAATCCGCCATCTTCCATTCCATTCCGCAAAGTACCAAGGCTAGAATTATTATCATAAACTCCAATTACAGCATATTCAGGCAACTCTGATTTGACAACTAGAACTGGAAACTAACTGTACCTTTTATTAGTTGAGCATTGTTTTGTTATGTACTTTGTTGGTTTCAGCGTATCTACTCACAGTTGTGCGTAGGCTGCAGTGTAGAAGTACGCCAACATCGCGTGTCGCGTAACAAGTTTCGCGGAAGTTTCCAGCAAAATTTCAAGTATTTTTATCTCGACCTTCAATGTTGCTCAACCGGATTCAATAGCTGGGCATGCATCATCATTCTTGTTGTAGAAATGAAGTTTCATGCACAATTTAAAATCTGCAGACGAAATCTTTCTCCAGATATCTACATTCACATCTTAAGTTATATTTCATAGCAGTGTTTAGATAATAAACGTTCAGGTGAGCCAGTAAAGCTACTAAAACGTAAGACTACGCTGCAATCAAATATTGTTTTGTCATCAAATTTTTACTTCGACTTTACACTCTATTATATTTTATTTCTACAATTTGAATAAAAGTCGACACAGTTAAATAAATCTCACATGATTGGACTCGGCCTTTTACAAATTTATTGAATCCATTATGCTCTCGTTTCCACCATGATTACACAAATGTAAAAATATTTGCTAACGCTTAGCCGAATCCCATAGAGTGTGTCATGCACCAAACTGAGTGTTTCCTGTACAGAAATGAAGCTTCGTGCAAACATTTTAAGTCTATATTCGTTTTAGATGTATTGTGCAGACAGACAGAAATGGGGTTTTCATCTCCTCAAGCTATAGGCTTCGCTTACGGTCAGCCAATAACATTCATCAATAGTATCACATAATTCGCATGTTATTTATGCTTTATTTCTATCTCGGCCAACCTAGACATGATGGATTTATTATTAGTTTAACTGACACTGAATTCAAGAAACATTTTTTAAGGATCAATCCAACGAAGGAAATGTGCATTTCCATTGCTAGGAATCTGTCTTCATATTGAGATCTCAATTGATATACCTCCAGATTTAACTAATTATTTTGTACAGTTAGCTTGGAAAATAATGCAATACTTTCTCATTTATATTAGTTACATGGTAAATCAACTGATTGGCTCAAAATATTTATTTATTTGTACGTATTAGACGAAACGATAAATTTTTAAATTTTTTCCTAATATTAGCATTTATTTTAACTCTGATTGCGTAGAAGCAAAAAGGTCAGCTACTTGGTATTCTCATGTATAAACTCGCCACTTCCTCATTGGCCTCGAGTCCTGTAGCAGCGATATGAAATGATAACATCCTCCCGGCGTGATGCAACATGCAGAGGTCTGAGAGGTCAACGACTGAACTCTTTCCCCATCATTACTTATCTAATCACCAAATCTGTTCTACCCTTGAACTTTTTATAATTGTTTAATAAAGTTATAAAATCATTGATCTTGTGGGAGCTCATAGTGTTATTAGTGTATTAGATTTTTCAAAAGTCAATAGTAGGAAATCTTATAGCCATATGTGTATGTATCTTTGAACAATCGTTCATGTTGATTAGGGTACAAAAGTGCCAATCACAAAAATGCCAAAACTAATAATCTGTTCTGCCTAATAATTTCTAATAACTAATAATTTCAATAACTGCCAAAATTATGAAGTACCGGTCGTACAAAATGTTACCATTAAAACCTTAAATAATTATTTGTTGTATACAAATTTCGATCTGGTTTTACTTAAATTTTTATATTATGGCGCAACTTATAATTACAGGATAAACTTCATATTTGCGTTAAAATGGATATATATATATATATATATATATATATATATATATATATATATATATGCGTTTGATGGATTATATCAAACATTCATCATACAACAATCATGCTCCAAGTCCAGAGAAATTTCAAGCTCTTCTGTTACTAACGAGCATGAAAAGTCGTGCGTCCTCCGGAGCGTACAAGCTGAAGGGTTTCAAGTTGATTTTTAATATGGTAGCAAATTACAACATTTTTGTGCGTAAAAAGTTATATCAAATAAAAAATAATGTCATTGTATGTTTTTGGCATATTTTATTATTTGAATTTTTATTAAGTGGCATTTAAGGTTTGTGGCACTTGCTGTCTTAGGCACTTTTAGTTTGGCACTTCCATTCTGGCACTTTTGTATTATAACGAACATGAACATCCGCGCTAAATGCCATTGTAGTCGGTTCAATACACAAACACATTCAACTTCCCGGCTTACGTAAAGTATGGAAGGCAGAAATGGAGGATGTTTCCTGGCAACTCTGCAAAATAATAAATTGTTTATGAAGTCATCGTTCAATGTTTGCGCGAGAAGCTACCATCTGTTTGTTGTAAACTTTAAAACTCTCTTTCCGCTGACTTCCATTTGTATTTACCTCCAACTGGATTTACCTGTAATAATTCCTTTCTCGGCGGATATCTGTGATACAAATATCTGTACAACGAACTGACTTTGCCCTGTAATGCTAAGTCACCGACGAATTCAAAACGAGTGGAAATTCTACGACATTCGCAGGTCTTGCCAGTCTGATCTGAGTCGAGCGAATTTAAAACGAGTGGAAATTCCACGACATTCGCAGGTCTTGCCAGCCTGATCTGAGTCGAGCTGACCACTAAAAGTATTCTGTGGTGAAAGAAGGGACGAACTTTTTGAGCAGCTTTCACTCTTGATCCGAGGCGACGCCGGGTTAACAGGATAGAAGTCGACAAAAACGATTCAAAGTGACTGTTGACCTGAAACTTTCATGGGAGTGTTACAGTGGCCAGTGTTTCACGTAACACACGTTATCCCTTGCTCAATGTAACACACGTTATCCCTTGCTCAATGTAACACACGTTATACCTTGCTCAATGTAAGTTTAACTTGATATTTTTTTGGAAATGTAGACTTTGAAAACCGAATGGCTTAACACGCCATGTCTCTTATTTCTTGTTTTGTTACAGAACAATGAGAATTTTGTTTTTTATTATAAACTTTATTCTTATATCGTGTATAGACAGATTTTAATATAACTTTACTTTGTGTTTCATATTAAGGAATAATTTCGAGCAATATTCACGACAGAAGTATTTTTATGACAGTTTAAAGCCATACGCCACAAGAATCCAAAATGATACGAAAACTGCAATTTTACTTTTAGCTAAAGCTTGATCTAATTAGTTATAAAACGAAAATACGTTCCAATGTGTACAATTTTACAGAAAAAAATTAATTGTTTTTCTATAATGCAAATTACAAACTAGTTTGTTTTACTATCTCTCTTATGCAGTAATATCGGGATTCACAAATTACCTGTAACAACAACGTTAAAAATTTTAAAGTAATGGTAAAATAGGTGCAAAACTTATTTTTAGTTTGTTTAAATAATTAACTATGACTATACATGAAAATTGTTTTCAAATAAATTCTAAACATCATAAAGGAATAAATTAATAAATCTGTTTGGGATATTGTAAATTCATTTTAGTCGTACGAATAGTGTCAAAATTAAATTAATTTTTCAACTTTTTTATATTTTTTAAATTTACATTTATACGTCAACTAAGTATAAAGGAAATCAATTAGACCCGGTGCTTCAGACAATCTATTAACAATGACGTTACATTTCAAAAGTTTTATTTTGAATTAAAAGCATATTTTAATTGCAAGTTCAGCCTTATAACCACCATTAGATCTGATTGAAATGAAGATTTTTATTCTCAATATTTGTATAATGTGAAGTTTTAAAAAAAGAAGAGATTATAGTAAAAAAATAAACTTTATGATCCATCGTGAAACTTTGTGAATAAAAAAAACAATTTTCTTTTTTTCAGTTATACGTTTCTGTAGAATAGTATATTTCAACATACTTACTTCTTCGCATTTAGTTTTAAGGGTAGCAAGTACGTCAATAACTAATTGTGGTTTATTTATTTATAGAAACATTCTTATTTATTTTAATGTGTTTAAGTATTTCCCGAAGTTTGAGACCCAATTTAAGAATCACTCCGTAGGCTGTATTTCCCAACATCATATTCTACTTACAATCGCAAAACTATTAAAATGATATTAATAATTATGCCTGCTCCAATATTTCTTTGTTGTTTTATTTCATTCAGTGATATAGAATATAAACTATCATTAAACAATATAATATTACTTTTTCTTAGTGTCAAGATATTTTGAGAAGAGAGTACGATACTAAAGGTAGCCCTCTAACAATATATTACTCTGCATGGATAAGTTACGGCGCCAAAGTTCTTTTGTCAAGACGAAACTAGTTCCAACTGTTTACCAAAACTAACCGACAACGGTCTGGCACTGCGTAATTATTGCCATCCACTAACGATGTGGCAAGTAAAGGAACACGAGCCGACTCGCTAAATTTCTCGCTTTTACATTCTCGTCAATTGGCAATACTATATTCTCTCTCTCACTCTCTCTCTCTTCTACTGACACGCCCACCCTCATCCGTCTCACAAACAATAACTTTGTCGCCTGCCACTCGTTTGTAAACTGTTAACGATAGCCAATCAGAATATTGATTATCCATCCGTAAAGTGACCTTTAGAAGAAAAATAAGGTGATAGCGTTTGTCAAGTTTGTTTCTCGGAAGTTTCTTGTCGTTTATTTTCAAAGTTAACTAACTGTTGAACCGCTAAGTTGATACGGTCGGATAGATTTTGACTTGAACTAATTAGTAGTTTGAACTTTTAGTGCATCAGACGCTTGTTATATTTTTGGAAAACTTAATTATGTATTTTATTGTGAATATTAGTTACTAGAAAAACTGTAATTGGTGAATCAGAAACGGTATTTCAGACAACGTAAAATGTTTATAAACAAACACTTAATTAAAACTAAAATAAAATACGTTAGTAAGTTTCAGGTAAACCTTTGCACCAGTTTCAGTGTAAACCTTGGACAGCCAAGACCCTCAAACTGAGAAGCACCAACGAACGACGTTATAAAAGACGCCAATATAAAAGACGTTTCGCAAAATACGAGAACCAATAACGACGAGGCGGCAAACAGACGTGACTCCTGTTACTACTTATACAGAATTTGCAACTCGAGAAAGACTACAATTAAACGTGTTCCCATTTAATGTTGCTTCGTGTCCCGCCCACTCTTCTCCTTCCCCGGAGAGCTTATGACGTCCCTACCACTTTAATAAGCGTTGTAGATTAGGAGCTCGAATTGCAAAACTTAAAAACTCATTCTGTGCTTAGGTTAAATTCACACAGTAATGTATTTTTAACAGTGTGTAATACTGAGATATCACTATTCCTTACAAAATTTTGAAACCTTAAAATAAAAATAATATCCAGTGGAAATAGTAGGTTAAAGTTCGTATTTTTTAAAACTGCTTACTTTTTTGTCTATGTTTTTATTTATGGTCTATGGTCAAATTTTTACAAAAGCATATGACCACCATATTGAACATTTTTATTAGTTGATACTGCAAGACAAGTACAAACTAATATAAAATTTAGTTAAAAGCTATTCAAATTTAAAGAATGTATTGTGTTTAATCCTTTTTGATATTAATTAAAGTTTTAAAAGGCCTCCATCATTCATATTTCTACATATTGATATTGACTAAGGAACTCCAAATCATATGTAAGTAACATACAATTAATTGAGATATAGTTGATTACAATATGATCGAAGTTATCTTGTCGACGTGTAATGATAAAAATTAAAAAAACAGCTACAATTTTGGAACTTTAAGATCTATTTTTTTATACAGATTGCTGGATATTTTTAAGCTTTTCTGAAGATTCATTCCGTTCCTTCCACGTTCTAAACTCACGTTGCATTTCATAATCTCAAGTATGTTTATATGTATACAATATATACATGTATATATATATATATATATATATATATATATATATCTTCAATAAGAATAGAAGAAAAGAACATAAAAATTCTCTATATTTCGTCTTAAGACATTTTCAAGAGATATACAGTAGGTAAGTAAGTAAATATATCAACAAAAAATAATAAACAAAAGAAACATCATATGTTAATAAAACTAATTTTGAATTACGTACAAAGAGTAAATAATTTTGCTTATTACAAGGAATATAAAGTTATAAATTAAAATTGTAGTTAAATGTGTAATGTTATAGATTAAAATTGTAACGTGTAATTTATACATACTGCTATCCGTATCTTAAATTTAGACCATCCGGATGTTTAGTTTGTAGCACCCTCTGATGAGCTATTTCTAAATAATTTATTTTAAGTTTATGGGGGTTCTGAATTTTGTTAATACTTTTTAGAGAAAAGCATTCATCGAATTTTTTGTTATGCTCCATTGCATGGGCCGAAATAGGATTTGATTTAATTTCAAGATTTGTATCGCTGCGATTTTTGTTCATTCTAATGTGCAATGGAGTTATGGTCTGGCCAATGTAGTCCTTCGGACAGTCTTTACATGACAATTGGTAAATTACATTGCTGGATTCACAAGTCATTTTACCAATTATCGGATAATTTCTTTTCGTTGTGCTGTATATATATGTATATACATACATACAAATATTCGGATTATGATGGTTTCGTTTTCATGGAGCCGTCATTAGAAAAACTTTACGGAAATTCCGTAATGAATGTGATTGCACGAGAAACATTTCTTTAACATTTAAATCAGTTAATTATACAAAACTAAATAGATAATTCGTGTTTTACAAACTGTAAAGCTTTATTTACAGGTTAACATAAATTATTTATTTTCATAGTGACAGTAAATTAATTGTTGGTTTTTCCTATTTCATTGCCAAAATAAACACTTAACTTTGATTAACAAGTTTTGCTGTGCAGTGCAATGCTGTGATTAATCAATTGATATTTCTCATTCTTTATCAAGCATTACACGTTATGCTCTGATAAATCCATTGATATGCCCCATTCTTTATCAAGCATTACACGTTATGCTGTGATTTACTTTTGGTTTACCCCATTCGTTATCAAGCATTACACGTTACGCTGTGATTAACCATTTGATATACCCCATTCTTTATCAAGCATTACACGTTATGCTGTGATTAACCTAATGATATACCCCATTTGTTATCAAGCATTATATGTTATGCTGTGATTAACCAATTGATATGCCCCATTCGTTATCAAACATTGCACGTTTTTAACTGAAACTTTAAACAGGGGTGACAGGAATTGATTGCACGTATATATAAATATGTGTCAGCTGTATAACTGAAAATCCGGCTTCAACCGAGTTGATCAATGTCTTTATAGGGGGAGTGAAGGGCCAACTTTTTGAGCGGCTTTTCTCTCTGATGCGACGCGACGTCATTTAACAGGATAAAAGTCGACAAAATTCAGAAAGCGATTCAGTCTGATCGTTGACCTGAACCTTTGAGAGAAATGTTGCAGCACTCAGGATTTCACATAAATACGTTACATATAATTTTCATCATTGGTCAGTCTTTTATTTCAAATCCATTTCCTATTCTTAACAAAATGTACACATTTAACTGAATAATTACAGTGAGCTTGAGTACCAATATTTTTAATTCCTCAGTCCCGGCAGTACCAATGTCCGTCTCTCTGTCCGCCCTTGTGTAATACTGCAAGAGCCTTGAAACTCGTTGCTTAAATTCATCTAGGTTCAAGGAAGTTTATTACTTTTTAGGATAAAAGCACCAAGATGAAAGGTAAAAATAAAATTTAATATTTTTACACATGCAGTTAACTTTGTAAATAAATCAAGTAGAATTTCATATATAGCATTTTAACATGTAAAATAGTAACATATGTGATGACGTTTCTCTGTTGGTAAGACCTTCGTTACGTACTGTCGAGTTTCTACTTTGAATAAAGCCAAATAAATAATTAAAAAATTAGTTCTAAGTGCTGCGCTAAATTTGGCGTTGTCTGATTGGCACTAAAGGAAAGAAATGTTAAACATGCCATCATACTATTGATGGTTTATTCTTTTGTATACGAATAATTAAAAATTATGAGATATAAATTAGGGAATGATTGTTGGTAGTGTAAACCAACACGTGTTCCGGCAGGATAGGATACACCCAGTCACGAAGATCCCCTGAGAAGCCGAACAAGGATCAATACGGTAAACAAAATATCCGTGACGAAGGCTTTGTTTGTTTACACGCCTTAGCGTCTGCACCTTTTGTCAAACATTTTTCCACAGGAGAGTGACCAAGATAACAACGAAAACATTAGAGAATATGCAAATTTAAAAACAAATCTAGCACAATCATATTATCTTAACATGTGACAAAGATATTCTGTTGGATACATTGGTAATACTTTCGTTATAGTCTGTTGGGTATTTGGATATTCCATAGTATCTGTGTTTTATTTATTACTGTAACGAGGGCGTATCAAAATACAGAAGTATATAACAAATATTAGTGCAAAGAACTACGCCAAAAGTAACGTTGCACTAAGCGAAACTAAAAAGAACAATTAGCAATTAGAATTATAGATGATTTGTCCTTTTTTATATGAAAGAATAAAAGGTATCATTTGCATAAAGTAGGGAATGTATAAAGGGTTGGTATTGTAAACCAACACGTGTTCTGGCAGATAGGATACACCCAGACACGAATACCCCCTGAGAAGCCGAACAAGGATCAATACAGTAAACAAACTATCCGTGACGACGGCTTCGTGTAAACAAGCCTTAGTGTCTGCATCGTCGTCGGATCACTTTACTACAGGTTGTTATTCTTCTACCAAATTACGAATAACTTTAATTGCAATTCAAACTACTATTGCATTCAAGTAACAGAACGATTGTTATCCAACAAACCACCAACCTACTATTATTATATCATAAAGTCGACTATTTTATTCATGTTTTGTTAAGGTTAAGAAACATAAATATTATATTTCGAAAAAACTTTTTGTACAAGCTTACGAAAATAATGGTCCAAAATTTCATCACTAACATAAATTGATCTTAAATTACGTAAAATTTGGTTTAGAAAAACTTTAAAATCAACTTTCCGGTATTTACGTTCGGATTAAACTTATGCATGACTTACTAACATACACATTATATCAGTAAAAATTAAGAAAAGAAGTAGAAATGATTTTACAAAAAAGCACTATAAATTAACATGGTCTGGCCGTGTAAAAATAGTGTAATATTTATCACTAATGTAACATGATCCTATATAGGTAGGATCTTAAAACATATTATTTAGATGTTAACTATATTAACCATTTTCTGAAGGTAACTCTTTGAAAAAAGCCTTTAAATCCCTTGAAAACCCTAAAAATTCAACCTTAAAAGATTTTTTTCATTCCCAAATTCCACTTCAGAATTCTGATACATTTTTAAAGATGATTCCAAATAACTTATTTTGGAATAATGGCATTTTTCTTTTTTTATGAGATGTAATTTTTATAAATGTGTGACTTGAAATTGTATTCAACTATTTTTGTAATGATACAATTAAAAAACTCTAACTAAACTACGTAAATTTAGAATTATAAAGGTATATTGATATTAACTACCACTTTATATTCCATTTCCAATTTATCCGTTACGTTTTACAGAACGGAAAAGAAATGCTCATTAAAGCATCATAAAACTGTTCAGAGTGTTTTTGAAAGTGTGACTGCGTATAATTAAAGCTACCCTTAACGAGCTTTTGGTTTGTTACAGAGTAACAAAGCTATTGTGTCTCAACAAGTCGAACCGGTTCCAACAGTTCACCTAAACAAGAACAAACAGACGAGGGTCTGTTACTGCGTACTACGGTAGTTGCCGTCCACTAATTATGTGGCAATTGAAGGAACACGAACCGACTCGCTAAATTTCTCGCTTTTACATTCTCGTCAATTGACAATACTATATTCTCTCTCACTTGCACTGACACACCCACCCTCTTCCATCTCACAAACAATAACTTGGCCGCCTACGACCTCGTTTGACGGTACTTCAAGCTGTTAACGATAGCCAATAAGATCAATAAGACGTTTGTTCAGTTTTACTAAAATGCTTCAGTTGTTATATCCTTTTAAATATTGAAAACTGTTACGTTTGCTTTCAAAGTGAATACATTAAAAACATCCCAATAAAAACTTTGCAGAGCTATAATAAACGCACGACTTCTTCGTTCATCAGCTGTAAAGCTTTGTAGGTCTAGTTTATTCGAATCAAGTGATTGTTATGGAAATATAAGCGATTGTTTTAACACTTTTTGTAAAATAAATAACTTTATAGTTCCCTCAAACTTTCCCACAACTATTAATCACCTTATTTATTAACAGACAGCAATTACTAGACCGTGCCGAACCCGAATATCTAAAGTTTCGTGTCTGAAGTAACCCAATAGCCACTTCAAACTTCTTCGAACTTTACTCAAGCAATTATTTCCGTTAGCGACCGTCGTTTATATTACTGATTAATTCTCTCTCAAAAGGAACAAAAATACTTTCCAGTAAATAGTAGATGGTACACGGCTAACCAGTAAGAACACTTTGGCATGGTTCGCTGTGCGATTCTACTGCCAAATATAGACGCTACCGTTTACTGAATGTAGTGTGACACTAGCCGCTTCTGTGCGCAGGACATATTATAGGTTCGGATGATTTTCTGTCTTTTATAAACATCCTTTTTCTAATCTTTAACCATTTTTGTTGCTTTAGCATACTTTTATTGTAACTCGATCTGTTTTCTACTTGAAATTAAAAAGGGTTCAGGGTATCCTCCATATGTACTAGAACTAAAAGTTATTGCTGACAAATTGAATGTAAAACCCTCAGCTGGACTGGAGGAAATTTCATCCAATATTCTGAAGCACTCGCAAATTAGCGATTTTCTAAGGTAGTTTAAATATTTCTACTGTCTTCACCTTACATAATGAAGGGCGAAAGAGTGGTGCTCAAAAATTGAGGCCGATTTCCTTAAAATTTATCATTTCTAAAAAATACTGAAGAAGCTATTTAGTTAGCTATTTAGAAGCTATATAGTTTATTCTTAAGAGAGTTTGCTATATATTTCTACAAAATCTTCTATTTGAACGCCAGTACGCGTTTTTGAGCAAGCGATTAACGTCGACAGCATTATTGGGGAATACCGAGAATTGCGTTCGTAACATCTCAAACATATCTTTCTGGATTTGATCAAGGCGTTTTACAGTAATAATATGGCCATGACATAAGTGTAGAGAAGCTTTCTTTATCTTTGAATGTACGAAACAGCATACAGGTAGCTGTTGTAGAGTTAACAGTTGGTAGAACTAGGACAGAGTAAACGGATTGAGATGAACTTAAGATCTCGTATTCGTTCAATGAACAGAGCAGTACCGTATGGTTTGGTTCTAGGTTCGATTCTTCTCATCTTATTTATAATTATTTACCTGATTTTCTTTAACCTCACTATCACAGTCCTACATTCAGATGATGCAGTCCACGAAACGCAAGCAGTTTAGTCGAAGTTCAGAAAGTCCAGTTATATGTAGCTCTTGGTACTGTTGAAATTATCTTCAATGTGTCCAAGACGGAACAGACGATTCTAGAGAGGAACAATCATGTGTCACATGTACCTAAATTGCTGGGCAATCATCTTGGTATTGGTATCTTTAATCTTGGACTCTGCAGCTCCGTGTTTGGTTGTACAGAGTATAAGCCACCAGTACTCGACAGTCTACTCTGGTTACCAACCACGCTCTCTTTGAGAGCCAATCTCTGGTATGGTATTGTTATCTAGTGTTCTACGGCTTACACCTACCTGGAGCAAATATTGATTCTGTAGTAAAACTCCGCACGAGTAGTTTTTGTTATGGCGAGCAATTTCATCGGAAGGAAAGACTCTCGCAGTAGGTAGCATGCATATTCAGTAAGTAAATATTCTAGTATAATCTAGGACTTTCCCTCGTGATAAAGATCTCCACAATTGCAGCACAAGGACTGCTCTTTATAGTTCAACTTCCCTCATCATCCTATGGCTCCGTTTAGAATAATTCATCTTATGCTGGAGCAAAATACTTCAACAAGATGCCTCGTGATCTGAAGAACTTGGAAGAGCCAAGAGAAAGAATTAACTGAAACGGTGATTCCTGCTACGCTTGACTCTTTAACTCCTTAACTTAACTCTTCTTAAAAAGATTAAGACTGAAAAGATCGTAAAATTAATATATGGCAATTAATCAATTTTGAAAGACACCTTTAGATCTCCAAGATCTCGAATAAAGTTTTATGTCTTTGTTTCTTGCTTCTGCCTCTTATGCAGGTTGATTGAACAAAATCTTGTTTGATTACTTTTATCTCTGTCTCCACAATGACCCCCGAACAGTTCATATCCGCGAAAGTGTCAGTATTCAGGTTCCAAAATCAACATATATGCATCTTTGTGAGGAGAGGCCGATCCCCTTTTTAGCCTTACTCTGTCCTTCCTCATGGGACACTGGCCTGACCGAGGATCAGAGTAAGGAGAATGGTCGATACAGTACAAATTCCATGTTACTGATAAAAAGTGCTAAGGTCACAGACAGGATCTGCACCTGAGCTATCTGTAACTCAGATCCAAAGTAAAACTCTTGACCATCGATACAGATTACGTTGTGTCCTTTACTTGGAATTATTGTAGGAATATAAAAATGTGTTAGGAAAATAGTCAAATATCATCTAATATATAAATTTTGAAACTTCAATAGTTCGTTCTATTTATATATTTCAAATAAACATGTGTCAAGTATTTCTAAGTATTTAAACTCAAACTTAGACTTAGATGAATCTATTAAAATGTGATTAATACAAAATATTTCCGGCGTATGAAACGAATACCCGTGTGTTGAGAACAAAGACACGAAGGCTCACACCTTAATTCTTGGCGTCTCAGGCGTGTATCTATTGGTATTTTATAACAGTTTAGATAGACTCGTAAAGAAATTGTGTCTTGTGAGTTGTTACAGTGTTGTCATGACATCACATCTAAGCAATAGTGTTGTTGTGGTTCACTACTTCCACAGTGAACCATTCTATTTTAACAACTTTCTTTAACATAAAGAATATTCGGTCAGATATTACATTATATTGTAAATTGTATCTGACTATTTGTTACTCCATATAACATTTTTTGTCCATTTATTTGACAGACACCGTAACTGTGAATAATTTGTTTTAGAGCCTGAAGTGTAACTGTTTGGTTAACACAAGACTTGTTTATGTGGCCAACTGTTATTTATAGGTGTATGTTTATTTATAAAAGATCAGGTTCCACTGTTGAAACGCTCCGTGTTTTTCTCGAAACTTTAAACCAAGGCAGGTGTTCAAAATATTTATAGAAGCGCTCCCTCGATGATTCAATTCTCTACTCCACATCAGTCTCTCAGTATTGCTGACGAGTTGAGAGCAAGTTCCCAAACATACCCTAAGCCACACAAGACCGTATTTATAATTATTAATTTTTTTTAAGGAGAAGCAGATCCCCTTTTATATCTTATCCTGTCCGTCCTCATAGGCCAATGGCCTGTACGAGGATCTTATCAAACAGAATAAGGGGGAGATGCGATACAGTACAAGGTCGATAATACTGATAAAAAGTTAAACTTGTTTGAACCTGCGCTATCTCTAACATAGACCCAAGTTCAAGGTCTTAGACCGGATCAGCCATCGGCACTCCCAACAACTATTGAACAGATTGAATTGAAAAAACACTCGTTTTGCTTTAAAGGACTGAGTGGTTACATATTTTATTATTATAAAGAGATACATTGTATGAAGAGGCAGGTTAGAGGTCGAGATTTTATCATTTAGGACACTTCTCGGCAATTATCGATAAATCGTTTTCGATGTTGTTATTTCCGCACTATTGCTAATTTATGAGTTATTTTCTGGGAATTTGTTTAAATTGAGAGCCATACGGTCAATTATTTTGCATTAACTTAGGATCGTACTTTGTTTTCAAGTCAAGTGGGATGATCAGACAATTCTGAAAAGAACAAGTAGCGTCAGTGCAGCTTTTTCTCTTCAACTGGTTAATTGCAGTATTTTATCATTGGACCTGTCTGGCAAATAGCCGGAGATCAGAGCTGTTCACATTTACAAATTCATTTTGGGGAAGATTGTGATTATATGCTAAGTTTCTGCTTCTGAAAAATGACATTACCTTAGAGTGATCTTCAAGGTCACTTTGAGATACAACAATTCGGTGAAGACATTCACTTTAGTCATGATCATCATGATCATGAAGAACGCCTATCTGAAAAGTATATACCAAAGAAGTGGTGGGATAGGGGACTTCACAGAATGAGTAATACCGGGAAGTAATCATTAAAGTAAGGCGACTAATCTACTTATGAATACGTTATAAATTTATTTTGAAATGTGAAAACACTTCATTTTTTGCCCAAATTTATCGATTCAAAACAACAACTACCAATAAATCCCATTAATATATGAAATCTGTTTGAAATGTCGTGCTGTTATGTTTAACTTTGCATTTTTCGTTTATAACTTTCATACTTATATTCCTATTAGGATCTTATCTTTATGAATTGCCGTGCTCAGGTTTGTCTGCACAACCGTGACCAAGAAGAATGTCGTGATATACGAAGTGACACTCGTAACACGTACCATACGAAAGAAAACACGACTCTGTAAAATCGATTCTGTTAAGTAAAGTCGCAAAATCCAGAACAAATAAGTACGAAAAGGCAAAGACGTGACTCCTGTTACCACTGGTGTAGAACTTGCAAGTCAAGAAAGGCTACGATTAAACGTGTACCCATTTAATCTTGCGATCGTGTTCCGCCCACTCTGGCCCGGCGGAGAGCTCACAACTTCAATTAGTCTTGGAGCTCAGATCACGATGTTCTTGGTGTATAATAATTAACTTCAATTGTCAGCATTTTCTACTTAAATTAAATTAGTCCCAGAGTAATAGTAAGTATAAAAAAATATGTTAAATATAAAAGTTACTTCTTTAAAAATTGTCATCTATGTAAATAAGCATGTTTTAATTCCATCCGCTGAATTTTTTATCAGTAGATAATACTGTTTATAAGTGTCGATGGCGGTCTAAGACGTTGGACTTTGGATCTGAGTTAGTGATAGCGCTGGTTCAAATTCTATCTGTGACTGTTGCACTTTTTATCAGCACCATCGATCGACCTTGTACTGTATCGGCTCTCCTCGTTATTCTGTCTGATAAGATCCTCGCACAGGCCAGTGGCTCATGAGGACGGGCAGAATAAGACTCAAAAGGGAATTGGCCTCCTTTAAATAAAAAATCACTTATGCAAACTTCTTATGTACGAAAATGTACAACTGTGTTTAATATTGGCAATTCTTGTTATATACTTAAAAATTTTACCTCTTCATTAAAAAGAACTGTTATGAATAATTTGCAAAATGCCTATTAATTCTAATTCTAATTCTAGAGTGTATAAAAGTTTAAGAAATATGAATCATATTAGTACATTTAACGGTAATGCCTTATAACAGTTAAACGTATGTTACAGTGTATAATTATAATTACTTTCCATCTAAAATTACCTCTCATTCAGCTAATACAATAGTTGCAAAACTGTTCTATAACAGTACTACGTTTATATAGATGTATATTGCAGAATCCCACAATTATTCTGTACTTTCCTGTCAATCTAAAAATCTAGTAATCTTCTAAAACTATACTATATTATACTATAAAAATAATTCACAGTATACGTAAAACTCTTTGGAGTCTCTAATTAGGCACTAGCCTTATTAGTTAATTAGACCTAATGAATACAATATTTGTCTGTTAAGTTGCAGCGCGACGGTTCCCACGCTTCAGTTCAATTGAAGTGACCCAATTAGACTTTACTCTTCTTTGCCCAGACGGCCATATGAACTGTTTTGCATCCTGAATATTTAAATATAAATTATATACAAGCAGTAATTAAGCTTGAACTTTGTGCTTGTTTTTCAATAATATATATATATATATATATATATATATATATATATATATATATATATATATATATATATATATATCATCAGGCAATAAAACCGCCTTCAGTGGAAGTGTAAAATATAAATGCTTCCCTTGATTAAAAATATATTATACACAACAGTGACTATAACAGATACATTTGTTTTATTAATTCCTTTAAATGAAGAAGGCATTTCATAATACTATTTACCGTTTATTGAGTCTATAACCTTTATAAATCACTTTGGTGATACATTCTGAGTTGTTATGATTTTCATCATTAAGCAGGGGAAAACCAATAATCGTGAATTTTAGACTTTCCATAGGTCTTCACAGCTTAGACCACCAAATTCTGATATCAAGATTTATTTAGTACACAGAAACCGCTACTTGTTTCAAAATCGTACCTGCTTAATCAAGTTCAGTTCCGGGAATAGTTTTAGGTAATTTTTTCATTCAAATCAGTGGTCCTACAGGGACCCTATTTATGTTCAGTACTTTTCTACTCTTTCTACATTATCAGTAGCTCCTAACACGATCGTTCAGTACGTATTTTGATAGAAGGCTGAGTTTATTAATAAATAATAAAGAACAATTCTCTATGAAAACTATTTAAAATGGCACGTTAGGAATTTATTAAGTGAGATATATATTATGGAAATTATTCCGTGATGTGTTTATGCAAATGATAATTTGACGTAATACAATAAAACGATTTTATTTTGCGGAATAGAAGTTAGCCTCAGAAAACTTAAACTATCAACACTTATATGAGACAGGGCAGCGAAGTGTATAGACTACTACACATTTCGCTAACCCAATACTACTAACCCAATATTGTTAAATGCTTTTAAAAAACAGTAGCACAGGCTATAGCCTCATTACCAAAGTGATTTAGGAACAAACATAATTAGTACTTTATGGCATACGGGTGGAATCACTGTTTAGGAAGAAAATCAGAGGACGGAAGCTTTCGGCATCTTCCCCAATTTTTCTAAACACAAATGAAAGCAAACAAAACTTTTACAGCAACGAAGAATTTGAATTACGATTTACATAAGTTTTACTTTTAACATTTATTAAGCCTGAGTAAAATATGGGATCTTTTGAGAGTATTGTGCATTTTCACACTTTCATAAAGTTTTACAACCATTTGATTACAAGTGATGAACCTCAGCTAGATCTTTCCACCTATTCAACTAATACGTTTCTGGTGATAGTGACGAAAGGTACTGTGTGGTCGTAAAACCACATAAAAACAGCACTTTGAAACTTTTATAATGTTTTCATTTAAGTATTCAACTCAAATCTGATGCCTCCAAAAATGACATTATTTTTAATTTTATATACAGTACCTTATAATATTAAAAATTATATTTAATATACCAATATCAGTAGTCCTTTGACCATTGTTCACGGTCCAAGAGTTGTAGGCCTAACAAATAATTTTTGATACACATAAATATGGAATTTTAAAATATAATATTTGTTCTCATATTTAGATAAATTAAGATCTAGTGTGGAAAGGTGTAAAGTCAAGAAACCCGCAATGAACATTCAAAGGTTGTTTAAACCTTTAACCAATCCCAGATCAAACCCAGAACACCAGCAAAGTCACCTTTGTACAACAGTGAACAAGTATTGACGCTCTGTCTGGGCCTGATATTTCATCTCAAATCGTGATTTTAAACATCTAATTTATTTGATGAGGTGGTTGGCATCTGCAATCGCAAAAATGTCTACATTTTTGTTTAACATGTTGACGTTTGTTTCCTACTAAAGAGCCGCTGTGTAAAACTAGGTACAATTACCTAGAAATCTTAAGTTATACTCAAGTTTTATAAATATTCGTCCCCCATACGACAAAGAAGCCAATTTAAATACTCGATAGGCAGAAACATAAGTATTGTTGAATTTTTAACAAGCCGTTTTGTTAAATTTTTAACAATGAACATGATTTGGTATTTTACTTTGAAATATTAATTTCAAAGCTTCTATTTGAAAATATATGTCACTATAATCAAAAAGCTCTGACTGTTCAGGAATAGCTTGAGGAATAGCATGAGGAATAGAGACAAACTGGATTCGTTTTCAAGAATGTATAAGCTTTCGTTATGAAAGAGAAAAATTTTTTAATTTTCCATATTTTTTTATTTCTATTCTAAAAGATACCAAGAGTCAACATGGTTGTAACACATCTTAAATCTCGCACATTATTAAGTTGGGCTGAAATGTAAATGTAGATTAAATGTGGTAACTCCAGTTATAAATTGGTATGTTTAACATAGTAAATAACTTACGGTACCCATTGTATGTGGAGTCCGCTAGGGATATATTTTAGGTCCAGTACTTTTTTACACTATGTTATGGCCTTATCAGTAGCTTCTGCACAAACCATTTCATACGCCAGCGTCATTACGTCGGCCATTAGGTTAGCTGAAGAAATTGCCAAAATATTAAAATACCTATGGTCTTAACTGTTAACAGTTCGACATGAGTCACACACTGTCTCGCCTTTTATGGAAATTATTTACACATCGAATGGCCACAAACAGCGTGTATGATAACCTGATAAGGTGTTGCGTAACAGATTTGAACTTTGAGGAATGTGACTGTAACCAGTTACAACTACTTGTTTACAAGTGGGATTAAAAAAACATCCAAACCGTGTATACCACTTATACAGTGGTACTATAATGATTTCTTCTCCTTTTATTAGATATCTTAAATAGTGTAAGAACTGGGATGATCTCTGACCATTTTACCAAAACATAGTAAAATAGTTACAGTTCGCTTGTGTGAGGTAACCTATTTACATGGTGTTCCCTTATCAATAAGGGTCAGAAAGCACCGCTGATAATTTAGTACCATGATGGCGTACATAATCAAGTTGTACGCAGCAGTGTTTATACACCTTCAACGAGTAATTTATGCCGTGATAATGCGTTAAGTCAGTCCAGAAGTCAACAGCTCCACAGTTCCTGGTTTGTTGATAAAGGATGTATTTGTGTGAAGTCTGCGTCTAACGGGTGTGTTTCCCTTGTAACACACTGTCTTGTGTGTCTTGTAACACATTGTCTTGTGACACACTTGTCAGCTTGCTTTGTAAAACTTTGTAATCTTCGCCTATTATATACATACCACACAGTGGCTATGTTGTAGAACAATATCGAGATATTCATCAGATATTTTTTACCTTTTGGAAGTAAGGTGTGTGGAATTAGCTCAAGTGAAATCCTCTAGATCTCAGTAATGCTGCAAAAGTTATTCAGTATTAGGAAATATCAATTATTGGTGTGAAAATTCCTTTCAATTAGTAGCAAAAGAATGGGAGAATTATTTTTTAGCTGTAGTAAACATATTTTTGGTATTCAATTTTTGGGCTACACCTTTACCATGGTCAACTGTAGAACAATTATTGTATGTGACTCAATTACGATCGGTATAGGTATTTTATTAACAATTACGACCTTAAGACCCGTTTTATTTTACTATTTAAGCATTATTTTTGCTATATATAATCCTAAAATAGTTTAATTTAGCAGTTAATAATTTATCACATTAGGTTTTTTTAAAGCAATTATCAGCTAATTTGTGATTTAAAACTTATAAAAAAAAAAAAAAATTAATAATGTTGATTTTTCTGACGTCTAATTATAGATTTAAAATTGGTTGAGGACATTTTCCGCTCAGTTATGTAGAATCAGTCTGTACTAAAAGGAACATGTACGAACTGGAATATGAAGACCGCCCACCACGTCCCTCCAAAACAGTAAACTAAAACAAGAATTAAGGCTGTTCGTCTGAAAGCGTCACGAAATCATTGAAACGTACCAACCCAGTGAGATATGATTTAACTTGGCCGTACCCAAATCCTCACATAAAGGCTAGTTATTAGCTAAAGGTAATTGGCCAGTCAAAAGAGCAGTTGAGTAAGTTTGATTATACGAGTACTGTTCACTTAATCTCTTAACCTCAATCTAAGGCCAGCTCTGTGGGGTCGACCCTTTAATGGAATCAACCGTTTGAAGTCATACTGACTTAAGTACATTACGTGGTGCCTCACCTTCTAAATGTTCTTACTGACATAACCGATATTTTACACTAAAATCAGTTATAAATTAAGAGCATCGTGTCATTAACTGAAGCTTCCAACACTGGCTATAGCTAATTTTAAATATACTTAGTCATATCACAATTTATTAACTTGGCAATCTCACTGGTTTTTTCCTTCAAATTTTCACATCCAGTAAGTGCGTGAATTTCAGGTTTCCAGTATAACAAGTATCTACAGGGTAGGAATATACTGGAGTACGTGTCGCGTAACAACAGATTTCGATAAGTTCAGTTTTGAGGCCAGTGGGTGTTTAGACGGTATCCTCGTGGGTTCATTGCATTGTAAGAAAGCTTTCAACACAATTGTAATGACAAAAGTACTAAATGTGGTCCTTTAATCGTTCCAGAGGATTGTTACTTCCCTGGATACTCTTGATGACAAACTGACCAGATGAGAGATATCCCATTGAGAATCATGCACTATAAGTGAACTCACTCTTATCTAAGTCTAAAGAAGGATTCATGCAAAATTTCAAATTTGTGACATAGCTCGTTCTCGAAATATCCAGCAAACAGACAGGTGAGATATTTTTCAGACCCCTAAGTGATATCGCTAATGCTTAACAAATAAATTTACTAAATAAGGAAACTTGTGTTCAATGGTATGGGTAGGCCTAACTCTAATTTGAGTAAAAACATCAACAAATTTTACTTTTTATTATTTTTCTTAATTTATCTCGTATCTGAAGCACCCCAATAGGAAGTGCACTAAGCAGTGTAGCAAATACCAGTATGTTATCAGCGAATATTTGTGAGACACGAAATATTACGATTGCCCTGATTGTGTATATGTGTCTATATCCAGAGATAAATCTTAAAATTTCTCTGAGAGCCTTATTTCCAGATACCATGAAATCCATCAAATGTAATGTGTGCAATCCTTGTAACAAGCCAAGATGCGGCATTTGTAAGATGTTAATAAATTCTAAATCGTTTAAAAGTACACACTGAAAAAGAATATCCTAATAAAGGTAACATTGATTGCACTACAAAAAACATAATTTACCAACTAACCTGTAAATTCTGTCCCAAAGACTATATTGGAAAAACCATCACTCCATTAAGAGTGAGTATGACCAATCATCGATTTGATGTTGTTCATCAAAATTATGAGAGACCATTTATCTGCTCATGCGATTTAACACAATAAAAATAAATTAGAAAATTGCTTCAGCCTAAAAGGAATTTACCATTTAGAGCCAAATTCCCAATCAAAATACTAATCTGATAAATTTAAGAAATGTTGAAATCGCACATCAGTTGATTTTAAAATCATGGCAACCAGATGGGTTGAACCTAAGATGATTCTCTTTTCCTTCTTATAACAAAATTTTTAGTTATATGTCAACATTTACAAACATTCTACACACAGCTGATTGTAATCTTGTTGTTTATGGTATTTATTTGTTAAAATTTTATTTTGGTTATGTCTTTTGTTCTTGGTTTGAGTTCTGTTTGTATGTTTTTAATTCAGTGTGGTTCTGATGAAGGGTTCTGTGAATTCGAAAATTAAACATGAGCACTGATTATTCTGTTTTTGTGCAAACTTTAAAGTACTTAGAAGTGTATTGAAGCCGATTGTTACTACAGATTCATATAAGATATATATATATATATATATATATATATATATATGTATATAAACTCAGCTAATCTCGGGACCTTTGAAAGTGTTGTCTTCTGTTCGTCAACTTTCAAATGAACTGTATACAAACGATAATAACGAGTACGAAGGCCGTCGGATGACCAGCGTCATGCTAAGCCGATTGCCTTGTGCCAGAGAATGTCGCAGGAGTGTCACGTACGTCACGACTCGGTAAGCGACTATGTGCCTTTGGCTTCGTGTTACGTTGGTTGGGAGGTGGCACAGGAGTAGACACAGAAGTATGTCAAATGACCTTCACCGCAGCGTAGGGGTAAAGCTGTGGCTCTCTAACTAAGAAGTCACGGGTTCGATTCCCGAGGAGGTCAATTTAAATTTTCAAATTAGTTAGGACCGTCTTTCCTTACAAAAGTTTGGTGTTTTAAGAACCCCCTTAAAAGAAAAGTCACTGCAAGCCTGATATAGTCTGCAAAAGAGGTGGCGACCCATGTCTTTGACACTCAGAGTTCCTTGGTAAAAGATTTTCATACTGTGAAAGAGACTTTAAATGAATATAACCTGACATTGAGGTAGTCTCTGTCTCAGCTGATCAACGTCATCTTCCCGCTACGCTTGACGACTCCGGAGTCGTTTCAAATCGCGGAGCTCTTGGCTAGTCTGAACATGTGAATATCCGTCTGAAATTTATTCGACTCCTTTGACTTAGTAAAATGTTGGCGATTAGTCTTCATAATACTGGAGTAACAGAGGTTTTATTACTCCTGAGAATAATTGTATTGTTTATAATAAAATATTAGTAACAAGCATATAGTAGAACTTAGGTCATTCTAAACTGAAGAGATACAAAGTGTTCGATCAATCCAAAATTACGAAGTTTGCAGACTTTATAATAATAATAATATCGTTTATTGTGAAAAGACGATATAAACATTGTATCATAACCGTCCTAAATCTAACCTAACCATTCTTGCTGACAATGACCCACTCAAACATACACGACCTCATTCAAACTTCTCTCTTACAGTTTACATGTCCGGCAATACGATGTTGTGAATCTTTGTGCTCTTAATTGTCCCAGCGATTCATCATAAACTCTTCAACAAAATAAAATGCCTTTGACACCAAAATGATTTTCAACTGAGCTTTTAATTTTTTTTTTTTTTTCATTTTGTTGCTTAAACCCCTCAGGGAGACTGTTGATTAGTCTGACACCAACTTAAGAAGGCAACTTTCTGAAAGCCTTTGTTCTGTGTTGTTGAACTCGAAGGTTGTCCCTGCCTCTAGTCTCATGATGATGAACATCTCCGCTTCGAACCAAAGCGCACTTTGATCTGGAGTAAAGGATCACCTCGAGAATATAGAGAAAGGGCAAAGTCAGTAACCCCAGCTCCCTAAAAGCTTCTCTGCTTTTTTAGTAAGTAAGAATGTTAAAGGACTCGGAGAAATCTTAAAATTATTCAAAATATAGAATTAGACGTCTTAGAACTATCCAAATTTGACTGTAATATCGCTCATGGATAGCAAAACACTCGTTCGAATAAATAGATTTGTAACATCCTGAAACACTTCTCAATAGTAGCTTAGCCTGTCAGTAACTTTGATGTAAAATAATTGTTTTCTACAGATGATTCGTACATAGTAAGTTAGTTGTTGACGACAGTAAGGTGAGTAATCAATGTCAGCGACGAGAATTGCTGAAGGTGACGTCATCCGACTCCTGGTACAAAGTCAGGGAGCTGTGGGTGTTCAATTGATTCCGTCCCTGTCCCGGGGTAGTAATTAGTGTTTCAATCAGTGGTCAAATGTTGATAACGAGGAGGCCATGGGACTTGATCAATATCTCGGTGTACCTCAAGACAAATATAATTTATATTCGTGTTTCAAAATAAAGTAGGACGGTGCTAGTATTTTAGTATATTTCAAAATTTTGTTGGACAAGCCTCCATTAGTTACTACTACAATGAAATGTAATATATAACTATATTTATTATATGATTTTTATTATTGGTTACAAATAGTGGATCAGTAAAATGTTTTTATCATAAGTTTGTACGTAAAGTGTATACCCAAATCAGTATATATTGGGAATCCTATGAGATTTAAATCTGCCTCATCTGTCATACAATCTTAAACACTTTTTTCTGAGCTCCTTTACGTGGAAGCATTACGCTAAACTATTAATAAAGTATAATAAAAATATAATAAAAGTAGTAGAAACTTTCACACAGACACGATTATTTTAGATTACTTACATGGTCGAATGCTATATTAAAATCTGCCTTGTCGTTCTTCGTTTGGTAGAGTTACTATAGTATACTGTATATACAACAGTGTAGTAGTAAAAAAAATAATTAATTAAACCATAATTGTTCGGTCTCCTCTGGCAAAGCTTATAAAAAAACTGAGACCCAATTTACAGCTTGTGGCTGTAGTGTGCATGAGGCTAAATTTGTCAAGATATTTTCTAGAAACAATGACGAGAATTATGCAAATGTCTTTAACCTATGTCGTACACAATACACGTTGTTTAAATTAAAACATGAGATAATAACTTCAGCAAATCTGTGAAAATTGAAATGTTCGAGACATTTTCGTTTATTAATATAAAAGAACTTTACTGTAAATTGATATCACATCTTTCACCCGTTAATCCAGAGAATATTTATGAGGAACCGAATGTTGTAAAACACAATCTGGTATTATCATTAATTAGTTAATATCTCAGCCAGGTATTAACATACGAAGAGGTTTATTGTATCTTTACTTTACAATATCAGTAATACAGTCCGCTTTTACAGTTTAATTTAATATTATCGAGTAAAAGGCCTAGCTTGTAGATTGTGTTCAGTTATGCAAAAAAACTTCTAAATGCGAACAGTATTTGAATAACTTACCTCATTAATATAGTAAATACCTAGTTATTCAATTAAAAGTTACAGCAAACCAGCTCAAACTATCTCGATATTGTTATTAATCAAATGTTCTATCATATATAAAATAACCTAAAATGTTTCTTTTTGTACCAGTTACAAAATAATATTAGTGTGGAACTAGTTTTCCAGGATAAATTGAAATAGGTTGTCTTTTAACTGGCTTAATTGTCTTGGTGGTGAGTATTCGAACCGTAATCCGATTTTAATTAGTCGCGTGGCTAGAGCACCGAGACAGTGTGGGAGTAATAATCTTTAACTTGAACGATTAATTGGATCTTTAAACGAGGTTGTTATAACAAGGATATAAACCTGTTACAAGGGGTATGATGGAACAAAAGCTGTAACTTTTCCGTTTAGGAGAACTTTTCCTGGAATCGTTTTGAGAAGAGCCAAGATTTCTAAGTTGGCAGTAATAAGAAAAATAGTTCATCCATAAAATTCAACATTACTTGCTCTATGATAAGGAATATTGGTGTTTTGCCAAATGTATGGAAAATCTGGTGCTCTGATGACTTATCTGACTATCACTATGATGTCGACTGAGCTGCCCGCACGGTAGCACTTCCTACCTGGCCAGCGGATATAAACCTGTTATAAAAGGTATGATGCAGCAAAAGCTGTAACTTTTCCGTTTAGGAGACCTTTTCCTGGATTCGTTTTGAGAAGAGCCAAGATTTCTAAGTTGGCAGTAATAAGAAAAATAGTTCATCCATAAAATTCAACATTACTTGCTCTATGATAAGGAATATTGGTGTTTTGCCAAATGTATGGCAAATCTGGTGCTCTGATAAGTATCTGACGATCACTATGATGTCGACTGAGCTGCCCACACAGTAGCACTTCCTACCTGGCCAGCACTCTTGGCTTCATTACCAGATCTAATTCCGTATCTCGGCCAATTAGCTTGGACGTTACATCTTATCGAGTGGTCAAATCCATATATTACTCCGATATGAATAAATGGAGCTTCCCACACACATAACGTGGGTAATGAGGGAAGGATTGGTTCTATGTAAATGTTAGGTTTAGCTCCAACTCATGTAGATTACACTATATTTTATAGTCTCGATGTCTTTGGTGTTGAAACGAGGTAAAAAGTTCATTTTGAGCTTCTTCGTTGCCTACTTTTTTGAATCTTGTCAAACGAACATGACTCCAGATTCAAGGAGTGAAGTCTGTGACAGCGCCAGATTTAAGACGCTGGACAAAGAGAAAAGTGAACTAGAACAAAATAATAAATTCCATCACATTGATCAATTGAGCTTACAACTCACACATCTATACATATCGATACTAAAAATAATGAATAGACTAGATAGTTTAATTTTCAAACAATGCTTAATAGAAATGATTTTGAAGTGTGTGTCAGTATAATGATATTGATCTTAGAATGCAGCGTTTCATAGTATAGGCAGATTTTATGAATAGAAGCTTATTACCACTACAGTAAACAGTGAAATACCATACGCACTAATGAACGATCAGCAACTGTTGAATGATGAGCCCTGGTTCAGCTGACTCGCCCGGGAAGCTACCTCCCCTCCTCCAAACCACCCCTCCCCTCCGCAAATTCTTTTTCTTGTCGAGCTTTGAGCGTTTTACTCTACCTTCCAACAACCTAATACAATTCTACTAAAAGTTTCAATCTTGTTAAACTTATTTTACTTCAACTAGTTTTGCTGTATATGGAATAGGCAGTTAATTAATGATATTTTTTATTAAATATCTTTGGTTGGTAAAGTACTTTACAACAACAAAGTAAATTTACAGACTGTTCTATTTTTAAATTAATCCTACACATGTGGGTGGATTGGTTACTAAGTTTTTCAATGCGATGGATGCTTTATGTATTGTGTTTACTACAATTTCATAATATAGAACTTTTAAATAATAATTTTTCATCAATATATTTATAATTTCGCTTCTACATCTAACTTGCGGATGTCCTTATTTTGGAAATATTAATCAGTTTCTTGCTCATTTTTCGATGCCTCTTATGGCTTTAATATTGCAGCCGTTAATGTTTAGAAATGAAAATATTTGTATCTCAGTTTTAATGAAATGAAAAACGCTCTATTATAGAGGTGAGGGTATTGTTCAAAAGACTTCTCTGCCACTGTCTCATCCACTAAACACAAACATAAAAAAGAAAATATAATTATTTCTTGTACAAAATTAATCAGGCATGTAGAACTAAAATTACATCTAAAAATAAATGTCTTTGTGCGTCAAATAGGGTTACATTGAAATAATCTATTAAATTGTGTATATCCATTAAACTCAGTATTCTTTCTTAGTAAAAATAGTTAACTAATTTCAATCCTTATCAGCTTTCCATTCTCCATTCACTCAACTTACACGCAGTTATCCCAAGTGCGACCACAAGAACCACTGACCGTTGCACCCTCCGAGTCTGCGGTGACCCTGACTTTGAACAGTCAAATAACTAAGCCTTATTCTACTCTTTCTCATGGGCCACTGGCCTGTGCGAGTGTTTTATAAAACAGAATAAGGGGGAGGAGAGTAGATTCAGTACAAGATCGATATTACTGATAAAAATTGCTAAGGTTACAGACAGGATTTGAACCTGCGCAATCTTCTGTTTCTTCTCAATCCGACATCTTAGATCGCTCGGCCATCGGGACTCCCACTTGGACAGCCACTGTGAAAATTATTATTGTTCTTTGGATTTTAACAGGTATAAATAGTATAATTGCTCAAAATAAGGAGATACTTGATCATCACGCCGCAAGCTGAAGATGGACCGAATACAATAAGTACAGTACATGCACGCTGAATTTTATTAGAAAGGGCACCAATGATTTCATTTATCTGTTAACCGTGGATCAAAAACGATTGAATCAATTTTTTGTTACCTTTCGAAGTCCGTTCTCGAGAAAGGTACCTCTAAGAGCTATGAATGTTTTTAAATATTCAAAAGCAAGTAATTCGATTGCATCATCTTAAATAAATCTTGACTTCGACTACACCGAAAATTGTATTTTGGTAATCGACAAGTTGGCATGCAAAACGTTATCCCAAACTTGAAAAGTTTTTCACAAAACACAATATTTAATAAGGAAAATTAATAACAGGCTATATCTGCAACCTATAAACATGCAGTATCTCGTTTTGGAGTTAGATCTCGTCAAGCTTACGAGTATAGTTCATTTTAATATTCCAACAAATGTTTGAACTTTATTGCAAACGCTCGTATAATTACAACACGTGCAGGAACTGTTTCAGTTTTGAGTGCTGTTGTTATTCACTTTATAGCCGCCACTTCAAGACTGTTAGGCCATTAACAGTGATGCTCGATAAGAGAGATCCGGCCAAGAATAGCTCAGCACAGGCCTGGCTTTGTTGACCTCAGGCTCTCTAAGCGGAAACGCTTAGTTCAAGTTGCACATCAGGGACTACGCTGCTGACTATTTAGGCTTACTATATTCCGCTCTTGCTCATTCAGGTAAAAATCATTATAGTAACGAAATATACCGGGTGTTAAAAAAAGCCCTTCGGGCTTGGTAACTTCCGAACGATTACAGGTAAACCAATAAAACTTGGTACATCATTACTGCACCTATAAATCTACTTTTTGAAGTAACAAACATTGTTTGTCATGTCAGGGGGATGGCTTTAAGGAAATTTTAAATAAGAGCATAGGTCGAGTAGACATCAAATTAAAAATTTTTACTAGAGTAAAATGCCGCAAATCCAGATTCAAAAGATTCACTCTTTAAAAAATTACGCTGTTTTAAACTTTGACGACGTAGATCCTGTTCTATATGATTTAATAATATATAATTCTTGTCTTGGCTCCAGTTGTTAAAGTTAAACTCAGTAAATGAATTCTGGACTTAAATAAGGTAATTTTAGGTTTTTTTTGTTTTAAGGTAATTTGTGATTCTTCACATACAGTTAAGGATGGTCTGCAAAGTGTTTGGCAAAACATTTCAGCATTGTTCCAGATGTGCACCATTATAAAGAGGTTGTTTATTATAATAGAAAGTTCTTATTTTTAGGTTGAGCTTTGGACTTGATGTACATCTTACGTTAAACTAGTAATTTCAAAATCCATTAAATGTTGCAATAACAGGTGATTTATTTTCGTTTTTATTGCTTATTTACATACAGTGTTGATGCTTGTAAGATTTATTTTAAGCAACAAAATTGAGATAATAGCTTAATGGCCTGCATCTAGTATAGCACTATAGCAATAGTAGCTTGGTCTTACATTATACAATACTGTCAAGTAAGAGATGTACCTTCTTTTCAATATTTTTGCAAGGTTACACAAGAAGCTTGAAAGATGACACCGTAGTGTGAAATGTGAAAGGTATTTCGTAAAATCCTCTTTCAGAAGTTGCAGTATAAAAATAGAAAATCTACTATTGGCCATTATTTGTAAAAAATCAGTTGACAACATACATGTGCTCCCTGGTAACTCAGGAATTACTTGAACATATTTATGTCTATCTGTATGTTGTCATTTAATCAATGCACAAATTATTTGTAAATTTCAGTGGTAAGGTCTGTATAAAAAGGTTCTATTTAAAGAATTAACGTAAATTTTTGACAACATTTATATTTTATTGCGATAGGAGGTAATAATCTTTTAATTACAAAAGTTTACCATCACCATTTACATTTTCTCTGTTTTTCTTGTTTATTTCCCCGATATTTTGAAACCCAAGAACGATACAGTGAGGAATATGAGACAAGACAAAGCAATAGCCTAATTACTGTCTCGCCAGTTTTCGTTTTCATCCTTGAGAGGAAAATAACAAAGTTCGTTTTAACCTTTAGACGTCACAAGCCAATTCTTATCGAGTTAACGTATTTTAAGATACAGTAAATATCAATAAACAAGGAGCAGCAGTTCAGTTCATTGTGAGAGCTTAGTTTAGTTGCTGATAAAACAATTAATCTATATTTATATTTTATAATTATTCCACAACACTATTAAGTACTCATGTGAGTATATTTGAAAGTATTTGTGAAGGACAGGCCGATATCCTTTTAAGTCTTATTTTGCCAGTTCTCATGGGCCACTGGCGCCTCTGCCAGGATCTTATCAAACAGATAAGAGGGAGAGTCGATCAGGTTGATGGTACTGATCGAAAGTGCTACACGGTCACAGATACGATCTGAATTTCGCTCTCTATCTCTAATACATATTGATAGTCCGATTGTTGAATTATTATAACTTTGGGGTTAAACTTTATTACCCTACGTTTTGACTGAATTGTTTTAGATTATTATTTAGTTGCAATTTTTATGCAGTCTAATATTCAATGAACTATTTTAGAGAAGCATCAGGAATTATTTCTTTCTGTATTTATATCATACAATGATAATATTTCATAAGACGCAAAAGGAACCACTGTGACTGTTTTATTTTAGAATATTATCTGGAAATATTTCTTTCAGTGTTATTTAATTTAAGGACCACTATTATTTCACTTAGACGACAAACTGAACCAATTTATACAGTTCTACTACGGATCACTTCGGCCAAGTTTATAACTTCGTTAACTCTCGAAATTACTGGGGGAATAATTAAATCAGAATAATTAAGCTCTCAACTCCACGATGTGATGTAAGGAATCTGAATCGCTAATTCTTGTGTTGTAAAATGGGGACTAACATTACGGATTGCGAATCTCAGATAGAAGCAGCTGTGAATTGTCGTTAAAACATCCCGCTCTTCGTTCTACGTCAAATGTGTTACGCAGATTAAAATTTGCTCGTTTACCCGTCAATGTTTATTGTTATAGTCATCTGTTAGTACAATGAAAAATTTAACACTTTATTCTTTTATAGTTGAAGTAACGCAATCAATGGAGCTCTTTCCGAAGAATTTCAATGTTTTTGGTTGTAAATGTACATGACAGAATTAATAATTTCTTTATTTTTACATTAGTACAAATGGGAAATTAGAGCTACCAATCAAAAAGTTAGTATTCAAATAATAAACTTAAATCTTCCTACTGTTTTAAAATCATTAAACATTTAAATAAAAACTAAAACTAAATATTACTTTGCATAATGACTTGTATTACATAACAAACTAAAATATTTTTTAAAACCCATTCACTCAGTCAGTCGTTTCGCCCGTCTCGGCAGCCGTGGTCATCCGATCTAACAAAAGTTTTTTTTTTTATATATTATCGGTTTTTAGTTCTTAGAGAGTGAAGGGGATACTTAACCATTCTATACTGCATCATTTTACATGCCACCTTAGAGAAGCCTTCGACTGAGATTTTCAGAAATACTTCACGAAAGTCGCACACTGGAGGAGAATATTTAAAATTTGTTAACTTTTTACAGAAGTTTCCACGACAAATTTGCGTTTGCAGACACACCACTATCTGTCATCCTTTTCTATAATCACAAATTCACTCGTGATTCTATGATTCAGTTCGCTAAATGTTCCTCATAATACTATCCAAATCGAACTAAACCCGCCTTCCCTCTATCTGATGCCAATCAACTAGTTTGATATTTGAGAGCTCTCGTGGACAATAGTTCTCTATGCACAGATCTCGACATGCATTGTGGCCTGAACACTGTTTGTCTCTGACACTGCAGACTCTACTCTGATTAAATTTAACTGTTTTACATGTAAATAAAGAGTCTGGCTCTGCAGCTAAAATTACAAATTAACCCATATTTTTTTTCATTTACAATAACCGAAACATGTAAGATTCATATGTTTTGTGATTGAAATTGTGAATTTTAATGTAATTTTAATTGGTACATCCTTTACCAAAATAATTGTATAACATGACCATTCTTCATGTCTTTGTAAGGAACATTCCATACGTTTTTATGAAACACGGGAACCTCCTCTGGTTGTCTTTATTTCTCATATTCATCTTCCATAAGGAGTTTTATATTTTGTACCGACTGGATAAAACACGTGGGGTGGAGATATCTGAGGTCGCAGTAATAAATACAAGAAATTTCAAAGTTTACATGCAAAGTTGTGGTAAGAAACTTACTCTCACCTCTTCTAGTTCTTTAATAAAAACTATAAATTTGCCATCTTGCTCCCAAAATAGACCACAAATATACTCAAATGTTATCTGGGTATGAGCCTAATGGGTCCAGTGTTATTTACAATACTGCCTACGAAACTTAGATCTGACTTTCCTTAAAGGAAGACGTTGATTGACAAACTACGAAGTCGGCAGACTTGGCTGAACAGTTCGTAGTCCCAAAAGAATCGAAGAGAGAAGAAACAAGAACCGAAGTCGAACTGAATCAAAGTGAATAGAGTCGGACTTGAACTCGCCTAAAACAAAATCGCGACGGGATTGGCCATTTATCGAGACAACTTAAAATCACGGCAACGTGGTCTCGCCAGAAGGACATCACATTTTATCCATTCGAATCTGGCAAATAAAAGGCCATCACTGGTCATTTACTTCACTATTTACATATTTGCTTTATAATACATTTAAAATAGACGTTTTGCATGAAAGAACTAATTCATGATACTAAAAATATTAATTTTACTTAAGGAAAAGGCGATGTCCTTCCCAGTAGGCAGGTTGAAGTCTACGAAGTTGAATAGGATTATATTAGTATGCATGCGAATTAAATTATTATTCCCCAAAGAATTTATTTACAACATCGGAACAAAATATTGGTAACCATCAACGATTATCAGGATTGGAAAAATATATGTATATATAGTATAAATTAACAATTTCAACCAATTAATGCATAACTTCGTTGCATATTCCGTTGCAATGTTAATAAAGCTAACGGTTTTGTCGACATGGTGTTGCCAATTAGACCATTAGTAGGCGAATCTAATTAGGTCACAAACATCTGGCAAGACTACTTTAGTGTTGCACATCGACAGCCAACTACCTGCTTTACAGAACATACAAGTCAGACATCATGAGATTATAATCTCTGAGTAAAACGTCTCATACAATGTTTTCTCTGTTTATTATTGTCAGTTTTTTCAAAATATAATAATTAATTATGAATTATCATACATTTCAAATTCATTTATTTATTTTTATATCAATTAAATTGGTTTAATCTACCAAAAAAATTCGTATGGGTGGTCGAAACTTGAATGTGGAATCTCTTATACAGAATATTTACAGGATAACATTTGCATATAAGTGATCAATAATGTTACCCCCACTGTTACCCTAATGTTACCCACATCAAAGGACAAAATTTCTTAGTTTAGTTCTTATTTGTAGGAATATTTATCATAGCTCTTCACTAATGTATGCTTTAATTAATTTTCGTCTGTAGTTTAACATTGTTGAGCAGTTTAAAAAGTTATATTGTACGCATAAACAATGCAAGTGTTTAGGTGATGTATGCATGATTCTCATTGTACCTTTAATTCTGATTATTTGAAACTTTTATATTAATTTGCCAAGAAAACGTTCAGTAACTCCAAAATCATTACTAGCAAATAAAGAATATTGAACATAACGTTATAATCGTCCATTAAAAATGTTTCCCGAATTTATTATATCTTTGATACGTAATATAAGTATTAATTTAATGTAAATAAAAAATAAATTTTGTTTTTCAATGGCCACACTGGTTCTTGAATCGCACGAGGCATGGCCGTCTGTATGATTACGTATACAGTTTGTCTGCACAAGGACGGTTCTAAGTATAGACAAAGTACTTCTTAGCAAAGAAACTTCGCTTATGATGAAAGAAACAAAATATTCTAGAATGTTGCTCTACCAGTGTTTGTTAAAGCTTTACTCCCTACAGATATAGATTCACAAAATGCGTTTGTGTAGAAATTACTATTCGGCAGTTTACAGATTGATTCTTAATATACTGTATTAAATTAATAGAAAAGATTATACATACATATATATATATATATATATACATCATTTTTATAAGTATTCTATTTCTACATATATAAATAATTAGAATTTTTATATATTATCATTTTTAAGGTGCTTTGAAACAATAACTCATGATTTTCACCTAAATTAAATGTATACGAGTATAAATTTACAAGGTAATGTTTCTTGTAACCTTAGCGACTTTCACAAAATATTCACAATTTACATTCATTAATGACTGAAAACTCTATGATTTATTACTTAGGTTTTACTAAATAATCATTGAAACTATAAAATATCGTTGAAATTTAAGTTAAGTATCTATTTTTATAACTCTTAACAAGTGATGAATGGATTCATTTCAATGTCTACCAACGCAGAGTGTAAAGAGAAGGAAAAGTATTTTTAGAGTATTCATTCGGCGTGACTGAAAGATGGATGGGTTTCTATTGTTTTTGTTGGCTGTTAAACCTCTCCATCTGATTGTTTAATGAAAATAATTACATTCATTGCATAATTCTAGCAGTTTTAATAATTACTGGTACTGGTTTAGTCTATCATGTATTATTCGGTCTACTACGAACATTGAACATGTACTTTGTTCAGTTTATGCATTGTACAGTTTTCGAACAAAGAAAATACGAGAAAACAGCTAAAAGAAAATTCAATATTTACTTATCATTGTTAGTCTGAATATCGTCGTATGGACTAGATGTAGGCTAACAGGTATAATACATCGGAAATCTCATTTCTTTTAAAGGTATTAATCGAGGCTTCATGCATTAAGTGAGCGGACGAAAAAGGAAACATAAAGAATCGAACGGAAAACTGATTTCAAATAAATCAATATGGAGTTTCGGTTTAGTTTTAGGAATTTTATCCAGAATGAATCAGAATAAAGGGCCACCCGCTTTCTCTAATGTGTCGCCATCTTGTTACGCCGTGACGATTGCCATCTACTATTGGCAACTGGTCGGTAGTTGTCAGTGGTTGGTTATCACGAATAGACGATATTTATCAGTATTTATTATTTGAACTAATAAAGATTAGTTCTTGTGTTTTTTCTAGACATAATACTATTGCATTGAGTTACCACACAATAAGTTTTTTGTGTTTCTAGATTTGGACCTTTATGTACATCAAGTTTTTTTTTAAATTTTAACCAAGAGTTTAGTTATAGTTGTCAGGTATCGTAGTTAATTTGAAAAAGAGATCAGATATAGATCGCGAAATGTAGTAGTTACTATGATTTTTTTATCATTGAAAGATAACAATTGCCTAAAAAAAACCCTTTTAACCTTCATAATAGAAACACAATTTAAGCAGAGTAATTTAGATTATTTGGCTTGAGTTTTCTGCTATGGTATTTAGCCGCTTGGGGATAGTAGTCAGAGACATTATATAACCACATTATAGATAGAACCAGCTATTCAGTAGCCAATCTCCTTCTAGATAATCATCTTACACTCCCTCCCCTTGTGTAGGACAGGGCAAGCCGTCTCTCGGTGCCCGTTTGACCACTGTACCGTTATTTATCCTTAGATACTAACTTCTGTTCACCGTGATACTCTGAGCCGTGAATAATCTACTTACCGTTCTACACAGTTAAGAAGGATTCCAGGGAATTAATTCCCCAACTCCAACTGTTCTGTCAAAATAAAAAACATCAAAAGTATGTCTTGCTCAGATAGCAGTTACAAGAGGGATTGAGTGGAAGTTACAATCCAATTGTTGAAAGCAATTAAAATAGTTTTCACCGTTCTCATTTTTTTTTAATTTTCTTTGTTGAACTTGACATAACATAACATATTACGAAAAGGAGATAACACCAAATGTAGATCGTAAAATGCTGATGGCAATCTCCGTTTGAGTGTTCTGTGATTTGGCATTTCAAATACTGACTGCCTATTGTAGGCAGCTCTTATCTATGCAACGGTTCATCAGCCTGACACAAACTGTCAACAACAACAAACGGATGATCGGTCGATTGTTATTATCTGCCAGTTTACGTCACAATGACAAGCAGATGATGACCCGTGTAGGCTGCCAGGACAATTGTAACTACGCCTGTACGGCTGCGCATATACTGTGTACAACCGGTTATCAGCCTGACACAAACTGTCAACAACAACAAACGGATGATCGGTCGATTGTTATTATCTGCCAGTTTACGTCACAATGACAAGCAGATGATGACCCGTGTAGGCTGCCAGGACAATTGTAACTACGCCTGTACGGCTGCGCATATACTGTGTACAACCGGTCATCAGCCTGACACAAACTGTCAACAACAACAAACGGATGATCGGTCGATTGTTATTATCTGCCAGTTTACGTCACAATGACAAGCAGATGATGACCCGTGTAGGCTGCCAGGACAATTGTAACTACGCCTGTACGGCTGCGCCTATACTGTGTACAACCGGTTCATCAGCCTAACACAAACTGTCAACAACAACAAACGGATGATCGGTCGATTGTTATTATCTGCCAGTTTACGTCACAATGACAAGCAGATGATGACCCGTGTAGGCTGCCAGGACAATTGTAACTACGCCTGTACGGCTGCGCATATACTGTGTACAACCGGTTCATCAGCCTAACACAAACTGTCAACAACAACAAACGGATGATCGGTCGATTGTTATTATCTGCCAGTTTACGTCACAATGACAAGCAGATGATGACCCGTGTAGGCTGCCAGGACAATTGTAACTACGCCTGTACGGCTGCGCATATACTGTGTACAACCGGTTCATCAGCCTAACACAAACTGTCAACAACAACAAACGGATGATCGGTCGATTGTTATTATCTGCCAGTTTACGTCACAATGACAAGCAGATGATGACCCGTGTAGGCTGCCAGGACAATTGTAACTACGCCTGTACGGCTGCGCATATACTGTGTACAACCGGTTCATCAGCCTAACACAAACTGTCAACAACAACAAACGGATGATCGGTCGATTGTTATTATCTGCCAGTTTACGTCACAATGACAAGCAGATGATGACCCGTGTAGGCTGCCAGGACAATTGTAACTACGCCTGTACGGCTGCGCATATACTGTGTACAACCGGTCATCAGCCTAACACAAACTGTCAACAACAACAAAAGGATGATCGGTCGATTGTTATTATCTGCCAGTTTACGTCACAATGACAAGCAGATGATGACCCGTGTAGGCTGCCAGGACAATTGTAACTACGCCTGTACGGCTACGCATATACTGTGTACAACCGGTCATCAGCCTAACACAAACTGTCAACAACAACAAACGGATGATCGGTCGATTGTTATTATCTGCCAGTTTACGTCACAATGACAAGCAGATGATGACCCGTGTAGGCTGCCAGGACAATTGTAACTACGCCTGTACGGCTGCGCATATACTGTGTACAACCGGTCATCAGCCTGACACAAACTGTCAACAACAACAAACGGATGATCGGTCGATTGTTATTATCTGCCAGTTTACGTCATAATGACAAGCAGATGATGACCCGTGTAGGCTGCCAGGACAATTGTAACTACGCCTGTACGGCTGCGCATATACTGTGTACAACCGGTCATCAGCCTAACACAAACTGTCAACAACAACAAACGGATGATCGGTCGATTGTTATTATCTGCCAGTTTACGTCATAATGACAAGCAGATGATGACCCGTGTAGGCCGCCGGGACAATTGTAACTACGCCTGTACGGCTGCGCATATACTGTGTACAACCGGTCATCAGCCTAACACAAACTGTCAACAACAACAAACGGATGATCGGTCGATTGTTATTATCTGCCAATTTACGTCATAATGACAAGCAGATGATGACCCGTGTAGGCTGCCGGGACAATTGTAACTACGCCTGTACGGCTGCGCATATACTGTGTACAACCGGTTATCAGCCTAACACAAACTGTCAACAACAACAAACGGATGATCGGTCGATTGTTATTATCTGCCAGTTTACGTCATAATGACAAGCAGATGATGACCCGTGTAGGCTGCCAGGACAATTGTAACTACGCCTGTACGGCTACGCATATACTGTGTACAACCGGTCATCAGCCTAACACAAACTGTCAACAACAACAAACGGATGATCGGTCGATTGTTATTATCTGCCAGTTTACGTCATAATGACAAGCAGATGATGACCCGTGTAGGCTGCCAGGACAATAGTAACTACACTTGTACGGCTGTGCAATATACTGGTTGTACAACCGGGTCATCAGCCTACACACAAACTGTCAACAACGAACAAACGTTGATAGATCGTTCGATGTTATTATCTGCCATTTTACGTCCTAATGACAATCAAATGATAATAATAATAATAATATAATAATAAAAATAATAAATCTTTTTATTGCATTTGTGCAATAATACATTGCATACACAAAGTGCAGTTTAAGTATTTGTTAAAAAATCCCTACTAAACACATTCATACTTACAAAACTCATTCAAACATACAACTCTTGTCCTTTTCACGCCAACATTCATTCAACAAGAGAATCGTGGGGCTCCTACTAATTAATTATATGATAAATTTTGATTCATGTAAAATCTTTGATTCTAATTCTCCCAGCAGCCAGCCAATGAACTCTTCGAGACAGAATAAAACGCAATTCGACACCAGTAGGCGCTTCAGAAGTGAGGCTTTGAAACTGGTTTTAAATATCCGATTGAAATCAGAACCCGTCATGGAGGCCGATTGAGAATTTTGCGACTCCAGCCTGTGACCTCAAGCGTTCGAAAGCCATCGTGTCCTATGCCTGTTACTGCACGGTAAACTCACCTGCCTCTAGTTTCGTAAGAGTGAATGTTCACTACCACCGAATAAGAACACATTTTCGCTCTGACAATACAGTGGCAACCTCCAATATAATAGAGGCAGGGCAAGAGTCAGTCAATCGATCTCCCTGAAAGCAATCCCTGCACTACACTCTGATTTATAAATAAGGTAAAAATATTCTGAACAAGCTCATTTTTATGTAGTCTGAATACTCTTACTAATAGTATTTGGCACAGTCTGCCCCAAAGTCCCTTAAACCATATAGTCAGGTAATGTAAAAATCAGTCCAAAATAAGCATTCTTAGGACTTTTTTGTGAACAATAAAGATATGCAAGGTAACGAGCAGGCGTAGATACCTTAAGTAACTCGAGCACAGATATATTCTCACATTGATTGTTCCAGTGATAGAACCTTATGTCGAGAGACCGGTACAACCCCAAGTGAACGTTTGTAGTAGTTAGTATTCCTCCAATAGCACATGTCTCTACAAAACTGCCGGGTTGCATACATCCTTCATTTTGTCGGAGACAAAAGTTGAATGACATAAGATTATTGTACAGTTTGTGTTTCTTAAGTTGATCTCAGAAAAATTTTGAATGCAGCAAAAAGACTAGCAATGGAAGGATTCAATTTCAATGATTATCTTTCGAAGATGATTTTTATGCAGAGAGTCTGTATCATCGGCATATTGAATTATCTTTCCATTTTGGATTAATTCCATTATTCGATTTTACATATAGACGAAAAAAACCGGCCGCAAGAATATATCCCTGTTGGACTCCATGAACATTGTAATACTCCTCCGACATGACACCCCGAGATCTGCCCACACTGGGTAACGTCCCTGATGAACAGAAACGAGATCCATTTATTGAGGGAGACCCCGAAATGCCACAAAGCACTAACTGGGTTCATCGAGTGTCACATTATTCACGCAGTCAAGACGCTTTGGAAAGTCTAGAAATATGCTGATCACATGTTCGTCGCCTCTCCACCCGATCCGAAAACATTATCCAGAATGTTTCGAAATTGCATCGATATGGTGGATTTGTTTTTCTGAATCCTAAAACTGATTTGGACTCAAAATCTCAAAACTCTCTAGAAAAAGCATTTAGCCGAATCATTTAAGGCAGGCCATCAAAAACTTATACTGAATACCGGCAGTGATTGAAATCGGCCGGAATGTTGCTCATTAGCCATGTGAATCAACCCTACTTAAAGATCGTTGTTAATTTAGCAGTCTTTAAAAATGAGGGAAAGAGCTAGAATGAGAAAGAAAATTTAATATAATATTGGTTTTGTGGTGTCATATATGCTGAAAGCATAACATGAGCCAACCACACGCTGAGACACCATTTTATGTCGTCGACATTTTTTGATTATCAATCATCCCCCCCCCCCTCTGAATGAAATTGCTTGCCGGATCACCGTTCAACTAGACTCGTCAACAGGGTCAGAACGACCATGGATTCCAGCGGTTCCGGATTTCCTGACCCTTACCGGCAGCCGGCCCGGACCTCCCACATAAACGAAGCAAGAAGACACCGAAGAGAAATAGGCAACTAAACTCATTCGTCTATATGTTCGCTGTGTAAAGATTTTTATCTTCATTAACAATTTCCGTGTACATTTAAACTTTTATTGTGGACCTTTAGTATGGCGGATTTCAGTTAATATTTTCCAATATCCGTTTTTGTGAAAAATTGTCACATGTATCCTTAAATTTTTATCTATTTTCGATAGGCTATTAAGTCCTGCTCTTAATACTTATTATTAGGTAAATTCTTTTATAATTTCTAAAAAAGATTTTAAATTCCCCTCATTTTTTTGTTGTTATAAAAATTGAATGATAAAAATTTTTATCTTTTTTGTTTTTTTTTTTTTTTTTTATTTTTGTCTTTTTTTTTTTTATTTATTTTTTCTATATTTTTTTTTTATTTTTTTTCTTTTTTTTTATTATTCTTTTTTTTCTTATCTTTTTTTTTTTTATATTTTTCTTCGTTTTGTTTTTTTTTTTTTTTTATTTTTTTTTCTTTATTTTTTTTTTTTTTTTTTTTTTCTTTTTTTTATTTTTATTTCTTTTATATCTTTTCCTTTATGTTTTATTTTTTTTTTTTTTTTTTTTTTTTCCTTTTTCTTTTTTTTTTTATATTTATCTCTTTTTTTTATTTCATATTTTTTTTTTTTTCTTTTTTTATTTTTTTTTATTTTCCTGGAAGTTAAAATACCGCGAGTAATCCACGTAACATGTTTTGGTGCAATTTTTTTTACTCTACTGGTTTATTTAAAGCGACATGCAAATTCAGATATAAAGATGAACCAATTGTTGAAGTCCATTAAACATGTCACTAGGCAATTATAATCGTCTAGAAATCCATGATTTCCAGCGCAGATGCATTTCTTTCCAGTTCCATGAATACTTATGTTGATGTTTATATATGACCCGTGTAGGCTGCCAGGAAACCAATGAGGCAACCTACGCCCTGAACGGCTCGCATTACTGTGTACAACCGGTTATCAGCCTGACACAAACTGTCAACAACAACAAACGGATGATCGGTCGATTGTTATTATCTGCCAGTTTACGTCATAATGACAAGCAGATGATGACCCGTGTAGGCTGCCAGGACAATTGTAACTACACTTGTACGGCTGCGCATATACTGTGTACAACCGGTCATCAGCCTAACACAAACTGTCAACAACAACAAACGGATGATCGGTCGATTGTTATTATCTGCCAGTTTACGTCACAATGACAAGCAGATGATGACCCGTGTAGGCTGCCAGGACAATTGTAACTACGCCTGTACGGCTGCGCCTATACTGTGTACAACCGGTTATCAGCCTGATGCAAGCTAATGCAAACGGATATACGTTTGTTGTTGTTGAGTATATAAATTAATTACATGAAGAAAACGAGAGTTTTCATTAAGCCACGGGTTAGTGATCCGAAAACTCATTAACACTTCGTTTCAAGATCTGCAATCAGACCTTTTTCCAGGTGGATAATTAACCTAATACATAACTATAACCTAGGCTTAGTAAATAAAACATTTATTTTCCATAGCGTTATGACACGCGTAAGTCAGGAATCACAAATACATGTTTTGGGTCAACTCCATGTAACTAAACTAGACAATAGAGGTCACTATAGGTCTGCACTCACCGACCAACCACAGAGAACAGTGGTTCAGATTTTATAATTAGTTATTGCTTTGTTTTTATTAATTTCATCTTTTAGAGTAAGTGTGCATGATCTTGACACATATAATAATGGTTGTTGTGATTCCGTGGATTATATGTATAATGTCAAAACGCTCTAATATGATTTTTTTATTTCAACCTAGATTGTAGTTACGTGTTAGGTTAGTTATTTACCTGAGGAAACGATCAGATTCCAGATCATAAAACGTAGTGCAACTGTTTTTTTTTTTATCACTGAACGATGGTAAACGTCCGGAAAATAATGTTTTCTCCGCATTCCTTTCATCGTCAAAAACAAACTTCAAACAAAGAATAGTACTGTAAATAAGCATAAAGTGACTACTTCCAGTCTCTTCATGTAATCAGATAACTGTGATATAACTTTTATTTGTATGCTTTTAATTGTACCAAACTACGAAATATATAATATGAGAAACATTTCTTTATCTTTGACTCTAACAGCGCACTCCCATTTCTACTTCCGCCAAAATTAACGCGGCTGAAGATCAATTTCTTTTCTAGGAAATGTTTCTCTACCGATTTCAATATGAACCAGGTTTTATGCTTATACAGAGAAAATTGGTAGTCGGCTCCTAGACTAACATATCTAAGCAAAGGTGTGAATGATATACCGTCTCCACTTCACGTAGATTGTTACAGGCTATTGCCTTGTAAATCAAAACGAGGTGATAGAAGCGGTTGACTGATGGGTGGAGCGCGGGCTTCCCTCACACGCAGATGAGCTCATTACCCGGATATATGACATAGTCTGGTTACGCTTATGACACCATTTGTCACCACAACTACTTTCCTACAAAGTTTAAGGGTTTGCCTCTGAATATCCTGATATTATTTAAACTTACAAAATAGACAAAAAGGTTTTTGTATGTTTGTCGTTAGCACTAATAGCTATTTATTTTACCACAGTTTCATCACCAATGTTCGATTGTAGATCAATAAAAGGATCGGTATATAAGATCAAATGCCTTTTCCAATATCTACCCTTGTTCAGTCACAAAATGGAACTCCAATCCTCAATTTGTAAATAAGTAATGACTGTTGCTACAAATTGGGGCTACGGCGAAAGGACAGGTGAACTATCACCGAATGATGCTCTCATCAGCCATGCTTCCAAAAGGTCCTCACCACCAGCAATGAGGGTTCTCTCCCAGTGCCCTTGAACTTTCCATATCAACCGGATAATTCGAAGGACTGCCTATCACAGTAAAAGCTCTAGTTATATGCCGCCTTCAAAATCCCCCGTTGGGCTGTCAAAAGCTTCTATTAGAGTTGCAGCCAACCATTCTCGAGTTGTGAATCCACTGGGTATCTCCACTCAACGCAAACCTTACGGAGTATTCCAAAAACTTACGGAGAATAATGCGAACCCAAAGGTTCGAAGATATCCTTGCAATCTGATATCCTTGGAACTGGCCAGCCGGATTTGGAATTGCACACACTCACGCACTTTCTTGGATTATTCCTTTGTTATATAATGGTGGTGAAATCTTTCACATCGTGTTTCGGATATCACTGTGCTGAGGTTTCAGTACGAGTTTTCCACAACTTAAATTTCGTTCAGTTAAAACTCAGCCAGTATGTGAATCCAGGACCAATGTATGTACTTTGTTTGCCCATGACGGTATAAAACATTGTAAACCAATCAGCAACACAAAACAGAAACATATATGGGCTTTTATCACGGGCTGTCAGCTTTTTGTCTATTTGACAATAAAGAGGATAGTGTCAGATATTGTTGACATTGTGTTACCTTCAATCTCGACACTCTTTGCCCGCGCCATATGTTACTGACTATGACAGTTTCGGTTTAACATCTTTTTACTGAAGATGACGGATCTCGGAAAGGCTGAATTATTTTAAAACTCTAACTGTTAAATGTAATTATATGAATTTATAGCGGTTACGACTTTGAAAATGCCTGTATTTGACAAAACTGTAAACTTACTGGAGAGTTCAAGATCTATCTTGGACCCCTCAGATATTCTCCCTAACAATACTGCAGACTGAGGGCTGTGGGTAAGCTACTTACCAGTCCTCTATAACTGGCAGACAAGATTGTTCCAGGCGTAATGCCTAAATTGATCCGTTTTCTTGGAGAAATGTCTCTGTAAATGATATAAATAGAACTCATTCATGTAAATATTCCTTTGTGTAAGTACGCATGAATTTAATCTAATCATCTTAAGTATTTTTCATTCGCATAGCTACATCACTGCATGTAATATTCATTTCGTTTGTTTCAGTTTTCAAGAATCAGTGTTAATTTAACGTATTTAACTAAACATTTTCCTCTCGTATTTTTTTTTTATTCTACTCATTTTTAGTTTACGTCAGTTATTTTCAAACCTTCTGTAATTTCCATGTTTTTCCTTTTCCGCCCTCCCCAATTCAATCACATTTTTTCAAGTGTTTTTTTTTTTCAAGTATTTTTATCGTAATTTTCCTGATAAAGGAAACCGCAATATAATGTACCAAAATAGATGAAGAAACGTGTAAAGGACAAGAGTAGTGTTAACACATGAAGGAACAGGAAAGACAGGAAAAAACTCGACTTCCCCTCACCACTTCTTGGGTTAATGAACATACACTGTAGACTACCTTGTCTGTAAAACATATCAATTAGATAAACAATTAAAGGTCAGAATCACTTTTTTATTGACATTATATAAGTATTATTGGTGATATTGATTGAATTTAACGATAAAAAAAAGAATGTGGGAAGAAAATCATTGCTACTACAAAAACGTTTTCTACGTTTCGTGAGGCAGCCAAGATCAATTATTTATTAACATTTTTCATTTTTAATACTAATCATTTTACTACTATCTCTTTAATAGTCATGTATTTATTTAGCCTGCTTTAATCAGCTGTACCAAAAACGATGGGATAGAAGTCCATCACAAACCTTTTCAGAGTAATCACGTCTTAGATATGATTACCATTCTTCAATAGTGGAGTAGGTAACTTCATATAAAATGTGTCCAAACTTTATATAGTTTTTAACGTTATCTTTAGAAATCATTTTTATATTTTATTGGACTATCAAAATATATGTTCACCATCAAAAGCTGAAATTATGAATAACAATTAGGTTACTGTTTTTATTTTGTTAGACGACTTTGTATCATCAGTGCATGTGTAAAGCAAGATTAATGGAATACATGAAATGTTATAAATATGGAACTGTATTACAAAATAAAAATCGTAATTATAGAACACATTATTGCATTACAAAAGAATCAAAGTCATAATATTGATATTTACTAGTACGTGTTCTAAAATACAGACTAACAGAAATATACGTAGCTATTGGTTCACAAGGATCAAGAAAAATTATGTTTTTCGAGGCAGTAACCTTTAGCTGGATCTACACCAATGGTTGTACGAGTAATGTAATTGTATTTAAAAAATATTTTCTAAAGCACTGTGTTAACAATATAGTATATAAAGTGTGACTTTTCTACAAAGTTGTACCTTGTTTATGTTTTATTGAATCAAAATTGAGATGAAAATTTTAGCCTTTAGGCCACTATTTGATGAAGATCAAATGAAGATTAAACGAAACAAGGAGATAGGGTTCTATATCACAGCCTGCGAGACCTAACGATACGCTATCCCCTCCCTCCCACCACTATCACCCATCCCCCTACAATGTCCTCAAGCGTAATTACCTTTATTGATTAAACTTTAATTGAACCTTTTTACATGGACTGTTACGAGAATTTCCGTTGTAAAACTAAACTGCAATCCTCTTTGTGCACAAAAGAGAAGTTTAAACGAAAAGTTTCACACTTGGGTATCATAATCGGCACAAAATATAAATGGGTAGAAATTTCACTTAATTTATTAAAATTTTTGTTCTACGATGAAAACCCTATCATCTGTTCTTTTACCTTCGATGATGTAAGTATAAAATTTATCCGTTTGTATCTGAAGTAATTGTCACAACACAGAATATTTTTTTGGGTTGCCTGTTGTGAAATTATTGTGCAATCTGAGTATTTCATTTATAGGTATCTCAATATTCTCCGTTAGTAATTGACACGGTTATTGATTAGCACGTTTTTAAACTAATTTACATGTACTGTCATTCGGATTTTGTCATTATACACACTTTGCTTCATTACAGACATTTACACAGTCCCATACGTAAAATGTAATAATAAGTGATGAAGCTTGGTCGGATAAATCATCCACCCACACCAAAATAACAACCTTAATTTGATTTCATACAATCACAACAACAAACCACCCTTATTGAGACATTGACCTTATGATGTGGCGAAGCGCTAATTTGTGTTCGGACCAGATCAACATAACAAATTCCCCGATAGCGAATAGAAGAATTTGCCTAAGATAGAAACTGATTATCAGCTGCGCTAGTTTTGGTTAAGGTATATACGGGAGGATATCAAAACGAGTAAAAATATGAAACGACCATTTCTTTCAGGTCATGTTTCTCCTACTTGAAACATTACCGCATGTAAATACGTAAATAACTATAAAACGTCGATAGCTAAATAGTAACAAATCATCTTGTAAGTATGATCCTAGATAAAAATGTATTTTTTCATATTTTTAACCCTTTTGGTACAATCCTATTTATACTGCCACCAAATCTAACATGGTTTCTTTTTTGCGAATAACTGTTCTATTGATTTCAAGCAAAACGGCTTTTTATGCTTATACATAGAGCATTTTCTGTCGATAAAATAGTAATTTGGCTATAAGATAGAATACAGACAGTCAAATAAATTACAGTTCAGTACAGACCTCTATGATGAGTCGAGTAGAATGTAATTTCACTATAATCAAGTACATTTTATTTTAATAAACGTTTGGTTCACTTCTCGTATCAAGTGTATATGGCCAACATTTCCTCTTTTTTAACGGTAATATGTATCTCAATGATTGTAACTCGTTAATAATCTAAAGAATCCTTTATGTGTTTATGTAAAACGTATTTACAGAGTATACAACCTTTATTACCAATAACAGACTAGACACAGCGAGCGCTGGGACTGGAACAACATAAGACATATCTCCGAGTTTATGGTACACATGGGAGCGCTCAGTGTCTGGTTCACTTGTAGCATGTGTTTACGGCCAACATTCCCTCCTTGTTTAACAGTAACGTGGATCTCAACTATTGTAAATAATAAATAATTCAAAGTATCCTCTATGTGTTTCTGTGGAACGTATTTACAGACTATTAAGCCTTTATTACCAATAACAGACTAGACACAGCGAGCGCTGGGACTGAAACAACATAAGACATATCTCCGAGTTTATGGTACACATGGGAGCGCTCAGTGTCTGGTTCACTTGTAGCATGTGTTTACGGCCAACATTCCCTCCTTGTTTAACAGTAACGTGGATCTCAACTATTGTAAATAATAAATAATTCAAAGTATCCTCTATGTGTTTCTGTGGAACGTATTTACAGAGTATACAACCTTTATTACCAATAACAGACTAGACACAGCGAGCGCTGGGACTGAAACAACATAAGACATATCTCCGAGTTTATGGTACACATGGGAGCGCTCAGTGTCTGGTTCACTTGTAGCATGTGTTTACGGCCAACATTCCCTCCTTGTTTAACAGTAACGTGGATCTCAACTATTGTAAATAATAAATAATTCAAAGTATCCTCTATGTGTTTCTGTGGAACGTATTTACAGACTATTAAGCCTTTATTACCAATAACAGACTAGACACAGCGAGCGCTGGGACTGGAACAACATAAGACATATCTCCGAGTTTATGGTACACATGGGAGCGCTCAGTGTCTGGTTCACTTGTAGCATGTGTTTACGGCCAACATTCCCTCCTTGTTTAACAGTAACGTGGATCTCAACTATTGTAAATAATAAATAATTCAAAGTATCCTCTATGTGTTTCTGTGGAACGTATTTACAGACTATTAAGCCTTTATTACCAATAACAAACTAGACACAGCGAGCGCTGGGACTGGAACAACATAAGACATATCTCCGAGTTTATGGTACACATGGGAGCGCTCAGTGTCTGGTTCACTTGTAGCATGTGTTTACGGCCAACATTCCCTCCTTGTTTAACAGTAACGTGGATCTCAACTATTGTAAATAATAAATAATTCAAAGTATCCTCTATGTGTTTCTGTGGAACGTATTTACAGACTATTAAGCCTTTATTACCAATAACAAACTAGACACAGCGAGCGCTGGGACTGGAACAACATAAGACATATCTCCGAGTTTATGGTACACATGGGAGCGCTCAGTGTCTGGTTCACTTGTAGCATGTGTTTACGGCCAACATTCCCTCCTTGTTTAACAGTAACGTGGATCTCAACTATTGTAAATAATAAATAATTCAAAGTATCCTCTATGTGTTTCTGTGGAACGTATTTACAGACTATTAAGCCTTTATTACCAATAACAAACTAGACACAGCGAGCGCTGGGACTGGAACAACATAAGACATATCTCCGAGTTTATGGTACACATGGGAGCGCTCAGTGTCTGGTTCACTTGTAGCATGTGTTTACGGCCAACATTCCCTCCTTGTTTAACAGTAACGTGGATCTCAACTATTGTAAATAATAAATAATTCAAAGTATCCTCTATGTGTTTCTGTGGAACGTATTTACAGAGTATACAACCTTTATTACCAATAACAGACTAGACACAGCGAGCGCTGGGACTGGAACAACATAAGACATATCTCCGAGTTTATGGTACACATGGGAGCGCTCAGTGTCTGGTTCACTTGTAGCATGTGTTTACGGCCAACATTCCCTCCTTGTTTAACAGTAACGTGGATCTCAACTATTGTAAATAATAAATCATTCAAAGTATCCTCTATGTGTTTCTGTGGAACGTATTTACAGAGTATACAACCTTTATTACCAATAACAGACTAGACACAGCGAGCGCTGGGACTGGAACAACATAAGACATATCTCCGAGTTTATGGTACACATGGGAGCGCTCAGTGTCTGGTTCACTTATCGTAGCATGTGTTTGCATTCAACATTTCCTCCTTGTTTAACGGTAACGTGTATTTCAATTATTGTAACCCATAAATAATTCTTTATGCGTTTCTGTGAAATATATTTACACAATATTTATGCACTCATTCTTCCCGTAATGGACTGGACTTTTTACTCGTATCTGGTTTTTTCTTATGCAACTGGAGTTCCATAGCAAACCTCTATAGTAAAAGTCAGTCTGATATTGAATTACATGTTTTAGATGATTACAACTCAGTAGGATATAAAGGTGACTGAATCGTATTGAAAATCTTAGTTTAGTATATGAATAATTTAGTAATTTTATTGCTTGTCAATATATCTAAATAGTTTTATATTTAAACTTACATATCTTAAAGTTTTTTTTTTAGATTTGTGCAGAAATAAAAACCCATTACTGCAATATTTCTGTAACTAATAAAAATGTTATTGTTATAACTTGCGTCTCATTAATATCTGTATTAAAATTCATTTCATTCTTTATTTTAAATATTTTTATATGATAATGACCGTGTAAGTTATTATCTATAATCAATACGAAATTATATAAATATTTTCATTACAACAAAAACCTTGTACTTCCAAAGTTCAGTATAACGTGGCACTTAGTAGGCAGAAGAATAATTATGTTCAACTTTCAAGTAGGGGTTATTTTTATGATGCTTGATGTTTAAAATGTTTTGAACTGCCAAATTAATTATTTACGTTTACTTATGCTTATATTAAGTTCTTTGTGGATCATTCCTTACGTACGAATAAGCTGCACATCAGTTGAGGTATCCCCGTGACTAATAACGTACATCCATGACGAATTCGTATTCTTTAGCTATTACAGTTCTCGCACTTGATGAATTCAAAATTGAAATTTCATTACTGGAATTGAACAACAGACATTTTTATTGAAAACTTTACACTGTCAGTAAATATAATATCAGTTAATACTGTCATAGTTTGCAATCCTGTTATTCCAAAAACTTGTTTTTCTTTGCCACAAAAGATAAACAGAATGGTATTAAATAAGTAATTTCTAAAACTGATTTTACTATTAATTTTCCTAATGGATCGCCACAGTTTCAGTGTATTAAAACCAAACCATACTGGCAATTAAAACAATTTAATCTGTAGAATCAATAAATTCCATCGCGTTAAATTGGTCTCGGAATTGGTTAGATGTGGGCTCCAATACATTCAGCGGAATGGCGTGTCAACACCAATACTCATTCGTTTAACCTCAGTATGAGTTTATGGGACACTCTTTTCATTATTAAATCACACTACGAGGATTATACTCGTACGTTGTGGTTTGATAAAGTATCGCTGCAAAGTAAAATAGTGTTATCGGCGTTCGTGCAAACAGGATTTTCCTTTGAAAATCGCATTACGTGGGTTACACGTTGTGGTTTGATAAAGTGTTGCTGCAAAGTAAATTAGTGCAATCGGAATTCGTGCAAACGGAATTGCCCTGTGAAAATCGCATTACGTGGGTTACACGTTGTGGTTTGATAAAGTGTTGCTGCAAAGTAAAATAGTGCAATCAGAATTCGTGCAAACAGAATTGCCCTGTGAAAATCGCATTACGTGGGTTACACGTTGTGGTTTGATAAAGTGTTGCTGCAAAGTAAAATTAGTGCAATCGGAATTCGTGCAAACAGAATTGCCCTGTGAAAATCGCATTACGTGGGTTACACGTTGTGGTTTGATAAAGTGTTGCTGCAAAGTAAATTAGTGCAATCGGAATTCGTGCAAACAGAATTGCCCTGTGAAAATCACATTACGTGGGTTACACGTTGTGGTTTGATAAAGTGTTGCTGCAAAGTAAATTAGTGCAATCGGAATTCGTGCAAACGGAATTGCCCTGTGAAAATCGCATTACGTGGGTTACACGTTGTGGTTTGATAAAGTGTTGCTGCAAAGTAAAATAGTGCAATCGGAATTCGTGCAAACAGAATTTCCCAATTAAAATCGCATTACGTGGGTTACACGTTGTGGTTTGATAAAACGATGCTGCAAAGTAAAATAGTGAAATCGGCATTCGTGCAAATAGGATTTCGCTGTGAAAAGCGGTCTGTGTAAAATATTCAGTTTGAACTGGACCGTACTCTGCACCGGAATGGATTATAATTGTTTTCACGTGAAACGCGAGAGATATAATCGCAAGAGATATAATCGCAAGAGATGTAATCGCTAGAGACAGTGAACAGGATATGCACGCCTCACAGGATTCGAGATTTCTCTTTACCATTCTTTCACCTGAAGTACAACGGTAACACGAAGTTCTCGCCGCCGCGCCGTGTCTTTCAATTGTTAAAAGCATTCTTTGGATTCAGGAATTAGTTTTTAGTTAAATATTACCATTTTATACTGAAACTAATACTACTTTTACATCCTAAAATGTTTTATCTTGTATAAATAAAACTGTTTACCACGTTTATAAATGTACAAATTGGAAAATACTTTCTCGTTTCTGTTTGCAATATCGCTGCCATAAAAGCACCTGTCATATCGTGGGTAATAGGTAACAAATATCAATTATCATTACATTTATATCCTCAGACCAAAATTCTTAGTGTTTATACTGTTTTGTCAAAAGGATCAGGGAATAACGTAATAATAACATTAATTAATCCGTATAGAGGTCAAATTTTGATTAAGCAAATAAATGACTGGCTTCACAAGATTGTATGTACCGTAAATGAGTCAAGAAACTAACGTACTTTTTATAACTTGCTTGCAAAGCTTAAAATTATAATTTGAAACTCTTTTTGTAATCATAGTATTATTTAAATTTTTAATTCGTTTTTTTGGATTTTTATTTGTTTTTCAAGGTGGTTATTCTGATTATATCATGATTTTTCAAATTATATTTTTAACTGGAAGATTTTATTTAATTTTGTACAAACAATTATAAAATGGATATTCAATTTTTATTAATTTATTACTATGGTTATATTACTAATCTAGTGTAAAATTGTCAACACTACATTAGATTTGACAAATGTATAACGCTTATAATAACAACTTTACAATCAGGCCAGCCTTCACCTAAGTAAGGGTGTGGCTCTCTACCAGAATGACACGGGTTCGAATCCATGGAGAAATAAGATTTAAAAATTGGTACTATAAAAAGAATATATTTCTACATAAACAATACATGTAATGAAATGAAAATTCAATTTTTAGGAAATCAATAACCATAAAATGTACATTGATGCATACCGTAGGTTCTTTTTACCCCTAAAGTGTTTCAACATCAATTTAATCGTTTATTTCATAAAATTTTTTAAAAAATAAAACAATTTCACCGCCAAACATTTATCTATGTTTTAAAATTGCGCTAGGAACCTACTAATCGTACAACTCTAAATAAATATTCGTGAATTCACTGTAAATGTTAGACTGAAGAAATCCTGGTGCTAAGATTAGTTAGTATGGCAATTTAAACACACATTTTCCTCGCGTTGCCACATTAAAAGGCGGGTAAATTAATAAGGCCAATTTTCAACTACCAGGTTGGGCTGGCTTGTTAAGCGAGCAGGTGTGTCCTCTATTTTCTGTTAACCGTCCATTTTCCGTATGTTATGGTAGTGAAGCCATTCCAATATAATCAGATTAGGGACGTGTTCATTACACTAATCTTCTTATACATTTCAATTTGTACAATATAAAACAATTAATTCCCTTTAATTCAAAAGCTATTATGCTATTAAGTAGCGCAGTTTTAAATTATTCATCTCCTTTGAAATTGTTTTTAACTTCGCGAATTTGTTACCTCACGAATATAGAAACTGTTTGTAAGAAAATAATAGCTTCAATTATAATTATTTAAGGTTTTTATAAAATTTAGTTTTTCCAAAAATGATGAAGTTGTACTGTTTATTTTTCCTTATTCATTAAATACAGTTTTGTCATGAATTCAAGCAAGCGATTTATATAAATGAAGCTGGGAACAAACGGTTCTTTGTTATCGTGTGAAAATAGATGCCCAAACCCGGATTCAAACCTGAGGTGTTACTTCAGCGAACAGTATTATTCATAAATATTTCAAGCAAATAACGAGCACTAAAACATGCTTAATAAAATACAGTGTCTTTAATAAAAACAATAAGGCTTTGGTATACATTTGGGTTCTTCAAAAAAAAATACGACCTCATTTGAGTCATTATATACTTTATAAATGTATTAATGGATAAAAAATTATAACGTTATAATTCTTGTTTGATTTTTTCAGGGTTTCAATATTTATTACAAATGTTTGGTATCTCTTTTTTGTTTTTTATTTTTATTTGTTTCATTCCAGCAGGAAATCCATTAAAAATCATTTTGAAATTTCTATTATATTTTTTTGCGAAATTGTACTTTTCGTATGTTATGTTGGAAGCTAAGGAGTTATATTTAATTTTAATATAGCACTCTTTTAATTACGAATAAAATATGAACAGATCTTAGACGTATCAAGAATGATGTTAGTTAAATCAATAAGTATTCTAAATAGTTTAATTAATATTAATTAGTTAAATAACGGTGTAATAAAAAATGTTTTTTTTATTTTATTTTAAATATTGTTTTTATTTTTATTCATTAATTGGACTTTATAAGTTGCCTGTGTAACGTATAAATTACCAGTTACAGTAAAAAAATTCCGTTCTTAATTAAAAAATATAACTCAGTTACAAAGATTTTTGCTACAAATAAATCTCTGTAAACAATCATTTTATCTCAAAAATGTGTAGAAGTGTTGAAAATTCAAAATTCTTATCGTTGTATTGTATTACATCATCTGATAATTAAATGCACACAACTGCCCGGTAATAAATTCTGAAGACTCAACGAACAAGGAAACAAAATGAATCACTTAAGAACAGACGTAGTAGATTCACGTAGCGACGCCCACGCGGGCCTTCACTGTAGGTCATACAGTCCACTACGTGATGTCAATTAAAGTAAGTAAAATTTATGTGTTTGGACGTGCTCACAACAACGTGTCACATATATCAAGTCTTTATACCTAGCACTCTTTTGTTTACTTTGCCCTCTGAGTCACTAAACTATCTTCAGTCGTGATTCACTGAGGTTTGTTTTTGCGTCTGAATTGAAATAAAGTACACGTATCTCATCTGACATTATAGGTAATACTTTCGCTGGATGTTGAACTTTAAGTAAGTAAATGTAGGATGTTGGAGAACATTGCTGACGTTCCGTAAGCCTGTATCAGCGCTAGGTATCCGGATCCGTAGATCTGATAGTCTTCAACGGATCAGCAGACATGTTTAAGTATTTTGGTTAATAGCCAATGCACCAATTTGCCATCATCACGTGTTACAGAAATAGACCATTACGTTACGAACATTGCAATTTACCCACTTCAGGTGCCAATAAACCCTGATACCTAAGGCTAAACATGATAACAACTAAAAAGTGCTAATTTATTTATTTTGTATATATGGCAAATTCATTATCACACTTATAAGTTTCTTATGCCCTTTCTTTTTAGCCCTATGTACTAGGATTTCTTAACACTTGAGGAAGGGAGTAGATTTCAATCCTTGAAACTTTGTGTTCTATTTTTGTAGCTTTATAACTATGGATAATATCCGAAATCCTATTTTACTGCTAAACCATTTATTGTCTATAACATAAATTAAACAAAGAACACCTGTGTAAGTGCTGCTTTTAGTCAAGATGTTTACCAAATCTAATAATATTACATAGTTTATGATTTCTATCAAATATCAAAATAAAATGAACAACGAACTCCGTGAAGCGAGGGTCATGTTGCAGTATATAAGCACACAACCTGTTTTGGTGGGGGTTGATATAGGAGGGTACTGAAAGGGTTAAAAATACAAAGAGATACAATTTCCACAGATTATATGTTTAACTTTCCACTAATATAATTACTTAATGTCTAATGGTTAGTTAGAAGTGCGTGGAACTAAAATTAATGTATTAAAATGTGATTATACGATCAACAGTTCGCTTCCTTCCTTCTAATGCTCTCACAAACTCGATGAAAACAAAAACAAGTCCTTTTTTTGAGAGAGAGGTCAAACGGCATTTGATACAGCGGGCTTATTACAGTGTCAGGGACTTTGTCGAGTGCTCTGGTCAGACTAGCTTATATTGAGCTTTATGTTAAGACTAGCCACCTATGTAAGCTTTAGTTTATTTTATTTTAGCATTAACAAAACCTATAGTGCTATTTTAATTGATCTGACGTTTTTTATATTTAATTTAATAAGGCTACTCTGAAAATCACTTAATGTAATTAACTATTACATATTATTGTTGACGCTATTTTGCAGTGTTATTCTGTCTGACAATAAATAATTTCTGATTTCTGATTTCCCATGTCAAACTCCCCACAACTAATAAACCGAGACCGATATCGATTTATTTATAAAATAAATTCCTCTCCTAATTTCACTAAAACTGTGTTGTGTGGTTATTCAGTAAAAATTGGCACTCAACTCCTGCAGTCAATAATAAATACGTATTTGTTCACACGTTGTCTGCTTACGTACAGGTAAACTGACCAACATCAGCACTGCCGAATCAGTAAACACAAGTTACTTTTAACTAACTACCTTTTCGTCGTTTACCGTTATCAATGAACTCTCCTCCAGGGTTCAAAAGCACACTTTTAGAATTAGTTATGGACATTGAGTCGTAAAAGGCTTTTTCTCTTTCTCGGTTTGTTTGTCCCGAAAGTGTAAAGCAGCCTACTGTGTAATACTGGATTCTTCTCTTTTTTCCCAGAATCATTCGCTTTAAATTTAGTATTTTCGTTACGTACACTGAAAACTGCAGATTCAATTCCATTCGTTTCATTAAGATTATCCAAAGTGATCGACCTGTGCTATTGGTTTAAATAACTGCAACTTAATTTCAAACTTTTTCCTGTTTGTAGAACGTATTTATATCATAAAGATCCGTAACTTTTTTGCCCAAAGCTCCATTCTGTTTTCATGCTTTACAACTTCTAAAGAGATTAATATTTACTTGCGCTTCAAACAGCAATCAATTTGTTACATTTTTAACTACCGTATTTATATTCACTCTTTCAGTAAAACGTCTCAATTAAGCAAAAGTCTGATGTGTACAACCACTCAAATACTATTTATAATTACAGTAAGAAAGTAATTTCGGTTCGCTAGTTTGTTCTAATAAACAATCCTCAATAAAATAATCACCTGATACTTGTAAGTACAACAATAGATTTTAAACAACCGCTTTAATTTCAATGGTAACTTTGCAATTGTTATTAGGAGATCACTATAATTAGGGTCTGACATAGGCCTCAACAAACTACATCTAATGCTGAAGATAGAGCTCAACTATTGCAATTGATTTCTTGTAATCATTATTTATTTCAAAACTAAAGGGTGTCCCAGAAATATCTACCAACCATTCAGGTAGTATTCCTGGACCACAGATAAACCTAAATAGCATATTCAAACTTTCAAATTTTTAATAAAATTCCGAGCAGCCGCCATTTTTTACTTATCTATTTTCAACCTGAAAACGGATTGTAATAAATTTTAGATTATCTTAAACTTGGTAGAGTTAAATTTGTAATTAAATTGTTTAGGTAATGTAATAGCTATAACTGCTTCATCATGTGTTGATTTTAAGATATTAATGTACGCTCAGTTTTTAATAAGCCGCCATTTTGAAAATAATTTTTTCAGTATTTAGGCTTTTAGTTTGGACCTTGGTTTCATTACAACAAGCCGTCCTCAAATTCAAAAATAGATAACTTAGAAAACAAGATTGTGGCTGTTCGGGTAATTATTAGGTTTCAAAAGTTTTAATTTAATATTTTGGTTTGTCTTCAGTTCAGGTACAATACCTTAAAAGGTTAGTGGAGAATTCTGGGACATCCTCTGTATATCTGTTGGCGAAGCTGAACAATTAGCCACAATCAATAGTTTTCTTTGCGAACCAAATCTTAGTTTTCAGCATAAGTTGGCAACAGTGGTCCCACTGCCATATGTTTATGAAAGAGCACATGTATGTACAGAACGTTGTAAGAGGTCTATGTCGCAAGAGAAGGTGCCGCCGCCGTGGGAGCTCCCTCGGCAATATCCCACGTGAATAACTTGAGCCAAGATGAGCACACGTGTCTGTCATTCCTACGTCTGTCATGAGCATTGCGATGGAAATATTTATACTAATGTTATATAACGTGTAAGACCTTGGCATGCCAAGATAATGCTTCTAACGTCTAACTGAACATTATTCTATTTTAGTTAATGATATATTATCTAAAACTGAGTTTGAACGTTAACAAAAACTAATTCAGCTATATCTTTAAATGCATAGAAATCTGAAAATCATTAAAAACTATTAAGATTAAATTCCTTTTTTCCCATGGGTATACAATTTAGGAGATCTGGTGACTACACAGTCTGAGGTGTCAGAATTTACATAAATATTATGTGTTCAAGGAAAGGTACAATCAAATATTTCCTATATCACAGTATTTTTATCAATAATCTCCACCTCATCATGTATGGACTCTCCTTGTTTTTATGAAGTCCTCGCAAAGGACTGTGTTTCACGAGTATGGACTGATAAGGTAAAATATTGAGATCAGTATCTTCTGAAACGAATTAACTATTTACAAGTAAAACAGAAATGTTAAAATGATATAATCGTTCAAATTAGAGGTCCATAACATTTCTAAGATCCTTTGTGGTACTCCATATTACATGCTAGTCCTGTTGCCAGATCATTTCATCCAACTCACCTGTCCTAGGAGTTGCACCCACGGTTTTGGTGGACCGAAATCCTTTTGTGGGCTCAATATAACCCCGTTTGGCTCAACGTTTGACCAATCTTCTAAACTACTCAGACACACATGGTCTACCTGGAACACAGAACTACATCTCAAGAAATCGTTGTCAGAACTATCTAGTCCAAGACCTTTCAAAAACATTGAACCAATTTTTTGTAGGAAGATGATGTGCTCCAACTGGTAATACATACAAATGACATATATGTTTTAGAAGAATAAATCGAAACATAGCCTACTTCTAAAGTATGTACCATGTTTGGATGAGATAATCATTGTTACCTAAAACGCAGTCATTTCTACAAAGACCAGAGATTTTAAAGAAGGAGAGATAAATCTCCTTATGAACGTTATTCTGCCGTCCTCATTGGCCTCTGGCCTGGCGAGTATCTCGTCAAACAGAATAAGGGAGAGAGTTGGTACAGTACAAAGGTCAATGGTACTGAAAAAAACTGCAACTGTCGCAGACAAGATTTGAACCGGCGCTCTGACTCCGAGGTCTGAGTCCGAGGCCTTTGACCGCTCGGCAGTCTGTTCTTCCAAATCATGACACACCTTAATAACAACCACTTGAACATTTCAATATAATTTTTTACTTAGATTTGCTAACGCTTTTCTTACTCATTATGTTCAACATTTTAACTGTCCAAATTATAAGGTCAAAATTGAATTAAACTGAAATGTACGGATTTAGAATCAGTAAAGATACGTATAGTGGATAAACACCTCTGGACATTTCAGAGGTCAAACGTTATAACATAATGTATGTAAAATACCATCAGCTGAAAACTAAATTATATTGACTGTTGATTGTGGAGGTTATTGTTATTGATTGAAACATTGAGTAGTAATAGACTCTAGTGAATTGTATTATCATTAATTCATTATTCAATTATTCAACATGTATACATTATTACATTTATTCTGCTGTTCGAACATTTTCTGATCAATTTTTTACAATTTTTTTCTATTATTGTAATTACTTAATTCTGAGATGGCGTATAATTCACATAATTTTACAAAACTAGTTGAAATGTAATAATTATTGATCGTTTTATTGAAAAAAAAACTGTAAAATCTGTACAGTGTAGAATTTTTCATTTAAACTACATACTCTTTAAGTACTACTGAAACTCTAATTATGAAGTTTCCTTTTAATCTGATATTTAAAGTTTTAAAAATGGCCGCAAATGCCTTTAAGTTTTAAGAACACAAATACTAATCTAGATGCAGAAATTGTATTCGAAATCAGTTCAAGAAATACCATGCCACACTTCATATTCATACAAGGATAGAATATTGATTGAATACAATATATATCACTGAATTATTCATTGAGAATATTATTCAGTCGTAATCCAGCCCATTTGTGGAATTTGTATTTTAACTTGATTTGAATTGTTTATTGCATTATAATTAAACAGTAAAATTCTTTGTTTAAAGATTGTTATTGACGATGGAAGGTTTAAGAGGATAATACTATTTCGGAAATTTGCCATCTTTATATATTACGAAATATATACCACAACGTTTCGAAAATTGAAATCAGAACTCTTCGTCAGGTGAGGAGACAGTTAGCACATAGAAGTTAGAACGTGCGAGAATGAACTGCCACTAATAAAATGTATAACAAATGAAGAAAAAGAGAAGGAATTGAAATACTCGAGAACTGCTTGGCATCCGAGCAGTATAAAATTGTTCATTAAACAATAAAATTCACATTAGAATTCGAAATATATCATTCCACTCCTATACGATTGTTTGAGGAAACGGTCGTTAAATTTAATACCTCTACAAATGTATTCTGTAAACATCACCCAATTTTTATTACATTCCAATTCGTGACAGTATGTTTGTGTTATAACATATTTTTGCACTTTTAATGTATCCCCGCCATGCACCTTTAATGTATCACTTATTGCAAGTTGTAACCAATAATGTGTAATCACGAGAGCGCGAATAAAGAGTTTTCGAGTGGAAATGTGTTCACTTTTGTCTCCGTCACAACTGAAAACTGTCGGCAGACGGAACCAATGGCCCATGAAGTGTGCACTTGACAAAACGCGCTAGATATCGTTGCATTATAGTTTCCGATATATCTGTCGCCCTGACATTTCACACTAGATAGAGTTTGCATTGCGTTCACTCGTTCCCCATGATTCACAAGGGACATTTTATTTGAGTACAACTGCAGCCGGTGATGATATCAAAAGTGCCTTACAATGTTCTTTCCAATATATTGTATTTTTATTACGATATACAACATTAGTCTTTAAAACAAATCAATGAAATTTAGTTTGTTGCTGGTTTTACCTAACATTACAACAAAACCATATAGAGCATTTCCGTTGCCGATTTTTTATTAGAACCGTTGCAGGTTTGCCAATTCAATATAATGTTCGCTAATCTAAAAACTGCTCGTTTCATTACTATATTAGGATAGTGAAACACGGTTTCCTGCTGCCCAATTATATCACACTAGTTATAACAGAAATGTATGATTTCATCCAACTGCAAGGAAAATTTATCTTTCAAAAGCTCATCAAACCATAAGTATAAACATTAAACCTGACTCTCCCCCTGTTACTGTTTCATGAGATCCTCGCACAGGCCAGTGACTCAAGATGTTGGTCAAAATAAGGCTCTAAAGAATTAACGATAAGAATTGACGATAGGCCTCTCCTTAAAAAGGGTATGGTGGGAAGGGTTGAAACAATGCGAACGTAGAGTTTAGCTCAAGTTGATCTTCCTCTTAATGCAGCGACTGAAATCTGATACAGTCACAGACTAAATGTGTCGTAAAATTTATATAGAATACTCGGAGAATATTCATTTTGTCGCATTTCGTTTCTCTCTGAGCTGTTTTAGAGCCTACTATTTTACACGGTTGCCAAATACAATTAATTTCTTTTTAAGACATAATTACTATGAAAATCGTCGTATCAAAAATCCTTAAAGTGAATTTATCTACTTGGTCGGCTATTCCTAATTAGCGTCAACTCGAAAAAATTATTGGGTATGTTTGGGGGAATAGCTACTATAAGCATTTAATGTTTTAAATCTAAAACATCATCATTTTATTATTACCATACATTTAAGTACAACTCCATATAACTGAGTACCTGAGATAATCGTAACAATTCACACGTTCTATTCTATCGACCTTAGATTATTTTCTGTAGCCGCATTGTGGAATCCATTATTACGGTGGCCATTCAACAAATCATACGTTATGGATATAATATGGCAACGACATTTAATGTCCCTAAACATTATAGAACCAGTGCCAAATGAAATGAATTAGTAGGTAAGTATGACTTGTTTGACCTTGAGATGTGTCGTATTTTGAAACATTCAAACCTTTGCTTCGTTTCATTTATTGGAATTATTTCCATAGTGTATTCTTAGATTTAACCATTAAATAGTTAGTCATACGCAGTGTCTATAGCTAGCAATAATCGATCTATTGATGTATAAATTTGTTTAACCTCTAATTAAAATTACACTATTGATGTTATTGATGTATTTCAATAGTACATAAATGATTGATACTGATCACTACGTATACATCACCCAAACCTTTTGAAAGATCCAATATTTGCAAAATACTTTGTTTATTTAACTTACGTTCATTTAAACAAATTTAACTTCCTGCCGTTGCAATGCATCTTTGAACATACTTTGATTTGAGGAAAGTTATTTGTGGAAGAGACACAAAGGTTGTCTTAAATTTAAACCAATAATTTAAATTTAATTACATGATTAACTGTCAGGTCAAAATCTACAGGTGTGTATACATTACGTAAAACATATCCAGTCTTCACTTACGACGATACGAATACCTTTTATTGTAATCTGGATCAAAAGACCTTTTACTCATTAATACTTGCAAGGACGTAAACATTAATTAAAGAACTGGGTACTCCCTCCCCCCCCCCCAATTCCAATTATACCTACCGGCAAGTGTTTTCTCGACCACAGTCAGGCAGAGCGATTACTGACCCAATTGCCCAGAACGAAGTCAGCGGTAACCTAGTGCATGGTGATTAAGTACTACGTCACGGCCAGGTCTATTTCCGGCCCGTTGTGGTATAGAGACTAATCTGTTGATTGGATTTTACATATAGATCACTAAAACAGTGATTTGACACAACTGGGCTTTGGTCACACCTTTACAGCTACAAATAGAAACACTCTGATGGCCTCTTTTTTGCAAATTGATTGTCAAAATTATAAAAAAAATTAGTCCTCGCTGTATAGTATTAAAAAACGAGCGGGTATTGCTACATTCTTCATTCCATCTAGTATATGGTCCGCTTTTTTATATTTTGTAAAAATGTTTCAGTGAAAATTGTGAGCTTTTTATCATTACTATTAATTTTGTACTGTATCGACTCTGCCACGTCTTCTGTTTTATAAGATCCTCGCACAGGCCCGTGGCCTATAAGGGACTGGCAGAATAAGGCTTAAAAGTGGGTTGGCCTCTCTTTTTATAATAAAAAGAATAAACAAAGGACGCCACTTGATTATTTGAGGGTGTCCATACTTTTTTCTCGATGTGTCTTTGCCACTGTGTACTTTATACATGAAAATTCTTAGGAAATCGCTCAATATTTCAATATACCTTCTAAACAGCATTTTAAAATCGAGAAAAAAATTAAAAATTTTAAAATTTAATTATCTGTAGAATTTTTATAATACAAATATATCTAAAATATTCTAATTTCAAATTTCGCAAACGGAAAAATTCTATGTAATAAATAACGTTTAATAAGAAGAGTCCTGCTTATTTATATGTAACCAATGTTGTAATTTCATAGGTTATTAAGTTCTTTAATAATATTTTGTAGTTTAAAATATATAGATTGATGTGACAATAGGTATAACATTTCATATCACGGCTTTTTTGTAATAAAAGGTATTACCTCCGAAAATATAACACCTTATACAATCATTAATACATGAACAGATCAGTATTACAGTCCAGTACGAACAGTGTCCATCCATTCCATAATATACAACTTGAGTCTAGCCACAAACCGTTGACGGCTTCTAATGGATATAGTGGTGACAGCAAGGAAATACCACTAATTACGGGTAATCACTATGGAAGATTTGTCAAAAACTGTAGATCTGTAGTGAAGCAGTGTGAGTGCTCTTGAACTTTCATGAGAAATTATTTTAGTATAACTGCAAGGTATTTTTAGAACTATTTTTAGTGTTTGTTTTACTGTATAAACTAATAAACTAAAACAACGGAGTACTCAAGGATCCGATGGAACGTAACAAAAGAGTAATCGACAATCAGACGGACGGGATGCCCTTTAAATATTAAATACCAAAGTCATTAGAATTCTTCCTTAGACCAATAGAACATATGTTATGTTTCTATTCTATGGGATCTTTCAATGAAGAGGGCCTACATATACGGACGGACTGCCTTTGACCTTTTGACACCAAAATCAATAGGGTTCTTCCTTACATCAACAGAAACCTATTTACTATGTCAGTGTCTAGGACCTTTTAATGAATAATTATGCATACATTAACAGAGGACGATCGGCTATTTGGACTGTCTTTGACATTTGACACCAAAATCAATAGGGTTCTTCCTTACATCAACAGAAACCTATTTACTATGTCAGTGTCTAGGACCTTTTAATGAATAATTATGCATACATGGACATATGGACGATCGGCTATTGGGACTGTCTTTGACATTTGACACCAAAATCAATAGGGTTCTTCCTTAGTCTAACAGAAACCTATTTACAGTTTCAGTGTCTAGGACCTTTTAATGAATAATTATGCATACATGGACATATAGACGATCGGCTATTGGGACTGTCTATGACACCAAAATCAATAGGGTTCCTTAGTCTAACAGAAACCTATTTACAGTTTCCGTGTCTAGGACCTTTTAATGAATAATTATGCATACATGGACATATAGACGATCGGCTATTGGGACTGTCTTTGACATTTGACACCAAAATCAATAGGGTTCCTTAGTCTAACAGAAACCTATTTACTGTTTCAGTGTCTAGAACCTTTCAGTGAAGAATTATGCTCACATGGACATATGGACGATCGGCTATTTGGACTGTCTTTGACTTTTGACACCAAAAACAATAGGGTTCTTCCTTAGACCAAAAGAAAACGTATATACTGTTTCAGTGTCTAGGACCTTTTTATCATAAATTACTACACATTTACGCAAAGTAAACTATTTTAATAAGTACCTGTCAAGTCGATATAATTATTCAATTAATATGATTTTCATCTCGGAGTCTCTTTATATCCATAAGATTTCTAATGAAAGAGGTAACAATAGTTTTATTCGAAAACTGTGTTAGCGTACTGGGTTTGGAATTGGGCCAACATTCAGGCAAGGTTCCCTCGACTAAATATATCCACCCGTAATCGGATAATACTGTAAGGATATAGGAGGTGGAAATAAAACAAATCATCATTTGTCCTTAATGTATCCTGAAGCCCTGAGCTGTTTGCATGGTGTGGTATAAACTGCGCTGTGCTCAGGTCTAATAGACATGGTGGTCATGGCCTACGCTATCTCCGGCAACCAACAGTGACAACTAGCTGTCACATATTGGACAATAATGATCGGTTAATGTGGGTCGGCTCTGGGCGGAGAGAAGGGTGGACGGGGTTGCTGATCACAGATTGGCGGCTATTCACCCAATCTCGCCACCGCAGCAAACTAATTGTGCTAAATTATTCTCGGTAAACACCGTTATTTCCCTAAGTAAATTTTGTATCTAAAGAGTTTCTCAGAATTTTATTCGCGTTCAGTTTATTAGTTACACTAAATTGTGTCTGCCCCTCACCACGATTAGAGCGTAATATAGGCTGTACCACAGGATTTGCATAATTATTAGCCTAAACTGTTCCCCAGGTCTTCAAACTATATTTGTAATAATTATTTATTTGCTCACCGATTTCCAAATCTGACACTTAATTACAATTATGTGTCTCAATTCTAACAGTATGACCCTTAATTAATAAGAATGTGTAAGTTTGTATAACTTTGTTAGTAGATCACAACAAAGGAACTTCTATAACCTGTAACTAGAACATAGATTAAGAAACAATTTTATGAATATCTAAATAACTAAACTAATAACCTACAAATAACGAGTAGACTCAAATATTAACATTTAACGATCTGGAATTAATTAATAGCAATGAAGTAGTCAAGTTGCAGTAATCAAATACAGTAAAATAGTTAAATATAACAATATCAATTTAAGTAAATCAGGTAAATTTAAAATTATTATATTATTAGCTAAATGAATATCTTTTGTATAAATTTTAACATAGAACGAATTACTTTACTCAAAAATAATCAAGGATTTTCATAACTAAATTATAAAAATAGTAGCAACTAGTGAATTCAAAAAATAACATATGAATATACGACGAAAAATATGAAATGAAATGAAATGAAAAATGACTTTATTAGAGGCGAAGTTAGGACTATAAAGTCCTCTCTACCACTTAACCTCATGAATGGTAGTATGAATAGGTTCTCTTACAACGATTTTGGAGGACCCTATCGTTTTGACAGGAGCAATAAAGGAGCGATTCACTCGATCAAAGCATTTGAAGAGTTCCAGAAAATATAATCTACTTGATAATATTAGTAAATTTGTTTAACCATATATATTTAACCCTTAAACCAGGTCGTTCTGGGGTTATTAAACTGTTCACTAAAATATGAATCAGTCTAAAAAATACTTAGTATGGATAGATATTGGTCTGTAGTTAGTTACTTCTTCAATGTTCCCTGACTTGGAAATAGGTGAACCGTATCTCAATTTGAGCTTATTATTAAAGAAGGTCTCTTCAGTCAAGAACATCGTGATATCAGCATGGATCCATGCTCTTTAATGTTATTATTTAGGTGGTATACTACCTAAAATATTGTTTCGTTTTGTAAGTAGGATCTTTTTATCTCTTCTCAACGTAAAATAAAGATAATGATCCAAACTAAGCACTGATTACGGAACTATTTTTTATATTGCAAGCACCTTGTTTCAGTAGTTCTCTTTCGTTTCAGAAATGATTACTATGGAGTTACAACATTCGAAACAATATCAAGTGTTGATATATAAAAAATAATATGGTTTATCCAAATGCAGTTTTATAACTGCAGATGTAGGTTATTCATTTATTTAAAGCGCTGACGGAGGTGGTACAGGGACTGCACCGATTTGTCTCCGTCAGGGACCAGTCATAAATCTCTGTCTGAATCTCCACACACCAAAACGCATTTGTCTGATGAGCTTGTACCCTTCCGTACACTGGTCTCTTTGGACTGATCCGGAGATCAGAGTCGGACTTCTGTATTATCAGAACTAGGTGCAGTAGTATTAATCGTGATTATAATAGAATCTTTACAAGCTGTTATAGAACGGCAGGTATTTCATCATTTTTATGTGAAATAGACTAGAAAACGTAACAGTTTATTTATTTCAGACAAGTGTAAGGACTGTAAAAGTTGCAACAACTTTGTCGAATCGGTCTGCCAACAGTTGTGAAAAGTATGAAGATTTATAATGACAGCTAGGTCCATGAAACATTATTAACTCGCAGGCTATATATATATATATATATATATATATATATATATATATATATATATATATATTATATTAATATATATATATATATATATATATATATATATATATATTATATTAATATAAGTTATAGTTCATGTCTGTTACAACTAATACAGTACATGACGCTGTCATTAGAGTCTATCATTAAAAAATCTTATTTAATTCTGTAATTTTACCGAAACAATTTTATGTACAGGTAAATTTTATCATCTAAACCTTTGGAAACCCACACCGTCATATTTAACACATTTATTTTTGTTAATAAGAGACATAACTTTATGAATATATCCGCTGAAGCTACAATGGTAACAAGATATTTTTATAACCTTCTGCACAAATCTATTAAAAAATTAAGATTTTAGAATACAGTGCTCCAAAGCATTCATTGTACACGATGTAAGCGGGTATGAAAGCGATGTGGTTCCAACGTGAATATGTGCTGTTATGTACGCACAGCATCTATGCAGTCTAATTTCTAACACATTCTACCGGACTTACTGTTAAATTAGTTCTTCCCACAGTAACATATTAAAGCCATTACCTCATTCAATATAAAAGTTAACTTTGAAGCCAACCTACATATACTTCAAATGTTGTACATTTACACTGTTAAAACACGTAAAGGTTTTATGCTAACGAGAACTAAGTATCATTCCTATATACTGTATTTTTTACAAAGCTCTGTAAGTTAGCTTATCAATAATGTTTGTCACTAGACTCCGAGATATATTCTATTTGTGTTTCTGTATTTGTTTGTGTATTACTAATGTTTTACATAGCCTTTCCTAACCTTTAAAAACAAAACGGGCTACAAAATTGTACACCATTATTTGTGTTCGCGGGGTCTGAATGGAAGAGTGAAACAAGGCTCAATGCAGTATACGGTGTGAATGGAATGAGGTCCGCAGGCGGTTAATCAAATATGCGGATGAATGAAGTTGTGTGATAACAGGTGAGTGATAAGCCCTCCTGAATGGCTAGGCCGTGCACGTCGTCGTGGCAACGGTTAGGGTAACGTAACCTCTGACATTTGCGGAGCTCCGCTCTGTACACGACCTGCTGTCAGCCTATCTCTAATGTTTGTCTGGTTATCAAGTTCTTTGTTGTCCTATAATGCAGCTTATGGTCAATTTTCAACGTTATTTTCACAACCCTATGATTATTTTTGTCCATATTTAGGTAAATTGTACATTTGCATCCATTAAAAAACATTAAATTGATATTGTAGAGGTATAAATATTTATGGTACTAAAGATATAAGAACGACATGAAGCGTTACTTCAGCAGTTATTGCAGACAAGGATCAAGCCGGTGTTGAGTACCTAAGCTCACCTATAAGGATTGTAGAGAAAGGTTATTTTTGATAGAAAAGAAGCTTAGACACAATCCTTTGTGGCCAGGTTGAAGCACGAAACCTAGAGGTATTGGCACTCACTTGATATTATTGAGCGAGACCGATAGTTTTAAGCGTATCAAATACTGATTTATTACTTCCCACTCGTCCGTATAGGTCATGAAATATACTAGATTTATCGATGGGTTTTTCTCTTGAAGGAATTCAATTCGTTATAAATAGTTATAAACTGTAGACGTGAAAAACCTTGTCGGTGAGGTCTTATATCAGATATTAAATATCGTATTTTATTAAATATTATTCTGTTATTTTGTTGGATGCCCTGAAAGGTGAAATCTGATGCTCTAGAATACCTATCAAGTGAGTTTTATAATTGCAAAACTGTTTTCGTACATACAGTATATGAAACATCAAAAAAATATGTACTTATAAAATTTTCGTAACTTTACTAAACAAAAAACTATTATAAATTATATTTATAAAAACTCAATAGCCTCCCTTGCTTGAAGTTTATTATTGCCATTAGCTGATTTGGAAGGGTTACAAATTTTCGGACATTTACCAAATATATATTGGAAAACACTAATTTCGAAGACTGCAATCTATCTTCTTCTTTAGGTGTTATAAGACCCCTTCTGTATTCAATTAACGATGCACCAAAAATTAAAAACTTGTCTATCAATGAATGCGATGAACTCGTCAAAGTCTAAGTTAACAACAGATTACGTTACATGTCATGCCTGATATACCAGAGTGGTCAGGATACATATACCCTGTGCCAGAGAAGGTGATAGACCGGAGATAAATCAATATGGGTACTTCCTGCGGTAATGCAGCACGTCACCTGAAACAAAAGTGTTTTGTCAGTTGTAATAAAAGGGCAGACAATTTCATCCTTGAGAGTTAGGTCTTGATCTGAAAAACATTGTTTTTTTCTAATTTTAGTAGCCAGGTTTTCTTTGAATGCTAAAACTCTTCCAGGTATTGGCAGCCACTATAAAGTTGACTTAGCAGTTTATCAGCAAATTGTTACATTTTTCTAACACTAATCTTGGCATGTTTTTTTTTATTAATTTAATGTATTGGGGCTAACGTTCATGGTTACAGTAGTATTTACAGTCTCATGTAATCATAAGGTGAGTTCCGAAACATGTAACTTTTGACGATTAAATGTATAAAAGGCTAGTTTCAATAAACATAATTTGTAATACAATATATTTACGTTTCTGATATAGCGTGAGCAACGAATTTAATATTTCAGCTAGTGCAATTCCATGGCTAGCAAACGAAATGCAAGGTATATAGAACAGAAATCGAGGTTAATTACCTCATTCGACCTCAGACTTCAAGTCTCCGACTTGCTAGACTAAGTACGCATATTGGTTTATATTGCTTTAGTTTATAGTACACGCAATATTTTTGAATTAGGGTCGTTAGCTTTATTGGTTTTATTCAGTTTACCGCTCCTTATAAAAACAGCGTAAACTTTATTGCTTGCGTTAAAACTATGTTTGGGTGTCAAGTGACACTGCAGGTTGTGAAAAAATCAAAAGACTATGTAAATGGTTTAGATAAAATTGCAGAATTCTATTTTTGAATTTGGTAAAAATTAATTTGGCAATAAGTGTAGGTATATTGTAAAATTATACATTTATACAAATCAAGTGGTTTCCCTTAACAACCATATATAACTTGTTAATTTACAATTCAATCACATTAAGAAGCGTTTAAAATATTTTATTGCTCAAATATTAAAACAACTTATATAGAGTATAACAAATAATGTATTGAAACTTTGCCCTATCTAGTTATTTATCTACATAACCTTATGTATGCTTTCTAATCAGAAAGAGCCAACTCATATCAGAAGCACTATCACTGCTTAGACGAGGTCACGTGATGTAAACTAAGTAGACCTACACATACTCAATGTCAGGTCTAAATTTATGTAATAATTAAAAATTAAGTTACTAATAAATTCCTAACTAATGGAAAATTAAATGTCATAACCGAATGTTTTCTGCAAATGGATAATAGGAAAATGCCAAAAACACAAAAAGAAAACAAAATTATGCCGAATATCATCAGCAATTCACGGTGATTTGTAAAACGTGAAAAGTATGTTGTCAGTGTACATAGTCACTGTTACTGAGTTAATCAACTCTGTAGTTTGCTCTCATCCTGTCTTGCATGTCATCCACAGCGCGGTACATGGTGATGACAAGTCCAATTATATCACAATGGCCACTTCCATTGTGTCTTACTCTGTCTCTATCTAGGTATAATCGTCTTCTCCGGGTTACAGAGTCAGGAGGTAAAGAGATTTATTAGAAAACTCTGTAGTTTGCTCTCATCCTGTCTTGCATGTCATCCACAGCGCGGTACATGGTGATGAAAAGTCCAATTATATCACAATGGCCACTTCCATTGTGTCTTACTCTGTCTCTATCTAGGTATAATCGTCTTCTCCGGGTTACAGAGTCAGGAGGTAAAGAGATTTATTAGAAAACTCTGTAGTTTGCTCTCATCCTGTCTTGCATGTCATCCACAGCGCGGTACATGTTGATGAAAAGTCCAATTATATCACAATGGCCACTTCCATTGAGTCTTACTCTGTCTCTATCTAGGTATAATCGTCTTCTCCGGGTTACAGAGCCAGGAGGTAAAGAGATATATTAGAAAACTCTGTAGTTTGCTTTCATTCTGTTTTGCAAGTCATCCACAGCGCGGTACATGTTGATGACAAGTCCAATTATATCACAATGGCCACTTCCATTGTGTCTTACTCTGTCTCTATCTAGGTATAATCATCTTCTCCGTGTTACAGAGCCAGGAGGTAAAGAGATTTATTAGAAAACTCTGTAGTTTGCTCTCATCCTGACTTGCATGTCATCCACAGCGCGGTACATGTTGATGACAAGTCCAATTATATCACAATGGCCACTTCCATTGTGTCTTACTCTGTCTCTATCTAGGTATAATCATCTTCTCCGGGTTACAGAGCCAGGAGGTAAAGAGATATATTAGAAAACTCTGTAGTTTGCTTTCATTCTGTTTTGCAAGTCATACACAGCGCGGTACATGTTGATGAAAAGTCCAATTATATCACAATGGCCACTTCCATTGCGTCTTACTCTGTCTCTATCTAGGTATAATCGTCTTCTCCGGGTTACAGAGTCAGGAGGTAAAGAGATTTATTAGAAAACTCTGTAGTTTGCTCTCATCCTGTCTTGCATGTCATCCACAGCGCGGTACATGGTGATGACAAGTCCAATTATATCACAATGGCCACTTCCATTCTGTCTTACTCTGTCTCTATCTAGGTATAATCGTCTTCTTCGTGTTACAGAGCCAGGAGATAAAGATATATGTTAAAAAAAACGCTGTAGTTAACGTGACTCGACTTTCTGAATAATATTCATTGAAATCATTCAAAAGACAATCACCGATAGAATACAATTGCGAATGACCATTTTATCTGCATAGCATCTGCATAGAGGTTTGTTTAAGTCTTTCGAATAACAAATACCAATTATAATCAGCATATAAGCGGTAAGGGCTTGGATTGAGTTACTGCTTTGTAACCGAACCGTGTTTGGAATACTCTTTGTAACGTTCAGCTTTGGAATAGTTTCTCTTGTACTAGAAGGTATTACTGTAAAAACAGCTATGAACATTTCTCTGTAAGTCTTTGATGATCAGTAGCTGGGTGAAGTATAAGAGATAGGTAGAAGTATCAGAGATATATTGATAGAACATTTACTTTTTGTATTTATTTTTGTACCTCGCTTTTTGTACATCTAAGACCTTACACAGTAAAAAGTTTTAAATATTGGTTATTGTTAATTTTCAACATGTTGATAAGCTTTTTATTGTTTATATAAAATGGACATTTCAAAAATAAACATACGAACACGGATTTGAAAGTGAATGCGTAACTCACTTTACGAATTTCATTGTGTCATTTTTATTACTCATCTTTCATATAGTCTCTATCGCCTCAATTCATTAGTTACTTTTTATTCTTATTATTATCGTACAAACTGTAAAAGAAAGTGTGGTAAGAAGATTATCATATTACACTAATTATACGTTAAAATGTAATCGTAACGTTGGAGAAATAAGAGCCAACGGTTGGCTTCAGAAAGTGAGAGGTTATCGATTCGAACCGAGGCAATAAATTATTGATAGCATCATGGCTTGTTGATGATCGAGCAGCCATTGAAGGAAGTGTTGACATTGGCTCCCTGCACACAGCCGTAATATGTAGTAATCTTCCAAGAAATACAGAACTTGATGTTGTTCCTTTCTGGGTGTTACGTAATTCAAGAACATGTCTTACATTTGGAATGGTAGATAATGGAATAATGGACTCACAGCTGAGTTATTTTTAATTGTTGTTTGGAAATTAAATTACGAATTAATATTGAAAGAGGAAATGAACTTGACTTGAAGAAAGCGAATTTTTCTAGACTTTTTGCCGCACCGAATAATAGACGCTCTGATGACGTCACATCGCGCTGCTTCTTGATCCGATCAGCAATCATCTGGTGACGTCACGCCGGAGAGATGAGAGCAAATACTTTCGAGTCGATATCAAATAAACAGCTGCTTGTTTACTCGATCTCCTAGCTTGTTGAGTGTCTCGCCGGTATCTCTCCTTGCTCTACCAGTCTCGGCCGCGCCACTTTATTTAATGATCTTTTCTCATGAGCGGATCCGCAGGGGTTGACTCCTAGCCGTCTTTCAGGGATGTAAATATGACACGGCCCGCACTAAAAGTGGCCAACTCAGTCTTTCAGGAAAGTAAATATGACACGGCTCGCACTAAAAGTGGCCAACTCAGTCTTTCAGGAAAGTAAATATGACACGGCTCGCACTAAAAGTGGCCAACTCAGTCTTTCAGGAAAGTAAATATGACACGGCTCGCACTAAAAGTGGCCAACTCAGTCTTTCAGGAAAGTAAATATGACACTGCTCGCACTAAAAGTGGTCAACTCAGTCTTTCAGGAAAGTAAATATGACACGGCTCGCACTAAAAGTGGTCAACTCAGTCTTTCAGGAAAGTAAATATGACACGGCTCGCACTAAAAGTGGTCAACTCAGTCTTTCAGGAAAGTAAATATGACACTGCTCGCACTAAAAGTGGTCAACTCAGTCTTTCAGGAAAGTAAATATGACACTGCTCGCACTAAAAGTGGTCAACTCAGTCTTTCAGGCAGGTAAATATGACAAGACCCGCACTAAAAGTGGTCAGTGTTTTGCTAAACGATCTACCCGAAGAGAATTTTAAGCAGTAAAAGCCTATTGTAAGTTATAGATTTTAACACAATTTCTATCACCGCCGCGCTGATATCGTAAACCTTGTAACTTCTAGCTAAAGTGAATTATGCATTTTCTTGTTCTTAACAGAGCTATTTAAAGATACATTTGCCTTACCATTAGTACGACTTAATCTGCCGAATAATGTTTGTCATTGTTGTACCTATATAAATATGTAATAACTGAACATTAACAAACTGTGTAAATGTTGCTCGAATAATATTTGTTATCTTACACTTTTACTCCCTCTAAAATGAGCAGAAGTAGATAGAAAAGACAGGATAAATAGTATATATATATATATATATATATATATATATATATATATATAAATATATATATATATATATATATATATATATATACTAGCTGTTTCCCCGCGGCTTCGCACGCTTTTCGTAAGTTTTGCCCGCGTATGAGCATTTCTGGTTGAAGTAAATTATATTTCCAACCCCGATGTAGATTTTACCTTGATGTCACGATCAAGAAAATATGTCAAAAATGTATTGTACATGCATAATGTATTTTATTACAAAGTGGTCTACCACTCAACCTTTAAGTTCAACCAAAAATTTAGTTTAGACAATTATACATCATAACTTAGCGCCTTCAAATAGTGTTTCACTGTTTAATATACGTATCTATCTCGTAATTGCAGGTTATAATGTGCAGGCGCTTTGAAAACTTTTCTTCATTTTATTCGTTTATATTCACGACATAAGCGAATAATTCAGATAATAACTATCCTATCTTCTAAGTTAGACTAAATTACGGATACATGTGAAATTTGATTGAAATTGGTTCAGTCGTTTTGGAGTTTATTGGCAACATACATCGTGACTCAAGATTTTTATATATATAAGATATATATATATATATATATATATATATATATATATATATAAAGTAAAAATTACATACATGCGGTTATGTTAAAGCATATTTGTAGTTGTTATATTAAATTTTATTACATAAAACAATAAAATATTAACAACCTGTTTAATTTTGGTTAAATAATATTATTTCACAGGTATATTGTTACTAAAATAAGTAAAAGTAAATAGAGTTGAACGGATTAATACTTTATTACTGAGATCAAAAGCTATAAAACAGTTTGTCGTGTGAAAAATTTCTAATTGTTAAAATAATTTGTTATTATTAAGTTTTAGGGATCACAGTTATTGTAAAACACTATGTAATGAAAAACTGTTCTTGACAATATAGTCTTTTCTAATAATATGCATAGGCAGACAGAATGATTAATTAGATCAAACTTTTCTTCTATTATAACCTAGAATGCATTATTGGAGATGGAAGTTTGATGTGGATATCCCTTTCGTCTACATAACTAGATTTGGGAAACTGACAGTTGTGTGAGCCAGGTCACAATTCCATTCGAACTTTTCCAATCCCCCGCGTTTAATGAGTAACGTCCGACTTCAACTTTTGATTGCTCATCCCTCTTTCTCATAAAATATGTAATGTTTGAAATAAAATGTATGGAAACAAGGTGAAAAATGCAATTGATATTTATATTATGGTGCCATATTTATGGCATGGTTCTTTGTATAGGCAGCTAATAAATCATTAAATTTTATTATTAATGAAGATTTTTTAAAGAGAGGCCATCCCTTTTTAAGCCTAGAATAACTACGCTCATAGACCACTGGCCTGTGCGAGGATCTTATCAAACAGAATAAGGGGGAGATTAGATACAGGACACGGTCGATGGTCACAGACAGTATCAGAACCTGCGCTATCTCTAACTCAGACTCAAAGTCAAACGTCTTACACTGCTCTTTCGTTTTACGATTAATTTAAATATTGTTGACTTCGTTTCTGAAGCGACATTCTCTCTCTTCGTCAGCTGTTTTAACCATCGAAATCTTATCAAATTCTCAACACGTCTCAATAGATATTTGATTAGTACTCAAATTCATATAAACTGCACTGTTTTATTGTACAAGTTTTCTTATAAAAGAGCATCGCAAATACCAAAAATTTCGGTCGTGTAGCACTTAAAACCTCTCAAATACGATATTTTCGAAATATAAGTTCTACATAAACGTAATTTCGTAATTTCTATATCTTAGTTCACCTGGCAGTTTCCGTCAAGTAACACAAGTGAATTCTACCCTTGTTCATACTCAAATTATCCGGAGAAAGTCGAAGATTCAACAGCGTTTCTTTATTTTTCCGTTGGGTACACAACTAGAGTAATCTTCAAGGTAATTCTAATGCAGTTTTTTCAATACACTCGTATTACAATGTTTAGTAAATAGCGACTTTAATTCATTTCAAATCTTTTCCAAAGAACCACTACTGCCACTATTAGAGGTGAAAATTTATTTTTTTCCAAAATAACACAAAAGTATTCACCAAAATCTTTTGTGACTCTTTGAACTTTAGCATTACTTGTCACATAAGGCAACCTCGAATAACACGGAAAAATTTTTAAATTTTAAGTGAAGTTGTAACATTTTATTGGCAATTTAAGCACTTTAATCCGCCTTTCGAAGGTAAAACGATTCTTTCAGTAAAACTAAAAATATGATACTAAAAAAAAATATTAGGGTCTTTTTCGAGTCTTTTTCGTTTAAGAGCCAGCACAAAAGACCCTAGCTTGCCTATTCAAAACTCAGATCACGCGCTGCTTGCCCGCTGCGCAGCGCTTTGCGCTGCTTGCTCTTTTAGAAAAAAAATTAACTCGAGCTTGCAAAGTCCAAGCCCAGATCAACTCACACAAAACTCAGACAGAACTAACGCAGGTTTCATTACAGTCAAAAGATAAGCGGCGCGCGTTTATCACTGATAAGATAAGACGAGTTTATACTAGAAGTAGTACCTGGACTACTTCCCTACGAACTAATAACACCAAAAAAATGATTAAATGCACTGTCAGTCAAGTATAGTATGTTTGTAAGGTGCTGGCCCTTAAACGAAAAAGACCCAAATATTAATACCTCTAATAATTCAGATACTATAATGTGGAAAAAACAGTAATCGACTTTTTATATTAACCTTTTGCAGACCTTACTTAATTTTAGTAAGTAGGTACTGACTTGCAGTGACGTCAGTACAAAAGGCTAAATGAATACTATACAAAAATATTATTTCTTTTACGTCAAGACTGAAACCTTCCAATGGTATTTTTGGAGTAAAGCATATTCGTGGAGATGCCACACATACCAAAGCGGCAATGACGAAATCGGCTCAAGATGTTTTCGATTGTCGAATAGTTCAAGGTGGATGACGCATTATACAACCAGCTGACCTTTCCACATTCCATTCACTAATTCATCTGGAATTATAATTTTTGAACCGTTGTGAAAAGACACGAATAGTCGGACGAGACGTCATGATGCTGTTACGATACGGCAACTTCGGGTGTACTTAATTCTGGTTGGACTATAGTACATAAGTATGCGGCCGAGTACAGTAGTAGTGACAAGAATGTTGTTAACGCTGTGGTCTAGTGTTAAGTGGTACGTACCCAACGAGGGTGTTGAGATAACAACTTTTTGAGACTGGCTTTATCTCTAAGGAATAATATTTATGCTAATAGCATCGGTTTGACGACGTGCATGGTCCCTTAATTTGATTGCCTCAGAGGCCGGAATTCTTCCTAAGTCCAGTTCTAACTTAAGGAAATAATGATAAATGTTATTAAAGGCAATCAGAATACATTTATTTATTTATTTATTATTACATGTATTTTCTTTTTTGAAGGAGAGACGATCCTTTTAAGGTTATTTTGATCATCCTCATGGGCCACTGGGCTGTGCGAGGATCTTATCAGACAGGATAAGAGGGAGAGTCGATACAGTACAAGGTCGATGGTATAGATGAAAAGTGTTACGGACGCAGACAGGATTTGAACCTGCGCTATCTCTCAGATCTAAAATCGGCTTAGTTCGCTCGGTCATCGGCACTCCCAGTAAGATGACCAACACTTCTGCTACAGAGTCTGAAAAAGTCAGTTTCTCCGTAGAGGTCCTTGGCATGTATAAGTAGGGTGAATTAATCAGTGATAAATATTACCCTTGTGAAAGTGAATTCACCGGCTATTCTATAATTGATTCCCTTCCTATTTATATTTTGCTAACATCCTTTTCCTTCGTAATGTTGAAAACTGTTGACAAAACAAAGCATAATTAATTAATTTGCAAATTAATTTACCAAAGTACACCTAATAAAAATTAGCTTCCACACGTACATTTATTCATTAAGTATGGGAAAGACGAAAACAAAAACAGAAATCAACATCAATTTCATTCTTGGAAAGCCGAATTAATTCCTATTCTATAATTGATTCCCTTCCTATTTATATTTTGCTAACATCCTTTGCCTTCGTAATGTTGAAAACTGTTGACAAAACAAAGCATAATTAATTAATTTGCAAATTAATTTACCAAAGTACACCTAATAAAAATTAGCTTCCATACGTATTACATTTATTCATTAAGTATGGGAAAGACGAAAACAAAAACATAAATCAACATCAATTTCATTCTTGGAAAGCCGAGAATTAATTCAAAGCTTTTCATGGTAGCTTGAACTGTATATAATACGATTATTTTATTGAAACAACTTTTCTTATAACCAGAGTTTGAATAACGGTTTAGCGCTAATTTCAGAACTATATAAAAAAAATTGTATGAAGTTCTGCAAACGTAATATATCAGAATATTCAACTAATAAATGTTGTTTTCCTGTTTTACTGTTATTAAATAAACACAATATCATGTATAAGAATAAAAACACATGCTACCTTACTTATTAACTGTTATTTCAAGAGACAGTTACTTTTAATTTTTTTAAGTTTACTCCTTATATTTTCTAACTTCTGAGATAAAATATACAGTTCCAGGAATGAGTGTTACTGGCGGCTTAATAACGTACCAATGAACAGAATGAAATATTAAACACATTTCATTTAATGAAGCACAATGAACTGAGTAAATGATTGACCAAGATGCTGACCACTCCACGAACCGTGTGGTATCCGAACCCTCAACGATTTTGAACCTCTTCTGTTACTGAATATGTTGTTGTAGTCTCCTCTTTGAATTGTATTACTATACAGTATGGTATGTTCTGTTGTGTGTGATTTTAACGTTTGTTGTGTTTGTTACAGCCATGGCGAGGATCTCATCGTCACGCCCTTCGCCCAGATCCTGGCCAGTCTACGTTCAGTCCGTAACAATTTCCTCAGCCTCACCAACGTGCCCCAGCAGAAGTAAGTGCACCAATACACATTCATGTATTTTAGTCTATGGCCTAATAAAATATAGTAAGTATTTGATTGATTAGTTCACTCAGGAAACGTCTGGAGAGGGTAGTTCACTATTCTAGCATTCTTGCATTAGACGTGTCATTAGGATACTACTCTCCTGGGCATGGCTGGTCTTGAGGGTTAGGTTAGACGTATCTCAAGATTTTCAACTTTTCAGCGATACACTGATATGCTAGCAACACCTGATTTCTTCAGTTATATATTATCTTTGGATTTTTCCCATTGTATACTGTTATCTTAACCAGACCAGATATCCTAGGTTAACCTTATCTTTGGAACTGTCCAACTATACACCGATAACGCAGCCACACCTATCCTCACAAATTGGACTTGACCTTTAGCCCTGTCTTGAGGTATATTATTATCAGCCAGATCTCTTTTCAACAAATCTCTTGAGTAGACGTTACCTTTGTATCACTCCAGAAATGTACTGATATCATAATCACCCGTTGGTTTGACGTTTTGCGCTCATATTTTAGTGAAACAATAAGGAGGATAGACCCAATTGTAGTTGAGAGAAGCATACATTCTCTGAGTTAAAAATTAGTCATGAGCCAATTTACGAAGGTTTTACTTTAGTCTACTTGTTACCTATCTGCAATTCATTAAATATCAGATATTGTAATATTGTTCTTTATCAATGCAAGTTAAAAGATACCCAGCAGGGATCACTTCTGGCTAGTTTACACCTTCCAGTTGAACCTACCAGTGGGCACAGCAAAAACCGATGTGTCACTTAAATTTGGCCAATCTTATGTCCAGGAGCGGCACATCAGTAACCGCAAATGTCGAGATTCTGGGATGCAAGGATAATTCAATAGGTACTGCGGGAGATGACTGTTGGAGTTGGTGGGATTCGTTCCTTAAGTATCAGAGGTTCTTGCTAGCCTCAACAAGGGTGTGCACCCCCTGCCTGTTTTAACTGCAGAGGCTGGTTCAGAGATGGCCTCCCCTTCTTCCGGGGAGAAATGACTTTGAGATTAGTGTCCTAATTGTCCCTCATGGATCTCGATAGGAAGCGGCCCCAAACCCCTAACCTTACCCATTTTGAGTATATTGTCACTCCGGAAGCAGCGCTAAGGTTCTTATAGGACTAAGTGCAATTTATAAGCTTATTGCCCTAAGAGAACAAATAAAGGTGAAAGATGAATGAACTTTGCATTGCTGAATCTTGGGAAATAAGCAGGAATTAGTCCATAGGTAAATCCTTATACTAGTATAAATAATATTCATTATAATAAAAATCTTTGATAATATGCTAGATTTACATGTAAATCATTCTGAGTTGTCATTAAATGTAGAATACATTCTTTAGATTGATACGTTATAAATAGACTTGTTATAGAGTTGTTTTCTTTCTAATATAGGTTCCCTTAACTTGGCCTTGTTGTGATTCCCCCACTTACGGAATACAATTTATCACGACCACGTGATCTTTGAAGGTTGAAAGAAATATTTGAGTGGATAACGCTCCCACTTTCCTCTTATGTTTCTTAAGTGCAGATTTATTTGCTTTTGGTTTTAAACTCTGAGATCTGTTGCAAAAAGAACCCTTTTTGAATAAAAAATCTCTGAAATCACCTGCATTATTAAATATTTATCTTGAACATTTATCTGTGACCTGTTTATGGTAGATATAATGCTAATTAGTTCTAGTTTCATTTCAGGTTTCCAATATTTCCGGGTAGATCTGAACTACTTTTGTTATTATTTACATTACATATTTTATCACATAAACAGTTTAAATCTGAATGCGTTCGTTCACTCGTAATGGGCTTAGTAAACATACTCTCAACAAAAAGCTTAATGAGTTTACAAAGCTTATATCGTATCTATTTATTTCATGTGTGCAAAACAAGTTGTGTGAATATACTCCAATGTTGAATCGATGTAAAATTACAAGTTTACTCATGTAGAAGTGAGCCCATGGAAGTATAAATACAAATTTTACAATCTAAAATCCACACTAACAGCAAGCATGAATATACTGTAACATTCTTAATAAAACCCTAGTTAATCCATTTATAGTCCACGTTGAACGTTTCATAAATATTATTTATTTCCTATTACGTTTACCCATTTCCATATTATTTGAAAGAGTTGATTCACCGTATTTAGTGATTATGTAGTGGATATTTACTCTCTTATTAAATCTAGTAATTATAAAAACTCAAATCAATTTTACTACAGACAAGATTTAATTTGGATGTGGATTCATTTATCAGAAACGCCCAGTTAACTTACAACACTAACATTGTTCAATCCACATTATTTATTTATTATTGCCAATTGTGTGAATGGTCTGTAACATTAGGTTTGGAAAGTTTCCAGGCGATTGTTTGTGAGACACTTCATGTATGGATTGGCAATCGAGGTGAATTGGCAGTCGAACTTAGACATCAGAACTTAAGACCCTAAACTTAAGAACTTTCTTAGATTCATTTTAAATATCAGCTTTATAACATGTTGTATGAAAAACATAATATTTGTAGGTCTTTCCCTATAGATCCACCCACATTTACCTATATTTTGTTGTTTAAGTCGCTTATCTAGAGAGAACAAACAAGAAATTGATGGTAGGGGTCGTGATAGCATGATAATGGCCACTTAGAACTCCCGTGGGTTGTTTGAGTTAGAGTCGGCTTTACGTTAGTACTTGCCATTAAACTAAAATACACGTCGTTAACTTTCCACCGGGGCTTTCGGAAAGTCTTGAAGGAAAGAATGAGATAAAAACAAAGTTTATTGTTACAATCAAGAGCAAACTGTTTTCGTTCAAAATGTTAAACATTCTGCGATGGAAGCGCTTCGAAACTGAGAGGCGTTCTCTGCCTGCAGTGCGGGTTCTATTTGTCAATCACGATTTAACGTTTGGATTAAATTGGTTCCGTTGTTTATAATGATGAGGAACTTTCACCAACGCCATCACTAAAACTGACGTTGCTCTGTATTGGTTATTCCTGGCCGTATACATGACTGTTGTTCTGCCAACTCTCTATTTTTGGAATTGTTTGAATAATGTGCCAAGAAATTCCAATCGTACTCTTGAAATCGTGTTCTTACGATATTTTCGGAATGACCCCACTGAACTTATCAATCGAAGATGTAGACTCAAGTTCAAATACAAGAGTACCTCCCACGCATTGCTGATACAGTTTGGTGCTTAATAAATGAACCCAATTCGTGACACTTGTTTAAAGTAATTAAACTGAATTATAAACTTTGTTTTTTAATTCATAGAATCATTTTAGTTTTCTTTGCTAACTTCAACAAAATAATACGATATTTTTTTAGTAGTAAACATTTTAATCATTTAAATGGGTAGTTACATCTACATAAGCATACATGTAAAGGATGATGCATGAGACCCAGTATTACGTTTTTAATTTCTTAACGCATTGTAAAAGTTTTAATTTATTATATTTCTACGTATTTATGTTGCAAAAGTATATTTATTTACTATTTATATAATTATTTATATCGTTATTATTTCTATACTTATCAAAAGATTTAGTGTTTACTCAGAAATTAATAAATTATTATATTAATACTTCGTACTTGTGCTTGTTTATAATGTCCTTCTGTACATTTTTTATTACACATAAAAAAATAAACAGTCGGCCTATAATTATTTTTTAATATTGAATGAAACATGTTTCTTAAATATTTTATATATATACTATTAAGACAAAATAACATAGCAAAATACTATTAATATCAGATATATTTGAGATATAAACTAATAAATTATTTTAATACTGACTATGCAGCTCGCTAGTTGCCTTGGTTTTGGCGTTGCATTATTCACTGCATAATTGATGTTTCGGGAACATTTTCTAACAAGGTTAATATTTTGAGAAAGAATATTGAGTTTTCTGAGCAAACCATATCAATATTTTTGTGAAAGAGAGTATACAAGGTTATACCTGTACATACTTATATTATATTATACCTGTACACTGTTATACAAATGCATAATACATCAAATTAACGTAAATAGTTTTTCTCCCGGAATCGGGTACTTTTTATAATTTTTATTCTGGCTTATCTTACCAAATTTAGTTGAATTTTTTTGAGACAATGGTCGATCCCCTAAGGGAATTTTTAGAATTTAATTTGGTATTACTTCATCATTTCCTTAATACTTTGATAAAGTCATACAATATTCATTAAACACTCGTTATCTAGGTAAAAATGGATGGATGAGAACTGGCAGCCCACGAATAAGACACATGTAATTACAATAAATGGATACTAATTTGTAAATATTTACCGCCCAGGGAAAGACAATGGTATTTGGGAAAGAAACTTAAATCCTAGATTAAAAGATGACTTTTCTTATTATTATTGACGACGTGAGTGTTATCGGTTAAAGTAGCATAGACGATATCGAATATAATTAATTGGAACGTAAATATTATTTAATGTATTTCCAAAAACTGTTATATGACTCAAAAAATTTCAATTTTTTCCTGTTTGTAATAACATGTGTATTCTGGCAAGCTGCTATAACGTTATAACCGTGGATAATTTCTGGATTACACGGGATTGTCGTGGCCCGGAGCTGCGGTCGCGGCTGCTATCTTCGGTCGGTGATCCATCTTCTGCCGCGATACCGCGTGTCGGGATGAGCACGATAACAGATTATGGCTGTAATATCTCCTTGTTGCCTTCACCAGCGACGTAGTTCATTACTGTACATGTACACTGCACACGGTCCTAGAAACTTTGTGTGGGAAGATTGTTATAACTAGAGCAGATTTGTTTAACACATGCCGTCATAAGTTACACCGTTTGAATCTACTCTACATCCTACTGTCGGCGAGACAGGAGAAGATAGGCCAGCTCCGTTACGGATGTATTGTGTAAGGTATCTCCCGCATTGCAGGGGTACCTCCACTTTGATCATGAACAACTCAGACAAGCATAATTAAAGTTGCGGAAAGTTTACAAGAATTTATTTTTTAAAACGAGTTCACCTCCTGGCTTGCCGTCAGTAAAATATGTAAACGAATTTGTGCTGTTGCAGTTTTAGCTGACTGCAAACACTAAATCAAAAAAATTCAAACGTTTTTGTGCCTTTTTGAGGATATTCAAATTCACAAAAACTGCTTTTATGGACACCAACCCCTCCACCTTGTATTATCAGGTGAAGTTCAAGAGTATATTTTTACTCTATAACTCTTAAAAGTTAATTATTAATTACGCACTTATTTAAGGGCTTTTTTAGCCTCGATTAATTCTTTGATCTATTATTAGGGATTGAGTCTCTAACAGGTGACTCCCTATGAACTATTAGTCCTCTGACAATATGTTTTACCAACATCTTAACAACTCTTTATAAAACCGAAAATTGAAACACTTAACACAAACGAACGAAGAAATAAAACGACATTAAGTTAATATTTATAGTTATATGTATGGCGTCCAACTCTTGAATTTGGATAATCAGATGGTAAATAACTTGTGGTATTAGTGTGGCATCGTATATAGACAAAATGAATAATTAAAATAATATATTAACTGCATGTTTTGACTATTCTACCCATGCACTTATTCACTTGTTTATATTTTTTTCGTTTTAAATAATATTATTTTATTCTACTTTTCATATGAAAATTGTATTATCATTCTGCTAAAACAAATATAAATAATAACCCAAAAAGGATAGTCTCAAATAATTAAGGTGAATGCAATATACTTCATAGATAAGAATATTCAAAGAACCTGCGTTTAAAGTTGGGCTGCCAAATCGAAGGTTCTATCTTGTATCACCTCAAGTGTCTGGAGATGTGGGTTAATCTAGCCTTAGAGAATCTCTGGGAGTGGCAAAAGATTCTAGTTTTTAGGAATACTTAGCATGTAAATATTCCAGGCCTATACTAGTTCCTGCTTACTGGAACCACTTTATCTTACGACTGCTCTAGGAGCTATCGGTTATCTTTATTATCTGGTCTCTGATAGACCAAATGTGGTGGGCCTCGACCTCTGAAAGTCTTCTACGCCTAGTGACCTAATTTAATTTCTCGTCTAAGAAGGCGCTCTGGAAATACAAGGCAACTGTGACCTGACGGCCTCTGGTAGCCAGTGGGATCCTAGATCTTAAAATTATCGGAAGCAGCTTATCTTAAAAATCAGCATTCCCATCAGTAATGTAATGGCACCACAGGAATTTAAACAACTAGTGCATGGACGGCCGAGGTTGAAGGTGAACTGTAAAACTGGATATTTAGTATCTAGGCGCGTATTTATTTTTTACTGTTAATAATCTAATAGTTTTTAATTTTCTGAATGATGTTTTTAATGTTTAACAACAGTTAATATTTTTGTTTCAAAATAATCATTCATGTGGCGCTACGAGTTTAACTAGTCATACTGTACGCAGTATCTGATACCGATTATGAGCCAACGTCCCACACTGGACATTATCCCTCTAAGTGAACATGGTGATCTCCAGCACTCCAGTGATTAGGTAGGGTTTGGTGAAAGTAAAATTTGTAACAGCGGGTTGTTGGAGAGGAGTGTAGTTATTACACCGCTAGTGCCAATGAGGCCATGCGATACTCACTGATCGATTATAGTAATTGCCTAATGATACACAGTAATCGGCCGACGCGCTGCACCACAGTGGCAAATTGGCAATTGCCCAGTAGGTCGATTATCAAACACCATGAAGACCTTGTCTCCCAGTTCTATTTATGACAGATATAGCATAGCCTCTTAGTGCAAATTGGCAATTACCTAGTAGGTCGATTATCAAACACCATGAAGACCTTGTCTCCTAGTTCTATTTAATACAGATATAGCATAGCCTCATAGTGCAAATTGGCAATTGCCCAGTAGGTCGATTATCAAACACCATGAAGACCTTGTCTCCTAGTTCTATTTATTACAGATATAGCATAGCCTCTAGTGAAAATTGGTAATTGCCCAGTAGGTCGATTAATCAAACACCATGAAGACCTTGTCTCCTAGTTCTATGTAATACAGATATAGCATAGCCTCATAGTGAAAATTGGTAATTGCCCAGTAGGTCGATTAACAAACACCATGAAGACCTTGTCTCCTAGTTCTATTTATGTAATACAGATATAGCATAGCCTCCTAGTGAAAATTGGTAATTGCCCAGTAGGTCGATTAACAAACACCATGAAGACCTTGTCTCCCTAGTTCTATGTAATACAGATATAGCATAGCATAGCCTCATAGTGCAAATTGGCAATTGCCCAGTAGGTCGATTATCAAACACCATGAAGACCTTGTCTCCTAGTTCTATGTAATACAGATATAGCATAGCCTCATAGTGAAAATTGGTAATTGCCCAGTAGGTCGATTAACAAACACCATGAAGACCTTGTCTCCTAGTTCTATTTAATACAGATATAGCATAGCCTCATAGTGCAAATTGGCAATTGCCCAGTAGGTCGATTATCAAACACCATGAAGACCTTGTCTCCAGTTCTATTTATTACAGATATAGCATAGCCTCCTAGTGAAAATTGGTAATTGCCCAGTAGGTCGATTAACAAACACCATGAAGACCTTGTCTCCCAGTTCTATTTATTGCAGATATAGCATAGCCTCATAGTGAATTGGCAATTGGTAATTGCCCAGTAGGTCGATTATCAAACACCATTAAGACATTGTCTCCCAGTTCTATTTATTGCAGATATAGCATAGCCTCATAGTGCAAATTGGCAATTGCCCAGTAGGTCGATTATCAAACACCATGAAGACCTTGTCTCCCAGTTCTATTTATTACAGATATAGCATAGCCTCATAGTGCAAATTAATTGGCAGTTTCCCAATAGGTCGATTATCAAACACCATGAAGACCTTGTCTCCTAGTTCTATTTATTACAGATATAGCATAGCCTCCTAGTGCAAATTGGCAATTAATTGTCCAGTTCTGCCAGTTGTCAAATCCCATGAAATCCTCATCTCCTATTTCTATTTATTACGGATATAGCATAGCCTCCTAGTGCAAATTGGCAATTAATTGTCCAGTTCTTCCAGTTGTCAAATCCCATGAAATCCTCATCTCCTATTTCTATTTATTACAGATATAGCATAGCCTCCTAGTGCAAATTGGCAATTAATTGTCCAGTTCTTCCAGATGTCAAACTTAATGAAAACCCCGTCTCCCATTTCTATTTATTACATATATAGTATAGTATCCTATTGAAAAGAGGCAATTAATTGCCCAGTTCAACCGATCGCCAAACACCACGATCGAAATGTCGACGAAATGTCCCAGGTTCATTTATTAAGTATAGCATAACTTTTTCTTGCAAATTGGCCTACCCAGCTCAGTCGATTATAAAAACTAGACGTTTCCTCTTAGTCATATTTACTACAAATATAGCAGAGTCTTCTAATGTAAATTGAGGTGCTCTTTATTTATAAGAAGTTGATTGTGAATGGAAGACAAGTTGAGGTACAATAAAGGAAAAGCAGGCAATGGAGTGACGATGAAAGGAGAGCCAAGAGGTTGTTGTAGAGAACCCTTACAGAGCTCGCTTGAGAATTATGTTCATACTTCGTGTCTTGTAACTTAATAAGTTTTTATCTCGATAACTGCCATAACCATAAATTCCATGTTTTTACGGTGCATTTATGTAGTAAAATTCTTATGCTAGTTCTCTCTAGACATTCTTTGCTAACATACTCATTATTGGTTTCCAAATGAGGGAGCAAAACATAAAAAATACAGACAGTTTAATAATATGTAAACGTGTGTATGAGGATAAAATTTGTGAAGCATTTGTGAAGCCTATCACTTTTGGGGGTGGATATTTTTATTTCTGTCTGTATGTCATTCTGTTAGACGAGAAAATCAAAGAATAAAAATATATTTACACAAAATTAGTGAAATAAAATGTCATTATATAATCGCTCGTAGTAAATCAAGTAACTAATGAACTAATGCTGTGAACTTGAAATATGACATGCAACCTCAGCGAAGCCTGTCATAATAAATAAGTTATATCAAGTTTCCATGCTCTCATACACAACATTACGAGTACGTTTTTCATGCAAAGCTTACCAAATAGCAGAATTAGTAAATGAAATTATTCCTCCCAGCGGCTACACATACTATCCTCCAGAGAATAAAGTACATTTTACTCTTAAAAGTAGTTTTATCTCGTCATTGTTTATGACCGGAATCTAAATATTACTTTTAAAAAACGGCGAATATGAGGAATGCGATTAGTTTTTGTTAATTTTTTTAAAGAAAATTAATTTAATCATGTGTGTTCAGCGATATTTAATCCTAATATTATTATAAATGCGAAAGTGCCTTGGTTTTTTTTTCTCACGCGTAAACTACTCAACCGATAGTACTAAATTTTTACAAGAGTGTTCTTACGATTCATGGGATGAATATAGGCCTATTATTATTTCAAAATTCCCTACGGGCTACGCCCCACTGGTTTTTGAAGTAGCGAAAAATCCCATCTTGGTGTCCAAATTATGAATATGTATTGAATGATCCTGTCAAATGTAATTAACTGTTCTGTGTAAACATTTTATTATGATGGCACGACAATATTTTTATTTAATTTAATCACTATTTTAATTGTAGTATTTATATTTCATAATCAAACTTTAACAGGTGCTAAACTCCTGTTCTTAGTCCTAAGATATATTTATATTTTATTCATCGTGACAACAAGGCAAAATCAACAACTATGGCAATATCTGAACAAACGAATATTGCAGAAGTAGTTTCCTGAGATCGAGATATTTAAATATTTTCTTGGTCGGTAAATTTAAACTAAATTGACCGTTAAAAGCCTGAAGAAGACGCATTTCGGTTTTTGGCTGAAGTAGGCTTCTCGGTTATACTTGTTTATGTATACTCTATATATCAAGATAACGTGAGGAGTTCTAATATGGCACTGGAAATGTCTTAAACCGGAAGTTAACGCTTTTTGACCGAAGTAGGTTTCTCAGCCTTATGTAGGTAAATGTATTTCCTTCGTCTGGACAATGAGACAAACTCGTCCATAGCGCTAGAAATGTAATAGTCCTAAAGTAGACCATAGTAGCTGGTAATAAGCGGTGTTTTAATCAAAGTAGTTTTTAAATCAATAAATAGGGATTAAAAAAGTCAGCGACGAAGATGCTTAAAATAAACTATTTACTTTTTCGACATCAGAGACAGAGTAGAAAATATAGGTGAAGAGTGTTATTCTTATTATCTCATCATGATATCTTCCGATGACATGACTCCAGGAGTCAAGTCTGGAACAGCGTTACATTCTAGACGCTGCACTAAGAGGAAGGTGGACTGGAGCTAAACTAAACATTCACAATGAATCAAACTTTCCCACCATAGCTACGTTATGTGTAGAAAACTCTGTTGCTCCACCGTGGGTAGAGATCGTGTCTTAAACAACGCAGTACACTCAATTATACATCTGATGAGGCAAAGAGAATACATTCTCACCTATATTACAATATTTTGTTCTCCGTGTTCTCTGATATCGAAATGATGTAAAGCATTTCAGCTCGTATCCTCCGTTTTACCTCTTTAGATGAACATGACTCCAGATTCCGGGAGTCGAGTCTGTGACAGCGTCAGATCGTAGACGCTGCAGTAAGAGGAGGGTGAACTGGAGTTAAAGTCAACATTTATACCAATACGATAGATCAAATTAGAATCCATTTAAAGACATTTTTCTTAGAATACATCGAGGTTTACTTTTAGTCTCGTACATTTCTGATACTATAATACAGATACTTTTGCCACGTGAATCTCATCACTGGTTTCTCCGAAACCGATTACTTTCTGCAGATTCAAGTATTCCATTCCAGCGTCTCACATTTATCATTCAATCCTTTACTTTTAACTCCTTGTTTGATTTTCACCAACAAGAAAAGTATTCTTATAGCTATTTTCTTTCTGATACTTTGGCTACATTTACTACTATGCAATATGTTAAAATGTTAAACGATTGAACTAAGTTTAACTCGATGTTACTAAATAGAAATGAAGTTTGACACAAAACTATTATCACACGTACGGGCATAGATATAGGTAGACAGACGTACAAAAAAAGTTTTTCCAGCCTCTTGGGAGACTAATCTAATAATGCTACTTAAGTATATAAAATCAACCAATTTTATAAATATCACCCATACACATAAAGCATTTTTTAAATATTATTTCTCTAATCTTTTATTTTGAATGCCCAATGTTAAAAACTCTCTCATTAACAGTTAAGAAGATTTAATATTATATATATATATATATATATATATATATATATATATATATATTATATATATATAATATTGATATATATATAAATATTTGATATTATATAAATTAATATTTATATATATGTAATTATAATCAATATAAATACTTATATTTATATACACGTATTTAAATCTTCTTAACTGTTAATGATAGAGTTCTAGTATGATATATATATTCTATTTTTGCATTTTTGTATTACATTGTTGTTATTTGTTTCTTATCACACATCACAAAGTTTTACACTTGCTCATTTTTATATTTAACTATCTATTATTATCTTTACCTTTTTTATCTTTTTCTTGATTTTTTGTTAACTAACTTATATTTCTTACTTATTTATTGTTTTGTTGATTATTTATTACTTAATTATGTAATTAAATATTATTAGTGTAATTAATCGTAATCCATACTCTTTTTTTGACTTATTTAATTTGGCTAACTGATGTAATTCTGTTGGAAGTATAAATAAATAAATTCGAATTTGATATTCACCGTAATTAAGATATTTAAAATTCAGTTCCACGTCTTTTAACTTATATCATACCTCGTAATATACTCGTTCTCACGATTATAAATTCAACTAAAAAAAGTTGAACATCAATGATTGCTGTTACTGTAAACTCCAAATCTACTCTGACTCTGACGTGATTCTTGGTATTAGATTGGTATTAGATAGACCTTGACCTTAAAGGCAAATGACTACTGAAGGCAGAGGGGTCTGGTAACCCATATTGCCAAAAAGCACGTCTGTTAGTGGTAACAAGATAGGTAAGTGAGGTACTAACGTGGGTGGGTAGGTGACGAAACGCCGCACCGGAGAGATGAAACCACACCTGACACCCTCCCACGCCTGACCTTGAGCGGCTGATGTGTGACGCGCACCTTGTTAGCGGCTTAATAAGATGCCGCACCTGGGTATGATGCTGGTGATGGATTGATTATGGCTTCCTGATTCAGGAACTAGTCGTTTGAAGTCACTTCCAATTTCTCCTGTACTTTATCTTTTCTTTTGTCTCATCCATATGGACGTTGTCTTACTAGGAGTGCGCGTAGTCTTCCCACAAATGGAAGATAAATATTATAAATTAAAACTTTTTAACAAATCGGCTCACTATAATGAGGTAGGTCAGTTCCTAAGCCCGTTACGCTGAAAGTGGATATGGTATTATTTATAGTCCAGCAGCCCAGAGCCAACTTGCATCGTATAAGCACACATCATGATTTTCCTGAAATCGATGGACACATTTCTCATGAGAAACAAAACAATTGCTGCGTTAATTTTGACGGGGGTTGAAATAGGAGGGTATCAAAGAGGTTCAACATTTCAAAAAATCATTAGATCACATTTTTTTATCTTGATAAACAGGAAATTAGCCTTCAGGCGTATAAATAATAGCTACATGAGTATCAGACCACTAAAAAAAATGCTAAAACCCACCACTTTCAACCAAAAAGTATGTATTCATAGGGATGGCTGAATATGATTTAACTTTTGATTTCTTAGTTTCAAATGTTTCTAGCTAAATAGAAAAATACTACATGAAGAAATATTTGTATTTTATACTTCTAATCCTTTTAATACCTTCCCTTTTCGAACCCCTTCCCCGAATTAATGTGGGTGGCGATGGATTTGTTTCTTGGGAAAATTAATCTATTAATTTCACGAACAACTAGCTTATGTGCTTGTACAGTGCAAGCTTTTCGGCTTTTGTACTACTAGGCTTCACCACCCTCTAATACAATGATTGCTCCCTTGTTATAACTAATTATTTTGTTATCTTACAGACTGCCGTATAAATTTACCATTGGAATCGTAGGATGAATCACGTCATTCAATGATTTTAGTCCTCAGCGGATAAGAATTGTGTAGGCAATATTTCACTTCAGTAGTAGGAATAGATTTCAATTTCAGATTTAGAACGATACAATCAGCTTATGTAACACATACATACGTTGGGATGTGATTCTAGTTACTGTGTTAATATCCAGGGTAACAACATATGACGCGGTCGCTGGGGAAATTAAGTACGGCGAGAGGCCTGTGAAACTTCCTAGGATCTCCAATCATTACTGTTCTATGAAAACGTTTCATCTGGCCCGAAAAATGTGTAACCATTCATGTATGCAGAGGACAGATTCAAACGTGTGTGTAGGAGTCAGAGTAATTATCGCGAGTACCCCTGTTAAAGCAGTATTTGATTGATGGCAATAATTAGGTAATGTATTCTCCCTAAGCGATCAATTAGGTGGGAGTACTTCTGGAATAAACGTCATCATGCAGGTGCTCATCAGTGTTTTGTAAGAAATCATTCTTATCATAAATATTTATCTCAAGCTTGCTAAAATTGTATACAGGGTGTTTCAAAATTACTTTTACAAATTGTTGTAACAGGTTTCTTACTTTTAAAAAACGTTACAGAGATGTATATCCGACGATCTTTTATTTTCGAGTAACTAATCAAAGTTTGCAGTTAAATTGTTAGAGTTCATCACGGTATCAATGCATATAAAATACTGGATATGTTCTCTTCTTGCTTCTAAACAAGCGTGAACTTGGCTTTTGCACCCTTTCATATACCCATAATGGTTTAAAATAGTTTCCCATAACATCTGGATGAAGTTTAACGATTCTGCTTGTCTAATGAATGGTGGCACCAGAGATCAAAATCCTGTATTGAGGCCTAAAGATACGTTCAGGCCAGAAAAAACGCCGTCCTCTATCAATCCATCGGTCATTACTGAGTATCTCGAACAAGGAAACTAAATTTTTCTGGATCTCCATCATTAACCATTTCTTCTTATTTGTAAAGGGCACATCTTCTTGTAAGCCAGAGGCTGCCTAACCTACAATACGGCAATCTACTTCAATGATTCGAAGCCTTCTAATCAAAAGAAAAATTAAGTAAAAGGTCTTATTTTACCAGGCGAAGGGCTATGAAGCCCTCTGTAACACTTTACCTGGGAACCAACGGCTTAAAGGTGACTTCCGAACCACCACAAATGGCCAGGCAGGCGGACTGCTTGCAAGGTCAGGATCGCTCAGCGGTCACCCATCAAAGCAGCAGCCACGCTCGACGTTGCTTTATCAGGTTATCTTGCGATAAACGTTGTAGCAGCTACACTGCGCCATACAGAAGCACTGCACTGCGCTAAGTATTGGTGCTAAAGAAGATAAGTTTTTGGATAGTGCTTGAAAACATTTTAAAATCCCTTTCCTGATATCTCGAAAACGAAGGATTTTTAAACATATTATGTGTGTATGCATTTTTATTCTCTACATGTCAGCAGCCTGTTACCAAAGTTTGTATAAATATGTTTAAACACCTTGTAACATTACCGATATACATTAACAAAATATCATCAATGTCTCCATCAGCTAATGCTGCATGTTTCATAGTTTGTAGATAAGATAAAGCCACATTAACTAGTGAAAGAATCCTAAATGTGTAATGTTTTATGAACAGTAGTAAATTCTCAATTCTACATTCATATCCTAATATTGCATATTCTCGTACTATAATCCTCTTTTGGTACGTGCTGTACGTATTTCAATTTAATTCTGTTGACTGTACACTTTCTCTAGTACATTTTGACAATCCAGTATTATTTATTTGTCATCATTGACTATTTCAGATTAGTTACTTTTCAATTAACTTATTTTCAGTGTGCATTTAGGCAATTGGGCGGAGATCATTCAAAGTATTTTAAAGCTTAAAGCGGAAGATGATATAAGCCTGTCACTGTCCAGCTGGGGATTGTTGACTAACCTTTAGAAAGTAACATTATCACCCTGTCTCATAAGTTAAGTAGTAAAGTGAGATGCCATGACACATCAGGAGGGTGTTACAAAGACCCGCCCATCATAAAACACTCCATAATCACATTTACTTGATAGCCTTTGTTTCAAATCTATTGCTCTGAATTATTTATATAAAAGGATTGACGGTGATGAAATATTAAGTTACCAAAGAAACCATGGAATACGAAAAGACCATTCAAAGTTTGATCGTGTATATACATTACGCCTATTACAACGGTATATATATTCTACCTTTTTCCAAGGGAATAGAGGGGGGTCACTTTAAATATTCAAATTGCAACCCATATCTTGCTTGGTACATGTCATATTAAAGATGAATTCATTAGATGAAGACCTTTAATATGACATATCACAAAATAGGGGTTGCAATTTCAAAATTTAAAGTTACTCCCTTTTACCCTCCCCTACCCCTCTCAAAAGAAGGGATAATTTTTGTACCATCAAAAAATCCAAAAAATCATTCAGTAAGTAAATCCAAATTAAGTAAAAAATATAGTAAAGGTTGTACATAAATTCATATCTCAATCCGTTTGGAATATACACAGGCGTATCAGAACTTATTTTCACACTTAGATGTAAGGGGTTGTTTGCCCATAACTTTTGCTAGAATTTTCATAGAGATGTTTTATTCACGTAATTGTGTTTCTTTTAAATTTACCTTTCACATGAAATGCCACAAGATATGGGTTGCGGTTTGAAAATTTAAAGCGGCCCACGCTATCCCTTTTGAAAAAGAGGAGGGATATTTATATCCTTCAAAAAGTCAAAAAATATATTTTAATAAATATCATGAAGATCGAAATCTCAATCCGTTTCGATTATATCCAGGTGTATCAGGACTTAATTTACACACTCTATATATAAATACCTTTTAATCACTGAAGTGGAACCAGAACGTTTATGGTTTTATCTATATATTATCTACTTGAAAGGCTTTCACTTCCTCCTTTGTCCCTTCATTTTTATTTGAGCAGTTGGTCGCTTAAGTAGTGTACAAAATATTTGATTCATGTTTATTTCGGCCTATTTATGGATCCCCATAGTCCATTTTACTTAAGACCGGTTAAAATCACATTGCTCGGTATTAGGTAAATTAATTAATTATTTCACATTTTGTAATTATCAAATAGATCATTTAATAATTAGATAATAATAATTATTATTATTGTAACCATGAATAGTTTCCGTTTTGTGCACGTGTGTTTTTTTCAATATAAAAATGAAAATAAGAATATAATACTAACACTATTATGTGTGTTTAATGTGTGTGTAAAGTGTACACTGTTTACATTATTACCAGCTTTGAAAGATGTATGGTTGTATATTTAAAATATTACCTGTTTATAAATGTGGAAAATGAATATTTCAGTGTAGTTAACAAGACTTCATTATCACTGCTCATAAGCCTCATCGCATAGCGCAGCCTGAGACGCGCTCAAAGTAAGATCGTTAACGACGTTAGTTATACGATAAACGCGAGCCTGAGAATCCCCAGACCCTTGTTAACTACTTGGAATTTCTGAACTTTACCAGTTTGTCAGAGAGGCCTTTTTTCAGCAAGTTGAGATCCAACTACAACAGAGATAGCCTATTCCACGTGTAGGTGAAAAATAAATATAAATAATTAATTAAAGTATTTTTCCTTTCTGAAGCCAAAATATGGTAAATCAATAACTACATCACGCGATAGCCAAAGACTTATAGGAAAATAATGTAAATGTGATGAATAGTTTTGAAAAGTTTTCAAACATTTAGCACTGATATTCTGTATTGTGTACTCGGCTTTATGCGAATTTCATGGAATTAATAATCAGAGCTCTAGCAGACTGTGACTTGTGGTTGGTTGGCTGCCATCGCCGTCATTTTACGCTGGCTTGCAATTTTCCAGTGAGATAAGCGCGTTGAACGCCAACGTTTTTAACAAATTTCTGCTTTACAGTGAGATAAGCGGGTTGAACTCAAACGTTTTTAAACATTTTGTACTTTCCAGTGAGATAAGCGGGTTGAACTCCAACGTTTTAAAAAAAAATTACTTTCTAGTGAGATAAGCGGGTTAAACTCCAACGTCTTAGCAAATTTTTGCTTTACAGTGCGATAAGCGGGTTGAACTGCAACGTTTTAAACACATTCTTACTTTCCAGTGAGATAAGCGGGTTGAACTCCAACGTCTTAACAAATTTTTGCTTTACAGTGCGATAAGCGGGTCGAACTGCAACGTTTTAAAAACATTTTTACTTTCCAGTGAGATAAGCGGGTTGAACTCCATCGTCTTAACAAATTGTTGCTTTACAGTGAGATAAGCTGGTTGAACTCCAACGTCTTAACAAATTTTTTCTTTACAGTGCGATAAGCGGGTTGAACTGCAGCGTTTTAAAAACATATTTACTTTCCAGTGAGATAAGCGGGTTGAACTCCATCGTCTTAACAAATTTTTGCTTTACAGTGAGATAAGCGGGTTGAACTCCAACGTCTTAACAAATTTTTGCTTTACAGTGCGATAAGCGGGTTGAACTGCAACGTTTTAAAAACATTTTTACTTTCCAGTGAGATAAGCGGGTTGAAATCCAACGTTTTAAAAAATGTGTGCTTTCCAGTGAGATAAGCTGGTTGAACTCCAACGTTTTAAAGAAATTGTTACCAGCATTAGCTATCTGTATCGTTTTATATTTAAAAATAATATTTTTATGATATTCTCTTATTGAATGTATTTAGTTTTTGAACTTTGTTAGGAGTCAATTTGAGGTATTTTAATAAATTAGATTAATTCATAGTAATTCTTTTGTCAGTACCTCATCTACAGTCGCATTACGGTCTTGATCAACTCATTATGCATTATGAGTATTATTAAAATGCAGAAAACATGTGTTCTACATAGGTACCAGCAAGCCCGTACTCAAACCGGTTTCTTTTTATAATGTTATCAGGACCCGAGCTCTCAAGGGCTCCGCCACACATCTATTTTAAGGGACAGTGTCAACGGACGAGATCGCTCAACATAATAACGGTAACGCTATTAAAGGCTCAATTTTAAATATCGTTCATACTATATCGAAGAAACTATAATTATTCCTTTTAAAGTAACAGTCTTACTTATGATTTAACAATCTCGATCGTGTTTATTTACATTTTGCATTCAAGCGGAAAAGTCAATAATAGTTCCTCCGATGAAATAACCAATACCTCAACACTTACGTTCGGTCTGACCCGATGAATCATAACTGGAATGTCGATACAAAAGACGAATTAGTCAAGACAAAGTCAAAAAGTATTCATTACTTCTAACAAAAAGCATGTACATCTAGTTCATATACGTTTCCTTAGATGTAATACAATATACTACAATAAACTGCTATGTAACAACAGGTATAACAATAGGTTGGCTGTAAAACTTTATAAAATAATACTTGGAAATTAATTCCCAAAATAAGTAAAAATGTGTATGTTGGAATGAGTTTCCTGTAATATACCGCACTGTTATTTAATATTTTATTGTAGCTTAGTTACAATAAAAAAGAAATAGAATTGCTTGAAAAATAAATGTATAAATATTCTAAAACGAAAATTATTAATTGTTTATGTTTTTAGTAATTTATGAAAAAGAGACTAAAGATTTGTTTGGTTACATAGGAGAAGACTATGAGAGCTGCAATTATCTTAAAGTTAAATAAAATTACAATTAACGCCTTTTAAAGATATTTTTAAAAACATTAATATCTAAAAACTAATTTCAATCGGACAACTAATAGACTTATTATGTATACATGTTTAGAGTTCACTAAATAAATTAAAAACCATGCTTAAAATGGTCCAAGTAATAAGTATTTCCGTACTTATTTTAGCAACGTATCTTTAATCTTAATATCATTAATAAAACAATAAGATGTTGTCAATGGATGGTTGGTGGATGGGGCATGACGGGGGCCCGCCAAAGCTGAGTACGGCCCTGGGTACGAGTATGATAATGTGAGTTAATAATCCTTGTAGGCATACGCCCATCGACCTTACTCTTTATATAGTGTCCACACTCTACGCCTTCATCTAATGACAGATCACGAGTAGAGCTCTTTATGAATTGTACCTTTAATAAATGAAAACTCACCGACCACATATAAATACCTCCAAATATTTTAATACTAATAATTGTGCAGAAGATGTAACATGTGCAAGTTCAATATTTAAAAATAATTTTGTCTCTATTTCTATATTTTTTTAAGCAAACAGAGTTAATGACAACTTGTAGGTTCTCAATTATGCTTGTTTTGTGTCATATTTCAGTGTCTGCACTGACACTACTGTATATATTAATTAAATTAGAAATTCTAAAATCTATTTCTGGTTTGTTAACTAAATCGAACAAGTGCAACTATGATCCGAAATAGACCGGTTGACAACGAAATAAAGAATGGGAACCCACATCCTGCACAACCGCGGAGCGTGATTGGTTTCCACCGTTACACGAGAGTTCAATTCCAATTCCCACTCTATAATCACCTGTCAACAGATTTTCATAACGTCGGGCCAAACACGTATATTCCGCATTGCCCGGTCAATTATTCATTGCCGTATGAGGTATTAATTAACAGTTGAATACAAATCAACGCTATTGTACGCAGTTAAACCTATTTATTACTTCTTACTAATTACATACTCCCACAACAGCTATATTTCCCGCAATTTTCAGTTTCCAAATATAAAAAAAAGAAAGAAAAACTTCACTTTTTACAGTTTTGCAAACATATAATTAATTAAGGAAACAAGGATTTTTTTCGTTAATGATAACTCAGGTGGATAACTAAACTAACACATAACTTGTGTTGTAACACGATCTGGCATGATTTGTTTATTTGAAGCTATAAAGTAGTTATGTGTTAGTTTAATTTTCCTCCTGAGGAAGAGATCAGATAGCAGATCTCGAAACGTAGTGTTTACTGATTTCTGAAGTCACTGAACGAGGGCAAATATTTAGAAAAAAATTATATTTCCTTCACAATCAAAATCAAATTTTATAAAATAATATAATTAATGTTTTCAGGAGAGAAAATAGAAAATATCTACGTACTTTTGTTTATCTCATCGCCAAATTTACTAAACTTGTACTTATCTCTCGTTTCAAATATATTTCAATACTTTAACTAGAAGATAATGATAGTATAGTAATCGATCCTTATATTGCAGTATTTAGATTTGTACAAATTATTTATGTCTTAAATTACACAAAACAACTTCACTTTTTACAGTTTTGCAAACATATAATTAATTAAGGAAACAACGATTTTTTCCGTTCAGTGATACAAGAAATTAGTAAAACTACGTTTCGAGATCCGCAATCATAACTCTTCCTCAGGTGGATAATTAACCTTACACATAACTTCTATTGTGACACGATCTGGCATGATTTGTTTATTTTAAACTATAAAGTAGTTATGTGTTAGTTTAATTTGTCACCTGAGGAAGAGATCAGATATCAGATCCCGAAACGTAGTGTTACTGATTTCTGAAGTCACTGAACGAGGGTAAATGTTAGGAAAGAAATTCTATTTCCTTTACAATATTTCCATCGGCAAAAACAAATTATATAAAATAATATAATTAATGTGTCAGGGAATAAAATAGAAACTATACATAGTTTTTTGTTCATCTCGACACCAAATTCACTAAACTTGTACTTATTATCACTCGTTTCAAATATGTTTAAATACTTTTACTTGAAGACAGTGAAAGTGTAGTACAATAAAATTACTATACTTACACAACAACCAACAATAACACAATACAGCAACATAGGGATCAATATCCTTATGTTGCTGTATTCATATTTCTACAAAATTATTTATGTCTTAAATTACACAGTCTATTGTGGAGAAGGGAACTAATAATATATACCGTTTTCGAAGCGAAACAATAAAGTTTAACAATTAACAAACAAAAGTTTATTTAAATTGTTATTAACTATAGGCATGCTGAAATTTAGGATGCAAAACTCTAAGCAATGTGGAGCCACCGCGTTTTCTTTACATAACGTAGCAATGGTGAGAAGGGTTGATTCAATGTGAATGTTGAGTTTAGCTCCAGTTCACCTTCCTCTTAGTGCAGATTACATGAGTGAAGAGGCTACACTAAGAGGAAGTGAACTGGAGCTAAACTCAACATTCACATTGAATCAACCCTTCTCACCATTGCTACGTTATGTAAAGAGCTTTATTCTTACATTATTGCAATTGCAATCTTCCAATCTTTCCACAAGGTGGTGTGCTATTGAGTAATCTTAAGTTCTATTCTATTGCCAATATAAAATGTACATTTACGATCACGATATAATTTAACGATATGTAGCTATGATTAGTTCATGAGTTGTCGTTTATTCGTTCAAACAAAACACTAGCTATGAAAAATCCAAAATGAACTATGGAATTCGACACGTGTATGAATCTCTCTTCGTGTATTCAAGCCTAGCTGGGATGTAGTGCTTACTTTATAAATAAACAGATACAACAGGCCATCGAAGGGCTTAACTCGTGAACTATATATCGAACTGACTATAACATATATTGCAACAAAAATAATTTCTTTGTGATGTAAAGGAACGTGTGTACAAATTTTTATGGCTCTAGGGTCTTTTTATCTAGTTATCGCACAGACAGGCAGACATACAGATTGACTGCCCTTTGTGTTTTTTTCTTAGACTATGAATAATCTAAGAACCAATTTTCAAGTCGCTACGACATTTGTATCAAAGGTTATCGCACAGGCAGGCAGACATACAGATTGGCTGCCCTTTGTTTTTTTTTTCTTAGACTATGAATAACCTAAGTACCAATTTTCAAGTCCCTACGACATTTATATCAAAGGTTATCGCACAGACAGGCAGACATACAGATGGACTGCCCTTTGTTTTTTTTTCTTATACTATGAATAACCTAAGTACCAATTTTCAAGTCCCTTGGACCTTAATATTAAAGGTTATCGCACAGACAGGCAGACATACAGATTGGCTGCCCTTTTTTTTCTTAGACTATGAATAATCTAAGTACCAATTTTCAAGTCCCTACGACATTTATATCAAAGGTTATCGCACAGACAGGCAGACATACAGATGGACTGCCCTTTGTTTTTTTTTCTTACACTATGAATAACCTAAGTACCAATTTTCAAGTCCCTAGGACCTTAATGTCAAAGGTTATCGCACAGACAGGCAGACATACAGATTGGCTGCCCTTTTTTTTCTTAGACTATGAATAACCTAAGTACCAATTTTCAAGTCCCTACGACATTTATATCAAAGGTTATCGCACAGACAGGCAGACATACAGATTGGCTGCCCTTTTTTTTCTTAGACTATGAATAACCTAAGTACCAATTTTCAAGTCCCTACGACATTTATATCAAAGGTTATCGCACAGACAGGCAGACATACAGATTGGCTGCCCTTTTTTTCTTAGACTATGAATAACCTAAGTACCAATTTTCAAGTCCCTACGACATTTATATCAAAGGTTATCGCACAGACAGGCAGACATACAGATGGACTGCCCTTTGTTTTTTTTTTTTCTTAGACTATGAATAACCTAAGTACCAATTTTCAAGTCCCTAGGACCTTTATATCAAAGGTTATCGCACAGACAGGCAGACATTAATTACAGATGGACTGGCCTTTGTTTTTTTCTTAGACTATAAATAACCTAAGTACCAATTTTCAAGTCCCTACGACAATTATATCAAAGGTTATCGCACAGACAGGCAGACATACAGATGGACTGCCCTTTGTTTTTTTTCTTAGACTATAAATAACCTATGTACCAATCTTCAAGCCCTTAGGACTCTTATATAAAAAGTTATCACACATAGGGGCGGGTAGACAACGGCATTAAACAACTATCAGGTTTTTAACATTCGTATACTGTACTCCTTCAGTTACTCCGCTACTCCTTCGTATACAATGTTGTGGAACTTTCCAAACCACCCGTACTCCCCTTCCTTTTTCAACTCCACTTACAGACCATACACAGATTAAAAGTAATCATTCCAAAAGTTTATAACGCGTTCTTGAAACCATAATACGATCAACAAATATTCAATATAAATAAAAGTACGACAGCTGATGTATTGAAAATTACGGCATTTTTGTACCTATATCACTGACAAAAAAAGTTAAAATGTAGGATCAATCATATTTTTTCATTCATATGGGAACCGCAAACTTCTTTTAAAAATATTGGAGATACAATGTGTTTATAATTAGGAATATATATAAATAAGTATAGGAGATTAAATATGGTGCAGACCAGATTGGAATACGACTCGCGAATTACGTCGTATTCAGGGAAGATTTAATAAAAGATATTCCCTTTGTCGAGAGGTGTTTTCGCAGAAAAGTGTTTGAGCGACTGCGTGAACTGTCACAATAACTGTTCCCTTTATCAAAGGCTCTCCGCGAAGAATATAAACTGGGTAGGTGTGAGAACAAAGCGTGTATTTGTGACGCCTGTAGTACTTGTATAACCTTCTGGCAACGTGAATCCAAAGACAACCGCAGCTGTGCCGACGACTATGTTATAAGAGAACAGCTGACTTTAGCTCACTTTGTGTTTTCACGTGCCTCGGGTTACCTTGTGTTGGGTGTCACTTTCACACTGTATACATCCAAATCACCTATTATGCTAATTATCTCACTTTCAACAATCCCTTTCATTCAAAGGTAAAATTGTTAAATTATCTGTTACTCAATATTGAATATTGGCATCTATACAGTAACAGTCATAATCAGGTACTATAGGTATTTGGTGTTTTGCATTTGAAACTTACAGTATTTATAAATACGAAATGAAACTAAGATATTTAAACCGCATTTACTAACTAAAAATTAAATTTGAAATCGTTCTGTTTTCACTCTCCTATAAAAGTTACAAAAAAAGTTTGTAACTTTTTTGAAACTTACCACGCGAGCACGTACAAAATGACTAGAAGAAAAATCACACTGGAATAAAATGTTGAATCGTAATAATAAATTTTACGGATGAAAAATTATTTGTTATATTATTAAAAAAGATTACAAAATACCATACAAGTAAATACAGGAGTGTTGGGTATAGTTTTAAATTTTCAAAGTTGGTGCATTAAAATTGGTATCATTGTTAGTATTGTTAACAATTGTAGTTATTTTAATATTTAGTAGAACAAATTTTTATTATCAAAAATAATTCATGTTTATCATTTCTTATCATTTTGTAATACGGACTATGCAAAAACAAAAATGCACTCCTTTTCAGCTGTGGTATAAGTAGCCTCTGAAAGTAAAAACTAAAACCGGTCGCGGTTTGGTTGAAAAGCAATTAAATGGCGGTCATGTTAGAGCAGCAAAGGTCAGAACCGAAGTCTAATACAGGAGTGACATTTCATTATGAGTCGGGCATGCATAAATCATGAAGCCAGCTCCTGGCCTACAAAGCCAATCACGTTGTTGACACTGGCCTCGCTCCCGTGTCCGTTAGTTCCTAATATCGATTCTTTGTTTAAAGTTTCTTATTGGCGATGGAAGGTTTGAACGGACAACTAGATTTCGGACATTTGCCACCGTTATATGTTACAAAAGGTATAACACAATGTTTCGACGATTGGAATCTATCCTCTTCGTCAGGTGGGGGAGGTATTAATACATACAAAAACAAATAACAGAAAGAAGAAAAAAGGGAAAGAAGTGATTCAAACATACCTAAAAGCTACTTGCAGTCGATTCTTATTGTTAAAAAGTGTAATTTTATGTGTCAATTTAAATTACGATGCCTTGCGCTTAGTGTAATGTTTGAAATCTGACACAGATAATCTAAAATATCTAAAAATATAGATAGGTCTATAAAAAGAATAAGTATTCTTAAATGCTTATAATATTTCCTAAACTTCTTGTTATATAGATAATTTTTGTATCTCGAACTATTTTCGAGATATTGATTAAATGTCAATCTCATGGGAATAAATTATTAATTTAGTCGTCACAACTACCTGCTTCTTCCGATCGAGCCAGGGTTATTACATATAAACCTAGAATATTTAAACAAGCAGTCTTGTATCACTCCATATTTAAAACTTAATATACTGTATTATGTATTTTAAACAGTTGATATACTATCTAGTTTAAAGTCCGATATCAAATACAAGCGAGTCCGAAAGACTCGCAGTGCCGTACACCGGCACACGACAGACGTGAGGGGGCTTCCAAGTAGAGGTGGCGCAGATATAAAAACTGTGCAAGAATATTTCTGTCCTCCACTTGAGAGTCCAGTCACGAGTTGACAGAAGGCGTGGGATCCACCCTACCCCAATTAATATATGGCTCAAGCCACATGTACCTAGACAGATATAAAAACTGTGCAAGAATATTTCTGTCTTCCACTTGAGAGTCCAGTCACGAGTTGACAGAAGGCGTGGGATCCACTATTCCCCATTATATACAGCTCAAGCCACATGTACCTAGGCAGATGTAAAGACTGTGCAAGAATATTTCTGTCTTCCACTTGAGAGTCCAGTCACGAGTTGACAGAAGGAGTGGGATCCACCCTACCCCATTATATACAGCTCAAGCAACATGTACCTAGGCAGATTTAAAGACTGTGCAAGAATATTTCTGTCTTCCACTTGAGAGTCCAGTCACGAGTAGACAGAAGGCGTGGGATCCACCCTTCCCCATTATATACAGCTCAAGCCACATGTACCTAGGCAGATTTAAAGACTGTGCAAGAATATTTCTGTCTTCCACTTGAGAGTCCAGTCACGAGTTGACAGAAGGCGTGGGATCCACCCTTCCCCATTATATACAGCTCAAGCCACATGTACCTAGACAGATGTAAAAAACTATGCAAGAATATTTCTGTCTTCCACTTGAGAGTCCAGTCACGAGTTGACAGAAGGCGTGGGATCCACTATTCCCCATTATATACAGCTCAAGCCACATGTACCTAGACAGATGTAAAAACTGTGCAAGAATATTTCTGTCTTCCACTTGAGAGTCCAGTCACGAGTTGACAGAAGGCGTGGGATCCACCCTTCCCCATTATATACAGCTCAAGCCACATGTACCTAGGCAGATTTAAAGACTGTGCAAGAATATTTCTGTCTTCCACTTGAGAGTCCAGTCACGAGTTGACAGAAGGCGTGGGATCCACCCTTCCCCATTATATACAGCTCAAGCCACATGTACCTAGGCAGATGTAAAAACTATGCAAGAATATTTCTGTCTTCCACCTGAGAGTCCAGTCACGAGTTGACAGAAGGCGTGGGATCCACTATTCCCCATTATATACAGCTCAAGCCACATGTACCTAGACAGATGTAAAGACTGTGCAAGAATATTTCTGTCTTCCACTTGAGAGTCCAGTCACGAGTTGACAGAAGGCGTGGGATCCACCCTACTCCATTATATACGGCCCAAGCAACATGTACCTAGGTAGATGGACTTCACCATATCGTATAGCTGTTAAACGCTCAGAACTACTTTAAAAAATACTTTTAAAATAATGTTTTGTTAAAGCCAGAAAAGTTTTTCTAACTAAAATACATTTTGAGATTACCTTTCTTATGGCTTACAGATATTTTGGACAAGAGATCTTAGGTGTTTTTTTTTTTTGTACGAGTAATATTGTTTAGTATGAGTACTTGTTTAAGTGCTAAATAATAAATTCCAAAACTTCTATTGCAAATTATTTGTTGTGAATCAAATTAGTTTACCAATTTTGAGACTTAATTTTAAATTCGCTTGTAACGTTATAAATCAACATGTAAAAGGTTTGGTTATTTTTTTTTTTTAGATCGTTATTTATAAATATTAAGTACATTTATAATTGCGCTCTGTTTTAAATGGATACAATAAATGATGGGTGTTTATTTAAATCATGTCATTTAGAAGATCATTGCTATTGAATACAATATAAGCATCTTAACCCAACAAATTTAATTAAATGAATCACACTTAATTGGGGTATTTTCGAGTAGATAATCGGGTTTTCTTCTTCCTATAAATTAACATATAATTTCCCTGCATGATTTATAATGCATGTCGAAATTTAACATCTAAATTGACTGGGTTTTTGTTGATGTTTTCTGCAAAAAATGTAGGAGCCACAAGAGAACTTTTAAGCTCAACTCAATGCACCATTTAGAAACATTTAATCGTTATTTAGCATTACTACCTTATAAATACAACTTCCGTAGGATGTCTTAATTCGTACACCTGACCAATTCTCTAAAGCGATGCAACATTTAGAAGTTTTATTGTAAAAAAAAGTGTTATATCTCACATTATCCGACCATCTCTCTATCAAGGATTTTAAAATTATCCCTAAAATATTGGACCTCAAGTTACTTACAACATTCTTGAGTGCCACATAATGATAGTGTTTATACATGCGCAACGATCGTTACATAAATTAAGGTTAGGAAGTGACGAAAAGTCATTCTGTAGAAGTAAAACATTCGTACCATTAAAATTTAAAACCTTTTACTTCAATTAAATCTGAATACTAATAGTGAAGTATATAGAAATAAGTGGTGTCGCTACCGTAAATATTGCCTTAGCAAGCAAGTGTATTAGAAAAAATCTAAATTGTGATTGGTGATTTCCTTGTGCAAATAGAGGCATCGTTGTTAACCAAATTTGCAAACGTTGAAGTCCAATCTCTTCGGCCATTATTATATACACGTGGATAAACATCCAGATAAAGCTCATAAATCTAGGAAAGGCTTGCTTACCCTTAGTAATTCAGTACAATCCAAAGTTTCTTATGTACGAAAGTGTATTGAATGATTACAGTTTAAGTTAATCTAAAGAGTAAACTATTCTATTTATTTGTTTCGCCCTGAATATAATACGAAAGCCTTAAAGTGTCTTGAATCTTAAATGGTGGAATTGGTTTTTTTTGTAGAATTCGTTTTTGATAGGTCGCGGCTCTTTAATATACTGTTTCTGAATACAGGATAAATATAAACAATGCATTATTCAACGAGGAAAGATGTTCATTTGAAATAGAATCTAAGGCCACCATATAATCAGCCCCAAAAGGCGGTTAAGGTAAAGATATGCAGTTTTTACAAAATCTACACAAACGAGAACTGACGGGAGAGATATGTTTCTTGTTTATAAAACAAATATGATAAAAAAAACTTGAATTTGTCTTAAATTATATTTAATTAAATAATATAATTCCTTAAGCCACAGGTATATAAAAAGCTGTATCTCACTTAAATATTGTAAAAAACTCAATTTTAATCTTCATTCGTTTTTATTTGGGCTTGATTGCAAAATTACTAAAATTTTCTAATTGAAATGCCTAAACTCCTCGTGGATTGGTCAAACAGGTGTACTACGTCAGGGAACTTATTATAAAGGCTATGAGTTTAGAATAAAACATGCCGTATTAAAATAAATCGCTAGCGCCTACATAGTTGTGATACTTTGTCGATCGTTCTAATACAGAATAATAATATTTCGCCTTATTTGGCACGTATTATAATTTGAGTTGCATGTTTAATTTATATTTGGATGTTTATAGCTTCACCTTGAGTATAGAATAAAAATATGTAATACCATAAAGCCAGCCTAATAGGCCTTAATGTTACGTCTGAGAAGTCAATGTTGCTCAGAGTGTTGCGAAGTACGTCTGTTGTAAACCTAGAGTGACACTAAATGTCTTCAATGTCGATCAATACACTACAGCGCGTCTATCGCGGCTTCACGTGTATTCCTTTTGAATTCCCAAGTAGGGCATGTAACTTGTATGATTGCCCCACAACGTGAGCCCCTATTGAATCCCCTCCGGCTTCTTAGAAGCGTCATCAATTTCCCGCGAAAGTCGGGGTTTCTCCAACACCGGCGTTTTGTCACACAAAGTGAGGTTCGTTTTCCATTATTCTGTGTTTATCGGCATCTAACAGAATCAGTGATATTTTGTAGCTTCACAGTCGCTTCGATTGTTTTTTTCTATACTGTTATTGGGAAATGTAATAATGTATGACGTTTAGAAGCACCCAGAATCTGAATACAATAGCTAAGGAGTGGCAATGTGGAAACAATCTGCAGTAGGGTTTCAGATGCCACTTTGTGCGTTAGATGTCAAAGTTTCATCCTGATTCGTCTCAGTCAACCTTCTGCTTGGAAAGTAAACAGCAAAGTCTCTGAATCTGAGTTTGATGTTTGCTTTACAAGCAAAACATTGACAGTCTTCAACAGGTATGTTGTAATGTGGATGAGATCTTGTAATATAATGTTGGAACTTATATTATAATAATATTGTAGGAGCCGAGAGCCAGTACATAACTTTGTTTTTCTTATAACCGATCAAAAAATCTTCCCTAAGTAAAATATAGATCGCCAGCCGCGGTTATTTTGCGAAGATCAAAACAGGAGGGTAATTTGTTCTCAGGATGATTTTTCACTGGTTTGATACGTTTAAAACCGACTGTCAGAGACATAAATAATAGTTATTTCATCTTCAAAGATTAAGATACTGAAAGCCAACATTTTAATGGTTAAGTAACAAAGTAAAAAAAATATGTCTTATTTTACCAGGTGATGTTAGGACTAAGAAGCCTTCCGAACCACCACCAATGGCCGGGCAGGCGGGCTGCTTGCAAGGACAGGATCGCTTAGCGGTCATCCAAGCAGCAGCCTCGCCCGGCGTTGCTTATTTCGGTTATTTACCCGCTACACTGCGCCATTGGCCTAATGGTCTGTATATAGTTAGCTAATGCGGTTTTTACATTTAATTACGTGTCTGACTTTTGGTCTGACGTGTGACATGCTAAGAAAAATATAATCGAAAGAATAATTGTTTAACATTTGTAAACCTGTTGATGCCGTCCCATTTTGACGTTCACCAAAACTACCGCAGCTGACGTTCGATCCCTTTCTAACGGAAAATTATTTTACCGATTTCAAGAATAATCAGGTTGTGTGCTTATACAATGCAAATTGGCTGTCGGATTTTAATACTTTTTAAGAGGTATTTAAGAACTAAATTATATATTTATATTTATCTAAGTGAACGTGGACTGTTTATGTTTCCACTGTGAAACTAAATACAACATACCACGTATTTCTGAATACTTATTAAACTACCAGAACACCTGTAGATTTATCACAATACTTTTTTATACAAAACACTCGAACGTAAGAATCTATAAAATAAACATGAGGCGGCATAGCAATACAGTAAGGGTCGCCCTACAGTGTTATTTCTACTCAGGGTTTAGTACCGTAGTCCCACTGTTATGAGGGAGGAATTGAATTTGGGGAATAGAGATCAATCCACGATCCTTTCACATTTCCCAGAGGTCCATATACAGTTTTTAATCAAAAGGCAGATAACTGATTCAGAAGGTACATTTAGTATTAGTACACATTATATAGTATAATGACCATTTTATATCGTGGAGAAATTTAAACTTGTTTCCCGATAAAAAATGTTGAAACTGTTCAAACTGTTACTGGTTATTTGAACCTAGATTGTTACTTAGAGATCGGATTTTGGGGACTACATAGAGAACTTCGAAATTTGAGTTTAGGTTATTTTCAAGTCGTGTTTCTAGAGTCACATAATGCCCACACTGATACGTTAAGAATCCTGTACACTGATCATTATTAAACTATTAGAGGCGACGACATAGAGAACTTCGAAATTTGAGTTTAATTTTCCTATACGCTGATCATTCTTAAAGTGTTACAGGATGAAGGCGTAGGAAGGTGAATTTTTTCCCCTTTCAGTATTGTTGAGGATGTTCATGGTTCGGAATCCACGTGAAAGCATGAAATTTACTAGTAAAGGAGAGGCCTATCTCTTATCAATCCTTTTATCCACCCGTCCCCGTGTCCCACTGTTCTCTACGAGGATTTTATCAAATAGATATCACAGTACAAGGTCGATGGAACTGAAGAAAAGTGCTACGGTCATAAACAGGACTTGAGCTACGGTATTTCAAACTAAGATCCAAAGTCCGATGTCTTAGACCACTCGGAAACCAGCAGTCCATGATCCATCATTAACTCTCTCGGTTATATGACATTAATTGCTATCGCACGCAAAAACAGACTTTATCCTAGTTAAAACATAAAGCAACAGCTCATACATCTACTACGATACTTTATTCATATTCGCTGTATAGGTTATGTATGTGTTACCAATTTATAGATTGATAGGCCAGTTTGCTAAAAAAAAGGATTAAATTCATGAAAGTTATGAACTAGAGAGCTTTCAACTGACACAAATTAAATTTTGTTTTGAGTAATAGGGCGCTATTAAACTGTACAGATTTTCAGATAAACATATCATATTAAAACCAGAAATACCTGTACGGTCCTTTCGTCAAGAACGTCTCTTAAAGCTTCTTTAGCTAATCTTGGTTTTGGTTCTCGAAGTCAGCCAAGTAAACTAATATAATACAATACTTTATAATAATATAATTACTTGAGCTGCAGCTTCTACTTGATCCTTCTACTTTTCATGTGGATAAGTTTGATTAGATTTTGGATTTATATAAATTATGACGTTCGGCAAATTCTATTATTTCATTTCTATATAACATTTTTACCTTTTTTCCTTGCATAATTCCATTATTCAGATGGACAACAAATTTAAAAAGTACACAAGCTTTGCAGCAAGCTTCTGATGAATATCTTACGATATAAAATCAAATAGAAATCAATAGTTATATTTATTATACAGCTGCCAGAAACAGATATTGTTGAAAGGTCTTACACTTATCAAATCTGTCACTCGATATTAACTCAGAGCCACGAGCAATTTATCAAGCCACTATTGATCAGATATAAATTAGTCTGAGTGCCTAGTGCGAAATCCCTGGGCTCAGAACGGCCAATATTCCAGTGTCGGCGAGGTGCAGCTGGGCACTCACAACAAGACAGATCGATCCCCAGTCAGATTTTAATATAACCTGGAGAACTGAATAATGCTTCGTTCACCATTCTCAGATGAAACAGTCACTCTCGTTCTTATTGTTATATTCCAATATTGTCGTAGTTAGTGTGCATGGATATTGTTTCGATAAAATATCACGTGAACATTTTGAAGTGATCGAGTCACCCAACTACAACAACACTAACTAACTACAACTTGGCAACTACGTTTCTAATACTAAATCTTATTTCCCAAAACATTTTAAAGTCGAAATTAGTTACTACACAACCGCTGTGTAAATTAAAAAGTTAGGCCCCACCAACCCTCTTGATCCAATCTTTAACACTCTACTCCCTACAATATCTTAACTTTTTACTATTTACACAGCAATATAGGAGTTTGCTACACCCCTTGTTTCTTAAAAGTTTTCGTTGAATTTCCACAAAATTTCAAATATGTAGCTCATTTAATTGTGATGGTTGGGCTACTTGTGATGTCACATGTTAAAATTTCTTGTGACTATTCAGTCTGCTTACAAATTTATTTATTCTGTTAAGGTTGGCTTGCTTCTATAATTTAACACACGCCATATTCTTTGTTTGGATACACTAAACGGAGTAGCTTGCTTGTAGAATTTAACATAAACCATATCCTTTGTTTGGACACACTTTTAAGGTTGGCTTGCTTCTATAATTTAACACACCCCATATTCTTTGTTTGGATACACTAAACGGACTAGCTTGCTTGTAGAATTTATCATAAGCCATATCCTTTGTTTGGACACACTTTTAAGGTTGGCTTGCTTCTATAATTAAACACACGCCATATTCTTTGTTTGGATACACTAAACAGACTAGCTTGCTTGTAGAATTTAATATAAGCCATATCCTTTGTTTGGACAAACTGTAGAGGCAGGTTTGTTTATAAAATTTAACACACACCATAGTCTTTGTTTAGATTCACTAAACGGAATGGCTTGCTTATAGCATTTAAAATACATCACATTTCTTTGTTTGGAAATACTTTATTACCTTTTGGGTTTTTAAAACTTTGTAAACATAAGTTGTAAGGGACACCTGATTAGAGGCGCATAAAGTGTTCATTAAACCTGAGCTGTGTTTTGGGCCATTTATAACAAATTTTAAAAGTATCATTTCAACTTTTGGATTTCAGTATTAAAAAGCCATTTATGAGATTATTCATTCTGCAGTAATGCTAATAGTCAGTTATTTGGCAACCTTAAGTACTACAACATTATAGAAATTATTCTGCATACATTATGCAAAATCTTATGCCTGCTGTTTGTTGAATCTCATTAACATTCTTGTTCTTCACGTTATGGTCTTGATGTTATTTACAAACCTTTAATATGCAAATTGATTGCATTAAATGTATGATTATGTAATCTTCATAGTGGCCTTCCCCTGAGAACATGGAAAGACACTGATGGCGTATAAATTTGTTTTTATACCCTGTAATTTTGAAAGTTTGGTGATTAATTACATAAGGAAATTATTTTATTATGTGGTATGTAGAAAACCAAGGGTCCGAAAACGTATAAGCACTCGAAAGTTTTAATTGTGAAATTGGGTTGAGTTGTATGAATATATAGAGAAAATGTAATATGTAAATATATTCATCTCTGGAGATTGCAGTGGTAGCGCAGCCAGTTGCATGACAAATGTAGAGAATATGACTCGACCACAACTATTTAATTCCCCCTCAGAAATTATCACCCAAAATGATAATCACATTTATTGTTTCACTAGTTTTGATTCCCTAATTAACTTACTGACATCTACGTATAATTTGTTTAAATGAGGCCATGTATAAAATATTTAAAATTTTACGAAAAGAATTACTCTACCCATGTGAACGCTAATGATTTACCTGCTTCTCCTCAGAGGAACCATATAGAGGGTTTTATTTGGTTTGCCTGAACATCGGTGAAGTCTATCATTCGAGGGACTGGAAAAACTTAATTCCTGTCTGTCTGTCTGTCCGTCTGTCTATCTATCTGTCTGTCTGCTCAAACGATATCTCAAAAACTAACTGACCTATAGACTTGAAATTCTGTACGAAGCTTCATTTCTATTTTATCAACACAGAGTTCAATGATGGTGCATGTCACTCCATATTATTTGGCTGGATATTATCAAAAACATTTACATCGCTATTATGGGTAACAATGATGGCGACGATATATTTATAAACAGGTTCAGTTCAATCATATGAGGTTTTAACATGTAACATATTAACGCATGCAGATTATTCGCTCTGAAAATAGAAAAATTAATAAAGTCAATATTAAAAAGTTGGTGACGAGGTTCGATTTCAGTGCACACTTGAGCCGTAATAAACTTCAACCAAACAAAATTTGGTTATTGAACAAAGAATGAGTACGATTTAAAGTATTCATAGTATATATAAAATCACATCCACTTTTTATCCATCTGCAGGACCTCTCGAGAATTAAATGGGCTATAGATTTGCAATTTGCATGCAACGTCAGCGAAACATGTTATGCGATACTTAGTATGGCGTACTCATACATGGTTATGAAGAGTTTAGAAATGGGTTAGTTAAACTTTGAACATTCTCGGTCCCAGTAGAAACTTTGAGAACTCCTCGGTGAGGGAATACAAAAGTCTCAGTTCGGAGTTCAAGTTGTTGAGTGGTCATAGACATCAACAGGGACTGCAAAGCGTAAAACTGGAGAGCACACTAAGTTGAGTGGCATGACGTCTCGCTACAGCCATTGAGAGATCGTTACAAAGGATGTCTGATAGGCAGATGGATCTCACATTATGTCTACAGAGTCTTCAGAATAGACGTCTGATAGGCAGATGGATCTCACATTATGTCTACAGAGACTTCAGAATAGACGTCTGATATGCAGATGGATATCACGTTATGTATACATAGACTCCAGAATACACGTCTGATAGACATATGGATATCACGTTATGTATACAGAGACTTCAGAATAGACGTCTGATAGGTGCAGATGGATCTCACATTATGTATACATAGACTTCCAGAATAGACGTCTGATAGACATATGGATATCACGTTATGTATACATCATCTACAGAATAGACGTCTGATATGCAGATGGATCTCACATTATGTCTACAGAGACTTCAGAATAGACGTCTGATCAGATGGATATCACGTTATGTATACATAGACTCCAGAATAGACGTCTGATAGGCAGATGGATATCACGTTATGTATAAATAGACTTCAGAATAGACGTCTGATATGCAGATGGATATCACGTTATGTATAAATAAACTTCAGAATAGACGTCTGATAGGCAGATGGATATCACGTTATGTATACATAGACTCCAGAATAGAAGTCTGATAGACAGATGGATATCACGTTATGTATACATAATCTACAGAATAGACGTCTGATATGCAGATGGATCTCACATTATGTCTACAGAGACTTCAGAATAGACGTCTGATAGACAGATGGATATCACGTTATGTATACATAGACTCCAGAATAGACGTCTGATAGGACAGATGGATATCACGTTATGTATACATAATCTACAGAATAGACGTCTGATATGCAGATGGATATCACATTATGTATACAGAGACTTCAGAATAGACGTCTGATATGCAGATGGATATCACGTTATGTATAAATAAACTTCAGAATAGACGTCTGATAGGCAGATGGATATCACGTTATGTATACATAGACTCCAGAATAGACGTCTGATAGGCAGATGGATATCACGTTATGTATACATAGACTTAGACGTCTGATAGGCAAATGGATCTCACATTATGCCTACACTTCAGAGTAAACCGATGTGGATTATCATAAAACAAACAAACTAGTTTAAACTATTTCAATAGTTTAAATATGCGTATGTTGAGTTCCGTTCCTTTTCACTTTCCACTTAGTGCAGCGTCTGAAATCTGATATCACAAACTTGGCGCCTGGAATCTGGAGTTAACGACCATCTGAAGAGATGAAAAAAGGTCGGCGACGAAAAAGTTCAAAAAAGCCCTACATCGTTTAGACATAACAGACACCTAGAGTACAAAATGTAGTATAATCTAGATTAATAGGTATTCTCATTGTCTCATCGGGTACACTACGATGTCTCACACAAATAGTGCACCTAACTGAGTCATCTCCTCGTAGCTCTGTTGCTTCACTTTGGGATCAACCTTTTCCACCATAGCTACGTTATGTGCAGTTTATTCTCCAGTTAGAATAAATCGAAAGGTTTTGAAATGCTAGCTTGAAAAACGAGTACATGTATAATATCGTGAAATATTGAATATTTAGATGGCTCCTTAATTTTTATCCATGACCCAACAGTACATCAGTTAAAAGTCTGTAGCAGTATCAGAATTTCTCCTAATTTACGTGTTTTTCTCGTGGTTATTGGTTTATTCGTATGGAACTAAATTTTAATGGTAGGAATTCTGTAGAAAACATTTCACCTATATTGTTTGCTTCTTACATAGTTCACATGACGTTCACTTTGCATACGGAAAATGATTGAGTATCGTCTTATCTACTGAGTCGTCTTCAATATTTTCTATTTTATTTTTATGAGGCGTTTGATCTCAGATACACATTTTTTAAAGAAAGCATGTACAAAGCAGGTGAGCACATAAAGTAGTCAGAGGGTTCGTAAAAGCCACCTCTTCTTTGTGAGTCAAGTTAAGGGTCGTATAAAAGCCAAAAGTAACTTGAAAAGGAAAGTATAAACGAAGTAAAATAACAATTTAGACGTAATTCAGTCCTTTTCATTGATCTACTTTGATACTCTCGGTCTAGATCGGTCAAAACCTAACCTCAAAGTTATAAGACTATCTATTACTTTCTGTACTATTCAAATTTACATACTGGCGTTACAAGTGGCACAATGTCTTGTAATATTACAAATTCAAACATTTTTAGTTATATAACATAAAATTTATTGTTTGTAGATAACGTTATATTGGTACAGTTAAATGCTAATCCAGTCGTTAGCCTTTAAAACGCTAGTTGGGTCTAATATTAGCTTTATGCTCTACAAATTATGTTATATTTGTACAGTTAAATGCTAATCCAGTCGTTGGCCTTAAGAGGCTAGTTGTGTCTAATACTACCTTTGTGCACTACAAATCATGTTATATGTGTACAGTTAAATGCTAATCCAGTCGTTAGCCTTTAAAAGGCTAGTTGTGTCTAATATTAGCTGTATGCTCTACAAATCATGTTATATTTGTACAGTTAAATGCTAATCCAGTCGTTGGCCTTAAGAGGCTAGTTGTGTCTAATATTAGCTGTATGCTCTACAAATCATGTTATATTTCTACAGTTAAATGCTAATCCAGTCGTTGGTCTTAAGAGGCTAGTTGTGTCTAATACTAGCTTTACTCTCTACAAATCATGTTATATTTGTACAGTTAAATGCTAATCCAGTCGTTGGCCTTAAGAGGCTAGTTGTGTCTAATATTAGCTGTATGCTCTACAAATCATGTTATATTTGTACAGTTAAATGCGAATCCAGTCGTTCGCCTTTAAGAGGCTAGTTGTGTCTAATACTAGCTGTACGCTCTACAAATCATGTTATATTTGTACAGTTAAATGCGAATCCAGTCGTTGGCCTTTAAGAGGCTAGTTGTGTCTAATATTAGCTGTATGCTCTACAAATCATGTTATATTTGTACAGTTAAATGCTAATCCAGTCGTTGGCCTTTAAGAGGCTAGTTGTGTCTAATACTAGCTGTATGCTCTACAAATCATGTTATATTTCTACAGTTAAATGCTAATCCAGTCGTTGGCCTTAAGAGGCTAGTTGTGTCTAATATTAGCTGTATGCTCTACTAATCATGTTACATTTCTACAGTTAAATGCTAATCCAGTCGTTGGTCTTAAGAGGCTAGTTGTGTCTAATAATAGCTTTGTGCTCTACAAATCATGTTATATTTGTACAGTTAAATGCTAATCCAGTCGTTGGCCTTAAGAGGCTAGTTGTGTCTAATATTAGCTGTATGCTCTACAAATCATGTTATATTTGTACAGTTAAATGCTAATCCAGTCGTTGGCCTTTAAGAGGCTAGTTGTGTCTAATATTAGCTGTATGCTCTACAAATCATGTTATATTTGTACAGTTAAATGCTAATCCAGTCGTTGGCCTTTAAGAGGCTAGTTGTGTCTAATACTAGCTTTGTGCTCTACAAATCATGTTATATTTGTACAGTTAAATGCGAATCCAGTCGTTGGCCTTTAAGAGGCTAGTTGTGTCTAATATTAGCTGTATGCTCTACAAATCATGTTATATTTGTACAGTTAAATGCGAATCCAGTCGTTGGCCTTTAAGAGGCTAGTTGTGTCTAATATTAGCTGTATGCTCTACAAATCATGTTATATTTGTACAGTTAAATGCTAATCCAGTCGTTGGCCTTTAAGAGGCTAGTTGTGTCTAATACTAGCTGTATGCTCTACAAATCATGTTATATTTGTACAGTTAAATGCTAATCCAGTCGTTGGCCTTAAGAGGCTAGTTGTGTCTAATATTAGCTGTATGCTCTACAAATCATGTTATATTTGTACAGTTAAATGCTAATCCAGTCGTTGGCCTTAAGAGGCTAGTTGTGTCTAATATTAGCTGTATGCTCTACAAATCATGTTATATTTGTACAGTTAAATGCTAATCCAGTCGTTGGCCTTTAAGAGGCTAGTTGTGTCTAATACTAGCTGTATGCTCTACAAATCATGTTATATTTGTACAGTTAAATGCGAATCCAGTCGTTGGCCTTTAAGAGGCTAGTTGTGTCTAATACTAGCTGTATGCTCTACAAATCATGTTATATTTGTACAGTTAAATGCGAAACCAGTCGTTGGCCTTTAAGAGACTAGTTGTGTCTAATACTAGCTGTATGCTCTACAAATCATGTTATATATGTACAGTTAAATGCTAATCCAGTCGTTGGCCTTTAAGAGGCTAGTTGTGTCTAATACTAGCTGTATGCTCTACAAATCATGTTATATTTGTACAGTTCAGTGCTAATCCAGTCGTTGGCCTTTAAGAGGCTAGTTGTGTCTAATACTAGCTGTATGCTCTACAAATCATGTTATATGTGTACAGTTAAATGCTAATCGAGTCGTTGGCCTTTAAGAGGCTAGTTGTGTCTAATACTAGCTGTATGCTCTACAAATCATGTTATATTTGTACAGTTAAATGCGAATCCAGTCGTTGGCCTTTAAGAGGCTAGTTGTGTCTAATATTAGCTTTATGCTCTACAAATCATGTTATATGTGTACAGTTAAATGCTAATCCAGTCGTTGGCCTTTAAGAGGCTAGTTGTGTCTAATATTAGCTGTATGCTCTACAAATCATGTTATATTTGTACAGTTAAATGCTAATCCAGTCGTTGGCCTTTAAGAGGCTAGTTGTGTCTAATACTAGCTGTATGCTCTACAAATCATGTTATATTTGTACAGTTAAATGCGAATCCAGTCGTTGGCCTTTAAGAGGCTAGTTGTGTCTAATACTAGCTGTATGCTCTACAAATCATGTTATATTTGTACAGTTAAATGCGAATCCAGTCGTTGGCCTTAAGAGGCTAGTTGTGTCTAATACTAGCTGTATGCTCTACAAATCATGTTATATTTGTACAGTTAAATGCGAATCCAGTCGTTGGCCTTTAAGAGGCTAGTTGTGTCTAATACTAGCTGTATGCTCTACAAATCATGTTATATTTGTACAGTTAAATGCTAATCCAGTCGTTGGCCTTTAAGAGGCTAGTTGTGTCTAATACTAGCTGTATGCTCTACAAATCATGTTATATTTGTACAGTTAAATGCTAATCCAGTCGTTGGCCTTTAAGAGGCTAGTTGTGTCTAATACTAGCTGTATGCTCTACAAATCATGTTATATTTGTACAGTTAAATGCTAATCCAGTCGTTGGCCTTTAAGAGGCTAGTTGTGTCTAATACTAGCTTTGTGCTCTACAAATCATGTTATATTTGTACAGTTAAATGCGAATCCAGTCGTTGGCCTTAAGAGGCTAGTTGTGTCTAATATTAGCTGTATGCTCTACAAATCATGTTATATTTGTACAGTTAAATGCGAATCCAGTCGTTCGCCTTTAAGAGGCTAGTTGTGTCTAATACTAGCTGTACGCTCTACAAATCATGTTATATTTGTACAGTTAAATGCGAATCCAGTCGTTGGCCTTTAAGAGGCTAGTTGTGTCTAATACTAGCTGTATGCTCTACAAATCATGTTATATTTGTACAGTTAAATGCTAATCCAGTCGTTAGCCTTTAAGAGGCTAGTTGTGTCTAATACTAGCTGTATGCTCTACAAATCATGTTATATTTGTACAGTTAAATGCTAATCCTGTCGTTGGCCCCTAGGACACCGGTTGTGAGTAGTACTAGGTATTTGCCTTACAAATCAAGTTACAGGTTGAACGAAGAACTATTTTTAATTCATTTTTTGGAAGAGCTCAATCTTATTTTATGTAATAAATAAAAGAGATTATTCACTATAAAATCTCCTAGAAAAATATGGTGCAAGATAGTTTCACTGTAGGTGCTCCTTGGATTCTGAGACCTGTTCATTATTATTCCTAGGCTTAGACAGAGCTATAATAACAGTAACTGTCTCAAGTATCAGAGTGAAAAGTTGTAAGTGCAAAACATTACCTAAACTAAATGTTATTTGTAATAAACCGTATTTTTCGAAAATCCGACAAAAAGCCATTTGAAAGCATTGGAAGAGGTTTAACAGTTCAGAATCTCTCAATAGTTTATAATTGTCGCATTATGTAAGTAGATAATTTCCATGTTGTGCTAATCATAATATCGTCAAACTGTATTAAATACTTTTTAAAACGGTCGATACGTTAGGTCATTATGATATACAATTTTTATTTAAGTTGTAGCAGTGTTATAGTCTAAGAAATATTTTTACAGCTTTTAGAACATGATTTTTATTGAGTCTTTAAGACGTTCTTCCTAATATTGTTGTTGTCAACCCTAATATTTGTTTCCAGATCCCGCAGATCCTCCGGCGCGGCGGGAGGTGTCACACCACAGACCCGAGTCCTGACGCCTGGGGGTAAGTGTAGTAACGACTAATATTCGCTTACTCTATTCATGTACACAATTTCACGTAACCTCATCGTTGTACTCGTACTTAACTGTACGGTTGTGCGATGTGGAGCCAATAACGTGTACGCTTCGACGCCCTTTTATGAGTTTCCACGAGTCCATATCACGTTAATTTACCTTGTATTCGTAGTTGGCTGTACGGTTGTGCGATGTGGAGCCAATAACGCGTACGCTTCGACGCCCTTTTATGAGTTTGCACGAGTCCATATCACGTTAATTTACTTTGTACTCGTACTTTACTGTACGGTTGTGCGATGTGGAGCCAATAACGTGTACGCTTCGACGCCCTTTTATGAGTTTGCACGAGTCCATATCACGTTAATTTACTTTGTACTCGTACTTTACTGTACGGTTGTGCGATGTGGAGCCAATAACGCGTACGCTTCGACGCCCTTTTATGAGTTTGCACGAGTCCATATCACGTTAATTTACTTTGTACTCGTAATTGACTGTACGGTTGTGTAATGTGGATTCAATAACGCGTACGCTTCGACACCCTTTTATGAGTTTGCACGAGTCCATATCACGTTAATTTACTTTGTACTCGTAATTGACTCTACGGTTGTGTAATGTGGATTCAATAACGCGTACGCTTCGACGCCCTTTTATGAGTTTGCACGAGTCCATATCACGTTAATTTACTTTGTACTCGTACTTGACTGTACAATTGTGTAATGTGGATTCAATAACGCGTACGCCTCGACGCCCTTTTATGAGTTTGCACGAGTCCATATCACGTTAATTTACTTTGTACTCGTACTTTACTGTACGGTTGTGTAATGTCGAGCCAATAACGCGTACGCTTCGACGCCCTTGTATGAGTTTGCACGAGTCCATACCACGTTAATTTACTTTGTACTCGTACTTTACTGTACGGTTGTGTAATGTCGAGCCAAATAACGCGTACGCTTCGACGCCCTTGTATGAGTTTGCACGAGTCAACATCACGTTAATTTACTTTGTACTTGTACTTGACTGTACGGTTGTGTAATGTCGAGCCAATAACGCCTACGCTTCGACGCCCTTGTATGAGTTTGCACGAGTCCACATCACGTTAATTTACTTTGTACTCGTACTTTACTGTACGGTTGTGTAATGTCGAGCCAATAACGCGTACGCTTCGACGCCCTTGTATGAGTTTCCACGAGTCCACATCGCGTTAATTGACCTTGTACTCTCAAAGCGCAGTTTGTTTACCGTCCCCGTGCAATCAGGCCTGGATCGCTGAGGCAGCGCTCGTTTTAAATCAGTTAAATCCCCAGGCTTTTCGATTTCGATGGCGTTCCAAACGATGAATGTTCCGTTTGAATCTGTGATGTCTGTTCTTAATGAATCCACTAGCTACTGATTAAATTAAGATAAGCTGAAAGTTGATGCAGTTTGGCATTGACGTGGTGCCATTGATTTTTTAGAATATTTTGGCTTAAAAAACTCAGTAGTTTAAGAGAAAATAAAAGTTTTTTTGATCACTCAACCAGGTATGACAAGCATTCCAAGTAGTATAATTTGGTAAATTTTGGACTCAGGTCTTAATAAAAATAAAACTGTTAAAGATAAATATTTGAACTTTCGGAGATGCCCATAAGTTATACCTTCATGGTGTTTCATGTTGTATAATGATTTATTATTTACATAATTCAGTTTTGAATTCATTGAATTTAAAAAGAAATTACATGTTTCATTTCAAATAAAAGTTAAGGAAATTTAAATTCTCAATAGATAAATATTAGTCATTCTACCCAGTTATAATTTAAGTTCATGCTGTACTCAAAAATAATACAAATCCATTTTCTCCGGGCCTGTCTATGGAATAACTACAATTTCTCATAACTACGATAACTACGAATAACTACGATATTTGTTTGATTGTCCTGTCCTGGTAATATATATATATATATATATATATATATATATATATATATATATATATATATAAGGCTGTGACTAAATAATGTTTAAATTTTTAATCCTACTCCAACTTAAAAAATAACTGTCCGTACCAAGTTAAAGCTCACTAATCAAAATTAAACAAGTTTCTAAGTTCATATAGTGTACCGTGAATACTTGAAAGTTAAGACTATATTAAAAACTAGTCAAATCGTATGAGCTTTTTATTCTTGTTCTCATTTTAAATAATGTTACATACTCATTGCATTGTTGAAATAAGATGCATAGATAGTTCAAGAAATGTATTGTTTTAAAATGGTTTTAATGTGAGAGCATAAACTAACAATTTCACGGTAAATATTCATTTTACTCCTGGTCAGGAAATCGAATATGTCATGTTCACAATGTCACAACTCTTTGTCGTCCGTTATACAGGAAAAGGCTTAAATGGAATTTACCCACAGCAAAGGTTTATTTGGTTTGCACGTTCTATGTAACAATGTAAAAGCTTTGAATTTGTTTTTTTTTAACCTAATTTTAATTCATTATATTGTTTGTTAGTGTGTGAATTACAAGAGAGCTTTTTCCTGTTAAAATTAGTTAATAAGGATCTACTTGTAGAAGTGCTTACAGTTATTATTTACATAAACCCGACTCTTATACAAATAAGTACTGTCAACAACTGTGAATGTTTATTAGTTCTCCTCTTAACAGATAAAAGAGTAATTTACTGTAAGACACGTGGATAAAAATTATCATGATCTCATATACTATTCTTTGTTTGAAGTTTATTTTTGACAATGGAAGGATTATGAAGGCAACGGGATTTTTCCGGACATGTGCAATCGTTCAGTGAAACAAAAAATCAGATCTACGTTTCGAGATCTGCAATCTGATCTCTTCTTCAGGTAAATAACTAACCTCTCTTATATTCCAACTAGTCAAACAATAATATTGTTATTACAGAGTTTCAAATATTTTTATTACGAACTATTCCAATAGCTTCATGAAGTATAATTGTGTTACTCATGTAAAAATAAAATATACATGTTCTAACTACGTTAAATCTGGAACAAACCAAAGGTCATCTTTAAATAACAATATTAAAATTGAATTGGAAATTATAACAAATCAAATATTTGAATCTGCTTAAATACTTTGAGGGAATCAGTAATAACAGGAGTTTGCCGGGGACTCGTTCTTGTATTTCATTTAAAATTCAATCAGCAAAGAAAGTCCTTGTTTAGAATTACTTAATAATTCAATTAATGAAACTGAATTAAAATTCCTTTGCGTTCTCAAAACCTCAACCTATTAACCATAAATAATAATCACAACACATAGTTTTAGCTGACTATCTGAACTGAGAGTTAAATGTATTGTAGTTAAAAAATGCTATAGCGTGATTCTATTTTTATTCTAAGACCTTTTAAAAGCGTTAGTGAGTTTAAAGTAAATTTTAAATTTGCATACAGTTATACTGGGTGGTTTTAAAATCCATCTCTTTTTTTAATTTGTGCTGAGTTACACAAAGTTTATCTAGAACGAGATGGTTTATTAGTTGTTTGTTTTAATGTCATATAGACATATTTGTCTGTTCTGTTTTTTTTTATTATTATTAAAAACTAAGATTTTTAGGAACGTGTGGTAGTTTTCGATTTATTGGTATTTTCCTTCTTGGTAAAACTATCACACTGCAAGGAGAAAGCAGGACACTTCAAGGTTATTTCAAATATTGCCTTGAATTCTTCTCTTACAATTGTTCCTAGTGAGTTTTTATTTTTCAAGCTGTAAAAAGACTAAAGAACTGGTTTTAATGCATCAAAATTTAGACCATTGAAGTAGCGTGTAAGATCAGCTCTCCTTTAGTTGCAATATCCTAATATTTATAACACAGCCTAATACTTTCTAAAATTGCTAGTTAAAAAATACAATCTTTAAAAAAGTATTCAATCTTTAAAAATCTACCTGGGATGACTTCATAGGAAGAAGTATGTGCTGCCTCACAAAAGTATGTGCTTAGAACTAAATAAAACTCTTTACAAGCACACAATTTAGTTAATCTCAAATATTTATATTTTACGTTCAGTAACATATTATAAACTTGACAAATATGTATCACAAATCATGCCGTACTTCAAATGGACACCTATCACAACAGTGAGGGCCACAAACGCTGGAGCAGCTCTGTTGTGGTGTAATCCAATAAACGGAATTCACGTTTGTTTTTATTGTTTACCATTTGTTTTAGCCCCAGTCTTTTATAGCGTAGATTGTTTGTTGTAAACGTTGGATTACGACTGTAAAAGGGCATACTCGATCCATGGAATACTGCTGTGTATTCATTACCACGCTTTCAACTATTGCCAAAAACAGTTACTCGTTTGGAGCTGTATAATTTATAAACAATGTCGGTATTACTGTTATTTTCTGTGAAACATTGTTCTACCAGTTGTTACCTGTTGTTTGGCGTATTATTTTTTAATGAGAGGCCCTTTTAAGTCTTATTTTCCCATTTTATGGGCCATTAGTCTGTGCAAGTATGTTATCAGAGTCGATACAGTTGATGGTACTCATAAAAAGTGCAACGGTCACAGTCAGGGTTTTAACCTGCGTTATGTCTATCTCAGATCTAAAGTCGAACGTCGAACGTCTTCGACCACTCGGCACAAAATATCAAAATCGTTGTATTTAATCATTTCAGAGATCGTAGTGTTTTCGATTTTTGTCAATTTAGCACTAACTGATCTCTTATAAATATGAAATTTCAGTTTTTGTTTAACTTAACCGGGCCCAAAGATGGAGAGCCGCGAATTCAAACAACTTTTATCAGTTACATAATACAATAATGAAAAATGCAAATCACCAGCAATGTCTTGGGTTTTTTTGGTAGTTACGAGCCCTTTACATAAAGTGACCAAGTTTAAGGTTTCATTCCAACAGGTATGACCTGAAACTATTTCTTCTTCGTTGAACCTACTTTGCGATGTATATAATCTATACCTAGCACTAAACATCTCTACATGGTGTTATATCATTGATTATACATTGAATGTTAGTAGGCCTAAATTTGGTCCTTTTTTATTACGCATTGTGGCCAGCAATGAGGATATCACCGGGAAACTTTATCCAGAAGGCGGTTTTTCCTCCAAGTACTCTTCTGATCAATGATGGAAAATATGGTAAATCCGTATCTCCACAAAATATTCCACCTTATCGGCATAGATCCCAGATCAGTTTTCTCCAAATAGAGAACTATCAGGAATCTTAATTCAGCAAATTATATGTTCTAGGCATCCCCGTGATGTCCTAGGAATTCTTCTTCTCAAGAATTCTTATCCAAATAGGCATTCTAAGTAGTCCTGGGATCAGTAACTGAGCAACATCAGTAATCCTTATCCAAAAAGTAGTCCTAAGCATTCCTAAGATTAGTAACGGAACACCATTAGTAGTCCTTATCCAAAAAGGAGTCCCAAGCATTCCTAAGATTAGTAACGGAGCACTATTAGTAATCCTTATCCAAAAAGTAGTCCTAAGTATTCCTAAGATTAGCAACGGAGCACCATTAGTAATCCTTATCAAAAAGTGGTCCTAAATATTCCTAAGATTAGTAACTGAGCACCATCAGTAATCCTTATCCAAAAAGTAGGCCTAAGCAATCCTAAGATTATTAACGGAGCACTATTAGTAATCCTTATCCAAAAAGTAGTCCTAAGTATTCCTAAGATTAGCAACGGAGCACCATTAGTAATCCTTATCCAAAAAGGCGTCCTAAGCCTGCAGTCCTGAGATTAGTAACAGAGCACATCGGTAATTCTTATCAAAATAGTCGTCCTAAGCCGTCCTGAGATCATTATAGGAGCACCATCAGTGATTCTTATCCAAAAAGACGTCGAAAGTATTCCTGATATCAGTAACGTAGAATTATCAGGAATCCTTATTTGGATAATGAAATATCCTTTCCTGGTATAATTAGTTGATATTTGGAGGTATTTCTACTTGATACTCCTACGTTCATCTTTGCATCAAAGCATTGTAGTCTTTATTATTGCATCATCCTTACCTGAAAGATGAGATGTCCTGGAGCAGCTCTGAGGTATTTGAACAAAATTTCCATACCCGCTTCTCACAGAGTATTGTTGTACCAAGCCTGGAGCTACTGAATAAGCTGTATCTCGACGAGGGAACAGACTGTCTCTACGTTGATATCGCTAATTTTATTCCTACCATTTGCACTGTTCGAAATAAATATTATGATTAATAATTAATGGAAGTATATTTATTTATAGCTTATTATAAATAAGTATATACATTCAAAAAATGTGTTTTATATTATTTTTGTTAAAAATTATGGTTTTTTTTCCCTCCTGCCTGTGAAGTATCTATGTTTTCTGTGTACAAAGTCTTGTACATGACACTCCTCTAAAAGCACACGCCTTAAACTGTAATGTAAATTATAAATACAAGAGAGTTTAACTTAAACCAATATCTTTACGTACAACTCTATTTATTTTTAAGGCTGTAAAAGTTAGATACACAGCGTGAAACTCCCACTTTTCCCAAACTTCCAGGGTTTGTTTATTCAGAGGCCAGAGGATTCGACAAGATGGCTGCTTCAATGTATGGAGTATTCAAAACACTAGACTTTATGATCTAATGTCGAACTTGTAAAAATGAAGAGACAATTTAAATATTGTTAGCGAAACCCGTGTTACAATTACATAGTTATTTCAAAATTTGACCTTACATTAACATTCAACTTGGATTATACACTGAAAACAAATTTGAACACGAACACAACTATTTTTAAAACTTGTTATACAACTACAACAAAAAACAATAACGAAATCTCAGTAACGAGAGCACGTGGCTCAATTTCCATTCTATTGTCGGTAGCTCAAAGGGAGGAGCCAATTGTGCACACCTGAATGTCGGCTACAAAGAAACGTCCAGGCGGGTTAGTGATGGCTCTTCTGGGTTGTGTAAGGCCACTACTATCTCAGTTAAACTTTCCTTATAGTCGACCTCGAGAAATACTTTTGGCATGATTGGATGAGAAATAGATTGGATATAGCTACTATCTTATTTTTTTATATACAATAACTGTTTTTAGAGTTTCAAAAGTTTAAATTCATAGATGTTGTCCTGGCGGACTAAATTTTTGGGATACCAATATAAACATTTAACTTCTTTTTGCACTGTTCTTTTCTGTGTAGCCACGTGAACGTGCGATTGTTGATCCGAGTTCGAACCCCGTCTGTGACCGTAGTTCTTGCATTAATACTGTCGACCTCTCGTACTCGCACTGAAACTCTCCCACTCCACTCCACTCCAGCACGTGTTGGTCCCAACACAGGACTCGTTTTGCTCTTGAGGACTTAAAGAACGAGGCAAAAATAAACACGAATCTAAATAGCCCTATGATGTATCACGAATCAAAACAAAATGAAGAAAGAAAACAGCTACTATATGAAAAACTTTGATTAAATAAAAGAGAAGTAAAGTAAAGATTTCTTATTTTACCAGGTGAAGTTAAGGCTAAGAATCACTATCTAGCACTTAACCTGGGGACCAACGGCTTAAAGGTGACTTCCGAACCACCACCAACGGCCGGGCAAGCGGGCTGCTTGCAAGGACAGGATAGCTCAGCGGTCACCCATCCAAGCAGCAGCCACGCTCGACTTTGCTTGATCCGGTTATCTTGCTATAACCATTGTACCCGCTACGCTACGCCATTGGCAATACAATACGCCAATAAGGCTGATTTATAAACATATATTTCGAATCATTTATTATATACTGTCAGTATTGGATGAATGTTTTATATGTTTAATGCAAGTTTGTATAGGCGCTATCTTGAAACCAAAAACAATTTACATAAACGAAAATTATGAAATTAATTAGTATAGTAAAACGATTAACTAAATGCGGTTTTAAACCTCATTCGGAGAGTGGACTTCTGATAAAAGAGCAAACCTTGTGGCTTCATACCCTTAAAATAATTAACATATACAGTAAAATAAAATAAATAACAAATCTTAAGGTCTTCCCAGCGCATTTTCCAAATCGCAACAAAACAGTATTTATGTTTACAATCCGAGATATTTAGATAACGATTTTACCGTGTGTTTCATATCAGTTTGTATTATCATAAGATGGCGGACAAAAAATATTTTTAAATTAGTCAGAACAGTACAACTTAAATTGACGTGAAAATGGAATAGCTATAATTTTTGCTAGGGTAGTTTAAATTTAATTTGTGTTGGATTTTGTTGTTTCGTCATACCTTTAACATTCATCACTTGAGTTGTAGTTTCTGTGGCAACCGCGACATCGCATAGGTTCATCCCCAAGCAACAAGATAAAAAACTATATGTGCTTATCAGAATCGATTAATGAAGTTCCCTTGCAGCGACCCGTTCACAAAGCGTTCCACCACGGCATTACTTCTTTAACCGATCAACATCTTATCTGCCCTGCACTTGTGTAAGCGTTTGATTACGTTCTTATCTCCTCTGTTGCCGCATCTAATATTGATGCAGCTGCAAAGGAATCGTGGAAGGTTATCTTTCACAATCGTGTATTTTATCGGAGGCTGTAGATCGTCATATTAGGTTTAGTTCTTTCAATGACAACTTATAGACCCAAATCAATGTTATCGATTTTGGGCTTGGAAAATATTTAAGTTTATAGCTTCTTAAATAACTTTTCTGAATACAGAAAAGATATAAACGTAATTTGTGATCATTCCATGTGAAATAAATGTTCTAGATTTTATACAATTTTTAGGCCTAAATAACACTTGCTGAAAATAAAAATGCTAAACATTTCTTCATTCTGAAAAAGTTTATTTTTATCTTCAGCCGTGGTCTTGATCGTAAAATGCATACACTTCATACTTTAAATCCCTGTAACTTTAATTTAAGTGACCAAAGAAACTTTTGTTTTTTTCCTATTCTAGGAAGTTACCTTAAAGAGCTATAAAATTAACATAACTATATATTTTTAGCAAAACAAATCAGTTACACCAACTTAAGTACGACGTAATGGGCCTGAGTTTTTGTATAAAACAAAAATTATGCACGCTAAAATCTTAGTTAAAATTCTAAAACTGCCCTAACTCCAACAGATATTTTGCAGTTAGACATTCATACAAATAGAAAGATACGAGTTTTCATTAATTCCTTCGCTAATTCTGATTCAATTATTTACGTATCCTTATTTATTAACAAAGTAATTATAATTGTATTGTTAAAAGCAAATGTGTAACAAATCCTTATTTTATAGGTGAACAACATTTTGTGTGAACGACTGAAAAATAATTAATCTTTTCAATTGTTAGGAAACCACGTCTCATTTTAGTTTATTTTTTTGCTTAACGCCTATTTTATATAAAATCTTAGTAGGACTTTCACATGCGTACATATGAATGTCTAAAACAACTTCACGTATTGGGTATATCTAATAATTCATTGTGCAGGGTTTCCTTTGACTGTCCTGTGATATCAGGCAACCGTTTTGCCAATTAAGAATTTTGCACCTTTGGATGGCAATCCCTCAGAAAGACATGATCTGTTGATTTCATCGTCCTTAAGGACTGTTGAAACTGTAAAGTACTTCCTTTCATAGCGACCTCAGGTCGCTCCTTAGAAGACCAAAAACAAGCTTAACCAGCAACTGACAGAACCGCACCCACGATTTTTGTGTATTTATAAACTTTACTTAAAATGTAACATCATTTATAAAACGATTGCAGCATTATAAAAATAAAATGTTGTCCATTTTTCAAGATGACTTGGTTGCCTTCAAGATAAATAGTCAACAGCAGTAAAATACTTTCCTCGGTAATGCCCAGTTACCGGTCGACATCCGGCTCTGCTCCTGTAATCAGCTCACTATTGATCAGGGCTGCGATTCTTTCAACATCCCTGCCTTTGAGCTGTTTGTACAGACGTACTGATTGAGCTTTCCAACATCCAACAATTATTTCACCACACATACGTTTATAGTTTTGCAAAGAGAATTGGAAGATCTCTTTTAGAATAGGGAGTAAAGTTTTTACTTTACCTTAAATCTACACTTCATATCAATGTTTAGAGACTTTTTAGCTTGAATAAGTTTTACATGACCGTCATAGAAATTTGTTACTGTTTTATTCTCCAGGAAACAAGAACAAATTGGGTAGAAATAATTGAGAATGGACTTCATCGACTAATTTGATCCCTGTCTTAAGCTCATAAGTGATCATGGAAATTATAGCAGAAAATTAATCACCTTTATGAATTAAAAAAACTGTACACGAAATTTTGATAACATATCTGCTCTCTTCTTCAGAGCCTAAGACATTCGGTTTTTTGTTCTCTTAAGGTAAGAAGCTTAAAAAATTAACCTAGTCGTATGCGCTGTTTCCGGAATGACAGGATATTCTGGATGGACAAGGTAGGGGGTAGGGGCAGCGAGCTCTAAACTAGCCTCTCCAGTAAAGTAGGCAGGAAGTGGCACACCCATATGTCTAGGCTATCAAGAACCTTAGGGAAAGTCTTATTAGGAAACGAACCCCACCAACTCCAACCGTCATCTCCCACACTAGACCTATCGAACTACCCTTACACCCCAGAATCTTGCGGTTAGTGATATGCCACTACTGGACATCCATAAGGTTGCCCACATTTAAGTGACACATCGGTTTTTGCTGTACCCAGTGTGGGTTCAACTGGAAAGAATAAACCAGCCAGAAGTAAACCCCTATGGGTAAAAAAAAACAATACAAACTATGACGTTCGAATAAGTGTGCAAAGAAATCTACAATTAACAAAATATTGTGATGTCTACACCAAAGTCATGCTTAGCAATATATAATTTGACGCCCATAAAACTTTTCTGTTATCACGTCCTTTTTATGCATCAAATTGTCCTACAAATACGATTATTTTCCTGTCACGAATCGAACGAATTAGTTTATTTTAAAATGCATGAATACTAATCCCAATATAAAGTAATGGAGGAATTCAAGAGATTTATGAATATGTATTGCACCTGTCCAATGTAATATTTTCCCTGGTGGCCGCCCATGTACTGTATATATTTCCAAACGCATGAGAGTTTTATAAATGACAAATTGGTCTGATTGACCTTACACATACATCTATCTTCCTCTGACATTTTATTTTGTGCGGTAATTTTAATTTAACAGGTATTGGTTTATATGTTCCGTTATCCTTTATGTTATAAAAGGCCTTTTATGTTATATGCATACATATAATAGAGGTATTACTTATCTGTCAAAAATAAATTATGTTATTTACATTTTAAAAAAACTTTCTGCAAAACAGACATAAATTCTATTCTATTTTGGAAGCTAGCGATGGTTAAAGCAAATAATGGACTTACCTTTTACTTAAACACAATTAATTAGTTAAATCTATTCTTAAATTGCGGCATATATTTAGTTTTAGGAACTGAAAAATTAAAATAATACTTCCCAAAGTAAAACTTGTGTGGAGTTTATCATTCCGTATTCTTGTCAATGGTTATTATTTGAATATATTGAAAAGTTAATTAATTGTACGTTATATAAACCAAGGATAACCTGGGCATTGAACGTCATAATCACATAAATACCACCTTACAAAATTGATTACTCTTTTTCTTATCCAGATTAGTTTAGTTTTTGTTCTATTTCATTTTAATGAGATTCTTGCTCATAACTACTAAAGACATTTTAAACCGGAATTTTAAAATTTTTCTATTTGTGCTGAGGAAAACAACGTTTTCAAAATAGTCTAAATTAGTTTGGAAACTTTTCCGCTTTTATTACACTGGTTATTACACATTTTTTTAGGTTTTGGATTTTGAACTAGACTCTGTCGAGGTATGGTGGTGTGACAGTTACGCGTACAGACTATAGACGTGCTGTTGCACATGAAAGAGAAGATAGACTCCCTGTGTACGGTGGAGGTAGGACAGAAGGGCTCTCCAACACACTCTCAAGCCGTGGTCTTGAGGAGGGAGGGCGCTTTTGTTTACACTTCCTATCGTACACAATTCTCTGCCATTTTCTTGTAGTAGATATCTGATTTGGTTCCAGTGTAGTTTGAAGTACTTTTTAGATGTTGTCTTTTATTATGTAACTGTAAGAGTAAAATGTCTTATAATCTTTCACCGAGTTTGGTTTAACACCTTCCATTACTGACGGCCAACGTGATTTTATCCCAATTAAGCAAAGTTGTCCTCGACCATTTATGGACAATGTCTCGTTTTAAATAAATGATGTTTGGTATCCAAACATTGTTTAATTGTTTCCGATATTGTTATTGGCAATAAAAAAATTAAACTCTTAAAATGTACACTATTACAATAACACGTCTAAAGCATTTGGGTGGTTTTTAGATGACTTCTCATATATGTTTACGACTAGAAAAGAACGTAAAAGTTGTCAAAAGGTCCAATAGGTTCAGCATTATCCTTCTAGAGTAAACCTTAAGTCTGATTCACTAGTTGGCCGAAAGGCGGCGCGGCAGAAGTCAGTTCGATTCGGGTTTTTCGTACAGAATCGAAAAGTAGAGTTTGGTTTAATAGAAGCCTAGCCACTGTCGAGCATTTAGGCGCCTAGTGACTTTCGGCGGTTTGGAGTTATAATAGGAACCTAGCGACTGTTGACGGGTTTGTAGGAACCTAGCCACTGTCGGGGGTTAAGTAGGAGCCCAGCGACTGCCGGATTTATAGTAGGAAGGAGTTTAGTGACTGTTGAGGGTTTAGTGGGATCCTAGTGACTGCCGGGAGTCAATTACAAGACTAGCGACAGTCGGGAGTTTAGCAGGAGTCTAGCGACTCTCGGGAGTTTAGCAGGAGTCTAGCGACTGTTAGGAGTTTAGCAGGAGTCTAGCGACTGTCGGGAGTTTAGCAGGAGTCTAGCGACTGTTAGGAGTTTAGCAGGAGTCTAGCGACTCTCGGGAGTTTAGCAGGAGTCTAGCGACTGTTAGGAGTTTAGCAGGAGTCTAGCGACTGTCGGGAGTTTAGCAGGAGTCTAGCGACTGTTGGGTGTTTAGCCTAGTGATTGTCTGGACTTTAGAAAGAGCCTAGTGACTGTCGGGGGTTATGTTGGAGCCTAGCGATTGTCGGGGGTTTTGTAGGAGCCTGTCAACTGTCGGGGGTTTCTTAGGAGCCTAGTGAATGTAGAGGGGTTTAAATCCATTTTAATGCTGCGATTTCATATCAATACTCTATACATCATTACAGTATTTTTCTCATTGTCAGTTAAACCATTACAGTGATGTTAATTCGAAAATACCCAGTTTCAATGTATCAAAATTACTGCACTAAATGCCTCAAGTTCAACTACTTTTAATGTTTTTATAAATAGATTAATTCTGTTGAAACTAACTTAAACTACAGATTGTATGCATGACTAAGGAAAGCTACCGTGCCTGTATAACATTTTGGTCAGTACACTAAAAATCCATTGATTTGGCATCCATGGTAAAGCTGCACATGCTCCACGGTGCTTATTCCGGAGTATGCGAATACTGAGTTTAACTTCTTTTCACCTCCTTTACAGGCGCTTCACGAGCGGAAGTCAAATGGAGCTAAACTCGACATGCACATTGAATTATCCCTTCCCACAGTGCCTATCCTATGTGTAGTCCGGAGTGTGCGAATGTTGAGTTTAACTCCTTTTCACCTCCTTTACAGACGCTTCACGAGCGGAAGTGAAATGGAGCTAAACTCGACATGCACATTGAATTATCCCTTCCCACAGTGCCTATCCTATGTGTAGTCCGGAGTGTGCGAATGTTGAGTTTAACTCCTTTTCACCTCCTTTACAGGCGCTTCACGAGCGGAAGTGAAATGGAGCTAAACTCAACATGCACATTGAATTATCCCTTCACACAATGTCTATCCTATGTGTAGTCCGGAGTGTGCGAATGTTGGGTTTAACTCCTTTTCACCTCCTTTACAGGCGCTTCACGAGCGGAAGTGAAATGGAGCTAAACTCGACATGCACATTGAATTATCCCTTCCCACAGTGCCTATCCTATGTGTAGTCCGGAGTGTGCGAATGTTGAGTTTAACTCCTTTTCACCTCCTTTACAGACGCTTCACGAGCGGAAGTGAAATGGAGCTAAACTCGACATGCACATTGAATTATCCCTTCCCACAGTGCCTATCCTATGTGTAGTCCGGAGTGTGCGAATGTTGAGTTTAACTCCTTTTCACCTCCTTTACAGGCGCTTCACGAGCGGAAGTGAAATGGAGCTAAACTCGACATGCACATTGAATAAATTATCCCTTCCCACAGTACTATCCTATGCTGTAGTCCGGAGTCTAACTCTATGTCATTTGCAAGTTGTAATATGATTAGACAATGGGTTAGAATATATAACGTCATAACTCCAACATATACGGCTTCAAATAATAATTTGTGCGTCAAATAAATTGCACTCTACAATTTTAATAAATAACTGCAAATTTTACATTTCATCTCGAGCAGGTATCCGTTGTAAATTAGACTAATTTATTCCACAAAACTCATAGCTTATGTATTTGTTATTGCTAGCAATTTGCCTATGGTTTTAATAGTAAAACAACTATTTCGTTTTACGTCGTATGAATAAAAATAGTTGCTTTACCTCTCAGAAAGTTAAGTACATCTTTGATCCTTGTTTATGGAATAATTAAATAGCTTCTTTGCATATTAATTGGGTTAGAATTTCACATATATTTGTGTTTTTCATGTATGTTTAGTTAGGGACTACATTTAAACCGAAACTTGAAATGATCTGGCAAATATATCAAATATTATACATATTATATACTGAACCAAATCCAACAATATGTTATAAGTTAGACAAGATAATACTTTTTCAATTTAAAGTTTTGTAAGTTCAATTTACATACATATGTGGTAGATTTATGACTCGGTCGTGCTTAGTAAGGTACGGCACGGTTCTGCAGATAATGCCGTTGGAGCTTAATGGAAAATAGATTGGTTAGGCTTTTAAGAAATTCCATTCCAATTCATTTCTGTCTCAGAGAAATTAATTAAACGAAAATACTTTCCTTCTCAATGACGTTGCTAAAGTACTGTACATTAAATTATGAACGTTCAAATAAGAGGTATGCGTATGGCCGAGCCCTCTCTTAAGCTAGGAGTTGTTCCATTTCATTAAAACGTATTTAATGATCGCACTGAGGCGTTCTTGTTTCTAGCATTTCATTAAAAACGTATTTAGTGATCACACGGAGGTGTTCTTGTTTTTAGCAATTCATTAAAAACGTATTTAATGATCGTACTGAGGTGTTCTTGTTTTTAGCAATTCATTAAAAACGTATTTTAATGATCGCACTGAGGTGTTCTTGTTTAGCATTTCATTAAAAACGTATTTAATGATCGCACTGAAGTGTTCTTGCTTTTATACATTCATTAAAAACGTATTTAATGATCGCACTGAGGTGTTCTTGATTTTAGCAATTCATTAAAAACTTATTTAATGATCGCACTGAGGTGTTCTTGTTTAGCAATTCATTAAAAACGTATTTAATGATCGCACTGAGGTGTTCTTGTTTTTAACAATTCATTAAAAACGTATTTAATGATCGCACTGAGGTGTTCTTGTTTTTAACAATTCATTAAAAACGTATTTAATGATCGCACTGAGGTGTTCTTGTTTAGCATTTCATTAAAAACGTATTTAATGATCGCACTGAAGTGTTCTTGCTTTTATACATTCATTAAAAAACTTATTTAATGATCGCAATGAGGTGTTCTTGATTTTAGGAATTCATTAAAAACGTATTTAATGATCGCACTGAGGTGTTCTTGCTTTTAGCAATTCATTAAAAACGTATTTAACCATCGCACTGAGGTGTTCTTGTTTTTAACAATTCATTAAAAACGTATTTAATGATCGCACTGAGGTGTTCTTGTTTTTAGCATTTCATTAAAAACGTATTTAATGATCGCACTGAAGTGTTCTTGCTTTTATACATTCATTAAAAACTTATTTAATGATCGCAATGAGGTGTTCTTGATTTTAGGAATTCATTAAAAACGTATTTAATGATCGCACTGAGGTGTTCTTGCTTTTAGCAATTCATTAAAAACGTATTTAACCATCGCACTGAGGTGTTCTTGTTTTTAACAATTCATTAAAAACGTATTTAATGATCGCACTGAGGTGTTCTTGTTTTTAACAATTCATTAAAAACGTATTTAATGATCGCACTGAGGTGTTCTTGTTTACGAACAGCTTTCGAAAACTTACCATCTCAAGTTGGAGTCGGACTAAATCAATAGGCTCCCTGAAGGCATCAAACAACTCAATGAAACAAAAAAATTCAAAACTCGACTAAAACATTTTCTTATGTCAAAGGCAATTTTACTCAACTGATGAGTTCATGATGGGCCGCTGGGATGAAAATTTTTTGAAATTAACAACCACGAAATCCCCTGTTCTGATACATACAAGAATCGTATTGCATTGTATGTATTTACCTTGACCAATATCATTTATCTGATGTACTTATCTACTTTATATAGTTACGTTGACGCATGCCATGCAATATTTTAATTGTTTCACGCAATAAAGAATATTATTATTATTATTATTATTATTAAAAACGTATTTAATGATCGCACTGAGGTGTTCTTGTTTTTAGCAATTCATTAAAAACGTATTTAATGATCGCACTGAGGCGTTCTTGTTTTTAGCAATTCATTAAAAACGTATTTAATGATCGCACTGAGGCTTTCTTGTTTTTAGCATATACTTCCAATGTAGTTCAATAGTTGTTAAACATTCTCTCTACTCTATTTTTATTCTTCAATCATTTGATTCTCTTTCGTCTTCCAATGTATTTAGGCAATTGTTTAATAAATATAAAGAAAATTGCAATATAAGTATATTTCAAAATTTTGATTTTTTTTACAATACCAATATACTTATCACCATGGTATATGTTTTCTAAATACCAATTATTATTAGAGTTGAAATTAGGTAACACGAAATTCTTAGCACAACGTTCTTTTTACTAATAGCAGTCTATGATATTTATAAGGGTCATCAACTGATAGAATGAGTGTGACAGCCATGTATAGCCTTACTTAAGATCGGCTTATTCTGATGCAGAAAAGCGTAAATCTGGTCAGGGATACGAAAGAGTTACAATTTAATGTTTTCATAATTATTCCAGAGCTTGTCTTACTTTTCATCATTGTATTGGTTATTTAATGGTTACATAATGTTATTTTTGTTACTAATTAATTATAATTTGATATATTATTGCTATGAAGATCTATATTAATAAATAAATAAAAAAAAATCTCCCAGAAATTTACCTGTAAAAATTATTTGGCATTATGTTGTTATTTTGACCACGCCCTGACAGTAAATGCCATGTGATATTTTGGGCGATCTAGAGCTCTATTTTGGGGTATTTAGAGTAGTCTAGATAAATCTGTATTCGAAAATATCATGATCATAAATATCATCACATCTTCAAAACCCTCTTTCTCCCACCAATCCTAGGTCAAAACTAGCACTGTAAAGTGCTGCAACAGTGACTTGAAGATGCTTCGCTGTTATAACAGGTACTACCGTGTTTTTCCATATATGGTACACCAACTTATCGTATAGGCTACTAAAATGTAGACAAAAAACGATAAATCTTATATTATTAAAGACGCCGCGCTGCCCAGATACATCCGCCTCTACCCCCCCCCCCAACCCCTCACAGACAACATGAATATATATCACCATACTCTTGACATTAGCTTTCCAACTTTACAGATATTCTAACAATGAACTTGGCAGTGTTCATCATTCTACGTCCCAAAAGTAAGTAATTGAGAGACTATATGGTACACCGAATGTAATTTATACCACAATGTAAAGAAAAAAACGAGAGATATTTTGTCTGAGACGCCGCGCTGCCCAGATTCATCCGCCCCTATTCCTCCCCCCACAACCCCTCACTGACAACATGAATACACATCACCATACTCCTTGACATTAGCTTTCCAACTTTACAGATATTCTAACAATGAACTTGGCAGTGTTCATCATTCTATCCCAAAACTATGTGAGAGACTAATATGGTATAACGTAAAGAAAAAAACACGAGAGATATTTTGTCTGAGACGCCGCGCTGCCCAGATACATCCGCCCCTATTCTTCCCCCCACAACTCCTCACTGACAACATGAATACACATCACCATACTCTTGACATTAGCTTTCCAACTTTACAGATATTCTAACAATGAACTTGGCAGTGTTCATCATTCTACATCTCAAAACTATGTGAGAGACTATATGGTGCACCAACGTAATGTATACCACAATGTAGACAAAAAACGAGAGATATTTTGTCTGAGACGCCGCACTGCTGAGATACGTCCACCTCTACCCCCACCAACCCCTCAATGACAGCATGAATATACATCACCATACTCTTGACATTGGCTTTCCAACTTTACAGATATTAATAATAAATTAGTTTAAGTTTTAGTTTTGTATTGTTGTGAATAAGTTTTTAAAGTCTTTGTCAATTTTATTTTTTTCTAATACCGGGGTTTGCAAAATTTCGTTAAAGCTTTAACACGGCATTGCTTCAATGAATTTCTTTTGCGATTTTTCTAAGGTATTACGTAATAAAACGCAATATTTACTTTGTGCTAACATTTTGACAAAAATTTAACTTAATTTACCCCTAGTCCAACAGTACAGTTGCTTGTGTTGCATTATTCTGTCACAAAACAATCAAGTATGAAACGGTTTTTCTTATAAGATAGTTTTAAAGTCATTTGGTCATTGTTATCACATCGGTTTTTGTTAAATTTACCATAAAAAGTATAAAGCAAAAAGGTCCCTTTCTGAAACGTCAGTAGTAGATTTAATCTTTAAAATGATGGGTTACAGACAGACAAACCGTAAAATAAGCAATCTAGAACTATATTTTGTTTTCTTATAAACTAACATTTCCTATGTTTTCAACTCGATAAATCATCTGGTAAAGTATGTTAGAGTAATATGTGAACCAGGGATAATAAGTATTGTAAATACATATTTGCAATGGAAAGCCGCTATTGCTCAGTATGTAAATCTCTCTTTGCATAATTATTCCCTCTTCTGTCTAATTAATTGTGTTCACGAGTACCAACACAGAATAGCAGTTTTATATCGACACTGAATATAAACATAGATACCTCGACCGACACTTTAGGTGAACCAATTGTCCACTTCGGCCAGTTAGAACCGATTGTAGCCCCCGGGTAACGTGGTTTGTGCCGCAATCCGCTCAATCTGTCGGGCTGCAAATCACATCGAGTTACCGCGCGGAATTGCAGTTTTATATCGACACTGAATATAAACATAGATACCTCGACCGACACTTTAGGTGAACCAATTGTCCACTTCGGCCAGTTAGAACCGATTGTAGCCCCGGGTAACGTGGTTTGTGCCGCAATCCGCTCAATCTGTCGGGCTGCAAATCACATCGAGTTACCGCGCGGAATTGCAGTTTTATATCGACACTGAATATAAACATAGATACCTCGACCGACACCTTAGGTGAACCAATTGTCCACTTCGGCCAGTTAGAACCGATTGTAGCCCCGGGTAACGTGGTTTGTGCCGCAATCCGCTCAATCTGTCGGGCTGCAAATCACATCGAGTTACCGCGCGGAATTGCAGTTTTATATCGACACTGAATATAAACATAGATACCTCGACCGACACCTTAGGTGAACCAATTGTCCACTTCGGCCAGTTAGAACCGATTGTAGCCCCCGGGTAAACGTGGTTTGTGCCGCAATCCGCTCAATCTGTCGGGCTGCAAATCACATCGAGTTACCGCGCGGAATTGCAGTTTTATATCGACACTGAATATAAACATAGATACCTCGACCGACACCTTAGGTGAACCAATTGTCCACTTCGGCGTCACTTCGGCCAGTTAGAACCGATTTGTAGCCCCCGGGTAACGTGGTTTGTGCCGCAATCCGCTCAATCTGTCGGGCTGCAAATCACATCGAGTTACCGCGCGGAATTGCAGTTTTATATCGACACTGAATATAAACATAGATACCTATTAGGTGAACAATTGTCCACTTCGGCCAGTTAGAACCGATATAACAATAGTCACATCGAGTTCATTGCAGTCGACACCATACCTACTTTAGGTGAACCAATTGTCCACTTCGGCCAATTAGAACCGATTGTAGCCCCCGGGTAACGTGGTTTGTGCCGCAATCCGCTCAATCTGTCGGGCTGCAAATCACATCGAGTTACCGCGCGGAATTGGACCCTCACATGTAAATTTCAAATGTCTTTCATCTCAAAGCGGTCCACCTATGTACTCATAATAGAACCACCCCGTGTGTGTCGCCCCTTCCGGATATGGTAATTGGAAACATTAAAACAGCTTAAATGTTTGAAAATGACGCTTTAAATCGCATTTCGGAATGTGCCAATAGAAATTGGTTTATCTGTTTGGACACTGCATGTTGGACATACAATGTACTCTCATATGAGGCTCTGAATTAAACTGAACTAACATATCTATAAATTAACTTAATTTCATACTAAAATATCTATAATGGAAAGAAAATGTTGGATTATTAAAACATAATCACATTTTTTTATCATAATAGCTGTTTCCCTCGGCTTCGCACGCTTTCCGTAAGCTTTGCCCGTATATGAGCACTTCTGGTTCGAGTAAACTATATTTCCAATATCCTTATAGAGTTTGTCTTGTTGCCACGAGCAAGAAAAGTGTATCTTTATAACCATTGTACACGTAAATGTACTTTATTATAAAGTGGTCTAACTCTCAAGCTTTGAGTTCAATCAGAAACTTATTTAAAAAACAAATATACATCATAACTTAGCGCCTTCAAATAGTGTTTGGCAATTAAAAATACGTAACTTTTTCTTAATTGCAGTTTCTAATTTGTAGGCGTTTTTGAAACTTTCATCTTCTGCAACGCCGCCTGGTGGCGAATGGTCTCAATGGGCATAGCATATAAACTTTCTTCGTGAAAAAATAAATATATATTCAGATTTTCATAATAACTGGTCAAATAGTTAACGATTTTATAAAGGATATACAGACAAACATTCATGTACACATACACACACAAATATATAAATATATATATATATATATATATATATATATATATATATATATATATATATATATATGGTATGTAATTGCCTGTAGAACTTACACAGAGTAGAGCAAACTCCGTGCTTGTCTGTGGCACATCTTTAACCGCAAATTCGTCCAGATATTGGGTAAGTGGTTGATCGATAGGTCTAATATGAATGTTAAGTTTAGCTCCAGTTCACCTTCCTCTTAATGTAGCGTCTGAACTCTGACACTATCACAGACTTGACTCATGGAATCTGGATCCATGTTGATGAAGAAGTATTCTTATTGTCTCATTACGTACACAACTGAGTGAATTAAGATGTTTTTATTTTGCAATATAACTGGAGTTTAATGTATTTTTCTAAGTATATATGGTAATAAAATATCATCGATCATTATTGTACGACGAAGCAAAATTAGTAAATTATCTTAATTGTGTATTCTGAAAAATGAGTAGTTAGTAGAGTGATCAGTCCGTGTACACCTGGTCTAAAACCTGGATTATAAGGGGTAGCGGTATTGACATGGCCTAGTTGGGCTGGGGTGTGGGGCGCCGACCCCTTGGACCCCTGCCAGAACCCCCTCCCACCCTCGCCACCCGCGCCATGTGCTTGTAGGCTAACTTTACCCCAAGTGGTACCTAAATAAGTCACTGTCTTCCCAGTCACCTGTCTCCCCGTGTCTTTGCAATCTGTCCACATCAACTTTATTGAGTTTTATCTCATTTTCTCATTATTGATATTATACAACTGTGTTATGTGAAGTTGTAAATATACATAATTAATGTATACTCAGAACATTCAATGTACCTGGGTGTTAATGTTAATTAAAATACTGATACGTTCAATAGTTCTAAAGATTTTAAACGTTATCACAATATTTACTTTATGTATACACAATACATAGTAAATATACATATAAATAATACGTTATGAACTAGTAATAGTAACTAGTAACTCTTCACTCAAGTTTTCATCATTGGAAAATCGCAAATTTTCTGTTTATTTTAAACATTTGGTTATAACCGTCATAAATAAACATTGGACTTTTGTTATCTATCCATAATTTATTTTATTTTTTTCTTTGGTAGGCTCTTTACAAATTCTTTATCTATGGTTCATGAATGTGAGAAATCTCTTGTATTTTTGCATTTTTTTAGTCTAGTCATTTTTTTAGGTAAAATTGTACTGTTTCACTGTGTGTATATGAATTATTCAAAAAGGGGTTGTCATTGGTTAATTTAAACAAAAAAAATAACTATAGAGATATTCAATCCTATTAATATTATAAATGTGGAGGCTTGTATGGGTGTTTAAAATGTCATGAACTACTGATTTGGGAATGTGACATTAATTATGTTTTAAAATAGGAACAGCACTTATTAAAGTGATCACACACGCGCGCGCACGGTTTGGTGTTTCTATTCTCTATGACAGTTTTTAACCCATTCAGTGCTGGACAATTCAGTCACTACATGCACCATCATCGCGTGTGCTCAAATTGCCTACTAACTTTTTAATTTTCGGCAGTGCTTTACGTGAAAATTCATACATAAAAATCACACATTTTATATAGTGGTATGATTTCGAGTGAAATTTATCTATAGATCGCTTACATTTTTCAAAACTTTTTCTTTCTACTTATATCATGTCAAGTTTTGTTATAATGTCATTGATTTGGTTGACGAAATACATTTTCACAATCACGTCATTGTAATTAAATATAAGCAGGTCTGTAATTTCTGAAGCCAACAGCAATTTTATTACAAACAGGGAATACACGTATTAGTTATATAGATATTGAAAGAAGAATTAACCTATTCCAACTTTAAAAAGAGTTTGGTTGGTGATCTGAGCTGCTTTGTTTGTAAAATAAAACTGGAAACAGAGAGGAATTTATGAAGAATGACGGGCTCCGCGCTGATGAAACTTTGGATTTACAGCGTTTTTATGGCCCAGGAGCCATCATACGTGACTATATTACGAGCTGGGTTTGCGATGTTTATCAATTTTTTTGATAGGATTGAAAAACTTCTTTTTATGTATTACTCTATTTATAGAATTTTGATTTCCTTATTAGCGTATATTATAACGTATTATAGCATTAGACGTTTTTAAGTGTGGACAGTATTTGTTTATCGACATGCGTAAGGCGCGTATGTAACAAATTTGTCGAGGAGCTGATTCACGGGTGGTTTAGAAAGTATAAAATATCCCCCAAAGCCCCTTCGCTTCAAAATTGTGTATATAAAATTAGCGAGTACACATACGAGGAAAATGTGCAATATAAAATGTGAAAATTCCATATATCATGGAGTTTTCTTAAACATTCCTTTACGTTTTAATTCCGTAAGTAATGGCAATACTGTATTCTTTATGTTTATTAATTGATGTTCCGCCTGTAGTAAAATAAAGCAAATGTTTGGGATGTTTTAATACTGCTTAAAAAATGCTAAGACCCTAATAATGGGCAGAAGTTTTCTGAAAGTTAAATTATGTAAACAACTTTTTATCAGGTATTGTTTTGAGTGCGTAGATACTTGCAAGTATTAAAAATATGTGTTTTAAGCTCTTAAACATTTTTATTCTATCAAATGCATGACAATCGTGTTTTAATAAATTACAATTTTCCTTAAGATTAATCAACGTACTTTTATAAAATGTTCACATAAACACATGGCGTATGAAGGAAATAATACTTTTGTCTACGTTTTTGGAAACATTTCTTGTAGTTATAAGTATTTATTTCGTGTGAAGTTGCAAAATGGCGGAGCTTCCAGAATTTCAGAAGTGGAACATTAACAATCGTCACGGAGTTGACGTATACAAAATTGCATTCAGAATAAAAATTAATACATTTTCACATAAATTTCAATATGACGGCCACATGTAAAATGTTACTTTTTGTGCCGGAAGAGACAGTTGAGAAATCCACAACAGCAATATCCACATTTTAAGGAGTGATGCCACCAATAATATTATTATTATGTTTTTATCACATCAAATTAAAATTGTTTTACTTTCAATCTTGGTAGTTGTAATTAGGCTATTTTCTTTAGTCGTTCTGTTTACTAATCTAACTACTTTAGTTCCAATTTTCACTCAAAAGTTACCAAGCTATATTTCCCTACTATAAATGTCTATGAAGACACGTTTGAGACGGCATAAACGTTGAAGGATATTTACGAAATTTATTGCCTTTCCGAGACAAACAACTTTGTTTTTCTGCGATAAATTTGCCCTCTCTGCGTTGCTCACCCACTTTCACTTAGTTTAGGACTGTACCGGGTCAAATCGGCACGTGAAATATAACTTTTAAAGATTGTCCTTACCTTATCCGAACAATATTTTTAATTGGATTATACAATTATGAAACACGTATTTTACAGTAAAATAGCTAGACTTATGTGAATGTAAAATGAAATGTCATTTAAGAGAAACGTGTGGTTTGAAAACTGAGGTTCTTGGTTAAGTCAGTAAACACTTGAATTTATTTGTTATTTCTGATATCAGAGGTTATTGCCCACAGCCCCATGTACGCTTGGAAGTTCATTCTTCACTTCAAGTTGGACATAAATCCCGCCCCATATCCCCAGACGTTTGGTTGTTTGCCAGATGCCAACGATCAGTGGTCCCGACTGATATAGGGTCACCTCTGTCTGTGTTAATTTTCTTGGAATTCGTCGTTGGCAAATGTAACGTCACTACACATTATCTGTCTTTTAAATATCAAACTTATTCTACGAATTTCATATTTTGAATCGTTCCCCTATTTTCATTAAATTATACTTTACGACTTTTTCATTTATGATGTAAAAGATACTAGCAGACTATTGTCGTAATATTTTAAAACAGCTTGCGAACATGTAGAATGTGTGATATGTGTCGTAGTTTGTTCCTGTTATAATTTATTCAGTCGAATGTTGTAATAAGTTATTTTTATTACAGCTCAGGAGTTCTTGCAATTCTTAAACTTACGATAAAATCTGTGGAGTTCGTAAAACTCCACATCAAAGTATACTGATCGCCAAACACTTCGTTTTATTTAGAAAACTACTGATAAATAGTCATGTTTCACTCTTTCCAAAGTAATTGTTTTAATATAAAACAAGATTTAATTAATAATAAAATATTACTAGACACAAAAAAGTAAATATTCTGAGTAATAATGAAAAGTGTCTTGAGACATTTGTTTACCAAATTCCCAACTTTTCCTTTTTGCAACGTAACTTTCTTAACTTCCTAACTCGTTGGTTGTAAGAATAAAATTTCGTCGGCATTCCTTGCTACAAAGCTAACAGTAAAAGTGAAGTAAAGATGTCTTATTTTAGCAGGCGAAGTAAGGGCTAAGAAGCTCTCTCTAACACTTAACCTGGGAACCAACGGTTTGAAGATGACTATCTTTAAGGAAAGCCAGATTTAGCTGTGAAAGCTTTATTTCGGTAGTATTTGTTGAAAAAACGTGTGCATATTATAGGTTATTACCCTTTAATATGAGATTTGAATTTTATATAGAGAGTGAGATTATCCGTTATTGAGATCGCAGAGATTAATTTAATAACTCACTTATTGTATGGCAAAACCCTTGTAATTACGTGATAAAAGTAAGCAAGTTCCGTAACAACATACGACATCTTAATGGAACTATGTTATTCGGCGTTCGCTTTTCTCCACCTAAGCCACTGTAAAGCCCGTTTGCAAAGTTTTCTTTAATGTGTTATACAAATCGGAGATAAAGCAGACTTCACAATATTGATATTATTGCTGAATCATCATCTAAACGACCAGAGTATATATTTGATTGGACACAGTTGTTAATCCAACTAAATATGAATCTTTAATTTTAATTCTTTTAGTATACTTAATTTAATCTTATTAAATAAAAACAAATAATGATAAAATTGCAATAAACGTAACTTTAGGTGTCAAGATAATTTTAAAGTTATAGAACATTTTCAAACGGATGTCACATCCTTTTTGTTTAGTACAGGCTAATCTTTATAATGCTCTATTCTGTTCGGTCTCTTAGACCCTAGGACTGTTCGGGGATCTTATCAAAAGGATGAGGGGGAGTTGTATTGTACAAGGTGGACAATACTTATAAAAAGTTCTATAGCCTCATTCAGGAATTGAACCTGCGCTCTCCGTTTTTCAGGCTCTAGTCCGACGCCTTGGACCGTGAAGCCACCGCTTCCGTATCAGTCACCATTGTCTCTCTGCACGTATTCATTATTAAACCTTTCAACTCATATATACCCCATATATATCGTTATCAATTAATAATTCATGTCTTCGTCCGTAAACAACTTACAGTAATGTATTTTGTTAATTTATTGTTTTGTTATATGACTACACAAAACATAGAAAACACAGGGTAGAAGGTTTGTGCTTCTCAAAACACAAACATAGGGTTTTTTTTAGAAATCAACACTAGATCTATGAACTGACAGTGCAACAAGTTGACAAATTATTTCAATCAGTCCCCATTCGTGAGTAAAAATCAGCACAGAATTTGTTAAGCACGTGCAAGTCTATTAAAGTACTGTAATATAGTAGGCATAAGTTGAAATTATGGACATCTACTTACCAGTGTTGTACATACTTACCAGTGTTGTACATACTTACCAGTGTTGTACATACTTACCAGTGTTGTACATACTTACCAGTGTTGTACATACTCAGCTCGTCGTAATGTTTTAGAGAAACACGGTATCGTTTCAGTTTAATTAAACTGGACGAATTGCAACTTCTAACGGTACAGTCTGACGATGAATGTACTTAAATTGACCAATCTTTCGGGAAATAATAGATTCAAATATACAGTCTGTGAAATATGCTCTGTTTAAATAAGTAGATGCCTGTAGCAAGTAACTACATTGAGTGAAGCTCGAAATAATTGGTTATCAAGTTTGTTTCTGTCTAAAAGTGGATTGAGATAATGTTCTCATATCGTCATGCACGATCTCTTGGCTCTGGTTCAGTTTCTCTCAAAACTTGAAGATCTTCTTTTGTGTATAACATTTGTCGATTAAATTAAAGAAATTTTGATTGTTTGCATTCTTATTCTGGCCGTTTCCAGAAGAATTCCTTGAATAAATGACACTGTACCTTCGGTATTCCATTGAATCTATGGCTAGTAGAGTGATATCATTATTGTGGCCTGACTTCTCAGCTATTTATAGGAATATTATTTATATTTTCCTAAGCAGCCATATAAACTTTTAAAAATTAATACAATTAACATCAGAGCTTCAGGAACTGTTCGGGGTCAGTTTATTTTAAATGACTCGATATTTTGACTACCAATACAATCCCATCCAATCCTTTACATTTCTATTTCTATTTCTTTCTCAATTATTGTTCGTTTATTGTGTAAAGAATGTAGAAACACTGTTTTACACTATGTGAGCAAAGGTGGGCTGAATAAAATAACAGTTTCGAGTGTTAGTAACAAGTACCCAGATATAACTGCTCCACACTTCCCTTGTAAGGCCACTAAACGGTTTTTAACGACCGAACACTTAGCTAATGTTTCTGACTAAGCTTTCGCATCGCGTGAACTTTAATATCGTCTGTTACCGCTGACCATTAACATTCATATTCATAAAACCTATAACACTCTACGTCGGGAAATAAAAACTCAAGTGGAAAATTCCATCAGACAAATCAAGGAAGCCCTTTGAAGGCGAAATAAACATTTTTTTAAAAGACAGAGCTACTTTCAAACCAAATAAGAGTTAATCTCCAAGTTTCCCAAATGCGGCATTTAATTAAAGTAAAAGTTGGAGACGGCTGCTCGGGTCGCAAATTGTGAACATCTGCTTTGATGTTTAAGTAACTCACTGTTAAAAGTGATCAAAATAAAACTAAGCTCTTTCATTTGTTTATTTATCAGAGTGAAAGAAGTTGGTGCTTGGAGAGCAATGCATAACGTCTTATAACATACCAAATATTACTTGAAATTTAATCAAACACATCACGTACAACAAAACAAAACCACTTTGATGTAAATTTCAAAGAAACCAAGACAAAACAATAGTACACAATTAACCCCAAGATGTTGTAGGGGGGGGGGGTACATGCATGTTTGACATCCAAAAAGTTTAACTTATGTGTTTTTTTTTAATAACTATTTTTAGTTGAAGCTTTTCTACTACATTTAATATTTAAGCAGATATTTAGTTTATGGATAATTAAATATTTTGCATAGACCATCAGAATACGACATCATCTACACTAAATTTACGTTATTTTAGTTGTTTTTCATTCGCTTCTTTTTAACTGGATACCGTTGGCTTTGCAATTGGTAACCTAAATTTATTAAAATAGGCAAAAGTAAGAACTAAATGTATTAAGACATTTCCATTCAACATTTATAAACAGCCACACCATTTAAATGGATAAGGATATGTATTATTAAAATATTTTCTCCAAAGACACTGTAAAGATAACAATTTATACAGTATTTGGCTTCTTTATACAGTGTTATGGCGTTCCCGAACAAATTTCTTAACAGTTAATCTCCTTGCTTTAATATCTTAAATATTTTGGGATGTGTGTGTGTGTGTTTGTGTGTGTGTTTTCTTTATATAAACTTTTGATTCCATATATGTATTATATTCCCTCCGTGACAGAGGAAGAAGTACGTAAGAGTGAAAGGGGTTAGAGGGCAGTTTTCCAGAGGATTTTCCCACTCTTGGGATCATTAACTGTGCTTTATCAGAGTGTAGGGGACGTGAGCTGAACTGAAAGGAAAGTAGCCATCTTGGAGAGGGTGCAACTAAGATAAAAAGTAGTAAAGCCCACTTGTGCAGATTACATACGACCTGGGCAACGATCGACGCTCACTTTCACGAGGAACGCATATTATTAATGCCATAGTAACTGCAGAATACATACAAAAGATAAAAGTCTTTTGGAGTTACCTGTCCTCCTCAGTTCTGCGAAGGATCTCATCAGTTTGATGGGTTCCCTTGTTTGGATAATTTTACATCCAACTAAAACGAAATCAAATACTAGTTTCAGTAATGGAAAGATGAGATATTTCGTCGTTGTAGAATGAAATGTAAGTTTCTATACCTGTTTATAAGGTATTGTGTTATTTGTTTAAAATCTGTTTTGGCGATTGAAGAATTGTGTTGGATAGAGGATTTTTTCCGGACATTTGCCATTGTTCGGCGGTAAAAAAAATCAGCACCACTACGTTTCGAGATCTGCAACCTGATATCTTCCTCAGGTGGATGATTAACTTGACACACAACTACAATCTAGGATAAAATAAACAAATCATACCAGAGCTTGTGACACGCATAACTATATACAACAAACATGTTCCGGGTCAACTCCTTACACGCTATCACTTATAAAAATAAAGCACTAATTATTGGAACTAAACCAGAATATATATTACAATAGATCTGTACTAACCAACCACAGAAAACTGTCAAGAGGCCAATAGTAAATCGCGATCGCATGGCAGAAACAAGATGGCGGCAAATCATAAACAAGATTGAGCTTTTTATTATTAGTTCATTCTGGATGAACTTTAAAATCATACTGTGACCTCGCATTGGTTTATTAGAAATTTTTATTGTTTGATAAATGATTTTAGAGATTCCTGACGTATGCCTGTCCCAATGGTAGTGTGATTTATTTTAACCCAGGATTTCAGATCTCAAACTTAGTGTTAGTGATTCTTCATTTATTTATTCTTCCAACGGAATTACACCAGTAGTACACGTAATAAGTTAAAAAGAGTATAAATGATTAATAGCATAATGTATATTATATATATATATATATATATATATATATATATATATATATATATATATATATATATATATATAATTAAATAACAAACAGTGTTAAAATAAATAATCAAAAAACAGCGAATTAGTAATAAATATAAGTAAGTTAACAAATAATCAACAAAAAGGTAAAAAATAAAGACAATAATAAATAGTTAAATATAAAAACTAGCAACAGTAATAAATGTGTGGTGTACGATAAAGAACTAAATAACAACTTAGTGATAAAAAATTTGACAAATGCAAAAGTAACAATATATAACTAGCAACATGCAAGAAAAGATAATCAGGAACATGCTTAAACAACATTCTTGTTTCTTTTGCCTTTTAGTGATGTAAAGTTAAAGTAGTGACGCCTGCATGTAGCCGAGATAAGAAACCTGGTTCCGACCCCATGTTAAATCTTAGATTGCCATTTCTGTTTGAGCTGTTTACAATTAAACCACTCATTACAGAGTGGTGTATCTTGTCTAATAATAGAGCGATACAATGGATTATTCAAGGACCCGATAGAACAACACGCGAGGTTTAACGACCACTCCAACAAAGTAACTCCATCTCACCTTCATGTAATTCACTGTCATTGTCATACGATTCTACTCTGTTTCGATACAAATTTGTTTATTCTGCGACTTTCTTATCGTCATCATCGTAATACTAATACAAAAAAACGTATTTTATTTTTACCTTTAATTTTAAACTGTTGATCCATAAATCAATAGAGTTCTTCCTTGAATCAAGAGGAACAGCACAAGAACAAACAACAAACCCTTGATGTGGTATTTGTGTATTACGTGTCTAGTTTCAAGGACATTTCTAATAGCTGTTACGGCATTGACAAACACAGTGACAGAATGTAAAGAAGGAACAGTTGAATCTTTAACAATACAATCCCCGTACAGTCATTCTTTTTTAACGATCACCTTAAATACGCACTTAGCTTCGTTGGTGTCACAATATAGTTGGGTAACGAAACGTAAAAGTTGTAACACTGACAGGTATTTTGTAATAAATTGTTGCATACATAGTTTTTTTTATGAAGTATATTTTAGCACACAATCCTTGTGCTCAGCCGTTTTTACGATCTGAAGCACTATTCCAGGACTGTTCATCAAATTTCTTTAGATTAGTAAGATGATTATTTCTTTGTTGTCGAGAAAATGTTGTGCCCAAACTGAGACTCGAACCCGGGTCTCTGTGGTGATAAACCGAGACGGTAACCATCCGGTTACTAGGGACAGCACATGTTCAGCTTAGTTTTTATGGCTACGTCACATTTTGGAATGGGATCACAAAGAGTGCAGCGGCCACGAACCATCAAAATGCAACAATTTCTTCCATTACCACATCAAAAGATCCATATTGTGAAGAGCTCTTTTACATTTATTGTAGCTTTCATGACTGTACGTTCCATATATATCATTATCAGAACTAAAACTCCCCACTCTTCCTTTCCAAATAACCTTAAGAGTTGGTTGTAGTAAAAAATCTTGAGTTTTGTCCTCATAGTAACAGGTTTAAACTTCAAATACTTCACGACCCTAATTTTTGGTCATATATATATATATATATATATATATATATATATATATATATATATATATATATATATATATAATCATATGGAAAGTTTTATTTTCAATACATAATTAATAGGCATTCATCGCTTTTCAATTTCTCTTGCAAATTGTAGATGTATTTAATATTCCAACTATGTAACAGGAAAATGTTTAGACATGTTTTCCTGAATAAGGAAAAAATATGTCGAAATCTGTTGTATGCGTAATTAATCTTTAAAATGGACATATCTCGTTATTTACGACTAATAAAAATAAAGGTGTAAAGTATTTATTTGTGATAGGGCCAACATCAAGATGGCCGCTAGTATCGATAGTATAGTCCAATTTCTGTGTTGCCTGCCATCAGTAAAGTCTTTGAAAAAATATTTTTGGCACGACTGGAAACTTTCCTCTCAAGATTTGAAATTCTCGATCCAGAACAATATGGATTCAGAAAAAACAGATCAACAGTCGATGCAGTCACAAACCTTGTTGAACTCGTTGTCGATGGGTTGGAGAGAAGAGAACATGTGCTCAGCATATTTCTTGACCTCTCCAAAGCCTTTGACTGCGTGCACCATGCGACACTGCTGCACCAGTTAGAGGAATGCGGCATTCGAGGTTTGCCGCACAAATGGGTCATGTCTTATCTCAGTGACAGGGTCCAGTGTGTACAGATCGAGAATGTCCTGTCAGACAAAACACAAGTAACCCAAGGTGTTCCCCAGGGATCAATTCTTGGCCCAGTTCTTTTTAATCTCTATGTCAACGGACTGAAATCATCTATCCAGCATGGTAAAGTGATTCAGTACGCTGATGACACGACTATTTGTGTAAAGGCAAAATCAGCTGCTGAATTAGAACTCAAATCATTTCTTGATCTAAATCTTTGCATTCAACATTTCAATGAAATGAACTTGCAAACAAACAATTCAAAGTCAAATTTCATCAAATTTTGTTTTTTAGCAGCGCAATGAACAAAACAAAATCACTGTGATGGTGGATGATGAACTCATTGAAGAAACATCTTCCACAAAGTTCCTTGGAATACATCTTGACAAGGAGTTGACTTGGAACGGTCACATTGACAGCGTTTGCTCTAGAGTTAATTCAGGCATTTATGCTTTGCGTAACCTAGCACAATTCTGCTCCCTTGAACTCTTAAGAACAGCCTATTTTGGCTTGGTCCATACTCACTTCGAGTACGGAATCAGACTTTGGGGTAGCTGCTCTAAATACAAGCTGGAAAGGGTATTTAGACTTCAGAAAAGAGCTGTCAGAACCATCTTGAAATTGAAAACAAGAGAGTCGTGTAGAGAAGCATTTAGGGAGCTTAGATTATTGACTTTACCCTCCCTCTATATCTTGGAGGTCGCTCTGTACTGCAGGTCAAGGTGCACTTTGACTCAAGGCAGGGATGTTCAATCATATGATACTAGAGGTAGGGACAACTACAGAATTCAACCACACAGAAGTACAGCCTTTGAACGGCTGCCATCTCAAGTTGGTGTCAAAGTAATCAATTGCCTTTCTGAATGCATCAAAAATCAAAACCTGAATCTTTTCAAGACTCGTTTAAAGCATCTTTTGGTGTCTAGTGCCTTTTACACGATTGAGGAGTTTTTTCAATACCGCTGGGACAATTAGTAACCCCCCTACCCGATATTCTGGTGTTGAGAGTGTGATTGTTTGCATGATTGTTGAGAGATGTATGTATGTTTGAGTGAGCTTCAATGTGTATGAATGGCTAGGAAGAATATGACGCTTGCAACACAATTGTAAAATTGTAACAAATGCAATAAAGAATTTGTTATTATTATTATTATTATTATTATCGATATTTTACAGCAAACAATAGAAAAACAGGAACATAAAAATTGCTGTTCTGGTACTATTATTAAACACTTATAACTGACGTGCGAATACTGCTGTCAAATGAGTATTGCATATCACTGGACCTAGCATTGATATCGAAACACTCCAACAGACAAAAGTGTACATTTGAGAGTACATCCATCCTGCTTTTATTTCACTCAGACTTAGCAAGTAAATGTTGCTCAACAAAAAGTTAACTAACAGACTACAAGCTTCTTCGACATCTGTTCTCCAAATTCCTAACTTGTCTGCCATTCCCAACTAAGTTTTGAAACATTTTCTTTTGTTACATCAGCAACGGAAATGTTGTTGTAGTTTCTTGCTGCAAACAACATTACTACTGGAAACTATAATATAGTTGTAGTACCGTACTACGACTGTAACAGTTTATGTCACAAGTTACTGTAGCCGACTGTGGCATATAACGATGTAAAATGCACGAACAAGTGTTTATCATGCTTAATTATTAATATTCAGTGTTCTTTAGTGAATAAATTATCATTATCTATTGAATTTGAATAAATATTCATCTGTTATCATTGCCCTATGTTTTTTTTAATGAGTAATTTCGTGATGATGCCATTAAATAGCATAGTTGTGAAATGGTTTATGACATGTACTAATTTGCTCTATAAATCTAGGATTCAATTATAATCGTTTTAACAACAAAAATCAAGTATTCAAACGCGTAATAAAAAGCAAATGTTTTAAATGAATTTTTAAATTTCTAAATAAACAACAGCACGACTTTTATAACGTACATTTAAAAACACATAAACACCTCTTGTTACCTAATATGGTTTTTGAATGACCTATTTTTCATTTCGGTTTTCCCTTAGTTCTCACTCGGGACTAATATTTTCGTTTTTTTATATATTTAAGCCCAAATTGAAATTATTTGGCCATAAAACTGCACGGCTTTTCCAGCCAATACTTGCACCACTAATTAGTTGATCTGATCAGTACTGTCAATCAACCCTATTGGTGTATGGTTCGGAATCTACTTTAATACAACGACCCCGTAGTGTAAGCCTATCTAAATATCAGGCAATCCTTTTTTCTTATTATTAGAATTGTTGTATAAAAATGAAACGCAAATCTATTACGGTTTGCGCTTCAACATTTATGTTTTAGGACATTAAGCACTTATCGGCCGTTTTTTCACGAAAGGTTTTACAATAACGGAAATATAACTTATACATAAGCTTATCTGCTAAGCTCCAAAATATATGTTATTGAGTACAACTTGAGAGATAATTCCCAAACTACACCAAACCGGTTCATTCACTGTGTTTTCAAAGGTGTTTTAATGAACATGAAACAAATATATTTGCTAGATATAATACGCCGGTTTCTTAATGTAAGCCAAATAACCCAAAATGAACTATCTACATTTGAAATTGGTAACAATCTATTCACTATTGGAAATAATCAAAACAGGAAACTTAGTTCTCAAACAATCGCACTTCACAAACATGTCTCATCCAATTAATTAGTTCGCTCAATGCTCAGTATTGCCATGTCAGAATTGTATTACGTACTTTTTCATTAGAAACAACTCTACTATTTTTAGTACTGACAGTAAGTACTTGTAATTTCCTTCTAACAGTGCAAAAGCGTCTTAGTTATATTAAAGATTTCTTCAAGACTGCTTATATGTTCTTATAAAACTTAAATATGCTAAGTAGTTTCTCGGGATTTCATTAAAAAATAACACGATTTTTACAACATATTTTAAAACATACATGGAAATGCTCTTTTTTATCATACTGCACGAACAGTTGTATTATGTACTAGAGTTGGTCCAAAAAATGAATTTTTCGTTACCTTAAAAAATTAGCTGGCATATAATTCAACTTTTTTAGTGTGATAACCCCAAACTTTGCTAATGTATCAATTTAATAGAGGTATATGTAAAAAAACATAGTTGTTTTCTATAGTAAACTTGAGAGTTGAGTTACTATGTTGAGTACTATATAATACAAATTAGATAAAACGTGTAAGTTGTAGTTATCTATTTTCGATTTATTTCCACCTATCTGTTGTGCTATGTTTTTAACCCATTTTTTATATGTTTATAACTTTTCCAACCATAAGTGTATATAACTATATTCTTCTTGTAAAAGTGCACGATTGGCGTTTTTTTCTAACATCACGGTACTTAAAAATAGGTAAAGGATTAACACTAAGGATTACCAACTAATAATTGGCTGAGTGAAACGTAACCAATTAATGATTGGATAGTCAGTGATTACGTTGTTGAGTGCAATTCATTAATAAGAGATCTCAATAACAAAGAAACAATGGAGTTCGAAGTGGCGGATAGTAACTAAAGTCTTTACCGATCTGACTGATACTTTTTTACCCCGTGATAGTAACCTATCTCATGTAACTTTTGTTTTATGACTTTTTAATAGAGTTTCAAGTCTTTAGGGACTTTCTAATCCGAGTTCTCGTGCATACAGACGGACAATGTCACGATTTTAGGAAGGGTCTGTCAGTTCCTAAACAAGATTACTATGTATTCATAATTAATTTTAAATTATACACATTTTGACCTTGCCGATCTCCCGATTCTACACAAATCGAACCTCTAAGATGGTAAACAATCGAACATACGAAGTGTTATTGGATTTTCCCTTATGTACAGAGTTACATTTTTCCAGTCTAAACAATTAAAACTATATTTAACCATGTCTTGACTTCTAAGTCACCCTGTACATATATACTACTAATGCAATTTCTGTTTAACTAGTCGTGAATAACACCACACCCAATATTACGTAGATATAAATCATAATGATTACCTAGATTCGCCGGAAGAAAATAGATCTTTATTCCTGACGACACAATCTAACATTTCCATTTCATTACAAAGAGCAGATACGTCTAAACAGATTATGTCGGCATTTTTAAATGAGCTAGGAAAGCGCCACTTTAGAGACTGCGTCACAAACAACTTGTTAAATATACAGCTGCGGTTTTTCAGTTTACCGACAACGGGCCTGAAAGCGGAGAGTGGAAGATGTCATTAATCAAGCCGGATGAAAAATTCAAAACGAACTTTGTCATTCAACCAAGTACAGAAAAGTTGAACAAAGGCAGTAGGCGGACGCCACAACTACGCAGAAGTTTATTTCACTGACATTTCGCAGACCTTTTGTTGTTACTATTTCGGGAGGCTTTCCTTCAGTCGTTGACCAGCTACGTATTTGTGAACCGCGATCCTACGCTAACCAATCGTTTGTCCTAAATATATCTGTTGTTGCTAATCTCGCCTGAGAGAGGTATCGATGATTAGAGCCATTATAACAGTAGGGGCATCGTAGCTCATCTTGTCTGAGAGAGTTATCGATCATTAGAGCCATTATAACAGTAGGGACATTGTTGCTACTCTTGTCTTAAAGAGAGTTATCGATTATTAGAGCCATTATATCAGTAGGGACATTGTTGCTACTCTTGTCTTAAAGAGAGTTATCGATTATTAGAGCCATTATATCAGTAGGGACATTGTTGCTAAATTTGTCTGAGAGACTTATCGATGATTAGATCCATTATAACAGTAGGGACATTGTTGCTACTCTTGTCTTAAAGAGAGTTATCGATTATTAGAGCCATTATATCAGTAGGGACATTGTTGCTAAATTTGTCTGAGAGACTTATCGATGATTAGAGCCATTATAACAGTAGGGACATTGTTGCTACTCTTATCTTAAAGAGAGTTATCGATTATTAGAGCCATTATATCAGTAGGGACATTGTTGCTAAATCTTGTCTAAAAGAGAGTTATCGATGATTAGAGCCATTATAATAGTAGGGACATTGTTGCTACTCTTATCTTAAAGAGAGTTATCGATTATTAGAGCCATTATATCAGTAGGGACATTGTTGCTACTCTTGTCTAAAAGAGAGTTATCGATGATTAGAGTCATTATAACGGTAAGAACACTGCTGCTAAATTTGTCTAAAAGAGAGGTATCGATGATTAGAGCCATTATAAATAGGGTCATTGTTGCTAAATTTGTCTGAGAGATTTATCGATGATTAGAGCCATTATAACAGTAGGGACATTGTTGCTAAATTTGTCTAAGAGATTTATCGATGATTAGAGCCATTATAACTATTGTAGGCAGCCATTATAGTTTGGACATTGTTGCTAATCTTGTCTAACAGAGAGGTATCGATGATTAGAGCCATTGTAACACTAGGGACATTATTATAAAAAGGAAATTTAAAGCTTTATGATTGATACCGAAGCATATTATTGTTGAAATTTATAAATCGTTGATATATACTCTGACAAATTAAGCCTTCACAGATATAAATCCAACCTAATCATCTCAGACACCTGCCAACGGACCTGACCATTCTTGTCAACTTTCCTGAGGATGCCGACAGGGCTTCCTAAACTTGTCGTGACAAGTTCCGTCCCAACTTTTACGTCACAACTTGTAAATTCTAACGTGCGCCTTTATTAAGTAATTATTTCTAAAGATCTTTTCGGTTTATCTGCTGTGGTTAATTAATTTCAACTTATTTGACTATACGATTATATCGTATAATTCAACTACCACTATATTTTTATTTAAATATATAAACTCCACCCAAGCTTAAAGATGCAACATGTTTTATAGATGTATTCTGATCCTTCGTGATTTTCTTGCTGCTTTTAAAAATTATGGAGAATTTTCGAGCCAATATTATTCCAAAAATGATAACACTGGGCAAGACTGCATAACCAAATTTTTATAATTCTAGTCTTAGCGGTTTTGTTAATTTTAGGTACCCAAAAAGACTTACATATTACATACCTTTTGATTCTGCTTACTCTCTGAGTTTACAGAAATTTAAAAGAGACGAACCAAAGGTACTTTTGAAATATGATATAATTTTATTTGGTTTTTTTAATTCCCTCTCTTTTCTACAAAGTTTATACATACATTACATACATACATATATATATGTGTATTGTGTATGTGTATGGGAAAAAATTAGGTAAGAACTCAAACAAGAAAAACAAACATAATGATAATGTTTCTTTTTCTTGTTTGAGTTCTTACCTAATTTTTTGCCACAGTTTATGTAAATATTTATACATGTATATTTATCTGAAGAAGTGTACCTAGATACACGAAAATTTATAAACGTTTTCAAACCAATATACCGTGGTTTATTTATTAAGAAGAGAATAACCTGTTTCTGTCAATATATATATATATATATATATATATATATATATATATATATATTTATATTTATATTAATAGGACAGAAATTATAAATCACGGCTTTTGCCATTGATCAAAGGTATTAAAAAAGTAAAATTGCATCCAAGTTCTTTTTATGTTTAGAATAGAAGTGAAACATGAATTAGTAAAGCACCTAATTTAAGGGCACCAGCCAATTCTAGTTATGGACCAAGGATCGTAGATATAACCGCCATCATCATAACTGAATACGAAGAATAACAAACAAAATATATGTCACTGAGTTCTATCCATCATTCTGGTTTTCAACAAAATAAATTCGGACGCCATATTTGTTTCCATAATAATTATACAAACAAACTAGTAGAACATATACTTACTGAGAAGTAGAATAACGCTTCCTAGAAAAGGACATCCTTGAGCGGAATCTCGAGAGGTTTCCACTACTCGCTAATCATTAACGGCTCTTTTCAGGAACGAGGGTGTTGATGAGTCCCGCAGTTGAAAGGGAAAGTAGCCACTTGGGTGGAGGAGGGGAGGGTGAATATTACAAAAGTCTGCCATATGCCACTTGCGCTTCAGTGTCTAACATTTCTGGAATTCCTTGAAAACCTGGAAATGTTCTGGCAACACAAATGAATATTCTGCACTATAAAATTTATTCTATCTGAACTGCAAATTTAAAACCTACAATGAATCGAACTTTGAAAAATTTACATCAGCAACAAACAACAATTATTTTTTCCATTCGAACATATAAATGTAATTAAATTAACACTCTATAGCAAAGAATTGTAATATTGTGTCAAGTTTGTATTTTTTTCAGTTCATGTTCTTACTTTATTTCAATTTAGTTGTTCTATTACTCTTTTACCGTCCACTTTATATTTGCCTATTTTTTTAAAATTTTTTAAACTACTTTCGGATTGTAGCTAGAGAAAGTATGTACAAGATTTAAGATTAATATCTTACAAAATGATCACTTCTAAACATTGCTCTATATCCGTTCTTAACTGTAATACCAATTATAGCCTACACATTTAAACAAGGTATTTAATTGGTATAGAAATCTACCTATTGTCACCGTTCGTTGGAAAATGTATCTATTTATAGGCTTATCTAATATAACGCGAGCTTTCAAACACAATAACTATTATAACTTCTAAATAATTTTAACTAATCTTAGTATGGAAATAGTACTTACACCCGCTTTGGTTACTCTTTCTTACCCAATCTCATCCAATAAAAATTTGCTCATATAATAGCGAAAGTTTACCTTTCTGCAAACTGTTTGTTTCTACTATTTCACAACCATAGTCCAAAATTCATTCTTTTTCTAGAAACTTATAGCAATTCCAAATAACTGTCATGTTTACTTATTATTTCTGTACAGTTTTATCTGAGTTATAAGGCTTCCTTAAGCAAAGACGGCAAAGGGCGTGGACATTCCTTTATAATTTAAAAATGTTGTTTTTTATAATTCTTTAAGGTTTCCAAACGCTGGTCCTAACACGTTTAAATAAATATACAATAACACCGATGTAATTCAAGTGAATACACATTTATGATTGATTGAAACCAAACTTGCCATAATTGTACCAATCATCTCAATATGATGGTCTCTTGTGGTTGTTATAATCTCAATATTCAGTTAAAAATTTCAAAATATTGTATAAAATATTAATTCGCGGAAAGTTTCTGCTCAGCTAGTTCACGATGGTAACCAGTGATTTAAGGTACCAGAAACAGTAAACTTTAGCTTTCATACAACAATTTTATCTGTGCTATGAGCCCGTATATGACAAAAGTTTTAAAATTCAACATTTTTAGAAACCACTACTATGCTTATAATTATGAAAGTTTGGTAGGATTTCTAGGTGATTGAGCGTTTACATTTTTGAAAGTATATTATCAAGCCAGGCTTTAATGAGTCACCATAATTTCTGAAAGATCGCAATTTTTCAGCCAAAAAAAATGAAAACACTATTTTTGACAAGAAGAAAGTGCGTTTGTGTATAAAAACACAAACACAGGCTGTGTTGAAGAATAATTTTATTAAATTACTTTGGAGTGTATTATTTTACAAAGTTTATATATCACTTAGTCCCAGTGGTAACATTTTACAAGAATCATAAGTATACGTTTGGCACACCACCAGAAGTAATTGGTAAGTTTTTATATTTGTTTTGACTCAGTAGAGGTCTCTTTAGTGCGGTAATTTCAAGAGTGAATCAGTTCCTTTATGGTTTGCTTCATTTTACAGTCTGCATATTAAAATACTGTAGTCAAACTTCAGTGAAGTTATTTAGCGGAATCCTGGCTAACTTCAATTAGCCGATGGCAACCTCTTGGTAAAGTGAAAAGGTTAAGAGAAAAAGTCCTTCAACTGCTTTCCAGGATTGATTGCATCATTAACGCTATTCTACTTTCACTTACTATCCCAGATTACTGAGCTAATGGCTTATCTTACTCGAAAGGGGACATTACTCAGGCTCCAGGCCTCATCCAAAGGCTTTCCTACTAATCGATGGCCGATCTTGAAAAAGCCGGTTTCTACTTTTTTGTAACTATTCTTTTAAAGTGAAATTTTAAAAAAATAAACATAAAAAATGTTGAAAACGTTGGATGTGAGAGTAGTTGTACGTGGGTAGATCTCGCTTTCTGTTCTAAATATATTACTATAGAATACCTATATTATTATCTATAGAATAAAATCGGAAAATTATACTTGTATGTATTATTTAAATAGCAAGGGAGATTGTTGTTTAAAACTTTTCCTCTACCGTTTACACTCTCAACCATATCTGCTTCACAAGATTCACACCCACTGCATTGTAGTAAAACATGCACGCCCTTATGGACGGGTCAGCCAAACTTTAAGGTGATGTAATTGAATTTTTGTTGGGTCAATTCTTTTATTTAACATTCAGAGACCTATAAGATAACCTTTCTGAAGATAGACAGAAGAACAAGTTTGTATCACCAATTGGAATTACAGGCATAAAGTAGGAAGTACACAAGATAACTTAACAATAACTTAATTTATCATTGTAAGAGACAAAGTTAAGAATAAAATTCAATTAAATTTTAATTTGATATTGATTATTCAGTATGCATAAATATGAGTGATAAAGTAAATTAAGAATTCATTAAAGGTAGATTATTAAATAAATCAACCTTCTTTCTAATAAGAGAAAGAAAGAAGGTTGAATTAACAAATTATGACATACGTAATAATGATAGTTAATACAATTAATTTTGTGGTGGTGTGTTTTGTCTGTTTAGTAATTTGGACTTTTAACAGGTCCAAATAAAAAATGCTGAAGATAAAAATGCGAAATGTTTACTAGACATAGATGAGTTATAGCTTTAGATAGTACATCGTTTTTAATTAATTACTACTTAAAGAAATCGTATGTTTTCGTTAATTATAATCAAATAATTTTGTATGGTTTTTAATAGAAGTTTTCTTAAGGAAATTGTTTTTTTAATCAATAAAAAATACATGATTCCCTTCAGCCATATTTAATATATATGATATAAAAAAGTGATACACAAGTTATCTACAACCATATTTCCTTATGCCTGATTATGAGTTGATCTGAAATTCTGCTTCAAGTCCTTACACTCCACGTGAATTAATCGTAAAGGAGTTCCATTTTGCCTATCTTCAAAAATGTATCTTAAGGGCTGACCAAACTTTTCTTTAAACAATATTAAAATATTTCAACCAACACCCAATTGCACCACCTCAAGGATTTATCAGCTATCCTTAAGGACTGATCATTAAACCACAAAGACCAGTCTCAAGAAGTGATAAGCCATCCTTAAGTACTGCTAAGCTAGTCTCATGAGCTCACAGTTAGGCTTGTGTACTGGTCAACCACTCTCGTAATTGATCAGTTAATCTCGTACCCTGATCAGCCAACCTCGAGGAGTGATCAGCTACTCCCATGAACTGATCCGCCAGTCTTGAGGACTAGTCAGCCAGTCTCGTGAACTGATCTGGACCAAGGACTGATCTGTTAGTCTTATGAACTTATCAGCCAGTCTCGTGAACTGATCAGCCACCCAAAAGGACTGATCGGCTAGTCTTCTGGTGGTTCCCAATAACTTGCGACTTGGCTCTGAAGTATTGAACGTAATAAGTGGAATCCCAGTTTACTGCAGAAGACATTATTAACTAGCCACTTGCTCATTTAGTGTAGTATGTAATATATTAATTTGTTTATATTACTGATCTAAAACTTATTGTATGAAGATATATCAGTCGTAGGTGGTTGGTCTGCGAATGCAGACCTATTTTGACCTGAACTATGTATTTCAGTTTTGATAATTAGTATTGCGTTTTGTTTTTAGTAAGTGCATGTTTTAGAGTTAGTGAAGTTGAAACACAACATGGTGGTTGTGATTCTTGACTTTTGAGGGTCACAACACTCTAGTATGATTTGTTTGTTTTAACCTAGATTGTAATTATGTCTTAGGTTAGTTATATACCTGAAGAAGAGATCAGATTGCAATCTCGAACGTAGTGTTACTGATTTTTTGTATCACTGAACACTGGTGAATGTCCGGAAAATCCTGTTTCCAATATTGTTTGTACTATATGCTAAATCAATAAATCGATTTCAATTAGTAGAAATGAAAATGAACCTCAGGCTGATTTTACAGTAAAACAGTTCCCTGGTTATTCAGCTCAGTGTTGTTGTGTGGTTGTGGCCGAGCCGTAATCGAAGAGATTTATACTTCGTAATTAAACATCTGAACACTTTTAGTGTGCAATGATTTGAAAAATTAATTGGTGGTTCTACCAAGTGCCTGGAAATACACTTGCTGACAAAGACAGCACGGATGTACAACGATCCGGTGAGTGAATAAAGCCGCACAGGTTTTCTACCACCGGCTAGCCACCGATATACTTCATTCCAAATTTTAACTGAAAAAATACAAAAGTGCAAACTTTCCTAAAAACAATACAGTTCAATCTTTATAATCCGACAGTTATGGGACCAGCACACTGTCGGATTACCAAGGAGTCCGGATTACCAAGGGTGCCATTTTCACAATGGATAAATAACCTATAATCAGTGAGAAACGTGAAAATGAGCAAACACTATAGACTACTGTAAGAACACACTTTTTTATTGTACGTACCTAATTGTACGTGTGTATTGTACGTATAGTATAATGAACAAACTGTGCATACATAATACATAAGTGAAAACTCTTAAAATACCATCTTTACACTATCAAATACAAAAATCAAAAACAGTTTTTTGCTTCTTCTTTCTTCAAGATTCTGTACACTTGTACAGTACTACAGTGGCCTGAGCGGCCAGCGCCGACTGCCGATAGCCTTTTTCGAGCGTGTCGGACTGGCAAATGTCGGATTATCAAGATTGGACTGTACTGTGTATGTTTAACAAAATGATATTTTGAATCACTTACATATTTTACATAGCAATTTGTCAAATTATAAAAGATATATTCTTCTTGGACAGATAAATTACAAAATAAGTGAAAAACTTTCAGAAGGTTCCTGTTTACTCTGCATAAAATGTAGGATAGAATGTATAACAGATTTGTAAGCAAAGCAATGAATGCATGTGTGTTTGCAGATGACGCTTACATGAAACTGTCGGTCGAGACGATGGAGGAGTTGGACTGGTGTCTAGACCAGCTGGAAACTATCCAGACCCACCGCTCTGTCTCGGACATGGCCTCCCTCAAGGTACTTTAACTATTATCTATTACACCTGTTGTTTCTAGTTTTATCTATAAATTCTAAAATTTAGTGGTCCAAGGATTATTGGTTTCCCGAGAACAATGATAAGTCTCAGATGTTCCTTTTTTTATAAATTATATTTTACTCATTTCAAGTATGTGATCCTGTAATTAAATTTATAAACTACAAACCATTTTATTACTTTATATGTTTCGATTTTTTTAGTTATGTCAAGTTTCTAAAGAACGTGTAATCTCCATATGAGATGTAACTGTTTTATTTTTTCACTCAGCGAAAAGTCTAAGGGCTGTTTCGGAATTTTGATTTTTTCGAGAGGTCTGCTGGTTGGGGACTAATGGCCAACAAGAGAATCGGTGTAGAGAGCGTCACCTAAAAATAATGGGCTAAAAATAAATAACTTAGAAATATAATTCGGAATTCACTATACAATACGTCAATCACGTGCCGCATATAGGCTTCGCTAAAGTTCCATGCAACATTTCGTCTGCAACTCATTTCGTTCTCAAAATGTCCTGCAAACAGTTAGGCTTCGCTAACGCTCAGCCAAATCCCACGGAGGGACATACGCCAACGTCAAACTAGATGTTTTCCATATAAAAATGAAGCTTCAAGCAAAATTTCAGGTACCTATATAACTCAATTCGTTTGGACAAATAGGCAGCAAAAATTTAAATTTTGCCAGCTCCCTAAGTGATAGGCTTCGTTAACGGTCAACCAGAAAGACTTTTTTCAACCTGTAAATTTGTGTCAACAAAAGAAGAAGTTGAATAAACGAAATTAAATTACATATTAGGTATTACATAGACTATATTAAAAATAGGAGTATGTATTCACAGTGAATGTATATGAAAAGAATAACATCACTGTAGGCTGAACATTACTAGTATTTATAGTTCTGAATGTATTGTACTATATTTGTAGCGATATAACAACCATTTGGCTCAAATATGAAACTATTTGTATTAAAAATATTATAATTCTCAGAAATTATAAAATCACTAGACGTTACCCTTGTTAAAATTTGTAAACACAATACAAAATCTTGATTTACATATTAAAACACCATTGTGTTTATGTACTGTATAAACTGTCGTAGAACGTTTTTACAAAATCGACTTATTAGATTTTCTAAACTAAAATATTAAACAGTATTAGAAACCAAAGCACATGAAACATCGTTTTCTACAAAACATGCTTATTATACATTATATAAAATGGTATAACCAAATCTGTCACAATAAGAACAGATACAATTGAAAATAAACTTGAAATTTAAATGTTGGAGCAAACATTTGTCAGTTACCGAGACATGCCTGAATATAATCATTACTCTATAAGTTAGTAAATTTATTCAATCTACATTGGTATTTAAATAATAAATTATGAATAGTATTAATTAGGTTTGAATATTAAAACTTAGATCGGTTCTTAATCAATTTTTCGATTTGATTTCATTATGCCATAAAATATCCCACCTCAGTCTATCAGTTGGTGGGTTGGTGGGTGGTGGTCAGTGGTAGTTGGTGGTTGATTGGGATTTGTTTACTGTATCACTTTCTAAATATGTAAGATTTTGAGTTGAGTTGTATTGGTTAATTTTAATATTGTTACGGAATACTAAAATTGTGTAGCCAACACGTAACAAATGTCTCACGCCTTCATTTACAGAACGCAATATGAATACTGAGCTGTTTTGCACATATTGTAGAGAAAGTTATACAGGCGCCATTATTGTGTATGTGAAATCCCTTAAATGTGAATAATTTAGTAATATTGCCTTTTTTACATAAGGTCTTCTTAAATTGCTTTATATATTTTCAGTGTTTATACATATAGAGTTTTCTGTTGATTTCAAGTAACAATCAAATCAGTTTTTTTAATAAGACTTTTATAATTGGTTAATCTGATACAAAGTTTAAAACATTCTTCATTTATTTGTTTTTTTTAGATTATTCTTTTTACTAACAGAATATAATTGTTTCTACGTGTTTTCAAAGTTTAAAATATAAATTATGTAGTTAAACATAGAATGTTTTATCTGTATAAATTCAATATTTTAAGAGAGAGCTTTTCCTGTGTTTTTGTTTTGTTTATTTTATTTTTCACCACTTATAATTAATTGTAATATTACATTTATAGAGTTCCTTGCTATTTATTCAAGTTTTATAACTCTTCTAAACAATTATTGTTAAGTATGCTGGGATTTTAAATCAGTTGAATATTATAATACATTTCTTCAATAAGTGAAAATCTTTCCATATAGCCTAATAGGCATACATATAATAGGTGTCCTTTAAATATTATTCTAATTATTTATTAAAAAGCTATTTCATCCAATAGACCTGAATATTGCTTCAGATATAAACCAGCTATCACATTACTAAATTATGAATGGCTTTAATAATATATACTTACAATTAATATATGTTGCAAAACAATTAATCTAATACGAATTGCAAATATGCTTGTTATTAGTAAATAAATAAGGCTAGTATTTTTTAATTATAATTACAACAATATTAAAAAGCTCAAATTTAATGTTTTAGTTTATTTTATCATTAAAATTTTACTAATTTTTATCAAAAAACTATTATTCTTAATCCTATTAATTGGTTGAACTTTAGTAAAATTCATCACTCATGGAATTGGAAAAATTTGATTTCTGACCCGTATAATATCTCGAAATCGATCTGACCTATAGACTTGAAATTTAACATGAAGCTTCATTCCTATGTGAGGAACATTGCTGAGTTCAATGGCGGTGCATGTTACTCCATAGGATTTGACTTAGCAAATATTTTAACATTAGTCTTTTGGGTAACCATGATGGTATCAAAAAATAGTGAGTAAATAAATTTGTAGACAAACTCCATACACTCATAAGAGATTGAAACATGTGACATACAAACACTTGCGCCCTAACCATACCAACACACACATAATTTTATAGTGACTTGGAGTGTAGACTTTGCTATTTAAGATATGTCGAGAAAGATTTCATTTTTAGCCTTCAAATTTTACATGAAACACAACTTCTACAAGAATGCGTTCTATGATGCATTATTTTTTTTCAACTTCTTTTTTTGTATGATTGTTTGTCTGTCTATCTGTTGGCAGGGCATCTCTAGAATGAAATAAACTGTAGATTTGGAATTTTGTGTGAAATCTCAGCGAAGCCTGTTACAAAACGTGGTGTGACGTACTTCTACTATGTAATTAGAAGATTGTGATTTTAGTTTGTCAATAATTTGAGATATCAGGGTATTTTTATATTTTGAGGTATCAGGCAGAATAGGAATATAATTAAAATTTTCTAAATTGTTTTTTAATAGACATAACTTTTTATATATAAACTACACAATTTTTTATTTACGTTCCTTGTTTTTAAACATATAATTATCCCACTTATTATTTACTAACTAATTAGATTGAAGCATTTTTTTTCTTAGTCTAGCAACTAAATTTTTTTATAATTTCTGTATAAAATTGGAAGAAATATTTTGCGCTATTGTATTGCGTATAATATTGAATAGAAAGAAAGAAGACGCTTATTGCTCCAGCTCCAGCAATAATAACACTACTTGACAAGGGCAAGGTAAAATATCCTTTGGCGATCTCTCTCGCCCTTTATTTCCCTTGCGGATTACTTTTTCCTTTTACAATATTTTTGTATTTAAATATTTATGTCCTTTTAACATTACTTCAGGTTCTTTCACTTAAAACTCCATTACTTGAATATTTATTTGTAATAATAAAATACCTAGCTATTTATTAGTTACTATTAGGCCTAGTACGTTTTTGTAAAAATTATTTTTTATGGCTTTTATTTTTTTCATGGAGATTAATACTTTCTTAATCACATTCATTTGTAAGTTTATTAATATGACATCGGAGTGAAAATTAATATGTTTGGATATATTATCTTAATACTCTTGTCCATTTTAATTCAACTGTGTGTAGAATACTGATTGGAGATAACATGTGTAGAATATTATCACGGTAACTGCTAGAAACCTGGTTGGTATGGTAGAGTACTGCGGACTCCCCCAGCGGCCATAGCACTGCCACACTGTGACAGATGAACTGTCTCACTGTCAATTGTTAGTCAGCCGGACAGACTCCATCACTGTCACAGGACGATCAGCTGATCACGGGGTCTCTTGTGTTTGTGATGTCGCACTCAAACCAATAGGTCAAGTCTACAGTGATGGATTTAAATGACAGCCTAGCAGTTGAGAGTCAATTTGCATTTTATAAGTGCACATCCTTGTTTCTTTCTTAAAATCTATAGATGAATGTGTCTAAGAAAGAAATTTATTATCTGTTATGCTGATTTTTATATGTTTAATTTGGCAGGTACAAAAAAGGTTATAAAATATGAAAAGATCATATTCTCTTAGCTTGAACCGCTTTAAACTGACCGTCGGACACATAAATAAATATAAAATCAGGGCTGTTTAAAGACCATTTGTGGCAACTTTCAACATTTTTTTCATGTTCTAATAGTCTAGATTTTAAATTTTCTTATTTATCAAAGTAGCATTGATTGAGATTTTGCTGTTTTTCAATTCAAAGTAGTATTTATTCCATAAAAATGGCATGTTCAATCCCAAAGAATGTTTGTCTAAATTCCAAAACTGATTAGTGTATCTGCCTGCTGCATCTCAGCAGTCACCTCACTTGGTTGTTTAAATGTGACATATAAACACTCGCACCTGAACTATCCCAACATGTACAATATCATTCTATAGTGATTTGGAGTGTAGACTTTACTATTTATTTACTTCTCATCAGTGATGGGCTTCAAGAGAAATTTCCATTTTTACACTACCTCCCACCTCATTATGAGGTGATTACAAACAAGTGGTAACATTGGGCATCTTCACACGGAGAAAGAGTTATTCCTTAACATATTTATAATATTACCCATGTGGCCCCAATCTTTGCACCTGTCAAACCCATGGCAAGTGGGACATCAATTGCTGAGCCAGCATTACTTGTGCAAAAAGGTATTCCCAGACATCTCCAATTTAGAGAATCGTTGGATGAAATTCCCTGGCATCTTCCATCCCATCTTTCTTCAATAGGCCCAGATAGTTTGTGGACTCCAACATGGACATGAACTGTTGGGCCAGCATTACCTGTGCAAAGAGGTATTCCCAGGCATTTTAAATTTAGAGAGTCATTGGATGAAATTCCCTTGCACACCCCATCCCATCAGTCTTCAATAGGCCCAAATAGTTTGTGGACTCCAACAGGGACATGAACTGTTGGGCCAGCATTACCTGTGCAAAGAGGTATTCCCAGGCATCTCCAATTTAGAGAGTCATTGGATGAAATTCCCTTGCACACTCTATCTGATCTATCTGCATTACACTCAGATACTTATGGACTCCAATAGAGATGTCACTGAAAACCCTCACTTGAACAATATTGGTGAAAGCAGTTTGGTTGTTGAACTCATTAAACTCAGATACTTATGGACTCCAATAGAGATATGTCACTGAAAACCCTCACTTGAACAATATTGGTGAAAGCAGTTTGGTTGTTGAACTCATTAAACTCAGATACTTATGGACTCCAATAGAGATGTTACTGAAAACCCTGACTTGAACAATATTGGTGAAAGCAGTTTGGTTGTTGAACTCATTAAACTCAGATACTTATGGACTCCAATAGAGATGTCACTGAAAACCCTCACTTGAACAATATTGGTGAAAGCAGTTTGGTTGTTGAATTTCTCAGCTTCCAAGTGGCAAAAATTTAGTATTATTATTGCTAAAAATCAAACTTAACATCATACAATTTAAAAGTCACTGTATGTTTGGAGTAGTCTACAAACTCATTCTGAGTTATCTATATATATAAAAATGAATGTTTGTATGTTTGTCCTTTATGGAATCATGAACTATTTGAACGATCATTACGAAAATTTGTATGTATATGTATTTTTCCACGGAGAAGGTTTATAAGCTATGCCCATCCCTTTCCCGATTCAGGATTCCGCCCCACTGGTTACAGAAATACCCATAAGAAATGCATTGCAGCAAACATATGTTAACGTCTTTTCAAATTTTTAATCAGCTGTTCTTTGTAAACATATATTACACTTATAGTTTTAAAGCATAGAGTAAGCTTAAGAGAAACGACAAATTTTGTTTAAAACTGTTTTTGCAATCACTGTTAAACATAGACTTTACTATCCAGATAATACAATTCAAATTTGACGTAAAAATTCACCTTTAACTGCAATATTTATTTAATATAAACCATGCTCATGCTTGATCAGAAGAGTAATGCAGATATCATAATTACTATCTTACGTTGGCTACAAATATAAAGAATGTTATAAAATCAACCTTAGTTGTTTTTTTTGACAGAAGTATGGTTCTCAAAACTCCGTGTGTACATATTCTCTCGATCGAGACAACAAAGCAAGCTCAATCGTGGCATCGGAGATATAACTAATTTAATCTAAAATTTATTATAGTAAAAAAAAAAATTTACTAAGTAATATAAGGACTTCGGTTCTTAAGATTTGCGTGCGAAGCCGTGGGTAACAGCTAGATAGAGGCAGGAATATGGTACATACCTTCATAATACGCCCAAGAGGCTCACGATGGAACGATCAATTTATCTCAGCAATGTTTAGAATGTGATAGAAAAAGAATAAGTGAATATAGTGTACTGTTTTCAACGGGAAATTGCGTGCGAAGCCGCGGGCAACTTTTGCAAAAAATTATTGAAATGCGCAGCAAAGCGCGCGCCGGGCCCGCTAGTATATATATATAAATGAATGTTTGTGTGTTTGTCCTTTATGGAATCGTACACTATTTGACCGATCATTATGAAAATTTTAATGTATATGTACTTTTCGACGGAGAAGGTTTATATGCTATACTCATTTATAAAACTCACCACGAGGTCGCTGCAAAATATAAAAGTTTTCAAAGCGTCTGCACATTATAAACTGCAATTACGAGACAGTTACGTATATTAATTTGCCAAAGACTATTTGAAGGCACTAAGTTAGAATATATGTTTGTCTTTATGATAAATATATGGTTGAACTTAAACCTTGACTGTTAGACCGCTTTATAATAAAATACATGTACGTGTATAATGGCTATATAATAAGCATACACAGATTTTCTTGATCGTGACAACAAGGCAAACTCTACATTGGTGTTAGAAATATAATGCACTTGAACCAGAAGTGCAAATACATGGCCAAGGCTTACGTATAGCGTGCGAAGCCGCGGGATACAGCTAGTATCTTATAAGTTATTCTTTATTGCAGTCAGCTAGTATTTGATCTTATAAAAATATGCATTTGGATTTTTTATAGAATAAAATTATTCCAAATTTCTTGGTAGAAGAATTTGGATTGTACTTTATATACATTGTGCTACCTAACATTCAGCTGGTATTAAAACAGATTTATTTGAAAGTCTGTGTTTATGTACATTCTGAAATTATTGTTATTTTATTCACCATGGCAACACATACAAAAACTTGACAATCAACCCCATCAGTGCACTACATAACGTAAGTAAATTACTTAAATTTTATTAATAAACTTTAAAAATTGTAGTTCAATTGACGCATTCAAAACCCACTTAAAATTAACAAGCTAAATTGAATACAGTTAATCAATGTAGAAGGCTGAATACTTTCATAATCTTGTTGCACCATTCCTCCCAATACATGGTAACAAGTTATTACATGGGATGTAAATCATGTAATTTGATGTGTTAGGAAAATTTACTATTCTTCTACTAATAATGCCAATAACATTTTTATTTACCTAAACATAACAATGTAATAAAATTATGGCCAGAGTAAGTCATCCAAATATTATAAAAATGTTACAGACCGTACACAACTAAACTTAAGAAATTGTAAGGCTTGAGGCAATTGAAACCAATTTATATACTACACAATCTTGTTTTGTCATTTGAGTTGACATAAATGTGTAATAGATAATATAAAAAAATCTTCCTTAAAAATTAAAAAAAAACTATTTTTTGGTCTTGTAGGATACAAGTTGCTTAAAGGTCAAAATTTAGTGCCTCTAGTCACAAATATAAATACGATTTTCATTTTTATAACCATAACTGGTTAATAAACAAGGCAGGAGTATATAGAAATGACGCTTCATGGAAAATTTAAGTTCGTTACAAGTCAGTTTGTTCTTGAAATATAGTGCAGATAGACAGAATGAAATTTCTCCAGCCCCTCGGTTAACAGACTTCACTAACTTTCAGTCAATAATAAAATGATGTATCCTTAAAATGCCCATGGGCTTATGTATGATAAAAAATATTAAATCATTGATGCAAGTTTTTGCAGTCCAAAGATTAGCATACATTCTTACAATCTGGGTATTCTTTTAATTGAACATAGACTTAATCTGAAGAGTAGGGCAGAATAAAAAGTTTCAGTGGAAAATTTAAAAATTTGGAACAGGAAAAAATTTAAGACAAGGAAATGGAGCAGAAAATGGTACAAAAACTCTAAATGTACCATAGGGCAGATGTAAAAACCGGTATAGTATTTTCACGCTCTGATGATTAATATTGTAGTAAAGTTGTCTTCTCACATTGTTTTGAAATAATAAAGCAAAATAATAAAGCTACTACCCATGTAAATAATCCTAACTAACAAAAGCAGAATATAAAGTTTTGTTTTATGTACACTACCAAGTATACCAAGTATGTGGTACATTATTAAAAGAATTTATTTATGTACCACAGTTTTAACAAATAAATATCTATATTATTAAAAGAATTTATTGACTTTTGAACGGCGATTTTAGGTATATAAAATTATAATTTTTTATATGTACGGGTATGAACTCGTATTTGGTATCATTTGAAAGCTCTTATACTCTAGAGGGGCATTGTCCCTCGAGCTTCCAATGTTAATCTTGTAAGAGTATTTTTGGTTAGTTAAAACAGCTGATTACTAAAAACACACTGTCAGTTATTCTCAATCCACTAACCAACTTTTAATATATGCGTATTTATGATGGATTATAAGTATAATTTATCATAACATATTAAAGCACTATAAAATAATAAAATGATGTCTTGTCTCATTTTAAAATCTAGGCTGTATTAATGGAATTGCAGTTTAACTGTATATTTTAATCCTATGAGGCCATCAAGGTCACGTAGGTTTAGCAGTTTTTAATTTTTACAAAATACGTTGAAAATATCATTGCGCCACCCACCTCTAGAAGGTGAAGTACTCTTCATGGTATTAAGGGGGGAATAGAGGGGAGGGAGAGTATCCTGCTTGTTTATCCTGATGATGTAGATATCCTGTGCTTCGCTTTATTAATAACGCATATCAGATCAAGCTGCCTGTTAAGCAAACTCTGCTGTTTTCTCTATATGGTTCTAAATGACTTCTTTGAACTCTTAATTCACGATTTATAAAAACTGAGTGGTAAAAATGGGGAAATCGCTGTTATTTTCATTTTCATTAACTAATGATTCTGTAAGTATTAAATGTATTACCGTTAAAATGAGTATTCATTACAAACTTAAATTTGTATCAACACGTTCACGACAATGGCTTTTTTCCTGACTTTTATTTGCCGTTGAATTTTTCAATGATTATGGCAAAAACCATAATTTTTTTTAACATCTAAGTATAACAAGGAAAGTATGTAGGCTTCACAATTTTGCACGAAAACATTATTTCAACATGTTTTTTTAATTTTTCTCAATGTACCCTTGGGTACCCAAAAAAAATGAATTTACCTTAAAAATTAATCAATTGTGAGCCCGATGATGGGGTACACGATAGTCTGAGGTATTTAAGCGCAGGATTATATTTTACAAACCACCAATACATGCAAGCTATTAAATTGCAATAAGGAAATACAATTAAGAATTGCACAACGACAGTTGTGAAAGATCGCGTGTACCCACTCGTGTGAAGGTGTTAATTATATGAGTAAGTCCATTATCTGTTTTTATGCACCATATTCAACAATCTTTTATGTCTATATATTTTACTTCAGTTAAACAATTTAGGTGTTATATCTGGGTTATAACCAAAAACAATCCAAAAAAGTTGTTTAATTCTTGTTTTGGATTTATTCTATTACCATAACAGTTCTTCTAGAGTCCAAAATTTGTTTTCTAAATGAAGTTTTTTTTCATAAACATTATCTACAACTTTTAGGAAATTGTTTGTTTCAGAAGTTATATAATAATTCAAACAATTTACTGGTTTATTGTTCTTCAGAGATTCTCAAAATGTATTTTTCATCCCCATTGATTTACAGGGAAATCAGACACTTTATAAAGCAATAAATATACATATAGTCATTTATAGCTTTTGTTACTAGAAATTTATTATTTAAACACTTATGCAGTAAGTATACATGGCACTTTCAATTTATTTCATAGATTTATTTTAAAATGTAACTGCTACAATGTTTTAAACAAATAAAGCAATGCTACAAGTAGATGTAAGTTAATAATTATTTTAATTATATCCTTTTACAAATGGATTGCAGTTTACTTCTTTTTTTTTGTTCAAGGTCATATATGTATTCCTTTAAAAATGTGTAGGAATTTGTTCAAACTTATATTTAATTAAACCCGTTAGTCCATTAATGCATTATCAACCTATATTACTAGTCTTATTATAGAATTTGCAATTATTTGAGTTCTTTAAATTTGTGTTTGTGTACATTGTGTTTTCCCAAATTGAGGGACTGCAGATTTACAAAATGGAACCCACATTGTGTGACTCTTCAGCTTTAATAAAGCAAAAATATAAATAAAGTATTATTTCACAAAAAAAATTGTTTTAACATCCAAACCTAGCATTACTGACAACAGATTTTTTCATAAAAAAAAACATTCTTCTGTCAATTAAAAAAACAGGTTGTATTGTGTGTTATACAATGCAATTGGTTCTTGGTTCTTACACTACATTAAGTAATTAATTATTTTTATTTTTATATATATATATATATATATATATATAAGGTATATATTAATTATTTAAAAAAAAGAAAACAGTGTCATAACTGGCCTTTACAAATTCATCTATCATAAGTATAGTTTACAACGCATTTTTAAGAAAAGTGACATATTCCCTTAAGATTAATCATGAAGCGTGTTGAGGGAAGATATGCGTAATATTTGTTGTTTGAATTATATTCTTATAATGGTTTGATTCAGTATTTAATGTTTGACTTGCTTCTCAACTGTAATATTTGATTTTGTCAATGATCATATGATTCTCATGCCAAAGAAAGGCATTGATTACATTACATAGTGCATAACAATGAAGATTATGAGTTAATTACACCTATAAAAATAATGTATGTAACATTTGTTTGTAATTCTGATAGCAATTGATTTCAAAATGCATAATTTTATCAGTAAACAGTGTCTCATGATTGTTAATTTACATAAATGGATGTACCTGGTATACGTGTGGGTCCTGAAGCACATGAAGTTGATCTATATGCTTGTATAACTACCTGCTCAGCTTGTCAGATGTCCTTTGAAATTCAGGTTAAGATATCTCATTGATCTGATTGCCTTTACATCATCAATATCAGAACTGATATTGATGTAATGTTGAATTAGCAGATGGAATTTGAGATACGTAGTGATATATGTAAAGTTTTAACCTCCAAGTCTATCCATACAAAACTTAGTATTTTAATAATAATGAACCCATTTTTATACTTTTATTTTATTCATGAACTATCCATCTATTTCTTCTAAAATGGGGTTTTACATCCATATCAACCACACTGAAAACCTTGCTTACAGGTACAAGTTTGAGCGTAAATAAGCAAAGAACCGACCTTTGGTTGTTGAATTGTATCTTTACAGTTAGCAATATTGATTTTATGTTTTCAGTGATGTTAATAAAGATTTGTCTCTAATAACCCTTATATATGCTACAGATGGGCTATACACCATCCTTTAATATCTTAACATCAGACACAAATCCTTACTAACATCACTGACAAGATAATGCCAATATTGTTGACTTTAAAATAACAGTTTTACATTCAAAGGTTTGTTCTTCCCTTAGTACCAAGTCTGTTTGTACCCTCTGTTTGTAAGTTGTGCTGTAATATCCTTATATCAAAACATCCTTGTGTTTTGTACACCACCATATCTTTACAAATAGTATTCCCATGAAACTTTAACTAAGGATGTGATAAGAAATTAGATAAACTTTTTAATCATTCTGTGTCCTAGAAAAATGTTGATAAAGTTAAACCTAAACCTAGTTAAATTTGGATCAGGATATAACACCTTATTTTATTATTATTAATTTTGTTAGGGTAAAAAATATCAGGTTTGGGGGTGAAGTCTTAACAAAATTTTATTTTGTACATTTTTTTACTTTTCCTTAGTGGTAGAATACTTAACAAGACAGTGTAAGATGACATATTTTTTCTGAAAGGATCTTAACGTCTCTTACTGATTAAAGCCATTCAAATATTGAGTATTTTTTAATGTAATAGTAATTTACTCTGAATTTGACTGTAAAAGAACTAGCAAAAAACTCCCAGTCCAAGAATCAAAATTATCATTAAACTGGGCATTATTTTGTTGAGAATATTATTTTCAAGGCATCATTGAGTTCTATAAAAATAAGTATTTCTGAAATAACTGTAGAAAACTTGAATTCGTCTTGTAATTTATTTAGATTAAAGGTTGATGAAAGAATTCGGGACAACAAATTTGTTATTATTAACAAGGCACATACAAACATCTATTTAGGCAAATATTCTGTAGGCACGACAATACACCATTATTTCTAATTGAGGGGTCGGACGATTTAAGTGGTGTATAATTGGGGTCAATTGAAAACTGCAAAAACAAGTAAACGCTAGAACCAGTAGTAGTTCATCCGAGCTTGAGTTTTGTTGTTCAGTGTTGCTTCTGCTCCAGTAATAAGTGATTTCATTGTTACTGCTCAAAATTCTTTTATATCTAAAATTTATTTATTATTAGATTCATATTTATAATTTCTTAAACATAAAATAAAAATGGATATGTATATATCAGGGTTAACTAGTACCATTTCTTTAAACCATCATACAGTACATTTACATATTTGTAATTGCATACATTTGTGTAAGAATACATGTGTATGGTATTATAATGGTTACTTACGACTTTTTCTATTATGCATTTGGATGATTAAAGAAAAATGAAAAATTAATTTTTTACAAAATTTGTGTGTTATTAAACCACAAAAATCTTGTTATCATCTTCACTTGCAATTTTATATCAAACTTAATTTATAGGGCTAAATGAAACACGATTGCTTGTATTTTTACAGTGTAAGATTGTGTCTGTAAAGATTAAGAAAAATTTAAATTTCTAAAATGTACTATTTAATGTAGGTTTTTATGATTTAACAAAAGAGGCTTTGGTTAGGAAAACAGCATTGGACAACACATAGGCACCAGTCATTCATCTTATTCAAATGAGTCTCTTCAACTCAGACAAATTTGAAAGAAGCTAATTTAAAGTTTATTTTAGGAGTTTGCTTTGCAAACCTTATTCTGGATGTGTACAACAGTTAGTGAACCACAGTAATTAATAACGAAAAAGGGACGATAATTTCTTGCTGTGGGTAAAAAACGAAAACAAAAACGGCTCACTTGAGACTGAAGCCCGGAGATAAGTGGCGGTCCCAGAACCGCCAGAGGCTTGAGTGGCGAGGTACGACGACTCTGAAGGAACACAGAGAATCGACCACCATAACCCGTTTCGACCCGACGTCCGCCTCCAGGAGACTGGTCCGCCACTGGGAGGTGGCCATGGTGGACTTCTGTTGTCACTGACTTTTATAATCATCAACTTCGTAGACTAGTGATCAAAATTCTAAATTACTTTTTAATCCATTTAAACTTTTTTTACAATTTATTATTATACAGTGTAACAATTTAAACAATTCTAGTGTTAAATATAAGAAATATTTTAAATTTTTCAAATTTTGTGCCATGGAGAATTTCTTGAGTGACGATGTCATCTGGTGGGGTGGCTTCTCTTTCCTCAGCCTGGGTATTGATGTCATCTTCATATTCCTTCTTGTCTTATATCAGGTTTGTGTAAGTTCTTGTAAAGGATTAGATCCAATATCAGATAGTTTATTTAGACTTATTTTTTAACCATGTTTGAAATTAGGAACAGTTTTCTTTCAAGAGATTATGTGTTATAATATTTCTTTTTAAACTGAGATAACATTCTTCTTCTGCTTTCAGTTCAAGAGGATGCTGAATAAAGAGCTGAGCCACTTCTCTGAGTCTAGTAAATCGGGCAATCAAATATCAGAGTACATCTGTTCCACCTTCCTTGGTATGTTATCTCAAGTGCAATATAAGTTTATTTTTAGCTACATCTACAAATTTTCAGTAAAACATTTTTCAATCAAAGCTGAGTAAAAATAGTTTTATTAATTCCCCAGTAAATTGTTGTAATTAGTGAGTGAAGTCAAAACTTATTCGTATTCTACACGTTTTTTTTATTCTATACTATAAAGTATGTTTTGTGGAATTCATAAATCATAAAATTAAAAGTTTTCATCAACAATAATCATCATTAAGTAAATAATTTAAACCTGTCAAACAAGTAAATTTAAACACAAAACATCAACCAAATCCAAATGTAGACTGTAAAGTGTATGTGGATTCTGGTAAAAGCACTGGATATTGCTTCAAAGAGCTTTTCAAGCCTGTGAACAGGAGCTATCCTTGACCTTCCATTGATTTTTGCATTCAATGCAGGTTCACATTCAATATTCAGGCTTCTATTTTCTATAGCTCTTTGCAGAGAATAATCTTCTGAGGTTTTTGTTGACAATAAATGAACTCATAAGCTTTTCAATAGGTGTCAAAGTGGATGTGAAACTTCAAAAGCTCTTTTCATCAACTTCACATTTAAAGTTCTAACTGATTTTCCAACTTCATGTTTGAATACACAAGAAAATAAATTCGTTTATAGAAATATCTTCCATAAATAAGCACATCTAAAACTCTTTGTATTGCATATTTATTGTGCTTTTGTGTTTTGCAAACACAACTAACATTAACTCAAACATTTCATTTCATTTATTGTTTATTTAAAGACGATATTACAGTACGTATTCCTGAGGGTTTTTATCAGTTTTAAACATGTGCAGTGGAATAAATTACTTACTTTCAGTTGTTTTTTATAAACTATAGTAATAGTTCACTTACCTTTTTTAGTAAATATAGGACAATCCCCTTTTTAGCCTTGCTCTTCCTGTCCTTATTGGCCACGGGCATGTATGACTGACATCCTAACCCACTTGGTCATCTATCAGCTCTCACTCTATGGATCAAACAATCCTTTAAACATGTCCAGGTCTAAATAAGATACCAATATGTTAACATATTTTTTCCCCTTAGGACAAGAAGCTTAGAAAGTTGCATTTAGTCCTATAAGGACCTTTGCACTACTTCCGGAATGACAGGATATTTTGGATGAGAGTAGGGGCCACCTCCTGCCGAGATGCATGAGGAAAAGTTTATGGCACTAATCTCAAATCATGTCAAATATATATTGTAAATAAACATGATGATAAAATTGTAATTCTCATTAACACTTTTCAAAATATGCCTGTTTTACAGTCAAAGATCAATGTGGTATTTTCATGTAATTTTGTTTTCTCCAGACAAGCAGCAGGAGTTGGACCTACCCTCACTGAGGGTGGAGGAAGGCTCAGGGGTGGACGCTATCGCGGCTGCTCGAGGGACCACGACCAAAAAGAAGGATCGGGCTGGCAGAGTGACACCCATGTCACACATATCCGGAGTCAAGAGGCCACTTACTCACACTAATAGTTTTACGGGTGAAAAAGCACCCAAATATGGAGTAGAAACACCTTATGAAGAAGAATTAGGAAAGGTAATATATCCCTTTATATTTTAACATTGCTACAAGATATAAAATAATATTGCATGAGCTGAATCTCATTTGGGAAAGTTATAATTCTAGGAGTTGCTAAAGAATTATTTTCTTTAATACAACGCCTGAGAGTAATAAAAGAAATTTCTTGTTGTGTACATTCTTTTGATGTTTTATTTTTAAACAACGGATATTCTTTGGAGAATATTTAAAAAAACTCTTGTAATGCACTCTCAACATTTCCATAAAAACTACTGTGAATAAGTTTCCTCTTTTTATCAGATTCATCTTGTATTGATGAAAACTCGCTGATTACAATAATAACCATGAAAATTTAATTACAAACAATACCCTAATTTTACAAACAGAATCATTAATATCTGCAATTACAATGAAAGAGAATACGGTAATAGAAAAGAATCTCTTAAGCTTTCAGGGATCAAAAACGGACTGTTCAAATTGAACATTAAACAAAGTTTAGTATAACACAAAATTGGGTATAATCCAATTTAATTGTAATAAAATACTCGCACTCAAAGGTCAAACAATATTGGCTGCACTAGTGCCACATGATCCACGTGACCTTTATACGAGTATTATGAGTATTGGTATTGGTTCACTAAACCAAACCACTCCATGCTGAGCAACACTCAGTGTAAATGAATTCCCTTGTTCTCCAGTTCTCAATATAGAAAATATATAAAAACACTCCGGACCACTTACTGATGTAGTCCACTCTTCTAAGCTTTTATGTCTCCGCTTGACTCCCTGTGCCACTTTAGTCCTGCTGTGACATTTTCAAATACTGCTTTTCTCAATTACCTAGTTGTGTTTATTTTGGTATACGTTTGTTTTAAAAACATTTTCAATGTTTTTAAAAAGGATTCAATGTCTGAAGATCAAGGATCTTCTACCTAGGAAATTTTTAAGTTTTGGCATAACATTATAACTTACCTTTTATTTTAGCATTAATCTTTAACTAGGTAATTTTTTTTTTTCTAAAAGAATCTTTAAGCTTTGATGGAAATATATCATTATTTCTCAATATTAAAAAGATAGGGTTACATAATTACATATTGAACACTGTTTGGATTGTTGGTTTGGTTGAGAAGATAATTTGTTTAGCTTATATAACTATCAAACAGAAAATAATTGTTTAATATATCATACCACACACACTTAAAATAATTCAACGAAAAAATAATCCAATTGGTAATTTAACATTCTACTTTTATTTTATAAACTGCATGATACCTAAGCAGTAATGTTTATTTTTATAAATAAAAAAAATGTAGCAGCGTTGGTTTGTCTTGTTAAACTTTATTTATATTTATATGTTTATAACTTTTCTTAATTTTTCAGACCTTAGGTGAAATAGAAAAATGGGGAATAGACATCTTTAGGATAGCAGAACTGTCAAATAACCGACCTCTAACAGCGGTTGCATACACAGCATTTCAAGTAAGTTGCTTTAGTTTGTAAGTTAAAGTGTTTGCCATTGTTCAGTGGTGCAAGAAGTCAGTACCACTATGCACTACAGTTCAAGATCTGCATGCTGATCTCTTCATCAGGTAGATAACTGATGTATCACATAACTACAATCTAGGAAATAAACAAATCATAATTATGTGTTGTGACACACTGACATAAGTCAGGACTTATGTTGTGTACCAGCTCCAGCCACACTAATTCTAAAAATATATTTTAAAAAAAAGCAAAATACTACCTGTTTAAACTGAAGATATTAAGTCATAACTCATCTTTCTCAACATGGCTTTGTTTTGTGAAAAATCCACTGTATCTAATCTCCTGATATTCCTAGAGTACGTGTTGGCTGCCTTTCGGAAAAACAAGCAAGTTGATGCATTTACATAGACATGGCACAGGCCTTCAACAAAGTGGACCAGATTTACATAGACATGGTAAAGGCCTTAGACAAAGTGAGCCACTCCATCCTCTTGTCCAAATTAAAAGGCTACAGGGTAACCAATCCCTTATTGTCTTGCAGGGGCGGTTCCAGGGCTGATTTTCAGGGGGGGCTATCTTGTTTTTATGTAGCTCATTGGTCATTGAAAAGTCCTCTTTTATGCTGTATTGCTGTAACCACAATTTTAATTCACAGAGAAATTTTCGCTATGTCAAAAGTCCTTGTAAATCAAGAAAAAACTTGAAAAATGTTTAATTCTAACATTTTAAAATAGTAATTTTAAGCAATTTAAAGTCAAAGAGATTTAATATTCTAACGTAAATTGGATGGTTACAGAGAAACTGCTACTGTTTACTGACAACAAGTTTATTGTGTACAAGATGGCTTTTAAAACAAATTCTGGTTCAAAATACAAAACTTATAACACAAACTCAAGCCTTCTTGCACCTTTCTTTGCAAATCGTTCTATTATTTTATCTGTGTCCACTTGAAGATGCCTGTGAACGTGAAGCATGCAAAGGCCCGTGAGACGTGTTTCTCCCATTCTTGATCTCAGCCAAGTCTTTACTCTTCTTAAAGTGGAGAAAGTCCTTTTCTGCCGAAGCCCACACTGACTGGAAAATAAAATAATAAAATCACTCATGGAACTGAAATAGTTATTATAAAATATATAGACTACATATTAATTTTAATGAATTTACTTATGTTGTGTTTCATGAATGAAAAAATTACTATTACTTGCTTGTGTGTTACATTTATATTTATTTAAGTTAAACTTGGAAAACAATTTTATTCTTAGGTTAGTTCTTATAGTATACTCTTCAGGTAATACAGTACCCATTCTGTGTGCTTTTTTCCATTTAAACCCACATATCTAAAGTATGTAAAGTCACCCAGCCAGCCCATACCTATATGACTAATTTTATTTATTAATTTACGTACCTGGAAGTGTGGCCAAGATTTTGAGAACATCATGGATAAATTGGAAATATATTTGGGTCACAGGAGTCTAACACTTTCAATATATCTTCAGGGAGTTTTACATTTTGCTCTTTTCTCCTTCTTCATCTTCCAGTGATTTTTCCACAGGTCCACTTCACCTTCAAACTGAATTTCATTACTTAGGGTATCTCCATCACCGATAATAGGTGCAAACTGTTCGAAACCTTTTTTTTAAATTGACAATGAGATCATTTTTTTCTCTGGCATCCTCAACTATATTGGTGGGAATTATTCCTCGTAGGCCAAAACATTCCAGTGTGAGCTATAACTTAACCTGGATGTTAAGTCAGCACAAACATTATCAAGAAGAGGTATATAAATAGATCGTCTGTAGTACTCTTCTACGTCTCCTGGGTGATTTGATCTCTTAGTTTGACTGCCCGTACGTCTTGGTAACTTCAATTCAACATCCAGCTCCTCTGCTAGCGCTTTGGTTTCAAAAAATATTTGTTTGAATATATCATCACATTTAATCCTTCTTTCTTTTAATGTTGCCATGGTGTTGGTGACTGCGGTAGATGCCCGGTTTAGTGTCAAGTGATGGTGTTTGTAGAAGTCGACTGAGCGGCAATGAGACTTTTAGAACGTCAATCAATGACATCATTGATATTAAAAAACTCAGCCGTGCATAAAGAGTTGAGCAAAGTCACTGCAAACTGACGAAGTTGTGCGATCTTGCCATGACGAGAATAGATGTGAGTGCTTCAACTATCTGACGAATCCCAGATCTGAACTGAATTACTCCTTCATGTCGCTCTACCCATCTAGTTTCACACAAACTACTTAACTGACGCCCTAGTGTTAATTTTATAAAACTTGATTTCTCTTGGCCGACACATTGAAAAACGACACTACTGATTTCATTATCCCTACTGTATTTCGGATACAAGCAATATTTACAGAAGTTGAAAGATGAATTTTGTTAGAACTTATAGATTATAGAAAATATTACACTAAGCTTTCCTAGTATTTCGGGGGGGGCCATGGCCCCCATGGCCCCTTCCCTGAAACCGCCCCTGTTGTCTTGGATATCCAGCTATCTCTTTGATTGATCTCTATATGTTAAAATTGACTCTTCTGTCTGCACCGTCTTTAAGAGTACCTCAGGGCTCTTTATTGGGTTCATATCTCTTTAATATCTTTGTGAATTATCTCCTGGAGGTAGTTAGTGTCAACTCTTTACAATTTATAACTTGTACAACTCTTTACACCTGAAAACTCTCAAAAGCTTCAGGATAGCTTATTTGTAGTAGAGGAATGGTGTAAGAGAAACAATATTTCGGTGAACCCCAGCAAATACTCTACAATCACTTTTCATAAAATCAGATTGTCAAACCTAAAATCTTACTTCATCTCCAACTCTCAGATTCTAAGACTCCATAGCATAAACGATTTGGGAGTTCGTTTCGGCAAGGATATGGGATTTCTGGGCATGTAGAAGACATTTGTAAACATGCTAACACAATGCTTGGCTTTATAATGAGATTTTCTAGAGGTATCAACAATTATATTGATGTACATGATCTCTACTGCCCCCTGGTGAGACAGATTGTGTGGTATGCCAGCCCAGTATGGTCCAAATGTGCAATTGGTGTGAAGTTGAGATTATAGGTCCTGCAGCAGCGCTTCATCCGTTTAGTTGCAGTCAGACTTGGCTACAGATTAATGGAGGTTGCTCTGGAAATCCTTTCAGAAGAACTAAATCTTCCATCTCTTGCCTTAAGACTCGATGTGGCTGATGTACTCTTTCTTTGGAAGATTATAAATGGGCTCATTCAATGCTCGTATCTCCTGACTAAATTAGACTTCAGAGTACCAATAAACATCATATCTTGTGATCTACTATGTCGTAAGCATCACTCCACAAACTTTGACTTAATAGTCCCTTAGCGAGATTTGTCTATCTGGAAAATCAGCTTGCCCCACATTGCACATTGTGATTTCTTCTGCGACAGCCTCCGCCAAATCAGAAGACGAGCCTTTGAAGTCTTTTCAGACTAGGATTGTTGGATATATTGCTTTGAATTAAGTATTATCTATTACTGATTGTTTATTGTTATCTTTTACTATTTATTTTATACTTTTTTCTGTAATTCTTATTATTTATTTTGTTTATCCTGTTGATAGTCATATTATTTATTATTGTTTGTTGTAATATGCTCTACTATTTATTACTCACCGTTTCACTGTTATTCGTATTATTTATTGATAATTATTTTTACTCTAATTATTTATTATTAATGTACTATACCCTAACATGTATTGTGTACCTACTGTTTATTTTGTAACTTATTAGCCTATGTAAAATGCATGTTTGCTTTCAGGACAAGTGGTAATTGTTCTTAAATTATTATTTAATATTATATTAAAGTTCTAAATGTATTAAATTAATTTATTAATAATGTTCTTAATAAGTTAATAAGTGGTGGATTTACCGTTTTTGGATTAAGGAATTGTTTATTCTTTATATTTGATTGTGATTCAATCCCTTTAGCTTTAGGTACTTTTTTCTTATGAGTTTTTATTCACTATTGCTCGTTCTTTGTTAATCTGTACCTTGCTTTGTGAACTGCATGTATTCTTTTTACCATATATTTTATTATGTGTAAATTGGCTACTGCCGTTGATAAATAAACAAGTAAACTAAAGAATATAAATCACAATAGGTCTGAACTCACTGGCCGACCACAGAGAATTTCCTCCTTTTTGCCACCATCTTTTTTCTGCCATTTACTATTGGCCTCTAGTCAGTTCTCTGTGATTGGTTGGTGAATGCAGACCTTTTGTTACCTGTATTCTTTAGTTCAGTTTTAATAATTAATGTTTTATTTTAGTTAAGTGCATGTTTTAGAGTTAGTGTTCACGGAGATGACATACAACATGTTTGTTCAGATTCCTCACTTACCCGTGTCACAAGGCTCTGGTATAATTTGCTTATTTTAGCCTTGATTGTAATTATGTGTTTGGTTAGTTATTCACCCGAGGAAGAGATCAGAATGTTGATCTCGAAAATAGTGTTACTGAATTTTTAAACAATGGCAAATGTCTGGATAAAAGCCTGTTTTCTTCAGTTAAATGTTTAAATTTGAATTATACTTTTCTAATTTATTTAAATTTAGATTTATTCCATAACCTCATGTTTGGTATATGTGCTTTTCATTCATATTCACCTCTTTCTTCCAAAACCATATCCTAGTTATACCACTGCCACCTACAAAGTAAAATGAGGAGTTTTTATTGTGTTGTTCAAAAGATTGCACCAATTTGCTGAATTGAAATTTAGGTACACAGCAAATATTTTAATACTATGTCTAAAGCACTCAATTTAAACTAATGTTCTTCTCGACATCACTCTGCTGAGCAGAAACATTCTCTATATACCAAATTGAGTATATTCTCTATATTCTCATTTACTTATTTTGTAAATGAGTAATTTCAGTTAAAAACATATTTTAATTGACAATTAAGTTGACTTTATGATTTTGGATTTTTTATGGTAGTAGTTCATTTGATATCACAGTCATCTCGTGCATAATCAAAAGTGCTAGATGATTATTTTTTGTATTAAAAACAGTGTTGAAATCACACGATAATTTGTGGTTTATATTTGGTACTGCTAATATCCTTAAAACAATTTTTTTTTTAAGTTTGTTAGTAATAATGGATGTTTTTAAAGGATTGTAAGATTTTGGACATTTGTCATAATTATATATAACAAAAATAGAACATTATGTTTTAAATATTGGAATATACCCTCTTCCTCAGGAGTCAAAAATCTCTTACACCTACGTTTAGAGTTTTGTATTAGGAGTTTCACAGTTACGAAAATAGTATATTTCAATCCTTGAAATGCATTGTTCTATTTTCATAAAATATAACAATGGCATAAAATATTATTAGCTGCAGTATGATTTCTTTACTTATGTGCAACTTGTATCTCGCTAACAATAATTTTAATATATTTTTGCTTACAGAATCGGGAGTTATTAAAAACATTTATGATTCCTGCAAGAACTTTCATCCAATTCATGATGACCCTAGAAGACCACTATGTTAAGGACAATCCGTTCCACAACAGCACACATGCAGCTGACGTCACTCAGTCCACCAACGTTCTGCTCAACTCCCCCGCATTAGAGGTCAGTAGAGAACATCCCTGTGCAATGTTGTTTGTTACCTTTACAATACTCATTCAGCAAAACTATGAGATGAGCTAGGATTACTCAACAAATTTACACACTCAAATGAGATGTATGTTTTTTTCCCCCTTGGGGCGGCCTAATGCCATGCACTTAAGCCTCAAGGGCTTTTTGCGCACCCCGGAAACACACCATGAGGCCCACCAGTCTACAACTTCAGCAGTTCAACAAACTGCCGAAAACAACCTATCAAGTCCTCCTGAGAAAATTCACCACCCCTGTCCAAAATACCAAAGATGGCATACCGCTCTCTTGCTATTGCAGGGCAATCAAAGAGCAGGTGCTCAGCAGTCTCCTCCTGCTCATTACACCTTCCACAGAGCGGATCCTCCTGAAGGATGCCAACTCTGTGAAGATGCTTCCTCAGGTGACCATGCCGTAATGCCATCAAACCGTAATGAGACCAATGACTTTAGAAGACATTGATCTGTTTAATGAGAGAAGGTCCGAAGCCACCTTGGAGGAAGGTGACTGTAATACCATTTACTACCTATTTCATAAATAATAAATACCACTATTGTATTAACGTAAAATGTTGTATGATTAAAGAGTATCTTAATTACTACCTAGAAGACTTTTATAAATCATTCCACCAACCCTTACAAAATTGTCTTAATTAAATTTATCAAAATCTCATTTTAAAAGACAAACAGATCAATATTTAGTAATTTAAACTCATTAACTCCTTGTAACTTGTGCATTCTATAACTTTACACCTGCACATTTTTTTACAACTCTAAATGTTGTGAAATGTTGATACAAGTGTTTTAAGAGAGGTCAGTCTGTTCTATCATTTTGTCTAGCTGGCTTACAGAACCCTAATCCCTGTTATAATGGGGTCCTACTGTTATCTTTATTTTTTTAATATTGAACATTTTAAGCAGTCAACATCTAACAGGTTCACAACAGAAAACATTGCTTACACAACTCAAGTCTGGAAATATTTTGACCTTGCTGTAGAAGCCAAATGTTAGTCAAACTGAAAGTGAAGAATTGAAATGCGTAAGAAATGTTTGAACGTTGTGTGAACAAGAACACTTGAGATGTTAATTATGACATAAACCGCAAAGGCCTAAGAACTAAGATTTTAAGCAATGTTTACTTTAGCTATTGGGAAGTATTGTTTTAGTTTGTCAGTATTTGACTGCAGCACGCAAAACGTGCTTGTAGCGCAGAGACTAAGATGTCTGTTAGGTCTTATTCAGTACAGACCAGCAGTGAGTGTGTTTGGCTGTTTTGTAAGTTTGTTTATGACTCAAATTTATAACCATTATACAATATTTTAAGATCTATAAAAATATTGTTTCTTTCATATTGATAAATTTGACACATTTTGTAGTTAACCCTTTGAGTGCCAAGTATTTATTGAGTGGATGTACTGAAAAGTGCCAGGTATTTTTCTAGTGGGTGTACCTAAAATTTTCAGTCCTTTTGAATGCATTTTGCAAGGTTTCAGTAAAAAATTCACAGTTTGATATGGTTTGTTTGGTATCAACACAATTATTTTATTTTTCTCTGAAAACTCTGCCTAATTCACATAAAATAACAAAGTTACCATTCAATAAAATTTAGCAATACCACAAATTGCAGAATTTATTTCAATTTTTTTTTTAACCAACTTATCATTACCGAAAAATCATATCCTTTTCTTTGTCCATATCACTTGAAAGGGTATTGAATTATCTATAAATCTTGAAAAATGTGTATCATTATCTTCAATAATGAGTGAGTTGTACAACTTTTAAGAAACTAATGTCACATTGTTTCTGGTAGCCATGTCAACCAAAAATTCTTATATGTGAGTTCTAGATTGATTTTCGTTAAAGTCAATTGATCAGAAGTACTATAACAATTTATTTTGAAAAGAACAGTTTTCATGAACAATTTAATATACCTATTAGTTTAAAAATATACATTTTTATTGTTAATGATTTTTTCCAGACGTCCGTTAAATCGGACGTTGGCACTTTTCGGCCAACTTTTGACATGCGGTAAAATTGAATATTGGCACTCAAAGGGTTAATTTCTTGTAATATTTTTTATGTGCACAAATTATTATTTGTTATATTTTGCTCTCTGTAGATGTTTCAATGATGTCTCAAACCAAGTGTGTCTAATGCAGGATTAACAATGTACCTCACACTTCTCTTCTGTTCAGATGAGAAAAATTATCAAACTCTCACTCATAGAGCCAAGAACACCACAATACATCAAATCGCTGTTCTTCCATTTCTGTCAAATAAATCCTAAAGTTGAAGAACAAACGATTCTGGGCTGATCACATGTGGCAGTAAGAGTGGTAGAAAAGCTAGTGGCCTTTTACCTGAACTATTCTGCATGTAACCTATGATACTAGTGAAATAACGTTTTATTGTGCAACAGTTAATTAGTGATTAATGTGCATTTAAAGGCCTATTTTGCAAAGGGTTAAAGCAATATGTGTTCATTATGCATTCTTTACTAGTAGTATATTCTTCTTAGTAATGTTCTTAGTATCCGTTGTTTATTGCATTATCAAGTGTCAAAGAGTCAAATCTAGATATAATTCCCATAAGAAAGGATGTATTTGTGTTCTGTTGCAGTCTGTGTTCACTCCTTTAGAAATTATGGCAGCATTATTTGCAGCTACGGTTCACGACGTTGATCACCCAGGATTAACAAACCAGTTCCTTGTAAATTCAAGTAAGGATTTCTATGTTTTAGAATCTAACGGCATCTACATTCTTTATTAAACATTGAATTTGCCATTTTATTACTTCAGGATATATGTATGTAGTCCAGAGATACTGATCCATTATGTTGTAGTTTAATCGTATTTAAATAGCATAGAATAACTGTTCTGAGAATAATGGTAATTTTTTGTTGCAGTCAGAATTAGAGTGGAGCATTGTTGTATTCTGTTTGGTTGTCAATTCACTTATTATCAATAGACATCATAGATACAATTCAATTTGTTGTCATTAAATATATGACTGTTATTAGTGAATATAAAATCACTAAATATGGAATGAAGTATATGATTTAGAAATAGAAACTGTATAAAAATACAGAAAGGAGTAAAAACATAAATAAACAAGTTTATTGAAAAATTTTATAATTTAGTTTTTAAAAGAAATAGGGTCTTGATTTCTGAATAACTTTCATATAACAAATACAGTTACAAATAAACTTTCTTTATTTTAAAAGTTATGAAAACATGTTTAAAAAATTATTGTTTGTTTCAGGTTCCGAATTAGCATTGATGTACAATGATGAGTCGGTCCTTGAGAATCACCATTTAGCCGTTGCTTTTAAACTTTTACAAAATGACGGATGTGATATTTTTGTGAATCTTAGCAAAAAACAAAGACAAACACTTAGAAAAATGGTTATAGACATGGTAAGTTGTACAACAGTATGGTGACGTTACAGGTATCTAATAGATTTTAGTCCATATATTAACATCATACAGTTGAAGAGTAATATGAACACATTCCTTTTTTTTTTCTGGGAGAACACCAAGGATAGGATACACTAGGAACCTTTAAAATGCTTTGACAGTTGCTACTCTCACCAGCAATTTTTATATTGGAAGATAAACAATTGAGAAACCAAAATCCAGGGAGTAGTGGAAAATATATGATGAAAACTGAATTGACAAATTAATATGATAGTTTACCTTTTCAACAGTTCCAAAATTCGTTTTTGTAGAATTATTATACTACATGTTTCAGGATGAAAGTCTCATTATCATGCATATAAAAAACACATAATAAACGCAGATTCAATAAATAAGACATATACATTATAAATAGTGTATGGTAAGCTTAGATAGTAGGCCTATCACACACATTCAACTCCGGCTCTGAAAATGCCAGCTGGTAGCGCAGACACTCAAATAATTATCTTATATATATCTTATTTATTGAATCTGTGTGTTCTGTTATGTGCTATTTTTACATGCTTTTATCTTCTGCGTTTTTATACAACTGACGATGGGAATTTCGTACCAAAAAATACAGTAATAATTCTATAAAAACTATTTTTGGAGGTGTTGACAAGGTAAAGTATCATATATTTATCTATAATTACAGTTCTGTGGTTATTAAAACATGGATTTATATATGAACAAACTCACTTTCCTTAATTTTGCGACATACTTAAAAGGAACAAGCTGCAAAACGGTAAATGGTGTTTATGTGATAGGTAAGAGAATTTTTGTGAGCCAGATGTCAGAAGCATACTCCGTAATTTATTTTAGAGGTGGATAATTTAGGAGCTAAGAGCATACTCTGTTAAGAATAAAAGAAAGTACAAAATATTAAGAATATGTGAAAACGCACGTGTTAATATGTACAAGAATGGAATATGTTTGAATTTGGAATGGTTTAATTCTATTTAGGACTGAAAAACTCTTACAGGTATAAGGTAAAACAGAATTTTAGGGAAGGTTGATCCCCATATGCCGCTCATAATATTCCATTGCCATTCATGGACACTTTTCTCTTAGGATTGGTTTTAATTGGTGCAACAATAATACACATTACATATCTCCAACTCTTCTCTTGTTAAAACAATCATACCATGTTTATCCATCCAGACATTCTCCAAAATTGCATGTTCAATTCTTTTATGAAGCTACCTTACGGATTATATTTCTATATTGTAAATTAAATTGGGCAACAGTAAAATTGACTTAGGTTATATATATGTTCATATTATTACATATTTTAAGTACTTCTTCTTTAAATATCGAAAATTCTACTGTTATTGTACTTAAAATGCCTCTCACTTATTTTAAACAGAATCTTAAAAATACGATTCTCCAAATACATTTATTTATAATTTATTGAATGGTGCACCTAGAGTTGCCAATTTATATACATTAAAAAACCTCAACAACTTTGTTTTTAAGTAATACAATTTCTATTTGATTCAATTGTTCTGATCTATTTTCAAACCAGAGTACTTATTTCAATAACAAGTAATATTTATGTATAAAAAATGTTATGATTAAATAAATTATGATAAACAGTAAATTCAATTAATCTGCAGACAATATTTTACAATGGGTGCCAACTAAACTACATATTTATTACTGTCCAGTTATATGATCACACACAATTAGTCAATACCTGTTCATAATTTAAGTCATGATCATGTGAGTCTAAGAATTTAGGCTACAAAAGAAAGGGTATTATTACTACACTTTTAAATTTCTGCATTTGTACTTTTAGGTATTATCAACTGACATGTCAAAACACATGAGTCTATTGGCCGATCTAAAGACCATGGTGGAAACAAAGAAGGTGGCAGGATCAGGAGTCCTTCTGCTCGATAACTACACAGACAGGATTCAGGTGAGTTGTGTTCCAGGAGATTAAATATCAGCTAGCTACAATATAACTAAAATTAAAAATCATGTATTCATTTCTTTTCTTTATGCTATCAATGTTTATTGAGGTCATTTTGTTGAATTAAACAAATATAGTCATAGTCTTAAAATACTTTCCTGAAATCAGGAAAAACTAGAACATACTGTATCAATCCTAAATATGTATGCATCTAAAATATTAATTAGAGGTATTGTGAAGTGTTCAAAGAAAATGGCTGAATATAAGGATATAATTTTTTACAGTATTTACATGAATAATAATTGAAGGTAATGATTTTTAATACATATAAAAATTTGTATTTACTTAATTATTATGTTATTCAAGTAAATATCATTCCTTTATATATTTCATACTTCATGTAAACAAAGTAAACCTTTACATAGTTACAAAATTGCCCAAAATTCCAACTATAAACGCTTTAAATGCCTTTTTAAAAGTTATCTTAAAGTCAACGATACTGGCATCTACCTTTAGTTTAGCTCCATAAAATTAATGATAAACTTTAAAAACTTTTATAACTTTACTTTTAGTCATAAAATAATTTTAGAGTTTAAAGATGCTTAAATAATTCATACACGTCCAAATTCTTTTTTATATGTGGTTCAGAAGAAAAATCTAAATTTTTTCTATTTCAATGTTTAAATATTAAAAAAAAACACTTTTTAAAAGACTAAGAAGCATTTAGATACATATTAATCTTATCTTTAAAATGAGACATATCTTCCATAATATAATATAAGACCATAAATATATTTGAAGTGTTTTGAGGGTTGTTTCCATGAGATTAAAAAATAACCTAACCAAAAACCAGTTGTATCATCTTGTCGTATAAAAATAAAAATATTTCTTTTCTTACTGAAAATCTTTTATAATTGTGAGTTGTCTTATCTTCTCCAGATTTTATTTGTTATTTTGTATATTCACCTTGTAAGAATACAGTGAATTTGTTGGATGGTCTTGTACTTTATTACTGATTACTAATGATTTTGTGCAAAGGTACTGGAGAACCTGGTGCACTGCGCGGACCTCAGCAATCCCACAAAGCCACTTTGGCAGTACAAGAAATGGGTAGCTTTACTCATGGAGGAGTTCTTCCAGCAAGGAGACAAGGAGAGAGAAGCTAATATGGATATCAGCCCCATGTGTGATCGACACAATGCCACTATTGAGAAATCTCAGGTACGGAATTATTCAACTTTGCCAATCATTGAAATTAACATGCTCTAATATCAACTGATTACCCAGCAGGGATCACTTCTGGCTGGTTTATACCTACCAGTTGAACCCACCACTGGGCACAGCAAAAACCGATGTGCCACTTCAATCTGGGCAACCTTATGGATGTCCAGTAGCGGCACATCACTAACCGCAAATGTTGAGATTCTGGGGTTCATGGGCAATTCGATAGGTTTAGTCTACTGTGGAAGATGACTGTTGGAGTTGGTGGGGTTTGTTCCCTTACCTCAGAGGTTCTTGTTAACCTCAACAAGAGTGTGCCACCCCCCTCCCTACTTTGACTGGAGAGGCTGGTTCAGAGCTGGCCTCCCCTTCTTCCGGGACGACTTTGAGATGTAGTGCCCTAATTCTTCCTCATGGATCTCGATAGGAGGCGGCACCTACTCCCTAACCTTACCCATCCTGAATATCCTGTCACTCCGGAAGCAGCGCAAAGGTTCTAACAGGACTAAGTGCAATTTATAAGCTTCTTGTCCTAAGAAAAAAAAAATCTGATTTGTACCAAAATATTCTGCTTACATGTGTGTTTAGCTCCCCATAACTTGAATCAAGATAAGATAAATTTTAATTCCTTTTGAAATCTTTAGGTAAATCTAAATACCGATACTAATACATGATGGTCTTTATATGTGGAGAAAGAATCGCTAATCCCAAATGCTTTGTAATATTATCTTAACCACAAAACACAACACAGCACTACATATTTCATCCATAGTGTTCTCAATCCACATTCAATTTGTATAGGCAACAAATCAGTTTCAAACTTTATCAGAAAAGTACTATTTTACAGTTTTTTATTTTATGTTTACATTTACAAGACAAAATAAAGGATATTGCAAACTTTCTTTGGACCAATCTCAAGGTTGAACAAACTTCAACTGATTATTTATTTAAATGAATTCTTTAAAAGCCAAGTGGTACATTTACACATTATGGTACTATATTACCTTGAAGTTTTATTTATTGAGAACTGAGCAGAAATGCATGTGAAAATGTTAGTGCGTCACGAGTAACTGCTTTGTTTTGTCGTATTTAAATAATATGCAAAGTTTACAAAATCATTATCTTTACTTATATTTCTTTAATTTCTTGTTTCACTGAAATAAAAGTTGTATTCCTACAAAGCTAATGTTTATAAAAGATTGATAAAAATGGGTATCTTTTCATGAGTAACAGGTTACTCGTGCTGCACTGTGGTAGTAAGCTATTGTTTGGTTGCTGAATAAGTAAACGGTTACTCATTCATTTCAACCTTTTCCCATAAGGAGTAGTATGACACAACCAGTACGGAGACATAGCAGTTCTCTCTGGTTGTACAAGGTGTATTCAAAATGTAACGGGAATTTTTAAGTTTCACGTGTTTTAGAGAGTCAGATTGTGAAGATTTTTTGTATTATATTAGTACTCATACTCCTTAAGTATAATAAAATTTTCAGTTGTATTCATTGTTTACTTTTTCGGAGGCAGCTGCTAAGGTTACATTTGTTTTATAAACTCAGCAATTTTTTTACTGTTGAAAAAAGGATCAAAGAATTTGTGTTGTTTTGAGTGAGAAATGAATCTGATATGAGCAAAACAAGGTTTTATGAGTGATGTAAATGGTTCAAAAATGGCCGTGAAGACATTGAAAATGACAAATACTCTGGACGCTCCAGCAAATCTACAACTGATAAAAACGTGAAAAAGTAGAAGAAATGGTTATGAACGATGACTTTATTACAATCAGAGAAATTGCTGATGATGTTGGCATATCAATTAGCTCATGCCAAGAAATGTTTTCAAATGTTTTGGGTATGAAACGTGTTGCATCAAAATTTGTTCCCAAATGAAATCCAGCAAGTTCTTAAGTAGGTAGTTCATAAATGAAGTCAAGAAAGTTGCTGAATTACTAAAATGTGCCAGAACATGTGACAAAAATGGGTTTATGGATATACGGGTTACTTTTTCAACATACTTTGTATTTAGATAAACCAAAAAAGGAAGTGCATATTTACAAATTCAACCAAACTTTAGATGTGCATGGGAAATCTGTTGCTTGTTTCCTGGTAACCAATTCTACTACTGAAACCATATCAGTACCTGAAATTATTGCCTGTTCCTTGTGTCATATTGGCAACAAGTAAGTTTCTACTTAAATAACCAGGCACTCTTTATGCTTATGAAATTTCAATGACACACTGAATATAAGGCCATAGTTTTTAAAAAAAGACTATTACATTTACATTGATTTAATATAAGTAAATTAAAATAATGAATAGTGCTTAGAGATTGAACAAATATCAAAACCATACGCACATTCTGAGTAACTTTTCTGGTCCATATTTAAATTTTTTTCAACTTTTTGCCATGTATTATACTTCTTGCAGTCTCACACAAGATGTATTCTGTTGTGATTAATAATCATAATGTTACAACATGACTAACTCAAGCTTGTGTTGTCCATGTATGTAGGTTGGATTTATCGACTACATCGTTCACCCTCTCTGGGAGACATGGGCAGACCTGGTGCACCCAGATGCCCAGGATATTCTGGACATGCTGGAAGAAAACAGAGACTGGTACCAAAGTAAGTTCATTTTTCACTCATCTGTAAATCACTCACTGAGTGTTGTTGACGCCCTGGCAGAAATAAAAGAGCATAATAACCAGTCAGAATGTTAATCTTGTTGTAAACATGTACAATACAAATACTCCTCATTGTGAATTAATTCAGTGTCCAAATATTTAAAAGAATGTATGTATTTCACAGTAATTTTAAAAGGAGCACATTAAATCTGTGAAGCCAAGATTTGTTTTAATTCTCTTATAGAATAATTGTCAGAAAAGTCATCTCAAAGTGTAAAATAATCCATTAACATACAATGGGCTATAAGTTGAACGTAGAATTAATGACTGACTTTGGCTAGTATATTGTGCGTTAAACTTTTCTCACATTTCTTGAGCTTTTCTTGAGATTCCCTCGGAGTTTGATTTTTAAAGTAAAACACAAATCTCAATTTATTAGCAGTGGACACATAAAAAATCCTTGAGGTCAACAAAAAATACATAAATTGTCAGTAGTACCATCCAACTTATATTCAAAACCTTCTTAGTCTCACCTTGTTTATTTATATAAAGACTTCTGTGAGTAGCCTCACTGACTCTTAATTATATGCTCACTGTATAAGAATGTAGTAGTTTTTTTATTTGTATTTGTCAGTTATTTCTTACTTACTCTACTTACTCTTACTCCTGTGGCCACTCGAAACCCAGATGATTTTTGACCTCGCCAACAATGTCTCTCCAACTTCCTCTATCTTGAGCCACTTCCAGTGTAGCGCCAATCGTTCTTAAATCCTTCTCCACCTGATCTCTCCATCGCATCCTAGGTCTGCCCAATGGCCTCACTCCCTCTGGTTCCCCTCGCCACACCTTCTTTATCATTTTATCTTCTCCCCTACGGGCAACATGGCCCATCCATCTCATTCTTTTACTCCTGATCAGTGCATAACATAACATTGGGATCTTGGTATATTTCTCTTAATTCTCTGTTCTTCCTGATCCGCCATGTAGGAATCTGTCAGTTATTTCTAATAACTTAATTTTCTCTCTAATGTCTGTTTTGGTTTAATATGATGATTCTGATACACAGCTGTATTTCTTAAATCTGGTAACATTAAATGTTGTCTCTCTGAAAAAGGACCAGATTACACTTTTCAAAATATCAATATAATATTTTTTTTATTAATGCTGAATATTGTTAACGATCCTGTCATCTATCACAATGGTGTACCCAGGATTTGAGTTTTGAAGGATTAAAGTCCATCCACTCATATGTCTATGCAACAGGACACATTGATATTGGGTAATACAAAAAAAATCATTACAAAATCTGCATTAAAAAAGGCACTGTATACACTGATGGGAGGTATTGTGAAATAATACGCCTTCGTGATGACAGGTATGATTCCACCCAGTCCACCACCATCTGAGTCGCAGGAGGCTGAGGCCAGCCAAGAAGGTGGTGAGGGGGATGCGGGGGGAGGGCAGATACGTTTCCAAGTGACATTAGAGGAAGGGGAAGGTGAGGAGACGGAGTCAGCAGGAGGGATGTGACGGAAACTGGTGGGACTCTGTAAGAAACTCACCGAGAAGATGACGCTGTGGTGGTCGAGCGGCGCGGACTTGCACAGTTGAAGTTCATCAGGGTACATGTACACGCGAGGAGCAGCCTAAGATAGCTTACTGTAGTGCTCAGCTGCCAAGTCATGTTCTTTGTTGCCAGCTTCGTTACCATCTTATTGTTTGTAGATTTACGTTTTCAACGGCAATATAACTTTGCAAAGAAACTGCAACTGGAAATTTTTGCGTATTTGGTTTTGCAGAAAGTAATTTCTTAGTCGCTTGTGAATTATATAGATTTTTTATTACTGTAAAGATTTATTACATTCTGTTAACTATATCAAAGTGGAATTAAAATGACTTGAAAACTAATCTGATAATTTTTGTAATTTCATTAAAATAATTAATTGCCATAATTTGGTGTTATACATATTTTTTAATTTATGTTCTGAAGGAGTAATCGGAATTGATGGTTTCTTACTTAGTTTTCTTACACCAATAAATGATGAGTCTACGTTAATTACATCTTCAGAATGCTAATTGCATTACATAAACACATTTTAAGTGTTGGCAGTATAATTATTATCTTTGTGTGGATTGAGTTTACTCTAAAACATAACTTGATATTATTTCATTTACGTTTTGAATAACATCATAAATATTTATAAACTAATCACATTTAAAAACTTTATGACTTAAAAGAGCTTCAGATTTTTTTAAAATTGTAAAATAATAGCAATTGTGAATATTATGTGGTATTAAACAAGAAACTATAAGTACTCATTTCAGGATACTTCATAAATTTGTTATCTACCAAAATGTTTTATGGACACAGATTTTCTTAGAAGCGTTGCAGAAGAGTTTGCAGTTTCTGTCCCTTAATAGAATATAGTTTTTGATTGGGACACTTGATATGCTTCTGTAAACCTGGTACGTATTAATGAGTTATAACTAACTCAATAGTATTCGTTCTCTCAGATCGTTGGGTTTGTAAGAGTTGTTTTATCTTTTAAAAACTAATCAGGCCAAACAGAAAAACAAAACTGTGAGTGTGACTTACAATAAAATTTTGAGTAAAATTAAACATAACATATAAAATATTTAAAAGTAAAATATATTGCTTTGTTTGGTAAATTTGAAAATATTTCCCTGAAATCTAACTTTTTAAAAACTTATTTAATGTTTTGAGTAGTGGAATGTGAACATTGTTCTTACCACTTGGTTTTAGTATCCCTTCCTTTCTCAAATTATAATATTTTGACCATTTATACATTTTCCTCTATGGATACATAACAATACCTGAGTTGATTTTGATGGACTTCAAAATGAAATTGGTTTTGAGAGTGGAACAAATCAAACACTTGAAACAGGGTTTCAAAAATTAATTTTACAAAATAATATATATTTTTTATTATATTATACTAAAACAAATTTCCCGTTATTCCATCAAAAAATGTAATAGATTTATTCTCTGAAGGGATAAGGGTTAAGGGATATGGAGAATCTAAAGATATGTTATGTAATAAAATTAATCATCACACGTACTTCAGTTATTGAAAAGTCTTGATGAGGAAAAACCAATTACACCAATCAAAAAACCTGATTACTAAGAATCTTATCTAAGTAACTATTTTAAAGTATTAAAATATTTTCAGTATTGGTATGAATAATTACACTATAAATATGATAGAATAATTGTAAAAGGTGATTTTAGATTTTGTTGGTCTTTTTTTATCAAGTCAAATTTAAGGTGTACACAATAATGAATACTAATAGGGTTTCAATGCACTCCTCTCTTTAACTAAAGAACAAAACTGCTTTGAGATATAGAATAATTGAGAATATGGTTTACCAGCATCATAAATTGTTTATAATGAAAACCTCAAATGGTAACTCAATAGATCATTCAAGACTTTAATTTTGGGTTGTTTCTATTTTGGGAGAGGTGGCCGGTGGGATCATTTGAAATCCATCAAAACTTCAGGGTTTAATACCACTCACTCTTAAGATGAGGTAGAGAGAAAAAAATTTACAAAACACACTGTTTTGCTTACAAAAATATTTTTTTTCTTTGCGGACATCTATTTAGTGTGATCAAGATACAATGTGATACAAATATTCGTTAAAAGTTTTCACATTTGAAGTATTAAGCAGTGGTATTTATATAGTAATGTAATAATTTTGGAATCAAACATATATATTTAAACTAACATCAAGTTTCAAACTATTTTGGTACATTGATTAAGAAGCGTTTAATGTTTAAATCAAATAAGTTTTATAACAAATAGTTTAAATTTTTGTGAAAACTAACTGTTGTGAGGGTGTAGCATCTTCAGTAAGAGTAAGAAGATTAATTCGCTAGCTGATTTATAGTTATTTTTATCAGTGCCTAGATAGAAGAAAACCAAACACCTTTTTTAACACCAATATTTTTGTTGATATAATTAAGCGGCAATTTGATACTTGCGTTTAAAAAAAACTTGTTGTCGGAGTAGTCCATCCAGTTTTTAGAGTTAGATGCACTTATATTTTGTGATTTATTTAAAAAAATATTTTAAAAGCCACTACATTTCACACTTCATCAAACTGTGTGTACACTTATATACAGGAACTGGCACAACATACACTTTCGCCCAAGCTACCCAGTAAGACTACAGTAACCTATCTCGTGCTAATCGGTCGTTGGATAATCTTCTAAGATGTTATGTTTTTTCAGTTTGGAGGGTTGAATAATAATTAGTTAAAGTCAATTTTTAACATCTTCACAGACTGTACCTGCTACCAAACCAGTAGTAAGTTATATTTTTAATAACCATAAATTAAGCAATGTAAAATAAATTGACATTTATGTATTTATATCGATAATTTTAAAGGAAAGTACATGATTTACGTTGTATTATTTTACAAAACATGTACATATGTATGTATAAACAGTAGCTCATCTTGTCTGCAAGTTCACGTCAATGGTGCTGATTTAAATCCAAAGACGGTTTACGTTTTTGAGTTGAACTTCAAAATTTTATATCTGAAATAATTAATTTAGATTACATTCAAGTGGGGACAGAATTTATAAGTTTCAACGGAAGGCAGTAAACATGCCTGTATCGCTATCGGTCTTGACGAAATCTACAAGCTTGGTCAACAAAAACATGATCGTGTGCTTGAGTTATTATAGCTTGCTTTTATTTTTTAATATCGACAGAAGTCTTATTATGTAAGGCCTTCCATCGTTTTTATGATTTATTTTTCATTAAAAGTGGATAAGTCATTTGTAGCAATATATAAATACATTTAGCTTAAGAATGTAAAAACGGAGAAAAGAAAAATCTGACCTTTTCATGCTACAGTTAAAATAATAGTGTATGTCTGTGGTTGTTATACTGTATAGAATATAATGTGATTTAGTTGCACCTAAAAGTGTATGTAACACTTTGCAATGAAATGATAGCTGGTTCTGTCATAATAGTTTAAGTGCATACAAGTTTACATACAGTAAGTTTCCTAATTAAAACGTTTCGATAGGGTTAAGTTAAAGTTAGGTTTGTAAATTTATAAAAGTACTGTAGGGTTAAGAATGTTTCGAAACTATCTGTTTAGTGCTAATGTTTTATTTAAACACTTAAAATTTCTTGCATCAGAATTGTGTATTGAATTTGAGAAAAGATTGTGCAGAAGTATTCGTATGAAGCTTAATTGATTTTACATTAAGTTAATCATTGTGTGAGTTACTCTTAGATCTCGTGTTCTGATGTTGTGTGTAGAATTCATTTGGGTTGTCCAGCCGAGATGATACTTGAATTAGTAAGTATTTTCCTAAATGTATACTAGAGCTTTGTAGCATGAAAAAGTTCGGTTTTGAAGTTGGGACTGAAATATCTAGTTCGTTATTATTATTTGATGGATTTAGACAGGACGCTGGCCGTACTGATGTTTATTCATTATATAAATATATATAAAATGTTTTAAATAAAAATAAATATTTAATTTTCATAATGTTTTGTTTAGTTGTAGAATATATTCTATTTACAGTAAGTATTGTGAGAGGAAGATGAAGCATGTTCAATTAAACTGTGGTGTTTTGGAAATAAATTTTATATCTAGCTTGGAATGTATGCAGTTTTAACTCTTTGATATACTGAATTTCCAAATTTTCCATGACTCTCAAGAATAGTTTAAAATGGCTTAAATGCTTTTCTTAACAAAGACCTTGTATTCGAACAATTATTGTACCTCCTACTTCATCTATGATTGGTTTGTTTATTGCATATCATTGTAGGAGCTGTATCTTTTACAAATTTAAATAACTATATTAGTACTTGATTTGACTTTGTTTCTTAGTTTAAATTTATAATCTACTTGCTAAATTGGATTTTCAAAATCCAGTATTTGATCAAGTATTATTTTCAAAATCAATTTTGTATCACATATTGTGTCTGAAGCTTTAATTTGTTAGTATTCATTTCAAGCTAGAAAAAATACGTTTTCAAAATGAAATTACAAAAATAGTTTATTCCATGTGTACTGGTGGCATTGGAATCCGACTTGCTTTTTGCTTTTAGTTTTGTTGTAAATGTTTAGTAATTAATATAAGTACAAATTTCTGACTATTTTGTTAGTGTTATGTTTGCTACAAATGTATTGATTTGTTATCTAACATTTTTGTTGATAGTTATTTATTAGAAACTCAATGGCTTTGTCTACTACAGTGGATGTGTTATTAGTTATGTGCTTTTATAATCATATTTGTTGTTATTTTGTGATTGTGAGAGCACACATACAAATGAAGAGTCCATTTTTTATTTTAAAACAAATGCAGAGTTTGGAATTTCAATCTCTTTTCACTAAAAATCTAATATTACACTATACAGACTGGTTTTTTTCATTAACAACTCAAAAGTTCTTACAACAAAAACGTTAGTTTCAGTACCTAATCACTTATATGTGTGAACTAATCCAAAAGATAAATTTACCTCCAGTGTTTCCTGCTAACAGCACAATAAGATCATTTGAAGGAATCAGTAATGATGATAGTTACAAAATGTTTAATGGTGTGCAAATACCCTGAATTAACCTAATATTACTTTTTTAGTTCAATTTGTCATCACTTTCTTAATACGAGCAGTTCAATACGGTATTCTATTTTTTTGGAGTTTGAAGATTGCAGAGTGATGATTGGTATTTTCTAACCTCTAATATGACTGAACATGGAAGCAAGAATATCCAAATTAGCTGAAGTATTGTAAACTGAACCAAGTTAACAAAATTGTCTAATGAACACTAAAAATTATAACCATTTTCCCCAGCAATTTCTTCAGTTGAAGGAAAATATTATATTCTCAGAATGGTAAATCTGGAAAAAAGGAGAATGATACAATGCCAAGTTAAATTTAAATCATAATAGGAGACATACATGTTGTAACAAGTTTAATCCAGAAATTCAACATCATGTATCAACAATGCAGAAGAACCATGGTTCCATTTATTTATAATTATTTTCAGCCCTTGGTCACCCACCATTTACTCAGTTGACAACATTCAAATATTAAACTTGGTGTTTACCAGTTGTCTTATACATAGTTGTGAGAAATGCCTAATGTAAATCAGCAAAAGTTGGCAAAATTTTGATCAACGTAACAATTTTTTCAATACTTTTTTTAGTATATTTTGGAGACTCCATATGGGACCTCAAAGGTCAACTCATAACCACCCCCCTAGACCATATAACATACTTCTGCCAAGCATAAGGTGTCCCTTCATCTTAAATACATTTCATCTAGTTCTTCTAGTGGAAGTAAAACAGTCCAAGAAGGAATGTCCAGAAAAAGGATGACCTGACTGTAAAGAAAATAGAGAAAATTTAGATCTCCCAACTGGAAACTTTTCAACATAGAAAAGTTCCAAAGATGCATAAATTACTTTTGTAATAAAAATGTCCTGTATTTCATTGTTTACTTAGGAAATGAACATTCACTAGGCTCTTTTTAGATCATTCTCTCTCTGTTTCTTCTTTTTAAGAAATTGTCCTGAAATGAAATCAATAAAGATTTGTGATCCCCTTAATTTGCAAAAAAAATAAAAGTAAAATATCAATTTTATTAAGCTTAATAAATTATCAAATGGTTGAATCCATGGTTCTATGTGACCCATGGTTCTGGTTCTATACCCAGTTTGAAACAATATTTTTACTTTTTTGTTCTTAAAGGTCACACCATAAGTAATGGGAAGTCAGCTATTTTTGTCTTGAGATAGTTCATTTGTCAATGCAGAGATTACTACACTACCAAGAGACTACTTCGTTACAATATCGTTAGCCAATAATAGTTTGCTAACTGAGCTATAAGTGAAGGTTACGCAAGAGAAAAAGGAATTTGTATTAAGAGAGTACTTTAATGATATCCAGCAAGATACAAATTGAACACTAGCTTTATCCTATGGAGACTGAGTTACTAACAGAACTGTTTTAGTGAACATAATATGAAGATCATTTGAAGAACGAGCGAGTGAGATAGAAGATATCAACTCTAGATGTCTAAGATAAAGACAAAGATGATTACTATTGTCTCTATGATGGGTCGATTAAAAGAATCAACTTTGGAGCTAACTAAAATGAGGGAGGGTGGAAGAACATGCGTTGTAGTATACCCTTTGGTTGGGAAATGGGAAATCAAGAGTTTGTCCTAATAAGTTGTTAACATTCTGAAATAAGACCTGTCATCTTTGTTTCCCTTCAGATATATTTTTTTCACTCACATTCAAGAATAATTTGTGTTGAATCATTTAATAATCATATCTATAAAGCATATTTATACCTGTGCAGGCAAAGATTTTAAATGTGATAGAGAGAAAGAAATACCTATGACCATACTGCTAAACATTATAATACAGATAATGATAAAAGTCAGTAAGATATTTCAGACATTTGTTATATTACATTTTACTCAAAAAGTAATTTAAAAAAAGTAATTCCCATTAGATCATCACACAGCTTGATTCAGTTAATCATTATTTTCAATGTTGGGGGAAATATTTGTGACCGTCTTGTGTAAAATCAATAGTCCAATTTTGGATAATTGAGACCATGAACCACCAGCTGGTAAATTTCACTCCAGCAACTATTCCAGCAATGTTCCCTTCTCCCTGTAGCTTGTCTTCTTTATATGTAAAAAGTGTTCTCTCAGATATGTAGTATTGTGAAGCTACCAGTATTGGCAAGCTGACAAACAGAATGGTGAGGGCCACTTTTTCTGGTTCTTCCAAGTCTACTTAAAAAGAACTCATTCGGCCGTGAAGGATTAATGTCACACTGTTACATGTGTTATTGGTTTATATGCTCTCAGAGATTGAAATAGTAATAGACCCTTGGTTGTATGGTTTGAAATATAATTAAAGAGTGTGGAATTTGGTAATTTTACATTAAAAGATATTTAGCTCCTATTCTTTTATTATTATCATTTCATTATAAAAGAATTTTATTTCCATATTGTACACAAAACACCATATCTAAGACAGGGATTGAACATGGTAACTTATTTAATATTTACTAAAATTAATTCGAATATTGTAACAACAGCAGTATTTTTAAGTTCTTAGTCTAGAATATTAATTTATTTTTTACACATTTTTAATTTGAGGAAGTGTTTGAGTATTAGTGTGCTAACATCATACTATTCAAACTGTACACAACTACGTGAAATTACGAGTTTATATTAACTAGCGAATGTTATACAACTAGATTTAACACATTCATTGTTTAGTTCTTGTTCGTTTTAAGAATAACTTTAAATTTAAAAGATTACGAAACACTGGATTTTGTTCAGATATTGATAATAATATTATAGATAGACATATCACAGACAGTGTAGACTGAGAGGGGATCTCATCGGAATATTATTTCACACCTGACAGTTTAAAAAGAAACGTTTTAGATTCCAAACGTAACCCTTGAGCTTTAGGTGGAAAAACTTGGTGTTTAATTTGTTTAATAATAGTATGTAATACTACAAAACATCTCTTTTCCTCGTAATTAACATTGTAAGTCTTATTCTAATATTTGTGGAGACTTCCAATATGATATATCAATAAACTTCACTCCTGTGCCTATAACTGTCTTTGAGTTCTCGAATTTTTCTACATTAAAAAGTTTGATTACTTTTTACTACAATACACATTCGATGTTTCATTTAATAATAATGGTAATCTTTTATAATATCTAGTATATTTTATAACAATACTATCATATAACTATGTGGTAAAAAGATAACAGTTCGATAAATTGATAGATATTATTTGACTATTTTTCATTGTGAATACTTTTATATTTTTAAAAAATTGCTTCCAGAAATAAGGAAATTGTATCGTAATTAATGGAATATATCATATTTATTGTTCTATCAAAGTAATCACTTCACAATTATTAATCATGGCGACAGACACTAAATGTAACGCCAATTCAATTTTGAACAAATTAATGTGCTAGTTTTTTTCAAAATTAGTTCTTTATAATTTTGACCTACTAGTCTTGTTCATTTCATAATGGGCGATGTAACAGCGGGATATTGTTATTTTCAATTAAATATGAGTAACTGAATTGTTGTGAGTAATCAGGGTAAATAAATATAAAATATAGATGATAATAAACATTTATTATCAGAACAAAAATATTTTGTGGCTTTTATACACTTTTGTTACGAAAAATGTAGTCAGCCACAATTTAAAAATGTGTAACCCATAGAAAATTATTTGAAACTTGTACTTAAATTTTGAGAAAATCATCATGGAAAGAGAGAATTTTAATTCTATACACGTTTTGAGTATTTCGTTTATCTCTACTTTTGCGATTAGATCTGAATTTTGCTGAAGTCAACTGGCATGGTAGGATACTACTGTGCTCCTATGAACCTGTATGTATGATAAATACAGTGAGTAAGATTAGCTAATGTCTTACTCTAGAAATAATCAAAATGGCCTACTAAAGAGAAAATGTGTTTTTTTTAAACATAGTTTAAAATGTTGAAAGCGTGTTGTATTTTGAAGTTTAATTTTGCTGTTATGTATTGCTGCTTTTTAACATTGTAGGAGGTTTTAAAACAAAAGCTACAAAATGTGAAATTGGTGTGTAGGAACTAATATTGGTTATGTGTATATATGATACCAAACCTTATGTCAATAAACTGTGTGCATTGAGCCCCCTCCTGTTCTAACCCCTCCCGAAACAAATATATCATTTGAGAATCATGTAAAATACAAAATAAAACTATAAATTATGTGTGGTGCTTCTTTAGAATCTATCCTCCTGTTTATTCATCTCACTGAGGAAGTAAATTCCTGAACTTCAGCACTTGGACAAATTGGACTACACCACATATCCACCAATTTCGTGGGCCAATGGCATAAATTTTTAAGTGATAGTTTCTAACCCATGGATTGTTGGAATTGTTTTTGCCAGTCTTACCATTTCTCCAATTGAATTTGTGCTTATTCATACAGTACCATTCAGTGAAGAACTTCAGTGGTGCTCCAAAAATGTAATTAATAATAAAACTTATTTCATTAGTAGTTCCTTTCATCCATTCATGAAATCGATGGATATGTGATGTTGTTCTGTCTTAAAACTGAGGAAAAAATGCTCCTCCTGAAATTATATCAGTAATATCCTGGATTATGGTTCAATAATGCAGGAAAACTATGGTTGAGTACATTATCCATGAAAGTCCAAATACATAAACATTCTTTAATAATTGAGATTATGAAAATAATACTGTAAAATATTTTTAAAGATACAATACAAGATAATAATTTATAACAAGAAGTAGGCAGATCAAAGTGAACCCTTCCGAATCCCCCGACCCAGTTCTCTGTGCACTTGTCATTCTTGATTTGGGAGCGTTTATCATAATGAAAAACTTACTCCAATCAAGTTTTACCAAAAATATACACTCATTTAAATTTAAATAGGTTTTAGAATATAATGAAGTAAATACTAATAAAACCATCAGGTATAATAAGGGATTTTTCATTCTTCCCTTAACCTTTTGAAAAACGTTTAACTTTTAGTGAATTATGCATTAAGAATCATAAATGTGTTTTGTTTATCCCAGAGGTTAAATTTTATAAGCTTTCATGTAAACATTTGTTTAATTCAAATATGTTTACGTATGATATATTACAAACTGTATCCTTGTCTTTTTCTACTTGTTGCTGAGATACCATTTTATAGAGTACTAACTTAGGTATTAAAAGAGTTTGCTTTATTCATTGTTGTAATTAAATTTGATGAGTTATTTTTAAGTGATTTTTTGGTGGCTGTCAAAATAATCTCTTTTGCCATTTTCCATATTGGTGATGAGAGGGTATGGTAAGATCAAATGTTTAAAACATGAGATGTTAATTGGGCTTTTAAATTTTGAGTTAAATGGCGGCCCACCTATATTTGGAACTAACCATAAAATGCATTATTTCACACCCCCAGTAAATGTACAGTGAAAGCAAATACTATAATGGTTAAAATTAATGTACCATACAATGAGATATTCCCTACCAGATCTCTCTTATAATATGGGTTGAGTTAAGTCTGCTAATTCACCTTATCCTCTTATTGTCGAGCATTTGGGATCTGACACTGTTATATACTTGACTTTTGAAATATGTCGAGTCATGTTCCAAGAGATCCAAAAAGAGTCGGTGAAGAATTAGCTCAACATGAACTCATTGCAATCATTTTAACATCAAGACTCCTAGATCACAAATAGATAGTGATGATATAGGTAAATAGGTGCCACAAATCTCATTGTCTCATCAGGTACACAATTGAGTGTACACTATGTGAATAGACACGATCTCTAAGCACAGTGAAGCAACCGAATTTTCATATGGATCTCTTCAGACGAACATGTAATCAGATTTCAGGAGTCAAGTCTGTGACAGCGTCAGATACCAGTCACTGTAATAAGAGGAAGGTGAATTAGAGCGTATCAATCAAAAAAGGGTTAAAAAATACAAAATCGTTTCTTCTCAGATCATATTTACTTAGCATAACAAATATAGAAAGCAACTTTCAGACACTTAAATAATAAATGGATGGAATCAGCATAACTACCTAATCATGTACAGATCCGTAAAGTGTGGTGGAATTTTAGTCTCTTTATCTGATTCCCTAACAACAATTATTTATTATGTCTCTAATAGTAATTTTATAATATCAAGACAAAATTATTTGTTCAATATTCTTAGCCATTTTGATACCCTCCCACTTCACTCCATCAAAATGTGATGGAAGGGTGATTAATTTTTTTCCCTAGAAAAAAATAATAATTAATTCTAAGAAACATGAGGCTGTTGTACTTACACAATTCAAATTAGTTTTTCCCCGGCTCCTAGGCTAAAATTAAAGCAGCCCACCACACTGAACCTGTTGTGATACTCGTGTTGAACGCCAGTTCCCCTGAAAGAAGTATATGTCAAAAGTAGACCATGTCACACTGGTACAGTATCAGTGAGACTGTGGAGTGAACATGCTCTAGTGAAGTGTAAGGATGAAGAAGTGTTGTGAATGCTTGTGGTGTTGTGTGAAGAACAATAAATAAACTGAAGACAGTGCAAAAAGTAATAGTTGACAAGTACAAGCTTTCTATATGGTTATTATTTAATCCTCACCTTTTTAGTGTTCTACAAATATGATAAATATTGGTAATGTTTTTAAAATGTTTAATAGGATCTACAAAAAAAAAACCTCAAAGCTCGAAAACCTCATATCACCTAAAAAACTCCTCCTCAGTCAACATACTTTGAAGTTTCATTTTACCGAAATCACACCTACAAACAGTTATAGATGTAATACATTACCCTTGAAACCATCACTATCCTTGGAATAGATGAAAATTCCAGCTAAATTTGTAAACACTGTGCCTGAACTTGTTGTGCCGCTGACACTACTAATAAATTAAATCTTTAGTACAGGGAAAATTTCCCTTCATCCCTAAAACAATTCAAGAATCTTTCCAAAGCATAAATCCAGGATCCAAGACAGATATTTGCCACCTTCAGACCAATATCAAACATCTCAACTTTTTTGCAAAAATATTTGAAAAAATAGTACTTTCTCAGCTGATGTCTCATCTTAAAAACCACAGTCTCATTAACCAACAATCAGCAACGGTTTCCTTGAGGTGTAGGTCTACAATCACTCACTGCCTTAACACAGATATAACTGAATATATTATTGACCAGACTAGAAGACTCAAATTATGTATCACAGCAATTCTCCTCGACTATTCGAAAGCATTTGACTGCCTTGGACATGAGTTTAATACTCACAGAAGCTCGGAATCTCTTGGAGTGCACACAGAGAATTGGATTGGTTTAAGAACCTATTTAATAGGCCGGACTCAAAGAGTGGAAGTAACAGCACATTTCAAAACAACATAAAAAGCTCAGTTACATCAAAGCCACTGCCAGATCCAAAAGGGTGTACCTCAAGGATCAATTCCTTGGTCCCAGTCTGTCATATCAATCCTCCTGTTAAAAACTAATGACTTTCCTAAATTCATACAATGACAGCACTGAGAAAACAAATGTGTCCATGTATGCCTGACGATAACTACTGTAATAGTGAAAAAATAAACTATCTCAAACCTTTCTGATGGACATAAACATAACCCTTAAAACAAGCAATTGAATATGCTGACAAAATTACCTAAAAATAAATCCTAAAAAAGTCCATACAATTAAATTTTTAGCCGTAGGACAGAACCTGTACCACATGTACCCAACATAAAATTGGAACAGGAAGGCACGACTATTAGGAATGACAATAGACTCTGATCTAGCTTGGGACAAGTCACATCAACAAACTTTGTTGTAGCCAGATTGGGACAGGGATATACTAGTCAGAACCGTATGCAAATGTTGGGCAGGCCTGAACATCGCTAGAACAGCCCTACTATGCACTAGTTGCAAGCCCACATTCCGATATGGTCTACGTCCTATGGGGAGGGCACATCGACTGAAGGAAACCTCAAAAGGAGGTTTTAGTATTACAAAAAAGAGCCATAACGTGAAATCCTGGCTAATCTACACCAAGTGAGAGAGCTGCCCGTGAAGCATTTAAAGCTCTCAACAATGACGGACAGGTGGGTGGCATTATACATTGAAGGCTGTTTTACTCTTCATGTTGACAACCTTTGATCTACCTAGTATGTTGAATGCCATCCATAGCTACAGTACTCGACAAGCAAGAAACTACTATCTGCCAACCCACCGCAACCACCACACTCTATACAATAAAAAACCATCTTACATTGGACGTCAACTATTCAAACTCCCTACCAAGACTATTCGAAGTCTTAGAGGAAGGACCCTGAAACACCAGCTTCAACAGTGGCTTGAACGAAATCCTTTCTACAACCTCAGGAGTACTTTGAAAGCTGCAAGAAGACAAAATACCGATGCTTGGACTTGTATTTTATATGTTTTATTTAATTCTCTGTACATTTGATTTGACACACATATTCTGTTCTTAATGATCATGAATATAAAGTACTATCTGTATCTGTAACTCTGTATCTGTACAAATGCCTGACAATTTTACAAAGACAGCATCAAAACAACAGTAATAAAACAATGTTAATGTTGGGTTTAGCTCCAGTAGCACTCAATTGTGCACCACAATAAGATAATGAGAATACCTCTTCACCTAGATTTACACCATGTTGTAAAAGTCTAGGTTATCCAAAATCAAAAGGGTACCATTATTGCATCTCTTGAATGAGGCCTGGACATCTCTTGAAAAGTGGAATACCCCGCCTGTGAGGGAAAGTGTTTCATAAACCACCATTCTGTCCTCACAGTTCGTACTTTATGCTGCCCCTATATCGAACCTGTGCATGTGGTCTTAGGCCTCTTGTTAAGGCACATTAGACATAAAGAACATTGTTGTTTCCCAAGTATATAGACTGGGGAGCGTCAACAGTTTGCAAGTGTTTTGAAAGCCTCTTTACTAATAACATGACTCCTCTGGATTTCCAATATTGCAATGATTTCCTAACAGTTTTCTTCTGGAGTCTGAAAGGCCCCTTGTGGTCTGTATTTGTTTCATATGCTCTCTTAAAGACATGAATTTCCGTAGGAGACATGTGGGGTTAATTAAGCCAAAATATCCCATCATCAGGACCTTAGTCCGGGCAGTATCTATTTTTGCTAAAGACCTCAAGATATAACATGCCCGAGATTAAGGCCACATGCAAAATCAGTGTAATCATTCCCTTATCTAAGTGTATTCCAAGGAATTTGGTTTGTATAGACTTCTTCCAAAAAAGTGTTTTTCTTACGATTATAGTGGTGCTACTCATAGGTGAGTCTAAAGGGACAAAGGATAAAATTTACAACAGATTTTTTTTAATTTTTTTACAAGATTGATTTGTTGAAAATTTTTGGCACAATTTTTAGATTGTTAAGTATTTGAAGTTCAAATTTGACTTCTGTCTTTATACTGAATCACCAGAGTTTTGTTTTAGTCAGCATACTATACAAATTTCATCTCTACTGAATATATAATGATTGTATGAAATTGACATAAATCAAAAAGTGAACTGGGTTGAGAATAGATACCTTGTCAGCGACTCCATGACTCAGATTTAATTGAATATGACAATTGGTTTAAAAATTGAACTTTTTGCGTTTAAAAAAAAAAATGATCTCTGCCACTTGTGAGCGAACTCCTCGAATGCCATGAGAATTCCAATTTGTATAACAGCATACGATGATCACACACACACTTGAATGCTTTCGATAACTTGAGAAACACACAACGTGGGATTCCGACATTCTAATATCTCTACAATCATATCTATCTGACTCAACACTTAGTCCACAGTAGATTTACCCATTCTGAATCAGAGGTAGTAGTTTTTATTTAGAAATCGAAGCATTCTTTTCAAAAAATTTTCAAATATCTTGTTTAAGATTGGCAAGATAGAAATAGGGCAAAAATTGTCATTTTTTTAATTGGTGTTATTTTGTAAACTTTTAGGAGAAAGGGAAAAACTCCTGTATGAAAAGACATTTTGTTAAAGGACTCACAATATGCTTTGAACATTTTTTGATAAGCCATATAAATTGAGGTTGTTCAATTTTTTTGGCTGAAAGCTGCTGAATAATTTGTTTGAGTTCTTCCTCTACCACCAGTTGCAGAGACTACTGGAATCAATCTTCATTTGAATCATTTTAAATCAAACTGAGGACTGCGTTGTGGGCCTTGCTCACAAGCAACAGATGCAAAGAATCTATTAAACTCATTAGTTAACCACTGCTGCATTGGCCACAGTCTATTATCAGTTTTGACTTTTATTGGTTTGTGAAAGATTTTTAGAGGATAAAATAGATTTAGAGACATCAGAGTATTTGCAGCTTGGATTCCTTTTCTATAAGTTTTCTTTTAATTTCAGAAACAAATTTTTAATAGGTAATTTGTAGTTTTTTTTTTTTTTTTTTTTTTTTGTTAATTTCTAAGTAAAACTTTAGTGTCTCTCAGTATCAGAATTTCTTTTGTGAGCCATTTGTTTTTTGTTACTTTGTGCCAAACTTTGAGGGCAGTATTTGTAGAAATTAAAATTTAGAAAATTTCACTTTTTTATTGAAAAGTATAGGTTGAGGAGAGCAGTGTTTTCTGACCTTGTGTCTCTTATAGATTTTTTTTTTTTTTTTTTTTTTGTGGGGGGGGCTGCCTTTGAATCTGAGTTCCACTAATTATAACCTCTTGGCTATAGTGGTCAGAAATTGCTGTATTGATAGCAGAGACTGTTATGTTAGAAATATTCGAATTTATATCATCAGTGATCATTTGGGTTGTGCCTATCAATGTTGTAGGGAATTTAACAAGCAACTGAAGGACAAATGACCTTAAAAAATCCTCCAGACATTTTGTGTGTAGGTGGGTTTTGTTCAAACCGTTAATATTAAAGTAGTGACTTTAAAAAAACAAATTTTTCATAATGCATCCACTATGACAATTTTTTTATTAAATATTTGTCAAGTCTGTCAGTCAAACATTCAAGGAATGTGAAAAAAATTCTTTACTTCCACTAGAAGACCTGTGAATGCCAATAATGATCAAACATAAATGTTGTATACAAAATCAGTTCAGTTATCTATAGAATTTAATCGGAAAAAACTTTTATAAAATCACATGTTTTGGGACCTTTTATTTAATTGTTTATTTTTTATTAATGATTAAGATATCTAGATGAAAACAAATCAATCTTAGTATTTATAAGCCAATAGCTGTCTTTGTTTGAGACACTGTGGTTCAAAAACAGACTGATTTTAGTTTTGTACATCTACAGACAGTGGGTAGTGGTTAAAAATCAAACAGGCAATATAAAAATGGAAATTTTGTATTAAAACATGTTTTATTGCATAAAATATAGTGGGTTACCACAGGCAAATTAGGCTGTATCACTTGAAAATGAACTGCTTTGCTTCATCGTCATAAAACATTACCTAGGTTGTAAAAAGACATTAAATTGTATTGTGAATATAAAAAGAGCTTAATCTACATGACTGGAAATAATCCTAACTAAATCTAAAATCCTAAATTAAATATGAAATAAATATTAATTAATAATTATGAACACAATTCAATCTGAACTTACAAATCATGCAAAATCAGCATGAATATCTAAAATTTACTGAGAATGTAGGAAATTTATGTGATTGTATTCAAGAACATGAATATTTCTAAATTATTTTATTTCAATAATATTTCTTAAGATTATTCTTATATCATATTACGTTCATGACAAAAATAGACAACAGGTTTCAGTCTTATGTTTGTTTTAGAAACTTTAAAAATCGTTTGAAAAAATTCAACAAAACCAGAGATTTTCTGAATTTCTCAAAATTTTTCAGAAAATGCCTCTATAATTGATAATAACATTTATAATTATAGTATTTTGAAAAGATTTCACAGGACACAATCACACGTAATTATTGGCACACTCAAGGAGTTAAATTATATCATAAATCTAATTTCAAAGTACTTACATATTATTATTAACACTATATTATACACTAAAACATTCATACTTTGACTCACACATTTTTATTAATATTACAATAAATAAACTTAGTATAAATAATATACTTAGTTGTTTGGTTGAACTATAAGTATTTATATTTTAAAGTTGTTTTGGAACTCTTACATGACAAACTGGTTACAACTGAGTCCAGCTTTTATAATTTACCATTTGAGAACAGAGTAAAGGAATAATCTGAATGATTTAAGAAAATCATTGATACCTTTTACACAAACCAGACTTCTAATAATAAAGCAGGATTATTATTTAGGATGGCATAGAAAAAGTAAATACATCTCTATTGAAAGAAATTACAATAAAAGTTTGCAAATGTGAAATGTAATATCAAAATCAGTATATAGTTTGAACACAATATAAATAACAATGACATTAAAACTGAATATTGCAAAACTTACTTTCAATACAGAGTGGCTGACCTTGTAACACTGTCAGTCAACAACCCCCAACATTTTCTAAATCCAAGCAAACTTCCATTTACTATCAAAAGATGTTGCTTTATTTATTGCAAATGGCAAAATATGAGATTTATTATTATTTAATGGGGTGTCAATAAAGGTAGTTTTTGGGTTCTTCAACTGGCTCTCCACAGATACCATGGTGTTGTTTCCCGACCAATGATCTAGATCTGCAGTTTTCCATTTGCAGAAAACAGTCGTTGGAGTAGGTCTTGTTATCCGTTCCGCAAATAGGATCGTAAATGGTAGGACAGATCCGGTTGCAACCCTTGAACTGGAACCCTTGTAAACATCTTTTCATGGGCACCACAAATACGTGTTTTCTGAAACAAAAGAAACAATGTTATGGTTTAAGGGTCACCAATATTATAGGAGGGCCCACATTAAATGAAATGTGGATGGCTTTGGTTATTGTTAGAAAGATTACCAAATTATATAAAACACTAGGTATATATTATTCATATTATGGCGGCCATTTAAAAGATTAAAACCTAAATAACTTGAAAACCAACCGTTTTTTAATGGCCGCCATTTTGAAAATAAACACAAGATTTTAAAAAAAAATATTTTTTTTACAACTTATGTTCATGTTTATAATATGTATGCCAAGTTTCAACAAAAATCGGTAAACCCGTATTAAAAATAAAATTAATTATATGTAAAAAAAACAAAATGGCCGATCTAAGGTAAACGAAGCAAGATAGGACTATACATTATATAACATTTTTCGTTCAGTTTGACCTCCTGAACAATTTGGTGAAGTTTGGTCCTGTAATTTTGGGACACCCAGTATACAGTCTCCAAACATACCCTAATTAAATTAATACATCAAAGTCCCTTTATCTACGATATCTAAAATAAATTGTAGAAAAAAACTGAACTTAAACCTAAGAATGTTGGAGGTTTTATTGTTCACATAAGTGTATTAGTGCCAAATTACAGTTAAAAAGAATAAAAGACAAAAATTTGAAAAGAAAACACCACCCCCTCTACCATTTTTTGTGTGGTGATTGAAATTTTGCAGTTCAATTGTACAAGACTCAGCTTTCCTCAGCTAAGGTTTTCCAAGTCTAACAAGAACATTTCCTCCATAAATTTGTTGCTTATAATAGTCGCAAACAAATAATTGGCTAATTTGTACTCACCCACAATTGTCACGTTTCATTTCACACTCGTTCCTGTAAAACTTGTTGTCGGACCCACACACGAAGTTACGCTCCGTACCACACACCTGGTTACAGGCAGCCGTTGTGGCACAGTGATGTAGAGGAACATCCACCACTCTCTGACCACAAGTAGCTTTCTTCAGCTCACACAATGACCTGCAGCCAGAGGTATTTCAGTATCTTCTTAAAGTTTGCAATAACCAGAGAGATGTATGAAATAGGTTATTCGGTAGATTTAAAACTTAAAAATTATGATTACATTTTTTGTTATAACCCATAATATATTTTTGTTATTATGGGTTATAACAAAAAATGTAATCATAATTTTTAAGTATATATATATATATATATATATTGAACTTCAAAATAATAAATAAGAAAATATTAACAAACGATTTCTATATTTCGGTTCAAACTGTCTTTAGGAAATTAAACAAAGTTATAGAATTAATTGAAAGATGTATATTTATAATGCATCCTACTGGATGTGACAAGAAATGTCATTCTGCAATATGGTGTTTTGTACAGCTGAGATCACAAAATTAGATTTACAGAAATCAAAAACTATTTACATTTTGATTTTCAATTGTTATAAATGTTGATTAAAAGTTTGCTATATGTCTTATCTGTCATGATCTGGCACTATTTTTTCTCCTTAAAATGTTTTGTTAATCAAAATATCCTCATACATACAGAAAATGTACTTAATTATTCACTAATGACATTAATTAAGATTATATGACACTTCAGTCTAATAGTTATTTTATCGCATGATATGAAATGATATAAAATTGAATAATAAAATATAGGTATTTTAAGTTACAGTAGTATAGCTATTTTCATATATATGATCACACCTTTAATAGTAATGATTTAATAATAAATAATTAGTAAATTATTACTTATATATGTATATGTACATAAATATACATATATCATAATTGTATAATGAATAAAAAACTAAGTAGGCTACATGTAATTATAAAATGTAGCAAACAAAACAGTGTAATATTAAGTTTCATTTTACTATTTTGATGAATAAGTGTGTCTGACAGCTTGTGACACATTGTACATTGTCAATGTATGTGTGGCCATTACTAAAATACCATACAAATGATTTTACTTTATTTGAATCAATTTGATGGAACAATATTGTTATTCAGTGCATTAAAAAGAGCTGGCAATAATTAATTGTAAATAACTATAATTACAACATTGTTTTATTCGATAATTCAAGTATTGCTAATCAACAAATGGTACCCTGATTTGATTGTGGTTGTGGCCGCTCACTATACTGTAGCCAAATTGCTCAATCTTTTTCACAATAGACTAGATTTTGTTTTTAAACCGTGCACATTGGCTCTTGTCCCTTGAATATTACATGTGAATAATGCACGTGTAAACAGCATTGATGCATTAAGTCAATTTAGTTCTACACATACCTGTAAACATTTCCATCCGATCCACAAGTGGGCGAGACTTCGTCAGCATCACATTCCTCAGGGCAGTTGTCAGGTGCTAGTAGAGGAACGCACTTGCCCATGTGAGCCAGCTGGATACCCTTCCTAATAACAGTAACATTTGAACATGAACTTGCAAAACCTCATATGTTTTGGTAATTTTGTTTTATTTATTCTAAAACAATAATAACCTCAATATTATAACCTGAATCATTTCAAACTTTCCCATACATGGATTCATGTCTTGAAACACTGAATTTGCTTTAATCGACTGCTGTAAAAGTTGTAAAGCAAAAATCACACTCACATGCAAGTAGCAGCTTGAAGATGGCACATGCTATTGTAGGTTTTTGCATCACTGCCACAGACAGGATCCACAGGATTGTCGGGACACGAGTGTTTGCTGCATTTTATGAGCTTGTTACGACATTTTTCAATGTCTACTTTCTTCACAGCACGTTTGGATATTAATCTATAAACATAAAACAAACATTACAATTTTTCATAGATAATAACAATTTAGTTCAATATTATTTATGTTGTTTTATACAAAAGAAAGATGAAGAACAGCCAACAGAGAATGTGCTTCCAATTCCCTTCTATATAAAAATAATTCTCTGCTAATTAACTGCTAAATCCTCCGTAATGGCTAAATCCTATAATATAATGGTTTGTGGTGAATGGCTTTGTACATTCAATGGTAACACTTCCACAACAGACTAATGGCTGAAATATCTCATCAATCATTACTCTATTTCTTCTGTATACTCTATTGGATTATGTAGCTTGTAGCTATGAATACTTCTCTTCAATCACGTAGATGGCTAAGTCTTTAACCAACATTTTTCTGGTTAATCGATTGGCTTAAACCTCTCTTAGTTACTATAACTTCTTACTGATTGTTAAAATCTATACTTAACATTCACGGATTTAGCTATCTAAATGACCAGGAAAATCTAAAGAAAAATTGGAATTTATAGTCTAATGTTCCTGATGCCAAAGTCATTAGAAAGGATTATTAACTAACGATATTTTTCATCATGCAGATAGAATTATTAGCCTATTTACTGTTCCAGCATCTACTGCACAGTACAGTTAATTACAAAAACAACAATATGCTGTTTAGGAACTTTAATTCATGGTTTAAAATAATTAGTGTGAGTTAACATTTTTTTTCAACTGACTCATGGAAACCTTTTGTTGAGATTTCATCATGTTTCTTTGGAGATCTTAGTGAGTGACAGGTTACTGATAGAATACTTTGGAAGAGTAGAACTTCCAACTATGAAGTTACATATACCGTTCACAATGTACTTTGAACTGCAAGTGTATCGACTTACTTCAAGTGTACTTGAATCATATTTTACTGTTGTTACTGCATCATTAGGAGGACTATATATTTTTAAATTTTATTTATCTGTCATCAAATGTTTCAAGATTGTGAAAGACAGCACAACTTATTATAACTTTCCACCAAATTTACTTCATCAAAATTTAAAGATACATTTCAGGACTTTCAAACATTTATGGGCAACTCAAACATTGAAATCCATGATAAATTAGCTAACGGATATCAGAGCAATATCTTCCAAAATTACTTCCTTATTTCTAAAGGTGATTCTAATTTATAGCTTATAAAGTGTTATGGACTACAGTATTATAATCTTAAACTCACCCACAGTTGAGCATCTTCAGCTCACATTCACTGCGGTAGATGTTGCCGTCTGAGCCACAGGTAAGGCGTTCCCGCTCATTCTGACAGGACGTCGGACAGGCCGCAGCAGCTCCTTGGTGACGCTCCTGGCTCATGCAGAAAGCCATTGGCACCTCGAATACATGCTTCCTGCAACAATCTGCTAGTGCTCAAAATGGAACAAGAGTCTAATGTACAAGATCTGCAATATGTGGCAGCAGTCACATAATGTAGCCTTACAATCAAAATATGTTTCAGATTGATGTTGTGTATATTGTTACAATTGAGAAGTGAACATAATAAAAAATACAATACAATAAACGGTGAGGGGTGCAAGTCCCTATAACATCTTCCATTACGCTTACTACATAGGTGCTTTATTTCATGGTGGAAATTGAGGATACTATTTGTAATTGATTGAAGATCTTGAAAAAGTCTTTGGAATATAGCCAAGCTCTCTGACTCAAGGCAGTAATGACTAGACATGATAAAAAATCTAGGTTAAGTTTCATTGCTCGTTGTCTTTACAAACCTTCTCAATTAGTCACTGGTAACAATTATATGGAGATATTAGCTTTAAAAAACTAGAACACTGAAAGAAATAGTCAAATTAAAGGAAATGAACTGTAAATCATAATTTACCAAGGCCTTGCTTGTACTGATGAAAGGGTATTAACAACAGGGCCCTACAACTTAACAACAATAAATTCACCTTTTTGCAAATTATAGATTGCAAAACAAAGATGAGGCAGACTTCCTAGCCTTGAGAGTAGTTTGGCCTTCAGAGATGATATATTGGAATTGTTTCTATGTAATATTACATAATAACATGACATCATTACACCTTCTCTTCCAGTTACCTACGGTATTGTAATCATGTATTCTCTGCACTAACCATCAGCTACACCAATATTCCAATGTTTTTGCAAGAAGAAAATGTAGGGATTGTTGTTTATTTATATGTTTACTCAAAGTGTATCTAACTTATCAGGGTTTTACAACATTTCAAAAGTATTTTGTAGAGTTGTCCTTATTAGGAGTTCCATATGTGTTTAGTTTCAAGTTTCCCTCACGAAGTTGTGTAATTATTTAAAATTAATTGTGCAACTCAAATAAAAAAATAAAACGTATCTACATCTTTTGAAAACCTATTAAACAAATTCAATATTTTTAATGAAACAACGAAACATGAGATTAAGATTTGTTTTTATATCACCAAATCTTATAGAACTTTTAAATGTAGTATTGTAGGAAGTATGGATTGTCATATAAGTATTCAGAGATGAGCTATGAGAAACGTAGGATGATTTTAGATTTTAATATGACTTGTTTCTCTTAGACCACAATAGCTGTTGAAAATTTTAAATAAGTCTATAATGAAATGTTTATGTTAGATGTTGCCGTCCTTAACATAGCATAGCATAGGTGTCCATGTTATATGGACACTTTTCAAAAGAAAACATGAAATACGTAACACTGTATTACTGGTTTTAACGATACCTGAAACTGTTCTTATGTGCAAGTAAAATTGATTCCCTCAACAAGCCTTACTGACTTGTACCATTACCCGCAGTTTTTGGCCTTCATCCTACAGGAGTTGGAATAGATGTTCCCATCGGAGCCGCAGGTGGGCTTGGAGACCCTCCAACAGGACTCTCGACAGTGACGAGTTGTCTGGCAGTGCTTCTTAGAAGTCCTCACCACACCTTGCCTGATGACAAATAGTAAAATGGATGGAAACAGTTCATTCATGACTTGAGCAATATCAGAATGGTTAGTATTGTGTTACCGACCCACAAGTTAGCAGCTTCATCTGGCAAGTGTTGGGGTAGACGTTGCCATCCGAGCCGCAGATAGGTCCATCCATAGGAGCTTGATCACAAGCCACAGGACAGTTCTCTCTGTGAGCTGAGATGTTGTTGCAAGAGCCCAAGTGAGACAGGCCAATTCCTATCCTGAAAAAGTTTTATTGTTAACTATCTGAGTTTTGGAATGCCTGTAAGCACTTCTTGTTTAGAATACAACATTATTATAAGTTGAACCTCAGGAGAAAAAATGCAAGATTGTAATAATGTTTAGTTATTGTTGTCTAATTATCTACAGGGAGAACATCATTAATTGTGGGATTATATTTATAATCAGATGAAACATATCTTAAATCCTCATAACATTTTTGTGCAAATGCTGAAAGCCAATTTGTATTATACAAACACAAAACATTGTTTTTTGTGAAATCTATAGAGAATTTGAATCTATAGTTTTTGTAATTAAGAGAGAGACAGAGGGAGTATCGAAAGAATTAAAAATGTCAAACAGTTATTTTCTTATATTAGGAAACTTTCAGACAATGAACGAAAATGACAACTATATCATGTTTGCTCCCCATGGTAAAACTATTACTTGAAATGTTTGTTTTAAATGTGTAATTGTTAGTTTTAAATGTGTCAAGTTAAAAGAATTAAAATATTAGAAAAAAATTATAATTACTTTAACCCTTTTCATACCCTCACATTTCTACACCCATCAAAATTTTCACAACTGACAAGATCACAACTTGAGAAATTCCTCTATTGATTTAGTACAGTACAATTTTAAAAATAAAAATAAACCAACTTTATAAACCTGTGAAAATTACAGTAGTAAAATAAAGGAAATAAAAGGTGAAAAATCATTTTTATTAGTGGAAACAGATGTTATTCAATGCTTATCACACAGTTTTTGAAGCCATATCAAATATCATTATACATGTCTGAGTAGACCTGTCTGTGGTGAGTCTCTTTTTGTGCCATCCAACATATTATCATTCCATCATGGGCATATTAGAGAAATAAATATACCTGGGTATTGGTATATTGCTAAACTGACCATAAGTTTATATGGTTTATAAGTTTTAACAATTAAAATTTTATATGTTTTGATATTATAACTTTAATTTTACCTTGTTTGTCTGGTAGTATTGTTTGTTGCATATATATTAAAAATCGTAGATATGTACCATTAGTAATTATATTATAAACCCATTTATCACATTAACTAGTGACTTAAAAGTCACTATATCATCTTCTGTAATAATGGCTTACCTACAGATTTCTACCTGCAACATACAGCGGTTGAGGTAGGTCCTGCCGTCTGTTCCACACACAGGCTCTAGTTCTTTACCACAGCGATGTTCACACTTTGCTCCCTGAGCCCTTTGACAGCCATTGCTGGTAACTGTTATGCCTGCAACATACAGCGGTTGAGTTAAGCCCTGCCATCTATTCCACACACAGGCTCTAGTTCTTTACCGAAGCGATGTTTACACTTTGCTCCCTGAGCCCTTTGACAGCCATTGCTGGTAACTGTTATACCTGCAACATACAGCGGTTGAGGTAAGTGCTGCCATCTGTTCCACACACAGGCTCCAGTTCTTTACCGCAGCGATGTTCACACTTTGCTCCCTGAGCCCTTTGACAGCCATTGCTGGTAACTGTTATATCTGCAACATACAGCGGTTGAGGTAAGCCCTGCCATCTGTTCCACACACAGGCTCCAGTTCTTTTACCGCAGTGATGTTCACACTTTGCTCCCTGAGCCCTTTGACAGCCATTGCTGGTAACTGTTATACCTGCAACATACAGCGGTTGAGGTAAGTCCTGCCATCTGTTCCACACACAGGCTCCAGTTCTTTACCGCAGCGATGTTCACACTTTGCTCCCTGAGGTCTTTGACAGCCATTGCTGGTAACTGTTATATCTGCAAAATACAGCGGTTGAGGTAAGCCCTGCCATCTGTATCTCACACAGGCTCCAGCTTTTTAGTGTTGAAATCCAAAAACCATATAAATGAAATCAACCTTATTATACAGTATCCCATAATGTTATCATTAATAAACTTGTAATTTAAAATTTAAAGCCTAAATTACTTTATTAATTAAATTATAATTAGTAATAGATTTGTAATGTATCCCCCTCACTGTTAAAGTTTTCAAGGGAATAGTGCATTGCCTGAATACTTACTTTTTACAGAAAATATTCTTAATATCTATCAGTTTGGATTTCAACAGTGTCACAGAACTGAAACTACCTTACTGAGAATAACGGACAATATCTAGTTTGCCATGGATCAAAGGTAATGCACTGAGCTAGTACAATTTAACTTTTCAAAAGCTCTTGACTGTCAATCACACTTTGATAATTGCAAATTTAAAGTAAGTAAGATTTTCTCTTCAAGTGCTTATTTGGATGGGATCTTACCTAAGTGGAGAACAGCATTCATAACACTAGATCTGACTGGAAACCTGTGGGATTCCCCAGGGATCCATTCTTGACCCTTTACTATTTTCATTTTACATCAACTGTATACCAACTGCAGTGACAGAACAAAGTTCATTCTTATGAGGATCATCTTCAGATATGTGCTCACTGTAATGTTAATAATATAAACCAAACTATAAAAAACATTAACATGGACATCCAACAGATATCACATTGGACTGAAAAGCACGGACTAAAACTTAATCCAGACAAATCAAAAACCTATTAGAATTTGGAATTTTTGATTGTTGAACACAGTTGACTTTAATATAATAATCTCCAACAAAATGTAGACAGGTCAGTTGTACCATACTGTAGTAACGTGAAGTGTTTAGGACTAACTACTACAGACACATAGATTAGACTGACTAATCTCTAAAGAGAATGCAACGATTCTTCCCTCCACATAAAGCTATTACCAGTTAAATCACTTGTTTCTCCACACTTTCCTTTTTTTATCCTGAGGGAAAAGGACGGTTTGCCCCCGCGCTTAGTCCTAAAAAGGACCTTTGCACCTCCCAAACTTATACTTGTGTCCTCAGAATCTGAGGCTTTTACAGAAACCTATCAGATTTGAGGGCTCCTGTTCTCTGATATCCTTGGGGCTGAGGAGATGTGCTCCCAGGAATCCTTTCCAAATTTTTTAAATGGCAGGACAATTTAACCAAATATGCTCTGCTGATTCCTTCTCTTCTCCGCAGAGTCTACATTTGTCAATCTGACTAAGACCCACCCTTATAAGATGTTTCCTTAGGGGGCCATGTTCTGTCAACATCCCTAATATTAGTCTTATATCCTACTTACTCTGATCAAGGAGAGCTGCCCACCCTTTAGCGTAAGGAGAGATAAACATTTTGGATAGTCTTAATCCTGAGCCTCTTCTCCAAGTAATGTTTCTTATGCTCTTTTCCCTATTTTTTACAAGACCTTTGCTGTTCGAGAAAGCTATCCCGCACCCTCCAGGCCCCACCATTATGGACTCCTCTCCCTTCTTGGCGAGGATATCTGCTTTTTCATTTCCATGAATGCCCTCATGGCCTGGTACCCAACTGAGTGTTACTCTGTTACTCTGTTATTTGTAGCCAGCTCAGCTAGAGCATTCTTAAATTCTCAGACTGCTTTCGAGTCAAACGAACAGGTATCATGTGCCTTTAGTACATCCTGGCTATCAGATAGTATCAAGTATTTTGCTCCTTTGTCCTCATATGTATGAATCTTCTGGAGCATGATTCTAATGCCATGACTTCCGCTTGGAAGACCGTGACATGTTTCCCCAGAGGCACTGCTATGTTAACTTCTGGTCAGTATATTCTGTATCCCGCCCTAGAGTCAAGGTGTGAACCATCTGTGTAAACTGTAAAACTTCAGAATTCCTTTTGTAGGGTAGGCCTCCTTTTTAATTTATTTCTCCCTTCTATCGATAGTGACAGTATATGGTTTTTCAAAGGAGGAAAAAACCCTATACTGTCTTTATAAATGGAAGGGAGAAATGAATTTAATTAATAATGGATTAATATACACTTTCCTTACATGCTGTGGTGACATTAACCTGAAAAATATATTGCAACAAGTTCAGAATTATTGTTTACATTTGTTTTGTACAATTTAAGGTGATATGAACATAAAGATTGAAGATCTAAGAGCTTTTAAATCTTCACTTTGCTTTTACCATTCTACACCTTGATTTCAAAGATATTTTTTTACAATTTTAAATTTATTTCTGACAAAGTGGGAGCAAGGGTGGGTGTTCACTTGTACTGATTCATTAATGCTACGAATTCCTCATGACAGAACAACTGTTTTTTAGCAAATCATTTGTAGTTTGCTGGCCATTGATACGCGGAATTCCCTCCCAGTGTCCTTAAAATGTTTGGTCAGCCGGGAATCAGGATCAGATTGCTTCATCTGTTACTGCTCTTGGCTATAGTGCCTAGGGCTGCTAGGCTTGGTTAAATGCAGGTAGAGTGAATGTTTTAATGGGAGTAGAGACCTTTTTTTTCTTTCATTTTATATTATTTAATTTAAGTACAGTACTTCATTTTTTGTATTAGTCTATATATTAGATTAGAAAACTACTATTGTATTATATAATTTATGTTTAAATTAAAAATTAACTTAAATTAATGAAATATAATGACAATTTTTGACAAATAATTAACTTTGTCTGGAAAATAAAGAATTCCTTCATTCACTCATTCATTCATTTAACCATTCATCACCAAGTCTTCAACTTTGATCCTAGGTCACAGGATTTTACATTGGATACTATCAGTGAAAGGATATGGTACTTTAACAGTGTGGTGTTAACATGAAACCCTTTTACTGCCAAGTCTGATAATAGTCCACTATTATAATCAAACTTAGCAGGATCTCAAGCTGAGAGTGATATCCTGCTGTGTGTGATTGTAGCAGTCTACTAGGTATTATAGTACATTAGCAGAGAAGGGATATGAATGATGAGTGTTGATATTTATAAAAATATTATTAATATGCAGCTGAATGTGTTTGACAGTTTTTCATGTAAAACTCATATTATTCTTGTATTTAAATTATAAAGTACATGCAAGTTTGAAATTTTTTCTGAAAAACATTAAAGATTAATGAAAAATAAATAATACATTTGGATGGGTATTAATGGTATCTTTCAAATGAGAAATCTGCCATGTTTGTATGACAAATAGAAGGGCGTATAATATTAATAGATTTATCAAAGCATTGTCACTTTCTGGGATATATATTTTTAAAATTTATTTGTGATAAAATATTTATTGCTTATGATGTTTGCATTAATGCATAATATATTTTAATAAAACACTTGTGTAATTCCTATTTTATTACTGCTCTTATTTGTGTTATTTAATTTAAAGTAGTATATGATAAGGCAACTGTTATTGCTTTGTGCACTTCTGTAATATTTATTTTATAATAAAATATTGAATTATTAGTATTAAATTTGTATTCAATTTATAATTTTGAAAGATTTTAAAGTATTTCTTCAATTAGGTAACAGTTAGATTCATAAAATGAGAACATAAAGCTGTAGGATATCTCCATAATAGGTTAAGTGGTAGAGACTACTTTATAGTCCTAACTTCGCCTCTAATAAAGTCATTTTTCATTTCATTTCATAATAAAGTTTTACACTTAATAAGTATGGCAGGCCGGAAAATGCGTGAGTTCTGTAAACATAGTCCAGGTACTGCCCCGCATATCTTCCCCGCTTGTTTGTGATTATACACAGACAGATGTTTTTACGCATGACTGTACAACTGTGGTCTGATCAGGTGACGCGATCAACTACGTGCCTTCTATAAATTGTAAACATGTCATTGTGATGGGAGCGCCTGCAAAATAGAAAATACCACCTCCAAACAACTGTAGTTACATTACAGTCACTAGATAAATCAGAGTAGTTTTTATTACAGTAAATCCTTAAAAAACTAAACAACAAAAAGATTATTTTTACACCATCCTACACCTTTTTGGCTGTACATACAGGAAATAAAAAAATAGTCAGAAAATAAATTCACGGAACAAGGAAATGTGTATTTTATTTTATTCTTTTACCTCTACTGATGTGTAACGGATCAGTCACATTAATGTGTATTACTCTGTAGAGTTTGAAACTTGCTATTGAATGTGTATAATTTAAAACCTGTGATGAAGCTGTGTACCAGAAATTATAAAATATCGTCTAAGTAAGAATTTATAGTTGTAATAACAATGTCTTACTAGATGTAAATGTGGTGAATATGTGAAGACTTCATGATAAATCACACACTTTTAAATAAAAAAAACCTAACATTATTATAAGGAATGAGTTTTTCCCCCAATACATTCTGCAAAAATATATCAACCAATAATTAATTGTCATTAACCTTCACAGTTTACAAAATGAAGTTTTGTTGTGTTCAACATTATATAAGGAATCAACATTATATAAGGAATCAACATTATTATATGAACAATAAAATTTGTATTAACAAGTACGGTATCTGTTACTAAACTACTCATATTTTTTATTAGTCTTATGCTATTATTTTGCACATTACATTTGTTGCATTGTTTTATGATTTAGCCTAACTTGTTAGTTTTAAGCTAAGCATAAAGATTAAAAGAGACGATTGTGGTTTATCACTAGTTAGCACTACCTTACTAGTTATTGTACTGGTATAGTCTCGTCAGGGCCGTAGTCAGGAAAGAAATTTGGAGGGTTAAGACGAAATTGGGGGGGCTTCCAATTTCAAATTTTTTAAACTCTCAAATTTAAGAAGCAAAATATTAAATTTTGCACAAGATATTTACGCCTTTGAACAAGTTGTATTGACGCTTCATATTTATAATTGCACTGCTTTTTATTAGGATGTGGAGGATTAATAACTGAAATTGATTAGATTTATGTAGTAAATGTAATTACAAGAAAGGTGCAATTTATTTTCTGCAAAACACAGTACATAGTATAAAAATCCACATTGAGAAATGATATGTGAAAGAGTTTCATAAAAGTAAAATTTCTTTACTCTGAGCCATCGTATCTAGATATTTGCTCTGGAAAAACTTATATTTTCCGGTAGTTAACAGAAAATAAGGCAAGTGCATTCAACCGCTCATTCACCATTTTGTTCCTTAAAAAGTTCTTGACCCGTTTAAATGTTGAGAACGATCTTTCAGCAGTACATGTCAGTAATACTGAATTATTTACATATTAATAATTGTTTGCTAAAAAAGTATAAAGAAAAAATTAAAATTTTAGGGTCCGGACCCTTGGACCCCTCGCTGGTACGTCCTTGATGGTGGTCGAATGTCAGTATTGTATCCAGGAGTGTGTAGAAGCTGGGAGTGGTATCGCGATCCTTTATAACACTTAAAATATTGGTAAAAAGTGTGCTATCATATTAGAAATCAGGCATTCCTATGTTTAACTAGGCATATTGGACTTTAATTTTCAACAGGGAGACCATAATACACGTCATACTCATCAAAACCAATTCAATTTGTGGTTATTTGGTTTTGGAATTTGCCATAAATTAAGACAGGGTGTAATTTACAAAATCTTTTAAGGTTAGTCCCATCTATGGATCATGACAAAGACGGTAATTACTTTAAATGACTACCCAAATCTACGAAGTAAATTATTCACTATTATACCTCTGCCGCAGGTTTTCTTCTTGAGCTCGCAAAGATTTCGGTAGATGATGCCATCCGAACCGCAGACAGGCTCGCCGCCTCCTCCCTGAGGGCATATCCTCGGACATGACGAGTCTCGGGCCCCTTCCACACCTGGAACATTCGTGCGTGATGAAATTGACTGGTGCAAACTTCTACACATTGTCCCACAAACAATAGAACGTTGTGTTGTGACAACTATGGATATACACAGTCCACCTGTCCATACCTGGCGCAAATAAATATCTTTCCTTGAGAACAGAGGTCCTTATTCGTATTATGGTTATCCGTGGTCATAAGATGTGTCATGTCATACATACATCAAAACTTATATTGGTCATATTATTAGTAAAAGTAGATCGATGTTAATTAGTAAAGCAAAATTTTCGAAACTACGCGATACGGTAGATGAAGATGAAATATTGACTTGTCTCTCTACAATAATTAATTATGAACAGAGAATTGAATTTTAAGCATCAATTATTCAAAATAGAATCGTGAAGAGCTCATTTAGGTAGTTTATTGTGCTTTTTCCTAAAATTAAAATGTTTACAGTTATGGTGTTATCGAATATAACAATATTACACATGGGTAAGTGGGTTAAAATTCTGTTCTTCCGAGAAAGTTATTGAAGATCACTAAATTGTCCACTAAAATGTAATATTTTTTCAAAAGAGCGGATATTATCTTTGTGCGTCGTTCTTCAAACTCTGACCTCCACAGATAGACAGTGGTCTATCTCGTCGAATTTGTCGTCTGCATACATTAAACCTATTGGCAAGTTTGTAGTTTTCTATTTCAAACAGAACGATATTTCTGTCACCAAAACCATGTTCGGCCAGAAGAATATTCGGTTTCAGCTCGTCACAGAGTTTATTAATTGCTGATTGCGCATTTTAGCGTAAGTCCTGAGCTAGGGGCATTTGCAGGGGGATGACACTCCTTTATATTATGTTAAAGACATTACTACATTTCCTAAAAAAATGTTTCCTTGAACTGTTGTTGTTACCACCATCAGCTAGGCCTAGTATTGAGCACTCAATGATTGAAGATTAGTTCATCGATTTTCAAATTTTTTTAAAAGACATCTAATAAATTTAATAGGCCTAATTGAAAGTAAAAGGTTTAACCGCTGTATTTCACACAAGTTGGAATGTTGTTATAGGAATATTTTATTTATTTTTAGGACTCTTGAGGGGGTTACTCCCCCCCCCCCCGTAGATACGTCACTGCACACACTCCTGGTAATCCCTGGTAATCACTATTCGTCTTCTTAGTGTTAGAGAACTACTTGAATAGCACGTGAATAGCTAGCCCATACATGTCGGGTTCGCTCTCCGCAATGCCAGGGTGAAGGGTCACAGACCGTCTGCAGACCCAGACCCAGTCGTGTGCCTAGTGACCTGGTTCAGTTAAGCGGCCCCGGTCGTGAATAAATCCCGAGCAGGAAGTGCATTGTTACCACGCTGTGCCGGTTTGCTAGCGGCTGGCGCTTGTTATATCCAGCTAATGTCCTCTCACGTCACACGACACACGAGTGCGTGTGCGTGTGCTGTACCTGCCACACACGTGGGTGGTGTTCATAAATATGGCGACTCCACACTGTAATTCACTCCAGTCCTGGATGGCCATTTGTTTCAAACAAGAGTGAAGATCAAGATTCAGCAGCGGCAGGTCATGTGCCTTTAGGATTGTTAAGGCATTTTAAGCTATGAAACCCCTAAAAGGAAACCCGTTCCAAAAAATGTGAAACTCCCAGCGGAAGGCTCAGAAATCCTTTCTCGGTCTTGCTCTAAAGGAGAAATCTGTGCATTTTCACTTTTCACTTGGGGTTTGCACAGTTTGACAACGCAGGGGGCTCGCTATCTTGTCCTGCTTTCCACACGTGTCTGTCGATGACTCATAACTAGGATTTTTCCAAAAAGTACACTGTTTACAAATCGTAATTATAACTTAATAAAAATGCTCATATTAAAGAGTATTTTACATGAGTATGAATAACTAAAAATATTTTTAATCGAACAAGAAATGGTCTTGAAAAATAGTAACAGTTAAAAGTAAAAATAATACTTTTGTCTGATATGAATTATTTTTACATATTTGTTATAATTCAAACAAGGTTATTAATAACGTCGTGATAATAAACATTAAACCTGTTGTAGGGGGAAGAAAAATAAAGTTTGTGGCTTTGAAAGAATGTAGGACGTGCACCTGCGAACCCGCGACAAGACAGAAGAGCGCTTCTATCGCTTTACAGTGTTGCCGATACCAGTCCTGCAATAAACGGCAGATGTACCAGATAAAAAGAGGTTAGAATGTACCTAATGTGTCTTTTATAGATTAACATAGCAGTATATATCACTTGTATTGTTCAAAACACATGAGAGAGTTGTACAAGTTTCTTTTGCCCTAGGGCAAGAGTTGAGGTGACTCTTGCCGTGATAATAAACATTAAAAACAACTGTCGTAGGAGGAAGAAAAATAAAGTTTGTGACTTTGAAAGAATGTAGGACGTGCAACTATGAACCCGCGATGAGACAGAAGAGCGCTCCTACCGCTGTAGTGTTGCCGATACCAGTTCCGCACTAAACGGCAGATGTGCCAGATAAAACAGGTTAGAATCTACCTAATGTAAGTCTGTTATAGATTAACATAGCAGTATATATCACTTGTATTGTTCAAAACTCATCAGATTTGTACAAGTTTCTTTTGCCCTAGGGCAAGAGTTGAGGTGACTCTTGCGGTGATAATAAAACATTAAAAACTGTCGTAGGAGGAAGAAAAATAAAGTTTGTGAAAGAATGTAGGACGTGCATCTACGAACCCGCGATAAGATAGTAGAGCGTTGCTATCGCTTTACAGTGTTGCCGATACCAGTCCTGCACTAAACGGCAAGATGTACCAGATAAAAAGAGGTTAGAATCTACCCAATGTAAGTTTTTGATAGAGTAACATAGCAATCAATATACTTAACTTTTTTTGTTCAAAAAACACCAAAGAGTTAAAATTGTACAAGTTTATTTTGCCCTAGGGCAAGAATCCCCTCAACTTTCCCTTTTGAACCCTCTACCATTTAAGAAATCAAATATTTTTCCAGTTAGAATAATTAATCAGCAGCAAAGTCAACATGACAAGACTACTGCTCTGTTGATACTGCTAAAAGTATTCTTCAAACTGGTTATGCATAAGGAGCAGGAGTGCTGTATCATTCTCTCTATCTCTCCTCATTATATCAAGCTCATTATAATGTGAAGAGTAGTGACAGGTTCTGAATATGAGAATCCATACATAGCTGCAATGACTGGACAGCTTTCTAAATCCAATATTCATAAAACATGTGCGATTTTACAGCATTGCTCCTTCACCACCTCGAGAGAAACCGATGTCACCAGCAATAGAAACAGCTGTCACGAGCTCTTGGTTTTCCTCTTAAGATGCAACATCAAAACTGCACATGATTACTGTATTTCAGTGAAGGATCTAAACATCCTAGGGTGAGAATATGTAGATAAGAGGTATAGGTAAAAAGGTGGTCGCCTGAAGACTCTCCTGAGCGTTTAAAAATATTAATATTCAATAAAAATAATCAATTAAATCAAACGAATTCATTCAATCGAATTTTGGATGGGCGACGTGTTTAAAATTTCAAAACCACAAGCTTTTAAAGCTTTCCTAAAAAATCGTATTTAATAATTTGTTTGCTCCGCTACGAACACGGGCATTTAAAGTAGAACTTTTGGGAATTTTTTATAATCGGGCGTCCCAAAGAGAGTATGAAGATACAAATTTATTTTTACAGTATGTTCATGAGGTATGGCTTCAGAGAGTGCCATATTATTGACGAGGCTTAAGAGAATAACATTATTGTAATGAAATAACATGCAAAATTACACGTTTTTAATAAAATATTAATTAAGGAGATTCCATGATTTTAAAAACAAGTCAGATTTTAGGAGGTGACCTTTAATACCACACTGAAAAATAGTCATCATTATCTTTGCCTTATGTATGCAACCAACTGCCTTTGGGTATTAATATAAGGCCCCTTAGATATTACTTTAAACGCCTACATTGTGAAAGGATTGTGAGGCGCTGACATATATAGGACATTCAACAACAATGGTCGAATATGTTGTTTTCAAAAGCGAAGGGATGGAAGGTAGGCGTAATGTCGGTGGTAAACTGGTTTTAACGTATTTGTTGAATAATTGAATTGTTATCTACAGATTATATCTACCACTTAAGATACGAACACATTTTTGAATGACAGTTGAGGTTACGCGAGGGGAGGGGGGGAGGAGTTTTTCTCTACCCCATGAACTTATACGGGCTTTTCATTATATACAACACTTTTGTAGATGCCGTGTTCCAGACTGGCTAGCCCGGTAGCTGCCAAGTTCCATAGCTTAAACTAGAAACTCTGAACAGAATCTTAGGGTTTATGTAGCAATACTTTATTCATGCCAACGTGAAGTATCTCTAAAAGGTAGGTTCCTTGCCGTCTGAATCCTCACAGGCGTGTCTAATGGTTACATTAATCATTTCGGTGTGTATCCTGATTTATCAGGATGTACATCCTTTAATACATAAAACATATTAAGGGCTAATTCAAGAATACGTGAAATAAATTTAGTTAATAACTACAAAACTTGCTTTCATGCACACTTTTACTGGTCCAGGAACCGTTTGGAACAGTTTGCATTGTATGAGATACAATTCCTTAAAATAGATAAAAAAATAATATTCCCTGTAAAAAGAGGTTAATCGCAAGCCGCGCTAATTTTGTTGGAAGTAGAAATGAGAGAGTATCAAAAATATTAAATAATTTTGTTTTCTTAGATCATATATTTTTAGCCTGTTACACATAAAACATCACATAAGTAAATTGAATATAAGGATTGACATTTAACCTCTTCCTCAAGGTGTGGAAATTCAACCTACACTTGAGGAAGAAGAAGGTAGGTTTCAATCCTCGAAACGTATTGTTATATACATTTTCTAACATACTCGTACAATGATGGCAAACGACCGAAATGCTATTATCACGTCTTTATCAAGTCATTTTATGGTAATATACTTATTATTTACGTGGCAGACGGTCGGTTTTAAGCGTCTCAATCTAAGAAAAATATCATGTAGAGAAAATGTTACCGTATCATATTTTTAACCTTTTCGATATTTTCCCATTCCGGCCACCACCAAAACTAGTGTGGCTTACGATTGACTTCTTCCTTAGGAAAAATCCCTCTACCGATTTCAAGAAAACCAAGTTGTGTGCTTATGAAGCGCAAATTCCTTCTCAGCTCTTGTATTATACGTTCATTGTTACCTCAAGGTGCCAAAGCAATCACTCAACAGTTGACCTGCAAAACGACTAGAGATGTTCTCTCTTTACTTTAAAATGGTACTTCAATCCACCTTTTTATCAGCAGTGACTTGCTGGTATCTCGTTTTTACACTGCAGCAATCAACTATTTTTCGCTTGTACTGTTATATTTTTCTTGTTGGAACTGGATAGATATCCGCTACACCGTGAGTGGGAGACGGGTGTACATCATCAACTAAGAGGGGACATACACTAATCAGAGCTAATTGAGCACTTGTCCTAACCTGTATCCGCCAATGATTGACCTCTCAGTGACCTCTCTGAACTGAGCTGATCTGCTTCACCAACACTCTCTTGCGCTCGTTCAAGCCAAAATCTCTTCTGGTCCAATTGGACTCTACCATGCGGCTTTGGTAAGCAGACGGTTAATATAGTGACTTTGAAAGCTCAAACCATACGTCTAGAGAAGTAATCGTGATGGAGATAATAAAACATAAATATGAGCACAGTAGAAGTGGAAGGCCATTATTTATGCAGTCTAGACTGTAGACATGGTGTTGCGTGGTGCAAAGATAAGGACAGCGGTAGAGACTCGACGAGCGGTAGACGCGGAAGACGGATGGGCTGTCTCAGTTAGTGCCTCTGTCACGGTGTAGATACAAGCTCTATTTGTTGTCTCTGGCTACTCTACTACCCCTTCTGATCGTAATCAAGTCCTGTTCGACCAAGACACAGAGGTATATGTCAATGACACAAAGAGCATTCCTACATATCATAAGATATTAACTTCCTTTTATATAACTTATCGTAGATGCTGTGCAGTTTTTTTAACAGTCCAGTGGTAGCGCTTACATTTTTTCGTTAGTAATTGCGTGGGGGAATTTAGTTTATTATTTTTCACCTATGCTACTGAAAACAATAAAGGATCTGACACGATTTAGTCAATCTAAAATTTAATTTACACAATTAACTTAGATTTTCACATCAATTTCAGTTTGTAAAATAATTAAATGAATTTAACAGAGTATCTGGTATACAGATTAATTTAAAACTGAAGTTAGAGTGAAACATTCATTATAATTTATTACAATCAGTTTCTGGTGGTCGAGGCAAACCCAGTTATTGCAATTTCACACGATATACGAGTACGTTTTGTTTTGTCCCTCGTTATTAGGCAGATGAAACATCGGTCCTTTTATCCTCTTGGCTGATGTTCAACTTCTTTATTCTGTTTGAACATCAGCTTTTCTCTAATCTTACTTCTTTTGGAATTGTGGTCATATAGATGCGCTGCTCAATACCCTAGACCTGCTGGGGTACGCTACACCTGCGTCTAGTCAAACCTATAGCCACTTATGTCGTTAAATTATCGCTTCGGATAATGTCGTTGCTGTAATTGGCTCTGTAAATTTCAATTGCATTGACTACTCCACGTTCAGACGATGGAAAAAGATTGTTATTGGCCATCTTCTTAAATTTCTCTTTGAATACTCTATGTAGAATTCTAGATTCACAAACTTCCGACCTACCGGACAACCTGGAGGTAAAGGAACAGAAGGTTCCTGAAGTGTGGTTACTGAAGATAACTAATACATTTCTTCTTCCAAAAAACATTGATTTCGTATCACTCTTCTTTTTGAAGAATGTCTGTATTTTATCGTTTTCAATTTCGTCCAGATCTTCAACCCCCAAAGCTCTTTCATCATTACCTTCAGTTTCCCTTAATCAAAAACGTAACTGTTCTCGGTCGCGTTCAGACATACAGTAGGTATTTCACTGATTTTACTTCTAAACAACAGCTTTGCTGATCGAAGTAAAAGTGTAATAGTGAGTTTGTGATCACAAAAAGTCATTCCGTGAATTAATCATTTAAAATATCAAGACTCTGCTTAAAAAATACAATTGGAACAGGACAGGTAACAGTATTGGTGATAGCAATAGCTAGAGGGTGTCACTATAGCGGCACCGTGCTTGGACAATACAATCTCAGGACTCTGATTCAATAACGCAAGTGGAACAGAGCGGATAGTAGTGTTAGTGATAGAAATTGCTAGAGGATGTCACTGTAGCGTCACCGTGCTTGGACAATAACATGTCAGGTCTGTGATTTAATAACACAATTTGAACACGATGGATAGCAGTATTAGTGATGACAATAACTAGAGGATGCCACTGTAGCGGTACAGTGATTGAACATTAGCTGTTGGACGGACCTTATTCCGCAAAGTTCCATTCCGTTTCCTCTCTTGAAGAATCCATCGCATTCCAAGTCCTGTCTGACGAAGACACAGATCCGTAGACGTCAATGATAATATATAAAACGTCTCTAAGGAGATAACGTGGAGGGCTGTCTGGTTGTGCCAAGTCAGACAGAGAAGGAAGGAAACAGGTTTAGAAAAGAGACCGGATTATAAAAACAAAAGAAAAGACTGTAGAAAAGAGTAATATGACGGGACGCCTCGCTCCTGCCGGGTTACCTCACAAATTCTGATCTTTAATTTGCACTTTAATCGGCTTCGCCCGCTTTAAATTACTACACAAACACGAGTATCCTCATTAATTTAAATTTTAGATCAAGTCCCTTGATTTATATTTTCCCTTGACGGTCGGATCTAATTAAGGATTTCCAGCTGTTTTCGTACCTATGTCAGGTAAAGGTTTTGAAAGGCCTAATATTAACATTTTTTTATTGTTTCGCTCACGCTCGTCCACTCTTTCAGGTAGCAGTAAAAAATCATGTCTGCAGCACGATATATCGGTAACCGCTTGAGCTGGGTAGAGCGTACACATAGAATGTTTCACAGTAGCTCTGTCAGTAAATTTAAACATTTCTGATCTCGATGACAAACTAAAAAATACAAAGAATTGTGGTGAATTATTGGTTATATGAATGTATTAAGATGTCATCTTCCTTCCACTTTTTAGGTAGATTAGAATTTTTTGTACCTGTCAGTGATTTTCAGCATTTCTGATCTCGATGAAAAACTAAAAAAATACATATAACTGTAGGGAATTATTGGTTATACGAATGTATTAAGATGTGACCTTTCTTTCACTGTTTTACCCGTTTCACTGCTCCAAAGCAACAAATATGATGATAAAAGTAAAACAGAGATTTAACAGTTGTAAATTATGATAATATTTATCACAGATAACAGGAGTTAATCAGTAGAACTGGATGTTTTTGGTGCGTAGTCATGTTTTACAGGCGGGGCGGAGCAGAAAATGAAAATACAATTAGGGCCTAACCACCAAAACTCTAGACTCTGTGTGATGACTAGAGGGCAATTCGATGGGGCCTATCACTAGCAGTACTTCGTCCCCTTTATTAGACACGTTTGTTCCGAGTAATAAACCACTTTTTTATCACATGGAAAACAAAATTAAAACCTAGGCCTAAACATTTTATTTTCTTGTGTCTTACAAACTCAAAAAGTCGTACTGTAAGGTTTATGTATTAAAACAGCTGTCATTTATGAAGTATCATGAAAAGATGTTTATCGATTTTTAGTCCTCATTCGAATAATTCATTTGGGTGTTTTAATAAAGCAACTATTTTATGAAACATATTCTTAGCTACGTTATATCTACCCACCACTTTCAACTTCTTAAATTGGCGTTGGTAAAGAATTCACAATTTTAAGACAAGTTGATACAATGCAGATGAAAATATGAAGATTTTTATACAAATATAGTCTTCTTTCAGATGTGCCCTCTGCGAGGAGCGCAATGGCTTCTACTAAGTTTGGGTTTTTATTCAACGATGAAATATCCATGGAATATTATTATCTTTGGAAGGGAAGGATGGGCTTATGTACGTTGGTATTGTAACTAAGCAACAAAACGTTAACCCTTCATAAATGGGAATGAGTTGTATACATTGGTTAAACAGAGAAGAAAGAGTAGATAGGCAGAAAAATACATATTACACAGTCATTTTTAATTTGGCTTCGTCCTAAAAAAACGTTTGAAAACCGAGTTGTAATGATAAGAAGTAAACACAACAAAACAAATCTATTTCCGTAGATATCGCGACTCACTGCGGTATCATAGATCAGTATCTAGAAAGTAAACAAGTCCGGATGAGTTTATTTATAAACAAGAGATGATTACATAACAAAGTGATTGGAGGCAGCCCTACAAACAATCTTCCAGTGTCTGGGTCACGTCTAGGCAGTCTACAACGTTGTCTACCTGTTCTCACATTCTAGTTTACCCTCATTCCACCCATTTATCTCGTAGTTTTTATACTCTTCTCGAGGGAGAAGACATTTTATAGCATTCTCTGAGCCTTACACGATAGGTTGTTGACTCCTGGCTTGGCGCATTCGAGATCTACCATCCAGCACTTTGAATCTTTTATATATGAAGTTTTTTAAATTACTGAACTTGCCAGTTGCGGACTGACAAGTTATACCGGGCTAGGTAATTGTCATAATAGATCAACCACAAATTTAAATAATTTAAAAGACATTGTTCACTATTGTGAACATTTTATCTACCACACTTTGACCAAAATGTCTATATAGAACAAAACATTTTTTGAGAATAAATAAACTAAAATAATAAAAGAAAAATCTATTAATAATCTGATAATCAATAGATCAAGTTTCAAAATATTAACTGCAAGCAGAAAAAAGAGCGTTGTTAAATAGTGCATGCAGATGTTGACTTCAGCTCCATTACATCTTCCGCTTATCGCAGCGTCTGAAACCTGACGTTACAAATTTGACTCCTGGAATATAGAGCCAACGTCCGTCTGAAGGGATCCAAAAATGTTGGTGTCAAAGAATCTCAAAACGAACTCATTGCATCGTGTCGACATCAGAGACATCTAGACTACAAAATCGAGTACAATTTAGATGAATAGGTATTCTCATTTTCTCATCAGGTGCACAATTTAATACATTTTGATGTTTTAGATGTGATCCCAGAGCACAGCGGGTAGCCTACGGTGTGTAGAAAACTCGTTTGCTCCGCCGTGCGGCAGGTGAAATGGAAACGAACTGAACATTCGGTTTGAATTAACCCTTCCCGCCATATACGAGTAGGTGCGTGCAGAAATAGTGCACATCGTACAACAGTAAAGTGTAGTTATAGTTAAATCCGGAAGACGAAAGCCAACTTATTTTGTATAAGAGGACTTGATCTATAAAATTGGTGACTTAAAACTAATTTGCACGTTCTCTATCTCGTTGACCAACACTCATATAACCATTGTTTATTATTACATCAATCTAAAAAATAATGTGACGTGAAAAATTGATTATTTAGAACTATTAATATTTATTTCGTTATCCTTGTTTGATAGTTAAAGATATAAATATAAATTGCAGTCTACCTTGAAAATGTTGTCTGAACCGGCACTCCTCAGCTTAAACCGGAATATCACATTTATACTAAACCTCTTTTCAAATTTAATGGCTAATAAGAAATACGTTGTATATAGATCGTCCTCATGCTATTTTCATTGAGTTCCTTGTAGAAACCTCTCGGCACTTAACCTGCTTAGAAGTCATCCGGTTTCTGCCAGAAGTCGTTTTCTCTTACATTCTCGGCAAGAGATTTATATAAATAACGCTGCAATGGCCATGAAGTGTAGCAAAACAGTTGACAGCCAACGACATCGGTACGAGAGTTCCGGAAGTAGAGGCATTCAACACAAGCTAGTGGCTTGAGGCGGAGGACTAGCTGTTAAGAGACAAACCAGTTTCCAGTCTGGATAATCAGGAGGGCAAGGACGAGAACGTGCATTGCATGTATGGACAAGTCCCGGGTAGAGCAGGCGATAAGTAAACCGGAGCCTGGGGAGTGGAACCAGTCACACTCTGAATTAAGTGTAAATAACAACAGCGAAGGATCAGGTGTTAAAGGTCAAGCTACTTTTCAGTCGGAGGCAAGGAGGAGAATGTAACTTACAATCTTTGTTTGAAGTTTGTTTTTGTTGATGGAAGGATAGTGAAGGAAACAGGTTTCCGGACATTTGCCATTGTTCAGTGATACAAAAAACGGAAACACTACGTTTCAAAATCTGCAATCTGATCTCTACTTCAGGTAAATAACTAACCTAAGACATAATTACAAACTAGGTTAAAAAAATCATACCAGAGCGTTGGAAACTTTTTTGCCGCTATCTTGGTTCTGCCGTGATGATCGCCATTTGCTATTGGCCTCTGGTCAGTCGTGGGTGGTTGGTTGACGAATACAGACTTATTGTGACCTGTATTCTGTAGTTCGGTTTTGATAATTATTGTTGTGTTTAGTTTATTATTAAGTACATGTTTTAGAGTTAATGAAGTTGACACACAACATGGAGATCATTTTTCCAACGCTCTGGTATGATTTGTTTATTTTTTTGTAACTTGCATGTATGGACTTTCGAGGAATCACTGATAAAAAGGCTTGGGAAATAGGAGCAATAAGAAAATTTGCAGTGGCGTTTAGAGGCATAAAAGATAATCCGTATCGAGATTGAATAAACATCGGGGCAAGGGCGAGAACGTCAGTTGTACACATGGAACTTCGTTTCGCGTGAAATTAATAACGTGAGTAATTTATGATGATAAGCCCCAGGATTGTTTTATGACTTACATTAGATACTTGGCTCCGTTAAAGAGCCTAACAGGAGACTACCAACTTGTTTAAATAATTGTTTAAAATTCTCGGAAACCCCTCTTGGAATTAGACACCCTCCAAATTATCCAAAACCCATTCTAGGCACCACACTATTGAAATCCTGCTCACGCTTATACAGTCAGCTAATACTGCAGTGCCGCTTATTAAAATGTGAGAGAAGCTGATGGTGAACGAACTAGTTTCCAGCCATTATTATCGACGGAACGTGAGTAGCGCGTGTGGAGCTTTGTCTTTAGCTACTCTTGTTAGTCTTCATTTCATTTTGTTTGATAGCCATAATTATATGACAGCCTGAACTCATTCTGTTGCATCACGTAGTTATCCACGTTGCACCATCGTCATCGTAATCCTGGTCGTTGGGAACTTGGCTTTAACTATTCCTGTCGTATCTCAAAAGTACTAGAAACAAAACAATCTGAATCATGGATGCAATGTATCTCCATTTTATCGATAAATTGTAAATTCACAATTTTTTTATTCATTGTAAATAAGAAGTCAAAAGCAAAATCCTTGATAATAAATAACGAATTATGAAACAACCCCAATTATTGAGATGCTCGGTTCATGATCTTATGTACCGATTAGAACAATAATTTTGCGAAGAATGGTACATACTAAAGTTAGGGTAAATTGAGGGGGAAATTGTCACACAAACAATATGATGATGGTATGTCCTAATATTGTAAAAATCTGCAATTGGATAGTATAGTTGAGGAATCTATAACAAGATAGTCTTAAAGAACAAACAGCATCCCTCAAAAACAGGTCGCTGAATAATTGAAGATTAATTTACCCCTATTAAGTTTTAAGGGAAAATTCGCTAATTTAAAAAATGAAAACAGACCAGCATTAGAAAACCCAGTTAATAGCAGCCTTCGCTCAATAAAAAAGTACGATTAATTTTGCATTTAAACCATGCTATATTTTAATTTATCTTTGCCCTAAAAGAAATGAAAGCAAAGCAAGAGAGCATAAATACCAGGATTGTAAAATTGAACTGCCAAAAATGTCGGTGTCTAGCAATTACGTGGGAATGAGGGAAGGAGCGTGAAGTGAAGTGAGATCCAGGCGTGAAGTGTGTTAACGGCTCTCTGGCTAGGTCAGCTGTCTGCTGAGCGGTGCGCCCAGACAGGGTCTGAGGAGTGGTGGATCTGCTTAGTCATTGCTAAGGGTTATAGGGGGATCATGGCCTGGTGGATGCATAAAGTTTTAACATGGTGCTGGTAGGGTCAACGGTCTACTGGGCGGTGTGCCCAGACAGGGTCTGAGGAGTGCTCGATCTGATTAGTCATTGCTAAGAGTTATAAGGGGATCTCGTATATGAATTTGGCCAATCATCATGACCTGGTGGTTGCTAAAGTTTCCATGGTGGTGGTAGGGTCAATGGGCGGTGTGCCCAGACAGGATCTAAGGAGTGGTGGATTTGCTTAGTCATTTTTAAGAGTTATAAAGGGATGTATATATAATATATATATATATATATCCAATGTTTTTGGCCAATCATCATGGCCTGGTGGTTGCTAAAGTTTTCATGGCGCTGGTAAGGTGAATGATCGACTGGGCGGTGTGCCCAGACAGGGTCTGAGGAGTGCTGGATCTGGTTATTCAGCGCGGGTCGTTTATTTCTAATTGTATATATATATATATATATATATATATATATATATATATATATATATATATATAAACCGTGTGCTTTATTTTACTTTTGGGTTTCATGATTTCTGAATATATAACAAAATATGTGCGGAGAATCTTCTGTTGTCCTTTTCTTTCCGTGAATGTGCCCTTAGAGTTTATAACATGGCTAAACTGATGTAGTGTTGTTAAGTCATGCCGACATTATTGTTTTTGTCTGTTGCCCGTTGAAATAAATATATTTATTTCTGTATTTGACTGACAAAAATTTAAATATAGTTTTGGGGGAAAGCTTTTTAGGTTTGTGTTTTTTTTTTAGACTCGTTATACATTTGGTATGTTCGTTATGAGCATAATGTTAGTTGTTCTTTCTAAAATGCGTGATTTTAAATTAGCTTAAGAAAGAGATAAACATGAGGAATTATTGCTATTAAATCAACGTTTAGTAACCTTTAAAAACGGGCAGTAAGGTACAGAAACAGTGCAGGCTTATCTCCAAAATTAAGTTCTAAACAATTTAAAAACAACAAAATCTTTTATTTTAATTTAATTTTATATCATCTGAATGATACACCTCGTTAAGCATTTCATTATGATATAAAGCACGTTCTTTGTTGTGTGGTACTCAAAATCATGTATGTAGTATCGGAAGCAGAAAGTAATATTGTATGTTGTGCTCTAAATACTGATGTAAAATAAAGTACTTCTATCACGTTTATTCCCTTGTTTATTGGTCGAGTAAACAAAATGCCTCTGATATCGAAGGATATTCGTATGTTTTAAAAACACATTGATTTTCAAATACAAATATTTTTTTTCTAAATAACAAATAGATTTGTGCACTGCTGTTTAATAGACTTTTGACATTAAAGGTACAAACGAAATTTGTCGATAATCACTAGAATGAGTTTTATGACATTATTGTTATAAATTGTATCAATAGATCAAATTAATATTGTGACTTCTCGTATTGTCAATTTGTTACCCGTCTACAATGCAATGTGACGTCAGATAATATACGGAGCCTTTTATAAAATGGATTAAAAAATTACAGTACTGTATTTACGTTTCGTGCCCTCTTTTCTCTTTACAAGACTTTACTAGAAAGGTCAACAAACGCAAGGATGTAAGGTGACTGTAGCGAGCCTAATTGCAGAATATAGAAGCAGGTTCAGAAGCAGCAGGGTGCCGTTCACAATTACACGAAGGACAGGAACGCAGCGCACGCGATGTCTAAGAATAGAACTGCCTGAACATGTGACTGAGAGACGAAATTCTTACTAGTAAGTCGAAGGAGCGGCTTCGACGTACAATGAGAACAAACCGGCCCCGGCCCCGCTTCGTTATGAATGAAGGACACGTTTGACCTTTCCTGGCGATTTGTTTATACATTACCAGTAATGACTCGGTCCTGCAGCTGCGGTGTCAGTGACCTTTCCTGCTGCTGACTGCCAGACCTTCAGACTTCTTGGACAGTCCAGTATGGGAAGCAATTTATGTATTTTAATCCTTGTTCTGTATTGTTGATAGCCTTGTTAAGTTAACAACATACATTTTATCTATGTATTTGATAGGAAATCATCTGAAGAATTTAAATATTCGAAGATTATACATAATGTATGTAATATATTATTGAAGGAGCACAGATTCATACTTTTCTATTTTTCCAATTGAGCATTGAATAAACCACTGAAGTTTTCAGTGCTAATAACAGAATTATGGATAGTCAAAGACAAAAATTTAAGCAGGAATTTTTTTAACAGTTACGTTAAGCAAAGAACGTTTTGCACACTAATTTCAGTGCCCAAAAATACAGGCTATCCCAAAACGCTTACCCTCGCCTTAACTTTTGAATGGTTGAGGATTTTCATATCCCCTCTAGATAAATGCAATAACGTCACCTTAGGACGTTTGAGATAGATTTCAAAATTACCTCTCTTTCATCCAAAATGGTGGCATTGGCATGGCCCATCGAGCGTTACTGCATAAAAGTCTTGATGAGACAAAACTAACGACACATAGAAAACGATTCTTGCCTGCTCCCCCAATATTGGTAGCATTTTTTTAGAAAACTACCTTTCTAATTTTGATTTGAACACCTTGAACATGTTGGTTAGAAACAACTTAGTGACCTCATTTTTCTTTTTACTGATATTTTTTTAATCAAGAGACACATGATTGGGTTTCAATGCCCAAAACTGTGTGTGTGTAGTCTATACAATCTCAATAATCTGCAATGCTGTAAGAATACAGTGGCTTCTACGAGGACGAAACGCCGCGGCGAGGAGATGATCGTGATCTCGCCGATACTGCCGAATCATGTAGTTATGCCAGAAATGAAACACTGGCTGTAATCATATCATCTCGTTATGGCAAGGAGGTCTGGGACTGATTGTGGGTCGAGGTACGCGACGGGGCGTACTCTCCTGTGCTTTTCCAGGTGAACCAATACTAATTTGGAGGTTCGGTGCGAGCGACGCGGCAGTGGCTCTAATGAGATGAGGAGAAGAGAGCACTGAGGGCGAGGGCAGGTGTGCAAGTGTGCAGACTCGTGAGTAACGGTGTCGGGAACAAGGACGCAGACAGACAGACAGACTTTCCCTTCCACCTTCCACCCGCTTCGGCCTGAGCTACTGATGGACTGCGTGTCACAGCATCTGGGTTACTTCTGGGCTCACCTTTCAACTCCGCGCGTTTTTTCTCTCCAACATTCCAAGTAACTCATTCTTCAACCTTTTCTAGCCTGAATTCGAAAAGTGGACGACAGTGTCACGTAAATTACAGTTTTCATCGATGTTCCGGATATATAAACAGTGTTTACGTCTTCAAAAGAGGATCATCTAAGATATTTGTTTATTCAAACATTTCATATCTTAGTAGCGTAAAAGACTACACCTCTGACAGGGAAAAGAATCTTTCACAAGGCAGTAGTAGTGTCTGGTCGTGGTGGAAGTTCTTGTACAGTTGAATGTGACGTTTTAAATTTCCCGAAATAAACCTTTTTAACGAACAGTCATTTGAAGGTTTTCCGAATTTGGAATAATTTCCGAATCGTTGAATACGAGGTCTGCTGAGAAAGGATGGGGAATTCACGTTTTGCCTCTGTTAACGCAGGCTTTGAAGCTGACATCAAGTTTTTAGAACATAGATACAACTAAGCACTTTTAACTTTTGGAGTCAACAATGCACCGGAAACCTTACAGAATCTTTTAATTTGGTATGCACTATCAGTATGAGTACCTACCACAACAAATTTGTTTTTCCACGCAAGATGAGTTTTCACCCACTTAAACTAGGAATTTCAGGAATTAATCAAACAGATCTAGTGACATTTTTATAGATATACTCGCGCGCACTTAGTAAAGAACACCTTTTCTCTCTAACTCACTGGCTTTGAAAATTTCAACAACCTTTTCTGAAATCCATTATCAACTTTAAACAAATAACATGAATTTTTGTGTAAATATTCATGCGTGCTTACTATGAAATAGCTATACCTTCTGACTTCTCCAACTTGACCTCCAGCCCAGCGATCTTAAGATTTATTGGCCATATTTTCAATGATTTGGAGGTTATCCCGGAGATGGAAATATTTTCAAATATTGTTTACTTAACTTCTTCAAATACCGTCTCAAAAGTTATTGACTCGGCTACACTGATTGGGAAATTCTTGCGGAGCCGTTGGTAACTGCTGGTGAATTGATAAAATGATTATTTCTTAACTCAATTAACAAGCAAACTAAAGCTCGGTTCACAGTGTAGAGTAGGGAGTATGGTTCTAAACAATATTCTAAAAACAAAATTGATGTTCTGAAATTAAATTTACCGACTGGAAGAAAAAAATAAATTAAAGCGAATCCTCGACTTTCTTTTACTTGACTCCACAAACCATTGTTCTTTTAAAAGGATCGTAATATAAAAGTGCATTTCTTTTAAATTCGACACCAATCTGCATGACCGTAAAATAAATTATTGTTCTTAGCCGTCAAACGCACATAAAGTCTGGGTTTTATAGGTTTCAGTTAGATTTCTTTGATGGGGTTAAAACAACTGGTTTGAACAAGCAATAATAATTAAACGGGTACGGTTTATAGGCGAGGAAGACGATCATTTACGTAGAGGAGTGGCGCGGCCGGCAAGGCACAGCTGGCTGCTGCTAATGGCTAATGGTTGCCCAGAGCCGACCGAGCAGCTGTGTCCATGTGTCAAGCAGTCGAGCATGGCTGTTCTCCATCAAATCCATCCATCTCTGGAACTTGTGAGTTATGGCGTATTCAAGATATCTCTAATCGAGAGTGGACATTCGACGCATATTTTAAAAACTGTATCTAAGTCTCTGATGTCGAAACGATGTAAAGATTCTTTGTCACCAACTGTTTTGTGGTGTATTTAGACGAAAACATACCTCCAGAGTCCAGGAGTCTGTGACAGCATCGGATTGTAGACGCAGGAAGTCGAAACTAGGACTAGGAAACTAAGAGGATTGTGAATAAACTCGAAATCTGGAATCTGATCTCTTCTTCAGGTAAATAACAAACCTTACACATAATTACAAACTAGGTTAAAATAAACAAATCGTACCAGAGCGTTGTGACACGCCTGTCAGAATCACAACCACCATGTTGTGTGTCAACCTCACTAACTGTAAAACACGCACTTGATAAAAAAACTAAACACTTAAACACTAAACAGTTAAACTAGTCTTTAAAGTGCATGTTCTAGAGTAAGTGAAGTTGACACACAACATGGTGGTTGTGATTCTGACAGACGTGTCATAACGCTCTGGTACGATTTGTTTATTATAACCTAATTTGTAATTAAGTGTTAGGTTAGTTATTTACCTGAAGAAGAGATCAGATTGCAGATCTCGAAACGTAGTGTTACTGATTTTTTGTTTCACTGAACGATGGCAAATGCCCGGAAAATCCTGTTTCCTTCACAATCCTTCCATCGTCAAAAATAAACTTCAAGCAAAGAAGAAAACTCAACATTTACACTAATGCCATATTGTTGTAAAACTAGAACTGATTTTTTTTTTAAGAAACAAATTTCAGATGTCAATCTTAATTGCTACCCTAAGTTAAATGTATACTTCAGTGTGATAAGTTAAAATTTAAAAATGAGTGTTTTATTTCATCGCAGCTGTCTCATACGTTTAGTCGATGAAGTGAGTCAGTGAACAAACGAATCAGTATTAATTTTTTATTATATACAATTACTGTTCACATTGTTTTTGTAGTGCAGATATTTGCTGAGGGCCTCAGAGGTAGTCGAGGTGTAAGGGCCGTCTGTTGTAAAATGACCTTGAGTTTTTCCCTAAGAATAACGTCATAAATAAAATGCACTTGTACGCCCTTATTTTGAGACACTTTTTGAAGTAAGCAATAAAAATATTATCTTACTACAGGCGGCTTTTAACGTAAGCATTTGGGTTTCAAGTTGCAAGTTAAGGAATGAAACTTTTGTACAGTTACTATAATAATACCAGCCTAACTGGAGATAACGGGATAGACTGAATATTTCTAGTCTTTCCTGTTAACAGTGCATCGAAACATTGATTATTCTTATTACAATTAAATCCTTGTAATATTTATTTTCATGGTCACTCTGCAGAATTACTTTTAGTCAACAGAAACTACCGATAATACGCATCCATCTGTATAGAGGCAGAGCTTCATCGTGATTGGCTGAAACTAAACCAATGATCAACCAGTTTGGACAATAGCAGCTTGAACAATTTAACAGTAAATCATCTTTATAACTTCTGAAACAGAGGTTGTAGCTTTACAAAACTTTGTCACTGTCTTTAATAATAGTAATACATGTTTGTACTTTTGTTTTATTTAATTATATTGCATGTGTTTTTTCGAACATAATTATCGTACAGAAATTTGCTGAGATCCCCGTAGTAGACTTAACGTAACAATTTTTTGCTCACGTTCCAAGTTAGGGAAACGTGATCTTCCTCACACTTATTAATAATAATCATTTCAGCGCATTTGTCTTTGATTTCTGTAAGTTTGATTTTTAAAATAAAAATATATTATTTTGTTTAGAACCTGTAAATAGCACTAGCAAATATTTTATAGCAAACCACAAAATCTGTACGATTGCTTTTTTGTATAACTTTTAAAATTATAAATATAATTTTAGAAGTACATTTGCTATTTCAATGTTAAGAATCATTAATCAGAAGAAATAAAACAGATATTTCAGAATGATGTAGGTGAACCAACTCAATGTCGTCTAGAATACAGTACCTAATTAGGCAAATAAAGAAGTTTGGATTGTATATATCAACTAGCTGTTACCTGCGGCTTCGCACGCAATCTTTAGAACCCAAGTCCTTATATTACTTAGTAAAAGCAATTATGATATAATATGATGGGAGTCCTATAAAAATTTTTAAAACGTAAGTAGGGATTCATTCAGGTATATATTATTTAAGGTCATGGTAAATAGTAACAGAGTTTAACTTAATCCTTATATCATGTTTGCCACTTGTAGTAGCATTTTTTTTTCTAATTAATTATATACATAACGTCACAGATGAATTTACCTTGTCATCCCGATCAAGACAACACAAATCTCCGATCACACAGGTCTCGGGAACTTACTTCGATCAAAAAGCATATATTTCCAGTTTCTTGTCATATATTTCAGGTCTAAGATAGTTCCAGTACCATAGTAGAGTTTGCCTTGTTGTTCTGACGAAGAAAAAATATTTATACTTACGTAGGACCAAGATGTCTACTTCGGTTAAAAAGTGCCTACTTTAGACCGTTTAAATTCACTTACCTTACTATGTCACAGTATAGCTTGCCATATCAAAATACTATATGCGTCGATTATCTAGTTCTCGTAAATCTATTTTGGTCAAAATCGTGTTGACAAAGTTCAGTTTGCCTTGAACCTGATGAAGAAAATACTCCCAAAAGTAGGACTGAAAAGCCTAGGGGGAAGTCCTACCTACTTACTATGTTACTTTCGGTATAAAGGAGAAATTCTTTATTAAGGTTTTGCAACATTCCAAAATAACCGTTATTAAAGTTTTGCGTTAACACTTGTTTTTTTTTGGACTGTAGCCAGGAAAAGAATGAATCGTTGATGCATGTTTAGTATTTATTTCTCTGTTTTTCCGTAAGCCATTGTTAAAATGTAATATCATAATGTCAAGGAAGCCCACCAGTTTAAGGTAAACTTATGTGAAAACATTCATAATTTTGTTCAATAAGGTTAGTTTTATACAGTATTTAATGCATTAGATGATTTTAATTTCATCACTGGCGCAATCTGGAGCAAACTTATATATTAATGTTTTATTTACTATCGCATTACACTACCGATCAAGCATTTTACTGTTTACTTATTATTTGATAAAATTTAAATGTAAAAAGATGTTTCAGAAAGTTTGTCGAACTATAGCTGTCAACAGCTGTTTAGTGTTAATTTGAGAGTTACAATTTGAAGAGGAAACGTAAAAAACTACAATTTTTTTTCTGAATTAACAAAATATTTCAGGTAACTTTTCTTAACTTTTTCTTCATAAAAACCTTCTTCAGATTTCCAATGGACATTTTTACAAAAAGAATTATCCAAATTTGTCCAGCCGATATCGAGATTAGCGCTTACCAACACATTTAGCCATTCATTTTTATTTATAAGATTAGTATTGATAAATTTTATATTTAACATTGTTAATTTTAAGTCAACATTGTTTAATTTTGATATGGTACTGTGTGCACGTTTCAGTATATATGTTAATATATCATGTTATATTATATACGTTGACTTTTGTTATATATTTATTAATTGTATGGCAATGCTGACAATTCTTGATGTACTTTAGAATGTACCAAGTAGGAAGTACACTTCAGATACTGATTCCTACTGGTTTCTATATCAACACCCTTCATGTGGTTCTGCGATTTGCCTGGTGGCGTTGTCAAACAAAATGTATCCTGCACTTGTATCGATACATTCCGTATTATTGCCAATATGTTAAATCAGAATGAGTCATTCGCGTTTCGTCCTCTAAAGATTTATTACTATTGGAATAAATATGATCCCAGTCCGAGTGCAACAGCCCATTAATACTTCCAAGTAGGACTGTTCCATTATACGATATATGCTGCGCGGCCAGGAAATTATACATGCATTGATGGTGACAGGTGTGGGCAGATCTGCATTGCAAATGCAAACTGCAATAATCCGATAGACGAGCAGCAAACAGTACATAATAAACAAGTTGTCGGATAGGAATTAATTGAGGATGACATGTCTTAGCCGGTTCACCACATTTTTTTTTTTTTTTGTACCATGTTCCATTTAGCTCTCAAGTAAACGTCACGACCTAAATTCCGACCTTTATTTTGATAATTGCAGGTTTGTAAATGCAAAGAATAATTCTAAACGATAGCCTCGGTATCTCTAAGAGTGACCTTGGCTACGTAACGAGAGCCAAGGAGTATTCGAGTAACCAGAATCAATCTACATTGATCTTGGATCACATGATTTGAACTCCACCAAATGCCTCCTTCGATATACTCTGTCAGTCACATTACACCAGCTAGAACATTGATCTTGGATCACATGATTTGACCTCCACCAAATGCCTCCTTCGATATACTCTTTGTCAGTCACATTCAGACTAGCTAGAACATTGATCTTGGATCACATGATTTGACCTCCACCAAATGCCTCCTTCTATATTCACTTTGTCGGTCATATTAGACAAGCTTGAACATTGATCTTGGATCACATGATTTGACCTCCACCAAATGCCTCCTTCTATATCACTTTGTCAGTCACATTACACCAGCTAGAACATTGAATTTTGTTCACATGACTTGACCGTCCACCAAATGTCTCCTTCAATATTCACTTTGTCAGTCACATTAGACTAGCTAAAACATTGATCTTGGATCACATGATTTGACATCCACCAAATGCCTCCTTCAATATTCACTTTGTCAGTCACATTAGACTAGCTAAAACATTGATCTTGGATCACATGATTTGACATCCACCAAATGCCTCCTTCAATATTCACTTTGTCAGTCACATTAGACTAGCTAAAACATTGATCTTGGATCACATGATTTGACATCCACCAAATGCCTCCTTCAATATTCACTTTGTCAGTCACATTAGACTAGCTAAAACATTGATCTTGGATCACATGATTTGACTTTCATCAAATGCCTCCTTCAATATTCACTTTGTCAGTCACATTAGACTAGCTAAAACATTGATCTTGGATCACATGATTAGACTTTCATCAAATGCCTCCTTCCATATTCACTTTGTCAGTCACATTAGACTAGCTAGAACATTGATCTTGGATCACATGATTAGACTTTCATCAAATGCCTCCTTCCATATTCACTTTGTCAGTCACATTAGACTAGCTAGAACATTGATCTTGGATCACATGATTAGACTTTCATCAAATGCCTCCTTCCATATTCACTTTGTCAGTCACATTAGACTAGCTAGAACATTGATCTTGGATCACATGATTAGACTTTCATCAAATGCCTCCTTCCATATTCACTTTGTCAGTCACATTAGACTAGCTAGAACATTGATCTTGGATCACATGATTAGACTTTCATCAAATGCCTCCTTCCATATTCACTTTGTCAGTCACATTAGACTAGCTAGAACATTGATCTTGGATCACATGATTTGACTTTCATCAAATGCCTCCTTCCATATTCACTTTGTCAGTCACATTAGACTAGCTAGAACATTGATCTTGGATCACATGATTAGACTTTTATCAAATGCCTCCTTCCATATTCACTTTGTCAATCACATTAGACCAGCTAGAACATTGATCTTGGATCACATAATTAGACTTCCATCAGATGCCTCCTTTCAATATTCACTTTGTCAGTCACATTAGACTAGCTAGAACATTGATCTTGGATCACATGATTAGACTTTCATCAAATGCCTCCTTCCATATTCACTTTGTCAGTCACATTAGACTAGCTAGAACATTGATCTTGGATCACATGATTTGACGTCCACCAAATGCTTCCTTCCATATTTACTTTACCAGTCACATCAGACTAGCTAGAACACTGATCTTGGTTCATATGACTTGATGTATACCAAATGCCTCCTTCCATATTCACTTTATCAGTCACATTAGACTAGCTAGAACACTTATCTTGGTTCACATTACGATTTATACCAAATTACTCCTTTCATATTTACTTTACCAGTCACATTAGACTAGCTAGAACACTGAATTTGGTTCACATGATTTGACATATACTTAATGCCTCCTTTTTATATTCACTTTTCCAGTCACATTATATTTATCACTATTACACGATAACTGTGCATCGTACTGGTAATATCTAACAAAATGATACAGGAGTAAAAATGAATGCATTGTTGACACCACAGACGTGTTATTAGCTCCCTTCCTCGCCACGTCCTGCGAGAAGCGCATTATTGTGGCAACGTGTGAGAAGTCCTGCAAGTCATCTTGTGGTAGTTAACCAGTCGAGTTCAGTAGATCGTCACTATTGAAGGATATTGTAAAGGATACATCGAAGAATGCTGGAACCGGCCAACAAATCCTGCCGTAATGTACGATAGTAACTAAACTGATATATGTGTATCTTACGTAGTGAGCACAAGGACTAGTAAAATTCGTACCTTACATAGTGAGCACAAGGCCTAGTAAAATTTGTACCTTACATAGTGAGCACCAGGAGTAGTAAATTTGTACCTTACGTAGTGAGCACCAGGACTAGTAAAACTCTACCTTAAATAGTAAGCACAAGGCCTAGTACAATTTGTACCTTACATAGTGAGCATCAGGAGTAGTAAATTCGTACCTTACATAGTGAGCACCAGGAGTAGTAAATTTGTACCTTACATAGTGAGCACCAGGAGTAGTAAATTTGTACCTTACATAGTGAGCACCAGGAGTAGTAAATTTGTACCTTACGTAGTGAGCACCAGGACTAGTAAAACTCTACCTTAAATAGTAAGCACAAGGCCTAGTAAAATTTGTACCTTACATAGTGAGTAGAGTAAATTGTGTAGTTTGCCAAATTATCAAAATTATGATGTAAAAAGTATAGGGCCCGAGAGTTTATCTTGTGCAAATTGAAATTAATGCACAAAATGATGTAAACATTTTAACGTGTTTGTCGTAAATATAAAGGACCCGACAGGTCCTTCAAAGATTCGTGCCGTCTGTCTGTCCGCCTATTTGATACTCCTGATATCTAAGTAATCTTGATCTCACTGGTCCTAGAGACTTGAAACTTGGTATACGGTCCTCTTGGTCCATGAAAGATATTGGGACACGAGTTCGGATTTTGTACTGATGAAAATTAAAAACTATTCGTATTTGCAAATGCAATACTACTTGTTGTATTTTTCTTCGACGGTCTCGCTAGTACCAGTTTGCATGACCAATAAATCTCCTGATTAGCTGATTTACTATATAATACTGAAGATCCAAATTTCAATGTTTCAGTTCATTTTAATTAAACAGGTGTTATTGTATATTTTTGTCTCTGTATGCATTAATTAATGTTTGAAATTCCAAAAACTAACTGAGTTGTAAATTGATTATGTTTTGATTGTATAAGACGTATTCACAAATTCATCAAATGTGATGGCGCTCTATACTACAGATCGGCTAAAACTGCCTGAGTTGCAAATTAATTATGTTTTGATTGTGTAAGACGTAATCACAAATGCATCACATGTGATGACACTCTATACTACAGATCGGCTAAAACTGCTGAATTGCAGATTGATTATGTTTTGATTGTGTAAGACGTAATCACAAATGCATCACATGTGATGACACTCTCTACTACAGATCTGCTAAAACTGCCTGAATTGCAGATTGATTGTGTTTTGATTGTGTAAGACGTAATCACAAATTCATCAAATGTGATGACACTCTATACTACAGATCGGCTAAAACTGCCTGAATTGCAGATTGATTATGTTTTGATTGTGTAAGACGTAATCACAAATTCATCACATGTGATGATACTCTCTACTACAGATCGGCTAAAATTACAGGCCGGCGGGGAGGGCGTGGTGGGGCAAGGTGAACTGCTAGAGCTGGGTGCAAGGTCGACCGCCACGTGAGGTTCATCACAATGTCGATTTGGCGGGCAGTAGCCTCTATGTATACTTACTCTCTACAGTTTTAGCAGGGCTTGAACTAAATTCTGGGCTATTCAAAGATGTTTGTGTATACATTTTTACTGTAGATATAACAAAAATTTAAGTTTTGCATTGAAAATATTTCAATTCATATTCTAAAGATTTAGAATTCAGAACGATCCGATAGCAGTTTAACGTACTCCTAATAAAATACATTTAATATATAAATATATTTAAACAAAAAGTAACCAATTTAGCTGTGTAATGAAATTATTAGTTGGGGTTTGATAACAACTAATAGACTCTAAACCAATATTATAACAAAAAAGTAAAAAATAATTAAATATTATATAATATTATTACCAAAGGCGTAGTGTAGCTGGAACAACGGTTATAGCAAGATAACCGGATCAAGCAACGTCGAGCGTTGCTGCTGTTTGGATGGGTGACCGCTGAGCGATCCTTGCAAGCAGCCCGCCTGCCCGGCCATTCATTGGTGGTGGTTCGGAAGTCACCTTTAAACCGTTGGTCCTCAGGTTAAGTGTTAGAGAGGGCTTCTTAGCCTTAACTTCGCCTGGTAAAATAAGACTACTTTACTTTACTTTCATTTTATAACTGAAGTCTTTGCATTTTGAATGATTCTACTTACAGAAAACTATGTTTTGTAGAGAAGCGAGTTATATGCAAAATTAAGCATTTTTTTAACATCGCCTTGGTAAATATTTGAGGGGATATTAAATGTCCTGCACACGTATTTCTCTCGTAAACTTCTGAAAGAATAACAAATCAAAGTCCACCAAATACGTTATTTATTTTTCTAAACCTTTATGTGAACTTTTTAAACCTTTTACTCCGCTTTTTATAGCAGCTTTTTGCAGTGCCAATTTATTAGACAAATGTAAGCCAGACCAGAACTGGAACAGGAGCTAGCAGAACTTGATAGGCATAATCGAATCCACGCCTTCGATGACAAATGCTCCGGGGATTTTCTCTTAATTAGAACTGTAAATTCACCAAAGCTCGTGGCTATTGAAACGAGTTCTTTACTAGGGCAGAGAAAGAGAAATTAAAAAATGAGCGATGGTGAGAGAAGAGAGAGTGTAGGAAGGTCGGACACACCAATTAGTCCTAACTCCTCAGACTGCGGCCTCGGCCGGCCCGGCGTGAACCTCGGTGGTTAATGGGACCATAATAGAGCCGGAAGTCGAGTTATTCCCTCATTAAATGTCAATTTTCTCACCATGCCGTGTCGTATGCAGGTCACAGTGCTCGTGAAAGCTGTCGGATCGCTCACCATCGCCTCGCCTTAACTATGCTAAATTCTCTCCGTTCACTCAAATTTCCCAGCGCGAATCCCCTCTTAACCTTTGCCTTCGACTCTAGGTACGACCTCATAATAGTCTCACCACCTCACGAGGATCGTAAAATCTGTGCCTTCCTAGTTACCCTAAGAACTACTTGGAACGTTCTCCCTATCAAACTCGCACTGTGATCTATGAGAATATCATGACTACAGGTTCCCCAAAGGGGACCAATACTGCAGGAAAAATGAACTCCGTGGAAAGTTAAAGAGTTACTATTCGAAACTACTACTAGAGTCAATCTTGGATCACACGAGAACACAAACTATAAGGTCAATATGTCAAGTCAATCCAACTCTATCTCTTACAGGACGATATCACTGTCAAACATCCTGTAACGTCATCTTATCTAACGCCCTGTCTGACAATCTAAATGAGGTGTCGATCAGTTATCCCAACATGTACTATGACAAGACTACAAATATCAATATCAGACCTGAGGGGAAAGTAGGCTGTCTTCAGATAATTCTTTCATAAACCGAGTATCAATCATCCACATTCCACAAGAGTCGGTCATTGGCGGCGGAGATCACGTTATTCCAACATGCACTATAACAAGATTACAAATAACAATATCAGACCTGAGGGAAAATTAGGCTGTTTCCAGATAATTATTTCATAAACTGAGTACCAAGTATCCACAATCCACACGAGTCAAAGTCATTGGCGGGGGAGATCACGTTATCCCAACATGTACTATGACAAGACTCCAAATATCAATATCAGACTTGAGGGAAAAGTTGGCTTTCTCCAGATAATTCTTTCATAAACTGAGTACTAAGTATCCACAATCCACACGAGTCAAAGTCATTGGCGGGGGAGATCACGTTATCCCAACATGTACTATGACAAGACTCCAAATATCAATATCAGACTTGAGGGAAAAGTAGGCTGTCTTCAGATAATTCTTTCATAAACTGAGTACCAAGTATCCACATTCCACACAAGTCAAAGTCATTGGCGGGGGAGATCACGTTATCTCAACCTGTACCATGACAAGACTACAAATATCAAGGGAAAAGTAGGCTGTCTTCAGATAATTCTTTCATAAACTGAGTATCAAGCATCTACATTCCACACAAGTCAAAGTCATTGGCGGGGGAGATCACGTTATCTCAACATGTACCATGACAAGACTACAAATATCAATATCAGACCTGAGGGAAAAGTAGGCTGTCTTCAGATAATTCTTTCATAAACTGAGTACCAAGTATCCACATTCCACACAAGTCAAAGTCATTGGCGGGGGAGATCACGTTATCTCAACATGTACCATGACAAGACTACAAATATCAATATCAGACCTGAGGGAAAAGTAGGCTGTCTCCAGATAATTCTTTCATAAACTGAGTACTAAGTATCCACAATCCACACGAGTCAAAGTCATTGGCGGGGGAGATCACGTTATCCCAACATGTACTATGACAAGACTCCAAATATCAATATCAGACTTGAGGGAAAAGTAGGCTGTCTTCAGATAATTCTTTCATAAACTGAGTACCAAGTATCCACATTCCACACAAGTCAAAGTCATTGGCGGGGGAGATCACGTTATCTCAACATGTACCATGACAAGACTACAAATATCAATATCAGACCTGAGGGGAAAGTAGGCTGTCTCCAGATAATTCTTTCATAAACTGAGTACTAAGTATCCACAATCCACACGAGTCAAAGTCATTGGCGGGGGAGATCACGTTATCTCAACATGTACCATGACAAGACTACAAATATCAATATCAGACTTGAGGGAAAAGTAGGCTGTCTTCAGATAATTCTTTCATAAACTGAGTACCAAGTATCCACATTCCACAAGAGTCAAAGTCATTGGCGGGGGAGATCGCGTTAACGAATGGTGTGACACGTGTGTTGTAGTTTATTCGAGGCTTGTCAACCTCTCAGTTTTTATCCACATTCACGCGTCTCCAAATAGGGCTTCGGGCCGCTCCTGTCAACCTTGTTTACATAGCCATGTGCGTGTGCATTAAGTGGGGCCGAGTCAAGTGAGAAAACAGTTGCCCTGGAGTTTAGCCCTAATGCTGTTTACGAAAATACTATTTTACACGTTTCTCCAAAACGTTACGGTGGGGACTGTTTAGGAAAACAGTGCTACTCGAGACTAATCACCTTTTTAGGTTTTAGGGGTTTAGGTGGTCCCTCCTCGTGGACCACTGCACTGTAAGTATTAATAAAATTATTTAAAGGTTACAAACAGAATTTGATCAAAATCTCTAACTGAAATCTAAATTCTTTGTTTGAAGTTTATTTTTGATGATGGAAGGATTGTGAAGGAAACAGGATCTTTCCGGACATTTGCCATCGTTCAGTGAAACGAAACACAGTACCTTTGCGTTTCGAGATCTGCAATCTAATCTCTTCTTCAGGAAAATAACTAAACAAACCTAAGTTAGACTCAGAGCGTGTCACAGTATATGTTTGGATCCTGACTTAGGCGTGTCACAGCACTCTGGTATGATTTATTTATTTTAACCTAATTTGTAATTATGTGTTACTTTATTTATTTTCCTGAAGAAGAGATCAGATTGCAGATCTCGAAACGTAAAGTTACTGATTTTTTGTTTCACTGAACGATGGCAAATGTCCGGAAAATCCTGTTTCCTACAATCTAAAGTCATAAATCATAGACGATGAGGCCTTCGGGTGTGCAAAGGTTACGTCACTTTACCATTCCTGAAACCGTACCTCTCAAACTGTTACAGAATTTTGATTGAGATGGTGAAGAACGCCACCTGCAATACTGAAAATTCACACCTTGCGTTTCTTGGGAACGGTGAAAATATTTGCTCGCCGTTAAAATAAGACAAGCCATAAATAACGGCAAGGCATGCATGGTGGTATTCTGGGAATTATTCACAGAAATCACGTTGTACGTTTGCAAGTCGAAGTGGCACGTAACAGATCGGACTGTATAACAAGGCGACCCCTGCCGAGCCTGGCCCCGCGATCTTGGACTTGCGCCAACCGAGAGCGGTTCTGTGCCTGCATTTAACCGGTTCACTTCGCAACCGAGACAATTAGTTACAGTAAATCCCGGACTGACATCGCTGCCATTGTCTCCCACATTCCTTCTGTCAGCGGTTGTGGTTCCCGCCAACTCGCAACACTCCCGCTAGGCGGCGCACATAACTGTAACGTGGACACAGATGTTACCACATCGATATGGATTAGTGACCCGCCAAGCCGACCCGGGAGACCTTGTAAGTACACCTCGGTCAAGAGAGATACTTGTGGCGCGCGCGGCATTCTAAGATTTCAGCGGCGGAAATCCTCTTAGACCTCGCCGGGGTGAATCGAGTGTAAGCTGCAACCCTGGGGGAGATATGTATACGTTTCATAAGACGCTGAAATGTGAGATGAGTATTTCCACCTGGTGTTGTCTTATCAACATCTCAATGACAGAACTAATCAAGCCAATCAGGTCAAATCAGTCAAAATTAATAAGGTCAATTAATGTAAACCCAGTGACCATAGAGATCATCTATTCTGAGTCTGATGATAATATTCACTTTCAAGGAAAACTATAGCAATTATCAAAATGGCAGCTAAGAGATTCCAAATGTTAGCAATAGTAATTACCGAACAATTACGGAGTGGTGAAGTGTTAGAAAGCAATCAGAAAGACAAAAGTCAACTTTCTTTCTCCAGAACAATTGGTGAAATTAACCTCCGACCTCCGATATCCCTGTAGGAACACTTTACTCTCTAGTAACATCCTTCTATAACTGTCTTGTTCTGCAATGACACCTTCCCGACCTGTACTTTCTCTGCAGTTGTTTCTTTCACAGGCCTTCACTTTTGCATCCAAAAATAGGCTTGCGATTACATGCATCTTCAAAGTAAAGGTCAATCACAGAGGTGTCTTTTGTTTGTCAGCTTTCTACGGACAAATCAAAACTATTTAGATAAGTACACATATCTTAAATAAATTAGAAGGTGATGGCAGATGTTCTTTAATAGGCATGTAAAAGAGGTATCCTTGTTCTTTAATTTGAATTAAGTTGTACCATAAAAAGTTTTATTATATAAGTAAAAAACAAAAGATCACCTTAACCGATTTAGATACATTGATAACAACCGGTTTTAATTAGTGTCTGGTATGAGCTTATTTATAGTAGTACTAAAACTGTTCGTTATATTGACAAAACTGTTAGCATATGAGGATTGGGATGATGTTGCATCATACATTCTTAACTCTACTAGTCGGGGATCCGAGCCAATTAAAATTGTATAAGCGCACAACCTGTTTTCCTTTAAATCGATAGAGAAATTTACTCTAAGAGAGAAATCGATGTAAAAGAGGCATCCTTGTTCTTTAATTTGAATTAAGTTGTACCATAAAAAGTTTTATTATATAAGTAAAAAACAAAAGATCACCTTAACCGATTTAGATACATTGATACCAGCCAGTGTAATTAGACTAATTACACCATCTAAAACCAATCGTCTGGCACATTTAAAAATGTTAAAGCTAATCAACTAATCAAATACATGCTCTGAAAGGTGAATCAAATACAGTTTATCTTGACTCACGGTGATATTACTATTATTTATTTATGTAGCTAGAAAAATATAGTTTACAATTTTAATTAACCCTTTTCATGTCCTCCCATTTCGAGCGCCATTCTACTTGCCATTTGTACTTGCGCAATAAATAGTTCTCTATCGACTTCAAGAACAACCAGATTGTGTGCGTGTGCAATGCTAATTGGCTCTCTAGTCAGACTGTACTGCCTGTGAGGTGAGGTGAGTAAAGAAACTGGTTAGATAAAATTGCACAAAAAAGAACAAGTGCAGGCGCGGTCAAAACAATAAATAGTCCGCCACACTCAGCAGTTAATTCATCTGAGCGTTGGCCGCCCTAACAAGTCTTTTTTCAGTTCCTTCAAGCAGTAAAGGGATGCAGACAAGAAAATAATAAGTGTCACTATAGGAACGACCAATCCAGTTAATTATCATTTAAAATGTTCATTGAAACTCACGCATGTTAGGCTTATTTAAAGAGAGTTCCTTTTATTTTAATATTTATGTTGTCTTTGGCAGAATGTTGTAACCCGCCTCCTTCCCAAATTACCTCACCTTTCCTGCGCATATTCCGTTGATTCACTAACCTCATAGTAAAAGTTACAACTTCAAACTGAACAATAAATGCCTGTCATCATATTGAAACTTATTAAAAATAAAATCTCATAGCATAGTACTAATTGTACTATTCTTGTACAAAATAGTCCAATATGTATAATATATGATCATCTATCACGGGATTTTGTAGAATAGTACGCCTAAACGATAGAGCTTACACCTACTAAGATCCAGTTACCGATCTGGAGTGGGTTGATCAAGATACGTGGTTATTTGTACCATAAAGTCCCAGTCGTTTATTTCCTTATCGTTCGCACTTCATGGTTTTCTCTTCCTTTATAGCTTTGTTTGCCTTAGCACCTGAAGTCGTTCACAACCGTCCAATCGGGCCAACCGAAAGGTCACCCATATCACACAGGAACTATTCGTTTTTTGGAGGTGCGCATCAAACGCTCGTTTAGCCTATGTCCAGTGTCGTGACCGGGAGCCGGACCGTGACCGTGACCGTGACGTAACACTGACTGGACCGCGACCACACACAAGACCGGGACCGGGCGGAGAGGCCGCGCATTGTGTCGAGATTAGATCGCTAGTTAATGGCCGGTTTTATGTGAGGTACAGTTAACATCCGCGAGACGGTGTCCCCTTTACCTTCTCTACGGGTAAGGACGGGTACGACGAGTAGCCTTGCTTCCGATTGACACGGATGTCGGATGAGGATATGACTTCCCTCGCCACTTCATTATCCTCGGCGCGAGGCGAGTTGCCGGCGGCAGCGGCTCCTTCTCAAAGTAAACAGAACTTTCATAGCCACGGGTGGCGATCGACGATTTTGTAAATGAGCCTTAATTGGACAGCACAATCGATCTCATGTAATTATTCTGGGTATCAATTTTGTACACCGCCATTTCAAACCTGCCTGCGTTCGATTTAGTCTTTCTTTTTTACTATCGCGCAACCATCGACTCTATGCCAGCTATCACCGAAAAGAATCAGATTCGATTCATAAATTATATCGCTCTAATTTATGCTCTTTTCCGTGATTCCATTACTCTTTCGAGTAACGTACGCGTATTAGGTACACGCGAGTATATGGAATGTAGAGATGGAGTAGTAGCGCTTTGGTTGGAGTTGGATGAAATGGAAAGGTATAATTTTTGTTAATTGTTCGAAGGAACATTGCGTGGGAAGAACGTGGACTACACGCCCACGCATGACGAAGGAGTGTGAAGGAAGTACGCTCTGGCAACCCGATGGGCGAGAGTTTCCGGCAACGTCAAGGTTATGTTGTTGCCCGGACAGAGTGACCATCATCTCTTGCACTGGCAAGTACCAGAGAGATTCATCAATCGCTCTCGTCATAATTTGTTTGTATTGGCGTATATAAGGGGGGGGGGGCTAAAAAGCCCCCTCCTGAACAACCCAGTGTGTCAACCCCTCAAAATTATTTCCTATGTACGTCACTGTTTGTTGGTAGCCACAAACTACTCGTGGATAGATGTCGTAGACTCTACATACCTCTAGTATACTCGGAGCACCAACGGATCTGCAATAAAATATTTATTTCAAACCACAAAGAAATTGATCCGATTGTTCCGAATTATTGACAATTTCGACTCTCGACTATAATGTTGATCCGATTGACGTGTTCTTTTCAACCAAGGCGAAGATTTCTATGGCACTGTCTATGATCATTGACAACGAATAACAAAGTGGATAAAGTGAGAATTTTTGAGATAACCAATCACTTTAAAATCTTCCAAATAATCAAGCATCTTTATTATTTGAGTTTTTGAATATTAAGGATATTGGAAAAATATACTAAAAGGCCTAAATATATGACAAAGTGTGTTGAAATAAACTAAAACGTTCCTATGATCTGTTACCTCAAATCGTATTACGAGTGTTTGTGTTTTCATTTAAAAATAATAACTCTAAAACTATTTCAGTCATAGTTTTGCAAGTTGGGTTAAATACTTATCACATTGTGACACAAAAACAAATAATAAACATAAATACAATGTTTTCTATAGTTCCGACGTTTTAAAATGTGTGTGTACAATAAAAAAAACTAATATAGAACTAAAAGTAGGTAAAGAATATCCTCCTAGTAGCTAAATCTTTTAAAACATACTAAACTTACCTTGTTTCTTATAACAATCATATTAAACAATGACAAAATCTTTTTAGTGATTATATACATTACAATTTCAAAGTAATTCATTTTGAGGTGATTCATAAATAAGGTTTATAAAGTTTATAATGTTTTTCTTTATTTATAGTTATATTGTAAACACATAATACTAGACGATTTATGTTTAACAGGTTATGGTTTATTTATATTGAAGGCATTTTACTTTTACTTTGGTTTTAATGAAATTTTACTTATTCTTAAGAAGGCCAAAAACTTTAAACTTAGGAACAATATTAATAATGCTAAACTTTCAAATTGTACTTAAACCTTTAATAGACATGATTAGGATATTGTTCTGCTATTTATACAATTTTTAATTGAATCTACGAAAATTTTTTTTAAGGTAGAACGGCCCGATATGTATCTTTACCTTCCGGGGAATCGAACCTACGACCTCTCGTTTGGAGAGCCATAACCTTACCCTAGACTCCCTTGATAAACCAGATGCAACGAGAGTCTCATGTCATCATACAAGATGCCCTGGTTTCCCCGAGAAGGAGTGCGTTGGAAGTTGCAAGGTGCATCGCCTTCATAATCACATTGGTGGGCGATCATGACCACTGGCTGCACCTTCTCCATCCCTGACAGAAGCTACTGGCGAGATACTAGTCAACTCGGGGTGATCAGTACTTGCATATCACCGGTATATCGTTTATATACTTATGGCATTGCTTCCTACATAACTGTACGTCTTGATTCTGTTGTAGCAGCCAAGGTGTTAACAACCTTACAGAAAGGCTAGAGTTGATGTAAGCACGTGTCCGGTACAGTCGCGGATACTAAAAATGGACTTTGACCCCAAGAGACCACCGTGTAGTCGCCGGACACATCTGCGGACTGTCAGTAAAGAGGCTAACTAACCGCAGAAGCGCGCTCTAATGAAGGAAGCCGGTGACTGAGCTGCGCCGCTAAGCGGTCGGTTGGGTAGAAAGTGCAGGCTGACTGTGTGTGTGAACTGAAGCCACGCCGCGAGCGATTCTATTGGCCCACTTCCCCATAGACACGTGGGAATCTGGCAACCATTAGGCGCAATTTGCATAGATCGGCCACTGATAACGATAGGCGTCATCCAAACCGATAGCGACAATGTGTCTTGGGAATGTTTCATTAATATTCCAACAATAAGTGATTCGAACTTCGTTTCGGGAAGTGACGATCATTGAAAGAAACATTTAAACTACAGAATAGGTACATCACAGAAATCTCACACTCTTCACAGTACCACCTTACAGCCAAGGACGTAGCCAACGAGGGGGTCCAAGGGGTGCAGACCACCCCCAAAATTTTAAAATTTTTTCAATTATTTTTTTAGTAAACGATTATTATTGTTTAATTAATTCAGTATTACTGACATGTACTTCTGAAACAAAAACAACAACAACAAAACGAGTCAAGAACTTTGTAAGGAACAAAATGGGGATTTACCTATGTCCACTACGGGAAAATACGGCGTCTGGACCCCACAACATTTTTCTGGCTACGTTCTTGCTTACGGCCAAACCTAGAAACTATAGTTGGCGGATGTTACTGTTGACTGATGGTACGTATGGGCTTTAGTTTAAACACTAATTTAAACATGTTGAGAAACATCTAAACAGCATCTTTAGTAGAGCCTTCAGCAATTTGGGTCAATAACATTGCACATTCCTAGAACAAATTGTTCATACATTTTATTTCGTACGAGATACTACGTTTTTCTTTAGAAAATGTCCACTTGCGTAAGAATAACTACTACTGCGAAATATAACATTTATTATATAATATGATAACTAACTAGTACATTTACCATAGTAACAGTTATGAAAACCATTAGATAAATACTAATAGCTTTTACTTTTTTGTTGAATATAATGTGATAAGTGAAACTACACTTCCCATGTTCATGTTCACAAGCAAGTGATGCTTCCTGGCCGAAAGGTAGGGACTTCGCGTTAGTGCACAATGGGAGATTGAACATATCGTGCTCTCGATCGCATTAGAGTGAGTGAGCCATTAGCCATTAGCTCTACTGCGCTTGTGCAATCTACCGTTCCAATACAACTCATATGATCAGATATCTGAATGGCTCGAATTAAGTGTTAAACCGAGTTGCCTGTTCTTAGCTCAACATAAATCACTATCTCGCAGTTTATTACATGCCATCAAACCTATATTACCCTCAGGTTTTATGGTAGATTTTACGAGAGTATAGTATTTCGTAGGGCAATGGTCCAAAGTAAAAGTACACAATTCCCGCATCGTAGTGCCACATAATTCATGTTCGAATTGGCTCGTATTAATTAATATTGCATGTAATTCTCCTTGCCAAGCAAGTATTTTTTGTCTGTGTTTAATACGTTTCTAGGTTTTATGAAAAATAAAACGCAGCCTTTATGAAACCATTAATGAACTGGTACAAATAAAACTATATTTACACTGATTACAATTTTATTACTACAAGAATTTCTGAGTCGACCGTGAGTGTAATCTACGTTAGTTATAGAAATTCCTATGAAGCATCGCACACTACAGCAAAACATAAAAAGTTTAAAAAGTTTCTAATTAATTGTTAAAATTTAATTATTTATGAGACTTGTTAAGTGCAGTAAGTATTTCTGATTTCAATATAATGTATTCAAATAATCTTGTGATGCAAAAATGTACTATTAAGAAAATAAAACTTCTTTGGGTCGACTGAGGAATAAACTACGCTATTTGTAAAATAAGTTAAGTTGAAAATTAATTTAGAGCCAACTGAAGTGAGGTAACTCTTTTTTAATTGACAGAGTTATTATGATTCAGTGTTCGTTTATTACTGTCAAAATAGAACGTGGATTTGTACATTGCACCTGGTGCATTCCACGAAAATAAATCCGTTATTTTTACAACTATACAAATGTTTAGATGTTATTAGTTGCGTTTTGGTAAAACAAGTCCCCTTTAATATATGCTTATTGAACAATACACTAATAGTGAAGGAAACAGGGGGTTTTCCGGACATTTGCCATCGTTCAGTGATATAATATAATCAGCAACACTGTTTCGAGATCTGAAATCCGATCTCTTCTTCATATAAATACTTACTTACTCCTGTGGCCACTCGAAACCCAGATGATTTTTGACCTCGCCAACAATGTCTCTACTGCTCTTCATATAAATGGGTAAACTAATATATGACTAAAATCTATGTTAAAGTAAATAAAACGTACCAGAGCGTTGTGACACGCATAAGTCAGGAACAACAGTAGTCATGTTGTGTGTCTATTTGGTTAGCCGATGATTGCAGACCTGTTGTGACCTGTAGTCTTTATTTAAGTTTTAATAAGTACAGTTTAGTTTTTATTAAGTTTACAGCAGTCATGTTGTGTGTCTATTTGGTTAGCCGATGAGTGCAGACCTGTTGTGACCTGTACTCTTTATTTCAGTTTTAATAAGTACAGTTTAGTTTTTATTAAGTGCATGTTTTAGAGTTAGTGTGCATGGAATAGACATACAACATGACCGTTGTTGTCCTGGCTTATGCGGATCGTAACGCTCTGGTACGTTTTGTTTACTTTATCCTAGATTTTAATCATGCATTAGTTTAGCCATTTACCTGAAGAAGAGTTCAGATAGCAGATCTCGAAATGTAGTGTTACTGATTGTGTTGTATCACTGAACAATGGCCAATGTTCGGAAAATCCTGCTTTCTTCCCAATCCTTTCATCGTCAAAAACAAACTTCAATTAAAAGACACTAATAGTATTAAGTAATATTACATTTATGTAACTATAATACTGACGTAACATTCACACTTAGCAGTACTTACTTCCACTCTAAGTTGACAAATTATATCATCATTTCTTGGCAATTATTTGTACTGGCCTTGGAAATTCTGAAACACCACACCTCCTGATATATAAGACATTTTGGAACTTAAAATACATTTTTATATGCTCTAGGTAAGACGGAAAAACATTAAGACGCAAATATTTACGTTTTATACTAAGGTGGAATGGGTATTCTCAGACGTAAAACATTACAATTTCGTAGGTTAGGTTAGGTTAGGTTAGATTAGGTTAGGTTAGGTTAGGTTAGGTTATGTTACGTTATGTAAGGTTAGGTTAGGCTAGGCTAGACTAGGTCAGGTTAAGTTAGGTTTGGTTATTTAGATGAATTTAAACATTTGTAAGAATCAATATAAATAATTTCCTTAGGTTATTTAGATAAATTTAAACATTTGTAAGAATCAATATAAATAATTTCCTTAGGTTATTTAGATGAATTTAAACATTTGTAAGAATCAATATAAATAATTCCAGTGGGACGATATTATTAAACCAGTGCTGGGACGTTTTAATATAATATTCAAAGCTAGGCACAGTATTCTTTATTATCCTTCGTTCTGGAATTTTAATTTCATGTTTTGACACACTCTATAAGGATTGCTTTATTATCTTTATAAACATAACCAGATGACTCGTACTTTATAACAAGAGGATAGATCGCTATAAATGGTAGGTAAGGTTTTGGCAACCAGGCTAGCTATTTGGCATCATGCTTTCGAATGCTCTTGGCTTCCCAAAGAGGAAAGCGAGGCATTCCTCTGACCACCCAGACCGGATGTGGAGAGCGACACGGCATTGAAAAAGAACTCATTGATTGCTGTTGGTGAAATCTTTTTGCAACCATGGCTACTGATGCGGATGGCGTCCGTTTATAGCCTGTTAGTTCCCTGAACTATCCACCTTTCCTCTTTTAGTACTTCCATTTACTTGAAGTAGTGACACCACCCTCTATTCATTTTATAGTGGGATTACATTTTCTATCCGGTTGCTGTAAACAGTTCCCTACATTAGAGATGGTCTAATTAGGTGAAATTCTGTACCTCATGATTATTTACAATTTAACATTACATTGTTAATTACTGTAAAATAGCACAAACAAACAACAATGCTAAGAAACTATTTTATGTAACAGTATGCATTGGCAAATAACGATATATTTCCATGTTAGTTGCAAATAGTCTAGTTTATTTGCACATTTCAAAGCTTGTCTACATAACGTTTTATTGTGAATGAAAACAGGCTATGTATGTTGAAATAATCTCCATGTTTAGGCCCTTCTTATTTATATCTTCACTTTAATAAATTTATAAGGAAACATTTTCAATTTAAGGCAAAAATTTCCAGAAGTGAATTTACAGGGAGGGCGATTGTATCGGGTGACAATGTGGACCTATACCATAAGATAAGTTCAACGACGGCTTTATAAGCCAATGGTAACAATTTATAGGCCAATTACCATTGATGACAACTAGAGGAGTCCTACAAGTGTTACACTGATTCAAATCACAAAAATATTGTCAATTGTTAAATTGCCAGAGTGCAGTTTCCATTGCCAATCTACACCGCTTCACCACCGAAATGAGAACTGGACATCTTTACGAGGCTTGATGACGTAAGCCAACCCTTAATTTACTGTCAGACAAGACGCCACCTTTTACACCTCTAATTATTCAGAGTGTAAAATATCATATGTGCAGCCAACATGGTGAGCACACAATCCAGTACGACAATATTTACGTTTCACTAAAGAAAACCCTATATTTCAATGTCTGAGACTAAGCTTTAATCACTTTATAAATAGGTTGAAAATTCCTAATGATAATTCTAATTTAGTAGCTGAAACTTCTGTAAACTTCCACATTAAGATTCAATAGAACAACTCTTTTATATTTTGCCGCTCACAAATGTATCGAATTTCTAAAAATGAAAGCCATATTCGAATTGCGAAAGAAATTTTTGTAGACTCAAATTTAACTCAGTGAATCGACAATTTTATAAATAATTTATTTATAATAAGTATGAAATAAAAATACGTGTTATATATCTATAACATTACAATACTACAACACACCTACAACATTCTACTTTTTTGAGGGAAGTGACGAACTTTTCGCAGTAATTCTATTGTGGTTTCTGTTTTAAATCTCTCTTAAATTAAATCAATTTTTCAATAAACGAAGATTGGTAGAAATAAATATCTTCTATACGTTGATTCCACCCAATTCAGCGTCCGATTGTAGTTGGAATTTTACATGTCTTCAATCTCATTCTTCTTTGCGGATACATTAGGCAGAAGTTAATGTATTTCTTAGTGTCGTTGAAGACATTTAATTTGAAGTTTTACTCAATTTGTACTAATTTTAAAACATTTTAGTTGAGCTCCACACCACATTTTAGGATGAAAATTAGTTTGAAATTCATCAAGACCAACCACACGGTGGTATTAATTATATTAATTAATTATTAAAATTATCTCTGATGCGCTAATGGGATTTATGGGACAACCGGTTTTACCGGTATTGGTACGGTGTGAAGTTGAACGTCCCATACCTGAGGGTTACCACATTCTCGATGGAAACGTTCTTAATAATCTTGAAAGGAATCATAAAAATCATTAAAGAAATCACACTGCTTAAATGAAAAAACCTGGACAACTTATAAGCTTAGGTTCAAAGAGTAGCAATACGTTTATTTACGTTATGTTGTGTATGGGCCTATATGTCCACTTCTATGTATTTTCTGGGTATGTAAAAAATAAATTCAACATTCCATTATTCATATTTGTAAGTAGAGAAGAAATTGATTGAATACAACAACATTTACAAGATTCGTCCATCGAACTAGAGCGTATGTGAGACACATCCGGAAATGCCAGTCTGCACCCGCCTTGAAACGAAAACGAATTCAGAAAAAAAACACATACAAAAAAAACAACAAAACACTGCTGTAATGACCACGAGATCTTCCTGTCAAAATTTAATTGCCTCTAGATTCTCTAATTTAAACCGAATTTGGCACTAACATTTTGTCGTGATGACTAATTTGTTTTTTAATAGTTTATATTATCACTTTTTAAATTGTTCGCTGATTGCTATAATAATACTTTGTTTGAGTGATATATACTATTTTTGCTCGTTATTTTTGTTATTATTTTTTTGTCTAACATAATTTAATTTTTATATATATATACATGTTGCTAATATTAGTAATTTTTGGCTTCTTTGGTAAAATTAAACATACTAAGTTTCTTTCTTGTACTGTGATAGTCATAGCTTAGCATGTATTAAACATTTGTTTGTAAAATGGTGTATACCGTAAATAAATAATAAATGTTTCACCCAACGAATGTACAGTATAATTCGTTGGTTTCTCCATATCCATCATATACATGTGAATTTGAATCTCTCACAACGCACTAATAACAGCCAAAATTAATGAACCGGATTGACTTATCCATAGTATCCATAGTTATCAGTAGAAATCGATACGATAAATACTGAAATACTGTTTCCCTCGTATACCACAAGGATACAGCATCAAGTGCATCGGCTAGTACGCCTTAGTATGAAATAATAAACTTTTAGCAACTTTTTATTTGACGTTTAAGAATTCGCTAGCTTTACTGAGCGTGAGGACGCTGATGGATTAGAACAATGGTATCATACAATGTTGGTGAGTAAATTACCATTCTTAGAGAAAACGAGCTTGCAGTTCACTGCAATATATTTTTAAACCATTATTATATTATTGAAACAATATTAAAAAAGGGTGAAAATATTGGGTTTTGTGTGACCTCCGATAACACTCTAAATCGACCTCCAAAATATTCCTGGTAAATATTGTAAATAGCGATTAGCACCACGTACTCTAGCCCGGAAATTATTATGAATCCCAAAATATTAGGAATGAAATCTGAATTGAACAAAATGCCCACCTGATTATAACGAACAAGGGGAATAAGGGTGAATCGACAGTGATCAAAGACCATTTTTACAAACGAATATTCTTAACGGTATAGATCTCAATATCACCACGAATTTTTGCGTGGTACTAATTAAAATTACGAGAAGGTAACTTATAAAAACTGTAGAGGATCTGTACGAATGCCATCGACATCAGTGCGAGCCGCAACAGTAGCTTCGGTGTTGCTACGGCATTAGCTTTCAGAGCTGCAACATTAGCTTCGGTGTTGCTGCGGCATTAGCTTTCAGAGCTGCGACATTAGCTTTGGCGTTACCGCGCACTGTGGTCAACCCTACGAATGGGCAACATCCCTTGAGTAGTACCTATCAGATACTCGTAATGAATAAACATGTCCCACCCGTCTCAGTAGGAAGAAGGGTAAATTTCACGTGTGGCCGCCATGTCTAAATGTCGGCACTGAAGAAACATTAATAATTTAGATGTTTAATTTGCACAACACTGATGGGACAATAGCTCTCAATGTTGACTTGTTAATATAATCTTAACACTTTCCAACATTTAGAAACTCCATAATCTTGAAACCTTACAAGACCAAAATTGTTTTAACTATACACATTTCTTTGTAAAAACGGGGAATTGATTTAGTTACAACTAATCTGAAATTATGTTTGCAAACTTAACTTTATAACGGTTCAAATGAATATTTCTATAACTTTAAAAGGCTATCATATGGAAACCTTAAGGAGTTTTCAAAAAAAAAGAAAAATAAAATAAATGGGAATAAATTTTGATTAAAATGCCATATTTTGACCTATGATATGAAACGCCCAGGATAAAAATGTTGCGTAAATGATATTGGCCGCCATATTCAACCATTCTATTGGTTAAGGCTGGATAACGAACCCAATCACGCTATATATAAATACTGTCTCTGTACCGTCTAGTATTAATCTATTAAGAACTACGGTGATCATCGTGTTCTCAATTAATTATTACCGCAATGTTTGCATACTAATTAACACACTGTGCGTCTTCTACCTGGAAATCTAACGGGTTATCTAAAGACAAGTAAGGACAGACACGATTGTAAATGACTTGAGAATTCTAAACACTCATATGTTGCGCGCTATTATGCATAATAACTTATACAACAATTTCTTTACCAAACTTTGAATGACCGCTATATTAAAGCTTTAGGAGGTATCAACAAAAGTTAAAGAATAGACATTATTTATAATCACCTAATTTGTATGTATTTTTGTCGATCTTGGGAATTAGTTGAGTTACAATTTTTGCTCTAACGCGAATGACCGCCATCTTCAAGTTTTTTATCGATTAAGACTGACTAATGAACTCACCCGAGCTATTGCAATTAACCACCTTTTGCTAAGTTTAATTGGGGTATTTTAAAAATTACGGCAGTTATCGTTTTTACATATTTGCGTTATATTGCATCAGCCAATATATACAGTGTGCTTTAAAAGTCCCGGGACGGTTAATAATTAATTGTTTAACCGTTTATCGTAAAGCAATGAGACAGTATATCAATATTACCCATTAAAATCTAATTTGTTATACAATTTCCAGGTTTTTATCTCATATAGGGACGGCCCGCAAGGAGTCAGAAGAAAATCTTCAACTAGAGCGACAATTTGATGTTCATCTCGACCTATGCTCTAGTTTAAGTTTCTCTTCTGACACCTTGCGGATTCTCCCCCTGATGAGATACAGACCTGACAATCGCATACAAGTTGGATTTTTATAGGTAATATTGATATACCAAATCCTCATTGCTTTACAAGAAATGGCTAAAAGTTACTAAACTGTTCCGGGACTTTTCAAACACACTGTATAGGCCTATACATAAATACAAATATATATCCGGATCGTAGTAGTTTTAGATAGAGGGAATCATGATCAGGTAAAATGCCAAAATGGTATACCAAAACCTAATAAATACCATGTATATGTGATAAACACTGAACTTGTTATTTTAATACTCTATATACAGCACTACCGTGTGAGGTTGAATAAAATAAATAGTGCAAATATTACAAGGTACTTAGTACCACATGTCACGTAACATGCTTCGCTGAATTTGCTAAATTTCAACTTCATAGATCAGCAGGAACACAGGTAGACTGACAGAAAAGACAGAAGAGTAATTTTTCCAGAACCTTCAGTGATGGTTAAAAAAAAAAAATTGAAATTTTGAAATTTATACATCAATTCATTTTAGAAATACCGACCCTGAGTTATGTTATCTCAATCAAACCCCATAGATGGACATGCATTGTCACTAAACTCTTATCTTGTCTATTTACAAAAAATTAAATCCAACACAAATCATTCAAAATTAAAAAGTAGGTTGGAAGAATATTTAATGACAAACGCATTTTATTACGTGGGTAAGATCCTGGAACATATCAACCGACATTGTCAAAGGCAAAAGATGTGGGGAGGTGAACGGTGTGCGACGTTGTGTGGATGTGAAAGATTTTAAAATATGTGTGTATCATTGTTAAAATTTATTGAATACATTTCATATTTTTGTACTTTTATCTTTTAGTTTTTTACCTATTTTTGTGTAACTTGAAATGCTTTATACATGACGAAGCTTATTGGCAGAAAAATAAGGTTAATGACGTATGTCATACAACCTAAAAAATTGTTAAATTAATGACAATAAAAAAATTATTCAATTGAATAGAAGTAAACTGATTCAACAGAATATCGACGGACCTGACAAGGTGTAACGAAAGTCTTCCTAACTAATCCACCAATAATATCACATGTTAAAATATATTCTGTGATTTTCGCGTTCATAAGACAAATGTAAAAATGTTCGCTAACGCATAGTGCATAATTTAAAGTGTAAAGATCACGTCGTTTTCGAGTATCTTGCGGATATACAGACAAAAATTGACGTTTTCAACCTTGGAGTGTGTGCCAACAAATACTGTAAGCATACAAGAGTGTTTACATCGATAACTCTAATTCAAGTATTTTCAATAAGAGACAAATCGTTACTCATAAATGGAAAAAGTGCAAAATAATTTATTTTTCGATGCACAATAAATTCTTACGCAAATTCCTCTTGTATTTTTACGTTTTATAAAAATCAATCAATTGCCAAAACGCAAACTATTTTAAATAGTCTACATAAAATTGATATTTTGGAATACTGTAGTAAGCTTAAAATTTAAATTCTTGTTCTTTTAAAAGGTACTATGAAAAATAAGATATGACTTCTTGAGTTGGAAAATATCAAAGCTGACACAATAACCTTAACAAAGATTTTACAAATTTTGCCTTCTACATTTCTAAGGATTTATAGTCACGTTTCCCTCTCCAGTTTCCAACGAACTTTTCTTCTCGGACATTTTGTAGAATTGCAATATAACGTGAGCTTATTCAATTCTTTTGGACGCGTATTTAAATTTGTAGTCGAAGCGGAAAAATCAAATAAACCCACTCTTCATAATTATCTAGACGCGAGATCGGCTTATGCTAATGATGTCACTGTAACTTTTGACATTGATCCTTTGGGAATGTCTTGCGAAATGTCTTTGGTGTTGGAGCGTCCCGCCTCGATTCATCTTCATCTAAAAACGCTTTTCGAGCAACTTTGAAGATGCGCCTAATTGCTTGAGGTTATCAGTATTCTACCCATACCTTTTCTATGGATTAGTTTTGTGGGGAGGTTGCACAAACACGAACTTTTCCAGATTGTTTTCCATTAAAAAAAGCAGAATAATTGCAAGATTGCAATGGAGAGAGTCGTGTAGGCTAGTATTTAAAAATGTGCAGCTGTTGACACTTCCCTGCCTCTACTTTTTGGAAGTTTGTCTCTTTTTTAAGTACAAATGCGAACATTTAAGAAGTAGTAATTTACACTCTTGTGAAACCAGAGACAGGGACAATTACCGCACTACGAGACACAGGGTGGTAGTTCATGAACGCCTTCACAGGCAGGCGCTCAATTTCTCAACAGATTGCCAAATTCCATTAAAAGTTCAAATATGCCCAAGGCATTTAAAGCTCGTCTGAAATCAGCCTTAATCCGAGCAGCATTTTATAATACAGACGAATTTTTAACACACGATTGGGAGACCGCTGAATTGGCTGACTGACACTGCGGCTATAGTGAACAAATTCAAATGAACGAGATTAAAAATGGAAACTAATGTATGTATGAATGAGTCCAATTGTCGTGAATGAATGGTAAATTTTAGTTGACACATAACACTGACAATAGCAGTACAATTTTGTACATTGTTTACGCAATAAAATACTTATTATTATTATTAATCTTTCTCAACTCTTCATTTGATCAAAAACGAATTCAATCTTAAATTGTTATGAATGTATTTAGTATTTATTTAAAGAATGTTTTGCAAATATCATGGATTAAAAATACTTTTGTGGAAAATTATTTCACGAAGAATATTTATTTGATTGGCTACCTGTAAGGTGACATTATTTCCTAAATATTACTGACCATCGAAGAAGATGGAGGTCGCTAGGACGCCGAGGAGGACCACCACAACGACACTGATAGGATGAGCGGGAGCATGCATCTCTGTGCCCGGCGCGCGAGAGACTGACACACCGCTCTACTCGCCGCCACCGCTTAACTAGGAGACGGGAAAAAAGTGCTCACTGGTTGGTCGCTTTGGTCGCTTACCTTTCCATCCAGGCACGTTCGATGCCCCTATTGCACTCCCAGTACGTCCGCAAATTGGTTTGTAATTGTAAAAACGGATTCAGAAGAACAAACGCATGCAATTTTTTGTAGTTGGTCAATTTGTGTGGATCGGGCTTCCTCGCTATTGCAGTTTTTTTTTTTTTTTGCAGTTGAAGTTAATTGTAACTGTGCCATTGTTTCCAAGTAGTTCAATAGAGAAAGACCTTCATATGTTGCTGAGCTCCATAGTAACTAGAACTATGCATGTATAATAATAATTTTTATTACATTAAAAAATTTACAAAATTGTACTACAAACGTCATTTTATAATATTGATTAACTAAACTAATCCTATCTTAAGTTATCACTGACACAGTCAATGCCGCATATTAATGTGTGAACCTAACAATATATTAGTACTTTGCACGTTTCACATAAGTACCAGAAAAGGAGAAATAAAATAATAATAAATTGCTAATTTTTATCCCACTGGCCCATCGTAAACTCATCAACACAGTTAAATGCCTTTGGCAACAAAAAGTGTCTTAATTGAGACTTGAATTGTTTGGGTTCATTGATTCATTTGAGATCTTCGGGGAGCTTATTGGTATCATGACTGCGGCAAGTGTTCTTCAAATATAGCCATTCTATGCTGATCATTTCTGGTTATTTCTGCCTCTGGTCTCGTACTGGTGGACGCCCCTGCCCTGACTATTTGAATCAGCAGTACAGACAGGGTGACATCGAGAATATAGAGCCTGGGTAAGGCCAACCAACAATCCGAGCTCCCCGAAGGCAATTTTACACTACTATGGGTTTTAATTTCGAAATTAATATAACAACTTTCTTATGAGTTATAAATACTCTATCAAATTTGTATTTGGAACAGCTGCTCCATAGTCCCAAACCGTAGGCCAAATGTGGATGTACTAGGCCATAATAGACTGTCTCCAGTACATTGGACGAGCGGAACATTGATACATTGTGTAAGACATAAATGTCCACTTGGGAGTGGACTTTATTTTTTTTATTTTTTTTAGCATTCCCAAAAGCAGCTGCACGGCCTACTTTCTTTGGTCTGCTCTACCCAATACACCTTACAACACAAGTTTGTCTTTTTTTCCTTTTCCCTTTTTTCTTTTACAATTAGGTCAGTCTGAAGGCAGTACGTGGATTAATAGCAAGTTTTAAGCTTTCGTTGGGATCTATGTTTAGCTTTAGTTGTTGAATGATTTATGTAGGTTGGCTTCCTGACTATATTTCTATAGTCAGTTTTTTTTTGTTATCTCATTGCGTCTTGAAGACTGAATACTGTCTCGTAAGCTGTAAGTTTTTTCGGCTCTTATATTTTGTTCTTATTGTATTCTTCATTATTTTAGATATTTATTGTTGTGTTTTGCTCTTGAATAGGTTATCTTTTTTGTCTCGTTAGAAGCGTAATTGTTGTTATTTTCCTAGTTCTCTTCTGTTTTAACTTTGGTCCTCTAAGGTTTCTACCGGCTTCAGGTTTTTAGCTGAACCTGGCCAAATTTGTTTAGGAAAGTGTTAACCATTCTAGTGTTCCTTTGTATCATTCAACGGCCAAATAATTTCCTTTCTCTGCTAATTTTATACAATATTTTGCGCTTTATTAATGTCTTTTGAGATCTCAAACCAACAATTAATTTTCTTAAGTTTAAGTTTAATTTAGTATGGATCAATAGAGAAAGTTAAGATTTAAACGTTATGTACACTTATCCCACTAGCCACAAATTTTTTCTCAGTGGAAGGCAGGGGAGCAGAGTAGTGGTAATTTGTTGCTATTTTTGCCAGTACAAAGGTTTTACCTTTGTTCTCTTTTTAATTCAAGATTAGGCCTTTTTTATATTATGATGGATGTCAAGTGTTCGGTTTTAGAATTTCGCTTAGGGATGGTTTTTTTTATCCTTACTATTCATCCTATCTAAAAAAAAAGAAAGAATATATATTCGTAATATTAGTCTCCTGGTTGATTTAAGGCGTTCCACTCAACAATTCAGGGTTCCATTTTGGTGCCTAAGTGGCCCTTGGGTTCCGAGTGAAAATACTCGATTGGTAGTGACTTAGGAAATGCCAGTGGGTGTGCGCACTTATTATTCTTCCCAACCTTACTGAACACCTTCTATTTAGGCCTTGACCACCAATCGTATTGGGTACTTGTGAGAAGGAATAAACCCATCCTATTTTCAACACTTTAGACCTTATTAAATAATGGTAGCTATCACACAGAGTACAAAACTCCTGTTCGTTTAACTTACCACCACTAGGTTTCTCCTTCCTCCTCTTTAAATAGATTTTTATCTTCTTGATTGGAGTGGTCAGTCGGAACGGATGCTAGCCGTTACGCTTCTTGAGCTATTCGCAGCCGTGCAGGAGATCCATACTGTTATGACTTCTAGCTTTTTTTGACGACGGTGTTTTGAACCAGCGATACGTTTTTTGTCGTTTACATTCTCTCCTTCCTTTCCTTATGCCTTAACCTGTTGAGAGAGTATTTTTTTTCTTTCACTCCCCGGGGTAGAGCGGGAGGATGTGGCGTCTGCGACTTTTATTTTTGTTGGCCGGTAATCGGGACTTTTTTCTATTCTCGGCCACAGCTAAGCATGTCTGCGATTGCTAACCTCTTTGCTAGTTGCAGCTGTTTGGACTACTGGACTACTCTTTACGTGTTGCTTTGCCAAGTTTATTCTGTAAGAGGTTTTAGCTTCGTCTTGTAACCAGCGCCGAATAAAGACGTCCTTTGGTTATCCAGTGGACAGAGAGATGTAGTTTTGGTTCTTCAAAGCCGACTGCCCTGCTGCCTATAGGTCCCGGCAGTGTAAGTCCTCGCCTTCCAGAAAAGGTCGACGTAACTCACAGTTGTATATTAAGGTCCAGTAATGCTTCCAAATCCAGTGAGCCAACCATTAAAAACCTTTTGTTTTGCCTATTGCAACAGCCGAATTGTCCTCATGGTGGCACAAAATGTCCACTTAGCTTCATCGAACATGACTCCCAGAGCAGAAAACTACTACCCGTTCCAAATTGTATAAATATTCTAAATAACGCGGCTTGTAAAAACGATAACTGCTCCCAAAAAAGCCAACAGGAGTTGAAACTTGGTACAAACATTGATATTATAAATATAAGAATAAGACATTTCCTATACTCCATGTTATTACAAATTTGCTTGTATCTCTAATGGATATCGATTACATATCGCCAAGGCCTGGAGAAAGAAATTCTTAAACTAGTTCAAATTAGGTAAGAATATTGACCTATAAATATTTTGGCTATAGTCATTGGCCAGCTTAGTACACTGTTTGATCTAATATGACGGCCTTTACAAAATTCACACTTCATTTATTAATGTACAATTTCTGAGAAAATTTCTATTTCTGTCGGTCTGTCCGCATGATATCTCGAAAATCTATAGGCTGGAAATTGTGTACGACGCTTCACTTCTATACGAGGCATACTGAGTTCGATTATAGTGCATGTCCACTCCATATGATCTGGCTGAGCGTTAGCGAAAATGTATTGCTCTATGGGTAACAATGGTAAATTATTAAACCATTAAAAATTATTATGTGTTAAAAAATTATTAAACACAATACATTAATAAAAGATATATACATGTGACATAGTATTAAACATGTAACCTAACTACCACACCAAGTCCAACATAATTTAATGGTAACATGATTTAATTTCAGCATAATCTTGTGCTGTTGTACCCTCCCTGTCTCACCGGAATTGTTATTATTTAAACACTGACATGAAACCCAATTTAATAAATATAAATGTAAATGTAAAATGAGCCAAGATATCTCGATAAATATTTCATGTGTAAGCTTAAAATTATGTGTTCTATGATGTATTTCCAACCATAGGACTTGGCTAAGCATCGTTCAATAGGCTGACACAATTTCCCTTTAGTTTGCCCAGGATGTAAAACATGTTTAACGCATGATTGTGTATCGTTCTGTAAGTCAACAATGAAGTGAGCTATAGAAGACTGTGGTGTATAACGACAAGTGGTGTGGCGCACTCCTATCTCGTAAATAACGCGATACACGTTAGCCAGTAACAGTACCTGCGGGTCGTCAACCAACCATTAAATAAAGCAAAACCCAAACACTGCTCTTATTTTATACAATTATACAAATATTGTACTAAATTGTGTGTAGGAGCCATAAGTCAACAATGAAGTGAGCTATAGAAGACTGTGGTGTATAACGACAAGTGGTGTGGCGCACTCCTATCTCGTAAATAACGCGATACACGTTAGCCAGTAACAGTACCTGCGGGTCGTCAACCAACCATTAAATAAAGCAAAACCCAAACACTGCTCTTATTTTATACAATTATACAAATATTGTACTAAATTGTGTGTAGGAGCCATAAGTCAACAATGAAGTGAGCTATAGAAGACTGTGGTGTATAACGACAAGTGGTGTGGCGCACTCCTATCTCGTAAATAACGCGATACACGTTAGCCAGTAACAGTACCTGCGGGTCGTCAACCAACCATTAAATAAAGCAAAACCCAAACACTGCTCTTATTTTATACAATTATACAAATATTGTACTAAATTGTGTGTAGGAGCCATAAGTCAACAATGAAGTGAGCTATAGAAGACTGTGGTGTATAACGACAAGTGGTGTGGCGCACTCCTATCTCGTAAATAACGCGATACACGTTAGCCAGTAACAGTACCTGCGGGTCGTCAACCAACCATTAAATAAAGCAAAACCCAAACACTGCTCTTATTTTATACAATTATACAAATATTGTACTAAATTGTGTGTAGGAGCCATAAGTCAACAATGAAGTGAGCTATAGAAGACTGTGGTGTATAACGACAAGTGGTGTGGCGCACTCCTATCTCGTAAATAACGCGATACACGTTAGCCAGTAACAGTACCTGCGGGTCGTCAACCAACCATTAAATAAAGCAAAACCCAAACACTGCTCTTATTTTATACAATTATACAAATATTGTACTAAATTGTGTGTAGGAGCCATAAGTCAACAATGAAGTGAGCTATAGAAGACTGTGGTGCGGGTGCGCACTCCTCGTAAACGCGATAACGTTAGCCAGTAACAGTACCTGCGGGTCGTCAACCAACCATTAAATAAAGCAAAACCCAAACACTGCTCTTATTTTATACAATTATACAAATATTGTACTAAATTGTGTGTAGGAGCCATAAGTCAACAATGAAGTGAGCTATAGAAGACTGTGGTGTATAACGACAAGTGGTGTGTGGCGCACTCCTATCTCGTAAATAACGCGATACACGTTAGCCAGTAACAGTACCTGCGGGTCGTCAACCAACCATTAAATAAAGCAAAACCCAAACACTGCTCTTATTTTATACAATTATACAAATATTGTACTAAATTGTGTGTAGGAGCCATAAGTCAACAATGAAGTGAGCTATAGAAGACTGTGGTGTATAACGACAAGTGGTGTGGCGCACTCCTATCTCGTAAATAACGCGATACACGTTAGCCAGTAACAGTACCTGCGGGTCGTCAACCAACCATTAAATAAAGCAAAACCCAAACACTGCTCTTATTTTATACAATTATACAAATATTGTACTAAATTGTGTGTAGGAGCCATAAGTCAACAATGAAGTGAGCTATAGAAGACTGTGGTGTATAACGACAAGTGGTGTGGCGCACTCCTATCTCGTAAATAACGCGATACACGTTAGCCAGTAACAGTACCTGCGGGTCGTCAACCAACCATTAAATAAAGCAAGACCCAAACACTGCTCTTATTTTATACAATTATACAAATATTGTACTAAATTGTGCGCAGGAGCCATAAGTCAACAATGAAGTGAGCTATAGAAGACTGTGGTGTATAACGACAAGTGGTGTGGCGCACTCCTATCTCGTAAATAACGCGATACACGTTAGCCAGTAACAGTATCTGCGGGTCGTCAACCAACCATTAAATAAAGCAAAACCCAAACACTGCTCTTATTTTATACAATTATACAAATATTGTACTAAATTGTGCGCAGGAGCCATAATTTAAAGCGTTTCACCGGTACTCCAGACATGCACTATAGCTCATTAGACTTTATAAACAGTCGGGGTTTTAAATATTCTTGAATGATTGATGTAGACGTAACTTGATTTACTGTTGCGCCAATATGCCGTATATAATGCACTTGCTATTTAACAATTAGCCTTGTTTGCTATCATTAAAATACTTTATATTTACCATTGTTCAGTTTTGTAACCATTGATCAGTTTTTATAACAGTTTTGGTTGTAAATTACTCTGATAAAACTGTGTGTATCAAACCAAATGTATTTAATAAATTATGTATTGTATTTGATACGTTGTTAATACTTCTTGATTTGTTAAATTCGTGTTTACAATCTAAAGCGCCTATAAATCTAAGGGGTGGATTAATAATTTTGTTCAGTCATTTTTTCAGTTTCTTTATTAAGAACTAATTAAGGTCTATTAAGTTTCTTATTAAGGTCTACTCATTAATACGAGACCTAAAATGGCTTTTTTAAGCCATTCGCATCTTTCCATGTTTTTCAGAGGATTTGGTGGATAATCTTGAGAGTAAAGATAATTTTCCGTAGTGTGCCGTAATCTTAATAATTAATTAGCCTACATCTGTAATGCTGATGCCGAGCGGTCTAAGACGTCGGACTTTGGATCTAAACTACAGAATGATAGTCTACGTTCAATTCCTGTCTATGACTATAGAGCTTTTTATCAGAACCACTAACCTTGCAGTTTATTGACTTTCGCCCTTATTCTCTTTGATAAGATCATCGCACAGTACAGTGGGTCAAAAGGAGTGGCAGAGCAAGAGTTTCAAGGAGGTCGGCACTCCTTAAAAAATATGTTTGTATGTCCTGTCGAAATTTGTTTTTAAGCACTTTTTAGTCTCTAAAGGCAAACAATTATTACTTGAGGATATATATATATATATATATATATATATATATATATATATATATATATCCATCATGTGCGGGCACAAACCATTAATCTATACTTTAAAATAAAACCGATATTTTATTGAAGATTTTAGTATAGAAAACACTTTACTATACTTTGTAATATAATTAGCATACTTACAATATAAATCATTAAAAGCTACTATCATGTTTACTAACATAATTTTTCTTTTCCACCATTCAGCGACCAGTTATTTACACCTGTCTCAATGTTAAAGTACATCTTACATTGTTTGCTCCCAATTTATAAACATGCAGTGTGAGATCTGACCGCATCTGAGCGCGTTAATGCATTTTAGCTAATTGGGAGATTAACGTCTAGCGCAACTATACGACTGTTAATAGACGGAACGATATTACCAGCAGAGCTGCAGGTTTTGCACTTTATTACACTTCTTACTCTTCCCTATCCACAGAGTAAGGGGAACAGTACACGTACGAGTTGAGTCAATTCAAAAACGCCCAATATTGTGCGTGGCAGTTCCCTTTACCATTCCAGTGTGCTCCATTCTCCGTTTTATCATCTCATTTTCTGTTTATACTTAAAAACATAAAATAAATATTTAAGACAGATCTAAATAGATTAAACTATCTGGATTGTCTGTTCCTAAATACGAGTACTGCTTGCAAAAATTGTTAACAATATTGTTAAGTTATCAAAATTCATTGAACAAAGACAATGTTAAAGGATCTCAAAACACAAGATTTGTATTGGTTATGTTCGCTAAGGATATCAAAATAAATTTTTTTATTTGAATGTTTCCCCAATGAAAACACTCAAACAATAAATTTTACGTGACAGTATGACGTATATCTCTGTCCGTGACATGGATGCATGATGACTTTCACCAATAGAATCGATTTGCGATTATCAATAACCGATCGTGTGAGAAAGTGACAAGGTCTGGCCGAGCGGCTGGACCCGTTGCTGGGGCCATGTGGGATCAGGAAAGTGGGAAAGCATGAGTCGGCAGTAGCCGGCTCCCGCCTGCATCTCCACACGCATAGAAAGCGGAGAAAATGCGGGAGCAACATTGAAGTGCAATTAGTGATCGTGACCCGCTTCTCACATTTGGCAATGTTTTCTTTATCACAGAAACGTCTCATTGTGTCCTGGGCCGCACGACCTCTTTCTGCTCCCGCCACAAAGCTCGGTTTAATGTCGAGACTGGACGGTTGGGCTGCAGCAGTTGCAGTCTGCAGTCTGCAGAGACTTGAACGCCGGGACCAGGTCACTCGGCTCGTCCGAGATCATAGCCAATACTGTTCTTACAGTATTGGCTATCAATAACCGACTTACGCCACGTAATATGATAAAACTTAACACTTAAGTGACTTAATATGACTCATGACTTAATATGAGTTCCCTGTAGATGTTCTTACAGGGAGAACGTCTTATAGATTTCTATTCTTCTCATCAATTTATACAACTGCCTCACTGAATTCATAATTCCTATTCATATTCCACAGTGTCGCGTAACAGACCTCGCTGAGGTGGCTTGAAAAAGTTCAAATCTAAAGCTTATTTCATTCCCGAGATGTTCTACGGGCAGATAGACAGTCAGACAATCATACAGAAAAGAAAAGTTTGCATTCCCGGAAAACTAAAGAGAAACGGTTTCTGCCTACCGAGTGATAGGCGTCAATGACGCTCAGCCAAATTACATAGTTGGACATACAATACCATACAAGTCATTCTATTGTATGAGGAAAAGTTTCATACAAAATTTAAATTCATCTGATTAAGGCTTTCTCAGGGTATCTTTCCACATGATTTATTCAAATTTGGTTCATCGAGTTAGGTTCAATAGTGTTCACATAATGAAAGTTCCAGTGAGCTAGAGAATGTACAGAACTATAACTGTGTGCTGAATTCAAGTCACCAACTTTACATACGAACTTTGCTTTGAATATGTCATACGACTGCAGTCAGTTTGATTACAAATGTATTCATTCTGTTATTTTCTTGTTGCCATCATGTTTACCCATAACACAAAGAAAACCAAACGATAAACCAAATCCCATTGGGTTACAAGTACTTTCATCAAACTCATCGTTGCCTATATGTATAAAAATAAAGGTTCATGCAAACTTTCAAGTCTGTAGGTCAGCCCTTTTTTGAGATATTGTGTGCACAGCCAAGAAACAGACAGGAATGATATTTTTCTAGCTACATGAGTAATAGGTTTCCTATAAGACACGCCGACAAAAGATAACGTGTTAAAACTGAAGGAAAAAGTATATTTTTAGCATTAACACCTTTTATTGGCTCGTTTATATAAAAGGAAATCAAACATACCCGACTGTTTAAAAATTTATGAACTATATTGAAGTACAAACAGATTTCCTGTGGCCTTCAACATTGTCAATCGTATATTAGCCAGTGTCTGATCAGAAAATAAAGTAAATGGCCGAACCGTTTTCTTGGTTTTGGTATCAATCGACGGAAACTTTTTTTGTTAGACATTTGAGAGTAACAATTGCATATTAAATCTTAAATTTAAATAATGACGAGCAAAACGGAAGAGGCGACAGTCGAGCGGTCACGTTGATCGGTTTTCACATCTGAGTTAGAGATGGATAGGTTCAAAGTCTGTATCTGACTGTAGCACTTTTTATCAGATTCTGTCTATCTGATACTGTATCGAGATCCTCGCACAGCTTAGTGACCCATGAGGACGGGCAGAATAAGGCTTAAGGGGAGGTAAAGTTTTTCTCATTTAATTTCTATATTACACTACATATAATTTTCAGTCTATTAAAAATAACCGTATCTTTAAAGCCCAAAAATATTTAACATACATACGTTAAAGTAAAAATGTCATATAGCTCGTGGGCTTTACAAACTATTTGTTTTGTTTTGATGATTGTCCATCAAAATGTTCTGTCATGTTGTCTTGAGTTTGGAATAGACAAATCATTTGTGGAGCTACTTCTTCTTGTATGCAAGATTTAAAAAATCACGAAATCTACGTGTATTTATGTTCTTTCCAGTGCTAATATTATAAATAAAAATGAGGGATACAAGATATAATTAGAAAATGAATGATTAGATCAGCTTTGGTATGTACATTGACTCATATTTAGCTCATTCAAATCCCACATGTCAGACGGGTTGCCTGTAGTTCCCTGTAGTTCTGGTGGTCCCTAAATTTCATCTATATTTTTCGTTCACGTAGCTGCATCGGAGAACTCTACGTAGGCTGGGAGTTGGGTATAAATTCAACAATAATTCTGTTGTAATAGTATGGGTTTTTAAAAGAGCCTTCTTTATTCTATAGAGTGAATATCTTCTTCTCATGTTTTTTGTCACGTTTCGACTTTGAAGTCCACAATGAGATAAAACCATTTCCAGAAGCAAACATCTAAAGATTAAATTTACTTCTCCCAAAGTGAATGTTGCCTGTAACTACTTGTCTTTTTAACTTCCTGACGAGACGAGACAAAAACAATTTAACCAACTTGGCCGCCAACGCCGATTAGAACTGTCTCAGAATCAATCTGTGACTCAGCAAACAAGATAACCAACGTAAACCAACATTGGTACATGTCAAATTGATCATCTGCTACCAAACAGTTCATCTCCAAAGTCACATGCAGTCACCAAACAAATAGGTAATGATGGTGAATTAAAAGTCGAATGGGTTAACAGAGGATTTATGGTAATGAAGGTTACTCTACTAGATAAACGGTTTTCAAGGCAAATCTCAAAGTCACGAGCGAGGCAAAGTAATATGATGGAACTGCATTCCTCAGCCTAGAGCTACTCTATAAAATCCAGGAGCGGACAAGAAAGGGATCTCAATAGCCAGAACCTCAGCACAATCATCTAATCCTATGATACAGTAAGCATAATCCACTCCTTCGTGGCTCCTAAAAGACCGTCTGTGACGCTATTCGATGTCTGGACAAAAGTGAGCCGCAAACCCATCCTTAAGGAGCCACAGTTAAAGAAAAATTTTTCTGAAAAAATTAAACAGTATTTTCCTTACAACAATGCCCCTATATTTTTATTTTTATTTATTTCCTTAACCTCGATTCATGCATAATTCAATAGCCTCAATATTTTTACTTGAAAGGTTAGCAAGGGAATAGTAACACCTTTGGCGTGCCATTCATGTTTTATTGGATACCTGTACTGTCGGTAACAAACAACCAATAGCAATCCTTATACATGCATCTGCATTTAAGTGACACTGATGGAGATGACGTCCACCTGATGGCTGTTAAATCCCAAGATCAAAATAAAAAGATCATCGTATAAACAAGAGAGAATATTGGTTTTATCTCCAGTCCACCTTCCTATTAGTGTAGAATCTGGAATATGACACTGTCACAGACTTGACTTCCGGAATTTGGAGTCATGTTTTTCTAATGAGATCCAAAAAAATACAGATGCAGTAGTCAATTCTCTAACAGAGTCAGATCAGATTCCAGACGTCGCACTAAGAGGAAGGTGAACCGGACCTAAACTCAATATCCACATAGAATCAACCCCTCCCACCATAGCTACGTTGTATAGAAAATAGAGAAGAAGGTGCGTCATCCACTATACCAACAACCACAGTCCAGCTTTGCTATCTCAGCTAATGCTCAGTAACAACCAGTAGGTCGGACATCCTTGATCGGATCAAGAGTCCGCCCAGGGATGATCTCAATAAGGTGCCGGTTAAAAATGAACATCTTCCTGTCTTTCAATCGTCTTCTAAATCACCATTAAAAGCAACACCCCCAGAGTTAACCGTTTAAGAACTTCCTGAATGTGAATCTTTACTTCATCTCATCCGTATACTCATTTCACCGACCAAACCCGTCATCAAGCACAGCAGTTCGTTCACGCAGATTCTACAAAGACTAGATAATGGATGGGATCTGGTTCTAATCAATCCGGGGGAGGAGTAGTCCGAATGGATGATCGGGAGAGCCAGGGCCCGCTCTCTATGTTTTGATTAAGTCTACGTTGTTTACTATAAGGCAACTCTAGTAATACTCAAACTACATTTAAAAGAGTCCTGTATGAACGCGTTTAGAGAACTAAAGCAGCTAACTTTATCTTGTCATTATGTGCTGTTGAAGTAGATTTGTATTGCTGGTCAAGTGTACTTTCGTTCAAAGCTGAGACATCCACCAGTGTGACACAAGCAGCTGGGCAGCTTTTGCACGTTTACGATCTCAAGTTGATGTTTAGCTAACTACTGCACTGCTGAGTTCATCAAATAAACGCAAATCCCAAATCACCTTCTAGCTTCATTGAAGCGTTGTGAAGCGAATGTGACTGGGACAACTGATTGCTATTGCCTTGAGATCAACAAGGTTTCGGTGAGTAATTACTTGACTGTGCCAGTATGCGTAAGTATGAAGGGATGGAGCTATTAGATTAGAACGTTTAAAACCTGACAAAACAATGTTAATACATTGGTGAAAATGCAATAAACTATTATCGAGTAGAAATATCTCCCAAGCAAATTGTTCTCTTAATGATGCATTAATATACCCCTTTTGTAATATAATTTTACAGATTATATTGATTACTAAATAAATCAAGCAATTATTAACTGCAAAATTAGTTAAAGAAGGAGGAAATTTTCTATAAATAGGAACGGAATAGGCTACAATGTTATCAAATATTTGCACTAGTAAAAAAGTCAAAATAGTGAATAACTAACCTAAAAATGTAAGTAAGAGTTACCTATGAAAACAATTAGTACCAACCTAACCAAGGGAAATAGTGCTTAGTAGAAAATGCCTATATTCAAGACAGCAAGAGCTCGACTTTTAGTGTACTGTGGAGAGTGGGCAAAAACAGACGAGACTCGGTAATTGACGGCAGACTAGAGTATGACAGCAGTGCACTGCGCAGGTACTGTACGGTAGTCAAGTGTGCTTCTGCCCCACAAAGATAATGCGCACCTGCGCTGCGACTGCGTGCTCCGGATGGTCTGCCATTATCTTTCGTTCTGCTGCCTAATGTAATTGGGTATGGAGACGTCGTTAAACCTTTCTCTGTGATTGAGATTTGTCTCTTGCCACTGGTTTTAATCGTCTAATCTCGTGTTTTGCCAGTTTAATCTCAATGTCCTTAATTGAAATGTTACTCAAGGTGCTCAGGCGACAGATACTTGGATACTACAAAAAGCTCTATGGGTCATAAATTAACAAGAACCGTTATTGGGTCTTTTTCGTTTAAGGGCCAGCACCTTACAAACATACTATACCTGACTGACAGTGCATTTAATCGTTTTTTTTTTTTTTTTTTTGGTGTTATTAGTTCGTAGGGCAGTATTCCAGGTACTACTTCTAGTATAAACTCGTCTTATCTTATCAGTGATAACGCGCGCCGCTTATCTTTTGCCTGTAATGCAACCTGCGTTAGTTTTGTCTGAGTTTTGTGTGTAAAGCGTGGTGAGTTGATCTGGGCTTGGACTTTGCAAGCTCGAGTTAATTTTTTTTTCTAAAAGAGCAAGCAGCGCAAAGCGCTGCGCAGCGGGCAAGCATCGCGTGATCTGAGTTTTGAATAGGCAAGCTAGGGTCTTTTGTGCTGGCCCTTAAACGGAAAAGACCCCCGTTATTAGTTGGTACTGAATTATTCGCGTTTAACTGACTTTTTTCTCCATTTGACACGTTTCTGTGTTTTTGTTTGTTCAATAATCATTTCGGAATTACTAAACCTGTCGATATATATAAGAACCGTTGTATTACATTTTATAAATTTCCCGACGATTTCATTTTGGTGTTACGAGGATTGGAACTATACGTGGCCAGTATTTTTTTTTAAGTCGCATTATAAAAAATCATGGAAAAGCCGTATAAAGCAGATTGCAGATACGATTTTAGTTTGTATACATCTATGAAATCTACCTATTGCAGTAATTTAACGTATCACGAAATTTCGGGCGGTTTATGTATTTTTCCAGAATCATGGCCCCCAGAACCCAAGATCACCATAATCCGAAAATGTATGTATTATAAATTACATTTAATAAACTGCAGTATCATTTATACATTTTATATTTTATTACTGCCTAGTTTTGAGAATGAGCACATGATCACAGTAGTAATAACCTAAAAAAGCCTGTATATAATAAACAAAATAATAATAATAAAGATATTTTAGATGAAACAAAGGAATTCGGTAAAGAGAATTTTATGTGGGCTTTGTTTAAATACATGATTTTCTAACATATGGTTTTTAGTATTGATGCACTGTATTTTTTTAATTTTGAGGTTCTTTCATAGTTAATTAAAATGTGTATCTCTTCTGTTTTAACCGTTTTTGAAAGTTTTTTCTAGTTCTTAATAAGTATGGTTTGATGTTACTAAATGTTCAGTAAAATTTGATTTCATACTAGTGTGATTGTTTGATTTTTAGATCTTGAATATGCTCTCTAAATTTCTATTTAGTATTTCAACCGGTTTTATCTATGTAATATTTATCACACACCACACTTATATTTGTAGAAACCTGTTTTTTATTTGTTCAATTACTGTTTTAAATTTTGATATTTTGTAAATTTTTTAATTAATTTTGAACTGTTGTTTTTAGTTTTTTGGCTCAATTTTAATTGTTGATATATTGAATGTTTTTTGGATTGGTTTGTATGGTGTTGTGTTGAATGGGATACAAATTACTCCTTGATTTCCTTGTCCTAATTATAATTATTTGTTACTTTCGCTTTGATTTCTCTTTTTATGAATGAGTTAATTATTTGAGAATTGTATCCTTTTATGTTACCAAGTGTTTTATTATTTGTTTTTCTTCATTGAAGTTTCGTCTTTCATAGAAACATTAATTAGCCTTTATGTTGTTGAATGAAATGCAGCAAATTTTTGTTGCCACGATTTGAAATTTGGTGATGGATCAGTTTGAATAGACTCTCTATGAATTTTGAATGTGTACTTTCCGTTTTCTTTTGAAATAATTAGATATCAAAAATTTATTTTTTTCATTTTTAATTTCTACTGTAAATTTGCTTCTATAAAAAAGACAGTTCAAGTAATCTAGAACCTGATTGGCTTCACGATAGGTTGTTGAATGAGCGTATATCATCATCAACGTATCTTATCTTATCGAACGTTTTATTATCTTGTTTATAAAAGCGTTGACTTCATGAATAATTTTGACTTCTAATTTGTTCAATTTAATCAAATATATTCCTAATCTTTTTAATACAATGTTATGTTTTATTTTGTTGTAATTTTGTAGCTGGGCGAATTTTAATAATCAATTATTAGTCCAACTGGGATATTGTTTTTGTGCGTTTTTGCTTGTCCTCGTAAACTGGGTTTGGAGGTTCATAACTTTTAACAGGCATTGGTCATTTTTTGCTATTAATTTACATTTAGATATTGCTGAAATGGTAATCTTTGCATATTCTTGTGTATGATTTTGTATTAGTTTCTTAAACTCTCTTTGCCATCGTGGCTGATTACGATATGACCAATGCAAATATCGTTAACGCTCAGCCAAATCTCATGAAGTGATATTACCCATCATCAAGCTCAGAATCAACTACAATAACCGAACTGTATAATTAATTAAATTCATTGTATACACCTACAGTGATGGAATTCTGTCATAGTCACTAGATATTTGGGCCAATGTTATTAGTGTACGCTCCTCAACAGTGAGTGCTTTGTCCACTCGTGTGTAGTTGTGTTCAACATGATGTGCACTGTCATGAACAGTGATCTAGTACCAAAGCAAAACATCAAAGTGTAAATGACTTACATCAAAACCCTTTTATAAAAGCCCATTAATTGTTTATTCAATTAAATATTATTTACTTTGAAACTATTATTTTTCAGTATTGTTAAAAATCAAATTATAAATTTATTTAAAATATTTGCTTCATTTCTACAGAATAGTATTTTAGTCCAACTAACATATTGCTGAAATGGTAATTTTGGCATATTCTTGTGTAAGATTTTGTATTAGTTTCTTAAACTCAATTTCTACGAGAAAACTTTCAATTTTTCATTATATTCAATGTTAATGATGATTGCAGTGTAAACTGTTGTCAGCTTTTTAGATTAAAACATAATACTAGTGATTTTTTTGTTGAGATCAAGCTAATTAATTTCATGACTTGTTACATTTTTAAAATAATTTATTTTTTGTTTTCCAAATTACGTTTTTCTAAATTTTTTATAACAATATCTATGTTATTAAGGTTGTCTTACTCGTATATTTTAGTATTAGCTGAATTATAGTATTAGTAACTTTGTATAACCCTTAGTAGTATATCGTAGGAAAGTTTGGGAAGTAGCTAAATCAAAATAACTTGTTGGTCTAAATAAGAGATGAGCTGTTTACTTATATTGAAGGAGACTGGGTCATTTTTCGGAAGAGTAACACTACTTGTGCTAGTATCTATCAAATATATCAAGGATAAACATATCACATCGTTTATGGTCAATAGACCATGGTTACTTTAGCTTATGACTAAAAACCATATTTAATCCGATTCTACTACCAAAAGCCTCAAATTTATGGTTATTACAGAAACACCCTAAAAAATTCCACCCGACCAAATCTCCGGATTATTAACTGTTTTATTATTCTCAGCTACAGGGACACGTTTGTAGCTACTTGCTTTAATCTCCAGTCTGGACACCATCATTAGTGATACGCAGAATCCTTTGACAATACCACTTTTATAAAATATCCTCATTGACGCTAGGCTTAAATTTATTTATGGACAGATCCTTAAAACATGCTTCTATGCGAAATGTCCATGCTACTTTTGTTTATGGTTTGATTTTTAGAACTCGCAGGATTTGTGTAGGATATGGTTTAGGCGCTGAAGGACCTCACGAACTGTTTTCGGTTAAATTTTCTTATATACAACGTTCTACCTATTTTTATCAAATCAGTGCATTTATACGTTGGGTAGGCTCTAAAACTCCACCATCTCGGCTCAAAGGGCGCTGAAGAAGTATCTCGAATCAACATAATGTTGAGGAAACAGGATTTTCCGGACATTTCTCATCGTTCAGTGTTAACAGGAATCAATAAAGACTTCAAGAGTTCTGTTTAAGAATACTAACATTGCAAGATCTGGAATCTGATCTTCAGGTGGATAACTAACCTAACAACAAAGTAGGAGTAGGCCTATGCTACAACCACGTGTGCGTAACAGGCTTCAAATTTCAAATCTATAGCTAATTTTATTCTCGAGATGTCCTGAGGACTGACAGGCATACAGACGATCTTACAGAAAGAAACTTTTACATCTCCCCGGCAGGCAAAATAATAATCAGCCTTCAATGACGTTCAGCCTAATTTCATGATTGGTCATGGACCAAGAACTCAATCTTGTTTACGTAGAAATGAATTTTCATGCAAAAGTCTACAGATGAAATACTTTTCATCAAAATATCTTGCACGTGATACATTAAAACGTATTTGCAAATGCTGAGTTTAGCTCCATTTTATTTCACTTTTCGCTTAGTTTAGTGTCTGAAATCTGACACTGTAACAGACTTGGTTCCTGGAATCTGGAGTAGGACAACTGATGTTATATGTAAAAAATGTAGATTGTTTCACCGTGCTTTGTGATCGCGTCTAAAACATTTAGTGCACTCAATTATCCACCTTCATCTAGATTGCATTGTATATCTGCTGGTTAAACCAGACATATCTCTTTTATGGATGCAGAGAATTCGTTTTGAACGTCTTCGTCGTTGCCGACATCTTTTGGACCCCACAAAAGCTACACTAAATATTTATCTGCTAATTGTTTTGGAAAGGTGATCTCTTATTCATTTTTTAACTCTTTGACGATTACAATAATATAAACATTATAAGTATCTGATAAAAAAATATGGTCAGGACGACCGTTAGAAATTAACATTTAGTACAAAGAGCTAAACCTAATATCTTGGAAGAGTACTGCTCCCTCTTTGCCTCTCAACTATCACATAAACAACACGCCACAGTCCGAGGGCCGAGAGAGGAGTTTGTCCACTGCGCATGCGTTGTAACTGCGCCTGCGCCAACTGATGTGCGGTAGTGGCGGCGGCGCAGTGAACGTCTAGAAAGTGGACCGCAGCACACAAACACAATGCGGTCGGAATGCGCCCCGTTAGTGGGTGGTGCTACACTCGGCACACTGATCTTATTCCCATTTGTGGGATTCACAATAAATCTCTGCCTGCATGTCGCTTCATGCACGGTCCAAGGTCCCGGTGATGGGTGTTCCGTGCGTGCCGCTCTGACTGTTCACATCACATTGTCACAATGTCGATATCTTGATTGTTTATGGTTCATCCGATTGATTGTTTGCGGTGTGCTCGTGGGTGACCAAATATAACCGGTATCAATTTGGACACCAAACACCGCTGTCAGGCAATGCATCAGTCATACTTTCTTCTCTCTTTTTTATCGTCTCAGATATAGATACTTCAAACGAGAAGAACATCTGTGAAGGCAGACGTCACAATACAGTTTTGGTTGTTACCTTTTCTAGTATTTGACTTACCATCAAATTGTTATACAGGGTGTGTCACAACAAATTGGCACAATTTCAATCAATCAATTTTTCAATGGTAATAAACATAAAAACAAGCAAAACATATGTCGCTTCTTTTAGTGTCTGTCTGTCCATATGTGATTTTTATCTACCAATACACATATCAAAAATGGTTAATGCGAACATCTAAAAACTTGGAAGTGATATTAAACTAAATAAAGAGACATTAGAGCAAAATTAAATACATAACATCACTTTCCATTCCAAATGGTAGAACGAAAAAATTTTCAAAATTAATTATCTTGAAAACCGTTAGCGTTGCAACAATTTTGCATGAATAATAGTTTGTTGTTATTACTATTCTTAACAGTTTAAATGTCTAAAACCAAAAACGTAACGGCTATTCTAGTTGTTGCTTAAAAAAAAGTATTTTAGTGTTGATAGACATAATTTTATTTTAAATTTTAACTAAAACAGCTGTTAATAATGCTAAAACCGTTAGTTGAATCCAAGAGTACACTTTCTATCCTTAATAAATAATAGTCACCCAACCAGTAAAGAAGCCGTAACTTTTATTTTGCAAAGAATTTGAATACGTTGTCGTTAGATATTTCATTGCATATAAAGTACACTATTTTTACAAAAATGTTGCGAGACAAACAATTAAAAAACAATTTTAATTGAACACCTTTAAATGCATCATTTTGATACGGGAAATAATATCTTATATTTATTTTTATTAATATCTCTTTATTCGCTTAGCATAGCTGCCAAGTTTCGAATTTTGCGCATTACCTGTTTTCGAGTTGTGTTTTTTTGTGTAAAGTACACATATTAAACGAGGCGAGAGAACATATGTTCATAAGAACATTTTTGCTTGTTTTTTGTGAAGTGTTGCCAACCGTTAACGAAACATCCGGTATATCAATAAAGAATGAAGAACTCCACAAATCACATATAAATGTTGAAAGCCTTCCTACGGCCTCAATATATTCGACTAAACTCAAGCTGTTATTACTCGACAAAATTGTAAATCCCTCAAAGTAAAAATACTCGTAAATTGGATGAAGGAAATTTCGCAATATTTTATTTACTTCACACCTGCAATAACCCGGGAAAAGATATGATGCAGAAAATGTATGTTGTGTTCAGCAATTCTGATAAATGAGTGTAAAGTATTCTAAAAATTATATAAACCCAACGAAGCCTTTCCCATTCTAGTGGTTTTTGGTTACTTAACGCACACGTAGTTGATGTGATTTTAGCTTACTTTGTTGTAAAACGTATATTTCTGATGAGGATTTCGATTTTAATAAACAAAACCTACGACAATACATGCCAACAATATAACACATCTTATGGGTGATATATAAAAAAGTTAAACGCCAAAAATATAATAATAGTAATTCAAACCATTCTGACTATAGCAACAAACCTGTACAAATGCATTCTAGGTAAGTATATCAAGTATTTCCAATAGTAAGAATGTATACATTATAACTAAGAACCATTAAATATTAAGCACTTAACATGTGTAATAAAAATATTCATTGATTGCAGCAACTTCAATGTATTTCAGCACGAATTATAATTCTTATCAGCTTGCCGGACTTAGTTTTTGGTTTGAAAACTTTTTTGTGATTCCAACGCGATAAGAATAGTTTTAATTACTGTTCCTTTAACATTTGGGTTGGGATAAAAGCATTGCTTGATTCCTTAAATGCTCTTCAACTTTAAATGACTATCGAAATGTTTTATATTTAAACTCAAAAATACATAATTGCTTTAATGAAAAGATTATAAAAATGCTAAAATAACCACGACATTCAACACTTTGTCGCTTAAATGTACAGTTTAGAATAAAATTTCTGCACAATAACAAATTTATGCTGAAATTAAGAGTTTCGTAATGAAAATTATGTACTTAAAGAGCTCATTAAAAGTTACATTTGCTACAACAACTGAAACACCACAAATTATTCAAATACACGACGTCACATTTATTGATGCTACATCAAAGCTGTGTTTATTAAGACCTTGATCTCCACCACGGGCAAGGTATAAATCTGTCTATCTACCCGAGTGATCACGGGTTCGATTCCCGGGCAGGTCAACAAAAACCTGCAGTAAGGACCTCTTAAAAAATTAACCTCCTGTGGTCTCCGACTCTGGTGGTTAGAGGCCATTAGATATTTTATTAATCGCACATTCAGGAGAAGTAAAAACTTCAAACCATCATAGTATTATTATTGCATTCTGTCCAACGACACCAGTGTTTATGAGTTGCGAGACGCTTCATTAAATTTTATATTTGACAAATCATCGTTCATTTTCACAGACGCCCGATTATAATGACATTAAAATTGCGTCTATTAAATTATACGGTCAGATCAGACTTATGAAACATTAAATAGTTAATGTAAAATTTATTGTAACTTTATTGCAGTATAAAACTTCATTTTTGCAATTCTTGTACTTAAATTCCAAGTGTGATCATACACATTTTAATGACCTCGGTCCATTAACTTTATTCCCATATTTGGATACATTAATTTATTTACTGCCCTCTAATTCTAGCTGCTCTAATTTATCTTGCTGCGTTTCCGGCATGCCTTCCAGCTATATGAGCACTTCACCGCGACTGAGAATACGGTAGACATTTAATGACTTAACTGTTTTCACAGCTTCTGGAATGTACCTAGACACTCTACCGTCAACGACTGTTTCTTGGTATTGGAAGGTTCACTGGATGGATTCACATGGAGTTTGTGCTTTGGATAGACCTCACATCTCCGCCGAAGAAGACCGAGGGAATTGAGCAGTGTTTTGCATAGAAACCTCTGCACTTTTCTACCATCAAAATATAGAGAGCATTGCTCAGTTTTTGGACAGCCAAGAATGGGTAGCTGGCTGGTGCACCCTTCTTTCACTTCCCTTGACATGGAGCTTATTTATAGTTGAAAACTCAGGGCTTGCTGACGGAAGGAGCCTCTTCTAGCCACAACGAGAAGAAATATGCAATCTCAAAATTTAAATGATATATACATTTTGGAATTTTCTTCAAACAAGTTCATAAAGCAAGCTGAAATACACGTTTAATGCATTCAATGATAACCTTTCCCATCACGTGTATATTTGCTCTCCTAGAAGAAACCTTAGTTTGGTCAAAGTTCTAATTTCAAGATTAACTGAAGTTCATTTCAACTAGCAAAACATCTCAACATATTCAATGCTTTTTTAAATTACAAAAAGTACGAAAAGGTTTTAAACACTCAAATCTGTACAAACATTGTTCAAAAGTATTGCCCACGGAAAACCATAAATAGTATCTATCAATAAAACGACAGATATCTCTGCTCGTAAAAAGAATGCTGACCTTACAGTAAATAGGCGCAGATAAATGAAAAATATTACTGGTGCATAAGAAAAGATTTCGTCTGTTCTCTTTTCTGCATAAGAAAAGTATATTCTAAAACAGACAACTGCGCACTTCTATAACATTTATCCTCGGAGTACGATGTACTACATGGGGTTATGAATAAGAATAAGTCAATCAAATATATTGCCTTATTAGCATGACCAGTTCACTACAGTAGCCTGCACGAAAATATTCCGACGGTGGCTGGTGCGTCTAAATCCCGCCTCTACATGCGCGTCAACACTGTTGCCAATTTTACGTCTACGGAAGTTTACTGTTCCATCTCAAAATTTGTTGCTATACAAAAACAGCATGATCTGTCCCCACAAACAGATATACATGTATTTAATTTCTTGGATACTGCATGTAAATCAAGGAGACGTACAGTATGTGAACATAGCCACGCCATAGCGAAAACAGTAGGTGATCAGCAGCGAATGTGGCAACAACGCTTCATATGTCATTGGACAAAGCCGTGTTCTAGTTAGAAGAAAAGCAAAACCTGCGAAAATGTATGTAGTTTATTGATTGAGATTTCTCCGTAATTTAATTTACGGGTTGTCAACTAGTAGATTAGTAAACTGAAGCCTAGGGAGCACTTGTATGGTCGAAACTAATTCAAACGCGGTTTTATCACGCGGGTTCGAAAATTCCCTCCCAACCAAATTGCGCACTTTGTTTTTCATTATATGAATTAAAACATATAATGAGATTCAAAACCATCTTATAGCTACAAAACGTATACGTAAACAAAGAAAGTTTCCAAACTCAAAATGTTCCATGCTTTGTTTTATATCTGATAGATATCGAAATAAACAAAATGTCTCTCTTGAATTTGTAACAAAACAAGATGAGGCCTTTTTTTTCTTTTTTGCAAGCTCACAGAAATGGATTTTTTTGCCATTTAAAGCATACGTGACAGGTTATAGTGATACAAGTATAGTGATGAACTTCAAGTTGATGACTGTGAAATCAACTGGCGCGCAAGAAGTTTACGGTGCGGTACGCTGCAAAAAGGACTCTCTCGTCTACGAGCGGACTAGAGAAAACGATCGTTTACGGCGGTGGAAATCACATTAAACACGGGCTAAATACGGGCCGGTCGAATCTGTTAGCGGGCGAAACTGTGCGGCTGGCAGCGGAACAAGGAGGGTTATGCAAATTGAATCTGCCGGCTCGGTACGAAGCCGGAGGCCCTATTGTTGTCGCTTTCCTACTGACCTTGATTGTGCAGACCTCTCCTCGGCCTGACCCGGCATACGCTCGCTCGATTCTATCCGGTCTATTCTAAGTGGTAGAAAGCAAAACGCCTGTGAAATGGTATTTTGTAACTGAGTTTTTACTTTCACGAGTCGACATAATGATGAATTTTACAGTAACTAGTGGTCGCTATCGCCTGCAGGATTCTGCAATTACAGCTCAGATCTTCTAGGAGGTGAAACTCCAACTTGCGGTGGCTAGACAGCTGTCGTACACAAAGAAACCTTTGTAGCTAGTCATCAAAACACGCTATTTTACGACTAGCTAGCTAACTAGTTTTATGTTACGGTTTTACTCCAGGGGGTGAGAGCCAACTTGTATTCTATAGGCGCACAACCAGGTTTTCTTTAAATCGATAAGGCAGTTTCTCCTAAGAAAGGAAGAAGAGGGACATTTTACAGCCAAAATATTCACAGAGCTTTGATTTTTAAAGGGTTACATCATTTTCCATCGAATTGGAGTTTTCGCACAACAGAACGCTCTATATAAGGTCAATTCTCATAGATATATCAAAATCAATTTTATGAATGTAAACTTAAATTACTACATCTCTTCTAATCAGGTGGCTCTAAAAAAAATTAACGTTGTTAGAATTTTAGTGTTGATTGGAAAAGTTGAAAGGCAAAAAACCAAAATACATTTTGAATCTTAATGAAATATTATTTAAGTTAGTATTTTATATAAAAATCGATACGCAAGTAAATTGCACGTCGTTGGGCGGGAAATGTTAGGTACACAATAATATTATGCATTTTACAAAACTCCGAACACACGCACACACATACGTGCGCTCGCATGTCCATCGATTCTAACAGTCATCCTACGCTGCGAACTAAACGTTTTGAACGTTACCCCTTACTCCAATACCTTGACATTTGCGGTTAGTGAGGTATTGGTCCTGGAAATCCACTGGATTTCCCAGGTATAAGTAACAAAACCGGATTTCCAAACAACCAACATACATTCTATCTGTTGGCTGCTTATAGTCAAGTCTATGACATAAATCAACCAGGAGTAAACCGACCCAGGGGAAAAAGTAAACCTTAGAACTATTCTATTGTGAGTGATAATTTTTCCTTTGGAGATGCCCTTACCAAGTATTGATTGTTTAAATTTTCAACCATGTGTTGTATTCGAAACACATATGTTCAGACTGCAAAGTTGTGATTCTAAATTTTTATGTGCTTGGAAAGACAAGAACATTGACTATTAAAAGAAAATCTAAGTAATGGTTTTCATTGAAAATGGCATTATTACCATTACTTTTATGAAGATCAAATCAATTTGAGAACTTTTTCAATACTAATGAAAGAAATGTTTCATTATAGCTACTAATTATACTTTTGCAACTGTATACTTAAATATCTATATACAACTAGCTAGGTTATGTCTAATTTACTTACCTGGCAATACGAACAAAGAGAAGCAAGAAACCAAGAACAATATTATGGTGGAAACTTGTTTACATAGGAGAAACGATGATACTGTATTTGTGATCAAAGGAAAGGTTAGCTGATATAATGAAAAATTAGATAAACAAACATAAGGATCAAGATGATATTAATAAATAACTCAGTATTTTTGCCTTATCAAATTATACAAAATACAAATTAATTACCTTAATTATTCAAGATTTAACATTTTTCTTCTCGCTTAGCCCATTCATGCAAATTCTTTCATAATTTTGGCATAAGCTGGTCGATTTCTACGATGAGATTGGGTATTTTCTAGTGGTATTTTGATCCTCCTCAGATGTTATAATATTTATTTGGCTGCCATATGTAGATTTAAGTTATTTTCTACGTTGAATTAAGATATTTTTCGTGTGGTAATTGGCCATTAAGTCGTGTTTCATCAATCTGTACATGTATTTTCAAGAATATGGTTGGCACACAACCTCCCCTCCGGCTAGAACACCGAGTTTGCGCGGCTGTTACAAAGGCTTTCACTCTTGTCCAATAAAAATATATAGGCTGGAAGGAGAAATCCAATTAGCATGCGAGACAGGAGCGAAATGTGGGCCAGATGAGGCGGCTACTCTCTTGATTAGCGAGTAATTTATGGCACGGTCAGTCGGGTCTGACCGGACTCGCAGTCGATAGATCAGGGTCGCAATTGTCGGTACTGCAGTCGGCAACTGATGGTTTGGCAATCAGGAACAATTGTACGTGATTGAATTGTTTTAATGTGACCTGGCTCACTCATTGTTAGATGAACGAAAATTTTCGGTACTGAAGTTCACAACTGATGGTTTGGCAATCAGGAACAATTGTACGTGATTGAATTGTTTTAATGTGACCTGGCTCACTCATTGTTAGATGAACGAAAATTTTCGGTACTGAAGTTCACAACTGGTGGTTTGGCAATCAGGAACAATTATACGTGATTGAATTGTTTTAATGTGACCTGGCTCACTCATTGTTAGATGAACGAAAATTTTCGGTACTGTAGTCCACAACTGATGGTTTGGCAATCAGGAACAATTATACGTGATTGAATTATTTTAATGTAACCTGGCTCACTCATTGTTAGATGAACGAAAATTTTCGGTACTGAAGTTCACAACTGATGGTTTGGCAATCAGGAACAATTATACGTGATTGAATTGTTTTAATGTAACCTGGCTCACTCATTGTTAGATGAACGAAAATTTTCGGTACTGAAGTTCACAACTGATGGTTTGGCAATCAGGAACAATTATACGTGATTGAATTGTTTTAATGTAACCTGGCTCACTCATTGTTAGATGAACGAAAATTTTCGGTACTGAAGTTCACAACTGATGGTTTGGCAATCAGGAACAATTATACGTGATTGAATTGTTTTAATGTGACCTGGCTCACTCATTGTTAGATGAACGAAAATTTTCGGTACTGTAGTCCACAACTGGTGGATTGGCAATCAGGAACAATTATACGTGATTGAATTATTTTATTGTGGCCTAACTCACTCACTGTTGGATAACATTTTTAGTACTGTAACCGATTACTAACAAATTTGAAACTATTGAGCAGCATATTTTAAGTCAGGAAATATATCTCATCGTTTTTATTATGAAAAAGGTTATAGTAGTATTCGATATTCATTCGTCAACATATGTCTTTGAATTTTAACTTTCCTTTTTTATTTCATTAAACAAACGCTTCATGTAGGCGACCTACAGCCAGAGTGTCCTGAGATATTTGAAGGTGACACCAGTATATCTCTTAAGAAAGAGATAGGCCCATATTAAAAAGTTTTCAAATAGTGTATAGGTGGGTAACATTAATACCTTCAGTCATTTTAAACTATTTCTGCACGCCTCTCAGTACACTGCTTAAGTTTGAAATACTGTTCACTTTTCACTGGTGAAATTAAGCAGCACGTTCGTTACAATTTAAATACGTTGTACGGCAAAGAGGATAAAGCTAACTAGAGTACCAGCCGTAGAGTCTCTTTCATTTTGCAAATTGAAAACGTGTAAGAAGTTGGCTGAAGAATGGAAACAACCAAATTTTAAATTTTATATCATATCTGGGTTACCTATTCCCGTAATTATGTAAATCTCCAACACGAGCAAATAGTTTCCCAAGCCCTCAGCAAATCTTGTTCGCGGTGATTACTCGTAGCATGCAAAGTTGACACAGTGAATAGCAGTTGGAGAAGGTCGCTGCCGCTCGGGAGTGTTCTGCAGATATTATATCATATTTGGATCTTCTAGTCCCGTAATTATGTAAATCTGCTACAAGATCAAATAGTTTCCCAAGCCCTCAGCAATTAATCTTGTTCGCGGTGATTACTCGTAGCATGCAAAGTTGACACAGTGAATAGCAGTTGGAGAAGGTCGCTGCCGCTCGGGAGTGTTCTGCAGGTATTATATCATATTTGGATCTTCTAGTCCCCTTAATTATATAAATCTGCAACAAGATCAAATAGTTTCCCAAGCCCTCAGCAATTAATCTTGTTCGCGGAGATTACTCGTAGCATGCAAAGTTGACACAGTGAATAGCAGTTGGAGAAGGTCGCTGCCGCTCGGGAGTGTTCTGCAGGTATTATATCATATTTGGATCTTCTAGTCCCGTAATTATGTAAATCTGCAACAAGATCAAATAGTTTCCCAAGCCCTCAACAATTAATCTTGTTCGCGGTGATTACTCGTAGCATGCAAAGTTGACACAGTGAATAGCAGTTGGAAAAGGTCGCTGCCGTACGGGAGTGTTCTGCAGGTATCACATCATATTTGGATCTTCTAGTCCCGTAATTATGTAAATCTGCAACAAGATCAAATAGTTTCCCAAGCCCCCAACAATTAGTCTTGTTCTCCGGTGATTACTCGTAGCATGCAAAGTTGACACAGTGAATAGCAGTTGGAGAAGGTCGCTGCCGTACGGGAGTGTTCTGCAGGTATCACATCATATTTGGATCTTCTAGTCCCGTAATTATGTAAATCTGCAACAAGATCAAATAGTTTCCCAAGCCCCCAACAATTAGTCTTGTTCTCCGGTGATTACTCGTAGCATGCAAAGTTGACACAGTGAATAGCAGTTGGAGAAGGTCGCTGCCGTACGGGAGTGTTCTGCAGGTATCACATCATATTTGGATCTTCTAGTCCCGTAATTATGTAAATCTGCAACAAGATCAAATAGTTTCCCAAGCCCCCAACAATTAGTCTTGTTCTCCGGTGATTACTCGTAGCATGCAAAGTTGACACAGTGAATAGCAGTTGGAGAAGGTCGCTGCCGTACGGGAGTGTTCTGCAGGTATCACATCATATTTGGATCTTCTAGTCCCGTAATTATGTAAATCTGCAACAAGATCAAATAGTTTCCCAAGCCCCCAACAATTAATCTTGTTCTCCGGTGATTACTCGTAGCATGCAAAGTTGACACAGTGAATAGCAGTTGGAGAAGGTCGCTGCCGCTCGGGAGTGTTCTGCAGGTATTCCGAACACTCGCGCATAAATCTGGCCGAGCTCGCCGGTGCCAGCCAGGATTTGGTTTCACGCGCCATGCCGCTGCACGCCTGGAATACATCACCGAGATCTGTGTAGTGTAGTATATCCTGGTTAAACTGTGTTGGGAGAGTCACACACCTCTCCTATCTTGACCCCTTTCTCTTCGGCCTGGAACATTGGATTTTTTCCGCACTACGATTTGAAGTTGTGCCTATTTCGTTACGATCATGACCACAAAAGTGAGCACATTAACGTAGCTAGGTGGGAAGGGTTGATTTAATGTGAATGTTGAGTTTAGCTCCTGTTCACCTTCCTCTTGGTGCAGAGTCTGGAGTCATGTTCGTCTGAAGAGATTCAAAAACTGTTGGCGTCGAAGAAGTTCTAAATGAACAGCGTCATTTACATCGTTTCGACATCAGATACACCTAGAATACAAAATATAGTTTAACTTAGGTGAATAGGTATTCTCATTGTCATATCAAGTGTCCAATTGAGTTCACTACGTGTTTTAGACACGATGTCTAAGAACAACTGATCTTTGTACACATGACGTAGCTAAGGTGGGGCTTGTTGTAGTCTGGGTGTCCGTTATGATTGTCTTTCTTGTTCGTAACTGACTATTGTTGGATCCCTTCAGACGAACATGACTCCAGATTTCAGGAGTCAAGACTGCAACAGCATCACATTTCAAATGCTGCACGTAAGAGGAAGGTTAACTGGAGCTAAATTCATCATTCACGTCGAACAGCCCTTCCCACCATAGCCGCTTTACTTAATTTTTCTTGAGATTGATAAAGAATTTATCTCTAAGAAAGAATTTGACCCGCGCTAGTTTTATTAGAAGTCGAAATTATAATGTATCAAAATTGTTAAAAATGTGAAGCGATGAGTGCATATTTCTCAAATCATAATTTTGTTAGCACGATATACTTAAAACAAGCATTCACACATGTAAATAAATGTAAATCAACAACAGCTAACTATATAAAGCTAATTTCAGTCACATTACCTAGTTGTCTGAAGAAGATATAACTATTATTGATATGTCTGGAGATGAGTTTTTAAGTTTTGAAAAATGAAAATGAAACATTATCATTTCATATGTTTAACCCTTTTGATACCCACCTATTTAGAAAAGTCCTTTAAAGTGTTTTCATTTTAAAGGCCCCTTTACCCAATAAAGAAACCCCAGTTGTAATCGTATAAAGTACAAATTGCCCCTTACCTGCTAATCAGAATTTGAAAATTACTTCCAAATTGGAAAATGCAAGCAATTAATACGAATGTACACACCAAAGGTGCCGAGTTCTAAAGTAGATATCACGAACAGAGAAAAACAGGTGATGGCAGTAATAGCCATGTCATCCCGCACGTATGTGCTATGCGCACGGCATAAGTCGCTACGTGTATGGTACCGCTCGACAACGTGGAATGTGACTGGACGGCACGTACCGGTGACAAGCTACTCTGTTACAACCTCACGGCCTCCTTATCTTCCCTCTCCTCTGCTGGTCTCCAGACATGGAGGTGTGTCTAAACATGATTACTGTATAATACTGTAGAGTGCAGTGACTGGACGGCACGTACCGGTGACAAGCTACTCTGTTACAACCTCACGGCCTCCTTATCTTCCCTCTCCTCTGCTGGTCTCCAGACATGGAGGTGTGTCTAAACATGATTACTGTATAATACTGTAGAGTGCAGTGACTGGACGGCACGTACCGGTGACAATCTGCTCTTTTACAACCTCACGGCCTCCTTATCTTCCCTCTCCTCTGCTGGTCTCCAGACATGGAGGTGTGTCTAAACATGATTACTGCATAATACTGTAGAGTGCAGTGACTGGACGGCACGTACCGGTGACAAGCTACTCTGTTACAACCTCACGGCCTCCTTATCTTCCCTCTCCTCTGCTGGTCTCCAGACATGGAGGTGTGTCTAAACATGATTACTGTATAATACTGTAGAGTGCAGTGACTGGACGGCACGTACCGGTGACAAGCTACTCTGTTACAACCTCACGGCCTCCTTATCTTCCCTCTCCTCTGCTGGTCTCCAGACATGGAGGTGTGTCTAAACATGATTACTGCATAATACTGTAGAGTGCAGTGACTGGACGGCACGTACCGGTGACAAGCTACTCTGTTACAACCTCACGGCCTCCTTATCTTCCCTCTCCTCTGCTGGTCTCCAGACATGGAGATGTGTCTAAACATGATTACTGTATAATACTGTAGAGTGCAGTGACTGGACGGCACGTACCGGTTACAAGCTACTCTGTTACAACCTCACGGCCTCCTTATCTTCCCTCTCCTCTGCTGGTCTCCAGACATGGAGATGTGTCTAAACATGATTAATGCATAATACTGTAGAGTGCAGTGACTGGACGGCACGTACCGGTGACAAGCTGCTCTTTTACAACCTCACGGCCTCCTTATCTTCCCTCTCCTCTGCTGGTCTCCAGACATGGAGGTGTGTCTAAACATGATTACTGCATAATACTGTAGAGTGCAGTGACTGGACGGCACGTACCGGTGACAAGCTGCTCTTTTACAACCTCACGGCCTCCTTATCTTCCCTCTCCTCTGCTGGTCTCCAGACATGGAGGTGTGTCTAAACATGATTACTGTATAATACTGTAGAGTGCAGTGACTGGACGGCACGTACCGGTGACAATCTGCTCTTTTACGACCTCACGGCCTCCTTATCTTCCCTCTCCTCTGCTGGTCTCCAGACATGGAGGTGTGTCTAAACATGATTACTGTATAATACTGTAGAGTGCAGTGACTGGACGGCACGTACCGGTGACAAGCTGCTCTTTTACAACCTCACGGCCTCCTTATCTTCCCTCTCCTCTGCTGGTCTCCAGACATGGAGGTGTGTCTAAACATGATTACTGTATAATACTGTAGAGTGCAGTGACTGGACGGCACGTACCGGTGACAAGCTGCTCTTTTACAACCTCACGGCCTCCTTATCTTCCCTCTCCTCTGCTGGTCTCCAGACATGGAGGTGTGTCTAAACGTGATTACTGTATAATACTGTATGATACCTTTGTTGGTCATAAAAAGTTAAAATTGTAGATTTTTCAGGCATAATCTACCAATATTTTAAGTTTTCGTAGTTTTAAATGTTTATGCATTTTTAAATGTTTATGCATTTTCTAATAATATCATTTTTATAATTTCTAACAAATTTTGACAGGTTTTTGTTTGGAAGCAAATCGAGTTTGTTAAAAACGACCTGAGGTGGAGGATTGGAAGAGTCGATATAATTATAAAATATCATATCTCGGCTTAAGTAAGATGTTGGGAATCTTTCTTGAATAAGTTGATTTATAAATCTTTTTTAGATGGCGGAGGTCGAAATAGAAGGTAGGAGGGGTTAAATTGAAATTTGCAGAATCGTGCCTTGAGGAGAATTGTTGAAAATTTTGATGAGCAATGTATGTAATTATTCTTTTTATATTACAAACCATTGGCAAGCGTTGCAAACTGCGGGTTCTAGAATAGAGATTATAACTGTCAAAAAAATCATATATAGTCATGTGTCTTTTTTGCAAGGATTGAAATCCCACTAATGTTATAAATGCGAAAGTTTGAATGTTTGGATGTTTGTATGTTTAGATGTTTGGAGGTTTGTCCTCGAATCACGCTGGAACTGCTATACGGATTGTGCTGAAATTTGGAACAGGTATAGCTTTTGGTCGAATTAACATTTAGAGTGCTTTTTACCACCCATAACACATTCATTTCACCAAATAAAGTCGAATTCAAATTGAAAAATTAGTTTGTTTACATTCGAATGTTATGATAAGAACGAAACGTAATAACGTTTCATAATTCAAATTAAACTGGCACTAAACAGCTGTTGACAGCTATAATTCGACAAACTTTCTGAAACATCTGTTTACATTTAAATTGTATCAATAATAAGTAAACAGTACTTGGTCGGTAGTGTAATGCAGATAGTAAATAAAACACTAATATATAACTTTTACTCCAGATTGCGCCAATGACGAATTAAAATCATCTAATGCATTAAATATTGTTATAAAACTAACCTTAATGAACAAAGTTATAAATGTTTTCACATAAGTTACTTTAAACTGATGGGCTTCCTTGACATTATGATATTACATTTTAACAATGGCTTACGGAAAAAACAGAGAAATGAATACTAACATACCTTAACGATTCATTCTTTCCCTGGCTACTGTCCAAAAAACAAGTGTAACGCTAAACTTTAATAACGATTATTTTAGAATGTTGCATAACCTTAATAAGGATTTCCCCCTTATACCGGAAGTACATAAGAAGTAGGTAGGACTTCTCCCTAGGTCGTAATAGGCTTTTCAGTCCTAGCAAACTCAACTATGCCAACACGATTTTGACCAAAATAGATTTCCGAGAACTATATAATCGAACGTATATAGTATTTTAATTAAGGCAATATGGCAAGCTAACCTGTGTAACCTGTGACATAGTAAGTAAGTGAATTTAAACGGTCTTAAGTAGGCACTTTTTAACCGAAGTAGGCATCTCGGTGCTATGTAAGTATATATATTTTTTCTTCGTCAGAACAACAAGGCAAACTCTACTATGGTACTGAAAATATCTTAGACCTGAAATATATGACAAGGACTGAAAATACACGCTTTTTGACCAAAGTAAGTTTCCGAAACCTGTGTGATCCGAGATTTGTGTTTCCTTGATCGGGATTACAAGGCAGATTCAGCTGTGACGTTATGTATATAATTAATTAGAACCAGAAATTTAATGCTCCTTCACGTGCCAAACATGATATAATAATTAAGTTAAACTCTGATACTATTTACCATGAACTTAATAATATCTACCTGTTGTATGCCTACTTACGTTTTAAAATGTTTGTAGGACTCCCATCATATTACATCCTAATTGCTTTTTATAAGGACTTCGGTTCTAAAACTTGCGTGCGAATCCGCGGGTAACAGCTAGTATCTTCTATATAATATTCAATAGCAGGTACTAGTCATGGGTGGCTGAAGTAAAAATGCGAGGCAATTTAATCGAATTATTCACAATCATGATAGGTTGGGTGTCGATAGAATGGGTATTTCTATTTTGACAAATTGGATTTCATTCAAATCGAAAATCGTTCGAAACTGATTGTGAAGCCGCTTTGTGAAGGTCGATGAAAGAAGAATTGTCAAAGATTTCTCGTACGTTCACTATATTGAATATCCTATCAAGTTAAAATTTTATTTTTTCTAGCAGTATCCATTTTGAGTAGATTATTAAAATTTCCACGGTGTCTTTGGTTTTGTTTCACGAAGACCTTTTAAAATAATTTTGCCTTTTAGACCAATATCACTAAATGTTCAAATGCAATGCTCAAAAAGTTCAAAGCAGGATGGTCCGCTTCTTCAGTAATTATAATTTGATTAAAATTGGGGTAGAATTTTTGTATTGGTCATACCAATCCAGATTCAAGGTATGGGCAAAGCTGAACCATATGGTTGAACAAAGAACCGGTAGAAGAAAAGATAGACTGCCAGTCCCACGTTTTAGCGGTGGGCTGATAATGGACTCAGACACTTAGCATAGCTCTCTCCTAGATGTGTTTGAAATTCTGAACTTGCATAATGAGTGTACTGAATTTGTTTGGGAATTGATAACGAAGGCGACAAACTACACCGATGTAAAAAGTCTACATTGACAACCTTTCACAGATCATAATTTATAATGATGTTAATGGCCGAGTGATGAAGTCAGGTTCTTCTCCCTCAATGTACACGTATCATCCAAGTTTATTTAAGAGTGTGTTGTTATGATTCGGTGATTGTGGTTCTACCCGATTGAGTGAGAGTAGGGGATGGTGTTCTAGGAAGAGTTATTATTATAATGAATACCGACATATATATTGTACATGATCAACAGTAAAATAAGTTAGTGCACTCAGCAACAAGAAGGAAGGAAAAGTTATATATGGATTAGCTTAACCAGTTAGAGGTTAGTTATTGTTAACACACAACACAATAGTTACATGACTTGTATTATTTTCCACAACACTATGACAATTAATAGTTTTCTCAACACAGCCACTTGTGGCAGTTTCAACAAAATATAGGAAAACAATGTGGATAGGATAGCAAATTGTAAATGGTTAGTTTAATAATTATTTCTGATGAATTGTCTTTCTGTGTATCCTGAATTATACCGGCTAATGCACGACTGAGTCCGGCACAGTTTGGACGAACCGCTGACCAAAGGCAAAACTGAACTTTGCTCTCTGAACAGGTTGGGCAACCAATGAAAATAAAAACACTGTTAGCCGGCGTTATTCAACAATATTTGGATATTCATACAAACCTATTAGTTCTGGTTTACGTTAATAATATTTAAATTAAAAAAAAAGAAAGCACCACAATATGGAGGCTCAATTTTATATAATTATTTAAGTTTCTGGACTCTAGATTAAGTATCTTAATTTTATTATTATTAAATTGTATCACTGGCCACACTACTGGTGATAGTGGTCAGTAAATGCCAAAGAAGTTACTGTGAATTATACTTTATATATGATTGATGGAATAAATTATTATATAATGATATGTGCTACGTTATGTCTCCTTTCTTTAATCCTTTTCATGTTATCCATATCAATTCTTCCTCTTTTAGTGTGTTGCTGACAATGTAAAAAGTATCGCCTGAGTATAAATCAGAGACATTATATTTATTACTATTCAACAATTAACCATTAATTATGAGATTATTGAGTAATTCCGTGACGTCATATTGAAGTCTAGGGAATACTTACTTAGTCCTTCTACCCCACTCTGGAGTAAACTTCGATGGCAGTCGGAAAGGATATCCTGGCCAGTAACAGCGTCGTCGGGAGGAGTGGCTCTTGGAACGGTAAGCCCAGAAGTGGACCGAACATACAAGAGGGGCTTCCGGATCGCAATTAGCAACCCGGAGGAGGAAGGAGGGTCGGGGCATATTGACCATCCTAGGAGTGCAGTAGTAGGTCCAGTCCAGTCGCTCAGCTCGACTCTTGTTTTATTGATCCCGAGCCCAAGTCCGCCGAGCGCGCGGGTCAATGGGTCACAGTCACCGGGCCACCAGTCGCCAGACAGATCCGCTCGGGTAGTAAAACTTCCCGTTATCGCAACTGATTTTATTACTCCCTGGCCGACTCGAGGAATTAGGAGGTTACCGTGGACCAGCAGTGACACTAAAGCGTATTTATAGAGCTGTGAAATAAAATACCCTTCCAGTCGAGAAAAGGAGAAGTTTTTATTGAGTTATAAAGCCCACTTCCAGGATATGTTTTATATTCTTTTGAAGCCGTTATTGTCACGCAGATGCGCGCCATAAATGAGACGGGAGTTTTTTACAAGACTGGAGTCACTCCAGTAGAGGAGATCACAATAGTGAGAACAGTATATTTTACACCTTCCTGAAAAGGCTGGTGACTTTAAATTTTATAAGAGCAACAAACTTCCCTAATGTAATGCTAGGTGTATTATTGGAATTATTGGAAGATGTTTTGGATTCTAAAGGAAATAAGATACATCTCACACAACCTTTCCAAAAACTAAACAATAATTAATACATTTTGTGTAATGTTCATCAGGTATTTTTAAGTTGATTAAACAATATTTTATCCGGATAATGGTGTAGAGGAAGGAGACAAAAACATCTTCTCATTAGACAACACCTATGTTGTGACACGTCAAATGAAAGAACAAAAAACAAATCCGTCGCGGTACACAAAATATCCTGTTTACAAAACTATTTTTGTTGTTGTTTAACAGTAAACTCTTTCAAACCACAACTATTTGAACTGAACATGGAAGTAATTTTTATGTTAAAATAGAACACTAAAAACAGAAAATAACCACATTCCATTAACGTGACACAAGAACTAAAATCAGTAAAGAAGGTAAAACATTATATTTTCCTTATAAAACGTATAAAACCTATGCAAATCTAAACTACTAAGATTTAAATATAAAAACCAACTACAGATAAATCGTATATTTCTGTTAATTATCACTATACAAAAAAATAAGGTTACGTTGAAATTAATTTTTATTAAAGGCTACCCCTTCTTATACAGTATAATTAATTTTCAAGCCAGAATACAAATTATTACATTTATAATCAACCAAACTTTACTGAAATAAAATAGAACATTACATTTTTTATTTTATCCGCTTTGGACTTTTATTTATCTGTAAGGTTACATTATGAAAAAGGGACCCGTTGACAAACAAATATATCTGATATCTGTTTTATATTAGTTTATCTAGTAGTCAAGGGTACAGACAAATTAAATGTGTTTCTTTGGGCTTAAAGCTTAACAAATCTGAATTAATATGCCACAATTTTAAATAGTAATGTTTCATTTTCCAAAGAAATTATCATTGCAGAAAATCAATCAAATCAATTAGCCTATTAATTTATATCTAATATTCAAACTCCTATTCAGCTACTAATTACAACTATTTACATACTCTTATCGCAACTTATAGGAACATAAAATGGAATATAGTTTGCGTAAATATTCAACACAACGAAGGCAATAAAAAATTAGTTGCAATGTTGCTATGGGAACGATGGGAAGCATTGTTGGTGGTGGAATATGAAGCTCGGTACAACTGATGGGGACATACGTTTCCAGTGGGAACATGGAACACAACATAGGGAATGCAATATTTAATAATAGGAAAATGGTACGCCGTGTTGCTGGTAGGAAAAGTGTAACCCAATGTGGATGAAGAGAATATGGGACAGAACATTGTTGCTAGAGGGAACGTAGAACATAATATATTTAGTGGGAACGTTGTACAGAACGCAGTTGCTACAGAGAACATGCAACATAATATGAAAGATAAGAACATAGGGAGCAATGTTACTAGATAGAACGCGGAACTTAATTTGGTAGATAAGAACATGGGGAGCAATGTTTACACAATATGGAAGATAAGAAAATATTGAGCAATGTTACTGGAGGGAACGTGGAATATAATATGGTAGATAAGGGACACAGGGAGCAATGTTTACACAATATGGAAGATAAGTAAATAGGGAGCAATGTTACTGGAGGGAACGTGGAATATAATATGGTAGATAAGGACACAGGGAGCACTGTTAACACAATATGGAAGATAAGAAAATATGGAGCAATATTACTAGATGGAACTTGGAACATAATATGGAAGATAAGAACATGGGGAGCAATGTTATTAGAGAGAACGCGGAACTTATTTGGTAGACAAGAACAGGGTGAGCAAAAACGCAGAACAATGATGGAAAGGGTTGAATCAATAAGAATGTTACTTCACCTCCAGTTCACCTTCCACTTAGTGTAACGTCTGAAGTATAGCGCTGTGACAGATTTGACTCCTGGAATCTGGAATCAACATTCATCTGAAAAAATCCAAAACAATCGGTGACGAAGAAGCCAGTCAATTGTGTATTTGATGAGACAATAAGAATCAAGTAGGTCTAGCGCTCTGATCAGTTATGCACTTAAGTGGTTCTGCAGCCAGCTCATTCTTGGTGGAATGGGACGATGTATGCCGTCAATTGACCAGTAAATCTCTTGGATGACCCAGTGGCTGACAGGCGGATATGCAAACCTGGTCTAAGTGCAATATAAGGACAAGGGACTGTTAGAGTCGAGTAGGTCTAGCGCTCTGTTCAGTTATGCACTTAAGTGGTTCTGCATGCAGCCCATTCTTGGCGGAATGGGACGATGTATGCCGCTAATTGGCCAGTAAATATCTTGCGTGAGACCAGTGGCTGACAGGTGGATATGCAAAACCCAGTCTAAGTGCAACATAAGGACAAGGGGACTGTTAGAGTCGAGTAGGTCTAGCGCTCTGTTCAGTTATGCACTTAAGTGGTTCTGCAGCAGCAGCCCATTCTTGGCGGAATGGGACGATGTATGCCGTTAATTGGCCAGTAAATATCTTGCGTGACCCAATGGCAGACAGGTGGATATGCAAACCTGGTCTAAGTGCAATATAAGGACAAGTGACTGTTAGAGTCGAGTAGGTCTAGCGCTCTGTTCAGTTATGCACTTAAGTGGTTCTGCATGCAGCCCATTCTTGGCGGAATGGGGACGATGTATGCCGCTAATTGGCCAGTAAATATCTTGCGTGACCCAGTGGCAGACAGGTGGATATGCAAACCTGGTCTAAGTGCAATATAAGGACAAGGGACTGTTAAGAGTCGAGTAGGTCTAGCGCTCTGTTCAGTTATGAACTTAAGTGGTTCTGCATGCAGCCCATTCTTGGCGGAATGGGACGATGTATGCCGCTAATTGGCCAGTAAATATCTTGCGTGACCCAGTGGCAGACAGGTGGATATGCAAACCCAGTCTAAGTGCAACATAAGGACAAGGTGGACTGTTAGAGTCGAGTAGGTCTAGCGCTCTGTTCAGTTATGCACTTAAGTGGTTCTGCAGCCAGCCATTCTTGGCGGAATGGGACGATGTATGCCGTTAATTGGCCAGTAAATATCTTGCGTGACCCAATGGCAGACAGGTGGATATGCAAACTGGTCTAAGTGCAATATAAGGACAAGTGACTGTTAGAGTCGAGTAGGTCTAGCGCGCTCTGTTCAGTTATGCACTTAAGTGGTTCTGCATGCAGCCCATTCTTGGCGGAATGGGACGATGTATGCCGCTAATTGGCCAGTAAATATCTTGCGTGACCCAGTGGCAGACAGGTGGATATGCAAACCTGGTCTAAGTGCAATATAAGGACAAGGGACTGTTAAGAGTCGAGTAGGTCTAGCGCTCTGTTCAGTTATTGCACTTAAGTGGTTCTGCATGCAGCCCATTCTTGGCGGAATGGGACGATGTATGCCGCTAATTGGCCAGTAAATATCTTGCGTGACCCAGTGGCAGACAGGTGGATATGCAAACCCAGTCTAAGTGCAATATAAGGACAAGGGACTGTTAAGAGTCGAGTAGGTCTAGCGCTCTGTTCAGTTATGCACTTAAGTGGTTCTGGAGCCAGCCCATTCTTGGCGGAATGGGACGATGTATGCCGCTAAATTGGCCAGTAAATATCTTGCGTGCGTGACCCAGTGGCTGACAGGTGGATATGCAAACCAGTCTAAGTGCAATATAAGGACAAGGGACTGTTAAGAGTCGAGTAGGTCTAGCGCTCTGTTCAGTTATGCACTTAAGTGGTTCTGGGAGCCAGCCCCATTCTTGGCGGAATGGGACGATGTATGCCGCTAATTGGCCAGTCAGTAAATATCTTGCGTGACCCAGTGGCTGACAGGTGGATATGCAAACCCAGTCTAAGTGCAATATAAGGACAAGGGACTGTTAAGAGTCGAGTAGGTCTAGCGCTCTGTTCAGTTATGCACTTAAGTGGTTCTGGAGCCAGCCCATTCTTGGCGGAATGGGAACGATGTATGCCGCTAATTGGCCAGTAAATATCTTGCGTGACCCAGTGGCTGACAGGTGGATATGCAAACCCAGTCTAAGTGCAATATAAGGACAAGGGGACTGTTAAGAGTCGAGTAGGTCTAGCACTCTGTTCAGTTATGCACTTAAGTGGTTCTGCAGCCAGCCCATTCTTGGCGGAATGGGACGATGTATGCCGCTAATTGGCCAGTAAATATCTTGCGTGACCCAGTGGCTGACAGGTGGATATGCAAACCCAGTCTAAGTGCAATATAAGGAGACAAGGGGACTGTTAACAGTCGAGTAGGTCTAGCGCTCTGTTCAGTTATGCACTTAAGTGGTTCTGGAGCCAGCCCATTCTTGGCGGAATGGGACGATGTATGCCGCTAATTGGCCAGTAATATCTTGCGTGACCCAGTGGCTGACAGGTGGATATGCAAACCCAGTCTAAGTGCAATATAAGGACAAGGGACTGTTAAGAGTCGAGTAGGTCTAGCGCTCTGTTTCAGTTATGAACTTAAGTGGTTCTGCAGCCAGCCCATTCTTGGTGGAATGGGACGATGTATGCCGTTAATTGGCCAGTAAATATCTTGCGTGACCCAATGGCTGGCAGGTGGATATGCAAACCCAGTATAAGTGCAATATAAGGACAAGGGACTGTTAAGAGTCGAGTAGGTCTAGCGCTCTGTTCAGTTATGCACTTAAGTGGTTCTGCAGCCAGCCCATTCTTGGCGGAATGGGACGATGTATGCCGTTAATTGGCCAGTAAATATCTTGCGTGACCCAGTGGCAGGCAGGGGGATATGCAAACACGTCCAAGAGCAGTATAAAGGAACAGTTAGAATCGAGTATGTCTAGGGCCTTGCTTACTTTGTGTACTGTTATCAATTATTTAATTATAAACACCCTAAATCGTTACGCGTTCTATATACAAAACATTACTGATAGACACATACATAGAAATACTGACTGATTTTATTTGATAGAATACAATATACGGGTCCGAAAATGTTATGTATTACATTGAACAAGAATAATTCCTTCTCAAATGTTCATTAATGTGGTTTCTAATTTATCATTAAAACTACCTTTTTTATATATTTAATTTTTTTCTCCTAAAACAATTTTTAATTACTACTATTTTAAAATACTACTGTTGTGACAATTCACAATAATTATTTACTATTAAATAAAGAAATATAATGCATACCTTATTAAATAATGCAAGAAATATAATGCAAATCTGTAATATTATTCTTTGTTCAATGTTTACTAACACGTTGGCTTTAACAATCATATGATTAACCCAACCAATCATAGCATTCATTTCTATAGAATAATAATAGATTTAATTATAACAATGCTTCCACGATTGACACTTCGTTTCCATAAAATAATTTACCGTTTTTACAAGCCCATTTTAATCACTGGACGTTTTACTCATTGCGAGTGGCGTAATTCAGTGGGCTTAACACCTGACGTCTGGTTTTATTTAACAGTCGAATTTTGTAGGTCTTTTCCATCTGGGTTCATACTCAGCGTCTCGTATGTACCTTCTGGCGTAGTGCAAGTTTGTGCATTCAAACATGGTGGGAAACATTTCTTGGTTTCCGTACTTTTAAGAATAGATGGCTGGAGACGTAGAGAAGTTGAATAACTCCGTGTAGGGTTAATGGCTGAGTTTAGGTTCGTTTCTGATGTTCCACATACTTCACCATTCCCCATAGTAACAATATTAATATTCTTATATTTGCATTAGGTGTTCCCTGTTTTATGGAGTGTCAACGAAAAGATATCGACACCAAACTGCGACGCCACCCGACGTGCATACTCTTAGTTACAATTCGCATATACTAGAAAATGTAGTAAAACTTAACATTTCCCTTGCTTATCGTATCGGTATTACAACACTACGTATAGAAAATAGTTAACAGAACTATCAACGACTTACATACGAGGGTCGTTGAATAAGTTCTTAGAAAAAGATAGAAAAACTATTTTTCTGCAATTTTTTCGTTTATCAACACAATCTTCTTTTAGCTCTACACATTTTTCCAATCTTTTTTTCAAAATTTTTAAGCCAAAAATACGATTTTGGAAGTTCTTCAAAATAAGCTTTTGTTTGATCAATAATCTCCTCGTTTGAATTGAAGCGCCGTCCGACAAGCCTCTTTTTCAAATCCTGACACAGGAAAAGGTCATTGGGACCCAAATTTAGCGAATACGGTGATGACGCAACGTTTCGAACTTCAATTTATTCTGCTATTTTGGCCGTCGACCACACGATTGTTCTTATTGTTCTCGGTTAACAAACGCGGCACCCATCTCGCGAAAATGCTTTTGACTAACAATCTTTCATGCAAAATTGAAGTGACTGCACCTTGTGATATACCTGTAGCCTCAACTCTCAATCACCTTAGTTTGTTGATCATTCAAAATCATTTCTTGGGCGTTTTTCACGCATTTCGGGAGTAGACTCATTTCCCCTGGACGTCCCAATCGATATTCATTATTTGTATATGAACGACCACGTTTAAACTCGTTTACCCAATTGCAAAGTACAGTTAAAATTATCTTATTAATAATTATATCCGATTTTAATTTATAAAAAATGTATAAACATTCAAATGTAAATAATCGTGATGATAAGCTTAACAGTTGCTTTAATATTCTAGGAATGAATACCAGCTTACTGTGTTAGCAGTTTTAATAATTATAGTACAGGAGACGAGAACCAAGTTGCATTGTTTAAGTACACAACCTGGTTTATTGAAATTGGTATGGAAATGTTCGCTATGAAATCTACTGTCAGCCCCGTTATGCTTGGTGGAGGTCGGAAAATATTAAATGATCATTTTTCCTCCGTTCATATTTTCTTACTTTGAATGTCAGACACTCAAATAAATGTAGAATCAGCATCAGCTAACCAGCTAAACAGATTCTTGAAGTGGCCAATTTCAGTCCCACATCTAGTTGTGATAAAAACTTACTTAGAAATTAGGGCTGTCTTGCAATAAATGAACCCATTTTGAACATATTATCTGGTGAACCAAAACGCTACTTCGATATTTATAAAGTTGTACCTGATATGACCAATGATCATGAGTTATCCCAACAAAATTCCTGAATAATACATCAGTTCGTTGCTCTCAATACACCAATTACCCGTATAAGAAAATGTAATTGTGAGGCTTGTAAGAAGATAATAATAAGAACTCACCACAAGCAATTATCAACGGAACGCGTGTGCGAGTAAAAACAATGCCTATCCGCCAAGCGACTGCAGTGTTTTAACCTGACCGTCGGGTAGACAACGCTTTCTTAGGTTCAGTTCACATTTAACAGCTTTTGAATTTACATTACCATTTTAATCAGAACGTACATAATTCTTAAACCATTTGAGAACGATATGTAAAGTAGTCTATGTTTTATTGTCTTGATTGAGTTGCAGACACCCAATGGGTGGGGTCTTCAGTAGGAGGATGGCAGAAGAGCTTTTGATTTTGAAAGTGTCTTGTTACTCAACTCTAACAAGGTAATAGGTCTCGTGAGCAGCTTGGCTGAATGTGGAAGGCTTTATGGCATGGTAATGAACTAAGTGAAGGTGCATAAGTATTCAACTTCATCTAAGGGCAGACTTGACTCCTAGAATACGGAGTCATGTTCGTCTGAAGATATCCGAAAACATCGATGAAGCTCAAATAAATTCTTTGCGGCACTTTTGACATAGTGTAATCTAGGTGAAGAGGTAATTTCATAGTCATTTTTTGAATCTATTCAATCGTAGATGACTCCATATACAGGAGTCGAATCTGTGACAGTCATTACAGACTCTGCCCTTAGAGGAAGATGAACAGGAGCTCAACTTAACACTCACAAATACAAAGTAGTTTTAACAAAATACTATTCATTTACAATGTTATAAGTAATTCATTAATGTCGTCTGAATTTTCAATTAACCACCGTGCGTTTTGCATCGTAATGTTTTTCATGAGCCATAGAGTAGTACGTGAGTTCAACCATCACCAATAAAGCTTCTAACTACACCTGTTTTGTTTTACTGCATATTTCTATGACTTCTGGTAGTATTAATAATTTATTACTTTTTGACGTTAAAACATATTGCCATTGTTACTTCTGTTTCTTAACATCTGTGTTAGCAGTGACACACTGATACGACCTTATACTGCTACGTAAACTCGGTTTATTCTTCAACTTTATCTGTTCGTGGGTGAGTCATTATTACAATTATTACGTAGCTCTGTTTTAGACATTCTGAGTCAAATAGAAATATCAACTGTTAAGAAATTAGGAACTTGTGTTTTAATGGTTAATCTTTACTTTTTTGCGTTATTGTTGGTTAACTTGTGATGGAGAGCTGCTAAAGCAGGCTCTCCCACCGATAGTTTTCACTATTATCAAATCAATATTTAACTGCTTTGCTTGAATAATTAGTGAAAAGGCTTTTGAATCATTCTTCATTTGTTACTTTGATATTATCCATAGGCCACCATGTCTCTATCTACTTGTTATTACGCGATATAGCCTAAGTAGGTTTAGATTAGGTTATCATAAATATGTTACTAGTTGTACCTTTAAGTTAATGTTAACCTTTACGAGCACTCACGTGAACCGAGCTTGAATTGGGTACTATCTCCAGAGATTGCTTTTCTTTTTTACCAGAAGTGCGGAGTGGCGCCAAAGGCACAACCGAAGCCCGCACTGATGGCCAGGGGCATTTCCGATCGGATCTTTCCCGACCTGAGATCAAGTGCCAGATTGTCCAACGAGATCTGACGTCGGAACAGTTGTAAGATCTGGGATGTGATCTGAGGTCGGGGAAGTACAGATTGGAAATGCCCCTGGATACCAGTGATAGTTTCGGTGGCGCCAAACTTATGGTGATAAAAGAAACACATCCCTTGAGATGTATCTTTTACAATCATCTCATTCAATAACCCATTTGTATTTGACTATTGTTGAAAACCACGGCGTTTAATAAGGGGAATAAACATGTCTGGAGGATATAGTTTTTGTTAACATATTGTAATTTATTACAATTTTTCAGGACGACAATTCTTATTTACGAGTGAGCACTAAAACTGGTTCATAAATATGGCAAAGGTAAAGAAGGGTCCAGATTCAGATGGACCTGGAACTTCTGGAGAGGCCTCTGTGAGGAAGCGGAAGAAGGGGGATAAAAATGAGGACTTCGAGATGATCGATAAGGACGAAGTACCTGAGGAAAACAAACCAACGGAACCAAAAAAAGCCCCAAGTAAGTTTTACTTGTAAGATTAGTTATTTCGAAGTGACGATTTGGTTTCCGATAGGAACATCTACTGATAATTTTGTATGTATAATGCTTTTTATTTGTTTGATTTTTACGGGACATTTTTAACTGAGTGGTTAATGTCTCATCCTCTCCCCTAAGGATCCGGGTTCGAATCCCGCATTGGTTAGTGTTCACGCACGTTGGCACATAACTATACGAACAAAACCTGGCTTAGAATAGATCATTTAAGTCAGATATTCGTATGAGTAGATAAATTCGTGCTAAATCTTTGTTTAAAACTGTAATCCATTTGATTCGTCTAGTAATTATCTCAGTTTTAGTAATTAAAATTAAAATTTTAGATATTTTTTAAATACCAGAGTTAACTTAAGAACAGGATCTGGTAAAATTGCTCTGGGATTTATTCCATCAGAGCAAATAAAATAAAATCATATTTTTTTGTGTTTTTACAATTTTACATTGCATCGCAAAAGTGTAATCATTATTTTTAAATAGTTATTCATTCACACACGCACCCAAACTTCCTCTTCCACACATTCACTCAAGCACACTCTCACTGGCCCCAGATCCTATGCATCTCATAAATCCCAGCGGCTCACCATGAAACTCATCGACAGAGTAGAACGCACTATATAGACACCAATAGGTGTTTTATACGAGTTTTGAATTGGTTTTGATTGCTGGAGTTCTTTATACTTTCCAGGAGCTTATTGATCAATCTAACACCAACTTGTGGTAGATGCTGCGACAGCATCAGTCTGTGATGTTGGGCTCGATAGTTGTCCCTGTCTCTTTTCTCATGTATATGTCCCTCCTCCCCCTCCCCCCAAGGACAAAAATGTACTTTGATCTGCAGTAAATGATCACTTCAAATATCTAGAGGCAGGGCAAAGTCAGAAATTAAAGTATAAGATTCCTTGCACGACGTGAGCAATTTTTAACCTCAAATCACTTTTACACCCTTAATTATCAGCTGTAGAATAATGTTGGAAAACGACTCATTTAAAAATATCAATACCCATTCAAACATTTGTATCTTTTCTGTAGTTTATGCTTTTTGAATTTTCAAACTATGAAGAAAAACATGTTGAGTTCACCTTTATGAAAAATATTCCAATAAAAATATTTAAAATCTAAAAAGAATTTTGATGCTTATTCATTAAAATAAGACACCTTCCATAAAAAATGTGGTCTTAAAAGTGCTGGGGGTTTAACATTTTCTTATGTTCTTAATAGTTTTTATGTATTGCATTTTAATAACTATTCCTTTTGTCTTTCATTATGTAGCAGTCTATATGAGAAGATATTGGACCTAATGCTAAAATTTGTTATAGTTGAAACCTTGTAGAATTGTGCCATCTAGCGGCAAACGAAGAAAACAGTGATTATAAATATATTACAGGAAACTATTAAACACATTTTATACCGAATACATTTTGATAACAATAAAAAACTCTACATTTTGAATGTTCTTCATAAAAATGAGGTAATTACTATAAGATTACATGAGATAAAGCTTTGAACATAAGATTTAGTAGGTATAGTCTAGTATCACTATCTATGCTTTAAAGAACAAAATGTCTGCCACACAATTCCTACATGGGTGCAAGGCAAATTCTCTGAAAATTCAAAGCTTTTGTTTGCCGCTAGACAGCTTGCAGACACAACGTTTCTACCCTCAAGTTCATTTCAAACGTTTCATTTCCGGCTGGTTATACCTTCAAGTTGAACCCATACTCGGCACAGCCGGTATCCAGGAGCGGCACATCACTAACCGCATATGTCGATAATCTGGGGTGCAAGGGTAATTCGATAGGTCTAGTCTACTGCGGAAGATGACTTTTGGAGTTGGTGGGGTTCGTTCACTAAGAGTTAATGGTTCTTAGGCTACTAGTCTAGACATAGTAAGGGCGCGCCACCCCCTGCCTGCTTTGATTGGAGAGGCTGGATCAGAGCTGGCTCTCCCTTCTTCCGAGGGGACATGACTTGAAACTAGTGCCCTAAATTCTTCCTCGTGGATCTCGACAGGAGTTGGCGCCTATCCTAAACCTTACCCATTCATAATATCCTGCCACTCCGGACACAGCGCCTTATATGACTATGTACAATTACTAAATTCCTAGTCCTAAGAGAGAAAAATCAAAGAGTTTCAGGGCGAAACAGGTTTTAACATTAGATGAAATATCTTCTCATAGACTGTTACATGATACAAGTCGAGTACGCTGCTCCGAGTTTAATTTTCTCTATCGTAGCAACCCATTCCTTAGAGGTGTGTTTTGTCCTGGCATCTGCAAGCCTGTGGCAAGGTTCTGTCCGCTTATATACTGTAACTTGGGTTTTCCGTCTGTACGGCCCTGTTCTCAGGGCCACTAAGGGTACAACGAGTTGTTGGCCACTAGGGTAAAGATACGTAAAGACGGTTATACTGTAAACGGACTAAATTCTAGCAAAGAGTTCACCTGATAGAAATTAAGTTGCAGAAAATTATTGTAGTGTACTTCTAGCTTTTTTTATTGACTACTTCTTTGTTTGAAGTTTGTTTTTGACGATGGAAGGATTGTGAATGAAACAGGATTGTTCCGGACATTTGCCATCGTTCAGTGATACAATACAATCAGTAACACTACGTTTCGAGACATGCAATCTGATATCTTCTTCAGGTAAATGAACTGATGACCAGTCTGTTTTCCTCAATAAAAACATTTGATTCAATCTGTCTCTCTCGATTGCGCCTAGGCATGGTAGTTAGTGCATTACCCCTAGGCACATGAATGCAATTCGTATTTTTGTAACTACTTTATTTAAAACCATTTTTGCTGTGATGTTTTTTTATTGACTTAAATTATTTCATTCAATTTAATAGCTAAAAATACTCTTAACGTACGAATAGCAGACTCTTAAGAGCCATATCTACCATAACACTAATGTTAAACCTCATACACTTAAACGCTTTTATTTTCGACCGAAGCCTTGTGGGAGATGTCTCATTTTGGAGGAGTGATTAACACGCATCAAAAATCTTTTTAGTTTTTCTCGTAAGGTTTATACTTTCTTCATATGTCAATGATGAACAAAAAAAGTTTCAGAAATAATAATAAACAATTTGTTTTTAACTAAAAAGGCGTTTGGATACGTATTCATTTTATCTTTAAAATTAGACATGTTCCATAAATCTATGACTAAAAATAAGTTCTTGAGTAATGAAGTTTAGTATTGTTCTTATGGTGTTAAAATTAATATAGCGGTCACTACAGCCACCTCTTAAACCTGAATCACACCACAATACTCTTTGTCTCCTTATACTCTCTGTACAAATTAGAAATTCTTTGTAAGTGATAATAACACTGTCATTGAATCATTTTTAATATAGTTAAATATTTTCTCAGGTTTATAAATGCATATACACCGGAATACACTTTAAATGAATACGGTGGACTTGTTTTTAAGATGTAATTCTACATTTATATAAATTTCTAAAATATTAATATTAATTTCTTTAACTATCGTTTTATTAATTATTCATTAATCGTTATGCCCTGGATACAACTCAACAATTCGATGAAAATAGATTTTGTTAAATTAATTCTTGAATTGCATCAAAGAAAAAGTCTGTACGAAACTTTAAGTCCGTAAATGTTTTAAATGGTTGTGAATAAATATTACTATATTACGATACAATGTATATTGGTCAAGTGATATCGAAATGTCAGGAATGCATTACAGTGTATTAACATAACAATAAATAATATCAGAATGGCGACTAATTGCATCAACACTGCTTTGAGGTTAGCTTTGTTGAGAACGCCTAAGTCTTGAATATTGTCTTTTCGGAAGCGAAAACGAAATTGTATAAGTTTCGTGATCAGATGAGATTGAGAAACTGTATGTTAATTGTACGTCGTATTTCACAGAATGTATGAGTTTTTCATACAGATACTGCAAATAAAATATGTGGATATAAAGGGTGAGGCAACAATTTGGTTAAAAATTAAATACGCCCAATTTTTATTCAATGTTAACAAATTGTTCATAGTTAAAAAAGGCTTGTTTTGCAAAGAGATTACCTACAGACGTTTTTACACCACGGAGACTTTGCACAGTGTGAGCCACATTGCCACTATCACAGTTTTTACTGGTTTAGCAGTATCAAATAGGCTTTTTAGAGTACGTGACAAAATTCTATGAGCAGTATTTGAAGAGGCAAGGGACAGGTCCCTACTACCATATGTAAGATAGGATGATTTTGTTTTCCTTGTTGATGGTCTCTTAAGAGCCGTGCCCGATTATGAAGGCTTTGAGATTAAAAGCAAACGGCCCGCTCTTCAGCATTTTATCACGATCTTCTCTTGTTTGGTGTTTGGAAGAGGGAGCTTCAAACAACACTGCCCATGATGGAGAGGCGCGGGATAAAGTCTACTCTCGGAATAAAAAGTACAGATATCCGAGTTTCAAAGTTAACCTCAAACTAACTAGTAGAGCTGAAATAACGGGATTATATTAAAATGTAGTTTGTTTATTTCTGTGTTTAGACATATAAACCATTTACAAATAACGATTTTCAGTCGATAAAAACGAAAAATTACTGTTTCTTGCGTTTTTTAACTAAATTGCAACCTTGAAATTTCTTAACTCGAAAACTTGTGATCCAAATAAAAGGCCAAATTTTTATACAAACAGATAAACTTATAAACGCAGGAAAACAATTGTGTTACACGTATACCAGAACAGTCTTCTCCTTGGTTGGGAAAGAATCGCCGATTTTTTTCCCTCCACCAGTCAGTTATATGAAAACCAAGTTAGTCAAGTTAATTAATATTATGGGCAGCAAGAACACACTGATAGCGCAGATGGTCCCAAAGCAAGTCCAAACAAGCTCAAACGATGTTACTGAAGAAAAAGAGATATAACCATAATTTAAAATGTTCACACTATTAACACCTTGGTTGCTATATTCAACTCAAAAGTGGTTTAAAATTAATTGTCCATCTTTTAAATAATTTGATTCCTGCTATACAAAATCCTGCCAGAAAGTTTTACATACTGCTGGTAAATGCAGTTGTATGCAGATTCTTGGACAATACTGAAGTCAGTTTTATCCATATGGGTCTGCAATCAAGGAGTGATAACATAATGACATTCTAGCCACTTTCAACTGTTGCCCTTGTTTTATTTTTCATGCCATATATTTTTGTAACATTTTCCACAACATAAATGCAAATATGGATTAATATAAATAAGAAAGGAAATAAAAGGGGTCTTTTGCCAATAATACTTCTCTGTTCAACCTACCCGACTTTAACATGTAAGAGAGGCGGACTTATTACGCATTAACTGAGCCAGCATAGACCCTGGTTGTAATGTAAGACACAATTTATATGAATGTATGTCGGACTACTGTTTGAAAATGAACCTCACAATAATACCATGGCATCAATGTCAACAGTGTCTTTTGCTGGGTACATTGTGGTAATCGAAAATTCCTAATTATTTCCGTAGAGTTTTCAAACACTCGATATGTGAATAATGTTTGATATTAAAAACTTAGCATTTCTATATTGGTTGATTTTTTTTCTTAAGGCCATTGGATTTTGTTGGAAACTGAAGACACTTAAATATACCCTTTATATTTTCAGTAATAGAAACAGGTTAATGTTTGGTAGTAATGTAACAAATTGCACTGAGACTGACGTATGCCTAAAGTCCTCTTTAGCCAAGATGGAAACTAGGTCACTGTTACATTAAATTATGTTTGTGGAACATTGTAGCAGCAACTAAATTTTCAGGGTGATTTTTTCTAATAAGTTGTGTTCTAATAAGAACGTTTGTAGCAACAGATTATTTTACTTATGCAACAAGATATGTCTTTGGTACACTGTTGAAATAAATTATATATAAAACATTTTGGCAACAAATTATTTTTATGCGATACTGATGCAATAAGCTATGTCTCTGTTACACTAATGAAATACACTTTTTCAACCCGTTTCTGAGACCTTATTGCAATAAGCTATATATTTCTAGAACACTGTTGCAATAAAGCAATGCTTCTAGGGTACTAATGCAGAAAGCTTTATTTCTGGAACACTATTACAATAAGATAAGGGACAATGTAATAAGCTATGTTAGTATCCGATTCTCAGTTACAATCTCTATACTGTATTATTATTTTATTTTTAATGATCGTATTCAAAAATATTTTTCTAATTTATGTGTTTAATGTCCCTTTGCAGAAATCTTTACCACAAGGGAAATTGGAAAGCGGTATTTACCAAGGGAGGAGTACCTTGTTCTCTGTATAAGAGAAATGTTGATATATTTCATATTTATATTCGTTGTGGCTTTGTGTAAGTATACTGAAGAAAGTCGTACTATTTTGTTTATTCCTGAAATAAGTTTTTTTGGGATACTTGCTTAAGTTGAACACAACAACCATTTTTTTTACCAAGTATTCTGTTGATTACAAAAAAGCTTATTGTTTTTCTTGTCTTGGTTTCTATTTGTATTTTCAGTCATATTCTACTCTCCTGTTTTGGTACTATTCTAATGAGCGTTTTCTCTATATATTTAAAACACTGATTGATTTCCACACGATTTTAAATTTTAGAATATCAAAATTATTTTTTTTGTTAATTGGACATAATTATGTAATCACAATACCAGTGTGCAATCCAACTTTGTAAATGATTGTCTTTTATACATAGTTCTATTTTATTGTGTTATGATTTTTACAGATTTTCAAAAACGGACTGTAACCCATTATTTTAATTCTTTTAATTTTGAAAATGTCTGCTAGTACATAAAGAAGTAGTTTAGTTGAGCATTTTAACAGTGTAGCTAAAATGTATGTATTGTGTGCTGGCACACTATGTTTTATTCCATAGTTACTATTATTATAGTACTATTCTGTATTTATTAATATTACTCCCTACCTTACTGTAATGTCATTATCGATGCTATAGTATAGGATGACTGTGTTTGGTTTAAAATCAGAGATCAACTACCTGAAGTGAAATCTTATGTGACCACATTTTTTCTGTTTACATTTACCATTGATTATTTCATTCACAGTTAGACTACAACCTAGTTGTTTCAATTTAGTTTTTTGTTTTGATTCCCATAATTATTCCATTTTTCATCTCATTTTTACTGTTTTCAGTCATTTCTTCTTATCTTCTTTTCTAATATTAATGTGATAAAAATACATGTATTGAACTAGTTGTTATCTTTGAACAAATATTTGTTAAACATATGTTAAACTCAACATCTTATCAGTTGTAAGACTTCCCTTAATACTAGGTATTGTACAACTGTTATCACATTGCTCAATAAAAATAATAAAATAAAAACATTATGGTTGCCTGTAAAGTCGGTTTTACGGGCGAAGATTTTACGTGACAACGTCTTTTTCTCGGTAGAATATTTATTGATATGAATATTATTAAATTGCACAATAGGAACAAGGAATTGAATGAAAATAAGAATTGCACAAATTTTAACTATAGAAATATATTTTGTTTACTAAAACATTGTACATAATTTGAAATTAATTAAAATTTGTTATTGTAAATGGTAAAGTTGAATAAAACATTACTAAAATTGAAATTTGAAATTCTTGCTAAACACAGTTAAATTCTAACTCCGTGCGTGGTGATTGGTCGGTTTAGTTCGTTTGTTTGGTCGCACTGTTATGACAGGTTAGAGGTTATAATTTGTTATTTTAAATGTTTGACTAGCAATACGCGCTGTTTCTTCTCAATCGACTGAATTACGATTGATTGCAGAGTGATTTAAACTAATAATTTACTTAACACTATCAACATTTGTCAATAGTATGACATAACCTATAAACTCAGTTTCTCAACTTTTGTGTCAATCTAACAATTAATCAATCAATCATAGTTTACGATAATGAAATATCAGTGTACAATTATTTACCTTTATTGTTGTAGTTGTTGTAAATGACGAATCTAAGCACTCCACATTTTCACGAATAAACATGTTATCTGCTTTATCCCGTGCGGCGGACCCACAGTTATCTGCTTTATCCCGTGCGGATCCCGTGCGGCGGACCCACTGGACGGGCATCGTAACGTTACCGGGCGTTACACTTTTTCATGAGTGACTCCGAGCCGCAACCTAATTTAAGACGTTGTCACGTCAAAAATTTGTAATAACAAATAATAATAATGTGCTTCAGTGTCTCTTAGTAAAATTTTCAGAGGCTTCACTGTTATCATTGCAACATTATATTGTTAAATTACATGATATCAGTTGAAACTGTAATTTAAAACAACATAAATTGTTATTATATGCTGAACATCCTTTTTAACAAACACCAGACATATTTACTGATTTAATATAATCGATAAAGTCAAGTAATTTTACATTTTAGTAACCTAGGGAATGATTCAGCTTTTACAATGAATGGTCTGTAAATGGTATTCATAGTTACCACAAACTGAATAGAAGCACAAACTGATGCTTCTTTCAGTTTCAAACATTTTCTATGCAGATATTTTTCAAATCAGTTTTATTTTTAATCTAATCAAAAGTTTTAAAAGATTATGGATTTTGTTATCTATCTTGATTTATTAAACGAATCTGAACTCATTGAACTGCATTTACATTCAATTTATTACATAGTCTTTTAATCAACATCTGATGTGTTTTAATAGTTTAAATCACAAACTACCTAACTAAACGTAATTAATATATAAATGTTGTGTTGAAACATTCCTTTTGGTACACAATATAAAACTATGCAATATTACAGTGGCGGCGGGACATCGCAGCAAGAGCGAGTATTACTTGTCGAGGGTGATGACAAAACTGTTTGTGGAGACCAAGTTCAAAACACTGTCAACATCGGAGATAATAAGCTACAATGACATTAATACCTTAGAGCAGACTTGGGAGGTAACAATCTCTGCAATACACAATCATTGCCTAGCACCAGTGGTGTAACCACAGGGTTATGGGGATTACATTTCCCATATGAGGTGTCCCATGTGGGCCTCAAATGATATTAGGGAGAAAAAGCACTGGGAAAAATAATCCATACTATGGTTGGACAATTTCCAACCAACTTACTTCATACTCACACAATCGTGGGGTTTTGCTTTGTGTGTTCTTTCTCTGTTTGTAAAAACAGCTAGTAAAAACTCAATTTTGGAAATCCTTGTTATGTCACTGATGTCTAAGGGCACCAGTCCCCAGCAGGGGTATATTGTTAACTCAAACTCTTATCCATTGAAATAAAACTTTTCTTGTTTTTTCTTTGTTTATAGCAATTCACAACTTTGAAAATGATCTTACGCATCACTAAAAATAAATTATTGGGATATTCCAAATATTTTTGAAAAATGAAATTGCTTCTATTAAATAAAATGGAACAAATATGAATTTAAATTACTTACTATGAGTTGCTCAAAAATAATAAATTAAAAAATATTGTATAATACATACAAAAGACCAGCACTACACTTCAACTAGAGTTGCGAGTATAAAATACATACAGAAGAAAGAGGTATATCTTAGGTGCAGAGAAAGGTTTCCCGCACATACCAAACTGCTTTTTTAGAGAGATTCCTAAACGTAGTTCCAGTGTGTCTTCATTAAATCAAGCACTCCATAGGACATATAAATCATCAAAACCTTTTTTTCACGATTAGGTCTGATACAGGGTTAGAGCAGAGTTAGGCCATTTGAATTAGGGCCTACGTTTATTTGAGTTAGATCTATATCTCCACAGCAGGACCTTAGTATTAGTACCCATCCTATAATTAATTTTCTTCACCATCTACATCTACTTTGTTTCAAGTTACTGACAATGTTAGTTAAATTATACACAGTAATGTATTCACCTATTACATCGTTATATCTGTATGTTTCAGTATTTTAACTACTATTTGACCAATACCTACTGGGATTACTGGTACAGTTATACAGACAGATTTTTCCCAGTTTATGACGAAGATAGAGGAATATTTTATGAAAATAAACTCATGGGAAGGCCAAGGCTGAGACAGGTAAAATCTCCAGTATTTATCATATACAGTATAGTGTTTCATGAGACAGGTATGTTCTCCAGTATTTATCATAGACATCATAGTGTTTCATACTTTAGTGTGAGACATATCATCGCAAGCCTGGGTTGTGGCAAATAACTCATGGGAAGGCCAAGGCTGAAACAGGTATGTTCTCCAGTATTTATCATAGACATCATAGTGTTTCATACTTTAGTGTGAGACATATCATCGCAAGCCTGGGTTGTGGCAAATAACTCATGTGAAGGCCAAGGCTGAGACAGGTATATTCCCCAGTATTTATCATAGACATCATAGTGTTTCATACTTTAGTGTGAGACATATCATCGCAAGGCTGGGTTGTGGCAAATAACTCATAGTAAGGCCAAGGCTGAGACAGGTATATTCCCCAGTATTTATCATAGACAGCATAGTGTTTCATACTATAGTGCGAGATATAATCATTGTAAGCCCGGGTTGTGGCAAATAAACTCTTGTTTAATAAATATTTTGTAACTTTACATCAGCATAGATAAAACTAGCATTAACATGATTGAGATCTCTTACAATATTAATTAATAATAATGTTAAAACTGCCAGGCTTGCAATGATACTTGTGCTGTAGTCGAAACAAATAGGAAACAAGATTTGTCCAAAAGAATGTAGTTGGTTAAATATAAATTGAAATCACAATTACATAATTATTATACTCATTTTTTTTGTATTTTGATTGGTGTTATGAAGAGTGTTATGAAGTGGTATATTACGTAGTTTGATAAAATTTAGTTCATTCATGAATATAAAAAAATTAATGAGATATAGGTAGTTATTCAATTATGGCTAATCAAGTTTGAGAATTTTGTTACATTTTGTCAATTTTGATCTGAAATCCCCATATTTAATCAAATATTATACTTTTTTTATCAGAATTTGATTGCATAAAACTGGCTGGATATTAACATCAGGCAAGGAAATACTTTAATAAATTTTTCAAAGAGGTTTATTTGCTCTAATTTAATCAAGAAACTCAAAGTCATGTCTCCCTGGAAGAAGGGGAGGCCAGCTCTGAACCAGCCTCTCCAGTCAAAGTAGGCAGGGGTTGGCACACCCTTGTTGAGGCTAGCAAGACACTCTGAGGTTAAGGAAAAAAACCCATCAACTCCAACAGTCATCTCCCGCAGTAGACTAGACCTATCGAATTGCCCTTGAACCCCAGAATCTCGACATATGCGATTAGTGATGTGCCGCTCTTGGACATACATAAGGTTGCCCAGATATGAGTAAAACATTGGTTTTTACTGTGCCCAGTGGTGGTTCAACTGGAAGGTATAAACCAGCCAGAAGTGATCCCTGCTGGGTAGTCAGAAAGGGTTACAAGAAAACGTTATTTTGAATGTGAAATATTGCTGTAAAATCACTCCCAAAATTCTTATATCTTTTTCTTATATAATACTTATTTCTTTAATTTTGTTTGCATTATAATTTGCTCTTCTATGAAGATCAACTGTAAAGTGAATTTGCTTTCAGTTGAGAGTGAGAAATGACTCCTGCACAGTGCCAGAAGACTTCAAACTCATGTTTGCCAACTGCTATGCTGAGTACTCGAGTAGTTCAGAGAGTACAGACACATACGGCCCAGCAAACAGATCAGTGTGAGTTTTGAATATTGCCTATTAACTGATGAAAAATCACTCTGAAAAAATTACTTTTTAAATTGGTAGTTTTAACAAAATAACTGTATTCATCTCTTACTCTAACCAAACCCCAAACTTCATCGGTTTCTGCAGAGAATTATTGAGTGGTAAGAAGATAAGAAGGAGCATTTTAGAGTAAGTAGAGTACGGCACTGGTAGAAAGTGCAGAGGTAAAGAAAAGAATAAAAACACATTATCTCTTACTAGATCTTAAGATCTTGCATCTCTGAGTATTCTCTCTAGATCAGAGGTCTTCACTAGCTCTCCAAGTTCCTTAAGATCTTGGAATGCTTTATCAAACTTTATCTTTGTCAGTGTTCAAAACAAGAGCAGTAGTGAGGTGGGAACTAGGGCTTTGGCTTAATTATTGTTTGATTTATTTATATTACTAAATGTTAGGCTGTTTGTACAGGTACGAGGAGTACCTTATATTATTACAAATGATTCTTTTATAATAAACAGCTAAAGCTATGTTTTATTACACTTAGTCTTGAAAGGTAAAGCTGACTTTGATTTCAAGCTGTTAAAGTAGATTTTCATGAATCTACTGCTGATGGAATTCACTAATGGACGCTAATCCGTTGTCTTGGAACGTTATGTCCCTTGAAGGTCTAGTTTATTGCAAATAACGAAAGTAAGTAAATGAGTGTTAAAATCCATTTTAATCTTATAACAATTTAACTTCAGTGTGTTGTTTCACACTGCATCAAACACTGCTTCCACAGTTGACTTCTTAAAATATTCGTCTCACTGAGGAGAGCAGTAAAAAGAAACTATGAAAGTTACTCTTAAAAATGTGCCACAGTTAGATCAAAGTCAAAATGAAGAATGTTTTGATCTTGCTTATCTTTCTTGCATTCAGTTGATAACCGATAAGATAGGGAGGATATTAGAGTTACAATGTCAAAATTGTATTCAAGCCAGCTCAAAAGTTGAAGAAATGTTTCCAGACCAGTGAGTCAAGATTCCACTGTGTACACTGGGATTCTACAAAATTTGATATAGCTGTGGCTCAATTTACTTTTTCATTTTTATTTATGGTCATTTGTCAATTTTAGATTGCTATAGACAATGTCAAGAAATAAAATGTATAATACATTATACTATACAAAACTATATATATTATACTATACGTTATGTTAATTTAAAATACATAATAATATAATTAGTCTAAACATGATCATGAGACTAAAGTAAAGTCCACACTGCCCAAAGGCACCATCCAGACACATTTAAGTGCTTATACAAAACACAGAAAGAATACTATAATAGATTCAGGTCAGTGCAAACAGAAAAAGCCATCTTCAGAGAGAAACTGCCACACATCCACCTATTCTAAGGTAAAGTAATATTTGTTGTAAAAAATTCCTCAAGTGAATAAAAGGCCTTACTTATAAGCCAACGTGACAATTTACATGAATATGGTTGAAGTACTAAACTTCTGAACTCTTTTGGTAGTTTGTTAAAACACTTAATTTGCAAATGTCTATGACTAGCTATAGTCTTCTGTAGCCTGGAAGAAGGTATAATAATATCCTGTGCCCTTCGAGTATAATAGTCATGGACCTCATTAAAACAAACAAATTCGTTTTGGTTTTTCTTGACATGTATTAAATTTTGAAATATAAAAATGGAAGGAACTGTCATTATATTAAAATCAATAAAACATTGCTTACAATCATCCTGATAAGCTAAATTGGCCAACATTCTCACTGCCTTTCTTTGCCATGTGAAAACCTGGCTAGCACCCTTACTATTTCCCCACAGCATTGCATATAGCAAGTGAGAGTGAAATTCACTAAAGTAGGAGATAAGCATCATATCTCCACCAATACAAGATTTTAATTTTCTAAGTAGAAAACAGGATCTAGACAGTTTTGAAATTACTGTGTTGGTGTAGGCCTCCCAAGAAAGCTTCTGGTCAAAAACCACTCCAAGAAACTTAACTGGTTTAGAACTATTTTCTTTTACGTTCTTTTTTTACGTTTTCAATGTGAAGCAAATTGATTCTGTTTTATCAGTATTGACTTCTAGATTATTACTAGTAAACCAAGAATAAGCAACCTCCATTACTCCATCACTATGAGTTTTTACCTCATTAAGTAATTCACCAGTAACTATAAATGAAGTGTCATCGGCATAAAGAGTAGTCTTACATGGAACATTGAAAAGCAGATCGTTAATGTATATAATAAACAAAAGCGAACCCAGATCCCTGTGGAACCCCAGCAAGGACCTCTCGAAATGTGGACTCTGTACCAGCAACCGAGACTGTGCATTCTGCCACAAAGATAAGTTTCAAAAAAGTGCAATGGTTCATCGATAATACCATAAAATTTCAGCTTACTGAGAAGAGTGTGATGGGAAATACTATCAAAGGCCTTGCTTAGGTCCACAAGAGTCATATTAGCATACTCACATTTCTCAAAACCACTTAAAATACTATTTACAACTTCATTCAAAGCTTCTGTTGTGCATCGACTAGGGCGGAATCCAAACTGACTATTACTTAAAATATTATGTTTATCCAAAAATTTTAAAACTTGGTTTTTAACACATGTCTCCATTATTTTGGAAAACACTCAAACTCTACAATTTGTTCGATAATTATCTATATTGGCTCTATTACCTTTTTTAAAAAGTTGTATACTCTTGGAATTTTTTAAGCAGTTTGGGAAAGTAGAACAGCGAAAAGAAAGATTAATTAAAAATGTTAAGGGCCTAACAATACAATTAGCAATGTGTTTAATCACGGTGTTACTAAAACCAAAAACATCCTCACTCCTGGAAGACTTTAAGGATCTCATAATATTAAGAACCTCAAACTCACTAACACACTTCAAGTGAAAAGTTTCTGAAGGCCTTTCAACTTTCCTCAAGTAGGACATATAACTTAAATTGGTATTATTTAATGTTCTTGCACTACGGACTACCTTTTCCCCAATACTTATATAATGGTTATTAAGTTCTTCAGCTGTAATGGGTGGAATCGGATTTTCTCGTTTATAGTAGTTATAGGCCTCTGATTTAATTACATGCTTGCAGCCGAACATTTATTTTTTTAATTCTGTATTATGCTTTCATTGTACTTGACCTTTGCTTCTTTAATTTTGTATCGATACGATTTTCTTTTAGCTATGTAGCAGTTTTTTTAGAAACATGTTATTTTTATAGTTTGGTATTCTTAACAGATCTTGTAGCAGAATTAATGTATTCCTCAACTTTCTTAAGCTATCATCAAACCAGAGAGAATTATGCTTGTTTTGTTTTCTTTGTTGAACGTTTTTAGTTTTCCTTGGGCAGCTATGATTTAATACAATTGACAGCCTGTTTACAAAATATTTGTATGCACTATTTATATCCTCCATATCATACAACAAATGCCAATTCAATGAAGTGCTTGTGTCTACGAACCTATTCAAAGTTTCATCACTTAATTTTCTGTATGAAATATTTTTAAATTGAGGACTAGTACCCACAACAGTAAATTTAAGGTGAATTATAGAGTGATCTGAAATTCTCACCTTCCATATGCAACTGCTGTACAAATGCTTATTTAAATCAGTAGCTATGTTGTATATACATTTTTATTTCTAGTTGGTAGTTTGTTTACACAGTACAGATTGAATGATTTTAGATTATTAATGAACATTATTGTATCATTATCAGTACTGTTTAAAATGTCAATGTTAAAGTCTCCTCCTAGTATAATTTTACAAGTAGGTTTTTTTCTTTTGTAGATAGCTTAGTAAATCGTCAAGGTATGTAAGAAATGTTGTGCAAATAGAGCTGGGTGTCCTATATACAGATATAAAAATTACATTATAAATATTTACAAATATACAAACAGCTTCAAGGGAGCCTAAATGGGTCAAATGAGATATATCAATAACCTCAAAAGGAATATGATTATTTACAAGAATAGAAGCACGCCCATAACCATTCTCTCTCTGCAGAAAGATGCAGCTAATTTAAAACCTATTGGAACATACAAAGAGGCTTCCATTTGATGCAACCAATGCTCACTAATAAGAACAATGTTACAGTTGGCTTCATCTAAAACTACAGCTAATTCATTTAATTTGTTTCTTATTGACTGAATATTCAACTGCATAACACACACATTCAAGTCAGAAGTATTTCTAGTTTGTTCAGAAGAACCTGAGGGCTTGCTTACTAAAATGTGGTTTAAACTACTGCTAGGGTTAGGTGCAGGAGTTATAGTATCACTCATATTAAAAATTTTACATTTGGTATATAGAATATTTAATATCTTCATGAATGAGTTTCCTTGACATAGACACAAAAAAGGCCAAGATATGGAAAAAAATTCAGCCATAACAGAACACAGTTTTAAAACCAAACATGCAATATAATGCAACAAAACAAAAGTACTTGTGCAAATTCATTAATATTATCCGAAAATAATAAGGGAAACTTTAGAAATAATCAAGAACAAAAATAGCATCAACAAAGAAGATAGTGTGCAATTGTCCAAAAGCTGACATCCAGTGATACAGAAGCTATATTTATCATAACTGGTTAGTGATTGGTTAAGCTTCAGCCAGTCATGATAAGCTCTGCTCACTTGTACAGATGACTGCTTATTATTGGTTGTTTCAGTTTAACATCTGTTGGCTGAACAGTTTGGACTTTATTAGAATTCCCTATTCATTCAAATGTATTGCATTGTTTCAACATCTGAGACACCCGGTCTACAAGAGAGATCTGTCTAGTAGAGCTAGACAGCCATCTAGTGTGTACTAGATGTTGTGGTGTTGACATTGTCTAATCAGGTGCACAATTAAGTGCACTAAGGTGTTTGAACATGATCTCAATTCTCTGGGACATACCAGTGTTATTTGAAATACAGTGTTTTTCTTGTGCCAGATCAGTTATTCAAGGTTATGCATGGCAAAGAAGACATATTCCACTAATGCAGTATGGTTCAACTTGTAAATGTAATACTACAAAATGAATTACTCTGAATAAAATACCTGTAAGAAGATACAAAATTGGTCTTACGCTAGTACTCTGTGTCTGAATCTCCTCAAGTAAGTGTTGATCACAGATTTCAGTGGTCTATCCTATGACACGGCTTTCAGACTATATAGCCGCCACAAGAAAAACACTATACTTCAACTATATACTGTTATACAAGAATTGTTCATCGTATTTATGGTTAAAGTATTGTTGTGAGCAAGATTAATTCAAAATTGCTCCCAATCTAGTTGCTATAATAGTCAACCCCTTATTTGCTTTAACTTTTTTTAAACAGAATATACATTTATTGCAATTAAAGTTTAATGTAATACATTCATCTGAGAAATATTCAAAAATGTTCAAAAGCTACATTTTTGTGTCTCCCAGTTTGGTAGCTATCCCTGCCTCTAGTTTCGTAAGAGTGTATGTCACTACCTCTTATAGGATTGCACTTTGTCTTAATAAAAGAGACGTCTCTAAAATATAGAGGCAGTGTAATGTCAACTGTTTCATATTTTTAATGCTGGTCTATATGACTCTCTAAGTTGCAGTTTTGCAATTATTCTGATAGTTTTTTAAAGAATTTTTTGAAGTTGACATGACTTCCAAGGGTCTGGACCCCCCCACTTTTCAATGGTTTCAATTACTTTTATAGTAAACGATTATAATTATTTAAATAATTTAGTATTACTGACATGTACTGTTGAAAAATAGTTCTGATCAAGAACATATATACGAGTCAAGAACTTTTTAAGGAACAAAATGGGGCCTTACTTTCTGTCCGCTTTGTATCCCCCAAAATTTTGTTCTGGCTACACTAATCCGTTAACAATATTCTTAGAGTTTATTGCAAGTGAATAGTCCATGCTGTTCTGTAAGTATAAATAGGGTCACTTAGTGAAGACCTGCAGCTAAGTGTTGACTACACTTATTATAGCTAGACAGTGATTGCAAGTTAATATACATGCATTCATGTAATATAGAATGACTAGGATCTCACCTTCCAAAGGTTCCATTTGTAATGACTCATTTCATACATCCATATCACATTCATTTCAATACGGTATTTAATTTAATTTAGAAATTTATTAGTAATAATAATTAAATAATTAAGGAATAATTAATTATAAATTGTCTCAAGTTTTAATACAAACAATAATAAATACTAAATTAAACATATAAAAATTCACCTTATTACATATAAAACTCAAAAGTTATAAAGTAAACTAAAGTCAGTGATACAGTGTGCAGGGATGATTGTTGAGAGAAGAGAGCAGAGGTTTAAAAGTTGAGAGGAGAGAGGGATATAGAAGAAGTGAAGCAAGATTATTATTTTAAATAAAGAAACTGGTTACATTTTATTCAGCAGTATTTGGTTAAAAAGAAAGGTTAATTTATTAAATTCATATTATCACTGAAGTACAGAGAAGCAGAAGACAGACATTGGGTGAGAAAATTCCTTTTAAATTTAACAGTGATCCATTGGAAGAACATAAAACCCAGGAACATTTGATTTGGCTAACAATTCAAAATTAATATAATTAAAATTTATCAAAATTATTTTTCAAATTACAATATCTTTCATTAAAAACAATACCTAATATTTCTATTTCATTAAGCCAGCACGACCACCCTGCCCTAAAATTTAAGAACTGTATTTTAAAAGATTTACCATTATTGTATCCTCCATCTTGTTTCAAAATTCAAACCTATATGTCAATTAATTTATCATCATTAAAGTTCACATTTGTATCATACTGAGTTATTTATTATTTCTAGCTATAACCATCAGAATACAAATTAAGTTTAACCATTTATTTAAAGTGTATAGTAATAGTATATTACACATTTCACACGTGGACACACCAAATAAGCACAAGTGTTAAACCACGCAAAATTCACACAAACACCATTATATGGTCTTACTGACACAACACATAGCTAACTGAAACTTTAAATGTTGAGTATAAGTACCAAGGAGTGTTTTGTTATTCCTACTCTTTAAATAAGTAATTGTATTTTCTACATATATGATAAAACAGTAAAAGTGTAATTTAGTTTCTTTATCATGTTTAAATCATACAGAATTAAATCTGAAGATTGCTGTATATTATCTTTCTTATGTCACAAATAACACGGCACAAATGCTTATGTAATTTTAAAACATGACTATATAAAATTGTCTAGCACAGACTGAAAAAAAATTATACCTGCTTTATTCTGAACACTATAAAAACTTAGTAAATTTTAAAACACTATGAACAGTATTAATAAAAGTACCCCAATTGGGCTCTGCTTTTCTTTTTTTTTTGTTAACTCCACCCAAATATAACCCAAACTAAAAGGGTGGAGAATGGAGGCTGAAAAGGGTGGGACTCCCTCAGTGTCACTCTCTAAAGCTATCACTTATATACGTACTGTAACAAATACACATCTTTATCTTCAGCCGTTTTTATTTGAGAACGATTACAAAGTTGCCTAAATTACCTGCTTTAAATGTGTGTAATTTCACATAGAGTAGTCAAACATTTTTCTACTTTTTCTGCATTCATGAAAGATCTTAAAAAACTAAGAGTTTACTTTAAAATATTTTCCAACCCTAAAATAAATTATACTCCATGTAGAATAAAGTATATTCTGTGAAATATAGAAACTGGTCTAGTGTTGTATTTTTGTTCATTTATTCCTTTGGGTTTTGTAGATGGTCATTCGAAAGTGCAAGTAAACTAAAGTCACTTCCTATAACTGGAGAAATATCAACATATGGTGGCGGTGGATTTTCTTTGGACTTTTCTGATACCTTGGAGACTACCAATAACACAATCAGGGAATTGTTCCAAAATCTTTGGTTGGACAGGGGATCAAGAGCTTTGATCTTACAGTTCACCACATACAACACCAATGAGAATATCTTCTTCACTTTGCAGTAAGTAGCTTCCTTGTTACATTTACAAATTAGTAAAAGATATATTTACAAATTATATCATTTGTGATATTAATGTTTTAACTGTTCTATATTTAGTAATCTACATGTTGGGTACAATCGTACAGTAATACAACTAACCAGTAGAGCTACAATAACGGAAATCACATTAAAATGTAGCTTACTTCTATCTTCAGAAATATAAAGCAAATAATAACTTCCAGTTTTTGTGTTGAAAATGACTAAAAAAGGTACGTAAGGCACTTTTTAACCAAACTGCATCTTTGAACATTTATAACTGAAAATTTTGATAATACGAGATTTCAAAACAGTGTCATTACAATGTTATTAATTTTTAACAATTAATAGAAAGTTTCCAATGCAAACCAAAAGTGCTTATCTTTTAAGAAAGACATAGCAGAACACTGCTTCAGGCATTATGCGTCATATCAAGCCCTGTTTATAAGACAATTGTTGATTTAATGTGCTGAGTTACAGTCTAACTAAAACAGTATACTAATCTTCAGAGGGTGAATGAAAATGTCAAAGACCACATGCTGAATTACACCCAATGACAGCTGGCGGTTACTGTAGAATAGCATACAAGAGTTATACTTTTTAATCGACAGAGATGAATATTAGTCATTAGTTTGGTTTCAAAGTAACCCAAAGCCTATATGTAGTAACTGGCACTTCCAACTTATGGTCTTCTTATAAATATGTAACATGTTTGTTTTATTTTCTTATAAGTTCAATTAGATTATTATTGATTACAATCTAATTTATTAGGGAGAACTGTTCTTCAGAGTCAAGTGTTATTAATGTTCAATTCAAATATAGCCTTTGAAATAAAATTTCTCCGTGTATGGCATGGATTTAAAATTTAGTTCATCCTTAAGTTCTAGCAATTACACTTGTAATGCCATTCAACAATTTAGAAAAATAATAATTGTGATCTAATCTGAAAAAAATTACATTTAATTACCCAATATTTGTAAATTTTGGTACGGATTCCTTCCAAATATTGTGACATATTTACTTAAACGAAAATTAATAATTCTATTCAGTTTTGTGAGAGAAATACAATATCTATTGAAATAAACAACAGCATTGTTTTAGTTTCTTCAGGTTCAAAATAAAATTTGTTTATTATCGAATTGGTTTACAACGATTTACAGTAGCGTTGAAGTAGACGTTTGGTTTGTCATTGATAAATCTCCTTTCAGTACGGGCCGTAGACAAGTAATAAAAATACAATGTACGGACACTATTTTGTTCTAATATAAAACATCATAAAAATAAACAGGTACTGTTACTGAATTTTACTTGAAGTACTCACTAACAGAACAGTATATCTGGTCTATAAAGTGGTTCTTTAAAACTGTTTAAGCTTTTATAGTTTTGATCGTCTTTTATTTGTTTTGGCAAACCGTTGTATAGTCTTGATACAGAATAGAGTGGTTTAGAAGATGTATTATAGATGTCACACATGTGTAACTGTTTTCAATTACAATAGTGAATATAAGCAAATAAATCATGCTAAAGGAATCTATGTATTTTTAGATTGCTGTTGGAGTTGCCCCCAACTGGAGGGGTTTTGCCCTATTATAAAATACATGTTGGAAAATTTTTGAGAAGAGACATGTGGGACTTCGTCTTACTTGGGTTTACAGGGCTGTTTGTGTTATTCGTGATCATGTATACAGTGGAAGAGGTCTTTGAATTTCTTTACTTCAAATGGTATTATCTGAGTTCTTTTTGGAACTTTCTGGATCTTGTGATTTTAATAGTAAGTAATGTTCGTAAAAATCACTCTGTATATAAGTATTATACAAAAAAATAAGTAAGTATTTTACATACAATAGTACATATTGTATAAAACACTAAAATTTCAACAACTAAGAGTAAGGGCCAGATGCTAACATTGATCGTAAGTTATTTTTCGATTATATAATTTACAAGTATTTAATCTAATAACGTAAGACATTTTATTTTATTTTGATTTTGGCATAATTAGTGTATTGCATAAATTAGGCCATCACATTATGTAGCTATATTTTTCTAATTGAAAATGTTTTAATAAAATTAACATTTTTTATCGCATACTCAATAGAAGTATGTAGAATAAGATGATTCATATTACAAGCTTGGTTAGCTATAGGATCTTCTATATCTTATTTACATCACACCATTAAAATAATCTCATTCAAAATAGCTTAATAGTTGCATTCTACACTCACCATATGATTTTGGTAATAGTTTCATAGTTATCTGTTAGAGTGCAGTAGCAATCAAATAGTACAAATATTATTAGGGTCTCTAGTTTATCTGTTTACAGAACTCAGGCAATACATAATCAGTAGCTACTGTAGGAAATGTATTGACACGAGCATGGCAGTCATAATATACAAAAAGGATTCACCCCTGTATACTAGGGTTTACAGTTCAGGAGTTAAAAATGTATTAACTCTTGAATCTGAGATGAGGCCATTGATGCTACATGTTTACTTCTGGAGTTAACTCTCTGAGTGCCAGTTGATTAAGAACCAGCTGTAGTGAAAAGACCTGAGTTTTCTACCATAAGAACAGTGTTAAACCTCGTGCACTTTCACATCCGTACTTTTCATTGTAGTGATATGGGAGATGATTGTACTCTTGTTAAAGATTATTATTATTACTTCAATCATATAATTTTTTGTATAAATTGTATACTTTTTAGTATTTAAAATATAAAGTATAAATAACTAATGAAAATTTTTTTAATGTAAAAAAACATTTGGATGTGAATTAAATCATTAACATGAGACATCTAGGTCATCAAAGCGCACAAGGTTTGCCAGTTCCTCAACGTTTGAGGTTTCCTTAGAGCAAACTTTCCTCAGGCAGATAAGACAACAATTTATTATAAGAAACCTGTTTAATTAATTTTATTTGTTCCTTCTGATTAATAATAATTATTACTGTATCTTTTCTGTTCTTGTAAGTATTGTTTGTAAATCTGATGGAAATAAAATAATTCGTTCATTCTTTGTTTTAATGAGGTTAAAATCAAGATGGTCTCCACTACAGCCATCTCTTAAGGTTTTAGTTTTAGTTATTATGATCAGAATTACTAAAATTAAATAGCCAATTGATAATAACTAAATAACCAACGTATTCCATCAAGAGGTTGGCTCTTCACTAGGTCTATCAAGAGCTTTACTTTCTATATCCACAAGTTGACTATGACTATAAGCTTGTACAGCACTCATTGCCTATAGTATAATGTTATAGAATTAAACAAAAATTTGGTCATGCTTAAGTTTTAATACTTGAACTCTTGAGTGGTATAACAAATATTATAATATATGTGGTTTAATGAATATGTTTCATTTTCAGTTGAGCTATATAACCCTGGGCTATTTTATATACTCATTTATGGTGATTGAAGATGAAATTCCTAAACTGATCAAGATTACTGATAATCATGCTTGTTTTGACAATGTGAACAATGCACTAAACTCGTACGTTACATATCTTGCGATTTTGTTCTTTTTCGCTGCCATCAAAGTGCTAAAGTACATGAACTTTAACCATTCAATGCACCAAATGCAGACCACTCTTTCCAGAGTAAGTAGACGGTACTTGTTATTATAATGGGTGTGAATTTGTTTACAATAGCATTTCCACCAATGTATTCAATTCCATATATCTTTATACATTCCGATTTTTATACATTTTTACAGGAATAGCGTCAATATAAGCCAATTATTACATCAAAACAATAAGCTATAACTATATTAGATATATAGTTATAACTATATTAAGTATAACTATAACTATATTAGATAAATATATTAGATAGTAAGATATTACTATTTTTAGCTAGATATTGAAACATGACTAAGCGCACACCTCAATTTAACTGTGCACATAAAAATTCATCAGTCCTATAAAAAGGATAACTTTAATAAGATATCTATTTAGTTTATTTTTTCAAATATTTATATTACCTTCTTTTTTGACAATGTTTGGTAATTTTAATAAAAAGAAAATATTGTGCAGTGTGTGTATGGCTTTATATATACCATAAAACTTATAGAGGTCCCTCTACACAAAAATATTAATGACACTCTAAAATCCTCAAGTTCTTTAATGTGATATGTATTCCATCAAATTGTACATTTAATTCCAAGCAGTTGAAATATATTAGTATTAGTAAGAGATCTCAATTAAGAATTCTAATGCTGTATTATCGAAAGAAACTAATCTTGTACCGTATATTGATACAAGTTTAAAGAATATATTTCAGACCTAAGTGCCTTAAACAACAATTTATTTTCCAAAACCTCGACTTACAATGATATGCCTCATACTATAGGTGATGGTACAAATAACTGTTTTGAATAAAAACATTTTATTGTAATGTTTACAATAAACAAATTAGATGATTCATTAATAAAAATGCACGAGTCTGAAGAATTTAAAAAATACTGATTTACAATGAGAGAACAGTTGCAATACTCAGGGAGAAATGGCATATTCTTTTGTATGTTTATCACAAGACGTAATTAATTGGTGGTGTAGTCTCAAGGTTATCAACACTTCCAAAGCCAGATATCTCACTGAATCACCAATATCTTTATTAAAAAAAACCTGTAGATATGTGTCAAGGATGTTGTTGACTTGTAATTACAATAACTTAAAAATTGACACACAAATGTTATCATCCTGCGTTGCACAATGTCACTGGTCACCCTGGATGAGCAGAGGCCGAAGGTCAACAAATTGTTCTGAATGTCATTTTCCTTCTCATGTAGCAGAATGAAGCTAGTCACTGATCTTATCGGTTGGATTCAAACACGATAAGAAGAGTTTTTGCTGAAGACTGAAGAAGCATTTACATATGATCCCCAAAGGTATCTCTTGGTCAACAAATTGTTCTGAATGTCATTTTCCTTCTCATGTAGCAGAATGAAGCTAGTCACTGATCTTATCGGTTGGATTCAAACACGATAAGAAGAGTTTTTGCTGAAGACTGAAGAAGCATTTACATATGATCCCCAAAGGTATCTCTTATACAATGATTTTGTGTGATGGTTATTAAAAAGCACACATAATTTAAAGAATTTTAAAAATAATGTATGGAAACTGCAAAAGTTTTATTTCATTTGTCACGTTTGATATGCCACAGTTCAGGGTGAGGCAGGAAGCATGACAGTAACAAAGCCAGTATACGCTTACTTGTATTATAATATGGAATTATACAAAAATACTTGTGAAAATTATATTCTAAACCACAGATAATTATGTATATTTAATTTTTATATTTATGTTGGTGGGAAGGGGGACACCAAAGCTACGCTTGTACAGGGGACCAACAACTGTAGGGATGGCCTAGATAGCTTGCTGCTAAGTCAAAGATGTTTTCACTTTTTTCAGAATATATTTTAAAAACTACGTAGTAAGGAAATTTATACAAAATTCAATAATTAAAACTGTATATATAGTATTTAAAATTGTCACACTAAATCTAAACGCTTTAGTTAAAAGATTTATTTATTTGAGAGATATTTTTCAGTAAGTCAAAAATTTAAAAATACAACAGCAACTGTGAGTAATGAATTTAGAACCAGTGTCAAAACATGCTCAGAACAAACTGCGAGCATAATAGTGTAGTGAACAACCAATACTTATGAGTATTGACAAATACTCAGTAGTTAGTCAGTAGTTGTGTAGTTGAGTGTGAGTCAGTTATAACAGCATGAACCAGCCTGTCTCTCAGAAATTTGTATACAGTTTCATAACTTTTTTTCTGAAAATTTCTCTTAAATAATTTAAACTCTGTTTGGAGGACAATGTGAGAGGTTTCATCATAATGAAATCATCATATTGATCAAAAGGTCTAAATTATTGTTGCAAATCAAAATACTTTTAATATTATGTGTAATATTAGAACATAAAAAAAAAAATAATAAAATGGAGAGTGGAATGACATAGGATTTCTCACTCAGTTAGTATTCTAATTGATGTTCTAGAATGTTTTAACTGATACCTTTAATGTATTTTGACTTTTAATGTCTTGTAATATACAATGTCTCATTGTGTTTTAGGCAACCAAGGACATTGCCTGTTTCTCTGTAATCTTCTTCATTGTGTTCATAACCTTTGCTCAGCTTGGACATTTACTGTTTGGAAGCCAGGTTTGATCATTTATATTCAAAATAGAGTTTATTATGGGGAAATGTATATTGAATATAAATTATAAACAATTATTCATGACAAATAATCATGTCTTTAACTATTCATTAGCATTAAGATATTACCATCTAATTTTCTAAAGTGAAACTTTTATAGACTTAGACGAGTTCATAATTACAAGTATAACACAATTTAAACACTAAAACACAATTTAAAAGTGGAGCCTCAGATGTGCGGATGGTTGCTAACTAGTAGTTCCTCTTAACAAAACAGCACAAATTAAATTGGGCGGTGGGGGGACATGACGGGTCTCGCTGAATATCTTTTCTGGAGACAAAGCTAACAACAATGAGTAAGTAAGTTGTTGGTCTGTTGAATATGTGTAACATACTGTATTTTATTGAGACTTTCTTTGACTCTCAAAGACATCAAATTCAAAAACAAAAGTACTTTATTTAGTAATAAAACCAATTATTTCTTAAATAGTAAAAATATAATCGCATTCATTTATTTTCCTTAGTATACAATTTTTTTACTGTTTTAGGTTCAAGACTTTAGATCGTTTGTGACATCAGTGTTTGCTCTTCTACGAACAGCTGTAGGAGACTTCGACTATCATAAAATTGAAAATGTCAATCACTTCCTTGGACCAGTATACTTCTTTGCGTATATATTCTTCATTTACTTCATACTCGTTGTAAGTGTATTTTGAATTTTCTTCAATAAAATTAATAACATTGAGCTGAAAATCATCGGATTTGTAATGTCTTCAAAATGATTACTAAGGAAACATTTGCAGCAATCATTTAACAGTGTTTCAAATTTGAATTGTTTAATATAGTAATTTTTTAGATCTACTTATATTGTCTGTTCTATTGTAATCTCTTTCTCTAAGGCTTACTTATAATAATCTCTGGCTGGCAATTCAGTTACTTTTTTTTGAACCATGAATAATAGACTTTGTTTTACAAAACAACTATAATTAGAAAAATGTGTATTGATCAAGAATTGCTTTGTTCAGAATATGTTCTTGGCGATCATAATTGACACATACTCGGAAGTGCGGACTAGTATCAGAGATCAGACGAAGGAGCTGCACACCGGAGATATACTTGGGAGATGGTTTAGAACCTTGTTACAGAACTGTGGTTGTGGCAGACTTATAGCCAAGTACGATGAGCCTCCTACCACTGGCACAGGTCCATCTCCCACTGAGGACCTTCAGAACTTCTTACGCAGGTTATTTTCCTCTTACAGTGTATTTTTAAACCTATGAGAACTTTACAGGAGTTTATGGGGTAATATTGTAATATTTTCAAAGGAGAGTGTTCTAAAATAAGACTTTGCTCTTTCTCTGAACACTTTTGTCTGTTTTTTTAAAACCATTCATAGACTAATGTTTACTTTCAACATACAAAATCAATCAAATTAATACAAAAGTTAGAAATTACATTGTTTTTGGTGTTAAAGAGTAAATCTGAAACAAGGAATCATATTTAATATTGTTTATTTATTAAACAATCTTTCAACTAGCATCTCATTTTTCTACTCCGTTTATTCTATTTGCTATTGATTATAACACCTAAACTATCATTGTTTACCTGTAGCAGCCACTAAGTCATAAGTCATCTTTATTGCACAATAAGGAAAGATTTTCTTTAAAACTAGTTTTGTGAATAAGGTGTTGTAGCAGAGAAGAGTTTCTAGTAAAATGGGAATGCTCATGATTCATGACGTAAAATCTGTCACTGTTACATCTTACAAAAATTGCACACTTAGAGGAAGTGCACAAGAGTGGTAAAGTGTCAAAGATTTAAAAATTCGCTTGTAAAGATTTATTTATATAATAGGTAGGTAGGTAGGCTAAATATTACAGATAAATGGGATTCTATTTTCTTTGTTTAACCTACAGATGTGGCTTTACTGAAATGGAAATTGATCTCTTTTTTGCAAAATTTGACATTCCTCGAGACAAAGCAATAACACAAGAGGAAATGCGGAACAAACTTCTGACCAATTTACAATCAGATGCAGGTTAGTGAAGAGATGTGTCATATAAACTTTTTGAAACATTTACATTTTTTGAACCTTTAATTCTGTTCATAATAATCTGTTACCTAACTAATTGTGCACAATCAATTGATTTTCAGAGTACAAAACATTTCTCTTACTTTGGTGCATATAACAAATTCTTGAATATATTGTTTGATTCAAATAAAACTACTCATAATTTTTTATCATTTTATATAGACTTTACTTAAATATTGAAAAGTTATGTATTTTGCTATGAATATCAAAATGTAACAAAAAACATGTACCATGTAACAAAAAATTATTAATATATAATGTATTAATATATTATTAATAACATAAATTGAATATCTAAAATTATTCAAAGGAGAAATTTCATAACAAATTACTGTACTGTAGTTTGACTTACCGTAAGGAATGTATTTTTAACCCTCGCGGTGATAAAATATTTTTATTTAGTGATAAAATAATTAGTGGACATATATATTATTATTATCAACCATTTTATTATTTAGCAGGAAAACCACAAGCTGTTCCTGAAGGTCAAGAAAGAGACGAGTAAGTACTTCTAAAGTAACTCAGAGCTTTGGCTCAAGTTAATTTAAAACAAGCTCAGATAACATATTACAATAAATTGTTACATTTTATTATTCTACATTATGTTTGAAGGAATGTTCAGGGGTAACTTGCAGCATATTCAATACAAGTAAAATTAATCATGGTACAGTATCAAGACAGCTACTCCATCATCCAGGTTTGCATAAAATCACTTGTTTAAATTTTGGTCTTGTTGGTACGATTCATACCATAGTATATAACCAAGTTTGCAGCTTTGAAAGACTTTTTCTCTCTGCATGGTGATCAAAAACTTCACAATTATTTGACTTTGTTCAATTTTTAGCTTGTCACTCCTAAAAGCTGCATCTACAGAAAAATCTACTTTTTCATTATTAAAGTAGATTTTAAAAGTTTTATAAATTTCAGCTACAGTATTGTAGAATGAGTTCAAAATACAGTGATTTCAAAAATTGGCTATTTTTCATCTTTACGGTAAGATATTGACTAAAATACTCGTTTTTCGAGAAACATCATAGGAATAAAGTTGTAATGTAGTTATTTACCTTAACTTACACACAAAATGGTCTGTAGACCTAATAGTTATGTTGTTATTTTAAAAAAGAAGGCTTTTAAGAAATAATTGTTTTTTAATAAAGCACGATGATTTGCATACATAGGTTAGCAATTGTAAAAAGGTTTAACTATGTCAACTTTATTTTATATTAGTTTTTATTATTATATAATAAATTTTACATTTTTGAACATCTAAAGATTTTATTTATATTACCTCATAACAGCTCTTAACATAACAACTGAAAGGTGGTTGTGATGCACCTACAGACAAATAATTGTGGTCAGGCCTATACAAAGACTTGATGATTGAGCAGTTGTGCTTGATGGCCACCTGGGACGGGGTTGCAAGCAACACAAAAACTACACAGTGCTTATGTCGGTATGCAGTGTCATGTTGTGACACAATATTTGAACAGTCACATTGGTCAAGGTGTCTAAGGACAAATTATCTAACGATACCAAGCAGTGAAGTGATGCCTGACCAACTTCCTTTGTTTTAAATTAAAAAACCAGAGATTACAAACAGAGTTACAGAAGATGCAGACTGCACTATTGTAGGGAGAGCATTCAACAAAAGCAATTCCTATTAAAATGTCATTATAATTGGAGAGAATTTATTTTTATTGGTTGTTCTAAATGAGTATTGCTCTACTGTGGATAATGTCTTCCAAAAAAATGGTAGTGGTGAATTTGATTGCCTGCCTGCAATTTTCATCCAGATCAATTCATCGTGGAGATTATTCGTGCTTGCATTCATCAGTTGGACAACAGCTCTGCTCTTCTCTAGCAAAGGAAAGACGAAAATTGAGTGCGTCTCCAAAAAAGATGTGCAATTGGTTGGTTCATTTGCTGCTTCAGCCTGGTAACACTAGTCACTGAAACCAAGTGGTGGAAACCAGTCTCTAGTGGCTCTGTACAGAGGGGGAGACATTATACTTTTCAAACCCTCTATTAAAAAAATACTCATGCGTTCTTCTGCCAATGTCAAGGGTCCATCTACCTAGTCTGCCCCTAACTGAAGAGGCTGAGGGACATGACTGAATATCTTTTCCGGGGCCCACCAAAGCTGAATACGACCCTGCTTGTATGCATTTTATTTCCCATTTGACTCTTATCATGATTCCTCAATCTAGGAACCTCTAAACATTTCCATTTAAAAGTTATAAAATATTTCATTTGAATTATTTTGTAAACTGTTAAAACTAAAGCATGACTCTGATTTTTATTATGTTCAACATGGAAGTCTAGGTTGTAAATATCTACAAAAACACTGTTAATTTCCAAATATTTTCATGGTTTCTCAAACCCAATAAATTATGGTTCTTGTCTAAGCAATTGTGCTTTTGTCCAAAAACACAAAGGTTACTTTTAAAAATCTCTTGTGATTGTGATTAAACGTTTGGGTCATATTACCTGGTTAAGAATTGCCATACAAATGTTCCCGATTTATTTATACTAGTAATGTATATTTACTAATGTCAACATTCCATGTTATAGGTTAGGAGAAACGCTCATGGCTCGTATTCGAGTCTTAGAAGACAACATCACCGAAGTAAACTACAAAATAGATTTGATTGACAACAAGATAGATGCCATTCAGCAGATTAGATCACGAAAACGCACGGCCCAGGCTGACACCTGAGCTGATTATTGTTTACTATTACAAGTGTTTAACGTGTTCTGTGACTTTTTCACCATTTTTCTAAAGTCTGTTGTTTTACTATGTATCATTAAATAGCCGTGTCATGTTTCAGTTCTTAGTACCAAGTGTTATATTGTTTCCAGCAATACAGTATATTTTACAAATACCTTCTGAGCAATGCAATTACGTAGCTCTCAACTAACCATGTACATTAGTTCTTAACTTTATTTTGTTTCAATAAATGGACTGCATACTAATTTAGTAATTATGTTTTTTATCTCATTTAAGCCTCAGCGCCAGCTATGCCGGCTTCGAAGTGCACTGGTATTTTTTTATTAAAGTACAAAGCACATGATTGGACCTCCCCGGGATTTGAACCCGTGATCTCTCGGTTAGAGAGCCGAGACTATAACCATTAGTCTACGGAGGAGGACATATATTATGTTTTTTTTTTTTTTTTTTTTTTTTTTTTTTTTTTTTTTGTGTGTTTAGCGATTAATGTTTCCCTTAAATTATGTTTAGTTTTTAAAGAGCCTTGGAAGGATGAGCGTAATGATAAAGATAAAATATCTTTATTGTAAAAACGTTTGACAGATTTACAAACATTGTAAAAGAGACTGTTGCAATGATAAAATACTAATATTATAATAAAAACCAACCTTAAATTAAGTTCAACCAAAACTAGAATTAACTCTTTTAGTTATAATTTTTATTTTATCGTTTTAATATTCTCTTCCACTACAGTACTCTTGACAGATTTAAGATAGTAGGTAACAATACAGTGTTCAATGGGATTATCAGGTACTAAAAGTGAAGGTTCCCAATCACTTTGTTCTTTGAATTTTTCTAAGAATGCATATCAGAAAAGTGATTCATGAGTTGAAAAATAAATCTTTATTTGAACATTTTACGCAAAATGTAATATATCCATAACTAAATTAATTTTATTCAATTTTCGTGAATCGATTTAATCGCAAGTAAATCGTTTTGATAAATCTCGTACTTCACACTCAAAACTCATATTAACTGATCTTTAACAAATTTATGTCCAATCATTTCATCCCTTCAAAGACAGTTTAGATAAATAAATTATACGTCATATAAATGGTATGCATCTAAATATCAAATTTACGTTGAAGTTCGAAGCATTAGGCATTTATAATTTTTAGATGCGATGATATGAAAATATGGACAAGAGCAGAGAACATGCTGTATACAGGAAACCAACATAGCCTACAACAAACCGCCTCAATCCTAGCATTATCCAGTTGAGTATTGAAAACTTTTAATTATTTATGTTGTAATCTAATCATCTAAGAAAGGATAACAGTGTAAGACACAGACACTACACCATACAAGACATTACAGAAGTATGCATTAAGATTATACATATAACAACACACATCAATGAAAGCCTTTAAAAATTATGAAAGTTGGGTATAGGAATATACAACAATTAGATCCAAACAAAAATATAGAACCTACCATCCAAGGGAATATCTGATAAAATAAAAAGATATTAAATTTTTATTTATTTGTGCCCTGAAACACGATCTTAGAGTTCGGACTTGAGCAATCCTTCCAAGAAAGATTTTTATACATAAAACATTAAGAATGTTGATTACAGTGTCGTAAAGTAATAAAATATGTTGTCAGAATGAAGATGGAATGAAGATTTGTATATACATTTTATAATGCTCTTTAAAAGTTTTAAAATTTGGTTAGATTTCGATGTCTGTTTTAGGAATTCTTTTTCAGAAAATTATGGTTACATGACTCTGGGCATCCGTTAATAGACCCAGTACAATTTTTATCTGCTATGTGATAACACTATCTCAAGTTAAAGTTACATAGGAAATGGTATGAAAAGTTTTGGAGCCAAAGTTATAAAGGAGTTTAAACCTAAATTTAAGCTGTAAAATATTTTAAAACATCATTTTTAATTACTACTTGAAGTAAAAAAAAAAACAATAATTCTAGTTGGAATAGTTAAAAGTATACGCTTTTTAATGTGTTTAAGAAAAAATAACATAATTAGCAGATATCAAAACAACACATTACAAAATTCGTCCACTTTTAAATTGAATGATTCATAAACATTAAAACACTATTTTTTCTGAGCATCCTGATATATACTCATAAATCTCTGCATTAGGTTGTTAGTGTCCCAGTAGGTTTGTTAGTGCCCTGTAACTTGATGTCAATTTGGACTTTCATATAATTTAATTAAGATTATTAATAAATCATACCATTTAGGTTGTAAATATATGTTTTATAAGGAGAGGCCAGTCCTTTTTTACGCCTCGTTCTGCCCGTCCTCATGTACCACTGGTCTGTGGGAAGATCCTATTATACAGAATAAGGGGGTGATACAAGATCGATAGTACTGATAAAAATGCAACAGTCACATGATTTGAATCTACGCTATCTCTAACTTAGATGCAAAATTCGATGTCTTAGACCACTTGCCATCGGCACTCCCAAATAGTTTTTTTGATCATACATATATTGGCTTTAATCGCTGCAGTTGGTAAGGAGGTTTTAAAAGTCAGCTAGACCTATAAACCATAAAATAAAACAGAAAAATAACAGAGTGAAAAGTTAAGCGTTTCAAATATTAAATTTCAACACACTCTCGTGTTGTAGTACGCGCCCTAGATCAAAGGAAACTGGAGACCCTAGTTTTCAGTACTCTACACATAGTGGCAATTTCAAATTTATTACTACGATATTGATACTACCAAAAACTGGTAATTTGTCGACTTTAGTTTGGAAATATTTTGCTCAAATTGCTGGATTATTTTAGAATGTAATACATTGTAAATATCTAAAGTATACATTAATTGCAATACAATATAAAAAATAAGTTACAAGAATTAAGAATTCTGAGTCTGAGAATATCACAAACACAGTTTTAAGTCAATTAAATTAATCATGAATAAATGGTAATGTGGATAAACCATGCTAACCGGTGTAATTCAAACGCAAGAATTGTAAAGAACGTAAATAATGAATAACCACATGAATGTATAATGCCAGCTGATATATTTATATTAATTATTAATGCTGCAGTATAAACTCTCAGCCAATCAGAAACTAGGTACCTATGGCTAGAGCTCCTCTCGGTGTAATAATAGTACCCATAAACGGAGAAGAAGATATAAGTCATGGACCCGATCACCACGTGTGAGTTAACCACCAAGACAAGATGATGATGATAATAATATAGGCCAGAGACATTGGACTAATGGTCTGACAACCAAAAAGAAGCTATTAAATCCCCTAGCATATTAGAGATCGTGAACGACTAACAAAGGATTTTGTATTTCTAAATGCCCTCCTTGATTTAAGTGTTCGCTTTAAAATTGTTCATGTAGGATAAGCTCTTTGGACGCTAATCAACGATTGTTTGTTTAGTTATCATATCTAATTATTGTTGATATTTTATTGAATAGTTGTAAATAGTAAACAAAAGTTATTAGAATGTTTTAGCATTAGATATCTTTTCTTATATTGATACATAATTAAAGCCATGGTTCAGTCTAGATAAAGGAAACAAAACTGTTAATATCTTACACATTTCATTTCTACATTATTAAGCACACAGAAGTATCAGGATACGAGAAAATCTGCCATAGCAGAATACAGATAAGAAACCAAACATGCAATATAATTCAAGAAAACGAAAGTATTGACTGAAATTCCTTATTATTATTTATGAATAATAAGAGCCCCTCTGGAAATAATAACGAAATAATACAAGTTCAATAATAAATATAGTATTAGAATATATCATCACAAACTAACACGACCTAAGAGTCATAGTGAACGCACATTGGTTGAGGTGAAGACACCGAATTGCTCCTCCCCACCCTTACGCACAGGTATCTGTTCATCTTTATAAACAGGTGCGCATCTCTCATACCTCTAGTTTCAGTTATACATCTCTTATTTAATACAGAACATCTGGAATAGTATCGAAACGTTGTGTAAAGATAGTTGTGATACCGGTCGTGTACTTATAATAAAATATTTACTGTAACTTTTACCATTTTCAATTTCTTTTTTTTTTCTTTTGATTTTTCTCTAATGGTAAAATTACATGTTTGATATAACAACCAAGCCGTCTTTGGTAGCTACTTAACGATGTAATGTAATGAAATCTAGTAGCATTCTCATGTAATACAAAAGATTAACACAAATCCGATCACCTCCCTTCCTTATGGAAAGAAGCGTAAGGCCCTGAACAGCACCAATGTAAACATTGCTGTTAATAATAATAAGTTCTTTAAAAACCTTTTTATGTCTTTAGTAGTAATTTAAAACTTGATAATACGTAGAGTGGTGGTATTGAAACTCAAAGATGTGCAATAAGAACATGGTATTTATGGGAGAGTAATTTCGAGCAGACCTTTTTACAAGAAAAGAATAGATACTTCAAGCATATTTTGGAGATATTTTTATCATGAAAATTAAAGAAATTATATTTACTACAATCTTTTAGTTTATCTTTAAGAGATTGGTAGATATCAGTAAAACTGGCATTCATTTTAGTGCATGCACGATCCTTCTAGTCAGTAGAGTATTCTCATATCTGATGACAGCAATGCATCCTTACCGGCTCTATTGAAATAAAATTTGAATTGGAGGAGGCAGAAATCAGGTTGTTTTACTGTCTTGAATTCGTGACTACAAATTCGCTGCCAAGAAATAGTAGCACCTTTTTATATGACAGTCAAATGTAGTACTGTGATATGAGACCAGGGCTGCTTTTAGCATGTACATATACAGTACCGGTACCTATGTTCTCATTAGAACCACGTTCATAGGACTTTAATTATTGGTTTTTCTTTCCTGAAAATGATAATATTTTATTAATAGAATATTTGATAGCCAATTAAGAAACGAAGTAAATCAACCAGACTATTTGTACATTTTTTTTTAAATATAATGCATTAGCCATACATAGCCAAGGGTATTGTCCTTGATTATGCCTACTAATATTATAAATGCGAATGTAAGTTTGTTTGTTACGCGTTCACGTGAAAACTATTAAACCGATCATCATGAAACTGTGTACACATATTCTTGGAGGTATTAAAAGTAACATAATTATGATACTTTTTATTAATAAACAATATTTTTCACGAAAAATAAAAATAATGTCAAATAATCTCAAAATCTAGCTACTTCAACGCCATCTAGAATTCCAGTAATGAAGTTCCAACCCTGAGTACCGTAATATCGTCACACTGTATTATCGATGGTCACGTTAACATATAATCAAATTCAATCCATCCATCCAATTGATTATCATTTCAGCTGTTTGGAATTCTTCTATATTTAATGTTATTTTCTTCTGTCATTACTACATGTAGTGTAAAACTATTTGAATTTTTTAGGTTAAGTGTCATTTTTATGGTTGGATGCCATTTCATTATTTTAAATCTCATTCACTGACTCCAATTTTTATTCCATTCCTCTTCCAAAATACCTCGGAAGAGCAAATCTGGTCTATCTAAAAATTCCTCGAGGGCCTGTGGAGCAAAATTTGCACGGAATCAAGAATCTGCGGTTCACGCAGAGCTGAGAAGACAACAAGCACAGCGACAAAGTGTTTTGAGAGTAGCCAAGACGCCTCTTCAGACACAAATTCGTCCAGAAAGACAAGCTAGAGAAGAATTCACAATGCAGAAATGTAGACCACGTGCCGTCGAAATTTTATGCCTAAGGATTGTTCTGTAAACCGTCGTTGCCATGAATGAGTAGAATATCGAATAGTATATCGAATGAGTAGAAGAGAAACAGTATTGAAAATTCAACGAATGTTACACACAGTCACAATGTTTTGTTGAAGATCTTTAAAAGTGCAAGAGACAACTTTACTGGCCTTCAGATAATATTACAAAGCTGTCATTCATGCTGATCGAACTCCCCGTGGAGATCATCCTAGCTAAGCAATAATATATAGTCATCATATTAATTCGAGTATATAGTAATGATCTCCGATACATATTTAATAGCTTAAATGCGAGCGAAGCCGCGGATAAAAGCTAATATCATATATTTGTATATTATACGAATCGTATTATTCACTACGACAGCCGATTTCAACTGAAAAAAGATCATCTATGAAATTGGTACTTGGTACTGCAAAAAAAACTCTACTACTATCATCAAGCTAACTCACATTTCACAATAAAGTAAATTAATAATACGTTTATTGTATATTTCAAAGTATTTCATATCACAATTGTACAAATTTTACTGAAATCAGTGCTAAACCTAAATTTACGTCTGAGTTGTGTTATTTTAAAAGCAAATCTAAACTATTAAACTTGTTTTTGACTTTGACTTTGATTCTTCCTTTGATCGCAACCCTTCGTCTGGTGTCTGCCATTGTACCGATTTGGGAAAGATTAGGTAAAGGTAAGGAGAGAGTTATAATAGTTTTATAATATATTAGATCATATCTTTTATTTTTTAGTTAATTCATTTTTACTGTGTAATTTAAATAGTCAATACATAGCCTCGCTTTTTTTTCGTATTTTCACTTGTTAATCGAAACATTTATTCCAAATATGACTAGGGTTACCTAACTTAAAATTTCAAGTGAACATTATATTAAGGTTAAACCATGAATAGGTGCCATTGGTGTTTTTACTCCCGTTTTCGAAAAGTTTTGCACACGTACTTTCAAACCCACTTGTATAGAATCAAGTCTCTCAATGTAGACCTAGTTCACCTTCATTGAAATAGGCCTAGGCCTGGGATTATTACTGTCATAAAAGAACAAATTTTAAGTATTTTTACAACCATGGTGATCTAATATTGAGCATGGCAAAATGATTTAGCAGCTTTTAGTTAACTAAATTAGAGCTAATTATGTAAATTTTGTACTTGTCAAAGAACCAAATAGTTCGCTGATTATGATGTAAAAGTATGCTGTTGAAGATTAAAATTTTGATAAAAGATTCCTTTAAATATTGTAATTTAAAGCACTGAGTTTAATACCTCCTAGCTTGTCCTAAAGAGGTATTGCCTACTCAAGCGGTCAAAGCTAGTCTATGTATTAGGACATCCTATAAGGGTGAAATGTGTTACAGATACTGTACATCTCCAACAAAACAATCTTGGGATTTATCATAAGAATATCTTTAGATAGGCTGTCTTTTGATGCACTAAACATATTTTTTATTCTTGTCACTTGTGCCAATACCTCCTGAGTAGGCTTAGGCCTATGCATCTGTTATTTGATTCCGTTATCAAAAGCATTCTGATATTCTTAAGAGGGAACAATATACTTTTTTCTTAAATTTTATAAGATTTCATTATGTATTGCCACCTTGTACATTATTATCTGTTGTATAATAACACATTGTAAACATATAAATACTACTGGGTGTTGTGTGTAATGTGAATAAATAAATAGACACATCTGTATCACGTTATTAGCAATTTTGCTGGGATTCAACTTTTGAAGTTCCTGTTACTTTAATGTTGTCTCTAGATAGCAGAAGAAGAGATACGGATTTTATTTTCCTTTTGGGTACATTAAAGGTTTTGATCATTGCCATTCTATTTGTCAAAATCTATTTTTAAATTTCTCAGAATACAAATAAACTGTTATATTCTCCATAAGTGAACAAAGCGTTGCATCAGGAAATTATTTCAAATGAATAAATTGGTTCTATTGGTTCTTGCTTGTTGGATGGAGGAGTTTTTTAAATATAGATGAACAAAATAAAGAAAAAACGGTACTATGGGATTATACCGACCACACCCAGACATGAATCGTTATTTGAAATTTTGCTTCTACTGATTACTAGATTAGCGTAGAACAATATTTCATCAATATAAAACAGGAATTGTCTTATCGCAAACCCCTCCCGATCCTCAGTCGAGCAGTCTAGTAGGTCCTTCGGTGCTGCCCCGCGCTGATGTCAACGAAAGAAAAACATCCCTCGAGATAGTACCTATCAGTAAAATATCAAATTCTAGAGGGGCTGATCAGAAATATAAATTGAATTGTAATGGAAAGGCAATTATGTACCGTGCAAATCATGTGATGCCGCGCGGCCTGCCGTAATCGGGATTCTCGAGAAAGATAAGATAACAGCGACAACAATACCGATCACAATACCTGGAAATGCTTGTAATTTTGTAATTAAAGAGTTGTTTTTTCGTTCTATCATGTTTGTTTCTATAAATTTATATTTTTTTGTTCTTCATACTGGTGTGGTCGGTATAATCCCAAAGTACCGAAAAAACTCTTAATCCTTTGCACTCAAGAGTAAAATTTTTGGTCACTACCAAAAACTCGGGCCTCTATTGAACAAGCACTGGCGAAAACCTCGGAGCCCTTTTTATCAATTTTGTAAAAGTTTTGTTAAAAAGTTGTAAATTTTTTATTTTAGCAGATAGTTATAATTTTGGTTTTGTTTTATTTGTCATAAAATTCTACATTGTTAAAAAGTATATATTTGTAATTACCTTATTTTTAATACCTTTTTTCACTTATAAAAAATAAAAATTTTGCAAAAACTTTTACAAAAGTTAACTTTTAGCTGTTAAAAAAATTGCATTGGCATTATATAAACTATTATTATTTCTAGGTTCCTTACATAATTGTAAATATGCACATAAAATTTCATAAACGTACCTCTATAAACAAAAATGTTGTAGGCAGTTTTGTAATTTCCGACAATTTTCCCAAATAGTGAGTTATTTGTCAAATGATTGAATATTTACTTTTTATACCTTTTTATGACCGTAATACCGGTACTTTGGGATTATACCGACCACACCAGTATGAAGAAACAAACATGATAGAACGAAAAAATATCTTTAATTACAAAATTACAAACTTACAACGATTATCAATGGGGTCAGATTCCGTTATATGCCCCCAACGCTTAAACCTTTTTCAATGAACTTAGAACGTTATAAAACGATGTAGTTGAGTAACAGAACTAACATTCCATCAATCAACAAGCATTTCCAGGTACTGTGATCGGTATTGTTGTCGCTGTTATCTTTCTCGAGAATCCCGATTACGGCAGGCCGCGCGGCATCACATGATTATTTAAGTTTTTTGCACAGTACATAATTGCCTTTCCATTACAATTCAATTTATATTTCTGATCAGCCCCTCTAGAATTTGATATTTTACTGATAGGTATTATCTTGACGGGTGTTTTTCTTTCGTTGACATCAGCGCGGGCTTCGGCAGTACACTCGCATTTTGGGTGGCGGAGTGTGATCAAGAATAAAAACAAGTTTTGTGTGTTTTTTTTCCATAAAGAGCTTAGTTTTTGTTTGGTAATGTTTGTTTTTGTTGAATTTTTGTGTTTGGAGAAATGTAGCGGTAAAACACGGAAGTACAACAAAGCGAAGCACCAGCTGAACGGGCGGCGAGACTCTGCAATCACGTTATCTACTAGACCGCTCGACTTTGACCTCTGTCTGAGGATGGGGAGGGGTTTGCGATAAGACAATTCCTGTTTTATATTGACGAAATATTGTTCTACGCTAATCTAGTAATCAGTAGAAGCGAAGTGTCAAATAACGATTCATGTCTGCGTGTGGTCGGTATAATACCAAAATACCGTAATACCTCCCTTACTTTCACTTTTGGCATCGTCAGATGATTCCAAATCTGATATGTTACTGACAAAAATATCACTCAGATTGTCAACATAACCTTATTGACTGAAATAACTTATCAGACTAAACAAAACAATGAAGATATCAGCTGTTGAAGTTGGGATCAAATCAGCTGACAAAAATGGTGAAGTTGACAAACCTCTACAACACAATGTAAAACTGCAAAATCACCGCCATAGTGTATAAAGGTTTACTACGTTTTTACATCCAACAACTATCCAGCTTGCGTATATCGCAAATTAACCGCATTTGGATAATTTATAAAGCCAGTATAAAGGATTTACCAAACGTCCAACATTTCGGACGTCCGAGGTTTTGGCCTAAATAACGATGTCCGATATTTCGGACGTCGGAGTGCAAAGGGTTAAACAAATTATTAACCCTTTGGGATTGGCATTAAATTCTAACACACACATTCTTCAGAATGGATCCTCCCGAAGGATTCCGACTCTGTGAAAATGCTTCCTCAGGTGACAATGTCCTGTGATGAGACCAATAACCCGAGAAGACATTGATCTACTTAGTTAGAGAGGTTAGACGCCACCCTAGAGGAAGGAGACTGTAGTAACATTCTGCTCATTCTTATACCCAGATGCAACCTCTACTTTCTGTCATGTTCAGCATGAATCCATTTCGAGACAGCCCCAAAGGATTCACACCATGGAATGCAGTACATGGAATACTGCAGAATGGTTGAGGACTTGTCATAATGAGCCCCGGTTGGCCAGGGCATAGACTTTTATTCCCAGTGAGGGTAGGGTACGATAAGCGGACCCGGTTTTTTATATCGAAGAATTTAACCATCGATACCTAATATTCACATATAAAATCCTAGACTATAAATCGACTTAAAAGTATCTATTGTCCTCAATAATAATCATATGTTTAAAATTAAAATATGAATTTAATATTTACAGTGATCAAACAAATTATTATAACTAAAATTAGGAAAACTGAAGACAACCATATTTGCTCCTCTCACAGTTACAGTTGTTTCTTTCCCATAATATTCACATACTGGATTTTTCGTTACGAGTCCAACATGTTGAAGCCATGAAAAACATGTCTTAGGCCTATAATCTTTCAAAGCAATGCCGTGTAGTTTTTTTAAATTGACTGCCATTTTTAATAATCAAATGTTACTTATGTAAAATTGAAAAATTACCCTACGTGTATTATTTGAAAGTGTTTATAGTTGTTGATATAGATTATTTGTTAATTGTTCAAAATAATTAATCAGTATCGATTGATTATATTGATGGTTATGATTAAGTAATATCGTTTGCCAATTTCGATATAAAAAACCGGGTCCGCTTATCGTACCCTACCCCCCAGTGATCCCCTCTTGACCAGGAACCCAACAAACAATCACATGTTGATTCTGACAAGAGAAAAAATTACTTGATAGCAATCCCAGACAAGTTTGGATTTGAACACACTAGAGTCCAGAGCCATCAGTGCTGCCTGACTATCTGTGAAAATATTGATCGTCTTCTTCTTCTTCTATGGGGCGGCCTATTGCCATGCACTTAAGCCTCAAGGGTCTTTTGCGTATCCTGTCCTACTATATTGCAGACAAGATTCTCATGAGCATATTCTATAATGGCTGCGACCTCCGCCTGAAAAACTGTTGGATAAGGGATCACTAGCTCTCTTCATGGTCTCATCCCCACAATTTCAGCACCTATGCTAAGCACTTGTTTTTTAAATATTTGACACTAGGCTATACCTTGAAAAAAATGTTTAACTTCTTGCATTGATATTGTGGTTTTTGTCAGGGAGTGCTTTATTAATTTACCAAAAATAGTGAAAAAACTAATAAAAAATGTATTACTACGTTCAACAATCCTAAAGCTCATAACACCTCATGTGAATATCGGCTTAATTTATTTTCCTAGTTTTCCTTAAATTTTATTTTTCGTCAGGTTAAATAATCAGTCTTATTTTTTTTAAATCTTACAGAACCAGGCTATAATGTTAGCATAATAGTTCAGTATTGTACTTTTAAAAACTGTTTCACCCACCTTGAAGTATTTCAGAACTAAACTTGTCTTTACTAATACTACAGAACTAGTTAGGCACTAAAACTCATTTTTATCAGATCAGCCATGAGTCTCTTACTTCGATCATCGAGAGTTCTACAGAGAGTGTCAGCATTAAACCCTGCAGCCTCATATGCTTCTCATGCACCGGCACATAAAGAGCCGTCACCTATAGGCAACAGGGAGGTGGTTGGATTCGGTTTTAATGGTGCAGCCAACTACGTAGACAGAGCTGACTTCCCTTTGCCAGCAATCAGATTCAAGACTGTTACTCCAGACATCCAGGTATGTAAATGTACTAGTATTCTCTAAATATTTAATAATTATTTAAATGTCATGTTTTAATTTCTTCGGTTTTGATATATTCTAAAATGATTCTTTAGTCATTTTCCTCTCAAATCAACCAATTATCTGGTCCTTTGTCTCTCACATTTTAATGATTTTTGTATGGAAGTTGTATATTAAAATAATTGTCACATACTTATTTTGTACGAAAAGAATAGTTTGTAAAGAAAGTTATATTACTTTAGCTTGTGTTTCCAAAATCTTTTCCAAACATATTTTAAATCCTATCTTTTATATTTTAGTTAGTTCAGTTTTAATGTATAATTTACATAGTCAATAAATAGCCTCATTTTTTTATTATTTTTAGTATTTTCATTTGTGAATCGAAGTATTTATTCCTAATACATACAGTGTATTAACCCTTTGAGTGCCACAGCGTCGCTAATTTTGACGTTTTGTATTTCGATAATATTTTATATAGTACAAGATTATTTTGGCCAAATAACCAGACAGCTGTATTCAATAGGTTCCAAACTAGCAATAAATACGAGTTTTATGTAGTTTCTCTACTATTTTATCTGTGAAACTTTCGTTGTTTGGGTACTTATCAAGAAGCCACTATTTTTGGACGAGTTTTCCTTATTGGGACAAAATGAATTACAGTACATATTTTAAAAAAACTGAATTTATTTAACCTACGAGGGCAAATCAAATATAAACGGTAATTTTACTGTTGACTGTACCAAACACGTTCGGACGTGATGCGGCTGTGGGCAATTGTCGTTTTGCTTAATAGGAGTGGGGGGAACTGCTTGCTTCACACTAGCGTTGTGTTCTGCCTTCAGTACAGCCATGACCGAGCGAGAGGTACATCCATCTGTTGCGCAACGCATCGTCATAAAATTTTGAACAAATGAAGGTGTTAAGCCTTCGGAAATTTTTACTCGTTTGCAGGCACAGTTTGGGGACACTACTCTGTCTCAAAATCGAGTGTATACGTGGGCCAGAGAATTTAGGGATGGCCGAGAACGTGTTGAAAACAAAAGTCACGGTCGACGCCCAAGGTCAAGTCTTACAGATGACAACATTAGTGCGGTTCGACAGCTTATTGAAGGTGATCGCCGGTTAACTGTTCAAGAAATCTCGTCGGAAATTGGTATTAGCTACGGGAGTGTTCAATCTGCAATCTCAGACCACCTTGGCTTCAGAAAAATTAGTGCTCGCTGGGTTCCGAGGTTGTTGACCGGAAATCAAAAACAGGTCAGGTCAGAGATTGCTGGGAGACTTCTGCAACGATTTCAAGAAGAAGGTGAGGATTTTTTGAGGCGCATCGTCACATGTTATGAGACGTGGGTCCACTATTACACTCCCGAATCGAAAATGGCAAGTAAGGAGTGGCGAAGGAAGGATGAAGGCTGCCCAGTGAAAGCCAAAACTCGTCTCTCAGCCGGAAAAAGTTCTTGCAACAATTTTTGTTGACTCAAGGGGGAGTTCTACTCATTGATTTTATTCACGATCAACGAACAGTGAATGCAGCTTACTACTGCCAGGTGCTACAGTCAGCAAAAACCAGTTACCGGAACAAAAGACGAGGTGTGCCCATTAGAGATGTCATCCTTCTCCATGACAACGCAAGGCCTCACACTGCATTGTTGACAAGGGATAAATTAGAAGAAATGGGCTGGGAAACTCTCGAACACCATCCTTACAGTCCAGACCTGTCCCCTTGTTACTATTTTTTGTTTGCGCCCCTGAAAGAATCACTTGGAGGAAAACGATTTGAAAACAATGAAGACTTCGAAAAGCACATGCGCAATTGGTTAACAACTCACCCTCAATCTTTTTATGAACAGGGAATATTCAAGCTTCCAAATCGGTGGCAGAAGTGTGTAGATAATGCAGGAGACTACATTGAAAAATGTTGAAGGTATAGTTTCTGTATAATATTGTTCAATAAATATAATTTTGAAAATTGCCGTTTATATTTGATTTGCCTACGTATTTTGGAATTTACACGTTATTACGACAATCAATAAAATCAAAACTATAAGAACAACATTTCATTAAATATTTGAAAATGTCAGGTCATTCGTGTGTCTATTTGGAGATAGGAAGTATGACTCATGAGTATTTTTCGATTCATTATGGAAGAAGGAACGCATAATGAAGTTTATTTTTATCTCTGATAAGGAAAACTCGTCTAAAAATAGTGGGCTGTGATAATACCGAAGTACCTGTGCGATGATTCTGTCTCCAGTCACACGACATAGCGGACGTGTACCACGTTGCATAACGACCTTTCTTGTTGTTTATGTGCCGATAACCAAGCATTTGAGTAAATACAAAATAAAATATTAACTTATACAGTATTTTACTGTATTTCTTTACAAAAATGATGTAGTGATTTGAGTTGTGTCCAAGCGAAAAACGTGAATTTTCAGTGTAAATATTATTAAGGTTATTATTTAGTAAATGTAAACTTTTTTGTAAATATGTTACCAAGTATTTGTTTCTACATTTCCTAATCATATTTATTTGTGTTATATTGATGTTTTATTAGATTTATTGGGAAGACTACATCATTACTAAGTCGTTTCTAAACTCTGTCAAATTAAGTACAGTTTATAAAATGCCGGTACCGGGCAGCATTTTGTTAATACATATCATGCCATCTTTTTAAAATTATAGCATAAGATATTATATATGGGTTTCATTTAGAATTATATGGCCTTCATCATGGTATAAAGAAAAAAAATCTTAAAAATACTGTATACACTCAAATTAGGTCGAAACAACTTTTTATAAAAAAGTAAAAAAAAATTTTTATAAATACTGAAATTTTGTATACTTTTATAAATCAAATTTTATTTTTAACGATATGTATCATTTTCTGCATTTAATAAGAAAAAAAAACAACAACAAAATGATGGAAATCTGTTTGGTAGTTATTTTACAACAGCTTTTTTCCCAAAAGCTTACAAATATGCTAAAAACAGCATTGGCACTTTATGCATATGTCTTCGGAAAATACCCGTGGCACTCAAAGGGTTAAAAACATTCAACAAAATATTTTTTAACAACTCACAGGTGTTTTCCAAACACATGCAAAAGTAAATTATCCAGTGTTATGTTTTGGCACAAACAAAATTAAGTTTTCAGCCCAGTTCTCAAAAGTTAAGATTTGATTGAGCTGTAATTATTATATAATTTCCCATATGTCTTGTTATCAACTTAGATGGTGAGATAAAACCTCCTCTTAACACATTGACTGCAAGAAAATATTTCATAACATTCATTGAACCAAAAATAAAAAACTAATAAATGTTTTAATTTCTACTGGTTGACTGGATAACACTCAATACAAGACATAACTCTTCAACTCTATGCAATAGAGGAAATGACATTATCTCTAGGGTACCCTGCTGTGTGTACTGGGGACAGCTAACTTTTTGGGGCTGCCGTTCTACACTATGCACTATGCAATATCATAAACAAAAAAGAACATGAAAACCTGTTTAAGAAAACAAACATAAGTTATAGCCTACAGAGAGTGGACTTAATTGTTGATCAAAAGTTATCATTATTTGTCATTTATTTACATCATAGTCTAACCTATTTTACAACTGTTACACAACACTGTGATGTAAAGAATAACTTTACTTACAGGTTTTGAGATGTGGTACACTTAAGTCCATTTAATTCCTCTCCTCACTCCTTTCTTCCTACTTCACACAAGTGGTAAGGCAATGTTTGAATTCCATTAGCTTTATTAGTATGTTTCTCTCATTATCTCTAGCACCATAAATTAGTACAGTAAATTCTGTTATAAACTGTGTTATAAAATGTAACTCTCAAACTGATGAGCTTTCACTCTATCACTGTAGCATATTCTACTACCCATTATATAGCTAGCTGTTTATGTTCCACCATAATATCAACCAATTTTATAACATGTTCAGTTATTTCCAAGAAATCTGTGTATAAGGTTTACATAGTAAAGTTTAACGAAAGAGACCAAAAACGCAAAGTTTAAGATTAATTAATTAACTCATATAGACTTTATTGTAAGCAAAGTATTGTCCAGATAGCATAAAACTGGTATGAACATACTTTTTGATGAAATAACAATCGGGGTTAGAGATCTGATGTGAATGCTTAAGACCAAGAATTTATCCAGAATATTTGTTTCAGCCACATTCCCAAATATGTCACTGCTACAAAATAATTCTTAAATAAATTAACTGCCAAATTCATGCATACTACTATAAGAATTTAATTGAACATTTCTTTTTAGAACATAGGCTACTTATTATTTTCTCCTTGTATAATATTCAAATAAATTAAAATAAAAGATCCACAGTTATTCGTGACAGACAGGTTTAGATGTAACGTACAGCATATTTTACAAAGGAAAAAATAAAAATAATTACTAAACCTAATTATAGAGATCTTTTTAATTAATTGTAAAGTTGACTATATTTAAAAATTCATTTACATTACAAATACATTTAAGTGCAATAGTAAAAATATACTGGAGATAAACAAACAATAATTGAAATTAAAATCTGTAGTAAAAAACACAGATAGTTTTCTCAAGGGTATATAAAGAATAAGGTACTGAAATTATTTTAGGATTTAATAACACTTGAAAATTGTGATTTTTTACATTTTCAGTTTAACTCTTAGATTGTCTGTATTATGTCCAGTCCCAACGTGGTTGAGAAGAGGCTGCTAGGACATCAATTGTAATGAAGAACAAAATATATTTGAATCATTTTATTTTCCAGCTCTATACATGGATTGTGGATAGTTGTAATTCTGTTGTCATGCACTAAGGTGTGTTCAGTGGTCAGGTGATTCAGCTAGGCAGTGATAACAGATAAACCACATAGTGGCTTGTGTATTTTTAATGTTATCAATACATGCCACTGGTATTGTATTATATGAAGTAACATATTAAATTAAACATGAATGATGGTAAAATGTATTAAATTTTAATATATTTTTAAATTATAACTTGAAAAGTCTATTTTCCCTATTCAAAAAGTAAAAAACAACAATCATTTACTACCTGTTTAGTATGCTTACATTTTTGAATGTACAGTTCATGTCAGATTTATTAACTTGTTTCACAATTAAGAATTTTTGTGTACAAATAACTGAAAACACAAATCCAATCACTATCATAAATGCCAAAGTGAGTTTGTTACACTTTCACCAGTAAACTATTCAACCAACTTTACAGAAATTTTACATGGATATTCTTAGGGTCCCTGGTTAACATATAGGCATATTATTATTTGGAAAATTTCTCCGAGCTACGCTCCACTGGTCTATAGCATTACAACAATAAAATGTTATTGATTGAAGAGCCTGTTAAATTTAATTAAGTGTTCTGTCTAAGCATTGTTTTATGATAGCACAACCACATGTGTAATTAAATTAACCACTGTTTTCAATTTGTTTAACCCTATGCACTCAAAGGCAGTATTTATAATTTGTCCTTGGAACTTGTATGGCCAGCTCTACTGGCCGCTGCCATTTTGTCGGAAGCACAGATTAATTTTTGCCGTATTGTTATCTCAGCTCGTAAGGCCAGCACCACTAGCCACTAAACATAGCAGTTATTTCTCAATATTCTCTTTGTTTTATTACGAATGGTGTGATGAATGGGTTTCATCGAGCAGCTTTATTTTGAAGTAATTTATAGTAAAGCAGTAAATTTTAAATTAGCCTATCTATAATTCTTCTCTAAACATTGACTGTGCAAATAAGACAAATGACATGTAGTGGGGGAGTAACACTGAAGTGAAAGAAGGGATAGAAACTTGAAAAATTTTACTAGAAGATGTGTGCTAACTATTCTTGACTACTCATAGGTATGTATTTTTTTAAAGCTTTATTCCGTAAAAAAATATAAACTGAGAAAAATGTAAAATAGTTCATGTCTTAGAGTATAACTTAACATGTAAAAGCCTACATTATCACATTTTACTACATATCTTTTTAACAATATAAGTATAAGAGTTAAATTTCCCAAATGTATGGTTATCTTTGTATTAAAAATATTCATTATAAGTAAAATTTAAATTATTTTTAATTTCTTCTTTAAACATTTTAAATTACTATGCAAATAACGCGGAGGAATTTGAAAAATAATTCCAATCTGGGGAGGCAGACAACAAATATGGCCGCCGAGCTGTCATGAAAGTAGCGCGGCCATCGATACTGGCTATACGAGTTGCGAGGACAAACTACGGAAAAACTAACGCAAGCTGTCTGCAACCTTGGTGTGACCAGTGCTGCTGGCCTTTCGAGCGCAAAGGGTTAAAGTTATAGTGTGAAAGTATAGAGTAAGCTTGATAGTAACAATGCTTCTTATTTCAACCTTTACTGCAACCACTGTTGAGCAGAATAAGAAAATATTCAGACGAGAAAATTACAAGTTTTAGTTCAAATATACTATTAACTGTACATTTTAACATATGTTAAATATTCAGTGCTTGGTCAGTACTGTAATGCAGATTTAAAAGACAAAACCACTATGTAACTTTTACTATAAATTTAAAGACTGTTTAAAACCCATTATAGTTGTCTTTTAAGACAGTCGTTATTTCTTTGGCCCAATTGTGTCTACTTCTTATGTTTTAAACTTTGTTATGTTCAACGGTTTTGTCATTCAAATGTTTGTGCTGGTCAAAGAGTAACAAAATGTACTACATTCAAAAATGTGTTGAACTAGTAAACACAACTGCTAGGACTCAATAATATTGAAAATGTGTTAAAGTGTTACATACTGTGTTCCATTACCGAGCAAAACAGGAGGAATTCCAAAGTAAAAGACAAATCTATTTCTTAGTTACATTGAATGACCTGGGCTTCAAATGTTTCTGTACAGAATAAAACATCTACAGTTTTTGTACATATCAGTTATTAAAACTAATCTTAAAGATTATAACTAAACCCATTGAAGAGTCTTTTGTATTCAAACTCCAAAATGCATTTCTAACCAAATAACATCTTTAATTTGTTCAAAGTGTACTCCAATTCAAAATAAAAAAGTAAAATCATACAGCCAAAGTATTTGTGAATTTTAAAGGTTTTAGTTTTAAATTTTTCTCTTCAGTTTGCCGATTGTGGTCCGTGTTAATACAGTTAAAATCAGAAAATTGTTATAAAAAATGTTACAAAACTGAAATAATATTCAGAAATGAAATAAAAATTATATGCAAACAATATATTATAATGATAATCACTGGCTGACTACTCAATCATGTATCCTGAGCATTAGCAAAGCCTATTACTTGAGGGGTTAGAAAGGTTTCACATCTGTCTGTTTGTTCCCAATTTATTTCAAGAACGAACTGACCTATAGACTTGAAAGTTTGTTTAAAGCTTCATTTCTCTACATTGAATTTGATTGTGATGAATATCATTCTATGGGATTTTGCTGAGCATCATCGAAATTTACCATTCAGTTGGCTTGCACAATTTCTCTTTTGTATCCCAGTAGAGATGTTAAAATTCCTTTTCTGTCAAGCATGAAATAAACTTTTTATTGACATTTTGTATTAAACTTCAGCGAAGATTGTTATGAAACAGTGTGTGGTGTGTATATATATATAATATTTTCTAGAATGAAATATGGTACAATTAATCTTAGGGTTGATAAAGCCTATAATATGGCTGATCATATAGGGTCACTTCATAAATGCTTAAGAAGCAATTTCTTGTTTGCACTGTTCCTAGTTGAGGCTCAGCTTCCAACCAGTCCACTTTAATTGCCCACTGCTTACCAATAATATAAATCAGTGTTACTATAAATCATTGACACGCTGACAACATTTTGTCTTTTCAGTTGTTTTTGTCAAAGATTCCTTTTCAAAGGATTTGTTCTAAATGTCATGCTGAGGTCCTTTCCAGTAGCCTGATACACCATCTTGAATATCTGAGAAGTACATGTTCCCATTACTATCTGATAATGCCAAACATCTTTCCTCGGTGTTTGTATTTCAACTCATTAGTTTTTTTTTGTGTTGGCTATGAGACAAGCTTTCTACACGCTGGACAAGTTCTCTCATGGAATGATGACCTTAGCTACACCATACAACGTGGTTACTTTACAATTAACTCCACCAACTGTATGTCACTGTAACATATCTTAATGATGTTGTTAATACAGGATATTGTCTGTACTGATCCAGTTATGTACAGTATTCATTAGTGTTAGAAAAATAAAATTTCTACAATAGTATTCATTAGCGTCACAGCGTTACCTAAATTCATCTTGGCAAACCTAAAACTAACACCAATTTGTGTCACTTTAGTTTTGTTCTATTGTTTAGTCGAATATCCTATTAGTTCTATATAAATCGATGTAACTTCTATGTACATTCATTCATAGGATAACTACAGTAGATTGTAAAAGTTTTCTAAGCTCGGTAACTTACTATTACACTTGTAATCAATTGCTATTTATTTTGAAATGTTGTTGTCCTAACAAAAAAGGCATTGATTGTTGCATTAGAATAAAAATAATCACCCATGTTTATCATTTTAATGGAAAGGATTATATAGACTTTTAATTTAGTTAACATAGTTGAATTAATTTTGTATCATTTTGTTATATTGCATACTTTACAAGAATTTGTGTGCTTGTAGGCTCTGCGTGAAAAGGAGAAGGGTGACTGGAAGAAACTGACTCTGGAAGAGAAGAAACAATTGTATCGTGCCAGCTTCTGCCAGACATTTGCTGAGATGGATGCTCCCACCGGAGAGTGGAAAACAATAACTGGATGCACCCTCTTCTTTATGTCGTTAGCGTTATGGGTTTTCATGGGAATGAAGTTGTTTGGTAAGTTCAACACAATAGTCCTACAATTTTTTTTCCAATTCCAATTTAACTGTACGTTTTTTAGCTGAGTTTCATCAGAAGCTCTGCCAACTGAAATACAGTTTAATTTAGATGTCACCATTTCTCGACAATGTCTTTTTATCTTTGGGGTTTTTAATTGTTTGTATCAATTATGAATTTTAAATCCTAAAACCACGCCTTTTCAAACATCTATCAGTTTATTTGTATTTGGTTAAGCAAATATTTATATACAAGCTTCTATTACTATTTTGACATACAGTTGATATGAAATTATAAAGATTGGAGCTATCACTGTATCAAAAAAAAAAAAATTGAAAACGTATCAGTCCATTTATAAGAAAGCTATCCAGAAAGTAACAGACATTTTTAAATAAAAAATTAACCAACTGAAATAAGAGCAATTTATTATATACATTTAAAAGCTACGCTCTTAGGCTAATTTTTTACGTAATCCCCGTTCAAATTGAGACATTAATCATAACATGACACAAGTTTTTCGATTCCAGCTTTGTAGAAATCTTCTGCCTGAGATTTTAACCACCGATTAACACCAGTGTGAAGTTCAACGTCACTGTCGAAGCGCTGTGTTGCGAGTCAGGTCTTCATCACTGGAAAGAGGTGGTAGTGCTTGGTAACAAATCTGGGCCATAAAGCGGATGATCAAACTCATCAAAATCGTCCAAGACTTGTCGTGTATAAGCTGTATGGAGGCATGCATTCTGGTGAAAAAAATTTTGAGCTAAATTTTCCCCTACACTTCTTTGTATTGCTCGCTGTAGCTTCTGCAATGTTTCACAGTACCTCCCTTCATTGATTGTTGATCCTCGTTTAAGGAAATCAACCAGAGTCACACCCTTAGCATCCAAAAATAAACAGTTACCATTATCTTTCTTGCTAACAGAGTTTGGAAACATTTTATTGCTTTTTGGAGAATGTGTGTGCCCCCATTCCATAGACTATATTTTTGTTTCACAATTGACATGCTTCACCCATGTTTCATCGCCAGTAATGATATGATCGAGAAGTTCGTTACAATGTTTTTCGTATTCATCAAGGAAAGTTAACGATGAGCAAGTCTTTGTTTTTCGTGATCTTCCGTAAGGATTTTTGGAACCCACCTGGCACAAAATTTGTCGTATCCAAGCTTTCCTACAACAATTTCATGAAATAAACTTTGTGAAATTTGTGGGAAATGTTGCAAAAGTTCGGTCATTGTGAAACAGCGATTTTCACAAACTTTTTCATTGATTTTCAACATCAAATCTTCAGTTACTAAGTCTAGTCTAGTCTAGTGTAGTTAATTTAGTTTAATCTAGTGAGGGGCTGTAGCCCCGCCCACTGCCACACCATTCAAAAATGTCTGTTACTTTCTAGATAGCCCTCGTACTTGGTTGTGCTCCTATCACCACTAGTTATTTGTCTTAAGAACAAATTGAACTATAGTCTAAATTTGATATGAAACTTAGTTTCTATACATACATAGCCAAGATCGAGTTTGATGATGTTACATATATGATAATATAATGTTATGTTTGTAATTTGTTACAAAGTTTGTTTCAAATGTAGTGTGTTGCATAGTTACATTCGTGTAATGTTCATTTACCACTCATTAAACCAAGTTCCACCCATTCATCATACGTTGAAGTGCATGAAATTCAGGGTCTCTATCTTGCAAAAAGTGAAATTTACTGACAATAATGTCTTCTGCACAGTGTACCCCAAGGAGCTCCCACCCACATTCTCAGAGGAGCGACAACAAGCCCAGTTGCAGAGGATGATCGACATCTCTGTGAACCCTGTGGAGGGCATTTCATCTCACTGGGACTACGAGAAGAACGACTGGAAGAAGTAAACACAGACAAAGCATTTTGAATGTTAGTCAAATATATGTCAGTTATTATGACGTTTGTTGTAATAATCATCACGTTAGTAAAATTGAATTGTCAATAACTTAAAAGTATTTTATTTGTGTCATTTTTATACAATCCAGTAGTGGACATATTTTTGCTGACTTCCAATCACAATACCAGCCTCTGTGTTGTACAATTATTTATGTTGTTTATTTTCCGTTAAGTACACTGTGATAACTGTACATAAAGTATCGTGGTAATTACATTATAAAACAAACTTTTGTTTACTTTTGTGCCTCATCCTTTCAATTATATTCAAGCTTTTACTGTTCCATTTAATATTTGATACTAACATATTTGACAATATTTCTATACTTTGCTGTGCTGCAACAATCTTAGTGCCTATTTTTAGTGTGTTACCTTTAACAAATAAAATTGTACTTATTAAGTAACATTTTACTTTTGAAATGTGAAAGATTACCTAGTTATAGTTTTTCATTTACCCCTTTGTTTATTTTAGAGCCCTTCTTTACAAAAGGTCTGATCAAGTCTTTATATAGAAGGTACCAAATAGCATATTTGTATGCCTGAAGGTAGAATCAAGTTTTTATTGTCTTTAAACACCAACAGTGTAATTCACAAAGTCAAAGGCTTATAATAATTTTTTTAATATTTACTGAACAATGACAATTATATATTGTTCAACAGACAATATAATCATAAATTAACAAGACAATGAGATTAACAAATAAGAATGGCCTAATTAAAATATATTATAAAATTTGATCAATAAATAACGCTTGTAATAGTGTGATTTTAGATTAAAATACTAATACTAAAATATAATTTACATCAACAAAAACATTTAATAGCTATTTACGAGGGCTATTCGGAAAGTAGATTACGTTTTGGAATTAAAAATTAACAAAGTATAGGAAAACATTTTTATTATATACATTTGAAAGCCACACTTAAATACTACTTTTCAACAGAGTCGCCATTCAAATTTAGGCACTTATCATATCGATGGATGAGCTTGACAATGCCTTCCTCATAAAATTCTGCTGCCTGTGTCTTCAACCAGTTTGTCAATTCTTGCTGCAGCTCTGCGTCGTCGTCAAAGCGCTGCGTTGCCAGCCACTTCTTCATTGTTGGGAACAAGTGGTAGTCACTTGGTGCAAGATCCGGGCTGTCTGGTGGATGAGGAAACAACTCCCACTGGAATGATTCGAGAACTTCACGCGTGCGATTTGTCGTGTGAGGTCGAGCGTTATCGTGAATTAATAGAATTTTCGAGCTCAACTTTCCCCTACGCTTGTTTTGGATCGCTCTTCTGAGGTTGTTTAACGTTTGGCAATACCTTTCTGAGTTGATTGTAGTGCCTCGTTCCAGGAAATCAACAAGAATTACACCTTTCTTGTCCCAAAAAACGGTCACCATAACCTTTCTTGCCGACATCGTTTGCAAACATTTTCTTGGTTTGTGAGGGGAACTTGTGTGTCCCCACTCCATTGACTGCAATTTGGTCTCGCAGTTAACATGTTTCATCGCCAGTTACGATGCGATCGAGTAGTGATTCACCCTCTTTGTCGTAAGCATCCACAATTGTTAACGCTGCAGCCATGCGCTGGTTTTTGTGGACGTCGGTCAGGATTTTCGGTACCCATCTTGCACAAAACTTGTTGAAGCCAAGTTTATCAGTGACGATTTCGTATAACAAAGTTCGTGAAATTTGAGGGAAACTAAGCTAAAGTTCCGTTATGGTTAACCATCGATTTCCTCGGACATTTGCGTCAACTTTCTCAACAAGTTCGTCAGTCACTATGCTGGGTCTTCCACTTCGCTCTTCTTCATGAACTTTTGTTCGGCCATTTTTAAACTTATTGACCCATTGTCGCACTCCACCTTCAGTGATAATGTTGTTCCCATAAACTTCACACAACTGCCGATAAATTTCTATAGGATTACAGTTTTTGGCAGTCAAAAACCTAATTACTGCGTGCACCTCACAGTTGGCGGGATTTTCAATTGCGGCAGACATTTCAAACAGGCACTGTGACTAGATGAGTTACAACACAAACTTCCCGCTAGCACGGCTGGATAGCCACTGAGGGGTGGGACGTCCTGACACCACGCTAGTCCCGCCCCTAGCGGCCACAGCGCAAAACGTAATCAACTTTCCGAATAGCCCTTGTAAAATGAGACAAACACATAATTACAATTAATTCAGACATGAAAACTTATGTACAATATCGTAGGCCAAATATATATCAAATGTTAGTTTGGTTATTTAAAAGCATATGTGACAGATTCGGCCAAATACAAAAAATTGAATCGTAAAAATTAAGGGCTCTGTGGTGTAATGGTAGCACATTCACTCGGCAAGTGAGAGATCCAGGTTCGAGTTCCGGCAGAGCAAGTACTTTTTGTGATTCAATGTTTATTGAAAAAAATTCGGCTATTGCCATTTATACAAATTTAATTAATGTATATATATATATATCATGATTTTTATTTTTTAGTTATGTTTTAAATTTTTGGTCTGGTTTCTGTTTGTTTGTTACATTAAATCAGTATGTTTCTGATGAAGGTTCCTGGGAACTCGAAAATTAATGAACTACTTGGAAGAGTATAATATACATTAATAACAATAAAATTACTCACTGAATATTGTTGTAAATCTTTTGTGAACTTCAAATTAAATGTTCAAATTGGTAGCCATTGTTGTTTAAGCAAACAAAAAAAATTTGAGATAATTCGTCAACAATAGAAAGAAAAAGGGCCCTTATTAAGCCACTGCTTAATGGAAATGTCTTGTGTGGTGGGGGGGATGGGAGAACATTTCATATCTTGGCGATATTCTCTCCTAATTTATTCTTTAAAAAAATCCAACGTTCAAGAATGTCACTCTTATTTCTATGTAAATGAGGAAATATCGTTCTGAAACAACAATACTGTTTAGTAGCAGATGCAAGTACTCCTGAAAGGATTAAGATTTTCATGGAGGAAAGAAAGAAGACGTAAAAATTAAATAATTTTAATTAGTAAACATTTGCTCATTCATTACATGAAGAAGGCAGTGTTATATTTGAAGATCAGTTTTTAGCAGACTCGAATTGTTTTCATGGTTCATTTTCTATTTCATTCGCACCTGGAAAAAAATAATTAGGAAGTAAATTTTGATCGCAACATGACCTTATTATTTGAAGGTATATTCGTAAACTAAAGGTTAATTGGTTATGTTAAAAATATGAACTAGTTATTAATAAGTATTAATTTACTAATATCTCGCTTTTCCATCTAGTCTGCATTTAATACTAAACACTTCACCTTAACACTTCTTCAATACCTGCAAAGAAGTTGTGGTCTGTGAATTAGGTAGTCGATGGCAGTTGACATCCTTGTTGTTTCCAAAACATTTTTCACAAAGCCACTTTTTCAAATGCAAGAAGAGGAAGTCAAAGTTAATGTTATGACATATATTCTCGTGAAAGAGGATAAGACTTGTTGACAGTTACCCGCTTTTTCATTATCCCAGGAAAGATGTTTGGAAAGTATTTGCAGTAACAGTAACAAATACATACCAAAATAAGGCATCAGTTTTTTTATTACTGTGATTACTTGAACATTTTTGGTTTGAGTGAACTTTAACTGCGTTTGAATTCTACACTTCGTACTATTCCTAATGGATTTCAGCTGCTGAAGATCATTGTGCACACAAATGTACTTCACAACAAGTAGAAGATATTATTGTCATGGACTGCGGTCACCAGCTGCCAAACTACTGAATCTAAATAACTACTTTGTTATAAGCCCTTACTTTAGGAATACACCTTGCAATTAGACATGAAAATCGTTATTGAAATATATCGGATTATATCAAACATAGTTTAACTGTACATCAAATACCTATAAACAAAAATGAAATATTTATTATTTTCTTTTTCAAGCAAAATAGTTATGTCATTTGATATAAATAAGTCAGAGAAATGAGAACATGAATTTAAAATAAAGTTTATATTCCTATTTATGTTATGTGATATATCTTGACTGGCCAGATGTTTCTGTTATGCTCTGCTTCCTTACATATTATCTTTGATTATGTATCAACTTCAACGTTTTAAATTTAATTCATAAAAATGAGATAATTACTAAAGGTGTTAAAACTCTGAACAAAAGATTTAGTAAAGTAGCGCTATCTATACTTTAAAGAACAGAATTGTCTTCACTGAAAACAATTTCTGCCACACAATCGCCATCTGGATACAAGGTCTGTTCTCTGGAAGGTCAAATATATCATTCAGATGTAGAATATTAAAAGTTTTTAGTTAATCTTTAATTTTACCTGTCACCGTAATTGTAAACTGACAGGAAGCAATGTTGCCAGAAGAATCAGCAGCTATGTAGTTTATAACATGTGACCCTTTTCTCAGAAAAACTCCAGGTTTCTGAAATAAAACAAAGTATTAATATCACCATGAGATTGTAGTTGTAGTGATCTGGAAATATTGAATACTTATATTTTCAGCTGATTATTACATTTCTTTGACTGCCACGTTCTTGTTAACACGTTTCAAACAGCTGCTTCATTACACGACACCTGGCACATAAGATAATTCACATTGGCCTCTAGTAGTGTTTATTTTAACTCATACAACACCACAGCAGTGCTGTTTAACTGCTACTACATTCTTGACAGTCAACTATAACAAAAAAACTTGGTGAAATTTTAACTGAACATTAAAAACAGAACGTCATTGTTACCTAGTTTTGACAAATTGTTTCCAATTTATCAACCACAACCTGATGTTACATGACGAATCAGGAAATTCTGATGGTAGTTTTGTGAATGGAAGATATCACTAAAGTTTATCACGGTGAACAAGAAATGCGCTACATGTGTGCTGACTGTGGAACAGCTCTGAGCGTGGCAAGTAAACCCGGCAGTAGCAGATAACAATATTGTTAAAAACTCAACTTAAAGGATTAACTGTACTAGCTAGTTTAATATCAAATATCTGAAAAATGTTTAATAACTGGTATTAGGTTTAAGTACATAAACATATGTTTATTGCTTTCTGAAATAAAAAATAAAATCTAAAAAAACATACTGTTGCACAGATAAAAAGGAAATTATGATTAGGTTACGTGCCTCTCATAGGTTACCCACTGGTAAGACTAATTATTTCCTCAACCGAAAGAGTTATGGACTGAGGTGATATTGTGGCTAGCTGATTGTTGTGTTCAACTCAATATCTCTATCTGAAGAAAACGGTAATAACCTTCCAATTTGATATAGGCAAGCCTCTTCTTATCCTCTCATGTTATATACCAATATGGCTGAATATTAGTGGCAAGAAATGCTACTAACAATCTCTCTGACTAAGTGAGTAACAGATTAGTATAATTTAATTGAATTTTCAAATAGTTTGCGACAAGATCGGTAAGTGTAAATAATAAAATCGTGTATTACAAATGCCTCATTACATTTAAGATTTAAATAATTAATAAAGAAAAATATAAGTCAACTTTACATTAGAATCAATTTTAATTATTTCATTGCAATAGCTAATAAAGAAATTCACAATCTATAAGTGGTATTGAAGTAGTCATAATAAGTAAATATTATACCTCTGATTGAAAAACATGTGCCACATGAACGTTGTCTGTTATTAAAGGTTCTACCCATGTCACTGGAGTTTTCTTTTGATGAGGCAATTGTATTACCTCAATGTCATCAGGGCAGTACTTGATTTGGGGCTTCTCTGCATCTGGAAAAAAACACCTTGGATTTATTTTTTACTGTTACTGTAGTTGAAGTACTATGGGTAGATTGTATAAGTATACTGAAGTTTCAGTTTTGGGGCGAAAATATTTGATAAAATAGTATTTTTCCAATGTTGAACCCTGATTAGAACTATACCACATAGTAACTAAATAGGCTACTGACAATTTTGATTTAATTCTCTATTCATTTTATAAATTGATTGTTGGTAAATACCTCTGACATAAACGGAGACATTGCACCTAGCAATATAAGGGGATGTAGGACTGCTGGCTGTGAACTGAACTGTGGTAGTTCCAAACTGAAGCAAGGCTTGTAGCTGTTTCCCCCAGCCAGGAACAGAACTTATGTGCCTAAAAATAAATGTTGAATTATATTATTTAACAGTATTAAAATACCAACTATTATTGAGTCACTATTTACACAGCTTGTGAACAATATATAACTTTGCAAAATTATTAAATACAATATAATATACAACGATTATACTGTCACCATTTTAGTTCTATTTCACTATTTAGTATCTGCCTTTAAATCAACATTTAGACCCTTCATTGATCATCAAGGGTTTTATACAATTTTACAGTGTTTAGTAAAACTTGTTAATTAGATACTAATTTAAGATGTGGTCTCAACTGAAGACTTGTTCTGGCTCAAAATGGCAGTTTTAAATTTTCCAAAATGTTCAAATAAAGCTATTTCTAAATATAATGTGTCATTTTCATATCAATTGGAGTTGAAAGATACAATTAAATTAATAATTGGGAGATTCAAGGAAAGTAACTATAGGCAAAAACAACTCCAAACTTCTGTTATGCCATTTTCAGGAATTTTATTATGTACTTTCAGTGCAATTCTGCGATACAATCACTGTCAAACTGATGATAGTACATTATTTTGTCTGATAAAGTTGTCAAGAATGTAGGTATAATTTAGTTCTTGTGTCTGACGAAAATATCCAAGTGACTATTTTTATAGAACATAAACAACTTTTAGAAAAGATTAATGCTGTGTTTTATAGTTTTGATTGTATCTTGCTGTCTCCAGTTAATCTTTCTCATAGTAATAAATATTGCATTACAATAAAATTGCATCAAAACAGATTTCAACACAAAATACTTTACAGGCACAAGATGTAATTATTACCTACTCCGAATTCAAATCTCTAGCGATTTATAAGTTGAAGTTCTAGTTATATAAAACGTATCATAGGCTACTTACTTGTCCCAATCCATGTTGGATCTTGGCTTGATTATTTTTACGAATGTACTATTTTGACCAAGAGGCAGGTTTACTCTAAGAGGAGTAGGGCAATTTATGTATGGTCGAATTTGAGCTGTAAAAAATTACATATGTATAAAATTCATAAACATAGAGTATTAACGCTTATTTAAATATTAAAAAATTCTGTAACCTTATAACTTTGTAGAAATAGTCGTGGACAAACTTTATGAATTTATAAAATCATGAAAATTTTAAATCCTGTCTCATCCTAAAATATATGTTTATAGCTGTTGAAAGGGATTTTTTTTGTTTACTAAGGTTAGCCTACTATACTATATTTCTTCTTCTTGGGCTCTCATATACCAAAAATTCCAGAGATCTCAACAATTTCAGAGATCTTTCAGTGGCTCAGACCTTCCAAAAATACGAGAGCTGCATAGGTCAATAGCCTCTAGAGAAAAGAAGTTTCTAGAGGTCAGGAGGTCCCAGATAATATCTTCCAGAGGTTGTGAAGAAACTAGAGGCTGAGAGCTATTAGAAGTCATTAGCTTCCATAGGCCAGGAACAGCCCTGAACTTTCACAAGGATTATACAAGCTGAAAGTGTCTGATAGCTAAAGGCTTCCAGGACTAGGAGCTCCTGCAACTTGAAAGTGTCCAGATGCTGAAATATATTGAACTGGAACACAGAGTTCCTATTTGCTAGAAATTTATAGAATCAGAGAACTCTCAGAGGCTTGCTATTGCTAGACATTGGAAGCTACTATAGGCTAATAACTCCTAGAGGGCCTGTTGAAAGGCATAGTGTTCTTTCAAAATTATTTGTGATATTTAATCAATCATACCTTGACAATGAGTAGTTTGACCTGACCACGAACCGTTGTCTAGGCAGACTCTGGTGTTGGACCCCACAAGCACATAGCCAGCTCTACAGCTGATGTGGCATCTTGTGCCCTCAGGGTACAGTTCAGTTGTAGACTCGCAATCAGTCTTCAGTGTTCTTTCGTTCTGAGAAAATGGCTTACATCCTCGTGATGCTGCAAAAATCACCAGTAAATTTCCAAATCACCAAGGACACATTCCTTACAAAAATCTTGCTATCCATTATGCAGCCATTGAAGATATAACAATGTATGAGAAGATCATTCGGTACTAAAATCTGCCACTTAAAATAGTTGCACATTATATAGTAGCATACAACAGAAAGAATGATTGTTTATTAGTACACTATAGAAAAATATTAAACAAATATTAAAAAATATTATGAGTAAACAATCTGACTACAACATAAAATATCCAATATAATTCATTAGAACGAGGTAATTAGGTACTAGAAAATTCTAATAGATTGCAACTCTTAAGAGTTTTAGCATGGTTGCACTGTCTAAAAATCACTGTGCAGAACTGTTTATTTCCACACAAATTTCTGCAGAAGGGGAGGCCAGCTCTGTTTCAGGGGAGACAATATTCGCTCATGGATAAGTTTGGAAAAATCTTTCTCATTAAGGGAGCTCCTGTCATTCTAACATTCATCCTATGTAGTAAACTAGACCTTTCAACCAGCCTTTTTTACCCCAATATCTGGACATTTACAGTTAGTGATGTATTGCTACTGGACATCTATAGGCTTGCCCAGATTTAAGTGACACATTGGGTTTCCCTGTACTCCGTACAGGTTCTACTGACAGGCATGAACCAACCAGAAGTTAAATCTCCTGAGGCTCAATAAGATACTACATATTACCAACGATATTTCTAGGGGTGCCTTATACCAAATAGCAAAATTATATTCCTAAACAAAACTATCAGTATAGCAAATACTTACTGACATTTTTTGTCTCATAAGATGTCTGTTCTGAAGAGTGGCAAAGGTGCAATCCAAGTGTACTTACACTGCATCCATCGGTTGTTATACAATCTTCGACTCTCACACATTGGAATTCATTAAAGAGAACAAATCCACTCTTGCAACAACACGTGTTGTTGCTGTCCCCCAAAACTTTATATCCGTGTTCACATCCCTCTTGTTTGATTGTGTCCTTTAAGTCTTCAATGCAATATGATTCATTGATCAGCTTAAACCCTTTTCTGCACTCACAAGAATATCCTCCTTCAGAGTTCTTACAAATTTGATTGCAGTCAGACATATTCAGGAAACATTCATCAATATCTTCACAAGATTTCATGTCAGAAGATAGACTGAATCCTTGCTTGCATCCACACTTGAAGCTTCCTTCTGTATTCATGCAAAGTTGGCTGCACTTAGACTCTTCCAAACATTCATTGACATCTGAGCAGCTAATTTTATCATCGGCCAACACATAACCTTTAAAACACCCACAACTAAAAGAACCTTCTGAATTTACACACAATTGATCACAAACTGAGGTATTTTTTGTGCATTCATTTATATCATTGCAATTCTGAGATACAATGTCCATTTCATATCCAGGATCACAGACACAATGATAGGAACCTTCAGTATTCACACATTGTTGGGAACAATGGCCATTATCGTACAAACATTCATTTGTATCGATACATTGTTTTGAATTTGACTCCAAAGTAAATCCCCTGTGACAAGAACAAAGACCAGTGGTTTGATTACAGACCTGTGAACAACCGCCATTGTTCTCTGAACAGTGCAATGCCAAACACGTTACATTATCACTGGATAGAGTAAAATGCTCTGGACATTCACAAAAGGAATATCCACCATCTTGAATACAAATATGAGAACATCCTCCATTATTAAGGTCACACATTTGAACTTCAAAGCATAAATGATTGTCCTCCTTCAAGATATGGCCTGGGGGGCATCCACAGTGATAACTCCCAATATCATTAATGCAATCATGGGAGCATCTTGAATTGATCTCATTGTTTTCCAGGCATTCATCAATATCTTCACAAGTTCTTGAATCTCCCCCAAGTACAAATCCTATTGGACATTCACAGTGAAAACTACCCAATGAATTAACACAAGAGTGAGAACAAATAGTTGACTCCTCATCAACAGTAAAGCTGCATTCATCGATATCTTCACATTTTCCGGTAACGTTATTTGTATTATATCCTGGGGAACACTTACATGAGTAGCTTCCTTCATTGTTGATACATAGGCCAACAGCGCAGTCATTTTCTTGGTCACATTCATCAATATCTACACATGTTGTCTGATCTTCACTAATATAAAATCCTGTATTACAGTGACATTCATAACTACCAATATTATTTTCACATATTTGAGAGCAAGGATTCTTTGTACACTCATTTACATCTTCACAGTTGGAATCTATCATCTCATAACCTTTTGGGCAAGCGTGCTTATTTTTTTCAACACATGTTTTTCTGTCAGACAGTAAAGATAATCCTGAAGGGCAAGAGCATATGTATGATCCCTCTTCATTTATGCAATTGTGAGAGCATCCTGAAATCCCTTGTTCACATTCATCAATGTCCACACATGTTGTTCCATTTTCCAAGACGTATCCTTCATCACAAGTACAAATGGCTTCTCCGTTTTCAAATATGCAATCTTGAGAGCAACTCTTTTTTTGGCACTCATCCTCTTTAGGATGGCATGTCCTGTGATCATTGGAGAGTTCATGATCTCCTGGGCAGACACATTTGTAACTGCCGATTGTGTTTTCGCAAACATGGGAACACAAGTAACTGTCCGCATATTCCAAGCACTCATCTATGTCTATGCATGTTCTGTCATCACTGTCCAGCATGAAACCTGGTAGACAGGAGCATGTGTAGGACCCTAGTGTATTTGTACATCCATGGGAGCATTGAGTCGCGTTAGTAGCACATTCATCAACATCTAGAAAAAAGACAAATATGTTACTCTCAAATTTGCACAAAACTGAATAAACAATTTAGTTTAGCAACTTTTTGCTTACAAATATAACAATATTTTTATTGCTGTATTTATATACACAGAATAAACTCATCATACTTCCGAGAAATGTAGGAATAAATAAAAACAAAAATGAATGTGCCTAGCTTATACAATACATGCATTGATTTCAAAATTGTCCAATTCTAATTATTTTTTTAGAATTTAATAGATTTTATATAAAAATCTTTTAAATAATCAAACATATAAAATAAATAAAAGCATTTTTGGAAAGAAAATTATTAGCTAAAAAATAACAAATTAAAAAATGAGTTCTTATTCAAGGAAAGTCTGTTTCTAAACTTTAGAACAAAAATAGTACAACAGCTGGCTCTAGTTAATCGTCCTTGGGTTTACTCTTTAAGAACAATGTCTATAAGATTGGACATTTCCTTCATTATCTCTTGTTTTAAAATTTAGAACAAAAATAATTCAAGAGCTGGCTATATACAGGGTGATTCATGAAGTTCTCCCCCCACTTCTACAGCACATTGTACTAGTAAAAATAATGAAAAAATGTTATATAAACATAGGTCCGAAAAACGCTTCGTTAGCGAGAGTTACAGCTAGCGAAAGATTTCGCCTGAATTCCTGGGTAAAGAGTAAAATAAAGCCATACTGAACTTTTGGAAAGGTTAATTAAAGTAAGAAATATCGTGGATTCTTATGTATTTTTACCTGATAAAGCTAATAAAACCTATTGTTTCAGAACTGTACCTGTAGTAGTTTTTGAGGGATTCAGGGGTTAAATGCAAAAAATTGGGGCACGAAACAATGATTTTTTAAGTTTGATGTACAATAACTTTGTTAAATTGGTAATAAATACATAAAATCAACGAACATTAATTGTAGAGAATTTAATTCTGAGAAAATTGATATAATCAAAGTTTAAAATAAAACAGAAATAAGTACCAAAAAATCGATTTTATTCAGTATATTACATTACTAGTTTTAAGCAAAATTAATCAGGTTGGGCCAACCGTACGCACCTTTTTATAATAGATGTTCGAAAATGAGGGCCATCATTATCAATACATTTTGCAGCACGTTTGTGTATTGCTTTTGTTGTGTTTCTTAATTTTTCGGGACTTCCCTGTATCTGCACAGCCGAATCCATAATACGGGCAATTAATTCATCACGAGAATTCACTTTTGTCTTGTATACAATGTCTTTCATCCATCCCCAGATGCAATAATCCAATGGAGATAGATCTGGTGATCTTGGTGGCCAAGGGTGAGACCCTCCACGACCAATCCAGTGTCCAGGAAATTGATGATTTAAGTAAGCAGAAACGGCGCGTGAAAAGTGGGGAGGTTGCTCCGTCATGTGGAAGTACAAATTTTGTCTGAGATGTAAAGGAACATTCTCTAACAGCTGCGGCAAACTCTTCTTGAAGGAAATGCAAATAGAACTCAGCATTTAGGCGTTCAGGTAATATGAAAGGTCCAATCAGCCGATTGTGCAAAAGGCCACACCAGACATTGACGCTAATCGGTGTTGAAAGTTCTGTTCCACTACCTCATGTGGATTTTCTTCTGCCCATGAGTGTTCATTGTGCAAGTTATTGACACCATCCCGAGTGAATTGTGCCTCATCCGTAAACAAAATACGCTTGTATAGTTGATTATTAATATGCAAAAAGTTGCAAAACTCCAAGCGAAGTGGACCATCCCTAGCTGTAGATGTTGAACCTTTTGTTTATGAAACGGATTAAAAATTTGTTTCGATTAAGTGACCCTCCACACCGTTGACTGCGAAACTCCTATCCGCCTAGAAATACGTCGTGTACTTACACCTGGACTGCGATGAACAGCATTAAATAACAATATCATCATCAAGTTGGACAGATCGTTCATAATTGGTTCTAGTACTTGGTAGTGATCCTGTTTCCCGAAGAGTACGAAAAGTTCCTGAAATTGTTTTGGTATCTGGAATCCTCCTATTAGGGTAACGTAGTTCATATTCTTCTACAGCAGCTCTAGCATTACCATTACAGTAACCCAAAATAAAAACCATATCAGCATATTCCTCTGATGTAAATAAGTAAGGCATTTTTTCGCTGAATAAACAATCGAATTATAACTCACAGAAAAATTGCATTTAATAACACGATTCACAGAACCCGATCTCCTGCTGTAGCTTGCAAAACACCACTAACACACAGTTCTAACGTAACAGTACAGAATACCATTGTTGATCAGCTGTTATTCGTGCGTTACCAACTTAGAAATTAATAAAACAAAAAACTGCGTTTTGATGATTAGTAAACAATAATGGGAAAATGTTTGCTTAATTTATTTTCGAACATTTGATGTAAATTTTTATTTAAAAAAAAAATACAACGTAATAGAACATGATATTTTTATTTACAAACAAATTTATTTAACAGTTAATTCTTGTTTTTCTCAATTTATCTCATCATTAAGGAACAAAAATTTTGTTTTTATTTTATTTTAACTAAATACCGTACGGTATTTCTTTACAGCTAGTAATGTATTATACTGAATAAAATCGATTTTTTGGTACTTATATTTCTGTTTTATTTTAGACTTTGATTATATAAATTTTCTCAGAATTAAATTCTCTACAATTAATGTTCGTTGATTTTATGTATTTATTAACCAATTTAACAAAGTTATTGTACATCAAACTTAAAAAAACATTGTTTCGTGCCCCCAATTTTTTGCATTTAACCCTGAATCCCTCAAAAACTACTACAGTACAGTTCTGAAACCTATTTTATTAGCTTTATTCAGGTAAAAATACATAAGAATCCACGATATTTCTTACTTAATTAACCTTTCCAAAAGTTCAGTATGGCTTTATTTTACTCTTTACCCAGGAATTCAAAAAGCGAAATCTTTCGCTAGCTGTAACTCGCTAACGAAGCGGACCTATGTTTATATAACATTTTTTCATTATTTTTACTAGTACAATGTGCTGTAGAAGTGGGGGGAGAACTTCATGAATCACCCTGTATAATCCTTCTTGAGTTTTACCCTATAAGAACAATGTCCAATCTTATAAGAGCATTTTGTATACCTACAAATCCAAATGCCATTGAAGTTTTTTTTTAATTTGAATAGTTTTTCATGATTGAGTTTTATAATTGTTTTAAGTTAAGGCATTTAAAAATAATCAGCACAAAACTTGCATGAAACCAAAGACTGAATGCCTGTAAAGTCAATAAGGGAGCAAAATATCCAAGGCTGAAGATTTATAATTGTTCAACCAATCAACAATTTTTTAGACTGTGTCTGGGAAAGAACAAATCGTTGAGGCATGATAGTGTTCATTTCTTTGCTTTTCCTTAAGCCATAGTGAAAATGCCATATCTCCCCACCTAAAATACCAAAAAGCCCACAAGTTTAAAGTAAAATATGTAAAAACATTCACAGCTTTGCTCATTAAGGCTGGGCAATAACAGTGTTTAAATAACATTTACAATACATTAGATGTTTTTAATTCGTCACTGGTGCAATCTGGAGTGAAAGTTAGATATAACTTTAGATTTGCTATCTGCATTATACTACCAATCAAGCACAGTTCTAAAATTAAAAACAAATGTTTCTTTAAATTTGTCAAGCTTCAACTGAAAGAGTCAACAGCTGTTTAATTTCAGTTAAATTTTGATTGTTTAGTTAAATTTGTCCAAATAATTGTCCTTGATTTCTGTAACAAATTATTAATTTGCTCCTCATATCTAAAACATGAACAGATTAATTGGTTTTAAATTATAATACCTCAACTACTCTTTATTCTTCTGTAAACAGTTTTATCATTTTATTTAACTATTTAAAACAGTTAGACAAATAGAGGCCACAAATTCAGAATTTGTTCCCATTGCCTTTTGGGAAAAATCACCTTAATGGCCCTTCTTTATTTAATGTTTGTTATTGACAATAATTGGTTTGAAAGGATAGTAGGATTTCTGACATCCAGTAGGAGTATACTAGCAAAATCATCAATCGTCCTTTTATTTTGGACAGAAAAACAATGTGATCAAACTTACCCTCACATGTTCCTTGTACACTATGGTACCCATCACCACAGCCTTGTCCACAATGAAAAGATCCTGGAGTATTGATGCAATTTGTTTCACACAGATGATTTTGTTCCTCACATTCGTTTATGTCTGTTCAACCAACAAATTAATTAACATTGTTGCAACACGCCATACTGTAGTATTTAAGAAAATTCAAACTATATAATAAATAATAACTCTCCTTTTGACTAGGAAAGTTTTCACACCTGCCGAACTGTTGAATGTTCTAGCAAGAATAAACTGATCGTCATATTTTCTTGTGATAAAAAGAAGAAAAAAATAATTTAAAGTTTTGTTAAGTAATATAAAGCATTAAATACTCACTCAGAAAAATATATTTTGGGTTTCAAATAATTCCACTAGAAATAGCCAAAATGTCCATTTTCACAACCTTGAAAATCTTTATTTCTTCAAATAAGAGCTGAATGTGCTGAAGTCATATTGATTTTAACCTCTTAGGAACAATGATAAAATTAACAATATTTTTTTGCATGGAACTAATGGTGGTGCATTATTTTAAAAATATCATTCATTCTAATCTAAGCAATTTTTAGTTTTTGATATCATGATTGATTTCTATAACTTTGTCTATTACTTAAATATCATATTTATCATAATAAATATTTATGATATCTATAAATTGAGTAATCACCCATAACTCTTCAACCAAAAATAAGATGTTAAATTATTCTTACAGGATAAAATTTTAGATCGTTTCACTATAGCCGGCTATTACAAAAGGCTATTGCAATTCATCCTGTGTAAAACCTTCCTTACGTCAATGAAGAAGCTAGAAATTTACCTTTACAAGTCTTCCAGTCAGAGTCCAGCTGGTATCCCGTCGGACAGAGACAGAAGGCAGAGCCAAGCGTGTTGATGCATGAATGTGAGCAGCCTAGGAGGTGGCCTTGATCACTGCACTCATCTATGTCCTCACAGCTGGTGTTGTCCTCAGCTAGCCGAGTGCCAGGTACGCCCTCACAGGAGCATTGGTAGCCACCCTCCACATTGTCACACTGTCCCTGGCACGGTCCATGTCCGTTCCGTAACAAGCACTCATTTATATCTGTACACAAAGAGATCCTGTAGATCCTTCAACTGAGTGAGCAAAAAAATAAAATGCTATTGAAGACAGTGAAGTATAAATTTAGAAAAAATAATAAATTTCATTATGCTATAGACATTTTTACTTCGTAAGAGGTTGTTATGAAGTTGCTGTGAAGTAATTGTCATGACATACAAATAATGTGGAAAATAAAATTTAATTTTTGTTTTTAAGAATAAAAAAACATGCATGATGAAAACCACCAAACTACATTAAGTAATACATTGGAGTTTTTCATCTTTCTTTATTATTTTATTACAATACATATTTTATAATTCTGCATGTTGGGAAGAATGCCCCTTTTTATATCTTAAAAGACTTATTTTACTGTTAAATTACTGACCTATTGATTTTTCTGTAACACATCTCTCAGACTTTTCTCACTAAATATATCTTCTAGTAAAACTCCCTTCATACCATTGTCTAGATAAAATTATTCCGTACTTTTTATGCAGACCAGTCTGACTTAATACTTTGTTAGAAGTTATCAATTATTGTAAAATGTAACCTTACACCTTACTACCAAATAGAATTAAAATTAAAAATAATTCCAACTCAAATTTTGAGTTGCTTAGTACTATTTGATATTCAATATACAAAAAATAAAATGATTTAAGCTTATAACAATATTTACTGTAATTATAAAGATAAAATATCTGGGTAAACAATAAAGTGCCAATATAAGTTACTTATATGAAACATTAGATCCTGTGTGTATGAAAATACTCTTATAAACTTTTTATTTACGGTGAATAAAAAAATGCCTGACTAATGATACAACAGTTCAATGGTTGGCATAAGATGTGAAAATGTATTGATCGACTGCTTCTCTTAGATATTACTTGTTTTTTTTTGTGAATTTGCTCATGTCATTGTCACTGTGTGTGTACGCTTTAAGAGTTTTTAGGAAAAGATAATTATATCTGTACAATAGTTTTTCTTCCAAAATATTCATCAACTGACCCTAAAAAATCCAATTCACTTAAAATCTGAAAAATAACAGATAGATTTAAATGTGACTCCCAGACTTACTTATTTTTTACTGAGTGATTGCTCAAAATGTAAAGCAACAACATTATTTACTTCATTTTATAAGCAGTTTCTTCAGTAGCGGAAATCTTGAGCCAAGAAATTGTTAGCTGTCTTATTCATTTGAAAGCAATAGAAATAATAAATACCCAAATAGGAGACTACTTCGTTTTATTCACATCATCCCAAACAGCGTTAGCAGTAAAAAAGAATTAACAAAGGTTCCATAAAAAAAAGATAATTTTTTTAAATCCCAAATGAGCTATTAAGATGTTTTAACTACATGACAGCAACAGTAAAGTTGTACAAAGAAAATGAATGAGAAATCTGTTGTTGATGTAACATCAAGGTAAAATACAAGTAGGCCTAAAATATTACCTACACATGTGGTGCGGTCATCTGCCAGTCTGTACCCTGTCTCACAACTGCAGTAGAATGAGCCAGGGGTATTGTGACATGTATTTTGACATCCTCCGTTGTTCTTACTGCATTCATTTTTGTCTAAAAATATTAAATACGTTTTAGTTACAAAGGTACACATAGTAATTATGACATTGATTATTTATGTCAAGTGTATATTGAATACATTTCTTCTTGGAGTTTATGACATACGGTGGAACTATGAGAATTCAAAGGTTGCAGAAACAATTTTTGAAGGTACCCAGGAGTTATATTTTGCAGAGTTGTCAAAACCTCATAATATTTTTACGCAGAAACAAATCCTGAATATTGTTCTTCCTGAGAAGCAAAGCTGAAATTGTCAACAAAGTGTAAAATAGCTATTAGTAAACTTATAGTAACTGAAGAAAGAAAGATAATTAAAATTATTATTCTTAAAAGTTTTTTATTATTCTGTGCCCATGGATAATTCCTGGTACATTGACTTTGTGCAATTTGTGTCATTTTTTGACAGAATTTCAACGTTTTCCACTTCCAGTGGCATGCGCTCTAATTCTACTTTAGTACCATAAATGGGATCACAGACTGAAATGTAGTGTGGGAATGAGAATGTGAACAAGTTGAAGAGCGGTTGCATCTACATAACAAGCATGAGGACCTGCGAAAGATTAGGTGTCTGACACTCTTTGTGAACATGAGAATGACTTGAAAGCAAAAAGCATACCTGGTAAAAAGGACCAGACAGACGCTGGAATCTCCTAACTGATACACTTGTGAATTATTGGCCTCTATTTTTTTATATTATTGATACAAACAAATGCATAAAAATTATCAACCATAGCAATGGAAATATTCTGCATGGAAATAGTCCAATTGTGGCTGGTCAAATTAAATATTTCATTGCTTGAGATGAAACTAGGATCTCACAGCCCTTTCTTACATTTCATCTCATATAGAGACTAAAACAAAACATTCTTATTTTAAAATAATAATAAAACTATAAATATTTTACTGTAGACATTTTAAAAATATTAACAACTAAAAGTACTAAAAATATAACTTTACTGGAGAATATAAGCTAAAAATCTTATAATGATAAAAAGGTATAAAGACTTTCTAAAAAGTCTGTTACTGCATCAGTCTAGCTGAGAATACAGTATATTGTCTGTCCGAAGATTTTAACTTTATTATATTATGGTAGCACAGTTCCACGTACAGTAAACCTTACATATAGATGTAAAATCGATCAAAGATAGAGAGTGGTAATGAGATATCACAATCGGTTTAGCTTTTTCGTGAATTAGTTTAAGTCCATGGTTACTTTTGTCTAGTCCAGCACACTGTTAATGACAGTGCTGATCATGGTAATGCCATCATCGATCAGGTGTATTAACGTGGATATATATATCTGGAAATCATCAACATAAATGTGGGACTTGCAGTGTACAAGTATTGTGCTTGTCATTAACGTATAACATAAAGAACAGAGGACTAAATATAGAACCCTGAGAAACACCACACTCAACCATTTGGATGTTATGCCACCTACCCGTACACACTGCCTTTTACCAGACAGATAAGACCTCAGCCATTGCAGGACATTTTCTGAAAAACCAATGTTTCCCAATTTTTCCAATAGTAATCTGTAGTTTACACAGTGAAAAGCCTTTGAAAAATCAAAAATTTTCAGTATTGTGCTTAGTTTTTGGTCCATTGTGAATTGTATATTGTCAGTGACTCAGTAAAGCAGTTTCAGTCCCTGTTCGAATTCCTGCTTTTTAATTATTTAGAACATTATTGCGAGTTAAATAATCAGTAACAATTCTTTAGACAGAGCACACAGAATACTAACTAATTGGTCTGAAGTCTTGGCAAGATGTTGGAACTGAGGTGGACTTTAGCATACTTCCAAAGTGAAGATAAAATACTTTGTCTCAGTGGCATGTTGAAAATATATGTAATTATTGGGAGAGTTTAAAAAAGAATGTTTTTTATTAATCAAGATTTTTATGCCATCAGACCCTTGAGCATTACTGCCGATATGGCAAATGGCTTTCAACACATCTGACTGTATTACAGGTTTGTAAGTACATTTTCATATTCGTGCTGATTTGCTGGTGCATCTGAATCTTCTCCCCTCTACATCCCGTGCCCAACACTGTTACCAGTTTTACGTGTATGGAAAATTACTAACCCATGTTTTGCAGACAACTTAATCCAGCAGTCACTATATGGCTATAATAGCCATGTCACAGTGGAATCAGCTGGTGTTAATGATATGGCAACTCCGTCTCAAATGTCAACTAACTGTTTTGGTGTGGGCTGCTCTAGCAATTGTATCAATAAGACTTGCTTTCTTCATACAACAAAATAATTAATAAATAAGTCATAATAAAGTCACTTAATTTTTTTAATTTCAATAAGAAAAGTGCATATTAGTAATATAATCCAACTTTCCAGTTTGTTTTTCTTTTGATTTTCATATTCAAATAAATGTAAAATGTAATGAACACCTAATTATTATAATTAAAAAATTGAGACAGTTAAAATTAACATGAATATAACATCTAGCAGACTTTCTGATAAGTAAAACTTTTAAATACATTACCTATACATGATTTTCCATTCTGATTGAATCCTTTGAAGCAAAAACATTGAGGTTTACCATTCACTTCTCTGCAGTCATGTTCACACCCAGCATTAATGCAACCATATTTTTCTAAAAATAAAAATAGGAATATTAGTAAGTTATGGTCTTTTTTATTATGATAGATCAAAAACGCACACCGTAAGGGAAAGACTAAAACTAAAAAAGATAAATGTTAGTTGAGGACAGTCTACTTAAAATCAATTCTTTTCAAAAGCTGCACTGACAGTCATGCAGAACTGAAATGCGCTCAATAGAAATTAATACCAATTTGGAATGTAATTACTTACTTTTTCTGGGTAAGCAGATGGGTAGCCTACCTACCCATTTTTCATTCTGGCACCCCAATGTTCGACTACGAGGACTATGCAACTTGTACCCAGGTATGCAACGGTAAATTGCTATAAGATACTTCTGCTTTTCTGTTTTTCTCCTAAAAAGGATAATTTTTAATACCATGCAATGTACTTAATACAAATATTTAATAGTCTATAGTTTACTTTATATAAAAAAGGTCATAACCTTTTATTTAAATTCATAAACATAAAAATATGTTGTGAAATTATGTATTAGATTATACTTTATAATAAATAATAATAATATTATTATTTTATTCTTGGTTGCTTTCTATTGAATGAGCCATATAATAGTAATATACTGTATATTTCTAGAAATTTTAATTGTTTTAGTTGTATTTGACAACTACAACAAAAGAACACATAAGAAAAAATACAATTTTTGGTGAGGGAGTGATTGATTCCCCACTCAATTCTAAAATATTCCAGGAAACTATTCCAATCAGCCTCTTCTTAAAACCTTCCTCGGATTTCAATAAATATTTTACAAAATTAGTTATACAAGTTTATTAGGAATTTTTGGATTAAAATTATATGAACCTTATCACAGGTTAATCATAACATAACACAGTACTTAGAAACGCTACTTAGAGTTATGACAATGTGGTGACATTTACAGTATTGCGTTAAAGAAATGCATTTTTATATTTGATGAAGTATTGCTGAAATTATAGTACTTAAAGCAACATTTACAAAGGTATTTTAAGTATATCACCTTATTGTATCAATATATATTTACATAATTTAACTGTATATAAATTTTACTTACTTATCAGTAAAAACAATCTTCATTTTCATCCAACTTACTCAGATAGTTATATTTTATAAGTATAAAAGTTGTAATTTCAATAAATACACACCTTTCTTACCTGTAAAATAGAACATATTCGTTATAAAATATTAATAGACAGTATGAACAAGTTCTACAACAATTCACTATAATTAGGTTGCAGTATAATTAGATAAATGAAACACTCCAGTTCATATACTAGATATAAAAATTGGTCAAGTTCTAAGTCAATTTAAAACTGAGTTTATTTTATGATCAATGTTTCACAATGCATAGTTTTTTGTCATTAAAATGCTATCTACTATTATCTCTTATGTACATTTTCAGAATTTTCAGTCTAACGCCTACTGGTTTATAACATAGCTATTGTAGAAAGGTGTTATTAGCTCCAGTTCACATTCTTCTTTGTGCAGCTTCCAGAATCTGATGCTGTCACAGACTTTTGACTCTTGGAATCTGACGCTATAACAGACGTAACTCCTGGAATCTGGAGTTTTGTTTGTCTGAAAATATCAAAACTATGTTGATGACGAAGAAGCTCAAAATAAACACTTTACATCATTTAGACATCAGAGACACAAAGACTACAAAGTCTAGGTAAAAATATATTCCCATTGTCTCACCAGGTGGATAATTCAGTGCACTAAGATGTTTTAGTCTGGGAGTCCGGCCTGATGTTGAAACAATGTAAAAAGTTTATTTTGAGCTTTTTTGTGACCAACATTTTTTGGATCTCTTCAGACGAACATTCCAGAAGTCAAGTCTGGGGCAGTGTCAGATTCCAGAAGCTGCACCAATAGAAAGGTGAACTGGAGCTAACTTGACATTCACATCTACTAGTTATAGCTCTTCTGTAAAACTGTAGCAAAATTAATTTTATAAGTTTCTCATTTGATCCCATTATATATTATTATATTATAATGTTGATAAACCTTTATTAGTGGATTCTAGTACAACAAAAATTCAGTAATACAAAGTACAGCTAAGGGAACATGAACTTCAGCAGCCTAGATCCATTATCTGTGATCAATTTTCCAGCAAATAAATTCTTGATAAAACTATCTCTGTTTTTTCCTGCTACACTATTGTTGAAAAGTGTTGCAGTTATGAGTATAATACAATATCAATCTCTACAATATTGTTATTTTTTATACCTTTGGTTATACAACTATTTGCATTTAGTGTTTATATCATTTTTCCCTCAGTGTTATTGTGTGAATAACATTCCTGCTCCAAATTCCAACCAATTACAACATTAAAAACCTCCTTATATAGTTTAGCATGTGAAGGTTGCTGATTTTAAATTAATTTAAAATAATAAAAAATAATTAATTGAAATTAAAATCTTCTAGGACTTATTGATGAGGCTGCAATATTTACTTTACAATATAAACATGAATAGGTTTTTGTGCACCTTAAATGTTAAAATACTTCTCTTGTGAGTATACAGTGTAAAATGAATTTTTGTGGAAAAACTCTATTATTTTAAAGGTTTTACAAATTTAATTTATGTATACTGTGGTCCCTTGTTTGTGAAAAGTGTATTCTTCTTACTATTATTTTTAACTTTTGAGAATTTTTAAGATTGCTGCGATTTATACTTTAGCTCATCTGTTTGTAGGTTTTTTAGATGAAAATGTAGAATATTTTATTTTGAGGTCATTCATTAAGAAAACTGAACATCCTAGGGTGACAAACTCTAGAGGAACGAAAAAATAGAGAAAATATCAAAAATAATGAAAATGAAGAATTGAAATTTCTGCATTAAAATTGAAATAAGTAACTGGGTTTTCTTTAGATGGATATATAAAAGTTCCCTATGTTTTAGAGTTGCCTTGAATATTCCATTTGTTGATGAGTCAAGGTCAGTTAGGCATTATTCAAAGTCCCAATGGGGCCTATTTGTAATCACATTTCCAGAGATGTTTTCAGAGAAAGAGTTTCTTTGTATACTTTAAAAAATGTAACATTCTGTTATAATATTGAAACAAGGTGTATAGACAAACGTTTTATCTAAACACTAACATTTAAAAATACAGATTATTTTGATACTTTTATTAGCAGGTATGAACAAGGAACAAAGCTAATAAGGAGTACAATATATTACTAGTGCTCCAAAATCTGACCCTCAGAGACCTATAGCATTATTTTGGTAAGACAGTTTATGGAAACGTAACTGCATGGAATAGATTGAATTATATCAGATAAATATTAAAATCTTAATTTTTATATGTAATTAGCAGTTCTTCAACTACAAAATGATATGTAATGTAATCAAATTTGTGTAGTCGAAGGCTGTAACGACCCTTATTAGTCCCCGTCCTTAATCCTCACCCTTTCTAATAGAAACCCTGTTTACCAGAGTGCAGATTTCCTTATTGCCCTTGACCTTTTTATTTTCCGCCTTCCGCTATTACCGACTTCCTGTTGATCCTAACTTATCTTATCTTAGCGTCTCCTCCCACGGCCCTACGTCTAGACCTACACCCTTCGTTTTCTTTCCGTCAATAAATCCTTATTTCCGCTACACCTAAAACATCTCCTATACTCCCCTCCTATCCGTAAACAACCAGCGTCGTCCTAATTTCCCCTGCGTCGTGTCCTAGTTTCACGTTCCTAGCGCCCTAGCGGTTAGCCATGTTTCCACTTACCATTATACATTTCCCGTCCTTGTGTCCTACTAATCCGTTTTGGGCGTCACCTTCAGGCAGTCGGCGTCGTCCTATACACACTTCCTCTTACAATTCCTATGTCCTTCGCTTTCCGACGTTACAATAAGCCCTGTCCTAATTTCCCACGTCCGGGTCCGGCTCCTCCGTCACTTGACCCTACCCTGCGCCGCCGATGAAACTTCCCGTTACCTTATCGCCTTCCGCGAATTTCCCCATAAACCTTACCCTGTCCTAAACACTCCTACACGCCCACCTAATTCCTACACCCCATACGTCCTGCAGGGCCTCTTTACACAAGTCGGCACATTTTTCCTTATGCCGACGGACCCCTAACGACCCCATCCCTGCAATAAAGAATACGGTAGAGTATTCAGAAACAGCAGCGTCGCCATTTCAAACAGGTTGGAACAAGCAGACCATATAACGCTACGGAGAGATATTGCTGGCACCACAGCTAAGAGCAGACTGACAATATTGGGGGTTCAGCGCATGCGCCAACCTGGCTGCTATATAAGGGAGACCATCACAAGTACAGCTCTCATTCGTTCCTAGGAGTTCACCACGGATACAGCGCTCTTTCGTTCCTGGGAGACCACCCCAGGTAGTGCAGCCATTTGAGATACTCTGCTGACAGACAGACCACGCTTCGCAACTCTCAGGTAAGAAAATCGCCCTGCGCTAGTGCAATCCAAGCGCCTCTTCGTCTTTCCCCGCTAGAGCAATCCAAACAGAACCTTTCGTCCTGCCCTAGAGAAATCCGAGCGCCTCTATCCCCTCGCCCGCTAGAGCAATCCAAGCGGAACCTTTCGCCCTGCGCTAGAGAAATCCAAGCGCCTCTTTCTCTGTCCCCACTAGAGAAATCCGAGCGGAACCTTAGTTCTTTTGCTAGACTCTTTCCCAACGCTTTTGTTTCCAAATTACTACTGTCCATACTCCTCCTCACACCATACTTGGAGCCTTGGCTACCAAGCGTTCGTATTGAGTCCACTTAGGTTGAGTCTGCTCTCAATCTGAGCCTTTGGGTTCCCCATTCTAACTACCTTCTCCCGACCCCTGGAATACGAGCTTTACCCCATTTCACGACTGAGACTTTCTGGGTCAGTTACGGTTACGGTTGCGAAAAGTCGTTACAAGGCCTACTGCGGATTATACAGACTATTGAACGAAACAACAGTTTTGAAAAGGTTGAATAGTTAGAATAGTAACATTGTAAAATTTAATTAAAAAACTTATGTAGACATGTTAAAAATTATCAGCAGTAACCAATAGCCTCTGGCGGTTAGTCCATTTACCAGATTCTTTTTTTTTAATTGTATAGGTGTGTTTTTATGCCTAATATATATAACCCCCCCCCCCCACACTCCCTCTTTTGGTTAGGGGAGGCAACTTCTCTTATATACGTAATTTGTTTCTAAGGCGTGTGTTTCAATGTCTACTTTCCAGAACACTCACCAAAACTTTGTCAGACCCTCCTGAAGTAAATTGGGTGGTTGATTTTTTATAAAAAGGAGGGTCATGATACCTCTCAAAGTAGGAGGACAGGAGATAAAAAAGAATTTAATATTTACTATTGAGCATAGGAACACACCTGCAAAATTTCAAAAATTGGGTCACAGTAAACGGACTAACCGCTGGAGCCTAGAGGTTATTTACTTTTCAAACTATTACATCAAGGAAGGGTTATATCCTTCTCTCCCAATACCAAGCTCCAAAGTTTCTTGAGACCACTTCCAAAATTATAGTAGTTATAAGACTAAAAACCTTGAAACTTCGTTTAGAGTCTCACCTTACAAACTTTGGTCCCATAGAGTTTGGAACTTGAGGAGGTCTAACATACTTCGGGTCCTCTGTAGAAGAGTTGAGTAAACAGGACATATCCCAATTTTGGCTGACTGTTGCAACACTTCCTGTTGACAGAGGACCAAATTATTTGTTAACATTGGAGGTTATATATTGGGTATAAATATCTATCAAAATATTCTCCCATCAAATTTCTCTTTTTGAAGTTTTATTTACATATAAGATTGTATAATAGCAAGCTGAAATATAAATTGTATTAATGATTCGTAATAACTATTGTTCTATTCAATGGAATGCAGATGCAAGTTTGGAAGAAACTGATACATGGATTTTAGTACACAAATAGAAACTTTATACTTAATTACTTTTTCATATTGTTTAACCTTTTTGATAACCTCCCATAATATCGGTAAATCAAATTTCTCTGCTTATTTGTATAAAAATTAGGTTGTGTGTTTTAGAGCCTAAACTGGCTCTTTGGTACCGCACTAACATACTCGTTTTATACAAGACGTGTCGGTTTTCGATAGGAACAGTTCCGGAATTGTTCGAGCTGCAGGCCTGTAAATTTCTTAACTTTAACGTGTGTACAGATTAAGCAAGCAAGTAAAATAATGCCTGTGTAAGTTTTATTTCTACGATATTCGTAACAGCGGATACCCTGAAGACCTTTAACTTCTATAATTTTACCTATTTGAGGTGCCCCCCATCCCCCGCCGTACCACGACTCTAAACCAATCGGAATTTAGTTCTGATTTTAAGGCTGTGTACATTGTACCTATTGCAAATTCATCACTCATAAATAAATATTAGTTTAATTTTAGTTCTTAAAGCTAAAAAAAATATTAAATGCGCCAATTTGTTTAATGCTAAAGCTATTAGTAAAAGCACATCAGTGTTTGAGATTTTTTTTATTTTTTTTCGTGAGGTTTTGGGGTGTGGGATCTCCCACCTTGAATACGCCACTGAAAGTATAGGTACATCATGCTGATAAGTATCAGATAACCATAATCTTAAGAGGACGTTTCATTATACTGATTGTTATGTGATGTTTATATCATAAATGCATACCGTATCTCAAATGTGATTATTTTCGTTACATATAATTCGTTAGTCGTTGCGTTACCCATTATTTATTATACAATAAAGAACAGTACAGTTTTTCAAAGTTATTACTAAAATATAAACCAACTTCTTATATATTTGAATTTTTCATAAATACATTCCACTAATTCAAATAAGACTGTTGAATGCATCACGAATATGTTAAAAAACAAGATCGTATTCCGAAAAAAATCGTTCAAGAACAGAAGACATTTTTAAAGCACAGTAGTAATGTTTTATTTTCCTGCTTGCAGGGGATTTGAATTTAAAAAAATAATCATGCAACTTACTTGCACCAGTTAATGAGTTCTTCCTCTTTTTATTTCCTTTTCCTCTTTCGCTTTTTCTTCTTTCTCACTTGCTTGTTTTTAATAGTCCTTTCAACTATTTCACTTCGTTGTGTTGAGGGCAATTCTTCAAGACTAAATGACAAGAATCATAAAGTTTCGTGATTAGTAACGCATTTAAATAATTTCATGTTGTTGTTAATAAAGATATTTTATAAACTAACTACAAGCGAACTATCGTATAACATTTTTTTTATTTGTTACGAATATTAGCCTACTGTAGGCGAGTCCCGAGACGATCCACGGTCTCTGCATACCGGAAAATTCAAAGCGCTAATTACCTCTCTTGAGATTCTAACCATAATCGTGTGCACTAATGTTGCAGGCGTAATTACTGACTTAAGTGCCTGCAAAATAAGGTGATACCACCACAATGCACAGCTGAACCGTGCACTATGCCAGGCGTCATCTCGTGACTCGCCTACAGAATTGTCAATTCCAACCCATAATAAATAATTTCCATAGTATTAGTGTGTATTTCTATGGGTTTATAAGTAATAAAAAATAATCTAGTAAAATTTACGACTGTAAGGAATTGATTACATAAAATGAGCCACAGCGGTTGTGATAACGAACTTACCTGACCAGCACGCCTGGGTTCTGATCTGCCTCATCATTTACCTCTCGTGCACCGGCACCTGTCCAAACGTGCCAAACGTTTTAAATCCTTATCTGCATTAATATATAACAAGCAATTAATTATACTAAACCCTTCAGATTGGCAAGAGTAACAAAGCCTAATACTAGACAATTTGAGGTTCTTGATCTTAGAGTTAAAATGTTATATAGGTGTATTTTTGAACAGTAAGGTACTTTCAGGATTAAACTTTTATGGAAATTCAGCCTTCACATAACGTAGAGCAATTGTGGGAAAGGTTTACAACAGAGAGTTTACAAAAACCTTTATTTCAAAAATTTACATAAATTTACAGAGTCAGGTGCTTGGAAGCACGTGTGACTTATTATTACAATATAATGCAATACATTAAACAAAATATACATGCAGTTGGCAACTCAATGTTTTTTCCTTGTGTTTTTTTTACGTTGATTCAATGAATGTTAAGTTTAGCTCCAGTTCACCTTCCACTTGGTGCAGCGACTGAAAGTCTAACGCTGTGACAGATTTGACTCCTGGATTCGGAAATTAACATCCATCTGAAGAAAACCAATACAGTCGGCGACGGAGAAGCTCGAAAGGAACTGTAAAAGATTCGGTTGTTCCACCGTGTTTTGGATTGTCTCAGTCAACATCGTAGTGCGCTCAATTGTGTAGTCTACCTGATGAGACAACGAGAACACCACTTCATCTTGATTACATTTATTTGTAGTCCAGATGTCTCTGATGTCGAAACGATGTAGAGAGTTCGTTTTGAGCTTCTTCGTCGTCGACTGTATTGGTTTTCTTCAGATGGATGTTGATTTCAGGCTCCAGGAGTCAAATCTGTCACTGCGTTAGACTTAAGGCGCTGCAATAAGAGGAAGGTGAACTGGAGCTGAACTTACGAGTGAGTAACATTCTAATTCTGCCTTGTTTCCATGATACTTTAATATAATGTAATACAGTGTTACAGCCCCTCTACCCTTACCTGTGGGTCTCTTGACGCACTTGGGCAGAGGGGTTGTCCAAGTGCCTTGTATACAGAAGCTGTAAACACTGCCCACACGGAGGTAGTCTGGCTCGCAGGTGTACCCCGCCATAATACCGGCAGGTCGCTGCAGAATCACCCTCATCCTTCCGTGTTCAGGGTTACCCCGCTCCCCACACTTGCCATAGTCTGAAATAGTCCAGTGAGCTGATTGACAGGGACCATGAGAAAGCACACAATTTGTAGTCATTAGTAATCACAAAAACCGTACATGTAAAAATATATAACGATTCAAATATTGAAAATGTATCCAACAAAGTGAGCTCAGGAATATTTACCATTCGCACCTTAGCAAAATCATCTAACTCTGATGTTCTTCTTTCTGCATATTACGAACTCATTTACCCGCATCTCATCTATGCTCTGCCCATATGGTGGTGTGAGAACAAAAGAACACTGTTTCTGTTCCGCCTACAAAAAAGAGCAATCAGAGTAATTTTTTCAATTAACAGACGTCAATCTTGAAAACCGATTTTTAAGTCTTTCAATACTTTTACTTTTCCATGTCTTTATATGTACGAAACTTTATCTTTTCTAACTCAATACATTGAACATTTCAAAATTCCTCGTAACCATCAGTATAATTTAAGAATTTCTAACAACCTTCAAGTCCCTGCACATCACACAGCTTTCTTCCATAAAAAATCTCCGTTACAATGCAATTAGTATTTAATAAGTTTTTAACAAACTCCCTATGCACCTCAAAACAGAGTCAAACCACTTAAAATTTAGAAAAAGGCTTAAGTTATTTTTCCTTGAAAAAATAATTTTACAGCGTCCGTAAATTTCTGACTGGCGGCTAATTGGACAATCTGGTAGTTTTTAATATCTTAAGAATTCAAGTTGTTTTAGTTATTTTATTGAAAATTGTAATCTGTTGTTAGTAGTTATCTGACATGACGAATGCATGTAAATGTGTTACTTTAGTTGAATAAACGAGTTATTGAATGCAGGACAAAAAAAACATCAAATGGGTTCTTCTTTTTAGGCAGATGTATACAAAATCATCCTATTACAATATTATTCTTATGATAGCACTTCTCGAAAATGTCTGCGTAACTTTACCGAGCATGATCCCCGTAGTCCAAAACCACCCCATCGTACAAAAGTTTATGTACATAGTAATCACTGTTTGTAATAGAAGAATAGAAAATGTTTCACTTCTATATTTCGGGGGATTTAAGAACCCCGTCATAAGGAGTTAAAAAATAAATTAACACGTTAGAACAAAATAATAAAAAGTAAACAAGAATCAAGAAAACACAAACGTAAACACAGTGCATAACATTTGATAAAGTCCAGCTAATGTTATTTTGTTTGTTTCTAATAAATCTTGGTGGAATAGATTTTTGTAAAGGATGGAATGATACTAGTAATTTTTGAAAAATTTTGGATCTATAAAAACTATTTACAATATTATCTTAAATTTAGTTCAACAGGACTTTTTGTCTTCAACATAATTTGATGAGCTTGCTCCAAGTGCTTTATTTTAATATGTTGTATTTTTATCAGGTCAAGGTGGTATTTTGTTAATACAATTTATATATAGAAAGTTTATATATAATCGATGACTGTCCCTAAAAAAGGCTCAAACTTTTCACAAAAATTGATCTTATAATTAAATATTATAAGATCAATCAGTTCTCAACAATTAAATATTCGTTGGTCAGCTTGATACGTAATTTCGTTTCAATTTGGCGGCCGTTAAAACTCTATCAAAATTCACAAGTCCGTTATTTATAAACAGAGAAAAAACAAAAACTGTTTTGGAATGATAACATTTCCTAAACTTAAAAAAAAACTTTTATTGTATATCTGACGGTTTTGAGATATTAATTACATGTAAAATCCCATGGGAATAAATGTATAATATTTCAGTTGTCACAAAATCTCCCTACTTCTTCCGACTGAGTCTCAAAGGCTATTCAAAGATTATTGTATAGTGACAATGGGGACAACATAGAACTTTGTGAACTTTTGCCATTTTATGTACAGTACATCAATAACAAAGTGGACAAACACTTGAGACCTACAAACTGATCTTTTTCTCAGGTTGGCCATGGTATGTGCAGACTTCTAGTGTTGTCTTTTGAAGACTTTGCATGTAACTTACACTACTTATCATAGCGTAAACAAAACAATAGACAAGTAGGAAAGTACACGTTAAATGTCAATGCAAAGACCACGAACTCTAAGGCTGGTAGTATTTAACCAAAGTCAAACGAAAATGGAGTGACGACTTAAAAGTTCAGATGCTCATGAAGAAAAAAAGATGCAACAGAAACAGTAGTTGTGGATGTGGAGTAACCGAACTAGCCCCTCTAAAACTACAAGAAGGAAAATCCTTTGACACGGTCTCTGTACGTGAGTTAACCGATCATGTACCTTGCAAGTTTCTTGTTATCTACACAAGCTATGGTGGGAATGTTGATTCTATGAGAATATTGAGTTTAGCTCCAGCTCACCTTCTTCTTAGTGTAGCATCTGGAATCTGACGCTGTCACAGACGACTCCTGAAATCTAGAGATCTGAAGAGATCCAAAAAAATGTCTACGACGAAGATAAAATAAACTATTTACGTTGTTTCGACGTCAGGGGCACCTAAATTACAAAATATAATGTAATCTAGGTGAAGAGGTATTCTCATTTCCTCAATTGTGCACATGATACATTCAAATTGTTTGTTGTGTTCTTGAACCGGGACTGACCCACGAATTGAACAGGGGTGTCCTCCAGTTATTAATGATACGAGTACGAACCACCCATCTTGGCATTCCACTGTGGTAAACTGATGCTCAAGTCTACGATGAGCTGCCAGTTAAGACGTTTGAAATAGCAAGCACTTAACTCGCCATAGACATTCATGTGACACCCAATGACCTACAGCATTCCGATCCGAGTTTTTGGCCGAAATACCAGAGGCAGTGACAGTATCCAAGGCGATATCTGATCTACACAGCACAGCACAGTAATCATGCATGCAGCCCAACAGTGCATCGCACCGCGCATAACATTACCGGGTCCAGGGCAAGTCTCGGCGTGTCTCATGCATTGTAAATGGATTCTGTGCGTGACGTACCCCCGCAGTGGGTGTGCCAGATGTGGGTGAGGTCATAGGTCACCTGGTTTTCACATGAGGTATCTCAAATTGATTGTGGGCACGATACGAGTAGTTTGAGGGGAAACGATTTTATACATTTAGCCTATACTTTCCCCAATCATGCGTAAACATAGGAGTATGCAGGGGGTGCTTCGGGGTTGTATTTTTATTAATGGAGGGGGGCCATTGATTAAAATATTCGAGGTTCATTTTAACTTGTGTTAATCTGAAAGTATACTCGTAGTCGAACCATGCTAATAGTTCAGTTTCGTTTTTGTTTGTTTTGTTGTTTTATCTATAACAACTGACAGGTAGTGCAACACAAAACTTGCACCTAGGATTTTTTCGGAATAATCAGTCCATTTGCAGGTAGTAGGAGTTGAGAAATACAATAGAAGAGCCCCATTCGCACACTTCACGCGCTTTGAGCGGGAGAAACGGCGAGTAATGGTAATGAACGCCTACGATCTTCGCTTTGAGCGGCTAATTTGAAATAAGGGGACCCGGAAACCCAAAAAAATGATTTTTTTTTTCAATTGTTATTTTATATTTTTTTATTAAAATATGGCTCATTCTGAGTTCATTGATATATAATACTTCTAATTATAATAACATATTTACCTCACAATAATTAGTTAAAATATGTTTGCACAAGACGTTTTGCTCAAATATAAGGGTGCGCTTCAAATTATTGCCTGTGTACACTATTAATAATGCTTAATAATAAACATTAATGGCATACTGCTATACCAGAGGCTACAATGGCTGCAATAAAGCTAACCTTCAGGGCACTCGTAGACCAAAACCTACTAAAAAAATGTTTACATGGTAAGACGCAAAATGTCAACGAGAGTGTCAATAGTGTCATATGGGCTAGGATTCAAAAAAATAATGTTTTTACTCTAAAAACTCTTGAATTTGGAGTGTATGAAGCAGTTTCCAGTTACAATGATGGACCATTACAAAATGCAGAGTCCTACATGAAATGGGTCTTCAACCAGGTATTCGCACAATAACCGCGTTGAAATTATTGGACTCTGAACGTATCCGAAGTGCTGAAAAAGCAGTGTCAGACTTTGTTAGGCAAGCTAGAAGGAAGAACAAGCTAAATAAAAGAAAACTTGGACAAGATGAAGAAGAAACACCAGCTTATATGACTGGAATGTATTAAGGTAATGAATAAAATACGTATTTTCAGTTTATTGCCGTTTTCCGAAAATTTAATTTTTTTACATAAAAGGAACATTATCTCATAAACTATTGCAGATATTAATTTAAAATTTTTACACAATGTGTAGGTTGCTATGATACATATACTGAGTTTTTTTCACTGGATATAGTTAATATTTGTGTATTTCAAAAAATATAATACAAAAAAAGTAATTTTCAAAAGCGATATTATGAAATAATTTTTTCTCAGTTATGCTAGCACATACACACCTACAAAAAACTCAACATATGTATCAAGAGTTACTTAATCAGTGATAAAAAATTCAAGTCTGTACTACATACAGTTTTTGAGAAAATGTTCCTTATATTAACATTACGAAGATAGGCGTTCCGGGTCCCTAACATCATGCTTATTTCTGTTGTTGTTGTTGACGGTAGTAGTGCATTAGTGACTTTTGTTAATAACTAGTGCCGACAATGTTGGTAGTAACGGGAAAATAAAAGTACTCCTCTAGTTTTGGGATTGTATTATTTAAAAATCGTATTTCATTCGCTGTTACTGTCACACTTCTCGATATATTTCTACCAAAATGATCTAACTGTGATTCGGAGTATTAATACACTATCTGGCCGAAAACAATCCTCTACAACTCTTTCGTTGTCCAAGAACCCAAACTCTCCGAAAGACCATGGACAACAAACGTTCTTTTGAAATTCCGAGGAAAACAAATACCATATCTCAGTCTTCACTCAAATATGATGTGCCATCTTAATAAATCCTGTAAGGCCGTGGTCAACAACATTAAAAGCTTTATTTCCTTAAAAAAAGAAACTCAAATTTTGCTCATTTAAACTTTTTTGACTCATTTGACGGATGCCACAGCTTTTCGATAAATAAAGAAACATCGTAAGTTGTGGGGAGATGATGAAAACCAAATTGAGATGGGCTTGTTATATGATCGGGTACGAGAAAAAAGTGTAGTTCAATAATGAACTAAAATAGAATACTGTAACGTAATAATGCACATTATATTATACGTTATGCAAGAATATGCCAGTTTATGAAATCTTTTTAAAAAAGTTTAAGTACTCGATATTATACTGAAGCTATCAGGATTAAAATGTATATGTTTTTAGAATGGGGATAGCTTTAATAATCTTAAACTCTGTTGTGAAAACATTCTTGAGTTATAGAGGAGTTAAACAAGAAAGTCAAATCATATTCTTCGACGAGTAAAGAAGACAAGTAAAGAATTAGTCGTAATACTATGTTTTAGAGAAATGAATCCACATTTACAGATTGTGTATGATATCCCATTGGTTCAATTCATGTTTAGATGACAAAGATGGTAATTTTTAACTTTTGATAATTTTCTAGGTTATCCTCAAAGTTTTGTGATTGGCAACAATCGAATCCGTGGCATGTTCGGATTTTATTCTGGCAACAAGTTTTTATGTTCAAACTTCTTTAATTTATGATTATTCTTCAATTATCGTGGGCGATTTGTCTGTAAAATATTTAAATTTTTGTCTATTATTTGAAATTGTATAATTTAACAAATTTTTCTTGTTATAAACTAATATGTTTTTGTAAATTAAAGGGAATAGGCCCTACTCTGTTGAAATGTTTTTTCAACGCCTCTTTTATTGAAAACACTTTTCCAGTATTCTTGTTCCAATATTTTCCGAAATCTTTATTTGGTTTTCTTAATAAAAACAATTTAGGTTCAGCATACTTGCTACTCAGAAACCGCTATATAAAAAGGATTCATGGTCCGACATGTGAGATTGGAGAGTTAAAAAATTTATTATATGAAAGATGTTTTCAAAAATTATATCAATAACGTGCCTCCTCTGCCAGATCTCAGTTTGATGCCTGTAATAGTTGGTCTAATATGGTATTAGATTCTTTGTTGTGAGAAGTAATAAAACATGAAAATCTCCAAACAAAATAGATTGATTTTTGTACATTTATATTTGTGTACCCTGAATTCGTTCATTGTAACAAAATTTATTTTCCGATCACTGGCATGTGTTTGTGCCGTATTTTGTGTATGAAAGTCCTGAAATTAAATAACCAAAGTAAAAAATATCGTGCTTTGTAAATATTTAAATAGAAGTTTGTATATTTCATGCCTATGTTCGATCATCACCGCCCGCGTTGCGGGTTTGACGCGTCTTTACTTGGACGTCAACCGCTCGGTTATTAAAAAAAAAACACGATTACCTATTTTATGTGTTATAAAATATATCTATCAATCAATAAGTTATTTATCTTTTATTGCTGTTGACATGTTACATTACGACAAAGGTCCAATTACAATAATATACCTTATATACAATAAATTTACTGTAATGGTCAAAAACGCTAAAATTAAATATTAATTTTAAATATATAATATATATATATATATATATATATATATATATATATATGTATATATAGTAATTATAATAATATAAATATAAATTAAATATTAATATTAATTTTTTTAAACCAGATAACAAGATAAGATATCAATATAAAACACGTATTACACCTAACAAAAAATAACATTAAATGGTAAATCAGGCTATTTATATTGGCTTAAATGCCAATCCTTTTTTATCATGGATGGCATGGTTTGAAATTGTAATACATTGTAGTACAGTACATATTATTTAAATAGTAAAAATACAACCCCATTCTCATGTAAATTACATATATTCAGGAAGTCCAATATAGTCTATAAACACATGGTTAAAAAGAGGATGTGACTTGTAGTTCTTTAGGATACAGCAACTTTCAAGACCCTCTGTAAATCCCCTTAAACTAACTTCCTTTTTTTATTTTTATATCTTATCTATGTCTATTTTCAACTATTTTTACTTAAGTTATAACCATTATGTGGGACACAAAATAATAGTAATATGCTCTTTGAAAGCTGGTGAAGTTGCAATTTTGAATATTATAGCACTTAAAACATATTCCAGAGGAGTACCCTGGGGCCACAGCTTAATTAACTGGGAGGTAGCTGACTTCCAAGATTTCCCAGTATTGGTAACCTCCTCTCCCCCATTAGGTCATCCTAGATACGCCTATGTGCATAAATGCAGTAAAAATATCTGCAATACCGGATTCACCATAAATTTATAAAACTTCAAATGTAAACATAGCAATATTCTACTTCACCCTTATAAAGCTTGTTACGTTACATAGCCTATTGGCAAAGATAAAAGTATACATTAAATGTAATTTTTCAGATATGTGATTTAAAGGTTAAAGCTAAAAAATACTCTTTCTTTTTTCACAAAGAGTAAAAAAAACCAATGGACATTAATAATTTAGAGTGAAATAAAATGTTCCAACAAAATGTCTAACATATACCTATTTAAACTGTTTGAAAAATTCGTATTTTTGTGCAAATAATGTTATAAAATAGCTATGGTATGTTGCACATAATTTTAAAGCTTTAAGAAAATAATTTTTAGATTCAAACGTAGTTTTGTTTTTATTCATTTTCAAACCATAAATAATAAACCGTGGTTCAGCTTATTTTCCCTATGTATTTGCTAAATGTCTTTTGTAAGACTAATAATGGATCAAATGGATCAGTAATGGATATAAGTAAACAAAATCTGTAAAAACAGTACAAATATGTTTTCACATGAAGAAAATGGGCTGAGCAACGGTGTATTTATAAAACTGTTTTTGGAAGTAAAAGAGACAACTTGCATCTAAAAACATTAGTTTTTAATTACCTCCAAATAGATTTATGTATAATTTTTGGAATGTGTTTTATACATTATCTGTGGAAATTGGTGTTGGCCATTGAAATAAATAAATACAATATTGTCGGTTATGCATTTTGGGTAACCTAGATCTCACAAAAAAGGCTTAAATATAATTATCATTTGATTAGGTATCAAACATTTTCTTCTTTATAGAGTGGAAATAGTGATGAAACATTTTATAACAATATAAGGGCACACGCAATTGAGTTGGTGCTGCTGTTGACCGCAAGTGAACCAGAATGCCCACGGCTGGGGTGTTGCGTGTTACCCTCAACACTAGGTGAATCCAGTATAATAGCATTCATATGAATAAGCAATAGCCAAACCATCGTATTGTAACTCTGTTTTTTTTTCGGGTTGGACTACTCATATCACTTTCTTTTAATCAAACCAATAAATGTCTGAACTATTCTATTTGGATTTGTGTACGATAATTTCATTGTCCATTCAATAAAGTCCTAAAAAGTCTCTCTGATATGACTAACTGGAAATTCGTTACCCACACAGGAAGTCCCTTGTAGATGGCAATCAATCAATACATGGAATGTCAATCCAGAAAACAAAACTGCAAAATGTGTACTACATTGGTGTTTTTGCTTACCACAACATAGTTTAACCGTAAAAGCCGAAATGTTCGTTCAACCGAACGTTTTACTAAAAATAACCTCAATCATCCTATTAGAAGACCCTTTCTAGAATAGCTGGCCTGTGTATAACCTGGGTTGCTGCTGTGGGACTGTGGGAGGGCTAGACAGACAAGCCCCAAGAGCTAATAGAATGGTGTAGAACTAAACCAGTACCCATTAAAATGTATAAGTATAATTTACTAGAACAAGAGAGACATGTGCTTGGTCGTTGTAGCTGGTAACGATTAGGCGCACTGTGGTTTGTGAGTGGGCCTGGTCAGCTGCGAGCAATACGATACGCGATACCGATCAGCTGGCCTATTAACGGAACAAACGGACAATTACCAGTGCGAGCGGCACGGGAACGGAGGAACTGGACCGGTCGACCCGGGGCCCTGCTACAGATGGATTTATATGACCGCGAAACGCATTACACTCGGGACGGAATAACAAGTTTGCCGCCAACTATGACGCCGTTGTGCAGTACTCGGGTCAGCCTCGGCCTGTTGGTCGTTAGTCTTCTCCAAAAGATTGCTACAGGCGGGACCATAACCTGTCTCTGACTTTTTAATTGGTTAGCAATTAATTATGTGCAGGTGTACGCTAAAGCACAAACTGATAAAAAATTATAGATTAACAGCGAAAACCGGTACTGCAAGATACCAAACATAATTCAACAAAATGTAATGACATTTTGGGCCAACAAACCTGGTATAGTAATAAATAAGAATTAGATGACTCGTTCCATAAATTCCTCACACTACACTTGTTTGTAAATTACTAATGTAAATTTGAAGCTATTTAATTGTTTCACTTAGGTGTTTTGGAATGATCATAACCAAAAACCTAACGAAATCTTTGATCAGGCCCAATCAAAATCGGGCACGTTTTAACGAAACCGGTTCAAATCTCACTAAACTGAACGCCGACCGCGTCAATTTTGTTCACATTTGTCGAAAAACTAAAAGTAGATCATGTTATTAAATAATTTATTTATTGATTTTTACTTGGAATGTAATACAGTTCCACCAAAATCGTATCTAATTTACACATTTTTTACATAAAAATTGGGTAAAAGTAATATTTGTAAGGATGTTGTAATAATCAAGAAACGTTAAAAAAGTTAATTTGGATAAACCGCCAGCAAAGAGTAGCTAGAGGTTACATACATTCGAGATCGCAAAATCTATATTTTTGTTAATAATTTAGTCTTGTACAGTCTATAACGCAGAAGAAACCGAGAACAAGTGGGTTATTTTAGGCAGAAGCTCCGTCGTCGTACAAAATCTAAAATATTATTTTCACTTCATTACTTAGCATTTCAGACGGAGGCTGAACAAAAGTTAAAAAAAAAGTATGAGGGAAAAACAAGTACTTCAATTTCTTTTTTAAATACACCCGTAATCATGTAAATCGGAAATGTATGTTACTGAGGGCCTAGTCCATACAAAGTCTACTACGTCCCAGTTAACAACTAGTAAATACCAAACCATACATAAAAAATTCTCCTATTAGTATTTCTTTATGAATTACCGAACGCAGTTGCAAAAATTTTGAACAAAATTTGATTTCAAATTTATAAATCGAAAAAGCGTGCCTGTCCTTGATTTGCAATAGTAATAAGTGGGGTTATTAGAAAACCTCACAATTTAGTGTTTTCAGCTTCTCCGCTGTAACTGGAAAGCGTACACTCTGCAATGGAAGGCGGTTTTGAAGATCAGACAATCCATTAGGACACATGGGGTCGAATAATCTTTTAGCAACATTCGCTGTTTAAATACTCGTTCTATATGGAAAACACGGATGCTTTGCAATGTGGCCACCCCTCGCCTCCCTCGACCTTAGGTTATCTAGGGGCCTCCCGTAGAACACAGGGCCGTAGCCAGCATTTTCAAAGAGGCGTGTTACCAGGAGTTCATTCACAAGCACAAATAGTAATAACATCAAATGTATTTTTCACCATAGTTGTACATAATGAGTAGATGAGCACGTGAATTTTATCCTACCCAGCACAACCTAACCTAAGTTCGTGGGCTGAACGAAATTTTCATGCATATATTGTAGTATACATCAAACCATACATGCACAATACAAATAGTGTACTAGAACTTTTTCAATATCTACGAAAATATGCAACGTATAATACCTAAAAGGAAGATAATATTAATAAGAAGAATTGCAATAAAATTAATAAAACGACAGTCTCAGATTGTGTGACAATTGTGGAGTAATTAGATAAAAAAATAGTCCCACGGGTATGCAGAATATGTACGGGTATGCCTACAATGCGACAATGTATAATACGTTACACATTATGACCGATATTGACCAGAACTACATTAGTCAATTAATAAATATCATAACATAGTAAGAAATATATTTTAATTAACAGAATAAATAACATTGAAATAACAACAGGAGTATCACAGAGAATCACGATTATGAATCGTGCCAAGTACAAATCAGCTGACTGGCCACTGTTTAGGTTAGGTTATGTTTGATTGCTAAACCTTTGGTTAATTTGTTTATCCGCAGACAGTACCTCAGCAGGAGGGGATGGTTCGTGGTCTTTGGTTACGTTACTAGTACGGCTGAGTATTAATTTGTAAAGATGTAATGTTATCATCCATTACGTGTACAAAATCACGTGTCAAGTGAGTGTTGAAATCACTAACACTCATATACTCTACGTGAGTGGAGTAATTTGATTATAACACTTGCGGCTTTTGTAACCAACGCCGAACTAGAAACAAATCCAGCCAATCTGGAAGATATCAATCTTATACAACTAACTGACGATGACAGACAATCAGCTAGAGTGTCACATACTTCACCGCCACTTCAGGCCGTGACTCACTCACTTGAATCGGAGCACCTTGACTCTCGCATTACATATGCAAAACTGTCTTGCAAGTGAGTCAGAGTTGATACTAAATAATTCAGGGTCATAACTTTTATGGTTATTTTATGTCTAATTTAATACTGTAAATTTGACTGAAGTAAAAATTATTGACGTCGCGCCCAATATTCTTAATGTATTAGTCGCTGATTGTGAATTCTTAAACTTTAATATTTATTTCGGTTATAGACTTAATATACCTCTGTACTGTTTTCCTGTTAAAAACTTTTTTGTTACCATTGATGTTTTATTTTCCACAACATTATTTGTAATAACAACAAACAACTAGATACAAGTAGGTACAGTAATTCACCAGATTCATTTTGAAACCTATAGTAATTATGGTTAAATAAACTAAACAGTATAAAATAATAACTATAGCAGTTTATTTAAAGGTATCTCATCCATATTTAACTTAGTTTACAGCAAGACCCACAGGCCCAATGAAATTCCTATTCCTTAGGAATCGTGTTGTATGTTTATAATACTACTCTAGTTTTTTTATTTATTTGTTTTATATGGTGACTGACGTTTTGTTTGACCGAATTTATGGATTAATTTATTTTTTTAATGTGAATGATATGTAAAGGTAAGAGGTAAAGGATGTCTTATTTCATCAGGCTAAGCCAGGGCTAACAAGCCTTCCCTGACACTAACCTAGGGACTAATGCTGAACCACAAAAAGCCGGACAGGCAGGTTGCTTGGAGAGACAGGATCGCTCAGCGGTCACCCATCCAAGGAACAGCTACGCTCGAAGATGCTTGGCTCGGTTACACTGTACTCGCTACACTGCGCCGTTAGCGAGTATTGTGTATGTGTTATGGTAAAACCATACTCGAGTTCGTCTGTTCAGGTAGTCCATGGGTTTCTAATTGCTGATATGTCTCGATTAATGTTTGAAATTTCTCATTACGTGACCAAGAATCGTTTACTCGTTGCAACGACATCGAGCAAACGATAAACAGCGAGCGAAATCGTGAAATACCTGATTAACAGGACGTTAATTCTGGATTTTAAAGGTCGGTCACAGCTTATCACCCCAAAGGTCTGGGTTAGAATCCTATTTTGGGCACATTATTTTCATATGGTAACAAATATGCATCTCAGCCTTATCGGAAATAAAGTAAAGTTCGGTTCTGGGTTCAAACTTCAGATCATGCGTATAAATCTAGTTCGAGAACAGCTTTAATTTAGTGAAGTCGACTACAAAAAAACATAGTAACCGTTTGAGGAAAGTAGGAAAACGTTGCAATTGAGAAAACAAGCGAGTGCATTGAGCCTGTGATTATAGCAAGTGAAGTCACAAAGCAATACACGAAACACTATTGCAATATTTATGACAGAAAATTGTCAAGGGATCATCACACCATTTCTTACTGATGAGATATACGATACTTATTAGGTATATAATAAATACTGTTATAATTCCTAGACTGTACCCAGGAAATAGTATGATATTTCGAACATGAATGGGGAAGCAAAAACATGTACTTTACTGTATCATGTATCGTCTGTATATATGGATTACAACTGTCATAATGTAAGTATTGAAATGTGTTAGTATTATTGATGTTATTTCTAGTTGCTCATTTTCAATATCAATATCTATATCTATACAATTTAGTAAACTGTAATGTTTTGAATCCAACCCATTTACAAAATTATATGAAGGCCTATTTATATAGTTACTCAGTGCCAAATAGCAAACTCTAATTTTTCATTGGAAATATAATTAATTTGAACTAGAAGTGCAAAACCTGACATAAGAATTACTCGTAATATTTTACTTAACCTCTGGTCCTCTTAATTATGGGCAATGAAATGGGTACCTGTTTCATTATATATGACTAATTTCATTTTTTTATGTCATAGGACTCTATCATATTACATCACAAGTGCTTTTACTAAGAAAGCTATGAACTTTGGAATGTTGCTTAGAAGTTGCGGGCGAAGCCACGGGTATATGCTAGTAATTGTATATGTATACAAGAAGCAGATAATATTAATTAATTTATTTTGGCACTAAACTGCCGGGCATATGTTATATTATTTATTGTGCTCCCACCTCTTAGAAGTCACGAATAGTCTTATCGTATTTAAAAAAAAAATCAATTTTAATGAATGCAAAGTTAATAATTCTGGTAACCACGAGACGATGTTAGTTAGAGGATCGGATTGTCTGTGGACAGTTTGCGGTCGCGGAGTGGAAGTGAGTTTGTTGTGTGGGTGGAAGTGATATATCTCCAGACTGCGGTCAGACACTCAAAGTGTCATGTTGTGGTAATTCATGGTACTCTAAACTGGTTAACCACAACTGCCCACGTGAATTTATTGTTATTCATAACTTTGTTCGAATATTTTGGTGGACGTTGGACCTCTCAAAATAAGATATTATACATTTTGAAGATTGTGAATAACATTTGAACACATGTTTAGCAAAGTGTTTTTTACACTTATTTTTTACTATTTTTACCATATTTTCACATTGAATTAGGTTTGAAACAGTTTAACCTATGCTCCGTAGTCAAATTATCAGTTAATTATAAAATTTACTTACCATCTTTGAATATGACATGGAAGTAAATTAGTCAGTTTCTTAATTAGATGGTACATACTAGTGATACTAATTTAAGACGGGGAGAACGATTTATATTTAAAATTCATTATATAAGCCATTTAGTGTTATTTTGGTTACGGCTTAACTTATGAAATCAAAACTAAGCACATCGTCCAACGTAAAACAAGTGTTTTTCTATATTTAATTTCATCTTTTTATAGGCCAACTATCTTATTACAGAACTAAATACAAAAAACAATATTGAAAGAAATATAATATGTAAGAATAAATAAAACGAAGACAGAACCCATGCACACGCGGGCGTGTGTTGTGTAAGATAAATAAATGTACTTTTATATTACGCGTATAAAGTTATACTTGCACAATTTGGAACATTTTACTACAGTACTAGTTTATAACAACTAGTGCCGATAATATATGAAATAGGCTTTTACGATGTATTTTGTAATGTATAAGGTTAAAAACGTATTTTTACCGTATTTTTTAAAGTTGGAATAATTCTAAAAAATCTAAAGAATTAAAATAAGATAAGCATTTTAGCCCTTATGGCTTTATTGTGTTATTTACGTAATTCATAAGGACGAGGGGTTAGTTCCGAAGTTCGACGCTAGGGCTGCAGCACGTGACTTTGATTGTTGCCGTTCAAATATTTACAACAAGCTTCCTGAGTTGCTCACTCCAAAGAGTGCAACAAGCGCTAACTTTAGCTGTGCCTTTTCTTTTAGCATTGGATGAGTTATCTCTAGTGTAACAAACACAATAAAAGCTTATAGTCAGTTTTATAACCGCAAGGACCATTAAAATAAAATTTGTGTTAAACTGCCTTAAAAAAAGTCTCTCGTACAGTCAAAGAGGTCTTGGTAAAATTCATTATACAATGAAAATTGAAATACAGAATTTTACGAACACAAAATGTCCACATTCATCATGTGTTTTTGTCTCTTCTATATTGAATTATTGTGGAATTCATTTATTGACTGTGTAATAGTATGAGTTTGCAAATCTATTTTTAATAGCTTTATTCATATAAAGTTAACAACCCTCAATATTATTGCACGTGTAAATTATTTATTACACAACATCGTTGTCTTTATGCATAAAAATATTGCACTATATCATATTGGAATTACAAAATATATAACTGAGGGTATTTTAATGTAAAAAAACAAATGTTGACAATATAAATCTGTGATTTCTCTTCCGTGGTGGTTTTGATTAAAGGAAAAACTTCTACTACAGTAAGAGAAATGTTATTTTCTCATTCTCAGACTCATGGTGAAAGTAAACGAAATAATTAAATTTGATGTGAATTCCTATTACAAGCCGTTCTTTAAGGAATCAAATTTGTAATTAAAGACCTTCCACGAAGATACTATAAGATATGATGAAATACTGGACTCGAAGGATGTGAGAGTGGCTTTGCTGGCAATGTAATATTTCAACAAATGTACTGCCATACTAGGATATTGAGTATGAAGGGCAATTTAGCGTTGACAAACTTCAACAATAAAGGTAGCGTCAGGTATCGCAAACCTGGCAGCTGTGATAAAGAAGCTGTGACATATTGATAGCTCCTTGATCAGACTGATCGGTGATTGGTTAAGCCTCGGCCAATCACGATATAGCTCCACCCATTCCCTTACCTGCGGAACTGTATTACTGATCCTGTCAGTATTGACCTAACAGTTGACTGATGGATCTCCACAGATACCGAAATACTGATGGTTTGAACGGGCAAGCTTTAAAAATCAGGACAACGGCTGCTTAAGTAAAAAAGAAATAAAATAAAGAGATACAGTCAAATTTGGTATTCGGCGAACTCGAATGGGAGCGTTACTCAGTCGCCGCGATAAAATACTTTCACAATGTTATCTTACGGAAGCTGCTACGTTCTGCGTTTATATCACTACTTCCCACCTCCATCATTTGACAATCACTTTTTGCTGCAACCAATTTTTGGTTGGAACAGTTTGTTAATTTTTAAGCAAAAGTTTGATCATAGCCTTTTAAAAGACGCTTTTCCTAAAGACAAAAGATGGAACATTTTTACTATTCCACAAAGAAAGATTGGTAGACATTTGAAGCAAATTTAGAGGAGTTGAAGATAAGAATGTGACATTTTTACATTATTTGACAAGTAAACGCCAAATCTTTGATTTGTGATTAATTAAGATCACCCAGCAATACCTAGCAGCTAATCTGGATCACTGAAAAAAGATTTTTCCTACTGATGCAAACGTAAACATAACCAAACGTACGTGTTTGTGTTGTCTTGACTCTATTTCTCCGATGTTTTTGTTTCTGGTGCAACCTGTACCATCAATCCTCCTCTCAGATATAATTCGATTCTTTTTGCTCGTTTTTACCTTTTTTGTGCCTGTATATTACACATACACATGTTATAGTTATATATTTCTATTCTATAGTTTGGATAAAATTATGGTGTTTTTTTTCTAATTTGTAAGACATTCACGCTGTTAATGTGAAGACTGCATGAACTTTAAAACTATTAGTAGCTATCTTGTAAGAACTTTTTCTTCCTTTTTTCTCTCATTGTAAAATGGTATACCGTTGGAAATAAAATGAAACTAAATTAAATGGAATGTTTGGTTGCAGTAAAAAAGTATATTTTTGTAATAAGCTAATAACTTTTAATGCCATGTAATTCCGAAACCAAGCATTTTCAGACACACGTTCACAGGAAAAGGCTTATTTTAGAAGATCACTACAATGAACCCCTGGGAGTCATTTGTTATTATTCCACTTTGTGTAAACTACTTACAACAATTATTTTATAAAAGAGATACAATGGCTCTCTGAAAACGCAATTTTTAGCGAGAAAGAACATTTTCACATTGAAGCTAAGCTTATTTTGCCAACATCTAGGCGAATCTAGTTCACACCCGGTCAACTAGGACAGTTAAGGAGTGAGTTATATGCAGTCCAGACGGAGCCGCTCGAAATAATAGAAACAGCTGTCCTATTATTCTACGACAGTGTTTCACTGGCATTGTGATAAACTGCATGTTCTAACTAGTCCTGTTGTTTACTGACTTTTCTATAGTCGTCGTGTGTTGTCATTTGTGAATGAGAACCAACACCCACAGTCACATCCTCTCTAGTTTACTGCCATTGTAATGCAGATATTAGTTTCTTTATTTTTGTTTGAATTTTAACACGTCTCACGATGAATGTTATCACAGTTCCTTTCTAAAAATTACAATCTAACTTAAAACTTTCATTAGATAATCATACATTGGCCTTTGATAACTATCTAAAAAAGTATATCCAATCAGTGAATACTAAATACTGTGCCATGAAATAGTACTATTTAAATTCACCATTAATCCACAGTTATTCATTGCTTGTCATCAAAGAACATTTGTAACAACTGTATTTTTGTCCAACGATCTGTATAGTGCTTGATAGCCCTAACCTCTAATAAAGACCACAGACCGCAGTCGTAAATGGTTAGTAGACGAGTGAAGACATATTGTGACCTGTATTCCGTAGTTTAGTTTAATGATTGGTGTTTTGTATAGTTTTTTTTTTTTTTTTTTTTTTTTTTATTAAGTGCATGTCTTTAGTGTTAGTGAAGTTGACATACAACATGTAGGTTGTGATTCCTGACTCAGGCGTGCCACAACGCTTTAGTAAGATTTGTTTATTTTAACCTAGTTTGTAATTATGTATTAGGTTAGTTCTTTACCTGAAGAAGAGATCAGATTGCAGATCTCGAAACGTAGTGTTACTGTTTTCTTGTTTCACTTAACGATGGCAAATGTCCGGAAAAATCCTGTTTCCTTCAAAAGACCACAGTTTGGATCGAGATATCCCTGATGTAAAATTACACCATAATATACCATCCATGTAGGCTATATAATGATTGTCCACCTCATAGTATCTTTGCATAGCATTTCGTCCAGAAGACCTTGAAGGAGCCGGCTTTTTTCTCTTGCTACCCATCTGGGAGAAGATTGTTGCCCTGAACTAGAGGTCTGTGTTAGGTTTTATTTTTGTAGTGTTAGAGGGGATCATGGAATAGAAGTAATCTCTTATCTCCTTTTTCGCGTAGGCCTAAAATCAAATCAAAACTACTTATAACATTGTGTGTTTTACACTTTGTTATACAAATGTCCAAAATCCTATTATCATTTCAAACCTTTCATCGCCAATAACTAACTTTAAACAAATATCAATTACTACCATCCGAAGTAATCACCACAACTCATACAGTATTCCTTCACTTAGCTTTTCAAACCCAATTTTACACTTTTGAACCCCCCCCCCCCTAATCAAGCCCCTCTTTGTTGGGGGCTAGATTTTCTGTCTCCAACTGCTGCATTTTGTGTGATCTCACGCCTTACGAGAGCGATTTGGTATTTATGAGTTAATTGATACTAATCGCGTTGAAGTTAGAAGTAACATAAAATTATCCAATTTGGCAGCATTGATTCCATGCCAATCTACATGTGCATTCTTATAAACTTTAGCTGTAGGTTTAAACAGAATTTTAAAAGTTTGACGGAATATGTAATACAATGAAATAACGGTTACATAATAAATTTTAAAGGACGTTATAATAACAAGGTTCAATAGGTCACTCTCACTGAAGTGGTCTTGTGCAATTCTTCAAACAACTGCAAAGACTTAACGCGGTGCCAACTCCAGATTGAACCCTAATCACGTAGTGAACACGTTTAGCAAGACCTCGAGTTACAAATGCCGAGATGAATCCTGGGCCAAAATTGTCGTAAATTGACCGACCAATAGATATTAGTTATGACGGCGGTCAAAATAAACAGGAAATGGTAAGCAGTTGGCGGATACCAAGGCATTTATTTACCAGTTACAGGATCAATTAAATAGTCCAATCAGAGCGAACAGCTCATGGGCGGTCTCATTTGAGAATGCTGATATTGTGGACGTGATCAGGCTGTATCTTGGCTGCTGAATTTCCTACATTTGAACCTGCTCACATACGTTTGAGAAGGTAAAACATAAATAACTGGTCTAGCAGTTCGAGACAGAAATTCCAGATTCCCGACAAAGAGGGCTGGATTGGGAAGGGTTAGAAAGGTGCAAACATTGGGTTTGCAAATCAAAATGAAGAAATATTGTATGCGTTGCGGTGATTACTTCGGATGGTTTTATTTGTTATTTGTTTAAAATTAAGCTCCTCAGAGCTCAGTACTCAGTCCAATCTTTTTCCTGTTATACGTCAACAACGTACAATCGTCCGTGATGCTGATAACACGACTCCCTGTGTCAGAGATAACTCACAAGAAAGTTTGGAGCAACAGGCATTTGTCGATCTCAATTGTGTTCAATACTTAAACAGCCTCAAGCTTCAAACAAACTCTTTGAAATCCAACATGCTGAATTTTGCACTGCGCCCAGTGGACTCTCAATGTGGGTCTACTGTCATGTTGGCAGATTCCATATTGGAGGAAATCTACTCCTCAAAATTCTTTGGAATACTCCTCGACATTGGGGTTGACATGGAATAATCACATTCACCATATGTGCGCCAAACTGTCCTCAGAATATATGGTTTGAGGTCCTTGACCCGATGTTACTCTAGTCAGGTACTGATTAAGGCATATTATGGGCTAATTCACACCCACCTTTCCTGTGGAGTGGTGTTGTGGGGAGCATGTGCAAGCAATCATTTCTTGAGCGTGTCCAAATTGCAAAACAAGCGAATCGTGTAAAGTGGAATTTCAGAGAGTCACGCAAGGACAGCATTAAAAAATGTGCAACTGTTGACTTTGCCCAGGCTCTACATACAACTTTGTTCTGCGTGTCTAAATGTGCCCTAACCAGGAGATGCGACATACATGGGTATGAGACTCCAGACAGAAATAACTACCGTTTGTACGGTGAAGACGGCGTGTGTTCCAGTGAAGCCACAGAACAGTGGTTTATGAGCAGTTGCCTTCGCAGGCAGATGCGACAACAGATTGACCAATTCTATGAAAAATACCCAAAGCGTCAAAAACTCGTTTGAAACGCTTTCTGGTGTCAAATGCATTCTACAGCGTTGACGAGTTTCTGGTGTTTCAACCGGGAGACCGCCCAATTCGATGACTGACTCCAACGCAAGAAGTGGGTTGAAGTTGGCGAAGGATGAACGAGACTTGAATGTAAGAACAATATTGTACGTTTAGATGTGGTAGTAATGTGGTGTGAGTGCTTGCAGTTTCGAATAAATTATGACGTTTGCCATACAATGTGCAATTGTTACGAGCAATAAAAGATTTGAAAAAATCAAAGATTTTACCGCAGATCAGTTTACGAAAAGTTACTAATGCAAGTATGTACATTATTGCGGCTTTGTTTATGTTAATTTCCATTCCGCGAATTGTTCTTTATGAATAATACATGGAGACTGGAATGGATATGGGCGATGATAGACGCCGTGTCAGACCACACAGTCCAACTCACTGCGCCCAGGCGTTTAGCCTTGCCAGGTTTGACTGACATTTAAATAGCTCTGACTTCATCATTTTTTATTCTCTGGAGATTTATCATTCATGCCGTACTTTTATATTTCTTATCCGGTATTTCGCTACAAGTCTTAACCATAAATATGATGTGAATGATGTTCCTCGACTCTGAGGAAAGGAAGTATTTGTTTAATGTGGAGTTCCTCTAGGGTTGATCTTAGTTCATATTACATTTCTACTTTCTTTATATCTCACATTTTAGAGGTGTCCCCAACCTTAATGTCTTTCGATGAATTTGAAACTGAAGTATTTTTACAAAGTTCTTTTTTGCACTTTTTAGGTAATATAAAAGCGTGTGATAGCTGTCTTACAACTAAACAGATTGAACAGATTAACTGTTGCATCCACATTTAACACATGCCACGCTAATAGATGTAGTAGATGCTGAGACTGAGTTCGATGATTTACCTCAAATTGCGTATTTGAAGTTGATGGTGGACCTCAACCGAAGTTTCGGTCTAAAATTGATCGGCAATGTTATACATTTATAACTATAAAGCTAGAATGTCATTTTTCTTCTTAGCTTACTGTACTTTGATAGTCTTCTTACTGCTTACTACTGAGTAAGTATATACTGAGCTTAGTACTGCTCACCTTTTATAATGTAAGTTCTTCCACAAGACCACGGAAATATCAAAATCCAATTCGTTTTCCGTTTCCAAATAACCAAAAGTAAGGATAGGACTGTCACCTATAATAGATCCAGGTTTATTTAGCTGCACCCAGACAGCATGCTGTCACTACTATTAGATCATTTCATATTATAGAATTCTTTTTTCTTACATAGTAATGATTACAGTTATTCTTTAAGAAGGAGAAACAATTTGACCACGATCTCCATGGTACCAATTCTTCCAGGGTCAAGCTACTTATATTCCATAACATTACTGCATACCCATTTGCATTACTGCATACTATTTCAAAAGTAAGAGTGATACTAATTGGTTTTTCACCACTATAAATATGTTTTTGTTTGAAAAGATTATTCAATGCGTATAGCCTATGACTTTAAGTTAGGTTAATTATTATATTTCCTTACAAAAAGCTTTTCATATTCTCGTATATCATGTTAGCTAATTAGTTAATTACAAATATTTGAATACTAATAATATAGTTGAATGCTTGAATGAAATCTTCGTAGTATTCATTTTATTTGACTATCATCCACTGATGTCGTGAACGGTTTCGTAGGACAGGATAACTGATCCCTAATAATCTATAGATTATTGACTGAGTCTCGTCCATCACAGACAACATATAGTTTGGCTGTGTTATCTATAATACATTTAAATAAATTGTGCAAATAGAAAATGAAGAATAGAATTAAGGTAGCAGTCTAGATTAATTCACTAAACACACCAATATGCCAGTGTTATTTAATAAAATTTTCCTATCAATAAATGGAAATATCTATTATGTTGCCGTTATTTCAACTCATTGACATTATAATTTGCAGATTTAAAACACTTATATGTAATCGGTTAACTAAACATTAATTCTATCACTCGGATCTGATTTTTACTAGCTATAAGAATTACCTGTTAACTACCTCAAAGTACGAGATACGTAAATAATAATAACGTTATAAATCACATTTAAAACTCAAATCCTTTTAATGAACAAAATAAAACGTGCTTTTAATTACACGGTTCGAACTTATTTTAGCCCAAAATGTAGAACGAGCCAAACATACAATGTGATTACTAATTTAGTGTAAATTAACGCTCCAGAACAGTTAGCAGACATTAGGCAATTTCGCGCCCAAACTCGGGCTGAAAGCAACACAGTAAATCAGCTGAGTTAATATTCCAGACGCACGCCTCGCCTGTGTTAATAAACCCAGTATGGAAGCTTTCAGATACAGACCAATTAGCCTTGAAATTTCTCCAAACTGTGGACCGGTTTCTGATAAACGCCACGCGGATAAGATGACAACTCTATTCGTAAAAACGATATATCGATATGCACAAATCGGATTAAATGTCACGCTCCGTTTGAGTCCAGCAGGCATTGACAGAGTAATCTCTATCTCCGGCTAAACCCGCTAAGAGGCGTGACTGAGGGCTTGGTCAGTTCTCGTCTGGACTAGCAAAAGCTCAAGGTGAAATTAAGGGTACTTTGGTATTATCCAGTGGCCACTATTGTTTTAACAGTTTTTTGTTACAAAGGATCTGCACAAACTACATTATTAGAAAGAACAGACTGTATTTGACTTACTGAGAAATTTGCATGTCATTATGACGATCGGTTCTGGTTTCTGCTTACCGAAAAGACGATCGAAGCCCGCACTGATGGCCAGGGGCATTGCCGATCGGTACTTTCCCGACCTTAGCACACGTTCCAGATCGTCCAACGTGATCTGTCGTCGGAAAGGTTGGATAATCTGGGACGTGATCTAAGGTCGGGAATGCACCGATCGGAAATGTCCCTGGCCAATAGCGCGGGCTTCAGTGGCGCCTCGGGCGACACCCTGCACTTCTGGCAAAAATAAAACACATCCCTCAAGATAGTACCCGAATTGAGACTTAGATTACGTAAGCTCCAATAAAAGTTATCTTAAACTTTGGTACCACTAGTAACATATTTACGATAACCTGATCTTAACCTCCCTCATATCCATTGTTTGAAGTTTATTTTTGACGATGGCAGGATTGTGAAAGAAACAAGATTTCCGGACATTTGCCATCGTTGAGTGATTCAAAAAACCAGTAACACTACGTTTCGAGATCTGCAACCTGACCTCTTCTTCAGGCAAATAACTAACTTAACACATAATTACAAAACTAGGTTAAAATAAAAAAAATCATACCAGAGCGTTATGACACGCATAAGACAAGAATCACAACCACCACGTTGTATCAACTTCACGAATTCTTAAACATCGCTAGCTACTTAATACAAAACAACACTAATTATTAAAACTGAACTACAGAAAACAGGTCACAATACGTCTGCATTTTTACCACAGTCGTGGTGGTTGTGATTCCTGACTTACGCGTGTCACAACGTTCTGGTATGATTGGTTTATTTTTCCATAGTTTGTAATTAATTATGTATTATTGGGATAGTTATTTACCTGAAGAAGAGATCAGATTGCAAATCTAAAACCGTAGTGTTACTGATTTTTATATCACTGCATGATGGCAAATTTCCGGAAAATCTTGTTTCCTCCTGATATCGTGTAATAATACGTATTAGATAGGGACATCATGACCTACTTCTCGCCATTGCTTCCTTTTGGGAGGCAGGACACAAGAACCGATCATCATGTCATTTCATTTTATAAGGTAAGTCAAATAAAGTCTGTTTCTTTCTATTGTTGTAATTTTGTTAGGTCCCCGGTAAAAAAAAACTGTTAAAAATAGTGGCTTCTGGATAATGCCAAAGTGCCAAATTAAGTTTTCAAATAATGTACCTTTTGGCTGGAAAATTCATTTGGATACGTAAAGTCTAAATTCTTGTAGCTTTGTAGGGAAACCTGTCTAGATTTAACTACACTTTATGGGGCTACGGATTTATTTATTGTACAAAAAATTGGTATTTTTGCTCCTAATTATTGCAAAAACTACGTGATCAATAACGTGACTGTATAATATTTTAGATAATAAACTCGAAATTATCTCCCAACAATTGATTTGTTTTTCTAAAGTATAGCCAAAGACAGGGAGGAATCCGCCAAATTTTAAATACATAACAAGTAAATCCGCAGGAAGATATAATTGATGTATTGTCAGCCACTTATTTATTGTAATTTTGTATTTATAATAGTTTAAAATATGTATAGATCAATGTTTACACGTATCTCTATCCTGCGGCACAATCAATGCAATGTGTTCTCTTGCAGTCCACCCAAGCTCAGCATTCCTAAAATGTAAGTTTTCCATAAATCTGTAACAGTTTAAAATAGATTTGAACTTTATGATTATTTTGTTGTTTTGTTTGACAGTCAACAGAGAAATCACTTCTGTGCAAGATTAACCTGTGAAGTTTGACAAGATAATGACGCAATTCGTGCAGTTTAGAATAAATTGAACAATTAACTTTCAGTGTTTTTCAATATCGGACATTCATTAGAGGAGAATTCCTTCATTGGTTGGGGTAAAAAGTGTTTTCTCGATCAGTGCTTCATCCAAATGGGGGAGGAGAGAGATGATTCGCTCACGGATTTCTCAAATTTGGGTAGGTTAAAAAATAGTGTTTTTGAACCACAAGAGAAGTGTGCAGTTTTAACTGTCTGTAAGAGTATATAATATAAATAATTTTTATATTACCACTTTACAATATTGAACAGGTTGATGTATGCTCGTTCTTGTGCACCCTCACTACTAGATATTAGACAGTATATCCCCGTTCTAATTTTTTCTGAGTTGATTATTACGTTTAGGAGGTCTGTGTCTTTTACTCTAAATGCACTTTGGTATTTTATACCGTATAGGATGTCTTTACATCATTCGCTCTAATCAAAATACCCCAGCCCCACCGACCCCATCACTGACTAATGAAATCGCAGAAGCATGCTTTTGAACACAACCTTCCAAAACAACCCCGAAGCACAAGCATGTGATACTTAAAAAGTTATAGCATGGAACATAATGGCAAAATATTGATAAACAACACAAATATTTTCAAATTAAAAAAATGTATATTAACCAAAAATATGTTCTAACAAGTTAAGTTTTCGTAAATTAATGTTATTGTTTACATAGGTGCTTAAAATGGTCTCAAGCGATGACTCGCTGTGAAAATGAAAATGTATTTCCACAAAGGTAACAAACGAAAATTAAGGTTATAAATTAAAATGAAATAATTTCTCTGTTAAAGTGAGAATTGCAATTTACACCAATTGGGATCAATTGGGAATAACGACTAGGCGACCGTTTCTAATAAAGTCTGCTTAGAGCTTGCTCTGAAGTGATGATTGGCGATTACTTCGTCATTTAGACTCAAATACTGTACTCGATAAATCATTAGAGCTATAAAACAAACCCAAATGAGATATATTGCAAAAATTCGTACTCGGAAATAACTGTTTAGTAGTTTTTTTCCCGATTTTCGAACTCATTCAGAATATTCGAATGAATATACTTGTGGAGAATTAATTTACAATATAACCTTAAACATACAAACATTTGTAGGATTATGCCAATCAACAAATTCTCTAATTGAAACAAAATTAAAATGAAAATACTATAAACATTTGTTTTTATCTATGTAAAACATAAAAATAACTGTATAATTAAAATAATTAAGTTGGTCTTTAAACGAGACCAGCTATTTTACCATATAGTATCGTTTTGAAATGGGCATTAATTGTCTGAGGTTTAAGCGAAATCACGTACAGACTTGTAACTTTGCGTGAATATTTATTTATATATAAGCAAGACTGATTTTGATTATGGTGTATGTCACTAAATGAGATTTGGCTGAGAGTTAGCGAATATTTTTACACTGATTTTACGGATAACCGTAATGAGAACAAGAAAATAGCAGAATAAATTGATTTCACCCCCCCCCCCCCCCACCCCCCCCCCCCCCCACCCCCCCCCCCCCCCACCCCCCCCCCCCCCCACCCCCCCCCCCCCCCACCCCCCCCCCCACCCCCAAGTATAGTTCAGCTCATTTTATATGTGAAAGAGTAATAGTGATGGTGAATAAAAAGCTTTCTCAGCTATGTGTATTTTATAAAATGTAACAAATAGAAACAGTGTAACATTTAGTTACTTTTTACTATTTTGAAAGATAAACATGTCTGACAGTTTTTGACACAAATAACATGTGTTACCATTGTACCTGCAGCCATTACTCAAATACCAAACACATAATTTTGCTTTGTTTGAATTAATTTGACTAGGCAATATTAATATTACATTAAAAAGAGCCCGCAATAAGTAATTTGTAGTAGCAACTATAACTAGAATGTTTTTTATATTCAATAGTTTTAAGGTATTTCTAATCGATCCCGATCTCAGTTTCAGATTCTATTATGGTGGTGGCCACTTACTATAATGCAATCGTCGTAAATTATTTTAAGTAACTCTGGTAAAAGGTTGTTATTTCAACTGTCAAATATATCTTCTTAATCAAATTACACACCAGGGAGTTAGTTGCTTGTGCCTTTCTTTTTATTTACAATTGCAAAACTTATATAGTGTATTGTGTTTATGTTTAGGAATATGCACGTAGCAGTGATAGGGGCAGGGGCAGCTGGGCTCTGCGCAGCAAGATACCTATCTGCAGACAACAGTGGTTTTACATGTGTTGTCTTTGAGCAGACAAACTCAGTTGGTGGTACATGGGTTTATACAGAGAATACAGGAAAAGATGAGTACGGGTTACCTATCTGTTCTTCTATGTATAAAAAACCTCCGGTAAGTGTAAAGTCAGTTTTTGTATAGTACTTAGTATCTATAATCCTTGTACTACCCTAGTTCTATAACAAGTATATTTGTGAATTTTTAGGTGACAAGGTTTGATTACTCTACCATTGTCATGTTTTATGTGTGTGTGTGTGTGTGTGTGTGCCTTTTCCAAATAACATGAGTATTACTAGAAAAGTCGGGTACAGTAAAATTCCATTTATCCGGCATCCTATAGTTCTAGACGCTTGCTCATTCGGCAAGTCCTTTTGAAAAAAGTAAGATTTTCCTGCACAACGCAAAACATCAATCATTTAAATCACAACAATGTGTCTTTTTTTCGTTTGTTCAGGCACAGCGTTTAGGCGGGTGTGGAGAGGAGGTTAGGCCTCATATTTGGCCGACTTCAGGTTATTAGATTAGACTCAAGTCCCATGACTAACCATAGCCATCAGCTGTCAGCTTGTGTAATCAGTTGCACTTTTCGTATCAGTTCAATTGAATCTAGTAATGGCTCTTTGATTATCCTACAATAACAAGGGAGCGGTATGCCATCTTTGGTAGTTTGGACAAGGGTGGTGAATTTTCCCAGGAGGGCTTGATAGGTTGTTTTCGGCATTTGTGGAACTGCTGAAATCATAGACTGGTAGGCCTCATGGTGTGTGTAAAAGGCCCTTGAGGCTTAAGTGCATGGCAGTAGGCCGCCCCATAGAAGAAGAAGAAGGTCAACTTTACAGTTAATGTGCTCAGCACAGATTTGTGATAGAAGGACGACACTAAATGACTGACGTCTAGTCACTGCCTTCCGAGGCAGACAAGCAGTGTCAAGAGAGGCTGGCAGTGGCAATATGGAACAGGGCTGTTATGAACTGGGATTAACGCGCCTTAGCCTCTAGAGTGCCTGACGAGTTTTCTTTATCGGGGACCAAAATAAAGTTCATAATATGTTACAAGTACTTTCCTTGATTCATAATGAATCGAAAAATACCTGATGAGTCATACTTCTTGTCGTCAAGTCACCTCCCAATAGGCCTAGACAAGCGACGCTTTTAGTAGGCCTAGACGCACAAATCACCTGTCACTTCCAAATAATTATTTGTTTTCTTTTAGTTTTTGTTTTTATTTTATTGATTGTCGTGTGCTTGATTAATTTATAATTTCATCATGAATAATTATCTTCCTCTCTGGAATTTACCTTGTACTGAAGAGGAAAGTTATTTATTGGCAGAATACATGAGTAGGAACGACAGGTGGTGATGCATTCAACTCAATTTTCGCTGACATGACTTTCTTTTGGGAGGTAGAGTACGATAACTGTTCGTTGTAATGATTGTAATAACTTGTAAATTTCACAATAGGTTAAATAAAGTATGTTCTTTTTTTAATACTATAATTTATTTTTGTCTCCGGTAAGGAAAAGTCGTCCAGAATAGTGGCCTCTGGATAATACAAAAATACCCAAATTTTTATCAACTTTTGTTTGAAAAATTAAATAAAGTGTAACTAACAAAATTTTGAATCTGATGTCAGAAAAGTTGGATGCTCTGGGATATTGTTTATTTTATTGTTTATTGACATTCTTTTGTACATTATCATAGCTAGATAAGAACAAGGGTCATAAAAATACGTGTTAAAATTCAGTGGTTAGGCATTGTCAGTCCATTGATAAAATTCATCAAGTTGGTAGAAAGGAATGTTCTTGTAGCCAGCACTTCAGGAGTTGTCCAAACTGCAGCATGCTGGTCTTCTTCAGGTCCTCTGGAAGGGCATTCCATAACTTCTATATGATATGATCTGAGGTTGGGAAAGTACCGATTGGAAATGTCCCTCGCCATCAGTGTGGGCTTCAGCACCAACCCGCACTTCTGGCTAAAACAAAAAAACATTCCTCAATATAGTACCTAAATTCAAGCTCAGATCGTGTGAGCATTCCGTTAACTTTTTATATTTATAATACATGTTTATGTATTTATCAACTTATACAGCCTAATAACATATAGTAGATATGGACAGAGTGGCGTCCTTGCCGACATCGCTTCCTTTCGGGAAGCAGAAAACAAGAACCGATCGTCATTATGACAAGTAATTTTTACAACAAGTCAAATAAAATCTGTTCTTTCTAATAATGTAGTTTTTTTTTAGGTCCCCGGTAAGAAAACCTTTTCAAAAGTAGTGGTCTACGGATAATAACAAAGTACCAAAATATACTTACAAAATATAATCTAACATAAATAGTTTATATCCATTCATGAATATAAATCAAGTATGCAGATTAGGTTCTCAAACTAATTTTGTGTTATTTTACAATATTTCAATTTGTAGATGAGGAAGCATTGGGTTGCAAATTGCCCTACAAAAGAGAGGTAGTGTTGAGTCTGGAAGTAGCAATATTTTAGAGTTTTCAATTTTTTTGTTAAATTATTTTACTGTTAATAAATAATAGGGTATGATGATGGGGGTATGATGATAAAACACATGTAAAGAAATATTAAAAAATAATTGTTGGTGTATAATGACAAGAATTATTTTTTATAATCAAATTTCAAATCAGTGTACTTGAAATATTAAACATGTCAAGGAATTAAAAATAAAATTGTTGTATTTCATTTTCAGAACCAATTTGGGAAAAGAAAATATGGAATTCCCTGGGTTTCCTTTCGTGAATTCCAAGTCGTTTGTAACAGCTGCTGAAGTTCGGCAGTATCTTGAAGACTTTGCCAACAATTATAATTTGAAGAAAAATATCAAGGTATTTAATGAAACAGAATTATTTTTTCCAAATTATCAAAGTTTAGCATACAATTAATAAATTTTCCCAAAATATCTATAAAGCAGTATTTGCAAACAACCCTATATACTAATTAATATTGTCATGACTTAGTAAGAATCATATTAATACTAATTAAAATAAAGACTATTTAACTATCAGTTTTAAAACAAAGACTTTGATAGGTTAAAAAATATTCATCAAATAAATAAAGAGGATTTTCTATTGAAAGTGATCGTAATTTGGATTTAAATTATTTGTATTCACCTCAGTTTTAATTTCAAGTGGCAAATATTCACTGTTTTGTATAGAACCTTGTTCAATGACAGTATAATTTAGAAGATATTAAATCTTTTCCTTGAAATAATTATAGGCCTGTTATGTATATAGTAAAACAATTGTGTAAAGTTAAAGTACTACAGTTATAGACTATTATAGTAAAATAATCTTTAGTTTATAGATTAGATTTCAACTCATTGTATTTGTCCTGGAAATAGAACTGGAGCAAGTTTGGATTACACTGGAACAGAGTATTTCAGATCTGGACTAAGTTTTAAAGCAATTTTCAAGACCTTTTATAATTTTAGCCCTCAAACTGGTGGTGTACTGGAACCCTATTTTTAGCAGTTTGAAAGAATTACATTTAAACTGTTATATACCTCTCAAAATTCTTCATATATACAACTTATTATATATAATTATTTTCAGAATATTCCAAATAATAATAAATTATATTCATTAATATTTTCTTATTTTCAAAAAAGATTTCGATGTTTAAATATTCTTGATAAGAACTTTTACAAAAGAATTTTTGATAAGAATATTTACAAAAATTTATAACTTAGCACTATCATCATATATATGTGAAAGGTTTATATAAATTCCAAATCATAAAAAAGAAATATAATTTTATACTTATTAAAAATATATATAGTTTTAGTGCTTTTACTACAAAATTTGTCTTTTAGCAATATTTAAACTTAAGCGCAAAATCCACTAACATTGTATTTTCAGCATTCTTGTACAATTGCTTTACAACACTGGAAACTCAACCTATATATGGCTTATTAGATATCATTGATATCAGAATATTCCAAATAATAATAATAATAATAATAAATTATCTTCATTAACATTTTCTTACTTTAACCCTCCAGCTGGTATGAAACGAATTTTCGTCGCCAAAGTAGACATGTACAGTTATTGAAATTTTAGGCAATTAAGGTCATATAAATGATTTTTATTTGATATATTCTGGAAGAGCATTAACTATAGTACCGATTTACTGTTCTTACTTCGATTATTGTCTTCTTTGTTTACCGTAAAACATCGTTCTCTAATGGACAGCTGACGTGAACGTAGAGGGTCAACCACATTGTTGTGAAACTGTAAACAAATGCCGCGTTTTGTGTTTTTGAGGTTACGAATCCAATAGTATTTGTGGAAATTGTATTTTATAGTGTTTTAGTGTTGTTATTATTGTTTTTTTAGCTTACTTAGGTTATAGTTTTAGTTGTTCAGTATGGGTGCAAACTTTAGAGATCTAGTGACGCTGAGTGAAAAATGAAACTTTGTATATTTTGTACATATGTAAATAAGGTAAGATTAAAATTTATTATTTTATTTTATTTTTGTTTTATCTGTCATACTTGTATAAGTATAAATGCAGTCATGAGATTATGTTTACCCACAAACAATAATATTTATTTAGAAAACTACGCATTTTTGAAAATAAATAAATACGCGTGCTTTTTTATACAAAGCCCTGTAACACATACGTTTTGAGGTAAAAGTTACAATAATTATATATTTTTGGAATCAGGGCAAAATTTGGAATAAGTTATACATTTACAGTTTTTATGTAAAGCTTGTTGCTAAGCAGTTACACAACAGAATATTTACAAAAATAATGTCCAAAAAACATTTTTCTTACATTTTGTAAAAAAAACAAAAATATGTTTCCACGGAAACAATAAGATATTGTTATTATAATGCTCTCCATATAGTTGTGAATACATTGACATATAATAGTTTATATTTGGACTAACAGTTATGAAATGTGATACATTACAAGAAACGTCTGCGAGGCTGTTAAAATAGAGCCGCCAGTACAGAGTGACACCATTGCCAGTTCTAGGGTTAAAAGAATGTCATTATTTGAATATTCTTGATAAGAGTTTTTTCATTTTTTTATAATTTTGCACATCTTATCATATATGTGTGGAAGGTTTATATAAATTCCAAATCATATGAAAGAAACACAGTTTTATACTTACTAAAAATATATATAGTTTTAGTGCTTTTATTTTAAAAAAGTTTACTTTTTTAACAACTTTTGAATGTTAGCGCAAAATCCACTAACATTGTATTTTCAGCATTCTTGTACAATTGCTTTACAACAGTGAAATTTAACCTATATATGACTTTATATATATATAAAATTGTTTCCAGGAAAACTAAAGGAATAATAATACTTGCTTATTATTGTTGCTATAGTTTTTTATTCACAAAAAATTTAACCTTGGATAAGCCTGCTGGTACCAATTCAGCTAATAGTCCTCTCAAATCACTTGATTCGTTCCTAAAATTAATTTTGACTTCATCAGCCTTATTACTAATAACTAAGACAAAACATAAATTAAAAATAAATCAATTAGACCTACAACAAAACACAACAACAGCAGATGTAACTTATAAACCAGTCGGCCCGGTCAGCTGGTCACAGTTAAACAGTTGCTTGTACCTACCAGACTTTCACCTAACCATACAAAGAGGAGTAAAGTTTGATTTATTGAGTAATAACATACCTCAATTGATATTATTCTGCCATCGATTGATATTTGGTTTTAAACCAAAACATATTCGGTAGTGCCAGTATACGTGAGTGGCCTAACTGTTGTACGAGGGTCAGTCAAATATAAACAAGACTTTTAACTTATACGTTTATTAAAGCTAAACAATACAATGATTACATGTTACTGCTTTTCTACATAGTCTCCCTCAACTCTCACACACTTTTCCCAGCGTGAAGATAGCTTATGGATCCCTTCTTCATAAAAGATTTGAGGTTGTGTCTTGAACCAATTGCACACAAATTCCTGTACTTCCTCATCACTTTCAAAACGGTTTCCACCAAGTGCTTCTTTGAGAGGACCAAAGAGGTGAAAGTCACATGGAGACAAATCTGGGCTGTAGGGAGGATGTTCCAATGTTTCCCAATGAATTTGGCGTAATTTCTCTTGGGTCAAGGCAGCTGTGTGAGGCCTAGCATTGTCATGAAGCAAAATGACATCTCTGATTACGCCTTTTGTTCCGAAAGGCTGCTTTTGCAGAGTTGACAGTAATAAGCAGCGTTCACAGTACGACGTTCGTGTAAAAAGTCAATAATAAGCAGCGTTCACAGTACGACGTTCGTGTAAAAAGTCAATAAGCAAAACGCCTTTGCAGTCAAAAAAGATGGTGGCAAGAACTTTTCCCAGCAGACAACCGTGTTTTGGCTTTCACAGGGCGAGTTTCGTCTTTCCTTCGCCACTCCATTGACGCCATTTTGGATTCAGGAGTGTAGTGATGGACCCACGTTTCATCACAGGTTATTATGCGATTTAAAAAACCATTCCCCTCTCTCTCAAGCCGATTCAAAAGCCTTTGGCAAATGTCTCTCCGGGTTTGTTTTTGATCGAGAGTCAGAAGCCGAGGGACCCATCTTGCACAAATTTTCCGAAAACCCAGATGCTCTGTGACGATGGAATGCACACTACCATGACTAATTTCCACTTCACTGGCAATTTCATCTATCGTTAAGCGTCGATCATTTTCAAGAAGTTCACGAACAGCACAAATGTTCTCATTAGTTAAACTGGTCCTTGGACGCCTATTGTGACTTTCATTTTCAACTGTTTCACGTCCGCCTTTGAACTTTTTAACCCAATCGTACACTTGAGAACGTGATAAAGTCTTATCCCCAAACTGAGTTGTCAGTCTAACAAAAATGTCACTTGGTTTAACACCTTCGTTTGTCAAGAACTTAATAATTCGTTGCGCAACTGCAGGTACAACCTCTTGTTCAGACATAGCTACAATTACAAACAAAACAGCACTGAGAGTGCATTGTTGCAGCTTTCCCCCTCCCCCAGGCTGCCCCCTACCACTACTGCAACATGGCTACCTGCTACAACCTGGACGTTGGGTATAGTAATAAAAGTCCTGTTTATATTTGACTGACCCTCGTATACAGTTGCCAGCTAAAGGGTTTAACTAATTTATAAAATACTTAAATGTGGCTCATGAAGTAAAAATTAGTTTTGCAGTAAAATACTATTCCATTGTTTTATTTGTGATGATTTATTAAGGAATGCTAAAAACTTTTTCCAATATTTGCTTTAGTTCCTCCATCATGTCACTCACGTACTTCCTAAAGATGATAAGTGGCAGATAACTTCAATAAATCTTCCTGAAAACAAGGAAAGTACAGAAGAATTTGATGCTGTCATTATATGCAATGGGTAAGTAGCCATTAATATTAACATTAATATTTTATTTGAGAACAATATATTTTGAGGTACCATGGTGACGATCGGAGCAATGCAAGCATTTCTCTGCAGTACACCATCCCAAGCATTTCTGAGCTAAGGGGCTGTTATTGAAAGATATTACAATGCCTGAAATCTCTTCTGAATCATTGAAGGTCTAACATTTAAGGCCAGTAGGAACAAGAGGGCCCAATCATTTCTTTGAGATAACATGAATAATTGTGCAAATATGACTTTGGTTTTTAATTTATGAAACTGCAGTAATATTATATAAATGCACCTTTTTAAATTTGGAAAATTGTAAGTAGACAGAGTTGTAGGAATAATGCTGTTGAAGAATAACAATTGCCAGGAAGAGGATAACAGGTACTGCACTCCAAACAAATTTTGTGTACAAAATGACAACAATGAGCTTGTAATGTCATCTATGAAGTGCAAGAGTCAGCTCATTAATTAGCAGTTAAATCACATTATTAACTTGATTCATCTATTTAAACCATTTGTACCCCAACGTCCGATTGAACGGACCGTTGAAGTTTAGTCAAAACACGCCAATGTCCAATTGATCAACCGTTCGGGAAGAAATCTGTAAAAGTTATCTGTGAACTTGAAAAATTTTTTTTTTACTGTTTTTTGAAGTAAATAAGACTATCTGTAGTCAACTGTAAAGTTGGTAGTACTAATGACCTTGACACAGCTGTTTGTTTTTCGGTTGCTATCCAATAGTGTTACTCTATAGTGTTTGTCTATTTTTGCTAAAAAATTTTGAACATGTGCTTTGAGAAGTAGACAAAATAACAGAAAAACAAGATATTTTAATAAAATTCCAATAAATGTGTCCACCCATTGTCTTCCTAAACACACATTATAACTGACGTAAACAAAACAACACACATTTGTAAATCATTTTTTATATTTTTTTAACACAAGATTTTTCTTACGTTATGGAGGAAACTATAATATAGACTTATGTTAGTGAGAAAATGCTTTCATTTTAATACTATGTAAGTATTTCCAAAACTTATTTCCTACTGTAAAAGTAATTCTAGTAACATTACATTTTTTTCAACACTAACTAAAAATATTTGTTGTGAAACTATTTTTCAAATTAAAGTTTTAGATATAATATCTGTATTGAATAAAATAATATTTTTCTACCTCTATGTTGGCCAGAAGTATACTTGTTGTGCAAACAAATGTTTTGGTTAGGCATTATCATGTCATAAACAAAATTGTTCTATACAAAGTGCTATTCATATTAACACCATTCAATAGCGCATATAATCTGCTATAAAATAAAAAAAAAACATTCAGTTTACATAAAAACTAAGGATAATACAGAGCAAAGCTTAATTTGTTGCAAAAACATCAAAACAAGGTTGGCAGTTTTGGCTAGTACAGTTGGTTCGGGCGCTGGGGGTGTCGGGTCAGGCGACAGCCTTAGACGTTGGTATCTAAAGGGTTAAATGGGGATGGTATTCTGTAAAACCCTTCCTACTCGATTATTTATTGTAATAACATGGTATCAAAATCTTCATCTAAAAAGGACCTACATTTCCACACATTTTTTCATAAATTCACCCGATTTTTAGTTATTGTAGTTTGAAGATTAAGTACGGCCACCATTTTAAAACTAGGTATGATATTTTTCTAAAACTTAAAAAAAAACTAGTTTTCATTTGACTTAGCATTTTGCAAGGAACGAATTTTTATAACCTTTATTCAATTTAAAGATATAATTCTTTCCTAAAAACACAAACACAGACAGACAGTAGAGTAAGCAACATAGGACTAGGCATTATGTAACATTTCTGACTTATTTTGACCTAATAAATGACATGGTGGAGTGTGTGAGAGTAATTCATGGAGACCCTGTAGTACTTGATAAGTAATAAAATGTTACCAGTATACTAACTGAGCTATTACAACACAAAACTAAGGAAGTTAAAGTCTTATCTCTTCACATAAATCTTTATTTAATAGCATATTAAGATGCTGGGCTTGCTTGCAACAACACAGGCAGATAAGATGTTGAATCATTGTCTTATTTTCCATAATCGTTAGTTTTTATCATGTCTTCAAGATTTAAGATTTAACATCTTATTATTATCACTAAGCATTATAATGCAATAGATAATATTACTTACCAAATAAGACAGCAAATTACGTTTTGTTAATCTAATAACAGTAGTCTCATGAGAATCAATAACAATCAAAACTATATCTAATATTTAATTATTGATAAAAGTTTCAACTAGACTGAACACATGTAATTAACACTTAAATTACTACAATTACAATACAAGGAGTCATCACAACAGAAAGCCAGTATGAACTTTATTACTGATATGTATTTAAAGTTTCTTTTGGAAATCTCTTAAAAAAATTGTATTTTTTTAGGTGTGGCTGATTTAGAATTCTGACACTTGTTTTAATGAATAGTTATATAATGTATGTTTATATCTTGATTAATTTTCCATCTGTTGATCCGTTTGTATGTGTGTAATATATAATTTCAAACAACAATTTATTCATCTGTTCTGCAGTCCAAATATCCCACTTGTTGGATCTCGCAATATATCTTAACAGCTGATCAGGTTATGTCAACCTAACTCAACGTTGTTAGTGATACTAAAGTCTATTAATTGATATATAAAAACATTACAGAAGGATATAAATAAAATCTAAGAAACATAAAAACAACCTTATAATAAATGGATGGTTACCTAATTTTTAAGGTCGGATATAAATAACTGAGAAAATGAGTTTGAGCTATGTATATAAACATAGTATTATTACAGTTTATTTAATTTAACAAGGACACTAAAACTACATTCCTCATTGATTTACAACTAATTCTACAAAAAATATTTTAATCTGTTTGCCTTTTATTGAACTTTTTGTATTTATTGGCATTTATTAGCTGATGTATTGTCTGTTTTTATACAATTTTTAATTCCATTTTTGAAACTGGAAGTGATGTCTTCCTGCAAATTTTTCATAAACAGACATTAATAGCCTAACTGTATTGACTGTGCCAAAATTGAATGTGGCACTTTGAGCCATTATACAAATTTTCAGCCACATACAATTAATTGCAAAAATTAACCAAGATAAGACCACACATTGTACAGTATGATATTTCTTGAATTTTTTAACAAACAAATGACATGATGTAATTGGTTGTGTAATTTAGAGTTAATGTTGGGGAATTTGTTCCAATGATATCACCCAATTAAATTATATAAATAACATTTTTACTATACAACATTTTAAATAAGCATCTTCTTTCATTGATAAAATTAGTTTTTGAACAGATTTAAGATCAATAGTTCTTCTAAAATTTAGCATTGGTAAATTAATTGTAACTATTTATTTATATTTACAGTCACCACAATGAACCTTACATGGGAAATTTCCCAGGTGTAGCCGACTTTAAAGGTGAAGTTATGCACAGTCATTCGTACAGAACTCCAGAAAAATTCTCGAACAAAACTGTGTTAATATGTGGGGCGGGACCGTCCGGCATAGATATCACCTATGACTTGGCCAACTGCGCCTCAAAGGTTTGTAACTGCCTTGTGTTATAAAAGTAGAATAGTCATATAATGTGTTCTTTGTCTTTTTTGTTTTACACTTATAAGTGGCATAGATAGTTACAGTAATTTTGAATTCACTTTTCCAGATAAATACAAGAAGCATTACATGTTAGTGAAAATCCGTTACCACAGAAATCTAGAAAAAAGGTATGTCAGATCATATGAAGCATTTACGTTGTGATGCAGTACTAAGAGAATTATCAAACGTACTTAACATACTTGAATGTGATGTCAAATCAAAATTCCTCTTTATACAATCCTAGTACATTGTGGTTTTTGAAACATCAAAATATGTTCAATGATTAATTGAACCAGTGCATATCAAACTGTTATATTAAGATACTTGAATGTCAATACATTTTGATTCTATTCCCAACAGTAGTACTTCAAAATGTTGTTAACAATTTACGATTAATTACTAAAATATTTTCTCACCTATAAGCAGCATGTTTCAGGTTTACTTCAGTCACAGGATCCCTCAAGTGAAACGGAATGAATTTCCAAAAAATGTGGAGCAAGTACCAGTAGTTAAAGCCGTTAAAGAGGATCATGTGATCTTTGAGGATGGAACAAAGTCTGGATATATTGATGTCATCCTAATGTGTACAGGTTTGTTTAAGGAATTAAATAAAGTGATAAGTTTTAGTAAAACTTTTGATTATTGATAGATAAAGCATCCAAAAGTGGCATTGCATTTGTTCTATGAGGCTGTAAGTATTGTACTCACTTCTCTTCCCTCTACTCTTGCAGATTGAAAACATCACTATCTGCTCTAATTATGTTTTCCAGTACTGTAGTCACACTCTCTTTCCTCTCCTCTTGCAGACTGAAAACATCACTATCTACTCTAATTAATTATGTTTTACAGTATTCTAGTCACACTCTCTTCCCTCTACACTTGCAGACTGAAAACATCACTATCTGCTCTAATTATGTTTTCCAGTATTGTAGTCACACTCTCTTCCCTCTACTCTTGCAAATTGAGAACATCATTATCTGCTCTAATTATGATTTCCAGTATTGTAGTCACACTCCCCTCTACTCTTGCAGACTGAAAACATCACTATCTGCTCTAATTATGTTTTCCAGTATTGTAGTCACACTCTCTTCCCTCTACTCTTGCAAACTGAAAACATCACTATCTGCTCTAATTATGTTTTCCAGTATTGTAGTCACACTCTCTTCCCTCTACTCTTGCAGACTGAAAACATCACTATCTGCTCTAATTATGTTTTCCAGTATTGTAGTCACACTCTCTTCCCTCTACTCTTGCGGATTGAAAACATCACTATCTGCTCTAATTATGTTTTCCAGTATTGTAGTCACACTCTCTTCCCTCTACTCTTGCGGATTGAAAACATCACTATCTGCTCTAATTATGATTTCCAGTATTGTAGTCACACTCTCTTCCCTCTACTCTTGCAGACTGAAAACATCACTATCTGCTCTAATTATGTTTTCCAGTATTGTAGTCACACTCTCTTCCCTCTACTCTTGCAGACTGAAAACATCACTATCTGCTCTAATTATGTTTTCCAGTATTTTAGTCACACTCTCTTCCCTCTACTCTTGCGGATTGAAAACATCACTATCTGCTCTAATTATGTTTTCCAGTATTGTAGTCACATTCTGTTCCTTTTACTCTTGCAAACTGAAATCTTACATCATCTGCTCTAATTTTGTTTTGCAATTGCAGAGCTATTAACGATAAACAAGGACGTGGCTAGCAAAGGAGTCCAGACACTCCCAAAAATATCAATTTTTTGGACCCCCCCCCCCAAATTTTTTCCTGGTTACTTTCTTGACGATCAAAATTCAGATTTGTACAACAGAGAACAACAAAGATGCAATATCGAGGTAGATTATAATGGTCAAAGAAATGACACAGTGCTTCCTTAAATTTTAAGGAACAGCCTGGTAACCAATCCGTAACAATAAGTACCGTTTGATCAGGAAACTTCTCAACCAACAGATAATCTAAACATATTATTTTATCTTCAACCTCTGAAATAATACTGTAGTATTTATTATTTATATCTACAATTGTATAATGGTTTGTTTAAGGATACAAGTATGCATTACCGTTTCTGGCACCGGAATGTGGAATTAAAATTGCAGAGGGAAAGGTTATTCAGCCTTTGTACAAGCACATTGTAAATATAAATTATCCTACAATGGGTTTCATTGGAATCCCCTTCAGAGCATTGGTGCTTCCTTTGTTTGATTACCAGGTAATATAAATTTTATTATTTCAGTTGAGATAAGTTTCTATGTTTAAGTTTCATATGCAGTATAGTAAGCGGCCACCATCACAATCAAATCAGGATATCAAATTATTGGTTTGAAATACATCAACAATCTAACACAAAAACATTCTAATTATAGTTATTTACAATTAAATATTGCCGGCTTTTTTAATGTATTAGATAACAATATTGTTCGAAATTTATTCAAACAAAGTCAAATCATTTCTATGGTATTTGAATATTGGCTGCAAGTACAATGGTGGTGTACACATGTTATTTATGTCAGACACATTTATCCATCAAAATAGTAAAAAGTAACTAAATGTTACACTGTTGTGTTTGTTACATTCTATAATTTCTCATATAGCTTATAGTCTGTCTGAAAAACTATGGCCTCTCAAGAATTGTAGGCACATATGTAATACTGTAACATTTAATAAGATTGAATAAAATTGATTCAACGTATTGGGAACAAAGTCAATGATTAAAAGGGCAGACCAACTTTTAGAACTGTGGGTGCATATGTGAGTGCTTAGGAAAACATTTGACACATTTTTTTTAAGTAAATACCGTTTTGATATATAAAAAAATTATGTAAACTGTTTGTAACAATTTTATTTGTATATATAACATACACTTTGATCTACATAATTGCCATTAATATTAAAGCACTTATATCTAAAAAACAACCTTTTGTATACTGTCGTCAAAGAAGATTGCCATTTGATTTAACAGCGACTGCAACACAGTAATTTTGACACTGTTGTAGTCATTGTGATTCTGACCTTCAAGATGTTTCTATAGATAACAAAAAAATAGTAGTCACTGGCCACTAAAATGGGGCTGTTTGGGAGATTTATCAAATTGTTCCTAGCAAAATGCTGTGATAAGATCTTGAGTTCATTTTGCCGCATATAGACAAACATTGCCATACAGCAAAACATGTTTCTCGATAGTTTAAACATTCAATAAGAGTTATATGGAAAAACTCCTGTGATATTGAAATCATTGGTAATTGATTATACAAGGTCGTCCACTCTGTTTCTTATCACGAACATTCTTTTGACCACCTTTTAAAGCTCTTACCCATTTGAATGCCATTTCTTAACATATCTTTTGTCCATACACTTCACAATTCTGATGGTGAATTTCAACTGCTTTCATGCCTTTAGAGCCAAAAATACAAATAACAGCATGTACGTCACAGTCAGCGAGACTTTCAATTGACTTCTAAACATGCATTAACAGATGTAAAAACATTCATTTTGCCGTAATTGTGTCTGGCCTGTTCACAGAAGAAGGTAGAGAATGCATAAGTGTGGAACACAGACCGCAGCTTTGCAATGGTGGAATTTCAAAACTATTTACTTAAGAAACACACATCGTATTTACAGTCTATTAAATAATGTTCTTTTAAATTGAGCAAGATTTTAATGGTAACATTAACACAGATTCTGACTTTCCTATTATTCATCTGTTATGAACAAGAAGTTTTTGCATCCAAGAACATGTAAATTTGTAAAAGAACAAATATAACATTTGTATAGAACAGGGATTACTAAATATTGTCATTTTATTTTGTTTGTTTACATTGTGGTTTCTAAAGTAGTTATACTCTTAAGATAGTTGTAAAATGTCATAACCACTATAATGTTAAAGGTCCGGTATTATTTGAAAACACTGACCGGAGAAGTGGAACTGCCAACACAGGAAGACATGTTTGCGGAGTTGGAACAAGAAATGGTTACCAAGCAAAAAAAAGGAATTCCTCTCAGGAAATACCACGAAATGAAGATTGGAATGAGATCTTACATGGAAGGATTGGCCAACATTGCCAAATTTGAACAGTTTCCACCAGTTGTGTACAAAATCTATGATGTAACTGCTGGTTTTCGAGAAACCAACTTGAAAAACTATAGAGATGCCATATTTCACATAGTGGATGACAATAATTTTCGAGTAACTGGACTGGATGTAAATGAGCAAAAAGAAATTAATGATGTAGAATAATTAACAGTGAGGCAACTAGAATCTGTACAGGGGTGATACAAGGTGTGGCTCTAAATTAACCAGATTTCCATGTCGCAGTGGGTGACCAAATACAATAAGGGTGAGAATGGGATGATTCTGTTTTCCTTATGTTTTAATTGAGTTTTTTATTCCCAGTTCAATCAGCCTGTTATTAGTGCTGGTTTAACACATTGATAGCGGTGGATGCATATCCACCTCTCCTAAAGTTGGTACATTACTTGTGTGGCAGTGGAGGTATTAAAGTATTTGATGGTTTAAAAGTTATCTTGAAAAAAATTGACGATGACCTATGTTATTACAGAGACATTCCTAAAACCTTGCTGAGGTAGTATTATTTCCTGGGGACTCTTGAGGTATCAATAGTTTCCCTCAAGATAACCTTATTTGCCTAGATTGCAGTGTTCTGCCACAATAGATCCTCAAGGTCTTGGTGATGTGGGCTATCTTACCCTTTAGTATCATGTTGTATGCTATTATAGACCAACTACAAAGAAAATAGTTTAGAAAAGTAATTAAAATATTGGGTGTGGTAGCCCTAATTGGGGCTGGCGGATCTGTTCATACAGTAGATGGATGAACTTGTGTCACATTTTTGTTGTAACCACATTATAACATTGTGTTCATTCTGGTCTGTGTTTCCATAGTATGGCCTGACTCCAATTGGAGCCCATTCAAATCTTCTTTTTTGTGAGTGGTGTAAGTGAAGTGTCAGTGTATTAAAAAAATATTTATAACAAATTAAAAACTCAAACAAGGGTGGGGTGTATATACAACGTTTAGAACTAAATTAGATCACTATATGCTGACCAAGATTTGTGACTTAAAAGAAAAACTTGAAATATTTCATTCTAATTTTGGGCTTCCAACAGTACAAAATCAGCAGTGGGGGACTCCAAATAACCGGTTTTAACTGTATATATGGGATAGTATGATATGTCGGTGGCTCCATTAGGATGGAATCCTGTTACATCACTGTTCCTCCAAAAAATAAAACCAAAAACAACTTTGACCCTCCTTCCTGTATTTGACCATAAGGAATGTTCTTTCAGCATAGAATAATTTTCCGAACTTTGTGAAGATCAGTGTAATTTTCTGTTGCATGCAATGTGTTAGAATCATGGAGGAAGATTGCCTTTTGATCATCAAAACAGTGTGTGTATATAAACAGTGAAACAAAATCACTAAAAATCAGTGAAAATCACAGTGGCATTTTAACAACTGTACATAAGTGGATATTGGAAAACAGCACAGTTTTTAACAACATTCATGATCTTTACTGGGACAATGCTTTGGTTGGTTTACAGTGTTGAGTCTGTCAATACATCCATTTTGTTTGGTATATGATTAATTACCAATATATTCTTGTCTTGGGTCACCCAACTCATCTTCCTGTGACTTTTTTGTTTAAGTCAAGTCAGCTCTGATAAATATATGAATTGAGTCAGTTTGAGCAGAAGCATTAGTGTAAACAGTTGGATTTATGAACGTCCTTAACAAAAAGTGAATTGTAACACTGTATTGCACAAAGGAAAACTCACATGGAGTGGGGTTGGGATTAAGATGAGAAGGATATTTTGGAGGGAATAGTATAAAATTTGTAGATAGTAATAAATTCAAATTTTTCATCTTTAAACTGGTTTCTAGCCACACCTTGTATAAATGAGGGTTATCTGGAAAGTAACCTAATTATAAAAAATACAAAAGATTTAGTATAAAGCTCTATAATTGATCCCAATTCCTTGCTTTAAAGCCGTTTAGTAAGACTTTTGGAACTCGTAGTAATCAAAATTTTTCAATAACCAAGACGTCCAGTTACGATAACTTGCAAAACTGTTCACAATATTTTTGAAAAATATTATATTGCTCCAGTAACTTGCTTGTATCTTTTCACCTTTTCAACAGTATCATCACTAACATGTATAAACATAGTAATGGACAAAATTGTCGTGTTTATAATATTTTTGTACTTAAATATAACAATAAATGTCATAAACTTTCAATTGTTTACGATCAGAAAAAAATAAAAAGTTTTCAACAACTGTGATCATTTTAATAAGTAATATTGCTGAATCAGTCAAATGACATTCTTGATTCGTATTAGTATTGAGACAGCTACAAAGGGGCCATTGTTTGTAACCCTCACCACTTCAAATATTAAAACAAAAAAAGGTTACCTTACAGACAGCCTTCATTTAACCAATAGCTCAAAATAGATATTATTAGTTGTAATAGATTATAAGCATAATATATATATATATATATATATATATATATATATATATATATATATAATTATTATTTAATATGATTGGTTATTTGAACAGATTATATATTGATTCTATTGATATTTTTCAAGTTACATTCCAGAAGTAACTTCAGTAAGTACTGGCATATACTAATTTTATAGTTTTATTGCCATTTAACTCAGTTACCATTAAGTGCCTCCAATAATTTAACATTTGTCAAATAAGATTAATAACATTAGCTAAAGCATTGACCTCAGATTTGTTTTGCAATTGATCAATTCTTCAGGTGATTAAACATGATTAAATCAGCAACTTTTGTGAAATTTTAACATCCTACAATGAAAAGAAGAAAATGTAAACTAAATACACTTAATTAAAAGTTAATGCATATTTTTATATATGATAATCATGGCAATGAATAATACCCTATATTGTTGATGTTAAGTTGTAATAGAACACAGGTAACAAGGAAAGGAAGGAACAGATATTGACACTGCCTACGATGGTCTATTTCATGTGAATATGATTTGTTTTGTATTTAAATTGGCATTGTTATGAAAGGATTTCAGTGTGACTGTGAAGGTTATTCGGATCTATTAGCCTTAAGCAGATTCTGGTTTTTGTTTTTAAACTAGTGGAGTTCCTAGTCAAAATCAACCTGATGTCTTCAAAGTCGTATGCGAGCAACGAGGTGGTATTAGGTTACACCTCTTGTTCTATTTTTTTTTTTTATATATAACTTTTCAACATTTACTAATGTTATCCTAGTTATACATTTTCAAATTTAAATATATATATATATATATATATATATATATATATATTACAATACTGAATTCATAAATAATGTTTATAATGATGATAAGTAACTTAAAATTACACCATGATTACAACAATGAGAAAAGAAGCATTTTAAAATTACACAAAACCAAGAAAATGTTCTATTAAAAAATTTAAAATAATTGTGATTCTTGAAGAGATTAAACTCAACAATTTCTAAACTCCAAAGTTAATCTTATATTAAAATTGGAGTATGATCTGATTGCGAATTTTAGAGGATAAAAGTTTAAAGTTGATGCACACTAATAACTAAAATAGCTGTACCTTTTCTATTCCAGTTGCAATTAAAACTGGAGAAGAAAATTAAAAAAATTTAAACTTATGTAAAGTAAAATAAACTTAGACAAGATACGAGGGGTATTAGAAAAATAAGGTTCCCATGATTTTTTAAAATAGACAGCTCTATATTTCTACTTAGTGTTATACATCAATTTAAACCTCAAAAGTTAAGCTATTTTTCCACATAATCACCGTTTCTGTCCAAACACTTTTGTAGACGATGCTCCAACTTTTTTACCCCATGTTGTAGAATTCTGCCGCCAATCCTTTGAGGAATTGAGTAACCTCTTCCTTGACTTCATCATCGGTACTGAAGCGTTGGCCATCCTAGTGTTCCTTTAATTTTGGGAATAAGTGATAATCACTTAGGGCTAGGTCTGGGCTGTAGGGGGGATGGGGCACAATAGTCCAGCCAAAATTTGTCAGCAGTTCTTGAGTTTGATGTGAGACATGAGGTCGAGCCTTGCCATGGAGAAGCCTCACACCACTGGACAATCTTCCTCTACGGCGGTTCTGGATCGCGCGTCTCGGTTTTCTTAATGTGTTGCAATATCTGTCGGAGTTTACTGTTGTTCCATGAGGAAAAAAGTCGATCAGAAGCAGGCCCTTCCTGTCCCAAAAGATGGTTGTCATGACTTTCCCAGCACAATTTGTTTGCTTGAACTTCTTCGGTTTTAGGCGAAGTTGAGTGACGCCAATCACGTGATTGCTGCTTGGTTTCGGGGGTAAAGTGAAACGCCCATGTTTTCCCCATAAACTTCGATTAACTGACGATTAATTTCAATAGGTTAAATCTGTTTTGCATTTAAAAAACGTATCACAGCACGAATTTCGCATCTGGCGGTAACAACGATAGGGAGCTTCATCTTCGAAGGCAGCTAGGCCGGTACTGTTGGACGTAGCCAGGCGCGAGTGGTATGGATAGGGAGAGGGATAGCTGATGAGTAAGACCGTGTTGCCAGATTTCTTCCAACATATTGCATTCTGTCTCGGCGGCATAGGGAACCTTATTTTTCTAATACCCCTCGTAAATAGTAACATGACTAGAATTGAATAAACCATAAGTTTGGCTGAAAACGTCATTAAAACTCAAGGTATATAACTTTTGCGCCTACAGTATAACAATAGTCACAGGCATCACTGTCAAGTGTGGAATGAGAGAGGAGACAGATAAAGAGATTGTGCCAGTTCAGCAAGTTGTCAGCTACTATCGCATTGGTGGGTGGCAGGCCCCCATCACAGGATGAAAATAGCTTTTTGTGTATCTCTGGCCTCCGGCAAACAGCAATGTAACATGCTCTAGTATTGGCAAATATTCCTGGATTGCTACACTTCAGTTTAGAGCAGTCACAGATGTTTGCAGCTAAAAGAATTTTCCGGGGGTATATCAGACTCCCTGTTGTACTGCCTAGGGTATTCCATATCCCTAGAATCAGATTTTTCACTCTCCCCAAACATACGAGGTATGGCTATTAAATAACGGGACTGACGCTGCAGTGGAACAAGTGCGCATGCGCCAACCAACAATGACCAACAGCTGTGTAGTTTGAGACTTCCTCTTCAGAATGCAGTTAGTCTCGTTTCTGTAAACAACATCGTTGTGTCATAACCTTCATTTATGTAAGTGTTGTTATTTTGTTTTGCCGGAAAAATGGTTAGCGTAATAATAGACCAACGAATTGTTATTAAATTTCACGTTAAACTAGGAAAAACCGCTACCGAAACCTATAATTTACTAAAAGAAGTGTATGTCAGTGAATGTTTATCGCGGACTCGTGTTTTTGAATGGTTTAAGCGTTTTCAAGATAGTCGACTAGACGTGGAAGATGATTCGCGGCCAGGTCGTCCTTCAACATCAAAAACGGAAGACAATGTCGAAAAAGTTGCTAATTTGATTCGGTCTGACCGACGATTAAGCATTCGTGCAGTTGCTGAATCTGTAGGCATTGATAAAGAATGTGTACAGAAAATTTTACATGACAATTTGAACATGCGAAAAGTGTGTGCAAAAATGGTACCAAAAATTCTTACAATTGATCAACAAGCAGCTCGTAAAAATGTTTGTACTGACACTTTGAATGCCATTGAAAATTACCCAAATTTATTGGAAAGAATAATAACATGTAATGAATCGTGGTTTTTTACTTATGATCCGGAAACGAAGTGCCAATCCATGCATTGGAAGACCTCAACTTCACCAAGAGCCAAAAAAGCAAGAATGAGCTTGTCAAAATTTAAAGCAATGATGATTGTTTTTTTCGACATTCGTGGGATTGTGTACCTTCACTGGGTTCCTGAAGGTCAAACAATTAATCAACATTACTATCTTGAGGTACTTAATAATCTACGTGAAAGAGTAAGAAAAAAACGACCCGAAATGTGGAAGGACAAATCATGGATTTTGCACCAAGACAATGCGCCAGCTCATTCCGCGTTATCTGTCAAGCGGTTCCTGACCAAGTACAGCATCCCAGTGTTAGAACATCCACCTTACTCGCCAGACCTAGCACCATGCGACTTTTATCTTTTCCCTAAGGTGAAATCTGCATTGAAAGGTACGAGATTTGAATCCGTAGAAGCTGTTCAAGAAAAAGCGGCAAGACTCCTGAAAGAGTTGACAGAAGATGACTTTCAGCATTGTTTCCAACAATGGAAAATTCGCATGGAGCGTTGCAGGGATAGAGAAGGGGTGTATATTGAAGGCGATAATAAGTAATTATGTTTAAAATGAAAATAAATTTTTTTCAGTCCCGTTATTTAATAGCCATACCTCGTATGTCTATAGACCTCTGTCCTTAACATTTAATTTGAAACATTGATGGGGAAAAGAGGTTCTACAAAATGTAATATCTTGATGATGGATGACTGATGTGCTATGGGTTATGAACGAGATGAGTGCTACTTAACTTCTATTAAAAAAATAAATTTGTCTAATGTTAATACAAAATTGTCTTCATAGTTTATAAATAAATGCTTAGTTGTAGTATGGATGGTGTTTAACTAATTTATAAATCTAGGCCCAACTTGCTGTTATTTAATTTATCTACATATGTAAATTTGGGGGAACAAGTATTTAATTTATAGCTAATTTAGTAAAAGATTATTGTAGTTGAGAAGATAGGTGACTATACTGTGTATAAGTTGTTTTTTTTAAACAATTTATTGTTAAACCATGTATGCAATTAAGTGTGTGTATGTAATAAAGAGTAAAAATAATTATAAAAATATCTCTGATAAATGATTTTTAAATTAAATCTAGCGATTTAAACAAATTTTGAAAGTGTTCAACTTTACAGTTAATATAATGTGGCACCGAAAAAACGGGACAATTTGAGATAATTATAAAAAAGAAACGTAAAGTAAAAATTGAAATTAGTGCTGCAAAAATGATTATAAAAAAGTGAATGTTTCACCAGAAATCACAATTCAACTTTAAAAAATTGTCAGTTAAGTGCTGTTTCTTGCACCTTACTCATTCGTTTATTCTTATAAATTTTTTACCATTGTGCGGCACAATGTATTCTCCAGGATATTGGTGTTGTTCAATTTGTGTCTTGAGCTCGGCAAGGTTTGCTAGCCTACTCTGGTACACAACACTCTTGAAATATCTCCATCTGGAGTAGCCAAGCGATATTAACATTCCTTGAAATTAACCCCCAATCTTCTCACTGTTGAACTTAGTATGAGGTAGTGCCATCGTGTTGAAACCAGGTGTACTAAATATCAATATTTGGAATAACAGGAGCCTTTAATCCAAAAATGTCACCAGCACGTCAACTTAATGATAACATTACGGTTAGAGTGGAACCGTCTGCATCTAGAAAGAGAAAGGACTAGCTCGTTCACATCCATTAAGTGGAAGTGGACTTCATCGGACATCCAAATGTTTTTAATAGAGTTAGCATCTTCATTTATTTTATATCCAACTGTTCAATCTCCCCTTTTTTGTGCCTACCGTGTAGTAAAAATTTTGATCAGTACTTAAGTTTTTGTTTGTACTATATTAAAACTTTATTGTTATAAATAAGACAAAAGATATTTGGCTGTTTGTCTGTATGTGTAGATATATTTTTTTATACTACATAAAGTCCTGCACGGGTATAATATTTTCTGAACGATAACAGATAAAGAAACAAGATTTGGTACATCAATACTACACCTAAAAAATCAACTTTTTGAAGAAACTATCAGTTTTCTGTAATATCATGGGGACGTCCCGCAAGGAGTCAGAAGGAAATCTTAAATAGGAGCATAGGTCAATATGGACATCATTTTAAAGGGCTTATCTAGCAGAGTTTAATGCCGCAAACCGCACTCAAAAAGATTGATCCAGTACAAAATGGCGGCTGTTCAAAGATTTTACTTGGTTACATTTTATTAGTAGCCATAACCCCAGTAAAGCAAAACTGCAACCAAACGAATACTGCAGCTAACTACTACATTATGCTTGTCAGTTGTACAGAAGTGAATTATGACATTAGTTATCCTCAAGGGTTACAAATTTGGTCCTAATATATTGATAACGGGGAAAACCTGATAACAGTAACAGTTAGAAATCTCAGCGAACTATGACGATCGGAAACACTTCCTGTTTTAATAAAGTGTTGAACAGTTCTCCCTACATTTGTTCTAGAAATTGGCTGCCTCTCGTGAAAGTAGTCATTAAATAAATAGCATGCTTCCTCGTGTGATCGTCTGTTATTTCCCCAACCATCATAAGAAGTGTTATACGTTCACGTTCGTCAAGCGACATAGTGTAGTTGAAGAACTACAAGCAATACGACAAACTCTTTTGTACTAAAGCGCACTGATAAAATGGATGGACAGCACTACTAAAACAAGAAAACTAGAATAGCCTACTATGAATAGACTGGCTAATAGGAAAGTCCTAACTGCGACCCAAAGATAAGAGATATCTAATTGTTACTGTTATCAGGTTTTCCCCGTTATCAATATATTAGGACCAAATTTGTAACCCTTGAGGATAACTAATGTCATAATTCACTTCTGTACAACTGACAAGCATAATGTAGTAGTTAGCTGCAGTATTCGTTTGGTTGCAGTTTTGCTTTACTGGGGTTATGGCTACTATTAAAATGTAACCAAGTAAAATCTTTGAACAGCCGCCATTTTGTACTGGATCAATCTTTTTGAGTGCGGTTTGCGGCATTAAACTCTGCTAGATAAGCCCTTTAAAATGATGTCCATATTGACCTATGCTCCTATTTAAGATTTCCTTCTGACTCCTTGCGGGACGTCCCCATGATATTACAGAAAACTGATAGTTTCTTCAAAAAGTAGATTTTTTAGGTGTAGTATTGATGTACCAAATCTTGTTTCTTTATCTGTTATCGTTCAGAAAATATTATACCCGTGCAGGACTTTATGTACACCCTGTATGTAAAATCAATAAGAAATTTATATACCTGACAACGCTATGCATGTAAAAACATTAAAAAGCAATAAAGAAATTTTGAATCTACTGGATGTAGTTTTTATATTCCAATGCTGCAATGTTTTATCTTTTAATATTTGTAGAATTATGAACCTGTCTGAATTTCACCCAAGTCGAAATGTTCCGAACCTCATCTTCATTACTACGATCCAGTCACTTCTGTCCCTAGTGCTGTTGCACTGGTTAGGAAAGACGGAGTCATCCTTCTCTGGAGATCTACGTTCAAGGTGTTAGCTAAAATATTCTCCTGTATTGGAATAGCACTATCCATCTGATGATTATTAGCTCGATTGATATGCTCCATTCCCTTATAATGCAGCCAATGCTTTTAACTTGGTGATTTTTGCAACTATGAGGGATAATATACTAACTAGATCACATTGTGCAGAACCATTCTGATCATAAAACATGACCAGTCTACAGTTATGGATAACTACAAAGCATTCTAGGTATAGTTAAAGAAGAACCAAAAGGTTAAACTAACGAACTTCTGAAAATTCTCATATATGTTAACCAATTTCAGGAACATTCTCCCTTGGTTCCAACTAACGTTATTGATGACTGTAATAAATGATGTGACTGCTTTGTTCTAAATTTTAGATTATTTTATTTATGTATATCAATTTTTTGTTAAAAGGCAGACGAGAGATAAAATTGAGAACTCTAAAATCAATTAACACTGTCAAGTCTGCCATTAAGAGAAACATAAAAATACGCTGAACCTGTGAGGTTTATAGTATTCATGTGTTTATTATCCACGCAGAAAGTGTTTTATGTGTGTATATTTCATGTTTTTTTTTCAATACCAGCAGAAGCTGGTATTGTTACAGAGTGAAAGGACAAGTTCATCTACTGTACTTTGATTTCAATTAATCGTTTTCTAAGCTCCTACATAACCTATTTTTGAAAAAGATTTCTGATAGTCTTATTCGTTGGGTAAATCTTACCTTTTGAAAAGAACAATTCAATTCAATTGTTTATTGTTATACAATTTTTCAAATATTGGCAAAGTTCAAAGTTCAACTACTTAAAAGCCTATGTTAAATTAAATTACAAGTTTTTTATCTAAAAGCGTACAGAAAAACGAACTGTTGAGACTTACGCTATTCAATATAAGCAAGTCGGGTACTTGGTAAAGTAGGTGTGAATTCTATAAAATCACTGATTAAAATTTACTGTCTACTATTTCCATAGAAATATACTGTTTAATTAAAGGCTATCTTAATTTATTATTTCTCATCAATTGTACATTATTTTACCATTTGATTTATAGACTTATTAAAGTTTTCATGATCCTTTTAGAACAAATGATATTGCGTGACCATTATAAATGGATTCAGATGTGACTGACTTTGTTTAGTGGGAAGCAGTGTTGCCAATTCACTCTTTATGGTCTATATAGTCTATCAAGAGTGAATTTGCAACCCTAACAAAGTAAGCAGACGACTAGAATGTTTCTCCACTGGTTGAGAAGATTGCAGTGCAATGTGAAAATTTCAACATTATGTGTAAAACATGTATACTTTGATATGTTCCTTTTCAATCAGGGGAACCCTAGAAGGTAGTTTTCAAGGTAAGTCTGTTGAATTTCCTACGCAATAGTAAGCAATCCCTGGCTCTCAGCAGCCCTATTAATTCAAACCTAACTTAAATAGAAAGGTTAGAAAAAAACACATTAAAAGTTGCAAGAGTAAAAAAATTTTATTATTTCCTTATTTCATTGAGTTGCTTAACTGAACATAGGTAAAAAATTTGCCATTTAGTGCTTATCTCTGCAAATATAAAAATTATTACCATTTTTATTTCTGAACCCCAATAACACTATATATCTTATGAGTTTCGCAACTAAATTTCCTACCAATTTGGCTACATTGAATTTTTTAGTAACATTGTTGTTTTATTATAATGTGGATACTTAATGTAATTATTCTTTCACATGTGAAATAATAAATACAAAATATATATTTTTTTAAACGATTTACTTCAAAATTATTTAGCCTTATTCTCTGATTCTTAACAAGAAAATGATATATAACACTTTATACATAATGTATAACTACATATAAGATTGTTTATTAAATTTACAAAGGGTACAATTTAAAGTTTCTGATAGATGTTTTCCAATGTTATCTGTACAGCTCAATACAACAACTATAATGAATCCTCTGTCTTCTTCTGACATGAATACTTTAGAGAAACTAATAGTTTAAAAAAATTCCTCTCCAGTTTTTATGGATGGTAGTTGACAGCTTTGAAACATGGACAAATATATCATCATATGTAAAAAAATGCCATATATGTCTTAACTAATTATCACCACGCTGAAAAAGCTACCTGTGTTATTAAAGAATACACTGTCCATTAATTAAATAACAAACGTTTTTATTTTATTAAAAATTATTTAATAAAGTTTCATTACACGTTCAACATGTGCTTAATAATTAATCTCCTAATGGTAATTACAAAAGGTACGAGACCAGTGGGGAAGAGTTCAGCTGAGAGTGACGTTGCTGCGTTGAGGTAGGTCTGGAGGTGTGACCAGGGGGTCGGACGTCATCACCCAAACCGTTCTGTAGCAAGGGGTTGCAGACGGCCAGGACATGCCACGGACAGCTTGCGACAGGGACTGTGCCAGATGTAGTCTGGGGTCTCCCACACCTGCACCAACGCTCATGTCCCAGAACCACTCATTTCATTAGGTAATGACAACTGTTTATAATCTTATTGCAGATGGTTTTCATGTTTCAGTTGACAACTGGACAACAATTTCATCATGAGATATTGCTTTCAGTTGTGTGTGTTTTGGAACTTAATTTCATATGAGTTTTAAAGATGGTTTTATCGATGACAGTGTAAGATTTTAGACTCAGAAACTTAGGCGATAATGCAAAATGTCTTTACCCAGTTTTATTTTTTTTGATTTCCAAGATATTGGCAAACCCAATTATAGTTGAATCAAGTAGACACCAACAATCACAAAAAGTATACCAAGTCACAGTGAAGCCTAACACAGTACTTGTATACTTGAAAAATAGTACCAAAAGTGTGAACATGATGTAAGTCTAGGCTAGCCGCAAAAAAAATTGTGGTTGTGATGGATTGGGACAATTCCCAAACTGTTTCATAGTAAACGAGACCTGATGACCTTTATTTATCCACATACATTATCAAGTATGGATAATAGAGATAACCAAACAGGAGTAAACTGCCTTTCAGATCTTTTATCTAGATAAAATGTTCAAAAGAAATAAAACTCATCTCATAGAAGAAAAAAATAAACAGATAAATGATTATCTACTTATAAAAATTTTTTTCTTTAGAATAACATCAAATGGTTTTTAGATTTGATTTTTTAAGTGAATGGGTGACAAATCCTATTTTTGTTGGTGATTTGATATAGAATGACCCTTCTACAGAGAACTGTATGTATGTAGTGATTGTATTATTATCACTTCACCTGCAGAGGATCATAGTCAGCAGTCTTACTTGGCGAAAGCGAGCTGGGAGTAGGCCCACTTCATATCCTGAGTGATTTCATTCATCCACTTCAATGAAATGATCATCTTGATAAGTGGTCCCTCATCTTCGGGAGTTCCAAAAGTCCAATCAGAAACTTTTCAGTAGTGGAGTCCCTGAAGAAATCATAAATTTTTCTTTAGGTATACCAATCTCTTACCATTATTGATACACAGGGTCCTTACCATAGAGCCAATAATAGTAAATTTCAAGGGGAGATAATTTTAAAATATTTATTTGATGTAAATAGTTATTGTGATAAAAAAAATTCATACTTTAAAGAAAAATACATTGGTAAAGTGTCATTTTGATTTGAAAAAAGTACATTTTGTGAGGGGAATTTTTAAAATTGAATAATACAAGATTGTCCACTTTAGAAATAAGACTCATTCTATTTATTACAAAATTGATTTAGAAAATGTTAATCTGAGGAAAAAGGTGTAAGATTTTCAAAACTGAAAGGTTTTACCTGAAACTTAAAAAAGAAATTTAAACTGTCGTCCACCAGCTCTGATATAGGCATGGGACTTTCCTATTTTTCTTCTTCTTTATATTATTTAATTTGCACAGATTTCCCGTTATTGTGACTTTATTTCAAAGAAAAAAACTAACAAAACATCCAGTTTTGTAGCAGTAGGCTGCATTAATACATAAAAAATCTAAAGTAGTAATTATGATTTATAAAAAAGCATTGGTATGTCGGTAAACTAAGTAACTTTTACTAAGTCATTTTTTGTTATTTGGCATAGTCATCCAGCTGCCCTATCACACTTTGAAATAGTAATGGTTGAACTTACGGAACACTCTGTATAAAGCATAGGAGTTAACCTTCCTTTGGGGTTACTAGAATATATGGTAGAGTGTTACAAGGCAGATGCGAAGTTAGAGAATTGCGATGTTAATGGAACAAGCCATTTTCATCTGCCCTCAAACCCCCATTACAGTAGTATGAAGATTTATCACATTATTCTTAAGTGATTTCCTATAACAATGTAAATTAAACAATTACTTCTTATTATAATTGATTTTATAAAGCTACAATGAACATATTAGTACACTAAAAAAGGCACTATTGTAATACTAATTAGTTGATATCATAGAAATTAAGTATAAGAGAAAAAAGTAATTAGTATTGAGTAACCGTTGTCGATGCGCCTCCAACACAACTGATGTGCCACAATTGCGCGTGACCCATGTTTTCTAGTAACTATGTCAAATTTAATCACAACTCCTTTAGGCCATAAATTTTGGGGAATTATTCGATATAATTGCAAGACGAGAAAACAAGTTCCGCCATCTACACTCTGTGCAGCAGGACCTTCCTTCAAACTTTCTGTATAAATTACCAAGAGAGTTCCTCAAACTAATAAATTGCCTAAGAAAGTTGAATCAAATCAGATTTTTATTGCCGGAACATTCTACAAAGTATGAAAAAAGAAAAGCCAACTTTTTTACATTTTTGCTAAAATGTTGTCATACAATACCCCACAATAGATCCTCATTCAAACATACAATTTGAAAATTTACATATATCCATTCATTCCACCAATGATTCCCACTTCCTGGCGACGGATTCAGTCATCCTTTTTAATTGGTGTGGTCTCCCCCAATCATATGCTCAACTACCAGCATATACATCACTGCTACTTTATGAAAAAAAATGTTTGTGACGCTAAAAAGCGGCTTTCACAAGTTTTTTAAACACCTTGGGCGCTTCGGAGTGTTTTTTTTTATTGAATTTGGTAATTTGATGATGAAATTGAACACTTGCCTGTGAAGGCAAGCGTGTCATAAAAACCCCACCATTCGGTGTCTACCAGTGTTCGGTAGTAGTTGTTTTATGTGTGTATATTTCATGTTTTTTTTTCAATACCAGCTTACTGAGTGAAAGGACAAGTTCATCTACTGTACTTTGATTTCAATTAATCGTTTTCTAAGCTCCTACATAACCTATTTTTGAAAAAGATTTCTGATAGTCTTATTCGTTGGGTAAATCTTACCTTTTGAAAAGAACAATTCAATTCAATTGTTTATTGTTATACAATTTTTCAAATATTGGTAAAGTCAAAGTTCAACTTAAAAGCCTAGTTAAATTAAATTACAAGTTTTTTTATCTAAAAGCGTACAGAAAACAACTGTTGAGACTTATGTTATTAATATAGCAAGTCGGGTACTTGGTAAAGTAGGTGTGAATTCTATAAATCACTTAAAATTTACTGTCTAATTCCCATAGAAATATATTGTTTAATTAAAGGCTATCTTAATTTATTATTTCTCATCAATTGTACATTATTTTACATTTGATTTATAGACTTATTAAAGTTTTCATGATCCTTTTAGAACAAATGATATTCGTGACATTTAAATGGATTCAGATGTGACTGACTTTGTTTAGTGGGAAGCAGTGTTGCCAATTCACTCTTTATGGTCTATATAGTCTATCAAGAGTGAATTTGCAACCCAAAGTAAGCAGACGACTAGAATGTTCTCCACTGGTTGAGAAGATTGCAGTGCAATGAAAATTTCAAATTATGTGTAAAACATGTATACTTTGATATGTTCTTTCAATCAGGGGACCCTAGAAGGTAGTTTTCAAGGTAAGCCTGTTGTATTTCCTACGCAATAGTAACAATCCCTGGCTCTCAGCCCTATTAATTCAAACCTAACTTTATAGAAAGGTAGAAAAACACATTAATTTGCAAGAGTAAATTTTATTATTCTTATTTCATTGTGTTGCTTAACTGAACATAGGTAAAATTTTGCCATTTAGTGCTTATCTATGCAAATATAAAAATTATTACCATTTTTATTTCTGAACCCCATAACACTATATATTTATGAGTTCGCAATTAAATTTCCTACAATTTGGCTACTTTGAATTTTTGTAACATTGTGTTTTATTATAATATGGATACTATTATGTAATATTCTTTCACATGTGAAATAATAAATACAAAATATGCAGTACAAAATATATATTTTTTTAACGTTTACTTCAAAATTATTTAGTCTTATTCTCTGATTCTTAACAAGAAAAATGATATATAACACTTTATACATAATGTATATTACATTTAAGATTGTTTATTAAATTTACAAAGGGTACAATTTAAAGTTTCTGATAGATGTTTCCAATGTAATCTGTACACTCAATACATAACTATAATGAATTCTCTCAGTCTTTCTTCTGACATGAATACTTTAGAAAAACTAATATTTTAATTCCTCTCCAGTTTTTATGGATGGTAGTTGACAGCTTTGAAACATAAAATATATCATCAGATGTAAAAAAAATCCATATTGTCTTAGCTAATTATCACACGCTGATAAAGCTACTGTGTTATTAAAGAATACTGTCCATTAATTAAATAACAAACGTTTATTTTATTAAAAATTATTTAATAAAGTTGTATTACACGTTCAACATGTGCTTAATAATTAATCCTAATGGTAATTACAAAGGTACGAAACCAGTGGGGAAGAGTTCAGCTGAGAGTGACGTTGGCTGCGTTGAGGTAGGTCTGGAGGTGTGACCGGTCGGCATCACCCAAACCGTTCTGTAGCAAGGGGTTGAGACGGCCGGGACATGCCACGGACAGCTTGGACAGGGACTGTGCCAGATGTAGTCTGGGGTCTCCCACACCTGCACCAACGCTCATGTCAGAACACTCATTTCATTAGGTAATGACGCTGTTTATAATCTTATTGCAGATAGTTCATGTTTCAGTTGACAACTGGACAACAATTTTCATGAGATATTGCTTTCAGTTGTGTGTTTTTGAACCTAATTTCATATACGTTTTAAAGACGGTTTTCGATGACGGTAAGATTTTGAAGAAATAGGATAATGCAAAATGTCTTTACCAGTTTTATTTCTTTTAGATTTCCAAGATATTGCACAATTATAGTTGAATCATACAAGCAGAAAGTATACCAAGTCACAGTGAAGCCTAACACTGTGCTTGGTGTAATTGAAAATGTACCAAAGTGTGAACGTGATGTAAGTCTAGGCTAGCCGCAATTGTGGTAGTGATGGATTGGACAATTCCCAAACTGTTCATAGTAGGACCTGATGACATTTATTTTCCACATACTTTATCAAGTGGTTATAAATAATCAAACAAGAGCAAACCTATCTCAGACCTTTTACTGATAAAATGTTAAAAGAATTAACACTCATCTCATAGAAGAAAAAAATAAACAGATATATCTTATCTACTTAGAAAAATTGTTTCTTTAGAATAAATCAAGGTTTTAAGATTTGATTTTTAGTGATGGGTGACAAATCCTATTTTTTTGGTGATTTGATATAGAATGACCCTTCTATAGAGACTGTATGTATGTAGTGATTGTATTATTTCACTCACCTTGCAGAGGATCATAGTCAGTCTTACTGGCAAAAGCGAGCTGGGAGTAGGCCACTTCATATCCTGGCGTTTCATCCACTTCAATGAAATGATCATCTTGATAAGTGGTCTCATCTTCAGGAAGTTCAAAAAGTCCAATCAGAACTTTCAGTAGTGGAGTCCTGAAGAAATCATAAATTTTTCTTTAGGTATACAATCTCTTACCATTATTATACACAGGGTCCTTACCATAAGCCAATCATAATATTTCAAGGGGAGATAATTTTAAAATATTTATTTGATGTAAATAGTTATTGTGATAAAAAAATTCATGCTTTAAAGAAAAATACATTGGCAAAGTGTCATTTTGATTTGAAAAAAGTACATTTTGTGGGAATTTTGAAATTGAATAATACTAGTTGCTACTTTAGAAATAAGACTCATTCTATTTATTACAAAATTGATTTAGAAAATGTTAATCTGAGGACAAAGGTATAAGATTTTCAAAACTGAAGGTTTTACCTTAAACTGATCTTATAAAGAATATTTAAACTGTCATCCACCAGCTCTGATATAGGCATAGCACTTTCCTATTTTATTTATTTTCTTCTTTTAAATTATTTATTTGCTCCAGATTTCCCATTATTGTGACTTTATTTCAAAGAAAAAAAAAATTAACAAAACATCCAGTTTTGTAGCAGTATTTCATTAGTACATGAAATATTAATCTAAAGTAGTAATTATTATTTATAAAAAAGCATTGGTATGTCGGAAAGTAAGTAACTTTTACTAAGGTCATGCTTTGTTATTTGGAATAGTCATCAGCTGCCCTATCTCACTTTGAAATAGTATGGTTGACTTACAGAACACTCTGTATAAGGCATAGGAGTTATCCTTCCTATGGGGTTACTAGAATATATGGTAGAGGTTACAAGGCAGATGTGAAGTAGAAGTGTGACGTCATTGGAACAATTTTTGTCTGCCTCACACCGCCATTATAATATGAAGAATTATCACTTTATTCCTAAATGTCTAAGCAATTTCTATAATAATGTAAATAAACAATACTTCTTATTATAATTGATTTAATAAAGCTACATAAACATGTTAACGCCTCAAGAAGGCACTATCGTAATACTAATTAGTTGATACCAGAGTATAAAAGAAAAAAAAAAGTAATTAGTACAGAGTAGCCATTGTCGATGGGCTCAAGACAACTGACAGTTTGCTCCAGTGACGTCACACCACGATGCGTGTGATCCATGTTTTCTAGTACCTATGTCAAATTCAATCATAAATCCTTTACCCACAAATTTTTGTGGATTGTTCTTTACAATTGCAAGATGAAAAACAAGTTCCATCTACACACTGTAAAGTGAAGGACCTTCCTTCCATATTTCTGTACAAATACTGGAGAGATTCTCGAACTAATAAAGTTTCTAAGAAATGAACTTAAAATGTTAACAAAATTTTCTAATTTATAATTAACAATGATATTAATTTGTAAGTACTAGTTGTATCTCTTTATTGTTACCAAAAGCTAGAGTATGGTCCGTCTATCAGTTCTGGAGCTTCACACAACAGCTTGGTGAGGCCAACTGCGGTGATCTTCCTCTCCACAGAGCCGGAGATCTTCTGTATGTCAGGGATCATGAGCCTCTCGATCACCATTCCAAACATTCTGTTAACACAACACATTCATCACATAACTTAATTACAACAGGTGTTGGCAACTACACTTAATATGGCTTCATTGTGATGTGTGTTAAAAAAATGTTAATCACTGAAAGAGAAAATGCATACACGCATAATAATTTTAATTTATAGAACTTTGCAACAAACACAGGTTGTATACAGCAACATTACTGAGTATTTACATATATGAGGTAAACATTCCGTTAGGTTGTCGCAGCTTAAATAAACTGAATAGATAGGAAAACAAACAGTTTTGACACTTTGCTATCTCTCTATGTATTACTGCTATGATTGCTTATTTGTAAATATAATCTATTCTAGCCTAACCTTACCATAAACAAATTAGGACACATGGATCTTTAAACCAGCTACTGCATTGTTTACGGCCCAGTGCAACCACATGGAAATAATTGTACGTATAGTACTTACATAGAGCTTGCTCATCTGACTGTATTAATCTGGAATGTGGCGGGTTAATTTAGTTATTTCAGCCTGAGATTTGGTTTTCTATAACTTAATTGGATCAGAATTCAGAATAAGGAAGGACTGATCTAAGAGGTTTAATTGACATTAACCCTTAACGCCCGGCATAAGGATATAATATCAGAATCACGCTAATTGTGGCATGTAGTAATATCCGGAAAAACAGAATTTTTTTTATTTCAAAATACACGTTAATTGTATACAAGCCAAACTACAATTTTCTTCAGTGCTTTGAGATATATTTTACTACATATTTTAAAATTCTTGCAAAGCTTTACTTGTGCCACCTGTATTTATTTTTTTAACTTTTAAGAATTTAAAATAATTGATAATCTGGCATCTAGAATATTCCCAAAGATGCAGGAGTTTACTGTACTTCATAAATGATGGAAGATGTGTACTAATAAAAATTGACACTTTAAAGCCAGAGACATGATCGTAGATGTTACTTCAAGTAACTGTATTACTTATAACCTGATGTATGCCATTTTTAAAACTTCAAATCTCTCAATTATCTTCAATGTCTCTATTTTGGCAAAACACTGACAGCTTGATTTTTACCACAAGTGTACTAGTGGACCCAGGGTAGCTCAGACATCCATTTATTCAGTTTCATCTATCATTGTTTTCTGACTGTAAGGAATAGTTTCTATTATTTGGAGAAAACATTGATTGGTCTGTAAAATAACTATTTCATCAATAAAAAATTGAAAGAATTTAAATCTAATGAAAGAAAAGAGAAGGAAGCTTTCATGAGAAATAAGAAGTTATTTGTACTTACTGTACTTGGATTGAGTCCACTAACTGTATGAGATTTGATGCTCCGTAATTGATGGTATAGAAAAAGAAGAAAACCAGAAGACCTTTGATGTATTTTGTCGTCTTGGACGACGAGAGTCTCTGGAATAGCAGAACGAATACGTCCTTCATGTATTGTGACAGCAGTTCACTATAAACAATAACACATATAATGAAACAAAGCAAATTATACAGCCCTGATGTAAACATACATTTTAAATGTTGATCTGGTTATAAAACTTTCAAGGTTACTTTTATAATTTATCAATAATTGTTTAATGGCGAGGAAAAAAATAGCACACAAAACTTACCAGTTACAGGCTAAAAGAAAAAAAAAACATCTTGCTAAGATCTATTACAATTTTGGTTAATACTATTTTAGCAAAAGTTAGAGTAAATCAATATTGTAGCTTGCTTTGTCTATTTTTGTAAATCAGTATTGTAGCATAGGTTCTTGGGTGACAGTGTTGTATTAAGATCCTGGACTTGTGGATGGACAAGCATCGTTTTTAGGATGCCAGGTTGCCTGAAAAATGTAATTGGATAGAACTGTAGATCTCTGGTTTGGTGAAAAGCTTCTACCTTATTAGCAGACCAAATTTGAAGTAGTCTTTGAAAATGTTGAGGGATTATAGACCATAATAATGGTATGTAATAATAGTGGTAAATGTTCTGCCTTGTGTGTTGATCTTTCAATCTTTAACCCTTTTAAGACCAGCCAATAATATACTGTCATCATGTGGTTCAAAAAGATCAACCAGTGATAAACTATTGATATTTCGTCCAAACTCCAAAGTGGCCAATTGAATTATTGCAATTATTATGTCAATGCTGTGACTTTAATAATGCATGAGTTTTAAATAATGTGTACTAACTTAAATGTTTTTTTTTATGTTTTTGGCCATAATGTTGATCTTAGAAATATAAATAACTATAACTTTGTTCTTTGAGATGATAAAATTTAACAATGTTTTTGTTCCGGTATGTGAAATAAATTTAACCCATTAACCACTTATCACGGTACCGTATCGTAATAGCTGATGCAGTAACAAAACAACGATCACGAGTGGTACGTGATAACGACAAACGTTATTAAATATATTTTAAACATTATTATGGGCTCAAATAATAACGTTTATGTATTAAAATTAAACAAAAGAACATATAAATATACATTAACCCCACAAAAATAACCTGAATCTAGGTATAATACATTTTTTGACCTTTTCTAACCAGTTACGTAATTGAATTGTCGGTAATGTTATACTTCAGTAAAACGATCAATCTGTGTTTTATTTTGTAAAACATTGTATTTTATTTTAATTATATCTGACACATGTTGTTTCTGCAATAATAATCTATGGTTTGAGTAAACAAACATGGTACTGATTGACATCCTTTCTGTTGGATAGTTTGAATTTTGCATACAGCAGAGCCTCCTAATGAGTTTAATCGTGTTTTCTCAAAAATGAGATTATATTCTAACCTGTTCTGTTAGCTAAAAATTATGAAGCTTAGTCACCCAAATCACAAAAAAATTGAATTTTTGTGAGTGTAAGTTTTTAATAGACCTTTGTGAGTTATGTGTGTTTGGTTGAATTTGTGTAAGAACACAAATGTTGCATTTTACAAAAATCTATGTAACATTGACAAAAATAAAAATAAATGAATGTAATAAAATGTTCCACATAAAAAATGAAATTTTCTACAAAACTGCACCAAATATCATGCATTATAACTATGTTAATTGGATTTGTACAAGGAGGTTAAGTGCATGAATGTTGATTGAATAGCTAATGGGTTAATGTTTGGTCCTAGTTGACAGTTTATGACCTGTTTCAGGATGTACACAAAAATGTTGTCATGATTTTTCCTGACTATCCCTGACCTATTCACAAAATTTGTCTTGATTTCCACAATTTCTCAAACTTAACTTACTTAGGGCAATGCTCGATGAGACTCTGCATCAGATAGAAGCCTTCATGGTCGTTAGCTCTTGATGCAATCATCTTTTGGAACACACCGAGGAGTCCACTCTAAACAATAATATAATATAAGCATCTAGATTAAAAAATGATATGAAGCTGTAGTTAATTGGTCACTACCATTCTACTTAAAAGTTTCCAAAATATTAAGCTTCGAAAAAATACTTCAAAGTGTCTATTTGATCAACACATATTCAAAGATGGATTTTATAATAATATATCTGTATTGTCTTGATCATTAAACTTAATGGCACACTAAAGCAATAAGGTTGATTGTGTGTTTTCAGTTATTGTGTCTAAATTTTAGATTAGGAATACAACAGAAAATAAGCTACCATTGTATAACTGAGGGTGGACTGGAGTTAGCCTCAAATACATTTTTCAGATATAAAACATAAAAATACATATATAACTGGACCAATCAAAGCCAAATACTATCTAGTTACTTTAACTAGATATATATGCATGTATGATATTTATAGGTTATATTAACAACAGCTGTGAACAATATTGTCAGGTACTTTGTTTTAAGTTGGTTAATGATGATGAAAGGTTTAAAAGGATATTAGGATTTCGGACATTTGCCATCATTATATGTTACAAAATGTATAGTACAACATTTCGAAGATTGAAATCTACCCACTTCATCAAGTGTGAAGACAATTCATAAATTTAATATACATGTACTTAAAATCTGCAATGTGTTGTAATGGACTGTCATTGAATAAAGAAAAGAAAGGAATCATACCCGAAAAATGGTTGGAGCTCAGACAGGAGAATATGAACCCAGGTGTTGTCACTTTACAGAAGCAAGAACACGCACACACACATGTACCCACACGCATACACACCAGCACGCTTATAGGTTATAGGTGGGACACTAACAAGAAAATCAATGTCAGCATTTCATGTGTTATCGTGGAATGTCATTTGAAGTCATCTCATGCAGTTTTCGTGTATGATTTCTTTCTTTTCTTTTTTTTATGGTGTCCATTGCAGCACTTTCTAGATTTTAAGTATATGTATTGTCTTCACACCTGACCAAGATGGTTGATTACAACCCTCAAAAGGCAGCTTTACATATTTGGTAACATATAATGATGGCAAATCTCCGAAATCCTATATTTGCCTGATAACTTTTACATTCTTGATTACGTAGCGAAATTGTAACTTTGAGAAACTTGCTCACTTTTAACACAGAAATGAGCAACAAAAAGATACTAACCACTTTAAGAACACTCTGCATCTGTGGTGGAGCACACTTATGTATGTAGGCTCGTAGTAGCCGCACCAGTGGATGAACATTCCCTGTGCGTTCCCACAGCACTGGGGCCAGCAGACAAGGGTACAGGGCCAGGTAGGGCTCAGGTATCTGACCAGGGCCGTGCAGCTCCAGTAACAGTGACAGGATTTGGAACACGTATGGTACAAATTCTAAACATTTTGAAAATATTTGAAATTATTTTTTTAAATATACAAAGAAAATTAATTATGAATATGGTAAAAATAATATAAGTTTTAAGATAAGATTAATTTTAATTATTTATTATATTTTGTTACTCTACTAAATTATAAGGGGGATGACAAAAGCAAAATCATTATAGCTAATGCATAAATACCAAGTACCTAGGATTTTTAATTTTATATGACAAAAATGGAATGAAGATGTGGTACAAATGAAAGATATGTGATGGCTAGAAGTTGCACGAATAAACATGGAAACCTGACACAAGAATAATGGATGCAACTTGAAATGGTATAAACAGAAAGAGTAAAGCAACGTGAATTGACAATTTTATAGAATTCATCAATTCTATTAATTTTGTGTGGAGTTGCAATTTATCTATCAAGTCCACCCTTGGGTGACAAATTGGTTAACCCATTTAGTAGTATGTATTTAGTAGGTACTAGTGACTTTAAAGCAAGGTGGTCAATACAAACAAACTTGTAAAAAATACAGAAAATCCTGCAGAAACATTAAGAATATTCCTGAAACCTTCAAGATGCTATATTAGCATCTGTGGTGACGTAAGACAAAATTGTGTTTATATCAAGAGAATATTAATATTAATAGTAGTGCAAAATCTGGTATTAAAGAAATAACAAACTATAACAATGTATAAGGTAGTGGAAATTTTAACAAATTAAATGATTTGGAGAGATATTTATTCTGAAATAATCTAATATTTAAAAGTTCTTAGAGGAGGATTTTTATTAATTCTGGGTATGCTAACAGGCCCAGGGATCTCCCTGAAAAACATCTTAATATACTAGGACTGAGTCTGTAGACTTGGCAATAAAGAGGAAGAATCAGCTAAATACTGCTCGCTGGATTATTCAGCCATCTTGATAGTTAGCAAGAGTGGATTGTAAAGCGTTTCTTGAGCTTTTGGACATGAGAGAGACAGACTCTAAAGAGTTTTTGGATTAGATGTAATCTCCAACTTATGGACAAATAGAGTCTGGGAATCAAAAAAAAAAAAAAAAAACTGAGATTGGAGTTCCATGGACTATTAAACTGCAACACGTAACTGTTGCATCTGGAGATGGCAGCCTCACTGTAAATAACTTAGAAAATCCATCACATGACAACGTAACCAACTTAGAAACCATAAACATACTTAACTCAAACATGGCAGATGTTATTAAAAACTATAGACACAAGAAAAAAGTGGGGTTCGCTCATAGCATCTCTGCTGATTTCCACGATAAGCGCCACATGACAGCTGGAGTGGCAGTCGTCTTTAAAAAAGCAGTTTGGGAAACCTAATACTGCCCATTGCATCACTAGACACATTTGGCTCTGCAGGATAGTCCGAATGGTGCTTCTGTGTATAGTTTAATAACCAAGAGTAGGTATTACAACAAACCAACTGCACAGGATTACAATGGCTGCCTTTTCTGACTTGGAAGCGAACTTCAAGAGTAGGGAACTGGATCACTTGGTATGTTCCCCAATTGGTTGTGTGCGTGATAGAGTAGATCTGTCACATTTTATATGCAACATAACAAAATTTCAACGTAAAACCAGGGCTAGAGTCACTATAGTCTCATGTCCTGAAGAGTCTTATCGGACCCTGAGAAATGGTATGTCTCATGAAAATTTTTTAGTACAAAATGAATAATCTGATATATGGAAACTCAAGAACTTCTTTCTCATCAGTTATTTTTAATAACACACAACCAATGATCATGCACCTGCTGACCAAGAAGATAAGGAACACAACCGTTCTTCACTAAATGTAACACCTCTCTGGCTCATGTTTCAACCAACTGTAGCAGCCTCGAAAACAAGTGCAAAAGTTATAGTGGTTCCAGGTGACCTCACATACAGTGAGGCACTAAAGCAGAGTATGAGTGAATGTGTATCAAGTGTTTCACCAGTTGTAATTAATGTAAATAAAAGTCAAGAAGTTTGTACGGTCAACGAGGAAGACCTGCTTGTAAATAATAGTTTTAAGATCTGAATGTTTAGTTGACTCATGTAATGATTCTGACAATGGTAGCCAAGAAGAATACAATAGGCCACAATCTAGTTTTTTTAGATTTGGGAAAAAACCGAGTAAAAAATAATGTAGTCCCCTCTAAGAATATTAAGATTAGTTCATTTCCTAAGGAATGTGAAAAAATGTAAAAATACTTTACCTCAATATTCAAGGGTCTCAGTAATAAGGTAACTATTTTGGATAGTTTCCTATCTGATTTAAATAATGCTTATATTGTTTGTCTGACTGAGCATTGGCTATGTTATAACGATATACTGTTTTCTTTTCCAACAGGGGTACCATTGTGCTGGAGCTTTCAATAGGTCCAACCATATTAGAGGGGGTTCTGTGGTGTTTGTCCATAACTCTTTGCAGACTAGAGTTTGTGGACATAAGTAGATATTGCTCGGAATTACACTTTGAGAGTTCTGCAACTTTTATCGATGAACTGAATATGATAGTAGTAGCTGTCTATCAATTCACCAGCTGGTGACTCCAATATCTTTTTGGATGCATTAGATAACTTACTACTTTTTCTTTCTAACTGGAAGGGATTACTCTGTGGTGGTCGGTGGTGATTTAAATTACAAATTTGACTTAACCACTAAAAATGGACCTGCCTTTGCACTACAAAATCTTCTAAGACAGCACAACTTCCTTTATCTGAACCGTAATGCCACAAGGGGCAAAAATTGCCTGGATAACGTTTTTATAAATAACAAAAATATTTCGAGTCATGTCTCCTGCAAAATTATGGATTTTCCTTATTCTGATCATAATGGTATCCTAGTAGACATAAATAAATTCCTAAAATATAACAGTGGTCCTCATAGCAGTGTCAATAATTTTAAAACTATTTTGCCTAAAAAATCATTAGATAGTATTGTAATAACACTAGCCTCATATGACTGGGATAAATTCATGACCCAGCATAAACAATGTGATGCAGTTACATTTTTCAATAATTTCTTTTCAACCATTATAAATGTATTATTTTATTTTAAAAACTAAAAAAATCAAATGGAAAAATTATAATATATCAGGAAATGAGTGGTATACCTCAGATTTGTCTGAAATGAAAAGTAATCTTATATACCTTCATAAAGTTGCAAAACATGATACCCAGTTATGGCAAAGTTTTTTAAATCTAAAAAAAAAATTACAGACAAGCTATTGCCTTAGCAAAGCAACGCCATAATGAACATTTTATAAATACAAGCAAAAATAAATGCAAGGCAGCCTGGAAAATTATTAATAGCAACAACTGTTTTTTTCCAATGCCAGTGATGATAAGCCTGGCATTAGTCCTGACGTTTTCAATCACTATTTCATAGACTCTGTCTCAATAATTAAAGCCAACTTAGACAATGCAACAATTTCTGCAAGTTATCTGTTAATAAAAAGTAATATCAATAAACCCTCTCAGTCTTTTCAGTGGCTAAAATAACATCAGATCATATTCTAAATTCAGTTCAAAAATATGAAAAACTCTGACAGCTGTGACGTTTTTTGTATGTCTAATAATATGATAAAGCAAATAACCCCTCACATTTTATCTCCATTGACACATTGCTTTAACCTTTGTCTAAAAGATAGTTATTTCCCCGAGGAGCTGAAAATTTCAAGAGTTTGTACGGTTTATAAAAAGGGACTCAAAAATAAACCAGAGAGCTACCGCCCGATATCCATTATTCCGATTCTTGGCAAACTGTTGGAGGCTCTAGTGCATAAGCAAATTAGCAATTTATCTCGAAACTAACAATCTTCTTAGCTCTGTGCAATTTGGATTTAGGAAAAATTGTTCCACTTTTCAAGCTCTAGATAAATTGTTGCGGGATGTGTCCCTGGCTTTGGAGGATAAGGCCTTTGCTCAAGCCACTATGTGTGACTTGAGCAGGGCTTTTGATTGTGTAAAACCATAATGATCTTATAAGGAAGTTAGCATATTACGGTTTTGGTCAAATGCCGATTTTATTTTTTGAGTCTTACCTTAATAAACAGAAAAACAAAAAGTTTGCATTGAGGAAAGCTGGTCTCATGAAGTAATCGTGAAGTACGGAGTCCCGCAAGGATCCATACTTGGACCTTTGCTGTTTTTGATTTGTATAAATGATCTGCCTGCTTCAATTACAGCTTCAACCATCCTTTATGCAGACGACACTACATTTTTAAATATTAGCAAAGATTTAAGTGAACTTAGTTTAATTTCAAAAAATTCTATTTCAGATGCTTCAAATTGGTTCACAAGCAATGGTTTTCTTATTGAATGAATCAAAAACGCACAATATTATTTTTCAGTACGAGGACAGTTGACAGTCGTAACTTAAACATTAGTCTCTCAGACAATGTAAAATTCTTAGGAGTATACATTGATAGAAACATGAACTGGGACTCTCATATTACGTATATTTCTTCTAAATTGTCAAGAGTAGTTTACCTCCTTAGGCGACTAACCTTTTCTGTTAGCACCGACTATGTCAAAACCGCCTACTTTGCATTTTTTCAATCAATACTTAGATATGGGCTGGTTGCATGGGGCAATGGTAGTAAGATCAATGACATACTGATCCTCCAAAAAAAAGGCCATAAGAATTATATCCAAATCATCTAGCTTAGAACACTGTAAACCGCTATTTAGATTACTAAACATTCAAACTGTCATAAACCTGTATCTATTTGATTTAATTCAATAATATTTTCCAAAATCCAAATTTAATAAAGCCCATTGGTGATACCCATTCGCACAATACAAGATGCAAGAATTTATCAAAAATAAAAATTTAATAGATTAAGTAAAACTTTAAAGAGTCATCAGGTACTTTCCCTGAAGGTATATAACCATCTGTCACATTTAATCCCAAAAGTTTGACAAAACACTTTTCTTAAAGAAATATTATTTATAGCTTTTGGAGAACCCATTCTACTCTGTAGAAGAATTTTTCTCCAATAAGTCTGTTTTGTTTTAATAAGATTGTTATGTTTTCAATACAGACCCATCGATGTAACTACAGTGGTACCATTGTTATTTACTGTATAGTTCTTTGAATTGCCAAAATAATGTAAATTATTATTAAATTACATTAAGTGCATTAATGCTGATATTGTTGATGTAACTGTGTTGAAACTTTTAACTTTTAACTATCTATGTTGGACTTGGCTACCAGAATGTGCTGTATTTATGACTTTGTCAATAATTATGAGATTTATACGACAATAAAGTGATTTTGATTTTTTTTTGATTTTGATTTGATTTGCACCCCACTAAAAAGTGGGGGGTTTTATAGATTACATCTGTTCATGTAATCTATAACATTAAATCACTCATGTCATTAGCAACTATTTTTAAAAGTGCAGTAGTAGTTCTGTGGTTGGAGCGAAAACCAGATTGAACACATTAAGTAAATGCTATATGACGATACATAATTTGAAAAACATCAAACTAAAAATATATTGAGAGATAAAAATTTAAAACCAAATGCAAACAGGATTTCGGATGAATGCAAATGTCATTTTTGTGTTATGGAAACTGAAACATTAATTCACTTCTTTTGTTTTCTCCTTTTCGGGTGTCCAAGAAAATTTAAGACATAAGATTATGCATTTATGTTTATGAAGAAATCAACAAAAACAGATTTCGCCTTATCTTCTGTGATATGTATATGATGTGTTGCTGCATTGGGTACAATTGCCAAAAATAGCTTCTCACGACTCAGTATCAAGGAACTAATATTAATCTATTGGTGTTAAATTCAATTTCTTTTTAGCACTGTGGAACCACAAACCAATTTTAAAAACGAAGACATCACTAATAAAAATGAACATTTTAGGCACAAACTGTACTCTAGTCTAAATTTTAAATAAAAACATCAACTATTCATTTAATTACCTTGGACATCCTGTTGAAGAATGTTCTGAAACAATGGAAAAAGAGCTTCTTCGAAACTTGCAACTGCTCCGACATTAGTTTTGCAGACTATCCTGTAAAAAATAGAAATAAAATCCCGATACATAAATTTTTGTACCTAAATTTAATATTCAATACACTTCTGTCATTGAGAATTAACATGTAAAAATGTGTTACTGACCATATAATGTTTAAGATTCCATAATGTATAAACCACGTTACCTAAAACAGTCAAGTTAATATTAACAAACAACTGGAAATGATTCAATTCTTACCTGATAGACAGGACAAGGGTCTCAAAGAGAAAATGGTTGAAGTGAGGTTTACTGGGATTCCTGGCGATGATTCCCAGCTTGTCAGTGAGTTTGGGTAAGAGTTCACCCAGGAAAGGAACCACTCTCTCCTGCAGTGTAGAGAAGGATCTCATGATTGTTTTCATGACATACTCATTCTCCTCTGATCCTGGCTGGTCGAGCCGCGAGAACAAGCCCGTAAGAAGCTCAGCAGCAAGTGGCGACAGGTCTTCGCTGCTCACACTGTATACACAAACACTCTTAGTTTAATTCCTTTTTGATTTTATAATATTTTAGTTAGGGTTTGACATAAACCAGATTAAATGTGTAATGTCACGTAATTAAAATTAATAATATTACTTAATTTAACCTTCAAATCTGAGGGTTCTACAAAAACCAGTTAAATTTGTGGATTCCTGTTCTCTGATGTCCTTTGGACTCAGAGCTCCTAGGATTGATTTCCTGGTTATATAAATAGCAGATTAGCCACATGTGGTCTGCTGATTCTTCTGCCTCTCCACAGAGCCTGCATTCATCATTTTGATTTAAATACACTTACATAAGATTTTTTCAAAGAGGACCATGTTCTGTTGGCATCCCAAGTACTCTTCTTGCTAAAATCTAGGAGTCTAGAAGACTCTTAACATACAGAGCGTTTTTGATTGGCTAAGTCCTTTCTCCAAGTCTCAGATCTCATCCTCTTTTCCGAAGCGTTTCATTTACAAGAGCTTTACTGTAGAAGGCTACTCCACAGCCTTAGTCTGGTCCTGACAAAAGGCTTTCAGAGCCTATCATGGCGAGGGCATTGCTGTTTCATTCCCAGAAATGGCTTCATGACCTGGCATCCAACCAATGACAACTGCTGGTTCCTCTTTGTCAGTTCCATCACAACATTCCTACATTCCCATACACCTTTTGAGTCAAAGGAGCAGGCATCAAGGTATAAAGCTACCTGACTGTCTGATAGTACTAGATATTCTGCACCTTTAGGTCTCTTCTGTGTGAGCCACCTGGTACAAGTTTCAATTGATATGATTTTTGCTTAGAAAACCGTGGCATATTTTCCTAAGGGGATTGTCAATCTGGCCCCTGGGCCATATACAACAAATCCTGCCCTGAAGCCCAGATGCGATCTGTCAAAAACTTAAGGACACCTTTAGTAGAGTATACCTCCCTTATAATTCATTTATCTCTACATTCTAAGTATACAAAATAAGGTTTTTCAAAGGAGTATTTCTTTATCATACATGTTAGTTAACAATTTGGCATCAGGAAATTAATTTAATATTGCATATAATCATGATAAATAATAATTTTCAAATCTGAATTAAATTAAAAGTGTTTGTTGAATTTACTTTAGTAATTTACTTATTGACTAAGCATTTAATTATTAATTATAAATACCTTTATACAAATATGGAACATGGTAAGCTGAAATCATACATATACACAATTCCTGTTATTTTGCTTTATATGCCTTTATATACACTGGGAAGTGTTAAGCTAAGCTTATTAACCACTAAAATTACATTTCCTTATTTGTTATTGTATGGTAATCAACAACATTAAACTACATTTGCAAGTAGAAAATACTCTAATGCACTTACATGGCTTTATCATTTTCCTTAATGAGAAGTATTTTATCAATTGCACAAGCAGCATATGTATGGACAACCACACTGTTGGCTTGCAAGTGTCTGACAAGTAACGGTAAAGATCCGACCACCACTTCTCTGGGTAACAAGCTGCGGAAAATCATCACATATTTTATGGCATCCGCCTTGAGCACAGGGACAGCGTTCACTGAAACAATAATTCATTCATAATTGGATTAAGATGTCTCTTCTAGCGAAAAGATGACTAAATGTATGCATTTAAATTTATGTGGCAAGAAAATTGTCTGTGCTAAGTTTTATTTCTATAATTTAAAAATAATTCACATAGTAACACACACAAAGATAAAAGCACTTTCTTGAATGCTAGACTACCTTGAAAAAATCTACACAGCCTTTTTTAATAGAAAATCGATATAATTTTTTTTCAGAAACTTGTCAATCAAATTATAAAACAATGCAAGAGCTTGTCAATTGTTTTGCTAGACTACATTAAGGCATTTAATTTCTTAGTCTAACTTCAGAAAGCTCCTGTCCTAGTAAATTGATGTTGATGGCTTATTAAAATGTCTATTAGAACGATTTGCTAGATCTACCATCAATTAGATTAGATAAAACTAAAAACAGTCATGTGTTTAAAAAAATTAAACTTATCAATAAGTTACCAGAAAAAGGATGGGATGTTACTTTAAGAAAAGTTTTAATTACCCTGGAAAAGTGGCTGAAAGTCTAATCTTTTTTACTCCATACTTGACTATATGGTCTGTGATATTAGTACTTTTAAGTTTTTCACTATGTTTTAATTTAGTTATTAGATAATTTATAATTTATTGTATACAGTTTATTGTCTTGTAAAATTTTCCTACTTGTGTTTATGCAATATTAATAATATTTTTCTCTCCTTCCAATATAGAAACGGCTTACATTACATTATAAAAATAATATGCTATATAATTTGTTGACTTCGCCTACTGCAAGATTTGTAATTGTGTGTTGTGTGTACCAACAACAAAAATATCTTGTATCTTTTTCCGGACACACACACACATTTTTGAATTCAGTAAATTAATAAGGCAAAAAGTCAATGTAGCTATATAGGGTATTCTAATAAAAGTGCGCAATTTTTTCAGGGTTGATAGAGGATGTGAATACAAACCTTATTTGTGCAATACACATGGGGTCGGAAATGTTTTGTTTCCGAGAAAATTGAGAATTTGTGAAACTCCTTATAGACAACATGTAGAGTTTCCTTCGAAGTTCGGCGAAAACAATGCAAAGCTGCTGAAACAAAACTTTATTTCCTTCGTAATAACACATTACAGAACCAAATAATGTGAAAAAGAATGTAAAAAGAAACTGTTACAGCAAATTATCTAAATTTCTCCTGTTTGTGAAGATACTGTACAAATTGTCAATATTATTTTTTTAAATTCTTGTTTGCAGAAAGTGGATCTTTTATTTTGTAATTAAGAAGAAAAAACATTTAGTTTCATATATTTTTTGGCCCAATTTCTAAAGGAACACTCCGTGTTTCAATTTTCTCAGAAACGGAACATCTGCAACCCCACGTATATTGGACAAAAAATGTTGGTATTCCCATCCTCTATCAGCCCTGAAAAGTGCGCACTTTTATCGGATCCAAGCTGATTTTTCAATGTCAAAGGTTATTAAGCTACTTAATCACACAGCAGTTTATTGTAGAGGTCACACCATACCATCAGGTTTCTGGAGTTCAGGCATTATATGCTGTGCACAAAAGTCAGGCAGTGAAACCAGAGATGATGTCTGTGTAATGCCGTGTTTTTGTGTTTGTCCTCTACTTGCCAATGAAGTAACCAAATAGAGGGCAGCATCTTTGGCTTTCCACGATGCAGGGTCTGCTGAATACTGTTGTAACATGGCCTGGAACAAATTTTAAAATATGTACGGTATAGCTCTCCAATATTTAATAGATATCTTAGTGTTATGCTAGTGTTTTTTTATTATTGACAAATACACAGTTAAAAGTATTTATAACTTCTTCAAAGTACAATTGTATTATGATAATATAATTTTGTATAATTTACAATCTTGAATAAATCAATTTATATTACAATTAATTACCAACAGAGTAGAGCAGGTAATGTTGATAACAATAATCACAGCAGAAAATTTGAAACTATGTGAATATAAACATTATTATTGGTAATGGACAAGTATAACCCTCTTAGTGATAGAAGCCGCTCTAGCGACGTTCAATTCGTTTAATATGAATGATAGATGTCGACGTTCAAACATGCCTTCGAAATCGTCATCGCTGCTCGGCTATCTTCGGTTAAAATCGGTCGTTATTTATTGCATTGTGTACAGAAACGTCTTCTCTTTCCTCTAGATCTGTCTCCAGATGAATTGTTAAAAGAATAAACAAATAGCTGGTATTTGTTACAACGTTGTTTGTGTTTTACTCGCAGTCGCTAACCTATGACTTGTGTTGGCATGTTTACCAGTGTTATATCGTTTATTCCGATCGTAATATGTTCGAAATGGCGGATGATTTACGTTGAGAAGATATTAGAAATGTTTTAGAAGAACAAATGAGTGATGGGAGTGACAGTGATATCAGTGCAGACAATTTTCCCGATGATTATAATTCAAATCCTGGTGCAGGCCATTCCCTCCAACGCTTACCAGGAAGACAAGAGCGGCTATGTATTGTATGTGGCCACACAAAAAAGGGGAAGATCGCGATTCTAGTGTCCAGGATGCAATTCTGGTGTTCATAGAGAGTGTTTCCATAAATTGGATCATTTTCGGAGACCAAAGTATCAAGGGAGGAAGAGAAAGCATGATAGTAGTAGTGCCTCTGAGTGAATCCAAGGGTTTCTTCCATGTACATAGTGTATAATATTTCCATCATGACAGTTTTTTTCAAGTAAAATATTGTGCGAGAACTATATATATATATATATATTATTTATCTTCATGAAATTTTGAAAAAAAATTGCTATCTTCAAATCTTTGTTTAGTAAGTTTTATACTATGCGGTTTTTGTGGTAAAAAAAAATTTTTTTCAAAAAACAGTTTTTTTAATTTTTGAGCAAGTTTTAAGGGATATGTGCAAAGGAAGGTAGTTTTATTTACTTTAAAATCGTTCTTTATGTTTTTATGAATATTTTGGTATATATAATATATTGTATTTTCAATAAAATTAATAATTTTTATTAATTTTTAAGAAACCCCCAGCGAAACACTCCAAATGCACCTATCATTCATAATAAACATATTCATCACTAGGAGGGTAATGGTACTTAAGGGTATAAAACTAACTTACTTTATGTAAATTGCTGTAAATTAATAAAAACATCTTAAAATGTAATATTTATATAAGCTTATATGGTGCAAGAAATTGTGTTAAAAACTTTGTGTACATTTTCTTGAATGTACAACCAACCCCCTTTGATAAGAAAATTTACAACATTAACATTTAATTACAAAATAAGTTTTTTTTTTTTTCAAGAAATAGTTTAATGTACTAATACAATTTTGCAAATCATTAAAAAGTTCTGCTCTAAAACAGCTTAATTTGAAATACCAATCTATGATGTATCCTATATTCTAGTTAGCCGTGCCATTTTCCTCACATTGGTTGATTTTTTTACCATTTTTCTTTGAAAACAGATTATTTTTCATGAAGTGTTTTTTTATAAAATTCTTATCTATTCATGTTGCTCCATTATATGTAAATCGGGATTGTTTGCTTGGATTGTGGATTTGCTCTAGTTAAAAACTATTCTGATTCTATTTTTAAGCTTTTGTTTACTCATTCAGTTTTTGATGCTTTTAAATATTTTTTTTGTGCAAATTAAATAAAATTAATAATAGAATATAGTATAATGTTTCTATCAAATTATATACTAACATATGAATCATAATACATAGGGGAGACTGGGGGAATTCCACGCACTTAAGGAAGAACAAATTTTTCTGACCATATTTTACCTGGAATAGTCTCCAAAATATATTCTCTAAAGGGTTACATTTATTATCTTCAATATAAAAATTATTCTAAGCTGTAAGTGTTATAGTTATAGAATGAACAATTTATAACTAATGCCTTGCATGTGCGCGGTATTCCCCATGACATGGTCTAATACCGCGCAGGGGTTGGGGTTATTTTGCACATGTATTTTTATAAGTGTTAAAAATAAAATTAAGCACCAAAAGTAGTTTGACATATTTTATTTACAAAACTAATGTTTACTTTTAGAAAAACTTAAACAAGTTCGGTGTTATAGTTGAGAATTATATTTTATAAAAATTATTTGCACAATTTTTTCCCCTTTGCTTCTTTTTTGATGCACATATCACATTCATAGTCTTCAGGACTATCCCAACCACTACACTCGGAGTGTGCCCAGAATCCACATTTAAAACATCGGAACCACTGTTCATTATTTCTTCCAAATTTGTCACAGAAAATACATTTTTCGTTATTTTTATCACTGAATGTCATATCTAAGTCGTCTAACTCATTGTCATCACACATTTCCTTCCATGATACGTCAGACTCTTCTGTTTCAGAAAGTTCTTGTTTTTGCTTTTTGTGTGGATGGTTAGGCTTGTCTTTTTTGTTAGTTTCTTAACTTCTTCCCTGGATGATTTGGTTGACAGTTTTTGTTTAGCTTCTTTTTTCTTTTGTCGGGCTTCTTTTTGCATTCTTTTCCTCATTTTGTTTCTTCTTTTTTTCCAAACTCATCTTGATGGGGGTGCTGGTAAGTATTTCCGAGTGCATTTTTTTATTTGTGTCCTTCTTGTTTCTATTTATATATTTTGGGATCGGAGCTAATTCCTTGAATAATACAGATTCAGTACAATTTGTTGAAGTAGAAGGAACTGGTGAAATAACATAACACGTGCCTCCTGTTAATGGTGCAGCTTCAGCACAATTGGTTGAAGTACAAACAACGGATGATGCAACAGAGTACGTGCTCTGTAGTTTTGTTGATATCCAAATTTTTATAAGCATTATATTTGGCACTGTAGTAATTTTATACTAGTTAAAAGGTATCAATTATAGGTATGATAAATTTAAAAACAGTTTTTTACGAACTAATTATAATTACACAAAGTTACAGTTATTATAGAAGGCATAATGTTATGGCGCAATGTTATATTAGTTAAGAACAATTATGAAACACTAGTGGTAACAAGATTATTCTTTGCCATGGTTGCGTATAAAATAAAAATAACAGTCAAATATAATTTTATAAACTATACAAAACTATGAATGAAGTAACAATTTGAAGTAGATAGCCCAGTAAATCAGTTAATAATAGAGGATTATAAATCTACACATAAACTATATACACAGCAGCTAATTTTCACGAGCAAGTATTTCCGCTTACAGTGACAGCTGGACCACTGACAGTATGGTAGAACTGATAAAACTAAAGCTTTGATTGTGAGATTGTCGCCATGTTTGATGAGTCACGTTGCATATTGTATCACAAGAAAACACTGAGGAAGCACTCTAACACATTCTGATGCAATTTTGTAAAACTAACATTTATATAATGTGTTGTTCTGAGATACAGTATGTTGCACTTAAAACATTTAGAGTTAGATTCTATCATTGATATATTCCGCTTACAGGGTACAAGGGGTTAATTAATAAAAGAAATCATAATATAAAATGTAAGCATTACCTGTACATACTGCCCAAATATTGTCATCATCTTCTCCTCAAAAAACCGGGAGAGAACTTTCACTAAATCACAAGCAGCTCTTCTTCTAGTATCTACATCAGAACCTTCAATATCTCTTCTGATATATTCTTCAGGGTTGTCTTCAAACAGTTCTTCATCAGAGGCTAAAAAATAAATTGAACCCTACGTATATCAGTTGATACATAAACCAATAGACAAACACAAATTATCAAAGGATATACCTTATATCAAAGCTCACAGAGTGGTGAGATAACGTACGAACTAGTTTAGAGATTGAGAATTAAGTTTTATTTGGTCTGAGGCAAATATACAGAAATAAAGTAGAGAAAAAAATTAATTTTGAGGCATAGATAATATATTTTATATACCAATCAAATGTTTTTGTATAATTTTATTCAGTATACTCAACATTTCAACACTATGTCTTAAAACTTGTTTTGAAGAACTTAATTGTGTAGTTTCATACAAGATTTTATTCAGTTTAGGAATGTAGTTTGGATATAAAACGTATTTATAACATAACCCCACTTACGTCTGAACTCCATGTTTGGTATGACAACCTTCTCACAAATGTTGCTAAGAACTGTGGGGTCCTCAAAAAGATGCCTGTGGTGGTTCCGGTCTGCGACTGTGGCCAGGAACTGCAGTGCATTGCTCACCAACTGGAAACAGTCACAAAATATTACACACCCGACACTGCACACTACCAGTTATGGAAAGTCTAGATTGGAATTTTACCATTCCTAATTGCTTCCTTACATTAAAAATCAACTATATTCATGAAAAATTGTCCAAATGTAATTTAAACTTGTAAATATTAAAAAATTGCCCAACTAGAGCATTAAAAAAATTGTTATATAAAAATTATGAGTTATTAATATTTTAAAACCTTGTAAGTTTGTAAAAAATCTAAAAAATAATGTTCATTGAGAATAATTAAAATTGGTTTACATGCCATGTAAAAAAAATATGTCATACAATGAGGTTACTGTACAAAAAATATTAAGCCCCTCTCTCCCTCAAATGGATGTGAGTAGGGAGGGGGGGGGGTAAGTAGGACATTAGGAAGTAAGGATTGAAGGTGTCAGTTGGAAGATACTAGTTCATTCTTATTGAATGACCTCCATCGGGATAAAGTCTGAGCTCAAGTACCTGAGTGTAATACTTGATAGGGTCCTGAACTGGGGACTACATCTGGAAAGGGTTGTTGCCAGAGGGAATTGGTCTTTGATGCAATGCAGACATGTCATAGGTGAATCTTGGGGACTTAAGCCGAGGCTTTTGAATTGGCTTTACGTCTCCATGGATAGACCTGCACTAATATCTGGTAGCCAAAAATGGAGGCCAGGATGGCGGTAGCTGGTCTCGCTAGCATCCAAAGGATGGCTTGCCTTGCTATCACTGGGGCCTCTCCAAGTGCGCCGGAGAGGCTTTAGACTGCTGTCTCAAATGCTCCCCTGGACATTATCATTAGGGCTACGGCCAGGAGTGTCTACTGTCTTCAGCAGGCAGGGCTTTGGTCGACCTTGGAGTGCAACAGGGGGCACTGTAAAATTAGCATCCTGATTCAGACAAGTGTACATGATCTCTGCTCAGATACCTCAAAGATTTTCCTTCGAAAAACCCATCAGGATCGTGATACCTCCTAGAGAGGCTTGGTCAGAGGGAAAGAAAAACTCTTCCACCAGCGGAGATTGATTGGTTTACAGATGGCTCTAAAACAAAAATTAGGGATTGTGGGATGTAGGGAGCTCGATAAGGGTGGTGAATTTCCTCAGGAGAACCTGATCAATTGTTTTCGACAGCTTGTAGAACTGCTGAAACTGTAAACTGGTTGACCCCATGGTATAATTCTGGAGTGCGCAAAAAGCCCTTGAGGTTTAAGTGCATGGCAATAAGCACTTGCATGGCAAGCCGCCCTTAGGAGTAGGGCTATTCCCTGGGTTTAGATTAGATCTTGCATAAACAATGTCAGCAACACAATATAAGAAAGTAGCCTTATTATATTGAAACAACAATTCAGATATTATTATTGGAGATTTCAAACAATAAAAACAGTAATTCCAAGAAAATCTATAGTACCTTAACAATTAAATGCCACCATACTTACTGCATCATACTTTGGTTGTTTGCCAGTACTTATCAACAAACTCCACACATCTGTTACAAAGGTCGGTAAATACTGTGTAAATTCTTCATCATATTTCTGGGCATACAGGGCCACATTATCACAAATTTGAGATTTAATCTGCTCCAAAAGCCCAGCTTCTTCATCTTCCTAAAAGAAAGAGTAACAAATAATGTTTGCATGTAAATAGCTTTGTGGATTAAATGTGCAATACAATCAATACTACAGTATGTTACATGTTTTGCTCTTTAATAAAATGTATTTGTAGTTTTCTATTATTCAGTAGCACTCTTTAATCATCTACCTACAGTTTTGAAACTCTAGTTCAGTTATTCTTTGTTTGAAGTTTATTTTTGGTTAGTTAAGTTAGCTTTACGGACACGTTTATGTTAAATTTTGCATGTTTGCCTAATTTAAGAAACTTGTATTTGGCTTCTATAAAACTGAAACATTAACATACACAAGAACTCCTGTTCTTGACTGTTGTTCTTATGACTGCAAGTCAAGAGAATCTTGTGTGACTGCAGTAGAGATGATGCCCTTATACCCAAAGGGCTTGGCTAAAGGTATTATGGCTCAGCCTATTACTAAATTCAATTCAGATTCCTTTATAGTATAATATAATTAATTTGTATGTTGAATAATGTCCTTAAGTCTATATTAATATACGCTTTCAGCTATGTTAAATGCTAAACTTTTCTAGGTCTTAAGAACAAAAAAATTTACAATAATATTAGTTAAATATATTTGTTTATAAGTGTTTTAATATGCACAAGACAAAGATCAGAAAATCATAGTAACCAATTAATTGTTTAAATCGGTTTCCTCCCAAGAAGGCAACTAGATCCTGAGAATACTGCTTGATTATAAATAAAGCTTTTGATTCTTTAGGACGTGGCTTAATATTTCAATATTTGAAGTTCTAGGACTCAAAGTAAAGCAAAAGACTGGCTTTAATCCTACTTAGCAGCAGTCAAGTGGTGGAAGTTAAATGTTCAGAAAACCGTGTGCTGAATACTGTAAAATCTGCTCCAAAAAAACTTTACGAGAGATGTTCCACAAGACTCCGTTTTAAGACAGCTTTTCATATTATTTACAAATGACCTTCCTCTTCAACTGGACAACATGTGTGTATACTTAATGTATGCTGACGATATCACTCTTGTAAGTGACAAGTCCATCGACTGATTAAAAGTAAAAGGTTAGAACCCATCTAAGCCTAGACAACACTTACCAATACTGTTGAAAAAATTACCTAGTTGCGAATATGACAGAAACAACCTGACAGAGTTTGCAAACAGAAAATAAGAGCTGAAATTCACATTGCAATACTGTAATACATATTGAAATTATTCTTTATTGTATAGAATGGACAATGTTTAACTAACGGTACAAGGTAGAGGACAATAATTATAATTCTAATGATTTACACAGTCTTATTTGTGATGATATGTAAAATGTAACTAAAAAACTGGATCAGAACAATATTACAAAATTGCTAGCATACTTACATCAGTTTTTAAACATGCAACCTCATTTGTGAGCAGGAAGTGAAGGTGATCCATCCAAATTGTCATATTGTCTTCTAAAAACTCAGGCAAATCCTAAAATTTAAGTAAAAAACAAATTACTATACATGTTTTGAAGGCCAAATGGGAAATAGGTAACAACCGTTAAATTTTCCCGGATAGTTATATTTGCTTTAAGGATTACTATATCAATGTTATTTAGTTGTAATTAGCAAATTGTAAGCATACATATGGTTTTATACTTAACACTATTGCTTGTAATCAACATAAAAACCAATCATGCACATCCTCTGTTAATTTTGTCCTGTTCCCCCAATGTAACAAAAATACTGCCAGGTATAAGATATGAAATTTATGAACGCTATAAATTGATTTGATTCAACATAATTATTACTTTTATTTCCAGTAATTAAATTTGACTGACAGCATCAATGGCTACCTTTGTATGTTATTAATTTCAATCCATTTAGCCCTATAGCTATAAGCGACAGTTAACATTTTCCAAAGGAACAGGCTAATTTTGGTTATCTTGCAGATGATTCATACTATAGTAAAATAAATTATTTTTAGACATAATTAAAAATGAGTTTATAAACTGTTTATTTTTATAAAATTTAATGGCAGATGCCACAGTAAATAAATCTATATTTTTTTATTTCCACACCAAAATATTCCACAGAGTTTAAAAATGTAGGTCTTTGTAATAAAAACTCGATTATTCTCCAAATGATATCTCTATTTTTAATTATTAACTCATTCGTACTGAAATACGAGTATGCTCGTAGCCCGATCGTGGAGCTCGAGATAAAAAAAAGGAGTAATCTCGTATTTTACTAAGGTTTTAAATTATGTGTTATTTCAATAAGTTTTATTTATAACCAAATTAAAATTATTAGAGCATAATAATACAATATGTTAATTTCATATTGGTGGTTAAAAATAAAATTACCAAAATAAAAAGTAGTGTGGCTTTTATCAACTGTTCTCTCAGCCAACATCTTGATGGCTTTGGCACCGGCTGTCTGCAGTACGTAATCAAGACTACACACTTCAAAAATATGTAAACAAAACTGCACTACATTTTATTTGAACTCTAAAAGTGGCAGGTGCCGAATATAAGGTGTGGTAGGCCCTTGTTCAAGTGGCAGCACTGGATATATGGTATGATTGTGCTGCATCGTAAGATTATTTTTGATTATGATAAAACTTATATGTTTGCAAAGAGGAAGACTCATACTTATCATTAATAGCGTGTTCTACTAGGTTTTACATTAATTTTAGGTACAGTTTATGATGGGTTTTGGTTATTCTTTATGAATTGAAAATAAGTGCATTCGGACATTTTCTTAACCCTTTGAGTGCCACAGCGTCGCTAATTTTGACGGTACAAAAAGTGCATAAAGTGCCAGCGTCGCCAATTTTGATGTTTCGTATTTTGATAATATTTTATATAGTACAAGATTATTTTGGCCAAATAATCAGACGGCTGTATTCAATAGGTTCCAAACTATCAATAAATACGAGTTTTATGTTCTTTCTCTACTATTTTATCTGCGAAACTTACGTTATTTGGGTACTTATCAAGAAGCCACTATTTTTGGACGAGTTTTCCTTATCGGGGACAAAATAAATTACAGTATTAAAAACAACTGACTTTATTTAACCTATTTTGGAATTTACAAGTTATTACGACAATCAATTAAATTAAAACTATAAGAACAACGTTTCATTATTCGAAAATGTCAGGTCATTCGTGTGTCTATTTGGAGATAGGAAGTATGACTCATCGAGTATTTGTCGATTCATTATGGAAGAAGGAACGTATAATGAAGTTTATTTTTATCTCTGATAGGGAAAACTCGTCCAAAAATAGTGGGCTGTGATAAGTACCTGTACGATGATTCTGTCTTCCAGTCACGCGACGTAGCGGACGAGTACCGTGTTGCATAACGGCCTTTCTTGTTGTTTATGTGCCGATAACCAAGCATTTGAGTAAATACAAAATAAAATAGTAACTTATACAGTATTTTACTGTATTTATTTACAAAAGTAATGTATGATTTGATTTGTGTTCAAGCGAAAAATGTGAATTTTCAGTGTAAATATTATTAGGGTTATTATTTAGTAAATGTAAACTTTTATGTAAATATGTTAGCAAGTATTTGTTTCTAAATCTACTAATCATATTTATTTGTGTTGTATTAATGTTTTATTAGATTTATTGGGAAAACTACATCATTACTAAGTAATTTCTAAACTCTGACAAATGAAGTACAGTTTATAAAATGCTGGTACCGGGCAGCATTTTTTTAATACATATAATGCCATGTTTTTAAAATTCTAGAATAAGATATTACACATGGGTTTTATTTAGAATCATATGGCCTTTATAATGGTATAAAGATAAAAAATCTTAAAAATACCGTATACACACAAATTAGGTCAAAACTTAACTTTTTATACAAAAGTAAAAATCTTTTTTTATAAATACTAAAATTTTTATATTTTCATAAATCAAATTTTATGTGTAACGATATGTATCATATTCTGCATTTAATAAGAAAAACAACAACAACAAAATGATGGAAATCTGTTTGGTAGTTATTTTACAACAGCCTTTTTCCCAAAAGCTTACAAATATGCGAAAAACAGCGTGGCACTTTATGAATATGCCTCCGGAAAATACCCGTGGCACTCAAAGGGTTAAATATACACAAAAAGGGTAATGTGTATTTTTAGTCATATAAAATTATATTATATTTTTGAAATCATCACTCAATTTTGGATAAAACGTATATAGAATTGATTCTTTGTGTACTTAAACTCGATGCCATAAACTTACGATAACAAAAACCATTTTCTATATAAAATATTTTTCTATATTCTTTTATGAAAAAAAGATAAATATAATATGTTAAGTTTAGAACACTGGTTATGATTGTAATATTGCTTAGAAAAATATATGAACAGTTGGCCTAAAATACCCTGCGACTAGAACAGAGAATTTACATTGCCACCTCTAGGGTTAATAAAAGCCACAATTTTAATTTGAATTCATTGTAAATATTAAAGTAATTCCACCAAAACCTACCTGAAAACTCAGTGAGTAGTATATTTTTGTGATCAACAACAGAGAGCTGTACGTGATCTTGAACTCAGCATCTGTTTTGGCATGTGTTTTAGTGAACTCCACTGTAGCCTAAAAATACATAAAATTGATCAATCAATACAAAGATGTTTTTTACACAAACCATCTTATAACAAAGTATTGTCTAATGATTTAATATTAAAAAAAGTAACAACACTCATAACATTATTCTTTGCTTAAAGTTCTTTAATAACGATGGAAGGTTTGAAAGAATAATAGGGATGGACATTTGCCACTACTATATGTTACAAAATGTATAACACAACATTTCAATGATTAAAATCTATCCTCTTCATCAGGGGATACAATTATTAGTTCATGAAAAAAGAAAATTAGGTATAAAAGTAGTTATTTGTGTACTGAAAGAAAGTAGTATTGTATTGTTGGTAAACTTGAACATAGTGTTTATATTACAATTAAAAGAGAAAAACGTGTAAACATTAAAAAACGAAACAATTTCCAAAAAATATAAATTGCTTGAATTCTGCAAATTTTTTCAGCACTTCAAATATTTCCCAATGTACCAATTATTTTTTAGGCTTTGACACATACTCGTCACAATATGCAAGTTTCATTTTGGAAATAGTAAAGTAATGTTGATTTAACTAACTTGTAATAAAACCATCAAGTCAGCTTATCTAAAGAGTTAGTCTTTTTTTCTTGTACTGTACCTCGCTTTCCCTTGACTAAATTAAAAAATCAATCCTAAAACCAATCAAGTCAAAACAACGTAAAGCTAAAGATAATTCAATTTTAATAACACCATTGTATTTTTTTAAAATAAATGACAACTAAAGAATATTGTCTAGTAAAGACCTATATGCAGCTAAGCAGTAACATGACTTGTCACGTTCAGTATTTAAAATCTAATTAAGGTTGTTGCTAGGAATAGTTATAAGAAAAGATTAATAATTGAAATTCCTAATTAGTTAAATGTGAATAACTAAACCAAACACTACTTACCACAAATAAATCAGTGAGCGGTTTTGCAAATTTGTCCAAAACAAATTTGATCTCTGTCCACAGAGCCTGAGATTTGAACTCAAATCTGTATCTCTTGAAAAGTGAATGAGCTGTATGAAGTACGCCATTTATGATGTGGAAATCCTCTGGAAAAACAGTAATTTTCATTAACGTAAATAAAAACAACATCCTTAAATTTGTTGATAACAATCATTACGAATTGTTTTGTTTATTCATCCAAAAATTAAGTAGTTGGCTAAGTTGGAGTTAATGTACACTTATATTGGGATTGAGAGTGACATTTACACAGAGTCTTTATTTGAAGTTTGTTTTTGGCAATAAAAGGTTTGTGAAGGAAACAAGATTTTACTGAGCATTTGCCATCGTTCAGTGAAGAAACTCAAAATGAACTCGTTAAATCATTTTAACGTCAAGATATAGTGTAATATAGGTGAAGAGAGTGTAGGTATAGGTGTCTCTGTTGTTGAAACAATGTAACAAGTTCATTTAGAGCTTCTCATCGCCAACTTTTTTTGGATCTCTTCAAATGAACATGACTCAAGTCAGATTTCAGGAGTCAAGTCTGTAACAGCGTCAGATCCCAGAAGCTGCACTGAGACAAAAGTAAAGTGGAGTTTAACTCAACATTCAAATTTATTCAACCCTTACAACCATAGCTACTTAATGTGTGTGTGTGTATCCAAATAGAAAATGTATGATATGATTAGAAAAGTGTAAACACGGAAAATTAAAAGACTGAGAGATCTAGTCTTTGGGTTACCATGTTTGGGAGAAAAAAATCTTATGAAAAATCATTGAGAACCATACTAAAAAATATGAGAAATAACAATACCTGGAGCGAAGAGATCTGATTATTAAGAGATAAAAGAAACAGACGATTTGAGACACCTGTTTTCTAGAGTTAGGAACAGAAATCAGAGAAAACAGATTTTGACAAATGGGGCACAGACAAAATTAATGAATACATACAGCTATAGTTGATCTTCATGAGCCAGACCAGACAGCCAAAATATCCAGGAAACAAAAATGTTAATAATTACAATAATTTACAAACTGTAATGCAATATTTGAATCGTTCATCAGACAGCTACCTAAATCAGCTAATTTACTTACGCTGGTTTCCTGTACAGAACATTAGGCAGAGATTGTGATACCGGCATGCCAGGTTAAGGTTGTTAAGCAAACAAGATCTGCGGCTGGTATGTCTGTGAAGAGGCGTGTACTCGAGTGCAAACTGATACAAGATGAAAGCTAATGGATTTACTAATTGGTATCTATAGTGTAGTTATTATTTCAAATATAGTTTACTAATTTAGATTAATTAGAAGTGGTAGGATGTTGAGGCTATTCCTCTGTTGTAAAACATTTCCGGGACTTTTGAACATTTTCTCCGGCACTGTATATATTGGCATTTCTATTTTTACATTTGACGTGCACTTATGAGTAATCTCAATTTATTTCTTTATATGTGTACATAGTAATGCTTTTATTTTGATTTAATTATTGAAAGTTTGTATTTTGAATGTGCTGCAACAAGACGGCACACCTGCCACATTGTGTTACCCCAAAACCGCAACGACTGTTTGTTATTCTTCATAAATCCTGTACTAACTGGACCTGGCTACACACCTTTCTTCCATTTCCACAAGAAGTTTATTGGAGATGGGTGGAATTTTGACTCCAAAAGACCACAATACATGTCTGTCTTTCCCTCTGTCTACTTTATGCCATATCATGATTACAGCTTAGGACTATATCCCTAAAATATACAAGGAAAACTTATATTGTGTAGAGAATACAATACACAGTAGGGCTGTTCTGTATTATTCTTACCTGATGCAAACTTTTCAACCATATCAGATATCAAATTTGGCCACTTTTCTGGAAAATCTGATTTGCCTATAATGGAAATGGCATCGCTCAGTTGCTTCTGTATTGCCTCGGGTGAGACCAGCATCATGTTGACAATAACTTGCTTGACTGCCTCTCTGTCATCTTGGTGAATTCTGTCATTTATATCTTCATTCTGTTGAGAAAAAGTGTTAATTGATCAAACACCTAACCGAATCGAGTATCGAATATTAATTTACATTTTTTACACAACTTAATGTTTGAAACAAATTTATGTGCTGCATGAAAACTGTCCAGTATACACAAGAATTTGACAATCTAGTATTTGGAAGAACTGGCATAAATCAGTAGAAAAAACCGTAACAAAGTATAGAAACATTTGTCTCATCCGTACATGTTAAAGACTACAAAATGTGCAAGGACATCTAAAAATGATATCTAGGACAAATATACTAAAGTAATATATAATACTATGACCATAAAGATTTTAAATGTAAAATTTTTAAAGATTGTTAAAATTTAATTCTTATTAATAATTAAGTAGGCTTATATGTCCTCAAAAAACTTTTTTAAACTAGGTTTATGGACACCTCTATATTATTAATAAGTACAAACTTACCACTTTCCAATTCCGTTTTACATAGTTTTTGAAAGCTACAGCTCCAGCTATTCGAATGGTGATGTCCACTTCTCCTTTACCTACCAGGTGAAGTAATAGCAAAGGATAGTTTTTGTTTCCTTCAACGGATTCAAGAAATTTCTCGGCTGTAAGAAACATTTTGTTGAGTGAGAAGATACAAGTATTCAACAATTCTTCTATGATATTTATCTCTTAGTAAGCCATTCCAAGCCCCTAAACTAATTGGTTAAAGTCTCGGGCAGCAGAATTTTATGGCAACAGAATTTCAAAACTTATTAACCGCTATGACAAGTGCCTACATTTAAATTGAGACTATTGTAATATCTAAGTATCATGTTCAATTTTATTACCTAAACTATGTTTCATTTATAGTACCAAAACATAGTCTTCTTTAGTTGCAATATTAAAAGGTTACTATTTAATTTATATCCATTCCAGTGCTACTTCATAAAATTGTATTCTTCTTTTACCATTCTATTAATATTTTTAGTTTGATTCACAAGAGTAATGTCACCGCTCAGAATACTGATTCACAAGAGTAATGTCATCGCTCAGAATACTGATACACAAGAGTAATGTCATCGCTCAGAATACTGATTCACAAGAGTAATGTCACCGCTCAGAATACTGATTCACAAGAGTAATGTCATCGCTCAGAATACTGATTCACAAGAGTAATGTCATCGCTCAGAATACTGATTCACAAGAGTAATGTCATCGCTCAGAATACTGATTCACAAGGCACATCAAGAGCAGTATTCTGTGCAGCAAATAAGACCAAGATTGGACTCTTGTGTGGGCAGAACTACTATATATTAAAAAACTATACACCATTACTGTTCTGTTTGTTGCAACATTAATGTATGGGAAACTAAATAAAATTGTTTGTTGTTTCAATTAGTTTTTCTAACAATAAAAACTTGCTTTCAAAATAATTATACAAAACATTTGAACACTAACTTTTTTTATCACAGCTTTGATTGTATCTGAATCGGAAGAAATACACATTGTTTTCATGTATAAACGGTGTCATTTCAAAAATTGGTTTATTTCACTTGCAATAATTATATTTAAATTTATTTTTAAAATAGGATTTTTGGGTTACATTTACAACAACACAGTCAGTTTTTCTATTATTGTGTTCAATTATAAAACCTAGAATTAAAGCAACACTTTGACAGTTAATCTCTTTTACGAATAACTTTCAGTTTGGTTTTAATGTTTATTTCTTGTCCTATTTAAACTCAACATTCTTCATATTTCCTTGTTGCAAGAATCTACTCCACTGGCAAAAAATATTCATGTATTCAAAACTAAGCAACCAGTGTACTAGGAGGTTAGAAACATAATTTACATAATGTATTGCAATTAAATTATTATACCTAAAATTTAGTTTCTTTAATATAATCTTTTGAAGCATAAAAATGCTCCTAGCAATGTCATGTTCATTTTAAAGTATGTTAACTTAAAATATCATATTATTGTTAACTCTGTGTTAATTCCTAAATCTTTCTAGTTAATAATCTACATTTTTCCAATCCAATACTTAAAGACCAGGGAAATTTAACCTTTACTTTTAAAGATATTAAAAAATATCTTTAGCTCAAAACATTATATATAGGCTTAAACTACACACAAAATATTACTACCATTTTATGCACCGTTTGTTTACTTGAGAAGAATTAGTTGTCACTGAGCCAGACTGAATAGTGTTGATACCTCGAGAGAAAACAGTGAATAAAGCTTAATAACAGTGCAAACTAAACTTACCTGGACGCCTGACATTGTTATCTGGACTAAGAGTCTGCTGAAGATACCGTGACAGTGTAATCAAATTTTCATCTGACAATTCCATTTTTCCTGGAAAAAATAACAACATTTTTACACACTTCATGTACATATGAGGCACATCCAGAAAGTAAGTGTACTCAATTTATGTAGGGTTCAAAAAAAATTTATTGAAACAAAAACATACTTGGTTACACTTGTACATATGTAAGTTATTTTTCGACATAGTCACCATCCCTCTCGATGCAAGTGGTGAGTCGCGGCATCAGTTTTTGTATGCCTGCCTCGAAGAAGTCTCCCGCCAGCTCTATCGCCCACTTCTCCACCTCTCCCTTAACCTCCTCATCCGTTGAAAACTTGTTTCCACTCATGTGCACCTTCAGGAAAGTGAAAAGATAGAAATCTAAAGTGGCCAGGTCAGGGGAATACGGGTGGTGGTTCAAAACATCCCATCCAAAAGAGTCCATGAGTTGCTTCGGGGCGTTGGCCATGTGAGGTCTGGCATTGTCATACAGCAGGCAGACTCCATTCGTCAACATGCCCCTCCTCTTATTCTGAATTGCCCTTTTCAATTTTTTTAGCATCTCACAGTACCTTTCCATGTTGATGGTCTCCCCGTGAGGCAGATATGTAATCAAAATTATGGTTCCAAAACATGGATGCCATGATTTTTTTGGCTGAAATTGTGGGTTTCAATTTCTTGGCAGAGGGTGACAAGATGTGATGCCATTGCTGAGACTGCCTCTTAGTTTCAAGCGTGTAGTGGGCAACCCAAGTTTTGTCTCCAGTAACAATAGAGTAGAGAAAATCACCAGCTTCGATTTCATAGTGTTCCAAAAACTCTTTGGAGCTCTGCACTCGATTCAACTTGTGCTGTTCTGTCAACTGTTTTGGGACCCACCTCGCAGAAAATTTCTGATATCCGAGAGTTTCTGTGATTGTTTTGTGTATCAGGGATCTAGAGATTTGAGGAAACATCACAGAAAGTTCATCTAAAGTCAGTCTGCGATCGCCACGGACCGCAATCTCGATATTTCCACAAGTTCGTCAGTCCCAATTGAAGGTCTTCCGCTCCTGTGATCGTCATGCATGGAAGTACGGCAATTTTAAAACTTGTGACATCACTTGTACACGCTCGTATGATTCATAGCTCCATTACCATAAACAGTTTTCACTTCATTATAAATTTCAACCGGAGCTTATCCCTTCACGAGGTAGCGAATGACGCCGCGAGGTGATACTTGGCGGGAGATACAATTGACATTATTTACGAAAGATGCTACTGCATCAAGAGTTTTTAACACACTAACCTCGGTTTGGTTTCGTTTTGAAGGGGAGGAGTCAGGCTACACAGCAGTGTTGCCAACATGTTGAAAAAGTATCCCCTACAGCTGTGAGAGTACCAGTACACTTACTTTCTGGACGTGCCTTGTATGAGAATAATGATTTCATGTTTCAGTGCTTCAGCCTAGGAGGAGGAAATAACCCCGTCCGACACTCATTCGGAAGAGTAGGCAGAGCTGTGTAGCATTATTACAACCACAAGTACAAAAAAAAGGAAATTTGTTTTCAAAATTTAGTTATAAATTAGATTTTTATTTACTATACTTTACTTCTAAAATTGCAATGTTTTTGAATATACCTTTGGTTAAATTTTTATTTTTTTACTTATTATTTTGTGAAGACTTTGAACTGCACAATAAATGCAATTTGGGCCTAAATGTAAATATTTATTTTAAATTATATTAATTAAATTGAGTTTTTAGAAGGTTATGAAACTTATAAACACATTATTACGCATATTTTTAGTGCAAATTGATTTTAAATATGTATAAACTATAAGTTTTGCATTTTAACATATATTTTTTAAATTAATAACAGATAATTAACAGATAAATCCTACTCAACGTTTAAATTTGATAAGAATTCGCAGTTTCAGTATACGTTATCTGTCATTATAAGGAAAGTATTTTTAAAAACAAGTGGTAGACATGCTTGAATACCCTAGAGCAAAGGTAGGAACACAATAGCGTACTATTTCAATGAAACAACATTGTGAAAATAGTATTTTTTGTGTGCCATTTCTCAACCATCTAGGACAAAATCCAAATTTAAATAAAAATAATTTTAGTTATTACGACAGTTACTGATAGGTGTAATGTGTCATAACTTCCTATATGAAATTTTTAGATTTTACAAGTTTAAAATATTGTAAATTTGAACTGTTAAAAAAATTAGAAATGTGCTGAAAAGTGACAACTGTAACATATTTTCTGAAAAAAGAGTACTTCTTTGATAATCTTGGATAAAAATTTGGATTTGCTAAATGAGGTAAAATAAAAAAAGCAATTGTGTGCCTGATGAGGTACACAATAATCTAAGGTATTTATTTAAACACAGGATCACATTTAACAAACCTCTAAGGCAAGCAAACAATAAAAACGCAGTTATGAAATACATAGCAAAGTGTACCCCATCAGGCACATAACACGCTTTACGAAGGCTCGAGTTGTAAAAGATCGAATATACACATACTGAACGTGTTAAAAATTATATTCCTGAATTCTTAGAGGTCGAAATATAGATTTTCATTTAAACGAAGAAGGTACGGGGAGACTTTAATAAGCAGCCTACTCTCATTATTCGATTGCTGTTATCGAACAATTCGATATACTATCCCACTTCGATATGTAAAAATGACATACAATAAGAGTTATAAATAACCGTAACAAGAAGAATCTCGTACATTACAATTTAAAAAACATAAATTTAACAATAACATTACAAAACCAACTATGGCCTAGACTTAGATATCAAAGAAACCTTACAATATTACAAATTGCCCAGCTTGATATCAACGAGTAACCGATTCTGTGAAATGGAGGAAAGAATTCTCCCCATGGGTTACTAGGCCCCAAATCCAGATGTTGAAGTCACTTAAACAGTCACTTGTGAGAAATATCTCACATATTTTCTTCATATTCAGATCATCGCTATTTTCAAAATTACAACTATTAGTTACTTCTTGCTGTTTATTGTTTACATTAAAATTACTATAACTAATAAATTGAATCATATGCTAAGTTAAATCAATTGTAATATCGAATTATTCCTTCGGATAAACACAATCGAACCATTCGATAATAGCAATCGAACAACGAGTGTAGGCTGCTTATTAAAGTCTACTCGAAGGAAGGTTTCTCGGTTCAGCCGCTATACATTGCAGATGCGTGCTCTGCCTCATCCTATACACAGATTTATAGTGCAAATTGTACATTGAAATGTATTTTTACAGTATACTTGATAAACGCCTAAAGACGACCTACCACTTGAGGAGTTTCACCAACTGTCAGTTAAACGATTAAACGTAATACTGTCTTGTTGAAGAGAAGGACTTTTTATTGCAATAAGTTGACAACATTAAAATAATGATTTACCGGTACCACTCTGGCCAATAATTTCATGCTTACCACACCCCCTAAAACCCTGCGTACGTTTTCTCTATAGAAAGTGCAGAATTAAGTAATAATGTTTAAAAAAAAGTAATTGCAACTCTCGTGATTAACCGAATTATAGCGATTTTGTTTTAGGCGAGTTGCAGTTCGCTCTTCGAGCTCACTTCTTGAGTTCAAACCCAATTACTTCATGTTTTAGACTTCCAGTCTACTATTCTTTGCCTTTTCTGACTACAGCTGCACTGTCGAGCCAAGAATGCTGACGCCCGCGTTTATGAGTCGAGTTCATCGTAAAGGGAAGTTATTTTTAAAGTTTTAGTAATTAATTTCGAAGGTGCAATCCTTAGAACATTGGAATATTTAGACCCGTCCCAAGGTATCATATTTTAGTTCATTCATACTCTATTTAGCAGCAACGTGGCAATACTTTCTATTTTATTTTACCAATCAGAAGTGGTGCTTTTATGTTTATTTGCCAATATTAAACATAGGCCTATACGTAAACTTCGAATTTCTAGTTCATTACTATGACCTCAGTGGTATCCAACCCCATGTGGATTGTCCATTCGGTACAATTTACTCAGATACTCAAGGTTTAGGACTGAATAGAATAAATTTCATGATAGTTACAGATTTGGATGAATCTGATAGTGAACTACCATGTCATCTTAGAGCTAGGCATAAGTAACAAGGCCATAGAGTGATAACTAATATATCTCTGCCTAACGATATATGTAGTAGATAAGAGTAGCCCTGCAGAAGACTGAGTATGAATATAACAGTGATTCATCATTAATCTTTAACAAGCAACAAGGCTCTAGAGTACGGTAATAGTAGCTCTGCGGAAGACTGAGGATGAATCTCGGTGGGTAGAAGTAAATGGAACCAATCATTTTTTGTTTAAAGATATTAACAATGGATTATTTGAAAGCACAATATGATTTGGACATTTGACATTTTTATATGAAATTACAAGAATTTCCACAATCCTAATATACTTTCAAAAAATAATTTGGTCTCAAATGGGAATGAGTTTTCTTTTTAAAGTAGTATGGTAGCCTACATATAATATTAAAGCAGTTGTCAAAATGGTGCACTGTACTGGAATGCTGGCTGCTTTATTGAGAATTATGAGTTTTCTATAATCATTCAATACAAAAATAGTTTTATTTGCTAAACTGATTGATTATGCATTATTTAATATCAATTTACAGGAACCACTACACTGTAATAATTGAATTTTCTTTCACTGTATCTATTCCATTTCATATTCAATTTATATTTACAGGTTTAATATAGTAAAATATAACAACTTATTTGTCTTCAGTAAATAACAATTCTCAATGAATTTAGTTGTTTCACATAATAATTTCTAGATGTATGTAACACTAATATCACATAAATGGCGAGGGCAGCAAATAACACATGCAAACAAAGTAAAATCATTTGTATAGTATTTGAGTAATGGCTGCAACAACAAGGGCGATGTAGATATATTATTTGTCACAAGCTGTCAGATACTTTTATCTTTAAAAATAGTAAAACGTAACTTTTTTTGTTGGTTATATGATAAATACACATGGTCTAGACAGGGTAAATGTGAAATTAGACATAGGTGGCCAAAAACAAGTTTAGCGTTATTATATTGCTATCGTCCACCTAAACCAAATAATACAAAGTTTCAAGGGTTGACAATGACAAATAATAAAGTTATAGAACATTAAAAGTTGGACTACATTTTTTGCAAGGAGTAATATTCCCTTGTTCTACATCTGAGCTGGACGGTCATATGGTCTTGTTGTGATCGTGAAACAATCTCGTATTTCTCATATTGGTTGCTGTTGACTTCTGCCGTTACGCCATCTTTGGATACGTAAAATAACAATAACTTATGTGATACAACAAGCAAAAGACCTTCTGAGAATAAAAATCCATATCGGGTAAACACAAGTGCCTACGGCTATCAGTGTCGTCTATGGCAGCACCTTTCGTGTCCCACGCTGATGGGGACATATTATGGAAAACATCCCTCAAGGTAGTTCAGATTAGTAAAAGATCAAATTTTAGATGGTCCGATCATAAATGCCTCTAGCCATTACTGCTAGTTCGGAAACAAGACTTGACAAAGCAAAAAATATACTAAATTCACCTAATTTCCTACTACACTGCAAGAAAAGTAGTTTATCTTTTAATGTTTTAAAATTCATTATTTGTCATTTTCATCCCCTAAAACCTTACATTATTTTGTTCAGGAAGACGATTGCAATATATTAATAATGCGAATCTTGTTATTGATGTGGATAAAAATAAATTTGAAAAAAATACGAAAAACAATTATCCAAGTATTATACTTTCTACAAACAAATAAACACTGCAAAAGCAAAAATAAATTTAATAAATAAGCAAAACTAACATAACCATAACTTGTGATTACATAAAAATTTATTTTCTCTATTTTAAAATAATATATATGGTTACAAGATGAACTCATACTCTCACTCTAAAAACATAGGATGACGAATTAAAAAGGAATAAATTTCCTAATATTTTAATTGCTTTCTTAAGCCACACTAAATAACTTTAAAAATAATTGACAAGTTTTGAGTTAACACACCACGGTAAAGTAATGGACGCCATGGTTATCTATGAGGTAGTAAAGGCTCCATGAGACGATTGTGCTGTATTAAGCTGTCCTGACCACAGAACACTCAGATAAGCTATCGGACGCATGAGACTCTGAAAATCATAGATACCAAGCAAAAAAATTTTTAATCAGGTTTTTAAAGGCACGGTGTTCTGCGAGCATGAATATGCAGGAATCGTGTGCAGTAGTTCACTCTTCTAACTGCAAACACAGTGTAGCGATAATGAAAGGCAACTATTCACACTGCCTCGCCACCCTGCTACTTTCACTCACTATTAATAGTCTATTAATAGTACAGTCTGCCAGTGCTTCTTCAACCTGAATTAGGGTGAATTGATATATTGACTCTTTCGTGTTCCTTAGTGTTTCAATTATCATGTGCAATAGCATTGAGTTCTAAGATAAAACATGTAGAGTTTTCGTTTGCTGATAAAATTAAAATAATCAAAAAGGTGTCTAGAGTTAACATGTAACCGAGGTGTACGAAGTGTGAGAACATCAACAATATCGGACATTAAGAAATCCTCCATTTTGAACTGGAATACGTCCTCGAGAATGAAAATGGGGTATTTGTCACATTAATGGCTGGAGTGGCAAAATACGAGTTTCGCGTTATTAACTTATTGGAATCTTCCTACAGAACAAAACAATATAAGGTTTGACGGGGTGGAAATAAGAAATAACGAAGTTCTAGAACATCACAAATGAAACAACTGTTCAAGCGCGCAGTAATATTTCCATGTTCTACATCCACATCGGGCATCACGTGACCTTTTGTGACCATTATTTAACCCTAGAACTGTTAATCGACATAATTATGTTCGGTTAATGCCGCTTTTGTGGTGTTAACCGTCAAAATTTTGTCGGTCAAACATTCCCTCGTATAATTACTTTTTATAATATACTCCGGTAACGTATCGATATAATTCATGCACCATTGGATTCGGGAAGAAAAATGCTAAGGAACAGATGAGTTTTATTCCTCTTTGTATTATGGTTATGACGTAGCAAGCTTGTTATTTTGAACGTAAAAGAAAACGCGACGCCGTTTGTTGTGACCGCCATATTGCCGCTGCCGTTCTGTATCACTTTCGTGCTGAGCTGTGGATATTTGTAAGTTTTAATAGTTTTACGCGTGTTTTTAGTGTCGTATTTAATGTGTAGTGTGTTGTTTGATGTCGTAGTAGTGTAAACATATATATTTTAGAATAAATCAATTTCTATTTACTGAAATATGTTTGAGAAATTACCGGCTTTGTGTAGGCTATGGCAAAATGACTTGGCTAAAATTCATTTCACATAGTTTGTTATTGTTTTCACTTACTAAACGTTATTTATAGCACTCTTTTAGCTCTGAAGTAACTGTTTATTTGTGGTAAATAGATAGTTTTTCACAATAAAATATATATTTCCTGTAATTTCTTTGGTTATATATAATAACTGTTTGGGTTATTCTATATTTTTTCAATATCTTTAGTTATATTTATAGTTTTCTAACTACATAATATTTCCTATTACTTATAAACCATAAATTTATAAATTTTGATATAGTACAAGCTTTAGAAACTATTTTATATTTTGCTGAATGAAAATTTTTCGCAAAATTTTTGAATAATGGCAAAATTTAACTTTTTTTACTTTTCAAAAAATAATTTATGGTAATTATTTCATTACTAATGTATATTCTATTTTATTCTAAGTAATAAAATATGCAAAACAACATGTATTCATAGATAAATGTATTAGCAAAACTTGTTTTACCAAAGTCTTACGTGTGTGTACACCCGATTTTCAGAATTTATACGCATCGCTGCTTTTTGTTCTATAGCTTTATGATGCTTTCATAAATGTGTATAATGTTTATGTTTTTCTGAAACTAGATAAAATTTGACACAGAATGGCTATCTCACTTATAAATATTTCTCACTATAACTTCATTTGCTAGGTATGGTCCCCCCCAAATTTAAGAAATATTTTTCGTAAATTTTATATTTGATTAAAAAAAGTGTTTATTAGAAAATTTTTGATGGTTAACTTTACAATATAGTGCAATTCTACGTTTAATTCTGAACACAAAAATATATACTCTTATTTATATTGCTTTTATTTTATATTTTTAATAATTTTTTTAAAAAAAACCTTGCGCGAAGCTCCAAAACAGCCCGACACTACAGGATGAAATGCCAGTTCTAGGGTTAAGCTCGTGATGACGTCATCGGATGCCACACCATCTTTGCAAACGTAAATGAAAAATAATACTGAAATGAGCAGAATTTTGATCCAAATGAACAATTTTATTCTTAAATTTCAAGCTACAAATTAATTAGTTGTTATCGAGTTAAGAAGAGTGCTTCCGACCATCAGTGCGGGCTTCGGCAGCACCTTTGGCGCCAAAGAAAGAAAGACATCCTCGAGATAGTAGGCCTACCTATCAGTAAAATATCAAATTCTAGAGGGGCTGATCAGAAATATAAATTGAATTGTAATGGAAAGGCAATTATGCACCGTGTAGAAAACTTAATAAATCATGAATACCCTTAATATGAAAATATATATATAGATGGACATTAATAGAGAACATTTACCATTAGTGTGTTCCACAGAATGTACAGAAACGAAATAATCTCGTTTCGGACGAAACGTAAACTCTTAACATGCTTGACAAAACACTCTGACACACCAATTCAATATGATTGGTCAATAGTGGATGGTTGATCCATGATCGTCATGCACTCACCCGATAGAAACTACAGTACACGATATCTAGTGAAGCACTGACTTCTGCCCCGGAGCGTTTAGATAACAGATACGCTATCAGTCCCAGCCGCAGATAATATTTGCAACATACCAGTTCACTACGATTGGTCAAACTAGTGGATGGTTGATCCATGATTGTCACGCACTCACTCAATCCAACCTACAGTACACGTTATCTCTGACTTCTGCCCCAGAGCGCTCAGATAACAGATACGCCATCAGTCCCACCCGTAGATAATATTTACAGACATCCAGACACAGTACACAAACAGAACATTAAAACATTAAGAACTTTAATATTTATGTATATACCCTCTAAAATAATGTATTTGTCATTTGCACCCCCTAAAACCATATATATTTTTTGTTCAGGAGGATGAGCAGAATACGTTGATAACGTCAAATTCGTGATTTGCAAGGTCAGCCTTTAATCTTATAATTTCCGAAAATGGAAATATTGGCAAAGCGGAATTGATTTACAGCAGCAAAACAGCTGACTAGCCTGGTATGTTCAAAAAATAAATGATTTTACTGTGATTTAGTATCATTTGTCAATATTATGCAATATAAACTGATATTGTTTATTATAATAAATACCATAAATATTCTTTGTGTTTTGTTTATTCCCAAAAAAACAGCCTTTTTTTTCGAGACGAATGAATTCAACTATCCGGATTGGGTCCAGTCCCAATTAATCCAGATAATTGGTGTTTCACTGTATTTGAAATACCTCTAACGTAATTCTGTTTGACATTTTGGTCTCGGTAGTTTAATCATGAGTATCAATGCTTCGAATGTGATAGTAGCTGCTTATTATAATGCAGCTCCATATCTATGTTGTTAGAATAACTGAGAAGTTGGCCTCAACATTTGGAGTTAAGTGCTGCTACACAATAACAGATTACTCAGTTACAGATTACATACTTAGTTTAACTGAGTTTGCTCCAATGCCAATATGCATTTACACAGGCCATTTAGACAATTTACAAAATAGAGCCAGTAACTGTCAAATTTATAGCTTGACAGCTATCATTTAGCCATTTGTAATGATTGGCACATAAAATTTATATCAATTATATGTGGAATGTTTTTACATACCATGCTTTTTCCTAAGTGCATCTAATAGTTTATTGGAAACAATCTATTATACTAGACGTATTAGTATTATATACGAATATATAATACCATAAAATAGAATTGAGACCTTACATCGGTAAGCCTATTTCGAGGGAACAGGTTATCATTACCGGTTACAAACCGGCATGGATACAACTGACAACATCACACAGAAAAACTAATTTATTAAATATAAATACATTTTGATACTATGAATAAAACACACTTACCTAAATAAAAATTCAAGCTAAATAAATATGTTTATCTACCTAAGATAATATAACAACGCGATAAACAATAACATCTAAATTACACCAGACTCAAGTAACGAACTTTTGATCCAGAAAACAGTTCTCTCTCCCTGCCTCCCACCAAATTCATCAATCCCACCGAGCAATTTACTCCAAAGAGTATAGAACTTTTTTATAATTTGATTTATATTTAAAATCTATTCAATAAAATATGAACGCCAAGTAAATATAATACATAAGGAAAACATTAGTTGATTAGCGTCCAAAGACCATAAACAACATAAAGAGCTTAAAAGCGATCGCTTAAATCAAGTTGTTTCTTTTAAATCTATACACATACTCACTATTGCACAGTAAATTCAAAGCAAGATGACTTTGATGTCATTCAAGCTTAATTATGTAGCTTAAATTAAACTTTGATATTTCCTCTTCTACATATACAGTGTATCTGTGAATCACCGCATTTCTTCTCGTTCTCAGCACTTCGAATTGGAAACGTTGAAATATTTTCAAATTTGATAAGAATGCAGTGCCGCATAGTTGAATCCTATGTGTAACAATATGTTTCAAAACTACTTTGCTCAGTATTTTATTTTTAGGAGAGATATGTTATTTTTCTCCAAACAGCCAATACATTTTTGAAAACTTTGTATTTAGCTGCAGCAGTTTGTTCCACATGTGGGTTCGCTACGTGAGTTCCTATGTATCGTAGGAATTGGTGGGGCTTGTAGGTATGTATGAATAAAACTGAAGCTGTGGTTTGTCAGGTTTCGGAATAACAACTATTTCCACTATCTTCCATTGAGATGGAATGTATAATCAAATCTTATAACGGCATGAAACAATATTTAGGGAAACAATTCCCTTTCCTTGGGAGCAGTTAACAAAATGCCTGTAATGAGAATATAACCGTGAACGTCTTTTAGAGATCAGCTCTATGAATATTTGTTTTATCAATGTAAAACAAAGAACAAGCGTAATGCTGTGTGTGTGTGTGTGCTTTGAATTTTGATAGATTCTTAGCAAGCGTCGTTTCTCGGCAAGCTTTTGCTAAATGAATAATTGGAAACAAAATGTATAATTAACTTTGCTAACAGTTTTTAATTTTTAGCTTAGGAGTTAATAACGAGGCAGAAGACTGTATGGAAGAAGTAAACAGGTATGGCATTTTCGGATGTTAAGGTAATCTTCAGCCTTAGAATACCACTCAATAAGTCCCGAAATTGGTTCCAGTTAGAACCTTTATTTGGCAGTGTAAGAGGCTTTTCCTTTAACATGATTATACGAGTATTTGAGCTTATGGTCAATATCAAGGGCAAATAATCCGATGAAAGATCACGTGATGAAGTGATATCCGTATGTTTTTCTGAAACTCCTCTGGTCACAAAAAAAATCAAAAACATCTGATATTTTGTTTAATCTATTGGCCCGTACGTTAAACATCCAGTTGATAAATAATTAAGATCATAATAATATATACATTTAATCAGACTTCATTCTTTAGGACTTACTAGCCTAGAATCCCACATTACATTAACATGTTTTTTTTTTTAATTTACTGTACTTCGCATTTGTCTTCCGCCAAGAAGCGATAACTTAGAGAGATGAAAAAATGATAAAGCCGTTGTTTTCAAATGTTAAACTATGAGGACAATAGAGTGGGTAAATAATCAATGTACCCATTCAATCTTCCATCACAACACTGGTAGTTTGAATATAATTTTGCTGAAAATTTTGAAGCTCGAGATGTTTGATAGTTTTCTTAATAAGCACAGTACTTCCACCGTGAGTGGTGCTATCGGGATGGTTAGTGATATAAACAACAGACTTAGGAATTTAAAGTAATTCGTGTCTGTGAAATGGGCTTCATATACAAACATGATATAAATTGTACGCGTGGAAATAAAAATCTTAATACCTGTACTATGGTGGGCCAAGCCATTGGCATTCCAGAGACTAATCCTATAAAAATTATTCATTTTAATTTTTCAATAACTTTTGTCAGTAGGTTAACGAATGTGCCTATTTGTGGGACTGGTTGGGACATGTGCATTTTAAGTTTCTCTAAAAAACCTGTCGAATATTTGATTAAAATTAATATTTTCTTCGAACTTAGAAATACCCGATGTTATCCCAGCATGTGACAGGGATGATGCAAGTATTGTAGTAGACTCAGGAACCTGTGATAACTATGGAATTAGACCTTGGGCAAATTTATCAGCCTTACCATTGTCTGGTGATGAAGTACCATGTGCTTTCTTAGTACTTGGTTTTAGATGTGGAAATACATTATTTTTTATGTTCTTATATATAGAGCATCCTTTGTAATTTTATAGGTGCTCACCACCTTAATACACATTTGTGAGGGCATTCGTAGATTTTTCACAACTAGTAGTGTCATGTTCACATCCACATTTTTCACAACAGTTTAGATACAAGCAGTAAGATTTAGTACGCCCATTGATACCTCTGGCACTTTTTACATTGTTCCACATTATTACGTTTATGTGGAGGTTCAAATACAACTTTGGCATTCAGTAAGACGTACTGGACGTTGAAAATATCCTTATTGGTACGCACAGTATTATATTTGTACGAATAGAAGTTACTCGTTCCATTACTTTTTCAATGCTTGCAAAAATTCTCTTTTCATTGGAAATGTTGGGGACAAATGTAGGAGAAGGTGTTATTTTTTATAGTTACTACGCTTCTCCTGTTGAATACAGGTATTTCCTGTTATTATTCCTGTAGTATTTTCCCACTTTATAAAAGAAGGTATCAATTGTTACAAAAAACAGCCCTTGCAAAAGAATAACGAACTGTGCTGTCAGCGTACCGGAAGTGGAAGTTTATAATATTATTAAGACTACATTTTTAAATATCATCTTTGATTATTTATCATATTGGCTGCATTTATACTGGCGAGTAAAGTTGTGAAAGAACATACGCAACTTATGGCACATATTGTGAACAAGGATAAGCAATTTCTATCTCGAGCACTGTCGCAAATATTTGTGACAACTGCAGTCACTAGTTGTTAGAACAGTTAGTGCAAACTCTGTTCACACACGACAGTAATATCTCGGCAACGGTTGTAATTGAAATGTTAGTGTCCCACACTTCTCTACAAGTTGTTGCCAACAACTGGCCAACAGTAGTCGCGGTACAGATACATTTACACAAGACAGTTTTACTGTTCTACGCTGTTCTCCAATTCTCGTGGGCTAATGTCCAACCATGTTTGTGACAGCACTCGTGAGACCTCTTGCGCCTGTTTGGACTAGTAATTTTTACTGTTGGATAAAAAACTTACGTAACTTCTTTCCATTGTAAAAGCAACTTAAAGACACTTTCGAAGAAGCTGGCATAATTTATATTTTATACAAGTTAGCTGCGTAGTTTATAATTTTGCCTCACTCTCGTCCTCACATATAAAAGTTTTACATAGTGAAAGATTAAATGCTAAACTTTTATATACCAATAGTTAAACAAGTATTCTTTACATTTGAAATTCGTCTACAAAAGTTGGTCTAATCGTTATGTTAGTAAAATAAAATTGTAAATATCCGTATTTAACTTTATTATTAATTAACAACATTATTATTCTATATTAATACAGCTAAATTATAAATGTTCATTACACGTTTTAGATCTATTTCACTTTATTTATGTAATTCATTGGCATCCCATATGCAAGGCGAAGTGAACTTGGCTTTATTAAGCAAACGTTTTTACTGTAACAAAGAAGAAACCTTACATCAATATGAGGATTTGTAGAGAAATTGTGTTCGGTAAAGATAGTTCTGTTCGGTCACGCAAAGATAGTTCTACATTAAGTTAGGTTAATTTAGCACACTCTCTACGTCATCAAATAGTACTCTGTACCGAAAAAGTTTTACCGCTCGCCAGTTTCTCCCACACCTACGTGGCCTGAGTTGTTGGCATTTCAGAGAGGTCACTCAACAACATTTCATTCAACACGAATCTAGACAATAAGGTCTAGACAATGGCCTGTTCTATAAGCTCCTTGACACACCGTTGCAGAAAACGCCGTACGTTCTAAAGTCGCATCTGGCTGGCATATCTTTCCACACTTGTGTGGTAAGCTGTCTACTTTGAAACCGATCGATGCCGGAATGCCGCACGGACGTGTTCTGGGCCCATATCTTTTTCTTGTGAACACCAATAATATGCCGACTATTCCAGGGGTTACATTACCACTATGTATAGTAGATGTTATATATGACATGTGGTTTGCTCGCGCTTCGGCTGTAATGCAGCTGGAGGTGGACGAACACTCCCTATGGCTCAACAGTGACGAATTTCAATTAATGCAATTTTTCAGAACAATGTGGGATATGCCTGGGACAACTCTCTGTCCCATGTGCTGTAACAATGAGATTGCGTGGAATACAACCGTTAAATATCTTGGTGTTACTGTTGATTCCAGCTTTAAATTCTCAGCACACACACATAATAAATGTATCGAGGTGAAACATATAATTTACTGCCTGATGTCACTAATATACCGGAGATCATCGCTTTCCATTCTTATGAAGCTAACATAATTTCTACTAAGAATGCAGACTTCATGATATATGCATCTTCTGCTTAGTGGGTGCTTTTAAGCCGAATCTACAGGATAAAGATGGAATCATGCTACAACCCCAGTTTGTGCATTAAAATACGATTAGTATATATTTTTAAGGTGACAAATTTGGGAGAATACGCCAGTAAAACTGCAGAAAAGCTACTCCGTTGGTTGTAACATCAATCTATCAAAACACTGAAGGCTCTGATCGCCGTTGAAATACACTGCCCTCGTCTGGCAGGTATCTAAGATAGCCAACCGTGATAGCTAACAATACTGAAATTCTAATCTGCGCGTCAGTTGTTAATATATACGTAAACATATATGACTGTTTTCTATGCCGCATTACCCCGTAGCAATACTTCATTGGGTTTAAAAAATTATGTTTCTTCAACTATATTTCAAAATAATAATATTAACGGAGACTGACTTGTTTGGACATCGTGTTTCCATTCTTTCGTTGGAATAATGGACACTGTAACACAGTTGACTGGGTTCATGCCCAGTTCAAATAAAGATTTTTGATGTGAAAAGAAAAAAAAAGATAAAACAAGGCCGAAATAAATATTTAATGTTTTAATCTTTAATAATCTTTTAAATGTATTAATAATCTTAGTGATCGGTGCAGCATCATTAGGTATTTTGGTATTAGTGACCTAGGCCACAGTTTAGGATATATGGCTATTAGAGTGCTTGTTATTAAGCTCTTTGGTTAGAAGCTGGTTTACGATAACGGTTGAGCTCGTTCGTTTAATTATAATGCAAGTAGGCCAGTAATGCCAGAAACACGAGTCTGTCGTTTCAGTCGCAGTGAAGTGCAGGGGTAGTAAACATTTTCGAGTCTAGTAATTCTAGCCTTACCTGGTGACAGGCGGAGGCGACAGCTGAAGTGACTGAGTCAAGTGGGCACTACAATAAATGTGTGATTTACAAAACGTCAGTTTAGATTAAAGTTGATTGGTTGTCATTCTTGTTTATGAAATTAAATGTGTAAACATTCATTTTTCGGTTTGAATTAGTGGCTAATTTGGTTTAATAGGGAAACTTGACTATTAATGCTAAGCCAGATTAGTGGAATCATGGTACTCTTGAAAGTTTAGCCTAAATATATTTTGTTTGGAAAAATCGTCAGGTAGGATATAGTTTACGTTTTGTTTTCGTAGCCTAATGTAGACTATTTTATTTTTATGTTGTAGACGATAGGCGTAATTAGTTTAAATGGTAAGTTGATTGGTATGTAACTAGGAATTGAGGAAATGAAAATTAGCAATCAGATTACTTTCTAGATTTGTATATATATTAAGTATCGGCTATGATACATCAATACTAAATATCCTTCATGTACTTTTGTTTCAGAATTCTAAGCTATCTGATATTGTTTTTAAGTAAAATTTACAGTTAACCAGAGTTGAGAGGGATTAAGCCTACAGGTTACAATTTTTTAGTTTTTCATTGGCTTAACCAGTTAGGGTACATGTTAGAAATAATAAGTTAATCTGAATGATATATTTTGTTTGGAAGTTAGGGGAGACTTTAATAAGCGGTAGGCCTATACACTCGTTATTTGATTGCTATTATCGAACAATTCGATATACCACCCAACTTCAATATGTAAAAATCATATAAGATAAGAGTTATAAATATACCTAACTGTAACTAGAAGAATGTTGTACGTTATAATTTTAAAAACATAAATTTAACAATAACATTACAAAACCAACAATGGCCTAGACTTAAGATATTAAAGAAACCTTACAATATTACAACTTACCCAACTTGATATCGAGTAAGCCGCTTTTGTGAAATGGAGGAAAGGATTGTTCCCATGGGTTTGCGGTAGCCAAATCCGTATGTTGAAGCTACTTAAACAGTCACTTGTGAGAAATATCTCACATATTTTTCTTATATTCATCACTATTTTCAAAATTTAAAAATATTAGTTACTTCTTGCTCTTTATTTTTTACATTAAAATTACTATATAACTAATAAGTTGAAATAATATGCTAAGCTAATTAAATAAATTGTAATATCAAATTGTTCCTTAGGATAAAAACAATTGAACTATTCAATAATAGCAATCGAATGAAGAGTGTAGGTCGCTTATTAAAGACTATCCAGAAGTTATCTGGTGGTTTAAAGTAGATTGTATGTATATATTCAATTAGGAAGGTATGGTTAGATTAGCTTTTGCTAATTTATTAAGTAAGTGTTTATTTTGTAAGGTCTAGGTTATTTATTATTTTTGTAAAAAATTAGCATTAAATTTGTTTTTCATCCATACTATTTATGAGATTTACGTTATTAACCTAGGATATTGAAATCTTCTGAAAAATACAATATAAGGTTTAAGGGGGTGAAAATGATGGTATTTATTTACATTAGCGTGACCATGGAAAATGGACTTTTTTTCATGGGTTGGGCATTTATAGTCAAGTATTATTATCACAGGTGCATATGAACTGGGGGGAAAGTATATTATTGTATTATATTGATGCCTTTCGGACATTATTGCGTTAAGGAGCAGGGGCATCACGTGATCTGGGATTCGACTTTTGCAAGCTTGAGTTAATTTTTTTTTCTAAAAGAGCAAGCAGTGCGCAGCACTGTGCAGCGGGCAGGCATCGTTGACAGGATTAACGTATTAGTCAGACTCGTCTTTACGAATTGCTTCCACGTGAGATACCGAACATCCAACACAAAGGTGTGCCATTACCACTACTGAACTAGGAGGTTAAGAATAGACGTGGAGGAACAACGGTAGTTCAAAATGGCATCCCTTCTTTATTTGAGTAATACCAAACTGTCAAATATGGATAGTGTTGCCAGAGGTACGATAATTTCATTGATTTTATGCGCCGGTAAGATACGCGATGTAGTTATTATCGTACTATGAAAGATTTTTGACAAATTTATACAAGTAACAAACCAAAAGTTAATTATAACATAATTTATTATACAAACATAACATACTTTTTCATTAAATGTGTTTGGTACGATTATTTTATATGAAAGTACGATAATTTCTCATTGTTGGTATGATAATCAGTTTTTAAAATCTGGCTATACTGCGTTTGAGCAGACATGGAGTTATAGGAAACTGTCAAAAACGGAGTTTTCAGATGATTTAAAAAAATCGTATCTCCTTTGATTTTTGTTGCCGACGAATTTTTTCTTCAATATTGTTTTCAGGAAAAATTGTAGTTTTCAGGAAAAAAAAAATGAACATACCTTTCCATGGTCACGTTAATGTAAATTGATACCAAAATGACATATAACAAAGTTGTAGAACATATTCAAAATGGAATTACTTTTCTTCCAAGATAGCCTAGTAAGAAGTTATATTGAGGCAAATGTACAATATTTATTTCCTTTGACAAATTGAGTTTCCCAGCTCGCAGTAATGGCCAGAGCATATGTGATTAGATTCTCTATAATTTGATCTTTTAGTGGTAGGGTACTACTTGGAGGGATGTTTTTTTCATCCATCACCATCAGCCTTGAAAAGGGGATTTTCTGATCCCCAAAAAGTTAATTAATAATAATAAATATATAAGTTAAGGATATGAAAAATGTTCAGTGCTTTATCCAGAAAATAGAAATTGAAGCAAACACATGTTTTAGAACAGATTTGTTCAAGGTCAGATAACTTTTAAAAATTGGGGCCTGGTACCCTACCAAAGAGACCATTTGAGCATATTCAATACAGACTTTGGATTATGATGTCTTCCATGGTCACATATTTATACATTTTCACTTCAGCGGAACTAATAAAAATCGGCCTCATCGTACCCCCATATCTCTTGTTACTTCATTTGTCTATATTTTCTGACCTCACAAAGTAAGTTGGGGTGATAGCAAATTTTTGGGAAGTTTTCTAAAATGTGGACATTGAAACATATTCGTTATGAAAAAATGTTATAATAATTTGACAACTATTAAAAATGTGGGTTATCGTAACCCCCTTTCCCCCTCACCATCCTTAAAGGAAGTAAGTTCAGGGATAAAAATCTACGTTATATATTTACAATAGGGTATAAGAACGTACATGGAAATTAAAAATATATCGAATCACGAGACAAATACCAGACAATACCATCATGGGCAGCCTGAGAATTTATGCGTTCAAAAGTATAGGTTCCAGCTGTGATAAATTAACAAAACGGTACTTATGTATAAACACCATAGCAGCAAAAATTTAATGGTTATCAAGTGCAGACAATCTAAACCTATATTTTTGGTGACAAAATATAAAATAAAACACTATTTAACTTCAAAACCCTTAGAAGTCCAAAAAGACTTTATGTAAAGAGAAGTATTCTCTAAGATTTAGATGGAAAATGGACCGATAAAGAATTCAAGATAGATTCAAAATAATACAAAATCAAATATTGGTCAAACCAAATAACGTAAATATTTAAAGTTATACTTCAGCTATGTTTTTATATCTATAAAAATAATAATGGTGCTTCAATATTATCTGGAGGCCATTATCTTTTTAACAGTTCTCTGTATTAAATTTTTGCTGAGGTGGCGTTAATTCGTAAGTACCCAAAACTTGCTCAGTCAAATATTTTGTGTTTAAATTAAACTTTAAATAGTGGTTTACAAAATTAAACGCCCACGGTAAAAACTTTAAAAGCTCCATAACACAACCAATGCAGAATTTGTTGAACCACCTGGTCAAGAAATAAAAGTGAACATGTTCATGAAGGGGCGAATACATTACATTCCCTATAAAATGACTGCATGTATCACTAAACAAGACCGTCTGAAACAACACAAAAATATAATTAATTAGGAAAACTCTCCTTTACTAGCTAGGGATGGAGAGAGAATGAAAAATGCTATACTGTAACTTTTAGATTCTAACCGTAAAGCTAGAACACTATTAAATAAGGAGGGAATACATACTAGAACAAATTTGTAATTTAAATTACTGTGAATGTGGCACTCAAGTTTGTAAGGAGCATTTCACACAGAGATCCTCTGCACTAAAAGTGAATTCATTTGAGCCTGGAAGTAACAAAAGTCAATCAATCAATCAATCAATCAATCAAATCTCTTTATTGTCGTAAGGCAGTTACATGCATTGGACAACGTCAAAATTATCTACCAACAGGTTTTGTCAATCACAAAACTGGTAGCAGTCAAACTTGGCATAAGTCCTAGTTTGGGTTACAAACTAATTGAAAATTCAAACATTTTAGCTATAATTATAAAATAGCCTAACAAAAAATTTAACATTTTTTTAGGTTTACGTTAAAAACAATATATGTAACAGACAACATATTAAAATTAAATAACAATAAAAAATAACAAGTTTCATTAAAAAATTTAGAGAACTTAACAAGTTTTATAAAAGTTTTTTATAGATAACAAGATAACAAATAAAATTTTTAAATAAACAAATAGGCCTAGTTAAAAATATTTGACATTAAAATTTATTGTATAGGTTAATAAAAATACCCTACTGTACAAAATTAAAAATATATACTTTGACATGTAAAGAATTCGCTCAAAGAATAAAATGGGTTCTTCAACAACCACACTACTAACTTATTTTTAAAGATTTGAGTATTGTACATTTTAATGAGGTGACTTAACTTATTATAAACTTTCTTTTGACAAAACAGTATGACTTTTCAAGGTTTTACTTAGCCTGCAGTGTACAAAGGATAAATTATTTTTATTTCTCGTGTTATGAGCATGAACATCCTCGTTAAACAACCAGTCAAAAGATTTGTTAATAGCATATACAACAAGATCGAAAATATAAAGATTTACAATAGTATAATTTTAAGTTCTTTAAAAATAGGTTTACAGTGGTCAAGCCGTTCAGCATTAGCAATGATTCTTATAGCTTTCTTTTGAAGAATTAAAATTTCACTTAACCGACCTGAATTTCCCCAGAATAACAGACCATACTTAATAACAGACTGGAAATAAGCAAAGTAAACCACTCTAAGATAGTCTAAGGTAACAAGTGACTTTAAACGCCTTAAAAGATAGATCACTCGAGATAACTTGGGTACAGTGTGGTCTATATGACATACCCAGGTAAGCTGATTATCTATGACAACACCCAAAAATTTTACATCATTTACAGTTATTAGATTACTGTCAGTTGGATCAAAAGGCCTCCTTAAGGTAAACACAATATTTTGAGTTTTATTTTGGTTAAGATAAAAGCATTTGTTTCAAACCATACAGATGCATCAGCCATCACAGAATGGACAGTATTTTAAGGTCGTTAATACTATTACTTATGCTAATAAAAAGACGTGTCATCAGCGTACAAAAATGTTTTGGTCTTGACATTACAAGGTAGATCATTAATACTAATTAAGAAAAGAAGAGGGCCAAGAACTGAACCTTGGGGTACTCCAAACTCGAGTTCAATATCCTGTGACCACTCCCCATTGATACACACTCTCTGTCTGCGGCTATCAAGATAGGATTTGAGAAGGCTCAGAGCAGATCCATGTATACCATAGTATTCAAGCTTCAGTAATAGATCATTATGACATACTGTGTCGAAGTCCTTACTGCAGGTCGCATAAAGTTGCCTGAGCAAAGAGCCTGTTCTCGAACACATGCAACACTTGACAAACCAATTCCTCTATGGCATCCATGGTCGCTCTCCCTTTACGGAAACCAAATTGAAATTTAGACAAAATAGTATGACCTTCAAAGAAACTACTTAACTGATCATGAATAATAATTTCAAACACTTTAGAGAAAACGGGAACAATTGAAACAGGACGAAAACTTTCCGGTTTATCTTTTAGGACCCTTCTTAAACACCGGACAGACACGAGAGACTTTAAGTTCCTTGGGAAAAATTTCCCTCTAGCAGACATTTGTTTTATACAGATAGTCAAAGGACTAACAATGCTACTTATTATTTGTTTCATGATATTATTTGACATAAAATACAAATCTTGACTATCAGAGTTGTTTAGTGATTTAACTGCTCTTAATACATCCTGAGAAGTCACCACTCTCCATTCAAATTCAGTATTACAAACATTGTCACTTCTTACTAAATCTAAAACAGTCTTACTAGTAGGTGATATTTCTTTTTTTATATTCCTCACAGATTCAATGCAGAATTCATTGAAAACTGTAGGGGACACCTTGGCCACAACATTAGGCCTATTATGAAAAGAACATTTCATTCTTTATTAGACTCCAGGCCGCTTTACAATTTATTAGAACTCTGAATCAATATACAAATTATTATACCTAAGTTTTAGCCTCAGAAATTTTATGTTTGTAAAGCTTTTTTCATCTCATCTAATTTAACTTTTTAAGACTAGGACTATTGGTCAAACGATACAAGTAATGGATATCAATTAATTTGTTTTTTTATAGCCTGCAACTCAGGTGTGTACCACTTTCTACTTTTACTAGGCTTGACATGTTTTTACCACCTGCTGACTTTAACAAAACTAAATCCAAGATAACCTTAGTTACAGATGTAAAGAAAGTAGTAAACATTAAAGAACCATCTGAAATATGCTGCAACATAAATATTCCAATCTACACTATTAAGCTATCTTACCAGTAACGGCACATTTCTTTTAGGAAACACAAACCTAGGATTTTTACAAGCCTCATGAGGGATTATCATTTGTATTATCAAGGCTTCTGTTATTTTTTATTTTAACAACTAACCCATCGTGATCTGAGAAAAACAAAGTTTTTTAAATTATGACAATCAGTAATCCTATCTGTATTGTTGTGGAAAAAATATTGTCCAAACAGGCACTTCCTCTAGTTGTGTATTATTTAAACAGTAGCAATTATATTGTCCTTAATAGATTTAAAAAAGGTCATGACACTTTTTACGGTTGGATTGATTTACATCAAAGTCAGCGTTTAAATCACCTCCAACCACAATTGTATAATCATCCCATTTAGAAAGTAACAATAACAGCCTATCTAAATAAGTCTAAAAACTTACCGGGGTCTGTTCCTGGTGGATGATATAGGCTAACCACAATTAATTTGCAAACATCAAGTGCAATAACGGCCACTTCAAAGATAAGCTCTCTACATAAATCACTTACGTCTATAATTCTAAAATTCAATATTTACACGTATAAAAATTGCTGACCCTCCACGGATATGGTTCTTCCTACAAAAAAGCACTTGCCATCTGGTAACCACTAGGCACGTGCAATGCCAGTTCATCCAAGTTGAGCCAGTGCTCGGAAATACAAATTAAGACAAAAGATGACTTACCAGACAAGTCTTTTAGAAAGTCCTCGAACACAAAGTGTTTTGTTTCCTCAGTCCCTGGATATTGAGAAACAAACATTCAAAACCAAATGAAACAGTGCATTCATCGGTGAGGGTAGTTGTAGAGAAATTAAAACTATCCTCTCCTCTGGCCTAAAAAATGATCAGGCCTATTGTATCTTCGTGGTGGAATATACTTTTTTCACAAAACACCTTCGTCCCCAAAACTCAGGATCCAAAACAGTCTCAAAAATCTCTTCGCAGACACCAATCTTGAAAGGACTTGTATGTGTCATACTTCGGTTTAACCTCTTCACAGACGACGTTGGTGATGTTATAACTAGACAGATAGGATTCAATTTCAGATTTGGTAACTTCCTATATCTAACTTTGAAACAAAGATCCACAACCTTGTTGCAGCAGTTTTAAGCCTAACTTCACTCCAACCTCAATTTTTAGTACCAAAGATAGGTTTGGATCGAGATTGATGCTTGCTAGTCTCAGGCAAAATTTGTTGTCTTCTTAGAGTTCTCTGATTTTTCTTTGATAAAATTACATCAGATTCGTCACAATTCTTAAGTTCACTACCCATTGAGTTTGACGATTCTGGATACATTAAAGATTTTTCTTCCAGGTCCTACTGTTTACGACTTTTGCATAGGTTTGTTCTTCTATGGCTATTACTATCGTTTTCGCCACTGCCATACATCTGATTGACCAGGCCTTGTATCATCGTTTAGCACTGGTTATATTTTTTGTAGACAGAATACTTCAGGAACTATTGTTCTCATTTTCACCGGTAACTACGTCAGGGTCAGATATCTCTTCTGCCGTATAACCTTCGACATGATCAATTTGATTATTCGCTCCTCTTTGCTTGAGGAACACGTTTTTTGATTGTGACCTAGTAAGCGGTCCCTGCTAGGTGGAAAAGTTTTTTTTTACATTTACACTTCTGCTGACGTCTTTAATTTTGAAAACATCATCCTGTTTTATGGTATTTTGCAGGATTGGTCCTTGCAATCACTTTGAAAATTATTAAATTTGTCACAAGACAAACTGTCAAGTTTTTGTTTATTTCAACATTGTCAGTAATTATATTTTTCACAAGAACCATAAAGCTTACCTGACCAATTCATGCAGATTCAAATATTCATCAGCGTTGATAACTTGAGACTTCATAGATTCTAACCTTGTTTCACATCGTTTCACACACCCACTTAACTGAGTCTTTCAGCGACAGAATTAGTCCATATTTATCATCATCAATGTTTAAGCAGGCCGCGTTTTATTGCAAAATGCTTCGCACAACAGCCACACTTTCACTAGAAATAATAGTATTTTCACAGCACTCACACACTGAAACATCAGTTCCCATTTGCCACGGCATCTCGATCCTAGCATTAGCAGTTTTAAAAGATCTTTTTTGCAGTCAATTTTTTAGTCACAATTTTGCTATCGAATATTACATACAAATAGGTCATGTTATATATAGGGTGTCCTATAACTCTTTGGACAAAGGTATACTAGGTTATTGCTCAGGTCAAGACAAATATATTTCACCATATGAACATGGGTCTTCAATGCTTTATTTCCCATCTGTCTGTCTGCATGAGGTTTTTAGAAAAAAAATTAATATCATAAAAAATAATAATTTAATTTGACCAAATTTAGTTCAAATGTTTATGATAATAAGGCCAATTATAAAAAAATTATCATTAAATTATCTTTAGTTTTTTCAAAATGACGGCCATTCAAACTTTAAAACTTGGAATATCTTAGAAAACTAGCAGTTTTTCTCAAGAATTATGTGAATAACAGTTTTTAGAGGATATTATCACAAATCTAATGACACCAACATTATTTAAATCGAATAATAAATAACTAATTTAGAGTAAATGTACTGTGACAAGACATGGTCCATATTGAGATTCTTAGCGAATCACGAACAATACAAAAACTGAATAAACGGCAGCTGAATAAATGGTCAATATATACCATTGAAACTCAAACACAAAATAACATAGATTTTTGTCCATATTATATTAAAAACAAGCGATTTTAATATTATATTTGTAGTATATATGCTCTTAACTTACCACCTGTGTGACAAGCTTTTGGTACGATAAGGAAAAAGTTGGTTAAAATAAATCAATTCACAGTGTTGTAAGTTTTAAAATATCGTAATGAGAGCATAATGTTATTTACAGCCGTTGATGTTTGATAGTCATCACGTGTTGTGTGCATTTCACTTCGCTCAGTATGAGAATTAACTGTATAAGATCATTCGAAACTAAATAATTTATAGTCAAATAAATATTCACTACACTCATAAAAAAGATTCACAACAAACTATAAATAATACTGTACATAACTGTTCTGGACAAAAGATATTGCAGAACCAAGACAGTAGAAACATCGACTTGTAGTGGCATGTTCATTCTTACTGGCTGCAGCTAAAAATAAGAACTAACTTCCAAGAACGGTGATAGTTAAGTTAATGGGTGTTTAATCCGAGGGCATCTAATGTTTTTACATCCTATTTATAAGTCAACTACAAGTATTCAAAATGGCTGTTAAAACAATATTGATATCACCAGATAATGGCTCATGGCACTTCTGGAAGTAGCACGTCATCTCGCAGACATGAAGGTGCAATGTCTAGCCGCTATGTTGACACAGAGTGGGAAGCGAAAGAAGCATTGCGCCAAAGAGAACTGGAAGAAGCAAGAGCAAGAGCTGCTCAGATGGAGAAAACCATGAGGTGGTGGTCCGACTGTACTGCCAATTGGAGGGAAAAATGGAGCAAGGTTAGTTATTAAACTAATATTATATAAGTAATTATATAAAACAATTAGCATCATAATAATTAGAAACATGACAAATGATTACTGTATTTTACTAAATAAGAGCAGTGACAACTTATGAACCGGAAATATAAAAGGATGTATTGTTGATTTTAAATAATATGTACAAGTTTAAGAAATAACATTATAGTAAAACATAGTGTAGTAAAAAACAACTATATATTTGTTTGTCTATGTAATGTTTCTCTTTGTTGTTATATAATATTGTTTTATTACTTCATTGTTTTATTTTTTTTTCTATAAAATTACTGGGTTATTAAGGTTTATGCATTGTATGTTTTGTTAATTCGTTATCAACTTATGAAATTCACTCTGTAATTTTAAATTCAATGTTTACCGTAACGTACTGGTTGTATGCTGTTGGAAATTATAAAATTAATTACATTGAGCTGAAGCATCTGTTGCTATCCTATCTTGTTTATAAGACTAGAAAGCAGAGTACTCAAGTCATTGTTACAGTACTGTGTTGAGTAACAGTTTAAGTTCAACTTTGTATTTAATAATATCACCAGTATAAACAGTTTATGTCTGTTGTTGGATATGGGTGAAGCAACGATGAATATACAGTTTCCCTTGTTCTCTACAAGACTACCTTGTGTGTTGGCACATTATTCATTAGAATTACATCATTTCTCATAATGAAAGCATTAATTGTAAATATTGTATCGTAAATTGAACTTCCATTGCTTTCCATATTTGCCATGAAGAAAAGTGGAATTTGTTTTAATACAATTCTAGCACATTGTACACCACTTTGTATTCCTAAGAATGTTCATATTATTATTTTGTTTCAGAAAGGATAATGTTAATTTAACATTATTAGTTTAACATTATTAATTGATTTTACAGTGAAATAAGTTATTAATTATTCCTACGATTAATGTTCTTCACCTTATGGTTTCATAAATTGTTTTAATTATTTAAAATCTCTTGTTGCCCATTTAAGATATTTCTGACGTGATACACTACTACTGTATCTACATATACAGGCAGGTGTATTTCATTGTTTTTTTACACTGTGAAATACGGAAATGTACATTATGTAAGTTTATGTTTGGGTATAAAACTTAAAATAGTTGAAATTTTTTGTTAGTAGAAAAACCTTTTCTCTGAATATTGGAGTAAAATTTCCTTTTTACCAAATTCTTTTGAATAACCTCTATGTTAATTAAATAAGAGATTTTAATTATTTTTGAAAGGTTTAATATATTTGTATTTACATTTTATCTTTCATTTAATTTATTCTGTATTGCATTAAAATAAGAAATTTTGCCTTAGGTTCGAAATGAGAGAAATAAAGCAAGAGAAGAAGCAAAGATGTTGAGATCTAAACTGGATACGTCACTGAAAGACATCAATACTTACAAGAGAGAACGTCAGGAATTGGAAACTCAGAATGAACAGATGAGGAAAGAACTGGAAAAGATTCATCTACTGTTGCTGAAGCATGCTGGTCAATGGGATCACAAGCTTTTAGAGGCGTTGGAAAGTGTGGATTCGGAAAAAGATGTTCCCACTGAAGAGCATGGAACAGAGAATAATGGAACAATAGCTGGAGAAGACGACAGGACATCAGCAGAGAAAGATTCAGGAATCGAGGAATATGTGCTTCAAGGAGCTGTGCCCAGGCATGCCGTGGAGCTGTACGATGGGAAAGAATCCACTTTAGATAGGGATGGAGAATGTGATACCAGTACAATTAGTGATAGTGCAGAAAGTATATTAAAAAGATGTAACAAAAAAGATCCATTTGTTACATCCCCAGACGAAGAAGAAATGCGGCAGAAATTGTCAATGCTACAACTAAGATTGGATGAAGCTACAAAAACACTGCAAGTGGAAAGAGAGTGAGTTTTTTATTATTAATTTTTAATTTAATGATTACAGAATTTTTTATTGTGTAGTCTTTGGAGATTCTAGTAATAAGAATAAAATGGTAATCTGGTGCTCATCACAAAGCAATAAATTTTCAGTAAAAATAATCATCTATTTTGAGGTTGATTACAAATAAGCAAAAGTAAAATCTGTTCTGTTAATATATCAATTAAACATTACTCTAAAATCTGGTCCTAGTAATTTATTGAAATAAAGATTATGCTAGAATTGCATTACTCCAGTTTGATAAGTTGATGGTAGTGAAGTTAGTAAAATTATCAAAGATAGCAATTAAAAAGATAAACTACATAAACCATTTGTACATTATATATTGTAATAAATATAGCTTTTCCTAGAATATATGTATGCACTTTATAGAACCATTTAACGATTGAAGTTATTAGAGAGCACCTTTTTTGAATTACATTTTATTTCACTTTTTATTATCAACTCTATTGACCATGAAAAGTTCCTTAGACCACATTTTAGAGAGTTATAAATCTGTTTAATGAATTGTCATTTCAAATTTTTTCAGGAAAATTGGTTTTCCTATCCTGTTTTCCGTCTTTATCAAGAGGATCACAGCATGTCAAATAAACTGCTTATTATATTCAGTTAACTATATTGTAGGTGTTCACATGCAATATGTGTACATCAATGTGATACATCCAGAGAGGTAGAACATTGTCCATAAAATCAGCATATCCATCATTGTAATTTTGTGTGTTTCAATTAGTAAATACAATGGAAATGAGCTAAAAATTAGTAATTATTATTTAACTCAAGCAATGGAATAAAAAATAAAACAAACATACAATTATTGTACTTGACACCATTAAAATATTTCTAATATGTAGATTTTTCTAAATTTTGGTTTGAATTTTAATTGTTAGAAAATATTTTATCATTTACTTTATGAAATCTCTTTAATAGTATAGTAATTATTTAAAAAATGTTTAGGTGCTAGCTTAGAGTTAATCTTTAATTAACTTTATTTGATTTCTTGTTACCAATCTTTAAAATATGAGAAATATTAAATTTACGTTGTCTTATAATAGTAACCTTTAATAGGTGAAGTAGCTTCATAATATGGTTTAGCTACATTTCTGCAATACTGTATTCAACAAAATCGAAAGCCGTACGGTTTGGACTAAACACAGTGTGTTTCCAGGGAGAAACTCAGTTTGCATCGTAGCCTGGAGCGGCTGGAGATGGAGGTGTCAGAGTGGAGGGACAAGTGTGAGGATCTGCGAGTGTCACGGCAGGAGGCGGTGCGAGAACTGCTACAGTTGCAGGATCAACACCAGGACACTGTGGCACTGATACAGGCCGACCTCATGGACGAAGCCACGAGTCGTGAGGGTATGGACCGACGCCTCGCCGACCTTCGCGCTCAGGTACAATTAATTTGTGTCTGTTGATTTGATAATTTAGTTAAAAAACCTATTCTTGTGGTTCCAATTAACAATTGATGCAAATTATCTTCACGCTGAAAAATTATCATCATATCTTGAGCCCCATCTGATGTCAATTGCTTTTACTAGTGTTGTGGAGTTTATCATGGTAAATTCTACGTCTGTGATGTGGCAAGCCTCCAAACACGTAACAATCCATTGGACAATACAGTCGGCCGATACTCTGCTATTATATGAGCGGTAATGTGGCAAAATGGTAGTGACCGTGATACAGTGTTTTTCTGTTTGAGTTTTATTCAGTTGCCGAAATGGGTCACTGAACGAAGTTGTCCAACACTTATTCTTGAATGAAAGTAGCATTTTGGAAAGAATTTTGTTAAGATAGATTGTGCAGTGTACAGTGTTCGCCCTATAAACAGGTTTAGACTTCGGTTCAGTGAATATTATAATTTTTTTGACAGTTAGAAAAGAGATGCAACCCGTTTTTTTGAGAACACTAGAATGTGTACCGGGAATTAGCCGAGAGTTTAATGGACCAAGGAAAAAACCAGGAATTTTTCTGGGAAAATTTCAAAAATAATTTTTCCGTCTCCATGTACTTATAAAATCAAAACATAATTTGACAGCTTCTTGAATCAAGAACTGATTAATCTCAAATATCGTACTTTACGTGACGGGGATTGTGAAATTGTGAATGGAGATTAACATATGATGGTGAGCTACATCTGACGCCGGTTGTTCTATACCACCTCCACTAGTGTAGTGAGTTTATCTTGATTAGTTCTACTCCTTTGCCACGGCAAGCCTCCGCCCTCCCTCCACCCAAAAAAAACGTAACAATGCATTGGACAATTAAAATCGGCTGACCGATCGTTTCGGACTTTAGTACTAAAAGATTGTTACGCTTGAAGCGGCAGAGCGGTAGTAACACGATATAAATGAGTTTTTTGTACTTAATATATTTTAATATTTTTGTACTTGTATTATTCAGTTGTCGAAGTGGGGTCTCCAGACGAAGTTGGCCAACCCTTATTCTTGAGTGAAATTAGTGTTTTGAAAAGACATGTGTTAGATAGATAGCACAGACCTAAAATTTACAGTGTTATAAACAGGCTTAAGAGTTCGGTTCGTTGAATAATATAATGTTTATTTATTTATTCTTTATTTTCATATTCATAGAGAATATGTTTGACGGTTTGATAAGAGGTGTAGCCCAGTTTTTTGAGCACACCAGAATGTCAGTTGGATTTTAACACTAGAATTGACGGCGGAAGCGCATGCTGCAACCATTGTCGGACAGTTGGTACAAGAACTGGAGAACAGTGCTGGCTATTAAATTTTCTGGTATAAACATTGTCATGACATCACTGCTGTATGTGAACGAAGTCTGTCCCCCTCCCCCAAAAAAAGATAAATTAATTAAGTATAGTTCAGATGAAAGTATTTGGTGTATTTGTTGATTGTACTGAAACGACCTTGTGTACCGGTCATTGTCTCATACCGAAGTTCGTCCACCGCTACACCTCTGACCCGCAATACTGGGCTGCAGTCTGCCCCACAGTAGCGTTGTGTTGGTATTTATTTGTTATCTTTGTATTTCCGAACTGGATACATGTATTTTCTAAACATCACAGAAATGAAAGTTATTAGGTATACACAATATTGTGTCGACACATCAAAAGACACAGAGATAAAAACGAAGGAGCTTAAAATAGGTGATAACGATAAATCATCACAGAATTTCTTGCATATTGCTAGCGAGGAAATGCTAGTGCACCACCACAGCTTTGTGGTATTTCTTGAAAATAGCGCTAGTGACGATAAAACGTCATCGTTGCACTTGACGTAAGGGTTAAATAAAGTACTACAGTTGTCTGTTTGGTTTGAAAATAGACTAGACAATCAGAAATTTTTGACCGTGAAAACTGTGAATTTGAAAAGAAATTTTGAGAGGCCACCTTGATATTGCTGTAATCCTTTCAATTATATTTTTCTTTGTATGATAATATTGAGATAGTAGGAACTGGCAGGTGCCTAAAGTTTTTCTACACAAGTGGAAAATACACTGAACTTACCTAAGCCCATACTATTAAAATAGTTTAATTGACTATAAATACTAATCTTATTTCAGATGTGATTCTTCAGTAGTTTTCATAGTTCTAACCATTTTGTACCTCTCATTTAAAAGACTAGATGTATAAACTGAACTATTACTAGGACCTCCTGATTGAGAAAAGTTAAATTTTAGTTGGAGAGGCTACAGGCAGAAAATGCTGCTGAGTGGGGAAAACGGGAACGTCTAGAGACTGAGAAACTGAACTTGGAGAGAGATAATAAGAAGCTTCGGGGAGAACTTAGGGATGCCCAGGAGCGGCTGGAGAGGCGGGGAAGACCCACATCTACTGCGGACACTGAACTGAGGCAGCTGCAGCAGGAGGTCACTGACCGGGGCAAGGTAAGATCTAGCATTCACTTGTTGATATTGATGAAGGACTGAGAGACACACAGGAGAGACTGCACATGCAAGGACGTCTCATGTTTTTCTTTTAGCAGCTGAATTACAGTGTAACCTCATTCAGTTGGACCCCTTTATATCAGATCTCTGGGTAATCCAGATCAGTTAAGGAAAATTTAACATTAGATTTTTGTTGTTCGTCCAGACTCCTGAGTGTGGGATAAACGTTTATCAGTAGACTGTTGATAGAACTCCATGAGTCAGCCAGACGCATAACAATGTGGTGACGGGGGAATAGCCTACCTACTCAGTTCAGGCCGCCACTCACTACAGTATACGTGTCACAGTTGATTTCACTGAAATATCGTGTCAGTGCAGTTTTTGTGTGAGTTCATTTATAACACCAATAGATTTTATCTGTTATGTATGTACAGTTGTGTAGTAAATTTATGTGTTTTTAAACAATGGTAACAAAACTTAAAAATGTTAATGTAATAATAAAAAAACTGCACAAAGCTTTGGGACGAAGTGATATAGGTGAGCCATTAAAGTTAATTGCAGCTGATTATGGTATTGGAACTTCTACGGTCTCAGACTGAAAGAAAAATAGAAAAACATACGAGAGTTATGTTTTAAAATTTTGTTTAAAGACAGTGTTGATAACCGATGCACAGCAAAGAAAGCTAAAAATGAATCGCTAGATGAAGCATTGTTTGTTTGGTTTTGTGCAGATGGGGAATGGGGTTTACCAATATCAAATCCCACTATACAGCAAAAGGCTCTCAGTTTGAATAAACATTTTCCAGGTGGTGATCCAAATTTTACTACCAGTCAAGGCTGGCTCGACAGGTGGAAAAAACGTCATGGTATTCACCAACTTACTGTAATTGATGAAAACTTGTCTTGCGATGTTGAAGTGGCCAATAAATTCAAGAAAGAGTTTGAAGATTTTGTAAAGAAAGAGAATTTATCAGCAGATTAAATTTATAATGCTGACGAGACCGGTTTATTTTATCATATGTTACCAAGCAAAACACTGGCTTGAAAATTGATGAGTCTGAAAGCAAAATGCTTTAAAAAAGCAAAAAAATGTGATCGCCTTACCATAATATTTTGTAGCAATGCGTCATGCAACCATAAATTTCTGCTACTTTTAATAGATAAATAAAAAAAATCCCTGAGTATTAAAATGTCAATCATGAGTCATTACCAGTAATATATCGATTCCAAAAGAGTGTAGGATGAACAGCGTGAATTTTAAAGACTGGTTCTTTGAGTGTTTTGTTCCTGGTGTCATGACATATTTAAAGTAGTGTGGCTTGCCTATCAAAGTTGTCTCGCTTATTGATAATGCCCCTATACACACGGTTCTTGAATCACAAAGGGGACATCACAGTTAAATATTTACTGTATTTAATGTAACTGCGCTGATTCAGCCAATAGATCAAGGTGTTTTAGAAAGCATAGACTCCAGTTGAAGGGGAAGAACAGGGTATAGTGGACTTTCTAAAATCTTTTAGTGAGAAAACAGCTTTGTACATGGTCTCCGGGTCATGGGAACAAGTTGGCAGAAGCGCTCATAAGTCATGGAAGAAGCTATGGCTTAATGTTTGTGACTTGCCAGAGAACCAGACTGAAGTCATGGGGAGAAAAACTGACAACAAAGTGTAACCTCAGGAGTTGTTAGGGATGTTTAAAAACGTCGATAGATGTTAAGACGTTGGAATTAATCATATTGAAAGTTGGTGTGAAGCTGACAATGACAGAGGCTACGGTACTCTTACTGATAACCGTATTACATGTATTGCGAGATGTTGCGGTAAAGATGCCGATAACAGAGAGGATACTGATAAAAAAAAAAAAAAAACACTGATAATATCACAGTTATAAGACATGCAGAAGCAGCATTTCATTTGGGTGATTAATGGTTTATTTTGAGCAACAAGAAGAGACAACACCTGCTGAACTTCTCATGTTAAAAAGGATGTGTGACCACATGCCACGGTAACTACATTCAAACCTGACAAAACTCAAATTAACAAAGTTCTTTTAGAAAAACTAGACTGTATTATACTTTATCCAGATGTCTAATTTAAGTGTTTTTCCGTAATAAAAAAATTATGTATATTTTTACACGTTGTTCTTTATTTTTCAACATTCTCTGTTTAACCCAGATTTTTGTTATATTAAGTAGGCGGTGGTCTTGGCTAGTCTGACTAAATGAGGTTGCACTGTAGTTATTGAATGTAGTGCGGTTTGTACTTTGTTTGTAGGTTTGGTTATATTCTGAGCCCATAGCATATGAAATAACAATAATACAATTTTATAGGTAGCTTATAATTAATTATAAAATTGTTTTGTTTTAAGATGCAAGTGAAATCTTAATAACAGGATATAAGTTGTGTATAAAATACCAAAATGATCGCTGTGTGATAAGAATTTGTAAGACACAGTGATGTGAGACTGAGGATATTTTCTGTAGCCGTTTGTAGCACTGTAGCTGTGAGTTCATGCACAGTGAGCCAGCTATTGTGTCCTCCCTCCCGTCAGATGATATAAACAAAACTGCGGGCAATAATACTACACAGTGGGTGAATCCATAGAATATTCTGCTGTACTCCGTCGATCATTTTGTTAAGTACATGTTTTCTTTTATGTTCTGAAATATATAAATGGATATACAGTATCCATCATTAGTGTCTTAGCACAATTCTACCACCTGGATATATTCATTTGCCATGTTGGGAGGTTCAATTTGTTGCTGAAAGAGCAAAAATGTTATGAAAATCTTTTATTAAGTACCATTCAATAGTTTTCCCCAAACGCTGTCAAATGTTTTGAACAATTCCAGCATTTTATAAGTATGACTTTGGGAAATGACCATTGCACCCATAGTGTTAATTGACTCCCTGTATTTAGTATCTCCTGTATTATAATGTCCAACAATAACATATTATTATGTTGTTATTGTTTATTGATGTAATCAATAAACAATTTAAAAAATAAAAATAAATCAATAGATTTTTAGAAATTTTATTTCAAACACACACATTTGCTTTTATATTTTCAGTATAGTTTGCCTTTAGTACTTTTAAAGCAGGAATTAAGAAAAGGAACACCTAGGTGGTTGCAGGTTGAGGACAACTCTTACTAGCTATCCTGCTCTCAACAGTTGTTAATTTACAGGAATTGACAGACCTGAAACACGCTCACAGTAAATTGAAGAAGGTTGTGGCAGACAAAACAACAGAACTAGCACATGCGGTGAGGAGAGCCGAACAGTATGAAACCGAAGTAAAGAGGTTACGGAGTCGAGTGGAAGAGTTGAAGAGAGAGCTTGCTGTGGCAGAAGATGAAATCGACTCGGCTACTAATAATATAAGGTTTGTACTACTGTTACACAAGCCAGTGTGCACTTGGTATGTTGGGAAGCCTGTACAGATTTAGAAGTACAAGACAACTCTTGCTGTCTCTAATAATGTCTATATTCTTTATATTATTTTTCTATATGTAGGAATAACATTCTGAAAAGAGAACATAATAGAATCAAGAAATTGTAGAACTGTGCAATTAGAATAAGTTTCAACCTCCTGCTCGTCAATTGTGTAATTCCTGTATGAGACACTGTATCCCATAACTTTACCCATTATATAGAGATGGTGTATATCAAATCCTGCATAATTTAGAAGGTTCTCACAACAAGACCTAACCGTAATGGTCTAATAGCTTTTTTAGCATTTTTTTCACTATAGCATATATTAGGAAGAAAGACCATTCTGACGCCGTTGACGGTTATATTCCAAAGATACATTTTGACCGAAATGCCAAACACAATTATATCCAAAATTATACACTATGTCTCTTGGAGATTTTTTTAGTTTACAAAAATTGTTCGGAATTGCAGGCGCACACTCAGTGCATATTGCGGTTGACTAGGAAGTATGTTTAGACAACCTTTATTCCGCAGCTGAAGGAAGGTGTCCTTTGTCTAGCTCCTTCCACCTGTTCATCTCTTTTGCATGTCATACAGAGCCAAATATATCACACATGCTATAGAGCCACAGAATAAAATACCTGTATGTCCCTTATCTGCCCAGGTAGATAGGATGATAGACCTAATCTAGGAAACCTTGGATAAGAAAATGCTCTAATAGTTAGTAGTTTATATGATTTTTCAATTTTATTTCTTTGTACCATGAATTTGAATTTAGATCAAAATAACAGTAATAAATAATCATTTTTAGATTTATATCAATAAATATTCCAATTTTAACTAAAATGCCCTGTTTTATATGTTGTTGTTTTTACCTCTCATAACACATACAAAATTAGCTTTGAAATCAAAAAGAAAAATATATTATATAGATGTCTTGACTTTAAAGGAAAATTATGGAATTCATTAGTGGTGTACGAAGGGTTCAATTTTCTAAAGCGACCTTGGAAGTTGGGAGAAGTTTTTTCTAATTTGGTCCTTTTTTAGAAACCCTCTTGAGTGCCAGGGCTGATTATACTGACAGATGACATCACTCTGTAAGAAATAATAATGTACTCATCAATACAAGAAGCATTTGACCCATGAAGTCTTTTAAATCTAAGCCAAACCATTTAATACATTATGTTATCTTGATTATTGTGTCATAATATTACTACTTTCATCGCAAAATAATGATTTAAATAACTTATTTCAAGATATTAATGTAAATTCTAAATGTTGTTCGATAAGATTTCCTTATTATCTCACCATAGACAGTTAATAGTTGGAGGGAAATGTTATTGTTGACACGGTATATAATAATTTTTATATGTATAAATATTTTTACTTTAGATCAATATTTTGGAATATAAATATTTCAAGTTGTAAAATCTCAAATTCCAACAGTGAGTGTTTTATGATTACAGGAAATTACAACGATCAAATGACGTCCTTCAAGAACAAGTTCAAGTCCTCGAAGTTCAAGTCAAACACTTACAAACGAGGTAAGATTATTGCATCTCAGGATTTTGAAAGTACTTGCTGTTAAAAATGGTTTATTTAAACACCTAAATTTTTTTAATTATAACATTGTAGAGAACTGGCTGCAGCGAAACAAACTTTGAGTTGTACTTTACAACAATAATTTTAAACATCAAACACTTTTAAGCCCTCATTATTGTTTGTAGAATCATGGAAGGTGTCATATTTTAAAGATATAACAATACACATCAAGTGCTTTTTAGCTTTTGTCTTACTGTGTATATTTTTTTAATGTTTAAAGAATAAATACAAAAATGTTTGAGGTATCTTTCTGAATAACCAATAAAAACAATACTGAAAGACATTTAGATACATATAGCTAGGTCAGGTGACCACCATTGTTGCCTTCTTTTTGCAATCCACATGTGTACTTATAGCATGCGTGCAGGCACCTTACAAACTTACATCTTGTGTTAGTTTTGCACTTACATTTTGGTATTTTATATTAAGCTGATAAACAAGTCTTTAAATTAAGTGGTAGACAAGCTCAGATTGGACTTGCATCCAATAAAGATTATTATTGTCTATAATCTTATAAAGACCAAAATCTTGCAAGGCAAGTAGACAAAGATATTTTAAGAAATGAACGGGAAAGCCGGGAATAAGCCGGAAATTTCCTGTACAACCAAGAAAATCTCAAAAAATTATTTTTCTGTTTCTAAGAACTTATGAGGTCATGAAGTAGTTTGACACTTACTTCAATCAGGACCTGATTAATCTAAGAATTTTTTATTTTAAAAAATGTGGTCCGTAATTAATCTAAAAATGTTGTATTTTACACAATAGGGTCCGTTCCCCAAGAGTCAAAGGTTCTTGCCAACCTAGACATTAGGGTGTGCCCTCCCGTGCCTCCTTTGACTGGGGAGGCTGGTTCAGAGCTGGCTTTCCCTTCTTTTGAGGAGACATAACTTGAGATTAGTGCCCTAAATATTTCCCCATGAATCTCGACAGGAGGCGGCCTCTACTCCTAACCTTACCTATCCAGAATATCCTGTCACTCCGGAAGCAGCATAAAGGTCCTTATCGGATTAGATGCAAATTTCTAAGCTTCTTGTCCTAAGAGAAAAAAAATGTAATTTTTGAATGTTTGTGATTTTTATATTAATCTGCTATTGTATTTTTCACGCTGCGTTTTTGGAACAGTAAAGAGGAATCTGAGGATGATGGTGAGGAGGGGGACGAAGAGCCCAGTGAGTCTTAGATGTTGTCTAGTGTGTGATCTGTTACTATAGGCAGAGGAACTCGAGTATCACGCACCGCAGTCCTGTGCTCCGAGCGGACGACCAGAGTGACGAGGACGAGACGTACTGACATTACGAGTTACACGTACTCTAATTAAGGAAACAAATTGTTACTTTCAAAAAGTGCTTTAAACGCTGAAAGCTGGAGACCCCACATTGGGGTTGTTGGCGTACAGGTATTTAATTGAGCGTAGCTATGTAAATATTGTGATTCTGAGATGTATACATAATTTATGTAGTTCAGTTAGGCTAAGATCAAGTAAATCTAACACCATTCTTCACTAATTTATAGTTAAGAATACATTTTGTTGGGGTGTCTATTTTTATTGAAAATGAAAATATAAGTAATAAGATAATCAGTCGATCAATTCCAAGTATATTTTTATAAATTTGTTAATTTTAAATTCAGCTTTAATATTTATTTTATAAGTAGATTAAATTATATAGATATTGAATAATAAGTATTAACTGTCTATTATAGCGCACATTTAGATGTGGAACAAAATAAACATCTTTTAGTTGTTTAAAGAATTTATTTTTAGTCTAATATCCGATCTCAAAATTAAGCTGTAATTACTTGTATAAAAGATTTAGAGCGTGAAAAAATTTAAAAAAAAACCACATTGTATTGGATTTTTTCATAGTAATAATCAAACTACATACCTGTGAACTCAATCATCTTGTAAGGAGTTTACAAAAATATAATTATTTATATTCTCTTTTTATTTGTGAATGTTTGTGCTACCAATGTGTTCACAGTAAACAGAAATTTTACTTCGTAAGTGTAAAAAAATGTGAACCGGTTTTTAGTATAATTATAATAATGTAAGCTGTGGACACCTGTTTATTGAACGTAAGAAGGTCAAAAGGAAGTCTTACAATTAGGATTTTGTTTTAAGGGAAAATTTAATAAATAACTTTCTATATATGACATCCAATACAGTCAGCTGGACAGAGAGGCCATGGAACTGTGTATGTCAAATATGGATATAGGACATGATATTGTTAGGTCAGCTGATTTAATTGCTTGCATATCATTCATTAGACCAACATGTAATCTGATCTTTTCCTCAGTTTCAGATTGTATCCTGTCTCCCCTTTTCCTGTGTTCTTTCCTTTTTATACAATACAATTCAATTCATAATATCAAATACTGCCAACACTCGAAAAATGCTTTTCCTACAATCCAGTATATCAAATATAAGTATAAGAGAATATAAGAATCATACAAATAACAAAGTTATGTGGTTATAAGCACAGATCATTCATGGCATTTGTCTTGTAGAATGTATGGGTGGGCCAGTTGGGAAACCTACTGCTTCCCTATACAACCACATGGTGCATCCTGTTATAGCGAATGATTTGGATCCTCTCACTATCCGACATTTTTAGGTGTGCGTCTTAATAAGATTTATGTTATTAGACCCGGTGGAATGAGATACAGAATGTTTCTCTACTTTTATAAAAGGTTGCCTTTCCTCCCTTTCTGGTTGTCCTGACGTTAATGGAATGTAAAATCTTGTATTCCAATACGAAAACACTAGGCGGTGAATTCTCCTAACATTGTCCCAGATGTCATTTAAGTAGTTATCCTTTTTTGGGCAGTAGGGACATGGAAATTTTGGCAACCACTGCTTCCCTTTACAACCACATTGTGCGGAAGTCATGGCAATAGACTCATGTTCCAGAAGACTCATACAAATGAGAACAAAAGGATTAAAATACCTAATACTTTTTGATAGTCAGGCTGCACTGAAGGCACTTGATACCTGTTCGTTTGATTCAAAAGCGGTCTGGAAATGTAGGAATGCTCTAGCAGAGCTGATAATGAAAAACAGAGTAACACTCGGTTGGGTACCGGGTCATGAAGGCATTCATGGAAATGAAAAAGCAGACATCCTTGCCAAAAAGGGAGCAAAATCCACAATGATGGGGCCTGAGCCAGGTTGCAGGATAGCCTTCTCCAACATTATTAAAGCTCTGGTCAAAGATTGGGCAAAGAGGATAAGAAACATTAATTTTAGTAGAGCTTCAGGATTAAGACTATCCAAAATGTTTATCTCTCCTTACGTTAAAGGGTGGACAGCTCTCTTAGATCAGAATAAGGAGGATATAAGACTAATATTAGGAATGTTGACAGGACATGGCCCCCTAAGGAAACATCATATGAAGGTAGGCCTTAGCCAGACTAAAGAATGTAGACTCTGTGGAGAAGAGGAGGAATCAGCAGAGCACATTTGGTTAGATTGTCCTACCATCTTAGAAACTCGGAAAAGATACCTGGGAGCATATCTCCTCAGCCCCAAGGATATCAGAGAACAGGACTTTGAGGACACAAAATTAAAGTAAGGGAGGCACAAAGGTCCTTTTAGGACTAAGCGCGGGGACAAACTGTCCTTTTCCCTCAGGAAGGGGGACAAAAAACCACATTTTACATCCTTCTTGGCACTTGGTTGTGGCGGTTGCTGATGGATTGAGCACTTGTTGGGTCTCCTTCATTTATAAACATTGTCACCCTTTCCTTGCCCTGTAATATTGTCTCTAACAGGTGTGTCAGTTTGGTCTCATTATTTAATTGGTTCTCCCCGATGTTAGTCAAACAATTAAAAGGTCAGTAGGGTTGATTCGATGCGAATGTTGAGTTCAGCTCCATTTCACCTTTCACTTAGTGCAGCTTCTGATATCTGATGCTGTCACAGACTCGACCTCTGGAATATGGAGTCCATGTCCGTCTGAAGAGATTCAAAAATAGTTGGAGACGAAGCAGCATTAAGAACAATTGAGTGCACTATAGTATTTTAGATATGATTTCAAAGCAAAGCAAAGCAACCTGTTTGGCGTAGCTGTGGCGGAAAGTGTTGATTCAATGCGAATGTTGAGTTCAGCATCAAATATCAGACGCTGCAATACCTAGGTGAAATGGAGCTGAACTCAACATTCTCATTGAACGCTATTACAACTGTATTATAATCTGTAGGATCATACAGCTTACATTATTAAGGTTATACCGTACAACTGGTCTAAATGTATTCTTAAATTTTGATAAATTAAATGTATTAACAAAAAACTTATTTGTATCTGTTTCTTATGGGCAGAAAAACTAAAGTTAAGTAAATATTTAGCTTGGGAGTAAACAAATTATGGTAGTACACTTGATCGGCTATTGTAGTAGAAACTGATGTAAAATAATGCAAAATAAAACATCTCTAATTATTATTATTAATTCAATGTCACAGCTAATGATAAAACACTCTTTTCTCAAACACATTTAAGTATGATGAAAAATATTAGACTTGCAAATTTGCAGAACAATAATTTACCCTCTGGTTTTTTATATGCACACCAAGGCTTTTGATACAATCTATTATGCCTGACCAACGGATACGTTGTCGGTCTGACGCTAGACAAAATACTGATTTTGTTTTGAGTTTTCAAGATGTAAATCTTAACAGAGACTCAAATTTCATCAATTTAGACATGTTCAATAAAAGATGTAACAAAAGTGACAACAACATATCCACACACCAGATATAGAACATGTTTTAGGTACCTGCTGTCATGAACACGTTAAGTAAACTTTAACATCAGTACAATAGATTTTAGTGCAAGCACAAAGATACTTTTTCCAATTCTCTACTCTGGTGTTATTTTCCTCCTTTAACTAAACGGGTATTTTACGTTATTTAGCCTTAAGTAAGTAAAATGTGTATTTTTTTGTATGTATGTTTTTGTATAACATAATTTCATGTTTCTATTAGGATAGTGTACACTATGTAAATTTACATTTTAATATTTAACAAGTACATCTATTTCCTTAGGTTTAGCAATAAAGACTTAGCTTAGTGAGGAGTACTCCGTTTCAACCAACTGTTGTATCGAAGGCTGTTATGATGCAGCATAATTGAATCAAGAAATGTTGTGGGACACCCTTAGCTAGGTAGAATATGAGGTCATAATTTACACACCATTTAACACTTTAGCGCAGTAAAGTGTGTATCGAAAAATCATTGCCAGTCGTCATTGATTATTATACTTATACAGGAAACTAGTTAAATAACGTTTTTAGGTCTGTCCACGTCAATTATTTAAAGTGAACTGAATAATGTGTCGTGTGAAAGTATCATTATAAAACAAAAGAGTGAGAAAACCGTTGACGAAAATAATTTGTTAATGTGGTGGTTTAAAATTGACAGTTTCTACAAAGAATAATGATGGAGACAACTATAGCTATATTGTGGTAATAACATTGGGTGAGCACAATAATGTTATTTTTATAATTCCGGGTAATTAGAGTATTATTAATATTTTCTTATAAAGAAACAACATTTATTTACGTACAATTTTATAAAACTTGTGTGGTTGGCATATCTGTGGATTTATGTAATTTTCCAAGTTACCTTCTCACTGTTGATCATTGTAGACATGACTCTCTCTCTCTCTCTCTCTCTGTATATTTTACTCTGAACTTGTTCATTATTATGTACTTAGAATTGTATTATTTTGTGTATATTTTAATTTGATAACTATCCCAATTGTTATGCTCTATGAGCTCTACTCTACTACTTTTCTTTTGAATCTCTTGATTAGGTTAAATAATGAAAGAGTGTTCCCATTAATTTAGCTATTGTTAAAGAAAGTTTGTACTAAAAGCTTGCACTCAACCATTCCTGTTCTGATGCTAACAAACTGGACTTTGATATGTCTAGTTTATCACACAGATTCTCTACTTCAGGTTATCATTAATAACCATTACAAGACTGTTGACACTGCTGGTGTATCATAATAGGGTTCAAAGCTGAAAAGCAGGAAAGTCTTCAAGTAATTGATTGGCTCAGTTTTCTTCCAGATCAGTGAAAGCATTTTAATTTACATGTCAAAAGTACAAAGATTTGTTCTCTGATGTGACATAAATAGTGTGTATGATATAATATATCAAACTATTCATAAATATGTGATGATATAAAAACTGTAAAGTTATCTTAGGCTGTGGTTTCCTAGACGCGTAATAGATGCGCTGCGTATGCGTATCTAAGACGTAGCACACTTGTCTTATGGGGTTTTGTATAAGCGGTTTCCTAGGCAACGTATCAAATGTGCGCACATCAATAGCTGCGTATTTGGCTTACTGCTTTCAGAGCAGTCAACTCTGAGATACGCTGCGTAACAGACATGTCTTGTACAATATCAATTAGAATTGGAGGGAAATGTCGCCGAGAAGGTACGAGTAAAATTCTCAAACAATGACGACGAAGAGTTGATTGAATTGGTCTCTTCTAACGAAATATTATGGAAGTTTAGTCAGCCTGACTATAAAAGTAATATAAAGAAAGACGTCATATGGAGGAAAATAGGAGTTTCGCTGAATACATCAGTTAAGTCATATAATTATATTTGACAATATCCATGACAAATATAATTGATGATAAAATATATCCATGTCATGATCTAAATCACTGTATAGCATTAATGCAGCCGCTAGCAATTTCTGTTTACGTGAAGTCATGTTACGCACAACCGTGTGTATTTTACGCAGTCTAGGAAACCACTAGACGACAGCTGCGTTTCCGACCGAGGTACAAGCCGCAGCGCATATAAGCCTCAGCGCATCTATTACGCGTCTAGGAAACCACAGCCTTAGAATCAATGAAAACCTGTAACGTGGATATAAATCAACGTAACTGTTATGTATTTATTTCATAATATTTACGTTTACATGGTAGGAATATACCACACTATCTGTCGCATATCAGACTTCACTGAGCTTGCACATTTCAAATCCATCCAATTGCTCATTTTAATTTTTAAATACAAACAAATAGACTAGTCTAAAAGTGAAATTTTGCCTGTCTACGAGTGGATAGGCTTCAATAGTCTACTTATAAAATCTCTTTTGAGAAGTCTTGCCACATGATACGTTCATACTTTTATTCATTAATTAATTGGATTTTATAGCAGTAAACAATGAAAGTCTACACACGAAGTGATGATGTATGTATTGGGGTAGTTAGGCTAGTTACTTTGTTACATAGCCATGTTATCAGCTAATAGCAATTACGTAGAGGTAAAAAAATAAGCTGAAAAACGTCATGACATTCAGGAGGAGGGTCTGGGGTTAAGAATACCCTTTATATGAGATAGTAATTTTGTTATCATCTTTTAATAAAATAAGTATTTCAAACACAGTTTTTTTTTATATAAAAATTTAACAAATTGTAGAATTGTTTTGCTATTTTATTCTTAATTTATTGGAGACCAGATGCAATACACTGCTACTATAAACTATTACCTGAACACAATATTTCACCAACTGTCTTGCAATGATTAAAATTATACAGGCTAATATGTGTATTTTTGAAATACTTTATTTTACATAATATTTGTATTTTTGTTTAGAATTATTGAACTTGTTTAACTCTTTGTAAGCTATAGTATTCACTCTATGGATATATTTCCAGTCATAACAAATATTTATTTAGCAAATTAACGGTTAAACAGAGATGCAGAATTTGTACCACATTATTATTAGTTGCTGTGTTCAGTTATCAGACATTTTATAACATCTTGTTTTTATTGAATTGAATTGAATCATAATTTATTTCCAAAAAATATTTACATCCGTGCACATTTAGTATCAAATTCATATTATCTTATTACTATACTAGTTAAATGTTTACATAAAGATATTATACATAAGAATATTATACACATCAATTTAAAGTGGCCTAGGAAATGAGCCTACATGGGCAGAAAAGCCTGTGCGTAGGCTCGAGCTGCTTCCCTGGAGATTTTAGATGAATAGAATTTGGTGATTAATTAATGTATAATATCAACACAAAGGCGCGCGTGCGCGCTCACACACACACAACCAAAAAAACCGTATTTAGATAATACGGAATTGAAATTTATTAGCGTAAACACTACAAATACTTTGTGGAAATATTTAAAGAGATGAAAAAAATTAAGGAATGATGTATTTTAAGAATCAAAAAGTCAACACGTAGATCAATCTAACATATTACTAGCAGATTCTTGACGAAATGTTATGGAATAAAAAATAAATAAATGTATAAAATAGGAAGAAACCATGTGAGGCATAGGTGCTGTTGAAGGCGCTACCATGCTGCAGTAATAGATTGAAACATATGATTGCATGTTCCTATCTTATTTAAATATTCAATACTATAACATATTGTTGTATTAGTTGATATGTGGTCAGTAATTAAACACATTTATAAATATCAAAAGTTTAAAGAATTGGTAGAAATCAGTAAGATATGGCTTAACATAAGTTTATTCTTATGATAGTAAACATCATAAAAATGTGTGGTAAACTAGCTTTACTATTAAATAATAAATTAACTAAAATATTTAGGGATAATGTAGCTAAGCAATTGTGTAGCTCCATGTGCCACAGGGGAAGGGGGGCCTGGCTATCTAGATTAAGAGACCCATTTCTGTTTTACTAATCTAAGTAATGTCTTCTCATAAAAACTGTAGTCCAGGTGTTTTGTGACATTATATTTGTTTATATTTATATAGGTAATTGAATATGTTCTGATTGTGTAAATATTTTTATTTGTATTTTTGTACAGGTGTCCATGTTTTCTAAAATATTAGTTGCACATGTGATTTGCTCAACTTAAACATAATACAAATTGTATTGTATAGTGGTAGTGATAACAAGTTTTTTATTTGGTTGGATTGATATCCCTTGTTTTTTCACATATTTTATATTTAATTTGAATCTAGGTATTTGTTTTTAGTACTGTTTAGATTTAGCAACTCTTCCAGCCAAATCAGAAAGAAAGAAATAACTCTTGAGAGAGATAAGATCAAACTTTGATTTATATCATACCAGGCTTCTTAAAAATATAATTTATCCTTTATGAAATGTGTTGTAATGCATAGGTTGGAGTGTGGAATGTTGTGTTGGACCTGTGAATAATTATTTAATTTGTAAATATTAAAAATGTAAGCTTAAGTAATTTTTGTTACTTATTTGATTTGATATGTATACTGTGAAATTTTTTCTATATCAAACACAATTTGATCAAATTAAAAATAATCTCCAATAAACATGTCAATACAATACAACCAGATCGGTTTTACACAGTGGCTGGAGACTTAAGTTTTTTAAGGATGAATTTTTTTTATTGAATTTTGAGTATAATTTGTCTCTCCGTTTAAACATGTTTGGCGTTCTGAATATCCTAATATATAGTAAAGTAGGAGTGTGGCTCACGTGTTGTGTACCAGGCTTGGCTCAGGTTGCTTGAAAAAGTTAAAGTCTATAGCTAATTTTATTCTTAAAATGTCTTGCAAACAGATAGATGTAAAACACACACACACACACACACACACACATATATATAAAAGAATTTTCTTATCTTAATTCCCCAGCAGAAAAAAACAAAATTGTGTCAACCTATTACCTACCTAAAAATTTTATTTATTTATATTCTTTTAACACATTCACAACTTATACCCCATCGGGTACACACGATCTTTCACAACTGCCGTTGTGTACCTGACCAGGTACACACAGGGCTATTCTAAAGCTTGTCGTGCACTTGATGGTATACACGTTACTATGTATTTCCTTATTACGTTTTTATTGCTTACCTGTCTTGGTGGTTTGTTAAATTTGATCTCGCACTTAAATAAATACTTCAGCCTATTGTGTACCCCGTCGGGTGCACGATTGTTTAATTTATAAGGTAAACTAATTTTTTACGTACCCCTTGGGTTACATGGAAGACATTAAAAAACATTGAGATAAATATTTTGTACAAAGTTGTGAAGCCTGCATGCTTTTCTCATTATACTTAGACATTTAACATAAAAAAGATCATTAAGATTTTTGCCATTATTATTTAAAATTTAACCATATATAAAAGAAGTTCAAAATTAGCCATCGTCGTGAACGTGTTAATTGTTTATAAATAGCTTTTTAATACTTTATTATTACATATAAGAAAATGGCTGATTTTAATCCTTTAAGTTTGCAATGCTTTTCCATTTTCAAGGTACTTAAACTTTGTAAATAATAATTTTGGCATAAGTGTTTGAGGGTCAGACTTTAATTACACTATTATTATTAATGACTTGCCACATATTTTAAAATGTCATAACCCATATTGCATGAAAGATCTTTTATAAAGATTGAATATTTAGCTTGTGTGATTAAACTAAATTAAATTTAGGTTTGAGATTTGTATTTAAAACTTTGAAGATCCAAATAACATTCCAATCTAGATTTTGAAGAACTCGTAGTTGGTAGTGACAAGTACAGTGTGCAGTACTGTAGATAAATATTTTGGCATTATTTATTAATTACTAAGTAAATCATGCCAGATTTCTGATTGTAGGTCTTAGTCAATGTGACAGGTACAAATCAAGCAATTTTTATGTTTCTAGTCCTAATATACTTAGATCATATTAGATGTTTAAAAATTATATACAGACCATAATCTTAGTTAATAATTTGGACACAAGCTGTTTTGAAATGAATGGATTCATTAATGTGTTTCATAGATTGTTCAAAACAGCTTGCAAGTAACATTATAATATTATTTGGAGTTACTTAAGTAAATTTCATCCAAAGAAAATGCCATAATACTTTTTGTATACTGTAATGTTAATAATACTTTTCCTCCAACATTCAATGAAAACGATGATGTATTGTACAAAGCAGATGTACTTTTCAGATAAGATTTAGCCTATGTGTAAAGAATATTGAGATACAATAAATTTTGCCATAACCGATACAGAATATCACAAAATAAATATGTGCTTCTTGAGTAAGTTAGAAAAGTTGTATGTTAATGTTTTTGTAGCAGTATTACCAACAAAATATGGCTGTTATACTTCACTTGACGAGTATTTACTTAGGTGTGAGAATTATTTTAATCTTTAGGTCTATCTTATAAATCAATGTTTGAAGTTGTTGACTTGAAAAATGTATTTTTGTATTCAGTCTTCATGTGTTAGTGAATCTAAGGGTGTACCGTAAGTGGACCTTATAATGAGATGTGTGTAGAATTCAAGGCTGTAAATAAACATTCAAACTGTTAATCTATTTGTCCACTGATTGTTGTGCTTTTCTTTCTGTACTAAGTTTCCCCAAAAATTGAAAATATAATCATAATAAGTTAACATAATTGAAATTATTATAAAACAGACTATATTACCACAAAAACATTCTCAATGCAGTGCTATTTTTATAATTCCATCCCATTATAGAAATGTAGCCCTGAGTGTAGATTACAAATAAATTTTGTGGAAGACATGTTATCTTGAGTTTTGATTTTCCAACTTCTTAAGTTAAGCTCTCTCCATTAGGTGATAATTTTGGTTAAAAATTTAGCACTTTTACAATATGAAAGTTTAGTTACTTAAAATTCGTTTTATTACTTATCAATCAAAATAGTCATTAGAATGTCATGCGTGAGGCATGAATAAATATCTGAAATTTACCACTGTTGAGGAAATTCAAATTCATAATACATTGGTCACAATGTTCTGTCCAATGAACTAAGGAAAGAGCTTAGAACTGAGGTATTTTGTTCTATGAGGCATTGGCATTGTGACCAAACTAGTGGTTTTGAATAGATTTTGACAATAATGCGCTGCTCTGCCATTGGTTATTGCTCAACAGGCTTCTTTAGTGCCACTTATAAAAGAGAAGCTGGTCCCCTTTTCAGTCTTATTCTGTCTGTCCTTTTCGGCTGCTGTCCTGTGCAAGGATCTTACCAAGCAGAATAAGGAGGAGAGTTGGTACAGTATAAGAATGACAATAAAATGTGCAACTATCACAGGATCTGATGTTATAATAACAAATTAAGTAGTTATATTTCTTCTGACTATCTCTAACCTTTTTTAAGTTGCATATTCTTTCTTATAAAAGACTTTAGACAGATAAAAAGAAAGTTTTTACAACAATAATTTTAATTGCTATGAACTGATTCTCAAAGCATTAGTTATCTGTTATGAAAATCCCGTAGTAAAATAGTTTACATTATAAATTCACTTTATGGCTCATAATGAACTTGAACTTGATAAAAAAGTTACTCAAACTCATTTTAAAATTTCTGCACATGTCTGGGTGGATATTTTATAATTTCATTTTGGTTATTCTATTATTTGTACCTTACTAAATTCGAATCTTTATTGCACAAATGGTTTGACACAATTCTATTTTGTAATTGGCAAACTTGTACATTGTCGCAGCCTGCAAGAATTATAGAAATTAACCGATTGCCAGTATTAAGCATTTTAATGTTGCTGTCTCCTAAAACTTGACGGCTTTCAACTTAATGTGCGTGTATATATATGTATATATAGTATATATTGAGATAATGTAATATATATGTTAAAGTATATATTGATATAATATAATATAATAACAAATTAGACTTCTTAGTTTTAAATTTCCTTTAATATTTCGGCTTTGCCGTCAAAAAGGTATAAATAAAAGGTATAAAACAAAATAACACAGCAACAAAATTTACACAAGTAAAAAAATTGGTTAGCTGAGTTTATATATATATATATTTATATACTTATAAATATAATATTTCAATTTAAATTAAATTAAATTCAATTCAAAACCTTATTTATTTCCAAAATAAAGAAAATTACAGTTTTAATATATATACTATAGTAATTTTCAAGTATGATTAAAACATTAACATTACTTAAATATAGGAAAAAAGTACCCACATAGGCAAGCCTGTGCGTGGCATGAGTCGTTGAAAAAGATAGGTCGACCCACATTGCCGATAAGTTTTAATCATATTATAACTCAGATATGTAGCACACTTAACACACTCACTTACATATACATAAATACATAAACCTAGCTCCCATTTACAATAGAGCTAAAAAAAAGTAAGTAAAGTAACGGGCATAGGCTAGTAACAGACATGAGCTTGAAGTAAAAGAAAAAGTAAAAATCCTATCTGTAATTGGATGCAATAACGTTTCTCCGTTGCCTCCCCTCCCAAATCTGTAAGCCAATTAACCAGTAGCTTCTTAAATATTCCAACTTTTATATTATAAAAATCAGTTAATGGTCTCGGTAAAATTTCTAATCAAAATTTGCATTGTATAATGAGAATTAGTTAATGTAAAGCCTTTTAGTTAATCTATCTGTTAAAATTATTTACTGAAACCGAAATCCTAGTTCCGTACCTATGGTTAGTTCGTCTAAAAATTGTGTTATTGTTTTTTATACATATACAAAACCAATGTTTTTACATATAGCTGCCTGACCCCCAAAACTCCCAATATCATTAAAAAGTGCAGATGATGCATAAACGGTTACCTTTACACAGGGCAGTCTTAAGAATGGCTCTTTGGACAACAATTATAGGTTCTAATACTGATTTATAGGCACCTCCCCAAGCTATAATACCAAACCAATAACATTGATTGACAATTAAGCAAAATGAGCAAGTTTTTCAATTCATTAAAATTTAAAATTTCACGTAGCTGCCTAAATACAAAAATACATTTTCTTAATTTGTTTTTCATGTAATCTATTTGCACTGCCCAACGCATCTGTTTGTCAAACATAATTCCTAGATATTTATATGAATCGACACTGCTTGATAGTGTCACAACTGCATGTTTCATCTTGTGAAATTGCCACAGGAATGAAGTTTTAGGACTATTTTCATTAAAATCATTATTAGCTCGTAATGAAATTGGCAAGAATTTCGTTTTGGAAAAACATTTAAAGATAATAAGTTTTGATCAAACCATTTTTTTTACTATGGATAAGCCACGTAATGCCTTATGACTTCTCCCCCAATTCTTTCCTTTGTATAGTATTTGCGGAATCATCTGCAAAGAGAAACAACTCACCCTCCACATACAGATTGGCAAGATTGTTAATATAGATCAGGAAAAGAATGGGACCAAGTGTACTTCCCTGGATGACTCCGAAGTATCTACTTGCTGTTCACTACTCTTTGCTCCACAGATCGATACATATTGCTTCCTGTTCCGACAGGTAGCTCTCAAACCATAAGTATGTGCTACCTCGGCAGCCTATACAATGTAACTTTTGTAAGAGCTTACTCCGTGAAATGGAGTCAGATGCTTTAGCCAAATCTAAAAAATACAATGAGGCAACACCTATTCGAACTAATAGCATCGTTTAATTCCTTTAGTCAGCATGTACAACGCATCTGTTATGTTTTTTATCTCTTCTAAAATCCATACTGACATGAGGTTAAAATATTATTGTTATTTAATACTTAACTAATTGATTTTTAATTATTTTCTCGAGTACTTTAGAAAAAACGCTTAATAATGATATTGGACGGTAATTACTTTTGGTACGGAAATCATTATTTTTGTAGAAAGCGGAATATCTTTTGCCAATTTAAAAACAGATGGAAAATTTGCCTGAAATAATGCTTAAATTAAAGATATGCAATAATGGTTTAAAAAAAAAATTCAATGTTATTTTTGAGAAGGGAGGCTGATTACACCATCACACCCAGGCGGTGGACAGTCCACGTAAGTTGTTAACCTGTTCAATAATGTCAGTCTCAGTTATAGTGCTTAAAGTTAAAGTGGAGTCTGTTGAGTAATCCTCGTCACATAACACTGGTGGGCCCGCTTGAGTCGATTGCAGTTTGCCAAGTTACATCCTACTGTTGAAAAATAGTTATTGAAGTCGTCGCTATGTCCACATAGTCATAGTGAGTAATGTTATTGTCCCGTCCCCTGCATATATTTCCTATTGGGAAAGAATCTTTATTTTTATTTCTTCCTGACAGTTCATTAAACTGTCTTCCAAAATAAACGTTGATTATTCCCACACTGATTTTATTTTTTTCTCTATAGTAAATCAACCTAGTCTGTTTTTTTTAAGCAGTTATTTAAGGAATTTCGATAGCGTTTAAAATAGTTAATAAGTTCTGTGTTAAAAGGTTGTTTCTTAAACCAATTTGCTTAGCTTGTCCCTTTTCTAATTGACCTAATTAAACCAGGCGCGTGATCCAAGGTTTTAACTTAGTGAGACGAGACCCACCCATATTGATTTATTTGCCTTGCGCGTAATATTTTGTCAACGATAATTTTATTATATTTTTAAAATTGTTTGCACTAGTTTTCAATATAATTGTGATAAAATGATCGAATTCCAGCCTTTCATTTCTTAACATATTCCGAAAAATACTTGTATCTATATAGCTATTTATTTGTCTGTTGCACCCTAACTCCTGAAGCACTGAACTGTATCTCCAGCGCAGTGCTGTAGTGATCCGTAATGCCTGTGTGTGAGACAGCTGTCCGAATGTTATGGAAATTATCATGATTAACAAATATATGGTCAATACACGAGCCACTGTCCCCTGTCACCCGTCACACACGTGTGGGTATATTTATACAACTCACAAAACCAGTTTCTGTCAAAATGTTAAGGTAACGCTCTGCATACATATCAGTGTTCAGTAAGTTTAAATTTATGTCACCTAAAAAGATATACGTTTTATTCTTTGTTTGTACTACTATAATACCGTTCCAGTCCGTTAATAAATAGGTCAGTGTCACTGTTCATGTGTTCTGTATAAAGCAGTTACAACATGAAGCAGTGGTATCTCCTACCATAAAAAACAAAATCAAACGTAAAACCCATCACCCATTGCTACCTCAGCGGACACGACAGATAAGGACCTCTTCACATAGACAAGAGTACCATCGTTACGATTTCTTTTTCTTGTAGTCTTCACTACCTCATAACCGTCGAGATGCGACACGATCATGTCGTCCACCAACCCAGGCCTCGGTTAAAACGATAATATCAATATCTCTGTTGAGTGATTCCAAATAAACCAATAAACTATCAATATTTTTTTGAATAACTTCTTATATTCAAATGGAAAATTTTTAAATTTACGTTATTTAAATTATCAAAAAAAAAAAAGTTTAAAATCAAAACTATTTTCAAACTCTAGACATTCAACAGTACTAGAAATATCTAAGTCGTTAGGTGACTCCATTTATTTAGTAGCCTCCCACCGATCCGCTATGTTTTTGCGACCTATATTTTTTCTGAACTCATAATTATCAATTTAGAAACTACTTAGAAATGGAATATACATTAAACTATAAAATAATACAATAACACTCATTATTACAAACTTCTATACAGTTTGTATAAGTATAAGTGCTTGCCTAATAAGTGCACTATACACAGATTATTTATACTGATATAAACAAATGATATAATATTGGTATTTTATTAACAAATCAGCACCAATCACCGCATAAATAGAATGTCACACACACACACACACACACAATCACTCACTCACTCCCTCCCTCCCTCACTAACACACACAACGTACTGTCATGCAATCCTCTCTCATTCCCAAGCACACACGAGCCCTAATATAACACTAACAACATATACATAAAGTATATAATATATATAAAATATATATATATATATATATATATATGAAACACATGCTGATGAAACCATTCTGCTTTTGAGTACTAATAGACAATCTGGTAATATTGTCTTTGCACACTTATTTTGCATGCAATTATTATAGTGTAGTTATAATAACAATAATATGCAGTTTGCCCATATCCCAAAACTTTTGGAATGCCCTTCTATGAACTCTCAGATGGCCAATAGTGATTTTGGAAGTTAGTTAGAGACTTACTAACTCCCAATGGTTCTGATTGCCTAAGTGGCAAAATAATTATCATATCAGATGTTTGACTGATTATGTTCTTGTATTATTGCAATGAATCTTTTTTATGGTAAATGACTTGTATATCTTTCTTTACAGTATACAAAATCCATTTTTATATTGTTTGAAGAAAGATTTATATGATATGGAGATTTTAAATTATGCACATCAATTCATTTGAAGAGTAATTTGTATAAAATAATGTAGTTACTAAACAACTCAATGGCTGAGACGCTATTTTTCTATAAAATTTGAATTTTCTCTATCCTGAAACAAAAACGTATTGAAGCAGAAATTGTTGAGTGATTTTGGATTATTTAATACTTAATTTTTCTAATAGTAAGCCTTCAGTCTGGATATAGTATTGTCTCTCAACTTAAAATGGTCTTCTTCTAACCCTTACAAGATCAAAAATATACACAATTTTTATAATCGTCTAAAATTTTTTTTCTCTATTGTAGAGACTTAGTTGAACAGAGTTTTCACAAATGTGAACATCCACCATCTTAAAACTCAATAAAACAGTATGCTGGTGACAGATATATTTGACATATGTAATAAGTAAAATCACCTCTACCAAATTGAATATTAGAATTGGATAATGTAACAGCAGTAAAGTTCTTAACAACTGTTATATGAGTATTATGAGGGCCGTACTCAGATTTGGTGTGCCCTGGAAAAGATATTTGGCCGGACCCCGTCATGTCCCGCCACCGCCGTCTGTAGACACAGTCCCTTCAAATAGATGTGTGGCTTGGCCCTGGTAAAATATTCCAAAAAAAACCGGTCTGAGTACTTTTATGGATTGAAATAAAGGACCAACCAAAATATTGTTTACTATAAATAAAATCACGTTTATTATAATTTAATAAACACATCTAAAAATTAATGTCAATTATAGTAATGTGTTAAAGTACATTATTTACATTCACAATACATTTAGGAATTCTCTTAAAACACAAATGACTTAACGAGAATAAATACTTTTAAATCTTAATCATATTTTAAACCTACAAAAATGAACACTTTAAGTATAAAATTTTACAAAAGCCTTAAAATAAAGATTTTAGATTTGTTCTGTAAAGAACATTATTAACTAGAATATGCTTAATTTCTTAAAGGTAGTCAAAATTAAAATATGACAAAATATGAATATGAATACTCTCTACTTTTCTAGTTTTAAAAAAAACTTGCTAATCATACATTTTTGTTTTTTATTTATGTATAGTATTCTGCATTTACATGAAGAAAAAGAAACTTTGATGAACACTTCCAAGAAAATATTAACGTACCCGTCTGGGGATGTATAAATAATTAATAATTATGTTTATAATACAGTACTTTTATTTTTGTGTAAGTAACCACAAGATTTTTAATTTAGTATTTATTTAAATCAGGACTATCTACAAGAAAAATTACCAATATTTACAATACTTTACTGTTTGTTAACTGAGATGGTACATAAAAAAACGAGTAATAAACAGTTACTTACTAGGAATGTGAAAAAACCCAAAATGTTTTACCGTTCATGATATTTAATTCCTTTTTGTAATAATCGTTATCACTAAAACCAGATTATCCTTACACTGTTTGCTTCATTGACTATTATTAATTACAAATATAAAAAAGTGGAAATTTTACCAAAGAAATGTGTGGAAGCAACCTTTTTCAATTGGCAGTTTTATTGAGATCTAATGTAATTTTAATGATCAGTACAATTGGTTATTACACATTTATATGTCTCATGGGAAAAATAAAAAATATATTCAGCTCAATAACCACAAGGAGTTCCATCAGCATAAGTTGGAGGGTTGGGCTTACAGATTTTTGTTCTCCCATTAGATCCGTGAATGGCATTACAAGTAAAAGTAAAATATCCACATGTGGAGGATTTTGTGTAGTAGGTATGGGTAACTTTCTTTTTGGGATCTACTCTGTCACCATTCAACTCTCCTGTTTCACTATTAGACACAGTTACAAAACTATCATAGTTCTTATTCGGAGGTTGGTAGTTCCTCACCAATGACCGAGTACCATAACTATTCCTGTAGGGGTTCTCACCATATCTTCCATAATTATAATTGTTGTTCTGCTGCTGAATGGGAGAGGGATACCTTTTATTGTAGTAGCTCTCTCGTCCAAGTAGCTCTTGTTTGGATTTGGTCTTGTCGATGTAAGTGATATTTCCAGATCCAGGAGTGAGCAGTACTGTCTGAGTTTGAGCTTGACCGCCATCAGATGCTGCAGCTTCTGTTGTGTCACCGGCTACTGACTTAACCTTTCCTCTAAACCCTGAAGGAACGGTGTATCCTCCAGAGCCTGGAATCTGTTGTCCAGGCTGGAAGACATCCCCAGCCTGGACAGAATCTCGAATAACTTTAGCTCCATGAGGGACATTAGAACCGAAAATGACATGTTGTGTCTGACTGGGAGAAACTGTCGGTGAAGGCGTTGGTTTTGGTGTTGTATGGACTCCAGCACGAGATGACATTTGACTAGGAGAGATATCAAAATCTTCTTCATCTTCATAATCATCATCATAGTCCTCTTCATCTTCTTCAAGATTTTCATCTAAAGTCTGAGAAGGTGAAGGCTGTGATAAGCTACCAGTGTTATAATTAAATTGGTTGTTCTCTCGTCTTTGAAATCCTTCACTAGGATAGTAGCTCTGAGAATTTTCTTGTTGGTTGCTTGAATCTAATACATTTGGATTTGGCTGTGAACTCAGAAGTGGATCAGGTAGAGACTGAGACTCTTCAGCTATTCTTGAGTTTTCATTTGGGTCACTAGAAATGGGTCCTTTTCTGCTACTTGGATCTGAAAAATTATAAATTGTCTGCCCATTCGTCAAATTAAGTTTTGGGAATACCATTCCAGATACTCCTGATCCAGCTTGGGCAGCTCCAGAATAAGACACTCCATATTTAAATGAACCTTGTATTTGGGTCTGTGATTGTCCTGAAAGTGAACTAGTTTGTGATGATGCACTACCTCCACCTCTGTAAACAGATTCTTGTTCAGGACTATTTCCTTTTTGGTAGGGGGAGAAACCTATTTGAGCTTGACTTTGTGTACTTCCCTGGCCTCTTGATTGAGCATCTGCTAATCCACCTTTGGTTCCTGCTTGTACCTGAGTATTTGTTCCAAAATTAAGACCTGAACTTTGAGATTCGGCTATAGTAGCTCCATTTTCACTTCCAAGTTGTACTTGTGCTTGAGACAAGCTACTTCCTGCACGTCCTTGAGCATTGCTTGTGGCTCCAAGATCACCCCCATCAATTTGACTTTGAGCACCCTTATCCTTATCACTAGTTTGTGCTTGAGCTGAAAATACTCCAGTACCTGAATATGTTCCTGATACTTGGGCTTGTGCTACTCCATCCCCTATTTTGCCTTGGGAAGAAGCACCCAATTTAGTTTCCTTTCCTTCATACTGAATGCTAGTCTGTGCTTGGGAATCTCCACCAAATGCACCTCCAACGGCTCCACTTCCTGGAATGTACTCACCCCCCAAACCTACCCCTGTACCTATACCAGTTCCGGTACCTAAACCGACACCAGTTCCGGTACCTACACCGACACCAGTCCCTGTGCCCATACCAACACCTGTGCCTACACCAATCCCTGTACCAGTTCCTGTTCCCACACCAGATGGAAATCTATTAGTTTGTGGACCACCTGGATATACTCCTTCACCTGTTCCTGGATAACCTCCTGGGATACCTATTCCTGGATATGTTCCTGTTCCAGGCACTCCCACTCCAGGATATCCTCCAGGCACTCCAGCTCCGGGATAGCCTCCAGGTACTCCAGCTCCTGGATAGCCTCCAGGAACTCCAGCTCCTGGATAGCCCCCAGGTACTCCAGCTCCTGGATAGCCTCCAGGTACTCCAGCTCCTGGATAGCCCCCAGGTACTCCAGCTCCTGGGTAGCCTCCTGGGTAGCCTACAGGTACTCCACCTCCTGGTACTCCAGTTCCTGGATAGCCTCCTGGTACTCCAGTTCCTGGATAGCCTCCTGGTACTCCAGTTCCTGGATAGCCTCCTGGTACTCCAGTTCCTGGATAGCCTCCTGGTACTCCAGCTCCTGGATAACCTCCTGGGATTCCTACTCCTGGATATGATCCTATTCCAGGCACTCCCGCTCCAGGATATCCTCCAGGCACTCCAGCTCCTGGATAGCTTCCAGGTACTCCACCTCCTGGTACTCCAGTCCTGGATAGCTTCCTGGTAGCTTCCTGGTACTCCAGTTCCTGGATGGCCTCCTGGTACTCCAGTTCCTGGATAGCCTCCAGGTACTCCAGCTCCTGGGTAGCCTCCAGGAACTCCAGCTCCTGGGTAGCCTCCAGGTACTCCACCTCCTGGGTAGCCTCCAGGTACTCCACCTCCTGGTACTCCAGTTCCTGGATAGCCTCCTGGTATTCCTGATCCCGGATATCCTCCAGGTAATCCTACACCTGGTTTTCCTGCTCCTGGATAACCTGGTACTCCAGCTCCTGGGTAAGCACCTGGTATACCTCCTGCAGGGTAACCTGGCACTGTTCCAGGGTATGTTCCAGGCACTCCTACTCCTGGATATCCTCCAGGTAATCCTGTTCCTGGTATACCTACACCTGGTTTTCCTGCTCCTGGATAACCTGGTACTCCTGTCCCTGGATATCCTCCTTGAACACCAGTTCCAGGTGGTCCTATTGGGTGTACTCCTGGCACTCCAGCCCCTGGGTAAGCACCTGGTACACCACCTCCGGGGTAAGTCCCTGGTACACCAATTCCTGGATATGTTCCGGGGGCCCTTCCGGGAATTCCTCCTCCAGGTGGTCCTATTGGTTGAGCTCCTGGAACTCCCGTTCCGGGATAGCCTCCTGGTACTCCAGCTCCTGGATATCCTCCTGGTACTCCAGCTCCTGGATATCCTGGAACTCCAGCTCCCGGTTGTCCTGGATATCCTGGAACTCCAGCTCCCGGTTGTCCTGGATGAGTTCCTGGTACACCTATTCCCGGATATCCACCTGGAGTTCCAGGTGTAGGTGGTCCTATAGGGTGTACTCCTGGCACTCCAACTCCGGGGTATCCTCCTGGAACTCCTGCTCCTGGTGTTCCTGGGTAACTTCCTGGTATTCCTGTTCCTGGAAATCCTCCTGGAGTTCCAGCTGCAGGTGGTCCTATTGGATGCAGTCCTGAATCTCCAGCTCCTGGATAAGTTCCTGGTATTGTCGCTCCTGGATATCCTCCTGGTGGCCCTATTGGATGTACTCCTGGCACTCCAGCTCCTGGATAAGTACTTGGTATTCCTCCGGGATAAATGGCTGGAAATCCTGCTCCTGGATATGAACCAGGTGGCCCTCCTCCAGGTATTCCTGCTCCAGGTACTCCTGTTCCTGGTACTCCCACTCCTGGATATCCACCTGACACTGCTGTTCCTGGAATTCCTACTCCTGGAATTCCTGCACTGGGATAAGTTCCAGGACTGCCTGCACCTGGTATTCCCACTCCTGGAATCCCTGCCGTACCAGGTGTTCCAACTCCTGCCCCAGGATATCTTCCTGGCATTTCTGCACCTGGCAATCCTATTCCTGGTACTCTTGCCCCTGGATATGTTCCTTGACCTGTGACCCCTGGTATTCCTCCAGCAGTTCTGTCTCCTATTCCAGGCACTCCTGCTCCAGGAATACCTGCACCTGGAATTCCTGCACCAGGGTATCCTCCTGGCCCTACAATGCCGGGTCTTCCACCACCGAGACCTGTTGGATATCCTGGGATGTAACTTGGGTACATCCCACCAGTCTGTACAGTTTGTGGCCCATAAACTCCTCCATAGCATTCCTCGCAACCTCCAGAACCAGATTGGCTTTGAGCCTGGCCCATTCCATGTGAACCACCTGAAAAATAAATGTTAATTTAGCTATCAATACTAACCTGAACACTAACCATTATTCAGTAATATTTCGTAGAAAATTGTAATTAGGTCCTAGATTTCAAATGTCAGAATTTTCATAATAAAACATTTTCATTTGAAGAGCCAATACTTTCCAATCAGTACTTAAGAACCATTATTAATGGTGATGTAATTGTGCTGGAACTCTGTTCTGACACTGGTTTTTAAGGAATAATCCCGAATTAAATCAAGAGATCAAATTCCATTTCAGCGATTGGCCTAGAGGAAAAGTACACAACTTACAATGTTTTATTACCAGAATTCTAGAAGAAAAAAATAACATACGGAGAGAAATCAGCTACTTACCAAGGCCTAAACTGCCAATATAGTTTCCCGATACTATTCAGTTGTCACCAAAAAATAAACGGTCTATAATTCTTTGCAGAATTTATTACTTAATTTTAATAGCCTGGCAAATATAGTTGTAGGCCATAAACAAAAACTTAAGGAAATTTTAATTGTTGACAACGAATATGGTTAAGCTATTAGTTTATTGTATAGTTTTTGTTATATAAATTTTAAGTGAGCAACTATATTGTAATTATTTATTTAGCCTTTAGTTCATTTAAGAAGTTTTAATCATATTTTTATTTAGTATTAATTTGATGCCACTGATGACTTGAGTAGTTTTGATATACAGTATATGAACTAAGAAATGCTTGTAAATAAAGGTATTTTTATTTATTTATTTATTATAATTCACACTGATATTTCAGCTAAAAAGGCTGTTATGAACAGTTTTGTCTGTTTAAAATATTAAAGAAAAGGCATTTACAAAACATTCCCAGTAAAAATATTTATCTCCAATAATTACTCGTAGTAATGAACAAACATTTGTTTTTAATTGGGCTGAAACTAAAATTGTTCAGTATTTACAAAACAGAATTATGTATTATATTTCGTAGACTTCCTTGTACCTTTGTGATTATTTTAATTTAAATTTAAAAATAAGTGTCCTATCATGTTTCTTGAATTATTTAAAAAATTTTCATTCTGACACAATTTGACATAAAGAGGACAATAGCAGAGGAAAATCCATATTAAGTCAATACAAAAATATTACTATTATTCTACACACTCTTACATCGCAGTGCCCTCGTCAACTCATTTGGAGTGTCAAAGTTAGCATCAGCACCAACCACATTGGTTTAATTTAAAACTAATCATTACAATATTTATTCTAGAAAAGACTAATTACTCTGCAAATTTTTAACTGCAGACATGTTCCTTAATTGTTAAACTGTTTTGGGTTTCAATTTAATTATTTCTATACAATACTAGCAGTTACCCACGGCCTCGCATGCAATTTCATTTTGAAAAACAGGAACTTTATGAGGATAAATTCTTTTTAAATGACATCCAAATGGAACAATCCTAAGATAAGTGATAGTCACTGAAAGATATTCCAATCTCTTACTTCATTTTTGATTTAAGTTTAAGGAAGGGGCCCTGCAGTCGAAGAGTGAGACTTTTCTATAATGGTTTTTATAAGTACCGTTCAAATTTCTCCACAATATTTCATTGAATATCTCCATGTACTATTTTAGATCAGTATGTTAAAATCTCAAGTCTAAAGGTGGACTAAAGTCGTAGTCCTTAGCTTTTCAGTGAATACTCTTGTGATTTGATGAATGATAGCATTTTGTTGTAGTTGATTAAAGTCCCAATAAAGCGAACCCGAACAAAGAAAATAGTGTGCATTATAACATGACATTTGTAAAGTGAATCTGGTTTTGAAAAATAAATAACAACAAACATGTACTATTGCCTGTTTAAACGTGTATAAATGAATTATTTTACTTATTATTCTGGACTTTGACAAGTGATTAAAAACACATTTACTATCTGCTGATAAATATAAGTCCATAAATATAAAGGATATTGGAGTGTTAAGCGAGTTTTCAAGACCAATAAGGCGAAGTGCAGAGGGAGTTTTGAAATAGAAGATTGATGTCCTAAGAATATTGATGGAAAATTTAAATACTATCTGTCCAGTAGTGTTTACATTGATTGAGTACCACACACAGATAGACTTCATTAGATTTTTGCATAATTGTGTAGATAACTTATTATTACGAGGTACAAAGACTAAAGAAACCATCTACTGTAATAAACATACATTTTTCTCAGCAAATAACATAAAATGGTATAAATGGCCATATATCTAAGCTCTGCTACTAACAATATAAAATTGTAAAAAAATTAAGGCTTTATAATAAAATAATCTGATGTATTACAAATAATATTATTTATAAAATTAATTAATAAACACTAAACATATTAATAGCTTAACATGCTAGCAAGGTTACCTTATGTCAAATTAATAAGGCCTCTTATTCAAGTTTGTGCCTTGTGCTTTTTCAAAATAGAGAAAGTAATAAGGAAATATTGCTAATTAAATCAAAAAGGTTATGGATTCTAGTATTTATTTATCTTGTCCGTAAAACATTATAATTCTTAGCCCTACTTATAACAGCATGTCAATAAGGACCATGTTATGTGATAGCAACAACTAATACAAAAGAATAAAATGTGTGAATTTTTTTCTAACTATGTAACATAAAGAAATTATTTTAGTTGTAATACTGTATTTAAAAATTGTATACCAACACATAAAAATTAAAAATTAAAACCAAAGGACAAGTGTAATATATGTATGAATATTTATATCAAAAGAACATTGTCTAAATATTTGGGTAATGAGACAGAATCAAAGTGATAGTACAAATTTGTGGTACTAGGCATGAGTCCGGATCTTCTATATACACGGGTGAGAGGGGAGTTGTTCTATACTCACCTTCCCACTGCAATGCTAAATATACTGTGACATTATTGACTAAAGCTCAGTACTTACTGACAGTTGCTCTAGACAAGTCTGGTTGAGCCACAGCTTCTGCAGTGCCGGTTTTGTCTCCGGATCCCTCCTTGTTGAACGCAACATACTGTGTCTGGGTCTGTCCTCGGTACCTTCGAGGCCGAGAGTAGCCGTTGACCTGTCGTCTTCTTCTGATGTGCTCATTTCGTCTGTCGTCTGGTATCTCGTTGGACACAAGGTCCACGTCGAGAGACTGTAGAGTTTTATACTCGAAGATGTGGACTTGGGTTCCTCGGCAGAAGTTGACTACTTGGAGTCCAGCAATTCTGAGAAACTGTACATGATTTTGTTTTACATTTTATCCTTCAGTCTCAGTTTACAGTAAACAGGTTACTGGTTGTAATAGTAAATTATTGGCTGAGCTTTAGCGAAGAGGCTGGAAAAATTTCATCTGCCTGTTTGTCTGCACGATATCTCAAAAATAAAATTTCCTACAGACGTAACATTTTGCACGAAGCTTAATTTCTATATGAGCAACACTGATGATGATGGCGTATGTCACTTCATGGGATTTGGCTGAGCGTTAGCCAATAAATCACTTTTACATTGGTCTTATGGGTAACCATGATGGCAACGAGAAAATTTCAGAATAAATAAATTTGTAAATAAACTGCCTATGTGATTTGAGCATGTGACATTTTATTCATAGAGTAAAAAATAAAATAATAGAGCGAATATTCAATGTTAAAAGCTGTGACAAGATTTGATTTCAGTGATGACAAAGAAATTTTCAGAAAAACATCTTTTACGTCTGCATGGTAAATAAATGTTTGACACTTTATGCATACATTTTAGGATACAATAGGATCAATTTACATTTGAAAGGATTTGTAAACTACTTTATAGACACACAAACAATGTCCTGCACAGCATATAGACTTGGTAAACAATCAAATTTTAATAGCAATTTAATATTATAATACAAAAAGATGTGTTTTGTAATAAGTTTAGTATAAAAATGGTAAATTGTTTTTAAGTTTTATTAATGGAAATCAATTGATTAATTTATTTAATTCTAATATTATTATTCAAGTGAAGTAGATGTTATTCATTTTAAAATTTTCCAACTGTACTAGGTGAAATATAATTTTTCAGTTTAGCTCCCTACCTAGAAATATACTCACCTCATATTTAGTGAAGTTTTGGCCGACTACGTATTCTTGCCTTCCCACAACTTTTCTGTGTTGTCTGTGAATTGTGGAACCATCTAGCCTCTCTATGTAACATCGTCTGACTGTCGGGTCCTTGTAAGCTTTGATCCCCTACATAAGTGCAGAAACTTTATTAGCTTTGCATTTTAATGTAATAAATATTTCTGCATCATAGACATTGTGTTTTAATTTTTTAACTCAAAAATGTGTTAAAAGTAGATATTTATTACCTCTTAATCAAATATTGTAAAAGTGTACATTTAAGGTACTGGTAAAAATAGCTAATGTATACACAAGTATCTCCAATTAAATAAATATTTTATGGCCCAGAATGTTAAGAGATCTAGGGCTGAGAGACAATATGCATCGTACTCGTACAAGCAACACACAATTTAGGTTTTCATGTGATCAACAGGGGAATTTTTACTAATTGAAATAAACCATCAGCCATGCTGATTTTTATGGAGGTCAAAATGGGTTAAAAATTTCTCTTCCGGTTTCATTGGAGGAAAGGTAGATTTAAGTTGTGGTTGTCACATTGAAATATAAAATTGAAGACACATTGTAATTTACTCAACACTGACATGAGAGAGATCTCAATGTCGGCATATTGATGTACTTGAAACACTTTAAAATATTCAGAAACTCCATCATCTTAAAACCTTACAAGACAAAAATTGTTATAAGTATTTACATTTCTTTGTAAAAACATGGAATTGATTTAGTTACAATCGATACAAAATTATATTGCATTCATTATATCAATACAATTATTGTATATTTCTCAAATTTTTGAATGACTGCCATTTCAAAAATGGCCTCATGAGTTATCAAAAAATGAGTAAGAACAAATGTTGACTGAAATTGCTTAACAATGTTGTAAAAAGTCAAATGCGAATGGCCACCATCTTGAAACCTTTTATTGTTTGAGACTAGCTAATGAACTTATTCAAGCAGTGAATAAGTACTGTCTTACTACCAAGTTTTGTTGACTTGGCTAAAAATTACGTCAATTAATTCGTGGTCACCATTATTTCCACAACGTAACTCAAAATTTTAAATGGTCACGATCCGAAAACCTTATGAGATATCAAAATCCATGTAAGAATAAACATTATTTTAAATTATGAGATTTCTAAAACACTTTTTTGGTTTGATCTACGTTACATAATAACTTAAATATAACCTTCCTTTTCAAGCTTTGAATGACAGTCAACACGGCCCTCATGGAAGCTCTTAGTTTAACTGAATAAAATAAAAATACCAAAAATAAAATATTATTCTTACTGGGTTACACTCAAGGTCACCTCATTACAATCAGTGAGTCAATGATCTCTAAATAGAAATCTGGAAGCTAAGTTTTAAGGAAGTCTGTGTTTTAAGGACTTCACTATTATCATAACAAACTGTTGAAACCTGTGTTGTTAGAGAGAATAAAATAATAATTTATTGATAAATTTGTCTTTTATTTAAAAGTGATTTAACCAAGGGGGCTATTGAGTGAACCAATGGTATTATGGAAAAAAATTTATTTTTATATATTCTGAATTTAATTATTAATGGAGTTATAGGCAAACCTTCTTTATTGCAGAAGAACAACATTTATGTTTACATAAATTTTAACTATTTTACATAATAATATAAGATTTTTACTTGCATTTATGTACCATATGTATTTACAGTTAAGATTTAATTTAGGTGGATTTTGAACTCTTTGAGAACAATTCAGAACTCAGTGGAGAACAGTGAATAATGGACTCAGTTCTGCTAGCAGATGTGGGAGGCCCGCCAGCAGCCGGCATGAGAACTGCTAACAAGTGCAAGCTTGTGTGGCAGATCAGCTGATGGCAGTGCGGTCAGCCTCACCATCTGCCACCATTCATCACCGTACATTACAACCACTTGGCTTTGTCTACACACTACCAGACAACTATTGGAGAAGAGGCATTCATTGACCTTTTAATCAACAAGTGCTGTGACATGATTTCTCTTCATGTTGCACCATTCTTTGTATAACAAGAACAATACTATACAATTTATTTTTGTATTGTTGTGTATTGAGCACAAAGCAGCTTATAAAAATAGTTAAAATCAAAAATATTAGTTATAGAATCATCTTGAAAACCATAGATAATTTTTTATCATAAAAAAATTAAATGATTTTCAACAAAACCACAAATTGATAAATTTATTAACGTTCTACTCTATTTTTTAAGCCCTGTGTCCTAACACAGTATTCCAAACTCTGAGCAGGTATCTGTAATCGTACTTTTTGAAAAATATTGCAATTTTCATGTGGAAAATATGTGCAGGCCTCTGCATGAAAAAAGTAATGCTATGTTCGGGGGTTTGGATCTCTTCAGCGAGTGCTTCTCCTCCAAATCACCTTTAATTAAGTGAGGCTGTACAGATCGCCACATTTCTTGAAGAGTCTGATTATCCAATCTGCCTAAGAAATAAGATTGGTCTGAATGTCTGTTGTTGATGAGAAGACATTTTTTCCAATAAAGGCCAAAGCGAGTATGGAATCTGAAAAAGTTCTATGTGATGGGGAGGGGGTAGACATTATTACTCAGGAAAGTGCTCAGTTTCTATATGTAGAGTATTAGATCGTTTTGGAATGCTGATTGATGTGATTTGGGATTCCAATATACAGTTTGGTATAGAACTGTCAGCAAGACAGCACCTCTGATATTTTACAGTTTCATACATTGTTTAAAATTGATGAATGGTGTCGTAAGCTTGATATGGTCTGCTAAAGAGGTGACAAAATATGTGTTATTGGTTTTCGGGTGAAAATAAGACCACATATGCCAATAAGAGACAGTGAGGTGCCAATATTGGTGTTCCAGCATTCACCGTGATGTGACCATCTATCAAGAAAACTCACCTATTACCTTGTTATTATTCAATTTAAATTAACTTATTGGTTGTTAATCATTATCTAGCTTTTAGTTTTCTATTATAGATATTTATTTTTTATTGAGTTGACCCCTTTTAAAACCATTTCCTTAAAAATTATATCAAATTATTTATCGGTTAAATTGTTTAGTTAGATTTTATCTAGTTTGTCGTTGAATTGTTATTGTAATTGATTGTTATTTCTATTGAGTTGGCCACTTTATAACCAATTCGATTTAAAAAATATAATAAAATATGTAAACTGTTTGTACAATCTATCATAAAGTTTTGTTTACATTCTTGGCTTGTCTTATCTTTTCTTCGAGTATAATACTTTTATATAGCAGCCTGACACTACCAACGAACGAATAGTTGTGTCTTACCAAGGGTGTTGATAGCCCAAGTGTTTTTCACATAAAAAACGATAAAAAACTAGTCACTGGATGAGGCTTTTGCTCAAAAGTAATATATTGATTCCAATAACACTACGTTTTTATCATGCACAATCACCAAATGGAGAATCTGGTTGTCTCAGAGCAGGGCCTCTTGTCTAACTTTAAGAATATTGCCACTCTAAGGTAGTTATAAGGAATTTACTATTTGGAGCAAGATTACCGTGATACTGTGGGAGGAGGGTCTGGGAGTTTCCCACACATGGGAGTTGAATGAGTACCAGTGCCTTTCCTGTATAATTCCCATCCTGTCTTATTGTTACTCCCTTTTACCATATGTTTGCCTCTTATAATGCTAGTAAAGTTAAATAATGTTATAACCTTCATCAGTTAATTGTTATGATCAATAAGTAAAGACCACTAGAAACAGTTTTGTAACCATAGTCGTTGGTGAAACGATTTTGTAAAAATTTCTGTTCAGCTTACAAATACAAATGCAAAATACACTATAGATTCTTGTTCAACTGAATTTGATGTGATCAAAGTAATTTGGTTCAATTAATAATTGACTAATAATAATACTTTTTATAGTCAAAATGTGCGTTAACCATGGAATGCATCTCCAGATCCATGATACTGTACTGGAAATACAATATAGCATTGAGCTCTATTTCATACTGCATTTTATATTTTTATTTTGTTAGTGAAACGAGATCAAATTTGTTGTTTAACATTTATTTGGTATAATTAATATATTAGGTTAATTGGGTTTGTGCAGAATACACAGACTATTATTATATTTCTACTTAAGAGAAAGAATCAAATATAGGGCAAGCTATTATTTTAAAAATTTATGTAGACTGGAGCAATTTTTTGATGGGTTTTACAAAAATCCTATTTAAATTTCACACAGATGATATTTCTTTGAGAAACTTCAGAAGAAGAGAAAAATGTGTCCTCTCCTATTCCTTCCTCCCCCCTCCCACCATTGCTTGGATATTCTGTTCATCAGTAAACACTGTAGACTAAAACAGAAAAGTTGTTTCAGTAACTGGCATACAGATGGGAGCATGTAATTGGTGAAGTAATGTCTCACCACAGCATAGTCTAGCAGTATCCTGGGCTCCTGGTCAGCTGATAGTAAAGCTGTCCTCTGGTCTGGGTCCACTTCCAACTGCTCTCTTTCTCCCAGAAACACATGCTGAAACAAAATTTAACAATAGAAATTACAACATTTATTACTAAATTACTTTCTAACTGGAAGCAAATTGTTTTTGAAATTCATATTTATTTAATAATAATACATTGATAATCCTATTTACTATTTTTATATTGTATTAAGCTTTGTACAAATGATTAGAATATGGTGTAAATTTAGCTGATGTTCAGTCTCCTCTGTAGAATTTATTCTTACAGATTTTTAAATAAAACCTCAAAAATGAATGAACTACCTACTCTAAATAAATATAACAATTTTATTGAAAACCAATATATTACAAATTAATTGTAAATCATATCCTTTTGTCATTAATACATTTTTTTCAAAATTTAAGTCCAGATCATGTTTTTAAAATGTGTTATGATCAAAAACACAATGAAACCCATAATAGTTGGCTATGATTAAAAAAAAAAATAAAAAAAATGAAACAAATATAATAATTTCAAGGCACATTATTTAATATGTGCAAAGTTAATTTAGAATTTATTGACTTTGAAGAGCCTTAACTTGGAGACTCAATCATTTAACACATTTAACAAGTTCAAGACGTAATTTTAGTATGCAAAAACGTTGACATCTTTTCAACATTTACAGTAAATAGGTTATTAATTTATTATTTTATTTTTCCTATTCGTATATGGATACTTTCAATAAAAGTGTATTGTAAATAATATAACTGGACTTAATAAGACCTTTGTTAGTTGTTTTGCACCTTTTCCAGCCGATTTATACGAAATCCATCTAATAACATGATAAGGTTATCACAAATTTAGGTTAGATAATAGAGAGATCGCAATAGATAACAAATAGCTATCTGAATGATACATTTTCATCAAGTCACTGCCTCCGGCAGACAGGAATTATATATAATATTTAGTATCAATTAAATTTAACCTATTAGGGAGAGCAGGGTGAAACGTAGGTTAGGATCTTAAGAGCCAGCTGTAATAAAATGACCGGAGTTTTTCCTTATAAGAACAATGTTAAACCTCAAGCAGATTTGCGTTTATTTTAAGTCTTTGGATTATGGGAGATGTCATATTTTAAAGATAAAATCAATATGCATCCAAATGCTATTTACTGTTTTTAATAGATTTCTCGGCTATTCAGAAAAAGATCCCAGACCTTGTTGTAGGTACTTGCACTGTTAGAAATTTTGATGACTCGTTTTAAATGTGTAGTTAATACGCATTTAAACACATTTTCATTGTTTTTTTGCAAAGAGTACACCTTTTGAGCATTTAAACGATTATTCCGAAAATCCTATAAGAATATTGAAGACTCTAAACAGCGTATATCTTTAAAATGAGACATCTTCCATATTCCTATGGCCAAAATAAGTGCGTGAGGTTTAACAATGTTCTTATGAGGCAAAAATGAAGAATTCATAAAATAAGTTTTTAATTCAATTCTTTGAAATTTATTCACGCTTTTAAAGTAACAAAACGGTTTAGATATGAGTTTACTAAGTTACTAACAGCTATTAATGTATTGGTTTTGCACGTTGAATCCATGAGCCATGTCAGTTTAGTTCCGCAATCTGCACAGCAGCGCGCGCTACAGTGAGAGAGAGCTATGTAAGGCGCGGCGGTGACGCTAGATTAACCTCACTTCCGTTTCCTTCCCAATTTCATAGTTAAGCGTCACCCGTAAATCAGGTCACTCAATCATAACAAACTGAGATGTCTCAAGTTTGTTAGTAGGCCACTGGGAAATTGCTTTCTACTATAACCTATTGCCTTTGCACAATGATACCATTAACCTACTATGCCTTAGCACAATGACTCAAATTTATAAATTGGAACCATCACATACGCGTTCTTTGCTCCAAACTCAGCTGCTGTCTATTTTTGAGGTACTTATCCACCTTCCTTGACAAAAACATTTTGCTGGTTGTATACTTCAACTACTTTTAGTCTTTTAAGATACAGCAAAAAGTCTGGGGAACCGCTGCTAAATCTTCACTTGAAAGTGTTTAAAATTACAGAAGCGGGAAATTCGAATCATCTGTGGGCTGGGAAGTCGTGACAGCTGTCGAGATGTTTTCCTTGCCGAGAGCCTGATCATTCTACCTTCTATTCGCATATATTCAGTCTGCCTGTTCACTTTCAATAATCTTTCCAATTTATACACACAGATTTGAAACTATACACAGGGTAATCTTGTCATACCTGTGTTCCGGACTAGCATATTTAAAACATTAATTCAATATCTTAAACCCAAATTGTTCAACAGCCTTCCTGAAAAAATAAGAGATTGCGAAAGTGCAAGTTCATTCAAAAAGTCACCCGGATCTCTCACTTGCCGGGTGAATGTGCTACCATCACACCACAGAGCCCTTACTTTTTCCGATTCAATTATTTTGTATTTGGCCGATTCTGACACATAAGCGCATTCACCCGGTAAGTGAGAGATCCGGGACCGAGTCCCGACGGAGCAAGTACTTTTTGTGATTCAATGTTTATTGAAATTAAATAAGGCTATTGCCATTCATACAGATTTAATGTAAAATAAAAGTCGTTTGACAGGGATTTGGCCTTCCGATCATTTTTATGTTAGTTTGGTTATTTAAACGCATGTGTGACAGATACGGCCAAATACAAAATAATTGAATCGTAAAAAATAAGGGCTCTGTGGTGTAATGGTTTTTCCCATCATAACGGATGACCACTTTAAAATATATATCCAAAATACATACTTAATTATAAATACTTATTCTGCATCTTATGATTTTCAAAGCAATGTCGAATATAACAAGTTCGTGTCTGGGTTTTCTCCAGGACAGTTTTGTGAATGGGCCAAAATGGTGAGGTTTGACTGTACGGAACTTTCTTGCGGGCGGCTGGAATGGTAAATCGGTACTTAGGTGTTATATGGAGGCCACTCTGTTCCTATCTACTACGCGATATAAGCAAATTTATATTAGGTAATCATAAATATGTTACTAGTAGTACCAAAGTTAAAGTTAACCTTTACGAGCGCTCACGCGATCTGAACTTGAATTTGGTGATCTGGCGTCGGAAAAGTTGGTCGATCTGGCACGTGAACTGAAGTCGGAAAGCACCGATCGGAAATGCCCCAGGTCATCAGTGCGGGCTTTGATGGCGCCCCCGGCACCACTCCGCACTTCTGGCGAAAAAGGAACGCATCCCTCGAGATAGTATCTAAATTCAAGCTCAGATCATGTCAGCGCTCGTAAAGGTTAACTTTAACTTTTATATAAACCGAGTGTCCCACGAGGTTCATCATTTTGTTTCAAGAATTGCTACAGAGCTGAAACTGTCACAGAATATTTTTAAAACCTACTTAATGAATTGTGTAGAGTTTGAGGATGTTCGGTGCACAAATGGGCAAGTAATATCAAATCAAACGTTTAAAACTCTTCGTGGGACACTCCATACCTATAATAATACTTACGTAAGAATTTACCTACTTATATACCGCAATAACAAATAGTAGGTAGGGATATCGTGACCTCCGTATAATACCAAAGTACGGATAAAACTTGCTTTCGTTTCCGACAAAATTAAAACGCGACACAATAGTTACAGCAATGTAAATAGAGGATGGAATTAGTTTTGTTTGTTTTAATTAAATGAAACCAGGTCTGTCGGCCAGATGATTGCAGTATGGTTTCTAGACAGACAGACACGTGTTGTTGTGTTGTAGACTACACGTGACGTAAGGAACAAAAAGCGGAACACCAGCCAGTGTTACTGTGAGCAAGGCCGAGGGTCAGAGGTCAACTGGCGTCTGCTGCAGTCAGTGGCGGTCACAGACATCTCACTGGACACTGGACAGCTGTTTTACCTTTTTTCTAGCTTTTCTCTACACTTCTGCAATATCGGGTTTGAGATTATGTGGGCATAACACAATATTTAATTAATTTTATTTATTTTAGGCTTGAGTTTCTTTTAGTTGAACTAGTTAGTTTGATTGCCCTTACCATTTTCTCAACCACATAAACGCTCAAAAATTTCAGATTTTTGTTTGTATGTAATGTATAATTTTTCTGATTTATTAATGTAAAATTGAGTCCCTTCATTCCAGAGTACCCTGCCTTGTCCTTTAGTTGGACTCCGTTTTAGGTTAGAGTTGCTGAAAATGTTTCTACTTCAAACTCTGTCTAGTTTTCAACCGACACTTTCTACTAATACGAAGTGCCTACTATTTAACTTGATATAGCAACTGTTTACAGTGACGTAACTAGGGAGGGGATGTGAGGGAATGACATCTAAAAGCTCTAAAATTGTAAACAATTGCACGTCTATCCATCAGCAATCCAATTCGGTTGGAATACAGGAGTTAAATGTTTACCTTTACTGAACTAATTTATTCAGATTAGATTTATTCCATACCCACCATTGTGGTGTGCTTTTCAATCAGATTCATTCCCCCCAAATCCAAGTTCTCGTTACATCACTGATTATTTACAATGTTTAAATTATTATACTTCCGACATTATAGAGTGCAACATCATTACCTAATTATTATGAGGCGTTCACATCATTTGCCACTAAGTGAAAATAGTAAAATCTTGAAAATGAGCTAGTAATGACAATTAGAAGGAATGCCATCTTCATTCTACAGGGTGTAACAAAAATGTTGGGCTGGTATGCAATTCAGATTTTACGTGTGATTCTAACCTAAAAATGAAGAATAATTTTTTTCCAACTTTGTTTAGTAACCATACGCCATTTTGGTTTTGTTATCAAAACAATTTTATCTTTGTTGTTATCTTTACGAATGATACCAAACTTGGTAAACGGATCTATGTCAGAATGTATTATATCTGAAAAAATTTCAAATCAGTTTTAATATTTTTAAAATGGTGGATGTTTAATTTTTCTTATTTGAAATGTCTGTTTTTATAATGAATTTTCAATAACATTATCAATTGCAAACTGATCTTACAAACCTGTTAATTTGGTTATGTTTACATTTATTACATGTTAAAGATTCAATAATCAGTTTCAGTGTTACATTTTAGTTACAATAACAGCTGATTTAAATAACAGCTGTTCAAATACTGTCAAATTGTGGGCCATTAGGTTGCATGTGTAATACGAAATATTCCATAAAATAGTTATTTCATAACTGCGTGGGTATTCATATATTAGTTAACCAAATCGTACTATATATGGTGTCCCCAAACTATGTTCCACAATTCTAAAGATATGGGTCCTTCGTTCAAGGTAAGAAGTTTCTGTAAGCAAAAATAGTATTCCGATAACAAAGATAGATATTAAACGATTGCTCAAGCTTAATGGGGGTTCTTTTACTTAACATTAAAATATGTCATAGCTGATAAACAGTTAAGCTATAAATTTATTTTTTTGCGAATGTTAGCGTCATTCAAATCTGTTTTTTTTTTTACAAACATAAAAACTTATAATTATTGGTTCTGAAGTTGCAAACTTTAACGAATTAGGCGCCAATTTGCTCTGAAACAGCTGTAGGCCTACATAGAAAAAAAAACAATGATACCTGGCAAAACGCCTGTTTTCTTATAGTAATCTAAAAATAACTTAAAATTATATTTTTAACACTCTGCAAGCGAAGTGGCGCTAATTTCAATGCTCGTGTTAAATCGACACTAGAGTCGTGATAGTTAATTTTTTATAATCTTTTTCGTAAATTTACAACTCAGCTGGAGAAAACGACTTTTTTGAACAAGATAGAACTATATTAAAGTTGAAAATGTTTTACTCCTTTACTTTTGTATGTAGCATGAAAAGGACGATGTCTTATTTTAAAGATATGATTAATACCCTATTTAAACATCTTTTACCTTTTCTTGTAAAATCTATACCATTTTAGTAATTAATAAGTGTACAAAAGGGTTTGAATTTTTCTAAATAACCAATAAAAGATATTAAAAAAACTAAGAAGCGTTATGATTCATTTTAAGGATTTTAAAACTAAGACATCTTACATAACTATGTGACACTAATAATAGCAACGTAAAAGTGTTTGCTGTTTAACATCGTTAATCAAGACAGCCAGAGCACATGCATGCTCAAGGCCAATAATAAAACAACATAACAATATTTAGAGCCTATGTTTTTATAAAGGCTTAGTGAAATACTAAATTGTTTGCCTTTATAATACATTTTTGTTTTATTTACGTTTTAGTTGTGATATTTTTCATAAAATGTTAATCTAAATACAAAATATATGCCATTTTGAAATTGACCAAACAACCATTTACATACACATGTAATATGCCATATTTAGCACAAAGTTATGATTTCTTAATGCAAATAGCTATAGACAATTGCAATATTGTAAATTTAACAGTTTATTAGCGTGTATCTAGTGTTTAGTGTAAATAACCACGAATAATTTATTGGTTACTTTTAAGAAAACATACAAACAAAGCGGGCTACTTCTCAAGTTTGCAGGAACATTTTCTTTTGCCTCATCCTTAACTAGGTTTTGGAATGTAGTTTTGAGACACGTATGTAAAGGCTTTGTAATGGTACAATAAAACATCTCCCAATTCGTGAATGTTGAAGGCCTTTGTGTATTTTTATCTTCTTGTTAATATTTAAAACTTTATATATATATATATATATATATATATATATATATATATATATATATATATATATATATATATATATATTTACCCTACCTTTGCGCTACTTCCGGAGTGACAGGATATTCTGGATGGGTAAGGTTGGGTGTAGGGGTCGTCTCCTGTCGAGATCCATGAGGAAGAATTTAGGCCACTAATCTCAAGTCATGTCCCCTCGGAAGAAGGGGAAGCTAGCTCTCTGAAACAGCTCTCCAGTCAAAGCAAGCAAGGGGTGGCAGAACCTTGTGTTTTGGCTAACTAGAACCTTTGACACTTAGGGAACGAATCCCACCAACTCCAACAGTCATCTCCCGCACTAGACCTATCGAATTAAACCTGCACCCCAGAATATCGAAATTTGCGGTTAGTGATGTGCCGCTCATAGACATCCATAAGCTTGCCCAGATTTAAGTGACACATCAGTTTTTGCTATTCCCAGTGGTAGGTTCAACTTGAAGGTATAAATCAGCCAGAAGTGAACCCTACTGGTGGACTGCTATAGACTTAGTTGCGGTCAAAATCAAGTCAGTATTTTGGCTTGGAGATCTAACTTTGCCGCAAGCAAATATTTATGCAGACTTAGGAGAAACGAACTTTAATAATTACGTTGTTCAAGAACCAATAAGGATACTTTTATTTGCCAAATTACATTGAGATACCATGTCGAGATACATGGTGTCATAGATTCCTCAATTATCCTTGATCACAGACAGATGCACATCTCAGTTCATAAACTTAAACATTGTTTAATTAAATTTGAGAAAGAGACCAATCCAAAATACGTCACTTGCAGAGATTTCGTCATTCTATCGTGATGTAATTCATATTGCAGCCAAACTGACAAATGTTTTGTGTACTGAACAATGTAAATTAGCTACTATTGAGAAGGTAAAAAGAGTATACGATAAACAATTTTCACTCTCACAAAAATAAAGTAATAATAAGTTTTGAGTAAATTTAAGAACAGATCGAAAAACAATTATTAGAGAACAGATCAAAGAAGAGGAACACTGATCAACAAAAAACAGATACAAATGGATTGTTATGGAAAGTTTAGGAAGTATTGTTTTGCAGATGGTAGTCCTCATCAGTGAATCCCAAAGTATTTTGGTATTTTTTTATAAAAATAGAACCTTATCAAGCTCTGAAAATCTATATCCATAACCCCGTATCCAATTTCATTGCCGACTTTAAATATCGTTGAGTGCAATGCAAAAGTTTATAAAAATGTTTTATATTTTTACAAGACACGTGGAAAAAATAATTTGATGAAGAATTTAGTTTTACTACTGTTTCCGAAGAGGAAGTAAAGACATATATGGATGAAATAAAAACAAAGACAGTTGGGAGATCAATCCAATTGGTTAAATATGTAAGTTCCCAATATGAGCTGTTATTCATCCATCAATAAATGTATCAATGTGTTTTTTTTCCAAGAAACTGTGAAATTACATATAGTACACTCCCCTCCAAAGGACGCGACTTAGAACCGAGAAATTGGGACGAATTTTTATATTAACAGATGGAATCATGATCCTACAGAAGATAGTCGTGGAACAAATAACGAACTATGAAAATGACGCTGGAGTACTCGCACTATATGCACTGCGTTTTTATAATTTTGAAATTTAAGTTTAGGCTACGAAGAGGTGCAAATAGATTCGTGAGGGGTTTTACGAATTCTTGGACGTTTTTCTTTCAGACCCCAAATTCTTGGAAATTTCTAAGTGTAGTCTATATAATTGTTATTTTCATGGGTCTGTAGTTATTCTCTAATATAATAAATGCATTTTCAACTTTGTAAACTATTAATTATATTTTTATATTGGAAGAATAACATCCATGCAACAGAATCTTATTTTTCTTGTATACATTTTTATTACTTAAGGAATTATTTTATCAAAAGAAATTGGGGATGGTTTTAGCTTCAATATAACAGTTTCAAAATTAACATTTATATTATAACATTTATTATTTTATTTTCAAGATTTTTACGAATTTTCACTATTAAATAAACTACCTTAATTAAATATTTTATCACAAATGAAGATAGTTTGATTCCACGAGAAGTCGCGACCTATTTTGGTATTAAAGTCTGTTTTCATTCTGAAAGCTCTCGATTAATAGGCGTTAATACTAACGAGGCGAGTGACCTATTTTGATAACGAAACCGCAGGCCGGCTGAACAGTATGTTAATTACTTCATTCAGAGGCCAGTTGGACTCATTTACCAAATTAATAACGACAATAACGCCAAGTGGCCAGCGGACACAGAGAACAGCGTGACAAGTGTGCTCTGCTCGTGTTAGGCCAGAAATGTTTGCAGCTCACTCAGGCTCGACCCGACAAACATGTAGCCTGTAATAACAATACATGATTTACATGTTGTTATTTCTTGTGTTAGACTATAAAATAATCGTAGAGCAATTCTATTACGACTGATGTAGATCATTTAAGTTTCCTTTTGTGATTTTAAATTGTCCTTCCGGCTAATAAGAGGAAGTACGTAGATTTTGTGATAACCGAAATGTAATTACTTTATTCTCAAGTGATTTAAATGCACTCAATATCTCAAATTCTATGAGATACAATATCGTTGTCCATAACACACATTTTTAGAAATTTTGTAAGCATTCCGGAACACAGTTTATTTTGTTCTCTCTCTAGCTGGCCAACGAAATTAGCCGGAATAGATATAAGATAAATTTGTGTACAACATATAAACTTGTTTGGGCGTTTTGGGGCAATTATTATTTCCACAATCTGTAATAAATAACATGAATAACTATATATATTAAAATTATGAACGGGGAGGAGTGGTTTTTTGGGACTCATGTTGTCCCATTTCTTGTGTTAGACTATAAAAGGTTACAATAATCGTACAGCAATTCTACAGCGACTATTTCAGATGAAATGCAATGAGTTTCCTTTCTTGAATCTAAACAGTCCTCCCGGATAATAGGAGGAAGTACGTAGATTTTGTGATAACCGAAATGTAATTACTTTATTCTCAAGTGATTTAAATGCACTCAATAAACTCAAATTCTATGAGATACACAAAAACATTGTCCACAACACAATTTTTTAGAAATTTTGTAAGCCTTCCAGATCACATTTTATTTTGTTCTCTAGCTTCATGCTTCATAAATAACGGAGTTGTGAATCTTTTAAAGTTTGAAAGGTCGTTATAATGGAACGGAATTGTTTACTAAGCTGGTGAACGAAATTAGTCGGAATAGATAGAAGATAAAGTTGTGTATAAAACATAAACTTGTTTGCGCGTTTTGGGGGCAATTGTCATTTCCACAATCTGCGATAAATAGCATGAATAAATATATATATATATATATATATATATATATATATATATATATATATATATATATATATATATACATATACATATATAGCATTTTGAACGGAGGGGAAGTGGTTTTATACACCGGGGATTATGTTCGTTGAAGATATGCAGAAATTCCCTGTAAGTGCTATGTAGTGTGGGTAATTGCAGTAGGCTGATGATACGTTTTATACAACATTTACCTGAAAAAGGGAAATATTTGTACAACATTGATATTAAAAAAACGGACTCTGGAATAGAATAATTTTTATTTCGAAAAAGGTGATCGGTTTTTAACTTATAAAACAATATATGCATTATTAGGATTGTTATAACGTTAAAAAGTTATTTAAACATGTTAAGCGCAGTTTCCTACACATGTGAACCTTCCTGTAAATGGTTTTATCATGACACAAAAATCTAATTTAAATCCCACCATTGTTTGACATAATACCAATTTCTCCCCCAAAATTGTAGAAATTTACGTCCAAACTGAATTTTTATGTGAATTGAAAATTGCCGCTCTCGTGTTCCTATAGTGTAGTAAATTTTTTGATGATCATCTATTCTGTACATTCCCAGAATAAAACCGTTATTGTAGTGAATGCAATGTTTATAAAAAATATCATATTATTATCTTTGAATCAGGGATCATGTGCAAACTTGCACGTTATAGATTTACAACTAAAAATATCAAAAGACACGTGTTATTGATATTTAAATATTGAAATATCAAAGATTATTGCATGAGCAGAACTTTTGGTAAGCTTTTTTAATTTTGTTTAATTAATTCATGATATTTTTCATACGTTGATTTGTTTTTTATATCCCACACCAGAACAATACTCGATACTTTGGCAGACGACTAGGAGGCTATGATAACTAATACATAACGCTATATCAGTACAAGATAACCCCAAAGCCACTGTAGAAGATGACCCAATACAGACTACAGATTACACTTCGGGAGAGTTACCAGACTTACCTTGGACGAAAGAGCAGACCCCGCGAGCAGTGTCACGAGGGCCAGAAGGTGTAGGGCCCTGCAGGCCATGCTAGAGTCTGTGCTAGAGTCACGCCTGCCTCAGCCTCCGCAGGCCCGCTGTCTCTCCCACCATCTCGCTCCCACCATCCCCGGCACTCGCCCTATTTTCTTATAAAGCTGATAATCCACAATTGATGCTCCACTTCATGGAAACTCTATTCACTAAATAAGAACTTATATGTAGAAGCCGGTTATTTCGGTGATGACAAATTTTTACATTAAATAGGTCACGTATTCAAAAAGACCAATAAGATAGTCACTGAAGGCCATTTATTTCAATCCACATGACGGTGCAATCTGACAGTAGTTCTTGTACAGAAAAGGGATATCTCTCTAGCAAAAGAGAATTTTTCAGCTTCTGTTTTTCAGGTAGCCAAGACAGCGCATTATAGAGCCGTAGGTCTGGATAGTGCATGCTTTAAGAAATGACAATCTATGGATCGGGTATCAACCATTGTGGCTTGATGATTACATTTATTTTCTGAAAAAAGATGGGGTTTAATTTTAAAGAAGCTAGATACTTGAAAGATTGAGTCGATCCAGTTGCTGCATTAAGGCTTACAGATCATGATGACCACCTCCAGACATAATATGAACAATTCTCTTTTGGTATCTAAATAATTTTAAAAATTCACTAGAGGATCCCAAGAACCCAATAAAATATTTTTACCTACACATAACGTAGATATGATAGGAAAGGTTGACTCAATTTGAATGTTGAATTTAGCTCCAGTTCACCTTCCTTTTACTGCAGAGTCTGGTATCTGACACTGTCTCAGACTTCACTCCTGGAATCTGTACCAATATTCGTATTGAGCTTCTTCGTCACCGAATTTATTTGGATCTCTTCAGACGAATATGACTCCAGGATTCCAGGATTCAGGTCTGAAGCAGCGTCAGATACCAGACGCTGCAATAAAAGGAAGGTTAACTAGAGCTAAATTCAACATTAAAGTATTTTAACCTGCTGTAAACATAAGGATAGTACACTTGAAGGATAGTTTCTTTACCAAGTACACGCATTAATACTCGAAAAGCGGAAGTAATTGAAGATAGCTTCGTGCATAAGGTATCATTAATATGTTTGGACCAGTTAAGTCTTCATCCACAGTAACATCAGGAAGAGGGGCAGACTTTAATAGGCTTATTTCATTTACACTTATACTCGCTATAAATCATGAAAATTTGGTGAGAAAATACTTTTTTGTCTCAATTCAAATTAATTTCACATGAATCAAATTATCTATTCAGCACATAATACAGTGTTATGGTTGGAAGGGTTGATTCAATTAAAATGTTGAGTCACTAAGCGGAAGGAGAAATGGAGCAGATGAGTAATTGATAAGGAAGAGGATTTGGAGAAACAAACTATCCACAAACAGCCTCTTTGCAATTCTCAGCTTTTGAAGAATGGATTTTCCGTACTAGTTAGAACAATATATTACCTCATTTGTATAAAATGAACCAGAATCTACGTTTGAGTTGTTTGGCGAAAAGGTATAACTTTCAATATCAACAAAATAATATTCAAACTAAGTTCTTGTAGAGTGCTATAGACAAGTTATTAATTTGTAATATAGCTCCAACTTTTGTTTTCCAAAGATTCATTGATTTCAAAGATTTCATTGAATATCAGTACAATAGAATTAATAATTGGGTATATTTTTTATTGGAGTACAAACAACATAAGTTTCTCATTACGGCCTATAATTTTATGTTGGTCTATAAAATCTATTGGTGTCTCTGTTAAATGTAGAATAACAATACATTTATGAAATAATAACAATACACAAACTGATGCTGTAAACACACAGTGTAACTTACATGTATTTCGTAATTGCCGCTTGCCTTCCATTTTCTGTTGCACAAAAGTCCATTATATCCATTTTAAAGATGTATTGCCATTCTACGGTTAACAGAAACATCAATGAAAGGTCGATTATGACAATAAAATACAAAAATATTCATATTTCCTAATTGTTTAGTTACCATTATCAAAAGCTAACATTTGTGTAGCTCCAGTTCACCTCCCTCTTAGTGCAGCGTCTGGAATCTGATGCTATCACAGACTTGACTCTTGGAACAGGAGTCATGTTTGAGTGAAGAGATAAAGAAATTGGTGACGAATAAGCTCCAAATTAACTCTTTACATCGTTTTGACACCAGAGACAAAAATAAAGTTTAATCTAGGTGAAGAGGTATTCTTTGAAAAAATCGGTAACGGAGATAAAAAAGATACAAGATAAAAATGGTATTACTTTTTTATCTTCAATAAAAAAATAAAAACTCTCTACATCGTTTCGGCATCAGATATTCCTAAATTACAAAATATAGTGTAATCGGTGAATATGTATCCTTAAAAAACATCGGCTACGAAAAAGTTCAAAATGAACTTGGTAAAGGTGGGGGTGTTTTAAAAACAAAATAGCTCAAAATGAACTTTTTAAATAATTTTGACATCATAGATTCCATAGAGTACAAAATATATTGTAATCTAGGTGAAGGTGGGGTTAAAAAACTCTCCGATAAAGTAGCTAAAAATTAACTCTTACATCGTTTTCTATAACTTACATACTTTTTTTGGATCTATTCAGTGTATTTTGCAGCAACTTGTTTTTGTGTAATGGATCTGAATAAACGGTAGTATTCACATAGTATACGTAACAGTAGTATCAGTCGAGGTAGATATAAAATATACTTTCCAGTCATCAGTCTCAACGGTAGTATTCTCATAGTATACGGAACAGTAGTATCAGTCGAGGTAGATGCAAAATATACTTTCCAGAGTCATCTGTCTCAATGGTAGTATTCACATAGTATATGTAACAATAGTATCACTCAAAGTAGATGCAAAATATACTTTCCAGTGTCATCTGTCTCAACGGTAGTATTCACATAGTATATGTAACAGTAGTATCAGTCAAAGTAGATGCAAAATATACTTTCTAGAGTCATCTGTCTCAACGGTAGTATTCACATAGTACATGTAACAGTAGTATCAGTCGAGTTAGATGCAAAATATACTTTCCAGAGTCATCTGTCTCAACGGTAGTATTCACATAGTATATGTAACAGTAGTATCAGTCAAAGTAGATGCAAAATATACTTTCCAGAGTCATCTGTCTCAACGGTAGTATTCACATAGTACATGTAACAGTAGTATCAGTCGAGGTAGATGCAAAATATACTTTCCAGAGTCATCTGTCTCAACGGTAGTATTCACATAGTATATGTAACAGTAGTATCAGTCAAGTAGATGCAAAATATACTTTCCAGAGTCATCTGTCTCAACGGTAGTATTCACATAGTATATGTAACAGTAGTATCAGTCGAGGTAGATGCAAAATATACTTTCCAGTCATCAGTCTCAACGGTAGTATTCTCATAGTATACGTAACAGTAGTATCAGTCGAGGTAGATGCAAAATATACTTTCCAGAGTCATCTGTCTCAACGGTAGTATTCACATAGTATATGTAACAATAGTATCAGTCAAAGTAGATGCAAAATATACTTTCCAGAGTCATCTGTCTCAACGGTAGTATTCACATAGTATATGTAACAGTAGTATCAGTCAAAGTAGATGCAAAATGTTACTTTCTAGAGTCATCTGTCTCAACGGTAGTATTCACATAGTACATGTAACAGTAGTATCAGTCGAGGTAGATGCAAAATATACTTTCCAGAGTCATCTGTCTCAACGGTAGTATTCACATAGTACATGTAACAGTAGTATCAGTCGAGGTAGATGCAAAATATACTTTCCAGAGTCATCTGTCTCAGCGGTAGTATTCACATAGTATATGTAACAGTAGTATCAGTCAAAGTAGATGCAAAATATACTTTCCAGAGTCATCTGTCTCAACGGTAGTATTCACATAGTATATGTAACAGTAGTATCAGTCGAAGTAGATGCAAAATATACTTTTCCAGAGTCATCTGTCTCAACGGTAGTATTCACATAGTATATGTAACAGTAGTATCAGTCGAGGTAGATGTAAAATATACTTTCCAGTCATCAGTCTCAACGGTAGTATTCACACAGTATACGAGTATGTAACAGTAGTATCAGTCGACGTAGATGCAAAATATACTTTACAGAGTCATCTGTCTAAACGATAGTAGTATTCACATAGTACATGTGACAGTAATATCAGTCGAGAGGCTGAGAAAATTCTCTCAATGGCAACGAGGAAAACTCAAAATAAATGAATTTGTGAACAAACTGAGCACAATCATATGACATTTTAACATGTGACGTATTGACGCATCGAGCCTGAGTATTAGAATGAATTGAGCTATACAGGTAAACGTGAATGGTAGCTCCACTGTATGTTGGAATACTACTAACAAACGTATAGTATTATTTTTATTAATGAGCGTGGTAAAGCTATAATTAGATGATCGAACGAAGTTATGGACTACTCCAGACTGCGAATTTTTTGCGGTCATCGATAAAGAGTGATGGGCAGAAATAAGTGTGATAAGGTCGGCGGTGATCCGAAACTGAGACTGGCAGATTCGTCCCTGTCACTCTTCAGCCTCTGACCTCGACATGGCTCTCATTAGGGCATAACTGGGCGCGAAAGTTGTCACCCATTCACATACTTTGTTATTTGTTATATTCAAAGTTCTTAATCATTCTGGATTAAACAGATTGACTTACTGCACGTACTAAAAATTCCACGATTAGTATTGAAACCTAGTTTGAATGAACTAAATTACACTTTTAATGAATATGCAAGCACTAGTGTAAAACTGAACAAAATTCGACGCCATCTTCAATTATTGGTAAGGGTTCAGAGGAAGGAATGTCAAAATGAAATATTTGCTTTAAAAGATTAACCAAGTATGTCCTCTTTTAAGCGTTCGCTAAAAATAAATTTATTTAAACAAAGTCAGATATAAAAAAATCTTACAGTAACAACAATCATTTATATAAACTGCTAGTAACGTATATTCCCATAAATCCTTTTCATAAATACACTAGTTCGAAAGTTAACCTAATAAAAAAAGTGTTTTCTTTATTATAAGCAAACTTTAAATATTGATAATCACGAAATGTACAACCTGAAATTAGTTAAACGGCTATTAAAATTTATTTACCTAAAGGCTAATTTATTTTTTTTTAAATAAATTTAATTTTTTTAAAAAAGTGTTTAACTTCATTTTGGCCACACAAAATATTTACATAAAATAGTAGTATGTTTCTGGAAAAAAATACATTTGTTCATGCCTACGTAGTATAAGTCTGAAAATTATGATTCTTTCTTGATATATATATATATATATATATATACACCGTTAAGTGTATAGCCTACCTATATAACTAAACTATACAAATTAAAGGAACAATAAATAATAAGTACCTATTTTGTTAGAATTGTGCATAGTGGTAGTTGTCCTCTACATATTGTAGTCTACTCTAAATCACATAATGCGATAGATCAGATATTCTTGACAAATTCAAAAAATTTTAAGTGCGTAACATAAGTTTTTCCGTTTTATACTTCGTCGGCATCGCTTACACAATTCTTGAAGCATTTTTGGCTTCACTCTTTAGTGTCAACTTCAAACAAACAGATGTTAAGCCGAAACTGCCAGTAATACGCAACCGCTTGTACATGTAAGCTGAAAGGGGTGGAGCTTTACCGTGATTTGCTGAATGTTAAACAACCAATTATCAATATGACTTGTTACCACAGACTACTGATTTTCGACAATCTAACGCTATCTTCTTTTGTTGAAGTTAGTCTCCTTCTTGATTATTTTTAAGGTTTCTCTTACTATTCTAATACTATCTGTTTATCTCGTTCTAAATCTTGCGAAACGAAACATTTGTTACATTATTTGTTGGTGTATGTCAAGCAGCCAAGATATCTTACATGAAACTTTGACCAAGTAGAGTTACAGAGGGTGGCTCAAACCGCCCTTCCACTATTTATATAAGGAGAACGGTATGAGCTAGAACCTCCAACTATATTTTAAACCCACTGAATACGCTATTGGCTATCTGCCAAAATGAGTTTGAACTGTTTCAATTTACAGGCTGTTCTGAAATATAGGGATACGGGTTCGAATCTCGAACATTTCAAATGTAAACTTATGTCAGTATAATTATAATATGACATACGACAGATACATAATTTAAAATAAAATTTCATACATAATTTTAACTCGTTTAAAGCCAAAAATTTTAAAATTTGATTTACGTTTTTATCTTAATCCGTTTCAAAATGGTGCCTAGAAATGTACAAAATTATGAAGTTTTCTATTTTCCATTGCCAAATTAGGATTTTTAAAATCATTCAGTTAGGTTTAATTTACTCAAAATAAAAATAACTTTCAAACGACAGACTACGACGTAGGAGTATTAAAACGTTTGGGACAAAACCCATGCACCAAGTTTAGACAAATCTAAATCTAGTTAAACTAAAAGCCAAATACTAGAAGATTTCCACAAACTGTTTAAAATGGTAATCATAAATCTAAAACATAAACTACATCTATTAATAACGCAGGCATCGTTATGAATTTAATTAGTCGTTTATGATTAATTTTATTTTATGTACACAAGTTCAATATTAATTATTTATACATTTAGGATTAATATTCACTGTAGAATGATAGTAAGGAAATTTTAGAAACTTATTTGTAACGGTTTATCTAGACGTAGGTTATAATATATTCAAAGGACTTTTATAAAAATAAATTATAAAAGTTAATTTAAATGGTATGCAATAATTCTTAAAATTACTTATCTTTAAATAACCATCAAGGGGGAATGACTTCATCACAATCTTCAAAGCCAATTTCATTTCAATCGTATGTTTATTAATTTGAAAGTTGAATAGCTGTGTACTAACGTCATCACAAAAGACAGGAAAAATATTAAATTTAACACCTCTTACAAGAAATTTTACTGGTTATTTTATCCCATTCGATGTACTATTCGATTAGAAATTATGGGAAAATTATGTTACCTGTAGGGGGATTCTAGTTATAGGTTTGTTATTTTAAAATAAGGCACAAATTATACTTAAAAATATGGTACAGAATTTTAATTGTAATTTAAATTGATTTTACTTTCCATATAAATGAAATAAGTGATAGTTTTTCAGCAAAGTTTGGTTGGGATGTGTGAGAAAACGACATTTCGACATGCTATTTTAAAAGATCGTATGGTCGGCTCATAAATCTTTTAGTTATAGTAATATTTATAAAAACACAAAATGTAAATAAAGAAAATAACTGAACATTGCTCATCAGCGGGAAATCTGATTTTGCACTAAAAATGATCGTAAGCACAGCACTGCAGTGTTTGATAAGTCATTCCAAGTAATGGCTTGTAGGTTGTGGAATGCCCTTCCCAAAACAATTACTTCCATCGATAGCCGTTCCCGGTTTGTGGCGAAACTGAAAGATATGTACATGTACATTTGTATCTTGAGCGGTTAGCCGAGGCAGTTCCGGTCTGAGATGCTGTGGGCGTGACACTGGCAGAGGGATGAATAATTGTGTTTGTGATAAAAGTTCATTTAGCAATAAATACTTTAATTTATTTGTATATTAAAAATATAATTTTATATTATATGTTTTAAGAATAGTAGAGATGGTTAATTTATTAATGTGTTAAATTTTAATTATAACACGTTAAAATATTTTATTAATTTTATCACTTTGTGTAAATGTAATTATTTATTTATTTTATTATCTTTATTATTTTTTGTTTTATTCTTAGATAATATTTATTTAATGTTTTAAATTTTACATTGCAACAGGTTAAGTGTAAAAAGGGGCCATGCGGCTTGTAAAAAATAAAACATTTTTCATTTTCATTTTTTCCACTTTCATTTAATTTATAAAAAAATGTTTCGATTCACATTTAACATTTATGCTTAATAAGTTCAAAAATTCTGTGTACTAAACATACAGAAAAATTGTATATTTATTGAGTGTTATGCGTTTTTAAATTCATGTAAATCAATCAGTCAATCGAGCTATAATATGAGATCTCGAGTTTTCTTTGAAATGAAACAGCTGTTCAAAATCTAATGCAATGAACTCACTAAAACAGCTGTTTGTTTTAAGCGTTCAGGACCAAAGCATGCAAATTTCTATTATTTTCTCCCAAAACACATTCGGTTTCAATTTTCTTGAGAACTATGCGTTTTGTAAAATCTTTAATTTTATTCAAGAAACCATGTAAAATTGGCACAAGTTCATAAAAGTACTTATAAACTACATTGTTGACAATACAAATGACCCTTTGCCATTGTTACAGTGATACAAGACATCAGTAACACTACGTTTCGAAATCTGGAATCTGATTTCTTCCTCAGGTGGATAACTAACCTAACACATAACTGCAATCTAGGTTAAAACGAACAAATCACACCAGAGCATTGTGACAAGCATATGTCAGGAATCACAACAAACATGTTGTGTGTCAGTTCCATGCATGTTATAGATCAGTGTGAAATCACAATTACTAGTCAGCATAGGTCACTTTCTATAACAATTAATATATTATTCATCTTTGCAACCCCAAATAAATAATTTACATGTGCATAAGTAAATGAGAACTTTTTAGCAATTTTATCTTTAGAAAAGGATAATTTTAGCGTGATGTTAACAGTACTGGTAAAAAAAATTAATTTTTAATCGGAATGTAATTAATATGCTTGTGTATTGCGTTCCCTAGAACGAAATATTTCAAGAGTAAAACATTTAAAATATTGATATTGTAAAGGTGATTAGAATTGTGTTAGTAAAACGCAAATAGTATGTAATAATAAATTATGGTCTCGCCATTAAACTTTTAGGTAATATTAAAGAAGTTTCCTATCATAGTGAACAAAGTAATGATTGTAGACTTACAAATTTTGAAAGAATTTTTACTGGAATTACGCCGCAGATAGAAGGAAGTGCTCTGATATCGAATCAGGTAATCGACTTTGAGGATTGACTTTTCACTCTTACTTTTTTCTCATTATTCTGTGAAAAACATGGCACATGTTAAAATCGCATATGGTTGTTCTGAGGTTCTTTAGAAATTTATTTATTCTGTTACGTGTTAATGATATATAAATGAAGCTTCATACAAAATTTTAAGTCTACAAGTCAATTTTGTCCCACTTGTGACACGCTTCTCTGCTGTTCAGCCGATTAATGATCCTACAAATCATTGCAGTATTATTTTAAAGCTTATGCATTGTATAGTTACATGTATAGGTATATACAATTGTATAGTTTTTAAAACTTCATACAAACTGTAACAATAATTAATTATAGTATGTAGGGTTAAAAGTCAAACTGAGATTGCAACTGTACTCAGTTTAGTAATTGGGTCTTTCTGTTTGAGAAAGTTTCCACCCAGGGCGCTAGTGTAGTTGCTACTGACGCTATTGGCGTTTTACACAACGCTAAAAGATGGCAGCACAGGATAGAAAATCGCTACAAAAGCCAACAAAACAAACCAAATTGTAATTGTAATGGCTTGTAACTAATGATTATAATTTTAATGGAACTGACTTTGACACAGAAAGGGTTTTATGTGTGTGCTTACATTGTTCAAATTGAACTTTATTAGTCTGAACCGAGATATGTTTACAGTATAAAAGATTAAATTGATAATAATAATCAATAATAATAAATAATTAATAACAATAATTAATAATATCGAATAAAGCGCTGACATTTATTGTTGAAAGGTCTCTACTATGTGTTTCTGACAATTGCAATGAAGTCGTAATCTTATTTGCTTGCGGTGATTGAAAATACATTGGAAACCTAGTGAAAACACAAGGAGTATTATTTCTCAGGATAGATTATGCTGTTTAGCTCCTTTTGCTACCTAAAAGGTTGTTATTAGTACATACATCTTCAAAGTTAGATGTACCTATTCAATTGAAGCCAAGAGAGAAAGCTTCATTTTGTGTGAAATAACTTGTTATAGAATTGAATAATAATGTAATGGACCATTTGTTTGCTTGGTGGTTGACTCATTTTTTTTTACTTACACCATATCAAGTCAGAAAAAGAACTCAATCAATTTAAAATATCAATTCGATACTAATACTAATATTTCGAAGAGAATGCTCTGAACTATCGTTCTCCTGGGGGTATTCCACAACCTCCAGTCCCCAGTTGGGGTCTCCAGCCTTGCTACCCCTAGTTAAAAAGTGAAAATTATGCCAGAGATTCCTAAATGTTTTGACCCGAGGCTCCCATTTTGTTCACATTATTGCGACGGCTATCTCACAAACCATAGAGAACCAACTAGATGTACAAAATTAAGTATACGAGTACATTCTTACACAGGTATAGGAAGAGGTTTCTCGCGCCATATCAAATATCACTTTCAGTCAGTAAATAAATCTTTTTTATATCAACTATCCTTCGAGGGGGAATAACTAATGTACAGAGGGATACTATTTTTTAATTAGGGGCTTTCTACGCCATTATGTATTAATATACCGGTATAACCAATATGAGAACCATCTCAAATATACTATAATATACTTTAAATCATATACTGTAATGTGTACATTTAATTGCAATTAATGTGCATCCAATTCTTTCTACAGTAGTAAACAATAAAGCATGTTTTGTAATAAAATAATATGTTAGGATTGAAGAAAAGTAAAAGTGATTTTAAAAACAAGAATGAATGAAGAAGTTACATATGGTTATGACACAAGTGTAAAGGTTTATTGTTTCAGGGAAAATTTAATACTGAACGCTAGCAACCACTATAAAGAAATAAAGTAAAATTAAGTTGGTTAGTGAATGTTGAAACGAATCAGCTGATATTATGTTGTTTCCTTAACTGAAAATAGCTGTCTAAGCAGCAGTTGGATTAGTAAATTTTGTTTTAACAGTTAGTTGTAACCGTTAGTGTTTTAACAGTTGATTTAGTAGATTTTTTGTTTAGTAGGTATTTTTTTTAGTTTCAAACTAAATAAAATACTCTAAGATTAACATCGAAACTTCGGATGCCTGCGTGCGGTACAGAGTCATATTTAAAATGGTCGTGTTTCAAATCTACAAAAAATTAAACCTAGTTTTATTGATTCCGAATATGTATATAAAGGAGATGTCCTGATTGATTTATCAATATTCGTTAAAAATCATCAAAGATAGAAACATGAAATATAGGTTTATCTTGTTTCTTGTAATCTTTACACATCAAGTATAATACTTATGCATAATACTTGTCTATTAATTCAACAATATATAAGTATTAAGTATTTAATTAATTAATTTATTTATTCATCAACGGTATCCACCATTTTTACAATAACAATTAATAATAATTGAATAACACAATACAATATAAGACTACTAATACTATATAAATACACAATAATACATGCATTAAATATGTGGACAACAACTAAGACAAAAAAAGTCAGGAGCTTGTGAGCAAAACAGCAAGTGTAACAAGACTAGTGTCCAGACAAGAAAAGAGGGCAACAATTAAAAATAAAATTTGAACGACTATAATAGTAAAATCTTTAAACCAATAACAAGAGATAAACTTGAAACAAACTATAACAATATGATAAAAATTTAAAAAATAACAAAATTAAATTTCCTAAAGAAATAACAAAAGATAAACCTAGAACAAACTTCAACAATCAAGACAATAACAAACAAACAATAAGTTAGGCATACAGAAAGTAACAAAAGAGTGTAAAATTTACCCTAACAGAAATTGCCATACCTATGATACTGCCACAACAAAAGCCTAACTAGGGTTTCTTATAAATAATTTTAAACAGTTCATTTCTAAATCCAGTTGGCCTCATGAACAATTCAATCAGAACGACTAAACGTTGAAGAATTCAACGTATTTCTCAGTTATATGTTATTATTTGAAATACAGGCAACCTTCACATAATATTTTTCTTTCTTTCTACACTTTTACTTCTGTTTCCGTTAACAAATTGTTATATTATAAGGGCACGGTAATGTTTAAGCATGAACCGCTCAAATATTATTACAAACATTGATGTAGTTAATACTGTACTGAATCGGCAGCGGCAGTAGCTGTGTTTTAACACGATCTGAGTTTTAAGTCTGATTTCGCGGCAATCTGGTACATAGTGCTGCACAATTTGGCAACGCTGGTTACTGATAAGCGCCAGGTATCTGACTGTCTTGATACCCAGCGGCCCAAATTTGATTGAAGATTTAGCAAGGCACTTCTATTCCAGTGAGTCCAGTGAGTGATACTTGCAGGCTGTGTGTGATAGTGGCGGCCTTTAGAATTAGTAATTTGTAGTTACCACTGTAGTATTCGGCCAATTCGCTTACCCACAGGGTCAGTACTAGTTTCCACTAAAAATGTTGTAATGACAGTCAGTAACCACTTCTTTACGAGACGTAATGGTGAGTTGTGTGTGTCAAAGATGGATGAGTTTGATAAAGACTATGAGGAAGCAATCAACGAAACTTTTGATAAGACTATTGGTGGAATTTTCTATTGTTTAAGTGAAGAGCTGCAAGATACACTAAGTAAAGAAAGGTTGTCCTGGATCAAGACTGGGTGGGTCGAAAGAAGTAACCTTGGAGCTTCGTCAATAATCATTTGGAAACTTGCGAAATTAAAAAAAGTCAGAGAATGAGTGCAAAGCAATTTAACGGACTTAAATTGTTGAAACTGACAGTCACCAATCCCTCGCTATCATGTATAGAATACCAGCTATGAAATTTATGCTAGATGTTCTTAAAACCACATCCATTTGCATTACAAACATGCAATTGTGTCTATAAAGTATGGAATATATTAAAAATCTTAATAATAAATTAGAAGTACCCGTTGATACAAATTCCGTTGATATTTTTCTATTGTAAATTAGAGTTCTGGCGATCATCTTTATTTAGTCTTCAAAGTAAATTACGTACCATGTGACACGTGATTTTAAATTATTTTTTAAATCTGAGTTCATTGGTGAAAACCGTTGTTAGATATCACAATTCGGCAAAACTGATAAAACAATGCAACTTTACAATTTCGTAGTTTTTATTCTTCAGAGTTTAGGACATTTAGACATGTAGACATCATTTGCACCGTCTTCGACCTTTTTAGATCCCTTAACTTTAAGAACTTTTGCTCTATACGTGGATTTAACAGCTAAAAATATATTTCAAAAGCCTAAATTAGACACAACAATTCCTTGGCCAACCAATCCAACTCTTAAATTTCAAATCACACTTTCTAGTTTTGTCTTGTGTGTATAGTCGGGATGCCTGATGTTCCAAGGAAGTTCATATTAATATTATAAGTTTTCAATATTGTCCTCAGTCACTAGGTCAGTGACTCCACTATTGACTCGTAAGCGTACACTAAAATCAAACCAGTTTGTGTTCAGTGGCTGGCATTATCTACTGGACGTTATCTGTCAATACCTTATCACTCGGGAATATCAGATGGACTAGCGGCCACAAATACTTGTGGCCATTGTTGGCCACAATAAATTATCCGCTTCTGTAGGGACCTTTACGGAATAGTCATATCAAGAAAGACTAAGCGTTGTGCGGCTACTACTGCTGTACCTGCGCAGAAATAGTGTATTTCCGAGTTTTAGTGATGTTTATGGCTGAACCAATAGTGACATTTTTTTCTGGAAAGCCAAGACATAATATCATATTTCCACCATGACATTGTAGAGTTTTTGGTTTCTGGAACCACTATAGTGAGACACGGAGCCTGGTCAATCGCTATTGCAGATTATGGAGGTAGAGACGTTAAAACCTTTCTGAACCATTCTTCAAAGTGTTGTCTCGTGAAGGTTTCCCTGCCTGTCTGCGAGGTTTCAGCGCGGCGTCAGAAACTTTAACGTTTCTGACCAGCCGCTGCGTCATCTTAATACACCACTACACATGTAAACAGTAAAACTTCTTTTCTGGAAGAGATTAAATTCCGAAATTTGTAAACTATGATATGAGCAATCCTGTTAAGCTTATATTAAAATTTGAATGCCATTCGATGACGGGTTTTAAAGGAATACAAATTTTAAAATGGTGTACGGTAAAACAAGTAAAAACTGTGTTTTTCCGGTTTAACTGCGATATAAACTATTAAGACTTGTATAACCTAACGTGAAATGAAACGAGTAAAACAGTGGTATGACTGGATTTTTGATAGGCCTATTTGTTTGGCAATAAACATCACTCAAACTCGAGTGTAAATACTTCCTGCTGTGACAGTAGGCTATGCTCTATATGTAGCCTACTGTCCATGGTAGCAACCTAGAGGCTATCTCCCGTCTTATCCAGATGTTGGAAATTCCCTCTACCTTAATTAAAATTTGAATCTATACCTGTATAAGCACATTTCACGTTTTGATAATACTGCAATATGCAGAAAAGTTTAAAAATTGAAATCTTGTTTTAACATTTAAGAAATTAAATACAGTTAAAATTACTAACATTTCATCATATAAAATAATTAAAATTACGCTTTTAGATGAGTATTCGGGTTATATAAAGTGTGCCATAAAAATTAAAAATATTTATTTTCTACTGAAAGTATGTCTCACTGTACAAAATGTTTTATACAAAAATAATTTTTCATATTTCTAACAAAAACTTAAATTATCTATGCCCTATTCATCATCTATGACAGTTGGTTAGTGGAAGAGGATAAGCTAAATAAATAAGACGACTAAAAAACTACTTGCTACATAGGTTAAATGTTTAAACATATTGTTCCAAAATATCTGCAGTACTGCCTCATTTTACAAACTGGTTTCCGAGAATTTGTCGGTTTACAGATTAATCATTTATGCCAATTTAAGTAAAAGTACTGTCCACATACATACCAATAACAAAATACAAGGAGACTCAGGCAGTTTACAGGTAACTTAACAAGTACAATTAGTTCATCCATTGGTCCCTTAATGAGCCAATATTTTTACATTTAACAGCTATATAGGAATAAAACAAAAACTCTTCGACATGTAACAAATATACCTTAATGAAATAATAGCACTAGGATGATAAATAAGCCAAAACTAAAATGAACACAAACTATACAACAATCAATAAAATAAAATATAAAATAAACATCGTTCGACTAGAATACCTCGTCCATAAAATTGTTTAATAAAATAAGTTTGAATGTGTGAAGTTGTCATGCAGAATTAGTTAACGCGATATCGTTTGGTTTTTGGAAACCATCCATGGAACCACTGGTCATCCAGGGGCAAGGACCTAGCCAGCAAGGAGGTCCAAGGGGTCCAGACTCCCCCCCCCCCAATTTTCAATAATTTCAATTACTATTTTAGCAAACAATTATTATTATTTAAATAATTCCGAATTCTGGACATGTCCTGCTGAAAAATCGTTCTCAACATGGAAACGAACCAAGAACTTTTCTAGAAACAAAATGGGGAATGAGTGGTTGACTGCACTTGCCTCACTTTCTGTCTACTATGGGAAAATATCAGTTTCGCTAGAGCAAGTAAAAGATACGATTGCTCAGAAGTCAAGAAGAATTTTACTTTTGTAAATGCTCTTTAACTTTTATTATAAATCCTCAATGTGGATTTGTATACCTACTGTGTTTTGCAGGCAATTTCAATTATTAATCTAACACAGCCTACTAAAGCAGTGCCTCGACAATTATGAATATCAATCGTCAAAACAACTATTCAAAGACGTAATAACTTCCTTTTTTTGTTTCTTAAATTTTGAAATTTTCAAAAATTAGGATGTTTCCGGGGGAGGCCCCCCATTTCATCTTGACTCCCACCCCCCAATTTTTGCCACGTTCTTGCCCATGGGTGTATATTTGTATAAATTATATTGTGCGATATAGGTACACAAGTCTTTATCATATTGAGGATGTTAATTTTGTTTTGTATTTAGATTTGTTTATTTCAGTCCTCACTGTTTCCAAGTAGTGTTTGTAAACTTTATTACTCTTATATTGAGGTTGAATTTGTGTTGACGCAATTCGGGAATGTTTTTCCAAGCAATCTGAGATTTAATAAAGTTTTTAGGATTATACTGGGTATCTAACTTAGCCGGGGGAGACCAGATTTACTAAACTTAAGTTAAAAACAGTACTTCATAAAATAAAACTAATGATTTTCTGTTCATTGTGTGTAAATTTACACTAAGTTGTGTGCAAATATAAATTTACTCATTGTTTGTTCTCATATTGTTTTCGTCTCATAATAATGTGCGATTCGTGTTATTATACCAATATGGTTATGATTATCACGGTGTTTTATTAGAGTTATTTGTAAAGAATAACGGCATGCTTTGTGTTATTGAAAATATTACTTACATTACACGAGCAAAAGACGATAAAGTTTTTTATTATAGTTTGGCAAGTTATTATATGTAATGCAATGCGAGAATTGTGAATTGTATGCGTTTTCTTTGCTTTACAATAAAACTATTATTCAGTGTCGTATTCCATTGGTTTAATTATTGTGTATCAACGGTTAGACAGTTTTTATCATTTTGTTACTTGTTACGTATCAAACAATTACTGTAATATCATAAATAATTGTTCAAACTGATTACGTTGCGTAACTCTGCAAAGACAACTTCACAAGTAAAAACATCGTAAGGTTAGTAGTTAGCACACAAACTGAAATCAAATTAAAGGTGTTAACAATCTAATTGTACGCTAATAATTAATCAGTAAGCTATTATCTAATACAGGGTACACATTATGTACACGATATGACTAGTGTGGAATTTGGCTAATACTACTACTTATAATACTCTCACTAATATTGTACAAACTATTTACTAAAATTAAGGTTTGCAACCTTAATGAGAGGTTTTCATCAGAATTTTAAACCTATAATAGAGTCATTTTAGGTAATTTCCCAAATTTTGGAGAACTCCAAACTCTCTAGGTTAGGACGGGAATCTGATATATGAAGTTTTATTTCTAAGAATGGAAAATTGTTTTCTTTTCCTTATCAATTTATTAGATAGTTCATTTATTGTAATGAAGATTGTTTCAATTCCGTTATGCACTCCAGATTTAAGAAACATTGTCTTGAAATGGAATAAGGTACATTCTTGAAGCTCTTGTCTTATTGGAAATGATATATTAATTTAAACAAACTCTCCAATAATATAAAGTTTTTTTATTTTTGTGAGGCCTTTCGTACTCAATGAGTACATCTTCGGACTCACACAACTGAATAAGATTAAATATTTTCAAAATTCACCGTTACTTTATTTGATTTAACTAAATATAAACTTTATTTTTATATATACATATAACGTACTGTGCTGTCATAGAATATTACCTCTTTGTATTTTTAATGACATATGTTTTTATTTAGTACAAAATTGTTTATGTTACTATTGTTATTATTAGTTTTATTCAGTTGTGTGAGTCCGAAGATGTACTCATTGAGTACGAAAGGCCTCACAAAAATAAAAAAACTTTATATTATTGGAGAGTTTGTTTAAATTAATATATGGAATAAGGTAGTTATTTATTACAGTTATCCCTACTGTAGATGTTTTAAGTGGTTTTGTCGACCTATGATCTTTTGTATAGCAGATTTCGTAAACCCCAAAAATCAGGTAGAACTGTTGGACAGAAGTTCTCCTCAGGTATGAACTCTGTTCCTGATTAGTAAGGACCTACTATTTGAACTTAATAAATCGTTATTAACTTCAACATTTAAGACGTTAGCAATTTTCACAATAAATATTGATGGAGTAATATTTTAGAAAACTAAATTTCCTAATTACAGAAAAAGTTTAAGAATCGGATGCGTACAACAGAGTTTAACCTGACAGACAAACGTGTGTCTAAAGCATTTTGTTTGTGAAAATTAAATTAACTACGGACACAATACTTTTTAAAATGTTTAAAGTGAGTTCCTTTTGAATTATAAGGTACTTAGATAAATTTAAGTGTTAGTTAATTTTTACGGTTCGGTTTAACGCTTTCTAAACACATAAGGATTGTATCCAGACATTTCATTATTCACTGAGAACTGAAATTATATTTACAGTATATACAATATACAAAGATTACAAAACCGTTAATGGTCTTAATATATAAAGATTTATCTGGAGACTCATACAGATTTAAATTAAAATGTTTTAATGTACAAATAATGTTTCAAAAACGAAACATAAGATTTTATATGTGTTTGTCTGTTTGTTTATATTTTCTTTTGACGAAAGGATGGTACGGAGAAAAATATTAACATATACGGTTCCTCACCGATACTTAAAGCCTATCTAAGGAATCATATCTAAGGAACATAGTTATAGTGTTTACTAAGGACGATACAACATTAGTTGATGTAGGGTTGAAAATCCAAAGCCTTATAAAAGTTCGTACCAGAGGTTCAGCAGTAACTCATTTCTACGAAGCACATCAGCAATGTTCAGTAAACATTTTATAATTTTATAACTGCTGCAAGATGCAGAGCTGCAAGGCTTTCCAAGCGCAAAGTCTACACGGTGATAGCCAAGCCCATCAGCTGGCTGCGGGCTTTTCAACGGCGGATTCTACACGGTGATAGCCAAGTCCATCAGCTGGCTGCGGGCTTTCTAAGGGCGGAGTCTACACGGTGATAGCCAAGCCCATCAGCTGGCTGCGGAAGCTGAGATCGCACGCTGTGTCAGAGTCAGGCTGCGTCTCCTCGTCAGACTTGGGCCTCATGCAAGAAGATTCCTCGTGCTTGTAGAGGTAGGACTTGAGAGCAAACGCTTTGCCGCAGCGAGAGCACACGTGGGGCTTGGTGTTGGAGTGTGTCTGGACGTGCGCGCGCAGGTTCGACTTGTCCGCGAAAGCCTTGTTGCACACTGGACATTTGAATGGTTTCTCTCCTGAAAGAAGAGTAATGTTTGAAAAGACAATACAAGTATTTATAAACACATTATCTATAACCTTTATTTTCTTGCTTTTTGGAAATTAAAGACGCTTGTACAGCTAATGAGAAAGTGGCTAACATTGTTATGGATATGAACTCTGTTGTGGGAGATTTGGAGACAGAGTGAAATTACGCGCAGGGCAGCCCTGTCTCTAAAATATGTTGTGCAGCCATCAGAACGGTTCTGAACTTAGGGATGATATGATCACGAAAAAGCCCTTTCCATTGTATATTTCCCATGAAGTTGCAAAATGTGGGTTACAACCTCAGTGAAACAACTACTAATCTTTGACTCTAATTCTTGAAGATTTGAGAAGGTTCCTGATAGATGGGTTGGGGACTTCCAACCTTTCAACTTCTCTCCTCTCACCATCCAAATGGTAACGCCCAACTGGTTACCAATGCTGGATATTTACGCACTACACCCATGGTCTAGTAATGATGAGAAGAAAATCGTTAGTGCAGCAAGGTAAGACATACCGACTGTTCCCAAAAACCAAAAAGAATCTCACAGTAGGAAAAGAATGTATCAACAATCGAACCATTCTTTGTTTGAAGTTTTTCTTATGATGGAAGGATTGTGAAGGAAAGTGGTTCCGGCCATTTGGTATCGTTCAGTGATACAATACAATCAATAAAACTACGTTTCGAGATCTGCAATCTGGTCTTTTCTTCAGGTAAATGACTAAACTAATGCATGACTACAATCCAGGTTAAAGTAAACAAACCTGGATTGTGTGTAAAGTAAACAAACCAGGACGATGTAACACGCATAAGTCAGGAACCACAACAGCCATGTTATGTGTCTATTCCAAGTACACTAACTCTAAAACATGTACTTAATAAAAACTAAACACTAATTATTGAAACTGAACTACAGAATACAAGTCACAATAATAGGGCTACACTCACCGGCCAACCAAACAGAACTGACCAGAGGGCAGTAGTAAATGACGATCATCAAACAGAGACAAGATAGCGGCAAAAAAGGAGGGAGGGCGTTTTTTAGTATTGGTTCATTCCAGATGAACTTCTTAAAACCATACTGTGACTACACATTGGTTTGTTACAAGTCTGTAACCTGTTCGTTACTTAAGATTTTATTGTTTGTTAATTTTTCAGAATGCCTGTAAATTCGGTGTTACTGATTGTATTGCATCACTAAAAATGGCAAAAGTCAGGGAAAATCCTATCTCCTTTACAATCGAGCCATGTATTTAAGGTTAGGACTATGGCTTTTCCTTTTGTGTAGCCCTTTAGCGTAAACATTCTGTTTGAAATGTGTCCGTAATAATGCGGCAAGTAATGGACGGAGGTACCTGTGTGGGTACGGATGTGGCCCTGCAGCAGCCAAGGGCGCGAGAAACACTTGCCGCAGAAGGAACACTTGCAGCCCTGACTGTGCGTGCGGACATGCATGGAGAAGGCCGGCATGGACACATACACCTTGTCACAGTGAGGACAGCGGCGAGCCTTCTTGTCTGCCAGAGACCGGTGAGTCTGCCTGTGTCTGGCGAGGTTGCTGGAGGTGCTGTAACTCTTGCCGCAGTCTGTGCAACTGTGACACTCGCCCTCCCGCTCCCGCTTCTACGGACAGAACGTCTACAACTTAGGATCTTTATACTGTTCATCAATATCAAAACTAAATAGATTAGATAGATGGGTAAGTTTAATAAGTGACAAATGTAATATGTAATCGCAGCCACATTACAAAGAAAAAAATGTTGTTTTTAATTTAGTATATACAGAGTGTTCAGTAAAGGGAGTCACAAACTTCTGTGGGTGATAGTATTCATCATTTCAAGCAAAATGTGTTCTGTAAATATAAGTCGGAAAAATGTCTCGAAATCGTTTAGGTGCTAGCCGCCATCTTATATTTTTTATTTAACAAATTAATATCTGTAGAACTGGTTAAGCTGAAGAAACAAAATTTGGCCCATAGATTTGAAAGGCTAAGTGAAATTTTTACGAATAATTGTGTTATTTTCTTTTATATTAACAAAATGGCGTATGTTGAAAAGTTTTTATCAAATAAAAAAAAAAACAATATATTTATAAAACAAACTCGATATTAATTATTTAAACAATTTTATTAAAATGCCAACGGTACTGAATTCAACGAAATCCGTTAATGCATAAGCGAGATCGACCACTTTAAAGGTACGCTAGCACAAGATGGAAGCAGCAAACTCACAGTCGAGAGATATCAGCAGATCGTTGCTCCTGGCTTGTGCAAGCGTACCTTTAAAGTGGTCGTGCTCGCTTATGCATTGATGGATTTCGTTGAATCCAGTACCTTTGGCATTTTAATGAAATTGCTCAAATAGTTTGTACCTAATAAAGTTGATATAACTATACTGGTTGTTTTGTTATTTAACTTTAAAGATTTTACACAGATGCCCTTTTGTTAATATTAAATAATAGATAAATGAAAAATGAGTGTTTTTCTCTTATCTATTCATTCTTAGGTACCATTTTTTTTTCTTTAGCTTAACTAGTTTTAGAGACAATAATTTCTTTCTAAAAATAAAAATGGCGGCTAGTGGCTAAACGAGACATTTCTCGACCTATGCTTGTATCATTTTTAGTTTGAAATTATGAATAATATCTAGAGAAGTTTGTTACGACCATTTGTGAACACCCTGTATATAGTCTTTGTTGTTTCTGACATTATATTATTCACGTCAGTCCCTACAATGTATCGTTGTTATTCCTTTATTTTTATTTTATCTATCGTATAGTTCAGAAATATTGAGCACCACCACTGACCTCCACCCTGATGGGAGGAGACGATCTGAAGATGTGGCCTGCCGCCGCAGCAAGGCTAACTTCAGCCAGCTGTGTGAGGTTATAGAGGTCATCAGGGACATCAGCTGGGGGCACTGGCAGTGGTGGGCAGCTGGGTCTGGTCGGCAGGGGGTAGCATCCTTCTGGTGGAGGTAAAGCTGCTCTCGTTGCAGGATCTGCTTCACTCACTCCTCGCTCAGGACTCGTCCCTGAGGGCAACACCTGTTTTGAGTCATTTGTCAATGTTGGATCCTGACTAGTGCAATCATTTACATATTGAACATACTGAGCACTCACATCCCATCTTATGTTCCCTTATACGTACAATTGGCTTAACAACGTTTAAAGAAAGGTACCGTATACTAAAAACTCTATCCAAGCCTATGGGAGACAAATAAATACCTATCAATCCAAGAAAACGTTTATTGAAGTACCAAGCGTGTATGTTTTGACTGTTTTAAACTTTACAGCAAGTTATATAATACTAGTTACCCGCGGCTTCGCAAGCCATCTCTTACTGAAACATAGGAACATCTTAGGCATATTTCTTTTTAATGACTTTATTAACTCTTCTGGGATAAGTGATATACACTGAAAGACATTCTAGCATCCTGATCCATTTAGGATATTTAAAGAGCAGCTTTTTTGGACTTTGAAGTCGGAGAGCAAAAAAAATGTATAAGTACCTGTGAAATAACTCGAATTTCTCTCTAATATTCCATGGTTTATTATTGAGTAGCTCCAATAATTTCAGTAACAACTGAACAGTTTTAGCCTATTTTAGTTCAGGTCAGTTCGTGGAGGAATACTAAAGTCGAAGTCTTTTAGCTTTTAACTAATCTAACTTTCAGCTTTTTTTAAGCAGTTAACGAACTCAAAATGTAATAAATGGTGGAGCTGTAAGTAATTTTAAGCGAAATTAAGCATATTTTAGGTAGTATTATTACAGTGTTCATGGTTAGACGAAATTTTGTATGGTTTTTATTACTCACGATTTACGCGTGTATGAGCACTTTTGGTTCGAATGAATGATATTTTCGATGCCAGTTCGAATTTGCTTTGTTGCTCCGACCACAAAAATATAGACATACGTTGTTCTGAGAACGCTATTTCTGTCAAAAAACAAAATCAACTAAGGCGGATTTTATAACAGTCTTAAAATTTCTAATAAAGGCAAGATAGTAAGTAATTTTTTCTTTGATATCTGTATTACACAACTGGTCAAGGCATATCATACTTATACTGCCTTATAATACTGTTCAAACAGTACATAGTCATTTCCCAGGTAATATAGGTGTTTATTTAAATGCGGTAGACGTTTGAAGTGACATGTTTAGCGTGTGAGAGAGATCGCCGGTACCTGGCTCCGTCGGGATCTTCTTTAGAAACACAAACTGTAATAGTATCACTGCATACTTAATATTAGCTAAAGTTAACAGTTAAAAGTATATTTGTACTAAAACTTCCAGTTTTATTATCTGGATAACTTTTTTGCTTAACATAGATTACAGAAAACGTTCAAATGAGAACTGTTGTCATTTCAAAGATAACTCTATGCTTTCAATCTATAAATGTAATTTATTTTAACAATGTTTTATGTATAAACTGTTGCAACAAATATTAAGTAAATACTTTAGTAGGGAATAATAATTCCCTACAAGACATTAAAAAATTTAACAATTTTGATGCACAGCAGCATCAATGAATGATTAAATTGTGTCAGTTGTTTTTTCTTTTAGCAAAACCGGTCAGGAAGGTCATACATACTTTAGGTATGTGACATACTTAAAGTCTAGTCGCAATCAGGCTATTTTCTAAATTCACTGCCAGATGATTAGAATGATTATTTAATTTGGCTACATATTTTCTGCTGTATCTGGTGATTTCTTGCCTTATGGTTTGAACTTTTAAATCGTCATGCAAAGATTTATTTGAAATGTACAATAGAGAATCTACAACTTGTCTTTACAATTTTAGCTGAAACCTCTGAATGATTTCTATGTTTGAGTTGCTGGCAGTACCCCATAGTTGTATTCTGGTCGATTTAGTTGTAGGTTTAAAAATGTGTTTGTATAAGATTAATTTGTTCTCCACGGTTAGTTGAGATTATTTTCCCGAGAAGCCAGTTCAACTTACAAGTTTTTAATTTAGTTGTAGCCTTTTGGTCCATATTTGATGGTGCCAATTTAGTATTCTATTAAGATACAGCCCTAGATATATAACACCTTGAGATTCTGGAATTACAAAATTATTGAGGCTAACTTCTAGACAATTTTCATGTCTTAACGAGAACATAAGCTGGGTGGATTTATACACGGAAATAAATTAAAAGTTAAACTGAAATTAATTTAACATATGATTGTGTTGTCTTATTGTAATGTTTAAAAAGAACAGTCGATTACATTTGAAAGGGTCTCTCAATTATTAACAGTTGTTTGCTGCATTTCTTATGGGGATTTTTCCAACTCTAGAGACCACTGGGGCGGAGCCCTGATATCTGAATGTAAACTCCTTCCTTAGAGCGCACATAGACCACAAGATAAACGTATGTACTAAATTCATGTCTCTATATCTAATGATTTTTGCTGATGAATCAGTCAGTCAGTCAGTCAGGATATTTACTTATATAAATATATATATATATATATATATATATATATATATATACATATATATAATATTAATAAATATAATTATATATCTCTTACGATTAGTAGATTTATTAAAACCGTCTTTGATATTGATAGATAAACAATAATATTTCTGATTGACTGGACAACTTCATTATTGCGTTTGGTAAAATCTCTTATCTTTATAATTCTTTTTTATCTGTAGATGCAATAACGAATGTCTAAATTCCCGTGAGTTTCATTGAGAAAAGTCTTGGAGAGCAGGTGAAAATACCACATTGTTGAGCCAAAGCCACTTGTTCGAGTCTGCCCACACAGAACAGCGCTCGCGTCGTGGCCAGGCTATTTCTGTTCAACGACATTCCCTCGCTTTGAACTATGCCAAACAATCACAGATTAAACATCCTGTGGCTGAGTAGGCTGTTCCACTAAATCTACTAGCTACCGGTAGAATTCCTTATGTGAAGGTGCTTTATACTAAGGTTACTAGCAGTCAATTGGCAAAGTGATGACCTTTTCTGAGAAGACATTCTGTGGTCTTAATCACAGATTAAACATCCTATGGCTGAGTACGCTGTTCCACTAAATCTACCAGCTACCGGTTGAATCCCTTATGTGAAGGTGCTTTATACTAAGGTTACTAGCAGTCAATTGGCAAAGTGTTGACCTTTTCTGAGAAGACATTCTTTGGCCTTAATCACAGATAAAACATTTTGTGCCTGAGAAGGCTGTTCACTAAATCTACCAGCTACCGGTTGAATTACTTATGTGAAGGTGCTTTATACTAGGCTTCTGGTAGTCAATTGGGAAAGTATTGACCTTTCCTGAGAAGACATTCTTTGGTCTTAATCACAGATTAAACATCCTGTGGCTGAGTAGGCTGTTCCACTAAATCTACCAGCTACCGGTTGAATCCCTTATGTGAAGTTGCTTTATACTAAGGTTACTGCCAGTCAATTAGCAAAGTATTGACCTTTTATGAGAAGACATTCTGTGGCCTTAATCACAGATTAAACATCCTGTGGCTGAGTAGGCTGTTCCACTAAATCCACCAGCTACCGGTTGAATCCCTTACGTAAAGGTGCTTTATACTAAGGTTATTGGTAGTCAATTGGCAAGTGTTGACCTTATTTGCGAGGACGGTCTGTGATGTAAACCGGAACAATCATGTTTTGTGTTCGTTTAGAGCAATAGCCAGTTTCTGTACCATGTTGCGAAAGCAATTGTAAACTCAACACCAGCTGTCACTGAAATTTTACCTTGGATTTGTACTGGTAAAATTACTGTTAACCAAATACCTCTTACGTACATGAGTTGAAGGGCTAATCAAGACAAGTTCTTCCACTACAACTCGACGAAGTAATTACTTCTTGGAGGTACCAATTTTTAACGGATGATGCGAAGATTAATTCTATTATTTTAAGTACATGAATAAAAGAGATAGTCTGGTGTTGCAGTGACGAGACAATACTAAAATCAATGGAGTATTTGCCATCCCTGAAATGTCTTTAAAATATCATCTCAAACTACATCAGTCAGACGAGTTCAGTAAGTTGCATACAGTACATTCAATTGAACTGTATGTAACATTATTGTTGACAAATTAAAGCTTATTTAACCCTGTATAACTTTATTAAAAACAAACGTTATTTAAACAACGCAAGGATGAATTTTACACAGTTTGAAAAAAAGTAAAGCGAAACAGATCCTCTCGTCGAAACAGATATTTAGAGTAAACAGTGCCACCTGTCTCAGTGATACCCTGTTCCTTGGTTTATTTTCAACCGAAAGAGGAGTTTTGCCAGATTTTGGAAGAGCAGGGCATTGTGCCCGGAATAGAAGAGCACCTGTGGACCACTTACTTTAGTCGTTCAGCTTCGCTTGTAACCCTTTCCTTGCCCGATCCTATCGCCCCATACTCACCCACGATCGGTAACCCTTATCACATCCTCGTTAATCATTGCTGACTGTGAACTGCTTGGAACGATTTCAATGTTAAAGAAAAAAAGGTAGAGCTGAATATGATCAGGTACATTTCTAGTGCTTCTAATATTCCATGATTGGATAATATTGTATTTCGCTAGGTAATAAGAGGACTGTGACATGAGCCTTGATTTGCTGCTTGGATTTGCCCTTGATTATCGTATGTACGAGTAATTGCCTAGCCTGTTCCAGCAATATACATGTCATGTTACCGTATGATTCCCCAAGTTGTGACGATCTCCTCGATCTCGCTGATGCCAATTTAAATTTATGAAGAACGGAAGGTAAAAATTTGAACTGGTCAACGTTCAAGTTAGTTACGTTTAAGAAGATCTCTTGGCAACTCCCGTACTAAACGGTATAAAACTTCGGCCTAATGGTTACGTTCAAAGCGTTTAATTTATTTCAATTATTTATTAGACTGAGCTAGTCTTTAGTTTCTTGATTCAATCATAACGGTTTTACTCATTATTAATTTTTAAAGACTCCGTTTTAGAACCGGAAAATAGTGAAAGTGTCGTGTTCGCGTCGCATCTTCACTGGATCTCTTCGCAGGACCTAAATATTGTTTTAAATTCACACCCCCATTCATATTACAGATCTCCATGGTCGTCTGGTTCGTCTGACAAACCTACACTGGCACCACGGACGAGGGCTAAGTAGGTTAACATGAACGCTAATTGGACACAAGGTACACTTCGTCATATTTGACTTATTTTTATACGTACCTTATGGAACTGGTGTTACAAACAAGGAACATCAAATCAGATATAAATAAATATATTGGTGTATACGTATGGTTTTTGTATCTCTGAACGGATGGCAAATGGCAGGGAAAATCCTGTTTCCATTACAATCCCTACATCGTCAAAAACAAATTTCAACAAAGAACGTATAGGTATTTAAAATTCTTTAATTTTTAACAAATGCATCATACCTTGATTTCTAAGAATGTTATCTAAAAGAGAGGCTGAAACCCTCATTAAATAATTATGCGTAAACAATTATTGTTTTTCTTAAATTAATTAAATTGGTGGTTTAAAAAACCTCTTTCCAATGAATGATATTGCAATTCCAAATCGAGTTGCACCGTTCTATATCGGAATAGCCCTTTTGTGAGTAAGCGACGGTTTAGGAAGTTAGGTGTTGAGGCAATACTCAAGGAGGGGGAGTGCCAGAGGCGACAACACAGGAGACTGGGTGCCAGCACAATTCTGATGGCGCTGGCACATGCCACTACTGGGGAGATATCGTTGTTCTTGCCGTTTGTCAGCCAAATCGCCACCTCCAAGAGTTAACCGCTTGCTGCTCTCATTTAACCATACAATAAACCGTACTCGCCTGTATAACAACAAATTCCATTACCTAATCCTTTACAGCCCGTTTAGAGAGTCATGTCGGCGACATGTAAACCTAAATGTTGATTTATCCGTTAACAATTTGAGGTGGTCCAATCGAATTTGGATTTGGAAAACATTGTTTATGATGAATTCATCGCTCTTTAAGATAACATCCTTGAATACAAAACGTAGAAATATTTTTTATCACTCTACGTGAAATACCAGATATTTAAATTATGAATTCAGGGCATTTTGTAATCAGGCCTAAATAAAAATAGTTGAAGATATAAATGTTAAATGTTTGTAGTATGTATATGAATAAACGTGTGATAATTTCGTATCATTTTCTCAAGTTATTTTTGGTTCTTAAAGACACACACACACACACACACACACACACACACACACACACACACACACACACACACACACACACACACACACACATATTATGTATGTGTATAAAAGACACCGTAGGTTATGGAATTTGTGAATATAACGGCGAGTACAGTCTATTATATGGTTCCAAATGAGAGCTGGAGGCGGTGGTTTGGTTGACGAATGGTGAGACCGACGGAATCTTCCTTACATTGTTTCTTACTAAAGAACATGATTTGATGTATCATATATTAAGATCTGTTTGGGAATGTTTATGCATAATATAATTTTTTAAAGAATGCAATGAAAAACATTCTTAGACGGTACCGTGCTTATGCAAGTAGACTAATGCTGCTAAACAAATTAAAACCTTTACACTATGTTGCAAAGTTTTTGTCATATTATAGTGTTAATAATTTTGGAAATTAGTAATGTTCTTTAAAACTGTTAACTCAACTTAAAGTCGAAAGTAACCCAGGAGGGTTTACTTCTGGTTGGTTCATATATGGCAGTAGAAGCTGCAAGGAGTACAGTGGAAAGTAGTGTTCCACTATTTTCATATACCCCTATATATCCAGCAGCAGGATATCACTAAAATGTCAAAATATTGTAATAAAGGATAACTTAATGGTCACGTCTATTGTAGGAGGATAGAGGCTGGAGTTGGCGGGATTTACTTTGTGTTAAGGGTTTTACGGGGTTCAACGTGAGGGAAACCCCTTCCCTGCCCGCTTTGACCGGATGAAATCAGACTTCCTCCCCTTCTCCCACGGAAGCATGGCTGAGATACAGCCCTCCCCACGGTGCCCGTACCATAGGATCTCGGCAGAACGCATCCCTATCCCCATTCAGGATGGGTGCTTCTGGATATCCTGGTGTCGCGCAGAAAAACAATTTAGAAAATGAGGTAGCGGTTTCCTTTCCTATTTGTCTGAAAATAACTCTTTTTACCCACATTGACTTTTAGAGTAATTTGATTTTCTCAATTGAATCTACAATTTGACTACGATGAGTGTGGAGTATGTATACGTTCTGTAAAATCTACCATTTGTGTGAGAAAGACTATGAAATAACACAATTTAAGTATTTTCATGAGTTATTTGTAATGTATCTCAACTTAATCACTAGTCTATAATCTTTGTGTAGTTGAATGAATCTCAATAAGTTGAGCTACACTAAAATTGATATTTCACTTAAGTTATTGAAGCATAAGCTACGAGTAAAGTAAAACGCCTTCAGCTGATAAAGACGTCTTATCGCTGAAATGTCATGAACAAATAAACTACCCAAGGTGCACTGTAAAAATGGATACGAACAGTGTATGTTGGTGAAATCGCCCTATTCATGTCAGGATGTATGTGATTCGAGGAGTGCCTATGGTGTTATAATTATACTGTGTGGAAATGGATACGAATCTGTGGATAACAGCTAACAGTGTATGTTGGTGAAATCGCCCTATTCATGTCAGGATGTGTGTGATTCGAGGAGTGCCTATGGTGTTATACTGTGTGGAAATGGATACGAATCTGTGGATAACAGTTAGCAGCGTAGGGCCTATACAGGGTGGAAAAAAAGTATGGAAACGCTTTTCACTAATTTTGTATGGCTTCACTTATACAAATTAAAATTTTGTACATCACCACTTGTATTAAGAACCTAGTTTTTGAGACCAGTGGGGACATTTTATCTTTTTCAGGGGGACGGCCCGTGAGGAGTCGGACGAAAATCTTAAATGTAAGCATAGGCCGAGTTTGGTACCAAATTAAAGGTGTAGTAAAGAGAAACTCATTACCGCAAACCGCACTTAAAAAGGTTGACCCTATCCAGAGTACGGGCCGTTTGAATTTCATAAGTAACGTTTGATTAATTATTATTTCTCCGCAATTTCACAGTCTCTAGTAAACTGTTCTGACTGAAAATGACACTTTATGGAACACAATTATCCAAAAGAATTAAATTAAAAATTATATATGTATTACAAAAAATAACCATACCTTTTTAAATGAGGTGCTCAAACTGCTCTCCGAACACTTGTTGGCAATGAGCTAGTCTATTATAAAAACCTACTGCAGTCACATTTTGAAGCATCTCGGGTGTAATTCTTCTTGCTTCTTCCAATAAACGATTTGTCAGCTCCTCAATGTTGGCTGGTTTAGTTTTATACACATTATCTTTTAAGAAGCCCCACAAAAAGAAATCTAGTGGATTAAGATCCGGTGACCTAGCCGGCCACTCAACGGTACCCCTGCGACCAATCCAACGGTTAGGAAACACTTCATCTAACAGATTGCGCACCCGCAAATAGTAATGGGGCGGTGCTCCATCTTGCTGTAACCATACTGCATTAAAATTGCCCCAAGAAGAGCACGCACTGCTGGCAAAATGTTATTTGTCAACATATTGAAATAAATTTCGCCTGTTAGATTTCCATCTATCACAAACGGTCCTACAATGTTATTGTTTATTATTCCAGCCCACATATTCACTTTCTGAGGCCTTTGTGTGTGGCCTTCTATCATCCAGTGTGGATTATGGTCGGCCCCAGTAACGGCAATTATGCCTATTTTAACTTTTCCATTAACAAAGAATGTAGCTTCAACTGAAAACAATATCGAACTTAAAAAATTTTTGAATTTCGTCACACTTTCTCATCATTATTTCGCAAAATTCAGTCCTTCGATCAAAATCATCCTCTGCAAGTTCTTGGGTTAGGGTTACTTTAAAAGGGTGATACTTGTTTTTGTGTAAAACATTCAACACTGAGGTATGGCTCATATCAAGATCTTCTGCAGCCACTCTGGCCGAGGTGCTGGATTTTCAACAAATGTTTGGAGTACATCCAAAGATTTTTGTTCATTTGTTGCCGATTTAGGCCTGCCACTTCTTTCGCGATCTTTGACTGTTTCTAGTTTCTTCAAATCTTTTTACTGTCTTAAACACTGTTGACTTACTAATTGGGAGTCTATCAAGAAAAGTGTCATTAAACAAATGCGCTGTTTCTTCATAAGGACGAACTAGATATCCATACCCACGCATCATAAGCAGCGTGATTCTCTCTCAAACTCACTAAGTGACATTGCTTTTAAAAAAACTAGTAGAATAAAATGTAAAACACTTAAGTAAAAAAATGTATAACTATCGCAGTACCTTCTAGTGAAGACTTTCAACTTTATCTTACGTGGACGAAATTATAACGTAGACTAAAAACCAAGCTGATATTAAAAATACAAAACTGTGGAGTTTTGCTGTGACAGTACTGTTTGTATTGCCTAAACCAGTTTATGTTTGCCTGAGATAAAAGGGCTGGAGGGACTGGACCTTGACCTCATGTTGATAAGGAGTTATGGTGGTATTATTGAATACTCTCAGTTTCTTGAAGACAAGACAGGAAAACCCCTATTTACTGTTATCCAACAAATGTAGAGGTAAAAAAAATAATTTTTTGTTGGAAATTGTTTTTTCAAATTTACATAACCGACATAAAACATACTACTGAAAGTAAATTAGTTACTTCACAAGACAAAATTACTAAATTTCTTTGTCATGAAATTCATACGGCCCGTACTCTGGATAGGGTCAACCTTTTTAAGTGCGGTTTTGCGGTAATGAGTTTCTCTTTACTACACCTTTAATTTGATACCAAACTCGGGCCTATGCTTACATTTAAGATTTTTCGTCCGACTCCTCACGGGCCGTCCCCCTGAAAAGATAAAATGTCCCCACTGGTCTCAAAAACTAGGTTCTTAATACAAGTGGTGATGTAACAAAATTTTAATTTGTATAAGTGAAGCCATACAAAATTAGTGAAAGCGTTTCCATACTTTTTTTCCACCCTGTATATTGCTACAATTGCTCATGTCAGAGTTTCTGAGACTCGAAGCCGATCCAAAGTGTCTCCAAACTAGGCAGAATTTCCGTCCCTCCAGAAAAGAAAATTCCGTATGTAACTATCAATAGTCCATCAGTGTCAAAATTCCAGGTGACGTTGGAGCATGAATTTGTTCGCACACATGGCGCGTGCCGCATAACATTTCCGGTGGTTGTTAATCTTTCGGAGTTTTATTACTTAATGGGTGTTTAGGCTTCCTTCTCAGTCGTGGTTATGAGTTTGGGGTTCCGTATGATGCGGCCGCGTGTATTTTTAACTGGAACGCGTGGCCGCACGGTCGTCAGCTCTGCGGTTTATGACCGCAGAAGGGAACACGAAAGCAATCGTTGTAAATCATACCACCTGGCACATTTCGGTGTATTTTTACAGCAGATTTTGCACGCACGTGTAACATACTTATTAGCTAATAATTCCTTTAGTTATTTTGGGTTGAGAACTTCTCAATACAGTTTTACAGTGTTATACGTCATTTCATGACAACAAAATGTGTTAAATTAAACTTTTAAGATTTAGTGTTTGCTAATATGATTCAGTTAACCTCTTGAAAAGCTGCTCTGAAAGTATTAAAACTACAACTAATTTAACATTTCCAAATGTTTTCAAAAAACTGTAGACTACCTAATTTCTGAGTATTTAATACTGTAGATTCACAACGTCTAATAACTGTATAATGGCGATAAATCATTAGAGTAGTCGGTGGTGTATTTAATTGTCTGAGCGTTAACGAAACCTATAAAATATCAACGACACCATGTGCAGTGACATTGCATGACACTTCGTGAGTTTTTTTTAACTGAGCGTTAATAAACATTCTAACGTTGGTCTTATGCCTAACCATAGCAACGAGAAAATTGCAAAACATTTGTAAGCAAGGTGGGCATTTAACATTTCAACATGTTACAAAGTAATTCGTGTAGCCTTGGTGACTTTTATTTCATGAAGTATAAAGACTTTTATTAATTTAAAGATCGCTGTGAAATCCAACTTTTGAATAAAAATGTGAATATATCAATGTGAAAAGATGTAGAAAGATTTCATCTGTAGACTAAAACTTTTGCATGAGTTCTATGATGGTGCAGATCTCCACTCCTAACATTTTGTACTGAACGTCATCGAAGCCTATCACTGAGTAGGCTGAAAAAATTTCTTTTTTCTGCACTGAAGTAGGCCGAATATCTGATCATGTAGCAACAATAATCATTTTTGGGATATTTGTAATGGTTTTGTGACTTTATGCACAATGTGTTTGGTTTAAACTTTAATCTAATCTATCAAAACAAAACAAAATATTGGTGCAAACATTATTTTTTAATATTCTGCTACAAAAGTATATAACAAAAAGAAGGGTTATAATTAGAACATTTTTATTTAGGGGGTTTTCGCTTAGGGGGGAAGAGGTAGAAGGTCAGGGGTCAGAAATGAGACCGTTTTAATATGTCAACCCCTTCCCCAATATAAATATCCCCTAAGTTTCATTTTTATATCAGCAACTAACAAAAAGTTAGCGAGATGAAGAATTCTACAATCGTCCTTTATATTAATAACTGGATGCTCAATGAAGCTAATCTTTTTGTTTCAGCTTAATGGTTCTAAGGACAGATTTTAAATGTTCCCTTAACGTGTGATGTATTGGTTCACAATATTTTTGTTTTTATTGTTTTTTTTTTATAATTGCTACTATTGTCATCGTCTTATTTAAGTTACAGTTTGTTGCAAATCAATCGTATATTCTTGTTGACGTTTTTGTATGTTGATTTGTTCTTAGCAGTATACCTTATTAGACATATTATTTATTGTTAGTGTTTGTACTGTATTATTGCTATCGCTAAATATTCACTCTGCTATTATTATATACAAGGTAGGAATACACCACTCCACGTATCGCGTAACAAACAAGCTTTGGTGAGGTTCAATCCAAAATTTCATTAGTGACAAACAAAAAGACAGACAAAACAATTGTGTCAGCCTACTAGTGATAGGCTTCAACAACGCTCAGCCAAATTCCATAGTTGGACATGCTATATCATAGAGCTCATTCTTGTCTATATATAAAAAAAGTTTCATTCCAAATTTAAAGTCTGCATATGAAAACTTCCTCGAGATATCTTGCCAGATAATACATTCACAATTTGTTCATTAAATTGAATTTCATGAAGTGCTTACATAATGAGCGTCTACACACCGTCACCGTAAAATGATGTTGGATGTGTTGGATTAGTTAGGCTACATGTGTAAACATGTTACATGTTAAATTACTTATGGATATGTATACTGAGTTTGTTTTCAAATTCATTTATTTTGCTCTTTTTCCGTTGCCATCATGGTTATCTATAAGATCCATATTGATATCAATGATTCTATCATCAGGCAACTTCACAAAAGTGAAGTTGCCTGATGATGGGGGTATCGATTCCGAAAGGCCTTGCAAAATAAAATCAATATTGGAAAATGTGCATTCATTTACCAGTGATACGGTATTAAAAAAAAACTAAATTTGTATAATTTTAAAATTTAATAAACCTTGATATTTTTACCATATAATTCAATAATACTGAAATATATTAGATCATTTGAAAATAAATTGTCTACTCCAATTTTTTCTTTCAATACTTATGGAATGTACTAATATCGAATGCATGGCTTGCTTGCCTTTTCCTTTTATTATAAAACGGTATTAACATTCTCTTTTGTCAAACAATTAATTTTGTACTTAAATACATACTATGAATAAATAGGTTACACAACTTTCCATCATTAATCCATCTTTTTTTATTTTGATTATTAGTTTCGGGAGCATTGCCAAATCACGTCGCCAAATTTAAAAAACTTCACATCTAGTCAAAATAAATAAAATTGCACATAAGTAAATACACACGGACGCTCAACACCATACAAAACTTATCTATAATTAATGAGCAGGTCTCCTTCGGACTTAATGTTTTCGTGCATATGTTTGTGTTTATTTTCTTTCGGGTTATTTATAATTTTATTTATTTAGACTACATGTGTAATTTTTTAAGATTAGATGACTTGACTTGATAAAAGGATAGTGCTCCCGAGTGACTAGTAATCGAAATGGAAAGTTGGATTTGCGACGTAAAGGCGTGTAAACTAATTATTTATAGTATAATATCGACCTAGGAAGCATAAAATGTACAAAATATTTAAATACAGTTTTGAGCAATTTAAAGAAAAATATGAAGGTGAACTAAGGTAAAAGTTTAACAAGTTTGCGGTGGTTAGGCCTCCTGTTAGAACGTTGGAACGTCAGTTAGAGTTTTGTAATGAGAAAACTTATTAAAAAAGACTATATTACAGGTTAATTTTACTGTCTTAACCTTGTTTCTAATATTTGCAAAATGTAACTTGTTTAATTTATTTGTTCAATATCATCAGTTTACAAGCAATATTGTTGTGCAGTTATACAGCACTAGATCGTCCCAAAGGAAAAATACTACAATTTAGATATCATTAGAAATAATACAAATTAAAATACTATAGCAAGCACTCTAACAATTGTTTACATAGAAAAAATAATATTTGTTAATTATTCTACAATATATAGATGTATTACGACAATATTACCACTTATGTATCACCAAATTCAGCATTATCAACAGATAAGTGTAATGAATACGCACTTAACATTATTTTAAAGAAGACATTATTACATTGAGCTTTTAGAAAGGGTTGTTATGCAAACTGTTTTCTAATACAGAAGAAATCAATAGCTTGTTAATGCTTTGATAAAACATTTCCACACTATATTGTCAATTTTAAAGAGAAACATTTTTCTGTTACTTATTTACTATATTCATGTTTACATAAAAGTGGATATTTTGAAAATAATGTTGCTCCCTGTAACATAATAATACATTCAAGATTCAAGATTACTTTATTGCCCACAATAACTGCATAGGCTGAGACAAGACAAAGAATAACATCGGGCTATATACGATGTTTGGTCTATGCATAATAATGTCTGTATCTTGGTAATTATTTTCAATAATTTTTTCATACCATGAAAAGAGTAAAGCAATATATATTCACAAGACAAAATAAAATATTTTATTTATCAAATTCATGTATGTTGTGAAGGCAAGTAACATTTAACAACTCTTTAATCACCCTTTTAAAACATTTTTAAGGAGTGACTGTCATAAAACATATCAGTTCTGAGGTTCGTCCTATTTCTTGTATGTACATGAAATAGGACGAACTGTAATTTATTAATTATTTGTATACAACATTATAAATTATCTACGTATATCAACAAGACAGATAAAGAGTTGAGGACGCTATTTATGCATTAAATACATTATTTATAAATATAAAAATAAGGTATTTTCATAACTCCTAATCTAATGAATAATTATTTAGTTATATTATGTTAACGAGTAAGTTACGAATGAAAAGTGTATATTTATGTATAATTTAATTTTTTTTATTTTCTGTATAACTTTACTTTAAAAAGAATCACCAAAACTGTTTTTATTTGATATAAGTTGTGGTAGAAAACAGCGATTTTCGCTCTACTTTGTAACTCTAAATAGGTTATAAACAGTTAGTTTCTGGATGGTACAGGAAACAAGGAAGATAATAATATAAAGTGCTTTGTAAACGAAAAAGTAAACAATTCCACAACAGTAGATAACGATAAAATTAGTTTCTTCTTTACGTGTATTTGTAGACTATAATAATAATGAATTGTAACTACCAACAGAATAAAAATATCTCTTTTTATTTGCATAAGAAAATTTAAAATGTTTAGATTAGATTCTAGCTATTGATGTTCTCAAAAATGAACTACAAATTTCACCGTCAAAAATAAAGTGTACAAAACAACAGTGAATGATCCAATTCCTTATAAGTAGTATATAACCAATGAAATTCAAAGTATAAATGACATAATATAATAGTTTTGTTTTAGTTATAAGTACCAGAATAGTTATTAACGTTTCGATACGTTTTCCGAACGTCAATTGTTACTAGAAACAGTGTAACTATTGAGTTAACATTTGCACTTAGAGCTGTCTCTTCTTTCCTTATTAATTATTTAGGGTAATTAATTATAAGGCTACACAACCGCTAATTGATTACTGCCGTGCTTATAGATACTACAGCTCAAACAACCACTGGTAGGCCTAGCACACAGCAGTGAAGGTAGGCGCGGTCCTCCAGTCCTCCACCGCATCCTCCCCCGACAAGAACACTCCACTCACCTCTGGGCAGCTCGTAGCGACGATGGGTCAGCAGGAAAGCCCGCGGCATGGTGCGTCCTCTCCGACCTCTCAGACACTGCCACCACCGAGCCTGGGGGATCGCACACTACGATATAAATAGCAACGCGTGCCCCTACCCCACACAAGCGGTTTTATTTTTAAACCCTTTTAGCCGTGGTTTCTCACCTCCACTGTACCGCACGCGCCGTCTTCCTCTCTCAGCTTCCTGTGCGACCCCTCCGTGGCGAATCGGCCGGAAGCGCGGAAGTAGTGTCTCCAAGTCCTTCTCAAGTGCGATATAGTTGCGGCCGATACACTGCTGGCTAGGAGGATCGCAAAATTCCCACAAGAAAACGTATATTTATAGAGGCTGAGACACAAACGAAACATATCACATAAAAAAACTGTTAACCCTAAGAACACTGTTAAGCCCTTTTTTGGTCTTACAGTTAATGGAGTCTTATCAAGGTGGATACTGTGTGGCTACTAACGAAACCTATCAAATAAAAATACTTTTAGCCCTAAATACATTGTTAAGTCCTTTTTTGGTCGTTGATCAGTACAAATGAAATCTATGAAATAAAAATAACATTTTAAACGTAAAAACAAGAGTAACTAGGTTTTAGTTTTTAATATGTAGTAGAAGACTCTTTTACAGGAGTGGAAATAGTTTAGGGTATTCCTATATCACTGGCGGGCTTATCCTGTGACCCTTGGACTTATCGTCCGATCTAACAGCCGTCTCTCATTGGTGGAGACATCGCGTGGTCCCGTCTGCCTGTCTTTCCGCCGTCCAGGAGCGTCTCTTAGACACCCGAGCTGTTAGTTGTATCGTCAGTTCCGTCGGAGATGACGTGGTCCGGTAGCGTTCACTCAACAAACTCTTGCGCTTTGTTCTTTCTTGGGCAGAGTAGTGCCGTCTTTGGTCTCGATCCCCTCTTTTCTCATACCCGTTCTACCTTTGAAGTCGATCTGAACATCACATGTTCGCGGTAGTAGAAGTGTCGCTCCGAATCCCTATTCTTTTTGTAAACGCTGTTGCGGTGATAGCGCCACGCTGAACTCTCCTCATGTGCAATGAACAAGTAGTTCCTCTCTGAACTTGTTCCCTACCCCTGATCCCAGTGACTGTTCTTAGTGACAACATAAAGTGAACCGTTCTTCCATGGATCTCACTGCAGCCCTGGAAGGCCTGGACGAGCTGGAAGTTCCCCCTTCGGATGAACCGAGGCAAGAATATCGACATCGCTGGGTTGGCATCTATCCTTATTACACGCACCTTTCACTACCTAATGCCGCAAAATTCCCCGTCCTTCCATCTTCGGGTGTAAATGTTTCTCAAACTTAACATAATGGACTTAGGGCCGGATTCTCTGTTTCTCTTTCAAAATTTAACAATCATATTAAATCGTCGTATAATATCTAAAGACTCCGTAATTAATTATAAAACGTTAGGTAACTGTACTAATATATGTTAAGCCAAAGACCCGACAGGTCCTTAAAAAGTAGACGGACGTGTGATAACTCTTGATATAAAGGTCCTTGTTGCAAAGATTCCTCTTGGCCAAGGACGTAGCCAGCGAGGGAGCCAACGGGTCCGGACCCCCCCTAAATGATCAATTTTTTAATTAGTTTTTAGTAAACGATTATTTTTATTATTTAAATAATTCAGTATTACTGTCATGATTATTTCAGCTCTATAGCTTTTTAAAAATAGCCAGATTAAAAGATCTCCCGTACTTATAAAGTTTCTCGGCGGCCTTTGACGTCCTTGGGTTTGGTCCTTGTTAGTGACGAGAATGTGGCTCAAGTCATGCAGGACCTCAGGTACGGAAAGTCTTGTGACATCCATTACATATCACCGTAACCGGTGTTCCAAATATTTGTTAGCGTCATTGACCAAATTGATTAATTATTCCTTTGAAACTGGCACATTTCCAGATATACTCAAAACAGTAAAAATCACTCCAATTTTCAAAAAGACGATCCTTGCATAGTCAGCAATTATCGTCCTATTTCAATTTTGCCTGACATTAGCAAACTTTTTGAAAAGGTCTTTTAAGCACGATCGAAAACTTTTCTTTCACGTTTTGAAATCTTAGATATGGATTCAGTAAAAACAAACAGTCGATGCAGTCTCAAACCTTGTGGAACTTGTCGATGGGTTGGAAAAGAGAGAACTGTGCTCAGCATATTTCTTGGCCTGCCTAAAGTCTTTGACTGCGTGCAACATGCGCGACCAGTTAGAGGAATTTATGCCTTGCATAACCTAGCAAAATTCTGCTCCATAGTGGTCTTAAGAGCAGCCTACTTTGGCTTGATTCATACTCATCTGGCGTATGGCATAAGACTTTGGGGTAGCTGTTCTGAATACAAGCTGAAAAGGGTATTTAGACTTCAAAAAAGAGCTGCCCAGACTATGCTGAAATGGAGAGTCGTGAAGCATTCAGGGAGCTTAGGTTACTGTCTTTACCCTGCATCTATATTTTTGAGGTTGCGCTGTACTTCACTTTGCAGGTCAAAGTGCACTTAGACTAAAGGCATGGATATTCCACTCTTATGAAACTAGAGGCAGAGACAACTTAGAAGTCAATAATACAGAAGTGCAGTCTTCAAACAACTCCATTCACTGTTGGTGTCAAAGTAATCAATTGCCTCCTCGACTGCATAAAAATCAAAACTAGAACCTTTTCAAAACTCGTTAAAACGCCTTTTGGTATTAAGTGCAGTTTACACAGCTGAGGATTTTCCAATGCTGCTGGGATAATCAGTAATTAATCCTCACCCTCATGTCCTGATGTTAGGATTGTGAATGGTGGTACGACTGTTAACAAAATGCATGTCTGAATGTGTTGAAGTATGTGTGTGTATTGATGGGTGGGTTATGAAAATATAACGATGACGCCTGCAAAATAATTGTAGTTTTATTCATTATAAAGAAGTTATTATTATTTGTATATCTTACATTCAGTTTGGTATAACTTGTACAATAATTGTAAAACTTCTAACTGGAGACCTATTGCGCATAAGTCTTAGTGGTGTTTATAGATAAAATTAGTCATAAATGGCCTTTAAAAATAAGTAACGTCGGTACTGGTTGCAACATCTCGGCCCAAAAGCGGTAGTTGGCAACAAGTCACCAATTTCCACCGTTATCATGTAAACTGCTGACAGATGGACGACCGAACTATTCATCAGTCTAAATCTGTCAGTTGGCCGTTGGCCTGCCGCCAGGGGCGCTGCTGTTGCCAGCAACCACCGCGCCACCTAGCGGAGCTGATCCGCCATGTTGGACACGTGTTGAGGCTCCGTGTTTTAACGTGTTGTGCCTGTTTTCACTCGCGGTGACGTCAGTGTTCACCCTGGAGTTTCTCATCTTTTAAAATAGCCGTGCGGGTGTACACGATCAGCTTGTTTCAAATCAAACATAGCCGGGAATAAAACCGAAAGCGTTTTATGTGCTGTAAAACTTGTTGAAATTGTCGATTCCAAAAGGAGTTTCAACACGAAGATGTTTCACCGTCTCAGCTGACTAGAGTACTACTGAGCACATTCAGTATTCTTTGACTGTACTAATAGTCTAAATAAGATCCTGAAAATGCCAGAGAACTGTATGACCTGTAAACATAGCACGGCTTTAACGTAGCAAAGTTTATCAAGGGGCATTTTGTATATTTGTTCAGATTTCTGTGTAATTTTGTATGTATTACTGAGTTGGATTTTGATGCGATTTTCACACTCATACAGCTTATTAATGTACACAATGCCACGGGGGCGTTTTATTATACTTAGGAATATAGAAATAAACACTTGAATGTTAGTTGAGATTTTTAACAAATTGACAAACTGGATAAACACATGTACCTGTAGCAGTATTTTTAAAGTGCTTACTGAGAATTAGTGCGGAAAATTGATGACATAGTTCTTAGATGATTATAACGAAAATTATCGAACTAATGCACAACCAGCAACGAAGTAAGGTATTGTGGTAATGATTCATTGTTGTGAGCCGACTGGCATTTTCTGAGAAAGAGAGATAACATATCAGCCTGATCTGCATTCTTGCTACATTAATAATGTTGACGGTTATTCTTTCCTTTTGAATTATATTTAAACTAGATGTATATTAACAAAATCAATTAGTTGTTAGTATTATCTGTTGTATTACTTACTCCACAATATAGGGTTATCTGTGCAATTAATATCGAAGTTAGGAATCTAAAACCCTTTCTAAACATTTTATTTTATAGACACGTGTTTCCGCACAGACCACAGTTACAAAAATGCTAACAAAAACGTGGAAATTTTAAATATTGAAAGAAAAGGAAACAATTAAATAAAAAGAAGAATACATATTTATGTAAGTCATAGTAAATATCCTCAAAATACTTATGGTAAATATCCATCTGAAAAACAAGACAAGCTCAATTTTTGAACAAAAAATTAAAATATTAAATAGGAAAATCGATTAAAATTACAACTGCGTCCCTATAAATTTAACGTCATTTTAAAGTTTCTATATGAGGTATATATTTTGTTATTTATTTGTTTTAGAGGTTATTTAAATGTAAACTGAAAATGGCTTAGTGTCGAAACAAGTGTCTGTAAAATGAAATGTTTAAAAAGAGTTTTAGTTTCCTGTTTATGTTATTAATTACAAAATGAAACAAATTTATGATGTACAAACAATTTTCACTTGTGGAGCAGTATAACAAACCATGATCCGATAAGAAAATGTTTTGTTTAATACGAGAGCATAAACGTTAATTTTTTTATTTATATATACTATTTACATAGACACAAATTTCAAGGAAATTTTCTTCTGACTACTGTGGAATTATACAATGATGACTGTCACTGCAGCTGGCCCCATAGCCTACCATTTAACTCTGCACGGACTTTTTTTAAAATTCTTTGATATAAAATTAATTATCGAGTGAAACAATGTATTGTACATAATGGTTTTACAATAATTATGTTTATAAACAAAATAACTGAAATTTGATTTAATTGAATAATGGTACATATTGGGTGATCAGATTACTAATACTTATTTTTAACAATTTTTTATGTTATCCAAAGATAACATCAATAATTTATTTATTTGTAATTTCAAAATATACAGTATTCACTTTTCGTTTTTTGTGTATAAAACACTTATTTATTTATTTATTGTAAATAAAACATTTATTTATTTGTAATTTCAAAATATACAGTATTCACTTTTCGTTTTTTGTGTATAAAAACACATGTACACTGTTATTTTCAAATAAAATACAAAGCAAAAAATTATATTACTTAGCATATACTTGTATGTAGTTACATATTACAAACCATAGGTATGTGAGAATGTAAGCATGTATTCCGTCACCTTCAGTTTTATTCTATTCCAGCTATTTATCCCTTCCGAAGCTTTTTTCTCTTTTACTAGATGTCAATTAATCGCTGCCATAATTTTTTTATTTTATCGGTAACTGAGATTGCGTAACGCGCGAATAGTCCACTTCAGCGGCCGGTAAAAAAATCCTATCTAATTGTGAATACGACGTAGTAAGCGTGGAATATGGCCATTAAAATGCTATAATTTATTATTCGTATCAAGTATTAAGTAACGATTATCGAAGTTATGCCATAATCAGTACTAGCAGAGTATGTTTCATCCATCGCAAACCAAGACCCGTTCCCAAAGAAGTGAAATGCGTCACAAAATTATAAATTTGCGAATGCAAGGATTACTATATGAAATCTAATAAAGAAAATAATAAAATAAATAAAGGTTGGTGAAGCGTTGTGTACAGTATTTGTCCTTTAGTTCTCATCATCTTGTGTAACGTAATTGTATTGAATCTCCGATAAGTGTTTTAATTTAAGAACATTACAGGAATCATACACATTCCATAACACTATCTAAAGCAAGTTTTTCTTACCGTAATATGTTGTGTTAATTCATAGTTGTAAGCACAGTTTGCAAAACTATATAAATTTGTAACTCGTCAATTTTGATATGTCAATGGAAGACGATGACAGTTGCTAAATAAGTGCTATCATTAATGTCAACTGCATAGATTACTACACTTGTTTAGCCTTCTCTGAAACAAGCCTAGATTTGCCAAATTACCAGAAACGCCCCCCCCCTCTCCCCGGTCACTTTGGCTGGTTTTGTAAGTCAGTGTATTCTAAACTGAGTATGTAAAAAACATATGTTGTCACTTTTATATTTGGACAACCAGACGGACGTCTAGGAGTAACGCATCAGTAACTACAAATATTGGTAAAAAGAGTAATTACATTTTAGGTTATTTGTTTGAGTGGGTAGCGGGTCCGTAGTATTACAGATTTTAGCAAGTTTAAACGTGGTGGAGAAGCTTTCCCAGGGTGCTTTGACTGGTAGTCTGTATCAAAGAATGCTTCTCCTTCCAAGGTGGCATAACTGGAATTGAGACCACTACTGTCTCAGTGTTATGGTATATCTGTTACGGTTATACTATGGGATCTGGATAGGAAGTGAGTGATCACAATCCGCCATCCTCATTATTCGGAAGACACGCTGTACACCTCGGAGGGTTTGGTATATCTGTTACGGTTATACTATGGGATCTGGATAGGAAGTGAGTGATCACAATCCGCCATCCTCATTATTCGGAAGACACGCTGTACACCTCGGAGGGTTTGGTATATCTGTTACGGTTATACTATGGGATCTGGATAGGAAGTGAGTGATCACAATCCGCCATCCTCATTATTCGGAAGACACGCAGTACACCTCGTAAGGTTTGGTATATCTGTTACGGTTATACTATGGGATCTGGATAGGAAGTGAGTGATCACAATCCGCCGTCCTCATTTTTCGGAAGACACGCAGTATACACCTCGTAGGGTTTGAGTAAATTCAGTTCAGCATCTTGTTCTGATGAAAAATCTAGCTTTTAAACGAGGAGATTAATAATAAACGTAGCAAATTTCAGTGATGCTGTTTAAGTAAATGGTTAGAGTAGCTACCATACAATTGTACCACGACACAGGCCATATATTCTCGTTTCCAAAACGTTTTAATTTTATAGTGTTTTGGTAACACAGTGTTCTATAATTTTGTGCAGAGTCCAAACCATGGGGATGCCAGTCGTAGCTAAAGTTATAGAGTAACGAATTCCTGCTCCCACTGTCACATTCCTTTCCCTTTATTACTCAGTTTTCTTAGATGCCTTCACAGTACTGGCAGCAACATGCATACCTCACAAGACGCGTTAATACATACCTCAAAACAGGTAGACCAATTCTGGATTAACCTAACGCCAAACTACGCTCTAAATTAAACTTCCAAGTAGTTGGAATTCAAAACAAGGTCCCAACTTATTTCAATACGCCTTATCAATAAATTTCTAGAACCAAGTGACACATCGACGAATAGTTTTCTTTATCTTTAAGCAAACGGATGTCCTGTACTGTAACGTTGGATGACTGTGTATGGTATCTGATCGTATATTTTGTGCGCAATAATACTGCTTGTATTCCTTGCAATCTTAAAGAATTGTAATGCATTATTTTCCAATTTCCGACCAATTATATATTCCGAATCGTTTGTTACTGGAACAATAAATGTATTACTGCAGGCTGTAAGTATTGACATTATGATAGGGATGGGTCAAGCATTATAATAATATATGAAAGCTTATATTAAAAATGATCTATTTATAAAGTTCCAGCAGGTGGAAATTTTAAGTTATCGATGTTGATATTTATTAAATAAGTAGACAAAATATCATGGATAATGATTACGTGGATACAATCGGCATCAATGATTATCTAGTTGAAAACATAATCTACATTTAATCATTTTGCACTCTTTATCTATGTCAGTGAGTGTTGAACAAACAACTGATAAGATAAGAAAAGGTTACATATGTTGACAGTTGTGTAATCTATGTTTGAACAAACAATTATACCTTTTACTTTAGATAACACTCATTCCGTTGAGTTCGTAGTTTTGTTAACATTTATAAATGTACCCGGTATTTTTAATGTGGCCTTGGAGGGACTCAAGACCATACTACTATTTATATGAAGATATCACATTTTCTTTATAGTTCCTGTACCAACCGTGTGTACAATTTTAATTTTTAACTTTAGCTCCAGCTTGTAATTCAATTTATAAGACTGCTTTCCATCGTAGTTTAACAAAATTATATAATATTTTTACACAAATGAGGCCCAGTTTCGTTATAACCATCATTAAAGTAGGTTCTGAATTATTTATGCCGTAACAGCCTAGTGTAGCCATATGGTCACAGTGATATGGTACTCACGCATGGAATTGGCTGAAATAATTACTCAAGAGATTGGGAAATTTTTGTTGCTGTCCGTCAGTCTATCTGTACAGTATCTCGAAGAAAGGCATAGACGAGATTTAACATGAACTTCATTTATATTTAGACAACATCCAATTCAGTTCTTCTATTGGATTTGACCGAGCGTTAGCTAAGCATCATTAAGTGGTCTGGCAATATTCTAAAATGGTCTCTTCGTCTGCCTGTCTGTCTTCCGCAGGACATCTTAAGAACCGCATTGAGTCATAATAGACGAACTTTTCTCGTCTGTATCTATCCGCTTGATATCTCGAGAAAAAGTATATCAAATTTAGCATGAAATATCAGTGAAGATTTTTTCACGACACGTTTCGCAGACGTACTTTTCTACCTTGTTTATTATGAATGATAACGTTTTTCTTTCGAGTTGTGTTGTGTCCTGAACAAAACCCATACGGACTTGTTCCGTCGGCTAAACTCAGACTGTATGAATGTAGATATTTCTTTATGGAACAATTCGTTTATTTTTCAACTGACAATAAATTTATTTCTCCAGCCTGTTGTTTGGAGAGCGCTGCTGGCGGGGGCTGGCAGGTGGTGGTAGTGCACTCTGTCGGAGTAAATATTTACTAGTGCCGCGCTTGTGTATTTTGGATCGGCCGTTGAACTGGTCTAGTTGCTCGTGTTTCAAGACTTCCTCCTCCCGTCCTTCCACTCCTCTCCAGTCGGTGATCCCCAGCTATTTTAGTGACTTTTACACCACAATACCCATAAACCAGCCAGGAAGCCATGGGTGTGCGGCGAGCGAGTCTTGCTAGCGAGTAGTCTTCGCTATAATACTCGCTGGGTGTTCTACCACCCTACCAGAGAATGTAATCAGAGACTGTTGGAAACTTCAATGGGATGACCAGTTTCATATCAATGTGGTTTGGGTTCTACATGAAAAGTAGGTAGACTAAGACGAATATTTTGCCCTGCTCTGAAGGATAGCAAGAATGCTATAACAACCGCGTATAATTAAGATAATGAAGGCAGGGAAAGAATATTAAAAATCTAATATATGTATAGGGAATTTAAATTTTAATCAGAATTTATAACTTTGAATAATATTCATATAGTAAGTAAACAGCTTTTACTACATTTCTAACAGTTCGTACAATATGTGATACATAATAACAATTCATTTTTATTATTATATGAATCCAAATTATCTATGGACCTGATTCATATGTATGTTCGAGTATATACGAGTTATAAATTTAACTATTAGTAAATAAAGTTCATACTATTTTTCAAATGTTGTTATGGAGATTTTAAGCATAATTAATTGATTTTCAATAGGTTACTTATTACCCAAAATATTAATTGTTTTGATTCAAATTTCTCTATAAAAATCACAGAATCATGAAGTTTGGTGTCACAGTCATGAATAATTTGAAAATAAATTATAATTTAATAAAAGTAGAATCTATAAAAAAATACTTTTAAGTCTACTAAGATTTTAAGGAAATTTCATTAAATACTATGACTCAGTGGCGTTATAAGTAAATAATTTATTTTACACATTACATATCCAGAATCATTTTAGTATCCAGAATGGCTTGAGGACGTCTCATAATGGCTGTAGCTGCCATGTTTGGGCTCGTGCACATGGATTGGAATGTGGACAGGAACTTTGACAGGGTACGGCACTGGCTTCTCTACGGGATAAGGCACTTTCTTCTCCACGTACACGGGGTAGGGTTTAGGCACTGGGTAGGGAACTGGTTTCTCCACTGGTACCTTCACCGGGTACGGCACCTTCTTCTCGACCGGGTAAGGCACGTGTTTTACAACAGGAACGTGCACGGGGTATGGGCGATCCACTGGCACCTTTACAGGGTAGGGCACGTGTTTCTCTACAGGGTAGGGGATCTTCTTCTCCACGTAGACAGGGTACGGCTTAGGGACGTGCACGGGGTAGGGTCGATCAACTGGGACCTTCACAGGGTACGGGACTTTCTTCACAACTGGGTAGGGCTGAGGTACGTACTCCTTGACTGGGTAAGGCACACGCTTCTCTACAGTGACTGGGTAGGGTTTGGGTACATGTACCGGGTATGGTCTGTCCACAGGAACCTTCACGGGGTATGGAACCTTCTTCTCGACTGTTACTGGGTAGGGCACCGGAACTTCCTTGGTGACGGTGATGGTCTTCACTTCGTGACGGTGGTCATCCTCACCGAAGTCTGCATAACCGCCTCCTCCGAAGTCATGCCTTCCGTAGTCTTGACCTCCGAAGTCGTGACCTCCGAAACCTCCAAGTCCTCGCTTCTCGGGTTGTTTGTCTTCTTCAGCCTTATCCTCAAAATTGTCTACCGCGTGTTTCTCCACCTTCTCCTCAGCTGCAGACAAGGCCGCGAACACTAATACACACACAAGAAGCTTCATCTTGGGATAAAACACTACTGATGATCACCAAGGACTCCTGTCGACTATATACTCCCACCTCTCAACACTACCTTGGCTGTAACAGACGAGATCATCCTCATATGATGTAACATATGTAATTAAGCTGCAGCAGGGTTACGCTGCATGTGTTACGCCATGTTCAGTGTTGCGGTCCGGCATGGAAGAGATATTTCCACTAGTAATTATAATTCATTATGTTCTAATTGTTAAAATTTATCTTGTCTTCATCTTGTTTATTTAGTTTCTATGTACTCCTACTCTTATATCGAGCTAACATATAAACACATCCCAACTTCAACTTAAAAAAAACATTTAAAACACTTAAGAATAAATATAATGAACAATTAAAACAATCTCTACAGTGGTTGGATGGAATAAGTATTTTTAATGCCGTAGATTTCCACCTGAATGGCTGTAATAGATGTTGTAACATGTTCATGGCCATATCCCAATCTATCTAGCTAGGTACATGTAATCTGGAGGTATAGTTTCCAGGCCAGAATTACGGGTAGCCTATGTCACAGGAGCACTCAGTACTTGGGTAGTGTAGTCGCAGTATCATGCCACATTTAGAACTAGATAGAGAGGTAAGATAGTGTTGTGGTTGTGGCCAGGGGAGATAGGTGCCACATGTTGATGGCCACATCCCAATCTAGCTAGGTGCATGTAATCTGGAGGTATATAGTTTCCAGGCCGGAGTTACGGGTAGCCTATGTCACAGGAGCACTCAGTACTTGGGTAGTGTAGTCGCAGTACCATGCCACATTTAGAACTAGATAGAGAGGTAAGATAGTGTTGTGGTTGTGGCCAGGGGAGATAGGTGCCACATGTTGATGGCCACATCCCAATCTAGCTAGGTACATGTAATCAGGAGGTATAGTTTCAGGCCAGAGTTACGGGTAGCCTATGTCACAGGAGCACTCAGTACTTGGGTAGTGTAGTCGCAGTATCATGCCACATTTAGAACTAGATAGAGAGGTAAGATAGTGTTGTGGTTGTGGCCAGGGGAGATAGGTGCCACATGTTGATGGCCACCTCCCAATCTAGCTAGGTACATGTAATCTGGAGGTATAGTTTCTAGTTACGGGTAGCCTATGTCACAGGAGCACTCAGTACTTGGGTAGTGTAGTCGCAGTATCATGCCACATTTATAACTAGATAGAGAGGTAAGATAGTGTTGTGGTTGTGGCCAGGGGAGATAGGTGCCACATGTTGATGGCCACCATCCCAATCTAGCTAGGTACATGTAATCAGGAGGTAGATAGTTTCCAGGCCAGAGTTACGGGTAGCCTATGTCACAGGAGCACTCAGTACTTGGGTAGTGTAGTCGCAGTATCATGCCACATTTAGAACTAGATAGAGAGGTAAGATAGTGTTGTGGTTGTGGCCAGGGGAGATAGGTGCCACATGTTGATGGCCACATCCCAATCTAGCTAGGTACATGTAATCTGGAGGTATAGTTTCCAGGCCGGAGTTACGGGTAGCCTATGTCACAGGAGCACTCAGTACTTGGGTAGTCTAGTCGCAGTATCATGCCACATTTAGAACTAGATAGAGAGGTAAGATAGTGTTGTGGTTGTGGCCAGGGGAGATAGGTGCCACATGTTGATGGCCACATCCCAATCTAGCTAGGTACATGTAATCTGGAGGTATAGTTTGCAGCTGGAGTTACGGGTAGCCTATGTCACAGAAGCACTCAGTACTTGGGTAGTGTAGTCGTAGTATCATGCCACATTTAGAACTAGATAGAGAGGTAAGATAGTGTTGTGGTTGTGGCCAGGGGAGATAGGTGCCACATGTTGATGGCCACGTGCTACTGACGACAGCTGGCGGACACCCCGCCGCGCCGCACACGCACCACACCGACATCCTAGGTATTTATAGAGGGCAAAGTGGCTGAACATTGTACATATTCCGTCTCCGTTAATTGTATAAAGATTCGGTGTGTAACTTAATTCTAATTAGTACTTACTTTTTCCGTAACAATGTTACTGACACAACATAATATTACAGAGTATATAAGTAATGAGTAAGACAGACTGACAGTTTTACTGTGGGAAAGATATTAAAAGACTAAGGTAACAACATAAGTTACGTTACACTCGTATCACATTAGATATAACAAAATGAAAAATGCTTTTGATAGTATAATTTGGAATGTATTCAGTTCTGTGAGATTTAATAGTTGAAATTGACTAAGTCAAAAGTGGCTATAAAAATGTGTAAAGGCATAAAAACCGTTCTACTGGTTATTAAAAAGTAAGTGCCTTACTGAATACAGAAATAACAACATCATGAATTAGATGTATCAATGTAGTCGAGTCGCAAACAAGTACTTTTTACGGAGGTAATCCTCATTTCCGAAATATTCACAATGATTGCTCCGATGCACGAAAAGTTACTTAGATGAACTGGAGATAGGTTGGTCAGCTGGTTTTATATTATTTTATCCATACATAATCAGAACTAATGATATTAACTTAATAAATATTTTCTGCAAAATATTAAAGTTCTTTTATCATGTCTAATGACTATTAAAAGATGAATTACTTCTTTGTACGATGCTATTTGTAATTTATACAATTTGTAATATAATATAGTACCGGTAATATATTATGTACACATTACTATCTTTCACATACGTACATCGTATTATACAATATTGCATATGATTTTTCCATATTATTTATTGTATGGTAATACTGTAAGATGCCAGACATTGTTAGAGGAAAAAATGAATTTGAGGGAATCCCGATCTGTAAAATACGGCCTGAACTATTATCAAGGAAATTAATATTACGTGTTCGTGCAGTTCTACACATTGTGATTATGTACTCAAATATTGTTCAGTATCATATTTTATTTAAACATTACCTTGTTTGAGAAAAAAATAAGGTATTAAATAATCTAAGTTCCCCGTGCTATACTAAGGAAGTCTACTAACGACAATTGTTGGTACTGTTGTTCCCTTTGTTGTTCACTTTTTACTTTCATCTCTACATTTTATCCCCCACGGATTTCTATCCCGAGACGTGTTTTATATCAAATTGACACGAGTGCCCTCTTGATTACATCGTTGTTTTATATTTTGTATGCCTTTTACGAATACCGGTCAGACGATCAGAACGTTTGTTTTAAAAAATATTCCATTTCATGTTTTCTAGAATCATCGTTTAAATGTATACAAATGTAACACAGATTAACAGTTTATTGTTCATGTGTATATTTTTAACTCATATCAAATCTATATAACAAGTCCACATTTTGGGTTGTGGAGGAGGAGAATATACACACATACGCGCCGCAATATATACAATGATATACCTGTTGTACGCAATATATATATTATACTAGGCTTTAAAGATTAATCTTAACCCTGACATTTAAAAGCCTTCCAAATAAACAGAGCTATGCACGTACTCTACGATAGTTAGCACATCCGGTAGGTAGTAGGCAAGTAGCAGATGTACGGAACTATTCCTGGCCATGTCCGTCCTGCTACACGTACAGCTTGGTCCGTTGAACCTGCACAAGTGGTTCGCGTTCCTTTCTAGGGCTAGGAACATACTCTACGATAGTTAGCACATCCGGTAGGTAGTAGGCAAGTAGCAGATGTACGGAACTATTCCTGGCCATGTCCGCGTCCTCCTATACGTACAGCTTGGTCCGTTGAACCTGCACAAGTGGTTCGCGTTCCTTTCTAGGGCTATGCACTCGCTCTACGATAGTTAGCACATCCGGTAGGTAGTAGGCAAGTAGCAGATGTACGGAACTATTCCTGGCCATGTCCGTGTCCTGCTATAGGCACAGCCTGGTTCGTTGAACCTGCACAAGTGGTTCACGTTCCTTTTGAGATCTACGAACATACTCTACGATAGTTAGCACATCCGGTAGGTAGTAGGCAAGTAGCAGATGTACGGAACTATTCCTGGCCATGTCCGTGTCCTGCTATAGGCACAGCTTGGTCCGTTGAACCTGCACAAGTGGTTCACGTTCCTTTTGAGATTTACGAACATACTCTACGATAGTTAGCACATCCGGTAGGTAGTAGGCAAGTAGCAGATGTACGGAACTATTCCTGGCCATGTCCGTGTCCTGCTATAGGCACAGCTTGGTCCGTTGAACCTGCACAAGTGGTTCACGTTCCTTTTGAGATCTACGAACATACTCTACGATAGTTACCACATCCGGTAGGTAGTAGGCAAGTAGCAGATGTACGGAACTATTCCTGGCCATGTCCGCGTCCTGCTATAGGCACAGCTTGGTCCGTTGAACCTGCACAAGTGGTTCACGTTCTTTTTGAGATCTACGAACATACTCTACGATAGTTAGCACATCCGGTAGGTAGTAGGCAATAGCAGATGTACGGAACTATTCCTGGCCATGTCCGCGTCCTCCTATACGTACAGCTTGGTCCGTTGAACCTGCACAAGTGGTTCGCGTTCCTTTCTAGGGCTAGGAACATACTCTACGATAGTTAGCACATCCGGTAGGTAGTAGGCAAGTAGCAGATGTACGGAACTATTCCTGGCCATGTCCGTCCTGCTACACGTACAGCTTGGTCCGTTGAACCTGCACAAGTGGACCTACAGTCCTACAATCCTGGAAAACACACTCCCGCAGCGCAGCCTGTGCATTGCGATACTGATGAACTGGAGCGTTGTTTTGCAGCAGGAGAACACGTTTGCTGATCCTCCCTGATCTCTCTTCAATATTGTTTGTCTTACATTACGGAGTGGTTCGGCTACTAAAACAATAAATATAATAATCATAACAATAACAATAAAAATAAAACAGTTGATTTTAAAAGTGGCTGCCAAGCCGGTTAGTGTTATCCAGTTACTCCAAGAATGTTGATATAACAATTGGACGTTATCTTCTCTGTTGGAATGCTGCAGCCTGTAATAAAAAACAATATTGATCAATCTTGGTCGTTGATTCATTAAGTTTCAGTCGATCACGATAAAGCTCTGCCCCAATATTATAACCTGGCTATGGTGGAAAGGGTTGCTTCAATGTGAATGTTGAGTTTAGCTTCAGTTCACCTTCCTCTGTGTGCAGCGTCTGGAATCTGATGCTGTCACAGACCTGTGTCCTAGAATCCTGGAGCCATGTTCATCTGAAAAGATCCAAAAACGTTGGCGACGAAGAAGCACAAGATTAACTCTTTATATAGTTTCGAGATCAGAGACTCCTAGACCGTAAAATATAGTGTAATCTGGGTGAAGAGGTGTTCTCATTGTCTCATCAGATGCATAATTGAGTGCTCTACGGAGTTTTAGACACGATCTCTAAGCACGGTGGATTAACCGAGTTTTCTAAATATAACGTAGCTATGGTGGGAATGGTTGATTCAGTATGAATGTTGGGTTTATCTACAGTTCACCTTTCTCTTATTGCAGCGTCTGGAATCTTCGTCACCGACGTTTTTGGAGCTCTTCAGACAAACATGACTCCAGACTCGAGGACTCAAATCTGTTACAACGTCAGATTCCAGACGCTGCACCAAGATGAAGGAGAATTAGAGCTAAACTTAAAACTCACCTGTGTAGACGAGTTTATATCATTACCAGTTTAGTTCTAACATATGTTGACGGCTCTGCACAGTGAAGTGAAAACATTTCAAGAGTTTAATCGTGTAATGAATATTCAATGCGATTTGCACCGGCAAACTTAAGGTGTTAGTTTTATGACACCGGCCGACTAATCTTAAGGAATAAGATTGATACTCGACTGCGCCACCATGGTATAAACGTTTTATAAAACTATCAGACAAGCAATCCAGTATATATATATATATATATATATATATATATATATATATATATATATATATATATACGATTAAAATTTGCATTGTTATGCGGAATAATGCCTTGGAAATCATTCCTTTAACGATTCCGGGAGGATTCGGATGGACTCTAATGTTTGTACTTCTTTACAAGAGTAGTATTTAGCTCACTTTATTAGCTCCTGCCGATCAGCTGTTTAGCAGTATGGTGTAAACAGTGGTAGAATAGAAACTACGTTAAATTATTTATCCAGCAATGTTTACACATCACGTCGACGGACGGCTCGCTCTCCATAGTCTTACTCCACATGCTAGCGTAATTAGCGATATAATACCTCCAGGGAAGAGTTTAACTTCCTGCAGGGAATGTCCTGATTGCTAAGGCAGGATGGACAGATTTAGCACGGTCTAGACGATCCAGAGACAGATGTGAATGTGCCCCCCTCCCCCCCTCGACACCCAGCAGCTGTCACTGCCACCTTCATCTCACCGGACTGCGGTTTTGTTTGTGCAGAAATAATTCTTGTGGTAACACACGAATTTGGGTTGTTTTGTGTTCCACAAAATATCATGATAATTCTGAGCTCCGAAGCAAAACCATGTTAACAGATTAATCATGCTTTGCCAATTCCTTTGTATCAATTCCTGAAGTAATTGTAAAGTCATCTAAATGATACTAGCAGCTTCCAGACCAATTTTGTTCATAAACTGTCGTTCCTCGAGCTCTGATCACTTGGCCTTAAAGTAGGATTTCGTCTAGGCTAAGCTCTAGAATGACCATGTCAAAGTTAGGAAAATTCAACTAAAATTTACCTCCTTTGGTTTGGTAATATTTCACTGAAGTCGGACATCCACCTTAGGATCAACACATACAATCAATAAGTACATTTTTTAAACACTATCCCACTAATATTATAAATGCGAAAGTTTGAATGTTTGGATATTTGGATGTTTGGATCTTTGTATGTTTAGATGTTTGGAGGTTTGTCCTCGAATCACGCTGAAACTGGTATTACGGATTGTGCTGAAATTTGGAACAGGTATAGCTTTTGGTCTGAATTAACACTTTTCCACCCATAGCACATTAATTTCACCAAATAAAGTCGAATTCAAATTGAAAAATTAGTTTGTTTACATTCGAATGCTATGATATTGGAGTGTTTTACATTGGATACAGCAGATTGCGCTACGACACGTAATATAAAGTGAACTGATACTTAACAGCTGTTAACACTTTCAGCTGAAGTTCATCAAAGAGGCAGAAACATGTGTTTACATTTAAATTTTAGTAAATATTGAATTATTGTAAAGTGCTTAATCAGTAGTGTAATGCAGATTGCAAATACGAAGTTATTTAATTTTAAATTTAGATTGCGCCAATAATCCATATAATACAATAGAAATGCTATTTATTCTAATATTTTTAGAATAAATATATTAGAACTTCAATAAATTATCATGGAAGGATTCCAAACCTCTGTTCTTTAAACTTAAATCTAAATTGCATCAGGAGATTGGAATAGCTTTGAGCGACTATCGATTATCTCTAGACTGTTTATTATGTCATAGAAAAAGAATACATAGATATATTGTCCAGTTTTTCAACAGAAAATTGCGTGCGAAGCCGCGGGTACAATTGCTAGTATGTACAATAAGTCTGGCACTGTTTTTGACAATTGAGTTTGTTTTGAGATTATGCCACCTAGATCAGGCTGACCAGACGTCCGGCTCTAGGAGGACATTCCCTTCTTTTTTTTAATGTTTGTCCTTTTTGCCCTCCCGGCTTTTAAAAATTATGTAAAATGTCCGGATTTTTTGCGGACGCTGAAATATTCTAAAATAGTAGCATCATATTAAAAATTCCGAATACTAAACTTCCGATTTCCGTAGATAAACCACGAGAAGTTATTGCAGCGTACACGTAATGCCATGGCATGTGAACTGCTGCTAGATTCAGTTGTATGTTGAGTGTTGTCTATAGTGTCACTGACTTTCTGTTGCTTTTATCCTCTGAGCTGCACTGGCGCTACTACCCCTTGATCTCCTATTGATTACGAGTTAATTTTTTGATAATACGGTACATATTTTTCTGATATATATTTTAGTATAGCTTACTAATAATGTAATAATATCAGTTCCAATTATTTCACAACAATTACTCGTAATATAATTATAAAAAATAAAGAGAATAAATTATAACAAAAAGTAATTCAATCTTATGCCACATACTAAATAATAGCCTCAAATAATACTTTTATCCATCAATATTATATTCTTTAATATTTCATTTGTTGATTCATGTGCCAAAACAAATCCAATTTCAGTTTTCTATTTGCGTTATAATTTAGTACTAATTTATAATATGTGTTTTTTTTTTTAAATAATCTATCAGTGAATGTTTTCGGAAATGTTATAAGAATATTTAATACTGTCATCTTTTTTGTTTTAATGTCCACCTTTTAAGGCCAAAAAGTCCTTCTTTTAGGAATTTGTGTCTGGTCACCCTGACCTAGACTCCAAACGCATGTAGTAAAATACTTAGAATAAAATTGTAGAAAAAACACAAATGGACACAAAGTGTGTATGTGGCTGAGACATATTGCACAATCAATCAATCATATTTTTATTGCTTTCAAACAATTTTACATTGCATTTGCATACGTCAATAAATAAAGGTAAAAATCCTGCAGTTTGCTATTCTAAGATTCATTCACTGCTCGCATACATACATTAAATTACATTCTCCCGCTCATTCATACATGGCTTCAGTGTCGGTACTAAGTTACGAAAAATAAGTGGTCCCAGTGGCGTAACATGAACTCATCTACAGAGTAAAATACTTCAGACACTAAAAGGTCCTTGAATCGAGCTTTAAACAAGGTTGTGTTGTTGACATTTTTATGCTCTCAGGGAGATTATTAATTAATCTGACACCAGCTTGTGAAGGAAGTTGTTCAGATGCCAGTGTTCTATGATGTTGCGTCCTGTAGCTGTCCCTACCTCTAGTATCATACCTGTGGACGTCTCTGCCCCGCACTAACTCACATCGGAAGACTCGCGGCAAGACTCTCTTGGACTCGATTTGCACATGATTCTAATAACTGAAGCATGACAACTCTGTTGAATCTGATCCTGGCACATCAACCCCAAAGGCGCATGCCGTAGGTCAAATGGGGATATAAAAGGCCAAAGTAGGCCATACTTAGAACGTCAAAAAAAAAAACAACCTGTGCCAAATTCCTCTAGCAAAAAATGCCTTAAGCAACGCTTACACATAATCGGTCCAAGTTAATCCTCTATCGAGATATATTCCTAAAAATCGAGTGGATTCCGCTTCCTCTAAAAGGGTGTCCTCTACCATGGCAGTGGGTCGAATTTCGTTAATTTGTTGACGGAGACAAAAACTTAAATAATTCGTTTTTGTATTGCCTGTTTTAAGATTTAAGTGCGAGAAATACTGAATACAAGAATTCAGTTTAACAAAAGTTTCTATTTCCAGAGCGGTATTTGATTTTGCTCTAACGCAGAGAGAGGTGTCATCCGCATATTGGACTATCTTTCCATTCTGAATTGATAGTCAAAGATCGTTCACATAACTACGAAGAGTACAGTGTCCAAGCAGTGGCGGATTCACCCCCATTAGGCACGATAGGCAAACTGCCTAGGGGCCGCAGGTCTAAAAGGGCCGTTAAAACCCCAAAGAAATAAAAAAGATTTTCCCTCCAGTTTATTCATATAAACGAGTGTTTCAATGTACAGTAGACTAGACTTTCCCGATTTACCGGCGAGCGGGTTTTACCGCGATGCTATCGTAACCGAAATAATAAAAAAACCGTAAATTTCTGTTTTTATGTTAATAAACGTTGTTGTTGATGTTCTATTCGAGTATAGTTGTTGAAATAATATGTTTTAACCGTGCTGTTACATTTATATCTATAAAGTACGAGTATTTATAGTATTACTTTTTATTTTTGTTTGGTTAGTAACAGGTTCAGGCATTTCGTCATTGTCTTTCAGTGAGTAGCCTAGTATGGGTGAAGTGAATTATGAAACCAGTGAACAAAGTACTTATGACGTCCTTCAAAGATATCTCAAAATTTGCATCCAGCGATTGGTGCTTCTCACATCCAATCGCTTGATCATCGAACGCCTCCGCCCCTCATACATTGCGTATATGCAATGCAGGAGTCTCATCTATAACATACGTTGCTTACGATATAATCATCACGTAAGAAGACTCTAGAAGTACCACTGACTGACCTTTGTCATTAGTAGCTCCGTTAATGTTTGTCATCCTAAATTTGACAGCAAGTAATGTCGGGTCTGAGACCATCGGATGTCGGAGACCATATCATCGCGATCGCAATGACAACTACTAAAGGGCACAGGCTCAATCGGCTACGTGCGTATCGGAGAGTATAGACTCGGTTGAGTACAATGCACTACTAGATTAATATGTAGTATAGTGTAAAAAGTAGTAGATATAGTATTAGAGATACGCAATTTAGTGTATAGTAGTAGGGTCACTTCGGTTTAGACAGAGTTGCGAGCGCACAGTCCGTTGGGACTAAAGCGCTGATACGTAGGTGCTAATGGAATTTTTATGGGAACAAAATAGATATAGATACTTGCCCTCTCTCTGACGACGACTGTCGGACAACGAGCGCAATTATTCAGCCATGATGTATTGGACTTATAGCGAAGATCCAAGCCTAATATTGAATATAGTGTCCTGTTTGTCAAACGGGAACGACTTAAGCTCTGTTTTGCAGTGCATAGCGATTGCCGTAGTCCTACGCGGGGGGCACTTTGCAAAAAATTATTTTGAGAATGCCGCATCAGCCAAGCGCTCCTTGTCCTAATTTCAGAACCCCCCCCACCAAAAGACTTTGAATAAAAATACTGTCCACCCCAAACCCATATTCCTACACCAACTTCCACCCACCCACTCAACCCACCACCCCCCCCCACCACCCCCCCACCCCCCCCCCCCCCCCCCTCACCCCCCCTCCCCCTCATCCGTCATAGCCTAGGTATCTCTATCGTTGTGTGTCTTACTGTTTAAATTTTATTTATCTTATGATTCAGGTTAGTATGTACCACTATATTCACTTATTCTTTTTTTCTATCACATTCACAAAACATTGCTGAGATAATTGATAGTCGTTCCATCGTGAGCCTCTTGGGGTATTATGAAGGTATGTTACCATATTCCTGCCTTATCTAGCTGTTACCCACGGCTTCGCACGCAAATCTTAAGAACCGAAAGTCCTTATATTACTTAGTAAATTTTTTTTTACTATAATAAATTTTAGATTTTAAATTAGTTATCATCTCCGATGCCACGATTGAGCTTGCGTTGTTGTCTCGATCGAGTGAATTTGTTACAAACGGAGTTTTGAGAACCATACTCTCTGTCAAAAAAAACTACTAAGGTTGATTTTCATAAATTTTTATATATTGTCAGCCAACGTAAGGATAGGAATTATGATATCTGCATTACTCTTCTGATCAAGCATGAGCATGGTTTATATTAAATAAATATTGCAGGTTAAAGGTGAATTTTTTACGTCAAATTTGAATTGTATTATCTGGATAGTAAAGTCTATGTTTAACAGTGATTGCAAAAACAGTTTAAACAAAATTTGTCGTTTCTATTAAGCTTACTCTATGCTTTAAACTATAAGTGTTAATATATGTTTACAAAGAACAGTGATTAAAAATTTGAAAAGACGTTAACATATGTTTGCTGCTATGCAATGTCTATGGGGTATTTCTGTAAACAGTTGGGGCGGAATCCTGAATCGGAAAGGGGGATGGGCATAGCTTATAAACCTTCTCCGTGGAAAAAATACATATAGGTACAAATTTTCATCATGATCGTCCAATAGTTCACGATTCCATAAAGGACCAAAAACATAAAACATTCATTTTATATATATAGATGAACAAGATGCCCCTTCACGATGGGCGGTAAATAACAAACACTCAGTTTACACAGCTTCCGGATTCAAATCCACAAATACAGTCTACCAGTAGTCTTTATTGTACCCAGAGCAGATGTTTAACTTTGATTTAAATCGATCCAAATTGTTGGGGGCCATTGACCAACGAAATGAAAGTTCATTATAATTAAAAGCTTACCAAAGAACCTATCAAAAATTACAGATTGTGAATTTCAAAACATCTAAGCGGTGTATTCAGATAAAATTAACGCGTTATGCCAACAAGAGCATGCTGTTTAGGCGCATGAAAAATGGACAATTACAAAAGAAGGGATTGGCGCTGCTGATGTATTCACACTCTGCAGGTTGTTTTTAGTGTTGTCCTTGTACCCTATTTCACAATGAATCAATTAATTGTGGACACTGCTTTTACAATTGGATTTAATGATTTTTTTTTTGGAAGAAAGCTCTGTACAGCCGCCTTTCACAACATTGAAAAAGTTTCAGCTCATAGAAATAACACCCTTTCTTTGTTAAGAGAGGACTGTTCTTGGTAAAATTGATTCTGCAATTGCATCAACGAGTATTGAAAGAATTGGACTACTGGCGCGTTTAAGTTTTATCACGCGTAATTCACGTAATAAAGTTCCTTGGGTCTCGGGGATTGGCCTTTCGGGGTTATAAGAATGAAAGTGTTTGGTTCTTTAAGAAAATGGGAACTTCATGGGAATACGAGAGGTTGTAGCTGAGTAATGACGATTTTTTTAAAAGCACATTTCAAATGCATGCAATCCTGGAAAATACAGGAAAAGTGAGTTACTTTTCAACAATCGATATGCAATAAATTGCTCTGAAAGTAATGCATATAAAATTGTTTCAACCATCGTTCGAGGAGATTAAAAATAAGCAAATATTATTCTATCTGTGATTGATTCATACACCCGATATAACTCATCACGATCAGTTAATCATTTATTGTTCTTACATTTTAGATGATGGGTGTTCCATATAAGAAACATTTTTAAGCTTTATCAGACTAGGACGATACACTGGTGCCTGAATAGCAAGAAGTTGTTTTTGAGCTTGTTGGCTTCCCTAAAATTACTTTTAGATGATATGTGGAGGGGCCAGTCGTACGACAATGCCGCGAATATGTTAGGTCAGGTACTCAGGACTTCAATCACGGATCAAAAGGCCACAATCAAACTTGCGGAATTCATTCCATCGTTCCGCTCATTCATTGAATTCAGTGGAACACATGCAGCTAGCTCTTGCCTTCAAGCAACCAAGTTATTTATGTTTATACAAGACTTGTCTGTTTTCTTTAGTGCATCAACTTCAAGATGGGTGACATTGAAACCTGATAAAGACAGCGATAGTAAACAAAAGCTTTTACCAAGAGACTTAATACTACAGGTGGTTAGCCAAGTGGAATGCTTCAAGAGCTTAATTGTTAAAACTAACTGGGGAGTTTCATGCAGCACTTGAAAAAAATAGCGGAAAAACCCACAAGAAAACAGAATGTAGAGAGTTGCAGCTGAGTGATCTATGCAATTCGTTTTGCAAATGAACTGCACTTACTACTGGTAGTTTGTAAATATTATCCTATACGTTTCAAACGCTGCTAGTAAAACCATGCAAAGCACACAAGTGTTGACTTGGGATGGTTTGTAAACTGTATATAAATCACTTAAAGATTATGTACAGACCCTTAGAGAGAGTTATGGGATTACTAATGATACAGAAGGGTATGGAATTAAAAAAAAGTGAGGTAGCTAACTACGAGGAAGACGCGAAAAGGAGAAGGAGAGAAATAGAATGTCAGGACGGAAGACGAATTAAATGGCACTGATAATGATACCAGTAGCTTTGATGGAAGACAAAACTTGATTGTGAATTAAATTTTATATTGTTATTGACAATATTACCCAAGGAATTAGACAAACTGCGTCAAAATTTATTTTGATCAAAATGAGGGTTTTTTGTGTTTTGTATATCATTGAAAAAACTAAATGACGAAGAAAATTCGTCAAAAAGCGTGGTGGGTTTGGTGATAATTATTCCTCGATCTCAAATCTGAACTTGGGGAAGAACCTTATCCAGATTTTAAAGCGTTTGTGGAAGAAGCTGAAGGATTATAGCAGAAAACGCAACAAAAGAACATAATTTACTCGCCTACTATTTAAAATGTATCAGGGAAAAAACAAATGACAACTCTTCCCAAACATTGATACTGCACTAAAAATCTTATTATGCATGAATGTCTTTCAAATGCATCCGAGGGAGAACGGTCTCATTCAGCATATCTGTGTCGAAGAATTACCTACGAAACTCAACCACTGGACACCTGGCTATCCAGCCTTAGTTGGGTTTTCTGCAAATTGCTGAACTGTTGACATGAACTGTATTTTGAAGATATTGTAGACGACGTTTGCTGCATTAAAAGCTCGAAAAGTTGATTTGTAAGGATATATAACATAAAACTATTCATGTAATCGAATGTATAATGTCATTATATGATTTGAATATTATAAAGTGTACTATACGCCCATAACTTAGTTTTATTTGTAAGTTCCCATACTTTTTTTATTTTGTGTAGTTCATGTTTTTTAGGTACGGGTGGCACGCAAGGTTAACATGTGCCTAGGGGCCCCGCTAAGGTCATAATCCCGCCACTGGGTCCAAGGATAGATACATGGAAAGGACCCCTGATTCAAAGGCACTCTCTGTAATTGACATTGGGAAATTTCTACAAACTGATATCTGTGACGAGGTATGATTTCAACCACTTCAGTGGCAGACCACGTACCCCATATGATTCCAGTTTTCACAAAAAATTAGCATGGTGATCAAAGGCCTTCGAAGGATCGAAAAAATACGCCAATTGTGTGCTCCCGACCCTCAAAACCCTCCACGACCGCATCCAAAAGGCTTGTGTTAGCATCAATTGTTGACATGTTTTTTTTTTCAAAATCCAAATTGGCTTGAAGACAAGATTCAACCTATTGTGGAAATCCATGAGTCTTTCAAGAAAACATTTTTCAAACACTTTGCTAACAACTAGCAAAATTGAAATGGGGACGATAGTAGCTTGCAAGGTAAGGATCTTCCTCCTTGAAAACTAGAATAATTACTTTGGCTGTTTTTAGCTGAGCTGGAAACACTCCTATTTCAAAGTACATGTTAATAAGTCTTGTTAGTGGTTTCAAAATGTGCTTTAGGCAACGTTTGAGTAGCCACACTGACATGCCATTGATGTCGCATGATTTTTTTTGTGTTGAATCCCCGTATCACCCCCCCACCACCTTGTTCTCGCTAGCAGGAGAAATCACCATGGACGATACCGGTCCCCTTATAGGTCCCAAACTAGAATGACTGCCGCTCAAAGGCAGGTTCGGCACCGCACTTGCAAAAAATTACTAAACTCCCTGGCCACTTCTTCAGGGGTCTGTAAAAGTTCATCCCCAAGTTTAATTTTTATTGGTTTTGAAAATTTTGGAAAAATTTGGTTTTAAATTTGAGTTAATAATGTCCCATGCTACATTGGATATATTATCTGCTCTCTTCAGTCTACTTTCAATGTCACAGGCTTTAACTGCTTTTATGACTTTCCTGTAAATTCTCTTATAGCTGTTGAAAAAGGTTTTAAACCGCTCATCTTGAGACTCCCTAAATATGGAGTAGTTAAAATAACTTTAATTTTTCTCTTGATTTGAAAATGCCCTGAGTAACCCATTGATTTTTTGAAAATTTTGGAATGGGCAAGTGGCGTCAAGATGTGTGGTTATGCAATAACTAAATGCGTTGAATGCCTCATTTGGGGATTTTTAATTGTTTAATATAGTCCAGGATTCTTTTCAAAGAGACTGACAGAGCCGATCAACATTTCTGAAATGTAGAGGATTTGGATTTTTTTAGTTTGGTGTTCGGATTCCAGCCTCTGGTTAACCTCCTGCGTAAAATGGTCAGAGATAGCGGTGTCCAATACAGAGACCGCAGCAGTTTAAATGTTTGTGATAACATTGTCAATGGTAGTGCTCAATGTAGCGGTCACTCTAGTGGGCAAGTTCACAGCCCACTCCAAATCCGAATGAATTCAACACGTCTCGAAGCCGCTGGGTCATGGGGTTGGTGTGGCCTAAGACATTGATATTGAAATCGCCAATTATAATGAAATGCTTGGACTTTGGTTGACAAAAGGACAAAAGTGATCCGAGTTTCACAGATGATCAATATCAAATTAGGTTGCAATATTTTAGTTAGAATAGGTTTCAGACAATTCTTTTGGCAAGTATCATAGAGGTGTGTCGCTTAGGATCAACTACGGCAAGTTTTTTATGGGTTCTCACAGACCAGTTTCCAAAAACAGTTTTGAATATTGATTTCACCCTGAACCTCTACATTCATAGATCTAGACGTTTGCAGCATCCATTCTGGGTTAAATTGATTTCACCCTGAACCTCTACATTCATAGATCTAAACGTTTGCAGTATCCATTCTGGGTTAAATATTTACGCCTATTTTGGATAAGATCTGAGCTTCGATCTGGCAAATGAATCACATCCGTATCAAATTTAGGTAACAGTCTTTTTACCTAGGATTTTAACAAATCAGACCTTGTGAACAGGTATTCAAATAATTATGGAGCAAACACCTTAGAGTGTAGAATTCATACACTTTTTAACTCGCTTCATGAAGTGCTGCTTAGAGAGACTAGCTTAAATCGATTTACAATTAGCTCGAAAAATTACTTTATCCAACTATCAGAGTTACGATTAATATTTATTTAATTTTTATTTAACATAATAATACAATTAGGACAAAAGGAGAACTTGTGGTAGTTACATTCAGTAGGAACGAAACCTAAGGAATACACAGCAACACTCAACAAGACACTGATTTACAATAAAGAAAAGGATCATATAAAAATCAAGTATAAAAATAATTGATTTAAAACGATTAATAGGCAGAACGAGTGAATCAATTGGTTTATGAAACATAACCAATATTATACTGATAATAAATGGACATGTTGTTTAGGTATGGGCACTATCGCTATTTAGGGTGGGGACGACCGACGACCGACGACGTACAAGTAACCAACTGCTTTCACTGAAAAACAAATATATCCCTCAATGTAGAAAACGTTTTCCATTTTAAAGGAAACGCTGTAAATTATACGTACACTTGCTTACTGTGTATTTTGTAATTTATGTAAAATTCATAGTATATTTACGTCAAGTCCGCATTTAGGTATTTATATGTTTATGTGTTGCTTTTATATATTTAATTGATTTAATGTAGAAACACTTACATATTGGTGGGAATAATTATTTAGTTTGTCTATTTGATTTAATAGTTATGGTTATGAAAATGGGTGTTTTACTGTTATGTTCGGTTTTGTTAAAATTTAGTTTTTTCAATTATGACATTAAAAAACATATATTACACACAAGTATGTATAAGTGTCTATAATAATACTTAATCCAGTCATGATATTATTTTAAATGGTCGAATGCTTTAATCAATTTTTTAAATTTTAAAATCAAAGTTTTTTATATATATATTTCTCAGATGTTTCATGCCTTGGGTCTTCTGTTATGTACATTTAATATACCAATATTGTAAAAATAGGTAAAATTAGGTGTTGTTACATGTAAAATATATACATACATATATATATATATATATATACATATAATGTTTGTTTTGGTTATTTATAATGTTATTAATATTTAAGGATACCAATATTGTAAAAATATGTAACATTAGGTGTTGTTACATGTAAAATATATATCTACATATATTGTTTGTTTTGGTTATTTATAAAGTTACTGATATATAAGGATACAATGTATTTGGAATTTAAATTTAAGATACGAATTTTCAACTCCATGTTTGTTATTTTTAAATAATAGTTGTAGTATGTCTTTATATACGTTTTTTTCTTAGATTTTCCTCTCAAATAGCTTCGGCTCGAGGGGATAAAACAAAAACTGCATTGCAAACAAATGGTAATTTTTGAATAAAAAATGTTTTAATTTGTATTTGATCTGAGAATCAAACCATATCAAATCACTATACTCAAGTTTTGTAAAGTAAGATTTTTAACAAAGCGCCAAAAACTCATATTCGAAATTGTTTTAACCATTGTGCCTAACCCTAAGATTGTCAGTAAGAAGGTATCAATGCATAAGCCGTAGAATATTATTTCGAATTTGGAAAGCATTTGTCCAATAATAAAATATCCACAAGAGGCGCTTTAATCTTAGAATCAACCCATACTACTCGTAATATGTCAATTTTATACTTCATTATATAAATTTATCATAAAAAACGTTACTAAAAAATGTTCCAGCTTACTTCGTTTAAAAATTATTTTCAGTTATGATAATACTGCAATGAGAGTAATGTTGGTTTCTATACAAACGGGCTTAACATATATGCAATAACCCACGGAATGTCCATAACAAATATATGTGCTGTTTACGAAACTGCTTTGTCCTCTTTGTCTTATTTAATTTAAATCTGGATGATCCATAAAATAACTAATTCCAAAAAATTACAAGGTATGTCAAGTTTCATTGAGATAAGTTTAATAACAAGCACCCCAGCATGATATTGCTCGAAATGGTTTTTACTCTCGAGCTATACAGTAGGTCAAATTGTTGTTGACAACGAACTCTGGTGAAATTTTACAAAATTTTGTGAGACCAAAATGCAGATAATGACACCCAATGAACGGTTAAAAAAAGCGGCGATTAGCACAACTTAAGAGCAGAAGTACAAATTCTTCCCCTGGGTGATAGGCTTCGCTGACGCTCAGCCAACAAAGGGTAAATGCCGCTTGTTATTTATTCCAGAGACAAACATAAACGTCCATAAGCGTGCGTTTGTGTACAGAGTCATCAGTAAAGGACGTAGCCACTACTGTAATCAATGGAGGATGTGGTGTGGACACAAACAATGTTGACCTTGAACTAGAGCAGAGACTCAGACGGTACAGTGACACTACCACTGTCAGTTGTCATCTAGTGGTAGTGAGAGATAGGTGACTTGTTAGTGACAGTGCCGTATGATGATTTCGCTCACCCCGTCCTCGGAGGAACCTGAGGCTACCGGGACTACAGGGGTCGTTTACAGACCCGACAAAAAGGTAAATAAATATAAAATTAATTAAATACGTGTAACTATTTAATCTGAAATACATGAAATTTAAAATGAGTTCAGTGTCATCGTGGTGATGGAGAAATTAACGAGATTTTTTCATTTTCTTTGAGAGTCTTTTTACCTCGAAAACTATTTCACTAAGGTCAATTTCTCTGATAAATACCCCTTTTTATATTTTGTTTGAGTTTTGAATAGGATCAAAAGAATAAAAGCTTTTTACTGTCTTATTAGGCGACATGTCATGAAATATATTGGAGGCTGACATGACATAAGTTCGTACACAGTGAAAATGGAGTAGCCTCCATTTTAACTTCTCTAATAATGAAAATTTGTTAGTTGTTTTAATGATTTTACCCCTTTTAGATAACAATTCAAAATTTTTTTAATGATAGCCTCCATCTTGTGATAACCACCATACAGAGCACGTACCTAAATACATATACGACAATAAAACAAAACACCCTAAATTAATGAAAATTTAACTTCTTGAATTTGTTTAGTTGTTTTAATGGTTTTTACCCCTTTTCGAAAACAATTAAACATTTTTTAATAATAGCCTCCATCTGGTGATAACCTCCATAAAAGAGCACGTAACTAAATACATATAATGAAAATAAAACAAAACGCCCTAAATTAATGAAAATTATTTAACTTCTTGAATTTTTTAGTTGTTTTAATGATTTTACCCTTTTCGAAAACAATTAACATTTTTTTAACGGTAGCCTCCATCTTGTGATAACCACCATAAAATAGCACGTAACTAAGTGCAAGTTTGTAATTTTCTACCAATTCGAAATAATGACCGTTTTAATTGTAGAATTTTATATTTTGGTTTAGATAATGAACAGCTTCTTTTAAATAAACTTTGTTGGAGTTTTAATTAAATACTTGTATAATAAGTAGATAAGTTTTATATGTGTTATTATTACATTTTATTTTCGTCAAATGTGGGGTCTTTTTAATATAAAATAGATTTTTAATCGTATTTAGTTCTATAAGGACGAGATAAGACATTTGTGTACGGAGACCAGCTTAGGGAGGATTTCTATTTAAAAATAATGAATATTTGTCCCTATCTCCAAATTTTTGAGTTCTCTTTCTTTTGAGACATAACTAAGGAATAACTTAGGAATAAATTTCTTTCTTTCTTAAAAAGTCTGTAACTTTTCATGCTTTTTATAACGAGACCATGCAAAACTAATTGTGTTGTGCTTTGATTATTTTGGTCGAACAGTATGAAACGCTATGGTCAAAATTAGATTCCAACCCATTTCCATGAGGTCAAGTTAAGACGATAACGTTTAAGCATGAGAAACAGTGAACGTGAGAAATAACATAAACGTTTTTTTATCTTAAATGCCTTTTTTTAGGCTGTAGTAAAACGACCTATTTTTACCCTATAAGAACAGTGATTTCAACTTTTTGTGATATTTTAATGGTTATTCACCGAAACAAAGCCACAAATATTTTTGTCCTTCATTGGTTAAAGATTGTATTGTAAACATTATATAAGTACTTTAGAAGAAATCTAAAAATTGTTTGGATGCCTATTAATAATAATATTGTATACTTAAAACGAGTCATGCGGCTGTATAATTCTTTCCAAAAATAGACTAAAAGAAGGACCTTTTATTCTTGTATTGTAAACATTATATACTTTAGAAGAAATCTAAAAATTGTTTGGACTTGCATTGTTCTTATGATCCTAAAGCTAAGGTGACCGCCAGTACAGTACGCTGTGACAGGTAGTATCGAGAATTGTTTTTATGATCCTAAATAAGATTCATTTACAGGCTCTCGTTGGCTGAGCGGTAGTATCGAGAACCCTGTCTGTTCATTTAAGGCTCTGTCTGTCCGTTAGCGGTATCTTGATAACTACTGACATGACGTTTAGACTTGAAATTTTGCATAAAGCATTATTTCTGTATAAGCAACATCGAGTTCGTTGATGGTGCACGTCACTCCATAGGAACTGGCTGAGCGTTAGCAAAAACTTTGCACTAAAGACTTGGCCAGCGAAGAGGTTCAAGGGGTCCGGACCCCTCCCAATTTTCAATATTTTCAAATACTTATGTAGTAAAGGATTATTATTATTTAAATAATTCAGTATGATTGACATGTACTGTTTTACAAAATAATACATGTACTACATGTATTATTTTGAAATATCGTTCACAAAATTGAAACGGGTCAAGAACTATTTAAGGAATAAAATGGGGAATGAACATTTGACTACACTTGCCTTTAGGAAAATAGTTTCTCCAGAGCAAGTACTAGATAGATAGGCTCAGAAGTCAAGAATAATTTTATTTTTATTAAAACACTTTTAATATTATTATTTATTCAATGTGATTTGTATACTATGTACTGTGTTTGCAAACAATACAAGCATCTCTTTTGTAATTACATTACTGTACTACATAAGTCTAATCGATTTCAATTACTAATCCTGCACAGCCTACAAAATCAGTACCTTCACAATTATATCAATCGTGAATACAACTTATTCAAAAACGTAAATATTTTGTGCGAAATTCACTATTTTGCTTCTTAAATTTGAAAGTTTTCAAAAATGTTACTCTTTCCAGGGTAGGACCCCAATTTCGTCTTGACTCCCCCCCCCCCCAAATGTTTGCTCCGTTCTTGCCCAGGGGTATATATTTGTATAAATTATATTGTACGATTTAGTTACAATCGTACACAAGTCTAGCATATTGCAGACGTCAATTTTATTTTGTATTAGAATAGTTTATTTTCAGGCATCACTGTTTCCAAGTAGTGTTTGTAAACTTTATTGCTCTTATAATGAGGTTGAATTTGTTAAGTATTTTTTATTGATGTTCCAAGCTATGTGAGACTTAATACAAATATTTTAGGATGATACTGGGTACCTCCTTAGCCTGGGGAGGCAAGATTTACCAAACTTAAGTTTAAAGCAGTACGTTATAAAATAACACTAATGCCTATCTGTCATGTGTCATTGTGTGTAAATTTACACTAAGTTTGTGTGCAAATATAAATTTACTAATTATTGCTATCCTCATATTGTTTTCGTCTCGTTATAATGTGTTATTCGTGTTATTATGGTAATATGGTTATGATTATAACGGTGTTTTATTAGAGTTATTTGTAAAGGAATAACGGCAGCATTTGTGTTATTGTAAATATTACTTATATTTAGATACTATTTTAATATTTGTTACTATTTTGCTTCTTAAATTTGAAAGTTTCCAAAATTTTGAATTTTCCTGGGGGAGGACCCCCAATTTCTTTCTGACCCCTCGCCTCCAATTTTTTTCTGTATGTCCTTCATTTGCACGTTGGTCTTATGGGTAAACCGCGATGGAAACGATCAATCGTAGAATAAATAAAGTTTTAAACAATCATATAGGCATTTAACAAGTGATATAGTAACGCATATATCCTTGTCAATAAAATTGAATTTTGCACACGTCCTCAGCGAAGCTTTGTTATACGGCACTTGGTGTGGCATACTACTACTACCTCGTTATACAATATAAATTACTTTTAAAACTTCAGGGAATACTAGAAATAATTTAAATAGACCGTATTTAATGTACGAATTATGAAGTAAATCATACAAGTCGGTGTCAGGTAAATTGATTTTCAGTTAGGATTCTCTGTTAAATAGCCTCTATTAAAGCTGCTGCCTCCACGAATGTTAGGAATGGATAATTATTTATTGGTTTCTAGAAATATTTGGTAAGTGTTACCTTAAGTAAGGATGAATACTGTGACAGTGTTAACAATTCAGTCTTCATAACAGGGATTATACACAATAAGATTTAACATCATAAATGCAGGGCTGAACAAATTAATTTCATCTGTAACACGAGCAGTAAATGTGTGAAATAATGTGCACAAACCTAAGGAATAGTGATCGATTTTTAAGTTCCACACAGCATAGGTTAGCTTGAAGATTTAAAACACACACACACACACACACACACACACACACACACACACACACACACACACACACACACACACACACACACACACACACATATATATATATATATATATATATTTTACGGATTATGTTCGCATGCGGTTATCGTAGGTCTGTTTAAGAGAACATAACCTGATTTTGATATAAGAAGGAAGAGGATTATTCCGCTAAGATATGGATCGACTGTTTACCGCACTAATACTCGTGCGGCTATTATATTTGGGAGGGTAGCAAAGGGTTAAAAATACATTTTAATTTTTCAGATGATCATATTTTTTAGCTTGACACAATTAAAGCCAAGCTATATAAAGTAGAGACTTACAGTCACACAGTTTTAATATCTTTGTCTCATTGACTAACGCCGATGTAACTATTATTTTACCAATGTAAAGATTCCTCGAGTAGTATCAGTTCGGATAATATTAATTGTTATTCTAGTATTACGTCAATGTACAAACTCAAACACAACAAACCATTCATGCAATTGGTTATTCTTTATTTTGTTTCTTCCAGTAATACCGTTATTAATTCACCACATAAATCCCATTTATTCCACGGAGGAGAAAGGAGATGGTTTCCGTCAACGAAAGGTGAAATTAACAAAGAGAAATCACAAAGAAAGATGTACAGTAACCGCACTGAGACGAGTTAAATCGTGAGCACGTTGCTCCGACTCTGGCTTGTTTAGTTTGGCTTATTTTGTTGACTCAGACACATCGTTATCTTCTCATAAAGGTTGAATATGTAGAGGAAATGTTACAAAACTGTTTAAATATTTTATTGTCATTAGGAACATTTTGTTATGTTATGTTGTATTCCCTTCAGTAAATATTATTATCAGTAAACCATTCTTTCTCATTTTTAAACAGAACTTCATATAAATTATTGATTATCATTGAACTATTCTCATAATTGTTATGTTGCAATACAACTAAACCTAGCTACCAGGAATCTCTCGTTTTACACTTTCATTTGATCGTTTGATTAAATTGAAAAAATTAGGTCACGTAAACTGGAATGCACAGTATCTAAATTAGGCATTATCTCGTGCAACGGGGGAGATTTGTGTGTGTGTAATTGTATCGGAATAACTATCTCTGTTTACCCTAACTGCGTGTACATAATAAAACAAACTGAATCTCTAAATCCCTAATTGTGCTACATAATTTTGGCACAGTTATTCTGCCTGATAAGGAAATACGTGACTATCTCCGACAATACGATTTCCTGGTCTATTGTTTTTTAAACTAATAACTATTGTATTATTTTGTAATTAACTTAGATATTTTATTTATATATTTTGGTTAGCTGCTGGTGCAGGTAAATATGATAAAAATATATCTAATTATAGATCTTCATTTCTGCTTTGGCTATATTGTTATAGGTAGTCAATGCTTAGCCAATTATTTTATAGTTACGAGTATAATTGGTTTTACGGTTCTATTAGAATCGTTTCTCGCGCTAGAAAGTTACTCCGCCCCCCCCCCCCTCTGGAAGGGACGTGGAGCACCGTGACGTCACAACTCTCTTGGACTCTCCATAGACAATTATTAGGGGTCGCCGTTGAAGGGCTAGTTTTGCACACACACATCCTCACCCGAGCGCATAGGGTTGAGGCAGTCCTGCACATGCCGTTTTCCGTCCTGGGACATTCAGTAACTTACGTATTATACGTTGCTTGGTATAGTTTTTCTTGTTACGATATTTATGGGCTAATTCACTCCTACTTTCCTATGGAGTGGTTTTGTGGGGGGCCTGTGCAAGCAATAATAATTGTCTGAGGATGTTCAAATTGCAAAAATAGCGATTCGTATTGTTGCAAAGTTGAATTTCAGAGAGTCGTGCAGGACAGCATTTAAAAATTTGCAACTGTTGATAACTACCTTACTGGAAGACACAGAACTGTGGTTTATGAGCACTTGCCTTCGCAGGCAGTTCATTTCATCGACAGATTGGAAAGTTTTATGAAAAACGCCCAAACACCCAAAGAGTCAAAAGCTCGTTTGAAGCACTTTCTGGTGCCAAATGCATTCTACCGTTTTTACGAGTTTCTAGCGTTTAACTGGGATACTGCCCAATTCGATGACTGACTCCAGCGCTGGAAGTGGGTTGAGATTGGCGAAGGATGAGTGAGACTTGAATGTACGAACAATGTAAGTTTGGACGTGGTGGTAATGTGGTTTAAAATTTAGAATAATAATGACGTATGCCATACAATGTGCAGTTGTTACGAGCAAAAAAAGATTTGATTTGATTGATTTACAATCTATATGTGCTAATCACTCTAGTATAAGATTAAAAATAACAAAAATCAGAGTTTTGAATGAGGAAGTGCTCGAGGTGAATAATAGGGCGGAGATGTCCTAAAGGGACCCTGCCCTACCACCCCCTGGCATAAGCACCCCTTTGGGCTCTGACCACACTTATTCAGCTCATGGACACGGCCACTGAGTTAATTTAGCACCCCTTTCAGATATTTTCCATCTTTAATTCTACAAAAATGAAACACCGCGTTCCAAGACTTGTAATATTCTTCAGTAATAAGAAAGATCCAATGTTTCGTCCACATAAACCTTTAACAGCAATACATTATATATATATATATATATATATATATATATATATATATATATATATATATATATATTGTATTATGTATGTAAATTCAATATATTTATTATTTTTATTAATTAAATAAATAATATTTTGATTTTTCAATCACGCAAAGCCAATAAATTTTTATTTTCTATTTCAGTTGTTTAATCATGATTAGTAAATGAGATTGCAAACATCTATAAAACTGAATCATTATTTAAATATTGAAAGGAATATATAGAATATAAACAATTTTTTATAAGCAAGGTCAAACCTGTAAGGTTTCCTGTCACCTAAAATGTTCAATCGTTTTCTCAAAATCTTGCCTAAGCCTATAAATCGATTCTTTATTATTGCCAATATTGTATTCATTTGATTGCACAGGCCAGTTACACTAATGTTTTAGTTACTGCGTTATTTTAGATTAAATGCGGTAATGTGAAGGGATAACAGCCTATCGTGTACATGGAGTTGCTGTCATGGAAGTAAAAGTTAGTAACATTTAACATGGATCTGTTTCTTTGAAGACTAAATTCACGAAATTTCTAAACTCCACCACTACTGAATGTCGCTGTCAATAAGGGCAGTATGAAGTACTGTTATACGAGTATTAATAACTGTTGCCACAAAAAGTAATAATGTCCCAGACCAGCCAATTCTTCCATGTTACCTATAAAGATTATACTTTAGCGGAGTGACATAAATAATAAGCTTGGTTTACGCATTGTTGCTGTAAAATGCCGTAACACATGGTCAGTCACATTGATGTAAGAAGCACTGACTTAAGTCAGTGCAAGTTACTTGACTAAAGTAATAAATAATGTACCTGCGATTTTATATAAGTAAATGAAAATAAAATTTTGTCATCGGTACAAACGACTAGAGTGATGTGGCTTTTTTTTTAAATAGTTCGCAATAGTTCACTTTTTTTCTTTTTAAGTAGGAAAATTGAAAATATGCATAAATCCCAGAGTATCCAATGAAATAGGAAATTCCAAGCATTCTAGAGATAGTAATTTACTGTAAATAGCAATGGCAATGTATGGTACAATCTGACTTATAGTATATAAGCGCCATTTAGGGTATTCTGGATATTAATTAAACACTGTTATAAAAAACTTATTTATTTGAAAAAGTCCACTATATATGGGAATTCGCTTATAAAATTGTTTACCCTTATCAATAAAGAAGCTTAAAAATAATAAGTTTCATAATAGTAGTATAACAAACCTTCTCGTAGAGAAAAAGCTTATTACAGTGTAAATTAAATGCAGAAAGATTTTTCAAATAATATATCTAATCAATTTCAAAATCCCTACCCATGCAATTATTCATTATTACACCATATTATCCCTTCAGTCTATGTAAAATAAGGATGATTTGTTACTATTTATAGACATAATACAATACAGATAATACATGCTGTACATCTGCAACGCTTGTATTTTAGTTTATACTTTTTTTAAACTTGACCATGCACATGTTTGTATTACTTATGTAATTATTGAAATGTCAATGTGCATTAAATACTTTGAATTTGATACAATTAAATGTAACGAACAAAATTGTGAATATATCCACGTAAGGTACCCATAATAAATTGGGATTTCTGGACATTGTGGCACGGAATATTTACAGTAGCGAGTAACCGGGCTAGCGATTATAACACGATAGTGTTAGTACATGATCTAATAGGACATTGCCTTCACTACAATATGAGACGAGTAAGCGAGCGCAGCGAGCCCGTGACCATTGCAAATAGAATCAAGGAGGGCTTAATTAATCAAGACACGGACATGGTGAATGCGCTGATTTAGCACCCCGCGATGGCGGCTAGGGTACGTCCAAGATGCACGCTGATAAAAGCAGGTAAACAGAGTCAGATTTCTCGGCCCCGACTGTCTGACTCTGAGCGGTAGGCTGATGTGGCCATTATGTAAGCAGGTTGTCAGCGCAGAAAGAGCTGCCACCAAAAAGATATCAGTGTACAATGGAACTTACAAGTGAACAGGCTGCAGCTTTATTGCAGCTTTATTGAAGCAACCCTTATGTGGGCACCAGCAAATGCAACTACCTATATCGACCATGGCCTATAAAACACGTTTTAGAACATTGTGAGAAAGTATGTGCCAGTTCTTGGTACCGTTTATTATAATTCGTGATCCTCTTTAAAACAACCCTAATGTCTTTAAATCTGCCGCCAACAGGTATCAACGATGTTCCTATTGGAATGTTCTTTAAGTCGCTTATCCCATATCGGAGGATTAAGTTGCACTTTTGATACTAAATCGTCGATATCCATCGTAAAAAAAAAAAACAAACAACACTCAATACACTCACGAAAATCACTTTCCGACTAGCAGGTCGTCTGAAACCAGAATGAACAAATCATTCCGGTAAACATCGGAGTCAGACTACCAGTGCGCAGAAAGTCAGCGCGCAGGTGCAGTGTGGCCACTCCTGCTAACAACGTGGAATTTTACGCACGCCGACTCGGCGCTGACCGGCGCCGATCGCCTGACTCAGAAAACCAGCGTGCATCTTGGACGTACCCATAGGGGGTGCTAAACCTGGTGCACCGGTTCTAATCGGCTGCAAGAGCGCGCGCGCGTATGTGTGTGTGAGTGTGAGTGTGTGCGGCGGTCTGCGTATGTGTTGGTGTACAACTACCTAGGCCTTACACGCAAACCGCAATACTATTTGCTAATACTATCCACCGCAACATTTCGTTGCCATAAACTCACGAACCACAATTTTATTACAATCGCCTGTCCTTGATTCGCTACAAATAATAGCTTTGTCAAAGCTCAAGCCTATGGCTTCATTATTTGTAGTATCTGTACTCGAGTATAGGTTTATATCCGACAACGATAATTCTCTAATGTAACCTTGGTATGTACTCCCCCTCTCAATAACACACGCACTTCCTTCAGTATCGAAATATGTTACTTATAGCATTATTCCCTTTACCAGAAAGGCCCATACAGGCTATTGTGATTCCCGGACTAACTCCATTTCTACATACACAAGAAAGAGCTCATACACAGTGGATTTTCCATACAGTTTGGCTGAGCGTCTTTCACACCTATCACTCTGTAGGTGGACTGTAAAATGTTGTTCCTTCTGTGGCTGTAAAAAGATTATTCTGCTGACAGTTTGTTTGGCTGTCCGCAGGATTTTCTAGAATATTCTGACCTAACCTAATCTATAGACTTGACGTTTTGCTTAAACTTCAGCGAATCCTGCTACGCGAAACGTAATCTGGCGTAATACAACCTTACTTTATTGTATCGTAAAAATATTTTTTTGCTTAAATAGATATAATAGTTTTCATAAAGTGATGTCATTAATAATAAGTTTTAATTGTTTTATTTCAATCTATTTTAAGCCAGCGTATAATGTCAGCGTCAATTGCTAAAATAATGATTGTGTCATGGATAATGTAATGTCGATAATGAAGTAGATTCTCAGGTCTTCGACAGGTGTGCAGCGGAAGTTACGACACAGTCGACCGCACAAGAACTGATGTGAGCACAAGAATGCTGCAGTAAGCACGGATGTGTGATATATGATTATCGAGGCTGTTGGGCGTGACGCATAACTTGCACATGAAACACACTAAGAGATAAATACTGGAATTTCCGGGGAAAGGGATTCTGATAGATTCAACCGATTTTAAAAGTAAAAACTTCAAAATTCAGAAGAATTTATTGTTCACAAAATAACAGATTTTTGTTTAAATTTTAAATTATAATTCAGTACAACACATATTTTTTATAAATAACAGAAATGAGATATGGTACGAATATATGGATGGGCATGGGTTTGTTTTATACGCATGAATGTAATTGGGAAAATGGTAAATATAATTGTAATTGGTATATGTATTTTTGAAATATTTTACATTAAAAGCAATCATGATTACAAATAAATTATAAAGTAGTATAATTATAATGCCATGATTTAAGAGGAACATGTTACAGAGTCTAGGAAATGTTATAGTAGTATTATGTCGGCAAAATAATTATTTATGGAACATATTAAAGTGTTAAAAATACTTTTTTTCCCACACGTACCTTTATGGTGCTTGGGTATTGTATAATATGATTGTAAATTTTTTTTAATAAAGGATTTTTATTACTGATTGCGTTTTTGAGTATATACAACATTTATGATTATCTAGTTTACAACATTTTCCATAATTAAAATCGGTTGAAAAGGTAAAATAAATGTGACCACAGATATGCTGCCATCCATCTCATAAATTCTGTAATATTTCTATTATGTTTAAAGTCAATATTTTTAAATTATTTAAATACTGTTTTATAAAGTTAAGTTAAATGTGGAGTATTTTCTCTTTTTAATTACTATTACTACCGACAGGCCATAGAAGTAACCTTAACTATTTCTATAAACTATAACCTCTAACTACCTTTATAAACTATAACCTCTAACTACCTTTATAAACTATAACCTCTAACTACCTCTATAAACCGTAATACACTACTATCTGAATATTTAATTTAACAGTATCTAAAAACATAAATATGCGTCAGCTATATTACTCATAGTTTGAGCTAATAAGCTTTCTTCGCTTGTGTTCTAAATAATTAATAACATTTCGGATATCTGCTATCAACAATTTTAAGTTTCTTAGATTTTAGTTCTAAATTTATAGAACTCAATAACTGAAATCTCTAGTTTGATCAAAACACATTTAGAACATTTCTAAAGATCGTTATTGATTTCTAGATTCCTCAAACGGTCGACAATGTTTGAGAGGAGACCGGACTAAAGAAGTCTCCATTAGTCTGCAAGTGTAGATTATTCTTGTCTTCATCTGGACTTACAGCTGTTATTAATGTCTTCAGCTGTTAGTTACAACAATCAGCTGGTTACTAATCAGCAGTAAATGACTTAACAACTCGAGTAGTGTATTAAGTAAAGGATGGCGTTAAATAAAGCCTTTACTATTTTGTTATTATTTCTGGTATCGAAATAAATTTGGTATCAATTTATCTATATAAAGGTAACCCATAATTCACTACCGTATAAGTTTGCATAAAATCTTCCAATTTAGAGTTGTTACAGTTTGTAAATTGTGTATGGCCGCCATTTTCAATCCTAGTGTGATGTTTACCTGAAACCTTTCAGAAAACAGGTACTGATTAACTAAACATTGTGTAAAGTTAGAATTTAATATCTTTATTCGTATTGAAGATATATTTGTCATACATAATAAAAACACGCGATAAAATAATCAAGGTAATATTTTACTTTATATGACAATTCTTACTTATTTTGACCTGGCAAATAGAAAGGTGAAGTTCGATAGGGTAATTTGTGGACACCCTGTATACTGATGACAGACGACATGGTGACGAATTTGTCACTTTATCTAGTCAAATGTTGTCTGATGATGGTGTAATTATTATTTATATGCATGATAATCGGTTGAACCGTTATCAGCAAATGAGAAATGTTACCATATTCCCCATAAAGAACGCAAAGAGATTTAAAGATGTTGCTTTATTTAGATTAAAATTTGTGGTTTTTGGTAAATTTCATTGAAATGTGCCTATTGCAATCACCCTCATAACGGTATTTTCAGCAGAATTTTGTATTTTCTCCGATCATAACCCCTAGACTCCAAAAACACCAAAGATTGAAAAATTATATAACGGATGTCGCAAAAATATAAATATTTTTTTTAAAGATTTAAGATATTTTCAAAAATATTACGATTCACAAAACTTTGTACAAATTAACTGGACATAAAAAACCCGCTACTTCATCATAATATATTCTTAAATGGTTGATATGCACTTCAAACTAAAGGTCTTTATTAGTAGAGTACAATACCGCAAACCTAACCTCAAACGGAAAACACAGCCGGAAATTGCAGCGGTTCAAGGATAGTTTGAATTAACAATAATTAATACTGTTATACAGTAATAAGTTCCATTTACTGAGAGGACGCGAAAATGAATCACACAAAGAAATGAATGAAGTGTGATAGGCCTGGCAGATAAAGTTATTTATAAATTGACAGTCACAACTATCACTGATATAATTGTGGGATTCCCTCTTGCTCTGAGTCGTTTTTATTAGTAGCATTCTTCTCATTAGTGAAGGCAAGCAATAAAGGTTCTTCATTTTTTAGTTGAAAATTAGCTTTTGCTTGGCTTTGATATGGTACGGATATGGTATGGAGAGTTGCCGTATTAATGATTGAGGGGGGGGGACCTTAACACGGCCTTATAGAGAATTATAGATGGGAAATACCGTTATTTGGCAATAACCTATTACCAAAATAACATGGTTAGTTTGTATTACGTTCCAGTAACCTGTTACCGTGGTAACATGTTACCAGCCGACCCACGCTTGGTATCATGCTGTTACTGAACCGACGTTATTAAGTTGCAAGTATGAGTCAGACCATATCTACGTGTGTGGGGCTATATAGACAAATTATACGAAAATTTAACTAAGTCAGTGAAATGTAATCTTAGACTACTTTCAAATATACTAATTATAAACTGGTTATTTAAAATGTTCACTGCACAATACAATTATTGTTTAGTACTCAAAAACTTAATGTAATATTTAGATTACTAGACTACTTTTAAATAGTCTACTTATTAAATAGACTACTTATATAATTAATGATAATTGAGAACGAATAATTGAATGAGGATTAGGTTTGTTTTAATTTTTTCCAGAAACAAGTCTACGTTTCTATTTTGATAAATGTATTTTATTTATTTATTTATTTTATTTTATGTTATATTTTATTCCCTGTCTCGCCTCCCTCCGTACAATCCAGCTCACTCCACTACGTTATTGGTTTCTCAGTAATGTAATACCAGAAAAGCTTTACCATAACTCCGTTCCTAGCCTCATTGCTTGCACGGTAACAGCATCGGCTGTTACTCAGTAGCGAGGTTACTGAGTAACCTAATACCAGAAAGGCGTTATGAGAACGCCAAATCATTTAGCCCACTTGTTTATTAAATTAACAGGATGTTACTGGTAACACGTTATCCTGGTAATAGGTTACCACTGAATAACGATGTTACCGTCACTAATACGTTATATACCGCCATCGCTACAGAGAAGTTCAAAACCTATTCAATAATTCATTTTCTTAACCGAAACCAGTATCGAAATCAACAGTTGAGAGAACTGTATCTGATCTTCCTAGAAGTGGTCGAGCATAAATTCTGCTTGTAACATCATCGAAGCCTGTTACGACTAGTGGTACGGTGTACTCTACCATGTATCTTATTATACAGTATATTACAAAACCAAAAAGTGTTTTTAATTCTCAGGATGTTTAAAATCGTGTATGTTCTTACGTATTTATTGATATCCCGTCAGATTTCCAGATAGCGGGCCTACAAAGTTTTACTAATATACAACATTGCGGAAATAATCATGAACATGATAAGTACCGTAGTTCTCGATATTTATAGGATACACTGGGTACAGAGCCAGTATTTACAAATTGCTTGGATAAGTTTGTCTAAGGCCAATACAACTTTTCAAAATACATAAGTTATCATGCAACTTAGAGCAAAACGAAAAAGTAATTTAGAATTCTCAGCTCATTTTAAATTATGTGTGTTCTTACATATTTTTGACATGTAGTAAGTTTTGAGAACGTGGCGTACGCAGTTTTGTGTAGTTTATAACATTACGGGAATAATTCTGAACACGATAACTTTTCGAACCTTCAATATATTGAGACTAAAATTAGACTTAAATGAGACAGTGACTATACTTTGCTTCAATAATTTCGTTAGCTAGGCTCAAGCAACAAAAGGTTTCAAAATGGCCGTTGACATTTGTACACAACTTTTTATCTCGGGTACTTTACAACATGAATCAAAATTGAAACTTTTTATAACATTATCAAAGAACTGCAGGCAATATTTATTCTTCTCATTATTTTTCGATACGACTCTTAAGGTTATGACTCTTAAGATGGAGGCCGATTCAAAGTTTTAGAAGTATACAATTGAACCGTTATAAGTGAATATTTTTACAAACATGGTTATGGATTAATTGTATCTAAATCAAGTCCATGTTTTATAAAGAAATTAATATGCTTACAACTATTGTATCTTGTAGGGTTGAAATATTATGGATTTTTTAAATGTTTGAAAGAGTTAGATTAGATTAACATTCAAATATTGAGAGTTATTGTTCCATAAGTATTGTTGCAACTTTTAAACAACAAATAGTACAACTTCATGTCTCAGCTAAGGCCATATGCGAAATCTACCTTTCTTCCAACCAGGCTGGAAGGGATATTTTTTTTTTTAGTCACGTAATATTGTTGTTATTTTTTTATGAAAAAACTGTTCATTTTGTAGTGGTTAATATATCAATCTCGGTACTTCGAAAATTTAATTCGATTGTTTGGTGGAAGATTACCTTATTGCCATCATACCGGTAACAAAAATATACGAAAATAAAATAGCATTTAAATAAATGTTTATGGGTTTGTAATTTAACACTGGTTACTGTGATAAAGTTAACTTTGGCCGTTGTTAGAATGTGAAGATGATGATTTTAAACAATGTAGTTTACCAGCATTAAGAAAGAATGTATTTTTAGGTATTTTTTAAGAGGTATTTTTATTTTTCAGCGTAAACTATATCTGTTATAATATAAATCATATTTAAGAACTAAAATTTATATGTTTATTGATGGACGGACCAGGAGAAATCCTATAAGATGTAGGAGGCGTTAAAAGTTATCAGAATCCACACAATATATTAATTCATCTACAATGGTTTATTTCGCTATGGCTAACAAATAGTTTCTTATGCGGTTTTATTTTTTTACTCAACTATTAACTTATTACATCAGTTGTTAATACAACTAATAATCTAAAACTATTCCACAAAAAGTGATGCAGGCCTTACATAAAGCGTAATGGTCTTGCAGGTACAATCGCATTTTAAAGTTTTAATTAAAAAAATACGCTGAAAATAAATACTTATATTAACAAATATGTAGCGTATTATTTGGTAATGTTAACGTTACGTTAAAATTAACTAACCCAATAAAATGTGTATGTTGCCTTAAACCTTTCGTGAACTCAAAAACTCAAAAGTGTTCATACACTCACTCATAGTGTACTCGTATCACTTTAAATTTGACATGCCGCTATTTATACTGAGAAGTGGCCTTTGGTTTTCGGCATTGTTTTTATTTTACGAAGATCCTTAAAATGAGATGTTACTCAATGAGAGTTTTCATGAAAAAACCATTTAACTGTCCCTCCCCAATCATCCATTTAGGGTCGGGTCTTGAAGTTCTCATACATAAAAAATGTTTTTTATCTTATAACGATCCCCCAATTGGTACTGGTTGAATATTTCCTTCTGTTCATTGCCTTATGGGGAGTGGGAGAGTTTTTTTAATATGATACTTAAAAACTGATACAACTATAAAGGTTGAGTTATATTTTGGAACAGAATTACAACTTTGCTTAAGAAAATAAGATACAATTTAGTTTCAAGCAAAATCGGGCACAGACAAGGACTTATTCGTATCAAACTGACCTGATGAAATGTTTTACTTTCTCATAGCATAGTGTGTTTCACTAATGATTTATTACTAATAATAGAACATACAGCATTGCTTGAACTCTAGTCATTTTACAAGTAGCAAATTCCTTGTGTTCAGTATAATTCAAAACTATATGGTTCAGGCACACGTATACGATAGTTTTTGATCGTATATTTTTCATTTTCGATCGCCAACATGTGAAACGTTGTCGGGAATGCACCTGAAATTCTGGTGCTGACGTTAATGAGGAAAGTACACTTGCGGGACTAATAGCAAAAATCATAGAAATAGTCAATGGGTTTTATTTATTGTAATTATTGTACATTTTCTATCGGTAACGATGTAGCGCAAAGTCTAGTGTTATGGTGTTAAATAAAATATCACTGCACGATTTCCAAACAAAACTTTATCGTTAAGAAATTCCAGTGTTTCACTACTGTAGTTTTATTTATCATAACAGAGGAAATGATAAATAACGACGGTTATGTTATTTACAGCAAGATTTGTAGTGACTGGATTCTTATCAGCTCTTCTTGGAACTCTTATCGCAAAACTTCTGCAGGCGCCTGCTGAGTTGACAATGTTCAACTAGTGACTTGCCTTAGCATTCTTTCCGTTCCTGCTTGAACACATATTGAACTCAGGCTGGCGCAGCATTTCCATGAGCAAATAACAGTTACATTACTTGACGAATAACATTGGATATTATCAACTCAAAAGGAATAGGCATATTTTAATGTTGTCCATAATAATAATCAAAATAACCCATAGTTAAAATAAATAAAAACGCATCATAATATTTTATGTTAAAAATTTCAATTACTGAAATAATGAAGCAAAACAATCCAAATAGCCTATGGTTGATAAGTATACAATTTTGTAATTTATTATTTGTTTTAACCAGAAATGAAGTAAGTGAAATACGTCAATTTCTGACGTTTTCATATAATTAAAATTTGTATGGAAAGCTAATAGTTTTTATGCTTATAGAAAAAGTTAACAAATAATAACCAAACGTTTTATCCTCTACTTAGTATTAACAATATTTTACACAATTATAACGTCCAATTGATTGTTGTGAAGTTTAACAATCTCATTTGAAAACGGTTACTACATACTTTGATATTCTGAGATGTTTAAAAGTGCTTCGATTTGCACGAATAAAAAAGCAAACACACAAGGAGTATTTAATATTTTTAAGTAATTTCTAAATTAGTAAGTTTTTAAACATGAAACTGATTTTTGGTTCAACACATGTTGCTTGAAGATAGTTATCCACAGCGAGGTGAAATATTTCAAGAATTTAATTGTGTAGAAATATTTCTATCTGGTGTGAACCAGATGGTTCTGATGCCAGTTTGCTTATGTTTAACTGTGTTTATGTTCGCTAATGTGTAGCCAACTTATATTATACGTGGTTATCGAATATTTACTGTACTAGTACTAATAATAGTTTTTTTTTTTAAGTTTAAGAGTCAAAATTTCAATAACGACTTAATAAAGATGTTTTAAAATTATTTCAAAATAACAGTTTTGTGAGAAACCATTAGTTCACTAATCTAGATACAATAACCAGTTCTGTTCCTGAAGCGCCCCTTATAATATCGTTTACTCCATGAAAACTTTTGAAAGTTTCACTGCGAAAAAATTATTTACTCGGATTTTCGTATGGCTTAAACCTTGTAAATAAAATTACTTTAATTTCTAAAGAGTTTTTCTCAGTACGTAACTGTTTCCAGAATAACTTACGTAACATTCTTGCTGCGTAATTAATAATAATTAGTACTTATCGACTAGATAACAGTGTTGTCGTAATAACACGGATAAAAGAAATATTATGGAAGCAGTTAAATCGTGTTCATAAAAGAAAGTTGGTTAAAAGGCAAGTACACACATACAAATAAATGCAATGGATTTAAATAAAAATTATTGATTACTAAAACTACTAACTAAATAAAAATTAACTAATGTGCAAGTCGTGTGCAACAACGCTTAGTGTTACTCCTTATGTTTAAAATCGTTATTTTATTTTGAAAAGTTGGCATCACAATAACGCTTCACCCTGCCAGGGAGTCGTGTTACGTTTTTGCAATAAAATAATTAATGCTTCTACTCCCGAATCTAAACTGTATTTCCCAACTTTGGAAAATTAATCTATAATTTATCATTAACTAATTACATTAGTCTATTTCCGATATATTATTTAGTTAAAGGCCAATACGACATTAAATCAATTTGTTGTTACTACTCTACTTACTGAATGTTTAGATTATACTATGAATAAGTGCATTAAATAATACTCTTACATTTGATAACTGAGAAATTTAGCTACAGTCTGCGAATATTTTATGATAATCTACCTGTCATTTGCATGATATTATTAAGTAAGTAATATTAAGAAGCTGATGTACTGGCAGCCATTTTATTTTATTCCTATAAGAACAATGTTTAACCTCAAACACTTTTACACCATTATATGTTTGGTCCTAGAATTGTGGATGTCTCGTTTTAAAAGTATAATTAATATGTATCCACATTATTTTTTTTAATATAAGATACTTTTATTGCTGTTGTAGAAAGAAAACTCAAACTGTGTTATAATTTATCGTTTAAAAACTCAATACTTGTACACTCTACAAGAAAAGTGAAAAAACTTCTGTATGTGTTTTAATCACATCTTCATTATGAGACACCAACATAATACTATTACCTAAAGTAAATTTGTTTGAAGTTTATATATTTATAGTCATGGTCATTTTACCACAGCTAGCAGCTGGTAGTAGGCTTGATTTGAGCTGAACAATATCAAACCTCATGCACTTGTACGTCCTTATTTCAGGCATAGAAATAATTTCAAGATATAATAAATACGCACACAAACTCTTTTTGGGTTTTTAAATATATTTGTATAGGTTATTCAGAGAAATTTCAATTTTTTGTACTTCTCAATTAAATATTCAAACATTATTCATTACACATAAAAGTCTAATTAGCGTTTGGTTGTGTATTAATGCATTACACATATTTTTGAATTTACACGAAATCTTGTGCCAGCGCCTTCAAACAGTTAAGCTTCAAACATGCTTACCGTACGTAAATAGAGGGACGTGCGATTGGAAGGCGTTTAAAAATTGTACTATTCAACAAAATCTCTTGTAGTACCTTCATGATAAAATTATACAACCATCTTTTTGAAAACAGTTTTTACACGTAGGCAATAATCATATATCGCAAATTTGTCACGAAAACGTTGTAACATATTTTAATTCAATTATTGTTAACGGATGAATTTTCAATTATTTCAATGAAACATGTTTTTAAACAATTAATATAAAATATTAGTTTTTATTTATTTGTATTAAATTGAATTTCCAAGGATTATTAATGTGGTTTTAAAAAAATAGTTGTTTCTTGTAAATATTTACAAATATCCTACTGTTTATAAAATTAGGAAAAGTAAAATGGTAGGCTTATATGAACATTAAAATATTTCTAGTCGCGTTACATTTAATCAAAAACGTACAGTACAACAAAAGTATGTGTAATCTTAGAAAAAAGTATGCAGATTTCGGTTTTACATCTGTTGCCCGAAGATCTCCACAACTTGACTGAATTATATTCAAGAATTTCATGGTGTAAGCAATGCTTTAACGTGGTGAGGCCAGGAAACTCATAAAACGTATGTCTAGTCCTCCTCACAGAATAAGATTATTAATCAGTTATTAATTATCCTATTATGTGTGTGTGTGTTTAATTTTGAAATGTCCTTAAACTACAAGAAACCAGAGCAAAATTATTCATTGTTACTCTAGATGAACCGCTGGATTTTCATTGAATCAAAATGCATACAAAAATTGTTTATTTAAAATACAAGAACAGTTTCAAAATTTCCTTATACCACTACATACGATGTTAATAAGGAACTGTAATTATAAACTACTAAGCGGCTTAAACCATATTATTGTTTAGGCCGTAGAATGCGTTTAAAAAGACAAGTATGTGATTCAACAAGAGAGTTAAATAAACTGATTTTAGAGCCATATTTATGAAATCTACGACTGATACTGATGAATAATTCTATTCATAAAAAAACAGTATAAGGTACAAGTTGTACTTCAAGTTTAAAAGGGGGTTCGGCTCGTCCTATCCTTTCCATGTTAAAAAGCACAAACTTAAGAACACACAACTCCAAAACCATTAGAGGTAATAAGCTAATTTTTTTTATCCTTATCCTTATACCTAACATTTAAGTGATGGGTTTTTGAATTAAATGAAAATAACACATTTTTAATTTAAAACAAAAAAATATTGAAAAAACATTCAAAATTAAAATTTATTTTTAATAAAAAAATATATTCTAGTATAAATAATGAATATCCCATCATTCATATTGTTCATTGTAGTGTAAATAACAAAACAAAACCAAAATCAATGCAATAACTCAACTAGTTCAGGAGAAAATTGTTCCTAAGTGTAAAAAATCTGTTTTTTTTTTTTTTTTTTAAATCGCTAGTAAACATAATTTAACCACAGTGACATAAGTAATCCTACCTTAGTGCATGCCTGGTCCATATGAAGGGTTGTCTGGATCTTCCTGCTCTTCATACATGTCCTCTAGTTTTTTTCTTAGCAATCTCTCGCTGTTTCCGGCACTTTTTCTCGATTTCCAACATATCTTTCTCAGCGTTTTCCGGGTTAAGTCAAAGTTCTTCATTGTGTTTATGCACATTGGGCCAGGGGAAATACCAAATTTACTCAGGATTTTACACTTTGTGATATTACCATCATTGAAGGTAGCAATGGCTTCATAAATTCCCAAGTCAAGTGTGTTTTTCATCACAAAGGTCGATTTCGGTAATCGGTTCCAAATTATGCTGTTCAGGCTCTCGCAAGGATTTTGTGTTCCACCATGGAGGCACTTCCGCAACAAATATTCTTGAAATAAATCTCTAAAAATGGGTAACCAGTGTTGCCAACAGCAACAACAAACAATATAACCTAAAATAGTAGGTGTGTATTATATAAAGTGTGTTCAAGAGCACAATCAAGGTTGCTAACCAACGGTACCAGTAAAAAATGCATGTGCTTCCACAAACTAAAATATCAATAAAACCACTAATACTCATCCTATTTAAATGAAATTTGTGTTAAATTAAAGGTAAAGAGTTGTGTTGTTGTTGGGTTGTAAAACAATTCACAAATTAAAAAAAAAGTTTAATTTTTTGGCTAAATTTGAGCCGAACCCCCTTTGGCGGTGTTTTGAATCGGTAGTAGTGATATCAGCTTTATCAGCTGTGCCTGATGTGGACGCCACAGCGAGCAACCCGTCTGAAACAATTAAATTTAATCAGGACGCAGATAAGATACTTGTAATTTAAGTACTCTCACTAGCCACGCTACTTGTAAAAGTGGTCAGTCTTTCCAAAGATCGTGTCTTGATAATAACTGTATATATTGCTGTTGAAATAAATTCAATTATTCGTCTATTATAGGATGATAAAGTTCGTAAATATTTAATTGCTATTAATGAACAGTGCAGACGATGATGGACGTATGATTATAAATGACTGTTCCATTTATGACAGTATTTAATTACAATACGAGCTGTTTTATTATGATTGATGTTAGTTTCCTCTACAATAATACTCCTATTTATTATGTGCTGTTCTAGCTGAATAGAACCTAATTATACAGATTTAAATCATTTATTCTATTTTAACAGCACGTCAATCTATGGATCTGACCGAGCGTTAGTGAACTATTTACATTGGTCTTGTGGATAGCCACGATGGTAACGAGAAATTCACAGAATACGTAAATTTGTAAACAAACCAATAACAGTCAAATTCCAATAATTCGGCATTTCATAGTTCGGCACGCTTGGTAATCCGGCACGCCTTTAGGAAGAAGTAACATTTTCTTGTACAACGCAAAACATTTTAAACACAACCATGGATTTTCCGTTCGTGGTGGACACAGCGTGGCGGGCGTGGAGAAGAGTCTAGGCATCATATTCGGCCGATTTCGAGTGATATCGAGTCACGTGACTGACGATGACCGTCGACTGTCAGCCTGTGTAACCATATGCACTTCCGTATTTTTGTTTCAACTCAAATGAATCTAGTAATGGTAGATCAATTTCACAGTAGGTTTGTGATGGAAGGATAACTCTAAACGACTGACGTCTCGCCACACTGCCTTCTGAGTTAGGCAAGCAGTGTCCAGAGAGGCTGGCAGTGGCAGTGGCAGTAAGGTACGGGGCTGTGATAAACCTTGATGAACTATTGCGCCCTCGACCTTGACCTTGTTGCGCCCAACTATTGTGATGCGTAGATTACGCACTGTAAATAGACCGCTTTAAAACAATAGTTCTTACAGATCCACATATAACGAAGACCACCTAATGGTTATATTTGAATAGTAAACACATGTGTTACCGTGATTGTTTATTTATTTATTATCTCTACATTATTTCTCTGATATATATCCAATAATCCGGCATATTTGATAATTCGGCATGCATCAAGTCCTGACCACGCCGGTTTAATGAAAGTTTATTGTAAATTCATATGACATTACAACTCGTGACGTAAAAGTGTTTCTGGTGTTAAAATCAAGATGGCAGCCAGTACGGCTGGATAATTGTTGCACTCCGTACTGTTTACCGTACTATTGTTACCGGTGATATTACTCAATGCTCACTTTCGGATTTTCCAATAAGGAAAGAACACACAAAAGTAGGACAATAACGCGGCCTGTGCTCGCCGCGACTGTCCAGAGAAACTCGCCAAGCGGAGTCAGTGGACCCTCTCTGTGTCCGCTACTCGCCGGCTCTGCTCTCGATTCATTCATTGACATTAAACGCCTCTCAATAGCCTCGGAGAGAACAACAGAGAGTTACTGAACCGTGAACATTGGTTTTCCACAGACAGCTGCGCAGCTGTGCTCTTCTCTCAAACCATTGTGTTTGAATTAAACACTCCTAACACAACTGTTAGTAGCCTATTTCAATTAAGTTGCTAAACAATTTGTCACAAACTCTAACTGACATAAAGGTGCCCAACTAATTTGCTGTTTTTTTTTTAATTCTTTTATACTTTACAACAACATACCAAATTTAAAAAAATGAAGTTTCTGTATAACTAAGATGATTTTTTTTTAAATTGGTGGTATTTGTTGGTGTTTGCGGAACAGAATATTTTGTTTTGTGTCTTACAGGAATACAATGAAGACGTAATGTTTTTCAATGGTGCTCAAAACATCTATCTATATACATAAAAAGTCGAATTAGTTAGGCCCTACACCATTTATAACTCAATAATGGCTTTATCGATTATAATTATCTCGGATTTGTTGGATTCGTCTCCACTCGAAAAGCAGAATAACTATTAAAATATCGTAAAAGTTCACTGGGAAAACAGGGAAAAAGAAAAAGGACAAGATTTTATATAATAATATGGATTGAAAGAGCCTGTTAAATGCTATCAACTTTTTTTGTTTAAACCTAGTTTTATTACAGCATTACCATATGGTTAATTAATTTAACTACTATTTTCAGTATTTTTACATATTTAGTATTGAAAGCGTAAAGTAAACTTGACAATAACAACACTTCTTATTTCAACCTGTTTCTGCAACCACTGTTGAGCATAGAGTAAGAAAATTAAGTTTAAGTTTTAGTTTAAGTAAAAGTATACTTTTAACTGTAAATTTTAGCAAATATAAAGTATATAGTGCCTGGTCAGTACTGTAATGCATGTATAAAAGACAAAGTTGCTATCTACTATTTACTGTAAATTTAAATACTGTTATAAAACCTTATCTTAGTTGTCTTATGTTAGAAGTAGGCGTAGGCTTCTCAGACCTATTTATGTATATAATTATATTTCCTTGATCGGGGAAACAAGACAAAATCAACTATGAAACAAAAAATACTAAGACCAGAATCAATTAAAATGGCCATAAATATACACTTTTTGACATATTTACTTTCTCGTGGCAACAAGGAAAACTCAACATTGACGTCGGAAATATAATTCAATCGAACCAGAAGTGCTTATACATGTGCAAAAGCCTAAGAAAATCCGTGTGAAGCCACAGGCAACTGCTAGTATTAAAATAAATCTAACTGGCGTACAAACAAAAATTTGTTAACGAGCAATAAGAGCTTGATTTTGAAATTCCTATATTGAACAGCATATATTTTGGGAGCTACAAAATTGGAAATGTACACATATATGTTTATTACTTACCGTGTATTGTTATATTTACTTCTTGATTCTAAAAATACCTTTAGTATTATGAAATGTGTAAATTCTTGACTAGGGTATCAAATTAAAGGCGCTCTCCATTTCTGCGTTCTCCGTCGTATTCTGATTTGAAAAGTAGATTCACGATTGCGAGCATAATAACCGCTAAAATAGGTTCAATTGTTTTTAAAAACATTTTTATACAAATAAACTTGAATGAGGTACAATAATTAAAGGTATTTATTTACTTCAAAACTTAAAAATGTAATTAGTTTATGAAATATTCTGAAGCTCTAGATAACAGAGCAATGGGGCTATAGTTTTACTTATCTAATTGTTACCACGGGTACCCATAATAAAGTATGTTATTTTAAACCTTATTAATTTAAATTTCAGCTGTAGTAAATTTCTGTTAATGAAATTCCCTATCGAAGTAAAATATAAAATACGCTCTAATTTAATGATTGTTTTAATTTGTTATTGTAATATATATATAGTTGATAGACGTGCAATAAATAAACGTAATCTAATACGGACTTAGCTTTCTTATATTTATGACAGTGTTAATCTCTGTAGCAGCTAGCTGTACGAGGAGGTGATACTGTCACGATAAGCGAGGCAGTTTAATAATGAGACGACGCTATTTGACAAGAGCACACAGAGTGCGTGCTTGTTTCATTCTCAAAGTTGTTATTAACCGACCACGATATTTTCTTTTCTGTGAAATACTTTGTCACTTAAGTGCCTATTTAAATTCCCATCATGGTATCTTGTAAATAAAACTTTATCGCTAAACGTGTTACTAAGTGCTAGTCTCGAGAACGGCTGGACCAATTCGGCTCATTCTTGTTTTTTATACTTTTTGGAGGCTGAGGAAGCTTTTCGATGAAGGGAAATCCAGAAAAGGTTTACCGGAATATTTTAGAATTTGTAAAAATTATTGTGATTAAGTATTTAAAAAAACTTAATCACTTAACAACTTTAACTGGCAGTATCAAACTGTTAACACTTTGAGGTGAAGTTCGCCAAAAAGGCATAAACTTTGACATATAAATTTCTGAACATATTAAACATATACCCCTTCATTAGTAGTTACGATGAAGATAAAACCAGGAAAAGTTTACTTGAATATTTTAGAATTTTTTAAATGCTAATATTTACAAAACTTAATTCAAATTTAACTGCAATACACAGCTGTTGACACTTTCAGTTGAAGTTCGTCAAAGAGGCATGAACTTTGACATTTAAATTTCTGAATGTATTAAACATACATACCCCCTTAATCAGTAGTTCATTAGTAGAAAATAAAACCGGGAAAAGTTTACCGGAATATTTCAGAATTTGCAAAATGCTAATATTTACAAAACTTAATCCAAATTTAACTGCATTACACAGTTTTTGACACCTTCAGTTCAGTTGGAACTAAGTGTATATTTCCTTGATAGAGGCAACAAGGCAGGTGTACTCATCTGTAACGTCAGGGATGTAATTGATTCGAACGAGAAATTCATGTTCAAACTTTTATTTGGCTACTGAATTTCTTAACCATGAATACTAAGTGAGACATGTATGCCTACTTCTCTTCAAAATTTTCATAAGGCTACGTCATATAACATTATACATTTTCTTTACCAAGACGACCACGCCCTTCCATTTTGAAAATTGCAAAGAGTGGGTCACTGCTAGTATGTTATAAATCTTGTATCGTATTATGATCATGACCTCAAAGTCGTAGTCTTCTACGTGTAGTCAATTCTTATTAGAAGTTATGCTAAACAAGGCACAAGTACACCACACCTCGCGCTGAATTCTTATTAGAAGGCACGGTTATGTTAAACAAGGTAGGAATACACCACACCTCGCGCTGAATTCTTATTAGAAGGCACGGTTATGTTAAACAAGGTAGGAATACACCACACCTCGCGCTGAATTCTTATTAGAAGGCACGGTTATGTTAAACAAGGTAGGAATACACCACACCTCGCGCTGAATTCTTATTAGAAGGCACGGTTATGTTAAACAAGGTAGGAATACACCACACCTCGCGCTGAATTCTTATTAGAAGGCACGGTTATGTTGTTATGTTAAACAAGGTAGGAATACACCACACCTCGCGCTGAATTCTTATTAGAAGGCACGGTTATGTTGTTATGTTAAACAAGGTAGGAATACACCACACCTCGCGCTGAATTCTTATTAGAAGGCACGGTTATGTTGTTATGTTAAACAAGGTAGGAATACACCACACCTCGCGCTGAATTCTTATTAGAAGGCACGGTTATGTTGCTATGTTAAACAAGGTAGGAATACACCACACCTCGCGCTGAATTCTTATTAGAAGGCACGGTTATGTTGCTATGTTAAACAAGGTAGGAATACACCACACCTCGCGCTGAATTCTTATTAGAAGGCACGGTTATGTTAAACAAGGTAGGAATACACCACACCTCGCGCTGAATTCTTATTAGAAGGCACGGTTATGTTAAACAAGGTAGGAATACACCACACCTCGCGCTGAATTCTTATTAGAAGGCACGGTTATGTTAAACAAGGTAGGAATACACCACACCTCGCGCTCGAATTCTTATTAGAAGGCTTCGTTGAGGTTGCATGCAATTCACCACACCTCGCGCTGATTCATACTCGAGATATCCTGCGAACAGATAGACAAAAATAATTTTTTTAAATTTGACTAAACTAAGGATGTACTTTTACACCACAAAACGTGTATGAACACGAGTTAAATTAATTATTAGAAGAAAACAAATTACTCTAATATAATCTATTTTTTACAAGTATATTTAAAATACCTGATCATCAGTTCACATCAACATATTACAGGCTTCGTTGAGGTTGCATGCAAAATTCAAATCTAGCTCATTTCATACTCGAGATATCCTGCGAACAGATAGACAAAAATAATTTTTTTTAATTTGACTAAACTAAGGATGTACTTTTACAAACAAAACGTATGAACACGAGTTAAAATTAATTAAAGAAAACAAATTACTCTAATATAATCTATTTTTTCCATACGAGTATATTAAAATACCTGATTAGTTCACATAAACATATTACAGGTTAGTTTCTTTTGTAAAATGTTGTTATAATTTACAAATACACAGAGACAAAGGACTGCGTATACGTAATTTGGCTGGTTAATAAGGCTTATTTTCCAACTTCTCTAAAGGTTTGACCTGTGCAATGATCCAGGCTTTTCTACTAATCTCTGTTTGTCTGTGTTGTGGTCGCCTCACATCCATCACATCTGTTTTGGCTTATTGAAAACATTATTTTTTAAACCAAATTTGAGGTTATCTTTGAGGTAATTTTACACTATTAAAAGTGAAGGAATTCCAACCTCACACTATCATCAAAGTTAGGGGTCCTCACAACATGTGTCGTGTATCCGTTGAGGTTGCATGTTTTGAAAATTGAAATCTATTCCCATCTGGCTACATGTGCCACATGAATGCCGATTATTCTACTCTTTTTATTTTTAAAATTATTTATTTTGCGATTTTCTCATTTCCATCCGGGTTACCTATACGGCAATGTCAAAAACTTGTATTTTTTCTATTTAGTGCTGCACCTTCCCGTGTATTACATCAATCCACGCAACATAAATGACTAATTACAATGTTCGTTTTTATGTTGGTGCGGGTTTTTATTCTATATTGGACGAGTTAATTTTGCTTAATGTATAGTTAAATGTCATTAACTCTGGGGCAGGAGATAGGAAACAGAATAGTTTTTATAGTAATAATGAAATGCCACAAATAAGGATCTTTATTTAAAGTAGTTATATTTTGAATATCGTATTAACATTGAAGAAGATATTACTAAATGGTAATAAAAACAATACTTTTCCAAATTGTTTACTTTTTAGACGAGGCCTTTCGAAACCAAAGGTTTCATCAGGCGCCTCCACAAATAAATATTTACATTAATATTTATAAATTAACAAATTGTAACAAAAATAATTTAAATATTTATTTGTGGAGTCGCCTGATGATGAAACCTTTGGTTTCGAATGGCCTCGTTCAAAAAAAACTATTTGTAAAGGAATTTTTTTAATTAATATTTAGTAATATTTAAACAATTTTCCAATTGCTCCAAGAGTCTTCATTGATGATGTTTTGGCAGTATTGTACATGAATAATGATTAAAATTTGAGCATGACATCTTTTTTACATATTTTTTTGAAATAAATATTAAAATGGCTTGTTTGTAATTGAATGTGACTTTAACGAAATAAGGGATTTTTGGCCTTTCCTGAGTAAACTGATTTTATCACTTAGAGTTGCTGTGGTTATCTAGGGCAGTAATTTCTTGTTTTTAGTGGGAATGTCATGGAAAAATTGGATAAGTTTTTAGCAGTTAAAAATTTTTCAAAGTTGTTTCTTTGAACAACTTGGTTATCGATGGTTTTGTTGATCGCATCAGCTGATAAACTATCTGCTTGTTTTTTACAGTGGTTCATTTTATTTGTGCTATGAAATAATTATTCTTAGTGTTTTTGGTGGTAGGCAAGTTACATATACCTTGAAGAATCTGGAAAAGGAGGATTCATTTTGTAAACAAGGTAGTTAAACTAGGATATTCTTATAGCCCTGGCCTTAACATTAATCTAGGCCTAGAACAGGACAGTTTTGAACCCAGTATTCCTAATCTTAGGTCTACCATGCATGAATATATTGCTAATGTGAGTTCTTCCAAGAAACTGAATTATATGACACTGTGTGGTGAAGACAACCAGTCTATGATAGCCTTAATAAGTTCTAAAAAGGTAATGTGATTGTAGATATTAGCATTCTCAGTAAAACCGGTTATGGAGCAAATTAAATGTAAGTCATATGCTTAAAACGTGTTACAAATACAATCTGTTTACCTTAATTGTGTTTTACCAAAATAATGTACTTTTTTATTATTTTGTTACATTTTTCTTCAAAACTACTGATTATTGAAAATAATTCAATGCATTTTCCTGTGTGCCCCTAACATGACAACAAAGAATAATAATAAGTTATTTGTTTATATTTAAAAAAAAAACATTAATCGATAAATTAAAAATAATAATTAATTTTTGGGGAAACATTTATAAATCAGTAACCCTACATGAAAACATGGGAGAAATAGGGATGTGCCTGCCGCCTTAAAAATTTGAATACAATAACCATTTCGCTCCCTTCAGTAATATTTCAGCATGTCCCTATGTTCATTCGTTTTTCCTATAGAGTTATTTTAATTCGCAAGCGTCCATCTTCAATAACACGAATGTGTATCGGGCTTGTACCTATCTTCAATAGTTTTTCCTAAAGAGTCATATTAATTCGCAAGCGTCTTTCTTCAATACCACGAATGTGTATCGGGCTTGTACCTATCTTCAATAGTTTTTGCCTAAAGAGTCATATTAATTCGCAAGCGTCTTTCTTCAATACCACGAATGTGTATCGGGCTTGTACCTATCTTCAATAGTTTTTGCCTAAAGAGTCATATTAATTCACAAGCGTCTTTCTTCAATACCACGAATGTGTATCGGGCTTGTACCTATCTTCAATAGTTTTTCCTAAAGAGTCATATTAATTCGCAAGCGTCTTTCTTCAATAACACGAATGTGGATCGTTGTTTTCCCTATCTACAATCGTTTTTCCTACAGAATTATTTTACTTCGCAAGCTTCACTCTTCAATAACACAAATGTGGATCGTTGTTTTTCCTATCTTCAATCGTTTTTCCTAAAGAGTCATTTTAATTCGCAAACGGCCCTCTTCAGTAACACGAATGTGGATCGTTGTTTTTCCTATCTACGTACAATCGTTTTTCCTACAGAATTATTTTAATTCACAAGCTTCACTCTTCAATAACACAAATGTGGATCGTTGTTTTTCCTATCTTCAATCGTTTTTCCTAAAGAGTCATTTTAATTCGCAAACGGCCCTCTTCAATAACACGAATGTGGATCGTTGTTTTCCCTATCTACAATCGTTTTTCCTACAGAATTATTTTAATTTGCAAGCGTCACTCTTCAATAACAAGAATATGGATCGTTGTTTTCTCTATCTTAAATCGTTTTTCCTACAGAATTATTTTAATTTGCAAGCGTCACTCATCAATAACACGAATGTGGATTAAAATTTAATCTCCCTAACAAATGAGCCATCACCCATAAACCACACGCAATTGTTTTACTGCCATTTAATCTTGAACGATGGGAATCTAAAGTCATTAAAACGTTATCAGCACCGCAATTAAGTTTATAGAGCTAGTGTAACATCGATATCGCGTTACGTTCCGGTAACCTGATAAACGGTGATTGACTGGACCGTGATACGTGGAGTTACGTAACAACGACATATTTTGATGGGAGATTATCTCTTCCGCTACGTACCAGGTCGGTGATGGGTCGATCAGGTAAGTACGTAGAGCGAGTACGCCGCCCCTGCTGTGGTTGCGAAATGGCGCCTACCTTTCTCGACGATCTGGTGAGTTTGTGTAATTCATAACTGGTTTACTATGTGGGACAAGTCGAACTCAAATCATAGCATTGGTCTTATCGTAACTGATTAGTCTAAGAGCCAAGAGTCAATTTGCTGAGGAATTTTCCTTAAGAAATCGACCGTCAGCCACGCTAGGTTTGGTGTAGGTCAAACTGGAAGGGTAATCCACGCTCGTGCACTCAGAGGGTTTATAATTTGCAATATGTACCTTCCTTGGTATGGGAGAGTATTGTGGAACAGAGGTAAAAGATTCGTTTTCAACGCGCTTACTTTGGGTGCTGCCGATTGTCAGAACAGATCTTAATGATAGTAATGAACAATCAAAATAAATGTAATATCATACAACTGGGAATATACATAAACGCAATAAGCTAGTAACGTGATAAACTGTGCTTTTTGGCATCCTGAGTAGGAATTTTTGTTTTTGATTTGTTATGTGAAATTTTTAGATTAAAAAAAACTAGAAATAAACACGATTCTAGCTTTTTGAAGATCCTATGTTTTTGGGGCCATACGTGGTGTATTTGTTTTCCCTGTGTTGATATTAGTATGTAGGAGACTTATATACAGGAGAGAAACAGAGGTGGTTCTAATAACATGTATCTTCTGAACGTGTTTACTCATAAACTCAAAGATAAGGTTAATTTTACGAGTTATTCCGGGTTTTAGCATTGCTGGCCACCGATTTGAACCGTCAAACATGTAGAGCCTACGTGTTCCTTTACACAGGTTTGTTTTAATTAAATTACATAATGGTTCGCATGTGTTTACCCTCGTTTAACACATATGGACAGATTATGGTCTTTTCTTTGAAAATAGGAATTCACCACTTTTTGTAATTGGAATTAGAATTGTACCTGTGACATTTCAGGTCTTTTAGAAGGTTTTGCTTCAAGTGCGACAACTTCGACGCATTTCAGTGAGAGAATCAGGTCGGACCCGCTGGTGGTCTGCCAGAACCCGCGGACTTTGGGGTCAAGTTGGCCAAGAAGACCGGCGAGCCTTGGGCCACTTTGCGAATAAATCGACCAGCGCGGCGCCTGCTTATCGATGTGCATGGTGTGCTGCAACCCACACACACCGTGGTGTGCAGTGTACAATGTGCTCGTCTGTGTAGCTGAGGTTGCCCAACAGCCACATGTGGCCATTCATTAGCGCGTGCTTTCAGTCCATCATCTTCAGTGGAACCTACACTAATTGGTGTCTCATACAGAACTGTCTACTGCCAATTAGTAGTGACTGTTTAAGGTAAGACCGAGAGAAAAGATCTGTTCGCTGCTGATCAGCCAGTCAACCCCATCTTGTGTGTTTCCTCAAACTTCGGATTCACTGCAAAAAGCATTTCAAGACACCCCTAAGATAGTTGCTACCAATGTGCAACCAATAACGTGTTCTTCCTTAGCAAAGACCAAGAAGGGTTAAAACCCTACTGGCTTTTGCTGTGCTTGCTTGTTAATCCAATCAATGAAGGCTGACATTGACGTTGTGTTCAAAGTTATTTCCGGATAGCTGTTTTCCTTTGTTGACAGCATATTGTAAGATGCACAATTTCCTAAAGGTTCCCTTATAAATTGAGTTTCGTGTAAATGTATGCATTATGCAGATGTTGTATGATTGTTTATAATTTTAAACAGATCATTGTTAAAACTACTTTCCTTCAAATAAATATTTACATTATTTTTGTTACAATTTATTTGTGGAGTCGCCTGATGATGAAACCTTTGGTTTCGAAAGGCCTCGTCCAAAAAATAAACAATTTGGAAAATTATCGTTTTGATTAACATTTCGTAATATTTAAAAATGTTTCCAATTGCTCCAAGAGCCTTCAATTGTTTTAAATTATTTATTTATCAAACCAACTCGAATGGGTTTTTAAAAACTCTTCCGATTTTGTACTCCAACGTGTTCCATTTTCGAGTCACGAAGCCCACAACCAAGTATGTGAGTAGTATTAAATAAGTGGATACATAACATTCATTCTTCATAACATAACTTCATACATAACAAGTTTTGGCCTGATCCTATCTAGGAATACCACCACAGCAAATTTATGACATCATATTTTCAACGTGACGTATTGAAATTCCTTGTACAAAGTACATGTTGACGTTTTATTCTTCTTATACTATTATAAGTTATGGTACTTTTAAATAAGAAGTTGGACATAAGTAGGCTACGTTACAAATTGACATGTAAACTTGAATAAATGAAATCTCTGATGAATATTGTTACGTGAGAATTGTTTAGTAGCAAAGCGGTTTAATACCACAACTAACTGCTGTCTTGAAACACTGTGTGCGGATGTTTGCCCACAAACGTTTTGCCGCACCGATATCAGTGAGACGATAACGTCCACTGAACGGCCTTGGAATGTGCTGTGCACTGTGATAGTGCTACCAGCGGTAACTACAATCCAAAATATCAGCTACAATTTGTCAAACTTTGTACAAAAATAATGTACTAGTAGTAAGTAGCCTATTCATCATTTACAATATGATGAACATGAAATACATGTTCATTCAGTATGGAATCGGAATATCTTCTATTATTTTTTTTTTAATATCGGCCACAATTGCAACAAATGTAATGGTACAGCTAGGACTACTTTAAGGTTCAATAGCATTTTAAAATAGTCCTTCCGGCTCAATAGGAAGTATTTAGGTTTTGTGACAGCTGGGATTTTGATGTTTTATTTGGAAGATACATGATTCTAAAAAATATAACTAAAAAATATACAAAACCTATTTTCCTCTAGACCCATAAATAACACGAATTTTAAAAGTCTGAACGGTCGTCATATTGGAACATGTTACATAAAAAGCTGTCCAGTGAACTTGATCGAAATATATACATATACATAAGATCAATTTAAGTGAAAATGTTGAACTTGTTTCAACATTTCTTATACTAATTCTATGTGATGTAATCGATTCTCAAAACAGTTTGGGAAATGGCATATGCATTCTAAAACATTTTTGACACTTTGACTGGGTACTTAACTAAATGTTTTTATTTGAACGGACACCCCACTGGAACGAAATGGCGTGATCTCGACTTAGCCAAGATATTATAAGATAATGTTTAAGCCCAGTTTTAACTTATTTGGGCTTTTTTGGGATTGTATGGACTTATGTAGAAATTTTCCAAAGGTGCATGAAGAAAATTACAATAATATGTTTTCCAAAATCTACTTAATTTTAAAATTTTTGCAATTATACATAAAAAAATAATAGATTTAAACGTAAATGCCCACTTTCATGCTCTCCTAAAGCGATCAAATTTGTTTGTTGAGATTTGTTTTCCTGTCTTTCGCAAGACGTATTTTATCTAACTAAAACCACTAAGATGCTACTAAGGAATGCGTAGCCCTTATAACTCTCCGTTATAGAACTTATCATCGCGATCTCAGCGACAATAGTCTTCAACTTTAACTTTATCAGTGTTCAGATCTAATACTAAACTACATTCTTAAATACAACAGACAATCAGTTATTGTCGTACTAATAATTGTTATCGCCGGAAGGGGTTGACTTTAGTTGTACGTGCAAAGTGACTGAGGTTTCTGCACCTAAAACTTAAAATCACTCTATGCAACTTTAACTATTGAAACATAAATTCAAACAAAGAAAAGGTCTATCTGATTGTATAAACAAGATTGGTAGCTATTACTACTTTCCATGCCTCCGGCCACCAGTACAAGCATTGTTTGGGATCATCCGTCGAGATAAGAGTAGTACTTATCTCTAGGTACTAGTTCCCACACAGGCTGAAACTGATGGCTCAGGCCACCAGTACAGGCATTGTTTGGAATCATCCATCGAGATAAGAGTAGTACTTATCTCTAGGTACTAGTTCCCAAACAGGCTGAAACTGATGCCTCAGGCCACCAGTACAGGCATTGTTTGGGATCATCCATCGAGATAAGAGTAGTAATTATCTCTAGGTACTAATTCCCACACAGGCTGAAACTGATGCCTCAGGCCACCAGTACAGACATTGTTTGGGATCGTCCCTCTAGATAAGAGTAGTACTTATCACTAGGTACTAGTTCCCACACAGGCTGGAAGTGATGTCTCAGGCCACCAGTACTGGCATTGTTTGGTACCATCCCTCTAGATAAGAGTAGTACTTATCACTAGGTACTAGTTCCCACACAGGCAGAAACTGATGACTCAGGCCACCAGTACAGGCATTGTTTGGGATCATCCGTCGAGATAAGAGTAGTACTTATCTCTAAGTACAGTTTCCACACAGGCTGAAACTAATGCCTCAGGCCACCAGTACAGGCATTGTTTGGGATCATCCGTCGAGATAAGAGTAGTACTTATCTCTAAGTACAGTTTCCCACACAGGCTGAAACTGATGCCTCAGGCCACCAGTACAGGACATTGTTTGGGATCGTCCATCGAGATAAGAGTAGTACTTATCTCTAGGTACTAGTTCCCAAACAGGCTGAAACTGATGCCTCAGGCCACCAGTACAGGCATTGTTTGGGATCATCCATCGAGATAAGAGTAGTAATTATCTCTAGGTACTAATTCCCACACAGGCTGAAACTGATGCCTCAGGCCACCAGTACAGACATTGTTTGGGATCGTCCCTCTAGATAAGAGTAGTCCTTATCACTAGGTACTAGTTCCCACACAGGCTGGAAGTGATGTCTCAGGCCACCAGTACTGGCATTGTTTGGTACCATCCCTCTAGATAAGAGTAGTACTTATCACTAGGTACTAGTTCCCACACAGGCTGGAAGTGATGTCTCAGGCCACCAGTACTGGCATTGTTTGGTACCATCCCTCTAGATAAGAGTAGTACTTATCACTAGGTACTAGTTCCCACACAGGCAGAAACTGATGATGACTCAGGCCACCAGTACAGGCATTGTTTGGGATCATCCGTCGAAATAAGAGTAGTACTTATCACTAGGTACTAGTTCCCACACAGGCTGGAAGTGATGTCTCAGGCCACCAGTACTGGCATTGTTTGGTACCATCCCTCTAGATAAGAGTAGTACTTATCACTAGGTACTAGTTCCCACACAGGCTGGAAGTGATGTCTCAGGCCACCAGTACTGGCATTGTTTGGTACCATCCCTCTAGATAAGAGTAGTACTTATCACTAGGTACTAGTTCCCACACAGGCAGAAACTGATGATGACTCAGGCCACCAGTACAGGCATTGTTTGGTACCATCCCTCTAGATAAGAGTAGTACCTATCTGTAGTAGTTAGATTAGTAGACTACATTTCTAGAGTCATATCGCGAATGCCTGAGATAGCCAATAAAAAATGCAAACTCTTCTGACAATACCTGGCTAGAGTGTGATCGAGATTTGGATGCAGATAACAGTATCGTACTTTTATTTTTTCTTGCTGATAAGATGAAATTCTTTGATAATCTCTGACCCATAAAGATAACCCGTTTTTCTCTGTAAATAAAAAATAAATCTTGCATTGGTTTTGTTTTGTGCTCCAAACTTACAGCATCTTTACTTATCGTTGGCTACCAGCACAGACTAATTGATACTATCATTTTTTAATTCAACTTCCAACTCTCAATGATTAGTTGGAATGACTGTAAGAAGCTATTAGCATTAAATCAATAGCTGTTGTGATTGGACGGTTTGTGTGTTCTTCTTACTTATAAATTCATCTTACGATGGATGATGATTCATCACTCTGACGATGACTAACATCCAATCATACAACCGCGATTCTAAAGGCGTTAATGTCACTTGATAACAAGGAATGCTACAACTTCTGGCTCCGTGGAATGGGTGTTACTGATTAACTCGTAGATAACATCGATTTAAACCGAGGCAAGAAATACTGCTACACCATAAAACTGTCAAAGCAACAGTTAACCTACAAAATATTGTACAAAGTGTCTGTAAATCACTCTATCATCCTTCATAAAATAATTTGTCAGATCTACATAAGAATTACATGAAATCGCAACATTTTATGATAAACTAATCTAAAAATATTTATCGAGAGAAATAAAAATAAGGTCATATAAAGACGAAACGTTAACTACTTAATTTGTCATAGTAGGATCATAAATAACAGAACAAATTTTATTTGTCTTATGTACTAATACTTAATAGAATTCACAAATTTTGTTTACCTTTAAATTGTGCAAATTGTTCTGTTATTTATCATCATGCAATAACAAACAAAGTAATCAACATTGTATTCATAAGGTACTTTTTATTTTGTTCTTACATTGGGTTTTGTAAATTTACGACGTGAAAATTATAAAAGGCCGTCAACTTGAAACCAGTAAAAAAGCTAAATCCATACCAACGTCCATTTCAACACTACACGTAAGATATTATGAATGTTTTAAAGAAAAATACGAACAGATGCAAAACTAAGTAAGATATGTCTTTCTTATTGATTTTAATATAATAAATCATCTGGTGAATTTTAATAGATTTATGTATTCTGTACCCTGCGTACAGATTGGTGAAAACGAAAATCCTGTAACTTAGTTAATATGTCCCCCAGTGCAAGTAATAACAATACATTGCAGATTTACACTATATCTATAAGTATAGATTATTCTGTTTTAATATAAAACTCATATGTTGATTACCGAAGTTAGAATAAACGTTTAAACTGATCTTTTACAACAATAGTATGTGATGACCTTATTACTTGCTACCTAGTTTAAGCTTGTTACCTAATTTGGGGCCAGTTGAATAATGAGGAAAGAAGTCTAAACGAAGGCAATCTACGAGGCACACTTAGACCAAATACCGTGGTAATCTACATATTATGATTGTTGGTCATAATAATACGACCAACAAACAGGCAGATCATATACCAATGATGCATTAGTTATTAATACATCGGGTGTATCAAAAGCTTCTCTTTATCATGCATGATAAATTACATGCATTTTTTATTTTTTTAAGTGCAAATGAAGAATTTTACTTCAGTAATTGAATCGAGCAGGATTGTTTTGTGTATAAAACCTTTTACATCTCCTCTAAACTGGGTGCTTTAGTGCTATATAAGAGATTTACAACCCTACAGTGTGGTATCAAATTTTAAAATTCCTAAGAAGGAAGACAATTATGAATATTAGAGGTCTCATGTTTGATTCCGTAACACTGAGTTTAGCATTTTATCTTTGTGTAAACCTTGGATATAGTACCAATACACACCTTCTATATAGTAGTTAGAATCGAAATTTCCTTTCTCGCACCAAAAACTTTAATTTGAGTTACCTATTTGAATTAGATATCACTCGATGGGTCATTCCATTTAAAATCATTTAGTTTTAAGCCTCCCCCCCCACTCATCATCCCATTTTCAAATTCATCCAAATCCAAAATATTCTCAGACTATGTTATTACTATACACAAATAGGTTTCACCATTCTCAACCTATCGATGGTTACTGCTAGCGGGGAAAGTATTCTGATACACCTGGTATATGTCTGCATGGAATATTGATTAAAACAATCGATTACTCGATCAACACGTGATCGCAATCGTGAAAAATATAGGAGAAAGGTCGAATGGTCTAGATATTCTAGACATTGCTTTTATTAATCAACAAATATAACAGTTAAATATTTTTTTAAATAGTTAATAAACTACCATAATACTACCTATATTAAAACACATAAACATTTATTTACATACGGCAATTGTGGATACGAATAAACTAATACTATTATTGTTCATTTGGATTCAACGTTCTACATAAAAATGGGACATCTTAATAGTAGGACATAAAATGTTCCCTACACGTTCCTTACCGCCAATGTTAATTTCGCTATGTTAATAACCCATTATCTCAGGAAAATAATGAAATATCTTTCCCAAATAGTTACCATGGGAATCGCAATAATAATGATGGCACAGTTTAAAAAAAACCCAAGCAGCAATAATCCAATCCACCAAAAAACATGTGCGAATTTTTTTATAACTATCTATTTTTAAATATGTTTTGAGACATTTGTTTTAATTTGTATTTTTTAATTAATATTTATCAAAATAGTAGGGTTGTCGTAAACCCATATTATAAATATTTTGAAACATTTTTAAGGTGATATCTTAATTAGCTTCTGAAATAACGGATCATTTGTCAACGAAAAAAGCATTTTTTTTGGGAAACAATAAAACGAGCTTTCCAATGTCATAATCCTGTTCTTCTTTTGTTTCTTCGTCCAGCATTTTCTACTTTCTTTGTGTCCTGGTCAGCTTTCTTTCCTCTTTAGCCGCATGTTGGCATACTTTTACAGTTTTTATGATTCGCTGCCGATCAATGGTGTGGAGAGTTTTCAAGTTAGGTCCTGGTTTACACCTAAATGTCTGAGCACTTTTAATTCTCCCTGATCATTATATGTAATCATCACATTAAAGGTTCCAACTTTCAAGGTAAGCAATCTAATAAAGTTTATTTTAGGAACTCTTGACCACAACACAGAATTAAAACTGTCATTAACGTTCTGCGTGCGGCCATGCAAACAGTTTTTAAAAGGTCAGGGTTAACCAAGTGCCTTATGTAGGCGTTATAACCTCTATACAGCAGGATCCAAGGCATTCTTGTGAGTGTACGTTTTTTTTCCTTCTTGGTTATTTTATACTTACACCATGACTAGTTGCACATCTCATGGCGTGGATTGTCATCAGTTGAAGCTTTGTGAAAAGTTTTCCCAAACTTTTTGTTTCATTTATCCAGGTAATTCTTGTTCCTTGTAATGGCTAGGCCATAATAATTTTGAAGGGTATACATTACAGTCCTTGTGAATTTTGTTTCCCACCTCCAATATTTTTCCGTCACTCAAAAGTTTTCCTTTAGGTTCACGCAGCAATTTTCTTAACCATCCACCCATCTGCTTTTGAACATGGTCCACGCATCCAACTTTTGAATTACAAATTTCTCTCCATACGGCTTAGCGCCTACCTCTGTTTGAAACCCCTTAGAGTCCCCGTCACCATAGGTATACTAAATAAAGTTGTGTACTATTAAACAATTAGATACACGTTTAGCCAGATAAATTTAGAGTGCAAACAAGTGTTAAAGAATTTACACATGTTATATTATTGCTTAAGTATATGTTTTATATATCAACGCATTCAACGTTTTAAAAAAACGTATTAAAAAAGAAGAAAACGAAATATTTTTCTTTAAATTTTGAAAAAAGACCACGTAGTATTAAAAAAAAAGAAATCAACAAAATATTGTTCTTAAAATTTCGAAAAACCACGTACATATTCCCCTTAAGTGTTAGAGAGCTTCTTAGCCTTGACTTCGCATGGTAAAATAACACATCCTTTACTTCACTTCTTAAAATAAAATAACGTAACAAAACTAATGGGGCGTGTCTATTTATATTTTACCCACATGAAAATATAAAATTGTTCATTCGTCACATCTGTTGAACAAAATTGTGTATTTCATATAGTGCAATAGTCGACCTGGAAAAATTTACAAACTTATCACTAAGTCGTTAGGAGCTCGCCATGTAAAGATAACACCAATGTTGAACCATAAACAAAAGTCAATCAGCAGTAAGCACGATTACGCCAGGGATATATATCTTGAGGAAGACATCGGTTGGTAAACCTGTTGTTGTACAATGCCGTGTCGAGGACACTTTCTTTTCAAACTCATTCACTTGTCCAAGTGATCAGTGGCTGCCAGTCGGTCATGCCTGAGAGCGGTTAGGCGGTTAGCGTCACAGTCGTCTTGTAGTGATCAGGTGATAAGCGGCGGTCGTCTTGTAGTGATCGGTGATAAGCTGTGGAACCGACATGGTTGTCCATACACTGGATTTGTTGGCGGTAAATATTTTAACACAATTTTCTCATGTTACAGATTAGTGATAAAATTGTGGGAATTTTTATAACTCAATACATAATATTTGCTAGTAACAGATTAAATATTTTTACAGTTATTATTGTTTTGTGGTTAAAGCCATAAAAATACAAACCTTTTAGTTTGTTAACTCAGTAATTTTTATTATATCCAAGTTAAACTTGAAAGGAGCAGAGTCTATGTTTTAGTGACATTTAGCAGATATTTGTTTATTATTGCGGTCTTCAGACAAATTTAATTCTGAGAAAAAAATAACATTTGGAAAACGAAAACTATAACTTACTATGTGTGTATAGATTAAACACAAGGTTTTCTGTTTATTACTAGTATATTTTCCAGAACGGATACTACTAAATAAAAGGCATACTATTCAGAAAATAGATCGTATACGATAAAATTAGATAATATAATAATTCTCGTAAATTACGATAAAGTGATAATTTTGTGATGTTTATCTTTATAAACTATTCTACAGTACAAATCTGCTACATGGAATAGGAACTTCCTCTAAACTGATGACAATTTACTTAGTTTCAAGAAGATGAATATGTTGGTAGACAAATCCTACATTTAGTAATTAACCTTTAGCTCTTCTTAGTTATAACCGCTCGTCTTAAGATATCATGCAAGATTGTAGAACGGCAGTATATAAATTAGTTTGTATAACTGCGGTCGCTGTTTATGAATGCATGGCTGGTTTAGTATAAAATAAAAATAATCGAAAACGTTAGTGTATGTTGAGTTTATTAATAAAGACTTTCTCAAACACGTAATTAGCACATTTTAATCAAAATTACTGAGGTTTGGACCATTATCTATTGGTCACCATCTGTTCTACAAATACGGTCACGCGTGTTGGTTTAGTACAACTAACTAACGTCTGTACTCAATGTACCGGTTTTTTCCCAGAAGTCCCCACCTTAACTTTAAATCTTTTTGGAAATATGTGTGATAATATTGCCTTAGAAGAATTTAATGAAGAAATTTACCTACCTCTATGCCAAAAAAGAGGCGGAAGAGGCTACTAAAAATTTGGAAGAGGATGATTGAGTGATATCTCAAATTGATGGTCTTCATTATACAAAACCAAGTACGCCAAGAAATGGACTAAATATTCTATAGAATATATATATTACTCAAGGAATTCGAACCCAGCGGGGTGGAGTTACATGGTATACCATATTCTACAACTAAGCTGTATATATTAGGGATTGAAACTATCGCAACTTACGTTTTATTTTTTTAATAATTTATTTATTCATCAATCTTAATTTTGTCTCCTTCAAAGTAATCCCCATTATATACTTACTATACACTTGTACCAGCGTTTCTTCAAATCCCCGAAGCACTTCAAAAACTCGTGGTATTTTGTGATCTTGTTTAGCTCCTCCTTCGATGCCGTCAAGATCTCGTCAATCGTAGCGTAGCGTCGTTCTTTCATGAGCCTCTTCAGTTTCGGGAACAATAAAAAGTCATAGAAGACCAAATCTGCGGAATACGGTGGTTCGCGGCATCATAAGTGTTTTTATTTCGGTCAAAAGTCGCGTACAAGTAACTATGTGTGAGCAGAAGCGTAACCGCGGTACAAAAGCCAATTTTTGTTCTTCAACAAATCTAGGCGTTTCTGGCAGATTGCTTCGCGCCTATTCCGCACTACTTGCAGATAATATCCCTTATTGACAGTTCTACCCTGTGGCAAGAGCTCATGATGCAACACACCCTTGCAATCGAAAAAAGCTGTAAGTAAAGCTTTCACACTCGACCGAACTTGGCGCGCTTTTCCGGTCTTGGCTCGTACGCCAGCTTCCATTGGGATGATTGAGCTTTGGCTTCTACGCCATAAACATAAACCCATGATTCGTCACCGGTTGCGACCCTTTGGAGAAAATTTGGGTCATCGCGGACAGAGTCCAACAGAACATTAGCAATGGTAATGCGCCCCTGTTTTTGTACGAATTTCGCGACGACCCGTCTCAAGCACATGGTACAAGCAATCGATATGTTCAGGTCATCGGTAATGTCTCTAACAGGGTTCAACGATTGAATAATACTATTACTATTTACTATGTTACTATTTTGTTTACTTCGTCAATGTTTTCGTCTGTTCTTGACATGCTCGGGCGTCCTGCACGCTGTTCGTCGTTCATATCTTCTCGGCCCTCTAAGAACGTTTTGTACCACCGATAAACGTTACTTCGGTCTAAGGTAGCTTCTCCAGAAGCCACAGTCAGCATTCAGAATGCGTTCGCGCACTTTATTTCGTTTTAACACAAAATTTTATACATATGCTTTGAACTTATTTGAAGTTAGAGACATGTGTACCAACATAACGCCACCAAAAATTTAAAAAACGAACATACATAACTCACGAAAATTAAAAAGTCACGAAATTGTTTTAACAGACCTCGTACAATTTCCTTATAGCTAGTACTGAGATCGTATGAATACGTAGCTTCGAGCCAAACAGTAAAACAGGAACACTATGACAGTCACATGCCATGTATATGGAACTCGGAAAGGTCCGGTGTCTCCAGAAGCTCACAAGTATGGTATGCCGAAGGAGTGTAGAGGCTAGTGCTTCACGAGACAGAACGTTTACAGGCTGGAATCTTTCAGGAAGTTACAGAGGTCAAGGCTTCTCAGTGGCCGAAAGCTTCCACAGGTTTGGAGCTTCAACAGACTGAGAACGTTTAAAGGCTGGAAACTTTTCAGGAATTACAGAGGTCAAGGCTTCACAGTGACTGAAAGGATTCCAGGGGCCAGGAGCTTCAAGAAACTGAGATCTTTTAAAGGCTGGAATCTTTCAGAAGGTTACTAAGGCCAAGATTTTCCAGAGGACTTGTCAACTGTAAATGGATTTATATCTGCTTTCAGGACTCAATATTGCTTTTGATAAAACGTGCGTTCGATAAAGTAACACGGAAACACGAAACGTGTAATGATAAAACCGCTTGGCTAACGAGTAAAAATAATAGGGTGTTTTAGATAGACCAGGTGTGCCCATATCAAGGTGATAAAATATTATAAGTTATTTTAGGATTCGTTACAAACGATTAATTATTTCAAACGATAACATATTGAAAAGACGATTGCCATCATTATGATTATAACAAGATACCGAGACATTTCGAGAACGTGTATCTACTCCCATATTTAGGTGTAAAACCTAAATAACGACAACCACACAAGCATTAAATGATTGACAAATAAATTGACACATTGTATTATGCATTAATTAATAATTTTATAAGAAAACTGTGCGATCACGAACGGTAATGTACGTAAGAATTGTAGCACATATAGTAAATATAAAAGTAGTCGACATCTCTTCCGGCTTGGGCGAGTAAACGAGGCTCTTTCAGGATTATTAGAGCACCATCGTTAACGATATATTCAAGATGTCAATAAATTACAGTGTTAATATATGTTACGTTTGTCGTTTTAAAACCCGAGATTAATATTTCTTAAAAGTTAAGAGCTAAAAGTTCAAATTGTATAGCTTTATTCAATTTAGAAGGTATGGTTTCCTAAAGATTGTATACACATGGACGGTAAACTAAGCAGTAAAGGTCAATACTTTATATAACACTTCTTACTTATAAACTGACAAATGATATGGTAAAGCTATATAGTAATTTATGAACAACTGACCTAGTTATCAATAACATTAACTCGCCAGCGGATCTGTTGGTCTCTGAATTGGAGCAAGTATTATTCAAATTCGCATAGTTTGTATGGAAATTGCCTGTCATTTTGACGTAAATTATATTATTAGAATATCAATTTATTTTTGGCTAAGCATTCGCGTATCCTAACTTTTCTCAGAATATCTTAAAAGCCGATAAATTTGACATTTGAAATGCATGCATATTTTGCCATCACACAGTGCGCTTCCAGAATTCTTCTTCTGTACGTCTTCCTGTGTGTCTGTCTGTCTCCCACAGGACATTTCGAAAACTAATTCAGCTGTGGAATCGAACTTTGGCATGAAGCATTTTTCTACAAATGCGAGATAAATTTCTGTGATGGCCAATGTTACCGAAGCATGTCACTCAGGGGGCCATCACTTAAGTACAAATTGGGCTATCATGTTGGATAACGGTGCATGACCCCCATGAGATTTGGCTGAGCATCAGTGAAGCTTAACTTTCCTCAAGACATTACGAGAATAAAATATCTGTAGCCTGAAACGTAATTTTTACTAAGACAAGATTGAGTTATATGATAGTGCATGTCTCTCAATTGAATTTGGCTGAGCGTCATTGAAGCTTGAAGAGCTGGAAAAATTTATTTTTGTCTGATTGTCACTCTGCATGCCTGGCTCTGCATGGATTTCTCAAAAATGAAATAGGCTACAAATTTGAAATGTCTCATGCGACTTTAACGAACCCTATTCTGTGACACGTGCTCTGGCATACTCCTTCCTACACTGTACTGGTATTTATTATAAAGAAGTATTGGTAATCTAGTGCATAACTAGCCGTTACCGTGTATTATAGACATTTCCCATAGCAGTATAAAGGAAGAGTGTAGGCCATTCATATACAACGTCAATCCTGCATGCCTCATATAAATGATTACCACTAGAAGACAGGAGCATATCGGAATATATGCCGTTTAACAGAAGCTACGACCGTATACCTTCACGCCGAGTGTTATGGGAAAACATGACATTAATGCCTGGTGACCGAAATGCTATTTAACTATCACAAATCGATTTGTTGCGCTCGCTAGATTTCTCGGCTTGCAGACTCGGGAAGACTCGTTGGTTGATGAAGCGGTCAAATGCCATATACGCATTGACATGCTGAACTCGGCTCCTTATATTCGCATTGCATGGAATTGGGTTGTGAAAATCGATACAGCTCACTTTAATTTGTTATATCATATAAAATAATTGTGAATCTATCAAGTACGAGTATTACAATAGCTTAAATCAATCATCGTCTACATCGATAATAATCGCATTCCATGTTTTTTTCCGCGGCGGCTTTCCTGATTTTAACTGGAAAATTCACATTGATCAGCTATGTACAAAATTAAACAGCTGCATTTTTCTCTTAGATATTTATATGGATTCTTAAAATGGTATACTCGTATTATGGTTATTTTTCCACTACTATCATATGGTATCCTCTTCTGAGGAACTTCATCGCCTTCCTCTTTCAACCTGGTTTTTAGTCTGCAGAAAATGGCCGTTAAGGTGATTTGTGGTCTCGGGAGCCGGGAGAGTTGCCGAGAAGTTTTCCCTCGTGAACATTTCTTTACCCTTCCATCCTTATTCATAAATTCACTTTGTGTGCGCTTTTAAAAACCTGCCATATTTTCCAGTACATATGCATCCTTATTCTACGATTCATAACCTGTCGTATGGTTCCAATGCATCACCATGAATTCTTACAAAAACCCGCATATCTTGGGCAAAAATATTTTGATGCTCTACCAGACTATATTAAAAGTAGTGAAACCCTTTCATTACATAAAAAGACTAAATAATTATCTCATGAACAGAGTCTGTTGTACCTTGGAGAAATTCTTGGGAGGTTTGTTTCTGGAAGTTTAAGCTAATTAAATTGTATTTTTCAACACCCATATTAAATTTTTAAGATCTGATAAGTTTGAAACGGCATGCATAAATAATATTATATGTAATACTGTTTGTAAATATATACGACAATGTTCCATGAAATTTTGTATTGATAAGGAACAATAAAAAATTTGTTTTGATTTGAATGCTTGTAATAGGGACATAGACAAACATTCTTCCAGATGACTGTGATAATTCCCTCTTCCCCATCTCCGCACATATCACGTATAATTTCATTTGGCCTTCAGAGATCCCAGTGAGGACGCAACTGCAAACGCTTAATTGTGTGAAAGTCCCTGTAACGATTGAGTGTGGTGAGTTCTCGAGGAAAACTCGTTTGCGGAAGTTCAGTATTATTGTTGTCAAAAGAGAGAAACTGGTTGAATTTAACAAAGCGGTTTCTTGCTCAACAACTAAAATAACATGAGTGTACATGCAGGATTCAATGAGATTTAGTGTAGTCCATCTGGTACATTCTGTTAGTTATAAAAAGGCCTAAGTTTAGCTTTTAGAAAATTTCCATTATTAAATTGCGAACTATTTCAAAATCCAAAATCACTTGCCGGAAGCTTATCTTTCAAACTTTAACTTTAAATTGTGTTGGAGAATTTAAGAACGAAAATTCACGGTTTCTTATAGATATCAACAGTGAGTTTGCGAAATTTAAAAAAAACATACCCACACACGCACACGCGCGCATTTTGAGTCTTATGTTCCTAAAAAAGCAAAATATCCCTATTAATAATTTTCTCAAAATCAAAAATTTCGATCAAAATTTCCACATTTAAATCCCAATTGTTATGTACACCAGTGATACATTCTTAAAATCACTACTTAAAAAAACGTTTCAGCGAGAACAATATTCTGAAAATAGTAAACGTTTAAAAATAGCAATCAAAATATAACAATATAACGTTTTTAACAAGACTTAGATTGTAGTTATGTTAGATATCCACATGAGGACACGATCAGATTGCAGTCTCGAAACGTAGTGTTACTGATTTCTTGTATCATGGAACGACAAATGTCCGGAAAATCCTAATTGAAGTCGTTTAATACCTAAGCGTTGGTAAATTATGGTAAATATGGTAATGTATTACGTTACAAGAGTGTTCATTGCAGATTACAAATTTGATAGTTACATTATTTTATTTTCAGTTACAAAGAATGTACTGAGTATTTTGTAAATCAAGAGTTTTGTTGGGTTATGGGTCTCACAGGTTTGTAACTAATATTTTTACAAAATAGTGTCATCAAAGTATTTTTTATCAGCTGGATAAAATGCAATTCAGGCAGGGCTGTGTTGCAAGATAATTGGTTTAAGATAAGATAACCAGGTATCGGTCCCCAATCCCGTAACATTGACTGACCTTGAAATAATGTACAAGTCCCGTAATCGTCACTATTCGAGTAGTAAGTAATTAACGATCTCGAGTTTGCATCACTGTCATGCGATGCGAGAATTTTATTGGCCGTTGGATTAGACATCGTTATCTTTACAGTCCAGTAGGCTTGTGAGTTTCATGACATAAACGTCGAGTAAATTTACTACCGCTCCTTTTAAATGCGAGTATCAAACAGAAGATTGGTTTGTTACCAACCTCACTCAACAACCTGTTTTTTCAATATTTAATGCTTTTAATCGCCAACTGTACGGTCATATTGAAATATATTCTAAGCCTCTTTACTCCGTGATCTTTGTATCGTAGAATTTTACGAGTTGTCCTATTTAAAAGGTATTTGTATCCAACAATTCAATGTCAGTCTTCCTGAGATTATGAATTGTTATTAGATCACCCAATCTTTTTGAATAATATACTCAAACTATCTTCATGTTTCACTAACGTAATATTCTGTACAAGTGTCACCTATGTATGTTTTCCGTTTTAATAGTACAGTAGAACCCCTCATATCCGGCCACCACGGAACCGAGCCCCTGGCCGGATAACGATTCGGCCGGATAAACCAACCTACAGTACACAGCACTTGACGAAACAAAACAATTGTACTGTACTGTACTAACCGCACTGGAAATAATCAACGAACTGTTTACAGGTTAAACCTATTAGCTCAACTGAGGACAACACAGGAAAATGTAAACAAATAGATACACCAAAATAACGCAAGAGTCGTGGGAGACTAGTGCGTGCAACTGCGCGTCTGCAAGCCGTGGTAAATAAATTTCAATATTGGCTTCCGGGAAGTGGCCGGATAAACCGAGGTGCGGTAAAAAAACCGAGGCCGGATATGAGGGGTTTCTACTGTAATATGTATATTCTGTAAATATGTATATTCTAAGGAAAATTAGATTGTAACCCTTGTCCATAAACTTTCTCGGTATGCCACCCAAAAACAGTTGCTTATCAGTTTGACTTAAATTTATCATTAAAATTATGAACATGATTAGGTAAAAAATTTGTGTTGACTCTGAGAATGTAAAATTTAACGTTACACACACAAAAAAATGCCTCTATCTGGTTCGTGGTCCACCTCGCAATAAGATCAGTCACCATTTTTTCCTGGTCGATTGAATCATCCTAATCTTAATAATATTATAAATGCGAAAGTGCCTTTGTTTGTTTGTTTTTCTTTCACGCGTAAATTATTCAACCGACTGTACTGAATTTATGTGGACGTTCTGAGGGTCTCTGATAAGAATATAGACACATCCCTTTGGGCTACGCCCCACTTATCTTTAAAGTAGAGAAACATCTCATCTTGGCCTCTAAGGTTTGGAAATATTAATTTAAACAGCCTGTTACTTATAATCAAAAGTTTTGTGTAAATATTGTTGTATGACAACAATCATGTGCTTATAATTAATTCAACCACTATTTTAATGATTTTTTTATTTATAGTGTGAAAGCATAGAGTAAGCTTGATAGTAACAACACTTCCTTTTTCATCCTTCAGCAATCGCTGCTAAGCACAGAGTAAGAAAATATCTAGATAAGAAAACTAAAGGTTTTAGTAAAAATCTAAGTATCAAGTATTACATATAAAAGACAAAGTTACTATCTAACTTTTACTATAAATAACCCATTTTTATGGGTTTGTAATGTTATAAACTCATCTTAGTTGTTTTTTGACAGAAGTAGACTTCTCAGATCTGTGTATATATATATATATTCTTGGTAGGGAAACAAGGCAAACACAACATTGATGTCGAAAATATAACTCACGAGCCAGAATTGCTCATGCACCTGTAATGCCGTGGGTAACTGCTAGTTAATCTATCTTTTATACATCGGTCTACCTTAGATAGTAGATTACTACAAATGAGACTCACACTTTGTACAATTCACCCGCAACTTGATGCCCGTTGTCATCATGTCCCCCGTGAAATAATACAATGAGTAGGAAACTTAGTAAATTGTAAAGCGTGTTGCGCTGGCGTACGTTTTGTGTGATCGTGCCGTCGCGACAATGTAGCCGACGCGCGTTTCACCTTCTGACCTGAAATCGATAGTGAACAGATTTCAGAAGTGACCCACAAACTACATTCTTCCATAATTGACGTTTTGGAGAGTCGTGGCTACTACTTGACTCTTAGTTGGACTCAAAGCGATAGTTTGTGCTTTGCTACCGGTACCAGAATCAAGCAGAGTGGGGATGCGAGATAATAGCTGACTACATTGGTATAAACACAATTAAACAAACTTGATTATTTGGACAAAATTACCAAGTCCACATTATAGCATAACCGCGCTGTACTATATCTCGCAGTTGGATGCTCGTTGACTGGAAGGACTATATCAACAAAAATCACAAGTTGGAAGCTGCTAACAGGAACTGTTGAGAGCATTTTTGGACTCTCCTTTTTTTGTAACCTTTCCCCTTTGTTCTATCTCCACTCTTCACCCCACGTGCAGCTCTGGAACTCTAACAAGGATGTCATCAGGTGCCTTTCTACGGATGGAAAAACTCATACCTCCACTCTTAACCCCACGTGCAAGATCTGGAAGCTCTGGAACTCCAACAAGGATGTCGTCAGGTGCCTTTCTTTGGATGGAGAAACTCATACCTCCACTCTTCACCCCACGTGCAATATCTGGAAGCTCTGGAATTCTAACAAGGATGTCATCAGGTACCTTTCTTTGGATGGAGAAACTCATATCTCCACTCTTCACCCCACATACAATATCTGGAAGCTCTGGAACTCCAACAAGAATGTCATCAGGTGCCTTTATTCGGATGGTGAAACTCATATCTCCACTCTTCACCCCACGTGCAAGATCTGGAAGCTCTGGAACTATAAATTCACTACGAGTTTAATTTTATAAATTCTATTTCCTATATATATATATATATATATATATATATATATATATATATATATATATATATACGTAGGCTTAGAGGATACTTTATTGCATATTTTTAATTGAAGCAGATGAAAATCCTAACCAGCATTTTGTAATAAATAGCCAACAGAAAAAAACATACAACTTAGCTATGGTGGGAAAGGGTGATTTAATGCGAATGATGAGTTTAGCTCCAGTTCACCTACCGCTTAATGTAGTGTCTGCAATCTGACACTGTCACAGATTTGACTTCTGGAGTCAGTCCGTCCGTCTGAAGAGATCCAAATAATGTTAGCACAAGAAGATGAAAAAAAAACTCTTTGTATTTAAGTCAAAGACAGCAATTATTACAAAGACAAAATTAAGCAATTAAGACAAATTACAAAACTACAATAACATCTGTTGAAATGAGAATAATTTCTTTCTTCATACGGCACATAACGTATTATTTTAGAGTACACAATATTGTGCGAAAACAGGTTTCAGGCTTTCTAGGTCAAATGTGCGAAACTACTAACTCAATATAGTATGTAAATGAGACGACAACCTGTTTTATTGACACTACGTAGTAAGTGTATGACGCGTTATAGAGCTGGCCAATTATAATACTCATTGAGCCTGGTTCTGTATCAGGGGCATATAATATTGCTAACAATATCTCCTGGCGCGGAATCTGATAGTTCTTTAATAATGTTTGATCTCGCCAAGTAACAAACCATACAATTTGTTTTACAATAAATCTGTGAAATGTGAAAACTGTTTGTTTCAATCATAGCTTTTATAAACTAGTTAATATCCGTAACGAATTCTGTACAGATATTATTTTTAAGATAATCGAATTGGTTTACTTTTAATAAGTACCAATACTTGATGTGCAGTGTTGTAGTTTTATTCCTGGAAACATTATCTCTTAGTTTACTGATAACGTAACTGACTAAAAATGATTACTCTTGATACTGGAGTAAAAGTTTAGAAAGGAAATCCAGTTATTGTTTACGTGTTGTACTCTCATTTGGTGATAATCTGCAGGAGGAAAACAATTCGTGTTGATGTACTCGTATATGACGCAAAGTATCGAGTGACCGCTAATTTATATTTATATGAAGTTGTTATTGTCTAATGCCTTTCTTTTTATAAAACGTGTTCCTAACAATTCTAACACTAAATTCATTTATTGTGAATACATAATTTAGTCTATAAAATGGAGTTTGATACTTGAGATTGAAATATCTTCATTTATTTGTATTAAACTATGTATTTAAATTTTAATGTATGTATTTAAATTAATGTATTTGTATTAAATTACACAACTTATTTGACGAATTTGTATCATTTTATTAGGCGTTTTTATTTATAATACTTATTATAATTTTGTTTTACTACTCCTCCGTACTTCAAATTTTATAATAACCATCACTAACTACAACATACATTCCTCACAACGATGATAGAAAAAGTAGTTTCCCCTTATGTTTTAGTTTGGTTTGAATGTTTTTTCCCGCACAGTGCGTTGAATTAATAGGGATTATGGACAAATTACTTTATTAATAATTATTTTTCAGTTTAATACATGATAAAGAATTACGCAAAGTGAAACGTAGGTGTGATTACATCTCGTGTTTTGGTTTGAGTAATCACTATGATTTTCACTACTTGTAACAAGATACAGATACCAGGTACACAAGATACCAGAGGGACAGATTTCCCACGTGTGGGATTTGGGAGGATCGAAACAAAACTCGTCTCGTTAATTCTTTCCCATGTCAATGTTTCATCGGTTGAGTCTGTGTATTTTGCTGTCGATGTAAGAAAAACGAAAACAATTCCAGGACATGTATACATGGTTCAACCGTTATTCATAAAAAATGTACAATTATTTATTTAATTAATTAAATACGGTTAGATTGTGTGGGTGATGCTGGGCTAACATAAATATCCTTGGCCTGCAGATAAACATTGTATCAGGCTATTAACCTCAAAAAGTGACCTACAAGTGTCAGTTAACCGCCGTGATGACGTAACCACTGTATCAGTAACGTCACAAGAGTGTCACCGATTACGATCTACCTGCCTGCGGTCGGTGTCAGATGTCTATTATTGACCGCGTCAGCTTGTGAATCGATACTCCCAAGCATCTGTAGGTCCTGGCGTGAAATCAGCTGTTTCCGTAATCAGCTGTTTGTATTTACCCACGTGTAGAGCCCGCGCCGCTCCGCGACACAGTGAGCGAACGGCCTTGGTTCAGTGATGTTCTCACAAACACGGCCGCGGTTCTCAGACAGTAGCCACGATGCTGACACCGAATCTACCTTCACTTACGCATCTTCTGAGCGTATCAGTGTCGCCTCCTACTCTGACAAGGGATATCTGCTGCAAGATTTGCAAGTTAGTAAGGCAGACCGTTCGTTCCATATGTTTATGAAAACCAGTGTGGTGTGGCTTTATTTGTAGGTAATATTATCTGACTTCACTTTCACATTCATTGGCAGTTGTGGCAGATAGTTTCCAATTTTATCCCATACAGCAATCTGTTATGGAGTACAATAGCACGTGTGTTTTACTACCTCAGCTCATAAAGACACTGCGTTACGTAAGAGGAAAAGGATTGTTACATCACCAACCTGCTACATAATGAACGACCTTGGACTGAGTAGGTTTTGTGGAAATAATAAATATCGCAGTGCTACCATTCTCCGACTGCGCAGTATTGTTTATGAAATAACAAAAAAAATTTCCCTTACTTTACCTAATCTTACCGGTATCAGAAAGAGAATAGAAAGCATTACTGTTTTAGAATAGAAAAGAATAGTAAGCACTTCGTCTCTGAATCAACATGAAGCTTTGAGTCAACCACTGAGAACTGTTCAGAATCTCCAATCCGTTTTATGGACGGTCGTAAAATTACTAATTACATCGATAATTAATACCTGGAACTCCTCACTTCACTCGGAGGGAGTGAAAAACTGAAGTAGTCTCTGCTCTCTCTAGAATTGTTTTGGTCGTAAAATTTATAATTAACTTTTAGAAGATTTATTTTGTGTTTACCTATAATTATTCACATTTCTATTTATTTTCATTTTTTATGTGCACATTGGCACATATAAATGGTATATTTTATAAACTACATTGTTGAAAATTTGTTTTCATTTTATATTATACAATTTATTTCGTAATAAATTTTCTTGACAGAAACATCTTAATCCAAGCATTACATTTTTTTCATAGATTATGGATGGTTTATCTAAATGGAATTCCAGTACAAACAACAATGTTTTACTTTTAATAAAGTTGCCACAATCCTTTTACATGCATACTTTCAATAATTTATACTGCATCCTACCTATAGTGTAAAAATTGAACATTAGACAAACACTATTGGGACTTCAATTTGTCTGATCATCAACTTACACTCTTCTAGGGAAAAAGACATTTCCCATGATATGCTGGAAGAAACTTATTGAAAGCCTTACCAACAAATCTCAAGAGTAACTCAGCCAGTCTCTAAAAACATCCCGAAAAACTGCGGGGTGGTTCATTGACAAATGTTTTTATGCCATTAATGAGTTTTTGTTTAGAGTTTGATATTTTTGTTTGTTTGGATATTATATTAAAGGGGTAAAAAATCTACTTTAAAATTTCCTAAGGAAGATAAGTTAGTTAACATGACTGCTTAATGAGAAGAATACAATCATTAATGTTTTTTTTTCCTTCCTGAGGGAAAAGGACAGTTTGTCCCCGCGCTTAGTCCTAAAAGGACCTTTGCGCCTCCCTTACTTTAATTTTGTGCCCTCAAAGTCCGAGGCTTTTGCAAAAACCAATCAGATTTAAGGGCTCCTGTTCTCTAATGTCCTTGGGGCTGAGGAGATATGCTCCCAGGTATCTTTTCCGAGTTTCTACGATGGCAGGACAATCTAACCAAATGTGCTCTGCTGAATCCTCCTCCTCTCCACAGAGTCTACATTCATTACTCTGGCTAAGGCCTACCTTTATAAGGTGCTTAGAGGGCCATGTCCTGTCAATATTCCTAATATCAGGCTTATTACCTCCTTATTCTGGTCTAGGAGAGCTGTCCACCCTTTAACGTAAGGAGAGATAAACAATTTGGATAGTCTTAATCCTTAGGCTCTATTCCAAAAAATTATTGTGTCTTGTCCTCTTTTCCCAATCTTTGACCAGAGCTTTAATGTTAGAGGAGGCTATCCCACACCATGTCTCAGGCCCCACCATTGTGGATTCCGCTCCCTTTTTGGCGAGGATGTCTGCTTTCTCATTCCCATGAATACCTTCATGACCCGGTACCCAACCGAGTGTTACTCTGTTATTCATTGCCAGCTCTGCTAGAGCATTCTTACATTCCCAGACCGCTTTCGAATCAAACGAACAGGTATCAAGTGCCTTCAGTGCAGCCTGACTATCAGAAAGTATTAGGTATGTTAACCCTTTTGTCCTCATTTGTATGAGTCTTCTGGAACATGAGTCTATTGCCATGATATCTGCCTGAAAAACCGTGGCATGTCTTCCTAGGGGCACAGCCATGTCAACTCCCTGTCCGTGTATTCCGTATCCTGCCCTAGTGTCAAGGCGTGAACCATCAGTGTAAAACTTCAGGACTCCTTTTGTAATTAATCATTAATGTTTTGCACTGATACTGTTCTCTTGTGAAGTGAAATTAGTGAAATGGCCTAATAATCTCAAAAATTCATAATAATAGCATAATTTTTTTACTTATATAATAATTTCGTTTTATATTCTTAATAAAGTTTGGGCAGAATAAACACATATATCCTATTTCTTTACTGTCAATAACATTCTGGAAAAATGGAGTAAAAATTAATTTATATTTGTTGAATTGATGTTTGTCAATAACTCTTTGTTAATATGATGGAGATTCCGTTAGTGTGTCAATGTCACATAGTATCATAATATGTTCTACTTATTCTATAAATGTCTAAATTTCGTTTTTAAATTAAAATTTTTTGTATCAACTAATAAACACCTTATAACTTGGTTTATTTATCACCTACAAACTCTTATTATAACTATTTTGGTTATTCATAGCTTGTTAAAAATATCCCTAAAGTGTTTACCAGGGCTGGTTTGGTCCATTTTTCATGTTCTCTTATTTATGCCATTGAGCATACATTGACTGTTATTTTAATGTGTATTCTGTTGTATACTGTACAATTTATTCAATATTTTCAGTTTTCATATTTGTAAAAACCGATTTAAAACCAATTCAAGCTAGACTGAACTTTCACATTTGAAACCAGAAACAAAGTTCCGTTGGAATGCCCACAAAACTTATCAGCCAGCTGTCATCAGTAAATCTACCAAATGTCATCTGTGTGCCACTTTTTTCTTGTAGCTACGTCAACTTTCACAAATACAAATATTTCCAGCTTCAAAGTTAAATTATAAGGCTGACAAGCTGTTAGCCACAGTTTTGTGGAAATTCTTACTTTCCCCACACCTGTAAATACATTCCTTAATGCATATATATATATGAGGAGAAAATGAATTTCTTTGCAAACCTGCATTTAGCTCATTACTTTCTATTGGAGCAGAGCTGCACAGTCAGGAGAAAAACCTATAAGAGTCCACCTCAAAATTACAATTCTTGATTAATTTAAAAAATTTTTGTGTTAATAAGTGTTTAGATATTTAAATTTTTGATGCACCGGCCATATAAACTTTTCAGTTAAATAATTTATCTACAATACAAGTGAACAGTGTTCTTGCAAATGGAAGGGTAACCAGTTAACTTCCAAAAACTAATAAATAAGCAGCTGGTATATGGTAATGTTGATTTTAGCTCCAATTCACTTTCACCTTAGTGCAGCATCTGATATCTGACTCTGTCACAGACTTGACCCTTGAATCTGGAGTCCACGTCTGTCTGAGTAGATCGAAAGAAAAAAGTAGGTGATGATGATGTTCACAACAAACTCTTAGTACGTTTCAACATCAGAGACTCCTAGATTACAAGATAGATCTGTCTGGTTTACCCATCAGGCATCCAGTGTAATGTAGATGAAGAGGTATTCTCATTGTCTCATCAGGTGCACAATTGAGTACATTATGATGTTTTAGACATGATCCCAAAACACAATGGAGCGACTGAGTTTTCTACACATAACGTAGCTATGGTTGGAGACGTTCTCATTGTCTTATCATATTAGGCAATTGAGTCCATTACAATATTTTAGACATGATACCAAAGCACAATGGAGCAACCGAGTTTTCTACACATGACATAGCTGTGGTTGGAGGAGTTGATTCAATGCGAAGATTGAGTTTAGTTCCATTTAACCTTCCACTTAATGCAGTGTCTGAAATCTGACATCATCACAGGCAAACTTAATTGTGTACTTGATAAGACAATGAGAACACTTCCAACCACAGCTGCGTTATGTGTAGAAAATTCGGTTGCTCCATCGTGCTTTGGTATCATGTCTAAAACATCATAGTGCACTCAATGTTGTGCACCAGATAAGACAATGAGAACACCTCTTCATGTAGATTACACTGGATGCCTGCTGGGTAAACCAGACAGATCTCTATTGTAGTCTAGGAGTCTCTGATGTTGGAACGAAGCTATGAGTTGGTTATGAACATCTTTGTCTCAGACTTTTTTTAAGTTCTATTCAGACAGACATGAACTCCAGATTCCAGGAATCAAATCTGTGACAGTGTCAGATTGCAGATGCTGCAATGAGCGAAAGGTGAAATGAAGCTAAACTCAACATTCACATTGAATCAACCCTTCCCACCATTGCTAAGTTATGTGTAAGTGGTAAAAGTCAGATTTCTTCTGTTTGCGTTCATTGCCATTCTATAGTTATCCATAATAGTCCAGGAGCCAACTACAGGAGCATAAGCTAGGATAAACTACCTGGATTTTCTTAAAATCGATAAAGAAATCTCTAAGAAAAAAACTATTATCAGTCACATTAGCTTTGGAAAGGTTGAAATGGGAGAGTATGAAAAGAGGTTAAAAATATAAAGTGATCATTTTTTTTCTCAGATAATATTTTAACTTAATATAATAACTTTAGTACATTATATTACGTATCCTGTTGTAGGATACGTAAATAAATGTTTAAGAAACATTGCAAGTAACCATATACAGACCCTAAAAATTGTGACGTTCAGTGTCTTTATCCATTTGTGTGAACAGTGATATGACAATTATTTGTGTATCAAACCAGGGTTTTAAGTGTATGAAGCTAGAAAAATATTATATAATAAAAAATAATTGCTTCATAGTTCTAAAATTTGTTTATATCCTCCCATTTAGACCTCTAATACAACTAGCACAGCTGACAATCAATTTCTTTCTTAGGAAATATCCTCTACCAATTTCAAGAAAAAATGGGTTGCATGTTTGTACAATGCAAATTGGCTCTTGGCTCCTAGACTATAAGAATAGTATAAATAATTTGTTTTTAGACAACTTGATTCGTTTTTTAAAATTATCAATAAACCACCAAAATTGTAGTGTCTAAGCTTCCCCATGTAGGGCCAATATAATATTTGTTTTAAGTGTAGAGTTTGGTGTTCTAAATTCTGGATTAGTGATAAAATTAATTGGAGACTCAATCTTGGATAACAGAAATACCATAGCTCCCTGGTGTCCTTGATCCACCAATGCAGAAATTCCTAGCATTACATTCCATTCCCACCTCTTCAAACATTACAATAAATTATTTTTCTCTCACTATTTGCAGAAAAAAGTATTGACACATGCACAATATTCGGGAAATATTCAAACAAAAATTCCCTATAGTTTCTGAAAAATCACATTCCAATTCAAGCAATTTCTTCACTACTTTCAAGACACTTAAGAACATTTAAACATCATGGTTTGATATTTGGTATTTTATCCACAAAACCCATGACATGATTTTCTGACATTGTTATTTGTTTGTTTCCTAATAAACACTATTATACACAGGGTAACTATATGTGTAACAAATTTCATTCAATTACGTCTATTTTGCTAGTTTTTATAACAATTTTCTATTAGTAAATTCATCATAATAGATGAAACATTTGGGTATTTGTTTCTATCCACATAACTATTTGTGAAAACTTCATATGAACTACCTTATTAATGAATGTATAATGTTTAAAATTATCGATCAATTTAATACTAAGTTCAATCAAATAAAGAAAATTTATATTTCTGTTACAGAAACAAAAATACCCAAGGTCTGTTTTCTTCATCGTTGGAAATGAGTTTTGTGAGCGGTTTTCTTACTATGGCATGCGCAGTAAGTATTGTGTTCTTTACTGACTTCATAAATATTGTATTTTACTATTATTGTTTTAAAATAAAGCCTCATTGCCCTACAGGCAAGTGTACTCAAAATATGAAATTCTTATTGTCAGGTGTATATATTCAAGGAACGTTTTCTTTTTATTTGTAATGTATAGGATATATAGATAATATACAGACTTTTACTTTAAGTTAATTTAATTGTGTACAGGTTCAACAATTTTGTTATTTTCTATTTAAAGTATAAGTTCATAATTTACCGCAATTGTAACAATTATACATTTTTTGTATATGATATGAGGTTGAGTGGTAGAGATGACTTGATAGCCCTAACTCCGCCTCTTTATAAAGGCATTTTTCATTTAATTTCATAAGACTTTAAAAACACTGCATAGTGCTCTCGAAGTTGGAAATTTCTCCTCACATCCATTTTAGTGAAGTGACCAAAATGTTATGAAACCTTTTGTAATAAGATTGTTTTATTTCCCTTATACTAATATTTTACCATTTAATCCCTTTATATACAGCTTTCAATGTCTCATCCTGGTGAAAAACTGCCTTATAAGTATATGAACTCCCAATTCCAATTCATCAGCATATACTTCAGCTACAGCCAGGACCGTACTCAGCTTTGACGGGCCCCGGAAAAGATAATCGGCCTGATCCTGTCATGTCCCTCCACCGTGCTTTATCACACCGCTTCACCCCCTCTCACCTCTCCACCCCCCATTATCCTATTGACAACATCTTATTATTTTGTTAGTGATAGTAAGATTCAGTAGTAAGTTACAGTTATTAGCTTGAGCTACCTCAGCTTCAAATAAACGTGTGGTGGGACCCAGCCAGGGCCCCAGCACAATTGTCCCAAAAAACCGGTCTGAGTACGGGCCTGGCTAAAGCACCTATCAGTTGTATCACATGGCACTAATAGGACAGAAGGAGCCTGTAGTATGTGGGGGAAAAAGACGTGTATATAGAGGTGCTTTAGAGATACATAGAGTGTATGTAGAGGTGCTTTAGAGATACATAGAGTGTATGTAGAGGTGCTTTAGAGATACATAGAGTGTATGTAGAGGTGCTTTAGAGATACATAGAGTGTATGTAGAGGTGCTTTAGAGATACATAGAGTGTATGTAAAGACGCATTCATAGACTCTATTTGACAATGTCACCTGTATTTGTGTAGCCTAGAATCTAAGCTCACTCTGCAAGATTTAATTTTTGTAACAATAAAGTTATATTATTGTTATAGATATAATATTCTCTACATTACTAAGCAAGCTGATAAAGAACTTGAAAAAGCAATATGGGGTTGGACTCTGCAGTAATTGCAGTAAGAGCAGTTGGTGATCCTGCTTTGCAGCATGAAACATAGGGTGAGGTTTTTATAGGTCCAAGTCCGCTTGTTGGGTAATATCCTTCAGGAATCTATTACACATATCCTCCTCACGTTAAAGTAAAAGAAAGAAAAAGCACTGTTTTAGTATACCTTTACAATTAAAATAAAACAAAAGTATGCATTAGATTTATAAAGTAGTGTTCCTTGACCACAAATATGCAAATATGTCTTCCATTGTTTTGGGGGTTGAAGGTCTCCTAAACCATATAGGTAGGGTTGCAACTATTTTACATTATGTTTAAACTACATATTTCTTTAAAAAAAATGCTGTAGTACAGTTTTTATGAATTATAAAGAAAAACAAATCATTGAACTGTCACCCAGTATTTACCATAACTTGTGGCAATCGAGGAATTAAGAATTAGGGTTGCCATATTACAATGTGAGAAATAGAGGAGATTTCAGAAAACTTATCTTATCAGCTAGCAGCTAATATTTAATATTTTATTAGTAGTATTTTATTAACTGCAATATAAACTGTTAGTAACAAATGTTACTACCTGTATCTACCACTATTACCCTTTAGCTCATTGATTATTATTTAATAACAATTCAATTTATTTAAGGACATCTAACTTTATAATATTTTATTAGTTTCATCTGCAAGTACATATCGCTCGTTTGTGGTGACTGAACCAGAGGTAGAGCCATGGACTCAAAAAAAAATTGTAGATATTTATAAGAATTTATATATTACAATTAATAATAATATAATAATAATAATTTACATTTGTTCAAGATCTTTATTGGTTTTTAAACACATTCAAACACAATAGACGTCGTTAAGTTACTAAAATATTCTAAACTAAAACTAAAACAAACAATTCAGATTCAACCTACTCAATCTAGCCTACCAGTAAATATATAGATCTACATCATTAATAACAGCAATAACCAAACAACCAACAGAACTATATACATTAACAATAATAAATTAATACCTATTAACATATTTAACATGGATAACATTTTAAAACTCAACAATAACAAAACTGAATAAATAAATATATTGAGAGACAAAATTTAAAAAAATTATTGTTGTGGTATCAAAATGTAAGAATTCATCAACAGAATAAAATATATTAACTTTTAACCAGCACTTCAAAACTGTTTTAAATTTGACTAAAGATACAGATCTAGCACTTAATGGTAACTTATTAAGCAGTTTAATTTACCATTAAGTCTGGTAAGAGTTGTAACAAATGTTTTGTTCTAGTAGGATAATCATGAATATCCTGTCTAGTTGTAAATTTTTCAAGTTGTTCCTTTACACTTATAAGACAGTAGAAAATGTACATATTAGGAATATTCATTATTTTTAGTTCTCTAAAAATTGGAACACAGGTCTCTCTTTTTGAAACATTTTTCATGTTATTTGTTTAGTTATTTTCTTCGTCTCCGATTATAATCACAATTAATTTAGGTTATTGAATATTAAATGTTACAAGAAAACACCAATAATAAGCTTTACAACGTACACTGAATTGCCATCATAGCCAACGTATTGCCCATCATGTCCTCTTAAAATACAGATGACAAAAACAGATATAAAAACAATTCATCTAGGTTTGGTTCCTTTTGTCTTCGATTTGGCGTGGTTCACTCATGTCACTACAGCCAGTGCTAATTAGGTATCCTTAGCGTTCAACAAGATTTTAATATTACAGGTGAAAACTATTCATGTTTCCTGCTGAAATAAAGACAAAGATCAATAATAGACTTTATAGTGTAAAGGTAGAGTGGTTTAACTTGGCAGTTATTACATGATGCAATAAAGCTGCAGACACAATTAGTTCTTGTTATCAAATTAAATTTGAATATAAAATTTCTTTTACAAATTGCATTTTAATCAACAAATTTTAAAAGAGGAGATTTTAGATTTTGCGGAAACTCCCTGGCCCTATATTTTTATCCTTTAAAGCCGGTAACCTCTAGTGATATGTAAACCCTGATTAAGAAGCAAGCTGTTAAGGTTTCTACTCATAACGTTGATTCATGGTGAATGTTGAGTATAGCTCCAGCTGACCTTCCTCTTAGTGCGGAATCTGGAGTCATTTTAATACAACATGTTTACATTGTTTCAACATTATGATGTCAAAATCAAAGTAAAAAGTTGTTTTAAGCTTTTTTGTCACCGGCTTTTTAAGGATCTCTTCAGATGAACATGACTCCAGGGAGGTGAATTTGAACAACGAACTCAACATTCATTGATTTGGTTCGTTCTTATGTTTAAAACCTTTATGTTATTAAACTTTAGGTGGGTCGACTAATTGTTCAAAAATTATTCAGCATAAAATACAAAAATCGGTAGAAAATACCCTGGTTAGTTGTTTTTCTCTATCCTCTTCAACACAATTGAATGTACAAAGTCCATCATGTGTTACGTTGACGATGTATGAGCTTCAAAATGTCTGGTGACTGAGCTTCTAAACTTTTGCCTAAGGAGGGCATAGCACTAATTTTGTAAAAAGCGAACAATTCGATGAATCCTTTCTGAAACCCCTGGATGAAGGTTGAGATAGCCTTAAATTATATTTGGACTCCCAAATAATGTGAAAATATCAATGATGCAAGTCTTATCATACCAAAAGTATAACAATTGTACCTGTACTCAGTCTGTATTGTTATTCACTTATTATAACTATTCCCTGAATAACCACCACAATCTCTTGTTTCAGCCATATTATCCCTGTACCTTGTGGACATGCTCAAGTACACAGAAGGTGACGCGACACTCATCTACCATGCCTTCACGATGTTGTGTTACTTCTTCCCTCTGATCGGCGCCATCATCGCTGATAGTTATCTTGGGAAATTCAGGTAGTATTTTTATTCCAGTAAAATAGTAAAAGTAAAATTATGGATCGGTAGTATCTAGTAAAATCACTTTTTCCATAAACTAATCATTATACCACTCACCATCAATACTATGAAGTTACAAAGAGACTGTATTTTAAACGTAGGTACTATATTTAATTATAAAAACAAAGAGTATTTGAAAAAATAATAGGATTTTGGGCATCAGCCATTGTTCCACTACGATATACATTAGTAAACATGTAAATATAGACAACAGGTACATTAGTGTCAGGTCTGAATTACACCACATTGATTGTATGTATAAACACTGAATTAAAATAGCTTTTCCAGTTTTCACAATGACAAATTTAATTCTTTACTGCAATTTAATTAATTGAGATTGTACAACAAATCTAAAACTGTTAGAAATAATAAGAGTAATGAAAGAATGTTTTGATTACTACTATGCTTTTTGAAAGGTAATCACTGATTGATTTTAAAATATAATGCACAGTCCATTTATCAGCTAACGTAGTTATAAGAAACAAATATTTAAATCTTTTAGTGCTATGCCCAACAATATTTAAGAATCTTTAGAAAAAAAAAATTATTATAAATGCTATACAGTAAGGATCATAAATTAAAATTCAGCTTTAATCCATAAATGTATCAGTGTACCGATATCTGATTCCATATATTTTTGATTTAAACTGAAGGCTAAGTATCAGAGGAAGTATCATTGCAATGATAATCACATCTCAAAGAAAGACTATTTATTTTCAAAGCACAATTTATTGTCCTCTGAGACAACTAGAGTATATCTATATTTCTTCTTAATAATACAAGGAAAAGTTCATACAAAGCTTCACTTGTCCTTGGGCTATGTAAAGAGTGGTTGGCCTTTTATAATTGAGGTCATCGGTTGACAACAGCAGCATACCATACTTTCACATTATATCACATTACATAATTTATGTTTCAGCAATGTTTATTTTTATAAGATTATAGAAATTATGTCAGTAGTTTCCAGTATTACACAAGTAACTTCTTTGATTATTTCAGTTTAGAGCCACAAATAATTAATTATGGTATATAATTAGCTTTCTTATAATGCATGTTATTTTTCATTATTAAATTTACTATAGTTTGATACAGCAAACTAGCAAAAACTGTATAAAATATAGATTTTTGTTTATTAATTTGTGTCCAACTCTCTTATTATTAATATACCAAATTATAACAATAATAACTTAGTCTATAAATATTTGTGTTTTAGCTGTAAAATTTAATGTTGACCCGAATTTATTGGTTTTAGGACAATATTTTACCTGTCTATTGTATATGCTGCTGGAAACATTCTAGTGTCGGCTGCTTCCTCTCCCTTATTCGGCTACGATAACCAACGGTTAGTACCTTCTAGTTTGGTTTAGATAAGCTAACTCCAGAAAAAAATTTAAGCAGGGACATATATAAGTGGGGGAGCTCAGGGACTCAACTTTAAGTTGGGGTTTAGCTTGTTTAGATGAGTATGATAATGAGAAAGTAATTGTGCTTAAAACTATAAGTTCTCAGACAATTTAAGGCCTTTTTAGTAGTCTAGTGTAATCCTCGTACAGTATCAAGAAAAAGTCATGATAGCCGCAATGATTATAAGTAAATGCACAAAAATTAACATGGTGATGATCATACGTGAAGAAGAAAGAATAATTTTATAATTTTAAAATTTTTATAACATTATAGTTTTAAAATAAAGTTTACTGATTGTGAAGAAATACAAAATTATATAATTATATACTTTGAGTAGTATACACTTGATTCTATTGTTCTAGAATCAAGTGTATACTACTCAAAGTATATAATTATATAATTTTGTATTTCTTCACAATCATTAAACTTTATTTTAAAACTATAATGTTATAAAATCTGATCATGCAATGAAACCACAATGAGATAAAATTAAAACCAGTCAATCTATTAAGGTCGAGGCAGCTATATATGTTATGCAGCTGGTGTGGGGTGGTAATGCAGAATTCATATTTATGTTACATAGCTGATCGTTTTGCACTCTAATTTCAGCTCATTTAAAATTAACTGCTACTAAAGATTTTGAAGGATGAGTCAGTATTATATTGTCCTGCCTGAAAAATTTGTTCTAAAATTTTTATGTTTCTCTTGGGATTACACAAAAATTTTGCTATAAACATTTTATAAAATGTTTTCTTATCACAATGTATCATCTGGGTCAACTTTGGTCGAGTAATTTCTGTATACTACATTCCAATAAATTAATGAACTATAGTCACTGATACTGTAATTACAATTACTGATTGTTGATGTTGTATCGTAACTTTGTTCATTTGTCTACATAATAGAAATTCTTGTAAAAATGTTATGTAAAGCAAAATTTAATTCTGATTCACTTTTTATTACAGAAGTTTCAGTCTGTTTGGCCTCCTCCTCATCGCTATAGGAACAGGGGGCATCAAACCGTGTGTCTCTGCTTTCGGTGGCGACCAGTTCACCCTACCTCAGCAGGCCAAGCAGCTGGCACAGTTCTTCAGCATATTCTATTTCTCCATCAACGCAGGCAGTCTCATCTCTACATACATCACTCCCATACTTAGACATGATGTCCATTGTTTTGGAGAAGACACCTGCTTCCCGCTCGCCTTTGGAGTCCCTGCCATTCTCATGGTGGTGTCTTTATGTAAGGCATTCATGGTGTCTAGTCATTACAAGAACATTGCTTGTGTTTACAACAGGAGTTCAGTTAGAGTTATTGAGTTATAAACTCACTTGATAGCAAGAACGTAGTCGGGTAAAACTTTGAGGCTGGGTCAAGACAACTGATATTTTCCCGTAGTGAACATAAAGTAAGGCAAGTGCAGTCAACTGCTCATTTCCCTTTTTGTTCCTTAAAGTTCTTGACTCCCTTCTATGTTGAGAACGATCTTTCAGCAGTACATGTCAGTAATACTGAATTGGGGAGACCCTGATCCCTTGGATCCTCTTACTGGCTACGTCCTTGCTTGGAGCAAACTAGAACTTTTGAATATGAAGTTTTATTTTATAATGGAGTCATGACCCTAAGACAATACCTTAAATGATTTTTCAATTTTTCAAATTGATATACTTTTCTGTATCAGATACATTATGTATAATAATCATTGTAAACTTGTAAACACAATTAAAATTATTTAATTTTGTGAGAAAAAAATCCAATTTTGCATTTGAGTTCAATAAACACTAAAAGTTTTTAATGTATGTGGAAATTAATACACTTGCATTGCAATTGCATGATTTAGATTGAATATTTCAAACCAAATTCAATTAATGGTTGAAAAGTTATTTCCATTCCTATATATGCCCTCAAGACTTTCTCTATATTTTAAAAACATTACCATAAGTAAAAATTAAAATTTAACATTATTGCATTTTTCTCTTTTAAATAGTGAATGGTTAAAAATAATTGTTCAATATTACAAAATTTTGTATTTTCAGTACTGTTCTTGGCTGGCAAGAAGCTGTACATTTGTAAGGAGCCCCAAGGCAACATCATAGTCGAAGTATCCAAATGCATATCTGTAAGTATTACATTATGGCCCACTTTGTTTAACATAATTAAGTTTCAATTTGTATACATTTTATTATTATTTTCCTGTATGCCTATGCTGTATTTTGACAACACTGATAGAAACTATTTATTTGAATTAATTATTTTGGCACAAACTAGCAATCTGTAAGGAGCAGGTAAATACATAAAATATGTACAACCTCATTAATTGTACTGTATATATTTGTTGTATACATCATATACAACAATTTGTTCTGTTATTGTGTGTTTTATTTAAATAATACACAAATAGAAATACAAAATTTATGGTGTTAATCATTAAAACAAAATAAATAAATAATCTGGATTGATTCAGCCTATTTCAGTATACAGCTGGTTGAAGCTGGTTAAAAATGGCATTTAGCTATCTAGGTACAGCTTTGTGATATTATTATGTTATATTCTGTTCACATGAAAGTTTTTTAATCAAAATAATGCCATATGTTGCTGCAATGACAATCTTCTTTCCTTGTTCAATTAGTTTGGTAGTGTAATTGGGTTGTAACTGTAATAATTTATTGTTCTGTAACATACACTTCCAGCATGCACTGGTAGTGAGCTTCAAATCCAAAGAGAAGAAGGAACACTGGTTGGACCATGCTGCTGACAAATTCGACAAAACTCTCATCTCACACACCAAGGCAGTGCTTCAAGTCTTGTTCTTGTTTATACCGCTGCCCCTCTTCTGGGCACTTTTTGACCAACAGGTATCATATTTTTACTTTACTGAATCAGTAGCATATATAGAAAATTATTTTGGAGGGAGGGGATTAACTCACTGGTGGCTTAGAAAGAATAAAATATCCTCCTCAAATTGGGGTTTGGGAAATCTTTCCCCAGGAAATTGTTAAGCTCATAAATGTTTGTAGGTTACAGCAAACTACTGAGTGCAGTATTAATGTTTGTCCTTCAAAAGTTTGGAGGCTTTCTATATGCCTGTTAACTGATTACTTCTAGATCATATTAAGCCCCAAGTACTGATAGCTACCTTGATTGTAGCACCATTATAACAATGTTAAACCTTGTGTACTTTTATGACCTTATTTTTAGTCATAGAAATGTGGAAAATGTCTCATTTCATAGATATAACTAACATGTATCCAAATGCTTTAAAATTGTATGTATGTTCATAAGCTAATTATAAAAACATTACCTTTGTACTTCATTATTTAATTACTAAAATATTACAAACTTTATAAGAAAAACTGAAAATAATTTGTATGTTTATTAATTACGTTTTTAAAATGAGACATCTCACATAATGCTATGATCAAAAATAAGGTCATAAAAGTACAAGAAATTTAACATTGTTCTTACAGAGAAAAATGTATGAAGTTCTAATTGGATTAAATTAGGTGATTTTATCACTTGTGAAAAATTATGATTTTGGCTTGGACTAAGTACGTAGGTACATAATTCTTGGTGTTGATCAAGGCCAACTGATGTTATTTGCAATCTACAAACATCATTGGTACAGATTAATAGGTTTGAGAGATTATAACTGCACGTTAGTTTAGATACAGAAATAAACAAATTTTATTTTCATTAACCAATTTAATTAATGCATTTGATTTTATATAATAAAATAAAATTTAATAAAACAGAACAATAGAAATTTTATAACCTCACATCTTATTTCATTGTTATAATATTGCCCCAATGTGGCAAGATGCTGTATTTGTTTGATTGTGTTGAATGATAGTTACTGAATACTCACCGTAATAAGTAATAAATTTTAATACCAAATTTCAAAAATACTCAAATGAGATACAATCTGGAGATTTTATTTTACAATTTTCGGTTATCTAAGAATTACTATTTTACCATTTTTGTATTCTTATGATTTGAATTTTATTTTATGTTATGCTATTTTTAAATACCTTTTATGTATAAAATGTTGACTACTATACTGTTGTATTAGGGTTCCAGATGGACCTTCCAAGCCACTCGTATGGACGGCAGCCTCGGATGGTTCACCATCAAGCCCGACCAGATGCAGGTCATCAACCCCTTCCTGATCCTCGCATTCATCCCACTGTTTGACTCCTTCATCTACCCCAGCCTCGCCAAGTGCAAACTCCTGGTGCGACCTCTTCAGCGACTCTCGGCAGGAGGGCTTCTGGCAGCAGTGGCCTTCATCATTTCGGCACTTCTGGAAGTCAGACTAGAAGTAATGTCATTTCATAACAAAAATTATTTAAAAAAATTTTTTTTTGTATACAGAAGATTACAAAGAGAGAGTTTCTTGCAGGCCACGTACGCTGTGCTGCCAGATGTTGGCCAGGCTCAACTGAGAGTATTCAACGGTCTTGAATGTGATGTGCACATGACCTCAACTCTGACCTCCGTGTCAGGGAACATCAACGCTCTGAACGCCCTCCAGATCACTGACATCTCCATGCAAAACTCAGCAGACTACCCACTCAACTTTACCACGACCCCCGATTGCTCACAGTTCCCCAGCCAGATGTTCACAGGAACTGTTTCACTGCAAGAGAAACAGGTAATGTAATGAAAATAATTTGTATAAAACTTGAGGATTTGGGAAATGATACCTATTTGTCCAGAAGTGGGGATCAAATTTGCATTGCAAAGTACATAACCTAGTTTTTTTGTGAAATCAATGAAGAAATGTCCGCTTCGAAAGAAACTGACTGTCAGCCACGCTAGTTTAGAAGTTAAAATGGCAAGGTAACGAAAGGGTTATAAGTATCAAACAATAAATATCTTTACAGATTGTATATTTTTGCTGAACACATTTAAAACCGTACATTAAGCATGTAAATAAATGTTAAATCAGTGCATAGCAATAATATAAAACCAAATATTTCGCTCAAAAATGTTTACTGTCACATCACTTTATCTTGTTAACTGATACTGATATTTCTTTATTGAGGTGCTTTACATGGTTGCAAGTGTAAAGCTAAAAAAGTATTTATCATTTCGTACTTACAACCCTTTCAATACCCTTTTTCCCTCTACCAAAAATAGTACTGCTGACATAATTTCTCCCTTAGAGAATTTTTTTTTAATGAATTTTACGAAAATTTAGTATGTTTGCTTGTACAACTAAAATTGGCTTTTGGCTCAGAGAATATGGAATAAGACCCAAACGCAATAGTTATCTCCCCTCATGAGCAAATATGACTACTTGACTAGTTCTAAACGTTTTATTTGTTTGATAAGTGAAAAAAGTTTTCAGAATCCTTCACACCCTTTAGAGAAAAGAGTTTATAAAATTGCACATTTTCTTTTGCAATGTTCATAAAATAGTATTTTCGGTTTCCTTTTCACACTACCAGGCCTCTAGTGACTGTCAACAGGTATTTTCATCAAACTGTAGGATTATTGACTCTGGGTAGTAACGCTACTTTTGTTTAATAGTCTTTCATACAGATATGATGGTCTTGAGTATTTCAATCATATTATAATGATGATAATTCTGTACGATCATATTTTATAACACAATATGCGAGCACCATTGTAGATCAGTAGTTTTATTATAACAGATGTTAGTTGCTTTCATCTCTCAACAGCAGGCCTGTACTCTTTTAGCAGTATTAAAAAAATGAAAGCTTGACAGAATAGTTAGCTGAAGCATTAGCTAACTACTCAAATATAAAAATACAAACAAATACAACACATTATACAAAATACAACAAACAACAACAAAATTAATAAATAATTAAACTAATTAAATTAAATTAAAAATGAAAAAAATAAATTAATAATAATAATTAAAATAAATAACTTAAAAAACTAACTAACTAATTAACTAATGTTTTAATTATTATTAATTTAATAATTTAAATTAATTTAATTTATAATTTGTTTGGGGGGTTTATGTACAAATTATTAAACGTTGTTATGTATTAAGTTATAGGGATAGTGGGTGTAAATCTAATATTAGTTCTGAACTTGATTACCTACAACTGAATTAATTATGTATTTGATATAATTTGAAATATTACATCATGATTATTATTGTATGTGTATGTTAAACTTTACATCCATTGCAAGTCTAATTTATTCTTTTAGTCTGTGTCCATTTTCCTTTCATCATCTTCTGGTGTCCTCGCCGTATCTCAAGTTCCTGGCTTCGACATGATTCAAAAACCTGACAATGGAAATCCACAAATAAGGTAAGGTTTTGAAAAGAAATAACCTATTAAAAGTTACTCTCAAGGCATTTCTATTTTACTGTATGACTTTTCTTAAGGGACATTCTCATTTGCAACAGAACTGTCAAAACATAAACTGTTTGAAATATTATTGCAAAATGAATCGTGATTGTGATTGTGAGTTGTCAACATAATAATGAGCCACTACCACTGGCCTTGGCTAACGTTTACATGTCTCCTTTCTCACAATAATAAAAATTAAATACTGTTGATGACATTCTTTTAAAGTACAATTTCATAATCCAGTACACATGTTTGTTTTATTCCAAAACTTTTAAACTGCCATACAGAAATTATATTTATTTGGTTATCATAATTAATTTACAATTTCCAATGCTGTTCTCAATTGTATGCAGATTAAACAATACAGTATTGGCTTATAAGTTTTATCACAGATCAATGAGCATGATAATTTCTGCAGTTCTAACCCAATTTTAATTTCAATTCATTTCAAAATCTTGTTATATGCATAAAGCCTGAAGTATCATCATACAAATGGTTAAAGTTATTCTACTTAACTATTGCCTTAACTAACGGTATAATATTTATAAATTACAAACTTGTTCACAATCAATATAACAGATTTTATGGAGTATTGTACATAATTTTAATTTTAATGAATTATACTATATAAGTTTGTTTTAAATGTCAAAAAGGGCTTCCATTGAATAAAAAGCTCTTTTTTACACGTATATTTTTAATTGAGCTTTAAATTTTTTTATTATTTGCAGAAGGTATCATTGCAGGAGGTAACTTATTACAACATTTACTCTGTATATGAGGGTTTTTTTTGCAGTAATACAGACTCTATATAATGAGTTTCTTGCAGTAGTACAGACTCTGTTTATGAGGGTTTCTTGCAATAGTATAGACTCTGTGTGTGAGAGTTGTTTGCAATAGTACATGCTTTGTATATGAGGGTTTCTTGAAGTACTACAGACTCCGGTTATGAGGATTTCTTGCAGTAGTACAGACTCCGTTATGAGGGTTTCTTACAGTAGTAGACACTGTTTATGAGGGTTTCTTGCAATAGTATAGACTCTGTGTGTGAGAGTTGTTAGCAATAGTACATGCTTTTTATATGAGGGTTTCTTGAAGTAGTACAGACTCCGTTATGAGGGTTTCTTACAGTAGTAGACACTGTTTATGAGGGTTTCTTGCAGTAATACAGACTTATGATTTTTGCATAACAATATCATTTAAAAGTTAGTGACATAAATATAAAACTATTATCTTTACATCCAATGGGATGAAAAGATAATCATCAAACCTTTCAATAATATTGAAATATATATAATGATAATATATATATATATATATATATATATATATATATATATATATATTAATGATAATATATAATCATAATATATCCTTATATTGTAATGATAATAATAATCTAATCTTAAGAATAAAATTCCACAATAAGTTCCACACAGCCCTGATACATTTATTGATTGCATAATGGTCAAAAGTCATAATGCATAAAAGTCATTGTCTGTGTTATTATTTTAGCTTGAGTTTGAGGAAGTAGATAATATAAATACTTTGTATTGTCTTTAAACTTACATACTTTAGAATCAAGAAGTTGTGTTTATTATGGTATTGATTGTGGAGAAATGTTATACTGCAAACAACAATATTCATATAATTCTATGACTACATTTAAGTTTTATCGACTAATATGTCTTGTTTGTTTATTTAGAGTTCTGTACAATTTGGCAACATTTCAAAGTGATCTTATGTTCTCCCAAAATGGATACAAACAAAATATAACATTGGATAAAAGCAGAACTTCTACACCATTAGTGTCTATAGGAAAAACTGGAACGTAAGTTGTATATTTTATTATAAATTAATTCGACTATTTTATTCTGGTAGTTCTTCAATAAATATAAATATTATATTTAATAAATAATTTACTTGGAAACAATTTAAATTGTTTAGTTTCTTAATTCCTCATTTAGTTTAAAAATATATAATATCCTTCAATGTCATTTATGGGTACTGTAGTACACTAATAGTTCCTATATTTAGTCATACTTACATAATTAGTGAAACACAATTTTATATATTCTGATGGATGATGACAGGTACCCACTAAATTAACATGTTCACGACGACGGCTTGTTTCTGGACTTTTTTTATTTGCTGTCAAATTCTTCAATAATAATGGCGAAAAACCATAATTGTTGTTTTTACATTAAACGTCTAAGTATGATGAGAAATTTATATAGGCTTCGCAATATTGCACAAAAAATTTATTTCAATATGTTTTTTCAATGTCTCTCCGTTTACCCCAAGGGGTACCTTAAAAATTAAGCAATCCTGCGCCCAACGAAGTACACAATTGTCTAAGGTATTTATTTAAACGCAGGATCACACTTAACAAACCACCAAGACAGGCAAACAATAAAAACGCAGTAAGGAAATGCATAGCAACATGTATCCCATCGGGCGCTCGATCGCTTTACGAAAGCCTGGTAGTTGTTATGCGACTGTAGTTGTGAAAGGTCATGTGTACCCAATGGGGTAAACGTCGTTGAGAACATGTTCTATTGTGTTGACAATGTTATAAACTGATGTAATTGTCTATGTTTAGGTTTGTTGCCACACTTGGTAACTCACAAGTGAAAGCTGATATTGAGTTGGGCTCTTCAGGCGTCTACACACTTATCCTAGAGGGCAATAATAATTCCACTGTAAGTACAAATTCTTCCACTGCCACATTCCTCATCTTTTCCATTTGTATACTGTAATGACATTCTTTGTTTCTTACACATAATATAGCTATAGTGAGGAAGGGTTGATTCAATGTGAATATTGAGTTTAGCTCCATTTAACCTTTTCGCTTAGTACAGCACCTGAAATCTGACACTGTCACAGACAAGACTCCTAGAATCTGGAGTTATATTCGTCTGATGAGATCCAAAAAAAAGGAGGAAAGTGAACTAGTGCTAAACTCAACATTCGTGTTGAATTGAATCAACCCTTCCCACTGTAGGTATGTTATGTGTAGAAAACTCGGTTGCTCCACAGTGATTAGAGATTGTATCTAAAACATCATAGTGCACTCAATTGTGCACCTTATGAGACACCTAGATTACACTATATTTTGTAGTCTAGGAGTCCCTGATGTCAAAACGATGTAAAGAAGATGTCATTTTGAGCTTCTTCGTCACCGATTTTTTTAATCTCTTCAGATGAACGAACATGACTTCAGATTCCATGAGTCAAGTCTGTGACAACATCAGATTTCATATGCTGAAGTAAAAGAAAGGTGAACTGGAGATAAACTCAATATTCACATTCTTTTGTTTGTCTCACTTTGGCAAAACACCCATCAAATGTCCAGTTTCTTTATTTGATTTTTGTACGGGCACCATATACGTGGGTGGCATTACTAGCAATTGACTTTTTAAGTTTCAATAAAGTTTATTAATGGAGATAAGCAAAAATATATTGCTATAGGCACAAGTCAACACACAAGTAAAATAATGAGGATTAGTACCTCAGACAATCAAGTTACGCAAGAAATCAAATACATTTCAAAGTCATAGTTCAATAATTCTTCCAGAGTAAAATATTTTATCTTATAACCATTTAGAATCATTTCTTAAAATTAACTATGTCCAATATTTTAAAATAGTTTGGTAACTTATTAAATAGTTACTTATTAAACTGTTGGTAAGTGTGGCTTTTTAAAGTACATGTCACTTTCACACGAGGCATGACTAGATTTGCTTTGAATTTGGAGTTGTGGTGTTCTATTCAAATTCAGCAATATTACATCTCACATGAACTAAATTGCTAAAAATATTCATTGAAAGTAGTTACACCTTTGTACTTCTTAAAACTAGGTTTACAGGATACTCTTGGAACCAAGTTATCAATTAATCTTAATGCCTTTTTCTGTCATAAAAACACTTTACGACTAAGGGTGGCATTCCTCCAAATTCTAATTCTGTACATAATCACAGAATGGAATAGTTGGTTTTATGACAATGAAAACAAAAAATATATTAACACATTAAAATATCCGAAAAATTGTCCAATAATTTTAAATTTATTGGACGATTGTGTATTTTCTTTTACTGCAATGATTTGTTTTCTAATTAGAAGAGCTCCTTCTTTAACAAAAAATATATATACAGTATTTGAAAAATATTTGGAGAGGGATCATGACCCATGACCCTGTGACCCCCTCCCACCCTAAATACGCCACTGTTTGAAACAAATAGAACAAAATTCTAAGTGTTTGTACATGACATACTGAAAGATTATTTACTGTAAGTGGATTGAACTACACATTGGTACAATGAACAAATATAATTTTATTTATTTATTAAGTGAAACAGAAGTAAAACATATACAGAACGACAACAACATTATAAGAATACAAACACGTAGTATGAATATTATAGTACAACCATATGACAACCGTGTATATTTTTAGATGGGGACTTTAGTGACAGTGACTCCTCCTAACAGTGTGCATATGCTCTGGTTGCTGCCTCAGTACATCATCATCACCGCAGCAGAAATTATGTTCTCCATCACCGGCCTCGAGTTCTCCTTCACTCAGGTACAATGTCACAAAACTTTCTACTTTGAACCATCCCAGCTAGACTGAATAATTCAGACACTACTTTTGATATCCTACAGTGTTGATTTCATTTTAATCCTCCCGAAACACATTAAAACTTTTCAGATTCAAATGTTTTGACTTATTGAAATATTGAATTGGCAGAACAGCTGGTGAAGTGCTCACCAGTATAGAATATGAAGCATGGGTGTTAGGACCTTTCCGGACAGACCTTTTATATTGCAAAGTAGTGTACTATCTAATTTTGTGAACAACACCATCCGAAATATGCTGTGCAACTGTAGTTTTGTAAACAACTGCCACACCTGAGTATACCCTGGTTTTCATATTACCAGCAGCTTTATTTTCGTCATATCAGCTGTTATATTGTGTTACTTTGTGTTTTATTGTGTTAAGAAATGTCTGAAGATAGCTGTCCAGAAGGTGGTGCAATCTTGTGGACAATACTCAAACTACTTAGACTTTGTATCATACATGAGTTTGGGAATGGTTACGTTAATATTTTATGAGATGTTTATCCATAGATAGTGTTGTGATAGTGGTAATATGTTGTAATTTTTTTACAAATTGACATTATCTGAGATGTTTCCAAACATTGTTAATTGTTTACTCTTCTATTCATTAAACTTTAACCAACTTGTATTATGTCAAAAACTCCTAAAAATATGAAAAATACTCTGTGTTGGGGGTCTCAGTGTGTAACTAAGCCCGGCGCTCAGATGTCACCACAAATCCAGAAATGAGGCAGTTAAGGAGTTAATTTAGAATGGTGTACATTTCAAAGTCTGTATATGATAATAAATACATGTTATTATTATAAATGTTTACACGATAATATTCATCAATATTAAAAATTACAATACTGAGAATCACTTATGAATATTATAACGTTTTAAATGCTAAGTTACATTTACTAGTGAGGTGTATTGCGATTTTAAAACTCAATATTGTGAAATTAAACTGTCATAAATGCAAGATTTAATAACAAATAAAATACAAATTTTATCCAAACAAAATTCACCTTTGGTATTTTATGGGAGCATAAAAATTCCTAAAGTTTTGTCATATCCACCTTGTTATATCCACCTTTAACAATTGTTAAACTTGTATCTAAAAAGGTTTTTTTAAACAGATCATCGTTGTAAAATATTGACTTGTTGTTCTCAGGCTCCTGTATCAATGAAGTCACTCATCTCGGCTGCATGGCTACTGACTGTGTCTTTTGGGAATCTGATTGTTGTCATTATTTCCGAAGCAAAATTCTTCCAGAGCCAAGTAAGTACAAAAAAACTTAAACCGAATTTTCAATAGACAATTTGGTTTTTCATTTCACAGTTTTTTTGTCAAAATATAGAATTCCATTCATACAAAATGTATTTTTATAATACAGTATTTTAATTCTTCTATGTTTTTATTTTTTATTCAAGAAATGATAAGTTGGAATTTGACTTACAAAATTTTGTTGAGATAAAGCCCCATTTTTTTGCAAATAATAAATCAATTTTATAACATAAAAAGAAACACATAAAGAGAACAATTGTAGATTGATTGCCTTGGGAAAAGATCCCCTATATTAACTGGAAGTATAGTTCTAAATATAGTTTCACGTGAAAATAGTAAAAACTCAAATAAAAATACAACTAGGAACACAAAAAAAAATAACTAGTGACAGAACTTAGACACTCCATCTGTAAGTGATATCACACAAGATTTCACCACTTTAGACTTAGATTTAGACTTTGAAGAGGCAAGAGATTATAACCATCCTAGAGTCAGGCAGGGAAGGATACTGGAAAGGCTCATTCTCAAAATCAAACACATGCTGTGAACTTCATCCCCATAGAACAAGCTGGATTTAGACCATAGGAACGAAGCTGCTACGACCCACTAATGTCTCAAAGAACACATCAAGAATAGATTCCAAAACAAGGATAAAATAAGAGTTGCTGTTTTTATTGACCTGTCCTCGGCATATAACACATTGTGGAGATGATATTGAAGCCTTAATGTATTATAACCTATAAGAAAACAGCATCCGTTCTTTTAAAGTGTGGCCTATTGTCATGCACTTAAGTCTCAAGGGCCACACCTCGGAAGTAAACATTAGGCCGTCTAATTTATGATTCAGTTCCGAAGTTCAACAAACCGCTGAAAACAACCGATCAGGTCCTCCTGGGGAAATTTACCACTTTTATCCAGACTACCAAAGATGGCATAGCGCTTCCTTGCAATTGCAGGACAGTCTAAGAGCAGGTGTTCAGCAGTTTCCTCCTACCCATTACACATTCTACAGAGCAGATTCTCCTGGAGAATGCCGACTCTGTGAAACTGCTCCCTCAGGTGACGATGTCATGTAATTAGACCCATAACCTGAGAAAACACTGATTTACTTGAGGAGGAAGGAAGACGATTGTGCCTATCCATGCCTGGATGCACTCTCCACATTCTCTCTTGTTGAGTGTGAATCCACTTTGAGACAGCCCCAAAGGATTCCTATAGATACCACAGAATGGTTGAGACCTCGTCATGCTGGACACTGAGTCCAAGTTGGCCAGGGCATCAGCTCTTTCGTTCTCAGAGACCCACTCAGGACCAGGAACCCAATAAACAATCACATTGTTGTTTCTCCCAAAGGAAAAAACCACGATAGTGATCTGAGACAAGTTTGGAGTTGAACACATCCGAGTTCAATGTCTCTAATGCTGCCTGGCTTGTGAAAATGCTAATTGTCTTACTCCTATACTGCAAACAAATATTTTCATGAGCACATTCCATAATTGCTTTGACTTCTGCCTGACAAACTGTAGGATAAGGACCCATAGGGACTGCTAGCTTCTTGCATGCTCTCATTTTCACATTCCCATCGCCTGTGCCACTTTTTGTTTTAAATCCATCAGCCTTCTTGGGGAGTGTCACAATCCTAAAAGACTTAGGCCGATTCAGGTTTATATCTCCCCTTCTTCGGTATAAACATCACCCTGGATACTCTCCAGGATAGAGGAATGTACCTGAGGGCCACAGAGACCTAACAGCCTGTACAGCCTGGGAAGGAGAATATCCAACACCCGCTGTAAGCAAACCGATCTTACTCTGTCTCCCCCAGCTTGTATTCTTAAACAGCATCCCTACTTAATCCCTTCACAGTTTTTGACACAATATACGTTCATAGCAATTTCATAGAAGTGTACTACTGACCTAACATTCCACACTGTTATATTGTTCTTGGTTTATTCTGTTGTATGCAGTAATATAGCACAAGAAGCATTTCTAAGATAACCGAGCATTGCACAAGTAGTTCTAATGTTTTCTACTAGATATTACCACTTCCTTGGTCCTCTGCATGAGTTTTTTTGTACCTTGGTGAGTTTGTGTAGTCGCATAGTGCAGATAGCTACTGCATGTTGTAAAATGTCACACATCCTGGAGTATTTTATGGATTTATTTCTAATATTAAATGTACCATGGAAATATCCAACACACAAATAGCTGATTGGTTTTGTTTGTGTGATAATGACATGGAGATGGATAGTGAAATTGACTTAGCGGAGATATAAAAAATAACACAAATTTGATAAAAGACATTACAAATACATTTGTAGCGTAAAACAATTATTTATCTAAACTCTATAATCCTCTACAAAAAACAGTAAGAAATTCAGCAAAACAACATAAGTGTAGGTACAAAATAAGGGGTTCATAACATGTGATTTGGAACAGGTTATTTACGGTTATCTGAATCGCCAAGAAAGTTGTAGGAATACATTAATCATTAAAGGATAGATCCTCAGGGATCCCTGTTGGCTCCACTACTGTTCAATATATACATGTTAGACTTACCTAAAGCAACATCCAGTAGTTCATCTATGCTCATGACATTACTCTGACTAACCACTCTGAAGAGTTCTATGTGACTGAAAGAATCTTGGAAGAAGATCTCAAAGAAATTAATGAGATTTTTGATACGTGGAGACTCAAACCTAACATTAACAAACCCCAAGTTACCTCTTATCTATTCACATCTTTGTGCCAATTTGGTTTCTTTAGCTTAACTACTTTTTAAAATAACAACGGCTAAACGAGTCATTTATTGACCCATGTTTATGAAATGTTTTGTTTGAAATGATGAATACTAACACCCATAGAAGTTTGTTTGTAACACCCTTTTCTGAACACACTGTATATATTAATGTAATGAAAAGTAACTAAAACCCTTTTATATAATAATAAAATAAATTAAAATTAAAATTTGGATTTTAAAATCTGTTTATAAAATCCAAAGTTTAATACCAACATTTACACAATCTCACTAAAAAATTATTTTATTTTCCAATTCATAATTTAACCTTGTTTTAAAGAAGTCCAATGTACATGGTCATAAAGGTGTTTAATAAAATCCCAAATTCTTTCAAAAATATACCTGAGAAAAGTTATCATGAAGCTATCAAAGAACTGCTTTTAGAAAAAGCCTACTATAGTGTTACTGATATGTTAGTTGATAATTTTAATTAAACCCCAATGTATAAACTTAAATTATTGTAAATGTGTTATGCCATCCTGTTTTGTTTGTTTATGTCCATATAATATAAACAAATAAATTTTAATATCTAACACACACATTATAAAATTAATCATAATTTTTTAATTTGAACACTGTAATTATGACAATGCACCAATTTGTGATTACTTTGTAACATCTATATAGGGCTGTTACGTGCAAGTAAATCATTTCAATTTGAGTCATTACTTTAAGATATGATTCCTAAGTTTTTCCACTAGAGCTAGTGCTGCACCATCTGCCATCAATAATTATCTAATTATTTACTAAGTTTTAACTAGAATGGTCAAAAACAACTGTGTCGGATGACTTTGTGTAGTTTTTAACTTATAAACTGACATTTTAAATTAACTTACCCTGAATAACATACAAAATTCTCTTCAACAAATACTTAAATCAGTATATATGAACAATAGAATGTTGATTTTACTGTCCAAAGTAAACTTTACATTCACGACAAATTTTTATGCATAAAACAGGTATGTTTATATGTAAAAGGAACAGTATTTATGTTTTTGCATATTACTAATTTGCTTTAACAATATACTCTAAATAACTGTGTATGATTCAATTGATTTTCATTAATGATTGTTTAGTGTATTTTTTCAGAACACTGTAAAATGGAAAAAAATGTAACGATTAAGTTGTTTTTTAACAGGGTTGCTACAGGAGTCCAATAATGAAATTCCCTGACTTTTCCCTGATTTCCAGACCAAATTTTTCATTTTTCCCTGACTTTTTTCGACGCAATCCCCAGGGTTTTTGGCAATTAATGGGTGGAAAAAAGCGGTGTTGAGGCTAACAGGGAGGCAAATTTAAAAAAGCAGAAAATGAAGTGAACACAGTTACATACAAAAAGTGACTTAAATGATTTTTACAACACAGAAGTAAAATACTTAAGAACACTGCACCATAAGTAATTAGTAGCACATAGAAATTACAGAGTTTATTTGTGTAAAGGGAATTTATATTTTTTCCCTGACCAACGTCGAAATTCACTGACTTTTCCCTGATTTCCAGTCCTGTATTTTTTTCCCTGACTTTTCCCTGATTTCCCTGACCTGTAGCATCTCTGTTTAATCTATTCTTCTACTTTGGAGTTTATAAAATTTTCAAGAATATTTTTAAAAATGATTTATTTTCCTCAGGTGTGGGAGTTTCTACTGTTTGCAGTTCTCATGGTTATCGATATGATCATTTTCATCATCATCGCCTGCAGATACCAGTACTACAACCCATCTGACTCAGAGACTGAGAACGTTACTAAGAATAGTTCTTAATCTTTATAGCATTCAACTGGAAAAAGCTGTGATTTTAGCTGTATTTTATAATTTAAGAAACTTAAAGATTAAGAACTGTTGTATTTGGTAAATACGTTATTTTGTCTCTTATCGTGTTTTAATTTATTGAAAAGTTTATTTGTATGTTTTAATTGTTTACACTGTTTACTTAAGGAATAAAACTGTATTTATAATATTGCATGTACTGTATTATTATATCGCCCAATTTATATTCAACTTTCATAGTATCTGTATTACAAAACAAAGCTTGTAAATTACCGTCAACACAATCATATTTTAGTGGAATGTCAATAGGGGTTTAGGACCGATAAGAATATTTCAGACGTTGTCTGTTATATTTGTATAAACAAAGAAATTGATCTTGCTGTATCAGATGGAATGAGAATCTTTTTAATTTTTCTTGACTTATCAAGAAAGCGTTTTGTAGTGTAGATAGAAATAAAATAATTTCAAAACTATCAGCCATAAGTGTAAAGAGCAATGCTCTTGCATGGTTCAGGATTTTGTGGATAGATGGCAGAATGTGTCTATTGAGGTGAATGGTGATGTGCTTTTTGTAAAATATGATGTAGTTGAAGGAAGTACTCTTGGTTTCATATTACATTAATAACATTTCAAAACTATCAGCCATAGGTGTGAAGAGCAATGCTCTTGCATGGTTCAGGAGTTTGTGGATAGATGGCAGAATGTGTCTATTGAGTGAATGGTGATGTGCTTTTTGTAAAATATGATGTAGTTGAAGGAAGTACTCTTGGTTTCATATTACATTAATAACATTTCAAAACTATCAGCCATAGGTGTGAAGAGCAATGCTCTTGCATGGTTCAGGATTTTGTGGATAGATGGCAGAATGTGTCTATTGAGGTGAATGGTGATGTGCTTTTTGTAAAATATGATGTAGTTGAAGGAAGTACTCTTGGTTTCATATTACATTAATAACATTTTCAAAACTATCAGCCATAGGTGTAAAGAGCAATGCTCTTGCATGGTTCAGGATTTTGTGGATAGATGGCAGAATGTGTCTATTGAGGTGAATGGTGATGTGCTTTTTGTAAAATATGATGTAGTTGAAGGAAGTACTCTTGGTTTCATATTACATTAATAACATTTCAAAACTATCAGCCATAGGTGTAAAGAGCAATGCTCTTGCATGGTTCAGGAGTTTGTGGATAGATGGCAGAATGTGTCTATTGAGGTGAATGGTGATGTGCTATTGTAAAATATGATGTAGTTGAAGGAGAAGTACTCTTGGTTTCATATTACATTAATAACATTTCAAAACTATCAGCCATAGGTGTAAAGAGCAATGCTCTTGCATGGTTTCAGGATTTTGTGGATAGATGGCAGAATGTGTCTATTGAGGTGAATGGTGATGTGCTTTTTGTAAAATATGATGTAGTTGAAGGAAGTACTCTTGGTTTCATATTACATTAATAACATTTCAAAACTATCAGCCATAGGTGTAAAGAGCAATGCTCTTGCATGGTTCAGGAGTTTGTGGATAGATGGCAGAATGTGTCTATTGAGGTGAATGGTGATGTGCTTTTTGTAAAATATGATGTAGTTGAAGGAAGTACTCTTGGTTTCATATTACATTAATAACATTTCAAAACTATCAGCCATAGGTGTAAAGAGCAATGCTCTTGCATGGTTCAGGAGTTTGTGGATAGATGGCAGAATGTGTCTATTGAGGTGAATGGTGATGTGTTTTTTGTAAAATATGATGTAGTTGAAGGAAGTACTCTTGGTTTCATATTTACATTAATAACATTTCAAAACTGCATATTTATAGTAATTCATTTCTTTTTGCTGATGATACTATAATTATTATTAAAGGTAAATCTTAGCGGGACGTTAAAAATAAATCTTTAGTTGACTTCATGACAATTAAAAGTGGATGGACCAGAATGTTTATCACTTACCGTTTCAAAAACTAAATTTAGGCCTATTTTTCTATAGAATATTTTTTTTAATTTGGTAAATTTTTAATTAACATGGTGGATCTTATTTTAACCTTAAAATTTTGTGAAAACTGAATTTATGTTACTGAAGTTATTGGTGACAGCAATTCTTAACTGAACGAAAACAAAATTATTAGGTTACATTAATAGAATAAAAATCATTTTATTTACACGATCTGAATTTTAAAATGTAGGGTGACACACATACTTAAAAAACCTTTAATACCACAAGTGCTAAATGTCACAACCGTAACGCATTAGTAAGAAGCATTATTAAAGCATCAATTCATCATATTGTTATGTTATTTCAATTTATATTTTTAGCATATCAAATTAAAGAAAAAGAGTTGTTTTACTTAGAAACATAACAAACTGTTATGTTGTCAATCCAGCAAAATCATACAGCATACAACTATCATCAGAAAGTGGTGTATACACCTTCAATCAATATTAAATTGTGCTTATTCTATATATAATACATTTTTAAATCTTAACACATGTGTTCATTGACTGAACAAAAAAGAGAATACAAACGTTTCATTTTACTTTCAGTTAAAGATTTTTAAGTCTGCATGTTACTGAAATTATGATGAATGTTAATATTTTTTAGTATTATTTTGTTCTTCCTTAAAAGACATAAGACAATATGTTAATAAATATTTACAATTTCATTTGTTGTAACCATAGAGACAGAACAGCATTTTAGGAAAAATGACCAGCAGTTCAAGGATTAATCAATCGATCAGTCTTTATTTACATAGACATAAAGTACAGTTGTGCGTCAAATATTGAGAGTTAAAAATATAGTTACATTCAGAGTAAAAGAGACAGAAAATAACATTGTTATTGAGATAATAGTTTGTAACAGCCAGCAGTAGTTGTTTCTTCTTAGTTCATCAATGGCTTCTCCAGTTTAGAAATTCCTGAATGTTGTAGACGAATGATACGTCTAGGAGCCAGTCGAACATTTTTGAAGTGAGGTTTACTAGTACTCTCTAGAGTCAAACTTTTTAAGAGCTCTAATTACCTTCTTTTATTATAGTAATATTTCTGAAATTCTGGTATAGTTAACATATAAAACTAAAGCATATCAAAAAACTTATTGAAAAAGGCAATCAGAGAGTCACATAAGAGACTATGTGGTTCTTATGTAGTTTAATAGTACAATATCTTTAAGTATACCTACTCAAAACAAATAACTCAAGAGAGTATTGTTTTAGACAATCAAATTATGTTGCCCACAACAAATTTTCATTCAGATTGAAACCCAGAAATTTAACTGTGTCTGAAAAGCCTTCATCCAATGAACCAAAATTATGCCTAAGAGTAAATAACAATATTGTTTTGTCCTCATTTAGCAAAGAACCATTTGCTGCGCTAACACTTCCAGATCTTGTAAACTTTAACTGACATTAAAAATATCTCTTTTTCACAACTGTTTTTCAATTAAAATGTTATAAAAGTAATCCTACACACTACTCCAGATAAAAATTCATAAACCTAAAATTTTTAATTTAAGTTTACACATAAGCCATTTAAGGCCCATGTATGCTCTCTTCCATTAAATTTTCTTAACTATACAGTAATTAGATAGCAAATTAAATCTAATGATAAATACTGTTTTTTTTTTTCAATTTTAATAATTCTCTTAATTTTGATGTATGGATTTAATTCTTTTGTGATACAGATTTTTTCTATTATTAGATTTTAAGTTCTCTCATGTTAACTATTCAGAATTATTGTACCATCATTTGTTATCCAAATGCTTAAGTTTTCTCTTCTTTTATATAAAATATTTACTTTTGTATGCTCAGTTATATATTTTGTGGAAATAAGTGTGATTTCGATTTGATATGCAAGATGGCAATTACAGAAAAGGCAACATACAAAGAGCAAACAATGCTGCTTTCACTGTCAGCTGAATCACGATTAACTATGAAAAATGGTAATGACATGCAATCAGTCTAACATGCAGTAGTGCAGTGCTAGTTTTGCAACAAAACTGTTCTCACAATCTACAAAGAAAATTACAACCAAGTTATCATGTTCGTCAGCTATTATAGGTAACATGCAGTTGCACAGGTACATACAATGTGAGCAGTAACTTTGACATAACAAAAGCAGAATAACAAATGCACTTAACCTATAACAATACAATACAGCAACATGACAGCCGGTGGTGACTATAATGCAGTAACAGGATCATCGACAAACACATAACAATAAGCGCAGTACAAGAAGAGAGTATAAGAAAAATATACAATAAAAATGACAATAGAAATCCAAACTTTTGAAGCTAATACTAATATGAAACGTGACAATGACAAAAATAACTACACATGCTTTGAATTGCAAACATATTTGCCACTGCATGCCCTAAACTTTACTCACATGCAACCATTTTCAATCAGCAATGTGATGGAAAGGACAAACTAGATGTCATCACCAACTTGAGACAGAAGCAGATTACGGACTCTCCTATTGAAGTCCAGAAAACTCCCACGGGAGAAAAAAATCGAGCCCCGAGGCCACGTCGATCCCCAGTTTCATCATCCTTGGAAGAGAAGAATGGTGTAGGTTTACTGTGCCATGGTCTCTCCTGAAAAATAGGTCATAAGACCCCGTCCGACTAGGAATTCACAACTCAATCAGCAAGACCAGCTTAGGACCTCTGATGTTTCCACTCAATAGTCTGTATAAAAAGCAAAAGTCAGTTACTTCATGACGAGTCTCAGAGAGAGTCCAATCCCAACCAAGAGGCTTATCTCAGCAACTGAAGTATCCAAAAAAAAGGAAAACCGAGCCCAACACCAAAAATTCTACAGAATCTCCGCTGCATTGCCTCCAACTTTTCGCAATGACTCCTGAGGAAAGATGCACACACTATACTACAATATTCCAGGCGTGCCGTACAAGGAACTTGTAAATCAGAACCAGAGTTCTGATGCTAAAAGTATGCCCATGCCGGAATAAGGATCCCATTAATCTGCTGGCCTTATTGCACAAGTTATTGATATGTGGCTCAGGAGATGTCATGGGCTGAAGGCCAAGATCAAAAATGGCCAAGCAACACTCCAAAGTTTTCACAGTCAAAGAAGTAATTGTGTAAGATAAGATGAGATGTCTAGTAAAAATACAAGGACCTTACAATTGGAGATATTACAGGATATCGCATTAGCTTCAATTCGCTCAGCCACAGGATCAAGAGCCGCTTGAAGACCATAGTCCTCAAGAAATGCCACTTCCATAAAATGTTTAGTGCCGTCGCAAAAAACACCAGAACTGACCAGACTAAGTCGTTGATGTAGAAAAGAAATGGACCCAGTAAGATCTCTGGGGAACAACAGATGAACCCAAGAATGCGTAAAGTGAAATGTCTCCGTAGTTTCCAGGGTATCGCTAGATTGAAGATGAGGATGGCTGATCTTGTCAAAGACTTTGGCATTGTCTAAATGGGCAACGCTCACTTGCTTCCCCCTTCAAATGCAGAAAAAATATAACTCTGCAATGAGAGTAGTTGGTTGGTTGTTGTGATTTGTTCTGGCCGGAATTTGTGCTCCTCATACATAAAGAATCTGCTTAAATGCTGGAGCAAGAAAGTCCCAGCACAAGTCCCTCGAAGAGCTTTGACAGAAGCGAGAGAATGGCAATTGGCCTGCAAAGATGTTACAATGCCACCAATATCTTTAGACTTGGGAACAGGAACCAGATATTCCTGACCTACATCTTGTCATTTTTTATCAGAAGAAACAAGGCCTAGACCAATGATTTTGTAAAGGCAGCCACATTCTGGTATCTCTTCATTGGTTAAATACAAAACAAATCAAGAGAATAGTGATTTTGTAATGAGAAAGTTAAATTTCAAACCAAAAATAAGAGTCTTAATCGGTTAGCAACAAAATGCCTTCTAAGTCAAAACTTTTGTTAACCCTTTCAGGGCCAGGACCAAATATGAGATGTTGCAAAATTTTTTTCACATATCATATCCCCTCTGACTAGTCTAAAAAAGTGCCAGGCTAAAATTGGCGATTTTGCAGTCTCTAAGATTAAAATTTATAACTTTTCATAACAATTAGAGAATGACCTAAAAGTTGCACCAAATTACTCGTATAGATATATACTATCAACAAGAAATATGTAGATGTAGTTTTTAAGTAATTTAAAATTAAAAAAAAAAATAGTGTTTTAATTAGATTACATTAAAAAATTTTTATTTTTTTTTTTATTTTTTTGTAAATAATTAAAAAAGAAAAATAATTTTACCATGGAAGCTATTTTATTATATTGTACATTTATAAAGGAACAACCATACAAAAATTTTGTGTTATTTCTCTCATAAATAAATTTTTCATGACACATTTTGTATAAATTACGCATAATTGCACTTCGCAACAAGTGATACAGCAACTGACTCTTACACTGCAAGAAAACTTAAAATAAATATTTACATTATGGATGTACCGGTAAACAGATGATTGTAGGATCCATAAACATTTTCAATACAGTTAAAAACACTATTTACCAAGAAATATTTACACAATTTTATTTGAAATTTTATTTACACTTTTTTTATTTACAAATATGCTACTTACAATTTTACTCCCGTGAGATCGCAAATTGTCAGTCATTGTAACTACTACACACAATAGCTAAGCACGTTAACTACTAACAGTACTAATATTTACAACCACAAAATAAAATAATAAAGGAGAATCCAGCATACAATAGTACGATTACACTAAAGCATATAAAGAATTAACAACAATAGATCGAGTCAGCTGATAATGTCACGTGGACAATTACGAAATAAAAAATGCATAGACCTCCAAAATAAAAAAATTGATATTCATATTAATTATCTACAAATATACCAGGGAATAAAAAAACATAAAAACTTTAATCATTTGACGTCGTATTTATTTAAGAAAACGACGAATGTCAAGGCGGCAATATATTGCCGCCTGGCGCTTTTCGCGTATATCACACGACGGCAATATATTTGCCGCCTGGCACTTTTCAGACGCGATCTGTGGCGGCAATATATTGCCGCCTGGCCCGGAAAGGGTTAAATCCAGAAATGTCAACACACTACAGACTATTTTTAACTTCCTGGCAAACCTCATCTCCGAGTTCAACTAATTACCTGATAACTTTTAACACCTGTGAATTAGCGCTGGACTGAAGCTCCTTGCTAGCTGAAAATGAGGATCTCCATCTTGTTATTGTTTATCAATAAAAAATCTACATCTACAACACTTGTAAATTTTTCGAGGATTGACACATAATGTTTCTAGTAATTCAACATTGGTTACATTCATTCATGTACATTCAAAACAAATGAAGAGGGTAGTGATTTATTAATGAAAGAATTCAAAAAAGACTAGTCACTCTTTCGTATCTCAAATGGTTAAGCGATAAAACTTTTGTTAAATTAAGGACGTAAACACACTACAATCTATATTTAACTTCCTGACAAACCTTATATCCGAATTCAATTAATTAACTGGTAACTTTTACCCCCAAATTGGCTAACACTAGTGAAATGGGAGGCCCAGCGAGTCGAAGTTGAGTACATAACCTATAATTTGTTAATTTTTATCAGAAAGAGCTACAATGATTCTGTGAGGCCTACAATGTTGTTTATGGTATCCCCTCATTGGTTAACAATAGACTAAGATCAACTCCATAATGTTGGTAAAAATAGATACTGAGTGAAATGTTTTACTTGTTATTTTTATGAATGGTTACCAGGTGGTCAGTAAAATAATAAAACTTCCATATTATCGTTTTAACATTATTCTGCCTTATGACTGGTTAAGACACTCTGGCTCGGCTAGGAATTGTTTCTCCGTTCAGAGTTCTAAGTAGATGCTGTAATAAATGAGGTGGTGTCCTATTATAATTTATTCCAAAGTATAATTAATTTATTAATCTACAACACCAATGTAAACTTGAGTTGTTTCAACCTCGACATTCTTTCCAAGTGATTGTTGAAGCACTAATTACACACTACCACTATAAACAATTACCACTTGAATACAAAACAGAAACACAAAGCAGAGAACGATCAGCTGTGCACACCAATGACATTAGACGTTATACAAGGCCTTGTACGATATCTGATTGGTCAAAGACATTACACAAAGGACAGGTTGCACAAAGCTTAAAGCAATCACAAGTCAACACTCAACCTAAGATTGGTGGAAGATATAATGTCTAAAAGTAAGACTAAAGTTAACATAATAAATCAATAATGTTATTAATTTTCTTTTTGGTGGGCCGATGGCCGAGCTTTCAAGGGCGTCAGACTTCGGATCCAAGTTAGAGATAGCCCAGGTTAAAATCTTGTCTTTGACAATAGCACTTTTTTACTGTATATCTCGCCCTTATTCTGTTTGATAAGAACCTTGCATAAGCCATTACCCCTTGAGGACGGCCAGAATAAGTCTTACAAGGGGATCGGCCTCTCCTTAAAAATATTGTGTAATATGTTTACTTCATCAACTTAACATTTTTTTTCACACACATTTATAACTTTTCTCATTGATTTGGTTCATATTTTAAAACATTCTGATGAAAAATAAGTTAAAAATATAGTTAGTTGGCACTTTACTCATCACGAAACGATTCCTTGATAAAGACCACGGCTTAAAGCAGAAAAGGGGAAGGTTTTGACACAAAAATAAAAAAAACAACAAAATGTTACAAAGAAATATAATCTGTCATTCAGTACAGTATAATCTTAGATCTACATACAGACAGACTGGTAAATTTTAAATTGAATACAATATATACAATATTTTACACAGGATAGGAGCTTTGATTAGGAAGAGGCAACCCCCTTCGTTGGTCTCTTCTGATATAATGCACTATTATTCTAATATGCATAATGGCATTTAAAAACTTATCTGATAAAAAAATTACACAATAAATAATATATATTTAGTAAGGAATGCAACAAATCAAAAATAATAATACACACATTTTATTATAAAAAAAGTATTGTATTTAACTATGAACTATTTATATGAAAAAAGACAGGATAGCAATAGATTTTAAATGCAGGAAATAAAAATACAATAAAACCACGTTTGAGTAATGATTATTGTAAAATTATTATCCAACAAATATAAACAAACTAAATATTCATGAAATATTTTGATGTTGATAATACATTTCAGAAAATAATAACATTTTTAAATAGTGTTTTTGAATTCATTAAATACTTCCTTTGAAGAATACATTCATACATTATTGTACATTTTGATAGAAATGTTTATCACCAAGAAAAGTTTTGGTGTATAATAATTTACATTAAAAATATAAAATTAACAAGAACTAAAATTGTATTTAAGTTTCAAATACCTCAATGTATTTATGCATACAACTAAACAAATCATTCACTCCATTTGACACATTAATTTTATTTGTGTAAATCAGGTGTTAATAACAAATAGGCTATTACAAATTAACTAATTTAAAAACATTTTAGAAAAATATTAAACTCTGCCAATCCAAGTTGGGTAGTCAGTTACAGAGTTTGTGACGGCGGTACACATTCATTATTGCTTCTTTTTTCAAATATATACGAGTAACATATAACAGTTATAAGAGATAAAATGTCCGACCAGACATCTCAAAAATGAATGTAGGAATCTTAAGAAATTAATATTGAAATGAAACTGATATGGTTTGTTGGCTTTTATTGTTAATCTCATCCTTTACTTTTGACATATGAAGATTAGAATTTTGCTAATTGAACTAAACATTTATAAACATAGTGTTTTACCTCTAATTGGCAAAAAATTAGTGAAAGAATTTCTACTTCCCTATTATTTTTATACCAAACACAAAGCAAAAATGGGTAGTATAAATCAACAGAACTACAGTTATTCTCAATCTTCACAAATTTTTTTAATTTTACACTGAAAATGTGTTTGGGCTAAAGTTATTTTATGCCAAATGAAGCTAAGGTTTTAATACCTTTTTTTAGTTTTGTGGGTGAGAACAGAATTAATAGTGAGTACTACGTAGTAGTGTAGTAGTGTGTACGAACAATCAACCATGATATTTCACATGTTTTGTAAAACATTGATTTTTGGCAGAGTATAAGAATACCTGCCGTTATAGAGTGATGTTTATCGCTGCAATACGGTAAGTTGGTTTCACTGGGAGCTGAACTCATTATAATAGTAACCATAACATATTTTTTAAATTTATACTGTGAATTCTATATTAGTGTTTTTATTAAGAATCCATTAAATTTAATTAACACTAAATCACTGAGCAAATCATAACAACTAAAAACTGTTTTAATTTTAAATAAAGTTTCTGAATTTCCTACATCAGTCTATTATTGGTGTAACAGCTTCTAACATCTTCAGTTTTATCACAAAAAATATTTTTTAGACCAAATCTGATTGTTTTCAAATACATATGATGCAACACTAAAGGAAAGCATGGGAGCAGTTTACTCAAAAACAGAATTATGCTTATTAATTTGACGATTTTAAATCAATTAAATTGTGATAATTTTGATAACCTCTGACAGAATACAAAAAAATACGTGATTGAGATTCCACAGGTTTTTTACTAATGTTTAATATCAGTTTACAACTTTAATATTGAAAGTTCTAATGTATAAAAACCACCAAACCAATATAGCAGCTTTATTAAAGATATTCAAAATGTATTAAAACTAAAAAGTCCGTCCATAAACACTAAAAATAACAATATACGCTTACAATCACAAACAAGAGCTGTTACATACAAAATGGCATTTTTCACGCCTTAAATTTATTTTACAAATAATTTGTGAGCAAAAATATACAAAAACTACAACACTGTAAAACATATAAATTTTTATTATATAAAATATGGTAATTATCGTACTAAGTAAATTATTTTACTAATTAATTTATAGGAGAACATATAAATTTAAACACAACATTATCAGAAAATAAATATTTTAATATTCAACATGTTTAGATTAAAAGTAAACAGTAACGTGAATATACAGCTTTTTAAATCTAAAATATAGTGAAATAATTTATATAACAGGTTATTATTACTGAAAACATGTTGCATGTAAATAAAGGCTGCGACATAATTCCTCCCTATTTCTTAATAGTAAACAACAGAATATTACAATGATATCAATATTAACAATATTAATTCTACAGCACATCCCCCAAGAGTTGTGTGCGTTAGTACTCTATACATTAAGTCTGCCTTCATCACAGTCATAATCTAATCTGGGAAATTTAATTGTCTACAAAAAATAAACAAAACTAGAACTAATTGTTACATATTTTTCGGCAATTAAAAAAGTTACTTTTACTAATAGTATTGTAAACATTTTTTCAAATTTTAATACCATAAAATTTCATACATTTACATTAAATACCTAAATCTTATAAGTTAATCATTACAAAACATTTTGTTTTAGAGAGACTAATACATGTAAATAATTAAATATGTTAAGATTTGTCTCCCTATATTTTAATTTCTTGTGTCTCTTTTATGCCACACGTTTTCATGCATACGGCCACTATTAAATAATTACATCTTGTCTTTTAAACGTATAATTAAAATTAGTTTTGTAAGCAGAAATAAATAATTTGCTATTAATTTATATATTTTTAATTTTACCAGTAAAATATCAATTTTATTCAACAGCCCATCTGACTAATCGATAGATTTTATTTATTTCATTTGTTTTTAAATGGGATCATTTATGTTTGTTACGATACGAAAATATTACAGCATTGCCTACTGGAAATATATGATTATGAAATTTCACTTCTAAAAATAGCCTACAGAAATAGAATTTTGGAGAAAGGAGTGATTTTATATATAGGAAAACGTGCAACATCCTGTGCACGATAGCCTATCATAACCGGCAGGAATCTACCAATACCCCAAAAGTAAGCTAGTCGACTGACATCAGTACGGTTAGGGTGTATAAACTGGCAGTGCCAGTAGCACATTTTGCCTTAACTGATTTCAAATAATAACTAAAATTTCCTGAAAATGCCAATAAAAATCATAATTTTAACCCCCACTCCTCTCCTCTCTTCTGATTCACACAGTGTGGATCTTAAAACAATAACAAATATTAATCTCTTCTAAAACCAATAATTACGTTATTTGTTAGTCATATAGTACTCAATATTTTAACAATTCCATGACAAATAAATTTACTATTTCTGGCTAAATTTATAATAATATAAGACATTTTCTTATAAAACTGATTAGCACAATGCTTAAAAATTTTAAAAATCAGAAACTTAACCAAGTCATAATTTAAAAAATATTAACAATACTGGCAATACATGTGTTTTATACTGATATAATGCCTTCAATAAATAATAAAAAAATAAATATTATAGCACCAAATTTAAGGGCATTTTTAAGGACTTTTCAACATAATTTCCTTTTTTCAAAATGATTGCTAAAGGTTTTGCCATACCAATCAAAAATGAAATGTGGTTCTGATCGGTAAAGAAGGCAAGGCAAAAGCCAGATTTCAATAACCAATTATTGAACAAAATTAACTATGGTTATCTAACTCCTACAGGGTAACAAGTGACCTCTATACATTTTAATTTGAACTATTGTATTAAACTCTTAACAAATAAGTTTGGACTTTAAAACCTCTAAGAAGGTAAAAAATTACCTTAAACGTTTGTACAGCCACAATTATTTAATTTCATCTCAACACCATCACAGATAAAAAGTTAAACACGCATCAGCAGACTTAATGTAAGTGTACCTGACTAGAGGGGGGCGTAAGTTCGGGATGGCAGAGGCTATTCTTCTTGCGGCGGTGGAGTCTCATCCTCTCTCTTCATGTCCTCGATCGGAGCAGTGGATGGTGGAGACTGCACGATAGGTTCGGAGCCGCGCGGGCCTCCTTCTCCAGAGACGAGATGTGACGGCACATGAGGGGACGGCGCATGACCTGCTTTGTACGCTTTCTCGCCTTTCCGCCACAGTGTGATTTCCTGTTGTGTTACATAAAGTTTGTCAGCCTATCAGTTTTGTTCAGTAAATTAAAAATGTATTCCAATACCTGATTAAGGCAATGTTTCAAACCACATTTGGCTACAGTGGTGTATAAAGAAATTTATTTCGGAGAGGGCCTTGGTGGTTTAGGAGGTAAAAAACACCCTAAAAAAGGTTCAGTAATCTTCCACCAGGTAATTAATGAACTTTAAGACCTCAAGTTCTAGCTTAAAAAAATACTACTGGATACAATTTTAATCTTTGTTTTTTAAATTTTTGGGGGATTCAGACCACCAAAACTGTGAAAGACAAACTTTAAATTTCTTACATTATTCCATGATTTCAGTGCAAAATTCCCATTATATAGGTTTTGAGCAATGCTAACAGAATAATAGTCACAGTAAAAATTATTTCTTGATTGTTTTTAATTTTTGCAACACAAACTTTTTTAAATTTCTAAATTTTTTGGTACAAATCCCTAATTTCTAAAATTTGTTAAACATATCAACAACTACATAAAAATTAAACCAAATATAAGTAGATATCAATCTGTAATTAACATTTTAGTTGCCACAGCGACAAAATAGCATGAGCTGTTCAACAGTACACACAGAAGCTATCTATCGTATTTTCGTCATTCTTAAACTATGAAAAACTGTATATTTTATATGTATATCTAAAATCAAAGTAATAAATTATTGTATTTTTGTAAATATTTGAGTTGAAGTTTGACATTATGCACATTAGTAATGCCAATGTTTTTTTTTTTTAACGCCTGTCTGTTGTACTGTGCGTATGAAAAGGCATAGATAACCAAATTCACAAAGTACGGTTGTTTTGTAAATAATTGGAATTTCACATCTAAAGCAGCTATGGTGTGAAGGGCTGATTCGATGTAAATGATGAATTTAGCTCCAGTTCACCTTCCTCTTACGTGCAGCATCTGGAATCTGATGCTATTGCAGGCTTTACTCCTGAAATCTGGAGTCATGTTTGTCTGAAGGGATCCAAAAATAATCAGTGGCGAAGAATAAAGATGCTCAAAATGAACTCCCTTCCCTCCATTGTTTCAAAATCAGACACCTAGACTAAAAAAATAGTGCAATCTAGGTGAAGAGGTATTCTAATTGTCTCATAAGGTGCACAATTGAGCACACTATGATGCTGAATTTTGTTTTGGGTGTCTCTGATGTAGAAACTGATGCGGGGGTTCGTTTTGAATGTCTTCATTCTTCGCCACCGACTATTTTTGGATCCCTTCAGACAAACATGACTCCAGATTTCAGGAGTCAAGTCTGCAACAGCATCAGATATCAGATGCTGCATACTGCACGTAAGAGAAAGATGAAGCTGGAGCTAAATTCAACATTTACAATTGCAATTTGTAATTACTATGACTATGTTGATGCATTATCGCACATAAGCTGCTTCTATAGGATGTCTGCAAGTTAGCTTGTAAACAAACATACTATCACTAGTTCTTTTTTTTGTTTACCTTGTAGTTAGTTTGTGTAGCTGTATAAATACATTCTCTACAACATATATATATATATATATATATATATATATATATATATATATATATATGTATGCTATACCTTAATACTTTTTTATTATTGATAGATGGGGTTTAAAATTTGTTTTCAAGCATTTTAAGTTTAAAATACACTTTTATAAGTAAAACAAATATATGCCAGTATTTTTGCAGATTAAATGCATATGTTCTGGAATCTCCAATTTTATAATCTATCAAATGAAAGTAGAAATGTGTTATTGGGCAGTCTGTTTTAAGAATGGCAAAAATTGTTTTGATAAAGATTTTATTTTTATCAAACGGAGGCCAAAAAAGCTAGGATTTAAAATTTAATCAGCAATACATTTTTTTTAACTCGAAATAAGAACATTCTGGATTTCACCACTCAATATTCTAGATGATGAAAAATGTTTGACTCTCAGTTATGAGTAGAGAGCTATAGTAAACTATTAATTTAAAGCGGACATATTACTATTACAATCAGATCAGAAAAATCACCTGCTGCTTGAAATAGCGACGATCTTCCTCATCCATTAGCACCAAATTAAGAAAGTATTTGACTGAGAACTTCTTGTTAATGTCCCGCATTGTTGGTGTCAAATCGTATCCTGCCAGAAACACTCGTATTGGAATGCTCTCCCCACGCACTGGTGCTCCGTCCATTATCTCGTATTTGGCGATTGTTTCGTTCTCCGTGAATGTATGAGGCCCTACAACATTTTACAGGTCAATGTAAGCGTATTCAGTAGAAAATCAATAGAGCACTTAATTACACCTTGTTTTATTCAAACTTAAAAAACTATAATACTTTTGCTTTACAGGTTTTATACAATACACTTTATGTTATTTTACAATACTTAGCTATAAGACAGCACACGATAACAACTAATAATAAATATTCAGATATCGCTGATGAGAGATTATCAATAATGAAAGGAAATCAAAGGACTCAGAGATAGTCTGACAGTTGAACATCAACAGTACTGCAGCTCATGATATAAAATAAATCTCAGAATATTTGTTTAAGCTTTTTGTAACAATAGTTGAAGATACTTTGATCAATAACAATTCTCACAGAACTTCAGTGAACAGCCAAGAGAGTGATATGATACAAGTACTCAATGAGTTTTCAAATAGTAACACCAAGAGGTACTGAAAGTATTTTTTTCAAAGATACCCAAAACATCAACTGAAGTAGATGAAATCAATTCTAAAATATTAAAGTTCTGCAGAAATAAAGTTCCTGTACCAATTGTTAGTATTATAAATAAATCCCTACCTTAAGGTATATTTACTAAAGAACTTAAAAACTCTTAAGTTTACCCATTGCACAAACATGGTAATAAAAACTAAGTACAGAATTTCAGGCCTATCCCTTTAAACCCTACAGGGTCAAAAATTATAGAAAGAATTATACTGACATGTACCATACAGCTTCTGTAAATAAATCACAATTTACCTGAGAGGCAACATGTTTTACATCTATAAGATAAGATACACTAATGCCCTTGCAGATACGGTCGAACACCTCATAGACAACCTTGAGAAAGAAAAGACTGTCTGCAGTTCCTAGACCTGAACAAAGCTTTGATGTCCTGATCACAGATTAATACTATCAAAACTTAGCTCTTTAGGCATCTAGGGGAGAGCACTAAAGTGGTTTCAAAGCTACTTGAAGTGAAAAAATAATGTTGTAGAGATCAAAGAAGTTTCTGAAGGAGGTATTAAAGTTAGATAATCTAAAGCCTATGGAGATTAAAAGAAGTATTCCTCGAGGATCTGTTTTGGGGTCAGAACTGTTAGTACTTTTTATTCAAGACATTCAAGAGCACTTAGGAGAGTGTTGCTATCTAGTATCATATGAGGATGACACAGTCCTCGTTATCTTATCATTTCAGACACTGGAAATTGGCACATACACATCAATAAATAGACCTCAGCAATATTGCCTCAACAATAATTTGGTCTTTTAGGCATCCAAAACAAAAAGCATTATATGGTGAAGACATCAAGATGATGTATCTTTACAATGATATCTGGAATGAGTTATTTCTACAAAATATTTGGATGTAACAATTGACAGTTGTCTCTCATGGAATCAACATTTAGATGTATTGTATTCAAAACTCAGTAAGTAGAGTATTTCTTTTTTAAAGAGTCTCAAACTCATTAGCACTCTATAAGCTACTAGTATAGCTTACTTTGCGCTATCTGAAACACATATTCCCTATGGAATAGCTATTTGGGGGGGAGGAGTGTTATCCCATCACCAACCTCCAGCGAATGCTAGTTTTGCTTAAGTGTGCATTGCGAATCATGGCTAGTTTAAATTCTCAAGACAGTTGTAGAGGATTGTACATCTACTAACCGTACTAAATGTTAATAATAACAGTGGATTACTACACTCAATAAGTATTATTTTGAACACAAGCTTTTTATACAAATTTAAAATAAAATGAGTGTTTACCTGACCCAGTTGTTTCTCTCTTGATAATAGCTATCTCCATGTGTTTGATCTTTATCCGAACTAATAAGAAGTATATTTTACCAACAATGACATCTTTCAGGTGATATCTGCAACAGATATTTATCCTCAATTGTAAATGGTATAAAAATTGGCTGCTGCTATACATAATAAAAGCTTTAGACATACACATTTCACATTGAAATAGCAATACACTTTATAATCAAAAAAATTAACCAAAAGTTACAAAATAAAAAATTCCTACTGTAACAAATATTTTTAAGAAGAAGGTAAAACCTGTGGTGGCTGACAAAATGGGATTTGTGTAATGCAACATTCAAAAGCAACATTAGTTTTTATCTCGGAAAAACATTCTGAAATTGTATAATGTGCTTTCCAATAAATAACCTTTCAAGTAATTTGTTTATTCTATATGTGGTATTAACCTTTATTACTATATTCAATTTACTATTTTACATGTCACATAAATTCAGATATAAAAATGGATATTTTCTTTATTCTGTTAAATAAATCTGATTAAATACATATGTTGTTTCATACAGACTACATGCTATAAATATGTATAAAACCCAAGTGAAGGAAGAAGCTAACATGCAAAATTTCAGTGAGAAATCATAGCATTTAAAAGAATTTTGACAACCTCAAAAAATAAAATTTTTCAGACTCTTTTGCTGTTTTAATGCCACCAATCATATTGAAATTCAATAACCTATTATCAATAATAATAAAAAATAAGAGTTTTCATTACTAGGAGCAAAAGTGTTTCACAATTGTGTTTTACGAACGAGGCAAAGCCAAGGTTGGAAATACGACTAATCGGATAAAGACACTTTTAATCACTGTGGTGAACAATGGTTTTATCATACGGAAAACTAAATTAAAACTTACACATTTTATTTAATTTTTATTGCACAATATCTGAATGTAGTAATACTGTCAAGTTTACATATTAAAAACAACTGTGTTTCAAAAATAACTTCTACTGTAACAATAACATAGTATGAGGTTAGCACACTGAAAAAACTCAGATCTCTGTTATAAGGTAACGTAAAACAATCACGTCATACACCAAGTTAAGAATAAAAAACACTTGTTAATGATAAAACTATATTATTTTTATCTTCTATCCTTGAATGACGTGATGTTTGCTTACTTGCACTTGTTGTATTCGAATTCGATGTGCAGGCAGTCTTCAATCCCCACTTCCATCTTAATACTATTGTTCATGTCCGGGTATGAGGAGAGAGTGTGCACTGCTAAGTCCACTTCTTTGATAATATCAGACAACCGTCGCACAATGGTCACACGTAGCAGGTACCTGTAAACAATGGTTAGAAATCATTGCCAGGCCAAAGTTAAAGATCATTTCCAAGAACGCCGGAGATTTTCCATCCAGTACTACTGAAGGATGCTAGGCCTATTTCAGAAAAAAGTTTTGTACTAAACAAATTCATAAAATTACAAATATTCTAGATATTTTCCTAAATTATTTACCTGTTAGCAGAAAATCCTCTAGAGACCCGTCTATGTTACAAGAAGTAAATCAGAAATACTGTGGTATTTTGATGGGATTTACAGAATTTCAGGGAAATTGCTATATTTTAGGAACCACAAATTATAATATACTATACCTGTTTTAAAAAAAATATTGTATACTATAAAATATGCTACCAGAATATATGTCATCTATTTGCAAAAAACATATTAGTATGAATTTTTAATACTTATAATAAGTACGAGCAGTTACCCGTGGCTCGCACGCAATTTCGTTTTGCACCTACCAGAGTACTTCTGGTTCGAGTTAATTATATTTCCGACACTAATGTTGAGTTTGCCTTCTTGCCACAATCAAGAAAATACGTTAAAAAGTTTATATTTATGGTCATTGTAATTTACTTTAGTGTTGGTATATTTTGTCTCACTGCTGAATTTGCTTGCCTCTTTTCTGATCAAGAAAATCACAGCTCTGAGAACCTTACTTTTGTCAAAAGACAACTAATTAATTTTAGTTTGAAAACAGTCTTTAAATGTAAAGTAAAGGTTAGACTATACTGTCTCTAATATCTGTACTTCTAGCAGTTACCCGCTGCTTTGACGCTCTGTTTGGCGGCACAGCAAAATCAACACAATGAACTCAATACATTAAAAAATGAATTATATTCTTCAATCAGGCTAAACAGTCTCGGTCTACAAGAAAAATGTATGTGCAAATTAATTAGCTAATCAGTAGAGTGCCTCACTATTTGACATACTCTTGGTGGCTCTGATGATACTCATATATATTTATATATCTGAAGATATACGAGGGCTATTCGGAAAGTAGCTTACGTTTTGGAATTAAAAATTAACAAAGTGTAGGAAAACATTTTTATTATATACATTTGAAAGCCACACTTAAATACTACTTTTCAACAGAGTCGCCATTCAAATTTAGGCACTTATCATATCGATGGATGAGCTTGACAATGCCTTTCTCATAAAATTCTGCCACCTGTGTCTTCAACCAGTTTGTCACTTCTTGCTGCAGCTCTGCGTCGTCGTCAAAGCGCTGCGTTGCCAGCCACTTCTTCATTGTTGGGAACAAGTGGTAGTCACTTGGTGCAAGATCCGGGCTGTATGGTGGATGAGGAAACAACTCCCACTGGAATGATTCGAGAACTTCACGTGTGCGATTTGCCGTATGAGGTCGAGCGTTATCGTGAATCAACAGAATTTTCGAGCTTAACTTTCCCCTACGCTTGTTTTGGATCGCTCTTCTGAGGTTGTTTAACGTTTGGCAATACCTTTCTGAGTTGATTGTAGTGCCTCGTTCCAGGAAATCAACAAGAATTACACCTTTCTTGTCCCAAAAAAAACGGTCGCCATAACCTTTCTTGCCGACATCGTTTGCAAACATTTTCTTGGTTTGTGAGGGGAACTTGTGTGTCCCCACTTCATTGACTGCAATTTGGTCTCGCAGTTAACATGTTTCACCCATGTTTCATCGCCAGTTACGATGCGATCGAGTAATGATTCACCCTCTTTGTAGTAAGCATCCAAAATTGTTAACGCTGCAGCCATGCGCTGGTTTTTGTGGACGTCGGTCAGGATTTTCGGTACCCATCTTGCACAAAACTTGTGGAAGCCAAGCTTATCAGTGACGATTTCGTATAACAAAGTTCGTGAAATTTGAGGGAAACTAAGCGAGAGTTCCATTATGGTTAACCGTCGATTTTCTCGGACCTTTGCGTCAACTTTCTCAACAAGTTCGTCAGTCACTATGCTGGGTCTTCCACTTCACTCTTCGTCATGAACATTTGTTGGGCCATTTTTAAACTTAATGACCCATTGTCGCACTTCACCTTCAGTGATAATGTTGTTCCCATAAACTTCACACAACTGCCGATAGATTTCTATAGGCTTACAGTTTTTGGCAGTAAAAAACCTAATTACTGCGCGCACCTCACAATTGACGGGATTTTCAATTGCGGCAGACATTTCAAACAGGCACTGTGATTAGATGCGTTACAACACGAACTTCCCGCTAGCACGGCTGGATAGCCACTGAGCGGTGTGAAGTCCTAACACCAAGATGGCCGCCCTATTCCCACCCCTAGCGGCCACAGCGCAAAATGTAATCAACTTTCTGAATAGCCCTCGTATATATGGAATACAAGTTAATTCACTGTTTGAGGTACTGCAGCATATTATTTCCTGAAGGATTTGTATCCTATCACACAACTAATGCAGATATGTATTTTAGATTAAATATGTACAAATAATGTACAGCAGTGTGTGTAATAGGAGATTTTGGAAAATCATCCGTTATTTCCAAATCAAAGCTAGTGTTCACAATCTAGTTAGTCAGCATAAAAACTTCTGCAAATTGAGAATCACACAACCGTTACGCTGTTTAGAAAAATGTTGCTTTTCAAGACATTCAAACTTTCATTATTATCATAAAAGGTTATCCTATTATTTATCCAACACAATATTGTAATGTCAGCCCATAGATTACTATACTCTGCTCTGAAAAGTGGAAAAAAAAATCAAGAATGAGATGATCAAGCTGACAAAAGTTATCTTCAAAAATAAATACTTTTAGACAGAAATATAATTTGCACTCTTCAATATATATATATATATATATATATATATATATATATAGAGAGAGAGAGAGAGAGAGAGATATGTGTGTTTTTACAATATTTGCATTTTTTCTGATGGACTACCTCATGTTTTATTTATTTAAATCATTGATTGATTACAATTTCTTCTAAGCATAGGAAAAGTGAACAAGAATATTTAAAACTTGTTATTCTTGAGACAAATAATTACCATGTTTTTGATAATATGGATTTAAAAGACAACATTATGTGATACAAAATATGTTCAGAAGTGAAAGAACATTTTACCTCAACCGAACATTTGATCCAGTATATGATTCAAATAGTTTCTCCACATTTAAGAACTCGAAGTTGTAGGTTGTGTTCTGGAAGAGTTCTCCTGGCCGAGCAAGTTCCTTCACCAATGATGTAAACTCATGATGGTTTCCTCTGTCGTAGTATAGTTCAATCTGACCAATGAACTCAATTTTTATACCCTGATGCTCCAATTTACTACCAGGCTTTTTCAGAGAGATGTTCACCTGGAAAAACAGAAACTATTTAATGAACATTCAATCACATAGTTTTATTATTATTTTGTTAGAATATACTTGTATCCTCATTTTAAAATACACGCACAAAGCTATGTCAAGTTGAATTTATAGTAGAGAAATAGTAAATTTGGAACAGGAAATATTTATTTTTAAATTAGAAAATTATTATTGTGTGTATTTTTATGCAAATAGATTAATGATACTTGTAGAGATGAAATAATTCAAACATAACAAGCAACAATTCTTTCTTAAAAATCTGGATGGAAATACTTTAAAATAGTTAGCACAATTTCAAGATTACGAAAACTAAACAGATAAACCATACAGAGAAGAATGAGCCTTCTGAACTGATTTAAAAAATAAAAATGGTTTTCTTATCATTCTGTCAATGACTATGTAGACCGGATTCAATTACAATGTGACCATCATCAAAAAAATATTGAATCTTCATGACGTCATCAAATAAAATTTAAAATATATGCACAATACGTACATGATAAAACAAAACACACAGTAGCAATACTTAAATCAAATTATTGTGAGCACACTGTAGTGTGTGGGGACTGGCTGTCCAAGCCCTAACACTTTCTACCTGTGAACTTTGCTCTCTGTTATGTTGTCACCCTGTCTTTCAGTTACTATCCTTATTAAATAATCTACCTAAATAACTGAGAAAAAACACATTTACGCAACTATAACTTGAGGGGTACATTAGAATATTTATAATTATAATACAAATTATAATACAAAAGAATATTTATAATTTATGAAAACTGCAAAAATACAACCAAAAGGAAAAGAAACTTTTATTATTTGTAAAAATTAATTGTATCTTAAAGCTGAAATCTGCACATTATTTTGATAGTGACTGTGCCAACCCTGAGAAAGTCTAGAGATCGAATGGAGAGCTTTTTGGAGATGGAGTTTTTCAAAGAAGGACCTGGGATTCATCTGAGTGGTCCAAACATGATTATAATTGGAAATAAATACCTCTTTAATAGCCCCATAAATATAACTGGAAATGTACCTACTTTAATTGATAACGAGTTAAATATGAAAACAGGTGAAAGAACCGTATGCAAAATTTAAAAAAATTGCAGTTGAAACTAAAATTTCACCAACACAATTTGTAACGTGACTTGGTGTGCCAATCTTTAAGGTATAAGTTAAAATAGTTTTTGTGAATTTGAAATATTAAATGTTGTCTAATTCACCCTTGTCTACCTCTTAATGGAGTACATTAGAACAAGATGCAGGTGTAAAGAAAATATTATTATTCCCAATTTTTACAGTTTTTATACTATTTGTTTATATTTTTTTATATGAAAGAGTATAAAGATGAACATTATCTTGGTTGTTACTATCAATAACAATTTATTAAAATCAAAAAAGGTTTCCCAGAGTTTTGAAAGGCACCCTCCTCTACCTTAGTGTTTGAATTAATTGTATAGCTATATTTATATTTTTAGTAAATTCTTTTCATTGAATGACTCGTAAAAAGATTCCATCTCTTCAATATTATTTTTTCCAACTTTAGGGTCAATGTCTTGTGCAAATACCTAAATTAAGTAAGAAATAAAACAACCGAGTAAAACTATATAAGTTATTTTATATCTTGTGAGAACAAGGCAGTATTAATTTCAAGTGCACAATTCTCCAAAATTGATTACAACTGTGTTTCTACTTGGGTATACAACTAGAATAGTTCAACACTTTCTAAAGAAAATCAAGTTCTTACCTTTCCTGACACACTTTCACCATCATAGTAAAGTAGATGCCTTTCTTTCTTTCCATCTTCAGTCTTAATGTCAGCTTGCTTCCTAGTATCAGCTCCATCCAGTACAACAGTGATTTCTGCACTCTGACCGAATCCAAAGAAACTCTAAAATATTAAGAACAATTGCAGGTGAATTATTTTGGAAACAAACTTCAAACAATACAATAATTTACACACATTTAGGTGACTTAAAAGTCTACTTTTAATAATACTTTAATAATTCTGTTTATTATTACATATATGTACAAATAATAAACATGTCATTAACACATTTTCACTTCTTGAGAATCATAAAAAAAATCTATAAAAAATGCTTAAAAAGCATTAGTGAATTTTAGTGGTTATGCTCATATTACATCATTTTAAAGATAATTTATTACACACTAAGAATTTTATATTTTTACAATTTTAGTTTAATTACTAGGTTTTATATAAAACTTTAAGTATTATGTTTTGGTCCATCATTCTGAAACAATAAAATATATATTTCAAAACCATATATCATAGGTTTACATTAGAAAATTTTAACATTTGAATCTGCGACTTCCAGTTTGGCACACCTATAGTTTAAACAGATTTCCTTTATGTGATTTAAGGAACCTTGCATTTTTTTCTTTGTTGTTCTCTGTAGCTCTAATTGTTCTCCTATTATATGTTTAGGGACACCTTAGCTGACTCTCCCTGTATATGTTTTAAATTTTCCCTTCCACGTGCCTAAATAATGTACTAAGTGTACTCAGAAATTTCTGCTCATAACCCAAGTACACAATCAGTAAAACTACAGGGGCCTATGGGGTTTTTCTATAAATTGAACGTTCACCACAATAGCTATGATATCTCTCTTATTTAGTTAGTTGCATTCAAGCTTCAGTAGTTGAAGCTATAATGATTTACTGTTAGTAAAAATATCTAACAAAGTTATTCAAGTTGATTAAATTAAATTCTTCACGTATTTTGTATGTGTTCGAAAATTTGCATTTTTTTAGGAGAGCTACACTTCTATAAAATATTTGTAACGTGTGCTTGTATATTTATTTATTTATATTTTGCAATTACTTTTAATTGTTCTATTTAAAAGCACACTTTTTATAAAAAAATTTAAAAAAGAATTCAAAATTATCTTCAAAAATAAGAAAAACTATGTAGCCTATTATTTCTCAACTCTACATTACATGCCTTTTCTCCAAGCACTATTTAGCAAGTCCATGGAAAACAAGGCTGGAGTAGAAAAGGTTAACCTCTCCAAATTTTATTTCATTTTGAGAATAAATTAGAAATGGATTATGTAACCTACTGAAGGCTGTAAAAACTGGGGACGTCCACAACTAATATCTGTAAAAGGAGGGTAAATCTTTGAAATAAACAACTAAACCTGGAACATAATACTGCCACATATTGAAAATAACCTAGTCTTGATTTTACTTTACTTGGGGTGGTACTTAATCCACATTACATTCTTTTCACAATTGTTTGAACTTACCCTACAGTGAATATTATATAGCCAGTTTTTACTTAACAGTTTTTGAGTAATATAGAGAGTTGACATCTCTTCCCTAAAAACTATTTAAAACGTAGAGAAATGCTGCTCTCTGTCCTACCAAACATAGAAAACTTGGCAGGTCTGGTGTTTCCAGTAGGCTGTGACCATGGTCTAAGTTAGACACGGTCTAGGTTAGACCAGATCTAAGATACAGTTGGGTTTGTCAAACGTAGGCTTGGACTCTACAACCCATAATAAATAGATTCTAAGATAGATCAGGACTAACGTTAAGGCTCATGTATGTAAACCTGAGCTCATTAACCTCTTCATAAGGTAAAATATTCAATAAATCTTTTCAGAAATTAGATATTATTTTTTATTATTTAAAATGCTGTTTGAAGAAAAGTCTCAGTATTATGAAAACATTTAAAATTTTGACTGCCAACATCCGGTTATTCAGATGTCGGCAATATACGCATAAACTGCCAGTATCCAGTTTTCCGAACATCAGTAAAATACATGTTTAATTTGCCAGCATCTGGCTGTCTAAACTTTTTCCAAAAAATAATCATAAAATATATTTCTTTTCAATCATACTGCATGACTGGTGTAGAAAACTTAAAAGATGGATGAGTTGATGTTCATGACGATGGAGTCCAAGTACGCAAGTCTGACGCAGAAGGCTTCAAATTCAAATTCTTTATTCAGCATGTAGACAGAGTTAACAATGTATATGCCAAGTCAACAAATCATAACAAAATATAATAATGTCTCTCAATAAAATAATTTTACTTTTTCAAGTTTACACTATCTTATCAGCTAAAAAGTCCTTAACAGAATAGTAAGCCTTCTCGATCAACAACCATTTCAATTTTTTTCTAAAAACTGTGTAATCTTGGGACTAATCTTAAGCTTAATGGAAGACTGTTAAAAAGAATTACTGCTGAATATTTTAAATGATTTTCAAAAAATGAGGTGGAGTGTGGCGGGATATTCATAATGCATCTGGGTTTACTTCTTGTTCCATACATGTGTGTCGGAAAAAATCTATTAAAAAGGTGAAAGTTTTTTATGAAGAAATGATAAGGTTTCCAGAATATAAATGGAAGGAAAAAGTTAAAAGTTTGTTGGAGGAAAAAAGGTTAGCACATGAGGTTCTGGATGGGACATGACAAATTATTCTTAAAGCTTTCTTTTGAAGCCTAAACACAGACTTAGTTTTGGTGCTTTCAGAACCCCAAATGGAAACCCCGTAAGATATGAATGGATAGATGATGCCATAATAAGTAGCAGTAAGAATTTCAGTTGATGCGAAACGAGCCAGATTTCTGGGCACAAAAATACCCTGACTCAGCTTCCTACATACATGCTCTATATGGAGATGGAAAGACAAATTGCAGTCAATAATAAAGCCAAGAAATTTTACGGAGCATTCTGAGAAAACAGCTTCATCACCCAAATGAATACTGAGCAAACTTTTGCTTGAATGGCTGTTAATTGAAAATTCAATGAAACAAATTCATCAGAGGTTTAGCATTAGCGAGTTGTCGGATACGTTTCTTAACATTTAAAAATTAGCCCTCTACACTGTCATAATGGAACACCTAGGCTACAAGAAACTTTTTGATGTCTGACCAATCAACCAATGGCTGCAGCACTATCATTTCTATTACGAAGCTGATAGATTGTTTTGAAAAATATAGTGTTAAGAGATGAGACATGGCATCTGTATGGGACCCCAGAAATAAAACTCAGTCAAAACAACGAATACATTCAAAGTTGCTAAATTGAACCCAAAAATATTTAAAAATAACTTTAAACAAACAAGATTATGGCTAATGTGTTTTGAGAAAACAAAATTGTTCTTCTTGTAAAATTCTCAGTCAGGAACCACAATAAATGCAGGAGGCTACTGTGGAGGAACAAACATAATCCCAAACACTGCAGAAACCTAACTCAAGTCACTGGCGGCAAAGTTCTAAGAACATGGTATTGGAAAGTTTATACCGTAGTATGACATATACTTCTATTTAAATGGTGATTATGTTCAAAAGTAATCATGTACAATATGATATGGTAATTCTAAGCAACTTTTGACAACTTCTATTTTTTTCATATTTTAGTATGATCAGACAGTCCTCAAAAAGTAAGAAACAAGAACATTGAATGCCAGAAAGCCATTGTTAACATTCAGGGCAATAAGAAAATTAATTATCTATGTGCCACATCACTTTTTGAATCTTGCCCAGGGATTTGTGTTTATGTTATTTAAGCTTAATTTTTAGATATATCTAAAACTGCGGTTGTATATAGTGATTGGCACCGAAGTCAGCAACGGCGGCCAGGGAATTTATATTTGGTTAGTACTCATGATCAGATCGTGTTGAATGAATGATTTGGCATGAGTAAATGCCTACTATAAATACCTCTTGCCATCAATGCAAACTTTAGTAGTGTCTTTAGCACCACTCCCATTGCCAGCACAAAAAGTAAAACAATGCTCGAGATAGTACTTAAATTTAAAGCTCAAAGCAGATTATCGCTCCCATCTCAATGGTTGTTGCATCGATTAATTAAACACGAGAAGGAGAAATTTTATACTCTTATAAAATCTCCATATTTATTAAACTTCATGCACAGGACTAATTTGACTGTTTCCCTCAAGCTTGTGATAACACATGGACTCTGAACCTTCTTATCACTCAGCAATTTTAATGATAGCTTTCTGACAATTAATTTTCATGTTTCTTACTTTCTTAGGACTACTTGAACATCATATTAAAATATGAAACAAACAGAAGATTACCCAGTAATTGCACCAAATTATCTACCCCCCCCCCCCCCCACCCCCCCCCCCCCCCACCCCCCCCCCCCCCCACCCCCCCCCCCCCCCACCCCCCCCCCCCCCCACCCCCCCCCCCCCCCACCATTTTAGAAAAAAAAACTAATGGATATAAGGGGAATTTAGGGATTTTATGAGGTTGGTTATTAAAGTGGGCCCAGTGGTATGTATTGTTTTAATTTTGCAATTGTATCACCTTCACCAACATTCCCCCAACCCACCTCCCAACGCTTGTTATTAAAGATTTTTTAATTCTATTTTTATACAATTTAATTTACAGTGTTATAATTCAATAGTTCATATAGAACATTGTCTATAAAGCCAAATGGATTCTATGTAGACATTTCAGAACTGTAGCAAGATTCAGTATTTTGGATTCGTTTGCCGGGAGCTTTTGCTTTTAGTAAGACAATGTATGGTTTGTAATGTTGATAAATTTATTCATTTTGGGTGTCGTTATTTTATCTCACATAGTAACATTGGTGTACATGATGCATTTTATTTTTTGTAGTCCCATTTGCACTTTAAGTCGTATTTTTTCCAATTTTAAGATATACAAAGTTCGGGGGTTTTATTCGGCCAATAATAAAAGAGGCACCCCCCAGTTTCATCATTTCCAGTCTGCAATTGCAAGTCCTAAAAAAGAAAACTCAGCCAAAGTTGGAGATCAAAGCAATAAGGTGAAGCAATTGACCAAAAGGTTGTTATGAAGATTTAGATCTTCTACGATTGGAGATGAAGCTTTTTGGTGCTGCAAACTGAGGTACTGCTTGTTAAAGGTTTAAATTGGGTTTTTTTGATTTTGGAATAAAATAATCACTGCAGTTTGACAGCTAGGCCTTAATAACAACATACAACATTAAAAGTATCCTTGTTTGTTAATTGAATCTTGGGATGTCCCTTTATTACAAATATTTAATATCGAGTTGTTAAACCTGAAATTTCCAAAACCTTCTTGACATGAATAATGACTATTGGTTTAATATATAATATATTAGAAAAATTATTTGAATTTTATACAATTAATATTTGTTTTCTATTACAATGCTATTTTTCTTAAACTAAAATTGTGTTATCTACAACCTTATTCCGATACCAACAATCAAACCGAAAAAAGACTTATTGAAGCAGTTCTGGAATCTAATACTTCAAACAACCACCAATCAAATTAAATTTACTTGTGTATCACGGAATTTAACAGGTCTCCTAGTGGTAATGAAGAGAATATATTTTTTCTAAATTCGAAAAATTATTGAACATGGCCCTGTACTAACCAACGGTCAAAGAAATTTGCTCGTTCATGTGGGGGATCTTCAACATTGACGCGTTGGAACTCATACACCTCCAACAACATTCCACACATGTCGATTGGATCGACTTTACTTAGGTCATTTTGACTTGGAGTTATGCTAGTCCAAAACTCCGTCCGGGTGGCCGGAACGAGAAGCAGGTGACAAAAGGCTACAAACACAATCGGCTATCGACAACATCATAACCAACCACCCAAGTGTCGCAGTGTCTGTAGTGAATACAGCTATTTCTGACCACTACGGCCCAAGAAGCCGTCATTAGTGGCGTACAATTAAAAAGGGAGCCCAAAATTAAGCAAACAGTAAGAGACCTAAGGCCAGAAAACATTGCTCACCTCAACAAATCCCTTTCTAAAGAAAGATGGGATTTTTCTAAATTCATTTCAACCCGTAGAGCAGCAATTTAAATTGTTTAACGACACTCTAAATTTCCACATTAACATATGCTGCCCTACAAAAAACGATCAATGTTTGCGAAAAAAATAAAAAAAACAACTGGATCACAGCAGTATCTTGGTTTCTAGAGAGAAACTAAAATTCTTTTCTGAAATTTACAAAAAACACTCCAAACGAACAATTCAAAATTTTTTTCAAGAATTACAAAAAAATATACAGGAAAGTGATCCAAGCAGCCAAAGCATATGATGTCTCAAAATCAATTCTCTCTTCCAAAAACGTTTCAAAAACAATCTGGGGCATCATTGACAATAAAACAAAAGCTCACAAACAAATCAAAATTAAAATTGGGGATAGGCTTGTGGAGGATGAAACAGAGATTGCCAACCAGTTCAACGGCTTTTTCGCATCCGTTGCTGGTGGGCGGGGTCCTCGGCCATCTGAACCTCAAGTATGCCCCTCGCGAAGACAGAGCCCCAGAACGTCAATGGCGTTGGCTCCTGTAATTGAGGATGAGCTTCATCGAATTATTCAGCAGCTCCAGCCAAAAAATCGAATGACCTCAATCTAATGTCTCCATGGCTCATAAAAAAATGCTGCACAGCATTTAGTGAGACCTTTAACTCAATTGGTAAACTATTCATTCCAAACAGGAGTGTTCCCCTCTCTCCTGAAAATTGCTACAGTTGTCCCAATTTTCAAGAAAGACGACCCAGCTTCAATCACCAATTATCGGCCTGTCTCAATCTTGCCAGTTCTGAGCAAAATTTTTGAAAAGCTTTTTCTTATATAGAATGCTTCAGTTTTTGGACGAACACAATCAGCTCTCCAGTGAACAATTTGGATTCAGGAAGAGCAAATCGACAACAGACGCAGTCGTGAGTCTTGTCGATATGATTGTAGAGGGGATTGAATGTCGTAACCACACAATGGGTGTGTTCTTAGACCTGTCCAAAGCATTCGACTGCGTTGACCACGGTACACTGCTTGACAAACTTGAGTCTCACGGTATTCGAGGTTTGCCTCTTAAATGGCTTAGCTCGTTTTCTAACTCACAGATCCCAGGTTTGTCCAGATATCTAGTAAGTCGTCCAAAAAAATAGAATCTGAGTTACGGAGTCCCTCAGGGATCCATCCTCAGTCCTGTGCTTTTCCTGCTTTACGTCAACGATGTAAAATCATCGCTTCTGCATGCAAATTAGTGCAGTTTGCCGATGATACGACTCTCTTTTTCAATGCAATATCAAGTGAAGTTTTGGAACAACAGGCTTTTGTTGACGTCAACAACAGTGTCCAATACTTCCACTAGCCTCAATCTTACAAACAAACCCTTCAAAAACCAACGTTTTGAATATAGCCTTGCGCACTGCGGGCAACCAGTGTGGGCCTGCTATTTTGCTAGATGACTCCACACTGGAAGAAGTCAGCTCTTCAAAATTCCTAGGAATGCACCTTGACCAAGGGCTGACTTGGAATGAGCATATTGACTATGTTTGCGCCAAAGTCTGCTCAGGTATTTTTGTTCTGAGATCTTTAGCCAAATACTGCCCGAGTCAGGTACTGATTACGGCGTATTATGGACTGATTTACCCCCATCTGGCCTACGGAGTGGTCCTTTGGGGAGCTTGCGCAAACACACAGTTTCAAAGAGCATTCAGACTCCAAAAAAAAGCAATTCGAATAATTGCCAAAATCAAATTTATAGAGTCGTGCAGGGAATCCTTCAAGAAATTGCAGCTGTTGACTCTGCCGTGCCTCTACATTTTGGAAACAACTTTGTTTTTGTGCGAGTAAATGCGCCTTAACCAGAGGCCAAGACATACACATGTATGAGACACGTGGTAGAGCAAACTACCGAACTGGGAGACACAGAACGGTGGTTTATGAAACGCCTGCCCTCGCAGGCGGGTGTGTCATTTTCTCAACAGACTGCCCAATTCAATTAAAGATACTCCAACGCCCAAGGCGTTAAAGACTCGCCTTAAACGCTTCTTGGTGTCACAAGCATTCTATAATGCAGGTGAGTTTTTGGCATTCGACTGGGAGGACCGCCCAATTAGAAAACTGACTCCGTTGTACTAAGTGGGTTGCATTGGCGATGTATGAAAGAGGCGTAACTGTGAAACTGTATGTATGAGTGTGTATTGTTATATGAATGTCAAGAAATTTAAAAAAACCATGACGTTTGCCATACAATGTAAGAATTGTCGATGCAATAAATAAGATTTGATTTGATTTGATTTGATTTGATTTTTTTGCTGCAGTTACATGAATTGATCAAAAGTCATCTACATAAGAAATAAAAACCATTTTTAAGCCTAGTATTCAGGTATTCAAATGTTAGATGTTTATTACTACATTTTTTCACAGATAATGGTCAGACTTTCCTACTTATACAATAATTTACATTTTTAAGTACTGTTAATGTATTAAATGTTGTATATATTTTTAGTGAGTACATTCTAATATGATTAATTTCTAATAGTAGTAGGAATAATTACTATATTCAAAGTTGTTTTAGATTTCAGTGATAAGGTAAGTTTACTTAAGAAAATGTCCTAAAACCTAAAACCAGAATTTGACACCGAAGACTCCCTTTGAAGCAGTTGTCAAGAACTGTGCTAGATTAAAGTTCGCTAGTCTGTGCTTTTGAACTAATATACCAATTCCAGCTCTAAATGTACTATTTTTTTCAGTTATAAAGAAGCAAACGTGTGATATAATTTTAACTGTACATTTGTATCAAATACTAAGTATTAGATCTAAAAAACAATATTACTATCTAACTTTTGCTGTAAATTTAAAGACTAATTAATATAAAATTCGTCTTAGTTCACTTTTGACAAAAGTGGACTTCCCTGATCAGTGATACATATTTTCTTGATTGGGAAATAAGGCAAAGTCAAATATGGAACAAATTACACTGAGACCAAGTAAAATTAAAATGGCCATAACTAAAACTGTTTGACGTATTTTCTTGAAATATTGTAATAATAAAAATTCATTCGAACCAGAGGTGCAAAACCAGGTTTTGTACTTATTGGATATAAGTGAAAAACCTGAAAAATTGTGTGCGAAGCCATGAGTAACTGCAAATTTAATGTATAAAAGTGAATATCATATTTGTGATAGTTGGGTTTTGGGTTTACTTTCAAATGAATGGCATGTATTTTTGAGGTCCTTATACAATAATAAATTAACCAATGTTTGTGTTGGGTTATAGAATAATTCAAAATACTATAACCCATATAGTGCATATAACAAAAATGCATAAATAATCCTATGCTTTTATTTTGATAATTATAACAAATTACTTGTGGCATATATTAAAATTGACTGTAGTGTAATAAAACTAGAAATGTATGGTTTTAGTATCCAGTCAGACACGGACTTGTGGAGGATTGGGATCTTATGGAGCGCTTCCTCAAGCAGTGTATTTTCAAATATCTACGAGCTGAGCCAGAAGATCACTACTTCCTGCTCACAGAGCCTCCTCTCAACACTCCTGAGAACCGAGAATATACTGCAGGTTTGTACTCTGTCATATATACAATGTAATGTTTTTAGGGCATTCAAGAATTACACTATTGATTTTTTGTGGATTAATTGAAGAGTTATATGTAGCTGTTTTTACTCCAACCAACATCAAAGTGGACATGTTTTGGAGTCACCTCTGGTGTAGGTTGAAAATTGTTGAACTAAACACACACTACACCATGCAGAGTTAAGACAATAAATCTGTAATTATTTGTATCTTTTCCTAATGTTTCTGTTCTCTGATCTACTAACAATATTAACATTGCCATGTTAACTAACAACTAAGATGATCTATGTGGACATGTTGCAGAGATAATGTTTGAAACATTCAACGTGCCAGGACTGTACATAGCCGTACAAGCCGTGCTAGCTCTGGCAGCTTCCTGGATGTCCCGCTCTATAGAGGAGCGGACTCTCACCGGCATCGTGGTAGACAGTGGAGACGGAGTCACTCACGTCATACCTGTGGTGAGCATTTTACTTTTTGTTTTCCTGCAAAAAGTTCCATAACTGAGTACCAGCTGAGTGAGTTTTGGATAGAGAAACATACACTTGCTATATAGACTTCAGGAGATTTCTGAACAGTAAAACCAAAATAAAATAGATAGAGCTTGAAATTGGCACATTATTTATTAATAATACATTTTTTACAGCTGTGTAAAATTTCAAATTCAATTGTATATTCATATTACTTTGCTATTAATTTTATCAGTTTTCTACTCTATTGCAATTAATGTGAGTGTATTATCTGACGAGTATTATAATTAAGTGACTGACAATCAAATTTAATACATGACCATCTCCAAGAGATATGGACGTAAACTTCATTGTAGTGATAAAATTTAAGGATTTCATAAAGATTCTAGGGAAGCACAAAATGTCATACTGTTTTTAAATGTTAAATAAATTGTGAGCTTAGCTAGTATTAGTCTGTGAAAATTTCAAACAACACCCACTTTGTGTTACAGGCAGAGGGCTATGTCATTGGAAGTTGCATCAAACATATTCCGATTGCTGGACGCAACATAACGTCTTTCATCCAATCGCTGCTGAGAGAGCGAGAAGTAGGCATCCCTCCCGAGCAGAGTCTGGAAACTGCCAAGGCGATCAAGGAGAGATTCTGCTACATTTGTCCAGATATTGCCAAAGAGTTCGCCAAGTACGATTCAGATCCTTCTAAATCTATCAAGAAATATGAAGGCATCAATGCAGTAACCAAAAAGCCATTTTCAGTAGATGTGGGATATGAGCGATTTCTTGGACCGGAAATCTTCTTCCATCCTGAGGTAAATAAGTTATAAACTTAGGATATTTATACTATGAAACTTTAATTAGTGGCACAGTACAGACCATGGTTCTCTTGTCAATTTTATACTGAGATAGGTAGTATGATAAAGAAAACAAGATGTGACGTGTCTTTCTCAACACAACCATTTACTGTTAAGAATGACACGTATCGCATACCCTAGAATGAGCCCAATCAAGCGGGGATTCGATACCAGGGGTCTAAATTTTATTCTTATGGATTATGTATGTCAGTTGGGTTCAGATATATTGTTATCACCTAAGGTGGTGGTAACGTTCGAGCATTTTAGTAAATCATCATTACCCAACTGGCCTTGAAAAAAAAAATTAAGAATTTGAAGTAAAAATGACGTCGTTTAAATAAGATATTTTACTAATCATCAATTAAAGAAAAGACAAAAGTGTAACTTCCTAGATCTCTATCTAAATCAAAGCTACCTCAAATCGCAACACACTGTATGCTATGTTAAATAGTATGAGCAAAAGTAATATCAACAGTAAGAACAATATATAATGTTTTGGTCAGTATCGTATTTACAAATATTAAGTAAGAAAAGTGTAAGAGAAATAATAATAGACCCAGAGCAATAATCTATTTGTTAGGTCCGTATTGCACGAACATAGGTTAAGTAAGATAGTAAGTAAAGTAAAGAACCAATAACCAATTTAAAAGGTTAGGTCCGTATCGCACGAACATAGAGATTAAGTAAGATAGCAAGTAAAGTAAAGAAACCACTAATCTAAATTTAAGGGTTAGGTCCCGTATTGCACGAACATAGATTAAGTAAGATAGTAAGTAAAGTAAAGAACCACTAATCCTAAATTTAAAGGTTAGGTCCGTATTGCACGAACCATAGATTAAGTAAGATTAGTAAGTAAAGTAAAGAAACCAATAATACCAATAAACAATTTTAAAGGTTAGGTCCGTATCGCACGAACATAGATTTTTATTTAAGTAAGATAGTAAGTAAAGTAAAGAACCAGTAACCAATTTTAAAGGTTAGGTCCGTATCGCACGAACATAGATTTAACGTAAGATAGTAAGTAAAGTAAAGAACCACTAATCCTAAAATTTAAGGGTTAGGTCCGTATTACAACGATACAGGTAGATTAAGTAAGATAGTAAGTAAAGTAAAGAACCACTAATCCTAAATTTAAAGGTTAGGTCCGTATTGCACGAACATAGATTAAGTAAGATAGTAAGTAAAGTAAAGAACCAATAATACCAATAAACAATTTAAAGGTTAGGTTCCGTATCGCACGAACATAGATGTAAGTAAGATAGTAAGATAAAGTAAAAGAACCAGTAACCAATTTAAAAGGTTAGGTCCGTATCGCAACGAACATAGCAATTTTTTTTTTTTTTCTTAAGTAAGATAGTAAGTAAAGTAAAGAACCACTAATCATAAATTTAACAAGGTTAGGTCCGTATTTCACGAACATAGGTTAAGTAAGATCGTAAGTAAAGTAAAGAACCAATAACCAAATTTAAAAGGTTAGGTCCGTATCGCACGAACATAGATTAAGTAAGATAGTAAGTAAAGTAAAGAACCACTAATACCAAATGTAAAGGTTAGGTCCGTATTACACGGTCGAACATAGGTTAAGTAAGATAGCAAGTAAAAAGTAAAAGAACCAATTAATACCAATAAACAATTTAAAGGTTAGGTCCGTATTACACGAACATAGATTAAATAAGATAGTAAGTAAAGTAAAGAGCCTATAATACCAATAACCAATTTAAATGTTAGGTCCGTATTGCACGGAACATAGATTAAGTAAGATAGTAAGTAAAGTAAAGAACCAATAACCAATTTAAAGGTTAGGTCCGTATCGCACGAACATAGATTAAGTAAGAGATAGTAAAGTAAAGTAAAGAACCACTAAATTTAAATTTTAAAGGTTAGGTCCGTATTTCACGAACATAGATTAAAGTAAGAAAGTAAGTAAAGGAAAAGAATTACCAAGAATAATACGTTATAAGTAAATTTCGTGTGGCACAACATATAAAAACGATACAGAATATTAATGAAAGGTTAATTATGTATAGTATAGTAATTTGAAGTAATATATTTTACCAATAGCAAGAAGAAATCGATACGTCCGTATCTCACGAACAAGTCGGCAGGAGTGAGGTTAAGATCGCAGCGCAGTGTACGTCTTATCGTCGTCGTGATAGGATGGTGTAGAATGACCTCTCGCTCCTCTGCTGGCCGGTCGGTCTGACGAGTTTGCGTTGTTGTTGTAGCGCATGCGCGAACTTATCGTTCATGCCGCAACCCGTCAAGCGGGCGAACATGTCGTGGCACGATAGCTGAGGCGAACTTGTTTTTCATCTCGATCTCCCGTTAATCTTTGTTGACGGGAAAAACTAATCCCACAATAAATCTTGAATGGACGACCCAAGATAATGAAAAAAAAATGCAACTGTAACTTTTTTAGTACCTCACAAAGAAAAGATTCTTATTCTGAAATTCTAATCACTAAACTAATGTTTTCTTGTATTTATAGCATAGTTAGTTTTATAGTGGAGCAACGTTCTAGTCATGTAGCCAAGAACAATAAAAAATGACGCAAATTTCTTCACTTTCAACGCCCTTCAGTTACACTTTTTGATCAGTGATAATCACACCAAATTACTAATACACCTATCTGCAGCTATATTCAGTGGTAGTGTGTATATAGGGCTGGGATAGTACAAATATGCATTATTGTTTCCACTGAACTACTGCTTTACTTGTGTTACAAACAGTTCTCAAACCCAGACTTCACTCTGCCGATATCCGACATAGTCGACAACGTCATTCAGAATTGTCCGATTGATGTCCGGCGGCCGTTGTACAACAACATCGTTCTGTCCGGAGGTTCTACGATGTTCCGAGACTTTGGACGGAGGCTCCAGAGAGACATCAAACGGGTAGTTGATGCTCGACTTCGGGACTCTGAAGCTCTCTCGGGAGGACACATCAAGGTAAGTTGCCTACATAATAGTTTCAGTAGCTCACAGCTGCAGACTCCTTGCTTTATTGTGTACGGGACTCGATGAATCCTCTATATTTGTCCTATTTAGCAAATTTGCTGAAGATTACAATGTGTTGTTTTTCATTTACCTGCTGATTCATCCATATGAATTACTTTTCAAGATAGATTTTACTGTTATTAAAGAAAATGCTAAGTAATACTGTAAAATACTATCAAAGACCTCAAATGTTTTATCTACATAATCAAGTTAAACATATTAACCAACATCTAGTTAGTTATATGTAGCCCATGTATTGAATAGGGTTCAAAACTTCTCTTCATCATTCAAAACTAACTGTAAAGTTTAAAACCCAATTTTTGAAGCTGTTCAACACAGCAGTTCTTGTTAGTTTTGTTGGTTTGAGTTACAAACTAACAAAACTATAGGTAATCAGTTATTAATATACACAATATTTTTTAATTGTTGCATGCATAAATATATCCATTTGACTTGGTCTACTCGTTGTACATCATTGATATATTGGGTCACTCGCTACATAACCAGAACAGTATGTAAGACCAATAATAATAATATCTATAAAGTAACAGGAAAATCAGAAAAGTTTTCTTTAATTAATAAATTAATAATAATTTAATCATACATTTTTAAGTAACTTTGTAATATTGATAAACTTGTGTTTTAATTGTGTGTATAAACCAGTAGGTTTATAGTGACAACACAGGAGAACAATGCTCTAACAAAGGGTGCACAATTGAGCGGACAAACTTGTCAATGCCGACAAGAGAGAAGCCGTTGACACTCTTTTGATGAAATCAAGTTTATAGTTGAATTATTTGTTACTTTCATGATTTTTTCTTCAAGGTTGAGAGTTATTTGAGTGTCGTACCAAGATCGTCGATAGCAACAGGCAGAGATAGTGAGCTTACAGTCTCCATGTAATAAAAATACAAGGAATATTGAAGCTTTATTTAATCAAACTACTGCAATTTTGGATTTATTCAGAAACTTTTAGTTTAGTTTTTGATACGAAGTGCATTAATATTGCATGAAAGTCCATTTATATTTCTTGAGTGCGTATATGTAAATGTAGCGACTTTGATGAAATACAAATACATGCTCACATTTATTATATCTCAAATTTGGTAAGCAACAGGCATCCTGATTCTTATCTTACTCTGGAAAAGACTAAGTAAGACACTGTTTATCAAACGATAATTTGGTGTGTGTCATCTATAATCACATTAAAATAGATTTGTTTTTGTGGGATTGTTTATGTTATTAGTATAATATTTTCTTGCTCTGTATTACAGCCGAAGAAGATTGATGTTCAAGTGATTTCCCACCACATGCAACGCTACGCGGTTTGGTTTGGTGGAAGCATGCTGGCCTCTACGGTAAGTTATAGGTGATAGCCACTGTTATTCATACATTGTATTTACAATGACCAACCTATTGTCTTAGACATCCAACATATTGCACAGAAGTATGATAAATAAATCATTTGAGTTATTACAAGTAAACTAGGTAAATTCCTTGAAGAAATATACCACATTCATTGATCAATATATTTCTACAATGATCCATTAATATGATCGAACTTTATTACAATTAAATCTTGTACAAAACTTTTGTAACAGTCTAAATAAAGTTTTCAATAATTAAGGTGGGATTTTTCGGATTACATGTTATATACTGACGGGTTAAAAATATCAAACAATATTTAGATCTCAGATTATATTTTTCTTAGCTAGACATATGTAAATTTGAACGTCAGAAAGATAAATAATAGTTAATTCACTTCAAGTCTCCACTTTAATGTATATTGTTATCTGACGTTGATTTTACATTTATCTACATGTACGATGGTTGGTTTAAAGTATCAAGCTAAGAAAAATATAATCTGAGAAAGAAGTATCATTTTATGTTATTAACTGTTTTAGTACCGTCCCATTCCAACCTCCAGCAAACTTGGCGTGATACACAATCAATTTCTTTCTTAGGAAAATTTAGTTTTATAAAAAAAACAAGGTTTTGTGCTTATACAATTCTAATTAGCTCTTGGCTTCTGAACCATAAGTTAAGATATAGTAAATAATAAAATATTAAATTATTCCATAGCTTTCCATTGTTAATAATTTTAAAGTTGTTTGGTATTACTTCCATTTTTAAAGCCATGACCTATTACCAAAAATGTTGTTTTTTATGCACTAAAAATGTGATTGATTGAAAATATATGGTTTTTAATGTGTTACAGCCTGATTTCTACCAGGTCTGCCACACAAAGAAGAACTACGACGAGTACGGGCCGAGTATATGTCGTTACAACCCAGTATTCGGTACTATGACATAATTGCCATTTCAAAATTATTTATTATGGGTTATTTGAACTGTCAAAAGTTGAAGTACGTTACTTGAAGTACCTTAATGTTTTTAATGTGTTTTAATGTAAGTTTCATAAATAGCTTACAACATTCAACATGCTTTGGAAACACATGTTAGGTAAACTGTGTCACCTTGGTGTGATTACTTTTTTATCTATTGTTAGGCTTGTTATCATTGATAACAGAAGTTTTAGATACAACTTGTTCACAAACTTGTAGTGTGTTATCATCTTCACTACTGCTCTAGTTGAATTCTGGCATTTTATGATCACTTTGAGGTTACAGCTGTTGCATGTTTTGTAGCTAATATGAATTTGAAATACTATTAACTCATGGTAGAGGTTTAGCTCTAGTTTGAGCATCAATTTAACATATTCAAGAAAGATAAAGTATAATGTTGTGATTACTATAGTTTTCAGTTTAAAAAAGCAATAAAAAGCTCAATTGCTACGTAGAAATGATCCCTTTGGATAACTCAAAAGTGTAGAGTTGCATCATCTTATCACAATAAATATAATTTAGAAGGAAATGCCATAAAATGTTTCTCAGGCAGTTGAGTTGCTTTGAAAGTCTATTATAGCCTTAGACTTTATAAAATCAGTAATTTCAATTTTTTCAGTATCTTTTTTTGCATTCACTCTGCAGCATCACAACATTGTTAACCCTGAAACTGGTGGTCAAACTCCTGTCATTGGCAGACTGCCTTATATTTATTTTATAAGTATAATATAAAGTAATTATATTATATACTATTTTATTCAGGAATTTTCAAGGAAAATTTTCCTTATCAATAATAAGTATATTTGTATTTTAAATTTTGTCACTGCATGCTTGCAAAAAAATTATTCAAAGTTTTTTTATTTGTACAAAAGTTATGATTGGCAATATGAAAAAACAAAATATACAAAAGGTAGGTCATTTAAGTTTGAGTAACCAAAAGTAGTAAAAGGTCTTTTTTTAACATATTATGGTAAAAAAAAACAAGTACAAAAGGTTAAATCGCCACTTGCCAAAAAAATATAACTTAAATGTTCTCTTTTGATACATTTTTCTATTGTAACTAGTTTTTATAAACAATTTCACTTTTAGCTTACATATAATAGTACAAATAAATGTTACTAAAATAATAAAAGTTCTCAAATATCACTAAAGCGATCATGAAAGTTATTATCCAATGTTGTAATAAACTGTAATAACCAAAACACACATTCACAACACTTAAACATGTAATTACTACTCGTAATTAAGAAACAGCAACTTCTGATCGGTAGAATAAAAACAACTGTATGAACCAGTTAATTTGTTGCAGTGTGCACAGCTGGTGCATTCCGCGAAAATGTAAGAAATATTTCCGAGATTACAAAACATATAGATTTGTAACGGAACATAAAAATGATCTGAAAGTTTATTATTTGAGTAAATTGTGGACATTTCTCTTCCAGTATTAACATCAGTTTGTTTTGAGCATATTTCAAAGGCTTAAGAAAAAAACCATAGGCCATGTTAAAAAACCTAATATTGAGCACTGCCATCTAGAATGAATTTAAACACCCAATATCGGGTTTTTGCCAGTTGTAGGGTTAAATGTTTATCAAAATTAGCAATAACTGAACTATCCTGAAATCTCTTGAGCATTTTGGCTTGTCTATGTTCAATGGCTTACACTATTTTGTTCAAGATTCAAAACTTTACCATAGTTATATGCCCATTCCTAATTTGGTTATCAATACATGCTGTGATAAAAACATTGTGTTCTGTAGCTTAGAACCTTTTAGTTTCAGTTTAATTTTAAGGTATTTTATTAATTTTTAAGTTATATTAATTATTATAATCTGTATTTACATCAAAATGCATTAAACTCATTAAGGTACTAAACACCTGTATTATGGATACATTCTATGCCTGTAAATATAGTTAATTTCTTTTCAGTTTATTTGAGTTGTGAACTTTTATTATTGTATATTATATATTTTAAGCTTTTATACATATAATTTTTGCAGAAGTATTGTTGCATAATAGATAATATTAAATAACATATTGAATGTTTTTTAATAAATTATTAAATTGTCATGAGTTGTATTGATTGATTTATTCGAAAACAACCTTTGTCACCAGTGAAAACATACTCTGTTTTTTTGTAGAAAATTCAGGCTTATATACAGGGTGACCAGCGGGAACCGGACGTTTTTTAAATAAACATAAACCACTTATTTTTTAACATAAAAACTTATTTTATTACATAGAAATGTTTGTAATTACATGCCATTTAAGAACATGTTACTTATGGAATATAACGTCAAATAGATGGTGTCCATTTTCTTGAATGCAGGTTTCTAACCTTTTAAGAAAATCCGCATGTACACGTTCGAGAAGCTCTTGATCAATTGCTGCCACTTTGGTCTTGATTGCATCCTTTAGCTCTGCCAAGGTGCGAGGTTTGTTGTTGCAGACTTGTGATTTGAGGTACCCCCACAAAAAAAGTCACAAGTCGTCAAGTCTGGTGACCTTGGGGGCCACTGGATGTCGCCGAAACGGGAAATGAGCCTTCCTGGTAACATCCGACGGACCACAGCCATTGACAAGCGAGCAGTATGCGGTGTGGCACCATCTTGTTGAAAATAAACGTGTTCATTTCTGTCTAGACCTCTAGACAGGATTTTGCTTGTTAACTTCTCCATTTAAATTAAAATGTGCCTCATCACAAAATAACCGCATAATGATTATTGTGCTGTCATTATCTTCGAGCAACACTTGCATGTGAACGGCGAAGTCCTCTCGCTGAGCGTAATCTCTTTCCTATAGCTTCTGAACAACACACATTTTATAGGGATGAAATTTTAAATCACTTTGCAAAATTTTCCGCTACACAGAGTTGGCATCCTTCAGGAGGATCCGCTCTGTGGAAGGTGTAATGAGCAGGAGGAGACTGCTGAGCACCTGCTCTTTGATTGCCCTGCAATAGCAATGAGAGCGGTATGCCATCTTTGGTAGCTTGAACAGGGGTGGCGAGTTTTCCCATTAGGACTTGATAGGTTGTTTTCGGCGGTTTGTTGAACTGCAGAAGTTGTAGACTGGTAGGCCTCATGGTGTTTCTGGGGTGCGCAAAAGGCCCTTGAGGCTTAAGTGCATGGCAGTAGGCCGCCCTAAGGAAAAAAAAAAAAAAAAAAAACCTTTGTTCACTTTGCATGTCTTCTTGCTGAACGACTTGGGCTCCGAATGAGGGCTAGTCTCACCCTCTCGACGTTTTCCGGCGTCCTTACGGTCTTCCTTGGGCCAGGAGATTTTTTCTTTAAAATAACTCCTGTCGTTCTTAGATTTTGAACCCACCTGAGAATAGTATTGCGGGTAGGAACCGTACCATGGCGTCTAAGGTTGAAATGAGTGCGAAAAATCCGTTGTACCGTTGTAACAGATTCGCCATTTTGCACATACGCGTCGTATGCAAACATGCGATGCTCCGCTGTCCACTGCTCCATGGCTACTGAAATGGTATTTTATAGCGAAGCCATTCACCACACTCTCCCCCCTCTCCCATCTTTGCTGAGCGTGTGTACTAGCAATTCCAAAAACGTCCGGTTCCCGGCGGTCACCCTGTACAAAGCTGGTATAAGCATGTGGAACTACAGTGCAACTTTGTTAAGTCGGGTCTCTGAATAATTCAGATCAGTTCAGGAAAGTTTTAAATTAGCTTTTTGTCGTCTGCCTAAACTGGCAAGCGTGAGGAGCATGTTTGTTTATTACTAGACTGTTCGTAGAGCTCAACAATTACATGTATTGCTACTTGTGATAAAGATGCCGATAACAGAAAGCATACTGACGAAGAAAACACTGAAAATATCGCAGATATAAGCCGTGAAGAAACAGCATCTCATTTGGGCGAGTTAATGTTTTATTTCGAACAACAAGAAGAGACAACACTAGTTGAGTTTCTCATGTTGAAAAGGATGTATGACTACAGTCAAAGTTGATGCAACTTAAATTAACAAAATTCTTTCAGAAAAATTAACTGTATATAGTGGATTATACTTTATATGTCGTATTTTTAGTGTTTTCCCCCGCAATAAACAAATATTGTATATGTTGTTCTTTATTTTTTGAACATTCTTTGTTTAACCCTGATTTTGGTTATGTCGAATAGGCCGTGGTCCTGGCTAATCCGACTTAACGAGGTTGCACTGTGGTTTTATTTTCACTAAAACATAGCTTAAAGTATTTTTTGACAGATCCACAAATGTGTTGACTATTAAGAAGTGGGTAACCAAGCCTTCAAGGGCTGAAATATCAATAGAAGTGATGATAAACATACTCCTCAGTGTTTATGTGCCATTGTCACTAAGCGCACACCATCAATCATGGAGCGTGTACAGGAACAAGTGGTAGTCAGAAGGTTAAGGACTGGGCTTAGTGTCTTCAATACATGGTCATGGATCAATGCAAATTCTTGGATACAAAATTCCTCTCTAAACATTATTTCATTGTAACTATTAATGTATTTATTGGAAAAAATGTTGGTTAGCTTAAGCTCTTTATCGTCAAAGGAGAGGTAATAAACCAGTGAAGCATTCATATATGTGCTTGTATAGATCTCATGAACACTGTGCTGACATTAGAACAAAACTGTGGTTTCTTTCTGAATATGCTTTGCTATCAATGGGTCTAGTGTTTGTGTAATTATAATTTTGTTCATCATTTCAGAGGTAATTATATTAGAGCAATGAGGGTAGTTTGCATTTTTTTCTTGATATGGACAATGCAAGTTAAATTGTAATTTTAATGGTGTAGCCTTAAGAGATTTTCAGATTTTACTAGTAAAAAAAGGAGACAACATTTATTGCAATTTAACATAGTAAAGTCTTGATCATAAAATAATCTGAAATTTAATCTTAATCTGAAAAATTATGACTGAATTATATTACTAATATTGATTTTTTTTCACCTACTGTTAAGTGCAGCATTTGAAATCTGACACTGATACAGATTTCACTCCTGGAATCTGGAGTCCACATCTTTCTGAAGAGATCCATAAAAAATCAGTGACAAAAACGTTCAAAACTATTTTACATTGTTTTGACATCACAGATACCTAGGTGACAAAGAAGCTCAGTCTTGTTATCCAGCAACTAGCTATTCAGGGTAATCTAGATGAAGAGGTATTCTCAATGTCTCGTCAGGTGCACTACGATGTTTTAGACATGATCCCATAGCAAGGCGGAGCTACAGAGTTTTCTGCATGTATCGTAGCTACCTATGGTAGGAAGGGTTATTTAAATACGAATATTTAGATAAGCTCCGTGTCACCTTCCTCTTAGTGCAGTATCTGAAATCTGACAGGCCAGATACTTTATCCCTATAGGTCCGATCTTTTCGCAATAACAAACCTTTTATGAGAGTTAACATTGTTTTTAGACAGCAAGACTCAAGATAGTTTTACTACAACTGGCTCCTAAAGTACAGTATAGGTTTGGACCAAGAATTTGAAAAATCTGAGAAATATTATCTATTGAAAAACAGCGATGCATTTATGGAGATCCTCTGGGCTTTCATAAAACGTTATTTAAAGTTCAACATAGATGATGAGCTTGCAAGCACCAAACTCCTAACAGCTAACTTGTAGTAAAAATATTTTTTGAGAAATATCAGATTTCAGGCTGAAAAGTACATTTAAGGTTTTTTTGTATTGCTGAATGGACAGCTTTGCATACTCCATATTCCCATGAGCCAGTCTTTTTACTTCACCAAACAAATCTGCATTCAAAACTGGTATTATCTGCATATGGTATTGTACATTTAATACATAAACGTAATTTATTATAACAGAGTAAAAAGATTAAACAACCTAAAACTGATCTTTGTGGTACATTACATTTCACAAGAACACCTATAGAACTGCCCCTTACAAAGGCTAAAAGTTTTAGTTATTTTATAAATATGATTTAAAAGCTATCGAATAGTCTGCTTTCTAATTTTAATATGCAAGGTAATTTTTTTGTTATCAGGATAGCTAACACAATCAGATGCTTACATAAAGGACCTAAGCATTATTATTGTTTCCAAATGCTTAATAAAATTGTTACTGGACATCTGAAAATGTGATAACTTCATTTTCTACCCAAGTAGATAAGTTTCATTGAAAGGGCAAGGAAAACAAGATGAACTATAGTATTGTAATATAATGGCACTCAAATGCTATTTACTGTTGGAACAAATATTGAATAAACTGCTGCAATTGAATTTTGAAGTGTTTATTTTTAACTGCACCAACTATTTAACAAAAATGTATAAAAATTATATAAAAGTATTACGCATTTCATTAATAACTTATAAAGTGTTCTTAAAAACAGTAATTAAAAATATAAACCTATGGCGTAAGTGGAATGAACCCTCTTAGCTCGCTAATGGGTAAAAACTCTTTGTGTAAACTAAGGTCTTCTCTGTGTAGTGATGTAAAATTTCCGGGAATTTATACTTGGGGGAAAATTCTCAGGGAACATGGCCAGGAATATTCCCAAAATCCATTAATTCCTGGGAATTTCTGTTTTCCTCTTAAAAGTATAGGTCAGTCAGTGGGCACCCAAATTTTTTCTTTTACAATCCCGTAGATCTAATTTATTAATATGAACATATAAGTCAATTCTTAAAGAGTTATATTCAAAAATAAAAATCGTACAAATCTTAATTCCTTCACATAAATTTTAAAATTGTGATAGGCTACTTGCATTTATATATACATGTTATTGAATACCACATGATTGCTTGGTGGATCATTCTACCAACCATGTTTTCTAGTACCAAAGAAAATTAACAAAATTTTAAACCTATTACCAATTCTTATAGTATATTGGTTATAAAACAGTCAAAATATTCCCAAATTACTAATAAGTCATGTTAAGTTATTAAATTAAACTGTAAATTTAAATACTTGCATTTCTAATAATTTTTATTATTTAAATTAGATATCTTCTCTATTTCTTCAGATCAGATCTTCCAAGAAAAGACAATATGTCTGTCTGTATTAACACTTTATTGGCTATTATTAAATTTCGAACAGTAAATGAGTGTGGGCTACTTGTTATGTGTTAATAATTAGTTTTCATCATCTTGAAACTCTTCCATTGCATCATCATATCCAAACTCATATTCAGTTTCTTCCATGGTGAAGGTTTTGCCATGGTAAATCACAATATTTTTGATTGTTTGGCTTTGTTACTGACCATTTAGAACCTGTTAAGGTTCCAAAACTGTTTTAAGACTAAATAAACCCAATTTAAATGAGTTATTCCATAGATTCCCACGTTTTGGAAACTTATAAAAGGAACTTATCGGAAAGTTCCCTGGAGATATTCCCATTTATAAATTCCCTTCCCACTGGGAATATTCCCGGCTCACATCACTACTTCTGTGCTCAGATTGTCACATAAATATTTCTAGGTATATTTATGTGACTTGCACAAGTTCTTGCAGTAAACATTATGAGTAATTTTACATCAATTATGAGAGCATAGCTTTCAGACAAAAATCAAATTTTAACCAGTAAACAAATTCTAATGTTTTAAACACATTTTCCTTATGCAGCAACAGACTGATTGATTGGTGACTCTAACCCTGAGTCGGCAGAGGCACGAGTCCGGTGCATTGGCTGTCTGTCTGGTCATGTATTGTCTGGCGAAGTCCCAGGTGGGGTCTCGGTAAATCACGGCACTCGGTCTGACTCATCGCCCAGCGTTCGCTCGTCATGCCGCGGCCGGCCGGTCTGGGGGGGAGGTTGTGGTCCTGAGCCTAGCCTACACTCTAGTCGCACGTCGCACACAAGCTCCAGCTTCCGCGGTACAATGTGGTCTTTTTGGCAGATCGCTATCTCAGCCGCCCTCGCAGCTGTCGTCTGCGCCCAAGGTAACAAGTTTATGTACATAAATACTGAAATGCAACTTGTTCGTTCTAACAAAAAATACAAGAATTTGTGAGTTTTGGTGCTTTTATGATTGCAGAATTATTGAACAAACAAAGGTAAACCACATATATTGTAAAATTCAGACAGACTAATCAAAACGAAAGTTCGATTTTGATTCGGAAATTCCCTTACCTATGTAGGCTTTGAATCGTAATTGTGCATGAAGAACCACAAATGTTTCAATTGTAAAGTAAAATATTCTTAACAATTTAGGGAGCCTTTATTTGGAGCATATGATACCACTATTCCTTTGATTTTACAAGAGAATTATAGCTATTAACTTAGTACATAATGTAACAATTTTCCTTGCACTTTTGTATTGTACGTTGTTGAACGAATATCGTAAGGATTTGATCTTTTGTACGCTTGGACAATATATGAACGTTAAGAAATAATTTTGTGATTAATGTCCACATCAAACGGCGGAAAGCTGTAGGCTAGGACTTTTTCAAAACATTACTCATTTCACATTTTAAAATTCCAGAGTGTTTTTAATTAAAATTAACATTAGGTTCCTGTAAAATTAATACAGCAGTGATAATTCGTTCCCGAAACGATGGTTTTATGCACAATTTCGGTAATTTGCTAAATAAATGTCTTCGAAAATTTATTTATTTTATTGCGGGAAGGCGTGAAAAATATTTGTTACAGTTAAATTAAAATTATTGTTCTCACGCCTTCGCTTCAGCATTTTAGGTTACTCTAATATGTAGCTACAAAAACATTTTTTTTATTTCTATAACGGTGAAAATTTTAAAATGTAATAATGTTGATTTGGCCAACTTATTAAATTCAAACTCCGTATTGACTAAAAAAAACCACGAAGTCTCTTATATTTCAAAAATTGCATGTACAGGAAGAACAATTGTTTATCGTGAAAGGATGTTGTAAAACTGCCTAGATCTTTGACCACGGTAATCCTTGAAAGCCAATGAGGAGAGCAAGTCAATGTTAAAAAATATTTCACCTCATTAAGTTCAAAAATCTGCTTATAAGTACACTATTTTAAATTCGTATACATGACCTTTAAAATTGTATTTTTCATGTGCACTATGCGTCCATACATAACCTCAAAATATATGCAATATATAATACAGTATCGTTGGCAGCATAAACACGGACTACAGATACTCAGGAGTTAGATAGTAAGTATTGCTAAGCATTTTATTTTTTAAATCCATCTAGAAACGATTACGGAACGTTGGTGTACACAAATAAACGAGTTAATGTAACTAATGCCTTTTTCACATCCGTCCACCAATACTCTGTTAGCTTTAGAGCATAGTTATCGGTTATGTAGCTCCTACTCAATGAGGTCTGGTGAGTATATAATTGCTAAAACGTTTCCAGTAGCGTAGCCAGTATGTTCAAAATGGGGAAAGGGAGAATTTCGTCAGAAGTTTGTATAGATGGACAATAATAACCTCAGACAAATCCATTATTGTAATATGTCAAGTATAAATTAGAACCTTGGCGACTGTTTAATCGCTGGATGGCTATACTATATAGGTTATTTTTTCAGTGTTTTTCCTCTTAGGTTATATTTTGGGGACCCAATAAGAGAGGGTTGGTCATAAACCACTTAAGCATGCAAATGCAAATATATTTGGTGTACTCACGATTAATGAGTATACTCGTACATGCAGACGTACGAAACTAACCGAAACTGCGTTCGCGGGTTTAATAAATAGAAGGTAGGAGTACGGCACTCCGTATGTCGTAAGAGACTTCGCTGAGGTTGCATGCCAAAGTTCAAATCTATAGCTCATTTTATTCTTGAGATGTCCTGCAGACCAGTGGTGCACCCAGAAATCCTCTCTAGGGGGTGTCCAGCACACAGTTGAGTCGGGAGTATGGAAACACCCCCCAGACCAGTAGGGGGGCCGGGGGCACTCCCTCTGGAAATCTTTGAAATATTAGGTCCTAAAATGGTTATTTTATAGTATTTTTGAACTAATAAAAGAACGGTAAAGTGGAGGGTCAGAGAGTATAAAGTTTGCAGTATAATCACTCTACCACCAATCACCAATAATTTTACTGGGATATTTAAAATCTGTTGCAACAAATTCAATTTATATGAAGTTTGTTTAAGATGAGTCTGTATCTTAAATTAAGCACTTTTTGAGAAAAAAAAAACTGAACCTAAAATTTAAATTTTGAAGTTTTTGGGAAATCAAGCCAAAAGAGGAAATATTGTATTTATTTAGACAGCATCATCAACTCCAGGCCTATAAAGGCCCTTATTTATTCTTCCAGTGTTCCAGCTTCCTCTTCTTAGTTCTTGCTGCTAGTCTGGCATTTTTTATAATCTCAACAGCTTTTTATATTCGGCATTTGATCAAACGTCTTTAGCCCACATTTTGCTCCTGCCTCACCAAGGAGTTCTTGCAACACCTTTACTCTACCTAAGTAACCAGAGCTTTAAATTAGTAATATAATCTTTAAGATCTCTGTAAGTAGGCTTGATTTTATTCATAACTGCCTAAGTGAGTAAAAAGCAGTATATCCATAAAGTATGGAGCAAAAACTCAATATTTCAAAAGTTTTATTAGTATAAGAATAAAAAAATGGAAAACAATCAAACGTGTATCATTAATGTTGTAAATTTTAATTGAATTGCTTAGCAAATTTATATATAAATTTGCTAAGCCATTTAATTAAAATTTACAACGTTATACGTGTTTTATATATAAAACTTGTTATAAAATAATAAAAATAAGGAAAAATATAAAATGGAAAATGTACGTTTTAATGACTCTCCTTAACTAAAACAGAATTTAAATCACAAATCAAGACCAAAGCTAAATCTTGATGTCTACTCTCGGATCACAAACTAATAGAGCTCCTATAACAGGAGTTATATCCAAATTTAGCTTGTTCATTTCTGCATTTTTACTTCCATGATATATCAATGACAACGAGAAAAATACCGGTTTTTTTGGCACTGTTCAACTAAAATACGACTTTGAACATTCATAACTCGGAAATTTGTGATTCGATAATGATTAAATGTTTATACAAGATATTAGTACATGCAAGAGTATTGTAATTGAGTATATAATGTTTTAGAATCTTAGAATAGTATTGGAATAAAGTTTTTATCAAAATACCATCTTAACTTGATCCTGAAAATTCGGCATTGGTAACGTCATGGAGCTCTTAGTCATTGAGCATCTAATTTAGTAAACCACTATTAAAAAAATTACAATTTTAACAAAGATTAAATTGAGCACGTATTGTCAGTTTACCGCAACCGGCAACTGCTTGATTTAACGCGCAAATCGTCACACTGCCCAGGGCGGTGTTGCCCCGTAGTGACAATGAATGACAACAAACTAACACAGTTCAGAACTGCTCAGAGCTTGGCAACACACTCATTACTGTGGCAACTGATCATATCGGGACTACTCCAAAAGATACTTTGTACCGGGTACTCGTCGTCTTAAGACTACAAGTCATCGCAAACCGAAAGTACACGGTACAGGTTACTTTTACAATACAGATACTTTACACGTTTACCGCCGTTCCCGGTACAAAGTACTCGGACACGTTTAGCAGTAACAGTAACTGGAACATTTTAGGAGTACTCTGTAACGTATGATTTTACATAAGTACGAGTACATTTTGCACTCGGTTACTGAAAGTACGGAGTACAGGGAGAAGCCACAAGAAATAGTAACAACTAACCTCACTGTCGTAGTTGCTGCGTGACAGTGAAATATTGCGTTTTGAACTGAACTGAATTGAATTATATGTGCAGTGTTGTGTATTTCGTAAATTGAAATAGTTATAACTTTTGAATTTATATATTTGATTATAATTAATTTAAAATTTCTAACATAAATATTATTTTTAGTCCAAAATAAACTAATAGGGGATTGATTTCTGAAATAAAACACTCTTGAGGGGGGGAGGGGGACCGGACCCGTTCGTCATACAGAGAGAATTTGACACGAAAATGACATCATAGAACTCATTTTTGTAAACATATGAAATCTTTCCCGAAATATCTTGCCACATGATACATTCAGATTTGTGCTCATTTGATTGAGCTTCATGTCAAAGTTTAAATAATAAAAGTCTACACACAAAATCACTATAAAATAATGTTCTATGTTTTGGGATAGTTAGGCTTCATGTGTTAATATGTTATATGTTAATATGATATCTCTATGAGTGTACTTTGTTTGTTTACAAATTTATTCATTCTGGTATTTTCATTACCACCGTAGTTACCCATAAGATCAGTGTAAAATATTTGCTAACGCTCAGCAAAATCTCATGAAGTGACATGCACCATAATCGAACTCAATGTTCCTCATATATATATATATATATATATATATATATATATATATATATATATATATATATATATATATATATAGAAATGTTTTGATCACAATTTAAAATCGATGTCAGTTCGTCATCGAGATATCATGTGGACTGACAGAATTAAAATTTTCCAGCTTCGCGATTTGAAGGCTTCACTAAAGCTCAGCCAAAAAGCAAGAAGTCAGTTGAATTCAGTAAATATGATGACACTGAAACACTACTATTACCACATAACAAGATGCCAGTTGCATTCAGTAAAGATGATGTCATTAAGCACTATTATCACAAAGATATTATCACGTAACAAGAAGTCAGTTGTATTAGGCAAAGATGATGACATTGAAACACTTCTATCTCTGACGTATTTATATGCAACAAGTTGCATTCAATAAAAGTGACGAACAAGGTCCAAGTTACATAAATACAGCCCATAGATTAAAATTGGCGCATAATACTGATAGACAAGTTACGTGTGATGTCGCAAAATATGTCTGACAAGTAAAGCGTCCTGCTCACATTCCAGGAACTGGTGCCGTGCTATCATTTACCTTTATGCAGCGTGACCAAGGATCGCAGATCGTGTCTGCAACTCGTAAATGCAACAACACCGGTCTTTAGGACGTTAGAAACTTGTATAATTCAATAAAATTACTTTAAAAAAATATAATTTGTACATCTATATGGATTTGTTTCGGGGGCTTCTAGCCTAAATGTGTAATATAGGTAATTAGATATAGATGCATACATTAACCTCTGTAAATATAGGCTATTAACGCAACACGGGCGAATGATGAATCAGTTGCAATTGCAACTCAGCTGCATGCGATACATTAGCAGAGTAGTGTATTGTTATCAGACGTAACAAGCTTGAAGAGGTTAGTGGCAAATAACTATTCCTGACCCAGTTACAAGTTTATTACGAATCAATTGCTTGGTTTACAATTCACAGCCTATGTCGAAGAGTTTTCAAATTTGTTCCTTCAGCAGGTGTTCACGAACTCTCAACTTCAGGAATTCTCAATTTTAGGAACTCTCAATTGTACCTTTTCAGATACAATTCATGGACTAAAAACAAACCAAAGTCTCATATTTCAACTAAATAATCTCGATAATTATCCTCCTTTGGGTAGTTTGGTTTTTACGTAGAAGTTTTAAATTTAAGAACATCTGCCTAATATAATGTGGTTTGGTAAACATACGAGTATTTTGTAAAAAAAGATTTTCTTCTGTAATCATGTCTTTGAGTCTCAAAGTTCAATACCAAACGTAAACTTATTGGAGAAAGCCGCTGTAAAATTGAAAAAATATTGATAAACGCTCTAATGTGCTACAAAATTTCACAACTTGAATTGTATTTCGCTTTAGCTGATTTGAGATCTTTGGATTGTACATTTCTATATGTAACAGAAAATATTAAGAATACCTAAGAATCACTTTTTAAGATTAGTTTTATACGAACAAAAGAGAAATAACTAGTTCCCGTCCATTATATTTTTACAAACGATTAAAAAAATTTTACAGAAGCAAATATTTTAAAATTGACGTTTTGAATAAATAAACATTGATCTGGTTCTGAAAGTGAATAAGTATTTTTGTAATAATCGTTTCGGTATAAATTAATGGTCATGAACTTTTTTATGAGTTGCCACATGATATAAAGGTAATAGACAACCCAAGAAAGGTTTGCACAATAATCTTTTTACTATCTTTGGAATGCTTCACTTTTTTGGTTAAATGTCTTATACAGCAGTTGTATTTGTAATAACAGAGTTTAATAAACGTAACGGATTCAGCGAGATTTATTTAATTATGTGTACATTTTGTTAATAGAAACAAGTTAACTTTAAACAAATATGCCAAGGGCTTTGTAAACGTTCATCTAATTGAAATGGAACAATGTTTATTTAGCTTTAGTTTTAAATAACAATTTTAATAGCTGAGAGGTTGCTTTAAATAAAATAGGCCTTAACTCTACTGGTAGACACCAAGAGAGACGCTCTGGCAGAAAAACTTGCACGTTTTAGACTGTTAAAACTTTCTTTTTGTTTATCGGTGGCCGCGATGTTTAATATATACGGTCATTGTATTTCCAAAGAATGATGTTATTTTTATGTTCAATATCTGTTAGAATAAATAATCATTTCATAAATAATATAGGAAACGAGTTCAGTAAAGTTTAAATTATTAGTATTTTTAATTGGAAGGGTGTTTTTGTCTCCTCTACAAAAATGGATTGGGGCATATTAATAAAAATGTTTAGATCCTTTGTTATTGATGTGACTTTTCCGACACAACATGATTATGTTGCTGTCTTATGTACGACATATTTGATTGTCAAAGTGAAGATTTTCAGAACTTTGATGGTTTATATAAGTTCCATCTAGATTTTTTAATATTTCTATTGAGTTCAGTTCCCCTCTAGTAAAAGTGTAACCTATTTTGTATATAGAAAATACATGCGATAAGACGGCATGTGCTACTACTCCCTCCTCGACGTCGATGGAGTAGGTTTGTCTAGCCACGATAACGCTAGTGTCCACTTAGATTATGTTTGTTACCAGCATAGTTCACCAATTGACTATAATTCAATCCCCAAAGAGTTCACTAGACAATTTGTAATTGCATATCATTGCATTCCATAACTCTTCTTAATGTACAAAGTGTAAATAGAGGTTAGTTAGGACTTTACTCATTAATGGTTCTATGATCCCACAAGTTTATTATCAATCTAAAGAGAGACTCCTGGCCTATAGATATTTAGGAAAGGTTAATAATTTCGAGGAAAGAATTGAAAGCGAATCTGATAATACATAAAGTTTTATTGTTCCCGATATTAAACGTTTTCTTAGCCAAAGGGCTAAGGAATAAGCCAGTACATAATGCAGAACTGTGTTTACAGAAGAGGAATGCGATCAATTCTAAAATTACTTAGGCATCCGTTCCAGTAAACGAAGTCAAAAATCAAGACTAACGAGCTTGAATGAACTCACGACGCGGATATTTACAGTATCCAGTGAGTGGGATATGACATCCTCTAGTTTAAAATGTTTCACATTAAGAGTGAATGGCTAAGTGGGGTGCTGGAGTGAAATGTGGATGACGGTCTCCGTGACAGAGAACGAGAGTGCAGAGTGGAGTGGACAAGTCTGGTGTTGCTATGAGTGAAGAAACGGATGTTTCCCGGTTCCAGCTGGGCAGACTTTGACCAGTGAATCCTGGCCGACGCTCTCCGTGACAGAGAATGAGAGTGCAGAGTGAAGTGGACAAGTCTGGTTTTGTTGTGAGCGAAGAAACGAATGTTTCCCGGTTCCAGCTGGGCAGACTTTGACCAGTGAATCCTTGCCGACGCTCTCCGTGACAGAGAATGTCCCGGATGAACGAATGTCTGTTGTACTTATTGAAATATTTATTCCTTATTTTGCATATGCATTGCTCCATTTGTTACGCTTGTTGAACCCTTCATACCAAGCGAACATAATGTTCTTGCCTCGCCACTCCCTTGACGATCTAACCCGGACCTTTGTTGTCTGTCGGTAGAACCAGGTGTTTGAGTCGTGTTTATTTACGACACTATTTACAATAGTACAGTATATTAGAGCAGCGTCTCCAAACCTTTTCTTTCCAGAGCCAAACTGAAAAATTGTTTCGAGTAAGTGGACCAAGTACTGTTCGATTTCATCCATGAGGTTTTGAAGTTCACTTGTTCTGTGGTTGTCCTTCATTTATATGAGATTCTGGTTACTGTCAGCATTGGGTATGATGTCAGGAGTTCTTTGTATACAACATGGTCATTGCACTCGATTATTTCTTTCAGGCTTGTATGATTATTGATGCTTTCTTTTATATCAAACATTTATCTCTTGCGTAAACATATCTAGGACAATGAAGGAAAAGATGGTCAAATGCTTCATTTTCTCGTAATGAAACATTCAGGCACAGAGGAGTAAAATAGTATTTAACTATATGGATATGGAAGGCAGATGTTTATATTGGCATGTTTCAGTCGTATTCTGCAAATATTGACAATTTCGTCTCTTTTCAATGGTGTTTTTATTTCATGTAACTTATTTTATATACATATATAATTTGAACAGTGCTATGAAACCCAACTTAATGAACAAGTGTATGCACCATGTGGCAAGATATCTCGAGAAAGATTTCATCTGTAGAATTTTAATTTTGAATTGGACTTCATTTCTACATAGCCTGTACGAGAATGAGTACTATGATGGTGCACGTTCAACCCATGGAATTTGGCTGAGTGCCAATATCTTTTTTGTCTGGCGGATGTAAAAAGTACTTTTCTGTATGATTGTTTGTCTTTCTATCTGATCGCAGGACATCTCAGGAATAAAATGAGCTTTAAACTTGAAATTTTGCATGGAACCTCAGCGAAACCTGTTGTGCGACTCTGGTGTAGCGTGCTCGTGCCTAGTCAATAATTTAAGAACATCATACTGGATAGGAAATGTAAAGATCTAAGTGTATAGGAAATAAAGTCCTTCTTATTTTAAGTGGTAATAATTATCTGTAGAAATCCTAACTAATATTATAAATGCAGAAGTGAGTTTGCTTGTTTGGTACTTTTACACAACCGACTGTACTGAAATTTTACATGGGCATTCTTGGAACTCGGGTTAACAAATCGGCTTATTATTATTCAAAAACTCTCAGGGGTAAGCCCCACTGGTCTGTAAAGTTGCGAAAAATCCCATTTTTGTCTCTAAAATCGCATTATATCAAACAAATATTATTAATTGAAAGCGCCTGTTAAATGTAATTAACTGTTCTGTGTAAACATTGTTTTATGACAGCACAACCATGTTTAATTAATTTAACCACTGTTTTCAATTTGTTTACATTTATAGTGTGAAAGCATAGTGCAAGCTTGGTAGTAACAAAACTTCGTATTTCAATCTTTTTTTGCAACCACCGTTGATCAGAATAAAAACAATATTCATACGAGAAAAGTAAGTTTTAGTAAAATACATTTAGCTGCACATTTTAGCAAATATTAGGTATACAGTGCTTGGATATTACTGTAATGCAGATATAAAAGATAAAGTTACCATATAACATCTACTATACATTTAAAGTCCCATCTTAGTTGTCTTCAATAATGAAACAAAAAATACTAAGACCGAAGTAAATTACAATGGCCAAAAACTTACACTTTTTGACGGATTGTCTTGATCGTGGCAATAGGCAAACTCAATTTTGGCGTTGAAAATATAATTCACTCGAAACAGAAGTGCTCATACACGTGTAAGCCCTACGAAAGTACGTGCGAGGCCGCGGGTAACAGCTAGTCACATAATATGTGAATATAACCCTACCGACAATCACGGTTGAAAAGATCAATACCGAACCTCTCAAGGACGTCTAATTTTTATTCGTCAAAGCTCCGGGGGAGGGAGCCATTAATTTAATGAGATTTCATTATCGAAGTGTTAACGTTAGCGTTGACGAGTGATCATTCTTGTTGTGGAGGCTGATCAAATCGATTAAGCATTGTTGTAGACAGAGAGGATGCTCGGCGAGAGAGAGATGCTGCTGAACTATTAGCCGCTAAACTAACATCTATACAGCGCCCTCTTTCATCTCCTGCCGCCGCATTTCATTAACGTCAAGGGTCAAGCGGAGCTGGCAAAGTGTTTAATTACCCGCTCAATCTTATTACGTCGATTCAATCTAGTCAGCTGGCTTTCACCAGCAGTCAGCTGTCCGTGCTGCAGTTTTGAACTTTGTAATTTCTGGGGCCAAAGATGTATTCTATAACCAAATGATCTCTTTCAACATTTTCGTTTAGCACAATGTCAACTACTTCATGGAGCATATTTTCTTAAACTGGCGCGATGTCAGGAATTACAGAAAGGATGTTGGAATCCTGATCCTGATAATTGATTCGTATGATTCGCACATTGGAGTGTACAAGTGAATTACATTGCTTCATCATATTCATGGAGCCCTGGTGCTCTGGTGGCAGTGGATATTTGGATCCGAATAATAAAAGTCAGGAAACTTAGTGACCAAAAGCAATATTTTCCACGGTTTCTTGACATTTTTTTAGAAGTGTTATTTTGTTTATTGCTATTATTTATTTTCATTCTCTGTTTCATACACGAACACTCGTTACACCCATATCATTTGGTGTATTCTTATCAAACTTTTAGAAAATTGATGGTAACCGACAGTGCACTTTATTTTGTTATCTCTTGAAATTATTTTCTTATTATCTGTGATTCTTGTTTTTTTACTTATTCATCATTGCTCTTGTTACTCCGCACATTTTCCCGTTTTTATAATAATTTAATATTAATTGTAGTATCACTGTAAAGGAATACAACAATTTCCAATACATAATTTTTTATTTTGTGCAAGGCCTTTCTGAATCAAAGATTCCATCATCAGGCACTTCACAAATTAACAAATGTTTACATATAATCTGGACATAATTTTGAATATCAGATGAATAATATCAGATGAATCTGGACACACAATCTCTAATAAAAATTTACGATTATTAAAAGAAGTTACAAACACAATACACTTAAATGCTTGGGAAACATTTTACATTAACATAAATCAAGAAAAACTTATCAATAATGAAGACGGACCAATTCAAAATTCAGTTTTACTCTCATCTCAATTTATAAACAAATTAAAATTTAATTCTGATTAAATATTTTATACTGGCTAACCGTACATCCAAATTGTTTACCATATGTTACTATAAAATTAATTATTATTACAAACATGTAAACATTATTGTTAATTTGTGAAGTGCCTGATGATGGAATCTTTGATTCAGAAAGGCCTTGCACAAAATAAAAAATTATATATTGGAAAATGTTGTATTCCTTTATCTAGTGATACTACAATAAACCGTTTTTCCTATGCTCCAAGACTCTACATTAAATTAAATTAATTTAATTAATTGTTTGGCCATCAACAAGATTTAGTTTTAATTTTACTGTAGCAATTTATTTCTGTGTTCGCTAATATTTTTCGTTAAGAGTGAAGAAGCACTACATATATGTACTTTTAGTTCATCTCTTTGTACGCTCTATTTGTCAATTACGTTAACCGTGTATAAACAAACTAGGTAGAAGCTCGCTAAGCCACGAGTCGCGTAACAGACTACGCTGAGGTTGCATGCATAATTTATAATCTAGGCCTTATAACTCGTTCAATTCTCCAGATGACCTACGAGCCGATAGACAGATATAGAATCATACAGAAAAGAAATTCACACAAAAATTGTATGCATGCACCGTTACAGAATACATTCTACTCTATGTGGTTCATTCTAGAAATGAGGTTTCAAGTCTACGGATGGAGTCTGTTTCAAGATATATTGCCACATGATACAATCAATACTTTGTTAATTAGGTTAGGTTTTAGCACAATGTTCAAATAGTAACAGTTCTTGATAGTAACTGTTCAAATAGTGACATAGGAGGTACTACAACGCAAGAGTGCGCTGAAATCAAAACTTGTCTTATTTTTTCGTTTTAATCTATGAATAAAAATATCACATACTCATATCACATATGATTGTGCGCAGGATGTTTACAAATCTATGTATTCTGCTATTTTCTTGTTGCCATCGCGGTTATCCGTAAGATCAATGTATATTTGCTAACTCTCAGCCAAATCTCATGGAGTGACATACACCATAATCAACATCACTGTTGCTTATAAAGAAATGAATCTTCACGCAAAGTTACAAATCTTTACGTTATGTCGCTAAAGCTCAGCCAATTAATGCCAATTTCAAAACGATACTATATGCTAAAATAGCTGGTCTCGTTTAAAGACCAACTTAATTAATTTAACTATATAATTATTTTTATGTAAAACATAGATAAAAACAAATGTTCATAGTATTTTCATTTTCATTTTGTTTCAGTTAGAGAATTTGATTGGCCTAATCCTAAAATTGTTTGTGTTTAAGGTTATATTGTAAATTAATTCTCCACAAGTATATTCATTCGAATATGGTAAATGAGTTCGAAAATCAGGAAAAACTACTCTACTAAAAAGTTATTTCCGAGTACGAAGTTTTGCAAATGTACCATTTGGATTTGTTTTATAGCTCAAATTATTTATCGGGTACATTATTTGAGTCCAAATGACGAAGTAATCACCAATCATCACTTCAGAGCAAGCTCTAAGCAGACTTTATTAGAACGGTCGCCTAGTCGTTATTCCCAATTGATCCCAATTGGTGTAAATTGCAATTCTCACTTTAACAGAGAAATTATTTAATTTTAATTTATAACCTTAACTTTCGTTTGTTACCTTTGTGGAAATACATTTTCATTTTCACAGCGAGTCATCGCTTGAGACCATTTTAAGAACCTATGTAAATAATAACATTAATTTACGAAAACTTAACTTGTTAGAACATATTTTTGATTAATATACATTTTTTAATTTGAATATATTTATGTTGTTTATCAATATGTTGCCATTATGTTCCACGCTATAACTTTTTAAGTAGTACATGCTTGTGCTTCGGGGTTGTTTTGGAAGGTTGTGTTCAAAAGCATGCTTCTGCGATTTTATTAGTCAGTGAGGGGGTCGGTGGGGCTGGGGTATTTTGATTAGGGCGAATGATGTAAACACATCCTATACGGTATTAAATACCAAAGTACATTTAGAGTAAAAGACACAGACCTCCTAAACGTAATAATCAACTCAGAAAAAGTTAGAACGGGGATATACTGTCTAATATCTAGTAGTGAGGGTGCACAAGAACGAGCATAGATCAACCTGATCAATATTGTAAACTTGTATTATTACAATTATTTATATGATATTCGCTTACTGACAGTTAAAACTGCACACTTATCCTGTGATTCAAAAATATTATTTTTAACCTATCCAAATTTGAGAAATCCGTGAGTGAATCATCTCTCTCTTCCCCCTTTTGGATGAAGCACTGATCGAGAAAACACTTTTTACCCCAACGAATGATGGAATTTTCCTCTAATTAAAGTCCGATATTGAAACACACTGCAAGTTAAATGTTCAATTTATTCTAAACTACACGAATTGCATCATTATCTTGTCAAACTTCACAGATTAATCTTGCACAGAAGTGATTTCACTGTTGACTGTCAAACAAAACAATCATAAAGTTCAAATCTATTTTAAACGGTTACAGATTTATGGAGATCTTAAATTTTAGGAATGCTGAGCTTGAGTTGACGGCAAGAGGACGCGTTTGCATTGATTGTGCCGCAGGTTGTAAACATTGATCTAGACAGGTTTACAAAAGTACAATAAGTGGCTCTCATTAAATAAATTACATCGTCCTGCGGACTTAATTGTTATATGGCGGATTACTCCCTGTCTTTGGCCATATTTAACAAATAAAAAAATTGTTGAAGGTAATTTCGAGTTTATTATCTAAAATACTATACGGCTACATCAATTATCACCGAGTTTTTGGAGTATATAAGAGCGAAAATACCAGTGTATACAATTAATAAAACCATTTTAATACTCCAAAAAGTGTGTAAGCCTAGTCCAGTACAGTTCGAGGACTTTAGCTGTGCGCGTGACCTGGAGTGTGTGGTGATGGTCGGGAGGGGTGGCGGGGTAGCATTATGCGCTGCGTCCCGAAAACATTTCCTTAGACTCATGGTTAAAACCCTCCTTTCAGGAATCGTATTGGCCCAAATAACTCATCGCACTCGCCACAATCAGTCTGTTTTGTGACAGTGCTGAGTGTAGCTTGTGCTTCGCTTTTACCGATAATGTCTGTTGAGTTAAAGTCAAAAGTCTATTCATAGTCAGGCTCGCGAAATTGTGAGTAATGTTTATACATTTATGAAGGAAGAGGCAGACCATCAAACTGTTAAAATTCCGTTGTCAAAGGCTCGCCAAAGAACTGCTGCAGCAACTGGAGTGTCAGAGCGAGTTGTGACTAAAATAAACAGTTAACTTAACAAGTTGAAGGTTAGTAACATGTGTGAGGCAAGTTTTACTACACCAAACAAAAACCGTCAACGACGTAGAATAGTTGACAATTTCCATGTTGAAGACCATCGAATACCGACTGCAAAACTTTTGAGGGAGGCGCTAAGGGACAAAATATATTTCCAGGGTTGTCAGAAAAGTTGTAGGTGGGTATTAAAGCACCTGGAATTTACTTGGAGAAGGACGGAAAACAATAGGAAATTATTAATTGAAAAGCCAGAAATCCGAGAGAAGAGGATAACATACTTGAGAGCGTTGAAAAATTACAGGGAGCAAGGACGCCCTATAATTTATTTAGACGATCTTATTTACTATCTTCTTACGTATCTAACAAAACTTGGTCAAATGGCTCAAATGAAGGGTTACATGTGCAGATTTCCAAGGGCGAGAGACTAATAATTATCCATGCGGATGGAGAGAAAGGGTTCTTGCCCAATGCTTTTACATGTTAGAAAGCAAGCAACCATAGTGGAGACTACCACAACAATGTGAATGGGGACATTTTTTATGAAGTGGATAAAGGAAAAAGTGTTACCGAATTTAGAACCAAATTCAATACTAGTATTCGATAACGCGCCCTACCATAACATACAAATTTATAAAGCTTCTGGTTCAAAAAGTAGGAAGCAAGATATGAAGTTGTGGCTTTCAAAAAACGGAATACCATTCTGCGACGATATCCTTTTATCCTGAACTCTACAAACTTGTGCAGCTATATAAACCAAGGCATGTCCGGTACGCCTTGGACGAAACTATTCAACTATAGGGTCATGACATCTTACGACTTCCGCCCTACCACCCAGACCTCAATCCCATTGAGTTAATTTGGGCCGAAGTCAACATCATGTGGTTATGAGAAATACATCTTTCACTATGTATCAAGCTAAAGCTCTATGCGAAGACAAGATATCAAGTATGGGCGCAGAAGAGTGGTCAGTAAAATGCAAGCACGTAGAGAAAATCGAAAGGGACTATGCAGCCGCAGAACCCCAGATTGACAATATTATAGAATCCCTTATTATATCAGTTGGTTCGGATACAGACAGCAGTAACAGTGACCCAGAAGAGGAGGACAACTTGAGTGGAATTCAAGAACTCCAATGAAAAAACAATCATTGTAAGTAACATTTGTTATTAGAAAATTATATTCTAGCATTTAAATTAATTAAATATTATTGAAGTGATTGTAAATTAAATAATAAGAGAATACCAAATTATAACAACAATAGGACTTATCCTTGTTTTTCAGTTGTTATATTGTTGTTTAACGAGTTTTTGAAAATAACGTATGTGTGAATAATAATCGGCAAATCGAAATCGTGAGTTTAAAGTCGTTAAGAGATTCTTGCGCCTTCATCTCAGCGGCTAGCACGTAAACGCAACCCGCCACACAGATAGCGTTCGTTTTTTGAAAGGGTAGTATTAGGGCTGCACGAGCACAGCTAAATTCCTCCAACTGGCCAACTTTTGTATAGACAGGTCTTTCTTCAAAGTTGCAAGAATTTTGACTTTACGTATCCAACTGAATTTCCCAGCCAAAAGGTACATTATTTGAAAATTTAATTTTGTACTTTGGAATTATCCGGAAGCTACTGCTTTTTAACTGTTTTTCTCACCGGGGACCTAAAAAATCACAATATTAGAATGAACAGACCTTATTTGGCTTGCCGTATAAAATTACATGTCACTATGAAGATCGGTTTTTGTATTTTGCTTCACGAAAGGAAGCAACGTTGGTGACAAGTAGGCCATTCACCTACCACTGTGGTCAGAATGCAGACATATTGTGACCTGTTTTCTGTAGTTAAGTTTTAATTGTTAATGTTGTGTTTTGTTTTTCATTAAGTGCATGTTTTAGAGTTAGTGAAGTTGACACACACGTAATGGTGTCATAACGCTCTCTCTGGTATGATTTTTTTTATTTTAACCTAGTTTGTAATTATGTGTTAGGTTAGTTATTTACCTGAAGAAGAGGTCAGATTGCAGATCTCGAAACGTAGTGTTACTGATTTTTTTGAATCACTCAACGATGGCAAATGTCCGGAAATCTTGTTTTCTTTCACAATCCTGCCACCGTCAAAAATAAACTTCAAACAATGGATATGAGGGAGGTTAAGATCAGGTTATCGTAAATATGTTACTAGTGGTACCAAAGTTTAAGATAACCTTTATTGGAGCTTACGTAATCTAAGTCTCAATTCGGGTACTATCTTGAGGGATGTGTTTTTTGCCAGAAGTGCAGGGTGGCGCCCGAGGCCTTCTAGATAATCTAAATTTTCCGACGATAGATCACGTTGGAGGATCTGGCACGTGAGCAGAGGTCAGGAAAGTACCGATCGGAAATGCCCCTGGCCATCAGTGCGAGCTTCGATCGTCTTTTCGGTAGCCAGAAACAAGAACCGATCGTCATAATGACATGCAAATTTCTCAGTAAGTCAAATACAATCTGTTCTTTCTACTAATAGTAGTTTGTGCAAGTCCTTGGTAACAAAAACTGTTAGAACAATAGTGGCCTCCGGATTATACCAAAGTACCCTTAATTTCACCTTGAGCTTTTGCTAGTCCAGACGAGAACTGACCAAGCCCTCAGTCACGCCTCTTAGCGGGTTTAGCCGGAGATAGAGATTACTCTGTCAATGCCTGCTGGACTCAAACGGAGCGTGACATTTAATCCGATTTGTGCATATCGATATATCGTTTTTTACGAATAGAGTTGTCATCTTATCCGCGTGGCGTTTATCAGAAACCGGTCCACAGTTTGGAGAAATTTCAAGGCTAATTGGTCTGTATCTGAAAGCTTCCATACTGGGTTTATTAACACAGGCGAGGCGTGCGTCTGGAATATTAACTCAGCTGATTTACTGTGTTGCTTTCAGCCCGAGTTTGGGCGCGAAATTGCCTAATGTCTGCTAACTGTTCTGGAGCGTTAATTTACACTAAATTAGTAATCACATTGTATGTTTGGCTCGTTCTACATTTTGGGCTAAAATAAGTTCGAACCGTGTAATTAAACACACGTTTTATTTTGTCCATTAAAAGGATTTGAGTTTTAAATGTGATTTATAACGTTATTATTATTTACGTATCTCGTACCTTGATGTAGTTAACTGGTAAATCTTATAGCTAGTAAAAATCAGATCTGAGTGATAGAATTAATGTTTAATTAACCGATTACATATAAGTGTTTTAAATCTGCAAATTATAATGCCAATAAGTTGAAATAACAGCAACATAATAGTTATTTCCATTTACTGATAGGAAAATGTTATTAAATAACACTTTCAGATTGGTGAGTTTAGTGAATTAATCTAGAATGCTGCCTTAATTCTATTCTTCATTTTCTATTTGAACATTTTATATGTATTATATATTACACGGTCAAACTATTTGTTGCCTGCGATGTATGAGACTCAATCAATAATCTATAGATTATTAGGAATCAGTTATCCTGTCCTACGAAACCGTTCACGACATCAGTGGATGATAGTCAAATAAAATAAATACTACGAAGATTTCATTCAAGCATTCAACTATATTATTAGTATTCAAATATTTGTAATTAACTAACATGATATACGAGAATATGACAAGCTTTTGTAAGGGAATATAATAATTAACCTAATTTAAAGTAATAGGCTATACGCATTGAATAATCTTTTCAAACAAAAACAGATTTTGAGTGGTGCAAAACCAATTAGTATCACTCTTACTTTTGAAATAGTATGCAGTAATGCAAAAGGGTATGCAGTAATGTTACGGAATATAAGTAGCTTGACCCTGGAAGAATTGGTACCATGGAGATCGTGGTCAAATTGTTTCTCCTTCTTAAAGAATAACTGTAATCATTACTATGTAAGAAAAAAGAATTCTATAATATGAAATGATCTAATAGTAGTGACAGCATGCTGTCTGGGTGCAGCTAAATAAGCCTGGATCTATTATAGGTGACAGTCCTATCCTTACTTTTGGTTATTTGGAAACGGAAAAACGAATTGGATTTTTGATATTTCCGTGGTCTTGTGGAAGAACTTACATTATAAAAGGTGAGATGACTCAGTAGTAAGTAGTAAGAGGAATATCAGAGTTTACAAAGTACAGTAAGCTAAGAAGAAAAATGACATTCTAGCTTTATAGTTATAAATGTATAACATTGCCGATCAATTTTAGACCGAAACTTCGGTTGAGGTCCACCATCAACTTCAAATACGCAATTTGAGGTAAATCATCGAACTCAGTCTCAGCATCTACTACATCTATTAGCGTGGCATGTGTTAAATGTGGATGCAACAGTTAATCTGTCCAATCTGTTTAGTTGTAAGACAGCTATCACACGCTTTTATATTACCTAAAAAGTGCAAAAAAGAACTTTGTAAAAATACTTCAGTTTCAAATTCATCGAAAGACATTAAGGTTGGGGTCACCTCTAAAATGTGAGATATAAAGAAAGTAGAAATATAATATGAACTAAGATCAACCCTAGAGGAACTCCACATTAAACAAATACTTCCTTTCCTCAGAGTCGAGGAACATCATTCACATCATATTTATGGTTAAGACTTGTAGCGAAATACCGGATAAGAAATATAAAAGTACGGCATGAATGATAAATCTCCAGAGAATAAAAAAATGATGAAGTCAGAGCTATTTAAATGTCAGTCAAACCTGGCAAGGCTAAACGCCTGGGCGCAGTGAGTTGGACTGTGTGGTCTGACACGGCGTCTATCATCGCCCATATCCATTCCAGTCTCCATGTATTATTCATAAACAACAATTCGCGGAATGGAAATTAACATAAACAAAGCCGCAATAATGTACATACTTGCATTAGTAACTTTTCGTAAACTGATCTGCGGTAAAATCTTTGATTTGTTTAAATCTTTTATTGCTCGTATCAATTGCACATTGTATGGCAAACGTCATAATTTATTCGAAACTGCAAGCACTCACACCACATTACTACCACATCTAAACGTACAATATTGTTCTTACATTCAAGTCTCGTTCATCCTTCGCCAACTTCAACCCACTTCTTGCGTTGGAGTCAGTCATCGAATTGGGCGGTCTCCCGGTTAAACACCAGAAACTCGTGAACGCTGTAGAATGCATTTGACACCAGAAAGCGTTTCAAACGAGTTTTTGACGCTTTGGGTATTTTTCATAGAATTGGTCAATCTGTTGTTGCATCTGCCTGCGAAGGCAACTGCTCATAAACCACTGTTCTGTGGCTTCACTGGAACACACGCCGTCTTCACCGTACAAACGGTAGTTATTTCTGTCTGGAGTCTCATACCCATGTATGTCGCATTTCCTGGTTAGGGCACATTTAGACACGCAGAACAAAGTTGTATGTAGAGCCTGGGCAAAGTCAACAGTTGCACATTTTTTAATGCTGTCCTTGCGTGAATCTCTGAAATTCCACTTTACACGATTCGCTTGTTTTGCAATTTGGACACGCTCAGGAAATGATTGCTTGCACATGCTCCCCACAACACCACTCCACAGGAAAGGTGGGTGTGAATTAGCCCATAATATGCCTTAATCAGTACCTGACTAGAGTAACATCGGGTCAAGGACCTCAAACCATATATTCTGAGGACAGTTTGGCGCACATATGGTGAATGTGATTATTCCATGTCAACCCCAATGTCGAGGAGTATTCCAAAGAATTTTGAGGAGTAGACTTCCTCTAATATGGAATCTGCCAACATGCCAGTAGACCCACATTGAGAGTCCACTGGGCGCAGTGCAAAATTCAGCATGCTGGATTTCAAAGAGTTTGTTTGAAGCTTGAGGCTGTTTAAGTATTGAACACAATTGAGATTGACAAATGCCTCTTGCTCCTAACCTTCTTGTGAGTTATCTCTGACACAGGGAGTCGTGTTATCAGCTTCACGGACGATTGTACGTTGTTGACGTATAACAGGAAAAAGATTGGACTGAGTACTGAGCTCTGAGGAGCTTAATTTTAAACAAATAACAAATAAAACCATCCGAAGTAATCACCGCAACGCATACAATATTTCTTCATTTTGATTTGCAAACCCAATGTTGCACCTTTTTAACCCTTCCCAATCCAGCCCTCTTTGTCGGGGACCTGGAATTTCTGTCTCCAACTGCTAGACCAGTTATTTATGTTTTACCTTCTCAAACGTATGTGTGCAGGTTCAAATGTAGGAAATTCAGCAGCCAAGATACAGCCTGATCACGTCCACAATATCAGCATTCTCAAATGAGACCGCCCATGAGCTGTTCGCTCTGATTGGACTATTTAATTGATCCTGTAACTGGTAAATAAATGCCTTGGTATCCGCCAACTGCTTACCATTTCCTGTTTATTTTGACCGCCGTCATAACTACTATCTATTGGTCGGTCAATTTACGACAATTTTGGCCCAGGATTCATCTCGGCATTTGTAACTCGAGGTCTTGCTGAACGTGTTCACTACGTGATTAGAGTTCAATCTGGAGTCGGCACCACGTTAAGTCTTTGCAGTTGTGTGAAGAATTGCACAAGGCCACTTCAGTAAGAGTGACCTATTGAACCTCGTTATTATAACCTCCTTTAAAATGTATTATGCAACCCTTATTTTATTGTATTACATATAGCATCAATCTTGTTAAATTCTGTTAAAAACCTACAGCTAAAGTTTCTAAGAATACACTTGCACATTGGCATGGAAATCAAGGCTGACCAAATTGGATACTTTTACGTTAGTTCTAATTTCAACGCAATTAGTATCTATTAACTCATAGATACCAAATCGCTCTCGTAAGGCGTGAGTTCACACAAAATGCAGAAGTTAGAGACAGAAAATCCAACTCGCCGACAAAGAAGGCTGGATTGGGGGGGGGTTCAAAAGTCTAAAATAGGGTTTGAAAATGTAAGTGAAGGAGTACTGTATGAGTTGTGGTGATTACTTCGGATGGTAGTAATTGTCATTTGTGTAAAGTTAGTTATTGGCGATGAAAGGTTTGAAATGATAATAGGATTTTGGACATTTGTATAACAAAGTGTAAAACACACAATGTTACACAGTAGTTTTGATTTGATTTTAGGCCTACGCGAAAAAGGAGATAAGAGATTACTTCTATTCCATGATCCCCTCTAACACTACAAAAATAAAACCTAACACAGACTTCTAGTTCAGAGCAACAATCTTCTCCCAGATGGGGAGCAAGAGAAAGAAGCCGGCTCCTTCAAGGTCTTCTGGACGAAATGCTATGCAAAGATACTATGAGGTGGACAATCATTATATAGCCTACATGGATGGTATATTATGGTGTAATTTTACATCAGGGATATATCGATCCAAACTGTGGTCTTTATTAAGAGGTTAGGGCTATCAAGCACTATTTACCACTCAACCTCAAATGATGATTATGTCATCATTTTCACAATATTCACCATCACCACAGATCGTTGGACAAAAATACAGTTGTTACAAATGTTCTTTGATGACAAGCAATCAATAACTGTGGATTAATGGTGAATTTAAATCGTACTATTTCATGGCACAGTATTTAGTATTCACTGATTGGATATACATTTTTAGATAGTTATCAAAGGCCAATGTATGATTGTCTAATGAAACTTTAAAGTTAGATTTTAGTTTTTAGAAAGGAACTGTGATAACATTCATCGTGAGACGTGTCAAAATTCAAACAAAAATAAAGAAACTAATATCTGCATTACAATGGCAGTAAACTAGAGAAGATGTGACTGTGGGTGTTGGTTCTCATTCACAAATGACAACACACGACGACTATAGAAAAGTCAGTAAACAACAGGACTAGTTAGAACATGCAGTTTATCACAATGCCAGTGAAACAGTGTCGTAGAATAATAGGACAGCTGTTTCTATTATTTCAAGCGGCTCCGTCTGGACTGCATATAACTCACTCCTTAACTGTCCTAGTTGACCGGGTGTGAACTAGATTCGCCTAGATGCTGGCAAAATAAGCTCAGTTTCAATGTGAAAATGTTCTTTCTCGCTAAAAATTGCGTTTTTAGAGAGCCATTGTATCTCTTTTATAAAATAAGTGTTTGTAAGTAGTTTAAACAAAGTGGAATAATAACAAATGACTCCCAGGGGTTCATTGTAGTGATCTTCTCGAAATAAGCCTTTTCCTGTGAACGTGTGTCTGAAAATGCTTGGTTTCGGAATTACATGGCATTAAAAGTTATTAGCTTATTACAAAAATATACTTTTTTACTGCAACCAAACATTCCATTTAATTTAGTTTCATTTTATTTCCAACGGTATACCATTTTACAATGAGAGAAAAAAGGAAGAAAAAGTTCTTACAAGATAGCTACTAATAGTTTTAAAGTTCATGCAGTCTTCACATTAACAGCGTGAATGTCTTACAAATTAGAAAAAAAAACAATATAATTTTATCCAAACTATATAATAAAAAAATATAACTATAACCTGTGTATGTGTAATATACAGGCACAAAAAAAGGTAAAAAAACGAGCAAAAAGAATCGAATTATATCTGAGAGGAGGATTGATGGTACAGGTTGCACCATAAACAAAAACATCAGAGAAATAAAAATAATTTGGGGAGTTGGAAAAACTCTTTTTAGTAATCACAAGGCTACAAAATGTTTACTAATTTAAAAAAGTTCTAAGATATTTATGAACAAAAACGTTAAACCTAATATAAAATCAAATCAAATTTTTGCTTTCGAATAGAAGCTTTTAGGGGACCACTTGGGCAGACAATGGCTAGACATGGCAGCCAATGTTGGCTAGACAATGGCAGACATTACGGTACGCGTAATTTGTCGTCGCGACAGAGTAATCGGATTTTGATGAGTCAAGACAACACAAACACGTACGTTTGGCTATGTTTAAGTTTGCATCAGTAGGAAAAATCTTTTTTCAGTGATCCAGATTAGCTGCTAGGTATTGCTGGGTGATCTTAATTAATCATAAATCAAAGATTTGGCGTCTACTTGTCAAATACTGTAAAAATGTCACATTCTTATCTTCAACTATATTATCTTCAACTCCTCTAAATTTGCTTCAAATGTCTACCAATCTTTCTTTGTGGAATAGTAAAAATGTTCCATCTTTTGTCTTTAGGAAAAGCGTCTTTTAAAAGGCTATGATCAAACTTTTTGCTTAAAAATTAACAAACTGTTCCAACCAAAAATTGGTTGCAGCAAAAAGTGATTGTCAAATGATGGAGGTGGGAAGTAGTGATATAAACGCAGAACGTAGCAGCTTCCGTAAGATAACATTGTGAAAGTATTTTACCGCGGCGACTGAGTAACGCTCCCATTCGAGTTCGCCGAATACCAAATTTTACTGTATCTCTTTATTCTATTTCTTTTTTACTTAAGTAGCCGTTGTCCTGATTATCAAAGCTTGCCCGTTCAAACCGTCAATATTTCTGTATCTGTGGAGATCCATCAGTCAACGACTGTTAGGTCAATACTGACAGGATCAGTAATACAGTTCCGCAGGTAAGGGAATGGGTGGAGCTATATCGTGATTGGCCGTGGCTTAACCAATCACTGATCAGTCTGATCAAGGAGCTATCAATATGTCACAGCTTCTTTATCACAGCTGCCAGGTTTGCGATAACTGACGCTACCTTTATTGTTGAAGTTTGTCAACGCTAAATTGCCCTTCATATGTACTCAATATCATCACAAGTAATGATTTAGATCGGTATGATTTTTTTTGTTTTAGTAATATTAAGAGGCCCTTTATTTACTATGTTTTAGTAGAACTAGAGCAAAGAACAGTGCCTCCAAAACTTTTAAAGGGTTTAAATATAAACGTATAGAGCTACAACACGTGTAACAGTACTCCAAAACGCCCAGTGTTTTGAGGCTTTGTAGCATTGCATGATAAAACACCCATTTAAGTTAAAGAACAATATTTACTTATTAATTTGCCAACGAAATTCCTTTCATACAAAACCATTTAAAACCAATTTAATACGGTAGTCAGCTTCAACAAATAAATACTATTCTATACTTAAAGCAAAAGAGCAAAATCATAGTAAGTATGAAGCTGATAATTTGTCAGTAATAAGATGCAGTTTATTCTAAGTTTTTTAATATGTTTTGACTGTTTAATAAGAATACGGGACATGCAAAAATTGATTAGTAATATTTTAGTTTTAAAGGAAGAATGACAATTAATTCATCAGAAAAAGAACAATAAATACCAAAAGCTTGTAATTATTCTTAACTTATACAATGCAAGAATTTGTTTCTAATTTTAACAGACAACTACTGAATAGTCATCAAGAAAAACAATAAATACTAAAAACCATGACCAATAATGAAATAGCCTTCCACAAGGACGCTCAACATGTGATAAATCAATTTCTAATTGTAACAGCAAAGTAAAATATTACCAAGCATCAACAAAATAAGATTAAATTTAAAAAATCTATAGACTAATAATAATAAATATCATATCAATAAAATACTCAATATGCCACAATATTTAATTTCTGAATGTAACAGAAAAATAACTATTTAAGTGTCAACAAAAATAATAATAGATAAAGAATAGGAAAAATATATAGATCAAAGATAGGTAACAATCATCATACATGATAATCTAATATGAAGTGAAAGACACAGAAAATATTATCAAGCGTCACGCATGGTGACGCATCATGAGCCTTGTATGATGAATATTTACATCAGACATACAATATTCACCATATATTTTTAATGCCTCATATACAGCAGTTTGAAACACCCAGGATTATTTTTTTAAACTGAACATGTGCTGGACTGCAGCATTCCAGCACTTTGGTGTAATGTTTACTCTTGTTTATTTTTTACCATACTCTTTGATTCCGAAAAATTATCCAAACTTTAGCAATGAAACTCTTAGCAATTAAATACATGCAATGACGAAACCCTTTCCAACAATCTTTCTCACTTAAAGTTCAGCTTTTATGAGAAGTATGGTAGGTTTTGAGGAGGGATTGGAAAGGAGCCATATCCTAGTATGGCAGTACATTTGTTGAAATATTACATTGCCAGCAAAGCCACTCTCACATCCTTTGAGTCCAGTATTTCAGCATATCTTATAGTATCTTCGTGGAAGGTCTTTAATTACAAATTTGATTCCTTAAAGAACGGCTTGTAATAGGAATTCGCATCAAATGTAATTATTTCGTTTACTTTCACTATGAGTATGAGAATGAGAAAATAACATTTCTCTTACTGTAGTAGAAGTTTTTCCTTTAATCAAAACCACCACGGAAGAGAAATCACAGATTTATATTGTCAACATTTGTTTTTTTTTACATTAAAATACCCTCAGTTATATATTTTGTAATTCCAATATAATATAGTGCAATATTTTTATGCATAAAGACAACGATGTTGTGTAATAAATAATTTACATGTGCAATAATATTGAGGGTTGTTAACTTTATATGAATAAAGCTATTAAAAATAGATTTGCAAACTCATACTATTACACAGTCAATAAATAAATTCCACAATAATTCAATATGGAAGAGACAAAAACACATGATGAATGTGGACACATTTTGTATTCGTAAAATTCTGTAAATTTTTATTGCGTAATGAATTTTGCCAAGACCTCTTTAACTGTACGAGAGACTTTTTTAAGGCAGTTTAACACAAGTTTTATTTTAATGGTCCTTGCGGTTATAAAACTGACTATAAGCTTTTATTGTGTTTGTTACACTAGAGATAACTCATCCAATGCTAAAAGAAAAGGCACAGAAAAAGTTAGCGCTTGTACTGCCCTCTTTGGAGTGATAAACCTCAGGAAGCTTATGTTGTAAATGTTTGAACGGCAATAATCAAAGTTGCGTGCTGCAGCCCTAGCGTCGAACTTCGGAACTAACTTAAATAACCTCCCTGACTTCAGTACACCTCGTCCTTATGAATTACGTAAATAACACAATCAAAGCCATAAGGGCTAAAATGCTTATCTTATTTTTATTTGTTTAAATTTTTAGAATATTACCAACTTTAAAAATTAGTGTTTAAAAATACGTATTTAACCTTACACAACATTACAAAATATATCATAAAAGCCTATTCCATAGATTATCGTTACTAGCTATTATAAACTAGTACTGGAGTAAAATGTTTTAAACTGTGCACGTAAAACTTTATACTCGTAATTTAAAAGTATATTTATTTTTCTTACAAAACACACGCCCGCGTATGCATGTGTTCTGTCTTTCTTTTATTTATTCTTACACATTATATTTCTTTCAATATTGTTTTTACTGTATTCCGTTCTGTAATAAGAAAGTTCGTCTATAGCAAGATAAAATTAAATATAAAAACACTTCTTTTACGTAGGTCGACGTGCTTAGTTTTGATTTTATAAGTTAAGCCGTAACCACAATAACACTAAATAGTTGACGAATTTACGAGTTTAAAATATAAATCGTTTTCACGTCTTAAATTAGTATCACTAGTATGTACCATCTAATTAAGAGGCTGACTAATTTACTGTATCGGTTTAATTCCATGCCATATTCAAAAATGGTAAGTAAATTTTATAATTAATCGAGAATTTGACTAAATTCTTTGTGGAACATCGGTTAAACTGTTCCAAACTTAATTCAATGTGAAAATATGGTAAAAATAATGTAAGCAAAGTTTTTTCTACCATTTACTATGATTTTAATTATTTTTACATTCGATTGTGAACTCTGGGAAAACTGAAGTGTTGCTAAACATGTGTTCAAATGTTATTCACAATCTTCAAAATGTATAATATCTTATTTTGAGAGGTCCAACGTCCACCAAAATATTCGAACAAAGTTATGAATAACAATAAATTCACGTGGGCAGTTGTGGTTAACCAGTTTAGAGTACCATGAATTACCACAACATGACACTTTGAGTGTCTGACCGCAGTCTGGAGATATATCACTTCCACCCACACAACAAACTCACTTCGGCTCCGCGACCGCAAACTGTCCACAGACAATCCGATCCTCTAACTAACATCGTTTCGTGGTTAGCATATTATTAACTTTGCATTCATTAAAATGGATTTTTTTTCAAATACGATAAGATTATTATCCTATTCGTGACTTCTGAGAGGTGGGAGCACAATAAATAATAATATAAAATATGTCCGGCAGTTTAGTGCCAAAATAAATAAATAAATATTATCTGCTTCTTGTATATACGAGTATATAAAATTACTAGCATATACCCGTGGCTTCGCCCACAACTTCTAATCAACATTCCAAAGTTCATAGCTTTCCTAGTGAAAGCACTTGTGATGTAATACGATAGAGACTATGACATTAAAATAATTGAAATTAGTCATATATAATGACACAGGTACCCGTTTTCAGTGTCCATAGTTAAGAGGACCAGAAGTTAAGCAAAATTGCAAGTAATTCTTTTGTCAGACTGCACTTCTAGTTTAAATTAATTATACAGGGTGATTCAAAACTAAACGGCAATCTCTCGGGAGCTTATTCTATAGCTAAAAACAAGTAAAAAAGTTCATATAACCATATGCCCGGAAACGCTTCGTTAGCGAGTTACGCCTAACGAAAGATTTCGCCCGGATTTCAGAACCCTTGGTGAAGTCAGGCCGTATAAAAATGGTAAAGGTAGTTACAAAGATACAAATACGATTGTTTTTTATGTTTTTATATCTGAAAAATTTATTAAAATTCGTCCCAGAGCTGTAAATGCAATACTTTCAGAGATATCTTACGTAAAACACAAGAATTGGTGCAAAGAAATAACACATTTTTGTGTTTAACGTAAGATTACTTCCATAAATGTTAAATAAAGGTCATTTTTTCCTTAAAACAGGTTTGTAGAACATTTAATTCTGAAAAGATTCATGTGAATTACTTAGGAAAAAAATAATAATAGGTATTGAAATTTAGCTTTATTTAAAAATAAAACAGACGCACAAAAATGCATATTCTTATCTGCATAAAATATTAACTAATGTTTAGGTTGTGAGTAACAGCTGATCATTTATTCTAGACTGAACATTAACATAAAATGTATTTACCTTTATAAAACTGTAATAATCACCTATAATAGTTGCTCAAAGTGTCCTCCGTTGTTAGCAATGCACGTTTTCGCACGACGAATCCACTCTTTTCTAGCGCGTTTCATAACGTTTGGAGCATTCTTGATAGTTTCTGCCGCCTCTGTAATGCGATTACGTAACTCCTCTATGGTGTTAATCCGTTTTGAACAAACAATTGACTTCATCCAACCTCATAAGAAAAAGTCTGCTGGCGTGAGGTCAGGAGAACGTGGTGGCCATTTTACTGGTCCATTTCGACCAATCCATTGTCTACCGTATGTATCATTTAAATAGTTTTTCACATCATTAGAAAAATGTGGAGGTGCTCCGTCGTGCATAAACCATGCATTTATTCTGTTTTGAACAGGAATATCTTCCAAGAGGGTAGGCAGGTTTGTTCTTAAAAAATTTAAGTACGCTACTCCATTAAGTCGATTAGGGAGGAAAAATGGACCAATCAAATTATCACCCAGAACACCAAGCCATACATTGACTGAAAATGTATGTTGAAAATGCCTCGTCGCAGTTTCATGTGGGTTGTCGTACGCCCAAGTATGGGTATTACGAAAATTTACAATTCCATTTCTAGTAAAACAGGATTCATCAGTAACGAGAATACGCCGAAGAAAATACTGATGTCGTAAACAATTTCTTCTTAACCAGCGGCAGAACATCTTCCGTTTATTAAGATCTTGCGGTAATAAGTCTTGAACACGTGTTATATGGAATGGGTACAACTGTGCTTCATGAAGTGTCCGCCATAAGCTTGACTGGCAAATATTTAACTGACGTGATAATCGTCTGGTGCTTGTGGTTGGTAATAATTCTACAGCATTTATTATTGCTTGTTCATTATTATAGTTTCTTGCGCTACGTTGACGACCAGTATCTATTCGCTTCGGTTTAAAGCTACCAGTTCCTCTAAGTCGTCTCTCCACAGATTCAAATGTTTTGCGATCAGGTGTTCTTCAATGTGGAAAAGTATCACGATATTCCTGAACTGCAGCTAAACCATTCTTGTTAACTTTGCCGTATATCAGTATCATGTCCGTATACTCTTCAAACGAATACATACCATTTACATTATCTGCCATTATTTACTAAGATAATTACATACACTTTTTTAAAAATATTTAATAAAATATTTTAAAAATAAATATTTAATAAAATATTTTATACACTTGTATAAAATATTTCCAAATAATCACAGGATCTCACAAAATACAATCTTCACACGCCACAATACAAAAACCTCCATAAAGGTTATTCAAATATTACTTCATGAACTTAATTGTTGATCAGCTGATATTGCCAACCTTTGCCAAGAAAATATGACGATAAAAAGTGTTGAATAAATGATCAGCTGTTACTCACAACCTAAACATTAGTTAATATTTTATGCAGATAAGAATATGCATTTTTGTGCGTCTGTTTTATTTTTAAATAAAGCTAAATTTCAATACCTATTATTAATTTTTTTCCTAAGTAATTCACATGAATCTTTTCAGAATTAAATGTTCTACAAATCTGTTTAAGAAAAAAATGACCTTTATTTAACATTTATGGAAGTAATCTTACGTTAAACACAAAAATGTGTTATTTCTTTGCACCAATTCTTGTGTTTTACGTAAGATATCTCTGAAAGTATTGCATTTACAGCTCTGGGACGAATTTTAATAAATTTTTCAGATATAAAAACATAAAAAACAATCGTATTTGTATCTTTGTAACTACCTTTACCATTTTTATACGGCCTGACTTCACCAAGGGTTCTGAAATCCGGGCGAAATCTTTCGCTAGGCGTAACTCGCTAACGAAGCGTTTCCGGGCATATGGTTATATGAACTTTTTTACTTGTTTTTAGCTATAGAATAAGCTCCCGAGAGATTGCCGTTTAGTTTTGAATCACCCTGTATATTTCTAATGCAAAATTGGAGTTTGCTATTTGGCTCCGAGAAACTGTATAAATAGACCTACATATAATTTTGTTACGAGGTTGGATACAAAACAGTTTTCTAAATTGTACGTATATTGATATTGTTATTTAAAATTAAAAACTACAATCAACATCAATAATACTAACACATTTCAATACTTACCTTATGACAGTTGTCATCCATATGTAAAGGATGATGCATGATGCAATAAAGTACATGTTCTTGCTTCCTAGCCAATGTTCATACCATTTCCTGGGTTTAGTACAATGCAAGAATTATATCAGTATTTATGTACCTAATAAGTATCGTATATCTCATCAGTGAGAAATGGTTGCGATGTACCCTTGACAATTTTCTGTACCGTTTTTTGTGTGATGTAATTTTCTGTCATAAAAATTGCATTTAGCGTCTCATGTATTGCTTTGTGGCTCCACTTGTTATAATCACGGACTCACTGCGCTCGCTTTTTTTCTCAACTTTTAGTCACGGATTTGTTGTCATGATAATGATAATGATGTTGCCCTGACCCTCTGTGTTTGTTCCTTCTGCTTCTGTAAATATGCTATCCTGTAATGCCTAAGGAAGCCAACCAAATTCAATACCTTACAGGTACACATTCCAAATTTAGTTCACTATTAAAATCCAGAATAAATTAATTGGTTTGCCTTGTTGACACGATGTTGAAATAAGAAGTGTTGTTACTTTTGTTACGATTTCATTCTATAAATGTAAACAAATTGGAAAGATTAGTAAATTTATTAAATACATAGTCGAATATATTATAACAACATAATATAATGTTTACACAGAACAGATTACATTTATCAGGTTTTTTCAATTCATATTACAGAACTTTAGAGACCAAGATTTTGTGGTGCTTTAGAGACCAGTGGGACGTAGTCCGGAGGGATTTTGAAATAAGAATTGGCGTATATTCATCAAGGGTTCCTGAGAATGAGCATGTCAAGTTTTATTACAATCAGTTGAATAGTTTAAGCGTGAAAGCAAAACAAACAGACACACTTTCGCATTTATAATATTATTAGGAAATAGGATTTGGACGTTTCGGTACATAGATGAAACAGTGGTACATTAGTAAGTTCATAGTTCATTAAATAATTACAAGTGAAATTTAGCCCTCACAGATTCCTAAAGTTTACTTTTCACTTAGGATTTTATTTCGTTAAAACTTATTAAAAATAATTTCAATAAAAATGATTATAACATGTCTCAAACAGTTACTACGTTTCCTCGTAGTTAACTTCTCTAAATTGAAGCTGTTCTGAAACTAGATTTTTACGCACGATCTGAAGTTCGAACCCGGAACCGAACTTTACTTTATTTCAGATTAGGCTGAGAAGAATATTTGTTACCATATGAAAATAATGTGCCCAAAATAGGATTCGAACCCAGACCTTTGGGGTGATAAGCTGTGACCGACCTTTAAACTCCAGAAGTAACGTCCTGTTAATCAGCTATTTCACGATTTCGCTCGCTGTTTATCGTTTTCTCGATGTCGTTGCAACGAGTAAACGATTCTTGGTCACGTAATGAGAAATTTCATACATTAATTGAGACATATCAGCAATTAGAAACCCATGGACTACCTGAACACACGAACACGAGTATGATTTTACCATAACTCATACACAATACTCGCAACAAGGCAGTGTAGCGGGTACAGCGGATATCATAAGATAACCGAGTCAAGCATCGTCGAGCGTAGCCGTTCCTTGGATGGGTGACCGCTGAGCGGTCCTGTCTCTCCAAGCAACCCGGCTGTCCGGCTTTTTGTGGTTCAGCATTAGTCCCTAGGTTAGTGTCAGGGAAGGCTTGTTAGCCCTGGATTAGCCTGATTAAATAAAACATAAACATCCTTTACCTTAACACATCATTCACATTTAAAAATAATTATCCCATCAATTCGGTCAAACAAAACGTCAGTCACCATATAAAACAAATAAATTAAAAAATTAGAGTAGTATTATAAACATACAACACGATTCCTAAGGAATAGTAATTTCATTGGGCCTGTGGGTCTTGCTGTAAACTAAGTTATATATGGATGAGATACCTTTAAATAAACTGCTATAGTTATTATTTTATACTGTTTAGTTTATTTAACCATAATTACTATAGGTTTCAAAATGAATCTAGTGAATTACTGTACCTACTTGTATCTAGTTGTTTGTTGTGGAAAATAAAACATCAATGGTAACAAAAAGGTTTTTAACAGGAAAACAGTACAGAGGTATATTAAGTCTATAACCGAAATAAATATTAAAGTTTAGGAATTCACAATCAGCGACTAATACATTAAGAATATTGGGCGCGACGTCAATAATTTTTACTTCAGTCAAATTTACAGTATTAAATTAGACATAAAATAACCATAAAAGTTATGACCCTTAATTATTTAGCGTCAGCTCTGACTCACTTGTAAGACAGTTTTGCATATGTAATGCGAGAGTCAAGGTGCTCCGATTCAAGTGAGTGAGTCACGGCCTGAAGTGGCGGTGAAGTATGTGACACTCCAGCTGATTGTCTGTCATCGTCAGTTAGTTGTATAAGATTGATATCTTCCAGATTGGCTGGATTTGTTTCTAGTTCGGCGTTGGTTACAAAAGCCGCAAGTGTTATAATCAAATTACTCCACTCACGTAGAGTATATGAGTGTTAGTGATTTCAACACTACTTGGCACGTGATTTTGTAGGTACACGTAATGGATGATAACATTACGTCTTTACAAATTAATACTCAGCCGTACTAGTAACGTAACCAAAGACCACGAACCATCCCCTCCTGCTGAGGTACTGTCTGCGGATAAACAAATTAACCAAAGGTTTAGCAATCAAACATAACCTAACCTAAACAGTGGCCAATCAGCTGATTTGTACTTGGCACGATTCATAATCGTGCGATTCTCTGTGATACTCCTGTTGTTATTTCAATGTTATTATTATTCTGTTAACATATATATCTTACTATGTTATGATATTTATAGACTAATGTAGTTCTGGTCATTAATGTGTAACTTATTATACATTGTCGTATTGTACTTAATCTGCATACGCGTAGGACTATTTTTTATCTAATTACTCCACAATTGTCACACAATCTGAAACTGTCGTTTTATTGATTTTATTGTAATTCTGCTTATTAATATTATCTTTTTTCAGGTATTATACGTTGCATCTTTTCATAAATATTGAAAAAGTTCTAGTACCCTATTTGTATCGTGCATGTATGATTTTATGTATACTACAGCATATGCATGAAAATTTCGTTCAGCCCACGAACTTAGGTTAGGTTGTGCTGGGTAGGCTAAAATGCATGTGCCCATCTACTCATTATGTACAACCATGGTGAAAAACACATTTGATGTTATTACTATTTGTGCTTGTGAATGAACTCCTGATAACACGCCTCTTTGAAAATGCTGGCTACGGCCCTGTGTTCTACGGGAGGCCCCTAGATAACCTAAGGTCGAGGGAGGCGAGGGGTGGCCACATTGCAAAGCATCCGTGTTTTCCATATAGAACGAGTATTTAAACAGCGAATATTGCTAAAAGATTATTCGACCCCATGTGTCCTAATGGATTGTCTGATCTTCAAAACCGCCTTCCATTGCAGAGTGTACGCTTTCCAGTTACAGCGGAGAAGCTGAAAACACTAAATTGTGAGGTTTTCTAATAACCCCACTTATTACTATTGCAAATCAAGGACAGGCACGATGTTTCGATTTATAAATTTGAAATCAAATTTTGTTCAGAATTTTTGCAACTGCGTTCGGTCATTCATAAAGAAATACTAAGAGGAGAATTTTTTATGTATGGTTTGGTATTTACTAGTTGTTAACTGGGACGTAGTAGACTTTGTATGGACTAGGCCCTCAGTAACATACATTTCCGATTTACATGATTACGGGTGTATTTAAAAAAGAAATTGAAGTACTTGTTTTTCCCTCATACTTTTTTTTTAACTTTTGTTCAGCCTCCGTCTGAAAGGCTAAGTAATGAAGTGAAATAATATTTTAGATTGTGTACGAAGACGGAGCTTCTACCTAAAATAACCCACTTGTTCTCGATTTCTTCTGCGTTATAGACTGTACAAGACTAAATTATTAACAACAATATAGATTTTGCGATCTCGAATGTATGTAATCTCTAGCTACTCTTTGCTGGCGGTTTATCCAAATTAACTTTTTTAACGTTTCTTGATTATTACAACATCCTTACAAATATTAATTTTACCCAATTTTTATATAAAAAATGTGTAAATTAGATACGATTTTGGTGGAACTGTATTACGTTCCAAGTCAAAATCAATAAATTATTTAATAACATGATCTACTTTTAGTTTTTCGACAAATGTGAACAAAATTGACGCGGTCGGCGTTCAGTTTAGTGAGATTTTAACCGGTTTCGTTAAAACGTGCCCGATTTTGATTGGGCCTGATCAAAGATTTCGTTCGGTTTGTGGTTATGATCATTCCAAAACACCTAAGTGAAACAATTAAATAGCTTCAAATTTACATTAGTAATTTACAAACAAGTGTAGTGTGAGGAATTTATGGAACGAGTCATCTAATTCTTATTTATTACTATACCAGGTTTGTTGGCCCAAAATGTCATTACATTTTGTTGAATTATGTTTGGTATCTTGCAGTACCGGTTTTCGCTGTTAATCTATAATTTTTTATCAGTTTGTGCTTTAGCGTACACCTGCACATAATTAATTGCTAACCAATTAAAAAGTCAGAGACAGGTTATGGTCCCGCCTGTAGCAATCTTTTGGAGAAGACTAACGACCAACAGGCCGAGGCTGACCCGAGTACTGCACAACGGCGTCATAGTTGGCGGCAAACTTGTTATTCCGTCCCGAGTGTAATGCGTTTCGCGGTCATATAAATCCATCTGTAGCAGGGCCCCGGGTCGACCGGTCCAGTTCCTCCGTTCCCGTGCCGCTCGCACTGGTAATTGTCCGTTTGTTCCGTTAATAGGCCAGCTGATCGGTATCGCGTATCGTATTGCTCGCAGCTGACCAGGCCCACTCACAAACCACAGTGCGCCTAATCGTTACCAGCTACAACGACCAAGCACATGTCTCTCTTGTTCTAGTAAATTATACTTATACATTTTAATGAGTACTGGTTTAGTTCTACACCATTCTATTAGCTCTTGGGGCTTGTCTGTCTAGCCCTCCCACAGCAGCAACCCAGGTTATACACAGGCCAGCTATTCTAGAAAGGGTCTTCTAATAGGATGATTGAGGTTATTTTTAGTAAAACGTTCGGTTGAACGAACATTTCGGCTTTTACGGTTAAACTATGTTGTGGTAAGCAAAAACACCAATGTAGTACACATTTTGCAGTTTTGTTTTCTGGATTGACATTCCATGTATTGATTGATTGCCATCTACAAGGGACTTCCTGTGTGGGTAACGAATTTCCAGTTAGTCATATCAGAGAGACTTTTTAGGACTTTATTGAATGGACAATGAAATTATCGTACACAAATCCAAATAGAATAAATAGTTCAGACATTTATTGGTTTGATTAAAAGAAAGTGATATGAGTAGTCCAACCCGAAAAAAAAACAGAGTTACAATACGATGGTTTGGCTATTGTTTATTCATATGAATGCTATTATACTGGATTCACCTAGTGTTGAGGGTAACACGCAACACCCCAGCCGTGGGCATTCTGGTTCACTTGCGGTCAACAGCAGCACCAACTCAATTGCGTGTGCCCTTATATTGTTATAAAATGTTTCATCACTATTTCCAGTCTATAAAGAAGAAAATGTTTGATACCTAATCAAATGGTAATTATATTTAAGCCTTTTTTGTGAGATCTAGGTTACCCAAAATGCATAACCGACAATATTGTATTTATTTATTTCAATGGCCAACACCAATTTCCACAGATAATGTATAGGTAAACACATTCCAAAAATTATACATAAATCTATTTGGAGGTAATTAAAAACTAATGTTTTTAGATGCAAGTTGTCTCTTTTACTTCCAAAAACAGTTTTATAAATACACCGTTGCTCAGCCCATTTTCTTCATGTGAAAACATATTTGTACTGTTTTTACAGATTTTGTTTACTTATATCCATTACTGATCCATTTGATCCATTATTAGTCTTACAAAAGACATTTAGCAAATACATAGGGAAAATAAGCTGAACCACGGTTTATTATTTATGGTTTGAAAATGAATAAAAACAAAACTACGTTTGAATCTAAAAATTATTTTCTTAAAGCTTTAAAATTATGTGCAACATACCATAGCTATTTTATAACATTATTTGCACAAAAATACGAATTTTTCAAACAGTTTAAATAGGTATATGTTAGACATTTTGTTGGAACATTTTATTTCACTCTAAATTATTAATGTCCATTGGTTTTTTTTACTCTTTGTGAAAAAAGAAAGAGTATTTTTTAGCTTTAACCTTTAAATCACATATCTGAAAAATTACATTTAATGTATACTTTTATCTTTGCCAATAGGCTATGTAACGTAACAAGCTTTATAAGGGTGAAGTAGAATATTGCTATGTTTACATTTGAAGTTTTATAAATTTATGGTGAATCCGGTATTGCAGATATTTTTACTGCATTTATGCACATAGGCGTATCTAGGATGACCTAATGGGGGAGAGGAGGTTACCAATACTGGGAAATCTTGGAAGTCAGCTACCTCCCAGTTAAGCTGTGGCCCCAGGGTACTCCTCTGGAATATGTTTTAAGTGCTATAATATTCAAAATTGCAACTTCACCAGTTTTCAAAGAGCATATTACTATTATTTTGTGTCCCACATAATGGTTATAACTTAAGTAAAAATAGTTGAAAATAGACATAGATAAGATATAAAAAATAAAAAAGGAAGTTAGTTTAAGGGGATTTACAGAGGATCTTGAAAGTTGCTGTATCCTAAAGAACTACAAGTCACATCCTCTTTTTAACCATGTGTTTATAGACTATATTGGACTTCCTGAATATATGTAATTTACATGAGAATGGGGTTGTATTTTTACTATTTAAATAATATGTACTGTACTACAATGTATTACAATTTCAAACCATGCCATCCATGATAAAAAAGGATTGGCATTTAAGCCAATATAAATAGCCTGATTTACCATTTAATGTTATTTTTTGTTAGGTGTAATACGTGTTTTATATTGATATCTTATCTTGTTATCTGGTTTAAAAAAATTAATATTAATATTTAATTTATATTTATATTATTATAATTACTATATATACATATATATATATATATATTATATATTTAAAATTAATATTTAATTTTAGCGTTTTTGACCATTACAGTAAATTTATTGTATATAAGGTATATTATTGTAATTGGACCTTTGTCGTAATGTAACATGTCAACAGCAATAAAAGATAAATAACTTATTGATTGATAGATATATTTTATAACACATAAAATAGGTAATCGTGTTTTTTTTTAATAACCGAGCGGTTGACGTCCAAGTAAAGACGCGTCAAACCCGCAACGCGGGCGGTGATGATCGAACATAGGCATGAAATATACAAACTTCTATTTAAATATTTACAAAGCACGATATTTTTTACTTTGGTTATTTAATTTCAGGACTTTCATACACAAAATACGGCACAAACACATGCCAGTGATCGGAAAATAAATTTTGTTACAATGAACGAATTCAGGGTACACAAATATAAATGTACAAAAATCAATCTATTTTGTTTGGAGATTTTCATGTTTTATTACTTCTCACAACAAAGAATCTAATACCATATTAGACCAACTATTACAGGCATCAAACTGAGATCTGGCAGGGGAGGCACGTTATTGATATAATTTTTGAAAACATCTTTCATATAATAAATTTTTTAACTCTCCAATCTCACATGTCGGACCATGAATCCTTTTTATATAGCGGTTTCTGAGTAGCAAGTATGCTGAACCTAAATTGTTTTTATTAAGAAAACCAAATAAAGATTTCGGAAAATATTGGAACAAGAATACTGGAAAAGTGTTTTCAATAAAAGAGGCGTTGAAAAACATTTCAACAGAGTAGGGCCTATTCCCTTTAATTTACAAAAACATATTAGTTTATAACAAGAAAAATTTGTTAAATTATACAATTTCAAATAATAGACAAAAATTTAAATATTTTACAGACAAATCGCCCACGATAATTGAAGAATAATCATAAATTAAAGAAGTTTGAACATAAAAACTTGTTGCCAGAATAAAATCCGAACATGCCACAGATTCGATTGTTGCCAATCACAAAAACTTTGAGGATAACCTAGAAAATTATCAAAAGTTAAAAATTACCATCTTTGTCATCTAAACATGAATTGAACCAATGGGATATCATACACAATCTGTAAATGTGGATTCATTTCTCTAAAACATAGTATTACGACTAATTCTTTACTTGTCTTCTTTACTCGTCGAAGAATATGATTTGACTTTCTTGTTTAACTCCTCTATAACTCAAGAATGTTTTCACAACAGAGTTTAAGATTATTGAAGCTATCCCCATTCTAAAAACATATACATTTTAATCCTGATAGCTTCAGTATAATATCGAGTACTTAAACTTTTTTAAAAGATTTCATAAACTGGCATATTCTTGCATAACGTATAATATAATGTGCATTATTACGTTACAGTATTCTATTTTAGTTTCATTATTGAACTACACTTTTTTCTCGTACCCGATCATATAACAAGCCCATCTCAATTTGGTTTTCATCATCTCCCCACAACTTACGATGTTTCTTTATTTATCGAAAAGCTGTGGCATCCGTCAAATGAGTCAAAAAAGTTTAAATGAGCAAAATTTGAGTTTCTTTTTTTAAGGAAATAAAGCTTTTTAATGTTGTTGGACCAACCACGGCCTTACAGGATTTATTAAGATGGCACATCATATTTGAGTGAAGACTGAGATATGGTATTTGTTTTCCTCGGAATTTCAAAAGAACGTTTGTTGTCCATGGTCTTTCGGAGAGTTTGGGTTCTTGGACAACGAAAGAGTTGTAGAGGATTGTTTTCGGCCAGATAGTGTATTAATACTCCGAATCACAGTTAGATCATTTTGGTAGAAATATATCGAGAAGTGTGACAGTAACAGCGAATGAAATACGATTTTTAAATAATACAATCCCAAAACTAGAGGAGTACTTTTATTTTCCCGTTACTACCAACATTTTCGGCACTAGTTATTAACAAAAGTCACTAATGCACTACTACCGTCAACAACAACAACAGAAATAAGCATGATGTTAGGGACCCGGAACGCCTATCTTCGTAATGTTAATATAAGGAACATTTTCTCAAAAACTGTATGTAGTACAGACTTGAATTTTTTATCACTGATTAAGTAACTCTTGATACATATGTTGAGTTTTTTGTAGGTGTGTATGTGCTAGCATAACTGAGAAAAAATTATTTCATAATATCGCTTTTGAAAATTACTTTTTTTGTATTATATTTTTTGAAATACACAAATATTAACTATATCCAGTGAAAAAAACTCAGTATATGTATCATAGCAACCTACACATTGTGTAAAAATTTTAAATTAATATCTGCAATAGTTTATGAGATAATGTTCCTTTTATGTAAAAAAATTAAATTTTCGGAAAACGGCAATAAACTGAAAATACGTATTTTATTCATTACCTTAATACATTCCAGTCATATAAGCTGGTGTTTCTTCTTCATCTTGTCCAAGTTTTCTTTTATTTAGCTTGTTCTTCCTTCTAGCTTGCCTAACAAAGTCTGACACTGCTTTTTCAGCACTTCGGATACGTTCAGAGTCCAATAATTTCAACGCGGTTATTGTGCGAATACCTGGTTGAAGACCCATTTCATGTAGGACTCTGCATTTTGTAATGGTCCATCATTGTAACTGGAAACTGCTTCATACACTCCAAATTCAAGAGTTTTTAGAGTAAAAACATTATTTTTTTGAATCCTAGCCCATATGACACTATTGACACTCTCGTTGACATTTTGCGTCTTACCATGTAAACATTTTTTTAGTAGGTTTTGGTCTACGAGTGCCCTGAAGGTTAGCTTTATTGCAGCCATTGTAGCCTCTGGTATAGCAGTATGCCATTAATGTTTATTATTAAGCATTATTAATAGTGTACACAGGCAATAATTTGAAGCGCACCCTTATATTTGAGCAAAACGTCTTGTGCAAACATATTTTAACTAACTATTGTGAGGTAAATATGTTATTATAATTAGAAGTATTATATATCAATGAACTCAGAATGAGCCATATTTTTTAATAAAAAAAATATAAAATAACAATTGAAAAAAAAAAATCATTTTTTTGGGTTTTCCGGGTCCCCTTATTTCAAATTAGCCGCTCAAAGCGAAGATCGTCGGCGTTCATTACCATTACTCGCCGTTTCTTCCCCGCTCAAAGCGCGTGAAGTGTGCGAATGGGGCTCTTCTATTGTATTTCTCAACTCCTACTACCTGCAAATGGACTGATTATTCCGAAAAAATCCTAGGTGCAAGTTTTGTGTTGCACTACCTGTCAGTTGTTATAGATAAAACAACAAAACAGACAAAAACGAAACTGAACTATTAGCATGGTTCGACTACGAGTATACTTTCAGATTAACACAAGTTAAAATGAACCTCGAATATTTTAATCAATGGCCCCCCTCCATTAATAAAAATACAACCCCGAAGCACCCCCTGCATACTCCTATGTTTACGCATGATTGGGGAAACTATAGGCTAAATGTATAAAATCGTTTCCCCCTCAAACTACTCGTATCGTGCCCACAATCAATTTGAGATACCTCATGTGAAAAACCAGGTGACCTATGACCTCACCCACATCTGGCACACCCACTGCGGGAGTACGTCACGCACAGAATCCATTTACAATGCATGAGACACGCCGAGACTTGCCCTGGACCCGGTAATGTTATGCGCGGTGCGGTGCACTGTTGGGCTGCATGCATGATTACTGTGCTGTGCTGTGTAGATCAGATATCGCCTTGGATACTGTCACTGCCTCTGGTATTTCGGCCAAAAACTCGGATCGGAATGCTGTAGGTCATTGGGTGTTCACATGAATGTCTATGGCGAGTTAAGTGCTTGCTATTTCAAATGTCTTAAACTGGCAGCTCGTCGTAGACTTGAGCATCAGTTTACCACAGTGGAATGCCAAGATGGGTGGTTCGTACTCGTATCATTAATAACTGGAGGACACCCCTGTTCAATTCGTGGGTCAGTCCCGGTTCAAGAACACAACAAACAATTTGAATGTATCATGTGCACAATTGAGGAAATGAGAATACCTCTTCACCTAGATTACATTATATTTTTCTAATTTAGGTGCAACTGACGTCGAAACAATGTAAATAGTTTATTTTATCTTCGTCGTAGACATTTTTTTGGATCTCTTCAGATCTCTAGATTCCAGGAGTCGTCTGTGACAGCGTCAGATTCCAGATGCTACACTAAGAAGAAGGTGAGCTGGAGCTAAACTCAATATTCTCATAGAATCAACATTCCCACCATAGCTTGTGTAGATAACAAGAAACTTGCAAGGTACATGATCGGTTAACTCACGTACAGAGACCGTGTCAAAGGATTTTCCTTCTTGCGGTTTTAGAGGGGCTAGTTCGGTTACTCCACATCCACAACTACTGTTTCTGTTGCATATTTTTTTCTTTATGAGCATCTGAACTTTTAAGTCGTCACTCCATTTTCGTTTGACTTTGGTTAAATACTACCAGCCTTAGAGTTCGTGGTCTTTGCATTGACATTTAACGTGTACTTTCCTACTTGTCTATTGTTTTGTTTACGCTATGATAAGTAATGTAAGTTACATGCAAAGTCTTCAAAAGACAACACTAGAAGTCTGCACATACCATGGCCAACCTGAGAAAAAGATCAGTTTGTAGGTCTCAAGTGTTTGTCCACTTTGTTATTGATGTACTGTACATAAAATGGCAAAAAGTTCACAAAGTTCTATGTTGTCCCCATTGTCACTATACAATAACCTTTGAATAGCCTTTGAGACTCAGTCAGAAGAAGTAGGGAGATTTTGTGACAACTTAAATATTATACATTTATTCCCATGGGATTTTACATGTAATTAATATCTCAAAACCGTTAGATATACAATAAAAGTTTTTTTTTAAGTTTAGGAAATGTTATCATTCCAAAACAGTTTTTGTTTTTTCTCTGTTTATAAATAACGGACTTGTGAATTTTGATGAGTTTTAAAAAACGGCCGCCAAATTGAAACGAAATTACGTACCAAGCTGACCAACGAATATTTAATTGTTGAGAACTGATTGATCTTATAATATTTAATTATAAGATCAATTTTTGTGAAAAGTTTGAGCCTTTTTTAGGGACAGTCATCGATTATATATAAAACTTTCTATATATATAAATTGTATTAACAAAATACCACCTTGACCTGATAAAAATACAACATATTAAAATAAAGCACTTGGAGCAAGCCCATCAAATTATGTTGAAGACAAAAAATCCTGTTGAACTAAATTTAAGATAATATTGTAAATAGTTTTTATAGATCCAAAAATTTTTCAAAAATTACTATTATCATTCCATCCTTTACAAAAATCTATTCCACCAAGATTTATTAGAAACAAACAAAATAACATTAGCCGGGCTTTATCAAATGTTATGCACTGTGTTTACGTTTGTGTTTTCTTGATTCTTGTTTACTTTTTATTATTTTGTTCTAACGTGTTAATTTATTTTTTAACTCCCTATGACGGGGTTCTTAAATCCCCCGAAATATAGAAAGTGAAACATTTATTATTCTTCTAATACAAACAGTGATTACTATGTACATAAACTTTTGTACGATGGGGTGGTTTTGGACTACGGGGATCATGCTCGGTAAAGTTACGCAGACATTTTCGGGAAGTGCTATCATAAGAATAATATTGTAATAGGCTGATTTTGTGTACATCTGCCTAAAAAGAAGAACCCATTTGATGTTTATTTGTCCTGCATTCAATAACTTAATAACTCGTTTATTCAACCAAAGTAACACAATTACATGCATTGGTCATGTCAGATAACTACTTACAACAGATTACAATTTTCAATAAAATAACTAAAACAACTTGAACTCTTAAGATATTAAAAAACTACCAGGTTGTCCAATTAGCCACCAGTCAGGAATTTACGGACGCTGTAAAATTATTTTTTTCAAGGAAAAATAACTTAAGCCTTTTTTTCTAAATTTTACGTGGTTTGACTCTGTTTTGAGGTGCATAGGGAGTTTGTTAAAAACTTATTAAATACTGATTGCATTGTAACGGAGATTTTTTATGGAAGAAAGCTGTGTGATGTGCAGGGACTTGAAGGTTGTTAGAAATTCTTAAATTATACTGTTGGTTACGAGGAATTTTGAAATGTTCAATGTATTGAGTTAGAAAAGATGAAGTTTTCGTACATATCGTTTTTGTACATGGAAAAGTAAAAGTATTGGAAGTCTTAAAAATCAGTTTTCAAGATTGACGCCTGTTAATTGAAAAAATTACTCTGATTGCTCTTTTTTGTAGTCGGAACAGAAACAGTGTCTCTTTGTTCTCACACCACCTTAAGGGCAGAGCATAGATGATATGCGGGTAAATGAGTTCGTAATATGCAGGAAGAAGAACATCAGAGTTAGATGATTTTGCTAAGGTGCGAATGGTAAATATTCCTGAGCTCACTTTGTTGGATACATTTTAAATATTTGAATCGTTATATATTCTTACACGTATGGTTTTTGTGATTACTAATGACTACAAATACTGTAGTGTGCTTTCTCATGGTCCCTGTCAATCAGCTCACTGGACTATTTCAGACTATGGCAAGTGTGGGGAGCGGGGTAGTCCTAAACACGGAAGGATGAGGGTGATTCTGCAGCGACCTGCCGGCATCATGGCGGGGTACAGCTGCGAGCCAGACTACCTCCGTGTGGGGAGTGTTTACAGCTTCTGTATACAAGGCACCTGGACAACCCCTCTGCCCAAGTGCGTCAGGAGACCCTCAAGTAAGGGTAGAAACGCTGTAACACTATTATTTAAAGTATCATGGAAAACAGGCTGGATTAGAATGTTACTCGTAAGTTCACCTTCAACTTGGTGCTGCGTCTGAAGTCTAACGCTGTGACAGATTTGACTCCTGAAACCTGGAATCAACATCCATCTGAAGAGATCCAATACAGTTGGCGACGAAGAAGCTCAAAACGAACTCTCTACATCGTTTCGACATCAGCAACACCTGGACTACAAACAAATGCAATCAAGATGAAGTGGTGTTCTCGTTGTCTCATCAGATACACAATTGAGCGCACTATGATGTTGACTGAGACAATCCAAAAACACGGTGGAACAACCGAATCTTCTACAGTTCCTTTCGAGCTTCTCCGTCGCCGACTGTATTGGTTTTCTTCAGATGGATGTTAATTTCCGAATCCAGGAGTCAAATCTGTCACAGCGTTAGACTTCAGTCGCTGCACCAAGTGGAAAGGTGAACTGGAGCTGAACTTAACATTAATTGAACCAACCCTTTCTCACTGGGCTCTACGTAATGTGAAGGCTGAATTTCCATAAAAGTTTAATCCTATACAATACGTACCTTATTGTTCAAAAATATAACATTTTAACTCTTAAGATCAAGAACCTCAAATTGTCTAGTATTAGGCTCTTGTCAATCTGAAGGGTTTAGTAGAATTAATTGCTTGTTATATATTAATGCAGATAAGGATTTAAAACGTTTGGCACGTTTTGGGACAGGTGCCGGTGCACGAGAGGTAAATGATGAGGCAGATCAGAACCCAGGCGTGCTGGTCAGGTAAGTTCGTTATCACAACAGCTGTGGCTCATTTTATGTAATCAATTCCTTACAGTCGTAAATTTTACTAGATTATTTTTTATTACTTATAAACCCATAGAAATACACACTAATACTATGGAAATTATTTACTATGGGTTGGAATTGACAATTCTGTAGGCGAGTCACGAGATGACGCCTGGCATAGTGCACGGTTCAGCTGTGCATTGTGGTGGTATCACCTTATTTTGCAGGCACTTAAGTCAGTAATTACGCCTGCAACATTAGTGCACACGATTATGGTTAGAATCTCAAGAGAGGTAATTAGCGCTTTGAATTTTCCGGTATGCAGAGACCGTGGATCGTCTCGGGACTCGCCTACAGTAATATTCGTAACAAATAAAAAAAAATGTTATACGATAGTTCGCTTGTAGGTAGTTTATAAAATATCTTTATGAACAACAACATGAAATTATGTTCATGCATTACTAATCACGAAACTTTATGATTCTTGTCATTTAGTCTTGAAGAATTACCCTCAACACAACGAAGTGAAATAGTTGAAAGGACTATTAAAAACAAGCAAGTGAGAAAGAAGAAAAAGCGAAAGAGGAAAAGGAAATAAAAAGAGGAAGAACTCATTAACTGGTGCAAGTAAGTTGCATGATTATTTTTTTTATTCAAATCCCCTGCAAGCAGGCAAATAAAGCATTACTACTGTGCTTTAAAAATGTCTTCTCTTCTTGAACGATTTTTTTTCGGAATAACGATCTTGTTTTTTAACATATTCGTGATGCATTTCAACAGTCTTATTTGAATTAGTGGAATGTATTTATGAAAAATTCAAATATATAAGAAGTTGGTTTATATTTTTAGTAATAACTTTAAATAAATTGTACTGCTCTTAATTGTAGACCTAATAAAGTAATAGGTAAATGTAAACGAATAACAAATTATATGTAACGAAAATAATCACATTTGAGATATGCATTTATGATATAAACATCACATAACAATCAGTATAATGAAAAGTCGTCTTAAGATTATGGTTATCTGATACTTATCAGCATGATGTACCTATACTTTCAGTGGCGTATAGGTGGGAGATCCCACACCAAAAAACCTCACGAAAAAAATAAAAAAGATCTCAAACACTGATGTGCTTTTACTAATAGCTTTAGCATTAAACAAATTGGCGCATTTAATATTTTTTCTAGCTTTAAGAACTAAAATTAAACTAATATTTATCTATGAGTGATGAATTTGCAATAGGTACAATGTACACAGCCTTGAAATCGGAAACTAAATTCCGATTGGTTTAGATACGTGGTATTATGGGGGATGGGGAGGGGCACCTTAAATAAGTATAGCCTAATTAGAGTTAAAGGTCTTTAGGGTATCCGCTGTCACGAATATCGTATGAATAAAATCAACATTGGCATTATTTACTTGCTTTCCTAATCTGTACACACGTTAAGGTTACGAAATTTACAGGCCTGCAGCTCGAACAAATTCGGAATTATTCCTATCTTGTCTAGTATAATACGTGTAATATTGTGCAGTACCGGAGAGTCAGTTTACGATGTATAAACACACAACCTAATTTTTCTAGGAATCACCAGAGAAATTTCCCTTATCGATATTAAATGGTAGGTTATCAGAAAGGTTAAAAAAATATGAAAAGATAATTTTTCTCAGGTTATATTTTTTTTATATTGTTTGAGCTTTACACACTTAAAAGTAAACCGTCAAACACGTAGGCCTACATAAATGTGATGTCAGCCTAAGCTAACTATATACAGATCCTTAAAGTTGTAGTTGTGCTTTTGATACTCATTATGTAGTTGTCTGACGGTTTCATAACTCTCATGTATACATCCGAAAAATACAATCCGAAAAACAAATTATCGTGTCATACTTATACAGGGTGTTCAGTAAAAGTGTTCCAATACTTTAGGATTTTGTTCTACACATAAAAATTAGCAAAAAGTTCATATGAAGGTATGTTCTAAAACCTTTAGTTTTTCCGTCTAACTGTGTGTGTTTTTTATAAAAAATTGTATCTTTTGAACCAGTTAATATAAAGTTATGAAACTTAAGAATTGTATTAACCTTTAGTATACCTTTTTAAAAATACAATATTTTCAAAACCCTTTCACCTGTTTTAATATAGCGGACACTTAAATTATTCCATCAAAATAACTCCTACTAACGTCCGCCATTTTGAAACGGGTAAAAAGGATTTTATTAATATTTTATTTTAAAAAAGGTCTACCAAAGGTTAGTTCATAACTACCAATTCTCAAGTTCATAACTTTAATTTAACTAGGTACTTAAAAAAAATTTTTTTTAATGAAAAACCTATACAGACCGATAGACGGAAAACTAAAAGTTTTAGGACACACTTTCATATGAACTTTTTGCTCATATTTATGTGTACAACTAAATCCCAAAGTATTAGAACACTTTTACTGAACACCCTGTACAGGTATACCTCCTATTTTGACCTCCATCAAAATTAGCGTGTCTGGCAATCAATTTCTTTCTTGGGAATATTTCTTCTATCGATTTTAAGAGAGACCAGGTTGAATACATGTTCAATGCATAATGGCTCTAGCCCAACAGATCATATGAGGAACAAAGTAATACGGTTAATTCGTTTTATCTTGATTCATTTTCATGTCGTAATAACGTAAACGTCGTAAACTATAACGTAATAAAGGATACTATAAATAGGGCAATAGCTGAAGTTTTCTATCAATTTGTGTACTAAAATCCATGTATCAGTTTCTTCCAAACTTTTCCAAATTATAAATAACATTCTTGCTGATTCCGGAGTTTTATTTAAATACAGATTGGAAAATCCTTAACTTCTGAGGTTTTTCTTTTTTTTACCTTCGATATTTAATTGCCATGGCGCTCAGTCCAGGACTATACTCGCTTTGCATATTTCAGTCATTCTAAGATAAAAAAGGGGTCAACCTCAGAATGAGAGATAGTAAGCTGAATGTGTATATATATACTTTCATTTTTGCATTCTAAAAATTGTCTCAAGAGTCCTCATCTCATGTCTGCGTCTTAAGTTATTCAAGGTCAAAGGTAAAAAAAAAAACAGTTTTTTCGCGATTATCTTGGTTTCTTTTGCTCCAATAATGTTATTATTTATTATAAAAAAATTGAAGAGCATAACATTTTGTTCATGTGCTCAGTCTTTTTTTAGAGATCTTTTTGATTGTTGAAGGCGGTGAGACCGCCGAACTGACCTATAGATTTGAAAGTTTACAAGAAGCTTCATTTTCTACATTGGCAACATTGAGTTCGACGATCGTCACTCCATGAAATTATAACTAAGCGTTATCGAATATTTTTTAAATTGGTTTTATAGATAGCCATGATAGGAACCAGAAAATAAGAAAAGAATAAATTTGTAAACATATTGAGTACAATCATATGATATTTTAGCATATGACATGTTTATCCATAGAGTAAAAGGCAAACAATTGCAGAGTGGAAAGTAAACATTAAAAGTCGGTGTATTTAAATTAGTCCACTCTTGCGTTGTAGTACACTCCCTTGCTCACCGGAACTTCGAGTATTTGAACACTGCTATAAAAAGTAACTTAATGAACGAAAATGTGAATTAATTTAGAAAAAATATCGCGAGAATACTTCCTCTCTTGAATTGAAATTTGGTATGAAATTTCATTTCATAAGATTTCAAGATTGAGTCCTACATTGATGTATGTCTAACTATGACTGAATTTGACTGAGCGTCAGAGAAGCCTTCTCATCCAGTAGACTTGACACAATTTTCCTAAATGTCATTTAATTATGATTGTCTGTCTGTCAGCAGGTCATCTCAAAAATGAAATGAGCTCTATAGATAAGACATTTTGCTAGCGGTCTCAGTGAAAACCTCAGCCTGCTTGGCGGAGCTTACTCCTACCTTGTATTATAATCTATAATTTTAACGTAACATCTGCATTCCACAGAATAGAACAATAATTATTACGAAATATTAATCTTATATGCAAATAAAACTTCAAAACGAGAAATTTTATGGTAGGATATTTTGGTAGATATTTATGCCCAAAAATTAAACCTCCAATGTCAACAAATATTTGGTCTTCTGTCAACAGGAAGTGTTGCAACAGTCAGCAAAAATTGGGATATGTCCTGTTTACTCAACTCCTCTACAGAGGATCCGAAGTATGTTAGACCTCCTCAAGTTCCAAACTCTATGGGACCAAAGTTTGTAAGGTGAGACTCTACACGAAGTTTCAAGTTTTTTTGTATTATAAGTACTATAATTTGAATGTGGTCTCAAGAAACTTTGGAGCTTGGTTTTGGGAGAGAGGGATATAAAAACTTCCTTGATGTAATAGTTTTGAAGAGTAAATAACCCCTAGGCTCCAAGGGTTAACTCGTTTGCCATGATCCAATTTTTAAAATTTTGCTATATCTAATAGTAAATATAAAATTCCACTTTATCTCCTGGCCTCCAAAAATCAAACCACACCCAATTTAACTTCAGGAGGGTCAGAAAAAGTTTTGGTGAGTTTTCTAGAAAGTAGACATTGAAACACATGCTTTAGAAAAATAATTATAAAAGAGAGGTTGCCTCCCCAAAGAGGGGGTGTAAGGATTTATATATATATATATATATATATATATATATATATATATATATATATATATATATATATATATATATATAAACCCTTTTGACCTCGAAAACTCTTTACATATTAAAAAAATTTTTTAAAAGGGTTAAAAGGGGGGGGGGAGCTTCAATAAATTTAATTTTGAAATATTCTATACATTCATCTGAAAAACCTGCAACAGAGGAGCTAAGATGTAAATTGTAGCAACATTAAAGATTCCTGCAAGTTAAAAATCACAGTATACATAAATAAAATTTGTTAAACCTTTAAAATAATAGATTATTTCCACAAAAATTCATTTTAGACTTTATACTCACAAGAGAAGTATTTTAACATTTAAGGTGCACAAAAACCTATTCATGTTTATATTGTTAAGTAAATATTGCAGCCTCATCAATAAGTCCTAGAAGATTTTAATTTCAATTAATTATTTTTTTATTATTTTAAATTAATTTTAAAATCAGCAACCTTCACATGCTAAACTATATAACGAGGTTTTTAATGTTGTAATAGGTTGGAATTTGGAGTTGGAATGTTATTCAAACAATAACACTGAGTGAAAAATGATATAAGCACTAAATGCAAATGATTGTATAACCAAAGGTATAAACTATAATAATATTGTAGAGATTGATATTGTATTATACTCATAACTGCAAAAACACTTTTCAACAATAATGTAGCAGAAAAAACAGAGATAGTTTTATCAAGAATTTGTTATTTACTGGAAAATTGATGACGGATGATAGATCTAGGCTGTTGAAGTTCACGTCCACTATGCTGTACTTTGCCTTACTTGAATTTTTGTAGAACAAGAATCTGCTAATAAACGTTCATCAATGTTTACATGATGGGAACAAATGAGAAACTTATAAATTGAATTTTGCTACAGGTTTACAGAAGAGCTATAGCTAGTAGATGTGAATGTTGAGTTAGCACCAGTTCACCTTTCTAGCTTCTGGAGTCTGACGTTGCCCCAGACTTGACTTCTGGAATGTTCATCTGAAGAGATAAAAAAAGTCAGTAACATAACGCTCAAAATAACTTTTTTTAAATTGTTTTGACATTAGGGACTCTCAGACTAAAACATCTTAGTGCACTGAATTATCCACCTGGTGAGACAATGGGAATATACTTTTTACCTAGACTTTGTAGTCTTTGTGTCTCTGATGTCTAAATGATGTAAAGTGTTTATTTTGAGCTTCTTCATCATCAACATATTTTTGATATTTTTCAGACAAACAAAACTCCAGATTCTAGGAGTTACGTCTGTAATAGCGTCAGATTCTGGAAGCTGCACAAAGAAGAATGTGAACTGGAGCTAATAACACTTTTCTACAATAGCTATGTTATAACCAGTAGGCGTTAGACTGAAAAATTCTGAAAATGTACATAAGAGATAATAGTAGATAGCATTTTAATGACAAAAAACTAATGCATTGTGAAAACATTGATCATAACAAAACTTAGTTTTAAATCGACTTAGAACTTTACCAATTTTTATACCTAGTACTTCGTATGAAGTGGAGTGTTTCATTTATCTAATTATACTGCAACCTAATTATGGTGAATTGTTGTAGAACTTGTTCATACTGTCTATTAATATTTTATAACGAATATGTTCTATTTTACAGGTAAGAAAGGTGTGTATTTATTGAAATTACAACTTTTTATACTTATAAAATATAACTATCTGAGTAAGTTGGATGAAAATGAAGATTGTTTTTACTGATAAGTAAGTAAAATTTATATACAGTTAAATTATGTAAATAATTATTGATACAATAAGGTGTTATACTTAAAATACCTTTGTAAATGTTGCTTTAAGTAGTATAATTTCAGCAATACTTCATCAAATATAAAAATGCATTTCTTTAAACGCAATACTGTAAATGTCACCAACATTGTCATAACTCTAAGTAGCGTTTCTAAGTACTGTGTTATGTTATGATTAACCTGTGATAAGGTTCATATAATTTTAATCCAAAAAATTCCTAATAAACTTGTATAACTAATTTTGTAAAATATTTATTGAAATCCGAGGAAGGTTTTAAGAAGAGGGTGATTGGAAACGTTTTTCCTGGAATATTTTAGAATTGAGTGGGGAATCAATCACACCCTCACCAAAAATGATATTTTTTCTTATGTGTTTCTTTTGTTGTAGTTGTCAAATACAACTAAAACAATTAAAATTTCTAGAAATATACAGTATATTACTATTATATGGCTCATTCAGTAGAAAAGCAGCCAAGAATAAAATAATAATAGTATTATTATTTTATTATAAAGTATAATCTAACACATAATTTCACAAAATTTTTTTTGTATATGAATTTAAATAAAAGGTTATGGCCTTTTTTATATAAAGTAAACTATAGACTATTAAATATTTGTATTAAGTACATTTGCATGTTATTAAAAATTATCCTTTTTAGGAGAAAAACAGAAAAAGCAGAAGTATCTTATAGCAATTTACCGTTGCATACCTGGGTACAAGTTGCATAGTCCTCGTAGTCGAATATTGGGGGTGCCAGAATGAAAAATGGGTAGGTAGGCTACCCATCTGCTTACCCAGAAAAAGTAAGTAATTACATTCCAAATTGGTATTAATTTCTATTGAGTGCATTTCAGTTCTGCATGACTGTCAGTGCAGCTTTTGAAAAGAATTGATTTTAAGTAGACTGTCATCAACTAACATTTATCTTTTTTAGTTTTAGTCTTTCCCTTACGGTGTGCGTTTTTGATTCTATCATAATAAAAAAGACCATAACTTACTAATATTCCTATTTTTATTTTTAGAAAAATATGGTTGCATTAATGCTGGGTGTGAAACATGACTGCAGAGAAGTGAATGGTAAACCTCAATGTTTTTGCTTCAAAGGATTCAATCAGAATGGAAAATCATGTATAGGTAATGTATTTAAAAGTTTTACTTATCAGAAAGTCTGCTAGATGTTATATTCATGTTAATTTTAACTGTCTCAATTTTTTTAATTATAATAATTAGGTGTTCATTACATTTTACATTTATTTGAATATGAAAATCAAAAGAAAAACAAACTGGAAAGTTGGATTATATTACTAATATCCACTTTTTCTTATTAAATTAAAAAAATTAATGACTTTATTATGACTTATTTATAATTATTTTGTTGTATGAAGAAAGCAAGTCTTTATTGATACAATTGCTAGAGCAAACCCCACACCAAAACAGTCAGTTGACATTTGAGACGGAGTTGCCATATCATTAACACCAGCTGATTCCACTGTGACATGGCTATTATAGCCATATAGTGACTGCTGGATTAAGTTGTCTGCAAAACATGGGTCAGTAATTTTTCATACACGTAAAACTGGCAACAGTGTTGGGCACGGGTGTAGAGGGGAGAAGATTCAGATGCACCAGCAAATCAGCACGAATATGAAAAAAGTACTTTCAAACCTGTAATACAATCAGATGTGTTGAAAGCCATTTACCATATTGACAGTAATGCTCAAGGGTCTGATAGCATAAAAATTTGATTAATAAAAAACATTCTTTTTTAAACTCTCCCAACTATCACATATATTTTCAACATGCAACTGAGACAAAGTATTTTATTTTCACTTTGGAAGTATGCTAAAGTCCACCTCATTTCCAACATCTTGCCAAGACTTCAGACCAATTAGTTAGTATTCTGTGTGCTCTGTCTAAGAATTGTTACTGATTATTTAACTCGCAATAATGTTCTAAATAATTAAAAAGCAGGAATTTGAAACAGGGACTGAAACTGCTTTACTGAGTCACTGACAATATACAATTCGCAATGGACCAAAAACTAAGCACAATACTGAAAATTTTTGATTTTTCAAAGGCTTTTCACTGTGTAAACTACAGATTATTATTGGAAAAAATTGGGGAAAACATTGGTTTTTCAGAAAATATCCTGCAATGGCTGAGGTCTTATCTGTCTGGCAGTGTGTGCGGGTAGGTGGCATAACATCCAAATGGTTGAGTGTGGTGTTTCTCAGGGTTTCTATATTTAGTCCTCTGTTCTTTATGTTATACGTTAATGACAAGCACAATACTTGTACACTGCAAGTCCCACATTTATGTTGATGATTTCCAGATATATATCCACGTTAATACACCTGATCGATGATGGCATTACCATGATCAGCACTGTCATTAACAGTGTGCTGGACTAGACAAAAGTAACCATGGACTTAAACTAATTCAACGAAAAAAAAAGCTAAACCGATTGTGATATCTCATTACCACTCTCTATCTTTGATCGATTTTACATCTATATGTAAGGTTTACTGTACGTGGAACTGTGCTACCATAATATAATAAAGTTAAAATCTTCGGACAGGACAATATACTGTTTTCTCAGCTAGACTGATGCAGTAACAGACTTTTTAGAAAGTCCTTTATACCTTTTTATCATTATAAGATTTTTAGCTTATATTCTCCAGTAAAGTTATATTTTTAGTACTTTTAGTTGTTAATATTTTTTTTAAATGTCTACAGTAAAATATTTATAGTTTTATTATTATTTTAAAATAAGAATGTTTTGTTTTAGTCTCTATATGAGATGAAATGTAAGAAAGGGCTGTGAGATCCTAGTTTCATCTCAAGCAATGAAATATTTAATTTAACCAGCCACAATTGGACTATTTCCATGCAGAATATTTCCATTGCTATGGTTGATAATTTTTATGCATTTGTTTGTATCAATAATAAAAAAAAAATAGAGGCCAATAATTCACAAGTGTATCAGTTAGGAGATTCCAGCGTCTGTCTGGTCCTTTTTACCAGGTATGCTTTTTGCTTTCAAGTCATTCTCATGTTCACAAAGAGTGTCAGACACCTAATCTTTTGCAGGTCCTCATGCTTGTTATGTAGATGCAACCGCTCTTCAACTTGTTCACATTCTCATTCCCACACTACATTTCAGTCTGTGATCCCATTTATGGTACTAAAGTAGAATTAGAGCGCATGCCACTGGAAGTGGAAAACGTTGAAATTCTGTCAAAAAATGACACAAATTGCACAAAGTCAATGTACCAGGAATTATCCATGGGCACAGAATAATAAAAAACTTTTAAGAATAATAATTTTAATTATCTTTCTTTCTTCAGTTACTATAAGTTTACTAATAGCTATTTTACACTTTGTTGACAATTTCAGCTTTGCTTCTCAGGAAGAACAATATTCAGGATTTGTTTCTGAGTAAAAATATTATGAGGTTTTGACAACTCTGAAAAATATAACTCCTGGGTACCTTCAAAAATTGTTTCTGCAACCTTTGAATTCTCATAGTTCCACTGTTATGTCATAAACTCCATGAAGAAATGTATTCAATATACATTTGACATAAATAATCAATGTCATAACTACTATGTGTACCTTTGTAACTAAAACGTATTTCAATATTTGTAGACAAAAATGAATGCAGTAAGAACAACGGAGGATGTCAAAATACATGTCACAATACCCCTGGCTCATTCTACTGCAGTTGTGAGACAGGGTACAGACTGGCAGATGATCGCACCACATGTGTAGGTAAATATTTTAGCCTATTTGTATTTTATCTTGACGTTTTATATCAACAAACAGATTTCTCATTAATTTTCTTTGTACAACTTTACTGTTGCTGTCATGTACTTAAAACATCTTAATAGCTCATTTGAGATTTAAAAAAATTATCTTTTGCTTTATGGAACCTTTGTTAATTCTGTTTTACTGCTAACGCTGTTTGGGGTGGTGTGAATAAAACAAAGTAGTCTCCTATTTGGGTATTTATTATTTCTATTGCTTTCAAATGAATAAGACAGCGGACAATTTCTTTGCTCAAGATTTCCAATACTGAAGAAACTGCTTATAAAATGAAGTAAATAATGCTGTTGCTTTACATTTTGAGCAATCACTCAGTAAAAAAATAAGTAAGTCTGGAGTCACATTTAAATCTATCTGTTATTTTTCAGATTTTAAGTGAATTGAATTTTTTAGGTCAGTTGATGAATATTTTGGAAGAAAAAACTATTGTACAGATATAGTTATCTTTTTCCTGAAAAACTCTTAAAGCGTACACACACAGTGACAATGACATGAGCAAATTCACAAAAAAAACAAGTAATATCTAAGGACAAGCAGTCGATTAATAATACATTTTTCACACCTTATTCCAAACCATTGAACTGTGTATCATTAGTCAGGCATTTTTTTATTCACTGTAAATAAGAAGTTTATAAGAGTATTTTCATACACACAGGGTCTAATGTTTCATATAAGTAACTTACTGTATATTGGCACTTTTATTGTTTACCCCAGATATTTTATCTTTATAATTACGCTGCAGTAAATATTGTTATAAGCTTAAAATCATTTTAAACACTGTATATCAAATATCAAATAGTACTAAGCAACTCAAAAATTTGAGTTGGAATTATTTTTTAATTTTAATTCCTATTTGGTAGTAAGGTGTAAGGTTACATTTTACAATTGATAACTTCTAACAAAGTATTAAGTCAGAACTGGTCTGCATAAAAAGTACGGAATAATTTTTATCTAGACAATAGTATATGAAGGGAGTTTTACTAGAAGATGTATTTAATGAGAAAAGACTGAGAGATGTTGTTACAGAAAAAATCAATAGGTCAGTTAATTTTAACAGTAAAATAAGTCTTTTAAGATATAAAAAGGGGCATTCTTCCCAACATGCAGAATTATAAAATATGTATTGTAAATAAAATAAAAAAGAAAGATGAAAATCTCCAATGTATTACTTAATGTAGTTTGGTGGTTTTCATCATGCATGTTTTTTATTCTTAAAAACAAAAATTAAAATTTATTTTCCACATTATTTGTATGTCATGACAATTACTTCACAGCAACTTCCATAACAACCTCTTACGAAGTAAAAATGTCCTATAGCATAATGAAATTTATTATTTTTTCTAAATTTATACTTCACTGTCTTCAATAGCATTTTATTTTTTGCTCAGTTTTGAAGGATCTACAGGATCTCTTTGTGTACAGATATAAATGAGTGCTTGTTACGGAACGGACATGGACCGTGCCAGGGACAGTGTGACAATGTGGAGGGTGGCTACCAATGCTCCTGTGAGGGTGTACCTGGCACTCGGCTAGCTGAGGACAACACCAGCTGTGAGGACATAGATGAGTGCAGTGATCAAGGCCCACCTCCTAGGCTGCTCACATTCATGCATCAAACACGCTTGGCTCTGCCTTCTGTCTCTGTCCGACGGGATAAGCCAGCTGGACTCTGACTGGAAGACTTGTAAAGGTAAATTTTTCTAGCTTCTTCATTGACGTAAGGAAGGTTTTACACAGGATGGAATTGCAATAGCCTTTTGTAATAGCCGGCTATAGTGAAACGATCTAAAAATTTTATCCTGTAAGAATAATTTAACATCTTATTTTTGGTTGAAGAAGTTTATGGGTGATTACTCAATTTATAGATATCATAAATATTTATTATGATAAAATATGATATTTAAGTAATAGACAAAGTTATAGAAATCAATCATGATATTCAAAACTAAAAAATTGCTTAGATTTGAATGAATGATATTTTTAAAATAAATGCACCACCATTAGTTCCATGCAAAAAAAAATATTGTTAATTTTATCATTGTTCCTAAGAGGTTAAAATCAATATGACTTCAGCACATTCAGCTCTTATTTGAAGAAATAAAGATTCTCAAGGTTGTGGAAAATGGAAATTTTTTGCTATTTCTAGTGGAATTCATTTGAAACCCAAAATATATTTTTCTGAGTGAGTATTTACTGCTTTATATTACTTAACAAAACTTTAAATTATTTTATTTCTTTCCTTTTAATCACAAGAAAATATGACAAGATCAGTTGATTCTTGCTAGAACATTCAACAGTTTCGGCAGGTGTGAAAACTTTCCTAGTCAAAAGGAGAGTTATTATATACAGTTTGAATTTTCTTAAATACTATGGCGTGTTGCAGCAATGTTAATTAATTTGTTGGTTGAACAGACATAAACGAATGTGAGGAACAAAATCATCTGTTGTGAAACAAATTGCATCAATACTCCAGGATCTTTTCATTGTGGACAAGGCTGTGGTGATGGGTACCATAGTGTACAAGGAACATGTGAGGGTAAGTTTGGATCACATTGTTTTTCTGTACAAAATAAAAAGGACGATTGATGATTTTGCTAGTATACGTCCTACTGGATGTCAGAAAATCCTACTATCCTTTCAAACCAATTATTGTCAATAACAAACATTAAATAAAGAAGGGCCATTAAGGGTGATTTTCCCCAAAAGGCAATGGGAACAAATTCTGAATTTGTGGCCTCTATTTGTCTAAACTGTTTTAAATAGTTAAATAAAATGATAAAACTGTTTACAGAAGAATAAAGAGTAGTTGAGGTATTATAATTTAAAACCAATTAATCCGTTCATGTTTTAGATATGAGAAGCAAATTAATAATTTGTTACAGAAATCAAGAACAATTATTTGGACAAATTTAACTAAACAATCCAAATTTAACTGAAATTAAACAGTTGTTGACTCCTTTCAGTTGAAGCTTGACAAATTTAAAGAAACATTTGTTTTTAATTTTAGAACTGTGCTTGATTGGTAGTATAATGCAGATAGCAAATCTTAAAGTTATATCTAACTTTCACTCCAGATTGCACCAGTGACGAATTAAAAACATCTAATGTATTGTAAATGTTATTTAAACACTGTTATTGCCCAGCCTTAATGAGCAAAGCTATGAATGTTTTTACATATTTTACTTTAAAACTTGTGGGCTTTTTGGTATTTTAGGTGGGGAGATATGGCATTTTTCACTATGGCTTAAGGAAAAGCAAAGAAATGAACACTATCATGCCTCAACGATTTGTTCTTTCCCAGACACAGTCTAAAAAATTGTTGATTGGTTGAACAATTATAAATCTTCAGCCTTGGTTATTTTGCTCCCTTATTGACTTTACAGGCATTCAGTCTTTGGTTTCATGCAAGTTTTGTGCTGATTATTTTTAAATGCCTTAACTTTAAAACAATTATAAAACTCAATCATGAAAAAACTATTCAAATTAAAAAAAAAAAACTTCAATGGCATTTGGATTTGTATGTATACAAAATGATTTCAATTATCACATACAATAAGTGTATATTGTATCTTATAAGATTGGACATTGTTCTTATACAGTAAAACCCAAGAAGGATTATATATAGCCAGCTCTTGAATTATTTTTGTTCTAAATTTTAAAACAAGAGGATAATGAAGGAAATGTCCCAATCTTAAGATTGGATATTCTTCTTATAATTTAAAACCCAAGGACGATTAACTAGAGCCAGCTGTTGTACTGTTTTTGTTCTAAAGTTTAGAAACAGACTTTCCTTGAATAAGAACTCATTTTTTTTAATTTGTTATTTTTTAGCTAATAATTTTCTTTCTATAAAATGCTTTTATTTATGTTATATGTTTGATTATTTAAAAGATTTTTATATAAAATCTATTAAAATTCTAAAAAAAAATAATTAGAATTGGACAATTTTGAAGTCAATGCATGTATTGTATAAGCTAGGCACATTCATTTTTGTTTTTTATTTATTTCTACATTTCTCGGAAGTATGATGAGGTTTATTCTGTGTATATAAAATACAGCAATAAAAATATTGTTATATTTGTAAGCAAAAAGTTGCTAAAACTAAATTGTTTTATTCAGTTTTGTGCAAATTTGAGAGTAACATATTTTGTCTTTTTTCTAGATGTTGATGAATGTGCTACTAACGCGACTCAATGCTCCCATGGATGTACAAATACACTAGGGTCCCTACACATGCTCCTGTCTACCAGGTTTCATGCTGGACAGTGATGACAGGAACATGCATAGACATAGATGAGTGCTTGGAATATGCGGACAGTTACTTGTGTTCCCATGTTTGCGAAAAACACAATCGGCAGTTACAAATGTGTCTGCCAGGAGATCATGAAACTCTCCAATGATCACAGGACATGCCATCCTAAAGAGGATGAGTGCCAAAAAAAAGAGTTGCTCTCAAGATTGCATATTTGAAAACGGAGAAGCCATTTGTACTTGTGATGAAGGATACGTCTTGGAAAATGGAACAACATGTGTGGACATTGATGAATGTGAACAAGGGATTTCAGGATGCTCTTCACAATTGCATAAATTGAAGAGGGATTCATACATATGTCTTTGTCCTTCAGGATTATCTTTACTGTCTGACAGAAAAACATGTGTTGAAAAAAATAAGCACGCTTGCCCAAAAGGTTATGAGATGATAGATTCCAACTGTGAAGATGTAAATGAGTGTACAAAGAATCCTTGCTCTCAAATATGTGAAAATTAATATTGGTAGTTATGAATGTCACTGTAATACAGGATTTTATATTAGTGAAGATCAGACAACATGTGTAGATATTGATGAATGTGACCAAGAAAATGACTGCGCTGTTGGCCTATGTATCAACAATGAAGGAAGCTACTCATGTAAGTGTTCCCCAGGATATAATACAAATAACGTTACCGGAAAATGTGAAGATATCGATGAATGCAGCTTTACTGTTGATGAGGAGTCAACTATTTGTTCTCACTCTTGTGTTAATTCATTGGGTAGTTTTTTCACTGTGAATGTCCAATAGGATTTGTACTTGGGGGAGATTCAAGAACTTGTGAAGATATTGATGAATGCCTGGAAAACAATGAGATCAATTCAAGATGCTCCCCATGATTGCATTAATGATATTGGGAGTTATCACTGTGGATGCCCCCCAGGCCATATCTTGAAGGAGGACAATCATTTATGCTTTGAAGTTCAAATGTGTGACCTTAATAATGGAGGGATGTTCTCATATTTGTATTCAAGATGGTGGATATTCCTTTTGTGAATGTCCAGAGCATTTTACTCTATCCAGTGATAATGTAACGTGTTTGGCATTTCACTGTTCAGAGAACAATGGCGGTTGTTCAACAGGTCTGTAATCAAACCACTGGTCTTTGTTCTTGTTCACAGGGGATTTACATTTGGAGTCAAATTCAAAACAATGTATCGATTCACAATGAATGTTTGTACGATAATGGCCATTGTTCCCAACAATGTGTTGAATAACTGAAGGTTCCTATCATTGTGTCTGTGATCCTGGATATGAAAATGGACATTGTATCTCAGAAATTGCAATGATATAAATGAAATGCACAAAAAATACCTCAGTTTGTGATCAAATGTGTGTAAATTCAGAAGGTTCTTTTAGTTGTGGAGTGTGTTTTTATAAGGTTATGTTGGTGGGCCGATGATTAAAATTAGCTGCTTCAGATGTCAATGATTGTTTGGAAGAGTCTAAGTGCAGCCAACTTTGCATGAATACAGAAGGAAGACTATCAAGTGTGGATGCAAGCAAGGATTCAGTCTATCTTCTGACATGAAATCTTTGTGAAGATATTGATGAATGTTTTCCTGAATATGTCTGACTGCAATCAAATTTTGTAAGAACACTGAAAGGAGGGATATTCTTGTGAGTGCAGAAAAGGGTTTAAGCTGATCAATGAATCATATTGCATTGAAGGACTTAAAGGACACAATCAAACAAGAGGGATGTGAACAACGGTATAAAGTTTTGGGGGGACAGGCAACAACACGTGTTGGTTTGCAAGAGTGGATTTAGTTCTCTTTAATGAAATTCCCCAATGTGTGACGAGTCGAAGATTTGTATAACAAACCGATGGGAATGCAGTGTAAGTACACTTGGATTGCACCTTTGCCACCTCTTCAGAACAGACATCTTTATGAGACAAAAAATGTTCAGTAAGTATTTTGCTATACTGATAGTTTTGTTTTAGGAATATAAATTTTGCTATTTGGTATAAGGCACCCCTAGACATATCGTTGGTTAATATGTAGTATCTTATTGAGCCTCAGGAGGATTTAACTTCTGGTTGGTTCATTGCCGTTGTCAGTAGAACCTGTACGGAGTACAGGGAAACCCAAATGTGGTCACTTAAAATCTGGGGCAAGCCTATAGATGTCCAGTAGCAATTACAATCACTAACCCCCCCACCCCCCCCCCCCCCCACCCCCCCCCCCCCCCACCCCCCCCCCCCCCCACCCCCCCCCCCCCCCACCCCCCCCCCCCCCCACCCCCCCCCCCCAAAACAAAACTTTTTTATCGTACAGTTACCTATACAGAACCTTGGATATATATATATATGTATGGTCCAGTATATATTCATCCAAGGTTCTATATAGGTAACTGAGTATGTATATGAATTATTAAAAGCATATTAAGCATGCAAATTTTGTATTGACTATAAAAATATCGGTGTTGTAAGCCAAAAACATCGAAGTGTCAGATATATATTGAGACATCAGATCTGTTAACTCACTAGTCACTATGTAAACCATAACATGAACAATTAGAAGTGTTTTTATTAACACTTTCATAATATCTAATATTGTTGCAAAAAACTGAACATAAATGTGAGCAAAGTAGTTTGTTGCTGGTAGGATCAGTATCGTATTAGAGACTTTGACTTCTCCGTTTCCGGTGAGGTGAATAGGGTACTACAACGAGAGTGCGTTTAAAATGTAACTGGAGATCGGGTAAAAATCTTGACAAAAGTACTTTCCACTCTATTTTTTTTTTTGTTTTACTCTATGGTCTCTACTACTGTTGCCATCTGGATCTGTGTCTGCTTCGTCGTCAGTCAGTGTTGATTCACTTAGTGTGTACTTCTGTTATAAAATCAGTTTTAGTGGGCCGACGTAGAATATTATCGTATATCGCGAGAAATCGTGTATTTTTACGTGATATCGAACCAACGTATAGGTCAAGACAACAATATTTGGTGGAGGGAATTTTAAATATTGCCTACAGTAAGTTCGTTGGAATGCATATTAGAAACCTTATTTCATTTTCCATTTACTTATTTGGAATTCTAAATTCTTTGACAAATAAATATTTTAGCTAGTATGTTAAAGGTTTTTACTGTTAAATTAACATACTATTACTTATCCTGTTCTGTCATGCTAGGAGCAGCTTTTTTACAGTTTAGGCCGATATACTGTGTAACTTTTGGTAAGCCTAACCATCAATCCCAGCCACAGTCCATACATTTGGAATAGGCCTAATGATATGATTAGTCAAATCATTCATTTTATATATTTACTGTATAATAATCTTACAGTGCTTCAATAGAGTACTATACATTTTATCCCTATTTAATATTAAGTTTATAAATGTACAAAACCCTGTAATCTCAAGTTGTTGCACATATCATTAAAAACAAAACAATTCAAATTTTATTTATTTACCAGGAACTTGATCAATATATTATGACATTTTAATCAGGTTTGTGAGAGAGGAGTAAGAAGGCTGCATTGTCTAGCCATTAGGTAATTGATTGTAATAATATAGTAGTAAATTATGATCATCAATGAAAACAAGGTAGTTTATTTTTAAATCTCAGAAACTTTTTAACAATAAAGATGTAACAGTCATGTCGCCGCACTACAAGATAGTCTACCTGAAGTAACAACGCTACTGTGGGTTTTTATATTTATCTTAGAGCAGTGTGTTGAGATCTAGAGCGTGAATGTCTATTTGTATAAAAAATACAAATAGTAGTTAAAAAACTACTAGGCTATAATTTTTGTATGGATGGCTTTTCTTTATTTTTCCTATCGGTTACCATCAAAAATTGGTTTGTTGTATAGGCTTTGTAAAAAGTGGTTAAATGACATTTTTCGTTAAAAATTTAATAATTCCAGGACTAACATCAGATAAAGTAGCAATATGTCAAACAGTTGTTTAACAAATCTTTAAAAAATTCCGTTTTTTGGGGCTTGTTAAATGTTAGAAAATTACTGCTCAGTGGGTCAATGGTTGATGTGAAATAAATGGAGTAGCTTAAATGAGTGTACTTGGTAATTTATCATGTAATTAACTTAAGCTATTGGTTGGCCTAATTGATTGTAAGTAATTAGAATAACTATTAGCACATTGTTGAGCAATTGCTCAAGATTTCCTGGACTGAAGTAGCTGAAAATGAAATGAATATACTAATGTTGCTTCAACATTTTTGAGCAATTCTTAGTTAATAAAAACTTCAGCCTGGGATCAAAAACTAATCTTACAAAATAGTGATCTAACTGTTTATATGGTTGTAGTATTTCATGCAGATGTGAGCAGGTTTTAAAGTTGAAGTAGCTAAGTTAATGTTAATGATGGATTACTTATGAGAATAAATAATAATAAAAATATATTTCAAATTCATACTTCACTCCAAAATATAATAATGATAATTTTTAATAGACAAGTTATATAAAAATATTGCAATTGCAATTTTGCACAGTTTCAAAAAACGTATATCAAATTAATTGTAACAATGGTAAAAAGTAACAGATATACCCTTTGAAAACATTTGTGATTTTTACTGAAAGAAAGAACTCAAGAAAATACTTCTGTTTGATATAATTGTACTAAAAGGCCAAATTACGCCATTCAATGGTCTTGATTTTTAATATTAGAGCAAGGAATAGTTTTTAAAGACAAACAACTGTACATGCAATTAAAAGTACTCTTTCTTCTTACTTTGACCTAAAACATCTATGTCATGTAAATACATGCTTAACCAAAACAAAAACAAATATATTTAACAGATACACAATCAAAACTTAGATATATATACTTGGACAATATGTGAGAATATTAAATTAACTGCTCAGAAATAAAGATGAAGAACAAAAAATTCTTCACAAGTTGAACAGTTTTATTTAAATTCACTTCATACGAAGAACATTATTAGTACACTATAGTATGTTGCATTATAGAAGTAACTTTCATTTTATTCTCTATTCACGCATATTTTGGTGGTGGGAGAGAGGGTATTTATTTAGAAGCATTCTGGATTTTTTCAGAAAAATGTAATCATTTAGGTATCGCTTATTAACTCAAGCACTTCTGGTGCCGTATTTATGGTAGTTGAATCAGGAGAGTTGGGGATTTATTTGTGTGTTTACATTGTTTAAAATTAATCAAATTAAATGACTGATCGATAAATTGTACTTGATAGACAGATAACATAAAACTGTTAAGAATAATACTTGATTTTCTTTGCAGTTCTTACTCTTAATTTGATGTAATTTAACTTTTATGTACTTAACGAGAAACATGTGACTATTAAAATATTGTAGGTAACAAGTGTTTTATGTACAATTAGAGTAGTGGTCCCTGAAGCTTGGCTGAAGATTGCCAGTCTCTCTCCAATTTCTCCCCCTTCAGCCCAGTGTCACACCCTACAAATATATGACAGTCTCACTGGTTTAATACAAAATACGGATGTTGATAGCTAGCCACAACATCCATGTTTCTTACAAACAATGTTTAGATATAATTTGCCATAGTCAGATTCACCAAATGTGATAAGAAGTTTAAACAGGTTTTCTGTGGGTTATAATTTCCTAATTGTAAATTACAAAACAGTAGTGATATGTGATTTATATATTTTATTTTAAATGATCCAGAATTTTAATGTTTGACAGCTATGCTGTCTCACATATATTAGAAAAAGATTGATTATTTAACCTAATTATATATGGAAAGACTGTTTTAAGTTTAGTCAAACTTCATGTCTTCTTTTTTTTAAGGTTTTGTTGAAATATGACAACCAATGCACAAACAAAGAAGTCTGAGTGGTCTGCAGAGGAGCAAATATACAACAATATTGTACAACAGTTGATTGTCATCCATAACTCCTTCAACGAGAAAGTTAAACAATTAGAGGCGAAAATCGACAATTTTGTCTCAAATATTAAAGATATCTTATCAGAAAATTCAATCAATGAAAAACGATCACATTGTTGTGAAGAAGTTTTGCAAAAAACTCTCAGGAATAGAAAATATAATCCAGAATGTTTCCAAGAAAAGAGACCGATCTGAGGATAGGAAGTAAGTATAAATTATTTATAATTTTTACAGTGTAATGTTTTGTGAATAGCTTGCTATATTATTCTTAGAGCACATGTAACAAAAGTTAGATTCAATTCAGTTAACAACAACTTTATTCATTTAGTGTACACAAAGATATACAAGGATAGTGTCAGGATTTTAATTCACGTCCATACTAGGTAAATAACAGAATACATACAAAAAAGATTCATCACAGAAAGTAGAGAAATTTTAAAAATAAAATTATTAAGGTTACAGTTAAAACAGTTGAAATTTAAACAGTTACACTTAAAACAGCTTTGGGCACAAAACTATTAACACGTTCACAACAACATGTACCACATCGGGTACACGCAAACTTTCACTACTGCCGTCGTGTACACATCGGACTTTCATAAAACGCCGTGTACCCAATCAGGCTTTCGTAATATGTAATTCGTGTGCCCAATGAAGTACACGTTGCTATGCATTTTAATAGTGCTTTTTTATTGTTTGCCTGTCTTTGTGGTTTGTTAAATGTGATCCGGTGATTACATAAATACCTTAGACTATCTTGTACCCTGTCAGGCGCACGATTGTTTAATTTGAGATAAATTAATTTTTTAGTTACTGTATCACTTGGGTACACAGAAAAAACACTGGAAAAAACATATTGAAATAAACTTAAAAAAAAAAATTTTTTTGCAAAATTCTGAAGCCTACATACATTTCTCGATATACTTAGACGTTTAACGCAAGAAAACTACAGTTTTTTTGCCGTTATTATTGAAAAATTCAACGGCAAATGAAAAAGTCTGGATATAATCAGTTTTTGTGAACATGTTAATTATGGAGTACCCTACCTCCAGAGTCATCATATGATAATTCATCAAAGGAATATATGGCCTTATAGATGAGAAACTTTTTAAATTTTATTTTACATTTATTCAATGTGGCCTCTGACTTAATTTCAATAGGAAGATTGTTATAATATTTTGATCCAATATACTTAGATTTCTTTATAACGTAGTTTAAAGTTGTAAGGTGTGTGGAGGCTTATTGCTACATTATTACGATTTCTTGTGAAATAGTTGTAATTATCTCCTACCAACTCCAGTCCTTAAGTTTGTTTTTAGTTGACAAAATCATTTCAAAAATATACATCCCGTAAACTGTCATAATATTTTCTCCTCTAAAGTATTCTTTAACGGATGTTTCTATCATGAAGATTAAAAATGATTCTAATGGTTTTTTTCTGAATTTTTAGAATAGAATTTAGATTATTTACAGCAGTAGCGCAGTATAGTAAGATTCCAAAAGATATTATTGAAGGAATGTACCAAAAATGAACAACCCTTAAGGTTTCTTTCTCAGTCTAATCAATGCATATAAACCTGATGAAATTTTGGAAAGTAATTTTTCTCTACATGAACATTCCAATTAAGAGTTTTGCCTGTTTCTAAACTGAAAAATTTTTTGACTATCTTTCACACACACGCACACACACACTGTTTGAAAGATATTTCTTTGGATGAGGTAACTTCTCTATAAGATTTGACTGATAGTGCAGAGGGAGGAGTGCCGGTGGTGGTGGTACCTAACTACAAGCCCCAGCCGCCAGTACTAGCAGACAATGAAGGCACGATACAGGTGATCGCACTTAACAGTGAAGCTGACTATCCCAACGGGTCCTGGCTGGGCAACGAGAAGAACCCAGAGGCCAGGGTTAGGGTACCTATCACACCTTCGTGAGTATTTCTTTCATCATTAGTGTAAAGTTATGTAAATATTACTTTTGTTTATATTATACATTAGATAACCATTTACTAAATAAGTGTTAGTTTGGGTTAGAGTTAGAGGAATTCAAAAATTTTTTAAAAATACAATAATTACAAGTTTTTTTAGAAGATTTGACTGTTAAGATGTATGGATTTAAGTTAATGTAACTAAATTTTTAAAAATAAATGCACTTTACTGTATTGATTATTATTTCACATCAGTTGAAGACTAAAAAACTGTGATAAGAACAGACTGATGATAATTTTGCATTGAACTTCGCATCAGGATTGCAGCAAGCAGAGGTTCTACTACTGCATTTTGTTTTGAATGTTTTCCATTGCACTGTTTTATAACTTAGTACCTATAGTAAGGCTGACATAATACAAAAATACACAAGGAAATAAATTATAAAATGTTTACCAAAAGTTCAGTTTTGTGAACAGATGCTTTTAACGCTAGGACTGCTGACATGCTAAATCTGTTAAATAGGGTTCGGTTTTGTGCATGTTGCTAGCCTTTTTTAAACAATCCTTAAAAAAAATACTAAACCTGTTTAATACAATTATACATTGTGTAGCACATCATGTTTTCTCATTAAATGAAGTTTTAGAAGCAGCTACTATGATTTATAAATGTTATGTTGTACTGTATGTTGTCATAAAAAGAATGAGAACCAAGAAAACTTTTTGTTTACCAAAGTTTTATTTTTTACAACTTTTAAGCATAAAAAAGAAAGAAAATTCCAAATAGCCAAAATGTGTGGAATATTATGCAGAAACAGTACACTAATTATTTTTTTATAGGTACCTACCTTAGTATGGCTGTAAGTTTCAGAAAAAATATCTTTATATTGTGAAAAGTATATCTTGTTAGAAAATAACAATATATGTAACCAAAGCTATAAAGTTATACTTTTAGGAAAAAAGGAAATAAAAATTTTGTAGAAATCCATATGTTTAGTGAAAACCCCAAAATCCCCCCCCCCATTAATATAAGCTTAAAAATAGGCTCTATACTGAATTTTTATACTTGTATGGAAATATATCTCACATAGGAAAATAAGTAGAGGATCAAAATACTGTGAACCAATGAAGAAACAATGAAACAAATCAATATAAAATTACATGTTCATCTAAAAACATACAATAAATGAATATCTCATTTTGGAAGAGAAATATGACATTTGTTGGACAAATAAATAATGTTTTTCACACTAAATGTGCCACTTTCATTATCTATGTAAATATAGAACACTTCACATTACTAATCAACGTAATCCTTACTTACTAGTACATTATGTAATAAAAGAACTTACTGCACTTCAATAAGGTTATAACTTGCGTTACCAAGATAGCTAGAATGGTATAATTGATTTGACACTTGTTGTGGGAGAAAGAAATTACCTCCAAATTCGTTTTGATACTGTTGTCAACCCCATAGAACAAAATGCTCAATGTAGAAGCTTTTTTTAAATTATTTAGATTCATCGAATTATAAAGGAGTTTTTAAATTTTCCCAAACAATGTATTTTGTGCAAACAGGTACAATGTAAGTGTGTGGAAGAGTGTTTATTGTAAACAAAGTAGGACACGGAATGAAATGGGAATCACAAGGCTGAAAAAATAATTAATTTCTGCATTTTGTAGCATTTTGCAATGATGTGTCAGTCACGTCATATCAGTCCTGTAATTGGTTAAAATTACGTATTTGGTAGTTTCATCAGACCACCAGCATTAACTTTCAAAATTGTGTTTTTGCAAACTCGTTACATTACACATATTTATAGTACATTTTAAATATATATATATATATATATATACATGTAATGTAATGAATTTGATAAACGCTCTTTAAATATATATATAGGTATAAATATCATCCAGATATTTAGCCAATAAATAGTACTTTCATCCAAAAATCCAGAAGCGCATAAATGACACTCAGCTTTTTCTAAAACCATCAATGATGTGCTTCACACACTGCTAGGTCTAAGAGATTGAACGTCATATTAATTTTGATTCAGAATTCAGATTCAGGGGTAAAAATACATTACATTTTAATGGAACAGTCAATTGCCACAATTTGCGTTATGGGTCTGACATAAACTCACATTGGAAGATAAAAACTTGCACACAATATCCACAATAATAGAAAGTATGGCATAATTTTAAGGGATTCTGTTGTTAGACCTTTTGTTTATTTTAATATCCAAAGAAATTGAGTATGGTGGAAGATATTAATCGACTTTCAATTCTTTCTTTTAACAGGATGGTACCCCATTGCACTACAACACACATTGATGATTGATTCATGGAAAGTACAGTATCAATGAAACAGTACCACAAAACCTTAACAATTAGGATTTAAAAACCGTTGCTACATTATCATATCAGATGTTTAAGGAAGTGTTAGATAGGTCTTTGACTCTACGCTTATTTATATAAAGAAGTATACAACTGGTTGAGTTAAGTTTTTAGTTCATGCAATTGTACCGTTATTATAATACATATATTAATTGACTTTGGAGCTAATATTCTATAAATCAGAACAACCTTTCGGAAATACTTAATTTATTCCGATTTAAAGTTCACCCAAAAATTTAACAAAGTTTACAAACTTTAGATTTGATTTTCTTCAAAAACTTCTCACAATCGGTCAAATCTAATTAAGAGTCTGATCAAAATTAAAATGAAACTAAAAATGTATACTTCTCCAAAATGGTTTTAAATTAACAAAATAAAATAAAAAGTTCTCTTGTCAAAATATTCAAAATCAAAATAACAAAACTTGATATTAACTTTACAACCAAAATCTAATTTACAATACTTCAAAATTGAATTAATTCTCAGACTCTGTAATGTGGGAAACTTTAAAAATTAATTTAATCACAACAGTATAAAATAAAAGATATTAACTAAACGCTGGTACGGGACTTACTACTTTGAAGACTATGGAGGCTGAAAGGAAACTATTACGCACTTAAAGAAAATTTAAAAACTTGATTTAAATTACACCCGGTAAAAATTACTCTATATCCCAAACTATAGGATTAGAGGAAGAACTACTGCTTCTAAACTCGACGTCTGTACGCTGTGATCGACACTCCAAAACAGCTCCCCTCTCTCAAGCCAACCGGCTCGGGAACGTATCACCGATGACATCTCGATCAGCTGATTTCCTGGTCTAACCAACAAACAATGTCCACGCACCGTGTTTAGTTAACAATGGAGCCTACTTCCTACCGCGATTCAGCATAATAATTATAACTATGGTACACAATTATTTCACTTTTAACATGAAAAAAGGTCACATTAAAAAAAATTGTGAGATGCCCCATTGTGCAAAGTGCATTGTATGCATTACGTTGACAATAATTCTCGCTTTAACTAGGCGTTCTATATTGTATTAGATTGATACAGATAAATCTAATGTGCATCATTCTTATTTTTTAAAGATTTTCAATAAGTAGCTATTACGCAATTGGGGAGTTTTATATTTGAAAATGTTGATATACTACCTCTGCAAACTTCCATTTTTAGGTAAAGTTATCAAAATTTACAATTTTTAGTCACAACTATTCTACTATTCAGGATTTGCCAATTTATAGACATTCGCACGCAAGAGGATGTGTGAATTTTGAGGGACTTGGTGTAGACAATTCTTATATTATGTTCTTAGTTTACACCTTTTATTAATTTATAATTTACTTTATGTATGGTACATTTGGTATGGTTTTTAATTCTATCTATTAAAAGCGTGTTGAAAGTAATACATTTTTTGTTTTGTTCTGTTAAGGCAACTTCTCCACATAAACTCCTTGTGCACCACTCCTGAAAAAATGGCCATTGTGCTTCTAGACTACCTTTTTTCTCAAGAAACTCAAGCCAAATCAAATTTGTCAGGAAAAGGCAAACACTTTAAGAAGCAACTGGACCCATTAAAGGTAATTTCATTTTAAATATATATTTTTAAATTAAAATAACTATTGAAACACACATAGTCTTTTTTTCACTGTTCATAAGGCCTTTAATCAGTATAATTTATAATCAGACTTAAATTGTTTAAATTGATAGAACATATTATTAAAATATTAAGTAGAGTACAGAAAGGAAAATAATCTTTTGAATAGGTCCTGTATGTCAATAAACACTAGTCAGAAGGATTTACGGCACTGTAATAACATCTCCTTATTATTTGTTTTAGTCATAAGAGTCTAATATTGGCCTTCGGAGTTTAGAAGGCTGTTAAATAAAAATTATCATATTTGTCTTCATTTTATCATTTATTGACTGAAAACCCTGAACAACATCTATAATAAATTAGAGTTAAATTGGTTTTAACATGAATTAATGATAAATTAATAATAATAAACACTACAACGTGTATAATAATGATGGTAATAGCAATAATTGGTGATATTAAATTAATAATTTAATATTTGTAAATTATATTATGAGTTTACTTCCTATTCAGAGTCAAAAATTCAGATAATCGTCAATGGCCAAGAGCTGATTACAAAGTCTGGAGATAGTGGTGTAATAAGTTCATGCCCTGAGGCAGAAGGTTCACACAAAACTGGATCCGGATTATTGTGTTGTTTCGTTTATAGACAGAGTGAAGTCTAGAATTCTAGATGAGTTGGATATGAACCATGATGTATGGAGTGCTCTCAATGCAGAAGGCAATTGATAAATCTTGTACCTCAATAATAATTGAGACTAAAACATTTGTTGGTTTTGGCCAAGTCAAAAATGATATGAAACTCATAATTTAAAGAAGGACAGAAACTTATTCCAAAATCTTTGATGTAACCAACCTTTCTCATCTCATTTCTGCGTTGGTGTTGAAAAGCATCAGAATATTACATTTTATGAAAAGATACACATACGCACATTTCTCACTGTTCAGTCTCATATCAGTAGCTTTATGGTCTTACACTAATTTAATTTGTTCTGGAGCTCCCTGGAGTATAGAGTGAATGAGGAATATAGTTTCAAATCAGCAACGAAAACATGTTAATGAAAAAGGATTTTACCATTAAATAAAGATAATTTTTGATAAAGATAAAATAAGTATGAATAGTTGTTTTTGTTTATGACACTAAGAATGGATTGAAAATCTTGTTCTGTAGAGGATTTCCATATTGCATATTGAAGAGGATGTTCAGAGTTATGCATGTATACACAATGACATCTTACAGTAAGTGTAACTTGATGGACACATTTCCTAAATTCTGTTTATTAAGTAGAAGCATCTGAATTCAACCCATTAAAACCTATACAAATTTTGTAATGTTAATAAACCAAAACATATTGTTTTATTAAACAGTTTTTTGTAGCATTAATATGTCAAATATATCTACGTAAGGTGCCTCTTAACTGACCACATGTGTGTTCCTTAGTCATGTAAAGGAAAAGCGGGTTAAAATGAAAATCACCATTATACTATCTCTATAATATAAAATATAATAAGCATAAAGGCATTGCATTTATAGCTAGTAACAGTTTGTTTCATAGTCATTAAAACTTGTTCACTTAGCTCAATATGTAAATTAATGATCCAAAAAGCAATACATAACATTTGAAGAAAAGGTTCACAATAAACTGTAAGTAATATTTTATGCAATTTAATTGTTCTGCACACAACTCATATCTAAGACAGTAAAATCATTAACTTATTTATTATTATTGCACTGAGAGTGGCTGCAATAGTTACAAAAATAGAACAATGCTTTTTGAGAACAGCAATTTGTCCTCTTTTACAGGTGTCAAATTTTAAAACATAAGGTTAACACGTTCGTTGTGGCTGACTGCCCAGTCTGTCAGTGGTAACAATATTTAGAGCTCTTTTTCTCACTATAGTATGTGCTGGAATCTAATAGCAGATGTCTGAAACTTTTCAGACTTACTACCTTACTGCTCTATAAGTTTGTACTTATGGCAATTCTGGTGGCTACACAGGCAGTTATTGCGTAATTTATTATTTTTCCACTGTTTCATGCTACTATCTTTGTTATACATAACAAACGTAGCAATGTTAGGAAAGCTTAATTCAATGTGAATATTGAGTTCAGCTGCAGTTCACTCTACTGCAGCGTCTAGAATCTGACACTGTCTCAGACTTGACTCTTGGAAGTCAGAGTCCTGTTTATCTAAAGAAATCCAAAAATAGTTTCAACATCAAAGACTCATAGGCTACAGAATATAAAAATATAGTGTCTAAGTGAAGAGGTATTTTCATTGTCTCATCAAGTGCACAATTTAGTGCAAGATCTTTCTGTCATGGTCTCTAAGCAAAGTTGAGCAACCGAGTTTTCTCCACAAAACGTAGGTATGTTAGGAAAGATTCCAGATGCTGCACTAAGAGGAAGGTGGAATGGAGCTAAACTCAAAATTCAAATTGAATCAACCCTTCCTACAATTTTGTCTTGACGTTGGTGTGGCTAGCTGCCTGTGCAGTCATGGTGATTTCACATGTGTGGATACCTTTTTTCAGTTAAAACTAGTTTTTTTTATAATTTCCAAAAAAAATAATGCATATACAATAAAATTTATGAAATTAAACTTTCAGGCATACCTACCTTTGCGATACCTATATTATGTTAGAAAAGTAAATGCTGTTAGAGACCTCTATTCTGTATACAGCGAAGCTATTTTTAACTCAGTAGACCAGAGAACAGATTCTTCTGTAGTCTGCTGACTGGAAATTGCTGACTTAACTATCATCTGTTTAAGATGGTATCTTCAAGTTAAAGATATGTCACTTCTGCTGGGAGTTTGCTTTACACATTATTAGTGATTATGAAGCGATTGCCCTCATTAGGTGGTGACACCTATAAAGTATTTTTCTAAAATCTGGTGAAGTGGGAGTTTTAGCTCCTAAGGTCTTAAAGTTTATCAAGAGTCTCAAGATGATCTGTGTTGTCTACATTTCATTGTTAAGTCACAATAGATCCCCAAGATTGTGGTGGCATGCATTATTATCTTGCCCTTTCAGTGGTGGTCTGGTAGATTGAATGCAAATCTGTTATAAATGTCTTTTGACCTGTTTCATGTTCAGCAAATGTTTTCATAAGTTTGTGGTTGATTTCTTTTAGATCTATGGCATAAAAACACATCTGATTCATAAGTTCAACATCTCTGAGCGTGATTGGTACAGAATCAAACAAAATATTGATTCAAAGTGCCGCACTGCATGGAGGAAAAAGTCCATGGGCATACCGCTCTCCAAAAGTAAAGTAAGTTCAACCCTAATAAGTTGCTATTTGAATAACAATACAACTAATATTCTCTTATAAGAATAAAAGTATAACAAGAATTATAGACATTGTTCGTCTAATTTTCATGTAATTAAATGATAATATAATTTATTCTTTGTTAAATTTACATACAAGATATATGTTTACATTCTGATGTTTCCAATTTACAAATTCAGAATGTTACTCCTGATCTTATGTTATGTTATCTGCACAGTGTCTTATGTATGATATAGGTAATTAGATGTTCTGTGCTCTATACAGTATATCAAACAATGATCTGACAAACCAAAGGTATATCTTATATATATATATATAAGATATATATCCGTGTTAAAAATTTTCTAGTACATCTCATTGAACATTTTATTATTTACAGTGGTTGTATTTTACAGAATATTCTCCAAATGTGTGTTTCTCTGTAAAAGCTCGTACAATTGTTTCTATAAACATCTTAAAAAACAGAACTTGTATATTAGGGCATGAAGTAGACTAAAATATGACGATACAATAATGGAGGAGGAGTTTGAAGGTAAAGTTCTGTCCGATACTACTACTATTAAGTCATTTTGATAATGTTTTTTTTTTCTTTAAGGCAAAACCAACAACAAATTCAGAAGAGGAACCTGTAGAAAAGATTATAAGAAGCAACTCAATTGTATTGGCTGGTCCATTTATAAGTGAAGAAAATTCACAGGAACTCTCTTCTATGGTGAGAAATTATATTTTGTTGTAACTATAATTAGAACTAATGTTTTTTTACTTTTCCATCTTATGTTATCTGTCCGTCACCATTATATTTTCCACTCCTGTTCTATTTCAGCCATAAGTAGATGGTATTTTGCTTAATTCCTGTATAATTTGTGCCCAATTATTTTGATGTGATGTCAGTATAGTACTTATACATTTAAGCTTCATAATCAAAACTATTTTCAGTTATATTTATTTCTGTCACTTAACTTTTTCTTAGTTTGTTTTTGTAGTTGATAGTATTACAGATGCTTAAAAATAAAGATCAATTTCTTGTGGTACAAATATAAGATTTCCCTTCAGTCCTTAACACAGTTAGAATAATTAAACTACAAAACTAAAAACTTGTTTGGTAGATCCTGGTATTTAAACTTAAGACACTATTTTTTATGTCACAATTCATACAAACTTTTCATTGGAATTAACCCATTAAGGATGTATTTACTGAGGCCTCTGCAGGAGCAATAAAATTGGGCAAAAATGTAAGACTGGTTTCTAAAACAAAATCCATAAAAGAGCAATAGCTTTTTACCACTGTCTTGACAGTAAAATCTTCATTTAATATAAAATACTATGACACATCTTTATTATTTTTTAGTTACTTTCTAACATAACATAACATGCTTTATCTAAAATATGACAATGTTTTTACATTTTATAACAATTTTCATGTATATATAGAAAATAATAAGCTTACAAATAAAATGGAAAATGTAGCTAAAATGTACAAATAAAATATAAGTAATGATTTATGCTTTTGATGGACATGTACTTAAACTTCTTGTTTCCTACAAAATTTAGATATTTATATTCACTGTAAATAAAATTACTTTAAAAATAATGAAACACACTGCTTAATTATAAAATAATCAAAATAACCTTCTTCTTAACGTTCAAATTCTTCATCCTCGCACAAACTGTGAATCGACAAAAACTTTTTGAACACAGGAAATATTTACATCTTCTGTGCTTCTACCTCTATCAACTATACCAGAATTGCACTTATAATCATTGTCTAATAACAAAGCAACAACAGTCCTGGTTTTATTTTTACAAGCATTACGATCAATCTCTAATTTAAACAAAAACAAATAATGCACCTAACCTCGCATGTGGTAGCTAACAATCGAAAACAATACCAAAGAACAAAGAAACAGGTGATCAATTCAGTGCTGCCAGTAACAAAACTAGAGGAAATGTATTTTCCTCGTAATAAATGAACGAGTTAATAACCGTAGCAAAGATACCTAACAGGTATTTTCAGAACTAGAACAGTCCATAACAATAAAAAACTGCTAAACATTGAAGACGAGACCAGCTCGTCGATCGGCATTCAACCCATTCCGCTTGGTACAAAACCAGCTTGCCTGTCTTCCCCAATGGGTTAAACACAGTAACATTTAGGATTATAAAGAAGTTAGGTCATGTAAAATTATAAATGTTGAAATCCATTGTATCATGTAATGAGCTGAAGGAGTACACCAGTAAACAAGACAGCATACTCATAAAATTTTATGGTGAACTGACCTTGTCAAGTTCTTTAATCAAAGTATTCAAATTTTGAATTACTCCTTTTAAAAATTGTATTTGTATGTTAAAAAAATGTTCATCAGAAATGAACTTTTTAAAAGCATTAATTTATATTCGAAAATTTACATTAAAAATATGAGACGTTAAATGATTTGAAAGAAAATACAAAATAAATAATTTTGAATTTTATGAAAAATTGATAACAATTTTCTGATTGTTGTTGGTTTTATTTTACTTGTAATACCTTTCAAATAAACTTATTGTCCCTTACAGTTTGTGTGTTACAATCAGTTGATGATTTGAAAAATTCAAAGGATTCTTCTTCATTTAATGCAGATAATGAAAGATGTATAAACATTTGTTTAACATGTTCTGGAAGTTTATTAAATTCATTACAATTGTTTTAATTTATAAGGTTTTTAAGCGTAAGAAACAGTAGAGATTTTGCACAGTTCATTTTCACACTATATTTTTATAGGATGAATTTGACTATTTAGTAAAATAATTTTTTATTTTAGAATTGTTTTTCATTATATTTTGATGCAAATCTAAATAATTGTACGATTTTAAAACAAATTATGTTATATTAGAACAATTTGTCATAATGTAATTTTAAATTTAAGTATGTGATTATTCATCCTTTGTTTTTAAGAAAAAAGTAAGAAGGATTCTAATAGATTTACTGTTTAATTTAGTTTTTTTAGTAATATGGCAATAAGTTTTATAGATTTTTTAATGGTTTTGAAAAATGATTTTTCAGATTCATTTTTGGTATGTACATTAAGTATAGATTTTTCATTCATCTTTTTACGGCTCAGAAAAAGTTTTGGGAACTTTACCATATGATTTTATAGATCTGTTTATGGTATTTTATACAGTATTTATATGTGAATTTATGTTATGATAGTTGCGGGGCAAACAAGCGCTAAAAAAAGAATACTATAGCTACTGTAATACGTTTTGAGGCAAACGTATCAGGCCAGAAAATGTCTCCTAGGCTTAAACTGGCTATTACTAAGTGTCATTGTATAGGTCAGTTTTATACAGAAACATTGTTTACATTCTTTCCAATGTTGTCTAAACATCGTTCATGTAAAATTTTTTCTAGAAGTAATCGTAGACATGTATGAAGGAAACATTGTCGACAAATAGATAAGTCTTTTCAAAGTACTATTCAAGTCTGTATTCACCTTTTGTTAACAATAGGTTGATAGTGATGGTGGACTGGTAAAATACTATTTAGGACCTATATTATAATGCCATATTTGTTTTTTTTTTTTATCAGAAATGTATATGGATATTATTTAAATTTTTTTGGTATCTTAGATAATATAACTATTAAAATGTAACAAATTACTTTTATAACAATACAACTTATGTTAAAGATGAGATTCATGAAACATGTGGTTACATTTTTGTTTATACAAATTTATTGTGTTTGTTTAGTTAATAACAAAATTAAGTACAGTGTATGTATTTATTATACAAACTATGTTCTTAAAAGACTGACATAAAATAGAAAATCAAATGAATAATTATTTTACAGCATTCTTAAAAAAAATTTCATTTTGAAGTAAACTTTCACTTTGATAGCATCACTATATAAGTTTAATTTGATTTTTCTTTAGAAAAATATACTATATATTGAAACTGGAAGTTAGTTTTTAAAGCTTTTCCTATATTAGTCACAATGTGTTGGAAAAATATGGGATTGTCATCATTACTAAAAATATAAAAAAATATTAAAGACTCATTTTCTATTTTTATTTTTTAGTTTTTGTATTCATTTTAACAATAATATAATATGTGCCATTTTCTGCACTCAATTGCATAAAATATAAAGAAAGAATTATATAAATTGGTTTAATATTTGTTGAAATTGTTTAACAATAACTTTTTTCTCAAAACACTCATAAATTTACAGATTAGCACTTTATGTGTATGACTTTAGAAAATGGCTGTGGCACTTAAACTCTGCCAGAATACATGTAGGTTAGCAAAATTATTTCTATTTTTCTGAAACTATTTACTTTAATTAGTTTAATTAATTAAACAATCTTTAAGGAGACACCTTATTAGCTTTGAACTCTCTATTTTAGATAAGTCTCACCAACTCAGGGATAAAAAAGATCTTTTCTTCAGTTCAGTGTTAAAAAAAATTATTGTTGGACTAATTTGTGTGAATTTCACCAACTAAACCGAAAAGATTGAAAAAACTCAAATCTATGAGATATTTAGTAAAATTAAGAAGGTTAATTTTAAATAAAATCATTATTAATCTATTTTTTTTACATTTTTCAGATAATTGAAGACACAGATTGTTTTACACTGACAGGTTGCTGTGAACAGACTCTGACAATCATCACAGACAGTGGAGAGGTCAATGTTCCGATATTAAGCACAGAAGACAGTTTGAGTGATGACCATACTACAACAGATGAAATGCTTGGATTATCATCATAACTTGCCACTGTGCCACTCTAGGCTGCTAATAGACTTTGAAAATCATCACAGACAGTGGAGAGGTCAATGTTCCGATATTAAGCACAGAAGACAGTTTGAGTGATGACCATACTACAACAGATGAAATGCTTGGATTATCATCATAACTTGCCACTGTGCCACTCTAGGCTGCTAATAGACTGAAAATCATCAAAGACAGGGGAGAGGTCGATGTTCTGATTTGAGCACTGAAGAGAGTCTGAGTCATGATCACATTACAAAAGATGGAATTGTTATCATAACTTACCATCTTAAACCGTGAAGAGGCCAATATTATGGTGTTGAGCACTGAAGACAGTTCTGAGTCATGATCACATTACAAAAGATGGAATTGTTATCATAACTTACCATCTTAAACCGTGAAGAGGCCAATATTATGGTGTTGAGCACTGAAGACAGTTTCTGAGTCATGATCACATTACAAAAGATGGAATTGTTATCATAACTTACCATCTTAAACAGTGAAGAGGCCAATATTATGGTGTTGAGCACTGAAGACAGTTCTGAGTCATGATCACATTACAAAAGATGGAATTGTTATCATAACTTACCATCTTAAACCGTGAAGAGGCCAATATTATGGTGTTGAGCACTGAAGACAGTTCTGAGTCATGATCACATTACAAAAGATGGAATTGTTATCATAACTTACCATCTTAAACAGTGAAGAGGCCAATATTATGGTGTTGAGCACTGAAGACAGTTCTGAGTCATGATCACATTACAAAAGATGGAATTGTTATCATAACTTACCATCTTAAACAGTGAAGAGGCCAATATTATGGTGTTGAGCACTGAAGACAGTTCTGAGTCATGATCACATTACAAAAGATGGAATTGTTATCATAACTTACCATCTTAAACAGTGAAGAGGCCAATATTATGGTGTTGAGCACTGAAGACAGTTCTGAGTCATGATCACGCTACAAAAGATGGAATTGTCATCATAAGTTACCATAACAAATCGTGGAGAGGTCTATATTCTGGTGTTGAGCACTGAAGACAGTTCTGAGTCATGATCATGCTACAAAAGATGGAATTGTCATCATAAGTTACCATAACAAATCGTGGAGAGGTCTATATTCTGGTGTTGAGCACTGAAGACAGTTCTGAGTCATGATCATGCTACAAAAGATGGAATTGTCATCATAAGTTACCATAACAAATCGTGGAGAGGTCTATATTCTGGTGTTGAGCACTGAAGACAGTTCTGTCATGATCACGCTACAAAAGATGGAATTGTCATCATAACTTGCCATCTTAAACCATGGAGAGGTCAATATTCTGAGAAGGCAGTCTGAGTCATGAAGACTACAAAAGGTGGGATTGTCATCATTACTTGCCACTGTCTAACTCTGGCGGGCTGTGAACAGACTCTGACAATCATCACAGACAGTGGAAAGGTCAATTTTCTGATAATGAGCACTGAAGACAGTCTGAGTGATCACAATACTACAACAGATGATATGAACTCATTATAACCGTAATATAATTGCAGCTGTTTATCTGCCCGAATAGAGATTATTTTCTTTTCTACTGCCACTTTTAATTTGCTGAGAGGAATGGCAGTCTCAGGTGCTATCATCAGGTTCAAGGCTGTGGCATGTAATCTGTAGAGGGTGCTATGAAAGTGTCCAGGATCAAGCTCCAGAGTTCACTAGAGGGTCATAACATTCTACCAGCCCAATCAATTAACTCAACTTCCATCAAAACTTCACGGATTGCTGTGTGCACTGACAATCGTCACAGACAGGTATTTGAGAGTTAAATGTTTTGATATTGAGCACCAAAGACAGTCTGAGCACTCAACAACCTCTCATCAGACATGTTGAGACCAGCACTACTAAAAACTTGTAGTAGTTTCACTCTAAATTGGAACATTGATGAACTCAATAGACAATGGAAAGGAGGATTAGATATTATTACTCCACAACTGAGTAAAGTAATTATCATTGTAATTTATCATGTTTCATTTATTGTGATGCTTTGCATAATTCCTCATATAGAGACAACAGAGGATTGAATGTTTCCCCCACTGACAGCCAAATACTACCACAAAAATAAAATCTTGAGTTGTCATCAACACTTATTGTACTCTGTCTAGTGTTGTTTTTAACAGCAAGTAAAATATAAACAGCAATGAGATAAGTTTTTATAGATGTATAAATAAGATATACTGTGTACCAATTATAAGATTTTCAAATCTTAAAGGTGTTTTTGGAACTTTGATTTAAAACTGAAAGTAATTCATGAACAGTTATTTGAATAAATAAATGTGCCATTTACCTTAGAAGACAAAGATTTTCATGTATTTGTTAAAACTTGCATGAAGTATAAAGATCACATGTTTTTTTATTATTATTTTAAAGTTCTTATCTATATCAAACAGTAAGTGAAAATTAATTTTACAAACTTTCATATTGACATTTCCTTAATCGTCTAGACATATTAGATTTTATAAAAATAAGCAAAGCAAACTGATTTGATTCCTAAATCATCATTAACAATGTCACTCTCTGTACTTGTAAGGCTGTTGTAGAAAGTTCCAGATAGTATAATAAACTAAAAAACACAAAGAATAAATTATAATTGTAAACAAATATTTACAAGAAACTTTTATATTTAATTTATTGGATTGAGTTTGCATTATATATGAATTATTTATTTATTTATTGCCACCACAATAAAATATGTAGTCATAAATATTATGATTGACATTAAATGATTTCATACAGTACATTGTTATATATGATTGTTACCCTACTGGTGATGTCTCAATAAAGATAGAATAGCTATTTATTATTTGAATCATTAGTTAATTGATGAAAATCAACATTATTTCAACAAAATAACACTAGAGCTGATTTAATATTGCATTCGGATCAGAATTTTAGTGTTTATTGAATTATATATATATATATATATATATATATATATATATATATACAGACACATATATATGGTTGAACGTATAAAATGTTAAAAATTGGTGACCAGATCTGATTTCAGTGGTGTTCAGTACCTTCCCTACCTCACCAGAACTTTTATCATTTAAACTCTATGAAACCTAACACATTTAAAATATTGCATGAAACCTCAATTCTACATAGACACATGAGTTTTATGATGAAGCTCAGACCATGGAATTCCATAATAACCATGGAATTTGGGCGATCATCTGAAACCTTTCATTTAGGCTGACACAATTTCTCATTTGTCTGCCTGTAGGACATCTCAAGAATAAAAATGAGCTATAAACTTGAACTATAAATTTTGCATGCAACATTAGTGCAGCCTGTTACACAACACGTGGTGTAGCAACGTAGCGTACTCCTACCTTGTATTAAGTTCTTGAAAGAAAGCCAATAGCATCAAGAATTGTTATGTTGTATTGGGTAATTAAAGCATGTCAATTGAAACCTGCAAAAATATGGGTTATATGAAAAAACTTCTGATCATATTTCTATTTTACTCGAATTGGAGTTAATGTACACTTATCTAAAATTTGTAAGTATTGGAATTGTAATTTTGAATCAAAATAAATTTGTTCATTATACAACATTTGTGTTAAATGTCAAAGAATAACTTTCCAAAACAATAACAATTTTATTCATATGGAGTATAATAAACAAACTGAAAATATAATCATTTATAGTCAAAGTTAAGCGAATTTATATAGAATAAATTTCAAGTATTTTAATATAAATATTTTTATTTTTTTTTATCTAATAAACAACAAAATGTCAGTTTGAGATCAACATTTTAAAGTGACTACTATGAAATTAAATGTTACGAGTGCTAATAAAACAAATATTTTTTGTACTGTATTGTATCACCATTTTAACTGTTAGTTGGCAAACATAAAAAATATAAAATATTACAACCAGGATTTTCTTATTCTTAGACTAGTTGTTTGGACTTGTTCCATTTTTTTCAAACATCCTGTGTATCTCTGGCGTTACTGAATGTTATAGAAGTTCTATTATGAAGCCTATGAACTATATTGATTTAACACCTTCACTGCAGCTCTATCTTGAGTGATAAGTATTTTAATGACAGCAAGCGCACTAGGGTATCTGCCGCAGAACGTGTTAAGTCAGGCTTATACACTAGTAAATATAAGTGGTGAGTCTATTTTGGTAAATAATTTGACCCTACTCTCTATCAAAAAGTATAGATACCCGTGTTTGAACGTTAAGTACAAATTTAACCATTAAGAGGTAAAATAACAAGAGTTACATTAAAATTTAGCTTTTTCATTTCTGCATTTAGACATCTAAAATAATTATTCATAAACAATGACTTCCAGTGTTTATGTTAATAAGAATAATAAACTGCCTGGGCATTAATTCCCTCGACAGTCTGACGGGTTATCTACTCAAACGAACAGGCACTGTGTGCAGCAAATAACAAAACCAGCTCAATTAAATCTGTGATAAAAATTAAACATTTTAAATAGTGGTTAAAAAAAATACATTCCCAAAATAATGTTTAAGGACTCCATAACGAAACCAATGCTGAATTGTTGAATCATTGTAATGTGATAATGACTTTCATATAATTCTAAAATTTCATGTTCAAAAACAGTCCATGAGATATGAATTTTCAAAGTTGCAGTTTGGTTACAAAGCATGAAAAACCCATTACCTTTTTTCGTTCTTACCATCATAAAAACTGGAAGTTATTGTTGGTAAATACAGTAATTTACTAAGTGCAGATATAAACGAGCTAAATTTTAATATTACTCCCGTTATTTTAGCTCTGCTAGTTAGTTTATGGTTATTGTTCAAAATCTGGTATCTATACTTTTTGATCTGAAAGTAGGAGTGTTATCTTTTTTGATTGATCTAATCACTTCTAAAGAGAAATTAACTGTACACAGATTATTCATATTCACTAGTAAGATTGAACAATATACAATTGTTAATATTAAGCAGAGAATTGATTTATGTATCAAATGAAAACCTGTGACATAGCCATGGTAGAAGGGTTGTTTCAATGTGAATATTGAGTTAAGCTTCATTTCACTTTTTGCTTAGTGTAGTGCCTGAAATTTGTGTATAGAGGAAGCACTAAGCAGGAGATGAAATGGAACTTAACTAAATATTCACATTGGAATAATCCCTCCCACCATAGCTATGTTATTGTAAAAAAACTCTGATGTGCTTTAGGATCTTATCTGAAACATTATAATGTACCATATGTCATGCAATGGAACTGTTACCAATCTGAGGTCATGTTCTTCTGAAAAGATCCAAAAAATAGTCAGCGACAAAGAATTTTAAAATTAACTCTTTACACTGTTTTAAAATTGTGATGAAACAGGATTAAAATGTATAAAAAAAGGAGATGAGGTATTTGAATGAAAATACAATTAATTATTTGGTAAACCTTTATTCATATTAGTAGTGTAAAATATTACAATATAAATTTAAACAGGCTGATTGATGGAGACTTCCGTGGCCCTGTGGCAGCTCTCTATAACAAACATGAGGGCCACGGACGCCTCCAACCAGAAAATCAAATACTAGTACTGTGATATTTGTCAGTTGCATAAAGGCAATTAATTTATTATTTAAAATTATAAAATCCTAAACTGATAGTCTTGAAATTTGATTCTATTAGTGCTTATATTCTTGATTATTTTGTTACGTCATTCATGCTTCAAGAGTTAGTAAATCATTTCTACTAATGTTAAAACTATTGTGATACTAATATATAATTAAATAATATAAAGCTGTTAGTATTTTCTATTCACCACCAGTGTATCGTACTAACTACTAATATAATGGAATTGGAAATTCAAAAATGTACAAAAGTAACCTAAAATGTGGTAACCTTTCTGTAGTACAGCTCTGATACAGAATTGAAGTGTTAATTATTATGCTATTCTATGTACAACTTAAAGAAGATGAGTGTTTTGTAGGTGTTGCAATACTGTCTTTATGGGGCTCATTAAAAAAATCACTTCTTTGCAGAAATGTAAAACAAAGTGAACAGATAAATTATTAAGCAATACACTACCAAAAAATATTGCAATAAGAACAATTTTTTCACTCCCATTATAATAACCAATATGATTAACTTTATTTTTCTCTTGTCAATCTTGAAGTAATTTGGAATGAGCCGAAAAATCAATGTCTTGTCAGCCTTGTGGGTTCACAAGGAGGTTCAGGTAAGAGAAGATCCATATGATGACATTTGCTGATGATCTGACAGTATGAAGAATTGTAGTAGAGGAGGTACAAAAATAGGTGATGCATGGGTTACTAGATACATTCTGTGGTGAGTTTCAATTCAAGGGTAAGTACAATCAATATATCACAACGCTACTGGCAGAGACAAGTGGAGGTTTACTTCCTCTGTGATTGGGTCTCGTATTGTATTGATGGAAAGTAGTGCCAAATTTGAGTAATGCCCCAGTGACAGGACTGAACTGATACCTCTTCAATCATCTTTCAAACACAAAATTCACTAGACCAATCAACGAATTAAATGAATAAGCTGTAACAATGTTTGATGTATTTGTTAACTATACTCTTCAGAGGAGAGGCTTAAATAAAGGAACAAGAGCAAGTTGTAAACATACAAGACGAGGTTTTTGAGGAGCACCACTGGTTAATCATAGATCCGTAACCATATGATTTGCCTGCAGCTATTTGCAACCATTTGTTTAAAGAATCAAAGGAAAGGGTGATTTGGATTTTCATGTGAAGAGGATGGAGGATATAACTAACCAAAGATACAAGCAAGCAGGACTAGTGTGAGTGCACACCGTTTCCAAGAGCCCAGTGCGGAAAGCACAGACTATAGATCAGGGAAATAAATAAAATGTTCCTACTCTCATAATTACTTATTTGAGAGTAAGTAATTATGTTACATCTATAAGTGTAACACCTAATATCGTAGGACCTTAAGAATCTGACAGATGTCTTAGGGAGGTTGCCGAGGTGATAGTATAGTGTTGTGTGTTGGTGACATGAGAAGCGATACTGTGCAGAGGCCACCATAATGGGCACTCCGATCATTCCAATTCTCTTTTAAAACTATTTCCTTCTCAATGTATTATGCTGATTTCATACAACTTCATATGATAATCTTCAGACTAGTGTAATTTTAAGTATATATTTTGCGGTATTCTAGATTAAAATTTTACTTCAATACAATCAGTTGCATCTTAAAACTCTTAGTTGATCGATACTGGCCCAGACTCATCCAAGATGCAACTGGTCAAATCTTCTTACTAAGTTCAATTTAAAGCAGTTATTGTTTTAACTTTAGCTAATAGGTTTAGTTACTGGTTCTTTGTTAAATGTTCCAAGAGTTTAAAAGTAAATTTTTGCAAAATGTATCTGATACAATACAAGATAAATAGGTTATTAGTAGTGTTGATAAACTTTAAACTCTACTTATATACATACCTTATTTTAAGGATTAGTAAATACAAACAGATATATATATATATATATATTTATTTATGAAAACCATAGATTACAGTTCACATTTTAAAACACATGATTGTGAACATTAGTTTTTAATTACAGTAGTTAAAAAATAGTTGAATTCTTTTCAAAATTAGCCTATTGAAATTCAAACTTTATTTTTCAAAACATAAACAGTGCAATAAGTATTTCAGTAAGGTATATGACTAGTTTTCAGCAAAAATAAGTAATTTCTTACATATGCCCTGATGAAACTTTGGTATAGAATTACAGGTACTATTTTGTTAATAATAACCATATTAAAACAAATTTGATTTTAGGTATTAAAACTATAAATAATGTATCTTAAATTTAACTTATAACAAATGAAAGAGATAGTATAAAAGAAGAAGCAACAAAATGTAAAGACAATGTTAAAGAAATAGTAAGTACTGATCACTAAACAATTAAATACTAAACTAAACACTAAAAAATGTTAGTTGTAGTATATTTTATATGCAATTTCGTAAGTAATTTTGTTTTGTCCAATTTTATTGCATGTTTGGTTTTAGAACTGTGTTCTTCTGTTGACGAAATTTTTTTTACCTGATGGTTTTTCTTGTCTGTCTTCGTTAACTCATGTTCTCTAATAGAGGCTGAGTTATAACTATATGGAATGTTGTACATTCTGGCATAGTGAAGGAATAATGTGGTTTAAAATTATTCACTAAGCTGTGTTTTACACAGTTTTAGACATCGCCCTATATTTTATCTTTGTCATTTGAGAACTTTTGTTATAAAAAAACAATGTTATTTATCATCAGACTGTCCATTTGTTTTCAGACACAAGGGTGTGTGATGAAACCAACAATGACGCACTAAGTAACTGTTCCTGTAGAACTTAGCATTGCACGCACCACAACGATATTGAGCACTTAGGCTGAGACCCTTGTGCTGACATTGTAAGTGGTTCAAGAGCTGAGCATTGTTTTCAAAATCTTCATAACACAAACCACACTTGAAGTGGTTAGTAGTTAATGGACTCACTCCATCATGCTCCAGGTGGAACTTCGTAAAGAAAGATGTAGTCTTCTCACAAGGATTCTTTGGAGGCGTCATGTTCGGTTTGAATACTGGTGAAGAAGACTGATACAGCTGTCTCTTTTCCTTCTTAAACAAAGAAAACCATTTTACTTTATTTTTCTTCACTTTAATGGGTTGGTTAGGTATTAAATTATTCTCTTTGTCCTCATCCATAGATTCAGGTATATCAAATCGCAGTTTTCGACGAGCACTATTTTGGATTCTAATTGCCTCATAACTTCCATTATTTAGAGTCAGACTGTTTATAGACTGGTTTTGAGGTGTATCACATTGTGAGTTTACTTTTGAAGGTTTTAAAATGGATTTAATCCTTTTGACTTTTTCTTCTGCTGTCATTTTTTCTAGCTTCTTACCAACATTTGATGCACATTGCATTTCTATGTCCTCACAAAAAAACTTCATATCTTTTGAACTCAAAGCTACACTTGTATTTTGACTTTTAAGAAAGTTTTCAAATTCAGAAACATGCTTTTTCTCCACATGCATCACTAATCTTTTAATATGTTTCCTCAATAGCTTAAAAGAACAAAACCTACACTGAGCATAATTGTTCCGACCTAACCCTGTAAAAATCACTGAATCTTCATGCTTGGATAAAACATGTTTTGGTAATAAATCTTTCACATAGAATTTAGCATGACAAAATGGGCAAGCATGAAACTCAATATAAAAACTGTTACTTCTGATGATATTCATTATTTCACTGGGATGTGAATTTTTTATGTGATCTTTGAAAATAAACTCAAAGTGGCAAGTGAAGCAACAAAACGGACAGTACAGTATGACTGGTACATTGCAAGCTTCAGAGACAAACTGATTAGCTATGAAGCTTATGTTATCAGCATCTGGAAGTATCTGGTTCTGAGGTGAAATTGGAGATGATGTGAAAACTTGCCCTCGAAAGTCATCAAAGCGACTGTCATCCATGAATGGTAAGCAAGGCGGTTTCCTTGCCTCAGCAACAAAATCGGTATAATCAAAGTTCTCTTTGATAGTTTCAACACTGCTGTTGGCGAAAACATCTGCCGAGTCATTTAGTTCAGCCATCGATACCCTGAAAATCATAGTGAAATTAGTGTAAAATAATTAGACAAATAAAATTATAATTTTAAAGGAGAATTGTGCATCTGGAAAGTAAATACCATTTTAAAAAATTGCAAAAAATCATTCTTTTCAATATTATTTTTAGTATTAGATGAAAGATTTTACCTTAAACTATTTTTCAATGTATTTTATATTGTTCAGGCACTTATAACTTGTGACAGTTACAATAGATAAAAACTAACGTTTACAAACCAATTCTTGAAATTTTTGAAACTTCATCTCTTGCCATTGTCATTATTAATAATCTCTTCTCTTTAATTTTGTCTAATCTCATCTCCTAAGTCATCATTCACAACAAGTCTCTTTTTCACTTCAGACATATTTCAGTACTTCACTGAAGTGCCTAACCCATTTCGCACAATTCCATCACTTATTACACGTTCACCATAAATCTCCATAATCTGACAATGGACTTGATGTTCCCTGTATTTTAAAACTGAATGTAAGCCAATGGGATCATCTATTGTTTTCAATTGCCAGAGTACACACAAAGATGTATCAACCATAATGGTGTCAGGGTGGAGTTAATAAACAAAGGAAAAAATCACTAGTGCTTTGTATATTACCTATGTAAATAATTATAGTATTAAATATTATGAATTAAAAATACAATTTAATAGCTTTTTAAGTTATATTTGTGACTTGATAAATTTAAGCTAAGGTTATAGAGGATATTACAGAATTATTGTTGACCTAATTTTGTGAACATCATGACTGTATTAAGTTATAACTATATTTTTTATTGTTGATTTTTACAAGATATTGTTTCTAACAAACCACATCTTGTCAACTTCAAAATGCTACATGGCTTTATCCAGACTGAAAGCATCTCCAATCAGCTTTTAGAACATTACTATTTTTGTGTTTAGAGAATATCACCTTTCAATCTATCATAACATTCTTATTGTAACATAAGATAAAAGGAGCCCACTGCTGATTGATAGAACTTCATCTAGCTCGGAGAAAACACCCTGTATCTAAACCACCACATCCCACTCCCTCAAACAATTATACCAAAAATCTCTATCTATTTCACATGAGAAATGTTTGTACAGACAGCTTCAAACAGTACCAAATAACTGATAACAGGATGCTTGTAAATCCACTCAAGTGTCTTGACAAGGTGATGGGTGAATGACGAATGCCTGTTTAAATAAAGTAACATCTAAATGTCTTAATAACTTGTTATTTTTTTATTAAATAATCCCAGACAATCAATGGATGATAATGAGAATGTGCCTGAAGGTAGATTGAAATGGCACCCTTACGTAAATGAATGGCTCTTAGGGATGTATAGTTTAAAAAGTTAGGGTTTAAGTTTAGTATTGATTTTTATAAACTAACTAGCGGGCCCGGCGCGCGCTTTGCGCATTTCAATATTTTTTTGCAAAAGTTGCTCGCGGCTTCGCACGCAATTTCCCGTTGAAAACAGTACACTATATTCACTTATTCTTTTTCTATCACATTCTAAACATTGCTGAGATAATTGATAGTCGTTCCATCGTGAGCCTCTTGGGCGTATTATGAAGGTATGTACCATATTCCTGCCTCTATCTAGCTGTTACCACGGCTTCGCACGCAAATCTTAAGAACCGAAGTCCTTATATTACTTAGTAAATTTTTTTTTTTACTATAATAAATTTTAGATTAAATTAGTTATATCTCCGATGCCACGATTGAGCTTGCTTTGTTGTCTCGATCGAGAGAATATGTACACACGGAGTTTTGAGAACCATACTTCTGTCAAAAAAAAACAACTAAGGTTGATTTTATAACATTCTTTATATTTGTAGCCAACGTAAGATAGTAATTATGATATCTGCATTACTCTTCTGATCAAGCATGAGCATGGTTTATATTAAATAAATATTGCAGTTAAAGGTGAATTTTTACGTCAAATTTGAATTGTATTATCTGGATAGTAAAGTCTATGTTTAACAGTGATTGCAAAAACAGTTTAAACAAAATTTGTCGTTTCTCTTAAGCTTACTCTATGCTTTAAAACTATAAGTGTAATATATGTTTACAAAGAACAGCTGATTAAAAATTTGAAAAGACGTTAACATATGTTTGCTGCAATGCATTTCTTCTGGGTATTTCTGTAAACCAGTGGGGCGGAATCCTGAATCGGGAAAGGGATGGGCATTAGCTTATAAACCTTCTCCGTGGAAAAAATACATATACGTACAAATTTTCATCATGATCGGTCCAATAGTTCACGATTCCATAAAGGACAAAACATACAAACATTCATTTTTATATATATAGATTACAAGAGGATTAAGATTTTTTACAAACTCAAGCTTTTGTTCAATAATAGTTTGTTCTACATACTTTAATTTATAACCAGACAATGATTTTTAATATAGTTTTGAAGCTCCCTTCAAATTTTGGACAATCAATAGGAAATTATCTGTTTAGACAGGGAGGGTATGCACTGACCAGTTTTGTTAATTCATATTTAATTCAATTAATTGAATTATTAATGTAAAGGTATATATAAAAATGAAGCAAATGGGTCCAATCATGATTAACTTAGTAAAGGTAACATTGAAATCTACAGAGGGCCATTCTAATACTATTCCCTTAGTCTAACATGTCACATCATACCATATATAGTCTCATTCCCTTTATTTCTTTGAGGAGATGAAATATTTTATATAATTATTTACACATGAAAAATTTTTAAAATTAGTTTCTGTAACACCATGGTATTAGATGATGACAAAGCAGCTAGGTAGTTGTGTTGCGACAGCCAACTGTGAAATATTGTGTACAGTGGTAAGAGGGTCTACAATTCTTAAGAAGTCGCCCTTCAGAGTTTAGTTTTTTTTTTTGTTGTTGTTTTTTTTTTTTGTCTTTGCTGTGTTTTGAGTAAGGGATTTTCATATTTATTCAGATCCTATGTACAATGTCATTAACAATTACCAAGTGAAGCAGTTACTAATGTTGGATGACACCATACTGTGTTCTTAATTAAACTCAGAACGTATTTAAACTAACAGAAAATATAAATATGTAAACAAAAAAAGTTCCATTACATTAAAAGGTTGATTATTTTGGTTGAAATACTGCAGTTAGAACATATAAAAAAGAATCATATCTAGTTTCTCTGTTTGCCATCTTTTGTTCCAGAAGTTAACTGTTTTCTTAATTTTAGTGTTATAATCTATGTTTAATGAATGTTTATCAGTGGTAATAATTAGGTTTTAGAATAAATAAATGTTTTATTGCTATCTGTTCGACAAATTATCCTAAGTTACTAAGGGTGTTTTTTTTTATCTATAGTGCACTTCTTTTATTTAACAAATTGATTTATTTATGGTTTTACCATTTTATAATTGAACAATTGAAAACATTAACAATAGAAAAATAAATAACAAGTGATAAGAATATCAGCAACAAATATGACAAACAAAACATTAGTTATTCATTAAAAAATTTAGGAAAAAATAACACATTATATGAGCAAGTAAATAAAAGAAAAGTTAATAACTCCCAAATTCAACATATTAAATCATTAGTCAGTAATACTACTAATACCAATATCTGGAAATTATCCCAGTCTAAAGCTTTCATTGAATGAGATGGTTAGTTATGGGTCAAGTATAGAACTATGGCTCAGTAATATAGGTAGCATTCCATCAGGGCAAGTGCTTTTACATGGATCTAGATTGGCTAACATGTGCTCAACTTTCTCACATTAAAAAGCATAAAACAACAGATTGAATGATTATTTAAAGTCATAATCGGGATGTTTATATATGGTTTCTTGAACACTGACACAAAAAAGTAGCAACAAGTTTAATAAGTACCAGTGGAAACTTTACTGAAAAGAACTTCAAATGCAGTGATAAATGTGTTGCTCTTGACAAATCCCCAAAATGTCCTAGTGTCGGAGAGTACTGTATCACTAACTAGAAACATATATCTTCAACATTCATTAATGAATTTTACTTATGGAACGGTTGCAACAAGATTCTTCTTTATCAGCTCAAAAATATTCTTTTCATATTTAATATGCATCTCTTCCTTTAAAAGACCAGTGTTGTTATTTCAATTAGGAATAAAGAGGAAAATCTTTGGGTTCCAAACGACTTAAAAGTGGTACAAGACAATACAATTTTAAACACTATTGGTGTACAAGGAGAAGTCTTGCAGATGAAAAATATGAAAATGCACCGTGCCAAGCCTAACTTGAAGAAACTGGAGAAATCTATGTGTATGAGATCATGTTACATCAATCAGAAAAATTATCTGCAAGGAGGACAATCCAATTTTGGGAATGTCATTAATGTATATATTAATGTACATGATATCGTTCTCACCAGAATCAAATAAAGATTTCTAGACTATCTAGCAGATTTCTTTCAAAAAGAGTTCTGTCTCTAACGCACAGTATCATATTTTATTTGTAAATTTATTATGGTTCAATGTACAGTATTTGAACATAATTTATGTTTTTCTCAAATTAAATAAAATTTCAAATCACTTAGATACTTACCACAGGTTTATCACTGTTGCTAAATTTTCTAATCATTTTATACTCGAATTGTATGATTTTTTATTTGTAAAATTTATCACAAAAAGTCATTTTTTATCATTTTCCAAAGATAAATTATGAAATTGATTTTATTGCTACAGTACTGTTCTTGATTAAGTATTTGATACTGAGAAAGAAAATACGCAGTATAACTCACATACAAATTATATTATTAAAACTATATTACAAAACTTGTAATATACACTCTTTATTTATCTATTAGCATAATCATGGTCGTTTTTAGTTGTAGCATTAATACGATTACATATGTGTAATAAAGTTTATAATTTATAAAACTACATGAATTTTGACATCCTTTCCGAGGCTGTTCTTATTCTTGAAAGCAAGTTTTTATCCACTACCGGCTTGCTAGACCTGACGTAGCTTCACCAGAGCCCCGTTAGCCGTCTCTTTGAGCCGTTGCCCGTCCCTCACGACGAGTACGAGGGGTTGGACAATATGGAGCAGAGACGTGGACGTGGACTAAAATGATTTAAGCATATTGCAAGCTGCAGAAATAAAATGGCGAAAGATAAACTGTAAAATATATACAGTACGTACATAAGTAATAGCTTCAGGGAGTGGACATGTTTTATTTGTGTTATTTATTTTAAATAAGTTGAAGGAAAAAGACTTGAAAAGGTGAAGAATTTCTGTTATTTAGGAAGTATCATAACAGATAGGGGCACAATAAGAGAAGAGATAGGAAACAGAATATGGAAGAGTTCAAGTTTTTCAATATGGTGAAGAAGATTGTGTGGAGTTGGAACATTGGGAAAGAATCAAAAGTATTGATGTATAAATCTTATTTCCAACCAATTTTATTACATGGAGCAGAGACGTGGACGTGGACTAAAAATGATTTAAGCAGATTGCAAGCTGCAGAAATGAGATTTTTAAGAGGGATAGAGAAGACTACAAGAAGAGATAGAATAAGGAACGAAATAACCAGAGAAAGATTGAAGGTAGTTTCACTGCAAGAGACAATGGAAAGAAGAAGAATACAGTGGATGGGGCATGTGAAGAGGATGGGAGATAATAGAATGCCTAGAATAGCACTGGAGAAGGAGGAAAGAGGAAGAAGACCAAGAGGAAGATGGGAGGATCAAGTGTGGAAAGACATAGAGAGAAGGGGACTACAGAAAATGCAGGTGGAGGAAGAGGAGACCTGGAATGACAGACAAAAGTGGAGGAGGCTGTGTACGACGACACATGATAACGGAAACGTCAGATGATGATGATGATATGACATGAATTTTGACACAAAATGACTTACTATCTGCATTAATATTTTTATCAGAACATTTCATAAACATGTTTGAAGTTTGAAATGAAATTTGCATAAATAATCTAAAACATAATATCAGTCACACTGCAACTTACTATGCTTAGAGAAATATGCAAATTAGCTGTTGGTGACAACTAACTAAGCAGTTTATTGTGAAGTGATAATTTAATTGTGGTTTGACTTTATATCTTAAGCTATTATTAGTGTTACTCTTTCTTTATATTTTTCATGACAGAAAACTAAAATCTTGAAAAAAAATATGTTTACAGTAATTATAGGCAGATTTATTTTCCAATGGACAGTAAGTTACAATTTGTTAAAACATAAATATTTTTCAAAATTTATTTTATGTACGGTATGTGATTCTTTTAAGGTAAACTAGGTTACCAATTACCTGTACTAGATGCAGATTTTAGTTTTTATTTCTTTGGCCTTCAAGTTCATATTATAGGCTATGAATGTACAATCAGCTAATTATGGAGGAAAACAAAGCAGTTTTTATTGTTGTATATGTATATAAACTCTTTCAGAACTTTTCATTTAAAGCTCAGAGAGTTATAAAGTCAGCACATTAAAAAAAAAGAAAGGATGCTCATTTACTCAATAAAAATTTATATTTATGTACATTGTACATTACACTGATCAAAACGTAACCTTAAGACATTTAATATTTTTAACCTACGATTCATTATTATCATAATTATTTAAATTTATAGACTCTGTAAACTTGTAATCATTATGTAGAAATAGTTCTATTTTGTTAATATTGTATTTTTACCCATATTTATGATAGTATAATAACTTGAAACACTATTATTCAATAAATTAATTTATATGTATCAACTTGTGGTGTTTTCATTAAGGTAAACTGTCTGTCCCGTCCATAACAATCCATCAAAAAAATGCACTTATTTATAAAAATCGAATAAAATTGCTATTTTTTTTGCAGTATTAACCTGAAAATATGATAAGATATACAAGTATAACATTATAGGATAAGTTTATAAAACTAAAAATATGTATCTACTTTAACCGAAAATCGGATTATATTTAACAGTTTAATATACAGTGTCCAAAATTGTCCCATCCATAACAAAAAAGAAATTCTAGAAATACTTGTAAATATTTCTATTCGATAAATATGTTTTACACTATGATAATGACAAATAAAAAACATTGGTTTAAAACATCTACATTTCAAATCTGTCAATACATTTCAAATCTGTCAAAATAATATCACATAAAAACATTTTAAAAATTCATAAATGTCCCGTCCATAAAAATAGAATACCTGATCAGTGCTTTGTATTTTTAAGTGACTTTGGGTAGGGTACAATAAGCGGACCCGGTTTTTTATATTGAAATTGGAAAACGATAGTACTTAATCATAACCATCTATATAATCAATCGATATTAATTAATTATTTTGAACTATTAACTTAAATAGTGTATATCAACAGCTGTAAACACTTTAAAATAATACACGTAGGGTAATATTTCAATTTTACATAAGTAATTTTGATTATTAAAAATGGCAGTCAATTTTAGAAAACTACAAGACATTGCTTTGAAAGATGATAAGACATAAATAAAATATAATGTTTTTGTGACATGTTGGACTCGTATCGAAAACCCCATTATGTCAAATTTGTGGGATTTAGAAACAACTGTAACTGTGAGAGGAGCAAATATGGTCGTCTTAAGTTTTCCTAATTTTTGTTATAATAATTTGTTTGATCACTGTAAATATTAAATTCTTATTTTAATTTAAAACATATGATTGTTATTGATACTTTTATATCGATTGATAGTCTATGATTTGAGATGTGAATATTAGGTATCGATGACTACATTCTTCGATATAAAAAACCGGGTCAGCTTATTGTACCCTACCCGTGACTTTTGCTATAAGTAGTTTTTATATATAGGGTTATTTTATTGCAAGAATATTTATTCCAGTTGTTCCAATATAATTTAGCATATAGTTCATGCTGAGTAAAAAGAAAATGAGTTCTTGAACATTTGTTTAAAATAAATTACATTGTTTCGCAAAGGTCTACAAAAAGGCGAAAAATAGTGTTGTTCCCAGCAGAAACCTTGTTTGAAGTAAATTGCTGGGACACGATCCTCTTTACAGTTGAGTTGGCTCACTGGAGTTTTGGGAGCGATAATAGATCCTTCTTTCTAGCATAGGAAGGCTTCTCTAGCGAAGGTTGGGATCGGATATGGTTTGGTAAAAAGGTATTTTGAAATTCTTCCAAACTGTACAAACAAGTTTTTAATAAGAAAGTTTAATAACTTTTTATTGTGCTTGGTAGCCTTTATGTAGGAAAATTTCCTACCAATGAAGAAACTCTGGTTTTCTTTCATGTATAATCAGTGTTGTTCTGAGAAAAAATCTGAAAAATGTACTATTATATACATGAAAATTATGTATTAATAATAATCTGGTTTAATACTAATGTGGCTAAAGCGTAGCTGAATTCTTTAAGCTTAAGCCAACTATTGACCTTGAGGCAAATGATTTCAGCAAGATACTTAGTAGTGCTAACATTGCGCTACACGTGGTTAAGTCAACATTTACAGCAATTCATATTATAGCATCCATAAATGAAATTTCAAAATGTATTTAAACAAAAGTAAACTAGAAAAATGGCACTATTATTTATTTCTATGTCAACTATTATTTCCTGAATGCTGTCAGACCCAGCACCTGTAATCATCCAGTCTTTTGGTATATCTGTATTTTAACTACAGATTTTAGTTAGACGTACTGTTAGCTGGAATCGTAGTAGCTTGTCATTACGTGAGTTACTTTGTTGTTTATAGCTAAAGTAGTTTTGAAATTCCTTTAGTGTTTTCTTTAAGATTTTTATCTTTTTTAATCATAGATATCAACAATATGTAAAATACCAACATGGACGCTTTGTAGAAGCTACGCTATAAAACTTTACCATATTTTTAGAGGTTTTCAGTGCACACAAATTGTTATGTGTTGTTGTGTCTTTTTCTATAGGCTAAGGTAAATGTGCAAGTTGTGTACATTACAAATAAAAATAATTTATTAAAAATAAAAAAATACATTTTTTTTATTTGTAATAAATTTGTCTCTTATTTAGTTTTTTTATATTTGATTGAGTTTAGTGTTGTGCTAAATGTAAACAATGTTTTCTCTAAAACAGTAAACAACTTGTGCACCCCAAAAATGCACGGGTTGTAGTTTGTTCTTTAGTGCAATAGTCAAGTAATTAGACTAGTTTATAATTCTGTAGCTTTTAAAAGATATATAATATGTTACACTTTGTTAATTTTAATGTACTGATAATTTACTTTTAACATATTATGGTTTCAAAACTTCTATCAAACTATTGCACTTGGAAATGAACTATTGCAATCATACAGTCAGCATTTGGACGATTGTGATTAAATAAGAAGTAAGCTAGTTTACACTATACACAAATCTCAAATTTTAAGAATAAAGAACTTAAAAGAAAATATAAATTTGAACTGAATTACAAGTAAAAGTTATGAAAGTTATTGACTAATCCTTTCATTGGGTTATATAGGCTACCCGAATGAATAAGACAATGTTTTTAGAGTTGCGTCTAAAGTTTTGTAGCTTACATTCGTAACTGTCAATTTAAGTAATGTATTGTCCTTCTCACCTTCTGTTACGGCATCAGTAGCAAGCAAAGTAAAACTATATAAGATCAGTAATTTATTATAATAATTAACGATACATTCCAATTCAAATTTAAAACTCACTACACAGTACGCTCAAGCTCAACAGCAACGGCTAAACAAATGAAATTCAATGGGTTCAAATAAAAAACTAGCCCAACCGCCAATGAATGAACGTTGGTATCTCAAGAGTAACAGATGATAATAGCTTTTTTTCCCCCAGCTCACAATTTTACGCGCACATCTGACCTAACCTGAAAGAAGTACCCAATTTTACTCTTAGAAAACAGATATACAAATATGTGTATTATAATATGTTAGTGTATTATATAGTGGTATTGGTAAGTTATATTAATATATGGGTATTGCATTTTGGACTTGTGTCTATACTTTTGTATATATTTAAGTATTGTATTTAGTAACTACTGTAAAATGTATATCTTGCAAGTATTGATCAGTAACGAGAAACTTTGCAGCTTACTCAACGCGAGTAATCTACATCTTTAATATAAACCTCAATACGTGGTTACACGCCACTAATTTTAGTTGGAGTAGTAGAAAAGTGTTGATGAAGTGAGTTTACCAAGCCCATATATTTTCTGCTCTCTCGTATCGTATGACAGACAAATACAATAGTAATTTAATGATGAAATCAGCGCTGGATTAATCATCTTTCAATATAGAATACTTTTTTAGTTTATTATCGTACGAATCTGTATTAGATCAATTATTTTTAATAGAATAAGAGTAATTCATTCTTTGACCGTGTATTCTAAATCTGTATTGTAGACGTCACAAAACTAATTCTAGGACTTTCGTCATAGAGAGCAAGTAAAATAAACCAAAATTATAGAGTTCCAATTTAAATTTAAATTAAAAAGGGCGCACTTATTCACATTAACCTTAGCAGTTTACCTAATTCCGACATGTAGAATAAGTGAACGAACCAGAATTGATAACGTGATTGATCATACACAATCTCTGAATCTCAAGCTTTTTGGAATTTTGTTCCTATCCTATTTAAACGATTCCCTCGAATATATGATTTCTTATGAAACTGATACATATATAATAAATATAATTACTAAGAAATATGCACCTTCAGATCACCAAATCACGTGACATGTGCACAATGCATGCCAAAACCTTTATGTTGCTGACTATGCCGTTGTACTTTTGAAACAGTGGTAAGTTCATTTACTAATTATTTCAATATTTTTGACATCTTTGCACCATGCAAATCACTCAGCACAGATACCAAAATAACATCATGGCATATTAATAGATGCCGTTACTACAAACATGACGGGCTTCCGTAATTATTTATTAATGATGAACAACTTACCTTATTTCACAATCCTGCCAATGTTACAGACAGCCGTAGTCACTTTATTATATTCGGTATCATATCACTAAAGGCAATCACTATGATTTCTGTGGCAATTATTTTAAATTAGAGAGCGTCATTTTATGTCGCATAGTAACTTTTTAAAACCTGTCGACATTTCTCTACAGTAAAATCAGTATCTTGAAATATTTTCTGCGAAATGATCGCTGCGAAACATGTAATAGGCATATTTGATTTTTTGTAGAATACTACTTCAATATCACTTTTCCAAGAGGAGTAGAGTTTGGTGTTAATTATTTAATGAACCTTCGAGATAGAATGTTATTCATAGTAAGAGTACAGTATGTTGCAGCTAGAGAATTAGATATTTATTGATGGAAGCTCTCTGCTTCAGTAACTGGGGGAAAACGTATTGTCTGTACACGGCACGGCACGGTGGTGGCGCCCAAACTCTCTTCCCTCCCCTACACGTCAACATAGAGCAACATTCCAATCCCATAGACGTTATAGATTTAAACTCACGAGTAGCTATTACATTAAAACCACCAAACCTTGATTTACTAGAAATAATATTTTTGTTAAATCCCAGACATACAAAATATTTTTGTTAAGGCTGTACATGCCTACAGCCGTAAGCATGTAAAGCATATGCGGGCATGAAAGAGGTGACGAGGGTGAGGGAAGAAGTCTCAGACAAAATTGACTAGACAAATTTTTCACGTGTAACATAACATAGACCACACACCAGACGGTAATGGATTGTCTTTACCACGGTCACGTGGCGAAAGTCGCTTTTTGAGACTGCCAACGCCGCTAAATATGTTTGTCAATGTTGATTATATTTACAATTAGACTTAATATGTCTATACTAAGATATAAGATAAAGTAATATTTATACTAATTATTCATTTTAAATAGTAACAACTCATTTTCTTTTGATTTCTCATTCCTTCCAACCATGAGTCTTCTCCCAGCCGATAGGTCTTCTCATTCTATAAGTTTTGCTGTAGTTTTTGCTCGTCTTTAACTCAATCAGACTTACAATGCAACTAAGGCTATCAATTGCAATATGTATTTGCCCTTTAACCATTTTAGGACATCCTTTTAAATTGACTCTTGGATAGACTTCTAACTTCTGAGGCAAATAGTTCTTGGATAGTCAGAACGGATTGCCATAATGGCTATAGTTTTTGCACAAACACATTCTCCGAAACTAAAAAACGATGTGGAACCATTGAAAAAGAATTTTGTGCTGTTGTGCTTGGATGTGAACAATGATTTAATATAATGTGTGCTTAATTTCTGACATCGTCATGTTTTGACATTTTAAGCCGAAACTGGCTTTTGACAGATTTGTTTCGTTATGAATTATAATTTCTTTATCATTGTGTTAAAAAAAAAAAAAAAAAAAAAAAAAAAAAAAAAAAAAAAAACAATTAACAGCGTTGCACTTTATATGGATCCCATACTACATTCTTATGTCTTTGTGAAAAATGCATCTGCTATCGATTAAGAAGATTACCTTACTAATAAATTTTAAATTTAGTTTTATTATTTGTTACTATTACTATATTAAATACATATAGTTATATTCAGCTTGACATATCCCTTACATTCATTTTAAAACTTTACAAATACGAGTTTTCTTCTCAAGAGGTTTAATGCATGTTTTAAATAATATAATTATTGTAATTTTGTCGTTGTTGTTGCACTGTTTTGCAGCTATTAGATTTCTGATTCTCATTCCGAATTAAAAAATATTTTAAAAGGAACCTGTAAAGAATTTGAAAAGATAAGTACTTTTATTTTTAGCAGAAATTACATCTTTTTTGTCCATTAAACACGGGAAGATGAATCGTATAAGTTTGAAAAGAATGATAAGCCAAATAAGGCAATAAGAGCCTTGATGAATGGTTTTCGTTTACGTCCTCTTGCCCAGTAATCGTGTTTTAAAAATGTCTTAAAATTGCCTATTGAATCTATTAAGAAAATAATTAATAAAATCGGAGCCAGTAAAATTTACTTTTCCTTTTTTTATCCGTAAATGTATTGTTTTTTAATGGTAATGATGGATCTTAAACCCCTAAAATTAAGTTAAAATATAATTGAGAATTTTTATGAGATTAACGGGATAAAACGGAACTTTTTGATCAGAAACGTGGGATTTTAACTTCCCCTTATTAAAAACTGATTCAATGATACCGTACAGAATACAGATGTTTTTGTGTGTTTGTGTCTGTCCTCTCGTGTATCGTCTGATGCTGTGATCCGTTGACTTAACCTCAAATCTGATAGTGGTACAAGGAATAGTGTGAATTATCGTTACAATAGATTTATCAGCCTCATTTAAAATGATATAGCTGATTTGAAAGTCGAAAGACAATAAGTTTAATATATTTGATTATAATTTTTAAATCGTGTTGAAGATATAATTCAAACTTAGTCAAACTTTATTGTAGTCTATGCTTGCATTGACATATTTAATTTGAAATGGTTTTAGTTTTTAAAAATGTCTAAGAGAAGAAATGTAGCTTATATTAAGCCACAGGAACCTGAATTTTTAGCTCGACTTAAAAGGGAAGCTGGATTCATTGAGGGACCTACAGTTGATACAAAGGTTTGTATTAATCATTACCCAGTGACTTGGATGTAGTAGCTACTATATATGATTGCTGAACTGAGACTTAGGTCTAATACTTAGTTTGAAAATCATGTAGTGTTGTAACTTTCATGTTTAGTAATGTTCTAAAAATACTAGTAGTAGGCTATTTTCTAAATAAGGAAGCAGGAATCAATCACAATAATTGTGTGAAACATTGGGCTGCTAAACATATTAAGCGGCTATTACTATAATCGAATCGTTCATATTCATGATCTAGACTACTGAAACCAAAATGTCGAACTGAATTATGCTATAGGTATTTCAATTTACAATATAGCAAAGTTCAACTATTTATATATATAAAAAATAATAATTTAATGATGAATTAAAAACTATCTATAAAATGAAACTAACAAAACGGTGTAACTATTTACTATTTTGAAGGGTAAACATGAGTCTGATAGCTTGTGACACAAATAACATGTACATTTTAACAGTCTCTACGCTTGTCAGGTCACCATACCATAGGAGGGTAGGGTAAGATAAGCAGACCCGGTTTTTTATATTGAAATTGGTAAATGATATTACTTAATCAGGTAAATATTAAGATCAGCGACTACCGCTCCGATCGCCGTAAGGTTTTTCGTACTAACACAGGTTAACGTAATTTCACCGAAAAAAATAGTCCCGATTATCGCTAACATATAAAAAACCAGTTTTACGGCAGTACAATGTTGGGCAATACAAAACACATAAATAACAAGATTTTCGACTATCAAACTAAAAAACAATGGCCGACCATTAGCGTTTTGATGAATTGACAGTAGCCACGTGACAAACAGGAAGGTTTCCGATTGGCCGGACGTGTCACGTGACCTATAGGACGGCTTCGATTGACCGCCAGACGTACACAAACAAACCCACATGGACAAGGAATAATTAGTGAAGTTATTGACATGGCTTGCGATGGTTCTTGTCACACGCTAAAAAGACCCCTAGCTTGCCTATTCAAAAATTCAGATCACGCGATGCTTGCCCGCTGCGCAGCGCTTCGCGCTGCTTGCTCTTTTAGAAAAAAAATTAACTCGAGCTTGCAAAGTCCAAGCCCAGATCACGCATGACTGCTTACACACACAACAACTCAAACAGAACTAACGCAGGTTTCATTACAGGCAAAAGATAAGCGGCGTGCGTAATAAACGTATAGTAATAAACTGATAAGATAAGACGAGTTTATACTAGAATTAGTACATGGACTACTACCCTACGAACTAATAAACACCAAAAAACGAAAACCAATTCAAATTTATTTTTTCCAAAATTTCTTTTGGGGGGGGGAGTAAACGGCTACGGCGATAATCGTGACTACTTTTTTCGGTGAAAATTACGTGCCCTACGAACTATAAACACCAAAAAAACGAATAAATGCACTGTCAGTCAGGTTTTTTAATTTTATTTTTTCCTAAAATTTTTTTTTTGGGGGGGGGAGTAAACGGCTACGGCGATAATCGGGACTATTTTTTTCGGCGAAATTACGTTAACCTGTGTTAGAATGCAAAAAAATTACGGCGATCGGAGCGGTAGTCGCTGAGCTTAAGATTTACCCTTAATCATAACCATCGATAAAACCAATCGATACTGATTAATTATTTTGAACAATTAACTTAATCTATATCAACAGCTGTAAACACTTTCAAATAATACATGTAATCGTATTATTAATATTATATATATATAAGTGTGTATATAACAATAATAATTATTATAGACATGTAATAATATATAATTAAGTATATGTATAATTATAAACAATTCAATAATTATGACATAAACCATATGAATTGTGACTCATAATTATTTATGAGTTTTTCCTATTTGATCGCTCTTGTTCTGGTTTGTTTATTATTTATGTAATTTCTTAATTATTTATGAGTTTTCCTATATTCCTATATACTCATATTTTAATTAAAAACATATGATTGTTATTGAGAACTATATATAATTTTATATCTATTGATAGTCTTGGATTCGAGATGCGAAAATTAGGTATTGATGATTATATTCTTCAATATAAAAAACCGGGTCCGCTTATCATACCCTACCCACAAAGGAAAATGGGTGAAGAAAACTAAAATGTTCCTCAAATACTATATGGAATGAGTGTAAAATAAAAAAAATGTTTATGAATAGCGTATGATAAATGTGAAGTAGCACTTTGTGTTTCAGCGTTTTAAAAATTATCATACTTTCTCAAAATTAAAAAAAAAAAAACAAAGTGTACAGTTGTAACGCCTAGAAGGTGCAAATAATGTATTATTTTGGTAATTTATAATGTTTCAATATATTTAGAATAAATAGAAAAAATTATTCTTTACTCCCTGGAGTCTATTAATGATAGTTTTGCTTACTCTAGTAGACCCTAGGTAGGTTGAAGGTTATAACCGTCAGTACTCTGTAATAGGTTAAAAAAAAAACTGGCAATAATTAATTGTAAATGGGCTAACTATAATTAGAATATTTTTGTGTTTGTTAGTCTAGGTATTTTTAATTGATTACTTCATACCCTGATTTGGTTGGGGGTGGTTGCTGTTTACTATATTATAGAAAAAAAAAAATTAATCCATTATCTTTCAGGTGACATCTCTTACCCCTTTCACTTTCCTATTGAAAGTTTGGTTATATACATAACTTTTGTAAGCTAATATTTCAATGGTTAATGTCATTTAATTCTCATATCACAAACCTATTATACATGGTACTCATAAATCTGTAACTAATTTCAGTAGGTACTATTAATTTTTTAATGATTCAAGTAAAATGCTAAAATTCAATTTACGGCAAACATGTTCCACATCATATATGTTTTGTTGATTTGGGTAGACTGTAATAAGCGGCCTACATTCTTTATTCGTTTGTTTTTATCGAATGGTTTAATTGTTTTTATTCGAATGAATAATTTGATATTACAATATTATTTAACAAAACATATGATTACAATGCTTATTAGTGAGTCATTTGTCATGTAAACAATAAACAGCTAGAAGTAACTAAGTTGTTGAGAATTTGAAAATGGAGATGAATATGAATATGAATACGAGGAAATTAAGTGATAAATTTCTAGATATGCATGTGGGTTTGGCTATTGCCTTCACAATAGCGGTTGCTCGCCGCTATCCGCACAATCTATAAACATTGTAACGTATTTCTGATGTGTATTGATAGGCTAAAGTTTGTTTTGTTATTTTGTAATGTTACTGTTAATTTATGTTATTCAAAATTGTAATGTATTATTCTTGTTGTAAATGTATTATAATTCTTGTTTCGTATGATTAATATATATAGAATTGTAATAATAGTATATTGAATAGTTTGATAATAACAATCGAACAACGAGTGTAGGCCGTTTATTAAAGTCTCTCCGTTGATTTAAAGAAATTTAAAGTATGTATAGGATAGCAAATTAAAAGTGAGGGAAGATTTTTTTCAAATGTCTTCCAAAACTAAGAAAATCCTTATATTTAGAGAATTTCTGATGCATTCTACCTGCAATAATCTACTTTTATCCAAACATTCACTGAAACATATCCAACCGTATCAGTTGAAAATATTATCAGTATATGTTTTGAAAACTAATTTTTAAAATCTTTCTGCAACTGTGATTTAATTATCATTGCTATCCCATTGTCTTCTTACTTTAGTTACTGTACTTTCTGTTCAAAAATCAACAAAGTGGGTCCTGTAAACAATATCCCAAAGGTACATTCTAGACAGTACTCAATTATTCAAACCCCATTCTTTACCTAAGAGAAGCTTTTCAGTTAAAAAAATCAATAATTACATATAATACAGAAAATTGAAGTTGTGTGATTATCTTAAAATTTAGTAATTATAACGCTAGAGTTAGTATAATTAGAGTTAGTTATGTACGTAACCTTAGGTTCACTTAATACTAAACTCAATACATGATTTTTGTATAGGCTAGTAAAACCTCGAGTTATCTTACTGTACATTTTATTGAAGCAATCTGGTATAACAGATATAAAAGTAATTTTTGACATGAAAAACAGTAAAGTAAAAATACATTTAAATGAAATTTACACTAGGATCCAATTTTGACTCAACAAAATCACTTGAGTCAGTATCCATTAGAAATGTTCCCATTATTAACACTTACCACTAATGCAGTTTAAAACTAAATCACAACAATTCATAACACTAAATATCAGCACTGGAAATTTTCTAATTCAGCAAATCAGATTTTCACCAATAAATTTTTAATCTGTTTCAGAGGGAGACATTGCCCGAGCTAAGTGATGATGAAGATGAAAACAGAACAGATGACTCTCCTGTTGTTGTGGTGCTGAAACCCGGAGATCTCACACAAGAGGAAGCGGAAGAAATAAAAAAGAAACAAGAATCAGGTACATTACTTTTATTTTCTCTAAATCTTATGACCTACATTGTCTTAGAAGGCCTGAGTACTGTGCGCTTTTTATTCTTTGCCTGGATATGAGTAGTGGAAGTGCCCTAGGCTTTTATTAGTTCCAACCCTTCTCTTTTTTTTTAGAGACAACTGAAAGGTGCTAGGTATATCAAGACAAAACAAAATTCTCAAAGGGATGAAATTTCATTTGGCTGAGTTTAAAAGTCAACCTTCCAAATGTCCATTGTCCAACTTGGACTTTTTGTAAGTGCAATTGTCAAAGAAGTTTTTGATGATAAACGTTTATATATTAAATCCATTGTATTGCCATTATTACCAATCAAATCACATTAATGATCATACGAGTCAACCATTTAAATCACATAAAGTCATATAACCTATAGAGCCTGACCTAAAGTCAGCCTGAGAGATTTTTGTTATTAGACTTATGTAGAACTTCAAACACATGTAGATAGATAGATAGATATTTATTGACCATTAAGCAATTACAAAAATTATAATAGGTCTTGTCAAGAAATAATAAAACTACTACAACCAGCAGTAGTATATATAGTTAATAAAAAATTCAAAAATGAGAGCAGACAACAAAAAAATAACTTGCAAAAAAATAACTTGCATTAGCCCCTGGTAGATCCTCATTGTTCAAGTAATATTCTAGGTAACCTTCTGAAATACAGTTACACATAACAAATAACAAAATTTCAAATAACAAACCAGTTAACAATAACCAATAAGATAACAGATATAAAATTTTGAGTCATCACAAAGTAACAATTCAAATTAACAAGAACATTAACAAGAATAGAGGCTAGTTCCTTTTTTGCAAGCTAGTTTCTATTTTTGTTTATAATTTCTTTTTTTTCTGAACTAGGAACAGTTTTTTAAATGTTATGATTATACAGTCTGAAGGCATAGTTCATTACAGAAAGAATGATATACAACACTAAACATATAATATTATAATAATTGTTTATAAATAAAGTAGAAGCATCAAAGTCTGTCACACCGTTTAAGAAATGTGTTAGAACAAAAATAACTCATAACAATTAAAAAAAAATCAATACTGTAAAGTTGAGTGTATTATATTAGAAAGAGTATTACTAATATTAACATACTGAATTAACACAAAACTGAATTCCTTAAGAGCGGCTGTTCTGCTGACCATATTGATTTCAGCCCTATAAGAACAATGTTAAATTTAAAACTGTTAGTTTTGGTGAATTTAAGATATACTTAATACTCATAGAAATGCTTTTTATAATTTGTAGGCAATTCAAATTACCTATAAATAATCAAGTTAAGTTAAATAAGGTATATATTTTTTGTAATTTATTGTTTAAATACACCAAAAGTATACACTTATAAATATACTATATATATACTTATATATATATTTATACAACCCATCTTAAAAAGAGAAATATACGTGCCTCATTCTGTAGCTTAGTCAATCATGCAGAGACAATATTATAAGACAGAAAACAAGAAAGTGCAGTTCACAAACCAGAATGAAGGGATCCCTAAAACAATAATGTTTGTTCCCTATGTTATTGCAAAGAGAAGCAGATAATATAGTGTTACTTGTCAATTGAAAATTTTAGAGCAAATTCTTATTAGGGTCTATGTTCCCAAGTCACAGAGAAGAGCTTGTGTTGTGTGGATTATGAAAGAACAATCATTCATGGGAGACCTCCCTGCCTAAGAGAAGGCATACCTGCTTTTATTAAAACAATGGAATAATCTGAATGTCCATAGGATGGATGAGATTCTCAGTGCTGAAATGAATTCAGTGATGAATTCACAAGAGGACTGCATAGTTAAGAGATAAGTGCAAAAAAAGCACTTATGACTCATTGTGGGCCATCCCCCTGATATGACAAAAATATTGTAGTTACTTCAAAAAATACATTTATTGGTGCAGTAATGACCAAGTTTTATTGCTTTTCCTGTAATCATTTGGGAATTATCAAACCTGTTCAGAACTTTTTTTTACACTCTGTATTTATTTTCTTAATGGTGCAATAAGACTATATGTTGGGACAACTCTACTTAAACACTGAAGATATCTTTAACCGAATGTAAATTAAAAGGGCCGGAATTATACGTTTTTGACCATAGCAGGTTTTGAGACCTTTACTTGTATGTATTTCCTTGATTGAGAAATTAGGATAGGGACTCAACTGTTACGTCAAAAATGTAATTTAATTAAACCAAAACTACTTCAACACGTGCTAAACCTGAAATGAGCCTGTAAAAATTTGTATCACCTTTTAAATCTCTTAACCACAGTCAATAAAATAATTATTACCAGATATATCCCTACATTTGAGTAAAAAAAATTGTCATAAGATTCCATCGCATTACATCATAAATGATTTCACTAAGAAGGATGATCTTAGATCTTGAACATTGCGTGCTAAGCCACGGGTATCTGCTAGTAGCATATAACATAATAATTATTAAGTACTTCTGGATTTTTTACATGCTGATTTAGGAGCAGCAAAAAAGAAGATTTTTTAACTGCTGGTGTTGAGAGGTGGAAAAGGGCGGCAAATTTAGGGCTTACCCCCCTGGAAAAATATGTAGCTGCGGCTCTGCTTATACATGTCCAATGTGCATTACAAAAGTGAATTACGGTATACTGTAACTTACTAACTGTGCTTAGTATTCGCAGTCTAATACATTTCTCCTATGAAATACAGTATAACACTCCAAAAAAGGAATTTTAATAAACATTTTGATAATTATATAACAAAATAAACCCATGCTTATGCTTAAAACCGTGGTTTTCTGTCATTCCGGCTAATTCAAACAATTGCGTAATCCAAACTGAGTTCGGTCCCAATTATTTCGGATTAGCGGGACTCCACTTATTTATGGTAATTTTAATTTACTCCGGTCTTAGTATTCTTTGCTCCAAAGCTGATTTTTCCTCTTTCTTGATGTATAAAATATATATATATATATATATATATATATATATATATATATATATACATACACAGCTCTGAGAAGCCTACTTCTGTCAAATGACAACTTAGATAGGTTTCATAACAGTCCTTAAATGTATAGTAAAAGTTAGACTACATTGTATCTTCTATCTGTACTGCTAGCAGTTACCCACTCCTTTGCCCGCAATTTATTAGGCATTGCTCGTTTATGACCACTGCTGGTTTTGAGTGAATTATATTATGCAATGCTGAGTTTGCCTTGTTGCCACAATCAAGAAAATGTGTCCAACAGTTTATAATTATGGCCATGTTGTTGCCACGATGAAGATAATACATCAGAAAGTTGTATTTATGGCCTTTATAATTTACTTAGATTTTAGTATGTTTTGTTCCATAGTTGAATGTTTTGTTTTCTGATCAATAAGATATATATCACAGATGACAGAAGCTTAATTCTGTCAAAAGAGAATTAAGATGGGTTTTATATCAGTCTTTAAATTTATAGTAAAAGTTTTTTTTTAATATTTTAGAAATTAAGGGCTGGAATTGGTACATTAGTTCAAAAAACCTGTCGAACGAAATGACATCTAACACAGTTCTTGTCGACTGCTTCAAAGGAAGTCTTCAGAGTCAAATTCTGACCTTAATCTTTGGGATATTTTTTTAGGTTGATTAGTACTTACCTAATCGCTGAAATCTAAATTCTTAATTCTTAATAAAACATATACTCTTTAGACAGTTTATTCACTATAAATATAAACAAATAGGGAAGAGATTTCCGAAATAAGAATAGGCCTATATTTATCCCAGGAACAATAAGAATGTCCATGCAAAATTTCAGTACAATCGTACAATCGCTTGAGTAGTTTACACATGAATACTAAACAAACAAAGGCAATTTCACATTGATAATAATATTAGGATTTTAATAATTATTTAGATCATTATATTAGTTACTGATTTTTCATGTCTTTGAACAATGGAAAATGTCTAGAATAATCATGTTTCCTTAATTATATTATATTCATATTATACTTATTATGATTAATTATTGTAATTTAGAATATTAATACAACACACTTTCGAGTTATACCAGATTAATTTTTATTGGCTTTCCAGAACATAAAAATAAAAATCAATTTACATGACTATAGTAAAAACCCACAGAGTAACACTATTCCTAGAAGTCTACTAAGTCAGCTTTTTTGATTTGACAGTTTAAGATTTTTTTTTTATTTGATCATTTAAAAATTTTCCTATAGAAAATCTTTTTGCAAAAACATTTATGTAGAAGAACTAGCAATAAAACTATAAAAATTACGAGTACATTACAAACATAATGTCACTAGCAGAATTTATTATGTATATAATCTAGAGGTACAAAATTAAAAATACGTAGTAAAAGTTGTAATGTTTCATGCAATTCAATATTTTGTTAATCAGGCAATTTTAAAGTTCTGAGTGTTTTTTTTGTTTTACTTATAATCATGTCTATGTCTAGTTGCAAAAGCAACAGAACAGTACAAAGACAAATAAAAAAATTGAATCAAAATACGAACGTAGGCCAACATTATCTATTTATGGTCATGATTATGAAAACTAAAATAGACCTAACTAGACGGAAGTCGTGTTGAGAGGACATCATCGACTGTAAAACGCCTTCAAGAAGGTAAACACAAATCTCAATACTTTACGTTGGTATCACTGCCTCGTCAATCTGCCACAGGCGTTGCGGTCGTTCAACCATGAGTAGTCTTCATTGTAGAAATATAATTTAATATATTTATAGAAAATGTGTGGTTTTAAATGTTAAAACTCAAGAATAGTCAAAATGAATTATGAGGAATCTACCGATATTTGTTACCAGAAATTGTTCATTTTACTATCAATTCATTAAAGGTTATGTTTGTGTTATGACAGACGCAATTTAATCAGGTGCCATTTTATTTAGTGCTAAATGTTATTTCTTGGCGGTCCAAATTGAAACGCAACATTGCAGATGTATATTGTTTGTACACATCAGTTATATAGACATTTAATTAGTCTTTACCATAGATACAAATGCAGTAACATTAACGATTCTTTTAGATAACTGCAGGTTTCGGATGTTTTTGCTATTTACGTTCCAAAAACGATTACATCAATAAACTAAGAAAATATTTCATAGGTCAGTGCACGCAAGGATTTTAGTTTTTAAAATATTAAAAATATAGAATTTATGTTACAAATGTCAAAATACGAGTACATAAAATTAAACTGTGAAAATATAGAGATTTTCGATAGAACAAAGACATTCAATGAAAATGAACTCAATCTCCTCTATAGTACTACACTTCCTATATGCATAATTAACTTAGATTATAAAATATCCACTCGAAAAATAATTCAGAGCGTGTTTGATAGCGTGTTTGACTAAATCGAAGTCTCAACATACTTTTAATTGCTAATTGAAAATAATGGGAATTTTAATGACAATCATTCCAATTCTTAGAAAAAAATAAAATAGTTTTGCATCTATTACGGCCTTTAAATCGATCTATGTTTATATTTACTTGTTGCACGTCATTGCACCAATGACAGTACTGTACAACTGAATCTTCGTGAAATTACCCTGAAGAACTAAATAATTTTTGACATAAATGTGTAACACTTAATTGTAATGGATATGGAAATACTTGTAAAATATAGCAATATTTTTTAATTTTTACAGTCAGGTTTTCACATAATTCCTGAAAAGTCACAACAATATTGACAGTTTAACAAGATGTAGATACCTTACGAAATGGAACTAATGGTATAATTATATTTTATATTGTTATCTCTGGCACAAATAAAACAATCTCTTTTTAAATATAGGTTAATCCTCATAAATACCGATTTACATGTGTATAATAAAACTCGACAATGTGTACGCTGATGCTATCTTCAAAGGAAATTCATTTAGTCAAAACTCTAGCATACGGAAAATCAGTTGCATGCATAAGTGGTTTCAAAACAGTAGCAATATTTTTTAGCCTACGTCTTGCCTGTGAACAGAAAATTTGTCGACGTGCGAATAAGACATTTTGCTACTAATTAATAAGAAAGTGTAGTTGTCTAGTTTTATGGTTTCTAAAGTGTTTCAGTCGTTTTAGGTTCAGTTACAACAGAAGTGCAGAATTTAAGTTGATTTAATTGTATATTTGATTTAATACTAGTAGACAGACCTAGTCTAGAACTGACCCAATGTTGACAGAGGTCGTAATTTTAAACACGAGGATTCTAATATTTATCTGTTTAATTTGTCTATTTCGCCAGATAAACGTCCAGGGTGAAGAATTTTTTCAGTAGGCTACATAATATATTTCACTGTGAAAAATAATTTTAAGAGGCTCTACGAGACAAAAAGATAATCATGTAAAACTCTTGTAAAAGTGAAAAATCACGTAAAAGTGAATCCGCATAGAGTCCATGATGAAGCTCTTTGCATCCTTATATACATACACATTTAATTCCATTCCAGTGATATAAAGCAAATACAAATCGGCAAATTGATAAAAAAATTAAAAGCCATTGAAAGTCTTTTGATTCGGGTATTTATTATAGTCTACCAAGCATTTCTTGTGTAAAGTTGATCTACACGAGAATAGATGGTTTTCTGCTTTTAATAATAATCACGTCGAGCTCGTTGAAAATTACCTAACTCAATTGTAAGTAATTCGTAGGTCTAGTGGCTTGTTCCCGTACGAATTAAGACATAAATTTATCAATAAATTTTGATTTTATATCGCGTGTTTCGATGCGCAGAGTTTAATATTTAAACAAGATTGCATTCATTGATATAAAATGAAGATATTACGAGAACGTCTTGTCTGTTACATAAATAACAAGATCAAATAAGTACATAACACGCACCAACAAGGTTTAATTAAGCTCACTCGTTGTGATTATGCGATGTAATTAAGTACGTTTTACAGTGTTCACGCAAACTGTAAAATGCCTTTCCGACCACATAACCGTTTACCTTTGTTTGGATGTTAATAACATTGTTATTTTTTTTAATTTCCACTATTAAATATGACTTTAGCAAATGTTTAAATGTTTAACAGTTATTGAACGTTTCTTATTCATGAACAAAACTATATTTGTTCCTTTTATTATTTCTTCATTATTCCTTTTATTCATATCGATTCGTCACTTACCATATTCCTATTATTGAGTAATAAATGCAACGTAAGATCATGGAGGACATTCTTTGAACACAAAAACATCCCTTAAGTGCGAGGAGCTTTTGTTATGACTTCCTATAGAATATTTAAGTTATTGTATGTTTATTGCTTTATTAATTTCGTCGGTAAAGAAATTTAAAGCGAATTCAGGTTTTTAGGGGTATTTACCATTAATTTGCTGAAGGTTTGCTGGTAACATTACAGGGTGGTAAAGTACATTTCTGCAATAGTTTTGGTTTAGTTTTTACCGTTGGACCTGATGTAAGATGTTAATTGTTATTTTATATCAGGTTAGAAAGCCTAAGATCCGTGTGTTGGCAAGTCCATAACTCAGTTATTCCTCGAGCACCTACCTTCGCTAACGCTCAGCCAAATCCCAGAGTGTGATGATGGAGTGACATGTACCTAATAAAATTCTATATTAATAAATAAAGCATCGGTGAAAAATTTAAAGCTATATCTCAATTAGATTTCAGAATATCGTGCAGACAAGTGGACAGAACAGAAAGTTTGCCTGCCGCCTGAACGTTTAGCCAATAAACACTGTCGTAAAGTAACGAGCTGTGAACCCCTGCAAGACAAGGTGTAGGCAAATTTGATATGTGTAGATGCACTTCAGGTTCATTTGCTGCTCTGGTGATTGTAGGCAATGCGTCGCGTAGTCACTCCACACTCGCCGCTGTTACTAAACCACGAGTGGCAGAGTGTTCATTATTTCAGATGTAATTGGGTGAGCTCTCCTGTATCAAGCATGCCTTACTCTTAAACAACCATTACTCTGGTTTGCAAAAAGTACAGTTTCCAAGCAATTAAAATGATTATTGCTGTAAAGCATTATTGGTGTACTCACTTGATGACGAAATCTTTAACAATATACTAATCTAAATAACAATTATAACTTGTGTGTATTATATCCTTATAAATATTATTGTATTCTCGATGATTTTGTGTAGCATTAATTTCTATTGTTGCACTGCAGATAAGTGTATCGTAGTACTAATTTAACATGAATAATTTGGTGTCATGTTATTAATGCTTATATATCTATCAGATCTTATGTTTATACGTTGTCTTAGCCTTACATAACAACGATAGATTTTATGCGGAAATTGTTGGAAATGGGTAATAATCCAATCAATTGGTGGATTGATATAAACTATTCTTTTCAATTAAGTAAATAAAAACCATACAGAATTAAGTGATATGAACTTGATCTTTGGAAAGGAATCCAAAGTTTTTGTATCCTTTTAAGAAACTGAATAAATAGATTCAACTCAGTTTCTTAGAAGTGAGCTTATTAGGAGCTTCATACCCGAGTGAGTGTATTTGTTAGCATTCGACAACCGATTATAATTAATGTAGTGTGTTCCTTCGCTCTTTTTGTTTAATATCGGTTAAAAGATACAGTTTTAAAAACAAATCTGGCCTCAAATCCTGAAAAAAAAAACTGTAAAATATTTGATATAAAGGGAGTTATATTGAGTTTTACTTATAATTTAATTATTATTAAATTAATTATCTTTATTAGATGGAGGCTCCAAATCGTATTTATTAAAATTTGGGTAAAAGAATATTCACATCCGGAAAGAGAGGATCCTTTTAATGAAATATTCTGCTCAAAAATATATTGAACCATTCTAGTTCAAAATTAAGATTTTTCCAATATGCTGTACAAGTTTTGGGGTTCGACCTCTGAGGTGTTCATCAATACAATTTTTACAATTTAATACCTCTTTCTGTTATGAAATATTTTAAATTTTCAAACACACATGTCAAATGTTTTATGTATTTAAGTATATGAAAAAACATTTTGTCCAAATAATTCCTTTAAAAATAATGATAATGATTGGACTTTTGTATTGTTAAGTTCATGCAAATGTATGTGGTTTGTAGGTTCGGGCCTAAATATTTATGATATTGGTGGTGGTGTTCACCTTAGTGAAATGTTAACGTAGTGAAAATTTAATTTGGCCATACATTTTCGTCGATAGAAGAATATAACAAAACTTCAATCGTAAATTGTTATTATAGTAGTTAAAAATTAGTAATTAACAAAACAATAATTTTAAATATATATATAAATTGTCAGTTATTGCTGACACAAAAAGAGAAAGAATTGTTCACTTTCAAGGGCCGATAAGTTACTAACTGTCGGCAACTATTTCTAGGATTTGTATAAATACAAAAAGTACAATTAAAAAATAACTGCATAAGAATGAAAACATTTTAATCTTAGTGTAGGTTATATTTTAGATAAGTATGTAATAAATAAATAACTAAAAAGACAATACAATAAATTAAGATACAAATTAAAGAAGGTAATGTATGCTTGCGTCCAAAATTGACCGCTTCTCACTATTTACTGAAATATATAGGCCTAGTATAGTCTGGATTGAATGGAATTGAAAACAATTTGTTTTAATCCCAGATTAGATTATATATTTGATAAGTATATAATAAATAAATAACTAAAAAAGCTATAAAACCATAAAATAAATTAAGATAAACATTAAAGAAGGTAATTTTGTACTTGTGTCCAAAATTGACCGCTTCTCGGTATTTACTTAAACATATAATATAGTATGGATTGAATGGAATTGGAATCAATTTGTTTTAATCTTACTTCACATAATACTTTTGATGAACTTCCTGACAAACTCTAAATTAATATACAACTTTGAGGTGGCAATTTTGTGATCGATTCCTTAATCGACAGCTTCCCCCAGATTACCGGTTTTACGCACACGAACCCAACTGCGGTTCTGGATTTTGTGTTCAGTACTGATATTGATGTTAGCAACATTAACTTATCACTACTGCTGTTATAATAGTAAACATAATTTAGTAGTTGCATTGTATGATTTTTTATTAAATAATGGTATTACATCTATTTTTATCTCGTCTGCGTTATGTAAGTGACTGCGTGTTCTTGGTAAAACTTCACGATTATCGTATGTAGTGATTAATTTCGTGAACTATACATCCGGGTTACATGAAGTCCAAGGTTAAGGGAAAACCGAATTGTCGATAGGAATTTCTTTGCGTCTTCTGTACGAATATCGATGTCAGCTTAGTTAACGCATTAGATGTACAACTAAACATAATTTACTACATTATATTACTTTTCGTAAAAGTATGATTTTGTAGTATGTTTATTTTAGATTATGTATTCTTCGATTTGGGAGCAGCTTCTTTTCGTAGGAGCTTCACAACTATCTTGAGTGTAGATCTACTGCTGGTATATTAGATATCTTGTTGTGCCTGATTGTGTTATTTATAACGACGTATTCTTTGTTTTGTTTTGTTGTACATTTTATCTGTATAATTCATGTGCTTGTTGATAAGTCGTATCACTTGGTCGAGCGAATATGAACTGGATTTCTTTAATGTAAGACAACTTTATGTGTGATGTGAATAACTTCACAAAGCGTATAACGATTATAATTTTATATAAACCTCGTTTTATTTTATCAACGCCAGTGGAATAATAAATGACATACAATCATTGCCAGTGGAATAAATAACATACTTTTAAAGAATCTGTATTTTGTATCAGAGCAATAGCGTGTAGAATGTGAAGATATAGAGGAGCAAGTGATAATATCATGATTCACTTAAAAGAAAATAGGATGAATAATTTGGGGAACTTAGAATTTTAGTGGGAATTTTAGATTTGTCACAGAAAATTGTATAAAAAGATCACGAATGGTATTAAATCCAGTGCAACTGGAAGTAATAACTTACTAATACAGACGATAATGTCTGTGCATCCTGTTGCTCTCGTAGTGTAATTCGCCTAGTAATTCAATCACTGGCAAGCAGGATGTTTCCGTAATACTAAAAATAAGTATTCTACATCCGTTCCCGAAGTCAGCTGCCCCAAAGAAGTCCAACAATTAAGACCAATTTCAATTTTGCCATACATTTAGACAATACTGGAAATTATTGTATCTGCCAGATCAGCGAATACAAGGACGGTGGGAATATATTACCCAAAACTATTTGAATATACGTCCACTATACTGGACTGATCCCAGGATTTCGAATCTATTAGTCATGGCCGTCTGAAACGAGTTAGTATGGTTTTTAAGGAGGTATAATTGAGTAGGTTAAATGATATTTAGCCAACAGAACGCGTCACGAAATGTGAGAGATGTCAACTGCTTTTATCAGAGACTGTGATGCTCCTCAGGGAAACGTCTTCGAGCCTTTACTCTTTAATCTGTACATGTAGAATTTTCTTTTTTATGTTCAGAACTGCACACCTCACTTAGTCATTTGTACGCATACGATTGCCGTACTATCCTCATCTGGTACAGGATGCCGTTCCTCAGATAAATCCTTAAAAAACATTTTGATTTGGCCAGGTGAAAGTTGAAAGCTGAAAGTATTTGGTCTCAAACGAAGCATAGACCAAATATAAGACATGCACTACAAATTATTTCAAATATCACAGAACAAAAAGCATTGTTCTAACATTATCCAAAACACTACAAGGTTATATACAGACCTCTACTGTGAATGGTGTAAAAGTCTCTGGGCGGTAATAGTTTGTAAATGTGTAATAAAATTGCACTCCACTCAGAATATTCTTAGACTGTGGCCTCTCTGTTCCTGACCACGTGACTGAGCAATATTTAGCATGTTAGATGTAGGCTGAGGGGGTCTGTATGGATTTAGAAAATTATGATCAGACGCTATGAAACTCCTAAGCTATACAATCTTTCGTCTTTTCAATATTTTACTACTGCTACCCAATCTAGGCAAACAGTATCACAGTAGATGACGCTTAGAGTTGGGGTCAATCCTGCCGTTTTCCGTCCCGAATTGTTAAGTAGCTCATTGAACTTATGAGTGGCCAACACTCTGTGAGGATTTCAGTGTATTATGCATTGTTTGGTATAATTTTTATATAATTATAAAACTTTTATATAATTATATACAGCCGACTCTCGATAATTCAAACATTCGATAATTCAAAACTCTTGGTAATTCGAACGAAAAGGCCGGTCCCTTGAAAAACTCTCGCTATTTCGAAATTTTTCAATGCATTTTGATACACTCGGTATTTCGAACTTACCGCAGAGGACAGACTAATTTTGAACACGCAGTAATTCGAAGTCTTGTCGGCGGAACTCTCTATAATTCGAAATGACGTAAACGAATTGAGGTTAGGCCGATACAGAACACGCAGTAATTCGAAGTTCACTATACATAACTCTTTGTAATTCGAATTGAGAGTCGGCCGGTGGGAAACACGCATTTCAACTTATTCCTGTCATAACAAGAAACTTTGCATCCTGTGTCCCAGAGCATACTCTTTGCAGTGTTGGTTATGTTTGCGCCGTGTTGTGTGGAAGTCGTGTTTGTTGTGTGTAAGAAGTGTTTGTCGTGATGGCTACTAAGCAAAAATATAAATGTCTTTCTCTTTCGGAAAGTGATCGCGGCGGTAGAAAGTGGTAAAGCGAAGTCGGAAGTTGCAAAAACATTTCAAATCCCTGCGAGTACCTTGTCTACCATTCTAAAAAATAAACAAAAAAATTGTTGAAGTGAGTTCCGTAGCAGGAAGAAAAAGAACGACAAAAGGTGAATATCCTAGATTAGAAGAGTGTTTAGTCACATGGCTTAGACAGTGTAGAGATAAAAATGTTCCTGTTGGAGGTTCACTTTTAAAAGAAAAGGCAAAGGCATATGCTAAAGAGCTTGGCATCCCCAGTTTTGCAGCAAGCGAAGGCTGGTTGACTAATTTCAAACAACGTAATGGTATATTTTTTAAAAAAGGTTTGTGGGGAAAGCGCTAGCGTTAGCGACAGTGTGTGTTCCGATTGGCGTGCAGAGTTTGTCCAGCTTAACAGAAAGTTATGAACCACACAACATTTTTAACACCGACGAGACCGGCTTATTCTTTAAATGCATGCCGGACAAGACATTTACATTTAAAGACGAGAAAATGCCACGGAGGGAAACATAGTAAGGAAAGGTTAACTCTTCTGTTTACTGTTAACATGGATGGTTCCGAAAAATTGAAGCCCCTCCTCATCGGGAAAGCAGCAAAACCTAGGTGTTTTAAAGGTATCCAGTCATTTCCCGTAACCTACCGCTCGAACAAAAAGGCGTGGATGACAACGGAGTTGTTTAACGAGTGGTTAAATTCATTGAACAGCGACATGAAAAAAACAAAATCGTGAAATCCTCTTATTCCTTGATAACTGTTCAGTTCATAACAACCCTCCAAATCTCTCGAATGTGAAAACTTCACTTTTTTCCACCAAATACAACATCCAAGTTGCATCCTCTAGACCAAGGCATAATTCAAAACTTCAAAGCATTTTACAGACATAAAATAGACAAGAATGTACTGGATGGAATTTGACAGTAATGAAACTCCAAACATCTCTATTCTCACAGCCATGTTGATTGTTGAAAAAGCGTGGAAAAGTGTGAGTCAAAACGACAATATTTAACTGTTTTCGTAAGTCTGGATTCTGTGTTAACACAACCGATGAAGAACTTCAAGTTGTGCAGCCAACATCTTGGGAATCTCACCCTGTAATAGGAGATGTTCCATTTGAAGATTTTGTGCAAGTTGATGACGAAGTTGCAGTATGGAGAACCCTTACTGATGCTGACATCTTGGCCGCTAAAGATGAAGAACAACCTGATGTTGATAACGATGAGGAAGACCAGGAGTTCCCGCCTGTCACACTGAAGGAAGCCAGCACATCCTTAGAAAAGCTGCGCCATTTTTCTCTCCAGGTAAAAGCGTCGCAATAAACTACTGTAGTTAGCCTATCAATTTGTTAAACTGATTTAAAAATGCCATATTCTCCACACTGCAATTTATCCATCATTTTTTTACTGAATTTGATGTCCGAAAGTAGCGTAGACTTTTTAACCTTAGGGTCTTAGGGCTGTAAAATCAGCTGTTTGTTTAGTTTAAAACTTCAATGTAAATACTGTATGTCATAAGATATAATACAACCAACAAATTACGTAATTTTCGGCGATTTGTTACGAAATACGCTGTGACAGTTGTTTTCTTTTCTTTTCTTTGCAGACTGAAGTTGGGGCCCGGAAGTGTTCGACGCACTATTTGTGTTAAACAAGGTCGTCGATGAAGCACGAATCAACAAGAAAAAAGCAATCAAAGATAACAGAGTTTTTCAATTAATCATTAGAAATTAATGTTCTTTAAGTTTTGTTAGTTTGCCGTACGACATTGTGTGTTTAATAAAAAAACTCTTGGTAATTCGAATAGTTTTCTTTTCCTTTCAATAAATCGAAACTCTCGGTAATTCAAAAAATCTCCCCCCCCCCCCCCCACCCCCCCCCCCCCCCACCCCCCCCCCCCCCCACCCCCCCCCCCCCCCACCCCCCCCCCCCCCCACCCCCCCCCCCCCCCACCCCAAAAAATTTTAAGTTGCTTGAAAATTTAAACGTTCTATTTTTTAACGCGTTCTTAAACTTTAAACGTACATCTGATCTAAACTTTAAATGCAAGGCTAGTTTTAAAAAAGAACTTTGACAACTTGCTTCTAAATTCTATGGTATAAAGTAGCTTTTAAAAAGTAAGGATGAAAGATTTTTGGAATCCGTAATTGGGTGTAAATGTGCACTTCTTGGCATTCGTTAGGGTAAAATGCTCGCGCGCGTGTTGGCGACCTGTTCAACGCTGGCGAGTTACTTATGCTCAGTTATCCAGTGTTAACGTGTGTGATCTTACGCGAGTACTTAGGTAGACAATATAATTGTAAGCTATTTCCAACTTGAACAAACGATATCCAACAAAATCAACTGTATAGTTAACCTCTGTTTTGTGAAAAAGGCACTTCTTCCTCCATCTTTACAGGTCGTCAATTAATTAGGTTCGCCTTTATTCGCGGTGTAATGAATCTTACTTGGAAGTCAGGTGCTAGGGAGATGGACCATATTTCCCACATGTGTTGTTCTCGCTCCGGCTATGTCCCCACACACCGTTCCCCGCGTCAGCAAATAGTAACAGGCTTACCGTAACAAAGGCCGATTATTCCCGATTCTCCAACACATCTTTGGGATACCGGATAGTTTTCTATGGGCGTTGTACAAACCTGTTGGGAGTGCCGAGGGACGAGAGATTTAAGGCGTAGAACTTTAGATCTGAGCTAGAGATATTGCAGGTTCTAATACTGTCTGTGGCCTTAGCACTTCTTATCAGTACCATTGACCTTGTATTGTATCCACTCCTCTCTTATTGTATTTGATAAAATCCTCACACAGGTCAGTGGCCCACGAGGACGGGCAGAATAAGGCTTAAACGAAATCGTCATCTCCTTTATATTAAAAAAGTATAATCAGCTCCGAATCTTAACCGGGTATGGATAACCATACACAGATTCTGTTATTCCACTGGATTTAGTAATTTGCAACTATTACATTATTCACCCAAGATTATAAAAATAAAACAAACCTTTGCTTGACCAATCTTTACTTAAAAATCCAGACCGTTTTAAAAATAATATAAACAATGACTTGATGTTCGTACATGAATTAATGAGTTATTTAACCTCGTTCCCTATTCTAGACAACGGTGACACACGATTTGCTCTGACCATGAATCTATAAAGCATCACACAATAATTGTATTATTTTTTGAAAAATATGGCGTTTTCTAGCTTTCGAAACACCAAAGCTACGTGTTCAGAAAATATAAAACTTAGAATGGAAGATAACAGCATGATGTGTCAACTCTCAATCATATTTCTCCTAGTCTCATAATAACAGAAGCGACAGGTTATTTTTATAAATAAATAAATGAAAACTCAACCTGTTTTGCTAGGACTGTGGTTGATTGATTACAACAAACCCTAGAGCAGAACCAAAGGCGGACATCAGAACTAAATTATTTATCACTCAATTATTTGTCACACAAATTTACAGTTCACGATACATATTATGTCACTAATAAGATATCAAAAAACATATAAGGCTGAAATCGGAGCTTTGAAGGACTCCTGAACTCACAACAAAAACTTTCAGTATACACTTCATAAATCGCACGGTAAGTTCTTTGTTTGAAGTTTATTTTTGACGATGGAAGGATTGTGAAGGAAACAGGATTTTCCCGGACATTTTCCTTCATTCAGTGAAACAAACAAAAAATCAGGATTTACGGTAAGTATTCTGTAGTACTCCAATTTGATGCGTATATGTTTAGGAGAACATAAAAAACCGGAAGTTTATTCCAAATGAGGTGATGTGGGAGTTTGTCAAACGTTTTTTGAAAGTATCAGCCTGACCTCGTCGTTCAACCGCAGGACCCGCCATTGCTAAAAAAAAAAACTACAAGTTTGTGGTGGTCTAACAACCTCTCATGAAGGTCTACTAACGTGGAGGGATAATAGGGAAAATTCTATTGTACGGAAAACTGCATACAATCTTTTCCAATATCTTTGGTGCAATGCTTATAACAGAAATTGATCTAATTTTATAAAGTTTTGGGGGCTCTTTTATTAAATCGACTTTAGTAGCGGGGATTTTCAAATGCGAGAAAGAAATCTGTCAAATCAGTAACTCAGTCACAAAAGGATGCAGCAAGCACAGAAGAAATATGTGGTACGTAAGGAGATGGTAATAAAATAATTATTAAAGTTCCTTTACAATGATTTAAAAACAAAATAAGAAATAAATAATAGATCTCGAAATCTCAGATCATAAGCTGAATCAGCCAAGCCTTAATCTGCAACCAAGTTTGTTAATGCTGACTTGTCCCTTCATCTGATAAGATCGCAGTATTTATAGAAGGAGACATGGAGATGAATTAGTACTTGAATGTTCTGCTGGAAATGTTTCCGAAGATGGTGGAACCACCTAGAAATTGGTAATAGATTATATACATCACATAATCAAGATTGTGTTACAAGAATTAGGGTTCGGACCTGGTTTATGGTTTTTTTGAAGTCACAAACTTTGACAGAATGAAGTTTCTATTAGACCAGAATATCTTAGATCTTGTATTTTCAAATTATGACCAGGCGGATTGCTCTGCTCTGATGTTCCACTAATCATGGAAAGTCTTTAGATCGAATTTACGATTTCTATCCAGGAATTACCTGCGTTTTTACCGTTTTTTAAAATTGTGTAACGAAGACTGCCCTTATTTCTGCTGTCGATGATATGTTAAACCCTTAAACCAAGTTTACGTTTATACTAATACAAAGACTATTATTAAATATGAAGTATCGAGGTACTGTAAGTGGTTTTCAGCCAACTTCAGTTTGGTTAAAAGGAAACGTTCTCCTAGGAAATTTACCCAGTCTGGAGTGACGAATGATTACGATGTCTAATCTAGATTGAAGTGAAAGTTGAAACTGGAAATTTTTCTCTGTGGAAGCGGGTGTGGTACAACAGACAATGCTAACAATGTTATACTAACCAGTTCAGAGGGCATCCTCTTCCATCTACCAATATTTTGGTAATGAGTAGTTGCGCAAGGAACTTGAGTTATTAAAATATGAACACGACAGTATGTCTAATATATTGTACCTTCAATAAATCAATAATATTTGTATTGCTTTTACATAATATAGTTGTACCTTGTACCCGCAAACGCAATTTGATTTTCATAATAGAGAGACCGCCATGTTTATTTTACATTAAACCCATTCATACACGCATAATTAAATTATATTTGTATCTTTCATTCATTCACGACTTATATAGGGTGTCCCGTAACTCTCTGGACAAACGTACACCTGTTATTGCTTAGGTCAAGAAAAACATATTTCACCATATGAACGTAGGTCTCTGATGCATACTTATATAAATGCTGAAATATAAACATGTCTTGACCTGAGCAATAACTCGGTTTACCTTTGTCCAGAGAGTTACGGGACACCCTGTATACCTGTACATTGCAGAAGAACCTCTGTCATCGAAGCTTTCGATTTTGCCACTGAAGACTTTTAATTATTCGTTGTTGAAAGTATAGCTGCAATTTATTATAAAAGGTATATCTTATATTGTTGAATCTGTACTTCTTGAGAATTCCTATGAAATGCACTCTCGTCACCTTTTAGGTAGGTTCAGTGACATTACGAACATTGTAAACATAATTGCCGTAATGTCTAGTCAATTCAGACTAACCTTGGTACTAATACAGTAAGTACAAACGCGTTGCTCAATGCATTCGTTACCGCTAGTCTCAGCCAAAGTTTTAAGATGGCGTCTATTCGCATTTGTGGCAAATGTTTATCTCGGGTATTTCACAACGTAAATAAAAATAGACACATTTTTTAAGATTGAAGAGCAATTAAAAGCAACTTTCCCATCCTCCTTTTAACTTTTTTTTCATTCTCATTCATTTTCTATTAACTCTTAAGATTTCATGGTGGCGGCCAATTAATAGTTTTAGAAGTACATTGAATCGTAATAAGTGAGTATGTTTACAAACGTAATTTTGTACTGAGTGTAAGTAAATGAAGTATACCTCATGATAAATGTATTTGCTTATATCGATTTGAGTTTTGTCTTCTAAAGTTTCAAAATGAAGGAGTTTCTAATAATTTGAAAGTGTTACGAGTATAAGTGCCAATCGTACTACCAGTGTTGTGCAAATTAAACTTCCAAACCAATCACACATCTTCGTTAGACATTTCCAGAAGACAGCCAACCAGCCACAAGTAAAATCTACTTCTCTTCCGACAAATCTGGAAGGCATATTTTTTAATCATTATTTCTTTTTTAGCATTTTCCCCGGCCTTATTATTTTAATCGTATCCTATCTTTTTAAACGACCATTTAAAGTTTAGTTTGGTGTTTTGCACTCTCAATTTCATCACTAACTCAGGAGTGCTTTAAGGACCCATTCTGGAGCCTCTATCTTTATCAACAGCATAGCGTCTACCCAGAATGATAAGTCCTCAACGCTATCCTGATCTATACGCTGATGATAATTTTATTAAGATATTGCTACCGATTGACTGAACAGTGTAAGTCCTCTATGCTATCCTAATCTATACGCTGATGATAATTAAGATATTGCTACCGATCGAATGAACAGTGTAAGTCCTCTACGCTATCCTAATCTATACGCTGATGATAATTAATATATTGCTACCGACCGACTGAACAGTGTAAGTCCTCTATGCTATCCTAATCTATACGCTGATGATAATTAAGATATCGCTACCGACCGACGGTGTTGTAAACTAGTGAGTTCTTCAATCAACCAATAAGGTGCGATGAAATCAAACACATGCCTCCAGTGGCTAGACTCCAAATGCCAGCAAATGTTCAGAGTGCAATACGAAACTGTAAAGATATACAAAGTCTAGGCATATTCAATTTAATTTTAAAACAAGTCAAGCTCAATTCAAACAGTTTCTAAGTAACTTGTTTTAAATAAATTACTTCACATTTATTTTAAAATGTTAGCAAAATTTAGGGACCAATTAACTGTTTTACCTTTGTTTTGCACTTACATAGATTACCAATAACTTTTTTTCCTGCTCCATTACAGACTCTCAATCCCCTGAGTTGGATGGGAAAGCATCATCACTGGGGAACCCCATGCCCAGGTCCACCTGCCGCCCGTGACCAATCTCAAAAAGGTCGTAAATCTTAGGACAAGCTATTTACACAGTTTAAAACCCGCTCTGTGACCCACTCTATTACACAGACTCTCAATCCCTTGAGTTGAATGGGAAAGCATCATCACTGGGAAACGTCATGCCCAGGTCCACCTGCCGCCGTGACCAATCTCAAAAAGGTCGTAAATCTTAGGACAAGCTATTTACACAATTTAAAACCCGCTCTGTGACCCACTCTATTACACAGACTCTCAATCCCTTGAGTTGAATTGGAAAGCATCATCACTGGGAAACCTCATGCCCAGGTCCACCTGCCGCCGTGACCAATCTCAAAAAGGTCGTAAATCTTAGGACAAGCTATTTACACAGTTTAAAACCCGCTCTGTGACCCACTCTATTACACAGACTCTCAATCCCTTGAGTTGAATGGGAAAGCATCATCACTGGGGAACCTCATGCCCAGGTCCACCTGCCGCCGTGACCAATCTCAAAAAGGTCGTAAATCTTAGGACAAGCTATTTACACAGTTTAAAACCCGCTCTGTGACCCACTCTATTACACAGACTCTCAATCCCTTGAGTTGAATGGGAAAGCATCATCACTGGGGAACCTCATGCCCAGGTCCACCTGCCGCCGTGACCAATCTCAAAAAGGTCGTAAATCTTAGGACAAGCTATTTACACAATTTAAAACCCGCTCTGTGACCCACTCTATTACACAGACTCTCAATCCCTTGAGTTGAATGGGAAAGCATCATCACTGGGAAACCTCATGCCCAGGTCCACCTGCCGCCGTGACCAATCTCAAAAAGGTCGTAAATCTTAGGACAAGCTATTTACACAGTTTAAAACCCGCTCTGTGACCCACTCTATTACACAGACTCTCAATCCCCTTGAGTTGGATGGGAAAGCATCATCACTGGGGAACCTCATGCCCAGGTCCACCTGCCGCCGTGACCAATCTCAAAAAGGTCGTAAATCTTAGGACAAGGTGTAAACTGGGAAACGTGGACCAATCTCAAAAAGGTCGTAAATCTTAGGACAAGCTATTTACACAGTTTAAAACCCGCTCTGTGACCCACTCTATTACACAGACTCTCAATCCCTTGAGTTGAATGGGAAAGCATCATCACTGGGGAACCTCATGCCCAGGTCCACCTGCCGCCGTGACCAATCTCAATAAGGTCATAAACCTTAGGACTACCGATTTAAAATACGTTTCGACGATTTTAAGCAGGACGGGTTCGTCATTAGGAATTCAAATGCTCCCCACCTCAATATGCGCAGGAGGTGTTTAGTTTCTATACCTTGCCATTGCAAATCACGCGGGTTTACGTTTATAGAAACGTTGGCTATAAATACCCAGAACGTTGGTTATACGCAGAACTTGGTGTTGTAATATAACTTCGATGTACTTGTACACAGAATGCGAAAATGTTTAAACTGATTTACTTCAGGTAGCGCATTATGTAAAACTCATTTCATTTGAGTGGTAAAATAAATAGACGATATAACATTTTATGTACTATGACGAATTTAATACAATAATTATTTTAAATATGCACTGATTCAAGTGTTGCAATGCGTTATAGATGAGACCATTGTCGATTATATTTTTCAGATATCGAGTCTAGTTGACACACTGCATGCATTCACCATTTCATTTTTTACAAGGATAAGTATCAGTTCTGTCAGCTCTATACACGGTCTTACGATGTTTGTGAGACCCTTCTGATTTAGCAGTGGAGGTCATTTATACACTGGAGACCACCATTATATAGTGGAGGCTTAATATTTTAAGCCCAATTGTATGTCCTTTAAGTTTTGTAAAATTACGACTCCTTGTCGTGTTACATCTTTTATATAACATTGCATTTAACCAACTCAGTTTCAGTTTTAGTGATATTACAACTACGATCCTTACTTGGAACGGAGTATAATCTCTAAAGAGAGTTGTTCTGTAAGTTTAGGTACCGCCACTATGGTTCTTCGAGATACCTATGCATCTCTCTTAAGAGGGATAATTGGAACGTATAGCTTCAGAAAGTCCATCCATCTAATCCGCCCTCGTGAGTTTAGATTACATTGGGTCGGTTTTGTTATCAGCACCTTTCCTCTGTTGTTTGAATCATTTCCTTGATTATTTTCGTTTGTGTTGCTACAAAACGTTCGTGGAAAAACCCCCTTCGTCAACTTATCCAGGCAATGCTGAATGAAATGTCATCGTTCAACGACTTCAGATATCATCTTTGTTTGCTGTATCTGATTCTGATGAAATTCGAATATCGCACTCATGTTGATACACAGATATCTTGGTTTTCTGAAAACTGTCTACAGGCTTTTAAAGTCATCATTGCTTGAGAAAGTTTCCATCCTTCAGGTTATCTTCTAGCCTACTGTATTAGCTCCATCAAATTTCACCTTTTGGCCACGACAGTTACGGCACGGTTACCTGTTTGTCCTAAACTGTTTTCACCGTTTAATGAATTGAACTATTACAAAAATGTCATCTCCATTAAAAATATAACTTTAACACAGCATAAAATATGTGACATATTAAAGTAGTGGAAATATATACATCTATATTTAAAGGAGTGCATACTTGACTTGAGCACCTAGTCACTCAAAAGGGCCACGGCTTCTCGAACAGGGTACAAAACTATTGTAAGACTTGAGTCCGATTTTCTAAATCACTTTCCTTTTAAAAATGAAGCGCATTTACTTAATTTTGTCAAGTATTAGGTTCGAGCCTCACTTAGCACTCCACGGTTGTATGAAATTACGCTGACGAAGTAATCGAGGAACTGCTATCCTGATTGGCCTAGTAATTCTTAGAATGCCGAATCAGTGCATATGACATCAGTGTACATCCTGTATCTTTCATTCGGCAGAGTTGAATGTTCCTATCATTGGAGTACGTGATCTTGTATTTATACTTAGTTAGGCAATTTGGGCGCTAAGCCTTTTTGGCAACTTGGTATCGAATTTGGTGCGTAGGTGTTTTAAACACTCGCATAGTATAATAGTGTACACTCAACTCGCTGTGAGTTAATTGCTCAGGATATGGATGGTGGTTTTGTAGAATGGATGGTGGTCGATAAAATGGACGAATGAAATTGAGTCCTATATTTTTCTTGTAGTATCCGTTTAACCTCCAAAAATAAAGCATCTACAAAAAAGTAAAACCTTTTGATAAAATTGTTTTTAAATAACGCAAAACTAAATCAGTGTGCATAATCATTATTTATTGACTGCATATTGATGAAAAATACCTTCACAACCAATCTTAACTGGCGTAGTATATGTTTCAGTAATTTACTTTATTTACGACCGCATCTTCGACAACGACAAATCCGACTTGTAGCAATACTAATATCTTTATCTATTTTAGCGTTCAACGCGTATATCACATTCAAGGTCACCATCAATGATTTCCATATCAGTATCGCCATCTTGGAATTAATTAACGTAACGTACTTCAAGGTTTATATTCAGTCATTAAATGTAAACAATACACAACATCTTAGGCCGAACTATATAAGTAAAGCATGGAACCATACAAATAATAAATAAGCAAACTCCTGAAAATCGTGTAATCTCCAAGTTAAATTTGTGGCTCATGGCAGCCCATGTGAGCTTTATTTAATTCGAATGTAAACTTTCTATTTATATGCATTACTTACAGATAATTAATACTTTCTTTAAAAGTAAAACAGTAAAATGACTAAATTAAGTTATATTCACCATGCTATGTTAGTATTACATCGTTTACATCTAATATATTGAAAGTTGAAATTGTTTAACCCTAACATTGCAACACAGCATTATCTTAGTTCTTAAACACTGTAGTTTCCTAGTTAACTGTATCGTACATTATTCGAATGTTAGCATCAGTGTGTTCATTGCTGCACGAGACCCGAATTCGCCATTAACATATATTTACATACTTAATGTATTACGATGGAAACCAACCCTATGGCATACAACTTTCCTCTGATCGTTAAGGGTTCGGCTTAGAGGAGTTCGAAGGTTCGACTGTACCCGGCTAAGGTGGCCGACGGGAAAGAATCGATCGATCGACGCTCTACTATACAGTTCAGTATATCTCGTACAGGACTGTGACGCCCTTGTCAGCCGTGAAAGGGCTCGCTAGCGTCGAACCGAAGCTGACTCACTCACTCAACGATGACTCATTCTACCACTTCACGTACGGCTTGACATTCCACATTACACTAGTCGTACTTTTCTCTCACCTTCCCTCGCTCGTCGCGTCTCATATCGCGATATAAGTGTAATCTCACTCAAGTGTTCACCGCCTTACGTGTACATCATAAGTGTGAACATAATGTACGACTGTCAGTTAGAGTTGAATCATCCTCATTCTGGTTCATTGTGATTGGCGCTTTTCACGTTGCACAATGTGTCTGCCAATTGGATATGAATCATTGAGATGAGTCACTCTCACTGACTCACTCTGCCACCTCAACTGGATTTTCCACCTTGCGAGGCCTTTTAGTGGACATGATTCATTTTCAAACTATTCACTCTTCCACCTCTATTGGATTTACCCAGTTGCAAAACCCTTTCGTGGAGCTGAGTCAATTACCATTAACTATCCCACTTCTATTGGATTTTCCAATGTACAAACCCTTTTAGCGGAGCTGAGTCATTCAATTACTATTCATTCTCCCACTTCAACTGCATTTGCCACGTTACCAAAACCTTTCCTGGAGCTAAGTCAATTACCATTAACTATCCAAACTCTATTGGATTTCACAAGCTTCAAAATCTTTTCTTGGATCTGAGTCATTTAATCCTACATCTGTATTGGATTTATCCAGGTTGCACGTTATGTTTATTAGTTTGAGTCTTTGTTTCAAACTATTCACTATTCCACCTCTATTGGATTTTTCCCCGTTGCCAAACCCTTTCGTGGAGCTGAGTAAATTACCATTAACTATCCAACCTCTATTGGATTTTCCATTTTACAAACCCTTTTAGCGGAGCTGTCATTTAATTATTATTCATTCTCCTACTTCAAATGCAATTTGCCACGTTGCCAAAACCTTTCGTGAAGCTAAGTAAATTCCATTAACTTACCACCTCTATTGGATTTTCCACGTTTCAAAATCTTTTCTTGGATCTGAGTCATTCACTCCTCCATCTATATGGTATTTATCCAGGTTGCACGTTATGTTTATTAGTTTAAGCAAACTATTAAAGCACAGTTCCACCTAGTATATTGTCTGCAATAAACCTTATCCCAAATTGTTTGTAATACTGCCTTTTGATTGTGATTTCAAACGTCGTAACATCAATTAAATAGCAGGGCTAGAAGTAATCACAGTATCATGCTTTCCGATAAATTAACTGCCAAACCAACTTTACAACTAACAATCTTGTGAAAATACAATCAAATGTATTTATAATTCTTTGACTAAAACTAATTGCTTCACCCCTTCATAGACATATCCAGTAAGTAGAAATCCATTAAGTGATAAATTTCGCAGTGTTCTGGTGATAAGCTTGCGTATTTGCACGGTCTAGTAGTAGTCTACCCCTCCTCCACCACTAGACGTACTGCCGCTTCCGCTAGTTGACCTATATTCGCTAAGTTTACGGCTATATTCTCGGTAAAACATGCGTAAAAACTGACAATGGACTTCGACTGTGCCCGTGAACGAAGTAGTTCGACTCGAACAACAGAGTCTAATTAATTACCTCGTGTTTATTGCACTCAATTGAATTGTATATAAACACGATTAATTGAAAATTATATAACATTGTGCTTATGGCAGAGCTTTATTTTGCACTGATCCGAACCATCGATGATTGAAGTGCAATAACAATAACATTCCATATTTAGTCAATTCTATAGGTTCCCACCAGTTGTTGAGTTCGTGTACGGTCGGAAAATCAAGTTTAGTTTGAAAAATAGCAAAGAGAAGAGAGAGTGAGGTTTATAAAATGACGGTGTAAAAATGGATGAGTTTAAAATGGGAGAGGTGTGGGAGGGTGGGAGTAGACAGAGAAGGAGGGGTAATATAGGAGGGGGAGTTCAGACGATGTCATAGTATTGTAGTGAATTATGAGAAGTAGAAGTCTACGTCAGCTAACTTATAAAATACTAAGATACGAGTATATTGGCAAATTTGAATTTTTCATCCAAATACGTACTTATCTAAAATCAATTTATTACTTTCTATGCCCATTCTGTCAAAATATTTAAAGACCGATTTACCGATAATAATTAAACAATTCCTTCGATATCTTCTCATTAACGTTTCAGCGAAATAAAAGCAAATAACTCTGCTCAAAAAGGATGTATTATATCCGTATACATTTATAAAAGCATTACAGTGGACTAAGATGATTAGTAATTCAGATCAGACAATAACAACGGTCAGGCGCAATGTTTTCGGCTCAGATAGTAACTTAGACGATAAGGTGGATCTGGCCTACTGACAAATGAACGTGAAACGCCCGGACCTAACGCAACAGCCAGTGCACATCAAAACATTCTCGGGTTCTGAGAACAGGCTCCGCTGACTTCAGACTGACGCGGGTGAATGAACAGTCTGACCTTGAACGTAAATGACGACATACCGGCAATACAATCGTTGATGAATTACAATTCATAATTGACGTGATAATCTCCATCAAACGTCAAAATGAGATGATCGAGATTTAACACAACTATCCATATTAAATACAAGTAATATTATATCGGGCAATGTTATAGACTGTTTTTGTATAGTGAGTTTACATATTGTTGATTTAAAGCGTTGAATACCCATGAGCCCACAATAACAAATGTGTACCGTACGCTAAATTTTGTTCATCCACAATGAATGTCAGAAAATATTGTTGGTATCCTAAAATGTTTAAAACATAATTTATTCAATTTACAAGTATGGAATGTACACATTGAATGTGTTTCAAACGCCACTGCGTATATAAAATTCTGAGTCGGTACACAATAAGCGTCCAGAATAAAAGAATTTATTCCCCCCATCAACATCAACATGAACATAATATTGCCGAGGCTAGAGCGCGCGCGCGTAGCAGGTTCATAGCCACTATATCGATTATGGAGGTATCCAGCGGGACAGGGTCGATATTTGTAGCTGCGGTACGAGCTCCACTGCTACGCCGCTACCCGCTACGCTACCCGCTGGCTACCTGCTGTCGCTGCTGCTACCCGCGCGCCAAGGCACACTACCCGCTCTCCTCAGCGCTGCGCTGCGCTGCGTTGTTGCCGCATTGTGCACCACTGCAATACCGCCACTTACAATCTTAAAATAGAACATGAGCAACTAACTCACTGGCACAATTGAAAAATATTGCCTGACCACTTGAAAAGTAATTAAGTGGGACAGTGGCGGAATATTTATAAAAGTATACTATTGTTCGGCATTTCAGTATGATTTCAAAACATTAACAATCTAGTTTTAGTCAAAATAACAGGAATAATAAATGTAGGCATCACTTAAAGTTGATAAAGTTATCAAATAAGGGTAAACAACTAATAAACAAAACAAGTCCCTCACATACCTTTGGTGACACAATTACTTAACGAGCAAATCCCGCAGCTAATTTGAACATCTGATTTAAAGCCACACACATACTGTAATTCTGTGTCAAGTTCAAGCTTTTTTAATTTATTATAATAATAAATGTATGCTGACAACCGGTTGCATAACGTGTCATATAAACCTGTCCCACTACTTACAACGTAGACAGGACAAAGCTGTTCTTACTTTCACATCGTCCTCGTTGTACAAACGTTCTTATTTGACAAAACAATTCAAATTGATTGCTGTATGTTCACACCCACAAAAAATATAATTTATTATTGGAAATACCTTTTTCTAAATTACAGAACACCCACCCATTTGTTTTGAACATTGCTGAGACATATGGTACAAGAAATGTGTCATGCAACTGTTTTGTTTTTAAAATTTAAATAAATACAATAAAAAATCAAAATTGTATTATTTGTACAAAATTTCATCTTCAACAATGCTACTTAAGAGGCAACAGCCTTAAATCAAGGAATAAGGAACGAATTTAGACAATGACATCCCTATTCTATTGGAATAATTGTCATAATATTGATATTTTTACTAAAGAGGTTAACTGTTAACTGTGTGTTTATTTGTTATGCAGTAAACACAAAGTACAACTAAATATAGAAATAGTAAAGTAATTTAAGAAATTAACAGGATTGAAACTTTTATTTTTAACTGAAGGGTATAAGGAATTGTTACTACAAAAAATAAAGAACATAATGACTCAAGAAATACAAAAGAAGGATCTATTGTTAAAAGTAATGAGCATGTTTTATTTTATCTTAGTGGCAGGAAAATCTACCTCTAGCTATACAACTTAATGTATCTCCCTTTTTGAATCTTTACTGTGCTAAAGTATATTTTTGACATATTAAGGTCCAGGCAACATTCAAGGTTAAGGAGAATTAAAGATTAAGTTTGAGTTGTAATAGCTATTGAGAAGGCATACCAGAATTCTTTAAAATATAAATCCAAAATAAATTTTTGTTGGTTACATTTCACAAGTTTTTGTCAGATTGGAATATCCTATTATTTTCAATGTTCTGTTGGTTTTAGTGCCCTTTGCTTTCAACCAGAGTTTGAGTGAAAAAGACAAGGCAATCTAACACATTAGCATTCACTCAGATGGTTCAATGACTCCATATGGATTGTGGACAGTCCTTGATTGTATCCAAATGAGTAGCTTGATAGGTTATCATTTCATAAAGTTAGCTTGATGTAAAAATATACAATAAAATGACAACGAATTAAGTTTGGTTTGATTTTATAATTTCTAACTTTAATTTACATTTTTGTCATTTTTACTTTTCTGCATTTATGAAACTCTGGAACTAATTGTGTCAAAAATTTACTTACTTTGACTAATTTATAATAACTACACTTTGTACAACAACATGAATAAATTTTACTTTTTTAATTGAAGAGTATGAGGAAGGCTCTAAACTTTTTTTGGTAACATTTTATAAATATACAAGTTCTTAATGAAATAACATGAAAAAGTTAGATTTGAAATCATTTTTCAAAATCAATGACTATTTAGATATACAAGCACTGTATTTTACACACAGTTTAACCCACATTATCCTATTGGTACCTATAACGGTATGGTTGCGGGACAACTCTCTTTAGTCAGTATGGTCATAACACTATACAGGCAGATGTGAGTTAAATAAATTATACAAATTCATATAGAAAGTTTAACACTTGAAATATCAGTTTTGGAATGTAGAATAAGGTATCATACGTGAGATTTGCAAATGGATCAGTTGTGTTTTACTTTTAGTTCCCTAAAATAAGAATAATTCTTTTGATAAAACTCACAGACATAATTGACCTTTTTCATAATTTCTCCAATTCTCATACAAGTGAGAGATAGATAAATACATAATCTCAAACATACTAAAGACAATATCCGAAAATATGACGTGCAAGTTTCTTCTAATTAACTAAAATGTAAGGCAAATAGTCTCAAAACTGTACTTTTTTCAAAGAGCCACCTTTAACTAGTTATTACAATATTTGGCCACTGTTTTACATGAAACTATACAAAGCAGACACTAATGCATCTTTCTTTCAATTCTGAGAACAATGACATATGAATAGTCATCTCTTTTGCAGAATTTAGATGGTAATCTACAGCAGGTCCTGGTAATACAGAAAAAGGTGATCATAATATCAGTAGGACTCGGTGTAGGAGACAGCTGCAGGCTAAGTTCAAGAATTAAAAATACTTAATGTTCCCTCCCTCTACATTATTGAAACAATCCTCTATTGCACAAATCACAACACAGTCTTAGAAGTCAAAATATACACAAGACAAATGCAAAACTTCAAGATATCCCTTCACAGAACTTGTTTTCAATAATCGTCATATGCTAGACTCAATAGCCTGTCCAAGGAGATATAGAACCAAAACCTAACCACCACCAAAGAAGATTTTTCAGACATGGCTTCAGGAAAGGGCATTCTACACCTTTACACATAGTTCTTTACTTGAGGGAGAGTGTACAACACTAAAATCAGAATAGTTTTAATTTCTGTTATTTGACAACAGCTAACTGTTCTTCAAGAATATAGTCTGTTGCCTATTGTCCACATATTGGGCCTTGCAGCATCCCTCGTCAGTAATAAACTACTATTCCTGTTCCACATTACAACCAAACTGGCATCATTTGTATTTGTAACCAATGTGTTACACATTTCAATGAAAAACTTAGCCATAATGATTCATGAAACAACTTGTAATCCTTGTGACGTAGATTTTTTGTAAATCCATTGATAACTTTATGAAAGAACTAAACATAATTCTCACTTAGCATATCATGAAATCCGTTGATGTATTGGTCTTTTTCTACCTGTTCAAAACTATCAATTAAAAAGTAGGCATCCTCATTTTTGCTGGTATTCTATTTTAACAACTTTTAATAAAAGAACTACAAGATTACTCACAACTGAGAATTAAAAGAAATGATTACTAATAAAAGGTTTTGCAATCTATCCTGCACCAAACAGGTGAAGTTGACAGTTTTCCCTCACACATAATAGAATTGAATGCAGGTGTTTGCAAATCTTTGGCCAGCTGGAGTAATAATTACAAAACCAATGCTCAAACAAAACAAATAAGTGAACTCAACTTGACAATGGGAAAGCAAGAAGTATCACAACTCTAGGCTGAAAGTCCTATGGTTTAGTTACAAATAAATATAACAATTTGTTTCCATTGGTTCATTCATCATTCATTAAACTTTAAATAATGATTTGTTTAGTTTAGTGAACTCACACATAATTTAGTTGCTCTGTTATTTATTGTCTTTCAGTAGTTATGGACAATTCATTAAGGATCTAATGTTCCAACATTACAATACTTTATTTTACATAACTCCTATGTAATTTTGAAACTAACTGCTTTGCTTCCATCTGAGAAATAAGATTAATGTGGATGAAAACTTCTAAATTGTCCAGTACTATATTGAACTGTATTGTGATAGTGTGAAAAATAACTAGCACACAAAACTTACTTCAAAACAACTGTATTTGCTACCAAAGATCCTTAAAGTCCTAGCTAGTCTTACAAAGAGAGGAAGGCTATAAAAGATAAGTCCTGCAACATTTCCCTTACATAGATGTTGCATGATCAAAAAAATATATTATTCACTTAAATGTTATTAGGTAAACATAATTCATAAGTTCTTACTTACATTATTCTTATTTATGTAACATGAACAAAACAACATAATGTCATTCAAAGTGTAGGATAAAAGACAAAGCATTATAATGGTAAAATCCTCTCACTTCCAAATTACAGTTTGTGATCTTTACAGCACATTGATCTTCATCAATTCGCTACAGAAACCACCTACACTGGTAAGTCATGTGTAAAACAGTTCTCATGAGTGTTAGACATAACCAAACTAGTTTAGGTGAACATTGTTTCTTTTTCTCACTGAATCCAGACCAATTAATTCCAACCACTGAGCAGCAAAACAAAGTAAATTATTGAATGACTTATGAAAGTACCAGGAAACTTCAGTAAGGGAACAGTTTTGTTACATAACAAAACTAGAGCTATAATGATCTAAGGCTAAGAAATGCCTTAAACCTATATGATACATAAGAAGGAAAATGCACTGCTGGGTACATTATAATGGCATTGTTAAACTTCTAAACGCTTTATCCCAACATTAAATATACACTGTATTAACTGTTCAGGTATCAGAAGAAGCTAACATTATAAAACAGTAAATAAAATTGTATTTTTATAATACAACTCGATTATTGTTATCAAATAAATTTTTAACAATTACCATATTGTTTTGTTTTTGTGTTGTCAAGGGAGGTCCACCAAATTTTTTTCTCATATACCTGTGATAACTCATTTAAATATATCACACTGATAAAGAGCACGGTGGTAAGAACAGGACTATTGAGTCATGGTAAATATCCAGCCTCATAATTAAAGAACTAGTGTCTTAGTCCACTTACAGAGCATATATATTGATCTCCTATAGGTTACTTTCTATATTTACACAATCTCTAGAACTCTAACAACAATCTGACACATTTTTCATGAACTTGTACCACTGCAGCGTAGCTGTCAGTCTGGTGAAGCAGATAAAACTGGACACAACACAGATAGAAGCCTTGAGTAAGCAGTATCAGTATTAAGCCATTACTATAACGGGAACTTGTACCACTGCAGCGTGGCTGTCAGTCTGGTGAACCAGATAAAACTGGACAAAACACAGATAGAAGCCTTGATTAAGCAATATCAGAATTGAGCCATTATTATAAGGGAACTTGTACCACTGCAGCGTGGCTGTCAGTCTGGTGAAGTAGATAAAACTGGATACAACACAGATAGAAGCCTTGATTAAGCAATATCAGAATTGAGCCATTATTATAAGGGAACTTGTACCACTGCAGCGTGGCTGTCAGTCTGGTGAACCAGTTAAAACTGGACAAAACACAGATAGAAGCCTTGAGTAAGCAATATCAGAATTGAGCCATTATTATAAGGGAACTTGTACCACTGCAGCGCGGCTGTCAGTCTGGTGAAGTAGATAAAACTGGACACAACAACACAGATAGAAGCCTTGATTAAGCAATATCAGAATTGAGCCATTATTATAAGGGAACTTGTACCACTGCAGCGTGGCTGTCAGTCTGGTGAAGCAGATAAAACTGGACACAACAACACAGATAGAAGCCTTGATTAAGCAATATCAGAATTGAGCCATTATTATAAGGGAACTTGTACCACTGCAGCGTGGCTGTCAGTCTGGTGAAGCAGATAAAACTGGACAAAACACAGATAGAAGCCTTGATTAAGCAATATCAGAATTGAGCCATTATTATAAGGGAACTTGTACCACTGCAGCGCGGCTGTCAGTCTGGTGAAGTAGATAAAACTGGACACAACACAGATAGAAGCCTTGATTAAGCAATATCAGAATTGAGCCATTATTATAAGGGAACTTGTACCACTGCAGCGTGGCTGTCAGTCTGGTGAACCAGATAAAACTGGACACAACACAGATAGAAGCCTTGAGTAAGCAATATCAGAATTGAGCCATTATTATAAGGGAACTTGTACCACTGCAGCGTGGCTGTCAGTCTGGTGAAGTAGATAAAACTGGATACAACACAGATAGAAGCCTTGATTAAGCAATATCAGAATTGAGCCATTATTATAAGGGAACTTGTACCACTGCAGCGTGGCTGTCAGTCTGGTGAAGTAGATAAAACTGGACACAACACAGATAGAAGCCTTGATTAAGCAATATCAGAATTGAGCCATTATTATAAGGGAACTTGTACCACTGCAGCGCGTGGCTGTCAGTCTGGTGAAGTAGATAAAACTGGACACAACACAGATAGAAGCCTTGAGTAAGCAATATCAGAATTGAGCCATTATTATAAGGGAACTTGTACCACTGCAGCGTGGCTGTCAGTCTGGTGAAGTAGATAAAACTGGACACAACACAGATAGAAGCCTTGATTAAGCAATATCAGAATTGAGCCATTATTATAAGGGAACTTGTACCACTGCAGCGTGGCTGTCAGTCTGGTGAAGTAGATAAAACTGGACACAACACAGATAGAAGCCTTGAGTAAGCAATATAAGAATTGAGCTATTCCATCTTGTTTACAACACCCAGTGGTTCTTAACTGATGTTTTCAGTAACACATTGAAATAACAAAATTAGCTGATAGCTTTATTCATCTTAGGATACTGGACACCAACATGTAGTGTAAATAATTTTTCACATTTTCTTTTTGGGGAAAAAAACTAACAGATTTCATGTGTTTGATAATTTTACTCTCTCCTATTTATCAGTGGTCATCACATTACAATCAGGAACTTCAACCCCTTGCTTTCAACATAAGAGTGAAGCTTTTCCAGAAAGTGGCCTTGAGACTTGATATGGTGGTGTACACTAAGAATGTACTGGATTGTATGTGGTATACAGTGTGCATTGGATCAACACTGTATACCACAGACAACAGCATCACTACTTCATACAAATGTCATAATACTGAACAATTTGACTTTGTTGCCATTAAACTTGTAGTTAATATAGTCTTACCCTAGTGACTCCCACATCTTTCACAATTCCAATACAATCACAAAGACTTACAAAATCTACTCACTTGGAATAAAGAAAAGCTAATATTTCGTTGTATCCAGAGTTAACTGAAAGAGCACAATGATTTTGTCCAATTCCACTATGTACAAGTTAGTAATTTCTTAATATTCTCAAAAAAGGAAAATGATCTGCAATATTGAACAGGTTTAGTAATTGGGTGGCTAGAGCACAGAGCAATATAGCTATCACAGAGTCCACTGTGTTAAAAATCAGCCCATGATTGCAACGGCAGAGCAGAAAACAATGAACTTATTTTGTAGAGGAATCTATTTAAATAAAGAATTGTGTGGCTTAGCTATGTCAAGAGATGGATTCCTACTTTTGGGGAGAAAGGCTATTATGTACAACACCAGGTGCTATGGGGGCAAACAGAACCTCAATGGATGGTGATACAATAATGGGTGTTGTAAGTCTTTTTTCCTGTGAAAAATTATTGGACGTGTTCTGCTAGTTCCATGACAAATATTCTGACATTCCCTGAGAAGGACCTTCAATCAGTTGTAACAACAATACGAAACTGCAACACTCCAGCTCTTGAATGTACACAGCAGAAGCACTGCAGATAGTTGTAAAGAGCCATCCGCTTCTTTTTCTATGATTTCACAAAAAATTTATTTAGCTCAATGAAAGTTACCTCAACATCCATTGAATGTAAAACTATTGAGAGAAGCATCAAGACCAGCCAAAGGAGTTTCACGATGATATACTCCATCAGGTACACAAGATCTTTCACAACTTCCTTCAAGTGCCCAATCGGGTACACAAGATCTTTCACAACTGCCTTCAAGTACCCAATCGGGTACACAACTGCCTTTAAGTGCCTAATCGGGTACACATCGGGCTTTCGTAAAGCGCTTTGTACACCTGATGGGAGTACATTTCCTTATTGAATTTTTATTGTTTTGCCTGTTATAGTAGTTTGTTCAATTTGATCCCGGGCTTAAATAAATACCTCAGACTATTGTATGCCCAACTATCATATACCGTGTCGGCCGCATGATTGCTTAATTTTTTAAGTAAATTAATTATGTAGGCAACCTTGGGGCACACAAAGAAATATTTTTAAAAAATATTGAAATAATTTTTTTTGGAAATTGTTATTGCTTTTCTCTTTATACGTAGCCGTTTAACGTGAAAAAAACAATTTCACTTGTTTACCGTTATGACTTAAAAATTCAACTGCATATAAAAATCTGGAACTTTGCCATTGTTGTGAACCTATTAAGCAATGTTTTGACATGGTTTGAACCAGAAAACTTAGTTAGTTATAATACTTCCTGTCTGACCGGATGTACATAAAAGGATTCTGCTGATAAAAGGATTCTTGTGAAAGGAGAAGTTTGAGCAACAATGAAACTGGTATTCTTGATAATGAGTCATTTTTGGTGTTAGTAACACTTTGTAGTCAGCGATTAGTCATGAAATCATTACTTGCACAACAACAGCATCAGGTGCAACTCTCTCAACTAATAAAACTATCTGGATCTTAAAACTTGGTGAAGTAGCGCATAGACAGACATTAATTGTTTATTTCATAGCAGATACATGTCACGTAAAAAAGCTTTATGCTAATCATCATGACAAAGATTTCTTAATGTTTGAGTGGTAGTTGCACTCAGAGTTATTTATTAGTATAAATATATGATAATGTTCAATTAACAATATCTCTTCTTTCAAAAAACATACAAATCTGAGAAAATGCAAAAGATCTGCTGGACAATCCATTGTGATGATGATAACAATAAGATCTCTATAAAATCTACCTAAACCAACATTATCATCTGTTACTTACTATGAAAAACTTATCTTATGGAAGGTAAGTGATAACCCAATGGACCTTGGAATGGGGATTTCCCAGACCACTGAGTGTGTGCACTAAACAAATTAAATTATCAGAAGTCTATACAAAGATAAGCTTCAATCCAACTATTATGTCTTTGTACTAAAGAGATAAAATTTTAAGCTGAAATCTTCATGTAAACATCCACGGTCTGATATATCAGATCATTTGCTTTATTTTACTTTTCCACTACAACTTCCAAAATGTTCGAAATTACATGAATAGTATTAACATAGTAGCATAGCACAGAAAAAATACTTTTCGGGTCACTACATTGCCTATTTTTTGTCGGTAAACCTAATATTTCCTTACGCATTTCAAGGTATGGCATTAAAATTGTCATTAAACTAACCTAACAACAAAATAAATCATTTAAAAGGGGCTCATAAAATCTAGACAGTATCACACCAGGAGAAAGGAAGTTTAAGATCCGGCTGTAGTTGAGGCCATCTTGATTTGAACCTCATAAGAACAATTTTAAACCTCGTCCCCTTCATGACCTTATTTTTTGTCCGAATCATGGGAGATGTCTCATTTGAAAGACATGACTCACACATCCAACTCTTTTTTAAATATTTAATAGCTTATTCAGGAAAAAATCACACTTTTTTTGTATTTGATATAAATATTAGAACAGTAAACACTTCAAAAGAAAAACAAAAAATGTGTTTGGAAGCATATTAATAACATCTTCAAAAGACATCTCCAGTAACATTACGATCAAAAGCTAAGAGGTCATAAAAGTGTACGAGGTTTAATATTGTTCTTATGGGGAAAAATCCAAGGTCATTTCTCTACAGATCTCTCTTAACTCAATATGGTGTCTTAAAGAGACATAAGCCCGAGTGTTACTGATAGCCCAGGATCTAAGTGTAACACCAATTGGAATATTTTACAAACCTTACAACAATTTTTACAAAATTTAGTCAAAAGTTGAAATAACTACTTACAGAATGTAGATCTGAAAAGTACAATGTTGATGATATACTTGTAAATATGACTCTTTCATCAGGCTCAGTCACTTGGCCTGAAATCTGATTATCTTGGAACTTAAAATTCTTGATTAGTGGAGATGTCAACTTAGGGACATCAGTAATAGGTGAGTAATAGGGACATCAATGGCAGCAATGTTGACACATGTAAGTAAAATAAAATGAACAGTACATCCACAGGGACTCTATTCAGATTCAGGAATCTTTTGGTTTACTTGATATCTTTTGAAGCTCGAGGATGATCAATTGGAAATCCAACACAACTGGAAAATCTATTTATAGATACCACACTCTAACAAATCTATATTTTCTTGCACTCTATTTCCTTCTAATATTCAATCCCTCTTTCTGTCAATGAAATCTTGTACATAAATTTTCTCATTACACTATTTAATTGACAAGGTCAAATCTCTAACATTCATAGACATTCTACAGACAAACCAGACAGTGTACAAATTGAGTGAGAGCACCAAATACATGACCAGACTAAGAATTCTATAGTCAAACCTTACTGCCTTCATTCTCGCGCACAATTAATTCAATCAATAAATGTGTATCCTTTAAGTTTTTTTATTAGTAGTGATGGATAGTAAACTTACAGAAAAGGTTTTTCTATTAGCTCATAGCAGTGGCACATCCACAATTTGAGTTTGAGAGGCCCAAAACTCACTTACTCATATTTCATGGGAAGTTATCAATCTTATCTTACTTAACACGTTCATGACAATGTTTACCCCATCGGGTACTAGCAATCTTTTACAATTAACATTGTGTACCCAATCGGATACCGTTGCTATGCATTTCCTTATTGTGATTGTATCGGTTACCTGTCTTGGGGGTTTGTTAAATTTGATACCGCGCTTCAATAAATACCTCAGACTATCGTTTACCCGTCGGGCGCACAACTACTTTTAATTTCTTAGGTAAATTAGTATTTTAGGTATCCCTTGGGGTACACGGAAAAACAATAAAAAACAGATTGAAGTTTTTTGGTGCAAAATTTTGAAGCCTTTATACGTTTATGGTTATACTTAGACGTTTGACGTAAAAAACATTACGTCTTTGTCATTATTATTTTAAAATTCAACAGCATATAAAAAAGTGCGGAAATTAGCTGTCATTGTGAACGTGTTAATATTGAATACAGAACAATACAGAACATTTTGAAATGTGAACCAAAACTTAGGTAATAATATGAACTGCCAAATGCTGTGCAAGAACAAAAGAAACGTTTCTTTTACAATTGCTTTTTCACCTACTTCATAAATTTCATGGAGTTAAGTCTCTATCAACTATGTTGCGATGGTAACGGGATTTAAAATACATACTTATTGCCTCTAATATTAAGGAATAACACCGACAAGGGTACTAGTAGTTATAAAAATTCACTTTATAGATGCGAGGTAATATCAATCACGATGTAATGATTCTGCCACATTTAAACAATGTCTTTTATTTGTACTAATTTCTATGATGTTCACAAACATGTTTAATGTGGAAAGAAAGAGCGTTCTAATTGGAAGTCCCATTATTGCCTGAGCTGGTATGATATGTTTTTGTTCCTGGCTTCTCATGCTCATGACTTGTGCTTAGTGACTTGCATCATGTGCAGTGACAACGCCTGGGTTTCATTTTCTGTCTGGACTACAAACATTTTTCAGATATGTTTAATATTTTTTTTCTGGTTTTTTTCCTTTTCTTTCTTTTTTTAGAGTCAGTCCATTGCTGCAAGTTTTAACTTTTTTGAACTAATCATTTCCTCATCTGACGAAAATTTATTTAAATCCTCGAAACGTTGTGTTATACATTTTGAAACATGTAACGATGACAAATTTCCAAAATCCTATTATGCTTTTAACCTTCCATTGTCAATAACAAACTTTACACAAAGAAAAGCTAATAAACTAACATAGTCTTCTATAAAAATGTTTTTTTGATACTAAACACACTTAGATCATGACTCCCAATACTCTGAAGAGCCTCTTTCGGTAAAGGTTTTAGTTGAGTTATTGTGTTTTTTATAATGTAATTTCTAGGCCCAAATTGAGACTCTATGACCAGTGTGTGCATGAAAGGTTATACCGGAAATCATGCTGTGTCGTGTCCAATAATTAAGAAGTCTAGCAAAACACCGGAATATTGTATTTCATCAAGAAGTTTTGAATAAGAAGAAAATTAAATTGACAATGACCCTTCACATTACTAAATTTCACACCACCTTGGTACCTACATCTGTTATTTACTACAAACCAAAATACATCACAACTCTATCACTATCGCTTGAGCTTGACCGATAACAGCACTATTGTAATCTGTTGTCGGTCCGACAGAAATCCATAGTCCACTGTTGTCTTAATCGTCTTCAACAACCTGTTTATTTGTCCAAACGATTCTATTTTGAGAATATTAACAAAATTCTAGACATTATCGTTGTTTAATATGTATAGTCATACTGCAATACGCACTCTGTACACAATGTTTAAGACCTTCACTACAACATGAAACAGGGAACTGATAGCCAGAACAGTAGCTAGATGTGTCGACCACAATAAATGTGTTAATATTCCACATTTACAATCAACTGACATGATCTACTTGCCATGTAACCTTCCGATTCATGTGAACACAATAAATTGCTATCGAAATACCTTGTTAGAAAAAACAACATGTATCGAGACATTATAAATTGAGTTTTGGTACAATCACTTGGTTTTATGTGATATCAAGCTTTGTAGTAATGTCAGCTGTTCATTTACCTCAAAACAATATCCTATATGAACAGTCCTTAAATAACGCTTCAATAACAGTGTGTCCTACATTTTATATATACATAAAATCATAACGCGTCAGTTATGGACCTGTAATGATTAAATTATAAACAAGAATTACCAAAAAGAATATACAATAATTGTATTTTTGCCTTATTTAATTCGCTCTTACTGAAGCTACAAAGTTTTGTATTAATTTTCGATTTTTATAAAAAATGTGTTATAACTGATATAGTATTCACTAGTAATCTGACTGACGGGAGCGGTTGTCTTCGAAGTTCATCCACCACACAATCCGTAAATTGTGAAAGCTGCTAAAAAGCACACTCTTCTTGTTTTGTGTTTACAAGATCATTCAGCTGAAAAAGGACTTAGCAGCGACTAACTTACCTTAGTCATCCAGTTCTTCTTCGTCGAAGGACAGCAACTTGGAGTTGGTTGGTTGAGTTTTCGCTTTCTTCTTCTTCGGCTTCTCGTCCTGATTTGCCTCTCGTTTCTTCGGTGCCTTGAAGACAATCCGACTGTTAAGATTTGCTGGTTGATTTGCTTCCTCTGAAACAAGATTTATGTCTTCTGATTATGACATCATGGTTATCATTTAATTAATTTACTAACATTTGATTTTGTGTAACATTTTACGAACAATAATTCACTACAGTTTAAGACACAGTTAAGTATTTCATTTTTCATATTGTTATATTTATTTAGAAAGTTTTCTTGTGATATTTTTTTGTAATTTATTGAATATCAAACAAACAAATTTATGATTTTTTAATTTGCTGTATTATTGTTTTATAATTCCAATAAGTGTACTGAGTGTACTGTCTAATGAAGAATAAAATTATTATGCTTAAGAGATGATTCAGATTACAATTAATTAGTATTCATTTTTAACTAACCAATTAAATCATGATCAATAAGATACGTAAATAAACTGTTACAAAAGTTCATAACTTTAGCACTTTGGAAAAGGTACTAGTGTAATCAATCTGACAAATCAGAAGTCTGAAGCAGGTGATAAGATGCTGATCGAGCTCTATACGACTATTAAACAAATTTTAATCACAGACAAGGCGTACTTTTGTTTGTTCGTATTTGAATGTAGCTTTATGAGTATTGATAATCATGTTACTGTATGAAAGAAGTTGGGGTGTTTTATTGTTGTTTACAGAGTTATCAAAAAGAGCGCCTGTCAAGACTTGTATTCAGTAGTGGAAAAACTTTTTTTCAGAATATAAAAGGCATGGGGTTTTTTTAAAATGTTATGGTACCAAATATATCGGTAACTGATAAGATTTTATTCCAGCGACTGATCACTTATTCAGCAATCATTGCGCAATTTTAAACGTTTGTTGTAAATACAGTCACTGCTAGTTGACAAGTTGAAAACATAAGCTGATTAGTATCGCAGACTCTTATCGCATATTGGTGCCATTGGATTGCATAATTAATTTAAATTAAAATATCAATTACTTTTTAAAAGGCCGGAAAATGTATATTCCCATAAAACGGAACACGCGACGTGACTATTCCACTCAACCGCTCAAAAGGAAAAGAAAGAAGCAGAGCAAAGTGAACGAAAGAGACATGGGCGAAACCATTATTGGGAGTGGAAAGTAGGAAAACGACAAGCTTACTCCCCTCCGTGCCGAGAATGAGCATGGCCCAAAACTTCGCTGCAGCTTGCGTCATAGAAAGAAGCAGGGCCGCTTCAGGAAGCAGGGTTAGTCGCAGCGCTTCCCGCTAGGCAGCGCTGCAGTGGCGGGAGCGGGAAATCAAGTGTTGTTAGGTTGTCAGCCTACCGGCCGGCAATAATAATATAATTCAGACGATGACGAGGGGGGGCGGGGGAAAATCATAATAACGATAACAAACTCGCACACTCAATATAATCTGCTGCTTCATCATAAATACATAGCTAAGTCATGATAACATTTTATTGTTATGATTATTATAAATATGTTAATATTTACAATAATTGTAATCATACATTTTGTTAACCCGCAGCTTTATACGTCGTAGCTGTGAAGTAGCTTAACAGAAATTGGGGGCAAAAGAGACAATTCAGTTGAAAAAAGACCTTTTAACAGAGAAATAATGAAAGTATGTATTGTTACCATAAAGAGCAGTATAGTACAGACAAATTCAAATATCAAAATGTATAATCAGTACAGGTTTTCATGAAATCCAATCCTCATCAGAGACAATGATAACTAATATGGCGAACAACTGTCTTTTTAGTGAACACTGAGCAAAAGTTAAAACTATTTTTAGTAAACCAGAGTACATTATATCCTTCTTCAATAAATTATTTTGTACGATTCGGAATATTGAATAATGGCGTCATGAAATCAAGATAATCAGGAATGCTTCACTGGTGACTTCCAAGCATCAACTTTCATTCCTTCTCTCTAAAATAAGTTATGCGATTAATTTCGAAGTTGTTTCAATGCCAACAGTCATTTTCTTTAAGTAATTGAAATTCTCATGTAATGTTTTGATAAATACTTTCCAGCCTATCAATCACAATTGTAGATGAACAGATACAGGTATTTTCTATAAACTATGTAGAAGTTTAACCTAATGAGAAAGCGATAAGCGAATGTGAACTGTTCTAGGACATATCCACGCAACGGAAATTACGGTTATAGTTGCAAGTGAAATTATTTCTTGCCGCAGAAGATGAAAAATCTTGTTGCAGAAAAGTATACATCTTAAGTTTTTTTTTTTTTTTTCACAAATAACACAATAATTTACCTAATGAAACCTAATTAGGCTACAAAAAAGCTCTAAAAGCACAGTTAGGGAATATTTTGTGTAACACATTGTGTATCCTTTGTAACACATATCTATCTGAACTCTAAAGTATATGGCTGTGAATAATCAGAAACAAAGTGGAATGTAGAGCATTATCATTTAAATTGTAATATTCTGCTATTCTTGTTAAATGTGAATTGAAATAAGTATTGGACTAAAGTTAGTGAATCCTTTTATTGGATGTGTACACATATACATTTATTTTATTTTCTTAAACTTGGAAAAATGTTATGTAGTTTAGTTATGTAAGGTGTTCGTTTTACCTCACTACACGATTCGTCAGACTAGTATATGAATTCCTGATGCAATCGTATAAAATAACCAACTTTGAAGAAACTACGATACAAATTTGTTGTTACTTTGAGTACATGGGATATAAAAAAATAATTCTTACAGATTTCTTTTACATACTAAAATATTAAACATGTTTGCAATTCATCTTTTAGTGTGCGTATCAAAAACAACTAAACAAATTTTGGACGAAACGTTTACATTAATGAATATGTCCATGAATTTGTCAGCGTGTTCTGATGTGAAAGTGTATGTGATGATGATGGATGTATAAAATTATCTGCTATAATATATATATATATATATATATATATATATATATATATATATATATATATATATTCTTTTCTCGTACACACAGTTGTTTTATATGTATAGAAAACTATCTCTACTATTATAAAAGATTGTGAGAATTCCGTACCAAAATACCACTCCTCCCACACGAAGTCTTGTGGTTGCTAAAAATACTTTTAGTACGTAAACTTGTTTCTCTTATAAACTATTGCGAGGAGAATAAAGTACTTACTTTGGTACCAAGATTCACAACAATTCCATGTGCTAGTGACAGTCAAACAGGAGCCAACCTACGTATGGTACGAGAGCATTGTGAAGTTAAAGGCTTATAGGAAAACGCTATAGAAAAAGTAATTAACAGTTCAAAAATGAGATAATCTTGCGAAGTAGAGTTATAAGCGAAAGAAAGAAAGAATGGAAATTTTCTGAAAAGTAGTGGGTAATACGTGTGATTTATCGATTCAGAATCACAGAGAATATACAGAATTTTCATTGATAATTAGTCATCGTTATTACAAATGTATAAGAAACTTTTAATATTATAATGATGCCGGTCATTCCTCTATACTGAAGCAAAAAATTATTTTCAATGTAATACTAATGTAGTGACATAATTAGTGCTTAGCTTGTCAAAACGACGAGGAACACATACACTTGGCCCGCATGTGTTGTTCATGTAGTGTCCGTATCTGACAACACTTGATAATTAATTGATTCTATCACATTTTTCCAACGCTCGTTATTATTCACCATACCATGTGGTTACGGTGGTTCTCATTTATTATTTCACCCCAGAAAGAGTCACGTAACTGTTCTGAATTGTGGGGAAAAAGTGAGTTGTACGCATGTAAAACATTGTGTACCTGAATAGCAACATTGATTTTATGTTTGACAACATTGTGTCTCGAATACACGTACATAAAAGTAAATGAAAATACAAGACACATCGCTTCGTGAGTCGAAACGGTTATTTTTACCAGAATGTGGGTACTCTACAAAACGTGCAAGCAACGAATCGACATTTAACTATACGTGTAAGACATTGCGGATAGCGTGCATAGGGTCATGAAATCGTCTTGAAACGGCTTAATAATTTTGGAGAGGTTTACCTTATAAAAGAGAAATTGTGTGTATGATCACAACCACAAAACCATCGCTGTGTTATTGAGCCTTCCCAGAGGAGTCGCATATAAATCTTAAATGGAACCATAATTCTAGTGTATATTTTAAGTGCATTTTAAATAACTTAATAAGATATCTACAAACATATTAAAATATAAAACTTAAACAATCTGAAAAATATCTGTTATTGAATGTTTATTCCAAAGAGTAAACATTTTAGACTTAAAGATTTTATAATAGACTTAAATACAAATTTAAGAAGAATTCCAAACACATGTCGAATGTAAAGAATGGAGGTTCCCACTATTGGTTTTTAAAGGGTGGACGGATGAAACTCTTGAGGGAAAAATAACTTTTCAAACAATTCCCACTTTTAACACACCATTTTTTAACACTATAAACCCCTAAATATTCATTTGTTTACGAAATTTAGAATTCCTAGTATAAAAACAATAGAATTTTAAGGTTTGTTCAAGAATGAATTTGACATTTAAGCGTGCTTCGAATCATATAGTGTTTTACATGCGTCATGTTATATACGCCTTTTGACAAAGTATATAAATTATTAGTTGTGATACCTATTATCCTAAGCAATCGTAAAATAAAATGGAAGATAACGAAACACCTGAGATCTTTATCCTGACTACTAAGATTGACACGATTTATAGTATGACACGCTTAGTTGATTTCAGTGTGTCATCATTGAGCGTCAAAAATACTTTTACTCCGCTTGATGAATGTCTGTTATTATAAGGAAAACTTAACTAAAACTAATTGGGTTTATTTAAATTTGTTACATAATAACACAACATAGACAAGTTTACGTAACATAAATAGCTGCTATTTATTTGTATTGAAATAATGACAAAGTGTGATATTAACGCACTGAAAAACTGAAATTGTACGCCAGCTGATTTTTCAGATTGATGTTATGAGGTAACGAAAGAATGGGCCAACTTAGGCATCAAAACCGCTGTCTCATGTGAAATTGATATAAGTTTCTATCAAATTGATCTATCGTGAAATACTTTATTAGTTAAAAAAATCAGCCATTTTTAAATATATTACTTAGAAAAATAAAATATATGTAGTGGCTACAATATAAGCGTGCAACAAACTTTTTCAGATGACCCCGTGTACACAGAGGATACACCTCATCAAAAAATCCATACAACTCTTGATTATGAAACCTTCTGAGTCTATTGAAACCTGGTATAGGCTATTCTGTAAGAACGATCTTTCTACATTGTGACCATACTCCATCAAGCCCCACAACTGGATTTGTCAAGTCAAAATAAGAAAGAATTGTAATACAAAGTATAGTCCTATCTTGCTTAGTCTACCGTCTGTTTGTTAGGGGGTTTTAGGGGGAAACTTTATATTTTAATTAGATCAAGGTATAAATTAGTGCAAGCTTGCGCAAAATGCTTAGTCTAATTAAAAATGCTGTTTTGATAAAAAAAGGTTTAAAAAATATAACATGTTTGAAAATGTCGTCTATACAATATGTTCAAACTTTAATAACTCATACACGGGAGGTTTTATGGAAAACTGTATAATGGTAAAATATGCGTTATTTTCAGATAAACATTTTGATGCCAAATTTATTTCGTTACGACATATAACAAAGGAATGGTAAAGCTTTGCTGAGCGCCACCCCTCACCTGAAATGCAGTAGTCGAATTATTAATATGTTTTATCTGCTGGTTTATAGGCTAATTAACAATTAATGATTAATTATCAGCAGATCAAAAAAATTAACAGATGATATAACTAGCTCACTGCTGTTTTGTACAATTGTACACAATGTTTCCATGCATTACTGTATATGTTGTTTTGACGAGTTGATCTTCAAATGTTGTTTGTGTATCTTAAGCAGGTACCGCTTTTTAAACATACAATTAATTGGTTTGAATCAACGGTTATTATATTTTTATATTACTAAAAATAGGCTAGTTTACTAAATACAATCAGTTTAGTTATACTTTTATTGCTGAAAGTATTGGCTGTACAGTATAGAAAATAATCTCATACAGTAAGAAAACCAACAATAAAATTGTATAAAGTCATGGTATTAATTGTATTTTTAATATATGGTATTAGACCACAAAGACAAAATTTAAAAATCAAGTCGGGAAAATAACATGTACTGGATCCAAACAAATTGTATAACGAGTGTACTAAATGACTAAAATGATCAGGTAATTTCAGCTGATTATTAATCAGCTGTCTGTCAGCCTACATTAATAGCTCAATTAGTATATTTTAAATGAGGGATGTCTCCATTAAATTCTTTGGCTACCCGATTATTATGTGTTGTAGAAATATAAACTTCGTATCAGAATGATCATCTTAGAGTAACCCATACTTCTTTAATCTTATACATTTTTCATGAACTCTGCCGATTTTGAGTTATTATAGTATGGACATTTTGTATGGCCGCCATTTTGAAATATAATATATGTTTCTTAATTTTTTCAAAACGAGTATACACATTTTGCAAAGTTTGAACTTTATTCAATTTAATTATATCAATTTCGTACTAAAAAGCACATACAAATAATTGTAAACTGCGCAAGATAGCACTTCTTTATATGAAACTTAATATCCTTCTTACTTTTACCTGAGAAATAAAATGATGAAGTTTGGAGTAATTTATGGACATCTTTATAGACAATCATAGAATACTAGAGCCAATGCTGCGGTAATAGTAAAACTGTACATCCATAAAAAGGACATTTACTAGCAACTCAACGTTAACGATTCGGATCGTTATTTGTCTAGCGTTAATTTCGTACTGAAAATGTGACGTTGCGGTTAAACTGTGTTTTTAGTGACGTTGCGGTCAAACTGTGTTTTAGTGACGTTGCGGTTAAACTGTGTTTTAGTGACGTTGCGGTCAAACTGTGTTTTATACAAACAAGTACGATTTTCTTATAATTGTCACTATTGTAAGACAATAACTGTTCATTGATCGTGGACGCTCCCCTATCAAAAATTTGCGGGAATCCTTTTTGGTCTTTATGTTGTATGCATTCTACGCCCGGGCCATGATATCTGCTTAGTAAATAGAGATGTATAATACCAAACTTTATACAACAATATGTATTGTTGTTATTCAATATTCAATCTATAACTGAAAGAAAATATATAAAGAACATAAATCAGCAGAATCCATATGGATATAGTACATAAAACATCATATAAATATGCAGAGTCGTAATTTTTTATTAGGTGGATGAACAATGCGGAACGTCCCGTATCGCTATCACCAAGACGTCGATACTTGTAGTGATCGAATACCATATTTTGGACTGTCTGATATCGAGATTCCCTTTATCCTTAGATCTATTACACTATATGACATACCATATAGTCTTCGTATTATCAATATTATCAATACTTATGGAAATCCAACACATTACGAGGTATGATAATGTACCACTTGGGAAATACCTCTACAATCTCTCAGAAAATTGCCAAAAAAGGATTCACAGGTATGTACGAAATTCTAATATATATATATATATATTTGTGTGTGTGTGTGTTTGTGTGTGTGTGTGTGTGTATGTGTGTGTGTGTGTGTGTGTGTGTGTGTGTGTGTGTGTGTGTGTGTGTGTGTGTGTGTGTGTGTGTGTGTGTGTGTGTCGGCTTAGGTTATTGCAAAAGCCGTCAAGCACTACACAACACCAGTGACCGAAAGAGGTTAACACTTCGAATATTTGTTACCATTATATGTTCCTTAAGCCTTTCGAAAACTAGTACCCACCTCTTTCTTCACGTAGAAACATTAAGTTAATTATCCACCAACATTAATTAAGAAAGCATCAAAATTCGGCGTCAACCACGCCACTGTAATACTTAAAACAGAACAGTTGTATGTCGAAAAATCAAATACCCACCCGAACCACTACACAATAGTGCTCCACCACGTGACGCATAGACAACGTCATGTATATTAAGTGCGAACTGACCACTGAACTATTATGCTTGTTTCTCCAAATCAGTGGTACTGGGAAACGTAATCAAGGTTTTGGTTGCATCTAACTAAATCCACACAAATTTCGAAGCAATGATTAAAGAGCCAAAAAATACCCACGAACCCCGCCCCCACCCCATAAATACCCCTCATATCCCATCACATCTCCTGGAGAGAAACAATATCGGTCACAAGCGTGTACCCTGCGGCACGCCAAACACTAGTAGATGGCCTGCAGGCAGCAGGTAGTAGCAGGCCACGCGCCACTGTTAGGGTAATGAGTGTGTGCACGTGTGAGCTTCATTAGGCCAATAAATAACAGCAAGGACGCGGGCACAGGACAGGTGATGATGTGACTTCCCGCTAGTCCACTAGGCTGGTCCTAGCATGCATGACCTTTCTTGTCGGGTCGGCCGTGCAGCGCTGCCGCCGCGCTCACCTTACCATCTCATTCTCCTTCCACTATAATTGGGTTAAAAGGCATTGTGAAGGTCTACTATTTATAGCTATATTAAACTGGTACTAGGCCTTCTATAAAATCTTGAAGAAGGCGGTTAAGTGTTATAAACTGATTTAAGTGAATAAAACGATACCGTTGTATAAAATGTGCGCTTCACCAATATCTGACAGAAGAATTTAAAATCTAAATAATTGCTGGAAAAAATCACCCAGGCAAATAAGACAGAAACCTATACCGGTGAAAATTGCAAACAAGAGTTCCAAACAAATAGGCCATATCAACTGTTAATCATTTCCATGACATCTCACTGGTGTACAGGTGAAATTTGCTGGAAAACAAGAGTTCCGAGCAAATGGGCCATGTCAACAATTAATCATTTCCACGGCATCTCTACTGGTTACAGGTGGAATTTGCTAGAAAACAAGAGTTCCAACAAACAGTCCATATCAACAATTAATCATTTCCATGGCATCTCTACTGGATACAGGTGAAATTTGCTAGAAAACAAGAGTTCCAACAAACAGTCTATATCAACTGTTAATCATTTCCATGACATCTCCACTGGCATACAGTTGCTAATTGTTGGAAAACAAGAGTATCAAACAATGAGACAATTGTGAAAACTATTCTGAATATCCCGCTGAGATCTATTCAGACGTACGAAATTGAGGACTGGTGGGTGGATACTTACGCTTAGTGGAGAACAGGAGGGGAGTAAATGCTGTAATATTGGCAACAACCTATTCCCGTTTCTTAGCAACGAATATTTCATGATATTACAGTTATATTATGGATGAATATAAGACCACGAAAATATAATTCTACCCAATAATTCACAAATTGTGAATACATTTCAATGCATTGAGATGACATTGTTACAGATAAATAGACGAACTTCTTTATAAATTAAAACAGGAGATTGATTACCCATTATTTTTCATTAAAAATTGGTAATGTATTAATTACTCTCTAACTAATATTATCATTGAAAAGCTATTTGCAGTAACGAACTTCTTATATTTAATTACAGTAATATTAGATAAGTTAATTGCTACAATAATACTCTACAATCCTGTCTGCATTAGGCGTACCAACCGTTTTAAAATAAGTGAGCACTTTTAGAGGATTTTGACAGTAAATGACTACATTTCCCCTATTTTGTTTCTTTTGAGATCCTGCCAGTCCCTTTGATCTCTTCTACCACTTGTGAGTTGAATTAATGCGTAATAAATACCACTAACTGATCATACTAGGCCATAATTTTATTTCTGATTATGACAGGAACGGTTATAGTTATGTGGTTATGTGTGAATTTAGATATTTGAAAGTCCTAACCAGGTCTTAGCTTGTGCCAATGGATTAAACTGAGTTTTTTTCTGCTGGCACATGCATTAAACTTATATGTACATTGCTAGTTATCAATTATGTTTCTAACATATATTTGTTTTCAAGTTGATTCGACCAAATTAAATAAATTGGAAGATGAAAACTACGGAGTTAAAGATGAGTAGTGAAAAAATATTTGTTTAGGCGGGTTTATGAATTCTCGTCACCTAATAGCAAACAGAACAGAAAAATAAATTAGACAGACATGAAGAACAATCAGTCAAACAAATACAATGCAAACCTAGACGTCTCACTCAGATTAATAACCAGGACTAGCCAACAGATTTTGCTAGTGTTGCGCTAGGTCTCGTCAATGATCCGTACTAGACCAGGCCGTCGGATCGCGCTGTAAACAATTCCAGTAAGACTTCTGCGAGTCAAACAAAACAAATCAGTAATCTGTATTAACCAATAATACAACGCTCATTTAAATGATAATTAAAAAGTAAAGGACAATAAAAGCACTCAAAGTAGGCACACAAACAGTGATAACAAAAGTAACCGCAACACAACAAATGATCCCTCTTTCCCCCTAGCAAATAAACAAAACCCTTACGGTGCTAAGATCCAATAAATGCTATCCTTAAGAATCTGGTTCAGATACGAGAAAGCCACCATCAATCTTTTTAGTCCATCTTTTTATCCCCAACCTTGAAATCCACAACAATCAACCCAACACTTCTCCTGACGCAGGAGAAAGTGTCCGTTTTGATTTGTAGTTGCATTTTACCAATTAACTAAATTTAAGTTTTAATTTATTTTCTGAATATAAGTTTTACAGCTTTTTGAATTAGTAAATTACAGGTATGGCAATTACGCTACTTTTACCTAAAAACTTGACTATAAACCATGAAAATAGAGAAATTAAAATATGCCATTCTTCAGATGTGGGTAATTTTACGTAAATAGGTCAACAAGAGAATAGTGAAATCTTCTGATACCTCCACTACGACTAAGAGTAGGCAAAAACGTGTGATTCCCTCATTGACTATAAAACTAACAATTCACATCAAGCAATAACCTTCAAAAACAACCAACGAGATCAAACGAAACTAACGACCGAATCGCCCATCTTTAACGACACCCAAAGACCGATACCTCTCGCCTGCATCTTAAATCTCCATAGAAATCCACTAGTGGATAAGGTTAAACCTACCATTCATGTGGCATATCTAATTAAACTTAAATACATTTTGTATTAGTGTTGTATGTGTAAATGTTTGTTGCGTTATCTAGTTGGTTGTGTTAATTTGTTTGACAAAAAGACTGGTATCATATTTGCTGTGTAAACATTCTGAACACTATAAAAGTTCTTACTTATCAAATGTGGGCGTTCCCCAATGATATATGAATTATAATTGCACTTCAAACCATCAACAAACAGTCTATTTCATTCAAAGAATGTTCTCTTGCGGCTTGCGTTAATTGTCAAGTATCTTCCCGACATTTATTGACCTAATTTTTATAATATGACACTTAGGGACGTTACAGTCATTATCAAACAATGATTACGCAAATCGTAGTCGAAGCGGTTGGCCCGGAGATGTAAAAACGCGGCGAATTCCAGTTGATAGACTCGTGATGAAGCGATGGCAAGAGATTCTGGAACTGCATTCCACTGCCTATGGATTACGTTGATTACGTGTCGGCTGCTGTGGCGGCCATCTTGACTTTTGTCTCATACGAATAATGTTAAACCTTATGCACTTTTAAGAGCTTAGTTTTGGTCGAAGAATTATGAAAGATGTCTCGTATTAAGTATATGGTTAATATGCATCCAAAAGCTTTTATTATATTCGATATTTTTGTTATTTACACACAAAATCTAAAACCCTTTTTACTTCATCGTGAACATATTTTAAGAACATTTACTTCATTAAAAGAGTAATAAACAAGCAAACTTTTATAACAAAAACTTGTAGATAATGCAATTCTAAAGAGAATGATGAAAAATAGGCCCACAATAAACAAACTCAAAGTTTAAAAAATGAATGTTTAATTAAAACAACACATATGAAAAATAAGATAGAAAATGCAATATATGTTTATTAAATGAACGTTCTTCGTAAAAAAAACAGTTCAACATGTTCTTCAATCAAGTAAAAGTGTAGCTCGCTAAGAAAGCGTTTCCGGACACATTTTTATATGAACTTTTTCATTATTTTCATGAGAGGAAACCACCTGAGAAGTTTGTCGGGCTATTCGTGGGACACCCTGTATACAAGTAGATAAGTAGTAACTAATTATAGATAAGTACAGAGAGATAGGTATAGATAATGTGCAGTATTTGGGAAAGTTATTCAAAAGGGCTACGAATTTAACATAAAAAGATATTTTCCAACCCAAAACTGATCGCACTATTTGAAATAAAGGTACGTTGGCACCGACGCGCCACTTTCGAGCTGTGAGAGTTCTCTTAAATAGTTACTTACTCAGTTTCAAATGAGCGTTTATGGAAACTAACCACGCTCTCAGGGTTGCCAACCTCTCAGGCACTGACACTAAATTACCACCGCTGAGCGGATGACCGCCTCGATGGTGATTCTTGTTTAAAATGATTTATTGTTGTGTAGTTTAATATGGAGCGATAAACATATTCCTGCTAACCTTTCCTCTTTGAGGAAATGTGGATTTTGAAATTCCAGGAGTTTTTTTAAGTAGTATCAAGAATATGTAGTATGAGGTTTAGTCTTCCTCATGCATATAATGCCAACAAATATGTACTGACCCCCTATTAATTTTCCTAACAATGTGAAAACAGATTAAACATTTTCGCAATCCTCCAACCAATAAACCACGATTTTAAAAATATATTTATGTTTCCAAAATGAACTAATAAAAACACTTGTGGATTTGTTGACGAATTATATTAAGGAATTTATTGATGAAATAAAGTATATTAAGATGTAAAACAGGATTTAATTTGGAATTAGGAAATTCAAAAAAGTTCAAGAGCTAAAAATTAAAAATTTAAATAAAAACGTTAACTTCTTCAGGAAACAATATACGAGTACAACATCCACATGAAATTAATATCCAGTGGTAATACATTTGTCCTGAATATAATTAATACAAAACCAAAGAAAATTACTTAAAATTATAGTAGTTGTTCAAATATAAAGGAGAAACTTGTCTTGAAATGTAACATGGAAACACTGGAAAATTACATTTGCTAAATTAATTATTCATCATCAGATTCAGTTGTGATAGCTTAAATCTAAATTTGATAAACGTTTTTCAAAATAGGTTACTTGCAGATGTTACTGACTTTGTATGGATTATCAAAATAAAAAATAATTTTATACAAAGTGGTGATACGTGGAAAGGAGAAATTTGTCTCACCAAAGAAGGTTTCTTCGATCATAGTTAATGTGTTGACGCGTCAAAAGAGTTGATCTGTCTGATAAAGTCTGTGATCAGGCTGTACGTTGTGATTTATTTAGAACTTATAAATACTTTTAAAGCGAAAATTATATGCGAATGAGATTTTAATAAATAAAGAAATTGACACAATATCTTCCATCAAGATTAGGATGAGAGATGAAACAGAAAATGGGTTTTCAATTAATTAGCTTCTACAATGTATTTGCAAGCGAAATCACAGGGAGTTCGCATTTGCTGGCGAAATCACTGTTTGGCTACACTGCATTACACACTATGAAGGGAATGGAATTAGAACATATTAATTAAATGCAGATGTCTTAAATATTTATGTTAATTTCAGTTTTCAGGCGTAATGAAATGGACGGCAATAATTAACAACAATTTAGAATGTTAATGATTAACTGATACAACTAAGATAGTGACAGGATATATCGGAGAACGTCATAAATTGTTATTGTATGGAAGAATGAATTATTTTCTAAAATAGGGAGGGAGATAATTAAAGAATACATTTAAGAATAGCACAAAACCTGTAAACTTAGTGATTGTGAACTTAGTAATAGTGTAATGCAATATTACACTTTGGTAATAGTGTGCACTTTCAACTTCTTTCTCTGTTTCTTTTGTCTATCAGACAATAAGCATAATGAAACATGACTGTGACCACGTCACAATACTACTCTGTCAAGCATGCGCAGGCGGGGGCGCGCGTGCCACGCACAGAATCTGCCAAGCACGCAACACATACACAAGTATTACTGGCCTCTCCATTCCAAATAGAAGATGTTTTATTGTTCTGTAATAACTACGCGATAATGTTATGTTTTTGTGTAAACTGGCCACAGTTTCATACCACAATAACATAATTATTGTAGAAAACTCAGAAACTCCTGAATATGACTAAACTCTTTAAAATGACAGATTTGAAAAAAATAGTTAGATTAAAATACCATATTTATTAGAATCGACCTCCTTGCAATTATGTATTTACAGAGTTATGTACACAGAGAGCTTACATTTTCCAGCAATTGGAAACCAAAATCGAAGCCTTTAATGATCCAAAAGCAAAGTTCCAAACTGCTTGTGTGGGTGTAGAAAAATTTAAACGCTTTCATGGACAAACACACTAACGAGAGCATCATAAAGTACACGATCTAAACCTCAAAAGCAATAACACTATGTATTGCAGTTTACATGAAAGGAGGCTCGTTAACACTGTCGAGACTAAAAGGTATATTGAAGTATACAAAGAAATACATGAGAACGGCCGGGATTAAGGTTGCTAACTGCGCAGCGTACATGTTTGTTAAACACGAGAAAAAACAACCTCCTACATTACAAAATTTACCCTCATCTGTGGTGTCGTACGACACTTCAAAGTATAAACGTGAATAAGTAAGTAGCCTACTTACTAGTAAAGACTATGATTCTCTAGTGACCTGTTCATTGTGCCACATCGCGCTTGTAGTCTATGAGCTGAGGGACAATTTGCACTGTACAAGTTCATAACCTGGTTTTTGTTGCCACTTCGTGCTTTTAGTGTAGGAACTGAGGGACAATTTGCACTGTACGAGTGCATAAACTGGTTGTTGTTGCCACATCGCGCTTGTAGTCTAGGAGATGAGGGAAGATTTGCACCGTACAAGTGCATAACCTGGTTTTGTTATGATCAAACGAGGAAATTGTTCTAAGAAAGAAATCGATCGTCAGCCACGGTAGTTTTGGTGGAGGTCGAAATGAGAGGTAATCGCAAGGGGTAAAAATACGAAACAATATATTTTTAATTACTTTTTTTATAGCTTGATATTCAGATATAATATAATAGTTATATCACAGTGAGACAAGTAGATAAAGAGACTGGAAATGTCTGTATTCAGCGATTTAAAATAAGCAACAAATGGTGGAATAATAATGAAATAATAAGAAATGAATTTTTAATTTAATTTGCTATGAAGCAGATTAAGAATAATTTCTTTAACATTTAACTGTAAGAAATCCGTTTTTTGGCGTCTCGAAAACCACCTATGTGTTGAATAAATAAATAGGAGTAATTAATATCGAGTTACGAACCATATCCTGATCTTTTTATGTGTAAAGATGTGTTTGGGGGAGAGCCAGTCGGCCGGCCGATACCACATTTTTATTATTTTTTTCAGATTGGTTCCATTTTTAATCATAGCAGCATTAAATTAGTATTACAGATTTTGTTTTTGGAACTGTTTCAGGAGAGAGATATTTAGATTTAGGAATTCAAATAATTGGCTGTCTAATGAGATGGTCAATAAATAAGGAAACAGCAAAATAAAAAAAAGGATAAACACTGCAGCGTTCAACAAGAATTCGGCAATAAATTACGTGAGCCTATAGTGTCCTATCTCGACAGTAGAGCTTGCGATCTATTTGTAATGTTTATGTTTATTTTCCCCCGTGGATATGAAATGGTAACACCGACAAATGCAGAGATGAATCGAGCAAATCAATTAGCTACTTGCACGGATAAATACATTAATAATGTTTTTACCAAACCTCCCATTTCAAACTTTAATATCACATCAGTCACGTTCACATAATAACTTTTTGCGGTACTGTGTTAAACCGTAGTTATAGCCTGACGTCTGACAAGATATAAATAAGAAAACAATCGAACTAGGCATTGATTGGCCCACAAAGAGCATGATCTTGTAAGCATAATTTCAATTCAGTCATTGTTTTGTGAAGAAATAAAACCTTGCCTGTAGTTTTTTGAACACCATAAAGATTGATCTAAGTTATCAAGTTATCTATAGTCCTTCCAGCTCAATTAGAAGTAGGTAGATTTTGTAACAGCTGAAATATTAACATGGTTTATGTTTTAATACGGGATAGTAAGTACGAGTAAATTTGTACAAACACACCCCAAACTTTGAACGGCCTCCATATTGCAAGGAAACGGTTGGTGTACTAAGCAGGATTAAAGTTAGCAGAGGTATTTATAAGACCTAATTTGGTACCAAGTTTGAACTTGTTTCGGCATTTCTTTGCCAGTTCTTGGTGGTCGAAAATTTCTTCCGGGATTTACATGTAATTAATAATTTAAAATTCAGTTCTAGACTTTAAAAAATTGTTTATAACAAAATGTTTAGGAAAAGGCAATAAATAACGGAATACTGATTTTTTCAAATTCGAACGTCGCCATATTGAGAACGAAATTGCGTACCTAGTGATCGCGGCAAATTGACTTCTCACAATTGTGCATCATACTCCTGCTGCTGTAAATTAAGTGATTGCATAATATGTTCGACTTCGAATTTTCCTTTTATTCTCTTCTGGCAATTAAATTTAAAAATTTTCGATTACTTAACAATAATTTATTTTTTAATGTAGATCTGGAGGCAGGAATGGTAGTGGAACAAAACAAATCCGACTACAAAAAGGCATACTAGATATGCGCATAATAATTACTTTTACTATTATTACTTTTTTAATTATGATGAGTTAAAGTGAGAAAGTTTAAAATTTAAACCGAAAACTGTGTTTTCTCCATATTCTTGGTTATAACAATTCACATAAAAAAAATGTTTCCTTCACTCGAATACATGGGTGGATACTACCCAATCAATAAAACATTATTTGCCAGGTTTTATAGGTGTATATTTTAATGTGGTAGACGTTTGAAGTGAGATGCTTAGCGTGTGAAAGAGATCGGCGGGACCCGACTCCATCAGGGTTCTTTAGAAAAACATGCAATGGCTTATAAGAATTTCACTTCAGAACGCTATGGTAACTTACAACTCGGCCAACACTAGTAGTATGCCAGAAGTGATTCAGTAGCGATTCAATATCTAAGCAATCTCAACTTTCAAGTTCTAAACACAGTTTTAATCCTGTACTCCAAATAGTGGACTTTCTAATATATACTATGGTATGATTTCCTTGAGTACCATGAATAAATTTCTCTCCTATATTAGTCCCTGATACTAAATTTTTATATTAATGTAACGTTATTATATTAAGAAAGGGAATCAATTTGAAAATGGGACAAGATGTCGTCTCGGAGCCTGTCGTCCCGGAGTTTTGTCCCAAACATATCGTTTCACAAATACAGGGGAGAATCTGACTCGCTACTGAATATTACTTAGTCTTTTTTTTATTTATTGTGACATTGAATAAAAGTAGGTGGTTTATGAGGTGCCAAACACCAATTTTCTCACAATTAAATATTAAACCAATGCTGTAACTCTGCTTCCTCCCTCATATAAAAATCAAAACGACTTGTTTTATTACTCGATCATTCCTAAACCATTTAATTTTACACGCTTGTTTTTAAATTGCATAATAAAAATATTTTCGCACTATTTTTTGGACTAACCACCGACTTTCCGTCAGCCCTAAACCTGACAAAAATTTGTAATTGACTTAAAATAAAGTACTTGGTTCAACCACCCTACCCCCCCCTCACGACCTAAGGAACAAACTAAAATTCGTTATTCTTTTACCAGATTTTTTAGATATATCTTTTTGGCACCTGTAGGCAAAAAACACAACAGATGTACCATTTTGGATGACTTATTACAAGCGTTGTAACAGATTATCCTACAGTTGTGTAAAGAAATAGGCAGGTATTCTCAATCAACAAAAGTAGGCCAAACCCCAAAATGTATCATTAAAAGACGTAACTTAATACAATATCAATATTTACATTGCTTTTGGGAAGCGGACGAAAATATTTAAACGAACATCTTTCCGATCCTTACAAAATTTGTGAAAGAATCTCCGTGTGTTAGAGAGACACCAAATAGAATTGCCCAATATTGCAGCGTGATTGTATGTGGTGAGGCCAACTCCTTCTCTCCCATTTGAAGTATGTCAAAAACCAAAACTTGTTAACAGTAACCCGATGTTTGTGATATTTATACAGTGCTCATGATTTTATAATTATAAATATCCCCCATATTAACTTCAATGATTCAGGGTCCAGCTACCCTCCGCTTAAAAAACATTTAAATCCTTTTACTATACAATATTACAAAATTCGGATTATCGTACTTTTGGAATATCAACAAATAAACAAATCTTAATGTTTTACTCAGAATAACGCTTTGTACTCTTGTACTCTTGCCACTACAGGAGACAGTATAACGGATAACAGTTTTGTCCTCCATCATTTGAAATAGTTAATATTTTACTTTTAAGCTGTTGTATGCTGCAACGCTAATAATTATTATAAGTTGCCTCTTATTGCAACAGTCTGTAACTGTTTGTTTTATAGTTATTGGTACTTAAAATACTGAACTGTTTTTTATATGTGATATTTATATTTTCTATTTCTATTTCTGTGATACATCTATATACTACTTAGAGCTACTTGAAAAGGTCATGAGTTTCAAATTAAAGTATAATATTTTGCTCAAACGTGATTGTAACTGAGGCCACGGTTAAACTTTGTACTGGATTTGCTATTTACAAAAATATAAACCTATTGTCACAAATAAACCCAAATAAGAACACATATTATATAGATTATCAGTACTATGATATATACTTCAGATATTGTGTAGCATACAATAATTTATTGTTATTTCAATTCTATTGAAATTCGGTTGAAAATACTAGGTAAAAAAATAAAACTGTTCTTGGTTCGTTAATGTTTCTAAAGGCAGCATTTTCTGTTGTGTTTCTACGAATGTGCCATGGTCGCCCGTTGTCCGAAATTGCTGTAATAGAATTATTAATGTGAAAAATAATTAGGGATAGCGATTTATTGTTAGCAGTTTAAGTTGATGTCTGAGCAAGCAGCATATTAGACACTAAAACAGTTAGAATTCGTTTAGCTGCACTGCCAATTATTTTTGGAACATTTGGCATGTGTAATATTATTTAAATTGAATACAGGATTTGTTATAAAACTTAAACTAAATGCAACATAGCTACACTCAGAGCATAGCTAGCCAGTCATTAAATGGTAGGTTGTGTTACATCAGTTTAACTCGGTGCATTCAACTTAAGGGAAGAATTGATGGTGTAACAATTGAATAATAACTGATTTGCTAGTAATCAGTATATATACTAATTCAATCATAACGTGAAAGATAATAACACTTTTAGGACTATTTCATTTTTGTCTATTTTTACTGGTAATGCGACCAGTACTCACATCATAGCATGGCAAGGAGTAAGTGTGCTGTCGAGGTAGTAAGTACCATCAGAATGTCCGTACTGTGTCATGGACATGGAAATGAGATTCTAAGTTGTACCGTAATAAACCGTTCCGTGAATTGCTGTGCTGGAACGTAAAGTACAGTTTCGTACCGTGCCGAGACGTGTTGTCAGTCACGTGAAGTGAAGTGCTAAGATGTGGTGTAATGTCCAGTTCCGTGAATTGCTGTTCTAGAACGTAAAGTGCTATTCCTTACCGTGCCGAGACATGTTGTCAGTCACGTTAAGTGAAGTGCTAAGATGTGCCGTAATGTCCCGTACCGTGAATTACTGTTCTAGGACGTGAGGTGCTATTCCGTACCGTGCCGAGACATATTGTCAGTCACGTTAAGTGAAGTGTTAAGATGTGCCGTAATGTCCCGTACCGTGAATTGCTGTGCTACGACGTGCAGTACATTTCCCATTCCGTGTCGAGACATGTTGTCAGTCACGTTAAGTGAAGTGCTAAGATGTGGCGTAATGTCCAGTTCCGTGAATTGCTGTGCTACGACGTGCAGTACATTTCCCATTCCGTGTCGAGACATTTTGGCGGTCACGTTAAGTGAAGTGCTAAGATGTGGCCTTAATGTCCAGTACCGTGAATTGCTGTGCTACGACGTGCAGTACATTTCCCATTCCGTGTCGAGACATGTTGTCAGTCACGTTAAGTGAAGTGCTAAGATGTGCCGTAATGTCCCGTACCGTGAATTGCTGTGCTACGACGTGCAGTACATTTCCCATTCCGTGTCGAGACATGTTGTCAGTCACGTTAAGTGAAGTGTTAAGATGTGCCGTAATGTCCCGTACCGTGAATTGCTGTGCTACGACGTGCAGCACATTTCCCATTCCGTGTCGAGACATTTTGTCAGTCACGTTAAGTGAAGTGCTAAGATGTGGCCGTAATGTCCAGTACCGTGAATTGCTGTGCTACGACGTGCAGTACATTTCCCATTACTTGTCGAGACATGTTGTCAGTCACGTTAAGTGAAGTGCTAAGATGTGCCGTAATGTCCCATACCGTGAATTGCTGTGCTACGACGTGCAGTACATTTCCCATTCCGTGTCGAGACATGTTGTCAGTCACGTTAAGTGAAGTGCTAAGATGTGGCGTAATGTCCAGTTCCGTGAATTGCTGTGCTACGACGTGCAGTACATTTCCCATTCCGTGTCGAGACATTTTGTCAGTCACGTTAAGTGAAGTGCTAAGATGTGGCCTTAATGTCCAGTACCGTGAATTGCTGTGCTACGACGTGCAGTACATTTCCCATTCCGTGTCGAGACATGTTGTCAGTCACGTTAAGTGAAGTGCTAAGATGTGCCGTAATGTCCAGTTCCGTGAATTGCTGTGCTACGACGTGCAGTACATTTCCAATTCCGTGTCGAGACATTTTGGCGGTCACGTTAAGTGAAGTGCTAAGATTGGCCTTAATGTCCAGTACCGTGAATTGCTGTGCTACGACGTGCAGTGCTATTTCCCATTCCGTGTCGAGACATTTTGGCGGTCACGTTAAGTGAAGTGCTAAGATGTGGCCTTAATGTCCAGTTCCGTGAATTGCTGTGCTACGACGTGCAGTACATTTCCCATTCCTTGTCGAGACATGTTGTCAGTCACGTTAAGTGAAGTGCTAAGATGTGGCGTAATGTCCAGTACCATGAAGTATGGTGCTACGACGCGACGTGCAGTACATTTCCCGTTCCGTGTCGAGACATGCTGGCGGTCACGGGAACTGATGTGCTCAGCTGTGCCGTGAAGTGACGGTCTGTCACGTGGAAGCGAAGTGTTATGCACTACATTAGTGTGCTGTCACGTGAATTCCTGTCATAATGTACCGGGATACGTTGAGCCGTGACGTGACTCGCAGTGTCTTTTCGTGTTGTGATGTGACAAGTAATGCTGTGACGTGACGTGAGCAGATAGTAATATGCCGATTCTGGCACACATTTGGAGTCAACAGTAAATCAATATAAATTACTGTTCAAAAAATCATAAATTTAATTTAACTGCAAATCTGTTAACCACACTTTAGGAGTCGCCAGTAAATCAATGTAAAATGCTGTTTAAAGGGCCATAAATAATCCAACAGAAAATTTTTTGTTCAAACCTGTGTATTCCCTAACGTTTTTATGAAATATCTTTTAAAAATCTAAAAAAATAAGCTATTCAAAAACAACTGCTTAACATGTAAAAAAAACTGAAAATTATCGCAAACCAATGAAAAATCTGCTACAGTCAATGAGAAAATTGTAAAAAGAAATACACAAAATGTATCATAATCTCTTAAACCAAATATAAATTGTAGGAAACTTGAGAAATATTACAATCTCTATTTGCTTCCAAAAATCTATTACAAATGTCGTCTAATCTGCTTCTAAAAATCTATTACAAATGTTATCTAATCTGCTTGGAATCAATAACAAATGATGCAAAACAAGGTATAAATCTGTTTGATAAATATAGATACTCAAGGCATTTTATAAAAGAAAACTTTAAACTTAAAATAAATCAATAAACCTTTGTTTATTTCTCCAAAATATTTTTGGATAGCACGATAATATTACTACAAAGCGAAAAAAAAAAAAGAAGAAGGAAATCAAAAAATCTTAGAATTAATACAAAATGCAGAGTCAAACTTTAAGAGTGTAATTTATACAATCTCATAGATGGTAAAAATAAGCCTGAATTTGTAGAAATATAATTTAAAAATAGTGTAAGCTCTGTAAATATTATAAAGAATAGAGAATCAGATTCATTTAAATTAGACATAAAAGATAAAGAAAAATTATTAGAAATTGTAAAAAAAATTTAACAGTACAATCAATGTTGATCAATTACAAAATATTTATGGTAGAAGATTTTTTAAATATAGATTTAGAAGCTCAAAATATGGCTATGTTATAAGAACAAATTTAAAATTCTAAAAAGATTTGACAACATTACAAGCATATTTTTCTTTCATTGATATCAGATTAGACTACATTCCCAATAGATTTTTCGTTTATTCAGAGTAGATTTAACAACATTAGTGGTAATAGATAGATTTGGAAGCAGATAGGTGGTAATATTTATTTCTTAGATTTCTACCACTTTTCATTGGTTTTACTATATTAATGGAAGATTGTTGTGATTTTGTTGTTAAGTTTTTCTCCATTGACTGTAGCACATTTTTTAATTATTTTGAGAGATTTTCGTGTTTTTCTTGTTAAATTTTTCTTCATTGATTGTAGCCGATTGTTCATTGGTTTTACGAGAATTTACAGTTTTTTATCATATTATTCAGTTGTTTATGAATACGTTATTTGTTTAGATTTTTAAAAGATATTGCAGAAAAAGTTAGGGAACACACAGGTTTGAACAAGAGATTTTGTATTGGATTATTTATGGGCCTTTAAACAGTGATTTATATTGATTTACTGTTGTAAAAAGTGCGCCATAATCGGCATATCACTATCTACTGACGGTAGTAACCATGACGGTCGGAATAGTGGATGCAGTGGACCAGACTGTCAGTTTATTGCTAATAATGTACACGTTTGTTTTATAGGTACATTCGTTCTGCAATTATTACATGCGTGTCACTGACAGTATACAGTATAAATCTCTCAATACAATACTAGCAACAAGCTATACTACGTTAGTGTCGGTGTTCCGTACTTAGGCACTATTGAATGTTACATATTGGAGCGTAGTCTACAAGGAGTAGCATGAGTGTCACACATAGTGTCACGTTATCTTACAATATGTTATCCTCATTGATTTATTACATCATTGGCAATGTTATTGTTCTCATTCTTACAAAGAGTATTATGTTGTATTTTTTTATTAATATTTGCTTTGCCTTGTAATTGAAACTAGCTTTCATTTTACTTGTCATATAATGTTTACTTTATAAACAAAATTATTTGTTAATATGTATACAAATATTGTAAGTACAGTCTAGTCTCAAATTGTTGTTTTTGGATCCATAAACTATGAATAGAACAACGAATACGTACACAATATAAACTTTAAGATTGTTCCGGGCGAGTCAAGTTCGATGGGTCATTTTACACAACACCCGGTTGAGTAACAGGTAACTACTGGACACTTCCTCGAACTATTCCGTTACATGTTGTGTAATTATAGCTTCACTAAGTACTTGTAACCGTAACGGGAGTAGCTATTACGGAGCATATAACAATCCCCAGAGTTAGATTTACAGACAAGTAACTACAGTTGAAATGTGATATGTATCACTTGTGGTAACCTAATGGAACATTTAAGCCTACAAAGAAGATTAAAATTCTCTCTTGTCTCTTAATACTTAAATTTCTATAAACTTTAATTAAACTTTAATCTAGGTTATAGTATTGGTAAATACGGAATGCAGCTCGGTTCAGATAGTTTCACACACACTCACACCCACAGACACGCGCGCGCGCAAGTGCAGGGGATTAGGACCAATCGCATTTTCACCCTATTGGTCACCTAGTGCACCTTCCCAAACAAACCGAGAATTTTGTTATTTTTAATCTTATCCTAAAGTTTTATATATATAATTATATAAAAGTTTTATAATTATATAAAAATTATACCAAACAATGCATAATACACTGAAATCCTCACAGAGTGTTGGCCACTCATAAGTTCAATGAGCTACTTAACAATTCGGGACGGAAAACGGCAGGATTGACCCCAACTCTAAGCGTCATCTACTGTGATACTGTTTGCCTAGATTGGGTAGCAGTAGTAAAATATTGAAAAGACGAAAGATTGTATAGCTTAGGAGTTTCATAGCGTCTGATCATAATTTTCTAAATCCATACAGACCCCCTCAGCCTACATCTAACATGCTAAATATTGCTCAGTCACGTGGTCAGGAACAGAGAGGCCACAGTCTAAGAATATTCTGAGTGGAGTGCAATTTTATTACACATTTACAAACTATTACCGCCCAGAGACTTTTACACCATTCACAGTAGAGGTCTGTATATAACCTTGTAGTGTTTTGGATAATGTTAGAACAATGCTTTTTGTTCTGTGATATTTGAAATAATTTGTAGTGCATGTCTTATATTTGGTCTATGCTTCGTTTGAGACCAAATACTTTCAGCTTTCAACTTTCACCTGGCCAAATCAAAATGTTTTTTAAGGATTTATCTGAGGAACGGCATCCTGTACCAGATGAGGATAGTACGGCAATCGTATGCGTACAAATGACTAAGTGAGGTGTGCAGTTCTGAACATAAAAAAGAAAATTCTACATGTACAGATTAAAGAGTAAAGGCTCGAAGACGTTTCCCTGAGGAGCATCACAGTCTCTGATAAAAGCAGTTGACATCTCTCACATTTCGTGACGCGTTCTGTTGGCTAAATATCATTTAACCTACTCAATTATACCTCCTTAAAAACCATACTAACTCGTTTCAGACGGCCATGACTAATAGATTCGAAATCCTGGGATCAGTCCAGTATAGTGGACGTATATTCAAATAGTTTTGGGTAATATATTCCCACCGTTCTTGTATTCGCTGATCTGGCAGATACAATAATTTCCAGTATTGTCTAAATGTATGGCAAAATTGAAATTGGTCTTAATTGTTGGACTTCTTTAGGGGCAACTGACTTCGGGAACGGATGTAGAATACTTATTTTTAGTATTACGGAAACATCCTGCTTGCCAGTGATTGAATTACTAGGCGAATTACACTACGAGAGCAACAGGATGCACAGACATTATCGTCTGTATTAGTAAGTTATTACTTCCAGTTGCACTGGATTTAATACCATTCGTGATCTTTTTATACAATTTTCTGTGACAAATCTAAAATTCCCACTAAAATTCTAAGTTCCCCAAATTATTCATCCTATTTTCTTTTAAGTGAATCATGATATTATCACTTGCTCCTCTATATCTTCACATTCTACACGCTATTGCTCTGATACAAAATACAGATTCTTTTAAAAGTATGTTATTTATTCCACTGGCAATGATTGTATGTCATTTATTATTCCACTGGCGTTGATAAAAATAAAACGAGGTTTATATAAAATTATAATCGTTATATACGCTTTGTGAAGTTATTCACATCACACATAAAGTTGTCTTACATTAAAGAAATCCAGTTCATATTCGCTCGACCAAGTGATACGACTTATCAACAAGCACATGAATTATACAGATAAAATGTACAACAAAACAAAACAAAGAATACGTCGTTATAAATAACACAATCAGGCACAACAAGATATCTAATATACCAGCAGTAGATCTACACTCAAGATAGTTGTGAAGCTCCTACGAAAAGAAGCTGCTCCCAAATCGAAGAATACATAATCTAAAATAAACATACTACAAAATCATACTTTTACGAAAAGTAATATAATGTAGTAAATTATGTTTAGTTGTACATCTAATGCGTTAACTAAGCTGACATCGATATTCGTACAGAAGACGCAAAGAAATTCCTATCGACAATTCGGTTTTCCCTTAACCTTGGACTTCATGTAACCCGGATGTATAGTTCACGAAATTAATCACTACATACGATAATCGTGAAGTTTTACCAAGAACACGCAGTCACTTACATAACGCAGACGAGATAAAAATAGATGTAATACCATTATTTAATAAAAAATCATACAATGCAACTACTAAATTATGTTTACTATTATAACAGCAGTAGTGATAAGTTAATGTTGCTAACATCAATATCAGTACTGAACACAAAATCCAGAACCGCAGTTGGGTTCGTGTGCGTAAAACCGGTAATCTGGGGGAAGCTGTCGATTAAGGAATCGATCACAAAATTGCCACCTCAAAGTTGTATATTAATTTAGAGTTTGTCAGGAAGTTCATCAAAAGTATTATGTGAAGTAAGATTAAAACAAATTGATTCCAATTCCATTCAATCCATACTATATTATATGTTTAAGTAAATACCGAGAAGCGGTCAATTTTGGACACAAGTACAAAATTACCTTCTTTAATGTTTATCTTAATTTATTTTATGGTTTTATAGCTTTTTTAGTTATTTATTTATTATATACTTATCAAATATATAATCTAATCTGGGATTAAAACAAATTGTTTTCAATTCCATTCAATCCAGACTATACTAGGCCTATATATTTCAGTAAATAGTGAGAAGCGGTCAATTTTGGACGCAAGCATACATTACCTTCTTTAATTTGTATCTTAATTTATTGTATTGTCTTTTTAGTTATTTATTTATTACATACTTATCTAAAATATAACCTACACTAAGATTAAAATGTTTTCATTCTTATGCAGTTATTTTTTAATTGTACTTTTTGTATTTATACAAATCCTAGAAATAGTTGCCGACAGTTAGTAACTTATCGGCCCTTGAAAGTGAACAATTCTTTCTCTTTTTGTGTCAGCAATAACTGACAATTTATATATATATTTAAAATTATTGTTTTGTTAATTACTAATTTTTAACTACTATAATAACAATTTACGATTGAAGTTTTGTTATATTCTTCTATCGACGAAAATGTATGGCCAAATTAAATTTTCACTACGTTAACATTTCACTAAGGTGAACACCACCACCAATATCATAAATATTTAGGCCCGAACCTACAAACCACATACATTTGCATGAACTTAACAATACAAAAGTCCAATCATTATCATTATTTTTAAAGGAATTATTTGGACAAAATGTTTTTTCATATACTTAAATACATAAAACATTTGACATGTGTGTTTGAAAATTTAAAATATTTCATAACAGAAAGAGGTATTAAATTGTAAAAAATTGTATTGATGCACAGAGATGGAACCCCAAAACTTGTACAGCATATTGGAAAAATCTTAATTTTGAACTAGAATGGTTCAATATATTTTTGAGCAGAATATTTCATTAAAAGGATCCTCTCTTTCCGGATGTGAATATTCTTTTACCCAAATTTTAATAAATACGATTTGGAGCCTCCATCTAATAAAGATAATTAATTTAATAATAATTAAATTATAAGTAAAACTCAATATAACTCCCTTTATATCAAATATTTTGCCTAGTTTTTTTTCAGGATTTGAGGCCAGATTTGTTTTTAAAACTGTATCTTTTAACCGATATTAAACAAAAAGAGCGAAGGAACACACTACATTAATTATAATCGGTTGTCGAATGCTAACAAATACACTCACTCGGGTATGAAGCTCCTAATAAGCTCACTTCTAAGAAACTGAGTTGAATCTATTTATTCAGTTTCTTAAAAGGATACAAAAACTTTGGATTCCTTTCCAAAGATCAAGTTCATATCACTTAATTCTGTATGGTTTTTATTTACTTAATTGAAAAGAATAGTTTATATCAATCCACCAATTGATTGGATTATTACCCATTTTCCAACAATTTCCGCATAAAATCTATCGTTGTTATGTAAGGCTAAGACAACGTATAAACATAAGATCTGATAGATATATAAGCATTAATAACATGACACCAAATTATTCATGTTAAATTAGTACTACGATACACTTATCTGCAGTGCAACAATAGAAATTAATGCTACACAAAATCATCGAGAATACAATAATATTTATAAGGATATAATACACACAAGTTATAATTGTTATTTAGATTAGTATATTGTTAAAGATTTCGTCATCAAGTGAGTACACCAATAATGCTTTACAGCAATAATCATTTTAATTGCTTGGAAACTGTACTTTTTGCAAACCAGAGTAATGGTTGTTTAAGAGTAAGGCATGCTTGATACAGGAGAGCTCACCCAATTACATCTGAAATAATGAACACTCTGCCACTCGTGGTTTAGTAACAGCGGCGAGTGTGGAGTGACTACGCGACGCATTGCCTACAATCACCAGAGCAGCAAATGAACCTGAAGTGCATCTACACATATCAAATTTGCCTACACCTTGTCTTGCAGGGGTTCACAGCTCGTTACTTTACGACAGTGTTTATTGGCTAAATGTTTCGCGAAGCCCGACACTCAGGCGGCAGGCAAACTTTCTGTTCTGTCCACTTGTCTGCACGATATTCTGAAATCTAATTGAGATATAGCTTTAAATTTTTCACCGATGCTTTATTTATTAATATAGAATTTTATTAGGTACATGTCACTCCATCATCACACTCTGGGATTTGGCTGAGCGTTAGCGAAGGTAGGTGCTCGAGGAATAACTGAGTTATGGACTTGCCAACACACGGATCTTAGGCTTTCTAACCTGATATAAAATAACAATTAACATCTTACATCAGGTCCAACAGTAAAAACTAAACCAAAACTATTGCAGAAATGTACTTTACCACCCTGTAATGTTACCAGCAAACCTTCAGCAAATTAATGGTAAATACCCCTAAAAACCTGAATTCGCTTTAAATTTCTTTACCGACGAAATTAATAAAGCAATAAACATACAATAACTTAAATATTCTATAGGAAGTCATAACAAAAGCTCCTCGCACTTAAGGGATGTTTTTGTGTTCAAAGAATGTCCTCCATGATCTTACGTTGCATTTATTACTCAATAATAGGAATATGGTAAGTGACGAATCGATATGAATAAAAGGAATAATGAAGAAATAATAAAAGGAACAAATATAGTTTTGTTCATGAATAAGAAACGTTCAATAACTGTTAAACATTTAAACATTTGCTAAAGTCATATTTAATAGTGGAAATTAAAAAAAATAACAATGTTATTAACATCCAAACAAAGGTAAACGGTTATGTGGTCGGAAAGGCATTTTACAGTTTGCGTGAAACACTGTAAAACGTACTTAATTACATCGCATAATCACAACGAGTGAGCTTAATTAAACCTTGTTGGTGCGTGTTATGTACTTATTTGATCTTGTTATTTATGTAACAGACAAGACGTTCTCGTAATATCTTCATTTTATATCAATGAATGCAATCTTGTTTAAATATTAAACTCTGCGCATCGAAACACGCGATATAAAATCAAAATTTATTGATAAATTTATGTCTTAATTCGTACGGGAACAAGCCACTAGACCTACGAATTACTTACAATTGAGTTAGGTAATTTTCAACGAGCTCGACGTGATTATTATTAAAAGCAGAAAACCATCTCCCACCCCCCCCCCCCCCCACCCCCCCCCCCCCCCACCCCCCCCCCCCCCCACCCCCCCCCCCCCCCACCCCCCCCCCCCCCCACCCCCCCCCCCCCCCAATATAAATATAGACTTCAACTAGGTCTGTAATAATCCTATATATTTAGTAAGTATTTAGCGCACAATCCCTGCAGATAAAAGATAAATAGAATAATCAATAAAAGAAGATTAATGAAAGAAGAACAGTGGAAACTAAAGCTTTCTATCTTAACCCAGTAGCTCATTAAAATTAATGGGTCTTTACGTTTAAACATTTGGAGCCCCTCTCACCCCAAATCCAATTTTGGGGAATTGCGCAAGGTTGTAGCAGTGACTAAAAAGTTAACTTCTATTTCCTAGAAAGGTGTCCTGAGTTCCATCCCTCCATCTTTATCCATCAAAAACTAAACAGAGTGTATCCATACTTTCAACTTACGCTGTACGATTATATTCCTTTAGAGTGAATTTTTACTGCTTGTATTCGTAGTTTACGTCCACGATAGTTAGCTTCCATATTATATTATAAATATTGTTTTTAGTTCAAACAAAAACTCTATTATTGAGACAAATGATTTAATCAAACATTAATTATTTGCTTAGTAGATTCGAATATATTGCTAATATATTTAACGACATTGACATTGATTCTTTCATAAATTATATGCAATAAACTAGATTAGTTACCGCCCATGCAGTGGAACATGATCCTAAATCAATAGCACAAAATCATTAAAAAAGGAGCTGCACGTCAAGCCCGAGGGTGTTAATGTACAACCCGTGTCGTGATCTCCTTAATCTTTACACTGCCTCGATCTACGCGTATATTATGTATCGGTGTTTTTATTAATAAAATCGATACATTTTATTTTCCTTGCAGGCGTTTCAGTATTCTTTTATCAGTTTTTACTTGTTCCTTTTTATGAATTTATTGAAATATATTAAACCTGATAATGAATGTGTAATGGATTAAATACTATCTGATTTGTATTCTTGGTAATTGTTGAGTATAAATTGATTTATTTATTCAATTGTTGTTCAGTTTGTAGTCGGTATTATTGTTATTCATAGTTTTTTATCAAGGTTACCCCCTTACAACCAGTACGATAAAAAGACATTAAATTAATTATTGGCAAAAAAATCGTAACGTTTAGTTAAAAATTTTTGTTCTCCATATAGTCAGTCCGTACGAGTACTTGTATAGCAATCTGACACTAGCAAAAAAGTCAGTATTTATCAGAGGCGTTGATAAGTGTTTTCGCCCCTTCCAGTAAAAAAAAAAACATTTTTATGTATGATAGTGTTTATAAAATTTTAACATAAATATGGTCTTTTGTAGTCCTCTTATTGTTGTAAAAACTCCTCAAATGTAATAGGATTTATTGTATTTTACATACAAAATTTTTTTTTAGGAAAATTATTTTTAATACGATTTTGGTATAATAAAAAGTATTACTGGTTTTGTAATGAGAGGTTCCTAAAAATTTGGAACTGCCCACTACTCATACCTTTGGACTTCACTAGAATCAGACTTCACACACTACAATCGTCTGCTTCGAGCCTTTGAGAAGATGGAGAAAGACGGCTGTTGTGTCTACTCGATATAACTATACAAAAAAATCAATCTCGAAATGTTTCATAAACTCGATTGCTCATATTATGGACTTATTAAGGTTTCAGTAAATATTTCTTGCCATATTTGCCACTGTGGATTCGCTTATGCTAGTATTGAGACAATCAGTCACAAACGTTGTCCTATAAATGTGTTTGAGACGGTAACAGATCATTCAATCAGTAGGGGTTTAACAATTCAAATGATAGGTGATGTGTGGTGTGGTCTGGACAACTAACGTTAGACATTCCTTGGTGAACATTTTTTGTTTCGTCCTCACTCCATGTCCGTGATTACCTGTGCAGTCTTAATTATCGCAGTTATAATGGAGATAAACACAAACTTATCATTCCTCGTTTACATACAGTATTATAAACAATAGCCATTCCAATGTCCGACTCAACTTATAAACGATATTGTTTACATTTTCCACTCGGGATCATAACTGGTCGAGCGTTAGCGAAGGCTGTCTCTCGGAGAACTGGAAAAGGTTCATTTATGCCTGCCCGCACGAAATCTCAAAAACTAATTGAGACACAGACATGACATTTTGTATCATGACATGAGTATTAATCTTAAACTCGCCGATAACACTGCACCTCCCTTCATGAGTATTGGAAGCCTAACTTTCCGCAGTATATCTTGGGAATGGAATGAGCTATACTCTTGATATGTTGCATGTTTCGTTACCTCTCATTGGACTGGCAAAATGTTTCCTTTGTCTGTCTGGCTATCTGTATGTATATATCTATCCCGCGGGTTTTATTGAGAAATAAACATGCTGTACACTTATACCTTTGCATGAAACTTCATGTCTACGTAGGCAATATCGAATTTGATTATGGTTGTCATATCCGCCCAAGGGATTCGGGGGGAAAGCGTAATATGTACACTGTAGCGGTACGTGTAACACGTGACAATAACACTTCCGTGTAACTGAAGTTGTACGACACAGGTATTGTCAGTAGTTTTATTGGCGTGGAAACATGTGGTATAAACTGAAAAATACGTACCGTACACTGTAGCAGTACGTGTAACACGTGACAATAACACTTCCGTGTAACTGAAGTTGTACGACACAGGTATTGTCAGTAGTTTTATTGGCGTGGAAACATGTGGCAAAACTGGAAAATACGTACCGTACACTGTAGCAGTACGTGTACCACGTGACAATAACACTACCGTGTAACTGAAGTTGTACGACACAGGTATTGTCAGTAGTTTTATTGGCGTGGAAACATGTGGTATAAACTGAAAAATACGTACTGTACACTGTAGCAGTACGTGTAACACGTGATAATAACACTACCGTGTAACTGAAGTTGTACGACACAGGTATTGTCAGTAGTTTTTATTGGCGTGGAAACATGTGGTATAAACGGGAAAATACGTACTGTACACTGTAGCAATACGTGTAACACGTGATAATAACATTTCCGTGTAACTGAAGTTGTACGACACAGGTATTGTCAGTAGTTTTATTAGCGTGGAAACATGTGGTATAAACTGAAAAATACGTACCGTACACTGTAGCAGTACGTGTAACACGTGACAATAACACTTCCGTGTAACTGAAGTTGTACGACACAGGTATTGTCAGTAGTTTTATTGGCGTGGAAACATGTGGCATAAACTGGAAAATACGTACTGTACACTGTAGCAGTACGTATACCACGTGACAATGCCACTTCCGTGTAACTGAAGTTGTACGACACAGGTATTGTCAGTAGTTTTATTGGCGTGGAAACATGTGGTATAAACGGGAAAATACGTACTGTACACTGTAGCAATACGTGTAACACGTGATAATAACATTTCCGTGTAACTGAGGCTGTACGACACATGTATTGTCAGTAGTTTTATTACCGAGAAAACATTTGGTATAAACTGGACAAGACCTGTACACTGTAACCGTACGTGTAAAACATGACAATGACATTACCGTGTAACCGAAGTTAAACGACATAAGTGCCGTGAAAGATTTGTAATATAAACTGAACAATACTTGCTGTACAATATAACCAAATGTATAAAACGTGACACGTGATACAAGCGTGGGACAGAACGTGTACGTCGCAGATATTGACAGTACTGTCGGAACCTTTAACGAGAGACGTAAATGAGAGAGAAAGCGTGAGATAGCATTAATTGATAAGCTTTACTCTGGTCGCTGATTTGTTTAATGAATGAAATCAGCTGTCTCGACGGATCGCATTCAGTGGATAGGTGGGATATTTCGCGGCGACTTAGTGTTTTGGGTGTAGCTGTAAGTGCCGTGTTTAACACGTTTAATTTGTGGGAATAAGTCATTGGAGACGTTCGCAGTTAATAATGAGTCCCTGAATATTGGTAATACAATATTCTTTACAGTGTTCATAAACGTGACTACTCTTAATGTTTTAGTTATAGTTTTTTGTTATTTTCATGAAATACCACAAAAACTGAATATTACATTAATCTTTATTAAAATTTTAATCAGTATATCCGTAATAATTATTGATTACTGGGAGTTATTCGGGAAAGCAGTCAGAACTTTCCAACGTGATGGCCTATTTGAAAGTAATTAATCAACGATCCTGGTAACAATTTGCTCCTGATATCAGTTTGCTTTTGTTAACATTGTCAGGTTATCATTAACTTGCGTATGTGACTCAATACAAACAGTGTAAGCTCATTGATTCTTTGATTACTTTTTAAGTAATGTCTTTTTAGTACACCGGCTCTGTACTAGATCCTTTGTGGGTAAGTCATCGTTCAATAGAGTATCGTAAGTGATGATAATACGTAGTCATAGGCTCTGTACTAGATCCTTCGCGAGTAAGTCATCGTTCAGTAGAGAATCGTAGGTGAAGAAAATACACGGTTATTGGCTCTTTTACCAGTCCTGTACGAGTAAGTCATCGTTCAGTAGAGAATCGTAGGTGAAGAAAATACACGGTTATTGGCTCTTTTACCAGTCCTGTACGAGTAAGGCATCGTTCAGTAGAGAATCGTAGGTGAAGAAAATACACGGTTATTGGCTTTTTTACCAGTCCTGTACGAGTAAGTCATCGTTCAGTAGAGAATCTTAGGTGAAGAAAATACACGGTTATTGGCTCTTTTACCAGTCCTGTACGAGTAAGTCATCGTTCAGTAGAGAATCGTAGGTGAAGAAAATACACGGTTATTGGCTCTTTTACCAGTCCTGTACGAGTAAGGCATCGTTCAGTAGAGAATCGTAGGTGAAGAAAATACACGGTTATTGGCTTTTTTACCAGTCCTGTACGAGTAAGTCATCGTTCAGTAGAGAATCGTAGGTGAAGAAAATACACGGTTATTGGCTCTTTTACCAGTCCTGTACGAGTAAGGCATCGTTCAGTAGAGAATCGTAGGTGAAGAAAATACACGGTTATTGGCTCTTTTTACCAGTCCTGTACGAGTAAGGCATCGTTCAGTAGAGAATCGTAGGTGAAGAAAATACACGGTTATTGGCTCTTTTACCAGTCCTGTACGAGTAAGGCATCGTTCAGTAGAGAATCGTAGGTGAAGAAAATACGCGGTTATTGGCTCTTTTACCAGTCCTGTACGAGTAAGGCATCGGTCAGTAGAGAATCGTAGGTGAAGAAAATACACGGTTATTGGCTCTTTTACCAGTCCTGTACGAGTAAGGCATCGTTCAGTAGAGAATCGTAGGTGAAGAAAATACACGGTTATTGGCTCTTTTACCAGTCCTGTACGAGTAAGGCATCGTTCAGTAGAGAATCGTAGGTGAATAAAATACACGGTTATTGGCTCTTTTACCAGTCAGTCCTGTACGAGTAAGGCATCGTTCAGTAGAGAATCGTAGGTGAAGAAAATACACGGTTATTGGCTCTTTTACCAGTCCTGTACGAGTAAGGCATCGTTCAGTAGAGAATCGTAGGTGAAGAAAATACACGGTTATTGGCTCTTTTACCAGTCCTGTACGAGTAAGGCATCGTTCAGTAGAGAATCGTAGGTGAAGAAAATACACGGTTATTGGCTCTTTTACCAGTCCTGTACGAGTAAGGCATCGTTCAGTAGAGAATCGTAGGTGAAGAAAATACACGGTTATTGGCTCTTTTACTAGTCCTGTACGAGTAAGGCATCGTTCAGAAGAGAATCGTAGGTGAAGAAAATACACGGTTATTGGCTCTTTTACCAGTCCTGTACGAGTAAGGCATCGTTCAGTAGAGAATCGTAGGTGAATAAAATACACGGTTATTGGCTCTTTTACCAGTCCTGTACGAGTAAGGCATCGTTCAGTAGATGCATTCGAATCATAATCCAGTGTAGAATAACTGCATGACTGAAGTTTTACAAAAATATAAATAAAGGTCGACACTTGCAGCGAATTCTTGATTACAGAGTCACAAAATGATATGTAGTCTCGATATCAGGTGGGTTAAAACGGTATACTACTCGACACTCACGAGGGGTTTTTGGTGATAAGAACAGCTAGAAAAGTCTGGAGCCCAGGATAGGCAGAAGACGCCACGACCTCTGTCATTGCCATGTCATTGAGTGAGAGTGAGAAGTGAGAATTAGTCTCGGTAATCAGATCAATATTTATGAGTTCAGCATTCAAGTGAATATTTATACTCCTTAGTATTACAAGGAGCTGGACTAGTAATTTTCTTTTTAAGGATTACTTTATTTTAGATGGACATCTTTCTTATCTCACCGGGACGTTTTTTTATTTGAAAAATGTTATGAAACCTAATAAACAAGAATATGAATGTATCATGTGACAAGATATCTCAAGAAAGATTTTATTTACGGACATTAACATTTTGCATGAAACTTAATGTCTAGATAGAGAAGAAGAAGTTATATGATGGCGGATGTCCAACCACGGAATTCGGCTGATCGTCAAAAGCCTTTCACTCAATAGGCTGATACAATTCCTCTTTCATCTGTCGGGGGATGTAAAAATTTCTTTTCTGTGTGATTGTCTGTCTGTATACCTGTTCGCAGAAACATCTCGAGAATGAAATAAGCCATATATTTGAAATTTTGCATACAACTTCAACGAAGCCCTTGACACGACACGTGGTATTTACTCCTACCTAGTAATTTAATTAAGTGAATGTTCATGTTATATTCATTAATTTCAATGTTCAATGCCCTCATAAAAGCAGGTTTTTGGTACCAACAACAGTTGTGCAAATTAATTAAAACTAGTTTAGGCGCTCATAATATGCCAATGATTGAAGTGCTATGCATATGAGACATGCACTCGTATTTTAAGTGGTTAAAGGTTTAGTAACAGCGAGGATGTTTAGGTCCTAACTTCATCCGTTTAATTAAGATGTTTTATATTTAATTTCATATTTCCCTCAAATTACAAAAAGATAGATGGTTGTTTTCAGTGCGCAATCGTGTTTTACGAGCGAGGTGAAGCAGAGTCCTAGAAGTTTTAAAATATACGTTTGCTCCGTGTCATGAGCAACGTGTTTGATCATGCCGAAAACAAAATTATAAATGTTGATTTATTTAAATACAATATTTAAACTTTTATTTATTTAAATACAAAATTCAAACTTTTATTTATTATTTACAACATTTAAACTTTATTTATTTAAATACAACATTTAAACTTTTATTTGTTTAAATACAAAATGTAAACTGTTCTGTGATTAAATCGAGATTTGTTTAATATTAATAGTCGTGCTGTTAAGTGTACGTATTATAAGTAGCTTTAATTTACTTGTACTGAGATAATAACTAAGTTTAAGGCAGCGCTCTAAAAAAACATAAATTGTGCGTCAGCTGATGTTTCAAAATCCTGTTTTAAGGTCGCAAAAAAACCATGACTTCATGGATCAACTTAAGTATTAAAAACAGCATTTATTTGTACAGTACGATAAAAACTTATATTTTTAATAACTCTGGTTTATTTCTAACATTTTGAAACCCGAGAATGTACCAAATTTAGAACGCGACTGTAGTCATTGTTGAGCATGATGTCATGTCTCAGACGTCTCATGTCGACTTCAGGGGATGAAGTCAAACGCTCCCTTAAATAATAATGTTTAGATCATTAAAAATGTAACCATAACAGTAAGATGTAGGACGTTTAAAAATTGGTGACAATTATTGACATGCTGTAAATAGGGTTAAAAAGCGAACTTTTTTAGACAAAAATGGGATAAAAATAACATAATTAGAAATAACACGTTAGCGTTGAACAGTTATACAATTTTCAAGTATTTAAAGCAGCCATATTTGTGGCTTACAGTTTATAGCCTATGAGCTAAATTACTATAGTTACTTTTTCCCCGCAGATTCTAAATAATTCAGAAATTAAAAACGTTCATTACAGTTATCATTTTAAATAAAATTCGTTTTATTTTTTTCAGGGTTGTTCAAATTCATTATTTCTCCAATATCGTCGTTCCCGCATTGGTAACGCATTTCAATTGTAAGGTAAATAGGATTTTCCGGACATTTGCCATTGTTCAGTAATACAAAACAATCAGTAATACGACGTTTCGAGAACTGCAATCTGATCTGTTCCTCAGGTTAATTGCAGAGATCTCTTAACTTAATATTACTGATTGTTTTGTATCACTGAACAATGGCAAATGTCCGGGAAATTCCTGTTTCCTTCACAGTCCTTCCATCGCCAAAACAATATTCAAACAAAGCATTTAAATAGATTTGTTTAACATTTTTCGTCGAATCCTGTTGTGCTGTTCCCAAAGAAAACACCTATGTTTCAGTTTTCTATGGAAAACGTTGAAAATCGTATATCCATAAACAATTCATCCATCTTTCGCTGTGAGGAGTCCCATCAATAATATTTTTTAATCATGTTTATGTTAATTTAAATATGGAATATGATTTCAACTCAATAAGCTTACTCTTTAGTATACTGACATATTTCAACACTTGTTTAAATTCCTCTATCGTTGTGTTTGTTTACTAACTGTTGTGAGACTGATAAGGTGATTAATTAGTAAATTATAATATCTTGATTTATTTGTTTGAGAACTATAGCCTCGGTGAGGCGTTGGGTTTATTTTCAGAGACGGTCGCTGTTGTAATATCATGTCAACATTAGCAACACCAATGTACCAAATGATGTATTTGGCTTAATTTGTATGCATTCAAGCGCATGTCCATGCATTTACGTAATTCAACATTTTTTTAGCCATCCATAAGTAACAGAGTCATTCAATATTCGTGGAGTATCCCGACCATTCACAAGTTTGTGTTACGGGTTTAAAATTACGTATCCATCACAAGTTTCTGTCAAGAGAGTACAATCCCCGATATATCACAAGTTACCGTCAAGGAGAATGCAGAATCACGACGGGCGTGAGTGGTTTATAGTGAAGGAGCCTAGGGCCAATTTGCATTGTATAAGCACAAAGCCTGGTTTTTTCGTGAAATTTACTTTTCTCTAAGAAAGGAATTGATCATCAGCTATGATAATTGGTGAGGAGGGATGAGGGGTTCGAAATGAAAAAGTATCGAAAGGATAAAAAAAAAGAAAAATGTTCTCCTAAGATTACATTTTCTTAGCTTGACATGCTTAAAAACAAACCGCCAGATACAAAAATAGTTATATCGGCATCATACCGTGAGATAAAGATAGTCATAGTCGTCATTTTCAAACTAAGAGTCGGTATTTATATGGAGCTGATGTCGATTTAACTTCAATTTGTGTCTGGCGGTTGGTTTTAAGGGCATAAAAAAATGTGATCCCAGAAAAACATTGTTTGATATTTTAAACACTTTTGATACCCTCTTACCAAAACTATCGCGGATGACGATCGATGTCTTTCTCATTCGGAATTACTCTATCGGTTTCACGAAAAACTTGTTTGTCTGAGTAAACAATGTAAATTGACTTTTGGCTTCTGGACTACAAGTGTTTGAATTGGAATACTGACACACAAGTCTCGACATTTGCCAGCTGATGTCTACATCGAGAATGCAACAAATAAATATGTTTTAATTCCTTATTTCAGCTATTGGACGAATGAATATCAAAGTTAAAGTTTAGACAAGGTCAGGCGGTCAAAACGCTGTAATCGTTTGATATCTTACGGATACTTCATATTGGTATATCATTAGGTTCTTTATTTCGCTCGAGAAATTTATCATGCTGTAGTGTTTCAGTTTTCTATGGAAAACGTTGAAAATCGTATATCCATAAACAACAATTCATCCATCTTTCGCTGTGAGGAGTCCCATGATTGTAGTGGTTATTAAACTGAAATTATATGCGTATAGGGACATATTAGTGCATATGTAAAAAGTAAAACTGTTCTTAGTCCAGTTAGATCCGTATATTTAGCGGAAGCATTACAAAAAGCACACACTTAATTCATTTAGAAATTTATAAATTTTTTCAGTGGTAATGCAGTTGGGGTTCTGAATACAAATTGAGGATTATATGTTCACTATAAATTGGTTGGTTAACCCCGTCTCGTAACTTATACAATGTTACGTAACATTTGTTTTTAACTAGCACAAATACGAGAACTGTATTTCTTATTAACAAAAGGAAGACCACATCACGGAACGTCAAATATGAGTATGCAATAATCTAACACGAACGAGTCGTGCAGGTGTAATTCTGACGATGCTTTGTATGCCTTACTATATTGTTATTGGTTTAATATATATATACAGCGTCGCATACCGGCGTCTTCCCTGACACTCGTTGATTGAACAACTATCCAAGAAATAATTTTCTTGGAGCCTTGTTGTGCCATCCATCAAATTAATATATCAATAGTCTAGTTAGAAATTAAATGCACGATGATTACAATGTTAGTTGAGTTCTGATAACATAATTAGAGGCTTTATAATTAAAGAATTAATATTGACCTTTGATCAAAAGTAATTAAATTAATACTATAATCTTACAAACAATACATTTCTCAAGTGTACAACTCGTAGAACATACACATCTCAAATGCTTACTCACTGTTGAATGTTTGTACAGTGATAATGTTTCCTTTTGAAATATTGTGGAAGATTTATTCGTAAAATATTATTTTGTTAATGTCAAAATTACATCCCTTACTTTACTTCAGATTCTTAGTTTACGTCACGAGTTGATGTTTACACAATGGCGGTACTAAATTCGCCAACGATTAACTTTTAGTTTAGCCACTCATTAGAATAATCAAACTATGTGTTATTCTTACTGTGTTTTTAAATACAATTATATGCATTATATATATATATATATATATATATATATATATATAAAATATGTATAACACACACACACACATATATATATATATATATATATATATATATATATATATAATATATATATATAATATATGTATAATATTGTTATATGTATAGATATATACATATCGGATCGGCAGTGCCGCTCAACTTATCGTTGCTTAATAATTTTATCGATATTGTACATTACACGGTAGTATTACTAATTTTCTCTTTACATTATTTCTTATCAATTCCTTCTTTCTACCAAATTCGCCGCACACCGTGCCATACTATCGAGTAGTTGTGCCGTCAGTTCAAACGCAAGTTATTTTCGCGGATATTGGTACAAAGCGGACGGAAAGAGAGGGAAGAGAGCCGTTAGGATGTACAAGTAAAAAGGAGAAGGTCGGCGCATGCGCGAAAGTGGCACATAGTAAGAGCCGAGGATTGGGCCAAACCATTTTAACGACAAGGGGTGTAAGGTAGATGTTATGCTCGAATGATGTGCTGGGCGCGGCATTTACGATTCAAGGTCATTTATTAATTTTATTATATCTGACCGATATAGTACTGGCAAAGTCCAGGACTATATTCTGATCCTAATCAGTATGTGACTGGCTTCCTTTAAAAAATTTATATTAAGAATTGTCTCACTTTATCAATAAACACTATATTGATTTAGTATAGGACCGTGTTTACCATAATTGGGTGGTATGAGAAACAAATGAATACATAACTTGTAATGTGACAACAATATAAGATTTGAAGTAACTGCGATTGTTGTCACTGACCTTGTAAGAGACAAATTGTAGGTCATTGCCAGCGTCTGTCTCGCGACACGAGTGTGATTGATATATTACAGTTCAGGTTTATTCTCCCCTTAGGTAACAAACCGTAACTGCATCCAAGTTTTATTGTTTAAACACTTGACCTGTACAATATTTTAAGATTTCTATATGCTACTGTTACAGTTATTGTCATTACCGTTAAAATATTGTTTTATTTTACTACTATAGTTTAATTTGTTTTTAATACGCGAAATATCTTGTGGAAGACAAAGACAGTGTTGGTAATACAAATAAGTTGTAATAAGCGGTATGAATTGAATGTTTTTATAATCAAGTAAAATAAATTGATGCCAGCCCTTTATTATTACATTATATACAACTTTTTTTACATTCATCAAAATTGTCTTTGATTGCTTTTTTTATTAACAAGTTTCATAAAAAAAATTAAATAGAGAAAGTAAATTTAAATAAACAACCCTGTAGTATACTGTTTTACATTTCTTCTCAATTCATTACGGGGATATACAGAACTAATGTACTCATTCCGTTCAATGACCTGATAATCATCATTCGCTTTCTAAATAAAGCGCGTTATGTGTAGAAAAATCCATAGATTCATAAATTAAAAAATCTATTAACTGATATTCCACAAATAAATAAAATGGAAATATATTATTTTTGAGACAATTTTGTTAATTTTTTGCTGAGTTAGAAAAAATATTTCATTACAACAAAACATTTTTCAGTTCTTCGTTATTGCTATACTTTCATGTTACATGCTACGTCATAATTTTGCGGTCACGTGATCACCAGTCCGCCATCTTGGCAGTTTTGGTGCTGTTCGAGGGTTAGTGACGTCGTCTACAACTAAGATTCTGTAGTTTCAACTTTATGCTGATATAACCGGATATAGTGAAAAACTGTTATTCACAATGCTAAGGTACTGTAATTACAATTTTATAGCTTATGTTATCGTTACTTCCCCTCAACTGGAGAGTGTTTGTACGTCGCTTGTGTCAGAATCAGCGGCAGCTAGCAGCAGCCACTGTAATCAGAACAGACCTTTCTGCTGTTACGTATCGGCTGGCCTCCGGATTAGAAATGGCGGGAGGTCATAAATGTGGTTAAAAGCGTAAAATGTGTTTAAAAGATAGTCTTATGGTACATTTTCTTGCGTTTTAATAAAATACATACGTACTTTATTGGAACTAAGAATTCATTTGAATATGTTTATGTCATATTTATGGATTAATTTTGTTCAAACTAAATTACAATGTGCTTTTGTTGACGTCAGTGCACTCTAGCGTCCAAAGACTGCATTAACTTTAGTTCATTGCGGAATAATGTTCCTTGAATTGTGAGTTTACAGCAGTCAAATTTCAAGTGTATCTGGAATATTGCCTTCCATTTTGTGCCGGTTTTAATGATATAGGTTGTCATATGTTATAACGACTCAGCTGCTACGAATTTTGTTCGGTTTGGTGGAATTATTGGTTTCAGAATGATTCCCTTAACCCTAATTGTGACAGGGTATAGTTTTTGTTGTTCTAAATACTGTGATTTTCTCATCATTTTCTTAAATGAATGAAGTTTTAGTGTAAATGTTATCGTGACATAGTACATTTACCTATAAAAACTAATATTGAATGGATGTAAGACGAAATTCATCACAGTAAGTGGTTTAATTCCTGACCCAACCTTAGGTATAGCCTGTTCCTGTTCAGCAGCCCACAGGAAGGTAGGACGCCATTTTGAAATTCTGTGATAATTTTTTTGTGGTTCCAAAGTCAGTATTTATTCAACATTTATACAATTTTAATCAATGTTTTGTTAAAAACACACATTTTATTCATATGTAAACATAACCTAACAATATGACAACTCATACTTGGCTTGTCTTGGTGCAGCATTTTGTTTAGGCTTGATTTAAAGATAGGCCTGCCCTAATAAAAATATTTTTCACCTTTGTTACTACATCATGGCAATGCCTACAATACTCCACTTACAGTTTGAAGTAAATCCAAGCAGATTCACTTCATCGGAATGAACTTGATCTGAATCAATTCTAGGTTAGCCTTTAGCTTACTTGGTAACACATAGGCTACAACTGGGAAGGTTTTAGCCTATATATTAAAAAATTAATTTTTTTAAGATGTATTATTTGTAGTTTAAGCTTAGAAATGTACATTTTAACACCCATACATTTCACTAAATTTATGCTGTTTCAATAAATAAACAACTCTAAGAGTTGTACAAGATTATTAAAAATAATATAAAACATAAATACATGTTGCATATATTATATATAGTATTGTTTCAAAAAATAAACAACAGTAAATTTAATGTGGATTATTTTAATCCTGTTAGGTACAAGGCCCACTTTACATTTTGCATTTTTAAATGAAAAGTACTTAAGAAATGAATAGGATATCGGGGTAGGATACGATAAGCGGACCCGGTTTTTATATCGAAATTGGCAAACGATATTACTTAATCATAAACATCGATAGGGTAGGGTACGATAAGCGGACCCGGTTTTTTATATCGAAAGAATGTAGTCTTTGATACCTAATATTCACATCTCAAATCCTGGACTATCAATCTATATAAAAGTATCTATAGTCCTCAATAACAATCATATGTTTTAAATTAAAATATGAATTTAAGGTACTTTGGGATTATACCGACCACAACTGAAGAGACTATACAGTTACAGTTGTTTCTTTGCCACAAAAATAGAAATTTATAGAGTCCAACATGTTGAACCCATGATAAAAACGAATAAAACAACTCTTCAAAGCAATTACAAAATTACAAATTTTTACAAAATTACTTAGGTATTATTATCGTGTATTATTTAAAGTGTTGTCGTTGATATAGACTATTTGTTAATAATTCTCTGATTATACGACCAGGCCGCGTATGAAGAACATCACGTGATTTATAGAAACAAACGTAACTCTTCAATTACAAAATTACAAACTTACAAGCATTTCCAGGTATTGTGATCGGTAATCTTATCTTTCTGATTTATCGTGATTTGCACGGTACATCATTGCCTTTCCATTACAATTCAATTTATATTTCTGATTAGCCCCTCTAGAATTTGATATTTTACTGATAGGTACTATCTCGAGGGATGTTTTTCTTTCGTCGACATCAGCGCGGGGGCAGCACCGAAGGTGCTGCCGAAGCCCGCGCTGATGGCCGGAGGCACTCGCATTTTGGGTGGCGGAATGTGATCAAGAATAAAAACAAGTTTTGAGTGTTTTTTTAATAAAAAGTTTAGTTTGGTAAATGTTTGTTTTTGTTGAATTTTTGTGTTTGGAGAAATGTAGAGGTAAAACACGGAAGTACAACAAAGCGATGCACCAGCTGAACGGGCGGCGAGACTCTGCAATCACGTTATCTACTAGACGCTCGACTTTGACCTCTGTCTGAGGATGGGGAGGTGTTTGCGATAAGACAATTCCTGTTTTATATTGACGAAATATTGTTCTACGCTAATCTAGTAATCAGTAGAAACGAAATGTGAAATAACGATTCATGTCTGGGTGTGGTCGGTATAATCCCAAAGTACCGAATTTAATATTTACAGTGATCAAACAAATTATTATATAACAAAAATTAGGAAAACTGTAGACGACCATATTTCCTCCTCTTGCAGTTACAGTTGTTTCTTTGCCACAATTTTAAGTTACATAATGGGGTTTTCGGTACGAGTCCAACATGTTGAAGCCATAAAAACAATATATTTTATTAATGTCTTATCATCTTTCAAAGCAATGTCGTGTAGTTTTCTAAAATTGATTGCCATTTTTAATAATTAAAATTACTTATGTAAAATTGAATTATTATCCAACGTGTATTATTTTCAAGTGTTTACAGCTGTTGATTTAGACTATTTAAGTTAATAATTCAAAATAATTAATCAGCATCGATTGATGATATCGATGGTTATGATTAACCCTGGAACTGGCAAACACCCGATATTGGGTGTTTTAGTCGCATCCTAGATCTCATACATTACAATTTTAAAAACGTAAATTTAACACTAACAATACAAAACAACAAAACCAACATATAGCCTGTACATCGATATCAAAGAAACTTTATTTACAATATTTATAACTTGCCCAGCTTGATATCAATGAGTTACCGCTTTTGTGAAATGGAGGAAAGATTTCTCCCCATAGTTTACCAGGAGCCAAACAAACAAAGCCACTTGAAAAAATCTCGTCACTTGTGAGAAATATCTTAGATATATTCTTCATATTCATCGCCATTTTCAAAGCCTCAAAATATTAGTTACTTCTTGCTGTTTATTGTTTACATTATAATTACTACCTATAACTAACAAGTTTAAGTCACATGCTAAGTTAAATAAATTGTAATATAGAATTATTCCTTTGGATAAAAACATGAAACCATTTGATAAAAACAACCGAATAACGATTGTAGGACAATACCAATGATAAAATCATCGATATTTGTGATTATGGAATCATCGATATTCATGAGTAATGAATCTTCATGATTATTGAGTCATCAATATTAATAAGTAAGTTAATGAATCCTCGATATTACGCCTAAAAGCAAATTATGTTATACAGGTATTTTAAATTACAGTACAGTTGAGGTTTTTATTTCTTAAAAAGTAATAACTAAGTAATTAATAAAAACTATCTAGGCTATGTATATTTATAAACCGTAACAAACAAAACTGTGTAATATTTAGATACCTTATTATTTTTAGGGATAGATAAACATGGTTGGTACCTTGTGATATAAATACGAGGGGTATTAGAAAAATAAGGTTCCCATGATTTTTTAAAATAGACAGCTATATATTTCTACTTATTGTTATACATCAATTTTATTTAAAACTTAAAAGTTAAACTATTTTTCCCACATAATCACCGTTTTTGTCCAAACACTTTTGTAGACGATGCTCCAACTTTTCTATCCCCATGTTGTAGAATTCTGCCGTCAATCCTTTGAGGAATCGAGTAACCTCTTCCTTGACTTCATCATCGGTACTGAAGCGTTGGCCACCCAAGTGTTCCTTTTATTTTGGGAATAAGTGATAATCACTTGGGGCTAGGTCTGGGCTGTAGGGGGGATGGGGCACAATAGTCCAGCCAAAATTTGTCAGCAGTTCTTGAGTTTGACGTGAGACATGAGGTCGAGCGTTGTCATGGAGAAGCCTCACACCACTGGACAATCTTCCTCTTCGGCGGTTCTGGTTCGCGCGTCTCAGTTTTCTTAATGTGTCGCGATATCTGTCAAGAGTTTACTGTTGTTCCCTAAGGCAAAAAGTCGATCAAAAGCAGGCCCTTCCTGTCCCAAAAGACGGTTGTCATGACTTTCCCAACAGACTGTGTTTGCTTGAAAGGCTTAGGCGAAGTTGAGTGACGCCATTCACGTGATGCTGCTTGGTTTCGGGGGTAAAGTGAAATGCCCATGTTTCATCACCTGTAACAATGGAATCCAAGAATTCTTCCTTGTTGTCTTCACATTGTTGCAAAAACTGTTTAGCACACACGACACGCTGCTGTTGATGGTTTTCTGTGAGGATTCGCGGTACCCACTGCGCACACACTTTGTGATAGCCTCAGGAATAAGCAAAGCAAGTTCGTGAATGGTGATTCTCCGATCTTCAAGCAACATTGTTTCAACCTTTTCAACAACTCCATCTGGAACTGAAGGCCGTCCACTTTGGTTTTCATCGTGAATTTCCATGTGGCCTTCACTGAATTCTCTACACCATTTCCGAATGTGTTGAACAAATATGCAGTTTTCCCCATAAACTTCGATTAACTGACTATGAATATCAATAGGTGAAATCTGTTTTGCATTTAAAAAACGTATCACAGCACGAATTTCGCATCTGGGGGTAACATTGATAGGGAGCTCCATCTTCGAAGGCAGCTAGGCCGGCATTGTTGGACGTAGCGAGGCGCGAGTGGTATGGCTAGAGAGAGGGACAGCTGATGAATAAGACAGTGTTGCCAGATTTCTCCCAACATATCGCATTCTGTCTCGGCGGCATAGGGAACCTTATTTTTATAATACCCCTCGTACCACACGCACTTTGTGACATAAGTAACACATGTACCTACATTGCCATTAGAGGTGGGCGGTTTATAACGTGTTAGTGCCAGTGGGTTATTCAGTTGTAACCTATTACCAGAATAAAATATTATTAGCAATACTCTGTTATTTCAGTAACAGCAGTAACAAGTAGAAACAAACCCAACTAATTCGTCATTCACTTGTTTCTCAGTTATCATTAATTATAAGTAATCTACTGGTCTAAATATTACTTTTAATGATTTATTTAAATTTTGGTATACTAAACAATAATGGGTTATCTGAAGGTCACTAGTTTTGGAACAATTTTTCTTACCTGTGACGTATACACAAACCATTTATAAACAAATGTAGCTATTTGCATTCAGCATCACAGCTCACCATGAAGACAACAGGTTTCTATAGCAAAGTTTGAGAAGTCAAAGGCATTTAAAACCTCTGCCTTAGGTCAAAATATTATTTTGGTTCACTAGCTTTGCATTCTAAAGAAAATAATATTAAAAATTTAAGGTTTTTGCTTAAGAAGTAAAAATTGGAGTGGCATTATAGGTACTACCACTTCATATTTTTGGCTGCAAGCTGCCATTTGATTCTAAATGAGTTGGTGGAAATCAAAATATTTATTTGCTAGGAATCATGCCTCAAAACTTTATTTTACAAAAAAACTTACCGTTTAATCCTGGAGTTAGCAGTTGTTCAATTTTGAACGACACTGACCACTGCTATAGTAGCAGTCATTCAAAATTGTATGTCATGACGTCATCAAATGATTAATTTATTATTTATTTAAAATAAAGTTTAATGACAATATTTATGTAAAAAGAGTTGTTTTATCAACACGAAATGATTTTTTTATTGTATATTCTTCCTTCTAAACTGCTGATTTATGATAGTTTGTCATTGTTTCTCAAGAGCCGCCATTCTCCCTCTGCTAACTGAGCCTACTATTACGTGTTGTTATTGTAGTTTAGTAAAAGATTTATTTCAGTGGTTGAATTGGATATATTTATTACCAGAAGAACGACAAATTTAGTTCAGTTTGATTGTGTGAGTGACAAAATATAATGATAAAATTGTTTATTTTTATTTAAACTTTTTGAAAGTTTGGGTGTTTACTGGTCAGTGTATTAACACATTGAATATGGAGCCCGACTTATACTGGTGCTCCAGTATTTAATTTAATACGCATAGGTTTTCTGTAAAAAAATCGGGTTTAGTTGTTTTAGACAATTTCCCATGTTATATTGTTTATATTTATATGTTTTGTATGACGACAGTTGTGCAGCTGTGAAAATATTATTTTGAACTATTGCACAGCTGCTTAGTACGTAACTGACTGACATGGTGATGTGAGCCTTGTTGTTATCTGACGTGTGTTTGTAAACAAAGTTCCACTATTATTAAATAAAGTGATGTGGTAAATTTTGGTTTTGTTTTTTTCTGATAGTTTTCGTAGTGATTCGAGTTTTTATTGTATATTTTTCTTGTTCATTGTGTAAAATGAGTGACCATCTAGACAAAGAAATGGTGCGTATAATACTTAATATCCTATCAGATTCTGAGGGTGGTTCGGAGGAGGATGATCCTATTTGTAATGAAAATAGAAGATCATCTGTAATTCAGTTTGAAAGAATCTTGGACCAAATTTATGATTTTGGATCGGAGGGTGAGTTTCTCGACGACAATGATCCTGACCCAGATTTTGAGGTTAGGCCTAGTGATGAAGCCGTGAGTGATGCTGAGTATGATTATGATAAGCCTTCATTATGTTTACTTCATAATTTTTTTCAGATAATTATTTGATCATAAATATTTTCTAAAAGTGCATTTTATCCTCTTTAATTTGATTTACAATATGTTAGGTTTAAACATTATCTTCATAATTTTCAAAATTTAAAAAAAATTACAAAATTACCCAATATACTGAGTAAATCCATTATTATAGACCTAGGATTCAATAAAGTCTATCTCACTCACCTGTGTCTTCAAATATGTTGATGTAGATATTTTATTCAAAGTCTATCTAATCACTTTTTTGTACTAGTTATTTACTTACATGTTAGAAAATTATTGAAACAGAAGTGTTAGTATTGTGGCAGTAAGCGTATCAATGACTTGTTTTGGAACCTAACCCATATATTGAATTAGTCCTAGATGGTTAGCTTCCTTTTCTTTTTTTTTTTGTAAAACACCATATAACTTTATTTTACTGAAACTAGACATTGTTTCTATCTTTTAGTCATTTTGGAATTATATTAATTTCAAACTTGATATTACTTTGCTATACATGGCCCATCCCAAAATTACGTAAATTTAATTTTGTAATTTAAGTTTTACTAACATAAAAAATATGTAAAACAATGAGTTATATTTATTAATATGTTATATTATTCTACAAATATTACTTAATAAAACAATAGATTAAGTGCTTGTATAAATGGAGCAAAAATAGCCTGCCCCACGGGTTTTTAGCTGCCAGCTCCAAGGTTAATATTTTATAAAATTTGTTTGATTCCATAGCAACAATATAATTAATACAAGATTATTAGATGTGTTTCTTGCTTCTAGGTTCTTGCCGAGTGAATTTTATTCATTCAAACAAATTTTGTATAGTTGACTAGCCTTTGGAAATATCAATGTGCAAATACCCCTTTTTTAAATGTTCAAATAAAAAAAATCTTTTTCTCAACCCTGGAGCTGAAAGGATTACATTAGTTTTGGGGGCAGGTCAATTTTTAGCATTCTGTAGAAGTCTCATTTTACATTAAATTTATAAAAGCCCAATACTTGTGTTTATTGGTTATATTTCAACACCATCCGCTTCAGTGAAAAATGTAGAAAAAGATTATATCATTGATAAAGTATCTTTTGTTTAACATTGGGATTTACTACAAGATTGATAAACTTGGGAATTTAGTGAAAACATATTGCTTTCAACTTTGACTAAATGTTCTTTTTTTTGTCGAAAATGGAAGAAATAAACTCTTCTCAATGTATCAATGCTTACAATTTTCAGTTGATGTTTATAGGCAATATTGGTGAAGTTTTACACTATATTTCAACCCTCTAAGTTAACTCTTTTAAAAGTCATTGTGTATACCTGCAGATGAACACACCAAAGACAGAGATATGTTTTCATCAGCAAGTGATGGAAGAAGCTTTGCTAATTGCTCAACCAATAAATTGTGCCATTTTCCTCACTTTTTATTAAATGAAGGCTACCACAGAAATCTACACATTATACTAAACAAATTTTACAAAAATGTAATATTGAAAAGAGTTGAAATGTTATTATTTAATTTAGTGAAAAACACAAAATTGCTGCTCTAAACTTATTGTTTCGTTTGAAAAAATGGGTATAACATAATAATACAAATAATACTGTACATTGTTTTTAATACTAGTCATTTTCATTAAATTTTAAAGTAATCATCTTATTCATATCTAATTATTTATAGAGTTTCGGCTTGGACTCATTGGCTTAACTTAACAAATGTACAAGGTGCTAAAAAATCGCCACCTTCCTATTAACTTTTGAACAGAAATATAGTAATTTATATCTGGCATTGTTATAAGACTAGAAATCACCTTTTTGGGATATATGAGAATCTGTCCGTAACGACCTGTATTTGCTCCAGAGGGTCATAACTGGTGATGAATCGTGGGTTTATGGTTATGACGTGGAAACCAAAGCTCAATCATCTCAATGGAAGCTGCCGCACGAACAAAGACCGAAAAAAGCACACCAATTTCGGTCGAATGTGAAAGTTTTGCTTACACTTTTCTTCGATTTCAGGGGCGTGGTGCATCATGAGTTCTTGCCACAAGGTAGAACGGTGAATAAGGAACATTACCTGCAAGTTATGTGTAATTTGCGTGAATCCGCCAGAAACGCCCAATTTGTGGAAAAACAAAAATTGGCTTTTGCACCACGATAATGCCCCTGCTCACACATCACTGCTTGTACGCGACTTCTTGGCCAAAAACAACACACTAATGATACCGCAGCCACTGTATTCCCCAGATCTGGCCCCCTGTGACTTTTTCTTGTTCCCAAAACTGAAGAGGCCCATGAAAGGACGACGCTACGCCACGATTGACGAGATAGAGACAGCATCGAAGGAGGAGCTGAACAAAATACAAAAAAATGATTTTTTGAAGTGCTTCGAAGATTTGAAAAAACGTTGGCACAAGTGTATAATATCCCAGGGGGATTACTTTGAAGGGGACAAAATAGATATTCACGACTAAATAAATAATTTTTGAAAATATACAAAATTCACGATACTTTTTGAACACACCTCGTACTGTTTTGGGCAACTCTTTAGCATGGTTTCAATCTTTTCTTCATGGTAGAAAGCAAAGAACGCTAATCAACAATAATGGCATAAAAAGTATATCATCATGGGTGAATATATGTGCTGGTACACCACAGGGGTCCATTCTGGGCCCTTTGTTGTTCATTATCCTTATAAATGACATGCCACATAATATTAGAAATGACCTGATTTTGTATGCTGATGACACAACATCTCTGGTAAAATGTAACAGGGAGCAAGATTTAAAATTAGAAATAATTAATTCCCTAATAGACTTAGAAAAATGGTTTACTTGTAATGGGCTCGCATTAAACAGTGATAAGACACAAATTGTAAAATTTCAGACTGTACAAAATAAGGCTATGTCCAATTTTAATATAGATTTTAAGAACTCAGTGAATGTTACAGTAAATACCACTAAGTTTTTGGGGCTAGTTATTGATAAGAATCTTTCTTGGAGACCACACATAGAACTGCTAAATAAAAAACTGAGCTCAGCTTGCTACCAAATGTACACATTGAGAGAGCTGGTTGATATTAAGACTAGGCTCATAGTTTATTATGCTTGCTTTTGTTCATTGGCACAATATGGGATCCAAGTGTGGGGATGTAGTTCAGGTATTTTCTCTGTTTTTAAAGCTCAAAAGAGATATATTAGAACCATGCTATTTTTGAATCAGAGAGATTCATGTAAAGATATTTTTAGAGATATGAAAATATTGACCATTCCATCATTGTATATCTATAGCTGTTTAATATTTATTCATAATCGCTTAAATTCAGAAACTATAATTCATCATGAACATCAGTATGGCACCCGTTTTAAAGACAATCTGCAATTTCCTCTTCACAAATTAACATTATTTGAAAGCTCTCCAAATTATATGGGAATTAAATTTTACAACAAATTACCTCTACATGTAAAGCAGCTAACACTGTTCAGTTTTAAAAAATCAGTGAAAAGCTTACTAATTAATAAGGCCTATTATAATATTTCTGAATTCTTGCAGGACAATCTGCAGCTTGTGTAGTTTTAGTGAATTTGACAAAAACATTGTTAATGTATGAAATGTTGTACAAACTGTTTTTACCATATAGTATGTATTATTGACAAGCAACCTGTTCACACAACATGTATAGTTGTATAACTGTGGATGTTATGTTGCAATAAACTTCTTGATTCTTGATTCTTGACTGTTTGTAAGAAGAAACTTTCTTCTCTTGTGGAAGGATTTCTTATGCTGCTATTAGCCATGGGCACAACTTATGGTACAACTCGTACCATCGGTGTGACAATTAGTTTACTAGCAAACTTTATTCTGTCAACCAACTTTACAACATGATTAGTTCACCATCATCTGTCAGAAAGATGGCATTTACTAGTACAGAGTCCTGCTTTTTTGTTTTTTAAATTGAAAAGAGTTGGAGGAAAGTGAAAAGGTTTTGGAAAAACTCTATGTTAATACTATCTTAGCTGAAGACTATATTACACAATATTTGATGACTGTGTGCTGATAAAAATAAATTTTTTATTTACTTCAGGATGTCAAAACCTTTGATGAGTTACTTTTCTATATAGATTATAATTACAATTGCAGAGTGTTGATTTTAAATGTGTCTCCATAAGTTTCTAAAAAAACAACTATATTAAAGGTTCAATCTGTATAAAAAGTGGCAGTTGTTTTAAGTTAGTAATGTGAGCGTATTAAAAATAGCTTTTTGGTCATTCTTACAATAGTTTTTTTTAATTTTTTTCATGTGTCTGAAAAAGATAGCCTTTGTTTAGTCAGGAAAAGCCAATGTTAATGCCATCTTCACAAAGAATATTTTGTAAACTGTAATAATTAAATCAGAAACAGAAATAGTGAGTATAATTAATAATTAATTTAATAGTGATTGTTTTAAAGTACAATTGTAATAAACAAATGTTTTTTAAATACATAGGCTAATGTGTGGTGTAAGAGCTAGCTGTGCTGGTGACATCCTGATTTCCATCCCATAACAATAATGTTAAAGCTCCAAACACTACTCATTTATGAATTGTAGAATTATAAAACATGTCTCATTATAAATTATTATTATTAATAAGCATCCATACACCGTTAAGTATTTTGGTATTTTAATTGTGGTTTATTTAATTGGAACCTTTTTGAACTTCAATGTTTAAATATTCTCAAAAGCATACACTTTTGAAGAAAAATTGAAAGATGCTTTTATATTATATTATTATATTTAAAAAATGAAACATCTTTCATATCGTAATCAAACAAAAATACAGGTACTCAATTAAAAAAAAAAAAAAAAGAAAGAAAAAATACACTCCAATAGTAACATTTTTATTTGTGCGAGGTCTTTTCTTTTCATAGAAAACATCATTAGACCCAGAACTGAAATTAAAGTGATTATTATAATAATATAAACAATTATGTACTGTAATAAAAACAAGTATCATAAAAAAAACAAAAGGCCTCACAAAAAAAAAAAAAAAAAAAATTGTATTATTGGAGTGTTTGTTTTCAAAATAAGTACAGAATTCCATTAAGAAATAAATATCAACAATGTAAAAATACTGGTGTAAAAATGTTTGAGGTGGAATATTGTTCATAGGGTAACACTAAGGTGTTTCACTGCCTCTAATGTTTACTGTCAACTATATTATTACTTATGTGGGACTTTTTTGTTCACAGAATTTATATGTGGTGATTTGGTGATTCTGCTTTTGGTTGACCTGTTTATTCTGCAATACCTGACCATGTAACACTTCGTCTTTGTCTGGTAAATTCAAGTGGAAAGTCTGCAATTCTAAGAATTCTGAACCTTAGACATTGAAGTGACATTCAACAAAGTCATTTCGAGGTGAGTTAAATCAGTTTACTAATTAAGGCAACTGTTGGTATTTTTTACAAACATTTTGATATCTTGAATATTAAATTGTCTATTATTGGCTTGCATATTTTATTAAAGCGTACAATCTTTTTGAGACTTTTATTACCATTTTGACTGTAAATTACAGTTATATCTGTATTTAAGTTTTTAAATTACCTTCAATTTACAGTGTTTAATGATTTGCAGATTACAAGATGGCATCTACTGTGTCTGAGAATGGTGATACTAGAGAAGAATTGGCTCAATCAACAGAGAACAGTGAGTCACATTTTTTATAACCAGTATCATACCCAAAATTGTAAAAAATAGTTAGTTGCAAGAGATGATATTAACTAAAACGCAAGGTTTAAGAAAAAAAAATTCACCTAACATTTATTTTTGTTCATTAAAAGCTCCATTTTAATTTGTTTGAAAGGTAAATGAATTGTCTACCAGAACTTATGTAGCAATAAGATTTATATAATGTAAAAATAAAAAATTAAATTAAAAATTACTTTAGACAGTGACTTTTCTACGGAAACAAAATAAAAATCCAGTTTAAGGTAATATAACTACTATAAGAAAAATTTATTTTAAAATTGTAATAAATTTATCATAAAGAGCATTTAATAACACAGTAAAATCATGTGTAACAACCTAATATTAGACAATAAACACAATTTTATTATAATAATTATTTAAGCGCTAGAGGTTTATATTGCTAAAAAAGCATAATGGGTTTGGAAAACATTCAGTTAAAGTTTATTTTTCAGCATAAACAGCTCTTTTAATTCTTTTGAAGTTTTAATACCTTAATGATAAAAACCATTTAAAAACATTGCAAAATCATGTGTAATATAACATTAGTTACTAAAACGAAACTCAAACTTTATTGTGTGTATAAATAGACATTACATAGAACCAATTTTAATAGTTTCATGTTTACTTTGTTTTTCTCAAAGATAATATAAATCCCACAAAATGTTATAAAATTGTTATAATTGGCCGGCCCCATGTTATAAAATTGATGCCTGCTAACTTGTTTGACAAAAAATGGAATTGATATTGATGTAAACTGATTTGATCTAGTAAATCTATTTTGCTATTTAAACTCAAAGTTTTGTAAATATTTCTATTTAAAAAATTTTTGAGACATCACTGCTGTGTGAACAGACTTCATATTGACTCGCAACAACCAGCTATACACTCTCAGCAAGTACTTGTGACATTTCTCAGGAATAAAATTTATTATCTTGTTCACGATTCTTTCGCAACTTTACATGCCAATCTAAACGCAGCTTAATTATTGTCTGCAGATAGCCATCCCACCGAATCTACCATACCACGTCACTTTTCTTTGTCATAGTGGCATTGCATGGACAACGGCTGATAGAAATCCCTTCAGTTCCCTGATCATCTGAACAACTTTCCCACACACATGATGATCAGTCAGACAGTATTTGATCACAAATTAACTTCACTTCATTAATTTCTGTAGCAGATAACTTTCTGATGCATTCTTCATATATTGGCCTGCAGTTAGATATATTCGTAACAATGATAAATTTGTGAGACTGCAACCATGGCTGCCACCTAGGATGATAATCTGGAAAAACTTGTATTATGCATGAATTTCGGGCTCTGGAAAAACATACGTGGATTATGTGTGAATTTTTATAATGTCGCTAGAATTTTTTCAAGGGATGGATCGATTTCCATACCAAGGCTCTTTTCACTCGATTCCGATGCCAATAGAAGTGTTTAACCCTGGAACTGGCCATCATTTTTCCCAAAATGGCAGGCACTTTTTGGTGATTTTGTAAGGGTTTTGTGTTTTAATCACTGCTCATCTATTTTTTAAGATAAAAACATTTTAAAAACTTTAGAACATCAATGTCTTTAGAAATAAATGTAGTTTCCCCAAAAAATATTAAATATTGAATCATTTCAATGTATTTTTATTTTTTTACTGATTAACATAAAAATATTAGGAAAGAATAAATGTTTCTCAAATGTATAGCCCCTCTCAGGTAATGTGAAATTTTTTAGAATAATTCTAAAATATACAAAAGTTTGCTTATATATCTGAATTACAAATTACAAAAAAAATATTTAGGTAAAAGAAGTTTATTGGTACTTTTGAATAATATATCTATAAAAACTACAAAATCTGAAAAAGTTTGTATAGCACTATTATGTATACCATTGTGACATTTTGGAATCTATTGGATAAACAAATATTTTTTTCTAAGAGATAAATATATGTAGAAGATAAAAATATGGTATTTATAGAAGTTTACATTGTATAAGACATTTTTATATGGCAACAAAACCTTTTTTTAATTTTTACAAAAGTCAAAATTGTGAAATAAATGCCTAACATTTTCTTTTCATCCAAAAATTATTTATATAGATAGTACATTTATTGAAGTTTACAAAACTGTACAACAATTTATTTTTATCTCTATTATTTTTTTGTTAAAAAAATAAAACAAGCGATGGTCATAGAAATAAAACGCTAATACCTTCAGAAAAGTAAAAAAAAATTACTGTCTAAAATACATGAATATGCTTTTATAATAAATACATTATGTTTAAATTAACACTCATTATGAAATAACTATAAATTGTCTACAAAATAATAAAACACTGAACCTGAAGCGTATAACATGCTTACTTTCAGTTTCACAAAAATTCAACCTATTCACTAAAACTTAACCAAACCTCTACATTTTTTACTTCACTAATTTAAAAAAAACACTAAACAAACTTTTATTTATACACACTAAATAACGAAAAGTCTAAAATATCCAAATAAATAGCAAGCAATACACTAATACCGGCAATGGCGTAATAACAACAGAGAAACAACATGGCAACCAAGCGATGCATTGTTCTTATCTACTGGCTGAGTTGGTGATTGTGCAACAGAACAAAAATAAAATACTAGTTCATAGTCTTCGTTGACGATACTGTTGCTAAGAGCAATTCGTCTTCTTTGTTTTGATATGATTTTCACTATTTCCAGACAACGATAAAGTAACAAAAATAATAAAATTTAATGAAGCTATTTTCGACACATTAGGCATTTTGGAATTTTACAAAAAACGAGCTTTTCAAACGCTTATTTTATAAAACATTTATTTTCCTACTGGCCATTGAACAGATGTTTCTGAAAGCCAAGAGTACACTGTTTTCAATGACGACACTTACGATCGTGTAGAACGTAAACTCACGATAGGGAATTTTGACAAACATGCGGTAATTTTAGCGTGTTCGGAAATTACGCAAACAAATGGCAATCGGAAATGTGAACATCCAAGTTTAGAATTTTATAATGAAAGATTTAACGTAACTTTAGAACGTTTTATGATATAATATGAAACCTTGGATCTTTATCTTTAGATTTACGTATGTTTTACTTCAAACAAAGTAAAAATAGGCTTGCTGAGAGAGATCACATTACGACATAGTTAATGCGTCGAAAATAGCTTAGTGTCATTTTAAAACTGTAGTTAATGCGTCGATAATCGCTTAAAGCCAGTTGCAGGGTAAAATACGTTTGGAAAATGATGGTCTCGCAATGTTACAACTAGTGAGGTGTGGAAGCCGAATCTTGAATACATTGGGAAGTCTATTCACAGACAATAGTTACTTTTTGTATGAAAAAATGTATATAGATAACAAAATTTAAAAAATCATTGTAAGTTAGTTTATCAAATATTTTAATATTATAATAAGCATTTTCTATATTTATTTTGGTATGTTTTCGTGGACAACAACTGATCAGTAGTACGCAAATTACTGATTGCTAAAACGTGTTTTTGTAGTTCTTTGTATATAAGAACTATTTAAAAATATACAGTTACAAAATAACGTGATGTATAAGTTATATTTTAATTGAAGTTTGTATTTTCCATGTTTGTATTTGTCAATGCCAGAGTGTTTGCTGGTTCTATAAGTGGATGTTAGCTGCTTGGCAGTAAACAGACGATCGCTAATTTTAATTTGGCCTATGTCATACTTTGGGTTTTTGTACATAAGTAGATTCTCTTTAAAAGTATATTTTTACATTTTTACATAAGCTTAATATATTCTGGAAGCTCATTTTATAAGCTACCATTTCTATTATTTAAAAGAAAAAGATAGAGGGATATGACTTGTAGTTAAACAAATATTTATTTATATTTCCCTAAATCTCTGTGAAGATCTTTAAAGAGCGTATTCTTAGGCTTGTTTTTCTCAAAAGGTCAAAGTTAATAGTAAAGTTAGAGAATGTATTTGAGTGGTTTGTTGCTTGTACCATACGGACATTGTATAAAGGCAAAATCATCTGTTTTGTTTTTAAGTTGCATATTATTATTAAAAACAGTACAATGAAACTAGTTACATTTCTTTGAACAGCATAAATAAAAACATTAACAGTGTTATTAAAATAATATTAATTTAATTTCGTAAAGTCCAGTCAATACCAAACAGTAATATCAAGTATGGTATTGTCTATGGCAAGGGATAAATATTGCTCTAATCAATCAAAGTTTTGGTCTTTATAATCAGTTAAAGAGATTTGATTTCATTATTATATCATATCAGATAAAATTTTCTGGTTTATTACAGAGTCATTCAAATATACTGAACAGTTAATATGATTTTTGATACAAATAAAAACTATCATTGTAATGAACTGTTGCTATTAATTATATTACATTTTTGTGTTTTGAATTTTTACTATATGTCAATGTATGTTTCAATTTATTTACTTTTTAATAGTTTATTGATGATTGAGAGGGGGTGGGGGAGTGAGTGGGAGTGGAGTGGGAGGAAGGGAGGGAATTATCCTCATGGATTTTCAGCTTCTTTTTTCATCTGATAGCTTGTGAACAAGAGGCCCTAAATTTAGCACAAACTGATCTTGAATGTCAATTTTTTAAGTTTAATTTTGGTAATGTGTCATCAGATGATGTTGTTAAAGTGATAAAATCATTAAAAAATAAAAAATCATCTGGGTGGGATGAAATACCTCTGGACGTAATGAAACATGTAATGTATAGTATAGCTGTTCCTTTATCAGTTTTAATTAATCAATCATTCAAAAATTGTAGTTTTTCCAAAAAATTTAAAACGGGCTGAATTAAAACCACTCTATAAAAAAGGCCAAAAACAAAATCCAGATAATTACCGTCCAATTTCAATACTGCCATCATTTTCTAAAGTATTTGAAAAATTAGCACTAAACCAAATTACAAATTTTTTAGAATCTAATTCAATTTTGACTTGTGATCAATTCGGATTTAGGAGGGGTCACAGTACATTAGGGGCCATTAATAAACTTGTAAATGAGGTGTCTTGGGCTTTGGATGGGTCACAGAGAACCATGGGTGTGTTTTGTGATTTGTCCAAGGCTTTTGATTGTGTAAACCATAATATCCTTTTAAAAAAGCTTAAACTGTACAGTTTTTCAAATAGATCAATCCTGTGGATTGAATCTTATTTAGTTCATCGATTTCAAAGAACTGTAATTTTTAAAAATAGTGTAAAATCTAGATCTCGTTGGGAGGAAATTAAAGTTGGCGTTCCTCAAGGGTCTATTTTGGGGGCCTCTACTTTTTCTTCTGTATGTTAATGATTTACCTAAAAATGTTTCACCAAAAATTATATTATATGCAGATGACACAACCGCAGTTGTTAAAGCAAACTCTCACTTTCAATTGAAAAATAAATTAAATCAAGCTTTTTATGAATTGGCATACTGGTTTAAGGTTAACGGATTGAAATTAAATCAAGAGAAAACTCAACTATTAAATTTTCGAACAGCACAATTAAAGGAGGGCTATAATAAGGATGTGATTTTCCACGGCCAACAAATAAAATTATGTGATAGTGCAAAATTTTTAGGTATAGATCTGGATATAAACTTTTCTTGGAAAAAATGTATTGAAAATATTATTAGAAGATTAAACTCGGCATGTTATCAAATGCTAGTGTTACGAAATTCAATTAATTTGGAAACTAGAATAATAATTTACTACTCTTTCTTTTTTTCAATAATTCAATATGGTATTGAATTTTGGGGATCATCTTCTGACTTTGATAAAGTTTTTAAGATCCAAAAAAAAATTATGAGATTAATGACCTTTTCATCATTTAGAACTTCTTGCAAACCTCTGTTTAAAGAATTAAAAATCTTATCACTTCCAAATTTATACATTCTGAAAACCCTACTAACAGTACAATCAAATTTTGAAAGCTTATCAAGTGATAACTTTGATCATAATTACAATACAAGATTTAAAGCTAATTTTCAATATCCCATACATCGACTGCGTCTGGTAGAAAAAACTCCAATATACACGGCAAAAAAAACTATACAATAAGTTACCTCAAAAATATAAACATTTAATCAATTCAAAAACATTTAAAAGCAAACTAACAGATTTTTTGTTGGAAAAAAACTATTATAGTGTTGATGAGTATTTGATGGATCCTGAATTTTAAAATTGTGTTTTAACATAGATTACATTAAATTTGTTACGCTGTCTTGACCTCTTATATGTATTTTTATTAAGTTTATATGTATATGTGAATTGTGATGTGCATATGTATGAATGTATATGTGTATGTATCATTATTACATTAATTTATGACAATGTTACCTGTTTCTATAGCAATGCTATGTATAAACGTTGACGTAACAATAAAGACTGATTCTGATTCTGATTCTATTATAAGCTTATTATAATCATCTGATAGCATCTTAAAAAACTTTATTAATAAAAAGGGGCGATCTGTCAAAATAAAGCTTTCTGTGTTCTGTAGTTTTACAACGACTGAATTTGTAGTAAACGTGCAACATTTTGTTCTGTTGTGATTCTTCAAGTTATAGATTGTTGCACAATGATGATTTTCTGGATCATGTTGTCTTTAGTGATGAATCAACATTTCACTCCAGTGTTTAAGTGGACACTTAGAATGTACATACATAGAGTTTTAGAAAACCTCCATGACATGGCAGACTTGCAATGGTGCTCTCCTAAATTAATTGTTTTTTTTTTTTTTTGCTATATTTTGGTGAAAAGTTTCTGGGCCTTTCTTCTTTGAACTGTAACTGGTACTTCCTATCTTGATATACTAGGCCTTCTCAATTTGTAGAAGATGAACCATAGAACTTACTTGACAGCAATTTGGTGTATCACATCACTGGAATGTACAGTACACGGTTGGTTGGATTTAACTGTACCCGAATGTTGGATTGGTCACAAAGTGTTTTTGAGAGAGCTTGTTTTGAATGGTCTCCGCTTTTACCAATGTGATCTATACCTTTGGTAGTGTATAAAGGATTGTGTATGTGCCTCTACTACTAACTGGCCTATCCTAAGTAAGGAAAAGGTTTGAAGAGACTTACAGAATCACTCCAGATATACTGAACAACTCTTTGGGAAGAATTGGATTTTCGACTTGATGTATGCCATTTAAGGAATGGAGCTCACATTGAACACTTAAAGCTATAACTTAAAGTTACTCTTTTCTTTGATGTATTAACTATAATTTAAGTTTCATATAATAAATACTAATAAAGCATTAAAACTTAAATATTCATTAGAAATACCTGTTATTTTACGTGGAATTAGAGTAAATAAGTGAAGAATTTTTAAACATTTACTCTGTGTAAAATTAAAATATATTTGTATGCCTTTGTAATTCAGAAAATTTAACCATTTATGTTTCATTTCAGGTGGGCTTAAAGTGAATGGAGAAGTTAACGGCTCCTATGAGGAACCAATGGAGGTGGATGATGATTGCCCTGTCAAGTCTGTTAAAAAAGTAAATTCTAGTGATATTAACTGTATTAGTGAAACAGCGGAATCGGATAGTCATAGTGAATCAGACTTAAATCAACAAAAAAATTCGGTTAGTGAAGACAGTATAGCGGAAATTAACACAGAAGTTGAAAGTGAAGTGCCTGAAGTTGATGAAGCAACATCAAGTAATGGTTATGGTGAACAACATGAAGAAAGTAAAAATGAAGAAGAGGAAGAAGAAAATACTTTAGAGGAGAAACTGGAAGGAAGTGATGATAGAAACATGGAAAATTCAGAAGGTAATGTTGAAGATGAGGATGTAATGTTAATGGAAGAAGATGAACCTCAAGATCCTCTAGCAGCTGACACAAACTCAGTGGAAGAGGCTGATGAAGTTAATATTAAAGATACTGTAATGGAATCTTCTGATAATGAACACATAGATAGTGAAGAAAATGATCCTTTTGCCGCAGAAAATGATCAAAGTGAAAGTTTAGAAAATAATGAAAATTATAATAATGAAGATGAGAAGACAGAAGATTTATCCAAAAAACACGATAATAACGAAAAAAATAAAAATTCTGAAGAAGAGTCAAAGAAAATGAATACTGAGGAATCTCCAGAAACTGAAGAAAATTCGGAGAAAATTGAGACTGAGAAAGTAGAAGAAGATAAGGAAGATGATAAGAATGAAGATTCATTTGATAAATCCAAGTCTGAAGAGGATAGTGAAAAAACACCAGAGAAAGGAAAGAAAAAGAAAATACAGCAACAACCAATAAATATCACTCCAAGACGGAGTTCCCGCAACGTTAATAAACCTAAAACTTATATTAATGAGCCAGATATTAAAGGTAACTCAATTCCAGCAAAAAAGGCATCCTCAGATGATCCAGATATAGAAGAAATTGTGCCACAAGATCCCTTGGCAATGGATTCTCCTGTTTCTGACAAAAAGAACAAAAAGACTGTTGTTGTTAATGATCCTAAAAGATTAGTAGAGATTGCAAGTGGTAATAAGCAATCACAACCTGGTAAAAAAGAACCAACTCTTGTTATAATTGATACAAACTCAATACTGTCTGGTAGAGGTCCTGTGCCAGTGTCTCCTTCCCCACCCTTAGCTCATTCTTCAAATGTGGCCAGCTCGTCTCGAACTCAAGGCTATTCTGTTCTGCCAATGGCACTACCTGCCCAAGGCATGTATCCTCAGGCTATTAGACATTCACAGATGAAACCAGTTGTCATGCCTCAGGGAAATTTACCAGTAACACCTCCTCCATCTTCCCAAAAGCCTCCAGTAATTCTTCCCTCCCTTACAGATGATATGTATGTTGTAGAAGCTCCTTCGTTTATAGTTCCATACGTATACGAAAAACCACCCATTAAACCATTAAAGAATTTTGTTGATCAGGTTGAACAAGCCATTAAAGAAATAAAGGCTCAGCTGGAAAAAGAAAAAGTAAAAGAAGAAGATAACAAAAAAGGAGATGATAGTAAAACGAATGATGAGAGTGACAAAAAAGGAGAAGATAAAGATGAAAAGGACGAAAATGTTGATAAAGAAGCTAGTAAAGAGGAAAAAGAAGTTAAAGAAGACAAAGAAGAAAAAATGGAAGTGGATTCTGAGGAGACAAAGACTTCCAAAGATGGTGAAGGATCTGTATCAACAGACGATAAAGAAACCAAAGATTCAGAAAAAACTACTGAAGCCAAGAGTGCTGAAAGCAAAACAGATTGTGAAAAATTAGGTGAAGATGTGAAATCCGAAGAAGGAGAGAAAACAAAGAAACAGAGTAACTCATACTTTGATAATCCTCTAGGTAAATTCTTTATCCAAATAGGTGTAAACTTGGTACAAGAGCATGTACAGACAGATTTGTTGAGGTCTCAGAAAAGGAAAAAAGAGAGGGAAGGCTCAAAGTGTACACCGGAAGTGCAGCAAGCCATGAACTCTTTAATACGAAGTTTAGAATTTAGTAAAGAGACAAATGAACCTTTTAAATTAGAACTGAAAAAGTGTGAATTTTGCAGTTTTAAGACAGAATCTGCATTAGTAATGGCTCACCATTTGGAGACCCCACACATGCGTAACTACGTTTATAGGTGTAATTTCTGTCCGTTGGAAGTAAGGAGTCCTCATGACATCTTATACCACATGGAGGCGGAACACAATGTGAGGGGACGGCTCGAGAGAGCACCTGCATTCCATCAGTGTCCTAGCTGTCCTTTTGAAGACAACCAGAAGGGTAAACTGAGCAGGCATCTACTCTCATGTGCCAAAAAGTATCGACCAGAAAGAAACCAGGTTTGTATTTACCACCAACTTAGATTAATAGTTTTCTTATACTTATACAGATCAATACTTATTTTTAAGTTTTCCCTGAGGGATGCAAGGAAAGTGCACAATTTTGTTAATTTTTGAACTAGGCCTAGTTTGAAATATTTAATTTTGTTTTAAGTAAATTCCTTTTTTATCCAAATGAAAAAAGAAAATCAAATAATGTTTTAAGCCTATATTTTCTTCGAACTCCAGAGACAGGACATTTTTCATCCAAGAAATACTGTACAAGAGGTCCTGTTGACACTTGAATCCAGGTGACAATTCCTTAGTATGATAAGCCGATTACTTTTCTCATACTTGAACGATACATTAGGCTCAGATGGTTAAAGCATTTTTTAAAGGTTTTATACCTTGTGCTGCTTTTTACAAGTTTCAAAACTACCAGCTCTTAAGTTTTAGACATTTGCAGAGATTTACATAAATATTCATATGACCATTACCATCAAGTAAATCTAAACTTTTATTTGTTTTTATCAAAGGAACTGTAGTGCTAGAAACAGTATTAACCCTCTCCCGCTCGCATTGTTTCCAGGCGCTCACGGTGCTTCTAACCTCTGCCGGTCGTGCTCAGTAAAAATACGGCACCTCAACTTGCACACGTTCTGTCATTGTAATTAACTATAATTATATATTAATTATTTTACTATATTGGTTCAATGAAGTTGACTGTACGAGACCAGGGAGGGGGCACACGAACAGCTGGGCGCGGGGTTGTTTGTTGCGCAGTTACTTGGTGAATGTCATTGTCTGGCTCGCCGTCATTGCCACTGTGATCACTCCGAACTACATTCTCAATGTCACCAACCACTTCACAAGGCTCTGGTACATCACTAAATTCACTTGAATCGTCGCAATCACTACTAATAACGAGATCGATTTCACTGTCACGAAGTGTACGACTACAACCCACCATTGTTTCCACACAACTAATATAAATAGCAAAATAATGGAATAAATCTACTGTAGAGTAAAGTGAATGGTCTCCTGATAGCAAACAACCCATAGTAGTACAAAATATTGCTACTTGAGAGCAACACTTATCGGCTCTAGTGGGTAAAGCAGTGCGTGCCGATCTGTGCCGTTTAAGCTGCAGTGGCTATGTGGTGGCCGTGCCATGCCTTGCGAGCGGGAGAGGGTTAAAATGGCCTACATTATAAATAAAAAACATTTTTGATTTCTTTGTGACTTCTTACAGAATATTGAAGATCCACCTCATGTATCTTCCGCACTCATTAGTTTGTACATAATATGTAAATATTTAAACATTTTGGATGTTTTTTTTAAGCAAAGTACGTTAAATTTGAAAAATTATGAATAAAAATTTACATATGTAAACATAAAAAATTCATTTTTTAAATAGATAATGCAATCTGTGAGGTTTTGTGAACTGGAAATCCACTTTTGTAAAACCTTTTTATTGTAATTAACACAACGTTAACAAGTGGTTTATTACAAAGTTATTAACCTGTTGAGTCCCGGGTTATGGCAGCACAGGGGCATCTGCTGGCCCGGGTTTTTTCTGGCACTTGGTTACTACTTTGCATTATAGTTATTTTTTGCATCTGCATAATCATATACTCGTAAGTTTTATTTTTATGTTTATTTATTTCATATTATTGATATTTCTAAATTCAAATATACATATTTAAATTTATATATATATATATATATATATATATATATATATATATTTTGATTCCAAGTGTAAGTTTATTTTTTATAAATCAATAAGACTAGGATAAACAAACTAGGAAAAAATCTAGGTTTGTAGATTCCTTACTTATTCCAGAATCAGCATTTATTCCAGATTTTGAGCTGTCAAATGGAAATATGTGCGGAATAAAGTTGGTATCATTCACCCAGGGATAGGTAATTGGAGGTAGCTTTCTACGTTTGGGGTTAGGCCTACATTCAGTTCCTTCATTACCAGTAAAGTCATTTCTGGGATTATAATTTTGAACTACCTCGTTTATTACCAAGTCAACACTATCCAAAGTAGGCTTATTTGGACGATTATTAGAATAAACAGTATCACCTGATGGTCCTGGTACTGGTTTATCGAGATAACCTAAATCGTGGTTGAAGTCTGCATCACGAACTAGTTCACTAAAAATAAAATCACCACTTCTTACACGACTGAAAATATCCACATCACTTTCGTCGTCACTATCAGATAGTTCACTAAACTCACTGCCCAATAATTCATTAATATCTTGATCAAACAACTCATGCTTACGCGAAGCCATAATTATTGTGTACAAACAACAGCAACCGGCTGAAACGCCTCGACGTTTAGAGTAAAAACAGGCTGCCAAGTATCGTAGCGCGAAACAAAATATACCTCACGAGAAAGCCAGTGTTCTCCCGAGTAACCCGGTATATTGAACGTCATTTAATTTAGCGAATTGAGTTGAAGAAAACGCAAAAAATAAAACGCTCTGCGCGCGGCCGCAACAGTACGGCAACGGGCCACGACTGCACACTTGCCTCAGTCGCAACTGTGCGGCTACGGGATCCAACAGGTTAATCCTCTAGCTGCTCATATAAGTAACTTCTTTACTAGCAAGCAAACCTATTTTTGTAAGTTTTTGAGGTGTTTTTAATTAATAAATTACCATACATACCATCATGTAGGGGTACAGTCCGAATATATTTTTTGTCTAAATATGCAGTACTAGAATAATTAGCGATAATAAATCATTATCTTTGGTTAATCTGCAAAAGCTAGTGATTTCGTAGGAATTTGTACAAAAATATTTAAATATAGATTTCTCATGTTTGAAAACAAAGTGTTTTTGAAAAAATAAATATTATAGAAATTCTAAAAGATCCAGAATTTATAACTTGATAAAAATATAATACACTGTGGAAAAATATATAAGATATTATACAGGTGTACAAAAGAATTATCAAAGTTGCCAAAAAGCTACAAGATAGATGACCTGTTTCAAACTGTGTATACTTAACTTCACCAGCCAGTTAGTGAACTGGACGTTAGTGCTTCTAATAAGTATCTTGCCAAATGGTTGCACAGAGAAACTCTTGTTACCTGTGGTAGTGCTAATCTCTGAACTTTACTGACTTGGTAAGCAGTTAAAATATATACATATACACAACCTGCTTCAGGTCCGAAAGAGTGTTTCTTCGAGCCATTTCTCACCAATATGACATAGTGTTCATTGCTTTTAAAATCGAAATGTCTATAGATACCCAACTGAGGTGTACTGAATTATGGCTATCTAGAATGGATACTCTTCAAACATTCCCATACCAGCCTTGAAGTAAATTTTTACAAGTTAACGAAAATATATAGGTCTGCTTAGATCAGATAGAATCACAATCCATTGATCCAATTCTTTGTTAATCTTCCACTGGTTTAGACTAAAATTGAATGGATTTCAGCCTAACAGTGATCTCCCACCTTTTGCCTACAGCTGTTCTGAAAGATACACTATATATCCCATAACTAGGTGTACCTTCCATCAAGGAACCATTTGTTTACCAGACCAGATTATCTTTGTCAAGGTATTCCTTTTTTCCTTCTCCAATCCTTCCAGACAAAACCACTATACACTATTTACAAATTTATGTTCCATATTACTTCATACCTATTCCTGTAAAGTAAAACAGTTTTTATTTGTTGAAACTAAAACAACAAGATATGAGTCACTGGTGGATTTAGTATGCGCATTGCTGTAGCTTGGCAACCGATTTTTATACTTGTAAAGTAATATATAAATGTAAGACAACATTTTGTAATGATAATTCAGTCGAGTATTTATATACTAACATAAGAGTTTACATATTTAGAAATAATTCACACTTCATAGCTTTCCAAATTTGAGAGAGATAAGCAATTAGAATAAGAAGATTGATACAGTTCAAAATGTCTTTATTCCTAAATTTAATTTTATTGGTGGTAGAAATATCGTTTTTAGTTATTTTTACTATGAACACTTTTGGTTTTAATTTCAAATTCCCAATAAAAAATACATTCCGTTTAAACTACCCCAACATTGATCATTGATATTAGAATCGTTATTTGAGTAGATAAAATCACCACCTTAAAAATCAACTGTTACAAAAATTTTACTCATAAAGTTAGAGGTTTGCCCGTCAATGACTTTAATGACAGCGTTGTGATGCAGAAAACAAAACATGAAGAAATACAAATATGGTACAATAGGTATTGAAAGAAATGCACTAATATAATTACTAAAAAGAGCTGTGGTTTTTAACATTTTTCTTTGTCAATGCACCAAGTGCAATGCACCAAATCATAGCTTATTGTAATAGAAAAACTGTTATTGCTACAAAAATAATGTTTTTAAATTGGGCAAAAGGTCAACGGCAACTAAATACTTTTACTGTTTCAGCCCTTTTAAGAAATACTACACTAAAAAGTTGTTGTTACATATATTTTTCATATAAATAAAAAGGTTTATGCCCGAGCCTAAAGTAGTGAGTGGTATAGTAAATTGTTGTTTGTTGAAAGTGTTAACAGAATTAATTGAATAATTAAATTAAAGATTTGTAAGAATTGGAAACTGATCATTGAACATACGAGAACATGGTTGGGGAATAGTCTCACTTTTTTCTATGAAGAAGTGTCACTCTTATTCAGCATATACTGGAAGATTTACGCCTGAATTACCAATGACAAAACGTAACGTGGATGAGGAAAAACACGAAAAGATGTGTATATATTTATATTTAACACAGTGCAGTTTAGAAAATGAAAACTTATACTTACAATACCACAGACCATAGAAGTAATTCTGAAAATTAATTTTATTGTTCCAGCAATTCATCAGGTTTTCTTTTAACTCACTTGTTTGTTTCCAAGCAGTTTTTTTTTTTTTTTTTTTTTTTTTTTTTTTTTTTTTTTTTTTATCACTTAATAATATCCTAACACAAGTAAGTGTTCAAATGTCTCCCAAAATGTTTCTTGGGAATGTTCGCAAAGAATAGAACATTCTTAAATTTTTGTTTGCATGTTTATGGCTGTAACAAAACAATGGATCTGGGAATCAAATATGACACTTGCAAAACTATTATTATTGTATAATTTAAGGAAGTTAGTTTTAAAATTTTAATTTACGAAAATGACATTTTAAATAATTTTTCTTAAGAAAATTTAATTTTATACATAAAAAATGTCATTTACCTTAATTGTCTTTCATAAACCTTACAAACTAAAAAGTTTATATACATTACTCGTACTTATCTTCTCTCTTAAAAAACCTTTCTAGTATTTTCAAGTTTAAAAAAACAACTCACTTATTAAATAATTATTAGTTTGTTGACAGATCCATAAATTCGAGACGTCAGAACCAGAGGGTTCCATCTGCAATTTTTTTGATTTTTTCATTTTATTGTATTAATGTGTACATTAAGCCTTTTTGTACTAATATATAACACAATCTTTGTGTAATTATGAACAGTTAATATTTTACAAGCAGGGAAATTTAGTTCCATCTGCATAAGTTGGCAAACTTGAGAACCAGACAGTTCTATCTGCATCAGCTGGGAATAGTATTGTTTCACTGCTGGTAAGGTTATGTTGTCGTGTTAATGTGTTAAAAGTAATTTCATTGTGTGTTTGTAAACATATTAAAATGGATGGTGATATCATAAATAAATGGATTGATGACAGTTTAAATGATAGTTTGTCAATAGAAAACATCAATAGTGATGATGAATATATACCTTCACCTGACGACAGTAACAGCGAAGAGGATTGTATTCTTTCACCAAACCTTTTTCTTAACCTTTTACAAAAGAAAGTTGAACGTATACAACTTAACTGCACATTGCTCAAAAGACAAAAAAGGCTATTGCGCATTTTGGCATGAAGCGCTTTGTGGTCGTTCTGGGAATGATATTGCCAGTGCAGTGGTAAAAATAATGGAAAAAATAAGTTCAGCGTTTCCAGATGTTAAAGATTATATTTTGTGGAGTGACAGTTGTGTTCCCCAAAACAGAAACTCTGTCATTTCATATGCCATTTCTTTATTTATGGCAAAAAATAAACACATTGAACGAGTAACAATGAAATATTCTACTCCAGGCCATTCATGCATACAGGAAGTAGATAATGTGCATTCCAACATTGAAAAGGCACTCAAAGTAACTGAGGTTTGGTCCCCTGTTTCTCTTTTAAGAGTAATCATCGCATCTAATAAAAAGTCACCTTATTCAGTAATCCAAATGTTGACAAATGACTTCTTCGACTTCCAAGCACAAAGCAAGAACCTTGCGTATCAAGATTGCCCTTATACTAAAGTGTGCCAACTTCAATTTTGCCAATCTAATTTACTATCAGTAAAGTTTAAAACCAGCCATGATCCTTTGGAACCTTGGAACTGCATTAACTTGGTGAAAAAAAATAAGTCGAACAGATCTACAGGACGAGCAACAACTACTCTGCCGAGAATTCTCTGGGGAGCAAACGTAGTGCGAGACAGGAAGAAATTACCTTCAGACAAGATTAAAGACATAAAATCTATGATGAAATGGATGCCTACAGTTGATGTAGACTATTTAAATACAGTTTTGAATTAAGGACCTTTTGGACTTTAAATATTGATTTGTACTCAGGGACAAAAGGTTCCATCTGCACGTTTTGTTTTGTTTAAAAATGCCTAAAAAATTGTATTTTACTAATATTTCAATAAACTGGGGTTTTTGTAAACACTAACAAACTGTTGATTATTTATAACCTAGAATTTCTTTCAGTACAATATAAAGTTGCCCTGCAGAAGGTCTTAAACTTTAAAACGCTCTACTGTAAAATTTGTTAAAATGCAGATAGAACCCTCTGGTTCTGACGTCTCGAATTGTTATAAAACGATTAAAACATTTATTTAAAGAAAGTGATGTTTATTAGTATCTCAGACCATTATTGGATGCAATTGATCAACATATATTAATATTTATACAGAAACAAGTCCCAGCACTTGTTAGTGTCATATATTTAAATGTCATTTTAGGATTTAGTTAAATCTTCTGCCTCGATATAAAATTAATAGTGTATATTGAATGGTTTAGGAGCCACCATTAGACTTTGAGCCTCCTGCTAAGATTCCACGGGTGTCTCGTAACCGACCCACCATGTCGCCGGGCACGCCCGTGTACCAGGCAGCAATGTCAGGACTGAAGCAGGGACCGGGTCATCCTCTCTTACCCAAGCTCGTACCAGCCCCGACCCCTCCAGGTCTCATCCGAGGACGTGGTCGGCCGCAGATGATCAACAGGTATTTGGGCGACATGCGCTCACCAGCCCTTGCTGCTCAGCAGAAGGCTATGGCTGCTCAAATGCGACCAGGTGAGATTTTATACTGCAGCAATATTGCATAATTAATTTATCCATAGGGTTTTTTATATAAAGCATTATTGGTTGCAAAGTAATCATTCAGAATTATTGCATTTAATTTGGAAACATTTCTTAGTTTTGTTGAATTCTTTGTATTACCCTATTCATTCATGAGGTGATTTTGAAATAAAATAATTATGCAATAGGAGTTTGCTGCTTGCTTAATAGATATACTGTAATGTAGGCTGTAAGAAATTTTTAATCTTTTCTTTTACCATATTTAGTGAATTTTTATGAATTTTGAAGAATAATATCTGGGACAATAATATATTGTCTTTTCTCTTTTTGTGTGTCTTCTTGGTAAGATACTGGTTGTACCAAGATGGAATGTTAATTTGACTTTAGACTAATTCTCAAAAACTAGATACTTAACCCTAGAATTGGCATGTGTAACACCCTATAGTGGTTTAGTATTTTAGGTCTACTGGTAGTAATTATTTGGAATAATTGTACCTTTACTAATGCTGTAAATGCAACATATTATATATAATTTTTCTTCAAAACGTCTTCCAAACAACAGAACAAATGGAATAATGAGATATCGGCATTATTCAACAGATTTAAGGAAGTGTAACTAATTCGATACTACCCTTTTATTGAGTTGATAAAATTTCAATCTTGAAACACTTTTATGAACTAATTTGACTCCTATTTTATTAATTTAATACAGTTTAACATTTGAAACACTTTTGAAGATTTATTGTAATAGCAGCATATGTTACATAACATTTAGTGTTATTTTCTTTATATCCAACTTGACAGTAATAATTTTATAAAAATTCCGTAGTATGTTGTTGGTATTAACTGTTTATTGGCATGGAGTTATACTGGTTTTTTATTGAAAAACTTTAATTCTCATTTCCAAACTGTAATAGTCTAAAAATTGTAAATGACATTGTTAAATATATATCACAGAGAACATGATGTACATAAATTATTAGACCATAAAGAACATCAACTTTTGTTTTGCAAACTTTATGAATGATATCATGTGAAAAGTAGTTATTTGTATGATTAATTGTGTATTTTATGAAACATTCTGATACCTGAGTGTTTTTGTAGACCATATTAACGTATCATGTCAACTATCACATACATTTTTGTATTTCTTATGTACTAGATCAGTTCATGTTCCTAGAAAGATGTGTGCAATTTCTACTACTACAACAACCAAGTAACAAGTATGTGTTTATTTGAAGGAATGATTTACCGGCCATCTGGATCTAATGCTCAGCCGCAGGTGTTGCTGCCTGCGTCGTACCAGCTTGCAGGCACTCAGCTGTATCAGGTATGTACATCAAATCGTCGCTACAAGTTGATTTTACACAGAACCACTTTTAAAATGTTCAAGCTAACGTCATATAAGTTTTATTTAAACAAATTTAGAATCTAATATTTTAACTAGTTAAAATATTTATTTTTAAACTCATATTGGTATATGACAACTCATCAAAAATTAATTAATCTAGTTGTACTTAAATTCTAGAAAACACCTTTCTAAACAAAATTAAAAAATGTTATTGGGCATTTATATTGCCATATACTTGTTTCCAGTAAATTCATCTTAGTATGAAATTTATAGCATGCAAGTAAAAGATGAAAATGGTTGCATGTGCTTCTTTTCAGTCTTATTAATAAAGTGAAAGCAAATATATATTCATTATTACTATTGTACAATCAAATTGTACATGCTGCCTGAATAATGCAGAATAAAGGGTTTACTGTAAGCTTAACCTGCTTTCCCTGACTGGCCCAGAAGGATCTCATCTTACTATGAGAGTATCAAAATATATAAGCAGTACTTGTTAAAAATATAATTTTAAGTTTTTGTAAACAAACATACTACTTTTTACATACATAATATATATATACAAAATAAAAAAAATTACATAATTGATAAAATGTACATTTGAAATAATTTACACATAATGGTCTAATAAAGCCATGGATTTTTAAAAAAAAGGGAGCACTATAAAAAGTGTTGCAATGATTCTTAAGTTTTTTCAAATTATAACAAAATAAACAGAAAGAATACAAAACTGTACTCATAGTTTATTTTCAATTGTATACGAGGTATGGCTATTAAATAACGGGACTGACGCTGCAGTGGAACGAGTGCGCATGCGCCAACCAACAATGACCAACAGCTGTGTAGTTTGAGACTTCCTCTTCAGAATGCAGTTAGTCTCGTTTCTGTAAACGACATCGTTGTCATAACCTTCATTTATGCAAGTGTTGTTATTTTGTTTTGCCGGAAAAATGGTTAGCGTAATAATAGAGCAACGAATTGTTATTAAATTTCACGTTAAACTTGGAAAAACTGCTACCGAAACCTATAATTTACTAAAAGAAGTGTATGTCAGTGAATGTTTATCGCGGACTCGTGTTTTTGAATGGTTTAAGCGTTTTCAAGATGGTCGACAAGACGTGGAAGATGATTCGCGGCCAGGTCGTCCTTCAACATCAAAAACATGTCGAAAAAGTTGCTAATTTGATTCGGTCTGACCGACGATTAAGCATTCGTGCAGTTGCTGAATCTGTAGGCATTGATAAAGAATGTTTACGACAAATTTTATATGACAATTTGAAAAGTGTGTGCAAAAATGGTACTGTACCAAAAATTCTTAAGATTGATCAACAAGCAGCTCGTAAAAATGTTTGTACTGACACTTTGAATGCCATTGAAAATGACCCAAATTTATTGGAAAGAATAATAACATGTGATGAATCGTGGTTTTTTACTTATGATCCAGAAACGAAGCGCCAATCCATGCATTGGAAGACCTCAACTTCACCGAGAGCCAAAAAAGCAAGAATGAGCAAGTCAAAATTTAAAGCAGTGATGATTGTTTTTTTCGACATTCGTGGGATTGTGTACCTTCACTGGGTTCCTGAAGGTCAAACAATTAATCAACATTACCATCTTGAGGTACTTAATAAACTACGTGAAAGAGTAAGAAAAAAACGACCCGAAATGTGGAAGGACAAATCATGGATTTTGCACCAAGACAATGCGCCAGCTCATTCCGCGTTATCTGTCAAGCTAGACCAAGTACAGCATCCCAGTGTTAGAACATCCACCTTGCTCGCCAGACCTAGCACCATGCGACTTTTATCTTTTCCCTAAGGTGAAATCTGCATTGAAAGGTACGAGATTTGAATCCGTAGAAGCTGTTCAAGAAAAAGTGGCAAGACTCCTGAAAGAGTTGACAGAAGATAACTTTCAGCATTGTTTCCAACAATGGAAAATTCACATGGAGCGTTGCAGAGATAGAGAAGGGGTGTATATTGAAGGTGATAATAAGTAATTATGTTTAAAATGAAAATAAATTTTTTTATAATATCAGTCCTGTTATTTAATAGCCATACCTCGTATGTGAAAATGATGGGGAAATTATGAGGAATTCTTGAAATTTTGTTTGTGACTTGGTTTTATATTTAGCAGTAACCATTGTACTTCCGCCAGAATGCATTAGAATCCTCTTAGCTAGGTTTAGTGTTAAAAAATTTTCTTCCTGTTTGTCAGTAAATTGGAAAACACTTCATCATGTTAAATAATGTTCACAAAGAGGAAAATCAGAAATGCTTCTTTTATTGTTTGTCCAATTTGATCTCGTATCAAGACCTGATTTTTATCTTAATAGTCGTGTTTCAGTATATGATATTATGTATTTGTTGAATTTCAAATTTGGTGGGTCTCCATGGTTAACCCACAATATAGTTCGTACTTTTCCAGATAGTCAGGAGTTTGTAAAAAGGCTGAATCATTCATGTTTATTATAATGTGTTCCTGTGGAAAATTAATTGTTTATGGAAGCAAAATTAATTTTTATAATGAGAGCAAAAAGTGAATTAGATGAAACATAGTTTCAGTGAAAAGGCTAAATGTAGGGAGGGCAATGTTGAACTACAAATAAATTATGTGTACAACAAATGTGTGTTTACCTGGAGGAGGTAACTTCTTCTATCTCTGTTCTGGATTGTTAACTTGAAAATACCAATCGGGATATTGAAGAATTTTAGGATTTTAAAATTTGTAACATTAATATCTAATTGAAGAATTATAGATGTGATCATTTAACAAGTCAATATTATTTGAATGCCATTAGACTGAAATTCGTTCCCCAATTTTGTACTTGGAATGTTAAAAAACCAGTTTCCTAGTAATAATTCCAAGAATATACAGGAAAGCTAATGTGTTTTCGGTTTGTTCTAAAGGATCAAATGTCCCTTTATCAGCAAATGGTAAGCACTTGATTCCACTTTATACTGATGTTGCATAATAGTTTTATCTATCGCATGTCAGCTCAGCAGTGCATCCTATAATGCTAATTATCTTGTATATTTAATATATCCAAGAAAGTTCAGTGTCTGGCTTCTTTACTTTAACTTAAGCATGAAGTTTTGTCTATTAAAAAAAGACAATTTGAATGAGGTCGCTTCTTATGTTGGTTAGGTATATATATTTACCTTGTTAATTGTTGTAAAGACATAACAGTTTTACAGTTTTACTACAGTTGCTGTGAGTGGAGTTAATTTTCCTCTTGTTATAGTGTATCACAGTGCATGCTGTTTTTACTTCTGTTAAATGTTCAAATATCTGTTTATTTTACTTAATGTAAGACATTGGATGTTGTATGTTAAATAATAAAATGTTAATCACTATAAACAGTGAAATATTTATTGGAAAGAGATCAAAGATGTATGGTGCTGAATAACTGGCAGAACACTGCAACACTTGTCTACAACTTTTTTTTGTAGTCTCAACGTACTCAGCATCATGTTAGTCAATATTTTTGTTTCTGCACTAAGGATGAAAATACAAGAATTTAAGTACAAAATAAGTTTTATAATTTTTCAAAATATTCTCTATGATGATACGCTAGTGTGTGCGTGTGCATGCGTTGGAACCAATTTTTAAAGATCTTTTCTCTCTCCGATTCAAATAGTTCTGATTTTAAAATTAACATGACAGATAGAAATAGGGTGTATATATTAAGAATTATCAAGTTTTAGTAAACATGTGTTGCTTTCTGGAACTAAATCTCGAATTTATATCTCCAATATTTGGATGAAAATTGCAATCAAGAATTTACAGTTTAAATAGATACAGTAGTGATCAAAACTTAGTTGATACAGCAACAATTTCTTTGTTTAAAGTTTGTGTTTGATGGTAGAAGGTTTGTGAAGGTGAGAGGATTTATCTGGAAATTTGACATTTTTAGTGATAAAATAATCAAACACTATGTTTTAAGAGATAAATTCTCTTATTATTATTTTTTCTGATTGCTACAAATAATAAAATAAGAATACTTATTGTTTTTCGAGTTTTTTCAGTAGAACTGCTTTTCAGTACAACTCACACCAAGTAATTAATAACAATGAACTACAATCAGTCCTAAAATATTTAATTTAAATGAGTAAAACTACATTAACAAGGAGTAACTGTCACTTAACTTTTAAAAATAATTCTAAACTTAATGCCACAAACAATCATTTAACTGCGATGGTTTAAGATATTTCTTGTCCCCTTCTAAATTGTACAATTTAAAGCCAAAATAAGAGATATTCCTCTTGCCGAATCCCAGCCATACTCTGGGCAACTGAAGCTGCTTGTCTGCTTGTCCTGACTGATGCTTCACATGGAGTCTTCCTCGCGGTATGTGAGCTTCTCACAGTCTCGTGTCAGTACACTGGGGCTCCCCAAGTGTTACTTACATGTAAATCACACAGTTTGTGAATACCATGCACATTGTTTCCATTGGAAACATATTAGCAGTAATTCAATAGGAAGACACAAGATTATTCCTCAAGTTGAACTCAAAGCAAATGGTAGTATTTTGTATTCTGTGGATTATTGATGCATCCTCAATCAATATGTTTCTATAGGCTGAGCAACAAAAGTAAAATACTGATACCATCATTGTCTGCATCAGCTGCAGCCTAGCTATACTTCTTTTGTACAAAACTAAAACAAAAAGCCTGTTTCATTCAAGGAGAGCCAGCTGTTGGTGACGGCTTTTTGTCTGATATAGAATTGAAGAACTCTTATCACATTACTCTTGTACTCCGATTTGTCGTGTTGACATGCCTTAGATTTGATTTGATATTCTTATAAATAATTTACTGTATTTGAACAGTTTACTCTACATACCAAGGAGTAATATTGTGATGCAGTGTTTCATTTGCTGAACACACTTATAAGAAGGCTTAGATTGTGTTCCTAAACTAAGTTTCTGCCTTTGAAATATTGTAACTTTTTTTATCTTAAAAATTGAATGTTGACGTGGTGTTTGACAGTTATAAGCATATAAAATAAACACTCTGATATTATGATATAGGCGACCATTCTTCACATTATCTGCGGTTCAGTTTCATCCATGTTTATTAGCTTGTCATCCATCTTCAGTGTAATCAAGGACAGCAATCTTAGCCTGGAGTAATCTTAAGATTTCTGGATACCCTGTTTTTTCAATTTGATGGAACTCTAAAAATAAGTTGAGGTGAAAGAACATCTTTAGCAGTCCAGGCTATACTCTTGATTGTCGGTTGAGCTGTGTTACGAGTAACTGTAACAATGATGTTTGTACAGGTGAGCAACCACAGTCGCGGACTGGGCTCAGCTCCATCTCTCGTTCTACCTGCACAGGTACACATGCAACTGAACAGTTTGCTTGTACTAACATAACCAGTGCTCTAACATACAGCTCTAATATTAAACCTTATAGTACACATCTGACAGTGTAAATACTAATTAATATAGGTGCCTGGGCAACCTAACGTTACAAGCTAATAACGTTTTCTTAGCGAACGATAGTCACAGACTGGGTTCAGCTCCATCTCCCGTTCTACCTGCACAGGTACACATGCAACTGAATAGTTTGCTTGTACAGTGGAGTTCCGCTAATCCAAACAAGTTTAATCCGAACATCCGGTTAATTCGAACAGGTTCAGGAGGAAATTCTTGTAATTATTTATAACGATAATACACAGTTATTACACTTAACTACCTAAAAACTGAAGATGGGTGCACCATTTAGTACAAAATGATGTTTTGGGATTATGTTAATATATAAATGTTGTTATTAATAATTTTTTGTGTTGTTTGACTTAAAGTTTAGTAACTTGTTGGACTCATTTATTGCATTGTTTCAGGCTTGGTTTGAATTTATTATTTTTTATTATATAAAGCTATCAAAGTGAAAGTATGGAGAGTATCAGGACAGATAGTTCAAAACTCCAATCAGATGAATTTACTAGTACAAACTTTTAAAATAACTATAATATAGTCCATATTGAAGTTTGTACCTTTACCAATGTTTACAATGATTTGTTGAGAGATCATTAATTTAGAGAAAATATATAAAAATAATAAATATTTCCAGTTATAAGTAATTCAGGATATCATTCCTGATAATTCTGTGCAACAACTCACATTCATTCAGTTTTAAAAGTAATTACATAACAAATGAGAGACCAGAGTTACATGGGGTACCATATGTAGCATATCTATTATTTTCATAAACTAATATTAATAAACATTTGTTTCATAGTTATATTTATTCACTCCATGTGGTTCATCAATTTACATACTCCCTGTAGTGGCGAGGAACACTGTGATCGACGATATATTACTAATGGGAAAGGTCAGGTGATGATTTAAATTTGTTATAGCACATTCTTGTGCATTTTCTTGACTTATTCAATCTTCTTATTTTCATTGATGCTACTTGTTATCTTAAAGATTATCAATAAAGAATCTCTGACACCAGCACTGAAATTATGTTTGATCAGTTATAAACCTTTGAGAAGACCCAAGTGCGCGAAAATGTAATACGTAAAATAGCTAGATACCACCACCATACAGAACTAGGATTTCTTCAGCACCACTGCCAGTTAACTGAATGAGTTTAAAGACTCTGCTAGATTTCACTAAAAACACTGTTAGTTCTCATTAGTAGCCAACAACAATTTCAATGCTTCCTCATATGGCACCAGACTATTTCTGTGCATACTCATTTGATTATCAAATACCACACTTTTCAAAGGATTAATAGTGTTTCCAATGGCACAGATTGTTGTAGCTAAGTATTATCATGTTAGTGTTCTCGTACAATGCTTGAAGTATTTTAACACTTCAAAATTGTATGGTTACCTGAGTTATAGTCTTTCTGTCTTATACTCTCAGGCTTCTGTCTGTATTTTTTAATTTGCGAGGTTTTATTCATTATTTTTAATAGCACTTGTTGTATAAATATAATAAAATTATTGCTTACAGCCCTAAATTCCATTGTTCGTGAAGAAACAGGAAAATAAAATTGTTGTGAGAACTGTTTTAGAGTGAAAGATTTTTGTTTGTGTTTTAGAATGCGGCTGCAGTGGCCAGCAAGGCAGCAGCAGCGGCGGCGGCGGCGTCAGTGCCTGCAGTGGGAGCGACGACAGCCAAGCTGTTACAGCAGCCCAGCATCTCCATTACTCCTCTGCCTCGCCAGGCACCCCCACCTCCAGCCCCCTCACATCCATCTCCCCCTACCAACAAACCTGGCCGCCCTGCTGGTGGGAGCAAGGCCACCTTCGTCATCTGTGAGATCTGCGACGGCTACATCAAGGTACCTATCATTTTTACCTAGGCATTTCAACATTGAAGTTCCAAAGGGCATTGAAAGTCCAGTTTGAAATCGAGGAACACATACATCAGTGTACAATAATTGTTTTGAAATCGGTAGAATTGATCATACAATGTTACAATGATTAAAAAGTGTTGAGGTTTGTAACATTCTTAAACACTATGAGAGCCCCAACCACTCAGTCACCCTTCTCAGTTGATTGATAAATTCTGTTACCACAATATATCGGTCATTGATGTGATGGTCCTGTTCTACATAGTTGATCAGTCACCCTTCTCAGTTGATTGATAAATTCTGTTACCACAATATATCGGTCATTGATGTGATGGTCCTGTTCTACATAGTTGATCAGTCACCCTTCTCAGTTGATTGATCAATTCTGTTACCACAATATATCGGTCATTGATGTGATGGTCCTGTTCTACATAGTTGATCAGTCACCCTTCTCAGTTGATTGATCAATTCTGTTACCACAATATATCGGTCATTGATGTGATGGTCCTGTTCTACATAGTTGATCAGTCACCCTTCTCAGTTGATTGATCAATTCTGTTACCACAATATATCGGTCATTGATGTGATGGTCCTGTTCTACATAGTTGATCAGTCACCCTTCTCAGTTGATTGATCAATTCTGTTACCACAATATATCGGTCATTGATGTGATGGTCCTGTTCTACATAGTTGATCAGTCACCCTTCTCAGTTGATTGATCAATTCTGTTACCACAATATATCGGTCATTGATGTGATGGTCCTGGACTTAAATTGGGTTGTCAGGTGAATGCTACGAGTAGGTTTTGTAGAACCTAATCTAGGTTCAATTGCCAGGTATAAACCAGCTGGGGTTGAGTACTTAGTACTACTTAGTAATCAAAATTATTTTGCAATAAAGGTGGTTAACTAAAATTATTCAAACTTTATAAATTCGATAAGTATAATAATTAAATATTATAGTACTAAAATACAATTTAGAATCCAAACAAATTGAAAGTTCAGGTAGATGGTAACAAATAAGGTGATTGGGCCGGAGCTTGATTGGCAATCTCTGGTTATATGTGTTGGATTTTCTGTGCTGACCTACAAGAACATCCATTGAGTGCAATCTCTCTAGACCTCCCCATGTTTGTAAAAAAAATAACCTGTGAATAATATCCTGGACTTGCACATTTGTCAAGGTGCAGGGAGGTATGCCACCAGCTACCAAACCAGCTTTTGGTGGCAACTAGAGCACTGTTCAGTGGCATAGGATCAGCATTCATAGATTACGGTCTAGTCTTCAGGTTTAAGTGACATATTCCAAAAATTAAAATGGTTAACATTAATTAAAGGAAGAATCAGATAATTCAGTAATGACGTTGATTTTAATTAGCTAGTTATTTCTTTGTTGACAGACTGTGAATACTTTCATAACCTGTACTTTACAGTTCCTACTTTGTTGTAATAATTAATTATTTAATTCCGAAAATCTAATCAAACAACATTTTTTACTTTGTGAACACTAATAATGAAAAATATAGAATTATGTTTTATTACTTTCTGGTAAAAGTTTATTATCTTATTTTTGAGCCTGATTTTTCTCTAACAAAAGTAAAATTTAAACATTAAATAATAACTGGTCATAGCTTTTCAAATTACACAATTTGATGATTACATTTGATTTGATTCCACAGGTTGATTTCGTTAAACGTAGATTAAATACAGCATTCTCCAACTAGTTTTCATTTCTGGTGGTAGTCACTGAGTAGTTTTGTGTTATAGGATCTGGAACAGCTGCGGAACCACATGCAGTGGATACACAAGGTGAAGATCCATCCCAAGATGATCTACAACCGGCCACCACTCAATTGTCAGAAGTGCCAGTTCCGTTTCTTCACAGACCAGGGCCTTGAGCGCCATCTGCTGGGCAGCCATGGCTTGGTCACCAGTAGCATGCAGGAGGCCGCCAACAAGGGCAAGGATGGTGGCCGTTGTCCTGTCTGTGGCAGGGTACGTGCCATATTTGCTATCTTAAGGATACCATGAGATGTATTACGATGGTCATTTATTCTTTCTTTTTATTCATTGCAATTATTAGATAGATTTCATAAAAATGTGCCCACTACAATCACCCTTGTGATGAAATTTCTGGGAGATAATTTTCATTTTCCATTATACTAGTTTTGGTCGAGGTTGATATGAGGGGCACCCAAAACTATGGAGGTTAAAATTATGAAACAATAGTTATTTCTTATATTATGTTTTTCCAGTTACATTTACATTTCATTTTTTTCATTTACATTTACATTTCATACTGACCATCAGGCACTTTAAAAATAATAGTTGTATCATAATAAAACAACTGGATAAAGAGACAAAATCACCATTTTAAGGTTCTGTATAGGTTAGCTGACGCTGATTTAACATATATTTACATATCTAAGAATTGGTGTATAAAGCTAAGAAATATTTCTGAAAAATGTAATTTCATATTTTTAACTCTTTTGATACCATCCTATTTTGGAGTTCACAAAACTAGAGCTGCTAGTTCCTAAGAAAAATAAATGTTTTTCTTAGGAGCAATATCTTATTGATTTCAAGAGAAACTAAGTTGTGTACTTATGCAATGTAAATTGGCTCTCGGATTATGGCTCAGGATTCACAATTATAAACAGTACGTACTTTCCAATATAAGTTGTCTTTGTTATTCAACATAAATGGTTCTATAGTATAGCTCATAATATGTAGACCCAAATAGTATGGACAAGGTATATGAAGAACATTGAGGTTGTGGCTGCTGAAGTAAACTTTTACCAGTGTTCTTTTTCAACTATTGTGCATTAGAACAAAACTAAAAAGGTTTAAAAATTCTAAGGTAAAATGTAACCACACATAGTTTCAATACCATGCCACAATAGGTATTTCAAGGCCTTTTGAACCACACATGGTTTTATACTAAAGTTACTTTTGATGTTTATTTTGATTAAATTGAATCTAATTTTCAGTGTACCTTACTCATCTAGTTATTACTAGATGCAATTATTCTAGTGACATGTAAATTTGGCCAATTGCAGGAAATAAACTGATTGATTTTTTATGTTACAGGTGTATCAATGGAAGCTTCTTAACCACGTAGCTCGTGACCACAATATGTCTCTCAAGCCAGCTCACCTCTCGTACAAGTGCACTGTCTGTACGGCTACCTTCGGCATGTACAAGCAGTTTGAGAACCATGTGTACTCAGCCCATAGTGTGGTTGCGAAGCGGGTCATGGACAAGAAACCCTCCACCAGTGCTCAGCCCTCTACTAGTTCTCAGGTTAATAAAGCAACTTGCTCATAGCATTATTACCAAGCGGATCATAGACAAGAATTGAATTCTCTTTTTTCAGTCTCGGTTGTATTGTTCTGTCTTTCCTTTAACTTGATAACATACATATGTTATAGAGACTCTTTTTATAGTAGACTCTTGCTAACACAACCTCCAATAACATGACTTTCTTTGATAACAAATGTATTTTTCTAACCTCTTTGAAATCGTCAAAACACTTAGGGTGAAAAATTTCTTTATAGTATGAAAGTTTGTTTATGAACCTCAATAGCTTGAATTTTTTTCCACTGTAGGTCAAAACATCAACTCTCTATAGAAAGTTTTTTTTTGCTTAACTGAACGTTTGTAGTAAAAGCTTAACCTCAGTAGTACGTCATTTCACATATTAAAACATTTATGGCATGAATTCTTCTTTCTAGTGAATATTTCTCACGGTGAGTGATACATGTCTTGAGGAAAACAACATCTTGGGCACAGGTTCAGACATAACCTCCCTTCCTCAGACACTGTAAATGAGTAATTACCGCATTCTATAGTATCAATTAATTGACTAATTAATTAACACGTCTGCTGTCACGTTCTTGTTGCCTTAGCTGTGCAGTGATTTATATCTGTTTTAGTTTATTTGCTGTTTTTTGTATTGTTGTGATATTTTTTGGAACAAAACATGTCTCTAAAACGTAAAATTATTCCACAAACTGTTGAGTTCAAACAAAAAGTGGCTAATAGCGTAGAAGAAGATCCTAAAGAAACTTATATTGCCAAATAATTCCATATCCAAATAAATAACACAGCGCTGTAAAAAAGTAGAGATGGGTTCAGTATAACTGGTGTAAGAATGAAGAAAAATGTATTTCAAGGTGTGAAAAGTGTATTATTAAATAGGGTAGGTAGTGGTGTGATAAAAACTTGCCAATCAGTGGCCCTATTGTACAAGAACAAACTCAGGTTGTTCCTACAACACTTAATCCAAAATGCACCTGCTATTGAAGGGTTTTAGATAAACCAGTGTGACCTCAATAGTTTGACTTTATGTCAATTCAGCCTTGATAGCACTAACCTCAACTAGAAGAGTTTTTCGCTAACAAGAAATTTCTAAATACTTTTGAGACTCTTGCTATCAAGGTTCTATCGTACTGCTGTGTAAGGTCTGGTTTCAGATTTCATACAATCCAAGTAAATTCTAGAACTCGTGCAATTGAGTGTAATTACATTAGCAATGGACGTAATTACATTTTGTTTTAGGGATTTAGCCTCGAAAAGTGTTTGATAAATATGTATATAATAATAAACCTTTTTAAACTTTTATTTTCATACAATGTACATTTCGAGTTCTGGGAATTCATCTTCAGGTATTGTGGTATTCAGGTATACCTGAAGATGAATTCCCAGAATTCGAAATGTACATTGTACGAAAATAAAAAAGTTTAAAACGTGTTAAAAAGGTTTATTATTATATACATACATTTTACTGTTCTTTTTTGTTCATTTCTTCACCCAGTGTGGTCTGATAATGATTTAATTTAGATTATAATTCTTTAAAGATATAAATGTTCCCTATCATAAGAATATTTGATTTTCAAGAATAGCTTAAGTAAGCTATGAAAACATTGTATAACATATATAAAACTGGTTGCTTTGAATAACACAAACATTTTGATTTTAGGGGGATATGCTAAAACCCTTAAAAATAAATGACGAGATTACGATCATACCTCAGCCAGCAAGGACCAAGACAAAACCAACTGGCTCTAATCGAAATCCACAGAAAAAGGTAAATTTGTTGTATTATCTCCTATAGTATTGTGTATTCTCTTAGGCAGATCAGTATTAGATTCAATTAGTTTTTTTACACTATGTATTTCTCTCGTTCATAATGATTATTACTATTAACATAACCATTTATTATCTATATTATGTAAAGAAATTCTAAAATTCAACAACTCACAGCCGTTCAGTTCATAATCTTAGAAATAGTAATTATTAGAGAGTCATTCAGTTCATAATCTTAGAAATAGTAATTATTAGAGAGTCATTTTTGCGACGACTCCAACTTGATCGTTTCAACAAAAAGTCATAATGAAATAGAAAAAAAAATCACCCAAATTCAACTTTAAAACATTCAAGAATATTTCCTAAGTAATATTGTATTTTTAAATGTAATTTTATTAGTGTTGAAACAAAACGGTATAGAATTACAATTGAATCAAACATTTTTATTAAAGTGTATCATCTCAGTCAATGTTCAATACAAAATATTTGGGATTACAAGTTGGTAATATTTTACATTGGGACATACATATACAAACTTTATCAAAGCAAATTTATTCTGGAATATATATATATGTATATATAAAGAATATCATACTTATGTAACTTGCGCATATTAAAAATTATCTATTATGCTTATATACACACCCATATTGCTTTTAATTTATGTGTAAGTGGTGGAACTTGTGATAATAATTTGGTTAAGATTTTAATCCTTCAAAAACGAGCAATTAGAACAATGTTGAAACTAAAGCATATGATCATGTAAAAGAATATTTTAAAAGTTTAGAAATATTGATGGTAAATAATAAATATATATTTTACTGCATCTTATTAAAAACAAATCCCAAAAAGTTTAGTGTGTGCTCTAAAATACAATCCCTATAATACAAGATATAAAAATGATTTTAATATAATAAAACGCTGGCTTCCTTTTTTTTTCAGTAAAAGTGTTTTGTAAACACCAATGTTTAAACCGAATCCCTGTCTATTAAATGCTTAAATTAGTTATAATTAACTTGACGAATGTCTCGTCATTCCAAATAAAATCTGACTATAACATAATTTCAAAAATGAAGGGTGAAACGTTTGTTTTCGTTCGTTTGGAAGTCAGCCACGGTGCACCAGCATTGCTTTCATAGCAACAAAGCATGGGCGTTCGTTGGACACTACTCTCACATCGTGCGCAACCCGCTCGCGTAATTGACTGCAAGAGGAAACTGTAATAAATTAAGTATTGTTTTAATATATTTGGCATTTATCATAATATTTTCTTATACGGGCTTTGGACCACCAATAGCAGGTTTAACTATGATTAATTAATTTTCGAAAATGCAGCTTAGTAGTAAAACGTCAAAAACTGGTACTTTTTCATTCTTACAAACGCAAAACTAAGATATTGTTTGTGAATAATTTTATTTATATGTCTAGACGCACAAATAAACAAGCTAAATTTTAATTTAATTCTTGTCATTTTACATCTATTAGTTAGTAGTTAACTTTCAAATTCGGATATCTATACTTTTTGATCCGAGAGTAGACGGGAACTTTCCAAGTACATGGTTCGTCGTGGTGTCGAATATTTTATATTTTATCTTATAGAATAATTGAAAACAGGAGTTTTAATGCTGTAAAACTGATTTTTTAAATGCTGTATACTTTTAGAGATTAGTTGTTCTCTCCTGCTTTTGTCTCAATTTTACAAGAGCTTTTCTAACATTTCTTGGGTCTTCTCGAAAATATGGGAAATGCAATCGCAGCTTAAACCCTGGCTATGTCAAAGTCAAAGTCAAATTCTTTATTGCCATAACACACATTGTATACATGTATGACATCGTCAATATTTAAAACAGTGATACTAATAAATATATTTAATAATTAGTACAATATAAAATGAACTCTTTTACATCATAGATACTTAATTCAATCAACAATGACTTAAGCTTAATTTTAAATTTATTGTCATCTAACATTTAATTTCCCTAGGTAACATATTATAAATTTTAATCCCCATTTCATATGTTGATTTAATGGTTGCTTGGTAATTGCATTGCCTGATTCCTAAGCAAGTTTCTTTGTCTAGTATCATGATCATGAATTGAACTATTTGTAGGTAAAACATTTAAATTTATCCTAACATGCAATAATAACTGTAGTATATACAATGATGTAACAGTCAGAATACCTAAATCTTTAAATAAAGGCTTACAGTGAGTCCTACAGCTAGCATTGCACATCATTCTTAAAACTCTCTTTTGCAAGATTAAAAGTTTTTTTTTATTACTATCACAGCCCCCAAACAATGATTCCATAAGATAAATGACTTTGTAATGTATGCATAATATACTGACAATAATACATCTAGAGTTACATATTGTTTCAGTCTTCTAATCATAAAGGTACCTTTAGAAATATTATTACAGACATTTACAATATGAGCCTCCCATTTAATATTTGACTGCAACAACACACCCAAAAAACTTTATATCATTGACATCAATAGAGTTACTCAAACTAAATTTAATACATTGAGTTTTATCTTTATTTAGACATAAACCATTGGCCGCAGTCCAATCCCCTCAGCTACAGAGTTAAAATGAGACATTATTTGATTTACTAGATTTATATTTGAAACAACTAATTTGTATTGCTAAGTCATCTGCATACATAAAAGATGATACACAAACATTATTAAGGGCAGAGGGCAAGTCATTAATATAAACATAAACATAGTTGGTCCTAATATTGACCCTTGTGGCACACCTGTAATTACTTCCAAGTATTGAGAGAAGTAACCATTATAAAACACAGATTGAAAACCTATCAGATAAATATGAATGAACAAGTTTAACAGACTTTTCATCAAATCCATAAAATTTGAGTTTATTTAAAAGTATCACATGATCAATAGTGTCAAAGGCCTTCGACATATCGTAAAAAACTACCAACCACAAATTTTCTTGCGTCCACATTAATTGTACACTCCTTCACATAATCGACTAACGCCATACTGGTACTCTTCCCTGGTCTAAAGCCATACTGACTATTGGAAAAAGATTATTATGTTCAAAATAATTAATTACTTGGTTATTTAAAAGAACTTCAAAAACCTTAGATACAACAGGTACTATTGACACGGGACGATAATTAACATAGTCACCTGTTGAGCCCTTCTTATGCAAGGGAACAACCTTCACTAACTTAAGACATTGTGGGACAATACACCCTTCAATACAGATATTAAACAATATGACAAAATTTCAGCAATAAATGGTGATGCCCAATTTTAAAACATGAGAGTTGAGATTGTATACATCTAAACATGAACTATTACTCAAAGATAAAATAGCTTTATGAACCTGTTCAACACTAACACAGCCAAATGAAAAAGTTAAATTTACATTATTACCTTTAATGACACTTGTTAATCTTAACTTATCAAGATAGTATGACATATCATGTATTTGCTGAGGCACTTCTTGGACAATAGACTCAACTTTACTTACGAAAAAATTATTAAAACCACTACTAGTTAAATTTACATCAACCTTATTAACAGAGGAAACATTCATTAGCACCTATGGTTTCTTTTACAATTGACCAGATTGCTTTAGGTTTATCTATAAGCATTCTTAACTTTATTACCATAATGAGCTCGCTTGGCTTGCCTTACATTGCATTTTATACCTTGATTTCAGAACTCTGTATGAATCCTTAAAACAAACCTGACCAGTATTTTTAAAACAATTCATACATAAACAAACATTGCTCTTTCACTAATCTAAGCTGCTCATTATACCAGTTTTGGCTTTTTTAGGCTTATTTTTAACAACCCTACTGTATTTAATAGGGCAGGCTATATCAACAATTTCTAAAAAACTTAGCTAAAAACAACTCAAACTTATCATTAACTGAGCTTAACGTATACAATACCAACCAGTTAACCCTGCTTAGCAGGAACCCAAAATATGCACTAGTGACATTATCAATTGATCTGGATATCTTAAAATTAGGCCTACTTTTTAAAATTTTTGTTACCAATTGAGACATCATTTTGACATGGATCCAATTTACCTTTAAAAAACCACGCTATGGTGGTCAGACATTGCCATTGGTTGCACAAAAGCAGAACAAATTCTATCAGATGCACAGATACAGCTATGTTGTCAATACATGTACCAACAGAATAACCATTATAGGCTAGGTCTAGTAATATCATACACAGTATTCCTCAAGTTTTAAAACTCAAAAACAAGTTGTTTAAAACCCTATTATGCAAGCTGTCACTTAAAATATCTACATTAAAATCATTACATAAAATAATCTAGGCACCAGTTTTTATTTTTATCAGATAAAAATATTTAACACATTATGCAAGTTTTCAATAAAAATATCAAAATTTTCATATAATAGGAACTCTATAAATTTCTAAACAAATAACATTTTAAATTCTCAATATAAACCGCCGCTACTTCACACACAGAAGGTACGGAGAGATTTACAAGAAAAGACAATTCTTTAAACTTCAAATCAGATTTTGAGAAAAAACTGCTGTGCCGCCACGTTTAGCTGAAGGCCGATGATACGCACTTGCCAATACGAACCCAGGAATGACCAATTCTGCAAGATTGTCTCGATGCTCCCAATGTTCACATATGCAGACCACATGACAGCCAAATTTGTTAGAGAGAAGACCTAATTTCATCTATCTTATGAAGGACACCCTGAACATTCCCAGTGAACCACTGTGAAGTCTACATATTGAATTGCAGAGGATCTGAACTAGGTTCACTTAGGTGGTCCGAAGTGACTGATTGTTGCTGTCCAAAAAAAGAATCATTTCTTTTCACAAAAGGCGTAGGCCTATTCCTAGGAGCCCGGTACTTGCCCAATAATGCATCCCTCGAACCATAAGTTAGGGTGCATAAGCTCCTCCCCCAAAGCATAAGAAACTCCAATTTTAAAAGAGCTATATGTATTGTATCTTGTCTCAAGTTTCTCACACACAAAATGTCTCAGACTCTTTTAACGACTTCAAGTACGTAACTATATCCTCCGAGCTCACTGAAGGATCGAGCCCTGAGAGGAACATCCAGAAACATTTTTCTTAGCTGGCTTGATAACAAAATCTTCACTCACCTGTCTCGTACCATGCACCACATTGTTCTTACTTGACTTCACTGCATCACTAAAACTAGGCCTACCTTCATCATACTTAGGCCTATGAAACCAGTTCTTTAGTCTCTTATGCTCAGTAGCAAAAATGTGTCTCACATTAGGCTTAGATTTTGTCCATATTCCCTCTCATGTTGTTTCCACTTTTTCCACCTCTATAACTCGCAGTTTTCCAACCTCGGTTAGAATTAGTGAACACACGATTAGAATTTTGCTGGACACTGTCCATCATCTTCTATAGTGCCTTCCACATTCTCACTAGGACCAGCCTTGGGTACATAATTCTCAATCTGACCTGCTTCGTTAGAACTAGGCTTACTCAAACGTAAGGTAGGCCTAGGCTTAGTACCAAATTCACTAATCACTTGCTTAAGCATAACCACTTCTTCGGATAACCTAGAATTTTCAGATGACACATTGTCTATTTTTTTTATTAAGTTCAAAATTCTCAGAACCTGATCTTCAGTTTTCTGTTTTTCTTGGCAACCACAGTATTCCACATATTATTACGATTTAGGCCGTCCAATGTAACAGCCGAGTCAAATCCACGAAAGTCGCCGGAGTCGGTAGACGACAACTCAGCACACGGAGTTGCAGTTCTGCTTTGGGATGACGTAGCTTGTACTGTACCATCCGATACGTACCGGGTCGGAAGTGGAGAATTACTCCCTCTCCACGGAAAACCGTTCACGAGCCACTGAACTATACATTCAACTGAACTACTCTCCTTACTGATTTGTTGGTTACAGTTATTTTGAACAACTTCATTCAACTGTATTTTCATAACCTCACTTTCACTTGCCAATTGAGTTAGTCTTTCAGATATAACCAAATTGTTTTTGGTAATATTTTTCAAGTTCGGATGTTATGATGCTAATTAAAGCGGAACTATCTTGAGTATGTTGTTAAAAGTAAATGGTCATCTAAAGTTCTTAATTCTGTACACGTCACTTTGGGTCAAACACTTTGGGCAGTACCATTTTAAGCCCTGCATGTCCTCAATTTCCTTGAAAACCTCAAATTGCTTTTTATTAATGTTAGCGCAATTAATATGCCAACGTTTTCCACATATTCCTTCACATAACAAGCATGGTGCCGGTCCTGTACCGTTTTATTGCAAGAGCCGCACAGACACTTCACCATATCAACCCGCCATTTTTACACATCCATTTTTATGACAATCTGTAGTGATTTGTCTTGACAAGTATTGACATAAGTTTTCAACTTAATCAGAAATTCATTGTTATTGTAGATCAGTTTAGTTTTTAACTTTATATCTACACATTTGAAATTGATCCTCATTGTATTTTGAAATTGTCTGTTACAGGTGTAATCCTGCTTGCCTGATGCTACACCTTGGCGTATCGTCCGCTGTAGTTAATTATTACTGTATAAGTCACTTTTTTCTTTATTTAGAGAAGTTTTTATATAATTTTGTTTTTCAAGTGTAAAATTTTCGTATACCGTCATTTGTAAATAGTATATTTTAGAGGAGTGAATCAATGTTGGTGCGGATACTCGAGAAAATATTGTGTATGTCTTTTAAACAGACTGTGGTTGCAAGTCTGGTGTACAAAGCTGCTGTATAAATATTCACATATTTGTAATTTTGTAACAGGGGGATTTCTGTGGTCAATATAAGAATGTACACAATTTACTCAGTTTTATGACGTCTCTCAAGACGATTGCTCTGCTTACTTTCTCCAGACTCGTCTATAAATTAATTGTTTGACTTAAGTTTTGTAAATAAGTTTTGTAATCTTGTGGGTTATTATAATATTTTATTGATATATTATACACAACATCGTTGTCGTCATCTTGAGTTGGAGAGCTATGGAGAGGGGACTGTCAGTCCCGTGAAATTCCCCTTGTGTATTATTTATTCTAAGATATTACCCAGAGAAATTCCAAAGTGTGTGAAATGTGACGTTGTCAGGACAGCAACATCGTAAACAAGGTTTATTATTACATTAACTATGTTCCATGAATAAATATTTTATTCCATTACACCACATTGTTTTATGTCTTAACCTCTCCTTTTTGTACAACACTATCATAATTTTTCTTGTAACTAAAACACTTGATTTAAATTGAAGGTAGTACTCAATATATAAAATGTAAAAAGATGATTGTTTATTGGGTATATAAAACACATTGTGAATGTAAAATAAAATATTTATTAGTGATGCTCAAATTTAGACCTCAAATCTGATTCTGAAACCAAAGTTACATTGATTCTTGATTCTTAAATTTTATACATTGATATTTTTCATTAATATTAATAAAATATTATTTTGTAAAGTTTATCCCAACATCATTCTAAATCATTTATTTAATTATACCCTGGCACACACCATTAGAATAATCATAATAATATTACAATAACTAAATTAATTAATTATTATTTCTTATAATGATGAAAATATTAAAATAATATTTTTTGAACAAATTATTGTAAATTACTTGTTTGTTCTAATCTGGAAAAGCCTATTTTGTTTGTAGTTATTTTATAATGATTAGACTGCATTGTTGAATCACACTGATTATTTAATTTAAATAAAAATTACGTCTTTTTTATAAATAAAAAAAAATGTAGCACTACTATTTATATACTGCATGCTAAAAATACTGATACAAAAAGAAAGTAATTTATTTATATTTGCTATACAAAATAAACATTCTGTGTATAATGTAGATATACACACACACAAATGTATACTAAGTGACTGACTGATTTATCAGTGCTCAGCAAAAACCACAAAAGAAAGAGACATGAAATTTGGTACATATGTTGCTGCTGCATGTGTGTTACGCCTTAAGTACTGGAACAATTATAGTCTATAAATAAAACACGTAACTTTTTAGTACAAACTTGTATTATATTTAGCTTTATACTATCGACAAAAGCTTCATTATACTGATAGAGTGGGCTGTGTATTGCAATATGAAGTAATACTACAGTGATATGATATACTCTAGTGAGTTTCAAACTGGACTCATTCGAGGAGAGGAGAGTGGCTCTGAGGTGAAAGTATTGTTTTTCCTGAGAGGCGTGAGTTGCAGCCCTTCCCTGCCTAATCTAGCCTACTTGTAAAGCTCTGTTGGTTTCCACAAATATTTAAGACCGCACTAAGATAATAAGCTAATTGCAATATATTTATGTAACATAAATAACTATGACTATGTTTATTAATAACAAAAGGAACCTAGGCCATAACATAGATTTATCTTGTGCCTTAGAGGCGCAATAAGGAAGAAATTTTTTCCTGACCACTAGCCTCTACAGTTCGTGAAAATTACCATGAGAAAGGCATTGCAGCAAACGTGTTATTGAAAGATCATGGCAAAATGTAATCAGTTGTTCATTGTAAACATTATAGTGTGATAACACAATCATATATTTAATTAATTTAAGTACCACTTACAGGTATATTACACTAGATGTTACCTATGGCATCTCACTCAATTCTTAAAATCAAAATCCGTAATCTACTTAGTCAAAGCACTTATGATGTAATATAATGGTCCCCTATGGTATTTTTAAAACGTAAGTAGACTTACCATTAGTTACGTATTATTTCACCTCACCGTTCATGGTTAGACAATCAGACTTTGAAAACTGATTATCACGTTTTGTGCGTATAGGAGAATTTATGGTTCAAATTAGTTATATTTCCGATGCCACAGCTGAGTTTTCCTTCTTGCTGTGTTAAAGAAAATTTATACATAGGTCTCATAAAACCCACTTTGGTTAAAAAAACACTTAATTTCAGCTCCTGTGATTTACTTCTGGATATTACCAGTAGCATAGCTGAGTTTGCCGTGTTGTTCCGATGAAAAAATACAGTACCTAATTAGGACTGTGAAGCCTACCTCGGTGAAAAAGTGTCTACTTCCGGACATTTAAATTCACTTCTAGTCTAATGTATTAACGGTGTCGAATTTGTTTTTACTGAACCGATAAAGTATACAGGGTGAATAAAAAGTCAGGACCCCCATCTATTTTGTTCTAAGGTTTATATAAGGAGATATCCTATGGGTAGTGGTGCGATGTGAAAAGGAAATGTCATTTTGTGAAAAAAATTTCTATATCTCCCAGAAATGTGGGATTTTGGGGGCAGCTACAACATTTTAAATATAAACCGCCCCCACGTGATTCCTTGTTTTGAAGAGCATAAAATAACTTGAAGAATGGTGAATAACTCAATATCTCTTTCTTTTAAAAAAATAATAGGCTGTCAATATCTTATATAAGATAAGTGTTTACACTTACATTTTTGTTGTTTAAAGTTACTCTACATGGAAACCGGTTATTTGGTCATTTGTTTTCTGAATCAATTAAGATTGCAATGGATGAAGGATCCAATGAAGATTAGAAATTATACTGATAAGAAATTGTGAGAAGAAGTGACCAGACTTTTTTGGTTTGAACTACGGTTTAGTACAAACAAGCCCCTTCTTTGTTTCAATCTTGTCAGGGCAGGTCATAATTTTAGAGTGGTCAATATCCAGTGGCATCATTTTTGTGTGGTTAATATTTCGTGGCGTTTTGAGAAATTTTTATGTGTTTTAGTGTTATTACAGTTAGTGATTTTAAATCACTTACTTTTAAACAATATTCTCAAATTATCACTGCCTGCAAGTAATAATGCCCCTTAATCATGATGATAAAGTATAGAAATTATGTTTATTTTCAAGGCTTTGAATGAAAATTATCATGAGACAGGAAGGCAGTTTAATGTTGCACATCCTGATAGACCTGTGACAAGGAAATACTTATGAATTTAGTAAAGAAGTTTTGATATCTTGATCCATTTCAGATGCTCCACACTCAGGTTGGCCTCCTTTAGCAGTGTCCAGCATACGAGAATTGAACCTAAATTTACTATTTACAGGGAAAATGCGGGATATGTGCAGGAATTATAGGAAAATGCGTAAAAAGTTAAAAGTAAAGAAAGCACATCTAACACTGATTTTTTGTAATCAATTTTAAGGATATTGGACAGCGCCTTTGTCCTGCGCTCTAGCGTCTTTGTGAAAGAGAGCGTAGAGGGTTGTGACAGATCAAGGCCACTCGCCACCAGTGAGTGTTGTGGCGTTGCACTGTGGGAAAGTCAGAGAATTTCATGATAGACTTGGAAAGTCTTTCGGTTATTCTTGCAGGGTGTCTACCGGTCATAGAAGTCCTGGAAAAGTTACAAATTTAATGAGGGTTCACGGAAATCGCCAAAAATCACAAATTATGACTTTGTGACAGGTTTCTCATTGTTTGGTACATATACTGTAGAGTTAATATTGCATCAGTTTTAAGAATTCCAAAAGTTACTAAAAGACTAATATTGTTTATTGTAATGGCTTAAAAAGTATCCGTCTCTAAAATAATATGAAAAACTCTTTTGATCTTTATCTTCTGTTTCCTCCAACAAGCCTGTATTCACAACCTTGCTAAAAATGTCAATTATTGGAAACCCATATTATATGAAATCAGTTCCTCTTGAAGGTCTGTATAAATTATTATAACCAAATTCTGCTAACCAAGGTATTATAAAATGGAGTACATTTGAGATGCATCTTGTACCGCATTATTGAGATTTGCTAACTGTCAGACATCACATCACCACACGTGGCTCCTGAGCACACTCTTGTTTCCTTGCTCCACGAATGCAATGCATTGTTGGAATGTCCAGCTGATTTAATTATTTTTTTGGATTTGATTAACTTCAGTTAGTAGAAACCATATGTACTTTCTTGCGTAAGATACAGGACACATTACTTGAAGTAAGAGTCAGACAATAATTGGTTATTATGTAAAAAGTCTGTGCCAAATGTGGAATTTGAACCAGGGTCCTTGTAGTGCTGTCATGGTGGCTGTAAGCTGAGACGGTAAATACTTAGCTACCGAGTACAACACTTTGGTCAAATAAAGTTTATGATATAGAATAGTTTTTAAATCAGATTCAGTACTAACTGATATCACTAGATTACATGGCTGTATGGTTTACATCAAAACGTAAATTTATTATATTCAGAACAAGTTGTGAATGGTTGTCCCATTGAAAGTTGCAATACATTTGTAGCTCCAAACGTGTATCTGTTGTGCTGTCTCTCTCTACTTTAGAATTTTATGCAAAAATGTGAAATTTACTGTGTTTTTAAAAATTTTGATTTGATCTAAAATGCGTAAATTTTGTTTTCCCATTAAATCTAAATTTCCTTAATGGAAAATCTATTTCAAGTGGGTAACATTTATGAGATGCGATGATGAGGAAGGTTTTTGTATCAAACAATAAAGTCTCCTCGATGCAGCTTACACAGCATAACTTTTTTTCTGGTGTTTGAACAAAATCAGTAGGTTTTTTCTTTAAGTGGAAGAGAATCTTCAAATTTCTGAATTCAGTTTTTGATTATATGTAAAAGGTAACTTGATTGTGTGATAACTAATAAACTTTCATTAAACAATGAACAGTTGTCATACTTACACATATCAGTAATACGTTCTCACAGTGATCACACATTCTTCACGGCTCCTTATTGACTAATCAATGTTGCCAATCACCAGATATCTTTCCCCCCTCCCCACTTATTGCAGACCTTTATGGCTACCAACAAGTAGGAGTACCATGCAACTTCCTTACATTCTCTCTGGAATATTTTGGAACATTTAATGAATCAATTACAGGCTAAATTTTCTAAAAATAATTTTTTATTTTTGTACACAAATACAACAGCATCACTTCAATAGTTTTGGACAGAGCCAAGGTGAGAAGTAGTTGACGTCTGTGTAGACACTGGGGGCGTTAACTTCACAGGAGCTCAAGCCCAGAGATACAATGCCTCGCTGCACGATGCTGCCATCAATATCTACTTGCACCAGGGGACCACCACTATCTCCCTGAAACATGATTCAAGAATATAGTGCTGCAACAGGTAGCAAAATTATTTCAATTTTTAAATTTGTGGTGATCTAATCTGAGATTTATAATAAACAATTCTCTTTCATGTTGTGTTAGCTAATTTTCAGTGTTTCAGTCTCTGTCCCAATTGTGAAGTTAATATTTCTTTTAACCCTTTGAGCCCCAGCCGCCGGTATATCGTCGGTAAATTTGACTGTCTAAAAAACCCCAGGCCGACGATATTCCGGCGGTAAAAATAGTGCGAGAAACCCCAGCCGACGATATGTCGTCGGCATGATATAAGTTATTATAAATGGCTCTTAAGTGTTTAATTTTAGCGACACCAGTGGTTTTAGAACTTATAATTTTATTTTCATACATATACAATATGATTTCATGGTCAAATGTTACTAAATAATATTTACATTACTCCTAAAGAAAGAGTAAGAAGATCAGCTGTTACTAAGAACAACATCTGCATCTGCTGTGACATTGTTTACGTTTAGTAGACTGTGTTGATGTTCATTAGTTTGTGTGAGTAGACAGTTATATTATTGTTTCGGTACTTTCAGTATGAAATATTGTTTTATTTTGTAAATAATGGGTGACTCAAACCGATACTTTGGGATTATACCGACCACAACAGTATGAAGAACACAAAAATATAAATTTATAGAAACAAACATGATAGAACGAAAAAACAACTCCGTAATTACAAACTTACAAGCATTTCCAGGTATTGTGATCGGTATTGTTGTCGCTGTTATCTTTCTCGAGAATCCCGATTACGGCAGGCCGCGCGGCATCACATGATTTGCAAGGTACATAATTGCCTTTCCATTAAAATTCAATTTATATTTCTGATCAGCCCCTCTAGAATTTGGTATTTTACTGATAGGTGCTATCTCGAGGGATGTTTTTCTTTCGTTGACATCAGCGCGGGTGCTGCCGAAGCCCGCGCTGATGACGAGGCACTCGCATTTTGGGTGGCGGAATGTGATCAAGAATAAAAACAAGTTTTTGAGTGTTTTTTCAATAAAGAGTTTAGTTTTAGTTTGGTAATGTTTGTTTTTGTTGAATTTTTGTGTTTGGAGAAATGTAGAGGTAAAACACGGAAGTACAACAAAGCGACGCGACTCTGCAATCACGTTATCTACTAGATCGCTCGACTTTGACCTCTTTCTGAGGATGGGGAGGGGTTTGCGATAAGACAGTTCCTGTTTTATATTACCGAAATATTGTTCTACGCTAATCTAGTAATCAGTAGAAGCGAAATGTCAAATAACGATTCATGTCTGGGTGTGGTCGGTATAATCCCAAAGCACCCTCAAACCTAGCAGAACATTCAAGTGACATTGACAGACAATTGAATATTGACTTTTCAGATGACGATTCAGTATTATCTGATATTTTTGACGATGATAGTGACCTTGATCCGACGTATGATCCTAAATATGATAGTGACAATGGCAGAAATGTAGGCCTATTTAGTGCTAAAGACTTGACACCTGAGATACCATCTACATCAGCTCAGAATAATGTTACACAACCTAGGCCTAGTACGTCACAGGTTTTGTGTCATTAAAAAAAATATTTTACGAAATATTTATTATTGAACTAATCTGTCTGAAATTTTTTTTCCATGTTTGCAATAACATGACAAATGAAATAAAATTATTTCCCACAGGTTAATTGTTCCTTGTTTTATTTCTAAAAAATGTTAAATGTAACTTTTTTCTTTTTTTTTAGTTTGCACATATGCGTTATTTTACATATATAAAAGTACACAAACATTTTTTTAGCCCTTATTGAATTTTTTATTTGTAAAGTACCTTATTTCAAACATTTTAATGTATTATTTAGGTCATTAGGTAGTATATTAGAGATGGTATGATTTTTCAAATGAAATCGTACAAAATCACTGAAAAGGCCTTGGGGTTTTTAGACAGTTACTTGCAAAACTAGACTTGGTAAAAATTTGCACAAACTATATTTTTAGGTCCGGGGCTCAAAGGGTTAATAAGAAAAAAGTAAAATTTATGTTATTACTTTGCAATACAAGCTTTTAAAAATGAAATTATAATGTTTAAATCCACATTATAATTGTACGAAATAAATTTTAAAAATTTAGTTCACAATCAATCTTGATTCTTGAATTGTGTTCTCGACACTTAATGTTCAAAGTGTCAACTTAACTTGATAGCATCATCTGCACCTATGGATCACAGAGTCTTAATTTTGTAGCAAAATTTGTGCTACATCAATCTGCAAAATGGCAGGGTATTTACTTATAACAAATGAATAAATAAAGGTATTTTATATGACAATAAATACTTTCATGTGGGTTTTAAGTACACATTCCTCTTACAAAATTAATACCATAACTATCCTATATTTGATAGTTCATAGATGTTTTGTAACCTCAAATAATTTTTATTGTTGCGCTTAGAACTAGTTTGAGGAACTACCAAGAATGCGTGCTACCTTCACTAAAGTTGCAATATTTCAGTTATTGTTCCTTTGATTTATTCAAACAATGTTTCTAATAAATCTAATTTATTATGAATTTCTAATGTTTCCTAAAAAAGTATTCTTGTACAATATTTATAAAATGGTTGTGTTTTGAGTAGTCTATATAGTTTGAAGTCTACTTTTTTTAAATAGCCACCATATTGAAATTTATAAATGTATGATTTTCACTATACATATTTTAAATAGATATTATTAATATTACTATCCATGGAAAATTTGGTTAAAGCACAGTATGTGTAAGGGTTTAAAAAAACTTTAAAATCCAACTAAAAAATATTGTAGAAAAGGTATTGGACAACTCTGAAAATAAATTGATCTCCTCTGCTACCTTGATTTACTTAAAAAAAAAAAAATTTGATTTTATTTCACATATACTACTTATTGGTATACTGCAAAACAATTGAATAAAAAATAAAGAAATCAATTTAATAAAATCATATTTTAGTGGAAGAAAACAAATGGTAACAACAAATAACGATAAATCAGATTTTAAAACTACACAGAAAGGAGTTTCACAAGGATCAGTATTAGGACCTTTCCTTTTTATAGTTGCTGTGAATGATTTATCATTTAACATCCTACGTCCTACTGTTTTATATAAGGATGATACAATACTTTTAAACTATGACAAAACTTTAGATAATTGAACAAAATAATTTTACAGATATGGCTCTGGATTGGTTTAGATCAAATGGATTGTGATGGTAAATAATAGTAAAACTGGTAAAAAATCACTTTCTCTCTGTATTGGAAAGTATTTCAAAATAGTAAGCCTGTGGCATTTATCTAGATAGCAGGTTAAGCTGGGACTCACATATTAATAGTCTGTGCAAAACGTTATCTATGGTTACATACTTGTTATGAAAACAAAAATATTATGTCAACATCGATGTTGATTACAGCCTACTATGCCTTTTTTAATTCTCATCCATCTCTTGTATGGAATTACACTTTTGGGGAATAGTGTCATGCAGATAGAATTTTTATTTGGCAAAAGAAAGCTTTAAGGACAATTAAATCTATACCAGAAAGAGAGTCATGTTTGTCCATTTTTAAAGAACTTTTAATAATGACATGTCCTAGTATGTATGTATATTTATTGTTGTCTATTTAGTATTAAGGAACATGTTTACCATTTTAAATTTAGGTAAGATATTTATTTATACCCTCAATACAAGGAATAATTATTTGCTTAATTAAGTTTCAGTAAGGTTGAAAAAATCAAAAAGTAGCCACATCTCAGAGAACCTTTAGTGTAGAAATGAATATATTTAAATTAGTATTAAGTAAATAGATGAAAATTAATGCTTTCTACTCTATTGACGAATATTTAAAATGTCATATCAATACCCTGATTTTTAAATTATTTTAATTTGTTATTTGTAATTAGTTGGTATGTGTCATGTTTATTTATCAAGTTTTAGTTACGAATTTTAATTAATTATTTATTTATGTTTTTAAATATACTACTGTTTTAGGGTAAACTGTTAAATAATGCTGCTTTGTCTGTGTCTATTGCGTGTAAATTGCTTAATGACAATAAAATATTTAGAATCTTGATATCGCAAGAACAGTTTTGTCTGTAGACTGCATTTTGCATGCAACTTCATTTCTACCTAGATAAGAATGAGAGTGATGAAATTGTACCTAAGGGTATTTGGTTGAGCGTCAGCAAACATTCAACTTGTGGGTGGCATACTTCTACCTTTCATTTTAACTTGGAAAATTCTTATTTTGTTGATCTAAAGATATTGTTTTCAAAGTGAAATGTTAAAATAACACACATTAATATTGATTTTATGGCGTTCAATTTCTTAGTTAAACATTTAGTGTACACTGTATGAATGGTGCATTTGTCATGAGTGAAACTATAGCTCAATTTCTTGGTCAAAGTTCAACATGTACCTCTGTTCCATTTGGTCAAAAAATGGCAAGTCAATGTTTAGTTTTAAATTATTATATAAAAATTTGAGCATATGTGGGCAGTGTTTTGAAGTAAAACATCTTTTAAACGAAACGCTATTTAGTTGTTGGGATCTGAAAGGATTTCATTATAATGTGACTAGAAGAGTCAAAATACTGGTTTTAACTTACACTGCAAGTACTTTTGCCGCCTGAACCACTGGTGCATAGTTGAGAGTCAATCACTCTATAGTCAGCATTGTCTCTATAGAAACTGGCACACTCGCTCAGCGATTCTCCTGGTACATTTGCGTACATCAGTCTCCATGTTGTGGTAGCTAGTAACATTTCATTAAGAATATGAATTCTAAATAATGACTAATAAAATTTATCATCTATGAAGAAACATTATTGGCTTTACCTATGAACAATATCTGATCCAAAGACAGTCCTGGTTATCAATAACATTTGGTGATGATTATTAATCACATGGTTCTTAATCTTAACCTCACAACTTGAAAACTTGAGATATAAAATTTCTTATAGCATTCATCTGAATAACTGACACACAAAATATTATAGTATACACTTAAAAATGGTTTATTTTATTGACATTTTATTTATAGATTAATCTAAATACAATAAGTTAAATATTGTAGACATCTTTGTAAATATATCAACTTCTAAGTATTATTGCTGGATAAGAACACGTTAGGTAATAGATGTAGGGATTTGTCTATTCTATTGAATTCATATCCGTGATTCATACATTTGTTGGAAATTAATGATAGGGTATGTAAAACCTTCTATAGGTTTTTCTATTGGCCAAATATTACTCTTAAGAATGCGCAATAAGCGTTTTTGTTACTATTTGGGTTTTTTAGTATGTTCAACAAACTGTAAATTTAGGTTAATGTACAAGTTATGTGCCATAGACCACGTAAGAAGATTATATTAATGGTGGCTTTATTATGGGCAGGAAGTAAAGATTTTGGATTAATATAAATTGTATCAGTTTAAAATTTGGACGTATGAAACGTACCAAATTTCAAATTCTTTTGACAAATGGGTAACAATAGTTAAGAAAATAGAAGTTTTATCAATACCAAAGGAGTTAAAATAAGTTTTGTTATATAGTTAGACAGAGAAAGAACAGGAAGGTTCCATTAATCTATGTGTTACTATTTACATTCTCAAAAATATTTCTCTGAAAATACTTTATATTGATATTTATACATACATTGTAACTGTATAGTCCTTTTTATCTGGTATGAGACAAGAAAATTTCTCATGTCAATAGAGAAAACTTACAATCAGATGTTTTTCCCCAGCCACTGATAGTGAATGAGCCCTGAGTGTTAGGGCGAGTACTGGGGGATGTGCAACCTGGCACCTTCACAGTGCACACATATTCTGTAACATAAGTTGCACAGTAAAGGGTTAAACATTTATTTTAATACAAAATAAACAAACTGGTTAACATTTTAAGTTTTCAAATATTTTAGAGTTTTTATTTTGAGCACATTACTTAATAAAGCATACACAAGCCATGAGTGACTATGTTTTAGAGTGATACAGTGTAATCAGCCAATGGTGGACTACATGCGAATTCATTATCTGTATGGTACTAATTATTAATCAATACGTCGGTTGCTTTGTCCTGAAAGTGAGGCTTTGTATGTTGGAATCAGGTGTGTGACTGACCTAGGTGTAACTGTTTTAAATTCATTACAATCTGATATACAGTATACAAAATTCTTGAGGCCTGAAAGCTATTAAGGTAATAATAATCTTGTATTGGAAGACAATGCCTATGCATTGAGAAACCTACAAGACAGGCTTTCTTTACTGTACAGGTGACAAAGAGTAATTTATTAGTAATAAATTCTGTAGCTTTAACAGTCACTAAGATTTGTAGATAAAATATAATGAAGGTCACTTTGTATATTTGTGTTTCTTAAATTTAAACAATCTTGTGTACCCTGTAGGCCATACTCGATTCAGCAATAACATTTTAAAATATCTAGTTTGAATTTATTCCAACTATATGTTTTAGAACAGAATAAACAATGGGATCCACTACCATTAGGTTGTAGAAAACTAAAATTATAAGAAAATCATTGTTATAAAATTTACTAGAAGAGAGAAAATTACAAACAGGCTTGAACTACATCCAGGCTCCAGGACATTGATCACAAAGTATTAATTTTATTCAGTAACTTGTATGAGGGCTACCCAGAAAGCATGGCCATAAAGAGACCTACAATTTTGATAGACAAACATTAAAGGGATTGAACCCAGTAGTTTATTTTAAGCTAGAACACATTTATGAGGTCTCTTAAAGCTCAATAAATTCCTGGGAAAAGATTCCTGAACTCCTGTTTTTCAAGGATATTTTGTACCTCCTAAACCAACCACTCCGAAATAATCTTGTGTATGCCACTGCCAGAAAATAGTCGTTTTGTGTTGTTGGGAAGGATATTTGCCGTTTCATTTAGGATTTTTAAAAGAACCAATTTAATTTGAACCATCCTGTCACCTTGATAGTGACACATTATCTATTTTGTATTCTGAACAAAAAATAAAGCAATGGTCTGTGCCTGAAATTCATTGTCTCTGTATTTTATGGTGTGCTTTATCTTATCAGTGTTGTCGTTATCAGAATGAACAAACTAATATCAATAATGCAGAATGAAGTGGTCAGCCACCTGTCATTAGTATATATTTTGAAAAGTTAAATAAAAAGTTCTGAGCTCGTAGATATTGAACTTATCTCTTGCAAATACCAAGATCAGTCTTGTGTAAAGTTTAGGCAGTCAACCAAATCATTCTAATCATAAAGATTCTTAATTGTTAATTGTCATTTACTTAAAGTATAAACATGCTACATAACTCAACTATACATTGCTTGTACTCACGATTGAGTGTGACAGGACGAGGTAACTTGACTACAGCTATGTCATTGTAGACATCATTATCATTGTAGTTCTCGTGAACCATCATCCCGCTGCCGGGCACTGTTAACACAATTCGGCCTGTCTCCTTTCGTTGTCTCAAGTCTAGGCCGCCCAATACGACATTAGCAGACCTGGCCCTGTGTCACATCCACCTTTCTCAATTATGTTATTAATAATAATTTACAATTTTGTCATAGGCCCATGACTAACTGATTTTGAAAAATACCTGACCAGCTGGTACAGTGATAGTTAAAATGTTATGATTAGCTTGCAAACTCTCTCTGTGTGTTTATTGTCTTGACCCAAAATTACATTGTGTAAATTGAACCACTATTGTATATAAACTCAAATTCTGCAACATTTTATTGAAAGAAAAATTTAAAAGGATTTAATTACTAAGGCTTTACTCCATGGACCTCTACATTTGAAGAAATCTCTATAAAAAATGCATTGGGAAATAAATAGCCTGACTTTTAGGTACATGTTCAAAGTAAACTTTGCACCAATACAGCAGTTTTATTAATAATCTGTTGTATATACCAGCTGGTTTGAGCAAAAGCTGATGTAAACATTTCTTATTATTTTTATTGATTTTACTCGTGTTTGAAATGTATAGAATGCGAGGAGAAGCTTACAAATGAAACAGAAGTGTTTAAGCTTGGATAAGAGTAAAATGTGCTTACAAAATGAATGACGAGAGGAATGAGATTGAATGCTTCAATTATGTATTCATGAACGATACATAACAGCACACTCGCAAGAAACTCTACTTCAAAGTAGTAATTGTTAAAAAAAAAATAATTAAACTGTTTGTAGTATCATTGTACTTTGTTAATGTAGTAGTAAACATTGAGGCCAGCATGTCTACTATGATTTAAAAAGATATATAAATGATGCTACATGAAGCTAGATAGAACATTAACATTTTAACATTAACAGTTTAACATTTTTTTAATTATTTTACCATTTAATCATTTACTTATGTTTCAAACACTCTGTATAGGCAAAACGATTTCTTTGGAAAACCAAAACAGAAAATAAGTGCAATGTGGAACAATTTACAAAAGTCTCAAAAACAAAATTATAGAGCTTACCCTTTGGCACAGTGGGCAGCAGTGAGGACAGTGGTAGGAGATATCAGAGAGCCACCACAAGCCCAGTAGTTCCATCCGTTAGAAAACTGCATGTAAGCCTGGTAACAGAACTGTCCCCGGGAGGCTGTCTGTCCATTCACGATATTCAGCGTGATACCCAGTCGGCGGTGGATGGCATCTGGACCATGGAATACCACACGTAATTATATGTTATTTTGACTAATATGATCTATGGTGTGATATGTTATATTTATTGTGATGTGCAGAAAATAGTTGAAATAAATTCTCACTTAGATATAACTGTGCTATTTTTTTTTACATTTTTTTTGACATATTAACAAATGGAGCCTAACTCTCACAACGCATACAACTTCATTTTATGGTGACTTGGTATGTATACTTTTATTATTTAAACACTGGTGTGAACCCCAATGTAATGATGAAACATGTGAATGTAGGATGTGGCAAGATATCTCAAGAAAGATTATCTGTAGCCTTAAAATTTTGGATGAAACATCATTTCTACATTCAGGTAAACCAGAATGAGTTCTATGATGCTGCATGCCCAACCATGGAATTTGGTTGTGTGTCGTTGAAATCTATCACTCAGTGGGCTGACACAATTTTTCTTTTGTCTGCAGGGGGATGTACAATAGTGCTTTTTTAAATGATTGTCTCTCATCTATCTGTCAATAATAAAATGAGTTATAGACTTAAAATTTTGCATTGGACCTCAGCAAAGCCTTTTATGCAACACATGGTGCGTCATAGTCATATATATATATATATATATATATATATATATATATATATATATAAACCTGTAGTAAAAGCAGAATTAGTATGTTAGCGATTTATGGTAGTTACAACGATAACGTAATTTCTCTACTGAAAAGAAGTCCAACATTACATAGTAAAAACCATTTCTATAGATGTTTTTTATGTCCACTGATGTCAAAATAGCTGTATAGAAATAATACTCGAAAAAATTACAAAAAAAAAACAATTTAATTTGATGTAGAAAATTTTAATAATTTATGTCAAGGCTGGTTAAATTACTTGGGTCTCCTTTTGACAGTCGCAGTCATTAAATAATTATTTATCGCTGTAGGTATCTTAAGACTCATAACTTATCATACCTTGATAGGCATATTGATACCTTAATCATTAAAACGAATGTAAAATATTGCAGCCACAGTCTATTGTTACTCGTCTTATAAAAACAATATGGAATTGCAATAAAAATAGCCAATCATCTTAGTGGATGACGTCATGAAATTAGATGTATAAACTCAACACTTCTATAACCTGTAAATATTGGAGATTATTATTTCATGTTGAATATTACAATGTTTTTTACTAAGACTTCAGATCAGGTAACCCTTTGTGAGTAACTTTCTCAAAAGCCAATACTTGTTTTATGTAACTGGAAAGTTATTAGAAACACATTTGAGAGTGTTTATTCAGAGAGATCATTAAGTTTGATCAGTCATAGGTTAAGTTTGAATTAAATTTGATTCAGGCTAGAACAACACTTTTATAGAAGAATATACACCTTCAACACATCCTAAAAGGAAGGTAAGACTAGGTTCGTACAAGGCATGTTCAAAAAGTAACAGGAATGTTAATGTTTTGAAAAAAATTTTATTTACTCCTATATTAATGTCACTTTCAAAATAGCCCCCCATTAGATATTATGCACTTGTGCCAGTGCTTCTTCCAACCCTCAAAATACTTCTCAAATTCGATCTTTGGGATAGCCTTTTTTTGGGATAGCCGATCTTTCAATGACGCACTTTTATTGTCAACTATGCTTCTAAAATGACAGCTCTTTAAGATTTTCTTTACTTTTGAAAATAGAAAAAAGTCGTACTGAGCAGGTCTTCAGAATATGAAGGCAGGGGCATCATTACAGTATTGTTTATGACGAAAAATTCATGAACAAGCAATGAAATGTGAGCAGGTGCATTGTCTGGTGCAAAAGCCATGAACTGTTTTACCACAAATCCGGCCGTTTCTTTTTCAGATTGTTTCACGCAAATGGCATTCAACTTTTTACTGACCATTTGATCTTCTGGCAAGAATTCATGATACACTATGCCATTAAAATCAAAGAAAACAGTGAGCCATAACCTTCACGTTCAACTGGCATTTGTCGAGCCTTTATACCTCTTGGCAACCAGAATGCCTCCACTGATGTTTCAATGTCATATCCGTAAACCCATGTTTAATCACCTGTTATAACATGTTTAAGTAATTCTGTATTGTAATTGACTTCATTTAATGACTCCTAAGCAACTTCAATTCGACATTGTTTTTGTCCAAAATTTTACAATTTTGGAACAAATTTGGTAAAATCTTGTATATTGTGTTTTATTTTGTTTAGGACAAGAGAGAATGAACATCTTCAATGCTGAATCAAAAGGAATCAGACTAACCTTAATCTGCTAAAGGCACACTGGTTTTTAAATTGTGAAAACTTGCATTTTATTATTATCATAAATAAAATAAATAAAATTCATTGAGATAAAGAATTTTGATATTCATCACTATACATACCTTCACGTTGTTTAAAATCGAGTCCAGCATGGCTTTTGAGGAAAATGTTTTTTGATGTTACATTATTAAGATTGAGGTCAAGTGGGAAACTTGCAATCTGAAACAAAGTTGACAAATTATTTTTTTTGAACTGAACATTGAATGAGCATTGCGAAGCCTATCACTTGTTCACTTGTGAGACTGAAAAAATAATAATTCTGTTGTTCACACGATATCTGGAAAACAAGCTGGTCTATAGACTTGAAATTTGTATAGACTTGGTATGGTTTAAGAAAGCAGAGGTTTTGAATAAATTGAATAATTCATTGATACATACTGTATGTCATCCGTGTGGTATATAATGAGGTGGAGTTTTCGTTGTAATATAATTTATTAAAAAGTGTCATAGTATGTAATACAATTTATGATTATTAATTTTAACTACTGTGTATATATAACAATTGTATAGTGAGCTAAGAGTTTGGATTAAATGTAGCCTAAGTATTAACCCCATAATTTAGACTATTGTTAATTTAATGGTATTTCACTACATTCAATAATATTTTAACTGGTATCTAATAATTGACAGCATTTAATACAATAAATGTGATGTTTTACACAATAAAATTTAGAAAATTAGTTTATAATCAAACTAAATAATAATTACAAATAGATAAGTTTTTAAATTGCATAATACTTTAACAGAAATTTAAAAAAGAGTTTTTTTTATTTAGGTCTGACACAACTTTAATCTTATACTATATTACATAATCCATCACATTTAAATCCTATCAGAAATTTTCGATCACTAAGTACTGGAAAAAGGAATTCTGAACAAGTTCAGACTTGGTACAAGAGTGTCTTGGATAAGTATGTTGCTAAGCTTGGTACACTACTTTGTTCCATTTTTGATGGCATTAAAATTTTAAATAAACCCACAACTTCATTCTTTTATGAACCTAGAGAAAAAAACAAATTGTGTTCTGGAATATAAGATCTTCTTAAACTTTTTGTAATAAACAATTTTGTTGTATCTCAAATGGTGTCCAAGATATCAGTTACATGTACACCCCATAAGAATTTTTCAATCATAAAAAAACTGGCAAAATAAATGCCGAAACAAATACAAACTTGTACAAAAATTGATCTTATTAATACCTTGGATAAGTTTATCTAGTTTGGCACACTGTTTTGTTTCTATATGTCAACCTTTCAAATAAAAAAAATCACAAATCCGTTGAATGTAAAGAAAAAGCTAAAAACTTTTCTGGAATGCTTGTAACATTTCTTAAAATTTTGTTACTAAAATTGTATAGTGCCTCATACAATTTTTGAGATATTAATTACTTGTAAATGTCATAAGAAATAAATTATTAATATTTCAGCTCTCACAAAATCTACTTACTTCTTTTGTTTGATTCAGAAGCACTATTTTCTTTGAGTGGCTTGAATACATTGCTTTGTTAGAGAGTATTGTTGGTTTATATTTTGCATTGCATTCTCCAATATTTCTTTATGTTCTTTAAATCTTCATAAATACATTTCAGAACATTTTTATTTGAAAAATGCAGTGTAGTGTAACCAGCCACCACTATCTGTTATATAATATATAAACTAATAAAGTTATTGTCATAAATAAGAAATTCCAGTTGACTTGTTTGGGAATATGAGAACTCATACCCATTTCAGGTGTTGTGTAATATCCATTTCTTCCATCGTTCACCAACATAACATTAATACAGTATTTAACTGTTTAACAAAAAGTTACACTGAACTGTGAACAGTGAACTGTGTCACTGTTACACTGAACTTTGTTAAACATTATTCCATAAAAATTATACACATTTTACTAACTAACGTGTAAACATAAACTAAGTTTACCAAGTAATTGGTCTTATTTATGAAAGTTTCATACTGAATTTTTCAGTGATTTGGTAGGTAAAATAAACTTTGTAAATAAATGTTTTTAAATAGTAGCCATGAAGAGATATAAATACACTTTAAAATTATTTCAGTGCTGGAAAAGAAATAAATTTACAAGGAAAAATGAACATTCTTACCTTCCCAACTTGAACTGCAAGGAGGCCAAAGCAGGAAATCGTGACTAGGCGAAGGAACATGGTTGTTGATAGTGTTTTATCTGGGTTGCGAAATGATAATTGAGTTCTTATAGTACCTTTTTTACGTAAATGTTCCGTTATCAATGAACAATTATTATCCTCTATTAAAGCCAAGTATATGGCTGATATCTAATCAAGAGAGTGTGAATTGCAGACAGCTTAAAATATTTAGTGTTCTCCTTGTGATAATGTGAGAGATCAAGAGACCTTCTGTTTGGAAGCACTTGGTATCAAAAAACAAACAAAAACAAAGAAGATAAAAAATATCCTCAGGAAAGTTAAAGCAATACTGCTGTTACTATTGAGAATTCATGTTATGTTTGAATGGTCTCATCCATGTTGCTGCCCATTGCTTTTATTTTAGAAGTTACTTTATCTTTATATTACTGTTTTAGTTGATTTGTATTATGTAATCCGTATTGAGAATCAGACTGAGCTCAAGACATTCTACATTGTTAAAACTGAGATACAAAATAATTAATTTAGTAATTGTCTGGAAATGAATTTGGAGCTAACTAAAGTGATTCAGAATAATCTGAAAGGCTTGCCAAACAATTAGCCTGAAATGTAAATAAAAATAATCACCTAAACAAGCCAAAGCATGTCTTATATCATTTGTGTCACTTTTCAAGATACTGTATCTCAAAACAAAACTGGAATTATTGTCTTTCTTGCAGCCAAGAATTGTGTGTGTGCTAAATATGCTGCACTCCTTCAAAACATGAGCCATCTGCAAAACTTAAATTCTCATCTGAACTTAAATATTTTATGTATACAACTTTTTCTAATTTTGTAGCAAAGTTATTGTATGTTTTACATACTATAGGAGAAAGGATAAGAATCACCAGTGTTCAAATAAGGGGTTTTAAAAATTAGCATGGGTTTTAGTTTGTGATGTGATTTCCTACACAAATATTTTGTTATTTCTTAAAAATACCTTAAACGATTTTGATGATTATTTAAATCCTATTAAACAAGGTATACTCATATAATACCTAGTTAAACAATCAATATTAGCTAGTTTAACTCTTCATAACACAGGTTTTAAAGTGAGAGTACCACAATCAAGTGTAAATACTGTGCGTACAATTGTGTCCATACTGAGGGGTATCAAGCAAAGTGGTACAAATTATAAGATATAAAAAAGTTGTATGAACAAACATTATTGTAAATTATGTGGGAACCATAAGTCTCCTTCATAATAATAATAATAAAGGATGTACTCGTATAACAATCCCAATTACTTTGCTTTCTAGCTGATGAAATAAAGAAGAACTCTTGGTTGTCTTCAGTCGGGGAGTTCTTCGATGCACTATCATAAGCCCTGGCGCCATGTAAAAATGTAAATATTGTAAATATTCTATAATTCATTTTACTTTGACGCTGTCTATCCAGTTGTACTGGTCATCGACTAAGGTGGAGGTAATTAAGGTAATTAAGGTATGGTTTAGTAGTTTTCCAAGAAATTCGAGCATTCCATTTTTATTAATAATTATAGTTTAAAATGTAATGAGACCCTAGAAATTCTCCTTATCTCATTTCACTACAGGTTTGATACTCATACATGAGATGTAAGTAGCGAGGTACTAGAGGAGTTGCTAACCAAAGAAAAATCACAAGTGTCACTCAAGATACTGATGTATTGTAATGTTGTATTTTGATTACTAAGGATTATTTGAATCATAGCAGAACACAATTGTTTATTTACACTCTTTAGAGAATGCAAATGAAAAAATAAAACATTACTACCTTTCACTCAGTGTGCTTTTAAAAGTTCATTTCTATCTGTCTGCATGATATCTTGAATACAAACTAACTTAAAGACTTGAAAGTTTACACAAAGCTTAATTTCTATATAGGCAATATCAAGTTTGATGATAGTGCAAATCACATGGGATTTGGCAGAGTGTTAGGGAACACGTTTACAATAGCTCTCATGGCTATTCATAATGGCAACTAAAAAATTATAAACTAAATAAATTTGTATGCAAACTGAATACAATAAATAATATGACAGTTTAACATGTAACAGTAATATGCATAGCCTAACTATCCGTTTTAGAAAGATATCGACTTTATACTTTAAATTTAGTATTAAATTTCATTTTTACATAGACAATTTTGATAACGGTGCATGTCCATCATCCACTGAATTTGGCATTGAAGCTTATCACTCAATAGGCTGCCACAATTTCTCTTTTGTCTGCTGGGGGATGTAAAAATATCTTTTATGTGTTATTGTGATTGTCTATATGTTCTGTATGTGACACTTGATGTACTCCTACCTTGTTTAGTTTCTATACTCATTATTAATAATATTTCTGTTTTGTAGAAAATATTTTATTAAACATTTATTTGATTAGAGTTTTTTATGCCCACCAAGCTCTGATGGTAATAAATAAATCTTTAATAAAGTAAATTTTAGCATGTGAAAAATGATATATTCAACATTTAATATATTCTTAACATTATTCATATCAGGTAGATTTTATATTAATATTCCTATCGTACTGCATGCGTGTAAGAAAATATCTAGCTGTGTAATATCACACTTACATAATGAATATTAATTCATCAGTTGTAATTTTAACACAGTTTAACACAATGACTGTGGGTCCAATCTTAGGATGTGCTGGATAGGATGAGTACACAAGATCACTCTGTAGAGAGCGGCAGTAGAGTGTTAACTACTTGAGTTATAGCTGGAGAGTACAGAACAGTTTAGCATGTTGACTGTGGCTGTAATCTTAGAATGTGCTGGATAGAATGAGTACACAAGATCACTCTGTAGAGAGCCGCAGTAGAGTGTTAACTACTTGTGTTATAGCTAAAGAGTACAGTACAATTTAGCATGTTGACTGTGGCTGTAATCTTAGGATGTGCTGGATAGGATGAGTACACACGATCACTCTGTAGAGAGCCGCAGTAGAGTGTTAACTACTTGTGTTATAGCTAGAGAGTACAGTGAAATTTAGCATGTTGAGTGTGGCTGTAATCTTAGGATGTGCTGGATAGGATGAATACACACGATCACTCTGTAGAGAGCCGCAGTAGAGTGTTAACTACTTGTGTTATAGCTAGAGAGTACAGTGAAATTTAGCATGTTGACTGTGGCTGTAATCTTAGGATGTGCTGGATAGGATGAATACACACGATCACTCTGTAGAGAGCCGCAGTAGAGTGTTAACTACTTGTGTTATAGCTAAAGAGTACAGTGAAATTTAGCATGTTGAGTGTGGCTGTAATCTTAGGATGTGCTGGATAGGATGAGTACACACGATCACTCTGTAGAGAGCCGCAGTAGAGTGTTAACTACTTGTGTTACAGCTAAAGAGTACAGTGAAATTTAGCATGTTGACTGTGGCTGTAATCTTAGGATGTGCTGGATAGGATGAGTACACACGATCACTCTGTAGAGAGCCGCAGTAGAGTGTTAACTACTTGTGTTACAGCTAGAGAGTACAGTGAAATTTAGCATATTGACTGTGGCTGTAATCTTAGGATGTGCTGGATAGGATGAGTACACACGATCACTCTGTAGAGAGCCACAGTAGAGTGTTAACTACTTGTGTTATAGCTAGAGAGTACAGTACACATTAGCATGTTGACTGTGTCAGATACCTTGGGCTGTGCCAGATAGTGGGAGTATTTCAATAAGGTACCATTTGATCCAGTTAGCACTACTGTTAGAAAAATACTGTACATTTGCATCTGTTTCATGAAGACTAAAGAAGAGGAAACGAAGAATACAGGAAATTACCTTATAAAAATTCAAAGATAGTCCAAGGCGTAATATGTGTCTCACTCATTGTTATTTATGTATATATAATATATAAAGAAATCCAGTTGTACTCTAATTAATACAAAACTGAGGTTGTATGCCAGATATCATTGTTCCAAAAAGACAGAAATTTGCTTTTAGGTAAAACTGAAAAGATATTGATGGAAGCTTATATCTGAAGTTAAGGCAGTTTTGGCTTAGTCAAGTGCTGGGGTCGTTAATACGTAATACTACCTAATAGCACTAATGCGAATAAAATTAATAATGATTCAGCAGCTTATTTGGGAAGGCCAGAGAAGTGTAAACGTCAGTTCTTATCAATAATGTTTCCCTATAATTAGATAAAAGGATCATTATTGCTCTCAAGAGAGCGTGTTTTAAAGACAACAGGATGATCTGTCACAAACCTTTTCTCAGATAAGAAATATCTAAAGCAATCAACTAATTTGTTTATGGAGGTTGTGATAAAATTACCTTCTTGTACAGCTGATAAAAGCAAGGTAACCTTATGCATTTAACTATTTCAAAGTCAATCAATAAATATGAAATAAAATACATAAAATACTCTGTTGAAAGAGTACTAGTACATCAGACCTTCATTTCTGATGGTCTGAGGGTGGTATCAACTAATATCATATTTGATACTATACTCTACATTCTCAAACATCCTGAACCTCTGAAGGCATATAGTGACATACATTATTATGTATAACACTAGAAATAGAGAAAATGTATCAGTAGATTTTTATAGACTAAATACAATGATTAACAGTCACACAGTAATCGCTTTAAAGGTCTACAACTTTTTAAGACCACTTATCTCTAAATATATAGTTGTAATGAATTTAAACAAAAAAAGTTATTCCTGGCTTTTAGTCAATCCATTTTATTAAAACAATTGTTTTACTGTGGAACTGTTTAGTTTAAAGATATAACCTATTTAGTTTAAAGATTAGATTTTAAATGTTAATGTCATATTTTTTATTTATACAAACTATATTAAAAAAATGTATCTACGTTATTTAATTCTGTGATTGTAATTTTTGACGCTGTTTTTTACTTGTTATTTATTTGTTTTTTTTTTTTAATTTGTTATATTTCTGTTATTTTTTATTTAAATTTTAGAGTAATATTCAAATTGTGGCATGATTGTTTTGGCAACTTCATGTTTTGGGTACCAAAGTTTTCTTATCCCGACTTCTGCTAGTTTTTATATTTTATACACGACATGTGCCGAAGTTTGTGCAAGCTTTATGGTAATAAACCATTCTCATTCTCATACACAAGAAGAGTACAGAGACCTTTTAGAAATTGGGGCATATAATTTATAAATAGAATAAATATAACTACTCCAGGTACAGAATTGTAGCACACCTGCTGTATTGGTAGAGGACAAGACTTAAATTTTCTTGAGATTTCTTTGTGGGTGTGTTTAAGTTCCAATTTTTTTTCTGCCCTCTAGGTTGCTTGTTAACCATTATTTTGCCATATCAGTCATGCCCTTGGACTCAAGCTGCTGTATTATTCGTACATGGATGAGGCAGTCAACCTAACCTGTTTGGTTAGGTCTTGGTCTGATAGAATGGCTGCAGTCAGATTGCCTTCCTCTATGCTCTTAATGATCAGTGTAATCATTGCACTGTTTGGAAACTCCATTGGGTGATGGTCTGTGTTTTGATCTAGCATCATTGAGACCATGACTTGGTACCAAATAATCTTAATTGTTAGTTGCCTAATAAACTGTTATAATGTTGTCCACAGTGTCAATTTTGGAGCATAGTGGGTCTCTGAAAGAGACCTTTCCTTTCCTTGATGTCAATAGCACTTTTGTTGAAACACAAAGTTATTTGATGTTTCTTCCTCTTGTTTTACAAAAGCTATACTCAATAGTATTATATAGCTTTACATATATTATATGTTTTGCATATTAATGTCTTCATTTATTATAGTTTGATTCTTTAATGCATCTCCATTTGTTCCTTCTAATAGAAATCTACTGTAATAGTATTAAATGATTATGGTAAAAAAGTGACATCCTGTTTTTACAAACAGAATACTATTATGTTTTCATTGACTGGAAGATAGTTCATTGAGATAACATTGACGATCTGTTAATTAGATAAACATACTGTAACAAGATACAGATACAGAAATCTTTATTTGCTATCATCAAGATAGAAACAGGCGTCATGTAGGCTACATTATTTATAGAAAAGAGTCTATTTGCTTGCCAATTGCCATAGTCACTCTCTCCAAGTTAAAAATTCATTGACACTGTAGAAGGGGTCTATCTGCTAGCCAAGATTTCAATTTCCTTCCTCCTAAAAACTTCCAGCTCCAAGACCTTCAAGGAATGCGGGTAAGGCATTGTAAAATTTTGCACCTGCGTAAGAAGGTTTTGACTCAAAGAGCTTCAAGCGATGGACCGGCAGGTTGAAGTCAGTTCCATGTCTGGCGCAGTGTGTGTGAAACATCCTGATGTCACTTATTTATTCCTAGGAGACAAGCTAGTGTTGTAGACTGGAAGATATATATATTTACAACGGTTAATAACTTCAGATGTTTAAAGAGGACTGGTCGGCAACTATCTTGCATTTTCATTCCTTTATGGTTCGGATGGCTCTCTTCTGTAAAATTAGAACTCGTTGTAAGTTATGTGCAGAGGGTTCCACCCCATACCGAAACTCAATAGTATATGAGGCTCTCAAAAAGGGCATGGTAGGCTGTTAAAGCTGCCTCCTCTGTGCTGACAGATAATGTTCTTTTAATGGCGAAGACAGCTGTGGACAGCCTTTGACAGAGAACATCTATGTGCTCATTCCACTTAAGATCTCCATCCAAGTGTAATCCGAGATGTTTTAATTGAAGTGACAGCATCGATGTCAGGAAGGTTTGAGACTCTTCATCCCTCTTGGTGCCAAAGGTAATCTGCTTGGTCTTGGAAGCATTGAACACAAGATCATGCCTTGTACAGTAGTCCCACCGCCAAATTCAGACCAAATGTACGCGTTTATTTCGAGGCTTTCAACAGACTTCTGAGAAGTGAGTAGGACGGTGTCGTCCTCGTACATGATGGACCCTACAATAAGGCTCCGTCCACTGCTGGCAGGTCCATTGGTGGACAGCACAAACAAGAGTGGGCCCAAGAACCGAGCCCTGGGGAACCCCCCTCTCCATGGGCTGAGAGTCTGATCTGGATGTGGATCTGATGCCTTTGATGGATTGAGCTATTTCAACCACTTGGTTTCTGTTAGAAAGATAAGATCGGAAACCAACACAGTGCCGTATCTTGGATACCAAGATGGTGTAATTTTGTCACAATCATGTCATGGCTTAGACAATCAAAGGCCTTGCTCATGTCAAACAAAAATGCCCACAACACTATCTCCATTTTCTATGCCATCCACAATAAATTCAAACAAATCCACCAAGGCTGTGAGAGTGGACCTACCCTTTACAAAACCATGTTGTCTATCAGTGAGAAGATTGTTGATATTTAGGTGTTTCGAGGATTCTAGATAGAACAATCTTCTCGAGGATCTTAGAGATAGTGGGGATTAATGAGATGGGCCTGTAATTCCCTATTTCATCTTTACTGCCTTTTTTGAGAAGAGGAAAAACTTTAGCGGTTTTTTTAGTTTTTGTGGAAACACACCCTGGGCCAACGACAGCTGGACGACATGAAGCAAGGGTGGTAGAAGTTCATGTTTGGCTGCTTTCAGTATTTTAGCTGAGATTCCATCCATCCACTCCCGTTGAAGATTTAGGCTTCAATGAATCTATTGTAATTGCAAGCTCTTCAATTGATACGGGTTTCAGGATATGTATAGTTTGTTCCACAGGGATTGCGTGAGTAGTTTTCAGCTTGGTTATAAGAAGGGCTGCTATTATTTACTCTAATTGTTTCATCTGCTATTGTTGTAAAGTATCTGTTGAAGTGATTAGCTACGTCTGTAGCATTATCTACCACTCTTCCATTTACTTCAAGGTTTATGGCATTTACAGAAGACTCTTTGGACGATTTCCTCTCACCATTGATTATTTGCCAAACAGCTTTGCTTTTATTCATAGATCGGCTAATGACAGATGCGCTATTTTCTTTTCTTAGAGACCTAAGTTTTAAGTCATAGGCTTTTTTTAGTCGAACAGCAGTCTGTTTATCATTGTCTGAGTTATTCAGGATGTACTTCCTTTGAGCCTCCAAAAATTCTTCTTTCAATAGCTTTGCTCTTCATCGTAGCATGCAGATATTTTGTAGTTGCAGTTTTGTCTAGACTTCTTCAGGGGGCAGTATATATCTAGATTAAAAGTTAGAGTGTGAGTCAGAGACTCATATGCGCCATCTGCATTGTCTGAAACCAAAAACCTCCAATCCAGTTCTCAGCTGCAAGATTTTTTGTTTTAGGTTGTGCAAATTTTCTGCATTATATTTTTAAGTGAGTTTCAAATTATTTATTTTTACATTTCAAGCACTGTATTATAGTTTTGTAATTTTTATTTTTAACTAGGTCAATACGGTTTTTGTTTTGGCATAATTGCTATCCGATGATATGCCAATTTAATAACCTGTTTTATTGAATGTAGGCTGTCCTTAGTTGTTCTTTTGGAAATGTTATTTACTCATACAATAGTACCTACTGTAGTCTGTTATTGACATTACCATCTGTTTTATAGCTGTTCTATTGTGTGAAACGTTTGTGACAATGACGTTTATTAGACACTGCAATAAAAATGAATTATACCTAAAATCAAATTTTGATTCTCTCATTCATTCATTAGAATTATTGTTAGCGAGCCTTATATAATAGACCACATGACTTTGTTCCAGGCTAATGAAAACAATAGCTCATACATCACTCATAGTACCAGAGCAAGTTTGTATAGAACCATGTTGCATGTCACATGTCTCTTTACCATTGAGCTCTACCATTAGTCTTCCTTGTCATTAGTCTCCTGCTGTAGTAAATGTAAGCTTTCCACATCATGAATCACAAGGCTTGACTTGTTTGTGTTCTCTCAGAGTCTTGTGTAAGCTTTGCTTTACTTTTACTGTTTTATCTTGGGTAGCTCCTATGGTTAAATTTATAAATAGAAGATTAACCTCATTAAGTAGATAAAATATATCTGTGGTGATACATAAATAAAAAAAAAATGTACTCATTTAAATAAATATAAAGTAAATATTTAAACTTGATGTAAGGTTATTGTTGAATATAATATGCAAGTTGTCTTTAAAAAAATTGACTCTGGAATAGTGGCGTAACTAAGAGGAGATGAAGGGAATTTAACTATCCTACAAAAATTCCTGAAAAAAAAAAAATGTATAATAGCATTCCAACTTGATTGAAATAGTCCAACCTGACTTAACTTATTTACATTTATTCCATACATCTGGTTGCATGTGTTTTATAACAATTTCATAAAACCCCCCCAAAGCCAAGTCCTAGTTACGCTACTGCTTTGGTACTTTCTGTAGAGTTGTGTCAGTAATTTCACTATCTCAAAGGATGATTAATTATTATAATCAAGAGCTTAGGTACATTTGATATAGGCATTTATCTCAAGGTTCGATATCTATTTTTATGATTTTTAAGAAATGCTTAATTGAAATACCAACTTTCACTTTTCTAGATTTTTTGAGGCGAGAGATAAGTGATAATTTAACCGGACCAGTCGATAAAGAATAATATATTTACAGAGTTGTAATACTTTAATTAAAAATTAACATGACTGATATGATTTCTTATCAGAAAATTCTTGTATTTAGCAAAATATTATTAGGTAAATGTAGATGTCTCCATATGCTGTCACAATATATGGGGTCGTGGGAAAGAGCCGTTTTGTTTATATAGAATAAAAACAAGCCCATATTTAGAAAAAAAATAAGCCTGAGTCCTCAAGAAAACAAGATCAGTTGTTTACTTTTTTTTCAATGTTGCTCTGCTCACTGCTGTTCTGAAGGCAAACTGCAAATTTTAACGTGTTGAATAAATGATGTACTGCCATACATCATCGTGATTGTGAGGACAATGCGAGGTAAAATATTGTAGGCCTTTCACCTTTGTGAAGTTGCACTATTTATTTAAATACTGTTTTCAGCTTAATTGCCATTTTTAGAGCCACAACACTAATTCATAGCAGTAATTGATATATTCTAGTCTCCAATCAAATTTTATCTATGACTCAAACTAGTAATTTTGTTCAATTGAGTCAAGCTTCATGTAAATACTTCAAAATTTTTAATTCTTAAAAAACAATTTAAATGATTAGTTTTCTTAGCTCTAAGGGAGTAAAGTACAATTACTCATCAATTCCGGGAAAAATAATTAAAATAAAAACAGATATTCAATTTATTCCCAGACTATAATATATCTTCATATAAAAAGCGGATGTCTATGAAATTAAATTTCTTTCATAAAATGGCAGCAAAAAAGTGTGTTAATCTTGGACAGTAGAACAAACGGTCCTATGGTTTAAAAACTATAAATAAGAAGTGAATCTAAATTTAGGAAATTCCGAGATTTATCACAATGTTTACTGATTTTAAAGAAATATCATTGTTTAGTTCTACTTATTTTATAGTTGGCCAGTAAAATAATTCAAAAATAGGTTTTAAAATTTCTTTAGTGCTTCATATTGAAAAGTAATAGTGTGATAAAAATACAATAAAAATGATACAGATATTTGCATCTTGGCACCAAAATATGCTGTTAGCAGTGACAAATTAAAAGATACCATCATTTTATTCAGTATGTCCAGTTACTGATAAAAATCTCTTATAAACATATTGACTACATTTCTTAAAATATGATAACATTTGTGTTAATTCTTAGGTAATCATTGAAAACTATTTTGCTCTCCTACTTAAGAACTTTTTACCACTTATTATTAAAGTTTCAATTAAAACTATTGAAGGCATAGAAACTACAAAACAAATTTGTATAATCATTCATACTAACTTAAATATTTTTTAAAGAAATATCTTATTATCTTTGATCACAGGACGAGCCCCTTTTTTTTGTTAACAGTTAATCAAACATTGTATGAAACATAAAGCTGGTTTATAAACATGATAATTGTCAAAACTTGTTATGAAAATAGTATGTACACAGGCTTTAAATACAAATTTTTGATGATTTCATCTAAAAGATTTCCAAATATGGTGTCTATATGGTTTTGACAAACTGGAGTAAAACTGAAAAGTTTTATTTCAGCCATTACATAATATAGATCAATATCAACATAGGTAAAATATTGTACAAAACTTTAAGTGGTTTAAATTAAAATTCATAAAGGTTTAAATAATGGTGGCAATTAAATTTTGTTTAATATATGATTGTATCTCAGCTGTTAGCATCGTAAATAAAACTAAAATGTGTTTTACAATCCTCGTTAAATTTAGAACACATTTCGTTCTAACCATTTTATGATATCTCTTAAGATTTCAAGATGGTGGCCATACCTGATTTGGAGAAACATGCAATATTGTAATAGGAATACTAATTAACAAAAATACCTTAATTCCTAAACAATTTCAACAAAATCTGGTAGGAGAAAGTCTTTACTCATTTCTTGCAAAACCCCATTAAGCAATGCCATTTATTATAAAATTTCAAGATAGCAGCCACACACATTATTGTATTTTTCCTGCTATATGCAATGTCAACAAAGGAAAAAAGTTTTTTATAAACATAAAACAGTTTAAATAAATATTATTCTAAAAATCTTGTGAGGAGTAAATGAACATTCAGGTATGTCTAAGAAACTTGTGTAAAGTGCAATTGTTATACCTAATCTACCATTGTAGAGAAAAATTAAGGTCATGTTTAGAATATTCAGGTTATTTATAATATCTTTTGTTCTTATGATATCTCATAAGTTTTCAGTAGGCGGCTGTATAAAGTTTGAACTTGAGGAAGACCGTGGCATGTTTTCCCAGGGGCACTGCTAGGTTAACTCCTAGTCCGTATATTCCGAATCCCGCTCTAGAGACAAGGCGTGAACCATCTGTGTAAAACTTCTGGACTCATTTGGTAGGGTAGGCCTCCTTTTTAATCCATTTCTCCCTTTCTTCAATAGAGACTGTATATGAGTTTCCAAAGGAGTATTTCTTAACCATCGCTTCTGACACGTTGATTAACATTTCAGCCTCAGGAGATTCCTGGGTTATTTTCATGTGACCTTCTGAGAAGGTAGTCCAAAGTATTTTGTTTTTTTATAGTGTTTTTGGTATATATATATATATATATATATATATATATATATATATATATATATTAGTGTAACAATGTTACACCGTGGATTATGAATTGACAAATAAAAAATTAACAATACTTCTTGAACGTCTTATCGGCATTAAAATGACTACCCTGCCATTTGATTGCAAAAAACTTTTATGCATATCCTGGTAAGTTAGTAATATGACGGAAATGGTGACAACGTAAATCTCAAAACTGATTTATTACAGTATGACGCAGTTCAGTGCCCGCATTGTTTTCAATGCAGCCATCTGCACCGATCTGCCATGCGGGTTGCATGGTAACAATTTATAGGCTTAGTTTTTATATTTCATGGAAGCTTTACGTAGAAGAATTTATGTTCTGACAGAGTTAAATAGAAAACTAATTACATTGTATACTATTTGCGAGGACATAATATACAAACAGTAATAGTTTGTTAATAATATTTATTTCGTTTTCAAACAATTTTTTGTGGCACGTAAATATTGAAGCTCTAAAATAAAATAGTGGACTCGTTGCTTGAAATCAACTTGTAGAAATACATCCCTTATTTTGGCACGAAACAAAGTTATATATCTCTAGTTAAAAATATTCTGTTGGATAAATCGATTTTAGTTTACATTATCAACTCTGTATATCCTTCCTCAAATCTGGATGAATTAAATGTGCACAAAATAATAATAACCTAATTCATAAAGAATGTTTTTGGGATTGCTTGAGCTTGAGTGGTGTAATTGTTTTTCGGTTGAAATATATTGCCTTTTTATTTTTAAAGAAAATTTTGGTTACAACAATTTAAGATACCATTTATTAAAACTGAAACATAGGAAGAGTAGATAATTCGTCTTCCTAGACACATCCCTACTCCTGTACAATTCCCTACAATCCTACAATTTACTACTCCTGTAGTAGGAAATTGGAGCAGAATTTAAGAACATTTTATAATCAGGCTTAAAGAAAACGGTTTAAGATAAGGATTGAAACCTTTTTATGACATTAATGTAGTTTATTAGGAAACAGATCTCAGACATTTGAAAGAATAGCAACATTCGTAAGGTACATATATTTATGTCCATAAAACCATTATATAAATAAATAAATACAACTTTTTACACAACATATTAATAAATGGGATATTGTTAATAGAATCGAAACGTTAGTTGTAGAATAAAACGGATGAAAAGAAATAAAATCAAACCCCTGTCATAAGATGCGTTTCATAACACGTGTAGGAAACGAGAGGTATCAAGAGTTTACGAAACTTAAATTTAATCACACCTTTTCAAAAGTTGTACAAATGTTGAACTTTAAATAACCGGTTATAAATTATCCTCGTGTATTCAAATTAAATAACTTCTAAGAATTGCACTTTATCAAATATAATCTTCGGTTAACACTTACCTCTTTTCCCAAGATGGAGTGGAAATGGTAATGAAAAGCGCCGTCTCTTAAGAGGAAAATCCCAGACGTTAACTTTGCATATAAAGTCTTATCTTGAATAATTTTCACACGGATTAGTGAAGTGTTTTTGAGTAATAAACCTGCTGCCACATTATCTTACTAAACGGTTATCAAGGGAATCAAGTATTAAATAATTAAGAAATCGCATGGGCCGTTTGTTCCATGTAATAGTAAATTCTAAAAATTGTAAAATTCCAAGTAGCCTAATGAATAAGAAAGAAGTAAATCGTTCGGAGTCAATTAGAAAAATATATTCTGATAACACGTATTAAATATGTTATGATATAAAATAGATTATGATAATCTTCATAAAAGGGCATCTAAATCATTATAGGGAAAATATAACATTTTATAAATCTAGATGGGGCCTAATTGAATTTAGGAATGTACAAACTCTACAAAATGCAGGCTAAAAATGTTACTAGAACGGACTGTATCACTATTTTACGAAGGCTCTTTTGGGTCCTTGATAATATAGCAATATTTCTGGTACCAAAGGAAGGAAAGGATACTCAAGAAGTTTTTTGTAGCTGGTGCGTTAGGGTATAACAGCAATTAATTGTAATCAAAATCACATACAAAGGTTATTCATGTTCAAAACTAAAAATCCCAAAGAAAACTCTCTTATTGATATTGTTATTACTGTTTACTTTGTGTGTTCGTACTGTTTTTGTATTAGTCTATACAGTTCAGTAAGGAATTAACAGCACTGAAAATAATGATTATTTATTTTTGTTGAGAACTTTTGCATGTATTAATCCATGAGGATGGCGGAATTCCCGAGAGAGCTAAAACCGTCACAACCAGAAAATGTATAAATAAACAGGTTTATATATAAAATTGCCATTTATGTCTAGATTAGAATAACATTAAATATAATAATAATGTTCGAATTACTTTTTATCAAACATTTAATAGTGCACCAAGCAGTTATTTACAAACCACAGCATTATTATCAGCTTAAACCGTATAAATTGCATTATACATCGCAGTTATCCGTTGTTTACTTTGAAAATACCGATACTACACGTACATAAATATTACATACAAACAATCAATGGTTCAACTCGTTTGTGTTAGTTAATTTTACCGACATTTATCTTCTACGTTTATGATTGTTGTTTTTGTAATTTTGATAAAAAAAATATACTGTACATTAATGAAAATTTGAGTCCTCAAATTGATTATTATCGGTGTTCTTACTTTAATGTCCTATTCTGAGACTGAAGTTGTGTCGTCTACTCGTCTGTCAGTTGTTGGTAGAATCTGTCTGTAGCTTGAACTTTATATCCCATGCCTGCAGAGAACGTGTTTCAGTAATAATAACAATTTCGCCGCCCACTTGATTCTTATATGGATTGCAGATATTGTTTATTTAAATAACGAAATATGTCACTCGTAAGCATGGAAAGTTACTCTGATACTGCAAAATCAAGATGTGTCTATTTTATTACACATTCGCAAGCTAATTAAAGTTCTATTGTCAAAACGTAGAATGACGTTATTCAACTATTACAAGTTTCAAGATCACCCTATTATGGATGTAACAGGAGAGCTATGTAGTATTAATTTCAAAAGTAATAGAACAATGGAACATTATAATATTATAAATCTACGTTATATCGTTATAGTATACAGCCTATGTTAGTGCTTATCGGTGATGAATGTACATAGATTTTTACGATTCTGTAAGTAATAACTATATGTCACTATATTCAATATGTACAATAGCTATTATCCCAAGATGTGTAGAGTAGAAAATCTGGGCCAAACTTCCTTCCCCCCGCGACCATCGCTCGGAAGATGACGTCACTATAGACCGGCCGCTACACTGCATTGTATAAAGCCTTTATTCACGCCTTTATCAGTTGGAATGCATTTTAAAGGCGATATTAGTTAAATATTCTGTATATTGATAACCTAATAATGAGACTATGACTTAACTTCGATACGTTATATTGCAGAAAACCTGGAATAAGGCTTACAATAGAAATAAACATGTTTCAGTACATATTCCCACTATTATACCGTCTTCTATCTGCATCGTTTGAATAATGTCTTAAAATATGATAACCATTTACTTGTATTTGTTCAAAGCTTTAGATAGTGGTATCAATGATGCAATAAATTATCTCCGCAATAAATATTAGTCAAGTTATTTTTATATTTTAGTGGCTAATTATGTACCGATTCTCTGAGATAGAAAACAAACATACACTCTGTCAGCTAATGTTTAGACTAGTTAATCACACAGCTACTTATTAAAAAAAAATTTTCTTAATATTTTTTGTTTCAACTTCCAGCTTGTTATAGAATTTAATCCTCATTGCGATTATCCTTTCGAACAAATAAATCTACTAATCTTGAAATGGAAAGTGGTTGAATTTATTTTGAATAATTTTAGTTAGATGATTTCTTATTCTAACAGCTTTTATTAATTGAATGTTAGCCACGAACTTTAGTAATAATAGTAGCTTACTTCATCTAGTACATAGATTTTCAAGTGATTGTTAGAAGCTCAGTTTTTCAGAATGGACAATGCAGGAAATGGTATTTTTATTTAATTTCTTAGGTAAAAATAACATTGATTACTTAGGTATCTTATTGTAAATGATTTTGTTTAGTATTTTCTTCCTTACTTTGAACCGTGTGCCTTTTTATTTCGGTTTAAAAAGGATTTGAGTGGACGAATATGTTCCTTTTGATTCTTTTGCCCGTCACTTTACAATTTTATCTGTAAGTTTATTATAATTCCATCTCAAAATCTACAGACTGAGATAAACATCCTGGTGAGGATTACTGTACTGACTTTCTACGGTACTTTAAAATAAACTACTGTATTCCTTTTTGTTGTTTCTGTTATTATCTCTTATCCCTCACTAAGTGAACATTCACCCAGAAGAGTGGTCACACTTATTGAGAGAATAGCATCAGATTTAAACATTTTTTTTTTGGTTTCCTATCAAATCTGCCTTTAAATTTCGGGTAAAAATCTAACTCATGTCGAGCATACATGACATACCTTTGGATTGACGGAGTCTTTTCTTTTGCACCTATCAACTAAATGTTTCCTCAAATCGGCTTATTTGGGGACAAAATAAAATAAAATATAACTTCACTTAGATGTTTTTTGCACGGATGTTATTAAATCCTGATACAGCATAACGGGTTTCAGGCATAATGGTATTTACGTAGTTTGTATAACAAGAAATAAAACCATAGGTGAAAATAAATCTTGAAGAAGAAAAGCTTAAATTAATGATTTTATTCTATTCAAACAGGCCAAAACCAGGTATAGCTAGTAACTTGATCGAAATGTTCTAAATAAATGGTAACTTTTAGGTTATATCAAAACCTCGGCTCATGGCCAGAAACAAATTAACTAACTAAACATAAACATTACTCAAACGTATCATTAGCATTTTACCACCGAAAACATGTAACAATACACTCTAAAAAACACTCGTGTACTGACCACATTCACAAGTGGACTGAAACTAATATTTTTACGGGAAATGGCAAATACGCTGCAAGTTCGTACATGCAGCACGGGGAGCCGGGTCTTGTGTGAGGTCACCGCCAGCGCTTCGCTCAGTCTGGCCAACCTCCTATACTCTAAACATCTTGCTATTATCCGATCAAGAGGTTCACACGCATTGCTCTACAATATAACATAGATGTTATAAGTTAATGTTTAATGGGAATTCCATTCCTAATATAAGTGATAGTTGTTGGAAAATATTCCCATCGATCACCGGAACCTATTACAAATAGTCGAATTTTTAACGTGGTGGAATCAGTTTTTGGTTGAATTAATTTTTTTAACTTTTCAGAGCCACGTTCTTTTACGTTAGATTTACTGGAGACGGAAAAAATGGCAACAACTTTTTGATTATTGCATGTGGAATTACAGACAAATAGAAAATTTTGGAAAAGTTATAAGCAGGGTCAAATATAACTGCTGATGACAAGAACTTTCTCGATAAGAAAATTCTTTATAATATGTATGTGAATTATTAACTAGGAAAATTATTTTTTTCAATGAAAAAGTACTAAGGGAAGCTACATAGTTTTATAAATGTAACACATTTCATTCTTATATTACGACTCCAGTTCAGTTCAAAGTTGAAAAAAGTTAGGAAAAAATCAATGTCAGAATAGTACACGAATTGATAAAAGCATTTAAACTGATTCGTATTATTTTGTTAACAAGCATGAAGATGAGCAACGTGTATAAACATTTATACAATAAACACTGCGTTGGACAGCTAGAACACAGCTGTGCATGACATGAAAATAAACCAAAGGAATGTACGGTTTATACACGGTGGGGGGGGGGACTTTTCTGCTTTTCGTAATTAATTTAGATTAAGTTAGTTTGATAAAAATCACAACTTTAACACAACTCGAATCCCAAGCTCTCATTTTCCTTATGATAATCATTATTATTTTAACCCTCAATATCCTATTTTGGTCTTTAAGTTATTTTGTACTTGATTTAATTAATTGAATTTGATTAGTCTAACAGTTGTAGAAAAAGGACAACATATTAATACTGAATTATTGTACTATATTTAGCCTATCGCATATTCAGGTACAAGAAAACAGAATAAAATAAATAACCAAGAATATAAAATATTATTTTGTATTTGGCTATTTTTCATGCATACGTTTAAATAACCAAACTAACATTTTGTAGAAATGTCAATTTCCTCTACAACTCGCGTTTTTAAATATTCATGTAATGTACACGTAGTAATATCATAATAGCATAACTTTAATTATAGTGGTAACATAGATTTAAAAAAGAAAAAAGAAAGTGATAATTTATGAACAAAGGTATTTGCTTCGTCAGGACGCATTGTATCCCTCACTTACGGGAAACTATTTTGTATAATTTTTAAATACAATTGAGTTAACAGCTGAGGTAAATGTTACTTATATACATACTGTATATGTATATACGGTTCTTGTTATTAAAGAGTAGCAATGTGTCATACACTAAAAAGCTGAAATCTTTTCCCACAAAACAGCGGTTTAATTGCTTCCAATCATAATCCTCGAAAATTCTGTAACAATAATAAATTAATAGATACTTATTGTACTCTATCAAAAATATATAACGCAGGATTATGTTACAATGACTGCCATCTTTTCATTCAAGATTTTGTAGAAAGTTGTTTTAAAAGAAAACTAACTTAGATTTAATCTAATAAATAATTAATTATACGCATATTGTATTGTAAATACCAAACGTGTTTATTCATTTCAAATATCACGTTAGCTGATGTTTGATTCAGTTATATAAACTAATCTAATATCACTTTTAACTTTGACTTATTTTTGCTAGACTGATATGAACACATTAACAATGTGAAAAAGGCTAAAGTGACATTTAATCTAGTATTCATGTATTGGCTGACAATGGTAGGCAATCAACAAACCAGCCTCAAAATAAACTACCTGTAGAATCAAGTTGAGCACGTCCTCACTAGGCTATATACTCACCTGTACTGTCACGTCTCATCAGCAAGGTTTAGAGAATGCGTATTGTAACAATTATAGCACTATCCTTTAGTATTGGCTAAAACTTGAAGGTCATATTCCATTGTTTCACTCCATTTCCTGTCTAAGCCTATTCAAGTACAACAATGTTTGTCCGATTTCCCCAATTAATCCGCACGTAATTGGCAATCAAGGAACATATTGTATTGATCAAAACTGATTGAAACAGATCACGTGATTCTCGACAAATCAGATGCAACTAAATGGACTGTCCGCTTTCAAGCTTAATCATGTATAAGCCCTGAGTGGGCTCTCTGTCATGTCCGTATTGTCGGAGATATCTAAAAAAATGTGTTACGTTCAACAAGTAACTTTGGAATAATAATAAAGAGAGATGAACAAATCTAAATTTTATTTGTTAGTGGCTAAGTGTTATCTAAGGCTATCACTCGAGGGACTGGAAAAACCTTAATGTCTGTCACGATATATTTAGAGCGAACTGACGTTTAGATTTGATATTTGCATGAAGCTTCATTTCCGTTTATGTAACATCGAGTTCGATGATGGTGCATGCTACTCCATAGGATTTGGCTGAGCGTTAGTGAATATTTTTACATTGGTTTTATGGATAACCACGATGCCATCGAGCAAATCACATAAGACATACATTTGTAAATACACTACAAATTACAAATGCAATGTAAATGTTTGCATGCAACCTCAGTGTGGTGCCTGTTACGTGACATTTGCTGTGTCGTACTCCAACCTTGTAATTTTAAAGTCTATTAAATCATATCTTACTTTTTTATAGGTGTAAGAATTTTCAAATGCTTCTTCCTGCAAAAAATCTTCTCATTGTTAGATGTTTATACCAATTCGAAACTGCAAGATGTCCACCAGCTTTAAGTGTGCAATGTACTTGGAAATGCTAAAATGGCAATACATGCAAGTAGAACTACAGGTGTACCTGCAACCAAGGGTGTTCTCTAGTTATTAGAAGACGTCTGGCATTTCAGAAATGCTGTATAACGCAGCATCTGACTTGTATAATGTATAGTAAAGTTTTGTGAGCCATCAAATAATCAAATAGATTTATTATTATTTTTTATAAAAATATTTTAAGAAATATTAAATATCACAACGTTTAATTCAGACATTAGGCAATTTTCCACCATTGCTCTTAAAATTTGTATCACGTACAGTTTTTAGTGTTTGAAATGGATAGTTCATCAGGATGGTTACAAAAATTCAAATTGAGAATGTATTTGTGAATTTAAAAATTAGTTCTAATTCCATTATCACGTCAGAGAATTCCAATATTAATTTCGTATTTTATCACCATTTGCACTTTTGCACAGCTTGTGGTTTAGCGTGTATATACTCGTACAGTTCGGGAGGCGAGGATCATAGCGTTGTATATAAATAAAATTGAGTAGTATTTTGTGAAATGGTAGAGACATCTCCTAATACCTTAACTGCTGCTCTATACTGAGGAATCCGAACCATGCTAAACGCACACTATTGTCAAAAAGAAGTCTCTGTAGTTTGGGAAGAAGTAAGATTTGAGACTGTAGCAAAGGGTTAAAAATATAAAATTGAGCTTTTTTACAGAAAAATTTTTTTAGTTTCACAGTAAGTTAAAACAGACCATCATCGTTATTTTCGTTTACTAAATATTGTTAACCAACGATAATTGCTTAGGTGTATAATTGTTAGTTTTACGTGTATCAAGCTACAAAATATGACAAGTGAAGAAGTTATGATTTCTTAATTTGAACTCTTTTCCTAACAGAAGGGCCCCTAAGACAAGCTCGATTCTTTTCAAGCGGAAATATTTCTGTAAGAATATTTTTGGAAGAATATTTACGCTTAATAATTTTGTTGGGAAATATCCACATATTTTATTAAAACTCTGTTATATTTTATACGATGCAAACTGCCTATTTCCTTCCGCTCCACATATATTTAAGCCTTTTGCTGTCATATTATTTTATTCTAAATAAAAATATTATAAGAAAGAAGTTATGAGAGATTCTATGAGTAGTCACAAGATTTTGCTGTGCTGTGAAAAAGATGTTAACCAAGAGGCAGTAATAGCTCAAAATAATATTGGCTTTTACGGTGGAACGTAATTAATATTAAGTTTTATTTACTTAGTAAAAAAAAAAAAACACACAAACACATACAGTGTATATATATATATATATATATATATATATATTTGTATCTATAGCTAATATATTTTATATTAAATCAGGTGAAAAATATTAAATTGTTTCTATACAAATTTTAAACTTGTTCTATAAAATTATTAAATGTACCATTCCCAACATTATGTTAATACCACGAATGTAAAATGGAGTGAGACAAATTGTGTTCCTGTGGGAAATCGACATATACTACATCTATATAGGCTACGACCAACAATGATTGTACAAATCGTAAATGCGGTTGAAAATAAATATATTAATTAGTTATATCGTTCACTGAACACAAAACGTGTTATTAGTTATTGAATTAATCTCAGCTTGGACATTAAATTAATTATGATTGAGTGGAAATATTACTCACAAGGGAATACCTCAGTTACTCATTGAACTTGATTACCTTTGTACCATTTCTGCTAAGTGACCTTTCGTGCAGAATGTAATTTTGATTTGAATGAGTAACACTTTTCAAACATGATGGCTTGAAAGAATACTTACTTAGTATTAATATCTTAGTAATAGTATTTAATTTATTAATCAATATTGGGTCAGATATGAACAATATATTGAAATCTCTAGAGGCTCTAAATTCCACGTCTTTTTCAATCAGTTTATTGCATAATATTTATTTTTATTACTTTAAAATTATTCTATTGTAAAATACATTATTATTGATTTATTTTTATAGTTGGTATACTGTTGTTTATTATATTCTCTACTGTAATAGTAAATTGTTATTTATTGCAGTGATAGATTCGATATAGTTCCCATTGTTTCTCCTTTCTATTAAGTTGTTGTTGAATATAATAGGCCTCACTGAATATAATTTATCATTCGATTTATAGTATTGAAAATGGTTTCATTTTGCATCTATTGTCTAATTGTGAAATTTTCTTGCATGTAAGTTTTCCTCCTAATAGTTGAAATTTCTGTGAGATGTACGAAAGAATATTTATACCTGTGAAAACAAGATAGAAGGGAATATTTTCTACTTTGGATATTTATGTAATTATAAACTGATTTAATGTAACTTGTTCACGTTGTATTGAAAAACAAAACAAAAAAGTAATCTGCTAGTCTTAGTAACAGCAATAGAAATTCGAAACGTACACGATTTCATAATACTTTCATCGTGTAGATAAATTAATTTTATAAATACGTTTTTTAGAAGTACTTTCAGAAAATTGTTACTGGACAACTCCAACTTCTTATACAGTGAGTTTGTCAATTAGTTGTTATGTGAACATACAAAAAAATGTATTTTATTAAAAATCTTAAATTTAAATCACCAGTTCTCAGAAATAGTCGACTGATATTTGAAAACAAAACTTTATTATTAATTTTAAAACTTCTTTTTCAATTTTTTTTTTCTATTCTCATTGCTTAGGCTGTCCTTTTTCCATCCTCAAAGCTTCTTCAATTTTATTCTTTCTCTTGGTTCAAAATTACTCAAAGTAATCAATTTGAAAGCATACGTATCCTTAACGAGAAAACTAAATTTTCTCTATTTTTAGAGTCTTAACTTAGAGACCTACAACTATTAAGTAAAATAATAACCCAACCGAAACCCATAGCACCACCAGGAGCATCTCGGCATTACGATACTACCTCCTCCGTTTAATATACACAACAGACAGATGTAGTATTCAAAACAGACAGTTACCCACAACAGACAGATATCCACAACAGATAGATATCCACAACAGACAGATATTCACAACAGATAGATATCCACAACAGACAGATATTTACAACAGATAGATATCCACAACAGACAGATATTCACAACAGATAGATATCCACAACAGACAGATATTCACAACAGATAGATATCCACAACAGACAGATATTTACAACAGATAGATATCCACAACAGACAGATATTCACAACAGATAGATATCCACAACAGACAGATATTCACAACAGATAGATACCCACAACAGACAGATATTCACAACAGATAGATATCCACAACAGACAGATATTCACAACAGACAGATATCCACAACAGACAGATATTCACAACAGATAGATATCCACAACAGACAGATATTCACAACAGATAGATATCCACAACATACATATATCCACAACAGACAGATATTCACAACAGATAGATATCCACAACAGACAGATATTCACAACAGATAGATATCCACAACAGACAGATATTCACAACAGATAGATATCCACAACAGACAGATATTCACAACAGATAGATATCCACAACAGACAGATATTCACAACAGATAGATATCCACAACAGATAGATATTCACAACAGATAGATATCCACAACAGACAGATATTCACAACAGATAGATATCCACAACAGACAGATATTCACAACAGATAGATATCCACAACAACAGACAACTATATTTACAACAGATAGTTATACACAACAGACAGATATCCACAACAGATAGATATCCACAACAGACAGATATCCACAACAGACAGATATCTACAACATACATATATCCACATCAACCAGTGCTAAGAGCGTAATTTTTAACTTAGTAGTCAGTTTTTAAAAAGAGGATTCCCAGTATTCAGTAAAATAAAAAAGTTTTTAAACGGTATTAAGTTTTTTGATTTTATTTCTTAAATCAGTATCTCAAACAATGATTCGTTTATAATTAGAGCCATTTGTAGGCTTTTTTAATATCAGGATAGGCAATTTTAAATACATCCAGAAATTACTAAATAATATTGTTACAATTTTAAATATAAAACCTAAATTTTCATATCGATAAAGGATATAAACAACTTTTTTGTACCATCAGACATTCAACATCCGAGGGAGGGCATAAACAATAGCTCTCTATATATGTTTTATGTGTATTAAATAAATTTTCTAAGATTTAATAAAAGGATAAAGGATTCAATAGAGACTGATAACTCAATAAATTGGACTGAGAGCAGTAACAAATGCATGTTACTGGAGATATATTTCACTCGGAACAATGGAACTGTGCTTCTTCCGATAACCCATTGGTGACAAAGGTACTTGCTCAAAAGTCATAAAGGATTCCTTCTATTGATATCCTTCCATTTATTATGATATATATATATATATATATATATATATATATATATATATATATACATTTTGGTATATAATTTTTCATATATTACGTAATAAATAATGCATTATATTATATTACATGTTACATGGATATATTAAATTAGGTGCCTATGGTTGATTTAGAATTAACTAAACGCAACGCAAACGCTTTGTTTATTGATACATGCTTTATTTTCGATTTAAATGTATATTCTAGAAATATTTTTGGAATATGTATTAAATAAAAACAAGGCGGGTAACAAAATAAGACATGATTCTCTTCCCATTCCAACTTCTTTTATATGCTGACCGCAAGGCATTACCTCCGTGTTTTTATTCAGCTGCCTGAGATGTTCTCGTTCTTTTCCATCACTGGTGGCAGTCTTTGTTTGTTTATAGTACATCATAGTTACAATAGCGTTCAATAAATACAATATTTTCACATTACAGCTTGAAAATACTAAGACAACACCAGCTTTTTGTTGAATCTTCACTAAGCTTTTATTGGTTGTATTGATTTAGTATTACTGTAATTTATGCTAATAAGTATTTTAAAAACTGAATATTATTTTTTAAAGGGACAATTTATTCTTAACTAACAGTTACCCGCGGCTTCGCACGCAAGTTCGAAAGGCTTTACACGTGTATGAACACTGCTGGTTCGAGTTAATTATATTTCCGACGAGTTTTCCACGTTACCACGATCATGAAAATCTATCAAAACTGTATATTTATGGCCAATGTAATTTACTCAGGTCTTAGTACATTTTGTTCCATAGTTAAATTGGCCTTGTTTCCCAATCAAGGAAATATATACACATACACAGGACAGGAAAGCCTACTTCTGCCAAAAGACCACTAAAGATGGTTTTATAACATCTTTTAAAGATATAGTAAAGGTTAGATAGTAACTTTGTCTTTTATATCTGTATTGCAGGACTGAACACGTACTGCCTTCTAAATATTTGCTAAAATATACAGTCAAAAGTATATTTTTATTAAAACTTGTAATTTTCTTATTTGGTTATTTTCTTACTCTATGATCGACAGCGATTGCAGAAAAAGTTGAAATAAGAAGTGCTGTTACTATCCAGCTTACTCCATGCTTTCACACTATAATAGTGGTTAAATTATTTAAACATAAAGTTGTGCTGTCATAAAGCAATGTTTACTCAGAACAGTTTATTATATTTAACAGGCTCTTTCAATAAATATTTCGCAACTTTAGATAATAAGATGGGATTTTTCGCTAATTTATAGACCTTTGGGGTGTGGCCTGGAGGGGTTTTCGAAATAATAATAACCCTATATTCATATCAGGGACCGTAAAAATGTCCAGGTGAAATTTCAGTATAATCAGTTTACCCGAGAAAGCAAAACAAACAAACAGAGTTACCTTAACCTTTATAATATTATTATTATTATAACACACCTTCCCTTACTGGTATAGTCACCAAGCTTGCTTGTTGTTTCTTTTTTGAAGAGACGTAGTTGTTCAAATTTTAAAAGCTTTCAGCCGTTCAGTCTACACGGTTTTCCTAAACCGTGTGGACTTTGGGGAAAACATACCAACGCTTACCTGTAAATTTGGGAAAAAAGGGTTTCACTTGGATTTGGCCAATAACGTGTTCGTGACATTCATTCAATCACAAATGAAAAAGGAAGAAAATCTGAATGTAGGCCACGGTGTACATATGAAAAATATTTTTTATATTTTTTAGGACAGATCCTCAGGAATTACGATTAATTACCGAGGGCGAAAATACAACGGGCCGTGACTCCAGTAGCATTCGTTGATGCCATTGCACTGGTGATCGTAGCGAAGTACCTAGTCGACCTGATTAACCTTTTTGAGGTCACCTTCGAGAAGTACACTGAGGGGCTGGAAGAAATGGGGCAAAAGCTGGCAGGACATAAGACGGAAGCCACACTTATTACCAGTAGGAAGGTATTTGGAAACATTAATTGGGAGTAATAATAGACTCCCGCCTCAACTTTAAGGCGCAAGTTTAGCATGCAAGCAGCAAGGCGGTAACATTTAGGAACGCCCTATCACGGCTTGTACCTAACATAGAGGGTCCGAAACAGAACAGACGAGCTCTCCTGACGTTGGTAGTTACGACATAGGCAGATGCATTAGCAGTCTACATGCAGGAAAATGGCATCTGTATATAGATTCAGTTAATTGCGGATAGCAAGTGCTTTTCGCACAGTTTCGAAGGAGGCAGCAGAGGTAGAAGGACTGTTACCAATTGAGATACTAGCGGAGTAGCGGACGCGATTCGGAGCGAAGGAAGTCGATGCAAGGAAGAGCGGAAGCTATGAATAAAGATGAGGTCGTTAAGACTAAAGAAAGAAGATCCGTAGGCCGATGACAGAAAAGTTGGGACAAACCCACGAAAGGATGATGGACATGTTTTCTGATCCCTGAAGTGAACAAGTGGACGAATTGAGCACATTGAAAAATTTGTATTATATTTTAAGTCAAATTTATAAGTATGAAAGTTAACTAAGTTAACTCTTAAGATAAAAGAAGCTCTAGATTTATGCAATAACGTATTACGGATGTATCTATCTCAGAATAAACTCGAAACACTCTTTGTTTCTCTCAGTATTATTAGTAGGTCATGAATTATTACGGTAGCCGCGTGGCTTTTAGTGCCTTTCTCTCCAAACCTTTACTCTTTGTCAGTGTATCCACTTATAGTCTGGTGGCTTCAGTCATTGAAAATATCATTTCAGATTGTAATAATAATAAAATGATATCCTTGTATTATATGATTATCAGTTGTGTTGTATGTAGGAAACTAATCTTTACAACTAAACTTATCTGGCTCAGAGTATCTTATCGATTACAACTCGTCCACTCGGATTTTACGCTCTTGATTCTAGCGCTTCGCGCATCTTTGAACGACTGACGTGAGACAGACATCTTCAAACACTAACAAGAGTTTTCCATCTGGGATTTAACCTAATGACTCGAGGAAGTCACAGCCATGCCCATAGAATGTCACACTTCGGGGATTTCTCAACTGACCGAGAAATTTGACATTTTGGACTTACACAAGTAAATCAGTGGAGTTTACTTTGTCCAAACGTGTTGAAGCAGCTGTAGCACGTTTGGCTTGTGCTATTTGCAGAGGATGACCTCCTGCCGAGTCGTGCTCAAGCAACCCTCTTACTCACTAGAAAAGGTTTTCTCCGTAATCTGAGTTACTCCTCAAAACGGACTGTTCCCTTTAAAAACTATGCCCCACCCGCCACTTATTATGGTTACTAAGGCATAGTGATTACCAGTCTAGTACAGGAGAAACTACCAATTCTTTCACTAAACTTACCTGGCTAAGACGATCTAATAAACTACACCTCATGTATCATTCATTAATGTGTTCAGCATAACAGGCGCAGAGAAATGTTTAATCATCGTAGTGTACAAATCACTAGTACATGTAATTGAATTGTTAGAGATTGAGTAAAGGATCTTTCTATCGCTTGTTGTATGTAAAATTAATGTGCGGAGCTCACATCAACTCAATCAATCATAGAATCATAATAACCCACCAAGTTCATCCCTATTGATTCACTATTCTAAGGCTATTCTACTATACTCAGTAAGGTAAGTCGGTTGCCTGTGATTATTGCCTATAAAAATTTCGAATATTTTAAACCCAAGTATGCTTACTATACTAGAATAACTTACACTATAACCCTACCACTATATTAAACATGCGATAAGTCAGACCACGATTCACGTGACAGCCTTCACTGAAGTTGAGTACAAAATGCCAGTTTGTAACTAATTTCATTTTCGAGATGTCCTGCGAACAGACGTGGAATGAAATAGAAAATAAATGTTTACAGCTTCCAAACAGACGGATAAATTTTGCCAACCTACTGAGTGATAGGCTTGCGCTCAGCCAAATTTCATTCTCACGGATAGACACACGTACATCACCATCGAAATCATCCTTGTTTATATATAAATGAAGTCTCATACAAAATATAAAGTCTACAGATGTATCGTTCTCGAGATATTCTGCAAACGTAAACGCCTAACCAAATTACATAGAGGAACATGGAACATCATTGAAATATATCTTATATAAATGAATTATATATATATATATATATATATATATATATATATATATATATATATATATATATAAATGAATCGATAAGACGAGGTATAGAAAAGTAACGAAAGTCTTATCAGCCAATTTGAACAAATTAACCTCATTAAATTTGATACTATATCATATATTGAAGTGTCAATAACTATTCAGTTTATTTGCACATTATAGTGGTTACCTATAAGACCAATGTAAAATCGTTCGCTAACGCTCAGCCAAGTGAGTGACATGCACCAGCATGGAACTCGATGTTTCTTATGTAGAAATGGAGCTTCATTAAAACTTTGAAATCTACAAGTCAGTTTATTCTTGTTTATATCATTTGGAGACACATACGAACAGACAAATGGAATTTTTGGGACCACTTGAGTGATAGAAAATACTTAGCCATTAATAAACTGAAAGCTGTAGTATTAAACGAATTTACTTTGGAACATTATTAACGATATGTTTAGACATTCAAAGAATCCAGAAATATTGCTTGTAATAGTGGAAAACTCATTACTCTCAGACAAAAGTCCACTAACTTGAACAAGAGACTTTTCGGAGTCGTTAAACTGAGATCGCTTCCAATTCTTCTTCTCGCATTTTAAGAAAATGAATGGCTTTGTTCATTGAATACTTGAAATCATATTATTAAAACTTTATATTCTATATAAATCTTCCAATATATTAAACATTTCATCAATGTCAAACTATCGATGCACCCAATGTTTTTAAGGTGATGTATTTAATGTTATTAAGATTGGTGTAAACTTTTTATATAGCTCATATGGTTTATTTACATTGACACATAGTGGCAAATAATCTGTAAACTAAACCTTACAGGAAGTACAACAAAATTTATTTAAACATCACGAGTGCTTTTGGGACATTGTGAATATAGACATAATATGATAAATAATATACAGTTGTAGATACAAATGTAGGTTTCAGAGGATGGTGTACTTACACCACTACCATATACACAATCTCACCATATTCACATAGACTATTAAATATATACCTAAAGTCACAAAAGATTGGATCACAATTAAGAAGATTTTTAGTTTTTAAATAGATTTCACTTTATAGCTTAAAAAGTAATATCTACTAGTATATATCAATCTTATTCTCTTTCATGATAGTAAATATTGTGGTCGTTTGACTTAAAAATTGGGACACATAATTAAGACTCGCTTAACATATTCTTACTCGAATAGTTTTAAGTTTGGAATGTAAAATATATGCACATGCGCAATAATAAATATTTTTATTTTAGTGGATACAAAACAATACTTTCTTTGCTGTTACAAATTCATTTTGAGGTAGAACAGTTTGTGCATGAATATCAATTAAAACTAAAGTATTATACTGACATCTGTTCCATATAATTATAAATAACTATTTGTACAGTAAATAGAGATAAAGTATGACGGTAATACTACTTGGTTATTTCTAATATTCATTTGTACACAATAGAATTTGACAATGTGTCTCTTTCCTTAAATTTAACAAAGAAGTTTTTAGTTAATTTAATTTCCTTAAATTTGTGAAAGTAATACAGTTAGTGAACTCCACTTCGTCTTCCCCATTTCATTAGTCTTTATTGAAATAAAGAGTAATGACTTAACGTTTTCAATAATTTAAGTACTTTTGGTATGTTTCTCATTCTTAAACGAGTTTTTACTGGTCCAATTTTAACCCCTCGGTACAAAAAGTGTTGTCCTTGTACATGTGATAACCGAGCAGTTTCCTTGATTTTAGTAGATCTAATATTAGATCTTACTTTAGATTGTATTTTTTTAACTTTTATTCTGTAATGGTTTTACTTCTAAAGGTGTTACAAGCTGTTCAAAAATTTAAACTGTACCGTTTCACTTTTTGAAAAAATCGTATCTTAAGTTGAAGTTTAAGATTGGTATTTATACTCATCTTCCTTCCCGCTCCCCTGATTCGAACGACTCTCATTATTCCACAAACATTCCAAAAGAGCTTAGCTTCCGAAGCAAAATGTCGAGGAATCTGCTTCAGTTTAATTATAAAACACATTTGAACAGAACAAAACCGCAAATATGTTCTACTAAATTTAGGATGCTTTCTAGATTTAAAATATTAAAAACGGAAATATTATAGATTAGTACAATCTTTTAACCTTAATTAACCTAAAAATAAACTAACTTAATACCTAAAAATTAACCTAAAAACTAACCAAAAAAACTCCTATTTACAGTTGAGAGAACATAAGTAGTAAAAATAAAGATACAAAAACAATAGAATATATTGAATTTCATATTTTTTTGCATGCATTTATTAAATAAAACTAAGATACTTTGTACTCATTCTTTGTGATACAGAGTAATTAACCGATGTTCTGGAACTGTTACGAAACAGTACATTCATATTTCCAAGTATTCAATGAACTATTAGTAGGAAATCATCATACAGTGGAGAGAAAGTACCAAAAAAGTATGTGAAAATAACACACATCCAACTACGTATTTCAGTATATTCAAGTACACAATGTAATGCATTAGTTGAAAGGTGATAAGTTTAGTTGAAATATAACACAGGTTACAATAAGTTAATATTTAGAGAGGTTCAGAGATTAGCAACAAACCTGACCAAATTAGACACACGAAAAGCGTGGAATAATGTGGAAAAGTCCTGGCTATATTAAAATTAATATCTTTTTCCAAGAGACTATAGGAAAGTTCTTGCGGCTTTTATTAAATGTTTAAATTGCATATACAATAGGACACGATAGTGTTTCAAGCATTCTTACTCAATGTTGTTAAACATTATAATGCAGCTATGGTGGGAAGGGTTGATTAAACATGAAATTTAAGTTTAGTTCCAGTTCACCTTCCTCTTCGTGGAGTGTCTGAAATCTGACGCTGTCACAGACTTGACTCCTGGAATTTGGAGTCACGTTTCTTTGAAGAAATAAAAAAAAAATGGTGACGAAGAATCGCAAAGCAAACGCTTTCGATTTTTTCAAAATCAGAGACACATAGACTACAAAATATAGTGTAATGTAGGTGAAGGGGTATTCTCATTGTCAATGTGTCATTATAAGGTCTATGTTAAAGTGAACTCAAGCAAAATTTAACATTAACAACTTTATAATGTCGTTCAATTATGCATCTTTACAAAATTATAATTTAAAATATTAGAACTGTTTACAAAAAGAAAAACACCTCGGCATATTACAACTACTCAGAAGTCTCTGGTAGTGTGGAAACTGAAAAGTTACAAGAAGTAATATAAAGTAAGAAAGTTTGAAGCATATATTAGCACTATTTGTTTCACATCTTGGACGCGAGTTCGTATTTAATTTGAGATCCAAGTTTGTAATGTTATATCGGAGAGATGTTCAGAGCTTTCCAAGAGAAAAGTACTGAACTTGTTGTTAGCCCGAAGGAGCAGAACTTTCCGTATTTAAGTCACGGGTTTGTGGTTGGCTGAACAGTTTCTGTGCGCATTCAATAACAGACCATTCCAGTTCGCCAATTCTTCGTGATTCGATGCACTTGGGCAGATTCTTATGGATGGTGAGTTGTATTAAATACATGTTACACATCCTAACCTCGTTTAATTTGTTCTATATTGTTATCGGTTGTACATAACAATATCGAACACTTTGTTCTTCTTTGTCTTGAAAATATTAAAATTATTCATACTTTGTAGGGAAATCACAACACCGTTTTGCATACTGTTTTAATAGTATCGTTCAAATTAGCAATATTCCATAATTTTACGATGAAAATAAGGATGTAAAAGTATTGGTCTTATGGGGTAACACTGAGGCCATTCCATTATAAACGGGTCTTGGACAACATTTAAACTGTCTGTTTATGTATAGAGCGTTCTTTACTATTACGTGTGCATAAAACAAACAACGCTTCGACTATTTCAAAAAAAAAAAAAAAAAACGCTTAAATATCAAAGGTATCATTTGTACCGCTGGAATACGCACTATTTTCTAAAAAAAACGAACTAATTAAAAACGAAAATTCTTTCGTTATGTCGAACTAAACCAGTAAACTAAAAGGCCCCTCGATTTCGAATTACTCGTATCACTGATTTTTTTGACATTTCTTCGTCTATAGTACAGAAGGCAGAAGGACGCCGCACCACATGTAATATGCTTCGCCGAGGTTGCATATAAAGTTTCAAATGTATAGCTCATTTAATTTCATTCGAAGCAACAATCTTACAAAAAAGAATGCGACATGAAAATGACACATCATAGAACTCATTCTTGTAGAAGAAAATTCTACATATAAAATATTTCATGATATATCTTGCCACATGATACAATCAGAGTTTTTTCATTAAATTGGGTTTCATATCAGTGTTTAAATAGTAAAAAACACAAAGTTAATATAAAATTATGTTGAATGTGTTCGGCTATTTAGTCTACATGGATTTAATATATCATATATTTGTAGCTCTTTTGGGTGTACTGAGTTTATTTGCAAATTAATTTATTCTGCTATTATCTCGTTGCCACCATGCTTACTATAAGACCAATATATTAATATTTGCTAACCCTCAGCCAAATCCTATGGAGTTATAAGAATCAACATCGAAATCAGTATTCCTCATATAGAAATGAAGCTTCTTGCGGAAACAGAAATACACAGTGAAATGGAATTGTTCGTCACCACGAGTGTCAGGCTTCGTTACACTTATCTCAAATAATTATATTTTAAGAAATGCAATTTGTTGATGTAATGTATATTAATGCAATAACAGCAATCTCAGTGGTGAAACAACAGGTAAAAGAAGGCTAAATAAATAAACAGTCTGTTGGATAAACTTAAAACAAATATTGCTTCACCAGATAACGAGTTTTAGGGAATTTTATTGTTATTTGTTTTGGCACCAATACCAAGAAATCGTTCCAGCCTTGAAAAGGTAAAAAGCAATTCTGTAGCGCTGAGTCAACATCAATTGGCAGCGCTGTATATTCTATCAATATCAGTTCATTAACTTTTAGTAAACGACATACTGAAGCCATTATTGGTATGTTACTGTAGTTTTAAGTTATTTCTTACAAACTTGTTTCCTACAATTTCAGAAATAAAAATAAAATAATATTTACTTTACTATATATATATATAGACAATAATTTCTTTACTATAACATATAAAAGCTAAACACACTCACATCAGTTGAACGAGTTGTTAATAATTTAGTGTTTAGCAAAACGTTAACGGAGTTGGAAAAATGTCATTTCTGTCTGTCTGTCTGTAGCACGATATTTCGAGAACAAACAAACTGAATTAATAGTAATTTGCCTGTGCATGATGAAACATTTCTATATGGGCAAAATCGTGTTTTAAAACTGCATTCAAGCGCTTAATTAAAATTGATCCGAACGTTTCTAATGGATTTTTCTTGTATTAATAAGCAAACAATAAAGTTTTAGTATAAAAAAGCGAGTCTAGTGTCAAAAGTAACGAAAAAATTATAAAAGCTAGTTAATTAATCAACAGGTAAAGGAAGGCTAAATAAATAAACAGTCTGTTGTATAAACTTAAAAAAAAATATTGCTTTACCAGATAACGAGTTTTTAGGGAATTTTATTGTTATTTGTTTTGGCACCAATACCAAGAAATCGTTGCAGACTTGAAAAGGTAAAAAGCAATTCTGCAGCGCTGAGTCAACACATCATTGGCAGCGCTGTATATTCTATCAATATCAGTTCATTAACTTTTTAGTAAACGACATACTGAAGCCATTATTGGGTATGTTACTGTAGTTTTTTAAGTTATTTCTTACAAACTTATTTCCTACAATATCAGAAATAAAAATAAAATAATATTTACTATATATATATATATAATATATAAAATATATATTTATATATAATATATATATGTAGATAATAATTTCTTTACTATAACATATAAAAGCTAAACACACTCACATCAGTTGAACGAGTTGTTAATAATTTAGTGTTTAGCAAAACGTTAACGGAGTTGGAAAAATGTCATTTCTGTCTGTCTGTCTGTAGCACGATATTTCGAGAACAAACTGAAATAGTAATTTGCCTGTGCATGATGAAACATTTCTATATGGCAAAATCGAGTTTTAAAACTGCATTCAAGCGCTTAATTAGTTATTGATCCAACGTTTCTAATGGATTTTTCTTGTATTAATAAGCAAACAATAAAATTTTAGTATAAAAAAGCGAGTCTAGTGTCAAAAGTAACGAAAAAATTATAAAAGCTAATTAATTAAACAACAGGTAAAGGAAGGCTAAATAAATAAACAGTCTGTTGTATAAACTTAAAAATAAATATTGCTTCACCAGATAACGAGTTTTAGGGATTTCTTTGGCACCAATACCAAGAAATCGTTCCAGCCTTGAAAAGGTAAAAAGCAATTCTGTAGCGCTGAGTCAACATCAATTGGCAGCGCTGTATACAATATCAGTTCACTTTTTCAGTAAACGACATACTGAAGCCATTATTGGTATGTTACTGTAGTTTTCAGATCACTATATATGTAGATAATAATTAACATATAAAAGCTACACACACTCACATCAGTTGAACGAGTTGTTAATAATTTAGTGTTTAGAACGTTAACGGATGTCATTTCTGTCTGTCTGTCCGTCTGTAGCACGATATTTCGAGAACAAACTGAAATAGTAATTTGCCTGTGCATGATGAAACATTTCTATATGGGCAAAATCGAGTTTTAAAACTGCATTCAAGCGCTTAATTAGTTATTGATCAAACGTTTCTAATGGATTTTTTCTTGTAGAGTTTTAATATAAAAAAAGCGAGTCTAGTGTCAAAAGTAACGAAAAAATTAATCAACAGGCAAAGGAAGGCTAAATAAATAAACAGTCTGTTGTATAAACTTAAAACAAATATTGCTTTACCAGATAACGAGTTTTAGGGAATTTTATTGTTATTTGTTTGGCACCAATACCAAGAAATCGTTACAAGAAATCCTGCATGGTAAGTACGTCGCTTTCATATCGATATACCAATTTATATATCGGTGTACCGGTGTTCATATATATATATATATATATATATATATATATATATATATATATATATAAATAAAGGTCCATATATTATGTCTACATAGGGTGCAGAGGTCGCTGGTGAATGTAATACTGAAGTCTCTATTACAGATACATCTGTAATCTGTGGTGTGTTTCAGATATCGTTCTACGTTGACCCGCACTGGAGCTTGCATCTATCTTTAGTTAATTAACTCTGGGATTTCGTTTCATATTTTTTTTATAATATCCTAGATTAATTATTTCCTCTAACCTATCTATCTTTCAATACTGATAATTATGAAATGTACGTATAATATTAGTATTAATTCGTTCTGAACACAGTGTTCTATTGAAATCATATATTACAGAATTTTTAATTTAATATATTAAGAGTATATATTATTATTGGAAGTATATACCACAAGATCCATTGGCATTATTTGTGCAAAAAGAGGCTTAAGTAAAAATGTAATGGTTTTTAATTAATTCACTACAGCGTAGGTTCAAATACTGTCTGTGACCGTAGCACTTTTTATCAGTAACAACCTTACACTGTATCGACTCTCCCTCTTATTCTGTTTCATAAGATCCTTGAACAGCCCAGTGGCCTAGGAGGACGGGTTGAATAAGGTTTAAAAGAGGAAAAGCCTCTCCTAAAAGATTGGTAAGTCCATTGTCGTTTGGACACAAAGACAAACAAACAAATAAGTGCGAACTTTTTCAATCAACCTGCTTTATGTACTTCATTTACACTCAGCCAATTCATATTAGGAAAAGTGATTTCTACTAAAATAATACACAAGTAGTTTTATTAATTTAAGAAGAAACACACTACAATTAGGTTTGGCCTAGAAAGCATGGTTAATGCTTTTAAAACTATGAACGTTGAGATAACGTAGTAGTTTCAAATCATGTATACTTATCACAGACAAACGTAGTGAATACTGAATCCGAATATATTTGTAGATAATAACGGTTGAGTATTATCATAAATCAATCAATTTGAATCCAGAAATCTAGTCGAAACTTTTTTAATATTAAAATAATTTACTAGACGAGTAATTGTAAACATTCCACTCTTAAATTAAATAATTGAGTTTGTTGATTTATTGAAATAAAGGTGAGGCATAAATTCAATTCGTGTTGAATTGTACGTTATCTGACTTTATTAAATCAACTTTGTCCATAGCGTGACTTGTTTCACAACAAAGGACGTCACATGTTTTCGTCTCTCAGGCTTTTCAGACAAAATGTGGACGTTCCCTGTTTCCGCAAAATATTGTAAACATATTTTTACACCATTGTGGATTCATCATTGTTATGAATACACTGTTTTTATATGATAACATTTTAGCACTTTACCAGTCCATATAATACTTATACTATACTTATTTTTGTGTTATTTTACTTAATTATTTAATATGAACAACAACTTTATACCTGTTCTCCAAAAATTCAACTGTGTTAATATTAAGTTAACTGAATAAATTCATAATTTCCTTTTTGGTACATAATTGATATAAAGAGTTTGGCAAAAGTGTGGAAACGGCTGTATATACCCGGAACGGCATTCTATAAAAATACCAAATTCAGCACACTATAAAAACTAAAAATACATTTACACACACAAACACACACACACACACACACACACACACACACACACACACACACACACACACACACACACACAGCACACACACACACACACAAAGGGAGGCTTGTTTTGGACTTCCACTTCAATTGTGAGATGGATGGAACAAGAAATGCTATTAATATGATTTTAAAAAATCATTCAATTTAGTGTCTCCACGAGCAAAAACAATAAAGGTATCATCCACATACCTCGACAAAATCTTCGGTTTGAACTGAGCTAAAGCCACGGACTTTTGCTCAAATTCCTCCATAAATATATTGGCGAAAATAGGAGACAGTGGAGAACCCATTGCCACACCTTTATATTGACGGACAATTTTACCCTTTAACTTAAAGTAATTGCATTGAGTGCATAATTTAAACAGTTCCAGCTATTATGGCACGGGAATTTAAGTCACTTCACTTAATGTTTGTTCTTCTTTGAGACGCGATTCAATTATTTCGAGAGTGTCTGGAAATGGTACATTTGTGAATAGACTCTCAACGCCACAACTTACTAGTTACTCAGTTTCAGTCTCGACTTAGTGTCACTGATTGTATTGTATCACTGAATGATAATGAAGTGCCAGGAAAGTCTAAAATATTGCTAAGAAATAATTTAAATTAAAATTATTTTGGGAAATTAACAACTGTACTGGTGAAATTGTGTCTAAATATGGCTAGTCTTTTTGTAATATCAACCAACCTTCCATTTTCTATGATATACTACACTATTCAAGACTATTTGACTATAGAAAGAAAACATCATAAAACATATTCATCTGGAAAAAACACAACTTCATGGAAGCTGTGGACTAGTTGGAGATACGATAGTTGGGTAAACACGCTATTTAAAAATTGTTCTATATTTCTCCATACAAAGTATGGAATGATGAAAAAACTTTCCAAATATTAAGACCAAAGTTTGAAGGTCCGTGATTATTAGTTTGCTTCGTGAAATAGAACTCAAGCAGTCGTGATGAGAATTTTATTCAGTTCTGTAGAATATCAGTTTCACTTTATTTGAGTTCTTTCCCACAAAATTGGGCGAAATCTTTCGCTAGCCGTAGTCCGCTAACAAACCGTTTTAGACACCGATGTAAGAATAATATAGTTTTATAATAGTAAAATTCCAAAAGAGGTTTTAAATTGGAAACCATATTTTTGTATAAGATCCAATATTACATTCTCTGTGATCATGCAAAATCTCTTCTTTTTGCTGAGCTTGTCAGACAGCCAATCACTAAATCATTTATAAAATATATGTTTCTTTAATTTCCTTTAGTATACACTTTTCTTTGAACAACATACAAATATATAAAAGATGAGTCAAACCCCAATGAAAACATTATACTTGTCACATCATACATTTAATTCTGTTGTTGAAAATTAGAAAATATAACATATTTATGTCTGCTGAAATTAATGTACGGTGATGACATCCTTAAAGTACAGGGATGTTAGTTATGAATGTAAAATGAGTAGAGAATATAGTATTTATGTCAGACGTAAATAATGTATAGTGATTATAAAAGTATACTATAATGAAATAACTTAATTTTGAATACCATACTTACATATAAATATAATTTAATACAATAAATAGTTCTTATTAGGTAGAACGTTCCAGTGCTTTCAGATTGATCTTAAGTCTACCCTCGCTTGGAAACTTCCTGCTAGAATTGAAATTGGAAGTCATGTGGTTTTATAGAATCTATTATAAGCTTCATACATCCTGCAGGTGGGTTAGTACCTGACAGTAGAGACAGTAGACCTATACTAGTATAGGACGACCGATGTGTCACTTAAATATGGGCAACCCAATAACTGTCCAATATTGATAGGGGTCGTCCCTATCTTGATTAACCTGTCACTTCGGAAGCAGCCCAAAGGTCCTTTTAAGACCAACTGCAGGGTATCCTACACAACAATGCCCTACACGTTTCATTTGTGCACACGCTTCATGCAGTTCAACACTCAACAAATTCTTCCATTTGAAGCATATTAACATCTTGCAGATAGAAGGACACGTGTTCAAAATATCTCAAATTGAACACTTTGTTTATAGCTGCGATTTGTATTTATATAGATATCCTCCCTCGATATTCTGCTGCCGTACGTAGTAGCAATAAAAACCTTGAAGGAACCACATTTTAAATTTTAGTTGTACCTAAATAGATAATGGCGATGAGTCTATACATGTCCTTGGGATTGCAACTCGAGTGTAATATACGTCATGAGTCTGAATAATAAACCTTCATCATATATTTATTCTGTTATATTATATTAGTTTAACTTTTATATATATATTAGTCTTAGATATGTTTAACTGATTGTAAAACGAAGTAAGACGATATTTCCTTTCGTACTTATAGAATGTCTCCCAAGAGAAGGAAGTTTCCCATACTTAATCAAAACTAAGACACTTTTATATATTTTTTTATGAATTCCCTATTGATTTTTTTAAGATGTTTCCGTATGTTTTCTTAGACATTATTAATAAATTGAGTTCTTAAAAATTAATATGCATTTGAAGTGGAACATGTCACATGATGTTTTCAAAACAAGCAAACAGTTATTGACCTCAAAATGGCTGAGAAGAGAATTAAAAAAAAAAAAAAAAAAAAAATAGAATTCTGTTTTGCTTCGTGTAAACAATTGCATCAATACGTAAGGGATGTTCCAAAAGTTCAGCAAGTCCTGATTAGATATTGTACCGACATGAAAATAGTCCGCTGTCATTTGAGGCGTTGCGTTACCATATAGTTGCTAACCACGAGAGTTGTTCTCACTGTGACGAGGCTAACATGTGTATGTTGAATTTTGGATCCCTTCAGACGAACATGACTCCAGATTTCAGGAGTCAAGTCTGCAACAGAACCAGATTTCAGATGCTTCACGCAAGAGGGAGGTGAACTGGAGCTAAATGCAATGTTCACATCGAATCAGCCATTATCAACATAGCTGCTCTGTGTGGAGGCTATCATCTTACTATCTCCTAGAATTAAATGTTGTCTTCAGAAATAATGAATAAAATTGTATGTACTTATATTTGTTTACGGTAACAGCTTATAATGTCTGTTTACTGCAACAGATGTTGAGACAGACTAGTAGTTTTCCATGCACGTAAAACTGGCAACAAAGTTTAGTTGAGTAAATGACGGTAAAAAAGTGTAAGCTATGTATTTATCCCATACAGTACCGATTTGTGTGAAAATATGGATTTAGGTTCTACTTACCCTCTATTTCAAAATCTACCCTGTTCCGAGGGTTAGTTTTAAGGGATAAAAACCGCTCCTATTCGAAAAAATAGATTGGAGCATATAATAAATTAAATCATATTTATATCAGTGAAATAAACATAGATTTTCATATAATTTATGATTCATTAATCGGCCCTTAATCATAAAAATAAACATGTTATTAAGCAGTTATTTCACTGATTAAACAGTATCGATTTGCATACAAATTTGGATTTAGGTTCTATTTACCATTTACTATTTACTCTATTTACCCTTTACATCAAAGTTGACCCTGTTACGGGGGTTGATTTTATTTATTAGGGGTAAAAACTACCCCATTTGAAAAAAATCATAAAATAATAATTTCGAGCGTGAAATGTAAATGTAAATCTGTAAATACGTTAAATTAACGCCAATAGAAAATTCCTGACATATTAAACAGTTCCGACCTCTAAAAACCACTCTTATGATATTTATTACTGAATCCGATAATCACCTATGTTTGCGCCATAAAACCATTAGTTTCGCTTTATTTCAGTTCTTTCCCAGAAAGTCGGGCGAAATCTTTCGCTTAACAAACAGTTTCTGCATATATGTTCATATGAAAGTTGCTTAGAATTAAGGGAGCGGGAAGGTTAATTTTTAATTTTTTTTTTGAAAAAATTTTTTTTATAGGTTTGGAAACTTTACAATGTTATCTTTTTGAAAATACCACGCTTTTTATCCTAGGATTATTAGAAGTATTATTAAAATTATAAAATGTGAATGCTTACACACACTTTTTCCACCTACTCGAAGCTGGTAGTAGACCCGTTTTCATATTGTATACAACTAATTGGTGGTGATTGTTTATATTTTGTGTTTGAGGTTATGTGTTGTGGCTAACCTGGTGAAGCAGATGATGACATTAGCAATAGTGTTGACAGTTCAAATAAAATAGTAGCTTCTTGGTTAATTTTATCGATTTCCGTACTTATTTTTAATAAAACATTATTCATCCTCGAGAAAGGCTGGCATCCACCTTCAGGGAAAAAGCAACCCCAGGCACAGGGTAGACTTTGAAATAGAGGACAAGTAGAACCTAAATCCAATCTTTATGAAAATCGGTGCTGATTGGATAAATACACGGGAAAATGGTCATTGATTGGAATGACGCGGGCTGTGTTCAGACGCACGAGACTTTATCGACTATTTTCGTATTTGCCCGCCCTAGCAGAAGCTACTGAACTGGAAAGGAGATGATAATTTTGTGTTTTGGAACTCAAAAACTAGACTTTACGACAACAAAGTATATGTTTGACAAATCCCTTAATTTTGTGTTAATGTAAATAAGTTTGTTTACTGAAACAGAAATTGAATCCTGGTAAGAATATTTTATCAGCTTTAACAATACTGCCTTACAGTAATGTCTAAGCACCAAAATAGTAATCACTTATAAAGTAGATAATAAAATAATACACACACACACACACACACACACACACACACACACACACACACACACACACACACACACACACACACACACACACACACACACACACACACACACACACACACACACACACACACACACACACACACACACCACACACACACACACACACACACACACACACACACACACACACACACACACACACACACACACACACACACACACACACACACACACACATATATTTCTATTCGATAAAATAGGAAAATATTCTTTACAGACTGAACATAACGTCTGCCCCTGTTAATTCTTGAGTTGCTGAATTTGTACTAATGCTCATCATTAATGTCGTGTAATAGCAGACATTGTCGTCAGAAAGCTATACGGTTAGGCGCGGGTGGGGGGAGGAGGATAGTTAAGAGCGTTAACGTTCAAGAGACTCCTTAACAACAAGAGTCTCGCTTGAGCTGTTTAAACGTGAGACTGCAACTCTAGTCAAAAAAAGTTTATGAATTCTTTATTATTATAAAAGTTTCCTCTATTACTTTTCAAGTTATAGCTGATTTCCTAAAGTGATAGTAATGGTTAAAAATTATAACGGAGTGAATCGGCCACTTTTTGATTCATTCAACTAAAGGTTTATTGCAAATACTATAATTGTTGGGATTATAGTTTCAATTCACTTAAATAACAGATTAATCGTGATAATTCCAAATAAGCTCTCGACAGTAGAAAGTGTTGCTCTACTGACATATTACTTGAATATGGCAAGTCCTCTCTTTCCTAAAAAGTCTGTAACGACGTCAGAATCCAGACGCTTTACTATGAGGATGGTGAACTGCAGTTAAACTTAACATTCACATTGAATCAACCCTAGATGCGTTATGTGAGAGTTTTCTCGGTTGCCCCACCATGCCTAAAGATTGTGTCTAATACACAGTAGTGCGTTCAATTATGAACCAGATAATACAATGAGAATACCACTTCAACTAGATTACACTAAGTACATTTTGCAGTCTCTTATGTTGAAAAGATGTAAGTTCATTTTGAGTTTCTTCGTCACTGAATATTTTTGATCTCTTCAGACAAATATGACTGAAGTTAACTCTGTGACAGCGTCAGATTTCAGATGCTGCTCTGAAAGGAAGTTGAACTGGAGCTACACTCAACATTCATATTATAATAAATGATTGGAAAAGAGTACTATATACTTCAAAGTTCTCTGACAATTTCTTACACTCATAAAGTTTTTATACTCTCAAACACACATTTGCATGAACAACTACGTTTGCTTGCACTTCCTTCTGAGAATTCAATGAATATACATTTTTTTGATATCGTGCAAGCAATTTAAAGAAAGGCTTGATCAATTTGAAAATTTTGTTAATTTTTAGTTTTAGTAACATTTAGACTTTTAAAATTTTATTTACATGATACTTTTAGTTCGTAATTTGTAAAACCAGTAATGATTATACAGTTGAAAAGTATTATGAAGTATTACGTACACAACACACATTCGCTCAGATATAATCTCATTTCTGTGGAGGACTTTAATTTACCTCTTGTTTTTATTAAAATATATTTGGATAAATGTTCTTAGCCATTTTGAGCTTTAAAGACTTATGTTATTACCTGTACGGTTCGAAAACGACCCCATTCAAAACGCATTACGTCTGATATAGTAACGACAGAACACATCGTTACGTATGCACTTGGTGTCATGTATGTTGCATTAAACTTTGGTACTTTGATCCCGACACACAAGGAATAAATTTATAATTTTAACATAAGGGTTTTAACATTCATAACGTAATTACTATTTTTTATAATTAAGTGCATGTTTTAGAGATAATGCCTATGGAGCCGACAAATAACATGTTTATTGTGATTTATGACTTAAACATGTGGCAACACTTTTTCACGATTGGTTTATTTTAAACTGAATTGTAGTTGTGTGTTTAAATAATTATCCACCTGAGAAAGAGATCAGATTGTAGATCTCAAAACTGAGGGTTATTGACTTTTTGTGTTGCCGAATTATGGTCAATATCCGAAAAAATGTTAGCTCAATAAGGCCCAATGAAATTTTTTATTGGTGATTTCTGTATAGAAAATATCGATAATTATCCTAATAAAAAGTGAAATTGTCAATTAAGAGCTACTTATCACACTAGACTAGTTTTAAAGACAATCTTTGAAGATAATTTTATAACCCAACAGTATTAAAATGATTTCCAAAATGCCCCTGTGAATAAAAAGGTAACAATCGTACAATTACAAGATAGGATATTGTGAAGACTGGCTTAATTAAAAAGCTATCGGTTTTCTGCCATGAAATACCGAATAGGTTTTTTGTTAATGAATAGCGTTTAATATAAAACTCTATTCGATTGTTTGATATAAAAATGTTGACCAGTTTTATGTACAATTATAAAACGATGTGATTCTATGAATTGAGGAGGTTTGACGACTGTTTTAGTCCTTAATAATTTAGCTATGAATAATTTATTTTCTGTTCATTAGATTCGCCTCACTGTCAGTCCCAGAAGTAATGACAATAAAAGAAATGGATTCCATCCTATATTTACTCGAGCCAACATGATTTTACTTAATGACATTAATATCCTTCATATTAAAAAAGGTTTTGTTTCCAGGTAAGTTTATGCATATTAGAATTACCTGTTAGTTAATCCCGTCTATTAGAAATACACGATATATAACTGGTAAATGAGTTCTGTCAGCTAAGACAGCTCACTCTATTGTAAGCTGGGAGGTACTCTTGTAGCAATCAATCAGGCGGATGTCACGACCATCACTTTGTTTGTGTTAAAACAACTTCGTTAACCAAAGGCAAACTTTTGCCATTAGCGATGCTTTATAAACCCGTAACTCCACCTTCTACACTCTGATGTACTTATTATCATCTCTCCTACTTGGTGCTATTGAAAAGAAAAATTAAGAAATCAAAGTGAAAATTAGTTTAAGGTTGTAGATTATAATACGTTGGTAGAAGTTGGTTTTATACATGGTGTGAAATCACAACGATTGCTTAGAGGTGTACTAAGTATAGTGGCAGAATTAAATTGTACTGTTTTATTCTTCGTTTTTGAAATCATACTGCCGACTAGGACTTGCAATGGGAAATATATATAGTGTGTTATTTCTTATCTGTGCGTATGAACTAATTTGAAGTTAGTTTAGACATTTAGAATTGAATATAGTCGTAAGATCTGCAGTAGGAGCTAAATATAATTAATTGGTTAATCATCACCCGAAGGACTGTAAAAATGTGATTTATGTCTCTTAGTTCCCACGATAACACGAGCACGAACGGACCTACGGATTTGAAATTTTTGTGATTCTTTATTTATTTCTATATATGCAACACCGAGTTGTAAGTTGCAGCATTACTCTCATAGGATTCGCCTGAGCATCAGCTAACACGCTTACATTGGTTTTATGGGTAACGATGATGGAACGAGAAAATCAAAGAATCCACACATCTGTAAAAAACTTTGAGTATAGTCATTTTGAAATGTTAAATGTGACATGGGATTACATGAATGAGATTCTTTGTTGAAATGTTCGGCAAGACTTTCGTTGCGTTTTGTCTAGTCCTTCAAAAATCCAACTCTGTTACATCGGTTTAGTTGTGTAGAGAAAAGTTAAATATCCAGCGTGGATGATGTTTAAAGCCGAAGTGCTCATAAAAATTCAAGTGATCCAGGGAATTCTTCTCTTCATAGATTCATAGAATCTAGGTTATCCAAGGGCGAGAGTTCTTTTTTTAATAAAACTGTATTCAAGAAAAGTTTTACGCACATTTCTTATTTAATAAAAATACTGCTCAATATATTTTTAATAGCCACTTATCCGGTTAGATTGACAACGACATCCTCCGAAAACCGCTACTAGTGACCATGCCTGTTACCAAAATACTAACTTTAATACAAATTAAAGTACACAAGTGAAACTATCTCGTGAAATATAGCTTTTATTGTTAGTGGAGATCGGTCGAATTGGCAACGTAATTGATTTTATAGTCAGAGTAAACGATGCCACTTTTGGGCGAAGTATGTTTTATTTTATACCAAACATTGTTACAAGGCGGGAGTACGGCAGGCAACAGGCTCGTGTAACAGACTTTAATACACAGTAAAGTTAATAAGTGAACAGTGCAACTATTCCATATGGCTTCCATTATTACTGGAGATCGAGCTAGTTGATAATATCATTGTAATTTATAGTCAAAGCGAGCGATGGAATTTAGGCGAAGTTTGTTCTATTTTATAACAAGATTTGAGTACGGCAAACGACAGGCTTCGCGTAACTGGAGTCCGCTGAAGTTGCATGCAAAACTGATGCCAATAGCCCCTTTCACTCAGACAAACAATCGTACTAAAACATTTTTACAGCCTTTACGCAGACATAAGAGAAATTGAGCCAGTTTCTAAGTGATAGACTTAGCCAAATTACACATACAACATCATCGAACTCATTCTTATTTATGTAGAAATGAAGTTTCTTGCAAAATATAAAGTCTATAGATGAAATATTTCTCAAGATATATTACGGATAGTTAGGCTACATGTGTTACCATGTCACGTGTTAAAATGTCAAATGAATGTACACAATTTGTTACAAATATTTTTACTCCACTTTATTTAATTACATTCTAGGGACTCCCATTTGGTAAAGTAATTTAGCTTTGAGTCAGACCACATGTACTGAGTAGCACTTACATCAAAGAAGATACGTGATTACCATTACAGAGGCTAGAGTATCTTTTACATCTAGTCTAATTAGTGTGAGGAGTGAGCTCTGGAGACACGTCACAAGTGATAATCACGTGATTGTGAGGTCTAACCTCTGTCACCTGTCTCGCTCAGACAAGGTGTCTGGATCTTCAACTGGGTAAATGTTAGTTTGTTGATCACGTGGCCTCACCACATAAATTTCATCCAATCTTGTTGTAATTGTTGTTAAAACTATTGATATATAATTGTTGAGGTTAACATTATAGATTAACATATACAATGAAAAATGTTGACCATTTACTGATTTTAATCTGAGTATTTTAACAAAACAATAATGTTTGAGAGTTTAGCGAAGCGTTATATTTGTCCGCACCATATCTCGAAAACGATCTGACCTACAGACTTGAAATGTTGCATGAAACTTTATTTATATATGAGGAATAGTGAGTTAGATAATGGTGCATGTCACTCCATTGGATTTGGCTGAGCGTTAGTGCATATTTTTACCTTGGTCTTATGGGTAATCATGATGGCTACGAGAAAATAGCAGAATGAATAAATCTGTAAACAAACTCAATACAGCAATGAATTTCAAACATGCAGACTTTTATTATTTAAATACTGATATGAAACCCAATTTAATGGAGAAAAATATGAATGTATCAATCATGTGGTAAGATATTTCACCAAAGATTTCAGCTGACGACTTGAAAGTTTGTCCAATCATGGCTGATCGTCGCTGAAGCCACCTCGAGAATATTAGTTCATCTGAGTTATAAATTTAATATTACGTAAGCAAACTCAGCGAATCCTGTGATATCCTTCTACCTTGTTCATTATTTTTCAATGGACGCATGCATTACTTTTGGGACTAATTAATAAAAATATTCTTAAAGTAATTGTATAGATTTGTTAAAGAACTGTTTCACGACCAAAATCAAGACTGGTCACCAACACTCTAGTTAACAAAGTCTACTCTGTATATCTCAGTGGGCAAAGCAACGGTGACATCAAAGCCTCCTTGTTCATTAACTCTGGCTTCTGTAACTTTGCATTTACTTAGTACCTCTGTACCTGTCCCTCTTTGAGTATTCCTATCAGTTTTCACCTGTCCTGATTGCTTCGTCTTCGTTCCCGGCTTCTTTTTGTTGTGGTCCATATTTATTTTAATCATTGTTAAATTCAATTTTAGTTTGTCTAAGCACTGTATTTATTTAGTTTTTAAGATTTAAAATAAAAGTTTTCAACTACAAGTATGTAATGTAATAGAAAAATGTAGATTATTGCTGTATATGCAATGTAGTAAGTGTATGAATACCTAAAATTGGACACCATTTGAAATTCCTGGGCGTATATAGAGAATATACATATACGAGTACATGAAGAAATAGTGATACAATATAAATCTATTCTAATTTCACCCTCAAAGGCTTAGGTATTGTTGCAAGGTAAGTTTCAGAACCAATGTTCTGTTACGCTATTGTCGACATTATGAGACAGAAACTAATTATTATTTTCAACCAATAAGAACATTTGAACTGAATTATTTTCTTTTCTTTGGGAGTAGAGGAATCACGAATGACTTTAATAATATTGAATCATATTTTGTAGAACGTAAACCTGATTCTATTATAGACTAAAACATATCTAAATAATATGCTCAAACTATTGGTTTAAGTACCTTATAATCATTTTACATATCTTAAAATGAAAAGCCTCGTTTGATCAGTAGAAGTTGATTACATAATCAACACTTCTCTTACAATGTTAGTTTTTAAATTATCACTACAATTATAATATTACATATAATAAGTTATAATACTAAAGAAAACTTTGTCATTTATGGTATAGTTGCTAGACCACCACATAATTGCTAGTGTTCTAAAGATATTAAGATATGAATGTATCAATATTATTATAGCAAATTATGTATTTTTCCTCTTTATTACACTTCACGTTCATATAACCTACACACATTTTCAGATATACACACTTAATATTGGTTAAATACGTTATATGTGTATCGAAGGCATTCTGAGTTTCTAAAAACGCTCCTATACGTATTTGTGGCTAGTTATTCCAAATAGACCATTATTTACAATAAGTATATAAAGGGCAACTGACCTTTAAACCAGTACTTCATTTTCTCAAAAAGAAAAATATGTAACAAATTCACTGTTGTAATATTAGCCAAACAGATTTTAAACGAGGCAAAACAGTCACTAATAGTAGGAACAACGTTTTATATTTTTAATATAATTGAACGTTTAAATAAAACTTAGTAATACATCTGTGTAACTTAAGCTCTTTATTTCAGATTAAGATAAACCAGGTAATAAAAGAAAACTTAGTTAAAACAGTTTTAATAAACGCTTCTCTTTACAATTCAATTTTATAAACCAGTAATATTTGGTCATGGTGTAGTGATGTCATAAGGACCACTTACACTACTGTTGTATTTAAAAGAATTTTTATATTGTCGATAATACATACATGTGGAAGAACATATAAATAATTTAAGTAAAGGGAAAAGTAATGAAAGGAAGGAAGTAGTATGAATTGAAATGATGATGATCAACTTTAGTTCATCTATCATCAACTTCTGGTTTTGGTGGATACATTTCGAAAACAACTAATCTCGAGGCTGTTTTATTTAGTTTTAATACTGTTTCAACAAAACAGTGTAACTTATATTACTGCATATGTCATATCAAGAAAATAAAAAAAAAATATTTTCTCTGTTCAGAAAAGCACGATGTACAATTAAGTGTATATTGCGATCTGAATAAAAAGTCGTGGTGAACCATCACACGTTGTTGCTTGAATTGAAAATTTTGTAATTTGCAATTCAATAGAGGTATTAAAAATGTGCCAATAAATTTTATCTTCAGCAAATAAACTAATTAAATGATTCGATTTGTATTAAAAAAGTAAAACTCAAGGGCAAGGTATTTAAAAATATTTGTAAATGTGTAAACATATTATTTGACCGGACGTATTTCATGTAATATGATTAAGACTCTTATGATCATATTTGGTTCATATTCAAACTCTGAACATTCATGTAAAGCACAAACTCTCTGTTGGGGTTTCAGCTTTAATTGTACTCCATGCACCACACAAATGTGCTTGAGGTTAAGTGGAAAAGAGAGGACGGGGAATCCTAACTCCGCCTCTAATAAAAGCCCTTTTCATTTAATCTCATTTTCCATTTTGCGTACAAGTATTACTTGAATGTGATTAATCATATGCAGATACATGTCATAGGTCATATATATAATTATTCCTTTTCATTACATTACATAAATGGCTTTAGTAAATGCAGGTGGGACAAAATGTATTTGTAAACTTAAAAACTATTTTCTCATTCTTACTTTCAATTATTCCCCCTTTTAAGCCTCACAGATTAGATCCATCAAGTATTAATTTTTTTAACAATTTTACATAATGAAAATTTTACAAAATTCTAAGTGTCTAATAGACACATAGACTACAGACTATACATTCACAGACGAGCCAAGACACTCCTAAGCCTGCTTCCATATCTTGATTAGAATTAATTAGTGTACTCGAGTAATGCTGCAAACCCTATCAGAAGACTTACTTGAGCTGTTATATCTTGTACATCAATATCTGATTAGTAAAATATATTCTTTATCATTAATTAAATACAAACGATTATAATTATAAGTATTGTACTGAACTTACATAACTATGTATGAACGTTACAATATTACGTCTTATACCGTTTCCAAGGGTCAGTTTAACTCTAAACTCTAACAGAAGGTCATATTAAAAATAAAAAGTCCTCGTTTATTAATAGTATTTAATGTAAAAGATTTTGCAATTATACTGCTGATATATGAGAGTATTTCATAGACATACTTTGATCCCGAATTACTCATAATTATTATAAATGACTTATTCTAGAATTTTGTATTTGCATGAATAAAACACCGTACGTCACAATGTGCTACAAATAGTTATGACAGTAGTATTATCAAACTTGTATTCTATATAGAAGCAGTTACATATTCCAATTTTATTTAATTCATTTGGGATATTCAGAATTAGTATCCTTCGAGATATTTAAATTATTTAAAGAGCGGCATATTTAAAGTACATGCGTGATAAAACATGAAGGGACAGGGAACTAACATAGCAATAAAAATTTCAATATGTGGCCAAAATTTTAGCAAACAGATGGAATTAAAAAGCAATGAACCCGACTCAAAATGCAATTTTTATGGCAGTAAACCATCCAAAATTAAGCCATCGAGGGGCAGTAGGTCTGTTTTACACTAAAGTGACATTCAGTATTGATTAGGTGAATACAAATTTATGTAATTCGTAGACTGAATTAAGAAATGAATGATAAAGCGAAAAGAGATTGGAAAGCAAGGGCATATTGAACTACCGTATGTTTGATCCGGACAAGAAAGCAAACTCAACTGTGGAGATGGAGATTTAAAGCTGAATTTGAGATTCAGTCGCAATGTTATCTTCTGATCCTCTTAACCGTAAACACTGAAATAATAGAGCTGCACTGTATTACGTTATAAGTTAAAAAATATCATGGAATTTTACTTTATTATCCCTTTACACTGTTCTAAAAATTTTCAATTATTCAACTCATTGGAGCTATTCTATCAAATACCATAGAAAAATGCTGATAGTTTTGACTTATTTCGTTGATCTATATACATTTTTTCACTCTTTGACTTTAGGGTTTCAAAATACTGCTTTTTAAACTTAGTGTCTAATGATTCTAAAGTGGATGAGGAAATTGAAATAACTTCCAGTAACCATAAATTATAATAGGATAGTTTGGTATGTCATTTAAAAAGATATGCCTATAATGTCTCAGTTGTTCAACAGCGAAATTACGTGTTCAGCCGCGGACAAGTGCTAGTATGAATATATTTAGTAAAACTTTTCCAAATTTAATCAAATTACTTAAATATGTTTTGAAAATTTTTGAATTTTGCTTTGATTTTTTTGAATTTATTTTCAAACTCAAAGGCAGAAATCTTTGAATTTCATCATAATTTATGATTGTGAATGAATTTTACATGGACAGCAACGACATGTTATTCTGCAACTGCAGGTCATAAGAAGAAAACTCGATTTCTACAACATACTCAATGCCATTGTTCCACGTCACCTCCTGAGGACTTTCCACTGACCCATCACTTGTAATATGTCGCAGATAAGGTAATTAAAAAATATAGAATTTGATAACATTACGAAAACGTGATGTAGCGTCGTTGTGCACGACTAAACGTTATAGTCGTAGTAGTTACGGCAGAAGCCCCCATCCATGCGGTATAATCTGACTGTTATATGACTTTCAAAACGGGTATCGTATGGAGCATGAAAGACAAAATGTTCCGAGGTCACAAATCTGTGATGGCAATGCTTCCTCAATACTATCACCCATAGTCACAGGATGAATTAAATAAGTACTCCCACAGGAGTACCTGTAATCGTAACATGGGTAGCAAAATGTTCTATGCATATTTGATTTTACTTTTGGTCATTATATTTGTAACCAATTTTATTTATAGGTTATAGCTTTAAGGAACCACTTTTATTATTATTTATGGTAGAATTTCAAAGATATAATTATACCCAGAGATTCCGAGGTCTTTACAGAAGACTGTATATTTAATTATCAGTGATCATGAAATGATTTAATTGAGGCTATGAGCTTTCAAATTCAATTCGTTGCAAGTTTCTACGTCAACTAGAACAAGAGACTAGTATGTATAGGGTATTTTATAGAGAGCTCATAGAGTACATTATAAAATTGTTAAATAACGATACATATTTCTAAAAATTGAAATAATATTAAAAAAAATGTAGATAACTTATTAATTAAATAAGACTACTATCCATGGTATATAATCATTTAATAGAAACAAGCCATTTACCGGAACTGTGCCTTTAATTGTACTTGTATAAGTTTGTAGTATTATAAAATATGAACTGCGACTCGTTTAGACCTCGCACCCACACACCTCCGCACTCACAAGAGCATAGGGTTGAGGCCAGTACGGCACCACAATAAATATCTGGGTTTTATTGAGAAGTGCACTAGGTAACTTATATAGGGCGGACTTGCGGCCGGTCATAATCCTCTGCACTTACTTGTGCGTGCTTGCGTGCGTGCGTGCGTGCGTGCGTGCGTGAGTGTGTGTGTGTGTGTGTGTGTGTGTGTGTGTGAGTTTGTGTGTGTGTGTGTGTGTGTGTGTGTGTGTGTGTGTGTGTGTGTGTGTGTGTGTGTGTGTGTGTGTGTGTGTGTTTGTGTTTGTTTAAAACCGGATTCCAGCCGTAGTCACTATTAATGCATTCTGTCTTCTTTGACTACCAATAAAAACTTCTATTTACGTAACTGCTTAAGTAATTTGTAAGGTTATATTACATTATGGCAAATAATATAATGGAACTAAAATAATCAAAATGGCATCTCTAGACCTTCCGGAGGGAAAAATTTTAAATTTTAATTTAAAATATCTAGTACGTCCAACAAACGCATAACGTTTGGCAATATATAGAAATGTTTACTCCACAGAAGATTCTAATGTACAAAAGTGAATTAAATAATACATCTATACGTAACCAGCCTATTTGAAATAACTTGTTTTATTGAAACGTTTGAATTTCTATGTGGTATGTTAGCTATTATTATTATTATCCTTCTATATTATTCTTGCTGCACTTAAAATGTTCATCTTGTGTTGTACAGTTCCTAAAATCTCGAAGTCTCGAATCTCGATTTTGTTAATGCTGTGATTTAACAAAATATTTTAATACGTTTATTAAATATTGTTTTTATATAAAACAACTTTGAGAAATAATTTTGGTCAGGCGTAAAGTATACAACATCTTTAAAAAAATATAAATCAAATTCAACCAATAATATAACAGATGAACCAATAGAAACGATACATAGTGGATTTGAAACATATACGGTGGAAGATTGCTTTTGTTGGGATGCCAGCAAGCAGAAAACATAGAGAACAATACAGACAAATAAGACACAGAGTAGCAGACTCTTCATCATGATGGGTTCGAGTGTCCGGGGAATAGTCGTGCTTTACATATCCATATACGGTGGAAGATTGCTTTTGTTGGGATGCCAGCAAGCAGAAAACATAGAGAACAATACAGACAAATAAGACACAGAGTAGCAGACTCTTCATCATGATGGGTTCGAGTGTCCGGGGAATAGTCGTGCTTTACATATCCATATACGGTGGAAGATTGCTTTTGTTGGGATGCCAGCAAGCAGAAAACATAGAGAACAATACAGACAAATAAGACACAGAGTAGCAGACTCTTCATCATGATGGGTTCGAGTGTCCGGGGAATAGTCGTGCTTTACATATCCATATACGGTGGAAGATTGCTTTTGTTGGGATGCCAGCAAGCAGAAAACATAGAGAACAATACAGACAAATAAGACACAGAGTAGCAGACTCTTCATCATGATGGGTTCGAGTGTCCGGGGAATAGTCGTGCTTTACATATCCATATACGGTGGAAGATTGCTTTTGTTGGGATGCCAGCAAGCAGAAAACATAGAGAACAATACAGACAAATAAGACACAGAGTAGCAGACTCTTCATCATGATGGGTTCGAGTGTCCGGGGAATAGTCGTGCTTTACATATCCATATACGGTGGAAGATTGCTTTTGTTGGGATGCCAGCAAGCAGAAAACATAGAGAACAATACAGACAAATAAGACACAGAGTAGCAGACTCTTCATCATGATGGGTTCGAGTGCCCGGGGAATAGTCGTGCTTTACATATCCACCATTTTACTTTATGTGTGTTTATATACCTTATATCCATATGCTATCTCATAAGTTATACACACTCGCATATTTATGTGTCTGGAATGTCATCCCTAATATTAAAATATAATGAAGATAACGTAAATAAGACAAGAACATACTAGGGTTCTTCTGTAAACTAATCACGACCAAGCTAGAGAAACTCACATCTTGAAGATTGAAAATATTATTATTAATAAAGAACCTTGTTCTTTCTGTGTTATTTATCAAGTCTCACATTATTATCTATTTGATCTATTATTAAAATTCAATAATTGAGAATTTCGTGTATGAAAGGGTACGATGCCGTGTCAACTCCAAAGTCCTCCAAACAGAGATGACATACTTACTCGGTGAGACAAATACGACTTGATTAGTAATACCCATTTATTGAATAAATACTCTCTAGAGGCAATCTATTACTCTAAGCGAAATCTCAATAAGAGACTACGCGTGTATAATTTCCATATTCAAGCAATGATATGAAATCCAATTTATTAAAGAAACATAAAATTTTATCATCCGGCAAGATATTTCGTGAAAGATTTCAGATATAAAGTTTAAAAGTTGCATGAAACTTTATTTGTACAAAAATGGGTTCTATGACAAGCCACTTCCGTCCAAATTATGTTTTTATTTATATTTTACTACATATACATAACAATTCGCGATTATTTAAACATCTATATCTTCTGAGGGCAAAATCAACGGTGCGCTTGCTGGGCCTTTCGGTCAAAAGAACGAGACTTGTCTTATTAGTCATGTACACCATTCTTTTCGATCTCTGGTAAGTCAACTACGAATCTAAGAGTTTATTATATAAAATTGATATTTAAAACTCTCCTGTCATTTACTATTTGTGGATTAATATATATAATAACTGAACATGGTACAGGCTTTTTTTCAAAAAATAAATTACTGCACGTAGATGAAACAAACTTAGTTTTTAAATACTCTTTTTAAGTATATAAATTACACAGTAGTATCTTCTATCCAGTTGAAGCTAATCTTTTCACATTTATGTTATAATATTTTAAAAATGGCCACTCCTTTCATTATAAAAAAATTATGCAACAGAAAAAATTGGTTGGACAAATTATTGCACAAAATTGGGAAATTAATTTTATAGTAACATAAGGTACAATGTGAGATGACATCAAAGTTATCAGAACTCATTATCAGTTGAATAGCTCAGAATCACTATCAGTCGAGTATTTCAGAACTCAGTTTATCAGAATTGTTCAGAACTCAGTTACGAAGTCTAAATTATCTGTTTAAGAACAGAGAAAGAATTTCTTTTCATGGAAAGACCAAGAGAACCGTAATACAACGAAAAGAAACTAATATTGCATCTTGAAGAGAGCAAAAAGTCTTCTTGAGTAAGAAATGTCTCCTTCAGATCTCTGTTCAGGCCTACTTTGACAATTTATCGGCCACTGGATTGTATTCTTCTGATAAGTTCTGTTATGTGACCATTGACATTATGGATATTGTCTCTGATTTTGAAGTCACGCAGCCATGTCACATCATTAGCCCTAAAGTAATGACTTTTTAATCTGGTATAGCTAAACTATATTTGTTGAACACATCGCATATTCATTATGTCGATTTAACGAACATTACGTTTTAAGTTTTAAATATTCTTTCAAGATGGTATAAAATATATATTTCGACTAAATTGTTCCACATAGATATTTCTGTCAAACAATGTGTGAGAAAGATAATCGAAACATATTGGTTTGGTGCAGTGTAAATATACATTTTATAAAGGTGTACCGTAAATTAGTTAATTAAATTTCATATAATGTAAATTTCGCAACCTAGTCAGTATAATTTAATATTATTTTTATCCAATGTTCCGGAACTAAATTATCGGCGGAGTAACTACCTAATTGGCACGCGGATGAATATTTTCTTCTAACCCTTTGTAGCAGCCCAACTACGTGACTGATCAGACCTCGCGCGCTTTGTCCGTAAGTAAAGTTTATCTTTTCGTATTATTAAATTAGCCCTTTGATGACAAACATATAAAAATGAATGTATCGTAAAGTAAAGTTGTAAATAGTAAAGTTACTTACCCTTGAAGATTTATTTGCTTGATTGAGATAGATAAAAGTTGTGGTGGCGTCGTCCTTAATGGCGAACACGTTGTGAAAATAGTAATTTGTATAATTAAATGGCTAATACCATCGCGAATTTGTTTTAGGCAATTTTACGTGTCCCACGTGTCTCACGGCTCACAGGGCACATATTATTTGAGTAGATGGCTACCAGTTTCTTAACTTCTACTCATCGTCTAGTAACCACCGACTAGACATAACCCTTCTTAAGCTACAGCGCCATTGTCTCGTGCCAAGACGCCGACACCCGGGTTGTGAGTCTACACATTGCGAAGGGAAGTAAAATCTTATGTTTTATAAAATAGAACATCGTAGGCATAATTCCATAGAACATTGAATATTTCAGGCCCACCTGGAAGATATGCATTTTTAGTTATTATATTCTAAATGGCAGCAACGTGGCATTACATACTTTTCCTTTACCATATAAAAGTGGTGCTTGTAAGTTTTCGTAATTAAACTGAACTTATAAGTAAACTTTGCATTTCTAGTATTTATTACTACGACCTCAGAAGTCACCACCCTCATGTGTTATCGTCCAACGGTACAAAGGGTACAAAGTTAAACGAAACTTCTATCTTGAATCGGTGAGGTGCTGTGTTTTTTACCAACGGTTACCATTTATAATTAATTACTAACAATACAAAACTTCATCCAAATATTTTTGAACATTCAGGAATAAACTATTCGATTCTCTTAAGAGAGCTCACTGTACTGGCTGCCATCCTAATCTTAGCCTATTATGAACAATATTGAACTTCAAAAACTTTGATAGCCCTTATTATTTATTAGCCGAAGATTTCTGGAAAACTTCTCATTTTAAATATATAAATAACCAGGACACAAGAGATTTTTAGATATTTGATATTTTTACTAATATTCAATACGTCTTGTATTAAATTGTATTTTATGAAATAATAAATCAATATTTTAGTCAACGAACGATTCAATGAGTAGTCTGGAAGGAAAGCCAATAAGCGGAAAAGCATTTATGGGTAATTTATCGGAGTACAAGGTAATATAACATACTAACTTAACACTTAACACTTAACAGTTAACCATAAGGTCAACTGAAGATGTACAGACGAGGGGGTAATAAAGGTCCCTTGTTTGGTTTTTCGCCTATATATTAGTAGCAATTAATCCTACGAAATATTTACACGTATACAAAATTAAACGTAATAATAGTTCCTACACAGTTTTTCTTATAGTTGGTTTTATATTAACGTTAATGACAGATAGAGTCTCGTAAATTGGCATTTTTATAAAAATTTCCTTATTGTACCACATTCTGCATCAAACTTCTGTCTCTAGTGTTTTAAATATCCATCTCATGGAAAATGTGTTAAAAGGGAAGCTATAGAGAATTAAATTCACTTTATCTGAGGTATTGTTAGAGAGTTTTGTTCCTGGAATGAGCGTTAGGAACCAGCACTTAGTAAAACAATACTTTCTGTACACTTTCAACTCCTTATACACGATAATACTCAATCTTGAGTCATGATCAGAAGAGGGGGTGTGTTGATTGGGATGTTTGGGAGGGGGGGGGAAGAAGTTACAAATTTGTCCAGGGCACAAACTGCTTCTTTAAAAACAAACCACATACAAATACGAGTATTTTAGTGTTGTTTTTAAGAAACTTGTGAGAGAAGGTTTTTATACACAATAATCAGTTGTATTTTTCATTTTAGTGTCCTAAAAACATTTATTCAATCATGTCTATGTAACTTAATACCATTAGTTACATAGATAAGTAACATATTTATATAAGTAAAAATTCGATTCTGTTTACTAACCTAAATATAGTGTGTGCCACATGAAAGTGTTAGATGAAAACACGGCAACCACAAAAAACGACCAAGCTAAATTTGCGCCTTTGATCTAAGTAAAGTTCAATCAGCAGGTATTAGTGGTGAAACAGTGTGGATTTCCTGTGTTTTACAACTCTCGCCTTACCTTCTCTGTGGACGCAGGCTTTTAGCCAAAAGATACTTTCATTCTCTGTTGTTTCTGATATAAGTTATTCTTACTTTGGTCACACTATTTTAAAATATAATCGATGACAATATAGTCTTAAACAGTACAAGAACCTACATTAGTATCAATAACAACATTAACTGAGCAAACACACAATCAAACAGAATCGATCTACAACAACAGCAGAACAGTAATAACAGCAGAAACCAAAATAAATCAATACTTTGTAAAAAAAACTGTTTTATAACATCAATTTCCTTTCGGAACGATATGATATACACCAAATGGATATTAATGTTAATTGATATATTGATTGTGTTATGTTGGCAGCAAAACGTTTCAAAGTTTCTGCGAGACTCTGCTACGACTAAAAGTTTTGATAATTAGGAAATATGAAAGGAAAGACATTCATTATAAAACATAAGATGGACAATTGTACTTTGAAAAAAAAATCAATTAAGTTAAAAAGAATATGTGGGCTTAGTTCTTATCATCATTCAATTCTCTTCAGTAAATAAATAGGCAATATTTTAAATAGTAAAAACTTTTATCAAAATAATCACCCCCGTTTCTCACTTTTAATTTCTAATTGCTTTTATCTGAGTGTAAATTGAAATCAAATCACGATAATTTACACTCAAGATGCAATTACCTTCCATTTATTAAAAACACAAGACAGTTGTACCGTTATTCAGTTGTATTACATATATATTTATTACATATAATATATATTTTTTGAACCCTGTTACTCGTCACTAGTATGTATTATTTTGCTCCGACGTTATTAGAACTAAACTCTTGGCGGAATAATAATCTAATTCGCACGCGTAGTAATTGGTCTTCCTTGAATAGATTGAGTGCCTGACGAAAAACTTCTCGCGCGCCTTGTCCGTAAGCAAAATTAACATATTTCATATTAAAAGCCCTTTTATGCGACACATCTATTTGGAAAGTATTATAAAATAAAGTAGTAAGGTAACTTAACTGTGATGATATTTTATTTTCCAGATAAAAGTTGTGGTGATGTCCTTCTGACGAGACTACTTAAGCGTGATTATAAGTTGTCTCGATAAATGGCTAATACCGATCTTGTTTTAGGCGAGCTCAAGTACTATTTAAACTCCAAGTTGAAGTTTGAGTCCTACTTCAAGTACTATGCTTGGAGTACTAACTATACTTCATGTTATAGTCTTCTAATCTTCCCCTTTGCGACTGCAGCTGCATTGCCGAGCCAAAATACTGATGCCGCGGTGTGTGAGTCGACATCACCTTGAAGGGGAGTTTATTTTAAGTTTATTCAAGGGATTAAGGTCGTAGGTAAAGTTCCAAAGAACACTAGAACCAATATACCCATTCCCAGATATAGTTTTATATAATTATTACTCTATTTTGGCAGTAACGTGGAAAGTCTTATTTTAAATTTAACATCTAAAAGTGGTGCTTTTAAGTTTTATTGGCCACAGTTAAACTTATAATAAACTTTGCAATACCGAGTACCTGTTACTACGATTTCAGAGATCTCCATCAGATCTTTGTGGTTCATCCATTCGGTACGTTTTATACAATTGGATTGTTAAACAAACGAAAATACGTAATTTTAAGTCATTAAAAAGATTACAGAGGCTCGTCATGAATTCAACATTAACTAAAATAAACAGCGATTCGTGAAAGACTAGTCGACATAGTAAAATATTATTTGTTATTAAAAAGTATTTAAAAACGTAATCAAAGTTCCGATCGACCAAAAATAGTTCGATCAAAGGAAAATTAATATTGTTTGATAAAATGTAGACGTATCGAAGCAGTAGTATTGTAAAATATGGAGGTTCTTTTCCATACAAATTTCAGATCTTTCATGAGATAAGGTATAGCACTATTATGGTTGAATAGTACTGTGTAAAAGACATTACTAAACAACATTATAAAAAAGACATTACTAAACAACATTATAAAACACCTCCCTGGAAATTGATTAAACATTGTATTCTCCTTATCGGTAATTAGGAATTAAAGCTTTCTCTGAAATGTCAGAAGTCTAGTGAATATTTTCAATGAGGTTATTTTATAACCGCCAGAAATAATGGCATTGGCATCCCAATAATTTCCATATTTCATTACAGTTATTAATGGAAATAACGTTATCTCATGGCGTGAACGAAATAACATTAATTTTCTAGGTTTTGCAGAGCGATGAAGGAACACATACTTTTGTTATGTCATTGTTTTTTGGTGTATATTTTTATCTTCTTGGTGTATATATTGAGTTTTAGAGTTCAGGATACTTCGATACATGATTTTGTAAAGGGTTAAACAAAGTGTTCTTACCATTTAATAACTTCAATTTTGTAATTCTCTTTGTGGAGACTTTTAATGTAGAATAAGGTCAGCTTAACATTATAATTTGCAGGTTTTAGAAACTTGTATATTTCTTATTATAGAGTGATTTAGTAACGTAATTGTACGCGCACGCGCGTCTACACACACACGTACGTATATATTACCAACCAAAAAGTATGTCCCCCAAATTTAAAGCAATCTCGTTTTTTTACAGATTTTGACTTAATTTGTACTTTTGTCCATGTGATTTCGTACATGTAAGAGTACATTTTGAAAGCCATTTATTAATTATACCTTAGAAATTCATAGATATGTAGTTTATAAACCCTGTAAAAATATTGAAGTTACTTTATTACCATAGAATGTTAATATTTTATAATACCATTTTAAGTTATGAAATTTTATCAGTTTAAAAGTTGTGTTAAACATTTTTTTTGAAGACCAGTTACTAATAATAAAGTAGTATACAATACTTCAAACTATTATTAGAATTGTAATTGTAAATTCTAAATATGCTCATTCATTTTAAACATCGGAATAACTGATACTTTACTCAGTCATCTTATTTGATTTAATACTTTAATTTAGTCTAAATATTCTCAGAGTATTTAACAACTACAACAATATTGCTATCCATGAACAGATAAATATTAACAACCAACTAAATTAAATGTTCAGACAACGAGGACAAACAAACAAAAGCAAAAACATGAAATATTAATATAAAAGCCTGATATTTAACGTAAATAAGTGGCTGGTGTAGAACTGATCAAATACAATACAATTGTTTACATAACGCAAACCTCTGAATTGTTCACCTCATAGCGACATTAAATCCGTATTTTGTTAAATTTTTAAAAATGATCGTGTCATGTTAAATGAAATGATATTTTTAGTACTAACTGAAGGTAAATATAAATTTGATGTCTCGAACAATCAAAATTTCAGGATTTTTTAATCGTTCAGAAAAAAACAAACATACTCTATTAGTTCTTATTCTTTGAGAATACTGTACAACTCTCGTTACATTTTTAAGAATGAATGAATGAAATTTTCATAATTGTTAACCTTTTATAATGTATTCACATAAGAATAAGTTTGATTCTATTTAGGATTTAAATATTAATATTTTATTTAATATTGTGGTTTTTATTTGATTAAGAATTTACTTTTAGTTAAAGGATGAATAATTAACCAGCCAATTACGTTCAGGCTGTATTTTTATAGCAATGTTGGTTTGAAAATACTTAGAGGAAGGAAGGAAAAGCTGTAGAGGCTAAAATTCTCAAAAATGTTACACAGATGTTTAATCTCCTAAAGACAAGCTTACTTAAATAAAACAGCTTGTGTTCCTCTGGAAATCTTAAAATATAATTATTTAATAAATTTCTACTTTTTACCGAACAACATATCTTCTTTTTTCTGTATCTTTTGAAATTTTTTATTAAAATAGTTTAAAATCTGCTTGTTTTCTCTGTAATCAGTTTTTGAGTCTTTTCCCACTATACATTTTATTATTTACTGATTAAATAAGTTCACCGGAAAATTTAGTGTGTAATAAACCCAATTAAATTTTAAAATGCAATCCTCATATTTTTAATACATAAATTGAAAGGAAACTAAGAGTAAATGATCAATACATTCATTTTTATGCTATTTATTTTCAAATTTCACGTTCAATTATTTACAAGTAGTTAAATTCATAAATCATATTAATAAAAAAAAGAAAGCAAAGCATTAGTACAAAGCTTTATCAGCATTGTAATAATTTGAAATAAAATACAGGTATTAGTACCAATAGTGATTTATAATTATCAAGCCTTAATATTTTATTCTAATATCAATCGTGATAGATGGGTCAGTGCAGGCTAACTTGTATATATGGTATTAACTGTATATGGTTAGTTCCTTCTATAGTTCATTTACCAGTGAGGATGATAGAGTTGCAATATTCTTATATTAAGAGGTGGTGGTCAGTAAATAGCCTACCATTTTGCATTGTTTGGAAATATTTATTAAGTTCACGAAAGAGGAAATAGGAATTTTTATTATTAAAATGAATTAAAATTATCTCTTCCGATTGAATGTAGTTTAAAAGTTACTGGTAAAGTTATGTTCGAATTGAGAGATTGAGTGTATTAACATTCTACAAGTAATTGTTGCCATCCAAAACTCATGATTAATTTATATTATTGTTTTAATAGTTACCCGCGCCTTCCCCCACGCACTGTTCAAAACCGAGGTCCGTAAACATGGTTTGTAAAAGCACGTTGTGTGATGGTGTTCTGTGGTATTTTTCAAACGTAAGTAGGCATACATCACGTACATATTATTTCAATGTTCACGGTTAGGAGGGTCAGAGGTTGTGAGAAATTTCGAATGACTTATTTCTGAATGACTATAAAGCATTTCTGGTTGGAATGAACTATATTTCCGATGCCAGAGCAGTGTGCCTTGTTTTCCCGAGCAAGAAATATTTGTATAGGTTTCGGAAACACATTTCGATCGAAAAGAGTTTACTTCCAAACTTACTTCCGTGTCTAATGGTGCCCCCTACCATAGTTCAGTTTGCATTGTTGTCCCGATGAAGAAAATACCTTTATATACTCGTACGTACGTAGGAGTGAAAAGGTTACCACGGTCAACATTATCTACTTTTGGCCGTTGAAATTCACTTCTTGCCTAATGTACTTACGGTAACCACAAGCTCCTAAATTTGAACAGTGTACACACCCTAACTTTTATAATAGGATTGGATAATTGCAAAATCTATTCTTATGAAGTGGCTGTTAGTAATAAAGGTTGATAAAATACTCTGGTCTCGCCAAGCTTTAAAATGATCCAATACATACGTAATATACTAATAAGGGAACTTCAAAATAAAAAACCCTCTCTGTGGCTATTAAACTTTTGGTATTTCACACCTTAATTAGGAAAAAGTTATATGTCATGGGCAGTACTCCAATTCGAACGTCTTTACACTAGCTCACACATGGAGTGAGAAAAAACGCAGATGAGGCTGGAAACAGTAGTGGAAACATACAGAAAAGTCTCTAGTTCACAGGCTTATGTGTTTCAATCTTGTTGAATCACAATATTAAATTAAGAAATTTGTTCTTGATAAGAATAGAGAAAATAATTGAACTTGTTTTGGAACAACTTTCAGATGTTTAGGAGGAGAAATAAACAACTAGTTACTGTTAAATAACAATTGTGATTATATAGATTAGATAACATAAATGTGATAATGATGTTAATTAACTTTGGATTGAGTGAAAATAAACAACTAGTTACTGTTAAATAACAATTGTGATTATATAGATAAGATAACATAAATGTGATAATGATGTTAATTAACTTTGGATTGAGTGAAAATAAACCAAATTTAACGGGCCTTTTAGTTCTATTAAAATAGAGTAAGACAATTATTTTATATAACTTATAGTATAATTTATTACAAATTAAAGATGTACTCGTGTGATTTATGAAATTTCGCAAACTGTGAAATGGGCCAAGAGAATTTATTTCCCGAAAATTTAAAACTGAAAGTAGTAAAAAGAGTTGCCAATGTACGTCCGCTCATTTGTCTAGCTGAAGCCGTTATCTCTGCCTTTAGTTCTTCACATCCCCGTAATCCTTCAACGTGGAAAGAACTCTATTTATCACAAACACAATTTGTAGTTGTCTAGAAGCTGCAAAAAATATATTCTTTGTATAACTAATTGTAAATACATTTAATGACATGAGGTAATTTATTTAAATTTTATCTTACTTTGGTAATTATACTGTAATTTTACAAACCTTACTTTCATTTCTTCAATTATAAATATGTATTTTGTTTTCAACATGGATTAATTAGGGTAAGAAATGTATTTAATAATTTCATATAAAAAATTAGAAACATATTATGACTATTTTATAAAAAATACTAATGTCATCATAAATAAATTATATTTCATCATTGTTTAAAGTCAATAAAAAGTTGACAAAAATTATATTATAACTTTCATCAGATTAACTAATTTAACACAAAAGTTACGTAACGTCTCATTTTAATTTCGTAGAATCGGGTACGATTTAAAAATAGTACGTAGTAAAATAAACAGATGGCACAAAATATACTGTAAGGTAACACTTGACAGTAGTTCTGGTTATTACTAAAATAGCACGGACTCATTGTAAGACAAAGACCGCTAATAGACCTACACAGCAACATAAGAGAGTCAGTGAAAACCAATTACGGTGGGTTATTGAGATGTCTGAGGTCTGACTGACTCCTGTAACACTTCGGGTTTCAAAGCTCCCAAGTTGAGTTTTACCTGATGTAGATAACGTAATCATGAGTAAAGTGAATAATTACATTTAAAGATATTCAGTTGTTCTTTAAATAAGGTTTCTTCCAACATATCCACAATGCAGGAAGAGTATTTTAGTAGAAAGAATAATGTTTCACTTGACGTTAGTTTTTTCAAAAATAAAGTTTAAACCTTGTGCTCTTTGTACAAACTACGGTGGGTTCTTAATAATAATTCTTTTAGCTACATTAAGAGATGTTTAGTTTTAAACTATATTGATATGTTACATTCAGATGTTACATTTGAATCTTATTTAATTTGATACAATTTATTTTTAAACCGTCAACCTTAAATGTTGAATATTTTATTAGATGCTATAGTTGAACCTCGAGCCGTACTATTCTCAAAATATAATCAGATTTAATAAAAGTAGCGCCTACATAGTGTGACCTTCCGTCTCTGTTTTTGTACTATTTACTAGTAATATTTTGCCATATCAAAGTATAGTAAAGCACAATTAAATTATATAGGAACACGTCACACCACGTGTCACTAACCAGGCTTAACTGAAGTTGAATGAAACATTTTAAGTATATAGCTGATTCCATTAGATATGTTACATATTGTGTTACTATGATCCATGTTAATTTCATATGATTTTACGTAGTTTATTTAGAAAATTATTATTTATTCTCCCTTTAGCCATCACGGTTAACCCATGAGGCCAATGAAGAAAAAGTTCGCTAACACTCAGCCCAATCCCATGGAATGATGTCATCGAAGTCGATGCTGTTTATATAAATAAGAAGCTTCATGCAAGACTTTAAGACCATTGGTTATTTAGTTTACGTGAATTTCATCTTTTACTTAGTGTAACGTCTGAAGTCTAATGGTGTCGCAACATTGACTCCTGGAATCTGGAGCCCACGTCTGTCTGGAGAGATCTAAAGAAGTCGGCGACCAAGAAGCTCTAAACTCAAACTGGGTGATTTGGATCACAGGGAGGAGCCAATAATATTTTCAAAACTTATTTTGTTTTGATTTGTGAATTTATGTAAAACATTACACTTCTTTATGTACTGAATGGTCTCCGAATTCGCATGTCTCTACAATATCCCCCAAAATCTCCACTCCAGGACCTCCACCCAACGTAGATAAAGACGTCGCACCACTCAATTCACCTATGGAGCCTTGAAAACAAAACTCTGGTTTAAATTTTATTTACCCTCGTAATGTTCACTAAACGTTTTGATGGCATTTCCATCACTTATGACAGTTGTTTTTATAAAGGTTATGCCGAATTAAATTTATACTAAATAGCCTAAGAAGAAGAAACATTACTGTAAGCAATAAAATTCTTTATTAAACAGTATCTCAATAAAAATTATTAATTTTAAACCATTTTAACCCATTTTAAACCAACAAAATCAAAAATTCAAGAGTTGAAATGATGAAATGGTAATTCCATTTCACGAAGACGAGGAAAGACACTTATAACGTGAATAAATTTTTGACTTAATGCAAAGTCAAATAACGAAATTATCTTACTTTGGCTTTAAATAAATTCTTCACTTCAACCACAGTAACACATTTGACCGGATTGCTCTCACGAAATAGCGGTCCCGTGGTTGGACGACCGCTAAACAATCAGGACAGAGAATAGCAAAACTAATTTCCCCTAACCACTACGAGTAATCTAACTCGGTACATACAATATAACCATATAAAACGTGTTATAGATAAAAGAATATCTATTCTAGTTTATAACTTGAACTATAATGCACTAGGGTTTTAAGAATTGTTTTCCAATTTAAACCAGGTTCACTTACAATCTTTAATATTAAATAGGACATTTTATCTTTTTATTTAAATGTATATATGCCTAATTTTAATCTTTGTTTCAAATATAATTCTGATTAATTTAAAATTTTGAACTCGAACATATTTTACTTAATTGAAAAATAAATGTAATACATTGGTTGGATTAAAAACCTTACAAAAGAAAACTTTTCAAACAAACCACCCTAGATTTGAGTTGTTCCATATACTGACAACTTACCGTGTCTCTGTGATGAAAATGTTTGTAGTTTAATTTTATTATAATAACGATAGTATGGGAAGCATTGATTCAATGTGAATGATGAGTTCAGCTCCTTTCCGACCAACCATATATGTAGTAAACTCGGTTGCTCCTCCTTATTTTGGTATCGTGTCTGAAACATCGTAGTGCGTTCAGTTATCACACTCTGGGACAATAAGAACATCTATTCGGTACTTACGTATTATATCGACCACACCCCTACAATTCTCCAAACACAAAAAATCAACAAAAACAAACATTACCAAACAAAAACTAAACTCTTTATTAAAAAAAACACACAAAACTTATTTTTATTCTTGACCACACTCCGCCACCTGTCGAGAGAATATAATGTAATTTCATGTCCGTTTACGCACTTTTTAGGTAGCAATACGTTGTCCTGCAAAACCCTTATTGCTCCCTCTTCACTGCTAGGCAAATCCCAAATTTTAATTCGGCCACCCATTACATCAATGCACTGTTAACACAGACGGCAATAACCAACAAGTACACACATTAATACAATCGACGCGATGCACAGCGAAACATGCACTGGCCGTTATCGCTGGAGCGGCAGGTATCTGAACCTTGACCAGGGGGGAAGGGAAAGGTATTGCGATAAGATAATACCGGAAGTCTATTGTGGGCAGTTACCTTAACAACAACCATGCTTCTAAATTACCAAATAGGTTGATTTTTAAAAATAATAATAGTGTGGTCGATATAATACGTAAGTACCATATATTCATTTGAATTACACTTGATTTTGAAGTTTAGGTGTCTCTGATGTCGAAACGATGCAAATGTGTGTTTGAGCTACTTCGTTACCATCTTGTTTTTGATACCTTCAGACAGACGCTGACTCCAGATTCCGGGATTGAGGTCTATGAAAGCATCAGAGGTCAGACCACTAAACGGAAGGTAAAAAGTAGCTAAACTCAACAATCACACACCTAAAATCTAGTACACTAAAGATATGTCTCCTTGAGTAATAAATAGTTTAAAATGTACAAGAACACTTGAGAAAATAAAAATACATCAAAATGAATTTTTCTTTTAATATCATTTTTGGTACTTTTTGTTATGCAATGTAATGAAAAGCATAAAAGTATCAACGGAGTAAAACAGGAATATGAGCTACATGTCTGAACTGCTATTGTGATCCATGAGAAGGTTCGGTCTAAGTTTCCATCCAACTTGACTCCTCTACCTCTAGCTCTTTTTAAGTTTCTAAAGTTCTAAAGTTTCTAAGAGGGATTTCATCAAAACTTTTGGTCCCTTCTTTAGTTGTATTGAGGCTTACTTATTTACGGATCTAAAATATCCTGTACTCTCATAAAAACAAAGTGTTTATTTATTACTGGTTTCTATATTTTTAAATTTTATTCGTAGCGAAAAACTACGAATACTTTAAATACTGTTGTTTCTTAAAGTAATGAATTAATGACATCTACACAAATGCATCATATAAAAAAAAAAACATGTTTATAAATAACCAAAAATTTTATATTTGATTTTTAGTTTATAAGAGGTAAACGTAATGTTACCAGGGATAAAAGAGGGTAAGAAAAAAATAGTCAAAAAGTGTATACATATTAAACAAACGAACATATATTTGCATTTCTGGCAGCAATTAACAATTACGTAATAGCATGGAAGTCTCTCAATTCATGTTAAGAAATTTAAAAGCAAGTATTTTACTTACAAATAATTAACAAATTTGTTGGTTATATTAGAGTTTTAATAACAAAGGAGTATATTCTAATTGTAATTTGACACAGAATAATTATCAAATTATACCAGTATCAAAGAATATCACACATAAACTATTTTGAATAAAAATTAATACAAAAATAAAAAAAAAAAAAAAAAATCATTTACTATCTGTCATTTTCCTATACATTTTCTAAACTTTGTATTACGTTCGAAACATTACTGTACTATCAGAAATGTTTAAACAATTCTTTTGTGAAAACCGAGTATTGCAAATTCAACATAATGATTATGAAATAATGTTTCCAAAGCATCCTGTAAGTAAAAAAAGTAAAAGTAAAGTAAAGTAAAGTAAGTAAGGATTTTTTACTTTATCCTGTAAGTAACGTTACATTAAGAAAAACCTGCCGCTGAACTACTTAAATAGAGTAAAAAACTGTTTTGCTTCGGCCCTAGATTGTTACTTAGTTTTATGGTACATCCAAAAAATCTTAGTCGTATTTATATGTCTCTAATAAACTGTGTACTAGAGTAAGACAACGGTAGTAATTAAAATTGGACACAAAGTGAGTAAGTACTTTACATCGTGATCAGGATAGCTATCGTCACGGCCGATCTTATGGACATCCACAAAATCTCCTCGACCTCCCAGGATAAGTTTTAGCATGCTATAGCACATAAATATTTGTGAATATGTAATATTTGTAGCAAAGTGTTTGTACGGTTACATTCGGCCACGTAACAGATCTAATATAACTATTTTACATAATAAGGAAGTGTTACATAAGGTAAGTAGTATAAGTTATGTTGTAATAAATATGGCGCAATCTTTCCATATACTACTCAGGCACGAGCTTTACCAATAAAGATTGTAATACGTTTCTATAAATAAAACAAAAGAGTACATTTCAAAGTACTTTCTTGGATATCCCAAAATATAAACATATCTGATACTGTAACTCTTATACCCTAGACATCCTCAACCAACCTTCTACAGGCACTTAGCTACCGGCTGGATACTCTTGCAACACACATCAAACAAAAATAATTTGATTAACTATGATTTGCTAAAATAATTTAAAAGAAGAATAGTATAACATTAAATATATACTTACTGTTTCAAAATATCTAATGCAAGAAATTTCAAATCTGGATATTATGTACAGTTTTCAAAAGATACTTTAACTTTTAAATGATATTAATTTCTAAAAGGTTTTTAAAATAATTTCTTATTGGATAACACGTATATAAGCAAGGGTGTCAAGGATTAAACCTTTCTCATAATATAGTGTTAAAGTAGAATTACAGTCATGCGAGTATTCTTTAACTAAACCTCTAATCACAGATCAATATAAAAGAATAAAGAATAAAGAATTTTATTTTCTTAAATTTCAACAGTTAACAAAATTAACACTTTTATTTCAACATTTAATAATTCTCTCGTCAGGCTGACCATTCTTTTATTACTTAACTTAGTAATTTTGCTTGAAAACAGCCTTAACTATTACAATATACAGTATGTACATACTACAGTATCTGTATATGTATACAGCTCACACAAGAAGGAAATTTAAGAAAATATAGGGCCTCTAAGGCAAGCCTGTTCAGAGGTTCCTTTACAGTACTTACAACAAAAAAACAATAGCACTCAGAAAAAAATTATTTTTTAAAGAAAATTGACAAAGATGGTCTAAAAAAAAAAAACAAACATGTTGTGCCTTAGCAAAAAATTTATCCACAAACAAAGAGCAATATTCACATCCCATAAAACTCACAGATGTATTGATCGGAATTGTGCATTGTATTGATCGTATTTCAATAGCATTCGGTAAACCATATTGTTTAACATTTGAAACTTACCAAGATTTAAATGAACTAACCTCATAAAAACCCATGAGGCTAAAACCCATGTAGTAACTTATAAAACGCTCATATTAAAAGTGAGTTTTAACATGACATGATATTAAATGCCTACCTCTCAGTAAATGTAACTTATTTGTACAAGTCAATATGAGTAAGGTTAAGTTAGTATTAACATGGAAATAAATTCAAGATGGCCGTAAACCAACCGGCTCTTGAATCTACTTCAAGGTGATTTACATATCCTTCACGGGTCATACAAGCTTTCGCTGAAATTTTGTGATAGCTCGTATTTTTAGAATTATTTTATGAATGGACTCCATCATAGTACAAGACCCAAAAGCTAATTTGAATTATATATAGGCACACTATCTGGTTTTTATGAAAATTTAAGAGGAATGTTTACTAAGAAATAAATTGATTGTCAGCCGCACTAGTTTTAATAGAGGGTGAAATAAGAGGGTAACAAAAGGGTTTTAAATATGAAATGGTAATTTTTCTCTTGTATCATATTTTTTTAAGCTTGACACGTATAAACGAAACTCAAGTCAAGAAAATGGGAATTATTATTAAATTAGCGGCAGCTAACCATATACAGACCGTGAAAGTGGTAGCTTTCGGCATCTTTATCTCTGTGAAGTGAATTGAGCAACAAACCTCGATACTTTCTCGGTGAAAAGAGAGACATGTGGAGTTTTCTGCCTTGTTGTACGGTACGTTCTCGTACCTAGAAAAAGTACCAGAACAACAGGACCACTTATAAAGGTTTCGTTTGTGCATACTTTATGTGGTTCGGTGTGTATACTTTTGTTGTTTACGGTGTGTTTGGTAGATTCGACCGGCAAATAAACATGATTCCAGCAATGGTTTCTATACAAATATAATACACACCTGAAAACAATTAAGGGATCAACTTCTATTGCTTGGTTGTTATTAGGATAAATATAAATAACATGATAGAGTTATACTTTGCCTAAAGATAAAGGCAGCATCGTGATAAGGAAGATAAGTGATATTTTTTTATTTCCGAATAGTTTCGTTACGAATAAATACTGTTGATTTGCTTATTAGGTCGAAACAAGAATGAGATAAGGAAAATGTGAAGTGTAGTTCTGTAAATAACTGAACGTGTATCTGTTTGGATGTTAATCAGTTGATTTTTTAATGTTGTTTTGTTTGATTTTAATTGTAGTGGTGGGTTTTAGACGGTTTTTGACCGAATTCAAAATTCATTAGAGTGGCCATTTTGATAGTAGAAGATGGTTTCCCAACGGGATATGGGTGAGTCAGTCAGTAGCTTCAAGTTTGGAAGATAAGTGATATTTTTTATTTCCGAATAGTTTCGTTACGAATAAATACTGCTGATTGCTTATTAGGCCCAAACAAGAATGAAATAGAAAACTGTCAGGTGTAGTTCTGTAACTAGCTGAACTTGTATAATTTTAGATGTTGATCAGTTGATATTTTATTGTTGTTCTATTTGATTTTTATGGTAGTGACGGGTTATAGACGGTTTTTTGTTCGAAACAGAGTTCATTAGAGTAGTTAGTCACTTCGATAGTAGAACATGTTTCCCAACGGGAGTGCGTAAACACTTAGGTGTGAGTCAACCAGTGGCTACAAGATTGTGGAAACTGTACCAGAAGCTGGACACTCTCCACAAAAGACCAGGACAAGGTCGCTCGAGGTCCACCACATACTTAGAAAACAGATTTTAAAGAAATATTTCACTTCGTAATCGGTTTTCAACTGCTAGAGAACTTCAAAACGACCTTAGTCAAGCAACTGGAACTCGTATATCAATCCACACTGTGAGAAATCGACTTCGGGAAGCGGAAATTAGGTCTTTAGGAAATTAGGTTTTAGGAAATTAGGATCTTCTCAAATGCCGCGATTACCGCATAAAAGAGCAATAATGCAGTTCGAAAGATGCATATATATTTGCCTGTTGAGACAATGGTGTAAGGTCATACTTACAGACGAGTCAAAATTCACAATTTTTGATAATTACGGCCATGTTAGTTAGAGTTTGAGAAACTATCACATAACTCATAGGTTTCCGTTTGTTGGGAACCATCACTATTAGTGTTGGGCGGAATAACAATTGATGATCGAAGAGAACTTTTAGTGATCCGAAACAGCCCAACGTTATGTGGATGAGGTGATCGGGACCAGCCAAACCAACCCAGGACCTTGGATGAGCTGGAAATGGCGTGGTTGCCTCAAGAAAACCTCAAACGACTCATTATAGCCATACCCCAGCGTTTTCAAGCAGTTACCTCAGCTAGAGGAGGTAATATGAGATATTGATTGTGGAATTTAATACAATAGATTAATTTTTGCTATATTTTAAATTTAATAAATGAGTTGTTTTACTTCGATATTTGTCCTTCGGATGTACGTTACAAACTTAAAAAGAAATTGAATCTTCAATTATTTTGTAATATGTAGTTTGGTTAGCATAAGCAATATATACTACTTTAATTTGCTTGTTGCTATCTTATCTTGTATAATGTAAACGATTCCTTAATTCCTAATTATGTACATGAAGTTAATAATATTTTACCCAATGTAAATTACACTTTCCTTAACATGCCTATAGGTTAAGTTAACGACGCCAAAATTATAAACCATGTGAGGGCAGTCTGTATTACGTAATTCGCCTGTTGTTCTTAGTTAAATGACGTTCAAAAATAACAAAGTTATGACAGAAACTCATATATATGTTTATTACACACGTCATCCAGAATTGGATTTTATTCAAATGAGTAAAATATAATCACATATTACATTGTTAACTAGATATATGAGGGTATATTTAGCTGTTTGTAGGAAACTTACTAATATATGCAGTATCAAACTTAATAGTAAAAGTTACAACATCTGAAACCACTACTCCAGACATATAATATAGCAGCAGAGAGTAAAGTACTCGAGAGAAAGGCAGTGGAAGCCGTGCGGTCAGAGAATAATTCATGACTCGCCGACAATACTGAGAGGGACAAAGAGCATTTCGAGTTCTATCTGTGACGTATAAATCCATAATTGCTTTCTTTAATAAAGGCATGGAATTTATTGGATATTTTTTATTTTACAATTTATATATAATAATGGTATAATTTTGGGGCAGTTTAACTATATCAAACTTATTGTATTATTTAAATATACAAACATACTTGATTTCCTTTAAGATTTAACATTTATTGCAGTTATGAGAAAAAATAAACAAACAATTTATTGGTAAGTTAAAAACTCTCAGATTTATAGACAAATTAGGTATTTATTTGCTGTTCTAAAATTAGATAACGACTGAAAGCTTAATTGTTTGTAGAAAACATTTTCCCTTGTATTTATATTTACAAGGTAGGTTTACGCCACAACACGTGTTGCATAACAGATTTAGATGAGGTTGCATGAAAATTTCAAGTCTATTTATTATTAAAATAACAGTACTAGTCCTCATGTGGCTATTTCAAAAACTCTACTTTAACATGTGTTATTATTTCAGATGTTAAAATGTCGTATGACTTAACTCTGTTTACTTGAAAATTTCCTGTTCTGAAATTTTTACGTTGCCACCATGGTTACCGACAACACCAAAGTAAAAATATTCATTACCCCTCAGCGATATTCCATGGAATGACTTCATCATCGAGTTCAATGGTGTCTATATAGTACGGAAGCTGTATGGAAAAAGTATATAGGTCAGATTGTTTTCGAGATATCGTACGGATAGACAAACAGACAGAAAACAAAAACTCTGGCACTCAAGTATAGGAGGCTTCGATAACGCTCAGACAACATCGAAAGTGTGCGTTATGAGGAATAAAGATCCGTGCATATTAGCTTATTGTGTTGCAATCTTCTAGATGTTTCCAACATTTGTGCACAAAAATAATGTAGTATTAAATTAAAAAACGCATGCCTTATGACGAAACAACCTTATTAACTGTAACTTTAACTTGTTGAACACTATTAAAACTAGGATGACCATTAAAGTAAATTTTGAGATAATCTTCAGAGACATGTACAGAAACGTGGTAATCTGGAGTAGCTAAAATATTAAGCTCGTAGTCAGCAGATAAAAGAAGTTAAAATAGTCTGTGGGTAATGCATGATCCCATCGTCTGCCTTCTCTTGAATAAACAATACATTTAAGTGTAATATTATAAATATTATTTTACTATGATTTCATTATTAATAACGTATGCACTCTGTTACAGAAGATGCAATATTTTCAATCATTAAATTACTACAACAACAAATACAAAGTGACTGACATATTTCATATATAATAAAAAGTAGAAAGGATATCAGTAGAAAGAGTCCGAGTTATTATTCAGCAACGACATTTGTCACCGATGTCCTGTCAGAAGGAGCACAATTCTATTATCAGGAGTGAAAGATATCTCCGGTACCCTATATTTGTTACTGCACTTAGTTGTATGTATTGAGTTATTAATCCTGAGCAGTCCTTTATTTCTCTTAATCTTGTGGGGTAAATTACGAGTATTTTAACAGGCATTTAGGATAGAACCAGCATGTTTCTAATAGCTTCTAGATGTTTCCAGAAATTGTTTTTATTTCATAACTTACCGCAACAGATTTTAGAAAATCAGTAGACATTTCATTAAACTCACCTTGAAGCATTGGTCTTATAGAAATTATATTTTTATTTAACCCCTATATAATTCTATATTCATTTCATTATAAATGTTATTTACTAATATCTTAAAACTTTAACTGCGAATAAATTTATAAAAAGTCATTTCATCAAATTCTGCTTAATGTATTTAATTAAATTATTTATGCTAAATAATTACTCTGTATAGAATAATAGGTTAAAATAAAGTAAACTTAAGCTGAACCTTTAATACTTAATGATAAACAACTTTAGTAATTAGAGTCGTGAAGGACTTGTGGTCTTCATACTAATAGATGTTTTATGTATCATTAAAACAGACACTGGAGCCCACACAACTTCGCAAATGTTCTTTGAAAACGAAACCGGTTCATGGGGTTCTCAAGGATCAATTTTTGTTGTCTTTCTTTACCAACCTCACCTATATACAGTTAAGAGAAATTATATATGAAAAAGGATTTAAATAGGAAATAAGTTAAAAGGAGTTACTAGCAGGAAATAAAATAACGCTCGTACATACAAAAAGATAAATCAGTCCTTCGCCAAAGTGATATATATTTAAAAAAAACTATTTTATAACTAATTTCATTTTTGACAGAACAATAGAAAGCCTACTGAGTGATGCTTGAACAATGCTCAGCCACATTCCATGACTATGTATAAATGAGGTTTCAAGCAAAAATCTTTCTCGAGATATCTTGCCACATGATACATTTACATTACCATCCTAAACATATAGTTTGTAAAATTCACACATCATTTTTTGTGTAGCTGTTTCTTGTTTGAAGAATTATGTAAATTAAAAGCTAAGTATTAAACTAGCATATCTTATATTAATTATTTTTTAAATTTCAAATTTTACTTGGAATCATCAAACATCTATAGAAATAAATAATACAATTGCAAACCCCAATTCCACTTAAGGTTCTATCGAAACACGATCTGGTGCCAAATTCGCTTCACTCAGTTAATGAGTTCATAGGAAAAATCGCTGTGATAACTAATTGGTATTAGAATCAGCTCATTTCCGGGTCTGATGTGCGCACTTTATTGGTAGACGTTTTTTGTTTTATATGTCGATATAAAAAACAAAAAAATCAAGAAGGCCTCCTAGATTTGTTACTTATCGTGACTTCTCCCGATTTGACATTGACAATATGATACATTGTACGTCCAGTATTAGGTGGGAAGATGCTATGTCTATGAACAATGTAGATGACATTCTAGATTTTATTAATTCTGCTATTATTCAAGTTTTTTAATGAAAATGCACCTCTAGTACATAAGAGAGTGACCAGAAAGATAAATCTCCATGGAGAAATAAACAAATCATTCAACTAACCATAGAAAAAAGATTATTATAAGAAGAAAATGCTATCTACAGGAAATGAAAACTTGTAAAAAAACATATTGTAAGGTTTAGAAATATGCTCAACAATGAAATAAGACGATCAAAACAAAATTATTTTAGAACTGAAATGGGAGAAATGTAAAAGCTCTAGAGACTTTTGGACTAAAATAAGGACAAGTGGTGTCACTGATCCATTCGATCCAGCCATACCCAACTTTGTAAAAGATTGGAAGAAATCAATAAGTGTTTCGTTGGTATGGGCTTAGGTATCATGGCAAATGATGATTGCGTACAGTTCTATGAAAAGAAACAAATCAGAGAGTGTCACTTGTGATTTCTATTTCAGGAGTGTTACAAGGAGAGAAGTGCAGGAGGCTTTGTATAGCATCACATCAGAGGCAGTTGGAGCTGATGCATATCAATAAAAATGATTAAAATGATAAGTCCGTATTGTATTGATGCCATAACACATTTAGCTAACCAGTCATTGGCCACTTCCACTTTTCCGGATGCATGGAAGGAGGCAATTGTACTGCCTCTTCCCAAAGTCAAAGCACCTTCATCTGTATCCGAGCTGCGTCCAATTTTCGGTATTGCCTGCCCTGTCGAAGATAATGGAGAAGCTGGTTGTTTCACAAATGGTACAATTTCTGGAGTCAGAGAATATCATTCCAGCACTTACAGTCTGGGTTCAGGAAGGACCATAGCACTGCAACTGCGCTTTTGCTCGTTTGTGACGAGTTGCTTCACGCAAGGGCGGATAAGAAAGCATCTCTTCTTGCAATGCTGGACTTTTCACATGCATTCGACTCAATAGACCACAGGATGTTGTTGGCTGTCATGCATTTTTATGGTTTTCGACCAGAGGTGGTTTCTTGGTTTGATTTCCTATTTGGTGAATAGGAGACAAAAGGTTAAAATTGGGATGGATTTCTCCTCATCTTTAAATAGAGTTGCTGGTGTTCCACAAGGGAAGTTGCCTTGGGCCCATTCTATTCACCCTGTTTTCCGCCACTATGGGTTCAGACTTGCAACATAGTCGCTTGTATTCATACGCCGATGATGCTCAACTGTGTGTTTTCATATGATGCCGGAAGAGCTGACTCAGCAGTTTCCATTTTGAATGTTGACTTAAGCATAGTCCATGATTGGTCTGAGAGGCATGGGATTAAACTGACAAGGAAAAGTGTAGTGTGTTGTCGATTCCTTCCAATGTGGGTTCGGAGACAGTGGGTGAGGTGTTTGCTTGGGCAGTGTCAGACTGAAGGAGTGTGAATCGTCAAAGCTCTTGGGCCTCATGCTTGATAGTGGCCTCACACTATCTGGTCATGTAAGTGCTGTTTGTCGGCGAACACTTGGTCGACTGAGAATGCTATTACAAGCATAGGCACATGTTTCCTAGAGAGACCAGGCTTCGGCCTTGTCCGGGCTCTTGTGCTCTCTGTGATCGATTATTGCCTCCCTGTCTATGGCAACATTGTGTCTAAAGGAGATTTAGAAAAATTACAGAGGGTCCAAAAATATGTGTGTAAGGTATGTATGTGGTTTAAGAAGGTTTGACCACGTTTCGGAGGCTCGACGATCGCTGGGTTTGTTGACTGTTAGCTGATACTTGTACCCTGCGCTCCTCATGCCCTGGTTTACAGAATCCTGACCACTGGCAGGCCGGGATATCTGAGAGAAAAAACTAAAAAGCAGGTCTCAAGTCCGATCTCGCAGTACTAGGACAGGATCAAGTGTTGAGATGCCTCGCGTTCGCCGTGAATTTGAAAGAAAGCGATTTGAGTACTTTGCTCCCAAATTATATAATGAACTGTCCTCCAGCGTAACAAGCCAGGGTGTATCTGAAACGACATACAAAAGAAAATATATACAAGTATTTAATGTACAATACAAGGTGATATAGCCATATATAACTGTATGTCTAATATTGTGTTTTATTTATTAATAACTATAAAATAAGCTTTTAATTTTTTAAGAACTATAATAAGACATGAGTCGTTTTGTAAACCAGCAATTATTGTTGAAAACCGCTCCAAAAATAAAGTCCTTATTTATTTATTTATTTATAGTCCAGGAGAAATTAGCAGTTAAAAATGGTCAAATAAATAAATGTTTTCTTACAGCAAACTAATGGCACAATTTAGTCAAATACATCATAAATAAATAAAAAAAAACCATTCCGAACCAAAATCGTCTATTTGGGGGTATAGGAGGGGTGGTTTTTAGGGGGTTGAAAATGGTTTTTTGCAATTTTGTGAGTAAACAATGCATCCTATTGAAAAAAGTTAAATATAAAAGTTGTTGGAAATAAAAAAATCTACAACTTATGTAGTAATCATTTCTGCTCTAACCTCAAAAATTTCCCAAAAAAAATTCAAAAAAAAAAACCGTTTTTTTTTGGTTTTTAATTTTTTTTCTTTTACAAAAATGGTTCGATTGAGCTGAAAGTTTTATCAAATATACTTTGTGCTATACTAAAAATACTGTAATTTTTTCATTAAGAAATATTCAGCCGTTATAATAAAATTTCACTTTAAAAAAATATTTTGATAATTTTCAATCACCATTTTGAAAACATTTTTTTAAATAAAAAAAGGTTCTCTGACGGCTCATTATTTTCGTTTTTTTGTCTATTTTGAAGAAATGAAATAAAAAATATGTAGTTTAATTGAAAAAACTGCAGAAAAATTTAAAATAAACAAAATATTGATATTTTTTCATTTTACATTGTATTATTTACGTGGAAAAATTGTTATTATTTATTTTTAAATTATATTTTTTTTAATGTTTGAAGAATTTTCGAATATTTTAAAAAAGTTTAGAAACATTGTTGAATGTGAAAGTTGGATTACAGGTATATATAGTTACAGGTATATAATAGTGTCCTTGAAGTAAAAGCGCGGGGTCAATCCTATTCTTCTATTATACGGTCTCAGTATGTTTCTAAGCATTCAATAAGCAGGTGCTTTGTCGTCAGTCAAGTTATATTGGAGTAGAGTCGTGAAATAAGCCTCGTGATTAGCAATTTACAAGATTTTTGTCCATATAAAAATACAAATCGTAAGTAAAACTTTTGCGAAACAAAATTCTATTTTTTATTTCATTTCTTCAAAATAGACAAAAAAACGAAAATAATGAGCCGTCAGAGAACCTTTTTTTATTTAAAAAAATTGTTTCAAAATGGTGATTGAAAATTATCAAATATTTTTTTTAAAGTGAAATTTTATTATATAATCGGCTGAATATTTCTTAATGAAAAAAATTACAGTATTTTAGTATAGCACAAAGTAATTGATAAAACTTTCAGCTCAATCGAACCATTTTTGTAAAAGAAAAAAATTAAAAACCAAAAAAAAAAACGGTTTTTTGAATTTTTTTGGGAAAGTTTTGAGGTTAGGGCAGAAATGATTACTACATAAGTTGTAGATTTTTTTATTTCCAACAACTTTTAAATTTGACTTTTTTCAATAGGTTGCATTGTTTACTCACAAATTGCAATAAAAAACCATTTTCACCCCTAAAAACCACCCCTCCTATACCCCCTAATAGACGATTTTGGTTCGGAATGGTTTTTTTTTTATTTATTTATGATGTATTTGACTAAATTGTGCCATTAGTTTGCTGTATGAAAACATTTATTTTTTCAATCAGGTAATACGACTGGACTATGGTTATTATACTGCGTGTTTTAATGCAAAACCGTTGAAAAACAATATAATATTGTCCTAATGCAATAAACTAATATTTTTAATACCATTACACTGATTAAACAGTTAATATGCTACTCCAAGAGTGGTATCCATAAGCTACTGAACGATGAGGGAGAGGACATCTTTAGTTGCTTCCTGTCTCAAAGAGGTTTTGTATCAAACTGTACGATAGACATTTTTCACTCTAATATACTTGGACGGTGGTTCTAGCATACGTCAGACATTCATTATATCACTATTTGTATTTATAATGGAAAACTGATTAAAATAAATAAATAGTTATTGAGTGATCACAAGTGTTCACTTTAGATGTTGTTTCCTTGCAGTAAAACCTACAAAGGGTACAGCAAAACCAGTTATCTCAATTATATGTAGGTAACCCTGTGGATTTCCAGGAGCTGTACAATGTACATCACTCACAGCAAATGTCATCGAGATGTTAGAGTGGGATGGTAGATCAATAGGTGTATTCTACTGCGGAGGATGACAGTTGAAGTGGATGAAGCTGTGAAAAGTTGTTATCCATGATGGAGTGTCGTCTCTTGCCGCTTTGACTGGAGAGACTGAACAGAGCTGGACTGACTTGAAATCTCGACAGGAGACCATCCCTACTCCCAGCATTACCTACCGCGAATATCCTGTCACTCCAGAAGCAAGCGCAAAGATCCTTATAAGACAGGTACAATGACAGATTTTTCAGCTTCTTGTCTCAATAGAAAATATGTATTTAAATAGTGTAAATATAACTCGTTTTTATTGAACTATGTATAATTGTATACTCGTATGGAGTTTTTTTCAACAAGCTACACCTAACTTCACTGCAGCGTTTTGCACCACTAATCAAAGGGCGTAAACATCTGCACTGAAGCTCTCCGTTAATGCCTGGTAATAGCAGACATTGTCGCCTCAAAGCTATAACATTACAATGAGGGAGTAGGGTGGGGAGGGTAGTTAAGAGGGTTAACGTTCAAGAGACTCCTCAACATGAGAGTCTCAGTAAAACTGTTTAAATATAAGCATTAAACTCTCGCCACAAAACAAGTAGTAACACGATAATTCAGCTTCTTTTACTACTTCTTGGCACTTGAAGAGAATTATAATTTTGCTTTCAAAACACGTAGATTTAATTTTTGTATAAATATTGTTAATAGTTTTAACCTCAATTTTTGTTTTAAAGCCTGAACAAACATTGTACCAACTTGAACTAAACAAGTAAAAAATATTTAAATCGAGAACTGAGGATAAGTGTATACAATGATTTTTAAATTATAATTTAGTAAAAAGTATGTAAAAATTACTGACATCTGTTTCATACTAAAGAAACCTTTTCTTTTTTAATTTTATATTTTTAGACTTGAATTATACTTCCATTTACATTCATCGGCCCTCTCAAAATTAATGTGCACCAAAATAAAATCAAAATATTATATAAAACTATATAAAAAATGATATTTTGATTACCTATTACGGTAATTAAATAATTGTACCTTGTACAGTTGCATAATATTACTGGAAACAATATAGAATACCTGTACCTTTATAAACGATAAATAAATGATCAACTTATGACGTTTTTATTTTATAGAATTTGCAATTAATAAATCGTTTAACGGTTTTTTTAGAATAATTCCGGCTAGAGTGGAATTAATTTAATTAATACCTTTATGCTCAGATTCTGCAGGAAAAACACACTTTATAGACTTGTTTTATTATATTTACGGTTTCAAAACGAATCAAGTATAAACACATTACGTGTGACATAGTAGCATATGAACTGTGTGAAGACAGAACACACCGTCCGTATGCACTTGGTGTGTCATAAATATAGCATTAAACTTTGATACTTCAGTCAGTCTTAATATATTATAATGTTAAGGTATGCCACGAAAAGGTAAAGAAAAGGATTCTTAGGATTTGTAAGGACATTAAGGACAATATAAGGACAGAGCTGTGACAATGACGTACTGATAACAGAAACTTAGAAAGTTTTGTTATTTTATACTCGAGAACTTACTGTAGAGACGTCAAAACCAAGTTAGATCATCTCATTGTAGTTAGTAAATTGTATAATACTGTTCATAAAATTAAAAGATAATACTTTAAATTTACGTTATAGTTTAATTAATCATCTAAGATATTAATTTTATAAATGTTTAAAAATTATATACCCTCAATCTTAGTGTGTTAAGCATTATGAAATAAAAGTGTAATATTTTATAACACACAAGTCTTCTTTCACTGCTTTCAAAATATTAATCTAGATAAGCGAAAAGAAGTATCAGAAGTCTTAGCAGCACACAATAAGTTTTTTTGTTAGCAAAAGAATGTTATCTATTACTCCAATATGAGCAGTGATTATCCATAAGGGATTGCAGGATGTTATACTCTCAAACCATACTTTTTACTTTTGTCTTTGTAACATATATTGCTTGTACCTTGATATTACAGTCCTTTAGTGCGCACGTACTAGACAATTATTTTGTTTTTATTTAATTTTAATAAATGATAAAATGACATATTTCCAAAAATATAAAACACCGATTTTATTAGAAAAAAGTTAAATTATAGTGAAGTAAATTAAATAAAGTTCTAATAGTCACCGAACGGGTAAACTGTACCACAACATAAGTTGGGGTAAAAGAGCCTTTGACTTAAACTAGAGATATTGAAAGATGGTTTAGTTTAGAAATCTACAATATTAAGATAACGATCGTTAGAATTAATAAAATATTTTCAAATGCCGATTCATCAAGAAAGTCGTATTAGTTGGAACTTAAGTAGAGTGACTATTAGAACACTACCTTGATGAAATTTAATACGTTATTGATGACTTAAAGTGAATTTGCGAGACCCATTAAGTAATATATAGCAACAATATCTCTTAGGAAATAATATGCCAACGGCTAATATTTTATTATCTACTCACTGGAAGTATCTAATAACAATAACTCAAATAATTTACGTTCAGAATTGTCATAAGTCAAATGGAGTTAATTTCATGATGGCCAATATTTTTAAACAAATCTTCTCATATATATTTATAGTTTAAATAAATAAATAATCTTGCCTATTAGCAAAATTAATGAGGTCCGTAGTTAGATTATTCATAAGTTCACTTAATCGTGAACTTGAAGGTACTCTCGTGTAATCAATCAGGATGTCACTATCAACACTTTGTATGTGATAAAACAACTTTGCTAACCAAACGCAAACTTTTGTCATTAGTGATATGTTGTAAACCTGCAACTTTACCGATATAGCCTTTTTATAGCTATTTCTTGCTGGTAGTTAGGATACCACGTGATACTATGTCACACATTAAAGTCTCATATGATTTTTTAAATTTGTTTACACATTTATTTATTCTGCGATGTTCTCATTGTCATCATAGTTATCCATGAGACTAATATAAAAATGTTTGGTATCGCCAGCCAGCACCTGTAGAGTGACATGTACCACCATCGAACTCGATAACTCGCCTTTATAGAAATTAAGCTTCATACAATTTCAAGGCTACATTGCTCGTGTACATACGATGACAGACAGGCAGAAATGAATTTTTCAGTCTCTTGAGTGATAGATAACCAAATGTTTATGTAGAACTTAATCTTTACTTCTTAGTCTTAGGCACAAAATTATCTAAAAGCATTATTTGACTAAACCTCTTAAAATTATATGTAAATAGTTAATCTTAAGTTTGACCTCAAGATATCGTGCGAACAGATGGAAACGAATTTTTCCAGCATCTTCCAGCATTCTCAGCCTCTGAATATAAATATAGACTCTGATGATCTCTTACACGTGTTGTAACAGAATTGGGTGTATGCGTGTTCAATATTTACAGATATAGCCTTAAATAGATAATACTGAGGTACTGGCCAGATTAATTATTTATATACAGTACAGTTTGTAATATACATATATACAAACATAAATAATAATTATCTTAAACTTATTTAGTTACCGGATGCCGTGATATAGGCAGATAAAAGTCTATATATGATAAAAATAAATAAATATAGTATTCAAGCTCTATAATGTAGTTTTTACGTATTTTGAAATACAATGTAATATACTTAATTTTATGAGTTTAAATATCATTATCATTGTAAGCCATTATAATTTGTAAGTTAATGTTGAAATCCAAGCACGGCGTATTAAGGACTGATTTACTCCCATCTGGCTTACGGAGTAGTTCTTTGGGGAGCTTGCGCAAACACACAGTTTCAAAGAGCATTCAGACTAAAAAAAAGCAATTCGAATAATCGCCAAAATCAATTTTAGAAAGTCTTGCAGAGCAGCTTTGAAGAAATTACAGCTGTTGACTCTGCCGTACCTCTAAATTTTTGAAACAACTTTGTTATGTATGAGTAAATGTGCCTTAATCAGAGGCCGAGACATACACATGTATGAGACACGTGTGAGAGCTAACTACTGAACTGGGAGACAGAACGGTAGTTTAGAAACACCTGCCCTCGCAGGCGGGTGTTCATTTCCTCAACAGACTGCCCAATTCAATTAAAGATGCCCCAACGCCTAAGCTGTTAAAGACTCGCCTTCTTGGTGTCTCAAGCATTCTATAATGCAGGTGAGTTTTTGGCATTCGACTGGGAGACCACCCAACTACGTAGAAGACTGACTCCGCTGTTTTAAGTGGGTTGCATTAGCGATGATTGAAAGAGGCGTAACTGTAAAATTGTATGTGTGAGTGTGTTTTTTGTATGAATGTCAGATATTTTAGAATGCCATGACGTTTGCCATACAATGTAAATATTGTTGCGGCAATAAAAACAGTTTTAATTTGATTTGAGCACACGTCCGATACCGGCGAGGCTGAGGAGAGGGAACACACGATAGTCCTCATTAAGCTAAGAGCTTTAGTAAAATAAAATAGGACAAACCATATTTAGACATGTGATATTAGTTACCAATACTGTAACAGTTAACAAACTTCGTTGCCAAGGCAACGGTGACGTCACAGCCTATTTGTTCATTAAATAAGGCTTCTGTAACTTAGCATTGGCTCAGTACCTCCGTACCTGTTCCGTTTAGAGATATCCTGTCAATTACATTCAAAGCCGTTTCTTATCGATCACATATTAATAGTATTTTTACAAAATTCCACAGCGTATAATTGAATATAACTGCTATATAAATTATATGTAATTTTTGTATTTCTCCAAAATTAGAAGGTGTCTCGTTAAGATTTATTACATTTAAATAAAAAGGAAGAGGTCCTGCACACCCCCTGTTGCATAACAGGCTTCGCTGGAACTATATGCAAAATTATCGAAGATTTTGTACATGTGTTAATAGGTTATGTGATAAATTTACATATAATTACTATTTTATAAATATAAATTCTTTATTCTGCGACTTTATCGTTAACATCATGATTATCCATAAGATCAATGTACATATTTTCACTAACGCTCAACAAAATCCTATCGAGTGACAGCAACGTCATTGAACTTGAAGTCGCTTATATAGAAATGAAGTTTAATTTAAAATTTCAAGTGCACAGATCAGTTCATTTTCGAGATATAGTCCTGACAGGCAAAAAGACAGACAGACATGAAATGAAAGGCCAACCCCACCAGTAGTAGGCTACGCTAACTCTCAGCCAATAAAAAATACTGAATAAACTTATGGCGGTTTTTAATGCGTTGCTTACCCATTCCTTAGTCGAATATAACTAATTTCTTGTGTAGAATCAAATTTAGCGAACTTTAAAATCTTAAGCACAACATTATGTAAAAGAAATGACCGTAAATCTTAAAAATAATTGGTGTTATGACTGTTCCCAATATCAAGTACAGGATTTCTTCATAACTTTATAGTTATTGCATTAAAATCTGTTTTTGAGTGCCTCAGCACATAGAATATTGGCATACAAATTTTATTATAAGTTTTTCAACCAGTGGTTTCAGGAATTAAAAAATAACTTAATTTTCTCAAGAGCGATTTCAACTAACTAAATTTCTGTTCCTACTCTTTTAAAAACATTTGAAACCTACGTATGAGACGATAAATATTCCCTCAAGCTTCATTTTTATACAAAAATATTCTTCAAATCCTCTTCCAAAAATCGTTTTTCGCTCCTAACTCAAATAGGCAATTTCTTGCTGAGCTTAATCATGTGAAGTCACCTGTTTGGCATAAAGAACACACATGTTTTGAGCTTTTCTCTATTCGGTGAGCATTGCTGTGAAACTGTTTCACTGTTTAAGTAAAGATTGCTGTCGATCATCACTTGTTGTTGGATAAATCGCTAATCATATAGAACACGGAATTGCTTTTATCAGTTTGATGATATTTTGTCTATTTGACTCCTAGTGGTTAAACCAAGATTGATGACGTATTTTAGTTCTGAGAACAACGCAGTAACAACCGGTTTATCACTGAAACTATGTTATATGTCACGTGTGTTAACATAAATAAAATTACACTCTCTCTTCTTCAAACAAACCTTTACATTATAATGATATTAGCAATCATTGCTTAGCTAATGGTATTTTCTGATTTTTAGCTACAATATGTTGCATAAGCTGCTGAAATAAAAACTCTTAGAAGCTTTAAAGAACATCGTACACTGTATTACTTTTTAATAGAAGGATCATAGAATATTTCAATTCCATCAGTAAAACGAGACCGAGTATACATCCATCAGAAGAAAGACGAGACACTGATACTCCTGTGTCTGCTTCCATATCTTGATTACAATTAGTGTACACGACTAATGCTACAAACAAACATTATCATTACTTTCTGAGAACCATTTCTGCTACTATGATTTACATCAATATGTAGATGATAAAATATACAGTTTTACCATTTATAGGTTATAAATAAAAGTTATTAAGTATTGAGTTTGATTATAACAAAATTTAACCTAATGTAGCATGTTAAACATTGAGCTCTTTACAAATCTATGTAACATATATTTTAATTTATTATCACTTCTAATTTATACAGAATGTTCAAATATTAATTATATTATTGCTTAATTCAACATATAGTTTGTTTGCTCTTCTTAGAGGTTTGAAATAACATTTTACTTTAATGTGGAAACTGCGAAAAATAACTTAAAGGTTAATTTCTTTGACGTTTAAAGGTTGTCATTGTTATAATATTATAATTTGTATCCCAATAAATATATAACACAGAATGTACACATATCTGGTTGGACAAATCTAGCAGATGTTCCTAATAAGATAATAACGCTGATTAATTTATATACAATATCATAGTTAGTAGAAACTCCCGTACAGAATATTTTAAACTTCAGCCATGGGGATTGCCTTTGTTTGTATGGCAGTTTGCAGAATAGATAAAGAACAATGTACAAACAAATGAGACACTGATGGCATAATGCTCTCTGTCTTGATGACCTCTATTGGCTAGGGAATAGTTGACCTTTATACATACCCACCAATCTATGTTAATTGTGCTGATATGTACCAACCTGCTTAACCTCAAAAAGTTTTTATAAACAGAAATACTGTAATATTTCAAGTGTCATTCTTAATGAAAGGTAAAATTACACCTACCATAAAAAGATCAAAGAAGGTTTATGGACCTTAAACAATGACGCCTTGTTAAAACTTTAATTTTACTCTGTAATAAATAACAAACATAATACTTACTGTAGGAAGTATCGAATTTCAGTACAAACTTAAATTACCATAATAAGTTTCTGATTAACGTATCAAATTTGTACATAGCATTATAAAGTTTAAAAAGTACATTGTAATTTGTCTTTTCATTAGTAATCAACAAATTGTTTCAAAATAATCCCATTATTAATTACTCGTACTCTATGTACATAGCATACTCCATACAAACAAATAAAAAATGCACTATTAAAACAAATTAGGAAAATGTATTTGATGGTAACATAATGTAAAATAAATACAAAGGCATGAAACTCTTGCACATGTTAAGAATTTCTCTGTTAAACAAAGTAGAGAGAATATCGTCTCACAAAAGAGCAAAGGAAGTATAATGCAACGAAAGCAAACACACATTTCATTTTGAAGACAACAACAAAGTCTTCTTGAGTAACAATTGTCTCCTTCAGCTCTCTGTCCTAGCCTTCTGTGACAACTTATCAACAACTACACGGAATGATAATACGTTCTGTTATATGATCAATAACATCATTGATATCGTCTGTGATTTTGACATTATCATGTAACATTATTAGTTATATATCACGCTGCCAGAACTGAATGCTCCATTGCACCATATAAGATCTTCCTGAGTTTATATTTATTACATTACATTTATTACATCAAGATGCTTCAAAAGACATTTATTTTTTGCTAAATCCGTCAAGTTGGCAAATGATAAAACAATAAATTTATAACATATTGGCTCGATGAAGATTAAATAGTCGTTTTATACAGTTTATAAAAATTTAGGACATTTCCATAAACAGTAGGAGTTTTACAACTTTGGATCAAAAGTAAAGCATTATACAACCCTACATTTGGGTTGACTGAAATTTGGGTGAACTTTTATTGTACTTACGTCGTAGTCGGACGTTGATAGAATTATAATAATGTGCCTGGCGGATGGTTCAAATGTGTTAGAAAAAATATTGTTTGATACTGTTTACATATTTAATAACCTCCTACTTCGACCACCACCAAAACTAATGCGGCTGACGCTCTATTTCTGTGTTAGAGGTAATGTTTCTACCAATTTCGTGAAAAACAAGATTGTGTTCGTATACAATACAAATTGGCTCTTTACTACTGGACTATGATATCTATATCCATATTATAACGTGTAGGTTTAAACTTGCTAACTAAAGATTAGAATCAGAGATGAAGATCACAATTTAATTGTGCAAACAGTGTTTAGACGTGTTGTGAACCAGACACACAACATGTATCTGTGTTGTTCACAGATAGTTTAAGGTCATAAATTTTTAATTTTTAGCGAATCAATGTGAATAATAATAAAATATAATATAGGAGTACGCACAACAACCACGCGCGCGTGGCAAGTAAGTGTTCTGTGTCGCGTAACAAGTTTTGCTGAGGTTTATCCAAAATTTTAAGTCTATTACTTATTTCATTTTTGTCAGATAGAACGACAGACAATCATATGACAAAGCATTAATTACATAAGGGAAGTTGCCTCAGCCCCATCATAGAACTCATTCTTGTCAACATTTCTCAAAATATGTTGTAAAGTGATCCATTTACATTTTTGTTCATTGAGTTGGGATTCACGTAAGTATTTAAATAATAAAATTATTTACTCCAAATCATCATAAAATGATATTCAGTGTGTTGGAATAATTAGACTACATGTGTCAGTGTGTTAAAATATCCTACGAGTAGATTGAGTTTGCTTACAAATTTATTTATTCTGCGATTTTCACGTTGCCATGTTAGTTACCCGTAAGACCAATGTAAAACCATTCATTAAAACTCAGCCAAATCCCATGGATGATATGTATCGAAATGGAACATGGGTTTTTAATGTACAAATGAAGCTTCATACACAATTTCATTTTTATAGGTCAATTGGTTTTCGTTCAGACAGACAGACTGACATAAATGAAATTATTCCCTATCCACGAGTGATAGGCTGCGCTAACTTTCAACCAATTAAGACAACATTTTATTGCCAAAATGTGTCGGAAATACATTGTTTTTCAGGAGTTAGCTTTAGATAAAGCCAAATATATGTATTAATGTAGATAAACGAGACAATCTTGAATGTCTCGTTTAACATGTCAGAAAACAAATTTAAGTCTCTATTTTTATTTTCTGTTTTGGACGTTAATGAAATATGAAAAATAATATCTTGGTTTGTATTACAAGAAAAATGAAGAAATCGTTGTAATTTTTGTAAAGAGTGAGGGTTTAAATCCTACCAAAAACTTTTATTCATATTTTTTATATATTTTTCAGCATAAACGTAAGAATTGAGAGTGTTTTTGGTTTTATTTTATACATTAACGTCCCTTCAGATTATTGGAAAGACTGTATATCATATATACATACATTTCTACTATGGGTTATAATTTACAATTACATATGAACAAAATTTGCCCCTCTCTCATTGCACATATACAAAAAAGTAGATCTTACAAAGTATAAAAATAAATTCATCTAAATGCATGCATTTATTTTAGTATTGGCTTTATTTTCTTTGTTTTATCCCGTAAAGCTCTGTTTAATAATCATGGAATAATTAATTATCCCTATTATAGTACCTCCTTTTGGGCTACGACAAAGGAATCTCTAGGTAATAAATATTCACTATCTCGGTTCCTTTTGCAAATATGTATATAAATCCTTTTCTATGGTTTTATATACTTTATCACAATGCACTTAACACAGAAAACATAAAAAGTGTCACATTTCAGAGATTAAATCATGTAACTCCCTTTTAAAGAAGGAACGTGATTTTCTAGAATAACCGTCTACTCTCTTTTTTAAGGTCTTATGTACAATTACAACTAGCAGAAAAAGACACTTTCTAATTGTGGTTGAAATTAGTGTGTAACCTTGCATATTTATTATAATAAAAATAATTTGTAATAATTATCATGCGCTTCTTTTCCATAGCATAACTCTAATATTCTAGACTGTTTATAAAATCAATAATTCGGTATTCTTTTTTTTACTTATGCCACATAAAAGCGAGGCTCAGATGTAAAGACAGCAGCCACAAAGATACTGCGCTGTTTAGGTAAATTATTGTGCCTTTGATATCTGAGTTCACAATCAGCAGGAATTTGTCGTAAAACACCACAGGCTTCCCTTTGACTTACAATTCTTTACCTGCTTTATGTAGGTCTAAACTTAATGTTACTTTCATTGTGTGTTATTTCTTTAATAACGAAAGTTATAGATTTAATAGGTACGCCAACAGCAAGGTAAGCTATTAAGAAAACTGTATTTATGTATATTACAAGTTATTATGTTTTAAACACACCGTTTTGAAATTTGACGAAAGAAAAGAAATCTAAATAATTTAAGAATACTAAAAAATCATTGAATAATATAACATTATATTTAGTAATAAGGAAAGGTTTTAAACGGCACTAACTTTCCTCTTACCCATGGTTGAAAATAATAAAAAGATAGCGCGCGCGCGCTCGCTCGCACACACACACACACACACACACACACACACACACACACACACACACACACACACACACACACACACACACACACACACACACACACACACACACACACACACACACACACACACACACACACACACACACACACACACACACACACACACACACACACACACACACACACACACACACACACACACATATATTATATAATAATCGATTGTCTTTCAGACGCGAGGCCTCAAATTTTAATTATTAGAAGCAATCCTGGGGCTATTTGTTATGAAATATGAAACCAATTTTTAAAAATAATGTAGGCCTATATAGATTTAAATGATTTGTCACTAAACTATATTAAAACTAAAAAAAATTTTAGGCTACCCAAAAACATTTCATTAGTACAATTGTGTTTTTTGTGTGTGAGAATCACTAAGCAGTTGATTTTTAAAAGGGAGTTTTCTAAGACAGTGGCATTATTATTCAAATCCGTTTGCAAATTTTTGTAACCTCACTTGGAATCGAACCCATAAACTTGCAGTTAAAAAGCCACATCCTTACTCTACTATACTTTGAAGGTAAAGGTAACATTTTCTTACAAACTTGAGATATTTCATAACTTCAAAAATTTAGGGTCTTATCAAGCATCATTGTTTTTAATACAAATCTTGAAAGCCTCGTTATTCTTATCTTAAACACACGCAGTTATTAACGCATCAGAAGCTAGTAGATAATGTGCATAAATGTAACTTTATATTAGCCGAATGTAATGTTTTGGCTTATATTTTCTAGTAATACCTGTGTCATCATCATTGATATAGTAGCCATACATCTAACGCTTAATAACGTATAAAACCAATCAATGAACGATACATGCTTATCATATTTATTTGCTGTCTGTGTTCTGAACAACTTAGTGTTTCTAAAAAATGTTTGCCAAAAGGGTAATTCATATAATTGCAATAAAAAAATTGTTCCTCGTGGAGATGTAACTTTAGCAATTTGGGTTTCGTTTAAATGACCGTAGCCTTTAAGAAGCTCTTTTTGACTTAATACTTATTCACCTATATTGTTATAGGCAATCATAAAATAATTTATTTTTTGCCCAAAGCTACAATTATATTCATATTATTTAGTTTTCAATTGTAAAAAGGATATAAACAGAATATATTTTTTGTATTTACTTTTTAAACACCTGAGTGAAATAAAACCTTTCACCAAGAGATAGTCTGACGTGTTAGAACCAAGTCAACCCTGCTGTGAGATTGATGAATTAACTATAGGACATTTGTCTCCTGACTGTTCCACCACGTCGTCCAACCGATTCTATTTTTCAGACCTCAAATACTTTTTTGCTTTAGTTTTACCCATATACATAAATTATTATTGGACTAACAATTAAATACGAAGAAGCTCAAACTACATGATCAAGAAATACCAAATTAAAAAGGTTTTTATTTGATAATAGCTTATTATAAAACTTGATTTATACAAAAAGTATACAGGGTTCAGAAAAGTATACAAAGGACGAAATGAGACGAGACGTTATGAAAGATTACAACACCTATTCTCTGAAAGTTTCTTTGAGATTTTAGAATCCTTCAACTTTTTGTAACTAAAATATGAAAGGTACAATAAAACAAGTAATAATCACCTAACGTGTGACTATCCTAGTACTGGAGATAGCATGTCCCCCCATAAAAAACTTAACATTCATAACATAAAATTCATTAATCTTATCTTACAACTTTTAATAATTTTATCTGAAAAAGGGTTTTCTAGGATCGTCTGGACTAAATGTCCTTCTATTTAACCAATAGTTGTTTTGTTAACGTAAACTTTGGATCGTATGCTTACCAAAGGTTAATCTTCCTATTTTATGTAAGGTAGGGTCAGATAGCTTTATAAAATAAACCATTGAATTTATAATCGTAATTAATTCGTTTCTCCCTGTCAGTTATACTGGTTACCATATGAAGACAAGTTGTTTGGTTTTGTTACTCAGATACTAACAATCAGTTGGACAATAGTGAAATTTTACACTTAAATCCACAACAAAAGCAATATAAAAGCAACACAACTCTGAAAGTTTAGATAGAGTGAGAGTGCGGTAAGCTATATTGGATAAAACCTTGTTTCGGCTCTTTGTGTTTATCCGCGACGGGCATTATCTACTTTAGAACCACTCAACTGGTGAACTGCAAATTGTTATCCTGCATTCTCAACATAGTCTTAATTACTAAAACAATCGCACATATTTTCGGGGAACTAGCACCATGACGCCAAAACTCCAATCATTATGGTTTTACAGCAATTAAAAAAATACTAGAAGCATAAAATGTTTACTTGTGCGTCTCTAGGCAACTTTTTTTGTCAAACATCAGCAATATTCCTTAATGACCTTAGTTGGTTTTATACCAGATACTGACACTTTGAAAACTATTCAACTATATACAGAGTCAAATTGATAAATGAGTTTCGTATTACGCCTTCTCCCCACAACTAGAACTGACCTCACCATATTTATGAGCAGCTAGTAAAATATTAAACGCTAATGATATGCAATTAAAAATAAATGAATGATTACTTCATAGGAACTTCCGGAAATTAAGAATTTACAAAATTTTAAGAATAATAACCATTGTCTCATACAGTTTGGTAGAAACTATTGAAATTTGATTAAACATTCAATCAGACATCATAAAATTTCGAATCGATATTTTTATTAACTAGTTGTAATAAACTTACTAATAAAATGTTTTGTTGTCCTCAAGGGTTGACCTTAAGATTCAATGTAAACTATTTATACCTTATAAACTATATAATCAAACAATTGCACTGCTATTAAATTAAAAATCGTCATTAATATTGCCTTCATGTGTGCTCACAGATAAATTGGTTGGCCCATCTATGTCAGTACTCAATGTCTTTTACCACATTAAATCTAAACTCTAAACAGGCTCACGAGTGATAGGCTTTGCTAAAGTTAATTCACTAACTCGAAAATAATTCTGGAGGAGAAGAAAATTACATCAAATTTACAAAACAATGCTTTAATTTTCATTTAAAAATAGTTTGCCTATGACATACCTGTGAAGCCTTAATTTTACGAATATTTTCTAAAGAGCTTATTATATGAACGATAACATAATTCGTTAGGTTTAATATAAATATCCGCTAAAAGTATTATTGGATTAGGACACACGTCTACATTCCCTACTGCATTATACGCACACTTTGAGACATGGACACGTAACACATGTCAAAGACATTGAAAAAAAAAACTTGCAATGTATACGACTGAAATATACATTTTTAGGTGTCCGTAATACCAGTAATATATGTTTCAAAAACTAATTTTTAACAGTTTTTGCAAACTCTATGTGGTTTAAGATACCTTAGAACACAAGTACATAACTTAAGCATTATAGGGTGAAAATATTCGAAAATTTATGGTTGTTAACAAACTTAAGCATGATGTTACGTTAGACGTAGGGTAAAACCTCTTCCCGTAAATATAACTGTTTGCGGTAAAGTCACAATGGCTTTGTAGTATTTGCCGCTACAAAATACGTCTGAGAATTGTCTTTTCGGTTCACTGCCTACATTGAGCTTACGTGAGAGACTCTCGTCAATGCTAGTCTTTACATTGGCTGTGTTGAAAAATTGTCCTAAATGTCGTATTGTTAAAAGCGTAGTAAATTCGTCAATTCAATTTGCATCTTTAGCAGAGAACAGTAGCAAAGGCATTAACACCGCGTGTCACTCGACTAAAGTTTTGACGTAGTTAGAACTTGGAACTTGTCAACCTTCCATGAGCAGAGTTTGACGGTGTTTGATGTGTCAGGTGAAACTTTATGGTAAATTTATCGAGTAGATTGTGGTGTGAGGTTAGACGATCCGTGTTAATATTTAACCTTGTTGTTGGATGTTGTTACGAGAGCCGTTTCAAACTGAGAACCAGCGAATAAGATATTTGCTTTCTGTAAGAATTTCCTACAACTAGATAGTAGTGTCCCAAACATAAATTACAACTTCCTGGTCAATTGAAACTATAGGTATAGATAAAAAACCCATTAGGATATTTATATTGGTACACAATATTGAAATCTAATGACGGGACCACAACAAATTTTGATAAAATGAATAGATATAAAATTTGCATAGTTTTTAAAGGTATAGATTATAGTCAAAGTGTTCTTAACATTTTTATTTGATAGTAAAGAAAATATAGATATGACTTTAAAATAAACAGAGATAGAGGTACGGTACATTTGTTTTAGACTTCACCAAAAAACTTAATTGTGATAAAATGTAATTTTTTAAAATATCGTTTTAACTTCCTTTCTGATAACACTCTATAATTTTGTTAGAACTAAATTCAGTATTTTTGGAGTACTCTCCATAAAATGGATTTGAACAAATTTTGAATACAAATCAATTTTTACCCGGTTGTAAATTGTTATACTATCGTCGTATAATCTGTAAAATTTTACATGTGAATAATTGATATTTTATAGCTATACATAATAAAGTCAAAGTATATAAAACCTTTAAGAGCACTTGTACCATTGTATGCCGGTAACTGGTCTTTAGATGCGAATAAAGTTTGACTCGTACATTTCATAGTTCCTTGGCTGAATACAACTTTTTTGCAATGTTCTACGGTAAAGAATCCCTTTGTTATCCTTATTTGCTTTTTTCCATCAATATTTTTTTCATGAGTTTAATACTTTTACATTTAATTATTATTAATGCTCAGCAATTCACATTATACTCATCCATAATTATTATTGAACTGGATTTTATGTTTGAAAAAGGCGTTTAACTATCAATCATTCTATGAAATGTTCTATTGAACTGCTGTTAAAAGTTATTATATTTTAAGTTGACCTAAACGAAATTCTCTTTTACTTTATGTTTCACATTTCACATATGACGGAAATATTTATTAATGCAATTTAGTTTAAATGAGTATTCTTAAAAAATAAAATTCAGGATTATAGTGCGTCAATTTTATAAAAAATAGTATTAACTTAAAGTAAATCAGAAATATTTAAGAATTATATAAATTAATTCTAAAAATGCATTTGCCATTTTCTCCTATTATCTTTTTAGCTCTCTCATTGGGAAAATCGCCTTGACTCAAAAATACATTCCTTAAATTGAACAACTTTTCATTACTTAATCGGGTCACCATTATGCACATAAACTCAAATTCCATGAGGTGTTTAAAAGGAAATTTATTAAACTATTAAATACTTGAACTAAACAGGAATTGATTAAAACAATATTTTTACTTGTGTATTAATTTAAATACGATAAATTTCAGTAACTTTTAACCTTCTCAAAATTCTAATATCTAAAACCATATTTTGCTGAAGGAAACATTTTTAATAATAAACCTTAATAATTTTAGCATTGTACATTTCTTCTACCGGTAGGTTGATGATAGTTATTAGCAAGAATGAGGCTGTACTGTGACCGTAACTATTATTTTACTTGAAAACGGTGTAATGAAAATTTTTTTAATGGAGAAACACTCTGATAGCTGAACACTGGAAACGATGTAATCAAACAAGTCTAGATGGTCACTTCTTGTTTCTTTGTTCCAATTCAGCAATCAGACGTCCCAAAAATTATTATTTTATTTGAAAATGCAGCAGTACAGCCTGTTTTGTTTGGTTGGAGTCCTTGAGGTTGCGATGTGTTACGGACGATTTAATTTAGAGACTATGACTATATCGATATGACTCTTATCTCATGTCGGAAACATTACACAGGAAGAGGACTCATTGATCATCAAGTATTTAGGAAAATATGATAGTGGATATGATGGACCAAAACTTGTTTGAATAGTGTTTGATCTGACCTGCTGAGTCTTCTCTATCTTGATTTGATAGGACAAATTTTATGGGAAAATCTTCGAAACTATTTATATTTAGGACTCTGGAAAATCCCAGCTTAGAGTTACTACGCAACTATTGTTTTGATAGATTGTAATTTAATAACAACCCTCATAAATGACAAAAAATAAGGGCGTTTAAGGATTTATAATTGTAATTTATCATACCCAGGCACTACACAATATTTTAAACTGTTTGGTTGCACATTGTTTGTTCTTTGAGAAATTCTTATTAAGGGGAACATAAAAATTAAAAGGAGCTCTGCTTCACTGTTGAGTGCCTTCAAAAATTGAAACCATACAAACACTCAAGTAACAATCATTGAACCAATCAGAAGCCTGAATCTCACTAGGTAGATGGGGAGAGGGTAAGTAACGTTACTTACCTTATACATCTCTTTGTCCTACTTACTGTTCTGACATACAGTATACTCGTACATATCATGAAACTAGATCTTGTTGTGGCACAAGTTTTGGTAGCGCACAATGAATGAGACGGGGAAATAACAGTTAAAAAAGGGTCAAGTAAATAAATGTTTTTTTTTTTTTAGGGGGCGAAGTTAATCCAAATATTTCAGATAAAAAGGTTTTATATTACGCATTATTTACGTACTATTTTTATTTATTCTTTGCATGGAACTAACACCAAGATATCGTTTCAGCTCAGAGAAGGTCAGGAAGCAATTCTACAGCGCTGAGTTAACATCAATACGGGCAATGTTTACTACTTCAGTTAATTAGCTTCTACTTTGTTCTGAAAGCTAGGATTAGTGTTTGTTATTTACTTGGCAACTAATTATGCTGTTGATTATTTAAAATCAGTCGAAAAGACGAACCATGTTTTGTACAGTTCCGTCGGTTATTTAAGATTATAAATTAGTTGAAATGATCAAATTATACTTGTCCAATACAATGATATAATTGGAACCTACTTGCCACTGGAGCCATATAAAGTGAGAATTTACAGGCGCATACTTGAACAGTTATAGTCACATTTCCTTTCTCGAGATGAGTGTTACATGAATAGTGGTAGTCTAGATTTGTCTAGAAAAGTGCAATTACGAGTAATTATTATATATATATATATATATATATATATATATAATAATTACTCGTAATTGCACTTTTCTAGACAAATCTAGACTACCACTATTCATGTAACATATATGTAATATATATATATATATATTATATATATATATATATATATATACGAGTATTATTGCCATAATTAAATAACGTTTTAATTTATTTAATATACACTATATATATAGCAATTATTTTATGCTTGACTAAAATTTCCATACCACTTTGTTGGATGAAAATACATGTTACGTGTCGCTGTCATATCTAAATAACAACTGGAGATGAATAATTAGTTTAGAAGGTTAGTTATTTTGTACTATAACTATATTAGAGTGCATGGTATGACGACTCCACAGGTTAGAACTTAGATATAATAGCTTTTGACTTATATTTCAACCCTTCATTTTTGTACCTTTTTGATACCATCCCACGTCGACCTCGGCTAAAAATTAACACAACTGACGATTATATCTTACAAATTCTACAAAATGATTACAATATTCTTTCACCTACATTTAGAGAAAACACAGGATTGGTGCTTATACAGTGTCAATTAGCTCTAAGTTCTTATAATATTCAAATAAATTGTCAGCTGACACTAAATTGATATAAAATACTAACGACTCCCATTTGATAAAGTAGTTTAGCTTTGAGATAGACCACATGTACTGAGTAGCACTTACATCAAAGAGGATACGTTATTACCATTAGAGAGAGGCTAGAGTATCTCTTACATCTAGTCTAATTAGTGTGAGGAGTGAGCTCTGGAGACACGTCACAAGTGATAATCACGTGATTGTGAGGTCTAACCTCTGTCACCTGTCTCGCTCAGACAAGGTGTCTGGATCTTCAGCTAGGTAAATGTTAGTTTGTTAATCTTGTGGCTTCACCACATTAATTTGATCCAATATTGTTGTCATTGTTGTTAAAATCAACGAAAAAGAACTTTTGAGGTAAAATTATAGACTAGCATAGACAATCAAAAATGTTGACCATTTACTGTTTTTAACTGGGTATTTCAGCTTCACTCTCAATATTTTCCATTTTATTGATGTATTTACACACTACTCACCAAAAGATTTGTCATAAAAATTTAGATTTTCTAGAATTATTCATACATACTTACTGCTTGGTTTAATTTTTTAAACATAGCCTTACGTTTTTTTAAGCAGAGGAGGTGAACAAGGAGCAAGACTGCACAAACGTTTGGCCTTGAAACCAAGCGAACAAGTGTGGGACTCTCCGACTTATGCATTCCCGAAGGCATGCCCACCAAAAAAGACATACCCTCCTCTTCTTGGAATAGCTTGCATATGGTGTTCCCCATACTTCGGGCTAGGCCTTTATTTGAACCTTATTCAAGCTCTCATTTAGTTTCCTTTTTCCTAGATTAGGTACTCACGATCTAGAGTCACCTTATTCGCACGTGTTCGGCCACCATAATCTAGCATTCCTGTCCTCGTAGCATAACTCCAATGATAGTCTGCGGTTGAAGATCTTCTTCCTGCAGCTGCGTCGTCAGCTCCCTTCTTTCTTCTGTCCATAAGAGTGTATGTATCGCATCATAGCCTTACCTTTCTACTTATACAATACTTTATCACAATATTTTTTTAATATCATGTATAAAAAAAGATCTAGGTTATTATCAATCTGTAAAATAATAAAACAAACACTTTTCTACTTTTCAAAATTATAGTATATCAACTGTGTATTGCTCTACAGAACAGGCTTCTGAAATACCCTTTAACTTTTAAATGTTCATGTATTTCCATTGAAGAAGGTATCTTAATAAAATATCAGTAATTCTGTAATGGTATCACAATAATATTAATACATCGTTTATTACATCAATCTCAACCAATAAAAGAATTTTACATCCACCTCTTAGATGCTTCATCTACATTTGGTTAAAAAAAAAACTTTTAGAGACGATTTCATCGTCAAATAATACTGAGCTGAATTTGGGGAACCTCATGTACAGGGAAATATGTTTTAATACGCTGAATTACCCAGGTACATTAAAGATTCATATTTGCTTTATGTTATAAGTTACAAAACATCTGACCTTACGAAGAAATTGATCTATGTTAACATTTAATACTCTCCACAGACCGTTTGCTTCTTTAAGGATAAATATATCCTTACATTAATCTACCTTAAAAAAATAAATGTGATGGATATTTTATTTTACAAGGCGAAGTTAAGGCTAACACTTAACCAGGAAACTACAGACTTAAAGGTGACTTCCGAAGCATCACCAATGGCCGGTGAGACGGGCTGCTTGCAAGGACAGTATTTATCTCGCAATAACTGCCATACCCACTGGACTGCACCATTGACTTTATAAATTTTTGATGTTATCATTATCGTTAATAATTCTTACATCGTTCCGAGACTGTTGAGGTGATTTATCACTCTTACGATGTTGTTTTACTTTACTACACGTTAAAGTCATTATTTTATCACACAAAATATTATATCTATTGGGGTTGTAAAGTTATTATATAGATTATTCCAATACGAACTTATATTTTATTCATACTCGTATATTATACGACGTATTCAATTCTAAATAAAAATTTTAGATCCAAATATACGATTGCTTGTATAACAACTCTATACGTACTTCCATCCTAGCTTGATTCAACTAACACAACATTGTAAAGTATATTTTACACAGTATATTTTAAAGCTTATTCTGATTCACTTCCAAAATCAAGCCTGATATGGTTGTTCCCTTTGTTATCAATATTCAAACCGTTAACAAACCGCCACACTGTGTACCGCAGTAGCCAAGGCAACGGTGGCGTCACAGCCTACTTATTCATTACTCAGGCTTGCCTGACTTTACATTTGCTTCGTCCTGCGTATCTCTCTTATTGTTTTCCTATCAGTATTCCGTTAGCTACTTATCTGACTGCTTCGCACCATTTTCGGACATATTAGGACTTATGTCTCATTAATTTCAAAAGTTACATTGAGGTTATTTTTAAAGACTTTTTAAATATATATATATATATATATATATAATATATATATATATATATATTATATATATATATAATTTCAATAAACATTGAATCGCAAAAAGTACTTGCTCCGCCGGATATATATATATATATATATTTTTTTTACTGTTTTAAAACAGTTTTTAAAATCAAAACGTTCAATGTTTTATTGAATGATGTACTTTTACATCTATTACTAATGGTAAGTGATCGTAATACCGATGTACACCATTTCCACACTATTTACTGCGGTTCTTACATATGGAATATTTAAAGTCATAATATCAGATATCGTAGTAATCTAAAATTAAAATTGGTCCATTTTAATTTAAAATTATTAAGTTGTTAGTTTTATTAAGTTCGAATACGATTTCTTCTCTTCCAGTCTTCCTCTCTTCCATTGATTGGTACCTAGTGAAACTTATGAGCTAACAAATACCATGGATTATGGCATAGTCATTTAAGCACACAGCAACAACAGTTTCGCTCTCTTAATGTAGTGGTGCGACATACTGTCCTTTAGCTTTAAACACTAAATCATAAACCAAGAGATTCACATTTGTTCTCTGAAAATATTTTAAACTAGCAATTACCTAGGGCTTCACATGAAATTTTGTAAGCCTTGTACGTGCTAGACATAATGTCATTTAAATCTTTAGGCGAGTTTACTGATTTAAGGAGGAAATATATTAAGGATGAATTTAGAATTTTACTGTATGTAGATTACAATTAAAGATACAAAAACTTTTTTCTTCAACGTAATGACAATAACGATAGCAAATCAATACCCGAATTTAGAATACCGAACCTAATAAATTTGTTACTGAGAGAACTGCAACACTTTCAGAACAAAAATCAGATAGAAAAATGGTTCAAAAACTTTTTTATTTCTCTATAGATAGAGGACGAGTTTTTTCAGTTTAATAACACAATTTATTTTTAAATAGTAAAAAGAAAGATTCATATCATTCAGCAATCCATAAAATCAGACTAAAGCACTCAAAAAGCTTTAGTCAACGTTCACAAAATAGTACCTCAATCCACCACCCACTCTGAGAAACTGAGCCACTTCTCTTTTCCTGTTCATTTCACAATAAAAATATTTAAGAAGAAACAATATGCAAGACATAATATTTTCCGATTTAGGTTTATGACCTATCACATTAACTTTCCCATTCTTTGGGACATATCATTACACTTAAATAATCCAGCACTGATAACCCCATAGGCAACTTTCTCTTCCAAAATACAGGCAGGCAAAAGTCACTTACAATGGTTTAGAGAACGGATCTCCACTCTATTATGTATAAAACGTTCAATTATGTTATCTGCGACTCCAATGTTTCTTCATAAAAAAATTCTGTGTATTTTATTGTAAGAAGTACTATGTTTGATATCTATAAATTATTTTAACTTGTTTATTATTATAAGAACTATTTATTGCTGGATTAATGTAGATGTATTTATGTAAAACAATATGCATGTAAAGTATATTTAATATACTCAAAAAACGTTTTTAATCAAATTTTCTCCCTTGATTAGCAATGCTAGAGGGTTAGATTAGTTATACATATACTGCAACAATGTAGTCACTGCTTTTCTGAAAATAAATGAATTTTGAGTTCGTATGAGCATTTCTGATTCGAGTTTATTACATTTACGACTCGAACTTCGAGTATGATATTGCCACTTTCAAGAAGTTATGTCGAAAAGTATAAAAGTGTATATTTATGTCCATTATAATTTATTCCGTTCTTAGTATTTTTTGTGTGTGACATAGTTGATTTTGAATTGTTCCCCAGTCTATGATATATATGAGTAAATACCATCATACGAAATTTTTCAATGAACTATAAAACAAAAAACTTGGTATTTTTTAGAATTGACCTATCTATAGAACAGCTATATGTAACTAAACGTATAAATTCGTATATTCAAAAGAATAGCAAAGGATGATTAGATTGACCAAGAAGCATGTCATTAAACTAAATTAATAGTATTGTTAACAATCTTTGTGCATCTTCTCATACTAGTATCTTCAAAAAGTTATGTTATATTTTACAAATTTTAGATTATGTATGAGTCACGGTAGGTACAACATACGTGTATTGCGGACAGGTTTTACAAAATTTCTCCGAAATCCTTGAAAATCGTGCTTTCTTTATCGGTCAGTACAGTACACAGACCATGCGCTGTAATGACCTGTGTCTTACATGAACTTAACATGATAGCGGATGTTAGAAGAGTATGTTTATAAACATTTGCCACACCCGAGGAGTGACACAACTTATATTATATACTTATATTCTCAGAAATTAAGATATTTACAAATGTTTCCTGCCACGACGGAGCTATTGAACGTATTTGGAAGGAAACACGAAGTTTCTCAAGGATCTACCTTAGGATTAGAACTTTCTATACCCTCCAGGTAGTTCAATTTCTCACCTTGTAACTCATATTTGTTCGGAATCCTTAAATTAAGGGAATTTGGCATTGGAAACAAAGACTACAGAATGTCCGGCTACCAACATAGTAAGATGTAACTAAATCACACCTATACAATACTCAATTTGGCAGTACCCCAGACTTCGAACAGTACACATTCGTATTGTATACACATTTTGAGTCTGAATGTATAACAGAATTTGGAATGAGGGAAATAAAAGGAAACACTTTTGGAATGATTTCTGAGGGGAAAAAACGTTTCACCGAGACCGCCGTGTTAAAAATGAGTTCATCCAACCGTGAGATTGATGACTTAACTATAGGACATTTGTCTCCTTGCTCTTACATCACTTTGACCTAGTCTCTTTTTACTTCTCGCCCTGAAACTAATGGTTTACTCAGAAAATGTTGTAAACCTGGTATTAGTCAAAGAGTTGACAGAATGTAAACAGTGGGGTGAGACAGAGTAACTGATATTATCCTTTACATTCTGATATACGCTTTGAGATCCTGACATTCTCCAATTGTCATAAAACATCAAGGAACAGCAATAATCAATTACTTGGTTACGTTTTTATGAATAGTGTAATGTTTATAATGTTGGACTAGATACTTTTAAAAACTAATTAAACCATTACTTTTAAAATTTAACAGCTATTAACAATTTTATAGAAATGTTATAATCAAATAATTTTGTAAAATTGGTACTGAATATTTTATGTATGATGAATAATATTTAGTTGTTCCAAATATAACTTTTGAAGGGTTTTATATCCGTGAGATTATTACTCTCATTTTCGAAATTTTTAAACCAATTAATCAATTTATAAAAAGCGTATCAGTAAAGGACTTTACAAGATCATTAATTACAACATTTCTTATATGCCATTCAGAATTCTTGTTTCACTATGTTACATTTGAAGTGACATAATATGTACTTGAAAGTATTATTTAATGAAAATTCTGGACCGTGAATATTTCCAAGTTTAAAAGTGTAATCATAACAACTTCCTTTTTACCCAAATTAACTTCCAATTTAAAGTGTAGAAAATTTCTCAAGAGAGCCACTTTTGTTACTCAGGTTAAAATTTCAGTGATACCAGTAGTTACAATTCTCAACAAATGTAATAAAAAGCGACACAACTCTAAAAGTTTAGATAGAGTGAGCGTGTGGAACACGAGAGAAAACCTTGTTTCGCTTCTATGTGTTTGCCCGCGCCGGACATTCTCTACTTTAGAACCACACTGCTGCAAATTTCCTATATTATTATTCATCCTACTTACTAAAACAGTCCAATATATTTTTGGATAACTAACACTACGTCACTAAACCTCGTATCTTGTCCATTACATGGTTGTTTTAAAACAGCCTATGTTGATTTGTACAGGTCTAGTTGAACTCTAAAAAATGCTTCAAACCGGACTTCAAAAGTTTGATCCAGTCGGAAGAAATCGCTGTTTAAAGTTTTAAAATTGTTTAATACGTACATAAGAGGTAAATAATACTGTACCTGTTACACATATATGTTCCAATATGAGATAGTTCTTGTTCTACAAGCTAGTCTTGTATAAGACTACTAGTATAAGCTGACTTCAATACATATTTTTTTCAACAAGACGGATCACCGCTACACTATTGTGTTCAAGTGTGGCTATATATATATATATATATATATATATATATATATATATATATATATATATATATCATAATTTATTACCAATTTAATCATAAATATATTCATAATTAATTTTTTAAATTAAATATTAATGTATTAACATAGTAAAATATTTTAGCTTAAAATTTGTTAAAACAAATCTTCTTTAGACTTGCAACTCTTTTGCAACTCCTATGACTAGTTGTTCACCTTGAAAAAAATTTACTTTGTCTGCTGAATTAAAGATCTGTAAAGCACGTTTAAACTTTTGAGATACGTTTGAGGGCTTGTCATTGGAACTTTATAGCACATTGGGAAATCGAAAAACAATAACATTTTTCTTCCAGTAGTTTCAGCCTCATTTCAAGCTTTATGGATATTTGATCTTCATAAAATGACAAATTGATGTCAACTCCATCTTATTGCAGTGGTCAAACGTTATGTTTATACGATTCTGTATGACGTAAGTTTAGTTGGCATATATTATAAAACACTCTAGACATAGTGCCTGCTCAATGCGTATATGTTACTGTACTCGTATGTCTGTACGAATTGAATATGTCAAACAACTTTCAGGACTTGCAGAACAAACATAACTTATAGTATACTAACATGTGATATACTAATATGTGGTACGATATGGACTTGTGTATGTATCAAGGAAACATTGCATTTGTAATACTTTTATCAAATCAAAATATGCAAAATGTAATTCAGAAATTAGTTGAAATAGCTTTGGTTATAAATGCGATGAGACATAATTTGTACAAGTGATTAATACTAGGTCTACCGCTACTTTAAATATCTTAACTTTACCGACTAAATTGCAAACTACTCAAAGAGTATATACTTACGCATTATTTACAGTTCTCTTTAAACCTCTTAGAACTTAGATTTTAATTATCATAGAGTACCATAAGTTATTATTAATCTTCATCGATTACAGAATACCAATATTAATAAATACGTAATACAACATATTTAGGACATCACTATAAAAACCTTCCCGAGACACAAGTGAAATGGTTAAGTAAAATGTTAGAATGATACTATGGTCCGGCGTGTGTTGAAAGGTCTGGCCAAACAATATCTCAAGGGGTGAAAACACAAAGGGAGGGTGGACACAGGCTTTTGTCCCATACGTTCCGAGTCATTCAACTCTCGCAAAGCTGGGCAGTCATTTGAAGTTTCCATTGCATTAGAGGCCAACCTGTCCTCCCAAATATCTGTAATCAAATCACATACTATCTTTATGGAAGTATTAAGTAAAATACCTGCATATATCAATTGTATTTATAACCTAGCAGGTAAGATGATGAAATGAATAAAGAGTATAGTTCTCATGTAAACTAAAGAATATTTCAAGATTTGCTCCAAATATATATGATATATATATATATATATATATATATATATATATATATATATATTTTCCAATCTACAACAGAAAAAGGTAGACAAAGAGACTTGTAAAAATGTGCTTACAATACCTTGGAAATGCTTCATGAATCAGAAAATTTAATCTATTTATTGCCGCAGAGATTTTCTTAGCTGCTATTAAAATGGAATAGTTCTCAATCTAAAATGGTTACGCACAAAATTATGCGTGTATTTTAATTCGTAGTAACTGAGTAGTATAGCCAAGATACTCTATTGTCTCGGTTTCTATGGCATCGTAGTGTACTCAGTTGTGATCCTGATGAGACAATGATATCTATCTACACTGGATGGCTGAGTATACCAGACCGCCACATTACCACACCGAGGTACTCAGACATAGTCTATGTGTCTCTGAGGACCACGCTTGTAATTTCTTTATTTATAGGATGTATTGGTTATATATTGATTGTCTATATTAAATTCACGTAGATTGAAATGGAATAAAATAAACACACACACACACACACACACACACACACACACACACACACACACACACACACGCACGCGCGCGCGCGCGCACGCGCGCGCGCACACACACACACACGCACGCACACACACAATATTTTATTAATCAAATTTAATCATTCAGTATGGTTTATTTCGAATTATTGTCTATACGTCATATTACGAAATATGAGGCATCACTTTACAATAATACTCCAGCGGAACATGTTTCCACCAAGGTTAATAATAATTATGGAATTTTTATTTACTGATACCCGTTTCAAGAGATCTTATCAAGTATAGGCTAAACATAAAACTCCATGTCAAAAATGAAGCGACTAATGGCCATGACTAGGGAATGTTTTCTGTAATAAAGCGGAGCTCGTGTATTAAAAGCATGTAAGGCACAAAATAACATAATTTTCAAAACCTAACAAAGGTCAAATAGTGAGTGGTGGGCAAAAGAAGCCGAAGTAGCCTAAAAGTCTGATAACGATTCAATAGGAATTAGCACCTGTTATGTAGTTTCTATAGTACCGAAAGTTACAAAGTATTAATACACACTAATATATGTGACAATCTGGTATATGTAATAGATATCGTGCTGTAGCTTAGAACGTTATTATTTAAGGCATTCACGGTTTATGTCATAGTTTCATTTTTACTTTTTAACTCATCCATACTTTATTATTACTTTTAGAAAATTTCCCTCTTAAAATAAGTTGGTTAAAATAGTTAACTTATTGTTAACTAGTTAACAATCATCAGATTGTTAGCAATAATTAAGAATAACATAGTTTATTTTGCCAATGTGAAACCGATCGAGCGGTTAAAGCGTTCATTCCGATAAGTGGTGTTCCGACAGAGAGATAATCAGTGAAGTGATCGTAAAGTGGTGTTGAGGATCTGAGGCATGCAGCTAAACCAACTCCAGCTTTCAACTGAGAGAGTGTGCAGTCTACCTCAAAGCAAAATATTTGCTTTACACTGTATTACTCAATTACTTGTCGTTTTATTTTGGGGGTTCCTGCACATCCCTTGTACCTTTTGTTGATATCACCGACCTAGGGTGTTGAGATCTTGTTCAGTAATACATACAAGAACATAATTTATCTGTGTTCATAGAATCGCATAAATACGAGAAGCACATCAATCAACTCATTCTACAACTACTAGTATTTAGTAAGTAAGATTACAAATATTTTGAGCGCATTTGATATAGCCAAGAGTTCAAAAGTTGGATTTATGTAAAACAATTTCATATAATTAAAAATGATAAATTGTTTATACCCTGTTTTCACCTATGGCCATGTCAACCTACGGTTCACACCATAGGAATGTCACTATGGTCATGTTCTGTTTCATCTTTTATTTATTATTTTATTTTTATCTGTTTCTTCTTTTTCATTCTCCGCACGTTAATATCCACGCATGTTACCGTAGCCTTTGGATACGGGAAGAATAAGTTTGGGTTATATTTCTGCGTTATTTTCAATATAAACTTAAGGCAGAGATCGAAGTTCAATACTTCCTGTAGTCTATTCAAGATATCCATTAATAGAAAAGAAACTAAAATGTCATCAGTTTCAAACAATGCAAAGCTCTCTCTTTACTCTTTTGGGGGTTTTAGTAAAACTAGTTATATTGTGTGAACGGGGTCTTAGTCAAGCTTTTATCTAGATAAATCAGATATCGCCACTTTAAATAAAGAACTATCCACTTCTTTAGAATTTTCGAAGGTCTTGGCCAACCTTTTATCTACAAATAAATGAGATTTCACAGCTTGAAATAAAAAATATTTAACCGAGTTAGATTAGGAAAATCCCTAAGGAAGTATAATGAAAAACATTATATTGTTTTATAAATAACATCGCAATATCAAATACATTTTAAATCAATCAACACTTAAAATAATGTTACAATACGTCATGGGATCATAAATTGTGAATTTCTTTTAGGTAATCTTTTAAAATGTACATGAATTTTACATTTCCAGGCTCTATCAATTAAATAAATTTATACTTTATATAGTAGTATGAGCGGTTTTAATATCAAATAATTTTATTGTTGTACACAATGATATTTTGATGATGCGCTAAAAGCAAGATTATCCCAATTATTCTCTCTAAGATCAAAATAAATTAAATGCTCTAGATCAATACCTCAGATACTAGATAAATTGTAGTTCAGTATGTAACAAGATTATGATGATTAATATAAGATTTCATGTCTGCCTGTTACGTACTAAAAAAGGTAACCACTTAAATCTTAAATGCTATACTGGAGTACGTTATGATATCCTTGTTTTCTAGTTTGGAAAATACTTTATTAGTTGCCAATGTAGAAATGGATAACATAAGTTTTTAAGCTTACTTATTTATTTTGATGTTCTTCCATAAGAAGTTCTGTTCCTTCGTTTTCATTATGAGGCTTTGAGTTGTTAACACTATAGAATCAAATATTAAGACACGTCATAAGGGTGAAAGTACATAAATTAAGTCTAGTCAGAAAAAAATGTCTAGTAAGAAAGTTGGTAATTAAAATGGATTTGTCTTTGATTACTCCAAATATTTTAACATAAGTGATAATAATTTTTAATGTGCCCTAGAGAACAGGTAACGTCAGTATAAACACAACACTCTCTAACAATAGGCCGTATTGTGTATTGTGAGGCGCTGATTCGCTATTGTCGAGCTCCACACACCGAGCACAGCCTGACAATACACTGATATACATATACAATACATTGCATACAGGATAGTAGTAGTAATTACTCATAGCCATTTTTATCCTTGGTAATATAATAATTTAACATCAATATTAATTAATAACAAAAGTCCAAGATATTCCACAATTAAAAATGTAATATTTGTTAAAATGAACAATGAAGGACTCCTGAATATGTAGGCCTAGGGTAGATTAAAACTGAGCGCAGCTTTGTCCCAATAAAAATTGATTTAAATAAAATTAATAATTACAATACATCAAATTATTCACAGATTAAACTAGTTACAAAATGTAACTTTAATCTTTACCACTGTATATTATTTTAGTTTACTTTTTTATGATTAAACTTGTAATGCAGTATTAGACACCTGAAGAAGGGGAAGGATTAAAAATGCATGTAAGGAAATATCATTATTATTTAATTTTATTCTGTATTATTCCCGTAAAAATTTGCAGATATAAACACGTACCAGTTTTAAGATGGACAGGAATACTTGTTTTATACTATTTAGTGTATACTATATAACACTATCTTTGTTGGAACCTTCTGGATTTTTATATGCGGTACTCCGCAGTATCACAGTGACGTCATAGCCTACTGCCCTTTAATATGGAATACCAAGCATTCCTCAGATAAATGTTTGCCATTGCAAGATATTCCTATCTATCTCCAGAACTACTTCGATGTGTGGAGTGTTCCTCTGTAAATAGGGTGCAATCTGTGATCAGCTAAGATTTGTATTAAACAAACTTTTAGTTTTGAGATACTTTTTTTGACACTAACAAAAGTTGAATATGTATTGTATGCGTTTAAATTACTATTTGGGGGTTATTATGTTGTAAAAAGGCTGACAGAAAATCGGCTACAGCATAAAATCTACTAAGACCGGCGTAGCCCGAATTGCAATGGCCATAAATATTCACTTTTTTTGGTAAATACTATTGTATACCTTTGTACAAAAACATAATATTTCTTGGCAATATACAAATATTTTTACATTGCCCTCAACATCTATATATTTTTAAGTTGTGGTACAGCCTTTAAATTGTTGTTTTATATTGACCTTTTTCGGATAATAAAGTGGGTATCTAGGAGTGTGTAGTTAATTTTTTTCATGGATATCCAAATTTGTTTACTTAATATCGTAATGGATACCACCATTATTTTTTGTTTTGATAAAACTGACGTCTGATATCGAATGCCCATTAGCCAAATTTTAATTGTTAATCCTATAAGATCAACTATACAGTATGCGCAGATATCTGTTATCGTTAAAATGAAGTTAAATTCTTACAATGTCCAATTTGTCATTTAAAAATACAAAGGCAGACATTATGATCAAACAAAAAGTTGCAAACGTCCTCGTAAAGGCTAAAACTATGTAAAGAAATTCACTGAGCTTGGGAGTAGAAAACAATTCTGAAATGTAATGTCTCCTGTGGGAAAACTAGCAGCATTTCCATTATTGGATAAGAAAGAGTTGGTTTATAGTGGAATGTCACAGCAAAGGCAATGTTACTTTTCCTTTGACACAAAGTTCTTTGTTGCTCAGACGATGTTATATTTCTTAGGAGTTTTAATAATTCTCTCAAATTAGTAGGCCACGTATAAACGTAACTAAAGTGAAATTAATTATGTATGACTAAAGTATGAATATTGCTCGAGCATTCTTTTATTACAATTTGGATGTCTTCTATTTTTAATGTAACATTTTAAAAACTATATGATAAATCACATCTCAGGAGTCCTATAACACATATCAAGTGGATTATATAATATAAACATTATACTCCTTGTTATATGATAGGGTTAAGTAATTTAAAATGAATATGGAAATAATTAAAAAAACCACATCAATGTTCTCATTATTTAGGGCAACAATGCTTAATTTATACTTATAAAATGAAACTGACAACAAGATGTACGAATTGATTAATAATTTTAAGGTCCTTCTCTATCTTCTTTAAATTTATACGATTTAAGGTGTTTCGTGTCCAGGTAGGTTATCGAGAGCATAACCTTTCACCTTTCTAGGAGAGCTGGATGTTTAATAACAAAAATATTGTATTGATTTCTTGGGGTTTCAATCTCTTTGGCTGGCTTATCAGCAAAATAATATTTTATTTATCAACTGAAACTATAAAACTCGTGCGTGTCAAATTTCATCGTTGCGGCACATTGGGGAGTTAAAAAACAAAATAAGTGTTTCTGGAGTTTTATCATATTTCGAACGCCTGTGGATATTTTATAAGTATTAAGTATTATATAAGTCATGAGGCACGCGTTTGTCAAATTTCATCTCTCTAGGACATTAGGACATTTTAAAAACAAATATGTAGTTCTTATAAGAGTTGCAACCCCATTTCAACAGCCCTAATGGGTGGTTAATCTTCATGAAAATAATTATTTAAGTGTGCTTAAAATTTCATGTTTCTAGCACATCGAAATAGTTGAGAAATGAAATATTGTTGTTTTAGAGCTTGCAATCTAATTTTAAACCCGTATGGATTAAACACTACGTTGAACAGCCAGAAAGCAGCTGTACGAGTTATCAAAACAAACCAAGCCAGCTTACAAAAACACGCTGGTGTGAAATTATTTGCTTTTGGTATAAGAGGCAATATCATAGTTATTTTCAATAAAAGTACACTCATAGCACTAAAAACGAGAACAGAATTTTACTTCCACGGCTGATTTCACACATGATTCTAATTAATCTAAATTAATATATGGTCAGAATGCCGAATAATTTTGATATGTTTTTAATGCTCGATTAATCTTTCGTATATATTATACACATATGACGAAATAGACTAATAGCACAGTTTAATATTTATAATGATTGACAGAAGAGTAGTAGATTTTCGAGCTACGAACTCGGATCCCTTAATTAGCGGCTGAAACTGTCTTATTTGGCTTTCTTGAGGAACCTTGAATCTTACCCCGTAAGCCAGCTTTAAACACTTTTAGGCCATTAATTTTGGTTGTAAAATCATAGTATATCCGTTTTAAGATAAAATATAGTATACAAACTATAAAATATAACAAAACCTGTTATTTTTATTAACAAGTAATAAAAACTAAGATCAAATACATACAAAATCACACGTTTTAAACATTTATTTAAATTTTGAGAGTGTTAAAGGCGTAATAAATGCAAATAAAAGTTGATAAACAAAAATTAGTTATTTTTCAAATATAATTATTGGCGATGGATAGTTTCATAGCAAGGCGTAACACTACGGTACTCACGTATCAAACCAGGACAATGTTGGAGACCCAGCAACCAGGCACAATATGCGCAAATACTAATATCACCTTATCTTTAGTAGTGTTTATGTCCGGAGGGATAGCGGAGCTTCTAAGCTCTCATGTGGAATTTATTTATCTTCTTCTAACTTAAGTAGTCACAGATAAACTGATATTTATTTTTGCGTGACACAACTTTAAACCCTTTCGTTTTAAACATCGACATTTATGTGTTCAATACCATTTTATTTGTTTTATTTAATCTATTTCTTACATTTCTAGGGCTTTAAAACTGATGTAAAGATCAGATGAGGTTTCTAAAAACGTTATGTATAATCTTATGTAACAATTAACGATGGCAAATTACTTTAATACTATTATCCTTTTCAAACAATTCTCTCACAGACGAGACTAGATCTCTCTGGTACAAAAATGAAAAACTTTGTATGATACTTAGATCTCCTAAAAAATGATCGTATGGTCCTTCAGCCACAGCTGACTAGAGCCGGAACGAGATGCTGAGATTTCTCCCTATGACCAGGATGGTAATTTTGGTAAAGAGTTTCCTTCCGATCATGACTGGTCCCTGATGACCAGATGATATGACAATGGAATTGCTCTCAAAGACTATTATTGAGTGCACTGATGTTGGAAGGAATCTTGCCGCCAAAGTAATGAACATAACGGGACACTTATTTCAGACACTTTATTCGGAATATTGGGGATAAAGCTACGTTTCTGTAGATAAGAATTTTACCTGTAACAGTATTACATTTGTAATAATTATGTATTTGTAATTTTTCTAGACCAATCTCCAAACCGGACATTAGTACGCCCTAATGATTTAACTTTATAATATTTTGACTTTATAAACTTCATTTAAATAATAGAGTAAGCTAACCTCATTCTAGTTTCTCCAGTAAAGTACTTTTAAAATTTAAAGTACGGCCTACGCGTTTCAGCAGCGCTTAAAATTGTTTTATATCGAGCTCATATGTTTTATTTAGCTGCTTATATTTTTATAGATCACTAAATGTATTAAATTATGTTTTTAGATAAGTTTACAAAACTTTTCACATGTAAAAACATTTTAATAGCCCAATTATGTATATATATATATATATATATATATATATACATATATATATACACTATACACAATAAAAGTCAATGTTTGTATTTCCACCCATTGGTTATGACTTAAGAAGGAGAATTTGGAAGTAGAGAATTACAATAATACCTGAGTGAAATAAAACGTTTTACCACAACCTAGCGCACCCTGCTGTGAGATTGATGAATTAACTATGGGACATTTGTCTACTGACTGTTCCACCACGCCGATCCAACCGATTCTATATTTCAGAACTCAAACATTTTTTTGCAGTAAATTAACCCATAATCATAACTATTATTCGACTATCAATTAAATATGAACAAGCTCAAACTACATGATCAAGAGACAACAAGTTTATAGCGGTTGTTATTTGATGTAGTTTGTTATAAAATTTGATTTATACAAAAAGTATACAGAGGTCAGTAAAAAGGACGAAATGAGACGTTATGATAGATTACAACCACTATTCTTTCTATTCTCTGACAGTTTCTTTGAGATCTTGGAATCCTTCAACTTTTTATAACTAAAATATGAAATATTTTACTACAAATAAAATAAAATAAGTAATAATCGCCTAACGTGTGACTATCCTTACACTGGAGATAGTATGACCCATCACAACAAACTTAATTTATTTTTCTTATCTTACAACTAAAAACTTTTTAGTAATTTTATCTGTAATAGTTTTTTTAGGATAGCCCTTGACAAAATTTCCCCCTTCTATTCAACCAATAGTTGTTTTGCTAACGTAAACTTTGCGTCACATGCTTACCAAAGAATAATCTTTCTATTTTATGTAAGGTAGGGTCAGATAGCTTTCTAAAATAGACCATTGAATTTGTAATCGTAGTTAATTTCTTACTCCCTCTTAGTCATACAGGTTACCTATCGTATATAGACAAGAAAAACATTGTCGAATATTGTAAAAGGGTTGGTTGTGTTACTCAGATCCTAGGGTCAGTTGCACAATAGTAAAATTTTACACTTCAATTCACAACAGAAGTAATATAAAAGCAACACAACTCTGAAAGTTTAGATAGAGTGAGAGTGCGGTAAGCTATATTGGATAAAACCTTGTTTCGGCTCTTTGTGTTTACCCGCACCGGGCATTGTCTACTTTAGAACCACTCAACTGGCGAACTGCAAATTGTTCTACCGCATTACTCAACATAATATTTACTGAAATAATTATATACGTATATGTTTGGGTCTTACCCATTCCAAACCTCGTGTCTTGCTGTCAGTATAGTTGTTTAAATATATTATTTAATTTTCTTTTTTGTTATATTTATTTCCAGTTAAAATTCTGACGAAAGCTGCAATGTTTATTTGTTGTAAATCCATAGTTTAGTATATTTTAGAATTCTTCAATAACGATTTAAAATTGATATCTTATATTTCTCTAAACGTCTTAGTAAATTTAGATACATCGCTATTATATTGTAACAATAAAAAATATTTTTCAAATTTTTTAATTCCAGATCAATCCTTATATTCTTCCAATTAAAAACCGTAATATATATATATATATATATATATATATATATATATATATATATATATATATATATATATATATATATATATATATGTAAAACCCGTGGACAGCACAATCATGTGTAATTAATTTGAATTACTATTTTAAATTTGTTTACATTTATTTAGTTTGCGAGGAGGGATTTAATTTCATGAACGAGGATTGAATGGAATAATGCTAAGGAAGAATTTTCGGTCCTAAACATTTTGGGGTGGCATCTCAATAGGAGTATGTGGAGTATACTTCATGGAGCAGAGCGATAGTATGGAATACATGGATTGCGATTTCTTTAAATCTTAGACATTTTGAGGTATTTGGTAGTATTCGACGTGTAGATCCCCTAGACACTCTGTTTAACATCAGTACGGATTAAGTCAAATTTCAATGCCTTAAACTAATAATTGGCACGTTCTGCCCCAAATAACATATATAGAGTCATTACATTTTAGGTTGTAGTCCATGAATATCTTCATTTGAATTCTTTATTGCCGGAAAGGGTACACATCATTAACCACAAAACAACGCAATTGAAAAAAATCAAAATGTGCTGATTTAGAAACCTTGTTTGTATATGTATATATACTTTTTGCGATTCAATGTTTATTGAAATTAAATAAGGCTATTGCCATTTTACAATTTAATGTAAATAAAAGTCATTTGACAGGTATTTGGTCTTCCGATCATATGTTAGTTTGCTTATTTAAATGCATATGTGACAGATACGGTGAAATACAAAATAATTGAATAGGAAAAAGTAAGCGCTCTGTGGTGTAATGGTAGCACATTCACCCGGCAAGTGAGAGATCCGGGTGTGTCGAGTCCCGGTGTGAGCAAGTACTTTTTGTGATTCAATGTGTGTGTGTGTGTGGTGTGAATATATATAATATATATATATATATATATATATATATATATATATATATATATATATATATATATATATAGTATTATGTATATATAATAAATTTGCTTGTGAAATCATCAAAAATCCAATACTTCCAGAAGTAATAATGTGTACCCAGCAATTTTGGAAATTTAAAAAATATTAATCTGTACTTGATTTTAAGTTTATTACTTGTTAATATTCGTGTTCAGTTAATAAAAGTAAATATGATTAGCATATCTGTTTCCTATCTACATGTTGCAGAAACTTAGGTTTTACTTTAATATTTTAGTTACGTTATAGGCATATGTTATTCGTCGTACAATTCCGTTCCATGAAAACATACAGGATCAAAATATATGTTACTTGTGGTAAACAGGGAAGAGTTCGCTGGAGTTAATACTTTCAGGTAGACATTTGACAATCTCAGAGCCGTTATACACAGAAACACGTGTGCAACGCATGCAACAAATAACAGTTTAGGCTTACTAAGACTTAATGTTGATTTTTGTTTATGTAGTCTTCTAACAACAACTTATTAATTTCATCTGATTAATAATTTCTGGCTGCAATGTTATCATTACTACATCATTTAATTTTTACTCACTAAAATTAAGTTGACACTTAAACCATATTATTATAGAATATATAGTCAGTAATATTTAATTATAGGACTTCAAAATTCAACTACATTCCACGATTGATTCTATTATCATATTTTTATGGTTAAGGATAAAAACAATTCAAGTCTGAAATTCGATATACAACACAAAAAGCGACGTAAAAACCGATGGTCGAGCAGAGGTTATTTAAAATTTGAAACGCTTCAGATACATGAAAGGTTTACATTATAATGTAGATTGACACGTCGTCGTTTAATTGTTGCCAAAGATTTGCGTTAGCGGGATTGACAATATACTCTTGGCGGGTGAATAGGGTATTCTAACGACTTGAGCGACCGGCGCTGAATGGCGGCAATTTGACAAACTAATGTCGCTTTTGTGTTCGGTTACACCTGAATATATTGGTGTCCTTCCAGCGTCACAGAAATGGCCCATATTTGCTTATGGCTAAATTGAAGGCATTTAACAACAGTTTTTTTAAAATTAAATTCCATTTGTTTTTGGGTAATTTGTACAGTAATTAAATTATTTATCGGTTTATACGAGTGAAATGCTTTTACTTAAAAAAAGATCCGCAATTTCATGACATTTTAATGGTTAACCGCCTATTGTTTTGATCATTGCAATTTTAAACATGTATAAAAAAGATTACATTATTTCTTAAGAATATAGATCGCTTAAATTGTTAAAAAGCAAAATAGTTTTAGTATATCTTAAATATTATTAAGATCCATATTATACAGTGTCCTTCTTCTATAAAAGTCGAGAGATACTGAAACTGGTACTATATACCACTACAAGATTGTGACAACACACGACCGTATACACCCCGGCTCGCCATTAGCATGACACATTGCTCCATAAACTCTCTCAGGGGCACAACAGATTTGGCTCGTTGAGATCTAGTATGTTAGTGTGTCCTTCTTCTATACGATACAAGTCGACAGCTACTTAAACTAGTGGGATATACGAGTAAAAAATTGTGGCAACACAAGACGGTAGACACCGCGGCTTGCAATTAGCATGACACAATGCTCCATAAACTCTCTCATGGGAACAACAGATTCGCTTTGCATAGATGTATTACATTACTGTGTCCTTCTTCCGTACAAGTGGACAGCTACTTAAACTGGTGCGATATACCACTACGAGATTGTGACAACACACATCCGTATACACCCCGGCTCGCCATTAGCTTGACACAATGCTGCTTAAACTCTCTCATGGGAACAACAGATTCGCTTTGCATAGATGTAGTACGTTAATGTAGGCTTCTATACAGCTCAACAACTTTTAATAGTCATAGAAACAATTAAAAGGTTTGTAATAATTGCGAGGTATATGATATTTAACAAATAGAGCTGTAATTAAACTGTAACATTTTGTATTAAATGCAATGTTTTTATATTATCGAAGCTAGAATATAGTACATAACATAACTTTATTTTTCTACTCGGAGACATAATATTGAGTTAAATACTTAAATGCTTGTTATAAAAATATAGATATAGTAGTGAGTAAAACAATTCATAGTTATAGTTGGTATTTCAGGAATAGTACATACTACAGTATTAGCAAGTAGGGACTACGGCTGAATCCAGGGAGTTTCACGTCTACAGTTATGCAGTCTCCCCCTCCCCACACACACAGTTACTTGGGATTAGGACTTGCCACTTTTCCACCTTGTTAGTCACCTAGTACACTACCACCAATTAAACCTCTGGTTATTTATTTATTAGTATGTATAAATAGTAATCATAAATTATACAAAAAACTTATAGTACAATGAAATTGTCACAGGTATTACTTACTGATGAGTCTGAATAACCTGAGATGTCACATTGTCTGAAAAATGTCTAAAAGAGTCTGAAACATGATGTCACTGAATGACCCGGGATAGTAAACGGCAGATCCCGGGTGATCTTGCATCAAGGCGACTATTTAACTCAGTCGCTGTTTATTAATACTATCAGATTAACTACTTGTCACACATATTCAGCTTGTTCACGTTCCGAACTTCTCCCTCCCAACTCTTAAGAACAAGTAGATTTTTAAATGTTCAATCTGTCTACTTGCTGTCCTGGCGTAGGTTGTTCCTCATAAAATTCAATGTTGTCACCGATATCTTATTAATCGCATTACACGTTATGATGTTATTTATGTGCGAGATGATGGGCAGTGGTTTCATGGAGGATTGAACTGTGAACATGAACATACGTGACGTCACAAGCCCCGATAAGGTCTGTGAGGTTGACAATTGCTGGTGGTAAGTGGAACCTCTGTTATATCAGTGCTTCGGTATGACTCAATTAAGTGTACAAGTTAATATGTGCCAGTAACATTGTATTTCCTATTGTCTTATTTGAGGATTTAAAATGCTGGAAGTTAAAATGTAACTGTAAAATACTAAACATGTGTAAAGATTCGGAAAAAGGTATAAGCATGACAATGTTTCTCGAATTTTAATTCCCTTCTCTACTAAAACGTAATTTGGCATAAGGTGCATTTTATAAAACATTCTAAAACCTTCAAAATGTCCATTTTAATGAACTTTTGGATTAAGTTTTGAAAACTCAAGGCTACTGTCATGGCTCAAGCTGTTTCACATACACATAAGAAATTTTAACTACATTGCGGAAAACACTGTAAACTGTTTTGTAGAATTCAATTTGCATCAATGACAAAGCCTTATAGTAAGTACTTATATTTAGCAATTTCCAAGTACTTTTATGATATTTACAGCAGGAAAAACTGCAGTTTTTTACTGTAATAAAATATATTTTCATCTATGTTGCTAACAATTATGATATGTGGGGAATATAGAATATATTCACGTCACTACATAATTATAATTATGGAGACAGATAACTATTGAGACTGAAGGCTGAAGTAATTTTTGTACTCAAAATAAATATACAGTATCATATAGCATACTTCCCGAAGCCAAAGGAAAACCCACAACACCAATAATTGTGAGGTAATTGTGGTTTCATAGTAATGCATGAGGGGAAAACAGAAATATGGTAGGAAGAAGAACATGATAATCATACGGTTAAATATGGATATGTAGTATGTATTTATTAATGATATAATGACAATTAGAACTTACATACAGGGTGAGTTTTAAGTCCCTTCCCCCCCTATTTTTTTTTAAACCGTATAAGTTAGGAGGTTTAAACTCCGTACATATTCGTTAGACCTAAATATCTTGTTTTTCATGGGTTCATTGACTCTCCTCCACCTCCAATGGGGGACGGTCCACGAGGAGTAAAGCCGAGATTCTTAAATGTAAAGCATAGGTTGATATGCACATCAAATTAAAGGCCTCTGTAAGTAGAATACAAATGCCGCAAACCGGACCTCAAAAGGTTAATCCTAATGAAAATTACAGGGTGTTAAAATGTACGAAATAGTAAGGTGCTATTATCTGCGTTTTATCGCGCAAACTTTTTAAAAGTTCATTTCAAAACAATTTTTCTATTGCTGTTTATTCTTTATAAGAAACTTTATTTTGTTGTGTTTAATGATTTTAAGGGAATCACTGGAAGTCCGAGATCTAGGAGTTAACTAAAGGATTTAATAAGAAGTCGGTCATGTGATGTGTCGTTTAACATTGCCTTTTAAACGCTGGAAACTGTGCTACAATCTGAATTAAAAAAGGATAATTCGTAATTTTGTTAATAATAATTTTGGGTTCAGAATCTGTGGTCTGCATTTTTTAAATGTAATCTTTGACATAGTCCCTGTGTCGTTTGTAAAAGTGAAAGTTGTATGTTATCTGGTATTCCCAGAGACTTGTTATGTTTGGTTTTCAGTTACTTGGGCCATTAAGTATCTGACCTTGTTAGTTGCAGTGTGGCTACTGACCTTGTTAGTTTTAGTGCTGTTAAAGTTAGAAACATGTCTCGCACTCTTCAAGAAAAAGTTGACATGGTGTTTATTTTTGGCGCTTCTGGGAGTAATTACCACGAAACAATGAGACGATTTAATGAAAACCATCCAGAAAGACCTGTTAGCAGAACCTATTTAAGGCAGTTAATAACAAAATTTAGAGAGACTGGTAGCGTTAACTGATGCAAAACGTTCAGGGCCGTCCGCCTTTTGTCAGAAGAAGTTGATTTTGAGGTTCTTTGTACAGTTTGTGAAAATCCTCAAACCTCTTCGAGACAAATAGCAGACAATATCAGGGTATCACAACGCAAAGCAATAATAACCCTGAAAGAAGCACAAATTTCATCCCTACAAAATTATGCTACATCACGCATTAAATGAAGATGACCCGGACAGAAGATTGCAGTTCTGTGAAACTATGGATAGACTAATTTATATCAAAATCCAACAACCGTAAATAATATCTGCTTTAGTGATGAGAGTACATTTTACGTAAATGGTTTTTAGTGAATAGACACAACTGCAGATACTGGGATAACTCTAATCCCCCATGTTCACAGAGAACATCATACCCAGTATCCCCAGAAAGTAAATGTTTGGGCAGGTCTCTTTGGTAACCACGTGATTGGACCACTGTTTATTGACGGAAATTTAAATGGAGAAAGTTTATTTACATATGCTCCAAAATAATATTCATCCATTAATAGAAAATACAATTCGCACTAATGGTGGGGAGTTTAATCGAGAAGAAGTAAAGGTTCCAGCGGGCGGTGCTCCTCCACACTACGATGTTAATGTTCGTGGTTACCTTAATGTACATTATCGTGAGAAGTGGATAGGACGACGCGGGGCAATAGAATGGCCGGCACGGTCCCCTGACTTGAACCCACTGGATTTTTTTTGTGGGAACACTTGAAGTCTGTGATAAGTACAATAAGTACACCACTCGCATGGGTGGAAGATCTTCGGAACAGAATTACTGAGGCCTGCAGGAAAGTAACACCAGAAATCCTAACCCGTGTAAGGAGTGAATTTTGTTAACAGACTATACTACTGTCAGGAAGTAACAGGCAATCAGTTTGAGCATCTACTACAATAAAAGGGTAAGTAACAACCTACTAATATCGGAATCGTACAATATTAGAACCGGAATCGCTGTTGAAATAAAAATAAATGGGTCTAAAACCTTTGTAAGACAACAATTCTTTAAATAAAATACTTACAAGGCGACACAACACATGATCGACTTCTTATTAAATCCTTTAGTTAACTCCTAGATCTCGGACTTCCAGTGATCCCTTAAAATCATTAAACACAACAAAATAAAGTTTCTTTTAAAGAATAAACAGCAATAGAAAAAAATTGTTTTTGAAACGAACTTTTAAAAAAGTTGCGCGATAAAACGCAGATAATAGCACATTACTATTTTGTACATTTTAACACCCTGTAATTTTCATTAGGATTAACCTTTTGAGGTCCGGTTTGCGGCATTGTATTCTACTTACAGAGACCTTTTAATTTGATGTGCATATCAACCTATGCTTACATTTAAGAATCTCGGCTTACTCCTCGTGGACCGTCCCCCATTGGAGGTGGAGAGTCAATGAACCCATGAAAAACAAGATATTTAGGTCTAACAAATATGTACGGAGTTTAAACCTCCTAACTTATACGGTTTAAAAAAAAATAGGGGGGAAGGGACTTAAAACTCACCCTGTATACATATCTATACACTTAAATTGTTTTTTAAATTATGGTGCAATTTTACAGAAAAAGGAGTTTTATTTAAATTTATTTTCTACTTTTTATTTCGATTATACTATTGAACCTTTTAAATACACAATTAAAAAATAATAATTTGGTCAGAAATAAAGGACGTTACAGGATTTCTAGAAGTAGGAATAACGTAGTTTGCCGTAAGGTAACTACGTAAAACCCATCGAACGGTTAAAATGTTCATTCCGATAAGTGGTGTTCCGACAGACAGATAATCAGTGAAGTGATCGTAAAGTAGTGTTGAGGATCTGAGGCATGCAGCTAAACCAACTCCAGCTTTCAACTGAGAGAGTGTGCAGTCTACCGCAAAGCAAAATATATGATTTACACTACATTACTCCATTACTCGTCGTTCTGTATTGGGTGTTTCTATTCGACTCTTACAACTTTTGTTTATAACAAGTGACACAGGGTTATGAGATTTTGATACAATGAGTAATTCTCTTTTTTCATCGAATTTTGACATGATTGCAAGAAGCACATATATTTATTAATTCCAGATTACTGCAAAACATAACTACAGGTTTTCAGGAAGCTTTAATGGTTGAGCGGCTAGAAGAGTGGTTTTATATCAAAAGGACTTTTTTATATAATTAAACATTTTGTTCGTTCAAATTTTCGGATAACAACATCACTCCAGTTGTTGCTTTTATGCACGTTACCAATTTAGTTTATAAATACTCACGGGACAGTAAATCTGGATTATGTCAAAGGTTAAAACTATTCGTTGCATTATACTCCATTATTGTATACCAAAATATGTTATAAACATTTTATTTTATAGAAAATGCAAAAAGATTATCGTTTTTGAGCGATGAACAGCAAATTTTGTGTTTTTTAAAGTTAACTCATACTCTCATTTGATACTTTGAGATCTGTTTGTTGATCATTCCATACCCCCTCTAAGATAACATGTTTTCGGGCATTTACCATCGTTAAAAAGGCAACAGTAAAACACTAAGTTTCTGAGATTGGAATCAATTGTCTTCTTCAGGCGTTAGAAACCATAAGATCTGAGGTTAAGCTTACACAAAGTATTAAAATACTAATCATTACTTTTCGATGAAGTCACCCCTGTCTAGGTTAACAACACATAAAAGCTTTAAGTAAAGATATTACAAAAATTAAAAACAGTTACATGAGGTTCTAGGGTAATTACAGCCCTGTGGCAACATAGCATGCCATATTAAACAAAATCGAAAAAGGATGGCGATGGTTGGAGTGGGAGTGGGTGGAGTGCTAAAGCTGGCCTTACGTTTTTGTTATTAGTTTCAAACTTAAAGGGTGTGTTTAATTTATTTTGGATGAGGTTTCTTTTAACTCTGCAATATATATAGGTTTACAATGATTAAATTTGAATGATTAAATGAATGATTAAATCTTGTGCATTCTGACGCTTAAGGTTTTTTATACGTGAAGAAGAAGAGGATAGATTTAATTGCTCGAAACGTAGTGTTCTATTTTCGTATCATTGACAGTGGCAAATGTGCGAAATGCTATTATTCTTTCAAATCATCCTTCATAAATAATAAACTTTAAATCAAAGAGAAGGTACCGCATGTACTTTAAAAAGTGTTGTCTTCTTGGCACAAATAAAGCGAATCATGCCCAAACAATACGATTCTCAACACTTGGGACTGCAGCTCGAGTAATGCAACCCTTCAGGCCTGTCTAATTAGGAAATAAAAAGAAGGAAATCATTTAATTCCCGAGTACTACATTGAATCTCGTAATGTTTACCTCATCCAATTACCAAAATTTACGAAAATATATCGACTGAGAAAGCTGTAACGTATTAAAACGGTACATTAACTTCCTTTATACTTTTGTTCTTGCAAGTACGAGTAATTTACTAACTCTTCCCTTTCAACTAACTTAATGAGCCTAAAAATAATAGAAGCATTCTTTTCAAAAGTGGTAATATAAAAACCTAAGTTTAGTGGTCTGAAAGATAACGAAGAGAAAAGAAAAAGACAATATGAAAAGATCTCAACTGGTCTAATTATTCTTCATGGATAAGATACGCTGATTTTTAATGAGCCATATACGAGGTACGTCAACACCAACACAGCCTTCTCCAACAATAGGTCTCATTGTGTATTGAGTGACGGCAATTTGCCATTGTCGAGCTGAACAAATCCACACTATAAATTGATATACATATACTACACAAAACATATAACATGTGTAGAACTTTACGTATATCACATGTGTATTTAATAATCGATTAAAAATTAATTAGTGATATAATTACCTATCTACGGCGATGGATTTATTTATTTTATTAAACGTATAAAAGCAATAAATGTTTATACAATATCTATACAAGTACAAACTCCAAGGGCCTGTTTCAATAAATTGCTGACATTACCATCTGATATTATTAGAGAGGTTATTTAATATTACAACAATACAATCTTATTTATAAAAATTCCTCATATTATTAGAATAAAGTAATTACACTAGATACATTAGTAAACAATCTTCGATGCCAGCCCTTTAGTGGCAGTTTTAAGGTTTTGGTCGTATATTTCAAATTAACAAGTTTAGCTAATCAATGTTAGCTAAATAACTTAAGCTATTTTATGAAATTACTGTAGCTATCTAAGATAAATTATTTCATGCAATTATAGTTACTGCAAATGCTACCAGTGTTGAAAACACTGACATAGAACATTACTATTGAACTGTGTGACTGGTTACGCAACTTATATACATAAGTTGAGAAGTGAATCTCTTTCTACTCTTCCAAGGGCACTTGATTATGAATTGTTATTCCTTTAAGATGACGTATTTCGTGCACGCTAAGAATTGTTACCACTAAAACGAAGTACTATGCCAACAGTTATACGTAAAGTGTAATGTTAATTTATCACTTAAATACAAAACCTGACTCATGAAGATTTAAACAATATTTGCAAACAACCCTGAAAATACTACGGAAGTATAAACAGATTCACCAAACTTGAGAGTAGAAATAATTCCGAAATGTAACGTCACCTGAAGGGAACCAACGGCATTTCCATTATTGGGTAAGAAAGACTGCCGCTTTAGTTCGTAATAGAATTTCACAGAAGGTAAATAACTTCTGGCATTGCGTTTTTTGCAGGATATTTTTTGTGCCTTAACAGCTTTTATACTAAACGTAATATGTAACTTTGCGGGTATGTAGGTACATAATTAAAAATCACTAATCATGGATTCAGAGAATTATTAATTTTGTGAACTTTAAAAGTCAGAAAAAGTAAACAAATTGATGAATAACAAATTAATTGCTAACGAGAATGAAGTCTACAAAGCTGTAACATTTGTACAAAACACTGTCAGACAACAGCTGTACTTGACGTTTATATAAAAAGAGCCAATGTAAACATCATGGGCTGTACGTGTTGTGCTGTTTCATTATAATAACTTTTAAAAGTAATAAAATAGACATTCATAAAACCGTTCAATAGAAATAAGGTGATTTTCTTAAGAAAAACAAGAAACAAACGCTTGTGACTTCCAAAAACTAAGGTAATATAATATATTTGCAATAAGAATTTTTGATTAACTTTATTCTTAACATAGTTTTAGTCGCAAAATAATTAATAGATTACAGAAACTAGAATCATGTTGATACATTTTATTTTACACACTATAATAATACGAAATACATACAGGCTTAATGAACTTATCAGTATAAGCTAGGTGAAACAATACTATTTAGCTCATTATTGTTTTCTAATAATATACTGTATTTCATTATAGAATGATATAATTTACTGTCAGTAATATACTAATAATAGCAGTTACTTGCGGCTTTGAACTCAATTTCCTGTTAGTAGTCCTTTAATTGAGTTTGTCTTGTTGCCCTGATCAAGAAAATATGCAAAAACATGTACACTTATGGGCACTGTAATTTAATTTTGGTCCCAAATAGTTATAGTGCAACAGATGACTTTGCTTCAGGATATAAGTTCACTTCTATACTTACGCAGGTCTGAGAAGCCTTTATTATTTGTGTCCTTAAATACTGTATGTAGTAATAGCTAAATTAGTAATTTTTCATTGATATCTACATTAAAGTACTGATCAAGCACCTCATACTTAATATTTGTTAAAACGTACAGTTAAAAGTACATTTTTACTAAAAAATCTAATTTTCTTATCTGGATATTTTTTACCCTGTGATCATTATCGATTAGATCCAAAAAATAATAAATAATAAGAAATAATAAGTGTTACAAAGTTTGTTTTTAACGATGAAAGGCTTGTGAAAAAAAAAAAGATCCCACATCGAAGGCCCACTATCGCTTCCTACCTTTTATGCCGTCATTTTGTATCTGCCGGAACGTTCGCCATTTACTATTGTCCTCTGGTCAGCACTGTGTGGTTGGTCGGTAACAACCATAACTACCTATTTTGCTCTGTATTCTGAGTTTTTCTAATGTGTTACTAAGTGTTTTTTTATCAGAGTAACGATTTATAATAGTGTGCATGGAGTTTACACGCAACATGGTGGTTGTGATTCCTGATTTCTGCGTGTTACGACGCTCTTGAATGATTTGTTTATTTTTTCTTGATTGTTGTTATGTGTTAGGATAATTATTCTTCTGAGGAAGAGATCAGATTGCAGATCTTGAAACGAAGTGTTACTGATTTTGTACACCACTGCACGGTGGCAAATATCCGGAAAGAAGAGATCCTGTTTCCTTAAGGTCAAATAATATTACTTGAGCTGACTTTATGTATTTATGACTATAATTGAAAAAAACCAAAGTTAATTAATTATAAATGTGATTGTTTTGTCGCAATGGAATGTTTATAGAGAGCAGTTGATTAGATTTAACAGGCACTTAATACCATGTGACTGCCTAATGTATTTCTCATATGAAATTTCGCAAATTAGAGGTCGGAGGGACATAGGTCGGAACGAAAAATCCTTACTTAAAAGTATAAAAGTGTGTACCGAATTTGATATCTCTACTTTCGTAGTTTTTGCTGGGCGTAGACGAATGTCAACATATCTTCCTTTTATATATGAAGATAATAACAGGAATTTTCATAAAAAAGAGATTGACTGTATTACTATTAAATTGTCACTTCCCTAATAATATCAGATAGAAATGCCTGCAATTTATTGAAACAGATACTTGGGCCTTATACGTGCTCAGTAACATAACATAACATATAAATCTTTGTTGCTTTTTCACCTTCATAAAAATAATTCTTTACCATAGTTGGGAAACGATACCATTAATTAAATTAGTTTACAACTAATTATTAAGTACACAATACATTATTGTATTTGCACTGTATTTATTGTGTAGTATATGTATATCAATGTATCGTCAGTGTTCAGCGTGTAGAGCTCGACAATAGCGTATCAACCGCCATACAGTACACAATACGGTCTATTGATTAGAGGGGTTGTGTTGATACAGACGTTACCAGGTCTGTAGGGCACATTAAAAAACAACGTAGTGTCATCCACGATGAATAATTAGATCTTTTCACATCCCTCAGTTCGTGTCTCCTTCTTTCCTCTTCAAATTTAAGATTAATTGAACTTTAAGTTCTTGTATTACCTCTTTTAAAGTAAATGCTTTCGCTCTGTTTCTATAGAGCTAGCAAAACAATTATAGTAATGCAAAGGGGAGAGTATTTTACATTATTATATTGAAGACTCACTAAAATTAAATGTGTATCTATAGTGTTCTCTACTATAGTTTTCCTTCAACTAGAACAAAAAAAGAAAGTTTAAGCACCAAATCTTGTTTATTACAACGCTGACTATTAACGTATTACATGCCAAATGTTATAATGTAGTATGATTGTAATCAGATAGACGGACAGACAGAAATGACATTTTCCATCCCCTAGAGTAATAAGCTTAGCTAACGCTCAGCCAATATTCTTCCTCATCACCGGTTACAATTGGTCTTTATATATGAAAATTCCTCAACCCCTCCTCCTAAAAATAAGGGGTTTGGCCTTAAGTCCCACATTATTTAAATAGGAACCAGTATCGACTTTTTGCAACTGAATAAAAGACAAACTTAATGTTATCTAATCAATATCTAAACCAATAGATACCTAATTAAAAGTTTCAATATTTCCTTAAAAACCATATGATTCCGTTGATGTTTATTAAGGCAGATAAATTATTCATTCACTAGTATTTTAATAGAGAAATTATAAGACAAAGTCTAGATAATAAAAGTTAACTAAGAATCAACAAACGTAATTAACGTAAATAAGACAGCATTTGTCAGTTTTTCTTCATCTCTGACCGAATTCCAGTACCTGGAATTTGCTTCTGCATTTTTATCTCTTGTTACTTATTGATCGAATACAAGCGAAACCTATCGAGGAGCTGAACAATTTAATTTCTGTCTATATGTCTCTGACCGCATGATACTTTTTAGAACGAACTGACATAAACATCATCAAGTGAGAATTGTCACTCCCATGGCATTTTGGCTGAGCATTAGCGAGTATTTTTACATTGCCTTATGTGTAACTATGGTGGTAACGAGAAATAGCAGATAAATCAATTTAACTGATTATAATCATATGAAATTTTAATATTTGATGTAGAAAGTAACAAATGAGATCAAAGAAATGAATTCTATAGAATTTGACGTGCAACCTCAGCGAAGACTGTTACGTGACACGTGGTGTGACTTACTCCTGTCTTGTTAGGTAACGATAGTTAACTCTCCCGAAAGCTAAGAGGGAACGATAGTTAGCTTATCGACCTTGCAAACGAGGCTCAACTTTTAACATGACGATGTTCTGTTTTTATAATTAGTAACCATTAATGGGACCGAGACATTCGACTCCTTTTTACTAAAAGTAGGAGGTCAAAAGAAAGTATTAGAATTAAATTTTATTTGAAGGAAAAGTCTATTAGATTTTGTTTAGAAGTAATTGAATAAATCTCGTGAATTAGGTATACAGACAGGCCTTGGACTTGTCCTGCCGAGCGGACCGGAGATAGATTAGGTGCAGAACATCTGATTCGGATGTCCGCACATTATTGAAACACTATTTGTCACATGTAGCTTTCTTCTGTCTGCTGGTTAAGTCCTACCCACCCCCATCCCTCTTCTTCTTCCTACATCCCCCTTAGTAATTTCATGTCGAGATGAGATCAGTTGCTAAAAGTATGTTCAAGCGAGCAGATCTCGTCTCTACAACCAAGTTTATTATCATTTCACCTTTGATTCCCTATTTTAGTAAAATATACAAATCGCTATTTTCGGTACTGTATACAATTTTTAAATTTGAAAATTAACATTAGTAGGCGCTGATAAAATTGTCTGGTTCTAAATAAAGTTTCTTTTTTAATTTCACATTTGGAGCATCCATTGGAGAGTATATATTTAAATGTAGATATATAATATAATAAAATATAATAAAGAAATAGACGTTTACAGAAATACATGTTAATTGTGAAGAGACATTGGTAAACGTTAAGAGTATTGAATTTATTACACTTTACTACCGGGACATTCAATTTGAATGCAGATAAATTGTGGTGTCATCAGTAACATTTTATAGAATCTTCATGAAAGTAATTGAATTGTTCGTATTTATTAATAATTGTAAGGTGACATATACAGTATATTAAAATAAGGATTTATAATAAGATGTTTAGTGGTAATACTAGTTTTCTGCGTGAATAATGATTTTAATTGAGCAGAACATGTCAAGAGTATTTCGTATAAAAGTTCAATATTTTTCTTATTAGCATTATTCCATAATTTTAAGACTTAAAGGACAAATTAAGATTTACACTCTTATTTTAAAATCATCAAAAGTTTTTAGAGAACTACATGATATTGTATTTGATTGTGTGCCTACATTTTATTTAGACGAAAAATCAGTTTAGAAACCTTTGTAGAATTTTGGTTAAACGTATATAACAAAATATATTAAATGTATTTAAATATATAAGGTGTTTCATTTATAAAAGTCCAATCCATTAAAAACTAACTTTAGTATTATTTTTAATTTTAATTTTATTGCATGTACGGTATAAGTGAGAATGCGGTGCGAGTATATATAGTTTAAATATGCCTCAAATATAGTCGTTTTAAGTTTATTCTTTACATTCCAAATACTTAGAAATTGGTGTCTAAGTTATAATAGATTGTTAAAATACAATTATATATTAGTAACAGTTTTTTTATATTTTATACGCTATTTAGAGTTTTGTATATGAAATTTTATACTGATGTACTCTTCTGCGTGTATGCATAGGCTACGACTTCCTACGAGATTTTGTAAAGGAAAGTAACAGAAGAAATCAGTGATAAACTACTGCGCAGGTAAAAACAGGATTTCAATCAATACGTAGTTTTCATTAGATAAACAGTCTATTAAAAATAAAATCTTACTTTACTGATTTCTTGTACTCATGTCAACACTTCTGGAATGAAAAAATTATTAATTGCATATTTGTGCACGAGGTGTTACTACTCCAAGCCTGATTTTTGTATCAGCAAAACTTACACATAATGTGTAGAAATACCCGATACAGGACAACGAGTAATGGAGATATAAAGTGTAAAGTATATGTTTTGCTTTGCGGTAGACTGCACACTCTCTCAGTTGAAAGCTGGAGTTGGTTTAGCTGCATGCCTCAGATCCTCAACACCACTTTACGATCACTTCACTGATTATCTCTCTGTCGGAACACCACTTATCGGAATGAACATTTTAACTACTCGATCGGTTTTAAGTAGGTAAGATAAACTTTGTTATTCTTAGTTACTACTGATAAGCTTATGATAAAGTAAACGTACTGGCTTTAACTCATTTTAGAAATTATATTTAAAAGGTAATATGTTTTATGATTGATATAAGCGATTAAAAAATTCCTGTGCCCTTTTAAAAGCGGTTACATTTCAACCAATTCAATTCTGAAACTTACTCAGACAATAGCTATAGAAATGTAAGTTAGAATTCCAATTTACCCACTAATGCATTGTAATTAATAATAATAATAATGCCTACTTTATTTTATAATAATCAGATTATTCTACCATGCCTGGCTTCGTAAATTATGCGTTGCATATTCTTTTGGGTACCAATTATGATACGCTACAGTAAAAGATCTCATTATTTGGCCATTTCAGATTTCTGTGACATGCAGTTTTTTATTCCGGGTTAAGTGTTAGAGAGGGCTTCTTAGCCCTAACTTCACATGGTAAAATAAGACATTCTATACTTTTTTATTTACATTCATCACATATTCAATAAGAACATTTAGGAATTGGTATCAATAAATGAATTTTAAATAGCGACTATCATTAACAAAAACACATTTCATTGCAGTATATTTTACCTGTTATTCCGTAAGGTAGCAATATAAAATAAGACATAGTTAGGAAATACAAAAGATTAATTACACTATATTAAATAAATTAGGCTGACGTTTTTTTGCAGTTACATATTGACGTATCCTTCATGGAGAGTAACAATTATTAAAAAAAATATTTACAATAATCATTAAAAGCATATAATTATTTCTCGTTTATTATATTAATTATTTATAACTTGGCTATAAACGTTAATTGGATTTAACTTTGATTACTGGGTAAACCGTGTTTACTTATTGGACAGTTCTGAATTGAAAGTTAGGAACAATTGAGTAGAAACTTGAACTAAATAGCAGTTAACCGCAGCTTCGTACGCAATTTCTTGCTAAACAACTGCACATCATAAACATATCCTGTTTAAAAATTACGTGCCATACACTTCCGTGATAAGTGATGGGTCCTGACGAATCTAATTTCTTTGCAATATTCCGTGATGTTTGAAATAGTAACTCCAATAACTTCAGTAACACTTGAAGTATTTTAGCCCAGTTGGAGGAGTAATAAATTCGAAGTCTGCAGTATTCTTAGTGAAAACTCTCAATGTAAAACGATGGACATGATGTTTTTATAACCGAAATAGGTATGTACCAAGTAGATATTATTCCAGTATAAATTATTAAGAAGATCAGATATTACGCAAAAGCGACAGGGCTTTATTTCAGGATTTACCCGTGTAGCACTACTCATAGTTCGAATTATATTTCTTAAGAGGCCTAATTCGGTTAAAAGGTATCTACTTTAGGCGTTTGGGACCTACTTTGGTATAAGATATGTAGTGAAAAACCTAACTTTCCAATGTGCCTTTATCTTCAGTAGACTATTGGTGTTAAATTGGTGTTTGACCTACTTACCCGAGCAGACAGTAAGTAGGTCAAACAGTTTACAAGATAATGCGTGGACACGCACACGCACACTCACACAGAACAGTGATACATTTTCGGGCCTTCCAGATTTGCTAAAAATATTTACGATTATTTTACTACCCTAAAATGAAATTCATGCTTACTTTGAAGGCCCATCTAGCTCAATGTCTTTGCTTATACCCTCGGTATTAATTTTTCAAAGAACAAGAATGAATATCTGTTAAACTGATATATTACACTTATGTCCCAGTTTTCAAATCTCTGTTCGCTATATCATCGTATATTTTTGATTCAGTGAAAAACAAACCTGCAGCCCCTTTGATAGTTCACACCCAATATTGCACCTTGTCTCTGGTGTATTGCTTTATGATTCCATTTGCTATGGTCACGATATCACTGCACTAGTTCGTTTTTTCAAATAGTCAAATAGTCAATTTCAGAGATAATGTTTGTTGAATCATATTAGGGACAGGTTCCTTCATTTTTGTCACTTTGGCTACTGTAATTACACCGTCCCTCAATATCAAAGGAAACTAATTTCGAGTAATCAGAATACACTAAATGGTTTGAAATTGTCGCAGTTGACATACATAGTAAAGGTGAACTAGTAGTACTGTCATAACTATTTGCAGCGCACTACGTCAGATGATATTTTGATCATACAAATATATAATTTTGGAATAAGTATTTTATAATAAGCACGGAATAAAAATATGCCTATGTTTTAATCTGATATCTAAGTAAAATACTTGCAAAAGTCTAGTAGATTTTATGTAACTGACTATCAAACATAGAAATATCCACACATACAAATATTCAAACGTCCTATCACAATTCTCATTTATAATAACAATTATCATTGAAAAGTTTCTCTTTTTTAATAGTAATAGGATAAAAATTGAGAAGTATATTTTATATAATTATTTTTAACTTGTAGGTGTTATTGCAGTGTATGGGAAGGACAAATACGTATATTTCGTTATTATTTATTTGCAGAGACTTGTAACAAACTTTAAGATCTTATTAACAAACTACTGATCATGCAACTATAATCACGCGATTTGTACCTTAATATTTGTATATAACATCAAGAAACAGAACATGTTATTTTTAAGTAAACTTTAATTAATTTTAAGCAATTATTTCTTCGAACGTCCATTAAACGATGGAAGGTCCCTGATTTGTTTAAATGTATGTTAATGTTAGCTGTTTTGCCAAACGATAGTACTAATAGCAAGGTTGCCTCTTCAAGAACTAGGACAGAGCTGTCTGCATCCCACATTGTTATTCAACATGCAAAGTCGGTCGCCAACAATATCTTTAGTTATAATATCTCAGGATACTGTTTAAAATCCGTAATTTGAAATATGGTTAGTTTACTAAGTGATGAACTGTATGAAATTGACGTGTTAACTTACATAAAATCTGAGTATTCTGTAATTTTGAAACATATAAAGTAAAAGTTTGGTACTGATTGACACGAAAAGGATCCATTTACAGGATGCCCCAAACCATCTTTCCACCATTTTAAGGATAACGGTATGAGCTAGAATCAGCAATTAAACTGCAAATGTACTTAATGATATTAACTATATGATAACATTAGTAACTGTTATATTTTACAGGATATTCGTGGACTATATATACTTTTCAACATCCTGCTGTTCTTGAAAGATGGAATTTGACACACATGTCTTGTATTATCAACAGACTACCATTGCTTGGAAGTGTGTTATAACTTGAAATAGATGACAATGGTCGGTAGTAGACGCTTTTTGACTAAAGTACGCTTCTTAGACTAAGTAATATATACTATCAGATCGTGACAACAACGCAAACTCTACTAAGGCAATTGAATCATAAGTATTGATTCCAACGTGAAATATTTCTTCAAGTGCTAAACCTGAACTAAGAGTCAGTGGAAAATTTGAACCCCTTAACCATAGTAATTGAAATAATATGTACCGGTATCTTAAATATAGGTTCTTCCGATTCAAAACGATCATACAGCTTCCTCATATCACATCATGAAGTGTGGATAAGGAGATTGGAATATTTTTCGGTGGATCATCATTTATCTCAGGAGTGTAAATTATGCAATTTAAAATGGATATACATAACATTACGTCCCTATTATTCAATAGGTAATTGCGTTCAAAGCCGCGAGTAACAGGTGGGCCGCGATTGTGCAATGAATAAGTTTAATAAGTGGGCAAGTGCAATGAATAACGTGTAACACTATTACAGAACGTACTCGTCTTAATTACAATCTAGAGACAAGAAAAGGTTGAATAAAAATATTTATATTTTACGTAATAGGTTTGACTAAAAAGAAGAAACATAAATCTATCAAAATATTTTAAGATAATATTTGTTTCCAGACATTTTATCATCAATATTATATGTACAATATTATATTTTATCATCAATATTCCCAGACATTAATACAATAAAATCAGTAAGACTATGTTTCGAGATCTGCAATCTGCCAGGTTTATTTGGTTAGCTGGTGAGTGCATACCTATTGTAACCTGAATTCTGTAGTTTAGTTTTAATAATCAGTGTTTAGATTTCATAAGTGCAGTTTATACTAACTCAATGTTCTCACAATGCTGTTGTATGTTTTGTTTACTTTAACCTAGATTTTATTTATGTATTAGGTTAGTCATTCTCCTGAAGAAGAGATCAGATTGCAAATCTCGAAACGTATTTTTACTGTTTATATTGTATCACATTACGATGGCAAATTTCTGAAAAATACTGTTACCTTCACAATCCTTCCATCATCAAAAACAAACTTCAAACAAATAATCTTTATAGTCCGGAAAGAGTTTTTATTATAAACATATCACAAGATTGACTATTTATAAAACTCTGTGTGATTGGAGAAAGTATTTTGTTCTCAATAGGGAGGATAGTTTATCATTATTCTCTGTGTGAATTACTTATTTATAACAATATTGACACTAGTTGATTTCATCCTTTTATATACATATACTGTTAGCTTAACAATATACAATGTTTATTTGTTGTTATTAAATTACTACTTTCAAAACTTGAAATCACAATTGAGAATTGATAAATGAGAGGACAGTTGCCACTTTACAGTAATTAATCTCTTATACAATGGAATATCCGAATCACCTTCCGAGTTCACGAGGGTTGAATGACTCGGAACGTATGGGACAAAGGCCTGTGTCCACCCTCTCTTTGTGTTTTCACCCCTTGAGAAATTGTTTGGGCAGACCCTTTCAACACAAATTGGAGTCATTATTGCTTTTTCAACTTTCTCCATACTATATCCCATATCGGACAACGTTGTAGTACACTGAATTGTATTGCATATGTATTATGTACTATTAAATTCAGCAATTTGAATTGAAATTTTAACCTTACTTTTATGGAAATGCATACATTTAGTACAATCAAAATGAGCAGCAAATTCAAAATAAGCCATAATAACAAATGGTTAAGTGTTGCAAGTAGTGTACTCTATAGACTTATTACTCGTATAATTAACCGCTTCCGCGTAGCTATCGTACAAAGCGTTGGGCAACATACAGCTCAGCGGAACTAATAGTGAACTCGATAATTGCTGCGAGTTCAATAGATTTAGAATAGACTTGTTACAGAGACGTTGTTAAGGCATAACATAGTAAGCACGTTAACTAGTTTTAACCGATTAAAACTTTTAAGATGACGGCCGTTCGAATTCTTGGGGAAATTTTAACTCGGCCGTTTCTTTATATACAAACAGTTACACAATCATGTTTTTAAGATATTCAGTAATTTTTTGTATTCTTGTTCTTTTTTCAATAGATCTTAAAGATTCAAGAAAATTAGGCCATTCAAAGTTTGATAAACAAATAATTATATCTAATATATGGAACAGAAACAAAAGTGTTTTGAGTCATCAGGTAATTTATAATAATGCTTCTTTTATTTCGATTTTTATATCTCGTAATGTTTTTTCAAATAGTGACAGTACAATGTTTTGAGTACAGTAACAATGCGGACTGGTGAAACTGTAATTTTGCTACAATTTGTATCCAATTCTAACTAAGCTTGGTCGTAAGACAGTACTTATACATTGCTTAAATAAATTAGTTAGCTGGTCTGAAACAATAGCGGTTTAATGATGTCAAAAAATTCGCATTTGTTGACACTTTTTTATCTCGGTTATTGTACATAATCAATTGAAATCGATCATAATTTTCAAGCAATTTCAATCAACATTTATCTTACTCAAGTTTTCAGCAACTCTGAACTATACAAGATCAGTTGTTGTGTAATTTAAACGTCTCAACTAATAATGCATCTTTATTTTGCTGTTTCAAAATGAAATGTTTTTTATAACCTGTGTAGAGGAAAATAGTGTTAAAATATTCAAGTATTTTACTGCCTTTTATTTCTTATTGCTTATGACTTGTATTTATTTAGATATAAGGGTTCGAGATGTTAGCTTTGAAATTCATAAATTTAGGCTTAATAGTTTTGCGTTAAGACAGCAGTCAATAATGTGTTGTTAAATCAATGAAATTGTATGAACACATATTACAAACGAAAATATATTCAGAATCCCGTTTTCCATATGGTTGGAAACAACATTTAAAGTTTTAAACAGCTTTTACTAAAAAAAGAACGTACCACTCTTTCTATAAAGGATATTTATATTACAAGTCATTTTGGTACCTTTCGTTTGTCAATGATTATATCATTACATGACAATGCTTTTCAAATACCAATAAAGTATGTAATTTAAATTTGTAGTGTGATTGCAACCCAAGATAACATTTACACATACACCTTATTCTTATATTACATTTCAAAGTTTTTATTTTAAAATATCTTTAAAATTAAAATAGTAAAAGTTAGTTTTTATTCAAATTGAAACTGAAAAATAAGTTGTTGAGATGAGATTGATCAAATTTTAAGATGCTATAACACTAAAAAATGTCAACAGGATACATATTGGGATGATTATAATTATAATTATTATTTATGTTTTATACATAGTTTGATTTTTTTATTGGTTTACTTTTACAAATAAAACATTTTAAGTAGGTATAAACATTGGTAAAATGATAACAGTTTTTTGTTATAAGTAAACTGTACTTACTTGAAAAATTTAAATAAAATAAACCCTATAGATGTAAACAAACTATAACATAAACACAGATATAAAAATATTGTTTAGAAAAGTCTTATTTTATGAAAGAATCTTGACAAAAATTATTGACATATAGGCAGAAACATTTTTATGGAATGTCAAGGTTATGTGCATAAAAAGTGATAATTAGCGTTACATTGATTAAAATTGTCAAAAGTAAACATTCTATGCTTCTGTAATGTAAAATATAGTACTGGTGATGATATTTAAAATATGGAAAAAGTAACTTGTTATGAAATTACCAAATAAATTATCTTTAAGATAGCAGTTTCGGTGTTGGTTACCCGAAAATATGAGCGATTGCTTTAGTAAGTAATATTATGTTGAGTAATGCTGTCAAACAAATTTGCAGTTCACCAGTTGAGTGGTTCTAAAGTAGATAATGCCCGGTGCGGTTAAACACAAAGAGCCGAAACAAGGTTTTATCCAATATAGCTTACCCACACGCTCACTCTTAACTAAACTTTTGTGTTGCTTTATATTCCTTTTGTTGACAAGTGCAGTATCTCAGTAATAAAAGTAACCCATTAGCCAATGATTATGATTGTATTATTTTATGATGTAATAAACAGTTAAAAGATAAATGATAATTAGTTTTGACTCCCACTACTTAAAACTAAAAAAAAAACACACATTTGAATCTACCTTTCAGTAACTAAGAGCAATAGCTTTATTTAGCATATTCAATAATAATTGATTTACGAAATAATTCAATAGAGTATAGGAAATTGTCAATATCAATGATAAGGTGTCAAATAAGGATAAAGTTATAAAAAATTGTCGTTGTGTCTGAATATTACATTACCATATTTTTAATCTTTCATGTTTTCTCATAAGAAATTTTAGGATCCCAAAGGATCTGTCAGAGTATGAAGGATGTAATCCGTCATCATGTCTACGGTCTCGCCTTATTGCGGTCTTTGTACCGAAACTCGTGTACCTCTTGTGTAAATAAAATACGATTAAAGCCAATTATTTAGTAGGGAAGGGCTACACACTACGTGGTTTTTAGACTTCTAAGGAATTGCTAGTCTAGTAATTCATGTTTATAATGTTCCATGCTTTGTTACCAAAACAATTTTAGGGGTGTGAAAAATAAAATTGGTTAGATCGGCGTGATGGAACTGTCAGGAGACAAATGTCCCATAGTTAATACATCAATCTCGCAGTAGGGTGCACTACGGTAGTAACACGTCAGACCATCTCTGGTGAAACGTTTCATACATCATTTATATGTCACTCAGGAATTATTTAAAAAGTAAATATTTAAAAAGATCTCTATATATTCCTTTTAATGTTACAAATCAAACGGTGGCATTGCGATTAATCCGCCCCCCAGAATATTTTTATTTTATTATCCCCTATAAAATTACAATTTAGAAGTCAGCCTCTTAAAGGCTATTGAAAGACATTTAAAGTAGATCCTAATTGTTTAAATAACGGCACTATGAGAAACAGTTTATTTTATGCAATTATATTTTTGCAAACATTTTATATAAACGTATATGTGGTTGAGAGCACAGACAGCGAGTAAGTTTAATAAGCATGCATCGTTCATTGCTTGGTTTATACGTTATGGGGCGTTATATTCAATGAGAGTTGATAAATAAGATACAATTGGAAAATATAACCCTAACCATTACATCCGGCTAATGTAACATTAAATCCGTGTACATTATCATCAAGCTTGTAATACAACAACTAACGAGGTTTCCAAGATTTATATTAAATTCAAACAATGATGCTTGATAAAACCTCAAAGACTTGAAGTTATGAAATATACAAAGTTTGTAAGAAAGTTTTTCCTTGATCCTTAAAGTTCAGTGGAGTAAGGATGTGGCTCCTCTAACCGCAAGTTCACAGGTTCAATTCCCGGTTAGGTTATATAAATTTGCAAACGGATTTAGACAGCTTTCCCGAAAAATGTAGTATAAAAATTTTCTCTGTTTTAGAAAGACTCTATATAAAAATCTATGTCTTAACGATTCTAACATTTTTTTAACACAATAAAATAATTGTTATTTTGTTCTTGGTGGACAAAAATATTTTGTTATACTGGTTTAGTTACAAGTAATTTTACTCTATATAAATTATAAAAAAACATTGGTGTTATTCAGGATGATTCACAAAAATAAGCTATGAGAGCATATTCTACATGTAAACATAATGAAACAAGTGTGTATAAACATGGGTCCGGAAATGCTTTGTTAGCGAGATACGGCTAACGAAAGATTTCGCACAGATTTCATCTCATCATGTAAAACGAGGTATTCCTGAAGATCTGATAAGGTAGATTAAGGGGCGAATGCCATATTTCCTTATGGTTTTTGAACTGATAAGTTGAATAAAAATGTCCCAGAGCTGTAAGCTACGTAGCTTTTGAGAAAACCAGTGTCAAATGCAAAGAATGGAGTGGAATAAAATGTGGTTATATCTTTGTGAATCACACTGTATTTCATAGGGAATTGCCCCAGGACAGCCTCTAATGATTAAAATGTAAGGACTTGCGTCTGTGAGACAATTGATTATTAAATAATGTCTTACATACTATAATTCAGTGGTTTTTTATACTGTGTTTTATTTTTTATTTTAAAACACGGGTAGCTGTGATACAGATAAAGGATAAAGGATACAAGTTAACGATACTACCGTATCGTTAAAATCGTTTTCTTATCACGAGATAAAATGCTATATGACATTATGTTACTGAATGAAATTTAATATTTTATTAAGTAGTATATATCTAAACAATTTAGATTTTGTTTCCTTTTGTCATATTTCATAACTATAACTAGAAAACACTATAACTTGTAAATAATTTATATACAGTTTTCCTAACAGCTCACTTTACTACTGCATGTATATTAAATTTATAACTTTATTTACTAAAGAAATAATAGACAATTGAAGTAGCATTAAATTTGGGCCTCAATAAGGCAGGTAAAAAATTGTAAATAAAAGGAAACCCTGTGCTGTTTTACGACAATTCCTGCTGATTGTGAACTCAGATATAAAAGGCATAATAATATACCAAAACAGCGCGGGATCTTTGTGGCTGCTGTCTTTAAATCTGAGCCATGCTTTTATGTGGCATAAGTCAGAAAAGAATACAGAGTTATTGATTTTATAAACAGTCTAGAATATTCGAGTCATGCTATATTTAACAGTAAATTAATCTAACACTGATTATGAAAATGTCCTAAATTGTTATAAGCTTTATGAAATGACTACTTACCCTTTATTGAGCCAATATGATGCAACTTGTTTTGGCAATTCATGACACATTTAGTACGAAAGTAAATGTCTTTTGTAGGATAGTGAAATAATGAATAAAAATTTTTATTTATGGACATAAACTCACGAATATCTTAGATGGAGAAATGGAGCATTCAGTTTTAGCAGCGTGATATATAGGTAATGCTGTCATATGATCCCATAATGGCAATATCACAGACGATATCAATAATGTCATTGATCATATAACAGAACGTATTATCATTACGTGTAGTTGTTGATAAGTTGTCACAGAAGGCTAGAACAGAGAGCTGAAAGAGACATTTGTTCCTCGAGAAGACTTTGTTTGTTGTCTTCAAAATGAAATGTGTGTTTGCTTTCGTTTTATTATACTTCCTTTGCTCTTTTCGTGAGACGAAATTCTCTCTACTTTGACTAACAGAGATGTTCTTATCATCTTCTGAATTGGATTCCTTTTGTATTTATTTTACATGATGTTACCATCAAATAAATGTCCTAATTTGTTCTTTAATTTATTTATATTTTTTACTGATCAGAAATATTATTTTAAAATAATTTGTAGATGAGTAATGAAAAGAAACACTACCTTTTACTTGAAGGTATATGTATATCTATATACACATCTACAGGTATGTATGCATTTACAATATGTAGCTTATGTGGTAACGTTATAAGATTGTACATCCAACAAGTAAAATTTATGTTAACTTTTAGCAATTAACAGACTGTAGATTTAAGTAACATGTATAAATGAAATTCATGAGTAATCATGTTGAGGTCATACTGTGATGTTATTAGGAACAGCTATTTTAACAAAATTGAAGCTTCAATAATAAATTACAAAACATTACACTAATAAATTACATACATATAAATTAGCAATAATAATTAATTGATTATTATTTCACAAATGAGATAAAATGTATTTTAACTACAAGCCGGCCTGGCTAAGCAGGATTCAAAATGCATACTTTGAAAGTTTTAATATCATCAAATATTTTGGACCAATGTTTCTTGAAGTGTTTCACATTGAAAAAAATAAGTAGTATGAACACTGCTCTCATCTCAAAAGTTTCGAAAAATGCCCAAAACTTTCCAGCGACGATTGAGAAGACTAGAGGGTGATTAATTATTGGCTATTCCTCACAATTGAAGAACCTCGACAGGCGGCAACTTCAAACGGCAACGGAAACTTAGTGGCTAAGATCGTCGCACTCAGTAGGTCAAGGTTACGCTTCGTCTATCAGCTTATTGTTGGCCTCTCGGTTCGCCAACAATGTAAACAGCAGTACTGTGACTATGATGTTACTTTCATATTAATAAATCGGACAACACTTTGGGCGTGCTCCTAAACTAATGAATATTAAATGAGGTGGTCAGTGTTATTTTGCATTCAGTAAATAAAATAGAATTTATAATGGACATCATTACATCATCCAAAAGCAATTCCCATGGCCTACGAATAACATATTCTGTACGGCATATCTACTGACTATGATATTGTATAAAAATAATCAGCCTTATTATTGTATCTGGTTCACGTCTAAAAGAACCTCGATATTTTCTGTACTATTTTTTGAGATGACAATTATAATACTATAATGAGTTAAAAGTTAAATTGATTAACTATCTAGCCTAGTTATAATAATCTAAACTGAGTAAAAGTTATTTTTAGGAACCAAACAATAACAATTTAGAGCATAAAGACTAGCGCGCAAAAAGAAAATTTACAAATACTGTACATTTATTTCAAAATTCACTTCTAAAAAGATATATCAATAATTTTATAAATTGATATTTGATTAAATATTTCTAAAATATAGTATAAAATTATAGATCTTGGCATATTGGATATTGATTTCGCAGTCTTCACGATAACATGGAATTGTAACCTTTAAGAAGAGCAAACAAACTATATGTTACATAAATTACTGAATAACCTAATGTTTAAAATGCTAAATTTGGTATACTTTTTTCATAATCAGATTCAATACGTAATATAATTTATGTTTAAGCTAAAATGATAAAACAACAGTATGTTTAACCACTTACTTTACTTATTGATGTGAAACAAATTAGCAGAAATGATTCTCCGAAAGTAATTATAATGTTTGTAGCATTAGTCGTGTACACTAATTGTAATCAAGATATGGAGGCAGACACAGGAGTATCAGTGTCTCGTCTTTCTTCTGATGGATGTATACTCCGTCTTGTTTTACTGATGGAATTGAAATGTGTTATGATTTTTATATCAAAAGTGAATACGGAAAGAGCATTTTGATGGATCTAAACTGTGAACGAAATACATTAATAAAGGCTATGCGAAGAGAACAATAAGGAAGTGCGAGAGTATTATATTCTTTAAGCTTTCAAAAATAGTTTTTTCCAGCTGCTTATGCTTATGCAAAATAGCATCAAAACTGGTAAAAGCAATTCCTTGTTCTATATGATTTGCGATTTATCAAACAACAAGTGATGATCGATAGCAATCGTTGAAACATCTTGTATTCCCTAATAGGCGACTACATATGTTTCATGGCTCAGCTTGAAGTTAGGAGCAAAATGCGATTATGGGACAGGATTTCAAGAATGTTTATGTACACAAATAAAAGTTCTGGGATAAAATTCGTCTCATAAAAATGTTTCAAATTTTGTTAAAAACAATAGGAGTTTAAATTTACTTAGTTGAAATAGCTCTTGAGAAATTTAAGAAAATTTGTTTGATTACTGAAACCATTAGCTTTTAAGGTTTTAATGGAGTTTGTACCAATTAGTTTTAAAGTTTTCAGTCAAGTATTACTTTTACAAAATTTTGTACTTAAGATCGCAAAGTTTCCCAAATTTTGGTTCTACACAGGAATTAGTTTACATCCACCAAGCAAAGCATACAAAAATGCATCAGTTTATTCATTACTTTCAATTTGCTAATTGTTAGCGAAGCTTATGGTTTGTTCTATTTTATTTTACTAAAGCTCTCCGCTTAATGAGGAATATCGTGTGATCAGTCCCCTCATCCTCGCCGGTATTACACATGTGCTTGGATTACAATATTAACTTGTACAATGATATTGATATTTAAATTAATAAAATTAAGTCGTGGTTATATTGTATTTAGAAATAGGTAAAAACTGGATTATACATACAGCTTGACGTATACAGTATTTAATTATTGTTATTATATGTAGACTTTCATCTGCCTATATTAAGGCTTCCAATATCGTAATAAGTATAACTCATAAAATATTTGTTTATAAGTAAAAATTAAAAATTAAATAAATAAATAAATAAATTAAAATTCTTTAATTTACACAAGCAAACAGAAATGTCCTGTATATAAATAAATAATGTGGTCATTACCTCTGTATTCCCTATTTAAGGTTATATCTGTAAATATTGAACAAGCATATTCTAAATTTTGTTACAACACGTGTAACAGATCATCAGAGTCTATATTTATATTCAGAGGCTGAGAATGCTGGAAGATGCTGGAAAAATTCATTTCTGTCTGTCCGCACGATATCTTAAGGTCAATTTAAGGTTAATAATTTACATTTAAAATTTAAGGGGTTTAGTCAAATAGTGCTATTAGAAAATTCTGTGCCTAAGACTGCGACGTTTAAAAAATGTGTTTCTATATAAACATTTTGTTATTTATCACTCGAGAGACTGAAAAAAATAATTTCTACCCGTCTGTCTGTCTGTCTGTCTGTACGACGAGCAATAGACTTGAAATGTTGTATGAAACTTCATTTCTATATTGGCAACGAGTTATCGAGTTCGATGGTGGCACATGTCATTCCCAGGTTCTGGCTAGCGACAACTAACATTTTTATATCGGTCTTATGGATAACCAAGATGACAATGAGAACATCGCAGAATAAATATATTTGTAAACAAACAGAATAATCATATGTGACTTTCAGGTGTGACATAGTATATCACATGGTATCCTAACTACCAGCAAGAAATAGCTATAAAAAGGCTATATCGGTAAAGTTGCAGGTTTACAACGTATCACTAATGACAAAAGTTTGCGTTTGGTGAGCAAAGTTATTTTATCACATACAAAGTGATTATAGTGACACCCTGATTGATTACACGAGAGTACCTTCAAGTTCGCGATTAAGTAATTTTACTTATGAATAATCTAACTGCAGACCTCAGTAATGTTGCTAATATGCAGGATTATATATTTATTTAAACTACAAATAGCTATGAGAAGATTTATATTAAAATATGGCTACTGTAGTCATCATGAAATTAACTCCACAAGACTTGTGAAAGTTTTAAATGTGAATTATTCGAGTTAGTGTTACTAGATACGTCCAGTGAGTAGATAATAAAATTAGCCTATTATTTCCTAATCAATATTGTTGCTATAGATGAGTACTTAATGAGTCTCGCGCAATCACTTTAATTCATCAATAGTGCATTACATTTAATCGAACGCGTAATCTATTAGTTACTCCACTTAAGTTTCTAACGAGTCGGCATAAAAAAAATATTTCATTAATTATAAAATCGTTATCGTTATATTATAGATTTCTAAAATAAACCATCTTTCAATATTTATAGGATAGATTTATAGGCAAAGGATGTTTTACTCCGACTCCGAGTCATGCTGGTACTCGTTCTGCGACTGATGAACTTTAGTTATCGTACTAGTTATCAGTTACCTCACTATAATTTAAAATTGTTTATAAATATAATTTGTATTTTATATTTTTGGTAAAATGTTTCATTTTATAATTTAGAAAAAATATGTAAAAACAAAATAATGTTTTACTACGTACGCACTCAAGAACAGCAATGTTAAGATACAAGTGTTACAAAGATACAAGTAAAAAGTTTGGTCTGAGAGTATAAAATCATGCAATCCCTTTGGAAGATCACTGCTAATATTGGAGTAACAGATAACATTCTTTTACTAACAAAAACGTATTGTGTGCTACTAAGACTTCTGATAATTCTTTTCGGTTATCTAGATTAATATTTTAAAAGCAGTGAAGAAAAACCTAGTGTGTTACAAAATATGACAGTTTTATTTTATAATACTTGCCACTCTAAGATTGGTACTTTGTAAGTTTAACACATTTTTGAGTTATTAATATCGCAGAAGATTGATTAAACTATTACTTACATTTAAGGTACTGTCATATAATTTTATGGATTACAATTACAAGTACAAATTTACTAACTATAAGAAGATGTCCTAATTTGGTTTTGACGTCTCTATAGAGCGAGTCCTCGAGTATACAATAACTAAACTTAGTAAGTTTCTGTTATCAGCACGTCATTGTCACAGCTCTGTCCTTATATTGTCCTTAATGTCCTTACAAAGCCTGAGAATTCAGTTTACCTTTTCGTGGCATACCTAAACATTATAATATATTAAGACTGACATACCTGTATTTAAGACACACCAAGTGCATACGGACGATGTGTTCTGTCTTCACACAGTTCATATGCTACTATATCACACGTAATGTGTTTACGTTGGAATCGTTTTAAAACCGTACATATAATAAAACAAATCTATAAAGTGTGCTTGCTCTGCAGAATCTGTACACGAAGTTACTTCCACTCAAGCCGAAATTATTTTGAATATCATTAAATAATTGATTAATTATAAATTCTATAAAATAGATACGTAACAAGTTAAAATTTTGTATCTATTATAAAAGTGTATAACAAGTATTGGTATTGTTTCCAGTAATGCTATGTAACTGTACAAAGTTTACAATTAATACTAGTTATATTAAATTAGAAGTTAAAGTTTACATAAAGCACACTACACTTTAATAACAAACTAAATAATGAAATCTAAAAATAACCGTGTCACTGTTAGTTTAAAGTGACAAAGTACAAACATATGCACTCCATATAAGCCCAAGTCTAAGTGAACTTTCAGGGAGCTTCATGGAGATTCCTGTAGCTCCAATAATGGAACTATGGCAACATATGAGTTAAGTAGTAACTATAGATTCGCATTACCCGATATTTTATAAGTAAGTAAAATAATAATATTTCTCGTGTTTGAGTTTACAGGTTTATAATTTAGCGTAGAACAGTCAGGACATATTAATAGTAGAGAACGATATTTTAATATTAGTATAGTGTGTACATACTTATAAGATACTATAGCATGATTGTTAGTGAAATATTCATTACGCTTATTTTAATTACCATAATACTTAATACAATTTTAGTTTTTGTAATATTCAATAAGAACAAATATTTTTTATTATGTTGGTAAAGATTAATTTTGAGAGGAGCGAGGAATATAAATGGAAGTTTAACTTTAAAATATAAATATTAAGTAAAAAAATAATAAAAAGTTTATTTCCCTAGAAACAAATTTTAGTAACTTTTCTACATATCTTTTAGTAAATTGTAATTAAAATATTCCTGTATCTATCATCAGTGCCTGATTAAAAAAATATACTCTTATATTAGAGTCAGTACAATTTTTATTCACGATTGAAATAAAAAATTATAGCTTAAAACTATTGACTATATTTATTTAAAAATTAAAACATACTTCTTTGAAAGCAAAATTATAATTCTCTTCAAGTGCCAAGAAGTAGTAAAAGAAGCTGAATTATCTTGTAACTTGTTTTGTGGCGAGAGTTTAATGCTTATATTTAAAAAGTTTTACTGAGACTCTCATGTTGAGGAGTCTCTTGAACGTTAACCCTCTTAACTACCCTCCCCACCCTACCCTCATTGTAATGTTATAGCTTTGAGGCGACAATGTCTGCTATTAGCAGGCATTAACGGAGAGCTTCAGTGCAGATGTTTACACCCATTGATTAACGGTGCAAAACGCCTCAGTGAAATTAGGTGTAGCTTGTTGAAAAAACTCCATACTAGTATACGATTATGTAAAGTTCAACCAAAACAAATTAAATTTACACTACCTTAAACTATTGTTTTGTTCTATTTGGACAAGAAGTTGAGAAATCTGTCATTGAACCAGTCCTTAAAGGATCTTTGCGCTTGCTTTTGCAGTGACAGGATATTTACGGTAGGTAATGCTGGGAGTAGGGGTGGTCTCCTGTCGAGATCCCAAGTCAGTCCAGCTCTGTTCAGTCTCTCCAGTCAAAGCGGCAAGGGACGGCACTCCATCATGGATAACAGCAGTTTTTATTAATCCACTCACTTCATCCACTTCAACAGCCATCCTCAGTAGTAGACTAGACGTATGGATCAACCATCCCACCCTAATATCTAGTTCGACATTTGCGGTTACTGATGTGCTGCTCCTGGACATCCACAGGATTACCTAGATATAATTTAGATAACGGGTTTTGCTGTACTGTACTCGTTGTAGGTTCTACTGCAAGGTATAAAACATCTAAAGTGAACTTTAGTCTTTGTCAGGACTCAACGACTTTATATTTACTTCAATGAGTTTTCCATTATAAATACAAATAGTGATATATTGAATGTCTGAGTTATGCTAGAGCCATCGCTTCAAGTATATTAGGGTTAAAAATGTCTGTACAGTTTAAGTACAAAACCTCTTTGAGAAAGGAAGCAGCTGAAGATGTCCTCTCCCTTATCGTTCAGTAGCTATTGAATATCACTCTTGAAATAGCATATTGACTGTTATACAATGTAATGATTAAAAAAAATAGTTTATTGCATTTAGGACAATAGTATATTGTTTTTCAAAATTCTTTGCCTGTTAAGCGACACGTGTGTGGTGTACTCTTGCCTTGTAATATATTACAAAATAAATATATAAACAAATATAAATATTAATTGTAGATATAAAAATGTAATGTGTACTTAAAATTAATTATAAACAAATTAATATGATATTTTTATGTCCTATATTATTTTATTATCTTATATATCCTATATTTTTATGTGATATGTTTGTAGTTTTATGTTAAATGTTGGATTATAGAGTGTATTGATTTTTATAGCTTTCAAGATTGTTATAATTAACGGATTGTTGAAAATTTTTCCATAGAAAGACCGAGTCTAATATGGATAACATTAATGCATTCATAAATTGTGCATGATAGGTTTGTTGATTCCATCATTAAGCCTGAAACTTGCTTCCTTGTCTGAAAGGGTTTTATTATTAATAATATAATAATTATTAATCAGCCTAGCAAAATAATATATTTTCAGCACTTTATAATATTAAGCCCTTATAATTTTTTGGGCTAATTCAAATCCATTGTTAGTTATATGATTGCAAGCGGATAGCAGGAAGCCTGGTTAAATCAAGCAGATAGCATATAACAATAGTTAAATAACAAGTACTCGTATGTTGGATATTATGATAAGGGAACCCAAATACAAATTTAAAGTTCTAGTGAAGGAGAAAAAATTAAAACGGTACGTTCATTAAGTTTTACGACTGGTTAGGTTTTATGTGAATTTATGATCTCCACGAGGTATTGCTGGTATCCAACACATTCCCAATGCCATATAACTAACAATCCTATGCTTTATTGATGCCGTCACCATGCATTACTTATGTCTGACCTACATCCTGTACTGTTATTTATCATTTAGTGTATATCTGAAGTCACTAACACATCTACAATTAATCTAGTCGTGCTAACTACTCTTACTATTCCTGCACGTTCTTTTTTTAATATTTTTGTATAATTTAGATAATATTTAACAAATTTTAAAAATCATCTAAGATAAAGAACTGATTGATGTTTAGTATGGTATGTACGTGAGTTATTTTATTGCCGGCTAGTAACAGTTTTTCATCTTATTTAAATCCTTTCTGATCTCGTTTATCTTCACTGTATTTAGCTAACGGCGTGTAAAGAAAGACTTATCAAAAATTGATCCTTGAGGAACTTCATGTACCAGTTTCATTTGCAAAGTTCAGTGGGTTACAGTCTATGTTTAAATGGTAATTGTTTATGTGAATATCACAAATTCTTCACGATTATAATTACTAAAGCTGCTTATCAATAAGTACGGGAGGTTCGGCTTACGTTTGCTTTATTTTAACCTAGTATTCTTTAGAGAGTTAGCATAAATAATTTAATTGAATAAATTAAGCAGTATTTGATGAAATTATCACATTTTATAAATTTGTTCGCAGTTACGGTTCTAAAATATTAGTAAATAACTTTTTTTAATGAAATAAATATACAATAATATAGGGGTTAAATTAAAGGGGTTATAAGACCAGTGATTCAAATAGAGTTTAATGAAATGACTACTGATTTTCTAAACTCTGTTACGGAAAGATATAAAATAAAAAAAACTATTTCTGGAAACATTTATAGGCGATGAGAAACATACTGGTTGTATCCTAAGTTCCTGTTAAAATAATTTACCTCACAAGATTAAGTGAAAGAAAGGACTGGTCAGAGATTAATAACTCAATACACTCAACTGAGTGCAGTACCAAATGTAGGGTACCAGAGATATCTTTCACTCCGAATAATAGAATTGTGCTTCTTCTGACATAGATCGTTGCTGAATAGTAACTCGAACTCTTTATACTGATATTCTTTCCTTTTTACTATATAATAAATACTATCACACACACACACACACACACACACACACACACACACACACACACACACACACACACACACACACACACACACACACACACACACACACACACACACACACACACACACACACACACACACACACACACACACACACACACACACACACACACACACACACACACACACACACACACACACACACACACACACACACACACACACACACACACACACACACACACACACACACACACACACACACACACACACACACACACACACACACACACACACACACACACACACACACACACACACACACACACACACACACACACACACACACACACATACACATATATATACACTTTATTGTCAGTAACTTTGTATTTATAGTTGTAGTGATTTGATGATTGAAAACATTTCATCTTCAGTAATAGGATGGAATGTCTTCCTAATACACTGCTAACAGCTTATGCTAATACTAATTAAATACTAATAAAATAATGTTTACTATCACACTGGAATGTTTATTCAAGAGAAGACAGACGATGGGATCATACATTACTCACAGACAACTTAAGCTTCTTTTATATGCTTATCACGAACTTAATAATTTTCGCTACTTGACATATCCTCGTTGCTGTACGATTCTCTGAAAATTTTCAAAGATTTACTTTAATGGTCATCCTAGTTGTAAGAGTGTTCAACATGTGGAAGTTACAGTAAATAAGGTTGTTCCGTCATAAGGCAGCAAGATTAGGCATGCATTTCCTGATTTAATAAGACATTATTTTTCTCCAACAACACATTATATCCTTATATATATATATTCATTTTCAAGCGGAACTTTATTCCTCATAATGCACACTTTCCGTGTTGTCTGAGCGTTATCAAACCCCTATAATTCAGTGCCGGAGTATTTGTTTTCTGTCTGTTTGTCTGTCCGCACGATATCTTAAGAACAATCTGAACTATGGCCTTTTGCATACAACTCCATTACTATATAAACACCATCGAGTTTGATGATAGTGCAAGTCATTATATGAAATATCGCTGAGCGTTAATGAATATTTATTATACATTGATGTTATCGGTAACCATGGTGGCAACGTAAAAATTGCAGAATAGGAAATTTGCAAGTAAACAGAGTTCAGTCATACGACATTTTAACATCTGAAATAATAACACATGTTAAACAAGAGTTTTTGAAATAGCCATGTGGGAATTAGAACTGTTGATGTAATAAACAATAGACTTGAAATTGGGGACGCGAACTCATCTAAGTCAGTTTCGGTGTAGATCTACATTGTAAGTATAAATACTAAAATTCTTGTTCTTGTTTCCTTTAGAGTCCTTGAGAGAATGATAGATTTTTTACAAAATATATAACCTTTCAGTCGTTATTGACTTTTAGAACAGCAAAAAAATACTTACTAATGTTTCTATAAATCTGATAGTTTTTAACTTACCAATAAATTGTTTGTAAATTTGAAAAACTTACTGCAATAAATGTAAAATCTGAAAGGAGATAAAGTATAAGTATATTTGTATATTTAAATAATACATTAAGTTTGAAATAGTTTAAACTGTCCCAAAATTATACTATTATTATATATAAATAGTAAAATAAAAAATATCCAATTAATTCCCTGCTTTTATTAAAGAAAGCAATTATGGATTTATACGTCACAGATAGAACTCGAAATGCTCTTTGTCCCTCTCAGTATTGTCGGTGAGTCATGAATTATTCTCTGACCGCACGGCTTCCACTGCCTTTCTCTCGAGTACTTTACTCTCTGCTGGTATATGTTTCTGGAGCAGTGGTTTCAGATGTTGTAACTTTTACTATTAAGTTTGATACTGCATATATTAGTAAGTTTCCTACAAACAACTAAATATACCCATATATGCGAGTTAACAATGTACTTGTACCATGTTATTATATATCACCCATTTGAATAAAATACAATTCTGGAAGTAGCGTGCAATAAAAAAGTAAGTATGAGTTTTAAAATAATTGTGTCATAATTTTTTTGAAAACTAAACACGTAACTTAGAAAAATGGGTAAGTTATTAAAATTATTAGTATTTTCATTTAAGTAAGACAGACAATCCTCACATGGTTTATTATTTTGGCGTGGTAGACTTAACCTATAGGCATGTTAAGTGAACTGTAATTAACGTGATGAGAAACATTACTAACTCCTTATAGATAGTTAGGAATTAAGGAATAGTTTACATTAAGAAAGATAATATAAGTAGATATTTTGATACTTATTTAAAATATTTTATTAGCATTGTTGTTCATTTATAAATTTATTTTTTATTTTTTTACACTTGTTATCCATTTCTGCACTGTTATTTATTTATGGATAGTTTATTTGCATTATTATTTATTTCTAAATCGTTTATTTAAACCTTTTTTATATAGCTGTTTTTTAATTCGTACATGTATATTAGTCAAATAATTTTCTCTTGTATTATTTATCATTACCTTTATATTCATTATAATTTATTCATATTTTACATATTGCTAATTATGTCTAGGAAAGTAAAGTCCAGTTGCATTTTTGGCTTGTCCCTATGATGTTAAGTGCTGTAATAATTAGCTACCTTGTAATATGTTTATAATTATAAACCGTTGGAAGGAAATAAAATAAAATAAATAAGATAGCAAATTAAAGTAGTAGCCTATATAATACTTATGCTAACCGAACTACACATTTCAAATAATTAAAGAATACAATTTTTTACAGTTTCTATTTCTTTTATTGTTCGATATTTAACAATAAATTTTGTGTAATGTTCAATGCTTTATACATGTATTCAAGCACAGAATATTCTTTTTGAAATTTTGAATTCTAATTTAAGTTAGGGAAGTTAACGTACGTCCAAAAGACAAAAATCTAAGTAAAAATAATTCTTTTATTACATTTAAAATGTAACATACGCTTAATTATGTTATAAAATCCCGCGATCAATATCTCTTGTGGCTGGGTTATCTGCTTTAAATTTCCTGTGTTATGGCTATAATGAGTCGTGTGAGGCTTTCTTGAGGCAATTGTGTCCGTTATTATCGCAACGCCGTTTCCAGCTCATCTAAGGTTCGTTTGGCTGGTCCCGAATCACCTCTTCCACAAAACGTTGGGCTGTTTCGGATCACTATAAGTTCTCTTCGATTATCGATTGTAATTAAGCCCAACACTAATAGTGATGGTTCCCACCAAACGGAAACCTATGAGTTAGGTGACAGTTAAAAAACTGCTCATATTTTCTTCTCAAACTCTAAAATAGCGGTCGTTATCAAACATTGTAAGTTTTGACTTGTCTATGAGTATTACCTACGCCTTGTCTCACCACACAATTAGTCTATTATCTCTTTAGAACTGCATTGTTGTTCTGATATGACGTGCGGTAATCGCGGCAATTAAACAGGTCTCCTAGACCTCATTCCCGCTTCCCAAAGTCGATTTCTCATCGTTTAGTCTGAAACACAAGTTCCAGTTGCTTGACTAAGGTCGTTTTGAAGTTCTGTAGCAGTTGAAAACAGATTACGAAGTGCATTATTTCTTTAAGATCTGTCTTCTATGTATGTGGTGGACATTGAGGGACCTTGCCCTGGTCTTTTGCGGAGAGTGCCTAGCCCCTGACTGACTCACGCCTAAGTGTCTACCCACATCCCGTTGGAAAACATCGTCTGCTATCAAAGTGACCTCTCTAAAGAATTTTATTTCAAACAAAAACTGTCTAAAATGCGCCACAACAATTAAAATCAAACAAGAACAACAACAAAATATAAACTGATCAACATCTAAAGTTATACAAGTTCAGCTAGTTACAGAACTACACTTGACAGTTTCCTTATGTCATTCTTGATTGGACCAAATAAACAAATTAGCATTATTTTTCTGTAACAGAACTATTCGGATATAAAACTAATAACTTATCTTCCTTATAAAGTTACTACAATTATATGTGGGCAAAGTATAAATCTGTCATGTTATTTATATTTATCCTACACCAAGCAATAGAAGTTGATCCCTTAATTGTTTTCATGTGTGTATTATAACTGTATGAAGATTATTGCTAGACTCCTGTTTATTTGCAGGTCGAATATTGTTTACTATGTACTGTATTGTATTCCTAAACACACCGTAAACTACCAAAACCGCCCGCAAAAAGTATATACAAATGAAATTTTTGTCATTGGTCCAGTTGCTCTGGTAATATTAGAGAATGTACAACAAGGCAGAAAATTTGGTACGTCTATTCACCGAGAATGTAACCAGGTTGGTTGCTCAATTCAATTCACAAGGCGACCCTTCTGACCTTAGAAAATAAATCAAAGTTATATCGCCTTCAGACAACGATATAAAGATACTGAAAACTGCCACTTTAAGGCTTTATATATGGTTTGCTGACGCTAATTTAATAATTACTCCCATTTATGAAGAAAACAGGACTTTTCAAAACATTTGCCATCGCTCAGTGATAAAATACAAACAGTATCACTAAGTTTCAAGATCTGAAATCTCATCTCTTCTTAAAGTAAGTGACAACTATAAAGCTATAGTAAACAAAACATACCACAGCCAAGTTTAGTCTATGCCATGTACAATAACTCTAAAACACGCAACCAATAAAACTAAACATTAATTATTAAAACTGAACTTCAGAATACACGTCACCATAGGTCTGCACTCACCGGCCAATAGTTAATGGTGATCGTACTGGCAAGAACAAAATGGCAGAAATAAGGAGAGACGGGAGTGGGCCTCTTTTATTATTGGTTCATGCTAGACGAACTTCTTAAAACCGTACTATGACTCCGCATTGGCTTATTACAAATTTATAATGTGTTTGATACTTTAGGTTTTATTGTTAGTTCATTTTTTACAATCACCAATCAAAGCGGCAAAATTTCAACTGATGGTTGACTAATCGGTTGGTTTGCCCGTTAAATGTATGAAGCCTCAATTAATTTCCCTTTGAGAATATGAGGTTCTTGATGTAATATATCAGCTTCATCCCAATTCATTTGATGATATTCGGAGCAACAATCATATTCAATTTTTGACTTTTATGTTTGCCCTTTTCTCGTGTTTTTTATGTGTTCTTTTATCTTTACGTTGAATAGTATTTCTGTCTCGCCTATGTATTCCTTATTTCAACTACATTTTATACCGTAAACACAGTTTATGGAATTCGGCGTGCCATTCTTTTGTCTTGTTTTTACGAGACTTAGAGTTTTGAGTGTCTTAAACGTGGTTGTAATGTTGTATTTTCTAACTGCTCTTTTAATTTTCTCCCATAATTCAGGCACATAATGGATTGACATCAACGCAAATTTATCACAATTCTGGTCGACTGACTCAGGGGACTGGTTCTTCTTGTTCGTCTATACTTGTTTATTATTGATTAAGGGAATTCATTGCGTCTAAAATCCGATTCAACTTGCCTAAACTCCTCATTTAGTCCTCTAAGCATATATTTATCTGGTCATAAGCTCTTTTTTATATCAAATAACGAGTAAGCCATTCCCTCTTTAACAGATTTTTGATGTTTTAACTAATAATTGCAATATTTTCGTGCTTGTGTTTCTTTCTAAAAACCGTATTCTTAAGGGCATCCCTATCTCTCAATACACATAAATCCAAAAAATAAAGCTTGTTATGGACTTCCATTGTGAGGCTGATGGAAGGTAAAATACTATTTATATGATTAAAAAACTTATTCAATGTAGTGTCTCTATGAGGGAAAACAACAAAGATATCATCCACATACCTCCACCAAATATTCGGTTTGGTCTGAGCTAAAGCCAAGGCCTTCTGATCAAATACCTCCATAAATATAGTGGCAAAAATAGGAGAGAGTGGAGAACCCATTGCCATGTCTTCATCTTGACAGTAAATTTTACTTTTTTTCTTTGACATTTGTTTCAATGATTTCGAGAGTTTCCGGTAATGGTACATTTGTAAATAGACTTTCAACGTCACCACTAATCCTTTAATGATTTTAACGCCATTCGCAGGAAAACTTACCTTTTTATAAAACATTCGAGGGGATTTTAGAGAAGTCAAAATCCCTTAAGTTAACTGAAACTGAAAACTAGTAAGTTTTGACGCAATGTTTACAGCATCAACCTGATTTTATTTTTAGTTTGTGACAAACTGTAATTACCATTATCTTAAACTAGCACATAATTTATTTTAAAAATGAAACAATATCACTGGCTGGGGAAATTGGAAAAAATTACTTTTTAAGCAGTAATTAAAAAAAAATACGATGGGTGACATATATACATCTAAGATTTTGTAAATGTACCATACAACTGGGTAACAATCTAGGGCGAACTGCTTTTGACTGAACTTAGGTTGTTTAGCGGCAGGTTTACGAGATTAATGCACTTACAGAATGGTTTGGAAACATTATTGTTCATATTCATTATGTTATGCACAAAATAATTTTTCTTTAAATTTCTGACATTTCAGTGTAATGTTTCGAACGTGACACAATATTTAGAAACTTCATTAATAAAAATGATGGTTAAACGTCCTCAAATTGATAGTGAGTTAATTTTTAAAATTAATTTTGATAAAAAAATGGTTTATATATATGATATTATTTCGTACAGATATAATTTTATATTTATGTGTAAAATTACAATTTAACAGAACAGGTAAATTGTATTTAAGGATTCATTCAGTTAACAGTCCCGGACATTTGACATTGTTCAAGATACAATAAAATCTTTAACACTAATTCTCGAGATCTGCAATCTGATCTCGTCTTCAGGTAAATGCGTAAACTAATACATAAGTACAACCTAGGTTAAAGTAAAGAAAACGTATCAGAGCGTTGCGATGCATACGTCTGGAATCACAACAGCCTTATTGTGTGTCTATCCCATGCACACTAACTATAGAACATGTACTTAATAAAAACTAATTAATAAAACTGAACTACAGAATACAAGTCACAATAGGCCTGCAATCACCAGCCAACCAAATAGAACTGACTAGAGGTCAATGGTAAATGGCGATCTTCACGACAGAAACAAGATGGCGGGAAAAGGAGTCAATTTTGTGACAGCGTTAGATTTCAGATGCTCCATTAATTAAAATGGAGATGAGCTCAATAACCTACAGATTTGAAATTTTGCTTGGAGCTTCATATCTATAAAAGAAACACCGAGTTTGATGATGATGCGTGTCACTCGATGGGTGTCGGCTGAGCGTTAGCAACCAATTCTACATTGGTCTAATGGGTATCCGTGATTGAAACAAGAAAATTGCAAAATAAGTAAATCTGTAAACAAACATAGTAAAATCATATGGTATTTTAATTCGTGACAGAGTAATAAATGAAAGAAAATTGTAGAACAAATAAATGTGTAAACAAACCGAGTGTAATCATGTGACATGGGAACAATATGTAGCGTAATGAAGTGATCTATAGACTTCAATTTAAATTTCTATAAATTTTCAATTGGGTAACACTATTTTCCAATACGTTGACATTTACTAAAGAAACTATAAATGCGAAAACATGCCGAAAACAATGACAGCGCCCATAACAATTCTCAAAATATCCCGTAATGATTCCAGTTGTTTCTCGCAGTTGTGGTAAAAGAATTATCTTCCTTACCTTTTAACATTTAGTCTTCGTGTTATTTTTTGAATCATACATTATTTTTGAAATTTTGAGTGTAGTATCACAGTAATGTAATAGTACTTTAGAATCTTTTGATTATGTCAAAATATGTTTAGTAATTAATACAAACACAGAGCCTCAGTCTACACTGTATAGGCGCTACGTTTCTTAAATTTCATTATATCTTGAGAATACTAACCCTGGAGGTTCAACAATATAATCAAATAAAATATTCGACCTTTTAAGCTGACGGCTTAAAAATAAAATGTATCAAATTCAATAAGATTCAAGATTAAAATATAAATTTAACATATTATTATAATATCAAATCAAATATATTTTAATATGGCTAAAATTCTAATTTAACTAAGAACCCACAAGAATAAAAGGCCAACATTGTATTTTGCACAAGGAGTACAAGGTTTCAGTTACAACTTTACTTATCGAATAATCTAGAGTACAGTAAAACTCTATAACTACCCGAATACTTTAAAATGATCTTCTTACTGCATTGTGGATCTGTTGGAAAACTTATTTAATAAACAATTGAATATTTTGACAGTCCATAATTCACTTTATGCCTATGTTGACAACGCCAGAAAAACTCACCTTGGTAGCTCTGAAACCCATTTTCACCCACGGGAGTCAGTCAGACCTCAGACACCTCATTGGTTTTTTTCACTGACTCTCTCATGTTGTTGTGTAGGTATATTAGCGGTTTTTCTTACAACAATGGGTTAGTGCTAGATAGGTTGTTAATACAAGGAACAACTTGGGGAGCTCTGAAATCCATTTTCACCCACACGAAAGTCAGCCAGGCCACAGACTCCTCATTACCCACCGTAATTGGTTTTCACTGACTTTCTCATGCTGCTGTGTATGTCTATTAGCGGTCTTTGTCTTACAATGAATACGTGCTATTTTAGTAATAACCAGAACTACTGACAAGCTTGTATTACCTTACAGTGTATTTTTTGCAATCTGTTTATTTTATTATTTACTACTTTTTAACCGTACCCGTTTCTACGAAATGAAAATGAGTACGTTACGTAAATGTTTTATTAAAATACTCAGTCCATTAAAAGTAAAAATATAATTTTTTCGGGTTTTTATTGAATTTAAACCAGAAATAGTCACATAACATTTTAAAATTTTTACATCAAAATATTAAAAACATTTTTTACCCAAACGAATCCGTGTTGAAAAAGAACCACACATTTATAATGAAGAAGATAATGTAATAAAAATTAAAGTAAAATTGTCAAAGTAAGATTACAATACTATAAACAAATTAACTCATTTCTTTAGATGTATTTACTATAGGGTACACAACACCTGAGAAATAGTACTGATTATACAGAGACAATATTTCCAGCTGCTTTTAGACAACTACAAATTGTGTTCGTGATAGATAGAGTTCTTTCCACGTTGAAGGATTACGGGGATGTAATGAACGAAAGACAGAGATAACGGCTTCAGCTAGACAAATGAGCGGACGTACATTTACATTGACACTCTTTTTATTACTTTCAGTTTTAAATTTTCGGAAAATAGAAAATTTACTTGACCTATTTTACAATTTGAAAAATCTGACTAATCATACGAGTTCATCTTTTATTTGTAATAAATTATAGTATAAGTAATATAAAATAATTACGTTACTATATTATAATACAACTAATAGCCTAATTATCTTTGGTTTATTTTCACTTCATCAAAAATTAATTCACAATCATTATCACACTTTGTAGCGTTTTTAATTTTGTTGTCTTTTTATAGGAAAAATTAAATTTATAGAAACTACAGAGCAGTCTGCATAACTGATTCTTGATGGACAATAAAGCACAATAGAATCAAACAAGTTATATATTATTGCAAGAAAAGTGAATTAAAATTGACCTTTGTGAATAACTTAGATTGAATTTTGGAAATGTAGTAATTTATTAACATTTAATTTGAACTGTTTTATTGTGAATTATTAATTGGAAATTAATTGAACTTTAATAATTGTTTGAGAGAGTTGTATCAGAATTGCAAAGACTTGAAAGTTCAGGTACAACTAGTGGAAAAAGAAGTTTAATTTTTAAATTTTAAATTTGGAGTAAACCTAGAAGTGAACATTTTTATTCTATTTATTTCTAAGTGGTACTTGATTTTATTTGAAAACTTTATTATTTTATTTCAGAAGAGAGCTCTGATTCTTAGTTTTATATATTTGACTGAAATTATATTTCTTGCCAAAGGACATTTTTACTATTATTACACGGTTTGTCAATTCTTTGGTGAATATAGAGAGTGATGGAATTCTGAAACATTTAAATTTTTTATTTGCCAGCTTAAAATAAATCCATTATTTTTATTTAGAACTGTGATTTTTATTTTAGACAAACCCGATAATATTTAATAGTTCAAAAATTTTGTAACACATTTTACCGAATATTATTCACTCGGAGCTTACTAATAAAAAAAATTTTATATCGTCTTGGATATCTATAATACAAGTCGTTATACACTTATAACGATCTAATATATAGATCACAAATGTTACTTAACGGTTACTATTTATTTATCTCTCCTCTAAAATATCTGAAAGTTATTCCAAAATAATTATAAATACTCTTTTTCTGTATCCTAACCAAGAAAACATTCCTCAATATAATATTGTAATCTCCCCCAAAAAAGCAAACTGTAGGCTGTAAACTAGTGACATATTCTGTATGTTTCCACTACTGTTTCCTGCTTCATCTGAGTTTTTTCTCACTCCATCTGAGCTAGTTTTAAGACGTTGGAATTGGAGTACAGACTAAGATATTTAATTTGATCTTAATTACGGGTTTAAATAGCAAAAGTTTATCATATTATATTAATGCTTTAAAAGTCACAGAGAAGGATTTTTTTCTTTTGAAGTCCTCTTAGAAGTATAATAAGTCTGTGTTGTATAATTTTAAAACTTGGTGAGACCAGATCATTTTATCAATCTTTATTCCTAACAACTACTTCATAAGAATAAATGTTGCAATTCTCCAATCTTATTCTAAATGTTAGAATCTGTACACTGTTCAAATGTAGGAGCATGTAGCAGCGTAAATACATTAGACAAGTGTTAAATTAAAACGGCTGAAAGTACATTATGTTGACCGTAGTAAGCCTCTCAGTACTATGTATCAAAGCCAGAAAATACTTACAATATGTTGGATTATAGAGACATTTCGTTATCGAATTTATTTTATCGATGAATAATGAATGAACAGTGAGATTTTAAAACTCAATTTGCTTTTAAAAACAACATGTATGTAATTAGGTGGTTAATTTTTCATTATACGATCCTTTCAGTTAAAAATAAATTCTTAAATAAGTATAAGCATAATATTAAATACAATAGTAAAAGATACATTTTTAATAAATGAAATATATTATTATATGTATTTTTTAAGTGGATATTTATGTTAATGTTACGTTATGGTAATTATTTTCGTTAATGAATACTTAAAAGTTTAAATAGAGTTGTACAGTATTCTGATGGAATAACAACTAATAGAGCGCAAGTTTGTTTATTAAAACCCATTAAATTTGATTGCTCAAAATAAAAACTTTATATAATATACACATATAATATACATTTATATAACATAACTAAATAAGAAAGGTTATTATATATACATTGCAGCAGTTTTAAATGTTACTTTTGTACATCGTATATTTATGACAAATATAAAACTTCCCGAGCTGTAAAGCGAGTCATATATTTGTGGTGAAATAAACAACAACAATGCCTGTTACTAGTAGTCCTATTATTGCAGTAGATGAAACCATTCATTTTCATTAAGCCCCCATCACTAACACTGGCCTAATTCTGTTCATTGCTAACATGTACAGTAGTTTGTGGTACGTATAATATAGCTAAACATTGACCCAACGATGTTGCACGTATTAATGGTGTTATTTTAATTTATTAACACAGTATTAATAATAACCCTCTGTTTGCAGTTAACCCGTGTTGAAGTGGCAGGCAGGTGCAGTTTATAACATTAGCTGTATTTTATTTCAAAGTAGTTGAGAACTAAAATAGACTCCATCTGGAAACTGATAGAAAATATTTTGATTTCATATAATATGTACACCTGCCGAATTTCAGGAAAGTTAAAGTTATGTCTGAATTCTTAATTTTGTACACAAAAATCCCACAAAAAGGCCACCAATTCAGTTTTCGATTCAGCATTCCCCTATTAAGTAATAAAGAGAAATTGGAATAATTGTGTTCTTTATCGTGTTCCTCAATGTTAATTGAAATTCCTGAAATTAATTTATTCTTCTTATAAAACATATTAAAGTAGTAATATTTTTATAATAATAAAATAAAAATGAATTTAATTACTTATAATTGTATTTTTAACATGTTATTTTCTATACTTTGCTGCTTTACTTACAATTAAGTTGCATTAATTAATATCACATTTATGGTGTACCGCTACCAAGAAACATCAACATTAGGAATTCAGTTATTTAGATATTATTTTCATATTTTTATTATAAATACGTATGTATAATAAAGTACACAGTTTTTCAAATTATACATTAACTTTAAACAATTATAACTCAACCAAAAACTACATCACATTACAAAAAAATATTGTTTTACTGCGCTTTTAACTGTGTGTTAAATTCACTGACCTGTTGACTGAATAGCTTAGAAATAAAATAAAATAAATAATGCATTTCGTCTCATAACAATAACAGATAAAAGTGATAAAAACAGTTTTATAAACAATTACTATCAAGATTATTAATAGAATGCAGTAATTTCTACATAAGCTATCAAAATCTTTAGTATTTTAAAATTTGGATAAGCTTATCTAAATTAATAATTTAATAAAGATGGTGATCTATAAAAACTGTTAGACAAAACAGATGAGCACGATATAAAATAGTTTTAAACCGATTGCTCTGTTTAAACGCATAGGGGCTACTTTAAATTTTAAAATTACTTCACTGGAGAAAATGAATGATCACTGAATGAGTTGGGCTTAATCTATTAAGCAAATTAAATGTTAAAATATTAAAAAGGGAGATTGTTAGGCCGTACTAATGTTTGATATGGAACTGGATTTAGAAATATTACAAATAATACTGTTACAAGTGAAAGTCCTGTCCTGCAGAAACATAGCTTTATCCTAAAAACAGAAAAAGTATCACATCGAATTCATTACTTTGACAGCAATATTCTATCCAAAATCCGTGCACTTAATCATAGCCTTTGAGAGAAATTACATTGTCATATAATCTAGTTCTGAATCCTCCTTTTCAGGGACCCATTGCGACCGGAAGGAAAGCCTTGTCTGGGGAGCGAGAATGTCCCAAAAATACCAGCCTGGTCATAGGGAGAAATCTCATATCAGCATCTCATTCAGGCTCAATCAGCATCTATGATTATACTCAATTGTTTCCCATCGTTGTACCAGAGATATACACGATAACTTTAGTTTCGCCTGTGGGAGGATCCTTTGAAAAGGATAATAGGATTTCAGTAGTTTGACACCGTCAATTGTCACATACAATTATACAAAACGTTTTTAGGACTATAATCTGCTCTCTACATCAATCTTTAAACCCAAGGTATGTAAGAAACAGAATAATAGTAAGAAAGTGGTGGTGAACACATATACATTTATATGATTTAAAGTGAAGGGTGTGAAGTTGTGTCACGCACACAGAAATAACAGTATAAAGTTAGAAGAAGATAACTACGAGTAAATACTACATAGACACACCGCTGACCCTCATGATTTTTACATTACAAAAGAAGTTGACATCATTTGTGCATCTGTGACTGGTTACTGGACCTCTAGCACTGTCTTGGTTTGAAACGCGAGTAATGAAAAGTTACGCCTTGCAATTAAACTATCAGACACCGATAGTAAAATTTAAACAATGAGTAATCTTTGTTTATCTACCTTAATTTGCATATGTTGCACCTTTAACACTCTCAATTTTTAAATTAATGTTTAAAACGTGTAATTTCATTGGTCTTTGATCTTACAGTGATCTGTTAGTTTGATAACAAAATACGCTCTTTTAGTTTTCACGATATATTTATTACTTGTTTTATAAAAATAACAAGTTTAGTTATATTTTATAGTTTAAATACTCAAAATACCTACACTTTAGAGAAACAACTAAAAAGCTTTTTGTTGCGTATTAATCATATCTTAAAAAAGAATCACCAGTCATGTTTCTACTCTCAAAAAACGGCGTAAAAATGTTTTCAGAGTTACACTGGTTTTATAGATTAAAATTTAAGACCGTTTCACTACAGCGGCTCCTCAAGTTAGCCTCCCCAATAAAACATACTTTCAGTCGGCAAGTAAGAGATCCAAGTTCGGGGCTCGGTGATCTAAGTGTTTGTTTTGTTTACCAATCATTATAAACACTTAACTGTGCAATTAGTATATTTCGACATGTACATAATTATAATGTACGAAATATTAAGTGAGCATTAAAAACGTTTCACAAGTATTCGGCATTCTGATTACATATTAGTTCAGGTTAATTAAACACATGTGTGTGAAAACAGTCGGGAAGTGAAATTCGGTTCATGTTCTAGTGGAGAGAGTGTAATTTTAATATAGTTTTTATTTAACAACTACTATGCTATTGCATATTATACTAAAAGTACAATAATTCCACCCCAGCATCTTTACAGGCTTGCTTGCTTGGTTTGTTTTAATATCACGCATAGCCGTTTCTGCTTTCTTAACGCAGTGTTGATCCCATATGGGTTGAAATTGAGTTGCAATCCACAACATAACATAACAATATTTCATTTCTCAACTATTTCAATGACCTAGAAATATGAAATTTGACACACAAAATAATTATTTCATGAAGATTAACCACCCATAAGGGTCGAAATGGGGTTGACAGATTAACTATAATTTTGTTTTTAAAACTTTCCTAATCACGTGCCTCATGACTTAAGTAGAAAATTAAAACAAAATGCATAACAATCTAATATCCACAGACCTCTAACTGGATATACCTATGAAATGGGATGAAACTTCTATAAACACTGTATTTAGTTTTTGACGTGACAACGGCTTAAATTAGGTTGCGGCTCGGAGTCACTCATGAAAAAGTGTAACGCCCGGTAACGTTACGATGCCCGTCCAGTGGGTCCGCCGCACGGGATTCGCACTGGATAAAGCAGATAACTGTGGGTCCGCCGCACGGGATAAAGCAGATAACTATGTTTATTCGTGAAAATGTGGAGTGCTTAGATTCGTCATTTACAACAACTACAACAATAAAGGTAAATAATTGTACACTGATATTTCATTATCGTAAACTATGATTGATTGATTAATTGTTAGATTGACACAAAAGTTGAGAAACTGAGTTTATAGGTTATGTCATACTATTGACAAATGTTGATAGTGTTAAGTAAATTATTAGTTTAAATCACTCTGCAATCAATCGTAATTCAGTCGATTGAGAAGAAACAGCGCGTATTGCTAGTCAAACATTTAAAATAACAAATTATAACCTCTAACCTGTCATAACAGTGCGACCAAACAAACGAACTAAACCGACCAATCACCACGCGCGGAGTTAGAATTTAACTGTGTTTAGCAAGAATTTCAAATTCCAATTTTAGTAAATGTTTTATTCAACTTTACCATTTACAATAACAAATTTTAATTAATTTCAAATTATGTACAATGTTTTAGTAAACAAAATATATTTCTATAGTTAAAATTTGTGCAATTCTTATTTTCATTCAATTCCTTGTTCCTATTGTGCAATTTAATAATATTCATATCAATAAATATTCTACCGAGAAAAAGACGTTGTCACGTAAAATCTTCGCCCGTAAAACCGACTTTACAGGCAACCATAATGTTTTTTTAACTACACGTTGTCCCTCAACGACCGGGTACGTCCATTGACCTGCACGTATGTTATGGTTGCAACAGACGAATAAAATATTTTTGAACAGATCAGTTACCCAAAAGAGTTGAGAACCCTAGAAAACACATATTATTATTAAAAGTGCCAAAATTAATCATAATATATTATTAAATGACAAAGTTTTTCTAACAAAAAATGTATTATTCGATAGACTTTTAAACAATATACATTGATCACACATAAAATTAAATACAACAAATTTAGCCACCAAGGTAGTGAAAAAACACATGACAAATTGGTTTTAATTATTTATTTTCACAATTAACTCAACCTTAGTTAGTACCTGAAGATGAAATCCCAGATTTCGAAATGTACATTGTAAGAAAAATCAAAGTTTAAAAAAGTGTTCAAAGGTTTATTCATATTGTGTTATAATATTATTATTAAACGTCCAGCTGTCCTATGAATGTGAAAGTTGACACACATGTCCCTATATCAACTACATGACTCGAAATACCATAAACACAAAGTAGTTGCTTCGTGAGTAGTTAATATAGTTATGTAGCCAAAGCAACAATGGAAACGTTAATACGGTACCAAAATGTTAGTTGTAGACTTTTGGGAACCACTTCATTTACCGGCAAACGCTACTATAGCGCTGGAATACTTTAGATAGGAATAGGTTTATTTTAAATGTAATTATAATCTTTTTTGAAAAATAATTTTTATACCTATCTACGCATGTACTCGTATTTTCTTGATTGGGACCACAACATAGATACTACTATGCTACAAAAACACCTTAGACCGAAAGTAAACTACAGTGACTGGAGATAGTCGTTTTTTTACTGAGTCCACTTCTCAGACAAACGTATTAATTATTTTCTAAATCAGAGTAAAAGTGAAAACGCTACTATCGTAACAGAAGTAGACGCTTTTTTACCTAAAAGAAAACATTTCAGACCTATTTATGTATATACAACATTCATTTACAAACTTCTCTTTTCTTTGAAACATTAAATATCGTTCTTTATAATTTAATTTGCGGATATTGCAATTGTTTCAAGTTGTAATCACAATAAAGTATAGATATAACGCTGTTACCCTACATTATGAAATCACTTGCAATCGTTATTATTATTAGTTTATTATTATTTACATATACATTGTTAAATTACTACACCCTATCATATCACAAGGAGTGTAATTTATACTCGTACGTTATGGAACCCGCTTAATATGTTACAGTACTCATATGAAATTATTTAAAATCAAGTTAAACATTTTTATTTTTAATATAGAAAACACTCAAATACAAATTAAATAAGGGACACAAAGTGAGATTTCTGTTGTAATGGTAGTATGCTCAACCAGAAAATTGAGTTATCTAGATTTAAATTTATATATGTCATATATGTTTAAATTTATTTAATTGACGTATAGTACGTAACCTCCTTATTTGAGAGAATTATGAAACGCCTAAGAAATATAACATCATCTGCACAACAAACAACTTTGTGCCAAAGGAAAAGTAACATTGCCTTTGCTGTGACATTCCAGTATAAAGCAACACCCCTCTTTCTTATCCAATAATGGAAATGCTGCTAGTTTTCCCACAGGAGACATTACATTTCAGAATTGTTTTCTACTCCCAAGTTCAGTGAATTTCTTTACACAGTTTTAGTCTTTACGTTTGTAACTTCTTGTTCGATGATAGTGTCTGCAGTTGTATTTGTAAATGACAAATTGAATATTGTAAGAATTTAATGTAATTTTAACGATAATAGACTTCTGCGCATACTGTATAGTTGGTCTTATAGGTTTTGACAATTAAAATATGGCTAATGACATTCAATATCAGACGTCGGTTTTATTAAAACGAAAAATAATGGTGGCAGCCTTTACGGTATTAAATAAACAAATTTGGATAACCATACAACAACTTAATTACACACTGATAGATAGCCACTGCAATTAAATGCAAATAATAAAATGAATTGTACGTAATAAGTTATTATATTTTGATAAATTAGTTTATTAACTAGTAAGAGCTAAGTTTTTATCGTAAAGTAGATGATTAGGGAACTACAAATTGTTATGTTTATTGGCTGAGACTTAGCAAAGGACAGAAACAATTTCATGTCTACTTGTCTGCCAATCTATCTGTCCTCACGACATCTGTAAAACGAACTGACCTATAGAATTGAAGTTTTCCATGAAACTTATCGTCGTTATATTTTAGCACAAATCCCGAAAAAGGTATTTGTCCTCGTCAGTTGACAAAATCTTGGATTTATCAAATTAATTGATGAAACTCTATTTTTTATTATCAATACAATGACTTGTACCTCGAACATATAGTAAATGAAATGGCGACATATTACATCGAAAGTTCATATTAATTTTAAGTGTAGATCTGATAAATCTATAATCCATGGTAGATTTTAATTGTACGAAATTTATTTTTAATTTTACTGATAATGTCACAAATAAATAATAAAATAAGCCCGTTTAATTATGCGTAGAGAATTTTAATATTCCGCCGTCCTTTAAGGCCGTGTCTAAAACATAAAAGTGCACCCAATTGTGTTCCTGATGAGATAATGAGAGTACTTCTTCACTTGTATTAAACTGGGTGGCTGCCGAGTAAACCAGACAGAGGTCTTTAGTAGTCTGGTTGTGTCTGATGTCGAAACGGTGCTTAGAATTGGTTTTGAAAGTCTTCATCGTCGACTATTTTGGATACCTTCAGTCGGACGTGGACTCCAGACTTCAGGAGCTACGTCTATGACAGTGTCAGATTTCATACACTACACAGGGCGGAAGATAAATTCAAAATTCATGTTTCACTCCCTCCAGCAGTCTTTCGTATGTGTCCTTTTACATTGTTATTTTTGGTCAATTTTTGTGAGCCTGGTTACAAGATAGTAACCTCAAAATATTATTTAAATGTGTAAAATTCGTTGTGGAATTTCAAAAAACATTTTATACTTTTATTGTTGCCAGGACAAGTATCTCAAAAAGCAGGAACTAAAAGTTTGTTTAATATGAATATAACCTGATTAAATCCTATTCACAGGTGAAACATTTACGAATTCCGAATATGGATGGGAATAAATTAAACAATAGCAAACATTAAACTCAGGAATACTTGGGATTATATATTAAAAAACAGTAGGCTATGACGTCACTGTGATACTAAGTAATGCGCTAAAATCTCCGGAACGTACTAACAGCTAGAGTTTTTCATAGTACGCAGTAAATAATGCAAATTAATTATTTACTGTCCTAAAACTTGTACGTGTTTACATCTCGTAAAATATTACGAAAACAATATAGAATAAATAAAATTATATAATTACGATATTTCAACAATATAAATCCTCCTTTTCCGTCACGTGTTAAATATTATATTACAAATTTAAGTATACAAAAAGTAAACTAATTTAAAATACAGTGATAAAAGTTGAAGGCAAAGTTGTCTAAAAAAACTTAAAGGTAACTTAAAGGTAAAGGTAAGAAACTCAGCTATATTTGGGTAATTTTAAAATTGTGAAATCAGAGTTTAAAAAGAACAACAACATAATTATGAAAGTGACGAGTCATGAAGATGATGTGTAGTGTAATCTCTGAATAATATAATAGACTGTAAGGATTAATTTGATTTAAAACATTGTTATTTTAGCACAAAACTGTACTCAATTTTATTATAACCTAAGCCTTCATATTGAGGAGTCCTTTATTGTTCGTTTTACCAAAAATTACATTTTTTACTTTTCAAATATTTAACCTTTGTTTCTAAATCTTATTGATATTAAATTAGTCTATTGTTAAAATTACATATAAATGACTATTACTATTATATTGTATGGATTGTATAGTGTATTATATCAGTGTATTGTCAGGCTGTGTTCATTGTATAGAGCTTGACAATAGCGAATCAGCGATCCACAATACGGCCTATTGTTTGAGAGAGTTGTGTTTATACTGACGTTACCTGCTCTCTAGGGCACATTAAAAATCAACGTATTGTTACCTTTGCAAATTAATTACAGCAGTTGAAGTCAGATCCATTATTATTTCCTTCTTTACTCAGTAAATTTCTGGCTAAACTTAATTTATCCATATTCCCTCCATATGACGTATCTTTGTTTTTGTTTATTCAGTGTTGACAACACAAAGGCTCATCAAATAAGTGGAAAGGGAAGACTAGTACGTTTTATGGAGGAACGGGAAAAGAAATAAGGAAGCTGTTATCAGTTTCATCAAATCCCAACTAGTAAATTATTTCCCCTATTAACAAAAAAAATCTATTGTTTCGTATTTCAGTGTAGCGTGTAAGACTTAGATGTTTTTTATTACGTAATAGGCAGACCTGAAAAATTCTATTGGTAATAATTAACAGTCAGTACTTGTCCCTTTCTAAGAGCAATGAGAAGAATTGTTTGAGCTTGAATGTCTTTCTCATAACATCCAGAGAGATCTCTCACATCTCGTAAAGTTGTGATATCTCATTTATCAAGAAAAAAGCTTGACCCACGCCTAACTGTCCGGTCGTTCTGTCTAACTGGTATTATGGGATCTCTAAGAGAGTACAGAGCAAGAGCATTGCACTGACTGGAGCTGGACGTATTTTTTACTTATAATAGATATCTATAATAGAGCACCGGATAGTCTTCATTTTCTACATGTGCTTTGAAACTTATATAGCAAAAAATTGAAAATATATAAGAAAACACAAACATAACTTTTTGATTAATACGATCATCACATCAGAACGGCGTCATCTGTTTATTTTACATAGTTTCATATATCATATATGTATGTATATTATATATTTGACTACATAAATAATAACATAAAACTACTATAGAAATTTAAGGAACAGAGTAACTCGAATTAATGGTATGTTGCAAATTAGTACTGAATTTATAACTTAAACTACTCAACTTTTTTAATGGAGATCCTGGACTTATTCTTCCCGATTCCAGAGGCTACGATAACGCGTGTGGATCTTTTAAATGTGAATAAAAGAAAAAATAGATAAGAATAAAATAAACATTAAAAGAAGAAACAGAACATGAGCATAGATGAAAACAGAGTTTGAACAATCTGTTATTTTAATTATATAAAAAATGTACTTTTACATAAAAACCCGACTTCTAAACTCTCGGCCAAATCATTTCCCCAAATAACCCTTAATCTTATTTACAGTATAGTGTAGATTAATTTGATAGATGTACTTTCTGTATCTATGCAATTCTATGAAGGAAGAGAAACATGTACTGTATCACTGAACAATGTCGCAACACCCTACGCCGGTTGATATCAACAAATAGTGCACGGGATGTATAGAAACACCCAATACAGGACGACGAGTAATAATTGAGTAATACAGTGTAAAGCATATATTTTGCTTTGCGGTAGACTGCACACTCTCTCAGTTGAAAGCTGGAGTTGGTTTAGCTGCATGCCTCAGATCCTCAACACCACTTTACGATCACTTCACTGATTATCTCTCTGTCGGAACACCACTTATCGGAATGAACGCTTTAACCGCTCGATCGGTTTTACGTAGGTTATGTAAACTACGTTATTCTCATTTCTAGCAATTTTGTAAAGTTTACTCACTATTTGTGACAAACTTATTTTAAGGGAGAAATTTTCTAAAAGTAATAAAAAAATATGAATGAGATAAAAAAGTAAAAAATAAAACTAGGATATAAATTATGAATACCTTAAGAGTGCTACTACACGAAATCTGTTACGTATTCTTGTGTACATGTAATTCTGTGTATTAGTCTACTGAAACAATTGGCACTGTTATTACAGCGTATCAAGTGCTAATTTTTATTAAATTACATTACATTCTAAGACGAAAATTGTGTTATTTTGTGTCTTATATTCTTTTTATATATGTCATTACAATAAACATTCCCTGATCTCAGCAATTATTTGCTTCGTCTGTGACGTGAAATTTTAGTTTTAGCCTATAGGCTACTTGATAAGATCTTTTAAAAATATATATTAATAAATAAAAATTCCATAATTATTATTAACGTTGGTGAAAACATTTTCAGCTAGAATATTAATATAAAGACCTTGTAATAATTTATAATAATTTAATAATATAGTTATTGATTCCATTTCGTGATATGACGTACAGGCAATAATTGGAAACAAACAATATTGCATTTCAATCCAATTAGATGTGGTAATGTTACTGTCTGGTTTACCCGGCAACCATCCAGTGTAGATATCATTGTCTCATCGGGATCACAACTGAGTGCACTGCGATGCCTTAGCAACCGAGACAATAGAGTATCTTGGCAATATTACTGAGTAAGTAACATGATTTTAGTAACTTTGAACACACCAGCACCAGGGTACTGAGATAGGAAGCCAATTCCCCTTAAAATGGAGCAAAATCTAATATTTACATTGAATTAATTCTTTACACTATAGCTTTTAGACCTGTTCATTGCGATAAAATACTACTATTAGAAAACTATTATATTACTCATAGAAAACTAAAATAAAAATAATTGAGGGTCTAGGGACTTTCTTATTCACGTAAATTTTATTTGGTATTTTATCCATCGCATTAAAGTATTATACATATATATTTAAGATAATGAGATTTTATTTAACAAAAAAGTAATGAAATACCTGGTAGTCGTTTTTAAGATATGTCATAAAGAATTAAAAAAGTACATATACTCGTATTTAAAATCGTCAAATTTTATATTAAGTAAATGAAATGAAATTGGTTATGGCCTCGTAGCAACAGAGACAATAGAATATCTTGGCTCTACTACTTAGTAATTAACATAATTACAAAGTATTTAATCGGGAGCCAATCCCCCGAGAAATGGAACTAAATTCAATATTCACATTTAACCAATCTATCTCATCATACCTGGGTCATCTTAGACTTGCTCACGGCCATACAATGTTAAATACACCCTTAAACTCTTGTTTTATTCATAGCAAACTCAATAAAAGAAATAATTGAGGGGATTCAATTTATATTAATTCACTTATATTAATATTTGGTATTTTATAGAACACGTACAGGTATTATACACACTGTTTAAAATACATTAAATAACGAATGTAATAAAATATGTGGTAGAGTAGTTGTTTTTTATACTTTCAAAGAATATAAAAAAATACATACACTCGTATTTAACATCATCAAATCTAACTGAAGTGAATGAAATAAAAGCGTTATCGGTGTTATGCAACTGTACTTTACACTGTTACGGCAGGATAACCATAATTCAATAGATTTAACTGGACCATGGCGTTTACTGTAAACATAAATAGCTTATATCATATATCACGTCATGCACAAATTATGGCTCCAGTGAATAAATATGTACTCGGATTATACAATTTTCGCAGGAAATTCGTGGGATTTGGAGTTTACTAAACAACTGAAGCACCGGTGTTTGGAGTTTTACTGAGTAGAATTACGTTAATGAAATTGTGAAGTGGTTCCTCACATTTTTAGGTTCTTAAATCTCTCTCACAGTAACTCTGTCCAGTTTTAGTAAATCCCTTACGTCGTACTAGTTACATAAGAAATAATAATAAGTGAGTGCTTGGACTGCCCTCTTAGGAGTAAAATGTTCAGATAGGTAATAAATATTCTAACACAAAAAAATCAAAATTTACGTGACGCAGTAATAGCTTCAGTACGTTTGTCCGCACGATATCTAGAGGACTAAATTATAGAGTTGAAATTTTTCTACATTCAATATTATAGTCTATAATCAACGTCCATGGGTTTTGGCTTTATTGAACTTTAGCGTAATATAATTGTGTAAATATTTAAATATATGTATGTATGTATATATATATATATATATATATATATATATATATATATATATATATATATTGGTCTAATGGGTAACTATGATGGCAACTAGAAAGTTGAGAAATAAATAAATCTATACAAAACTTAGTAGAGTCGTATAACGTTTCAAAAAGGGACATACATGAAGCATAACGAAATATATGAGGTATATTAGAAGTTACTCGTATATACTACTATCATTTATTATGTATCTTCCCTTAGGAAAATAATAATTACTGCACATCTAGTTAGATCATCTTATATTGTTAAAGACATAAGTATAGACATTCAAACCATCAATAAAAATGTGTAGGCAACCTGACAAATAGCTTCCATTTTTCTCAAGTTATTTTATATTTACATATTTTTAAATCTCATGTGATTAATAAAAATACGCACGCGCACACACAAATAGAATTTAGGGATTTTATTTCCTGCTTGATTAGGTTTTTTAGTTGACTTCAATTTAATAAATGGTTTTAATAGCATATGTCTATAATATTCAAAAGTGTGCGATTTAATGTTAACTACACAAAAATTTATAGTTTTTGTAAGAATATTTCCATTGATTTTGATTACTTAATAAATTTTATAATAGTTATCAAAGTAGCCAAAAATAAATTAGTAGACTTGAACATGAAAACGAAAGAATCAGAAAATTATATTTCTTCAACGTTCTTCCCTTAATTAATTCTCTTGTTTTTCCCTTAGATTCTATTATTGCTTGGAGAGTTTTAAGCTGATACTCTTACTAGTTCTGTCTTAATCTACAATATTTACATATCAATGAACTTGTCATATAATCTAGGAACAATTAATAATCATTTCTACAGTATTCATAAAGTTCTTAAATTGTTGTATTGGTAAATTATATAAGTTAAGGTAATTTAAAACTAAAATTTTATATTTGATAAAATTAAAACTTTTGTTAGTTCTACATGTTACTTCATGTATTATAAATTCTGCAAGCGACCTCAGAGAAGCATGTTACGTAACACGTGATGTGGAGTACTAGGAGTGTTATAAACACGAGCTAGCGACTTGTATAGAAGAAGGACACACTAACATACTACATCTCAGCGAGGCAAATCTGTTGTGCCCCTGAGAGAGTTTATGGAGCAATGTGTCATGCTAATGGCGAGCCGGGGTGTCTACCGTCGTGTGTTGCCACAATCTCATAGTGGTATATCGCAGCAGTTTAAATGGCTGCCAGGCGAAACTTTTTCTTATCCAATAAAAGAAAGAGTATTTATAAATTTTGGCAATTTTAAATATGGAAATATCATTTATGATTGCACTTTGATTGTAATCAACTTTGAATGTGGAGTAGTGGAATTGACAACGGAGTCAATGGTTTGAACAACTCCGAATTAAAATTACGTACAATCGATTGGGATTTATTGTTGATGGAATAGCAATTATCAAATTGTGCGTTTACAAGACTCTTTAGGAGAAGACAACAAATGGAATTATATCCAGGTCACCAGTAGGTCATAAACTTCAAATAATAACCGGACACGATACTGGTAAAAAGCAATAACCGAGGTGGTTCCGTGTTAAAGTAGCAGAAAATTTGAGTATAAATCATTAACCATTTTGGAATAAATAGTTCAGAATAAGATATGCGCAGACACATATTTATGGCATACTCATATGTATGTAATATATTTTTCAAAAAAGAAAGGGAGATTTGTTTTGAGATAAAGAATTTTCTTTTAATAGTAATAATTATGGAAAATAAAGAAAAAATGTATATCCTAATTTTATTATAGATCTGTGACATACTTTAACTCAAAATAAACTAGAGTTTATTACATTAACGCAAACATTAATGTAAAAATATTTGCTAAAGGTCAGGCAAATCTCATAGTGTGACAAGTATCATCAACTCAGTGTTGCCTATATGGAAATGAAGCTTCTTGCAAACTTTAAATTCAGTATATCAGTTCGTAACGTATATATATACGTTATATACGTATATATAACGTATTGGTGGTACGTTGGTGTATTTATATATATATATATATATATATATATATATATATATATATATATATATATATATATATATATATATATATATATCGTGTGAGTAGACAGAGTAGAGGGATATAAATTATTTTTTTCTAAATTTTTGAGGCTTTCCTAACTATATAACAATTATATAGCAATGCAAATAAATAAAAACTATATGAACAAACCCGTCAGTCTACCAGATACTCAGTGAAGTAAGAATTGTGTTCTTAAGACGTGTTTCTTTACCTTTTGATGACCGAGGATTTTTCGTCTATACCTCCTTGAAGGTGCAGTACTTGTGCTCGAACAACAAATTCTTTCCGAGTTTGCTCTAAATCCTTGTCCCCATAGTTGTCTGCAACATTGATCGCTCTATTGACAAGCAGAGAACTCCACTGATGTATCATCGTAGAAAATCTTTGTTAAGGAACTGTACGCGATACACACTCGCAGAACTGTCAGTAGTGTTTTCCCAGTTGTCTCTTACCTGGTTGTTATCGGTACTTTAAGAGGTGTATCACTCATCACTACACCGATGTCACCACTCATATGATCTTCCTACCTATGGTTGTTGCATGCATTATTTAGCTCAATAGCATCATATTTCATACTGTTTCGTAGACTTAGGCAAATACCTCAAGATGTACATTCATCTATTATACCGTATAATGCCGTATAATCACGCATAAAAATGTTTAGTGCAATACAATTGTAATATAGAGTCTTCCTTGAATGTCAGATCTGCCAAAACATCGACTGTGTAGGCGGGAATGTAAGCGGTGGCAATGCCTAGTCTATATTTGCACAGTTCTTCCCCGCACCATGTCTCTCCACATCCTCACTGGTGAAGGGCGTGAGCACAGCTAAACGCCTCCTATTGTACTGAGGTTCTTGATGAACCCAGATATAGAATAGAACCTAGATGATCATGCATGTTCCATATGGTTTTCATCGGTAGCTTGTTGAGAGCATTCCGAAAAACATGTGATCGGTAAACCACTTTATAAAGGATTTATATGGCAGAATTCTTGAAATTTTGTATTCAATAAAAATAACGCTAGCAGCATCAGTGCCTGCATAAGTTGTGCACAATAAATATCATATACATTTGGAGTAAATCTTAACATATTCTTTAGTTCACAAGAGCAGGTGCATATTTTCTAGATTCTGACGAAGTACACTATTTGTTCATTACATCGTATTACATACTAGGTTATAAATAACATTGATATATGCAGGTTCTTTACTTATTACTTCCATAAAGATAGTATGTGATTTATTACCTATATTTGAGAGAACAGTTCGGCCTCTAATTCAATGGAAACTTCAAATGACTGCCCAACTTTGCGAGGGTTGAATGACTCGGAACGAATGGGACAAAGGCCTGTGTCCACCCTCCCTTTGTGTTTTCACCCCTTGAGAAATTGTTTGGTCAGACCTTTCAACACACGCCGGACCATAGTATCACTCACACATCTTACTGAACCATTTCCCTCGTGTATAGAGACGTGCAAGTTGTATTACGTATTTATTAATATTGTTATTCTATAATACAATTAATTTATGAAGATTAATAATAATTTATGGTACTCTATGATAATTAAAATCCAGGTTTTAAAAGATAATAATGCGTAATTGTATACTCTTTGAGTAATTAATAATTTAGTTCCTAAAGTTAAGATAAATAAAGTAGCGGTAGGGCTAATAATAATAATTATTTGTACAAATTATATCTCATCGCATTTATAACGCAAATCTCTCTTTGTATCTTAGCTATTTCAACTAATTTGTAAATTAAATTTTGCATTCTTTGATTTGTTAAAAGTATTACAAATGCAATATTTCCTTGATACACAAGTCCAAATCGTACCAAATATTAGTGCATCACATATATACTATAAGTTATTTTTGTTTTGCAAGTTTTTAAATGTTTCAAGTTGTTTACCATATTCAATGAAAAGAGACATACGAGTACAATAACATATAAATGTTGACCTGGCAAAATGACTGGAGTATTTTATAATATATGACAACTAAAATTTCGTCGTACAGTAACATAGAAACATGATGTTTATCTACTGCAATAAGATGGAGTTAACATCAACTTGTGATTTTATGAAGATTCAAATATCCATAAGGCATGAGATGAGGCTGAAACTCCTAGAAGAATAATGTTATTGTTTTTAGATTTTCAAATGACCTAAAAAGTTCAAACGTGATAAACACGTACCTTACAGATCTTTACTTTAGTAGACGAAGAAAAGGGGTCATGGAGATCAATCACCCATAGGGTGACAAAAGGCAGAAAGTTTACAAGCCTGAAGAACTAAATATTGGTTTTGATGTTTGTTTTGTTTTGTTGTTTGGTCCTTGTAATAAAGAACTTTTACTTTGAAACCAAAACATCTCATATGTTGATAGATTATTATTTTATTTTAAATTTAGAGTTAGGTGAAATTCTTAATCTATCTTTCAATATGATGCAATATTCCTGTATGATGCAATTCTAAAAAAAATATGATACATATATCAGTATGTAATGGACCATTTTTGGCTGAATTAAAAGTTTACAGACGTTTTTATATATATATATATATATATATATATATATATATATATATATCTATATATATAAAAGAAAGTCGTGTTAGTTACACTATTTATAACTCAAGAACGGCTGAAACCGATTTTGGCTGAAAATTGGTATGGGAGGTAGCTAAGGACTGGGAGAAGGACATAGGTATACTTTTTATCCAGTTTCCCGATTCAGGATTCCGCCCCACTGGTCTCTAAAAGTTACGGAAATACCCGTAAGAAATGCATTGCAGCAAACATATGTTATTAAGTGAAAGAGCCTGTTCAAATTTTAACCAGCTGTTCTTTGTAAACATATATAATGCGACAATCAAACAAATATGTTTATATAATCAAACAAAACTTAATTACGGATTTAAAATTTCTTTACATTTATAGTTTGAAAGCATAAAGTAAGCTTAAGAGAAATCAGCAAATTTTGTTTCAACTGTTTCTGAAATCACTGTTAAGCATAGACTTTACTATACAGATAATACAATTCTACGTAAAAAATTCACCTTTAACTGCAATATGTTTCTAATATACAAACCATGCTCGTGCTTGATCAGAAGAGCAATGCAGATATCAAAAATTACTATCTTACGTTGGCTACAAATATAAAGAATGTTATAAAAAACCTACCTTGCAACTCCGTGCAGTACATATTTTCTCGATCGAGACAACAAAGCAAGCTCAATAATGGCATCGGATATATGAGTATAAAAATAATTCGATCCAGAAGTGATACACGCGCAAAGCCTAAAATAAAAACCAATACGCAATTTCGTTTAACATCTGGAGCTCATAATCATTAGACTGTAATAATATATACCTAATATATGCCTAATTTTCGTTTCAAAATTACATTGAGCGCCATCATTTATTACATCGTATGTGTGCAAATGAATTCGACTTTTGACTCCTGTCCACGCTGGGCTAAATATAGTTTAATTGTATACAAAAATCATAGAATATTAGAGAAAAATTCCAGTTATTTCACAAGTGCATATTGAGACTGGTTTTTAAAATTTAAAAATCCTAAAAAGTTCATGAGCTTGGAGAGTATCTTTCAGTGACTATTTATCTCAGAAGGGTAATAAGGACGTTCTAAAGAAATATGCCTCCTATGTCCCAATTTTTCTGCAGGAAATTGCGTGCGAAGCCGTGGGTAAACTGGGTATCTGGTTGTAATTGGTATTTTATTGAAAATCAAGAGTTTTTCGTTATAAAATACTATGAATTGTACTGACAAAATTAGCTGTTACCACGCGCGGCTAATCGCGCATAAATTGCTTTTACTAAGTAATATCGAGGGACTTTTCTAAGAATTGTGTGCGAAAGCCGCGTGGTAACAGCTAGTATCTATATATATTAAAAGAAAGTACGTGTTAGTTACACTATTTATAAGTCAAGAACGCCTGATCCGATTTGGCTGAAAATTGGTAGGGAGGTAGCTAAGAACTGGGATAAGAACAAAAGGATACTTTTGTATCCCGTTCCCGATTCAGGATTTCCGCCCCACTGGTCTCTAAAAGTTTCAGAAATACCCCGTAAGAAATGCATTGCAGCAAAACATATGTTATTAAGTGAAAGAGAGCCTTTTCAAAATTTAATCAGCTGTTCTTTGTATAACATGTATAATGCGACAAAAGAAACGTTATGTTTATTATTATTAATTAAATGATATTATCATTTAATTACTATTTTACATTTCTTTACACTTATAGTTTGAAAGCATAGAGTAAGCTTAAGAGAAAACAACAGCAAATTTTGTTTCAACTGTTTCTGCAATCACAGTTAAACATAGACTTTACTATCCAGATAATACAATTCAAATTTTAATTTTTTACAATTGAAAGCAATTATCTCTGCATCTCCAAGTCAGATTAACATTATTTGCTATCATCATTTCGACATGCTTTCCATCGAACCCATCTAACCTATGGCACAAATACAAGTGATTAATATGGCAGGAAGATATTTTACATCAAATTCGTGTCAATTCAAGAAATCCCAATCTTGAAATGAATTAGGAGATACATAATAGGGCCTTGCTTTTGATTGAAGACATGTGCTATCTCATATGCGGTAGTTTATTAGTCAGGTTAGGAATTGCCAGTGCCAAATTGTGAAATGAATGACGCATTTAATCGAGAATAGTTGGAACGGAAAACGTAAATATGATCACCAGGAATTAGATTTAGAAGTTCAAACGAATGTACCCCCTGATGAATCCCCAACAAATGGAAGTTTATGATACATTAAATGAAGGCAACTGATGATGGAAATGGTGGTTTCTATTTCCTCGGATGCCCCTGGTGGAACTGGTTAAGACATTCCTCATGTCAGGTAATTTTAGCCACTGTTCGTGCAAGATCCAACACTGCGGTTGCAGTTGCTTCTTCTGGAATAGCAGCCACATTACTAAAAGGATGTCGTACGACACATTCTGCATTAAAATTGCCGTTAAATCTGGAATATATTGAAAAAACCAACATGCAAATATGTCACTCTGGCACTTCCGCTATGGCCAAAGTTTTATCAGAATCGAAGATCATCATCTGGGACGAATGCACAATCGCGCATAAACGTGCATTGGAAGCACTCTACCGAACATTGCAAGATCTACGTAATGGACTCGAGATGTTTTGGAGGCTCAATGATTTTACTGCCTGGCGATTTCCGCCAAACATTGCCAGTAATTCCCAGATCGACTGCTGCCGACGAGATAAAACGCTTGCCTCAAATCATCGAATCTATGTTAAGAAACTTCAGCTGACAACAAGCATGAGAGTTTGCATTGTTGAACGATACATCTGCTGAAGATTTCTCTGAGCAATTGCTGACTATCGGTAATCGTCGAGTACCTGTCGACGAATCGAGCGGATTGATTTCATTTCCTCCGAATTTCTATAACTTTGTCTCATCGAAAGACGAACTCATCAACAAAGTATTCCAAACATCATTTTCTAACCTCAAAAAAATAATGAATGGTTGAGTGAGCGAGCAATTTTGGTAGCTAAGAATAAAGATGTAGATGACTTAAACTACATTAATTCAGAATGAGATCATTGGTACACTGCATTCTATCAAATCTATTGACTGTGTAGCAAATGAAGGTGATGCCACCAACTATCCAATTGAATTTTTTAAACTCCCTTGGATGTACCTGGCTTACCACAGCACAATTTACAACTAAAGTTTGGTTGTTGTAATCATGCTTAAAAACTTAAACCAGCCAAAACTGTGCAATCGGAACACATTTGGTGGTAAGTAAATTGATGAACAATTTTATTTACGCCACAATACTCAAAGGAAAATTCAAAGGTGAGGAAGTTGTCATTCCGAGTATCCCGATGATCCCAACCGACATGCCATTTCAATTTAAACGACTTCAATTTCTGATCCGTCTTGCATTCGCCATGACTGTAAATAAGTCACAAGGCCAATCGTTAAAAAGTTTGTGGTCTTAATCTCGAACATCCATGTTTTTCCCCATGGTCCATTATATGTGGCATGTTCACAGGTCGGAAGACCTTCCCCGCGTTATTTTTTCGCGCCTAATAAAAAAAACAAAAAATGGTTTATCACAAGGTGCTACAATAAAATGGCAAATAAAGAATCATTGAATAATTATATATTTTTTTATTTACAATTATCCTAATTTTAAAAAGTACAAAATGTGATCATGTGATATTGCCTTTAAGGCGGAACAAAGTTCGCTGGGTCAGCTAGTATATATATATATTTATTCTTGATCGGAGTAGGAATGAAAAGTCTACTCTGACACCGGAAATACTTTAGACCGGAAATAGAGTATAAGGGGCTGAGGTAGAAATTATTTTTACTAAAGTAGGCTTGCCACATCTACGTATGCCATTTTTTGAGAACAAGAAACCTCTTCTCGTGTCAGAAATTTAGTTCATTTGAACCAGAAGTGCTTCTACACGTTCAAAACCTGAAATAGTATGTACCTTAAATATCATTATTTTTTATTCAAAATTATCATAGGACTCCCTTGTATATAATGTGTGTATAATATATATATAATATGTGTCTTAAATGTAGCTTTAAAATTTTGAAAACTGTATTCACAATAGTCTAAAAATGTTTACGTTTTACTGAAATTGTTCGTGGCTTTTAAAACACATATTGTGAATTGTTGCAGACAAATTTAGGCTAATTTCATTTGTACGCATAAAAGCCGTTCTATTTTCAGAACTGATAGCATGGAAGCATTGCTCTTTACAATTATGCTGAAAGGGGTCAGGTTGTTGGAATCTTCCAGTGACCATGATTTATCTTAGGATTGTTTAAAAACATAAATGTAATTTAAAACACAATCTGCACATGATGTCTGTTGCTCAATAGGGACTTGCATGAAAACACTGGATAACAGGCTAGTAACCTATAAATTGTTATTAATAATTATTTATAAGTAAATCATAAGGAAATATTAATGGTAGTTGCGATGACTGACTGTAAAATTCACCACGAAACTGGTCTGTTTCTGTAATTCCCCCCCCCCCCCAACAATACAGTACACTGTGATACAATTACGAAAGGAAACACAAAACAACGGTTTGGTGTCTTTGTGTTCGATGCCCAAAAATATATTTGACTGTTTTAGTAAGTAGTATGTATAGTAATGTACGAGAACAACTTTTCCAGTTGTGTGATTCTAAAATACATAATGGCGGCACGGGTAAACAAAAAGAGGTGAAACAAGGTTTTCTCTCGTGTACCACACGCTCACTCTATCTAAACTTTAAGAGTTGTGTCGCTTTTTATTACTTTTGTTGTGAGCAAAGTGTAACTACTTGAATCACTAAAATTTTAACCTGAGTAACAAAATTGGTTTTCTTGAGAAATGTTCCACTACTCTAAACTGAAACTAACTGGATAACGAGGATATTGTTACGATTACATGTTTAAACTTTGAAACATGTGTGATACTGCTTTTTCAGAAAATCAGAATAGCAATTTCAAGTACTCGTGTCACTTAAAATATTATATAGTGAAACAAATATATGGTAAATGGCATATAGGAAATTTACAGTAATAATCTTTCAACCTTTACTGTTACGATTTTTATGAATTGTTTAATAGATTTTAAAGTTTCGAAAATAAGAATAATGATTTCACGTACATATGACACTTAAAATTTTATATTGAATGGCATGTACAAACATTGATTTTATAAAATCCATTGCTGATTTTTCATAAACATTCTAATAGCAGTTAAAACTGAAGACTAATGGTACAATTAGTTATGAAACGTAATTTAGCTCAATATTATAAATAGTTATACAATTGTTAAATAAGGAACCACGGTTTGATTACTAATAATTTAAACTTTGTTTTTTTTTTTTAAATATAAATTGGAGATGCTAGGATCTTAAAGCACAAATTAAAGTCTAGTAGTCAAAATCTCTTACATTCTGTCTCAGTCTCATCCCGTTCTGTTCATTCTGTAGACTCTTATGTACTTCTGTATAGATTAAATTTCATAGTTTTTTTGGAATTCTTTAATTTTTAAATGAGGAACCGTTAAAAAATCGAATTACCATGTAGCATGACATTTTTATTTGATTCACGAACTATTCCACGTTTGTAACATTTTTCTGAGTAAGTTAATAGTTTCAGGGCGAAGAGTAAAAAGGGAGTACGTCAAAGTGATGTAAGAGCCAGGAGACAAATGTCCTATAGTTAAGTCATCAATCTCACGGTTGGATGGACTCGTTTATAACACGGCGGTCTCGGTGAAACGTTTTATTTCACTCAGAAATCATTCCAAAAGTGGTTATTCCATTCTTTTTACCTCACTCATTCCAGATTCTATTTCATACATACAAACTTAATATGTGTACAATACGTTTGTTTACTGTACGAAGACTGTAAATGATGGGCAAAATTGGGCGTCGTGAATTAATTTATTCACACCTTACGTTCAAAGTCGAACATTCTGGAATCTTTGTACCCCAAAGTTCCTTATAATTTTATGTTTCCAAACAAGTATGAGTCACAAGGTGAGAAATTGTTATAGCCTGAATGGTGTACAAAATACGAGTTCAAAGTACTCCTTGAGGAACTCCGTATTTCCTTCCCAATACTTTCAATGTCTCCTACTTATTGAGAACATTTGTTAAATATATAATCATTTCTGATAATGTACAACTAAAACAAAATACTGTATATCTGATAAGAGAAATTTCTAAAACATATTTTTTAAACTTCTGGAACCCGGTAAAAAAAACACGAGTTATGTGCTTTGATAACCGATATGGAAAACACGATTTTCAAGAATTCCGAGGAAACTTTGCAAACCTGTCTGCAACAAAAGTTATGATAGTACTTATTCCTTAACTGATAAACGATCTAAAATTTGTGGAATGTACTTCTACTTCAAGATACTAGCACAAGACGATGCACAAAAACTGTTACTGGCATGCTTTTCGGTCAATATAATCATTCTTTAATATTGTTTTTAATAAACAAGGTTTAGTTAGGTATACCATTCTGTACATTGGTTAATTTTATGGGAGGGGGGATATTTATACACATACTGGTGTTATAGTCCATGGTTAATACTCAATAAACCTTGATCAAAGCTACCTTATAATTGTCGACTGTATTTTTACAGCTTAAATTGCCATACTTATAAGTATATTATAACAGAAATATAGGATATGGATTGAACAAAGGACATTAATCCCTGAAAAGGTAAAGTTAGAAAGTAAATAAAATCGCGGGAAAGTCTACACTACGTAACAACTAAATCTGCTGATTACAGACTCGGATATCAAAGGCGCAAATTCAGCGATTAATGTTTGAGGCTATTGAGTTTTTTGTATTTTTTTAGAGTCTTACGTTTATATGGCAAATATTGTATACGTGTTATGGTTTTACGGTAGACTAGAATAAATAATTAGTTTAAATTTTGTAATTGATAAGAATCTGGTAGTTACTGATAGATAAAGAAATAAATATAAAGATTGGTTTATAATAAGAAAAGTGTGCCTCATCGACCTCAACCACAGGTAGAAGGTCTTATTAAAAATGAGTAAAATTTAACAAAATGTGAACCATTTTAAGAATATGGTTTATCAAATATTTGCTCTAAATAACACCGATAAAACTGGATACAACGTTTTGTAAATTTGCAAAACATACTTTGTTACACAACAACACAATTACAAGTTATCCTTACCTCCGTCAAATCCAAAAACATCCAGTGAAGTGTCAAAAGTTAAGAGATTCGGATATAAGACTACATCATCATGTCACATTATTAAATTGAATACGTCGAATGGCTTCGTGTTTTTAGTTAAAGTCACACAACAACACAACAGAAAAACAAACAATCAGTTTACAAAGTACGTATTTCAGCAACTACGATTCATACATACGACAGCACAAATGTTAAACGTTGGACGACAGATTACGTAATCCCTACCTCTGCATTGCACTCGACATTATCAGCAGTGACATTTGGAACAGCTGGTTCAAGTTTAATCTGAAATAATGTTGGATTGAATTGAAAATTTCATTTTTCAGTCTTTGTTATTTTACCTTTAACTTTTAGATTAATATGAATATGACGTTTTACGTTCATGCTTTGCATGAAACTAGCTAATCCAAGGAAGTGAAACTGAAAATACAAAATACGAAGCATTTTTCGTTTTATAAGCCACTGAAACATTTCATATGATCAACTTTCACAATATACTCTGTTTATAATTTATTTATTCTGTTTTTCTTTTTATAGTTAATTGCCCAAAAGACAAATGTAATCAGGTCAGTGTTTTACAAGGAAAAATAGTAAACTCCCAATGGACCCATGCTACTATTTTCAATACCGATGTTGAGGTAGTAGAAATGGAATTTCACTACAAATTTCTACATTCCAAATTTAAAAAATTGTTCGAAAATTATCATAAAGACAGACAAAAGCCGGATTCGTCATAAAAATATAGCGTGAGAAGCTTCGCTTAACACTCAACCAATAAAACTGTAACATGTTTTATTTATATTTTGTCAATGCAATGGTCATATATATTCTTAATATTTACAGAAACACGATAAACATTAATTCATGATTAAATTTGTAATATTATCGTATAATTTAAATGTCAAATGAAATATCAATAACTTGAATGATCGCATAACGTAACGTTTCATGATAACACAGGCCAGTTGTTGAAATGTTTATCACAGTAGCCATAAAGACATAACTGAAGGAGACATTTGTTACTTGGGTAGAATTTGTTCTTGTCTTAAAAATGAAATGTGGTTTGGTTTTGTTTTATAATGGTTCCTTTAGTATTTTCGTAAAATAAAGTTCTCTCTGCCTTGTTCAACAGGCAATTTCGCCGACTGTAGAGTTCCTTTCGAGTGTTAGCTGATTGTTTGTATACTCTTTATAATAAGCTGTAATTGCGATCAGTTGGGTCTACAGAGTGTCTTATACAATTATTCAGTATTTGTGGTGATGACACACAGGAACATAACAAAGTTCTCCAAATGAAATAAAAAACGACAAAACGATTTAAAATAATCAAATTATTCAACAAGTTGTATTACCATGAACAACAGTGGCTATTCAGAAAACATACATCAATCAGAATTCACTGTTGTTGTAGTGATCACATACAATATAATGTTGGGAGCTACTCCATAACTTTCCACATACATACATAATACATTATATGTGACCACTAAGAAACTAAACATTTTGAAAACCAAATAACTTTTTTACTAAGGAGGCAAAGTTAAAATATCGTACCATTGAATCGCACCATTCTCACATAGATTTGTAGTAAGTGCTCATCACTTGTCCCTTCACCTATTTCTGTCTTTGTTCCTTCCAACTGCGAGTATATAATTTACTCAGAGGTCAGGTTAAAAGAAATAAAGAACTTTATGGTTTATGGTAAGTGCGAAATTATTAAATCTACGTTTTTTACTATTTCAAACAATTAAGTGCAGTCACAAACAATTGTGGATTAAAATTTTAATCTCCTGTAGGGACCATTAAAACTCAACTATAATTTATTTATTAGGACATTATTGATGCAAAAAAATTAAACTAAATACAAAATAATAGTCTCATTGGTATAAATCATCGAATATTTTAACTGTACCTAAAATGAAAAAAAAAACAAAACTCCAAATACTGTTTTTAAAATGCAATATTAACAAGGAATGTATTATACATTCATGTTTTATAAATTCATTCCCGGGATATATTTTGCAAAGAAATACAATGTAGATACATGTGTTTGTTTGGAAGTATAACATTCTTTTATAAGAAAAGAAATTCAAATATACTTAGAAGAAAATAAATTTATTTTTATCTGCATCAATTAAAATTATACTAAGAATTATTTTTATCATAAGCTCAATTCTTTCTGAAGTGGGTTATCGCTTTTAAAACCGTAATACCTTTTTATTCAGGACCTTTTACCGGCAGGTTCGCGAGCAATTCGGTGCCGTAAAATGGTGTCGGGTTAAGAATCTAATTTTAAAAGTTATCCAATCATTGTTATAGTTAAATAGTGTAAGTGGCAGTCTTTAAAATATATCCCCATATCTAGATCAGCCATCTCATCACTTAATATTTAAAGCTAAAGGGCAGTATGTCGGACCATTAAATTTAGAGAGCGAAACTGTTGTTGCTGTGTGCTTAAGTGACTATGCAATAATCCATGGTATTTGTTAGCTTATAAGTTTCACTAGGTCCCAATTAATCTTTCGTCCAAAGGCCAGTGTAGTAAAGCTCTAAATTCAGAGTATATAACCAATTCTGTGTAGTTAACGTTTACATTTATTATTCACGGTATGGTCATTAACACATGAATGCGATGTGGTGATGTGGTGGACGCAGCTTAAATCCGGGCTGTCCTAAAGTCGGTACATGATTTGTGTCGCAGTGAAAATGTTGAGCCAAGTTGTTTTATGGCAGTGTTAAATAAAACTTTCTCCAATCCGTTATATTTGTGGAATTTATAATTCGCTTAATGCGTTGTAAAAGTACTATATAGCTTAAAACATACTTTTTATCCAGATTTAAAAGTATCCTGTATATTCTCCATTTTTATTATTTCAATAAACTCTATATACAACACTAGTTACACAACACAGAATAGGAAATGTTATTAAGCTACTATCAGAACAAATGTAAACATCAGTTTAGGCATTTCTCGTAATACCTTATACATCTATCCACATATGTAGACTAACTTTTTACATAATACTAGTTAGACGTATATTAAGTTTCAGAATTGTACGGTTTAAAGACTGAATAATTGTCATATAATGTGAGCCACACCCCGCTTCCGCTCGCCCGTACCAAGCTAGCTTAACAAAGAACGTGCTCCCATTGGAGCGGAGCGGGGCCCGACTCACGGAGAGAGAGCAAGGAAAGGCAAAGAAAGAACGTGGGATGGCCAGCCATAGTGAAAAATATATATATATATATATTTTGAGAAGAAAAAAAAAAACAAGGGGACAAACGCAGACAAAACTACCCAGAAAGGTTGCCTACTCAGGTGCACCTGGAGAACAAAACTATAAGTGGTCAACCCAGACTTATAGATAAAATTAAAAATCTTTATAAATTTAAGTTAGATAGAATTTAGAGCGCCAAATTTTCAAACAGGAAAAAGCCAAAATCACCGGAGTCCCTGTGGCACAGGGGCGGTTCCTGAAAGGATAGAATTAACCTAAACTTAACTACTTAAAACTAGATAACAAACTGGATAACAATACTTAAGTAACAGGCACACTGAGACAATATCACAGCAGGGTATCACAGAGAAATAATGTCCTCAGGTAGAAAACCTTAGTAGCCCGCCATGGCACCGGTGTAAGGGACCCGGCCCAAGAATCATGGGAGAGGCGGACATTGGAGCTGGAGCTCGTGAACCTCGTCAGTTGACACAGCCGTGTTTAGCCAGACATTTGGGGCAGAACAAAACCCAACACACAAACCCAAAACTAAATAAAAGGGTATAAAAACAAAATAAACTTCACTAGTAACGGTCTGAACAGAAGTGAAAGTCGCTACTCTCTCGATCCAGTCGCAGACGACACCAAAGCCTCGAAGAGTCAACGAGAGCAAAACACCAACAACAAAATAAAACACTATAACAAAAAAAGAGTCGGTAAGGAAAACCGGAAAGGGGCACGAGAATTTGACCCGGCTCAGACACCCCCCCCCCCAAAAGGGAGGACTCCCCTCTCCAACAAAGGAAACTCAAGAAGCTCTCCCCAGTTAAGGAATTCCCCGGCAAGGCTTTAGATGAGAAATATGTGCCTTTCGATAAACCTTGCCGGTTTGGGGATCTCCCAACAGAGCCGTCACCGGAGTCAGAAACCTAAAGATACGGTGGGGGCCTGTCCACCGATAAGACAACTTTGCAGCCCTTTTTGTCCACGGCCGAACTGGTCGGATGATGAGCTCTACAATATACAAGTTCCCCCCTCTCGGAAAGGGTTAGCCACACGCCCCTTGTTATACTTCCTCCTCAGCAATTCCCTAGCCCTGAAAAGATTTCGCTGGGCAGCTGCCCAAGTGCTAGCAACATCAGGAGTACCAGGCGGTGGCAGAAGGTCCCCAATCCTCCAAATATTAGCCAAAGGGTTGTTGAGTGGAAACCCAAAACAACAACTCGAAGGGCACCGCCTTGTGACTTTCATGAACAGCTGTGTTAAAAGCAAATTGAATCCAAGGGAGTTCTTGGTCCCACGTCTCGTGATTTTTAGCATGGAAAGCGATGAGGGCTGATCGCAGATTACGGTTAAAAACGCTCTGCGTGGAGGGCTGTGGGTAGTAAGAGGCGAAGTCGTCACATGGCGGATACCGTGCCCAAAGCACATTCTCTTGAATTCATTGGACAAAAACTGAGTTTCCATTATCGGATACTATAGTGGCGGGAATTCCGAAATGTTGGAAAAGATTGGTACGGAGCACCTTAGTCGTGAGCTGAGCTGTGGCGCTTCGTAAACGGAAAACAACCAGACGAACTTGGAGAAAGCATCTACACAGACAAGCAGGAAACTTATTACCTGACTTGCTACGAGGGAAAAGCCCCAACGTAGTCGATGAAAAGCTTCTCCAGAGGTCTCTCCGCCACTTCAGATGACAACAGACCCAGCTTAGCGTTCTGGGCGGGCTTGCTTAACGAGCACAGTTGACATGACCGTACTCGAGCCGCAATGTCCCGATCCATGCCCTTCCAAATGAAGAGGTCCCTAATCTTCGCGATGGTTTTATGTATACCTAAATGACCGCCCACGGGAGAAGTATGGAAATAATGAAAAACCATCGGTACAAGAAGACTTGGCAGCACTAATTTGGGGCTTTCCCCCGCTGCCTAGCTCGACAGCAAAGGGTACCTTGGGACAGAAAGTACGGGGGGGTGGGCATCTCCCCCTTGAAGCTCACAGATAATATTGGCCAGCTCGGGATCATTTAGTTGATGAGGAGGATATCCGAAAAGGCCAGAGGACAGTCAAGCAGCACAGCCCCACATACCGGCTCCAAATCCTGAAGTTGGTCGCCGGGAGTATGGTACATCCTAGAAAAGCGTATCGGCAATGATATTTTTGCGTGCCGCGCACATGTTGCACAGTAAATTTAAGGGAAGATATTTGAACGACCAACGAACAATTTTCCCAAGCTGACGAGGATGAGCGGAGGAGCCAAGATAGTGCCTTGGTTGTCGGTTTCAAGGAGAAACTCTTTATGTTCTAAAAACCTTCGAAATTTATTTATCCCGAACACAACAGCCAAACACTCCAGCTCATAAACAGATGAACTCTTTTTTTTCACAGGGTGTCAATGTGCGTGAAGCATAAGCAATTGGCTGCCTGACGCCATCCACCTCCTGAGACAACACCGCCGCAATAGCCAAGGAGGACGCCTCAGTTTGTAAGACGAATTTTCGACCAAAATCCGGCATAGCCAACACAGGAGGCTGCATAACAGCTTCTTTCAACAATTGATAGGACGTCTGCTGTGTTTCACCCCATTCAAACTTAGCACCCTTCTTGCGAAGCAGATTAAGAGGAGCGGCCAACTCTGCAATATTGGGTATGAAACGCCTGTAAAAATTTATCATTCCCACGAAACGTGCAACTCCCTTTGCATCTTTGGGAGGAGGCAAATCCCTGATCGCCTGGGTCCGAGCTGGATCTATGCAGACGCCCCGGGTGGAAATAAGGTGACCCAGAAAAGAAATCTCACTTTGGGCGAAACTCACCTTTTCCGGGTTGACGGTAAGGCCAGCACCACGCAACCTAAATAAAACTTCCTCCAGATGGGTCAAATGTTCTTCAAAGCTCTCACTGTATACAAGAAGATCATCCAAATAGTTTAAATACAAATTTAAACTTGGACGTCATGGAAAATAGAGTCTAATAGTCGGGTAAGAGTTTGAGCTCCCACAGCTAAGCCCATTGGAACACGGGTAAACTGATATAAATTCCAGGGAACACAGAACGCAGTGAGAGGACGATATTCAGGCTTCAAAGGTATCTGGTGGTAAGCCTGGTTAAGGTCAAATATGGAGAAAAATTTGGCCTTACCGAACCAATCAAATGCCGAATGTAGATCGGGGAGAGGTACCGAGTCAATCTCAATCTGGGAATTAAGCTTTCTATAGTCCAGGGACCATTCTGGACTTACCATTTTGGCTTAGGGACCAGGAAAGCGGGACTGGCATAACCTGAGCAAGAAGGTTCGATAACTCCATTCTCTAGAAGTTCATTAATGATGCTCCTCAGCGTTTCCATTTTTAGTGGAGCAAGTTTGTAGGGGTGAGAACGAACCGGGCGGGTATCAGTGAGGCGAATCTCGTACTCAAGAAGCTTCGTAAACACCCAGTTTTGGTGTGAGTACTTCTGGGAAGCGGCAACAAATGCCCCTTATAGCCTCAGCCTGCTCCACGGTCAGATGCCCCAACGGATCAGGAAATGGAAACCCTATCTCCCTCCGCTTCGACTGCGGCAGCCCCATGAGAATATTCATCCGAAAAAAGATTATTGACACCCGCGAGAAAAGCGAAAGAAACACCGGCCATTGCCCAAGTCCAAAATCATGCCAGCCCTCCGAATAAAAATCAGCCCCCAAGATAAAAGGAAAACACAACTCCCCTGCCACCAAAAACCGCCACACCCAAGAAAAATGGTGGATTTTGATTTTAAACTGGACTTCATGAGTGATGGGCAAAGGAGGAGCGAGACGCCGTCCAGCAAATTAAAGAACTAGGTTCAACCTGTCGGATGAGACCAGAGGCTGACAAACTCCTGGAAAAAAAACGCAAGGATATCAGGCTGCGTGCTGAACCAGAATCCACAAGGGCCTTCCGGTTCACATCTCCGACAAGGACATCTACACGTGGGCAAACCGAGCAAAACCCGCTCTCACACCCAATGCAGCCAAGGAAGCAATGGTCTCCTTATTGGTGGATACCTTACAAGATTTGACTTTATTACCCCTGTTCTTCACCCTAGCAGACATCACGCTACCAGACATATTTAGTCCGGCAACTATATTATTACTAACAATATTAGGTTTTCTTGCCGAAGTGACCGGAGTTAACAAGGAGTCGAGTTCCAGGTCCCGGAAGATTAACTAGTCAGGAGGAACCAAAAACTCCCCACGTGCCCGAGGACAATCCCGCCTCAAGTGACCCCTCTGGTTACAACCAAAACAAGTTGGGGGTTGCCCACGCGGGAGTTGCACCCCCTGCCCTGACCCTGCTGAAACCCGAACCTTTCCAGGAGGTTCACTGGGCAGATGTCCCCATCAATCTCTCCCTTAGGAAATCCGCATCCTGGACTCCTCTGGATGCAATGCAGAGACGGTCTAGATCCGCCCAAGACGTGGGTCTTGTGCAGAAAACCAAACGACAACGGTCCTCCAGGTTGATTCCCTCCAGAATAATGTCCACCAGTTGCCTTTCGCTTAAGTCAAGACGTAGTATTTGGGCCACCCCTCGTATCTCGCCGACAAATTGACTAAGCGTCTCTCCGGGTGCCTGTGGGCGATAAATACGTTTCAACTCGCAAACGCTCCATGACACGACCAGGTATAAAATATTCAATAACTTGAGCATGAAACTCATCAAAAGGTGCTCTTCGCTTGAGACAGTCAAGTAGGCGGTCACTTAGTGGTCTCAAGCAAAAGGGGGCTAAAATTTTCCATAAGTACCAAATCGGTCATTTCCAGGGAAAACTCCTGAATTTTGGAAAGCTTCCTGAAGAAAAGCAAGGAGGTGATTTAACTCCAATCCATCGGCCTTGGGCATGCTCTGAAGTTATAGGTGAGAGTGGGTGGGACAACTTGGCAAAGGCTGAACTAAATAGACCTGAGACATCATGGCCATCCAACAACCGTCCCACAACCTACATGATTCCATGAACACAGGATGTACTTTGTAGGATGTAGGAAGACTTTGAACCTCCAATTGCAGCAGAAATGGCAGAGGATACCAATTCCGAATCTCGGCACCCTGGAGCAACACCCTGAGGACCTGCAGCTCCTCCAAGCTCAGCAATACGAGAATCCGAAATTGACAGAGTAGGAGGCTCCTGAAAGGAGGCCCCTCTCTCTCTGACGGACCTAACTTCACCTAGACTCTCCAGGGCTGACTGTAGTTTTTCAGAAGTAGTAATGGCCCATGCACCAATATCAGCGGTGAGTCCAGGAGCCTTATTAAGCAGTTGCACCCTGGCGCACCAGTGAATAATCTGGGAGCCCAAACGAGCCTTGGCCGACCCAGTTTAAAGGCAGTGACCCACTAATCAATGTCATCCTCCAATTCTTCCATCCTAGTCTTGCAGCTAGCTAATTCATCTTCCAAACAAAATGATTCCTGCCATGTCCTCTCTAAGTTCAAACAGGCCCTGAGCTGAGCTCTCAACCCCTTTACGTCCTCCCGAGCCTGCTGCCCCCTAGACACGACCTCAAAAACCAGCTCCGGCTTCCGGAGATACTCAGCCACCAAAGAGACGGCCATATCAACTTCAAGACAAACAAAATCTAACTTACTAAACTAAAGTAGTCTCAACTCAAAAGGCAACCAACTGACGAGGCTCAATAAGAGTACCCAGCTCCTACTTCCCTGAGGCAAAAAAAAACCCCAGTAAAACCCCGCACAAATACAATACTATAAAACACGGAATAACTAACACACAAACACTCAACATTACATGCTCCCAGCCCGGGAAACCGCTTGGCAAGCCATAACCACGCTCTGCTACCATCTGAGCCACACCCCGCTTTCCGCTCGCCCGTACTAAGCTAGCTTAACAAAGAACGTGCTCCCATTGGAGCGGAGCGGGGCCCGACTCACGGAGAGAGAGCAAGGAAAGGCAAAGAAAGAACGTGGATGGCCAGCCATAGTGAAAATATATATATATATATATATATATATATATATATATATATATATATATTTGAGAAGAAAAAAAAACAAGGGGACAAACGCAGACAAAACTACCCAGAAAGGTTGCCTACTCAGGTGCACCTGGAGAACAAAACTATAAGTGGTCAACCCAGACTTATAGATAAAATTAAAAATCTTTATAAATTTAAGTTAGATAGAATTTAGAGCGCCAAATTTCAAACAGGAAAAGCCAAAATCACCCGGAGTCCTGTGGCACAGGGCGGGTTCCTGAAAGGATAGAATTAACCTAAACTTAACTACTTAAAACTAGATAACAAACTGGATAACAATACTTAAATAACAGGCACACTGAGACAATATCACAGCAGGGTATCACAGAGAAATAATGTCCTCAGGTAGGAAAACCTTAGTAGCCCGCCATGGCACCGGTGTAAGGACCCGGCCCAAGAATCATGGGAGAGGCGGACATTGGAGCTGGAGCTCGTGAACCTCGTCAGTTGACACAGCCGTGTTTAGCCAGACATTTGGGGCAGAAAAAAACCCAAAACAAAACCCAAAACTAAATAAAAGGGTAAAAACAAAATAAACTTCACTAGTAACGGTCTGAACAGAAGTGAAAGTCGCTACTCTCTCGATCCAGTCGCAGACGACACCAAAGCCTCGAAGAGTCAACGAGAGCAAACACCAACAACAAAATAAAACACTATAACAAAAAAGAGTCGGGAAAACCGAAAGGGGCACGAGAATTTGACCCGGCTCAAATGTTATGAGCGGGAATTAAATTTAAATGAAATAGTTTAATGTTGTGTTTTAATGAAAGAAACACTGGAAGAGAAAATTCCGTATTGAACTTTAACAAAACTATGTAATTTTATAATTTTAAATTAAAATGGACAAATTAAATATAACGACATTTGCTATTACGGCTTAAAATTTTCCATTTGTAAGAACCGCAGTAAATAGTGTGTAAATGGTGAACAAAGGAATTATATTTTCCAAACCAAGTAATATATGTATAAGTACATAATTCAATAAAAGTGTGTACGTTTTGATTTTTTTACTACTTTATTTTAAATATTTAGTAGTAAAATAAAACAGACGGACAGTCTGTGACCTAAGTCCTAATATGTCCGAAAATAATGCGAAGTAGTTAAAGTAGTGGTTAACGCATACTGATCAGAAAACAATAAGAGAGATACGCAGGACGAAGCAAATGTAAAGTCAGGCAAGCCTCAGTTAATGAATAAGTAGGCTGTAACGCCACCGTTGCCTTGGCTACTGCGGTACACAGTGTGACGGTTTGTTAACGGTTTGAATATTGATAACAAAGGGAACAACCATATCAGACTTGATTTTGTAAGTGAATCAGAATAAGCTTAAAATAATATATACTGTGTAAACTATACTTTACAATGTTGTGTTAGTTGAAACCAGCTAGGATGGAAAGTGCGTATACATTTGTTATACAACCATGATAAATAACATCTTATATTTGGATCTAAGGTTTTTACTTAGAATTGATTAGGTCATATAATATATTAATAAAACAGAACTAAGTTTTGGTATAATCTATTTTTTGAACTTTACAAACGCATTAGGTATACTGGGTGTGCTAAAATAGTGACTTAAACGCGTATTAAATTAAATCAAGATTTTAAGAGTGATAATACCTGCCTGGCCACTGGTGGTGGTTCTGAAATCACTTTTAAGCCATTGGTTCCCTGATTAAGTGTTACAAAAGGTCGTCTTAGCCTTAACTCGCCTAGTAAAATAAAATCATTATTACTTTATCCTTTTTTTAATGTAAAACTATATATTAATTCTTATCCTCTATACGTTCATGGGATCAGTATCGACCTTCTACCAGTACAACCGTATGTTAAAATTTCAATTTGTCTGCTCTATATTCTGGGTATATATGGGTTAAGGAGACGAACGGTCTGAGGAGAATTATAAATTTGAAATCTTTTGTAGAGTTAGTTTTTTTTTTTAAATAAATAAATTAAACAACGCACTTGGATGTGGAGCATGCACTCTTTAGGTGCAACGATAGACAGAAAAAAAAGAAAACTGACGTCGCAGCTGCAGGAAGAACTTCAACCGCAGTCTATCATTGGAGTTATGCTACGAGAATAGGCATGCTGGATTATGATGGCAAGATACGGGCGAAAAAGGTGACTTTAGATCGTGAATAATTAATCTAGGAAACACGAAAGTAAATAAGAGCTTGAATAAGGCTCAAATAAAGGCCTAGCTTAAACTATGGGGAGCCTCACTTCCAGGATAGTGCAAGAGAGGAGGGGTTTTTTTATTGGATATGGCTTCAGAAATGCACTTGTTTCCTTGGTTACGGTAACGCCAGTCATACATTTTTTCACCTCCACTGCCACAAAAAAGTATTTATTTATATAAAATAAATCAAATCGGTTAGTAAGTTAATTTTAATAAATTCTTAAAAAAATAGTGCGTCTGTGTAAATCATAAATAAAATGGAAAATATTGAATTATTAATAAAATAGGTTTACCAGCTTCTTTCTTTGAATTCATCAAACAATTATGTTTGTTGAAATGCTTATATTAAAATATATAAAAATTCATACATATTTGATTGTCTATGCTAGTCTATAATTTTACTCTCAAAATTTTATTTCATTAATTTTAACAACAATTACAACAAGATATAATTAAATTAATGTGGTGAAGCCATGAGATTAACAAACTAACATTTACCCAGTTGAAGATCCAGACACCTTGTCTGAGCGAGACAGGTGACAGAGGTTAGACCTCACAATCACGTGATTATCACTTGTGACGTGTCTCCAGAGCTCACTCCTCACGCTAATTAGACGAGATGTAAGAGATACTCTAGCCTCTGTAATGGTAATCACGTATCCTCTTAGATGATGTAAATGCTACTCAGTACATGTGGTCTATCTCAAAGCTAAACAGCTTTACCAAATGGGAGTCCTTAGTATTTAATATCAATTCAGTGTCCTAGCTGACAATTTATTTTAATATTCTCAGAGCTTAGAGCTAATTGGCACTGTGTGTATAAGCACCAATCCTGTGTTTTCTTGAAATCGAGATGAAAGAATATTGTAAGAATTTTGTAGAATTTGTAAGACAGAAGCTTGTGTCAGCTGTTTTAATTCGATATGGGATAATATCAAAAGGTTTTAAATTATAGTTATTTCCTCAGATTATATTTTTCCTTCCTTAAAGGTAAATCATAAGAATAACATAATGTTATTAACAAACATTTGGTAGTTCATCGTAGCCAATAATATATTTATTTTTAGCAAAGTTAAACAGATTAATTTATGATATTAAAAAAACACCGTCAGATTGAAAAGTAATAGATTAATAAACTGAAAGTCACAGTTTTAAGAATCTGCATATGACTTGCTGATTTAACGTTTTTATGTCTGACGGTTAGTATGCCAAGCTAAGAAATAAAAAGGAGCAAATACTAAGTTTCAGAAAATTGTTTTTGTGGTAGAAAGATACATGATTATGATTTTAATAGTTTTGTTTAAATAATGTTATAACACACTTAACTTGTTTAGCTGACAGCTTACCAGTACACACATAATAAAAAAAACGGATGCACTGTTATTGATCGACTATTAAGTAAGATTTCACGTACCGTACCCTGTCTAAATTTGGCCATTATTAAAAAATAGTGAGGAAGCTGATTGCCTCTTATTCTCATATTGGATGAAAACTTCATCATATATACCTCTTCAGTTTCAAACCTCATGTATGAGACTCGTACCGTGACCTCCAGATGATGTATTTAAACAATTCTGATGATTACGGAAATTCGAAATAATAATAATGATAGCTCAAATTGGGTTTTCTATATTTGTAATAACTTTCCAGATTAAATCCAGACTTGCCTATTCTGCAATCATAGCCAGCATTGGTTTTCTGAGTAATAATATTTAATATAAATGCCAGTTCACTCTGAAATTGACTTATTCGAACATTAGCTGATAAGATTGAAGTAACAACTGGTCTACATATCACTAGTTAACTACAACACATAAAACACCGAACCTAAACAATTTCAAAATTACATAATGAAAGAATTAAATGTTACACTCTGAATAGCGAACCTATTCGTTTAGGAACTGTACGGTTTCCTTCGTACTCCTGTCTATCCTCCTCTACGCAGCGCCTCCTATCGGCCATTCCGTGAATCTTGAACTCTATTGCCCATCTATTGTTGCGTGGACAAATACCATGGTATATATTTATGGTGGACGGAAATACTGCAGAAACAACCCCGATCCTACCAAACTCTTTCAGATTATATGATGAAGGAAATAAATGTCAGGCACTGAGTAGCCGGATATAACGAATATCTATTCGTTTAGGCGATATGACTGAAGCTCCTCCCTGTACTGCTTCCCTCCGACTCCTGGTTATCCTCCCTACTCAGCGCTTCCTATTGGCCATTCCCTGAACCTTGAACTCAACTGCTTATCTATTCTTGTGAGGCCACATACAGCGAAGTATAATAATTATGGTTAATGAAAACAAATATCTTCGCCAAACTCTACAGAAACTGCAAGTAATAAATATTAAAATGTTTTTTTTTTAAATAATATGTTTTAATGTAATACGGAGAATAAAAATAGTTAAACAAGTATTAAAGTATTGTAAAGCTGTTGACGGAACCACGTTTAAACTGGCTCTGCAACCAACTTAGCAAGTACAAATAAAGATAAATATGTGTTAATATAGTGTATCAATCAATAGTTGTGTACTGAATTACAGGGCCAAAGTACTTTGCACCAGAACTGTCTGTATGTGTTTTCTTTACTTGGCTTTGTAAGTTCCTCCATCTCTTCTGACTTTAGGGAATTGTGAAGGTTAAAGAAGGGAAGCGTCAGATCTTTAGGTTTTATAGATTATACGTTTCGTACATAAGGCATGTAGGCTACCGGAATTAAAACCATAAATACTATACGCAACCATCACAGAATATGACACATAACGATGTATTACACGGACACATGTGTAGAGGCATTCAAGACACATCTGCCTCTGTACCTCTAGATTTGAAAAACTAATCAAGTTACAACTTGGATATGATAACATTGTTATTAGGTTTTTGCTCTGCCTGTTTTTAGTCTATAATTTTACATAAGTATTGAATAAAAATGCAAATGTTCAATAGTCAAAAGTAGTATAACATAATATTTATTAAGAAATGTCGTACCTTTAGTAAGTAAATAGTGTATTCGTTACTATAGAAGAATCAACTCGATAGAGTATGGGCTTATAAACCACTACTAATAACAGAAGCTTGTCTTTGGTAAACAAAGTCATATTAACACAAACAATGCGGTGGCTGTGACTTCCACCTGATCGATTAATGTCTTAGTTGCAAGGGTACCTGTCTTAATTACGGGCGTATTTTTAAATGAAATAGAGTGAGCACTATTTGTTCAAAAACTTATACACGTACGAGTCATCACATTATTTATTTCAAATACCACGCTTTTACTAACGTTAGACTAACTCGGGGTGACTATAGATATGGAATGCGAACTAATCCTTTTAATATATTTAGACTGTAATAAAGGATCAATCATGAATGAACGCTTAGATGGCATTAGTTTTAAATTTATAAATAAAAAGAAAATGATTTTACTATTGATGGAGCAATATTAATTCTTTCAAATTAGCAGCAAGCCCTTATTAAAACATTTCCATTTGTTCTATAAAAACATATTGTTTTATCACTGATCATTTATAAAAATATTCAAATATAGATCGCCAATATTTATTTCCATTTTTCACAACTAATGTGTCAAATGCGTTTCAAGAATTCCCATTGCAGTGATTTTTAAGGATAGTATCAAACTTTAATTTTCCTGATTTGAATTTTAAATCAAAATAATCCAATTTTGAACGGTCTATTTTAAGATAAAATTAACCAAGCTGTGATAAATTGCTATGGTTTGGCATATTAGTATACTCGATACTTCTATCAGAATTTAATGATTTGGTCTTATTTCATACGAAAAAAACGGCTCGAATTGAATTTGCTTGATACTTATATACCGGGCTTTCATAGTATGAAAAATCTTGTTACTAAACTTGTTTAGATAGGTCTCCACAGTCAGGCCAATATATCTAGAGCAAAGTTTTTTAACTGAGTTAACAATGTTTTAAGACGATCTGAACTCGAAAACTTAGATTGCAGTCATGAAACATTCCGCGTAAGCGTAAGAACTACTGTTATTGTAACTTAGTAATTATAATATTTAAATGTTAGTGTACAAAAAACATCAGAGGCTTGTTCCTTATTCTAGTTTTTATTTTGAGTAAAAATATTAAAGAACTAGTTAAATATTATAATTCCAGATCGTTACTTAAAATTAACATCTATGATATTTTGATATATTTAAATGAACACTAAGAAGCAACAACTTTCAAGTCAGAAGAAGATATCCTAATTTGGTTCTGACGTCTCTACTTAGTCCTATAGTATAATTATCAAACTTACGAAGTTTCTGTTGTGAGCACACCAGAGCAGTGTCACGGTTCCTTAAAGTCCTCACATTGTCAGCATCCTTAAAAATTAGTTTACTTTGCTTAACTTCTTGAAGACAGACTGAAATATGAAAGATTAATGCAACATTCATGACGCACCAAGTAAATATATGACGGTTTGTTCTGTCTTCACACAGCTCATACGCCACTATATTATACATAATGTGTTTAGAATGGGGTCGTTTTCAAACGGTATAGCCAATAAAACAAGTCTATAAAGAGCATCGTTACTAAAATATTGCACCTAATGGGAGTGTGCCAAAAACATTTCTATTTCCATAAAAGCTGCGCTATAAATAATAAAATTTATACACATTTACAAATTCTGTGAAAGAAACAAGTAGTAAAGTGAAGTTCTACAATAAATTATATATATATATATATATATATATATATATATATATATATATCTTGTGCAATGTCTACTAATGTCGCCTCTCAAAGTACATACTGGTTATAAAGTGAAAAATATGGACAAAGCACATAGTTTTAATTTCACTCACGTTACATAAAACGTTATAGAACTAACCGTGTCTCTAGAAAGTTTTATAAATATCTTGAGACTCCTTGTTTATTGATAGTTTCTAAAGAAATAAGGCTTTCTTTTAAGTGTTCGATTATACATATTTATAATTTAGTACAGTCAAATACAATAGAGTTATATTTTAATTATAACCCCGTATTATACTTGGAGTCCAACATATATACAAAGGAATTTTTTATTTTACTAGTACTGAATACTTTTAGGAATATGTATATCATTGTTTAAATTGATGAATTTTACACAATACTTTGATGTTTATCGATTTATGTGAGGGCTGAGAATATACTTAAATGTAAATTTTATTCAAATATGTGAAAAATTGAAGTTTAAGAATGAAATAGGAGCTAGGGTACCTATATTAAAAAAGGTATAACCTATATGATTACAAAGCAATACATAACTTTACTAGCAGTTACTCGCTGTTTTGCACGCAATTTAATAGGCGTTTCACGTTTACGATAACTATTGTTTCGAGTGAATTATATTTCCGACGCCAATGTTGCATTTGTTTTTTTCTCACAACCAAGAAAAAATGTCAAAAAGTTTATATTTTTGGTCTTTGTAATTTATTCCATTCTTAGTATGTTTTGTACCATATTGATTATACCTTGTTTCTTGATCAAGAAAATATATACCGCAGATCATAGACGCCTTCTTCTGGAAAAAGTGAGGTAAGATGGGTTTTGTATCAGTCTTTAAATTTATAGTAAAAGTTAGATAGTAACTTTGTCTTTTATATCTAATACTTAATATTTGTCAAAATGCATAGTTAAAAGGACATTAACAATGACACTACGCCTTTGTTTGTTTATAAACTGAAACATATTTTTAGCGTTTTTAAACAATTAGAACTGTAATTGGTACATTAGTTCAAAAGCACAGTCCAGGGAACTTTCATAGTATAGTTTTGCCGATTGCTTGGGAGTCAAATTCTGACTATCTTATATTTTAGGGAATTTTCTAAGGTAGATGAGTGTTTACCTCATCTCTGAAATATGAAATGTTGTTGAAACTCACTCTTTCTATAACTAAACGTATTTAAAATAATAAACAATATTAACACAGAACAGTTGATTACATTTGACAGGCTAAATTAATATTTCACAACTTTAGAGAGAAGATGCAAATTTTCGCCTTTTTAAAGGCCAATGGGGCGTAGCCCAGAGGGACTTTCGAAACGAGAACGGGAAGCTATTTTTATACCTGGGGCCATAAGAAAGTTCATGTAAATTTGAATAGTTTACGCATGAAAACAAAACAAACAAACAAACGCACTTTCGCATTTATAATATTATTAGGATTCAAAACATATATTACGAAGTTGAATTTCCTGTTTACTAGATATATGACGAGGGTTGCAGTCTCACATTTTAAATAGCTCATGTGAGACTCTTGTTGTTAAGGAGTCTCTTCAACGTTAACCCTCCCAACGACTCCCCTCCCCACCACTCCACAACCGTATACAGTAGCTTTGAGACGACAATGTCAGCTGTTACACGATACTAATGGTGAGCATCAGTGTAAATGATTCTATTAGATTATCAGTGCATCCATCGTCTTGGCAAGTAGTGGGGTTAAATTTTAAATATTGCAGCTTGCGTCATTTACTTCTGGAAAGACTTCAAGCTAACTAAATTATATGGAATCTCGCCTCTATTTGTCTATCTATGCCTAGTACAACTTTAATTCAAGTGAATGACTCCTTATCAGCCTTATGAATAATAATTTGTAAGGAACTCTTTAGCACAGAGACCCTATGCACTCTTTGGCATGGAATGGATCATGAGATGGAAGCAACTGAAAACTTCCGCTCTTTTTTGATCCAATAGCTTTCAAATTGGAATGCAAGTCTTGCAGGCGTTCCACCCACTCAACTCCACAAAAATCACATGTGAACGACGGTCTTATGTATAAGAATGGGTTGTTTACATTTTAAATCCATTCCCAATCATAAAACTTTATGTCGTACAACATTTAAAATCCATAGCTTAATCCTTAAGAGTGGATTAAAACAGTGATAGGCTTCAACATTCAGACAATCAGGGAAAATAGGCTATAATAATCGGCTTGATTTCGACTACTGTTATTTACAAAACCTATATTATTCTGAGGAATGGAAGTATTACTCAATCATCTGTTGACTTTGAAAATTTTCTTTAACTTTCATACGCATGCTGAGTAATTTTTGTTATCTTTTCGATGTTATTATTTACTTTTATATTAATTTAATTTTTATACAACCAAAAGATTATATATGTTCCAATATGTGGCAACGAATGATAATAAAGTTTGATTATGTTGAATGTTTGGCCGTAAAACGCAATAATGATATGGCTAATAAAATTATTTAGCCCTGAACTCAAGCATTAGTGATTTAGAAAACAGTGATAGTAGTTTTTTAAATTCACAGCTTTAGAAACCAAGATAGCGTTTTTCACCTTTTCAAAGGCCAGTGGGGCGGAGCCCAGTGGGACTTACAAAATGAAGAATAGGGAGCTATAGTATTTTTATAAATTCCAAATATGGCCTTCATTAAAATTATCGATACAGAATTATTCTACATTCCAAAGACAGTTGTAGTCTTTGATGGTCTACAGAAAAGTTCAAGGAAAGTTTTTCGGAGAAAGATTAAAAACTTTGTTGAGCTGAAACTTTCTTACGAGACAGAAAATTGTAGTTAACTTAAGGCCCGCATACTGATTAACTCAATATTAACTGAACATTACCAACTTTTCCTTTCTAATTTAACACCTTCTGCTTTACCTGTTCTGCATTTGTTAAATTGTTGGCACAAAAACTATTTCTACTTAAACATTTTTTACAAAACTAAACACAAGATTAAAAAAACGTATAAAGCACGAGCTGTTTATTTTAGTTTTCGTCTTTTTCTTCGCCTAGGTCTTTGTGGACACAACAATTTAAATTACAATCCGTAACACCTCATAAAAACAAGTTTATACTTTTAAAGAAAACTGAGATTTTAATTTTTATTGATGCCGTCGTCTGTGTTTTCTCATAGTACCCACCTTATGAAATCAACAGTTTGATTTAATTATATATTAAGGGAATTAGCTCAGCCATGCGTTCAAAAAGCGGTGTATACTTTAAAGCACGCATAAAGTGTAGTTTACATAATCATCATCAGCATCTTAAAAAACAAAATACATATATAGAAATATTTATTTAGTATAAGGTTTTAATAGTTTTACCTAGATAGCATTTACATGAAAATTAGACTAGATCTAGTTACTCTTATTTAGATGAAAATTAGTATTCGGTAATAAAAAATGCACCCTTAAACAACCTGGTAAATATAATATAGGGAAGAGATCGATAGTACAAGAGGCTAACAAAAGTTTCTGTATAGCATGTGTTTCAATTTTAATAAAGGAGGGATTATGTCTCTCATAAGCTATTATTATCTAAGTTCCAACGTTTGGAGTCGCCATACCATACATTCTAATATAGTTAGACAAACAATTATTATTATAAACTAATAATTCATACCCGGTTGGTATTTAGATAGACAGTCACACGTAAAATCTAACAAAGTGGGATGGACATTTTAATTATGTATCAAATATTAACTTAGCCATTATTTAAATTAAAATGTATAAATATATGGTTCGTGTAAGTTAAGTAATAATTTATTTATGAAACTGTACAAACACTTTTCTAGACATATCTGATTACCACTATTCATGTAACACTTATCTCTAGAATAGAATGCGACGATTACGGTTCACGAAGCTATTAAAATCCGCTTGAATAGTATCTCACTGTAGTTGGGACCAGTGACAAGTGGATTGCAATTTGATCATTGGATTGGACAAGCATAATTAGACCATTGGAACTAATTTACAATTTTAAATAACCATCGGAACTCTAAAAAGACATGGTTCGTCTTTTCGACTGATTTTTAATCATCAACAGCATCATTAGTTGCCAAGTAAATAACAAACACTAATCCTAGCTTTCCGAACAAAGTAGAAGCTAATTAACTAAAGGAGTAAACATTGCCCCGGATTGATGTTGACTCAGCGCTTGTAGAATTGCTGACCTTTACTGAGCTGAAACGAAATCTAGGCGTTAGTTCCAAGCAAAGAAATAAATAAAAATAATATGTAATAATCTCTTTATCTCAAATATTTGGATTCACTTCGTCAACTAAACAAAACAATTTACTTACTAGACCCTTTTTTACCTGTTACCTCATTGATTTTGTGGTGTTAAAATTTATACCACAGATCTAGTTTCATGAAATATATACTGTATGTTATAACAAGTAGTGTGGACACAGAGATGCATGAGGTAAGTAAAGGTGGATTTACACATAGCCTGCCATCTCCCTGCCGTGCCGTTTCAGCCGAAATAGTTATTTTGGATTTGCCATTTAGTTTACATGAGACGGCAGATTCACGATTTACACATAGCCTGCCATGCGCCTGCGCGCCTCTTCCGTTTTCATCCGATCGCTCGTGAGGGCGATCCGCGGCAACCAGCTGCTGCGATCACCACGTCCACCTCGTCTGTGTCCAATTTAACAACTGAATCCTTCAGAGCATCGGCACGTAAAGTGTGGCACGGCTGGGGCACGGCAGTCACCGGTCACCGGTTGTCAAAATCGCACGGCAGAGACATGGCGCGGGCACGGCAGGCTATGTGTAAACCCACCTTAACGTTACTTGCAATGTCTCCCATGTATCGAAGTGAGAGAGGGAGATTCAGGCTTCTGATGGGTTCGATGATTGTTACTTGAGCGTTTCTATGGTTTCAGTTTTTGAAGGTACTCAACAGTGAAGCAGAGCTTTTCATTTTTAATGTTCCCTTTTATAAGAATTGCTCTAAGAACCCACAATGTACAAAAAAAAGAAACATTTTCAAATATTGTTAAGTATTCGGGTATGATAAAATTACCATAGTTTTACATAGTAACAATGATAAATCCTTAACATTTTAATGTTTTGTCATTTATAAGGGTTGTTATTAAATTAAAACCTGCCAAAACAATAGTTACGTTGTAGCCGTAAGCTAAGAATTTCTAAAGTCCTAAATATACTGTATATGGTTCCGAAGATTTGTCTATAAACTTTGCCCTATCAAATTTGAATTGACACTTTTAAAATGTGATACAGCAAACTCCCTTTACTGGTAGAATACCAACGTACAAAGTTGAGGTTAGCGCAAATGTATTGAATTTATCTCTAAATGAAATTATAGAGCGTTATCAAAATGGTATTAGAAACAATCATTATAAAAAAGTGAATTTACCGCATCTTGTTTTGGTGGAGTGTAATTCAAATGTATCGTATCTTTCATTTTGTTTATTTCAAAGTCTTGTCTTTATTTCTTTTACTATAAATTGAATATAAACTAAGAAACATTTTTTTATCAATGCCTTTCAAAATTATGTTAATATTAAATCTACTCATTTTATAACATGTATCTAATTTTTGGTAGCTTCGCCTTTTTTCCTTTCAAACCTATCATTTAATTTGACTAACCAGTTGCTCATGTTTGACATACTGTTTGCTATCAAGTTGTGGAAAATTGATGGCAAATTACTTTTTCTCTGTTTCTCAACTCTAAAGCCTACAAATCAGAGTATGGCTCTCGAAACAACATCCAACAACAAGGTTAAAAACGCGGACCGCCCTGCATTACATCAGAATCTACTCGATAAAATTACGATCGAGTTTTAACTGCCACATCAAACACCGTCAAACTCAGCTCATAGAAGGTTGACAAGTTCTCTTGAAACTCCTAACTACGTCAAACCTTTAACCAAGTGACACACGCTGTCAAATGCCTTTGCAACTGTTCTTTGCTAAAGATGCAAATTAAAATGGCCAAATTTTTACTAAGGTTTTATTAATCACTGCAACGTTTAAGACAATTGTTTCAACACCGTCATTATAAAACCCAGTATTAACGTGAGTCCGTGACGCAACAGAACTCCATTTTATACAGTGAGTCGAGAAGAAAATCATGACACACATTTTATTTTTGCAAAACTACGCCATTGTGACGTTAGGAGAGATCTTAGGCTACGCCTAATGTAACATATGGTTTTTGCTTAAGTTTTTAAGAACTATAAAGTTGTGAATATTATATCGTATCTTAGGTTATGTCCTTTTGCTCTAGGATAAATATTAGGATCTAGCCTAAAATCTTAAAGAATTATACAAAAATTATAAAAATTACTATTTTTGAAACTTATGTTGCTAGTAGTGCGGACAACACCAAACAATATATATATATATATTTCAGTCCAACCCAATCAAACTGGCAGGGCTTTCTTTGAAAATTTAAGTTTTTGCAAAACACATTAATTCAATCCTTACAAATACTCCAATACAAAGTATTAATAACAGTAGAGTCAAATGAGGATAAACCTGGTCAAGAACTTTGATAAACCAGACAAGAAAATCATTTTTATGAATTAGGTAGGCAACCGTTTCCTTACATTGACGGTAATCATTCTATAGTAGTAGTCAATTTATTTCATACTTATCAACAAAATGTAACTAGATATTGCATTAATAAACCGAAGTATCGAGGGGCCCGACAGAGCATAACGAAAGTATTACTAGCCAATCTAACAAAGTTACTTCATCACATACGTTGAATTTCTTATACAAGCGAAATATCACAACACAAAACATGTTTTATGCTATCAATAAAAATTAAAGAGTATTGGTGAAATACTTGATAGTCCACGAAATAAAGAGTTAAATTTCAAACTAGCAGTTACCCGTTGCTTCACTCGCCATTTCGTAGGCTTGGCACGTGTATGAGCACTTGGTTCGAGTGAATTATATTTCCGAAATTTATAATTCATGTTGCCATGATCAGGAAAATATATCAAAACGTGTTTATTTATGGCCATAGTTATTTAATTTCAGTCTTAATATTTTGTTGTGACATACTTGATTTTGCCTCGATTTCCTCATCAAGAAAACAAACATACACATGTTTGAGAAGCCTACTTCAGCCAAAAAGAGTCAACTTTAAATTATTGTAGTTTACTTCCAGTATAAAATATTTCTCGTACCACGAGTTACCTTTGTTGTCCTGATCAAGAACATATACACATAGGCAAGTCTGAGAATCCTACTTCTGTCAAAAATGTAATATAAGTTTTATAACTGTATTTTAATTTATAGTAAACCTGTTATAGTAACTTTGTCTTTTGATACCTGCATTACAGTACTGACTAAGCACTGATCACTTAATATTTGCTTAATATAACAGTACAGAAATAAAACTTTGAATTTTTTATCTGGATATTTTCTTACTGTATTTTCAACAGTGGTTGCAGAAGAGGTTTAAATAAGAAAGTATTGTTACTATCAATATTAATAATGCTTTCTAGACTTTACATGATAATGAATTGAATATAGTGGTCAAATACATTAAGGTTGTGCTGTTATTACAGCACAAACTTATGTCATGTTATGTTTTATTAAACAATGTGTACATAAAACAATTTCTTTAATTTAATGTGTTCTTTCAATTATTAATATTTGTTTTCTGTTGTGCAAAATAAGAGACTAAGATGGGATTTTTCGCAACTTAGAGACAAGTAGGGCCTATAAGTCCAGAAGGATTTTTGAAATAAGACTATGCCTATATGTTAGTCAAAGAAGCTAAGAGTGTTCATGACATATTTCAGTATAATTGTAGCGATTTAATAACACAAAACACACCCACTAATGGTAAATCGTATAATTTTCAAATGTTTTTATCAATTTCAGAATTTAATCTACAATTTGATCTCATGAGTAAATATAAGTTTCAAGTATTCGTGTAGAAATTAACTTTTAAATATATGAACGTTAAGTTCAATCTGTATAGCAAGGAACAACAACCCTTACTACTTAAACTATTGGAGATTATGCCTTCATCTAACTTGAAGTGCGGCAACATCATGCCGTCGGTTATAATGCTATGTAACATCATATAGCACTTGACCTATATTCACTGTTATAGATTCAAATTCAGATTACCGAAAACCCTCTAGAGCTAAGTTGTGTTGTTTGAATAGTTAACGTTCTATCTACCCTGCTTTACGCGTATTTTACATTTGAGTTATGAACCACCCCACATAACATACTGTAAATAAAATAAAAAGTTACGGACATTGATTCTAAATTTGAAACAATAATTATGTAAGAATTAAAAACGCATGTATTTTAAAGTTTTTAATGAGATAAGTTTAAATATGTATTGAAGGACATTCATTTGCCCTTCTTGAAGAGCGAGAAGAAGAATAAGAAGCGATCCTATTTTAACGATTGTGAAAAGTCTCTTGACCGAGTTTCTGAACTTTTGTTTCCATTATTTAAAAGTCATATCTCTAATTTATTGAATATCTTGAGATTGCCCGAATTATAACGCTATGGAGTAAATATTTATAAAACGAAAATTTTTAGTTGGATATATCTCTTTTGTCCAGCTTAAGTATTCAATTTATTGACCGTAAACAAAAACGCAAAATCAGCAACGAAATTGATAGAATAATTAATAGCTTTGATATTAAAAGTTCCCATCACAGTCTTTATACTGCATTTGCATAAAAATGAGGTAAGACATATTCAATAACTCATAATATTTCTTTTATGATACTTTTCTCCATTGTAATCGTAAATAAAGCCGCCCACATAAAATAACACAGTTTTCATCTGAGTGCCACAGGAAACCGATATTTAAAATTTCCATTAATTAATTGCCATATCATCTTTAAATCTCGAATATAACTACTCGTTCTATGATGTGCAGCGCGTTTAATTTGAAAACTGTAATAAACGTGCTTGATCAGCTGAGAAATTTGACAGGTTGCGTGTTATGATGTAATAACTACGCGATATTGGAGCCCAAACCAAGATTTCAAAACATCTATTAAGTATGTTATTTTTGATTACTAAGATTAGCGTTTATCAGAGAGTCTACAACGGATTTTACTAAATACATCATATAGTCCACTTTAATGTCATAATCAGTTTAGAGGGGCATGAAAAGAAAAGCACAAGCCGCCGATATAACTCTGGACAGCTTTAGATATAAAACTGTTCAACCATTCCACATATATGTGATTACATACCAGATATTATCAAACTGAATAATATGTTTAATATAAACGTAATGTCCACTTAAAAATATCCTTGCGCCAAACAACCGTCACAACTAGAAGCGCCACAACAAAAAGTAGATATGGAAATAAGTTCATTTGACTGAAGAATATCCGAGACTTACATATGATTTTCTAGATCGAGGCAGCAAAGCAAACTCAGCTGTGGCTTTGGTAGTATAATCCATTTGGACAAGAAATGCTTCTACACGCACAAAATCCAATAACATTTCGCTTATCCACTGATCTTGTTTTGAGAATTGTCTGCGAAGCCGCAATCCTATCATTTAAATAAATTTCATTTTCATTTAAATTGATACAAATTATTAGGTTATTCCTCATTACTTTCTATTAAAGTTCTTAATTTAATTATGCATTTATTCGATAAGCCTTTAGTTGTTTGCTAGAATAAGCTAAAATAATTATTTATGTCAATTTCTTTTTACAAGCAAAGGTTGAAATTTATTTACATAGCTATAAATTTATTCAAAAAGCTTTTTTATTATCTAGAAATGTAAATTGAAACAAATAGAATAAGCTGGCAATGTAAAATGGTCGTCCTCTGATTTGTCTAGCTGGAGCCATTATCTCTGCATCCTTTCCTTACACCCTCCCAACACTTCGCTGCAGTATGAATTCCACTTATCACAAATACAATTTGTGTTAGCCTGAAAGCTGCTAGGGAAATCCTCTTTTGTTGATTACATATCAAAACGATCCTCTTTGTTCTTGTACATAATTAATATTTTGTTCATTGAATGTTAGCCCTTATTTTTACAGCATGTACATAAAATGGAAATAATAATTTTGTAAATTCTGTACGTAATGATTGAGTGATAAATCGTTCAATATGTACAATTTATTGAAAATATAAAATATTACAAAGTATTTTCATCCTCGAAGTAATTTATCCGTAATTCTTTACGAATTAATAAATAAACAGAAGTTTTAGAGCAATCCGTATTTGATTAATTTACCTTGTCTAGGGAGATTCTGAAATGTAACCGTTTAGATTATTTATAAATCATTATTCCATTAGTTACAATACTTAGTCTACAATATTTTTACAACTACACCATCAAAACATAAAATAATTCAATTCTATATTTGTATACATTAGGTGGGAAGTCGATAATAATATCATAGTTAGTTTCACCTTGAAACTGTACCCATTATCTGTGAACAAACAGGTGTATATGTTTTTTAAACAATCCTGAATGGTTAGGTGAAAGGACAGCATCGTTACTCAGTCGTATGTGGTTGGTAGACGAATACAGACGTATTCTGACTTGCATTCTGTAGTTCTGCTTTAATAAATAGTGTTGTATTTAGTTTTGTATTAAGTGCATGTTTTAGAGTTAGTAAAGTTGACACACAACATGGTGGTTGTGATTCCTGACTTAGGTGTGTCACAATGCAATGGTATGATTTGTTTATTTTAACATAGTTTGTAATTATGTATTAGGTTTGTTATTTACCTGAAGAAGAGATCAGATTGCAGATCTCGAAACGTAGTGTTCCTGTTTTTTTTTGTTTCACTGAACGATGGAAAATGTCCCGAAAAATCCTGTTTCCTTCACAATCCTTCCATCTTCAAAAATAAACTTTAAACAAAGACCTGTAGTATAACTATTTACTCCTTATAATCCACTAGCTTTCAGATGGACTAGTTATTTATTAAAAACTACTTAACAACCACGAATTTTATAAATTCTTCTCATCAGCCTTACATCTTTTGTGATATAAGCTAGTGTAAATTAAACAGCGGCTACCTAAATCTTTTCGCTAGACCGATTAAAAAAGCTAGGCTTGGTTAGTCTGAAAGCTCTTTTTAATAACTTGACATTGTTTTAGGTAATATAAGTTATGATTTGAGAGGATTTAAATTTTAACACTAACTAATTTTTCCTTTTTCATGCATTCGAGATTCTACAGTTTAAGACGAATTTGGCTTCCAAATATCCATTTTACTATGGTGTTCATTGTTGAGAAAAACATCTGAATGTTGTGAATAAGGAAGTCAAATTATGCTCAAAGCTTGAAGACAGTGGGTATGGAAGAGATCTTTAATATCGAGGGAAGAGGCACAGAAAAATTGCTTGCTTTCTATTTAAGACGTGCAAGATAAGGGAAACTGCTAGACGCCAAAAGGTAATAAAGCTCTAGGTTTACCTAACACTGAATCCTACCAGATACCTATGTCTCCCAAGGGCCAGAAGTTGCCAGAGACTTGAAGTCGCCAGAATCTGGAACCTTCTAGAGATTGATTTACTAGAGACCTGGAGATCCCGAGCTCGGGATTAAACCAAAAGCTGACTTAGCTGTAAGAGTCCGGAAGCTGATAGAGGTTAGAGAGTCTTAGATGCTGAGAGATCTTGGAGTCTGGTATCTGGCAAAACAAGGCCGAAAGCTTGACTGTTTTTCAGAACTAACTAGTACAGTGCACATTCTTTTCCCTTTTAAGAAACCAGGTAATTCCATGAGTTAGTGCTACTGTATCTGTCTTATTAAACTGCAACGGAAATACCTCGGAGTCTTGAGGTTTTGTTTTTGTCATGTCAGATGACCATGATTTATCTAACTACCATCATTTTATTGACGATTGAACAAACGGAAATATAAAAACTCTTAACATGTGAGCCAAAGTGCGAGGCAGGCAGTTGATGTTGTCTATAAAGACAGGGGAAATTATAGTGTAACTTCATAGTACACTAATATTAGTGTAGTTTTGTGGTCCTTTTGTTGACCAATAATTAGAGCGTGTTCCAGCAATTTTAAAGATCATATGTAAGTTTATGATTTGGTAAGGTGAGTTTGTCGAATGATAAAATAATTTGTGTATTTGCCCGTTATTGATGAGGGTTTCCCTGATCCATACTCTTTATTTTTGCAAGTAAAAATATATTTTTTAAGTTTCATCTTTACAAATACTCTTATAACTTTTTTAAATTTAGTTGGATCCAATATTTATTTAGAATTACAGTGTCAAAACAATTACACTATTATCTCGTATACGAGTAGTTGATAACAGTAACTATGATATATTGTTTCAATGTTTGTATGTATTGCCCCTTTAATGTGATGTAGTCCCTTAAATTAATATGTTTTGGCCTTGCTCAGGCACATTTTCAAATTATATGGGTTTTTTTCACCTTCATCTAACGAGATTAATTTATTCGATACGATGCCGACATTACGCAATAAATTTTCTTATTAATGGATTAACTACAGTTTGAAATAGAGTAAACAATAAATGTAAGGAGATGCAGAGGCATGACAGTATTTCAACTGCTATTGAAATAGCACGGACTCAAAGACCGCTAATAGACTTGCACATCATCAGAGTCAGTGAAAACCAATTACTGTGTCTAATGAGGTGTCTGGGGTTCTGGCTGACTCCCGTGGGGGGGGGGTGGAAATGGGCTTCACAGCTCCTAAAATGAGTTTTCTTTGGTGTTGATAATGTAGTTATGAAAAAATGAACGATGACTTGAACTTATATTACGATATTTTAACGTTTATTAAATAAATTAAGTATATGAATAAATTCACATTGCAGTAAGAGCATAGTAGTAAAACAAAGTATGCTTACTTAATGTTAGTGTATTATGAGAAGGTCATCTATACTTTAGTATAGATAGTTCCACAGTATATTGTCTTTGTATATTTAATTATTTTGCGCGTGTTTATGTCACTGAAGTTCCTCATAAACGGCTGAACCGATTTTAATGAAATTATTTGTGTGTCTTCAGATGGTTTAGATTTAAAATTCGGTCCAATTTAAATAAGTTATTTAACTAATGTATTGTTTATAAATTGTTGTTCATTTTAGAATATTTTACATTGGATCCGGCATACTGCGTTACGACACGTAATATAAAGCGAACTCACACTTTCAGCTGAAGTTTACCAAAGAGGAAGAAACATTTGTTTACATTTAAGTTTCAGAAATGCTTGATTAGTAGTGTAATGCAGATTGTAAAGAAAAGTTATTGTCTAATTTTACATTTAGATTGCTCCAATGATCTATGAACCATACAATGCAATGGAAATACTAATTGAAACGCGCTTATAAAAACTAACTTATTTTACAAAGATGGGAATGTTTGTACATACGGTAATCGAATCTGGTTCGATTGAAAGTAAATTAAAAGAGCTGAATGAAGACCCTTTATGATCGAAGTTAGTTTTATAAGTTGGTATATATTTTCTTGATTGGGGCACAAGACAAACTCTACAATGGTACAGGTTACAAATTCTTTATAACCAAAATAGTTTATCGACTCTTGTCTATATAAAGACTTTTACACCATACCTTTATATTGCGCCCTAGAGGCTCACGAAGAATGATTTTTATCTACGACATCGAGGTTAATTTCCTTAAGAAATGAATTGCAGCAAAGGAGTTTTATTTTAAAAGAACTAATATACTAATATTTACCGTCTTAAAATAACAGTAATACAGTAAGCATTAAAATAACATCACTTATTTCAATACTTTTTGTAATCACTTTTGGAGAACGAGGTTATCCAGATAATAAAATTGGAAGTTTTAGTAAAATATACTTTTAGCTGAAATGTTTAGCTTTTGCTTCATATTTTAAGACTTTGACAAAACCCAATTTAGATGTTTATTGCAAGAAGTAGGCTTCTAGAACCTTTATAAGCTATGCATATATTTTGTTTCCAACAAAAAAATTCAACTGTGGCACCAGAGATATCTCAGGTTTGATGTATATCACAATGGCCGAAAGTAGACGATTTATTACCGAAATAGTATTTTCAGATATATATATATATATATATATATATACACAAATACGCTCAATTATATATATATATATATATATATATATATATATATATATATATATATATATATATATCAACTAAACGGAGAGCCTAAAAAAGAGCCATTAGCTATTTTGCTTATCATTTGAAACAGTTAGCCATAGATACTAACATAGTGTATATTAGATAAGCTTACTTGCATTCCTAACTGCACAGAACCTCACAATGCATTATATCATTAAGTGCTTTTAACTTCGGCTTACTGAAATCGTTGAGGCAATTCAGTAAATTATCATGTGATGTTGGTCGCAAATTCAAATCTTATAACAATTTATTCACTCTTCGAATTGAGGGACAAAAAAAACTGTTCTTGAAACTTACATCCACAATGGATCAGGAGATTGGAATAACTGTGAGTGACTTTCAATTATATTATAAGCGTTTAGAATGTTTCAGAAAAGAGTACGTGAATATAATATCCTGTTTCCAACAGGAAATTGGGTGCAAAGCCGCGGATGACTGCTTGTACCATAATATTTGTAAATGGTCTTTCGACAGATTAGAATATAGTAAACCAAAGTGCATGATACGCTCGGATTCGTGAGATGGATATATAATTACCGAACCACTGATTGTTTTTTCTTGACGAAATAAACTAATTTGGTGATATTTCATGGTGCCATTTTAACACTGCGCATTGTGATGAGAGTATGAACGTTTCTTTACACGGAAGCCATAAGAAACAACAATTTACACCGAACCGTTGGCGCTGATAATGTCTTGAGATAATCTCCACATTAGTCTTACCACGAGAAACTTATTTGAACATAAGTCAACTAATATTGGATACTTAGCTAAACATAAAAAACATAGATTGGCCATTCTTTTTTGAAAGATACTGCCTATTATTACTGAAAGTTTTGCCAAAAATACCAAACAATCTGTACAATCCTAGTTGTATGAAAATATATTTGGTTAGGGTAATGTTTTGATTATGATTAATGCTAAAATAGGCCTATACTAATATACTTTTATAAAATCAGTGAAAAAAGTAAACATAACAATAATGAAATGTAAGTAAAATGAAATTTTTGATTACGATTCTTTTCTGAACGATCTGGTGTATTATGTTATATTAACTATCTGTTTATAAATGCTGTATAAACTATCTTCAAACAACTCAACCGGATTGTTTGGTACACAGAAAAGAACCAATAACATTTAGAATCACACATAACATTATATCATGAGGATTAGAAGGCAAGTTTACACATGCCCACATTCTGTTTCTAAGCCCTGTATCTTAGCCGGAGATAAAGTTTATAAGAATGGCTTGTTGGGTAAAAAACAACAAACACACAAAATTCCATTTTTATTATCTCACAAAAATACAACTATTTATTTCTTCCCTCTCCCACAAATGTACATCGCAAGGTCAAAAACATCGGTAAAACATTTTCTATAAGTATTTCATACAATTTAAATATAACTGTATAATTTAAATAACAATGAAAAATTAGATTTTTGTAGATGACGACTTAATACGTTTTTATTGCAAAAGATTGTACAGTTTTCCATAGGTGTTATTTAATATACTTTGATATCGTTACACTATTTAAAATTATGATGCTATTATCGTTATTGTACATCAGCCATTACAAAAGAAGACAGGACATTTAGTTTGAGTGCATTTCGATTAATTTAAATGTTTAAAATAAATACTGTACGTATTGACCTATTTTAAATAGGTTTACGTAGTGAAAGTCATGATTAAAGATTATTTATACTAAAAATCTAAACCAAATGTACTTATATAATATACAAATTAGACTGCTTTTTTATAAGTACATTAATTACTTTCAACCGGATAACATAGTACAATATTGTTTGTAAGCATGTCACTCAAGAAATATAAAATTCTTAGGAAAATCACAGATGCAAACTAAAGAATCGATTAAAATACATTTCTGTTGCAAACTATACACTATAACAATCACGGTCAGTATTAATTTATTTCCACGAAATCTAGTGTAAAAAACACCCCCTTTTAACGGACCCAAAGCACCGAAAATTTACAGATTAAGATTTTTATATCAACACTCTACCCATCTTTCATAATAAAAAAATAAGTGAATTGCTACATAAAATACTGACAGGCTGAGTTAACTGCTAGTCATACAGTATGTAAGGTAGTCAAACTAATGTTTTTAAGCAGAAACATAGCCAGCATACCTAAAGAGACGACAATGATACGAACAAATGACATATATCGAGATACTGTAATACATGTGTTGCTGGACTAGTGCATATTGTTTAATTTACAATAAAACATATTATGTTTGAGATTTTTATTTTGAAGAACATTTATTTTTTCCATGACTTGCCCCATAAAAAACATTGGGTGCGTGGTAAAATCTTAAAGCAAAAGTACACTTAAGTGACTTATCCTTGTCATTCTTTTCTACACAGACAACTATTTAGAATTGTTTAAATAAAATTCTCGTAATTTACTCGTAGTTGTAGTATCAGTTACATTGTCAGTTATATTGTCAAATTAACAAAAAATTATATTTGAGAAACATTAAAATTAAAAATTATCCGTTTGTAAAAGAAAAATTCAGCAAAATATAATAAACAACGTAAAATATTATTCCTGTAGTAAATAAACAGGAATGTCACCTTGTCCCCACGCTATTGTGATCCATGAGAAGGTTCAGCCAACTTCACTCCTCTTTCTCTACTTCTTATTAAGAGTTTCTAACTTCTAAGTTTCTAAAGTTTCTAAGAGGGATTTCATCAAAACTTTTGGTCCCTACCAAAGTTACATTGATTTTCTCTTATTTAGAGATCTAAGATAGGCCTACATAGGATTCGTATACAGGTGTTTAGAACTCTTGTCGGATATTTTAGGGGATTATTGGTTGTAGTAAATTCACTTTTACCTATATTTGAATTATACGTTTTTTTGTATTCAGTCTATATGTAGGTATGTGTTTTCTTTTTATTCAACCATATGTTTCTTTAAAATACTTAGACATAAATCAACCAAATTTTAGTATAGATGATAAAATTATTAGTATGTATTTAAAATATTTTTTATCAAAATATTACATTACTCATTTTAAGATGGCGACCATTCAAATACATTGACCTAAAATAACTAAACAAAGTAATAAAAAAAAGATTTTTAGGAAATTGTATTAGAAATCCAACTACATATCAGTTAAGTAAATCGAGCTAAAAATAACCAAAATATTGAAACTTTAGTAATGGTAACTCACACAGTTTTTAGTTACTCAGCCAGTTCTGAGTGAATACATTTTTTTAACAATATAAAATATTTTTACACTTCTTATTTTAAGTAAAATACATTTATATTTCCGCCATTACGAAATGGATGAAAGTAACATTTTCGATATAAATGTCCAAATAGCTATAAATTTTAAAATATTTACAAAATTTGGTAAATTGATAAGTTATGGATTTAAAAATAAAATATGTTTTATTACAAATATACATATAGACAGAGTACTAAAAACGTAACTCCAGGAACGATCTCCTAAAATATCTGACAAGAGACCTAAAACAACCTGTATGATGAAAGGTATATATTTTGGTGTTTATACTTTGTTGATTTTGTAATGTTTATATCTATCGATAGCATAAATAACAGTAATATCATGAATACGGAGTTTCCAGACTAAACAAACAATCACATAACATATACAAGTACGTACACAAATAACACAATTATATTAATAAATTAATATCAGTCTATATTCCTTATTTTATTTACTTAAATAAACATTACAGTTTGAAAAGTATGGTAAAATCAGTAATTTTCTTCAGCAAATGTAATATAGATAGCAAACTATAAAATTTAACTTAACAATTATTGAGGTATCCTGTATAAAGAAAGGTTACATTTGAATTATCATTTATTAAAGATATAAAAACCTAAATTAATGTTTTACATTTTACTGTGAAGCTTACTTACACATACTGATGATGTTATCTTGTTACGTTAGCATATCCAATATATCGGAAAATATTACTATTCAGTGATGTTGCATCCTTATTATTTATCTTTAAACCCTCTGCTTGTTACTCATATTTTTAATTGGAACTGAATGGATATGAAAAATTGAGTAACTCCATTCTATTGTTAATAATCAATATACAAAACTATAATTTAAAAGATATATAGGATAACAACTGACTTAAATATAAGTAAAACTTCAGTCCACAGAAAGTATAAATTAAAAATGCCTTAACAATCTGTTACTCTACAAAATATAAAGTTTATTATGAAATCTAAATTTTATTTTCAGCCTTACCGAAACGTTTACTCTGTTTCACTATTTTATAAAATGATCATTGAACATGTGATAATAATTGTTGATATTCTCAACCAGACATAATCTAAACACAGTCAAGTTAAGGCTACTTGAAAACTAACACATTATATGATATATGACAAACCGTATGCAGTAGGATACATATTAATAAAACGTTATAAAATTGCTTATGTTGTTTTTTGGTTACGCCATATGAAACTTTATGATACTCAAGTTGGCCTAAACCTACTCTATAAAGTACAAGTGGTCCAGACTTCGGAGTTGTCAGACGTTGCGGGAGGGTTCTGCGGACTCCCGGGGTTCTGGTGAGCCAGCAGGCCGCAGCCCCTGGCCCGACGCTAGACGGTGATGTAGTACTCCCGTGGGGGAGGCAGGGGCCTGTGTCACGCGTGCCACCCGTGCTCGTGTCGCTTCTTGCAGTTCTCGTGTAGCAGGTAACACAGTGCCATCGTGATCAGGATAGCGATCGTCACGGCCAACCCTATGGACATCCATACGATCTCTTCGTTGATCCCGGAGAAATTTTGGCCTGCAATGAGAACATTCAATTGTGTAATTACTTAAACATCGTGATCAGAAAAGCGTTCGTTACGGCAAACCCTATGAAAATTCACACGATTATCACGATGACCAACTTTGGCCTGCAATAAGTATATTCAAGTAAGTAATTAAGTATTTTCACATCGTGATCAGGATAACGATCTTCACGCCCAACCCTATGAAAATTCACACGATGATCACGGGGAAACTTTGGCCTGCAGTGAAAATATTCAAGTGAGTAAGTACTTTTACATCGTGATCAGGATAGCGATAGTCACGGCTAACTCTATGGATATCCATACGATCTCCTCATTGAGCCCGGAGAAGCTTTTTCCTGAAATGAGATAATTCAAGTGAGTAAGTTCTTTGTATTATCACGTATATAATAGAGTTTGGTCAAATATATTCTGTTGCATGACACATCCACTGTATTTGTTACGAAATAAATAGGCATTGGTGGAAATTTTACTCATAAGACTTTAATGTGTTGCAACTTTTACTTACATTTTTCAAATGCCTAACTACGCATTTTAAAGATGGGGTCACAAAACTTAAAGTAATTAAATGTTTGAAGCTATAAATTAAAAACTTGCTTCCTAAAATCTTCTTGCTGTTACTGGAGAAGCCGGTAATAAATCTAATTGTACGCATTAATTTTGTAAATACCTTAGCAAAACATTACAAAATATTAAACACTGCTCATTATTTCTTATCTAGTATACAGTACTTTCTAATATTAATATTCACCATTTCTGACACCATAACTCTGTATACCCCCGACCTTGCCTCCGCGACCTCCTACAGGCATCTTGGTTACTGGTTGACCATTCCTGCAACACAAAGCATCAGGTAAAGTCACGAACTATGTTTTCATCGATCTCATAATCGATTATGAGTAAATACGATTGTAAGTGAAAACAATTAGGGTATTAACATCTAGTACAACCAGTATCAAAACATGGGATTTATTGTACAATTAAGAATAACACCTTCAAACGATAGTGACTTTTAAACGAGTTGTAGTGGACTAAAAAAACGTTTGTTATACGCACATTGTGCCTGTATTTTATTTCAAAATCTGTGAGAGGTAATTTATTATCAAGTGACAATCTGTTAAGCAAATTTGTAGATTACAACAGAACGAGCAGACTGCAAAATATTTGTTTTTTATGTCTTACTCGTAAGGGAATACCTAAAAGAATTTTTTCTTATACAAAATATGTATTAATAACCTTACGTGATTAGTTTAAACAAATGTTTTTTTTATAGTTAATATTCTACTATTTTCAATATTTTCACTTAATTTATACTTTTGTATCACAGAATGTATCTTTAGTAATACCAAATTGGCTTAGTAATACCAATAACAAAAAGGTGTTCTGACGTTTTTGAGTTTTCGTCAATAAACCTTCCACGATTTTACATTTTAATTGAAATTGTTTTTAATGTTTACAATGCACAACAGTTAAAAGAGTTTATATGTAAAATAATAACTTTTGCTAATAATACTAATTCGACATCAGTACATGTACTAAAACCAAGGAAGTAAAAATTAAAATAATTTAAATTTGACAACATGAATGTGACTCAATACCAATAACATAATATTTTAAGAAGCACTAAATTTTATGGGTCACATGTAGTTGACAATACATATTATAGATATGCATTATAAAAATTTCGTTCTGTTGCAGTCCTTTCAAGTAAAACGTATATTGTCTCATGCGCAACAAAGGACATTTTTACATCATAGTAATTGTACATTCGATAGTTAAATATTGATAGTTTGAGAATTGCACGTTATGTTCAATGAATGTACAATACATATTATTATACTGCGTATTGTAGAGATATGAGGCTGTATATGAGATAAAATGAGATAATATATTTAATGTTCCTTGTCAGCTAAATACTTCAATGCTATAATTTTAATCCATGTTATAAGAATTTCCTTTTAAACTTGTTTTACATAACCGCGTTCTATGTCCAAATTGATTTTTTTTTTTAAATAATAACTTTTTGGTATATTTAATATTCAGCGCCGCTTTAAAAAAACTGTGTTTTATTGGCTTTGAGTAACTGTAATTTTGTCAAATTAAAATTATTTTTTACGTTTTGTTGTTTGCTTACAGTAACTTTTGAACATTTTAAAACAAATAATAACATAGCAATATGATTTAAAGTTAAGGTTTACATTAGTATGGAAATGAATTCAAGATGGTCGTCAAAACAGCCAGCCCTTGAATCTACTTTGAGGTGATTTACATCTGCTTTGTTTACGGAACGTATTGTACAGAATTCCGCAAGAAGTTGTGACAGTTCTTATAATCAGAATTATTTTATGAATGGAAGAAGGCTTTCACCCATTCAGCTTCATATGTCGGTCTTATTCCATTCGTACATTTTAAAATGAATAACGTGTCCTCCTAAAGTAATTTTTATATATGACGTAAATTAAGTACGCATATATTGGAATATGAATTCAAATAAATACAAATTTATATTTAATATTCTTTAGGTTGTACAGTTGAATTTAAACTAAATTAATTTAATTTTAATTAAACACAATTTTGTATGGTGCGGTATTTTGGACATATCTGTACACAAAATTTCACATAAACCAGTCATTTCTCAATGAATCTGTGAGAGGCGTTTGTTGCCCATATATCAAACATAAATTTGCCTCTGAGACAGTTTCAAACATGGGCCCATATGTCGATTACCTTATAAGATTGTTGTTGTAACCTTTTGTTAATAACAATGAGTGATAACACGTTGAAATCTTTAAATTTGTTGCACTGAAACTTCACATGAGAGCTTGGGTCTTAAAGGTTTTGTAAAATGAAGTTCAATGGCGATTTACAAAGCTGTCAAAAAGCTCAATTATTTCTACACCAGTAAAAATAAAGGAGGTTCTGAAACTGTGGAACGTATTATGCTATTAGAAATATATATTGAATTACGCGATTGAACGATGAAGTTTTGTATTGTCGTTGGAATTTGCAAATCGAGAAAACCAAAAAATTGCAAAAATTTGTTGTCTAGAATAGTAAAATCTAGTTAGATGTGTTGATCAACCGATGAAGTAGCCTACTCTAAGTTTATACAACAATGTTGTGTTCCACTTGTAAGAAGAAGGTGAGAAATCTCTTATTGCATTTAACACTAAAAGGACCTTTGCGCTTGTCTCTGGAGTGACAGAATATCCCTAACTAATTGTAATTAGTAACTGGGAAAATAGTCTTAGCAAGATATTGATGATTATAGATTCCGTTGCAATAAATATAAAAATGAAATGAAAGGATGTCTTATTTACCACATGAAATAATGGCTAAAAATCCTCTCCAACACCTGGGGACCAACAGTCTAAAGCTGACTAGCAACCACCGAACTGCCACCAACGACCAAGCCGGCTGGTTGCTTGTAAGGTCACGATCACCAAACGAGAGGCTTAAATTCGGTTGATAACTAACGTACACGCTGGACTACTATTGGCGGAGATCGGGACTTAGTGAGCGATGGGTACAAAGTTGGTATGCGACAACAGATGAAGGTTTGTACTAACTCGGGGTAGTAATTTGTACATTGTGTAAATTAGAATTTACAAATCATCGCCTTGTGTCCAAGCCCTAATACGCGACGGTTATACACAATTTTAATGTAGTTTCAAGTCTTATTTAAATGAAAACTGTAACAAATCATCCACTTTTGTTAGTTACGTGTGATGTTAAATTAAACACAATGATAAACTAAACGTCACCAAAGTCGACTTTTCACTAGAAACATAACTAGGAGCGAATAACTGTTTAGGCAAATTTTCTTGATATAGATGGAAGAATTAAAAAAAAAAAAAAACAAAAGAAAAAAGTTATAATTTATCTTTTAATTCTTTTGATACACCTCTATGTAAATCTCAATAAAAACAAACTAAAACAAAGAAAACCAGGATTTTCGCTTCAACAATATAATTGGCTCTTGGAAGCTAGATTATTCCATTTAAGAGAGTTAAAGTATAGTAACACAATCAAGATAATCTGGACATTCCAGAATTATGTAGAAACAAGAATGAAAGCTGATAATTTGTCTCATGTACAAACACAGTTTTACTTTGATAACGAATAAATTCAATATTTGATCTAATCGTCAATTTGTACAATTACACAATTTGAACCTTTTTAAACGATTCGGTCGCTTTTTAAAAGGACAGACTATAAAATGCTTTATTGTTAATGTGCTTTTAAATACTGTAACTATTGGAAGAATGCATGTGCAATAGAATTTAATCACGGTTGGATACTAATCCCTATGTACTGTACTATTGGGAAGGAAGATGAACATTAAGAAAAGATTTTATAAAATTATATTAGAGATCTATAGATAACAAAAATGGAAAGAACAGGTTGAATCAAATTAGTTATTCCATTTTCTCACATTTCATAATATTTGAATACCAGTTCGTCATTCAACATTAAGCATTGATAAGACTACACAATCCATCCACAGTCATTTTAGTTCTTACTCATAATTAGACGTAAAATAAATAAATTAATTCGTGTAAAGAATACTAGCCAGAAATTACGATATAAGTTTCAAATCCCAACCTCATTAATGCTAAACCCATTATTTAACTACAAGAGGAGGAAAGAAGTACGTTATAGCAGATATTGGACAAGTTTGCATGAACACATTTGCCAGATTAGCGATGTAGAACAAATGATTTTGACTAAATATTGATAATAAAATGATACTGCGTGATTTCATGCAATAGAAATATGGGTTATTTTCGGACGAACTTGTGTTATTTTAATAGAGAGTTAATCCAAAAATAATTTCCTCATGAGTTAATTTTTAACTTTGTTTGAACAAATTAAACAGTTTTTAAAAGCGAGCGCAAGTTGCATAGTAATATGAAACACCGCAAAAATTGTTGTAACAGCTTAATCTAGAAAAATGTTAAAATCACTCACTATCTAAATTTAAACAAACTAAACCGCAGTAGTTAAGGAAATATGGAGTTATGTTTGTCATTGCTAAGGCGATGCAATGTAGTGTTTGGTTGACCAATATTGACATAAGGACATGTAAACTACGCGGCAACAGTTGGGGTTCTGATGTGTCTGGGCTACTGAATATACAAACTGCTGGATTTGCTGATACAGTTAATATCCCAGCTTATAAACAGAAGGCAATTTTATCTTCTATTTTTTATACTGGAATTCCGTAGGAGCAACAGAATTGAGGAGAGGTAGTTGAGAGGATTTTACTATATTTATTACATAAAGGACCAACCTATGTTGGTTTCCTAATAATCAAAATAGCATTTATTTACAGCTAACAGTATTTTTATAATCGTGTAGTTATAAACAGGGTGTTTAAAAACTCTCAATATAAATCTCAGGCGTTCAGTATAGCGGAAATTAGCACCTCTTTGAGCAGCCTTATAAAAATATTGCCAGAGTTAATTATTATACAACATTATAAATACACTACTAAATTTTAAATACTGCTGTTAAGAATAAAATAGCGATTTACATCCAAAATCTGATAAATTAAGTTTTAAAATTATGGTGACACTCAGGTATGCACTATTGCTAATAATTGAAATAGAAATGCGATATGTTTGAATATATAAAATTATCCCAACAATATTAACCAAATTAATTAGTGACACATTTTAAAATCACAATTTCCGACATCACTTATTTGGTTCATTTAAAAATAATGAGTACATTTTCCCTGTGTAGTAATTATTTAAGGAAAACCATGTTTTGCAATCTTTAAATATTGCGTACTTACATTTTACAAAATCTTTACATAGTTTGTATTTCGATAAATATTATGATCTGAACAGTACTTCTCGCTCATGAATATTCAGCTATGACTACTCATAACTAAAATATTTATAAGCATCTTCTTGAAGAGAAAGACAAGTTTAATTGATCGCTGGAGAAACCAAGACTCTCAACTTAGGTCACTCTCAACCTGAAGCAAACACAATTTATAACCTGTCAGCACACAGCTTGCTCTCACTGCTGTGCCTTTTCCCATCGGAACGTGTTATAGAGCGATAGCACTAAGGGAAAGAAAAAGTGTTTATACCAACACTAGTTTATGTAATTTCAGTTTGTATTGTTCCAACGAATCATTACGATTTACATTTTTAAACACCTGTTATTTGTTTATATTCAAATAAGAGTACTTATTTAAAAAAAAAATTATTATCTGTATATAAGTGTTTCAGAAAGTGAAACCCACAATAACTCTATGATAGTATAATTATAAATGTGAGCATTAATGCGATTTTTTACATAGTTAAAGTTGTATTGCAGAATTACAGATTATACGTTCAAATTTTCAAGTTGGTGGCTGAAAAACCAATAAACAACTGTAAATTTGATAATGAAGGCATTATGAATCTTCTTTAATCTCCACCAGCGTATCAATGTTTTAAATATACGTAAATTACCAATTTGACATGTATTCTACAAATGCTTTATTTTAATTATTGTATACTATAAAGGATTGCGAGATGTGTGATCTGAGATAACTAAATAAAATTTAAATTAAAACATTATATTGAAACTATGTGGTATCCTCAAAGCCACCATATCTCCAAAAGTAAAAAACCCCCAAGTTTTCAGTTATCACTCATTTTAGGATATTTTAATGTAAAATTTGCTATAACAACCAATCTCATAGGAGTGTCCTGGATCATTTTTATATAGGTATATATTGAAAAAAACTGGTACTTTCAAGTGAACTTCTTCATATGATCATAAAAATCGGTATAGTACTTCTGAAAAAAAAACTGTGTACATACATAGAAAAAAGGTACATATGAACAAGTCGACATAAATATTAATACAGACACAATAATTATATCAAATGTGTAATTATGTAAGAAACATAAACAGTATAGTGTTTTAGGGTCCAACAGTTTTAAATTCGGCTTTATAAAGCATGTACGCATAATCGTGTAATTTTTTAATCTTTCAAGAAGAAAGTACCGGTGGTGTAATCTGATGTAACGAAAAGGTTATAAGTACCAAATGAGTTCATATGTTTTCATGTTTGTTGAAGTATAATCACTTTTCTTAAATGGATGCAAAAGGAATATTGATGACCCGAATCGCTCGATTTAATGTATAACCTGTTAATTAAGACATTGTTCCTCATATGTAAGTGGCAAATAAGTTCAATTGTTATTATTTTTTTGAAGCAGTAATTAAGAAATATTACAGCACTGACTGAATTGGTGGCACTTAAGTTCAAAAACATTGTAACATTTTTTATCAGATATAAAGTTCAAATTAACGATGTATTAAGCACGGATCGATGAAACAAAAACTACTGAAATTCCGGAGTGGAACCCATTTTATTGTCTGGACTACACAATACGGCAAATGCCATAAATCTGCGACCTCTCGCCCGTCTCTACAGACGCAATCGAAATCAGCTTATATAGGTTTATCATGCGTATTTTTATTTTTGTTATAAAATAAAACAAGGAGTACGCTACAACTCGTGTTACGTAACAGGCTTCGCTGAGGTTGCATGCAAAATTTCATTTATATAGCTCATTTCACTAGACTACATAGGTTATTATATCAAATGTTGAAATGGCATATAACTGTACTCAGTTTGATTACAATTTTATTACTGTGGGATTTTCTCGTTAACAACATGGTTACACATAAGACCAATGTAAAAGTGTTCGTTAACAAAGCCTAATACCATAAAATGTCGTGGACCACCGTAGTACACGGCGGTGATGACAGAAATATTTTAAGTGTGTAGATCATTTCGAGAAAGATAGACAAACAGAAATGAGAGATTTCCATCTCCTTGATTGATAGGCTTCGATACCGCTCAGCCAGCCGTTAATATGAGAGCTTAGGTTAATTTTATTATCTGTAGAAAATACAATGAAGAAACTTGGAACTACTGAGAATTTTAGAAAGGAATGAGGCCTACGTGTTGGCAGAAGGGAAAATGGAGGTTTAGAAGGAATGAATGGTTTCATATACTGCAATATCAATAATAGTCTATTTTTGGTTGTTTATTGGGCAGAAGATTACTGTAAAACACACTACCAAATTTTACAGTAAAAATTAATTACATGATATGGAATAATTTACCGCTAAAGATGGCACTAACGACGAGCGTGAACACAATTCTTATTAGAAACTGTGAAGTGTTATATGGTTAGCAATGATTAATTTATAATACGTTAATCCGTTCAATAACACATTTAAAGTTTTTGCACGACAGCGTTACGATGTAACCTACAAACTACGAATGGTATGATTATAAGGCTAATTAATGCGCCGTTTATAGTGTATAACAAATCTATAATTTATACTATTTAATTCGTAACCTAATGAAATATTATGATTTTAAAATTAGAGGCTCATTTTACGGATCTGTCTTAGTTACAACGGTTACATGGGCAACTATATTTATTGTAAATACAAAATTACGTTTAATACTAACAACCACAACTCATAATTATGTATTAACCCTGCCTTTAATGATTAGTTTATACAATATAAGTTTTACAATAATGGAATATCAAAGAATTTTATGGAATTCCAAAAAAAATATTGTAGTGGAGGTACTACTCAAGCTCCAAGTAGTACATGTTTTTACAGATCCAATCAACTTGATCCATCACAAGTTTTTTTATTACGTCGTATGTGAAAGAAATCTCAGAGGTATTTTACGCGTTGTCTAATCGACTTTAAGCAATTTTAAGGTAAAAGTTGTTTTATGAGTAGGCTCCAGCTACTTCATTAACCATCAAAACCACCGAACGAAAAGGCGATAAAAATTTCTTTTGAGCAAATTTAATCCTGGTTCAAAGTTTTATATCACTTAAAGCACTTAATAGCTTTTATAAACTAAAAAAATCGCGCTTTAAGTTGAAATCACACAAAACCAACATTCATATCCACACTACGGTTATATAGAATAATAATTGTATTCTAAAGCAATAATTGTAAGATGTTTATTTCATTTAGTACGAAGTAAATGGCTTTGGAATTAAAAAATATCTTAAATAGAGATAAGACAAGGGTTACATTTCGGTGGTTGAATTGTAATCGCAACCGAATTTGTGCCCTCCGTGATCTGATTAAGGTCTGTGAGTGATTGAGGCTTACTGTAGAAATACAGAATTTATTCTTCATCTCATCCTCGGGTTTCTGTTATACAGCCTCATTAGGTTATATATATCCAATCTCACGGAGCCTAGACTACAATTAAGACGTATATTTTGTTTAATATTTTATACATTTACACTACACGTTAGAGGTTACTATGATCTTCGTATATTTAAATAGTAGCAAACTATTTTACATTAACATAACTGAAAAATGTTCTTTCAGTAAATCAATTGTTTAATAACTTCCAGTACAGTGTACATTTTAATTAGCAGATACTTTTTTGCATCACTAAAACTTAGAGAACAAGATTATTGTACAATAAATGCCAGTTTTACGTTGTGATTCTTGACGGTTGTATGGCTTACTTATCATTGTTTACACATTTGTGTTGGGGAACTTGGATATAATATTAAGAATAATAAAATATATTCATATTACTGTGGAATATTTAGAGGAGAGGCCCATACTCCTTTAAGTCCTATTCTATCCGTCCTCATGGGCCACTGGCCTGTGCGATGATCTTATAAAATAGAATAAGGGAGAGAGAGACGATACAGTAAAAACGTCGATAATACCGATAAAAAGTGCTATGGCCACAGGTAGGATTTGAACCTATATTATTTCCAACACAAACCCAAAGCTCATTGAATTGCATTGAAGAACTGTTAAATGTATTGTAGTTGTAAACTCAGAATGTACTTGTTTAAGTCAAACATGGGGTTAGCTGGTGCTTGATTTCAGTCATGCTGGTTTTGGTAGGGAACGAAATGAAAAAGTAGGATAACATTAAAAGTACATTAACAGTACATTTGTTCGCAGGTCATACTTTTAGTTTGACACACTTCAATCCATGGTGACTTGTATCGTAACTATTGCTCGTTATATTGTTAGTTAAAGATAGTATAAACTATTCTTTACGTATTCAATGGTTAGTTTTAAATGTATTAAAAAATAATGTTACGATAAAAAAGTATCCTTTGTTATTGTTAATCATTTTGGTACTCAACCATTTTCATCCAAACGAAAACTAGTATGATCAAAATCGATTTTCTTAGTGGACGAAGTTTTTTTATCGATTTCAAGAATAAAAATGTTGTATTCTTATACTTTACAATGCAAACTAGCTACAGCTTCCCGGAATTTTGTTATATCGAATTCTTCTTTGTGTTTTATTTAATTGTCTATGTATTGTAATCAAATACCACTTATTTAACATATATTTAGTTGACCCAATGTTAATGTTGTATTTTTGAAGTGACTACTTCTTTTGGCGGGCTATGGATGTATGTTTAAAAGATTAAAAATAAATTGATTAGATGGCAACAAAGCCGTAATTTAATTTAATCCTGGAAGGAAATTAGTCTTTCTGTTGATTATAATTATAACCCTTACTCAATTACATTGGGCCTTACCTTATAATCACTTAAAAAGTAAATTACGTAAAAACAGATTGTAATACAAAATTTTCTGGAGAAACGTACAAACCATTATTTGATTACTTAAAAATAAATTAAATTTAACAATGTAAAACGATAAGACAACGAGATATAAAACAACAATAGATGACGTTTTTACAAAATATATTGCAATATTTTATTCCAGAATTATTATTTCTTATTTCAGTTATCATAAACCTTTAATATTTGATACAGTATAACAGTGCATTATAGCATTCTTTCAAAACAAATCAATGCAAAATGAAGTAGAAAAAATATAGTTTATTTTGTTCTGCAAAAAGTACAGTGGAAATATCAAATTATAGTTAATTATATGGTAAATAAAATTAAAGGCCTTCATTTTTACGTTATGATATGTAAAAATAATCTCAGTTACAAATTAAAATAGTGATAACTATATTTACATGTTACAGTTCTGGGAATTCCTAATGAATAATTAAACGTATTGACTATGTAAGCTTTACATTTGTAAATTTTCTCTATTACGTGGCAATCTTCATAATTAATGTTTTTTTTTTTATTTGCAGTGTGTAATAAAACATGATGTACTGTATAGTTTGTTCAGAAGTTTCACGAGGAGTATTAGGCAAGTTCTAGGCATTCAGATTCACTCTGTAGGTAATTTGAATTTGTTTAGACGGTCATTAATATTGTAAGATCAAGTTCACCATTGTGAAATCATTACCAAAGTAGAACACTATTTATATTTAGCACCAAATGATGTCGCAGAAGATGCCTGGAATTGGTTGGATCCCTTAACTGATAGATTAACTCGTGAAGTTTGACACCATTCAATCCTAACATAGAACGGAAGCTGTCAGTTGGTGGCTTTGACTCCGTCAGTTGTTGCTAAGTCTCGCATCAATGACGTCAATAATCTTACCCTGAATCACACAACTTATAATACCACAACAATTAAAAATAAGAAGAAGATCTCTCAACTGATTCAATAAAAACGCCTGAAAGTTAAATATCTTTGTGTTTGGTTATAGATTTCTGCAGTAAAGCTTTATAGTTCTTATACTTTTTTAGAAGTAATATGAAAGACCTTTGGCTTTGATTCAATTAAATGTAACTAAATAAACAACAGAAAATCCTATATTTTTAGTTTGTAACAGATTAATACAAATTTGTAAACAATTTTAAAAATCTGATGAGACAATGAGAATACCTTTTCACCTAGACTGCTCTACTTTTTTGTAGTCTGGTGTCTATGACGAAAATTGATTTTGAGGAGTTCGGCAATATTTGGTGCGAATTTAAGTCAGTTTGCTGAGCTGTGATCATCAATCTCTCACCCGTCTGTTTTTGACATTATTGTTGAGGTTTAGAGCGCACTTTATGTTCAATAGCGCTACATATAGCATTATGAGCTGTTCAAAACCTTTTTATTTTAAACGAGGAGTAAATTGAGTGCGCAATAATTTCTGAATTAAACTACAATCTCTTAATTGCATCTCAGCAAAACAAATTGACAGAAATTATATATATATATATATATATATATATATATATATATATATAAAATCTTATATTTAGATACAAATTATGACTAAATATTGAGTAATATAGGTATATATAATATACTTAAAATATAGGTAATCTCATCACCGAAATACTAGTTAGATGATGTTTAGACGGTCATTAATATTGTAAGATCAAGTTCACCATTGTGAAATCATTACGAAAGTAGAACACTATTTATATTTAGCACCAAATTATGTCGCAGAAGATGCCTGAAATTGGTTGGATCCCTTAACTGATAGATTAACTCGTGAAGTTTAACACCATTCAATCCTAACATAGAACGGAAGCTGTCAGTCGGTGGCTTTGACTCCGTCAGTTGTTGCTAACTCTCGCATCAATGACGTCAATAATCTTACCCTGAATCACACAACTTATAATACCACAACAATTAAAAGTAAGATGAAGTTAACAATTGTCTATATAAGGATTAATTGTACTCACTTTTAATATAAAAATATTAAAAAGACTAAATATACTTTTGTTGAAATAAAATTTATTGTCTTATCTATGAGCCTAATAGAGGTAAACAAGCTTACTAGATAGCTCATAGACTGCTTTAAAAACTTGTATTGATATACGCTACAGTTAGCATCGATATGGCTCAGTAACCTCTATGCTCAATCGTTCTGGTTTGAAAATTAAAGGTTTTTACATGCATATGTTTTTGAGGAAATAATATCAAAAAATAAATATTTATGAAACTAGTATACAAACGTGAAAAATATTAAGATAGTTTTAGTACCTTTACGTGTAATAACATTTATCCAGTTTTCTATATACTGTATATATCATTAGTTGCTCGTTAGGGAGGCAGTGTTTGAATTAATTCCGTGCCTTTAAAGTGTTAATTATAAAAATGTACAAAACGAAATATAAAATCTATGTATTCTCATCTATTCTACAAACATATAAATTTAATGATACTATTCTACAATGGTTTAATGTCTACGAATGGTAGGTTGCAGCATATTAGAACCACTGACGATCAATTTCAGAGGAGACAAAATAATGGAATATTGTCCAATATTGTCTCTGTCTTCTCACTACCCCTCTCTCCATCAGAAGATTGTTAAGAGTAGAAGTACCCAAATATAAATCTGATTATATTATAACTTTATATTTATAAGGGTAAGAATACCCAATGATAACGAATTAAAGGTGCTGGTAGCATGGATGAGAAGAGTTACTGAATGAAATCATATTTACAGAAGATTAGTAACTATGGACTTTTGTAAGTCATATGATGGTAAAAAACACTATGATAAACTAAACATTTAATAAAGTGATATTTTATCTACACCAATTTATAGATTAGGATCAGAAGGCCAATTTACATCTTACAAGCACAATAACTGGTATTTTATATTGATACAAGGACTTTTCACGAAAATATCGTTCTTCAGATATAATAATTTTAGAGGTCATAGTGGGAAAATATCAAAATGGTTAAAAATTAAAAACAAAAATCTTTTTCTTAGATTGTATTTTTTTACTTTGATACACTTAATAAATACTCATAAATAAGGATTATGTCGCTGTTGAAATACTAGATAAAGACACATAAGTCAACACTATAAGTGTTAGTATATTGTTACCTGACGCAAATTTAACATTATGTGCGTTTCTGACGGTTCGTATTAAGTGTGTTACTCTAGAATAAAAACTATCATATAAAATATCTATTTTATTTAATCCTCTTGATAACCTATCATTTTTGACTGCCATAAAAACTAACCAAAACTAGGAAAACCCATGATATGCGCTTTCACTATGCAAATTTACTCCTGGCTCCTGGAATATTTAATTTAAGTGAGTAAATTATAGTAACATAATCAAGATTATTTGTACATTCCAGAAGGGATTCAATTTGTGAGAGCAATAATGGAAGCTACAAATTTGTTTTAGGTCCAACACAGCCCGAAGTAAGACTTTTAATGGCTGAGATTACCATAGTAAAGTATTGGAGAGAAAAGCAGATGAACTAAGGCAGCGACAGGAATAATTCAAGACCAACATTACTGAGCGAAGCAAGGTGTATTTCGAGTTTAATCCTGAGATAGATAAATGCGTAAATACTTTCTTTTACAAACTTTGGGTTTGGTCATGCCTATATGAATTATTCGAATATAATTCCGTACGAAGAGTAGTCTTTTGATGATTAATCCTATGCCCCTGAGTTTAAGTTGATCTGCTATCAAATTTTTCATTTGTCAGTAAACTTTTATAGAAATGTTATTGGCTGAGTGCAAGCGAACAGTTGGCAGAAAAATTATAGCGATTGCAGCATCAAGAAAATGGCATGTTATAATGAAAACCAGCCATGTGTGCCTTTTAAACCTGAATAAATATTCTACAACGCCTAACTTCAAAAATACTTACAATTAAACCTATGGAAACCAATATACAGGGTCAAAAAACAATGATTATATAAAATCAGTCAGACAATTCTTTGTCTTACTGCACCATGGCTAGAATATTTGTGTACTGATTGAACTATACTTAAATTTAAAATACATGTTTATGTGTTTTTGCAGATCCAAATTGAAGTGGTCATCAGAATCATATAGGATATAAAATATCGAAAAGATTTAGTGACGCAAGCTGAAACTTGAAGGTAATGTCTCGTGATAAACAGATAAAAGAACCATCTTTCATTTTCACATCTGCTTTCTTTTGATAATATTTATTGCCGTACGAAACAATCGTTTGAGCTCTGTTTATTTTAACTAAAATAAACTAGTTGTAACTAGTTGTAACTACAACGTAATGTTCACCCATAAAATTATTAATAAACTCAATATTAAATGAAGTATTTTTAGATGTATAAAAGTAGCAGTAGAAGGAATCATTTATATTACTGTTCAGCAAGTAACTTTGTCGTAGAATTCTGATCGGAAGAAGCACAGTTCCATTGTCCTGAGTGTAAGACATGGGTATCTCCGGTAACATGCAATAAGTGCTATTTTGGTTATTAAGTAATCAAATTTTTATCTAGTAAAGGTAGTAACATCCTTTCAACTACCTTGATATTCTGTTGTACCTATAGAATTCCAGCATAAAACAATATTAGACATACAAAATTGCCTTCTGTTTATAAACTGGGATATCAACTTTGTCAGCATATTCAGCAGCTTGTGTGTTCAGTAGCCCAGACACATCAGAAACCCGACTGGTGCCACGTAGTTTACATGCCCTTATGTCAATATTGGTCAACCAAACTACATCGCATGGCCTTGGCAATGACAAACATATCTCCATATCCTATTAATTACTGCTGTTTATTTTTTATAGATTTGGACAGTGATTTTCACATTTTTTTAAAGTTATAAACTATAGCAACGTTTCTACTTTTTTTAGTTTAGTATTCGAATTGCTCTCACTTTTAAACACTTTTAAAATTGTACAAACAAAAATGATAATTACGTTTCCCAATTATACGGAATAAAATTTGTTTGGTTTCACTGGTGAGGAAATTTATATTCAGCATATAATATCAAAATGATTTTTTTATATCAATAATCTGATAATGTGTTCACACAAACTTGACCAATACTTGCTATGCCTTATTCCTTTCCTCCTTGTAATAAAATAATTCTTTCCTCAAACTACAATGAGTGTGGATAAACATGTTAAGTTGACAATCATGAAATGTATTGACATATCATGAAAATGGATTGTTTCGTTCAATCTGCTCTTCTCGCTTATTATTGTGGTTATTCCAATAAGTCGTTGGTGACAATTTACTTTTTGAACTGTATATAATACTGACTCCTTTTACTGATAATTTTATACTTCATAAAATTCGTTATTTTATCATGAGTTTATTACTAAATTTATGTATGAATACTACAGATTTATATTTTTTTGGTCTTAAATCAAATAAATTTAAATTAAACGCTTGTATTCGCAGTAAAATGAAATGTTCAAACGAAGGCAGATGTCAAAATGAAAGATGGTTTTCCGACCCTCTAACTTCTTTTATCTGCTTGCCACGAGACATTATCTTCATGTTTCAGCTAACTTCACAAAATTTTCTCGATATTTTATAACCTATGATCCTTATGACCTCAGTTCAGTTTGGATCTGCAATATCTTACAAATGTATTTTAAATTTCATTATAGTACAATAATTAAACTGATCTACTAGTAATGATGCAGTAAATATAGGAAATTGTTAACTGTTTTAAAGAATTATTCTTTCTAAAACTGTAAATTGATTTAAGAGCAAGCTTTTTTTTAAATTTAATATTATAGAATATTTAATTTTATTTAAAGCACTCCCTACTTATATTCCTTATAACATGCTACTCTCCTGCAGCTAAAATCTCGAGATACTCTGTGTTTCACTCAGTACTGTTGGTTGGTCATGAATTATTCCTGTGGCTGCCTGAGTCCTCCGATACTTTTCCGCCTTACTCTATGTTTGTATATATCTATTTTTATTTTCAGTCTGGTGGTCTCATTTATTGAAAGTTTTAACTTTGGGCTGCGCTTTAACCTGAGACAAATAGGTTAGGTAGCATCCATTCATATTTCTAGAAATTAAATCCTTTATTTATTCTGCAGATTATCTTGATATTGTTAGTATATTTTACTCACCTAAATGAAATAATCAAAGAGATTGTTTGGTTTCACTGGCCAGAAAAATATTTTTGGATTACTTCTCTCACAAAATAACATATGTACATCCCAAACCAACTCATATACAATACATTATCGTACGTATATCATACATTAACGTCCTTCTTTCCTCCTCGATATGAAATAATGCTTTCAGCACAAATGAGATTGAGATTTAAAACTTTTAATTTGAAACAATTTTAACTAAAATTGTTATTGCTGGCTAGTATCCTTTCCAGTAGTAATTTATGTACTTTGCGTTTAACTATGAGTTAGAACTAATACTGAATGTAGATAAACCGTGTTGTTATTTTGAGTTTAAAGTAAGCTATCATGAACAGGTATCAAATATCCTGAAAAGCGAAAAAATGGAATTAATAATTTGATTCAATCTGTTCTTCCCACTTTGGTATATCTATGGATATCTTCTATGATTTAATTCATTCTAATTCTTTCTCCAGCCTTTTTCTCATTTCCATCATCCTTGCCAATAGTAATAAACGTCTTGCATGAGTTACTTGAACCTAACTGTGATTAAACTCCATTACACCTGTATTCTTCCAGTTAAATATTTAATGTATTCTTCCAGTTATTACAATATTTAATGGCACATTCACAATGAACAGTCTGTTCTTTAAAAAAATGCCAAATACATTCAAAAAGTTTCAAAATAGTGTAATTGTATATATATATATATATATATATATATATATATATATATATATATGAATCGATGACTTATTGAATTCTTTCACGCCTAGAACTTATGAAAAATACAATAAATATACTTCAGATGTTTCTTGATTACGTGACTAAATACAACTATATTTTAGAGTATCATATGTGTTTAAATAATGTATTTAACATACACTAATGGAGAGATCAATAAAGAAACACACAGGGACTGATAACTCAATAAATTGGACTGAATGCAGTAACAAATGTATATAAATGTATGTATGTATATATATATATATATATATATATATATATATATATATATATATATATACATTCATGCAGTTAAAGTACGAGTATACTAAATTGTTTAAGTAGCGCATAAGTAATATTAAAACATTGAAATGCTGGATCTTGTGTAAGACTTCATTTTTGAAATGGGGCAATAATCGTCTACCTACTCTCTACCTACTCTGTTCAAATTAACGATGTAATAAGTATGTTAATGTCACGGATCGATGAAACAAAAACTACTGAAATTCCAGAGTGGAGCCCATTTGGATTCCCTATTGTCTGGACTACACAATACGGCAAATACCATAAATCTGCGACCTCTCGCCCGACTCTACAGACGCAATCGAAATCAGCTTATACAGGTTTATTATGAGTATTTTTATTTTTGTTATAAAATAAAACAAGGAGTATGCTACGCCTCGTGTTACGTAACAGGCTTCGATGAGGTTGCAAGCAAAGACTATAACTCATTTTATTACGCTACATATGTTACTATGCCATGAGTTAAAATGGTATACGATTATATTCGGTTTTGATTACAATTTTATTTTAACGCGAGCTGCTATAATAATTACCCGTAAGATCGATCTTTATATGTTTGGTAACTCTCAGTCTAATACCATAAAACTTCATGAACCATCATTAGACTCGGTGTTACTTATGTAGGAACGACGCTTCATGCAATATTTCAACTGTACAAATCAGTACGATACAGATAGACATACAGAAATAAAATGTTTTTATCCTCTTTAGAGAGTACACATAGATAATAGGAAAGGTTAAGGCAAATTTAGTAAACGAAAAAAATAAAAGAAAGAACCCTGTAACTACTAAGAATGTTGAAAAGGAAATGGATGAGGCCAATGTGTAGGCATGGGAGGAAACGTTGTAGGCTTAGTGAGAATGGATGGTTTCATTTACTGTAATAACTCCAATAACAGGCTTTGTAGGCAATTTGTTGTTTTACCAAATTACAATGGGTGGTTTAAAGCCATAAAAGTTTTTAAATAAGCATGGATATAATGTTTTAAAGTGTACACCTGATATATAAAAATGGTGGAATGCATTTACAACTAAATAATGATATGATTATTATAATAAATTAAAATTACGCAATTCACACAAAAATATATTTGCAATATGTTGTGTTCCAACATGAGCTTGTGTTTTGTGCTCCAAAATAAAATTTAAGTTAAACATTTTGCGCAGTATAACCAATAACACCCTAGTTCTTACAGATAAAATTAATTACATAATGCGAGATATTTTACCTCCACAGACGACACCGATAACGAGGATGGACTCAATTCTTGTCTTCAACTGTGATTTAATATGTAATTAGCAAATAATTAAGTTATAAGGCGTTAATTTGTTAAATAAAACATTTAAAATTTAATACAAGGTCAATATTCTCAACCTGCAACCTATAAATGATGTGATTGTAATTTAGATGTTAAAACTGTTTAATATTACATTTATTTAGTGTATAACAAAACAATAATTTCTAATATTAAACTCTGAAACTAAGATAAATATTGTGATGTCAAACTAGAGGCTCATTTTAAAGATTAGCCTTAGTTACAATGGGTACATGGCAAATTGTGCAACAAAATTATAAAATTATTGTAAAAACAAAATTACGTTTAATACATCACAGTCCACTATTATGATTAGTCCACAGTCCACAGTTAGGCCTAGATTAGATGAGTACGTTATACAATATATCACTTTTTAAATAATAAAATAGTAAAGTATTAAGTAAATGTTGTATTCTGAATTGTTTTTTTATATTTGGAAATGGTGTGAAAGATCTGGGAGTCATTTACGTGCTGTCTAACGAACTAGAAAAAAATGCATACGAGTTCTTTTATGAGTAAGCTTCAAATATACCATTAAAAATTGAAACCCCTTAGTAAAAGGTAAGCAATTTTTCTTTTGAGCAAATTTTGATCTGGTTCAAAGTTTTATACAAGTTTAATCCTTAAACGAATTATGTACAAGGACTAAAATTGTAGTTTAAGTTCAACAATCGTTTAAACAATATTAATATTTATGCTATGTTTACATAGAATTATATTTTAATGGTAATGGTAATATAATAATTCCCTTTAGCATGAAGTGAACGCTTTTTGCAATACACAATACCTAAGACCGAGGTTACATTCCGGTGGTTGAATTATAATCGCAACAGAATTTGTGCCCTCCGTGATCCGATTAAGGTCTGTGAGTGATTGAGGCTTACTGTAGAAATACAGCATTTATTCTTCATCTAATCCTCTGGTTCCTGCTATACGTACCTTATACAGAAATTTTATATATGTGCAATGCACATTAACTTAAATGATAATTAATCTCAAGATGCCGAAGGTAAAATTAAAACAATTATTTTGTTTAATATTTTATGCATTTACACTTAAATAGTAGTTATTCATGATCTTCTTGTCTTAGAAGAGTTGGTATGTTTTATAAATTAATATAACTGAAAAATATTCAATTATCTTTGTATTGTACTCAAATATCACTTATTAAACAGAGAGTTTAGATAGTTCACACAATTGTAATGTTGTATTTTTTCTTGACTTGTTATTATTTTTTCGGGTAATTATAGTTTTTCAGCATGCCACAAATTAATTTTGATTGAATTGTTTATGAATTGTAATCAAAGATCAATTGTTAAATAAACAGTTATATAATTTACACAATTTTATAGTTGTACTTTTGGCCCATTAAAGTTGTTGTGCATGACACAAGTTAATGAGTTTTAAAATACTATCGCATACAACAAAAATCCAAATTCACTTCAGAACTTGAAGTTGATTTGAGGAGTTCGACAATATTTGGTAAAAATATAATCAGTTTGCTGAGCCGTGATCATCAATCTCTCACCCTTCTCTTTTTGACATTATCGTTGAGGTTTAGAGCGCTCCTTTATGTTCAATAGCAGAAGATAACGATTCCTTTATCCACATATACCATTATGAATCGTTGAAACCTTTGATATATTCACAATTATGTTAAAATTAACATGTTCAAAGATTAAAACTACAAACTTATTATTTGAAACGAGGAGTAAAGTCGAAAAATAGCAAACTTGATTTATGATCTATTCTATGTACTGTATTCTACATACAAATCTACTATTATTTAATATTTACTAATAATAATTAAAATGTAGGATATTTCATAAGCGAAATACAAGATACACACGTTTAGACAATTATTCATAATTTAAGGTCAACTTTACTATCGTCAAATTATTTACAATTACAACGAAATAATTTAGCAGCAAATGTTGTTACACAAGATGCCTGGACTTGGTTTAATCTCGTAACTGATCGACTAACTTGTGAAGTTTGACACCGTTCAATCCTAACATAGACCGGAGGCTGTCAGTAGGTGGCTTTGAATCCGTCAGTTGTTGCTAACTCTCGCCTCAATGACGTCAATAATCTTACCCTGAATCACACAGCTCATTCTTCATTACAGAGTCACCATTAAAATTTGATGAAGTTGGAAAAGCTCCTATTTATGTACTATTTACTAAATATGTACATTTTGCAAATATTCTAAATATTTTTCTTTTGTAATAAGTACCATAGTCTTATCTATGAGCCTAATAGAGGCAAATAAGCTTACTGGATGCTCATAGAATTTAAAAATTGGATTGATCAAAGTTACAGTTAACTACCAAACGCTAGCTACAACTCCAGTGACTATAATGTCATCGAGCCATCCATGGGTTTCTTAAGAGTTCTCTCCTCTTCAATCTTTTCATGTCAATGCCCCAGACCCGACTCCTGGAATCTGGAGTCTAAATAAATAAAAAAACTGGAGCTACTAAACAACATTCACATTGAATCAACCCTACCTGCCATAGCTACGTTATGTCTAAATAATTTGCGTCGGGTTTTAATACAATAGGTTTATTTTAGTTTTATTTTCAGTTTATAATGTTATATGATCTCTCTTTTTGAGTTTAGTGGTAATATTAATGGAGTTTTTTAATATTAAGAATGGCTTATTTTCTATTCTATCCATCCTAAAAATAAATCCTAATTTGTATAATTAGAATTATGTATTTTACAATAATAATAATAATAATGAAAAACTTTTGTTAGTCATATATGTCCACTGAGAACAGATTACACCTCAGAGTTGATTTATATCATAGCTTACAGGAGTGCAATTAATACAGTTTCATGACCGTGTGTTAATTATGTTTTTACTTACGTTTGCGCTAAAAGAACCTTTCTAGCAAAATACATTTTAATTTAGTTAATATCCACGTTCTTCTTTTAGAGCCAGCGTATTATTTCACTGTGTCAGAGTTTTTTCTGTTATTCGTAGATTACTGTGTAAATAATTATAAATGGAATCAATATACAGTCATATAGATCTATAGGTTTCAGGTTTAACTACTTGACATATATTTTGAATTGCTGTCAAGAATTGAATTTAATGTAACTATGTATTTAATACCTATAAGGATAATATAGCTAAAATTGAAAGATTTGATAAAAAGAATAGTTCCAAGGATACATACCATATAACAAATGTTGATAAAATGGCGGAATATTGTACATCAGAACGCTTTTAACGATAAAATTATACAAACGTAAATATGATATATTAATTTTATATTTAAAATTTTAAGAAAAACCATTGATAATAAACGAAAGGTGCTAGCAGCAACGAGGAGAAGAGTTATTGAATGAAATCGTGTTTACAGAAAACAAGTAACCCTGCACTTTTGTAAGTTACATGATGGTTACATTTGGGTTGTATTTATGTAAAGGAAAACTAACATAATATTTATCCATCAAATTATTAGTAGTAAACCCATTACATATTACAGTATTTTAAGAAGTATAAAAATAACTAAACAAAACATAACTAAACCAAACATAACTAAAGTGGTATTTTAACTACAAACATTATAGAGTAGGAGCCGAAAGCCAATTTACATTACATAAGGAAATTACCTGGTTTTTTTATATTGATAGAGGAATTTTTTCACAAAAATGAAATCGTTTTTCAGGCACAATAATTTTGGTTAGAAAAGTAGTGAGAGTGTATAAAAAGGGTTAAAATTTAAAAGCAATTATTGTTTCTCAGATTTTATTTTCTTTTCTTGTGACACTTAGAAACGACTATCAGACACAAAAAAAAAGAATTATATTGCTGTAAAAAAACTAAATTAAGAGACGTATAGTCACCACTGTAAGGATCAGTAGTTGACGCTTATTGAACATTTATTTTCGTATTTGACGGTTGATATTAAGTTTGTCAATCTAAATAAATAATGATCTTAGAAAAATTTAAACCCATTTAATACCTTACTATTTCGACCTCCATCGAACTAACCAAAAGTTAGAAAAACCAGGACTTTTGCTCATACAATGTAAGTTGTCTCTTGGGACCTGGAGTAAAGTATAGTAACACAATCAAGAAAATCCATACACTCAAGAAATTTGTAGAAACTAGAATGGAAACTGCTAATTTGTCTTAGACGCAAGCACAGCCCGAAGTGACTACCAGACTATAAATGGATATACCAACAGAGAGTAAAGTATTGGCGAGAAAGGCGGAGGACTCAGGCAGCCACAGGAATAATTCATGACCAGAACAGAACTGCGTGAAACAAAGAGTATTTCGAGTGTTTTAGTGATTTTAGCTGCAGAGTGCATAGGATTTTATCCTGTGACGAATAAATTCATTGTTACTTTCCTTTCAAACTTCCGAGTTCTGTTGATACCTATATTAGAAATAAATCACTTGAATGTAATCCTATATGAAGTTTAGTCTTATGACGAATAAACCTAAAAAACCCGAAAAAGTCCCTGTGTTGAACTTGATCTTATATCCGATTTTTTTTCTTGTCAGTAGTTATTGAAGAAATGCTAATGGCCGTATGAAAGCGAATCCTGTCCTACATTTTGACAGAACAATGTCATTGGTTGTAACTGCAAGATAATGGGTTAAAATGAATACCAGTTATGTGTCTTTTGAAGTAAACGTAAATATTCTACGATGTGAAATTTCGCAAAACAACTTCAACATAAACTGTTAAAATCTATAATCCACTTAAAAATGTCCTAGTTTTGCTGCACCACGACTAGTATCTTAGTGTAATTATTGAACTAAAATTAACTTTAAAATAATTTTTTATGTTTATTGCAGATCCAAAATGAACTGAGGTACATAAATGATATAAAATATCAAGAATATTCAGTTACTTAAGCTTTAACACGAAGCTAATGTCTCGTGATAACCAGATTAGAGAAGCTGGAGGGTGGAGGACAAAATTTCATTATCACATCTGCCTTCTTTTGAAAATATTCATACTAGTATCTTACTATATTCATATAATAAGAAATATTTGGACTATTTAGACTATTAGAAATAATAAACAGATTATTTAAAGTAAAACCAACGTAATATTTCTCAATAAAATTAATACTAAACTCACTTCATATTTAAGTATTTTAGGAAGTATAAGAATATCAATAAAAGGATTCCTGTATTACAAGGCACCTGAATCCTGAATTCTTGTTTCTGCTCTTTGTTCTGCAGTAATTTTGTCAACAATGTCTAATCGGAAGAATTCCAATGTCACAAGTTTTTCCGATAACCTGCGTTTGTTACTGAATTGTGTTCAATTTACTGAGTTATAATTCTCGGTTTGTTCCTTTATTATTCTCTTATTTATAGGAAATAAATTATTAATGCACGTATACTACTAGTACATATACATATGGTCTACTACGCCTGGAGTATGTTTACTGAATATTCCAAAGGATAAGTTCTAGATGCTTGAAGCTTGTGTAACTTTTCACGCGTGAACACGAAAGAGTTAAAAATTTCATTGAGAAATTAAATATACAATAACACTATTTTTAAATGGTTTCAAGTTGTCACGCTTAAGTTCAAGTAACCGATGACACTATGTACTATTAGCAAGGAAGATGAACATTAGAAAAAAAGAAGGAATTAAATATTATATTATAAAGGAGATCTGAATATGAGTCAAATGGAGAAAATAGTTTGAGTCAAATTAGTCATTCCATATTCTTGCATTTCATGTTACTTGAATACCTGTTAATGTTGGCCAACTTTAAGTATTAGCAAGACTACACAGTTAATCCACACTCATTTTAATTCCCACTCATAATTGGACGTAGATTTAAATAAGTTATATTGGAAAGGATACTAGCCAAGAATAAGAGTAGTTTATAACAATAACCTCATCAATGCTAAAACATTATTTTTATTACAAGAAGAGGAATGAAGATAGTTCGATCAACTGTTGGTCAAGTTTATGAGGATAAGTTACTAGACGGTGGTCAACATGACCGGAAAGAATAAATGATTTTTATACCATATTGATAAAAAATATAATGTATAATTCGCGTCCTCTCATGCAGTAAGAATATTATTTCTACAACGATAAACTCTCCGCTTTATTGAGAGGGAATTGATCTACATATTTTTTCAACAGTGTAACAAAAGTATTTTTATTGCGTAAAAAGTGATTAATTTTTAGAAACCAAATTATCCTTTGTTAGCATAAGTGTTGCTAACGGACTATTTTTAAATATTTATTATACAATAAATACAAGTCAACTGTTACATCAAATCGCATAAAATAACCCAATAATTATGAAGGTTTGAAAGTTTTTGAAAGGGAGCGCTGGTCGATTATTAAACTAAAGCACTGAAAAGAGTGTTGTTGTTACAGTTTTAATTCTAAAACATTGTGGAAATCCCAATCCAAATCTATAAACAAACTAAAGAACATTGTTTGATACATTTAACCGGGCATACTTATTTAGTTGATGAATACTTAAATGACTAACAGTTGTTTATGAGTACCTATTATTTAATTTTTAGACTAAGCTCACTAAGTTTTGCAAATATGTAACTAAACATTGACAATTCACATGTTTATCTTTAGGTATGCTAAAAATTACAAACCTATGTGAAGCTTATAATAAACCAAAATAAATGTAAGAGGACAAGACAATTTTATGACCAATATTGAAATAAGGGCATATAAACTACGCGGCACCAGTCGGAGTTCTGATTTGTCTGGGCTACTGAACACACAAACTGCTGGATTTGCTGACAAAGTTAATATCCCAGCTTTATTAACAGAAGGTAATTTTGTCTGTCTAAGCTATTTGTTATTCAGGAATTCAGTAGGTACACTACATGTTGAGGTAATTGAGGTGGCGTCTTTGTTGTATAAAACAGAATAATATTTTATACAACAACTCACTTTTTAAGGGTGGAAATTACTTATATTTCATAACTGTAAGTGATGAGTGCTTTTTTGTTTCTTAATAACCAACATATTAATTATAAACAATTGTGTAATTATGTAGTTTTACAAAACTATCCTTATATCTCTTACTATTTTAGGGTAGGATATTACCACATGGACCAAAAGGAGCCAAAAACGTATTGCAACGAACGTTACATATTTTTTTATTTAAGATCTCTATGTGGTAATGTGTTCTTTTTCTTATAACTTTAATTTTTTAAACTAATAAACAAAATCTAACCAAAATGTAGTAAACTCCTTATTTGGATAATATTCATAAACAAAAACTTTTGTTCAAATTTACAATTTGAATTTCAAATGGTGGCCATTAAAAATATATAAAAATGTTATATTTATGAAGAAGTGACAAAAGTAATTCTCTGTAGACAATGTATCATAAATATCAAATAACACTTTAAATGTTGAAATCAGCTATTATGTTGTAAATACCAGACTCATCGCAATGTTATTTCGACTATGCGTGTCTATTCTCAAGTTTCTTCACAATAAGGTTCAACATAGAGAAATTTAAATAAATTTACAAGTTAAGAATGATGTGTTTGTTAGCTGTTGCTATGTTACGTCATTGAAACTTTTCCTGTTACCTCATTGTGAAGAAACTTGATTTAAAAGTTTTCATGTCATGTAATTTGATTTGTAGATCCAATTTTTACAAAAAGATATATCTGTAAAATTAGAACTTTTCGAGATATTTCAGTCTAAATCTTTTAAATATCCAACATTTTGAATAATGTAATATACTCGCTAGACGATAACATTGTAATTGGTAGACACTGCCCAGACAAATAGTTTATTAAACATACAGTTCATTTACTAAATTGCTAAAGTTCGTGGATAGTTAGAAAGATATGTTTTTTTAAATAAAATCACAGGCATGTAAACAAATTATAAACAAAAAGCGATATCCCACTCGTTTCCATTTAGAGTTTAGTCGATTTAAAATTTTGTTCCATGAAAAGATGTATTAACAAATTGTAGTCAGTATTTAAAAACCCTGTAAGTTGTTTATAGCATAAGTGTCAGCTCCTCTCTCGGTTACCCCTCACGTTTTATCTTTAAGTATTACTCCGTAGTAATGTTTCTCAGTGGATGAATATGAGGATTTAGTGTAGTTTCTATCTGTATCTTAGAGAGCAAGCATAATAAAGTAGCATTGTTTATCGAACCAGTATTGATGAGCGTGTTGTTATGGATAGGCAAGGGCGGTGTAACTGCAACAACCAAGATCGGATTTGTCTTTATCACTGGAAATAGGGTGAAAAGTGACATCGAGGTCCAAATAGACCGGGAATATGTCAGGATCAAGCTTCACCATGGAATTCAGGGTAGCGAGAAATTCACTACTAAATCGAATAAAAATGCAATATTTTTGAATACAAAATACATTCTCAATAATATGTTATACAAATTAATCAATGATTAATTAATTATTTTATTATTAATTAATTTTACCGTCATTAATGATTTTAGTAGTATAAATCATAAATTACGATATAGCCTTTTTGATTATTTTAAATATAATACAAACATTTTGTTTGTGAATTGTCTAGCCGTTACATAAATACGAGGAAATCAGAAGTGAATGGCTTTATTTGAAAGCTAACAAAAATCCATGTTTTGTAATCTTTCAATATGCTCTTCTTAAAATTTACCAAGTCTTTCCATAATTCGTTTTGATAATTTTTCTGATCTGAACAATACTTTTCTGTCATTTATGAATAGCAATGACTCTATATAGCAATGAATAGCAATGAATATTATAAATAAAATATTTGGGAGCACCCTCTTGGAGAGAAAGACAAGTTAAATTGATCGCTGGAGGAACCAAGACTCTCAACTTAGGTCACTCTCAAACTGAAGCAAACACAATTTATAACCTGTCAGCACACGGCTTGCTCTCACTGCTGCGCCTTTTCCCATCGGAACGCGTTATAGAGCGATAGTACTAATGCAATGAAAAACCCAAGTATCTGTTTTATACACTACTTTATGCAATTTAAGTTTAAATTGTTCCAAACTTATCTTAACGGTTTATATTTGTAAATACCTGAATTTTATTTGTACTCATATATATCTGCTAATATTTTTAGTATAATAAATCTTTTTATGCACATCCCTGTTAAACATTTTCAAACAAATAAAGTGCGTTATAATTAGCCAGGAAAGTTATCATAACCCAATAATCCTATAATATTAAAAGAACAAATACGAGTAAAAATGAGCTTGTACCTTAAAGGCCGTATCCTAAAAAAACTTGTTTAGTTTAAATTGAACAAGTTCAACCTTATTTTACACCTTATTTTAACTCGCCATAATCCTTTATGTTATTATTGTTAATTTTCTCTGTTTGTGTTTTGATTTTGTTGTTTTGATTAATATTAAGTAAAATGCTTGGTTATGGATAGCTGCCACCTTTGTTATAAGTTATGTTGTACAAAATGGTTTACCGTTGAAATAAATAAATAAATTGAAGTTTCATTGCTGCATTACAGAAGATGTTCAAGTTGGTGACTGGAAGTTCAGAATAATTGCAAATTTCATACTGAAGAAGTTTGAATAATTTTATTTAATCTGCACCAACATATCTACAGTATCTGAACTGTTATAAATCTACAGTGATAAAAGATTTAACATGTATTCTCTAAATGCGTTCATAATTTATTATTGCTTATTATAAAGGTTTATGTCTGATCTTAGATAAAGATTTGTAATAATATCCTCAAAACAACCATTTCTTCAAAAGGACGAAAATTCCAAGTATTCAGATATTAAAATAATTTAATATAAGTTTTTCTATAACAACCAATCTCATGAGAGTGAATCCTGAATCATTTTTATATAGGGCCATATTGAAAATGTGTTACTTTCCAGTGATCTTCATCCGATGACTACAAAAACCGGTTCAGTATTTTCGGAAAAAACCAGTAAACATACGTAAAAAGCGTAAAAACAAGTCAAACTGTAAAATATCTTCCTTTTTTAAAGTCGCGTACAAATTATTTCTTTCCAAGTGATATTCACTCAATAATTATTAAAAAGTATATAATTATGTGAAAAACATAAAGAACATCATGTTTTAGGTTTTAAAAATTAAAAATTTTCATTTCAATAATCATTGACGCATGATCGCCTGATTTATAAGGCTCTGAAGAATAGAGTGTAACGAGCCAGAGCAAAATTTGTATATTAGTATGAAAAGAATAATTAACGATAAGAAAGTAGCAAATGAGTTATATTATTTAATATATTTTCATGTAGTTAGGTTCATGTAAGTATGCTAGTTTTGTTAAAGCAACGCATAATTAATATTAAAGCAATGGCTGATTTGCTGGCTCTGATCAAAATGATTCTGTTTTTACCGAGTCTGAGGTTAAAATTAACAATATATTAAGCACGGATTGATGAAACACTAGTGAAATTGCAAGGGTGGAAACCATTTGGATTCCCCATTAGTCTGGATTATGCAATGCGGCTAACGCCATAACTGCGAATATGCACATGCAATCGAAATCAGCTTATACAGGTTTATGACGCATATTTTTATTTTGAATATAAAATAAAACAAGTTATTACGTAACACCACAGATAACACGCTTCTTTGATGTCGGATCCATAATTTCATTTATATAGCTCATTTCATTAGTTAGCTACATGTGTTATTATGTCATATGTTGAAATGACATATGAGTGTACTCAGTTTGATTACAATTACATTATTGTGCGATTTGCCATCATCATACACCATAATACAATGGAAATAGGTTCGCTAACACTTCTAATCAAGACATAGAAGTCGTGCACCATCAGTGAACACGATTTTACTTAATATGTAGAAATGAAATATGAGTGTACTCAGTTTGATTGCAATTGCATTATTGTGCGATTTTGCCATCATCATACACCATAATACAATGGAAATAGGTTCGCTAACACTTATAAGCCATAGAAGTCGTGTACCATCATAGAACTCGATGTTACTTAATATATAGAAATGACGATTCATGCGATATTTCAAGTATATAGACAGATCGAGGCAGATGGAAATATAGCAACAAAACTTTTCCATACCCTCGTGTGATTATACATAATTAATATAAGACCTCAGATCGATTTTAGTAACTCTAGAATATAAAATTAATAAAACCTGGAACTACTGAAGATCTTAGATAAGAAATGGATGAGGCCAATGTGTAGGCATGTAATGAAAAGTTGCAGTCTTAGTGAGAATAAATGGTTTCTTCTATTGCAATAATAGCTCCGATAACAGGCCTTGTAAGTCAGTTATTTCACCAAGTTGAGATGGGCGCTTTTTACAACCAGAAAGTAAGATAATAACCATGACATCTACGGCAATAATAGCTACCAATGAATATGGTTTGCAGGTTTTTGTTTATCAAAATCACATGAGGAACTGTTTTGAACCTGAAAGGGTGATTATAAACATGAATATAAAGTTTAAAGTGTAGAACTAACGTATAAATGTTATAATGTATTTAGAACTAAATAAGATTACGTTTAAATTCTAACTCATATCAACGGAATTTCAAAAAAACGTTTTTGAAACATGTTGTGCTTATAAATATATTTTGCTCCAATATAAAAATTAGCTTTCTAAAGGTTTAATTAAAGTGAAAACGTTTAAAATAGAATAATTTTGATTATTGAACACAAGGAAATTACTTGAGAATTTATTTAAAAAATTAGTCCTATACAAAGGTAAAGATTTACCACAATACAAATTTCCCCTTAAACATAACTTTAAATACTCGTACGTTGTGCAGTAGCTGATGTTTAAAATACTAGAAATGTTTACAGGTAAAATTAATTACATGATGTGGCATTTTTACCTCAAAAGATGGTACTTTTTTGCCGTTTTTTAAGTTCAAAATTAGTCCTAAAAGGACCTTTGCACTGCGTCAATAAGGGAAGCCAGTTCTGAACCAGCCCCTTCTGTCAAATCGGGCTAGCAAGAACTCTTAACATTTAGGGAGCTTGATCAACTCCAACAGTCATCTCCCATAGTAGACTAGACCTATCATTATACAACTTATACCCTACTATCTTAAAATTTGCGATTAGTGATGTGCCGCTCCGCTCCTAGTGTGGCACTAACAACGAGCATTAATTAAATTCTTATTAGCAACTGTGATATTATGTAATTAGCAATTATTTAATTTATAATACGTTAATCCGTTAAATAAACGTTTTGGTTAAAGCAACATTCATATTCATGATATTATTATTCTATTCTGCAGGTAACTTTTAGATAATTATTTCCTTTAGTACGAAATTAATTGTATTTGCATTGCAAAATATTTGGAATAGAGATAAGACAAGGGTTAAATTCCGGTGGTTGAATTATAATCACAACCGAATTCGTGCTCTACGTGATCCCATCGAGGTCTGCGAGTGATTGAGGCTTACTGTAGAAATACAGAATGTATTCTTCATATTATCCCTCTATACGTGCTGCATACAGGTATTTTATATGTGTACTCATATAACGTTAAATTAAATTGTAATTAAATTTCAAGAAATCTAAGCTACAATTAAAACGTTTATTTAGTTTTGGATTTACACTGGATTAGTAGTTACAATGCTCTTCTTGCCATAAAATAGTTGTAATGTATTATAAATTAACTGCTGGAAAATATGACTCCAATAAAACAATAGCTTAATTAATTTCAGTACAATTGATTCCTTGTAAACTTTTATAATCACACCTTATAAATTAGCGTATTTTTTTATTTGTATACCCTGTGAAAACATAGTGTAACAAGTAACAAGGTGTAGAATAAATGGCAAGTAAAATAAATGCCACTTTAATCTTGATTATTGGGGGATTTATACATTATACACTTATCATAGTTCACACACACACACACACACACACACACACACACACACACACACACACACACACACACACACACACACACACACACACACACACACACACACACACACACACACACACACACTTATATATAGGATAAATTTGATATAATGTTGAATAAATTCATATTATTGTAATTTTTTATAAAGGCCTCATGATCCATTATACCTTATTCTGTCTGTCCTCGTGGGCCATTGGCTTGTGCGATGATCTTAATAAACAAAACAAAGGAGAGAGTCGATACATTACAAGGTCTATGAGACCGATAAAGAATGCTATGGTCACAGATAGGATTTGAACATACACTATCTCTAACACCGATCCAAAGCGCATTTAACCCTCCAACTGGCGGTCATTTTTTCCTGTAGTGGCGGCATGTTTTCGAGCCTCGTGCAAGGGTTTTTTAAAAAATTTATTAAAAATATAAATTAAAAGTTATATATATAGAAGTATATATTTTTGTGTTCAGAATTAGACATATAATAATATTAGTATTTAAATTTGGCCTTAAAAAAATGTTTACTAAAATTTTTTTTCCATGAAATTCAAAATTTATATTTTCTTTTTTTTTAATTTGGGGGGGACCATACCAAGCAAACCAAGTTATAGTAAGAAAACTATAAAAGTGAGATTACCATTTTGTGTCAAATTTATTCTAGTTTCAGAAACACATAAGCATTATACAAATTTATGAAACTATAATAACACTATATAACAAAAAGCAGCGATGCGCATAAATTGTGAAAATAGGGTGTATATGTAAGAGTTTGCCAATAAAAGTTTTACTAATACAGTTTTACTTCAATACATGTTATATAGCATATTTAAAACTATAGTATTCCTTAGGCTTTTTTATCCCGAATCCAATGGTACATGAATCGAATCGATACGTTGCCGGAATATACTGTAATGAGTGATTTTGCAAGGGAATGTTTGTTTATCAAAATTTTGACGAACAACAATCCACAATGGGAGATGTTTATCAAAATTTTGATGAACAACAGTTGGAGGGTTAATTGCATTGAAGAACTGTTATGCGCTTTGTAGTTTTTAAGTTCCCTATGTACTATTTTAATTCATACATTGGATTAGCTTGATTCAGTCATGTTGGTTTTTGGTGGGGATTGAAGTGAAAGGGTAGGATACGGTTTAAAAGTATCAAACAATACATGTTTAACAGGTCATATTTTTAGTTTAACACACTTTTACCGTTACTATTGCTCGTTATAACGTTAACTGAAGCTAATATAACTATTCAGGTATATTAATTATTCTTACGTATTCGATGGTTAGTTTCGCGATACAAATCTATCACTTTTTACTTTTAACCAACCCTTTCGGTACCCTAAGCATTTCTATCCGCATCAAACCCGGCATAAAATATATATTTATCTCACTACGTTTATCAATTTTACAAAAACTAATACTGTATTCTTATACATATATATCGAACTTTGTGTAATTGCGGTTCTACTCGTATATGTTATTTTATTTATGTTAATAAATTAATATTACGTGTTGTTTTGCCTAATTGTTCTCAAATATTTTAATTTAATTGCTTATTTATTACAATATTTTATTACTACAGTAGGCTAATATAACACTTATTATACATTTGGGTTTTTAGTTTACACATTTTTATTGTTGTGATGTCTTATTTCCTTGTTATGATTTTTCACTTCATCAAAGATTTCAGCATGACAAAAGTTTGCGAGTTCTAAAATACTACCGCATACAACTAAAATACGAAATCTTGTGATTTGTACTATTATATAGAAGATCCTACAGTATGGATCTGAAAATTGGATGTTAAGTAAGAAAACAGAAAAACATGATAATCTATGAAAACAGGTTTTTTTTTAAAGGTAGAAACACAGGTTGATGCAGTCAAACATTTTTACAAAATTTAATTTTATGCCTTTATTTGACGGATGGAAATAATTATTTCTAAAAACACAACCAGGCAGATAGTCGGTAAACTGAGCAAGTTAGTACTATTCTTTACGAGACCTTTCTTACTTATTAATGAACTGAGAAATAAAATAATGAAGAGTAATTTATACCAATTACATGGTATACTTTAAATAAAAATAAAAATTTAATAAATAAAATTTTATTTTAGAAATTGTAAATGGATAGGGAATAAAAAAGTAAATTTATATTGTAATCCAGCGGCAGGCACAACGCGCTTGGAATCTGGTCTAGACCTGACTTGATGGCAGTGAATGCTAAACAATAGTCTACAGTGGACTCAATCTTTTGTTAGGCGGCGAACCTGCGTTGAGAGTGATTCAAACAGGCCTGCAGGAACAGGAGCGTAGTCGGTGCAGGCCAAAAAATATACAAAATGGAGCAAAGATAAGAATGCAAAGATGGTTGAAGCTATTCAAAATTTTAAAAAGACAAAATGAGCTGAATTCGAGAAGAAACCGATACAACCGAAATCACAGGCAATTAAAAAATGTATGATGTAGTCTATTGTAGAATTACAAATCAGCGATATAAGCTAGATCTGAAATATGAAGGACCATTCAGAATAATTTCAATTATTAGCTCCAACTCATATGTGGTTCAAAATTTAAAAGAATTGAATGAATTCCGTTTTAGAATACACTTGCAGGATGTGAAACCCACTGGGGAAAGAAGAATGCATATTTAAATATAACAAAAAACTATATAATTACCGAGGGGTAAATAATTTGAATTACAAAATAAAAAAAAGAACTGATTATAAAAATTATGACGAATTAAATTAGTTGTAAGAATGAAGAAAAACTATATTGGATGTACGCTGTATGTATGTATGTTTGATTTGAGAAATTTCAGTGACAAGGAAGATTAAATTAAAATATATTGAACAATTGAGGAAATTCTACAGCCCTGTTAAATTGTAAATATTAACTTGAACTGTAATGTTTGTAAAAATGTATTTTAAACTTGAAGAAAACCTCAAGAGGAATAAAAAAAAGTTTATGATTTAGATATAAAAGGGCACAGGTGAAGTAAACAGTTGCGATAACTACATGGTTTTGGGAGAGGAGGAGTGTATTAAAACAATTCAGTATTTATTTTCTGAATAATGCACAAATCCGAAACTCATGGTCCGTAATTAATGTTATTAACATGTGTTATTTATGTTTGTATGTAAATTAATAACTAACACGAATGTTGGAATATTAATTTAAAACTTGTTAGTTTGATAAAATTTATGCCAAGGAAGAGGGGAACAGAAGAAAAAAGACTGTTATTTCTATGATAAACAACGGTATGTATAGGTAATAAAATAATAAATAAGAACTGACAACCCCCGTCTGGGGATATGTTTTAATTCTATATGAAAGCTGCGACAACCAGTGAATGGGCGAGCCAACACACACAGCCGTGCAGGGCAAAGGTTCCAAGGACGACCCAACTAATTACGGACCGGACCTGCAATAAACATCCCACAACAACAAACCATCGACTACCTCGTTTTACCCATTGTGAAGGATTATCTGGATGGACTATCTTTATGGTAGGACTTAGAATTGTAAAAAGGTAGGTGGCAATTGGGACTCTTAATATTTGCCATAGTTTAGGTCAAGGTTTCTATTGGGGAATTTAATTGTTAAGTTTTCAAAAAACAATCTGATAATGTATGGACTCTTTTAAAAAGAATTTATAATAATTAAACGCTTGGTTAAAATAACTTGACAACTAGTATGCTGCCACTTCTTACAACTATTTATCAAAAATAATTAAAAACAAATATTATAAATAAAAAAAAAAAAGGTTTTGTAGAGATTTGATGATGCATGTTAAGGCTAGGTGGAAAATACAATTTCTAAAGGATGTGAGATAAATTTCTTAGATTTAAGTATTAAACTTGGCAGATACCAAGCGCTTTAAGGGGGGGTTGTGTATACCAATTACATGGTATACTTTAAATAAAAATAAAAATTTAATAAATAAAATTTTATTTTTAGAAATTGTAAAATGGATAGGGAATAAAAAAGTAAATTTATTATTGTAATCCAGCGGCAGGCACAACGCGCTTGGAATCTGGTCTAGACCTGACTTGATGGCAGTGAATGCTAAACAATAGTCTACAGTGGACTCAATCTTTTGTTAGGCGGGCGAAACCTGCGTTGAGAGTGATTCAAACAGGCCTGCAGGAACAGAAGCGTAGTCGGTGCAGGCCAAGAAAACACGCTCTGCTTCCATTCCGAGTTGAGAAGCGATAGAGTAAAGTCTTTAGTGCGAGTTTAAAAGTAGTGTCGGGCGTAGGATCCGTTGGTATAGATTATTTTTAATACCAAAACTCCAAGACCTTCACGACTAAAGAGCTAAGTACTTTTGACTGAATTATTAAATTTTTCTAAATTTGAAATTTGAAAAATTTAAGAAGTGAATTAATTTGAAATTGGATTTGAAATTTGAAATTAACGATCAAATTCTGTTGAGAGTGAACTAATATATATCTAAATTGTAAAGGAGTTATTTATTTAAAGTCAAACGTAAAAATTTAATTGAAATTATAGGGATTCTAGTTAAAATTAAGTGCTGCAGGTGCTGCACCATATCCTGTAGGAAACTTGTGAAAAATTCTGTTGAGAACTGTTTAGATTTGTTTGAGAATTTTATTTTAAAGAAGTTTATAATTTTATTTTATTAGTTTTGAGAAGAAGCCTATTTATTTTATTTCATACAAATTTATTCAAGATTATTATTTTATTTTATATTTTATACACACGTATTTGGAGGACAGTGAGTCCTTGTTAAATCGAAAGTTGCCTTGCCTAAGGAAGTAGTAATTTTAAACTATTGTGCAAAACATATCATTGGTGGAATACAAGGTTAATAATTGAAATTTGGATTGATTTAATAAACCTGAATATTTCTAAAAAGGTTGCAGTTTTAATTTCCACCAGTATCTACTTAAATCTTATGAGTTCGAGAATATTTAAGGTCATCATAATAAAAACAAAAAATTTTGTATATTAACATTTAGTATAGTAATATATGGTCAACCTGTATACAGACTAGGCACATGATACGTTCGGTGCCATTCATTAAGAAGAGGATATACGTAAGGCAATGGTAACGTATAAAATTATATAACACTAAATATTACTAAATAATATTATTGTTAACATTGGTTCAAAATAGCACCGATTACGATATTAATATTAAATTTGTATTCACTTATGGTTATTGATAATGAATTTCAATCAGGGATTTCAATAGTCACGGAAGATGTGGATTAAAGTGTAAATGAAAGGTGTGTTTCAGCATATTAATTACTATACGTGCGTAGCATGTCTAAACAATCTGCATGACTTGAACTACTACAATAACATTATTTACATGGCCACTTCTGTTTGATCTAACGTTTGATGCCTAACTATGACACGTACATACCATTGTATATATGTGTTGTAGCGTATACCTACCTTGTTCTTTTACAAATTAAAAATACAGTGGAAATTTGTCAATATATATTAATAATGTTGTATATTTAATTGAAGGCATTTATTATTACGTTATAGCATGTGGAAATAATCTCAGTTTACGTATTAAAATAGTAACAACAAGTGCATATATTTGTTTCTGTCCAGGGGATACTTAATAGATAATTCAAATTGTTGATTATCTAAGTTTATATTTTAAAGCATATACTACTTGCCCAATATTTATAATTAAAGTTTTATTAGTGTTCTTCTGTAGTTTAATAACAATAACACACCTTTGATGAAAGTTGCTTTTAATTTCCTGAAGTAAATATTTATCAAAATATATGCATTCTTTTTTTGGAAAAAAATTTTCCAAAAAGATATTTTTCGTGATTAACAGATCAATACAATTTTTTTTAAACAGTGTTATAAATAATGTTATATGCTTTAATTGCGTAACTCTATACTCATAATTTTTAGATACGTTCTGAGGTTAAAACTTCAGAACCTTAAGTTGATTGCGAGGAGTTCGGCAATATTTGGTGCGAATTTAAGTCAGTTTGCTGAGCCGTGATCATCAATCTCTCACCCGTCTGTTTATGACATTATCGTTGAGGTTTAGAGCGCTCCTTTATGTTCAACAGCTGCTACATATGGCACTGTGAGTCGTTCAAACCTTTTTATTTTACGCGTAAACGAGGAGTAAAGTTGGTGTGTGCGTTAAATTCTGAATTCAATTACATTTACAATCTATTGCGCACCAACAGTGTAAAATATAGCTATTGACAACAAATTACATATGTTCTATTTTATACTTAGATACTAACACATATTCAGTAATAATACTTAAAATTTAGGTTAACTCATCATCGAAATATAAGTTACGTCATGTCCATTCATATTGAAAGATCAAGTTTACCATCGTGAAATCGTTACCAAAGTAGAACGCTATTATTTAGCACCAAATGGTGTTGCACAAGATGCTTGAAATTGGTTTAATTCCTTAACTGATCGATTATCTCGCGAAGTTTGCCACCTTATAATCCCAACAAGAGAACAAGCTGTCAGTCGGTGGCTTTGATCCGTCAGTTGTTCCTAACTCTCATTTCAATGACGCCAATAATCTTACTCTTAATCACACAGCTTATCTTTCATTAAATTACAGTTTAAATGAATTACCATCAAAACAGTATGAAGTTAATAAAGCTCCCATCAAGGTACAATTTACTAAATATACATTTCATATTCTAATTGTACTTTTTTTATATAAGAGTTAATGTCTTATCTATAAACATAATGAAGGTTGATCAGCTTACTAGATAACTCATAGAACATTTTAAACATTGCATTAATATAAGTTATAGCTAGCTAACCCACAGTCAAGGAATATGTGCTAGGGACAACTCTGGTGATGATGCCGTCACAGTGCTTGGCATGGGTCTCTTGAGAGATCTCCCGCCTCGGATAGTTTAATTACGCTCTCGTGTATAGAAATAGATTTTAATTATGTTTTTGTTTTCTGAAGAATGTTGCTCCCATGTGAATTACTATCGAAAAAAGTAAATTGTTCGAAATGGATCAGTAAACTATATATTCTAAACGTTCTTATTCGCTGAGCGTTATTGAAGCCTATCACTCTACGGCCCTAAAAAATCTAATGTCTGTCTGTCTGTTCTCACAATATTTTGAGAACGAACTAACGAGCATAAATTTGAAATTTTACATAAAGCTTATTCTATATAGGCAACATTGAACTCTCAGTTACTATATGTGAGCATTAGTGAACATCTTTACATTGTTCTTATGGGCAACTATGATTTAAACAAGAAAATAACAGATTAAATAATGTGTCTTAAGTTTTAATACAATTTTTTTAAAGTTTTAATCATATTGTAAGCTTGGGACGTTCTACTTTGACTCTTCTTTTAATAGTGAGTATTAATAAAGGCGTTTTGAATATTAAACATAGCTTATTTTCAGTTTTGAATTGTAAATTTCCTGTAACAGGTTATACAAGTAAAATGTAATTTGTCGCATTTGAATGATGTATTTTATAATAATGATGATGTTAACATCTTTTGTTAGTCACACATGTCCACTAATAACAGATTACACTTCAGAGTTGGTTGATATCATTGCTAATTGGAGTGGAATTAACACAGTTTTATGACCGTTTGTTAATGATGTTTGCACTTAGGTATGTACTGAAAGAACTTTTTGTAGCAAAATACATTTTAAATTTAGTAAATGATTAAAATTTCTCAGATCTATCTATAGAGCCAGCGTATTATTTTACTGCGTCAGAATATTTTTTGGGTGTAATTATCATTTAATATGGAAACTTGTAGACCTAGACCTACTATTGACGGGGGAAACGAATTAATGTATATGTTAAATTGTAATCAAGAGTAAAAGTTAATGTAAGTACAGGTGTAATATATAGCAGCAATTTATAAAATACGTGCACTTAAACCTTAGTATGTATAAATTAATAATTGGAATAATATGGATATTACTGACAAAACTGAGGATAATTTTAATATTTTTAGTTAAGCATACGTGTTGTATAACAAATATATTTTACTAAGAAATATAAACAAGTGAAGAAATATGTCTTAGTGCTTCATCGTTTACTGGAAAACATACGTCAGATTTTAGAGCAAGTATGAAAAATTAAAAATAAATTTTAAGAGGTGTAAGGGCTATCTATCTATCAAATAATGAAATGAGGATAATGTATATTTTATCATTTCAAGGAGCGGAGAAGAAACCAAAAATATTACCCGTTGTATACATTTAACTTTGCTAAGTGCATATTTTATTGAGTACATAATGACGAACAATAAATAATTATTAAAATACTATGGAAATATAAAAAGTTAAGATGAGGTCAGAACATTTAAGTGATATTTAATATATTTATAAAATTTCTCTTTATATATAGCCAATTGCTGTTAAAAGAGGCAATCTTTACAGTTTCGGTTTAAAAAATATTATTCCACGAAAATTAAAAATTAAAAATGTGATATGTTATATTTTCAACTGTTTTATTGTTACTCTATTAATCTAAACTTGTGTAGGTTTTCTTTCTTTTAGTATGGTTAGGTGTGCTAATTCTATCGTTTAGTGTAAACATATCGTCCGGTTAACATTTTGTGTTTTAGGATATATGTTTGAAGGATAGATACTAATTTCAGTAGATTCACTGATAATAATAATATGGTGAACAATTAATCATGGAAAAGAAAATATTATGATGATAGTATATCCATAATGTGGGGAACCGGTGGCATAATGTCAAAATGCTTATGATGCGTGTAACACAGCCAGATAATTTGAATTGATGCCGTGTCTTTGACAGTGTTAGCTAAAAAAAATATACAATCTGTGTATTCACGTCTATTTTCCAAACATACATATATTTAATGACAATATTCTGCAATAGTTTGATGCCTAATAAATGGTTTGAACCACTAACGATCAAATCCAGGGCAAATAAATTGATGGAATATTGTCCAATATAGTCTATCTCACTTCTCACTACCCCTCTCTCCAACAATATCTCTTAAGAGTAGAATTTCGCAAACGTAAATCTGATTATATTATAACTTTATAGTTATAGGGACGAGAACATCTATTTATAACGTGCTGGTAGCATGGAGTGGAATAGTTATTGAATGGAAAATAAATGTTTTAAATGTTATTAAAATAATATTCAATAAAACTTCTAGAATATTAGTTAGTTGAAATTTTTATGTTAACATTTTATTTATTATGAAAAAGTACTGCAAATTACACGTAAGTAAAATTTAACGATGTAATTAGTCACTATCAATTTAATATATTTATTTATTTCAACGGTATATATATATATATATATATATATATATATATATATATATATATATATATATATATATAAAACTTAAAAAAGTAACATAACAAACCTAAAATGTTAAAAATGTGTCTTACACAGTTTCATTAGTCTATATTACAAGATAACTTTAATTATTATATGGATGAATATAAAATCTAAATGTATATACGCGTATGTGTATATGTCGTATTATCTTATTAAAATGCAAGAGATATTTTAAAAATTACTACACCACAACTGGTCTGAGCAGATCTTTGCTTGCGTCTAGGAAATACAACTCTAGTTTTTTTTTTGGGGGGGGGGGATTTGTAATACTTAGATACAACTCATACATTATGTCTGCCGGAAAATAAGCGAATATGTATTATAAGCTTTCCACTTATATGCCTATCTGCTATAATCGCATTATTAGCAAACTGAGGATAATCCCAAGCTTGATTTAGTTTGAAAAATCAACTGAATGATTTGCAGGATTATGTTTTTTTCAACACTAAAATTTCGGTAGATATATATCATATCTATCAGATATTTACGAGTAAAATTATGAATTTCCAGTTAGTAGCTCAGTCAAGTCAGAGTAGTTATTACAGGAATCTCTTACACAATATCTAGTATTTTGGAAATCGAATTAAATAAGATAAATCTAAAAAGGTTTACATTATTTTAAACTTAATGACGAGTAAAATTAATTGCAATATAATAAACTGCAATAACATGTTTTTGGCTGTGTGTACCTTTGTTAAAAACGTGGAGAACTTTTAATTTTCAAACGTTGCTACAATTAAAACAATATTTTTTTATATCTTTACGACATTTTGAGTAAATATATTTGAAATCATTAGTTTTCCATGATTAAATAAATAAATCCATTTTCCATTCCATTATTATGTTGACTAACGTGTTAAAGTTTGATTTATAAATGTAAGCATTCTTGATTCTCGATCAAAGTCATTACTATTCAAATATAAGCATAAATAAAAATATGTTTTAATAGCGCACAATATTGGGAAATATTTCAAATTGAAACAAAACAGTTCATTATTGTCTCAGATGGAAGTTGATTTGAAAGAATTATATCTCTCAGTTCTTTGAGAGTTAGCGCAAAACTTAGGAATAGATGAAATCAAAGTTAACACATTATTATTAAATGTTAATTGTATACAAATAAGTTCACTAATAAATTAAATGTTTAACTTGGCGCAACCAAAGATGGCATAAACAGATTACCAGTGTTATCAGTGTTACTATAATAGGATTAATTTATGCGCATAGATTCGAAATGGATCATATTGCACAGCTTCGATATCTGACATTGAAATACCAATATAAACTACGTGTATTTGGCTAAACGAAGTGAAACTATGAAGGTACATTATTAATTGTTTCATTCCATTTTTAGTATATAATGAGTAATCTGAACATTTCCTTTGATAATTCTTTATATGAAGTTATTGTTTGTTCAAAGTATTACATTTTATGATTTTAACAACAAATGATCAGTATTTTTATGAATTAAAAATATTTAATAATTGTAGAAATTTACGTTTCCATAGCTATTTTAGTTCAAAGTAAAGTTTGATTTTATGTATAGCTAAAATATTCTTTTTATTTGTAATTATAATACGTAAAATAGATTAACTATAGATTTTAAACTAATAGAATTATAAAAGTAAAATAATATTCGTGATTGTATAAGTGTTCCAGAATACTGAAACTATGGTAGAGGTACCTGATGTATCGAAGCCGGCGGAAACAGAATGCTGGGTTCGACTCTCTGCCAACCTGGCGCGAAACGTTCTGAGCTGCGACCCCTCGCCACCCGCCACCCCTGACACCCCCTCTCTCGTCAGGAAGGTGGTGAAGCTACTGAGCACCCCCCCATACCTATTGCTCCTCATGTCACGTCAATTGTATTCACGTCACTATTGTTTCTGTATAGGACGGTAACACTTGCTGAGACACTAGTACTCAGATCTCCATTTTACTTTATACCATATTCAACAATAAAACTGAGCTACCTTTATCGGCTTTCTAATCCCGGGTTTAAGCCGAATGAACTTGAAAAGTACCGTAACACACTTTTTTCTGATTGAAATACTTTTCAAGCCAGAGAGTCTCCTTTTATTTTTCTCCGCTATTATAAGTTACGATGGTTTGATACTAAGTAAGGACTACAATCCATTCATATTTTTATAATTACATAGTAACATGTTCTTTGTCTAACTATTGTTGATTTACAATGAAAACCGGATTACGGACATGTTCTATCGTTACGTGTTACAAACTAGCAGATAAGAACCTCTAAGTCAACCTTGTTTTTAAAGTTAGGTCACTTTGGTACCAAAATTACAACGTTATAATATATATGTTATGAAATGTAACAAATTGTAACAATCAATGAAAAGTAAAAAAATTTGACACACAAATTCAATTAATATGAAATTTAGAACAAATACGTAAGGGCAAAAGCGTCTCCCCCTTCCCCTCCTAACCATCGTACTCCGGTTTATTGTTTCAAATGTGTGTCTAAGGCATTCCACATGTGCCGTCATTGATTTACCTTACAGTCTCTCACCTTGTCTGATGTAGATAGCGTTGTTTGTAGTTCTGCATTGTGCAGTCGGTGGTTCATGATTCTCCACATACCTATGAATCTCAGGTGCACGTGTACAACTTGTTCAGTTATAAAATTACTTTACATTACTGAGTTCATCATCAGATATTGATTTGTGCTTGATTAACACTATGCATTAAGCTCTTTTCACACATAAAGAAGTAGATGGATTCCAATCCTCAAAACGAAGTGTTCTATCCTTGTAACACATAATGATGGCAAATATCCGAAACATTGTTTTCCTTACATGGTATATTTAAATTTTATTATTCAATTCATTTTATTATCGTATTAAAATTCAAAGTCGAATAATGTTTTAGGAATGTAATAACGACCATTTAAACGTAAAATAGTTGCATCAGAATATTCAAATTAGGTCGGTTTTTAATTAAGAAAATTTGTCATTAATCACAGGTACTATATTATTACATTGATTAAGTAATATTTATTGCAAAAATATAATAGTTAATTATTATATTGTAGTCAAATAATGAATATAAAATTAAGTTTATAAATATATGACTGTTAAAACGATATTGCCTCCTTTGAAACGACATTAATTAAATTCTCATTCATTGGCTAACAGTCCAATTAGAAGCCGTAATCAGATTCTATTCAATAACAAGAACGGACGTCATTCAGGAAATTAATTTCAGGCGAAAGGGACTTTCGGCTATACAATTTTAATTATTTTTAATTTTTCAACATTGACCTTTGGTCCAATAGAAATATGTAAACTTATATAATGTTGATTCTGATGATATAAGTTATAAAACAATTAATGTAATGCTTACTTAAAGGTTATCGGCATATTGTATTAGTACACAACTACTCATTTTAATAATACGTATGATGCATAATGATGTACACGAAGAATGCATTCGAACTAATAGTATATGATCAGCAGTCTCCGATACAGGAAAACCAGCCCTATATAGAGCACATAAAGGCTCCGCCTCTCTCGAGTTTTTTTTTTTTGTTTTTTTTTATATAAAAAAAACTGTTCAAAGTTAAACTAACCACAAATACTTGTACCCTGACTAAGAACAAATAGTGACAGTGACACGTAAGACTGAATGTGAATTCAAAATTGTCCACCAAACTGGGAAGTCCATAAGTTATTATAGTTATAATACTTTCGCTGCCTTGGGTAGTATAGTTTTTAGTCCCAACCGTAAAGGCTAAAAATGTCATAGGTTCTTGCAACTAATTCATTCATACTTTCCACACGATACAACAAAGTTTTGCCTTTACATGGCTTTTATTAATGGGTGAAGCTGGTTCACATCACTTCAAAACAATGTTTAACTTCCCTTCACAGGAAGGTCGATATCTTCACGATGAGATGAAACGTCTTAAAATTTTAATTGTGATTGCAATATTTTCATGTGCTGTGAGCAAGAAAACTTAGAATTCATAACACGTACCATAACTCATAAGTGGAAAAATCTAGGTTATAACATAATTAGAGCGACCCCTTGTTTGCTTTTCGCTAAGTAAATAACGCTATTCCAGATCCTATAACCTTTAAGTTAGATGATGCTTTTAACATAATTAGATCAACCTATTGTTTGCTTTTCGCTAAGGAAATAACGCTATTCAAGAACAGATCCTATAACCTTTAAGTAGATGATGCTTTTAACATAATTAGATCAACTTATTGTTTGCTTTTCGCTAAGGAAATAACGCTATTCAAGAACAGATCCTATAACCTTTAAGTAGATGATGCTTTTAACATAATTAGATCAACTTATTGTTTGCTTTTCGCTAAGGAAATAAACGCTATTCCAGATCCTATAACCTTGAAGTTAGATGATGCTTTTAACATAATTAGATCAACTTATTGTTTGCTTTTCGCTAAGGAAATAACGCTATTCAAGAACAGATCCTATAACCTTTAAGTAGATGATGCTTTTAACATAATTAGATCAACTTATTGTTTGCTTTTCGCTAAGGAAATAAACGCTATTCCAGATCCTATAACCTTTAAGTTAGATGATGCTTTTAACATAATTAGATCAACCTATTGTTTGCTTTTCGCTAAGGAAATAACGCTATTCAAGAACAGATCCTATAACCTTTAAGTAGATGATGCTTTTAACATAATTAGATCAACTTATTGTTTGGCTTTTCGCTAAGGAAATAAACGCTATTCAAGAACAGATCCTATAACCTTTAAGTTAGATGATGCTTTTAACATAATTAGATCAACTTATTGTTTGCTTTTCGCTAAGGAAATAAACGCTATTCCAGATCCTATAACCTTTAAGTTAGATGATGCTTTTAACATAATTAGATCAACTTATTGTTTGCTTTTCGCTAAGGAAATAAACGCTATTCCAGATCCTATAACCTTTAAGTTAGATGATGCTTTTAACATAATTAGATCAACCTTATTGTTTGCTTTTCGCTAAGGAAATAACGCTATTCAAGAACAGATCCTATAACCTTTAAGTAGATGATGCTTTTAACATAATTAGATCAACTTATTTCGCTAAGGAAATAAACGCTATTCCAGATCCTATAACCTTTAAGTTAGATGATGCTTTTAACATAATTAGATCAACTTATTGTTTGCTTTTCGCTAAGTAAATACACGCTATTCAGGAGCAGATCCTATAACCTTTAAGTAGATAATGCTGACGACTAATATTTTCCTTTATTTCCTACGTATAAATAAAGTACGAAAAAGACTATTACAAATAAGTAATAACGTAATTGGTGACATAAAAATGCAACTTGTTTTTGATAGTTTCTAGGGAGTATTGTGTTTTAATAGTATTATTTTAAGTAAATATAAATTTACTTCTTAGTAATAAATATCCAGCAAAATTAGTTATTACATTTTATAAAGTGATAATAAATTAAAATTATTCAGAAATGTCAAGAAAAGGAATGTAATGATCTTTGTGATATATCGTCAATAGGTAGAGAAATCGTAGTATAAAATATGTAATGTCTTATTTTGCCTGCCGTTCATTGTCTAGGTCATGATGCCATAATTGATTAATTTATAGACGTCTGGTTCTCATGTCGTATCAGACTTGTCTGTAAAAGACAGGTATCCTTCTCAGTATATACAATCATCTGGGTATTCAACCTTCCTGTGTTTACATCTCCATGATATTTATGTTCTAATTTCCTGACATCAGAACTACTCACAGTGTGATAAAACTTCATTTCTGTTCTGTCTGTCCGCACGATATCTCGAAAACGAACTAATCTATAGACTTGAAATTGTAAGAGATTAATTTCTACATGAGGAACACTGAGTTTGATAATGATGCATGCCACTCCATGTGGCTTGGCTGAGCGTTAGTGAATATATTTACATTTGTCCTACGGGTAACCATGATGGTAACGAGAAAATAGCATTGTGTTAAATTGGTAAACTAAATCAGTATACTAATAAGTCATTTTAACGTGTAATATATTAAAACATCTAGCCTAACTATCCTAACACATTCAACATCATTTTATGGTGTTTAGTTTTTTATAATATAAACACTGACATTTCTTTCATAGACAAAAATGAGATCTATGATAGTGCATGTTTAACCATGGAATTTGGCGGAGCGTTTATTAAATTTATCATTTTGAAGGCTCACACACGATTTCTCTCTTGTTTACTCGGAGGATGTAAAAATTTCTTTTCTGCATTATTGTCTGTTGTTCTTTTAATAAAGTGACCTACAGACTTGAAATTTTGCATTGAACCTCAACGAAACCTGTTACGCAATACATGGACACGTAGCACAGTCCTGCCTTGTAGTATGTATATAAGCTTCTGTAACATATATCAATGCGTTTCTTCACACGCGGGTTAAGTGTTATTATCTTGCTCTATGGAGTTCCCTCCCAGAGATGAAAGGCGAATTGAATGGATCTGGAATTTCATTTCTTTAAAGTAGATGGTTGAGATCACCTGCTTACACAATATATACGAGAAAAGTGGTGATAAATGCAAATAAATAATTGAATTCATGTTTCCCTTAGAGAATGAAAAAGTAGGTTTGTCACTGGAAGCTACTCTCAGTAGCTTGGAAATGTAACAAGATTCCCATGGTTCGGAATCCATAGTAAAATTATCAGGATTGGCAATAAATATTCTTAATAATCCTACTAATGAGAAATAGTTTATTGAAGATTATTCGTTACACTCATTGCGCTTAGACATCCTTCATTATAAATACATATATTTATAATTGTCTATAATTTGATGTTTCTAGTTGGTACGAGTGCTAGAACTTGATTATCTTGTAATATCTTTACTTTATGCGTTTAGAGTGTTCAATGGTGACATCTTAACCAGTAAAACAAAACAAAAACGGTCTGGCACCCTGCCGCGTTGCTTCATCAGCTTTGCCACCATACCCTACAATGTGCAGCTTTAATCTAAGAGAAACGGACTATGAAACATGGTTCATTTTATTTGCAGTAGCCAGGACGTTTTTATTACATTTTACCAGGACTCCATGTTTAGTTTTTACATTCAATGTTAACCATTTGTTTACAGGAATATCCTCACTGTTTTCTAAATAACGTTTTAATCATTATTTAGTTAGGACTTGTAATTTTAAAAAAATGCAACACACGTTTATAGGGTACTAATTAGTTTAACTATTGTACAAAAAAGGTGTTGTAGGCTTCAGCGCTTACACGTGTCATAAGTTTTTGTACAAACAGTAAATTTAATAACATTAGTTTTCATAAAAACTGGATTTTACAATATGCCAAGAAAAAAATTTATTAACTTTTAATATATATATATATATATATATATATATATATATATTAATAAAAGTGAACAATAAAATGCAAGGTAGAAGTATGCCAATCGAATAAAAGACTTCTGTACGGAAAATTTCAAGTCTACAGCTACATGCCTTACTATTTAAAAAAATTAAAAATCTCATATGATTGTACAGATTTTATTTATAAATGTACTTATCCTACGATTATCTTCCTGATTATTACTGATGACCATCCAATACCTATACGGTGACATGCCCAATTATTGAACTCGGTGTTGTTTAAACAAAAATGAAGCTCAAGCAAAACTTTAAGTGTATGGTTAAATTAGTATTTGAGATAGTGTGTGGAAAGACAGACAGAAATGAATGTTTTCAATCCTCTCCTTTGTTAACGCTCATTCAATATCAATGAAACTAATTAAAACATTTTTGTTATAAATTAGTTTCGTGACTTTTAATTGTAAAAGTTTAGCCATTCGTTTGTTAGTCAACTTTATGGATGGATAATGATGTCGGGAGTGATAATATAATAACTGAGGCAGAAATGAGTGCCGTTCCACGATTCATCGAGTCTCGCTCGGCCTTTTCTAATCAATCATGAGGGCTAAGCTTTTAATGAACAAACTCCTCGAGACAAGGTCATATTGACCTCTCTGTGCTTGGTCAATACATGTCAGTTCCAGATGTAGAGGCTGTATTGTTGAAGAAACAATCAATTCGGTTGTATGTACAATGTATAGTTAACAGTTGTTCGATACGTATCTTGTTGTATTTATTTTGCAACACAATACATTTAAAAAAGTTATAACACCAAACTATTCATTCGAAACTAAAATCCAAGTACTACGAAAGTTGAATAAAATAAAATGTTGAGTTAAATACTGATAGATTTAAGTAAAGTTAATCAAAATCTGAATGTTTCACTAAGGTCAGTAGGTAACCAAGCCTAGTCAATAGCAATTTGCTAGTTGTGCGTTGTGTCTCACCAATGGTAGTTCCTAGGTCTGGCTGTCGGATTGTGCTGTGAACTGTGTTCCAGTGAGATTTCTGTGTTATAGACTTCTTGTGATTTTAAGACTTAAAACATGTTCTACAGCTGATTTCATGCAAAAGCATTTGAGAAAAGAGTTATTTTGGTGCAACCTGTGGACAATAGCTAACGTCTAACTCATTTATGAGACGCGTGGATAGAAAGTTTCAGTGATTTACCTCCTTTCTACCTTTTAAATGGTTTTTATCCTGTTGATAATTTTGTGATAGTCATATAAAACTGTTCTTACACAACTACTAAATTTACTTAATTATAGAAAACCGAAAGAGTCGGTTCATGAGGGTTACAATATCAAATGCAGTGTTGGTTCTCTTAACGCTCTTTTGATGAGCAACACATCGACTTCTCATAATCCATAAGTTATCATAATCCATAATTTTATATTGTCAAGCAGTCTATCTGCAATTGATGCAGAAAGCAATTCAGAAACTCTTTAATGTAAAACCATTCGTTGAACTATAAAGAGATTCAGCTCTCTACTTCTTCCTTGTACCTGTAAGTAGCTTTTCTCCAGAGTCTTGGTTAAAAGACTAAGTGTAACAAATTTGCCTCCCTACTCTTATGGATTTGGAAGATAAAGTCTTGAATTGCGTTGTATATGGTAATTTTGAAAAGCCCTTAAGTACCGAATTCAGCCGAACCGTACACATACAAAGCGACCAAACCTCAAAAATGGTTGAACCTTGATAAAACGCAGTAGACACTATGCACATCCAAATGTTTTTAATATTAAAAGTAGCTTGTAAAAAATCAAGTTGTAATATACCGAAACTCAGCTTCTAAGCAACTAGTGAATCAGTCGAATTTTAAAACTTGAATATTCTAACTGAACACTTTCTAAGCAGGCTCAAAGCGAGTTTCTTAACTGCATTGAGCGCAATTCTATTTTCATGTAGATGAGTTAACAAGTTTAGCGCTCAACCAAGACTTCGTTCTCTTTTAAAACGGCAATGGAACAGACAGGCTTTGTAACGTATTTAAACCCAAGAGTGTTTAATGTGTAATTCATTAGTGTACATCTATATCTAAATATAGATAGTGTTTTACGTTAGGTTAGGTTGATATATTAATTATACATGTACGTATTTGTGAGTTCCTTATCTTGGTCAATATTACAGATTTAAAATGGGGTAACAAATATATTTTCTTAAAAATTAATAATTGCATGCATTGACTTTAAAGAATTTCTAAGATAATATGCTAAAGAAGGCCTATACTTAGTTTTATAAATTAATTGTTTTCAATATAAATGAAAAAAATGCTTGGCTTAGACACTCAGTCTAATTGTATTTAAATAAACAGCTTTAGAATTAACTAATGTTAATCTTAACTAAACAAACTCTTTATAAGTAATACTTGGAAGCTTAAATGTCCTAAATCATGAATTATTCACAAACAAGAGAAATATTTTCACTTTGTGAACCTAAGGTCTAAGGGAACTTTGTACTCGAGCGTATGTTACAGCAGTTCGATATACAGTGTTGCTTCTACCTGTGATCCGGTTAATTTTGGTTTTAATGATTAAATTTAGCAAGAAAATTAATAAGAGTGCCTGATAAAAAAAAAGATCTGCCATTGTTCCTAATTACTAAAGCAAGGTTGGAGTCCGCTTCACTAAGGTTGTATGCAAAATACCAAAATTCCAAGTCGGCAGCTCATTTCAATCTCGCAATGTTCTGCGGACAGACTGACAGATAATCATACTAAAAAGAAGTGTTTACATCTCCCCAACGAACAAAAGAAAACTTGTTTCAGTCTGATGAGTGATAGCTTTAACGACCTTCAGCCCAAGCCCACGGTTATTCTCGCACCATCACTATGTTTGAATGTACAACTCTATGTGGTCATGTTTCATGCTAAATTTAAATTCTATGAATGAAGTCTCTCTGAAGGTATCTTGGCACATCATACATTCATATTTATTTTCATTAATATAGGTCACATTGCAGTGTTTAAATAACGTAGGGAGGGTAATAAATGAGAGAGTCCGCTTAAATCAAATGTCGTTACCGACATTTACCATTGACCTTTGACTGTATTATTTTTTATTTTACAATAAGCTACATGTAATAATGTGTGACATGTTGGAATCTCCTATGGGTATAATTAGTTTCTTAACAAATTTATTTATTCTGATATTTTTCCGTTCCCATCATGGTAACCTGTAAGACCGATGTAAAAATATTCACTAACGCCTATCCAAGTTCTATGGAGTAACATGCACTATAATCGAAATCAGTGATCCACATATAAAATGAAGCTTTATGCACAATTTCAGGTCTATCGGTTCGTCCGTGTTCGAAATATCTTGCGGACAAATAGACAGGTAGACAGATAGACAAACAGAAATGGCATTTTTCCAACCCTCACCCAATAAGACGTCTCACCTTCACATCTCTATCGCTTAAGACCAATATATTGCTTCCAATCATTTACGACCCATATATTCCTTGCAATTGAGCTGTTGATCGCGAACACTCAGATGCTTGATCGTTTCTTCCGACCAGTGTTCAGAGTAATTCATAGTGTTCTTCTTCTTAATGATTAATATTAAATTATAAATAGTTTAAGTGTTTTATTATTCTATTTTTCTTACTTTGCAAAACTTTTTCATTACGTTTAGTGCACTATATAGTACATTTATCAACTAGTACGACTCTCAAGTACTCACCTAAGACTCAAGAAGATCACCTTGTATTGTACAGAGTTGCACCAAGTACCACACCACGCATCGCGTAACAGTATTCGCTGAGAATCCGTGCAAAATTTGTAAACTATGTATAGTTCTCGGAATGTCTTGCTGGCAGATAGGAAGAAAAATAATAATACAGAAAATTAACTGTCGCAAAATTTACGTTCAGCCAAATTCCATTAGTGGATATTCACCATCATAGAACATGTTTTTGCCTATGTATAAATAATGTTTCGTGCCAAATTTAAAGCCTATGGATGATGTCTTTCTTGATATTATCTTGACTTATGATACAATTTGTTTTCCTTAAGTTAGGTTTCATAGGTTCGTACAATAAACATTTTGGCGTCTTAGAGTGGATACTACAAGGCACAAGTGCACTGAAATAAAATCTTGTAACCGACTTTTAACATAGAATTTACACTTTACTATTTTTTGGGTTTTGTTCTTTGACACATCTTTAAATCACATATGTTCGCATATTCGCAGTTTTGTTACAAATGTATTTGTTTCTGCTAATTTCTTGTTGACTCATGGTTACCTACAATACTAATGTAAAAATATTCACAAACCTCAAGCCAAATTCCCATTAAGTGGTATACACCACCATTGAATTCGGTGTTGCTCATATAGACATGAAGCTTCGTACAAAATTTAAAGTCTGACGGTCATTTCGTTTTTGAGATATCATGCAGACAGAGAGATAAATAGCAATTAAATTTATCCAGCCCCTCAAGTGATAGGCTTCGCTAAAGTTCAGCCAATAAACTAAGAAACGTTAGGTGGATTATAATGTTAAAGGCTAAACATAATTTGAATTTTTGAGCTTTCATTAATGAGTTTGTATAATTACTTATTTTTGTATCATTACAAGGGGATAAATTTAGCATTCAAGTTTCAAACGCTGCACCATTGAATGATTCGAACTCTTTACACGAAGTCAAACATTATTTCCATTCTCGTAATAAGAGATGACAAGCATTCTAAAGGTAATACGTGTTTAAAAAAATAAAACATACAGTTTGAATTTCGCGTTTCAAAGAAAACATTGTTCACATTTGCAAAGGTTTAGATAAAAACAATTTTTATTAAGTTATAAGTTATTTTGTATACAGAAACATAGAAACGTTGTTTGTTTTTATAATTTGTACTGTACTAAGACCACAAAAACACGATTTTGCTTATAATGAGCCTTTAAATATTAACATGATGTAATTACGATGTCAAAGAATGCCTCTGTTCACTACATTAAAACATGCGTATTTTTGCTACTAATTACACATGTAATAGTTTATTACACGTCATCACGAGTGGCTCTGGCGACGGATTTAACAGATGTATCAAGACTCAAATTTATATTAAATATGACAGAACCAAAAATACTGCTTGGGATTTAGTATCAATATTACTATAGGTGATTGGTTACATAAAAATAACGCGAGGAAAATATATATATGATATGAGCTATAGTGAGGAGAGGAATTAAATTTTGTAATGACAACATTCCGAACTTCCATGAAATATAAGATCTTTGAACATAAATCAATATAAAGTTAAAAATAATCAACAAATTGAATAAAACTGTTACATTTAAAAATATTCGTCGGTTGAGGATTTACGATAGGGGTGGACAAATTTTATTTCTGTCTCTCACTCTGTCTGAATGTCCGCTCGATGTATCGAAAATGGACTAACCTGTAGACTTGGAACTTTGCAATAAGCTTCTATGATTCACGTCAAGTTCGATGATGGTGCATGTCACTGCATGGGGTTTGCCTGAGCATTAGAGAATACTTAAATTTTTCTTTAGGGTGACCATGATGTCAACTAAAACAATCGCAAAATAAATGAATTTCTAAAAATATAATATAATCATATGGCACTTTAAAATCTAGTGAAATATTCTATAATTTATATAAATTCTGCTTGCAACCTCAGCGCCGCATGTTACGTGACACGTTGTCAAAGCTTGTATTTATCGGAGTGTATTGATGTTGTGTAGCACGGAAAACATTCCATTCAAATACACAATAAAGGAAATACCTTGATGGCTGAATATAAGCAAATCGTACATCACGGGTTGGTCAGAAAAGTCGGTGTTTTGTTTGTTTGTCCCCACACGTGTCCACACAGTTAACAACTAAACTGTTTGACTTGCAAACTTTGTATTTTCATGGAAGTCTTTTGTACACAATGGAAACACTACCTTTTTTGGCAGTGTTAACTTCTAGGGAGGAGTAATTGTTACAGGTAAATGTAATAGCATGATAGTAATAGAAATTTTCAGATTAACTATACTTCCTTTTATAATTATGTAGCTTATAATATCTTATTTACAATGACATAAGAAATCAAATTATCATTTTGGGATTTTAATATACTTACAATGTGGTTGAAAAAATCGGTTTTGTCTGTACTTTGAAAACAAAATTCAAACTGAAAAGATTGCACGTATTGTATATGTCAATTCAGCATGTATGTAGGAAGAAAGAATTTATCTAAACCTTATTTGCTTTTAGAAAGGTTGGGCTCTAATTTTATATTTATATTTAAAAATAGGTTAGAGGTCAAAATAAATCTGTTATAGCGTGTTCAAAATAAATCTTGAAATTGAATAAAATACACATAAGAGAGAATGATTTAGACGTCAAATTGAACGTATAAGGAATAAATGTTTTTGATTTGTAATACGAAAAGACGCCTAAGATGGAGATATTCATTTCCATTGATTCAATCTGCTTGGTTTGAACGTTATTTGAAGGTCCCAAGCTCTCAGCTGTGAATTTCGGATTGGACCACAGATTCAATCCTTTGACCTTCGATAGTCAGTAGATTTAGGTTTGGTGGAGTTTAAATGGGAGGATAGAGAAAGAGTTTAAACAAAAGTGGTAAATTTACGAAGTTGTGATGTTAGAGTGCCAAATTGTAGACCAACTGTCAGAAAAGTAAATATTAGTCTGCCTTTCAGATTAAACTGAAAATAGTAATTATATCAAAATGTAATGTAACTTGACGTGCATCTCTAAATGTCACCAAATTTCTTCAGTTTTATAGGAAGTTAATGAAACAAAAATAATGAAGTCCATTGGTGAGTTTCAAGTGAATTGGGAACACCCTACCGACGTATAGACTTATTGTGAAAGCATAGATACACTGCTACAGAAGGAGGTAGCTGCTGAACATCTTGTTACTGAGCAGATCCGCTATGTTTGAGGCTAAGTAAAATAGAGGATTTCGTAAAGCCTTTCATTTCATATCACTGTACATATACGAGTATCAAATTGAATATTCACTGCTCTGTTTATCTTCATAGAAAACCTAAATCAGAAACATAACATTATGCAGTAGATATGTAAAGAAAGTGTGAGTTCGAGACGTACAAAATAGTAGCATTGGCAAACGTTAAGACCCGGCTAACTAAATGCTGCTTTAATAATGTAGCTTATCAGCTTTGTAGTTATACTATCCTGCTTGAAGTTAAGACGTGCATCATGACTACTTTTAGTCTAAGAGCCGATAACCAATATGCACTGTGCAAGCACACAACCTCATCAGTGTTAATTTTGGTGGAGGTAAAAATAAGACGGTATCGAAAGGGATTTCTGAAGAAGATGACTCAGATGAGATTTAATTATTTTTAATAATAAATTGTAGTGTAAAAAACCGATGTGATAAACTTTTAGTATAAAATAGGATAAAATACAATGTTTTTGCAACAGATTAGAGTAAGAAAACAATCTAATGTTCGTAAAACTAGTAGAGAAAATGTTTCAAAGAAAAGTTTCTGAACATTTCGTATTACCAGTGACGGTTGACTGTTTTTGATTTGTAATACGAAAAGACGCCTGAGATGGGGATATTCATTTCCATTGATTCAATCTGCTTGGTTTAAACGTTATTTGAAGGTCCCAAGCTCTCAGCTGTGAATTTCGGATTGGACCACAGATTCAATCCTTTGACCTTCGATAGTCAGTAGATTTAGGTTTGATGGAGTTTAAATGGGAGGATAGAGAAAGAGTTTAAACAAAAGTGGTAAATTTACGAAGTTGTGATGTTAGAGTGCCAAATTTTAGACCAACTGTCAGAAAAGTAAATATTAGTCTGCCTTTCAGATTAAACTGAAAATAGTAATTATATCAAAATGTAATGTAACTTGACGTTCATCTGTAAATGGCACCTACAAAAAAGGAATGCAAATCTAGAAGAAAACCATAATAGAAAGGGTGGTGCTATCTGACCACACATCGTCTTGCTACACCTAGTGAAGCTTATTTAGTCCCATCGGAAAACTCTAGTGTAATTCCCTACACATCAATGACTTAAAATACTCAATAATATAAAGAACTGTGCACTAAAATATGGCCAAATACAACGACAGCTATCAAAGTTGGAATTAAAGATTCTTTCAATATTGACGAACCAAATATGATCCTAAGATCGGAAGAAGAGTCTATCTTGTGGATCTAAACCCTTCCTTATTTTGAAACCGTCGTTGAAACCTGGGAATATTTTTACCCACGCGATGGTAGTATAAATAGTTCATCTTCATTACCACTAGGAGCTCTCACTACATTTCCCAACTCCTGGGAAAACTTCAGAAACTTTGAAGATGTTATGTTATAAAAGACTTATGAGTAGAATATATTAAATTCGGTGAGCAAACAACCATATATATCGCCTAGATAAATTAATCTAGTGATCCAATTTTCCGGTGTTAGTTTATCAAGAACGAGGGAGGAGAAGAATAATAAAATTTCCAAAAGTAGCTGATCTTTAGTATGAGTTTTGTTACCCAAACAAAGGATGTCTCAACATTTCCGCCCACATATATGTCTAAATATTGATTTGATTTCCAAGCCAAAGCAACACTATTCGTCATAAACTGTTCAATCGATTCAATCATTAAGATAATATAACTTATTATAAGTTCAATATAGAATATTACAAAATGATTCCAATTTTACCTCAACCTCAAAGTGCATTCGTAAGGAGACGGATCTAGAAATAATATATAGGTCAAAGCTGCCACTTCAAAAATTGCCCAAATCTGCTTTTAAAACTCAAACACAACCCAACTTCACGCACAGAAGTTTATCATATACTGTAAAGTATTGGAATATCCTGTTTAAATACATACATATACATATATATATATATATATATATATATATATATTAAATTGTATAAATGGCAATAGCCTTATTTAATTTCAATAAACATTGAATCACAAAAAGTACTTGCTCCACCGGGAGTCGAACCCGGATCTCTCACTTGCCGGGTGAATGTGCTACCATTACACCACAGAGCGCTTACTTTTTTTTCCGATTCAATTATTTTGTATTTGGCCGTATCTGTCACATATGGGTTTAAATAAGCAAACTAACATACGATCGGAAGACCAAATACCTGTCAAACGACTTTTTATTTACATTAAATTGTATAAATGGCAATAGCCTTATTTAATTTCAATAAACATTGAATCACAAAAAGTACTTGCTCCGCCGGGAGTCGAACCCGGATCTCTCACTTGCCGGGTGAATGTGCTACCATTACACCACAGAGCGCTTACTTTTTCCGATTCAATTATTTTGTATTTGGCCGTATCTGTCACATATGGGTTTAAATAAGCAAACTAACATACGATCGGAAGACCAAATACCTGTCAAACGACTTTTTATTTACATTAAATTGTATAAATGGCAATAGCCTTATTTAATTTCAATAAACATTGAATCACAAAAAGTACTTGCTCCGCCGGGAGTCGAACCCGGATCTCTCACTTGCCGGGTGAATGTGCTACCATTACACCACAGAGCGCTTACTTTTTCCGATTCAATTATTTTGTATTTGGCCGTATCTGTCACATATGGGTTTAAATAAGCAAACTAACATATGATCGGAAGACCAAATACCTGTCAAACGACTTTTTATTTACATTAAATTGTATAAATGGCAATAGCCTTTGTATAACATTATACAAAGGTATATATAGGTGGTTATATATATATATATATATATATATATATATATATATATATATATATATATATATATAAATAACCACCTAAGGCATATATATAAATAGTATTCCTCAATTCATTTGCAAGTAGATTTAAATTAGAAAAACTCAAGGCAATCAATGTTAATGTTATTTATTTTAGGTTTTAATAACCCTTCTTCACTAAATTACTGATTTAGAAAACAGAAAGATAGACTCAAAATAGTATAAAATATAAGACCAAATAATTGTAAACAAATACTCGTACATACTATGAAAAAAGTTTCCGAACTGTTGTAAACTATTTTATGTAAAAATAAAATTTAATGTAAAAAAAAGATCTTATAATTTACTCGTCTTGTTGTATTAATGTTAATCATAAATAAATTCCTTTTAAAATCAATCAGATTTTTTCTGAAAAAGGTTCTGAAGGGAACCCGTAAATTGAACACATGAATTACATGTTTTTCTAAAATCTCAACCTACTTGCAAGTGTACGTATAGATAAATGTCAACATATGATCTAGACATTTACCGTACGCCTATTCCTTGTGATGGTATAGTAAAATAAGACACGAAGGTTTTTTGTTTCGTCCTTCCAAACATATTTCACTTCAATGTCCAACTGGCATCGGCCCAAACGTTTTTTGCTTTGTCCCACTAAGACTTAAATTGATTTCCAGGTGGTTTTTGTGCCCTAAGTCCACTTTACTGTAGGGGCTAGTTTTCTCATATTCTCTTAGTAGCGCTTTCTTGAGTCCTATTTAAGGACCATCTTTATTACACGGTACAGGAAGCCATGCCTTTAGAAAATCACTAACTGTTCTCCCAACATATGTTGTTGAATACCATGTTTTCACGGTATTATATGCTTTCAGGACATTTCTAAATACAATGTGAAACTTTCGTTGCTGAAAATAAGAATGTTAAGTTCACACAGTATTATGATGACATTCAAAAGTGTACGTACTTATTGGTATAAATTATTTTATTTAACTTAAAGAAAATTCAATTTTCAGTGTGCAGACGTCATAGAGATTACATAAAGTACTAAAAAAGCGATAATTCTAATATAAATTCATGCTATTTAACAAAACAACAAGAAAATTATAATAAATTCCAGAAATAATTTCATAAAAAAGCTTGTGTCGATAATCACTAGTGCAACGGAAATTTAAACTAAACCGGAAATATTCATCGAATTCATAATTTGACAGTAAGTAAAAGATGCAAAAACACCTAGTAGATAATATAACACAATGTAGATACAAAAAACCTAATACCGAATAAAGAATGGAAGTACTGGCCATGCCATTTTACTAGGTGAGATAAAATGATTTCGAAATTGAAGTCTGAGATAATAATCGTAGTTAACGAACTGACAGCATGCAAATAGTTTGCAATGTACGGAAGGCTTTATTAGCCTAACGTTTATAAAGCGATATAAAACATTTCAGTACGGATTCGAACATCAACTGCACAAAAATACAGTTTTTACTGGTAGTCTAGCCACGTTTATCATTCCCATAACAGTAAAGTTATGGCCGAGTCATTACTTCTTTATGTGGTCTGTCGTAAAGATAAGCTCTATAATCAAGGTATTACAATTCTTTCTTAACCTTTCTCTTAACCTCTTCCTTTTAAGTTACGGCGTCATATTTAATTTCATCCACTTACTTAACTTTGACGTTCAGGTTAAATATTGAAGTTTTTAGTTCGTGAAAAGATTAATGTTTTAGTTATTTACTATAAGTTTGTTGTTCTAAACAACTTTAGATCTGTAATTGTCAATAAATGATGATGTTTGATTAGTTATCAAAATCGATATCTTGAACTAGCAAGTAAGCAAGTATATCAATTGCTTAATCCGCAGCAGCGAAGCGTAGCTATACCTGTATATGTAGACACAAGGATAAGTTGAGTGCTACACAGAGCGTTCATTTCTCACTTTATTGTTTGAGCTGATAATAAGTTGTTGAACACCCAGAACTCTATGCATGCAGCAAACGTTTAGTTAGTAAGTTTGTGAGGCCATGTTTAAAATAAAGTTGAAGGAGACTAATACAAATTGTGTATACAGTATTATATGTTTACTTACAAAAAAAGGCAATTCGCTATATAACATAACCTAATATTAGCCTGTTTTTACTCTTTCAAATCGTCTGCAAATAAGAACTTATTTATGGTTCCACATTAGCTGAGCGTTAGCGAAGCCTTTTACGCGAAGCTTTTCTGTCTGTCTATCTGTCTATCCGTTCACAAGATATTTGAAGAACGAACTGACGTATAGACTTGAAATTTTGCAATAAGCTTTATTTCTGTTTAGAAGAATCGAGTTACATGATGGTGCATATCACTAAATAAAATTAGGATGAGCATTATTAAACGTTTTTACATTGGTGTTATGCAAAAGATGGTTACTGTGGGTAAGTATAATGGCAAATATAAAATTGCAAAATAATTCATTTGTAAACTGACTGAGTACGGAAATATGACATTTAATATGTGACGTAGTAACACGTGACTCGTGGTTAACTTGTGTTTATTTAAACTGTGTACTTAATTGTGTTCTGGTTGTGTGTCAGAACCAGCATCGATAGTAAAATCGATTATATAAAAATCTCCTTTTTTATTCAATTATGGATTTATGTACAGCAAAAACAAATTTTATAACATTTCAAATACAGGAAACACATTCCTTTGAACAAAAACTGTAACAATAATGTTCTCCAATAGGAAGAATTGTGGCGTGTCACTTGACTTACCGGATAACGATGTCGGTGAATGATAATCGAGTAACTGGCGCGGAAATGAGTGGCTGTTACTCGAGTCTCTGAACCTCAGCACTTCCAATCAATCAGGACAACTAAGCCTGTAATGAACAAAGGGTCTTCGGGTTATATTGACCCGCGCGCGTCTGGGCCATACATAACGGCTAATTGGTACTGTGGCTTGCCCTTCAGTTCTTTCCTGATTTAGGGACTTTCTACACAAACAGATGTTTGGTTTTACACGTAATGCTTCAGAAATTAATATTATGTCAAAAAGTGAAATAAGAACTAAAAAATATTTTACACCACAATGAATTTTTATATTTTTGTTTAAAGAGAATTTCCATATTCATAAGAAACATTTAAATACATCATTAACACAAATTGCAATAGTGAATAGTCATTATATAAGTTTTAAAATATTAAATCATCCAGACCTATCTACAAAATATTTGTTCAAACCATTCTTATAAATTTAATAAAAATAAAACGAAATTTTTGAAAGTTTGTAAAGCAATTATGTCAGTGAACACTGCATACAAATACAGTGCAAACACACTGGAATTATGTAGTTATTAATAATTATGTAATACAGCAATACAAGCAAGTACTTTGGAGCTAATTCCAACTGCACAAGGATGATCTAATTAATTGTTACTTTATGTACTCCTATAATATCAGTTACGATTTCTATGAGACTGAAATTGAAATAAAAATAATGCGAATTGCCAAATATTGCTGAAAGGGAGATTCTGTATATTCTAGACAGAATTTGATGTAATTCCGATACGTTGCGCCCTTAAATAAGATGAACGGAAGTCTTAAAAGAGATCCTTGTGTCTAGCTTTTAGAAATCAAGAACAGTATTATATGTAAAAAACAGAAATATTTAAAAATGTTAGAGTCATTATGAATCTTATTTTGAAACTAGGTGATGGCTAGAGTAGGACTTTTAACACGAATATTGGCGTGAAGAGCTAAAAGGATATTGTACACTGTTGGGAAATTGACTGAAATAAACAAGAAACGTAAACCTAAAATCCAGAAATATTGTATCCACAACCTCTACCAAGACTCACATTTCACCTTCTTATATTACAGCGAAAAAGCGTTTTGAATTTACGGTTGACTTCTGAAGTTTCTGAAATATTATATAAATAGTTATCACAAAGTCAAAACTGGTAAACACATCCAGCTCAACGATAAGACTAGACGTTTTTTAAACTAACATTAAACAGCTTTCCTCGTCCGGGATTTGGAGTGTTGGGTTGTTTTATCATATTATAAAAATGTGTTAATTCATAAACGTTAATTTGTTATACGGAAAATAGTTCGTTAGAAGTGATAAACTAAATCAAATTCACATGACCACCAACCTCAGTTTGTGAAAAAATCAATCTTATGAGCAAACACTTTCTAAAAAGGCGCAAACAGCGTGACGATGCTTAACTTTCATGAGCGCAACTCCATTCCCGTGCAGGGAAGTCAACAAGTTTACTGCTCAACCGAGTCTTCGTTCGTTTTTACTGGATTTTGCAACATAAAGAGTTGTTTTATATTGCTGTCTAATTAAAGCATTATGGACAAATAGTGGCTTTTACCTTCGTGTTTTATATTTAGCACTTTACCTTTTGTTCTTTAAATCTACATATTATGAATTGCTGGAATTGAACTTCTTTCCAAGTAGATAAAATCAAATTTGTAATAAGAAAACAAGAAAAATCAAAGAAAAAATGCAACTCGTTATAAATATTAAAAATAAATTATTAAAAGTTGTAAGATTGTGCTAGATTAGCAAAATGAATAAAGGAAACAATATAATTGCTGTAACACCATTAAATTATCAGGTTTATTCTTTTGTGTTCGCTGGATATCTCGATTATCTGGATATCAGCTCTCTGTTGTCAAGATGAAGTGAGAAATCGGTCTTGTATGGGAGGTAATTAAATGTATGAATAACGAAATATATATTGTAATTTGAAGTAATATTGAATATTATGTATTGAATAATTGGTTGGAAAAACTAATATCCAAAATGTTAATATAATAAATTAAAGCATATTACAAAAAATAAGCTAAGGGCACAGTTGTTTGTATTGCTTACATAGTAAAATTGTACTTTTACAATATTTTATAAAAATCTCTTTATATCCAGGCAGTTTATGCAGGCATAGGCAGTTTATGGTGCTACATCGGTGTTTTTGGTAAACAAAACCAATTTTATAATTGATAGCAAAAAATACCTAATAATAAATTCTAAAACTAGTGCTTTATGAGTTTTGTCACTAATTTTACTTCATTGTTAACTCCTGTACCTTATTTTTAGAAAGTTTATTTATATCCTAAACGAGTTTTGTTCTTAGTTCTCTTTTTTATTAAAACTCAATTCTAGAATGTAGAACTCAATTGTAGAACTTAAAAGAGACATATTTTAACTCTTCATTTGGAATGATAAAACTAATGTGCATATTTTATTGGGAAGGATTTTTATAAATACAATTTTATGATTGAGGATCACATAGAACCTTTTGAAATCGTATAGTCTGTCTCTCTGTCCTTGTTTAGTAAACAAAAGATAGAAATATCTTGAAACTTGAGACTTAATATACATTTAGGTTTCCTTATTCCAAGTGTTGATTATGTGTTCAAAAGGTCAAAGGGCAGTAAAGTTTAAAGTAAACATTTTTTCATTGGTCTTAAGGGCAATCTTGGTGCAACGATAAACACGCAGAATAAAACAACTACAGAGTACATTGCAAAACTATACTCATGTGACATATTTAGTAAGTAACTAACTATTGGTTGGTTTCACATAAAAATTAATAATTGTAAGATAGGGCAATAGATTTTCGGTTTAAATATTGGGGAAAAATAATCTTTACGTTAAATTCACTTTTTTAAAGTTTTTATAATAACTTCCCTAAATGCATAAATAAAGAAGAACATGTTATCACTCTTTGTGGAAATTTAGATGTTTAAAGAAGAAAATTTCAACTGCTAGTAATCAGTCCCAAGTAGAAACGGTTGAAGATATAAACGTGTATGAGTTATTGCTTGAGAATAATGTTTTTTATTTTTTTGAGACTTTTTAATTTAATGGAATATGTATCATTGTTATCTTAATTTGGGCTTGGTTACAAAATGGATTAAATTTCATACTCAAAATGTCTGAAATTTCACACGAATTCGTTAAAATATTTTTCCAACTTTTTCTGTGTACAAGGAAGTTACTGGGCAGATGCCTGAAAGAGCTATGAGTTTAACTAAAATGATATTTTAAAAATGCAATTTAAATTGAACCACCTTAACTAAACCTGCATGTCATTACGTACTGTAATGTTCATCAATGCACTGTTGCATGATGAACATTACATTACCTTCATCAATATTCTGTTTATTATATTTTAAAGTTATTAAAATGATACCATTTTTAGTTACTTATATACATAGTAAATTAGGTCATAATTTTATTTAAATATGAAATTATATGGTATAAAGTATGTGTATTTTAATTTGATGTTGCTAGACAAAATTATTACTATTAATTATTATTAAAATTAATTACTCAAGGGTTGGCTAAATTGATATCCTGTTTGTCTCTCTGCCAGAATGTTATAATTCATTTAGTGGGGGAGATTAGCTTGACTGTTTAATATGCTCGATCACGTAAAACCACAAATAGTTTAAAAGCGAATGACCATAATGCGTGCTTATCCAGCTTTAGAGTGATCCTGATCTCATTACCAAAGTTAACAGTGTAGCTCTCGAATTCAGTCACCAGTTAAAGATGTATTTACCAGATATTGTCTATTAAAATGAAAATGTCTCTTGATCTTTTAGGGACATTGTCCGATTAAGACTTAAAATGTCTTTCATGGAACTCTCTTTTATTAACGCATTATAATAATTGTAAGCTATATTTTCAGTATATACGGGGGTAAAGTGGAAGTTCCTTGATAAAATACTACAACAATCCATTAAACCCAAATCCAGTTATAGGACCACTTTAAATTATGAATTGGTTTTGTCGTAATTAAGCTTAATAAATCCTTTATTGTTCTTAATAAAACGTAAATGGCTCCAAATCGTCTATTCTATATGTGTGTGGTTCAAAACTACCCGGAAAGTTGTCAACACAATCGAATAATCAATGCAGGGATTCTAGCCACTGTTACATCACAGCCGGCTCACAGCCACCCGGGAAGTTGTCAACAATATCGAATACTCAGCGCAGGGATTTTAGCCACTGTTACATCACAGCCGTCTCACAGCCACCCGGGAAGTTATGAACAATATTGAATACTCAGCGCAGGGATTTTAGCCACTGTTACATCACAGCCGGCTCACAGCTACCCGGGAAGTTGTCAACAGTATCAAATACTAAGCGCAGGGATTTTAGCCACTGTTACATCACAGCCGGCTCACAGCCACCCGTAAAGTTGTCAACAATATCGAATACTCAGCGCAGTGATTCTAGCCGATGTTAAATTGCAAAAGGCTCACAGACACCCGGGAAGTTGTCAACTATATCGAATACTCAGCGCAGGGATTTTAGCCACTGTTACATTACAGCCGGCTCACAGCCACCCGGGAAGTTGACAACAATACCGAATACTCAGCGCTGGGATTCTAGCCACTGTTACATCACAGCCGGCACACAGCCACCTGGGAAGTTGTCAACTATATCGAATACTCAGCGCAGGGCTTTTAGCTACTGTTAAATTACAGCCGGCTCACAGCCACCCGGGAAGTTGACAACAATACCGAATACTCAGCGCTGGGATTCTAGCCACTGTTACATCACAGCCGGCTCACAGCCACCCGGGAAGTTGACAACAATACCGAATACTCAGCGCAGGGATTTTAGCCACTGTTACATTACAGCCGGCTCACAGCCACCCGGGAAGTTGACAACAATACCGAATACTCAGCGCTGGGATTTTAGCCACTGTTACATCACAGCCGGCTCACAGCCACCCGGGAAGTTGTGAACAATATTGAATACTCAGCGCAGGGATTTTAGCCACTGTTACATCACAGCCGGCTCACAGCCACCCGGGAAGTTGTGAACAATATTGAATACTCAGCGCAGGGATTTTAGCCACTGTTACATCACAGCCGGCTCACTGCCACCCGGGAAGTTGTCAACAATATTGAATACTCAGCGCAGGGATTTTAGCCACTGTTACATCACAGCCGGCTCACAGCTACCCGGGAAGTTGTCAACAGTATCGAATACTCAGCGCAGGGATTTTAGCCACTGTTACATCACAGCCGGCTCACAGCCACCCGGGAAGTTGTGAACAATATTGAATACTCAGCGCAGGGATTTTAGCCACTGTTACATCACAGCCGGCTCACAGCCACCCGGGAAGTTGTGAACAATATTGAATACTCAGCGCAGGGATTTTAGCCACTGTTACATCACAGCCGGCTCACAGCCACCCGTAAAGTTGTCAACAATATCGAATACTCAGCGCAGTGATTCTAGCCGATGTTAAATTGCAAAAGGCTCACAGACACCCGGGAAGTTGTCAACTATATCGAATACTCAGCGCAGGGATTTTAGCCACTGTTACATTACAGCCGGCTCACAGCCACCCGGGAAGTTGACAACAATATTGAATACTCAGCGCAGGGATTTTAGCCACTGTTACATCACAGCCGGCTCACTGCCACCCGGGAAGTTGTCAACAATATTGAATACTCAGCGCAGGGATTTTAGCCACTGTTACATCACAGCCGGCTCACAGCTACCCGGGAAGTTGTCAACAGTATCGAATACTCAGCGCAGGGATTTTAGCCACTGTTACATCACAGCCGGCACACAGCCACCCGTGAAGTTGTCAACAACATCGAATACTCAGCGCAGGGATTCTAGCCGATGTTAAATTGCAGAAGGCTCACAGACACCCGGGAAGTTGTCAACAATATCGAATACTCAGCGCAAGGATTCTAGCCGATGTTAAATTGCAGAAGGCTCACAGACACCCGGGAAGTTGTCAACACAATCGAATAATCAATGCAGGGATTCTAGCCACTGTTACATCACAGCCGGCTCAAAGCCACCCGGGAAGTTGTCAACAATATCGAATACTCAGCGCAGGGATTCTAGCCGATGTTAAATTGCAGAAGGCTCACAGACACCCGGGAAGTTGTCAACACAATCGAATAATCAATGCAGGGATTCTAGCCACTGTTACATACATCACAGCCGGCTCAAAGCCACCCGGGAAGTTGTCAACAATATCGAATACTCAGCGCAGGGATTCTAGCCGATGTTAAATTGCAGAAGGCTCACAGACACCCGGGAAGTTGTCAACAATATCGAATACTCAGCGCAGGGATTCTAGCCGATGTTAAATTGCAGAAGGCTCACAGACACCCGGGAAGTTGTCAACAATATTGAATACTCAGCGCCGGGATTTTAGCCACTGTTACATCACAGCCGGCTCACAGCCACCCGGGACGTTGTCAACAATATTGAATACTCAGCGCAGGGATTCTAGCCGATGTTAAATTGCAGAAGGCTCACAGCCACCCGGGAAGTTGTCAACTATATCGAGTACTCAGCGCAGGGATTCTAGCCGATGTTAAATTACAGAAGGCTTACAAAGCCGCCAGGAAAGATGTTGAGAATATCGACTACTCAGTGCTAGAATTCTAGCCGCTCTGATACATTATAGCTAGCTTTTCAGTGCCGCTCTGGAAGAGTTGATTAATATCGAAACTTAGTGCAGAAGCTGTGGCTATAATTTTGCATTCCGTTTCCATAGAAATACGATTATATAAATATAATAAAAATACTAATTATAAAAGTAATGTTGCGTCTAGGAGAAATCCCTGAGTTTTTGTTTCCAAACTTATAGTTTTTTAATACACTTTATCTTACAACCTAAAACACGCAATGCCGTTCAGAATTGGAAATAAATTATAGAGCTTTGGTTTATTAGTCCATTCCTCAATCCACCTTGGAAGGCAAATAAAATCAAATAAAAAAAAATATTAATATAATAATATAAGTTCTTTTCATCCCGAATATAACAAAATGTATAGCAATTGTCAGAGTACTATTTGAAATTTATAATTTTAAAACATCCACACCACATCGGAATCCAGTCAAACATGCAGTACTCTCACTCACACAACATTCATTTTTACCAATTTTCCCTCTTCAAGTTTCGGTAGCCAATATATCGTAGTGACAGTAACGTTAATTAAGATAACGTCATTGGATTTTTTTTTTCTCGAAAATAAATAACTATTTAGAACTTACAAATAACTACAAAATATCACATAGAATTTAGTTAGATTGAACAATAATTTTATTAGCTGAATCCTACATTACGTTTTCACCAAGGTATTCATGGTGGGAGTCATGCTCTATGATCTTAAAAGCACGTATAAGATATGCGTGCTCAGTGAATAAATAATGTGGTTGCATTTTACAATATTAATTTCATGTAATTCGTTATATCTTTTTGGTGCTTGATAAACCTCTTATAGCACATTCCTGAAAGGACTTCTGCGCTTTATGCAGAGTGAAAGTCTATTCAAGATGGGTAGCGTTGGGGGTAGGGGCCGCCTCCTGTCAAGATCCCATGAGGAAGGATAGCGGCCACTGTATCTCAGTCGTGTCACCTTGAAAGAAGGTAAGGCCAGCACTGTTGCAGCCTCCTAAGTCAAAGTGCGCAAGGACAACAATCCCTCATGACCAGGCTGGCAACAGCCTTTAACACTAAGGAATCTCCACCCACTCCAACAGTTATCCACCTCAGTAGACTAGACCTGCCAATCCACCTTCCACCCCAATATCTCGATATTTGCGGTCAGTGGTGTGATACTCTTTGCCATTTATAGGGTTTATAGGGCCCAAATATATGTAATACACCGGTTTTGGCTGTGCCTATTTTAAGTTTTTTGGAAGGTATAGACTATCCGGAACGTTTCTTATGGAGGGACCAGAATATTAAAAAGTGATATTTAGAATGATATTTTGAATCTTAGAAAATCAAACAGCTTTATTATCAAATCATTGTGTACTACAGTATTGTAGGTAACGGTTGTACTAAATACCTTTAAAATTACATTAATAAAGCTACTATACAAGTAGTTGTTTTGAATACAACTAAAAAGAACACAACAATATTTTTAACTATAAACTTTATTGCACATATAACGATCTGCAACTTAATTCACCAGTGTATTAATATACGAGTAAGATAGCAGCAACAGTGATAAGTGATAAGTTTGTGTTTACGAGTGTGCACAACTGCAGATAGGCAGTGTTTTAATGATAAAGTTAGGATTATAGTAAAATAAAAGATATAACGTCAGAGAATATTGGTAGTAACTGCGATCTCATATGAGCTCATATACTTAAACTGCTAAGTGTTAGGTTCTCATAAAGTCAGGTTATGGAAGCCATATTATAGGGAGTGATTTGCAAAACGTGGCTGGTATGAACTGACGAATAAAAGTTTTTTGATGCGGTCATGGCTAGAATTTATTGTGTGTATATGGGTTTATTTTGATAAACAATAACAGCTAGCTGTTACACGCGGCTTCTCAAGCAATGTCCTAAATCGAGGTCCTTTTAGTTAGTAAAAGTATGCATAATGTAATATGATGAAAATACAATTACATAGGTATCAGAAACATACATACTTTGGTCAAAAACCGTGTACTTAGATCTCTTGTCGTACACTTTTCGTCTAAGATATTTCCAGTGCCATTCTTGAGTTGAGTCTATATGTGTATATATATATATATATATATATATATATATATATATATATATATATATATACATATACAGTATAGAACTGAAAAGCCTATTACGGTCTAGGGTGAAATTTTACCTACTTACGGTTAAAATAAGCTATTTTTTCTACGATTATGCAATATTTCAAAATAATCTTTTATAAGGTTTTGTGTTATAATGGTCTTCTGGATTTCGGACAGTACTCTAGAAAAGAATGGTTCGTGAATATATGTAAGTGATCATTTTCTGTTTTTCCTTCAGCCACTGTAAAAATTCCATATCACGATGTCAAGGAAACCGCCAGTTCATTGTTCATTAAGGTTGGTTTAATACAAATTTTTAATTAGTATTTACAGTGCATGAGATGTTTTTAATTCGTCACTAGCGCAATCTAGAGTAAAATGTATTAAAACTTAGTCTTTGCCATTTGTATCACTACTGATTAACACTGTTCTAAAATTTAAATATAAACAAATGTTTTAGTCTCTTTGACAAACTTCCAACTGAAAGTGTCAACAGCTGTTTAATATCCGTAACATTTTTTTAATAATTATAAATATTTCGATTTTTTTACATTACATAATATTCAGGAAACTTTTTTGGAATCTTTATCTTCACTTTATAAACCTTTTTCAGATATAAACAAATATTTTATAAAAAGAATTAGCCGAATTGGACCAGAAGTTCTCGAGATTAGCGCTCAAGAACACATTTGGCGATAATTTTACCTTATAAGATACTAGGCAGTTACCCGCTGCTTCGCATGCAATTTTGAAAGTGTTGCACCTGTATGAGCACTTCTGGTATGAGTGAATTATATTTTCGACCCCAATGTTGAGTTTGCCTTCTTCCCACGATCAATGAATAATGTTAATTTTACAAGTCCATTGTAATTGAATTGTTCTTGTTATAATTTGATCCGTAATTGACTTACTTTACTTTCCTACCAAGAAAATATATCGGATCAGAGAAGCCCAAATGAACTAAGATGAGTTTTATGTCGGTCTTAGTAAATAGTAATTAATTTATAACTGAAAGAAGTAAGAAATGACACAGTCCATGTAAGAAAATTATGGATAAAAAGCTGTGTGTATAAAATACTAAAATGTAAACCTTTAAATATAATTCTTATGTACGGTACTAACAATAATAAACGATGCTATGGTTCGGACTAATTTAAATATTTAGAACCTATATATACTAAAAATACTTCTATTAAATATAGTTTTGGATATCAGAGTGTAACATAGGGTCGCTTGAAGGGTAGATGTATTTTCAATCCGTACATCAGGCTAGCGAGAAGCTAGAAGAGCCAGAAACAATCTCCTACGCCACTTTGAAGCTTGTTAGTTAACATTGCGGTGAAGGAGATTTACTCCAATCCAGAAATCCGAGACATCAATCCAGATAAGTAGGTTATTCCTATACCACTTTAGGCTAGTTCAATATACCTCGTGTACTCCAAACTTCTGATAGTGTTTAGAAAACTAGTTTGTGTGAGACTTTGTTAGTGAGTTAGCTAAAGTGACCTAAACGTTTTTCAGATGAAAGAATAGAACTATAAAAAAGAAGCAAACCCGCTATTTAAATCACACAAGGGAATGTATATAAAATATGTTACACATATTTAAGTATCAAGATGTGCCAACGGTGGAAGTCTAACTAATAAAAATAAATATTTTGAAACAGTCAAAATTATCATAATTCAAAGTATGAATATAAAAATATGTACATTATGTTTGATCTAACTAAAATGTTACATACACACCATGTAGCCTCCTATCTGTATGTAGCTGTTTTTCAATGAGGAATAAAAAGAAAGTGTTTTCTTATATTTTTATTCAGCATTATTGCTGCAGATTATAACACGGTAGCTATGGTAGGATAGGTTGATTCAATTGAATTTTGATTTTAGCACCAGTTCACCTTCCTTGTTATTGCAGCTTCTGGTATGTGATGCTGTTTCAGACTTGACTCCTGAAATCTGGTCATGTTCGTCTGGAATAATTCGACGACAAAAAAGCTAAAAACGTAACATTTACATCGTTTTGACAACAGAGACACCTATAAATAGGTGAAGTGGTAGTCTCATTGTCTCATCAGGTACACAATTGATTGCACTACGATGTAATAGACGCGATCTACAAGAACAGTGAAGCAATCGAGTTTTCTACAAATAACGTAGCTATTGTAGGAAGGGTTGATTCAATTGCATTTTGAGCTTAGCTCCAGTTGACCTTCCTTTTTATTGCAGCGTCTGGTACCTGACGCTGTCTCAGACTTGAGTCAACCACTTCATCTGTAACTGAACTCCTTCTTAGTCAGAAAATTAATTATATATTTGAATAGTTCTTTTATAAACTGATCATCCCCTCCATCCTCCATCGGGAATAGTGAATTTATACCATGTTGTATTTTTATTAGGCGTATGCAGAGATTGTCAATGTTATCACCTACGAAAATTAAAAATATACTCGTATAAATAAATACAAATGCCTTATTATTTAGACGTCTCCGTATAGTACACTGATTTACAGAACACCTCAAGCCAGTCTTAATTCTAGGAACTTAATCTATGTATGACTTATTGTATTCGATTTTAAAATATCCAAATGTAATTGGTGAAAATAAATAAAAACTAAAGTCACTTACAACTAGATATCAGAACAAATCTATCAGCTTTAGATTTAAAAGTACTGTAGACAAGGATTTTGATATCCTTAAACCAGCGGTTAGGATCTCGTTGTACATTTAAGGACCAAAGTAGGAAAAGCTTCTCCTATCGACTTCCAGCCTCATTCTGAGGAAGTGAAGCTGGCTGTCCTTTCGGCTCCTACATTGCGAGAACTAGTGTCTTTGCACAAGTTTGTAACCAAGATAAAGAGATTCTCCGAGTGTTAAGGCCTTATGGGGGTTATGAATTAACCCAAATCATCATACTAGTACGTATAGGTCACCTCAGTATAGCGTGTCACTGACTTTATTCTTGAAGACAGCAATAACCTTACAGGCAGATTTTAGTTAATATTTATTATATTTTACAAGATTCTAAAAAACCAGCAATATATTTATTTTATATTATTATTACTATGACAACATTCTTTCCAAATTTTACAATTTATTTCCCATTCTTGCACTCTTTATAGTTCTTTCACTTACACAATACAATGTTTATGTTCTACCCAGTTCTCTTTTTAGGTGATCTTATTACTATGACACAATATTTTAACAAGTCTTATCATTTATTGTAAACGTCTTTGATAGTTATTATATTATACTTGTTCAAATCCACCTTATAGTCAGTAACGTGTTCAGCAGAGTTCTGAGGCTCCGAACTAAAATTTTAACAGTACAGTTAGTGAACGATTTAAATATTTGGTGAACATATTTTGAATCATATGAAAAATGGTAAGTGTTAAAAGTACAATTTTATTTCATATTAATACACTTACATCTATCTGTAAGCTTTGTTAATGTAGATATGCTCTATTATAAAACTGTTGTAAGAATGCATCTCGCCCAATACTGTATAACCTTTTGTTTAATTTAATATTCATATATTCTTAAAGTTGAGTACAATAAAGTCTCTTCTGACCTTCTCATTCAGATCCCTAGAACTAGAAAGGAGTTTGGAATCTAGTTATTTACATATTGACGTTGTAAGAGGGTTTGAGACTAGCCGAGATTGTTAAGATTGTTGAGATCTTTAATCATTCCGGGGCATTTGACAAAATTTACTCTTATATAATATACATCAGTGTCTAAAGAAATCTCACAAAATTTAAAAAAGCTAAGAAAACAATTAAAAATTAAAGAAACACAAATTTAATATAATAAAACTGGAAATTTCGTAGTTTAGTAAATAATGGACGTATTTACCATGTACATTTTTAGTTTATAGTGTTTATATTGAGTGGTTATGTTCTTTAGGAGGTTTCAAAGATCAGTTCGGGGGATTGGTAAAAATGTAATTATTCTCTGTCTGTCTGCCCGCAACATCTCTCAATAGTGAAGTGATCTATAGACTTGAAATTGTTGATTTCTATATGAAACACGGAGTTCGATAATGGTACATGTCACTCCATGGGATTTGTCTGAGCGTTATCGCATATATTTACATTGGTCTTATGGGTAACCATGATAAAATTGAGAAAATAGTAGAATAAATAAATTTGTAAACAAACGTAGTACAGATCTAAGAGATTGAAACATATGAGATATTAACACATGTAGCCTACTGTCCCAACACATACATAATTTTATAGTGAATAGAAAATTGTATTATTTATACACTGACATGAAACTCTATTAATGAACGATAACCTGATTCTATCATGTGGCAAAATATGTCAAAATATTTCATATGTGGATTTTAAATTTTGCATGAAACATCACTTCTATAAGAATAAGATCTGTGATATTTGGTCAACTTCTTTTTTGTACGACTGTCTGAATGTCTATCTGTCCGCAGGACATCTTTAGAGTGAAATGAACTACAGATTTGGAATTTTGCATACAACTTCATCAAATCCACACGTTGTGTGGTGTATTTCAACTTTGTACTAATCGATCATAACCTGTAAATGCCTTCTGAGATTTAGGTAGATCTGTTTACTAGAGCAGTGTAGAGCAATCTCTTAAAAAGATAAATATCAGGAATTATCTTATCACAACCCCCCTCCCAACAATGCTTAGTCAAGGTTAAGCGGTCAATGGGTGAAGTGAATAAAGCTGAGCAAATGCTCTTTCCTCCAAAAAATGAGTACGTACTCTAGTTTCATGTGAATAAAAAGAACTTGCTCAGTGGAGGCTCGGAGCACTCTCTCATGTTGACGACTAGACAATTGACTTGGAGTATCTACTCACCTTTTTAGGTGAATAAAACTAGGCACTTGCTCCAAAATGTGAGCAGGTACTCCAGAAATTACCGATCTACTCTTTAGTTTTACATAATTATGTAGGCACGGCCACAAGCCTTGTTGTAACACACCTAACCTTGGCTTGTGGGCGTGTTGGATACGCGGTTGTACACACTACCTACATAAGACCCTTGAGCGACTGTCCCAGACACTGGCTTTACGGGTGTAAGACTGGCTCTATTGAAAGTCGTACGCACGTAAACACGGTCATTATGACCCCAGAGTTTAGATATTTTTTGTATTATTTTTGTTTTTTGTGTGTTTTTTTTAAGAGTTGGAGGTAGATAGGTATTTTTATCCTAGGATCAGGATGAGAATTTATTTTACATTATTATACATTTACTACAGAGTAGTGAACTCCAATCCATCACAGTAAGTTGTTGAATAAGAAGTTCCAATCATAGCTTGTAGTTCCTCTGTTGAAATTCCGTTTTGCTCAGATGGTGCTGTTGATTGTGGCTGATCGATTTCCTTAGATTCTTCTCGTTTCAATTGTATATCAACCAATTTTTCAGCTTTTTTTAAGTACTCAAGCTGCTTAAGTAACACCAAACGTTGTAGCTCAGGCAAGGTCAAATCTTTAGTTTCCTCAGTTTCAATTAATTTAAGTTTTTTCTTTGCTTGTTTAACGTTTGGTCCTGTTACTATAAGTTGTTCAGCAGTTGAATCTTGCGTTTTCCTTGTCGATTCTCAGTTGTTTTGTCCGAGCTAGTTTCAAAGTTGGTGGAATCCACCGAAGTCAAAAGTCAAAAGAAACACTGTTTTCATTCTGAGTCTCTTCAGTCCCCGCAGTAACAGTACCTGAAAACGTAACGTTCTTTATTACAAGCGTAGTTCTGAAAAAAATTAACACAAAGTATACCAGTACAACATGAAGAAAAAATGAGAGTTTATTTATCATGCCAACAAGATCAAATAACTTTTATAAAAAGCAAAATTATTTTTTTAGAAGTTTTAACTGAACTTACCTTTTAAACGCACAATAGCCGGGTTGTCGGTGTCACCTTCAATAAAATTAAGTAACTCCTCTTCCCATGGTTTCAAGATAACCTTCTTGTTGCCAGTCTTGTTAGTATCGGCCTTTGACTTCACTCTACTCTTCATATTATTGAATTTTTTCCAAATTTGGCTTGAGTCGAGATGCAATCCCAATTCATTATCGATTCGATTTTGAATCTCTTCAATGGCTATGTTTCTTTTGTTTTTGATATTTGGTATATTACTCTTTTCCAAAATAACTGGATATTCCTTCATAATCGAAATTAAAAGAAGCCTGGTTTTCAAGTTGTGGGTTATTCCCTTTATCACAAGCCATCACTTGTTTTGTTGTAACTCGTGAGACAACTAAAACAACAATGCGAATGTGGACGCTGAATATTAGTGTTATCTGCTAGTGTGATATCTGGACAAGTTGCAACACGTCTGTCTAGCACAAGATAGGGAAGGGAACTGTGAGCACTTGCTCCATTTGCCTGAGCAAGTCCTCTGGCCCAATATTGACTTTTTATTCACATTGAATCAGAGCACTTACTCGTGTTAGAAGGAGTTACTCCTCACTACCTGAGCATCTGCTACGGAGCATGTACTCCAACATTATTCACTTCACCAACTGCACACTGTTACAACAATGGGTGAAGTGAATAAAGCTGAGCAAACGCTCTTTCCTCCAAAAAATGAGTACGTACTCCAGTTTCATGTGAATACAAAGAACTTGCTCAGTGGAGGCTCGGAGCACTCTCTCATGTTGACGACTAGACAATTGACTTGGAGTATCTACTCACCTTTTTAGGTGAATAAAACTAGGCACTTGCTCCAAAATGTGAGCAGGTACTCCAGAAATTACCGATCTGCTCATTAGTAGATACAACTTGCTCAAGTAAAGACGTTCAATCTTGTGATGGCAGAGTTTTTAAATTTTCGTGCTGTAAAACTTTACAGAGTGCGTCGCGAATCTCTAGAGCAAAACTACCGAGCTCTTTATCGTTTTAATAAAATGAATGTTGAGTGGATTAGTGATCATTTTCCTGGGGAAAACTTTGAAAGGCGTGGTGGTGCGTTGCCCAATTTGGACAGAATGCGTACTTTTCTTCGATATGTTGGTGATCCTGGGTTTCAGAGTGGTGTTGCCGAAGATATTGGTATCGACAGAACTACAGTCACAAAAACCATTTCAGATGTATTAATGAAGCAGCTATATTAATGAAGAAAAACGTATGGATAAAATTTCCTTCTACAAGAGAAGAAATGGAACAACAAAAAGCCAATTGGCAAGAAAAATACAGATTTCCTTCAGCCATTGGAGCTGTTAACTGCACTCAAATACCTATACGCAAGCCTTCTGACCATGGCGATGAATATATAAATAGAAAGAGGTTTCCAAGTATAAATGTGCAGGAAACTTGTAATTTTGCTGAAGAGTTCACAAGCGTAGATGCTTCTTGGCCAGGTTCAGTGCATGATGCACGAATTTGGAGAAATTCAGATATTTACAGAATTATGGAATTCAATCAAGCTAATACACTCCTAATTGGAGATTCGGGTTACGGGATAGCTCCCTGGCTTATGACCCTATGAAAACCTAATAACTGCTAGAGAAAGAGCATACAACCTGTGTTTGGCCCAAGAAAGAGTAATAATTTAACGTTGTTTTGGTCAGTTGAAACAACGTTTCCCAATTATGCAAAACAAAATTAGGATTAAAACTAAAAATGTTTCCATCGATGGTTGTTTGTTGCTTTATTCTTCTTAATGTAGCAAAAAGACTAAGTGAAGAAGACTTTGACTTTAACATTGAGGAAAGGCAAAACAATGAAGTTGGCAATGTAGAGAATCGTAACGAAAGAGACATCCGCAACAGAGAAGAACCGAAATTTCTCGGCTGATACATGAAAAACAATACCAAAAATATCTAAACTCTGGGGTCGTAATGACCGTGTTTACGTGCGTAGACTACGACTTTCAATAGAGCCAGTCGTACAGCCGCAAAGCCAGTGTCTGGGACAGTCGCTCAAGGGTCTTATGTAGGCAGTGTGTATGTATACAACACGGCCGATTCGATTTTGAATCTCTTCAATGGCTCTGTTTTTGTTTTGTTTTTGATACTTGGTATATTACTCTTTTCCAAAATAACTGGATATTCCTTTATAATCGAAATAAAAGAAGCCTGGTTTTCAAGTTGTGGGTTATTCCCAAATGTCTGGAAGGTGAATCGCTGATGTAACAGTGTACTTCCGTGTCGCTACTTTTCCTCTGTTGCAGAAATGTTTGTTAATGATGAGTGATCTGAACTCGGGAAAGTACCAATCAGAAACACCCCTTACGTGCCAACCCTCGTTTCTAGCGGAAAAGCAAAAACGTTTCTCGAGGTAATATCTAAATTCAAGCTCAGATCACTTAATTTCCCCAATAGTGACGTTGTCGGTATAATGCCAAAGTACCTGATAATACTTTTTTATATATTTTAAGATGAAATATCTTAAAATCACCGACAATTATGAATTCTTTACGTAGCTCTCAGTATAATTCATTTATTGTTTTTTGCTGTATTCACTATAAACCTTTGCAAGCAATCACTGTATATGAAATGGTACTATGTCGTTCTATTTTTTTATTGATTCTGGAAATTATAGACGTCATTACTTTTTACTTTTCGCTATAGATTTACATTAGTACACTAATTAATAAAGTTTGTACAAGTCGCATGATTCTATAGATAATCAAGACAACCACAAAATACAACCCGTACACAATATTTATGGCAGCAACTCGAGCCTACGCACAGGCTTTCTGCCCATGTGTGCTTATTTCCTAGCTCACAAATATTTTTAATATTAACACTTTGTAAATTAATTACATTTTTTAATTATTCAACTGCAAAATATAGATAATGTAAAATTAGTTGTATACATTAATTCCATAATTTGTATGTTATTGACTAAACGTATGAGATTACTGATCAGTTTATATTGATGTAGCATTATTTTTTAAGGAGTTAGAATTTTTGTTTTTCACTGTATGCATGTAAAACATTTGCATTATAATTCAATAAAAAAAGGAAGTAGTTGTTAGGGTATGAGACTATCAAATTTCCCGTTGTTCTGGATAGATCTACAAGTATAGAAGTATGGCAGCTTACATCAGTATATTGAGTTGTGTAAACAATATAAGTGGGTTTGTGTGATATTTGGAGGTCGGGAGCTCAGTAATGCTCCCACCCTCACCGAAGGGGTGGTCGGTGGGGAGGGGGCAAGAAGCTGAGGAGGGGATACAGCTCAGTACTCTCTGGGAAAGGGCGGGAAACACATGGCGTCCAGACCTTCGCTATAGGGAATCGACACAAGGTAAACTACCATATTGTTCTGTAATTTGTATTCCATATAATATTTATATTTTGGTGTAATTGAGTATTTTATGTTTGTTTAAAATATTTATGCCAGGATATTTATCATATATGTGGTTTTGTGTGTTAAGAGGTTAGAAGCAGAATATGTGTTTAATTATTTATGTATACATGCAAACATTCAATTAAAAATTAAATATTTACTGAACTTTGAATTAACATGAACTCTAAATATGTAAAAATTAAATTTTACTTAAATAGAGTATTGAATAAAGTCTCAGTGAAAATATTTTTAACTTCTAGTCTTTAAGTTCCTTGTCGCAATCAATAAAATATGCTATGTAATAAGAAGATTGATATTGTTGTTCATTTAAAAAAATATTATTAAATCTACAGTAAGTGTACAGTTATATTGCTCTAATTACAGTTATAAAGGATTTATGATTCAGTTGTTTAACATCAAAATCGATTCAATCATGTAATAATGTTTTCAAACTAGTAAAAATATTACATAATACAAAAAACAACATTTTTAAGTAATTCTTAAACAACTAAAATAAATTATATTTTTTGTAACAACACAGCAGTTATATATACGTATTTTTGAGTGACTATTTGCAGTTCCTGCCATAAAATTTATAACCATAGTCTTGAGTATCTAATATAACGTGAATATATTGCAAAATTACCACATATTACGTGTTAAGAACATGTGAGTTATTATAAAATTGTACTATCATATTATTTTATTCTTAATGTTAAATACATGATTTAGTCACATTATCAATGAGCTAAATTTATTTAGAAAACTTGTCTTTTAAAGCCTGGCCCTTTATTTCTGTGTGTCTTAAGAAGATATTTTAGGCTTCGCTACATCTTTACATCTGTTGCGATGCCTAAATAGCATATGATTTCACTTCACAATGTATTTAGTAGCCTAATTTTTCAGCTAGATATTAATTTGATGATTTTGTTTATTGTATAAGTACCGTCTTTTAATTGACAAAACTGATATTACAGATTTATAATTTCACTTGCAATTATTTCAAGGAAAGTTTACAATAGTTACCTGTTTATGTACAAAAGCCTCATCTTATTTTATTGCTTATAAAGTCCATTACGTAACGCTTTTATATTTTGCATGTTTAATGAAACGTTTTGTTGTGTTCTGTTATGGCCTGCCAGTAATAGTTGCCATTTTGGATTTAGATTGATATTTATTTTCAGAATATATACATTCTTAAGGTATTATCAAATACATAAGATTGCAGGTCATGTTTTTAAACCAAAAGAAATACCTTGATGACAAAAGGAATTGCCATTAAGACTACTTGTTTGGTTGATGGTTGACTAGTTCTAGTGATGGAATACTGAAATTATATAAAGGCGTGGCATGGTTTACAAATTTTTTTCTATTAGCTTTGTTTCGTAAAACAATATTGAAATTGTTTTATATATCATTAAATTATATACGGTGACCTAGTAAACACCGAATTTGAATAGGTTCTAATCTAATTGCTTTTAATTAGTAATTCCACATTTTCAATAGATGTCATCAGTAATAGATATCGTTTGCAGTCATGGATCACTACACGACAGATCGGCGCGTGGGTAGTTATAATACGTTATAAATACGGAGATTGTTTTGACGAAACAGTGCTAAAGACGCGCGATGTTCGGTCGAGACAGTGCAAAAATAAGTTATTTGTCAATAGATTGATTACAAAATTCGAAGAAACTAGTTCAGTGTTGACAAAACGATCATAGTGTAATAGATCAGTTCGGTCGCTTGAAAATATTAGAAAATGTAGTAAAAAATCTTCTCTTGTTTTCTTACATAGTTCAACTCACACACGAGATCAAGCCATAAGATCCTATAAATCGCTCGATTCTGTAATTTTGAAGATTGAAAATCAACATGGAAATGAAGGGAGTTTTCAAAAATATTGCTCTTTAGTAATGAAGTCTAATTTCCATCGCAGTGCTTGCATAAATAAGCAAACCTGTTGGATTTCGGGAATCCTGTAAAATCAAATATTTCTGCCATTAATTACATTTTGGTATCGATTTCGGACTAATCAAGTCATTAAACTATATTGATTTGAAAACACAGTTCAAGGCACCTTCAATGTAAATGTTCAGCTTTACTGACAAATTATAAGAGAGTTTCTTCAGCCCAAGCTCGAGTGGGAACATCTGGTTTCAGAAGGTGCTGCGACCTACAATCCTGTTGAATATGATTGATTTGCTGCATGAAGGGTTCTAATAAAAAAATGAAGATCAGAACTGGCCTGCAAGATCATGCGATATGACACCTTCTGACTAATTCCTTTGGTGATATTTGATGTCACTGGTGTACCAATAGTCTCGTTTGCAATCTTCTCGGCTGAGTTGCCGAGCTTTGAGCAGTTCTGTACTTATATTAGTTAAATCGAACAGTTAAAGGTTACGGTTAATCAAAAATACATGCTCAGTTTAATATGTGTTAAATATTAAACTTTTTATTTATTGATTTACAAAATTACATGCTGGAGATAGTGACTAAGCTCCATAATGTGACCAATGCCGAATTTTGTGGACCACATGAGCAAGAATAAAAGTGAAGGTGGTAAATTAATAACAACTTTTTCATACTATTTTTAAATTTACATAGCACAATTATGACTATCCTAGCCCTCAAGGAGGAATTCATCGTGGATTTTGTGAATAAGTGGGAAGGTAATAGAAACCTATGTCAAAGTGGTTGGAGCTTGCCAGAAGATTACATGTGGGTCTTTATGATACATAATATTCCATAAGTAAACGAAAATACTGTACCTTAAAATTCATATTTCTTTTGTAATTTTACTTGTAAACTTATCGTTTGTTAACATTTTAATCCAACATTGCTGTTGGGGAACCTTTTTTTTTACTCATTATTACTTTCAAACGTCAAAAATATAACAGTTGCAATGTTTTATTTCTTTGTTGTGTGATATTTGTTAAAAAAACAAAAATAAATTACAAAATATTTAAAACCTGAATAAATGTTCTGCAAAAACATGACAGCCTCTAAGTTTCTTTCACTTTTCCGAACTGGGATCAAATGGGCCTATTTTTACGAGAATTTACGCATATATTAGTGAACATAAATTAAAAAAAAACTGTTTCTATTATCAATTGATGTAGAGCAATTCATCACAAATATAAAGTTAAACTACTATTTTATACCCAATTTTCAACCACCGAGAATATTATTTATCTATGGTTCGTGTATTGGGAATGTCTGGCTTTTGGGTAAATGGAGAGTCTTTAACTTCCCCATACTATTTATTTAACGTAGGACAAAAAAGAAACGTATATTTTAGTCCTACTTTTGACTCTATACCTTTTTCAGAATTGCACTCTTTCCCTTTTATATTGCTGGTAAACTTCTCTTGAAATAAAGATTTAGCTCTTGGGAACAAAGATAATTGTTTAACTCAACAGAAATACTCAGACGACGTTGGCTTCTCATTTAAAAGCCTAACCATGAAATATTCGGATTAAAATTCGGAAAATTAGGAAAAATGCCCGATATTTCTCAGTTAACATTCACGTGTTTAAGATCCAAGTCACAATAAATATTAACACTCTATATTAAACTTCTAACACACTAATAGGGAAAACTATTGTGTTTTAATATATTAATGAGAAAAATACAAAATACATTCTTCAATGCAAGGTATGCTACTAAGTTATATACTAGCGTACTAATAAATATGCAATATATCATTATCTTATCATCATCATAATATGGTATTAGTAAAGTAAAAGCTTTGAATGGCTTAAACAATAACCATACTAAGTTTATGTGTGCTATGTCTAATTCTGGATTCAACAGGACCGGAAACAGCCAGAAGCCTACTTTTCTCTGAGTAATCATGGCACTGCCATGGAATAGCTCCTGAAGCTTAAAATTCTAGTAAATAAGCGTGGTAGTTATTGGCTTGTGTGTAGTAGTATCGTTCTTAAAATAGATTGTGAGATCGTTTCACATCGTACACAAATTTGTGTTAGCACGGTAGGGGCGTACCGACAGGGGGCGACGAACGGGACCTGCCCCCCGCAAAGCCTTATATTTCAAAGCAATCGATCGCCTGATAGTCTATTTGAAAATCAAAATCTAATTTATGTTGGAATTATTGGTTATAATCAAATATAAATATTCAAACCATATAACTAATTTAATGTAACAACTGCCGAAATACATGCAAATTTTCTCAAAACCTGAAATATTTGTATTTTACCGTCACATAGCAACCACGAAAGTGAGGTTTGTTCTTAATATTTCTGTTCGCTTCTACATGTACTCGGTACTTCAGTAACCAAGTACAAAATGTACTCGTACTGATTGTTAATCACACGTTACAGTGTACTCCTAAAATGGTACAGGTACAAGTTCCAGTTATTGTTACGGCTAAGGGTCCGAGTACTTTGTACCAGGAACGGTATCTGTTACAGTAACTAACTTTCGGTTTGCGGTGATTGGAATTTCTCTGTACAGACGAGTAACCGGTACAATAAGTATCTTCTGCAGTAGTCCCGATGTGATCGGCTGTCTCAGTAGTGAGTGAGTTGCCGAGCTCTCAGCAGTTCTATACTGTATTAGTTAAAACAAATAGGTAACGGTTAGGGTTAATAAAAAGAACTTGCTCAGTTTAATATTTGTTCGAAATTAAAATTGTATTTAGTGATTTACAAAATTAAACGCTAAAGATAGTAGTTAAGGTCCTTAATGTGACTAATGTTGAATTTTGTAGACCACATGATCAGGAATAAAAGTGAAGATGATAAATTAATAACAATTCTTTCATACTATTCCTAAATTTACATAGCATTAGAGAAGACGTTTATCTATCCTTAAAAACATTTTAATCTGATCACAAGTTTTGAAGTATGAATGTTCAAAGTTGGAGTTTTGTTTAAAATCTTAAAACCGGTATTTTCGTTGTTATGGATATAAAAACTGGAAGTTATTGTTAGTAAACAGTTTGATATTGCGAAAAGTAGAATAAAACAGCTATAAATTAAAATGACTCCCGTTATTATTGTGCTATTAGTTACTCTGTGGTCAACTTTCAAACTCAGACATTTATGCTTTTAGATTAAAGAGTTGGCAAATATAGTTAAATACACTTCATGTAAACTGTGTTTGTTACAGATTTTAATTATTTCCGTAAGCTTTCTCTGGTGATAGGTAATAGAGTGGATTTACTGTAGACTTTATACACTCTGACCTGATATTTGCCCTCGTTTTATTAGTTCAGAATTACTAACAAAACGAAACAAAACATTAGGTCCTATCATTAGGACCATAATCAACATAGGTCATTTTACCATTTTAGGTCCTATTTATTTCAGCAATTTCCCGAAGGAGGGACCCCGGTCTCCCTACTAGTATGGGGGTTTCTATACCCCTTACTTTCCGGTTTTTAGGACACCTTCCATAGGAGATTTCTGGATGTGCCACTGTAGCATAGTACTCGTGCGGAGATCATCTTGCCGGCCAGCTAGAACCCAAAACCTGCCGAAAATGTAAGCCAACTGACGTCTTTTTCCAAATGATCTTTGAATCAAGTCTTTACTAAAGATCTGAGAAGGATTAAATAATATATTTTAGTACTTGTAACGGAACTAAGAAGTGGTAACATCGTTGAACACAATCCCAGACATACTCTACTAGCTGTTACTAGCTGCCTTATATTTTCCTATTAGTACATGTAATTTTTTTCTCAATAGTGAAAGATAGGAGTACGCTACACACGTGTCGAGTTACATTCACTCAGGGTGAATGCAAATCTGTAACTCATTTCATTCTCGAGATACAGACATTCTCAATTCCTGCAGACATGCAGACAGAGAAGCAGACAGAGAAGCATTTGTGTAAAAAATAAGTTAACACAAACATGATGTGTATGTATTTAGCCATTTTTATTGCTCGTATTTGATATGTAATAAAAGGCTTCTCCATCATTTACTGATAGTTATCTATTTATTTTATGAGAAATACGTTGAATTTAATTATTCTTGACTCTAAAAGCGAATATGCTCTGCAGTTAATATAGATTCTACGCGACCATTATGATTTAACTTAAAAGGTATTTTTACTTAATATATACTTAATGTATGGTATTTCGATTTAGAAGTACTGATATTTATGGTACAAGAAAGTAAATAATTTTGTAGCAGTGGTTTTAAGTTCAATACTTTTGAATAAATGTTACCATAAACAAGTTTAATTACATTAAAATAAAAATATATTTTAATAAAATCTAACTTTTGTGTCTTAGCTAGGTGGACACTGAGTTCTGGGTTTCATATTAAATATATACTTCATTGCTTTCATGCACATATGCTTTACGGATGTTTTCGCGAATTTAAAGTTTTTTTAAGCTCTATAGTTATTTTTAAATAAAACTTTAATTTCATTGTTTTATCTAAATTGTAATACAGTCGTGTACGACAAATGGTGTTTCTAACAATAGAAACAATACAAAAGTTATTTTTAGAATATATTTGTAATCACTCAAATGAAAAACAATATCCGGAAACTCGAATTTTTGTGAATACAAATCACAAAGCTCTATTTCGTTAGTTATATTTCACTAGTAAATAGTGGAAGAAGATTGTGCCAAATTATAAGAAATTGGAGTTGAAAATATGGCATTTAGAATGTTCAAAATTTATTACAAACGTAGTTTAGAGTTCACGATCAATACATACTCCACATTTAAACATTACCTTGTAACAACAGCTTATTCTCCTTTTGAAATGTATTTGAAGTGTACTAAAACATTTAAATCCTTAGCACAGTTCATTATATCTTTCCTTTGTATTTAACATGCAGCATACTGCTGGCCACGTATTATTGGTCAAGGATTATTTAATAGTTGTCATTCCAGTAAAATTGGTACTATACCACAACTGTTATTAAGAGACCTAAAGTGCCTTATTATAATCTGGTTGTTTGGCCATTTGTTTTACTGTTTGTCCTTCTGCTCACCTGTCCCATAAGTGTTTATAGAAAGGTCCTGGATATCTGAAACCTCTTATGTAGAATCTTAGTGCAAGAAAACTTTTATTGATTTTGGAGTCAAAAGTTCAGAGAGCAGTCCGTATGTCTATCTACATGGCAGTTAGTCATGTAATTCTTATAATGAACTACATGTGTCAATATAATTCTTTACTTGGACCCTAATGACTTAAAACGTGGTACTTACGTTTCTCCAGATCCAAGGAAGAACTCTATCGATTTTGAGGTCGAAAGGTAAAAGGTCTATCTCTTTCGTTACGCTCTACCGGGTTTCTCAATACTTCGTTGTATTGGTTTATTAGAAACATAGTTGGAATTGCTATTTCGATAATGTATTCACAGTACGTTTATATATTTTTATTTGATTTATTTCATATAAAAGTTCTCTTCGTTATTTTTATTTCTGATAAATTTATTAATACATATCTGAATTTTGTTGAGAGTTATCAACTTTCAAAAAGATTAACAAATCTGATCACTTTGCCTTCGCCAATGTCGTTTTTTAAATGCCGTGGAAGTCGATAAAAAGGGGATACCGCAAAATGAAAACAAAATATAATACTCTCCATAATTTCTTATCAAACATAAACGATAAACTATTAAATATAATATGAATATAAACACTTAAATAACAATTAATTATGCATCGTCGTAAACAAAATACACTTTTAACAGTAAAGAATGATGTGGAAAACTTATGTATCCCCAGAAAACACCCAACAACGAACATTTTCCATCAGATTCTCAGGTAAGAGGTGTGCTGCTGTGGGATGGTATTAGATGACATGTTTATAAATTGTGTTTCCCTTCCCGTGAAAGATTGATGCCGGTTGGTTCGATATAAACTTTTCACATTTTATATCGTGCTGTATATTGTATTACATTTACATTGAAAATACTTTTTGGACTTTTACATTTTAAATAGATAAGAACTTTCAGAATCTCGTACATACTACCACATTATCCGACAACCTAAATATAGGAAATTTGTTTTTATTTGAACTCTCTTACAGTCATCGTATCTTTAAATAACTAAAAGACATCGTATTGTTAGTTTCGTTAGGTATTTAATAATAATTTTATTTATAGCAATGTTAGAACGCATTCCTCTCAGTTAAAAAAACCTCTTTTGAATTAGAAACTCGGAATTAAAAAAAATAGATAAAAGTGTTTATTATATCTAAACGTTACTTACTAATTTCTCTTCTCAACGATGGTAATTTCTTATTCATTTTTCATTTTACATAAACATTTTAAAGTTGATGAAACTCAAATTAGAATATTGGGAATCTTTAATATAAAATAAAATAAGAACATTCTATTGTAAAATAAATGGATACATTACCATTCTACGAGGGAAAACTTTTAGTTAAACTATATACGGTTAATAGGAGATATTTATATACGAATTAATTCCTTTTAGACCTCGTTTTCTCTAAATCGAAAGCATTAAATAAGACTCTTATTAAATGTTTCCAACATAAATATTTAAAATCCTATGTTGAAGTGAGTGGTAAAATTCATGTAATATAAACAACTTGTATTATTTTCACAGCGTAATCTGGTAATAGTAGAGATCTTAAAACTATTGCTTTCTATATAAACCCAAATTATTAAAATTGTACATTTTGTGTTTCGATGGTATTATATATTTTTCATTCTTCTACTATGTCCATCTTTATAACTACCACTATACAGTGATGACATATATGTGAATTAAATAAATTTCAATAAGTTCATAATTTTAAACGTATTTCTTTAATAATGTTATTTTATTAAAACAAACAGAAAACTATAATGAAATTAAGACGTCTAATTGGTATTCATTCAGTTAAATCTCATCCTCAAAATGAAATGGTTTTGAATTTGTAGAATACATTTTCACCTAAAACTTAGTTAACCCGTAATTTTCACAGTTAATAACTAATCCTACGCTTTTATTATCCAAACGCCCCTTGTTCTAAAGGTAGATAATTAAATTGTACGTCTTTATGAACTCCATTGTTAGCCATACAATCACTTTGCTGAGCAACAGGAAATTACTAAAATAAACCTTTTGTACTTTTAGCTGACAGTGAAACACTCTCTTGTAACTTTATTTAGAGTAAAAAATTAAACACTTGCGAAGGAAAAATATCGACCTAAACGAACGACATTCTAATTAAAAAAAATACAATTTATAGCTCATAGTTATATGTAATTAATTACGGACATACTGTACTAACGTAATGATTTCGAGATATTAAGTAATAATTGAAGTATGAATAGAGATAAATGATAAAATTAACGGTAAAGAGTTAAATGAAACTTCTGATTAAGAGAAAGTATAAAGAGAGAGAATCTGGACGTTCTGATATTTTGTATTATATGTGTAAATTGAAATAACTATAAAGTGAAAGACAATAACACAAAACAATGTATCAAGACTAGGCTGTTGCGAAACGACCTTGAGGTTTGCCCCATAATAACAATGTTAAATCTCATGTACTTTTAGGCTATTTGATCATAACGTTATGACAGATGTATCAGATTAAAGATATAACTACGCATAAAAACATAACAAAATATTGTCGGAAGTGTAAAGTTTATTGATATTAAAACAATGACATATTAAACGTATGAGCTTTTTTAATATCATGTAAAAATATAGAAACGCTAAAATAACGTTTGGGCGCGTCCGAATGGCATCTTTAAAAAGAGCCGTATCTATAATTCTATCACAAAAATAACGTCCTGAAAGTTCATATTGTTTAACGTTGTTCTTATGGGCCTACAATAAAGATGGCCTTCAGTACCTCATAATTAGTAGCCTATTAATTTAACAAGCTGTTTATTTTGCTATTAAATTCCGAGTATACGATGATCAAAAGAAATTATAGGTATTGGATCGTAACTATTTTTAACAATATTTCCAAGTTTTTAAATAATACAAATAACAACATGATAAATTTAGGTTTTCTTATTCCTCACACTAGACCTGTGGAATTGCTCAGTAGTACTTGAGCCTTGAGGGCCTATTACGCACTCCAGAAGTATTAAACAAACCTCTGGTCCTCACACCGGACTGTCTACGCCTACCAGAGTGTAATTCCACGTCTGCTGCGTTTGGGAAATGCTGCCCACCAGTTGGAATTCTTTGGCGTATCCATGCTGGTGTTTCGGAGGGGGGTCTTCTCTTGGGTGTCTGAGCTTGGTGAACATTGAAAGCAAGAGTCTACCTTTGGTTGCTCATCCCTGCTAGTATTTTGTTATATTGTTTATTTTTGTTCTATATTGTTTTGTCATTTCATTGTTAAATGTTCATAGTTTATACCGTCAGCACACACATATAGCATGTACTTATAACACTTATAGTATTTAGTATTAGCATGTGGTTGCTCTGTTGATTTTTGTCTTGTTGTATATTGACCCATGCACTAGAGTTAGCACACGCTTAGCATGAAGCATGTAGTTATTATCTTGTTGCCTTGTTTTCAATTTGTCTTTGATGCACAAGTTGCATATACTTAGCATGTACATTATTATGTAATCATCTTGTTGACCATGTTATCTCTTTTTGTATCTTGTCTTTGATGTTCTATTTTATTAACTTTAAATGTATACCATATTCAATTGTTCTGTAACCATGGATAGTCCAGTAGTACTACTATCGCATGTAAGTGGCTATGCATGAAAAGTGTATTATCAATATTTCGAACACTATGTTGTAAACATTTTTGTAAAATAGCGATTGCCGTATGTATTAATAAATAAATAAAGTTTTTGTAGTCACTGAAACAAGTAACGAGATGATCCTGTTTCATCAATTTACACTTACCATCCTTGCAAAAGCTTACAGAGACGACAAACGGACCTTATCTTGCACACAATAGTCAAAAAGGAAGAGACCCGCTGTATTGCTCACTGCCTTGTCTAAAAAATTGATTATTCATAACCATTGCAGTGCCTAGAGAGCTGATTATCATCAGAGAAAATCACTCTGTGAAGGTGTTTTCTCAAATATCCGTACACTGTTATTTATTTTTATTAGCTTATTTGTGTTCAGGCAAACTATCCGTACAAAAGGAATATGAAAGTTTCAGGCAAACCCTCCTTACTGAGAGAAGTTTATATCGGAAGCATAGAAAGCAAAATTCGAAAAAAAAAATCGTGGGGGCCTGCTAAGTATCACATGTGACATGAGGAAGCTGACTACTTCCCGGCCGTGACAAAACCCTAAGGAAGGGACCAGAATGTTTATATCCACCAAGTACCTGTCACGATTGCCAGTCATAAAACAATGAGGAAATAAAAATACAACTTACCTACCTTAAATACCTTTTATTATTACATTGATTGAGTAGATGTTTCGTTATGCCTAGATTTGCTTACATATACGTAACATCAGTGCGTTTTGCTTTATTGCTCTTTGAAATAGCTGCAAAAAAGTAAGTCAGCTTCAGCCAATGTGTTAGTCTGGAAGTCAGTGTTTATACATATGATGGTATTCTATTAATAATCTTGATACATACGTGATAACTGTATCCGCTAGGTTTAGAGTTTTATGAGTAATATATGTCTTATTCCAAGATGATAAAATTACGATATTTTCACATACACCCGGCTTAAAAATAGTCACAAATATTTGCTATGGTGCGATTTTAATAGTTAAAATAGCGTTGGTTTTCTCATAAAGTTCAAAGACTGTATTATTTTTGTAAAAGTTGTATCAAACATTTATTTTTCTCAGTGATAGGTATAAGTTTAGTGTATCTTCAAAGTTTCAACTGTATTATTTTAAAAATTATAAAGAGAATGCTATAATAAAAACTTTTTTACATTCCTTTATGCAGCTATATGTTAAGCTATTTTCACAGTTTATTTTTTCACTTTCAGAACCACTCTGTATAATACAAGAATATTTTATGCAAAAGTCTACTGAACTCCGCGAGAAATATACCTTTACACAGAAAATATACACATATATAAACTATTTCCTCAGATTTGGCAGACAGTTTGTGTAGTCACAGCTTATGTAATAATTTTGCACGATAATTTCAGCATGGTACGTACAATTGATACTGTAAATAGATCCTGCAAAGTTGATGTCATTATACTCTGATATATACATTTTACAAACCCTTTAAGGCAAATAAGTTTTTTTATTAAATTAAAAGGTTTTTCAAAGCTCTTTCCGTGCTTGTAAAATGAAAATAAATTAATTTTGCATTTTTTGCTGCATAGAAGTTCACTGTTTAACTGAATGCTTACATAGAATTTCCTCATACACATAAAGTTCATTGGTGTGGATGATTTTTTTTTTTTGTAATAGAGGGGAATTTTTACAATTGTGTAATGAGACAAAAATTAGCTGCCATTAATGGAGGAGCTGGTGGCCAACCGCTCGGTCGAGCTAAGTGGTTGGACTTTGGACCTGAGTTAGGATCACGCACGGTTAAACCTATCTGTAGACAGGATAGGATTTAAGGCACTTTTTATCGGTACACTACCGACTCAATCTCCATTATGTTTATCACACCTAAAGACGGGCCAGAGGCCCATGAGGGCAAGTGGAATAAGAATGGAAAAGTTAATCGGCCTTTCTAAAATAAGTAACGTAACTTCTATCATCTTCTGCTCCATTACCAAAATCAGTAATATATAAAACGTTTGAGAGTTACCATATGATTGAATATACTTTGAAGATAAAATTTAAATACTATAAATTTTAATTTTTCAGAAACGTGCAATCAAATTAATATACGACATTCCGTGAAAACTCAACTGCACTGTATATTATATTGAACAGTTGTCATTCTGTCACTTATAAATGTCAATCCTATTGTCACATTAAAAGATATTCATCGTCTCCACTCTGAGAAATCTACGTCAATGTAATGCTCCCATGCATAATAAGTTGGTAATAATGACTTATATGTCATTACGTATATCTTCGATGAATCACAAACCCAATCAGCGTACTGTCTACATATATGACAAATTTATAATAAAAATAATTGAAGCACTATTTATTAGGGAAATTTATTAAAATTGTCTGTACAAACATTGCTATTTTTTATAATCCGTTAAATGATTTAAAACTAGAAGGGAAAGTGTATGGTAAAAACATACATATAAATGTAATGTAAGGATATTAATGACAAAATGTTAGTATTGAACAATATCACTGAATATTGAATTTATTAAAAATATTATTGTGTCATTGTCATGCATCTGTAGATGTCAATGTTGTCAATGCTATTTCTTTTACCTGCGATAGAAAATTCCAACTAAATATTATTAATGTCTAGAAAGACCTTCAAACAAACAAATATACTGGTACTTGTCGCGAGTTACTTTAGCTTGAATGTTGTATTTGTTTTAAACTCTAACAAGTTCTCTTGAACTCGCATATTACATAGTTTGCTAAGCGACTTTACATGAAGTAGGTAGGCACTTTGTAACTTTCCAAGATTTTATTTAATAACTTTCTATAACTTCTATTAACAAAACTTTTATTTTGCGTGAGAATTATTTTGTTAAAGTTGGCCACATTTGCAGTGATTTACTTAAATAATTAAATGATTTATAGTCCCTGTCAAAGCAACGAGGTAAACGAGGTTTTTTAAAATGTGGTACTATATATATATATATATATATATATATATATAACATTTCACAAAAAATTTAACAAAGCCCAGATTTATTACATTTCTGGACAAGAATGTAATATTTGACAGACTAAAAGGTTGGGTCTGAAACTTAAAGTCAATTACTTTAAACATAATATTATTATTTCGAAAATAATATTATTTTCATAAGTATATAGGCAAAAAAGAACTCTCAATTAATTGTCATAAAAATTCATGGATTTCTGTGTCCTCACGTTAAATCCTGTCAAACCAAAATGTCGAATTTTTCTTAACTAATCAATAAAGGGTGATATTTATCTCATTATGGAGGTGATAAAATTAATAGTGTATTGAAAGAATACAAAAGTCATTAATGTTTAAATTATATATGGCATAAACTGCAGTTGCCACAAAATCCAAAACGTATTCTAAAGTGAACATTTAAAAGAGTCCGAGGTCTTATAAGGCTATATTTCAAAGAAATCGCGGATTCTAAACTGTTAAGGAATTTTCTACTTCTATTTTAAGAATTTCGGTCCCAGCATATTAATAAATTTAGAAGAATTTAAATAAGCATAATTTAATTTATTAGATATATAAAAAAAATCTTGCTATATCTTCATATTTCGCTTATGATTAAATGGTATATGTACAAATATAATACGTTAATCAAATATGTATGCAAGGAAGTAGCTTAATTTAATTTCAATAACAATGTTATCACGAAAAGCACTTACTTTGATGCAACTCGAACTCGGATCTCTCAATTGACTCTCAAGATCACTACACAGAGCCATTACTTTTCACGATTCAAATATTTTGTATTTTGCCGTATATATATATATATATATATATATATATATATATATATATATATATATATATAAACCTGTATAAATTTGGAAAATGCTCAAAGATGTCCAGATTGCACTTGTATTTACCCAGACTATTACTACCACCGTAAAGTTGCTGGCAACAAATACCAGGCACGTAAACTGAGGGTTTGAATAGGATATCAAGGATTCACACTAGAAAAGTTTATTTTCTTTACAGGTCAGAAACTCGTTTGTCTCTCCATTCCCCACGGAATTTTCAATGAATAATGAAGCGTTCTTTAGCTGTGGCTTCCTTCTTGAAGTTTTTCTTTTATATCTATCATAACTTTGTTTTCAGTCAGCAGTCTGTCTGCATTATACTTCAACTGTAAAACTAAAGGGACCGCTTTATAAAAGTTTACATAAAAAAAAAACGTAATGGCATATTGTAATATAAACGATTTGTTAAATATAATTAATTTATAAATTTTAAATAATTAAATCTGAGCAATAGAACTAACTTAAATACCTACTGAACACAATATGTATAAAAACAAGATATACACATATATGTAAATGCCTATTCAAATTAAATAAATAATTTTATTTACGTTCCTTAGAGTGCAGTGTAGGGTATTGTAAACTACTCTTAAAACCAGTAACCGTTAACATAAACACCGTTCTATTGTAAGACATACTGTAATAGTCTAAATGCAAAGACGAGTTCACTCAATCGTAAATTGCACTTATAAGCAGTTAACGTTATAATAAACACCGCTCTATTGTAATAAATGCAGTGGTACCATAGATGCAAAAGACGAGTTCGCTCGAATCGTAAAATTGCACTCTTATCAGCATTTAACCGATATATTAATAAAAAACCGCTCTTATTGTAAATAATAAATGCAGTTAGTACCATAGATGCAAAGTCGAGTTACTCAATCGTAAATTGCCTCTCTTATAAGCATTAAAAAGTTTATAATAAACACCGCTATATTGTAATAACATTGCAGTTAGTTCCCATAGATTCATAGACGAGTTCACTCAAATCGTAAATTGCACTCTTATAAGCAATTAAAGTTATAATATAAACACCCGCTCTATTGTAAAATAAATTGTATTAGTACCATAGGTGCAGACGAGTTCACTCAATCATACAATGCACACTACTCTTAACGTATTTACATTATTATGGATGTAGATTTATCGCTAATGTAGGGAATTATCATAAACTGCTAGTATAACAGAACGTAAAGTATAACACCCGATAATATAATGAAACTACATTTTTTATAAATATGGATTATGGATGCATATATAACATACATGCTTTTTCCTTCTGCCTTGCAGCAAAATCTTCAACTGTTTTAAGCTTCCCGAAGTTGCTCCTTTTGGAAGGCAACTGAAATTAAAAATTTGAAATTATACATACATGGAATATTATTATTTTTTATTTGGATTATCTTGATCTTTAGCTTATTATGTTCGTTATATATGTACCGGAGAATGGTCAAATGTGTATGAGAATAGGCTATGTCTATTTTTTACAATCGTATATGTTATAAACACAAGGCTCTTGGAAAGACAGAACGCTTCATTGTGTGGTGTAAGATAACCAAAATGTTTAATATAATTCTAAGATATAAAATAAGCATATATCAAGTGTTGACACAATTTTACAACAAAGATTTAAGATGTCAAGGGATAAATTTGTGAATTTATTATTATATATTAATTTTCAAAAAAAAAAATAATTTAATTATAATCGAAAAAAATTATAAACGATCATTAAATATGAAGTAGGTTGTTCAAAATTTAAACGTTCAAAATAACAAATGATCTTAAATAAACCTTGAATATATTGTAGGTCTGAATATTAATAAATCACAAATATATAAATGAACACATAAAATTGTTAATATAATTTATAAAACCAAGTTTTTATAATAGGGTACTGACACCTAGTATTTATAAACACATTCAACTCGATTAGGTTACATTAAGTTAGGCAAGTTTTGGTTATGTTATGGGATCACAAGTCCAGATTGAATAGTGAGAAAGATTTCTCAAAAAACAGTTGCCATTATAAGACATTTCAAATTTTGTAAAAAAAAAAAATAAATAAAACTGGGCTATCAAGTACTTCGATATCTGTTGATTTCATATTTTATAAAAATATTACCGGTTATTTATATAACACCAAAGTATTCTATATAAATACTGTCAGTATTTCATAAATTATCGCGATTAAATACATAAACTAAAAACAATATATTACATCTGTCACATTTTAGAAAAGTAATCGTTAAGCTTCGCATAATTCTTTCTTTCTGAATTATCTTGTATGGCTTTTCAGGAAATGCATTTATCTTTATGCTCTAAGTAGTCTTTTCTATTTAAAACTACTCATAAAAATTTAATTCACTTTTAGACTAGTAGGAAAGAACTTTGTGGTCCACAATAGGGAAATTTAAAGCTTTGGTAGTGATTTAGAATCACTAAAAGGGTTTTGGTGATGTTGAACACTAATTACACTAAATCCCGAACCAGCTACTGTTGTAGAACTGACCAACTAAACTTGGGAGTCAACAACGTAATCTTATATATTTGGAAGTTTGCTTCAGTTACGTTAGCCCTTCCGAACTAAAAGACAAATTATTTTATTTGTATAAGGTTGCTCGGCTTGTTTTGACTATCAAATTTGTTTAAATAGGGAAAGATGAACTCAGTGATTAAACATACTGTTTGTTTAATCAGTAATATTTTATATCATTTAATCAACAACAACAAAATATATATATACGTAACTATTAGTAAGTTATTAGATTTATCTCGTAAATAAGTATTTACAAAGTTATAACTTATGACAAAGAAAAAACAGTGAAGATAATGTAACTTGCCCTCTATCAAGAACGAGCAATTTATCACTAATTTTTCAAGTTGTAATGTTTGGTTTCAAATGTTTTATGAAGACGCTGTGGGAAGATGGGTTCTACCGAAAGTCTGAGTTAAGGTGAGTACAAACGACAAAGTAAGTGAATCAATGTTAATTTTGGATTTCGTAATATAAGAAATCTTTAATGTTTTTAATATATGGTTCAAGAGGAAATAACTTACATGCGTCTCGTAAACATGCGCATTTACCCACTGAACTTAAATTACTGGACTGTAACTACAAGGGTGTAAGATATATACATAAATGAATGAAAATAATATTGTCTTATAACACATGTAGCTCGTTTACTTATAATTTTCAAGCTTAAGAGTTAGATTTATTGCACATTGAAAAAGTAACATTTTTACTACTTATTCATCGTCAAACCACACAACATAATACAAGTACTCTAAAGTCTTACAAAATAAATATAATACTATATAATAATATATAATATACTACAATTACAAAATATAAATACATCTGCATTAAAAATTGTTGGGGATGGGTTTTCTAATTGCTTCTCTCAAGTATTGAAATAATTGGGCAGTAGAGTCAATTATCAACGGTTTTTCCTGTTAAATTTATTTAAACTAATAAGGACGTTCATTACAATGAACTGAATGAAGTATTATCTAAATCAAATAACATTTTTCATTTCATACTGTAAATTCTAATATAATATATAAACTGAATAGTATGGGTGAATCAGGTAAGCAATTTATTTTGGTTTTGACTTCTAATAAAGTCAAGGACCAGAGAAACCGCAGCCGGTGAAATTCTACTTCCATCTCTTTAACTGTCTCTCTTCCGATACTGATTACATCATTTCTTAACCCTGACGGTGATATACTATTTTAATCCTGCGAGTTTTATAGTACAGTCTTTGAAACCATTTTAGAAATGGCGTGAATATTTCAATAGAATGAAAAATATATACCCCCAAGTCTGTTCGGTTTTGTATCTTAAAACACTTTTTGATGGCATAAGATGGATGGTACTTTGTATAAAAAATTCATGATTTCAATGGCGTTTTATTTGAACATAGATATCTATAATTTTGACCATAATACTGTGTGTGAATTTCACACAGAAATTGTGTTAAAGATAATGAAACCTACTCCATTGTTATTTTTTGCTAGTAAACATTGTAATTCTGTCAAATACTCAATTAAAACAATCTCCAAAACGTATCTTATTATGTTGTTTAAAATTTAAATTATTAGTCTTAAAAATAATTTGGTCTTTGAAGCTGACACTTTATTTTGTACCTTTTTCATATTATTGGTAACGAAAGAGAAAGTCCTACTTAGTTTCGTCTGATTCCAATTTCACTTTGGTAATAAATAAAAATTACACATTTTTTTACATTTTATCTAATGCCTTCAGATTAAGTGACTCATTTCGATGATGTAAGTTAATTGCATTTTTATTTATTACTATTTATAGGTCTTGAGCTATTTCATAGCATTTACAAAATGTAGTAGATATTCGTTCGAATTTTCATACTGTATTCCTTAAAACCTATGAGACGTAATAAACTTATAATGTAGCACCTACATAAGCTGTGGGTGAAAAATTAGATTACGTTTGAATTTCATCGTGTTATGGTATAGTTCCGTATCTTTCTATAAACTGGGATTACTGAATTTAAGGTACTGCCACATTGGCATGTAGAATAGTCGTAGTGCTGGACGAATGACACCACTGGTGACAAGGGGGTGGGAGAGTTATTCAGCAGTTACTCACTGATAACGGAGGGTTGGTTTATTACAGTAGCGGTCACGAAACGGCTCAGTTAACTTACATCAACTATGTCCACTTTAGTTTATGTGAACGCACATTAATTTAAGGAACTTTTTTTTCTTTCATATTTATTAATTAATCAATTATTTCTGCCCGAATACGTTCATATTTGATTATTATCAGTAATGACGCTCTCTGTTTATTTTTTGACATTCATACTGAATCTTTTCGCCAAGATTTGTTGAGGGGGTCCTTAGTTGAAATACATAGTATGCGAGTGGTGTATTGGCTGTAGTTTTTATCAGTTTTTTTAATTTAGTTACGACTTTTCTACTTTGTAAAGCTTTTTACTTAAAAAAATACTTTTTTGTTTCACGATGTTAGTATGTTGAGTATATATATTTTATAATTAGAATGAATTTTTAACAAAATTGTATAAAAATCAGCCTCGTGCAATTGCTTTCATGGTAGAACTTATGGAAAATTTCTACGTAATTTGACCGAACATAATCCCCAGAGCACAAAACAACACCCAGTTGCAAAGTGTAAAATGTTTATATATATATATATATATATATATATATATATATATTTTTTATATTAATGCGGCTTGTGGAAATAATAACTGTCTCACAAAAAGGAAAAAAACAAATTTAAACGTGGTGCCAAAATTGATCCTATAATTTTTTTTATCTCGTCTACGTCCGTCTAACCAGCTTTGTACGAATCTTATTTTGTTCCAATGTTTATATAAACTGAATTGACGGTGATAACTAATAACACACAATTACAGCAGACCTATTGATTGGATATGTGATAATTTGTTTAAGAACTGATTCCCACTGTCCTAGTCAAAGTTAAAGGTGATAAAGAAAGGTAAACACAACTTAATATATAAAATTTCTAAAAAGGTCTATGGGCCCTTTTCTCAAGGTGAACGTAGTTTCCCTCTCGCGATGTCCAGCGCTTCGCATCCCCTAGACACCCTGTCGTAAATATTAAGGGTGACATCCCTGTATTTATGACTACACCCAACTTTATAATCTAGTCATGAACCTTCGTTATTTATACATACAAAAATAGGTTGATAGTTTATTTACAAACTAATTAACATATGACGAAATAACATATTTTGCAGGATAAACAGAGTATTTTTATTGTGCCAATCCATGCCTTATTAGGGTTTTCCTCTATTTCAAACAATACCTCTACAACCTTAACTAAAAATTTCATTAAAAGAAAGGAGACACAATGAGAAAAGATCAACGATGAAATAAAAGAGAATACAGTGGCGTATGCATTAAAGAATAAACAGACAATAATCTTGGGCCTGACAAGCATTTCTTGTGTTATCCCAAGCATTTAAAAAGACTTTTAAGTCAGTCTGGAAATTACTCAAATATACTAATGGAAATGCTGCTTGTTTTGGTATAACATATAGCTAACAGACTTATTATATGGCAAGACTACAACGCGTATTGTGTGATAGAAGTAGTATTTTATTTGAAAGAGGAATGGAGCGTAAATGGTGATAAATAAAGTGGAAAGATGTCCTGATTTATTTTACAGTAGTAACGGAAAAGTTCAGCTGAAATTAAGCAGCTTTTAAACCTCTTCAGAGGCTTTCACTAATCAGTATCCTGCGTATCAGCACTTTTAACGCAGTAGGAAATATATCAGGCGTTTTTAGAAACATCATTCCAGCGAAGGAGCTACACGAGCAAAATTGAATACCGACTTTGAGGATTAAAGGGAAATTAACCACACAATAAGCAGTATATTTCTATCAGCTAATAATGATTCTATAGTGATACCCATCGATATTCTTGGTTAAAAATGAAAGGATAACGTTAGTACTGTAGCAAATAGTTTACTTTTTTTAACATTCTGTATAGCAGTAACTAATTAAAAATGGTGTGTTGCTGCATCATGTCAGATACTAAATACGTAGAGAATTAGAAGTATGTCGAGATTATTTAAAGAGTGAAAGGGTGTCGCTATCTTGAAATAGAGTTGTTATCTGCCCTATTAAAGGTCAATATCAAAGGCAAAAATAAAGTTCTAGAATTTTGTATTGACCTTATGTGTAACCATGATGGAAACGAGAATTCATGTAATAAAGTTACTTTGTGGATTTTTATAAGACTTTTGTTACGTTCCATAAATTATGTTATGGACCATAAATCCTTCAATATTCTGTTCTGTTGGTTTTATAAAATCACATTAAATATTTCATTTAAACATTTTAAAAATTTTAAATATAGTCATTTTTAATCAAACATATCAAAATATTAAAGAATGATGTCGCCCGGAGCTACTAACACTTATACACTCCACCTGAGTATTCTTGTTACAGAAACGGCAGATATTATTTCAATGCTTTCACGCCTTGGCGATGTGTTTATCTGTTTATCGATTGCCTATCGTCGCTACTCTGTTAAATTACACCTTAGAGTAGGATGTAAGTTTGTCACAGAATACATTATCTGAAGGATTTTTAATTTTCTTTTAAATTTAAAATGTTTTTGTTTTGTTTTTAAAATCTGTACAGGATTTTCATATTACAATTAATGTTAGTGTGTTCAGTACTTTGTTACTTTCAATAATGGGATTATTGAATTGAGTAAGTTGAGTAGACGGTATCAAGTTATTGCTGTACCTTCTTGTTTTCATAAAATGAAAAGCTGTATACCTTGATCGAGGGTTGACTTGGAATGAGCACATCAATCATGTTTACCCAAACATTTCCTCAGGCATTTATGTCTTGAGATCCTTAGCAAAATACTGCCCAAAGTCAGGTACTGATAACGGCGTATTATGGCTTAATTTATCCCCATTTGTCCTACGGAGTGGTCCAGTGGGGTGCGTGCGCAAGCTCTCAGTTTCAGAGAGCATTCAAACTCCAAACAAAGCTATTCGAATAATTGAAAAAATAAAATTTAGAGAGTCGTGCAGGCAAGCTTTTAAGGAATTGGAGCTGTTAACTTTCCCCTGTCTGTACATTTTGGAAATCACTTTGTTTTTTATATAGAAGTGTGCCTTAACCAGAGGCCGGGACATACATATGCATAGGACACGAGGTAGAAAACTACTACGAACTGCGAGCCACAGAACAGTGGTTTTTGAACACCTGCCCTCACAGGCAATTTTATTAACAGACTGCCAAATTCAAAAAAAAAATTCCCTAACGCCCAAGGCGTTCAAAATGCGCCTTAAACACCTTTTGGTGTCACAAGCATTTTATAATACAGGGGAATTGTTAGCATTTAACTGGGAGACCGCCCAATTACACGACTGATTCTACTGTTTAAAGTGGGATATATTGGCGAAGGATGAAAGGTGCATAAGTGTAAAATGTGTATGTGTGACTGAGAATTTTGTGGTATGAATGTAAGAAATTTTAGATTAAAATTTTTGACGTTTGCTATACAATGTACTATTGTCACTGCAAGAAAACTGATTTGATTTGAACTGTATTGAGAATCTTAGTAGTTAGTTTTTTGTTAAAGGAGAGAACCTTTTGAATCTTATTCTGCCCGTCCTCATGAGCCACTGGACTATCAAACTGAATAAGGAGAGGAGTCGATATACAAGGTCGGAGGAACTGATACACAACGGTAACATACAGTCTTTGAACCTGCGCTATCTCTACCTCAGACCCAAAGTCCAACGTTTTAGACCGTTCGGCCAGCGGCACTTCCTACTTATTTCTATAAGCAGCCGAACTGTGAACTCAGCTCTCAGACATTTTAGCAATTTAATCTCATCAAGAGCAAAGAGGCATCCCCATAACAATAGACGAATTTGTGGGAGAAGTAGCAGATGCAGAATCCCAACACTCTGTGATGGCATCTACTAAATGGTTAGCTTACGTCATATTGGGTCCATCCTTAAAAGTCGTGCCTATTCAGCCATCCGTGCTATTCAACATTGCCTCTAATCATGAAAATATTAAGGTAATCGAGTAGGTTTACACTAGCTATCTGCCCCCAAGACTCAGGAGGGGTCAATGAATGTCTTATTTTAGTAGGCAAAAGCCCTCTCTAACATAGCTTGGTGACCAACCACATAGGGGTGACTTCCGGATCACCACCACCAGGGCAGGCTACTTACAAGGTGGTCACTCAGCGGTCACCCATCCAACTCTTGACGTTGCTTGATTCTATTACCTTACAATAACCGCTGTACCCGCTACACGGTGTTATTAGTCAATATGGCTGCGGGCACAAATTTCCTCGTGCTTAGTCTCCCTGATTTTGAGGGTGAACAAGCAAAAATTTTAAGGTTTTTTAAACATTTACTTATTCTACAACTTTCTTATTATTGCCAACCATATAAGACCAAGGTAAAAATGTTTGATGACGCTCAACCAAATCCAGTGAAATGAATTGTTCCATCATTGAAATCGGTGTTGGCTATGAAGCTTTATGGAACACGTCGTATCTATATGTCACTTCGTTCTCAAGATATCTTGAAGACAGTCAGATATACAGAAATTAAATTTCTTCAACCAATTATTACCAAGTAATATATATGTTAGGTTCCCATTAAAATATTATTCTAAAGGCAGAATTGCATTTTGATTCAAATCATAACATTTAATAATTATAAATATACAAGAGAGAGAATATAAATAAGTATAGAATAATCCAATATTTCATTTGTTAGAATGTATACCCGTTTTGTTGTATCGAAAACGAATTCAGTTGCGTGGACATACAACATCAGTACGAACAGCAGTGATAGGATTTTAGAGAATGATTACTTTTATCCGTTTAGTTTCATTGAAACGTTGAATGCAATACACACTTTAGTAATAACGAATTTTTGCAAGCAGAGCTTTCTCTCAATAAAATGAAACGGTTGATCGAGTCCTTGAAAATAAACAGTTTTCAGTATTGAATGATTAACTAGTTAGATTTATTTGTACTCCATCAAATAATGCATTGAGGCCTGAGTAAATTGGTATCCACCCGCTGGTTAAATACTCACTAATTAAAGGTACGTAATTTTTCTTGAGTTATTAATTTGTAAATACTACTGTGTTGAAAAATAAGTGTTTAAATAAATTAAATGTTATCTAGGTGAAATGTACCGTTAACATTGTTAATACAAACTGTGAAATAAAAACATGTATAAGAGCAGGGGCGCAACGACGGGGGAGTGGCGAACGGGACCTGCCCCCCCCTAAGAGCATTTTATTTCTAAATAATCGATTTGTCTAATAGTCTATTTTCGACTAAAAATTACACTTATGTTGTTACTTCAAGTCAATTATAATTAAATGTGATTATATTAATTTACTAAATACACAGCTCTCCATATATAATAATACGTAATTTGTTTAAAAACGCGAAATATTTCATAATCACGCGTGGACTGCACAAGTGACGTCAGTTCTTACTATTGTGGCTACTGCATGTACTCGTTGCTTTCAGTATCCGAGTACAAAATGTACTCATACTTTTTTAGAATAAAACCTTACGCAGTACTCATAAAATGGTACAGTTACATATTCCAGTTACTGTTACAAATAAACGAGTTCGTCTACTTTGTACCAGGAACTTTGGTAAATAAGTTAGGAATCGTAAAAGTACCTGTATCAGTAACTTGTACTCTCGGGACAGACGAGTACCAGGTTCAAAGTACCGGTTTGCTGTAGTCCTAACGTGATGAGTTGCCACAGTAGTGAGTGAGTTGCCGGGCTCTGAGAAGTTCTGTACTGTGTTAGTTTGTTGTCACTACGATCAATTTCCCCACACCCTCCATAGAAGATTTGTGGGTGCGCTATTATATAAGAGATAATATTATGAAACCAAATAAAATGCACTCTCTGCTTCTAAATTTGTACACTTGTTATTTTAAGGTTTTAACTAACGATATCTTAGATAATTGTCGTAATATTTTACTGGTAAAAGACATTCATTGTTACATGTTGAAAATTTAAATATTATTCTGTATACTAAACTTTTATAACATTGCAAAGGAGGGACGACTGCTTGAAAACAGTAAAATAGTGTTATTGACACGAAGAGGAAGCGAGTTTACTTATGGCTTTCTTGGCAAACAGACCAGCAGGTCTCTCACGTAACTCGAGCTCGACATCTCCTTGTCAGTGGAACTGACAAAACGGGAGATCTGCAATATTTTTAACAAGATACGATTCCTACAAATGTGTAAATAGACCATCGAATGACAACAGAACTGACAAAAAGGATGATCTGCAATATTTTTAACAAGATACGATTCCTACAAATGTGTAAATAGACCATCGAATGACAACAGAACTGACAAAAAGGATGATCTGCAATATTTTTAACAAGATACGATTCCTACAAATTTGTAAATAAAGCATCGAATGAGATAAAATACGGGTAGAAGTCTGTAATTTGTGAGCTTCCCACGCCAAGCAATCATCTGTCTAGTTAGCGAATTCCCATAGGCAAAGTGAAAAGTTGCCGCCGCAGTCAGGCAACAGCCAAACCCAAAACTTGAACTCATACTAACTCTATACGCCACGTTATTGTCGCTTATCATTCTTTACATAGATGTTATCTTTTTAATAAATTTGAATAAAGATTGCTATTTTGTGAAATTTAACTATTAAAAGTGATTTGAGAAATTTGTATTTTTAGTTTCTAGAATTTCATTGAGGGAATCTAATTTTTATTCAATAAAAAGAGAAAAAGAACCTTTAAGCCCTTTGACGAGTTTATAGCTTATGGGTTGGCTGGAATTAGGACAGCAGTGATACAATGCATCAGAGGTGTAATTTAATCATGATACACAGCCCCTTTGTCGTGGATATGGACAAATTGGTCTCACACAACCTCTGTTCTGATGCGAGATAATTTTACCTAGTAACGTTAATACAACTGCCTCACACATTTTTTGTAGTAAGCCTATCAAGCGGCCAAGACGCTTGATCTAGTTGTATAAAAAACTACGTGCTTTGGCAAGATAAGATCGATTAATAGTTCAACATTTTACTGGCCTCATAATTGTACAGTATATATATATATATATACGGCTTTGTACTATATTGGGCACTAGCGTTCGGCATTAATTCAAAACTATTAAATATATATTCAAATATATTAAATTAGTGAAACCATTCTAAATTGTATGTGTTGTAATATGTGCCCATGTATTGCAGAATATTTATAAATGATTAAAAATGAGCTGTTTGGTGTTTTCTATGGATTTAGTCACTATAGTCTCTAGGGTTATTCCTAAATTTGGTCATATTTTTCCCATTCTTACTTTTAATTAATTTATTCTCGTAATATTAAACATTTATTCTTACAACAGACAAGAGAGACTTATTTATTTTTAATTTATTACTAATGCCCAATAGAACTACAACTCTTTCATACGACATTAAAATTAATTACAATTTGTATATGTCTGTTACCTCTTGCACATCTATATTTTACAAAACAACTATATTTGGCAATATGTTTTTATTTTATAAAAAAATGAGTAATATAACAACATAATTACTATCTTGATTTTTCTTTATGTTTACAAATTTAGTGTCATTTTAAATTTTTAGATTTACATTTTCAATGTTCGAATGCAAATTTATATAAAAAAATACTTGTATTACTTCTTACTTATTTATTATCTGTTCTTGCAAACAGCATTATTTTTTATATAAAATAAAATACAAATATTCAATTGCTTTAATAAATAATCCAAATCTTGGTAACTTTCCATTTTATAGATAGGTATATTTCATCATAAATAATTTAATTCTTTAGCATTTCTAGCTTATGCCGTTTCTTGTAAGAATTGGACTGCCTGTAACCAAAATGCCTGTGGCAGGTCGAGGAGGCAAGGTTGGGGGTATACAGAGTTTCGCTGCCAGAAATGTTGAGTGCTGGTATGTTTCATATATCAATAATTCTATTACGCGCCAAATTACTTAGAAAAGTACAGTATTTTTTTTACTCAATAAATCCTCGAAATATAAATTATTACGTACACATCATTGTCATTAAACTGTATCATGTTATGTCTAATTGTTTCGCATTGAAACATTTATGCAAAATTTCCCTTTTCGATTTTGGTACAGGAGGCAAGAAACAATTAGCATTGTATAACCACACAGTATGGTTTTACTTGAAATCTATAAAAGGTAATTTTTGGAATTAAAGCAACTTGACACAATAAAAAACATCAGGCTCGAGAATCAATGTTAAATCAGTGTCAGCTAATCAATCACATACAGACTCTTAAAGTGGTGACTTTATGTCTCGTTATCTAATTTTCTGGTGATGATATAACTATAATGTGAAAAAAACAATGATCGTTTCATATTTTACCACATTTATACTCTCCAATTTGGATATCCACTAAAAGTATCTTGTGTGATCGATTTCTTTCGAAGGGAAAAAACTCTATCGATTTAAATATAATCTGGTTATGTACTTACAGACATAAGTATTTAAGTCATGAGGTCGAATATAATTTTCTATTCAACTTCACTAGATACGTAACAATATAAAGTGTTTACTCATTTTAATGTTTTCAATGCAGGGTAAAACTTCTCCGGGATCAACGAGGAGATCGTGTGGATGTCCATAGGGTTGGCTGTGACGATCGCTATCCTGATCACGATGGCACTGTGTTACCTGCTACACGAGAACTGCAAGAAGCGACACGAGCACGGGTGGCACGCGTGACACAGGCCCCTGCCTCCCCCACGGGAGTACTACATCACCGTCTAGCGTCGGGCCAGGGGCTGAGGCCTGCTGGCTCACCAGAACCCCGGGAGTCCGCAGAACCCTCCCGCAACATCTCAACACTCAAGAGTCTGGACCACTCATACACTTAAGGGAAATAATAAATTGGCAGAGGGAATTGCAAAAGGGTCTTGTACTAATGGTTTCTTTAGTTCATAATTAATTAACTTAGTATTATGTTTTTTTTTAATAATATTTATTATATATAGATAATGATAAAAACTGTCCAAACAACATGATAATGCAAGTAGTTTATTTTAGTGTCCCATATGGTTTAGGTAAAGTGATTAAAATGGGAAGTTAACATTTTTCATTGTCAGAGGACCTAGATTATTCTTATATAAAGGTAAAATAGTAATGTATATGAAAAGACATATTTTAGATAGTTTTTGGTACCTTAGTTTTATATTGAGAAATAAACAGATATTAGTGCAGCCTGTTAATATTACATCAAACGATTCTTAAAACAAAATAAACACTATTTATTTTATAGACAATGCGTAATGCATTTTAGATGCAGTGAAATGTTAAATAGGTAATTCGGTGATTATACTCCATCAGTATAAACACCGAATTCCAAATGTAGAATGAAATTGATGATGTGTTAATTTGTATAGTTTACATAATTTTAGTTTTTGGTCCAAGTGAAATCCATATACTTTTATTTTTTATAAAAGTATATTTTCTGTGTTATCAATAAAGAATTTTATCTTTGATGCTGTTTTAGTTGTTAGTTTTAATTGTAGATTTGTTGAGTTATCTCTTTAAAGACACTTTTAAGGAAATCAATGATTTCAATAACTATTAAAAATTTAAACTAATGTATACGTAAAGTGATCAAAGATTATTTTGAGTCTGGCAGTAGAATATTACCTAAGATCGTTTGAAGCCGTGTACTCTTGGAGAATAATACTGTATCGATTCACTGAACGCTGTGGAACACCCAAATCACATTCATTAGTCGAAGTTTGTCTGGTAGCGAGAATTGTTATTCTCAGATAAACGTCAAGCTCTTGGAACGTTTAAGTTCGTTTTATTTAGTGCCTACAAAGTTTTTGTGTTCATATTAAAAAACACATAAATCTAGATTAATTTTGTAGTAAAACAAATATATACTACAAAGTTTTGGTGTTCATATTAAAAAACCACATAAATCTAGATTAATTTTGTAGTAAAACAAATATATACTACAAAGTTTTGGTGTTCATATTAAAAACCACATAAATCTAGATTAATTTTGTAGTAAAACAAATATATACTACAAAGTTTTGGTGTTCATATTAAAAAACACATAAATCTAGATTAATTTCGTAGTAAAACAAATATATACTACAAAGTTTTGGTGTTCATATTAAAAAACACATAAATCTAGATTCATTTTGTAGTAAAACAAATATATATCTTGTCTTTAATTAATGTTGCATTTAAGGTATATCTAAGTTACATTCCTTTTAATAACTTTAAAATGTAATAAACAATACAAATTATTAATACACATGAAATAAAATGTAGGGAAAGTAATAAAATTATTTTTTTTACCGATTTATACCTTTCAGACCTATTGTATGTATATAATATTTTCTTGATTGGGGCAACAATACAACTCTACCACGGCACCGGGAATATCTTACACCATAAGTAGATTTTCAGATTATGATATGTATACATTTATATTATTTTTTCTTAATAGAGGCAACAGTATAAACGCTACTGAGGTATTAGGAAGTATTTAAACAGGAAGATTACTAACGCCGTTCTTATTAAACTTTTAACTACTGTAGACTTCTCAGACCGAGTATTTAAATATTTTTCATCGCAGAAACAAAGTAAACTCTACCCTGACGGGTAAAATATAATTAAACCCTTGGGTCAAAACATTTTTCAAGTGCTAATGAAATTGTTGAAGGTATAATTCATATATTGTGTGGAATGTTGTAGAGAAAATTTCATTTGCACTGAAACCTGTTTCAGTTTCAGGCTTCAGGGCTCTAAAACTTTGCTCTTGTAAATTTAAAGCCCAATTATTCTGAAATGGATCAGGAGATGAGAATATCTTTCAAAGATGATTACACATTTTTCCGGAGTGTTTATCTAGCCATTTAAAAAGGATATGACTAGGACGTAAATGTTATTCAATAAAAAATCTCGTGCAAAGACTCGGGTTACTGCTAGTTAATATATAATTATTGAATTAGATTTCGTTAAGAGCATCAATGAAAGCTAGTGCATTGTGATAAACTTGCAGATGTCTACTGAACATGAGAGAGGATTGTTTAATTTATCTTTGTATAACAGCTATACAGGTTCTATATGCGATCCTGTAATCGTGTTTGAAAACATTCAATCTTGTTTGTGCAACGTACAGGTTTTACAGTAAAATTTACTATCAAATTCCTTTACCAAACAGAGCTAAGGTACATTTTTGACAGTATTAAGACCTGCTAAAGTTAATTACTTCATCTGCCTCTGAAATAACGGGCCAAGTTACTTTATTGCTTTTACAATGTCACCATACATTGAGTTTGTTTACATAATGGAATTCAGCTTGAATGCCTAATTTACTGCCTGATTTCAAAATGCCATTTAAACAAAGCACGTTTATACATACAAGATTTTATACAGACGTATACAGATTTATTTTTTGTTTATTTTATGTTCTATTATGGAAACAAACATTACAGTGAACACACTTTAGAAAGATTTCTATGTGCTGGAACAGTTAAAAAAAAACATTAAAACATTATTAAAACTAATATACTTAAAACAAGGCTTGTAAACTGATTAGTACATGTATTTTCCTTACTGCGTTATACTAAGTTCTATACTTTACAACAAATTTAGGTTGTATTGTTTGCATGGTATAACATAATTATATGGAATGTTCAAAGACTAAGTGCACAAATAACGTTCAGTTGGTTTACGGTCAATACCCTACAAACATATGCTGTATCGCAGTGTATCGGTTTATTGGCTGAGAGTCAATGAAGTCAATCACTCAAATGCCTAGAGAATTGCATTTCTGTCAGGCTGTTTGTCTAGAGGTCCGCTCGTTATCTTTAGAATTAACTTATCTATAAACTTGACATTTTACATGGAGTTTCATTTCTATGAAGTTCATTTCGATTATATATCGTCACTTCATGGGATTCCCTGAGTTTTAGCAAACATTTTACTATTAGTTTTTGGGTAAACGTAGCAATCACAACAACATACACAATAGCAATAAAATCGCTGGATAAATAGATTTGTGAACAACTGAGTACAATAATATGACATTTAAGGTGTGACAGATGCCACGTGTATCATATCTGCAAGATATATCAAGAATATTTCATCTGCAGACTTTAAATTTTATATATGAAATAATTAGTTTCATTATGTGCTTTTTCATGATTTCCTTGTTGTCCAGATCAGGAAAGTATATACTCGTATATACATATGTTGGTCTGAAAAGTTTACTTCGGTCAAAAGGTACTAATTCTGGCCAGTAATTTATTGTATTTCCGTAACCGTTAACCTGTGCACAATACACATGGGTAAAATTTCACCTTTCTAGGCCATTGGGAAGTTGAACAATACAAATGTGGCATGTTTTAGGTGTTCTAACCAATTTTAAATCGTTGCAGATGCGTGGTTTTTTTTGAAAATGTTGTATATTTCTGTTGAGAGCATGAAACACACTTATTAAATTTTATCTTCTTAGGATATCGAAAAAGTTAAAAAAACAAAATATAGGTCTTGTAAAAGCTGAAATCCCTTTTTATCTCCTATGGTTTTTTATCTTTATTAACATGCTATAGTTTTTCTATGTAAATCATGATTCATACGTGTGCCACATTTAAACGTTCTGATATATCGGGAAGTTGGAGAATTAGTGATGAGTGTGGGAGTGAGGACTTTGCATTTTAGATAGAGAGATTCTTGTGTGAAACCTATCAGTCAAACGTGCCAATTCTAATAAAATATACTTCTTATTTTTGAACACTTTTTAAACGGGTTTTCATCCATTTCAATGAATGAGTTCACCCTTGTTCGATGATAAAAATGCAACTAGTAAACTTTTTTCACAAAATAGTTGGAATACTGTGTAATAAACAATTAGTTATACATTTCTGTGTGGAAATGAAAAGTTTTAATTTCCAAATTAAATAAAAAAGTCATATTTTAATTCCAACGTTCTAATACTAAATTATTGTCAATGTACAGGTAAAATACTTTAAACTACTTCTTTCTCAACTCTCTCAATCTTACAGTATCGTATTTTAGTGATCAACAAAATACATTGTTATAGCAAAATATTTTTGCAAGTGCATTATTTTGGACATACATAACCCTATTTTTGTATTAAACACATTGATTTTCGTGTTGGTAACAGAACCAGTTTTTCAAGTAAAAACATGTAGGTACATAATGTACAAAATTATAGTTCATATATAAAATATTGTTCGTTTCGGAATTTGTTTGAGTATTACTATCAAGTATTACTATTAAGTTTCAGGGAAGAACACTCATGATAAAATGTAAAAGTGTACAGTATCAAAAAACAAATTTCATATTTTGCTGTTTTCTGAATATTGAGAATTTCCTTTAAGTTGAAATCATTCCTATCTCAGCGGTGTATTGAACAGTTTGGAACAGTTTCAAACTCAAAATAAGGGCATTGTCACAATGGGAAATGCATGGTACAATATTAATTATTATTTAGTAAAAAAGTAATAATAAATTCAGAATATATTATTAAACTTTAATTTATCTGCAATTACAAATACATTTTTTTAATCTAATATTCCCTCCGGATGAGTCGGAAGAAAGTCGAATTTCACAAAGGATGTCATTTCGAAACGTCAAACTGAAGATAGATTAACATAAATGTTGTATCTGAAAATGGCACTCCCCAGTTCCGAAAATAATTGGCATCAAAGAAACATATTCTAAACGTCTTACTTCTACCCATTTAATATGCTTCCGAGATGGTTTTGCATGTGGTTAAAAAACCCTTTTGTAATTATTAGTATTTGTGTTAAACCATAACATTAGAGCTTGAAAGGTTTCTCCGATATTTATTATATCCATTCATATATCACTTAAGTGCCTTTGAACAATTAATAGGATATTGATTGTACTATTAATGGGTCCGCAATGCCGGAGGGGATAACTGATTGATCATGTCGAGTATTGCTAGTGTATCTATATGTAAAGTATATACATTCGAATTTTAATCCTATACATACTTCATTAGTATTACCACCACACACCAAAACTGTTACTCTAATTTAACAAGATCTGATTTATTAATGTAAAATATGACGTCAGCTTTCTATACTTTGAATAACTTTGATACAAAACAATGTGAGGCAATATGTAATTATATTTCGTTTATTTAGGTTTACGTTATAAGTTGGTGTTTTATTTACCTATTCCAATTTTTGTATTCAACTCCACCGGTATCATGGTGAACCATTAGCAATGTAAAGGATCCAGCCTTGTTCGAATGAGGGGGATGGTTCAAGACAAGCTGCACTGCGTTAATCTGAAGTAAGAAGCGTAATAACACAGCCACAGACTTAGTTTGTTTGTTTGTGTTAAGATGCTGAATTGCAATAAAAACAAGCTTTTTAATAAATCTTGTATTGTTATAATGTTATTAAATGTAGAAATCAATTTGTTATTCGTTAGTTCTTATATTAATATCAACCGAGGGGGGGGAGCTCCGAGGTTACGAGTACTCCGGGTACCACTAACCCGAGTAACGGGTCTAAATGAATGTTTTTTTATTTATATTTTATTTATTTTTTTATATATTTTATCACAATACACTACCATTTAGCAGACAAGTGATACAAGTTCAAATGAAGTAAACAGGGGCCACGGTCAGGAGTACTCAGAATAATTATATTTTGCCGACTAACAGTATTAACAGTGTAAACGTTATTAAACCAAACAGTTAATTAAAGCATATTTATGCTATGTAACTTAATGTATACATTCTTAACTAAAAAGGTTTGTTATAATGCTATTAAATGTAGAAATCAATTTGTTATTCGTTAGTTCTTATATTAATATGAACCGAGGGGGGGGGGGAGCTCCGAGGTTACGAGTACCTCGGGTACCACTAACCCGAGTAACGGGTCTAAATGAATGTTTTTTTATTTATATTTTATTTATTTTTTTAGACGTGTTTTATCACAATACACTAAATTTAGCAGACAAGTGATACAAGTTCAAATGAAGTAAACAGGGGCCATGCCCGGTCAGGAGTACTCAGAATAATTATATTTTGCCGACTAACAGTATTAACAGTGTGGTAAACGTTATTAAACCAACAGTTAATGTGGAAAGCATATTTATGCTATGTAACTTAATGTATACATTCTTAACTAAAAAGGTTTGTTTATAATGTTATTAAATGTAGAAATCAATTGTGTTATTCGTTAGTTCTTATATTAATATGAACCGAGGGGGGGGGGGAGCTCCGAGGTTACGAGTACCTCGGGTACCACTAACCCGAGTAAGGGTCTAAATGAATGTTTTTTTTATTTATATTTTATTTATTTTATATGTTTTATCACAATACAACTACCATTAGCAGACAATCGTGATACAAGTTCAAATGAAGTAAACAGCGCGTAGGAGTACTCAGTCAAACATTTATATTTTGCCGACACTAACAGTATTAACAGTGTAAACGTTATTAAACCACCAACAGTTAATTAAAAGCAATTTATGCTATGTAACTTAATGTATACATTCTTAACTAAAAAGGTTTGTTATAATGTTATTAAATGTAGAAATCAATTGTTATTCGTTAGTTTCAATATTAATATGAACCGAGGGGGGGGAGCTCGAGGTTACGAGTACTCGGGTACCACTTAAACCCGAGTAACTAAATGAATGTTTTTTTATTTATATTTTACTTATTTAGACGTGACAACGTCTTAAATTAGGTTGCGGCTCGGAGTCACTCATGAAAAATATAACGACCCGGTAAACGTTACGATGCCCGTCCAGTGGGTCCGCCGCACGGAATCTGCACGGGATAAAGCAGATAACTATGTTTATTCGTGAAAATGTGGAGTGCTTAGATTCGTCATTTACAACAATTCAACAATAAAGGTAAATAATTGTGATATTTCATTATCGTAAACTATGATTGATTGATTAATTGTTAGATTGACACAAAAGTTGAGAAACTGAGTTCTATAGGTTAATGTCATACTATTGACAATTGTTGATAGTGTTAAGTAAATTTATTAGTTTTAAATCACTCTGCAATCAATCGTAATTCAGTCGATTGAGAAGAAGAAACAGCGCGTATTGCTAGTTCAACATTTAAAATAAAACAAATTATAACCTCTAACCTGTTAACAGTGCGAGCCAAACAAACGAACTAAACCGACCCAATTTAGAATTTAACTGTGTTAAGCAAGGATTTATTCCAATTTTAGTAAATGTTTTATTCAACTTTACCATTTACAATCAAATTTTAATTAATTTCAAATTATGTTACAATGTTTTAGTAAACAAAATATATTTCTATAGTTTAAAATTTGTGCAATTCTTATTTTCATTCAATTCCTTGTTCCTATTGTGCAATTTAATAATATTCATATCAATAAATATTCTACCGAGAAAAAGACGTTGTCACGTAAAATCTTCGCCCGTAAAACCGACTTTACAGGCAACCATAATTTTTTATTTTTTTATATATTTTATCACAATACACTACCATTTAGCAGACAAGTGATACAAGTTCAAATGAAGGTAAACAGGGGCCACGGTCAGGAGTACTCAGAATAATTATATTTTGCCGACTAACAGTATTAACAGTGTAAACGTTATTAAACCAACAGTTAATTAAAGCATATTTATGCTATGTAACTTAACGTATACATTCTTAACTAAAAAGGTTTGTTTTATTACTTTAATAAAACATTGTCAACAAATGTTATATTATGATACTGTGCCAAATATATTAGACACTATTAGTTCAAAAGGTCAATCATATTTGGAGCGCCAAGATATTGGTTTAGTAAATATTGCTCATACAGAATAAAAACCCCTACGCAGTATCTGGGTGATTACTACAACTCAAACTACAACAGCAACTTTTCCTCTCGTCGTTTAATGGAATTAGTGTGTTCACTTTTATTTACCTCATTAACGTGAAATGTGTTATTAAAATTAAATTACTCTTTTCATTGACAAATTACTGTTTAAGAATCAGAATATCTTGTTTCTCTCAATTGATGTTATAAACATTAAAATAATAGACTATTAATTATAACTTTTGTTTTGGTTAACTAATCTAATTGAGTACTATAACGTAAACCGTCTCCAATACGCATACGACCTAATTCAGTTACTTGCAAAGGCGTGAATTTCTTTTCATTTTGAATATATTAATTTAAATATATGCAAAATGTATTAGATGTTCACTAAGAAAAAACCTCTCATTTTACAAAACAATATAGGAATCTGCGTTTTCTTTCGGAGTGACAGCATATTTAGGATGGGAGTGGGTTCGCCCCTCTGTCGAGATCCCAAGAAGTGGGATAGTGGGATATATCTCGGTCATGTCACCTTACAAGAAGGGAATGCTAGCTCTGTCCCAGCCTTATAGTCAAAACGAGGAGAGGAGGAGGTACTAGCAACAGCTTTTAATACTAAGGGAGCTCCACCCAACCCAACTAACATCCTCCATACTAGTCTAGACCTATCGATCCATGGGCTTCAATGGCGCTCAGCCAAATAGCTACTACGGTGTTAGAAATACCTTAAACTGAAAGTATATGTCAATGAACGAAAGCAGATGAATTTATATACACATGAATAGACAGATCTGGAAAATCGTCTTCGGTGAAAATTCGTGTGCCGGAATGTTTGTAGACCGGAAGTAGATTATAATGCCCGGAAGAAATCGCTTTTTGAGCGAAGTAATTTTTTAGACCAACGTGTCTCATACTTTATCAGAACAACAATGCAAACATTACTGGGGAACCGGGAATAACTTAGGACAGGAAGTAGATTAGTAATGCTGAAAATAGTAAATTGTTAACTATAGTAGTCTTCTTTGATCAAATATGCAAATATCTTTTTTATTGTTGCAACAATGCAAACTTTACTGTCATGTTTGAAAAATAATTTATTCCCAACAGAAATGCTTCTTCACGCGCTGAACCTGAAATAAGAGCCAAAGGAAATTTTGTTTAGCTTTTGAACCTCCTAACAAAGAACACTTAAATAATATGTACCTTAAACCTCCGAATGAAAATGATCATAGAACTCCACCATGAGTGCTGTACCTAAGATTAATAAGAGCTTAATATTTGTACACGATTGTAAAAAATTGTCGAGGAGTTTATGTTTATATTAATGGCATGTTGTAGTGATTTTTTTCATTTTACTGGTACTCATAAAAGCTGTTTCTTTCCAAACTGGCTCTTTTAACTTAAATTCCAAATATTCTGAAGTGCATCAGGAGATGAGATTGGAAATTTATCCGGTGATCATCTGATCATCACTTATTTTCAGGAGAGTTTATTAAGCCCCGTACAAAGGATATCGCTATAACGTACCTGCCACCAATAAGGAAACACTTGCAAAGCTGTGGGTAACTGCTAGTATAATACACAACTCAATTTTTAGTATACAATAAATTCATGAAAATATACGTAATAAAATATTTTTCATTCATTTCCAGTAAAACTAAATTCTATGGACTACAAAATCTTTAGTTTCTTTAGTTCTCTTAGTTTAATAAAATGTAAAATAATTGTAATTTATTTTGATTATAGGAATTTTAACACGTTTACTATACTTTTTATCATTATTTTACGTAACCCTACATGTTACATATTCTTGTGCAAGCAGATATAGTTACGAAGTGCCCTTATAACTACAACCGATATATAGTAGATAAATAAAAAATCCCTTTAGTTTTTAAAGTATATAAATAGAGGGCACGGAAACCGTGTAATGGGACTCAAATTATTCCGTTGAAGACGTTTTATGTATTTATAAATCATTGGGATCAAACATGTAATCAAGTTTATTGTGTTGCAGACTAACGCAGCAAACATGCCTGTGGGAGGGAGAGTGGCAGGGAAGAGTGGAGTGGTCGGTCGTGTTGGTGAAGGTACGTAAATAATTATACAGATAATTTATGTGATCTTATACAATCCTCGGCTTAAAAAGAACAATAATTCTATGTATTGAAGTTTTGGACCAATTCCGAAAATAGTTTTCTGAAGATTACTACTCACGTTGCTTTACTACAGCAAGTAATCCGTTGATGGTCTAATAAGTAAAGTGGCTGGTTAGTAAAGGCTGTCTGGAAGACATCTTAATCTCGTTGGTCAACATTGAAAGTGTTTAAAGGGCTGTAAAGTTTTAACTGCAATGTAATAAACTTTGTCCTTTTAAATGTTTACTGGCTCGGTTAAGTGGGCGTCCCTACGTTCTATCTGACATAAACTATTGGTAAAATTAATTATTTCTGAAGGATGGACAATATGTGATATATCAATACTGACTATTGTTACACCATCTGACATATATTGAAAATACAAAAGCAAAACATAATGTGAAATTTTGTATTCTATGGATCACGTTTTGACATTGAATCGTTAAAATCAACACCGACAATTACAGCGATCCCTTGAGGTAATTGTTATCTTCTCGTATCAAATATTATGACACATTTCATTAACAATGTAGATTTCTTATACACTAATAATTTTGAAATAATATGGTATATAACATTTAATTTAACAAAATTAGCATTAGTTAAGTTATCATATAAAATTAAAATATCATATCCTTACACATCCATGTGTATATGAATTATTATTTACTTAGATGTCATTACTGTGGGTCCGTCTGTTCGTATGTATCTCGTGAACACACTGACCTACAAACTTTAAATTTTATATGAAGCTTTATTTATATATAAGCATCGTTGATTTTGGTGATGGTACATGCCAATTACATGGGCTAAGCGTTAGCGAATGTTTTTAATTTTTACTATTGGTAACCATGATGGCAACGAGAAACTCACGGAATAAATATATTTGTTAACAAGCTAAGTACAATTATATGATTTTCTTACATGTGAAATATACTCTAATGAAACAATACGTGTAGCCTAATAAAATAAATGAAAAACACATAAAATTTAAATACTACATGCAACCCCACCAAAGTCTGATACAGGACACGTAGAGTGCATACTGCAACATAGTTTTATTGCTATCACCAACCATATAAACTATAAACACTTTACATTGCAGGGCATGGGGTCGCCCGCATCAATGAAGACATCATCTGGATGACAATCTGCGTGGGCATCATCATCCTAGTGCTTATCAGCCTGGCGCTGTGCTACATCCTGCACGAGAAGTGCAAGAAGAGGAAGGGGTCCTGGGAGAGAGCGTGACGGCGGCTCCCCCTCTGTTCTTCTGCCAGGGAGTACTACATAGACGTCTGAGTCAGGAGCAGGAGACAATCTGGTGCCAACACAAACAAGGGGAGATTTGTCCCTCTCTAGTGTGACAAAACACAAAGAAATCTTGAGCAACAATCTTAATGTTATAGTTCACTTCCCGAAGTAGTTCTTTTCTACTTTTCCCATTATTGGCAGATTGTGTTATATGTTCAGCTTCACATTATTCACCAGTTCTTCATCTGAGGTGTATATCTGTGTAGTTCACTTGTCGTTATATTCTCAAGTTGTTGTGTTCCTAGCATTTGCTGTGTTACTCAAAGAACCCATTTGTAATACTGAAGAATCAGCAAAGTTTCCATTATGCATTTTAAGTAATATTTTTAATTGCCGTATGAAACGTGTTGTAACAACGTTTATAAAACTTGATTGTGTACACGGACCTATATATTTTTGTTTCCTCAGAAGAAAATCTAACTAAGGAAAATTACTATTGAACTGTCAGAAAGAATATGTCTACTCGTTGCTATCAACTGTCGCACAGTTAGATTAGATGTAGTGTAATATGTTTTACACTTAGAAGATATTTCTAGAATATAGAATTAGTAAGAATAGCCTTCTAGCTAATCTTTAATTAAATAAATGGGTAGATGGGATTGGCGCCTAAGGAAATTCGTTGTGCAATCGATGGACCGTCCTCACTAAGCGAGTAAACTTTTATAAAAGTAAATTATTTTTCTACAAATCAAGTTTCTAACATAAATACTAGTCTATATATATAAACGCTTAAAGTATTTACTTACTTCAAACGCAATACTTAATTAAATGAAACTATTTATAAGTTTATATTTAAGTATTTTAATTATAATAATGTTGTTTAGAATTTTTAGTGTTTGCTTAAATAGGCAATACAACTGAACTGTAAATTCAGCTATGAAATTGAAATTTGGTTCCATTATTCTTCAAGAAAAAAGTCGTTGCTTTTTCCATGAATTATGTTTTACTTATATTTTTTTTAAATATATTAAAGAAGCTAATATTTTGCTCTTACTTAATCATACAAGCAATTATCGTTTTTTAATGTACCTGTCAATCTGCATTTACATAATAAACTAAAAAATTATACAATATACAACGTATATGTCAGACATACAATTTGACATTAAAATGTAACGTAAATATTATTATTTTTTACACGAATTAAAACGACGTTGAAAATAAAATATCGTATTTGCATTGTTAGTGATATAGCAATAATGGATTAGCTAAATGTTAACACTTTCACACCCACGTGAATATTCACATTAATCATATTTACGCTAGATAAAAACATTGACCCTGGAACTGTAAGTGTTGTATAGCACTACTCGACTACGAGCATAAATATTAATAATTTATTTAGTTAATATATTCACTAAATTTTAAAATTGAACGTGTTACGAGGAAAATATAACACACTGAACGATAAACCGATATTTATGCGTTAAGTTATTAAAGATATATAATTGAATGTTATTTATGAATTATATAAAGTTTAATAATGTTATTTCAGCCGAGGAAACTTACGCAATTGAAATATTTACTGGGTACGAAATTTATTGGATAGGACAAAGAAATGTTATATTAAAATAAGTCAAATAAAGCTAAGCACAACTGTGATTGCAATCATAACTTGTTCCTTACGTCAATATTGAATGAAGATTTGATACTGTAACCTGTAATGTATATTTCATGTACCTGGAAGTCAATAAATGTTTGATTGTTCGCATTGTGTAACGATACTTACATAACACCCCGGTAGCGTGACTAGGAATTGGATTTGGGGGAGGGGGAGATGACAGCACACACAAACCGTGTGGTATCTAATAAATATGAATACATTTATATTTGAATACTTTAAAAGTTAGAAAGGCCTAATTCAAAATAATACATTTTACCGCTGTATTCAAAAAAGTTGGATTGGTGTTATAAGAATGTTTATATATTATTAGGACTCTTGGGGGAAGATTTTGCCTTGTCACTCCCCCAATGCCACTGCAACACCCAACAACAGTATAACAAAAGACCCAAGTACAAACACACAAAGTTGCAGCCTGGAGACATTCTTTAGAGAAGTATTCGTCAAAGTAACCGCAAACTGCCTCGCTCTAGAGACTTCACAGGTGTCTTGCTTGTCTCTCAAGGAATTTAACTGAATTAATTAAGCAATCTGTGTACTGAAGCGCCCATAGTCTTATCCATTCCTTAGTTATCTTGCAGTATACATTAAAAACAAAAGGATCTATTTTATATTATTTTAAATTTAAAAAATCTGTTAATTTTAGAAGTGGAAAATATAAGTGAGCAGTATATAAATAAAAGTAGAATATATTCATACACAAAATTCAATAAATACGGAACAATTTTAAGTTATTGATCAATGAATTAAAACTTATCGTCCTTTAATCATGTTTTCTGTCTTTCTTCACTTAGTGTCCGTCTATCTGTATTTTCATAGACAACTCTAATACGGTTTAAGTTTGTATCGTATATTGTACTATAAACTAACTCACTGCTAAAAAAGTTTATTTTTCTAGTTTAAAATTGGTTACAATTTTGAAGTAGTTATGCAAAATAATATGAAAAATTGTACAAGAGAAAGATTGTCAAGTGATACGAGTATAACACATCTTAAAAGGTAACACTTTAAGAACCTCTATTTTACTGTGGAATTAATGGTAAGTAATAGTCTTATTTAAGTTATATTGTTATTGTTATAAGTGCTTTTTGAGAGGAAGATTATTCTTTTGACAAATACTTACTAAACATATTCACAGTCAAGTAGTTTTAACTTTTTAAATCACATATTAATAATAAATCTATTATAAAAGTGATAAAAATGTAGTTGAAAGCTCATCGAAGGAAGCTTTACAGGTGCAGACATTGCAGATTTGATTAGCTCTTCAAGAAATGCAATTAATTTCTTAATAAATGATTTTAAAATTAAGATTTGCAAGTAGTTCCAATGTAACACAGAAAAGCTGTTTAGGGATCTCTCAACGTATATCTGGACTTGCGGAAAAAAACAAACAGTTTTCAGAGCACGTGCGGCTTTGGATTTTGTATTCTTCTCTCTTCACTAGCCTCCTAATCCTCCCAGAGGATCTGTTGACAGAACGCCGAAGCCATCTCAGATACATCTATTGTATTCCTTACTGACACCTAAGAATCCTGTCCCAATAAACAAAGCTTGTTTCAACGAATTTTGTAACCTTTACCCCGAAACACACTAAAGAATTGCATTTAATTTTAAAGTGTTTTTCTTAGAACCGATAATTTTTTCATTCAGGGTGTATGAGAAATATCTGGTAATTGGGTAATTTTTAATTAGGCCAAGGAAAGAAATACTAAAAATAAGGTTCAGAAATCTTTAGTTTGCCGTTTGTCTTTTTTACACATTTAAAGATTTTATTTGTTGTTTTATAAACCAGTAAAGATTAATTGAAATATGTCACAATTGATTTTTCTACTGTCTCAAATAGAAAAATTAATTAATACAAGAATACCATATTACGTTTAAATATACCAGAAAGTTGAAATATTACAAGCTTAGCAACGCGAAAACTAATAAAACTATACAAATTTATAAAGAATAAAAAACTGTAAAATTTAATTACGAACATTTGATACCTAGAACATTAAAACCGATATAATCTATGGTATGATTTTCATGGTTTACAACATGCATAGCAGCTTTGTTTGTCTACCATTTCAAAGTATATAAATCTATATATAGCTTATATAATAAATATACATTTTTCTGTTGTTTTAAGACTACAAAATCAATAATTGTATCAAATTTAAATTTTATACCTTTACCTAAATAAGAAATACAAACTTCAAAAGCACTTATAAAAGTAAAGACTGTAAACCAAGCATTTCTGACCCATGTTTATACTATATTTTTTATTTTCCTCTATCTAAAGAATTAATACCCAATGTATTACTTGAGAATTCGTACAAATTCTGTATATTCCATAGTGTTAAAACATGGTATATCTCTTGTGATAACAGATTCAAGGTAAGCAATGGTACTGTAAATATAACACTATTTATAATTCTATTCGTAGACTAAATCCAATATAAATTCAATATTGTCACTGATATCTCACAAAATATGGCCACCATTATAAATGACATTCTGCCAGTATCAGTCCTCACAAGACAAATGGTAGCGGACATCTCTTGCCAACCCGTTTGTTTGTATTTTATTTTGATACGCTGATCTTGCTTCCTGGACAAATTTTATTGTTGTAGGGTTATTGTTTACACATAGAAACTGCAATGAAGCAGTAGTTAAAACAGTGGATTTGACAAATTTGTTGAAGGCTAGAAAATTGGACAAGTTACATTTACCATCAGAAGAAATATTGATACTTATTCATAAATGTATTAATATTTATTTATAGAATGGTTTGGAAATTTCCCCTTCCCCAAATTTAATCGTGACTTAACCATGACAAAGGCCTATAAGGGAATAGAGAATATATATATATTGGGGCATTACTTGTTTAAGGATGAAATTAAATTACTGAACGTTTTAGTAATGATTTTTCTTCCAATCTCAGAATAAAACAATTATTTTTATTATGCATTAACTCTTGCTTAAAGGGCCAGGAGTTCTGCAAGTTTAATATAAAACGTGAACTTCATTATTTAATATATCCTGAGAAGTAAATTGATTGTAAGTCACACTCATTTAGTTAAGGTTTGAAATGGGAGGATGGCAAACGATAATTTTAAGTTATATATATATATATATATATATATATATATATATATATATATATTTATATCATTAAGTAAAACGATAACTATTTTAGAGTCAGACAAGGACTTATACGTAGTGAACTACTGACTGTAGAATCATAATATTTTACTCTGTTGCTACTCTCTTGTTGAGATTAGTACAGAACTACCGTGGTTGAAGGCAGATTATTTTCTTAGGTCGGCCCGTATTGGTTTCTGGGAAACCTACATTGTGTTCTTATACAATAGAAATTGCCTCTAGCCGTTTGGGCTGATATGATTGGTTTGAAAGACCCATTACAGCCTAGCATAGCCATATGGACACAGTCCCTATGTGCAGTTCTCAGACATTCTCACTCTATCTGGGCTAATAAGGGTTAAAATTATCTACAGTACACACATTTATGGAAAATAAATCCAAAACTAAACTTACAGGCTGCATCATTTCTTAACATTATCCTCAAATTCAGTAGAGAACTTCCACACTGACTTAAAGATAAGATAGGAATACGCCACCCACCGTGTCTCGAAACGGGGTTCGGTAAAGCTTCATAAAAAATTTAAACTCTTACTATTTAATATGTCACATGTTAAAATTTAATATGGTACTACAAAGTATTTTTAAATATTTATTTCCTATACTATTTTTTATGCTAAGATGTTGCCTATGTAGAAATGAAGCTTAATGCAAACGTTAGATGCGCGATTACTTTTCGTGATATCTGGCGTGATAGCAAATATAATACAATTGACATTATTGTACGCTTCTATGTTAATGTAATGAGACTGGAATGTTGTGATGCAATAGAATTGTATGTTGGAGAATGGCCGGAGGAGTGTCAGGTCACGCAAACACAATGAAACTGACCGATACCTCATTAACTTTGCGATAATTAGTCTCTCTGATACATCGTTGCCTTTAGCTCATTACTGGCTCTTGACATCTCTATGTTTAAAATCTCTCATGCACATTTACAATATTATATATTAGTTTATTTTATTTTATTAAAGATGAGGTTTCACATATCATTGAGTTTTTCGAAATTATGATCAAAGTGCAAATCTTTCATTGAAATGACGTAGACTCATGATACGGAAAAAAGTAATGAACTTTAAATATTTTTATATAAAAGCACTAACGGCTAAACAAAGATAGAATTACGGACATTTGCAAACGTTATATATTACAAAATGTATAACTCTACGTGTCAAGGATTGAAATTTATCCTCTTCGAGAGAAGACTATTAGTACATGTACATTTACTTAAAAACTACAACGACCGGCAATGAACTGCTACTGAAAATAGAAAGAAAATAAGAGAAAGCAAAGAAATTAAACATACACGAAAACTGATTTGGAGCCCGGATATGAGAAAATAAACATGTCTCACATTCCCCTGTGCTTGTGTGACGTGTGTTTGTGCTGTCGACTTGTCTTACTCGTGACTTAATAACGTCTGGGATATTAATTTACTAATATGAGAATTTTTTTCATCACAACCTTATATTTTAGGGTAATGTATTATGAACAGAATAAAATTCCGGTCTTAAAAATGATTTTGCTAACGTTTGCAATTTATACAAATGAAAATATTTTTTAATAAATTTCTAACGAAAGTGATTTACTATTTTCAGTTTCAGGATGAATCGCATTGTTTTGTGGCTTAATAGTTGTAAAAAGTAAACGTTTTATATTAGATGATCTCAGACAAGATTCCATGAGAAATCTAACAAGTGCTATGGAAGGAGTGTTTATGTTTATATTACTGTATTTAGTAGTTCATAATTACATTAAAGAGGAATAATAATAATAATAATAATAAATAAAATTATTGTGTTGTATTGTTACCGTTATTTTAACGTTATTGTATTTAATTCCAACTAATAGCAGACATATTAAGATAAACTGGTTTCATACTTTGGGTACAAATCCATGCTTCTTTTTCTATAACAATAGTGACATCTTTAAAGTGTTCAACAACGCTAAAATAGCTATTATTGTTATTATTCTTCATTTAATATTAATATAATATTTTAAGTATTGGGTTTGAACTTTTAAGTGGCTTACAAAACATAAAGCCTTTATTACAATCAAAATAAATGATCAAATACATGAGTGTGGAAAATATATTAGCATATATTACATGTGAATATGAGACTACGGATTAATACAAAGACTGCATGGGAACAGACTGCTGGTGCAATATATCTGATGAACAACATTGCTGTAACGACCTGGTCCGAGAGTCAGCTGGGATCATTGTTATTGTTCTCCATGCCTGGTGACTATAATACCATTGTTACAATTGTATAACATTAATAGAGTTACCGGTGATATTACAAATAGTACACGCTCTATTAATTACATTTATTACTTGATTTACAGCTCTTAAATATTGCGTTTACATTGTTTACCCTAAACTTATAATTGATATAAAAATTAAATATTTTCTTGAGATTACCAATAACAAAGCTAAATTTTTTATTTCTAGCTGACAACGTTTAACAACATCAATTAAACATTTAAACAACCACACAATTAAACATTTGATTATTATTATTGGAATAATGATCATCTTTGCTATTAAGTTTTAATACTATTATTGTTGTACTATTTTTGCGTGCACGTCTCTGTGTTTGTTTAAAAATATTTGGAAGCTTCAAGAGCGTATTTTATTTAACAACCTTCAAGATTTGTATTCTTTTAGAAAAGGGAACCTAGAATCATAAAACCTTAAAATATCAAGGTTCTTTTCGTCTGTGACACCTCGATGTTAACGCCCCAAAATTTCAACAAATAAATAAGTGTAACCTAATACTACGAAAATGTCTTATTGTTACTTTAGTGATTATTTTAACCACCTGTATACGACCTCCCCAATATGTAACAATGCAGCCGTACACATCAAGTGCCATCCGGATTAATATAGGAAAATATAGGCGTTAAGGCCACTTCAGAACTTCAGAAGAAAGGGACAGGAGTTCTGCCACAGCCTGTATATGCATTAATGAAGCCCGCGGTGACGCGACAACGCCGATGTTGTCGCAGCCACGTGTACGGAATGCGCTGAAATCAGCAATAGTTGTGTTGTTTGCAGGCCTTGAGCATTCTAAAAGCACCATGTACTTTGTTAATTACTAAATGAATCGCCTAGGCGGCAGCACCTCTCAGAGTACCATCCTAAGACGAAACGCGCTCTGATTGGTCCGGAGCCTTGGCAGCGGGAGGATCGGGCGATGTTGAGGTGATGCTCGGGGAGTCGGCTAACTTGTGCGGAAGCGGAACGCGACAGACGTTAACTTAGGCCCTCTATCTCTCTCTCTCTCTCTCTCTCTCTCTCTCTCTCTCTCTCTCTCTCTCTCTCTCTCTCTCTCTCTCTCTCTCTCTCTCTCTCTCTCTCTCTCTCTCTCTCTCTCTCTCCCTCCCCCCCCTCTCTCTCTCTCTCTCTCTCTCTCTCTTTCTCTCTCTCTCTCTCTCTCTCTCTCTCTATCCATATTTTTACTTTTCGGAAGCCAAATTCTAAATTCTTAATTATGTATTAATTATACCTAATTATTTTATTAATCTAATCCAAAGAGTGTGCCAATTTTAATAAATCATATATTAGTTCACTCCGTTGTTTTATTTTGAAAAGTTTATACAACCTTCCTCGCCACGAACCCAAGTGAAGATCTTTCGCCTCCCACTGGGCAAAAGAAGGCAACCTACCACACGTCTTCAGTTACAAGATGGTTACCCCAAGTATAATAAATAGAGCATCTTAAGTATATGAAAATTAGTTGTGCACTAACTAATGATTTGAGTATCTAAAAGGCTATCAATATTAAAAAGAGTACAGTCCACCTCTATTAATCTTGTGTTAGGTTATGTTATATTAGAAGAAATAACCAGGTAATATGTAATTCGATTCATAAACAGAATAAGAAGTTACAATTTATCATCCACTGCTTCTTTTAACCACTTCCGACAAATAAGGAAACAAATAGTCGAACTTAAATGTATTGTTAGTCACACTGTGGTGTTGATCTGTGTACTGTAGTTTAAAATAGCTTTAAAGCAATGACGCTCTCAGATAATGATACTATCTAAGAATATACAGTTGCGTTTTATCTAATTTGCTTAGCATAATTTATGCGTATATTGGAAGGTTTACCGAAATAATAGCTAATAGCCCATATTTAACTGGATTTGCTATATTGAGCTAAAATTTGCATTTTTCCATAAAATGATGAACATTTACAGGATCTTTACTCCAATAGCCACAATGAGTATCATCACACTAATTGACCCCATTTTTGTTTGAAATGGAGAAAATGGAGGTAAAACTTATTTAAAGCAGATATTTACATTTAAAACTCAAAGGTTACAGTCGAATATAGCCACAAAGTAGCATCGTAATGAATAAAAGCATATAATATTGTATAACCTAATAAGATTAATTTATTTCGATTTTGGAAATACATAACCTCAATGTAAATTCCTTTCAATTCTCAAATAATTTTTGTCAAAATGAGTTTTTCTGGGTGAAAACAATATTTTCACTAATGAACATATTGAGGAATTTAAATCTTGAGGAAATGGAAGGTAGATAAAAACATAGTAGAATAAAATGTCGACCATCGGACCAACCTGATTCATTGAAATATTATTTAACTTGAAGTATTATTTAAATTATATTTTTAGTAAAGTAATTCCATTTTGTTTTTCTTTTTTCTGATTATATACGAACGACACTGAAACGTCTGATTAACTTTGTCCATCCGTTAAATCAGTGGTCTGGGAACAATAGATAATAGTTGCCTTATCGGCTCAGGCCATTTGTAACACGTTGAAATAAGACCTTCTTGGGTCATGCCGCTGCGCTGTATTGAAACCTGTGCAAGGGATACCTGAAACATCAGGTTTTGTTTTTAGCACCGTAGCGAACTCGACCTTACCTTTCGATATAACGGACCTAACCTCAATTGTACTTAAAGAAGGGGGAGACGTGTACCCGATAGTGTTACTTGTTCATAACTTTTACTATGTAAATTTTGTTTGAATACTCTTTAATATATAAGTTGCTTAATTCCATTTTTTAAGAGCTCATTCAAAATAACTCTAATACTTGCCACATTAGTGTATTAATATTTTGCTCTTTCATTCCTATAAGTTATAAACGTTTAAAAAATAATCGAGGAGTTCAGATTATTGTCCGTGTAGTAAGAGAACAATTACTGAGATTTGAAATTAAATCAAATCTGTTAGTCAGAACTGGAAGTTAGTAAAGTGTACTCAGTTGGGAATATCTGCAAGTTACACTCCTCGATTATCATAAAGTAGTTCACGGGTCTTAAAGACGAAAGCATTATTATTAAACCTCTTTGTTAATACATGTACGTCAAGCCGGCATTTAAAAATGGTTTATGCTTTAGAGCAAAAATTCGCGGTTTATTTATAGTAAGTAATTATAGAAAAAATGCGTAAATGTTCAGGTTTGACACTAGAACTGTCTGCATAGGCTAGTATCGTATAATATTTCAAAAATTAGCTGGACAATTGAAACTTTTTCAATACCAGACTCCGCATTTTTTAACAATAGCTATCACTTTGGTATTGTAGCTGACACATACATCTGTAAGAAGTTTTGAGCCACTCAACACGTTCAGCTTTACATTAACAATATTTTATTGACTGATGTAATAATGCTGACATTTTGCTCCCTATACTATATTTTGAATACTTCTTTGTCTTATACTAAGTGTTATATCTTTAAAACAAAACAAAATGTTAAACACGCACAATTGTTTCTATTCTCTCCTAAAGTAAACCTTTCATAAAGATTAGATTGTATATTTATTTTAAAATAAAGAATTAATAATGGGACATACTAATCAATGTTATCAAAGATGTAAATGATTAGTTTATTTGAACCCGCAAGACTTTTCTTATTTTGAAGTAAACAATTTTAACTTTTGCGTAACTTTCTTTACTTTAGAATGATGCGAGTTAATGTTATGCAAGTATTTAAGCCATGTTTATGTAAGCTTAAACGTTCTTACATAATAGAATGCACTTATGTCAACAAGGCGGAGAGATAACGCGCGGGAAGAATACGTCGTAAACTTGACGAGAATGTAGAGCGGCGCAACGTTTCTTGGAAGTGACGTCATCGCAGCAGTCATTCAGGCTCTGGCTGGTGGCTACTGTAGCCTTAAGGTACAACTACAGACTCTTCCCTCTCTCTCCCACCTCTACCTCTCTAACTGCGTTGTTCAGTCACCTTCTGGTCGCCATGGCCTCGACGTCGTCAGTTGTCGCACTGTTACTGGTACTGGCGCTGAGTCTGGTGCAGGCCCAGAACTTCTTCGATCCTGATCCACTACCCACCTCGTCCTCCAACGTCTCTTCTGCCGCGGACAAGAGGCCACCCTGTGTTCTCATCAACCACTACGTAAGCTTTCAAATATACATATGGGTTTATAACTTTTACTTGTGTAGTTATAACAAGTCCGAAAAAGAACCTGCTCTATCCTTGAAGGTTGTTTTGAAATTAAGTTCAACTTTGGGAAAAAATTGAATTAAATATTAAGAAAATGTAAGAACGCAGCAACATTATTTTACACGCAGAAAATATTTTTGTTTACTATTTATTATATCCTAAAGTTTGATTACAAAATAAAATAGAAGTATAGTAGTAGTAGTAGTAGTTACTAGTTTATTATATGTACTCTATAATAAGATTTTTTAACCGAAATATTTGTTCGACTGTAAACAAACAAACAAAATTGTGTAAAACCAGTATGTTTACTAAAGCTAGTAAATTTTTAATTTTAGCTAATTCATATATTATTTGCAAAGTAGTGAGTGATTTATTACACGAATACCTTTTATTTATGAGAAGCTGAGTTTTCCCACACCATTAAAACCCTCATATTGATTTCTAGCTACAATATATATATATATATATATATATATATATATATATATATATATATATATATATATAAACAATCCAAATCCCTCAGGGACTGGCTATGTGCCCTTTAAAATCTCTACTTTGATAAGCCGTTTTGTAGGTACGGTAAGTAATAAATTTGGTTGATTAGATCCAGAAATCTGGTTATCGATTGAGTCTTACAATTAGCCAGTGTCAAGTCGCCATAGTCTTTGTATTATAGTGGCATTCATTCTTAGGATCATCTATTTTCTCGTCGATCCTTTATTCTTCTTCTTTATTATTTTCTTTTGTTGTTATTATAAGTCTTCTTTTCAAAATCAATTATTTACTTAAGTAACGTTTCGTTACACTTTGCAGAGTTTATTTTGCTTCATCTCGCATTGAAGGCGTCATTTTTATCTCAATTTGCTTTTGGTTTCTCGCTTTAAATGTTGGTTTTAGTAATTGCCAGAGAAGTTTGTCCAGCAACATTATTCTGATAGAACAAATAATGTAAAATAAAGATAATTATATTTAATATTCTACCGCTTAAACTATCAATAAACAATGTTTAATAATTTTAAAAGTGTAAGATCTATATGCGGGCCTTCATTTATTAATCTTTATTGAGATTAAATTAAGCTTTTAAAAGTTTAGTTTCCTAGTATATAAAGTATTGTTTCTAAAAATTTTAATATTGACATTTTAATTAGATTTTCATAGCATAAATCCAATTGTTTTTGTAAGGCAAATTACTACACATCTGTACCATTGTTTCAGTCAGAAGTCATTTCTAAAACATGACTCTTATTCTGCAACACCCCAAAATAAGTTTCCAACACCGACCTTGACACGTATATGAACACGTGATGAGACGGAATAGTTCAGTCCCGGGAGTAAGAGAGCGGTGACCGCCGATCCTCTGCCATTAGCAACCGGTTTCGTAAGCCTTGAAGAATCGGTTTAGTTTTTAAATAATTCATCAAATATGCGGACATATATATTTCAAGTTTTGTTAAATAATATAGGTTTTCTTTCATGTTGTGTTTAAAATATTTCTTCCATCTCCATTCATAATCGTATATACCTTAATATCGCCTGCTATTATTTCTAGCTTGAAAAAAAAAAACAAATTATACATTACCCATAATTAAATGTATTTTTCTCCATTAACATAGATTCTCCATCAAAATAAGAGCATAAACCCAATGACAAAATTGATAATTTTTATTCTTCACTTCGAAGCGAAATGAACCGTATTACGAAAACAAACATATATAGGTACAGCGAGGAAATCTCAAAAACCCCACTTACATATTGAAAAGGTGTTACTAAAATTTAACTGACTCAAAGAATGACTATACATTAAAACATTGAATTTTCTTCTGATCTATATAGCCTATTTTTGTTACCCATAAGTAGTACAGTGACTCCACAGACACCGTGACTCGTGACTTTGGTGCCTGAACTGATACGACGTGACGACCGTGACCTTTTATGTGATATAAACGCCCTAGAGGTAAAATAATGGCTACTGAAAAATATTCCAATCTCATAAACCATAACCGAATAGTTAGACTTTAAGAGTGTTTGCATGTAGTTTCTGGCCCATGACATGTTTTAATTATTCAGCGTATATATTTGGAAGTAGAAATTTAATATTTATACTAATAATAGACTTTGCCTCTGACGACACAGATCTCAAATAAGAGAAGATAATTTGAAGGAAATTAAATTGAGTAATGAGAATATGAAATCTCAAGGACAAACCCTTAATAAAACTGGTAAATACTTTCCAAAAACCTGTTTTGAGCCACAGATAAATTGACGTTAATTTATTGAGTTAAAGATGACAAGAACTAACTGTAAACGGCCTTGACGCATCACACAAGGTGAACTACTGCCTTGCAGAGAATAATGATAGGGCTATGTACATCGTATACAAGGATTGTACACCAGATAAATCTGGAACGAGGTATTTAGTAATGCGTAATAGGTATTTAGGTAACGCCCATTTAGTAATGCATGCTCCAAATTTATTGGTTAAAGCTGTAAAATCAGTACATTATCGGTGATCGATCTGTTAATATTTGTTATGTTTGGACAAAAACGCTAAAATTTAACACACTATGTTTACGGAATTGGAATATTTACATAAATTAATTTTTATTTGTGTTGTAACATTCTGCACTGTCTGACCTTGTGTGGTCTTTTATCTAGTAATTACATATTCGTTAATGTGGTAATAGTCTGTAAGGGAACTGATTCTATATCTAATATTTGTTTTGTTAACCTTAGTGAATTTATTCCATGTATTATTTTCCTTCTATTCCGTATATTGTAATTGTCCGTGAATGGTTACGTTACGATTGTAGTAAACAACCGTGACGTAGGCTAAATACGTTAATTCCTATTGGTGAACGGTTGGGACTTGAGAACCAAACCTATTGCAACATTACGCTCATAAAAACCTAATGTTCTGAGGTCACTAAATCCTGCACATGCATTACGAAATTATAATGTGCAGCCTTCACAGCTCATAGTAAATCAAACCTTCCGATACTTTAGCAGCATCATTGTTCAATCCGACTTTTTTATTTATTACAAGGTTTGAATACGCCACATGTTACGTGTACCGTAAGAGGCTTTTCTGATGTTATGCTAAAATTTTCAACTTTATAGCTCATTTAAATCCTTGAGACGTCTTGTGGATAGATGATTATACCGAACAGATATTTGTACATCCTCCAGACAGACAAAAGAGAAATCGTGCCAGCCTACTAAGTTAAAGAAGTGTTAAATCTCATGGTTGGACATGCAACATCATTGAATTCATTCTTGTCTATATACAAATAAAGTTTCGTGCTCAATTTTAAATCTACAGTTGAAACATTTCTTGAGATATTCTTCGGATAAGTAGGCAACATCTATTACTATTTCATGCAGTAAAAGTTTATGTTCATAATGAGTTTGCGAAAAAAAATAATTTACTCTACGATTTTACTATCCGTTTGCCATAGCGATTACCCGTATGACCAATGTAAACATATTCGCAAACGCTCAGCTAAATCCGATCATGTGAAATGCACTATTATTGAACCGGATGTTGGCCATTTGGAAATGAAGTTACATGCGAAATTTCTAGTCTATAGATGAGTTGGTTCTTTGTTCATGCGGACAAATAGACAGCCAGAAATGGTCGTTCTACGAGTGATAGGTTTCGCTATTGCCTATACTCGTACAACAACTTTTCATTTCATGATCATCGCATGCTTATCGCATGAATATTAGTGGATTCATGCAGTGCAAGAATTAATTTATGATAAGTGATATATGCTTACTTAAATTTAAATAAGTACTATTATTTATCTATACAAGATGTTATAATAATGTTATACACTTTCTGGTTATCATTATTTCTCTTACTATCCCAATTCATTGGGTTGACGTTGACTATGTATTTAGTTTCGATATATTTCTTTGTTGCTTGTACGCAAATGACGATTCATTAAAGATGTTATAAGACTTGGGAATGGCACTTTCCATTGAAACATAGCGTCAACGTATGATTTTCGATAGTCAGAAGTATGAAACGTATAAGATACCATTGTGAGGTACATTATAAAAAAACAAGGCAAAGATTTTGGATGATTAGCTAGTTATTTAAGGGGAAGAGTAAATACATGTTAATCTACAAGAGAGTTCCAGAGTCCATGTATATGATGCATTATTTGTAAATGGATTCCCACAGTTATTTCGTTTTGTTTCTCTCATAAATACTTACTACAGAGTTATGTTACAGTGTGGGAAGATAGTGCCGGGGACCGGGATGAAGAAAGAGTGTTGTGGGGATCTCACCTGTTACAAGAACAAGTGTCGCAGAAGAACCTGTTGTTAATAGTCAACATCAGTCAACTAAATCTTCTCTATTTTAAGACTGAAAACTATTCATATTTTTACTTATTTATGGTGCTGTATAATGGTGTACTTAGTTCAATAAATATTTATTTTTAAGAATTTGTAGTGGTTATAATATTTTATTACTGTTTAAAACACCTTCTTAAAATTGAATAGTTAGAAATAAGGTCCGTTAGAGAATTTATGTATTAACTATATAATTATTAGTTGGGACTTTTAATAAATAGAATAGCATTTTTCAATAATTACTTCAAACCCGTTTGTAATCAAGGGATTCATATATAATTTTTGTAAAGTAGGGGATAGAGTATTGCGATATCATTTCTAATATGCAATAAGGTTTAATAGTACGGACTCAATTAAACGTATCCACGCTGATTTCAAAGTTAATTAACTCGGTTGCACACTATACATTTAGAATACTGTTTATTGTGTTCCACTTTATTAAATGACATCGACATGGAAATATCATTGCTTGGATAAATGACAGTGTAGGTAGAAGTATTTGATTTAAAATTCATAAAACTCCATTCAGTAAATATTTTGAGGTTATCAATTTTTAGGTTTTACAATTTTAAATTGATCTTAAAAAATTTTTTGATTTGAAAAAGTAAAAACTACTATTCAATAGTTTATATTTAGTTTTATAAACTCAAGAGCAAATAATATATATATATATATACCTCTAGAGTATTTTTATATGTTATATATTTAACACACAACTACAAATTGTATTTATATTTTTTCATTACAGTAATTTATTTTATTTGAAATTTCTGTCATGGTCTTCTTAATAATGTATGTACGACAGAGTTGATATTTTAATACGCACATCATATAAAATACAACGGAAAATCAGATGACACACATGTATACTGTTATTATTTAGTTGTTAAGTTGAAGGATACATTTACAATATCACCTTTCCGTTTAATTCACAAATTTAAAGCAGGTTCACATTCGTTTCTCCATTACGGTTTTGGAGTATAACCGCAAAATCACAGCTTCACACAAATTCTCACAGCAACTCTGAATCACGCTGCAATTAACTGTGAGTACCTTTCATAAATTTAATGTGCTCTACGCGAACTCCATGTCGTTTGCAGCTCGGTCTGGTTACATTATTGGCACCGCAGCGACTGCCCCGCGCCGGGCTACCGACACCGGCAGCAGCTATTAATGGTAACGTGTGACGTCACACGTGTTTTATCACGTTTTTAGTGGCACACCTCTGCAGTTTAAACATTATTATAGATGAAATAAAATATCGAGACGAAACAATGTTATTATACAGGGTATGTGTAGAGTCTCGCACGTGCTTAATGTTTTCTGAACGATTACACATCAGCAATCACTTTTGGTACAACATTATTGCACATAAATATCTTCTTTTTCAAGTAACTATCAGTTTTCTGACATATGTAATACATCAAGACTTCAGGGGGTTGGCATAAAGCAAAGTCGCTTTCATTTACTTCAATTAGTTTTTATAGGGACGTACTCGATCATGTTGGTTTTGAGACTGAGGGGAAAAACATCAATTAACTTCTAGTTTCTGAGTCATTGGAGATACGGTGGACAGGGACGTCAGCACAGAGGGTTACGTTCTACTCGGCCAAGTGCAGTGGTTTATGTCTTGGCCGTTAAGTTAAAAAGCTCTAACCTTCACCCAAGAAAACCCTGCTTTCATTCTATAGATGACTGCTTTTGGGTTGTATAATTACTTAGAAATGGAATTCAAAGTTGGGTTGGGGCTGGAGATGGAGAGTACATTGCATTGTATCTTGATTGAATAACGAAAGTTCATTCAATAAAATAATTTCTTAAAACCGTTACACTCATTACTAGTTTTCAATGTTAATGACCAGTTTTATCTGATAAAACAACGAACACTATTAGTACTATTAATACTATTGAAAAGTAATGAAATGAAGATGTATCTGTGACCTATTTAACGTTAATTTACGCGAAGTCTCTTCTATGGCTTTCATCATTCCTGGTGTGATATTACGCAGGCTGCAAAGGTTGCTATCTCATCTTCCTATTTTGGCACATCAGTCACACAGCCCTGAGTGGGTCAAGCGCCGGTAATAATGGCGGCCATTTTAATTATAGCCCTACAAGAACAAGGTTAAGGTTCACATACTTGTTAAACTTACACACTTTTGGAATTTTAATTATAAGTTAAAAAATGTGTTTAATGGTTATTAAAACAGAATTTCAAACTCTTTCGTAGTTCATAGTTTAAATATTCAAAAGTATACACTTCTTTAAGATAAATTAAAGAGCGTTTGAATGAATATTAATCACATCTTTCTAATGAGACCTCCTATAATGGTATGACTATAAAAAGCTCGCAACACTGTGTTTAATGGGTAAAACTCAAGATCGTATTTTATCTACTATGGCCGGCTCTTAAGAATCGACTATCGCTTGGGCTCCTACCAAAGACGGAGAGTAAAACAGCTTTTTACAGAGTACTTTCGCTACAATCCATGGGTAGAGCACTTTACAGTTCGGCAGAAATGATCTCAGGAATAGTTCAAGGTTATTACTTCCGCGAGTAGGTCCTGTTCCCTTTGGGAATCTATGGTCAAAATTAAATTAAATTCATTAACAATTGGGTAAACTGTCTCATGACAAGAACGCGATGATAGTAGGATACATCATCCTATTAAATATTAAATGCCAGCACACGCGTGCTACGACGGAACTCACTGTAGTTGCATTTCAAGTCAATTGGTGCATCAAACACTATGGCTGTGGATTATCTGATGTTGGTAATAACATAACACCAAAAAAAACTGCTACGACGGAAACTCACTGTAGTTGCATTTCAAGTCACATTGGTGCATCACACTGAGATGGCAGTTGAGTCACATTGGCATCCTATGGTGTGGATTATCTGATGTTGGTAATAACATAACACCAAAAAAAACTGCTACGACGGAACTCACTGTAGTTGCATTTCAAGTCACATTGGTGCATCAAACACTATGGCTATGGATTATCTGATGTTGGTAATAACATAACACCAAAAAAAACGCTTTACAGTTTTAAATGGTCTTGTTAAAATGTACGAAATATATAGACAAGAAATCCCTTAATAATTTCTTTTTATAATGATTTTGGAATAGAAATTGGGTCAAAATGTCCCAGCAAGGCGTCTTTGTTTAATATTCATGGGACATGGTAATGTCACATTGTGTACACAACGTTGCAGATGTACAAGTTTTTGAATGTAACCAAACTCACAGGGAACATAATAGGAGTTTTTATGGGACAATAAAAAGCAAAGTATTGTTCCTGTACAAAAGTTTGTGCGGAATACTACATTTTGAGTTAGCAAAATGAATCCTCCCGACGGGTTTATATACCGTTCATTTTATTCAGCCAAAACTTTCGTCGACCATTTCATTTTACTTAGTTCTACCGGGAATGCAATTGTGATTCAACTCAATTGATGGAACAACGCTGAAATTGATATTCCCTTGCAGAAAGCTATTTATTACTATGTTTCATAGTAGTTCAGGTAGTTATTAATTTGAGAAAACGTAGGCAATCTCCCATTATATACTGAATGTATAATATATTTTATATGTAATGATATTACACAACAGTTTTCAGTAACAATTTCATTATACCAAACGAATCGAAGGAGACAATTAAGTTTAATAAAATGGTCATTGGTTATGTACAATAAGGAACGATAACCAGAGGACTTGCTGATAGTATGACATAACCTCCTTTCTCTTACTATCTCTAATATCTTATCCGAGAAGGTTTGATCGAGGTTCGAAATTAGATTAGGTTATTCAGTGGATCAAATTTAAAATCCATATTAGTATTTATTATAGAAGCTGTGGATTCTATTTGGTGAGTGAGGTTTAAAGTATTAGTATATCCTTATAGCTAATCGGTTTTGACTTTGAGTTGGGGAAAACGACTATGACCACAACTAGGAATGATAACTAGAGACAATCTTGCCACGATGTCCAAGGAGTCAAAAAAGAAAATATGTCGTAGCTGTGAAGTTCTATTGGGAGGGAGAAGTAAGAAACAAGTTAATCAATCTCAAGTAATCGCTTAAATTAATGCATTTTTATGTTGGACAAGTTACATCTTGGTGTCATTGAAATGGCCACAAATAGTTCTATTATAAGACAAGTATGAAGTTAAACAACCTATTCAAAATTCGACCGAATTTTCACACCCGTCTTGTACTCAAATTAGTAATTATTTAATTATGTGACAGGGTAAAATAATAATACAATTTTAGTAAATACTGGGTGATATCAAAATTTTAACTAAAACCTTCTACTTGAAGGTGTATTGTTACCTTAAAATATATTTTAGTGTCATTTCTCAAAAATATCGTATTTTCGTCGAAACGAGTAACCAGTAAGTTTATTTTGTTTTAACGCTTTTAAGTAAATAAATAATTAAGAAAAATATTGAAATGAACACTTTATTACAATTTAAATTTTCATTGTAACAAACTACTTATAAGAATAAAATAACTATTAACTGATATTAAAATACACAAACAAGTTTTAACATACAGATAAAACAAAAACAATCTTTTAAATTTAAATTCAAAAAGTTTATACATTTAGCTATTCCCACTAAAAATAGTCAACCAGTGTTTCACTAACAGTTTAAGTCCTGGCAAGAAAGTTGGGAAAAGTCATCTAAAACAATTTCTCAAGTTAAATGAAAACAGTACAAAGATTTAAAACCACTTTATCAAAAGTAAACAAGATAAGGAAGCTCTGCTAGAGATAAGACGCTTAGCACACCTGGGTAATAACTTATTTTCCTCGAAGCGGTTAATCAGCACATTTACTTGAAAAGATCTTTGCTTCCAATATAACACTTCGTACAATTTTAAATGTACGATTTAAAATATGTGTATCTTGAAAAGACAAACAACTTTAAGGTATGCAACAACAAACAGGGTAGTTTTATGTTTTTACTGTTCTTAATCCATATTAGATTACACAAACTTGTTTCAAGTTTTACTTTACAATAATAATAATAAGTATTATCCTGATGTTTTTAAATATTAAGACAATTTATTTCTGTCACTGACTTTTTCGATCTGTTTTGCAGAATTAACTTGTATTAGAGTGCATTATAGAATGTACCGTATATGGATTTAAATAGGTATAGACTAACATTTTACAAAATGTTTTTTACCAAATTAGGACAACACACAAATTAATTGTATTTAATAATTTTACTATCAATGAAAAATACAATATAATTAAAACAATATTTTTTAAATATGATTTCATATATGAATTTAACATGTATTTAATTGTTGGATAAAAGACGATTGAAGACAGGCAATACGTGATGTGAATCAGTCAGCAGATTGCAGGGTTCAACTAACTGTAATCAGGACCGGCTGCTTAATCAGCTCCTATCTGCACAAGCCAGGCAGCGATTAGTTTTTGTGCATATCCAGTGAGACCTGCAGACCCCATATCTCAGGGGAATTGTTCGAAATAGACAATGTTCGACAAACGAGTATTACTATTAATTAGTTTGTAGAGTTTACAACTTTTACCACTTTGGGAACTGTCATGTATTTATTATATTGAGCATGGCTGGTGAAATGTTGTCACTAAATCACGTTGCGTGAAGCAATAGACCAAAACAGATTTTATGGCTGATTTTATTACAGAAAATATTTTTCCCTCGTTAAATAGATGAACTGCAGAATAGTGTTTTTTTTTTAACAAAAATCTGCTTTAACAATTTTTGACGTGACAACGTCTTAAATTAGGTTGCGGCTCGGAGTCACTCATGAAAAAGTGTAACGCCCGGTAACGTTACGATGCCCGTCCAGTGGGTCCGCCGCACGGGATTCGCACGGGATAAAGCAGATAACTGTGGGTCCGCCGCACGGGATAAAGCAGATAACTATGTTTATTCGTGAAAATGTGGAGTGCTTAGATTCGTCATTTACAACAACTACAACAATAAAGGCAAATAATTGTACACTGATATTTCATTATCGTAAACTATGATTGATTGATTAATTGTTAGATTGACACAAAAGTTGAGAAACTGAGTTTATAGGTTATGTCATACTATTGACAAATGTTGATAGTGTTAAGTAAATTATTAGTTTAAATCACTCTGCAATCAATCGTAATTCAGTCGATTGAGAAGAAGAAACAGCGCGTATTGCTAGTCAAACATTTAAAATAACAAATTATAACCTCTAACCTGTCATAACAGTGCGACCAAACAAACGAACTAAACCGACCAATCACCACGCGCGAAGTTAGAATTTAACTGTGTTTAGCAAGAATTTCAAATTCCAATTTTAGTAAATGTTTTATTCAACTTTACCATTTACAATAACAAATTTTAATTAATTTCAAATTATGTACAATGTTTTAGTAAACAAAATATATGTCTATAGTTAAAATTTGTGCAATTCTTATTTTCATTCAATTCCTTGTTCCTATTGTGCAATTTAATAATATTCATATCAATAAATATTCTACCGAGAAAAAGACGTTGTCACGTAAAATCTTCGCCCGTAAAACCGACTTTACAGGCAACCATAATTTTTTGTAATATTCGAAAAAATCGATTACATCATATATGATTTTGTATTCCATGGGTAATATAGTAGCTTCGTACAAAGTAAAATTATAGCTAAAATAAATAGCACTACATCCATGAGTTATATTTAAAATTTTAAATACATTCTAAACCACTTAAAAAGTACTTTGTGCGCCGGGACTCGAACCCTCGCTCTCTCACTTCCCTGGCGTGTGCGCTACCACTACAACACTGAGCCCTTTCTTTTTACAATTATATTATTTTAAGTTTATTCCCAACAAGTAGATTTTCCTTTATTTCATATTTAGGTAGATGTCAAAAATAAAATACGCCAAATAAAGCCATAAACAAAAAGTCGTAATGTCAGAAATGGAAATGAATCATGTTTTACTGCGATAGAGCGAGAGTAGTAAATCAGCTGTGTGTTGACGGGCTGCATCGATTGTAGTCCGGCTCTGTACACAGTCTGCCGCGAAAGCAATTTAATTACTTATTTCTAAATACCAAAAACTACTAAAACGAAACCAAAAGAGTTTAATTTTGTTTTAAAATTCACTTAATAGTAAACCACTTTCGTTACCGTTTTGAGGAGGTAAGACAATGTTTAAGGCCATTGCTCACATTTTGCCATTCATAAAATAGATACTCGTATCACACACATATAGGCCAGTTATTTTCATATTCACCTATATATTTTCACTGTGACATATTATACATTTATTACTGTGGATAATATATTTATTATTTTATAGAACATTTTCAAATAGCAAAGGTATCATTTAATTTTAAGTTGAACTTGTATAACGCGTCTTAATATGAATCGCTAGTTGTCCAAAATAAAGTTTTATATTTAAATTATTGTTAAATGTGGATTGTAGTTAATCTTTTAATTATTGACTTGTATTTCTCATCGTTTTTCTATGAGGAGTAAACATCTTTGAGTCAATTATATTAGGTAGATATACTCGTATTCGTAATAAAATTGTGACTTCAATTAAACAAAACGTCATCACAGGGTGGGATGCCCGTTTAATGAATACATTAACAGATATTTACAATATTTACAGCTTAATAGAAAATATTTTTAAAAAGGTCGATCTTTACTAACCACAACTATTGAACAAATTTATTAAATTTCCATAAAAAGTTGTCCATGAAAAGTTTTAATTCTTATTAGCTAAAAAATGATAACTTTACGATCATTGGCTACGATTATGTAAGGCTTGTGTTGAGTCGTTTTAAGACCACTAGTTTATCCTGTACAATGTTACAAACTTTTTAATTACCAAAACACGTTAAGAAAAACGAACATTGCGATGTCAGTTCCATATTTGGAATGCTTCCAAAAATTAATTGTTTTTATTCGATTATTATTATACCTACAATAACTGATGCGAAGTAAACTGACGGACAAGAAGTAGTCGCCTGTATAAACAGTACGGCTAACGCCTGGCTGAACTGTCATGTGGTCTGTTTTATTCAACATGTTTTTTCATGCAGAGGCATACAAGACTTGTATTATAAGTTTACCATGTCTCCAAACTTTCAACTTTGTAGTTTTCAAATTATATATAAAAAGCTATAATATAAAATAATACAAATAGACACGCAAACGACAGCGTTTTTTTACTTTCATTTATATAAACCTTTTCCCTTCTTTAATGTGTTTACCTATTTCCTAAAGTGTGGTTGTGTACTTCATGAACCACCCTTTATAATAGTAGAATATCTACATCTCGAGACAAATATTTGCAAACAGAAAATATACACATACATAAAATATTTCCTCAGATGTGGCACATACGTCTGTGATCACAGCTTATGGATTAATGTGCCACTTAATTCACACTCTAATAGTAAACAGATCACGCAAAATAGACAGCGTTGTTCTGTTGAGATATACATTTTTTAGTTTTTAAGAGAGGTACAGTTTTTTTAATCATATTAACATGTCATTTCAAAGCATCGTTTCGTGATCTAAAATGAGAATAAATTAATTGTGCAGCGTTTGTTGCAGCATAGAAGTTCATTGTTTGACCGAATTCTTACATAGGATGTTCTCATATAGACAAAGTTCATTGGTGTGTGTTATTTTGTAATAGAGGTGAATTTCAACATTGTGTCATGAGACAAAAATTATCCGCACATTAGTGGAAGACCTGGTAGGTCTTTAAAAAATATAGGTAGACCGCTCGATCGGTCTAGAACCTGAGTTAGGATGACACAGTTTTATATCCTGTCTGCAGACAGTACTTTTTATCGATATTCTACCTTTATTCTTATTACTTTTGTAAGATCTAAGGACAGCCCATTGGCCCAAGAGGGCAAGCACAACAAAACACAAAAGTTAACATTGAATAATATCACTGAATATTGAATTTATTCAAAATCCAAATCATTATAATGCGTCTCTGGATGTCAATGTTGTCGACGCTATTTCTTTATCTATGATAGAACAATTCAAAGTAAACATTGTTAATTTGTAGAAAGATTTGTAAACAAACAAAAATATTGGTATTTGGCTCGAGTTACTTTAGCTTGAATGTTTTTCTTTTAAACTCTTACATGTTCTATATAATTTGCATCTTGCATAGTTTGCTAAGCACTCCAACCAACAACAGTCTAATATGTATTGGTTATTTTTGTTGTTGTTGCTGTTGTGTTAGTTTATACATAAACTAGGTAGGTACTTTACATTTGTCCATTATTTTGCTGTTATATATTTGTTATAATTCTAATTTACACAACTTTTATTTAGTGAGGTAATAATTTAGAAAATATGGAATATTAGCAGTGATTTATTTAAATACTTAAATTATTTAAAACGCCTGTCGAACTGAGTATATATTTCAAATAATTAAACAAATTACGAATTCAGTACATTTTTGAAAAGGATAAAATATTGACAAACTAAAAGCTTCAACTTAATTTTGGATTTGTTTCAACTTGAACTCAATTACTTCATATTCGTATTTCGAAATTAATACACATTGTTAATAAATAGAGACAAAAAACAAGCTCTGAATTAACAGTTATAAAATATTCAAGAGTTTCTGAGTCGGCACGTTAAATCCTGTCAAACCGAAATGTAAAAATTGTCATCAACTAATCAATAATGGGTGACTTAGGATCTCATTATGAAGTTGTTAAAAAAATAGTGTATTTAAGGAACAAAAGGGTAATTGATATTTAAAATTAGATATTGTACAAATTGGATAGTTGCCATAATATCCTAAACGTATCCTAAACTTTGCATTTAAAGAGTTCTATCAAAAATAACTTTGGAGGTATTAAGTTAATTCCCTTAAATAAATTCAAAATAATATCACTAGTTCCTCGTATAAGACTATAAGTCACAGAAATCATGCGTTTTGACCGGTTAAAGAAAATTCTCTTTAAAATTTAAGAATTCCTCTACCAACATATTAATTAGTTCAAAACAATTTATATTTGTAATATCTAACTTAGTGTACCTAACTGTATAATAAAACCTTTTTCATATCATGATACTGCACAAGGTAACGTGGTCTATATGTACTGTATAAACATGGTGTCTGTTAAGTATTATTGCGTTAAATAACTTGTTTTTTATTGCCTAATATGAAAAGGCTACTTTTATTGAACAATAATTATGTATATATTTTTTGGGCAATTTATACTCTATATTTGCCTTTATTTTACTAAACTGTATATACTGCATTAATTCTATATCTCTTTCTGCGGCCTAGTGCCTACAATACCATTCCTTACTGGATTAAAATATTCACGTACAGTGACAGACCAATGAACCATTGTTTCACGAATCAGCTGTTTACTGTACACTCACCAACCAATCACAACGGTTGACTTATCAATTGCCCACCTTGCAAGCGACTGCACGCTTGCTCAGTGTACGCTCAGTCCCGCCTGGGGCACTTATATAGCACTCTAGCCACTGCTGACCATACTTACTCAACACGTGACTTTATGCCCCATGTGTTACTCTCTCACTTAAATATTAGTTTTTATCTCTATTTGTTGCACATTTACATTAACATTAAAGTCAGTGCTCTGGATTGGCAATCTCTACCAGAACGTCTCTGTTCCCGGACACCCGCGGCTACCGTGCTCTACAGGACTGGCCACAGTGTTATGAACTATTCGTTTGCGGTCGTATTGTGCGTGAGTGAATCCGTGAAGGACATCTTCCGTCTTCACGCCTGCCTACAAGACAGCAGCCTATCTCCACACTTCCTGATCACAACCTGGCCCTCAACAACAGCAGACTACGGTTACCCCTCATGAAAACAAAGGTAACTGTTTATTTTCTGCACTTTATTTGAATATGCACTGTTCATAAACTCATTATGTGTAACCTGGTGAACTCTTGTTAAAATCAGTGTGCTCGGCGTCTTTACTGCCTAGTGTGAAGTGGTCCTTCTTAATCGAGCCTCTAAAATCTTATTTCACGGTTCTCATAACCAAAATCCATTCTTTTCAGTGTCTATATTAAGAAACTGCTCAAAGATGTCTAGACTCTACTTGTATTTACCCAGAGTGTTACTACCACCTTTACCACCGTAAAGTTCCTGGCAACAAACACCGAGCACGTAAACTGAGGGTTTGAATAGGATATCAAGGATTCACACTAGCAAACTTTATTTTCTTTATAGGTCAGAAACTAGTTTGTCTATTCATTCCCCGCGGAGTTTGCAATGAAGCGAATGAATTATGAAGCGTTCATTATGTGGCTTCCTCCTAGACGTTATATTTTTATATCTGTCATATATATTGTTTTTGGTCAGCAGTTTGTCTGTATTATACTTAGGCTGTAATACTAAACAGGCAGTTGTTAAAAGTTTAAATTTATAACAGCATAATGTCAGGTTATAAAACAAACGATTTGTTAAATATAACTATTTATAAATTTAAAACAATTAGCAATGAGCAATGTAACTAACTTAAATACCTTAATTCACACAGTAAGTTTAAACAGGAGATATAAAAATGTGTATTGTATGCTTATTCAAATTAAGGAAATATCTGTATTTTACGTACCTTAGAGTAAAGTAGTATCGTAAACTACTCTTTAACAGTATAGGCATTAAACGTTGTCATAAACATCGTTCTATTATAAGACATGCAGTATTACGATATATGGAGACGAGTTCAATCAATCATAAATTGCACCCTTATCGGCAATAAATATTATCATAAACATCATTCCATTCTAATACACACAGTACTACCATAGATGCAAAGACGAGTTAACTCTATCATAAATTGCACTCTTATCAGCAGTAACCGTTATCATAAACACCGTTCTAGTATGACATGCAGTAATACCATAGATGCAAAGAAGTGTTTACTGAATCATAAACAGCACACTATAACTAACGTACTTACTTTATCATGGATGTAGACTAAAGCTAATGCAGAGATTCATCACAAACTACTCAGGTAACATAACATCGTATGATACCCGATAATATAATGAAACAATATCGGTTATTTGGATATGTATAAAACATATGCACTTTCCTTCGGCCTTGTAGCTTTTGTCAAATTTTCCACTGATTTTAAAGATTTTATAAGATGCGGTAAATGCTTACTAAAAACTTCAATAACGGCTCTCAAGTGATCAAATTAAAAAGTCTTGTACATAAAAGCAGGAAAGTTTGCACTTATTGGTACTATATCTTACAAAGATGATCACTAACCTAAAAATTTGCCCGCATTACAAGTTTCAAACATTTTGCAACGATAATCTTTATTGGAAAAAACATACTTGGTATATTATTATATTTATTTGGATTATCTTGATCTTCAGCTTATAACATTAATTTTGTATATGTACCCAAGAATGGTCAAGTGCGAATAGGAATTAGCTGTGTACTATGTATTATCCAATTGTATGTGTTAGAACACAAGGATTTTGAAAATGCAGAACGTCTCTTCTAGTGGTGTAAGATTAACAAAATGTATAATATAATTCTGAGATGTTAAATGAGCATATCAAGTGTTCGCACAGTTTCGCACATTTTTACTAGATTTAGGATTTTAAAGGTTTTTATTTGAATATCAAGTAAGTTGAAGGTTGATGAGAAGAAACGTACATGTTACATATAAACTAAATATGAATATTAGTTAATTGAAAATTAAAACACCTACTAGATATTTACTCGATTGTATTAGGTAAATTGTTTAAGTTTAATTCTTGTAGAGTATGTTATTGGTTATTAAATAGCTAGATTAGCATTTTGTAAAAAGTGCTGACCGAAATATAAATAATAGAAACTATGTTCTTATAAACTTTGTTATATTAGTGGTTTTTCTTGATACTTAAAACGTTTGCCTGATATATATATATATATATATATATATATATATATATATATATATATATATATATATTACTTACATACATATAAATATATATTACAATTTTAAGTTGTAAATTTGCGTAATTTAACTAACGGTTTATACTAATAAACCTTATCAGGTAATGTTTCTGTTTCCTGTTTGATTACTAACACATCGATTACTAACACGTGAACGCAATCTAATTACCTAAGCTAGCGATATTAATATTTTATTTGTTATGCTACAGTACTACAAATAGTGCTTGATAAAATATATAAAATACATTACACGTGGTCCAGCGTCACTCTTGGAGATCGATAATTTCATTTCTGTAGGTATGACTGTCAAAACGATATCTAAAAACAATAGATGCAAGGATTTGAAACATTGCAATAAGTTTTATGATGATGGTACATATATTTAATGGAATTTTGGTGAATATTAGCAATGGTCTACTTTCTTCAAGAAATCTTGAGAACGAGAGATTGAGCTGTAGGCGTGGAATTTTGAATACTGTCTACTAATCAGTGGCCTGGAAAAATTATTCTTTTGTTGTATGTATGTTTCTGTCCGTTATCCATAGGAAACCTGTAGAACGAAATATGTATTATAGTTATTCACGGCCAAGATAATACTCAATTAATGGACTGCTGCGAATTGACAAAAGGCACTTTCCAGGTAAAAATACTCACCTCGATTTAGTTACGGTTAAGCAACTTTTGGTTATGTTATTGGATTAAAAGTTCAGTTTGAATAATGTTAAACTTTTCCCTAGAACAGTTGCCATTATAAGACATTTATGGATGTTATTAAAAAAACTGGGCAAAGCAAGTACGACTTCGATACATCTTGATTTTATAATTAGTTAAAATATTAACGGTTATGTACATAATACCAAGGCATTATATATACATACTGCCAGTGTTCAATAAATTGGTGCTATGAAATATATGAATACAAGAAGGGTATATGGCATCTGCCACATTAAAAAAAGGCAGATTCATTCGTCCTGAATTGTTTTTGATGGCATTTTAGAATATAAATTTATCTTTGGCTATAATTAGTATTTCACATTAAATACTACTCATAAAATTAAAGTTCACTTTACAGTAGTAAGAAGGTGCTGAGTGACCCAGAATACGATAATTGTAATCTGTGGTACTGTTTTAGAATCATTAGAGTTTTGGTGATGTTGAACACTAATTAAACTAAATCCCGAAACAGCTACTCTTGTAGAACTGTCCAACTAAACTTGGGAGTCAACAACGTAATCTTATACATTTGGAAGTTTGCTTCAGTTACGTTAGCCCTTCCCAACTAAAAGACAAATTATTTTATTTGTATAAGGATGCCTCGGCTTGTTTTGATTATTGAACTTTTTAATTAGCAACAAATGAATACAGTGATTAATCATTCTGTTTGACTAAACTACAGTAAGTTAGTAGTCTTATCAGTATTTCCTCGTGATAAGTGTTTTCCTACTTAAAATTTGATTAAACAATTTTTATAAATATTTGAAATGTAATATTTTTGAATGAGAACAGACTTAGTTGAGAAACTAACAACACAAAATTACAGTAGGCCTAGTTGGATGGGATAAATGAGATTTTTATTAGAACTAATGGCCACATCAGTAGATCTTATAGACTCAAAGATGTTTTACCCTATCGAATATATATCTGAACTATTCGAAAAAGGCCTCTGGGCCCTTTCCTTGGATGAACGCACTTTCCCACACACGATTCGCTGAACCTTACCACGCTTCACATCCCCAGGATACCCTGTCGTAAATATTAAGGGTGATTATATTTGTGTCTACATCCAACTTTCTAATCGAGTCACGAACCTTTAATATTTGTATGTTATAAAACATTTTAATTATTTATTTACACATTAGTTCAATAAAAGGAAAATTAAATTTAGGAATAATAAACAGAGACTTATAACATATTTTGCCCGACAAACAGAGCAATTTTAAAGAGTCATGCCATAAATTATTTGTTTTTCTCTGTTTCTTACAATACTTCTAGAACCATAACTACAAATTTCAATAAAAGAAACCATAAACAATGACAAAGAATCAGTTACTGAGTAGAAGATTATACAGTAGCATATGCTTTAAAATATACGCAGAAAATAATCTGGGGCTCACAGGCATTCTGTGGACACTTATTACAAGAAAGTCATCAAATTTAATACGTGCCTATGCATAAAACATTCATAATCATCAACTAAAGTCGTTATGTAGAACAAGTTTTTAAGTAATGAAAGAAAACTCATGTAGAGCTATTTGAAATGTGTGCACTAGCTAAAACGTCTTTGAAGTCAATCTAAACATTTTTCAAAGATACTAAAGAAAATTCTGCTTGTTTTTGGAAAAGTATATTTTTAACAGACTTATTATATATCAAGACAACAACACATATAATAAAATAGAAATACTGTAGTGTTTTATTGGGAAGAGGAATAGGTTGTAAATGGTGGTACATAAAGTGAAAAGAGGTCCTGATTTATATTACAGTAACATAAAGGTCCAGTTGAAATTTAGCAGCTTTTGAGCATGTTTAGAGGATTTCACTAATCAGTATCCTGCGTCTCAGCACTTTTAACTTGGCGTAGAAAATATATCGATCATTTTATCAGTGGTAATAATGATTCTGTAATCATAAAAATCTATATTCATGGTTACATATGACAGGAACAAACGTTAGTACTGCAACAAAAGGTTACTTTTCTAATATTCTGTAATGCAGTAACTAATTAGAAATGGTGAGTTGCTGCATCATTTCAGATAAAACAAAATCAGAAGAACGTCAAGATTATTTAGAGAGGGACAGGACCTTCTTAAAATAGTGTCGTAGTCTGTATGAGTAATCGTCAAGATAATGATAAACATAAAGTTGTAGCATTTTTATATTGATCTTATGTGTACCCATGATAGGAACGTGAAAATAGCTCACCAATAAATTCTATATGCATACTGAGTACAATCACATTTTATCCAGCGAGATAGTCGTACGTGTAATTAAGTTACATTGTAAGACTGGTTGGCAAGACTTTTGTTACGTTCTTTATGGTCTCTCAATATTCTGATTTATTGGTTATAATCAGATTAAAAATTTAATTTAAACATGTTGGATGGAATGTAGACATTTACTGACAGGCACGAAACTTACTGACAGGCTCATGCAATGCCTCGTTTTTTATAGTCACAAAAACGGCTGATATTATTTCAATTCTTTAAATCTTTGACACTCTGTTATCTTTTTATCGATTATTCATCGTCGCTATTCTAATAAATTAGACCTTAGAGGCAGGTGTCAGTTCGTTAGTGAGGTGGCAGAGGCAGAGATCCCAATACCCGTCAAAGTATCTATTAAATGGTTAAATTGCGGTTTGATTAAATTATAAAATGTAATACGAGTAATTACAAACTTACGAGAAAGTTGATATAAGTATGGCATAATCCAATATTTAATTTGATAGAACTTGTTTTGTTTTGTTGCAAACAAATTCAGTTGCGTGGGTATAAAATATTGATACAAAAATTACTGATAGGATTTCAGAGAATTGTTACTTTCATCCGTTTTGTTTCAGTGAAACGTTGAATGCAATACAAACTCTAGCAATAACGAGTTTGTGCATGCAGAGCTTTCTCCCAATAAAATTAAACAGTTTATCGAGTCCTTTAATGAAAACTTTTTCCAGTATTGGATATTTAATTCGTATTCCTTCAAATAATGCATCGCGGCCCTACTAAATTGCTATCCACCCGCTTGTTAAGTACTCTTTAGTTACATTTACGTAATATTATGAATGAAATATTATTGAAAATGCTAATGATTTTATGTATATATATATAAGTAGATATGAATGTGGGGTTCCTGGCTCACTTTTGGGACAGTCCAGAAAATCAATGTAAAATACTGTCCATTGAACAATAAAAAATCTAAGAAATCTAACAGGAAACCACGAATGTAAAATACTGTCCATTGAACCATAAACAAATCTAAGAAATCACGAATGGAAAATAACCGAATCTTTAGCTGTTTTACTGTTCATTGTAGGCTTCTAATTTCTTAAGCTATTTTAATGAAAAAATCCAGAAATCTTCGAAATCTTTATTCCACGAAGTTAATTGTAACACAGTCTTTATCTTTAATAGTCTTCTTTCCAGTAACAACCAAGTGTAATTTATCATGTTTATTCAATTCTTTAATCTTTTTTTCATCCAAAACAGTCAAAAATCTGTTTGGCAAGTGTACTTTAACAATCTTCCAACTCGGCAATTATTGTAAACCCGAATTTATCTTTCATTTTCTCCAAATTCACAATTTTGTGTTTCTTATTTTCTTCTAATTCTATTAATTTCTTGTATTCTTTGAACTTTAAATCACCAACCTCATTTAATTCCTTTAGTAGCTCCATTTTACATAAGAAAAAAATTATTGAAAAAATAGTATAAAGAATTTAAATTACCCCCTACAAACCAATATAGTACTATTTTGTCCTATAACTATACTATTTTTTCAATAATTTTAAGTCTTAGTTTACAGATTTTTCTATAATATAAATAGAAGAAATCTATCACTGTTTCACCAGAAATTGTGCTGATTTCTGTCAAATTCAAGTAAAAATCATTACTTTTTCAAATTCATAGTTAAGAAATTTTCCCTATTTAAATGGAGGGTGAAAAAGTAACATGTCCATTCTGCAAAAAAGAAATTTTAAGAAGAAACTTCGATCGACATTACAACTCAAAGATTCACTTAAAGAACAAAGACATTTACTACAAGGGAATTGAATCATTTAAGACAATGGGCCAAAGAAAAATAAAATTGACGATCACGAAAAGATGTTCAATATTGAACAATTACGAGAATTAAAGAGAAATTTCAAAGTTGAAAAGAAAAATCTCAATCTATTTAATGATGAAAAAATTAATTCAATCGCTGAAAAATTGGCTATCGAAACTAATGATAAAACAAAGTCTGAAATGAATCGAAGAAATTTGATAAACACAAATCTGAAAATATCATTGATGTAGAAGTTTTATCGTCTATACACGGTCTTTTCAAGCAATACATTTTAAACGAATTTAAACGATAATTTCATGTCACTTTACAAATATCTTTCTATTTTGCGGCAGAGATTAAGAGTTTAATAGAAAAATTTCAAGAAACTGTGAAAAACAGTAAAGGATATATCTCTTTGGAATGTGAATACGAACGAACTTTAGTGAACGGTGAAACGCAAATTTGCCCAATGTATTTTACTATAAAAGCAGACGAAATCTTTGACATAAACGACTTTATTACTAAGCAGTTTAACAAATTAAACCCATCGAGAACAAACAAATCATCCAAATAGAGGATCAGGGTGGTCATTTAAAAACGTTGTAAACAACTAGTTTTGAGCCTTAACAAACACGAATTTATGAACGCAGGATCATATATCGATTTACCAAAGAAAATCAAAGATAAAAAAGCTTGTATAAATATAAAAAATAAAGATGATTTGCTTTATTTATTCTATCCGATGTGCTATTGAAAAACCTGAAAAGAATGCTGATAGAGCAAAACAATACGAACAATTTGTAAATGACGAGATATTTTCAGGTTTCGAGTATCCAATGTCCTTAAAAGATATACAATCATTTGAAAAAGGAAGTTACAATTCTAAGTACAAGTATCCGAAAATGTCAATAAATATCTACAGTTATGATGAGAAATTTAACATTGTTCCGTTGCAAATTTCAGAAATGTATGACGCCGAGTTAGAAGTTGATTTATTGTATGTAAAACAAGAAGATAAAATCTCATTATGTTTTAATAACCGATCTAAATAGATTAGTGAGTTCACAGTTATCCAAGCATAAAGAAAGGAAATTTCTATGTAGGAGATGTTTAAGCCATTTCTACAAATCTAGAGATTTAGCAGACCATTTAGAAATTTGTAAAAATCACGAAGTTTGTAAGCCAATTATGCCATTTCCAGGTCAAACAACTAAATTTACTAATTATCAAAAGAAGTTTAGCCATCCGTACGTTATTTTATATGGATTTTGAAAGCATATTAGAGAAGATTCCCCACATGCAAAAAACAATCCGCAAAAAATCGATCACAACCAAGATTCAGAAGCACATTCCATATGGTTTTACTCTATACTTAGTGTCTAATGTGACCAATCGTATGTACAAGCCGATATGTTATCGAGCAAAAAATGAAGAAGATTTGCCAAATGTTCCTGCAAAACTGTTTGAAGAACTTAATAAATTATCGAAATACATAGCTAAAAAAGTATAATTCTAAGAATAAAATACCTATGAAATTGACCGAAGAAGAAGAAATTGCATATCAAAATTCAAATCTTTGCCATATTTGTGAATGTGAGGGTTTTGATAATCAAACAAGAAAAAAAGTACGAGATCATTGTCATTTAACAGGTAAATTTAGAGGTTCAGCTCATTTATCTTGTAACCTTGAATCTCAAATTTCCTCAGAATATTCCAGTTTTCTGTCACAATATGTCATGTTATGATACTCATTTGTACGTAAAAGAGTTGGCAAAACAGTATGGTAATGTTGATTTGATTGCAAACACCGATGAGAAATATATAAATTATTCTGTAAATTCTGGGATATGGATATGAGTTTGAAGATGATAAACCAAGAAAGTTCATCAAGTTTTCTTTTGTAGATACGTTCAGATTTATGGCATCGTCTATAGAAAAGTTAGCTAAAAACCTCAAAAAAAGATGATTTCAAAACATACAAATCATTTTATACCAAGATGGTCTGAACGCAATTCTAGATAGACAACCAAATGACGAAGAAGAAATCTTTAAAATTCTATCTGGAAAAGGGAATATTTCCCTATGAATTTATCGACAGTATTGAAAAAACTTGATTACACAGAAGAATTGAGAATTCAAGATTTCTATTCACTTTTGACAGATGAGAGCATATCTGAGAAAGATTTTCAACACTACTTAAATGTATGGAACAAATTAAAAGTAAAAAATCTAGGAAATTACTCCGATCTCTATAACATTCAAGATGTTCTATTGCTCGCTGATATCTTTGAAAATTTTAGGAATATTTGTTTGAATTGCTATAAACTTGATCCAGCACACTATCTAACAGCTCCCAGTCTTGCATGGGATGCTATGTTAAAATTAAACGAAATATAGAATTACAATTAATTAGTGATTATAATATGTATTTGATGATCGAAAAAGGTATTCGCGGAGGCATTTCTCAATGTATTAAACGATATGTGAAAGCAAAATAACAAATATTTAAAAGATTTTGATAAGACAAAGCCCGAAAACTATTTGTTGTACGTCGATGCAAACAACCTTTATGGGTATGGACTTATGCAAAATTTACCATATAAACGAAATCAAGTGGATGGATCCTAAAACGTATACAACAGCAGAATGGAAAGAAACAATTTTGGAACTCACTGGCGACGAAGATTATGGATATATTTTAGAAGTTGATCTTGAATATCCAACAAATTTGCATGAACATCACAAAGATTTACCTCTTGCTCCAGAACATTTTAAAAACAAACTTTGCACAACTCTTTTAAACAAAACAGAATATGTTGTTCATTCTAGAAATTTTGAAATTCTATCTAGAACAAGGTATGATTTTAAAACATGTGAATAGGGTTATTGCGTTTGATCAGAAACCTTTCATGAAAGAAATATATCGATTTTAATACTAGTATGAGAACCAAGGCTATAAGTGACTTTGAGAAGGACTTTTATAAGCTTATGAACAACTCGGTTTTTGGAAAATCGATGGAAAATGTAAGAAATAGATGTGATATTAAAACTAGGAAACGAGAATTTTCAATGAAAACAAGCTAAGAAAAACAAATTTCAAATGCTTCAATATTCTTTGACGACAACTGTATAGCGAGTCACATGTACAAACAAAAGGTTAAATTTAACAAAACCGATTTACATAGGATTTTCAGTTCTCGACCTCTCAAAATTGCTAATGTACGAGTTTTATTACAACAAATTAAAGAAGTTTGATCCAGATTTGAATCTGTGTTACATGGATACAGACAGTTATTTTCTAGAATTGAAACGAGATCCTTTTAAAATTATTAAAGAAATATAGATGACTTTGATACAAGTGATTATCCAAAGATCATGAATGTTTCACTACTAAAAATAAGAAGGTAATAGGGAAATTCAAAGACGAACTAAATAGCGATGTTTTAGAAGAATTTTGTGGTTTTAAAGATCAAAGATGTACTCGTACAAATATCTAGACAAAAAATCCAGTTAGGTGTAAAGGAATTAAGAGAAGCGTTGTAAATAAAACAATAAATATCGAAAACTTGAAGAGATGTTTGTTCGAAGATAAAGAAGAATTTAGGGAGATGACTGTAATAAAAAGCTATAAACATGAATTGTATACCATCACCCATAAACAAGCTGGCACTGAACGCTAAAGATGATAAGAGAATCGTTCTAGAAAATAAGATCGATACAGTACCTTATGGCTATAAAAATGAAGCAAAATCTGATATATTAGACGAATTAAATAAACTTGGAAAACTTTGAAAATTGAGAAATAACCGGAAAGTGTTTACGAAATATGAATTGAGAAAGTCAAAGCTGTAATTTTTTCTATATAAATGGAGGCCCAAAAGAAGTGTACAATATGTCAAGAATTTAGACTTTTTGAAGAATTTTCTAAAAATAAGAATACCAAAGATGGGATTATACTATTATTGTAAAGATTGTAATAAGAAATATAGAAAAGAATTATATGATAAAATGGGAAAAATTAAACTTTAGAAGAGAAAGAATGCACACGCTGTAAAATAGTTAAGAATATTTCTGATTTTAACAATTGGCATTATAGTAAAGATAAAAAACAAGCATATTGTAAAGAATGTATTAAACAAATCTTTGCTAGACCAGTTCATTGCGTATGCGGAAGAGAAATTCAACATTTCTATAGTCTTAAAAGACATTTACAAACAAAACTATCATAATTCGCGAATGTTTAACATTTTCATCGTGTAATTTAGATTATTCTATAAATCAGTCGAGATTCTGTCATATTTGTAGTAAAATGATTTCCGTTGTATAAAAATATTCAAAGATTCTTTCATTTGGTTATACAGATTGATAGAATTTGGTTCGTCATCAATGAACAAAATCTCTAATTCAGGATAATTTATTTTTAGATGTGTTTTAATCGGTTTGGTATTTCTCGTTTCTGAGCTCTGATAACGTAATAAGGCCATTCCCACATGTGATTCTTCTTAATTAACACAAAAAACATGGTGTTTTTTCTTATCAAAATCTTTACATACCATATCTCTCTTCATTAATTCCATTCGCAATTCTTGATTCTCTATTTTCAATGATTTCATTTCATCTTTAATTTGCAAGTGTTTAACTTCGTCCTCTAAATATTTAATCTTGTTTTTCAAGTTTGTACACACCAAATTTACGAATGCTTGGTAAAACATCTCTCGTAACCCATTGTTGAAAGCTTTTTGCTTCTATTTTATGAGATCTTAAAATTAACGAATAAAGTCCTGATTCATTAATGAAAATAGTATCTTTGTGAATATTTGCGAGGTGGCCCTCGAGGGTACCTTATCTTTTAGATAAAAGTATTGAGATTTGTCACCTTCATCGACATATTTCTAATCGCTTTTTCTGTATTGTTATATTCCAATATTTCTGCAACATCTTTAGCCTTAAACCAAAATTCATCATTTTCGTCAACAATTGTTAAAATTTCTTTATTATTGAATTTTAGTTGATTATTTCTTAGATCTTCCACGTTCCACGTTCACGTTCACGTTCCACGTTCTACGTTCCACGTTCACGTTCCACGTTCTACGTTCCACGTTCACGTTCACGTTCCACGTTCTACGTTCCACGTTCACGTTCCACGTTCACGTTCACGTTCCACGTTCACGTTCACGTTCCGCGTTCCAAATTTTTTTCTTTATAAATGGATAGAGCACTAACATTATTACAAAGCGAAAAAGATTAAAATCGAAGAAGAAAGAAATAATAAAATTTTAGAATTAATACAAAATGTCGAGACAGATTTTAAGAAATTTAAGAGCAAGTTTTATACAATCTTCTAGATGAAAAATATAAGCCAGAACTCGTAGTAGAAATACAGTTTAAAAATATTAAAAGCTCTGTAAATATTTTAAAACATACAGAATCAGATTCTTTTACATTAGATACAGAAGACGAAGATAAAATATTAGAGATTATTAAAAAAGTTGTTAACAGCACAATTGATGTAGATTCTAACGATTTACAAAATATTTCTGGAGGAAGACTCTATAAATACAGATTTAGAAGTTCTAAGTATGGTAGTGGATTAAGACAACATTTAAAATTCTAAACACGTCTTTCTAGGGGGAACGAATCGTTCTTACCTTTAAACTTTCAAGAAAAGACTAGAAGATATAAATTTTCAAGGGTATCGAAATCGCGACTCTTACAAAAAAATTACATCCAGACACTATTTTCGACCTTTACACTCAAATAATAGCTTGTTAAATTTTTTTTCTATCTAAATGGAGTCAGTTGTAGACCTACTCAATAATCAACTAAAATTCAATAACAAACATATCTTTACGATTGTTGACGAAAACAATGTGATCTGGTTTAAGGCTAAAGACGTAGCAAAAATTCTAGAATATGAAAATACTATGCAAACGATCAGAATAAACGTTGACGAAGATGATAAAAAACTTCTATTTTAATCTAAATATAAGGGGGGCTATAATAGCTTACCTTCAAAACCTTCCAAAATAACACTGTTTTCGTTAATGAACCAGGTCTCTCAAAATAAAAATTTGCTTGTTAAATTTTTTCTATCTAAATGGAGTCAGTCATAGATCTAAGAAATAATCAACTAAAATTCAATAATAAAGAAATTTTAACAATTGTTGACGAAAATAATGAATTTTGGTTTTTAAGGCTAAAGATGTTGCAGAAATATTGGAATATAACAATACAGAAAAAGCGATTAGAAAATAATGTCGATGAAGGTGACAAATCTCAATACTTTTATCTAAAAGATAAGGTAGCCCTCGAGGGCCACCTCGCAAATATTCACAAAGATACTATTTTCATTAATGAATCAGGACTTTATTTCGTTAATTTTAAGATCTCATAAAATAGAAGCAAAAGCTTTCAACAATGGGTTACGAGAGATGTTTTACCAAGCATTCGTAAATTTGGTGTGTACAAACTTTGAAAACAAGATTAAATATTTAGAGGACGAAGTTAAACACTTGCAAATTAAAGATGAAATGAAATCATTGAAAATAGAGAATCAAGAATTGCGAATGGAATTAATGAAGAGAGATATGGTATGTAAAGATTTTGATAAGAAAAAACACCATGTTTTTTGTGTTAATTAAGAAGAATCACATGTGGGAATGGCCTTATTACGTTATCAGAGCTCAGAAACGAGAAATACCAAACCGATTAAAACATCTAAAAATAAATTATCCTGAATTAGAGATTTTGTTCATTGATGACGAACCAAATTCTATCAATCTGTATAACCAAATGAAAGAATCTTTGAATATTTTATACAACGGAAATCATTTTACTACAAATATGACAGAATCTCGACTGATTTATAGAATATCTTAAATTACACGATGAAAATGTTAAACATTCGAATTATGATAGTTTGTTTGTAAATGTCTTTTAAGACTATAGAAATGTTTGAATTTCTCTTCCGCATACGCAATGAACTGGTCTAGCAAAGATTTGTTTAATACATTCTTTACAATATGCTTGTTTTTTATCTTTACTATAATGCCAATTGTTTAAATTCAGAAATATTCTTAACTATTTTACAGCGGTGTGCATTCTTTCTCTTCTAAAGTTAATTTTTCCATTTTATCATATAATTCTTTTCTATATTTCTTATTACAATCTTTACAATAATAGTATAATCCATCTTTGGTATTCTTATTTTTAGAAAATTCTTCAAAAAGTCTAAATTCTTGACATATTGTACACTTCTTTTGGGCCTCCATTTATATAGAAAAAATTACAGCTTTGACTTTCTCAATTCATATTCGTAAACACTTCCGGTTATTTCTCAATTTTCAAAGTTTCCAAGTTTATTTAATTCGTCTAATATATCAGATTTTGCTTCATTTTTATAGCCATAAGGTACTGTATCGATCTTATTTTCTAGAACGATTCTCTTATCATCTTTAGCGTTCAGTGCCAGCTTGTTTATGGTGATGGTATACAATTCATGTTTATAGCTTTTTATTACAGTCATCTCCCTAAATTCTTCTTTATCTTTCGAACAAACATCTCTTCAAGTTTTCGATATTTATTGTTTTATTTACAACGCTTCTCTTAATTCCTTTACACCTAACTGGATTTTTGTCTAGATATTTTGTACGAGTACATCTTTGATCTTAAACCACAAAATTCTTCTAAAACTTCGCTATTTAGTTCGTCTTTGAATTTCCCTATTACCTTCTTATTTTTTAGTAGTGAAACATTCATGATCTTTTGGATAATCACTTGTATCAAAGTCATCTATATTTTCTTTAATAATTTTAAAAGGATCTCGTTTCAATTCTAGAAAATAACTGTCTGTATCCATGTAACACAGATTCAAATCTGGATCAAACTTCTTTAATTTGTTGTAATAAAACTCGTACATTAGCAATTTTGAGAGGGTCGAGAACTGAAAATCCTATGTAAAATCGGTTTGTTAAATTTAACCTTTTGTTTGTACATGTGACTCGCTATACAGTTGTCGTCAAAGATATTGAAGCATTTGAAAATTTGTTTTCTTAGCTTGTTTCATTGAAAATTCTTCGGTTTCCTAGTTTAATATCACATCTATTTCTTACATTTTCCATCGATTTTCCAAAAACCGAGTTGTTCATAAGCTTATAAAAGTCCTTCTCAAAGTCCACTTATAGCCTTGGTTCTCATACTAGTATTAAAATCGATATATTCTTTCATGAAAGGTTTCTGATCAAACGCAATAACCCTATTCACATGTTTTAAAATCATACCTTGTTCTAGATAGAATTTCAAATTTCTAGAATGAACAACATATTCTGTTTTGTTTAAAAGAGTTGTGCAAAGTTTGTTTTTAAAATGTTCTGGAGCAAGAGGTAAATCTTTGTGATGTTCATGCAAATTTGTTGGATATTCAAGATCAACTTCTAAAATATATCCATAATCTTCGTCGCCAGTGAGTTCCAAAATTGTTTCTTTCCATTCTGCTGTTGTATACGTTTTAGGATCCATCCACTTGATTTCGTTATATGGTAAATTTTGCATAAGTCCATACCCATAAAGGTTGTTTGCATCGACGTACAACAAATAGTTTTCGGGCTTTGTCTTATCAAAATCTTTTAAATATTTGTTATTTGCTTTCACATATCGTTTAATACATTGAGAAATGCCTCCGCGAATACCTTTTTCGATCATCAAATACATATTATAATCACTAATTAATTGTAATTCTATATTCGTTAATTTTAACATAGCATCCCATGCAAGACTGGGAGCTGTTAGATAGTGTGCTGGATCAAGTTTATAGCAATTCAAACAAATATTCCTAAAATTTTCAAAGATATCAGCGAGCAATAGAACATCTTGAATGTTATAGAGATCGGAGTATAATTTCCTAGATTTTTTTACTTTTAATTTGTTCCATACATTTAAGTAGTGTTTTTGAAAATCTTTCTCAGATATGCTCTCATCTGTCAAAAGTGAATAGAAATCTTGAATTCTCAATTCTTCTGTGTAATCAAGTTTTTCAATACTGTCGATAAATTCATAGGGAAATATTCCTTTTCCAGATAGAATTTTAAAGATTTCTTCTTCGTCATTTGGTTGGTCTATCTAGAATTGCGTTCAGACCATCTTGTATAAAATGATTTGTATGTTTGAAATCATCTTTTTTGAGGTTTTTAGCTAACTTTTCTATAGACGATGCCATAAATCTGAACGTATCTACAAAAGAAAACTTGATGAACTTTCTTGGTTTATCATCTTCAAACTCATATCCATATCCAGAATTTACAGAATAATTTATATATTTCTCATCGGTGTTTGCAATCAAATCAACATTACCATACTGTTTTGCCAACTCTTTTACGTACAAATGAGTATCATAACATGACATATTGTTGACAGAAAACTGGAATATTCTGAGGAAATTTGAGATTCAAGTTACAAGATAAATGAGCTGAACCTCTAAATTTACCTGTTTTAAATGACAATGATCTTCGTACTTTTTTTCTTGTTTGATTATCAAAACCCTCACATTCACAAATATGGCAAAGATTTGAATTTTGATATGCAATTTCTTCTTCTTCGGTCAATTTCATAGGTATTTTATTCTTAGAATTATACTTTTTAGCTATGTATTTCGATAATTTATTAAGTTCTTCAAACAATTTTGCAGGAAACATTTGGCAAATCTTCTTCATTTTTTTGCTCGATAACATATCGGCTTGTACATACGATTGGTCACATTAGACACTAAGTATAGAGTAAAACCATATGGAATGTGCTTCTGAATCTTGGTTTGTGATCGATTTTTGCGGATTGTTTTTGCATGTGGGAATCTTCTCTAATATGCTTTCAAAATCCATATAAATAACGTACGGATGGCTAAACTTCTTTTGATAAATTAGTAAATTTAGTTGTTTGACCTGGAAATGGCATAATTGGCTTACAAACTTCGTGATTTTTACAAATTTCTAAATGGTCCTGCTAAATCTCTAGATTTGTAGAAATGGCTTAAAACATCTCCTACATAGAAATTTCCTTTCTTTATGCTTGGATAACTGTGAACTCACTAATCTATTTAGATCGGTTATTAAAACATAATGAGATTTATCTTCTTGTTTTACATACAATAAATCAACTTCTAACTCGGCGTCATACATTTCTGAAATTTGCAACGGAACAATGTTAAATTTCTCATCATAACTGTAGATATTTATTGACATTTTCGGATACTTGTACTTAGAATTGTAACTTCGTTTTTCAAATGATTGTATATCTTTTAAGGACATTGGATACTCGAAACCTGAAAAATATCTCGTCATTTACAAATTGTTCGTATTGTTTTGCTCTATCAGCATTCTTTTCAGGTTTTTCAATAGCACATCGGATAGAATAAATAAAGCAATAATCATCTTTATTTTTTATATTTATACAAGCTTTTTTATCTTTGATTTTCTTTGGTAAATCGATATATGATCCTGCGTTCATAAATTCGTGTTTGTTAAGGCTCAAAACTAGTTGTTTACAACGTTTAAATGACCACCCCTGATCCTCTATTTGGATGATTTGTTTGTTCTCGATGGGTTAATTTGTTAAACTGCTTAGTAATAAAGTCGTTTATGTCAAAAGATTTCGTCTGCTTTTATAGTAAAATACATTGGGCAAATTTGCGTTTCACCGTTCACTAAAGTTCGTTCGTATTCACATTCCAAAGAGATATATCCTTTACTGTTTTTCACAGTTTCTTGAAATTTTTCTATTAAACTCTTAATCTCTGGCCGCAAAATAGAAAGATATTTGTAAAGTGACATGAAATTATCGTTTAAATTCGTTAAAATGTATTGCTTGAAAAGACCGTGTATAGACGATAAAACTTCTACATCAATGATATTTTCAGATTTGTGTTTATCAATTTCTTCGATCATTTCAGACTTTGTTTATCATTAGTTTTCGATAGCCAATTTTTCAGCGATTGAATTAATTTTTTCATCATTAAATAGATTGAGATTTTTCTTTTCAACTTTGAAATTTCTCTTTAATTCTCGTAATTGTTCAATATTGAACATCTTTTCGTGATCGTCAATTTTATTTTCTTTGGCCCATTGTCTTAAATGATTCAATTCCTTGTAGTAAATGTCTTTGTTCTTTAAGTGAATCTTTTGAGTTGTAATGTCGATCGAAGTTTCTTCTTAAAATTTCTTTTTTGCAGAATGGACATGTTACTTTTTCACCCTCCATTTAAATAGGGAAAATTTTCTTAACTATGAATTTGAAAAAAGTAATGATTTTTACTTGAATTTGACAGAAATCAGCACAATTTCTGGTGAAACAGTGATAGATTCTTCTATTTATTATAGAAAAATCTGTAAACTAAGACTTAAAATTATTGAAAAAATAGTATAGTTATAGGACAAAATAGTACTATATTGGTTTGTAGGGGGTAATTTAAATTCTTTATACTATTTTTTCAATAAATTTTTTTCTTATGTAAATGGAGCTACTAAAGGAATTAAATGAGGTTGGTGATTTAAAGTTCAAAGAATACAAGAAATTAATAGAATTAGAAGAAAATAAGAAACACAAAATTGTGAATTTGGAGAAAATGAAAGATAAATTCGGGTTTACAATAATTGCCGAGTTGGAAGGATTGTAAAGTACACTTGCCAAACAGATTTTTGACTGTTTTTGGATGAAAAAAAGATTATAAGAATTGAATAAACATGATAAATTACACTTGGTTGTTACTGGAAAGAAGACTATTAAAGATAAAGACTGTGTTACAATTAACTTCGTGGAATAAAGATTTCGAAGATTTCTGGATTTTTTCATTAAAATAGCTTAAGTAAATTAGAAGCCTACAATGAACAGTAAAAACAGCTAAAGATTCCGGTTATTTTCCATTCGTGATTTCTTAGATTTGTTTATGGTTCAATGGACAGTATTTTACATTCGTGGTTTCCTGTTAGATTTCTTAGATTTTTTATTGTTCAATGGACAGTATTTTTACATTGATTTTCTGACTGTCCCCAAAAGTGAGCCAGGAAACCCCACATTCATATCTACTTATATATATATATATTATATATATATATATATATTAGTAAAATTAATTTGACAAGTAAAGTCAAGTGTGTTTAAAAATATGAAATTGAAATAAATAGGTTTTTTATGAAACAAAATAAAATACTGTTTCTGCTGTTTAAATTTTCCAAATAACATTTTAATATTTTGCAAAGAAAATATTACATAAATTCCTTAAGCACTTTAAAGTCTGTTATTTATTTTAAAATACAATGAGACAAACATAAGGAGTAGAAGTCTGTAATTTGTGAGCGTCACACACCAAGAGATCATCTGTCTAGTTAGCGAATTCCCATAGGCAAAGAGAATGGTTGCTGCAGTCAGGCAACAGCCAAACCCAAAACTTAAACTCATACTAACTCTATACGCCACGTTATTGTCACTTATAAGTTAATTACTCTATACTTTGTGTATATCTTGCTTTATTAATTCATTTTAGTAAAGATTGTAATTTTCTTGAAATTTAATTAATAAAGAGGATTTGGGAAATTTGAATTTTTAGTTTTTCGAATGTTTTTGAAAGAATCAAAATTTTATTAAATAAAAAAGATAAAGGGGCCTTTAAGCCCTTTGACGGGTTTATAGCTTAAGAGTAGTCTGTAATTAGGACAGCAGTAAAACAATGCATCAGTGGGTGTAATTCAATAATGTTACACAGCCCCTTTGTCGTGGATATGGACAAATTGGTCTCGCACAACCTCTGCTTTGATTGGTAGAGCTTATTGTACCTACGAGCATTCATACAGCTGTCTTATAGAATTTTAGAAGTAAGTTTATAAGCACCCAAGAATTTTGATCTAAATATATGAAAAACTAAGCGATTTGAAAAGCCTAATATCGTTAAGTAATAGGCCACGTTACCTACTGATAATTGAAAATTTATAATTTTACATAAAATGTATAGATAGTCTTATTGCTCCCTAATTGTTATTTACAAAAAAGTCATATTGGGCGTTAACGTTCTTCATTAGTTCTGACCTCCTAATTACAATGTATTATATACATCTAATCATTTAAAATTGTATGTACTATACGGGCCCTTAAATAACTATTTTTATAGTGCTTTAGTATTATTTTGGTTGTTTATGGCTAGTATCGCTATTTAACCATGACCTTCATTTGTGAGTAATTATTAACATGAACAATTTGGTGTCTTTCTATGGATTTATTTATTATAGATTATAGTAGTATTCTTTTAATATTTACTTTTAATTTATCCTAATAATATTAAACTTTCAGTTCCACACAGAAATGAGATACTGTCACCTCATAGAACTGCAAACCTTGTCATACAATCTTAAAAAAAGAATTACGATTTTAATTTTTATATGTTGACTTCATTTAATTATTTATTGGATAGAAAACAATATGTGATATTTAATTCTGAACACAGGAAAGTTGGTGAAATAAAATATAGCGCATCCTATGAGTTTCAGGAGCATTTTTTATTCATTATATTTATAAATTATGTTTGTCAAGATAAATTAACGTCTTTTGATTAACGGCAGGCGACTATATACAGATCCTTATAGTGGTGACTTTCTGTCTCTTTATCTCTTTGTCTAATGGATGATAGTTTGAAAAAATCAATTATCGTTTCTTATTTTTATCATATTTATACTCTTCAGATTGGATATTAATCAAAACTAGCGTGTCTCATCGATTTCTTTCGTAGTTAAAATTACTCCTACGATTTAAAAAAACTAGGTTATGTATTTTTATAGTAAACCTTATTTGAAGGACCACCAAAGCATGTGTTTTAAACCTGTAGCATATAAAGGTAGGTCTGAGTTATATGTAGGTAAATGGTAAATAATTATTTAGCACTAATTAATTTATGCTCCTATAATTGTATATGATTAGATTTATATTTTTAATGTTCGAATAGCAATTGTTTTAGGTACGTCTATACGCAAATAGTTTGCAATAATGCAAACTAATATTGATATCGTACTTTTAAACATTCAACTGATATTACTGTATTAATCAATATATATTATAACTAATTACGATAAGCACATTTATAAGAATATGAAATAAATTCTAGATTGGCGTGCTTAAATCTTATATGTTATATTATATCACCAATTATATTAATCAAACTTGTAAATTGAGAGGCGCAATACATTTTCAACAACAACTTGCTTTTATTTAATTTATATTTATATTTGTATTTATATACTGTATTTATATTTAATACAGAGATATATGTGTGTCATGTGGTCGAATATAATTTTTTATTCAACTTCACTAGATATGTAACGATATAAAGTATTCATTCTATTGAATGTTCTAATTGCAGGCCAAAATTTCTCCGGGATCAACGAGGAGATCGTGTGGATGTCCATAGGGTTGGCCGTGACGATCGCTATCCTTATCACGATGGCACTGTGTTACCTGCTACACCAGAACTGCAAGAAGCGACACGAGCACGGGTGGCACGCGTGACACAGGCCCCTGCCTCCCCCACGGGAGTACTACATCACCGTCTAGCGTCGGGCCAGGGGCTCCGGCCTGCTGGCTCACCAGAACCCCGAGAGTCCGCAGAACCCTCCCGCAACGTCTTACAGCTCCGAAGTCTGGACCACTCATACAATTTAGAGAAAATAGTAAAATGGAAGAGGAAAGTGGAAGAATTTCTTGTCATGATGGTTTCTTTAGTTCAAAATTAGTAACCTTATCATTATTTTTATTTTTATAAAATTTATTGTCTGTAGATAAGCATAGAAATTGTCCAAATAAACATGATGATGTAAGTATTTTATTTTAATGTCCCATATATGTTTGGTTAATATCATTAAAATAGTATTAAAATGACATTTGTAATTATAAGAGGGTCTGGAATCATTCTTATATAAAGTTAAAACAGTAAAGCATATGAAACGAGGTACTTTGGATAAGTTGTGGTACCTTGGTTTTAAATTGAGAAATAAACAGACATTAATGTTACATAAAATGAAACTAAAAATAACACAACAACTATCTATTTTATACACAAGGTGTAATATATTGTAGATGGAATAAAATAAGCTAAAACCAACCAAACACAGACTTCCAAATGTAGACTGGAATTATGATGGATTACTTTGTGTGATTAACTTAATCGTATAGACAAGGTATAATATATTGAAGATGAAGCAAAATAAGGTCCAACAAATTAAACACAGAATTCAAAGTGCAGAATTTAATTGATAATGAGTTACTTTATTATACTAAATGTTAATATACAAAATTTTTTGTTTTTATTATGATGACCCTTAATAGTCTCGAACTCATTAAGATATAAGTAGATAACTGGTGGAAATTGAAACTGCACCTTTTTAGAAATATTCAGGTTTTATTAAATTAATTCAAATGTCAATTATTAACCTTGTATTCCATCAAGCAATGTTTTGCACAATAGTTTAAAATTACTACTTCCTTAGGCAAGGCACTTTCGATTTAACATGGGCTCACTGTCCTCTAAATACGTATGTATAAAATATAAAAATAAAAAAAATAATCTTGAATAATTTGTATGAAATAAAATAAATAGGCTTCTTCTCAAAAACTAATAAAATAAAATTATAAACTTCTTTAAAATAAAAATTCTCAAACAAAACTAAACAGTTCTCAACAGGAATTTTTCACAAGTTCCTACAGGATATGGTGCAGCACCTGCAGCTCTTAATTTTAACTAGAATCCCTATAAATTTCAATTAAATTTTTACGTTCGATTTTAAATAAATTACTCCTTTTTACAATTTATATATATATATATTAGCTCACTCTCAACAGAATTTGATCGTTAATTTCAAATTTCAAATCAATTTCAAATTAATTCACTTCTTAAATTTTCAAATTTCAAATTTAGAAAAATTTAATAATTCAGTCAAAGTACTTAGCTCTTTAGTCGTGAAGGTCTTGGAGTTCGGTATTAAAATAATTTATACCGACGGATCCTACGCCCGACACTACTTTTAAACTCGCACTAAAGACTTTACTCTATCGCTTCTCAACTCGGAATGGAAGCAGAGCGTGGTTTCTTGGCCTGCACCGACTACGCTCCTGTTCCTGCAGGCCTGTTTGAATCACTCTCAACGCAGGTTCGCCGCCTAACAAAAGATTGAGTCCACTGTAGGACTATTGTTTAGCATTCACTGCCATCAAGTCAGGTCTAGACCAGATTCCAAGCGCGTTGTGCCTGCCGCTGGATTACAATATAAATTTACTTTTTTATTCCCTATCCATTTACAATTCTAAAATAAAATTTTATTTATTAAATTTTTATTTTTATTTAAAGTATACCATGTAATTGGTATACACACCCCCCCTTAAAGCGCTTGGTATCTGCCAAGTTTAATACTTAAATCTAAGAAATTTATCTCACATCCTTTAGAAAATTGTATTTCCACCTTAGCCTTAACATGCATCATCAAATCTACAAAACTTTTTTTTATTTATAATATTTGTTTTAATTTATTTTTGATAAATAGTGGTAAGAAGTGGCAGCATACTAGTTGTCAAGTTATTTTAACCAAGCGTTAATTATTATAAATTCTTTTTAAAAGAGTCCATACATTATCAGATTGTTTTTGAAAACTTAACAATTAAAATTCCCCAATAGAAACCTTGACCTAAAACTATTGCAAATATTAAGAGTCCAATTGCCACCTACGTTTTTACAATTCTAAGTCCTACCATAAAGATAGTCCATCCAGATAATCCTTCACAATGGGTAGAACGAGGTAGTCGGTGGTTGTTGTTGTGGGATGTTTATTGCAGGTCCGGTCCGTAATTAGTTGGGTCGTCCATTCACTGGTTGTCGCAGCTTCATATAGAATTAAAACATATCCCCAGACGGGGTGTCAGTTCTTATTTTATTATTTTTACCTATACCGTTGTTTAAACTATTTTTCTTGTTCATGTAACACATTGTGGTCAACTTCACTATCTTGAAATAATCTAGATAAATAGTCCGCTACTGGGTTCTGATTACCTTTAACATGCGTAATTTTAAATGGTAGAGACATATAACCTCCACCCAGCGCCCTAATTTTCCTAACTTAAGAAAGTGGGACAATACCCAAGCCAATGCTGAGTTGTCGGTCACTAAGTTGAATGGTCTCATTTCTAGGAAATTACGGAATTTATTTATTGAACAGACAACTGCCAAAGCTTCCTTTTGATAGGTAGTAAGTTTCACCTCACTTTCGTTAAATTTTCTCGAATAATAGGCCACCGGTTTTTAAATGTCCATTGTCCGCTTCCTGTAATAAACAGGAACGAGGGCCTTATCACTCGCGTCGCATTGGACTGTGAACTCCTTGTTGAAGTCAGGGATGGCTAACACGGGGGGACGGGTAACCGCTCGTTTTCAGTTTATCGAACGATTCCTGACATTTTTGGTCCCACACAAATTTGGACGACTTCTTCCTCATTTCATTGAGTGGATGAGCTATTTCCGCATAATTTGGAATAAATTTAGAGAAATAACTAGTCATCCCTATGAATCTCGCAATACCTTTCTTGTCCCGGGGCCTCGGAGATTCTAATAACGTCCCGTGTACGGTCAGGGTCCATTCTTATAGTGTCTTTGGAAACCAAATGTCCCAGAAATTTAATTTCATTATAACAAAATTTTACTTTCTCCGGATTCACAGTAAGATTATTTTTTCTTTAAACACTCTAACACTTGTTTCAAATGCATATAATGTTCCTCCAATGTCTTCGAATACACAATAATATCGTCCAAAAAGGCGAGAGTGCAAGTAAATCTCAATTCTCCTAAGATTTTATTCATATATGACGACAATACCCCACTTCCAATTAATAATCCAAAAGGAATTCGTTTTAAAGCTGTAACTTCCGAAAGGTACACGAGAACGTAGTTAACTCCTGGCTTTCCTTCGCTAAACTTATTTGATAAAAACTTTTTGGTTAAGTCTATTACTGAGTAATAATTGTTTCCCTTCAAAATGGTAATATAGTTCGTGCATGTCGCCTATAGGATAACTCACTCCTTCCAACTTCTTGTTTAACTCCTTGTAATTAACTACTAATCTTTCCGATTTTCCATCTTCCTTACCTACTATAAAAGGCTGGACTCGAGTACTGACTCACACTTGGTTGAATAATGTCCTGTTCCAATAATTCGTCAATAATTTTTTATATTTTTAATTGTTTAGGTGGATTCAATGGATATGGTCTAAGTTTTACGGGTTCATGATCTTTAACTTTTAATTTATACTCATAATCTAGAGTTTTACCAATTTTGTCGGTAAATACCGTTGGAAATTCCTTTATAATTTTTATTATTTCATTACTGGCCTCTTCGCATCCTATTTTATAAGTGTGATTGGTGTTCATACACGCTACTGTAATATTTTGCACAAATTTTATACACTTTTCTATATTAAAGTCAAATCGACAACAATTATTTTTCAAGTCTATTAACAAACCAGAATGTTTTATAAAGTTCGCTCCTAAAATTGCCTTTTGAGCTAAGTCTTCCACTATAACAAATTCCACTTTCCAGGTGAACATATCTATTTTTATTTTTATATTTACACTGCCGATTACGGACATTTTTTTATTTTTCAGCACTCATACATGTCAGGTTAGATAACTGGTAACACTTTACAATCTTATTCTCTAATAATAGTTTATTACAGTCTATCACTTATTATATTTTATACTACTACCAGTATCTAATAATACATTTAATGATATATTCTTGCCAAAATCTATTTCTGAGCTGGGCAATGAACTGATATTTTCCGAATTTTTCTTTTGCCAAGTATGATTTAATTTAGCAGATAATTCATGTGAATTTTTGTTGGACACAATTTTAGGTAACCGGGAAAGTTCGCCCTTCCTTAACTCATTGTTCGAACTTTCCCTACTAACTAGTTTTTTGACTCCTGTACATTACGACCTACATTTTCGGGGGTTTATAGCTGGAGTGTGGTTTACAATAGGTCTCCGCTGGTTTACAACAGGTTTCCTGTTTACCTCCCGGCACTGATAAGCATAATGACACAGGTCTATTACATTTATAACAAGTTATTGTTTCTTGCCTCGCCCTGATGCTGTTAACCGGTACATTATACTTCCTATTCACATTCAAATTATTCCCTGTTTTCCTCACGTTGTCAGCATAACCTACATTATTCGCCCTTATACACATCTCATCCAGTTCGGAATATGTGCTCGGATTTCCCATAAACACTAGTTTATTTTCTGGTTTCAGGATTAATTCCCACCTTAATTAATTCCACAACATCCCTTTCATTTATATTACAACAAAGTACTTCTACTGATTCCTTAATGTCTATATGTAGTTGGATAAGCTTTCATTATATCTTTGGGGACGGTGCACCTTTTCAAATTTCAAAAAGTTTCACGCTGATGATATGGCACGAAATAATTCAATAATATTTCAAGCATTAATTTGACCGTGACATTGTCCTGTTTTATTTCTAATAGTTTCGACAAAAGAGCTCCCTGACTATGTGAAATCGCAATCTCCATAATATCCTCTTCCGTACATCTAGTTTCCTTTTTTAAGTTTCAAGATTATTTTAAAGAATTCTAATAATTCTTGAACATTTAATCCATCGCAGATTTTTATACTCTTTCAAATAACGCTCAATGGGGTTCGGTAGTTTATTATAACTTAAATGTGACCGTCCCGAAACAAACACCTCATCTCTCATATTTAGACCAGACTTATCTTTCACTTCCGGTTTACTAGCCTCTTCCAGCTCACCTTCTATTTCCAGATTGGAATCAGATAACTTACGCACCAAGTTATCAGATGTTTCCTTGTCAATTTTTAGGTTTTTTATTTTTAACAACAATTCACTTTAATATACTATTCCGGTTTTCAACATGTTTTAGCTATATCCTTTTCTTCGATTTTAAACAATTTACTTAAGTTAGTTAGTTAGTCGGCGCTGCCAATGATTTATTTTTGTTTCACACCTAACTATGTCCAATGTTAGTCCCTGTTTCAATGGATTCCTCCAGTCTACTTCCTAATACTTGGGTTTCTAACTTAATTTTATCCCATTCCTCCTTGAAAGCGACCTTTCCACTCAGGTTCAAATAATTACTATTTACATCGACTTATTAACTGCCGTAACTTTTCCTTAAATCTATCACTTTAAGACTAGGAGACACTTCCACACCTCTTAACCTAATTTCATAGTCCAATTCCTCCCTTGGTTAACAAGTCCACCTTAAGTGCCATTTTAAAAGTTTAATATTAAACACTTTATAAATTTCCAGTATCCAAGCCACTTATTAATGAACAACCACTAAGTTCAATTTTATTAAGGGTTCACCAGAATAAAGCAGAGTTGCGCACTTATTTGTATACTAAATGTTTAATATACAAAATTTTTTGTTTTTATTATGATGACCCTAAATAGTCTCGAACTCATAAGATATAAGTAGATAACTGGTGGAAATTGAAACTGCACCTTTTTAGAAATATTCAGGTTTATTAAATTAATTCAAATGTCAATTATTAACCTTGTATTCCATCAAGCAATGTTTTGCACAATAGTTTAAAATTACTACTTCCTTAGGCAAGGCACTTTCGATTTAACATGGGCTCACTGTCCTCTAAATACGTATGTATAAAATATAAAAAATTAAAAAAATAATCTTGAATAAAATTTTGAATTAAATAAAATAAATAGGCTTCTTCTCAAAACTAATAAATAAAATTATAAAACTTCTTTAAAATAAAATTCTCAAACAAAACTAAAACAGTTCTCATCAGGAATTTTTCACAAGTTCCTACAGGATATGGTGCAGCACCTGCAGCTCTTAATTTTTAACTAGAATCCCTATAAATTTCAATTAAATTTTACGTTCGATTTTAAATAAATTACTCCTTTTACAATTTATATATATATATATTAGCTCACTCTCAACAGAATTTGATCGTTAATTTCAAATTTCAAATCCAATTTCAAATTAATTCACTTCTTAAATTTTCAAATTTCAAATTTAGAAAAATAAATTTAATAATTCAGTCAAAGTACTTAGCTCTTTAGTCGTGAAGGTCTTGGAGTTCGGTATTAAAATAATTTATACCGACGGATCCTACGCCCGACACTACTTTTAAACTCGCACTAAAGACTTTACTCTATCGCTTCTCAACTCGGAATGGAAGCAGAGCGTGGTTTCTTGGCCTGCACCGACTACGCTCCTGTTCCTGCAGGCCTGTTTGAATCACTCTCAACGCAGGTTCGCCGCCTAACAAAAGATTGAGTCCACTGTAGACTATTGTTTAGCATCCACTGCCATCAAGTCAGGTCTAGACCAGATTCCAAGCGCGTTGTGCCTGCCGCTGGATTACAATATAAATTTACTTTTTTATTCCCTATCCATTTACAATTCTAAAATAAATTTTATTTATTAAATTTTTATTTTTATTTAAAGTATACCATGTAATTGGTATATTTATATAATTTGCATAATTTCCATTTATGATCCCAGTGAAAACTGTGTCATTTTCTTGATTAAAGTATATTTTCTGAGTTATCAATAAAGGAATCTATCTTTGGTGCTTTCCATTTTAACTTTTTATTTAATATGATCCTCTTATGGTTCATCCAGATTGTGAAATTATCTGTGTAAAACATTTTAAAGGATGAGTAATTTCAATAACTATTAAAAATTGAAACTAATGTATACGTAGATTGTCAAAGATCATTTTGAGTCTGCCAGTAGATTATTACCTAAGATCGTTTGAAGCCTTGCACTCTTGGTGAATAATACTGTATCGATTCACTGAACGCTGTGGAACACCCAAATCACATTCGTTAGTCGAAGTTTGTCTGGTAGCGAGAATTGTTATTCTCAGATAAACGTCAAGCTCTTGGGAACGTTTAAATTCATTTTATTCGGTGCCTACAAAATTTTGGCGTTCATATATTTTTGTTGAACTAAAATTGAGATTAATTGTTTGGTAAAAAAAAGTACTTTCTTGTCTTTAATAAATGTTGCATTAAAGATATATCTAAATTAACTAACTGTAAAATGCAATAACCCCTAAAAACTACCTTATGTATAACTTTATGCATTAAATAAAGAGTAGTAATAATTATAAAATGATTTTTTAAACAATGTAAACCTTCCAGCGGGAACAATACAACTCTATTACGACACCGGAAATATCTTACATCAGAAGTAGATTTAAATGGCCCGAGGTAGTAGCTTTTTGTCTGAAGTAGATTTTTTAGTCCATCGTGTGCATATTTTCTTGATTGAGGGAACAATGCGAACTCCATTGAGGCATCTGAAATAATTTATACGGAATAAAGATTACTAAGGCTGACTGTAGTTATTTTTTTTATCTTAGAAACAAAACCAACTCCATCCATATGTGTGAAATATAATTTGTCCATACTAGAAAAACTATGTCCAGTAAGCGCCATTGCCAATTATGTTTACTTTTGAAACTTTTAACAATGATCATTGAAACAATATATATCTTGAATATGCCTTCTTTCGATTGAAAATCATAAGTGCTCAACAAAATTATTATGGATTTGTAGTATGAAATTGTAATGAAATCGTTGAAGGTATTCATTAAAATATTATGGAATTTTGTAGAGAAACGTACTTATTTGATTTGTACTCAAACCTGTTCCACTATCCAATTTCAGGGCTCCAAAACATTGTCCTTTAATCGTAGAGGTCAATTATTCCGGAAATTGGACTAGCCTCCAGTGATCAACATTTATTTTAAAAATAATATGACACTTTAAAAAGATATGGCTAAGATGTACCTGTTATATAATAGTACGTACGGGTTACTGCTAGCTAATATATAATTATTGAATTGAAGTTGGTTAAGAGCATCATTGAGAGCTATAGGATTGTGGTAAACGTGCAGAATGACTATTAAACATGGAAAGAACCTTTATTTTATTTTTGTATAGAAGCTATACAGGTACTAGATTTGATCCAGTAAAGTGGTGTATGAGAACATTCATTCTTGTGTGTGCAATGCACAGGTTTTATAGTACAATTCACTACCAAATACCTCTACCAAACAGAGCTAAGGTATATGTTTTGACAGTATTCAGACCTGCTGAACTTAATTACTTCATCTGCTTCTGAAATAACGGGCCCAGTTACATTATTGCTTTTACAATTTCACCACTAATTGGATTCGTTTACATGATGGAATCCAGCTTGACAGCCTATTAGTGCTTGATTTCAAAATGCCATTTTAAACAACATACGGGTGGGTATATACACACAGGATTTTAATCAAACTTATAGAGATTTCTTTTCTCCTTATTTAATGTCCCATTATGAAAATAATCATTACAATACATGCACTTTAGAACAATTTCTATGTGTTAGCACAGTTGTAAAAACATAAAAAAGTAATAAAACTAATTATTACAAACACTAATTTATTATAAATAATTATTATTACTAATTATTATAAACAATGTAGCTAAAAACAAAATTTGAAAAAATACCACGAGTTTACATTAACGTGTATGTTTCATTACTTCCTTTTGGATCGGTTGCATTTTACAACCTAAGTGTGGATGTATTGTTTGAACGATATAAAATAATTATGTAGGATGTAAAAAGAGACGTATGTATATAACGTTCTATTGTTCTCGAATAAACCCTAGATACATAGGCTACATGTCATTGTATTGTTTTATTGGCTGAACTTTAACAAAGCCAATCACTCGAATGGCTACAGAATTGAAGTTTTGTCTGACCGCTTGTCTAGACTTCCGCTCGTTATCTATAGAATGATCCGATCTATAGATTGAACATTTTACATAATGTTACATTTTTATGGAGTTCATTTCGATTAGGCCTGTATATAATGTCACTTCATGGAATTCGCGGAGTGTTGGCAAACATTCGCATATTAATCTTATCATAGCACCAATACAATCGCTGAATGAATAGATTTGTATGCAATCCGAGTACACTAATATGACATTTTATCGTCTGACAAACACCATATTTATCCCAAATGTCTGCAAAATATATTCGAGAACATTTAATCTGTAGACTTTAAAATTAATATATAAAATAAAGTGTTCTTTTACTGAGCCTTTCCATGTATTTAGTCGAGCGTCATTGAAGCAGATAACATGTGGGAGTGCTTTCCCCTGCCCGCTTTGACATAAAAGGCTGAAACAGACCTAGTCTTCCCTTCTTCTAAGGTCACATGACTGAGATACATCCAACTGTACCTCCTCATGGGATCTCGACAAGGAACTTCTTGCCCTAACTCAACAACTACTTCAGCAGCCAAATCATTTTACACACATTCAAATATATTTATATTCCCAATAATTCACGCTGTTGCAAGTAATTGAATTAGGTCAGTTTTGTTCATATTTAAGACGTTACATTACTCAATTATATTTTTAATCTAAACATAAGTTACAATTATTAGTATAATTTTTTGCTGTTTATAAAATCAGTTATACAAAACTGGTTCATTGTTAATTTCACAAAAATATAGATTTATGTAAATAGACACATAGACCCATTTTATATGATGAGAGGAAAAGTTTCATAACGAGTTAAGCTGAGTTGTCGTAATCACCCAAGTACTGTCCAGAGGTTCTATTTCGCATGAACAATATTTTTAAACCGATATACTGGGCACTCTATACATATGAATATGATTAAGATTTTGAATTGGCAAAGTCTGATATAATTGGCACATTATCACAAGATAACACTTGTAAACATATTTTTAACATAAAAATCCAGAAATTAAATTGAATTAGAATAGTAAATATGCTTTGATTAACCGTTGGTGGTTTAATAGTGTTTTTAATGTTAATACTATTAGTCGACAAGGTATACCTCTGTGTACTCCTGACCACTCCACCTATTCTCCTCATATGGACAGTCCGTGGAAGTGTATTATCATAAAATTACCACGACCGAATTTGTTTATAACCAAAATGTATAACCACGGCGCCCCTCCCTTCGGCTGACATAAATATGAAAAGTGAAAAAGAATTATCACTTCTCATTTAATGACATTATAACAATACTGGATTTATTAAAATCAGAATTTTATTGCAATTAAGTATTATAATACAAGAAAGCGTAGACTGGGTTATTATTACATTTCTTGCTTCAGCCTAAAACCGCGGCGCCCGGGTCAGCTTATCCCGGATCACCCTCACCACTTTTGAACGGTCCTGAATTCATTACATTACTATACGGTCATTATGATACAAGTGGTGTTAAATATTTGAAAAAAATGGAATAGTAAATTAAACACCATAAACCTTAAATACGCTAACGATAATTTGCATATTATTTATGTACTTCACATCGGCTTGTAGATTTTTTGAAAGTATCGCCAGCTGAAGTAAAAATTTAAATTACACAAATAAGATCATGTTAGGTTATACATTCAGATGTAACGTGAACATTACAAATGGAAAATTTGTGGAATTAAAATTTAAGTGTATTCGCTTGACACATAGATACACTAGCAATACTCGACGTGATTAATGTATCATATCCATCGTCGGTGCGGATCCATTGATAGTAAATTAATGTCCCATTAATTATTGGAAGGTGCTTAAGTGCATGTAAATTGTATATGAATAGATGTTAGAGAGAAAGGTTTCAAGCCATAATGTTGTGGTTTAATAGAAATATTAACAATTATGAAACGTTATTACTAAACCGTATGCAAAACTGTCTCTGAAGCTATTCTAGGGGTTGAACGGGTAAGACGGTAAGAGAATGTTTTTATGATGAAAATGTTTCTTCGAGCTAGAGAACGGCATTTTTTTAATACAACATATTATTAATCCGTCTTTAGTTTTACATTTTGAGATAACACCTTCATGTGAAATTACCTTTCTTCCGAATATTTAGATAAAAAATATTTATTTGTAATTGCAGTTAAATTAGGTTTCGTATTATGTATTCTTAATTTTTAGTATGTTTTCTAACAAATAATAATTAATATTGTACATGCAATTATTTGTGACAACGCCAGTTCAAATTTGAAATTGCATATACTTCTCCAAACTGTCCAATACACTGTCCAACTGAGATAAGAATGATTTAAAACTCCAATCGCAATTTTCACGATAAACAAAAAAGTATCAAGTAAAGATATCAAATTAGTTTTTTAATACTGTAAGATTTATTTTTTTCAATTTCATCATGAGTTTCTTTCCTGAAAATTATTAGTAACGCTCAAACGAATTCTAAAGCTATAATTTTGTACATGAGTACAATTTTTTACTTAAAAAACTGGTTCTATTTCCATAACATTTTGACCCATAAAATACACTCAATAAAACTTGCGAGGGTTGAGAAACAATTAGTATTCCAGCTGTCGGTTGCCAATGATTTAGTTTTAGAGTTTTGAAAGCCGAGTATGTATTTTTGCAGCAATGCAAACTCTATTAAAAAAATCTAATTTATTCCAATCAGAAATTCTCCTTTACGGGCTAAAACTCAAATAAGAGCCAGTGGCTTATTTATTTTGATTGCAATAACTTGGAAACGTTTATTTGACATTTTATCTTTGTTTTACCTAACCCTACCTGTTACATTATTTTTTCTGTCCAATAAGCTACTCAATAAAAACCTTATAATCTAAACCATTATTTAGTAGATGAACAAAAAGCAAACCTTCAGTTTTTAGGGTACTTAAAACGAGGCTACGGAAACTGTTAATTGGAATCATAATTTCCCGGTTAGGACTTCATATATATTTACGAATTATTGGGATGAAACATATAAATCAAGTTTATTATGTTGCAGACTAATACCGCAAACATGTGTGGGAGGTGGGCGAGTGGCAGGGAAGAGTGGAGTGGTCGGTCGTGTTGGTGAAGATACGTAAATAATTATAGAGATAATATATGTGATATTATACAATCCTAGGTTTATTAGATATTAATAATTCATTGTGTTAAAATTTGCGACCATCTGTTACATTTTTCTGTCCAATAAGCTACTCAATGAAAACCTTGTAACCTAAACTGTTATTTGATGAACAAAAAGCAAACCTTCAGTTTTTAGGGTATTTAAAACGAGGCCACAGAAACTGTTAATTGGACTCATATGTTCCCGGTTAGGACTTCATATATATTTACGAATCATTGGGATGAAACATATAAGCAAGTTTATTATATTGCAGACTAACACAGCAAACATGCCTGTGGGAGGGAGACTGGCAGGGAAGAGTGGAGTGGTCGGTCGTGTTGGTGAAGGTACGTAAATAATTATAGAGCTCATTCATGTGACCTTATACAATCCTTGGTTTATAGATAATAATAACTCTTTGTGTTGAAATTTGCGACCAGTTTTAAAAACTGATTTCCTGAGGACTCAAGTTGCACCACTTTAACAAGCACTAATCTGTTGATGGCCAAACTCATAACTGGCTGTCTGGAAGACACCTTAAACTCGTTGGTCAACGTTTAAAGTGTTTAAAGGGCTGTAAACCTTTAACTGCTACGTAATAAACGTTCTTTTAATGCTTTCTGGCTCGGTTAAGTGGGTTATCTTACTTTCTACTTGACATTACTACTAGTAAAACTAATTATTTCTTGAGAATGCACTTTAGTATGTGAGATCAATAGTTACTAATCTCACAATTTTACATACAGAATAAATAAAAAGTCAGAACCTCCCTCTATTTTCTTAAAAGGTTTATATAAGAAGATATCCTTTGGGTAGTTGTGCAATGTGGAAAGGAAGTTTCGTTTGATGGTTTTGAAAATGTTTTGTTTCCCCAGAAAATGCGGGATTTGTACTCAAAATTTAGAAGTTTTAAATGTATACATCTCGCAAGTGACCCCTTTTTTTGAAGAGCATGACAACACGTAAATAATTATGAAAACTATAGAACTATCTCTTTCCCGTCCAAAATAATAGCTAGTCACCAAAACAATATTTTTAATAACTAAAACATTTCTCAAAACACGAAAAAGTAACCACACATAGTGAAGAATCCTTTATAAAACTTCCCTGTGTAAACGTGCATATATGTTTCTGTTTCTTCAAAAGAAAGTGTAACGATAAAAAAGAACAGGTCTAACCGTTGCTATCAAGTGTCTTACAGTTAGATTAAATGTAGTGCAAGATGTTTAACACTTAAATGGTATTATTAGAAAATAGGAGTAGTAAGAATATCCTTCTAGGTAATCTTTAATTGAATAAGTGTGTAGGTTGGATTGGAGCCTAAGGAAATTTCTTCCTGACAAATCGAGTAAACTTTTATGAAAGTAAATTAATTTTCTACAAAACACGTACGTACACACACACACACACACACACACACACACACACACACACACACACACACACACACACACAAACACACGCGCGCGCGCGCGCACGCACACACATATAATATATATATATACACAAAAGCTTACAATATTTACTCGTGTCAATGTTAATACTTTGTTACATTAAGCTATTTATAAGTTTATATTTAAGTATTGGAATTAAATTAATGTTGTTTAGAATTTATAGTGTTTGATTAAATTGACAATAAAGTTGAACTGTACATTCACCAATCAAATTAAAACTGCCGTTTTTATTCTTCTTCAAACAGAAGAGATGTTTCTTTTCCATGAATTATGTTTTACTTCTCTGTTTAGTCAATTTCAAACGAAGTTAATGTTTGCTCATACTCAATCTTACAATTTAGACAATGATAATTATTTAATTTATCTGTGTCTGTATTTACATAATAAACTCTAAATTATATAATGATCATTTTACAGTAATAAAACGTAATAAGGTGAGAAATACATTGTGATATTAAATTATAAAGTAAGTTATTAACTTATATACGAATTGAAACACCCTATTGAAAATAATATTGTCATATTTTTATTGTTAGTTATATAGCAATAATGGATTAGCTCAAATACACAGTGTTAACACTCTCAGACCCGCGTGAATATTCGTGTATTTACATTTATTATACAATAACATTGACCATGGGACTGAAATTGTTATATAGCACTACTGGACTACCTAAAGCACTCAATGTTAACACTCTCAGACCCACGTGAATATTCGTGTATTTACACTTACTATAGAATAACATTGACCATGGGACTGAAATTGTTATATAGCACTACTGGACTACCTAAAGCACACAATGTTAACACTCTCAGACCCACGTGAATATTCGTGTATTTACACTTACTATAGAATAACATTGACCATGGGACTGAAATTGTTATATAGCACTACTGGACTACCTAAAGCACACAATGTTAACACTCTCAGACCCACGTGAATATTCACGTTAATCATATTTATACTTACTACAGAGTAACATTGATGCCTGGGGCCGAACATATTATACCGCACTACTGAACTACCTAAAGTACGCAATGTTAATAATTTATTTATTTAAAGTATTCACCAAAGTTTAAAATTAAACTTGTTATGAGAGAAACACTGACCCAGTGAACGGTAAAACCAATATTTATGGGTTAAATTATGGAAGATATACAATTGAGAACTATTTATGAATAATATTAAATTTAATAGTCTTATTTCAGGCGATAAAACGGAATTGAAATCTTAACTGGGTATGAAATTTGTCGGACAGGATAAAGAAATATTTTGTTAAAATAAGTCAAATAAAGCTATGCACAACTGTGATTGCAATAATAACTTGTTCCCTACATCAATATTCAATGAAGATTTGATACTGTAACCTGTAATGTATATTTCATGTACCTGGATGTCAATAAATGTTTGATGGTTCGCATTGTGTAATACTTATATAACACCCTAGTGGCGTAACTAGGACTTGGCTTTGGGGGAGGGGGGGGGAGATGACAGCACACCCAAACCGTGTGGTATCTGATAAATAATATGAATACATTTATATTTGAGTACATTAAACATTAAATAAGCCTAATTTCAAATAATATATTTTACCGCTATATGCAAACAAGTTAGATTAGATTGGTCTTGTACGAATGGTTATATTTATTCTTAGGACTCCTGGGGGAAGGTTTTCCCCTTATCACTCCCCCAACGCCACTACAACGCCCAAGTACAGTATAACAAAAGACCCCAGTACAAACACATAGCCTGGAGACATTCTGTAGAGAAGTATTCGTCAAAGTAACCGCAAACTGCCTCGCCTTAGAGACTTCAAAGGTGTCTTGCTTGTCTCTCAGGGACTTTTAGATGAATTAATTAAACAATCTGTGTACTGAAGCGCCAATAGTCTTTTCATTCCTTTGTTATCTTTGAAGTATACTTAAAAAACAAAACAAAATGACCTATTATATATTATTTTAATATGTATTAATCATTCAACTTCAAGTAAGAATTTCTGAAATAAAAATAGATATATTCATACACAAAATTAAATATATATTGAACGATTTGAGGTAATTGATTAATGAATTAAAACTTAATAAAAGTACTTTATTCACTTATGCCGTATTTCTCCACTTTGCGTGCGCTTATCTGTATTTTCATATAAAATACTAATATAGTTAAGTTGCCTAATTGTAATACGTTAAAATATTGATACAATTGTCGTAAAAATAAATTGTAATATACGTTCTAATATAAACTCACTGATAAAAATAAAATATATTATTCTTCTGGTTTTGAAACTACTACAATTTTGAAAAATTTATGCAAAGTATCACGAAAGAAATGCACGAGAGTGCATTGACACGAAAGATTGTCAAGTGATATAAAACATCTTAAAAGATAAAACGTTCAGTACCTCTATTTAATTATTGAATGAATACAAAGTAATAGTTTTATTTCAGTTATATTATTATTGTTATAATTTTTGTTTGGACAAATACTTATAATATATATTCATATTAAACTAGTTTTAACTTTTTAAATCAGATAACAATAATACTCGTACTTATATAAATACAAACTTTACATACTTACAAACTTTAAAGTTTGTAAAAGGTATGCACGGAGCTTTTTAGGTGCAGACATTACATTTGACCAGTTCTTCAAGAAATTCAATTACTTCTAAATAAATGTTTTTTAAATTTAGATTTATTAAGTACATTCAATTTGTAACTTTAAAGTTAATAATGTATAGTTGTGAAGAATTATTTTAACTTCTCCAATGTCCAACACGGAAAAGCTGTACAGAATACTCCTAACGTATATCTGGACTTGCGGTAAAAAGAAAAACAAATCCAGAGCACGTGCGGCTTTGGACTTTGTATTCTTCTCTCCTTACTAGCCTCCCGGAGAATCTGATTGACAGACGCCGAAGCCATCTCAGATACAACTATTGTGTTTCTTACTGACTCTTTAGAAACCTGTCCCAATAATTAAAGCTTGTTTCAACTTTTTTTCGTAACCTTTACCACGATTCGCACTAAGGAATAGCATTTGATTTTAAACTTAAATATTTTTTAGAACCAATAATATGTTTTATTCAGGGTGTATAAGAACTCTCTAGTAATTTTGGGGTAAGTTTTCCTTTACGCCAAGGCACAAATATTTATATAGACAAGGACCAGAAACATTTTATTTGCTGTTTGTCTTTTGCATATGTTGTAATATTTTATTTGTTGTTTCAGAAACCAGTAAAAATAATTTAAAATATGGCACAATTGTTATTCCTATAGTCTCAAATCAAAAAGAAGGAATTCAAAAATACCATATCACATATTAAGATGCCACACATTTGAAAGATTACAAGCTTAACAAAGTGAAAACTAAAAAAATTATGAAGATATTTAAAGCATAAAAGTGTGAAATTGAACTACAAATCCATGGCATTATTTTCATGGTTTACAACATGCATATCAGCTCTGTTTGTCCACCATTTTGAAAGTATGTAAATCCATACATAGCGTTTACAATAAATGTACATTTTTCTGCTTTTTGTTACTACAAAATCAATAATTTTTCAAATTTTAATTTTTCATCTTTACCCAAATAACAAGTAAAATCTAAAACGCACATACATACAGACAGACTGTAAAATAAGAATTTCTAATCTATATTTATATTGTATTTTTGGTTTGCCTCAATCCAAAGAACGAACACCCAATGTGTACTGGAGAGTTTGTACACATTCTGCATCTTCAAGTGTGTAAGACATGGTATATATTTGAGATAAACACTTAAAGATAAGTAAAGATCTTTAATTTATATACTTGTATATCACTATTTTTCTTTGTTCTATTTAATGGCCCAAGTCCAATATAAATTCAATATTGTCACTGGTATCTCACTTAATATGGTCCACCATTCAAATTACATTCTGCCACCATCCTCAAAAGACAAATGGTAGCGGGCATCTCTTGCAAGTTCGTTTGTTTGTATTTTAGTTTGATATGTTGATTATTCTTCCTGGACAAACAGTTTTAGGTTTATAGTTCTAAAATAAAAACTACAATACAGTTCTAATTAAAACAGTGGATTTTATTAATTTGTAGAAGACTAAAAAATTAGACATGTTTACTTTTACCATTTATACTTACTCATAAATTAATTAATATTTATTCATGGAGTGATTTTAAAATTTAACCCTACCTTGGAACATGACTCAACCACAACGAAACGACTTTAGGGAATCGAGGATATATTTGAACATTACTTTTGTAATGATAAAATTAAATTGCTGAAATCATTTATCTTCCAATCTCAAAACAAAACCATCATTTTTGTCATTTATTTCTTCTCGCTCAAAGATCTAGGAGTTCTGGAAGTTTTATATAAAACATGAAATTGATTAATATTTTCTAAGAAATAAATGGATTGTTAATTGCGCTCATTTAGTTGGGTTTGAAATGAGAGAATAGCAAAACGATAACTTTAAGTGCTATATAGTTTTAGCATCAACTGGAACAATAACTACATTAGAGTCACACAAGGGCGTATACATAGTGAACTATTAACACTGTAAGTCATAATATTTTACTCTGTTGAGACTCGTACCAAGCTTGCGTTCCTTATTAGATCTGCCCCGTATTGGTTTCTCGAAAACATACATTGTGTTCTTGTACAATAAGAATTGCCTCTAACCTTTTGGTCTGATATGATTGGTTTAAAAGATTAACCTACAACAGCCTAGTGTAACCATATGGACACAGTACTATGTTCAGTCATCACGTATTCTAACTTTATCTGGACTAATATAAGGGTTAAAATTATTTAAGCACACACGTTAAAAAAAATAAATCTAAAATAAAACATCCTTTCTAAACATTATCCTAAAATTCAGTAAAGATCTTCTACATTGACTTAAAGATAAGATAGGATTACGTCACACCCTGTATCGTAAAGGACTTCGGTGAAGCTGCATTCAAGATTTCAAGTCTTAGTATTAATAGTCACACATTAAAATTTAATATGGTTGTTCAAGGTATGTATAAATATTTATTTATTACACTATTTTATTCTTATCCATAAGACCAATAAAAATTTTTTTATTTAACGATCAGCCAAATCCCGTGGTGTTGCATATTTAAAAATCAAGCTTGATGCAAAAGTTAGATCAGTTACTTCTAAGAAATCGTGTGGACAGACACATCTACAGATAAGCCATCTGACAGAAATGAAATGTTTCCGACTCCTCGAATGATGAAAAATAAGATCGAAGCAAATATAATACAATTTACATTATTGTACACTTCTATGTAATTGTTATGAGACTGGAATGTTGTGTTACAATAGAACTGCATGCTAGAAAATGGCCGGAGGAGTGTCAGGGTTCACAAACACATTGAAGCTGGCCGATACTAATTAACTTTGCGATAATTAGTCCCTCTGATATATCGTTGCCTTTGGCTCATTACTGGCTCTTTACCTTCCATACTTAACATCTTTTATGCACTTTTACAATATTATATATTCGTTTCTTTTAATTTTATTAGAAGTGAAGTTTAACATATCATGGAGTTTTTAAAACTATAATCAAAGTGCAAATATTTCATTGAAGTGATGTGGAGAATTATACTGAACAAGTCATTAAATTCAGATCTTTTTTAGAAGTGCGTTATTAACTGCTAAAGAAAGTTAGAATTTCGGATATTTACAATTGTTAAATGTTACAAAATTGAGAGAAAGCAATAAGAGAAAGCAAAGAAATTAAGCATACCTAAAACTGCTTGGAGTCCAGATGGGAAAAAATGAACGGATTGTCCCACTTTTCCCTGTGTTGGTGTGATGTGTGTTTGTGTTCTAGACTTCTAGTGCTCGTGACTTTTATTCTGTGCAGTGACATTTTATTCTGGGATATTAATTTACTAATACGAATATTGTATTATAACAATATCTTTATTTTAGAGCTATATAATCTGAACAGAAAAACAAAAGCTGGCTACTAAAAGAATTGTGGTAACGATTGCAACATATGCGATCGAAAGGATTTTTAGTCATTTTCTAAAGTTTAAAAAGAATGTGAACTCCAGCTTATTTACTAATTTGAGTTGTACGATGAATCCGCATTGTTACGTGGCTTAGTATGTATAAAAAGTAAACATCTTATATTGTATGAACTTATAAGATCCCATGAAACCCTACATTGTGCTATGAGGGAAATGTTGAAATTTGTACATCTATATTCATAACTACAATTAAAGGGGGAAATAATAATAATAAATACAAGTATTGTGGTGTAATAACACCGTTAAAGTTATCTGTTTTATTCAAATTATACTAAAAGCAATACTTTAATATTAGGCATTATTATACTTTGAGTAAAATCCCTGCTTCCTTTTTAATAATAAGAGTGAATTGTTCAGCAAACGCTAACTTGCTATGATTGTCCTCATTTATAAATTAATATTAATAGAATGTTCTAAGTGTTGATTTTAAACGTATAAGTGGTTGACAAAACTGATTGCAAATGGTCAAATACATGAATGTGGAAAATATATTAGCATATATTGCATGTGAGTGTGAGACTATGGATTAATACAAAGACTGCATGGGAACAGCTTGCTGGTGCAATATATCTGATGAATAACATTGTTGTAACGACCTGGTCCGAGAGTCAGCTGGGATCATTGTTATTGTTTTCCATGCCTGGTGACGACAGTAATATTGTTACAATTGTATAACAGTAATAGAGTTACTTGTTATATTACAAGTAGTACACAGCCTATAAACGAAATTTATTACTTGTTTTATAGATCTTAAATTTTGTTAAAATATTGTATTGAGTTTACCAATAACAAGACTTCGATGTTGCAAACAAATCGCTTAGTATAATTAAAAATTGAATAAACATCGAATCACAAAACGTACTTGCTCCGTCGGAACGATCCCGGATCTATCACTTCTCGGGGGGGGGGGGGGGGGGGGGGTGGGGGGTATGCTATCACTACCACTACACCATAGAGCCTCTTATACAATATATATATATATATATATATATATATATATATATATATATATTAAATTGTATAAATGGCAATTATACAATGGTAGCACATTCACCCGGCAAGTGAGAGATCCGGGTTCGACTCCCGGCGGAGCAAGTACTTTTTGCTTTTCAATGTTTATTGAAATTATATATATATATATATATAAACATTCAATTGTTTAGAAAGAATATATCAACGCGTTTAAGTGATTCATAAACCAAATAACTTTGTATGGTTAATTCTAAATTGCTAATATAATTTAAAATATTTTATAACTATTAAAGTATCTATAATATCATTTGACACTCAAGCAAATACTAATATCCTTATATCATTCCATCATGGTCATAACACCAGTACAACTTTTTTCAATATCAAAGCTCAAAAGATCTAAACACGTAATACCGATACACTATTTTATGTTATGATAAATACTACAAAGTACTTCCCTTTTTGTAAAAATGTATATTTGAGATCCAATACGAATATCAGTAACATCCTATCACCCTCGTCAACGCCACTCCTTTTCACAACACGTAACCATTACAGCAAATCATCTGTAAGGTTCCGGATACGTCGTTGATATTTGTTTCCAATATCTTTTTCATCTATATACTGAAACGCTATTGGGAGTTCATACACTACGCATTACTGAACTGAAACAAAAGAACGATTTGCAACAAAATTATTAACATTACTTTATAAAGTAATTTGAATGCAGATTTTTAGACATGATGTCTACGTGGTTAATAAAGAGCTGAAATGAATAGTTCATTGTTGTTGGTTTTATCTCCTTGTGACTTTGACTTCCTGTATCTTTAACTCTTACGATGTATTCGAGATTGAGAACTACTGAATTTGGTGATATTAATGTTGAGTACGGAACAAAACATGGTAAGAGTACGCCACGCCACTTGGCTTCGCTGAGGTTTCATACAAAATTTGAAATATACAGCTTCTTTCATTCTAAAATTTCCAGCGGACAGACAGACAGACAGATAATCATACTAAAAAGAAATATTTTCAGAAGCATTAATAAAGCACGAAAAAAGAAAAGTACTTGTTGATTATTTTAGGTTTAAATGTACATGTTTAGATTTCCACATCGATGATTAGCAATCTAAAGCAAACGAGGTAGTATTAAGGAAAGCGTATTGCTCCATAAATTAATCTGTACTAAAGCCTGCGTTAATAATTAACGTATTATTGTAGGAAGGATTTGCTTGTCCTGACGTTGTTTGCATGCACCATATTAATTTTAACTTCCAGGAATTACATAAGAGTAATTAAAAAGGCCAATTTGAAATGTTCATATTTTTAAGGCATTTATTTATCTCTAACCTAAAAAACAATTTACAAATTACATGCAAATAAGTTTTACATTTCCATTATATTCTTGGAAAACTGAATTTAGAGCAAAAATTACGTAAACCTTTATATATAACAAACTATAAACAATGCTATTAACCAAATCAGATAATCAGGTAATAGTTTCCCTCTTGGCAGGAGTTCAGAAATTATGTATGTTTTAATATTAAAGTTTGCATATGCACATCCAAAATTATAATACACATATTTAATAATAGTAATGATAACTTCGTTCTATACCTTTCAACGGATGTTATTGATGTTATTCAAACCAACTATAACATGGACCATTAACATAGTCCTTTGGATATTGACTAATAACTGGATTAGTGGAATTTTCAAAGAGTACTGCTAAATGTATATAGTTAAGTACAGAAATATATACAAAATATTATGTTTCCTTTAAATGGGGAGTCGAAGTCAAAACTTATATAAAGCAGATGTTTTCATTTAAAGCTCAAAGGTTATATTAAAATATAGTCACATATCGCCATCATAATACATAAAAGTATAGAAATTATTTAGCCTGGTGTGATTATTTAGCTTTGATTTGGAACTACACAAACTCAATGTAAATTCCTTTTAATTCGGAAATAATTTTCGTCAAAATTAATGTTTCTTGGTAAAAGCACTATTTTCACTAACAAACACCTTTTAAATTCTGAGGCCCAATTACTTATTTGTCATCTGACTGTCAATCAGCAGTTAAATTTTATTAATAACTCGATTGTTGTGATTTAAGTAGGGAATAGCGTTCACTTAAACATTCCATTATTATGTGTTGTAGTGAATTCTTCTTCTTCTATAGGGAGGCCTACCGCCATGCACTTAAGCCTCAAGGACCTTTTGCGCAACCGGAAGCACACCATGGGGCCTATCAGTCTATGATTTCAGTAGTTCCACAGACCACCGAAAACAACCTATTAAGTCCTCCTGGGGAAATTCACCACCCTTGTCCAAACTACCAAAAATGGCATACCGCTCCCTTGCTATTGAAGGGCAATCAAAGAGCAAGTGTTTGGCAGTTTCATTCTGCTCATCACACATTCTACAGAGCGGATCCTCCTGAAGGATGCCGACTCTGTGAAGATGCTACCACACTTGTTCATGTTCCGTGATCAGACCTATAACGCGAGAAGACATTGATTGTTGTTAGTACCGTAGCAAACTCGACCTAACCTTTCTATTAAACAGACCTAACAACAATTGTATGGCAGAAGGGGCAGGCGTATACTCGATAATAATAGTTATATATTACTGTTATTACACAATTTTTTGTATACTCTTTTATATAAATTGCTTGATTCAAATATATTTTTAAAACACTGACTCTAAATAACTCTAATATTTGCTAGATTTAGCGTATTGATCGTTCCTAAATAATATAAACGTTTAAAAAATAATTAAGGAGTTCAGAATAAGGAAAGAGGACCATTATTGAGATTTGATATTCAATTAAATCTGTTAGTCAGAACTGACAGTTAGTAAAGTGTACTCAGATGGGAATATCTCAAGATCCACTCCTAGATTTTCATAAAGTGCTTCACGAGTCTTGAGTACGACAGCAATATTACTAACCACTATCAACCATTGATATTACCTGCACGTATAGGTAGCATTTAATATTGGTTTATGAGTTGGTAGGAAAACTTTCTGGTTTATTAATAGTTAGTAATTAGTAGAAATAACTCACAATTTTAGAGTATTCGGGTTTGACACTAGAGGTGTGTATATTGTACTAGAGCCGTCAAAGATATAAATCATAGGATGGACAATTGAACATTTTTCATTATCATTTCCCGAACTTTAGAGATATCATTGTTGATATTGTAGCTGACACATACATACATCCGCAAGATCTTGCAATCCACTTAACACAGTTAGGTTTATATTTACAATATTATATTGATTGACGTGAAGATTTGGTAATTTTCCTTCTTATACCATTTTGAATGCTTTCTTATATTAGCGTGTTCTGTCTCTTTAAAAATAGTGTTAAATCCGCCCACATTTTCTTCCTTTCCCTCCTAAAATAACCTGTTCATAAATAACACATTAGATATTTTATTAAAAATTAAGAATTAAAAATGGTATACCTTATTCTATGTTATGGTTGATGTGGTCAATTAATCAACGCCGAATGTTTTTACTTTTAACTTTCGTCATGTAGAATGGTGTGACTAAAACAAGGCAATCATATGCAAGTATTTCAACCAAGTTTATGCAAGCTTAAACGTTCTTACATAATAAGAATGCACTTATGTCAACAAGGCGGAGAGATAACGCGCGGGAAGAATGCGTCGTAAACTTGACGAGAATGTAGAGCAGCGCAACGTTTCTTGGAAGTGACGTCATCGCAGCAGTCATTCAGGCTCTGGCTGGTGGCTACTGTAGCCTTCAGGTACAACTGCAGACTCTTCCCTCTCTCTCCCACCTCTACCTCTCTAACTGCGTTGTTCAGTCACCTTCTGGTCGCCATGGCCTCGACGTCGTCAGTTGTCGCACTGTTACTGCTACTGGCGCTGAGTCTGGTGCAGGCCCAGAACTTCTTCGATCCTGATCCACTACCCACCTCGTCCTCCAACGTCTCTTCTGCCGCGGACAAGAGGCCACCCTGTGTTCTCATCAACCACTACGTAAGCTTTCTAACTTTAAATTGTGTAATTATAACAAGTGAAAGACTAGTCCAAAAAAGAACCTGCTTTGTCTTGAATGTTCTTTAAAATAATATTAATTTTGGGAATAGTGGAATTAAATCTTAGGGAAATGTATGAACGCATCAACATGTATTTTACAGGTATAAAACATTGTTGTTTACTATTCAATATGTATACTAACATTTGATAACAAAATCTACAAAACCTAATATTACCTATTATTTATTACATATTCCAAATTTATAGTAGGTTTTTTATATTGTTTATATATATATATATATATACATATATATACATATATATACATGGTCTTCCGATCATATGTTAGTTTGCTTATTTAAACTCATATGTGACAGATACGGCCAAATACAAAATAATTGAATCGGAAAAAGTAAGCGCTCTGTGGTGTAATGGTAGCACATTCACCCGGCAAGTGAGAGATCCGGGTTCGACTCCCGGCGGAGCATGTACTTTTTGCGATTCAGTGTTTATTGAAATTATATATATATATATATATTCATAATATTCGTATTTATTTATATGTAAATTTCTTATATCTAAAAAATGTAATACTAATATTAATAGAGATTTTTTAAATTCAAAATCATTTAAATATGTTTTTTTATTCATTTCCATGTCTTACCACGAAAATATTAATATATGCCCCATTTTAAATAAACTGTTACCTAATATTATTTCAACAAAACTAACAGTGAGAGTACATGATGAGTTGTTGATATTTACGAAGTTATACGTTGTGAAACAAGAGTAATATTACGACATTATGCATGGTAAGTATTTTAATAATATTATGGATTTAGCTGGGTGTAAAACTATTGCGTATATAATTATTCTATTACTACGTACTAAGAGTTAAATAAAAATATCAATCTATTCTTTCAACTCAACTGTAAACTGTAAACATTCACAGAAGATGTATATCTACATCTAACGTGTTTAATAAAACTAAGAAATATTTATTTTTAGCAAATTCGTATACTTTTTCAATCTCGTAAATGATTTATTACAAGAATAGGCTACTCTTATTTATTCTATGCAAAACTGAACTTTCCCATACTATTTAAACCTTATATTGTCCTTAAAGACATCAAGCCATAAAATAAAATACAACTATAAATAATAATCACAGACTGTCAGAGACAAAATAGTGTTCTCATAGTAAACAATTAAAATGCGACATTCAAGGTTTGCTAAGTAACTAATTTTAGGTAGAATGCTTGTCAACCTTTATACTGAATTCCATCCACAAAAGAAAATTTGGTGGATTAGTTTTTTACGGACTTACACAAATCTGATTATCGATTGAGTTTTACAGTTATTATTAATTTTTGTTATTAAAGAGACATTTATTGTTTAGATGTTCTGTTTTCTCATATATCTTTTTTGTTTTCTTTATTAGGTTTTACACCTATTTCTATTCTTGTTACTATAAATTCTGTTGTTCGAAATCTATTGTTTTCTCAAGAAATATTTGTTAATACTTTGCAATATTTATCATTGCTTCGCCTCACATTGCACTGGTCATTTTTTATTACGATTGGCTTTTGGCTTCTTGCTTTAAATTTTGATTTTAATGATTGCTAGAAAGGGTTGCCTAGAAAAATGCTTATATTCTGATAGAATACATCAAGTAAAATAAAAACAAATATATTTAACATTCTACCGTTTAAATTTATTATAAACAAAGTATAATCATTTTAAAAGTGGAAGATCTGGGATTGATCCTGGATTTTATTCTTTATTGAATTGAAATGAAGTTTTAAAAATTTTATTTATTTTTCCATTATATGAAATGATTTTTTCAGATAAGTTTAGTATTGATAATTAATTGCACTTTGTAATACCATTTAAAGGTTTATCCAATTGATTTTTTGAGTCAAAGTACTACACAACGGAGTAGTTTTAATCTTTGATTTAGTCAGAATTAATTTCCAAAACATGAATCTGAATCTCCAAAGACCCAAAATAAGTTTCCAACACCGACCTTGACACGTATATAAAACATAATGAGACGGAATAGTTCAGTCCCGGGAAGAAGAGAGCGGCGACCGCCGATCTTCTGCCATTAGCAACCGGTTTTGTAGGCCTTGAAGAATCGGTTTGATTTTAAAATAATGCAACAATGTGCGGACATATATATATATATTTCCAGTTTTGTTAAATAAAATACTTTTCTTTACTTTCGTGTTGTGTTTAAAATGTATCTTGCATCTCCATGTATAATTGTATATACCTTAATAATAGCTTGCTATGATTTTTACCTTGAAAAGAACAGAAAATATATTGCCCATAATTACAATTATTTATTTCTTCACTAACGTAGATTCCCCATCAGAATAAGAGCATAAAACTAGTTACAAATCAATAATTTTGATTTTTCACCATGCCGTGAAACGTAGTACGAACAAAAATAGAAAAAGATACAGCGAGGAAATCTCAAAAACCTCACTTACATTTGTTTGAAGTTTATTTTTGACAATGGAAGGATTTTGAGGGAAACAGGATCCTTTTCTCTGTTTTTCTGAAGAAGAGATCAGATTGCAGATCTCGAAACGTAGTGTTACTGATTTTTGTTTCACTGAACGATTGCAAATGTCCGGAAGATCCTGTTTACTTTACTTACGTATTGAAAAGGCGTTATTATCATTTAACCGAATCAAATAAAATGTTCATATATAAAACATTGAAGTTACTGCTGATTTATAAGGAAAGTAGCCTATAGTTCCTTTGTCACCCATATGCAGTACAGTGACTCCACAGACACCGTGACTCGTGACTCGGTGCCTGAACTGATATGACGTGACGACCTTGACATTAGTCACGGAGTGAGATTAGGAACGCTATAATGGGAGCAGTCATATCCGCTCTCTACTTCTGTATTGAATTCTTTGAGGATTTTGTGCAATTATGGGATACTTATCTCCGATAAGGGATGCTGATTTCAATCTCACTTACAGTTGCTTATAAAGATTGTCTTGGAATCGGTTAATAGGTATTATTATTTCAGAGTAGAAACTGCATTGTAAGGCTTGTTTTTCAGGTAAATTGCATTTTCTATCTGGAACAAAACAACGTTATGCCCGTGTTTTTAGTTAAAATGCAATTACTACAATCTTTCACAATATAAACTTGTTTTATAAAGATGAAATTTTAAACTGGGAGTTTTATTGATAACTTACAATACAATTTTCCAGTAACTAGTTTGACATTGCCAATTTAGGAGCTCTCACTTATTTCTTTTGAAAATTTTAAATAAACTATCACTTACCCGACCGACATAAACTATACTAAACAGACACAAGACCTAGGGTCAATGAAATGGAAGTAGTCATATACACATACTGCATGGGGCTTATCATTTGAAAAAATTAAGTTAGCTACAAAATCCCCTATTTTGATTTTGTAAATGAAGTTTTAATTATGAGAGAATAATTAGAATAATGATTTATTCCAGCATTAAAAATGCACAAAACAAATTTAATGAACATTTCCCTGGAAAACACTTACCACTCTTACAAGTATTGTGGTCAGTCATAGTATTAAATAAAAACTAATACAATTCTTGAGTCCATAAATATTACGTTGCTACCAGTTGAGACGCACTATGTGGCGTCTGTCAGACACAGCTGACTTTTATCTTGCTAATTAACAAACTACAAACATATTTAGACTACAGATAAAATCTACTTGAAAAGCTGTCGTACTTTTTCCAAAAGTATTTTACTGTATGCTTAAAATAAAAAAAAGAAGTAATACTCACAATGTTTAAAAGAAAGATTTTTAAACTAAAAGTGATAAATAAACACAAAAATAAACAACTCACCCCATATTAGTATATATATATATATATATATATATATATATATATATATATATTAATAAAAAGATCGCCGTTCTTGAGACACTTTGATTGTGATAAGAGGTATGCTAAAGTCTTAGGACGTTAGATTAAGGGGCAGTGAACGAAAAGCTTCAGATTCACAGGAACATATGATCCAATTAAAAGCTTTTTCACCGAAGTAGGTTTATGAGACCTAAGAATTTGTATTTTCTAAATCGGTGCAAAACATGATATAAGAGTCAGATTAAACTTTGATCCTCTTAACCATGAACACTGCAATAATATGTACATGATGTGATACTACTGATACTAGAAAAAGCTCATAGGGCTCTATCATATAACACATCATAGGTGCTATTACTAAGTAGTATAAGACTTTGATTATATATATATATATATATATATACATATATATATATATATATATACATTAATTACAAGGGAGAGTTTTGTCATTGAATACTACGTTATTCAATAATTTAACAAATAATACACTTTTAGTACAAATTTTAATCTATAGCAAAAAAACAAATGATGGAACGTAGCAAAGTAGATTTTATTTTGTGTTTGCTCTTGTAGAAGCACTTCTGGTTCGAATTAATTACACTTTCGATGAAAAATTTGAACTTGCTTTTTTCCAATAGACAATATATAAAAGCCTTTATATTGTACAATTTTACAGAAAGGTTACATGTAAACTTAATACAAAACAGAAAAATCAGTATAAAACATTTTAAGATTCCAAAACAAGTTTTCCGTCAACTATATTTATTTGTAAGTTTCGCAAAATAAATTAAATAAAAAGGAGATATATACATTGACTTCATTTTTAAATCGTTCAGCGGCTATATTTAAATTTAGCTGATGTTCAATTTCAATATTACTTCATCTCAGGTAGGTTCTGAATTTCTAATTTTAGGTTGAAACAATTTCTAAAATAATTTAGTTTATGTCTAGCGTATGTGTGATTAGGTATTCTTACTTTTCAAATAGCGGTGTACACGGAGTAAGAAGCCTAGTACAGTAAAAAACGTCTACATGAGCGCTTGTTTTTTGAAGATATGAATACCTGTTAACCTCATACAGTACAGTATACGCTTCGATTCAAATCCCTGTTCGCTACCGATGATATATTTCCTTGGTTTAATCTAGACATTAAATCAAGATTAATATACCAAATCAGTATCGTATGCCTATTCAGTGATAAACGTATGCGAATTCCCCTTGACGAATTTCGGTCATACAAATTTGCTTTTGGTGTCTGGGGTATTGCTTTGTGATTTTATTTGCTTTAATCCCAAGATCACTGCGCTCGGTTCTTTCCTAAAATTAAAATCACGCAGTGAAAGAATGTTCAATCATGTTAATTCCTTGCTCTTAAGTTATTTTGCTTTATCTACTGTGCCACAATGTCAAAGGAAATTTTTTACTATCCGACATGTACACATTCTCATTTTCAATAAAATCCAGAACAAATAAATTGTTTTCAATTTGTCACTTCGCATACGATAATTTAGGTCACATCGTTTTTCATTCCTATGTGCATCGCATTATGACTGTTGATATTAATAATTCATGCAAGTACAGAGTAATATGACAACTACGTGTCTTTGACGCTATCAGTTGTCAAAAATATTGCCAATCTTTAAGTAAACAGATTTAACTTAAATAAGCTTCAAAAGTATTTGTGAGTGATATTGTGAGATAAAAATATGCGTGTGATTGTTATATCTAAGTAATGCACATTTCAAGTTACGACCAAATCCGTCCAGTAGTGTTTTGTGTGATTGAGTGTCAAATATCAGAATGTCCAGACATTCAAAGTTCTTCACAAACTTTCCCCTTAAAACGTATATGATTTACTTCAGATAATTAAATCTTATAATATTTTTCTGCAATACATTTTGAATAATATTTTTGCACTAAAAATATTTATTATAGTTGATAAAATGTAACTTGCTTTTTATTGAATCGTATTTTGGGGTATTTAGTATCAAAAGTCTATTCATATATTATACTTTTTAGAGAAAGTCTTACTAGGTATGGAACTAAGTTATGCACTAGAAATGACTGCAAACAAACGTCTGTATAATTGTAAATTGATTAAATTCAATTTGTATCTTGTTGTGCATGCAGATTCTGGCTCATGACACGTTGTAATTATTCAACGTATTTGTTTTTAACTAGATATTGAATGTTCATACCAATAATAGACTTTGCCTCAGACGATACAAATCTCAACTAAGTGAAGATGATTCCCAAATAAAATAGATTGTGTAATCAGCAGATGAAATCCCAAGTTTAAACACTTAATACAGTTGGCAAATACTTCAAAAACCTGTTTTCAGCCACGGATAAATTTACGTTATTTTCTTGAGGTAAAAGATGACAAGAACTAACGGTAAACGTCCTTGACGGCATCAGAACAAGGTAAACTACTACCTTGTAGCGAATAATGATTGGTGATGTACGAGTACCTTGTACATTGTATATAAGGATTTGTACCCCAGATAAATTTGGAACAAGGGATAAAATAACCTTATTTAGTAATGCGTGCTCCAAATATATTGGTTACTGCTGCCAAATCAGTACATTTTAATTGATTGATCTGTTATATCATTGTTGTGTCTGGAGAATTGTTGTTGTCAATTAATTCACTTTTATTTTTAGAAAACTGAGTTTTAGATCATTATGTTTACGGTAATTCATTTGTATATGTGTTGTAATATTCTGCACTTTCTGACCTTAGATTTTTATCTAGTGATTACATATTCGTTAATGTGATAATAGTCTCTGGAAAGGAATAATATCTTATTCTATATCTAATATTAGTTTTGTTAACCCTAGTGAATTCATTCCATGTACATTACAATTGTAGATGAATGGTTACGTTACGATTGTAGTAAACAGCCGTGACGTAACCACGTGATTTCCTAGTAATCAACAGCTGGGACTTGAAAATCAAACTTATTGCTACATTACGCTCATGAAAACTTTTTGTGCTGAGGTTAAATCCTGTGCATGCATGGAATACAAAATTATAATGTGCAATCTTCACAGTTACTTAACTAAACCACTACACACACACTTGTGAATCAAACTTTTTGGTACTTTAGCAGCGAAACATAGCATTGTTCAACCCGAATTTTGTTATGTATTACAAGGTTTAAGTACGCCACGTGTTACGTGTACCGTATCAGGCTTTAATGACCTTGTAAGCAAAAGTAAATAGCTCATTTAAATCCTCGAGACCTCCTGCGGACTTATGCTTATACAGAACAAGTACTTACATCAGCTCAGCTGACAAAAGAGAAATCGTGTCAGTTTACTTAGTGATAGAATCAGCAAAATATCATAGATGGATATGCACCATCATAAAACTCATTCTTGTCCATGTAGAAATGAAGTTTCATGTTCAATTTAAAATCCAAACTTGAAATCTTTTTCAAGATATCCATTAATTTGCTATAATTAGTACTCATATGATCAATGTAAAATTGTTCGCAAATGCTTAGCTAAATCCTATTGAATGAAATACACTATCAACGAATTGGATTCTACGATTTTACTATCAGTTTTCCATAATGATTACTCATATGATCAATGTAAAAATATTCGCAAAAGCTCAGCTAAATCCGATCAAGTGAAATGCACCATTATTTAACTGGATGTTGTCTATGTAGACATGAATTTTATGCAAAGTTCAAGTCTACAGTTGAGTCCTTTCTCAACTATAGACTTGATAAACAGCCAGAATTTAATTTTTTCCAGCCCTACGAGTGATAGGCAGCGCTTAGTGAGTTCATGGAATGTGAGACTTAATTTATCAATGAGTACTTTCATTCATCAATATGCAGGATGTTACATTATTACGAAATATGTTTTTGTCTTCTTACCATCCAAATTCATTAAGATGGCGTTGACGACAAGCTAACCCCCCATCCACCTATAGGCCGGAATAGATTGGTGCGCTAGGAATACGCCTTTACTCATTTTATATTGTAAATGTTTGGTTAATGGTAATATGTTACTTTGTTCTTACGTATACGTTTAAGGTAGTATGAGACTTGGGAGTGATGCTTTCCATTGAAACGTATCGTCATGTTTAAATTTGGAAGAGAAAAAAACATGCTAATCTACAAGAGAGTTCCAGAATGCGATGTATATGATCCATTATTTGCGAATAGATTCCCACAGTTATTTCGTAGTGTTTCTCTCATAGGTACTTACCACAGTGATATGTTACAGTGTGGGAAGATAGTGCCGGGGACCGGGATGAAGAAAGAGTGTTGTGGGGATCTCATCTGTTACAAGAACAAGTGTCGCAGAAGAACCTGTTGTTAATAGTCAACATCAGTCAACTAAATCTTCTCCGTTTTAAGACTGAAAACTACTAATATTTTTATTTATTTATGGTGCTATATAATGGTGTATTTAGTTCAATAAATATTTATTTTAAAAAATTTTGCAGTTTTTGTATTTTATTACTGCTAAACTCACCTTAAGATGGCATGGTTAGAAATAAACTCTGTTAGAGAATTTATGTATTAGGTATATAACTATTACTTTGGATCTCTAATAAAAAGAATAGCATTCTTCAATAATTACTTCAAAGAAAGAGTGACGTTTTTGCTGCAACTACATATGGCAAGGCTCAGGAAACAAAACATTTCAACTCTATGTGGTAATGAAAAAACATATACTCCTGAAAGTGTTCATGAATGAAAGGAAAAAAAAATACTTTTGTAATGTTATGTCTATAAAGTCATCAAAACCCTCTAATTATCAAGTACATAAATGTATCCCATATTCCCTAAGGGTATTTTTCAAAATTTGTAACAAGCTTATAAAGGATCAAAATGTTTGGTTGAATTTTCAGTTTCAGATAGAATTGACACAGATGCAGAAGACAACAATATAACAAATGAGATTAAGGTGTGTTGTAGTTTATTTTATGTACTTTTTATCAATGACGATATATTTATAGCTCTTTATAAAGAAAAGTAACTGACTTTAATACGATAAACCATAGCTTCTGATGAAGTCAATCGTAATTAATACCGTAAAACACCTATATTGCCTTTTCCTTATATTTCACGTAAATTATGATTCAACATTACAATCCTAAAACGCAATTTTGAGAAATTTATTATAACAATAATTATGATTGGTGTTTTTTTTTTTTTTTTTTTTTTTTTTTTTTTTGCGGAGTTTGAGGACATTTTTCCACAATGTGCACGTTGGGAAAGTTAAGATCATTTTAACGCTTTCCAAGTGTCTCCATTTAACCATTATTGTGGCTTCCAAAAGATGTATTTACAATCTATATCCACGTTACTCGCGAAGTCCCATGTATGGCTTTGATAATTCCTGGTGTGAGTAAACGCAGGTTGCAGAGTGTGTTTATGCCATCTTCTATTTTGTCACATCAGTGACGAAACCTCAGCGGTGGGTCAAGGGCCGGCAGTACTAATGGCCATCTTAATTTTAGCCCTACAAGAACAGAGTTACACCTTATATATATATATATATTCTACTTACACACTTTTGGTAGTATAATTATAAGTTAAAAACATATTTTAAATGGTTATTAGACAAGAATTTCAAATTATTTCGTTTTTCATAGTTTAAGTATTAAAAATTTATACACTTCTTAAGACTAATTAAAGAGCGTTTAAATAAATACTAATCACATATTTCTAATGAGATATCTGCCATAATGGTATGACCATAAAAAAACTTGTAATGGTGTTTTACATTGTGTTTAATGGGTAAAACTCAAGGTCGTATTTTATCTACTATAGCCGGAATGCTCTTGTCAAGGACTGTGAAAACAGCTATTTACAATGCACTTTCGGGATAATCGATGGGTAGAGCACTTCGGTAGAAGGCTATCAGGTCAGGGAGTGCCCAAGGTCATTGTGTTGGTAGATATGGTTTCCTTGGGAATCCCGGGTCAATATTATGTTAAATTATTTAAAACTTGGGTAAACTATCTCATGGGAAGAACGCAATGATAATAAGACCATACAATTTAATATTCAATGCCAACACACGCGTGACACAAAGCTTCTACCGGACTCACTTTCGTTACATAACACACCACATAGCTATATAGAACATACTATGGATGTAAATTACCTGATATTGGTAAAACCGTAACGCAAAATACAACGTACTACTCAAACAATAGACGTCGAAAGCGTGATATATTCTGTACAAATATAGTGTAATACTGTAGTGAGTATTTAAATTTATAAAATACATTCTCTTTATATAAAATACTTGTTCTTAAGAAATAAATTTTTCTGTATAGACTAGGCAACATTTTGTAGCTGGTTTCTTAATTGTTAAAAATTGATAAAACTGAAAATATTGAGACAAAAAACGGCTTAATGTGTTACATGTTTCGAAAATCACTCTTCATTATTTTTTTATTTATTTACCTTTAGTCTGATGATGGAAGAATTTTCAAAACTTGTAACTTTTGACAACACATCACGGTTATTTTAGAATGTGATGGTGATAAGGATACCAAATCGACAACAATATAGTTTTATTTCTTTTATAATGTATAATAACTATATTAAGAGTTTTATTAAAAATGAAAAATCTAAAAAAATTAAACCAAAATATATTTTTAATACAGTTTTATTTATATAATTTATGTATGTATTAAAATTTGCATATTAAGAATATGAATTTACAGAGTTCTAGATAAAAGACGATTGAAGACCAGCAATACGCGATGGGAATCAGTCAGCAGATTTCAGGGCTCAACCAACCCGGTAATCAGGACCAGCTGCTTAATCAGCTCCTATCTGTACCAGCCAGGCGGCGATTAGTTTTTTGTGCACATCCAGTGAGACCTGCAGACCCCTTATCTCAGGGGAATTGTTCGAAATAGACAATGTTTAGACATACAAGGAATATTACTAGGAGTTTCTACAGTTTACAGCTTTTACCACTTTCGGAACTGCCATCTACTATATTGAGCATGTCTGGTGAAATGTTGTCACTGAATCATGTTGCGGGAAGCAACAGACCATAGCTTAATTGATGACTAATTGTATTACAATAGATACTTTAGTCTCTTTAATAGTTGCAGTGTAGACTAGTGGATTTTGATAAAAGGAAATTGTATTACTGTTTTTACGTCCTTAAACAATACGTGTATTGCATATGTAAATTTACGATTAATTTACGTGTTTTATGTTTTTAAAGTTCATTTTTTACGTTTTGATAGATATTTTATATTGATTTTCTGTTGACCCCAAAAGTTTCCTAGAAAGGCCATATTCTAAACCTACTTATATTTATATGTATACATTCCATATTATACTTGGGTTATGAAAGAAAATGTGTAAAAGCATCTCTTGGTTTTTTTTTGTTATATTGCTGCAATATTCAAAATAAGTTGATTTTTCCTTTACCTCATAGTTAGGTAGATGTGAATATGAGGTAGATGTAAAGGACAATATACGAGCAGATTGTAGTATAAACAAAAAGTCGTAATGTCAGAAATGGAAATGGATCATGTTTTACTGCGATAGAACGAGAGTCGAATCAGCTGCGTGTTTGATAGGCTGCATCGATTGTAGTCCGGCTCTGTACGCAGTCTGCCGGGCTACACAGCTAAAGCAATTTAATTACTTATTTCGGGATATCAAAAACTACTAAAACGAAACCAAAAGAGTTTAATTTTGTTTTAAAATTCACTTAATAGTAAACGCACTCCTTTTATTTGCCGTTTTGAGGAGGTGAAGAAATATTTAAGGCCACTATACCTCACATTTTACCGTTTATGTGCTAGTCTGTCAAAATACTCACATACACATATAGGTCAGTTATATTCATATTCACCTATAGATTTTCACTATATCTTATTATAGAATTATGACTGTGGATAATACATTATTTTATATAACATTTTCAAATATTAAAGTTAGCGTTTATTTTTAATTCAACTTATTTAAAGTATCTCAATACTAATTGATTTGTCCAAAGCTAATTTCTTAACGTTTACATTATTGTTAAATGTTGAGTGCTGTATTGAAAAGTTGTCGATTTATTGACTTGTAGTTATGACAGTTTGTCTATTAGAAGTAAACACCTTCAGGCCAATTTTATTTGGAAGATATATTTAAATAAAATTATAACTTGAAATTATTATCAAGTATACAAAACGTCATCATCAGAATCGGATGCCTGAACCCAGGAATAGTTCTTAAATCTACTTCATGGACATAGAAATGATGAGCATATCAACAACGTGTTTTGACCTTTGAAATTATTCCTCCTACTTATAATTTCTTTGAAATAACCCTATGTGTTGTATATAGAAGTTCTTTCCAAAACAGAGAGTTAAAATGCTATAAAAAATCACGATTAAAATCCTTAACATTTTTAGCAAATATAGTCCTTACCTATTTTGTACATATTGCAAGTCCGTCTGGTCTTCCGTAACAGAACAATAGTTCAAGCTTATATGGGATTTATTTTCACACACTGGTACAAACCGGTCACATGGCAAGTAATGAGAAAGATCAAATGATATTTAATATTTTCGTTATATTTTGTTTTACTTTCAGATTTAAAATACCTGTATACGATTATTGAGTAATTTCTCTCAATTTTTCAGTGGGTGTTTTTTTTTAGAGAATTGTAAGGAGAAAAGGCGAATTCTCTTGTATTGGACATGGTTATTGGCTATCTATATTCTATTGAATTTACAATTTTTATTTTCTACACGCCCAAAACAAAACATGTAATATGTACATGTAATATGCACATACTGCACAAATATTATGTATTATTTGAATAATCGTTACAAGAAAACCCCAATCTTCCTCCAAATCTCGTTTAAATCAACCCGTAACGATAGCAGGTTTTCAGAGAACCTCTTTGGTTATAGATGATTATTTAGTACCCTGATTTACATCCAATCCTGTATCACTGCAGAATCACAAAAGACATTCAATTAAAGGTACTGTGTTTTCAAAATATTCCTTTCCTCCGTTACATGTTTGGAAACTAAGTATGTACCAAGCCATCCATCACAGTAAGATAATTACATTATAATGTAACCTAAATGTAAAGAATCTTGTACGTTTCATCAATTTATATGGTTACTGCCTTTTAAGTATTTTATGGTAGGATATGTTGTTTTTGTAACAAATCTACATCTACGTTAAATCACGGTAACGCCGATAGTCATTACGTACCGTACGTAAGTGGTAAATAATAGAAGATGACGGCCTCCATATTCCTAGAGATATTTTGATTTCGGCCTTTCGCAGCTTTTAGCAACGAAGAGTTCCTGGCCTTTAAAGTTTTAAGCCACAAACTTCCTTTTCCTGGCTTGGAGTTTGAAACCGCGTCTGAAAACTGCCGTTTAAGGTAGGAACGAAAATTTGTAACTCTAAATTTATAATTCTTCTATTTTATTTATTTATTAAATATAATTTCAAATATATAATAAATAAATGAAATATATAATAAAATATATAATGAGTACAAATGTTAAGATTTTGCTTATACATTTAAAATAATTTAAAACAAAATATTATTTTATAGGTACCTGTTTGTTAAGGCTCACAACTAGAACCAATATCAAGTGGAGCACCGCTGACTAAAAAAATCAATTGTACCAAAACATCCTAAAGCTATGTATTATGCAACTTGAAACGTAAACTTTCAAAAAGTCAGATATTAAAAGCTATTATGGACTAAACACACTAGTACTGATCAAAATTGGAGGAACATGATATTTTGAACATGATAATCTTGAAGGAAACAGGATTTTTCCGGACATTTGCCATCGTTCAGTGAAACAAGAAAACAGTAACACTACGTTTCGAGATCTGCAATCTGATCTCTTCTTCAGGTAAAGAACTAACCTAATACATAATTACAAACTAGGTTAAAATAAACAAATCTTACTAAAGCGTTGTGGCACGCCTAAGTCAGGAATCACAACCTACATGTTGTTTGTCAACTTCACTAACTCTATAGACATGCACTTAATACAAAACTATACAAAACACTAATCATTAAAACTAAACTATTTTAACCTAGTTTGTAATTATGTATTAGGTTAGTTCTTTACCTGAAGAAGAGATCAGATTGCAGATCTCGAAACGTAGTGTTACTGTTTTCTTGATTCACTGAACGATAGCAAATGTCCGGAAAAATCCTGTTTCCTTCACAATCCTTCCATCGTCAAAAATAACCTTCAAACAAAAATTATAATCTTATTAAAACAATTCCTTCATATTCATTGTACCCAAAATTTAGCCTTTTAATCCGTGACAGAATTAATTTTAATTATCTGTAATTTATCCGTTGAGATACACTACAATCACATTACCATAATATTTACATTCTAACAGAACTGTTATAAAGGTCCGATCTTTACTAACCATAATTATTGAACAAAATTATTAAGTCACTGTAACTAAGTAAAAGTGCATTACAGTTGGCAAAGTTTTAATACTTTAAGAATATTGTAATTCCATTCTAGGACAACTTTGCAATCAGTGTCAATGGTTATCTAAGGTTTGGGTATCTAGACTTATTTTTAAGACTGTACAATGATTACAAACAATGGAAAAAAAACACGAGGACTGCAATGACAAGACTAGATTTTGGAAGCGAAAATGTATATTGTTCTTTATTTTAATTATTATAACAAGTAAATGAAATAACTGATGCGAAGTAAGCAGAAGAGCAAGAAGTAGTCGCCCGTATAAACAGTACGGCTAACGCCTCGCTGAACTATTATGTGGTTTGCTAATTTTATTCAACAGGTTATTTATGCAGAGATATGCAAGGCTGGGATTCAGATAAAAATACCTGAAATAATTAGAACGAAATATTTAATAGAACCGTACAATGCATTAAATGTATTAATACAAACATATTTGAAGCCCTCACCATATATCAATTTAAATTTATAATTGGCTTTTGAGGCCATATAAAATATATGATTTGGTTATTTAAATTTATAATTGGTTTAATTTATATTGTGGTGATATTTAATTCGTATTACTTTATTGTCATTAAAAATGTATGGATTACCCAAGTCCAAGAACGATGGCTGTATTTACTTTATATGCCTAATAGAATATAAGGTAATTCCCTGGTTCACTATAAACATACCATACACAATTAACATATTTATTGGTTTTCGTTAAGAGCTTAACAGTATTTCATACACTTCTAACTAAAAAGTTGAGATTTTGTAAATTTCAACTACAATTATACTCATAAACAAAGTAATACAAAATATTTGGGTTTATATATTACAATATTTAAAGATTTACTATAATTATTGCATAGACAGGAACTTTGTCTTGCAGAGACATTAAGTAATGCTGTGCTTATTTGATAAATTGAATCCTATGTTATTTATAGTAAAATATAACAATAATATAATAGTGTTTTCTTGGATTTAAATTTATAGACACCAAATATTTCCGTAAAAGTACGAATTTTCGCCATGATATCTGATTTCGATAAATAGAAACCTGAATTTCTCCTTATTAGGAACCTTCTTCTCCCCACACCGCACCACTGCTGTGACCAACTATTATTAACTGAGTCGTAGTGAACTTTTACAGTTATTGCTTTCAGTTATAGTTTGTACCCTATCTTAAATGCTCCAGAGGAGTACAAGACAACCCTTTCACCCAAACGCGCACACGCCGTCAAACACGCAGTCTGGTAGACCAACAAATAAATACAATAACAATAAATACTAATTAATTACAATAACATTTTAACAACAATTTGTAGTGTAAAAACTTTGTAGCGGAAAAATACTTATTTTAGGTATGGTACCAAATCACCAGTATGGTGGCCGACTTTTTTTGTGATGGTTCTTCGTGTAATAAACTAGTGTTGCAGACAGTCAGTCATATATCTGGAATAATATACACACCTTAAGGTGTATTGCCAACTGACTATCACCTGTAGACAAGGTGGACAACTCCTTGTTAGTGATGACTGTTCGTATAATCCAGACTTCGTCTACTATTTCTCAGTATTCTCTTAAAACTAACGAGGTAATGTTTTTATTTATGCTTTCTATTTAAAATAGTTAACTAATATTTAGAAAAAAATTCCTTAATTCAGTCCTACTAAATTGCTCTAAATGCATAGCTTTCAATGATTTAGTAGAGCATTTTGTATTTCAGATACAATTCTCTTCTTTAATCCTCCGTACAAATGACAGTTTAGCAGATTAAGAGCTTAATGCATGTAAATGGGGATACGTAAGTCTTGATAGTAAAGGAAACAGGATTTTTCCGGACATTTGCCATCGTTCAGTGAAACAAGAAAACAGTAACACTACGTTTCGAGATCTGCAATCTGATCTCTTCTTCAGGTAAAGAACTAACCTAATACATAATTACAAACTAGGTTAAAATAAACAAATCTTACTAAAGCGTTGTGGCACGCCTAAGTCAGGAATCACAACCTACATGTTGTTTGTCAACTTCACTAACACTAAAGACCTGTTTCCTTCACAATCCTTCCATCGTCAAAAATAACCTTCAAACAAAGTCTTGATAGTAATCATTCACTTATTGTTTCAATAGTTTTCTGTTGTAGGTTTGTTTATTTTCAAATATTATGGTTTATTTGCAAGTCTCTTTTTAACTTTATTAAACCATTCAAGAATTTATAACGTCTGCTAAACACATTTTCGTGCATTTCTACTTATTATGTTTGTTTGATTATATCTAATAGCTTACTACTTTACATTACTATTTTATATGTTTTTAAGTGATAAGTGTACAAATTCTTATCACGATATGAATGATATGTTGAATGATTATTAATGTCTTCAGTGCTCTTGTCGAAAATCAAAGATTGAGTAGTTCTTTGAATCCTCATTCATTAATGGAACAATAGTAAGGGAAACAAAGATATCTAGAGGCTAATTAATTGATAAGCCTGGCTCAATTCTCCTGCTTACTGAGGCCTGGATTCAGTTCCCCAGCCAATCCGAACCCATCAGTCCTCCTTGGTTGTCAAACTTTACTGAGAATGCTTGCTTTCCTAGCTGAAAAAATATGTGTATTTCCATATTTAATTCCGTTACAGATAACAATAATTTTAATACGTGTTCAAGTCCTGGTAAAAGATATGTTTATAAATATAGTAACTACATCTACGCTTTAAGCTAATGTCAATATTATTGTTCTTCCATCGGTGACTTTCATACTCATATTACTAATTCTAATCATAATACTATTCATGATAAATGCGAAAGTGCCTTTGTTTGTTTGTTTTGGTTTCATGCCTAAACTATTCAAACTATTGTACTGAAATTTTACATGTACATTCTTACCGTCCCTGATATGAGTATAGGCCTATTATTATTTCGAAAATTCTAATGTACTACGCCCCACAGGTCTCTAACGTAGCGAAAATCCCATCTTGGTCTCTAAAGTTGCAAAATATTAATTTAAACGTCCCTTTAAATATAATAAACCGTTCTGTGTAAACATTCATTCATGACAGCACAACCAAATGTTGAATTAAATATTAAACACTATTTTCAATTTGTTTATATTAATAGTATGAAGCATACAGGTAGATTAAGCTTGATAATAACAACACTTGTTAATTTCAACCCTCTTCTGCAACCGCCGTTGAGCACAAAGTGAAAAAATATCCAAATAACAAAATTAAGAGTTTAGCTGAATTATAATTATTAACATACTGTAAATCTTTATCAAATATTAATTATTATATAAAAAAGACAGAGTTACTTCCCAATTTTTTAATAAATTGTAAGACTTTTGTCAAACCTATCTTAGTTGTATTTTGTCAGGAGTAGGCTTCTGAGACCTGTGTATATATGCATATATTTTCTTGATAGGGAAACAAGGCTAAATCACCTATGAAACAAAATATACTAAGACCAAAATAAATTGAAATGACCATAAATATACACTGTAAGGCATAGTTTCTTAATCGTGGCAACATGACAAACTAAACATTGACGTCGGGAAACTTATTTACTTGAACCAGGAGTGTTTATATACACGTGAAAAACATAATAATTGGGATGCAAAGTTGTGGGTAACTGCTAGTGTTGAAATATATGAATATTGGATATTTCGCTTTGAGGAAAGAGCGTTTAAAGATGCATGAAAACAGATTATCACGTATGTCACGTTTACTTACCTTGATAAAGTACAATTGATTTTGTTACAGGTTATTAATTGGAATATAATACCGTTTATACGAATTCCTGCAAAGAATGAGACTTCTTAAAAAGTGCAATTGAAATAGCTTATTAGTATAAGACTAAAAAAACATTATGTTTGTAAAAGATGTTGAATTTCAATATTTGCAACTAAAAACTATACATAGACAGACTTTTGTTAAATAAAAGATTGTGCATCCTCAAATTAGATAAAAATACAATTTAATAATTCACATATTAATCATATTATAAAATTTATACCATGAGACGAAAACGTAATTTAACATTTAATACACATTCATTTGTGGGATTCCACGCCATTAAAATTCTTTCTTTGCTAAGTATTCATATTTAGTTGTAAATTACTTCAGACATTTAGGTTACAGGGATTATTCAGCAAGAATGCTAATAGTGTATAGTTATTTAATTTTATATAAAAAAAGTAAATGTCCTGGATAGACTATTACCATAATATAATAATGTTATGCTCTAACTGGGTTATTTAATCTTTCTCACATAAGCAAACTAATTAAACATTAAATGTCACATCTCAAATGATAAAAAAGGTCAAGACATGGCTTCGGACTTTGCTCAAAAAAACCTTACCTACTTAAAAGTAGATTTAATAGAGATCTGCTTGTTGCAATTGTTCTAACGTTTTTGCAATTCGCATGCAAAAGTATAACACTATACTAAACTCTCTCAACTTCCTACATTGACCTCTCCCACCTCTCGAAACATAACATCCCTTTTCCTTTGCCTTCAATTCTTCTTAAACTTCTACCTTATTTCCTTTCTCATTCTATCAACTATATTCCCCTCATTTCTTTCCGGTTTCCTCAATCACAACAAAGCCTCTATTCTCTTCTTCCTGTTTCCTACCTATGACTTTCATTTTAGAGTGTTAATAAAATTACTTTAAAATAAAAACTACAATAAAATAAAATAAAAAAATATAAGACACAGTACGATTTAAGGTATCTAACCTTTAATATTTGTGCCCTTGAAAAATGTCATAATAATAATTTTTCCCTGCAATATATATTCTGTGGAATATAAAAGTTGTTCAACTCCATGTACCAATGAGCAAAGAGAAATTCTCTTTAGATTCAACTGGCTCTGTGTACATCCCCATTATCTTGTGTACATCTCATCATTAACTACAAACATATGAACCAATTAACAATGTTTCTGTGAAAAGGTCAACGTACATATATACATATGATTTATCTATATTTTAATATTCCTGCTTGACAGTACAAATGTGACCTTAAGTATTCGAATACTTTTTGGCTAATTATATGATCAAACATGAATTTATTTGTCGGTAAGCCTTCCTTAGGATATACCTAAGGTATTGTGTATCTCTTCACCATCCTTTTCTAGGTGTCTAAACTCATAAAGCATTTAAGAACAAGTTCAGTTCCATTGAAATTAAGAGATATTTATAACACACGAGAAAGGGCATTCTCAAAAGTAATAAACTTCCGAACGGATATAATGAAATAAAATAATCAATTTAATGAAAGAAATATTAAAACTATTTTTAGCCTAAAGTTAATTTTCAGACGAAAGTAAAAGGGTAACAAGGACATAAGAAATAATCTACGTGACAGTTAAAATGTCACGTAATTGACCTTTCACCTAACTGGGGGCGTGGATTTAGGTAAGAGGTCATTTACTAAATAACTTACATGTGTGAAAAATTATAATAATTGTCATTAATAAGCAATTTTCCGGCACTTAAAATTCCTTAACAATACTTATTGAATATAAATGGTAAGTTATTTTATTAAGACACTTGGTTGAGTGTATGCTTTGGTTCGAAATGGGGTTTTTGGATGTCAAACTTGGATTAGTAAATTTCTTATACTTTCTTAGAATAAAGAATGAAAGGGTCCATCACATCGATGTGTATATCTCAAAGTTTTACTATATTGTAAAAGTAGCACTATCTTCCTCGTCCTCCCATTTTTAGTTTCATGCTTCATCGGTTTCAAAAAAATATTTTTATGCCCTATACGGTATTAGAAAAACATAATCATTGGTCTTTTTGTTTAAATTTTGATAATTGACTTTTGATCATTTAAAAGGATTACAGGATTTCTGCCTTTCACAATTTTTTTCTGTTAGATAAGATGGAACGCTATGATTTGAGGTTTGTAAGTAAAACACCATTATTCTCAAGTAAAAAAAAAAAAAAAAAAAAAAAAAAAAAAAAAAAAAAAAAAAAAAAAACTCTAGACAAACTCTACGGTTGTGGAAGAGCACAAAAAAACCAAAGTATAGTTTTCAACTTGACAAATTCATTACAATAATCAAAAAGTTGAAAGTTAAATAATCAAGCTGTAAATCTTTATCTGTAAATCCACAGCGGTTTGCATAAGCACAAACCATGTCCCATCAAAAAATATGCACAATGTACACATGCTGCACGTAAAAGAGAAAACGACAGATTGGGAGAAATCAATATCAGCAATTCTTGGGTCCTCGTGGTACGTTGCCAAACAATAGAACAAAATTGAGGTGGCTGAATGGGGATAAAGGATAGATGCCTTCAGCTACGCGTTTTTGCTCTTGGTTTAAAAGTTCTCATTTATATTGGACTGTTAGCACAGAGTTTCTTTGATTGTTAAATTGTTTGTAATCGTATCCTCAACAAAACGTCAAACTGCATTTTGTCTTATAAAAATGATGTTATATAAAAAGACACTGATGTGGATAATATATGTTGAGTGTTTTAATAATGGTTTAATACTGCACCGTCTGATTTAAATTTGAACTAACTTTAACTAAACTAAACGAATTAAATAGTAACAAATACCAATTCGTGTATGAAGAAACGATATTCAAATATCTTTTATAATATTGTTACATTTTTAAATGTCCAATATTTTACGTTATAGAATCTCGTGTAGTTTTAAGAAAAGTAATTTGTGTAATATTTATTTACATATCTGAAATGATTTATATTTATTATAATTATTAAACAAAAGGAAGTATTTTTTTAATATTACAAAGATAAATAACAAGTAAAATACGATATTATTGTACGCATAATATATTAAATGTTAAGCTTTTTATTTATTGTTTACGCTTACTTAACTACTTTAATATCTATAGTTACATTATACATACATTAAACTAGGTACTATACAGGGTGTCTTAAAAGTCCCCCCTCTCCCTTACTAACATTATTATTAATAGGGATGGAGTGATTTACTTTTATTGATGTTTATATGCTCAACTGAGGAGATTTTTTATGTATGAAAATTTTTGACTCCCCCCCAATGGTGTATTTTGGGGGTAAGTCCAAATGTTTTAATGGGACTAGCAAGTAAAACATTTTCAGTCCACTTTGACATAGTAACTGGTCTGACCGTGCCTCAGATACTACTAACTGGTTATCAATAAGAGATAACAAAACCAGCTATTGGTATTTCCAGGACTTCCTAATGGGCTTTGGTCCAAAAAAACAAAACCTAATAAATGTTATGTTAATCATGGTTGTTGATGCTTGTAATAACTTTTTTATGATTTTGTGTCGTAAGTTCTCAAAATAACTAGTGAGTGAATGTTTTATCTACCTTTCAATAACTTTAAATGTAACTTACATTGTAAGCGTTTTATAATAGAAGTTCAAACTTTAATTGGCCGTCAAATTTGATAGATACACCCCTCCAACCGGTGTTTGATTTGAACATTAAAGACCTCTATTTTGCACCATTTTTAACTCTTTATAAGATCTTTAAAATAAGGTTTTCACTTGCTAGGGTTCATTTTTAAACATTTTTTCTTACCCCTGGAATGTCCCATTTTGCGGGAGAGTAAAAAATGTTAAAACATTTAAAACTCCACAGTTAGTCATATAAACATCCCCCCACAGTATATCACTCCATCTTTATTCATAATTTAAAAGGGTGGGGGGCTTTTAAGACACCCGGTATGAAACTATAGTATATGAAGAGTGTATACTGGTTTTATGTATATTATGCGTTTTATATTTAATTTCATGAACTTTTGGATTTTTTTATTAATTGAGTATTAGTTACATTGAATTCGTAATTAATAAGATAATGCAATATTTTTACCTTCTAATTTTTTAAAGAACACCATAATTTTGGGCATTGTATGTGAGTTAATTTAGCTTTAGCCATAGCAAAAACGAAACAAATTTCTCAAAGTTGGATCCTGATCTTCATCGAAGGGATTTAGCCTAAACCGTTTGGCTGGAATGAGACTCTTTGGTGTAATAAATGGAAGGTTTATCCCTCTACAATATTAAAATTAATTATACATTATGAATGATATCATCACAAAATTTGACCTGTATAAGGGATCAGTATCGACCCCCTACTACGGCAATATTATGTTACAGTAACTGGCTTATCTTCTCCAGATTCTGGGTATATATGTGTTATAAGTGCTAGAATACTCTTACTTAAACCTGTATAAACTCAAGGGATCAGTACCGTCCCTCTGCTAAGACAACATCATGTTACAGTAAAATATGTACTTATATTCTCTATATTCTGGGTATATATATGTGTTATAAGTGCTAGAATACTCTTACTTAAACCTGTATAAACTCTAGGGATCAGTACCGTCCCTCTGCTAAGACAACATTATGTTACAGTAACTATGTACTTATATTCTCTATATTCTGGGTATATATGTGTTATAAGTGCTAGAATACTCTTACTTAAACCTGTATAAACTCAAGGGATCAGTACCGTCCCTCTGCTAAGACAACATCATGTTACAGTAACTATGTACTTATATTCTCTATATTCTGGGTATATATGTGTTATACGTGCTAGAATACTGTCACTTAAACCTGTATAAACTCTAGGGATCAGTACCGACCCTCTGCTAAGACAACATCATGTTACAGTAACTATGTACTTATATTCTCTATATTCTGGGTATATATGTGTTATACGTGCTAGAATACTGTCACTTAAACCTGTATAAACTCTAGGGATCAGTACCGACCCTCTGCTAAGACAACATTATGTTACAGTAACTATGTACTTATATTCTCTATATTCTGGGTATATATGTGTTATATGTGCTAGAATACTCTTACTTAAACCTGTATAAACTCTAGGGATCAGTACCGACCCTCTGCTAAGACAACATTATGTTACAGTAACTATGTACTTATCTTCTCCAGATGCTGGGTATATATTGGTTATAATGGATTTCTGTATAATTATATCGGTAATTAGATACAAGCATTATAAAAGTTGTTGTGAAAACATAATTTTGTTGTATGGTTATTCTTCAATTTCATGAAAATATGAGGTGAAATTATTTTTCTTTATTAAGTAAAACATTTCTATTGCAGGAGGGAATCTGTCTGGAGATGCGAACACATACGATCACATTATTATATGTGTTAGCTATTTAAGACCCATAAAATATAGACCGACATAACATAAAATTTCAATTTCCATTACAATTCTGTTCGGTTTTATGAACCGTTTTCTATGGCTGGAACTAGGTAGTAATTAGGCGTAACTTAGGGAAAATACGGAGCTACATTACATGCAATAATGTTCAAATACGTTAAACTAAAAGTTGTAACGTTGAGGAAAAGTTTTACATAGAGCGTACGTTAGTTTGTAATTTTACTTTGTATATATTATTTATAACACTTCATCTGTTTTTGCACATTGGAAACTAAATTTCATCACAATTGCTAATAGCAACATCAAGTTACATATCAGAATTTGAATGGACATCACGGCTTTTGGAAATTGATTTGTATCCAGAATACATTAACTTTAGCCATGCAAAAAAATAAACATAATTTTTTTAGGTATGGTCTATATTTTATGACATATATCTAGTTTTCTTGCATTGCTCGTTTTACCTGATACATATTGATACTATTTCAACTATTATGCCAAGTGAACAATTAATACTGGGCAATGCAGTGGAACAATGCAAACTGGAACAACTAGTTTCTTAAACTTTTAAATTTGGTAAAAAACTATTTAAAGCAAAAACGCTCTTAAGAGAAGGTGCTGATTACTCGCTTTGAGGAAAATAAGTTATTACTGAGGTGTTCTCACAGTCGACTGAGAGAGTTTCTCTACCTTGCTTTATAAAGTGGATTTAAATCTTTGTACTGTTTTCATTTAACTTGGGAAATTGTTTTCGGTAACCTTTTTGTAGTTGCATATCAGGGGTTCAACTTAAAACGTTGATTAGTTTTTTATAGAAATAAAGTGCCCTTATTTGTTAACTTTTAGTAGCTAAAGATTCTTTATATAATTTGGGTGTATATGTATACAGTAATTAATTCTATAGTAATGAATATTAAAAGATACTATATACGAAAAGTACATTTCCTAGTTTGTATTTGTATACAGCAGGTATGTTTATTTTATTGTATTTCAATTTTATTATTGTAAATAATATCCCGGTTAGTATAGATATACAGTTAATAAATTTTCTCTTCTAAACAGATAAGTTTTCTTAGAATCTTCTTTGAGAGTCTGTAAAATTTTAGATACTAAAATAAGAAGTTGCCTGTTTTATGTTGGTCAATGTATAACGTAACTTTCAGGTTTTAGGAAAGTTCATTAAAAATTCACACAAATCTTTCATTTTCTAGAAATATTAATCTTAATATTCAATATTAAGTAAACTTAAAAGTAATTACAGTTTTTTTTTCTGTCAAGGTTTGTAAAGAAAGTTAAGAATTATTATTGAAAATTTGACAGACAAATTTTTATTAATAACAGAACTTTTAACTTTGGAAGATATCTAAACTTCATTTTTTGCGTGTGAATAAAATTTATATTCAAAAGAAGAAGAATCGTAATAAACTTTATTTACTTGGGTAAAAAAATCTGAACATAGAATAAATCCACGTGTTATCAAGTTATTAAGACTTTCATTTTAAGTTCGATCCCAAACCAATAGAATTGATTTTAATGCTCTTTAGTTAAATTTATAATACTGTTTGTGTTTCATAATTAATCCAGAATATGATTCAACGCTCAGCCCAATTTCATAGTTGTAGATCCGTTATCAGAAAACACATTCTTGTCTAAGTATAAACGTTCACGCAAAATTTAAAAGCAACAGGTGAAATATTTCTAGAGACATCTTTCACACAATGCATTGTCATATTTATTCATTAAGTTAGGTTTAAAAGCAATGTTCAAATAATAAAAATTCCAGTGATATTACAACGCAAGACTGTGCTGAAATCAAATCTTGTCCACAATTTTTAACATAGACTTTTCACTCTGTTTTTGCCGTATCATATGTTGTAATCTGAAATAACTAGATTCAATCTGTTTACACATTTTTATATTTGTTTATTAATTTTTATCGTTACCATGGTTATCCATAAAACCAATTTAAAAGTATTCACTAACGCTCAGCCAAATCCCATGGAGTGATACGCACCATCGTCGAACTCAGAGTCGCCAAAATACTCGTTTATTAATGAAGCTTAATCCAGTTTTAAGTCAGTTCATTTTCGAGATATCGTGTGAACAGACAGTCAGATATGAAGTTTTCCAGCCCCACAAGTGAAAGGCTTCGCTCAAGCTCAGGTAGTAAATTTCCCCTAGCAGTTGGCAGGTGGACAGTTGGCACATAGATGTGGCGCCATACAAACTGTAACTGGTGAGTGGCGCCTCAGTTTCATTTTGTTACAACACATACAAGTTCAGTTTCCAATTGTTGCAATCACTTTGGTCCTTCTAATCTTAAGATATTGATCAACAGTTGCGTAAAGTCACCTTATTTCAAAGTACATATCTGGTTTGGTATAAAATCTTTGTTTTTTACAATGTTATTCAAATATATGTTAGACGATTCAATTTCAACCAATGGTTACCGTGAATGTCATTGTTGTTTTAATGTTGTTTAGGCGGTGTAAGTATTGAAGTTATCCATAGCTGGAGTTTTAGCTTAGTAAATATTAGGAAATGCAGCCTGTAAAATGGTTACAAACGGACGCTGTAATTACAAACGGATCATAGTGCAAATTATACTCCTCATTCATAAGTCTCCATAAGGATCTTTCACATAATATAATAGATCAATCTAGAATATCGACGCTTTTCGCTAATCCAAACACAAGGCTTTTATCAAAAAGAAAATGTAACATCTCCGTAGTAGAAAAAAGGTTAAGGTAAAGGATGTCTTATTTATAAAGTCAGGTTAGTGCTTAAAAGCCCTGTTAAACGTTTAACCTGGGGATAAACATCTTATAGGTGACTTTAAAAAATAACGGGGTAGACAAGGTACAGGATCGCTCAGCGGTCATCCATCAAGCAGCAGCCACGCTCGACGTTGCTTGATTCGGTTGTCTTGCCATAACCTCTGTACTCATCACTACACTGCTTCATTGGTAAATTGGTGCATAAGCAGCACAATTTGTCCCAAAAATGTATTTTCATCAGTACGCAATGTTTAACCACGAACTTTATCATATAAAGTATACCCTGTACTGCCTTATTAAAACTTAATGTTCACTGGGTGCTTGGTTTTGGCTCGACTAAAAGTACACAAATCTCATGAACGCAATGTTTAACCACGAACTTTATCATATAAAGTATACCCTGTACTGCCTTATTAAAACTTAATGTTCACTGGGTGCTTGGTTTTGGCTCGACTAAAAGTACACAAATCTCATGAACGCAATGTTTAACCACGAACTTTATCATATAAAGTATACCCTGTACTGCCTTATTAAAACTTAATGTTCACTGGGTGCTTGGTTTTGGCTCGACTAAAAGTACACAAATCTCATGAACGCAATGTTTAACCACGAACTTTATCATATAAAGTATACCCTGTACTGCCTTATTAAAACTTAATGTTCACTGGGTGCTTAGTTTTGGCTCGACTAAAAGTACACAAATCTCATGAACGCAATGTTTAACCACGAACTTTATCATATAAAGTATACCCTGTACTGCCTTATTAAAACTTAATGTTCACTGGGTGCTTGGTTTTGGCTCGACTAAAAGTACACAAATCTCATGAACGCAATGTTTAACCACGAACTTTATCATATAAAGTATACCCTGTACTGCCTTATTAAAACTTAATGTTCACTGGGTGCTTGGTTTTGGCTCGACTAAAAGTACACAAATCTCATGAACGCAATGTTTAACCACGAACTTTATCATATAAAGTATACCCTGTACTGCCTTATTAAAACTTAATGTTCACTGGGTGCTTGGTTTTGGCTCGACTAAAAGTACACAAATCTCATGAACGCAATGTTTAACCACGAACTTTATCATATAAAGTATACCCTGTACTGCCTTATTAAAACTTAATGTTCACTGGGTGCTTGGTTTTGGCTCGACTAAAAGTACACAAATCTCATGAACGCAATGTTTAACCACGAACTTTATCATATAAAGTATACCCTGTACTGCCTTATTAAAACTTAATGTTCACTGGGTGCTTGGTTTTGGCTCGACTAAAAGTACACAAATCTCATGAACGCAATGTTTAACCACGAACTTTATCATATAAAGTATACCCTGTACTGCCTTATTAAAACTTAATGTTCACTGGGTGCTTGGTTTTGGCTCGACTAAAAGTACACAAATCTCATGAACGCAATGTTTAACCACGAACTTTATCATATAAAGTATACCCTGTACTGCCTTTATTAAAACTTAATGTTCACTGGGTGCTTGGTTTTGGCTCGACTAAAAGTACACAAATCTCATGAACGCAATGTTGCGCACCACATATAGATTCTTAAGAGTGTTAGTCTCAACATCTTGTGCATTTTATCTTGAAAAAGAGATATTAAGAGTAATAGCAATTGGAGGTAATTTTTAGTGTTATTTGCACGATCTATGCTATAAATCCTAATTATGTTGTGTTCTAACTGTTTTTGTTTTTGTCGAGGATTATCAAAAAGTGTTTACTTTCACAGAACTTTCTTAGAAAATCAAAGTAAGATGTAGATTAATGTATTGCTGTGTTTTACAATTATAATTTGGTGTTTTTTTTTAATGTGACAAAGGCAAACGATCTTTTATGAGGCTGAAATTAATACCGAATATAGAATTTTATACCTTCACGTATGAATACGTTCTTTAAAATACCTGAATTATATTTATTTCAAGATAGTTATATAGAACTTATGGTTTTCTATTAATAATAAAAGATAAACGTGTGATACTTATAATCTTTTGAATACTACGTTTAGGCAAGAGCATTATTAAATTGTGAGATCTCTATTGTCTTTTGAAGAATAAAAAGACAATACTTCTAACTCTATTCAGTAAGTAATTTCAGTAAAATTTTGCTTAAGAAATATATTTTAGATTAAGAAATATAAAGTCATAAAATATGTTGCTGTACTTGAATTCCAGAGCGAATATTGCATTTAGTATAAAATTTCATATAGAGAAGTAAGTCTAGCATGAAGATTTGTAAGTCACGTATAAACTACATAGGTGAGCTACTTAAGTGGGGGATTGATGCCATAAAGAGCAGTAAGCTATACCGAGATCGCGTATTAAACATAGAATTTGTGACAGGCACACTCAATGACAGCGCGATAGAGTTGGGCGTTCGATGCAAAAGATGTTCTTAACAACAAAAATAACACTATAAAATACAAATTGTAAATAAAGAAACTAATACTGTATGAATGGAAATTTAATTACTGCAACAAATTTACTACTAATTAGGCAACGGACATTGCTCATAACTCTTGTGTCCTAGTACAGGAAAATCAGGCTAAAACGTGTCGAGTGTACTAAGTAACAATGTATGTGACGTATGTCTTTCACTTGATCTTGAATGTTACAAAAATCAAGATTGTAATACATATTAACATGTAATTGTGAGGGGAAACAGGATTATTCCGGACATTTTTCACCGTTCAGTGATACAAAAAAATCAACCAATCAGTTAAAATTTTTATTTATTTATTCCCACGTTACAAACCAATTTTTACAAAACTAATATGTTTTAGATGGCTTAACAAAAAACATGGCTGAAGTATAATAAGGCTGTCCAACAACTTAATAACGGAAATCTATAAATACTTAACGTGAAAGACAATGTTGTGAAAAATGCACACTCTAATCAAAAGAATATGAGTCACATCAAGTTTTAAATGATACACAAGATGCAACTAATTAATAAGTAGACACAAGTACTATTCCAAGCAAACTGTGACATATGCAGTACATCCAAAGGACAATACCGGCAATACTCCGGTTAATATACACGAGATGCAACAATAATCATTAACAATGAATAACAAGGGTACAAATAGAGACAGATATCTGTCAAACAAAATGACAATGTGTTGGGCGAAACACAAGACACAGATTGCATAATTATATGTCACAGTAAGTTACTGTCTCACGTGACAACCAGTGTGGCTCCCCAAAGGCACAACAATGAGACACCAAATGGCCCTCAATGGTACCAATGGGAAACATTAGTGTGGCCCTGTAATGTGGCACTACCAAGAAAACACCACCACCTAGACAGTACCATTCACGAGACACTGTACCACCGATCTCCTGAAGGCAACCTCGGAGTTAGCAAAAAATGTCCACGATTCCTGCAAACACTGTTGCCCTCTCGCTGTACTCTTTGGATGGGACTGTGAAGCTGGTAGTTTGTGCCATATTGACCAGTCGCGAACAAGTGTTGGCACAGGGTTACAGATGGCACCTTGATGTTGAACAAACGATAAAGGGCTGAGCAGTCAATTTTGCCGTTCAGAATTTTGTGGAGCAGTGTCAGGTCGGAAAGCTTACGTCCAGAAGAGAGGGACAGGAGCTTGTAGTATTGTTTAATCTCAACACATTGGCCCTGATACTCTAATGAACCTCCTCTGAACGGATTGGAGTCTATTGATTTGTCCAATCTGGTAAGGAATCCAAATGACAGAGGCGAATTCCAGGTTCTGGCGAACTAATGTCTTGTACAGAACCACCAGAGCCCGCGAGGCAAGCCCAAATCCAGCCGACCTTACAATGAATCTTAGCATTCGAGATGTTTTGGTACAAATGCTGTCGATGTGCTCTGAATTGCAGCGAAAAAGCAATAATAACACCGAGGTCTCTTGTGCTGTCAGACCCTTCAATGGCGATTCCTTCCATCAGTTAGTCCATGATGATTGGGTTCTTTTTCCGATGGAAGGTCATTCATTTGGATTGTGCAGGGTTTACCGGCATGAGATTCCTCTTGTACCACAAAGGCAGTTGGTCAAGGGCCTTTTGAAGCACGTTGCAATCCTCGGCGGTATTAATCTCCAGGAAGAGCTTCATGTCGTCTGCGAAAAGCAGTTACCTTCCCCTAGCATTTTCACAATTATCGTTTATAAATCGGCATAAAAGGAACGGTCCCGAATGGTGGCAGTCAATGAAGGAGTATCCGTAGCGAATCTAACTGTCAATGACTTGCCCTCAATGTAGCTCCTAAACCAATTCCACAAAACTCCAATGACCATACCCCTTCAGCTTGGCCAAGACATGTGTATGGCTCATCTTGTCAAAGGCCTTGGTGAAATCGTTACAGCGTCGACTTGACTCCTTCTGTTAAATGATTCCACGTACTCTGGAGCAGCATCACACTGGTAACCGTAGACCTACTCACCTGAAATCCTTTCTATTCCTCCGCAATCACTTGATAAAACATAGTTTTGACGCGCTTCAGAACCAGACTCTCGAAAACTTTGCCCAACGCAGACAGTATGACTATAGACCTATAGTTCTTAACGTCTGACTAGTCCCCTGACTTAAAAATGAGCACAACATAACCCTTCTTGAGTGAAGATGGAAATACTCTGCAAAGACTCACTTAACAAGTCCGTCAAACATGATGTCAGCTCATTACAGCAATATTTTAATACAGCAGGTGTTTACCGTCAGGCCCACTCAAATTTGTTACATCCAGGGTTAGCAGCTTATATCTAACAGCTTCACATGAAAAGGAGCATGTACTCAGAACAATATTAGTGTTGAAGTTGTAAATTGGGATTAGGGACTTGAGGCCGCTTTGACTGCCAATTCTGAAAAATGAACTAAAAAGAAAACCAAATGTATCAAACACATTATATATTTGTAATACACCAATGTGGAGTCATAGAATAATTTTAAGAAGATCATCAACCATGAACCAATAATAAACAAAGGCCCACTCCTGTTCCCTCTTTTTTACCGCTGTCCTGTCTCTGCCGTGACGAATGCCATTTACTCTTATTGTCTCATAAGTCGTAAGAACATACAATTAATTTAAAATAATTATTTTAAACTGGTCAATAGCTTTTAAAATTGTAAAAAAAGTAACCGAAAGCATGTCGTTGAGTACGTAATAACCAAAGGTATTTAAAAGAATCCTTACGTTAACTTCATCGTTGGATTAATCAACATAATTGGTTTAGAAAATTATATTTTAATATTATAATTTCATGTTTATTAAAATAAATAAGACAACTTGCTTACCAGCTGTTAAATGAGTTTATACAGCCCATATACACGTATAAAAGGAAGATATCTTCTCCGGTGTTTATGAAAAAAATACAATATATTGTGGGGCATGACGTAATCAGGATGTACCTAAAAATAAATTTTCAACACATGTTATCATTACTAGATAAAACAGAGATTTCAAACTAATTTAATAAAGTAAAATAAAACCGAATCTATATTTTCAGTTTAAAAAATATTGGCATAACAAACAGAATAATTAAACAAGTCGTAATAGTGAACCGGATTGTATACGAGAAAATGAGGTCGAGATGGATCTACTTTGCATCTGGAAAAGAGCAATAAACGGATCGTTTGGTTAAAGTTCTAATGGTTTTAACCTAATGGAAAACACCAAAATGATTTTATAATGAGGTTTCAGCTAACAATAATCTGTTTAATCCTGGTTAGCTAAAATATGCTCGAACAGCCTACTATTCTAAAGGTTTCATAAAATCTTTTCAAGGATTTCTTAATCTTTTTGTCAGTGTACAAAATGTTAATCTCACAGATTTTTGTTCATACAGGATTAGTTGGCTTAAAAGATGTGCCTAAAGTTACCTGATCTAAAGATCAAAGAGAAATGTGTATCATAAACTATGACTAAACAACACTATGCTTTTTTTCTTTTCTACGAAGTAAACATTGCAAGTTGCACAAAACCTTTCATCTTTATTACACTAAGTGATTTCAGTAGATTTCCAAAATATGAGTTCGTAACTAGTAGACAAATATAAGCAAAGTACTGTACATAAATCTGTCAGTTTACCAGCATTTTTGTACTGCCATCTAGTTGTCAACATGTTTCCTGAAAGTCAAATGTTAAAAAATATTTCTATTTTATAATGCATAGTTAGTACGAAATAAGAGGTTTCAGTACATAAAAGACACGCTATCTAATTCTGAGGCTCAAATTACCTTATTTAGAATTTGGAGAAATACTTCAAGCTTAGTTAATAAAACCATTTTACAGAATTAAAACATGTTCGATTCATATTAGAACACGATTAGCATACTAGTCAAACTTACTTCTTACAAAACCTTCATAGAAAAATATACGTAACAGTAATATAACAATACAATTATACTTTATCAAAATAAATATGTAATTAAATAAATACATCATTGGAACGCACCATAAATAAGTATACATATAAGTAGTTTTCAGTCTCAAAACGGAGAAAATTTATTTGACTGATGTTGACTATTAACAACAGGTTCTTCTGCGACACTTGTTCTTGTAACAGATGAGATCCCCACAACACTCCTTCTTCATCCCGGTCCCCGGCACTATCTTCCCACACTGTAACATAACACTGTAGTAAGATAATTATTCCTTACTCGAAGTCACAATACTTTTCTGAGCCTTCTATAACATTTACAAACGATAATGTCAAGATTATATTTGAAATTGAGGAAATTAGGAGTAGCTCAAAAGAAATTTATTCTTTAATTGAATTGGTGTTTTACTTATATCGAAACTTTGTAAAAATAAACAATTATTCTTTACCGCTTACAGAGAGTTAATATTTGTTGAAATTGAACGAAATAACTATGTGAATCAATTTATAATTAATTCTACATGTCAACATTTGTATGCAGGATTATGGTTTCAAATTTCTTGTACGCATTAACATTAATTTTATCTTCTGGAAAATGGTTTACTTGTAAGTTTGTTTGTAGATTTATTTACAGCTTACAGCCTTATATAGGTTTTGTGTATATTTGTGTTGCTACACTTCGTTAAATAAATGTTTTAAACCACATATTTACAGCTTACAGCCTTATATAGGTTTTGTGTATATTTGTGTTGCTACATTTCGTTAAATAAATGTTTTAAACCACATATTTACAGCTTACAGCCTTATATAGGTTTTGTGTATATTTGTGTTGCTACATTTCGTTAAATAAATGTTTTAAACCACATATTTACAGCTTACAGCCTTATATAGGTTTTGTGTATATTTGTGTTGCTACATTTCGTTAAATAAATGTTTTAAACCACATATTTACAGCTTACAGCCTTATATAGGTTTTGTGTATATTTGTGTTGCTACACTTCGTTAAATAAATGTTTTAAACCACATATTTACAGCTTACTACAAAATTGTTTTGACTTTATAATGTGTTAACTACTTTTAGTACATATATACCTTGACTTAGGTTAACATTTAAGGCTTCAGCATAAAGCTGAAGGTTTTGGTATCGCGTTTCCCCTGATTCTTATTAATAATATTTAGTGTATATTGATTAAATTGTAAATATTTTTACTTAGTTCAAAAACAGTCTATACGTGCATAGTACTATCGAAATTATTGTATTTAAACTTTTGTTTTATCTCATATTATGTACCAAAGAACTCCGTAAAATAGTCTTGTCCTTTCAAATCAGCGTTTATATTGCTATAATGACTACCAGTAAACCAATTCCCAGAAAACCCCTAACAGTCTCTTTATAATCAGAATTTCTAAGCGATTAGAAGTATTCTAAAATTGAAGCATGTCGATGAGGAGTTGAATGTAGAAGTAGAAGATCGGAAATGATCGTTCACATTAGAGTGAATCTAATCTTTCTCCGTGACTAATGTCAGGGTCGTGACATCACATCATATCAGTTCTTGCGATAAGTCACCGGTCGCTGTGGCCATGAGATCACCTTACTGCGTATGGGTGAATAGGAAATGAAGTTACAGGAATTACTTCACTGTTTGTGGATAAGTATGAGAATATAAGCGAAGAGTACGATAAGAGAACTCGATTTTTATATCGCTAAGTATAATCATCTATACGTTATACTACGTACATTTAACACATAAATGATACTTCATCAATCGATATGAACACAAAATGTACTCACTAAAATACATACGATTAACTTTGAAAAGAATAATATACAAGAATAATATACCAAGAACATTATTTACACTACAGTAAAGTTGAACAATCTAAATCTCTTTGACAAAATTCAGCTCAATCGTGTAAGGTTTTATGCAAAGTTTTACATCTATAACTCATTTCATCCACCAAATGTCCTACGAGCAAACATAAAATCATAGGGAAATTGACACAAAAATTATGCAAAGCCGAATTTCCATGGTTGGCCATGCACCATCATCGAAATAAGCTTATCCCTATTGAAATGAAGTTACTTCAAAAATTTAAATTATACGGATGAAATATTTTTCGTGATATTTAGCGATATTATATTTCCACGTTATTTTCAAGTTAGGTTGCTCGGTAGTTCTCAATTAATAAATTCCAGTGAGCAAGAGAAGGTACTGTAAGACAACTATACTGAAATCTAATCTTGTCACCGAGTTATTGACTTTCCACTCTATTACTTTTCGTTTTGCTCTATGAATAAAACTGCCATTTGTTTATATCACATATAATGGTGCTCAGTTTTTTTACAAATATATTTATTCTGTATTTTATCATTGTCATCATAATTACCAAAATCCCATGGAGTGACCTGTATCATCATCAAACTCAGTGTTACTTGTACAAAAATTAAGCTTCATTCAAAATTTCAAGGATTTTAATTATTGAGGTATCGTACAGACGGACAGACCAATAGAGAAACAAACGGGAAGACAGAGAAGAAATATTTCCAGCCTCTCGAGTAATAAATATGCTTCACTAAAGCTCAGCCAGTAACTTTTAAGGAAAAATTAAAAACCGGTGGAACATCTAGTCTAGATAAATTGTTCACTTAGATAAAGTCCGTTTATATGTCACACTAGTTTCAAAAATTTGACTTGGTTTTAGAAAACATTCCTACTGCTGATGAAAAGGGTTTAATACTAATAGTTTACAATTAATTGTACAGACCGCTGATCAACGCAATAATCTTAAACTTCTAATGCATTGCATTTTAAAATTAAAAAAGAAATTATATATAATATAGTTTTACGTTTTTGCGTTGTATGGAGAAGGAAGAACTTTAAATAGAGCGACTTCATGATAAAATGTGTTTGATATTTTAGACAGCATGCTTCATGTCGCAATATAAATTCTAGTGGAATATTTTATGACAGTTTTCACTTTCGATTAAAAATAGGAAGAATTAATATCCTGAAAAACTACTATGCGTTTGACTAAAAATAACTCTGTTATTGTTACTATTTTTACATGGCAATTATTTCTAAACAAACGAAACTGTATTAACTTCCTTTATTTCCTTTATTAGTTTTACAACTTTAATATGAAGTTTTTCCTTAAATAGTTATTAATAGTAAATAACTGTATATTCTGCTTTTTAAATAATTGATATAATATTTCTATATTTATCTGAGAAATACTAGTACATATATATTAATATTCTAAATTTAATAAAATGTGTGTGTCTCTAAGATTTGATCCCATAATTCTGCCAAATTAACGCTAATTAACGTAATCTACTCAAAGTGTACATCCTTTCTACAGCTTCAAATCAGTCTGTAGCCGGTTGCATCCACGACAGTACTAGAAGTAGTAAAGACATTATATATATATATATATATATATATATATATATATATATATCAAAGCTTACATAGTTGTTGATGAGGACACAAGGCGGTCTCTTGCGTGGGACATAAGAGACGTTGGAGGACGAGGTGGGTAGAGGATCAGGATCGAAGAAGTTCTGGGCCTGCACCATACTCAGCGCCAGTAGCAGTAACAGTGCGACAACTGACGACGTCGAGGCCATGGCGACCAGAAGGTGACTGAACAACGCAGTTAGAGAGGTAGAGGTGGGAGAGAGAGGGAAGAGTCTGCAGTTGTACCTGAAGGCAACAGTAGCTACCAGCCAGGGCCTGAATGACTGCTGAGATGACGTCAATTCCAAGAAACGTTACGCTGCTCTACATTCTCGTCAAGTGTATGACATATCTTTCCTCCGCGTAATCTCTCCATCTTGGTAATACATGTGCCTTCTTATTATGCAAGAACGTTTGAGCTTGGACAAACATTACTTAACGTTTTTGTTAAGACTGTCCTGCCTTACTAGCACCATTTTCAAGCTACTGAAACTGTTACATAAATAGCTAAATGTTAAAAGGGTACCTAAAATAAGACAATCAATATACCTTAAACGAAAATAATCGTCTATATTTTCTTAATAGGGGAGTCATATTTAAATCGTACACGTTAACAAATATGGAATGTATTTTTTATTAAGATAGTAATTTTAGAAAAAAATTAGGAATATTTAGCAATAAGCATTTGATATTCCAAAAAAGGTTAGCCGAATAAGGTATAATCATAAACCTAATAATATTTTCATATCCTACTACAATAATATTTACAAAATACAATAATACGGGGTCTGTTGCCAATCATACAACTACTTGCGCAAAATCTTTACAACACTACAAGATCATAAGAGTATTAGCGAAAACTATTAATAAAATGTTTTCCTTTTAGATCGTTAATCAATTAATAATTTCCATCTACAAAAATTGGTAATAATGGCTTGAACTATTTTAATATTATTACTGACATCTTCAAGACTCATTGAAGATAATGTGACAGGTGAGAAGTGGAACTTGAAGATATTCCCAGCTGAGTAACTTTACTAACTTCTAGTTTTAGATAACGGATTTAATCGAATTTCAAATCTCAATAATATCACTCATCCGCTTTTCTGCGATTCACAGTAATTGCTTATTACCCTTACATTACTTATTGGAATAAAACCAAATAAGGTGTTTAAATGGCATTTTATCAAACAGTGAATATTCACTGACTACATAAAAATCACCTTAACTGAAAAATATCACGAAAATTTTAAATTAATTTTTTTATAATACCAATTTTATATGGTAAATAAAATTTATATTTCGTACGTGTCTTATTAAGAAAAAAAAATTCTACAATTCATGAAGGTTTCTGGAGTTTAAGATATGTTTCCATTAAGTGATTAAATGTCAGTTTTATGCACTATACAAGTACACTGAAATTTCAGATACCGATAAATCTACACACTACAGCTAACTGTAACTATATCTTTTTGATAGAGATTTATCTGACTAGGGTTGTAAACAACATACAGTATTTTAGGCTGTATTATAAAAAAAGAATTCTTCAGGTATAATAATTACAAGTAATACATTCATTAAATCATGTCAAACACTTTTTATTAGACACAATAGTTTGTTAGGTATATTCAATTCAAATTACGTGCCTGCTTTGTAGGTAGGTATTATTATGAGTTACTAGCAGTTACACTGGGTTATGGACGTAATTTCATTTTGAAATACAGGGACACCACAAGCATATTATTTTTAAATTTCACTCCGAACAATCCTGAGATTTTTACAATTCCAATATCTTGATTTATTTTATATACATTTTAGATTTATGTTTACACATAGAGTCTCTGAAATTTCTGGAATTTCTCACCAACGTTATGATAATTTATTGAATAGCTCAAACGATTTCAGTAACAATTTCACTGTTTCGACCAGTTTGGAGAAATCCAGTGTAAAGGGAGTTTAAAGGCAAAGTCCTTAGCTTTCCAGTAAACACATTTGTATGTAATAAATTAAGGCATTTTAATGTAGTTTGATAAAATTCGAATAAAAACAAACCCAGACAACAAAAAGCTATGAAAATCCAAAAGAAAAACATTTACAATCACCTGTTTAAAGGTGTTATAAATTATTATACGTATTATTCTTGAGTTTGACAAGTTAAAAAGCACATTTACTGTTAATTAAGCCAATTAAGCCAAAAGGGAGTTTTCATTACCAGTGTAGCGTAGGCCAGACAGATTTTTACGTTTTACTACATGTTATCCAGGGACCCTAAGAATGTCCATGTAAATTTCAGTGCAATCAGTCCAGTAGCTTTTACTTGATTGAGGAAAACACACACAGACACAGAAAGACGCCCTTAGATTTTTATATAATGGTATCAGTGCATAATTAAAAACTAGTGTACAGGGAATTACATATGAAAAATAGTTAATTGTTTTTTTTAATAAGTCCATTATAATAGTATATAAACATTTCTTGGTATTAAATCTTTCTGGTGTAGAATGTAAAACATTTTCTTTTTTCCAGGATGTTTAATCTCAATATCTGCTTTCGACGAAATGATTAAGCTTTATTCAGGTGTTCCGTGTCCCGTTGACTGACGTTGCATTCCATTACACCAGATTAAATTTTCAACTCCACTATTCCAACTTTGTATTATTTTACTATGCAATATTGCAGAAATATAGTTACTTCCTGATCCGAAGCGAAATCATCTCTATTGTTTGAACGGAAATTCGTCCATTCAGTCTTTCCTATTACATACAATAATTCCCTAACGAAATTAGAAACATACTTGACATTATTCACGAAAAATTTTTAAATAAAAACTAATTGATTTTGATAAATTTTTCAAGCTAGAGGCATAGTATTTTTTGTTTAAGAACAATAAAGCACTTATATAACTAAATCAACGAGATGGAAGCAGCTGGAGTTCCCTTTCAATTACCTTCACTTTCCTCACGGATGATTGTGAATAGTTCCGGGTGATGTCTCGTGTTGAAGGTCATGCGGTCTCAGTCATATTGGAGTGGGACGGAATGGAGTGAAAGTGACTATGACTAACTTTGGTTACACATTGTACAGTTCATGGCGGGATACCACATGACGCACATGACATGTTACGGATAGAAGACTGAACAAAGAGACAAGATGGGCAGCAATGACGGGTGTTCACTGATTATGATAATGGTTCTTGATAATTTGTGGTGCTTGTTGAATTGAATTATAGGCGCGAAATTTATGTACCTTTAAATTTGAACAGAATTATAAAAATGTAAATAACGTTGCTGTTTTCCTCGTCCAATTTCACCTTAGTGTATATAAATATCCAATTTATATTTTAAGTTTCAATTTTTTTCGTTGCAGTTAAAGTATTTATTAGAAGAGAATGCATAATTTAATACTTATTTTTACGTGTAGGCCTACATGGTTTTATTCCTCTAAAAAAAATCTAACACAACAATATTAATAAAATGTTTTCTTTGGAGTTCAGAAAAAGTTGTAAATTCTCAAATGGAATTTTCTTGCCTTAGTGTAGTTGTAAATTGTTATTGTTAAATGTTATAGTAGTAGTAATCATTAAATAATTTACAGTTCAATTCGTTTATTGTTAAAACCTTTAGCCAATCGAACGATTACAATATGTGGCCTAGTAATAAAACTGATTTGAACATTAAAATTTACCAATATTGGGTTTTAAAATATAAAAAATGTTAGCTTAAGTAGATAAAATAATTTCGAAGGTATTTTAGTTTGCTGATTATAAATACAACAACCCACCAAGAGAGGGAGAACATAGATATTGGTGGTAAACTATAATAATCTTTTACAATAAAGTTACCGATTCTAGATTATTATTTACTTATATTTTTCAACACTTAATTTGTCTATTTTACAAGTTAATTCAATAAAACATGGGATTTAATTGAGTGCCACATTAATTTCCCCCATGAAAAGGAGGACAGAAGATATAGTTACAGTCAGAATCACGTGGACAGCTACATACTGTAGACATATTCTGTGAACATTTCATTTTTCCTCTTTCTATTGACTGGAAAAAATCACCCACCTGGTAGGGTGGCAAGCCGGGCAAGCTTTATGATACTTCTATTAGATATTTGGTCCCATTTTCTTTGTGTCAAGGTTGAAATGAAGTGTAACAAAAGAAAATTATAACAAAAGTTGAGATTAAAGTTTGTACTAAATGTAATGTAAGTTTATTAGTCGAAAATATATAAAATGTTTCAAAACCAAGAAGGAAACCATTACCTTATTACTTATTCCTTTATAAGGTTCTAAAATTTGGGTATCCATAAGATTTCACTTAATTACCCTCTTCATTATTAACTGGTAATGTAAAGTCGTGGTATTGTACAATTTGGGAACAATATTCCACCTAACAGGTAAATACATGAATAATTGTTATACAATATGCATATTTAAGACTGGACCCTGATTTGCTTACATTTATTCAATTCCTGGAAGTTTAATCACAAAACTAATTCAATGGAAACAAACTTGGAATAAATTAATCCTTCATCACATTTACAACAGATTAATTCTAGTAGTGGTACGTTTTCCCTAATAAATCTGTGTTTTGTAACAAAAGGTGTGCATTCAAATGGGAAACATAAATGTAAATTCAAACATGAAGTAATCAGCGGCTGAGTATGTTTCTTCCTTGACAGGTTTTACTTGTTTTGAAAACTAATATTTCTTAAGCAATCACACTTATAAATTGTTTTGATCGATCCATAATCTTGATTAAAGTCACTGATTTGAAATTAAATTAATATTTTGCTAGCTTATTTTATTATAAACATCTAGTATTTTTCTAGTTTTTAATATGATAATAGCTTTCTTATTATGTCACAAATTATGTACTCTTACAATTACAAATGACTAACTAAAATATAGAAAGTACTCATTCATTTTAAAATAAACATTAACTTGTTCAAGGTTTTTTTTCAGTTGTTAAATGTTTTTTTCAGCTACTGAATGTTTTATTAAGAAAGGTCAGAATATAAATTGAAAACAGGCAAGTGTTAAGGAAAATTAAATGAAAATTACAAATATCAATTCTAGAATAATCTTCTTATTAGTATTTTACATTAACAGCAAGGGTACTCGACGTTTAATCATTTAAACACTCTTATTTCAGAACTCCTTGAATGGGAACTTTGTTATCTTATATCCTTTCACTCTCTTTTTTATCCTCTGTTAACACTACAATATATAAATTCATCTAAAAAAATATAAGGCTTTGTATATTTTTCAACAGTGATGTTACAAAGTTAAGACATCCAGTGAGTGTAAAGGAAGAGGAATTAACCTCCATTAAATGTCCCTTTTTCCAGTAATTTCCATGATTAAATTTTCTACGACTCCTTTTGTTTCTGCTAATTATGTAATAATGTTCAAAGTGATTTACATTTTACAAAATATCAGCTGAATTTAATAAACATTTTTAACACGCCACAATGAGAATGCTATAATTAGATGTACGTTGACACTTCCCGTAATTGGGTGAGTGAACAGCAAATATACAAAACTACATAACACGCCATATTTTTTCCTCAGACAGATTATATAATGAACGCTATTGTTTAGTTAGTATAATGAATTACTATAGAAACGATTCATTATTACAGTTTCAGTTTTCAAGTTATCCTCTACACACGATTGTCCGTAACTGCAAATTGCATAATTTTGTTTAATTTTATTATCATTATAAAGTGGATGTACACTATTCCACATTACTCAGTTTTAATAATCAAGACGCCTATAATTGTCCAAAATTTGAAACTAAGTAAGATAAATATAGCTTATACCGAGCAAATTTACAAAATTATACCATGGTTCGAAAAAACCAAACATCGTCATAGAATTCAGTTGATTTGATGAAGCCATTCACACAGTAGTTATCGTAATGAAAAACGGAGTCAATATCAAATGGAGTCTAACATAGCTTTTCAATATAGAAAGGAGAAAGATATAAATATTGGAAACAAATAACAACAACATATCCAGAACGTTCTTGGCGTCTCAGCCGGTGACTGAATGAACTCTGGGAAAGGTGAAGTAAAGGATGAAGGGGATACTTTGTGTAGGGAGGGGTAAGCGTTAATTTCTGTCTTACAATAGAACTTATCGAGGAAAGATATTGACCATTATGATAGTTATCACTGAAATAATGCAATACCTTTTTACAAACCGTTTATATGTATTCTTAAATTAAAAGATTCGTATTGCATTTGAAATGAAAATGGTTGTTTTGTTTTATTAACGGAATACCCATTCCGTTTAGTATGTATGGCTCATTATTACAAGCCAAAAGCATTCAATCCATATGCATACATTGTATGGAGAGGTAGATTTCACGAGAAAAATTCCTTTACGTCTAATCCTATTCAAACAAAAGTGATAAAATAACTTTCCCGCTTCAATTAGCATTTCTTTTTCTGGAGAAGGGCGTTCCATAAAAATTGAATTGAGCTGATTGAAATTATATTGTACCGGTATTGATTAATAAAATGATTATTGTGAATGGTAAGCCCGGCTCAATGTCACATATACAGTAGTTCAGTGCAACCTCTGAAACCTGACGGTGTCGTAGACTTGACTCCTGGAATCTGAAGTAAACGTCCGTCTGAAAAGATAAAAAAATCGGTAACGGAGAAGTTTTAAACTAACTCTATTCATCGTTTCAACATTAGAGCTACCTAGACTACAAATTGTGGTCTGTCTGGTTTAGCCAGTAGTTATCCAGTGTAACCCAGATGTAGATATGTTCTCATTGTAGCAACTAGGTTCACTACGATATTTTAAACACGATTGTAATGCACGGCGAAACATCCGAGGTTACTACACTTATCCTCTGATTTAAGTAAACTCTGATATGATCGAAAGGATTGATTTAATGCATTATCAGATTTCATATGCTGTAGTAAACGAAAGGTGGTGAAGAAACGACTGGATTATTTTTAATATACTGATGTTATTAAGACGCGTTAGGGTGTGTTTTTAAGTTATTAACCAGTTTAAATCACTGTTATGAAGTTTTAATATATCTATATGTATTGCGAAATTAACTCTTGAATATTTAGATATAAATAAACCATTAAAGATCAGGTGAAAGACATAGGTGACCTACATTGTTCCTCAGCACCCCCGATGCAGTCTCGCGTTTATCAGCAGTAGTATTGCACCAGAACCCTCTCCCAATATGGTATGGTCTTCATGTTATCCACAATGTCACAGTGAGGTGTGGACAACTATTTTTTCCAATGGTTTGTACCTTGTCATTAATTTATAAAATGTAAAACTGATTACAAATACTCTCAATATTATTTAACAATCATGTGTGATTTAAGCAGGTATGAAAACATTAACAATACAATTTTGTAATACAAAAAATGCCATACATAATCATTAATTCAACACAAGTCTATAACAAGAGCCTACAAACAATTTATTGGGAATTGACTGATACAACGTTAAATAGATATCGGTTAACTTCAATACTGTATATTGAAGTGGCCGGACACGTCACTAACCATTCTCTAGTTTGTAAGTATCATAGCACTATAACCCAGTGTCAGCAGTACATTAACTTAGGTAAGAGCCAGAAATGAGCTTGAACAATTGGCAACTTATCACAGAAACTAACAATCACAACGAAAATGAGATATTGGTTAACTTATGTTAATGTTAACAATATGTTAATGTGGCCGGATACTCCTGCAGTCATTCAGTAATTTGTAAGCATTGTAGCATTATAACTCTGCGTCACGAGTACATTAATTTGGGTCAACGGTCATTAATGAGCTACAGTTGACAACGTATCACAGAAACTAAACATCACAAAGTTAATGTCGGTCAGCTTTAATATGTTCGTGTAGCGGGGCAGTCCAGCCGTTTACAACATACAACTGTTGTGACATAATATATCTATGTCAACATCACCCAGGAACATTAAGTAGGTCAATAGCCAGTAATTACCTGCAGTTTACAACGTATCAGAGAAAATAACGATAACGTTAATGAGATGTCGGTCAGCTGTAATATCTTTGCGCTGCCGACAGTTTGGTCATTTACAACATACAACCTTTGTGACATAATGTATCTATGTCAACATCACCCAGGAACATTAAGTAGGTCAATAGCCAGTAATTAGCTGCAGTTTACAACGTATCAGAGAAAATAACGATAACGTTAATGAGATGTCGGTCACCTGTAATATCTTGCGCTGCCAGACAGTTTGGTCATTTACAACATACAACTGTTATGACATAATATATCTATGTCAACATCACCCAGGAACATTAAGTAGGTCAATAGCCAGTAATTACCTGCAGTTTACAACGTATCAGAGAAAATAACGATAACGTTAATGAGATGTCGGTCAGCTGTAATATCTTTGCGCTGCCGGACAGTCCGGCTATTTACAACATACAACTGTTGTGACATAATATGTCTATGTCAACATCACCCAGGAACATTAAGTAGGTCAAGAGCCAGTAATTAGCTGCAGTTTACAACGTATCAGAGAAAATAACGATAACGTTAATGAGATGTCGGTCAGCTGTAATATCTTTAGCGCTGCCGGACAGTCCGGCTATTTACAACATACAACTGTTGTGACATAATATGTCTATGTCAACATCACCCTGGAACATTAACTAACTAGGTCAAGAGCCAGTAATTAGCTGCAGTTTAAAACGTATCAGAGAAAATAACAATAACATTAATGAGATGTCGGTCACCTGTAATATCTTTGCGCTGCCGGAAAATTCGGTTATTTACAACATACAACTGTTGTGATATTATATATCTATGTCAACTTAACACCTGGGAACCGTACAGTAATGATTTTTATTAATTTGTTTTGTTGCAGTCACGCTTGTAACACTTCATTGGAAGATAGTGTCAGAAAATGGTAATGGTTCTAATAGTTAATTAAGAACATTGCATAAGTATTAATATGAATAATTCCAAAGATGTTAACCGAGAATACTTTGTGTTGGAGAGATGAGAGTTTATTTTGTTTATGATAACGCAATGTTTTTTTTTTTTTTTTTTTTTTGTATAATTTATACGTGTATATCCCAAGAGAAATAAAATGAACTCCTGTCGTGTTGGGTTTGTTGAGTAGGCGTTGGAGATCTGAAAGTTGCAGTTTCAGTCTTCTTATTTCAATTACTTATTTTATTACTCTTCACGCTCTTAAATATTTAAGTAGATAATAAAAATAAAGTTCGACCAAAAATATAAATAATATTGAAAACGTTTTTTTTTTACTGAAAAGAAGAAATATTATACTTTGGTTCGTTAGGATAAGAATGCATATTTTTTGTCAAAGAGTTTTCAATGATGCTTAACCCATCTTGAATTCTCTAACATATAAAAAGACTATTAGTAATAATGTATACTATTCTAAACCAAACATTACTTATAAGGTGAAAATTCAAAAATGTCTTAGTTATAACAGTACATTACTTTCTATAGTTAACTTGTAAAAAATGTACATTGTTTTTCAGGAAACAATATATCAAAATGAATAAAAGAATTGGCAATACATTCCCGCTACCATTTGTCTCGTGAGGACTGATACTGGCAGAATGTCATTTATAATGCCAATGCCCATATTGTGTGAGATATCAGTGACATATTGAATTTATATTGGACTTGAGCCATGAACTACAAATAGAACATTTGTGATTGATATAGCATAAGTCATTGTGTAAACCCCTTAGCTATTACTTAGTTAGCAGTTAATACTCTTATATATAAAAAATTCTATAAAAAGCATTGCAAATAAAGAATTTTAAAGAAATTATTCATTCCAAAAAAGTTTTAGGCTTTAAGAAATATATAAGTTTAAATAAACTTTGTGTTAATTGAACCGGGGGTAATACTGTCAACTTTAATGAAACACTAGACAAGTTTCTTAGGAATCAGTCTGGAATACAATAGTCGTATCTGAGTCAGATTCTCCGCGGTAGTAACAAGGTTAGTGGTGAAGGGGGGAGTAAAACCCTAATTCGAACGTGCTACAATAGTTTTTTTGTGTCAGGAGTAGCTGTTCAATGATCTCGGCATGATTTTCATGTTATAGTGTTGACGTTAAAAATTACATTACTGTCATTAAATTTGAGCTCCTTGAAAAACTAAATTTTGAACAAATAATAGTATTAAATATAGTTTATATGAGCGGTATTGCTCACATGCAGAAAGACTGCATCCAAAAATTTTAAAGATTTTCTAGTAAATGTCAGAGGCTTTCATTGGACATCTATGTAGATATAAACATTTGTTTTGCTGCAGTTGTGCAAAATAAATATAAAATAAAATAAAAATTTCGATCATCGAATCATAGATCGTATTGTCTTTATATCAAACGTTTGTTATGCCGCTCCTTAACAGTATTTGTTTCCTATGTCATATTTATATTTTAATGTAATTTTTTTTTGTAAATTGTACTAGAGAAAGTGCCTATTTTATGTTTAACAATACGCTGTGCCATAGTTACAACTCACTGTAACATTAACGGTCTAATAGTATTAAATAATTATAAAAACACTTGAATAATCAATGGCTCTTTTTTTATACTCTGTGTTTCTCACATGATTAAAATATCCTCCATGAGATTTGTTTTTATTTCTTAACTCGAGCATTTTAAGAAATAAAGTGAGCAAATTGGGCTGAATAGTGGGTACGGCGCTTATCGAAAGATAACCTGGTTAAGAAACGTTTAGCTCGGATCAATGACGCTGAGCGTTCTTGCCCTTGCAAGCAGCCCGTCTGGCGGTGATTCGGAAGTCATCTCCCGTTGCTCCCCAGGATAGGTATTAGAGAAGGCTTCTTAGTCATAAATTTACCTAGTAAAACAAGACACTCATTACCTTTTACCTTTTTAAGGTCAAATCTCCATACATCACCAATAAAATTTGTACACTTTAATTAGAAGAAAATATGCCACACCCTCCACACAAAAATAACTAAGTATGGAACAATAAAAAACTTGGAACATCGAGCAAGTATATTGTTTTAAATTTAGCTTCGTAAGAGCTCTTAAAGAGCCAAACAAGACGCCAAGATTCTCTGCAGGACGAAACCGTTTGCGGTGACTTCGATGAACATTCCTCTCCTGAGTGTCTCCAGGCTGCATACTTTGTGAAGTGTTTGCTGTTGTTACAATGTACAGTAGTTGCAAGCTTATTCCATGTTTATAAACAACGCAATGTTAGCAGCAAAGCGTTTATTGAGTCTAGTTACATGAAATAAACATTATTGACACAACAAAATGGCGTGAGGAACAAGTTATGACTGTAATATCAGTATTGCTTGGCTTTATTAGATATATTTATCAAAATGTTCTTATTCGTTTCTAATATGTGAACCATCCAATCTGAATGAACACCAAGAAAGTCAATATGACTCACAAATAATTAACGAGATTGTTACATATACTATACGTTTATCTAGACTAAACAAAAACATCTTGTTTCTGCCTTGTATTCCTTTCTTGTTGAGTGTTTTAACTATTTTATGCAAACCATATATATATTATATATATATATATATATAGCATTATATATATATATATATAATGCTTATATAATGCTTATATATATATATATATATATATATATATAATGCTTATATATATATATAAGCATATATCTATATATGGTTTACTAAAACCACTCTTCGATATATCACACACACACATATATATATATATATATATATATATATATATATATATATATATATATATATCAATATCAAACTGTGCAAGTTTCACACCCTGAAAATATCTATTTATAAACTACAAGAGTTGTTTTAGTAAACCGACTTAAATTAAAGGAATTATATAATCTTCAATATTTATCGAAGATTAAATTTTCTGATGATTTTTTTCTGAATTAGTGCCTAATACAGCTATATCATATGTATCTCTTAGACTTATTGACTCACACTTTAGTCTAGTCTTAAACGCAATTGTTAAGGAAAGTGGTTGGATAAATAAAAATAATATCATGAAATATTAGAGAGAAATTTGGAACATTAAAGAGGTTTTAATCTCCGACTTAAGAGTTCCATATTTAAACTTAAATCTAAAATGGATCAAGAGACGGGAATGTCTTCTAGTGACTATTAACTGTCTCAGGATTGCTTGGAATGCCATTTAAAAGGAATATACTCTTGGTGTCCATGTTTTATCAAAATTAAATATCTTGCGAAGCCGCGGGTAACAGTTATTTTATAATAATAATTATATTTGCTAAAGAAATGAACCACTCTCTTCATACGGTATGATTATGATTGGAAGAAATTGATTTGATTGGCAGTCTGTATTAAATTCCGACTGACAATCAAATCGATCAATCAAGATCGAAACTCAAATTTTGAGTTTCAATCTTGGTCTAGACTGACCGTGAACTGATTTAACACACTGACATTCGAGCAAGATGTGTCACGTGTGAGAGAGATCACTACCAAGCATGTCATGTAAGTTAACAGGAAACTAATTGTAAAATACACATTGGTTTCAGAGCTTAATAACCCACTTAATCAAATTAGCAAACAGTAAAACAAGACAAAGCAAAAGTTGTTTACAAATAGCAGTTACGAGTTTGGAGCTCTTTAATGTCCACCTGTTCCAAGTATTTTCCAGACAGCATTTATCATCAAGCAGCTAGTTTAGTTACTAGGTCAGAAACATATCGCTTTCTGTCTGGTAACTAGTTTAAGTACTAAAAGAGCAAAAACCGTAACATAACGGCTGTCCTCTAAAACCCAAGGATTTAGTAGTTTACGTAATTGAGGCCTGTAGTTATTTCGTACCTTCACCAACACAACCGACCGCTCTTTTCTGTCACTCGTCCTTCCACAGGCATGTTCACTGTGCAACACATAATGCAATACGTTTAATCTTAACGGTTCATAAGTATATAACAAGTTATATATTTAGTTGTGCAGTGTAAAGTTACCTGTAAATGTAATCATATAATTTCATCTTGTTCAACATGAGAGCAAAAAGTACTCAACAAGGCAAAACCAAGTCTCAGCAATGAGCGCACAGGTTTTTACTTCAGTTTTAACCCACTTAATTTTTAGAGCATAAAAAGTAGGGGCGAGCTTTTTATTGCTCCACTAAACAAATGTTATGATGACAGTGTAAGTATTTACCTTGTATATAGTTCGACTTCGACCACTCAAATTACTACTACGTTGCTGTTTAAATAGTACAATTTATCTTTTAATTAATAGAACAAATATTGAAATGGTAGTATACAAGGGAGCTTAAATGATTTCAACCTCAAAGGAAAGATAAATCAATCGTACTATTCACGACAAAGGAAAGAGTTTTATAAAAGATTGGTTTCATTTCCATGTTAAAGTACGTATCGTTAGAAACATGTCTCAGTACTCGTTATACTGAATATTTAATAAACTGTACTCGTGCTCTGTAACAAACCTTAATCGTTATGTAAGGTTTTATGTAATCAGAAAATAGTACCAGGCGAGTCGTATACTTCCACATTGAGAGATGTGAGTGATGGTCAAATAAGATTCACGGCGAGGATACGTTGGAATCGAAACTGACCTTGGTAGAGGCGAGGCAAGGAATGGATGTATTCATCGCATCACTAAATTCTAGGAAATTAAAAAGGTGCGGTTAGTGGTGTTGTACGATGGAGCCTTTTGTTTCTTCAATATAATTATTATGCGAATCTTTCAGTCAGTAACGACGGCCTAGACTACTTAACAAAGTCATTAAGAGCCAATCTCGGTATAAAACGATGAATCTATTGTTGCTTCCTCTATCTCCAGGAGTCTTAAATCACATGTTATGTACGATACACATACATTTTTCTAATTATAAAAAAAATAAATTAACCAACCCACCCTATTTTTCACATTACGCATGATAAGGTGACATAAAACGATAAATGACGTAATTTTCTCTGATATACACCAGAACCATAAGGATAACGTTTGCATGTGTAAAAAAATAAAATGTAAAATAATTTTTATTGTAATTCTTAATATTATTTAATAGTTATATTTAAGATAAATTTAATTGATTGTATTTATTTTAACTATTGATAGTTTAAAATTAATTGTAAGTTCGTGCGGCCTTCATTAAATTAATAATGAAACTACACATAAAGCAGCTATGGTTAGAAGAATTAATTCAATATAAATGTTGAGTTAGCTAGTCAGCGTCTGAAACGTGACGCTGTCACAGACTGTAATACTCGTCTGAAGATATTTAAAAATAATCGGCGACGAAGAAGTTCAGAATGAACTTATTACATCGTTTCGACATCAGAGACAAATAGACTACAAAATATGGAGTAATCTAGGTTAAGATGTATTCTTATTGTGTCATCATACATGGAATAATTAACGTAGCTATGGTGGGAAGGGTTGATTATTAAATGTAAACGTTGTTTAGCTCCAGTTTACCTTATATGTTACGTTGCGTGTAGAAACTTAGGTTTCTCCACCGTGCTTAGAGATCGTAGTGCACTCAATTGTGTTACATATTTTGTGATGAGATTAACTCCTAGAGGCTGAGAGCTAGAAGCTCTCGGAAACCTATACCTATATCTTGGGCCTGTGAGCCGAAAATTTTGCTATGGAAAAAGTTTTGTACGCCTATGTAAAGATATATTATAGGTTTATTATTATATTATTCATTATGCTGTTTAACAATTTCAATACAATTTTCGTCACAACGCAAATCACATGCAGCGAAATAAATCTAAGGCAATCTTTGTCCTAAATGCATCTATGCTCACATAAAATTGTACAGCTTTATTAACTTCATTTTCTTGTGTAAGGGATGATTATCATTCTTTATGATGGACGACGACTTGTACTCGGATGGAAAGAATGAGGTCAAACAGTGAAATAAAGGACATAGCGTGCAAGCTGATGAAGTGTAATGTTTCCACCATTAATCATCCGTATTTTTTATTTAAATGATCAATGTCGTATGGTATTATGTATACTGGTCCTATATGTAATAATACCCTACGGCTGTGGTTTATTGTTAAACCCGTGACGCTCCGTTGAGAACCGTGCAGTAGAATCTGATTGAAAGGACTTGAGAAACCAATCATCTATATAGGTATTATACCTTAGTATTCAAGACATAAAGTTGTACATATTCTGATTAGACATGGCCTTCTGAAATTCTGTAACATTCAAACACATTCAATCAGACAGATCTTGGCCTAGAGTTCTTTTCACAACTGCAGAATGTTTCTTGGCACAAGAGATAGGATGACTTATACCACTGTGTTGCTGTCTGTATATGTTGAAGCAGTTCTTGGTACTTACTCTTAAGTTTTGTACACTACCCAAGGGCACGGTATCTTGAGGAGTTAAAAAATAATTTAGATACGTTCTTTTTATGCTGGTTAATACAAAAAGTAACGAACACTTAAGTCTCTTCGTCAAATGAGAAATGCAGTTTGCTGTTTTGCCAATTTTAACAGGCTCTGGCACATTTTCTGACGTATTTGTAGTTGAGACAAAGTTCTTAATATTACCTGGGTTAAGACATGGGCAATGAGACCGTCTTTTACTATAAATTTAATACTACCCGTAACTTATGCAATGATTCAAATGCAATATCCACTGAAATATAAAATAATGAGCCTGACCAATATTTGTGGCGGACCATGATCCAAGTAATAATTTGTGGCCAGAATTCAAAGATACTCGTAAAAAATTATCGTACGCTTCTCTAATGACCTATATGAAACCTGCTCAAAATACATTTACCCTATCAAAACAGTTAATTGTTCATGAATGAGCCAAAAATGCTTTTTAGAGGTATTTAACTTGTCTATATGGAAGACGTGGTACAGGGTAAATAATCATATATTAGCCGATCATTATTTTATGAAGGGGTGGCGTCATAAAACAACTGATTTAATATACAGTAAATGCGATTTGCCATCCTCCAATATTTCACTATTTTTTTATCTTTGCTGTAATAGATGGGATAATAGTTTCGTGAAAATGCGAAATGCCGCTATAATGAGTTTCATATTTGTGTAGTATCTCATAATGTTATTCAAGCTGGTATTACAATAATAACTAAATATAAAAGGTTAAATTACTAGATGAAACTAATGTAGGAACATAAATTTAGGGAATATAAAAACGGGAATACAAATTTAAAACAAAATGTTTGATAAAACTCTTATTTAATCCCTAAAATTGGAATTAGAGAAAACTGCAGAAGATATGGGTAGTACTTTACAATAGTTCCACTTTTAGTGTTCTAACGCTGTATACAGAATGTATTAATATATAAATAAATAATTATTATATCTAGTATGAATCAGCCTAAAATTAATACCACAGGATATCAAATCACGTATGTTAAAGATTTTATAGTAAGTTTCATGGTAATACAATTTTATGTTTGGATCACATAAAGTTCATGTTACAACATACAGGAATTGAATGAGTCTGTATGTTTTATATCCGTGTAAAAATACTTACTACAATACATGTAAAATACAATGTAATATTCCATTTATAACATAAAATAAAAATTTTATGTTTTCATTACGTTGAAATATTTGCACGTATATGATTACATGATGATTGGGTATGTATACGTATATTTCCAACCCATAAAAGAGTTTACATTTGAATTTCACCTACCACGTAAAATATATTGGTGCTATTTTTCAACCCTTTTTAACCTATTTCGTTGCTGATATATTCACTTTTTAAAATGTTGGTTAATATATTGTGTATCAAAAGAAACAATGCTAAGATATTTCAGTTATCTAACAAATAGACCATAGCGTTGCTATGGTAGGAAGCGTTGATTCAATTTTAATGTTGAGTTAACTTTCTTTATATTATAGCATCTGGTATCTGGTGCTGTATTAGAATTGATTCAATTTTCAAATACAAATTCCAAGTACCCAACTTAGATTTTGGTCATTAGTTTTGAAAATTATAAATCAATGACAAAATTGTATCAATGTTTCTTCAAAAAGCTTTCATTAATGAATCCGATTTGTTCCTTAAATGGCTGTAAAGTGTGTATATTTTATTTACTTTATCGCTTCTAAGCATTGCATAGTTTTTGTGAAAAAATTCACGATTTAATTCTATTTAAAAAATTTGGGAAAGTCCTATTCGGAAGTAACAACTACTTAATTTTTCATGTGCAGAATATGTTTTTAGCATGGTCTTTACAACTTCTATGGTTGTAGTAATAAAGTCACGTTACGATACAATACAGGCCAGAAAGGAGACGTTATACATGTTACCGCGGATATTCTGAAACACATGAACATGGTGGTGGTGTGAAAATAATAACATGATAGTAAACGCCGAAAAAACTAAATTTATAAATTTTGGTCTTAAACGTTTTTCTTTCGACAACAACTTGAAATTTCACGTAAATATTAACTGCGAGAATGACAATAAATGTAAATGTCCAGTTATAGAGCAAGTGAATCAAATCAAATACCTTGGCATAATAATCGACGAATCATTATCCTGGAAACCACATACAGACAATCTACAGTCACAATTAAGAAGAAACGTCAGAAAATTTTACTTTTTGAGGAACTTGCTACCTGAGGCTGTAATGCGCACCCTTTACTTTGCACTAATTCACTCCAGATTTATTTATGGGATAGAAATTTGGGGGGGAGCTAGTAATAAAGCTTTAAACCCACTGGAGATAATACAGAAGCACTTTATTAGAATAATAACATTTAAATGTAAACGTGAGCCGTCCCTTCCTCTGTTCAGACAGTTGAAAATACTACCATTAAAATATTTATTTGTATTTAAAGTATTAAAAACGTTTTATATGCGAAGTGGTGATGACAATAATAAACAGTTTAAATATTATACGCGAGCTGCTTCAGAAGGTCTTTTCAAAAGACCAAAAGTGTATAAGTCATTCTTTAGAAAGTCATTTGTATTTTTAGGTCCAAAATTGTTTAACCTGCTACCAAAACCAAATCAAAAACATTTATTTAAAAAAAAATTAGAATTTGGTTGCTGGAAAAGGATGAAATTACTGAATTAACAGGCATCATTCAGTGATATATTATAAACTCGATGTAAATTAAAATTGTATTATACAATGATGTAATACTTCATCTTGGGAGTAATTTTAATTTCCATTAAATGTTATGTTGTGGATGAAACATTGAAAATGGTAGCATTAAGTTTAGAATATATAATATTTTATTTCTGTTTCGTAAAATTTGAAAATATGTACTTACTGGGGTATTAATTTTAACAAGAAATTATCTATAATTCTTAGTTTTGAACTTAATAGTTTTGTGTAAATACTTTGTGTGTATATAGTAGGCGCTGCAGTGGACCGCCAGTTTAAGTGTCAAATATAGACTGTTGTATGCCAATTTAGTTGTTTGATAAACTGTGCTAGCCATCGCCACCTGTCTAGATGGCTAGAATTCCGAGTTTTTAATTATGATTTATATCTGTATTTATTTTCAAATGGAATAAATATTTCTTATTCTTATTCTTATTACATAGAGTATAGACAATAAAGACTAGATAACAAGGTTTTGGGGAAGTACTACAATATAATACTACTGGAGCTATTTCTACTGTAACATTTAAAGATTTACAGAAACATTAATACCACTCTATAAATTTTAATATATATTCAAAATTTTTAGACTATATATACTACTTTGGTGTATCAAAAAATATATTATCTGATTACAATAAAACTATTCTTTACCAAAATAAATGCACTACATTATAGTCATTTTATGAAACTAGGCGAAAAGTTAATACATTCCAAGAGAGTATAAAGATTTATAGGGTATCCATATTTATCATATTTATATAGCTAAAATATGTAAATGAAGCTTCTTTAAAGTTCTATTTATCAAAATTCCTCTGGAGCACCACCACTTTAAAAGTTCTAACTTAGTTTCTTACTTGTTTTCATTTAAAACAATATAAATTTAAAAATGTATATTTTAAAACTATATCAAATAGTTGTATAAGTATAAACATACTTTTATATGGTTATTTACTTATTTTTATCATATAGAATTACGCCTAAGAGTGCCTAAGAATTAAGACCAAATTATGTAATAAATAATATTGATATTACAATTAATTGAAAAGAGAAGCAATATTTTATCAAATAATTATTTTGTATTTGTTCATCTTGTCTGTTTCCCTTTTAAATTACATATAACTAATACGCGAAAACAATATTTTGGGAATATTTCATCCATAGAACACGTGCAATGCATACTAAAGCTCAGCATTGCATAGGAACACAAAAATATTATTCCTCTGTTTCACCCTAGAATTCCAGTTATAAATGTTTTAGTAAACTTAAAGTAGCGTTCATAGCAAGGTTAAATGTGTGAATTGTATAGTCTAATGTTAACCCATACAATTGAAGTAGTTGTTTGTAAGGCATTTATGCTAAAACAATTAACCATAATATCTATAAGTGTATTCCTATACGTCTGTCATAAATAGTAATTGAGTCGACTGGTAAATACTGTTACTTTAGAGAGACAATTTTAACTAATATTGTGTCACTCCAGCAGCAAGCACAGAGGTCTTTTTAGGAATAAGTGCGATGAGAAGTTTTTCAGCTTTTTTTCCTAAGCGAAAAAACAAATATAAAACCGGTATAACGTCATGACAAACCGTAATAACCGGGTTCAATTTAATTTGTGATCTTTGACTAAAAATTTTAATAGTTATTAAAAAAGTTATATCTCTTGAAAGTTTCAGAAAAGGTTAACCATTGACCCCAACTTTGTTGAACTGATTGAAACTCACTATATTCCTAATCCCAAAAAGCCTTACCTGACTACTTATTACAATTTCAGTGCTTAATTTTGCCGTTGCGAATCGATTCTGAAAATGGCAATTTTTACATAATTTTACATAAATGCAGTAACACCATTTTATCAGCCGTAAAGTTCCCTGATCTGCTCCTACATTTTTTAATAAGTTCGATGTGTTCTTGCGTATAGTGGCATATCAAAATCAATGTGTTTGTAGTATAGTTGTGATTCATAACTTTAATAGTTTGGATTAAGCTCGTTATTTTGACAACCAATACAGTTACGTTAGCAATATTAAATACTCTCTGTTACTAATATGTTTACTCTTATCATCTATTTTAGCAATTCCGCACCCTTCCTGAATATCCTCTCACTTACTAAGTAAGCAAAGGTCCTTTTATGACTAAGTTCAATGTGAGGTCTCCCAGCTTCTTGTCCTAAGCGAACAAAAAAGAACGAAAACAAGTAAAACGTCATGGGAAACCGAAATAATCGGGACTCAATGATTTTTTAAATCTAATACTTTACCAGTTATAGAAAAAATTACATATCTTAAAATCTTACAAAAGGTTAGCTATTGGAATCTATTTGATTTGGTTAATTATTTTATTTATTATAAATTAAAATTATCTGTTGAATTAATCCTTAATATGGATTAATACGTAATGTAAAAACTTAAGATTAGTCTAATAGCCTACAAATTATTCTGTAAAATGTCAAAAGCGTTCCACTTATAATTTTATTTTTATCTAGGACATAAAACTATTTCCTCTTTTTAATAAATAACATAAATTTACGTACAAAACTAGAACACTAAATCTGTTTAATGTTATTATCTTAATACCCTCTAAATTGCTATACCCAAACCTTATGCCTTATTATTGTAAACTACTAAAAAGGTCATTTGTATTTGGATCAATTATAATCTCTAATATACAAATATACAAAATATATAAGTTTTGAACAAAGGAAACATGAACCTATGGAATCCTTTTCCCATACTCCTAATATACTAAACCTATACTCTTAATTTCTTTATAGTGTATGAGTGGTCCAGACTTCGGAGTTATGAGACGTTGTGGGAGAGTTCTGCGGACTCCCGGGGTTCTGGTGAACCAGCAGGCCGCAGTCCCTGGCCCGACGCTAGACGGTGATGTAGTACTCCCGTGGGGGAGGCAGGGGCCTGTGTCACGCGTGCCACCCGTGCTCGTGTCTCTTCTTGCAGTTCTCGTGTAGCAGGTAACACAGTGCCATCGTGATCAGGATAGCGATCGTCACGGCCAACCCTATGGACATCCACACGATCTCCTCGTTGATCCCGGAGAAATTTTGCCCTGCATTGAGATAATTCACGTAGATTAGTACCGTATGTTCTAGTGTTATGTATCTAGCGAAATTCAGTAAATGAATTATTAGGCAACTTCACATATATTACGTTTGCTCTTATAAATAAAATACATTATTTTTCATGCGTTGAAATTTTCAATATAGTAAGTAGTTTGAAACTAGTATTGGTTTCAGTTGCTAGTTTTTCAAAGTGGGTAAGTATGAAATTTTATTATAAATACTTTAAATATATCTAAAAGATATCTAGCCTCTTCCTTAGTTGCAATGGCATTCTTACAATTTCATATACTTCATAATCCTATGCTTAGGACAAGATTCCTTGATTGTCGTATTTAAAAAAATATTGAACTGTATTCGCATAATAATATCATCGTTTTCCTCTTAATAGTCGACTTTAGTAACTTCAAACACTTCTACGTTCTTATGATTGATACATATCAAAGTACTTATACGTTTTTGTAAGTTGTGTATCTTTTTGTAAATTTAAAATATAAACAATAAAGTACAAATACGTATAAGTTCCAAATAACTCATTATGTTATAGTTAAACAATAAAGTTACACGAGAAAGAGTTATATCTTGATATATGTAGCGAGTAATCGAGTTGTATTTTAAAAGCATTAGCACATAACAGAGTTACTGGGATATACAGCATACACCAACACTCACCATTTCTGCCTCCATAACTCTGTATACCCCCGACCTTGCCTCCTCGACCTCCTACAGGCATCTTGACTACTGGCTGACCATTTCTGCAACACGGATCGTTTTTTTTAAGTATACCCATTTTTTATTTTAAAGTCATGAAAAAATTGTATATTTTTGTAGTGAGCAAGAACTGCCAACGAGGAACTAAATGAAGAACTCCTACATTGTAAGTAAACCTATAATGAACTGTCCCTTGAATAAATAAAACACAAGTAGATTTATGTTATATCACACTTAATTAGAAGGTAATTAGTTTCAGAATAATTAAACATAAGGCAACTACATGCTATTGTCCACATAAGGTTTTTAACTGAAAATTAGTGACTAATTAAGTTTTAATAATAATTTTTAATCGTTAAACTATCATTTAACAAGTAGAATAATAAAACATTTGATGAACTTACTACATATCCTAAATGATAAAAAACACGTTTTAGGTCTTCTTGAGGATTCTTTTCCTTTATGTTTTTTCTTTTTAGACAATTATGGGAATTTTTAATAACTATATTAAACCCTACATACTGTTTTGTGTTCTCTATTCTATACTACTTCTATGTTCTCTAAACTGTAAACGGTACATTATCAAAAAGGCATATATGAATTCCCTGGAAGGGAACGTCTAAAACGTAGTGTAAATCTGTTAATTTAGCTTGGATTAGCTTGAAAATGAACTACTAAATGTATAAATACGTACGAATTAAATTACTGGTTTTGATGAATTCTGCCTCAAAATTTTCAGTAACGGAAAAAGTTCCAACGTGCTTTTTCTGTCCTGAAACTGGTACGTAAAATACAGCTTGCTTGGTATGGATACTGGGTAAATATTGCATGATCTTAATTAATTGTGCAAACCGACGTTCTTTCAACGCTTCACCATTTAGGACTTTATTTAAACTCATTAGTAGTTAGTAATATTTTGCGTTGCCTTCATATAAGACTTTCTATTAAAAACTTCTAGGAATGATAAAAATATTGGAAGTTTTGATGAAACGGAATATTTCCGATACTTGAAAATAGCCATTTTTGAGCCACATCCGAGACATAAATGGAAGACTGTAGGAGGGTTGCAATATATCAATAAATGTAATAAGTTAAAATTACTCAATATATAATGTTACTCATGTTACGGATGTAAAAATATACATGATAGTTATTTCAGACATTCTGAACATTATTCATTTTTAGTTATTTAGCTTGTTCCATGAACATATTCAAGAAGCCAATATACTAATATGCAAGGGCCTTCGATACTTTTTAAATAAATATAGTCGTCTTATACTGTTGGCCTGTAACGTTGTATGTGAAAACTATTAACGTATTAAAGGTGATATAATATTTATGTGCTCATTGAGTTCATAGCAAAAATGATAATGCAACGTGAACCCAATGCTGTCAAACTGTAGGAATGTATTGATTTATGACTGTAGGGAAGCAAATTGATAATGCATGTATGGTGAAGGATATCTATTAAACACAATGTATTCGTACGAAAACTCTGCAGACTATTACACTTTGTTCTATTAGTATGTTCTATATTTTAAATGCTAGTCAAAACATAAAATACGCTCGAATCGTAGAATAACAGTTCACTAATATAAAAGAATCTAATAAAATTAGGGTTTGTTAGTTCTACTATGAGGGTGATGAGATTTAAACTTGTTGGTAACAGTCAAATCAAATCAAATCAAATCTTTTTTATTGCGAAGACAATATTTACATTGTATGGCAAACGTCATGGGGTTTTTTTAAATTTCTAACACTCATACAACAATACTCACTCACACATACAATTTTACAGTTACGCCTCTTTCATCCATCGCCAATGCTACCCACTTAGTACAACGGAATCAGTCTTCTAATTGGGCGGTCTCCCAGTCGAATGCCAAAAACTCACCTGCATTATAGAATGCTTGTGACACCAATAGGCGTTTAAGGCGAGTCTTTAACGCCTTAGGCGTTGGGGCATCTTTAATTGAATTGGGCAGTCTGTTGAGGAAATGAACACCCGCCTGCGAGGGCAGGCGTTCATAAACCACCGTTCTGTGTCTCCCAGTTCGGTAGTTAGCACTCCCACGTGTCTCATACATGTGTATGTCTCGGCCTCTGGTTAAGGCACATTTACTCATACAAAAAAAAGTTGTTTCCAAAATGTAGAGGCACGGCAGAGTCAACAGCTGCAATTTCTTGAAAGCTTCCCTGCACGACTCTCTAAATTTGATTTTGGCGATTATTCGAATTGCTTTGTTTTTGAAGTCTAAATACTCTTTGAAACTGTGTGATTGCGCAAGCTCCCCAAAGGACCACACCGTAAGACAGATGGGGGTAAATCAGTCCATAATACGCCGTAATCAGTACCTGACTCGGGCAGTATTTGGCTAAAGATCTCAGAACCAAAATTCCAGAGCAGACTTTGGCGCAAACATAGTCAATATGCTCATTCCAAGTCAGCCCTCGATCAAGGTGCATTCCTAGGAATTTTGAAGAGCTGACTTCTTCCAGTGTGGAGTCATCTAACAAAATGGCAGGCCCACACTGGTTGCCTGCGGTGCGCAAGGCAAAATTCAAAACGTTGGTTTTTGAAGAATTTGTTGTAAGATTGAGGCTGTGAAAGTATTGGATATCAACATAAGCCTGTTGTTCCAACACTTCACTTGATGTTGCATTGAAGAAGAGAGTGATGTTTCCCTATTAATGCTTTCAGGTTACCAACAGAAATGAGGGCTACTGTCAGAATCGTGATTTAGTTGGCTACATTAATATAAGTTTATTATACCGTACCCTTGTTAATACAGGCTAATCGTGCTAATGTTCATTTACATTTTTAATTTATTAATAATAATTAGTTCATGAAAACTTTTACTCTAGAATTGAGAGTATATTTATGCCTTTATAAGAGTTATTTCACAACATGGCAAACTAATTTAGTAATTTATATGCGCTTCACTACATTATAAGAGGGAAAAAGTAATTTATATTAATTAAACATGTATATCTTAAATATTTCTTCAAAAAAGAACACGGCAGGCTACCTCATTTATATTGGAGAAGAGTTCTACATGCAAAAATCCGTTATTGAATCTATGGATCAGAACAAATAAAGACGACTATCTCTGAAATCCTACCACTACTACTTGATTGAAATTTATTGCAGGCAATAAATGTAATTAGAATAAACGAAATAGATTCCTAGTAAATAAAGTATGGGATTGCATGACAGATTTATTTGTTACTCGCTTTAATAACCATAAATATTGCAGTTAATGTTTTTAACTAAACAAAAATTAAAAAGTTTTAGAAAAACATTGGGTTTGTATCATGAAATTATCTACTGAGGCAACGTTTCTTGTCAAACTTACCTATAAACTCAATATTTCGATCGTCTTTTAATGTAATAGAGGTTAATAACATTTGGAGATGTTAGCGTGTTATTTATCGTCAAAGATTTTGTAAGACTGTGACGGTATTTTTGGGTCGATGCTTGTCTCGAATCACCCAGATAACTACTTCCAGCTGGGATTGGATCCAGGGATCGCCCGATTTGGATTCGCTTCATTGGAATTTAGAAGTTCACACATTGCTATGCATAAGGGTCAGAACCGTTCAGCTCACAATGCGCGTAATCATGTGTGAGGTGGTAGCTCGGAAACTGAACTTGTACACGACTAAAACGCCAAAGCTGGTGTCGGGTGACGAAATTAGGCCCGTCCTAGCTGAGCAGCAAGAGCGACGTGATCGGCAAAGGGTGCAAAATGTGTGTCCACACTGAGCAGCACGACAAGGCTGCGCGTCATCTCCCGTGCAACTGTGGTGGATGCCTAGAACCTGATTGTATCTTGAAGTGCTTGTGACGCGACAGACAATAGCGACAGTCGCTCTTGCTGCTCAACTAGGACACTCACATTACTTATGTGTTTGTATCTGTTGCGCTTGTCAGTCGCGTCGTTCTTGCCGTCCAGCTAGAACGAGGCCTTATTATAGCTGCACCTCGCGCATCTTCCTTACGCACCTTATATTTGCTCCCTTCCTCTGGACACTACAGGCCGCATACTGTACGTTGCCGGGTTTGTTCGACGGCCCCACGGATACTTAAATACACTGTAGGAGTCAGGCGAAGCACTGCTGCGGCTGCTGCTGACATCACACATCTGAGTAATGCTTCATTGGTTAGTATGGAATTGCCCAAGTATGCTACCGTACTTCATTATGTTATTTGAGGAATTTATGTATATAGTATAACTTAAAGAATAAGTTTGGGGCATTTTGTTTACAAACGTGTCTTCTAATATAAGGAAGAATTTAAAACGTTTTAGTTACGTTTTACTTAGAGTTCCGATAAAATTCAAACATGTTGAAATATTATTCAACATTAACACGCCCAGAGTAATTAATAGTAAAATTTAAAATTCAATTTATAAATCTGTTGTAACAACACCGGGTGTGTTACTACATTTGTTTTAGGCCAATCCAAATAATATCATAAATTCGTTGTTTGTTTTTCTTTCAAATGATTGTACTGAAATTTACGTGGACATTCTTAGGTCTTTGGAATGAATGTAGGCCTTTTCCTATTTTGAAAATTATATCCGGCTTCACTCCCCACTGTCCTCTAAAACAGTTAAAAGACCTTGGTCTCTTACGTGGCAAAATATTAATTGAAAGAAACTGTTAAATGTAACCAACTCTTCTATGTAAACATTGTTTTATAACAACATTACCATATGTTTTATTAATTTAATCACTATTTACAATTTATTTACGTTTATAAAATAAAATCATAGAGTAAGCTTCGTGTTAACAACACTTTTTACTTCAACATCGAGGCAACACGGCAAACTAATGAATTTATTATGGATTTTATTTACTTAATGAACTAAATTGTGAATGTGTACATGTAGGGTATTGATTATGCTTTCCTTAGACATTGTGGAACGGCACATTTACAGTAGCTGCAGGAACAAAAATGGAGGGACTGGGCATTAGCATTATTCAACATACCATTCGCTCCGTGACTACGGTGAAAGAGGAATCACAAAGCAATACACGAGACAATAAATGCAATTTTTATGGCAGAAAATCGTAGGAGGGAGATCGCATTCATATAAATAATGCCATAAAGCAATTAACACTCTGGAATTGTATTCATGATAACTTTATACTTCAACTTTTAGCAAAATAAATCTAGTCAGGAACCCCGAGAGCCAAATTTTCTTGTACAAACACACAACCTAACTTTATTTAAAAATAATAGAGGTTTGTTTCTTAAGAAACAAAATTATAATCAGGCCCGCTAGTTTTCTAGGGAAAAAATAATAGTTTTACTTTCGTGTCATATTTTTGTTATATTAAAATTGTGAATGAATGAATTTTTAATCAGCATTAAGTAACCACACAAACACCTTTAAAATTATTATTTTCATACTATTTATGTAGTCGTCTGGTAAAAATATAACTATTGTATATCAAGCTAGACAAATTAACTTTAAAAAACACATTCGTTTAGTATTTTTAACCCATTTTATAACCTACCATTCCGACCTCTACCAAAACTAGCATTGCTGACGATCGATTTCTTTCTTGGAGAAAGCATTCCTCTGTAATTTTCAAGAAAACCCAGGGTATGTGCTTACGCAGTGAAAATTGACTCTCGGCTCCTGGTCTGATTGTTTAGTTCAAGCAAAAACGTTTTTTTTTTTAATAATCCTTTACAATTAGTTTGATTACTGGTAAAATAAAATTGTTGTTAAAACAGTTGTATCCCTGGACTACGCAGTAATAGTTTTGTGTATACACTAACAAGCTATTTCCTTTTTATAAGGAATACATTTTTTAAATAGTTATGTCAAAAAATTGATGCTGTGAGGAATAGCTGAATTATCTGTTGTCATTTTATATGCCCATACGCCATTGTTACTCAACAAACGTGGAAAATACTACTCAAGTATTGGTACTGGTATTGATAGTACTGGTACGTCCATATTAACTAGGGCTGACATGGAAATTGAATTTAGCTCAATTAATACAGTCCGACAAATTATGTTATGGATTCCTTGTTAACATGGTAATAGGTCTCTTGATTAGTTATTCTAATCATTGTAACTAATTATCTGACGAGTTTCTTCAATAATTCATCTTATTTACATACTATTACGACTATACAAGGCACTCTTCCTTAGTTCAAACATCAGCAATGTTATATTCACTCATTATTTGACGTGTAGCCATCAGTGTGGTAGATAAACAGGAATATTTACCTAGCAGCACATAAGCGCATAAGTTACAAGAGGATAATCCCAAAACAATCGCCTAATATACAATATCAAAATACAATCTCCTAAGATTTGCTAATCGTTATAAGTGTTTGAAAAAAAAAAAAATTATATACCACTCCAACATCAGTTTTTTATGTAACTTTACTACTCTAGTGAACACAAAGCATAACGAATTAAAAATTTTCGCTGTAAACAAAAAATAAAAATTAATACAATTGAAGTGGGTCTATTCGAGAAAGTTTAACTCAACTATGTATGAATCGTAACTATTTTGCCACTGGTTCACTATGGTTGAGTTCAAGGATGTTACATACAAAATGTGTTAAGGTTCAACATGACTAATTTCCTATTGGGTCAGTATGGTGTGATTTAAAACAATTCGGTTACGAAATACAACATTTTTATATGTTTATAAATAATGGCAGTAAATTGAAAATAAGCTGTTTCTAAAGAAGAGAAAAGGCCTGAACGTACATTATTCTTTTTCTCAGTAGACTCTTGTTTTTCAATGAGATTCTAATGTTAATAATAGTTTCAATCAACATTAAAGTAACAATTATCTTTTTTTTTAGTATAAATTCAACCCGTCAGTGTTCTACATCCTAAAATTCCAGTGATCATTATAGAGGCAAATTCTACAAATAAAAAAATGCGTTAACCAAAGGGAATCTCTTTACGTATGTATAAAATTGGGACAGTCTTGTGGTCAACAAGGTCATCATACTCAATTCTTGATTGAACAGTAAGATATCCACACTTTTAAAGTAATTTATTATATTTGAGAATAGCTACATATCTCGCCACTTTGATACAAGCCTCGAAATTTGAGGCATTGATGTGCTGCTCTAAGTTTATAGGTAGCGTATTTTTGGCAAAACCACTGGCATAATAAATCAAAAATTTGTAAGATTCAAAATAATCTGAATTCACATTGTTAAAGAATACACCTAAAATGAAATAGCCTATCCTCACAGTTTACAATCGACGTGCTTCTTAATGTTCGTTGGATGCATGAGTTTTAAGTTTGTTGGATGCTAATGATGTATTTACTGACAGGCATTTACTTAAGATTCCTTAAAGGATTCCTACTGGAATACGAATTATTTCATAAATGATACATTTGAGTTACATTTAAATAGAAGCGGTCATATAGCTCCGATTTTATGTGACCTCAGTAGATGTTTTTATAGTATGAACCATGTGGTTTACTCCATAAGCTCGATTTCTATGACTTCACAGGGATATTAGTAATTGGTTTGGATCCTCTCTAAGGAACAAGAAGCAATACGTCGATCAAATAAACAGAAAATTAGAACATTATCGATCCATTAGTATAGAACAATATTATAGCGTATGCTGTTTCTGTTCTACAAGACTGAACTTTCGAGTAATATGACAGTGCTTAAATGATTTTTGTGTGTGGATGACTCGACTTTATATAAACACAGCGTGTTAGTTTAGGTATATCTGCAAATTAGGTTTCTAAAAACAAATCCTTAGATTTTTTCAATAACGGGTTAATATTTAAAAAATAAATATCACTACTGCTTCATTTGCTGTAAGTTAAAGTTGTTGGCGTCATCTTTACGACTAATATTATGAAGGTAACCACAGACGGGTAAAGCCTAGGGGAACCGATTATTTATCAAATCGCATACAATACTTTAAAACCATGTAAATTGATTTATAACTTTCATTAAGAAAGTATTAAAGAATTATTATTATTATTATTACCAAAAATGTACCAAAACATAACTAAGAATCTGTGATGTAGACGAAAATATAAGCAGGAAAATAGAAGGATTTCTGGGAATAATGCCTGTATATGGAAGGGGTAAATTAAAATTATTAAATACAAATTAATTTGACAGTTAGGGCTTTCTCGTTATTTTGTAAATGCTTTCACATTTAATGTAGAGCTATCTCGCATGGATTATACCACTTTTACCTCAAAAATAATTGAAAAGACAAAATACTTGCTTTATAATCATTTGTTGATTGCTTCATTCTTATTCTTATGTAAAGTAGTTTTAGTCATCTGGAAAACTTTCGCTCCCAAGTTTTCACCAAGCATTAATCTTTTCATCTACATGTCTCACGGTATTGCAGATAAACTAGATTATGAAAATACTTATAAAATTACACATAGTAGATAAAGTAGTCTAACCTAAAATACATATCCCACACCTTATTTTTTTTGTACCAGAAATAATATTACAGAGTTACTTGTAATGTAAAGAAAGCATGTCTTAAATTGGAACTTGATTTGAGTTACCTGTTGTGTATCGTGTGATACAGAAATAATTTTTTAAACATAGCTGTATAGATACGTATCATGTACATCTTAAATTAAACGTGCTCTTTGAGACTATACCGCTATTGTATACCTCACGAAGAAACTCGTTATATAACATCTTATTTTGCTTCATTTAATATACGACTGGTTTATAATAGAATCACATTAACGGTTATCTATGATAATTCTTCCGTAAACTTTAAAAAGCGATTAAAGCCAATGAATAATAATAAAACGTGTCAATTATATTTGAAATAAGTTTTATACTGCGAGGTATGCTGTTTTAAATTTACGTAATACTTAAATTGACACAATTATTTCATTTTACAATAATTATTTAAGAAAAGATAATAACTATGGTATAATAAAATGTAATCTTTGTAATAAGCAGCGTTTGTTTAGTTTAGTAGCTGAATAGTACACAGGCGGCGGAACCTATACAATATTTATAAATAGAAAAATCTGAAATTATTCAAGAATAGCTAAGACATCCTCAGCTAAAGAATGCTTCATTATTCATGGAAAACCCCGCAGGGAACATTGAGACAAAAGGGTTTCTGACCTGTAAATAAAATATACTTTTTAGAATAAATTCTTAACATTCCATTCAAAAACTTGTTATGGAGCTAATATTAAATTGGAACATATTTATGCTTGCACCGATACAAGTATTAAATACCTAATTTAATTATTGAATCTATGAACTTTTCATATGTTTACTCATTTCTATATACATTACGAGTAATAAAACAAGTACATTTTGTCAAATTGTAAAAATAAGCTATTTCACTACATTTTCTAAATTCGATATAGTATTTATTCTATTATGTAAATTAAAATCAATATGAATTGACTAGTGTTGAGAGTATGGGAAGAATATAATATTATAATAAGATGTAAATAGGTAATTACTCAGATATAACTATATATTATCTAAAAGGTGAACAATTTGTAATACTAAAAGTAAAAGCCTTGAATAAAAGTGATATTAAATAAATACAAAAATCATTTTTAATTATGTATCTGTTTTACATCCAGACTTGAAAAAAGGTACATAGATTTTACCATTCTTCTTGTTTTGAATATAACAACGTGTATTTGTGAATGTAATCATTGTATTGTGTATATTCCATCTGTATTTACGATATAATCATTCCTTCTTATAATGTTGACACCAGTATTAAAGGAAACAGTAAAACTTGCTGCGTGAAACATAGTACGAAAGCAGCATGCGTATTCCCTTATTGGCTAAGCGTTAGCGAAGTGACAGGAAAATATTTCCGTCTGTCTCGAGAACGAACATATTGACTTGTAATGTTGCGTGAAGTTTCATTTCTATTTAGGGAACATCGAGTTCAGTGATTGATTAGTACTCCATGTGTTTTGGCTGAGCTTTAGCGAACATTTTCACGTTGTGTTTTTTACGAGTAACCACGATGGTAAAGAGAGAATCGCAATGTAAACTAATGTTTAAGCATACTGAGTATAAACATATAAAATTTAATATAGTCAAACAAGCAGCCTAGGTGTCATAATGAAATGAGCTATAAACTTGAATGTTTGATGCAAGCTCAGCGAAGCCAGTTACACAAAAAGTGGCATTCCTACCCATACAGGGTGTTCAGTAAAAGTTCAACACTTTGGAATTTTGTTCTACACATAAAAACGAGCAAACAAGTTCATAAGTAGCTATGTCTTAAAACCTTTAGTTTTTCGTCTATCTGTCTGGATGTGTTTTTTTATAAAATATAAATTACATATTTTGAACCAGTTAAGATAAAGTTGTGAAACTCAAGAATTGTTGTATTAAAATTTGGTAGACCTTTTAGAAATAAAATATAAACAAAATCTTTTTACCCGTTTTCAAATGGTGTCTGTTTAAAATGTTTAAAGTCAAATAACAAATTAAGCGGTATAGTTATAAAAAAATGCTAAGATACCATTTATTTAGTCACTTTTACATAAATTCCAACGGTACTTTTTCCAACGAAATCCGTCAATGCATAAGCGAGCACGGCCATTTTAAAGGTACGCTTCCACAAGCCAGGAGCAACAAACAACTAATACTCTCAACTGGGACATAAAGGTTCCCTGCACAACCAGGCAGCTGTGTTAGTAATTACATCGGCTTGCTTGTGAGGGTGTGTCGCGGCCGTGGAGTGGTCTGGCTTCTTCAGGTAACTAAGTTACTTGTTTGGGCTACTACACGTCCTTTTATGTATACTCCAGGTTGCGTTCTGTGTTCTCTTCCAACACACGTCAATATAATTGATAGAGTTTTTGCCTTGCCAATGTTAGGCACAGAACAAATGTGACTTTTATTTATATTGATAGTTATCTTTATTATCAAGGACACGACACGATCTTCTTAAAATCGTGCCGTTGTCTGATTGTCTGTGCCGTAACTCTACATAGAAAGTTAATAGAGCCTTGAAACTTGATAGATTCGTTTTGGTCCCAGGAAGAACTCTATTGACTTTGGGGTCAAATAGTAAAAGAACAGTTAAGTTGCAAGTAAACTTCGGGAAAATTTGAAATTTTGTATATGGTCACGAAAATACGATATGCTCAAATTGACCTAAGGGTTAGAAATTTAGAACAATATCACTTCGATGTCGTCCTTCTGACATGTTTGTTCAGTCGGGTCCCCCTATACTCAGTTATATTGACATGTTTTATTTTAGAACATATTTTTTTGTTCTCTATTAAAATTCTTTTAAATCAAACTCCAAATGTCTTATAAACACTTTGTACCTGTAGAGTAGTGACAAAATAAACAGGTTAACAAATTATTACTAGCTTTTGACTTTCGCTTTATTATACTCTGCATTTCTAACCATCCCTTAGGAATCCGAGACACTCCAGAGCATCCTCCCTTACACTTTGTGTTCAATGAAAATTCCGTTTGGTTCGTTCTAGACCCTTAGCTTATCTCCGATACTAAAACTTGCGTAAACATATTCCGATTTTTATACCCAATATCTTGAGATCACTATCTTATAAATTATAATTTGTGTTTTCCTGTGAGTGTCTTTAGGTAAATTTACATTTTATTTGGGCCCGAGTTGCAAATTATAACAGTACACTAAATAAAGTTACAAAGAGAAAGTGTTTAACTGTCGGCTGGAAATACAAAGGTCTAATTTTACTAATTTCCTGTTGCTCAGCGAAGCGATTGTATGGGTAACAATGAAGTGCATAAAGGCGTACAATTTAATTATCAACCTTTAGAACAAGAAGAGTCTGGAGAATAATAGCGTAACACTGGAAATTCACTATGAATATAAAATGTTACTAACAAACGTTTTGAAACTAAACTATAACATTCCAATCAAGTATAATCATAAGGTCTATTATTGTTTGAATTAAAATGTATAAATTTGGTGCCTTAATTTTCCTTTCCTGTTTCAATATTAAATTTAAAATAAATTTGTTTTTTTAGTTTTTCATTAATATTTGCGTCATGTAAGTAACTGGATGAACAGTCAATTATAGTAATACATAAAAAATTCTTACTATCAAATAGAACATTTTATTACAATTATTTTCATATAGAAAAAGCTAATTTTTTGGCCAAGCGTATTGATTATTTGACATCACCAGAAAATAAATTGGAATACAAATAAATTCAGTGCTATTACTGAATTTTCGTACCAGATTTCTCCATAATGAAAGACCAGTTTTTCGTTAGGTTTACGTGAAAAGAACTCAAAATTCACTGTAATTGGATTTTAAATCTTTATAGCGGAAACATTTAATGAGAGGCTTATCCAATGTTTCCGATGTCGTCGCGAGCCACAACGTGACGAATACTCATATCCGTGGTAATGGCTTTTCACCGAGTTGCTTTTATTCACACATTTTCGGGGAATAAAAATTTCCAGTTTGAAAAAGAATATTCGCATTCATATATTTCTTTAAATGGCTAAGTTTTAGTGATGCCCATCACTCGAGAGGCAGTAAAATGTCATTCATGAAATTTTATATGAAGCTTCATACTAATACAAGGAAACACGAATTCAATGATGGTGCTTGTCGCTCCATGGGGTTTGGTTGAGCATTAGCGAACATATTTACATTAGTCTTACGAGTAACCATAATGACGTAGAAAAACAAATTTAGAAACAAATTGAAATCGTTCAATTATGGCACTTTAACGTGTGATATATGGTGCATTGCTTGGTAAAACTATTACCTTCTTTAATACACCACTGTATCAATTTATTTATATATAGACAAGATTTCGCTGAGTCATAGCAAACGATAAAAATCTGATATGCCCCTGCAACTCTGAAACTAATCCTTGATCTACTTCTGTTTTAGCCTAAACACAGTAAAACGACGTTTTTTCAGGAATCTGAGTTTGACCTCTAGAATTGTTACGTAACAGTACAAAATACGCAGTACCTAGCTTAAGGGATGTTTTTCGCTCGCTATCAGTGCTGCCGCAGCCCGCATTGATGTCCGGAGACATTTTTGTCAGACCGTTCGAAACTGAAAATACCTCCTCATCCTGTTTAAACAGAATCATACAGACTTTGGGTTTTTTACTGTTTCAGATGGGACACTAATGACTCCAGCCACAGGTGCTACCCTACACCGATGGTGACAAACGAAAAACATCCCTCGAGATAGTACCTATAACGCAACAGAATATAATTCTAGTGGGTCTGATTAGAAATATCTGATAGCGCTATTAAATATTATAATTTCATTTGCAAAATATAGTTCGAAGCCTGGATGACCAGGTTTAAAGTTCATTTTATTATTTTGTAGCATTTTAATATAACTAAATTATATAAAACTTCACGTAAAAGTGAAAACTAATAGGAAATCACGTTGAATTTAGCTTGCTTTCACCTTTTCGTTTCCTGAAATCTATGTCTGTCTGAAGAAAACATTTGTCCAAAAGATCGGCGTGGAAGACGTTCAAAACGAACTCTGAATCAGAGATACTTAGATTACAAAAGAGCTCTATCTGTTTACTCAGCAGCCACCCAGAGTAGTCTAGGTCTAGGTAGAGGGTTTTATCAGGTGCTTAATTGTCTTTGTAGTATTTTATATTTGTATATCTGAAAACGTGCTACAAACACGTGGTTTCTTCTGAGATATAATACAAGAAATGTGTATGTTATCCTTACCATCAGCCATTCATTACCAAATTGGACAACACCTGAAGAAAATGTCTGATGTTCGTAGACCAAGCCTGCGGTATCTAGCTGTCTTAGAAGCAAGATAATCCCCAGCTACACAATTAGACTATGGGCAATTATGTAGTATTTCTCCGTAAACATTTAAGAACCGGCTTTACTGGAGGCTTTATCTTGATCGTATCTCCACGAGATCAATGTTGATCTTAATGCACTTTAAGTTCTTATTTTAAGGCATAAAAGTATAGAAGATGTCTCATTTTAAAGATATATTTGATAAGCATAATCTATGATAATTCTATAGATTATTTAGAAAAATCCTAAACATGTCTGTACTTCATAGTTTAAATACCCAAAACGAATACACCTCAAAAAACTAAAAAGCGTTTGGATGCGTAAGTTATTAATTATAACTTTTAAATATTTTAAAAATTTTAATCTTCCATAACGCAACCATCAAAAATTACACTTTGAAAAGGTACTTAGTAACATTTTAATAAATATTAAATACACATGTTACCTTCATACGAAAGGATTACAAATGCGCAGATGACACTTTTGTATACTTACACCACCTCGGAAAAACACTTCATATACTGTAATACATTTTGCAGTGCATCACATTTTGTGCGGCACATTCACTTGAGTAAGCATTTAATTGGTTTTTTTTTCAATAGTTTTATTTATAGTATTTGGTAAATATTGTGGAGGTTACCGGAAAATTACTTTTTTTGACGTTAAACGTTTTGATTAAACAGTTGTATTAACTGTATTACTATTACTATTATACATTAAACAAATATGTGTGGATGAACCTACAAGAAATTTGGAGCACTAATCATCAGTCATTTAAACGTACCTACAGCAGTTTGTACAACCACAGTTTCAGTACATTTGTAATGGTTTAATTGTTTAAATAAGAAATTTCAAAAATTTATATTTTATGAGCTATTAGTTATTACTGTATATCAATGTTTTCGTTTTTTATACAATAACATATATTATAATAGTTGTAAAAAGCAACAAAATTCATTTTAAAATTTACGATTGTTCCAATAATAGTGCCGTTTACTATATTTATCATATATTGTTCCAATTTTAATCTATATTTTACATATAAGGAACAATTAATTATTAAATTAAAATGTTGCTTCTATGTTGCTCCTAACCTATTAACCTATAAATCCAGCAAATATGTTGGACATACACTTGTATAAACACGATGGTACCGACATGTAACTCACCGTGAACATAATACAAGTACACAAAAATTTAATTATTTAATGAAATAACAGATATCGAACAAAATTATTGTTACCTTTTGTGTCGAATCCGACTATAGAGAATGTCGGGACGCCATGTGTTTCCCGCCCTTTCCCAGAGAGTACTGAGCTGTATCCCCTCCTCAGCTTCTCGCACCCCCCCCAATCCACCCCATTGGTGAGGGTGGAAGCATTAAAAACACCCGACCTCCCAGCATCATACAAAAACCACTTATATTGTTTACACCTCTCAGTGCAGTGATATACGCTACGGTATATCTGCACGTGCAGTTATATCGGGAGTAAGCGATGACGTTGATAGTCTCATCCGTAACAGTTGCTTTCCACGAAAGTCCCTCAGACCTTTTTTTAAAAGAACATTTAACGCACATGAACATTTAACAATACAAATATCGGAGGAAAATATTTATATATTGCAATAATTTTAAGACGAAAGTTCTGAAGGTAAGAACACTAAAGCCTTTCTTTATTTTAAGTAGTTTCTTTATCTATTTACGTTCTTTGTATATTAGATCTTTATGTTTGTTGCATAACATAAATTTAAATAAAATTAAATTTACGATCTGATTTTTGAATTGGTAATTAATAATTGTAACTGGTGTACTGTTACAATAGATTACTCCAAAGTTAGAATACTTGTGGTTGCTTCAGATTTAGAATGGACTAACTAGGAATGTTGGAATGGAATCTAGTAATGTTATTGTTGCTCATAATTAATGCGATGTGGTATGGAGAAGTAGGTTTCTATTCCCTTAACAGGTAATGTTTTACCAAATATAATTATAGTTCAATTATGGGAATAGAATAGCATATTTTTATACATTTGGAGAATCATAAACAAATCGCTGTTTATTTTTATGTTGCTAAAATGAAATATGGACTTTATTTGAAATAGATATGGACTAAATGAAATACAGTAAAAGGTGTACAATCCATGTAGAGTCACACTATCAGTATATATGCCAGGTATTAAGGAAATTCCTGTTTTTAGCTCGAACACTGAGTTCTGATCTAAATGTTCGGATCCTGAACCCTCGTCAAAAAGTGGTTATTCGGACTGACCGCCCATTGGGTTCCTGGTTAGACATTTAACCTAATTTTATTCACGTAATTCTCAGACAAAGCACCCAAATGTTTGGCTTTAGAGCAATACGCAATAATTAACTTTCTTAATCTGTTTTTCTTACGTAAATGAAAGTGACTTTAGAATACCAACTAAGTGTAATATATTCTAAATTAACAATTTTATATTTTAAGTTTTAACATAATTATAACATATATATATATATATATATATATATACCATATATATATATATATATACCATATATATATATATATATATATATATATATATATATATATATATATATATAAAATAGCCTAAAATAGAATGAAATGAACATTGGTTGTAAAAGTAGTATTTAAATTAAAAGATAATTGGAATTAACTGACCATAATTGTCGTAGGTGTTAGAGATTATTGATTGATATTCGAATACGTCTCCTTTTATTACCATTCATCTATTAAATGTAATTGTACCATGTTATTGGTAAAGACTGGTCAAATTTATTATATGTTAAATGGAATTAAGATTATTATCATCAATCCAATTAAGATTGCGTCTCACCTTCCTAGCAGTTACCCACACTTTTGCCAGCAATTCCATAATGAAAAATGAAAATATATCGTGGTAATATTTCTTTTGAATGACATTTTTAACTCTTCTTAGATAAGTAATAGTCAATAAACATTATTGTACCATCCTGATCCGTTTAAGAGTCAAATTTAAATTTGGGACTCTTAAGTTGGAAAGCGAAACAAGTTTTGATAAGCATCTCTTAAATGACTAGAATTCTACTCAATATTCTATGATTTTTTATTGAATACATCCAACAATGTCAGTAACAATTAAACTATTTTAGCCGAATTTGGAAGAATCCTAGAGTCCTTTGATTTTCAGTAACGCACTTATAATGTAATACATAGTGGGGCTTTGTGTAGTTTTGTAATGGAATAAAGCATATTTTAGTACATATTTTTACAATATTCCTGGTTCAAAGTTTCAGATGTTAAGCGAAATTTTGTATGATTTTTATTAAACGCTATGTGCGTGTATGAACATTTCTGGCTCGACGTCAACGTTAACGCCAATTACTTTCCCGATCAGGAATATGGGTTATATAATATATAATACTGTAAAAGTAAAAGTAAGATACCGATAATAATTTTGTTTTTTATATCAATATTACACTACTAATCAAGCACTGTATAATTAATGTTTAGTAACATTTACAGTTAAAAGGGGATCTCTGTACCCAGCATTGATTACAGAAAAGGATAAAATAAACATTAGTGTTACTTTTTACCTTACACTATGCTTTTAATTTAATAAGTTATGTTAATAAACAATAAACGTAAATTAATTTAAAGTGGTTAATTTAAACACATGATTTTTGTCTCATTATAATGTTCACAAAGAGCAGATGATTGTATATAACAGGCTATTAATAACATAAATATAACATAACAACTTAATAACATATAACATAAATAAATAACATTTGTTGGCTATAATGCATTTGTGAATTTTTGCAACTTTAGGGGCCTGTGGGATGGAACCCCGAGGTCGAAAAGAAAATCTAAACCTAGTGCGCCTCTAAGGCACAGAATAAAGGTATGTACCAAATTTCATGAATCTACATATTTCATCGTATTTTTTGTGTGTTGATAAACAAGTTAGTAGGAACATCTATTTTTATTTATTATTATTATTTCCTCTTGTTTTTTATATAAACGTCAATTTTATTATAACTTCTTATTGCTTATAAGTAAAGTATTGTCATTGATGTCTCCCGAAGACCTTTTTACGTCGAAATATAATAACTAATAGGGGTAGGGTTTATATTTTATTTTTATAGAAATATTTGGACAAATTTCCTATCGAACTTTCCTTTGGTTAATTAAATAATCTGCATTATCACAACTAGAACACGCCATTATCAACTTACTTCATTTGTGTATTTAGTAATTTGTGTAATAATCTTAATATGTTCAAGTCATGTTCACAGCTAGGAATTTACAGATTTATGTGTTGTTGTGTATGTCTAATTTATTTAAAGTACAAACACTTTTTATAAATAGGTATAATTATTTATCTGCTAATTTTGTTTCAATTGATATAGTTAGGGATATCAATAATGGGTGTTCTTTTTGTGTTTAGTTTTTGTTAAAGTTTTGATTTATTTCCAAAGGTACAAAATATATATGTATGTAAATATGTAACTTTTTGTTGTATATAGTATTTATTTCAGCTTTTTCTCAACTTAATAATACATATATTGATACAATGAATTTTGAATTTAAATGTAAGATATTAACATGTTTTCAGCTCCACGTGTATTTGTAAATATTATTGGTAATATATACCTGTATTTATTAGGTTTTTTATTTTATTTTCCTCTCAAGTAGCTTCGGATAGTAAAGATAAACATTAACGAGATACTAAACAAAAGGTTATTTTCGCACAAAGAGATTAAATTGAATTGAATTATCGCAGAATTATACATTAGTTGATAAAGTCGTTAAATGTGTCATACTGGTAATATAACTTTAATGAGCCATGAGTAGATTACTTGATCAAATATCCCCCTAAAGAGAAGAAGTTTCTTTAATAATAAGATCAAAATTATTTTTGAGTGAATGAATATATGATCAAATATAACTAGGGACTTAAAATATGTAATCGAGCTTGTTTAAACGCGAATTAAAGTGTTAATGCTATTCTAAGAAATTGATATGAGTTGAAATAAGGTAACCCAATTTCTCTAGTTTATGACCACAGAATTTAGTATAATATGTTTGAATGCCTTTTTGTAAATATTCATAGATTAATTTAAATATTTAACTAAAGGTAACGTTGTGGCATACCATTCAAATCTCATTTAATTAGCAGATTTTAATTATGTTTAAATTTTTGTAACGATTAGAAAATAAGAAACATTTATTCTGTAAGAAAATTACTTTTATAAACGTTCTGTTCAAGATGTTAATGTCAATTGTACATAAAAATACGTTTACTACGTACCTATTAAATTTAGAATGAAATTCGTTTTCACTAGCTATGTAGTTTTTTTTTTTTTACTTCATGTTTCTTTAAGATCACAGAACTATTCTTGCATTCTTATGAGTTTTTTTTTAATTTGTTAAGTGAGCCCGTAACTTTAAAAATAAATTACGTAAGCAAGCATGCACGCGCGAGAGTAGTAGTGATTTGGCTACTCATTAATACCAATATTTCAGCTGTGTGAGGCATCTGGGTTTGTAATAGTCGTGTTCCTAACAAACTTCAGTGGTAATTACTTGAAATAATCAAGTAACATTTGATGATACAAACTGATTTGACCGGGAATACTAAAATTAGTAAAATATAGTTGCTTCAATAAAATAACATACACAAGAAATAACGAACATTTTTTCAGACACTTGTAATTGTTACTGTCACAAAGCCAGTTTCAAAATCTACAATCTAATCTCTGCCTGATGCGGATAGCTAATGTAACATAGAGACTACAAACTCGTAGTAAATAAGACATAACAGAGCCGTATTCACGTATAACACAGAACAAACGTATTACTCGTATGTTTAAACTCTCAATCATATTTTCTCTCAAATATGCATTTAATAAAAGTACTGCTAATTGTAATTAAATTGAACTAAACACCATAATACGTCTGTTCTCTCACAGTAACCAACAATTGATCATAATCCTCCATCGTCAAATACAAACTGTAATAAAACAGCGGACGGAGAAACACTTTACTCAATAAAATACCGAGAAAGGTTTTGAAACACATTGGTTCAAACAGTACTTGACAATTACATGTGACATTGATAAATAACAATAATATAATTTCAATGTTTTATAATAGTTGTGTCCAAAACTTATTTTAATAGAAGATGTTGACTATCCCTATGCACAGGTCCAATAAACAAACATATCGTGATTATTTCATGTGGGATGTTATGTCGAGAAATATTTCATTTGAAAACTTTGCATTTTGCATGAAGTTTTTTTACAAAAGTTTTTATATAAGAAGGAGAGTGCACATGATTGTGCATGTCTAACCATAAAACTTGGCTGACCGACAATTTTGAATTTGTGTATAATATATTTAATATAGTCCTATTGTAACTATAGTGGTATCTTCAATTTATGAATTCGTAGTAATGTTAGTGTATTGTATTATTGACAATATTCGCCATTTTCTTGTTTATAGTATATATGAGTCCCATCAAATTTTGTACAAAATCTAAATTTATAATTTTGATTTTAGAATATTAAAAAGAAATTAGTCACATTAGCAATGCGAATGGAATGCAATAAACATGATATGATAATATGTCATACTTTATATTTCAAAAATAAGGATAATAATTGTGTGGATATATTTGTTAAGTCTTAAATTTTGAAAGTTAGAAGTATACAAAATGTATTCGTTATTACGAGGTTTAAATTTGTATTCATTTCATAGAAAATACTTAAAGTTTTACAGTTTATACGACTATGAAAACAATTCACTTTATATTGCACTAAGGTTTTGAAGATGCAACAAAATATCCACTTTATGGTGTACATAGTATACGATTGTATGTATAACAGTAATGTAACTCTGCACCTTTTGATCAAGAAGTGAAGTGCTTGAAAGCATTTTGCTGAGTAGCTCTTTCTCTGGACTATAAATCAAAGGTATCTTAAAAGGAATTGGTTGTATGCTACTCAAGCAGTATTATATCTATTCCAGATTATCTAGACAAAATTATCTGCAACACTGATCTACAAATAACTGAAACGTGGTAAAGAAAAGTGTCTGTTTGTCTGATTGTCTGTCCGTAAACACTCTTAGTGGCCGTATCTCAAGTTCGATTTTCTCAAAATTTGTCACAGCGTTTTCTCTTATAAATAAAAAACTTAAGTTCGGTATGTAACTCAATTTGAAGAAGGAGTAACCCTACGTTAAAGCAATAATATTCAGCAACCATTATATGATTTTTATTTTTTGGCTATCCTAACGAAATTTATCATAGGTTTAGGATCCTACTGTTTTATAGGTTGTTTCAAAGGTCAGATCCTGATTTCAATCGTAATGTGACCAAATGGAGCGAGCCTGTCGATAGAAGCATTAAATCAAGTGACTTGTTTAGTACCTCTATTAATGGACGGATATTATCTGAAATTGGCATCAATATTCTAGGACTTATGTGTTGACCAGGATCTGTAGCAAATACTTTTTGAGCCAAGAAAGAATGTATAGAATACATTCTATACATTTGTGATTCGTGAATACGTCAGTAATTTGTGATTTTATTAGTCTGAACGGATGTCATAATGGGACTAAATGGCGTACCAAGCCAATCCAACTACTTGGTCGAGATATTTATTACATACATTTTAGTACCGAATTTGCATTAGTTTCGCCTTTCTAATGGTCAGTTGCAGGTAAGAGAAAAGCATTTTACAGAATTTATATTTAATCGTTATTTTGGAAACCACTAGACAAACAAACAGTTTGTCAATTACAAAATGTTTTTGCAAATAACACAAGCATCCAAAACACTTTTACTTTTTTTCTAGGTTCATAAAAAGCTTATTTGTGTATTTTTGTGATGCCTACCATACTGAAACTAAATTGTTTACCAAGGTAGGCAACGAACTTAGCTTAACATTTTTGTTTAAATTTGAACTTTTTGCGGACAATTACCGTTTCCACAAGCTACGTTATAAAGCATTGTATACCGTGTGTCTAAAAGTCCCCCCTTTCCTTATTAACTTTCTTATGGATAGAGATGAAGTGGTTTACTTTGGGGGATGTTTATATGACTAACTGAGGAGGTTTTTGACATATGAACATTTTTACGGGAGGGTAAGATCCCCAAATAGAATATTTTTTAGGTAAGTCATAATTTTAAGTAGAAACCCCTAGCAAGTGACACTTAATTTTAAAGCTAGCCTAAAAAGAAAAAGAGTACCACAAATTAGAGGTCTCTAATATTATTCTATCAAAGTTGGTGGACAATTAAAGTTTGAACATTTTATAAAACCTGCGCAGTTTAAGTTACATTTAAAGTTATTGTGAGATCAATAAAACATTCACTCACTAGCTATTTTGAGAAAGTAGGACACAAAATCATAAAACAATTACAAGAATCAATAAACATTAACAACCATGATTAACATAGCATTTGGTTTTGTTTTGTCTGCCGAAGCCCATTCGGTTCTGAGAACACCAATAGTTGGTTTTGACATGTCATTTGTTAGTGTTTACCAATTAATATATGAGACACATTCAGACCAATTTGACACAGTAACTGGACTATTCATCAGAAAGTTAATATTTTTATGACACTCGGTACTTGTATACAAAGTGAATAAAACTACTGGGGCTACTGATTGTGGCTGTATAACAAGTGAATATAGAAACTCCGTGTCTTTGTGGCCAGATAATTCGATAAAACTATGTTTTAACTCCAAAAATATGTAAAGGGTATTTTAAGGGTTTGAGGTTGTTTTTGGGACATTTTTAAATGCAAATGAGGGGCATGTGGTACCTTATTAGGTTCTTGAGATATTTAAAAAAAGTGTTTTCAGTTTATCTTGCTGTAAATGTACAAGGTTGTCATATAAAACAGCTTGTTTTCCTTTTATAAAAATATCTGAGTTGATAAGCATACAACAAAATAATGTACTACACATAGTAGGTCAAATAAAAAAGTTATTTTTTTATTTCTTTACTTATGAAACGTAACATTCATGTTTATTCATAATATGTAACTTGTTGTGTGTTTGCGCTACAATTAAATTATACTTTTGCAGCTAAACAGATGTAGACTGCCACAGAATATTCCTAACTGTATGTGACCGTGTAAAACATGTACACTCATTTATTAACGCCTGTGCTAAACGGGTTCTTTGCAGTTCACAGAGCACAGTAATGAACATCCAAAGCAAAGAACAGAGGGAATTGGCACTGCAGTTAAATTACAGCAAGTCTGGTAAATCGATTGGTACTAAATGAATAACATGCTACCATGTCCAGAAATTAAAGAGCTATCGATATGAATTATTTGTGCATATTGTTCTAAAGACATGTTTTGATCAAAACTTACAGCAGAAATGTTTTTTACTCATCATGTTTATATCGAATGAACTCTATAATTAACAACCGAAATGATTACATTTATGCATACGAGGATCTTTTGCTATCATACCGAATTGTCTATTGAGAACTGACATCAATACAAATTTGGGCATCCAATTTTTGGGATGGTTTTTTTACAATATTTCTTACCCTGCAGGCTTTATTAGAATAGTCCATTTAATTAAATATTTTTGGGAGATATTAATAGTTTAAAATACATTTGAATCGAGAATCAAGTTAGATTAAATTGTAGGATAATTTCATAAATGTGAAGATGCGCTTACATCGAGTTTTCGAAAAGTAAGTATTTGATTTAGAAAGTCCCAAAAACACCACCTTATTTAAAGTTGTTTAGAAAAAATTACATTTTTCATTACAACATACTCTACCATACTATCAAATTTAAGTTATTGAATTTTCTCTTAGGTCTGTCTCTACGGTTAGAATTTGCAACAATCAAATGTTTTAATTAATTGCAGCAAGTATATCGAAATAAGGCAAACGTTTTAATTTCAATAGTTAAAAATATACCATCAAGTACTATATTAAAGGTGTGTAATTCGTGTGAAAAATGTATTAAAACTAAACAAAGCAACAATCGCAGCTACGAAAGTTCTAAATCACATTTTAGCTAATATAAGTACTTAAATGGAATATTTATTATCCTAAAATCGATATTAATATACATGATTCCTTAATGGCTACATCTATGGAGCCTTGCGAGCTACAATGAATTAGTTGACTGAAAATTATGAACAATACCGGAAATATTTCTTCTTTCATCCTTCACATATATAATTATGTAGGATATAAAATACTGAGACGCAATGTGAGAGAAAAGAAGATAAGCATACTCGTATTTGCTCATTTACAAGATCAACTACCAAATACAGATCTTGATAGGAGAAATACTCAGTCTTGGCTGACCAGTGTACAACGCCAGGACAATACACTCCAGAACCTAGTTGATCTAGGATCTAATCTGAAGTCAATGGAGCAGCAACGTTCAATATAGTTCATAAATCACAAAAGAAAATGCCTTCTGACCGTGTATTGCTTAACAAAGTTAAAGAAACATTCATTCTAGGTATACTCAATATGTACTAGGTTGAAGCTGTTGTAACAATCAATAATATGCAACATTTATACGAGTAATTACATCTGAATTTGCGATGTATGAACCAAGTAATTAGATGTTATTTTTCCTTGGATGCCTGAAGCACAATGCCTTATTAAATAGTGCTTGTTTGTGGAAAATACATAGTATGTTTTAAACATGTTGGGCAATCTCAAATCAATAATATCAAATCAAAAAAGTGATTTTACGGATATAAAGTGATTAAAATGTACTACTTAACCATTCAAATCTTTGAAATCCCCTAATTTAGTAGAATTACACTACTTCACAACGAGTTCCACATTGTACACACGTGTTTAAAAATTTCAAGAAAAAATGTATGATTAATACAGCTTATGAAGTGTCTACACACACGCGCGCTCATACGTGCGCGCATGTACGCAAATTTGAAATGTTTTGCATAAAAGAAATAAGTTTTGATTGCTAAAGTTAACTTTCTCATAAGCTCGATGAAGTTTCACTCTTGGAAAGTCGATCCTGTTCATATTAAATTTACTTCAAGAACTTACTCGTACTTCTGTCGTTCATTAACTAAGTAAGTACTTTGTTCCAAACTACTGAGCGTTACAATTTCAATTAAAATAAATTATATGTATTCTGATTATATTTCAATTAAACTAAGGAACACATTTTCAGCAATGTAAATTAGCAGTTTAATTTATTACAATAAGGTATGGAATACAAAATAAAAATGTGTATATAGATTATTAACATTTTGGATTGTTTTAAGAGTTATTAGTAATTATAATTATTGCAGTAATCGTCATAATTTTACTTTTTATTTAAATAAGTTATTTATGTGGGAATATGTTCCAATTCATTGTAGGTATGTATCAGGTTTTAATTGTAAAGTTAAACAATGCCCATTATATTGAGTTTTGAATAAATATTAATTTATGAGGTTAAATGTCTTTATGCTTGTTCGCCAGAGTTTGTGTATTTTAGTGAGAGATTCTGATTGCTTTTTCTGTAACATTTTGAATGTGAGAAGTATTATCTGCATGCAAAGTACGTATCGTAGTTTTTAGTATTATTTTTTATTGATTTTATGAGTAAACATGATCGCAAAGAGAAAATTTCAGAATAAATACATTTATAAATAAACTAATACGCTCATAAGAGATTAAAACATGTGACAACTATCTGAACACACACATAATTTTATAGTGAATTGGTGTGTAGGGTTTCATCATTTAAACACTGATATGAAATCCAGTTATTGAAGTAAAATGTGAATTTATTATCTGGTAAGATATGTCGAAAAAGGTTTCTTATGTAGACTTTACATTTTACATAAAGCTTCATGTTTAGATGAATGAGTTCCATGATAACTAACTTTAGTGTCAACCTCTTTTTACTGCTGTCTGTCTGTCTATCTGTCCGCAAGAGATCTCGAGCATGAAATGAGCTTACAGATTTACAATTTTGTATACAACCTCAGTGAAGCCTGTTACGACACGTGGTGTGTTGTATTTATTACCTTTTAATTTAAATATACAATTATTTAAATATACCTCTATAAACCATATTACTAGTTGTTTAAATAAAGTTTAAGAAGAGTCCATAAGGAATAGTCCAAAGTGTGATTTAATCTCTACGAGAATCGAACCCGCAATCTCTCGGTTAGAGAACCGCAGTCTTACCTTATGCTACGGTGAAGGTCAAAATAAATTTCCTTAATACTTCATGTTATCCAATATTAATCTCGGTTGAACATTAATCACTTAAACATTTATTATACTGTTGTATAATTGACGTAAAAAGAGACAAGAAAGGAACAATTATATAAATCAAGATTAGTTCTTCCTTGTTTACATACTAGTCACTGCAGAAGGGTATTAGAATCCATGTAATTCGCTAATGCCATTCTGCTTTATAATATTAAATTCGATAATCCCGTTGACGGGTCATTACACAAAAATAAAATGTCTGGTTTAGAACTACATTTCTAAATTGTAGAAAGTCATAATTTATATTATATTTTTTTAATAATATAGTTGAACTGAGAGGATTTATTGTAGACTGGTAAAATAGAACAGGAGCTGAATACTTCAGCGGTAGAATTCACTGTACTATAAATCACACATACAGTAGTAGCGGTGGCGGATGCAGAGTTGCCAACGTAACATGAAGAGCTGTACACTCTGCAACTGTCCGTGCTCGTCGCGTGTTTGTGATTTCTGTTTACAGCACTGTCACTAGTGTGTCTATAGAGTATTTTCAAGCACAAATAGCACGTATAGTGCTGTTGCGATCGGTGACTTTGATGAAGACACAATATTTCACAGAACCTGTTTTGTGTATGCTCTCCGAATAATGCTATCAAAACAAACAGAACTTGGAGTTTAAAGTAGTGTCTAGAGGGGGGAGCTAAATAAGTATTTAACCATTAGAGAGAGAGGTGCAATTATTTTACGAGATGTTAGATTGCCAAGTAAGTAGTGGTAATCCATCAGCCGTGATCCAGATCTCAGGAGCAATTTGTTGTGGCATTGTTTTTGCGCAACAGAATAAACGAAAGAGAACGATCATAGATAACATCATATTCTACTGTAATACATTATTGCGTGTAATTAAAAATACCCGTAAATACTTAGTTAATGTATTGTGAAATGCAGATTTCCAATTTTGAGTAACAGTATTTTTAGAAGATTGATTATTAATATACAAATTTCAAATAAATTGGTGCACGAAGTCAGTTTGTTTTAAGAAAATTACAGAAAGACAATAAATCATAAATCTAAAATAAAATTACAGAGTACACCTTTAGGCAACTACATTATATCGTTACCAATCGATTCATACGTATAATGATGCAGGTGAAATTATCTAGTTACATTATGAAGTTGTAAAATGGAATTGTGGAACTAATTGAGAAACATACATGCATACATTAAAAAAACTGAATATTAAGTTATCTGAAATGGAGATACACTAAAAGTGTGATTACACGTGTATAGTGTAACAGACTGCAAGTAATTGAAGGTGTCGGTAGAATGGCGCGTGGTAGCAGCTACTAGTAAATTAGCTGAAGTAAGCAGTAAACAGCACAAAATTCTACATTTGTATTGTGAAGGAAATTGTGAAGAACAATCACAATTAGTTACAGTGTGATTCAGTGTAGTAATTTAACAACAATTTCTCAACTCACTGATTTAGTATTGTTCTAAAGTATACTAACAGATGCAACAAGAGAAAAAATTAAAAAATACGAGAAAAATTAAACAGCTCATACCAAATTTTGCCTATTATTAAAAATATTGATAGCTTACTCGGGTTTGATTATCATCAAAAATAAAAGTATTCAAGAGTTCTCTAAATTATTATTTTTGGTGTTACCGTTGCAATGGCTTTTTGAACATTCAAGCAGTAAACATACTAAAATCAAATTCAACATTTAAACTTCACAGATCTAAGAAGATTCCAAGGTTCCAAGTAAAAATGATGTTTTACCTAAACTCGTTAGTGCTCTTGTAATATGCCGTACAGAATTAAATAATATACCACAATATTTCTGAAATGCAATCCTCTTAGGGATACGAAAGTCTGTAAACAAGACCTAACCAATCCATTGTGTTATTGGGTATTTTTATGTTATGTAATGTTTCTTGTTTAAATAGATATCGTTATGAAATCTTGCAACAGTTCAGATAATTTTTAACATCCGTTGAAATATCGAATAGATCTATTATATTTTTAAATCTAACACATAATTTTGAAATACTTGTACACAAGATATCTTACATGGCATAATAATAATAATAATAATAAGTAAAAACCTAGAAGGTAAAATATTTGGATTTTTAGAGATTTATAGTATAATATTTATAAACTTTGTCGTCTTTAAAGCCATTTAAACACGCCATAACCATTGAGGAGTAAGAGTATTAAGATGTGCTTAATTGAATAGACTTCGTTAACTTCCATTCCTGAATAATTAACTTAATTGAATTTCAGATTCAAGACTTCAGTTTCTTCTCTATTCTAAGAACTCCACTATTAGAAACTTTATATAGCAGTGCCAGCAAGTTTAATGTTTTACAAATATTTTCAAAATTAAAATAAATCCCACTTGAAGATGAATTAAATGTACCAGTACACGTAGACTAAATATAAGTATTTCTACATAGTTTCTTTGCAAAATGTTTTCAAATACTGAAACGGTTAAGACTTACGTTGAAATGTGCCCTGGTATTGGAATGCAAATCTGTTGAAGGTGCAATGAAGTTTCCAAGAATATATAGATTACAGGGTAATCTATATATTCTTGGACTTATAAGTATTTATAAGTATTTTGGACTTTTGTCATCGTTTTGTCTTACAAATATAAAACAAAACGTTTCAAGGTTGAAATTCGTGCTCTTCATCGGGTATCGAAAAAACCTTGTCACAAACTTAAGTATACAAACAAATTAAAATATCTAGTAAATACGTAGTGATTAACTCACCTAAGTTATACATAACAACCGAAAATTTTTGTAATGTCAAAAAAGTGGCAAAGTTGGTGCTTATTCCAATCACCTTAGATTATCACGTGTATTACAGTTTTGGTATGTACTGTACAACATCTTCTGTTGTTATCCTTAACATTGCCGAGTTAATTGCCACATATTTGCCAAATATTTTAATTTTATGCATATTAACAGTATGAAATTAGGTGTTTTGACACCTGACCAACACAAAGCGATGGCAATAGTAAATCTTATTATCCTTTCAAATTATCCATCGTTAATATCAAACATATAAATAGATACAATTCTACAACTAAATAAAGTACATATTTGTATTTAAAACACACATTTTGTAAATTAAATTTGGATCTCTGTAAGTTTACTGGATATTAATATAATGACAATTCTTCCATTTTATCTATAATTTCACATATTACTAAATATGTGCCAAACTAAAGTTTTTTGTTGCTCGCTTAGGGTAAGGAGCAGTGAAAGATATGAAAAAAACCTTTGCGCTTTCTTACTGACACCTGTCAAGGTCTCTTGAGGGAAGATAGCAGACTATATCAGTTATGTTAACTTGGAGAAGGGAAGGTCAGCTTTGTTCCAGTCTCTCCAGCCAAAATGGGAAGGCGACAGCACTCCTCGTGTACAGACATAGCAACAGACTTTAACACTAAGGGAGTTCCACCCACACCAACAATCATCCCCTTAATATCATCCCCTCATGATCCTTTCAAATTATCCATCGTTAATATCAAACATATAAATAGATACAATTCTAAACAAAGTACATATTTGTACTCAAAACCTAACTAAATTTAATTCTCTGTAAGTTTACTGGATATTAATATAATGAAAATTCTTCCATTTTATCTATAATGTCACATATTACTAAATATGTGCCGAACTAAAGTTTTTTGTTGCTCGCTTAGGGTAAGGAGCAGTGAAAGATATGAAAAAAAACCTTTGCGCTTTCTTACTGACACCTGTCAAGGTCTCTTGAGGGAAGATAGCAGACTATATCAGTTATGTCAACTTGGAGAAGGGAAGGTCAGCTTTGTTCCAGTCTCTCCAGCCAAAATGGGAAGGCGACAGCACTCCTCGTGTACAGACATAGCAACAGACTTTAACACTAAGGGAGTTCCACCCACACCAACAATCATCCCCTTAATATCATCCCCTCATGATCCTTTCAAATTATCCATCGTTAATATCAAACATATAAATAGATACAATTCTAAACAAAGTACATATTTGTACTCAAAACCTAACTAAATTTAATTCTCTGTAAGTTTACTGGATATTAATATAATGAAAATTCTTCCATTTTATCTATAATGTCACATATTACTAAATATGTGCGAAACTAAAGTTTTTTGTTGCTCGCTTAGGGTAAGGAGCAGTGAAAGATATGAAAAAAACCTTTGCGCTTTCTTACTGACACCTGTCAAGGTCTCTTGAGGGAAGATAGCAGACTATATCAGTTATGTCAACTTGGAGAAGGGAAGGTCAGCTTTGTTCCAGTCTCTCCAGCCAAAATGGGAAGGCGACAGCACTCCTCGTGTACAGACATAGCAACAGACTTTAACACTAAGGGAGTTCCACCCACACCAACAATCATCCCCTTAATATCATCCCCTCATGATCCTTTCAAATTATCCATCGTTAATATCAAACATATAAATAGATACAATTCTAAACAAAATACATATTTGTACTCAAAACCTAACTAAATTTAATTCTCTGTAAGTTTACTGGATATTAATATAATGAAAATTCTTCCATTTTATCTATAATTTCACATATTACTAAATATGTGCCAAACTAAAGTTTTTTGTTGCTCGCTTAGGGTAAGGAGCAGTGAAAGATCTGAAAAAAACCTTTGCGCTTTCTTACTGACACCTGTCAAGGTCTCTTGAGGGAAGATAGCAGACTATATCAGTTATGTCAACTTGGAGAAGGGAAGGTCAGCTTTGTTCCAGTCTCTCCAGCCAAAATGGGAAGGAGACAGCACTCCTCGTGTCCAGACATAGCAACAGACTTTAACGCTAAGGGAGTTCCACCCACACCAACAATCATCCCCTTAATATCATCCCCTCATGATCCTTTCAAATTATCCATCGTTAATATCAAACATATAAATAGATACAATTCTAAACAAAGTACATATTTGTACTCAAAACCTAACTAAATTTAATTCTCTGTAAGTTTACTGGATATTAATATAATGAAAATTCTTCCATTTTATCTATAATTTCACATATTACTAAATATGTGCCAAACTAAAGTTTTTTGTTGCTCGCTTAGGGTAAGGAGCAGTGAAAGATCTGAAAAAAACCTTTGCGCTTTCTTACTGACACCTGTCAAGGTCTCTTGAGGGAAGATAGCAGACTATATCAGTTATGTCAACTTGGAGAAGGGAAGGTCAGCTTTGTTCCAGTCTCTCCAGCCAAAATGGGAAGGAGACAGCACTCCTCGTGTCCAGACATAGCGACAGACTTTAACACTAAGGGAGTTCCACCCACACCAACAATCATCCCCCGCAGTAGTTTGGACCTATCGATCTACTCTTGTACAACCGCTCCTGGACATCCTGAGGGTTTCCCATATATAAGTGACACATTTGTTTTTGCTGTACCCAGTATAAAATGAACTGGAATGTATAAAACATCCAGAATGAACCCTATTGGGAATATAATTAGGGTTCACTCAGCTCATGTTGCAGGTCTACTCTGGTAGGGTCCTTCATTTGCTCTTTCTCTCTCTTTTTTAGAATTAGAATGTTCAATAAAATAGTGGAAGACCGGTAGACAATATTTATTTTTTATATTATAAACATCTTAATCGAGGAAATAAAGCATAAATTAAACTTAATTACTGCACTGGGAGTTATCTTAGAACGAAATGAAATTGCAAGAGACGTAAGTAGACTTTTTTGATAGATATAGATTTCCGAGTATTATATAAAACAAATTCAAATTTGACACTGTAAATATATTAGACCGGAAGTTAATTTAAAAGGCCTGAAGTAGCCGCTTTTTGCCTGAAGTAGGCTTTTTAGTCCTAAGTAGGTTAATATATTTCCTTCGCCGAGAAAACAATGGCATACTCAACTATGCCACTGGTAATAATCAGACCACAAGAGCTGGATAATAACGGTTATGCTAAGGAAAGTATGTTTTTGAGACCCATGTATATATTTTATTTGTTGGGGCAACAAGGCAAACTCAACTGTGATATCGGGATTATAATTAATTTGAAGCAGAAATGCTTCTATACGTGCAGAATTTATGTAGGTCCTCATCTCTGATTGTCTAACCATAAACACTGAACTAATATGCACCTAATCGTATGCCAACTTACACTTCTAAAACATCATAGGGGACCATCTTATTATATCATAAGTATTTTGATTTGCTAACCTGCGGAGTTGTACCTCAAATATTGCGTCCAATGCCGCGGGTAACACTAAACACAAGTTAAATCAACTTTATTAACGTTCTTAATGTTGTTCCTATTAATAAAAACTTATAACAGGAATGATGCTGATTAGCCTAATTCAGATTTTTATTATAAAGCCCTACGTTATGAAGTGAGTACTACACTACCGTTTTGCAGTTATTTTTAATGTTTTAAACGTCTTAAATACCGCACTATCAAACTCTGAAGAGAAGGCTTAAAATTAAATCATCGTCAGGTATAAGTAATAGCGCAATCAGTAGTGACAGAGAGTCAGTTAAAGGAATGAAGGTGGCACTCCGCCCCTTCAATTTGTCTTTGGTTCCTGGCTTTATTAGGAGGACCATAAAACATTGTTTTTTAACTACTTCACTCATGAACTAAGGTGAAAATATGAACATATATATTATGAATAAATATTTTTAGAGTATTTGAAATGACATTTTAAAATGATCCTTTGAATCAAGTATGAGTAAAGTCATAAAATATGATAACAGAGTATAATGAGATAAAATGTACTTAAAAATTTGATTTGAACAGTAAAAAGTCCTAACAAATAAATTATCATTATAACCAATTTTACAATGACGGTGTTAGTTAAGTTGCAATAAAAAAGGTTATCTTTGTAAGTTTTGTAATAATATTAATCATAAGTTTGTGTAGGAAAGGATAACGATTGCTTGGCTCCTGAACTATGTTTTAATGTAAAATAAACGTAACAAATTCATGAAACCTCCATTGGATAAAATGAAACGTGACAACTATATATATATATATATATATATATATATATATATATATATATATATATATATATGATTAAATATATAAACTAGAGGGAAGAGGTAGAACAAGTGTGATAAAAAAGTTCATGTTTCACGCCAGCATCGTTGGAGTCACGCGGGATAGCCGCCAGGTAACATTGTCTGGCTGAACAGTAAACGATATCATCAGGTTCGCAATTAAACTTTATCTCTATATTGCGATTTTGCAGCGTATATCTATGGTTTACTGACATAGTGGTAAAACCCAATTATTAAACACTGGCCTGACATCAATCATTTAATTACTGAGATAGTGAATGTATAGAGAAATAAAGATACGACAATATGAGAAGGTATCAATTTTTAAATTTTATTACTGCGGTAATCTTTTAAGACTGTGCCTGTATAGCAAGGCACATTTACTTAATTAGGTTTTCCAAATTTGAAAAACACTTAAAATTAACGATTATAAAAATCCGAAGACTAAAAGAATAATGTTTCAAATTTCAATTTTTACTTATAAAGCTGTATTCCAACAATGATCTAAAGCAAACATTTGTACAGTTAAAGTATTTCGTATTCATATACGTTTAAAAAAATAACAAAACTACAAAATGCTATTACTGCAAAAGCGCGTAATAATGCAAAAATATTATTTCACAGGAAGGGGTTTTAAAAATTGTGGGAGATGTTATTATCATTTATAAGTACAGAAAAATGTTGTTACGTAACATCAATTATTTAGTCCAGACATGATATTATTATTAATAGTCCAAAAAGTAATATTTAAAAGATATATGAATCAATCATGTTTATAAAACGTTTTAGTTTCTGATAGTATAGTAATTTTCAATATTAATTATTGTTTAAAATCGCAAGCTTATCTACAACAAAACAAAAAACACTTTATTCATACAAATTACTATACAAGTCACTCAATCCAAATTATTTTGTATGATACGTTTGATAAGTAGTGTTCAAAATAAATTTTTTCTTATATACTTAGGCAGGAATGTTTAAAAGTTGTAATTTCCCGTACAGTTATAAAGAGAAAATGAGCTTTCTATAGCTTTTCAATGTAAAAAGAGGTAAGGAATAAATATCGGAAAGCAAATAACAGCGACGTATCTGGAGTGTTCCAGACGACTTGGCTAACAGCGCACAATAACTGGGGGAACGCGGGGTGTGGTATTGGTGGGGGAAAGAGGGCAATGGGGGACAGTGTCGCTTCTATTGTTTGTGGAAAATTAACGCTTTTCTTCTGTGTGTTATTGAAAATGAATATTAGAAATATAATGTATTTCGAGTACATAGATTTTGAATATGAATAGTTGAAATTATTGTTTACTTATTATATATTATAATATATTTTAGATTTAATTCCTGTTAATTAAGAATTTTAAATTGATTATAAACATTGATATATAAACACAAACAAACACACGAGCGCGCGCGCGCGCACGCGCGCACACACACACACACACACACACACACACACACACACACACTTTATAATTAGACAAAAATTTTAATTTTATAATATTTAGTAAAAGGTTTTGTTAATTTCTTCTTCAAAACTTATATTGAGTTTCTAAAATAACACTGGTTTTCAAATGAATGCCAGAAGATTCATTTTGCTGAAAATTGTTATTAAAATATTAAGCTATAATATGTATTCGTAGCAATTTTTTTCAAGTAACCAAGACTGTGTTTAAAATTTTTTTAAACAGTTATATCAGAATTAGCATTAGAATAAAGTATGTTAAAATAACATGTATCATGTATATCATGTATACATGTATAATATGTGTATCAAACACAATAATAAATTACAGTATTGCATTATGATTTGAACACGTAAACATCGTACGGTGCAAGCGGTGCGGTTTAGAGTACATGCACTATAGAAGCGCACTACCTGGGTTTACTATAGAGATATCGTGCACTACCTGGGATATCGTTAGAGAAATTTCCTTCAAGAGATAAATCGATCGTCAGCGGCGCTAGCTTGGGTGCAGGTCGAAATGAGAGGGTATCAAAAGAGTTACAATATGAAATGATTTTTTTATCGTATACTTGTAGCTTGACACGTCTAAAATCAATCGTCAGACACAAAAAATAGTGTTAAATTAGATTCCGCGAACCATATTACAGACCGGAGTTGTGGCGAATTTCAGTCCTGTTATCTAGTTGTCTGACGCTGATATATCATGAATGTGTCTAATTGTTTATTAAGAGTATCAAGACAGGAATGTCGGAAAAAATATCGTTTCATATTTATGATACTTTCGAAAGTCTCTTTAATTCGAACCTCACTAAAACTAGCGTGACTAACGATCAAATACTTACTTAGGAAGAACTCCTTTGACGACTTCAAGAAAAACCAACTTGTGTCCTTATAAATTGAAAATTGAGTTTCGACTAACGACTGAGCGAGAAGTACACTATATTCAGTCACTAGTACTAAATTTAAAATGTTTAAAATGCCTATCAGTGTGGTCTGTCTCCTATATTGAGGCTTGTAAGACCTAACGTATGAATATATTGATTAAATCACACTGTTTTACTCTTCGTACTTCTCTAACATATCTGTGTTATGTGTTATGTGTATTATCAATCAGGATATGTTTATTTTAATTAATATTGATTTATGACCCCTCACATGTTGTATTTATGTAAAATCAAACAACAAAATACTAATTCTTATATATTTTCAATTTAGTCGCATCATACATGCTCATTTTCCTTGCAATAAAAATCTAATATAAAAATCTCTCCTAATATGAACGATTAAAATTTCGGTAATATTCAAACAATTTTGGTATTTGGCAAATGCTTTCAAAACTACTGCGAACTTGTGTACTATTCAGACAGAGAATCTCAATCACAAATATGCGTACAAAGACTTTCATGCCGTACTTGTGTGCATGCAAAAGTCAGTCCAACTTGGCAAAAAAAAAAAAAAAATGGAAAACCCCTCAATTAGATTTAAATAAGTGGCATACAGGTACGTCATAGCAGCTGAGTAGGTTGGAAGCTATTCGGGCCTGGAAGTCTTTCACATTTGTGTAAAGGATTTTAATGAAATACAGCACAATCTTTCACAGGCACCACAGGCAACTAATGATAGCTAAATCGTCTTTGTCAGTTATAGTTGATATATCCTAGTATTGATAAAGCTTCTTGCAAATCATCCCACCCCTAAGTTTGGAGATTTTTAATGCATTTTTCAAAGATTAGTTTTAATTTTTTTTCAGTCTGTTGGGATCAAAATGTGGGGTATGGTGAAATAAAGTGTTGCGATTACTAGGTATCCTATACTTAGATACTGTACCTATCTTTCGTGTATCAGTCTCACCATGTATTTGTCTGTGTTAGTAAAGGTAATGGTCAGACTAAGTCTTATTCCACATTATTTGCTAGTACACTTACTCACAGTACTAAGAGACTTACGAAACTAAATTTTATTCTTAAAATGTATAAAAATAAACCGTAAATAAGGCACTAAAGTAATAATACAGTGATCTGGAACTGTAAAACTAAACTTTAACACTCCAAGAAGCTAAAAACTGTGATTTAACTGTGATAAAGCCGAAAAAAGAGAGGAACTTGAAAATAAGTTTTCAAGCTCTGCTGATGTTGCAAAGAAGACCTAGTTAGCTAATCAAGATATTGTTAAGAGACTAACAATTACGTTTGTATGTTTATTTGGCTTTTGCCTACATCCATATTTGTAGCAATCAAATTTAAAACTGACATAGCAACCAATAAAAACTTAATTGAAAAATTAAGCTTCAAGTTTCAGCGTTATAAAAAACTGACTGTACATAATAATCTAGTTATTTGCCCCTATAAAAAACCAAAAATGTTTGATATAAGTATGTTTTTTACCTAAATTAAATAGTAAACTAAAGTCAAATAATTTCAATATGAATCATTTAAGCGCACAGAAATGCTGAATAAAAACAACGTGTTTAATTGATTTAGAGTTGTATATGTATTAAATAGACGTTCAAAATGGAAAAACAAGAGTTTGCACATTTATTGTGTTCATTTACACTTGCTGTACAGCACACAGTCAGAGTAGAATAAAAATACACACATTCCCTAGATGTACCTGTTCCTCCCCCCTCACACTCCCTCTTTCTCACTCCCCAACATTTAGAGATTTTAATAATATTGATTTCTAGAATATATTGCAGTAAATCCATCATTTATATTTTCTTTTATATTTCTGTTGGGTTTCAAACAATCATCAGGTTTTCTTGAGTCATCACTACAGATTTTATAACTTTATTTCATTTTTATTTACAACATTAAAGGTGATGTCTGCTCAAAAAGTGAGTTTGTACTTTACTTTTAACGCTTTAACTTTCTCAAGCCTTATCTAAGTTTCTCCTAGTAGGCCAAGCAGTAGGTCTGCCCACTATTACAAGGGCTAAAAATGTCCACTTCTGTTTGCCTGTCTTATATATACGATATCTTCAGAACGAATTAACGTATATACTTGAAGTTTTGCATGAAGCTATTTTTTATTGAAGTAACACAGGTCGTTGATTTTGTGTGTTACCAAGTAAATGCTGCATGCAACCTCAGTGTTACGCGACACGTGGTCTACCTTGTAAACTGCAGTACACAACTTCTATGTTGCTCTAGTTGTCCTGAGTAGTAGTAAGCTATTAGACTTCCGGCAGCTGCTTTTTAACTGTGAGATAATAAAATTTGTGTAAATAACAATTTTAAATATGTATGGAAAAACGGTTCAATCTTATTTGTAAATTTTTATTGAAGTATCCAAAAATTTATTCTGTGATCTCTTGATTATTATGGTGCAGCTTTGCTTATTAGTTTCGGTGTTAATTATTATTATAACGTTTAAAGTTGATATCAGTCTTTGGATAATGGTTTTTAGAAGAAGTTGTTAGTTAGATATGAATTACACCACGATGTCTCATTCTTAAGATTTTACAGATTATATGGTAGCATTTAATATTTCCTAGATTATTGATGGCTCTATTAACACTGGAAAATGTCACAAGACAGAAGTTTTAATATTAAACTAGTGATAAGCTGTTTTAAAGTATTTTAAATGTGATTTCAACGTTTTTATGCTTTGTAAATGTGTTTGAAAAAACCATCACACTGCTACATACTGTGTGCTTACAGATTTCTCATAAAAAAATTAAAATCTATTGAAGAATGCAGTTTTCAATTAATAAGTTTATTGAAGCATCAGTGTAATAAAACTGGATTTCAGTAACCGACGATCCTTCAAGGTTTTAGTGCCCTATGTTAACGGATAGTAATAAAATGAGATATTTCATAATTAACTCTCCATATAAAGTTAATAGCCTGTACAGTTCATGGGAACTTTATTAAAAGCGTTCCTTTACTGGAGGTTTTATTACTGAACCTTTACTAATATTAATCCAAATAGCTCGCAAATGTACTAAGTTTTCTGTTTTCAATACGACGGTCCGTCCATAAAATCAAGAACTATTAAATTGCTCTATGGTTTAATCAGTGCACTGGAATCAGCCATTTTAATTTACCTGGTATCATATACTATCTGCGAAAAAAGACAGATTCACTGCTAGGATTGAAGTAATTCAGTTAAACATTATAACGTAAATAAAGAAACTATAAGAAATGCTTATTACAAATATATAATGAATGGTCTGTCATAGGTTTATGTATTGTTACTTAATATTAATTTTAAGATAAAACGTGTCATATAATAAGTATTATGTTATGTGTAAAAATTTACATATAAAAAATTGATAAGAATTTGATAAACTTTGTATGGTCTTCGTAATTACTCAAATACACAAATTTTAATTTTTGTCATAAAATATATTTCCTACTAACTCTTGTAACAACTATAGCACAAAACACCCAATAATAATCCGGTCAATTAATATTGCCCTAAGCTCCAGTAAAACTCGAGAGACGATGTAGCAGACATAGAGTAATATTAACCCGTATCAGCCAAGATTATAAAATAAGAAACGAACACTCTGGTGTGGAGTACTCAACATCTTCCTGTGTCCATATGACTGCTCTAGGCTGTTAAGGGTTAAACCATTGATGTACTGCCTATTAAACAAGATAATCTTTAACATCGCCCTTATGAATATGGTTGAAGTAAATGTTCAAACGAGCTGTGTTTACTTTTAGCCAAAACAGGTCAACAGTATTATAATGGCTTTGGATTAGCAGGAACAGTAGCCATAGAATATAGACACCTTGTTAGCCATGAAATAAGTATCCTATCATATATAAGATAACCATTGATACTATATTCTCCAGTGTATTTTTGAAGCGTAAAACATCTGTATTATTTTAAACATTTCTTGAATTTTGAACGATGATCTTAGATTACATAAAACTATTATTTTACATACATACGTGGTATTAATAGAAAGCTCTTACATTATAAATGTTCCTTTGTAGATTTTAAATACAACTGACTAAGGCACTCAACCACACAGGATTCTAAAGTTAAAACGTTAATCTTATGACAGTATTTTAATTTTTTTCTAAACAGCTGCTTACTAAAACACACACGTGTTACTCAAGCAGATATTCTCAATCACTTACAAACTTATCCACTTATTAACTCATCCACTTATCAGGTGTTACAAGATATGACATTTTGCCTAATATCACTAAGGCGTAACAATTACATTTCATATGAAAAATTGCGCATTTCATATTTAAACCTTAAGTACATATACGCAGTATAAACTTGGGTTATTATTGTGAATTTACACTAAGATTGTCTTTTTAGTACGTTTGTGTTTATTATACCATTTAATACTGATTTAATGGATTTACTTCCGTCGGTAGGAAGGAAATATCGATTGATTTTTGAACAGTTCTCCCGTTCAAATTTTTAATATATAAATCATAGATAATGCATAATTTATTAAATGTATAAATTTATTATTCATTATTTCACCCATTTAAAATTAGTGCAATTTGCGTATTTGAATGTTTATTTTTGTAATATATAACACAGATTATAATTATTTTTTTTTATTTAGTTTAAATAAAAATTTACATTGTTTTGGTAATAGCTAGGATACTGTTATTAAGACCGTTGATTTTACTTCGGTGACTTCATCTGCTACAGGTAACGAAAACACTAGCCTGATTTAGGGGTGTATTGTGTAAGAAATTCGTTTCCATCTATTTTATATGTTACTATTATTGTATCAAATAACTGTGTTAAAGTAAAGATGAAGTACACCGTTACATTGACAGATTATGACAATTTTCAATATATTTTACGCTTCAAGATATTTGGGATATATCCTTTATTTTTGAAATAAAAAATTGTTTGAAATATGTGTGTGTTGAAATAAAACTTATTTGGCAGTAAATTACTATACACATTCACATGAAGGAATATTTGAAACTTTTCAGCGACCGAACTCTTGAAAAAAAGATTTCAAGATTTATTTTAGCATCGTATCAGGGATTTAAAATTAGTGGGAAATAAACATTAGAGACGTTGAAAGAGCGGTCTGACATTTAATTCGTGTAATATTGGACCGTGGGTTTACACAGCTAATACGTACTCAGGATATTGCTCGGGTCAAGTTTGTCTTCAGTAAATATCATCAATACCTGTAAAGAGTTAAAAGCTGATTGCTGGGCTGGGTCAAACCAAGTAAGTCGTCCGATAAATTAATTCATGAAATGTTTTTATATACTTATCGAAATATTATTGATTTATTCTTTTTTAAATATTTTATACGAATTACAGCAGTTAACATCCTTCAGGCATAAAACTGAAAACGAAGGTTTAAATTAAAACATAAATCCACTCAGTATTCTCAAAGAATTAAACACTGATTTTATTGATAACTGATAAAATTGTGTTAGACTGTAAACAGGAGAAACTAAGTTTATGTTTACACTACAATGATTTTTATTTCCAAATTTCCCATGACTTGAACATAATCGAACCCACATTTCCCTTCCATCACTATATTAAACAGAATTTTAAAGTGTCCGATAAGTACCGAGCTGTAGAGATGCTTTTATTTTCATAAGTTTGTATAGAAACCACAAAGGAAGAATTAGAACATCCATACATCAAGACCTGCATGCATCTTTTTAGTCGGGTGCGTCTCTTAAGTAACCAATAAAAATAATTTTTAAACAGAGAATTGTACCAAATTAAAAGATGAAAGTTCTAAAATGAGGCCTGTATAGTTAAACACTCTAAATTTCTTTTCATGTTTTAACTAAGATCATTGCTGACTTAGGCAGAGGTATACGTCAACTAATGTTTGATTTGCTTTTTTATGAATATTTTTTATAGTGCATCGCAAAAACTTATTTGACCTTTTAAAATATTAACGATTATTCTTAGTGACATTAATTAAGTATATTTAAGTGGATAAAATATTCAATGCAAGTTTCATAGAAAATTTATTTTGATAATATTTCAGGAAACTCTTAAACTATTTCTAAGTATGTAAATACGAAAAACATTGTAGTAAAATATGTTATGGTCTTTGGCAGAAAATTATCATGAAACATTAATTTTACGCACATTAATTTTTATACCCGCACTTTTAAAATAAACAGTTACTTCAAAAAATGCTGTTTCAGCTCAATCGTAAGCTTAGAAGAACTCATACAGTGTAGAGTAGCTGTTACTATAATGTCCTCGGGGGATACACATCTTCTCGTAGTGCTCTCTTAGGGACTTGCAAAGTGTGTCAGTTAGAGTTTGTTATTTTATTATTTTATTTTATTGATACATGTTACATTGCAGTGGAATATATAAAAGTATGTAAAAATATTATATTTTAAACCTGCAAATTTAATCTCTATAAGCAAAAAGCTAATTTATATAGCTGACGTAAATTTACTTTACTGTTGTTTATCTGTTAATTTTCTTACAATGTTTTTATACATAATATACATGTATAATATATAATTATATAATAATTAATTATTCATATTAATGTTTTAAACAATTTTTATATTATAAGAGGCTGCTTTGAATGTTTGTGCTTAAGCTTAATTCCATGTTTTTTACATTGTTACTTTTATATGATTAGATTTTTACCTACATGTTTCCTTTTTATGAGGAATTTTTTCAATTAAATATTTGTGGAATAAAGTAGAAGGGGTTAATAAAAAGGCTTGATTGCGTCCAAACAACCAAATAGTTATGTATTAGTATTACCATGAACAAACAAATGTTAATAATAATCCACTATACAACATTGTATACTGTGAGGGAGGGGTCAAGAACCAGATAATGGGGTAGTTACGAAAGTACATTAGAGATACCAACAATTAATGAAACAATGACCAGACTCAGTATGTTTGTGTGACCATCCATTGTACTCTGGGCATTCTGCAACATACAACTATTACAGCATTATTTTCTTGTGATTTATCTAAATTTATCTGGATGCATATACCGGGGTGCCCATGTATTATAAGAATTAAAGTATTTGCTTAAAAAATATGAAGTGTCTCAAATATAATGGGTGGATGTTCAAATCTCATAATCTTAAAATTGAAACAAACGTCAAATTATATATAATTTAAAATGCCTTTCCCTGTTAAAATTTCGGGGAAGAAGAAATTTATGTATCCCTATTATTTCAAAATTGTGATCTGAAATGTATAGAAAATATTTCTTTTTTATTTTTATCGCTACTCCTATGATACGAAGTAACAAATACAACAACTGTTTTTTTTATATTTCATAACATAGCTTTGTTGTAACATTTGCTTTTTTGGAAATATAAAAAAGACTAAACTAGACGTTTTATTTTATTATAGTGAAGCGTACCTCTCGTATAAGAAGAACACCAACCAGTATAAACGTAAAACTAAACCGAGTAAAAGGAACAAAATATACTGAATAAAATATACTATAGTCGGTACCACGTTCATCGTGCAGTACAGGTTTAAATGGGAGGTACTCATATTACTGCCTTTACTGGGAACATGGTGCCTAATGTAAATAGATTTTATTGTACCCTACCTTTTGTTCCTTAGTTCATGTTAATTAGTTTATTTGTGATGTCTGCATCACTATAAAATATTTATAAACATATCGGTAGTATGATTTTGTTATTATAGTGTTTAAGAGACATTTATATTATACAGTGTATCCGCTGATTCTCTCTTAGTACTTTTAAACTTACATTGCAAGATGTCAGGGTTCAGGACATTGCAACTGTGTAAAGGCAGGACAGAAAGGATTTGTAATCTTATCTGAGATTAGATGGCTTATCCTCTTATCAGAATTCCTCAGCCTAAACTCAATAGATGGCTGCAGATAAGACATGTTTGTAAACAAAATCGAAAGTAAAAGTATTCACCAGTTGGTAGGAGTGACGGATATTTGTGGACGTGATTTCCAATGTTTATTGTATTTATGACCTACAATTGCATATTGTAAAATAGTGATATACCTTTTCTTCTCACTGTAAATTTGATACTTTTGTTACTTACCTGCAGTTTGTTATAGGGCCAACATCTGCAGGAAATCCTGTAAAACGTGGCGAACGGAAAACAGTGTTGAATGTTTTCAAATACATTGTGTCCTTTGATTGGAAAAACTAGTAAAGCAACATTAATTAGTTTGCATCCAGTCAGCACATTTCAAAGATAAACGCCACACAAAAAAAATAGAATATAAAACCAGTAGAAAACTTAAATATGATGGGTTTGTTGTAAGTTTAATTCGGGAAACAATGCATTCTTTTTGAGTCAGCATTACACCTTTATAAAAATTAAACTAAGATCAAGATCTGTTGAAAAAAGCCCAATACAAAAAAAGAATACATACAGATTTGATAACAGATAAAATGAAGATTTTCCACCGGACAGCTTGAAGAAAAACTGCTTGCAGAGGTACAAAAATTTAAGCACTTGTTTTCACTGAACGTTATCGCCGAGATAACCGAGATCTATTAACTCAATGTCCTGAGATTCTCCTCTCATCACTGTGAGTTAAATCCCATTGAGTTAGTCTGGAGCCAAGTAAAAGACATGTTGCTGTAAATAACAAAACATATAACGTCAATCAAAAAGAGCGATTGATTAAAACCTCTTTTAACGCTGTCGCAAAAAAGCAATTGAATAATTCATGAAAGCATGTGGAAAAATCAAAGGAGACATGTGGAAGATATAAAATTTACAAGATTATGTGGGACCATTAATTTCCACTGTCTGGATCTTCAAGAAACTCGAAGAGTGAAGGAGAAGATAGTTCAACTACGTCGCAGTTCAGCGTTGTATCTGGAGTTGCTGTATTACAGTAAATCAAGCAAGATAATCATCATAGTAACATGTAATATAAATATAACATAAAATAGTACCAAAATAAATAAACAGTATATTATTTTGAATGTGATTTTTAATTTCAAAAATTACTTTTGTAGTTTAATATTACTTGTTTCATTTACAACTACTTTAATACTTCAAATTTATTATTTTTAACTATAAAATGTATTTAACATGTACACGATATACAGGTAACCTATAAACCACTATCGTTAATTTTCATAAATAAATCAATTTTCTGTTTGAGATTAATGTATATTTTTTGCAATAACTATGGGAATACTTTAAAATTATACAATAGTTTCATTTAACTGAACAGTAACGTAAATTGCAGTAACATGGACTAGTAACCTGCTTTTTAATTTGCTGTCTAAATTATTCTCTTTAAAGAAATAAGTTGAGACAGACTAAACTTTTGTATAACACAAATAACTTAATCGGTTAAGTGTGTTTACGCAGCGTGGTCCGGGGAGTAAATGTCTTGAGGACGGCTAGTATCACGGGAACTGCCATTAGATAACATGGCTTATGGGCGCAGTGAACGTAGAGCCGACGATAGAACTGTGTAATGTTGAGTCTTGGTAACATCTGATAATCTAGACTGATAACCACTGATAATAATGCATTCATGTTTTACTTTAGGTTATCATTTTACGACAATAAAGCTAGGTTAGAGTAGAAAAACAAAAATCTGAAGGTTATTCAGTTTTGTGCCGGTTTTTAATGTGACGTGATGAGAAGACCTTACCATTTAAAATGTTTGGGTTATGTGAGCTTTCATATTTTTAATAAATTAAAGTTTACAGTGATAAAACAACCGTAAACTTCTGCATGGTTTCATTTGACAGCTAGTGTCATAAAATATCGAAAACAAAAACATTTTGGTGTGTGTTCGTATCAGAAAATTGGTAATAAAAACAAATAAATAAATATTGTTCTTTATACTTTGACCATAAGTTTTAACATAATTATGTTTTTCTTCGCCAAAGTATTCTGAGTACAAAGGCGTGTGGTTGTATTTGAAATTTTAAGAGATTCGAACGTGGGATCCTCTGTATATGGGATGCCCTGTAATTTTTGGGAGTCGATATATTGCGGAATCTATTTAAACTAAACTTCTGCAATAACCCGCTTGACTGCTAGACGTTTCGAACGGGTGGTCTGACACATCACGTTTACCCGTAATGTAAATATAATAGTGTAAATTATTAAATTTACACGTATTTCAATTCTGATAAAGCACGCGATCAGATTGAAACTAATGTTCAGGTAAACTTATTTATTTCGTACAAGTCTGTCTTTAGAAAAACCAAATAGGAAAATTACAACTCAACCAAAATAATAACACTCTAGTCTAGTATAGATGTTAAATATAACACATTTACGCACGCGATCCAGATTGAAACTAATGTTCAGGTAAACTTGTTTATTTCGTACAAGTCTGTCTTTAGAAAAACCAAATAGGAAAATTACAACTTAACCAAAATAATAACTCTAGTCTAGTATAGATTTTAAATATAACACATTTACGCACGCGATCCAGATTGAAAACTAATGTTCAGGTAAACTTGTTTATTTCGTACAAGTCTGTCTTTAGAAAAACCAAATAGGAAAATTAAAACTCAACCAAAATAATAACTCTACTCTAGTATAGATGTTAAATATAACACATTTACGCACGCGATCCAGATTGAAACTAATGTTCAGGTAAACTTGTTTATTTCGTACAAGTCTGTCTTTAGAAAAACCAAATAGGAAAATTACAACTCAACCAAAATAATAACACTCTAGTCTAGGATAGATTTTAAATATAACACATGTTACGCACGCGATCCAGATTGAAACTAATGTTTCTGGTAAACTTGTTTATTTCGTACAAGTCTGTCTTTAAAAAAACCAAATAGGAAAATTACAACTTAATCACAAAATAATAACTCTAGTCTAGTATAGATGTTAAATATAACACATTTACGCACGCGATCCAGATTGAAACTAATGTTCAGGTAAACTTGTTTATTTCGTACAAGTCTGTCTTTAGAAAAACCAAATAGGAAAATTACAACTCAACCAAAATAATAATTCTAGTCTAATATAGATGTTAAATATAACACATTTACGCACGCGATCCAGATTGAAACTAATGTTCAGGTAAACTTGTTTATTTCGTACAAGTCTGTCTTTAGAAAAACCAAATAGGAAAATTACAACTTAACCAAAATAATAACTCTAGTCTAGTATAGATGTTAAATATAACACATTTACGCACGCGATCCAGATTGAAACTAATGTTCAGGTAAACTTGTTTATTTCGTACAAGTCTGTCTTTAGAAAAACCAAATAGGAAAATTACAACTCAACCAAAATAATAACTCTACTCTAGTATAGATGTTAAATATAACACATTTACGCACGCGATCCAGATTGAAACTAACGTTCAGGTAAACTTGTTTATTTCGTACAAGTCTGTCTTTAGAAAAACCAAATAGGAAAATTACAACTCAACCAAAATAATAACACTCTAGTCTAGTATAGATGTTAAATATAACACATTTACGCACGCGATCCAGATTGAAACTAATGTTCAGGTAAACTTGTTTATTTCGTACAAGTCTGTCTTTAGAAAAACCAAATAGGAAAATTACAACTTAACCAAAATAATAACTCTAGTCTAGTATAGATGTTAAATATAACACATTTACGCACGCGATCCAGATTGAAACTAATGTTCAGGTAAACTTGTTTATTTCGTACAAGTCTGTCTTTAGAAAAACCAAATAGGAAAATTACAACTCAACCAAAATAATAATTCTAGTCTAATATAGATGTTAAATATAACACATTTACGCACGCGATCCAGATTGAAACTAATGTTCAGGTAAACTTGTTTATTTCGTACAAGTCTGTCTTTAGAAAAACCAAATAGGAAAATTACAACTCAACCAAAATAATAACTCTAGTCTAGTATAGATGTTAAATATAACACATTTACGCACGCGATCCAGATTGAAACTAATGTTCAAGTAAACTTGTTCTTACAAGTCTGTCTTTAGAAAAATCAAATAGGAAAATTACAACTCAACCACAATAATAACTCTAGTCTAGGATAGATTTTAAATATAACACATTTACGCACGCGATCCAGATTGAAACTAATGTTCAGGTAAACTTGTTTATTTCGTACAAGTCTGTCTTTAGAAAAATCAAATAGGAAAATTACAACTCAATCAAAATAATAACTCTAGTCTAGTATAGATGTTAAATATAACACATTTACGCACGCGATCCAGATTGAAACTAATGTTCAGGTAAACTTGTTTATTTCTTACAAGTCTGTCTTTAGAAAAATCAAATAGGAAAATTACAACTCAACCACAATAATAACTCTAGTCTAGTATAGATGTTAAATATAACACATTTACGCACGCGATCCAGATTGAAACTAATGTTCAGGTAAACTTGTTTATTTCTTACAAGTCTACAAGTAGTAACAACAATTGTAAAGTGATTGTTTGTACGTATAAAATAGATAAATAATACATTATCGGTAACTCAGATTTGTACCAACTACACAACAAACTAGAGTAAGAATAATATACTCTGCCTAAAAAATATTTAAAGATATTATTTTTATAAATAAATAAGATATTGTCTGCCCTAAGTGAGAACTCTGTACCAAAATAAATAATACATGTATGTGTAACCTCCTTTATACTTTGATATAGCAGTTTAATGCTAGAAAATTTCATGAATAGTATGTGTCTAGCAACTACAGGATATTAAAGTGATGAAAATGACTATTGTCAGAATCTAACATTTAATGTGAAAAATTATGTTTTATTAGAACAATACACAAAATCAGACGGACTCTTTCTGTGCACACATATTTAATACTATCAGACACTCAATACAATGTGGATGATAGAGTATACGCGTTGTTTAAATTCACTTACATTCCCAAAGAGCCGAGGAACAGTCGGTTGGACAAGGCATTTTGCGAGTGCTTTGTTTCAACATTCCTCTTTTGAATTTTTCCAGGCCACATACTCTGAAGTTTCTGCCGCCACCATACTGTAGTTGGTAATATTCCACACGTACATAAATTAAATCTGCGGAAACAAAAATTGCTTGATGTAATTTCAATAAATATCGAATCAATACGAGTACATGGTCTGACGGGACTAGAAATTGGAAGACTAATAAGTTATTTATACACATGTAGTCTATAAATTCACTTGAAAGGTTTGTGTATTTCAATCACATTTTCGTTCGCTTATTTCAACGCATGTGTAAATGAATCATTCAAATAAGTTCATTGTGTGTATTTTTCTCTTTCTTCATTAACTGAGCATAAATGAATCTTAACATTCCAGGGGCTGGAAAACTTCATTTCTCACAATCTGTTTATCTGTTTGTCTCTCTGCACGATATCTCGATAGAGATCTGACCTATATAATTACAATTGTGGAAGAAGCTTCATTTCTAAATTTAAAACAACGATCTCGATGATAAATGCATAACTGGAATGTGTACATACACTAATTACAATCATGTAAGATTTTAACATGTGACATTTTTATTTATAAAGTCTGAATAAAAAATAATAAGGGTAGGTCAATGTTAAAAGTTGTCGACAATATTTAGTTTCAGAGCACTCTTTCATTGTAGTTTCCACTATAACTCACCGGACCTTAAACTTATTGAACACTGCTATGAAATATAACTGGGTAAAAAAAACTGTGAATGTACCATGTACCATGTGAGAATGTACCATTTGGCAGGATATCTCGAGAAAGATTTCATCTTTAGACGTAAAAGGTTGAATGATCCTTCATTTCCACATAGAGACGAGTTGAATATATGCTACAGAATTTGGCTATGCGTTATACTAGACTATCACTCAGTAAGCTAACATAATGTCTCTTATGTCTGCCTGGAGTATGTAAAAATTTCGTTTCTGTACGATTTCCTGTATGTATCTGTCCTGTATGATCTGTCTGTATCATGTCTACTGATCATCTCGTGCATAAAATGAAGTACTGGTTTCACATACTGAAAGCAACATCAGGAAGGTCAGTTAGGCAACACGTGGTCTCCTGTATCCTACCTTGGTATACTATACTAATAATAATATAAAAACAGTGAAGGTTGTCAATTTAAGTAAACAAAAAAATATCAATGTGAATTTATTAAGCTTTTAGTTGTTTTTAGAAAGTGTACGAACATCAACGCAGGAACATAAACTTCTTAAGTTATAAGTACATGAATATTTGTAATGCTCTATCATTCGAGTCTAATAATCTGAAGTATGCTGTTGTAAACTTTTATTAAACTGTTTTAGTGAAACATTTTCTTAGAACAATATTTTAGAACATTTTGTTAGGACTCCATTTTTAAATAGCTGTATATTTGTTTTTTAATATCTATTCAAGTATTCTACATATTATAGATAATATATTTGTAATAATATTACAGAAACAATGATTCCTCACTTAATCTTTTATTCTGTTTTACCAAGTTATACTAGGGTACACTGTAGGATATAGTATGAAGAAGTATGTCTATAAATACAAAGATTTTACTACCCCCTTAAACCGTATTTGTGCTACAATAAACTTTCTCATAAGCTCGATGAAGTTACAGTCTTGGAGGTTGCTTCGGTTCATATTAAATTTACTTCTTGAACTTACTTTACTTCTGCTTTTGATCATACGAGTACTGAAAGTGTGCTATTAAATTGAATTGAACACTCTGGAACCTAATCATTTTTCAAAGTAAAAATTACAACATTTTTCAGTAAATACAAGTATTGATTATAAATTATATCGCTCAAAAAACATTTGTAGTTAGTTTTCAATAATGTTGCTAGCTATTTTATATATATATATATATATATATATATATATATATATATATATATATTAATTAAATTTGTATAAGTGGCAATAGCCTAATTTAATTTCAATAAATATTGAATCACAAAAAGTACTTACTCTGCCGGGACTCGAACCCGGATCTCTCACTTGCATTTTTTGTGATTCAATGTTTATTTAAATTATATATATATATATATATAATATATATATATATATATATGTATTATGTATATATATATATATATGTGTATATATATATATATATATTATATATACTATGATATAATATACATCTCGTATATTACGATATTTTTGTTGAGCAGGAATATAACCATGTCGTATCAAAGATTCTCTTTATTTCCAGACAAATTGACAATATGTTACGTTTAACTGCAAAATGCTTTAAACGAGCTTTTAACGTGAGGAATTTTTTTTATAAGATTTCGCAAATACTTCATGAAATGAAACTTGGCTAGAGGCGGATGTTCATTAAATACTTCTCTGCGTCTTTCATTACGCCGTTATCTCTATCTCATATGTGTGTATATTTTGGCAAAGGGCCAAAGCTTCCAGTGTGTTTTTGTGTCGTGGCATTCATTTCAATACAAAATTGAGTTTTTCTCAAAATATAATGACGTGAGTCAATAATTTGACATTTTTTGCTTCTTTGAATTACTATGAATTTAACTTTACAATTATATGAATAATTTGTTTTTGGAACGCACATGCCTTCATAAATTGATTCTTTGCGTAATGCGTCTACAGTACTATCTCATATTTAAGGTGGGAGTTATTAAGCCATAATAGCCATCATTACAATCTAGCTTGGGTAGTACTTGGTCAAGGGCACCAAAACATGCCAACAGACGCAGGATAGTTTATGTATTTATTTCAAGGCAATCTTCCATATTGGTATATTTCCAAGAATTTCTAATAATTCAATGTTTTAGTATAGTTGTATAACGTTTACAATATATTTGGGTAGAGTAAGTTTTCATAACTTAAAATAAGATTTGTTGTTATTATTTAAAATAGTTCGGTGCATTATTCCACTATGGAAATCTATAAACTGGTTTGATGGAGTTCTGTCGTCCGATGAGGCGATCGATTTTTACTGGTGGGCCAATGTATCGTGATGTCTATGTCTGTCTGAAAGAAGTGCCGGCTGGACGCCCGTTGTCAGTGACAGTATAAGCGGTCTCAGGTTGCCTCTCATGAAGGAGTGCAGGTATCCAAACCCCCCTTGTCACCATTTTTTATGTAAAATCCATTAGTTGTGGAAGTTCTTTGGTAGTCCGAGACAAGTTTCTTCCTTTGTACCACTTTCCCCCCTCGATACCAGTGACTTTCGTGGAGTGATACTAGTGATAGCAACGGCTCATTTACCCATGGACATCGGTCGACTTCCTGGAAGTTCTGAGGTGTATAATACATGACTCCTTAGAGTGGGATCTTTCGTTTTGTCTTGATTTTAGTCTCTAATTTCATCATGGTCCCTTAACGATCCGGAAGTAGTCCTGTAGTCCTATTGATGTAATTTAGAACAGACCATTAAAGTTTTCCCTTTATGTTGATTATTAAAGTTGCCCATAAAGTTGTTAAAAAAGTGTTTCTTTAAAGTTGTATATTAAAACTGGTTTATTAACTTTGTTCGTTGGGTTCGTCTTTGTCAGTCTGCCTTGATATTCCTTAAGTAATTGCGTAATTCCGTTTGGAAAATGTGTCAGCTTTCACATCGTAATCCAAATTATACAGAGATAATGTACATAAGCAGTGAGATTAGTGCTTTTACCGTCAAAGGTCACACTTTGAGCATTCACGGCCATTTCACTTAGTGTTATTACAGCCACTTTAATCAGCTGCGACGGTAAAACTTTTGAGGTTATATTTACCAAAAAGTACTTGCTTGTGGAAAAACATGTGGCTACCTTTAATCCATCAGGACAAGCATTTGTACGAAGCGCACCTCTTCACCATGTCACGAAATAACAAACATTACCAACATTGACAACTAAATATTAAATAAACCTAGTTGAGTTGCTCAGAGCTGACGTCTTGACGTACTGAACACGAATGCAAAATCTCACGTTAAACGACGATTCGTGTAGGTACTAGAAAGGCGCGATGCCTCACAACGCGGTGAGTTCATGCCCACTTTAAGCCCCTGCGAGCCCGTGGATACACTCTCAACGCACAACTGTATACGACCGGAAAACACAACATGCGGCTTATGGGCAGTCTGCGTTCCAGTAGTATAGTTCGTTGACTTTAATAGGTTGCAATATTTATCATCTCAAACATATGTGTTGCATGTTAAAATATATAGTTTAATGCTCTGTAATTACTGCAAATGGAATAAACTATTACATCAATCTCTCTGTTTAAATTAGACAACGATTAACTAGAAACTTATTTATGACAGCTGACTAATTCTCTCATTAAAATTTTAAATAGTCAATACAAAACAGTTTGCTATACTTCTTGTATGACTTCTTAGCCACTCCATAATAGTTATCTCTTATTGGTACTCAAGCTTAGTACTGAGGCTAACTAACCCATTGTTATTTTGTTGCATAACTAGTTATGTTGAACTCAGTCTAAAGGTAATTTTAAGCCCACTAATTTGGCATAATTATCTTTTTATGATTTTTGAATAATTACAATTTAATTATTGTTTGTGGGTGTTATCAGTGTTTGTGATAGGTATACTGCTGACCAATTACTACTGGCCACCTTGTACCTGTAACTTAAACACAAATCGTACCGTAAGTCGACTGACTATCTTCGCACGACTTTAGAAAATTACAAATTTTTATCGAATTAAAGAATACATTTTTACTCAATTTCAACTTCGCACTCTCAAAACTTACAAAGGAGAAATTTCTAAGAGGCATAGCGATTTTGAGGCAATGTTTGCGCGTCTTATGGAATACCAAAGCACTTAAAGCCATATAGAGCGATTTTACTGTAAATAACCCTATCCTCTGCACATTTGTTGCGAAAGCTTGATCACACTGGTTGTTTAAGAACCTTGAACTCTCTCGTCTCATACCCACTGAAAGTTTTAAAGTTCACACTCTCCCATCTTTTCAGGAAATTATACAGTTCCTGAAGACGGAATGCTTTTGCGTTGAGGATGCGAATATTCACTCAAAAACAAAGGATCCTAATCTAGGTCCAATCCGCTCTCGCCCCAAGGTCCACTTTTCTCAAGAACACAATCACACTTCTCGTGATCGTGACTTGTTCTTGAGACTTACATCCTGTGCAGTGACAACGCCTGGATTGGACTTTTAAGTGTGTTAGAAACTGTTTGTGTCACTTCTTTATTTCCTTTATTTTTGTATGTGTTGATTGCCTCACCACCTGAAGTGAGGATAGATTTGAATTCTTCAAACGTTGTGTTATGCAATAATAATAAACTTTAAACAAATAACTGATTAAACTTCTGTACAATAACTTTATACTGTAGCTACACATGTACTGCGGTCGCCGCAGTCAATGTGTTAAAATAAAAAATAATAATTGTGTCATTGGTCACTTTTTAGCATTGTGTCATATTTACCATTTTTATGACATTAGTTTAGATCTCTCATTTGAGTAATCCTGACTGATTCTTACTGTTCCACCTTGGTTTTTATAGAGTATGGATCCCCCATTCATATATTATTCGCAAACAACAGATTAAGAACATTCTTAATCTGGTATTTGATACCTATCTGTAACCTGGAAAAAACTCTATTATCGCAGTTCAAAAAATAGTTCATTTTTTATATTAAGCTTTTTTATTTGATATATTTTGGGAAACAAAAACTCTGGATTTCTGTTCTGTTGAAAAACTAATCATAATAGGTCTTAGAGTATCTATAATTTTTTTTAAATTGTATACTATTTATCGAAATAGTTCTGGGAAGTATACTTATATTTGAAGAAATTTTTCCTAACTCTTTACATTTTTTTTGTAAATTTTGAGGTCCACCTTTATTGTTCCTAACTGCGGCGGAATATTGTATTGTCATTTACAACGTGACGTTCCGAAGGTTATAAATTATATTATAAACTGCCAAATGTGTTGGTGTCCAACGTTTTGTCAGTTGATAATAAATCACTGTCAAATGGCCTTAACAAGTCAAAAAATAGATTGATTGAATGATATTTCTGGTGCAGTGTAATTCAACAATTATAAACTTATTCTATTAATGGTTATTCATATCAGACAATAGCTCTTCGCAATTATAAGCAATTATATTCACCGTTTGTGAATTACAATGACAATATATGTATTGATTTGTCGAAAATAAATGTAATTACATTTTCATCAGAATCCTTCTTTGCCAATTCGGTGGGTAAGAAAGGAAAAGAAGCATAATGTTGCAATTTCTTGCGAAGTGGTGACTTATTTTCCAATCGGGGTTTTCCCGTTGAAACTATTTTCAGTTACTACCAGTAATGAATTTATGCCTAAAATAGGATTTACACAAAATGAGTGATAAGGAATGAAAGGGGGAGTATCGACCCAAAAGGCCCAAAAAGTTGAGAACATATTTTATAATAAAATAAAACCCTTCAATGACAGGTGTTAATAATTTAAATTATTTTAAAAATTCATATGTGTTATATGTTTAGTAATTAAGAAACACATGTATTTTCGTGGCGTTCCTGCAAACTTGAAAGGGTGTCAATACAGCTTTTTCAATAACTTGATAGGTACTCAAACTTAACAAAATATAAAAATCGAACTAGTGTTCCTCACGATTAGTTCTTTCCTGTTACACGCAGAATTCTGAAGCGGAGAATCGGGATTAACAATGCCTTATGGAAAACCTCATGTTTTATACTAAAATGCCAAATACAGAAGACGAGTTTTAGGCTATGGCAAAAATAAAGTCTCAAGTTTTGAACATCTTCAGTGGATAGTAATGATTGATATTTGCAATCGACATTGCTGGAATTTAAAACTAAAACCCTACTTTCTTATTCAGGTACTAAATACAAAAAGATAAGATTAAGATTGTAAAAAGTAAATTATTCAACATATATAGTAATAAAATATACCATAGTAAATGGTAACAGTAAAAACTTCTAAATAAATAAATGAGCACGAAACCAGTGTACTTCGGAGACGTACAACCCAAAAATTAAAGCTCTACATAAATCTATGTCTCTAACTCAAAATGTACAAACTACAGCCATGAAAAAATTATTATCTTTGTATTTCATGCGTTTAATCCTTACATCCCTCTAAAGGTGTAATTTAAATATAGATTTCTAATTCTATATTGGGTTGAGGCGTTTATGTTTGTCTTTTTAAACCTTTTTTGTTATTACCTTACACTGTATTGTTTCACAGCAATGTTTTCAATTACATTCTTCTTTCCGTGCCTCAACTTACGTTTTTATTATAACACCTTCAACAAGGAGACGAATTCAAGTGTAAGAAATAAATTTTTTCTTTTCTCGTAACATTTAAAGTAAGTTTCGTAATCGTTTTGTTCCTCGAACACATCAATTTTCAAATCTAAACAAGAGTTGAATTGGAAAACTGTTTTTAAAATATACTTTAGTTTTTAGTTTAACCAAGTGTTCTAGTGGAGAAGAAAATAATGTAAAAGGAGTAGGTTACTTCCAGTGGTAGACACAGTGCACTATAAATCACACATCTTAATGTTGGCGGGTGTACAGTTGGCACCGTAACATGGCGCCACGGCCCTACATACTGCAACTGTCTTTTGGCGCCTCTGTTTGACTCTTGTTCGCAGACGCTCCAGTTCACGATCCGGAGTCGTTATATCGCATTCAATTTTACAGTTAAAACGTCCGTACACTCGAGTTATATGCTCAGAATGTAATTTTGCTACGAGGAAGAAAGCCTTTGGGTGTTGTAGATAATCAGGATACATCGCATTTTTTAATTGTCAAGAGAAAGTTACACTAAACAATATTTTTGGAAGCCAAGGTATATTCGGAAACAAATAAATTATGTTTCTTTAGGTGGGCTTGATAAAATCTTAGTTTTTCACTGTACATTGCGATTTCCACGAAAATATCGATATAAAAATACTCAAAGTATAAAATATTGTTTATGAGAGAGAGCTAAATAATTATTCAAGGATTAGAGAGCTGTACTGTATGTTAGATCCGTGTAAGTAGGGATAATCCATCAGACGCCATCCTGCTACCAAGAACAATATAATTGTTGCATTGTTATTTGCTTCAGAATAAATGATCTCAGACAGTAACATATGTACTATAATAGTAATTTATTATTTTTGTAATAGAAAATTAATACCCGTCAATGAGTGGTTAATGCATTGTGAGATGGTAATTTTTAATTTTTGATTATACTGTCATATTGGAACGAAAAACGTTAACGAAAACATATATAATTATTGTTTATCTGTACCATAATCATTGCTATTCTAAGAAAAAATAAAGAATCCATTTTCTTCAAAAACCTATATATGTACAATTATTAATTAAATTAGAAAAAAATAATTGGATTCATACATACCTACGTATTTATGTAAAATTAATTAGTTTAATAACTTGGAAGACTTTCGGAGCAATTGGAAAATTTTTTAACTAATAGTTACTACACGCAACACTTTTCAAATATTATTTATTTTCCAAATTTTTGTATTTGCTTATTGATGACATATTATACATCATTATTATACATCACATAATATTTTTATATAAAAAAGTAATCTAAACATTTATTAGTGTACTCGCCTAAAGATGAAACCTTTTGTTTCAAAAGGCCTGGTCCAAAGATAAATAGTATTCGAAGTGTTGTGTACTGAGTACTAGTTCAATAAATAAAATAAATTCGGAGAATTAACTGGAATATTCATTTGCATACGTTTCAAGCAATTTATAATTAATAATTAGGTGTATGGAAATACTAAAAGTGTAATTAAACGCAAGCAGTGTAACACGCTGTCTATAATTGCCGAGCTCGGTATGTCGGAACAATAATGCAGCTACCCTGGGCAGTAAACGACAAAGAGTTTACACAGCAAATGTTGCATTTATAGAGGGAATTTATTACCAGCTCCCTAAACAATTACGGCGTGATTCAAAGCTGCAATTAAAGAATGAGCTTTTATTACTGAACAGATTCTTAGAAATGAAATGAGGTTGCAGCACTATTTGTGATAAGGGAATAAAGGAGCACGAGTCAGATGAATTCATAAGTTTGTTAAGATGAACCGCAGCAGAATAGCTGTATATAATAAACAGCTGTTATATACATAATTATTCCATGTGATAATGATGGAAAAACTTTACTTTATACTATCTTTGATGTAATGATTTAAGGTTTAAGTATAATGGAAAGCAATTTACTACAGTATACTCAATCATTAGACAGATAATTTTGCATCATCTATCTGTACATAGCAGCTTTCAGTCTTGAAGTATAACACGTCTTTATTTAAGTAACTGTTAACAACAGGTCCGTCTGCGACATTTGCTTCTGTAGCAGACGAGATTTCCGCAACATTTCTTCTTCATCCCGGTCCCAGGAACTACCTTGCCGCACTGAAACACAGTTATATGGTGTTGATACAGTACTGTATCATACATTAGTAACAGCTATATCATGTTTAGTATTCTGAGGATAATGTTATATTCCTCGTGATCTCCTTTTCCGGTTATCTTAGTAACGGTATTTTATTCCTTGAATGTTGTCCGCCCAGTGATACCCGTTAATACAAGATTCGCCGGATTTTGTGGAATTAAAATGTAAAAATGGTAATTTAAATTAATAAATGTCATCTTTTGAAGGGATTTGGTGTAAGAAGAGAATATAACACGTCCTAATAGCTACAAGAGTATTGAAACATGATTGTGCGCAATGATACGTATCCATTACTGCAGTGTTAGATTTGCCAATAACTGACGAAAAAACAAATTATCCAACCAGCAATACTACAAAGGGAGTTTGATCATCCCCTCTTTACAAAATTCCGATAGAGGATTGGGTGCAAAACTATTGAGCTGAAATGATGGCTATCACTGTTATAGCGTTATAATATCTTTATGGCGCTGAATCAATCTCCTTTCGTACCGAGCTGTCGACCTAACTGTACCGCTGGTTTTGTGTTTTTGGTATCAGTTTGGCTTAAGAAATTTACACTATTTTCATTGAATAACAACTAAACCATGTTTGGAGTAATATAATACACCTGAAAATAGTTTCAGGCAAGACATAAATTAAATTGATATGTCTTAGAATTATAAATTAAAATGTTTTTATATTTGCTGTTGCCTAGTAACTTAATGTTGATAGCATAAATAATAGTTACTACAAAAATATCGTTCAAATAGTTTGTGTCCGTCTAAATGTGTGACGGATACCCTGTAACTATACTCTGAGGCCAACATACGGAAAAACACATAAATTATACAAGTCCCTTGTACGCATGTATACATATACACGTGTAAATTCATAAATCAGACGGTTTGTTCACAATTAAAAGAATCACAAGAATTAATTTTAGTCATCGGTACACATGTCCTTATAGACCTTATAAACTTTTACATCATATTACACATAGGCTAGGTAAAAAAATATAAAAATACTTTCACACCAAAAACGTGGTAAATGGTCAAAGGGTTTTCGCCACATCCTTTTTAATTCACTATCAGTATCCACATTGAAACTTTTCTGTACTCATGATTTTTACACGTAAATGACAAAATAGTTAAAATATTAAAGCCTAAACGAATATTGTTAACTACTGGAGATTTCTTTAATATAGTTTAGAAAAATAACTGTAACGATGTTAATTATTAGGTAAGGAAATTATGCAGTTAATTCTGAAGAACGTTATCTGATATAGTTTTGTATAAAGGATGACACAATTATACTATACTATTATCAGATCAGATACTATTAACTAGATCAGATTAGATTATTGGAAGAAAATACACTATGCTTATTTAAGCATACAGCTTGTGATGATGCAGATAAAATGAAACATTGTAATTCTTAGATTTTGGTAATACTACATTTAGACTTTACTTAGTAGTAATTTGTCTAATTATAATAAAACCAATGAACTAATTCTTATTTCTTCAATCGTAAGATAACAGATTAAGTACTTTTGACGTATACAATATTGTCACCATTGTTAGTGATTACTAAAAATGAAATTGCTCATTAAAGTGGATGTAAAATTGTTCTATGTAAATAACCGTTCTATAGCCACATGTTTTTATGTTGTTTGTCATACACGTTCCAATCAGTGTGTAATTGGTTCTCAATTAGCAAGCGCAACGGTGCATGTTTCAACCATAACCGTGCAGTTTTAATTACTGATATAGACGCATTGTGTATCCATTAGCATGATAGTAACGGAATTAATAGCTGCGCACAGTGATAAGTTCTTCTAGTACTAAGACTCAAAGTTCATACATCATCATGAATACAGAAAACTTTTAATATCCTTGACTAGGGCCAATTGTTTTAGTATAGTATAGGTGGAATTGTATTATAACAATACGAATTAAGCTCTGGTTTGAACTTCATTCAAATGAAAGAACTAGTGAAGAAAGCTGTATGATACTTTTTATACCTTCATACAGAAAATAAATAAATTCATAAAAATTACTGCCCACCTAAATAAATAGTATCTCTCCCTCATCCGTCTAGTATTAGAGATAAACGTCTAAATAAAATTTGTTTTAATAATTGAAAAATGATATATTGGTATATCTTATATTATCAATATCGGCTCTCTTAGAACAATGATTCACCGGGAAAAAATCGGAAAGTGATTCTTCCATCTTGAAAGAAAGCTTTGCATAATCCCTTTGACGAAGCAAGGTCAAAGGTGGACAAAAGGGGAAATTCGCCTCTAGAGAATGGATTTCCTAAGTTTGTCATTTATATATCTAAAATTACAGGTTACAAGATAGGGGTTACAATTTGAAAATAGAAGTTACCACCTTCTACCCCACTTAAAAAGGTGGATACACTTTTTATCCTCCAAAAAATTACAAATTATTAATAGGAGTGGTGAAAATTGTACATCGATATCTCAGTCCGTTTGGAATATATCAACGCGTATCAGGACTGAATTTAAACCCTGTGTGTGTGTATACCTTATGAAGATAATAATATGATAATATAACGACTATCAGAAAATAATATATCACCTTACTACTTGGGTTATACAGTAACCATAGAATCTAATTAGGATCTAGGAAAGTTTATTTGGAGTTGCATGGATCATAAAAATCCGAAATATCGTAACAAGTTCTTTAAATATTATTTATTTTAGTTTTACAGAAACTCAATATAAAATAAATAGATAATGTACAACACTGGTAAATAATTAACTCATAATCAATTCTGCTCGAATTATTGACTCAATAATGAATATATTTTTGGAATTTATGTGTTCCTAAAACTACATATAAGAGATATAGGATATAAGTGTATCTGATCTAAGTTGTTTTAAATCTACTTTTTACTACAACATTAATTCTGAAAGACTAAGTTTGAAAAACATTTGTGGTTTTCTAAGGATTGCACAAATATTATCTGATTTCTTTAAAGTAACATAATCAGGAATCTTAGGATTTATATTTCATTTAGATTTCATAACTACGACAGAACTTTGATAGTGAATCATTCATGTTGGCTACTCCATAGCATTAAATATAATGTTTTTTTTTTTATTATTAGAGTTTATCTTAAAAGGTGTGCAGCAATGCTTATTGTACAAGATTGTGCCCTTTTTCACTGTTATCTATTTTTTATTTAATAATTTAAAGAAAAATAAATGTAGGAAATATAATGAGTTCGGATACTTCCCCGATAGCAGAATTACACTTGCTACGTGATGTAATACCAGTCACATATATAACAGCTAGGGAACTTACGTAGTTGTTGATGAAGACGCAAGGAGGTCTCTTGCTTGAATCGATAAAAAAATTCGCAACCGAGAGGGAAAAACTGTTTGAATGTAAGGTGTTCTGGGCCTGCACACAACTCAGCGTCAGTAGCAGCAGTATCCCGGCAGCATACGACGTCGTGGCCATCACGGCCCAGAGAAGACTGACAGTAGACAAGACTTATGAGAGGGAGAGAGATGGGAGAGATGGCGCAGTTTTATATGAAGGTTTCAGAAGTCGTTAATTAGTATCTTGACTGCTCAGATGAGTTCTGCGAAGTGTTGTATACCTGAAATCCACGGAACGTTAAGATTCTTGTTACATTACAGCTGTGATACATTAGGTATGAATGCTTAAGCATGGTATTGTAAAAGGATTTTTATTTCATCTTTTGTAAATTTTTACCTAATTTATCTCCTAATTTTATTAAGATGCTCCTTATTACCTTATTATACATTTGTAAGTTATTTCTCTAACCTTAAGTTGTTTACTGTCTACACTGCAGATATTGAATGAATGTTACACTTCCACGTAACACAAATATATAGTATAGCCCACATGTTTCATTTACTGTTATAAATTAAATACTTTATTTTTTAGATATTAATTTTTTAAAGGAAGTGTTTAAATTCACAATTATATTTCACTAATAGTTCTTGGATCTAATTAATATGGATTTGCTCCATTATTATTCAGCTTATTTTTATATGAAATATGTAGACAATGACTTTAAATTATGTATCTATCAAGAATGTATTTGTATTATTTGCTGAATACGTGAATGTGTCACTCATTTTGTTACGGTGACCTAAAAAGTGAACATTCATTTTAAAGTATATTTATTTATAAATTTTTTCACTCTGCATTTATGCCAAAACATTGAAAACGTTTAATTTAATAAAGTTTACAAATCAAAATCTCAAGGTTCTTTGTAATGATTATTTTTAAAAGTCGTGGTTCTTTAGAATTTATCACTTTGCGTGATTAAGGTGAGAATAATGTCCCAATTCTAACTAAAAAAATAATCTTTTTAAGAAATAAAATACCCAAAAGTTGTAAGTTTTGTGAGGTCGATCCATCAGAAGAAATGGAGAGATCTATCCACCTGGATGAGGTTAATGAGGTTTTGCGAGGTAAACTTAAAACAAATAATGGAAGATATCAGGGAAAGGGTAACCGACACCATGAAAGTAATTATTACAACATCTTACCAGAATTAAATTTTCTATATCATAAGTTGTTCACAAGGTTTTGATTTTACTCTGACAATATGTCTCACTCTAGATATTTTTATAACATAACCTAATAATAGCAATAGTTACTGAAGTTCTCTGAATCAAGAAGATTCAAGAATGCATATCATGAAATCTCTAACACTTTTGAAATTTTTTAACAATAATTTACTAGTTACAGAATAATTTTTTATAATATTGTCTAAAATATACATTGAATAATACAATTATCTAACTATACACCAGATCTTTAAAATTATGTTATAATAAAAACATTTAATCAAATAATTACTGTAATTTCCAATAAGCTAACATTACTTGCGCCACTATCTTCAAGTAATCAGGCTGTTGGTAACTGTAAGCACGTTAAATGTGAATTCAGTTGTCTTTGAAATTTGAATGCAAACGTATCCTATCGTAACCACGATGGCAACGAGAAAACAGCATGATACATTCATTTCATTTGTATTTCATACATGTATCCTAATCACACAAAATACGTACATAGTGACTTGGTGTATAGGCTTTTATTATGTAACCACTGCTATAAAACCCATAGCTATAAAATGTGAATGTGCCATGTGGTAAGATATCTTGAGGAAGGTTTTATGAGTAGACTTTAAATTTTGCATGATATCCATTTCTATATAGACAAGAATTAGTTCTATGGCGGTGCGTGTACAACGACGGTATTTTGTGATTGTCCCTGAATCTTACCACTCACTAGGCAGTAAGCAATTTGTCTTATGTTTTGGGGAGGATGTAAAATTTCTTTCTGTATGATTGTCTGTCTATATATCCGAAGAAAACCTTGAGAATGAAAGGAACTATAGACTTGATAATTTGCATGCAACCTCAGTGAAAATGGTTACGAGACTACCACGTACACACCTTGTATAATATAAAGGCATATATGGTATATACTTTTTCAAACAGCTAAGGCGAAAGACTAACAATATTACGAAAATGTTTCTAACAGAGTACATTCCATTAACTTCCAGATGTGACTGAAGTGTTTAATTTAATTTCAGATTCAGCAATGCAGCCCTTCTACTATTCCAAGATTTTCATTAATAGAACATTTTACATAATGACTCCTACAAGAAACCAAATATATATGCAAGTTTAAAAAATATACTCTTTAAGTTAATATATATATATATATATATACATTCATTAAATTTGTATAAATGGCAATATCCGAATTTAATTTATTTCAATAAACATTGAATCGCAATCGAAAAGGGAGGGGGGTATAATGGTAGCACATTCACCCGGCAAGTGAGAGATCCGGGTTCGAGTCCCGGCGGAGCAAGTACTTTTTGCGATACAATGTTTATATATATATATATATATATATATATATATATTATATATATATATATATATATATTAGAATAATAAATCACACTGAAGATGGTTTTAAACCGAAACACGTGTCTGAAATAAAAGAATTTTAAAAGTGTTTTAGTTTCCGATTTATTATTCTAACATAAAGATAACCCTATAATATGGAGTTCATAACATAACACTCATTTATATATATATATATATATATATATATATATATATATATATATATCTTTCATCAATTTAAATCTGTAAGCGCTCACTAATATAACACGCAACTAAAAATTAAGAAGGACTCTATGTGTGTACACACACACACACACACACACACACACACACACACACACACACACACACACACACACACACACACACACACACACACACACACACATGTGATGTTAGGTATGCACCACTTTTATTTTCTGTGTGTGTGTGTGTGTGAAAATAAAAATCTCTTACAGTCTAGATATACCTTTCATAGATTTTAAATACATTTCCAGTTGCATTCAAAATGGCTCTGCCGTATGGCTAAAACAGCTAATAAGTTATTCAAACCCTTTGCGAATTCCATTAGAAAATATTATGTACATTTTCTATCTATACTATTTTATTAAAATCTAACGGATTGTCTCAATCAAGTTAAACCTACGGGACCAATTGTACTGAAATGTTATATGGATGTTCTTAGGGTCACAGGTTAACTATGTCTATTCCTATTTCAAAAATCTCTCCAGACTTCACCCCCTGGTCTTCAAACTCCCTTTTGGATTAATGAGCAGATAGTAAATGTGTTTTAATCACCTAACAATATCAAGAATATTAATTATAATAATTTATACACATTTAAGGGAAAAATCAATTACAGTAAAATCCCATACTTTATTACATACAGCGTTTTAACTGTAAACCAAAGAACTTCAAATTTACTCTCCCTTTAGACTTAGGAAAAGGGCATAAAATAATTCAATTTTTACTAAAATTGTTGAAAATATTCAATGAAGTATCTTGAAATGTTGAAGAGAAATTAATGAAATATCAGAGGCACTGATTGACTCTTCGATTCAGAGCCCCATATTTAAATAAAAATCCAAAATATAAAAATAAATTTTAATATCTTCCAGTGACTACCACTTACCTCAGGATTGTTTGGAGTGCCATTTAAAAAATACGTTCATGGTGTCCCTGTTATTCAAAGTGAAATGGCGTGCTAAGCCGCGGATAACTACTAGTACATGAACTATTTACGCCATGACCCGAATGCTTTACATGCTGCAATATAAAACTCGCAGTAGGATATAAATAATATATCACCGTCAGGGATAAGGAATGACGCAATCAGCAGCGGAAGAGAGACAGTTAAATGGGTGGGAGTTGAATCCTACCGGGTGCAATATTTCCTTGGTTTCCAAATTGATTAAAAGACTACTAACATGTATTGGTTTTATTTTGTGTACATAATTTACTCCCACACTAAGCCAAATATGTTGCAAAAATGTAATACATTTGATATTCAATTGACGTAGAAAGTTTCATTTAATGTTTGAGAAGTATTGCATCATTCAAATATAACTCAATATGTGTTTACTAACTAGTGTGTTCGTCGTGAATAAATTCAAATTTTAAAACTTTTTATTTATATTTCCTTGGTGTCGAAATTGATTAAGAGACTACTAACATGTATTGGTTTTATTTTGTGTACATGATTTACTCCCACACTAAGCCGAATACATGTTGCTAAAATGTAATATATTTGATATTCAATTGACGTAGAAAGTTTCATTTAATGTTTGAGAAGTATTGCATCATTCAAATATAACTCAATATGTGTTTACTAACTAGTATGTACCGTCGTGAATAAGTTTCAAATTTTAAAACTTTTTATATTTCCTTGGTGTCGAAATTGATTAAGAGACTACTAACATGTATTGGTTTTATTTTGTGTACATGATTTACTCCCACACTAAGCCGAATACATTGCAAAAAGGAATATATTTGATATTCAATTGACGTATAGAACGTTTCATTTAATGTTTGAGAAGTATTGCATCATTCAAATATAACTCAATATGTGTTTACTAACTAGTATGTAGTTGTAGTGTCAATGTTCCAGTTCCTTTGAACTTTTATATTTTCCTTGGTGTCGAAATTGATTAAGAGACTACTAACATGTATTGGTTTTATTTTGTGTACATGATTTACTCCCTAACTAAGCCGAATACATTGCAAAAAGGACATTTGATATTCAATTGACATAGAACGTTTCATGTAATGTTTTAGAAGTACTGCATCATTCAAATATAACTCAATATGTGTTTACTAACTAGTATGTACCGTCGTGAATAAAATCAAATTTAAAACTTTTGACAAAATATTTATATTAATAAAATACACTATATTCTTTGTGTAATACTATCGTTTATTATTAGAATTTTATTAAATAGTAGATTTTTTTTATGTACCCTTACTTCAATTATACTTTAAGGCATGGAAACTGTAGCTACATTATGTTTATTCAATGCAGTGTGAAATTAACCTATTCTCAACGATCATATTTGTAAGCATGTAGTATTTCTATAAAATTTAGGTTAAGAGAGGAATGGAACGGAATGAATAAATTACCTAATTTCTCAAGTCTCCGCAATTACTGTTTGCCAGCTGGCCACCCCTCTATTTCCGCCAGCTTCGTCTCTTATTAAGACAACATTCTGATAATTCAACAAATCACTAATGACGTACATAAACTAAAAAATTACTCTGCTAAGTATTCTAATATTGTTAACTGAATTCATTAAATTCAGTAGCTGGCTTGACCATCACGTACCAAAGTTAGAATATTATAATATTCTAGAATATAGAATATCCTCTTATAAATAGATGATATCAAAACTGTCGTCAACCGAAGTAGTCATTCGTGACCCTAATAATCCCTTTCTTATACTAATTAATCAACCATTTTGACTCTTCCTTAATAGATATTGGGACTATTTCATATTCCGATAGAATAAACTGATGTATCCAAACAACTTGGTTTGAAGAATTTGTGAGACTCGTGGAATTAACTGGTTTTATTCAGCACACGTTGTGGCGATTGCTGCCAAATTTTGTGTAGATATATTGATATATTGATAATTGTGTCGGGATCGAAGACTAGAATAATTTCATTATAAGAATAGTGTAAATACTCTATCTAAATCGCAGGCTATAAAATGTAAAAACAAATCTTCCAATTTTAAAAAGTTACAAATGTAACATTCCAAACAAAGTTATAGAAGAAATTAACATAATTCTATCATGATGGTATTTAAAATAAAGACCATGAGCCTGTTTTTTTATAATATTGAAATTAATTTTTCTTATTCGTTTTGTTATTTGGAAATTTTATTATTAAAATTATAAGAATGTATATCAAGTGAATAAACTACTACAAAAAGAATCAATATGTATCAGATTTAACTTTTAAATACTCTTTAAATACAAATATTAATTCAGATTTAGTTATAGATAATTCAATTTCTTCAGATAAAACCCATATAATCCTATTAAATTGCATGTTTATATTTATATTCAATAAAACACAGAAGAAAAGCGTTAATGTTCCACAAACAATAGAGGCGACACTGTCCCCCATTGCCCTCTTTCCCCCACCAACACATCACCCCGCGTTCCCCCAGTTATTGTGCGCTGTTAGCCAAGTCGTCTGGAACACTCCAGATACGTCGCTGTTATTTGCTTTCCGATATTTATTCCTTTCCTCTTTCTATATTGAAAAACTATAGAAAGCTCTTTGCTTTTATATGTCTAAGGAAACTATAATTTTAAAACGTTGCTGTTTATACACTACAGTGTCCAGAACACTACATATGAGCGTAACAAAAATAAATTTGAATAGAATGACTAAGTGAGAAGTAACAATAAGATTTAATTTTGTATTTAATTGATTCATTCAAATGTATTTAAGAGTGGTACTTTTATTGATATTCAAAATTATTGCATCACAGATCATTAAACAACGTTTCATACATTATTATTGATAAAAGTTTTTTAAACTGTGTAATTTTAATTGTATTGTGATAAGGTGCACTAACACAAGGTTTACCTCAAATAACAAAATTAAATAATTATAATTAATAATTATCACTAATTTATTTACTAATAAACTAATGTCATTATAATTAATAACAATATCGATTAATTTTATTACTAGATATGTTTCTTTTTAAATATATTATATTATTCTTCCACAAGCCTTATTTTATTCTGTAAAAACTTATTTGAAATATTTTAAATTTCACAAGTCCAGTTAATATTACGAATGAAATGTACGAATTTGTCTTATTAGCTTTTCTTTTAAACTTTCTCTCTGTTGCATATTTTTTTATTACCATTCTAAAGTACAGTTATACAATTTTGTTCTGGGAAATTTTTATAGGATAGCAAATTCATTACTAGTTGTCTAACTTCCCGACATCCCAAAACGTATAAATTTCGCACACAGATGCTTCATACCTTTTCGTAAAGATCTTACTCTATAAGATTTATATGATTGTTTTTAAAATTCCCGAAGTTCTAGATCGATTAAATTTGACAAAAATGTGTTTTATGCTCTCATCACACAAATTAAAGACTTTACATGAAGATCAACCATCCATAAGGGTTGAAACTTGGTTGCAATATTTAGATGAATTAAATTTTAGTTTTTTTTCCGAACTTTATAATGTCTTAGATTTCATTTCATTTCATTTCGCTTAATGCAAGATAAATAGAAAAACAAAATCATTCAGATAAACAAATGTTTTGAATCACATTAATAGTATTTCTCCTTCCATCCGCCTCACAATGGAAGTGGAAGTCCAAAACAAGCTTCAAATACGTGGAAAGCAATATAAATAATAATAACAATAAAAGTATTAACAATAATAGCAATAGCTAACATAACAATGACAAGAAACAACGATAACATACATAAACATAAAACAATAAGTAAGCTCGAGATAATAATTTATTTATTTATATAGGAGAACTCCATTCCGGAAAACAAACATTCACCGGGGAACCCGACTCTGGAAGACCAGTATTGTGACCAGTATTCCATATATTAGTTTTAATGATTAGTGAATTTGACAAACAACATGGTGGTTGTGATTCCTGACCTAGACGTGCCACAACGCTTTGGTAAGATTTGTTTATTTTAACCTAGTTTGTAATTATGTATTAGGTTAGTTCTTTATCTGAAGAATAGATCAGATTGCAGGTCTCGAAACATAGTGTTACTTATTTCTTGTTTCACTGAACGATGGCAAATGTCCGGAAAATCCTGTTTCCTTCACAATCCTTCCATCGTCAAAAATAACCTTCAAACAAAGAAAATCATAATCTTGAAGAAAAATCACTTATAAAAGTTGAAATAAAGTTGCAATCCTAGAAGAACTATGATTCTTTATTAAAATTCTCGTTGTCCTATGATTGTGAATTTTAGTGGTTCTTATTGTACTCGTAATTTCAAGTAAATTAGATAAAATAAATTCTTTTTTTATGAAATTTAAAGTAGTTGTGTAGTTTATCAATCAATTCTTTTCATTTTTGTTATAGATCATTAAACCATTTTCAAGAATTAAATCGCGAATATATCCAGTACATCTTTTAATAAGACGCTTTCTATGTTTGTGAAATTTTTTAAATGTTTAATCAAAGTTTCTCGAGACAAACCATTTTCCTATGAGATGAATTTTAGTGATATCTTGTAATTTTTCAATATTAAAGACACTCTTAAGTCACTCTTATTTTCCTTAAAACGTTTCTTTAATTCTTGAAATACATTTATATTTAGTTTTTAATAATTATTAATTTGGTTATTTATCCAATTTGAATATAATCAAATTAGTTGTCTTTACATTTATCATAAATGAGATGTTTAATAAATCTTCTTTGTTACTTTTCTTTAAATATTTAGATAGTAGTAATGACAATTAATTTTTTCACTGTCCATTTATATAGGACGTATTTGACTATTTATTCAATATGTTTTTTTTTTTTAGAATTGTTTATTACGAAAGAATTTTGGTAAAATGGAATTTTTTTTAATGATTTGAAAAAATCTTTGAACCTTTATAATAATTTTGTATGTATATGTGTGTGAATTTTCCATTCATTTTTGGATAGCTCCACAAGAGTATAAAGAAATTTATCATGTGATTATATTTTGAAATACAAACATATTTACGGTATTTATCACAGTATTTACATTTGAATCTTAAATGGCTTCGAATGTGAACTAGATGTGACAATATACAATCAACTTATGCGTATTGACATATCTTTAAAATGAAAAATCGTCCACAATTCTACGTCCAATAATAAGAGCTTAAAAGTGTTTTTATGTTGAATATGTTCTTATGGGATGAGACAAGAGGTTTTACTACAACCAGCAATAAGCAAACATTTTTACTATAAAATTATCACTTTTAAACAAACACTACCTAATGTTTAAAACAAAACTTTGATTGATTTCTAAGGATAGTTTAAATAATTATTTATGAAACTTTTTTCGGCTGCAATAAAAAGTAGCGTTACAATAATTTATATAATGTATATTGACAACGAAATGATCTTATTTATATAACATTCTGCATATCGCGTTTAAAGGGAAGAGAAGAGGTAGAACAGGTGTGATAAAACTTGTTCATGTTACACGCTGTCAGTGTTGTTAGTGTCACGCGGAATAGCCGCCGGACATTCAGTAGCACTGACTGGCTGAACAGAAAACGATATCACGTTCGCTATGAAACGTTATCTCTACATTTTGTTGTTATGGCATGGACGTGACTAATTCAAACGTTTTTCAGAATTAGCTGATAGGTCTAAAAGCTGATTTCTTTATTTAACATTCCTGATAGTACTATACATAAAGCCCAAATATAAAATGTAATAGATCTATAAACCAAATGATAAAATGTAATCTCTGTTTTTGAGGAGTAAGTACTACTTTTAGCATGACATGCCAATAGACCTTATATGCAAGTTGAAATATATATTTCCGTCTTTTCTCAGAAAATCGGATGAAATCTTTTGCTGACCGTAGCGAGCGTTTCCGAACATATGTACCTGTTTTATATGAACTTTTTCATTATTTTGATGAGAGGAAACCACCTGAGAAGTTTATCGAATTACTCGTGGAACACCTTGTATAAGAATATCCCTTGGCTAACTGATTGAGTATAAAGTTACAAAATTTTCCATAAAAAATACATGTTACTAATTTAAAGATCCAGTTAAATGTAATCCACTATTCTTTACAAGAGTTTGCAACCGTTTGTAATTAAATCCATTGTAAATATGTTTTATTCATTAAACAATCGTTTTAAATTTGTGTACATTTCTAATGTTTAAAACATAGAGTAAACTTCATGATAAACAAATTCTGATTTCAGCCTTGATTGAAGTCGATGTTGAGCACAGAGTTAATACGGGTAAGAAAATAATATAATTTTAGTCAATTTCTATTTTACAGTATAAACTATACTTTCAATTATCTATAAGATTATTACATATTTGGATAAAATAGTTCAATTATTGTTACTGTAATTGTTAGATGTATAGAATAAAAAAAACAATAGAATGTTGAAGGGTTAGTTCCAAGGTTCTTTTAAAAAACCAGTACCAAAAAACTGCTCTTTAATTTTAATTCTTAAAATAGATGAGGAGGCTAGGATGTCTTTCATTGACTATTACTTAAAATCTCACAAGAGTTAGAAAAGGCATTCAAAAGAAATATGCCACTGTTTTTGAGAAAGAAATTGCATGGGAAGGGTTAGTAATGTATAATCCTGTTATAAATTATTCTTCGTCCTAGCAGAATTTATAGCATTTCTCATTAAACTACAAATCACTTTAATTCCACAGGTTTCAATTAACAACTCTATTGATGCATGCTTGCAATAAAACTGTGCATTGTGAATTAACGATCCTGAAAGGTTTTAATGTTCCATGTTAAGTGGTTATAGTTGAAAGAATTGCATCATTCATAACTCTCCAATTAAAGTTAATAACCCGTATAACATAGCAGGAATGGTTTAAAAGCCTACGTATATCTTTATTGAGCACGGTTAAATGTATTTAAAATTAATATTGTAAATCTTTTGCTATCCTATTCAGAAAAATACATTTTCAAATTGGATAGAGATAATGAGTTACTATACTTTGTAAAAATTTATTGCAATGCACTTAGAAGCAAGAAACATGAAGGATTGCCAATTAGTTATGTATAGCAATATTTATAAATCAAAATAAAAACTAAACTTCTTAAGCCGTAGTTATAAACGGGGTTCTAAGTTAAACTTAACAATCATAGAAATACTAAAAGTAAATGTAATGTTACAAATATAATATAATATAATATGTAATGTTAATATTATAATATAGTACGCCATAAGGAAAGAAATCTTAAAAGTATTATTGGTGGCACAGTGGTGAGCCGGTTTTACTGTAAGAATACTTTAGATGCAATTAGTAGACTACATTGAAATATTTAACATTAAAGATAAAACCTAAAAATATTATATACGGCTATTTTCAACTTAATTACTGTACACCACTGCTGCTCTACTCACAGAGCATTTGTCTTTCTCTCACTGTTAGGTTATATCTTTAATATTAAATATGTTATTGTAGTGTGATAATTTATTGCAACTAAAGTATTTTTACAGTAAAAGCAGCCAATAACTGTGCCACCTATTAAGATTTCTTTTCCTATTGCATAAAATATTGTCATCTGTAATTTTATGATTACTTATAGTATTTCTATGATTGTTAAATAGTAACCCACTGATAAGTATGTATTTAGCGGGGCTTGAATATTTTATAAATTTTGGAATGAATAAACTCTATTCTATTTTACTAATCTGGCATTTATCATGTAAACATGAAGTCAAAAGGCATTATGATGTCAGTAGATATTCTAGAAAGACTTATTCCAATAAATCGTGCAATATCATGAATATTCTAATGTTGTATTTATCACTCTAGTGTAAAAGTTGTCATGTGAACATGAAGTCAAAGTGTGTTGAAATCTCTTATCTCATATTACAAAATTAATTAAATATTTTGTAAAAGTGTTAAAATCAATTTCGATTAACTTTTATTACTCATGAATTATTAAATATCTGTGTTGTTTTCATAGTTTTACGTCTGTATAATTTAAAATAAACCTAATAATAGCAGGATAAAAATGTGAACATTCATCTTCATGTATGGGATATTATTGATATTAAGACTTATTTGAACCTGAATTTTAAAAGGCAAAATCTAAACGAAATGATTATTTACCAAAAACTATAAAAATGATAATTTACTACTTCGATATTTTTTTACTTAATATACAATATCTTATATTAAGTATACACTTTCGTGCTATCACATTGTTGTTTGGGCTTATCGAAAGGTTTGATTTAGTATGTGACTGCACATGAAGAAACATTAGAAACTTTTCGACCACTCCACGTTGACTGCCGTTCCCTTGAAAAGGCGAATTCTCTTGAGCATGGATGACAACAGGCTCCCAAAATTATATCAGGATGATGAGTAAACGTTAAAGCACAGTAGATTCAGACACGAAAACTCGTATAAATTTTGAACGCAGGCTTACTCAGCTAATACGCACTCAGAATATTTCTCGCTTTAGGCTCAAGTTTGTCTGCAGTAAACATCATTAATATAGAAGTTTCCCGCTCTTTGCATGGTTTCGGTCAACTTAATAAATCGCGTGTCTAATTAATTTGTTAAAAATTATAACATATATAATGTAAATTTTAGAAATTTATAAATAAGATGATTTAAGATTTTAATAATAAAAAAGTTTCAGAAAAAATAATTTGTTTCAGTAGGGAAACTGAAGGCGTAGACAAGTTTAAATTAAAAGAGGGATAGACCCATTACATTCAAATTACACCCAGTTTGTTGGCAACTGATAAACTTTTGTTCGATGGAGAGCTGGGGAGTATAATTAAATCTTTACACCTAGAACAACTCTCATTTTACAAATTGGGGCCAACAGCTGCGTACTACAAAATTGACCCCAAGATTCTCTCACATTATCTTAAAACTCAATTTGCAATTCAATTTTAAATATTTCTTAAATTCTAAGCATCAGTTATTAATCGAAAACTGCTTATCCATAAATACATAAAAAATGTTTATAAGTAATATATTTTATAAGAGAAGTTAAAGATTATTTGAAACACAATTTCTCTTTTAAGTGACTTTTACAAAAGTATATTTTTATTACGATTAGGACATCCAAAATAATTCAGAAAATAAGCATTGTGCCAAATATGAAGACAATCAGTGGTAAATATTGGCTTATACATTTTCATATCAGGTATGTACATATACAGATTTGTTTTAATTCAAACTGCATTATCTTCGCGATAATATCAAACACATTTATAAGGAAAATAATAAAATTATATTTCCAAAAAAGAAACTCTAGTTTTAATCACTACTCTTATAATTATTAAATATTCTACAAAAGTGTACAATTATTCATTCTCAGTGTTATGATTTGTTTTAAACAACCCTTATATTATTACTAAAACTACATAAACAAAAATAAAATATTAAATTTTGTTTAATAGACTGTTTAAGGTGTTAAGAAGTAAACGTTCATTGGTTAAAATTAAATTTCAATAAAACATTAAATGAAAATCAACCGGTACTTTTAAGAAATATCGAGTAGGCTGAAGGTAAAAAGCTATGCTTCATAAAACTCAAAGGTAAATATACAGTATGGTGTTGCTGTTTATAAGTCCTTCTTACTTGGAACGTGTCACTTAAATATATAACTTAATATTCAAATGGATGTTTTTACTGTGTGTTATTTATGGATGATTTGCAGGATAAAGTATTAAAATCCTAAACTAGACTCATATTCGTCTTATAATGAAATATTAGATTTAAAACCTCATATGCGAATATTTTTCAAGATATACAATATCATTCTGTGTTCCTATATAATTTGTTCTTCCATATTCGTGTATAAAATATAAGAAATTTATTTTAAATTCGTTTGATAACTTTTTAGACGCTTTTTCAGCATAATATTGCCCCACCTGTAGGCTACTTTCTACTGCAAGTGTTAAAATAAAAAATGTAAAAACATCATAAAATTTCAAACGATATACCGAATTGTTTTGGTTTGAAGTTATCGTTTTAAAGTTATAAACAGAATATAATACAGATATTTTGGTCAAATTCCTTATTTATTATAATTCTTTTTCATTTTTATAACAAAGGAACATGTAGGAAAAAATATAAATTTTATCTGCGGTTAAGATAAAAAACACACAAAAATACCAAATTTCCACCTTGAATGTATTTACTTTCATCACTGAAATGGGTGATCAATGTGTTAGCTCTATCGTATTTTATATACAGGGTGACCGGAAAGTAAGTTGCACCCCTTCTTAACTATTTTTGTTATTTTACATATGTAAAATCTGTTTGCAGTAATCGTACTAGCTACGATGTCATTCAGTGGATTTGGTTTCTAATATACAGATGTCATTGTCAGGGATCAAGGATATACGCGGTTAGGTTGCGAAGGTTTCAAATCAATTTCTTAGCGAGCACCTAGGAGGTGATATTTAAAAGTGTCATGTAAAGCAGACTTGTTGTATTAAAAATTTCATTGTGATAATAATATTGTCGTCGACAGTATTTAGATTCTCAAGAATGTGTACTATTATTTGTGAATACGTCAATAAATTTGCCTTGAGCGCATCAATAGAACCAATTTGTGAACTTAATGTTCTCTTAATGTGATACATTTTAACAAAAGTTACACTGCGATATTTTCAAAAATCTTCCTTAGCGAACGCCAAAGAAGTAAGATAAACTTGTGCACAAAGTTCTATGTAAATTAGATATGTGATTTTGAGTGTTTCGTTATGTGTCATGCAATTCATTCATTTTTCGTAAAAGATAATATATGTGATTGGTTAAAACTGTTTTATAAAAAAATTAAATAAGATGTATGTCAAGTATAAATCTTCCTCAGTTTCTTATTTCATAAGGCTCCAACATATTACATCACAATTGCTTTATCATCACCATTAAGATTTCTCTATACTGACAAAAATAGTTTATTATTATATTACAAAATTATACCATGGGTTTTTAAACATTGTTCACTCTCAAATTTCAAAGCCCCGAAATATTATAATTTCAAATTAAATCTCAAGATCTCAGCGACCACCATTTATCTCAGGATTGTTTGACTCGTAATTTTAAAAGTATGTAACTATGATGTCCCTATAAGTATAAGTGTAAGTATAAAATCTGGAGCGAAGCCATTGCTAGTTACACTTACTCGTATTCTGAATGTGATTTATACAGAGCACACAATTCAGATTTAAGATCATATTGATATAAAATAGTTTATTATAACTAACTTATTGAAGTAAATCAAGTAAAGAAGTTTATTAACTGTCCAATGGAGATGTTAAATACAACGTAGGAGTAACTTACGTCACAGCCATTTTCGTGTAACATTGAGATTGCATGCAAAATATTAAGTACATCGCTTATTTCATTAAGGTATATGTGTTACTATGTAATGTTTTAAAACTTCACATGATTGTTATATTTTTATTCTGCTGTTATGGTTATCCATGGACACTCGTAAATATGTTTGCTAACGCTCAGAAAAATTGAATTGGGTAACATGCACCATCATGGAACTATATGTTGCTTATATATAGAACAAACTTCGTGCAAAAGTTTGAGTTTGTAAGTCAGTTTGATCTCGGGATATTGTGCGGACAGACAAACAGTCAGAAATGAAGATTTTCCATTTCTTGAGTGATTGTTTAGCTTCGTTAACGTTAATCCAATAACACATTAACAATGATATAAAGCTGAAAATGAAAAAAATTGTGTTTACTAAAAGTGAATAAATATAAAATTTGTAATCTTGAACCATAAGGTTAGGTAGTGGTAACTACCTACCTGTAGTTTAAAATACAAAGCAATAAACGTGAGGAATACTCTCTAATTTTAGAAGTATTTAAAATGCTTGATAACAGTTCTAAAGTTTTCTTTATCTGAATGTGTTATGTATTAGTACAAGAATAATGTATATATAAATCTCAACTTTGTCCCGACTTGGAGTTATACATGTTTTGACGAAATATTATAAATTTAATTAGACGGACATGAGTTGTGTGATTTATATTTTTCCAAGTCTATAATATTCAACAAACAACTCTATAAAATAACAAATATAGTTTATATAGAAAACAAACGAACTGTCAGAGCACCAATGTCGCATTTCTCGAAGGGACTTATACTGACTGAACTTTAATAATAAAGATGGCCATATTGCGTTCAATATCATTGCCAATACTGTAATATTGAAAGAATATCAATGCTGACATGTGACATTAGTAAGTGTTAGAATAACTGATATATTGAAACTTTTTGGAGTGGAAACTTTGATTTTCAAACATAAGACGTATAACGTTTCTATTCCCTAATTCATATTTTACAACCTGCAGCGTTATTAGAGAACTTTGATTAGAGAAGTCTGATGGTTTTTTTTATATCTGCTTTTCTATTTATGTTTCTTGTTATGCTTTTATTTGTTATATTTTGTATATTTGTTACATTTTGTATATTTGTTATATTTTGTATATTTGTTATATTTTGTATATGTTATATATTTTATATATTTGTTTATAGTTGTATGAAACAAGTAATTGTATAAAGCATATAGACTGCTTAGCCTGTACCGCTTGTGCCTCATAGTAGTAAACAATCTTAGTATGTGGTATTATACGTAGTATTGAACTTGAAATTTGTATTTAAAACAAGAAAAACTCTAAATCCAACTGTACTCCCGCACGCGCATATTGCGCATTGGGAGAAAATGGTTTATTTGTATTATTTGTAATTTATTGAATAAAGAGTTTTTGAACTTGAACTTGAACTTATCAGACTTTTGCTTGCAATAGAACCAAGTGTCATCAAATCTGGTATGAACTTATGTAAATTAACTTTAAAAGTGATTACTATGTTGAGCTAAAATACTAAAACTACAATTGCTTTTAATTTTTACCTATTACGAGAGATGTTGGTTACGATTAGTTACGATACACGTACCTTGTAAATGTTAGAGGAATACAACAGGAAGATGACATTGCGTTGAAAGGTATACCACAGGACTCAATATTGAGTTTTCTATGACTTCTAGTGGATATTCTGCAATAATGGCTGGCTAAGGCAGCTGTTTCTGGAAGGGAATCACCTTTCACAACTGCCAGCCATAGCATGTTTTTATGCATATGTGTTACTAGAACACACCAAATACTCGTATATATTTTATTAACTGTAGAGCATTAATTTCAAAATAATTATTAATGTAAAATTTCAGTACTTGATATGGAAAACTCTTTTTAATTCTAAACTTTGCAGGAATGTCAAATGATGCGACATAATGTAGAAACTTGAGTATGTGCATTGTGTAAATTCAGCTGAATTCCCTGAGCGCCGAGCAAGACACCGACACACTCTGTAGGGCGAGGCAGTTTGCGGTTACTTTGAGAACATTCCTCTTCTAAACGTTTCCAGGCCGCATTCCTTGAAGTGTCTGCTATCTTCAAATTCTAGTTGGATATTGATTGGGAACCATTTACATAACCTGACAAAGCGTTACCAGAAATAAATATATAATGGACCATAATATCACATCTTTATTTAACATTCAGATAATCAATAATTTATGATTTTAATCACAGTTATACATAGATGTTTTAATTGGAAATATAATTTAAATAAATTATACTGAAATTACTGACATCTCATTCATATGGACTAATCAGTAGTAAAACATATATTGAATCTAGTTACAAATATATATATATATATATATATATATATATATATATATATATATATATTACAGTACAATCCATAATTTAGATTTACCTAAAATTCTTATAAGATATCATTTATTGTTCTAATGAAAGCTTCCATTATTTTTTTATTAGACATGTAAAATTATTTAAAAGAGTTATATTAAAAGGTTAGACTTAATGACCCACGCAGTAAAATGTTTTCAAAGACCTCAAATGAATCAACACAAATTTGTCGATATCTAAATAAATTTCACCTATATTTTTGTAGACCTACCCATTACTTAAAAAAAATCCAAGAAAGTTTTTTTGTCAATTATACTTAAAATGTCGTAATAAATAAAAAAATTGAAAGCAGCCCCACTTTTGATGCAAGTCTCAAATCCTTCAGCACATTTGTCAATTGATCCCGTGTCACACGCTCGCGTTAGCAGCGGTAATATACAGAGAAGCTTATTTCAAGGTAGCAGAGGAATCAGGATTAACCAGCTTTACAAGTAAGCCTTTTTCGCCATATGTACACTGAGAGATCTTTCAAGACCAGATAGCAAAATGTAGGGTTTTCAGTAAATTGTTTTTAAAGCGACGTATAATTAATTATTTAATTAAAAGAAAGTAGATTTTATACTGACTTCAAATATACCGCATATATGTAATATTTTCCTCGTGCTTTGTATCAAATGATTCACAAAAACAATCTTTTTTGTACAGTTTTATGAAGGGAAGTTTGTATTCTATATTTAGAATAGTTGGTAAACCTGATTGACATTTCACTGCACACGGATTTTGGAATCAGCTGTTTAGTGAAATATAGAAAATATCTGGCAATGTCCGTCTAAAAATGACTGTTATTGACATTTTTGTGATTGATAACACAATAGCTTGTTCGTTTCAAATGTCATCGTGCTTTATAATGTTACTAAAAATATATATCGTTATGAAAAATAAGGAAATAACCTAATTAAACTTTAACGAAAATAAGTTTATTCTTACTAAAAAAGAATATAATGAATAAGTAAATTGTGTTATGTAATTGGAATTTAAACGTCAAGACTCTGTTGTAAAAGCAGCTTTTAATTTACAAAATATGTCCCATAACTCATTTGCATTAGTTACATCCTACAACTTCATCAGTGCGTGTTATTTTGTGCGTATAAAAACTTTGTTGGTTATTTATTCCCAAATTAAAATATCCAACAGTGGCAAGTCTTGTGAGCGTGCTGGCCAATAGACTTTTATTAGTTATAATGAATTTAATTGAGATTTTTCATAATTTTTATATGACGATCTTTATATTTACAATATTATAAATTATGGTTCAACATAAAGATAGCATGCTATTTTGCTAATCACAGAAAGAATATCAGTAACAGCAATTTTTATACTGACCTTGTCTGATGTATTTTTTTATTTCACTAAAAAGCTGATTTCCAATAATGCGTGCAGTCAAATATCTATCAGTCAGATTTAACATCAATCCAAATAGTAGGATAAATATTTCCTTCACAAAACCCTAGCAACGAATTTTTATGAATTATTTGTTGAAACCCATGAGAAAATTATTACATATATGGTATTTTTAAGTCAGTAAAACATTTACTTTCTTTTGATTACAAATTGGTCGATGCATTAAAAAGAATTTATTGATTAAAGCTTACACCCTCTGCTTGCTGGTCTTGTAAATGTTTTAATTATACTATTTAAATCTAAAAGGCATTTGACACAGATTCAATGGAAAACGTTTCAAAATAGGCACTTCTAAAAGCCCTGTAATAGTTTGAAATTTTTGACCAAAAACAGTTTTTCGAACACATTGAGTGAACGACATAACCAATAAACAAATTGACCACGTTAACTTGTTAGTATTGTTATTACGCACAACTTTGCCATATACACTTTGCAGTATCCCTTATAGTTTTCAAGGCTCCTTCAGTATACACAATTTGGAACACACTGTATACCGAAAAAAGGTTTACTAATTTCCCTCTTCGTCAAAACCTTTCTCGGACTTATAGAGTTATATTAAAAAGAGAATTAGCCGAATTGGTCCAGCCATTTGCGAGAAAATCACTTCGCAATACATTTAGTAATTCATCTTTCTTTATAAGCATATTACTGCGATGCGTTAGAATTTAGTAATAAGGTCAAATAATTTTCAAAAATAATATCCTTCCTTTATATCACATTTTCATTGATAGCTCTTCAAGGATTTGTGTAGTATCAGAACGATAGAATAGCAACGTAACATTTTACATTAAATCCGAAAATGTGGGTTAACAGCTCGTGTAGCGTCAGACAACCACATTTAAAGTGAGAGGATCTCTTACTCGTATTTAAACCAACGTAACATTTTACATTAAATCCGAAAATTTGGGTTAACAGCTCGTGTAGCGTCAGACAACCACATTTAAAGTGAGAGGATCGCTTACTCGTATTTAAACCAACGTAACATTTTACATTAAACCCGAAAATGTGGGTTAACAGATCGTGTAGCGTCAGACAACCACATTTAAAGTGAGAGGATCACTTACTCGTATTTAAACCAACGTAACATTTTACATTAAATCCGAAAATGTGGGTTAACAGCTCGTGTAGCGTCAGACAACCACATTTAAAGTGAGAGGATCTCTTACTCGTATTTAAACCAACGTAACATTTTACATTAAATCCGAAAATTTGGGTTAACAGCTCGTGTAGCGTCAGACAACCACATTTAAAGTGAGAGGATCGCTTACTCGTATTTAAACCAACGTAACATTTTACATTAAATCCGAAAATGTGGGTTAACAGCTCGTGTAGCGTCAGACAACCACATTTAAAGTGAGAGGATCACTTACTCGTATTTAAACCAACGTAACATTTTACATTAAATCCGAAAATGTGGGTTAACAGCTCGTGTAGCGTCAGACAACCACATTTAAAGTGAGAGGATCTCTTACTCGTATTTAAACCAACGTAACATTTTACATTAAATCCGAAAATGTGGGTTAATAGGTCGTGTAGCGTCAGACAACCACATTTAAAGTGAGAGGATCACTTACTCGTATTTAAACCAACGTAACATTTTACATTAAATCCGAAAATGTGGGTTAACAGGTCGTGTAGCGTCAGACAACCACATTTAAAGTGAAAGGATATCTTACTCGTATTTAAACCAACGTAACATTTTACATTAAATCCGAAAATGTGGGTTAACAGGTCGTGTAGCGTCAGACAACCACATTTAAAGTGAGAGGATCTCTTACTCGTATTTAAACCAACGTAACTATTTACATTAAATCCGAAAATGTGCGTTAACAGCTCGTGTAGCGTCAGACAACCACATTTAAAGTGAGAGGATCACTTACTCGTATTCAAAGCAACCTAACATTTTACATGTAATCCGAAGAGGTAAGTTAACAGCTCGTGCAGCGTCAGAAAACCACGTTTAAAGTGAGAGAATCACTTACTCGTATTCAAACCACTGAACAGGAAACAAATAAAACATTAAGATGACACTTAATATAGCATTATACAACTTTAAATACACTTATGGACGATCAATTTTTGACACAATTACAAATCTGTCGTAGCCATTTATCCATTTAGGGCAACAAACAGAAATGAACATTATGAATATAAATAAAAACGAAGGAAGGGATGGTCACCAGAACCCATAAACTACTCTTTTTACTCACCTGACTCTTTATCTTTGGACAAGTAGACAGTTTATCTAATCATAAACAGGGCTATAAGGTTTGGTACTTATTTTATTCCACCTAAGTTCTTAATGTTGGCTGAGAGCGAGAATGGGTCATTCGATTATTCCAAGGGACCACGATGTCACCGGTTACTCCGGCCTTCGAGGCCACAAAGTATTACGCACGGCAAGAGTAACATGTTATGAGTAAGATGTAATGAGATGTTATTGCAATTAGATTGTATTTCTTATTCAGATGCTGTCTTCATGACAAACAAAATTCATACAAATAGTCCAAATTAAAATGTTCGAAATGCATGGCATACATTAAATATTTCACTGCATATAGTTACAAGTTGTTACTTAAGAAACTAGGAGAAGAAGCGTCCCAGTTTAGATGCAACACGTGTAAATCTTGTTCATTTAAAGTCAGAACAGATTTTCCCAGAGGAGGTTTTCAATTAATTTGAATCTCATTGCAGTGCTTGCGTTTTACAATGCATTTACCGTAGCAACTGACAAGTAAATGAATTCTATTTATAACTACGATTGTTATAAACGTGTTAAGCCGTAACGTTAATAACATTTGTTCAAAGCCGCAATCTTCTATTTTGCTTTAGCTTTAATACTTGTATCTAGTTGTCGTTCCTGAATGTACTAATATTTTCTTAGGTCAAATAAGACCAATGTAATAGTCTTAGAAAAATAAAACTTCAATCAATTTATATTCAAATAAATAATTAATCACAAAGTGTACATGCTCCGCCGAGACTCTAACCCGGCGGATCTCTCACTTGCCTGGTGTGTGCGCAACCATTACACCACTGAGTCCTTACTTTACACGATTCACTTATTTCGTATTTTGCTGTTTCTGTCACACATGAGTTTAAATAATCATATAATCTGAAGACTAAGTACTTTAAAAAGACTTTTATTTATATTCATTGATTGTTTTATTTTTTTACAAATTTCATAAACGTACATATATATATATATATATATATATATATATATATATATATATATATATACATAGTATATAATATCTTTACCTTTTTTCTTTATTTTTGTAGCGGCACTTTTTGCATTGTTGCACGTATGCACTAATTATATGCTAACCTAATGAAGAGTATAGATATGAATCCTCGAAACATTTTGTTATACATTGTTCACATAACGATGGAAAAACTTAAATACTATTGTCCTTTCAAATCTTCCAGCGTCAAACCCAAACTTTAAACAATTTATCAATAAAAAGTTGATTCAAACCTAAACATTGTCTTTTTTAGCTTTCAAACATAATTCTTCTGATTCTGCACATTTAGCTGCAATTTTTTGGCTCAGATTCTTAACTCACTGGAAAAACTGTATATGATGATCGTCGAATCCTTTCTTGTTGTAAAAATTCTTGGGAATCCGGACATGCCATGCAGTTTTAATCACTTAAGCAACAATCCTGACATTAAAAATGTTATTATTAAAGATGGTTGATTTGATGGTAAGACAGGATTTAGGACATGTGTCACCCATCGTGATGTGTTACAAAGGATACTAAGTTTCGAGAATTAGAATCCACCCTCTTAATCAGTTTTAAAAAGAAAATATATATGGTGAAGTAAGCACAAAGGTACATATATCTATTATAAACATGAGAAATTGGGAAAACGTAAAAGTTAAATTATACAACATACTTGTATTTAATAAAATTAATTTAATCCATAAAATTCAAACATCAATATGAATATCCTTGAATGTATATACAATTTAATACAATATTGTTACAACTTATTTTATATTGTTTTATAACATTTTTGCATCACAGTTAAGTAAGAGTTAACTAGTAGTAGATTAAAACTAATTTTCTTTATTTATATTTGTATCGGTTTTAGGAATTTTGTAATTCTTTCGGAATTGTCTTATTTCAGCAACACAATAGCTGATGTGAAAGTATGAAATGGTTGTAAAGACTTGTATTTTTGAAGCTGTTTAAAACTTACTTTGCCAATGTATACTGCAGAATGCCATACAAATTTTAAAAGTAACCATATTTACCGTAAGTTATTTACTGTATTTGACTACTGGCGGAAAAGGCGCTTTATGGGTACATGGAAAAAATGCTTCCATGGGTACATTCTAGATATACCTATAATCTATCTATCTTAATATAACTCAACAACCAAATCTCTATGAATCATCTCGATTCTGCCCGTAATTCTAATTGTATATTTACGTTGTTTACCTAACTAATACCATTCAATTTAATAACTTAGTTCGTTGTTTCGGCCAATCAGACCAAAAGAATGGAGTTCCAAACCCAATAATTTTCTGCTCTCTATAAGCTTATTTAATTAGCATATATTTTATAGAATGAATTGTAACAGATGATAGTTAGGGCCAAACAGTTCCTTCCCAAGGTATTGAAACAAAATTTTAGTCGTGCATGGAAGAACATTAGTATTTTGTCAATGATAGGCCTACGCAGGTTTAAAGCCAAAGTAGTGGAACTTCGGTTTTGAAAACATTACACTAATTTATTTATCCCTGATCATATATAAACGGTGATTTTACGTATTAAATTTCATTGTGTATTTTTTCTGTATAATTACAGCAACAAAAGTTTAGAATATACCTAGCGCTTCCACATGCTAGAATATCTAATAGGAAAGGAAGTTTTCTATGCCGAAAACATCTATCCTCTAGCCAGATGATAGAATATTCTTGAGCACGAAAGTTTTTGGATAAATGAATTATTTTATAGCCTCGAGCTCTAAAATCTGGAAGCTCCATATTTCATAGGTTTCATAGGTTCCAACATCATTCAAGTGGACTGCCAAGGCGTCCAAAGGCATGTTGTTGAAAGCTGTAAAAGCCCGGATGTGATATGAGTAAGGTTGTTCTAGAATTTCAACATTTCAATAATATAACCAGAAATAATCTTTTGAGATTCTAGTACCAAATATTTACAGTTAACGGACCGAAGGTTTCTAGAGTTAGGGAGCTTCACGAAGGCACCCAGAGATTTAGAGGTCGTCAATTCTCAGAACCCTCCTGAAGGTCCGGGAACTCCCGTGGCCGGGTGGTTTAAGAGTGTTTAAGCGTTACTTTCTCACTAATACCAAAATCTTCCAAAGATTATTTTTAGTAAAAACTTTCCAGTATACCGAACATAGAAAATTATAGAATAAGATAAATTCAGATAAAATAATAATAATGAACACTTTCTTTTTATAATGATGAGCCAAATTATCCTACCAGTATATGTAAGGTAATACATAAAACCTTTAATCATCTTAATTAAGTACTTTTCGTAAATTTTTTTACGTTTTATTTTAGGACTAATTATATGCAGTAAGAGTAGGCTACGATTTACGAGCCTGAACATTATTTCATTTAATGTATAGTATTATTGCGACATTGCTCATAAAGTACTTATCATTTTGTGATTACGTCCAATTTCTGAAAGTGCAGAGTATAAAATAATTAACTACCCTACGAATTTAAAAGAATTGATTGTTAAATATGTTTAATCAAACTATACAATTAATGAATTACAAAATTAATTGAATTTTTTCTTGTTTTCTTTAAAGAAAATTTGTATTAGTTATTTATCTATATCCATTAGGCTTTTGGTCAGTAATATTTCCCAAAACAGTTATGTGCCACTACTGTCAATATCAATAGGGTTATATTTAAGTATGTAACAGCGTGTTTCAAGTTATTTAACATTGTATATTTTGAGCTTAATATGAATGAGCTTAACATTCAAGTAATGGTTTTAATCTCTGAAATTACTTAATTATTCTATTTGGTGTGCAACTACCTAAACTAGATATGAGAAATCAAAATCACGTGAATTTTTCGACTGTTGGAAATCATAGAGGATTGGAATATTCTGGCACCAGCCTTTATTAAATACCATGACTTCATTTACTCAACCAGCCTTTATGTTATGAATAGTATGAAAAATAAACTAAACTTTCAACCAGATAAAACAACCAGAGTCGATTAAATTCAACGTTGCCTTGGTTGTTTATAATGAAATTTGTTAATACATGGATGACAAGTGTTATATAGCTACATGGTCCCAACATGTTTAAAAAGTGGAAAAGGTTTCAAATTGACATTGAGTAAAACTTAATTTGGTGTTTTCAATACGTTGGTAAATGTATAATGTACAGTACACAATAGCATCGGTGTGTATTATTTAATGTATTGGGGAACGCTTATAATATAGAATCGATTACAATAAATGAGTGTGGCAATTAATTATCGATTTATACTTACACTCACCTTGTTTTCACAATTTGATTTTAACTTACGAAATCTTACATTACTTTAATCGTGACAGTACACATGTTTGTTAACAGTGGTTATTTTGAACAAATTGTAATGATATTCACAATGCCAGCTCGCAGAAACTATAAATTAGTTTATATGATTTTTCAATAAATCATCCTAATACTAATACTGTATGTTCAAATATGGTGACATAAAATTTTAACTTCTTGAAACATGTATACACTGATTACAGATATTCACAGAGCTTTGTACATAAATTATTTTTGTATTTTCATCTTTGGCTTATGCAGTTAAGTAAGAAACAACATTAGTGTTTTATACCAATAATACATTCTCATTCTAGAAAAATAGAAATTACTTTGTTTTCGCGTGGGTACGGCGGTTATTGCAAGATAACCAGATCAAGCAACGCCGAGCGTGGCTGCTGCTTGGACAGGTGACCGCTGAGCGATCCTGTCCTTGCAAGCGGTCCTGACTTGTGCCCGGCCATTGGTGGTGGTTCGGAAGTCACCTTTAAGCCGTTGGTCCCAGGTTAAGTGTTAGAGAGGGCTTCTTGGCCCTAACTTCGCCTGGTAAAATAAGACATTCTTTACTTTACTTTTTTTTACATGAGGGGGTGTTCATTGACTCGCCTCAAAACCGCAACAATTTCTGTCTTATAGATTACAATGAACCTATTTTAGTCGACTTCAAAAGTAAGATCGCCTCGATCATCCGAAGATTTGTTATGCTAGTTTTAGCCTGGCTGGAATCATTCTACCTATTATCGTTGATCGTATTAGTTAAGCTACACAAGCGATAACTTATCCCACACAATAAATTGAGGCACGGAAAAAAAGTGTGCACTCCGAATGCCCTCTATGGAGTGATAGGCCAAAGTAACTTTATCAGAAAGTATTCTCATAGTAATTATTCTCGAAGAAACTAACAGAAACTTATTTCCCGGATTTCAGTACATACCAAATTCATATGGTTGACTTATCCCCTGTGTACCTAATAAAGTCATACCTATTATACAATTTCACTAACCTTAGAAACTACATATTTCATTAAAATCTTCCATCCGTTTTGCGATAGATATTAATCTATTTCATTAATGCTAAGATAAATGCAATTTAAAGAATTCTCATCTACAGGTTTTATGAACTCACTAAATATCTACATAGCAGCAAGATATTTATCAAAACTTACTTCAGTGGATTATGTATTATTAATACAATAAGAGAATACATTATAGATAAACCGATGTATACTAATATCAAAGTTATTTACTACAGCAGTTTAAATTAAAAATTACTTTTACTGTAAAAACTGTTAACATTACAAATGTTATATACATTGTTTATATCTAAAAAATATAGTATATCATTCTAAAACTATCCTTTTTACTACTTTGATTATATAAATAGCAGAGTATTTTGTCAATATGTTTTAATATAATATATTCAATGATATAAATTAAATGTTTATATAAATTGTAGGGTATATATAAATAAAATGTTTATATTGGGTAGGGTAGGCCTACGATAAGCGGACCCGGTTTTTTATATCGAAACTGGCAAACGATATTACAGTACTTAATCATAACCATCTATATAATCAATCGATAATGATTAATTATTTTGAATTATTAACTTAAATATTCTATATCAACAGCTGTAAATACTTTAAAATAATACACGTAGGGTAATATTTCAATTTTACATAAGTAATTTAAATTATTAAAAATGGCAGTCAATTTTGGAAAACTACACGACATTGCTTTGAAAGATGATAAGACATAAATAAATTATATTGTTTTTGTGGCTTCAACATGTTGGACTCGTACCGAAAACCCCATTAACAAAAATCACATATCCTAATATGTGAAATTTGTGGGAAAGAAACAACTGTAACTGTGAGAGGAGCAAATGTGGTCGTCTTCAGTTTTCCTAATTTTTGTTATAATAATTTGTTTTATCACTGTAAATATTAAATTCATATTTAAATTTAAAACATATGATTGTTATTGAGGACTATACTGTATATACTTTTATATCGATTGATAGCCTAGGATTTGAGATGTGAATATTAGGTATCAAAGACTACATTCTTGAATATAAAAAACCGGGTCCGCTTATCGTATCCTACCCTAAGATATATCGCAGAATTTGACTTTCAAGCTGTATTATGTAGCTTATGCTTCTTTAAAGGCGATTATTAAGAGAAAAACGGAAAATGATGATTACGTTAAAAATGTAAGTAAAATTTATACAACCTATTTAGATTTTAAGAATAAATGAAATATATAGGCTATGAATTATGCAATATGAATATATTTTTATACCTGACAAACATGAGGAAGTTACAAATATTAATGGTTAAGTTGAGAATAAACAATTTTTACAATAATAAACAATCTAAAAATATAACTTATCCGAAATATAACTGTTGCTATCGTATTTTACATACGCACATTTTATCATAATTTTAAAAAAAGTGTTTGAGGTAGAATTTGTTAAATGTATTAATAATATTAATTATATTCGTTGTTCTTTTTAAGCCTCTTCATAAAAATCATAAATAATACAAACCATATTTTTCAGAGTATGTCTATCAAAGTAGTAAGAAAATATGCCTTATTAGCTTGGCATTCAAAACATCAAATGCTATGCAGAGGGCTTTACCTCATCCCTACTACTTAGTTGAAATCTCTTAAAATAGTAAATTTTAAACATAATTTCAAAATGCAATCATATAAACAAAGCTGTGGAATGTGCTACTAAAATGTGTTATGATTGCTTAGTATTTCAACGGTTTTATTTATAGTGGTAAAATTTGACACAATCCAAAGTTAGAACAAAATAAATATTTTTCTACCATCAGTACCCTGTATTAAATCCACGTAATAGTCAATGAGAAATCAGTGAAACTTATAATTGCTATTAACAAAAATAAAACACTGATAGGTCTTTTAATATGCCTTTATACTTACACTTATACAGATGATTTCCCTACACTTACACCTAACTCAGGATTATAAATTTGGAATGTAATTGAAAAGAATAAAATTATTGCCACAATAAATTACGTTTCGTCTGAATATATAAATGTGTTGGTTATCGTGGATTGAGAAAATATAACACTGTTCCAACGTGAGTTTGGTGAGATGGACTTGGCAGTAAGTTATGAGGTTTCCAGTATAATCCCCAGAAGGTGTAGCAGAGTTCAGGGAGAAGATAGCGAGTGCCGCTGCCGCCTAGAAGTTTGCCAGATACGATTCCCGGCAAATGCTACGTGTTTCTGATACAATACCGAAGCTACTGTAATTGAGTTATGAGATAGTTTAAAACTGATATTCTCAATCAATGCCGATATGAAGCTGATAAATGCTATAAGACTGGTAAAGCAATAGTTCTGAGTAAAATAGTGAAATCCATATAGTACTTCAAGGCTGACAGAAAGGCTGTAAGAATATTATATTTAATTGGCAGTAGTGGAAATGGCCAAAGTATTCCAGGAATATTTTGAAGAATAAGCTGGAGGAAAATTGACCTGTTGATATCGTAAATAAATTTAGCCTTCTAGCTTTGTGGAGGAATTTTTGCTACTATAATACAGCGTTATAAAATGATCAACCACTAAGTATAATTTATTACAACCAGACACATAATTTATTTAGCATTTAAGTAATATTAAATTAAATAGATATGTCATGGTAGAATTAAAAAAAAAAAAAAAATAGAAATAAGTTTTTTTAGTTATTGTATAATTAATTATTTGTCTAGGTTTGATAACAAAATTGGAATATCAAGTTTAACTATCATAATCTTTACGGTGGATATATGTACTTATTATAAATAACTAATACTTTCCTAATAAAATAAACAACAAAAGTATACACTACTCAACTTGGTTTCCAATAACGTAACAAATACTTAGGTAAAAAGACCAAATTCTTAGCTTCTCTGTTTCTTTAAATTTTTCTCTAAATTGTATGAGTGGTCCAGACTCTTGAGTGTTGAGACGTTACAGGAGGGTTCTGCGGACTCCCGGGGTTCTGGTGAGCCAGCAGGCCGCAGCCCCTGGCCCGACGCTAGACGGTGATGTAGTACTCCCGTGGGGGAGGCAGGGGCCTGTGTCACGCGTGCCACCCGTGCTCGTGCCGCTTCTTGCAGTTCTCGTGTAGCAGGTAACACAGTGCCATCGTGATCAGGATAGCGATCGTCACAGCCAACCCTATGGACATCCACACGATCTCCTCGTTGATCCCGGAGATGTTTTGCCCTGCAATAAGGGGTTAAATTATCTAATCTTATATGAGGTGCATGAATGTACTTCTGAATACTTGTAAATAAAGTTGCTCTAAAATAATTGTGAAACAACTAATTTATAGTATTTTAACACTTTTTTCATAATGGATATATACAACACACCGGCGCTTACCATTTCTGACACCGTAACTCTGTATACCCCCGACCTTGCCTCCACGACCTCCTACAGGCATCTTGGTTACTGGCTGACCATTCCTGCAACACAAAATATCAGGTAGGTATTGTGGATTTGTATATGTCTATAAATAAATCCTCATATAGATTTTAAGAATTAATAAGGCAATGGTCTTTAGAACTCTGAATGGAAACTCAATAGGTGTAACTAAAATATTATAAATGTGGAGTCAGTTACAGGAATCTTTACCCGGAGGGCATCAGGGAAACCCTCCGGGAATCGCCCACCAACCTCTCCAATTTTAGTGTGGACACATCTGGTAACACATCCTGGGTGTGATGTTGACACCGCCTGTCAGAACAGGGCGTATCCACCTTTTTATCCCTAAAATATTAGATCACAAAGGTTTTAAATAAACAAAGTGATTTCTCTTTGAACTACTAAAAAATTGAAAGTTAATCTGATACCTTTCTTAAATAAATAAAATAGATAGAATAAATCAGTAGCATTGATAATGTATTATCAACAGTTTTTTCATAAATTTCTATGATAGGCTTCACTAATATTGACAAATCAGCGTTCTCAAATTGTTTTCCTTTTTTCTTATAAGAAAATACTTTTACAATGTCGTTTTCTTGAATTAAGTGCTGGGATATAAGGAGGAAAAATACTCATAAATGTAATATTTGGATGATAATCCTTAGAAGATACCTGAGTGGTAATTCATGTTCTGTGGCTTTAACCCATTGAAACCTCAGATATATCGGTTTTACAAAAACGTTTTAAGTGAGATAATGTATTTTTGGCTGCAGGCAGTAACAGTCAGAGGCCTTTAAAATAAATTAGTAAAGACAAAAATGTTAGAAAATTGAATCACACAACAAAGAATTATATATACTCAAATAAAACTTTTGGGACAGTTTTGTAATTAGGCTAAAAAGGCTTAAGATAAAAATAAGAATGATTTTACCGTATATACCCGTAAACGAGCTGTAACTAAAGGGAGTGCCATTAAATCATGCATGACTGTTTGTAATTAAATATACGATAAAATAATTATGTTTTAATTTTTCATTGCTTAAATAAATTAAACTGTGTTAAAAATGAAAATATGAAACTGTCTCAAAACATCTTCCAGTGTATTTTTATAAAGTCATATTCTGATATTTTTATAAGAGTTTTAAATACTACCTAAAAGTCCTACAAAACATTTTTATTTTTCTTGTCAACAGGAAAGGTTTTTATTTAGATTGTCATTAAAATATATTTAATAAATTTACCAACCAAATATCGTTTGTCCTAACAACCCTAAACTCTAGCCTAGTAATTCAATATCACCTACACCTTAATACAAGTTTACATCTTTCAAACGACTCGAACGTAACATATTTTCCTTGGTATTATGGGTAACCATGATGGCAAAGAAAATATCGCATAATAAATATGTTTAAACAAACTGAGCATAATCGTGTTGCATTTTAAAATTTGACATAATAATAGGCAGCCTAATTACTCTATCTTTTGGTGGCTTGGTGTGGCGTACTCCTGCCTTGTAGTCTTTTGTCTTTGTATTTAAAATAATTTATCTATATATGGTCGGTCTGCTTGATTTTTCGTTGAATATGTATATTAGTGTGTGTTTTACGTACAAATCTGTCTCTTGTAACACCAGAAACATAAACGTAATTATTAAAATAATCTCTTACTTATGTTAATAACCATTTATTGAAAACTTAAAGCTACGGTCAGTCTTAGAAATTTATTATGACGAAAACGTCATTTCAGCTTCAAAGTGAGGATGTGGAATCATGTCACGTCCACAGCTGAAGTGTTCACCGTGCACATTGATTTTTACTCTACACTGGTGGCCTGCAATGCTAATGCAATGTCAATGTGCGGTTGTTCTACAAGTGAAATTGGATTAAAACTGAACATGTTTGCTTTCCGTCTGTTATTTACATAGCTTTTAATGTAGAGCACTCTAAATTTTCATCATTAACTGTCCATTTAGAGTTTTACATAACATTTGAGGATTCCATTCCCGAATAATAGACTTTTAGATAGTGTATACAGTACAAATATTAATATATGTAATATAGCATATGAGTAATAACGTTATCTTCTAAGACTTTACATTATTTCATTTTTTTAACTTTTTAAAAAACCTTTTAATAAAGTACAATCCTATTACCACTGTATATAAAACTGAACTTCTTCAACTGTATATTTGCACTAATATGAATTTATAGTTTGAAAAATATAAACATAATCTCTCACATTAATGTTTACATTAAAATAAATAAAACGTATTTTCTAACTGTATGAGGACGTTTGAACAAATTCAAGCTATAAAAAAATCCAAATTCGTCTCCATATAAAAAGGTCAAGCTTCTGATGATCTGCCTACAGATATGTATTAGAAATAAAGAACAATATTAGAAAGTGGTACATTATACCATTTGAAGACATATATACAAAAATGAAAAGAATAAAGTACACTTTAGTTACTATTTATTATCATGTCTATATGATTCAAAACTATTGATACAAAAGATCGTACGGTTAACAGATTCTGATCAAATATTTAACACTCTATAAGACAAAGTTTTCTTTTTATAGGATTCAATATTGTGGGTTAAAATGAAATATTTCAGTTTATACAAGTATTGTTTAACTTAGTTCGATATAGTCTTAGTTTTAAATATGAACTATGCTTTCGAAAATTTTCTTTTTTATAAATTCCAAAGAAATGATTTGATAATTCACAACTAATACGCATACATATGTTTAAAATAGTATAAAAACAGGTTTGAGATTCCACACCATGCTGTCTAATAATTGTGCTAATTGTAATCGTAATCATACATACTTATTTAACGTTATATTTAGAACTTACATATTCTTTAAGTGTTTAAGCTATGGTCATGCCATTTTTAACACAACCATGCATAGTATATTGTATTTGAGGAGGCAAAATATTCGCCGTTAAATGTACAATATATAAGAATAGCATTATTTCTTATCTAGTTCTGAGAATTAGGCTCCCCATTTCGTTTGCATTATCTTATTTTGTTCTAAGAACGTTTGCATGAGCTCTCTGTAAACCTGATACCATACAATGTAAATCCTTGTTTTTCTAACCTTGTATTCACCTATGTCATCAGCCTGGTAATAATACTCGATGGTTATTCCTTTTGACTTATACTATTGATTTATAGTTAAATATTAAAGTAGTTAATGTTCTCTTGTAAACCGTTAATAAAATGCAAGAGCACAACTTTCCTGATCAAACACACGGGATTTACGTGTAGCCATGTGTATAAGGCCAAAATAAATGCCCTCTTTTACTATTGTATTATAAGAATGCCAGCTAATGTTCATATGTAAGACCAATAATCTTATACCATATCTTAAGATAATACCAACAACAAATAATCAAATACCAGGTCATGATGTTTGCTAATAAACGACCTAACGACCATGAACCCATTCAGACAAGCAGTTTTCATGACTCCTCCGATGGGGCTTCATCTGTATACAGACAGAGTGTTCTGTGACTATGCTAGTTACAACAGGGAATATCTGTCACCTCAATATTGGCTTAGCTCCTAAAGTTGTTGCTACTTGAGAACACAAGACTCGGCGTTTTGATGGAACAAAAACGACAAATGTTCGGAGACGGTTATTTTTGGACACGCATCAATAGATCTCTACTCCTAATTATGTGTTGTAGTCTGCAAGATGGAACTTTTAGGTTTTAGATCCAAATAACAATTCTAAATAGAAGAATCTGATTGTGTAAATTAAGATGTCTAATGATGACGTAAAATTCCAACGAACAATTATTAAGGGGTAAGTAACTTTAATCAAACATAATAAATTTATAAGAGAACACGCTTTCATTGTTATTATTTCACAAGTCATATTGTACATCAATCGTCTAATTTAGTTTATTTATATCGTCTAGTTCAAGGTAAATGAATTTGAAGTACCCTGTTGCCAGTAATTGCGCTAACGTGTAGTGGTGGACCAATTAGTCAACCGGGACATGTTCAAAACGTTTTGAACTTAATTGGCGAAGAGTGGTGGAATCGTTTCAGAAGTGCGGCTTTAATTGTGAAAGTGGCCAGTTAATTATCTGTAAACAATTTAAATACAACTAGATTATTGTCAATACCATTTGGTAATTTAAAACTTAAAAGATTACAGAGAACAGCTTTTACAAGTTTCGATGTTTCCTCATACAAATTAGCTAATAGATTTGAGTAGTTTTACTCTTCGATAATTAAAATGCCACTTAACTGGATAAAACCTACAAATTCATCACACATTGTAATGGCACACAGACCTTTTTATAACTCGCGGTTATATGAAAAACAACGTGATTTCGGTATTTATGGTGATATTTATGACAATCATAACTACTCACCACGCGGGTTTGCAAATTTACTCCTTAAAGGAAAGTGTGCAATCACAAATGTTGGCACACTTTTTGTGGTCAGTTCTAAAGGACGTTTAGAAAACTGTTGGACAGCGTGTGAGCTGATTCCTTCGAGTAACCACATTGGTTTGAATCATACATTAGGTGATTTATCCAACAGTGTAGGCGTTCTCTTACGAACTTCATAATTTTGGACCATTTAAAGTGAAGCAGCAATAAGTAAAAAAATTTAAATTCCTAACATTATAATGAATCATGCCATGAATGCTTAAGGCCTTCATACGTAAAATGTAGGCCCTTAAAACACGAAGGGACTTCACTGGAGGTCACTTACTTGAAAGCCTATGTGGTGAGTGTTTAGGCAACATGGCGATCATAAATATTAGGCTAAATTTTTAAATAATATGTTTGAGAAGCCAGTATATGCTGACTTTCCAAGCGATTGAAGATAATTTACCAAAGATTCAATTTTAATAAAATCAAGTCCTAATAATGAATAACTTCTTCTATAGTAATTTCATACGAGTAATATCCTAATAATAAAATATTCCATTTTAAGATTAAATCTAAGTATAACAATTTAAAAAATCAAATTACTATTGTTATTGTTTTACTTTAAATGTTCAAATTCATGGAAAATTACCATACTATTAAAGCAGTCTTACCAACGTCGAGTTACGAACGAACAAGTGTTCTAAATGCAAATACAAAATGTTTTCACTGTTTTCTTATAAGCCTGTATTCCTCCTTTTTCTCCTCAACGGAAAAAATGAACACAACTACGAATGTATTAATTTATTTAATACTTTTAAAACTATTAGGCCTAGGTACTCAATTTTAAGATGAATTTAATTATGCTTGCATAGCAATACTCTATAAGTTATGTATACGTATTAGGAGGAAGTAATAAGTTCATATGATGCTAAGCTGTATTTAGCTCCAAGAATTTTGAAAAAATAGTCCGTTTAGTAAAAAGTAGTTACAATTAAACATTCATCTAATTTATCTATCGAAAAATGTATTGTACAGAGTTTATCATTAAACTTAATAAGGTAGTATTTTGCAGAAAATTATTTTACTTTGCATTATCTGATATGTAAGAAATTGTTTCTTCTCCAAATTTTATAAGTAAATACTGTAACAAATAACATATTATTAATAGGTAATAATCCCAAATATGTAGATATGAATGGTAAATAAAAGTTATGGTTATTTTTCATATTATTTAAATGTAAAATAAATCGAATTCAGGGTGTGCCAATTTCCTGCAAAATAAAAATGATAACATACCTTAATTAACAAAATATTTGAATACGAGCCCGAGGGAAATTATTATATTGAGTAAAATATAAAATATTATATGATTATTAACTTTATTGCATTCGAAACTTAAATAGTAAGGTATTAACTCAAGTTAAGATTATAGCATATTTAAGTAGTGAATGATTAGAAGTAGGTATATTCTCAGTTACAATTGTATGAACTAAATGTTTCATGCTGTCATGTTTCCCTATCGTATCGAAGGTTATATTTTCATATAACGTATAATATATTATTTAATCGAGCAAATCTTGCTCTTTCTTTGACTGGATATAAGCTTATAATTTTACTTACTAGGGATACTTTAATCTGACTAACTATTTGATTTCCAGATTGTTATTTACCAGATTTTTTGTTTGTTTTTTTTTTTACTAGAGTGCATGTCAACATTCTTGATATTGATGACACTTTATAAGGGTCAAACTTTGCAAAAAAGTGGACTGAACGTTGTAAAAGTGGTATATAATACCGAACACACAGATTAGGAAGGTATATTATGGCTTTTGCACGCTTAAATTTGCTTTTGCCTCTCTATTCCCTCTGAATGAATACATCCGCGTATACTGCGCTCTCTTTTATATGATTCCATACGGAATAAACGTAAAAATGATAAATAACAAAAATGAATAAAAATTTTAAAATATCGTGATTTAAAGAGTTGTAGGTCGTGAGGGTAAAAAATTTAACAATGTGAAAATGTTTAAATGTTAAATATTATGCCAGTATAATCGATTGGTGCAGCACGATAAAATAGTTTTCATCGTGAATCAAAACATACTAAAGTATTAAAAAAAACCCCATAATATGTGATCACTATGTCAAAACATGTGAAATAGGTTTTGAGACTGTAACAACTAAAAAACTACCCAATTAAGAAGGAAATATTGAATTACTTTTTGGGTTACATAATACAACGTACGTAATAGCAAAATGTGTTCCAATTTGAATAAGTATTAGGTATTCAAGAGCATACTTATACTGGGTATAACATTTAGGTAACTTTCGTTATTAGTAGAAATGTTTGAAGAATACGTGTTGTTATGTAACATAACTTCAGCTATGGAATATCCTGTGGACGAGGTTGGAAGCCGAGGAATACGTGAGCCCTGCGAGTGGAAGTTGTCCCACGAAGTTAGCAAGAAAATCCCCTAGTATTTATATAAGCCCATAATTATAATATGAATTTCAAATTCCATTCTAATCCGTTGAGGGTACATAGAATTTCCTCTCCATGGGTAGGAAGTTTACTGTACTTGAATATTAACTCGCATGGTCTTAAAGTATCCCTGAATTCATGTAACTATAATTGTTTTAATCTTTACTCAAGATAGTTATACATTGAAATTGTTATCTCAGGTTAAACTCATTCAAACTGTTAGAAGATTTAGTAATGAATTATTACCTTAACTTTAATCTCCACGGAATAGTTATTCCTTATTGCGTGGTATTTAAGCTTTTTGCACGAAAATAAATATACCTTTTTATAGTTCTTTTTTATTGAAACGTCTTTTTTATGTTTTACTTGTTCATTCGATCTGTAATGCAATGTTCAAGGTTCCTACGTCGATACTGGGTTGTGTATATCTAGGATCCAACAAATAATAAAACATACTACTAATGTATTCTAAAACATACTATAGTATAGATAAAAGGTTTTAAATAGATGAGTGACAAGACAACTTCTGCCGTACTGCTTGCGATCCCAACCGTGCAAGAAATCCCCTCACCACCTCATTACAATCATGGAGCTGGCAAGGCATGGAGCTGGATGGGCGTGTTGCGACCCCAAAACCCCCGCAAGGCTGTGTTGTTCTTGAGAGACACTAGACGGACGTGTTGACCCACTGTGTCTTCAGTGACAGATGTGGTCGGATGGAATGCCCCCTGCTCTATGCACTTGTTGTTTGACATATATACGAGTAAATAGATTCTTTGTGCTTCAGACATTTTGATCTGTTAGGTCACTGTTTTTGAGGCTTCTCAGACTCCGAGAACTCTCAGTCTGGGAGCATTAAAACTATTGGAATTTTCGACCTCTCCTACCTGCCATCTTGTGGCATCATTGAATAGGAGCTTCCGGCCTGCTGTTCTTCCAGGAACTTTAAGATCTCCAGGTTTCTGGTAGCATCTGACATTTGGAAGTTTCAGGCTCCAGTTTTATCTTAAGTTCTCGATGTCGTCCGGTATTTTCTGGTCTCAAAGACTTCTTGACCGTCCCGGTCTTCGCCATCTCCCGGCTGAAAACAACTTTCAACGTCTAAGAGGTCTAGGTCTTAGAGTATCCCCGGGTTCTGGACTTTACCAGATTCTGCCTATCCTCGCTTTCCGACAGCCCCTGGCTACTAGTACCGTTCAGCCTTTATGACCTCCCGTTTTCTTTCAATATCCGGTTTATGTACTTCTAGCCTCTAAAATTTTCCGTCGCCTGGCAAGTAACAACCACTGGCAGTTTGAAGATTTGGGGAAGTTTCAGCCATTAGAATCACCCGGCATCGGGAAATTTCCGCTTAAAAATGTGTGACAATATTCATATTAAAAATTAATAAAATTACATTAATAGGTTGGAACTAATGTTTGTAACTATGCAACCTAAATGACATGTTGGTATTATACACAAATTTATAAAATAATTAATCACTAATCAGTTACATCTTATTTGGATTGCGCGAGAAGTTATGCCACAAAGGAATGTTCTTATATATTGGTACGTACAGAGCTTTAAACACACAAAACAATGTAACACAAACCGTAAATAAAGTAAAGAACTCCAATCTCACACAGGAGAACGATTTATTATTCATTAAAACACGGTGAAGAACAGAGAGACCAACAATTCCTGACCTTGAAACAAAATTTACTTCCCTAATACACTTCCTTGATCTCTAACTCGAATTTTATCTTATGAGGCAATTATTACTCGTTAATAGTTTAGCGATGATCAAATTCTCTGTGATAAAATACATGTTTTGCATTCATCTATGTGTTCCTTGAGAATCGTAGATCGTTCACACACGTATATATGAGTACAACATGTTTATAAACTAAATGTTTAATGCAGGAAAATATGAATTAAATGTTTAAAAATTTATTTGATAATGAAAACTAAACACAAAAGGTCTACAATTAGGAAGAAAATGATTTCAAGCTAAACTATTAAATTTCTTTTTCCAATCATGTTCTTTGAGATCCTGAACAAAAAGTCTTGTAGAATCTTTGTTTTATGTTATCTAATAAAAAACCTAAATAAGTAGTTATTTTGAATTATATAATATTTATTATTTATTTTTACTATAAGAAAACTTTACTTGTTCATTTTTCTATTAGAAGAATTATTATTGAAAAAAATCAAATAATCCATACATTTCTTTTATATTAGTAATTATATTTATTGATGTGTTATTTCAGATCAGAGTAATTCAAATGAAAAAGGCAAAAACACTATAATTGTATTTTATATATTTTAAAATTTAAATATTTTTAACTCAATAAAGCACAATGCAATCTAGTCTTCAGGGCCACACCAAGCAACGTGTTCATCACATCGCCTTTGTCACGTGGATTTACCGAAATAGCTTATGTTCCTTCGCTCTAACCCCTTCAATACCTTCAATATCCATGTGGCTGTGCGATATTTGAGAGAATGGTATGTTTTTTATCTATTAAAAACATACAACAGTTGTGTTTATTGCTTTTTAAGTAATAAATTATTGAAAATTGTTTGCTTTTGTAATTTACTTCAAACTTATTTACGTATATGAATAAATTGGCTTGTTAATGTCAGTCGTCGTTGTTAAAATGCACTTAAAAAGGTTGATTTAATGATCGGTTGATTGCTCAGGCTACAATTCACTTCAAATCTCTGAAGACTTCGCAATAAGTGAGGTGGATGAGAAGGTTCGTGGCAATCAAATTGTTGCTTCGGATAACAGCGTTGTGATAATCGTTTTATATTCCTTAAAGAGGGTAGACCTAATAATTTTCTCTGTTGTTGTAATGCAGTAATATAAGTTATTTATTTATTCTTTTTCTTTCCTATACGTTAGTTTTCCTAAACTATTATTAACATAATAGGATATATTGAATTTACTTCCCGATTTTTAAACATTTTTATTAATTAGTATTTAAAACAGAATATTCTGTTATAAAGTGAAAATATTTTAATCAAAACCTCAACACCTATCTAGACAACACGTAATTAAAAAAATTTACAAGAATTTAAATTTAAGTAAAGTAAATTGTGATTGAATTTAATTTGATAAAAACTAAGGATATCATTACGTTAAACTAGCTAGTATAGTAACTGTTTAACTCTTTACACATCATGTATCAATTTAGATACATTACCCTGGCTAAGATACATTACTCTCTACTATGTGACACACTAACTATATATTGTCAATTACGGATTAAATCATCCTCAACTTAAAAAAGTACGATACGGAAATTAACATTAGGAGATCAAAGTCTTTCAATGAAACCAGGATGAGATTATTCAGTTCAATACATTAACAGTTCCAATTTATGTCAAACAACATTAACATTATCTATCTAAGTCTCCTTCAATCTTATATTTTTACCTTTATTTTTCCTCCATATTTTTACTCAGGGTATACATTCTTTCTATTGATATATCGAAAATATTTATAATTCTTAGTACTCCTGGAAACTTTAGGCATTTTCAGACTCCTTCAGGACCTTCAGGAGACAGACAGGATAAGAATTTTGCCGGCCCTCTGAGTGTTATCAGAATGTTTTTCTACCCCTCAGCCAAATCTCATTGAAGAACATTCACATCCGTTGAGCTTAGTGTTGGTTTTTATAAAAAAATGAAGTATGCGAAATTTCCAGTATATACCTGTGAGTGGTTTTCAAGATACCGTGTGAACAGACAGAGGTGTATACAAAAGTGAAATTTATCTACTCCCAGGGTGATAGGCTTCGATAAGGTTCAGCCTATAATATATAACTTAAAAAGTACTGAAATATAAAGGAAACCGTTTACAAAGATATGATTCTTTATGTTCCACATTCAGTAATATCAGGACTTGTGCGTAGTAAATTGCAGTAGAATATTTAAATAACAGTAATGATTCTAGTAAGGACGAAAATACAAAGGGTTAAATAAAGTAATTTCCTGCTGGTCGGCAAGGTTATAATAAAGCTGAACAATCCAGTTCATATAGGGGAGCAATTTAATTATCAACTAATAACTTCGGAGCTACAGGTGTTGATACAGTGTGATGACAGCATATTGGTTATTAACTTCACATGGTCATGGAAAACTGTGAAATACTAAACTACACTTTTATAAATGTTCAGATTATTTTCCACTGCTATTTTAGCCGTATTTATTTCAAACCTGAACACTTCTATCAATTTTAAAGCTCTTATATAGCAAGATTGTTGATATAAAATAATACCCAACCCATAATCCAAGACTATGTTAAAGGAAAATTGTAATTTTAAATTAATTATAATGGAATTATTTACAGTATTTTCAGCATTTAATAAAGGCAATCAATTTTGAACTCAAAATAATTTATCAATGTTATATATTTAATTTAGATTATACTAGCTACTAAATAATTAACCAAACCTCTAGCTTTGTAAAAGTAGTAAGTAAAATGTTTAGCTTGTATATGTATATACTATCTATGTATATATTTACTATGTATATGTTTACTATGTATATATTATATAGTATATTTATATAATCTGAATATATATATATACACAATAGTTTTATATAATATATATATATATATAATTATTTATTTTGATGCTTCTGACTTTATCTACGTCAACATGAATGTAAAAACATTCTAAAACATCTAAAAACTATATTTAGATTTGTATAATTTAAGCTAGCTTTTTATTGGTTGACTTATCATTTCAGAAGTATCAAAATAAATAATTATGACAGAGCATCATAGCGAAGCCCATCATCTTGTGGGCCAGAAAAAATTTCATATCTGTCTGTCTATCTGTCCGCACAAAACATTGAAAACGAATTAACCTATATACTTAGTTACATTTTTAGGAAACGCTGGGTATGGTGATGTGGAATATGTGAACTTATCTTACATTCTATTAAACTAGGCTAGGATTTGAACCAGGACCTTTAAAAATCTAGACAATAAACAACACGGAGCTAAATGTTCTATGACAACAGTCACTAAACATATAATATATAATATATATTTAAATATTGTTTCATTTCTAATAATTGGTGTCTATATTTTCTCATAATTGCAAAATATACGTTCATTCCTAGAATAGACAGCTCTAGGTATGATACAAAAGTTTTATATGGTACAACATACAGTATATTACTAACAAACAGACACATTCGTAAGCCGTACAGGAACACTAATAATGCTAGAAATAATTCACACAAATTAACATATGTTGGTTGTAATATTGAACCGAAGTTCAATGTTTATCATTGTACAACCGTATCACAGTATTCACCTTAACATCATGTTTGATGGTAATTAATATAATTTAATTTATTATGTAACTTACTTTTACAAAATGCTTATGGAATCAATTGGAATCTGTTAACAGTACTCTCTATCAATTTCTATTGCTAATAATCACGATCTTCTAGAGTGTGGGAAACATTATTTATAAACATTAATTATCATCTAATAACGTCCCACCTCAGTATAATCTCTCTTAAAACAGTAAGGGTTCGTTTAGTAGTTCTAATTTGGAAAATTAAAAATATTGTAAATTGGCTGAGCTTTAGCGAAGCATATTACTCGTTTGCCTAGATAACTTTCATTTTGGTCTGTCTCTTCGCATGATATTTCGAAAATAAATGACCTACAGACTTTATGAAGATAATTCGTCCTGTTACTCCATTTGGTTTGGTTAAGCGTTAGTATTTTTTTTATTGGTCTTATGGGTAACCACGATGGCAACAAGACAATTCCTGACAGGAAATTTGAAAAAACTAGACAATCAGATGATATTTTAAAATTTTACAGTAAAACATTTAGCTATAAACTTGAAATTTTGATACAAACTCAGCGAAGCCTATTACGTGACTCGAAGTGAATCGTATCCCATTTTTTATAAATAAGTTATAATATTAATACTCGATATTAATACTGATCCCACAAATTAGTAGTGACATTTTATTTTGATAATGTATTTAAATCAAATTAATATTTTGTCGTAATTTTAATACCATACCCATGTATAAATAATCCCATAAATTACTTCATTTTTGCATATTATTTTTAACTAGCTTTACCATAACGTTCGAATAAATTTATCATAAAAACTTACGAATGATAGAAAACATTGTAAATTATAACGCATCGAATGGAAAATCCTCAGGATTAGGGATGATTGCCTTGTTAATGCTTATCGGTAAATATTTATGATTTCAAATTGAGTACACTAGCAACCTATATTCTCCTACACCTTGATCACACTTAATTGTTTATCCATAATTTAATATCAATATGTGGCTGTAATCTATTAAAAATATATTTTTGTTTTTGAACTATGTAATTCTGTAGAATTTACTGTGGTAGCTAATTTTATTTTTTTCATATCGTTGTTCATTACGCTAAATACGATATTTTTTAATATCAGAACTGTTTATTACTCACTGTCAATCAATAACCAATTATGCATATGTTCCGAATGTTAATTTCGATATTTTCAACCTATTCACTGAGTTATGTGTTCCAGAGTTTCTCATCGCTACTTTTTTCAATGTGGATATTTACGGTATTTCAGTTTTATTTTACTATCAAAAGCAGATGCATATTAGAAGAGTAGGTAGTTTGTCATTAAGACAAAATGTCCTGGTTCCTTTTTACTTCTTTCTTAATGTGATAGTTATTGTAACTGTCAAAATATTTTAATATCTGTGAGCATTTAAGAAAAGAATGTTAACACAACTATCGAAATACACAATATTTGTAATATTGCATAAACGAACATTTTATACAGCATGTATATTCACAATAAGTGAACAACATGCATAACAGTATCAATAATTTTGATCGTTTGATTTTCGCATTTCTTGCAGTAGAACACTTACCAGCTGTTTGTGTAATATGAACTGTATAAACCCACTTTAAAGCTTTAAACACATTCTATTCATTTTATTTTGTTTCTTAAAACAGATTTCTTTTTGTTCTTTTTCGTAATATCGGAATTAAATATTAATGCAGCTTTTCTTATGACATAAGTTTGTGAACAGTTGTATATGTTCAATACCGATTTAAAAACACTTTTATATTTTAAAAATGTGTACATAGTTTAATAGTATGTAGCCAATTCTTGAACCATTGTTTTATTTAAATAATGACAATAATTAATGGATGCAAATTACATAAAAACACGTAATTAACCTTCTTAACCAAAGAGTTAAATCAATAGCAGTTTTGTTAATTCGTACCTAAATTATATTATATTTATATTTATTTTACATTTATATTTATTACATTGTGGTCAAAGTACTGTTTTAGATAAAAAACCAAAAGTAAGATTATAGGGACTTGAATTTCTTAAATATACACAAGTTGACACAATTTTTATAACAAACCTTATAACATTAATATTACCAAATTATGTATTGTTTATGTTAAGTATGATGCTAATTTATAGTATTCACTAATCTTAGGCCTGTATGGAAGTTTATAAGGCTTATTAAGTAAATTAATACATTTAGAATTGCTATAATAAGTATGTGTTCGAAATTCTTAGAGTCTGCATCGCTTAGTGCTTCATGGGTGTTTATTTAATTATTATTTATTATTTAGCTCAATGTCACTTTGTCAGTAGTATAGCTGGTATAAATGTACTGTATTTAACTTGGCATATCATGTATAATAATGGTTGTGATTAGAGTATATATTTATCACTGATACACATATGTGTTGTATAATGTGCTAATATATATAGAAAATGGACCGAGCTAACGTACTATAAAAGACTGTCCAATCAATTGTGCTCCCCACGTGCTAATAGCGCATTGGGAGAAAAGTATTATGCAGTTGAATTTTGTTTAATAAAGAGAATTTCAACTTGAAGGAAAAAATTATAATTATTTTATAAAATAGTAATTGTTGAGAAATATTGTAGCTGTACCTTGTGTCGAGTCCGACTACAGCGAAGGTCGGGACGCCATGTGTTTCCCGCCCTTCCTTACAGAGTACTGAGCTGTATCCCCTCCTCAGCCTTATCTCCTCCCCCCCAGCCACCCATCGAAGGGGAGTGGGTTATTACTGAGCACCCGACCTCCCCAGCTCTACACAAACCCACTTATTGTGTTTACGCCACTTAATACAGCAATATAAGCTACCATACTTCTTCACTTGCAGGTGTATTTGGAAAAGCCATGCAACCAACTAGTATCATCTCCTCCTGTTCTTGAGATGAGAGTCCATGAAGTATTGTTTTGTAAGAAATTCGGTTTTAAAAGTTCAAACGTATAAAATAAAGACATAAAAGAATAAATACCTTTTATATCGTACCTCAACATGTTCTCATGTCAAGGCTTAGTTTATTAACTAGAAAAGGTTCAATTAGATTAAATATTTAATTAATGTGGTAGTTGCTTCTATATTATATTTGTTATATTCAAGAAATAAGCATATCGTAAACTTTATGTCCATAGTAATGTTACATACAAATTTTTAAATTTAAAAGTGTAAATTTACAAATTTCTAAAGTGTAGTTTCTTTTCTTTATTCAAACTTCATGAGCTTGAAAGGTTTATTGTAGGTATTAAATTATGATTAAACCAGAGAAATTTTTAAATATATTTGTATATTTTCAAATATGTATTTTTTTGTTATTTTGTTCCTAAAGAATAAAAAATCTCGATATTTTTATGAATTTGAAACTCTACCTACCTTGAATAGTTTTCAATTCAAATAGAAAACTGATAAATGCATTTTTCCATTCTATGATATTTGTGGGCAAGAGTCACAACTAAAAAAATATAAGTGTTACAGAGGTGAATAATTTATTGTACCAGAATCTCTACAGCAAGTTACATTATCCAACATGGTAACTTGCTTGTAACTTGAGTAACGATATAGCAGCTTTTTCGTGTATATTAATCGTCATTTTAGTAGTTACCAAATGGGTCTTAATAAACTACTGTCATACGTCCATATGACTTTATAGATAGATTTTACTACTTGGTATATGCAATATCAAATAGACGGTTCGTTTTTAATTAACGATGGCCGTCATAACGATTTACTTGCATATTGTTGTGAGCACTTTTAAGAGATTTTTAATGCTTTAATCCAAAACCAACACTAAGCTCAAGATTTTAAAAAGTTCCAGAACCATTAATGTTATGGAATTAGCGTTGTTTTAGACAGGGAAACCCTGTTTTTTTAATCCTTTACACAGCATGTATCCATTTAGATACATTATCCTTACTACTCTCACTGACTAAGGAGACATTACGTCTAGTCAGGGGTGGCGATGGGACCTGAGGAGCAACCCCAATAATCAGTGCAGCTACTCTCACTGACTAAGGAGGCCTTGAGTCTAGTCAGGAGTGGCGATGGGACCTGAGGAGCAACCCCAATAATCAGTGCAGCTACTCTCACTAACTAAGGAGGCCTTGCGTCTAGTCAGGGGTGGCGATGGGACCTCGGGAGCAACCCCAATAATCTGTGCAGCTACTCTCACTGACTAAGGAGGCCTTGCGTCTAGTCAGGGGTGGTGATGGGACCTCAGGAGCAACCCCAATAATCTGTGTAGCTACTCACACTGACTAAGGAGGCCTTGCGTCTAGTCAGGGGTGGCGATGGGACCTGAGGAGCAACCCCAATAATCTGTGCAGCTACTCTCATTGACTGAGGAGGCCTTGCGTCTAATCAGGGGTGGCGATGGGAAATGAGGAGTAACCCCAATAATCTGTGCAGCTACTCTCACTGACTAAGGAGGCCTTGTGTCTAGTTAGGGGTGGCGAAGGGACCTCAGGAGCAACCCCAAATATCTGTGCAGCTACTCTTATTCGTGTTACTCACTCATTATATACTGGAAACAAACAGTTAGTTTAGTTCTTTAATAATAACCACAACACAATAACTCAACTTCATCTGGATGCAAGAAATCAAAGAGAGCTGAATTTCCAACTCCAACGTGTTACTAGCTCCTAAAGTATACTTTTTTACTTTATTTTGTTTGTTCTACCACACCACTTTATAATCTCTACGTATAAAAGGCAGAGCCCTCACTCAGTCCCTCATCACAAATTCCCAACGTCCGGATATTCAAAAAATTATAATTTTGCACACGTATGTCACGGCTGAAAAAGAAAACCCAAAGCATTTTCATAAAGATCAATATCTAGAGGGGTTGAAATGGGGTTGCAATTGACTGAACAACTATATTTCGCTTCTGAACTTCTCAATGTTCTATGAAATTTTACATACACGTTTCTCATTAACTGATGCATACATTCGTCTGGAAGTACATTTCATTGACCGAAAGCAAATACTTTTTGACAAAAGTAGACTTTTCAAACTAACATATATATTCTTTATCGGGGCAACAATACAGACGTTACTAGGGTGCCAGAAACTTACACCAGGAGAAAATTACTATGGCCGGAAGTGGACAATGTTTGACTAAAGTAGACTTCTCAGACCGGGTATGTACGATATATATTTTTGATCGTGGAAACAAGGAAAACTTTACTATGGCGCGCGTATTGTATTATTGATTCAAACCAGAAATATTTCTTTACACGTTAAACCTTAAATGAGATCAAGAAAAACTGTTTTTATCTTTTGAACCTGCCAGCAATGAGAAATAAAATAATGCATACCATGAACATGTCTACCTGCAATTCAACATTATTATAAGAGTCTATCACACGTGCTTCCCCTAAGAGTGCTACGGTCTGTGTATTCCTTCACTCTGGTCTTGCATATTTGAAAGGTTACTGAAATTGTTGGAGCTATTCATGGAAATGTTGTAACATTTTTCTGAAATATTTTGCCTTTCATTGGCACTTATAAAAAATTGTTTCACTCTCCGACTACAGAGTCCCTCAAAACATTGATCTTTAAACTTAAATAAGTTATTCTATACAGTCTGTATCAGAAGAATGAAATGTCTTCCAGTGACAATCATTTTCAGGAGTATTCGTTATGCACTTAAAAAGGATATGCCTTGGACTTACCTATTGTGCAATGGAAAATCGCGTACGAAATTGAGGTTAACTGCTAGTAATACTTAATTTTAATTGGTAGGGTGAAAAGCATAGTAATAAGTGGCCTACAGATACTACATAAGAAATGCAATACACAACAAGAGTAATAGATATAAAAAAATGGTAAATATACGAACACATATCTGAAAGAAAACTACAAAGCAATAATGTAACATGAAAATGTATATGCGCCAGAACGCAATGGATGGAAAGCACAAAGGAAATATTTACTATAAGACAAGTGGCTTATACTAAAAACCATTTGTCATTAAAGTCATAGGTGGAGAAGATAGTGAAGCGTTCAGTGAAGTCCAAGTCACTATTGTAGGAGTATTCTCTGGAACTACGTTAATGAAAGAAAAGGTTCTCCGGATGAGTACAAGCGGGACTCGGAGATTAATACCACGAATTTTCAGGTATTATTTGGGGTGTTTTTTAAGGAAATCAACATCAGGCAGCGTCATGTAGACGCTAGGCTTTACTCCGAAGGGAGCAACTTTAAAAAAATATTTCCATTTGGAGCAAGTTAAAAACGCACCCCTAGCGTCTGTTAAATTTTAGTTAATAATCTTATTTAAAACACCATCTTTAAATAGAATATAAACTATAAATAGAATATAATATAATTATATTATAATATAATACAGAATATACAGGGTGTCAATTAAGTCTGGAACCTCTTTTTTAATTTTTGAACCATAATAGAAAGAAATACCAAAGTTCACACGTGCTTACTGGTGATAGTAACGCACACATCTGCCCAATTACCGACCGGATAATCCCTTTGGGGGACGGTCCACAAGGAGTCAGACAAAATTCTTAAATAGCAGCATAGTCAGTCAAGTTTGGAATCAAATTAAAGATCTTACTTAGCAGAGTACAATGCCGCAAACCGGACTTCAAAAGGTGGATTCATTCAGTAGTTATAGCTATTTGAATTTTAAAACAATTGAACAATGTAAATTATTAAGTATTACAAATAAACACCAATTTTTAAGTACCTGTGATCAAAGTAAGTGTTCAAAATGTTCCCCTCCCATCATCTGACAATGTAGTAATCGAAGCCAGGAATTAATAATTATTACCAATAACACAACTACTGTTAGAATGTGAAAGTGGCAGATTGAGTCATACACAGCATCCACAGAAATTTTACGTTTGGGCAGGTATTATAGGAAATCAAATTATGGGCCCATTATTTATCAATGGTAATTTAAATGGTGACTCGTATCTAGCAATGCTCCAAAATGAAATAATTCCTGCACTACATTCCTGCTGCTCTTGGTCGACAATTTCAAATAATTTATTTCCAACAAGATGGTGCGCCACCACACTTTGCTCTCTTTGTTAGAGAATACTCGGATACAATATTCCTTCACAGATGGATTGGAAGACGTGGTGCAGTAGAGTGGCCTGCTCGTTCCCCTGGATTTTTTTTTGGGGGGGGGGGGGGATACCTCAAAGATAAAGTTTATCGTACTAAGCCTCGAGATTTGGCGCACCTAAGAAATCTCATAGTCCAAAAAGCTCAAGATATTCCTCGTGTCTACCTTCAAAATGGAGTGGATGGCTTTTACAACCGCCTAGGACATTGCCAGACGATGGTAGGGGAACATTTTGAACACTTACTTTGATCACAGGTACTTAAAAATTGGTGTTTACTTGTAATACTTAATAATTTACATTGTTCAATCGTTTTAAAATTCAAATAGCTATAACTACTGAATGAATCCACCTTTTTAAGTCCGGTTTGCAGCCTTGTACTTTGCTAAGTAAGACCTTTAATTTGACCTATGCTGCTATTTAAGAATTTTGTCTGACTCCTTGTGGACCGTCCCCCAAAGGGATTATCGGGTCGGTAATTGGGCAGATATGTGCGGTACTATCACCAGTAAGCACGTGTGAACTTTGGTATTTTTTTATATTGTGGTTTAAAAATTAAAAAAGAGGTTCCAGACTTAATTGACACCCTGTATATAATTTAATAGAATATAAAATATGAATATAGAATATAATTCAGAGAATATAAACCTATTCTTTTTGTCAGTTGTGAAGTCAATAAATGCATATAAATGTATATATAAACCTACAACGTGCAGCATTAAACTAAAACTATATACCTATTAAAAAAGAAAAGACAATAATACCAAAACACTACTTGAAGTTCAAATAGGAGAAACTATTTCAGTGCATAGAATAGCAGGAACATACGTGACAGAAGCACAGGTAGAAGTGTGACTCTAACAAGAAAATCGATGTTGATATTTCCTGTCGTGTAGCGGCTTGTTAGCTTAAACAATGATACATAAAGGTGATGGTCGGAGGAAGAAGAAGGGTAAAGGCAAGCATCTCCGGCCGAATGTTTTGATCATAGATCTTAATATAGTGGTGTGTGTATGAATTTTGCTCGTTGATGTTGTTTTGAGCAGTAAAAACTTTTTAGGTTCCCTTTTTTTTGTATTGGTACCCAAAGTGGCCTAACTCATACGAAGATTTACTTAGCGGCTGGTCTTCGAATTTTATGTATACAGTCTCAATAAGTTAGCGTTTGAAACCTTTCCTCTAGCATGTATTTCCTATTACAAGAACATTTTTTCCAACAATCCCGGCACATAACATATTGACATGAAGGTATAATATAGTTTTTTAGGTTTTTTCTATTTTAACCTTTGACCTTTATTTATGGACTAAGGGTAGCCAATTTTATATGTTATTTAAACTGTCTTTGATAGCTTATCTAGCCCATACAGTTTACCCAGTCTCAATAAGTATAAAATTAAATGACATCTTATAATAATTTGCCTTTGTGCTAAGAGTTCCTATTTCTGTACAGTACCTAGGATCAAAAATGCTTCCGATGAATTTCATATTAAAATAAATAATATAATATACCCTTTAAAACATTATAAACTGCAGTAATACCGTCTTATAAAATATCCAAATGTTAATATTTGTGTCTAAAAGTATTTAATTACACGATTTATGGTAATTCCTTTCCACAGCTATTTACCGTAATATCCATCCACCAAGCTCTAAATTTTAATAATCATGTTCTCTAAATTATTCCTAAGTACGATTATATTTCATAGTAATAAGACATATTTTCAAGAATAGCACTGTTAAATTAAAATTGTTACCATGTTTAGTAACTCAAGGATAAACCTAACTGTTTAGTGGACCAAGATAGATTAGTCATTATTTTGAATTATTATAAATATTTCAGAGTAGGTGTAAAAAACACATTTTCAAGAACCTTGTGTTGAATTCCATGTATAAAAAATAGAAGATATTCCTAAATGCTTAGTGGGCCAAGATATATTATTTTAAATTATAGAAGTTCATTAAAATTCCGTATATTATTTCATTACTCTAAATTTTAAGAAAATGGTAACACGTTGCCTGGCCAGTGGTTGGTTGCTTCAATATACGTAATATGACTTTTAATTTATTAAAAAAGAAAATATAAATTAAATTATTTTTATATTACCTTATTTACGAAAAACGTGCATTGGTATGCACCTAATCGTATTTTACCAAATTAGAGTATATTTGGCTATTCTGAATTTCCTACTTAATTACATCTAATTAGAGAGTTTCCATTTTATCCTTCATCGTATCGGAAGGCTGCGGCTTAATAACCGATAGTTCACGGGGAGGTTAATACGTATTCATAAATAAGGTTGGGCCGTTTTTTCTGGATTTCCCACTTAATTACATCTAATTAGAGAGTTTCAATTTTGACCTTCATCGTATCGGTAGGCTGCGGCTCTATAACCCATAGTTCACGGGGAGGTTAATGTCATATTTGTAAATAAGTTTGGGTTGTTTGCCCTTAAAACCTTTTATATTATAACATGAAACGCCATTGGCATAGAAAGAACCCTCTTTTTTAAAATGTACAGATTCTCAAGTAAACATTAAACAAAAACTGGAAAAAACTAAAAATCCTTTCAGATATTTATTATTTTATCACGAATTCGTTCAATGCTAAGAAAAGCATTTTTTAAATCGTAACAAGTTATGTTTCAGGATTTCACATCTCTATATGCGTGTTTTATAAGTACGAGATACATCTCAGTATCTCTGGATCAAAGGATAAAGTGCTTGAGCGTGTTTTGTGAAAGGCTCTTCCTCGTCGACGAGGGTAATAATGCCATGTTTCTTGAAAGTAGTTTCTTACAATTGATACTTGGAGAGTTCTGAATTGCTTATGTAATATATATTCTCATCTCAATATTCATACAAATGAGATTATTGTTGGAAATATTTTTATTAGACCAGCCAATAAGTTCAAGATGGGTGAAACAAATATTTGATTTAGATTAGCCTTTATGAATTCAATTATCCTTATATTACAATCAAACCTGAGCGTAAAAGTTAATTGTATTTTCTTATTAAAGATGCATTTTTATATTGTTATTGAGTTTATAGGGCTATTATAGTTTGACTCAATAGTTTTCAGTTTATTAGTATTAGTTAAAATAACATAATGTACAATACATTTTATTGGCTGTTTGACAATCTAATCACGCAATAATATAAAACAAACCTTTAGTGTAACTTAACTCAATAATGACAGTTATCGCATTTAATATCTGATTAACTTTGCAGAGGTTTGGTTAGCATTTAAAGATTAATTTAATTTTAAAGTTAACTTAGAGGTATAACGCACAATGAAACAGTTCTATGTAAACTTATTAGGACTAATAGTATAATGTGGTCTATTTTAGGAGAGTTGAAAACATATGCACCTAAGTAAATTAATTTAAAAGTATGCTAATAATATGGTTGATCATTATTATATACTGTATTGCGTTTCAAAGTTAGTTATCGTGGATTTATTCATTATATTCGGTTTGGAGAAGAAACGTACCTTCAAGGCCTTGTAGCAATGCTACAATATGGCTACATATATAACAAACAAACACGACTACGTCCCTGGCAAGCCGGCTGAGCGTGGAGATATAGAGCCTGGAGCTATAAAATGTTGCGCACAGTTTTGTTAATGCCTATTAAGACTTCAAAAGTAACAGTTTCGATTAGACAATACTGAGAGCGTGGTATTGTGTTGTACCCAAGTGACTGTAGAGAGCTGGCTAAGCATACAGACGTACTAGAACCTGGAATGATGAAGTAAAGCACGAATCTTTGTCACTATCACGCATTAAATTTTGGGTAATCTTACAAAACTTTTCTCGCCGCATAAATTAAGAACTGGAATGCAACAATTTGATTATAAAATCTGTGTTGAGAGCTTGATATTGTTTACATGTACCCATGTAACTATAGAGTGGTGGCTGAGTACACACACGTACTAGAACCTGTATTGATGAAGTACAGCACGAACCTTTGTCATTGTCACGCACTAATCTTTGGAAACTGTTATACAATTTTTCTCTCCGCATAAATTAATACCTGGAATTTAACAATTTGATCATACAATCTCTTTTAAGATCTTGATATTGTTTACATGTACGTCGAGACGATCACGTATCTCCTTATTTTTAGCAATTATCCCTATTAAAATCCAAAGGACTTAGAGATCTTCATGTAGTTAGTCTGTTGCACGCACTAATCCAAAATGGTTGTCCAAGTTATTTGGCCCAAAGTTTCGTTTTTATGTCTGATATTAGAACTCGTAGGGGTGCATCTTTATTATCAATTCCAATTCATAGGACAACCTTATATAATAAATCTTTCACTGTTTCCGCATGTCGATTGTGGAACGCTCTCCCAGACAACATCAGAAGTATTGACAAGCGCGATCGCTTTGGGCGGAGGTTAGGGCCTTTCCGCTGCGGACTCGGCGGGAGTGACGGTTGGCGGTTCTTGAGGTCACACTTGGGGTAACTGTATGTAAGTTGCGTGGATGGGGAATGAAAGCTGATTAGGATAGGATAGTTTTATTAGTTGCCTGTTGTATTAAAGAGATTTATGTTAGACTTTAATCGAAATGGTTAATTTTAATTATAATTGATATACAGGGTGTTTGAAAAGTATGGGTACGGCTTAATATTTTAAAAACCATAGGAGATAACATCTATAAACTTTGCGCAGTGTCATATGGCTATGTAAACTATTTTCCCTTGCTATTACCATGACATGCCAACCATGGTGGGACGGCCCACAGAGGAAAACATGGAAATCTTAAATTGAAGCATGGGTCGAGTGATACCTCATTTGAAAGAGCTCACTTAGTAGAGTTGAATGCCTCAAACCGCATCTCAAAAAGTTTATCCAATCAGAAATGGCGGCTTGTTTTAGGTACACATTGTGAAGTACATTATGCGCTGCCATTTCTGACTGGATCGTCGTATTCTGATGCGGTAGGCGGCGTTTCACTCTACTAACCAATGTGTTTTCACTGACCTTTTTTAATTAGCAAATTATGTCATAAATTTATAACATAATAAATAACAATGTTTTTAGTGTTATTTATTGTGTTATAAATTTATGACACAATTTGCTAATTAAAAAAGTCAGTGAAAACACATTGGTTAGTAGAGTGAAACGCCGCCTGCCGCATCAGAATACGATGATGTACACAATAGTGACAATAATTTGTTATTAATAAATTCAGCATTTTTTAATTGCTTTTACTTGAGTAGATACAGGTTGTGAATGTTGAGTTTAGCTCCTTCACCTTCCACTTAGTACAGCGTCTGAAATCTGACACTGGTATAGATTGACTTTTGAAATCTGGAGTCCATGTCAGTCTGAAGAGATCCATAAGGAGTTCAAGATGAGCTCCTTGTGCCGCTTGTACAAAGGAGCTCAATCTGGATTATCCAGCAGCTATCTTGTGTAGAGGTGTTCTCATTCTCTCATCATGTGCTCATTTGAGTGCAATACAATATTTTAGACAGGACACTAAAGCACGCCTATTCAAACGGTTCTCTACACATGTATAGCGTAGAGGCAGGGTTTATTCAATGGGAATATTGAGTTGAGCTCCATTCATCATCTGCTTACTACAGCGTCTGCAATTTGCCACTAATGCATCTGTACCAGTTATGTATAGATGCTGTCTAATAAAATATTTAATCTAAATGGTTATACAAAATGTAGTATGAATAAACTTTATTTTAATTAGCTGAAGCAGCAGAAAGTTGCCAGAGGGTTAACGTTATCGCATCCGCTCACAAATAAGAGAAATTTAACGTAGCAGTTAATTACTAAGTTACCGAGGCTTTCCAATAAATGTCTCTCTGTAATGTTTAATTAATTGGAAATTATTATTTTATTAAACGTGTAATAATATATGCTTTTTGTTACCTCAAATGTTATTTTCAGCGACTTGTTCAATGTATATTGAATGTTTTTCCCCCTATTATATTTTAAATAGTTTAAACACAGAACTATTTTTATAAAATATTATCGATATTTAAATTAGTAACAATAATTTTGGAAGCATTAGAAGTTGTAATATACAGGCACATTAATTGTTCTAATGCAGCTAAAGTACGATACCTTGAATGTAGTTATGTAGAATCTTCATGAAAGTGATGATAATAATCCGGTTTATTTATTGTAAAATAATATCACTGCATAAAACCCCATAATAACTTTTTTATGATATTAGGGACGGTTCGAAGCATTCGTAATGGTTTTATTTTCAAACAGAATATATCGAAAGTATTTAATTTTCAAGTTCAACACTTTTTTATTCAAAGGACTGCACAATTTTACGTTTTAAAATTAAGATTTTAGGTTTTATTTTTAAATTTAAAAAGTTTAAATGAACCAGGTGGTTTTATTTTAATTTAATAAGTGATAGAATTGTATTTTCAATACAAAACATATTCTCTGAAAATGTGTTTTAGCTTAAGTTTAAAATAACGATAACGAAATAGGCTAGCAGTTACTCGAAGCTTTGCTAGCGATTCCCTTGTTGAATAATCAACACTTCATAGGCATATTTTTTAAATGGATTGGATTTAAAGTGGGAGAGTGACACACTGTTTATAAGTACCAATGGAATGCACACATTTATCTGCAACATATATGCAATATTTGAATCGAAAGCTTCAATAATGTCAGAGACACTTGAACTACTATAGGCAAGAGTGAAGGAATACACATTTCTTAGAAATATCAGTGAAAGCACTCACGTTGTTATATTATTTCGAATATGAAGTATAAATTTTAAGTACACAGTCGTAGCATATAAGGAATATGTTTTACAAACATAAATATAGTTGCTTTAGGGATAACAACTCCTTGTAAATCCCTAGGGCTAAATGATCTTCATGAACAATTTTTTTACTCATATTTTTATGGTGAAAGTACAAGAACACATTCCAATTTTCAACTTTCTAGGACATCGAAAAGTTTAGAAGGCAAAATATAGTTTTTCTATGAGTTACAACCCCTTTTCAACCCCTACGGATATTTGATCTTTATGAAAATGGTTTAGTTCTATTTTAGCCACAAGCCTAATGTATGCCAACTTTCTGGGATTTTGGGAATTTTGAGAATTATTGACGAGTGAAGGAGTGAGTAAGGGGTTTTTTTTAATACAGAAATATCAGGTGTCTCATTTATTGAATTCAATCTAGTGACAAACAAACTGTACAACTATTTCATAGATTTAAACTTTACTGCACATACGGTATGATTAAGAATACGATACACGTATTGTAAACCCAACATAATTATGTATTGCCAATAAAAAGTTCAATTCATACTAAGACTATAATAAATTATCTTCCTAAGCTTTTTTATCTTTTACACTTTCAGAGAACGTCAATGCATATTATTTTGCGCTAATCGCTGAAAACAAAAGAAGAAAAGTTTAAATTGTAACCTTGCTCACTTCTCCGAACAGAAATAGAGTTACCTCACGAAAGTTTATCGTCTTGCACCGTTTGCGGCTCTTTTGAAAGTTTAGTCGGTTGAATCCAGGTTATAAGTTCCCCTTGATTCGGTTCCTCTTACAAAGTGTTCAATGATCATCTAATTGAGTTTTTTGTTCTTACATACTTCAATAATACTGATTGACATCATAATTATAACCACCACATATTTCATCACTGTATTACTCCTATGTTATACATTAGCCTATTGAAAAATATCAAAATTATTCTTAGCTTATTATATAAGAACCAGATGAACCAGGTGGATCATAAGAATAGTTACTCCAAATCTTTCCAATACTATCTAACAAATGTGTTGTACAATATATATTTCGTGTATAAAACACGTCTAATAAATGTAACCATCTAAAATCCAACTTCTTGTAGTATATAATTAATGCGAATATGATATCAGTCAATTGAGTTTTTATTTTCTATCGTTAATCTCAATTCTACCACGAATTCACAGTTGCTTACTATCTGGTAGAAAAACACGTAAACAAAACTATCAGTTATACACTACGATATAATATTTTAACGATTACATAACTGGTTCTTTGGTTATACTGACTAAATATAGAATATGTTGCTGTCCTATTCAGTTATAGTACCATAATTATGACAAACGTAATGTACCATTTTATAAAAATGTATAATTGTATAAACTATACTCATTACCATATATCATACATAATCATTAATATATAATCACTAACGTAGCTTTAACCGCGTGTAGTGTATTTCAAACCAGGAATTAATTTATTGATAAAATTAATGTTTGTTACGCATTTATAACGTTCCATTTACACATAATACATTTACATAATGTGCCATTCAAGCACTCATTAGCATAAAAAGATATTTAAAAAAATATCATATATAAAATTAAATTTTAATTTTAATTTTAGTTTTAGTTTTAATTATAGGCCTAATTTTAAGTTATAGACATTGAAATTAAAATAAAAAATATAGCAATTTTTAACCATAAGACAAAATACTAAAAATTAACCCTTGATCCCCGACAACTTTAAATATTCTTACTAATTATGACTATGAGATGTATTAATAAACAAGAGAATTTGTAATTGTGAGTCCATGCAATTGTTGTTAATCAGATAGAAGTAAACCAAGCAAACCGTTGTATTTTACGGTAGTAAAAGAGATACAAATTTGTGAAGCGAATGCGCCACGTCCAGTTTATAACCAGGTTAATGTTTGAGATTGTACGGTCACAAACTGATGTGACACAAGCAGGTTGGCGTACTGAACCATTTTGTTGCTTTAATGTTAGCTATAGCATCGTGCCGTAAATGGCATACAATAGTTAAGAGAACGGAGTGGTGGAGATAAACTTTTGTGAACAGAACAAGAAATTTACTCAGTTTTTATTTTTTTAACGTATTTAAACATGTAATGTATACGATTGTCATTTTACAAGCATATTTATCTCAAACATTCATACAGTTAAAGTTCTTGCAAGTGGCGTGAAGTATTGAAAATATTAAGCACTCAACCATGTATACCATGTACACATGGTAATCTTTTAAACGACTTATCCACCGATTTCCTGTTTCATGAAATTATCTAAAAACTTCAGTCTGGAACACCTTTCCTACTCTATTCTCTGGAATTCATGCCATCATACGAAAATTTGGAGAATTCATAGTAATTTATAAATAGTTACTGTATATGCACAAAACTGTATTTTCTGTAACAAGTCTTAAAGATCGAGTAATAATTTCCAACTCATTGACGTATTTAGCTAGTTGTATATTTTAGAGGTAAACTAACTTTAATTAAAGGAAATACTAAACTTTGTAGAGAGATTCTTGTAATTGGCTGTAAATTGTAAAATGAATCGTTACATACTTTAACTAGACTTTTATATCACTTGTAAATGAAGCTTTTTTACGTGATACTAAATATGTAAAATATTCTAATGTGCCAAAGGCTGGGAAATTAACTCATCGAACTGTGATTGAAATGTGAAACTGAGAAAAGTTTATCTCATACCTTTTATCGTCGAATCTATCTCTAGGACAGACCATTTTAACGAATTAGACGAGAAATAGCTTTGCCCAAACGTCATTATGACGAAAAAATAGATCTAGTTCCACTCAACACTAAATTAAACTCGCATCTATTGCCACGTAATGTTAATTTTGGCGTTTCTAAACTGAAATATAATACGGCTTCACGTTATGAAATTGTGAACCTTAGTTAAATGTTTTATGAACTGATTAGATGTCCAGCTTTTATTTAATGCTCTATTGCCATCTGACCAATATTATATGCGAATATCAATTTGACATTTTGTTTGCATTAACATTTACTTCTTAACGTTTACCCAAATTCAGTACCTACCAGTAAAATTCTATTATTAATGTGAACGTTGAGTTTAGCCCCAGTTCCACTTCCCCTTGGTGTAGCAAATGGAATAGAAAGCTGTCAGAGACTTGAATTCTGGAATCTATAATTCATTTAGACCTTCTTCGTCACCGACATTTTTGTCTTGATGGATCTCTCTAGAAGAACATGACTCTAAAGAATCCGGATTCAAGCCTGAGACAGCGTTAGATTCCAAACTTTTCACTAAAAGAAAGGTCAACCCTTCCCTCTATATTACGTTATATGTGATTATTAAACTACCCATAGCCGGTTATTTCAATCTATGTAAACCAAATCCCAAAATATATGTAGCTTTCCAATTCTTTCCATGTAGATACGTGTTGAACATGGAAGCCCCGAGGGTTTAAAGAGGTAAATCAGAACTAATTGAATCTGTTTATTCCGGATTTTATTTCCTAGTGCAGTGCAATACTACCCCTCAGAAGAATTTACAAACAAATTAAGAAGAAGATAAAATAAACAAATTTTCCAAATATCGTATTCTTATTTATATGAAATTTGTTTGTTTGAATAATATAAGTTGTTTTAACGAATGGACGAAATAAATGGGACGAAGATCTCTGAAATCGTAGTAATAAATACTTGATATCGTAAAGTTTAATTATATGTTTAATTGTGGTAAATAAAACTTACAAGAACCTAAATGTTAAGTAGAAATATGACTTTGTCCATGACGCTACCAAAATAAAGTAATAGCTAAACCAAAATGATATCTGGTAGTGCGCCTAGTGGTTCAAGTGTTCTTTGGAATTTTACCTACGAACTTAACCACTTAAAGAAACTTTTAAATTTACTTTCCTTCGCGTTGATGTCGACTCACACACCGCAGCGTCAGCATCTTGGCTTGACAATGCAGCTATAGTAGCAAAAAGGAAGATTAGAAGAATAGAACATAAAGAGTAGTACTTGAAGTACCAGAATTAATTCACCTAAAAATTGCTACAGGATTATCGAGACAAATTATAGGTCAGAAGGAACTCACTCCGATTTGCACCTATATCAATCTGGGTTTTTCAAGGGCTAATTTATAACACGAAAAATGTTAATTTTGCTTACGGACAAGGCGCGTGAGATAATAAACGTTGAGCTGGCATTCGGCTACAAAGTTCAAAGAAAAAATTACTAAGCGTCTCAATTAGGTTATAATTCCGACAAGTGGTTAGTTCCAAGAACACTGGAGAAAAATAATGTAACCATTAACGAGTAATAGGTAGTAAATCTTTAGTATAACCGGGACTAATGTTTGTAACATCCATAACCTCCTAATGAAGTTTCATACAAAATTTCAAGTCTGCAGTTGAAATCTCTGTTGCAATTTCTTTCTATACGATGAATTCAGATTTTTGTTAACGGCATTGAGTTTCAAGTAAGTGTTATAAAAGTCTACACACCAAGTCGCCATAGAATGATGTTTTATGAGTTGAGATAGTTAGGCTACACGTGTTAGTATTATCATATGTATGAATATCTTATGAGTGTATTAAGTTTGAGTACACACGTATTTATTCTGCTGTTTTCTAGTTAGCATCATGGTTACTCATAATACCAATATAAATATAGTGTATACACCAAACCATATCCAAATCCCGTGGAATGACATTGACCATCATCGAACTTAATGTTCCTTATATATAAATAAACCTTCATACACAATTTCAAGGCTATAAGTTAGTTTGATTTTGTGATATCGTGAAGACAGACAAACTGACGTAATTTCAATTTTTACAGCTCCACGAGTGATAGGCCTCGCTAAAGTTCAGACAATTATTGACATGTCACTTTCTTTGATTCCAAAATATTTCTTTTAACAGAACAGTCATGAAAGATTAGTTTAATACATTTTAATGTAAGTATTGATACCTCAAACAGATTCTTTTGTTTAATATACCCAACTATACTAAAACATGTGAAAACTATAATATAATTAAGAAAATTAAACTATATATTTGGAATTATTGAAGCAAGAATTATAGTTCAGAATTACATTGCAATAATACCATGAATGGGGACAATTGTGGGGGTAAAACATTAAAGAATAATTAAAACATTTACTATCTGTGATGTGGGCCACAGTTTCAATGCAGCGTGGGCCGTGATTGTGGCTAAGCCAAACAGCATTTCCATGTCCAATGTGCAGTTTCAGCTTTGCCAGGATGTGTGTGCGATCAATCGTTCCATGTCATTAAACTGCCGCTGCGTAGTGACGTCACTGTTGAAACAGAGTAATTGTACCATCCTGTTGCTTCGGTGATACAAAAGTTCAGTATCACTGTGATCACACACTTCGTACCAATGTTAAATTATATGGGAAAAAACATTTACATAATGGAACTTCTATATATTAGAAACCTCTGAACTTGCATTATCTTTGTAATTAATTAGACATTAAATTTCAAACAAAATAAAAAGTAGATATGTTAGGAAGTCACGAGCTTTGTGAATTGTGTTTTTTTTATTTTCAAGATATTTTGTTCGCTTCACTTATCCATTGTTTTTCTACTAAAAATCTTTTGTACAATCTAAACTAGATATAAATTATTGTTTAGTGCAGTTTTACTCTGATGTAAATATTTATCTATCGTACAATGTCAGCATTACTTAAGCTGGCCTGGAGGTTGTGGTCTTTATTAGCAATTTCATCAAATTACAATTAATTGGAGAGAGCATGATGATTACAGAGCTCGCGATGAAGTTAACGGAAGGGCTTCAAATTAAAGACTCAATCAATTATACTGTGTGTTGGCTTTCATGAACTGAACTATAGAGAAGTTATTAGGTAACTATAAGTTATTGGTAAGGGGTCGGGGTTTGGAAAGGGGTTATTATCTTAACATAATATGCATTTCAAATGAATTCTCAATTTACCACGTTTCAGTAAGATGACTGTACTACTTTAATGTTGGAAGTCAAAGTGTGACAAATAATAACCATATTTTAATAGTGGAATAGTTTATTGTGATAAAGTTTGATTAATTATGCAATTCTTCATTTCGTTACTTGAAATTAGTATTGGTAGACCAAGTAATCGCAATAGTTACTACATTAATTCAGTATGGAGTATTTACCTCTTTAAATAATTCCTGAACCCTCACTTAGGGTTCTCCTAAACACGCCAACACTAAACAGGCCTATTTGGTACTTTTATATTTTTACAATTGAACAAATAGAACGCTCTTTTCTCTAATCTATAATAAAAAACTAACGAAAATACTATTTAACCGAACTGTATATTTTATGAAAACGAAATAAATATTCTTGGTAAAATACAACACAAAAAACCGATTAGTTATTGCATAGACAGGTGTACGGAATTCCATTCGACATTTAGATAATAAAATCAATAGAGTTTTTTCTTAGGCCAAGATTATACTACATACCAATTTTCAAGTTACTATGCCTTTCAAGACTTAACGTACAGACGGACAGACAGACTAACCGACTCCCGCTTGAACTCCTGTAATCAGTAGGATTCTTTCTTGTACCAAAGAAACCTATATTTAATTCTCTAGAACCTCTCTATTTAGATTTATCACATAAGACGGATAACAACAAAATATCAAGATGTCACTGTCACGTCCTTATCGAGCGAGTCGGACAGTCGGGCAGACGGACGGATAACAACAAAATATCAACATGGCACTGTCACGTCCTTATCGAGCGAGTCGGACAGTCGGGCAGACGGACGGATAACAACAAAATATCAAGATGTCACTGTCACGTCCTTATCGAGCGAGTCGGACAGTCGGGCAGACGGACGGATAACAACAAAATATCAAGATGTCACTGTCACGTCCTTATTGAGCGAGTCGGACAGTAGGGCAGACGGACGGATAACAACAAAATATCAAGATGTCACTGTCACGTCCTTATCGAGCGAGTCGGACAGTCGGGCAGACGGACGGATAACAACAAAATATCAACATGGCACTGTCACGTCCTTATCGAGCGAGTCGGACAGTCGGGCAGACGGACGGATAACAACAAAATATCAAGATGGCACTGTCACGTCCTTATCGAGCGAGTCGGACAGTCGGGCAGACGGACGGATAACAACAAAATATCAAGATGGCACTGTCACGTCCTTATCGAGCGAGTCGGACAGTCGGGCAGACGGACGGATAACAACAAAATATAAAGGTGGCACTCTCACGTCCTTAATAGTTTTACTTGCCTACCAAAATACGCGTATATGACGTCTTACAATTTAAATAGGCACTAGTAGTATCTTAACGGTTAACATATTTTGTAAAATCGTTATACACAAGTTATTCCTTTTAGTGAGAGTTCCCAAGTTATAGAAGAAAGTGAGATTGAATACAGTTAGTTTAATATACACAAATGGTTCTTTGATAATTATGGGACAAACGTCATATAAATGTGTAATTTGCAATGAAAACGCATTTCAAAACAGTTTCTTACGTTTTAAAATTATAGTTTGAACTAGGCAACTAGAAATCTTATCGGAACCATTGATATTATCCGAGGAATGAACTGCCAAATGGCATTGAGATAGAAGAGGACTAATCTTTTTCATATGCGATTTCTTGTTTAAACTTTTTATTCAAGTACTTTTTATTAAGTACTTTCTCACTCATTATAAAACTATCTATTATTCTGACGTCACCAACTGTATCGACGGGTATAATATAAATGTTATTCTTTACTTTACCAAATTATCACAAAGGCAGGTAAAGAAATTGTTGTGGTTATTAATAGTTCTTGGAACTTATCTTGAAGTTGTGTCTACACAGATTTCGAAATCTACACTGAAACATAATTGACATATTCAGTGAAAAAATTAAAAATGTAGATCAAATTGTTAATATTTTTTAACAATAGTCATTTTTAGAAGACTAATAGGCTATTTTTTAGATATTAAAAGAAATGATAACTATCTTTTCATTAATTATCATTCAACATACCTTATGATGGTATGTTGGGGTCTCCTATAAATTAGTAATTTGGATACTTTATTTAATGAAATATATTTGAAATTTGATATTTTCTGTTATATGTTTTATCATATACCGTTTAACGGAGTAGCAAGAGGTTAAAATTTTGAGATTTCATCTCAATTTAAGGATCGATTATATACCTGGCACTTCTGCATCTTTGTCTAAGATGTTCATTATAAGAAAAATTAAAAATTATTCATTGTAATCCACGTAGCGTTGAATAGTAAAAGATTTTTTTAGACATAGAATGCAGAGGAGAGGTGATGGGACGTAGAAGTGGAATAAAAGTATCACAAATCAATGCTTAACCACAGTTCTTTATATGATAACACGTTAACGTTCAAATTATATTGTCTTTCTTGTCATAATTCAGCTCTGCAAGAATATTGTTTTTGATAGCAGTACTTGAATCAAATTTAATACATTTCTAATCATTAGTATTAACGCAATATCTACTTAAATTGCACGTTTATTGTTGCTGGTGATCTGTATGTGCTAGTAAAGAAACGTCAGAAAATCTCATCTAATGGAATATTCAATATAAAAATACAGCAGAAATGTATAAACATATTTTACGTAAATTAGGACCTAAAAATTAACGTTAATTTTACTACGATAAGAAGTCGATATTGTTGGAATATTCGTAGGCAACTGTAGGGAGCTGTTTGAGTGTCCAGACATGGAACTGAGAGCAATGAAATATTTTACATTTCTATGTTAAATCTACAAGTGTTACTACTGCTTTACTACTTCATTTTTAATTATTGTCATACATACAATTATAATCTAATTACATCACACAGGATATAATAATCTTTGAAAATAAGCAGTATGTTTTAAACATCTGTTACTGGATATGGTTAATGTCTTTTTAAATGAGTAAGGAGAGCCGCCTGAACATACAGAAAACGTATGACAAATAAGATGACATCTAAGACAAATAAAATATTGTTCATGATCTCGTAATTTTACTTACATATGTTTATTTAGTATTGTATATAAACATATGCGGCATATTTTAGAAAGAGAAATGAACAGTATCCGCCAGATATTCTGTGTTGAGAAATCGATATTGTTGATAACTTCCCGAGCGTCAGTAGGCAGCCGCCTGAGTATGTGATGGAATTTAGTGCTTTGTTTTGTTACTCTCTCTCTCTTGAACACGTTCACTAGTTGTGTTTTATATACAGCATAGTTGGGATGTAAAATGTAATAATGTGCCTAGAGCTTATGTGCTGGGTGGTCGATATTGTTGACACTTCCCAAGCGTCAGATTGAAGTCGGCTAGGTACTTTGTGCAATGAAATTTAGTGCTTTGTATTGTTCCTCTCACTTGAGAATTTCACTAGTTTTTTATATGCAGCATGGTTTGGATGTAAAATGTAACAATATGGCTAGAGCGACTGTGCTAAATGGTCGATATTGTTGACACTTCCCGAGCGACTTTAGGGAGCCTGCCAAGTATGTTCATCGTTCTGGAATTTAGTGCTTTGTATTGATCCTCTCACTTGAACATTCCACTACTTTATAATATACAAATATACAGCATAGTTTAAATGTAAAATGTAACAATGAGGCTGGAGCTTCTGTGCTGAGTGTTTGATATTGTTATATCTTTCCGAGCGTCAGTGGGGAGCTGGCTGAGTATGCGATGGAATTTACTGCTTTGTATTTTTACTCTCACTTGAACATTCCACTATTTCTTTTATATACAATATAGTTCGGATGTAAAATATAATAATGTGGCTAGAGCATCTGTGCTAAATGGTCGATATTCTTCACACTTCCCGAGCGACTTTAAGGAGCCTGCCAAGTATGTTCATCGACCTAGAATTTAGTGTTTTGTTTTGTTACTGTCTCTTGAAAACGTTCACTAGTTTGTTTTATATACAGATATACTGCATAGTTTGTACGTAAAATGTACAATGAGGCTAGAGCTTCTGTGTTGAGTGATTGATATTGTTATATCTTTCCAAGCGTCAGTGGGGAGCTGGCTGAGTATGCAATGGAATTTAGTGCATTGTATTTTTTCTCTCACTTGAACATTCCACTATTTTTATATACAAATACACAGGATAGTTTTGACGCAAAATGCAATAATGTGACTAGAGCGTCTGTGCTAAATGGTCGATATTGTTGACACTTCCCGAGCGACATTAGGGAGCCTGCCAAGTATGTTCATCGCTTTGGAATTTAGTGTTTTGTTTTGTTTCTCTCTCTTGAACACGTTCACTAGTTTGTTTTATATACAGCATAGTTTATACGTAATGTAACAATGTGGCTAGAGCTTCTGTGCTGAGTGATATACATTGTGACATTTAGAGTGTCTACATCTAACTTGTGATAGACCATTTGTATTTCACGTTTTCTTTTATACGTAATTCACACTCTCTTGTCAAATAAACGTATGTCATTACATAATTTGCAATAATACTTTACTCTTGAAGCGTAAACATAGGTTAAAATATAATTAGATTATGTTGAGGAAATCAACCAGATTTGTTAATATTTTGCAGTGAAAGTAATTTGGTTTGAATATATAAAGTCTATTCTATTTATCAGTTCTATCTTCGAGGGGGTTTCTATATGTTAGTTTATGAGATGGAACTAGTGATGCCGAAACAATAAAATGTATAAACTATTTCCACTATATTTAGTTTGAGCTTATTGGATACTCGCCAATTGAACTTGCATGCCTGTTGAAAGTATTTACTGATCCAGCTACAAATAAGTGAAATTTATCGGGTCAGTTGAAATATTCCAGCCATAAAATTCTTTCCCGTAGCCGTGTATTTATAAGTTGTTAAATTGAAATAAAGGTTTAATATATTAAGAACACTTTGAAGTAGAACAAGTTGAAGCGACTCGTATTGACATACTGGCTTTACACGATGCACATCTTATTTTAATAACTTTATTATTACTATATTTTTTAATCAAACTTCGTATAGTTAAAGATGTATTGCAAATTACATTCCAAAATAAAAAACCTTGGATTTAAATACATTTAGTAGTTGTACTAAATTCCTTATTTAAGGATAAAAATAAATTTGGATACTAAATATAGACTACGGCAAAACTTTTTCAACCGTAAAATTTTCTCTAAAGCAAGAGGATAAAGTTGATCACTTTTCGCTTCCCTACATATGATTAAAGTTTATTCTTGAACTTCCTTTCTGTAATGAAAGTTTATTATTGCAACACAGTTTGCGACTTCTTAGAAAGAGTTCAACCGATTGAATTCAATAGATTTGATTCATGATAAAAAGGTAAGTTTCTGCTTATTTCAAACTATTAAGTTTTTTTTCTTGGGAAATATTCAAATATAAGAATAAAATTTCATAAAAAATGCGAAAAGTTTTAGCTTTTTTGTTTTTATATTAAAGAACAATCCCTTGAAGTTAACATTTACAACTTTTACTTATTTTCAACCATAATAAACACACACACACATATATCAATCACGAGATCGTTCTCGAGCAATTGATCCGTTTGTATGAACGGATCAATTGCTCGAGAACGATCTCGTGATTGATTGAAAAAGCTGGGATTAAGTTTTCTATTTGACAGATACTTATTTATGTCAGTATGCGGTCAGCATATTTCTTGACCTATCCAAAGCATTTGACTGTGTGCATCATGAAACACTGTTGCACCAGTTACAAAAATGTGGCGTTCGGGGTCTGCCAAACGCGTGGCTTGCTTCTTATCTTAAGAATCGAGATCAATGCGTGCAGATTTCGAATGTCATCTCTAGTAAAATTAAAATAGCCCACGGTGTCCCTCAGGGTTCTATTCTTGGGCCTATTATTTTTTTAGTTTACGTCTGTAGACTTAACTCAGTGATCCAGCATGGTGATCTGATTCAGTATGCCGACGACACGACTCTTTGCTTCAAAGGAAAAACTACACAAGATTTGGAAATCACATCATTTGTGGAACTGACTTCATGCATTCAGTATTTTACTGACAGGAATTTGAAAACGAACCAATCAAAATCAAATGTTATCAATTTCTGCCTAAGACCAAGGGAATTTGCTAGGCAACCTGCTGTATTTGTGGACGATGTCCTTTTAGAGGAAACGGGATCCACAAAATTCCTGGGGAAGTACATTGATCAAGGTCTGACCTGGGACGACCACGTTAACAATATATGTGCTAGAATTACTTGCGAAATACTGTTCCCCTGAAGTCTTAATGACGGCATATTTTGGTCTCATATATCCGCACTTTGCGTATGGCTTAAGACTGTGGGGGGGGGGGCTGTGCCAAACACAAGATGGAACGCGTTTTCAGGCTTCATAAAAGGCAATTAGAATTATTGCAAAGTTGAATTACAGAGAGTCGTGTGGGGACTCTTTTAGGGAGCTAGGTTTGCTGGCATTGCCCTGTCTCTATATGTTTGATGTGATCCTGTACTGTCAAACGAAGTGCACTTTAGTCCGGGGCAGGGACTTTCATCAGTATGAAACTAGAGCCAGGGACAACTTTAGAGTCCATAGTCATAGACTGGCGGTATCTCAGCATTTACCGCATCAGGTTGGCGTCAGCTTAATCAACAAGCTCCCTGAAAGTGTAAAAAATGCAACTAATCAAAACCAATTCAAAACTCGTCTCAAATGCCTGTTGGTGTAAAAAGCATTTTATTCGCTAGAGGAGTTTATGATGAGTCGCTGGGATAATTAAAAATATCTTAAATTATCAAAATTTAAAATCTGGATCCAAAGATAGTGTGAATTAGTGTGAATGAGTCAAATGTAAGTCTGACTGTGTAGAGTATTTGCTGTTTGAATATATGACGACTGCTATACAATGTTATATATTGTCTAAAAGCAATAGAGAAATGATTTGATTTGATTTGATGTCAGTCATTCATTATTAGCCTCTGAATTTGTTATTGACAACGTCAAGTGATATGTAGATTATCTTTGATTGTGAATGCATCCGATACAGATTTTAAAATGCTACTCGTTTTCATCAACCGGCCTTTTTTACATTTGGTTGCATTCTTTGATTAATTTTGAATTTCGAATTATAAAATCATACAAATTAATTATACTACACAAATTTCATCCGTCAGTACTACAACTTTCTTTGTCACCAGAATATTACATAGAAACATGAAATTATATCTATTCCGCGACCTCGAAAAGCTCCAAAGTGGTTATGCATACGTACAATATAATAATAATTTATTCGAATGTAATTTAATGTTACAAGAAGAGAACTTGTAAAATATAGACTTGTAAATAGATCATTCACCATAAGGTTCCCTTCTGGCTGATCTGTACCGTTTTAGTATCTGGGCTATCAAATGGATCTCCAAGAACAATGCATCACTACCCACGAACATTAAGATATTGGGGTAAATACATAGCTTGATAGGTCAAGTTTATTGCGAAGAAAACGTTAGTTGGTATGGATTAGGCTCCTTAATTCTAAAGCTTCTTGCAAATATTAATAATGAGAGAGAACCTTCCCTAACGGCTTTGACTGCTTGTTTGAGGCCTTTCCTTCACCTGCGCCTCCGCATGACAGCTGTCTGAGAGGATCTTCCAGAAAGGTATCCTTAATCTTTATCCATCCTTGAATATTCTGTCACTTCCAAAGCCGCACAGATTATGCAAACTTAAATATAGTAAGTGGTTTTCTAAACTTTTTTCCTACTGGATGAAATAAAGTCTGTTCATCATGTGTATGTTAGTAAATTTGTAAACATTTTATCGACAAATAGTGTTTTATTTTAACCTCAAGTGTTATAGATAGACTTTAACTATACAATAGTTTAACTAAATTTATTGTAGCTAAACGGTAATTAATGCAATAGTTCAAGAACAATATTGCTCGTTTTTGTTTCTTATCCAAAAATAAAACAAATATAAAAACTAGTAATCAAGGTTTTTTCTATGACGATGTTCATTACTAAAATTTATTTTGACTGCATTTTATTTGTAGTTTAAGTGGAAAACTATAAATTAAATGTTCTAATTTGCTAATAGTAAAAGGTTGTTAATGATAACAAAACAATCACTATTAAACAGTGTCAATATATATATATATATGTATATATATATATATATATATATATAACAACATTTACGCAAATTTGTTGGTAAATTTGAAAGGAAATATTAGGTACAAGCAAAGTATGCTGTGTTTCATACGGTAATAACAACGCTGCAAACTGTGTGGAGTAAATGCGGCGCGTCCAGTTTACACACAGGTTACTGGCATGGTTACAACGATGATGAGCAAACTATGCTGTGTTTCATACGGTAATAACAACGCTGCAAACTGTGTGGAATAAATGCGGCGCGTCCAGTTTACACACAGGTTACTGGCATGGTTACAACGATGATGAGCAAACTATGCTGTGTTTCATACGGTAATAACAACGCTGCAAACTGTGTGGAATAAATGCGGCGCGTCCAGTTTACACACAGGTTACTGGCATGGTTACAACGATGATGAGCAAACTATGCTGTGTTTCATACGGTAATAACAACGCTGCAAACTGTGTGGAGTAAATTCGGCGCGTCCAGTTTACACACAGGTTACTGGCATGGTTACAACGATGATGAGCAAACTATGCTGTGTTTCATACGGTAATAACAACGCTGCAAACTGTGTGGAGTAAATGCGGCGCGTCCAGTTTACACACAGGTTACTGGCATGGTTACAACGATGATGAGCAAACTATGCTGTGTTTCATACGGTAATAACAACGCTGCAAACTGTGTGGAATAAATGCGGCGCGTCCAGTTTACACACAGGTTACTGGCATGGTTACAACGATGATGAGCAAACTATGCTGTGTTTCATACGGTAATAACAACGCTGCAAACTGTGTGGAATAAATGCGGCGCGTCCAGTTTATACACAGGTTACTGGCATGGTAACAACGATGATGAGCAAACTATGCTGTGTTTCATACGGTAATAACAACGCTGCAAACTGTGTGGAGTAAATGCGGCGCGTCCAGTTTACACACAGGTTACTGGCATGGTTACAACGATGATGAGCAAACTATGCTGTGTTTCATACGGTAATAACAACGCTGCAAACTGTGTGGAATAAATGCGGCGCGTCCAGTTTACACACAGGTTACTGGCATGGTTACAACGATGATGAGCAAACTATGCTGTGTTTCATACGGTAATAACAACGCTGCAAACTGTGTGGAGTAAATGCGGCGCGTCCAGTTTACACACAGGTTACTGGCATGGTTACAACGATGATGAGCAAACTATGCTGTGTTTCATACGGTAATAACAACGCTGCAAACTGTGTGGAATAAATGCGGCGCGTCCAGTTTACACACAGGTTACTGGCATGGTTACAACGATGATGAGCAAACTATGCTGTGTTTCATACGGTAATAACAACGCTGCAAACTGTGTGGAGTAAATGCGGCGCGTCCAGTTTACACACAGGTTACTGGCATGGTTACAACGATGATGAGCAAACTATGCTGTGTTTCATACGGTAATAACAACGCTGCAAACTGTGTGGAATAAATGCGGCGCGTCCAGTTTACACACAGGTTACTGGCATGGTTACAACGATGATGAGCAAACTATGCTGTGTTTCATACGGTAATAACAACGCTGCAAACTGTGTGGAATAAATGCGGCGCGTCCAGTTTACACACAGGTTACTGGCATGGTTACAACGATGATGAGCAAACCCAGATTGTTTGGGTAGAGATTCATTTACTATTAATAATTCTGCAATCGTGTATTGAAGGGCTTGGAACAGCTTATAAGCGAATGATCGTTAAGTTGCATATGGAAATAGGAAAATAAATTCTGGTTCTGCAAGCAAGTGTGCATGTATGTTTAAAAAAAGCACTATTAGTTGGTTTTGTGTGTATATATATATATATATATATATATATATATATATATATATATATATATATATATATATATACATATATATATATGCAAATGGTCTATTAAAAATAAAATAGCCTCTGATGCCTATTATTTGCCTATTTCATCTTCTAAAATTAAAAGATTAACTCTTGAATACATGTTATCGTATAAGGCATTCGTGAAGCAAACATTTATGAGCTCTGTAGTTAACCTTACCCATACCATTTCTTTCTCTGTTAACTCAAGGAGTCTCAAAATCAGTGCAATACAGTAATCAATGCAATGTTCAATATCTGTCATTGAAAATTAGCATTACTATATTTATTAGATTTATTGGAAAACTGCTAAATACCTTTACTTTCTTGTGGTCCATTTAACAATTTTGAAACAAATCAACTCAATGTATATTAATGCCAAATTTATAAATACCTTAATTATTAGAATGTAATATTACTTAAATTTGTTGTAGTATTATATGCTGGGAAGTAAGCAGAATTCAATGGAACGGAACTACCTAGTGAAACAGTCACGTGCAGCGTTTGCCAACACCGTTATCTTTACTATATATAACTGTATAAAAGTATTAAAATTATATATATGCCAAAAGTAGCATGAAGGGAATTATAACACTCTTGTTCACTACGTAGTCGAAATTTAAACTTTGTATGTCTGTCAGTTGTATTGCAAAGGGCGTATCGTTCAAAACTAATGTCGCCTTGTGTTTGGTACTTGCATTACTTCAGTGTTTTTAAATTCATAATATAATAACGCTTCACGTTTTGAAATTATCCTTCGATGTTTCAAACATCAGAAAAATTATTGAATGAATGAGCATCTCCAGCTGCTATCTGCTCTTGTTTTGTCATATCAGCCAAGTTTTCATGCATATGTACATTTGTTTTCATGCCTTTAAATTAATTGTTTTTAATCATTTTACTTTAAGAAAACCGAATAATAACAAAACGTGTTATTTTCCAAATCGTTACATATACAGTTATGCGATCAACACGTACAGTATTCCGTGTAGTTCATACAGTAAAATTAGACCTAATTGAATCTCTCTGTGCCGGGACTTCATTTCCTACTGGAGTGCTCAAGGCTACTCACTGCTCCCTACAGTGATCTCATTTCCTCCGAGAAACTTGCAAACAATATCAAATATACAAAGTAGAATCTAAATTATGTTTTCAAAAGGGTAGTGTAAAATCAATACCTCCATTTGTTCTTGCCAATACAAAAAACACTTTAAAATTTTGTTTAATAATTCTATAATTTGAGGGCTGTAACGTGTCTATAGTAGGGTTATCTTCTATAAACCAATTACAACTATTTTTGTTTTAGTATAAGAGCGATCAATTGTGTTCTGAACTAATAACCCTTTATTCTAAGAATGCACAAGTTCCAATGGAATTCAATAATTAAACTCAGTATAAAATTAACTGTAATTTTAATAAAAATATGAAATCAATAATACAACAACGCCAAGCTATCTTTCTTTTACTTTGAATTTATTCTCAATTAAATCTTATTTATAACCCATCAAAAGTTCACAAGTCCAGTCTTAAAATTAACAATCAATCAATCATTCAATAATTGTGTCCTTCAAGTTCTCAGTGCTAATTTTTTAACACAAACTCAAAATAAAAATCTTCATTAAACTTCAAAATAAAATAATCTTCTTCAAATATAAAATGAAACAAATAATAAAATAGTACTTCTTCTCAAAATAAAAATCAAACAAATTAAGATAATATTAATATTTAATATATGAACAAAGACAATGTCCAACCAGTTAAACTCAAAATTGTATCAATTTCAAACTACTTATTTTCTCTAAATTTCCAATTTACAAATTATTGAATTATCCAGAATTATCCGCTTGGCTTTGAAGGTTAAATTTAGGAACTTGTTAAAATATCTATAGAATCTCAGAACATTAAATGAATTTTCTTTTTTTAGTAGGCTATTCCTGATTAAACTAAATTGAACAGGAAAATATCATCAAGTAATTTTCTATTTCAATATTAAATTCTAACTTTCACAGTACCTCATACATCTGCTGAAGACTTCACCAAGTAACCAAAAAGACTATTATAGATTAATTAATTTAAACTTGAGACTTTAAATTTTGAAAAGAAATTCTAATCTTAAACTCAACCTTCTTTCCCGAAAAATCAATACGGCAAGAGTAGGCTATCACTTCTACACGTACTTCTCTCTCTGAGCACACAGCAAAAGAATACCCCGAAAACGTGGTTGAATCCACCGAAAGGAACTAGAAGTCCCTCCCACCAACTAATCAACCTAACATTGCCCAATCAAATTTGAGCAAACACAATGTCTGAATTGGATGGTACCTATCCAACCCAGACCTGTAACCTATGCTCAATACCTAGATACAAAAGGAAGCTTCTAGCATTCCTCGAACCCGAATCGACAAGATATTCAGCACTGCTGGAAGGATCACAATCTTACAATTCAATTATTATATAAGTTTAAAATTCTCTTAATTAAAAATATAAAGATTCCTATAAATAGTTAAATAATATAGGAAGCATCCTATAAGGGCCTAACTATTAGTAAAGGAAACACCAATAAACATTTCTATGTTCATAATTGCTTATGCTACCATTAGGTATTTATTTTAAATAAGTAATGGTTAGAATTTAGATCAGTATTTTAGCCAGGATTATCATGACGGAATTATAGGGATACTGTATATAATGATACTGGCAATATACTGGATATATATTGACAATGGAAAATTATAAAGTTTCCGCGCAATTATGTAGTAAAATTTAATAAATAAAATGTTAAATAGGTCTAACCTCTTATAAATACAGTAAAATTAAATAAAAATACATACAAACAAATAAATTTGTATTTATAAATACAGAAATAACAAATTAACAATAGTCATAGAGATGCCTCACTCAGTACCTCTCGAAGAGTAAAATCGAAGAGTAAAAATCCCTCTCAGCCAAGGGACATTTTAATTTCAACTAAAACGATTTAATATTTTAGTTATTTTCAGGTTTACGGAAAGGTTATTATACATTCTCGGTCCATAGACAGATTTTGTTCTTAATTATGTCTTGTCTAAAGCTTTTGGTGACTAAATTTTGTCTATATCTTATAATAAAAGTGATTAAACATAATGGAACATATGTTGATTCTTAAACACAAAGACTATGGTGTGATAGACAAGAAGACTGGCAATTTTAAGGATGTCACTGGACTGAAAGAGCTTCCTGCAACTATCCTTTATACCAGCGTTTTGAACAATCCTCAAGGCTCTCTTCTGCAAAATGAAAATTGTTTTGAAAGAGGCCTCTCACAACAGAACCCCCATAAAACAATAATAGAGCTCAGTCTAAATTGAATTGTATAATAGTAGACGAAGGTGAGAACTTCCCTTGCGACAAATTGTGAAAAGAACGTTGAGGAAATTACAGCTGAATTTCATTGCTTAAACAAGCATGTGATTGTGGTTAGAAAATCTGATAAAAGTCAAGGTGAATACCACGGAAATTGTTTTAATGAATTAACAATAACGATATTCATAGAAAAGGAAAGGGCAAATGTTTTTAAGTTTGAGAGTGCAACTGAATTGTCTGTGTCTTGGAAAAGTTTATTTACTTGAAACCAATTACAGAAGTCTTCAGATAGTGAGTTAAAAGGCTTGCTCTTACTATTCTAAATCATTATAACCAAGTACCACACAGGTGCCATTAGTAAAAAGTTAAGGTAATTCAATCATTACAATTTTGGGACATTGTAATAATGGGTAATTCATTAATATATATATTAAAAACTACAGGGTTCACAGAATTAAACGCCGAGACTCATCTGTTTCAAGAAATGAACAAATCGGACTCATATGGTCTTACATTACTTTGGGTGTTAACATATTGTAACCACCCCTAAAGTGAGATTCAAAAACCTCAGTAAGAAACCACGAACTCGGTGCATTTTGAACTCCGTCGAAAGCTTTGCTGAGATCGCATAAAAGAACTACTGTGCAATAGCCAGAAAAATAACACTTTGGAGGTGCCTTGTAGGAAAGGAATTTTTTGAGGAATTGAATTGAAAAACTGGTGTAGGAAATTGCAGAGTTTTCTGAGTACTAGTGTTTTGCTGGTCTATGTATGAATCTGGTAAGGGTTATAAAGTAAAAAACGACAAAGCAACAGAGCAACGTTTCCAAGAACCTATATTGCACTTAATATTGTATAATTACGAACTATCCACTGGTATACGACGTTGTCAGTTTTTGTCTGATTATGATGTCTGGTTATCATCCCTCTTTACTCTCAATATTGTAGCCTTGCTAAGTTAAACACATTGTAATAGCACTGTTCTAGTAATGTAGGATTTTATTATACATAAGAATATTTATTTCAGTAAGATATCTGCATTATAGCTTGTATTTAAAAACGCCATATATCTAAATACTAAATAATGAACATGGATTTTCCCATTACAGATTATATCTAATGGATAGATTTGCTACATTACATTACATTATTATTACATTAAGTGTCCCTTTCATTTCCTTGAGGCTTTATCCTGAGGTTCGCCATGTCAAGTGTTGTGTATACTCCACCCTCTACACCTGCCTCAAAGTACAAGCTCTACTGGGGCATTATGGATGAAATTATGTTATCTCATGATGGATGCGGCTCTCCACGATATTCTCGACAATTCAATGTACAATACCTTGTCTTCCCGCTCTAGCTTTGCGGTATTGAAGAGGATTTTGCGAATTTTTATAGTACCCTGGACAGACTATTCAGGGATCATAAGCCCATGAAACGTTTGGGTAACACTTGTTTTACCAGTTGGTTTAATGGTGATCTTAAAAGAGTAATCATAGAGAAGGAAATGTTCCATACATTGTACAAACCTGCCTTGAACTTTGATAAACATGTTGAGGATGAATATCATCTCCTGACCTTTCAAACTTTGAGGCGAAGATGTGGGGAGCTTAGTGATTCCTGTTACATGAGATATTTGGATTACGTTGAGAATGTTCGTCACACAAACCCAACGGTGTTCTGGAGCTGTAGTAAAAACTTGGACAGATCTTCCAGTATTCGAAGTAAGATGGTATTCAAGGCAACTACTACTGATAATGTAGAACTAAAAATGTTTTGCTGATGCTTCAATCAAATGCTCAGCAAAGGTTAGTTCAAAATGTCCTCAAGAAAAGTTTTGTAGTGCCAATATTTGTCAGGTGACCCTAATGAGGTAAAATATTATAGGCATACCGCCTTAGCAATGAACTATCCCCTAAATTTTACTTTGAATAAATGAGTGTGATCACTTTTAAGAGGAGGTAGAGAACCCCGTTTTTGCATCGTACGTGAGTGAAGACTCCTCCCTCATTTTTATTGAATTTGTTTATTGTTAAAAATTGTGTTGATGTATGCCTCTTGAGCTCATTGTATTTCCCAATAATGTTGTATTTGATATGTTTACTGTTAGTTATACATTGTTGAAAAATGGGTGAACCTTTAATAAATAAATAACATTCCGTCACAAGGGCGATTGCAATAAGCAGATTTCTATGAAACCGAACTAAAACTAAAATATTGAGGATGTTTGCTTAAGGGAAAAATCATTCATACTGATTATTACCCTACCGTTGTATATTTATTTATCTTTTACAGAAAGAAAAGCATTTCGTATTCTGAAAACGAAGGAGACAAGAGAAGACAAAATTCAGCTTCACCTTTAAAATGTGGGAATGGAGTTTGCTCATAAAGTTTAGCATTGCAGCACCATTGCAGCTTCTTAGAAAGTGTTTACTCAGATAAATCCAGTGTACATGTTCCTCCTTATTCGGCTTTTTCGCAGAGATCCACACATGGTATATAGTACAAAGGTACTTAACTGTCGTAACCTTTGCTAGCCAAAATTTTAACAACGATGTACATTTTTGAAATGTATAATGACTAACCTCATTTCAATAGATGAAAATAGATAAAATGATATATATATATATATATATATATATATATATATAATATATATATATATATATAAAAAACGCTTCTATATTTGGTGGATCTCTCTCTCTCTCCCCCCCCCTCTCTCTCTCTCTCTCTCTCTCTCTATATATATATATATATATATATATATATATATATATATATTTATAGATATATATATATACATTAAACAAGACAAACTCACAAACAAGACAAACAATAGGCGGTGAGAGAGTATATATAATTATCTGTAATTGATTTCCTTCCGTAAGACAACTTAATAGTAAAAAATAATCTTTTTGACTACACTCCATGTTTGTTTATTATTTTATTCATAACAACTAAAAGATTAAGTTTAATATCTTTTACAGGAAAGGTCCTGTTTCCTTCACAATCCTTTCATCGACAAAAACAAACCTCAAACAAACAATTACTTATCACTTGCAGTTTTATTAAGTTCTTACATAATTTAGTCATTAAATTTAAGTACTATAATATTATGAGTTTTATTGTAAACATATTAACCTACAATTTTAAAATAGCTGTTTATTTTTTTAGTCAAATAGTACAAAGACTTATCATTAACCTTAACTCTTAAACAGTGTTGTGGCTGTACATTTGAGAGAATCAATTAATTTAAATAATGTTAGCAATCAATATTTATTGTTTTGGAGACTTATTGTAACAACAGTTTTGTGAAAAGAAAGATTACAAGCATCAGATTGGGATTTACAATAGAAACTCAATTGTTATTAAAAACATTGTGATTAAAAACTTCTACAAAAGAGTAATCAATTTCGTATCCTAGACAAACATTCTGCACTAAAAATAATGCAGTGGTTATGTGCCATTAGGTTAAATATATTTACACAGTTTTCAATATTATTTGTTTGTAGTTTACTTGAATATCAAAGTAACAGTGTAAAGAAGAGTTCTGGTTTTCTGGTTCTGACACTTCGAATAATTCTATGATTATATTCGCGAAATTATTAATAATAGAGGTTTACTATTTTTGATGATTGCGAAATGTTTAAAGCATGAAGAGAAAACAATGTACACGTATTCCTTAGCAGAAGTAATGTCTACAAACAAAGGAAGCAATTGTAATTTTGATTTTACAGTAATACATTGTCACTGAATGTTTGTAAGTGAATTATGTTTTCGAAATAGTTATGAACCCTTCTCTTCATAAATGCAAATTTTGGATTGCCTTTATATCAAGAAGTTGCAGATGACTTTATGATGCTAAAGTAAGATCCAAGGACTGCTATATCACAAAAGGACTTTACCAAAATGTTTGTTCTTTCCAAAATGTCTCTTTTCTTTTGTCAAGTTTTCGCAGGATTTCCGCTAAAGTATATGCCAGATTCTGCTGGAGTATCCAGACTCATATTTTCTCCAGGTATATCCTGGTGGGGATTTATAATAATTTTAATACAGTTTGGATGTATATGTTTTGAATGTTGTATGAAATTAATGAGCTATCCATCAGTACTATTCCACGAAGCAGCCTCAGAAACAGCCCTCTTTGCTATGAGTATAATTTTCGGTAGTAACTTGATGATGGGAGTAGTTTTGTTCACATGCTACGCCAGAAAATACCCTGAGTTCTTGAAAATCTGCACCTTTCTGGGAAAATTCGACCACGATCTACAACTGGAGTCACCAGAATACTGGATTAAAGAGAATGTTCCGATCATCGTCATATCTACAGTAACTCCAATAATTTTAGAAGGATCAAAGCAGTATGTCATGTCCATGAAGGAAGAGCATGAATTTGTGGTAAGAATAATTATAGCGTATTTTTCCGTGACGGCTGCGCTCTGTGGAAAAACTGTTATGTTAATCCACTTCCAACAAGTTGCCTTTGGCATAGCAAAAAGATTCAGACTCGTGAACGCCAGGATCAGACTACTAGTGATGAACGAGAGCCTCAGACGGTCTGTCCTGCGCCGCAACCCACCATACGTTGATCGTAGGCAGGACTATACATCCTGTAAGAAGTTCAAGTCCCTCCTGAGTGCCTACCATCTGCTATGTGACGCGGTACATCAAGCCAACGTCTTCTATGGTTACCTATTGTTGGCAACCATCGTTTGTACATTTATCATCATTACTGTATGTCTCTACTTCTTCTTCCTATTTATTATTCATGGAAAAGCAATAAGAAGTGTAACTATCAGTATTTGGATCTTTAACAACGCCACTTTCCTGGTGCTGATCGCTTTGTGTGGCTCTCGTGTCTCTGAGATGGCAGGCGACACTGCACCGCTCATCCGCAAGCTGATCAATGAGAACGTGGGCTCAGGACTGAGAGAAGAGTTGAAGTCGTTTTTGTTGCAGTTAGCCAGTTTAAATGTTGAATTTACTGCTGGAGTATTTTTCCCGATCAATAAAAGAACTTTAACTTCGATAGCCGCTGCTGTGACTACCTACCTCGTGATCATGATTCAATTTGAAACTCAATCCAAATAAGCAATATTCAATGTGTCTGTGGGTGTGTTACTTATATACTGTATCTTCTCTAAAATATTATTACATTTTTATATAGTTTACAAGTATTAAAATTAAAATTATTTTAAGTATCAAGATTTTGTTTCAAATGCTGGTCAAATGTTCGCTTGTACACAATAAGAAGACATGAGACTTATCTACTATGTTGCGATATTACAGTGTAAATCTGTATTAGTTTTAGTGATTCTGATATTTAATGTGTTAAATGTATCTGAATTTTCGTTTGAAATTATTTCTTATCAAATATAATATTATTGTGTTTGATGGGTGAGATGTTATCCTATTATATTGTGTTAATAACGTGTAACTAAGTAAAAAAAGAGTAATAAAGTAATTAATTACTGAAACTACATATTTATTGTTAATTACTAGTCGGGCAAAGTAATAATATAATTTGTCTGAGGGAGTCAAATTAACCATATAGGAAGAAATTTTACATTAAATGAACACATAATATGAAATAACGTTTCAATTCCAAACAAATTATCATTTCTATCAAATTTTTAACTGTACGTGTAATGTTAATTTATTATAATAATTACCTCTGTCTCCTTAATATCTTAAAAATGTTTAAAAAAAACAATGACCAAGAAGAGTAAAAATGTATAAGGGAACATTTAACTCAGTGTGTTTAAAATTGAAAGAAAATATTACATACGAGCAAATTGCAAATTGCGGTACATTTTTCAGTTGTAAAAAAGCTTAACCAAGATGCAAACTGTGTGAAGCAAATGTACCGCTTCCAGTTTACACCCAGATTAATGTTTTAGATTGTATGATATGGTTACAAATTTTATGAGCAAAACACGTTTGTCCTTGTGTGTTCTGTAGCTTGTATGTTCTTAGTGTTATCTTTACCACAGAGAGCGGTTTAAAATTTTATAAATTATACATATGTGGAAAGTTTATTATGAATGGAATTACAAACTTTAATTAGCCAATGGTACCTGTCTAAAAGTTGAGTATATTGCCCAAATTTAAAATTGAATTATAATGTCTAGTAGCTGCATATCAGAAGGAGAAGACATGTGTTAGTTCAGTGTTTCTAAAGTCATCATATAGTAAAAACCTTCCCATTTGGAAATTAATAATATAAAACAAATTATTTTAGAAATTGTATCTAAAGTTGATAAACAAGTTATAAGAAATAACTTGAATATGTTGTGTATTTTTAAGCAAGATTATCACAACTCGAAAAAAATTAATAATAATTATGTTGGTTCTGATAGGTATGCGTTTTGATCAATTTAATGAGTTATGTGGTACAATTTGAAAAGAATATTATGGATTTGTAACTCAATATTAATTATTAATATGTAACTTTAAAGCCTAAAAATGGCAAATATTATAATACATTTTCAACTATAAACGTGAATATGGAACGTAACCACAACATGAGACATGATATGGAACATGAAAATAACTCTTATATTGTGTGAAGTGTAAAAAACTGTGAACAATGCTTTGAACTTGTTCCTTAATAAATAGAGATGGCGGGACGTTACAGTACGTTCGATCTGCATGTTGCATTACAGCGCAACACGAAAGAGACTTAAAAATAGCATTGGGATGATATTTCAAAAAATATGAATTATTTGAAGATATGATGCGATTACACATTAACAAGTTAAATTGGTTTAAAGTTACAAAATATCATAAAACTTTCTATAGAATTTTTCAAGAAAAACATCTATTGTCATCTGAAGGACTATATGTCCGTTATTTGCCACTATTAACATTTAAGACCAGAAGTTTTGGAATAAGTTTAAGATTCGGTTGATGGGAGTAATATTGTAGATTGTAGAGATTATCCTATGCAAATTTTATTGAAAATGTAGCTGAAATTGTAAAATTAAAAAACAATCGTGAATATGAGGAAGTTGATTAATAATTTGTATTACTTTATTAATTGTTATAAAAACATGAATTTTGTGGTACTCTTGACAAATTTTATTTTTTTAATAAATGTAAAAGTAAATGATGAATTAACGAGCGATATTGATAGGGCAGAGTTAAAACATTATTATCGAAAAGGTAAGTAACATTTAAAGGAACGACATAAAAACACTTAGTTTAATATTGATTTTGGAGATAACTTTTGCTCATTCCAAAACTCGTTTGGATATTTTTACCAGTCGTGTGCTGGAAACAGTTATATTTGTCTGTGTATCTGTCAGCATAATATCTGGAAATGAACTAACCATGAAAGACGAAGTTTTGTTGGAAGCTTCATTTCTAATAAAGTCAACACTCAGTATTTTTATGATTTAAGACAACTCCGTAAGATTGACTGAGAGTGAATGAAATTTTATATCTTTCTTACGGATAGCCACAATGGTAATGAGAAATATAGAAAATAAATCATATGTACCAAGATTTTAGGAATGTTTACTAAAATATCTAAATGTATTACAATACCAAAGAGTTTATAGAAAACAGACAAATTTATGTTGTTGACACATAAAAATCTATTTCAATGTCATTTTAAGGCTTGGGCCAGAATTGATGATTTTTTTAAAATTGTTTAATACTTATTTTGAGTTAATTTAAAATCACAACATAGATACATATTTAGCACATACAATTCTATTATTGACCATGAATAAAATTTGATATGGATTCTATAGTCTGTTCAGTAAAAGTGTTATAATACTTTCCACACAAAAAATGAACAAAAAGGTTTGTATGTAGGTATGTCCTAAAACCTCCTAGTTTTCCGTCTATCTGCATGTATGTGTTATTAATTAAAAATTCTAACTTTGAACCAGTTAAGATAGTGTTATTACATTTTTAATTGTATTAAGCTTTGGTAGATCTTTTTGAAAATAAAACATTTAAACAATTCTTTTACTCGTTTCGGAATGGAAACGCTTTTACTCGCAAAATAATGGAAGGCTTTTACTGAATACCCTGTATATTAAAAGTTGCACACGAACATATTTTGTTACACTTGGTTTTTATTCATAAACTATCCGTAGGAAAATCTGTTTTTTTTTAATATCTAAACATTTAGTAACATTTTAGGTAGATAAAATGTATGAGTAACTTTTCGAAAATAAGAAAATGTACATAAATTATACAAAATTAATAAACATATATTTCAATGTCGACGCATGATAGTTTAATGAATCACTTTAGGTACAGGTACCTTTGAAAATGTACTTAGACACATTAAGACGGTTACTAAAACTGTGATTTTGGGTAATGATACGTTCCTATAACTAAATACAAATTTTCTTAACGTACATTTTCTTTTCACTTGACACTAAAATACAACAATTTTTCGCCTAAAGTAATTGTTCTCACTTACCCAATGTTTGCCTTTTTCATTTAATCTAGAGAAGACTGCCAATCATCTCCAAGTACCAATCGTCCTCGCCAGCTCGCCTGACTACGCCCCTACCAAATCTTTCGATGGTAATTGGTGAGTACCAATAATTTTTATATCAGCCAATTTTATTTTCCATTGTTGAAAAAATATGTTACCTCCTGTTCATTTAGCAGTGGTTTCCGAGCGGACGTGCATATCCACTTACATTCAAAGGATGTTTGTTTCAATTTGTCAAACGAGACTTCTTTCCTTACGACGATCTATTCTTTAGTCTTATATATTTTTTTTTATAAATAAATACGTGTCCCATACAATATACCTCATATAAGATGAGAAATTGTATTAAACCGTTTTAAATTTTGTTTAACTTCCTAAACTTAAACTGAGAAAATCTGTCGGCACCTTCACAGACTGTTGCTTAGTAGTGACTTTTAATCTCATTGCAGTAGTGACTGAAATAAAATACTATTGGCTTTCTGCAGTGCGTTTCCCTTGTTTCAAACTTCACCTAATATATCATTTTATAAATGTTCTTCAACAAAAACGTACAAGACATTGCACGAATATGATATGATGGGTAATTCTATTTTGAAACATTCACTAGAAAGAAACCTTATCTTAGAAAAATATGTATCAAACAAGGTATTTCCGTCAAGGTATAACGTCTATAACCTTCTAAAAGAATAGAACGCAATTAGCAATTCAACAATTTATTAGGTCAAAGGGTTTGTCTAGAACATGAGATATGGTTATTTTTATTCGTAGAACGACTAAATATCTTTACTTTCTTTGGATTCATTAATCTTTGATTAATCTTTGAAACACACATATTTTTTATCTTCCTCTCTTGGATATTAATGTTATTTTAAAACATAGCTTATCTCGTATAAGGCTTAAATGATCTATTTAACTTTGCAGTATCGTATGCGGACACATATGGAAATAAACGGAATTAGCGTGTAAAACAGATACATGTGTCATGTTGCTTTTATAAATGAAATCATCTTTACGATATATAAGAGTATAAAGTAGTAGAAATTGTGAATATGCCAAACATTCATTATAAAGGGCATGATAACTGTAAGTGGTTATTTTCGTGACTAAATAATAAAAACTTTACATTTTTAAATTACTGTTAGTTGTATTATCAAGGGTGAATCGTTAAAAACTAGCGTCAACTTATACTTGGTATTATCATTACTTTACTTTTTCTAAACTCATAAACTCCTTCAATGCTTCAGACGTCAGTAAAATTTGTTATAGAATGACTGGATATCCAGCTTGTGTTGTCATATCAGCCAGGGTTGAATAAATATGTATGTACATGTTATTGTGTCTTCATCCAAGTAAAGGAATTATTTTAACAATTTTACTTTAAGAAATTGAATTTCAAAATATTTATTTTACAACCCTTTCTAAATACAGTTATGCGATCAACATGGATTCCGTGTAAAATCAGAATTAATTAAATCTGTCTGTGCCAGGACTTCATTTCCTACCGGAAGGCCACTCTATACTCCCTGCAGTGATCTCATTTCCTCCGAAAAACTTACAAAGAATATGAAATGTTATGAGTAGGATTGGGGTATGTTATCAAGCAGATTGTCCCGAATCAATAAACCCATTGCCATTAAAAAAACACTCGAATAAATATTTTGCAATAGTTCTATTACTTTTTAAGGGCATAACTATTAGTATATGAGATGTTATACACATATTTCTTAATGTTCATAACTACTTAAAATTTATTAATATAAGTAGGCCACTCTTAAATATTTATTTGAACTAAGTAAAGGGTAGATTTTAGATAAGTAGTGTAGCCCGGCGTTACAAGAATATTGTATATAGTGACAGTGGAAACACTGTGGTAAAAGCTCTATAACTGATTGGAAATTTTTATTAGCATAAATTTATTTTTTCCCACGATTTTCTTTAACAAGCAGAAATTCTAACATCCATGAACTTCCCTTGCCTAAGCTGATGTTTAAAAATACTGCCGGCTGTATTTAATATTATAATATTAACTACTTCACTAAGGGTTCTATCGTCGAGATGCCCTATTAGTTGAGGAACGTAACGGGAACAATTGTTGTGTTAAACGGCACTTTCAGCTGTTCCATTGTTTTCGTATTCAATTTATAAAACTGGTTAGGGCTTCAAAGTAAAACAAGGTCGATACAGCGATTCCAAGAACTCTTCTAGCACTGAATATTGTGTAATTAGCGAGCTATTGTACGCGTATGCAGTAGTCGGTTTTTGTGTGAATATGAATAACGTTATTTAGCCCCCTTTACACTCTCTCTCATATAGCCCTGCTAAGTAAACAACATTGTAATAACATTGTGAACTGTTCTAGAAGACCAGATTTTGTATTATACACAGTAATTTTAATTTCTAAAGTATGTATACTGTATTATACCTTGTATTTATATACCTCATTTATTTGTCAAAATGAGGTTCTAAATCTCTCGAAATTCAAATCCATTACCATTAGCTATAAATTGTACATTAAAAATAAAAATTTGTAACTGATTTAAATTATCAAGATGTCCTGCGGAGAAATATACACTCAGCTAATTATAATTACTGTAAGAGTATGCCACACTAAGTGTCATGTAGTGAGGTTGTATACAAAATGTCAAATTTGTTGTAACTGATTGGATTATCAAGATGTGCTGCGAAGAAATATACACTCAGCTAATTATAATTACTGTAATGAGTATGCCACACTAAGTGTCATGTAGTGAGGTTGTATACAAAATGTCAAATTTGTAACTGATTGGATTATCAAGATGTGCTGCGAAGAAATATACACTCAGCTAATTATAATTACTGTAAGAGTATGCCACACTAAGTGTCATGTAGTGAGGTTGTATACAAAATGTCAAATTTGTAACTGATTGGATTATCAAGATGTGCTGCGGAGAAATATACACTCAGCTAATTATAATTACTGTAAGAGTATGCCACACTAAGTGTCATGTAGTGAGGTTGTATACAAAATGTCAAATTTGTAACTGATTGGATTATCAAGATGTGCTGCGGAGAAATATACACTCAGCTAATTATAATTACTGTAAGAGTATGCCACACTAAGTGTCATGTAGTGAGGTTGTATACAAATGTCAAATTTGTAACTGATTGGATTATTAAGAATTGCTGCGGAGAAGTATACACTCAGCTAATTATACACACAAAAATGTGTACATCCCACCCCCTAAATAAAAAAAAACGAAATTTTTTCTGCCTACTAAGTGATAGGATTCAATGAGCTACGATGAACCCTTCGTTGTACATGCACTATAATAGAAGTTATACTTTTCTACTTAGAAATTAAGTTTGATGAAAAACTTTACGTTTACAAAAACAATTGGCTAGAAATATCTTTCTACATGAAAACTACCCACTTTTTCTTTAAGTAGTGTTTCACAGCAGTTTTTAATTAATAAAGTATACATAATTTTACTTTTCTTTTCACCTTATGTTACACACGAAGTCACCAAAAGAATATTTTGTATGCGTTGGGGTAAATAGGCTTTATGTCTTAATGTTTCAAGTGTTAAAATTGCATATGCTTATACTCAATTTGTTAACAAATTGATTTATGTTCTATATTTCTCATTACCATTGTGGTTATCCGTAAGCCAGATATAAAATTCTATTTACTCTCAGTCAATCTTATGGAGTTGACTTGAATCATAAATATACTGAGTACTGACATTATTATAAATAAAGCTTCCAACAAAATTTCGTCTTTCTTGGTTAGTTCATTTCCAGATATAGTGCTGACAGATACACAGACAAATATAACTTTTTCAAGCACACGACTGGTAAAAATATCCAAACGAGTTTTGAATTGACTAGCCTATTCGTTACGATATAGTTTTTTTATATTATTGAGATCTTATAGCCTTGCAAACGTCATCCAGCAGTGTTACTCGTATTCACAATGAAAATTAAGTGTGGTTTATGTGTGTTAATAGATGTCCAAACTGATACCTCACCAGTTTGAAAATTTTAAAGTTTGAAACTAACCTTTTAGAAACTTACACAACACAGTTAAGTTTTTTTCGTTGTACCTGATAAACTCTCCGTAATAGAGGTTTTTAATTATACTTAAATAACATTAAAATTACAAAATTACTCAAACATAAAAATTATTCATATTAATAATCAATACTCTAGTATATTCGCATATTCGCAATAATGTGTATTGTATTCGTGGTTATTTTATGAACCATCAGATTTTTTTTTAAACACAGATAAGAAGAAAAATAAAGCTATACTTTCAGAAATGAATTATAGTAGCTGTAGTTTATACATGACTATAGGAAAGCTGTGAGACCCAAAAAACGGGTAATAAATCAGAGTTACAGGACATACTATATGTTTTCTAAACCACAGACTCACAGACTGTGCAATTTGGATTATTATTAATGTTTCTGGGCTAAACGCCATTTCCATGTCCAGTGTGCAGTTTCAGCTCTGTCCGGAAATTTATGCAATCAATCGTTCCATATCATTAAACTGCCGAGCCGCTGCGTCGTGACGTCATAGTTAAAACTGTGTAATTGCAATGTCGTCCTATTCCGGTCATAACACTATGTCTTCTGTATTTTTCATTTACTTCCATTATACCATCCAGCTTCTTTGTTAAAGTAAATATCATCAATATTTTGTATTAATACACTATTACATATTTCGCTATAAGTGTACTTACCACATTATCAAAACGGTTTGGTCCTTGAACTTCACGTCATTGTAAAAGTGTATACTATTAAGAAAGGTATGATAACCTTTGTATAAAATTTATTTCTATTTTCATTACTATTTGGCTATACTTATTCTTATTTGTATGTATACATAAAAATAGTAAACAATCTAATCTAAACACAATAAAATTTTTATACAATTCTATACTCATTAGTAAATTTTCGTTATTTATTCTTCGTTATAACATATATGTAAATAAAAAAGCATACAGCCAAAAATAAGCACACAAAATGTTAAATAAATTAAAAATAACTTAGTGGTGCATACTTTCATTGCTATGATACTTAATTTATAATAAAACTGAAACCAAGACCGATATAAACAGTAGACTTTTCTGATTGGTATATTTGCGGTATTCAATTACCTTTTCATCACATTCACAAGTAATTCAAGAGAGACTGATGAACACAGAGCACTATAATTACCTAAACGGTGTAGTGGGCGGGGGGGCTTTAATGCAATGCCTCAATCAAATTAGATGGAGTGTAGTATTTCACAAGCTGAACTATTAGTAAGGGACCGTGACTGTACAGAACATTCAATATAAATTAAGTCTAAATTCGTTAAACTCCAGTGTGAGCATTTTATTGTTCGCAGTTAGAAGTCAATGTTTGACAATTGTATACCATGGATAGTAATGTTTTACCACAGTAATGCTCATTCTGAATTTTTTTTATATTAAAACAGTGGATTCCAATTTTTTCAGAAGTATTAGTTTTATTTTAATCATATTTCACCCACTGTAAAACCCTTCTCAGAAGTACGGGTGATAGAGGTTTGAACTAAATTCCGGTACTTACTATATGAAGTATAGTTGTCACGCTCGAATAGCAATCCAAATTAAATTTTCTGCAGTTAAACTACGTTTTTTATGATTGTGAAAGATAAAAATGGGTTCATATGAGTTACAAGAGATATCTTAATTCTAAAAATGTGTATTGCCTATCTAAACAGGTTATCAATATTATCGAACAATAAGTACGAAGTTATAAAACAAAGTTTGAGAATTGTATATGGATTGTAATATTTTGCCACAATAATTCGCATTCTATATTTTTATATTCAAACATTGAATTTTAATTTTTTTCACAAGTATTAATTTTAACGTAAATGATTTTTAATCTACTTCAACCCGGCTAAAAAGTACGGGTGAAATAGGCTAGAACTAAATTCCGGTAGTTTAATATTAATGAAGTATAGTTCTATCACCCTCAAATAGCGATCCAAATGAATTTCTCTGCAGTTAAATTACGTTTTTTTATGGTTTTGAAACATAAGTCTTAATTGAAAAGGTTCTTATAAGTTACAAGAGATATTTTAATTCAAACATTTTGCATAGGCGTTCTAAATAAGTTATCCATGATCTGTAATATTCCGTCTACCATTATTAAAAGTAAATTAAACATTTTAATTTGAAATGTAACAAAGTGTGAGTGGAGTGTAAATATTATACGTAGTGTTTCATTAATAAAAGGGAAACTTTTCACAACAATCAGTTAGCTTCCTGGAATCTTGGGCTATTGTATATGAACATTTTAAGTGTAAGATAATTCAATTTTTTTTTTGAAATTGAATTGAAACTTTATCTCTGGCGTAACATTAGCGGATCTAGGACTAAGCTTTGGGAGAAGGGAGTGAATCTGAATGAATGGTACACTACACTAGAGGTGTGGAAAAATCTAAATTTGAATAAATTACATACGCTTATTTAATTCAAATTGAAACATTGAAACAATGAATCAATACCAACATATTCAATTGTGTCGCCCCTAACCAAAATCTTAAAAGAGAACATTTGGATAAATAAAGGCGATAAATTGAAAAGCGTAGCCATAAAACTTTTGACACTATGCTATTTTTCTGGGTACTGATAGAATGGGGTTTTGACTATAAAAAATAGCCGTATATCATCAGCGGACTCGTACATGTGAGTTCTAGATTGCATAAATAAAACAGGATAATGCTGTTATTATCGTTGAAAAACAATATGTTATTATATTGTTTTTCAACGGTAATAACAATAAGAAATAACTTATTTTTTAGTACTTGTGTAGCCTAAATATTCCAGAAATAACCATCGAGATAATGGGTTGACAAATAAATAAACTTTATGAATAATAATGTTTAGAATTGATGAATACAAATATTCTGATTTAGAAGCGCAGTATCAATCCATTGGGAAAGAGTCATAGATTTATTGGAAGACAGTTTATAAAATATTTTGTCAGATTTGGCTGTGGAGAACCTATTGATTTAGAACACAACAAAAGAAATCAAAGTTAAAAGGATAGAAATTTTGCGACGACACTTTACATAAAACTCATATAACTGTTTTTTCGAGTAGCAATGATAATTTTATTGCATTTTTAATTAAAGTAAAAATAAAAATAATAGAAATGAATAAATTTTTTAAGCCAGTTTATATGAAACTGAAAGAAACCATTGACTTCGATACTTATAAAATAGATCGAACAGAACAACATAAAAGGAGATTAGAAGTAAGGTTACACTGTTTTAAGTTTATCATATTATTATAAAGTAAAATTAAAGTAAAGTAAAATAAAATATCAATTAAAAAATTTCCCACAGTACAAATGTGGTCGAAAAGAAATCTTTCCTACGGAAAAGGCTAGCCTAAAGAAATATTTCCCAGAAGTCACACTTTCAAAATGATACTTCAGTCTTACTGGTAAACTGTTCTGTCGTATGTCCTGACAGACGGTATTGTTGTTAATGTTTTGTCTCTATCTAATACTTTAACCTTTTCGCCGCGAATTAATAAACCAACACTGTTCCAAGATTTACATTTTTTGACAAAAAAAAATTTTTTTTCCTACAATTATTAAACATTATTATTTTTGTTCCTTGAGATGTTATTACATATGTTTTAGTAAGAAAAACGCAACATTAAAATTTTTTTATGGTGAATAATACATGTTTTTTTAGTTATTTTTATCAAAAAATTTGTAAAAAAAATATTAAATTGTATACGTCGGTTGATGTGCAGTCTGAATGAACTTTATATCATAATTTAATTGTACATACACCCATATATGATATTGTGTAACAAGTAATTTGTACATAATAATATAAATTTACCAGTAAAGCTGAAAATGTGGTGATTCGCACGAGGCGCAGAAGTAGCAGGGAGTCCATGTCTCACAACACTCACTTTTATACATTTAGAATTATTTACACAAAGTTAAAACTATTCATTCTTCAATTTACTTTTTTAATAGTTTCAAGTAATAAGTCACAATAAATACAAGTTAGTAGGCCTAAACATAAAAAATAAAAAAATGCAAAAATGTTGTCCAAAATGCAAACATTCTCTTATAGCCTTACAAGATTGTCTTGGTTTTTAGCAATTGCAAGTTTTCTTATAAAATCTTTATAGAGTGATAAATTTCAAAACAAGGAACTATGCACAGGGGTGGCTCATCCTGGCAAGTTTTACAAAAATACGATGTTTGCTTTCTTTTACACGTGCCTTTCCCTTTTTTGGTGCAGCTTGATGGTAGGATACTACAAAACAGCACAGTTGGGTTTGTGGTTTTTATCTCCATATTGGCTGATAAAATGGATTTTCCCTGATAGTCTGTCATCAAGAGGGTTGCTCAATTTTCGACCACGTCGGATTGCAGTTCTAGGTTGCCATTGCACTTAGTAACCCGTCAATAACCTGTTCTCGAAACTTTTTGTGGGTTAGAGATCTTACACCATTTTGCATATTATAAGCTATGCAGCCATTTATCAATGCAATTTCAATGACAAAATGCCATAGGGGGGTGGTACCATTTCATTGATTTATGGCCATAAGGATACGTAGAACAAAACTTGTCAAATAAGTCTACTCCACCCATATTTTTGTTGTACAGTACTTGAATATTGGGCTTTGTGACTTCTCGTCTGCCTGTCTTTGATCTGACTTCAATTAATTTTACTCCAGTGTCACTACAGTAGGAGAGCATGTTTACTTTTTCCTGTATCTTGCCAGGAACATGCTATCATATCCTTAGATTCTCTAATCCATGTTGTTGGGGAAGTCACCTTTCTTTTTCTTCAAATTTTTCATTTGTGCAGGCAAATTTTTTCGGTTTGCTCTCACCGTACCACATGCTCCCAACCCACTCAACCTCAGGTCGTTGAATAAATCAAACACTAGAGTAGAAATTGTCCATGTATATGATTCTGTTAGTAGATTTCAAAACCTAGTAACAAATCTTTTACAACTCTACTACCCAGGCCCTCATCTTTACTGTCGGTTTCTTTCCCAGTATACACCTTGAATCTCAAACAGAAATCCATTTGAAGAGTCACAGAGCGACCATACCTTGATTCCCCATTTTGTTGATGGCTTGCTTGGGAGATATTGTTTGAAGGATAGCCTACCTTTAAATTTAACCATACTTTCATCTATAGAAAGTGCCTCTCCCAGGCTCATAGTTGTCTAGATATGTTTTAGAAACAAAATCTATCAAGGGCCTTATTTTGAACAGTGGATCATATCCAGGATTACCCTTTGACACCTGATTTGCTATTATCATTGAAATGCAAAAAAAGACTTGATTAGTTGATATTGGTCTCTAGAAAATATTTTGGAAAATGCCGGAGTTTTTGTCAGCCAAAAGCCGTCTTGAAAATATGATTTCTTCGTTTGGCTTATGAATGAGTCCCATTGAAATTTGCGTTGCTACAAAAGCTTTCATGTCCCTTCATCGATTTCTTTTAGTTGGTTGTAGTCTAGAACGTTTGGGAATGTCAGTTGTTACATCACAACATTGTAAAGAATAAATATTTGTCTGTTCAGCTACATATTTATTGATTGCTTCAGGAAAGAATTTATGAAATGATTCAGTTGGAGTTAGGTTTTCAAATTTGACCTTAGGTGTATCACAAAGTGTAAATTTAGGTATTTTGTCTAATACTATGTTAGAAACCTATTTGAATTTCATCCCACAAGGTAGCATTGTTTTGTTGAGATTTAGGCCTAGATGCTCTAGGGCTATTTTCATCTAATGGATCATCTATATCACTTTCAGAAGAATAGTCTACATTGTTATCACCTATTTCAAAATCTGAGTCTTCATTACCATGATTCAAATATTCATTAATCTCATCATCGGTTATTTGTTCCATTATTAAACAGGATAACCTCAAACAGGGCTAGAAATTTGTAAAAAACTATTGTCCCTGGACTAGCCTACATACCTAACCATCACAGCCTTTTTGTTGTAAGATATTCACTACAGTAAACACAACACTTTTTAATGTTAAAACACTTACTTGCATTAAAATATTAAGCAATAAAAACTAAACAATAAGAATTACAATAAATCAAAAACAAATAACCAAACATAACCAATGTTTAATGTTAGTAAACACGGCAAAAGCAGCAGACGCGATCCCGAACAACTGCCAACATCGTCATGTGACTAGTCTAGTTCAAATATTTGCCGCGCGGCTGTAGCACTTTACAGAAGGCAGTGAATATGGCGTTTACTCACTTGGGACTATAGTCGACTTACACAGCCAACGGAGAAGTTTTTCTGCTTGCCGTGGACTAAAGTCGATTTACGCGGCGAACGGAAAAAAACGGTGAGTCGACTATTGTCGATTTACGCGGCGAAAAGGAGTTTGTTTTGAACAAACCTGCATATCATGTCTAAGGCACCAAATATTCAAAGATATTCTGTTTGAAATGTTTATTTCTGAAAAGAAGGAAGAGAGCACAATTCAGAACTTCACCAGCTATTAGGCCAAGCAGTATGTTTAGCTGAAGTGAGGTACAAGTTCCTACACTTACATCTAAACAGTGGAGCCAGAATAATCATGGGGAAACATGAAATATTAAAGTTTATTTTAGGATATGAACAAGTGAAAGTTTCCGAAATGTTACGTAAGTAATAAGCAGACTTTTTTAAACTAGCTTCACGCCTGTCATTGCAATTGTATGGCATGGTATCTTAAATCAATATTTTTTTGTTTATTGAGTTAAGTGCGTTGTAAATTTTGGATAGTAGTTATTGTGCTTAGATTATAATTTTATAATTAAGCATCACATTAGTGTATCAGATTATCAGTGTAAATAAAATAAAGTGTTCGAGATGTGATGGGATACAATAGTGGAATAAAAATTAATACTTCACAAAATCGTATTGCAATATTTAATATATTACATTCAAAAAATTGTTTGCAGCTAAAAAGTTATACTTTGTATCAAACACAGCGAAAAATGCCCTGGCATGCGATTAACTCTCTATGGGCTGTGGTTTACATTTTATATTGTAATATAGAGGTAGTAGTAGAGGTGGAGTTTTAAAATAAATTTCAACCCACTAGATTTACTCATTCGAAAGTATTATGTATACAGATCGAAAAACACCAATACATGAATCTGCTTTCGTCATCAACTGATAGGAAGGTTCAATGCTTAGCCAATTAAACTTCCTAGTGGCAAGTTTTAAATATATGAATACATTTATCTAGGTCACAATGAATGATCGAATAAAGTTTTTCTTATACATCTTCTGCACATACATACATCTTATACATAGTCTGCACACAAGTAGACACAAACCACTATCTTAGGTGTATTCAAACAATTTTTCGTTACCTACAAGTTAGGCATAAGACCAATGTAGCGAGTCACTTTTAACAGCAAAAAATCCAGACTCCCTAATAAACGGATATATAAGAATTTAAATCTCAATGTAGGGATAGAAGGTGCAGAGCTTCATCCCAAATTTCAACTCGGTAGCTAAGCATGTTGGAGATTGATCGTACATACGGACAGTTTTGTTATAAATAAAACTCCAGAGATGAACTTTGCTAAACATTCACCCAATAATATTACGATCAGAGATTATTTTAAATACTGATAGTAATGATAACAGCATTGTACTTACTTTTGATCATAAGTACAATTATCTTTAGTTTAGTTTAGCCCAATTAAATTAAAAACCTATATAATACTTGTTTTTACTAGGTAATGTATTCCGGGACATCTCACAATAAATATTTCTTGTAAATTATATTTATTACAAAGTCCATAAAAATATTCTTTAATATAATTATAATATAAAAAGATTAAACAAAAGGGGTTATTTGATAGAATACTTTCCCCAATATTAACATCTGTATATATTGGGTATTTACAGTTTTAAACTATAGGTAGATTTATAACCTATTTATTAATCTCTAAACAGTTTTATTTTAACAACTAAATATATTAGCGGACGAGCGACAAATACTGTGCTGAGAGGTCGATATTGTTGACAACTTCCCGGGAGACTGTGGGGAGCCAGTTGACTTATGGAGATAGAGCCTAGAGCAATGGAATATTGTGCACTTCTGTCAGGTTTGTTTCTAAATAGGTAAACCATTTTAAAGAGTTAGCTTGTCAAAACTGTACAACACACATCAAAATACCGTTCAAGTTTTCAATAAAATAATACATTAGGAAAATTCAGTCAATTTAACTTATTTCATACTTTAAAATTTAATTTAGCTATCGTTTGTCTAACTTTTGGCTTATCTTTCAAATAGACATTCGTAAACTCGTATAAACGTATTGGTATTTTCTGTGTTAGGATTTAATTTAAACATCTTGTTTAAATTTTTCGAAGACCACCGAGTCTATTACATAGTGTTCTTGTGAGTTTGAACTTCCATTGCAATATCTGTAATGTGACTCCCAAAGTGATTTACCCTAAAGTTACAAATTAGAGATATTTAAAAAGGGTCAGTTTGAAAAGCAAAGTCACCACCCAGGCTCCCATTTCAATGCCTGTATATAAGATTTATGATTGGAAATGCGTGTCTTATTGAACTATATTAAAAGCACTTTTGGTTACATTAGTATTTTTTGCGCCTTCTCATATCGCTTAGGATTACAAGCGATTATAATCAAGGTTATATATAAGGGGTATATCCAAGGGTTATACAAGAGTTTTATCCTTTCACGTGTCTTAAGTAACTTATATATAAATAATGTATAATATAAACTACCTAATAAATAACATGTGACGTAATTGAAATATAAATAACTAAGGCACAGAAGCGTGCTCTGGTGTGAAAACTGCTAGAAATGGAGAGCACTAAACTGAACAATAAACTTGTTGACTCCTAGGGAAGCCATAAGAATAGAGTTCAGTCTTGAAAGTTTATCAGCACTGTTGACGGCTTCTAGGAGCTTATTTAGCCGTCATCGACATCTGAATTCAACATAAATAGTCCAAACTAATATTGTCCTGATGATACGCAAATGTATTTTTCCCAAACAATATAAAAATATAATATTCTTATGTCATATGAATAATTAATCGTGTGCAGCTAATAAATATAGTACCAACAGACCTGTATTATACTCATACAGCCGTGTGTAAGTATTAATACTCAACAATGTTATAACCGTTTTGTATAGGTTAATCATTCTCTATATGTTTATTTATTGCATTATCAAGCAGTTCACCGTCCACTAATGAAAACGTAATAAATTCAACTCTTTAATTTCTAACGAGAAAAATTGTGGTTGGTGTAAAGTTGAGGTTTGATAAATGTGAGGAAATATGCCGTAAGAAGTAATTTACGTTCCAAATGTATTCCAATCTGACTTCATAGCCCCATTCTGAAAAGCATTACATTTTCCAACTATATAGCGATGTAAAATCGTCTTTCATTTTATATATTATACCAAAATACTTCTTATATAATCTAAGTCATTCTTATACAAATTAATGTGACTTATTACAGACTTTGAACATTTCTGATTATACTGTCCATACTCAAGGTTTGAAATATGTACCACTGCATAACTGATTGCATTGAAAATTTACTTCTATTAGGGCAGTGTTTCCCAAACTTTTTGGACTCCCTTTAAAGGTTTTGCTCAAGATCTGCCCAATAGTTGGCTGCATCAATTTGCTACCGTCCCCTAGTTTGTTTGAAATTCTGCTACGTTCCAGACCCCCGTTTGCTGTCCCAATTTTCTCACAATCGGTATTCAAAGTGTGCTGCCCCTCATTGGTTATGCAAATTGCTTCGTGTTGGCTAACTCATATTATTCCAAGTTGATACCAAATAACTATCAAAATTCAATGTCTGTGGTGTTGTTGATATCACCAACACTGGGTCTATATCTATCTCAGGTTTTTTAAATAGGTTGAATGATGGTTAAAAAACTCAATATCACTCCATTAAAAGTTCCGATCAATATGACTGCTCACATCATAATAAAGTTCACAAAATATTCACTGTTCCTATCAATCACCCTGAATCAAAAAAGTTCTGAAAGCAATATTCTTTCATTTAAAGTTTGTTATCTTACCTACCACACTTCTTTGTAGATGGGATACTCAATAAAAGACAAAGCAAATGACCTTGATGTCAATTTATTTTATATTACACTGTCTAATTCCACTCACCTTGCTTTGATAATTTGAGAATCTAACACAACATCGCATCCATTATTAAAACTTCAATGCATTATAGTACAGTTTCATATTAATTTCATCACTACTGTACCAGGAGGATCCACATGAGTACACAACCTCCTTGCTTCAAGTCTAGACAGAGAAGAAGGATTCTCCGTATAAAACTCCGCATACCGACTCACACAATGTTCATTCCCTCTCCCGTTCAAATCAGCGTCTGCGCGATTGAATATAATATAATATAATTGATTCTTTTCTTATAATTGTCGAAATTTATCACGTTCACTATAATTGATCAATTTAAGTCTTTCTATTTTCTTATTATTCTTTTTTTTATTATATTTTCTATTATTTTTCCAAAGCTTTTTATTTAAATTTTTAGCAACATGTTCTTTCTGACGTCATCAATATGCAAGTCATTTTATCCCACAATTGGCTTTTCTGCATAATTTTATTTAGTACTTTTGTAAAACACGAATTTTGGTTATGTTTAACTCATTTTAATTAATTAAATTTGTTCCCGTATAAACTTTAATATATTTCTCCGTTATTAATTAAATAAATCTCAATTCCGACAACATGTGATTCACTGACGTCACAGTCTGCCGATTCACTGACGTCACAGTCTGCCAATTCCCCGCGAATATTCAAATGTCGTAATTTGACCTGTTACAGTTTAGTTTAGGTATGTACTATTTTCCGCGGCGCCCCACCCCTACAGCCTCAACTCAATAGAGTCTATAAAGAATAACAATAAAGTATTGTGACTTTGTAATTTACATAATAATGAATTCAAATCGCTAAAGTGTATTGGCCTGTAAATTTATTGTAAATTAGCCATTGATAAAAAAATAAAATACAAATCGTGCTTTTAATAAATTATGTAAAACTATGTACTATTAACAACTGACCTTTAAAGAAGAAGAATACTATTATTATATTATTGTTAGACTTGTGATGAATTTATATTTACTTGTACTAAGTAAATATATAGAGGGAAGTAATTAAAAACCGTAATGTTATATAAATATTGTAGAAATAATGATTGCTTCATAAAAAATACAGTTTAGCTAGTCAGATTCCAGATACTTAATTTATCACCGTTTAATGTTTCACACAAGCCAATGGGACATTTTTGCTAAAAGAGTATGCTAAGGATGAGATTCTTTCCTTTAATTAGTACATAAAAAAATGGACTCATGTTCTAATCTGAAATACACACTACTTTTTCAAATTTTAAGTTTGGTCTGTATTTGATGGCTGCTACAGCTGAGAAGCTCACCTCTCACAGGTAAGAAGTAGCAACAAGCATTAACGCAAGCAACGCTTCCCTGGCAATTTGCGGGTTAACTTTTATCGATGTTAAACCTAAATTCAAGCAAATAATTCGTTTTTAATCCTGTCTTTAACTAAGTATCTGTTTAAAATACAACCAGTTTGCACTCTTCAACGTTTAGATACTTTTCTTCGTTAAATAGGTTTTATAACCACATTATAGAGATGTAGCCTCGAAAAGTGTTTAATAGATATATACAATAATAAACCTTTTTAATACTTGTTTATGTATTTTTATTTCGGACAGGGTACCTTTCAAATTCTAAAAATTCATCTTCAGGTATTTTTAGCAGTTCAATTCAAAATACAGTCAGTTTGTAATGATATTTCTTCAATAAACTGTTTCAAAGCGGAAATTGTAAATTTTTTCACCTTTATCCAGGATTGCCTTCCGCAAATTGAATTTCTTTTAAGACCATTTTGTTTGACAGGTCCAAGATATTTGTGTTTTTAAGGAACAAAACAATGTTTAAACAGTTCAGTAAGAAAAACTATCTTCGACAGAAAATTCTTACCAATAACCTTATCGGCAATGAAATGGTTTTAATCCTTCTTGTAAACATATATTTTATGTCTCGGGTCAAATAGCCTCGAAAGGGGGTTACAAAGAAATTACTGTAGAATAAAACATGCACTGTCAGATCCCATTTCCTTGTACATTTGTTAGAAAGTTTTTTAGGAGTGTTTTTGATTGCACCGATGACAATGTTAAGTATACCGTGCTGTTCCTTAATGAGATGATCAGCTTCTAATACATCTCTATGGATCATGCAATGCTTCCAAATCGCAATGGCTGCTTTCGCTCGAACGGAGTTTGAAGCCCCCTTGTCGACCCGCCATTGCACTACCACTATCAGTAGACTAAAATGTTACCAACATTTTTGCCAGTCTATGTCAAGCTTATTGGCTTTTCTGGGTGGAGACATGTGTAGCTTCAAGGCAACACGTTCCAACATGTAGTGGTGAATGCGCCTGCGAGTCTCTCACTATAACAATATTCATGCGATAACGTAGCAATCTCTTTTGTTTAGGCTTAATTGTATTATTAATATAAAAGTAATTTTAATTAATTTGTGGAGCTGTATAATCATTATAGAGGGTGGCGCAGACCACCCGTACAGTACGTATAGCGGCCAAACCAAACGAGGTAGATTATTCGTAACAACTTAAACCCACCTATTTCCACCCCAAATAATTTGGAGAAATTATTTTGAAATCTGTAAAACTCCCCAAAAGGGTAGTTTTTGGGGGGTAGGGGTGGTTTTTGGAAAATTTTTAAATGTAAGGTATGTTGAGTTATACCTCAATTTAAATGTATTTCTTCACTGATTAGTTTGATGCAAAAAGTTTAAAGCTATTTTGTTGCTTATGTACAAGGGTACACCAAAACATTAAAAAGTCAGGGGTTTGTGGGCAACTACCTGCACAAATTTAGAGAGACGATATTTTTATTCAAAACTTATCGAAAAATATCATCAAATGCCACCCTACCCCAAAATTTACACATTTTAAAAATACATAGAATTTTGAAATACTTAACAGCCCCAATCTAAAAAAAACCAAATAGCAACCTAGGTTTTGTTGTACATAATTAGAAAGGTCTTTAAAAAATTATTTTCTACATTTAAAGTCTGTCTCTATCTCCAATGGTTTCAAAATTGTAGTACAGTACAAAAATAGATTTTTTAATAATTTTACTCAATGTATTTATTATAAAAGTCAGTGCAATTTGCAAGTAAAAAAAATGTATCATCATGACCATTAAATTTTTGCCTTCTGGCATTTTTTAAAAGAACCTATTAACTTCAACAGCGTGTTCATCTAAACCCAATATCGCATTATCAATGAGAAAGGACGATTAATTAGCTTGATAAAATAAATTTATTTTAAGCCTACATTTTATGTAGTCACAGAATAATTAATTATGACACATATATTACAGTCAGTTTGATAAATATATTGTGACAAATGTTGCAACTTTTCTTATAATTAATTTACAAGACAGTGAGATTCCTAATGTTAGTTACTAATATACACATGAGTTTAATGTAATGATAGTAGTAAAACAGTAATAAGGAAAGAAAATTACCACATAATTTTCAAATAATAAACAACTTGGTACGGTATAGAAAATTTAATCACATATTCCTACTTAGATAGCAATAAACAGAAGATGAAGATACCACTCAACCTTAAGTATCGACTCACCATCTTTTGCCACAAAACACACACATCTTTGAGGATAACTTACAAGTTATAGCAAAATTATTGGAGAGGACGACTGTAACTTGCGTATTGTTTTAAATACAAATTGAAAGCGAGAAAAGCTAGATAATAACGCTCGTATATGCAGTTCATTTTTTAGTTTTTTTAATAAAAATCTTTACATCACAAAACTATTTTTCATCATTTTGTAACTACTTACATCCCACGGTTCCAACAGAAAGAATATTCTTTACTTTGAAGTTAAAAAAAGACTTGAGTGAGAAAATCTAGTCGTCAGGAACAATTCTTTACAATTGTGTTAATGATGGTCTACAGAAGCGCTGACATTAACAATGATAATATAATTGACGGATCAATTAAAGGAAGGAAGGAAGGATGGATGGAGGAAGGATAGATTTGAGTACGAGTTACATCATTTATAAAAAGCCATAAACCTCATTTTAATAATGGATATATTATGTTCATTTCCATTTAATTTGTAATTCTTATTTGACGATATAAATATACATTGGCACTATTCAATATATTTGGTAAAAAATGTATTAGATGAAATTATACCATACATGTAATGTAATAAATATTCAATAAAACATTAACCTGTAGAGAATGTTTTCTTAAAGTTATACGAGGCCATTTAATTTTTTTTATTCTTTTACAGAAAGACAAAGTGTTTTTGGTTCTCAAAACTTAAAGATGAGGTTAGACAGGTTTGAGCAGTTCACTTCTCTACAATGGAGGAATGGAGTTTGCCCATAAAGTTCAGCACCGCAGCAACGTTGCGGCTTCTCAGAGAGTGTTTACTCAGATAAATCCAATGTATAAGTTCCGTATGATTCGGTTATTTCACAAAGTGGAGGGACATGAATGGTATTAAGTTTAGTCAATAGTACAGAGGCAACTTAGTAAAAATAACCACCGATACCTCTGTTCACGTGTTTACTATACTAAAATTAGAAATTCCAGTTTTATTAACAAGGTTTTATACACTTAGCCATGATGAGTTGTTAAACATGAGTTAAATGTAGACGGATCAAATTGCACGGGGATAAATCGCGTCATTCATTAGAATAGTTGAGGTTTAATGTTCGTATCTGACTGTATTTTTCGCACAAGAGATAACTAATTCCATGCCAAAGATCGATGGCCGGAAAAGTGAGCCCTAGGACTGTCCTCTGTGAATGGTTCTGGTGGTTCAGGTAGAAGATATTTCAACAGTAACAATCAAATTTACGTACCGCAGCCCTATTGTCGGACTTCACACATAACTCACATTTTTTCTTCCAATTTGCCAGTATACCTCGTCCGCATGAAGGATGAGTTTTCTCCTGTATAACTAATACAGGAGTTTTATTTATTTTTTATTAATTTTATTTTTTTTTTTTATTAATTTTATTTATAATAGGAGTTTAACTTCCAAGAGTAATTGGAAAGTTAAACTTCAGAGAGTCGTGCAAGGAATATTTCAGGGAGTTGGGATTGCTGACTTTACCCTGCCTCTATATTTCTGAGGTGATCATGTACTGCTTCTCCAAGTGTGTCTTGGTTCGTGGCAGGGAGGTTCACCAATATGAAACCTGAAGCAGGGACAACTTCAGAACACTGCATCAAAGACTGACGCAACAAGTTGGTGTCATACTAATCAACAGGCTCCCTGAAAGTGTGAAAAATTCAAACAACACAAATCAATATAAATCTCTTCTCAAGCGCCTTCTGGTGTCTAAAGCGTTTTACTCTGTTGAAGAATTCATGATGAGCCGCTGGGAAATTTAAAAATCAAAATTTAACAGGTGGATCTTATGTCGGAATGGATGTGTCTGTATGAATATTTACAATGTATGTCTGACTGATTGAAAACGTGTACATGGGTTTTTTACAAAATGTGTTAAAGTTGACGAATGCAATACAATGTCAGAAATTGTTTAAATGCAATAAAGATATTATTATTATTACACAGTTATGGGCATTGTACACTCGTACCTCCATTAAATTTTCATTATTATCTCCTGATATTTGCAAAGTCAATTGATATATCTATTGACTGGCATTAAATGAGAATATCATATTTGTAGATTTCAAAATTATATATTATATCAAATTATAGTTTATTCTCGGGTCATAATGTTTAGCATGACATACTAAAAACTAACCATTATAAACGTAAGTAAATTTTAAATCATAATCTAAGTTAATATACACCGTTAAACTGTGGACTTGCAGTCTCTTTATCTAGATGTCTGATGACCGATTTATTTAATAAGAAAACTTCCGTTACTGATTATAAGAAAAACCTAGTCATGTTTTATATGGTGGAAATGTGCTCATGGTTCCTGGACTATATGCATCAAGTTTCATTTCTGTGTAGGCAATATCAAGATGGATTAATGGAAACGAAAAACCTCATGACAGAGTAATACGTATTAATAGCTTTCCGTAAGATATCGTAAGAAAAATGTATCTTTAGATTTTTAATTTTGGATTACACTTGATTTTCGTCTATTATTTTAATAATAATAATCAAAAGAATAAAATTAATTGTCAACTTGTGTAAACAGCGTAGTAACGTTCTGCAGTATACAATAGTCATTTAAACAATAAAAAATCGGAAGTTTTCTTAATAATTTTCGTTTAGTGATACAACAAGACTTCTTCGGAAAAATCCTGTTTCCTTCATAATCCTTTTATAAACAAAGATTAACATATAACTTATAGTTTCATTACGTTTTTAATTATTTTTGTAACTAATTTAAATACTATAATGTGAGTTAAAATGTAAAACTAATAACATACAATTTTAAAATATAAGTTTTATGTTTTTTTTAGTAAATTTATACTAAAATTATCGTTAGCTATAATACTTAAGCAATTATGTTTGTACTTTTGAGAGAACTCGTTTATTTAATTAAAGGCCCTTATGTAATAAAAACCTATTATAGTCGTAACATCCCGCAACGCATTTCATAATAAAAACAATGAATAGTAACATAAAATTCAAGTATCCTTTTTATGTAAATGGGAGAAGTCAATTTATTTTGTATTACGACTACGGAGATATTTGATATTTTTCAGCACAAAAATAGTCAAAAATATATTTGTATTAATACATTTTATATCTTTACTAAATCATTAATCGGGGTTTTAAGACGTCAAACATTTAATTTCGAAAATTGATAAAAAATTTGTTAATTAAAAATGATAAATTTTATTTATTTTTTCTATCTATAATATATGAAAGAGAAAGCTTAACTAGGGCAATCCGATAATGGTAGCAGTTAATATTTATTGGTTTGGAGACATATTGCAACATCAGTTTTGTGAAAAGAAAGAATATAAACAACGGATTGGGATTTACAATAGAAACCTATTCGTTAAATTACATTGTGATTACAATTTTCAACAAAAGAGTAATTTATTTCGTACACTTGGCGAACTTTATGCACTAAAAATAATGCTATGTAGTGCCATTATTTAATTACATTTTACACAGTTTTCAAATCTGTTTGTTTGAAGTTCACTTGAATATCAAAATAACATTGTAAAGATAGTTCTGATTTTAACAGTTCGAGTCGTTCTATGATTACATTTCTGTGATTATTAATATTAGTGCCTTGGTATTGATGTTGCTTGCACAATATCTGCATCAAGGTAAAACGATATACACGTATTCCTTAGCTATAGTAAAATCTACGACTGTAGAAAGAAATTAAAATTTTGGTTTTACAGCTGTGGTGTTTAAAAACGTATACGTTTTTAGTAATACGTTGTCATTAAATGTTTGCAAGTGAATTTTTTTCGAAATCGTTATGAACCCATGATCATTAGAAATTGATAGTACGTCACTGCAAGTTTGACCGTGCCTTTATTTTAGGAAGATGCAGATTCCTTTATGATACTAAAGTAAGAGCCAAGGACTTACTTATTATCACAAAAATACTTCACCAAAATGATTGTTCTTTCCAAAAAGTCTCTTTTCTTTTGTCAAGTTTTCGCAGGATTTCCGCTAAAGTATATGCCAGATTCTGCTGGAGTATCTAGACTCATATTTTCTCCAGGTATATCCTGGTGGGGATTTATCATAATTTTAATACAGTTTGGATCTATATGTTTTGAATGTTGTATGAGATTAATGAGCTATCCATCAGTACTATTCCACAAAGCAGCCTCAGAAACAGCCCTCTTTGCTATGAGTATAATCTTCGGTAGCAGCTTGTCGATGGGAGTAGTTTTGTTCACATGCTACGCCAGAAAATACCCTGAGTTCTTGAAAATCTGCACCTTTCTCGGAAAATTCGACCATGATCTACAACTGGAGTCACCAGAATACTGGATTACAGAGAATGTTCCGATCATCGTCATATCTACAGTAACTCCAATAATTCTAGAAGGATCAAAGCAGTATGCCATGTCCATGATGGAAGAGCATGAATTAGTGATAAGAAGAATTATAGCGTATTTTTACGTGACGGCTGCGCTCTGTGGAAAAACTGTTATGTTAATCCACTTCCAACATGTTGCCTGTGGCATAGCAAAAAGGTTCAGACTCGTGAACTCCAGGATCAGACTACTAGTGATGAAAGAGAGCCTTAGATTGTCTGTCCTGCGCCGCAACCCACCATACGTTGATCGTAGGCAGGACTATACATCCTGTAAGAAGTTCAAGTCCCTCCTGAGTGCCTACCATCTGCTATGTGACGCGGTATATCAAGCCAACGTCTTCTATGGTTACCTATTGTTGGCAACCATCTTTTGTACATTTATCACCATCACTGAATGTCTCTACTTCTTCTCCCTATTTATTATTGATGGAAAAGTAATAATAAGTGTAACTATCAGTATTTGGATCTTTAACAATGCCACTTTCCTGGTGCTGATCGCTCGGTGTGGCTCTCATGTCTCTGAGATGGCAGGCGACACTGCACCGCTCATCCGCAAGCTGATCAATGAGAACGTAGGCTCAGGACTGAGAGAAGAGTTGAAGTCGTTTTTGTTGCAGTTAGTCGGTACAAATGTTGAATTTAATGCTGGAGGATTTTTCCAAATCAATAAAGAAACTTTAACTTCGATAGCCGCTGCTGTGACTACCTACCTTGTGATCATGATACAATTTGAAACTCAATCCAAGTAGGCAATCTTCAGTGTTTCTGTATGTGTTTAGTTATGTACTGTATCTTCTCTTAACTATTCTCTCCACGCATGTATTATATAATCTACAACTATTAAGTTAAATCTTTATAAGAATTATTTTATTAAATATTAATATTTTTGTTTCAATTCGTAGTTAAGATTTTGTTTTTAGACTTGTTTAAGAAAGAGACTTATCCACCCTGCGTTGCGTTTTCACAGTGTAAATCTGTATTAGTTTTAGTGATTCTGATATTTAATATGTTGAATGTATCTGAATTTCAATTTGAAATTACTTTATATTAAATAGATTTTTTATTGTTGTTTATAGGTCAGCTGTTAACCTATTATATTGTGTTTGTAATGTGTAAGTAAGTTACAAAATAAAGTAATTGCTGAAACTATTTAATTATCGATTCCTAATCAGGCGAAGAGTAATATAATTTGGGTGAGGCAGTTAAACTAACCATTGCAGAAGAACTATTAAGACTTCATTTGAAAGAACGCCTCTATGCCTTACATTTCTATCCCTATCATATCCATAAAATTTAAATGAAATATTAATTTTTAATGATAATTACCTTTGTCTCCTTAATACCTGAAAAATTTTAAACAAACAAACACTAAGCATAGTACAAATATGTAAGTGAACATTTAAGTCAGGGTGTGGGTAAAATTGAAAGGAAATATTACATACAAGCAAACTGTACGGTACTTTTTACAGTAGTAACGAAGCTTCAAACTGTGTGAAACTTCAAAATGCGCCGCGCCCATTTTACGCACAGATTAATGTTTAAGATTGAATTATACGGTTAAAACGTTTATGAGCAAAACATGGTTGTCCCGGTGTGTTCTGTAGCTTGTATAGTCTTAATTATCTTCACGACATACAAAGTTTAAATTTATATTAATAATAAACAGGTGAAATGAGTCAATTCAAACTTTAATTATAATGCCTCCCACTGCAAACTGAAGGTGAAACGTGTAATAGTTCAGTGTTTCTAAAGTCATCATATAATAAAAACTTTACATTTTGAAATTGACAATAAATAAATCAAATGTCTGTAACAATTTTAATTCTATAACCCAAATGAAAAAAATACACATAGTACAACTCTTTCTTTTTGATCAGTTACGCGATCAACATTGATACTATGTAGGTTTTTAGAGGTAAATCAGAACTAATTGAATCTGTTCGTGCCGGGACTTTATATGCTATCTGAATGCTACCCACTTATCACCACGGTGATCTTATTTCCTCATGCAAACTTACAAACATGATCAACTATCACGGGCAGAGTAGTGGTTTATTTAAAAATATAATAAAAAATCAATACATCGACTTAAACTGACCTTGGAAAGTACTTGAGTGACAATGGAAAAAACGGTAGCAATAGCTCTTAACTGTGGGGTTTTCAAGTGTTATTTAAGGAATAAAACGAGAAATACGACTCTGGGTATTGGTGTCGTAATTTTAACTGTAGTTTGCATGGTTAATGTACAAAACTGGCAAGATTTATAAAGTTTATAAAGTTGTACACGTTGCTTTGTACTTGTTTTGCAACGTTTCCAAGAACCCAAGCTGCACTGAATACTGTGTAATTAGCGAACTATCTACTGGTATACGACGTTGTCGGTTTTTGTCTGAATATGCATAAGACGTTATAATCCCCCTTTACCCCTCCCCTGATACAGCCCTGCTAAGTGAACAACAATGTGATGGCAATGCGCACTGTTCTATTAGACCAGATTTTGTATTATACACAGCAATGTAAATTTCTTTGCGATATCTTCAGCCATACTTGTATTTCAAAATATCATATATCCAACATAATACGATTCCAGATAAGATAAATCTCTCTGTTTGAAAATAAAATCCTTTTCATAAGCTATAAATATTACATTTCAAATTATTCTTTAATTGACATACCTAATTATTTAAAAAATAGGAAAAGGTCACACTACGTGTCACGTAACTGCTGTAAAATATTGTATGCACAACTTCAAGTGTATAGCTTATTGGATTATAAGGATGGACAGACAGATAATTAGTTATACATAAAAGAAATGTGTATACCGTCTCTCCACCCTACCGCGTACAAAAGTAAACTGTGCCCGCATACTGATTAATAGGCTTCTATGAGCTCAGACAAGTTCTCGTTATACATACACTGTCATATAACAAGTTTCATGCAATATGTAACGTTTACAGAAGACATTTTACCGAGATATCTATCCAAATGAGAATGGAGATTCATAACAGTGTTTAGTTAATTAAAATATACACATATTTCTTTTTACACTATGCTACACACGCAGTTACCAAAAGAATATGGTGTATGACTCGGAGTAATTAAGCTATATGTGTTAATGTGTCTAATGTTAAAACGACATATGCTTATATTCAGTCAGTAAACAAATTGACTTATTTTGCTGTTTTCTCGTTGTTATCCTTCAGGCAATATTAATCTGCGCTAACTCTCAGCCAATCCTATGGATTTATACACGTTTTGTAATTAACACTTTGCGTGTATTAGCGATAACTGTGTGTACTGTAATTGTTTTATTGCATTTTTTTCTTAACATTCTCTATTAAAAAAAGCACATAATGTGTCAAAAACTATAATACGAGTTAGAAAATAAAATTATGCTTTTAAAAATAAAATATTGAAACAAGAATTTTATTTATTGTAATTTACACATGTTGTAAATCTAAAAAACGGTTAATTAATCAGAATCACAATCAGATACTATCTGTAATCTAAGCAACAGTCTCGCAGTCTCAGTGCAATGTGGAATATTAATTTTTCTGGGCAAACACCATTTGCACTGTCCATAAATTTATGCAACTAATCAATCATTCCATATCATTAAATTGTCGAGCCGCTGCGTGGTGCCGTCATTGTTGAAACTGTATAATTGCAACGTCGTCCTATGCCTATAATAAAAGTATATCTTCTATCTTTTTCATTTACTCGCATTATTCCACTAGTGCAATTATCCTGCACATATCACCTGATAATTGTGCCTTACCTGGATGATATATGTACATTTATTGAAACTTTATGTATTAGACTTTGAACTTGGGAGTACCGATGGCCGAGCGGTCTAAGTCGTTGGACTTTGGTTCTGAGTTAGAGATAGCGCAGGCTCAGATCCTGTCTGTGACCGTTGCACTTTTTATCAGTACAATCAACTTCGTACTGTATCGACTCTCCCCCTTATTCTGTTTGATAAGATCCTCACCATGAGGACGGACAGAATAAGGCTTAAAAGGGGATCGGCCTCTCCTTTAAAAAAAACCTTCACGTCATGGTAAATGTTTATGCTATAAGGAAGGTATGAAGCCTTTGTAAAAAGGTTCTTTTTCTTTAGTCATTGGCTCTATTTATTCTTTGTCGTATGTACTTAAAAACTATATTCAATCTAAGCTAAACACAAAAAGTTGAAATAAATTAAATATAACTTCTTAGTGCATAATACAAAATAAAACCTGAAGAGACTGATATAAACAGTAGGGTTCTACTGATTGGTATATTGGGGTCTTCAATTACCTTTTCATCACATTCACAAATAATTGAAGAGAGACTGGTGGTTACATAGCCCTAGTTATATTTCACCCACTTCAAACCCTTTCAGAAGTACGAGTGAAAGAGGTTGGAACTAAATTTGGGTACTTTAATATGAAGTATAGTTGTGTCACACTTAAGTACCAACCCTAATTAAATGGTCTGCAGTTAAACGAGTTTTTTATGATTGTGAAAGATAAAAATGGGTTCAAAAAGTTATAAGAGATATCTTTATTCTAAAAATGTGCATTTCCTTTCTAAACATAGAAAGGAATATATATTTAATAATATTATATTTAACAACAACAAATAATATTATATATATATATATATATATATATAATATTTAGACTTAGACTTATTAGTCTGTCTAAATATTATACGCAGGATGTTAGATATGAAAAGGGAAATTTTCATAACAATAGGTTAGCTTACTGAAATTTTTGGCTGTCATATATGACAATTTTAATTGTAAGGTAATTCGAATTTTTTTGTCTAAAATTTAATTCAGACAAAGTTTTGGGAGAAGGGAGTGGATCTGATTTTAGGGCACACCACACCCTAGTTTTACATAGCCCTACAATTGTTTAAACGGTGTGAGGGGAGGTACGAGTGAAAGAGGTTGGAACTAAATTCGAGTACTTTAATATGAAGTATAGTTGTGTCAGACTTAAGGAGCAATCCAAATTAAATTTTCTGCAGTTGAACACGTTTTTTATGATTGTGATTTATGAAAAGTTACAAGAGATATCTTAATTCTAAAAATGTGTATTGCCTTTCTAAACAGGTTATCAGATGTATGTAATATTCCGTCTACCATTATTAAAAGTGAAGTAAACATTTTAATTTTTAATGTAACAAAGTGTGAGTGGTCTATATATTAGTCCAAGTCTAAATATTATACGCAGGATGTTTGATTAATAAAAAGGGGTATTTTCGTAACAATAGGTTAGCTTACTGAAATTTTTGGCTTTCATATATGACAATTTTAATTGTAAGGTAATTAGAATTTTTTGTCTGAAATTTAATTCAGGCAAAGTTTTGGGAGTAGGGAGTGGATCTGACTGTAGGGCACATCACACCCTAGTTTTACATAGCCCTACAATTATTTAAACGGTGTGAGGGGGAGGCTTTATGCAATGCCTCAATCAAATTAGACAGAATGTGGTATTTCACAAGCTCACAGTATTACACTCAAACAGCGATTCTATGACATTTTCTGCAGTTACATTACGCTTTTTATTATTTTCCACTATAAAAATGGGCACAAACCGTTCATATAAAGTACAAGAGATATCTTAATTCTAAAAAGTGGCATTGCCGTTCTAAACAGGTTATTCTTGTTCTATAATATTTCGTCTATCAGAAAAAGAATAATTTATTCACACAATAGAACACTAAGGTTTTCTGTGCAAGTCACAACATCAGTATCAAAAGTAATTGTAGAAAAGCAACAGAACAGAACTGTTTTCTATAGAGCATACAATCTAAAGTTAAAACACAATAAATTCTTGTAATAATTTTAAAATTATTCCTATTACAAATACAATCGGTCTAATCAAGACATGGGAGCCTTGTGAAGACTGTAGAAAGCCTCCCAGATCAAGAAGTCTTTAAATGATTTTTGAAACTGTTTATTTGTTTGAATTTTGATTACGTTTTAAAGTAAATTGTATAGTTTTGGACCAAAATAAAAAAAAAAGTCTTAACAGGATTTATATGTCGAAAAAGATTTTTTTTTAAACAAACATTGTCGGATAAAAAATGAGAAGGGATTCCAAGGGACAGCAGGTTTTATGGTTTTCTTGAAATGACCTTCAGTTTGTTTTAGAAGATCATTAATGTATATGGGGGAAAGAAGAGATCCTAGGATAGATCCCTGAGGCAACCCTGTCTTTATAACAGAAAATCCGAAAATACTGTTGGAAATTATTGCGGATTTAAAAACATTTAACGCGTTCCAATAAGTAAGTTTTAAACCACTGAAGTACCAATCCTCGAAATCCACATTAAGTTTACCAAGCAGTATATGACGATCTACAACATCAAATGCCCTACTGAGGTCACAAAAAGGACCAAGGGTGTCCTCTCTAGACTCAAGAGATAATATAATTCTTTTCATAGAGTTAGCTATGACAAGTTCGTTGTTTGATCCATGTTTAAAGCCATATGGACTTAGGGTTAGAATTTTATTTATTTCCAGGAAATCATAAATTCTTTGATGCATGCTATTTTCCAAATACGTGGGCAAATATTGGGATTATGGATATTGGTCTAAAGGAATCTGGATCCACCTTTTTCTGATTCTTTGGTAAAGGTATAGTTTTGGTTACCTTTAGATCAGATGCAAATATCCCTTCACTAAAAGAAGCATTAAAAAGATGAGTGAGAATAGCATAGTTAAGAAAAAACTCTTTTAGAAGATAAAATCTTAATATATCATTATATTGGCTATTTTTTTATGAAATAATCCCTTGTGTACACCTTTTTGTGTGATTTCATTGTAGCTTACATTTTCTTAAAGAAAGATTGGCAGATATTTAAAATGACAGATGGTTCATGTTGAGTGCTTAGTGCCGGGGGTTATATTATTGTTGAAAATAAAGTGGAAATTTATAATATTAGTATTTAGAGTAAAGATTGCGGGTGTTTAATTAATAAAACCGGAAATTTTCATAAAATTTGTTAGAATCCAGATATCTTAGTATATAAAAACGATCATAGTATGATCATTTGAATCAGTTTCACAATAGAAATTATTTTTTTATCAAATTATGCCTAACTATGATTTATCTTTGTGAGGGGTGGAACTTATTGAAGAGCACACCACACTAGAGAGAGTGGAAAATCTTAATACACATAAATAAATTAGATTAGCTTGATTAAAATTTAAACCTGCAACTGTTCTATTTAAAAATATATGGATATATTTTTTACGAATATATTTTAGTTCAAGGTATATCGGGAGGGGGTTCTATTCTTGTCATCCCCCTAGATACGTCACTGTATGACAAATAACGATGTTGATTTTTAATTAATGTGGCTTTAAATTAATCTAATACACAGTATTATACATTATTTTTCTGAATAACGTACAGTGGTAAGATTATATTAATATTATAATAATATATGCAAAAGTTCAAGAATATAATTGAGTACGTAATGTTACGAAGTGGTGTGAACAGGAAGACGTTCGTGTTCGCATATTCTTAACCTAAACTAAATAACTCGAAAATACTCTTTAAAATCTCGTTAAGACTTGCAGATATAGGAGATCAAGGGACAATTATGAAAAATCTGTGACAGCTATTTATTTATAACCCGATAAAGTACTAACTTAAAGATTTAAATTAGTTTTCTAGTTAATGTATAGAAACATCGAACACGATGTATTCACTGCTACTATCAGATGTCTAATGAACTTTAATTTTGGCTAAAATAAAACATATCTAATTTTTAGATTATTCGTAAATATATCTCGAACTCATTTTCAATAATTCAATTTATTCAAAGAAACAAAAAACACATTATAAATACTGCCACTATTAGGGAACTTGTATACTTTCTGTCGAGTGATGAAATATTTTATTCTTATAGAGTGGCGCAAAAATATGTTAAGCTACTTTCTCATCTATATATTTATCAAGATAATTCTAAATAATAAGTAGTGATTCATCAAGTTGGATTAGAAAATGGTATATTTCACACTTTTATATATTAAAATACGAACTAGTAAAATTACTAACGAAACTGTTTATCTCGATTAGCATATATTTTAAATATATATGCAGATCAAAATATGAGCAGATGCAGATTTGAGCTACAGAGACGACATGGAGTCGATACCAACATGTTCAATGGTGTCGCCCCCAACCAATATCTCCCCCTTACCCTTTGTGACGTTGAGATACACTGTAATATCTGTATATTTTAAATCACTATCAGATTGAGACAACCACAAAATATTTATATAAAATCCAATAATAATAAATATCCTAATTTTCCACAAAATAAATTAGGTAAAATCGTGAACCCAATGATAAAAGAAAACTTTTGGATAAAAGTAGATAAATTGAAAAGCGTAAACACAAAACATTTTAAAAGATGCTATTCTTCAGTTACTGATGGAATGAGGTTTAGATTATCACAGGAAAATATCCTTAAATCATTAATAGACTTAAGGACGAATAAATTATATATTCTATAAAAACCAAATAGAAATATCACCGAAAAATCAGATAGAAAACTACAGGTTTCAGAGTTTTCTGCAGTAAATAGTGTAATAATGTTTTTATCGTTGAGAAACATTTAGTGCTTATATCACGTGAATATTCCAGAAATAACTGTAAGTTAATAAAAGAAAACTTTCGAATGCCAATTTTTAGAGTTTATACAAAATTAATATAGTTGTTTTTATATCAAAGAAATCAAATCAAATCACACCACGTTTATTTCCACAACATTTATGGCAGCATTAATCCATTTGCAAGCTTAAGTGATTTATTAGAAGACAGTTAAAAAGGATTATGTCAGATTTGCCTGCGGAGAAAAATGTTCCGCATTGATTTAGAACACAACAAAAGAAAAAAAAGGTAACATCATAGACGGCGATTACATAAAACCCATATGTATGTTTTCTCAAGCAGCATTAATTTTAAATTGCAATTTATTGCATTTTTAATCAACGTATAAACAAAAATAATTTAAGTGAGTTAATGTATCAACCAGATATTAATGAATCTGAAGGAACCCCATCTTATTACTCTGACTCCGGGAATTATAAAATGGATAGATTAGAACAAAATACAAGATGATTAGAAGTTAAATTACATAGTTTTAAGTTTTGTTTCACTCTTCAAACTTAATAAATGCAAATCTGCTGGCACCTTTACAGACTATTGCTTAATAGTGATTCTGTCTCTCAGTGTGTTCCCCTTCTTTGTTCTCATGTATCATTTTCAAAATTCTTTACAATACAAAACCACAAAAAAGGCAGAGAAACGATACAAGAGGTCGTTTCATTTTTCAAACAAACAACTATGTTGGCAAAATACGTGTGAAAACAGTGTATTTCCAAGTATAAAACTCAATTGATGGAAGTATACCAATTTCTTGATAACTTTTGAAAAATATTTGAAAGCCTAGAGCGAAATTTCCAATCGCATTTTCAAAATGATACTTTGTCTTGTAATGATAATGAGTCTTTCTGTTAAACCATTCTGTGTTATGTTTGGAATGATGGTTTTTTGTAATGCTTTTGATGTGTATATCTGATACTTTAAGTCAAACTATGCATCCAGGCCAGATTTCCTTTAAAAACCTGATGATCTATTCCAAGACATCCAATAGTCAAAAGATATCCCGTTTGAAATTTCTATAACTGAAAATAAAATAGAACGTAATTCACAATTCAACAAGCTATTCAGCCAAGCAGTTTGTCTTGCTGATGATGTAGGAAGTGAGATCTAAGTTCGTAGACTTACATCTAAACAGTCAAAACAGATTCATGCAGTATTGAAGTTTATTTTTGGATATGTCTGAAGGAAATATCCGAATTTTTAAGGCAGCTAATAAATAGACTAATTTTTTAAACCTAGACAAATACTGTTGGCATTGCACGCCAGTCTATTACATTGATGTCCTAAACATTGCCTAATATTTTTTTTCTTTATTCGATTAACTGGATATTAACTGGATTAATTGGAATTTTGACCTGTTTGGAGCGTCATTTATTGTGCTTTAATTATAATTTAACAATTAAGCATTACATTATCAATATCAGATTAGCATCAAATAAAATGAAGTGGAGAGATGTGATAGGACAGAATAATGAAATAAAAAGTAATAATTCATTAGAATTTATGTAATGTTTTTATATATTCAAAATATGCCATTGCAGCTACAAAATTAAACTTCGTTTCAAAACATAGCGAACTAACAACACATTGGCCTGTTGCAGCGAGCGACTCCCTATGGCCCGTGGTTTACCATTTTCAATTATGCTATAGGGGTTGTAGAGGAGGAGTTTTTAATTAAATTTCAACCCTCTAAACAAATTTATTCGAAATTTATTAACACAAATACTGAAATCAATGTCCTCTCCAGCTGCAAATACTTAGCCAATTAAGTAGGTTCGTAGTGGCTAGTTTTTAATAGGTACTATATGAATACGTATAGTTTATTATATAGTCACCACCTTAGAGTTTACAATCAATCAATTTGTTGTATTGTTTTCTTGTACATCTTATATACAAATACAAGTAGATTTCAACCGAGTTCACTTGCTTCTGAAAAACCATGCTAATAAACAAAAAACTCATTTCCTAGTGATAAAAATCTCCTTTTTTCCTGATGGCAAAGGGTATTCCCTCTAGTTTAATGGCTCTATCTTAGGCGTATTCAAACACTTTTTCGTTGCCTACATAAGACCTATGTAACCGGTACTTTTTAACAGTCACAAATTGAGAGTCTTAATAAACTAATATGTCCGAATTTCAATCTCGATGTAGGGATAGCAGATATAGAGCTTCACCCCGAATTTCAACCCTCTAGGTGAACAAGTTCGACAGTTATCGTGCTTACAGACAGACAGAAATCAGATATCGTTATCAGAAACTGGAGAGTTAGGCTTTACTAAACACCCATCCAATAATGTTACGACAGAGATTATTTTAATTACAGATAGTAATGGAAACACCCAAGCATTCACTTTTGATCACAATTACTATTATCTTATAATTTCTATCTCTGAAATTAAAAATGTAACAAACATGTGTATTATGCTTTCATAAACTAACGGCACCGATATTACCTTAAACAGGAAGTAAATTACAATGGTCGGCAGTAGTCGCTTTTTGACAAGCTACCGGAAATATCTCGAACCGAATTAGATTGGGTTATTATTAATACATACTATTAACTGTTTCTGAGGTAATATAAAGAGGTTTCGGTGACTGATAACAAATATTGAAAAATATAATATATAACAGCATAAAAAATGAAATTAAATCAACTACAGGTATTTAATCATAAATACCACATTTACGTGCGAGATTTGGTTGGTAAATATACATAAATTTTTTCATTCAATTTCATTTGTAATTCTCGTTTATATGTTTCTTTGTCTAGTAGTAATTTTGTGCTACCATTTAAAACTATGTAACTACATACTACGAAATCTCTTTGTCTCCATTAAAGGTCTAACCAACAAAGAGTAAGCAATCTATCAACAAATAAGTCACTGTAAGTTTTTAACATTTCTAACAAATATTAGTTTACTTTCATCCATAAAAGCAAATTAAGCTGTATTATACGGTAGTAACAAGGCTAGAAACTGTGTGAAGCAAACGCGTCGCGTCCTATTTACAGCCAGATTAATGTTTGATACTGTATGAAATGGTTACAAAGCCATGACAGCTTATGAGACGTAACGTGGTTGGTGTGTTAGACAACTTTGTTGTTATACTGTTAACTACTCTATCAGTGACTGTATGAAATGGTTACAAAGCCATGACAGCTTATGAGACGTAACGTGGTTGGTGTGTTAGACAACTTTGTTGTTATACTGTTAACTACTCTATCAGTGACTGTATGAAATGGTTACAAAGCCATGACAGCTTATGAGACGTAACTTGGTTGGTGTGTTAGACAACTTTGTTGTTATACTGTTAACTACTCTATCAGTGACTGTATGAAATGGTTACAAAGCCATGACAGCTTATGAGACGTAACGTGGTTGGTGTGTTAGACAACTTTGTTGTTATACTGTTAACTACTCTATCAGTGACTGTATGAAATGGTTACAAAGCCATGACAGCTTATGAGACGTAACGTGGTTGGTGTGTTAGACAACTTTGTTGTTATACTGTTAACTACTCTATCAGTGACTGTATGAAATGGTTACAAAGCCATGACAGCTTATGGGACGTAACGTGGTTGGTGTGTTAGACAACTATGTTGTTTGACTGTTAACTACTCTATCAGTGACTGTATGAAATGGTTACAAAGACATGACAGCTTATGGGACGTAACGTGGTTGGTGTGTTAGACAACTTTGTTGTTTGACTGTTAACTACTCTATCAGTGACTGTATGAAATGGTTACAAAACCATGACAGCTTATGAGACGTAACGTGGTTGGTGTGTTAGACAACTTTGTTGTTATACTGTTAACTACTCTATCAGTGACTGTATGAAATGGTTACAAAGCCATGACAGCTTATGAGACGTAACTTGGTTGGTGTGTTAGACAACTTTGTTGTTTATACTGTTAACTACTCTATCAGTGACTGTATGAAATGGTTACAAAGCCATGACAGCTTATGAGACGTAACGTGGTTGGTGTGTTAGACAACTTTGTTGTTATACTGTTAACTACTCTATCAGTGACTGTATGAAATGGTTACAAAGCCATGACAGCTTATGGGACGTAACGTGGTTGGTGTGTTAGACAACTTTGTTGTTATACTGTTAACTACTCCTATCAGTGACTGTATGAAATGGTTACAAAGCCATGACAGCTTATGAGACGTAACGTGGTTGGTGTGTTAGACAACTTTGTTGTTATACTGTTAACTACTCTATCAGTGACTGTATGAAATGGTTACAAAGCCATGACAGCTTATGAGACGTAACGTGGTTGGTGTGTTAGACAACTTTGTTGTTATACTGTTAACTACTCTATCAGTGACTGTATGAAATGGTTACAAAGCCATGACAGCTTATGGGACGTAACGTGGTTGGTGTGTTAGACAACTTTGTTGTTATACTGTTAACTACTCTATCAGTGACCTAATATAGCGGATAAGAAGAATTGAGATATAACTACAGAAAGCTGTTATTATTCCTATAGATGATAAGTGATTATCTAAACGTTCTAAAGCTTGTTGTGTATATGGTAATGTATACATTTACAAAAAGTTAGAGATTAGAGAACACGCACTTTAAATTATGTAGAAAATCATATATAAATGTCAGTGATTTCGTTTACATCATCGCTGATTTTCCAACTCCTCAATATCGCAGGAGGTTAGAATTATTTTCATACGTATGCCTCATGTATTAAATAGGAAAAGCGTAAAGGATTTTCATTTAGATGAATAGCGAACATTCATAGAGATTGAAATAAAGTTGCAAACCAACGATGTGTTGATATAAATGTGTTGATATATTTGTTTTTAAAATGTTCGCTGTCCTAAAAAGATGAAATTTCACATATACATGCCCCATTTTTATCTGGGTTATTTCATAACATGAATAAAAAGTTACAATACTTTCTGCTCTTAAGGTTTCAAGAGGGGGGGGACGATAAAAGTTATATACATTTACAAATGAACAATATGTGTATATGTTAACAAACATAATGTCGGATTAATTAAACTAAATCAAACCCACGTTTCTGCTAAGAAATTTATATATTCGGATGGTAGAAGTAGGAAGTAAATAAGCGCGTTGGTTTCCTGTATTCGCCACCGGATGAATTTTTTTAATAAGTACTACACACTTATATAGATGCGAAGAGAAGCAGCGACTTCAACCATCAGAAAGAAGAGCAATAACTAGATCCTCTCCTGTACAGTTGGCGGTTGAGAAATGTGAGGAAATATGTTGTAAGAAGTCATTTACATTCCAAATGCATTCCAATCTGACTTGAATGCTGGCCCCTTTCAGAAAAATATTACATTTTCTAATGTATAGCAATTGATAATCTCTTTTTAGAGTGTATGTTACACCAAAGTATTTCTTATATGATCTATTTAACAGCGTTTTATTTCAATTTTTTATTATGTATAATCCATTCTTAAGGTGACTTGTACTGCGAAAGAACGTTTAAATTTTAATAAACGTGACATCCCTCCCACCACTGATTAAAGTTTTTAAACAATTCTGATTATACTGTACATACTCGAGATGTGAAATATGAATTACTGCTTGATTGCATTGAAAATTTAATTCGATTAGTAGACACAGAAGCGCCAAAGTGGGAAAAGCCTAATTGAAGATTTGTTTTTCTAGAGTCTACATTCAACAAATACATGGCAACTATAAATAAAATACCTACCATATAGACTAATAATATTTTAAGAATGAATGGCAACACGATTAATGTTCCTTTTAACGATATATATATTTGTGTATCAACAGCTTTCGGGATATGGCCCATGATAACGACGCAACTTTTTTTCCGAAAATGGTGGTAGTACGAGTATTTCCTCCATTATTTTAACCCATTTTTTCCTATAGCTCCAATAACTCATCCGCCTTCTATATTGTGCTACATGAAAATTGATGTGTTACATTGTTTAATTACTCTCTAAATTAATTTACATTCTTCAACTAATTTATCACCATGACCGTGAAGTTTCTTAGAGGTCTGAAATATTTTAAAAAAAACTGCAAACTTCAACAGCGCCCTGAGGGAACAAACAATATCATAAAAATGAGGAAGGAAGTTTAATCAACTTGAGTAAATATATTTATTTTAAGTCTACGTCTTACGTGGTCATTGAAACACAATATTTAATTATGATACAGATACTATAAATAGTCAGTTGTTACATATTATTATCTCAACCAATATTTTATTTATTTATTTTATTTTATTTTCCAACGGCAGCAGCCAATTTACAAATACAAACATAGATAGTAGATACAGCGAATACTATAACTAACTGTATGGTAACTCATATGGTATGTTCAGTTAACTGGGAATATTGCAACTTTCCTACTAACTAATTTACAAGATAATGAGATAAGGTATGTTAATAATGTACACATGCATTTAATGTACTTATATTAATGAAACAGTAATAAGGAAAAAAGATTAGCACATAATTTTCATATAGTGCACAACTTACTAAGGTATAGAATATTAAATAACATATTCCTACTTATATAGCAATAACAAAAGATGAATATACCAGTCGACCTAAATTCCAAAAAATACGTACATCTTTGAAAATAACGTTCAAGTTATGACAAAAACGTGGTGATGTTATCGGGGAGGACTCTATTACTTGCGTATTGTTTTAACTACAACTTAAAAACAAGTACAGCTCGAAAACAGCCCTTTTACTTGCAGTTAATCGTTTAGTTCTTTTTACAGAATTCTAGCTTTAATCACAACAAAATTGTCTCATCATCCTGACGTAACTAACCGCATCCCATTGTTGTAACAGAAAGAACATTCTGTACTTTTTGTCAGAAACAATTCGTTAAAATTGCGCTAGTGATTCATAGAATCGTCGACATCAGCAATGAAAATACAATTGACAGATCAATTGAAAATGCGAAAGAGAAATTAGAGTACGGGTTTCATAATGTATGAAGATACCTCAAAACTCGTTTTAGTAATGAATGACCATAAGATATATGTTATGTTCTTTTCCATTTTATTTTAATTCTTATTTAACATAACAATAACTTCAATAAATTTAGTAAAAACAAAAAATGTAGATCAAAATATTATACTATAAATATAATGTACAAATATTACATAAAAAATTTAAATTTTGAGAGTGTTTGCTTATTTATATTTTGAATTCTTTTACAGAAAGACAAAGTGTTTTAGGTTCTGAAAACTTAAAGACGAAGTTAGACAGGTTTGAGCAGTTCACTTCTCTACAATGGGGGAATGGAGTTTGCCCATAAAGTTTAGCACCGCATCAACGTTGTGGCTTCTTAGAAAGTGTTTACTCAGATACTCGTAAGTCCAGTGTACATGTTCCTCCTTATTCAGGGTTTGTCACAAACTTAAGTGTTGAGGACATCAGTAAGATTACGTTGGGTGCATATTATTGAGGTAGCTAGTAAAAGTAACCATAGTTAGCACTACTTACTTTTTATATATTAAAAATAGAAATTACGATTTCTTTGTTCCAATGTTACTACCAAAGTATCTGAAAAACGTTGCCGTAATGAGTTGGGTAACATCAGTGAAATATAGGCGGATAAAAATACACGGGTATATATCGCTTCATTAATTGGAATATTTCAGATTAAATGTTCGTACCTAACTGTATTAGTTGCACAAGAGATAACTCATTCCATGAGCGCTAGGACTGCCCTCTGTAGTGTGAATGGCTCTATTGGTTCAAGTAGAATATATTTATTTGAACGATACCAATCAAATACATTTACGGGCCGCAACCCTATTGCTGGAATTCACACCTAACTGAAATGTTCCCTCGAATTTCTCAGTATACCTTGTCCGCATGAAGGATTTATCTCCTGTATAACTAATACACCTATATCTCTGTTGATTATTAATTACTCTCTCCTGATATTATTATTGGCAACGTCAATTGATCTGTGTATTGTCTTACATTCATTGAGAATATCATATCTGTAGATTTCAAAATACTATATCGTTGTCGTTCTTTGGTATTCTCTTAGAGTTACTTAAACACTAATGTTTGTACCTTGTACACATAACATCACTTTGTTGTATGAAATTTCATCACAGTGCTAAACAACTTAATATGGTTAAATAACTATTATTGGCTGTGCGTTAATAAATCCGACCAATATAAAATCTAAAAAATTTCATTTGTTGTCTGCCTTTTAAAACAATGTCTCGTAAACACTGACGTATAGACTTTACATTTTGCATTAAACTTAATTTTTAAATTTGTAAAAACCATTGGTTCATTATATGGCAGCGATAAAATCTAACAATACATAAGTTTGAAAAGAAAATTACTTCGATCGTGTGATACTTTACTATGTGACGTAGTGACACGTGAGGCCTAACCTTCCGTAAGATATTTCGAGGATAATTTATTTTGTAGACTTCAAACTGTGCAAGACACTTCGTTTTCGTAGTTTATTTTAGCAGAAACAACCAAAAGGCTAAGATCACTCGTGTAAACAGTGTACATAATTAGTATATAACATATTGTGATCGCTTAAAACCAGACAAATGTCACAACTGGTTCATTAAATTCTTGAATATTTAAGAAATAAGATTTAATTACGGCAATGTATTAAGTTCTAAATTAAACAGTAAGCTGTAATTAAATAGGAGATTTTTGAATTGCTATTAAAAACCAAATCATTGTTAAATATGTGCGTTTTTAATTTTGATTGTGTAATTTGTTTGTTTAGTTACCTGCTTATTAAAATGTTTGGTTTATATTGATGTTAATGTTTTGTGTAAATTTTTATAATCCATAATATAATGAAAAGAAAGTTTAAATTTTTCAATCAAATAATGGTAACACTTTACTTTTATATATTTATATTTATTGGTTTGGATATTTATATTTATTGTTTTAGAGACGTTTGTGAAAATCAGTTTTGTGAAAGTAAAAAATACATACAAGGCACGTGTATTTACAAAAGGAACTTAATCGTTATAGTACACTGTAAATGAAATGTTTTATAAGAGTAATTAATTTTGTACTCTAGACAAACATGCTGTACTAAAAATAGTGTTATTAGATTGTATTCCATCATTTAAATATATTTTGAATTAGTTTTCAATGCTGTCTGTATAAAGTTCACTTCAATACTAAAAAGAACAAAGACGGATTCTTAATATGTCAGTTCGCGTCATTTTATGATTACATGTCTGCAATTATTATTTTAGTATTCTGGTTTGTCTATTGCTTCCACAATATCTGGATCAAGGGAAAATTATTGAGTTTTGAATATTGAATATTTGAATATTGTTTCAATCCACACAATTTCTTAGATTTTTAACTTACTGGTGATGTTCTCTTTAAAAATGTACTCATATGTTAAAATGTAATAAAAATCTTTAATTTAATTTTTCTGTATGGTCGAATTTTTCAATACTATCGGTATATTCATAACGAATAATTCATTTAATTGAAAGAATTTTAAAGATTTCTTTTTCATCATTTGGTTGGCTTTAAAAAACTTCATTATCAAATTTACTATTTTTTATAAAATTGTAATATGTTTTTGAACTTGTGTCTTTTTAGGTAATTTAATATATGATCCAGCAATTATAAAAAAGTGGTTGTTTAATCTTAAAGTATTTTTAACATTTCTTTCTAAAGTCCATTCGGATCGTTCATTTGGTTGGTTATTTCCTTCGCGAATAATACTTTTTGTTCATACTGGCTGAAAATAAATCATGAACATTAAAAATATCTTCAAATTTATATAGAAAACACTTTTTCCAGTTTTGATGTTCACTATTTATTAATTGTCTTTCATATTTAAATTTTAAACATAATTGATCTTTAATTTTTTTTATTTATTTACTAATTTGTTTTCAAAGCATTTTTTTAAAATCATCTATTTGAGATTCTAAATATGGAGATATATCAACAATTATTTCATCTTAATTTGATAGAATAGATTATTTATACGATACTATATGAACGTATAATATTTTCTTTTGTTTGTGTAAAAATTTATGAAATATAAAATAACTTTTAATTTATCAATCTCTTAAATTCAAGATTTTATATAAATCATTAAGCTATTCTCAGATGCTAAATCTTAAATATAATTGAATACTATTTCTTAAACCAAAACGTGTTATATGTTTTAAAATAGTTTTTATATGTTTTATTAGCGTTTCTCACGATAAACCACCTACTTTTCAATATTATAGAAATTTAGGCATGTCTTATTTTCTTTCATTACTTAAGTGCATCTGCATTTAGTTCTTCATCATTATAAATTAGGTTTTCGTTTGCCCAATTTTGAAGATAATTAATTTCATTGTCTTTCATTTTTATTTTTGAGATATTTCTTAGTGGGATCGTATCTAAAACATCGTAGTTCATTCAATTGCGTACTTTATGAGAGAATAACATAATTGACCATGATGGTTATACTACATTTCACACTGCAGTAGCATGTTTGTCTTGTTGTCCTAATCGTGAAAATAATAACACACATTGGTCTGATATGTTTCTTCTGTCAGAAAGTCTCTACTTTCGATCATAAAAATAGGTTTCTCTTTTTTCATCTGAAAAGTCTATCTCGGCTAAAAATCTACCGCTTTCGGCCATAGAATCTACTTCTAGTCTAAGGTACAACCACCGTAGTAGCGTTTGCCATGTCCTGACCAAGAAAGTATACGTGACTACATCCGACCATTGTAATGTATTTCAGTTCTGTTATATTTCCGGTATCGGTAGTCTATTGAGTGTACAAAACACACGTGTTTCAAATTTCATGTTTCTAGGACAGCGAGATACTAAAAATATATCGTTTGTAAATCCCTATGAGTTGTTACTCTTTTTGGAAAAGCGTTTTTTTGCTTGTAAGTAATGAGTTATGTGTGGTTCAAATTACATCTTTCAAGGACATTGGAAAGTTGGAAACAAAAATAATTAATAGTTTTTTTAGTAGTTCCAAATCTATTTCAGCCGCTACGGGTGGTTAATCTGCATGGAAAATCTATTTTTTCTGTATATTCACGAGGTAGGTATGTATAGCTCCAGAACATTGTAAAAAAAACAAATTTATAGTTTTTATACGCTTTTACAACCACTGTAAGTAATTGATCTTAAGGAAAATACTTTTTTATTTGATTTCGATCTAGAACATCGGAAAGTTATTAGACCGAAAAATATCAATGTTGTATTGATTGCAACCTATTTCAACCCAACTGACAAAACACCTATTACCGATCTCTTACATACCATTACAACATTTTGATAGTTTTATTTAACTACGACAATGTTTTTTGTTAAATGTATTACACTAAGCTCTAATGAAATAAAAGTTTTTACAGTTCCAACTAAGACCTATTAAAATGGTTTTATTGGCGCGTTTATACTTTTTTAGAAAAAATTAATTAACAGCAATTATGTTCAAAAAATTGTTTTTATACGTCTTGCAAACAAAATCTTAAGAAAAAAATTAATTGGGTTTCAAAGCATCATTAAAATAAAGTATCCTTTTTAAACAAATCGCTAAATGCATTTTATGTTTTGGTACCACAAGAAATTTGCTATTTCATAGCACAGAAAATGTTTACAAATAAATTATAAATTTAATATTAGTAATAATATAGGTTTTAAAATGTCAAACATTTAAGTATGCATCCACTGATTAAATGTTATGTGTAGATATTACTGGAAAATGGTATGTTTAGTATTCTCGTTTTATTTTTAACCAGTAATGTGATGAACAGAAGTTGTTTACTCTGTCAATACAGTGATGGAAGCATTAAATATTAAATGTTTTGGTGACTTACCGCAGTTTTTTTACAGAAATACAATCTAAAAAGACAGTAACGTTTACAATAGAAACGTAATCGTCATAGATCATTATGATTAATATGTTCCAAAAAAGTAATTCATTTCGAACTATTGACAAATATTCTTCGCTAAAAATGATGCTATGTGATTACGTGCCATTAGTTTAATACATTCAACAGTTTACCTTTATTTATTTATGAACTTCACTTAAATATCCAAAATTACAATGTAAAGAAGGGTTCAGATATTGACAGTTGAAGTCATTACGTGATTAGTTTTACGCTATTTTTCTTAGTAGTCGGTGTTCTTGCTGTTAACACAAAATCTGCATGAGAGAAAAAAGTTCACTAGAATATATTAGTAACAGTAAATTTTTAAATCTTTTACAGGAAATCGTGGTTTTGTTTTAATACTAACACGATGGCAGTGAATGATTGTAAATGTTTTGTAACCAATTATGTTTTTAACATTGTCTTGAAACAGAAATTGTTATAATACAGAAGAATAGCCGTGCTTTTATTTAAGGAAGATACAGATGCCATTGTGATACTAAAGTAACTGTCAAGGACTGCGCTAATACAAAAATACCTTGCCAGAATGCGTATTCTTTCTAAAAGGGCTCTTTTCTTTTGTCAAGTGTTCGCTGGGTTCCCACTGAAATACACGCCGGAAACTGCTCGGGAATCCAGACTCGTATTTTCTCCAGCGGTGTATTGGTGGGGATTTATCATGACTTTGCTACAACTTGGAATTTTGTGTTTCGAATGTTGTATGAGATTGATGAGCTGCCCATCGATATTGCTCCCTGACACAGACTCAAAGATCTCCCTGTTTGCCATGAGTATAATCTTCGGTAGTAGCTTGTTCATGGGAGTAGTTTTGTTCACAAGCTACGCCAGAGCGTATCCAGAGTTCTTGAAAATCTGCACCTTTCTGAAACAATTTGACAAAGACCTGCAATCGGAATCACTTGACTACAGGAGTACAGAGAATGTAACGATCATCATCATATCCACAGCAACTCCAATAGTTTTAGGAGCAGATATGCTATATTCGATATCACTCAAGGAAGACTTTAACTTTGTGGTCAGAAGGATAATGGTATATTTCGCCATGACAACTGCAAACTGTGGAAGAACTGCTATGTTAAATCCACTTTCAACAAGTTACCTATTGCATAGCAAAAAGGTTCAGACTCGTCAATGCCAGGATCAAACTACTAGTGATCAATGAGAGCCTCAGGCGGTCTGTTCTGCACCACCGCAACCCATCATGCGTTGATCGTAGACAGGACTATACATCCTGTAAGAATTTCAAGACCCTTCTGAGTGGCTACCATCTACTATGTGACGCCGTGTACAAAGCCAACGCATTCTATGGTTACCAAATATTGGTCTGCATTTTTAATTCATTTCTCAGAATCACTGAAAATTTCTACTTCTTCTTCATATATGAGTATATTATTGGGGGAAATGCAGTAATATGTGCTATTATCAGTGGTTGGATATTTTCCGACGCCACTTTCCTGGTGCTGATCGCTCTATGTGGCTCTCATGTCCCTAAAATGGCAGGCGGTATTGCACCGCTTGTCCGCAAGCTGATTAACAAGAACGTGGGCTCAGGACTTGGAGAAGAATTGAAGTCGTCTTTTTTGCAGTTAGCCAGTTTAAATGTTGAATTTACTGCCTGCAGCAGGATTTTTTCAGATCAATAAAGAAACTTTAACTGCTACAGCCGCAGCTGTGACTTCCTACCTCGTAATCATGATACAGTTTGATACAGTAGGCAATCTTCAAATATTTATGTATTTGTTTACTTATATAGTGTGTCTCTCGTGTTTTATACCTTCTACACATGGATTGTGTAATCTTATAAGTATTAAAATAAAATTATTACAAAGATTAATCCAAAAGGTATTAAGATTTTGTATTTTTAATGGTATTTCAAATTACTTTTAGACATGTTTTTACATAGATAAATATCATGCTTACCTATTTTTATAGGTAAGCATGATATTTATCTATCCTATGTTACGTTGCTACAGAGTTATTCTGAACCAAAACCAAAAACTAAAGATCTATAGATATTGATGGAATTTGTATGTGGTGTACTAAACGTTTCTCGAAGTATATTTCTGAAAGTTTAACTAAAAAAGAATGTATTTGATTTAAATCTGAAAATTCCACAAAATGACAACTCATAAACTACAATTTGGGACAGATCACGGTAATAGATTTTTGGACAGTTGCCATCGTTGTAAGTTACAAAAATATAGCACAACTTTTCGAGGATTGAATTAAAACACTTGAAGTGTCAAAACTATAACTCATAAGCACAAATATAAAACTAGAACTTAAGGCGCATAGACTGATAGATTCAGTAGATTTCTATTTTAGTCCCCAAGACTAGTTTATTGAAACTTATAATTACTGATTCACCTTGTTCCTAAGAGCTTCTAGAATGTAAACTATTCTAAATCCTCTATTCTTTCAATCTCTGGGAGCACACGGTCCCTGATAAGTTCCAGTTTCTAAGAGACTCTGGTAGCTTCCAAGCTCAGGAAACATACAGGTTCTGGGAAATCACGATTCCTGAGAGATTTGGCATCTAGGAGCACCCTGACTCTGAAATTTCCCGACCATAGAAAGCTCTTGGCCAATGGCTGGTTATGAAAATTGGGAGATTCCTCTTCTGATATGTACCGACCAATAGCAACTCTCGATGTCCAGTAGGTCCCAGCCTCTAGCAATTTCTGGCCTCTGGGAAACCACATCATCTAGTAGCTTCTAGCTCAGATATGTCCTGGCTTATGGCATGTTTTAGGATCTATCAGCTCCCGTTCTCTAAGTTATCTTGGGCATAGAAAGGTCCCCGTCTCTAGAAATTCCGGCCTTTGATAACTCCCAGTATCCGGAACCTCCAATCCTCTGGCAGTACTTGGCCTCTGAAATATCTCGAGCTGTGACAGGTCGCAGTCTCTGGAAATTCCTGTCCTTTAGGAACCCTAGGTCTTTGGCAGATCTTGGTCACTGTTACCTCCCAGCCCCTGAGTGCTCCAGATTTTAGTTCATCGTTTGAAATTTACTGACATTTCTTGGTTGTTTCTGCCTGTGGGTTCACCTTAATTATCTCGTTTTGATTATTAAACTCTTACAGGTGGTATGTATCAACCGGAGAGCGGTTTCTCCTACAGTAATAAGAGTGTATAAAGTTTTTCCCAGAATCGAATACAATAATTATAGCTAGTTGAGTGAAAATCATTTTTGCTCTGGAGCTCCCTTCTCTCGGGTAACAATTTGAACGACAATAATTGTGTTCGTGTTCATTTCATAGATCTCATTTTAATTTTGGTTAAACTCTATCCAAGCAAGTAATTGCTTAAATTTGTTTATAATATAGTGTTTATTTTGTCTTTCAACCTTATTTGCTAAAGTTTGTTGTAAACCCATTCTTGGCTAGTATTAATCACCGCTAGTATTAGTTTCCTCCAATTTTGTTTAAAATCCATCCAATCTCAAAGTGTCTGTAGCATCTGTGTGAAAAAGAGTTTCAGCACTGGGACTCCATCCCCTTTAACCCGCTTAGTGTAAACAATGAAACTGTCATCCCGCATGAAGATCGTTCATGCAAATTTCATCCAACAAGGCATGTGTGTAGTTTGTAGAAAACGGTTTTACTCTGGGGACCCCGCCTCCCTGGTTCCAACAGTCGTATATGTATTAACGGAGTAGCCAATAACAATACAATACACTATATTTGTTCATAATGACAAGTATGTGTACTAAATGTTTAAAAGTACAATGATTTAGATGTAGTTACTATAACAGAGAATAACAAAATAGTTATAACTGATAATAATTTTTTGGAACATATTTTTTCTAACGTTTGAAACAAGATATGATGTAAAACTATAAGGAATCCTTCTGAATTTTCATGGTTGTTAATTTTTTAGGAGTATTTTTCAAAATATTATTATCACTCACACAAGTCAATAGAATTCACATAAGGATGGAAAAATTTCTTATAGTAGTTAAAGAAGTTTATCGTTTGACCTTGAATGGCATAATTGGTTTACATAATTGTTATTGTTTAGAAATTTGTAAATAATTTTATAAATCTCCCGATTTGTACGAATGACAATTTATGCATATGAATTTTTCGATAATTGAAAATGTATTAATATATTTAAGTCTGTAATAAAAACAAGAAGAAATTTACGGTTATTTATTTTAAACAACAAATTAATATTTAATTCAGCGTCATAGTATTAATTAACAAAATGTTCAAATAAGCAATATCAAAGCTATAAATATTTATAGACATTAACTAATTATGTTTTGAAATTATATCTTTTTATATTGTGTATTTTTTGGTAATTCAATATATGATCCAGAATTTAAAGAATTTTGCTTGTTTAATCTCAAAATAGATTGAACATGTCTTTCTAAAGTCCGTCCAGATTCTGTATTTGGATGGTTATTTTTTCGTGAATAATCATTTTTAACTGGCTTTAAATTGCAGCCTTAATAACCTATCCTGAAAAATTCCATAAACAAAGAAAGAAATCAAATGAATTGAAATATGCCTTTATTTAAGAGGCGGAGTTAGGGCTATTTAGCCCTCTCTACCACTCAACCTCACATAATATACAGATATATGTACAGTGAATGATCTTAACTAATGACAAATTTTAAATTAAAATAAATGCTTAAAAATTAACCAAAATATATACATACTATTTAATAATTAAAAATAAAATTTATCAGCTTAATATGTAGAAAAAAATCAAACAAAGTTAAATTAATACTTAAATTAACAGATTACTTTTTAAAGAATTTCTCGTTATTACTACATTCATTCTCTCAAACACACAGCCTGACCACAAGCACGCCACGAGCACCGCCACCCGTCACCCCTACAGACCGGCAAGCAACAACTCCTTGACCTTTGCCCCAAAACGAGCTCGACCTTCTATAATACGTATATCATCAGGAAGAGAGTTCCAGAGGCGACATGCCTGAACAGTGAACGACTTACTGAAGAAGTTCGATCGATGAACAGGAATTGACAGTAAGGTGGATCCCCTTCTCGTATGTCGCTCACTTATATCGGAAATAAATTTGAAATGCTCGGACAGGTAAACAGGTGACTTGTTTTTGATAACTGAATGTAGAGTTGAAAGAATGTGAAGTTGCTGAAGTTTCAGAAGCGATAGCTGTTTGAAAAATGGAGTCACATGCTCATAATATCTGAGATTGAAAATAAATCTGATACAATAGTTTTGAGCACGCTGAAGCCTGTCCGAAAGCTCAACAGTCACGTCATTGATCACAGCGTCACAGTAGTTGACGTGTGGCAGTATGAGAGTTTTAACCAGCATAAGCTTGACACTGAACGGTAGATATAAAGCAAAACGCTTTAAACTGTAAATGCCAGCAAATATTCTATTGCACGTTACCGTAACCTGGTCATTCCACTTAAGACTTGAGCTCATAGTAAGACCAAGGTTTTTCAGTTTGTTTTGAAAATTTAGTACGTGGTTATTTAGTTTAAGTTTTGGTGCAACGTTGAAGTCCAAACGGTCGATCAGTCTTGGGTTTCCCAATACCATTGCCTGCGTTTTGTCTTCATTTAATTTCAGCCCATGTTTATTTGCCCAACAAGCAATTGATTCAATGTCGTGATTGAGTAGAACCACAAACGTGTTCAGTTCATCAGGCGAACAGTGCACGTAAATTTCTAAATCATCGGCATAAAGATTAAACTTAGAGTGCCTTATAATAGATGTGACGTCATTAATGTAAAGTGAGAACAATAGGGGTCCAAGAACAGAGACCTGTGGAACACCCCGTGTTACGGTTTTCCATTCCGATATTGTTTCCCCTTCTTTGACACATTGCTGTCGCCCAGTAAGATACGATTTGACCCAGTTAACACACCCATCGGAGAAACCATACTTCTTCAATTTGATGAGGAGAAGGGGGTAATAAACACAGTCTAAGGCTTTGGAAAAGTCAAAAAGCAGTAAAATGGTGATTAGTCTCTTGTCCATTGCCAATCTGATATCATCAGTAATTTTAATTAGGGTTGTGGTGGTGCTGTGATTAGGCCTGAATCCAGACTGCCATTTAGACAAGATGGAATGCCATTTAGATAAGAAATTCTGCAGAAGTAGGGACAGATCCAGACAATAATATTCAATATTTCCAATACTATTTACGTAAATGATGATATGAGTAAACTGATCGAACAGTTAGAACAAATCTTTGTAAAACACTACTAGATTAGAGAAGCGCATTGTTTATTTTCCTTATCACATATAATGTTTTATGTTATTGTGGGTTATATTTCCCTTTTAATTTCTCCTAATAGATCTTTCACTAACGTCAACTTTTGTTAGTTCAGATCAGATTTTTATATAAGGATTTCTTTATGTTACGTTAAAGCTGTCATTCTACTTATAAAGCATGTAGAAAACATAAACATGCGTGACGCGAAACGAAAGCTTTTTCCCCGTGCAAAACATTCATCAATTGCCCTCCAAAAGAAGTAATCTCTTCAATAAGGAAAGACAGTAGCCTCTCTTCAATAACGGATAAATGCCCTCCCTGACATCAAAATGGCTGCGATAGCGCCACCCCTATCGGCTCTAGAACGAACAATCGTGACGTGACGTTCCGTGATGCGAAACGAAAGTTTCTTCCCCTATGCAATACATACATCCACAGCCCGCCAAAATAAGCAGTCACTTGATAATATAGTCATGACGCACATGGAGTTCCAATAACAACTTTCGAAGACATTGAGAAGTTCCAAACAAACATAAATTCTTTTAGTGGTTCCGACCCTATTTCAGCCGCTATGTGTAGTTGATCTGATGCAAAATCTTTACTATTGATCTGTTGAGAGCAAGAGGTAGTTGTGTAACAAATCAAATAGAGCATTCAAAAGATCAACAATAAAATGATAGTTCTTCTAGGACTGCAACTCGTTTGAAACCCCAATGAGTAATGAAAATTCAGTTTAAAAGCGTAAAATACAAGTTTCTACTCTGCATAAATCGCAGAATGCATTTTATTCGGTAGTACTACAAAGACACTTTGCAATTTCATAGCATAGAAACATTTACAATTAAACTGCAAATTTAATATTGTGTATTAAGACATTCATTTCATCTCTGTACTAATCATTAATCAGTGTTTTAAAATGTCAAAGCCTTCACTGTGCATCCATTGTTTAAATGTTTACTTGTTATATAAAAAAGGGAACGATCTGTATTCTTTTTTACCAATAATGTGATGAATATAAAAGTCAATCCAGTAATGAAAGCAGTCACTGTTTATTGTTTTCGTGATATACTGCATAATAGTTATTATAAAAAGAAACAATACCTATAAAAAGGTTGGCGTTTACAATAGAAACATAATCATCATATTGAATTATGATTAAAAAAACATTGAATAAAAGATAAATCGATTTTGAACTCGACAAATATTCTGTTCTAAAGACAATGCTATGGAGTTTCATTCCATTATTTATACGTTTTAAATCACTTTTAAATGTTGTTTGTATGAAATTCACTTGAATATCAAAATAAACATTGTAAGAAAGGGTTCATATAGTGATAGATGAAGTCATTATGTGATAACTTTTACGCTATTATTATTAGTGGTTCCCCGCTGTTGTTGTTGCTAACACAAAATCTGCATCAGTAGAAAAGTTCTTAATCGTATATCTAAGTAAAATTATATTTAAAAACCATATACAACCACTATGTGTTTTGTTTTTACAGTAACATGATGTCTGTGAATGTTTTTGCTCGTGTGTGTTTTATTACCGATTATATTTTCTGTAAACTGTAAAACATCTCCGAAAACTGATACTACAGAACACTTGATTTGTTTCAATTTTATTTCTAGGAAGATCATCTATATTGTACTAAATTAAGAGTCAAGGACTACTAAATCACAAAAACACCTTGTCAAAATGCGTGTTCTTTCCAAAGGGGCTCTTTTCTTTTGTCAAGTATTCGGAGGGTTGCCGCTGAAATACACGCCAGAATCTGCTGGAATATCGAGACTCATTTTTTCTCCACTGGTGATATGGTGGGGAGTAACTGTGACTGTATTACAAATTGTATTTATTTGTTTTGAATGCGGCATGATATTGATGAGATATCCATCGGTACTGCGTCGTGAAACGGATTCAAATACCACCCTCTTTGGTTTGAATGTTGCCATACTAAGTATCATGTTGATGGGATTAGTTTCGTTCACGAGCTCTGCCAGGACGTATCGAGAGTTCTTGAAAATCTGCACCTTTCTGGGACAGTTTGATCACACTCTGCAAGTGGAATCAAGTGACTACTGGTCTACAGAGAATGTTTCGATCATCACTATTTCCACGGCGATTCCTGTAATTTTAGAAGGGGCTCTTCATTATTCGATGTCGTGGAAAGAAGAGCATGACTTTCTAGTGAGACGGATTATGGTATATTTTGCCACGATGACTGCATTCTGTGCAAGAACTGCTATGTTAATCCATTTCCAACAAATTGCCTATGGCATAGCCAATAGATTCAGACTCGTGAACGCAAGGATCAGACTACTGGTGATAAATGAGAGCTTCAGACAGAATATCCTGCGCCGTAACCCACCATATGTTGATCGTAGGCAGGACTATACATCCTGTAAGGAGTTTAACATCCTCCTGAGGGCCTACCATCTGCTATGTGACGCGGTATACCAAGCAAACGTTTTCTATGGTAACCTACTATTGGTCTGCATCTTTTGTACATTTATCACCATCACTGAATATCTCTACTTCTCCTTCCTGATTATTAATAAAGGAGAGGCAGTAATGACTGGTTTTATCAGTATTTGGATCTTTTCCGACGCCACTTTTCTGGTGATGATCGCTCTGTGTGGCTCTCATGTCTCTGAGATGGCAGGCGACACTGCGCCGCTCATCCGCAAGCTGATCAACGAGAACGTGGGCTCAGGACTTAGAGAAGAGTTGAAGTCGTCTTTGTTGCAGTTAGCCGGTACAAATGTTGAATTTACTGCTGGAGGATTTTTCCAGATCAATAAACAAACTTTACTTCGATAGCCGCAGCTGTGACCTCCTACCTCGTGATCATGATACAATTTGAAACGCAATCCAAGTAGACAGTAATTAATTTTTCACCTTAAGTATTCCATTTACGCAGTCATTTATTGTCTAATTCACAATTATTGAAATAATATCTTTATAATTCTTTAAGATATTTGTCAACAATATATTTTAATTGTGTGCTCGTATACGTGTGCAACTTAAATTCCTTTTTCCGTTATCACAGTTTAATTCTCTACTATTTTTATGATTATAATAAAAAATTATGTATTGAATATATATAAGTGTTCGCTTCAAATAATTTCCTTAGAGTAGAAAACGTTGTTCTTGTTAATGGTTGTGATATTTGGTCAATTTGTACATTGTATTATGTATTACACTATTATATATTACATTTTTTTAATGTATGGTTAAATTACAAAATAAAATTAATTGCAGAAACAATGGTTTTCCTTATCCATTTGTCCATTCATGTAAATTAGTACTAAAGATCAGGAGGTTTACTTGTATTACTAAATACTTGTCAGCACACTACATTATTGTTAATATAACTCACTTATAACAAGTTATTTCATTATAAGGTATCCTCTAAAGTATGTAGAATTTATAAAGATACACATAATTGTATGTGCAATGTACAAAAAGATTTTTTTTTTTTTTTTTTGTTGAAAATAATAATAGTGTTAGTTGGTTTAGAAAGATAACATTATTTCTTGATATTCCAAAAAGAAAGTGTTTATACGTGAAAAGGGAAGTGACAGAAAAGAGTTAATTGCTCAAATATTTAGATATAAAAACTCTAATAAACCAATTAATAGTCAAGCTGGCTGATACTTATGCCTCCTGCCATCACATAAGTACGGGACAACGCCGAATGCTACGAACCAAACATCCTTGAGGTATTAGCCTTTAGTTACTGATCAAACTGCTTCTCAATATAAATGTATTTAATATCTAAAACATTACTGATCGTTCAAATGGATAATGCCTATGATATGAATAGGAAAGCAAGAGAAACCAAAAATTATAAATATAAAACCTCAATGAAGGACCAAGAGTTCGAACGGCCAGATTAAACTCCTAGGCGTCCTGATTACAATCGCTAGAAAGTTCCAAAACACTAAATATTCACCTTATCCTCAAGATCCGAATTAATCGAGATATAAGTCTGGGCTTTGACCGCTTATTTATACAGTGTGTTCAATAAAAGTGTTCCAATACGTTGGGATTTTGTTCTACGCTGTTTTTTTAGCAAAAAATATATCTTTTGAATCACTTAAGATAAATTTATGAAACTGGAGAATTGTATTAACCTTCGGTAGAACTTTTTAAAAATAAAATATTAACAAAACCTTTTTACCCATTTTAAAATGGCGGACGTTTAAATTATTCCATCAATATAACTGAACCCAACTATCCAGTTTTTAAAATTTTATTTTTTATGCCTACAATTAGTCCACTTCCTTAGCTTCATAGCTTTACTGGTTCAACTGGTTCAAAAGATATAATAAAAAACACATCAGACTAAAGGTTTCAGGACATACTTTCATATGAACGTTTTTGCTCATTCTTATGTGTAAGAACAAAATTCCAAAGTATTGGAACACTTTAACTGAACTCCCTATAAATAAAGTTGTTTTCTTTGTTATTCCAAGTGTCCGAGTTATAATCGTATTGAATATTCTGCCTCAAATTATACGGAACAGTTGAAAATTTATGGCACTCAAAGAACCGGTATGTAAGGTGTATCTATTATTGACCAACAGTAATTGTCCTATTTTAGGTTCTCAAAAATCAGTAGTAGTGAAATTAAGCACTACTGTGAAATCTTAAGCTGTTACAGTTCTCTATATTCTGAACAAACTTAAGAATGCAAGAGCTTTAAATTAATCTCTAAAATTTTTCTCTGAAAGAACGTGCCTTCTACGGAATCACTTCCGCTTCAATAAACATTGGTATAACTCTCCATTAACAACAATTAATTTGTTCCTGGTCCTCTTGACATTAAGAGTCAACCAGGTTGTCCCATAAGGAAGAGCTGAAGCCACAGTTTTTAGAATAGAGAAGTTGGTCTGATGGGTAAATATTCACACTAACCCTTTTAAACCCTTGCATAATAAGTATTTAAACAATTCTTTTGTCCTCAACCGAATTCTAGGCATACACCTATAACACTTTAAAATGTTTAGCTGTAATATAATTAGAATATATTTTTACTTAAAAACATGTGTTCAAAATAAACAGTCTGGAATCTCCTGCAGTTACTTATGGGCGAACTGTTGGCCTTGGATTGTTAAACTTGATTTGCGATGCATAAAAATGTTTACATCTGAATAAAGTTAATTCCTAAAAGGCAGTATGTATACTGCACTCAGACACACTAAAATTCAAAAATAGGACTTTAATTTAAGAAACGTTAACGAGCACTTGGAGTGTGTACAACACTGTTTTTTTCTGAATTTTAATGGTTACTTAACTCACATCCACCTGAGACTAATATGACCATGATGTCTATACAGTTATAATACAGTTATAACACGATAGCTGGGTGTCCTGTACAGGTACCAGTAGGATCACGTGGGTTACACTGTTGCCATACACTACTATTATTGTTCTGTTTAACATATGTGGACTAAATGACTCTCTACAGGAAAACCGAAATAGCTATCTCAAAAATGTATTTGTTTCAATATTGTTCAACGCGGTGGGAAACTGAATGCTTAGAAAATATCTAAAGTCACGATTGAAAAAGGGATGTGAATTTTAAACCAGAATAGATACTTATATTGTTTTTCTAATGTACAGAAACCGGGACAATGTAACAGATCCAAATATCACTTACCTATTTAAATGCTTACAAACGTAACACAACAAAATATAAATACAGAATAACTTTGAGAAATCCACGAATGTTAACAATATATATATCCAGCATTAAATAAAAACAATAAACCACCGACTAACGTAATCATACAGTCACAGAAGTTGTGTTTATGTTATACTTTGATATTTTTGTTAGCTCTGTATATTTGTGTCCACTAAAACACACACACACACACACACACACACACACACACACACACACACACACACACACACACACACACACACACACACAAATGTGTAGCTTAGATTCGTTCATCATCAATAAATTGTAAGCTATTTTGAATACAAATCAGTATTAGTAAAAGATATTTAAATAGTTAATTTTATAAATTAACCATCCTACACTGTACAAAAGCATAAAGAGCTTCCAACTGATCAAACTAGTATTTTCATTTGAGTTTATGCAATAAATTATTGTGTTTTTTCAAAGTTCAATAGGTAAGTAGTATGTGATCTAAGCAACATAGTTATTTACCTAAAATGTTCTTTCTATTCATACAATATTTAATGATGTTTTATTTCGTAAGAAAAACTCTATTTCAATGTTTTGAGGTGGATATTTACTATGCGACTGGCTATGCCGACTGTCAATAACACTAAGGTGTTGACCACCGGTGGCAGCGCCATTGACTGCAGCTGTCTAGTGCCCATATATCACACACTCACATTACTCTAGATTTATAACTGGCGGTCTGAAATCACTTCTTGCTGGCTGCTCCTATTTCTTCACTTTTACGAAGGGAAAAGATTTCCAACCCAACGTCAAGTATGATTTCGATTAGTGGAGAGTGTTGAGTTAGAAATATTCTTAATTCAACTTTTTAGTTAACGATCTTTCGATCACCTAACCAATTTTTAATTTGAAACTTTTTAAACTGTAATCCTTCCTGCTGAAAGCTATCCCATATGGGGATGGTTAAGATTTTTCTTTCTTGTTGTTTCAGGTGAGTTGCTCTGATTTAAATTTATGAGCTATCGTTCCAGCTATCTAGCTATCGTTGTTGTAATGACTATCTCTACATTAGCTTCTACTAAAAACATTTTTCGTTAATGGATATATAAGCAAGCTTTACATTGAATGTATACCATAAAAACCTACATTATAGAGGCAGATAAAAAGTAAGATTAGATTCTTAAGTTGCTGGGCAAATTAAGTTGCTCCACCGCGTTTATAGATCGTTTCAGAAAATCGTAGTACACTCAAGTACACTCAATTGTGTACCTGATGAGACAAAGAGAATGATTATCCACCTATATTACATTTTTTTTTTTTTTTTTTTTTTTTTTTTAATGTTTGGTAGTCTAAGTGTCTATGATATATTAAACGATATAAAGAGTTCGTTATGAGCTTCTTCGTCACAGACTTGTTTTGAATCTCTTTAAAGGAACATGACTCCAGATTTCAGAGGTTAAAGACTGTGGCAGCGTCAGGTTCTAGACGCTGCACCTAGAGGAAGGAACTAGAGCTAAACTCAACAACATTGACATCCGAAATATATGTTACCTCAAAAAGTTTGTTTGGTTGCAAGAAGGGAACTTAAAGCTTCTAACACTTTTAATAATAATAATAATTATATATATATATATATATATATATATATATATATAAATCAAATGTGTATAAATGGCAATAGCCTTATTTAATTTTTCAATAAACATTGAATCACAAAAAGTACTTGCTCCGCCGGGACTCGAATCCGGATCTCTCACTTGCCGGGTGAATGTGCTACCATTACACTACAGAGCCCTCACTTTTTACGATTCAATTATATTGTATTTGACCGTATCTGTCACATATGCGTTTAAATAACTAAACTAACATATGATCGGAAGACCAAATACCTGTCAAACGACTTTTGTTTACATTAATCAAATGTGTATAAATGGCAATAGCCTTATTTAATTTTTCAATAAACATTGAACCATATAAATATATGATATGATATCATATATTTTATGCAACTAAAATTTAACAGCTGCACAGAAACATATAATGTAATGCGAAGCACCTGGGATGGTAAAGTAGACGACGTGGCGCCCGTATAAATAATGCAGTGAACGCATGTCAGACCTGTGTTGTAGGTTGCGGCTTCTGCACAGCAGGCTGTTTCTTAGTTAGCTAGGTAGGATGCAGAGAATATTTGAACTAACTAAAATGAGCTAATTTTTATTAGATACATTACATAGAAGCTTATTTAGATTAATATATATCCATCTTTTTATAATTTATCTACGTTTTAGTGAAGTTTTAATTATATGTTATTTATTATTATATTTTAAATTATAGTCAATTAATTATTTTACAGTGGATGTATGGGATTTTTACTAAATAAAAGTTTACAATTCAATACGTAAATTGAAAATTAAGTTCCTATCCATTAATAAAGAAAATTTAACTTTCGGAATTTAAATAAGAGTTTACAAATACATAATGAAGTTCAATATTAAAACAGTTAGTGTATGCATTAAATAATGTTTCCTAGAAACCAAGAAAGTGTTTCTATAATATTTCAAATTATTAACAAAATTGGAAAACTTTCCTTTTGCTTGTTGGGGCTTTTATGCAAAAAAAGTGTTACCTAGAATTTAAACTTCTAAAAGATAAAATTTAATAACTGAAATCTTCTAATGTATAAATATAAATTGAAAGTAAATTAAGCACTTAACCTCAAACTTTAAAATTCTGAAATTCAGATAATAAACAAAGATTATGGTTTCTGGTTTATTTTTTTCAAATTAAGTTTTTAATTAATATAAATGTTTACAAACATAATTAAACAGGTTTTTATAGCCTTTTAAATATACTTTCCTGCAATTTATAGGTGCACATGTACAATGTACATAATGTGTTCTAAAAGTAATCACCTTAACTTTTAAACAGTTAGTCATTTTAGTCATTTTCAAATTTTCAGGAAGAATAGTGATTGAGTTCCGCGATAAAAATTATGATGATTGTGAAGGATGATCACCGTGCATAAGATGTGGATTTCCAGAACGCAGTAAACACAACCGTCCATAACCCCTTCCTGCTATGCATAGGGCCGACAGATAGACGTCTCCATCCGAACAGACGACCATGGGAACTGCCATTGAGCAGTTATGGGAACGCCTTTTCTGACAATTTTTTTAACGGATTTTTTTAATCACTACCTTCTCCCCTTAATTCTATTTGCAACGTAAAGTTATATGAAGTCGACCTAGAAACCTCAAATTTCCACTAGTCTTTTTAACAAGGCTTCTGAAATGAAATGTGGTGGAGTTACTATTAAAAACCTTTACTTACTCTAAAAGCGGACATTTTTGGGGATGGGTTGAACCTAAGCTACTAAGGTTTATTGTATTTTTCATTCACAAAAAATATGGCGATGCTATATTTTCGGGACAGCTTGTATAATGATAATTGACTGAATAACCGGATTTATACAAGAAACAATCATACTGTATAAGCACGAGACGACCTTTGGCCCAGTACACGGTGCAGCTGTGTATTGTTTGCAGTGTCACTTGCTTTTGCAGGCACTTACGTCAAAAATGACATATATAAGATTCGAACACATGATTATAGTTAGAGCCTCAAGAGAGGTGATTACCGCATTTAATTTGCGGGTATGCAAGGAAACCAAGGATCATCTCGTGACTCTTCTACAGTATTCACGATTCTGAAAATAACGGAAGATAACTTTACAATTTTTCCACAAAAGAAGTATAACTTTTAAGCAGCCAATGTACACAAAGTATTACGAAAATTAAATTTATTTTAAGCTCATTTTTAATAACTGTCGGGCATATTTCTGTCCTCTACGTGTATCTGTAAGTACAAACTTATTCCGATTAGAAATAATCACAGCTTGACTCACGTCATCCAAGCACCCTTAACTCACAAACAATACCTTCAAGTAGTGTTTGGGTTTTGAGCGTTATGAGCAGACGAGAGTGCTTACTCCCATTTTTATTTACTTTATGTGACTGAAAATTATTTAAAAAAGTAGGGTGCTTTAGTTATCAAAAATATAACAATCTAGAATCCCGTAGAGTAATATACAACACAAGGTAGGACTACACCAAACTACGTTATGCGTAACAAGCTACGCTGAGGCTGGATGCAGAGTTTCAAGTTAGTAATTTGTTTCTAATCGTCTTAATGTGTTACTGTGTCATATGTCAAAATTTCATATACTTATTATAATTTTAGTTTTTACGCATTTGTTATTCTGCTATTTTCTCACTTCCATCATAATACCAATGTAAAAATGTTCTCTAATGCTCAGCCAAATTTCATTGAGTGACATGCATCGTCATCGAACTCAAATTGCACTGATAGAAATGAGGTTTGATGCAAAGTTTAAAGACTATAGATCGGTTCATTGTAGGGATATCGTGCAGATAGATAGACAGAAAAGAAATGTTTCATCTTACAGTGGTACTAAATAACTAATTAACTATTTTCCTGAGATTTAGTTACACGATAGGAAAAGGCCACACCACGTGTAGAAGTGGCTTTACATAGCTTACACGTAAAAGTTTCAGTATATAGCTCATTTAATTAGGTTACACGTGTTACTAAGTCATGTGTTAAAATGTCATATGGTTGTGATCTGTTTAACAATTTATTGACACTGTTACTTTCACGTTATCATCATAGTTACCAATAAGACCAATGGAAGCCCTTAATTGGTATATCATGCACCATAATCGAACTTGACATTCCCTGTATAGATATGAGGGTTCTTGCAAGGTTTCAAGGTTCGTTTCGAGATACACGGTGAACAGACAGCCAGGTAGAAATGAACATTTCTAACCCCTCAATTGATAGGCTTCGCTAACACTCAGCCAATCAACATTACCGGGAATTAGATGTATAACGTCAGTCATGTGTAAAATGTTGGTGTTTCAATTTTAGTCAATGTCATACTATATATTGTTTGTTATTAGTTAGGAAATTAGAGATCGAAGTTAGTAATCACTTGTTGATAAATTTCTGTGGGTGAATGAACAACTGAGTTGTCGCCCAGTTGATATGAAGCTGTAAATCTGGACCAGCTAAACGAGGTGACCACCGAAGGGAGCGAACTGAATTATTCCTTTATTAGTACATCCATGTACTGAGTCAAAACTAGGAAAAAATTTACCTTTACTATATTTAACCTCATTTCTACCATACCATTATTCTAATCTTAGTTATAATAATAACAAAATAAAACTGCATTGATTATTCAAATGGTATCTTCGTTAATAGCATAGAGAAAATCGTATTTTTAGTTAAATCTTAAAAGAAAACACGAGTATTTTTTTCTCGTTCATTGACCATAATATTTGTACGTACTCATGTCCTACGTCTCAGTGCTGATATGTGAACCGCCCAAGTCCTCTTAACGTTTTGAGATTTAAATCGATAGAAAGACATTCCCAAATTAATCACACGGCAGCTCTTGGCTTGGTGTGGGTGGACATTGTAAGGTATCGTAAGGTTTAAATTTCAATCAATAATTTTGCACGTATCTTGTTTTTATTTGGAACTTTTAAAAACAACAATGATAAGTGTGAATGATACTTATACCCCCGTTAGTCTCGATATAAAGAAAGTCAAGCAGCATTCAGCCAAATAGTGTTATTGGAGCTGAAGTTGATTTTACTCTTCTTTCATTTCTGATTGATAGTTTCAAAAAAATTATATTATAATAACTGATACTAGGTTATTATAATAACGAAGCAATAGAACAGATAGAGAAAATTCAACCCAAATAACTTCTACATTGAAATAATTGCTTTACTGAAATTTTTTCAGTGTCAAATCACAGTGAAAATTTCCAATCCAAAGCTATTCACAGCTACCGGAAACAATCTATGGTGAAGTAGTTACAAATTTAGTAGTGCAAATTTAACACTATTGGCTGACTAACAGCAATTTTACTGCAGAGACAGTAAAGGCAAGTCACAAAATCGACATAAAATATGCGTTTAGTATTCAAATTTCATGCAAATATTTTCGCCACAGTCATCAATCTACAACTTACCTTCATTGTTCGGAATTTATAATGCATTAAACAATGACGCCATCTTTACGCAATGTAGTGTCATCGACAAAAAGTAATAAGTAGAATAAAATTGTGAATTGTAAAAACATTTTCATCATTCCTTTCGTAAAAAGTTGTTTTCTCGGCGATTTTAGGACTTTTTCCGGACATTTGCCATCGACGAGTGAAAGAAAAAGAAATCATTATCACTTCTTAATCAGGTGGATAACTAACACATAACTACAATCCAGTTTTAAATAAATTTTCATCACCGATACTACACTCGTTCCCATACTTTGGATTGGAAATTATGTATCTCATAAGAACATTTTCACGAATCATCAAACGTCCCTCCCTCCCCCCCCCATATTTTTTACCATGTATACACAATACAAGTAACACAATTCTGTTGAATTTACTGACTCAATGACTTTCAGACTTGCCAGAGCTCGAATCACATTCTTGCAGATTAATTCCAAAATGCAATCATTAAACCTACTTATTTTTCGTTTACAATTAATTATATATATATATATATATATATATATATATATATATATATATATATTAATGGCAACAAAAATGTTAGAGATGAGTGGAATCGTTTAGTGTTGTTCACAGCATTGCGTTATGGGTCCTGCAATCTGATTTGCATACCGTCATGCACAACTAAACATTAAAAAGTTACATACAGATACTACAGCACAAAACGCTGTACTCGCTGTTAACTGAAACGGCCATTCATTTCTTTATCAAACATCTGGAAATGACGACGTCCCAGTTTTTTTTATTTCAAACTTGTATACTACCGCTGGCACTGTAGAATGTGTCATAAAATATGTTATATGTTATAACCAGTTTTATAAAAGGACAGCGATACACTTTTAACAGCTGAGTTAAATTCGTTTTAGAATTGTAAATTGGATAATATTTTGGATTACCATCTTGTTCTCTTCTTCTCTTGAGATACAGCGTGTACTAAATATGTGTTCAAAATTTGGATGTGTGTGGGTTGCATAGGGGACGAATGTTTTCTTTAAAAGCGTTTCGAATAACACATAATATACACATATTATTTTTTATTCAAACCGACAAGTAAATTCTTATACCTGAAATAACCTTAGTGAGTATAGTTTGTGTTTTTCACTATTGTTTACTTCTAATTTACCAATTATCTCAACGTTATATTCCTTATACACCTGGGAATCGTTACTTTTTCCCGCCACACATTCCGTAGGCTTAAACTACGGAATAAAGCCTGAAAGCTAAAAGAGTGAATATCTATATGTATATCTATCTATATTTATGTCAATTTATATTTATGTGTATTTATATTTATCTATGTATGTCTATCTATATTTATATGTATTATAATTTTATATATAATATATATATATATATATATATATGCTGTATATACTCATATACAGAAAATGAGTGGTATTACTCATTAGTAGGCTTCGAAAAGTTAAATAGCCTAGCGCCCACTGTAACGCGATGGTTTCACCACAAGCGTAGTTTATTCTACCCCTAAGATCCAGTCACCTGTGAAAGCATTCTGGCTGCTGAGACTCAATAAACTTCCATCTGCACCTGGTCTTCCTAGTAGTCCTTGAGCTGAGTAATGCAGTTCCATTAACAATTGTAGCGTGTTTACATTCTGCTTTGTTCAGCCGTCAAATCGTTGGGGATTTACAATGTAATATCTTGACTCCAGGCTTTGGTTAGGTTGCTTCCTTGGCGCTGCTAGGGCGTACGAAAGTTTGATCCACTTTATAATTGCGAGGCACTGTAGTTATATGGGAGAAATCATACAATTCTGATGAAATGAAATTCATCTTTGGCTTTAAGTACAAAAGGAATATCATAAAATTCTAATATTAAGTTCTCGATATGTTTGCAGAAGTTAAAGTGCAAAGAGCTTCTGAGATAAGGGATCAGCTGTGTTTTAAGTGAAAGGTGAGAAGTTGTAGGTTTATTGTGCGGGCCGTGATTTATGCAGACCTATTGTGGTCCATTTTGTTCTGTCATGTTTTGGATATTGTTTGTCATGCCGTGCCCCAACAGGTGGGATATTAGAATGAGAGCCAGTCGTTCAATTCTTTCGCTGACGACCTTTCTTGTTTCCTGACAATGACAACCCCTCCCATTCCAATTTATAATGGAAATATGTATAATCAAAATCAATGAATATTTGTTCTTCAAGCTGTATTTTGGAGCTTGTGTATTGCTTTACTTCTAGATAAGTTCAATTATTTGTGTCTGAAGAAACACACTATACGATAAAGTTAAAGCTGTTTACTCATTCCTCTGTCTTTAGCTATGGCTATGGACTAACTGTGTGCTGTATGACCAGTTCTAATCACAGTGTGGCAATCGTCAGATGCTTTTCAAAGTTATTTAGTTTCTTGACGTCGTCAAATAAAATGTAAAAAACCACAAATATTCGACAAAACGGTGGATAAAGAAACAGAATACATATACGATCAAATATATACCTAATAAATATGGCATAAAATAACAGTAATATGCTTTCTCCTACGTTACCACGATGCAACTGAAATCTTTACATTTAATGAGCACTAATTTTTAGATCTGTTCTATCAGCGTAATGCAGTAACTAGCACAATATGTTGGCACAGCTTATTCAGAAGGTGAATAATTTGAATCGCTCATTATTCAATTTATTTAATAACATATGATAGTAAGAAGAGTGTCGTAATTATGCAAACATTTTACCAATCGCACATTTTCGTATGACAGTTAACATTTCAATAGTTAGTGTGATGTGAGAAAAACATTGTTAAAATATTATTGTCAATATTTTCTATATTTTAATTTAATAAACCACTATGGCATAGTTCAGTCTTGCATTTAACTTGCTACGGTTTCCATTGTTTGGCGATTCAGAAGTTACTTCAACAATTTGACTCCCCGGGGCCAATACAAACTCTGATTGCATCTAACATCGATCCCAATACTTGTTAAATTAGTATGTTATAACTAATTCATCCCTGCAATAATCTACAAATTAGTTTTATTTTTCGCTTTACATTGATATTATTGATCATTTAATCAATATGGATTTAATTTTGAACATCTAAGAAGTTCCTAATCGACGCACGTACTTTTAGGATTTTTCTGTTATTATTCCAAATCTTTCGAAAGCAACATATTAAAAAGAAGACTCCACAATTCCATATTTTTCGATGTGCTATCAGTTCTGTAGTCTTTAAGGAAATAGACTCACTGATTACATCATCCTTTGATTTAAAAATAAAAATGGCTTTTACAAATTCGATTTTATTCTAGTGGATTAAGAAGACCACTCCACAGACTTACATGAAACTATCAGCACGTACTTTTACATGCAAAGTAGGATTACGTCACACCACGTGTCGTGTAATAAACAGGCTTCACTGAGGTTGCATTCACAATTCCAGTTTTATTTAACTTTTAGATACCCTTCAAACAAACAGTCAATCAATGAAACAGAAAATGTTAAATCTAAATTTAAGTAACTTCCCTTCGGTAGGTACAATACAAACTGGATGATCCCATGGACATGTCCATAAAACGCATTCCAGTCTATGTATAGAAATAGTTTCATACAAAACATATAAAATATTCTTGAGATATCTTTGCAGATAGTTAAGCTAATCGTGTAGTTATTATGCCATATGTAAAAATATCACATGATTCAGTTTGTTTATAAATAAAATTTTTTCGTTGCCTTCTTGGAAAATCCCATGGGGTTACATGCAACATCGTTGAACTCAATGTTCTCGTACAGAAATGAAGTTTCATGCAGAATGGCAGACATACCATTTTTTCTAACGCTTTGCCAACGCTCAACCCACATGATGTTCAAAACTCCTACATACGTATATTTAGTGATTTACTTGAGAAAATGCATATGAGAAAAAAGAGCAAGTACTAACTATGCAAAACAGAAACCTTAATTTCAGAAATCGATACTTATAAACTAGCGCGTTGAACATTTGGATTTTGGATAGGATTTGGAGTTGAATATCAGGCACACCTGGATTTAAGTGTTCCTCCAGTCACTTTATTACCACTATTGTGGTATTATAAACAATGCAGTTTGTTAACGTTGTGTTGCGTGACCTAGTATATACTTCCAGAGTGTCTCTGCAATAGACAAAACCTGAGTTTGCCGAGTCCTGTGGGGTCGAGTATAACCATTAAGGCCGTCAAGTGCGCTACGCGAATAGTTTATATGATGGCCATAACCACGGTCACAGAACAATGCTGACAGCGGTTATGGGCTGGGACACTGAGGGAGCCATAAACCGCCGCCTCCTATGTCACTTGACTATGTCTAGTGTTTTACCGCTTGTAATCTCAAGGGCAAGACGGTTTTATTCGTCATATTTCTATCCTTCTGCAATCAACACAAAATTATTCTTTATTACACTCAGAAACGAAGTTTGGTTCTAAATTTCCAGTGAATGCTAATAATTAAAATTTTAGAAGTTTAACACTGATGCCTTATTGGGTGTTTTTATTATTACCATAAGAATTTATATATTTCATTCTCGTAAAAATATTAATTCTCAACGTGTATTATTGTAAAATTAAACCACTGTGGTTCTTGTTTCTAGTTTCTTTCATTCCTTTCCTTACTTCAAAAGATCTTGAAATAAGGAAAGGATTTGTAATCATATGGCCTTTTTACGTTTGGAATACTAACACGTTTAGCATAACTATCTGCAATATATCTCAAAAATATTTTATATGTTTTGCACGAAACTTGTTTTCTATACATACACTAGAATGAGTTTTATAGACATGTTCATGGGATCATCCAGTTCGTTAAAAACCTGCCGAAGGGAAAATATTTAAAATTAGAAATATGACATTTGACATTAACATCTTCATGTTAAAAGTCATTATTTATTCACTTATTTTTGTTTAATATCTTATCACGCATTGCGTGACAGGATTCTTTGTTGTTACAATGAACATTTCAAATCTACAAATCGTTTAATATTTGAGCAGATATACCTATAATCGTACACACGGTTAGATTTTACATCTCCTCGGCAGACAAAGTGAAGACGAACCAGCCCCATGGCCATACACCATGATATACTCGTTCTTGGCTGTGTGGAGGATATTTCAAGCAAAATGTAGTCTACAAATGAAATATTTCTCGTCATATCTTGTGGATAGTTAGTATAGTTCGATCCTTGCATTTGCAACTGATTTATGCGAAACGCGATAACTGGAACGTTTACAAAACCGTGATAATGTTAAAGGAAAGTTCAACTGGAACGTTTTCAACTTGCTCGTTCCACTGGAGTGTTTCAACTGTTACGACAATGGGACCGTTGAAAAGGATGCCTGGGCTAGCATTGTTACTGGACAATAATTAATTGGAACAATGCTATAACAGCGACACTGTACGTTGGATTGAATCTCTCGGGGCTATATTTATTATGGCCGCCTTTTCCCCTCCCTTCAATCCCAATTTTTATCCCTGGAGATTTTAATTGTATTCAGCAGTCATAAAATATGTAACAATGTTTTTATAAGTGGCTGAGCTTTAGTGAAGCCACTCGGGCTACAAAAGTTCATTAAATTATCTCTGTCTGTCAGTCCGCACGATATCTCAAAAACAAATTGACCTATAGACTTAAACGTTTGCACGAAGATTCATTTCTCTAGAGGCAAAACTGTATTATATTATGATATTTGGCTCAGTGATAGCGAAGAATATTTTTACATTGGTTTTTTTGTAGGTAGCCATGATGGCAAGGAGAAGAAAAAGTGTTATAAATTTGTACAAGTACATGATATTTTAAATGTGACATTTTTATTCATATAGTAAAAAGAAGAAACAATAAAGTTGAAAGTTAACATTAAAAGTTGTTGACAAGATTTGATTTTAACGCACTACTACGTTTTAGTTAGTACCCACCCACCTATAATATCTCACCGGAACTTTTGTTAATTGGACGCTGCTATGAAACCTAACTTAATAAACAAACATGCAAATGTAGGCCATCATGTAGTAATATATATTGAAAAATATATCAACTGTAAAAAACTTCATTTTGACAGAGGCAATCATGGGTTATATGATGGTGCGTGTCCAACCATGAAATTTCGCTGAGCGTCATTGAAGCCTTATTAGACTGACACAATTTCTGTTTTATCTGGCGGGGGATGTAAAAATGTTTACTTGTAAGATTATCTATCTGTCTATTGATCTACGGGACATCTCGAAAATGAAATGAGCATATTTTAAATTTTGCAAGCGACGCACCCTGTGACGAAACCAACGCAGCCTGTTTCGCGAAACGTGTTATGGCGTATCCATAACACATTTCGCGTGTTATTATTTGCAAAACTTTATCTCAAAGTTAAAAAGGATATTTAATATTTTCCTGTTCAAAATAATAATTATAAATATTAATAACTTTTATTTTAATCAAAGTGTAAGTCAAAATTTGTATATAATATATTTTATGTAAAGTAGTTTGTAATGATTAATACATTCAAAACTAAATAAATATTTTATAATCAAATATCAATTTTAATTTCATGTCGAATCCAGTATACGAAAAAAAGTATATAGCGTTTCAACGGAACTATTAGTCGGGACTACTCTACGGCTGTCGGGAACTCGTTGCAAAGGAACTGTTGGCCTGAACCGCTCCACGGTTGTCTGGAACTCGATGCAAAGGAACTGTTATACGGAACCGCTCCATGGCTGTCGAAAACTCGTTGCAAAGGAACTGTTAGCCGGAACCAGTCCACGGATGTTGGAAACTCGTTGCAACGGAACTGTTATACGGAACCGCTCCATGGCTGTTGGAAACTCGTTGCAAAGGAACTGTTATACGGAACCGCTCCATGGCTGTCGGAAACTCGTTGCAACGGAACTGTTAGCCTGGATTGCTCCACAGCTGTCGGAAACTAGTTGCTACGGAACTGTTAGCCGGGACTGCTCTACAGCTATGGGATGTTGGTGCCGAGACTGGTTCAATAGTAGCCTACGGTGGTACTAAACTTGGCACATCTCTATAGTTAGTCTGAAGGCGTTAATATGCCGCATGATTAAATAGCATATGATTGTATTCACTTATGTTAAAAATGTATATATATCATGGTTATCCTTAAGAACTATGTAAAAGTATTCCCATATTCTCGGCCAGATTTCGTTGATTGGTACGCGCAATCATCGAACTCGATGTCGCCTATATACGAGTAGAAATTAACATCACGCAAAATTTCATCTCAGCAGGTCTGTACGTTTCGAAATATTTAAACACAAAAATAACTGGAAACTAAAATTTTACCAGTCGCTCAAGTGATAGGTTCCGCTAATGCTCAGCCAATTAATATTTGTGGTGGATATTAGTAAATATGAGGTTAACACACCCATATTCAAATACCACGTTATTAAGGCAAGGCCACGGATAACACTTTGGATTAAGGAAAATCACAACACTATACTTTGTAAGAGGGATGCAAGTAAGCTTCAAGCTTTGAAGTGTTCTCAAAGAAAGTGTATTAGATATTCTATGCGTCCTACACGTAACGCTCCGACAGCAAACAGTATTAAAACAGGATATGAGAAAGTAGTTTTTACATTTATAGTTTTAATGTATTTTGTTATCAAAATATCTAGTAACGTTATGCATATGTGATATCAAAGTGTAAAGAAACTAATTTTTAAATTATTATCCTTTGATTTCATCATTAATTTCAAGCTTTATTATCTTCTAATATTAAGTCTCCACTACAAAAACATTATGTACCCTATATTTAGGGGGCTTTTGAGCGTTTAAGGTCAAATGAGACATTCAAATTCTGAGAGCTAATAATATGTATCTTTATTTCCGTGTCCCGTTGCTTTCCTGAGACACACATTGATTTCAAAAGTGATTAGAGCTTTTATACATGTCAAATATATCCTCTCCTATCCTCACCACTGTCAATATCTAAGATCCTATTAACTTATGCCCATTAATGTATGATTAGATAGGACGATTTTCAAAATATTAAATATAACAAATACGATTGAGTCTCGTTGAGAACATTGAAACATCAGTTACCGCCAACGATAAACATTAATGGGTAAGAATTTTCATGTAATATGATCTGGATTTACTCTGATTTACATGTTCGTTGATTTTTTATTCGTGTTGTCTTATTCACTCTGTTTCAGTAAGGTGTAAAGTAAAGGTGTGCAAAAATAAATAGTTGTACAATTTTGTCTCTATATACAGAGTGCATTCAAGTAGATTTTACAGTTTTAGGTTATACAGAATTTTTAGATAGTTTACATTCAAAACTCCTTTCTAGCCCTCTGGAATAAATCCCAAATAAAAATGTTTGTGTTTTAGACTTATATGCACGTATGTACGTTGCTTTTCAAGTATTAAAATTTATCACTTGTATTACACTCAACATACATGGAATAGGTCCATTTGGAACCTTCAAATTCTGTTTTTCATGCAAGGGAGATAGATTTTGATAAAGGGGAAGTACATTCTTTCGAGTGTAAATTGTTCCATGAGAAGTAAACGTCAAGGCATGCAATGTGATAAATCACATTTTGGGTCAGATAGAGAAGGTTTTCTGATAGGTTCTGATAGAGATCTTCAGATATTGTCGTCTGTTCTTCCGCATCCACTCTTCAAATTTGTAGGTCAGTCTCAAAAATGTAAAAGAGTTCAGCAATTGTCTTTACATCATGCAAGATCTCTTAGGGTGGGATATTGTTTTTTTAAAGGGGTTACAAAAAACTGTTATTTATTTTTAACAAACAGATAACTCGCAGATAACTCGTACCCCACCAGTCTTCCAGAGTAAATATTTCAAGCTCTTCGAAAATCGGCTTAAAGGAGTCAAACCTTCTACGCTATATAATAATTCTCAAACACGGTTTCTAGAATAAAAGACCCTATTAAAATTTACCAAGCTCGCTGGCCTCAAAATATTAAACCGTACCTTTATATCGATTCTAAAAGTGAAAGATACACTCTACGTATGTAGAATCTCTTTGCTGCACACCTTGGCGAGGTGGTTTAGAGCAAATTCAATTGTCAGGATTTGGAAACTCTTTTTTGACAACTAGAAATAAATAAGCCGCCAAGAACATACTTGAGCATAAAAATGTACAATCAACCAAATGTGTATGTTATTCGCGTATGAAGCGAATAAACAAAAGTTCAAACGAGTGCAAAAGAGTGTATTTTGTGGAATAAGCTACGCACTCTTTCACGTCCACCCAGAGTCAGGCGTGCATTTACACTCTGTTTTGGGCGTGAAATTTTGGCTTTTCCATGCCAATAAATATTATTCTGCTCATAAATTTGTAACTTTATCTGGAAATCTATGATTTTTTTAATACACCAGAGAGCAAAGGAATGTGTTGTTTTTTTTTCAGGTAAAGCCGGGCTATCTGACAGATTCTCGGCATCTATAATTATCGCTCCTTTCAAATTTAAAGGTTTAAACCTGACTTCAGCCATAAAGAGGATCGGACGTAAGGAATGTTTCCAACCACAACCACGGTTTTGGGGTCCGATGGCCGAGGAGTGGCTAGGGCCAGGATAACGCTACTTGACTCTCTCACTCTCTCTCTCACTGCAGTGCTGTGCCGCAGCTATGTTGACGACGGCACTTGTGTTCAGGCTAGCCGTGGTGACGGAACTCTTAGCTCTCCATGTATCTTCCTCCATCTCAGACTCCTCCGATGACGCCGACCCGGACTTCTCTCCCTACTACAAGTCCACGGTAGGAAGTAGCCTGGATATTTTCTTTTGTTAACGGTGTCACTGTGTTATCCACATCACTGTGTCATTGGCTTTGTATTTGTTCGTTTTTTAACTAAACAACTCTTTTAATAGTTTTTAATGTGTTTCTCAGGCCTTACTCATACTATTCATATTAATTTATGTATTTTAATATAGAGTACATATTATTTATACACTAAGGGATGTATTAAACGGTTTTGCATGTAAACATGGCAAGCTGCACAGTAATGAGATGCATTTAAATAAATATTTTATTTATAAACTAGTTCTACATTGAAGTAATTCTTGAGATCAATTTACACCTATAGTACTACTTGAAAATAAAACTGATATACTTTACTATATTAGTGGATGGGGTTCTATTTGTTAATTCGAGGATTAATTAAGTATATCAGTGCATTTGTGATCTTATTACTGCTTTTACTACTTTTACGTCAACTTAAGGTACCCAAATAAATAAGTCAAAGACAGTCAAATAAATAAAATTTAAATAGCTATTCAAAGCCTGAAGCATATATGAGGATACAGTATTCATAGCTATGCATATATGAGGATACGGTATTCATAGCTATGCATATATGAGGATACAGTATTCATAGCTATGCATATTTGAGGATACAGTATTCAAAATTGATTTAACGCTGAGCAGGGTTTCTTTGCAATTTAAAAACAGCACACATCATTACCGGATGTACATAATACGGACATACCTCACTATACCACATCCTTCATGGAACGACTTACTTTCTATAAGTTGTTTTCTTTCAAAATAACTTATTTAAAATCCTTATCAATACGGCAACAAGTTAATTCATTACATTTGTGACCTAAAAAATTACATTTATTATATTAGATTTAAGACTAAGCTGGTTTTGTTTGCAATATTAATCATCTCACGTTCTCGTCACATGTATTTGCATTAGTAAATCCCATAGGTCATGTTCCGATTTACTTAATCCCCTTTGTGATTCGATATCTTGGAACGTAACTGGTCTGTAAGTCCAATCATACTGTATAATAATGTGTTTTACTCTCTCAATTTATAATATAGAGTAATGAATAATACTAATTAATCAGTGATTTATAGCTAAGCTTTTTTCATGTATAGCTTAGAGCGTTGAAGTATAACGCAATTATCCTATACTTTATATTAGCAAGGTAGGAGAACGCCGCACCATATTATGTCACCTTACAGACTTCACTGAGGTTGTATACATTTCTAATATATATATATATATATATATATATATATATATATATATATATATATATATATATAAAACGTTTAAGAACTAAATGAGATTCTGCAGGCAGAGATAGACAGACAATAATACAAAGATTAAGTGAAAAAAATTACTTTCAGCAAAATTCAATGGTTGAAGATGCACTACAATAGCTAGCATTCTTATGTACGTGAAATAAAGTTTCATGCAAATTTTAAAATCTACGCATGAAATTTTTTTGACATTTTGCCACATGATACATTCACATTTTATTACATTCAATAACATTTATATCAATGTCTAATAAATAAAATTTCCAAATAATTTAGGGAGAGTACTGCAAAGCAAGACTGAGCTGAAAAAATCTTATCACGGAATTTTATAATTTTATTCCATTATTTTTCGTTTACTATATGAATTAAAATGTTACATGTTCAAATCACATAAGATTGTAGGCCGTGTTTTTATTTATTTGGTTATTTTCTCGTTACTATCATGTTCACCAATAAGAGCAAGGTACAACATATTCAGTAACGATCAGCAAAATTCCATTGAATCATATGGTGAAACTAAATCTTATCTATGCCACCTAGTTTTAACATTGAGTTTACACACTTTTTCTTTTACTTTACAAATAAAAGTAACATAGTAAAATATCTAATGGGTGTATTACGTTTGTTTAAAAATTTATTTATTCTGCTATTTTCTTACTTCAAAGACCTATGTAAAAGAATTCATTGATGCTCAAACAAATCCGACAGAGTGTACCTGCACCATCCTCGAACCCAGTACTGCTCATATAGAAATGAAAATGTCAAGTCTGTAAATCATTTCGTTTTCGAGATATCGTTCGGACACAAACACAGAAACAGAAATTAAAATTGTCCACCCTTTCAAGTGTTAAGCTACACTAAAGCTCAGCCAAAACAGTTTATAATGTAATGTTTTCGAAGTTAATAAAACTCATTGTAAATTCAAAACCAGCAATCTTAGCCAAAACGAGAGGTAATAGTTGGTGGCATTTATAAAGGCCTGTGACTAATACCGCAACCCCTCTCCTCCCAAGAGAGTTGATTATGATGCAGGACTCTATTTTTCAGAGGTGGGTCGTATAATTTAAGTGAAGGTTGCTCGTGGAGGTTATTTTCTTTGTAACATTACCTCCATCGCTCCCTGAACTGTAGTTTATGTAGGCCCTTCCTCCTTGCCACGAATATCTCTTACATTTCGGCCGTAAAAAACTCCTTCTTTAGAGTACTGTACACAAACAATATACCCTAATCAACATTTACTCGAAAATATGCTAAATATACCACATATCACCCACAAGTTCACGGTTTCATCTATGTCGTTTTATTTTATTGGTGTATATGCTCATCATGTAAATATAACATTTGAAGTAATGATACCACCTACTGTAATCAGACACGTTCACGACGATGGGTATTTGGACTATTTTATTGGCCGTCGAATTTTTCAATAATAATGGCAAAATACTGTAATCGGTTTTTTACTTCATACGTCTAATTATACCAAAAAAGGTATGTAGGCATCGCAATTTTGCACAAAAACAACTATTTCATTATTTTTTCAATTTTTCTTGGTGTAAACAATTTATTTAGCTTAAAAATTAAACAATCGTGCGCCCGACGGGGTACACGATAGTCTTAGGTGTTTGAGACGCATTTTAAGAAAACCCAGTGTGTACCCAATCGGGTACACAAAGGCAGTTGTGAAAGATCGTGTGTAACCGATGGGGTACATATCGTCGTGAACGTGTAAAGACTATTTTAACTTATTTTAAATGTATGTACATACATAAAATAATCGAAATGATTTTAAACAAAATCACTTTTTTGGGGTTGATTTATCGGAGAATCCGTTTAAACTAAATCTCTACAGTTAGCTGTTTGACCATTGAAACTTGAGACTGATTATCTGAATCACTCTGTATAATAAAAGCGGTAGCATTCTTTTCCTTAGCACAGATCTCCAATGGGTTGCGATAATTATTATTTGTACTTCACATGGTAGAGTAGTTGTTGTGAGTTTTATATAACTTAAAATATGTAATCCACTTTTCTCTCTATAATCTATGTCGTCTATTAAGCTGTTAATCTATGTACCTAAAAAAACAAAATTTTATTTACTTTAGAAGATTATTCTTGTATAATAGCAGTGTGGTACTTTTACAAGATATATCACTAAATGCCCCTACTCGACTTTTGTAGTTTTATGCTTTCTGATGTTAGTTTTTCTGATTGTAGACATATTTTACTATACATTTAAAGGAACTTTATCAGCTGAATAATAATAATGTAAGGTATTTTCAGAAAATTTTTAAGACTATTTTTATATGTATCTCCATGAATAAAAGATTTCGCAAATAAATATTTAGTTCAAGGATTAAGAACTTCTACTAGTAGTATGTATACTGGACGTTACCTCAACACATGAATTTAAACTTTGCTAATCAAGAATAATTTAATAATTTAAGAAAGGCTTAAATATGTTGTACAATTGAACTAAAGTTTTGTTTATTGGCACATACAAAAGGTACGAGTATTAGCGGAAGCACTTATTATACAGGTTATTTCTTTCGGCAATACTAATGACTATGAGATAGATAATATTGCTTGTCGTTTCACATTACGTATTGCACATGTCAGTTTAGCTGTATGATACAGTTATACAGATTAATTACAACTCCGGCTAACTGACAGCTGACAGACGGGAAGTGGAGAAGAGTATTTCTCGTATCACCGACCTCGAAGAGGCGCGGGCCTCAGAAACGGGTTCTCGATGACGTCCTTATTCATGACTATGAACTTCCGGCCTTGTACAGTAAAGCAGAGTGGGGTCCTTATGTGAGGAATTCCGCAAGGATCTGCAATTAATTTATGGATGTTTACATTTTGTCATTTGGACAAGGTTTTCTAGTGGGGACCCTATTCACGGTTGCGACCTAAATGAACCTATTCACTTCCTTTTGCAGCTAACTAGAGGACAGTGTGTTTCGTCTCTAACTAAAGAATGTTTAGGATTTAATTATCTATCAGAAAGGATTTCCGATTATATCTACTTGCTTGCCTGGGCACCATTAAACTATCGTGTGAGATAATGGGTATTATTGACTTCGGAGTTGCGAGAAAGCTAGACTGTAAACTTCATTCTCTTACCAGGGTCATTATTAAAAGACTTATTAATAAAATTTCATTAAAAGACTGATGCAGCGACAAGGAATAAGGTGTGGAAACTGATACTTTTTATAATTGTCATCCTGATCTCAGGGTTGTTTTGAAATGACGCTGTTCAAATAAGAGATTTAAATGCCACCTTTGAAAAATGAACACCACAACGAGTGTTTGCTTTTGGAAGTTGTTAGATTTCAACATGTGGACAACCTGTATTTTCAGAAATAAATTATTTTAAACAAATATGTTTAGGATCAATTTATTGGGAAATCCGTTTAAAATAAATCTCTAACGTTAGCTGTTCGACCATTACACACTTGAGGCGGGTATTCTGAATCATTCTGTATAATAAAAGCGATAGCGCTTATCATATTGCGGCAGATCACAATGAAAAACATGGAATAAACCATCCACTCATGATGAACATATTAGATCCTTTTCAGTTATCCTCTAGCATCGCATTCACTTTTTCATTCAAACTGAAAATTCAAACTTTAGAATTTGGATGTTTAAAGACAGGTACTATTTTGTGAGATGATTTTCGTTCGCCGTCATCTGGAAGTCTCATCTCGGAGGACCTAGCGCTGATGCCTGGAGGCTTTACTGTCAGCCCGTTCTACTATTTGCGTATCCTCGTATTTTCCTAACTAATTATTATTTAGTCTTAACGGTTTTGACATACTTGACGACAGTGACATGATGACGACTGCAATTGATTTCTCACAATACAACAACTCCAACAATCAACAGTGATAATGGAGCACTGGGAGCGCTCGTTGATAAATATTGAAATAACGATAGTACCTAATTTTATATCGTTAAAATAGACCAGGCTGCTATAAATGGGTTATGAACAACACTTTAGATGCGACTTAACTATATAAAGTGATAGGACTGAGTATAAAATAGTTAGGAGAATGCGGGGACATTATGTAAAAGACACCAATTACAACCTCTGAGTGTCTTTACAGTCGAGAGCAGCCAAGAAGACTGTTGGGGTGCGGCCAATAGTGGCGGGGTGCGTTGTCGCTGTTGAAATATCGCCTCTTTCCTGGCTAAAACATCTCCTCATAATAGTCGTGGTTTATAATTTTCGAATGAAAAATCCACTATTGAATTTTTCACAATTCTTTCATTCAACTCAACATTACAAATAATTAGATAAGCTTTAATTTCCATTTGAATGAAAGTATTTTACAATTAATAAAAATTACGAACATAGTTTAATGTTTTTACATTGTTCTTGTATTATAATATTTAACTCAAACGTGATATCCTTGACATTTATTAATTTATCCCTATTAATTATAGAATACTTAGGAGCATCTCATTAAAAATCTTATATTTTCAATAAGGATTTTCGACCAAACCTCTCTTGAAGACATATAGATAAATGCTACTGCGATAGGAAATTTAGCATTGGATTTTGGATTTTAGTTAATGACTATTACTGACTTCGAAAATGTCCAAGTAATAATTCACGTACTTATAAAAACCCTTTGGATACTTCATACTTCATACTCATCACAGATCTTAAAGTACGTTGTAAATACGTAGTATACGTCCAGTAAAGGGTTTCCAACGTCGCCCTTGTTCCTTTCCTTCAGCTTCCAATTAATAAAAGCTGATTTTATGCAAAGTCATTGAAATATGGTTTTCATCTCCACTAACAGTAATGGACTATGGTTCCCAATATAAGGTAACAATAGTTTAATTCTTATTTTCGAAGATAAATATCGTTATATTCATTCAATATATTACAATATATTCAACTGGATGTGTAACACTTAATACCATTCAACATAATCCTAACACGTTGATGTTTATATTTAATTCATGTCAAACTTAGAAATACAACGATGACATCGAAACAATAAAGTCTTTTACAATTTAAAATAATGCCTATATTTAGTCAGATATTCCAATAAAAAGTATGGTTTTCTCCCCTGTGAACCCGGGTCTTTCAGTTAGTTATAAATAAGTACAGAAAGTTCAAATCGATTTAAATGAGGAATTAATACATAAATTATTCAAATATTTACATAAAGTTTGTATTAAGAATATATGCACATTTTTGTGTTAACACATTTAAGGCTTCCAGCGAATTATTAAGTTTATGTGTTATACAGATTAATCTTAGGTTTATTGTCAGTCAAAACAATGCTCTGGTAGTAATTTTGTAAAGGTAGATTGCTTTCATTTCTCACAAAAATTCTATTTTCTAAGTAGAACCAAATACATAACTACTGTATTTTGTATTGATGTTACTATATACATATAAATAAAACTAAGATGTCATCAAGTCACTTTTTCATAACTCAAATAATAAATTATAAGCTGTAGACCTCTTAACTATCATAATAAAGTTGGTTAAATCGCAATAAATTAAGGCTTACAAACATGTCATAAAATTCAAAAATATACCACCTTTTATGTTCTGAATGCACGCTTAAAAGCTTCAGTTTCAAATCACATTACACTGTGCGGGTTTTGTACAGTTAACTGATAAAGAACTAAAACTCGTTATTCTAAGGATAAGAAGTTTAGTGCGGGTTTCCAATGTGAAAATCAATACCGTTCCAGGAACAATATTAAAGTTGGAGACGAACTGAAGTTAACTTTGCTTGGAGTTGGCTTTGTTTAAACTGTGCCGTAAAGTTTGGGACTCCATATCATAAAATATAATAGTTGGAATGATAGGCAGAAAGACGAAAATCATTTACAAGAACAATTCCTATTACAATATTACAATCAGTTTTCTTTAATTCTATGAAACTACTACTAACCTAAGACGTACTAAAATAAGTTAAAAATAAGTTAGAAAAATTTACTTACCGGTGTGTTTCAAGCATTTCTTATGATATTATTCTTACCGGTGTGTTACAAGCATTTCTTATGATATTATTCTTCGATTGAACACTTGTATAACCCTTACACTAACTTAAATTGCTTATACTTCCAATCTTAGATCAATGCCAGTCATTCTTATTTTTAACATTGGATACTCAGTTACAAAAACATAAAACAAGTGTAATGCAAGTAAAGTTACCTAGTCCTTTACTTTTTCTGTTTTATACTAAATATTCTAATACAATTTTGTCGTATAAATGGCACAATCTATTTTTATATTATAATGTTAACGTTCAAATGTGAACGTTAATAATGTTAACGTTCAAAACGATATGAAACTTGACTTATGGGTTCAGTATACATTTTCTGTCCACTCCCTAAACAAAATACTACTGAGGTATGGAATGTAAACATTGAGAAATCTATGTTTCTGGAAGCTATTTACTCGATTTCGTAGAGAGTATATTATTATTACATTTCCATGAATACTATTACTAAATTGCCATCTTTGAAGTTCGACTACGTGCTTATAACCTTGCGGAGAATAGACTGTACCACCGTTATAATAGTGCCATTAGAATTCTGTCCTCGCCTAGCGTCGGCTCACGACCACTTAAAACAGATGGTGGGAGCCATTCTGTAATGGGTTACTTAAAACTAATGTGTGTCCTAAAGTATAATTTACGCGGGTACGTGGATATTGTAACAATAATAATTAATTAATATAATGTCTTTGTTAAAAAAAAAACTACTTTCGCGAGTTCTAAACCACATCTTTAATGAAATTCATTACTTAACTTAATTAACTTTTATATCATTAGCAATTCACAAATAGTAATGCCCATAAAGAATTGATTTTAAGCGAAATATTTTGGCAGAACAAATCTCTAGAAGATACATTTCCTGATTCTTTATCTACCCGTTGTTTCTCTAGTATTATCAAATTGTGTTTGTATGTGATGGGATATATTATAAGGGTATGGTAAGATTGACCTTGGACAGTCAAGATCTCGATGGTTACTCCTAGGGCCTGCAAAGTAGGGTATTGTCAGGAACTCTTCCTGGACCTGGAGTTGCGCCAGAGTGCTCCCGTGATTACTCTTGGGTTGGTGAGACGGTAAGAGAAATTCCTTTCTTCGAATTCACCAGTTTCACCGGTCCGGTAGTTCCGGTAACCCGCATCCTCCATCAGTGTCGTCTTCAATAACTTACCTGGACATCGCGACTTGATGTTACTCTTTACTCTCAAGGTCATAAAATTCGGTAGGTTAAATACTTACCTATACATCTGATGTATTAGTATCAGCACTGGATTATATACCGTCTAGTGATTTTTTAATTAATAAGACGTTTCCTGAAGTCGGGATCCTCTCCATTCCCATACATAAGGTAGATACACCACAACACAGTTGTCAACTGAATTGGACGATGAGTTGTCCTAAACCATTTCTGACAAGTAATTGGAGAGAAACTGTAACACCACAAACCAGTCAGTGTTATTGCACCAAACCTAGAAGCTGTTGGCATCCTCTATCATAAAGTATGATATACCTACTTAAACCACAATATGTCCTCAGTTATTCCAAATTTTGTGATAGGCACTAATACTTCAACCAAGGAATATAATAGGCTTCAAAAGGGGTGTAGACGAAGTCTCGTGTGTAGTATAGAAGCTGATGGCTTTCAACACAATTTAATGTGAAATATTTATCTTTAACTCGTTGTACCATCCAGCACCACCGAATATCACTCGTGTCCTGACTTATTCTATAACGTCTCTTCAGTTCGTGCGCTCAGTATTGATAACATCGAGAACCTTCATTTCACTTAAACTGTGAAATATGCTCAAGAGTACTTGGAGATAAAAATAATCAGTTTGAACCCAGTCCCCACATTCTATCACATTTCACTACAAAATCTTGAAAATCTCTTCGTAAGGAAATTTTGGAAAACAATGCTTGGTAGGCAAGATGTCTTCTAGACCCTACTAGATCTATTGTGGCTACTGAAGAAATTAAGCAGCCCTAAAATCATTAGGTGAGATATTCATCTAAGAAACGAAAATAGAGGCTTGACCAAAATATGCTAGACGAATTTATGTTTATTTAACCCATTTTACCGTATTTAAAAATATTTTTCCGCATTTTTACAACCCATTTTCACGTTTATGTACTGTATAAAGTAATATAGCCACTCTTTTCCATTGCATATCAACTAAGTACCTAAAGTCTTACTATTAGAAATATTACTCATAAATACCACTTTGTATTGTCTGTATGGTAAACTAAGCAATTCCCGACACTCGTGCAGACACTTGTTTACAAAAAAGTACAAAGGTTTTGGATGGATTAGTGGACAAAATTCTATTTGGAATTAGGTGGTGTAGAGGAAAGATTTAGGTGGTGGATTTGAAGCCATCCGTTTAGGGAGCTTAGAGAGGCTAATAACTGAACCGCTTTTTCAGGAGGTGAGCTGGGAGGGATGTGGTGGTGGAGGAGAGGGGTGGTGAGGGGGTAGTTACGATTCAACCCTCGTACAACCCACTAAATGCTTTAGGTTAAAATAATTATTCTTGCAAACTTTGCACTTGTCAGCGCCTTATAACTTCATTATAAAAGATTGCTGATTTCACAACAATATAGCTTAGATCACTGAAACCATCTAAAATTTCAAATCATGCAGTATTTTTGTTTGCCTCAGACTTTAAATCCACATTCCCTCGATTTTTTTATACAGTATTGGAAAACTCACTTATTTTTTGTATCCTTCATCTATACATACAATTAAATAAAATAATTTAAAAATATTGTTCTATATTCAACAATAAGATATAATATGTTCAGTTAATTAATTTTTTCACTAATTTACAAAATTATTCTAGCTTACTTCGACTAGCTTAAACATCCCTGATTAGTTTGAATTTATTATAACTACCACTAAAGATTTGGATCCCCTTAACCGACAAACTTATTTCAATGATTGATGAAATAGCTGAGTTGTAATTCTCTTCTTTGGAAATTGTGCATGATTTTTTAATAATTTTTCTATAAGCAATCTCGAACACATAAATAAGGACATTTATGTATTATTCACAGGCCTTTATAGATACCCCGAAATATTACCTCTTCTTTTCGGGTTCAAATATGGTGCATGCCACTCCATGGGATTTGTTTGATCATTAACGATTCCATGGTTCTTATGGGTAACCATGATGACAACGAGAAGTGCAGGATAAAAGAATTTGTAAACAAAATCAATACACCAATTACAGATTTAGCCTGTGACTTTTATTTGTAGAATAAAAAGAAAAAGTGTTTACATTCAATGTTGAAACTCGGTGACAATATTTGAATTCGGAGCACTCTAATTTAAAGAAACAAAAGTGGAAAAGCATTTTGTACCAAGATATTTCGAAAAGGAATTTCATCTGTTGGCTTTAAATTTTTCATGAAACTTCATTTCTAGATAGACTGAGTCCTGTGATGCTGCATATACAACAATGGAATTTGATTTAGCGTCATTGAAGGCTATGACCCAGATGGCTGACACTATTTCTCTTTTGCGTGCCAGATGTCGAATAAAAATGTATTTATAATTTAGTCTTTCTGTTTGTAGGCAGGAATTCTCAAGAATGAAATAAGCTATAGATTATAAATTTACGTCCAACATCAGCTAGAACTGTTAGCGACACGTGATGTGGCGTACTGCCGTGAATAATAAAACACCCGTATTTCACTATTTTAAAAATGACATCAAAACAACATATACTACTTAACCGGTTTGTGGGTGTTTGTACATAAATAGGACGCCGGAACTGGGCATTATGCTCAGTTTTTTCACCTATATGGAACTCTTTTACAAGAAGTTGCCCCACCAAAACTAAAACTTCAAATCCATCTAAAAAATATTTAATCTTAACATTGCCCTTCGATCTAGGGCGTATATTTCTTCTGTACCATACACTAAGGCATATCAATAGCACGGTTTATAATCGTTTTGGCAAGATCTTTTACCTATCGTCCTTTGGTTCAGGATATTAATGTATATTCTGAAAAATGTATATAAGTTAATTTACTTATCATAAACTCGATCTAAAACTAATACGATTTACCGCCACGTACGTTGATTCTACTTTATTTCAACGTTATTTACTTCGCTCTCAGATAAAATATTTCCTTTTATACAACTGGTAACGTCCAGCGATTAATTTAATCACCCATAGATTAGCAATATGTCGTGTTTAAAATACAACTTTGTCAGCTATATTGTAAAATAATTAATACTGAAATATAAGTTAATGTATCGAAATCTGTCAAACTCACCACTAACGCACCCACACTGTAGTGATTCAGAGTAATCTATTCTCAGCCTAGCTTTAGACTTGCCTGACAAAAAAGCGAGGCTCGGATACGTGATAGCGGATAGATGTAGTGATCAATCTCGATAAGACCGTGCATCTTTAAAAATACTTAATCTGTAGATTGAAGACTTCTACCCTGTCTTCGATTACTTAAAAAATCAGTTAAAATTTACCTTATTTTATTTACGTTAATTTAATGATTTAAACGGTGATAAGGAAATATATGTTCCTCTTGGAGAACGTAAAATATCTATTTGATGATGACAGTAATATTGGTGTATATGGTATAATCATACATCACATTCCTACATGAGGCAATCACTTACATAAGTATCGATCTATTCTCTATATTCATGGATTACACTGATTAATCTTTTATTTAACAGTAATTCAAGTATTAACTGTACACTAACCAAACGATAGCTAATTGATCTCAAATCAGGGGACATCTACCGAATAACCCAAGTAGGATTTGAAACTGAACTTGAGTGACATATTTTGTGTAACTTAATGTCATTCTCTTTAGTTTTAATAAAATTAATTTTTTATGGATTATTATAATCATCTTCCTTTTGAACATTAAGGCTAATAAGATTCCCGAATCACTTTGTCTGAATCAAAGACACCCGCATGATTTGGGCTTAGTGTGCATTTGTGCCCTAAATTATATTTCTTGTATTTTGTAATCATTAATAAAACAAATACAGTGGAGTCCCGCTAATCCGAACACGTGTAATTCCGAACGTCGGTTAATCCGAACAGGTCCAGGAGGAATTATTTATAACGATAATGAACAGTTATAGGAACTAATTACATAAAAAATGAAAATGGGTGCATAATTTCGTACATAAACAAAGAAAACTTTAATTAAATAGACATACAGTATTTTATTAAGACAAATTGTGTACGGTACAGTACATAAATAATGAAGTTAAATACAGTACCAAATTGAAACTTATAGGTTAAGTATGAGTTAAATTACTGTATTAAGAAGTAAAATCAAACAAAAATTGGACGTACAGTACTGATATTATTATTGAGTACAATATTAATTGTTAAAAGACATAAATTCAGTTATTGTCTTCTGTCGCATTAAAGAGAGTCTATTGGATAACGCGTAGTTTCGTACAATTACTGAACGCGTGGACCCGTACAATATCCAGTACGCTCACATTGCTTAACAATAGAACTCTCACACTAAATACGGTAAATGTGCTTAGTATTCGCAAACACGTTTATTTGTCAAGAAATACAATGCAACAGTCAGAAAACATGTTTTAATAAACAATGTTGATAATTCTATAACAAAATAGACCCATTCTCAAGTTTAAAACCGTATTTTTCTGTAATTCTGGCTAATCCGAACAATCACATAATCCGAATAGGGCTCGGTCCCAATTAGGTCGGATTAACGGGACTCTTTACTGTATATCACGTCGCATAGAAGGTTTACTGAAGTCCATGCAAAACTTTAAGTCTATAGCTACATGTGCTACTACGTAATACAAATGTAGCAAATGTAAGCAAACTGAGTACAATCATATGACAATATGATTGTACTCAGTTTGCTTACAGAAAATATTATTCATTACCCTGCGATCAACTCATAACCATCACGAAATCGCTACGGCTCAATGATATCGCATTAAGTGAGATACACCATCATCAAACTCGATATGAAATGAAGGTCCATACATAATTTCAAGTCTACAGGTCAGTTCATTCATGAAATATCGTGCAGACAGACGGATTCAATACTTATTGTTGATAGGTATCGAACGAGAGGGTGTAAAATGAAATAATAAAATGATGATTTTTTACTCAAATCACGTTTTCCTTATTTCAGCGTTCAGCTTTTCAGCTTACCTTCCGGTTATTGCGGTACAGATTCAACATCCGTCTTAAGACTATAAAAAAAGTCGACTACGAAAAAGTTTAATCAATCCCTTTCCCATCATAGCTACGTTATGTGTTTCAAGCCAATTGTTAGACAGGAAAATTAATAAACATTAAGTAAGCGTGAGCTAACCATATACAGACAATTACATTTGTGACTCTCAGTCTGTGTATCTGATTATGTAACCGTGATATTACTATGACGTGCCTACAGTACTATTTAAGTACCTGACGGTCAGTTTTAAGTTAATCAATCAAGCTAAGAAAGATACAATCTGATAAATAAATTATTGTTTGATTGTAACTCCTTTTATACCCCCGATGTTCAGTGGTTGCCAATCGTTTTCCTTCTTAGTCAAAAGTGCTCTCGTAATTTAAATAAAAACCAAGTTGTGTACTTATACATGCAAATTGGCTTTCGGCTTAGGCTTATATAAATTAGCAGTACTATAATAACTCGTAATACTCATCTCAATTGGTTGTTGTTTTTACGAACTCATTATTATTTTTCTATAAGCTGTTTAAAAACTGATTCCGTTGCTGTTATTCAGTTAAAAATTAGTAGTACCTAATATTGTTGTTCCTTTTTATGTTGCCTTATCTTTCATATTCATAAAAATTTTGTTCTTTTTTGATCTGACTGTTTACTTTATTAGTCAGTAAATATTATTTATTTTCTATATATCCAGTTGTACGATATTTCAAATCTTTCCAATTTATTTTTACCGTGCTAATTAAAATTTAATAACATTATCAAAAATTCTTTCCTTTTCAAAGAAACAACACCCCGTTGAACCGAAACTAATACAAATCAAATTCACTCGCCCGGTGCAAATATTGGTGCCGCTAAGTATATATGTTTATAGGTTACGTAAGTGACGTAGTCAAGAGCGTAACGTCACGCGGATTAGTTATGCAGTAACGTTGCACTACGTAGAGAACGTCACGCCCATTCCGTGTCGCAGGCAGAGAGTGCGCTGTAAACAATGGTGTAAGTGTAACATTACATTGAGCAATAAACTTTGGGTAGTTCCTGTATTTCTCAGAGAAAAGCGTTTCCTGGAATTCTTAACACTTGTGTCAACAAGTACTGTTTTAATTGTACGTTTTATTAAGATTTTGTTTTGTCAACCATTATATTTTCTCTCTAGACCTACAGACTCTTTTCTAATTATTCAAATGTAAGAGCGAGTCCAGAATGAAATGTAGTCTAATGTGTACTGCTGAATGTTCGAAAAAGTTAAAAACATGATGTTTCGTTTTTAAAATCACATTGCTTCTAATACATTTAGACCCGTGTAAAATGTTTCGTGCATTTAGTTTATGGTCAATTTTGTCCATAAAAAATCAGATTTCTACATAAAAATTGTATGATAATCGGAAGTTTACTCATTTTTAATTAAAACCTCATATTTTTTTTACAATTATCTCTACTCTATTTGGACAAAATTAGCATATAAGGATCTCGATCGGGCAGTAATGCAATTAGGTTGTACGTCGATTAGGATGTGTAAGATTTTGAACCAGTGTGTTATCATATACACACAAACTAAAAAAGGTATGAGTTGTATACGAAATATAACTTAATAAATCTGCACAAGCAGAAAAGATGATTCGACTGCTTATGTTGGTTAATCAGTTTTAATAAACGTAAAACTTCATCGAACCCCTCTACTCAACTCGTTAATTAAGAATAGTTGCAGGTGGCATCTGGGTTAGAAGCTTTTAAGCCACTAAAAGATTCAAATTAATATATTGTAGCATTCATTGATAAAATAAAAAACAAAATAAAAATAAAATATTAAATAAATAAAACTAGTCGATATTAAAAAAATCCAAATATAATTGCCAACAATTTTATTGAGGAAGAAAAGGATGTATTTACTGAATCTGGAGACCTCGTTATCCTGGGAAATAACTCTGGAATGAGATCTCATTTTATTTCAGAATGCATCTAATATGGTAGCTTCTCGTTTTGATTATTTTGAATGCCATATACAGAAATAAGTAACGGATACAAAATATTTCAAGCGAGTTAAAAATTAGCAATGTTTAAAATATCCCAAACTCTACACATTTCTCGCTATCTTCAAACATATAGTGTTTAAACTTTGTTTTCCCGGGTTTCCTTTTTTATTTCATCACTACTCTAAAATATTGTTCCCAATACTCAATTTGTTTCTTCACTTTACGAGATGAAGACCTTATACGTATTGTGCAAATTGTACATTTTCTGCACATTGAAGACTGCACAGTCGAATGGAACAAAGAGTTGTTGCCCCTTATTGTTGTCCATAGAAAACATTTCAAGTTCAACGCCAAAATCTTGTGACTGAGTTTGTATATTCAAGTCATGATTTGGCGCATGCTCTCACGAGTCGAAGGTTCATGTGTCTTTAGAATGCTAATTGTTGAGTTTACGAGGACAGCGCTGCCTTTGTAAAATATAAAGACCAGAGAACTTGACCGACTTCTGAGGGGAATGTGTCAGCGGTAACAAACTGTCCAAGGCACCCACACTGCCATTTCTCGGAATAACACTTTAGGACTGTTTGTAATACCTCCAGGGTTAACATTTATAAGCAACTCTGTAGAGGTCGTCCTAGGTAGCTGACTCCTTAGCGTCCTAGCATCTCACACCAGAGACCCGGGTTCGAATCCAGGTCTGAGCATAGCATTTTTGCATGATAATAAATAATCATCTAATCCTATACAGTAATTAAGTGATAAATGGTTTCATGCTAAGGATTCAGATCATTCAAAAAACTGGTAAACAACTGGAAAAAAACTTGTGCGGGTGATTTTTATTAGATAACCACATCACTGCGGTATTGTTTTGTAGGCACTGCAATAACATACTGTCATGTAGTGACATATCACAGGTTATAACAAAAGATTTCAATGCATGACAAAGTTTGTATTACTTATAATATACTTTCCTAGACTAATTTGTGCAAAACTGTTTCAGACTTACAGTATTATTTAATGTCTTTATTTCTTGGTGTGGAACAATATCAAAATCTTAATCTTTCCGTATAATGTACCTCAGTAAAATGGGTTGGTATTTGGAGTTTGGCTGAATCAAACCACAAGATGTGTTTTTTAATCATGTGTCATGGGGGACCGTTAAATAGATTTTATCTGCTTGTGCGTATCTTATTTAAAATAAATACAATAAATATAAGTAAAAGATTTTAAAGTTTACTTAAATAGCAACATTGAAACAGAAATACATTTTACATTGATATTTTATAACAGAATGAACTAATAAACTTTGTGCTGGCCATATGCTTGATTTAATATTTGTTTTAATATCAGTTAAAATTCTATATGCAATTTGTCTTCTTTAATAATTAAATAATTTCACTCGCTGAACTATAATTACCGTTTCTATAATAAAAATTATTATTACTTGAAGCTTTGCATTGACTTTAGAAATAATATCTGGGTCCAGTTCCATTGTACAGTTCAGATGTAACAGTTCACTACTGTGTGTAATTATTTGAGTTGTAGTAAAGTAAGTTCGGTTGACAGTTTTACAACTGAATTCGGCTTGTTTGAGGAGAAGATTAGAACACCCCAGGATAGCACGCAGCTGCCCGCGATCGCTCTAGCACGCCCGGATGCCGGAGACACGTGGTCACGCCGTGAGTCACCCGGAGCGCGGAGTTTGCGTGGCGCTTAGCAGAGATCAGGCCGAGACCGTTACAGGAATGAGAACAGGTTTGGGCCCTCACCACAATCGGAACACTTCGCTAATCTGACTGCTCTAACGGAGGGCCAAGAATTTATTGAACACATCAGGAATGTCCTCCTAACACTGATCAGGGAGAGAGTCTGTGGAGAGTGAAAACACCGGGTGGGAGTGGGAGGAAAGAATCCGGGGAGAGAAGTACCACAGTAGTGCACGAGTAAGTTCCGCCCAAGAAATGGGGACGAACAACTTGGAAGCCAATTAAGAAAGCAGAAAGCGATCTTCGTAATGTTTCAGATCGTATAAATTAGGATTGCCTTCACCATGGATTCCTAGAAAACGTCCATCAATCAAGAATTAGAAAACCAGATCGGATCTTAAGACCTGGTTGTACTGGCAGCCAGCCATTTTGTTATAGCCCCATAAGAACAAGATTAAACCTCATGCTGTTTTATGAGCTTATTTTTAGTCAATACTAGTCCTTATGATTATGTCTTGGTAGCTTATATAAATGCACAGTTTAGTTTAGATGTTCCACCAAACTATCAGTAGAGTTCAGAGATATTTTGTTATGTTCAAGCTTGCTTGACCTTTGAAAACGCATTACTTTTTACATTAAAAATATTATTTTACAGCGTTCTAATTATTTAACCTTTGACGTAATTTTTGACACTTTCACCCTAGAGAATAATCTAATTAATTGGAAACCTTGGTTTGTAGCCTTATAAGAATAAGGTTAAACCTCATGATGTTTTATGCCTCATTTTTAGTCGTAGCGTTATGGGAGATCTCTCATTTTAAATATATAATTAATACGCTACCAAACACATTGTAGGTTTTTTAGTCTTTTTATAGTTACTCAGGCAGAACATCTGAATTTTTTTTATTTATAAAATCTCTGATTTTAGAGAAAATATTTGGTAAACTTTGTGATTATGATTAAGATTAAGAGCATCATATAGTCAAAGAAAGCGATTTGAGTAGCCAAATCTTTTTTCATTAGGGTCTTAAGGATTCTTAAGTAAAGTGGATCTTTAAAATGAGTACTTTCATTTATTGGAACGATAATAACAAAAGAAGATAAGATCTCACAAGACCAAACACGCTAAATAATTACTTACTCCTGCCTTATATGTCTACATGATAGGAAGAATAGTTATAATTGTAGAAATACCAGACTACATTTACCTTTATTACATAATTTAAGTTTAATGTAAAATACAAAATAGCTTGTAGAATATATGACCCCAATAGCAATTTCATTTATAAAATTGTTTGTTTTGTAATGTATCTTTAATGGTAGAAAAGAGAGAGAAACAACCTCTTTCAACGCCTGTAAAAGGTGACAAGGGAAGTGCGTTGCGTTGTTTGATACAGACGCTACTGTGACATTGACCTCTGACAGGCTCTTTACATAATAATAAGTCTCACTCTCTTGGATATTCGGCTTTTGGATAAAAACTCTTTTAGAGCCTATTTAAAAAGAAGGTAGCCTACTTGAAGAACATAATGTATCTCATAGAAGCAACAATCTTCTGAGACTTAGTGCAACATTATAAAGAATCATTTAATAGCCCAAAATAAACTGGTCTAGTTATATTTATGTTTTTCGATATCTCACCCATTTCGTGGTGAATAAAAAAGCAAAGACTGTTTTGGCCTAAGACAAGTCATGCAAATCTTTGTACATATCAAATTTAAATAAAAGAAAAATATGCGTCACGTTTTTTAAAGCAATAGTTTAATTTGAGCCAAAATTCATTATGAAACTTTGTAGCTGGGTGGAGTTTTGGACAAAATAAGTGTTTTGAGCGATTTTGGAAGAAACATTTGAGGTGTTTCACTTCTCCATAGAAAACTTAATTAAGAGACGACTGTAGTACAATGACCATGGCGGTTTTCCTCACTTTGACCATAACCATGACCATGGGAACTATGGTTAACCTCATGCTGTGTTATGGCCTTTCTTTATATTTATTACTTTATGAAAGATGTCTCAGTTTAAAGATATTATGAATACGTATACAAACGTTTTTTCAGGGTATCCTTTTTCAATATATTTACGTTGACGTACAAAAAAGTTGGAGATTTCTCTCTAAGTAACCGTAAAAAGACTTAAAATCCTAAAAAGCGTTTGAATACGGGTTAATTATACCATGCATCGTGTTCATGAGACATCTAACTCAAAGACTAAAAATAAGGTCGTAAAACAGCACGAAGTTTAACCTTGTTCTTATGAGGCTACACCCAAGATGGCATTTAATTATATTATTCTCTATAGAAACAGTGCCAAAAATTACGAACAACAAGGGTAGATAATTATAATTTTGTAAAATATAGTTTTTAATGTAAAAAGTAATGCTTTTTCAAAATTCAAGCAAGTCTGAGCATAACAAAATAACACTGCACACTACTGATAGTGTGATGGAAGAACAACAGTGAACTATGAATTAATATAAACTACCAAGGCATAAGAGCTTTTATTGGTATTTAACGCTGAAAACAATTTTATAATTAATTCGTTCATTTGTAAGTTTTGAGTGATATTTTAATTTTAACTATAACACTGATGGTCTGGAAATATATCTGAAGAATTTATTTAAGATCTTTCTCACACAGAGCAGTAACATCCACATGATGTCTCGTACGAAGTAGAGGAATCGGCGTTATGACATAAATTACAAAGAGGTCAAGGCCGAGGTCATGTCGTTACTGGTACCTGTATGTCTCAGCTTATTGCTCCACGGATCCGGGTTCGAATCCCAGTAGGGCAGTGCATTTTCACACGTTAACACGCTATCGTCATAATAATGTGGCAAGTGATTTTGTTAGGAGCTTCAAAAAATCGTAAATACCCTCTGCTCAGGATTCTACGTAACAGGTAGTTTAGTTACTACAACGGCATTGATTTAGACATTTTTGGATATGGCTACTATCGACGAGGTTGGGCTTAATGAATACTCAGAACAACCTCAGTTACCAGAGGCCTCATTCAGGAGCCGGCTGTGATGAAACGACCTTGACTTTTTCCCCATAAGGTCAATGTTAAACCTCGTGCACTTTTACGCCCTTTTTTTTTTTTTTTTTTTTTTTTTTTTTGTAGCTTTGTGAGAGATGGCGCGTGTAGAAGATCTTATTACTACACATCAAAACGCTGTTTATATTTTCTTGCGGACTCTATACTACTGTAATAATTAATTAAATAGTGGATTATAAAAATTTATATTCTTTCTGAATAATCAATAAAAATATTGAAAAAAATAAAAAGCGATTGGGTGCGTGTTAATTAATTATATCTTTCAAATTAGACATCCCCCATAATTGTACGACTAACCGTAATATCGTAAAAGTGCGTATCCTTACATTATTCTTATAGGGCAAACTTAAATTCATTTGAATATAGCCGGTTATTAAGAACATTGTAATCCTTAACTCAGTTTACACAGTGCGGGTCCTTTCAGAATAAATTTAAGAAACTTAGGCCCTGCCCTAAATTTATTGTATACTTCTTACAACGAAATAAAAATGTTTTCTTACAAAATTTGTGGTCAGCTTTCTAGAAAGTATTTTGATCCAGATTGCTTTTAGTTATATTTTTTGTAATACTGTCATCTCACAGTATTTAAAAATATCGCCACAGTACTAAATGAAATTGAAATTGGTTGGGACTTATACGTGGGAAGTAATGTTCTTGGGAGAAATTTGAACTTTATTTTGAAATTAAAAGAAAAAACTAAACACGACTGGGACTAAATATACGGTTTTACACGTTTAATGAAGTTCCTTTATTACATGAAGTAGCATTTATGTCACGTGCACACAACAGAAATCCCGAAATATTGCTGGTCTCGAACGAGGACAGTTCTGCTCCGACAGTTCTGCAGCGCTTCCATGTTATCTGTGTCGATAGTTTGACAAGCAGAACTTGCAGAAAAGACTAGCTGCTCACCAGGTCGGCTCGGTTAGTGGGGGGGGGGGGGACAGGAAAGTGTATCATCAATGTGGGCTAAGCTGTGTTGTGCGTGCACCGTGTACCGCATTACAAGGTGGTCTTTTGTAACCAGACGTGACTATCCTTGCTGCTTCCACTTTATTACTCAGTTTTGTAGCTCATCTCGAATTATGGTTAATGTTTTATTCTCAGTTTTTCTTTTACTCCTCCCGTCTTCCATTCTAAAATGAATGGTATTCATTCCATACGTTGAATGAATTGACACCACTTTTATCAAAGCCAGAGTTCCCAGTAAGTATCTTATGAAGCCAAACATTGCATTAGTAATTTGGCAATGGCTTTAAGTTCATTGCGTCCAACACAACATGTTTTTCAGCCCAACTTTGAAAGACACGGATCAAACATCAAACCATTTTTTATCCATTTATAAGATATTTTTATAATTGTTTTTAACATTACTTAAAATTAAGTATACTTCATACTTAAAATATTTTATCGTAATACATCATAATAACTAACAAATTCAAACTTTAGTATATTAATTAAATCGAACAATATTGCATTAATTTCATCACTAAAAGTACAAGCTATGAATGTGAACACTTAATTAACTTTATAACTCCACTTCTATTCTCCAAAATCCGAGGTAGTGATCTGACAATACAGAGGTATTATGACACAAAAGAATGAAGCCGTCACAGGATATAGATCAACTGCACGTGATCCAGTGGACTCTTTTAGATATTTTTTAAGCTCAATAAAAATATTAATGTATGTTTTTATGTATAAATGGGAGTGGGGAGGTTAAGAGTGTTTTTGATTGTTAAAAACTTTTATTTTCTTTACACCTATACATGAAACGATGCATAAAAATGTGTAACTCTTTGAACGTACAATTATTTGACCTTTACATTGTGGAGTGTTAAACTCCTTAAAGAATCTCAACAGTGAGAGTTATTGTGTATTCGCTATTAATAAAAATATTAAAAAGTGACAAGAATAAAAAACAAAAAATTAAGTACAGAGTTTTCCATAAGAAAAGATGACCACCATATTTCTGAAATACACACTTTAAAAAGTGCAACATTTAAAGGGTAAAATTTCGATTTCCAAGATCACAAAGGTGGCCCATTGAAAAAAGACAGTATTTATTGCTCAATGGCTGAGGAACATCAACATGTTTTAATGATGAATTTTAATAATGAGAAACAACTATTTTTAACGTCGATTGTTATTTACCTGGTGGTGTTTCACTAGCAGTTGTCGTATTCCCATACAAACAAGAGTTACTGGGAATTAAATCAGTTTCATATGTGCATAGCGAGAGATGGTTAAACAGTAATCTCATTCATACATCTCTTTCATTATCTCTTTAATAAACGTCAGCATGTAGCTGTACCAGAATCACCGACGACTGATTTATATATTTTAATGCAAATAAAATTACCGTTTCTTTTAAAACCCGATGCCAATTGATACCTACAAAAAATATCAGGTCTGAATTATGTGGTAAATCCATCGGTAAATTAATGTTGTATATAAGTAAAATATTAAATTTGTTTTACAATACTTTGTTAGAAATATAAATTAGCCTTTGTAAGCTATTTATTGTTACTTGTTGATTCAGGATGTTTGATACTCATTACTGGTGTATTTAAGTTCATATTATATAACATAAATTCATAAAATCGACAGTATGAAATAATAGTAGTTTTATGGAAGAGTTTAGTAAGGTAGATCAATTGACTTGAACCTTTTTCCATTAAAAATTAATAAGGTCGACCTATATAACATTTTGGTACAGTAGAATCTTCAAATAAATTAAAGATTCTATGTATTTATTTATGATATCAACGGCAAAACCAATTTCAAGGTTTATCATCTCAAATGGCTTTTTATTACATAAATACTACTAATTCTATAAACACAACGCTAAACTCATTTAGTATATACTTTTATTATAGAACATTAGCCTAAATGTTAAGTGGAATAAACATTTCAGCTAAAACTAACTATCAATAATAATATACAAGGCTAATTAAACCCAATATGCAAAATTAATTTATTTAAGTATTAATAATTATGCTAATATCAATCCAACAATAATAAATAATTGATAATACACATTTCATCATATAAATAATAATAAAAAAAGCATAAATTGCAAAAGCATAGATGCAGTATATGTTGGTCTAGAGGCTTATTGACAAATATTGTTGTTAATTTTTCCCTTAATGACTTAAAAAACAAAGAAATTACTTTCTTTTACTCACTAACAGTATTTATACAAATTCACATGTGTGAGCATTATTAAAATAAAGGGTCCTTCATTTCCTATTTTACAATAGGAACAAAAATTGAGATTTTTAATACCGTTTAAAGAATTAAAACTTTATATCAAATGGTGTATTCCTATTTTGAAAACTTTGAAGATTATTAAGATCATTAAAGATTTCATTTAAAAGTAAAATATGACATAACGCAAGTGTATGTTTTAGTCGCAGATGGCGCAAGAGAAAGGTGTGAACATCAGCAGGCACGAGGTACGGACCACGGATGGTTACTGGCTCACCCTGCACAGAGTAGGAGACTCCAAGGGCACCCCTGTGCTGCTGGTACACGGACTGCTGGCTAGCTCGGACCAGTGGTTGCTGCTGGGCCCGAGTGAGTCATATGGTGAGTCTCCTTACATTCCTCGCTGAAACAGAAACAGCTGGTGAATTATATTCTAATTTTTGCTTATAATCAGTATCGAGATAAAACGCACGACGGGTCAGCGTAAGAGGCTTCGCGTTCACCCCACAGCGGACAACATTATGGCTTGAAGAGTGTTTTCCACTGTACCGATATTTACCATTTTCAGTTTTGATATAGAGTTTCAGCATGAGTATATAGAAGAGTTACTGTAACATAGTAAATTACATATTACAGCATTGTTTTCCAGTTCAAATTTACAAATGTCAAGATCTTGTTAATATTCGTGAACTTACTACATCTTCGCAAAGTTGGTTCAAAAATGTTAAACTATTTTTACACGACAGATACACCAGACAGTGTCTCTATAGAAACTTTTCAACCACTACACATGAGATCCATTTCGTTTTTAATCAGTAAGGACAGTCAACATAACACAGTAAAATCGCCCTTTCATGACCTATGTAGATGATATTGCAGGTTAAGAAAAAAGGTTAAAGCTTTGTACGAAACCGATCAATGTAAGAATGTAACTTCAACTCATATTTTGATAAGTTACTGGAAAATGTCGTATAATTAATCTCAATATACTCTGTTTTTCATTTGTTTATTATATAGCCTACTGTCTTATGTAGTCTATGGTTTATTCTGTGTTTTCTTGGTTACCCATTCTTGGTACCAGAAATTGAGACTCATTATGAACTGAAGAGTTTACTAACACTGTTTGTAGATGTGTTTAATTTGATAATCATTTATATATATATATATTTATTTATATGTATTAATAAATATTGTATCGTATATATCAAACAATATTTTTTATACTTGGAAATACGTTTGTTAGCTATATCACATGATAAAATGCCTATTGTAATAAACAATTCACCAATTTCTTAATAGCCCATCAAATGTTATGGATTTGTTATGATATTGCAATGTATTGTATATGTTAACATAACATATAACACCGATTTATTTTTGTGTTGATATGGTGATGTGGGTGACAAAATCTCTATTAATAGTCGAAAAAAGGTAAATGGCTGAAAATACTTGAGTTGTTGAAGGTGAACTTGGAGTTAAAAAAAAACATGACAGTAAAATGATTTCCTTAGGGAACATCTCCTGACAACTGTCACGGCCACCTACAGAGATTCCCCGTGGCAGAAACGTTCTTTATACACTTCAAAATCGTACTGACTGAACTTAATGAGCCATTTGTCAAAATATAAATCCAAACAGGAACTAAGTAATCAATATGTTACTTTAATTCGTTGAATTGAATAAAAAACTAAAAGGTTTCATAGCAATAAATTGTCTATCGGAATCGAACAAAGTTATTATGATTCTTTGAATCAATATGTTGCAAGAAAACAGATAGGTAGCGTATAGTTTAGTTTAACATCTCACGCATGTCGTTATCACATCAATAACTGATCTAATTCAAATACAAATGATTAAACCATTTTCTTAGTTTTACTTAAATGTGTACAAAAATATTGTCAAAATTTGATTTTTCTCTTTTCCCATACAAGCACGTTTTCTATATATGAGCACATTTTGTTTTGTTTATATTTTATTACATATAAAGAAGTAGATAACATATAAAACCGTGTTGTTTTTGAATAGCTGGCGAAGGTGTGATTGGTATATAATCAATACCATAGTCCACATTATGGCCAATAGAAGATTAAAATTCGATGATTTTCAAGAATTATTCAAGGAGATTAATCGTTGGTTGAATATTGAATATTTTAAACTAGAAACTACTTCTAGTATGAAGAAAGTTATCGTTCTTTGTTAGCAACGAAAATTGTGGCCTTTCGGAACTAAATTGTTACATGTCCTTAAAGTTCATGTTCTTTTTCTGATACATGAGAGACAATGCAAACATGAATGGTACGCAAGCAAGGTATGCATTTTCCGTAATTTTGCATGTTGTAAATCAATGAACGTGTAAAAAATGACAATTTTAAAGTTAATGCTGGGTTATTACAAGTAAACAGTAAATTCAAAAATGTTATTATTTTATCAGGCAAAATTAGGCTAAGAAGTCCTAAAGTGTTCAGCTTGACCTCGGTATTAATCTACAGACATTGGTTAAAACTTTAGGAAGAGTTAGGATTACAAATCTTCAAGAAGTCTGAAAGTCATAAGTCTATATACAAGAACTGACCTGACAAAAAAAAACGAGAAGCGTCGAGGGGTCATCGTGCAGCTGACCGCAGTTGCTGGTAGTTTCCAATACTGGGCGAAGGAATGCGGCTGACCTTGCCGGATCAGCTGGCTGAGGTCAAGGTCAAGTCCACAGTCAGTGCCGTTCTCCCTACTGACACACTCCCCACCAACTTCCTGCCTTCCTTGCCTGAGGCCCTTGGTCTTGTACCATCAATCCCGCCTCACTAACTCGCACTGATTGTATATGGTGTCTTTATCCTTAGATGGATACTAATGATATGAAGAATATTATTTCATCTTAAATTAAAACGCTACCTTTCCTTATAATTTCGTGCGTTTAGGCTACACTCAGCTAAATCGTTTCTGTTCCCATTCTAATCCATACAACAAACTAGTGTTTCAGCACGTGAGAAAATTGCCTACCCTTTGAGAGTCTATAATTATTGAATCACATTCTAAACATCACATTCTATAAAAAATAAACAACAGAAATATTTTTTATTTTTTACTATTACTTCTTCAGGATCAGTGGCTTTTACTGTTTGCTAAGTACAATGAAAGAGTATAATACTAAATGAAAAACGTTTCATTATATTTCTACTTCTATTCCTAAGTACAAAAGGAACATAAGAAAGATCATTAGCCTTTAAATACCGATCCTCTATTATTGTTTTGCAGCCTCTATTTACTTCAGAACACCATCAGCAAAGCTGTATACTGTAAATAGATCCCAAACTTTAACGCCCTTTACGCCACGATTAACATACTTTGTTACCTTCGATGTATCTGACGTAACCATAACAAAATATTCATAGGAAATCACAAGAAAGTTTTTGTAGTATCACTAGATAAAGGAATACGACATTTTCCAATATATAATTTTTTTATTTTGTGCAAGGCCTTTCTGAATCAAAGATTCCATCATCAGGCACTTCACAAATTCACAATTCACAAAAAAAAAGAAAAAAAAAATATATATATATATATTGGAAAATGTCGTATTCCTTTATCTAGTGATACTACAATAACTAGTTTTTCCAATGCTCCAAGATTCTACACACAAGAAAGTTTCTTTATTTCGTTTGTTATTGAGACAAATATAATATTTTACAGCTCTGGTCCTGGCAGACGCGGGTTACGATGTCTGGATGGGCAATGTGCGCGGTAACGTCTATTCTCGTAAACATGACAGGCTATCTCCAGATGTCAACCCTGAGTTTTGGAACTTTAGGTAAGATTAACATTTTACTGAATGATTAATTAAATAATACATAAATATTTACATAAGAAATTCCTCATTGAGCAATATATTATCTTATGTATCAATAAATTAACTTATATTTTAACAGTATCCTTACGCTTTAAGATTTGTTTAGTTACAAATATGGTAAGTTGAAATGATACTGTGCTGTGGTGAATCAGGCAGAAACGTCCACCAGGCAGTGAGCCTTTATAACGATCAATTTCCAGACATGGTAGTGGATCGGGCGTGCATGAGACGTTTGGTCACAAGTTTACAACTACATTTAATTTAAATGATGCCCCACGATCAGGCCGACCAAGTACTTTTACAGAAGAAGATGAAATTGGAATGTTGGCACAGTTCACTGTAAATCCTCATTCGTCACTTCGTGTGGCCGCGTCTGAAGTTAATATTTCAAAAAGTACCATTGAAAGAGTGTTAAGAACAGATGAGTTAAGAAAAATAGTGCTTTTAGCGTAACTATTCAATAAAATTTTGACAATCCGTTGTTTCGTAATGGATTGAGATAGAGACCTCAAGTCTGTGGCATTGTTCTTCTTTTATAAAGACCTTTACAATGAGGTGTCATTTGATGGGGTTTGCATTTAAACATTTTGACTTGACCCCCCAACCCCCCATTTTAGGTTGAGGGGCTAAGTTCTCATGTAGCGCAAAAATCATCATTTGTCATTATATAACTACCCCCCAAAGGATATTGGTTTGTTTAATTCCGTTCAAAAGGTAGAAGGGGGGGACTGGGACTTTTGGGGCACCCGGTATATATCTCATTTTCAATAAATATAGAATCATAAAAAGTACTTGTTTCATGGTTACTCACACCCGGATCTCTCATTTGTTGGGTGAGCATGCTACCACTACACTTTTAACGATTCTATTTTTTCTTTAGCCGTTTCTCTCAATGTGTGTTTATGTAACAGAACTATATGGTAAAGACAGATATTTGGTCTTCTTATCATATGTTAGTTTAGTCTGTTTAAACACGTATGTGACAGAAACGGTCACATACAAAATAATTGAAACGTCAAAAGGTCTCTCTGTTGTAGTGGTAGCACGCTCACCCGGCACGTGAGAGACCGGATTAGAGTCCCGGGTGAGCTAATAGTTTTTGTGATTCTATGTTAATTGAAATTAAATCAGTCTATTATCTATAATCTCGATAAAGCAAACACACACATTTGAAACGTATTGAATAAGTATTGTGTAGTTACTTATATTTTGATTACATTATATATGTAAATCCTTTTCTTCATGGGTAAACATTTTATAAGAAATGTGTTAAACATACACCAACAATTACACATATCACCAGTCTCTCACAATCTCTAGTGCATGTGAAATGTGGTGTGAAGTGTGTTGGTTCTGTGCAGGGACATTATTTAAGTTCAGTCCCAGCGATCTGGATTTGTAGGTATATGCTTGGATTTTTACCGTACATACTTTCTGTTATTTAGAAAATAAATAATATCCACATATTGATGAATTTAAAAACTTTTGGGAGGGAGGGGGGTCTTAAGGAATGGGTTTTTTAGTGCCCACATTGACTGTAGCCAAAAAAAGAACAATGATAAAACTTCATGCACTTTTACGACCTTATTTTTATTCGATACACTACAAGTGTTATCTGTAAGATAATGCAAGTTTTATCGTAATAGTTAAAATATTCATAACATCTTTTAAAGTTTAAAACTTTATTTTAAGCAAACATCGTTATGTATTCAGTATTTAACATCATAAAAAATGAGTTTGGTACAAAATGACAAAATTACTTTAGAGATATTCATAAACAGTTGAGTATTTTTATAAACACGTAAAACGTAATCTTTGCATTGGTTAACTTAATTATCAAGAATAATTTAATTGTTATATGGGTATTTGTTTTGTACAAGCCGTTTGCTCACTTCCAAACATAAATAAAAGCACACTAGTAAGATAAGCAAACATGTTAGTGAAAACCATTTTGTTAGTCGACTATTCCCGAAATGAATATTTCCACTGAAATCCAAATCGAATGTTTTGTTGTATTAAAATTCTTACTTCAATACGCTCTGCAACTAGAAGATCGTAATGACTGTTTGCCCTGCACATCAGTCTGCACGAGATAGCATATTACGATCTGCCGGCAATGGTGGAACACATCTCCCGCTCGACTGGCCATGACCGGATCTTCTACTCAGGATACTCCGTTGGTGGAACACTGTTCCTTATGATGACGGCGGCCAGACCCGAGTACAACCGGAAGTTTCTGGGTGCATTCCTGCTAGCACCGCTCCTGGTGAGGCCCGACTCCACGGAGCTGTCACCAGTCTTCAGGATGGGCTTCGAGTTCATATTCGCTTTTGTGGTAAGGAAAAGCAAAACCAACCTACATCTAATATGTATGTAAAAAATAAATATCGCTTTTTCTAAGGAAAAGGTACAATAATGTAGTCTTCCCCTTCTACTTTTAAATGCTATGCATCTTAAAATCTTTTTGGGTAGTCAAAAATTGATTCTGTATCGTTAAATCAAAATTTAATTTCCACACTTGTTATTATGTTTCAAATGTAGTTAGTAAATGTGATTATATTATTACGTATAAATAGTAGTATAATATTACCCAGGAAATGTATTTTGCTACGATTGGTCTTCCAACCCATTAATTAGCATTATCAACCCGTGACTGCCTATCGCCCTAGAGGCTTGCATACAAATACTTTGTTCCGGCATGGATTCTTAGTAGACTGAAAACTTAAATCAGAGCAAAGCATTGAATAGTGTAATAAACACAGGACTTACGTTAAACTAATTAATTTATATTAATGATTTAGTATTATATTTTATATTATAGAAGAGGATATTTTTTAACCTGAACAAAACTGACTAACCAAAGTTGAATGTATTTGGATAAAAGAAACACGTTGCCAATATTTTTTGCAACAAAATTATTTTAAAATGTCTCTTTTTTCCTAATTGTATTGTAGTATTTAAAGAAAAAAAATATTTAATTATTGTTGAAAATAAGTGAACTTTACACTTAAAAGACCGATTAATAGAGATTTGTGCATCCCCTGAGTCAAGAGAATCCAAACTAAAAAATCCAGGATTAAGCAATAGCCCATAAATACATGAGCCCTGACAGTATGATAGGGGGTATACATCATGAGATAATGCTGGACCATTTTTCTTTAAAGAAACACTCTTCTGAATAGAAACATTATATTAACAGATTGTTACACAACGAACCAGGAACCGAGCACACATTGTGCTCAAAAGAAAGAGAATAAATAGAAAAATAAAAAGAAAAATAAATATGATTTATTTTACGTGAATGTGCTGGAAAAAAGAAGAAAAATTAGTATTATTTTAAGGTATGATAAGATAGCAGTGTGCATCAAACCAAAAGTCAACTTCAAAGTATTTTTTTTAATTTTTCTCAAACATTAATTGTAATGAAGCCAAATTAAGATCATAAAAGGGAAATCAATCATTGAAAATCAAATCAAAGATTACATGCAAATGGCACATATTTACCATATATAAGTTTCTAATAAACTTTAAATGAGCTGAGAAAAGATCGTGTTTAATAAATTTCAAGGAGGATGAGCGTACACTTACATTCTATGTATTCTACCTGTAATCGCGGATTTCGTTCGTTGTTATCGGTAACTTACGTTTTTACTGTCGCGATGATTTATTTGATATAAATCTAATAGAAACTATAGAAATAACACCTTTAAATTTACGTAGAAGAGATGGCACAGTATCCACTTAAACACTCATTTGTAAGCGTGACAAGCATGTTTGGGACGAGGACAATCGGATTTTGAAACAATAGACGGTGAGTGGGAAGCGTTAATGTGTGGGATACCGAGCAAAGCCGATCCCAGATTGAAACGTAAACAGCCGGCCTCCATTTATCATGTGACAAACAGCTGACAGCCCTGTGCCGAGTAACGGTTATATGTCAAACAGCAACTCTACACGACTGTTGTATCGAATATATAAACACACTTCTTTTTCTCAGTTCGTAAATGTTTATCCTAAATAATTATTATTATGAACAGAAAGTGTTAAAATTATGAACTATACCTGGAAGCGTCAATCGATCCATTTGTTATCGATCACGTAACTTCCAAAGTACGATCGACGCCGATAGGGTGAGTTGTTTATAACGTTAATGGTCTTTGATTTTTTGTTTTTTTTGTTCTCTTTTAAGCCTCAGCTTCAGCTATGTAGGCTTCGATGTACATTTATGTACATGTATTTTTAAAGTACACGCAGTGTTTCGTGTCTATACATTATTGGCCCTCTCCGGGATTTAAACCCGTGATCTCTCAGTTAGAGAGCAGAGACTATAACTATTAGTCTACGGAGGATGGCTGATTTTGTTTTATCCTGTTTTTAGTTGACAACCTGTGTGGGTTTTCCTACATACGATTTTGTTATTAACCTCTGTGTAGAGGGGCTTGTTTGTAAACAAATAATTGTGTTCGTTCGAAATTCTTTTTATTCGAATTGAGCAAAGTTTTATCATTCACAGTTCATTATTATACCTCATAATGAGTGATCCTTGTAGATAAATTGATATTGATGACATTCTAATGGAATCTGATATGGTTGACTTTGTTGAGTCTGAAGCAAAGTTTTGTATCTAATTTACTTTTAGTTTTTTATTTATTTTGAAGTAAAAACTTATTTATACACTTTTCTACGTTAGTTAACTTCATAAAAAGGTAGACAAACAGATTAATTTACATGAGAGCCAATTTTATTATGGTTATTTCATAGTGTTGCTTGCAATAAAAAATGGGTCAAGTTTTGCGACTGTGTTTTTTCCTCGGTAACAATAACAATTATTTTCATTTTTATTTCTGAACCCCATAACACTATATTTACACGACTAAGTTTCCTACAATTTATCCATTTCAGACATATTTTATATTTTATTATAATGTGGATACTTTTGTGTATTTTTAAATATCAAATATTAACACAATTTTTGCAGAAAAATATTTATTTTTTATTTAAAATTATGTAGTTGTGTATTTTCCTTTGATTCTTATCAAGAAGAATGATATATAAGACCTTATACTTATACTTAATGAAGATGTTTTATGAAATGTACATAGGGGCCCCGTAAAACGTACAAAAATCAAGGAATATTTTAGAATTCCTGATAAGACGCTTCCAATGCTATAGTCCCAATTTTCAGGAGTCATGTTTGTGACAGAGTCAAAGTACAAACACTCCACTAAGCGGAAGGTGAAATGAAGCTAAACTCAATATGTACATAAATTGTATTCAGTAGGTAAATGTTTCCAAAATATACTTCTTATTGTATACACTCAGATGGTGAAATCGTCTAATGGATGAAACTGTACTTAGAATATAAATATGTGTAATATGTCAGTATTAATTAAACAGTGCACAAAACATTAACAAATGCTTAGGTTACTTGCGTAATATTTAAATCATATACAATGCATGTATATTCAAATTTGGCTATTTTCACCTTCATGATAGTTGGATTTTATTTATATATTTATTAAACACATAATTTACAAAAACATTTTCTAAGTCATTATTTAACTTTTTAAAATAAAAACTAGTAACTTTATAATAAAGGTGTTTTATAATATTTTCATTGTCGTTGCCGTGATATTGAGACGGACGTATTGTATACAGATACGCATAAATGTTGCATTAGATTTATTGAAGGAGCAAACTATAATCAGCAAATTGTAGACCGTAGTAGATTAGCCTGTGTATTTTCATATGCAGTATTATTTATGTGAGAATACACATATTAAGTGATAAAAATATTATATTAAAGCTATTTAAAAAGAAATGCAACAGTTAGTAGCGATTATCTGTCGTGCCTTGGGTAGTATTGTAAATAATTAACCTTTTTTTAATACTTAAAATTAATGAAAGCACGTCTATACATAAAGTAATGTGCGGACAAATGTATTGTTTTAGTATTAGTTCATATTAGAGTTCTTAAGAAAAATGAACTTAGATGAAACGCACACAGCATTCTAAAGTAAATATCAAGTTTGACTGCAGTACAGTTTCTTTTAGTGCAGCGTCCGGAATGTGACGCCATCACAGACCCGCTCTTGGAATCGAGTTAAGTTAGTCTGAAGAACATCCAAAGAGTCGAAGAAACTCAAAATGAACTCTCTACATAGTTTTGACATCAGAGACACCTAGACTACAAAATATAGTGTAGCTATTAGGCGAATTTCACATTGACCCTTCCCACCATGTATCTTACGTTTTGCGTATTTTAAAGCTATGGTGTCCTGTAATTTAATACAAGCTAATTGAAGCAAATTGAGCCGAAGATATCAGCGTGGACTTACAGAATGGGTTTTGGGTCTAGATGACCTGGAATTTGTTTTAGACTCGCAGCCTACGATGAACAGCTGATCTTTATACTAATTAATAAACTAATGGCAGAATTTCTGAGAGATTGTCACATGTTTGCCTGACCTTGACTTGTGTAGCGCGTGCTGAAGGACTACCAGGTGGGGGAGTTCTACCCTCGTCAGGCGGAGATGCTGCGGATGAAGGAGGAGGCCTGCAAGGCGTCGGCCCAGACCTTCCCTTTATGTGTGCGAATGTTGTACAAGCCCTTCGGCCTCAGGCCGTCTCAGTACGATGTGGTACGTACGCATTTGGTGCTTTGGTATTTCTATTTCTTTCAAAGTTTACGTTAATACGTTAACTGAATCCGTGCATAGGATAGAACGTAGGATCACAACAAATTATAATAGTAGCCTTGCAAAATGACAGGATTTTGCAGATTACTTCTAGTGAAGGCAAAGTTGTATTAATACAGTAATAGTATATCGAATAAGTAAATTAAAACCTGGTAGAACATATTGATCTTGTGCCCTTTGATCATTAGTTCTTTTATAATACATATTTCTCGAGATCTTGTGTATTGTTAACAGTTTTAGATCACATGAGTTAGTGATACGTTAAGGGTTATACCTGAAATTTCAGACCATGATCATCTGCGAAAATTGTTATCACGACGTCATCTAAGAACTAAATTTTTATACTGTGTTCCATAATGTGACTGGCAACCCTTAAAACATTGTATTCTCGGAGCTGAGAGCTAATACACAGACCCTTAAAGTAGCGACACAGTACTTAGTAACACAGACAGGTTCATGATATATCTGAACTACGTGCTTGTAAACTCCTATCATAATACTAATACAATTACATATAGAAACTCTTCAAAGAATGGTGTCGGTATGAAGTTTTAAAGGAAATATACAAAATTCAGTTGACTAATTGAATAGGGCACAGACATAAGTTTTTATTGTAAACATTTCCTGATTAATAGACTTTGTATCTTCTTTGCAGACTAAACTTGAATATCTCCTTAAATCATTTGGCTCTGGAACGTCCACTAAAGTCATCGAGCACATAATGCAAATCATCCAAACTGGTAAGCTAATACTTGTTTCATTAAACAAAATTTTTAACGAAAATGATAGGTTAAATCATTGTCTTATCTCTACTTTTACGATTTTAAATTGTTTTACTGTACTTTTATCAAGAAAAATATTATAATTAGAAGTGTATTATGTAAATTCTAAAACAACGACATTTGTTTCTAAGAGACATTTAAATCTAAAGTACAATTGCCTTTCTAGAAGGCTTTTATTCTTAAATTCAATTTCAAGATTGCGCAAAGATTCTGTCTCCTTTTCCTTCAAACACTCTAGCCTCCTTAAAGGCGCCTTTCAAGCTCAATAAAAGGCAATACTCTCTTCTTTGCGGAGTTACCCATTCGTCCTGCTTTATTCGAATTCTTTCACTACAAAGTTTGTGGTAAATTGTGAGGGTTCTTTTTACAATCCCTCTTTCTTATTTTATTACTGTTTTATATAACGTTTAAGGTATTTGTAGAGTTTTAACTCTAAAATTAGGGAATACCACATTTCGTTATTCAAATCTTCTAGAGGGATCCCTTTTGGTGACCGACTAATTTTAAAGTGAACGCTTACATGTTACTTGTATGAACATACATGAGCCTATTACAGTTATTTGGCATATTTTATTATGTGTTTATATTTAAAACTTGTGTATTATTAACATGTGTAGATGAATAGGCCTTGGTATATAAATGAATGACGTTTCTTCTCGTAAAGCAATGGTGGGTTTTGTTCATAATCGTAATATGAACATTTCAAAATACATAGACGAAAGGATACCAGTATAACCTTAAGTTATTAGCTGAGCGTTGCGTACCCTATCCGAGCTACTGAAAAACTGATTCCTGTCTGCCTCCCTGTATGTATGTCTGTCTGTCTTAATGTTTGTCTGTCCGCCTGTCTGTCTGTTTGCACAACATCTCAAAAACAAAATATTCTATGAACGTGAAATTTTGCATTATGCTTCATTTCTATATAGACAATATCGAGTTTGATGACGATGCATAGCACTTTATGGTATTTAGCTGAGTGTTAGTAAACATTGTTATACCGGTATTATGGATAACATGATAATAAAGAGAAAATCGGTGAATAAATAAATGTGTAAACAATCTGAGTGTTATCATATGACATTTTAATATCTGACTTAGTAACACATGTAGCTGTAAACTTGATATTTTGTACCTGCAGCTCCATTGAAGTCCGTACGCAATAACTGATATAAATATATAAATATTATTAAAAAAGGAAAACTGTTAGGTTTGCCGTTATGCGGTGAAACTTCCCATTCTTTAAGATGACAAAACATAAACCTTGATGTGTGTGTGTGTGTGTGTGTGTGTGCGTGCGTGCGTGCGTGCGTGCGTGTGTGTGTGTGTGTGTGTGTGTGTGTGTGTGTGTGTGTGTGTGTGTGTGTGTGTGTGTGTGTGTGTGTGTGTGTGTGTGTGTGTGTGTGTGTGTGTGTGTGTGTGTGTGTGTGTGTGTGTGTGTGTGTGTGTGTGTGTGTGTGTGTGTGTGTGTGTGTGTGTGTGTGTGTGTGTGTGTGTGTGTGTGTGTGTGTGTGTGTGTGTGTGTGTGTGTGTGTGTGTGTGTGTGTGTGTGTGTGTGTGTGTGTGTGTGTGTGTGTGTGTGTGTGTGTGTGTGTGTGTGTGTGTGTGTGTGTGTGTGTGTGTGTGTGTGTGTGTGTGTGTGTGTGTGTGTGTGTGTGTGTGTGTGTGTGTGTGTGTGTGTGTGTGTGTGATAATATTGTGGTATAATCTAAAATATTGATTTGCTTATCTTGATGTCAAACTATCTTGATGTAGTTAACTGTATCGTTAATATGACGTTCATTTTTCAGGATGGCTCCAGCAGTTCGACTACGGTCCCCAGAAGAACCTGCTGATGTACGGCTCCCACAAACCTCCTGAGTACGACATCAGTAACACCACCTGTCCCGTGGTCTTACACTACGATAAGAACGATTACCTCGTAGACTACAAGGTCATATCAGTCACATTACCATTCTGCTGCTGATACTGTAATGATGGATGGTTTTATGATTAGCTATCGTTGACCGACATTAACGATGAAGTGATATTTCGGGTGCCATAATCCGTTTATGTTCCTTTATCTCATATGTTATCGATCTTCATCGAAGCTTAGGGACAATTTTGCGGTTCTTTAGCCAAGAGGTCACGTGTTTGACTCGCTGGAAAGTCACTTACAATTTAATAATGGCTTTTGAGAGTTGTCCTTTAAAATGATTGTCATTAAAATACCTCTGGCGTAAAAAGAACCTTCTTACAAAAACAAATACGAACTACGACATAAAAACAGAAAATATGAATAAAAAAGGCTGTAGAGATACTTCAAAATATAGCCATGATGCGGATTACAAATTTCAATTAAAACATTGATCATATTATAACATGACAAGTGCCTTTATTAACGAGGCGAAGTTGGTGTTGTCAAGCCCTCTCTACCACTCAGCCTCATATCATATACAGAAAATTAATAATAATTGAACACAAAGTAAAAGCCACCATTCATAAACATGTCGAATTCTTGTTATTCATCATTTCAAATATTTCCCATCTTCTCGATCACAGCTGCAATTTTTTAGTTAATTAATTTGGGATATTATAACTAAATCAAGTATAATAAACCACCGAGTATTTTGAGAATACGTTGAAAACACCTTACCCATTTACTCAGTATGTATCCAATTAAAACGCGTGTGGACGTCTGTATATTGATCTACAATTTTCGAAGGGATGAGAAATCCTTTACTACTTTGGATATTTTTTTAGTTGGTATATTTACAGTTAAGGATTCATTACGACTTTTCTGGCAATTTTGTAATTTTACTTCTCTTGCTTCTCTTAGCTGCTAAAACTTTATTATGCTCCAAAAGTAGGATTATACAGTTCTAAAACTGATTATCCAATGGAATAATATAGTATCATCAATATTTTTGTGTCATTATTAGTTCAATACAAATTATACATGTTTTAAGAATAACAAAATAATTAATTACACTAGCGTAAGATTTAAATAAATGTAATTAAGTAGCATCTGTCAGTATACACGAAGTTGTGAGTATTAAAGTCTTAGCGTACGTGAAATATAAAGTAGTATTACACAAGCTATCCACTTCTTTGGCGGTCGAGAAAGTTTTCTAAATATGTGTGACGATTTGTTTTGCGATGATCTCTCCAACAGGTCCAACCTGTTCCATTCCAAGTAACTTTCAAATTTATGTCATAGATAAACCACTCACAAAGAAGCCTGCGCAGAAGCAAATATCTGAGCAGTCACGCGTAGGAGAGGCTCCCCTTCAGTAGTGTGGATCGTGTCGCGCCATTATGTTTACACTGCAGCTATTTACATGTTTTATAAGTATATTTTAAGTATGTTGTATTTTTGCTTGTAGGTCTATGCAAGCGTAAAATATCAATATTTGAAAAGGCTAATGTAGCCATAGACAAATCCAGGAAGCTTGCGTTTTGGTGTGAGGTTAGCCGCTAAGTAGGAGTGGGCCGGTCAGGGAATAGAGCAAGCGGGCGAGTGCCGAGAAGTGGTGGGGATACTGGGAGAGGGAGCATCACATCGGCGGAGGGGTATTTACCCCACCCTGCGTGAACTAAAATCGCCCAGTGTCTTTTTGTAAGCAGTTTACTTAATAATAATATAACGTTGATGTCTCATATTGCAGGCTGTGGAGCTGGCGGCCAAGAAGCTTCCTTGTCTGTTCTGCGACTGTATGGGGAACAGAGAGGGCTTCTCCCACTTCGGCTATGTCATATCCAGTTACGCCAGCCAGTACGTATTCCGCAAGGTTGTCCGCAGCATGAGGCTGCTGGAAACCGAGGTCGGCCGTGACCTCGCCTGCTCCTGATTCTTACTGCGACCTCAGTTCTGCATTACCGACCTAGTACAAATATTTTCACACACATCATGGAAAACAACAATATTATTTTCTTTTATTCTCTATCTTGAAAGTAAATTTTAACTCTTTCAGTGTCTTTGAATTAGCATTTAACTTTAATCAACTTAAAAATAATACCAATTTTATAAATTTCGAACGGAGCTATACTTTACAGTATCAAAAATGATTTGTTTATCTGATAATTTATAACTTTACTCAAGTGTGCAAGTAAATTGCTTATATCGTTACAGGCATATCTCGTCGTGTCTAATAGTCGTGTGTCTAAACTGAAACCATTTTCAATTTTAAAGTAATCTTAGTAGTAGACACAAAAATTATGTTTTGTAAACTTTTTGCTCAAAGTTTACTTTTATTACACGATACAATTTTAGTGTGTATCATTAGTGACATAATAACTTGAAAAGTAAAAAACCTTAGAAGTTATTCAGTGAGTAATCAAAAATTTGCATTTAATTCCTCACTAGGATTGCGTGGCCATGCCCCTTTGAAAATTCTTTAATTCCATGTAATAAATTAATATTAATAAAACTGTAACACATCTTGCCCAATATGTTATTTTCTCGATAGAAAAATGTAAACTACTTTCAGCAGATTTTAGGTTAGTATATGATTTAGACTGTCCTAGTTCTTAGATATAGGTTCCTACTTTTGCAAAGTTTGACTGCAATTGTAATTTATTTATTTATTTTAATCGCATTTTTGTACATACTTGTAGTGATATACCGCTCATACGTTTATACACTTTAAATGATAAATGCATGAAAAGCTGATGATCGTATTATTTCTTTAACCTTAAATTTTAACCCATCTTACAACTATTTTTTCATGTATATATATATATATATATTATATATATATATATATATATATATATATCCGCGCAGTCTGCCGGATCCAAAAGTAAAACATTTACACAAGAAATATAGATATTACGATATACTGGTATAAAGATATATTTATAAAGAAAGAAATATATAAATGTAAAGATATACGAGTATTAACTAAATTGTGTATGTCATTTAGGGCGATTCGACAATGGTTTAAATTTCTAATTCGGTCCAATTTAAATTGTTTATTTAATTATTTTTATTTCTAAATTGTTGTGAATTTTGGCAATTTTATATTGTATCCGGCAGATTACACAACGACACATAATACAAAGTTAACTAATACGTAACAGCTGTTAATACTTTCTGCTAAGGTTTATCAGCATAAACATTAGTTTTACATTTAAATTTAAGAAAATATTAAATTATTGTAACGTGTACATTGATCAGTAGTACAATGCAGATTACAAAAACGAAGTGAAAAAGTCTGAAAAATGCAATACACTGTTCTCTGTACAATTTGTGTTATATGACAGTACGACCATATGTTTGATTAATTTAACCACTATTTTAATTTTTTTTTTACATTTATATGGTAATATAATATTGGGTATATAATAAACACTAAACACTAAAAAATTAGTAATTGATGCACAATATATGACTAACTCCATTTTTAAAGTATCATAAAACCCTATCGTATTACATCACAAGTGCTTTCCAACTGAACTTTAACTTTGGAGTTCTTCTAAATTGGTCTAAAATAGTCCATGTGTTACTTAATTCGTGGTAGTTATTCAATCAAGAACACGGAAAGTGGCATAGAAAGTGCGGTGCTGAGGACCACGCATCAATATGTTTTACATTAAATGTGTGGTTGAAATACAAATAAGGCAGATAAATATATGTCCATCGTGCTCCAACATCGATTAGTAACTCTCTTTTCTTACATTTATTTAGTGTACATGAGAAAATATTGATTGTCAGTTATAGTACAGATACAATAACTAAAAAAATTGAAATAACGTATTTAAATTCTTTTCTTATTATTGAGGTAATTATGTACATTAATATGTTATGAAAATCAGAACACTACAGGTACAGCTTGTGCAAGCTTATTAATTAATTAGTTTTATTAGTTTTTATAGTTGTTCCACCCTCCTTCAGGATCTTTTATGTAATACATTACGTTCGTAGCGATCACTCTAAAGTCTGCTACTGACGTAAATTACGCATAGTTATATTGTTCCTGTTTATTTATATTGTCTGACGTAATTTTGCGCAAGAAGTATTTCTACGACAAACAGAGATTGGCTTCTTTTGCGTGATGATAACATGGATACGGATGATGAAAATTACTTAGTGGACAGTATACAAAAATAACAGAATTTGAAAAAAGATATTAAGCATTTTTTATATTAAAAGTATATTCAAAATCTGCAAACCTTCCTCTGTAAACAATTTGCAAAAATAATCAGCAAAACAACATAGTTTAAGATACAAAAAACCTTTAAGGGGTGAAGAAGAGCTATAAAATAGTAAAACATTTACACAATAATAATTCAGACTCCCGCTTTCACTTGCACGCTCTCATTTAAAGCTATTCCTAAATTAGAGCTTAAGGTACCCTTATACCCTTAAATGTGCATTTATAAAAAAAAGTTGAATATTACTATTACCTGTGGTTATGAAACACAAATTAAACATGTTTAATGTTTTACTGTTATAACACGTATAGGACCATAATTGACAACGAAATGCAAAAATACATTGTGTTATTAAAAAAAAGAAATATTATTGCAAATACAATTTCCTTAACTTTCAGTAACTATAACTTAAGTTATCAAGATAGTCTAAATTGAAACGTTGTCAAGACAAGCCTTTCTGCTATCGACCCGATTAGATTCAAGTCAAATTATCGGAAGTTTGCTCGGAAGTGTAATGACATCCAATCTTCCTCCAGCCCGCCAGCATTCCCCAGATTTAAAGTTGTCAAGACAAGACTTTCTGCTATCGACCCGATTAGATTCAAGTCAAATTATCGGAAGTTTGCTCGGAAGTGTAATGACATCCAATCTTCCTCCAGCCCGCCAGCATTCCCCAGATTTAAAGTTGTCAAGACAAGACTTTCTGCTATCGACCCGATTAGATTCAAGTCAAATTATCGGAAGTTTGCTCGGAAGTGTAATGACATCCAATCTTCCTCCAGCCCGCCAGCATTCCCCAGATTTAAAGTTGTCAAGACAAGACTTTCTGCTATCGACCCGATTAGATTCAAGTCAAATTATCGGAAGTTTGCTCGGAAGTGTAATGACATCCAATCTTCCTCCAGCCCGCCAGCATTCCCCAGATTTAAAGTTGTCAAGACAAGACTTTCTGCTATCGACCCGATTAGATTCAAGTCAAATTATCGGAAGTTTGCTCGGAAGTGTAATGACATCCAATCTTCCTCCAGCCAGCCAGCATTCCCCAGATTTAAAGTTGGAGAGAGAGAACTCACATTTTCTACGACGAATCGAAAACAACATCTTGCCTTTTATACTTAATAAGGTTAATTCAATAAAAATTCTTGTTTTACGGTCTATATACGATCCTCGTAATATCTGTCTGTTAAGTGAACTCGACACGACTTGTTAGACAGCCTTCTTCGAATGTGGTTATTTATACTCTTGATTTAGCTCTTCGGTAACAGTACGTTCCCAAATAAATATAGAAATACATAAGGAACAATCTGTAAAAATGTTCTCGAAGATTGACTGCTACAGGGAATACAATATTCATTCATTTGAGTAGTTTCGTTTTGTCCGGACATTTATCAGTGAAAACTGGCATGTAATTGGCTGAGCTTTAGCGTAGGCTGGAAAATTCGTGAGACTAAAAAATTTCATTTTTGTCTGTTTGTCTATCTGTCTGTCTGTCCGCATGATATATCGAACACAAACTGACCTATAGACTTGAGATTTTGCGTGAATCTTCATTTATACCTAGATAAAAATAAGTTCAATGATTTTGCATGTCCAGCCACGGGGTTTGACTGAGCGTCGTTGAAGCCATCTCAAACAGGAAATTAGGTATAAACTTGAAATTTTGTATTCTACCTCAACAAAGCTTGAGCCGTACTAATAGCTAATATCGACTTTTAATTACAAATATTAAAGACTACATTAATTTTAAAACAAAATGTTACAGTTCTAACTCAAGGTAAAATAATAATAGTAACAGTACTATATAACCACTAATACGTCTTAATTAGTAGACAATTTAATAATAAAATTATAAACACTAAGTCTGTCCAATCATGTCAAGCAAAATAGTTCATTGGGACTTAATATTAATAGAGCACTTTCAATTAAATTAGAAGGATAATTTTAATACACTGAAATGGTATTGGTTCACTAGAAAATGTCAAACTTCAAAGTTTTAATTTGTTTGCGTCTATTTATTACGGAAAGCAACTAAAAGTTACTTTTATAGAGTGTGAGAAATCACCTAACAAATTTTATAAAAGGCGAAGTAAACCTTATCAAAGTTGCCAGGAATAAAGAGTTTAAAAAAGCAAGGTATATGCCTGTTAAATCTGGATACAATATGTTTATATTTATGTTTATAAATATATAGAATACGTGATTATAATATCCTCAAATTTCGAAATTATCCTCTATCCGTTTGTTCCTTCATGGATTCATATCCAACTATTACATTGTATTAAGGACTTATGTGAATACAACTTGTCCTAACAAATCTCAGTTCACATCAGTTACATTAAAGGCATGGTGACCGAGATGAAAGTTGCCACGCTGACTAATGGAGTTGCTGCTTCTCGTCAGCCCTACCACTTAGCGCTACAACTTGTGTTGGTACTTGATTTTAGTGACCGAGATGAAAGTTGCCAAGCTGACTAATGGAGCTGCTGCTTCTCGTCAGCCCTACCACTTAGCGCCACAACTTGTGTTGGTACTTGATTTTAGTGACCGAGATGAAAGTTTCTACGCTCACTAATGGATTTGCTGCTTCTCGTCAGCCCTACCACTTAGCGCTACAACTTGTGTTGGTACTTGATTTTAGTGACCGAGATGAAAGTTTCTACGCTCACTAATGGATTTGCTGCTTCTCGTCAGCCCTGCCACTTAGCGCCACAACTTGTGTTGGTACTTGATTTTAGTGACAGAGATGAAAGTTTGCCACGCTGACTAATGGAGTTGCTGCTTTTCGTCAGCCCTAACCACTTAGCGCCACAACTTGTGTTGGTACTTGATTTTCCACTGGTGAAAGTTTAGGCTTTGTGCTAATAGCGCAATTATAAATAGAGTTATTTCCATTGCTCCCTTCCTAATGGTGTAGTCTTATATAAAGTATTTAAAAAATGTAATTTATAGAAATTGTCTAATGCATTTTACTTCCTGCTAATCAATCTTCATCCTTTTTGGATTTACTCATATAGTAGGTCTTTAGTAACTCTCAGAATCGGTTTTATCCACTCAAAAAAAGTAATTTATTTAAAAATATTATAAAACGTTTACTATAAATTTAAAGGCTGATTATAAAACCCAGTTCTCTTTTAACAAAAGTAGGTTTCTCACATCTCTGATGTATATTTACATAATCGGAAAACAAAATAAAATCAACTGTGGAACAAAACATACTAAAAAACGTAAGTAAATTATAATGGCCATAATTATAAACTTTTTGACTTATTTTCTTTATCGTGTCGATAGGCAAACTTAACATTGTCGTTGGAAATATAATTCACTCGAACCAGCAGTGGTCATAAACATGCAACGCCTACTAAATTGCGTGCAAAACAGCAGGCAACTGCTAGCGGTGCAGATATAAGACAATGTAGTCAAAATTTAACTATACAATTAAAGACTGTTAAGAAACCTAACTGATTAGTCTTTTAACGCTGCTGTGTACGTATATACAAATATATTTTCTTGATCGGGAGAGTGGCAAAATCGGCTTTGGAACAAAAAATACTAAGACCGAAATAATTAAAAAGACCATAAATATACACTTTTTCACATAGTTTCTTGGTCGTGAAAAGAAGGCTAACTCAACACTGGCGTCCGAAATATAATTAACTCGAACCAGACAAGTAGGCCTACCCATACAAGTGGAAAACCTACTAAATTGCGTAAGAATCCGCGGGTAACTGCTAGTCTTCAATATTTTGGATCTTCTTCTTAATCGCTTGTTTATTTTAAACACGTTCATAACATGATAAATAAATTCATAACGCTTACATAATTACCTGATATATAATCATACAGTTTATATATTTGTTTTTAAATACCTTGTCATTTACATCTGCAGATTGTGTTTCCATGCTAGTAAAATACTATAAGTATAAAAAGAATGCCGATGTACTTCAGCAACACAACGGTTGATTACAGAAGCCGTGTAATTTCAGGTCAGTGCAATGTCAATAATAATCCGTGTCAGAGAGACTTAATCTCCAACCCGCTCAGTTATTATACGAAACTCGGTCAAAGTTGTCTGTGCTGATCATTGTGTTGTGTTTCCAGCATACTGTCTATGCTTGTTTATAGCACTATACTAAATAATGCTTTGTATATTCCCACAAGAAAAGGAAAAATGTATTCAAATAATTTTGTTGTTGTACGAGTTATAGACATGTTATGTTTGTTAAAAGGGAACAATATAATTAGGGATAATAAATGTTATTTTAATGGTTGTTATATTTTGTTGCACATTTTTTTCTACTAGCAAAAATCTTGAAATAAGCCATTTAAAAATTCTCGGGCGATTTAATACAATATAAAATTGCTAACAACCAACGTAACCTATTAGCTATAATTAACCCAAAACTCACTGAAAACTTATTTCTCCCTTATAGAATACACACACAAGGTACCCCATAATGGGTGACCAAATATTTCATAGCATCAACATAACAAAATTAAATGGAACGTACGTTCGAACATACTTTATTATCTGTATTACAAAAACGTGTGTCATGTTTTCTTATACTACCTTTATTTTGAAAACAATTATTGCTACAGGAATGACATTTTGCTTACAATCAACACAAAATAAATAGGTTTTGAAATGGTAATAGAATTTGAAACATTTACCATCGTTATATGTTACAAAATATATAACACTACGTTTCGAGGATTGAAATCTACCCTCTTCGTCAGGTAAGAAGACAATTAGAACACAAACGTGTACATAAAAAATACACCGTATGGAAATGGACAGTCAGTAAAAAAAGAACATGAGAATATGAAATCAGACGTTGTCACTGCACAGAAAGTAAGTCATGAGCACATGACACCAAGAGCACAACTACACATCACACAAAGCACAGCAGCTAATGTCCCACTGCAATGTTATTCAGTACATGAAAGAATGATTGGTTTTTATGGAGAATAATTTTGAAAACTATTGTCAGAATATGCCAATTGAACATTGCGTATTTTGCTGTAAGGACAAATACAAGTATATCAAGTAATAAATAAATTAAAACAATTAGATACTAATTTAGAGGCAGGATATTATTAGAAAATAATAATTTCCATTCTTTATATAATGTTTAGGTAACACTTTTGACAAACTATGGATTTGACGAACTATGGACAAACTATTGAAATCTTTACTAATAAAGGGTGGGAAGGGGGAGAGGTCGAAGCAGCTTGACTAAGTTGACTGTTTGTATGAACTGTTGCAGCGTCTGTGCCAGAAAATAAAAATAATTAATACTAAAACTCGATTATAATATTTTAATATTAGCGAAATACTAATGCAATTTGTAGATTGAGATTGACAAACTAGAATATTCCTTTTTTGCCAGTAAAGAAACCGATAATTGTGAATGAGGGGGGGGGACTTGCCAGTGAAAGTAACCAGTTCTGTAGACCCAGTATTACTATGTCGGTAGCTCTGCAAGTCTTGCTCTTACTGGTGTTATCGGTGTCGTCTCCTAGTCAGGCGGGATGGAGCACTATAACCAACACGGTGAGACGTCCTCTTATCACTGATTATCTGATAACAGAATCTATTATCTGGCTTCATTGGTGTTTTGCGTGATTATGTACACACATTACGTAAGCTTTGAAACAGTACCAAACTAGTAATGTAACTTTTTTTAAACTGTATAATAATGGGTTGCGTAGTAATCCTAGAGTTTAATTACAAAATGTAATAAAATTCCGGAATCAGTCTTAAGAATGTTAAGCTTTAAAAACGATAAATCTTTAGATGCATTAATTTTAAACTTCCGCAATTGTGTTCTCTTACTTACTACCACTATGGCCCAATGATTGGTTATTTGTGGTTAAACCTTCCATTTAACAAAAACCTCCAACCTAACACTGGCTTGGATCGCAAAACAAGTTAGAAACATTCAACACAAAAATGAATGTATTCAATACAAAGTTTTAAATGCTGGTAGGTCATAAAAATGTCAATATTGTTTGATACTTAAGGTAATAAATTTATCAATAACTGTAAATCTATTTACGAGATATCTATAAATAAAATAGTTCCACCAGCTAAAACATATTATTTCATTAAATAATAGAATACACTCGTGATTTAGGTCAACAAATATATTTTAGATTAAATATCGTTAGTTCATAAAAAAACTATAATATATTCATTCACTTGTTTATTTATACTTATTCTAATGCACGAAATTTTAGCGTTGCATATCGATCAATTTTGACTTTACAATCGCAACGAGTTTTATTGTTTCTTTTCATTTATAATAAATCACTTTGGCTTTTATAAATATTTTTTTAAATTTCTACAAAGTAATTTACATATTATCAGGTTTTGCACGAGGGTAAAAAGATATATCCCTTTGTTACAACAATTCACAAGAGACTCCCTATAAAACAGGTTACTTTGACAAGAACAAAAACGCTTACGTATCAGAGACAACTGAACAGTGAATATGAAAGGGGATCGCACATCAGCATTCTGCCCGCTTCCAAGAGTGATCCTTGGTGAATACCAACAACGAGACCGACCGGAGCGTTGTGTCACGGACAGAGAAACTGTTATCAGTCCGGAGTTGCGTCACGTGATGTCCGACCTCTTACGTAACAGAGCATCGGTGGCATCACTGTCTCCGGTCGTAATGCCACCTTTACAGATGTTGTTAATACGAGCCGAGAAAGTCGTCTTGACTGAAGTTATGTAAATTTGACTGCTACACTTAAAAATAAAATAATAATTAAATTCAGTACAGAAATGTTTCTAACCTTAGAGCAATTGTGCAAAACTAATTGAACGTGTTTCTTGAGAAGTCACGTGACTGAGTTTTAGTCTTGGATTAACACTAGCAATGGCGAAGCCAGGAATTGCCACAAGGATGGGATATACGTGTAGACAATGAAATAAACCAATGATTGTAAATTATATCAGGTTAAAAGTAGCTGTTTAGCAACTATTTAAATGCAATAACGTGGAAAGTTCTTATTGTATTATACTGTGAAGTCACTTCTTTAAAAGGTAGTGGTGGAGGGGGGGAAGTTGTAATCGCCATTAATAATGAGTGTTTTCATTTAAAAGTTAAGGCTTACTGAGTTTAAAATCTGTTATGCCACGGTCAAGTATTTCTCACTCTATTTGTAATATAGAATTGGTTCACATTTCCTTTGTAATTATTATAGCATTAGAATTTATTATCAATATTCTATTGCTGCATATGTGTACTGTCTGAGCAAATAAAAAATTAACCCTGTTTTATTTCCTTTTTATAATTCTAGAGTAAGTTTAAAGCTCGAATAAACAATTATTTGCATCAATAAATTATCCTGGTCTTTTTTTATGAGAAACTTGTTAAAATATCAGATTCCAGGAAAGAAACTTCTGCTGCGACAGGACGTTCTGGTTGACAGTAATGCAGGTGCGTTGTCCAAACTTGACGGTATCCTGTACCATAGAACTTTCCTCCACAAGGAAGATAAAGTCACATCCAACTGTTAAGCTTTGTTGAACTCCACAAACAATGTAGCTTACTTGTGTAACAATGTCGATCTTATCCAATTTTTGAGCGGATCTTCAACCACAAGAGATATTGTTGGAAACGCTGCATGTGTTTTTACTTAAATTGAAGTACAAATGTTAAGATTTAATAATAAGATTATTGAAAAAAAATTGAAACTAATAGAAACACTATTTCTGCCTTACCACTAAAAAATGACATATTATTAATTTGTAACTATACTATAAAGATCTTTGTGCCCGTATTTTCTCGATATTTGGGTTGGATAATGTTATGTATCAGCAGACCCGTTAATGCTGATAAATATTTTGAATTAAAAGTTATATTTTATAAGAAACTGTTGATTCCCTGGGTTATGGATACTATGCATTGTATCTTATAAAAAGCATAAATATATTGAACTTATTTTAAACATGTGTATGTGTGTGTGTGTGTGTGTGTGTGTGTGTGTGTGTGTGTGTGTGTGTGTGTGTGTGTGTGTGTGTGTGTGTGTGTGTGTGTGTGTGTGTGTGTGTGTGTGTGTGTGTGTGTGTGTGTGTGTGTGTGTGTGTGTGTGTGTGTGTGTGTGTGTGTGTGTGTGTGTGTGTGTGTGTGTGTGTGTGTGTGTGTGTGTGTGTGTGTGTGTGTGTGTGTGTGTGTGTGTGTGTGTGTGTGTGTGTGTGTGTGTGTGTGTGTGTGTGTGTGTGTGTGTGTGTGTGTGTGTGTGTGTGTGTGTTACAGAGTGTCCCAGAACTCTCCGCCTATATTTTCGGTTATTATTATTGGACTAAAGACAAACCAAAATATAATTTAAAACTTCCGAAAAGACAAAAATTACCCGAGTATTAAATTTGAGGACGGCTTCTTGTAATAAGCTATAATTAACCAAATAATTTATAACCAAAAGGCCTATTTACAGAAAGTTTAATTTTAAAAGCTTTATTCTTAAAATAGATTTAAAAAATTGTTTAACCTAAATGCTTTTAAAACGTTATATTATACAAAAGTCACGTTTAATATATTTTAGTTAGACACTATAATTACAAATCCAAAAATACCAAGTTTAACAAAATTCTGTTGATAAATAATAATTTTATTTAAATAGGGCAGCTAATAAATCTATAAGTTTTTTATTTTAAAATGTACAAAAATCAAACTTTGGGCTAACTCTATTGACATGGTTTAAGATGTGCAGCCAAACTGACACTAGGAATATTGAACATACAGTAGATTGTTAAATATTGAACTAAAATTGTTTATCCAGCAGCAGAAATCGGTCTTTTAATTCAAAACTATTTCTAATGTGTTAAAATAAAAAACTTATTACAAATCACCTGTAAATAAAGTTATTATTTTTGTAGATTATAAATATTTTCATTTCCTTATGTTTTAATCCAAAGAAACGTAAATGCAGGAATAGGTAAAGATATTACGAACCCAGTTCAACAATGTAATTATAATCAGCTAATTAGAGCAGCTAAAATTAAAAACCTGATTGTTGTGGCTCACAAACAATGCTGTCATATTGTCACAGTGGGTTTTGTTTAGTACTCGGATTTTTAATTGCTGCATTATTACCCTTATTTTTCAATCGATTTTCTTAAACTTGATATCGTTGGATTAGTAATTAAATTGTCTCATTAGAATGCAGTAAATGTGACTTATTATAATATTGACAGGTACTATATATATAATTTTTTTCAATAAACATTGAATCACAAAAAGTACTTGCTCCGCCGGGACTCGAATCTGGATCTCTCACTTCGAGTCGCTACTATACGGCCATGATTTATTGTAGAAATATTAGATGTTAATTATTTAATATATAATTTCATAGATAATAACTCATTATAGGCTTGCAGAATATTAATTAACTAAAAAACGACGTTCAGGCATCCTTATAGAAGTGGATTTTTGTTATGGACAAGAAATTGGAGAATTAAGTTTTTTAATATAACTAACTTAAACACACATTTTATTAAATTTCTTTATCATTATAGAAATCTTTGAACAAATCTTTTTAGCAACAAAAAGAAAATTACGTATATATTTTACTATAATTATTTTAAACGACGGGTGTTGTTTGAATGCACATAAATGACTTTTTATAGGAAAGAACTCATTTAATACCTTACGTCCCCATTAACAGGTTCAACTTGTTATTAGCCATCATATTTTGATGCGAGACTTTATTACTTTTAATATATAATCAGTTAACAAAAATTAATGGAAATAAGGGTTTTGAAATACTCGTTTGGTTCTAATTGGTTTGGGGGATCGACAAAATTGTGAAGGGCTACTTACTTTCACACTGTTGACCCACAACATCGTTCGTTACAAATGGTGTCCTACTGAAAACACTCATCTTAATAAGGTTTACGAGTAGAACGCGAGTGTTCTATGTTCGGCTCTCTGCCAACTGGGGTAAACTGTTTGCTGTTCACAAAGTCAGCTGAGAGCAGCTACAAGACTGTTCTGTTAAAATATGAATTTTATAACGTTTAGCTTATTCTCATATTATGCATTAGCTAAATCCATTCATAATAGTATTTTCCCATTTAACATTTAGTTTCAACTAAAACCTGTTTTATTTAATTTAAGCAAAGGACAACCTTGCTTAAATATTTGTCCGCATATACGAGTACATTATTTTAAACCTTAACTTAATGTATGGGATTTGTATTCTAACGTTCCCTAATAAAGAGCATTATTTTTTATTCTAACACACTGGAATATTTTTTTATCTTACTGCACAAGTAACAGATGTATTTTAAACTTAAGTTGCTCCATAAAATGTTTGTTTTTGTTACCTAATTCAGAGTTCTGAAAAACCAGCTGTTGCACGATCGAGTTTTTAGTGCGCTAACATCTAACTCAATTGTTGTTTCATTAGAAGTAAATGCAAAACTACACTTGTTTTAATATGAAAACTTGACAGTATTACTATATTTAGTTATTATGTAATAAATATGTCTGTATTAATTTTGTTTCCAGTATGATAAAAACCGTTGTTCATCACACGGATCAAAAGCTCTTAGTTGTATTTCTGACTTCGGCTTCGCCTCATACATAAAACACGATTGCGAACCAAAAATAACCACTTTTATTCCTAGTGGTGAAAATTATTAATATACACTCGGAACATGATGCGAAGGTAGCTATAATTTTGATGTCGTGTGTCACCTCCACCCGCTTTCGTTCATTAGAGGTGTGGATAAATGTCGTACTTTGGGTTAGTTATTAAAGGAATTCAGCTTAAGAGCTTATAGCAGATTGTCACGAACAGGCTTTACTGACAAAACTTTATTCATAATTGGTTGAACGTTATCGAAACCGACCATTCGAGTGATTGGAAAGATTTCATTTCTGTGTGTCTATATATCTGTTCGCACAATAAACCTTGTTCAAACCGAACTATTTCGAAGACAGATCCTCCACCGTTCTTAATAAGTTTGGGTCTCATGTCTTTGTGTTCAGGGAAATCTGGGTAGGACGAGATGACTTTCAGTATAGGAATGATAAAAAACAGAAGTCTCACCGGAATACATTTCACAGTGCGATCCGACGGCTTGATCCATGACCTAGCATTAGTGAGCCAAATCGCATCACTAGCGAATTCTGTTGACTGGTGCTAATTATTCACCTCAATGGGACATCTGTGTTTGGACTGTCCTTGACCACGAGACCTGAAGGATATTTGTGATGTCAGGTAGACTATCCATATTTTCCACGTGTAAGGATTAATTGGAACGGTTTGGTAATGCAGGTAAACAGATCTTTCTCGACAATCGTTATCTCTTCCACTATTGTATCGTTTATCATTTTCCCCGTCTGTATTGGTGATAATGTAATCTTTCTATGTAAAAAGCAAAGCTCCTCACTCAATCACCTATCTCTAATTCTCCAACTTCTCAATTTCGCAGAAAGTTTAAACTTTGCACACGCATGCCTCATAACTGAAATAAAAAAACCATAGGGGTTTTAAATGGGGTTGCATATCCTTAAAGGACTATACTTTTTCAACTTCTCTATATCGTAGAAAAGATGAGACTTGACACACAAGTGCCTCATGACTCACAAAGAAAATAAAAACATTTTTATGAAAATCAAATCTCTATAGTGGTTTAAATGGAATTTCAACCCCTAGAAGTACTATATTTTTAATTTTCAACTTCCTAATGTCCTGATACGATGAAATTAGACTTTTTTGTTTGAAAGCATGGCTGTCGTAATAAAAAAAAAGATTTTTCGCGAAAATATCAACACCATAGGAGCTGAAATAGGTTTAAAACCCCTATACAAACTATACTTTTTTTCAACTTCGCGGTTTCAGGAACGATGATTTTTAAAATACATGTGCGCTGCACGCAACAAAGTGAAGATTTTTCTAGAAGCTCTACTACGAACATAGGTTGAGATGGGGTTGGTAATACACTTTTGGCCTGAATATACTTTTCAGACCAACGCATGTATATATTTTCTTAATTGCTGCAACAAGGCAAACTTTAATATGACGCCAAAAATATTTTAGACCAAGTAGAGTAGCAGAACGTAGACATTTTTTAGCCGAGTAGGCTTTTGACACCCAAGTATGATTTTGATATTTTATTCGTTACAACAATTCAAACGTGACTAGGGTACCGGAACTTTAAGGCGTGAAAGTAGACACTTTTTGACTAAACTAAGCTTCCCAAAGAGATTATGTATAAGTTATTTTTCATCGTGGCAACAAGGCAAATTCTACACTGGTGTGTGAAATATAATTGATTCTAATCAGAAATGCGTCTTCACGCGTCAAAACCTAAACTAAGAACGAGTAGCTCTTAAAAATTGTTTAAATCATTAATCTGTTAAAATCATTAATTTGAGAGTATTCCCATAAATTACTACTACGAGCATCAGTACATTTTGATGCTCAGTAGTTTGCATTAATTTTGTAAGCGATATTATGAAGATACTGATAATTCGCAATAGCAGCCAATATTATCCAAGAAGGGTATCCTGCTGCATTCTATAATATACGATATCTATATAAATGAAGATGAAGAACTAATATTACCAATGTTAATTAGTCTGAGTGCAGTGCTTATTTTTAATGGAAAATTACTGACTTTAAAAGAACTGGATTTATCCTAGGTTTTCAGGATGAATGTGCGAACCCGTATTTGATTAGTCGAATTAAATGAGAGCATTGAGTTATTCAGAGCTGAAAAATTTAATATCCGTACTTTTGCTTTTGAATACTCAAGAATTCTTTTGCACAGGTTCTCGGATTTTCATTTGTTAAATAGAGGTTGGTTTTTTCAATTACGTCGGTGAGATTATTATTCTTTTCAAACAGCTTTTATTAAATTTGAACAGCATTCTGTTCTTAAAAACCTCAATTATGTTCCAAAGTGATGGAATTTACCAAAACAATTCTTCTCAGTTGCAGTACATTTAGTGGTATTTAGTTGGCGCTGTTTATTTTCATTTACTTTGTGTTAATTATTCTACAACGATTTACTTCACAAATAATTTGTATTATTTCATTATTATAAGGTAGCAGAAGCCAAACCACGTGTCGTAACAAGCTTCGCTGAGGTTACATGAAAAATTTCAAATCTTTAGCCCATTTCATTCCCGAGAGGTCCTACGGGCAGATAGATTTGGCAAACAAAAAATATTTGGCATAAACATTACGCATCATAGAACTCATTCCTGTAGAGATTAAATTTCATGCCAAATATTATATATGAAGAAATTCTTGCTAGGTGATACATTTAGGGATTTTGTTCGTTAAATTGAGTGTCACATAAGTGTTTAAATAATAAATTTCTTCAATTTAAGTTAGTATAAAATGTTGTCGGGGTAGTTAGGCTACATGTGTTAATATGTCACATGTATGAATGAATATCTTACGGGTGTATTGAGTTTGTTAAAATATTTATTTATTCTGTTACTTTTTTTCAGTTGTTGATATCGTACACCTATCACACCTAAAAGTTGATTATGTTTTCTGTTACAGACAGAGCTGATATCCCGGGCTGGATACCAGTCAGAGAAGCACACAGTGGAGTCCCAAGACGGTTTCCATGTCTCAGTGTTCAGGATACCCGGTCCCGGTGCTCCTGTATTCCTGATGCACGGACTCTTCGTCGCCTCCGACTCTTGGGTGCTGCGTGGCAAGGGTCGTGACTTGGGTGAGTACTACACTAGCAGATGATAATGTAATAATATAACTATCAGAACTATATGTGCTGCACGGCTTAAATTGTCCATCGACGGGTGATTCTAGTGTAGAATGAAAAGTAGAGAGAACTAAAAGGAACCAGAAGTGGATGATAGCGCTTTCCTTACCAGTCTATGTCTATAAAATAATATATTGGTGATTGGTTTAGATTTTGGTTCCACACAATATTGTGTTAGAAAGCCTTCCTATTTCTGACGTTTAGTAAAGAAACGTCTTGGAGAATAAAACGAGATAGTGCTTACAGATGATTCTTTTTCCAATGATAGCCTTAATTTAAACAGCATTGGCCCCTAATTATTCGCTATTTTTGATCATACTGATTGAATTATAGCGCTGAGATAGCAGTGATATTGCCTTACAGCGCGTAACTATAGGGGGGGGGGGTGATAAGATAGAAACTCCCCCTCTCCTAAAATGCCTACAAATAAAAAAGAAGATAAATCCAACTTGTTTCAAGTACGGCAATTAAGTGTTTTAGTTTGAATTATGCCTATCTAGTTTATTTTAATTTACGTGTTTTTGTACATTTATTTCACATACACCAGTGTGGTGTGCTCGTCAGTTGGCATCATTTCCCCCAAAGTCAGGTCCCAGTTACGCCACTGTGGTTATTTTCCAGTAACTCGAATACATCAATTCATTGTTGTCTTGAGCAGTATAATTCCTTGATCTTTGGAAATATTTTTTTCTAAGGAAGAAACATATTAAGCGTTTAGAAGTTTCCAGAAAACCAATGGGGAAAGCTGCGACATGAAATATCTTTAACTCAGACTCGAAAATTTTGTTCGGAAAATTAACAATATAATATTGAAATTTGATAGTTCACATTCAGTAGCATTACTGTTAAAAAGTTTTATCTAGTTAAACAATTTATATAATAACATTTTTCTAAACCGCTTGTACCAACGATACAGGCTTATCTTTTCTTTTGAAGTAGAGCGGCCAATAATAACTTTGCCAGCTCATGTAAAGCACATAACGAAGTGTACGTTTATCAATAAATAATTAAATAAATCAATGTAATGATCTATTAATGTTATACGCAGTGAATATTTTCAAATATGTTTACTTAATTATTTATGAACTTATTAAACATATTAGTAAGGAAATTATAGGAGCTTCATAGACAAAAATAGGGCTTACATAACTTACATAACATAAAGTTTTGATTAAGATTCATTGTTTTTAATCATTATGCTAACACATTTAATAAGATGTTTTTTTATTACTGAACCAGTTTTAAGTGTTTGAGTTTGAATTGTCGGAATGTACAATTTTGAATACCCTACACTAATTTTCTACCAAATAAGACGTAGTCAACATTTTTGTGGGTAAATTATTGCAAGAAACGTTGGCAAACATTAGCTTTTTTGCTTGAAAATCCACATTCAAGTTTGATAAGAGAAAGGCGCAAGTGTTGCTTACATCGCTTCTGAACTTGTAAAAAGTTTGGCAGTTATGGGACTTCATCTTCCTTGTCGTGACAGGAAGTTGTGCGACGCTGGGTCTCGTAAAGTTTGTACGACGTACCTGTTTCACTGTCAGCGACACATAACTGAATTGTCAGAGGTGTCATTTCGGCACAGTTTCCTCATGAGCCAGAGATAGTGAAACGCTATTAGTTTTACTACACAATAACAATGTTAACCTCTAACACTTTTCGCGCTGACTTTTGGTTAAATTATGAGGTGTTTTATTTTAAAGGTATGATTAATACGCATCAAACACATTGTCTTGTCAATTTTATACTTCGAAATATTAAATATTTACTTCTAGGATTATATCTCAATTTCCGGTTGTGGTTTACAAAATTAGGACATATGGGAAAATTTCACTGTTCTATACTTACAATAAAGGGTAAAACTGTTCTATTGAACTAAAATCAAGATGCCCGCCAGTTGTCAGTACAGCTGGTTCTTAAAGGAAGCGATCAATTGAGGTTGTCTGGCTTTGAGGAACAGCACTTTAATTTTACCAGCTTTATTCCACTGAACAAAGGATAAATTGCATAATTTAGATAGTAAAATATAGTATTAATAGATTTTTTATTCCAGGATAAAATCAACTCGTATTTCATTTAATTATCGAGACAAATGGGTCTTATGAAGAATGCGTAATGAAGCAGACAATTTGAGAAAGATTTTACATAAAAAAGGTAATGTTTTACCTAAGCCTGTGGAGGTTCTCCATACTTTCTGGTAATATTCATTTCACAAAACACTTTTAATTTTAATGTCTAGAGATTTTACGGATAGTGGAGAAAAACGAAAATTCTTACACATAACAACTGAGTATGCTTTTATAATAATGAAGGCTACCAACAAAGACTACCATATGGGTGAGGTTGGCGAGTCAGAGTTGTTAATAAAATTGCTAGAATAAATTATTTTGCTCGACTTTACTGCTTTCAACCAAGTAAATGTGTAATAATATATCCACATTGTTAAAAACCAAATACAATCCTAGATTCGGTTTCAATTTCACGTTAACTTTTGTTAGTAAAAGGTGCATGTTTTTACTTTTCAGTTTCAGGCACGTTTAAATTGGTATATTGAAACTTGAAGAATGAAAAGAGGTATCATGTAACGTAACTACTACAACCATATGGCAAACAACAATAAACATTATATGCAAACTTCAAACTATCTACATCCCACCAATAAAGTGAAATGTTTGCAGTATTCATGTTGGCTGACCGGGGATATGATGTTTGGCTGGGGGATGCCCGAGGGAATTTCTACTCCCGTAGCCACAACACGTTCACTCCAGATGACTCGGTCTTCTGGGACTTCAGGTTCGTGATAAGTCAAACAGCATATCCACTATTGTATAATAATCCTTTCATAGGTAATATGGAAAATTATACGTCTAAGTCCTGCTTATACTCTTCATTTTGAGTCACAGTGATAGGTCAATCTGCATATTCACTATTGAATAACAATCCTTTTTAGGTAATATGGAAAAATCATACGACTAAGTCCTGCTTATACTCTTGATTTTGAGTCTCCGTGATAGGTCAATCAGCATATTCACTATTGTATAACAATCCTTTTTTTAGGTAATATGGAAAATTATACGTCTAAGTCCTGCTTATACTCTTCATTTTGAGTCACAGTGATAGGTCAATCAGCATATTCAATATTGAATAACAATCCTTTTTTAGGTAATAGGGAAAATTATACGACTAAGTCCTGCTTATACTCTTGATTTTGAGTCACAGTGATAGGTCAATCAGCATATTCACTATTGTATAACAATCCTTTTTTTAGGTAATAGGGGAAAATTATACGTCTAAGTCCTGCTTATACTCTTGATTTTGAGTCACAGTGATAGGTCAATCAGCATATTCACTATTGTATAACAATCCTTTTTTAGGTAATATGGAAAAATTATACGACTAAGCCCTGCTTATACTCTTGATTTTCAGTCTCCGTGATAGATCAATCATCATATTCACTATTGTATCATAATCCTTATGGAGGTAATCCGGAAGTCCTGCTTGTACTCTTGATTATTAGTCTGCATGATAAATAAAAAAGAACAACCACCATTGTGTAACAATCCTTATATATGTCATCGGGAAAATTATACTAATAAGTCCTGCTTGTACTCGATTATATGTCTCCGTGATAAATCAAACAGCACATCCACTATTGTATAACAATCTATAAATAGGTAATCGTGAAAATTATACGACTAAGTCCTGCTTGTACTCGATATGAGTCTCGTTAGTTACTTGTTACGTGAATCATTTATGTAACGTATTGAAAACATTTGTTCGTTTTTTAATTTATAAAACCATCGGAAGATATCTAGGTTTGAGCCCTAACAAATATAAACTGAATTTACTAACTTTTATATTATATTTTATCGTTATAAGTAGTATACTTACTAACTTAAAACACAGATATTTATTTAAAATTAAAAACCAGTAATAAAATGGGAATATTACAAATATTAATAATTATTCTAATATTATTTCTTGCACACCTTTGTAGCATGGTGAATGTGACACACTGATATAAAGCTATATCTTAAAGGTCAGTCTTGGCGGTGAAAGATGTGAACGTGAAGATATAAATTCAAATGTAGATAATTTTACATGTAAAAACAATGTTTGTATTAGTCATAATATTATTATTGAAATCCATTACAAATTCAATTTTAGCTTATACCACTTAAACGTTGTTTTGTAAACATTACTAACCTTTTTAATTGTCTCAAGCTTGTCTTGTCTCAAGCTTTGACACAAGAGATGTTAGTAAAGATTTTACATGAATTCAAGAAAGATATTGCTGCTGAGCTCAAGAACTATGGCAAGCAGTTTGAAGAATTTAGGGAGTCTTTGCAAATGTTCTCAGATACCATAGACAAGGCAAATGAAAATATGAAAAAGCTGACTGAAAACTATAAGGACTCAAGAGCGAGAATCGACAAATTAGGGCTAGTAATAAGGAGCTAAGAGAAGAAGTGGATAGTTTAAAGATGAGAATGAGACAAATTGAGCAATACTCGAGGAAATCAAATATTGAGATTCAGGGCGTTCCTGTAACCAGCAACGAGGACCCTGTCCTAATTGCCGTTGTGGGGAGGAACTGTGGGTGTGGAACTGAAAGCAGAAGATGTGATGGCTGCTCACCGAGTGCCTACATTCAAGCCTAGAGCCATACCACCACTCATCGTCCAGCTTAGGGACCGTAGGCTTAAGAATACGTGCATTGCAGCCTACAAGAAAAACAAAAAGTTAAGTGCTAAAGACATAAACCCAGCGTTCCCGAACAAACATCGTCTACGTGAACGATCATCTGACCCCGGAAACCAAGAGCCTTCTCAGACTGGCAAAGATGAAAGCAAAGGAAATTAACTATAAGTATGTCTGGTGCAATGACGGCAAAGATATTTAAATGAGAAGCGAGGATGGCCAAAGGTGTATCCGAATCGACTGCGAAACAGGACTTGTGTAAAATAAAATAAGTCTATTCACCTACTTATGTTCCTAAGGTATTTGTATTTATTTCTACAGTATTATTTATTTTAATTAAAAAATATGTTTCTAATGAATTTTAAAATATTGAAGGCACATTTATTAATCAGTTAATTACAATTTAAACTGATTAATTGTAATTAATAATTAACTATCAGTATATTCATAGTTAACAACAAATGAATTTGGATGATGAGGAAGAAGTCATTTGGCCAGTCTCTTATACTCTAGATAATGTTTTTCCAGACACTAGTATTGAAGGTTTTACTTTTGTTCATTTAAATTTTAGATCCATAAGAAAATAAATTTAACTTTTTTACAAACACAAATTAATAGTTGTAATAAAAAATTTGACTTTTATAATTTTCAGTGAGATATGGATTAAGTCAGAGGAAGTAGGACTCTATACATTTAGATGGATATAATTTTGTATGCGACTTGTAATGACAATTATGCTTCGGGTGGAGTGATGGTTTATGTTTCAGATAATATCATATGTAATAGCATTCATAGTGATATGAAAAATGCTGACTCTGTAATTTTGAATTTTAAGCTGAATAATATCAAATATACTTTGGTTTCTTTATATAGACTTCATGATTACTCAATTAAAAACTTTTTAGAGGAATTAGAGGTTATATTGAGTGCCTTAGAAGGTAATTTATTGTATTTAGCCGATGGTAACATTGACATTTTAAAAGATAATTGTTATTCAAAAAACTACTTGACCTTAATGAGTAATTATGGTCTTTCATGTTTAGTTAAACAGCCAACTAGGATGGGTAAAGATACAGAAACGTGCATAGATCATGTGTTTTATTAGGTTTAGGTACTTGAACTCTTTTAAAATTGAAATTTGTAATTTAGGTAATATCAGATCATTGTTTAGTAGCAGTCAATTTTAGTAATAACCGTCGTAAAAAGGACTTTAATCCCACGATGAAATCAAATTTTTTAAATATCAAAACGGTTAAAAGATATTTAGAAAGCTCACATTGGGATGAGGTAATTAACTCACAGGATGTTAATCTGTGTATGGATAAATTTTACAGTAATTGTTAATAAAGCAATAGAGGCAGGTACAGAAAGTAAAGTTATATCACGCAGAGAGAGTAAAGCAAAAGCCAAAAGCCCTTGGATAAATAAATAATACTAGACAAAATTAAAAAACGCGTTCGCTGATGATGTTGCTTTTTTGTTTTGGAATATAGATAGCCAGAGATTATGTAACAGTGTAAACGAAACACTCCCCTCCTTCTTGAATAGTTAATGTTTAGAAAATAAAATGTGTGTCAATGTTTCAAAAACAAAAGTTTTTTAAATTTTAAAATGAATAGGCCCTTATTTGAAGAGATCCAATTTAAGTATCATTCATTAAATTGTCAAAGTGAGCCAAATTGTAATTGTCTAGCCATAGAAAATGTGGGATCCTTAAAATATTTGGGGGTTATAATAGACAGGGAATTATCTTGGAAGGATCACATTGAGGAGCTAACAAGAGGATTAAAAAGGGAGCATTCGAAAATTTTATTTTTTGAGGAATATATGTGACCAAAGGCTTTTAAAGATACTCTACTATTTCGCTCTCATAAACTCTAAATTACAATATGGCATTCATTTTTGGGGAGGAACTTTCAAGAAATTTAATAACAAAAGTAAGAACAGTGCAGAATCATTATATTAGGATTATATTTACATAAAAATAAAAGAGAATCATCTTTTAAATCTATTTAATCAACTAAATATATTACCTTTACAACATTTATATATCTTCAAGGTTCTTCAAATTTTATTTATTCGTAGTGGCAATAATGAAACCGAGCTTATAATGCATAATCATAACACACGTAGTAGATCAGCCAATTTATTAAGAAAACCAAAAGTTTCATAATCCTTAATGACAAGATCTTTTTATTTTTTTAGGTGCAAAACTATTTAATGAAATACCAGCAGGCATTAAATTGTGTAGATCAAAAATTAGGTTTAAAAATAATTAAAGCAATGGCTTTTTAACTTTGAGGACACGTCAATACTGATACATATTCTGAGATAGTCTGATTTGGTATATTTTGCTGAATGTGAATAAGTTTGAAATAATATTTTGAGTAAGATTATGCTATTTTTGTTTCTTTTACAGATACTTAGTACAATATTACAGTTCAATCATTATTGTTATTAGTATTTTCTTTTGTGGAACTTTGTTAATTTCAATTTGATTATATCTTAGCTACGACATTTTGTTATGTTACTTATGATGTCACATATTTTTTTATTAGAAGTGAAGCTTTGCTTTTGTCTAATTATGTTCTGACTATTGTTTTTTTGTATGTTGTTTTACTGATTTAGGTAGTGTACATACTGTGTTGGTTAAGATGTTGCACGAGCTCGTCGCACTATTTATTTTGTAAAGGTAGACTCTAAGTTATGTTTTTTTTATGTATTGCTAAACCATCGCAACTGGTTAAAGATGGTTTAGTATTTTCAAATGAGTAATTTATGATTAAATTGTAAATATTTATCGAAAAATAAATCATTATCATTAAAATAAATCATTAATTTGTCTCTTTAAGGAAATATTTAGGTTAATCCTCTCATCATCTTAATCATAACGCAAAAATTGGTTATAAGACCTATTCCGCGATCTGTCACAGTTCGCTTATAACATCTCAGATATTCTAGATGATACCAAAGAAAGTGGAACGGTAATAAAATCTCTCTTCATCAAGAAACTAATAGGAACAATAATATAGCATGTTTCTACTTGTTGCTTGAGTAATGTATGAAGATTTATTGCAATATTCCAGTTACAATATGAAGTTAAAAAAAATGGTTACAACATTGGAGTATAATCCACAACAGTTCTCCGTATAAACAGCGTTTCATTGAGTTCAGCATTTTACCGCCGAGCAGCACTGCTTTGCCATTCTATACCTAAGCAGTTTTCATTGTTCTGAGCTGTTTTATATTTTATTCGTATTCTGATATACTGGCAAAGTTACGTTTCTAAGTAAATAAATACAAACTATAGTTGTGTTTCAGATTACTCATATTTTAGATTCGCCAGTTTGTTGTCAAGTTGGTAACTTATGAAATATCATATGAGAACATACGTTACCGTAGTCATATTGTCTATTTAGGTTTAACTAAATTTGTATAAAATTATTACAGTTACTATTGTTATTAATGCATTTAGTAATTACTTGTTGAGTATAAAACGGGTATTTCTAAATCGATATTATCCCAAAGTATTCTGAGATTAATTAAAATTTTATTTTTTTCTATTTGGTAAACGGTTACATCCATGTGGTTTTGAAGTATAATTTAAACTCTTCACTAAACTAACACTTTTACGTAATTTACTCGCTATTAATCTCTGACAACTGTGAAGAGTTAAACTTATCAACCGGTGTTTACACTGTGGGTCGGAATCCAGATTTTATGGAGACATTTTGGTATTATTAATTTTTTCACCTACAAAACCTCAAAATAAGTAAACTTAAAATGTATTATTCGCCCAAAATCTAAAGTAAACTCAATAAGTAATCGGTTGAGTTACTTATTTTATGATCAGTTCAAATCCATAGTAATTGTTTCTCCACAACAAAATAAGGGTATTCATTAATAGCCCTAACATACTTGTCAACAGAAAATAGTTACCGTTTCCTCCAGCTGTTTATCCGAATTTTATGTACTTTCAATAAATAAATGAATGAATAAGACGTGCCTATGGACTTTAAGGTTGTGTTTTATAATGCATTGAAACCTATTAGAGCTTATTAAGTTTAGAGGAGTATAGAGATTTTCAGCACCACAACGATTGTCTCAATAAATAAAAACTAGGATAAAAATACTATTTATTGATGTTCCAAAAATATTATTTTAATACTTAATATTCCTTTATGTGTTTATTATAATGTTATTTACAACTGTGACTTAATAGTAAAAAACTATTTCATCAAAAAGAAATTATAAAAACTTGTATATTAATTATTAAATATTATTAAATAATTATTAATATAATAATATTAATAATAATAATAATATTAATATATTAAATATTAATTAACTTGTATAGTAATTATTTGTAAATAATTTTGATTACTTTAGTGGTACTAGTCGCCGTCTAAACGCAACTCAAAATGTTTTAAAACAGCTCAAATTGCAATGTATTATCTTAAAAAAACTTTCCAATATATACATGTTAGTATTTTTTTAAGTCTTGCGGAATATTCATTTCCAGATAATGAAGCAACAATATAGTAAAGGTTTTCATTTTAATGAGCAAGCCTTTGTGTTAAACTCCAACGCATCTTTCCGCATGGCCTAACACAATATGCACTGAACTGACATGGCATTGTTTTACCCATGTTTACAAAACGTTGTAAATTGTACTTTGTGAATTAAACATTTTTGTCGAATTAATCAAGAAAGCCCCTTCCTATTTCTCTCAAAAGCCTCAATAAATTTTGTTATATTCCATTCTATGTTATAATAACTTTAAACAGATATAAGAAGATGAATAAGATGTGAAAGTATTTGTAATTATTTACTTATTTTTTAACACATCAATAAAGAATTTTAATAAATACTCATTGCCTTTACCTTTTCGAATCTATTAATTTAAGGTTAGAAGAGAAATTATAAATTAATGCTGCAAACTATCTTATTTATATCAGATTAAATAAAGATTAGCCAACATTAATTTGTGTTTATAATATAATAATCTTTTTTATTTAATAAACTTCAAGCTCGAACAGTTTTCATTGAGAATTTCAACTTTTCTAAATGCAGGTAGACACAATACATAGGTCATTGATTTGTCAAACTTGTTTATGGACTATTATGAACAATGATAAGACGTTCCTTGTTTTAGTTTAAATTAATTACTCGTCAAACACTTGTACATAAAAATTATATATTTCAAATACAATGCCTATTTATTAGAAATAATGTATTAGTGAAATGTTAATGAAATGATTTGTTATACTGGTACAAATTTAGACCATTATTTTACGTCAATGTTCATAATAATGTTTAATAGCAAAATACTCTCAGTCATGTAAAAAGTATTCAAATAAACACTATGTGCAATAAAGCAAATGTGCTTTGGATATATAGTCTATTCTCATTCGGAAAACATGAGCTTTTGTTAAAATATTTCTATTGATTGATAATACTATATTAAACATGTTCGGTATGCACTAGATTAGATTAGATTAGAAGGGGGCACAAAGATTTAGGTTCTAGCGCCTCAACCCAAGCTTATACTCGTACATAAGCGCACTGCAGATACTGTTGTTATTAAGACACGTCAACGCCTGCACCTTCATTATCTGGCTGAGAAATTCCAAATAGGGTCATTCTTCTAACCGTATGCGTCTTACAATCCAAAATTAATATAGGATCATCAATGATGAATCCTGAATTGTGTAGGTGTTCCCTATTGTTTCCCTATACTCTATTGTTGTATACAGTAATGGGAGAAATTGCTTATTATTTTCTAAAGCCCTTCACCCAAGTTCCAACACCCAATTCGTGAACTCAGTGCAATTTCAGTAATATTGTAAACTTGTTTATGTTCAATAATCATCAATTTATTTCAATTATTTAAGGAATAGCTTATCGGCGTTGTCATCTTAGTCTGGATCTCTTTATGGATTACTGGTCTGTGTGGAGATTTCACATCCCTGCTTAGAAAATCGCCCCCAGAGCATCATTGAACATTCACTGGCTACAAAGTTATGTGTTTTTATATTGCAATAACACAAAGGTTCCTGGGCCGGAGATGTTTCGGTGACATTTTATACATTATAGCTGAAGTGGTACAAATAAAACACAATATGATTTACGAATAACATACAAACATAGTAGTATTCCGATACATAAAACTGTGGTTGTTGTTTTATGGACTGTTAAAGTTGTGGAGTACTTACAATAAAAAATGGGGGGATACGTTCTTTTGTTATGTATTAATGAAGGATTGTAAATAGATTATTAGAAATCAGTGTAACTAATCTAACATAATCAAATTTAATTTAAAATGTTATATTTAGTAATTTGAAAAGAAAAGAAATAAATATTATATTTTAACTAACTAATGAGCTCTCGTTTAAAATCTGTTAAATACCATACATAAAGTTGTTTTAAAATACGTTAAAATTCAAAGATCACCGTCTTTTGGAGATATTTCATGGATAACGGAATACACACTCACAGCAACCACGAGTAAACAAATCATTTTTCACAAAGCAATTTATTCAGACGTAATTTATACCTGAGCATTAAGTAAAGTTTAAGTCTTGCAGGAAAGGTAGTAAGGTTTCACAAATATACTGATCAGCGCAAGAAGAAACCAAAGTTCAGTCTAGGAACTGTCAATATTCTATTACTTGAAACTCTATTTCAGACTAGACAGACTAGATGCACGTGCACTTATCAACAACACCAATGTCCAGATTATGGAGTTCCCCAGTGTGCACGAGATGGGAGTGCACGCTCTGCTTACAATGATTGACTACGTGCTGAACGCAACGGACCACGGCAACCTGTGTAGCTAGGACATTGTATGGGCACCACCGTGATACACGTGCATGTGTCGACAACACAAAGGTCTAGATAATTGTGTTCTGCAGCATGCACGAGATGGGAGTGTACGACTTGCCGGCAGTGATTGACTACGTGCTGAACGCAACGGACCACGGCAACCTATGTAGCTAGGACACTCTGGGTACCACCATGATGCACGTGCATATGTCGTCTACTCAAATTTCAAGATTATTGTGTTCCTGCAGTGTGCACGAGATGGGAGTGTACGACTTGCCGGCAGTGATTGACTACGTGCTGAACGCAACGGACCACGGCAACCTATGTAGCTAGGCCACTCTGGGGTACCACCATGATGCACGTGCATATGTCGTCTACTCAAATTTCAAGATTATTGTGTTCTGCAGTGTGCACGAGATGGGAGTGTACGACTTGCCGGCAGTGATTGACTACGTGCTGAACGCCACAGGTCACAACAGCCTGGTGTACCTAGGCCACTCTCTGGGCACCACCATGATGTATGTTATGAGCGCCCGCCGGCCTGAGTATGTGTACAAGGTGCGTCTCATGGTGGGGTTGGCGCCGGCCGCGTTCTTCGGCAGGTACCGCGCCGCGGTCCAGCGCTTCTTTCTCGAGTCTAGCTCCTCCTACTCGGTGAGTTCGTCATCGATCCTCTGTAAGAGCACAACTAAAACCTTAAACTATATTATTTTCTTGTTTTTGGTCATATACAAATCAAATAAATCAGTTCATATTACTCATTTAAAAAATCTCAACTAAAACTGTTATGGAAATATATTTAAAAATAAATATTTTTCGACAGCCACCAAATAATATATGGTTTCGGATGTATTTCAGACTTAAAATTTATTCTGGTATGTATACCTAAAGACTCTTTGCCTCGTAGAAATGAAATGTTTGACCCCCGAGTGAAAGGCTTCCCTAACGCTCAGCCAGAAAGGGTTTATTCAATACGGAAATATCCTTGCGAATATTCAATGCGAAAAATATTGTATAGTGATTCATAAGTATAATCAGAAAGAAAAAACTTAGATAACAGAAAACCCGTTGCTTTATTTCAATGCAGAATAGCCTAAATGTTTAAATTTGTAAATTAGATATGTATAGACAAACTGCATTTCCATACAAAATATCTAGAAGTACTGAGAAATAGGCATAAAAAAATGATTGTGTCAGAAAGACGAAAATTTGTGTATGTCCTGAAGGCGTACTTCGGGCGGGTGGGCGTGCACGAGGTTATGCCTCGGACTCCGCTGACGGCGGTGATGGCTCGGCTGTTCTGCAGCAGCAACTCTCCCACTCAGCGGTTATGTCTCCAGTTCTTCTACTTCACTGCGGGGTTAGGCAGCCTGTCCGACTTCAGCCATGTCAACAAGGTTGGTTGTAATATCTGAAGCAATGCAAGCCAAAGTTGTTATGATCCTGTCCTTAATATGTTACTGTCGTTATCTATTTAAGGAATATATCAAACAAGAAGATTGGTAGCATTGGGAGAGCCTAGGGAATGAAACATAAGTTTTCATTGGACCAAGGTGGAAGTGGTTTCAATACGAGGACAATAATAACGCTTTGACAAAGACAATTTCATTGCAGTCCTTTGTCACTTTATGATCAACCGTTCCTTCATTAGGTTGGTGGCCATGGAGAAGATGTATGGAAACATTGATACGTATTTGAAACAGCTTGTATATATTACTTTATCCATTGAAATATTAGAATTGATGCTTGAAAACTAAAACACGTTTTTATGAATGAAATAGCTTGAATGTTTCATTCAAGTGAATTGAATTGCCTTTAAGAGGTTTCATGAAAAACACAGGTTGTTTAGAACTTAATCTGGGCAATTATAACTATTATTTTTAACACATACGAGTATATTAGGTAAGCGTTAACAATACTAATTCGGTTGGTAAAAACATTGATTGAACTCCGTCTTCACGTAAATTTAGAAACGTTTTCATCTATATCATTAAATTCTGTACATCTTCACCATATAAATAATAACCAACAACTTGTGTCTCCTTCCTCCTCAAGTGGCGCACCTCAGCCAAAGTCGTGAGTTATCATCGTACAAGTTCTATGTAAAAACAAAAACATTCAGGAGAAATTAATTATAAATATAGTAAGATATTTTTAGCTATTAAAATTTGTTTTGAAGTATGGCATTAATGGGTTTATTAATTACTAGTAGTTACCCACGGCCTTAAAAAAGATTTCCTGTTTAATACTAGGTACGTCATAGGCATATCCTTTTTAATTGGGTAGGCTATAATAAACTTAACATAATATATTGTAGTGTAAATAATATATAATATATTGTAATATGTATCTGTAATGATCATCCCCTGATCCATTTTACTACAATTATACACAGTCCGTAGTAATCTTGGTGAGACTAATTATAATGCAATATGATGGAATATATAATTTTAACGTATATATTATTTTATTCTTCATTATTATAAGGTTCAAATGTTGAACAAAATTGTCACTGTCTCTTATTTCAGGTATAGCACATTAACAAGAATTTATGGTTTAAATTAATTATATTTCACACGCCATAGGAACGTTTGCATTGTTTCCCAATCACGAAAATATATACATATACAGGTTGAAAAGCCTTCTCCTGTCAGAAGTAACATACATTCATAATAATCTACCTAATTTCCGCCCCTATAAAATGTTTGATATTTATGAAAATGCTTCAGTTTTTTTTTTTTTTTTTTTTTTATTAAAAGGTATACGTATACTAAATGTCAACTTTCTTTGCAATCAGGCAGTTGGAAATTATTGATGACTTAGTGAGTGAGTGAGAGACTTGCCTTTTATATGTAGATATTAGAACTTAATTCTTTTGACTTTATGATAAAACCTCTTTGAGTGCTGACTCTGAAATACCTGATTCTTTACAAAATGCAATTCGTTTTTAGTGACTTAAAAAATCATTGCTTGCAAATTATATTTTTAGTTAAATAATATACTCACTTGACTAGAGTTTCCTTATTTTCCTTTATTCTAACAATACAAAGTTTTTCATTTACCAAATTTAAATAAAATATGAAAAAACTTAGAGTAGAAATTAGAAATTGTCAGCTTGTATAACACATTTTAAATACCTGACACACAAGATAACTGTCGGCACTTTTAGCAACTATTAACAAGATTTTGTAAATTTCACCGTAAAGCGACGTGGACGGCTGACTGACGAAAATTAAAAAACAAACCAAAATCAGATGTTGCTTTGCAAAGTGGTCAAACATTAGTGGCATTAGCAGCACGTGCATTTTACCGGAGAATTGTGTTACTAAGTTCATTATAAACATTACTAAAATTAAAGGCGAAATCCACACTCTGAGTATCTGCCAGCGATCGTCAATACACTACACTTCTTACTAAAATGTTTTGAAATCAATGGATCCTTTGATCTTTTATGGACAATTCTGATACAAAATGGGAAACAGTTCAATGTTTTTTTTTTTTTTTTTTTTTTTTTTTTTTTTTTTTTTTTTTTTTTTTTTTTTTTTTTTTTTAAGAAAAACATTAATAACTAAGTATTAATTACATCTGTAATAATTATATTTACATCGTAATATGAAAATGAGTTTTGGCTAATTAAACAATATTAGTAACCTATATAAATGTTTCTTTTTTTACTGCAACACTAACTATTAACTTTCCTCAAAGTTCGCACCACTCAACAAAGAAAACCTTCAGTCTCCTACGGGAAGAATGTTTTATATCATTGCGCCGTGCAATCAGCTTTATTTCAATTAACTTATTTAAATTTTTACAGAAAAATTTGGTCACAGACCTTTAAAAAACGAAAAATAGAAAGGTTTTTATTATTCCATACGGAGTGGTAAGAATTTGAAACAAAACATTGTAACGTCTTATAATCAGGCCTAAAGAAAAACTGTTGAATGGTATGCACCTTTTACATTATGTACTGGAGAGAAAGACCCGTTTTTTATATTTGTCAAAAAATAATTTCTCAAATAAAAATATTGTTAAAATACATACCATTATATTAAATTTTAAAATGTGACTTCCCTAGGTAATAAATAAATTGAAACACGTCATTCCTTGAAGCTACAACTTAAGTACACATTGTAAAACATTCATATTTTTATCGTGTCCCTTCTTTATTTGGGCCTGATTACAAAATTGCTTAAATTCCCTACTTTAAATGCCTGTAATTCCTCATAGTGATAAATATATTTCTACTTTTTCTTTATTCAGAAATTGAGTATTAAAGGCTATCAATAAATATTCTCAAATTAAAAATGTCCACTGCAATACCCTAATTATTAGTCCAATTCCGAACAAAACATTTTAGCAAAGAGGAGTTTTATTAGCTTTATTAAAAATGTTAAAATTAATTTTTGAAATTGCAGTAAATGGTTACAGAGAAAGAGGACTGACATTTGCTATTGCGCTGATTATTGATTTGTAATATTAATATATTGATTCGCTGTGGTCTGACCAATTATATGTCCAAATAGTATTGTACAAGTGAATCGTGTTGTTTGTAGCAAGAATACCTGATTTTGCCCTTTAGGAATATTCTGGAGATTCTACGGGGGTTATTCCACTGGCCGTAATGGCACGTGTTTACGTGCGTGCACGGCGCACGAAGTGTGATTCTGTGTCAGCTGTTGTTCCGTGGCGACATTGAAGCGCGCTCGTACTACATCCAGAAACGTGTTTACTCCATTGTTTACGTTCGCGTTTCCGATGCACTCTCATTAATATTCATAACAGTAAAATTCCTCTTCCATATGCGCAATGCTTTAATGTTTATATTTTCTAACATGAAACATAATTATACCAATAGTAGCCCGTACGTTAATGTATATTAGAAGTTTTGAAACTTGCTGTTGCAAAAGCTAAATGTGATATTTTAATATAAAATATGTGTATATTATCGCATTTCAGCATGGTCTGGTCAAGAGTGTAGTTATGTCATCTATTAATAGACACGAGGTTACAGTGCTGTATTAAAATGTTGTAATCACTAAGTTTCTAAATATTTCCAGACGCTCTTGCCAGAGTTTGTAAGTCACGTGCCTACCGGAGCCTCGCCCAAGACTTTGTCGCACTTGGGTCAACTCAGCAAGTCCGGTAAGTATATACTGATTCTGAGTAAGTCTTAAACAATACTACTTAAATATATACCGTATATACTATCTGAAATACCTCACATTGATAAAAACATTCATTCAAATATTTTCTTACAATTTCATACAAGCAATCGTTTCACAGAACATTTCATATTTTTTTAATGGACTTTAGAAACAATAAAACATATAATATGAAAAAATAACACATGCATCATTTGTCCAGACCATAGTTGAATAAAACTTAAAACTCAGTCACTCGTAATATCCAAAGAATGAAGTTATCCTAAGCAGGAATTTCCGGGCGGGTCGAGGTAATAGAGAGTAGATTGTTCATGAACCTGCAGCATCTGAGGTGTTCAAGAATACAGACAAGACCTGCATATTGCACGGTTCCGGTTGCTGTAATGTTCTAGACATAAGATAGGGAAAGAGGATAGGCCTCTTAAGGTTTCCGAGAGGATATCTGATGCTCTTAGATATTCTAAGAACTAGAAATTCTAAAAACACTGTAGTTATCCTTAGCAGGACTTTCCGGGCGGGTGGAGGAAAGAGGTTTTCAAGAATGCAAAGAAGACCTGCAGACTGCACGGTTCCGGTTGTTGTAATTTTCTAGACATAAGATAGGGAAAGAAGATAGGCCTCTTAAGGTTTCCGAGAGGATATCTGATGCTCTTTGATATTCTAAGAACTAGAAATTCTAAAAACACTGTAGTTATCCTTAGCAGGACTTTCCGGGCGGGTGGAGGAAAGAGGTTTTCAAGAATGCAAAGAAGACCTGCAGATTGCACGGTTCCGGTTGATGTAATTAGGCTGTAGTTATACGATTATAGTGTTCATATGCTTCATAATATTAGAGGTTGGGGGCTCCTAGAATCATTACTGACCAGGAGAAGAGTTTCAGAGAGTGGGGACTTCAAAATTCCAGACTTGTTCTTAAAGATGCATGGGTGTGCCTGAAGGTCTTCTGTAAGCGAAAAGCTATTTGATCTGAGAGTGTTGAAGGTTATGAAATATCATGTTTTTAGAGAAGTTTATCCGAAGGCAGACAAGAACGTTTGTTTTCTCACGCATTTCAGTACACGAGTGGTGGATGACCTATTAATAATTGAAAATTACCGAGCCCGGTATTTATAAATACAGAACTGTGCCCATGGGTAGGAATTTGTTGAACATCGAACGTTTTACGTTTCTGTTGTTGTAAAGAACTGAGGTCACATTTACCGCGAGAAAGTGAGCATGGCTAGGGGGAACACCTACAGAAGGTCAAGTAATGAACGTAAACATGGAATCATCATAAAATGTAAACTGTATACTGTACAATAGAGAGTACAGCATAATCGTATAAACTCAAGGTGACAACAAACATTTTAGTTACAGTAAAATGGACTGAACACTAAAGTAACCCTTTGTCTTCCAAAGGTCGGTTCTGCAACTACGACTACGGATCTGAGGAGAACCTGGCGAGGTACGGGTCCAGCTCTCCCCCTGACTACGACCTCAGCAAGACCTCCATGCCAGTGATCAACTTTTATGGAGAGGGTGACACTTTGGTGGATTCTAGAGTATGTCGTTCTCAAATACTTTAATTGTGGAAATAAAGTACTTCGGGATACTTTTATCAGATTTTAGAAGAGTAGTGCAATGCTTTGTAAATTAAAACTGGTTTAAAATAAATATAGCATATAAAAAATATGGATTCAATGAACAGTTTCAGCTTTACATCAATAGATTAGCTTAAAGATATCGTTAAGTTGTGCTCAGGATTTTTCGGCGTTGCTTATTGTAATTCCATTGTTTATCTGCAAATCTTGTTTGTTTGTTTGTTTATCTATTTTTTTTTTTTTATCTATTGTTTGTTTATCTGCAATTATCTAACATGTTTATCTTCATAGTTTTGAAATAAAATGTAGGCTGAGCTTAAAGATAAAAAGATAAGTTGTTTAAAGTTCATATCTTTTTGTGTCACATTATTTTATACGCAAGAAACCCAATTTACAAATTAACGACGTAAAACAGTTTTTAAACTGTAGTATGGTGATAAACAATAATAAAAGATTTTTTTATATTTTATGTAACTAAAACCTATGTAAACACTTTTATTAACAGTATTTTATTATTTTATATACAATACAATTTTTATGTGCTTTTTGTGGATATGATATATATATATTTCAGTATTACGAATCTGCCCCGCGGGCATCCAAAGTTCCAGTGTTAATTGTATGTGAGTTTTTTAACGGCTAATAAATAAAAGCTTGTTACTCATACAAATAGGCTTATTCTCAGTTAGTTCACTAAACGGCAATATCTGCTAATCTGTTATAACATCCACTAACTAAAACAATACCAGTTAATTTATTTAAAATGGTTTACACTCCTGCTTATAAATTTCTTTCAAAATTACTCATCTCCAAAAAATACAGATTTAAATATTTATTTCTATAAGAAATTCTATTGTAAGATTACAATTTTATTCTATATATTAGAGAGAATCTGATGTCCCTGACCTTCACATAGCCTAGGGCTTTGGCTGAAACTTTCTAACGGCTCCTATTCACAGGAAAAGCAATTAAAACTAATTTGGTTCGGGTCGTAAACCTGGACAGCATTTCACTTACTCAAATTATAAAATATCTCAGCAGCGTACTCATCTCTCAGCAACTATTTTGTGGAATCCATAGTACTTTCATTATATTTGTAAATAACTCTTGTTTCAATTACTTCATAGTTTTAATTTGTTTAAGCATATTTATAAAGAATAATAGGATTTCGGACATTTTCCATCGTTATATGTTACAAAAAATAATAAAACTACGTTTCGACGACAAATATGTACCCTCTTCCTCAGCTGAAAATAAAGGTCCTAAAGCATTAAAAAATGTGGCAAGGGACTGCCATTCAAAGTAAAAATTATTAAGGGATAACTGACGAAGTCCAGTCTGGAGAGAATAAAAACAAACTTCATGTACTTCGTCGGTTATCCTTTTGTTAATTTAACTTTAAGTAGCAGTTACTTTGCACATTTTTAGGTTTTTAATACCTTATGGATTTTTTTACCGGATGAAAAATGTAGATTTTAATTCTTGAAACGCGTTCTCCTTTTTTGTGACATATAACAATGGCAAATTTCAGAAACCCTATTACTCTTTCAAAACTCCATCGTCAATAACAAACTGTTTACATATTTATAAATTGACAATAACTTATGACAGTTTATTTAAGTTCAAACTTTACAAAAATTATAATATTTCTAACGCATAATGTACCTTTAATGTTGTACAGGATGCGACAGAACTCAGTGCCAAACTTCCTAACCTGATAGCCAACATTGCTGTGGATAATCCTCTGTTCAACCACATGGACTTCATCTGGGCGGAAGATGCCACCGATCTTGTATATCAGAGGATTCTGGAGGTCATCGCCAAATATCCCGGCTAATGAAACGTCGTTACTAACTACCCATGCCAAGACTTTATATTGGTCAATATTTCTTTTGCATAGTTTTCAATTTAAAATCCCTTGAAAGTCACAAAATATTATTCTAAGCCTAAAATTAAACTATGGAACAGGAAATCCCTATCTTTTGTATATCTGTGAAAGATGGCACTAAATAAGAAGTCCAAAGGAAATCTGTGCTGCCAACTAGAATTTATAGAAAATTATGGAAAGGTGCAAATTGCTCACTTTTTAATTTCTTTTAACATTAAGAATTATTTATAAACTTTCCAAAATCGAAGAAGTTTTACTGATGTTACACCACTCATCCCTATGTCTACACCACAAATATTGAATATCCTAAATAAACCTGAGCCATAACCATGTAGCACTTAAAAAATGAGCCCTTAATAAAAACATACAAAGCGAACGTAACACAGTCACAGCTCCACAAGTCGTTTGGAAAAATTCTAAATCATTATAACTCTTTGAACTTTAGGAGCGTCAAATTATGAAAAAAGTTCCTCCAAAATACAGAAGCATGAGCGTATTGCTCATACAATGGTACACTCCCGAACTCCGATAATAACTGTAAATTTTCTTCCGACAAGTCGTAATCATGGAGAAATCTATAGAAAAGTTTGGCACAGTAAAACGAGGTGAAAACGTTGAAAGTGCCTCCTTTCGTAACTTCCAGACGATCCACGAAGGGAGTCTACACTGAACAATCGCATGTCCTATATCTGTGTAATCTCAGTGTATATTCTAGATAACAGAAGCATAATCAGGGTGGATAAGGATTAAATATTTGTAAAAATACAAAGGATCATATAATAATATTTGTTTTTTTAACTAGTGATCCACATGACAAAATTCAAGCTTCTCATTACTTTTTATACAAAACATTCAGAGAAGATAAATGTAACATCCATGATTATACACGGCTTGTTCCCTCTCAACTCGAATAAATCTCATAAAGAGAACGAAGGATTAGTTTTTCGATTAAAAGTAAATCCGAACCATTTTTTGACGTTTAGGGGCATATTATTGATTTTAGTCTGTCAGTCCAACGATCAGTAGAAAGAACTTAATAAGTTTATCGTTAGCTTAAAACATTAACCAAAGATATTATGTCATATACAGAAATACAAAAAGAGAGGCCAAATTAGAATCTTGTGGCACTCCTAAACAAGGAAATACATTACAACAAATCTGACTATATACTTACTTTCAAAAAGGGATAATTTGTGAATAAGTTTAGGAAAAAATGCCAAAACCGGGTTCTGAAAGGTTCTTTAGAAAGTGGTAGGAGGATTGTAGGCTAAAATTGTTTCGTCCTCGTCTCACGTAGCTCAACCACAGAACCAAGTAATCGCTAAACATAGCAAGTATGTCGATATGCATGACCGATATGTCATGTAAGGTAGCTAATGTGACATTAAGTGAAAATTGCTAACTCTTATAAAACTGCAAATGACCTTTTCAAATATTTTTAGAAAAATGCCTAAATAGAAATTGGTCTAACATTAGAGTGCAACAAACCTCAGCTGAATAAAAATATAACCTTAGAATCAGTGATATTAGATTTTACTTTTGATAATGAACTCAGATATATCATACCAAGGGCCTAGCTTGTCAATCGATACGGGACTACATATCAAAGCTTGATTTAGACTTATTCACCATCTCTGGTTTATCTCATTATTGCATTTATAATCCTGTAATTAAATAAATATTGGCCACTTTTAAAATATTTTAGAATATATCTTTTTTATAACAGTTGGTGTTTGTGGCATGTGTGTGAAATGTAAATCTAAGAAAGGCTGTTACAAAATCGTAGAGAAAACAATATGTAAATGGTAAATTCTACATTTACATTCTACATTCTACATGTAAATTCTACATAAGCGTACAATTACTGTATATAACTCTCACGAATGATAAACGTGAATTCTGAACTACTTACATACTGATACGAATGTACAGCAATGGTAATGTACAGTACGGTAATGGATAATATTGATTATTTCATTCAAATACCTGTATGACGCAACCAAACGTCCCCATTCCATTACAGTCATCTTTGTGATAGGTCAATAGCCATCTGAGGTCGCCTGAGCATTGTTTTAACACATTGCTTCACCAAACCCGGAAATGGCGAAAACATCATAGGAAAGTAAAGGAGTGTTATGAAGACGGAATACTGATTCAGACTGCATCATAAGGCTCCGAATATATAAGGCACGTTAGTACTTCGGAGGATTGTCAAAAACTTGTCTTAAAATATGGTTTTAGAAATATATTAACATTAAATTGCAGCAAACACATTCAGGTATTTCAGTATGATTAATCTTTTATAATCTGTAAATGGAAGAAAGATTATTTTTAAGGAAACCCACCTGCACATATATAGCTATCTAACTATCAATATTACCAACTAAATTTTTCGTTAATGTTTTTATGTGTAATATTTAAAAAATATCGATTAAGCCTTATCACTCTCTAGTACTAATTCTTTGAGTTTGGCTGGTTCTTACTTGTTAATGGAAATACTGACGCGTTGTAAGTATGAGTTTAATTTTCCCTTAAACATGTGTTTTTTAACGTTCAGAGAGTTATCTTGGATACGGTTTAATTATAACACTTAAATTTAAAGCAAATGTACAATACAACACGCACAGGTAAAAAGTGTATTTTTAATTTAGCAGTTGCGAAAATATCAAATGTTAGATACTTTTTGTAGCCATAAACATATGTATCTCCAAACTCAGCTTTAAGTATCTAACAGAAACTAAAAATAAAAAGATCTTTCCTAGTAAAAGTTTTAAATTATATATATATTATATATATCCCTACAAATATAATACCATTTTTAAAACAAGAAAGGACTATAACAGTTCTTACTTATTTAGATGTAATAAATCATACAGTGATGTTTTATAGAGTAATTCATCGATACCCTTGTATATACGTATAGTAAGCTGCAGTAAATACATCAGATAAATCCGATACAGTAGTTCGAAAGCTGTTTGAAACTACATTTAGATAAATGCTTTTTTATATCAAAATAAAAGTACATACTTTATAAGCAACATATTAACATACACTTAACCCTGATATCAGTTTGCTGTCTATTGGTTACTGATAAAGTATTATTATGGTAGTTACTTTATGAATTAAGAAATTGTACTGCATGTAAATAATGTAATTAATGTAATATAGTAATACTAATGCCATTTATGAAAATAAACGTATATGAGTATATTGTACTATCTTCATATTAATCCCACTAAACAATGTTTTACACCGAATTATCACGTTTACAAGTTATCGTGTTTTTACCATGATAAATGTATCTCCATTGAAGCACGAACTCAATTTTTTTACGAATTTGAATCAAGGCCGTCGTATTTTACATTTGTAATACTTCTAATCGTAACCTAATAGTATTCATCTCCGTGTATTAAATAGTGTTTGTATTTCTAAAAACCCCACAACAGGTGCCTTTAAATACTTTTAAGCATCTTAAAGATACATTAAGACATTTTAAGATAGCTACATTTTAAGACTACACACGCACACGCCTTTCGGCACAAACTCACGTTAGTACTTCAGATCATTCAGTATTGAGCCGCAGTGAATATTATGGTGTTAATATTATTATGTTTAAATTTACTTAAAAATAAAATAATAGAAAAGCTTGAGTAACAGACATTTCTAGCACAAACTAAATTTATCTAACTTAAAAAAGTGCTTTGTGTTTTTACTGTAGATGTTTATAATTACAATAATACTTATTGGTCGAACGTTTTCCATTGTATTAATGTAATTAAAATACATCTTTTCTGCAATTCTTAATTTTTATATTTGATTGTAAATTATTAAACATTTATTTTGTTGGTTTAATATATTTTATTACTACCACGTATGGTATGACAATTAGCCTTATGATTTCTCAAGTTGTTAATTATATTTAATGATACGAGTATATTATAAACTAACTTTTAGTTAGGTTTAACTATATTTAGTAAGTCGGAATTTTTATTTTATTTGGTAATGTTTTGTATTATGTCAAATCTGTTTTCTATTATTCTTTTTATCAGCTTGGAAAGTAAACACATGCAATTATTTAATTATTCTTAATGCTTAGTATTTGCACAATCTTCTGTCTTGTTTAAAACTATGTATTCTGTGCTAGGCGTTAGTATAAATTATCTTAAAATAACGATAAATTTATAGAACTGTATTGATCAAAATAATAATAAACAAATTTAAAATGTATGAGTGAGTGAAACAATGTTAACAAATGTTTATTCTTATTGGTGTTCAAACAAAATTAGTAAAAAATATTAAGTAACTATTTGAAAATAGCAGTAAGAGTTAATATAATTTTGTTGGTATGCACAATAACTTAAGTTTAAACCAAAAGGAAGTACACACACATCGATAAGCGGTCTCGGGATTCGTGCAATCACAATGATAGTTCAGAACCAATTATTCTGGATCGCCCTGTATCTGGTAATCACAGTCTAGGCCAATTAAGTGTTGAAAGACAAAGTAGGCAAGTAAGTAATCGAATCACCATTGACGCAAATACACAGGACATTGTATAAAGCAACGCAACAAGAAATTAGATCGTGCCTAAAATGGTACAAATGTTTTCTTTTTACGCAGTGACCGCCGGACTGTATGTACAGAATTTCTTAAAATGTCCAATACAAGAAATAAATTGTGAAAACTTTATGAATCGTGAGAGTTCTTTTTGAGAAATATTAGCTATTAAACCGTAATTAATTGAGTACACAATAATGTCCCTAAAAACAAACAAAAAATTAAAAACCAAACGTTCTTCAAGAATTTTTAATTAATTCTAGATATCAAATCGCATAAAACAGTTAAGATTACCTTAAATATTGTTTCTACACTTCTTTTACCAAAAATTCAAGTATGATCTATTAAGTTTTCTTAAATACAAACGGTTCAAAATGCTGTTTTTAGCGTATCTTTAAACGAACATAATAAATTTTAAATGCATCAACCCTGTTTTTCTTCACTTCATCTTAAAGTAGTACTGAACAAGCAACTATATACAAAATTATTGTTGGGTAGCAAATTCGTTTTCTTTATATTTTAAGACGCAATCTATTATCCACCATGTTGGGATAAAATTTTCTTTTCAGAAGTAAATGTAGTGTCATGACGCGTTACTTAATATTAATTTTTATGCTTAACACACTTTGGTGTAACGTTCCCATTTATCTTTCTTTCGTTCTCAATATAGGATTTTAAAACTTTACTTTAAATAAAACGTTACCGTATAGGATCTGTTGAGGTTTTTTAGGATCATGTTATAAAAACTGGGATTTGAGTAGAACAATGGAAATGGCAGTTGCTAAACCTGTAATGGCAAGCAATTTTTGCTAGTTTAACACGTCATCGTTTAAAATACTGAAGGGTAGCAATCATTGAGGGTAGGTACTCGTATATATTATTACATATTTTCGTGATCAGTAGTGCATTACAGGCAACATCTACGTCGCAATATATTTTTAAAATGCTTGATTAGTATTTTTATTGCATTTAAATAAAAAATAAATACAAGTTAAAAAGTAATTTTCCAAAGTAAGGCTTTTTGAAATAATATAAAAATCTTGTTATCAGAGCATACAATAATTTTAGAAAATTAATTTTTGTATTCCTGAACTTTTCTAGAAGTGGCGAATTAAAATTTCTATCGCAACTTGTACATGTTTTCAATGTGTTTATTATGCGTTATAATTAAATACTATGTATTAAATTAAAATGTGAAGCATCCCAAATAATCCGATATATCACATTAAATATTTATTTCAATGTCAAAAGATTGATTAAGATGGTAACTTTAAAAAAGACTAGTACAAGTCGTTTATCACTGGGGAAACGTTTTGACGTGACTTTTTAGTGTAAGTGGTCTTCAACCACTTACAGAGAAGGACCATTATTTTTACTTTGCTTTCAGTTTTTCCTTATTTGTTGGAAAAGACAAAGTGAGTAACATTGTACGTAACAAATACTGATGGCGAGAGAAAAGAAGAGACCTGGCCCGTGCCGGCGCACAGCTGTGTACTAGTGTGTTGCCGCGCGGTAATTTCAGGCCCTTCGCCCCACAGCCAACCCTGCGAATTGATTATCATAGCAATGGAACAGTGAAACAATAATGGAATTACGAAACAGGCGCGGCAACATACTAGTAGTAGCGCCTGCAAATTTCAGATAGGCCAGAATCCAGGTCTCTTCTTTTCTCTCGCGAAGTCAAATGCCAACATATGTCAACACAAACATTTTTAAGTACAACAATCGGACTGTGTTATCATTTTTGACGCTCCTTTCATGCCACCTTGGTACTAATATTTAACCTAGAGCCTCTACCTGAGGTATGACTAGGGTATACCGTGGCAGTCATTAACTTTAACAGGTAGAACAAGTTAGCATTAAACCTGTAGGTGAATGTCTTACTATAAATGAGAACTGGGTCAGAGAGTTCACCCACCTGTAACATGGCAGAAACGTGGAAATCCTTAAATATATCGTCACTTTAGTTGCTACAAACGTGCTCCGTGTTGATTATTTGCTATACAAGTCATTCCACTCATTTACATTACACGGTATTTAAACAAATATGGACTACACTGATACAAAATTACATGCATTGTTATACATTTCACATGAAAGCTACTGTATAACAGTTTATGTTTTATTGTATACTACTATATAGTGTATTATTATTGATTCCAAGGCTAAGGACTTTGGGTATATATTATACAATTCAAAAACTTTATATTGTAACCGTATATTTTTTATCGGAACAATTGTTATTAGATCCACCCTCTATTGGGCTTTATCTACAGTTCTACCTATTCCGTCGTGGAAAACTTGAAAATATCAATAATATAATTTTTTTTTATAAATATAAAAATAGAATATATTATGTAGCACACACATATTTTGACTATATTAGTTAAAAGACTTAATTCATTTAATTGTATAACTGTAGGAATGGCAAAATTGAGTTCTCAGGTTGCCCTCTGTGGAGTAAGAGGCTTAGTAGCTCAGGTATCAAATATTTTTTATACCTTTTTATACCACTAAGGTACCAATCAAAGTTACGTTGTATAACAAAGTTCTGTTCTCAGAGCAAACTGAAATAAACCCCCGGACCTCAGCACACATCCAGAAGAATCATAGAACCAGAGGTACAACTTGTTACGTTGTATAACAAGGGTCTGTTCTCAGAGCAAACTGAAATAAACCACCGGACCTCAGCACACATCCAGAAGAATCATAGAACCAGAGGTACAACTTGTTACGTTGTATAACAAGGGTCTGTTCTCAGAGCAAACTGAAATAAACCCCCGGACCTCAGCACACATCCAGAAGAATCATAGAACCAGAGGTACAACTTGTTACGTTGTATAACAAGGGTCTGTTCTCAGAGCAAACTGAAATAAACCCCCGGACCTCAGCACACATCCAGAAGAATCATAGAACCAGAGGTACAACTTGTTACGTTGTATAACAAGGGTCTGTTCTCAGAGCAAACTGAAATGAACCCTCGGACCTCAGCACACATCCAGAAGAATCATAGAACCAGAGGTACAAATTAAAGTAAAGAAATCCTGATAGGCAGACAAAACCTCCAAATAAGATAGATATCCAAACTTTACCAGTTCATTTATTAATCCAAACTCACAATAATAATGAGATTCCTCCAAATCATTAATTTTCGTTTATTGCCAAAACTCCCATATTGGCTGGAAACCACTTTGACTACACCGAAATAGCAAAGATGAGCAGACAAATTTTTAAAACCACATTTAAATTGTTCAATCCGTTCATCCTTAAATTGGTTACGACCTTTTGATCAATTTAAGTATGAATAATCCATAACTCATACCTCAAGGTCTGGAACGAAAAACACAAAATCTTTTGTAAAATCGAGATGGTAGTTGGCGCATACACAAGACTAAGCACAAAATCTTTTGCTGTAAATTATATATTATTATATACCTAATATTAAAGGTACACTGGTTTAATTGTAGCTAACTAGTTCGCCATTATGATTGGCCTTGATCTATTACTGAAACAAGATATACGATATTATTTAAAGAAAGTAAAACAAACTAAGCCTCAAACGTACGTATACTACTAGACATTTTGCCTACTAATATTTAGAATAACTTTGGGTTGTCACACAAGCGAGTACCACTGTCCAACCATCATAATCCACTGTCATTACGATATATTTTTATAACCGATCATGTTTTCATTTATCAGAGGAACGAGTGAGGATGAAACTGATCAAAATGTCTTGTGAACTTCATTCATGTGTTTGGATACAGGTCGCTTTATTGCATCGAATTCTTTTAAAAGTTTGTATTCACCCATCAGTTTTGATCAATGATGTATAGTTGATGCTGCTACGTGATACATACAAACCAGTTTACCCTGATTTGATTCAACTACTTCACATAGCGAGTACTTTGGTTTGACCCTGATGTTCTGTTCTAACCTTGCATTAGTTGTAGTAGGAAATACATTCTTGTAATAACGGACAATTACGTTCCGTGGTTAGTGTGGTCTTTGAGTTTAAAACAAACGTTTCAAATTGTTAAAGAGGCACGTGAGAAATTATCGGAAGAGCAGTAGTGAGCTGGCTGTTTAAACTAAATGCGATGCAGGAACATATGATCAATTATATAGCCTGTTAAATTTATTTTAAATTTGAAATTCAAACAAATACTTAAACATAATGCGAGCAAGATTGCTTTTTTATAGAATATTTCAAAAATTACAAAATAGTCGAAATGCCATTAATTGGTTTTGTGGGGTTTCCACACACTTTTAATTTGCATTATTGAGTCTATCTTAGTTAAAATTAGAAATAAATTAATAACTAAATGAATAATTCATATTTTAGAGTTATTTATTAAATTATATTTCTATGCTGCCTTTAAATAAATAGGTAGCACTATATCCTTTCTGTGTGTAACACTTCATCGCAGAGCCTGAAATAGGAATAAATTAGGTATCCTCATACTCTCCTTTGAGGTAGTTGAAATCAAGTTAGCAGTATATGCAAGTTAAATTCTGCATATGTACCACCTTGACCTAGGCATGTTATCAAGAATTATACTATTTAAAGTGAAATATTTTAATTTACAGATTTGACAGCATATATTTCTAATTCAATTTGGTAAAACCAAATCATATATTTAATTTTTTGTAAAAACTGTGTTTTGTATAAGACTTTTCGTTAGCGCAAGCCTTTGGGATAGTAAGATTAATTTCAATATTCGAATAAGAATGTGTTGGGCTTATAGATACTTTCTTTCTGAGAGTTGGTAAAGTGAATCAATTTATAGCGACATATTTATTATTGGCAATTCACAGCTTGGTTGTATTTCACTCGATGTATTTAAATATCCATTAAAAATTTCTGCAATTACACAAACGAAAATAGGATGTTCTTTTACAAAAATCTAAGGTTTCGAGATGGCAGTTTTCTACAGTGCAAGGAGTAATTATTATTCCACTTCTTTAAAATCGAACAAAACTCAGAAGAATAGTTATATAATTATAAGAACATTCGAAAACATTTTCTATTTACAAGAGCTCTTATTTAAATTTTAAATGAAACGATACGAGTAACATCTGTGACTGGGTAGATAGTTATGCAATAATATAGTATTAACATGAGAGAAATCGATAACTATAGTAATTTCTATGAAACTCCAACTGAAAATAATAAATGGTATTGGTATTAATAACATGTATGGTATCTAAAATTAATAAACTATAAATTTATAACGTTTATTCGATAAACAATTTCAAAATGGTAATTTTTAAAAAAATATATTTTCTAACTACTGCACAAAATATACCATACTAGCACATACCCACTGCTTCGCCAACAATTTCTATGCAAAGTTGCGTGAATAGCTCTTACAATTTCAGTAGCACAACCTGATTTTAGATACATGTAGAGGAACTCCAAAGTCGAAGTGTATAGCTTTCTTAGTGAAAGCACTTGTAATGTAATACGATATGATCCTATGACTTTTTTAAATATTGAATTATTCACATATCATGCACCTATTTCATCATGTCGAGTGTTCATGGAGGGCCGTTAAGTAAACTTGGGAGTAATTCATATTTCAGGTTTTACAGTTCTATTTTAAATTAATTATATTTCTAACACAACATCAAAGTTTACTATGTTACCTCGTGAAACAATATACATAGACCTTCATAAAATATTTTAATGAGGTTGGATTCAAAACAGTACTGTTTTATGAACTGTATGGATATAAATAGATTGAAAATAAAAAATAAAATCAACATTAATAATACTTCCATATTTCAATACCTACATTGTGACAGTTGTCATCCATATGTAAAGATGATAAATTTACAGTAAATTACATGTTCTTGGTTCCAAATATCATACCGTTCTTTATATCATTTGTTCGCAGTATCATACTATGTCCTCGTCCTGTGTAAAAATTATATCACTATTTATCAAACTAATCAGAATCGTTTATTTCATCAGTGAGAAATGTATGCGATTTTCCCTCAATGATTTTCTGTCATCAACATTGCATTTACTGTCTCGTTTATTGCTTTGTGATCCCACTTTCTATAATCACGGACTCACTGCGCCAAATTGGAGTCACGGAGCAAATGGTTTGTTGAGTCAAGCTAATGCCCAGTCCCTCCGATTTTGGCCATATATCTACTGTATATATGCCGTCCTACAATTTCTAAGGAAACCACATTTAATACCTAACATGTACACACATTCACAATGTAGTTCATTCATTAAATTCCAAAATGAACCAATTGGTTTGCCTTTTGTTGCTACGATTTTGAAATAAGAAGTGTTGATACTTTTGTTATGCTTTCACTCTATAAATCAAAGGCATTGTTTAAGTTAACTAAACATATTATCTTGCTGGCATAATATAATTTTTACACATAACAGTTGATTTCCTTTAACAGGCTCTTTCAATTTATCACAAAATTTTGGAGACCAAGATGGGACTTTTCGCTGCTTAACAGACCAGTGGGACATAGCCCTGAGGGTTTTTTAAAATAGTAATAATCCCAGAGGCTCTAAGAATGTCCATGTAAAATTCCAGTACAATAAGCTGAATAGTTTATGCGCGAAAGCAAAAGAAACAAACAAAGGAACTTCACATTTATAATATTATTATTTGATATAATAACTTTTATTTGAACAAATGTTTTTATATTTCGATGGCTTTTTTATTTATAAGCTTGCTAAAGGGAATAAATTTGCTATTTTTAGAGCAAAACTATACAAAACTTAGTAATCGTATATCATTTATAACATATTTTGTTTTTATGTGGTTTTTTTATATTTCGTAAGACTTGGTATGTGTATGCTCTTTTGTTATTTATTTTAAACTATTCATTAAACAACCAGTTAAAAAGCAAACAAGTTCAAAAGGTTAGTTTGAAGACTAACACATTGTTAGTAACAGACGCAATCAAATGTGAGGGAACTTCTGTTGGAAGTACTGTATACTTTATGAGTGACGATTATGAGTCACAGCTAAAACTATTATGTCCAAGTTATACCTAGAACACCTTCTGGTGATATTCTGTTCATACTTAGCTAAAGCTTTCCATTAATCCAAGTTATCTCATTAGACCGTTTGACGTGACCAAATCTTGGACAAATCATCATTATGGACTCCTCCAACACATCAGCATAAAGCAAGTAATGGACTTGATTTGTCTGAAAACCTCGTTTGGTTTTGACGGAAAACCCGACATTGTAGGACAACAAAAAATTCTTCATACATAGATTACAAAATTGTTGATTTTCTTTGTTTGAAACAGCTGATTCAGAATTTGTTGTGCCGTAGTGTTTGTCAAGTAACGTCAGTATATCTGTAACCAGAAGGAAGTGGACTTGTTTGTTAACACAAATTAACAAACAACTCCAACTGTTTCTGAAACAGATAATGATTTGTGGAAGAACAAAGTTGACTTTAAAAGTGTTCTAATGCAGTTATATCCCACAAAGATACTGTGGTCCAAAATCTTTTGGTGTAAGTCGAATAGCAGTAAAATGTATTGTGAGTTTTGGGGAAGGTTTTGGATGCCTGGAAAAGTTCACACTGTTTATAAACATAAGTAACAAAAGTATTATGAACATTTTCTGAATTCTCATTTCAATTGGCTAAGTTAAAAAAGAGTTATGGCAATAGTTTTGAGAAATCTAGGACACTAGGGCTTGTGTGTGAGAAAAATACATTTGCTTTTGATAGTTCGACTTATGATATGTGTTTAACTGTTACTGGTAAGCACAACATTATAACATATTTTATATAAAGTTTGCCGAATTTTACAGCAAGACAGTTCAAAGCATGCATATATCTGAACTATTAAAAAGATGTATATTTTAATCCCTTTTACAGTACATATATGGTTCTTCTCGTGTTTATTAAGAACGTTTATTAAAGTGTGTTACTCTGTTAATAACCTGCAGTCCTTTACTGTTAATGTAACAGTAATTCCAGTTATTTATCCAAATTCCTCATATAACTAGACGATTAGGTTAAAATTAATCAATCTATGTACTATCTAATATAAAAAGTACAAATATCTGCATTGTACACTTCAATGCGCAAAGAGCTAATAAAAACACTAGATATTATTAGTTTATATCTGAATCGAACAGATCCTGACCTATTAATTAGTAAAACTTATAATATAAAGTATATAAGCAAAAGTAATATAATGTACAATTCCATAACTTAAAACCTACCTGCAAGCTTTTACTTTTATAAGAAAAAGCCACAGACACAGTGCTATATGTTCTAAAGTTCGTTATAAAGATTCACTTTGTTACAACGAGATGAACATAAAATGGGCGGGTAATGTTTGCCTCAAGAAAAAGAAAATTTAATAATTATTTATATGACATCCAGAGGATTATTTAATTTACTGTTAAATACACTAAATAAATAATGGTTACAAATAAAAATGGCAGTTTTGTAAATAATGCTTGGTGGCACTGGTATTGATTTTTCTGAACATTCGTCTAAATAAAAAAAAGTTTTATTCATTTAGTAGAGAGAGAGATATTCGAAACATTGGTTAATGAACCAACCATAATTAAAAAGGACACAATTTTAAGAAATATAGATTATGACAATATATTACAATCATGATGTATTAAATTGTTGTTTTCAATTCATGATGTGAATAAATGTATTGAGGTTTTCTGCTCGAAACTGTGTACCTACGAATTCCATTGTAAATCAATCAGTCATATTTTGGAGAATGTGTTAATTTGAAAATCATATAGAGCTAAGGTTATAAACTTATAAACAGTAAAATATAATACATTAACAGCATAATAATATATTAACGTGATAAACGTTGGCGCGCAAACTGTTCACAACGTACAGTATCATTACTTTATGTCTTTATTTCCCGAGTAAGACAGTTTTGGAACAATTTTGATGTAAGCATAAGAAATAATTTATCAAACATACAATTTTCTACTTATTATTTTGTACATAACTCCATGGCTTTCGTAAAGGCCATCGAAGCCGAATTGAAGAATCGGCGGCCTTTCTTACTTATTTGGTATTTCAAATAATACTTTACGTTAAAACATCGAATACCAAAGAGGCACAGCTTTTAGCGAGATAGGTATTCACAGAAATGTCTATGGAACGTTTCATGAAATTGAATTCGATAGTTTATGAGATCTCAGTAAAGTAAATCATAGTCAACACACTGAAACTGAACGCGTTATTATACTTTGATTGAACTGACTGGGCCATAAAACCTTATCGTCGTCACGCAGTTTGTCTCATTCAACTGAATGAGTTTGATTTCTACGAATTTACTCCCTATCGCTGAATTCATTATACAAGGATATATAATTTTTCATAGCATCTTTTCTTTGCAAATTAATATTCCTTCATTAATCCTAATAATGCGAAGGTTTGTTTGTTTTGCTTTCACGCACAAAGTATTCAACCGATTATACTGAAATTTTATATAGAAATTCATAGGATCCCCCTCCATTTGAAACCCCTTCTGAGCTACGCTGGTCTCTAAGGCAGCAAAAATCCCATCTTGGTCTCTAAAGTTTTGTAATATGAATAGAAAGAGCCAGTAAAATGTAATCAACTGATCTAACATTGTATTTTGACAGCACGGCCATATATTGAACCACTATTTTAATTATAATATTTACGTTGCATAATCAAAAGTTAACCCACTAAACTCCTGTTCTCAGTCCTAATATGTAAGTATATTTTCTTTACTGTGATAACAAGGCAAATTCAACTACTGTATTGCACTGAACATATCTTAGAACAAGAAAATATTGCAAAAGATTTAAGTGGACCCTTTATGACAGAAGCAGTTTTATGAGATCTGCATTTGTATATATTTTCTTGTTCGAGGGACCACATTAAAGTAAACTCAAATTTGACACCATAAATACATTAGACCGATAATTTACAAGACCTGAAGCAGACGCTTTTTAGATTTTTGCCGAAATAGGATTCTCATTTCTAAGTGTTTACATGTATCATATTTATCAGAACAAAGTGGGAAATTCTATATGGCACTAGAATTATCTTATAGACCGGAAGTCAAACTTTTGACAGGAGAAAGTTTCTTAGATCTATGTACACTCACATACCCATATATGTATAATATATTATATTTTGTTGATCGAGTTAATGTGGCAAACAACTGTAGTGCTGCAAATACGTTGGAAGTGAATTTAAACGCCCTTGTATTCCTTTGTATTACATTGCATCGCAAGTAATTGTCTGTTAAATAGTATTTAAACGGCAAATACTCTACACCTTCACACAGTAACAGACTTACATTTCACACTACTTTGTCTTCGGATCCAGGTTTTACTTTAAGATGTTCCAGCTGCTCATCATGAACTCCTCTATAGAACAAAACGCTTCATACACCAACCCTACTGATAATGCTGGGACTCTAACTGTGTCAATATATGTTCCACAAACCTATAATATAATCAGTAGCTCTAGTCCAAAACAGATTTATCTCGCGATAATTGTTCCCAACAGCAGAGGTAACTACGCCCAATTACTGGTGGTTACCAATGTACGTGCTCTTCCCGCCCTAGTTAATAGCGAAAATTTAATTGAGCCTGAAGGAAGAGTCAATTTACGCACATTGTTAACTTGGAATCAAATATTGTCACGTTACTGAAATTAAAATTCTAACGCTTTGATAAACAATAAATTCTTAAACTAGCGCTAACTTCAAAGTCACGTATTTAAGATCATCACATCAATTATTGCTAACATTGGGAAGTTTAAGTATATGTTAGAATTACAATTAAAGAAGTAAAAATATGTTAATGCACTTTTGACAAACCGATTTCTAAAATAGGTTATCGGTGTGTCCTATGTTGTAATGTAATATAATAATACACTTTGACCATATTACACAGAGTGTTCAGTAAAAGTGTTCCAATACTTTAGGATTTAGTTCAACACATAAAAATGAGCAGAAAAGTACAAGTGAAGGTATGTCTTAAAACCTTTATTTTTCCCTCTATCTATCTGTCTGTATGTTTTTTTTTTATTTTAAAAATTATATAATTAATTTGAACCAGTTATGATAAAGTTATTACACAAAAAATGTATTGACCTTTGGTAGACCGTTTTGAAAATATTAACATCATTTTCTCCGTTTCAAAATGGCGGACGTTTAAATTATTCCCATCAAAATATCCCAAAATCGACTTTTTTACTTTTATGTGTAGAATAAAAACTCAAAGTATTGCAACACTTTTACTGAACACCTTTTACATAGTAGATTTTATAATAGAAGATTGAACTGCTAAGTTTAAATGGTAATGGTATATCTTCATATGAGATGGAATATCTAAACAATAATATGCTCCTGCTCTGAAGTGTGTATCCTTTAAATTACTACGAATGAAATCCCTATGCATAAAATACGAAGCTTTCTCTCCCTCATCACTAATTCTCCAACTTCCGGATATCTCAGGAATTTGAAATTTAGCATACATATGCCGCATGACTTAAATAATAAAACCAAAGCATTTTCATGAAGATAAAACATTCATGAGGAACAAAATGGGGTTTAACCCCTGGAAGAATCATATTTTTCAACTTCTCGATTGTCTTAGAAGGATTAAATTTGACACTCTAGTGTCTTATGATCACAACATGAAAAGTCTTTTATAAATATAAACCAACCTCAGGGGTTCAATAAGGCCATAAAACACCTAAATGTTTACTTTTACTGTTTACCAGAGATTTATACTTTTTAAATAGATTTTTACTGAAAAACTAGTAAACCCTTATGAATTTAAATTATGATAATAAGTTTTAATATGAATAATAAATAACTCTTTGTTGTAATTCTTAAATATTATGATGATGTATAAGAAAGAGAGCAAGTAGACGCTTTTGGACTAAAGTTGGCTTTTCAGACCCACGTTTGAATATATTTTCTCGGTTGGGGCAACAATGTAAATTCTACCGGCACTAGAAATACCTTTGACCGGAAATAGATTACAAGCGCCAGAAAATAACTTTTTTCATAAGTGCTTTCACTAGTAAAAAATGAGGACTTTGATTTTAGAATTTCCCTGGCCAAAAATAGTTTCACAGAAGTGTTGAAGCTAATTCATAAAATGTTATAGAATTTTGCAAATAAATATCAGTTATTTCATTTATGCTTAAAAAACCTGTTTTATTTTTCAAGCTCAGGACCCCTGAACGTTGCTCTTTAAAGTTGATCTCCTCATCTTTATAAATTTGGGACCCACTAACTGGTGCCCTAGATAAAATTATCATAGCCTACGAAATTATCAAATGAAAAATTGACTACTTGTGCAAGGACGAGCTGACGTTTAAACTCATAACTAGAGATAGGGGTGTCACAGTGAACCAACCAAGAAAAATATTTAAAACTTCTATAAGGCAGTGTAAGTGTGAGCTACTTTGTAAATAGTTTAATGAAAATGTGAGCTTCTCACAGGAATTATCTCAGTAAAATAATATAATTTTATTACAGGACAGCTGTTGAGATATTGGTGTCGATAAATCGGCTTTGTCTAAAAAATTTAAATACATAAAAAATCTGTATGGAATTTTGTTGACCATGGGCCCGAGGGCACAGCTCACGCGAATTTGGTTTCGTAGCTAAGACAGGAAAATTGCTTTAAACGATGTTACCACACTCATACCGGAAGTGGGTGTTGTACTCAGCTACGTAAAAAAGAAGCGTGTAATAAAATTGTTTTATCGTGCTATCAAATATTATAATTATTACATACGGTACAATAAAAATTTGTTGAATTATATAAAAAAAATTTCTTATATTTTCAAATTATTATCTACTCATGTTTAGCATATATTAAATATACATATCTGTTTTAGTGGTTCGTGTTTTTGTCGTGAAGCATAGTCGGCAGTAAATAAATCTATCCTTTTCTACTAATAAAATAGGTTTTTATTTATGTTAAAATTCAGGATTTAGGATTTAAGGATCTTATATATCATGCATACGACTTTTAAATTAATAATAACTGCATGTAGTGAAAAAAATATGAATACTTCTGTCGAAAACACTACATTATAAGAATACAGGCAACATTTACGATATCACTGTAAACTATTTTAACCGCATGAAAATAGTTTTTCACACTTTTATAATTGTACTTTTTGTAAATTATTTACTCGAAGGTCTTCAATAATCTAGTCTGCAAACGAATGTATTTCAAAATACATTAAAAATGGTGGAGTATACCATTAAAATATAAAATTTTACCAAAGTCTGCTTAAAGAGACGGGTAAGACCCTTCAAATAAGATTCTATTTCAAAAGCTATAAAAACAAAAAGTCCATGTTTGCCCAAAACTACAAGCAAAAATCTAATTGTAATTGTGGGTTTTATAAACAATTGCATTTGTGTAATAAAACGGATTTTAGGTGAAAAATTAATTTTTTCACTAATTTGAGGTATATTGAAAAATTCCTTTTTTTATGTGCTTATTTAAAATGCTCAAAGTTCTCCAAAAACACACTTTTTTAATTAGTATCCTATATTGTAATATATATATTTTTATTACCATTCTGTATACCAAACTAGTTAGGAAATATTACGTTTCCAAAGCGCATCTACTGTTGTATAAGATTATACAAATTCCATTACTACATTGCACCAGATATTTCATAAGGTAAATTTAATATAGAACACTATTATTTCAGTTAGCATCTTTATTTTAAGTTCGAACAAGTACTCAACAACTTTCCATTGATATTACAATTAAAAATAGTAATAAAACTTTGATTTTCGTCCCTGAATCGTACTGAAGAATAGGCAATAAATATATTCTTACTAATAGTATCTGCAAAATAAATGGATGTAACATTTTCATAAAGATTTTTTGGAGCTGTATTTAGTTTGAGATCATAAAGAATACTTCCTCATTTTCGTTGGCACGTCACTTAATTTAATGTATTTAATCTTAAATTTGGCCTATTATTAATTAATTAATAATAAGATATAAATTAATACTAGGTTAATAATTAATATTAGATATCATTATCATCTTTTTAAGAATTAACTTGTTTGGTAATAATTCACCACTCTGATACCGTACTATTTTTTAGACTTACAGCAAATCCAGTTCAGCCAACACGCAAAGGTAGGGTAATGTTGAAACAGCAGTTGTTGTTTGGGCAATTACATGGCGTTTGGTCTGGGCAATTGGGATCTATTAACTTGCATTGTTTTCGTCTGGCCACTGTAAGATTCCAGACCACCTGCACACGTTATGATAAGTGCCTGTAATAGCTGATAGTAGACGCACAATCTGCACCGGTAGAACTTCCACTGTTATCCAACCACGGCTAATCTAATTTCCTGTTACCGGTATCTACCATGTCAACCTTGACTTCAGGCTGGTAGACAAGCAAAATTACGCTTTATTACTAGGAACATCTGGAATTACTTCTGACACGTGAATGATGCTTATCACATGTTTGTCTGATTTAAAATGAAAACTGTCTACAAGGTTTAAGTAATGAATTTGTGCTTCAGATATAACCTTCCTTACATTGCTTCAAAATGTATTCGAAATTAAAATGTGAACATTCATTATATTTTGAACCAATAAACCAAGGATTTTAATTTGTATATTTCAACTTTTTTTATGAATTACCGGAAATAAATATGGTGTTATGCTGGCTATTGCAAGTTCACTCGTTATTGGCACAATTTTTGAATGTTTCATGGTTTTACTATCACAATATAATTTCATACAGTAGTGTCTCATTCCACGATGTCTATACACAATATGTATAGCAGACAATTAAAATGTTATTCTAGAATTAAATTAAATTCTATTAACAGCACTACCTTTTTTATTTATTTTATATTCAATATTTCCACCCTGAAAATTAAAGTACCTAATACCGTTCACTGTATTTGTTATTAGTTGTCCTGATTACAACGAGGTCACGTATTAGTTTGAAAACACTCCACTGTTTATAAAATATAGAATAACGGAGGTGATACCGTAAATACTGCAAGGTTACCAACAACGGCAAACAAGAATTCCCGTTTGTTGTTTTGTTTGTAAACTTATTCGCTGTTATTTATCAGATTCAAAGTTTGGTAGTATAGTTGTTTGCTTTTATTTTTCTTTTCTTCGCCAAAGGCATCCGGTTGTATTTTGAAGTTAAGTTGACCTCACCTTTATAGATAAAACTAAACACATAAAACGGTGGCCTAGCACAAAAAACTAGGTTTTATTACCAATATTGCAATAACCATCATGACAAACGAAATTGGCAGAAATTGTTTGCTAATAGCGGCCGCACAACCAAATTCCTATATATTTTTATTTATATTGGAATCTGGGTTGTGAGGGCCATTATTAGCTTTATGTAATACAATATCTTATTTTTTCATAAGATATTTTGGGATGCAAAGTTTTTATGAAACTTTATTTGTACAAGAATGAGTTCCATGATGCCTCATTCATGGTTCAGAGATAATATTTACAAATAGTAATAGGTCCGATCACTTCGTATTAATCAAGAAAACTCTCAAAATAGTTTTAATTCAACTATTACACACGTTAAAAATGGCACATTTTTTATACATTGCAATTATTAACTTTTATTAATGTGGATTTTTTACATTTATTAAGGCTATTAAAAAAGTGTAGGTTATTTTTTCATACTCATCTTCGAAATCCCAAATGACTTCAACGTAGTACCTTTACAAAATTCGAGACATACGCAGAATAACACATTTAAAATACAAGTGTATACATGAGAATACAATAAAATCAAACCTTACTAATAAATATTTTTATAAAAATAATTTCAAATTAACTGTGATCAAACGAAATTTTCGTTTTTAGAAACGTATGTATAAGCTAACATTTATTGGCTGAGCTTTAGCGAAGTCTATCTACAAAACTCATTTCTGTCTATGTCACTGTATGGGATTTGGCTGAGCGTTAAGAAATATTTTTACATTGCTCTTATGGGTAGCTATTATGGCAACGAGAAGATAGAGAATAAAGAAATGTGTAAACAATCTGAGTAATATCATATGACACTATGTAAATGTGTAAACAAACTCAATACGCCATGTATGCATAAGGTATTCAAACATGTGACATATTAACATATGCAGCCAACTATCCCAACAAATACAACATATATATATATATATATATATATATATATATATATATATATATATATATGTATATATTAGTAACACTGATATAAAATCAACATAATTAAAACAAATCTGAATGTATCATGTGACAAGATATGTCAAGATGCAAATTTTGCATGAAATTTTTTTTCTACAAGAATAAGTTCTATGGTGGCTCATTTTATTGTCAACTTCTTTTTTGTATGATTGTTTTTCTCTCTAACACAACTCGATAATGAAATGAGGCTATATATTTGAAATTCTGCATGTATGCTTAGCGAAGCTTTTTACTACACGTAGTATGGCGTACTACTATGTTGTATTTAATAAAGCTTGTAAATATTATTTATAAACTGTTGAAAGTTTTATGATAACTCTCCAACCATTAAAAAGTGAGTGTTGTACAAATTATCCTCCATAATGAATATTTAGCTCAATAATTCGAGATTAAAAATAACTTGTGCAATATGCCTTTTTCTTTTTGCGCCGGAAGAGATAATTAATCTTGACAGGTATTTACTCTTAAGTAAACTAATTGTTAAGAGGGTCATTAATTAGGTCATGTTGTCAAAATTGTGAACCACTGAAATGTTGGTCTCATTTAAACGGTTTCACAGTTATTGAGAGCTGATGTTAAAATTAAACTATACAGCAAAATTGGACAGTCAGATTTGCACACATGTGCCCATAAAGACAGGAATCGTACGCGAACTGTAAGTGCGACAATTCTCGTACAGTGGTTGAATATTCCTCCATAAATCTCCCAGATACTTAACTCCGAGTTACTGAATTACAGCTTTACTTAACAAGTTCTTCCTGTTATTGAACAAGGGAATCGCCCTTAAACGTAATAGCTCAGAACCAAGAGCCTTTTTGCATTTTATAAGCACAAATCTACAACGTAAAAACCGATAGAATAATTTCCTGTAACAAATCAATCGATTGTTACACCCGTTAATTTTTTGGTGGTGATTGAAATAGGAGGTCATCAAAAGGGTTAAAATTACCAAATGATAATTTTTTTCTGAGTTAAATTATTTCATTTTATACATGTAAAACCTACCAACAGACATGAAAATTGAATCAGTATTTAGAGAACACCTAAAATTAAAGTTAAAAATGATTCATACAACCCTATAAAAACTTCTTGACCTTTGGAAAGAAGTGACTTTGTCTCTTTGTCTAGCAGTAAGACTATTATATAAGTATTATTTTTGTGTCCGACGGCTGATTTAAAATTTTGCGAGCTAAGAAAAATGTAGTATGACAAAATTGTTGTTTTATATTTTAAACCTTTTCTACATCCTACAATTTTGATCACCACCAAAATTAACGTGGCTGACGATCGATTTTCAAGAAAAGGGGAAATTGCTCTATCGATTTATCGAAAATCTAGGTTGCTTACACGCAAACAATGCAGATCGACTCTCGGATCCTGGATTATTAAAGAAATATTAATACGTTGTAATGCTATACCTCAACACTGTCGTACATATAAAAATATTTCTATTTGAGTGTAATTGAGTTTGTCACTAGAGCGCGCTGGGTGAGGGGTATCTTCCACTGACACGCACGTTTACACGCTCATACGCTCACACGCACTCACTGTCTCGTGATGTCGAATGTAGCTCAAGGCGTATCGACAACACAGATTCATGATCACGTTACAAATCGGCAACAACACACTTGCATACATTAGGCTTTGTTACGTAAATATTTTAAAGTCAAAAATTGTTACGTTATCCGACAACAAGTTATTGCAATTCCAAGGCAAGTGAGATCCTCGTCAGATTTCCGCGTTGAAAACAGGATCCTCCACGACTGCCTTTGTGAAATTCAATATTTGTATTAAATATCTCTTGACATGTATTAAATTTTTGTATGAAACCAGATGGTAATTCTTTTTTGAATTGGTAAATATGAAATAAGAAGATACAAAACAAAATTAAAACGTCTTGTAACAAATACTTGAATATATTCACTAAAGATGTTATTGACAGAGATACTATATACACATACGCTTTTAAATTCTCTTTATATTATTGAATTCATTCATTTTTAAATCTCTCGTTACTTCCTGTGTATAAATAATTATACGAAATCCACATGAGTAATATCATGCTTGTTGAATTATTTTTGTAGTTAATAATAAACGAATACATATATTTAGCATATTTATTTATAATATTATAATAACTTAGAATCTGATACTACATTGTTACGTGGGCGTATATAAGTAAAGGGGGTTCAAGCTCCCCGAAATATAAACATTAAAATTGAACCTAGTAATCTGTTTTAAGCTAGAACACATTTATGAGGTCTTAAAGCTCAACAAATTCCCGGGGGAAGATCCTGGAGAGCCTGTTTTGGAGTGTATTCTATACCTCCTAAACCACCTATACTGTCATCCCCTTCCGAAATAGTTTTGTATATACGTCACTGACCTGTTATAATTTAAAACTAATATATTTTATTTTTATAAACCTTAAACCCATGCTAGCAAAAGACCATTTGTTTAGCAAACAAATTAATAAGATAATAATTGAATTTAGAAAGTGTAATTTAAGCAAAATAATTCCTGATTTTTTACAATTCAATAGCTCACACTCTGGACCATTACGGACTTACAAACACTCACGTGTTCTCCAAACCACAGACGAAAAGTGTTAGTAGACTATTTATCATAATTATTCCAGCTCTTGAAAATGTTTCCTTGTTTCTTTTTACAAGTCAGCCATGGTCACTATGCGATGAATGTACACAAACCGGTAATAGACAATTGGTTTTTACCGGCATTATGACTTCCCTAACCGGTTAAACAAGAGTACACAAAACAATAACAGTTATGCATATAAGTCTAAGGTTCACAATATGTAAAACCATGATTCGATTACGTTTTATCAACGTAGAGTCTAGTAGTCTTTGTTCTGAGGTTTACGCGGCCGTTGTTTTGCCTAAGCGGATGTATATTACTGGCAGCCTCATATTGATTTTCTACTGTTGGCTGAAGATAGCTATTTCATCATTTTATATCAACATTGCGGTGCAACCGGGGAAAAACTCTGATAATAGTTGTGATTTTTATTTATAAACTGCTATTATTTTAATTGTAGAAGCAGTCGTCTCTTTATAGTTTAAATAAAATAACAAATCACAGCGAAACATATTTTAAAGCAATATCAAATTTAGCTATTCAATTTCTAATAGGACAAATTTAAATCTTCATTTGACAAGATCACTATTGAATACCTACTAACTTGGAATATAGCTCCTTTAAAAACAATAATTCCAAAATTACTGTTTGTTTAGTGTCAAAAAATATTATCGATTTGAATATTATTATGTCAGCTGTAACCCTTTTAATCTGTATGGACGTTTACGTTTAATAAATATTGAATTTTACACAAGAAAATAGTCATGTTAATTGTTATTGTAAAATTGTTTTTTATTTTACACAGTAGTACATGAAGCGATAAAAGAATAATTATATAGCATTCAAAATATTGTTCTCTGCATAAATGGTAATTTATAGTAAATAGTGACACTCATAAATTGTTGCTTATATTCGGTTGTTTCTTTGGCTATTTGAGTAATAACTGTTAACTAATAACCAACTAATACTTGTTTAGAATTCTCGTTTTGTTTTCATCACTGTTTTCAAAATGTTATTGCTTTTTTCAACTGCTGCTAATAGTACATGCTAAGACTAATCTTGATATAACATGTTAACATGTTATAAAATGTATTGAATATTATAATTTTCTGTAAAACTGTTTTTGTTTATACTTTGTATGTGTAAATTGTACTTTGTAGAAGTGCTATTGTACAATTGTTTCTTTTCATAGAAACAATATCAAAACATTGGTAATAACTGTTATAGAGGTCTTAGCACTAATATTTTGTTACATTGTAAAATAACACCGTTTTTAAGTTTAAACCTCTCTTAATTCTATACAAAATAATAATATATTGAAGCCAAATGGACATAAATAGCCATACATATATATATATATATATATATATATATATATATATATATATATATATTTGTAAGAAATTGATCAATTAATTATTTCTCAGAGAAAAATATAAGTCATTGACTCATCCAAACCAAAAAATACCCCTTTTTTAATTTTTAAAAGTTTCTCCTGTATTCAAAACTATATTCGTTTAACAGGTCTTTCACTTCAATTGAACTACTTCTTTGTTTATTAAGATTGGACTGTTTCCTCCAAACATCCATAGGACGAACTTTTTTTACCAGAAAACAATCACAATTAAAAATTGTAATCACTTGTTATTTTTATTGTAAAATTTTAAAAGTAACTAGCTTTAATAGTTGTGTTAGTATTTTTGAAACTTAAGAATATTCTTTGGGTAGTATGTAATAATTTCAGTAAAATAAAACATGGTGTTAAGATTTATTTATCTTATTAGCCTGTTATATTTATTTATGTAATGCTTGTTATTGACGATGATTAATTTGAAATGATGAAACGATGGTTAATTTGATGAGTGTTGAAGATTTGACATCAAATTTTGTAATCTATAACGCTGGGAAATGTATAAAAATCCCTCTTATTAATAAATATATATTCAGATATTTACACCCTTTAGTCTTTTGAGTTGTTACACCGCACTGGTCTTATCCGTTATATCTATGGACTTGACAATCAGCAGATAGTACAAGTGTAAATCACCTGTCACACTGAAGATTAATAAGTGTGATAAGTTATATATATTTAAACAGGTAATAGAAAATGTTTCATGTTATTCATCTGTCAAATTCAGTTACACTTTACAAATAGCATGTTACGTGAAGAGACTTTTCTTTGTGATGGTTTGATTTTATTGGGATTTTAACCGACTAAAGTATAATTCCATCATTTACATCAAACTAAAGCCTTATTTTGATAAGTGAAATACGCTGGGTTTTATACTTCTTTAGACACCAGCAACCTAGACTCCTAGCAACCCCTATAAATGATGAAATATCCAATTATAAATCAAAGTTATTTCATTTATCCTGTTAAATGGGATAAATTAGGCAGTTTTTGGCGGATGGAAGGGATACAGCTCAACATCGTTGAATCTGTAAGAAAAAGTTACAAAAACGTATTCAGAAAAATTATCTATTTTATATTTTTTTTCTAAATTAGTATATTCCTGAGATGTGTTTTTTTTTATTTCTGGGAAAATTTAATGACTTTTCAAAACAAGCAGAAATTCAGTTTAAATTTGTTCATAAAACAAAAAAGTAACGTGGATATTTTGTTGTACGAGTATGATAGTCTGTTTGATTTACGATGCCTTATTATAGTTCCTTATTTTTTTTCTTACACAATAAAGTCTTACTAATAATTTTACTAAAGAACAACAATAACCGAGCTGCCCTTGAAAGTCCCAACCTTTATACGAGGACCCAGGAAACACCAAATTAAAGAATGGAGTAGAAAAAGAGTCTCCTTTCCGAGCAGTGTAAACTAGCAGCACCATTCAAGAGAGAAGAGATAAAAACCACAATTTTGCTGACACAGTTTTGAGCTTTGCCTTGACAACTCTCAGTGGAAGAGTAAATAAAGGTCGTAAAAAATTCCATGTTCCAAAAGCGAGCAAGTGAGCTGCCAATCGTGTGAGATGAATCACAGTTTCGGTCTTATGGTAATGATCTACAGCCTAGAGTATATAACCGCGAGCAAGGTTACAGTAGCAAGTGTGGAAGTGATAGTACAGTACAATCGACATGCAGCGCGCCTTTCTGTTCTCTGTCACAGTCTGTGTCGTGGGCTTGCTCAGCTCTCATCGCGTCCATGGAGATCACCTGGGAGAGTATCGCACGGTACGTATCATCCTCTCATTTTTACTTTTTTACTTACAAATTTATTCTCATTTTTATTTTCGCTGAGGCAAATGTCTAAACTCTTTCAAGTTTCTTTTTATTGTATAAATATCACGATTCAGTACGAAAGTTTCTTCGATATACGTATAGCAGGACTAATCTAATTATTATCTTCGTTACATAAATTTTATTTGCTATATATTTACAATAGTATACTGATTATTTTAAAATAAATAAAATCAGACATCTTCTAGTTTGAAAACAAGATATTACTGTACACCATTGTTTTAAAGTTTCTTTAAAACTCAAAGCACTTTTTAAACGTTTCTCCTTTGTAAATGAATAATTTCTACTGAATTGAAAGGTTAAACTTAAAATACGTTGAATAAAATGGCAAGTTTTATATTCTCAGTTAATAGGGTTTTAAGTTTCTATTTTTGATTGGTTTGGGTAGTATAATATCAACAAGGTTATTGTTTACAGTGGTATGAATAACAATACCAAATATTATCACTTAAACAGGTTTATTTTCTTACCAAACAGAAGAATGGGGACTATTTAAATTTGATTAAACATTACCGATGAATAAAAAAATTTTATAATAATAATATTTTGTTCATATAATCGTGGTTTTTGGCGTAACTTTATGTATTTTTCCATAAATAATGTTATTTTTCCATAAAACAATGATTGGTCACTTAATGCATCATTATTACCTACACAATTCGAGTTGAATGAATTTAATAATAATCCAGATTCTATTTAATCTCATCTGATATTAAATTGATAAAAATTAAATCTATTCCGTATCTAAAATAATTACTTATCAACAATTCTCATATCAATAATATCCTAGGTGGTAGACGTATCATTATCTTTACATGCGTAAATGAAATACTAAGTTACGTTATTAATTAAAACTCCAATTAACATATTATTAGTGTAAAAATAAAATGTTCGGATGTTAGTTGTTATTGAATTCGTAATTTTAAGATCTTAAGCAACTAAACCCATTTAGTTTATATTATGTTTATTTAGTGATTTCACAAAGTGCTAAATTATTTTAAGTGAATTTGATTACTAACAATAGTTATTACATGTAGGAGTGCGCACACCACGTGTCGCATAACAGGACTCGCAATTCTTTGCATGCAAAATCTCAAGCATATCTGAAGTTCATTTCATTGCGATAGTTAAGCTACACGTGGTACTATTTCACATGTTAAATTTTCCTGTAATTGTAGTCAATTTGTTTACAAATTTAATTATCCAGCGATTTTACTATTCTCCACTTACGCTTACGCTCAGCCAAATCCCGTGTGGTGACACGCACTATCATCGAACTCCATGATTATGTTCGAGATATCGTGAGAACAGAAGACAGACAGACAAGAACAAAATCTTTCCAGTCCATCGAATAATAAGCTTCGCTAACGCTCAGCCAATGAATAATCATTCTTGAACCATAGTAAAGGTTGTTCTCCAACAAAATCAAGACAAAAAAAAGCAAAACTGTATTTTTCCACAATAAAGCACAATATCAACTCTGTTTACAAAGTAGATAACGGCTCTACAAGAACAAAAGGATAAATACAAACTTATAAATTACATTATACTTATATATACTTATACATCGGAAGGGCAGTCGCTATGATTTCTTATCAGTGCAAACAAACAATGAACAGCAGTCTCACAGATTGAGTTTGTACACAACATTCTGCTACACTACTCGTACATGGGGCTGAAGGGAAAAAGATTTAAAATATTCTATATTTAAGCAGATAATATGTGATTTAATCAATAATCACTCAGAATGGGGCAATCTTAAATTTTTCTTCGGACAGATTCTTTGTTTTCTAGATATACAACGTGAACAAGACTGTTTAACGAATGTATTTAGAAAACAAACTCAGTATACCTCTGTAGGGTACAAAACTGCACTTTCGGTTAGTATCAAAGGATTGCTCCTATCCCCAAAATGTAATTTTTTGGGCCCAACTGAAAAATGTTTAACACAAAACCCATTTCTAGTTACACCTCATTTTCAAGGTCTTTATGAAAGAAAGTTAACAATAAAACTTAGAGGTTGCTAATTCAAGCCAGTACACAATGTCGGCCAATTCAAATTTAAAACATCCTCATGACTAAACTTGTTTGAAATAACGAGTTATAAATAAATGTGTGACATATTAAGATATTTGAACTAACTAATTTTTATTTTAAAATTTAAACAAATAGCTTTTACAAATAGAAATTTTTGTAAAATCGAAGTTCATTTGGATTAGTAATTCAGTTTTTTCATAACAGATGCTCAAACTTCTCCCTGTCGACTATCTGACAATGTGCTTAGCTAGTTATAATTCCCTGTTATAATTCCTCACTCGAGGCATGTCAAAGCTTGCTAGGAGTGTTGTTCAAGGGTTTACTCACCGTTTAACATTAAATATTGATATTCATTACCTTTCAGATTAAAAATATATTAAAAATCAATTAGCTACCACCTCATACGGGCGACATCTAAGTTTCACTGTTAGTTTTCTTTTACAAAAATCTTTAAAACTGTGTGTAATTTTATGGGGGTTTACATTTAAAATTAAGTTAGTTCGAAATTTCATATTCTGTAAGCAGTTCAATCTTTGATGCTAACTGACAAGTGCAGTTTTGACCCTACAGAATTGTACTGGAGTTTGGTTATTCTAGGTACGGTCGTTAAAAAGTTATTATGGGGTATCTATACTTATTCATCCTGTATACGGAAATTCAGTCGACAAATAAAACACATTTACCGTGTTTATATTATCACGTGTGGTTCTTCTTAGAAACTAGTGCAAAAAGGGTTTTGCAGTCTGTGTTATTTTATTCTTTGACGCAGAAAATATACTCGTATGAGAAATCCCACGCTGCCAACGGCAAACATTGCTGCGGCCGTGGAAGTTCCAGACCAAGGAAAAAAGTAGTCTATGAAGGTCATCTTCCTCAGGTACTCAGGCTGAAACGGCTCGGTTCTTTCCTGGCAGATATTTGACTTTCATTTTACTTGCTCTATTTATTCAATGTGTGCTAGCCTCAGGTAGCCAGTTATCTTTCATGTTTTAGGTGTTTCTAAGTATAAAAGATAGCATAAGCGTAAATATATAGGTTTTAGTACATATTTTCCTCTTAGGATTTTCTTTTTAAACTAACTAAAATCCTTGAATAAATGTTTATGTTGCATGAATATAGCACACATAAACATTTCACATTTATTTAACTGTCATGACGTGTATACGGTGTTCAATCAGCCTATCTAAACATTTTGAAGAGGTATTTGATTTATTACAACCCAAAAGTGTCAATTATTCCATTATTTTCTTCAGTTTATTTCATATCTATATGAACTACACTACTTTGACTATAAGAGAAGTCAGGAAATAACGTAATAAAATTAACCTTCATTCAACAATATGTTAACAGGGTAGCATTCCAATTCTTAGGTAGTTATAATACCTCAAAAACTTATCTTGACATATACGGTTACGTACTTGTAAACATTAAAAATTGCAAAAGGCATATAGTCATCACTATTTTTGTCTCTAATTTAAGAGTTGCATTACATTTTCAGATTGTAGGGTTATATTTATTAATGATACTGTTGGAAAAGTCAATGATAGTGTGCGCCTAAATTCAAAGAATTTGTAGAAGGAAAGGATATTTTGGAAAAAAAGATTAATAATAATTTGATATTGCGTATTAAGTATCATCACAAGTGGATTTATATCACGCTATTGGACCTGTAGGACTTGAAGAGGTACGTCAATGAAAATTCCTTATATGATAGTAACTAACAATATGCATGCTTGGGGAATTTAAATTTCAAAATATGGGGTTGGTTGATGATGAAGCCAAGGGCTTCCTAGTCCGGTGTAGAAGAACGGAAATGATCACAGGAAATGATTAGTCCGGTGTAACATAACGAATCACGGAAATGATACATTCCCTCACGGTCATTCCCAATTGGAAGACACGAGCGCACGACCCTGTGGAGAGAGATAGGATAGAATGTGGTAAACATTAATTTATCAATTACTATTATTGACGGAATGTATGTTTTGGACCATCTTAACAGGCTTTGAATCTCATGAAATGGATTATGACCATTGCTCTGTCTCGGAGTGTAGGAATTTGAATCTTTCGAATCTCGTCCCGAGGCCAGTCTCTGGTTCAAAATTTATTAAATAGCATTTTATCAAGATTTTAAATTTCTTGTTTTTCTTAAGTTATCTCTAAATCTATAGACGTATAAGGTTTCAAATCAGGTTTACATTAAGAATTGTTTCAATATAAATTGGTACTTACTCTTTGAAGTTTATTCAATTTTAAAAAATGTTTATGAAATATATCATCCGTAATTTATGAAAGTTTATTGAGTATTTTACTTTAATAAATTGTATGTACAAATTTGGCAATATAGGTACGACTGTCATTAACTTATTTACAAATCAATTTATAAAGGGTATTTTATCAGTGGTACTTCACGTTTTTATAGGAACATTTTCCATATCTATCTGAAAATTGTTATTGAATTTCTTGAATCGATCCCGTGACTTCTCAGTATCAGCATATCAGCCACTACGCAACGGTGAATATCAAAAACATTTAGTGCCACTGAGGCAAATGAGATTTTGACTAAAAAACCCTAGTTAGTAACAAAAGACCGTTAGTAATTAACTTACATTAATTCTGCCTTAGGTTTTCTTATTATTAATTAAATGTGTGTATATATAAGTACACTTGTTTTTAAATTGGGTTAATTTTATTGCTAAAAACTCGTGTTTGTATAAATAAATATGATATCTCGTTACTCTTTCACCGTTTAATTAATTTAAACAATTGGGAACGTTTTCATAAAGCACATGTACGCAGTGTGTATTAGTGTCTCAACCGTTTTTTGACGTTTGACTATTTGGGATTACTTTTTTATATTTACAGCTAATAATTCATTCTGTTTCTAAATATTTTACTACACTTGCTCATTTTTTTATATTTCATAAAATAATTGATGGAATACCAAAAGCTGTTAGTATAAAATATTTTGCGGCGTAATTAAGGGGAGATGAGAGGGGCAGAGCTCCTCCCCCCCCCACCCTGGTGTGCTTATCAATCATATTCGTCCCCATACAAAAAATCAAATCGTAGTTACGCCACCTGGGTACACATCACGTAAACCTCTAAAACACGTCTTTAATTCAACGAAAATATTAACTATATTTATTATATCCGAACAGTTTAAGCTTATTATTTGACAAAATTAGATGATCAAACAAATCATAAATAGATTAGGCCTAAACGTTTTAATCGAAATGGATTTTATTCTTGTGTTCATCAACGAGTAAAAGAACCGAATCGGACTAACTATAAATATGTATCACAGATTGACAAATAAGTTCCGCATCGATTGAGGCCAATGGATTGCGCAGATTAGCCGATAAAGAGCGGTACCACGCACGGAACTGTAACTGTGCGATTGCCCGTTATGGTAATTCCATGGAAAGACACCTGACCAGTCGGGTGACCTTGGTCACTACTCAACCACTCGAGTCGCTTTGTGTAACAGGTACCCGAACTTGAACCTGGTTAGAGTTCTCGTTCTTTACGTAAGTTTTTGCGCACTTCTGGTATAAGTTTTTTTCGTGTTTTCGTGGTCGTATTGGGTTTCTCAACGTTATTTACAGTTAACGTACGTTGTCGGATTCGTGAGACATTAGATAAAGGCGTACAAAGAGTTAGATAGTAAAATGTTAACTGGTTATAAGATCAGTAACATCTTCCATTTTGCATAACCTCAAAACACTTTTTACCTCATTTCTTTTGTTGGACCGTTTTGACATTGATACTCCACCTTGTTTTAATTTAAGTGTCACCCGGAGCGAGTCAGAATTTAGGAAGTATTTTTTTTTCAACTCGCTGGTTTTTATTGTGTTTTGTTGGTTAGTCCGGGGCCTTGTGTCTAGGTCGCCTCCGACTACACATTTCACTCACGTAGACAACACCTTCTGGCACCTCCTTCTATACTCGACCTTATCTTTATTTCACTGTCCTCAGTTGCATTACTGTATTAATTTTATTTGATGGGATAAGGCGAGCACCAGGGTCAATAGTACTAAATATGAACTACCAACACCACACAAAACAAAAGACACATTTTAGTCCAAAGGTCACAACTAGTATTATTATTGCCAGCATATTGCGCAATAGTAGCAAATTGTGTTAATTCTCAAAAATCAGTGAGAAGTTTAGGTTAAAACTCCTAGACCAACACTGTATTTGGGTTTAGATGAATCTCCGTAGGAAATTTTCCTTTGAACCAATGATCTTCCTTTCTAAAAAGGGTACACGTTTAAGGCGTTCTACATCCATACGAATCTTATGGATGTAGAATACTTAGTAGAATGAATAAAGTATAACTTAAAGGACACAGTCCAGATTTGTTTCTACCTCATACCCTATTATAATTAGAGATGATTCTGTGCAAAATGTTCAACCCCTTCAGTGTTGACGAAATGCTACATTTTTAAATTCAGTTACACTTACATATTATTATAAAATAAAATATGTGTGTGCTTTCACGTAATATTTCAAATCTAACTATTATTTTTAGAGTTCAGAAGTACACATTTTAAATACTATGCTCTGTAACAGACAACAGAGATATATCACACCGAAATTTAACACCTGTTTAAACTTAGATTCACTTTCGTAGTGCGATAATCAAAGTTAACAATTTAAATTATCTGAGAACATCTCACTATGTAGAAGAACAACAATCATTAGAGTAAGACGATTGTGGCCACTTTTACTCGACAAAACTGATCAGGTGACCTCGAAAGTAACCACCGCAACTGTAAGACCTGGTTAGTACATAAATAAAACAAACAACAAACTAATGAAACAAATAAGATTTACTAATTTAGCCAATCCGAAGAATTAATCTAAGACAAATATAAACTAATACGAGATAACATGTTAATTCCAAAGTGCAATACAATTTAATTTAGGATAATATGAGTTAATACTCGTAGTATGATATCTTCTGATATCTCATGAGAGCAAAATAATAGTAGACTAGTAGATAGGAATAGGCTTGACATTTGAAATAATGTTTAGCTAAAATACGCAATTATTTATAAACGATTCTACAGTTATTAATCAAACACCATGATTTATTATCAATACACAACAAAATGAACTATTTTTTGTAAACATGAATAACATATCTTTATATCTTATTCTGTTAGGACTAAATTAGGCTATATTTTAATTTTGTTATGCGTTTTAAGTTTAAGTGTACTGAAATGCATTAACCATTAATATTTTTAAGGCTAAAAAAGACAAACCTATTTGTATTGGATTAAAACTTTAACTAACGACATATGTTCGTAGTTGAAAAATAAACTGTTAATATACTTGCAAAGAGTATTAAAAATGTAACCTCACTCTTTTTTTTAGTTTTTGTGAAAATCCATTATATCATTATTTTTAAGTTGCCACTATTTAAACCTAGTTAAACTGCTTGTTTTATATTTGTTTATTGTTTGTTGTTTTATATTTTACGAAGCTCAGGCGGTCCAAATACAATCGGTATTAATAACATAACAATTACTATAAACATGACATATCACAATCTCTGTCTTCCATTACCGGATGCTTTCATGTCTGAGAGTTTTATTTCGAAAATATTATAATAATTAACACATAAAATTATACACCGAAGGTAATGTAATTGGATAACTGTGTTAGCTCTATTTATATTATCATACAAGTATATGTATATTGACTTCTAAAGATTTTTTGAGCAGCCACAGGCAATTTGATAAAAGTTGTTTACTTTTAAATTGAGTACAGAAGAGTTTTCGCTTTTTTGATCCTATAGATAATCATACTGTGGCTGGCACTCATGCCTAATTGCGTTAACTGTTTACTTAGAATCCAGTCAAGACATTTAAGATGAGGGATTTTGTTCAAGGTCTTCTTTCTCAAGAGCATGTTGGCCACGTCCGCTTGCAGTTATTGATAAATACTGGTTTTACCAGGAAAGACTGGAATGTGCAAGTCAACATCGTAATTAGAAGAGACAGTTAAACTGTTAATTCATATTCAGCACATACTGTATAATCTTTTGTCGCTTGACCGCCTCTTGCGGCCATCTTCTAGTAAACCCAAAATCACTCTCTTCTGAAGAAATTTATTTCAAAATATTATTTTGCTAGATCTTCTATGAAGGTAATGTTTTTCCAACACGTTTGTTTTTGTAACCCTTTTCGCCCAGTTTATGAGCAATTTGCCAGCATGTAAACCAGATGATGTAAGAGGTTATGGTTTCCGGGGCTTCAGTCGACTTACCTTGGGTCTTATCGACTTATTATTGGAAGATCTTGCAAAATACAAAAATTTGGAACGAAATAGATGTTAAAATTATTCATCGACGCTTAATTAATTGTGCTTCATATCTAAAGAGACTATATTGCTTAGCACATGGAGCCGTGAGAATGCAAGTTATCACCCTCATTGCCCTGTGTGTTTAACGATTTAATTTACATGAACATTATTTAATTAAAAAATTTACTTTTGTACAATTTGGTATGACTTTATCTTCATGGGTTTGTTGAAATGCAAGCAGAAATTCACACATTAACTTCCTTAGACTAGATTTTGGTTGTAAGCACTTAGAATTAGGCTTATCGTACTTATCTATTTACTCATAAGTCTTGTTGTTTGGTTTTGAAGGTTGATTTTCCTTAATTTACTAACATCGTTGAGGGTACTGACAATTGATAGTTCAGGTAGTGAAAGTATTATTGTTTAGTTAGAAACACTCAGGGAGGACGTGGATCTTTAAGAACTATTTCCACATTTCCGGACATGAAAAACTCCCCAAATATTCAGCAGTTATGAAATAGGTCAAGCGGCATCTCCGTGGTAATTTGTTAGACAATATAAACATGATACGGAGTTGTAATTTTGTAATAAAATATATATATATATATATATATATATATATATATATATATATATATATATATATATATATATATATATATATATATATATATATATATTTATATATATATATATATATTTATATATAACTGATCCCCGGCTTGTTATTTCCAGATTGCTTGGGAAAAGCTCGAAGGTTGTACTTGGAAAATAACAAAAATCGTAAAATGTCACCTGACTACGATATTTTGTTGTTTATGTTACGTGATGTGTATTTTAGTGTTTACTCTGCTTGTCTGCTATGTGAATGTAGTTTGAAAGTAATTGATTTCATTACTCACAAAATTTAAGCGACAGTATGACAAAAATATTAAGTGGTATTAAACTTTTACTTTTACATATCAGCTGACTGTTCTCTGATAGCTTACCTTGTTGTTGAGGTTATCTTTGATCGTTATACATTTCAAACAAAAAGTATATCTTTAAATATATCCAACTATTGCAATTGGTTCGTCAATTGCAAATCTTTTCACATTTACTACTGGCCAAAAGTTTTAGAAAATAGATTATTTCCAGCCATGTGTAACAACAAACCTTTCATTTTCTACAGACAACTAAAATGTAAGTATAAAATATTACATAAAGTCTGCATACAAAATTACATTACATTCTTTTTTTATTTGTTCAAATTTCTTAGCCTCCACTATGTCAATTTTAAGTAATAGACGAAAACTTCTAGCCTAATATTCATAGGCATGTTCTTAATGAGTCAAACTTAAATTGGGATCACCAGATTATTCCATATCCATAATCCACTATCCATACACACCAGTGTATATGGATAGCCTACAAACCAGTCTTTTAACCACTGCATTGTCCATCAATAAACCTTTCAGTATTTGAACCTTCTGTTCCATAATCCAGGATTGAGAAATGAATGAAATTAAAGGATCAGAAGATTCACAATCCAGTTTAAAACATGCATGTTCAATAATCAGTCTACAATTATCGCTATCACTGTTAATTATTCTTACTCATTTTTATCTGGCAAGGAAAGAGTTGAGATTTTGTGTTTATGATACCTCATGATTAAGGTTAGAATTAAAAATAGGTAGGCCTATTTGTTGTTTCTCATTTGAAAAACTTTGAACATATACGAGATACATATTTCCAAGTGCGCTAGGTCTAGTTTTTTAATAATACTGCCTAAAAAAACAACAAATTAAAAGATTAAAATAAGGATTCTATAAGTGATATAATATTATTTGGTATTTATTTACAATACCGTGACCATGAAAAATGGACTTTTTTTCATGGGTTGGGCATTTATAGCCAAGTATTATTATCACAGGTGCATATAAACTGGGGGGAAAGTATATCATTGTATTATATTGATGCCTTTCAGCCATTATTGCATTAAGGATGGAAAATAACCGACAAAATTTTGTCGAACAACACTTGGAGGGTTAAGGATCAGGGGCATCACGTGATCTGGGATTCGACTTTTGCAAGCTCGAGTTAATTTTTTTTCTAAAAGAGCAAGCAGTGCGCAGCACTGCGCAGCGGGCAGGCATCGTTGACAGGATTAACGTCATCATTTCAGTAAAATTGCCAGAGGTACTGTCAAAAACAGAGTTTTCAGAGGATTTCAAAAAATCGTAACTCCTTTGATTTTCGTTGCCGACGAATTTTTTCTTCACTATTGTTTTCAGGAAAAATTGTAGTTTTCAGGAAAAAAAAATTAACATACCTTTCCATGGTCACGATTTTGTAAATTGATACCTATTATTTTAATGAAAGTAATATACAGTAGAGTTACACCTAAACAACAACAAAAATTAATAGAATTGGTTTAGGTATGCTACAACATAAAATTTGTATGGCATGGATGTCCAATATTTTGTCAGGTTTTTTTTATCTAAAAGTAAATTTCTTTTTAATAGGTGGATGTCATCCGGGATTATGGGTACGAAGCAGAGGAGTACAATGTAGTTACGGAAGATGGATACATCCTGGCTTTGACCCATATCAAGTCCAATTCTACCAAAATGCCAGTGTTGATGATGCATGGTGTATTAGCAGCATCTGAGCAATGGGTTTTGAAAGGTCCTGGACAAGATCTAGGTGAGTTAGACCAAGTTCCTTAATTATTTAAAATCAAAAGTGCATAAATTATATATACTGTTTGTGTTAGCTTAACTAAGTCCGTTAAGACCACAGCATCCCCTGATAATAAGGATATTTCCTTGAGATTTGCAATTAATAATAAATTAAATATAGTTAAGGATACATATACTTCTATAGACTTCAAAAGTTCACACAGAAATCAGTACAAAACATTTGGATCAAAGTACGAAAATTGTGATTTGATCATTATTATTAACATATTAAAACATGTTAATTAGACTATACTGTAGCCCACAATGTACTCTTTGAGCTTATGCAGTCTTATGTGATGAACTTATTAGATTAAATTGTGCTAACTTACAGTGATAAAGACTGTGGAAGCTTAAAAAGTATTAACAACTGCTTACTGTATGGCAGCAAACAAAAAATATAATTTTAAATTATAGTTTTTACAATTTTTTTGAATAAATTGTGTCACTAACGAAGAAAATTATAAATTGTGTTTAAATTTTACTCATAATAACTGAGATAAACAAGATTTATAAATCAAAGTAAAATTTGTATAGGCCTATGAAGTTTATTTTTTTGTAAAAGTTAGTAGTTCTATTGCGTTTCATTTTAACGCATAAATTTTAAACAGCTGTTCTGTAAAAGCAGTTGTTAATGTATTATACTGAAAAGTGTTACATCTTGAAAATATTTAGTAATCATCAAAAGCAAAATTTTGTATCTTGTGTTGTTTAATACTATCACATAACAATAAGTACCAACTATCACATTATACATCATAATGTGTTTCGTTAAAGTTTAGAGTTCTGAGGTTTGTATGGCAAAATCAGGCCTGATATATTAAGGCTATCAATGTAATTTAATAACATCAAAACTCACATCGTTTCTAACTTTAGATTGGATTTTGCAGCATTTCTTCTAGCCGATGAAGGACACGATGTGTGGCTTGGTGACCAAAGAGGCAATCACTACTCGAGAAGTCATGTGAAGTACAATACATCGCAACCAGAATACTGGGACTTCAGGTAACTTTTTGATCAGTTGGTTATTTCATGTCAATGAATTTCTCATGTTGAAATCCACAGAAAATGTATAACATAAGAACAAAAATTACAACACCAAGAACTTTATTTATAGAAGCACAATTTTCACAGCTTCCACGAAGCAGGAATGTACGATCTACCTGCATTCATCAACACTATACTGAATTACTCGGGCAGCGAGCAGATACACTATGTGGGACACTCTATGGGAACCTCTGTCTACTACGTCATGTGTTCTCTCAGACCCGAATACAACCATCTGGTTAGAACAGCTGTACATTTGGCTCCAGTCGTATATGGGCTGCGTAAGAGCTTGACCTCCTCCCTTCAATTGATGCTGCAGAATGCTGAGGACCTTGCTGTAAGTCTTTGGTTGATCATTAGTTTGTGGTGAATAAAACCCTTAGATCTTGTGTTTTCTAATATTGTATCAAGTAGGCTAATTTATAAATTTAATGTATTACAAAAGTTCTGTAGTTATAATGCAGTAATGTTATTAATTTATCAATAGCTATGCATCTGGAATTAGTAAATAAATTGACAATTTGCAATATAACAAAATGTAAAGCATCTAATGTGCTAAACAGTGTTTAGTCAATAATATTCTGCATCTCTTGGCTGTTGTTGGTTTCAGTCTGTATTATCTGGCCGTAAAAACATTTTTGCTTATTCCCTCAAACCATAGTGAAGCTCTTACATGCCACAATATCAGAATTATTTGTACTAGATGAAACAACCTGATGATCAAATATTTCCTTACAAATAATTGTGATTTCCAAATGCAAAGGGGGTTTGAGATTGTTATTTGTCATTATTCTTAGAAGGCCAGTTAAAGTAGCAAAATGCTTTGGAGAGTGAATCTCCCATCCACTACCTATTATTTCTGTCCATCTTAACTCATTCCAAGTGTTCTTTAGTTTCTAATGTTTTGTTTTAGTTAATACTAAACTACTTGTTTACTTTGATAATTTGAGGAATGTTAATAGTGATTAAAATAATGGTGAAATTTTTTAAATTTATTAATGTTTTTCCAAATCTTTTTTTCTATTATTCATTATGTGACACTTACAATCAGTTGTAATTTTAAATTTTTTTGTTATAGGACGTTCTAAAGAAACAGAATATCCACGAGTTCCTGCCAAGGACTTCAAGAAACCAGAGGATGATAGACAACGTATGTTCAGAACGCAACAAGTTTCTTTGCCTCTTTATGGTTGGGCCAGATATACGGTCCTGAGACGTACATTACAAATACTGTAAGTATAGTCAAACTCAGAATGTGTTAATGTCATACCCTCTGTAGGATTAGATAATTAAAGCACATTTATAGCATTATTAAATATGAATTATTTATTGCCTGAGAACATGCTGTTTATTAATTATATCAAAAATACATTTTGTTTTAGTTACGATCCATCACCAATTACAATTAACTGTACTTTAGAAAAGAAAAATGAAAATGTAGCTGAAGATAGGTTGAAATTCACCCCGAATGTGTTTAGGAAATAATTAGTGTATGTTTTGACATTTTAATGGACAAGTCAATTGTATTATGATACATTTTTTGTAAAAAACCAACAAAAAATTGTTGGTTGTTCACTACCAACATGTTCTAATTAATAGATTAAATGTGCACTTCTTCCTGATTCAGAGTGTGCGTAATCCAAACTTGGATTTAATCATCAGATCATTTCGGTTGCTCACAAATTGGAACAAAATAGTGAATTAAAAGAAAGTCATCATAAGTAAACAAATAGGCATAACATTTTTTAATAAGTTTAATTAACTAAATGTTTCATATATAAATTCACTCCCTCTTTATCTGATATAACCAGATCATACTATGATGACAGCCATGTTAGGAAAATTATCATTCTACTCATATGAGAAATAGAATACTGTGTGATGGTGGAAATATATTCACTGCAATACCTTTCCAAATCTTCATTCACTGTCCTTTATTATTAAAAGAACAATTAAATAATTTGCCTTATCTAGAAAATATTAACAGTAAGGAGTATTTGTAGAGTATGTGTCCAATCCAGATTGATAAAATGATTTATTTATTATTTCAGACAAAGCTGAGAAATTACCTGAAGAGCCTTCAGTCAGGAACATCCATAAAGACTATGCTACATTTAACTCAGATCTTCAGATCTAGTAAGTATATTTGATCAATATTGATTAGTTAAAAACTCACCTTGGATGTCAGTTTTGTCCATTGTATACTGTAGAGAAGGTTGCATGTATAGAGCTGGAAAATAATAAAATCAGCAAAATATGATAATAGCTACAAAACTAATAGGATAGGTAACGAGACATTTTCTAACTATCTTGGAATGCCAGAAAACAAATTACTCTTTCAGTTTTTATTAATTTATTATAGATTGAATATAAATGTATTTCTTGGCTATTTGGTATTGTTAATAGCACTGTCAGTCTTCCTATTTCAGTTGTTGTTAGAAATACTGTATGTATTTGTCTTTATAATGAAAATTTTACATCAACATCATGAAGCAAATGTAAGCAGATTAAAGGTCCATTAATATGTGTAGGATAGAAGTTTTATTATATCAAAATATTGAGTAATCGGAATATATTGAATTAAAGCAGCAAACTTAAATAATGTATGCTGTTAAAATGAGTAAAATGAGCATAACAGGATCCAAGTGCAATTTCTTTTGGCACAAGTATCATGTTCCTACATTCAAAGATTTACATTTTGTACTACACTATTTGTTATTATATACCGGGTCTTCTGTTTGAAGTTTTTTTATTGATGTAAAATTTGAAAGACTTAACAGGATTTCAAACATTTGCCATCATTATATGCAACAAAAGTAGAACACTAGGTTTCGAGGATTGGAATCTATTTTCTTATTTAGGTACTAAAAATAACAATAAGGCAAAACATTAGGCAAAAAATGTTACTACCTTATCAATGATTAGTTCATAGCTACGCATTGATTTTTTTGTGCTCACTGAACTTAAAGCGTTAAGGTTTTTTTGACACTTGAAGAAGGATAGATTCCAATCCTCAAAATTTATTGTTCTATTTGTGTAACAGATAACAATGACAAATATCCAAAATTCTGTTATCCTTTCATATACCAGGTTTTCCATGATATTCCACCAAACTTTAGAATACAATCCCTTACTCCACAATAAGTAAAGAACTTCTAAATAAAAATTATCTAAAATAAATAAACTTACATGTAAATTTATCATAAAAACACTGTATAAAAATTAATTTAGATCTATGTATTTTGTCAGCTTTTACTTATTCAAATGATCATGTCATACTTCTTAATCACCAGTTACAATTTATTAACCCTCCTTGTAATCTTTTTTCAGAAAACTTTGCCCAATTCGACTACGGGAAGAAGCAGAACTACGAGATCTACAATGACAAGAATGCTCCAGACTATCCACTTGACAAAGTCACAAGTCCAGTCGCCCTCTTCTACAGTGACCAAGACGCCTTTGTTGATGAATCGGTGAGTATACCGTACTAGCATTGAACTGTTTGCATTCACATATAATTATTAGAAAAGTGACCTAAGGATACTGAATTGTAAGATTTCAATTAAAATCATGCATATTCTGGTCTTAATAAATTTTTAATTAGCTTTGTTCTAAATCCCTAAACTTTTTCCATATGGACTCACTAGTCTAAATTTATTGATTCAGTTACATATATTAATTCTATGTTAATTTTTTCATGTTCCAGTTATCAAAAATATTAAATTTACTGTGTATTAATGTTGGGTTTATTTAACTTTTTGCGAAAAGAAGTATGTCTGTTAATTAATTCACATTCGTTCTATGCAGAAGAATTTATTAAAAGCATTATCATTGCTTTAACTTTCATTTCTAGATAGGGTATCCTGTTTGGATCTTTGTTCCTTGTGAAGATCACTAATAGATTCGTGTTGTTTCAGTCGATTGAGAGACTTACGAGAGCACTGCCCAACGTGGTTATAACAGCTTCTATCCCGAACTATAACCACATCGATGTCTTGTTTGCTGACAACGCTCCGGCAGTCCTCTTCCAGCCGATTCTCAAACTGTTGACCGTCTAGAAGTGACTCTCTGCCTGCCGTCAGTACCTGGTAGCGTAGTGTAGCATAGCGTAGTCGTTTGTAGCATTGCAGTGTGTTGATTTGCTCAGCAGTTTATTTATTTTCAATGTTCAATGTCTTTTTGACTGCTTGACTCGTCAACACTGCTTGTATATACAGTATTCCTATTGTAGTCTGTTAAAAGTACTGTATCACCAAACAGTGACTTGCTATAGTGCAAAGTTTTTAGATCATAAATCACTTAATTTATTATTTTTCCAAGAATTCACTTTTACGTATTCTTTCTTAATGTATTGGAACAATTCTAAATTTGTAATCTCTCTTTTTAAATTATCCAAATATTGTTATTTTCATTCTTAAATGATTAAATGTCTATTCAGATTCAATTACTTACTATACACATTAACAAATATAATGGTTTATGTAAGAATTAATGAAATTGTTGCTTACAATATTGGTAGTACATTTAACAGAACCAGTTAATTAGTTGTGGCTTAGTTGTCATAATATAATGATATTGACAATCAATGATGATATGCATCAATTTAAGCTTAATTCTTGTAGGTATATTAGTAATGCAATTATAGTGCTTGTTTAGAGTAGTTAATGTCCCTTAATTACAGAACTTGCAAAGGAATTTGTTTGTATTTAGAACAAATTACTATATTGATATACTAATTAATTAATATCAATTATTTTTTATAATGATGTACCACAACGCTTTGAATTCAATACTTTGAATACAGTATGTGCACTATTTATTATTTTTGAAAATTAAATAGTATTTATATAATTTTTCAGTTACACTTTGTCAAACTTCACGATTAAGATTGTAGACTGGTTAGTATCTGTTTAGTTTAGCATTCAATGCTTTATATTGAAGAAGTAAGATCTTGCCTAGTATTAAAGTTGCTTGAAGTAGCCAAGTTTAGTTGCAAATGTTGACTAGTTTCATAAGATAGTGTTGTTTTATGTATAAAACAATGGATGGTTTGAGAACAGTACCTCTGTGTACTGTTGCAGTATCGTCTTAATCAATACAAGTATTGTACTGTATATAATATTGTATCATGAAATTTTGTGAATTTTGTGATACTTGCATTGTTTTTCGCCTTATATTAAGTATGAAAACAAAACATGTATATATAGATTAAATTTAAATAAATGTTAATGATTAACATCTTTCAGTACTTTATTTATCCTTTTGACTTTCTTTTCCAGTAGGCAGTAAAAGTATAAATCTTTTATTTGTAAAACCAATACAAGTACCCAGCAGGGATCACTTCTGGCTGGTTTATACCTACCAGTTGAACCCACCACTGGGCACAGCAAAAACCGATGTGCCACTTCAATCTGGGCAACCTTATGGATGTCCAGTAGCGGCACATCTCTAACCGCAAATGTTGAGATTCTGGGGTTCATGGGCAATTCGATAGGTCTAGTCTACTGTGGAAGATGACTGTTGGAGTTGGTGGGGTTTGTTCCCTTACCTCAGAGGTTCTTGTTAACCTCAACAAGGGTATGCCACCCTCTGCTTACTTTGACTGGAGAGGCTGGTTCAGAGCTGGCCTCCCCATCTTCCGGGATGACTTTGAGATGTAGTGCCCTAATTCTTCCTCATGAATCTCGATAGGAGGCGGCCCCTAAATCCAATACAAATTAATTATTGGTAAACAATTAAACATGGATAAGATATGAGTACCATTTATCCTAAAGTAGCAGTAAAACAATATGAAAGATCACAACTGAACCAAACCAACAAAGCTTGAATCTAAGTTGATCAACAAAAGTGTTTTGGAAGGTATCCCTACATTTTATGAGTATAACTACATGCTTTTTTCTTGGCAATCACATAAAAACAAAAGTTATCTAGAAAAAAGTGAGGTGTGGGATGAGTCTATAACAATAAATTTAGAAACTTTGTTTATCAATACGGAGGAAGTTTATAGATATGGTTGGATTTACACTTGGGCTTAAAGAGCTATAACCCCTAGCAGCAGATTTGGGGAGAAGGGCAAATTATGGAGGAGAAAATTCAGAAATATATCCATGTATTATGCACCAAATTTAAAAAAATAGTGATAAAATGTATATATTACAACAAACTTTTTATTCGTATTAAAATATAGAGACAAAAAGGCAAGCTCTACTAATATTGTTGCTTGAATTAAAATATGCTCTTATTGTGGTTCATATCCCTCTGTTGGTTACCGCACATTATATTGTGTTGTGCCACTGATGAGAGATGAATCGACTAGATAGCAACAATAACTTGATTAATGTAGATTTTGATGAAAATATCAAAATAAGACTGACAGTTGATTTGACTTGTGGCTAACGAAAAGATATCTGTACTATCTTTACAATCCACTACACACTATGTGATCGCCACAGAGATTTCAGAATTTGTATACATCTGTATAACAATATCTACAATGATTCCATAGTATATAAGGAACCTGGACTGATGTCGATAACCGTGTCGGTTACCACTGCAATAATCATAGTTGTCAAGTACACTGCTTTCATCATATTATGTAACAATAAAATGTTGTATCCTTAATAACCAATATGTTATCTTACAAACAGTAAGTAGATTACATAGAAAATAAAGGAGTTTTCAAATAATGTACTGTGCTGGAATGTTTTATATACGATTGTAATGATGTTTTTCATAATTCATATAATGCAAATAGTATTGTTTGTTAAACCGTGTTGATATAGTAGGATATTATATAATGTCAAATGTGCAGAAATCGCTCATTGTAATAATAGAATTTTGTTTCTCCCTATCTATTCCGTTTTTATTCACTTTTTTGTAACTGGTTATGATACAACAATTTATTTATTTTCAATAAACAGTAACTATTCATTAAAATAAATTATTTGACATAATAATTTCAACTATATGTAACATGTAATGGCAGTAGCTCTGTTCAAGCACTAAGTACAGTGTCACAGTAGCTTAAGAGAATAAATAGCACGCCCATACATAGATTTGTTGGCATACACAGCTTATACCTTTCTGTAGTATATCATTCCCGTTTTGCCACTAGATAGCGCATAACCAGAACCAGTGGCAACAGATTTTCGTGTTTGATGCCATATCTTCTCATAAACTATCAAATTATCAGAGGTGGTAGGCTGAGGGGAGGGGTGGCAAAATCACAATAGCCCATAGGCTATAGATTTCAACTCCAACTCAGGTTGTAGATACATATATGAATAACAATAAAAACTTTGTTGTTTTTGTTTATCTTTGTGTTATTCATTATGGCAGAAAGTACTTCACACACACACACATTAAGTAAATATGATTATATATATTTTGAATTATGCAGGCTGTCCTAGACAGATATAGACATGTTAGGAACCGGGAAAAAAGTTTAAATCCAAAAATTAAAAAAAAATTAATGATTATTTCAAGTTTTACTTTATATATAAAACTGACATAGTTAAGCTCTTGTATGTTTAATGAATAAATATTTATATTTTCTAATTTCTTTATTTGCAAGAGTGTTTAGTGCATTAAAAAATAGCTTTCTTTGTTACGGATGCGCCCAACCCTGGACTTGAAATCATGTTACAATGCTTCGAAAATCACCAAGAGCACTGGCAAAATTGGCTGAAAGTAATGTGAAAATCTTTAAAAGAGGTTGGAACTTCTTAACTTCAGACAAACTATCATGTAACGAGTACTCTGCTGAGTTAGAATCTGGCATCCATGTTAATAGAATGAAATGAAATCGTTCTCGTGGTCAATTTTAACATCAGTATATTCTATCAATCTAAGAAAACAAAATTATTTCTTGATTTGATGTAAAGTTTACAATTTAGTAACTAATATTCACGGTATCACTAGGAAATTTACTGGGGGATCCTACTTGGAAAAAAATAATTACAAACCTTGATTGATTATATTTTCTACTAATAGTCTTCACATGCTGTTCTGATCAGGAGAGTTGATCAGGTCCTCCATTCCAGGATACAATTACATAATTCAGCCGTAAAAAGTCATTTTCTACTGCTATAGTTGGGCTAATACGAAAAGGTTTATAACACTTCAGCAGAATGAATCCTAGATCGCAGTTATGAATAAATTCCCTAGAAACTAGGTTTTCAAAATTTATTGAAATTTTGACCCATTACTTTACATCATCATTTCCTTTGTACAAAAACACGGCTAAAAGGATGAGGCGGCCAGGATAGATCACAGAACGGGTCCAGAAGAGCTGTCTGCAGGATGCATATGATGATCCTTCGAGCTTATGGTACACTACCAGCAACTGAGAAATCAATACTGTAGTCTTAAAGAAGATGCTAAGTCCAAGCAGGCAAAGAAACCCATAAAGGTCAGACTCAATACAGCCAAGGCTAACTGGGAGGTTATAAATACTCGTACTTGCAGACCATCAAGCAAGCATTCACTGAAGGAATTGAGTGAGCTATAATATGAGGAAAATATAATCTAATCTACAAGCTATAGCATCCATTTTAAATAGCTATTTATCAATACAGCAAAGAAATTTTCTTAAATTCAACTATTTGAGAACCATAAACAATCTGTACATTTACACACTGTCTGTCAGTTAATCATTTTTCTTTCAAAAAGTGTTTGTACAAAAAACAATAAAAGGCGTTTTTAACAGCAAATCTATAGACTTTTTTTAATTTTTCATCAGCTTTACTTAAAGAATTTTTAATTGTTTAAGTAATCAATCACCTTCTCTAACATATCTTTTTAACTTGTCGATTCCAAAGGGAGTTTTTCTAACTGATCTGAAGTAACCAAAGTTATACTCAAAGCAAAAAAAATAATATAAACATGACATAAATTCCATCCGTCCAATTGCCTTAACTCCAGTAATATCTATAGTTTTAGAAAATACATACACAGCAGATTATGCAGTTTCCTAAAACAACATCCTCACATCTAATCAGCATGGCTTTCGTGAATCTTATAACACTGAAACTGTCCCTCAAAGATTGACTTATTTCTTCCCTCGACTCTTACGATCACACACTAGGACTATCATCTGAGCAAGGCGTTTGATTTTGTCAACCACATCATACTTCTACATAAGTTGGAAACAATCCACGGCAACATTCTTTCATTGTTTAAATTATATCTCTCAGCCAGAGTATAATGTGTCCAATTCCAATGCTGTGGAAATGATTAAGTCTCAGACTTTTTTATCATTAAAACTGCTGTACCTCAGGGATCATCTTGGGCCCTCTCTTTTTCTGTTTTTATTAACGACTTAACTAGTTTCATACTCTTTTGTGATGTGTCTGATGAAGATTATGTTTGAATGTAAATAAGTTAACAAGTAGCCAATACAAGCTCCATCTTCAACAGGTTCATACTCGCTTATAGGCATAATGTAAGTATCACTTTATGACTTCATGCAGATGATACCAGTACGATGTTTCACCATAATGAGTTTAATGATGTTTCCAACTGAGATCCAATTGAACAATTACAATACTACAGAAATCTTTATTTGAATTTCTTTAAAACTAAGACAATGGAGTTTTGTGCCCAAGCCACATATAATCCTTTATATTTTGTCTTCTATCAAGATCATCCAATCACATGAAATCAAATTATTAGATAGATATTCATCTTGAACCTAATCTCAAGTGACAATTACATGTTAATCATCTCTATAGACATCTTAATTCAGTAATATTTGTCTAAAGGTGCCTTTCTGAGGAAATTCTCAGACTAGGATACTGTGGCTTAGTTGTACCAAGGTTTAATGTCCTGAGGTTTCTATAATACCCCAGCGAGTGGGGCATCTCTTTTATATATTACCCATGCGTTGGATCCCACAAACAAGTATTTGTTTTTTAATGTGTTTATCATAAGGTCTACATCCACTTCAAATATTATGATATCTTGACTATTTAAACACACCTCTCTGACAAATCAACAACACAAGCAACAAGCATGTTTTGTTCCGTTCAGACAACGCTGGCAAGGTATGATGATCACTAGTGCTGATAATTATGTGACCCATTTACCACATCATCGGGACTGGCAATATCAAACATGTTTAAAGCTACCAGCGTGCAAATTAATAAATATCAGCATACTGGGTAACTTTGACACTGGTGGAGCTTTCACATGATGCTGATTTATCAGTGCTGGTCAATCAGCAGCGAATATCAGCTACATGTTAGTGAGCCTCTAACCAGCTGGACTGTAAAACAGGAGAACAGGTACAGTCAATCTATTATTGTCATTGACATATTCTATTTGGCAAAAGTGAACGTAAAATATACATAATATTAAACAAATATATAGCAATAATATTGGTCAAAAATAAAAATAAACTTATATTGATCCAACATATTAATAAGTTAAACTATTAGTTAAAAAAAATAAGGTTGGGTACATCTCAGATGAATAAAAACACTCCTGAATAACACAATTCTTAAATTACTTTTACAAGATAGATTTTTAAAATAATTTGAGAGTTTTTCCAAACCCTAGCCCCAGAATTACACAGAATTTATTTATACAAAATAAAGACCATTTACATAACTGTGATACAAGCAGTTCGAAGTATATCAGCTTTAATAATTTTATTTGTTGACATTAGTGTGGAGACAATGGTACTCAATAAGCAGAGAATCCAGCAGCATGAATTTAGTGGATAGAATGTACAGTGTATAAATCTGCAATATGTGGTATGAATGAAAATCCTCCTCATTACTCCAAACTAGAGCATGCATACCATATTGTATGTAATGAGTGTGTTTTTTCCCAGTATATTACATCTTAAATATTACAAGTATTACATCTAGGTATCACAATTATGAACTAGAATCCAACTTTCTGGATTCTGAAAAAAGAATCATTTTTAAAAGTTTGAGTATATTTGTTTCAATAAATCATACACAGAAATAACCCGAGAACAACACTTCATTGGTATAAGTCAAATGGTGCTATAAGAGAATATAGAACCCTAAGACAACCCTAAGAGCTGAAAATCAAGAAAGGGTGACAATAATCTCCATAAAAATAAACTCACAAAGTATTTACCAGATGTACAGTAGGCTAAAAACTTTAAACTTAAACATTATCTTTGTAGTATACTGCTACACCTCCTGTAGTTTTTGAAATTGTGTAGTTCCTATGTAAAGTAAGTTAGCATTATGGGGAAAATCATTGGAATAAACATTTTCTAATTTTGGTCACAGAAACAAATAAACAATTCTATGACATTGGACTTGTAGTGGATATTAGTATTCAACAAACTTTTTTACTTATTTATTTGTTATTAGCTTGTTTATATTTGATTTTAAAATAAATGTACTACTTCTTTACAATACTTCCAGCCGACATTTCACTGAACAAATGTAAATATTGTTATCTTCACACGGAACTAGAGTGTTTGTTAACATATTGTTCTTTAGCTACTCATGTATTGCTGTATAACACTTTCAGTGATAATGTTACTTTACAACATTTTACTCAACAAGTGAATTCTTGATATGAATCTTCACACGGAACTAGAGTGCTTGTTAACATATTGTTCTTTAGCTACTCATGTATTGCTGTATAACACTTTCAGTGATAATGTTACTTTACAACATTTTACTCAACAAGTGAATTCTTGATATGAATCTTCACATGGAACTAGAGTGTTTGTTAACATATTGTTCTTTAGCTACTCATGTATTGCTGTATAACACTTTCAGTGATAATGTTACTTTACAACATTTTACTCAACAAGTGAATTCTTGATATGAATCTTCACACGGAACTAGAGTGTTTGTTAACATATTGTTCTTTAGCTACTCATGTATTGCTGTATAACACTTTCAGTGATAATGTTACTTTACAACATTTTACTCAACAAGTGAATTCTTGATATGAATCTTCACACGGAACTAGAGTGTTTGTTAACATATTGTTCTTTAGCTACTCATGTATTGCTGTATAACACTTTCAGTGATAATGTTACTTTACAACATTTTACTCAACAAGTGAATTCTTGATATGAATCTTCACATGGAACTAGAGTGTTTGTTAACATATTGTTCTTTAGCTACTCATGTATTGCTGTATAACACTTTCAGTGATAATGTTACTTTACAATTCTTGATATGAATCTTCACATGCAGCTGAGAGTGTTAACGTATTGTTCTTTAGATAGTGAAGTAGTGCTATGTAACACTTTCAATGTAGATGTTACTCTGCAAGTTACTCAACGATCATATTCTTGAATCTTCACATGGAGCTGAGAGTGTTAACATACTGTTCTTTAGCTAGTTAATCACCTTTTAAGCCTTATTCTGTCAACCTTCATGGGCCTCTGGCCTTTGTAAGGATGTTATCAAACAGAATAAGAGGGAAAGTTGATGTAGTACAAGGTTGATAGTACTGACAAAAATGCTATGGTCACAGACAGGATTTAAACCTGCACTAAATCTAGCGCTAATGCAGAGTTCGATGTATTCGATTACTTGGCCATCGGCTCTCAAATTGTTTCTATACATATATTATTTTATGTTCTTTTCAAACAGTTCAACATGTAGTACAGAACATATGTGAAAAAGCTGTGTTAAAAAGCCTATACAGAAATATTACAGTATCATCCATTTTCATATTGAAGTACAATAATCCTCAGCCAACTTCCAGAACCAACAATGGATCTCCCTGCTCTTACTCCATCGCCCATATGAATGGTAAAATTGTGAAGTTTTTCCAGACTATTAAAATACTGTCAAACAATAAAAATAGCTAAGTGACTAACAGTATCAAATTATTTTATAACATTTAGAGATGCAACTTTAAGCTAACACGAGCCAATCCTTTAGCCTACAATTCAAACATATGCTTCACAAAACCAGCAACTGTCAAAATCTGCCATAGATACACAGGACTATCTTCAAGTGTAGAAACTCTTTCTTCTACACTATACAGGGTGGCGCAAAAGTTACTGGACAGTTGGTTAAAAGAAGAAAAAAATAACAGCAAGACGTAGTACAATAGTTTTCATCCGTGATGATGGTATTACTAAATGTTGGTAATTATGCCTTTTTAAGTTGGCAATACAATGCAATGAAACACACAACAATCGAACTAGTGAGTCATCTGTGACACGTGTTTAAAGCTGTAGTCCCCGAATTTTTATTTTTCTAATAGAATTTTTGTTAAACTTTAGTCATAATGTTAACGAAAGAAGAAAGGATTTTCGCGTTAAAAACATTTTATAAAAGTGGTACTACTGCAGTTGTTAATGAATGGGAAATACACTTTAGATCAAAACCACTGTCTAGACAAACAGTGTACGACATACGAGATAGATTTGAACAACATGGATCTGTTATGGATGCACCAAGGTCTGGCCGCCCAACAACAGTCTCAACTGATGACAATTTATTGCGGGTATGTTTAGCTCTAACCAAAAGTCGATTAGCATCCGAGCTGGATTTATCACGAAGGTCAATGCAAAGAATGTTACACAAACAGAATTATAAATCTTACATTCCACGTTTATTACATAGGTTACTTGAAGATGATCCAGATCGACGACTTCAGTTTTGTGGATTGATGCTTAACCAACACAAACATGATCCTAACCTTTTTAATAAAATGATTTGGTCTGACGAGGCCAATTTTAAGTTAAGCAGACAAGTTAACAGACATAACAGTACTTATTGGTATACTGACAATCAAAGTCTTTTGTTAGAGCAACAGCTGAATCAACCTGGTGTGAGTGTTTGGGGGGCAATATCATCATTTGGCGTACTTGGACCATATTTTTTAGAAGGAACAGTGACAGGAGATAAATACTCATATTTGGATATGCTTCAAAATTACACGGTACCAGGACTCATGACGTTTGCAGAAAACTTTCAAGAATTTTTCTTTCAACACGATGGTGTTCCACCACATAACGCCACTGCCGCTCGCGATTATTTAAACGAACGTTTCCAAAGAAAAGTTATTGGTTGAAGGGCAGATATTGACATGCCCCCACGTTCACCAGATATCACACCAATGGATTTTCTTCTATGGGGAGTAGTGAAGGACTCTGTTTATTCTCGAAAGCCTCATACTATTGACGAACTGAAAGACTACATACATGACGCATTTTATGATTTGGACAATGATCCCACACTATGCCGTAGAGTATGTAACAGTATTCCAGAAAGACTTCAAAGATGTATTAATGAAGACGGAAAACAATTTGAATATAAAAAATAATTGTAAGTATTGTTTTAATAAAAAATAATTTCAAATAAATCTAGTCTTGTTTTAACCAACTGTCCAGTGACTTTTGCGCCAACCTATATACTAAGTCACATGTAGGTCTGTCCTACTCCACTCATTTTGTCACTCTAGTTTTATGCATGTATTTCCCCTTCTGATTTTGTCCTTGATCTTAATATCCAATTTGCTATGTGGGTGGGTCTTTATACTGACATCAAACATACTCTAATTGGAATACAATCTATATTATGTATCCGTAATGAACTAGTACAGATTACGATTTGCAGGAACATCATGTTATTGAGCTTCTTCACTTTGCTACACACACATTTTATGTCAGTTGAAAAGTTCAATCCGGTCCAACAACCCCAGGAATATGTGTATACAAACTTAATTGTTTGTCCATTTATCTTTCCACTTGGTAGTTTTCTCATTTTATTTATTATTTATTGCCTTATACATGTTCATTGACACTTCAACTTTGTCCTTCTCTGTCCACTCCTCAAGATTAGCACGAGCCACAACTTTCTTTTCAGTGAAGGTTTTGTATTCCATGTAACCAAGATTACAGGATTACAGCATCATTCGCAAAGACCGCCTCTGATCCCTCAAAAATATTCCTAAAAATTAATTAAATACATTATTTCAGAGTAAAGGTCCCAAAAATGATTCCTAAGGAAGGCTTGTGTTTCTTTCTCTGGAAAACGTTTCCTCTCTGATAGCTTCTCTCTCTTAACAGATCTGTCACTTAAATAAGCTTCTGTACCTTCACAAGAGTCACACTTATGTTATTTTTAAGAGACAGTACATTGTATATACCCACCAATTGTGGCTAAGCTCTTTAGATATTGATAAAAAATAATAAAAACATATATTTGCTGATTGCTTGCCTTGTAAAGTGCATAGTTTCCTGCATAGCATCTATCACGCTACAACCAAAACTAAACCTGAACTGCATGTTAGCATATAGACAATAGACAAAAATCTTTATTCATATTTACACATCCTGTACATTGAATGGTGTCAATTTGATTGAAATGGATAATTAACTATTAAAATTAATTGTAATACTCTATAAAAAATACATTTAAGATATAATACTAAAATATTACCAACAGCCTCTAAGACATACAAAATACAAACCCTTACCAACAATATGGTCCTTCAAAACTTTTCTAAATCTGTTTTTATCTTGTCTGTCAGTAACTTTTAAGCTTTTAGGAGTAACTTTTTAAAATTTTACTCCTGAGTACGTGGTTTTTTTCTTGAAAACTTCCTGTTTGTTTTGAGACAATATTGTATAATTTTTATTCCTTGTATTGTGAGGATGTAGCTTACCATTGTTTCATACTGAACAATTGTGTTGTTGTTTAACATACAGAAGACTCTAAAATATATAAGTCGTAAACTGTTAAAATTTGAATGTTTAAAAAAATGCTGTTTAACAGTCATTCTGTTTTAAATTTATTGTTATGGCTTGTTTTGCAAAATGAGAACCCTATTAAAATTTTGTAGTAGCTCTATAGACACATACACCACAAGAAATATGAGATTGAACATGAGTATAAAAAACAGTTTTCAGAAAAAGTATGTCAAAAAAGATGACATGTGTCTTAGAGCATATAGCCCAGAATTAGTTTTAAATATTATTTGGTCAATATGTTTATCCCAGCTTAGGTCAACATCAAGGTTTAAACCCAAAAATTTGGTATTTTCTAGTTTCTCAATACTATCAATACTGTTATCTATGAAAATATGAGGTTGAAATGCATTTCTATTTTGTTTTGTTGAAAAGCACATGGTTTGTTTTTTGTATGTTCAATATTAAATGATTGTCCAAAAATACTGTTGGGTGCTTGACAGTTGTGTATAAGCAGCTGCTTCAAGTTCATGTTGGGTCTGCTGATAGTACGAGGTTCCAGTCATCGGCATAAGAACAGAGCTGACTTTTAACTAAATCAATATTATGTACAACCTCAGGCATTCCCTGGCTATAGTAGGTGAACAGCAAGGGACCCAAAATAGATCCTTGAAAACTCTATATTTTGTTGTTGTTGTGTTTGATGCATATTTTGTAAGTATGTTATTATAAACATATGAAACTTCAGCTTTCTGTAAATTTGACAAATTCATCACCATCTATCTTTATATAAAAATCCTATTTCTCCAACAAAAATGTAAAGCATTCGGAAGTCTATCCAAAAGCTTATCGCTTAGATTCATTAGTACATGAGGTGGAATTCTACAAATTCTTCCCATCTACTCCTCTTAGCCATCTAAAGGCTATCTTATACTTATGCATTAAATGCTCTTGGAAAGCTTAGACTTTTCTTACGTTTGCAATATTCTTGTTTACTGATTATTAATTTGTCCAGAATGGATTAATTCACTATTGAATAATCTAAATTCTAGAGTATTGAATTACTAATCTGTCCTGACTATATATTTTATTGCTATCCAAGTCACCTACAATTTCAAGAGTAATTAAATAATCATTTTTTAAGAATATTGAGTTGAGGGGATTGAACGAAACAGTTGCAGGGAGCTCTTTCGATTAAGTGGCACCCTCACTCTTTCCAGCCTGCTAGTGTACCTCACAGTAATTTTTGTCTTTCAAAATAAAAAATGTTTTTAGTTCTTGGACACAATTTGAATACAAGACACAAAGAAAATCTTCTAGTGGATAGATATTGACTGCCGTTAACTCAGCAACCAGTTTTTTTTTTAAATTGGACTTAAGTTATTTAACTCACTACCAAATAGTTTAAAGAAACTTGATAAATTAAATTTTAATATGGCTATAGATATGGTTTTTAGTTCTTATAGACTAATTGTATTTGAGACTTACACAAACAATTGTTCAGAGTTCTATTGTGTCAATAAAGAAGTTTGAAGTCCTGTAGACTTATTTACTTTGTCCATTATGAATTGGTTAATTACTAACTGAACAATTTTAACTCTTGAGTATTAGTCTTTCCTAACTATATATTTTGTTGCAATTCGCCAAATTTGTCACTCATAGTTGGTACAGTCAAGTCAGAGTTATTACCAGCATGGTGGAATGAAGGTTATATATTACCTTGCATTTATGATGACCAAATTATTTGCCAAGATGAATGCTTCTAATTTTTCACCCCAGCAATCTTGTTACTAAGCTGATTTAGCATTGCAACATTTTCAATCAGACACTGCTTGCCTAAATAATATAATTATTTCCAACTTGTCCAAGTATACCATTAATGTGACCGAATTGAAAGTATGAGTGTTCTTGCATTAAAAAGATTCTATTGGATCTGTATTTTGTTGTATTTCAAACACAGATGAACTCATAAAGAGGCTACTGTCATGGTATTCCAAAAGCCAAAATCCATTAGGAACTCTTCCTAACTAATTAATCTTAGTGGTAACTAAAGATTCAGTGTGAAATTGAGCTAATTTCAAATGTGCTTTACATCAAATAAAATAATTGTATAGTAAAGTTTCCTTACTAGGTGTAGCTACTGCCAAATTATAGAGTAACAGAGACTGTACTCCTTGAATACTTGTGGAACAAGATTTTACAGAGATGTCTTGTCATATAATGACTATCATGATTGAAATAAGTTAGAAAATGGATGGTTAAACACAATTATGAATGTTTGCACCTTTGTTTGGATTATAAATAAAAGAATGTCTAGGAAGCTCTGAAAACAAGACAGTTGATTCAAAATTCACAATAACTGCTGCAATTTTTGTTTAACTGCTTCAGAGTATCACAAAAAGTTTAGATTTTGGACATTATATCAAGTTCAATTACAATCAAGATGGAACCAAGTGTCGCTACTGTCAGTAGGGCAGCCATGACTCGTTACAATAATTTAATTAACATTAACCAAACTGTAGGTTTGAAATACTAATATAGCAGGATGCAACTGATGTCCAAAATTATATTCCTAGTTGGGCATTACAAAATAAAAATTCTTTGATCTAGCATTTCTCGGTTATATATGGTGAATTTGACTCTCAATTATACATTCGTACATATTGAATAACATTGACAGATACATTTTCTAAATGCCTCTTGATCTTAAAGAGATGTAAGTGGAATTACACAGTTTAACAAATATTACAGATAAAAGGGATCCATTTTTGACCAATATTACAAAGACCGAACTAGAAAAATATTCTGAATTAATTCGATCAAACTCTCTTCATATAACGGTTATTCAAAATACTCCTACTATCTGAAAAGACATCTTTGAGAAAAATAGGACACCATAAAATACTAATGTCAATGAAATACAAATGTTTCCCTTAGGAACTTTGAAGGATATTACATGTTGAAAGTGAGAAAACATCTGCTACTGTTTTCTCTATACCATCATCCACTCCAATCACAGTACTCAGATTGGTCTGTCTGTATAATTGTGGATAACCTAGAATTCAGTGATAATTTATGATTTATCTTAATGTCTAAGATGGTTAAAAATTCAGATCCTTTCCTGACATTGATTGTCTTTTCCTTCCCATCAATAATAACATTCTGAGAGTTCACATCCAATTGGTCCCACCAATTTCTTTGTTATATTAAGATATAATTTTTGAGGATTGATACCCAGGCTACCCTTATTTCTTAAAAGTATTTGCTTCAATAGGCAATCAAAATTATCACAAATCACAGTAGGATCAGATGATGGTGATTCTAGGAACCGATAATAATGGTAGAGATTACAGCAGACAGGTAAAGATGGTATTCTAAATAAAGATGCTATTCTAGGTAAAGTAAAAGTAAGCTTTGGGAAGTTTAATGCAATCAGGTTAGACCATAATAGATAGTACCTCCAATACGTTCTCTGTCAATTATATGTATGTACATTGCTGGGAAGTGTGGTACACCTTGTAGTACAGGAGCCAAGAGTCAATGGTTTGGTGGGGGTCGAAATGGGCAGGTATTAAAAGGATTTAAAAATATGAAACAATGATTTTTTCTCATATTACATTTTTCTTAACCCTAGGAAAAGTTTTCAAGTGATTGTAAGCTTTCACTTGATTAAAAACGTTTTTGATTGCAAGACAACTAGTAAAGAGAATGAAAGTCACCACTTTAAGGGTCTATGCATATTACACTGACTCTGATTTAACATTTAATTACGTGTCTTGGCAATTGGTTTTAAATGTGCCAAGCTAAGAAAAATATTATCTTAAAAAACTATTATTTCACATTTTTAACACTTGTATTGACTTCGAACAACACTAGTATGGCTGATGGTCAATTTTTCTTGGATGAAATTTCTTTATTGATTTGTAGAAAAACCAGGTTGTGTATTTACACAAAAGCTACTAAGCTATTGTGTTACTGATGTACATCAATGACCTTATTTGTGATTTTTGAGGTCTTGTTAATTAGCTCATACAATCAGACTAATAATCTATCTAACCTATATGATCTGCAATCTGAATTCTTCTTCAGGTGAATAACTAACCTCACACAAATACATTCTACGTTAACACATTGACTGTGGTGGGAACACCTTACAACTATTCCGACATTCCTAAAGTCAGTATGACTTCTGTCGCAGTGTAGGTGTTAACTATGAATTCTGTAGGTAGGGATGCATCAGAGGTTTACACACCAACTGCGGTGGTGGACGCATCTCACGACTACTGGACATTCATAAAGTCTGTACATGACTTGTGTCGCAGCAAAAGTGTTAACTACATTTTCTATAGGTAGAGATGCACCATAGGTTAACACAAAATATGCTGGTGGACACATCTCACGACTACTGGACATTTCTTGTCAGTACATGTCTCGTGTCACAGCAAAAGTGTTAACTACATGTTCTGTAGGTAGAGATGCACCATAGGTTAACACAAAATATGCTGGTGGACACATCTCACGACTACTGGACATTTCTTGTCAGTACATGTCTCGTGTCGCAGCAAAGGTGTTAACTACATGTTCTGTAGGTAGAGATGCACCATAGGTTAACACAAAATACACTGGTGGACACATCTCACAACTACCTGGACATTTCTTGTCAGTACATGACTCGTGTCGCAGCAAAAGTGTTAACTACATGTTCTGTAGGTAGAGATGCACCATAGGTTAACACAAACTATGGTGGTGGACATATCTCACAACTACCTGGACATTTCTTGTTAGTACATGTCTCGTGTCGCAGCAAAGGTGTTAACTACATGTTCTGTAGCTAGAGATGCACCATAGGTTAACACAAACTATGGTGGTGGACACATCTCACAACTACCTGGACATTTCTTGTTAGTACATGTCTCGTGTCGCAGCAAAAGTGTTAACTACATGTTCTGTAGGTAGAGATGCACCATAGGTTAACACAAACTATGGTGGTGGACACATCTCACAACTACCTGGACATTCATAAAGTCTGTACATGACTCGTGTCGCAGCAAAAGTGTTAACTACATGTTCTGTAGCTAGAGATGCACCATAGGTTAACACAAACTATGCTGGTGGACATATCTCACAACTACTGGACATTCATAAAGTCTGTACATGACTCGTGTCGCAGCAAAAGTGTTAACTACATGTTCTGTAGCTAGAGATGCACCATAGGTTAACACAAACTATGGTGGTGGACACATCTCACAACTACCTGGACATTTCTTGTTAGTACATGTCTCGTGTCGCAGCAAAGGTGTTAACTACATGTTCTGTAGCTAGAGATGCACCATAGGTTAACACAAACTATAGTGGTGGACACATCTCACAACTACCTGGACATTTCTTGTTAGTACATGTCTCGTGCCGCAGCAAAGGTGTTAACTACATGTTCTGTAGCTAGAGATGCACCATAGGTTAACACAAACTATAGTGGTGGACACATCTCACAACTACCTGGACATTTCTTGTTAGTACATGTCTCGTGCCGCAGCAAAGGTGTTAACTACATGTTCTGTAGCTAGAGATGCACCATAGGTTAACACAAACTATGGTGGTGGACACATCTCACAACTACCTGGACATTTCTTGTTAGTACATGTCTCGTGTCGCAGCAAAGGTGTTAACTACATGTTCTGTAGCTAGAGATGCACCATAGGTTAACACAAAATACACTGGTGGACACATCTCACAACTACCTGGACATTTCTTGTTAGTACATGTCTCGTGTCGCAGCAAAGGTGTTAACTACATGTTCTGTAGCTAGAGATGCACCATAGGTTAACACAAACTATGGTGGTGGACACATCTCACAACTACCTGGACATTTCTTGTTAGTACATGTCTCGTGTCGCAGCACAGGTGTTAACTACATGTTCTGTAGGTAGAGATGCACCATAGGTTAACACAAACTATGGTGGTGGACACATCTCACAACTACCTGGACATTTCTTGTTAGTACATGTCTCGTGTCGCAGCACAGGTGTTAACTACATGTTCTGTAGGTAGAGATGCACCATAGGTTAACACAAACTATGGTGGTGGACACATCTCACAACTACCTGGACATTTCTTGTTAGTACATGTCTCGTGTCGCAGCACAGGTGTTAACTACATGTTCTGTAGGTAGAGATGCACCATAGGTTAACACAAACTATGGTGGTGGACACATCTCACAACTACCTGGACATTTCTTGTTAGTACATGTCTCGTGTCGCAGCACAGGTGTTAACTACATGTTCTGTAGGTAGAGATGCACCATAGGTTAACACAAACTATGGTGGTGGACACATCTCACAACTACCTGGACATTTCTTGTTAGTACATGTCTCGTGTCGCAGCACAGGTGTTAACTACATGTTCTGTAGGTAGAGATGCACCATAGGTTAACACAAACTATGGTGGTGGACACATCTCACAACTACCTGGACATTTCTTGTTAGTACATGTCTCGTGTCGCAGCACAGGTGTTAACTACATGTTCTGTAGCTAGAGATGCACCATAGGTTAACACAAACTATGGTGGTGGACACATCTCACAACTACCTGGACATTTCTTGTTAGTACATGTCTCGTGTCGCAGCAAAGGTGTTAACTACATGTTCTGTAGCTAGAGATGCACCATAGGTTAACACAAAATACACTGGTGGACACATCTCACAACTACCTGGACATTTCTTGTTAGTACATGTCTCGTGTCGCAGCAAAGGTGTTAACTACATGTTCTGTAGCTAGAGATGCACCATAGGTTAACACAAACTATGGTGGTGGACACATCTCACAACTACCTGGACATTTCTTGTTAGTACATGTCTCGTGTCGCAGCAAAGGTGTTAACTACATGTTCTGTAGGTAGAGATGCACCATAGGTTAACACAAACTATGGTGGTGGACACATCTCACAACTACCTGGACATTTCTTGTCAGTACATGACTCGTGTCGCAGCAAAGGTGTTAACTACATGTTCTGTAGGTAGAGATGCACCATAGGTTAACACAAACTATGGTGGTGGACACATCTCACAACTACCTGGACATTTCTTGTTAGTACATGTCTCGTGTCGCAGCACAGGTGTTAACTACATGTTCTGTAGGTAGAGATGCACCATAGGTTAACACACTGAAAACACAGGATGCATCTCACGACTACCCTGACTGTCCTAGACTTTACTTGTCGTCGGTGTTATGTAAAAAGGGCGAATCAACCAAAAAGGCATTTTTCAGGAGAGCGTTTTAAACATTTGAACCTATCAAAAAAATTATTTAATAGCATTCTACACTTGTGTAATATTAAATTCAAATAAAACAATATATTTTTCTTAGTATTTGCAAAGTTTCAATTAAATAAGCTACATTTTTAAATTTATAAAAAATATTTTTTAGCATCATGTAGGCTTATTCGCCCTTCTTACATACTTAAATCTGAATAAAACCAAGTTGGGTATTTGCCTTTTTATAATATAATACAATTAATATAGTTTTTATTGAGACTATGAATGGAATTAATATTACGTAGTAGTACAAGGTGAAAAATAGCTTAAAATGAGAACAAGTAAAACCTTTTATTAGATTTTAAAAATTACAAATTTATTGATCCATACAATTACACCATTATGAAAAAATATTTTAGTGTCTTAACATTTACAACATAGACTAAAAGGAAAATGTTTTAAGGAAGCACTTATTTTTTTCTTTTTTTTGTCCCTCCGGCTGGTGGTTTTCACTTCTTTAGGAAGTTCTTCAAAAAACTTGTGGTGGTGTACAGGAACTACTCTTGATTTACAGAGATCCATTAGGTCTTTAAATTTTAGCTCCGATATTTGTAGACGGGTTTTGTAGGCCATAGGAAGGTTTTCTAATTTCAAAAGATGTGGCCTACCAACACTTTTCATTATTATCTCATGAAAAAGCTCATCATTGTATTCGTACTTAAAAAAATTGAACCTGGTTTACTTTTCAAATACCTGAACCATTTTATTTTCCTCCACTGTACAACTTTACCAGATACAGTTTTATATCTTTGGGTATCTTTGTTTGTGCTTGCCAATTCAGTCCAGTCAATAAAAGCGTCATGATTAAAAATACACAACTTTGTAAGGTTCCGGTGTCTTTCTTGCAGTCTGGCAAATAATACCCCATTCAGAAGGCACATTAACCTGTATGTTTTTGAAGCCCTTTCTATGGTAGAGTGCATCGCATCACCCTCTTGTTGTGAATGGCCTGGTTCATAAAACACATGATCTATAACTTGACAACTTGTTAGTCGCACAGCATGCAAAAGTGCAGTAGAAAAATACTGGTTTAGGTTTTGACCACCACAACTATCACTTAAGAAAAAAGAATTCTTCTATGTTTGGGGTGGTCTTTAATATAATTGAAGATACAGGTTCCTATCTCTGTTGAGCCTCTGTTTCCTTCAGTCTCATCCCACAAGTTGCATGTTCCTTCTTTGGATGTAAGATCAATACTGTTAAAATTATACACGGCCAGTTTTCTTTTATAATAAATAGAAGACACTTGGCCTTTAGGGAAACTCAAGAAACTGCCTGAAGATCAAAATTAGCAACAGTTTTTCTCCCATTAATACCTTTACACTCATTGATTTTTTTCTTTTTTTATTTCACGAACTCTCTCTTTGTTTTTCAAATGTTTATTATGTTGGTCTTTCTCAGTTTCTTTCTCTTCAACAGACAATTGATTCGTAACAATTGCAGATGTTGCACTGGTCTTTTTTAGGTTTATGAAACCTAAGATTACCATACGAGTAAAAGTAAACTTTGTACTGTGATTTTGACACAGGCTTTATCAGTGACTTCATAGTTTCTGAGTTAGAGTTTTCATTTTCAACCGTTATTGCTAAGTTATCCTCTTTACATTTTTCCCTCATAAAGAGTATACAATTTTTCAATATTTAATTGAGATGATAAATAAAGCTTATTACTCGATTTCCTACAGTAGTGTGATTCCACTGTAAGAAATGAGAGGATGTGCTTACGAGCATGTTCTTCAATCCATGCAGGAATTTTTGTTGGCAGATGAATTGTTTACCCCTCCCATCTACTGACACAATCCCAACATCATTCTTTTTTTCTAGACTGACTCTTACAAACTTTTCAGTTATTGAAAAAACTGAGAAAAAAGAATTTGCGACAAACACGTACACGCTCGGTATCCTTTTCTAAGTAGTAGTGGAGGCTGCGTTTTTTTTCGAGAAAATAATATTTACTCGACGTCTTTCAGGCTCTGCTTCGACTACATGGCTTGCTACATACTGTCATTGACTACAAAATACCGGAAGAAACACTTTGTAAACCATCTTTTCTGGTTTCTATTCTACTTGTCTTTCTTACTGTAACTTGACGATTATTGTGTTCTTTATGATTATGACTAAAGTATTATTGATTGATTGATTGATTGATTGTCGTTGTCTGTCTTGATTCTTGTCATCTTCGCCCATTTTCCAAAATGCTAAGAAAAATTCATCCTTTTCGTTTTTTCAGAAAATTTGGTACTACATTTTAGAGGGCAGTTGGTGCATGAAAAAATTGGTTTTTTTATTTCTTTTTTATCACGTTTCCCTTCACACTTACGTACGATTTTCCTGCAACCCTTAAAACATTTTCTTTCTTGACGCTTTTTCATAGTAGTCGCCTTGTTTTGATTGTTAATTTTTCTCTGTTTCTTCTTATGCTGAAGTCCTATTTCATCATTTTGAATCAAGTTTATTTCATCTTCTGATTCAAGATTCTTCTAAAACCATATGTCGTTTTGGTTATGTGTTGTCTTAAAACTTTTTTGTTTTCAAAAACTATTGAACAATGATAGCACATGAAACCCTTTCTAATCAGAGTCTCTTCATGCAGGCTTTTGTCAACGCTGTCATTTTCAACAAAATTCTCAGCATTGCCTGGTGATGATAAATAATGGCCAAATCAATTTCATTTATTGTTAATAAATCATTGCTTAAACATTCAACAATGAAGTTTAATGTTGATGCAGAGAGGTTTAAGTATGCCTGTTTCATTAGTATCTGTTCGATGGTTTGACAACTCTCCATATTATTAAACGAAGTTGATGGCGAGAGCTGTACAGGCTGCAAGTTGTAAAAATTCTTTAGTACTTTCATTATTTAAAATATTTGTATCCGCTTCAAGTATTATTTCTGGATTGTATTACTTCTAAAGCCAATTGTTCATTTTGCTCACTTGCATGGTTTACTCCTTGAACAAAATTATCTGCATTATGTTCTTTAAGCCGCGCCAAAATCTTTTGTGCTCGTGAGTAAAACATTCTGGGCCTGAAATAAAAAAACCTGATTAGGGTGCTGCGACCATTTATTACATTTCAAAGGCAAATATCCTCCTTGGCTAATACGAGCATCAGTAATGTGAATACTGTTTGTTCACGAGAAAGATTTCACACGTCGTTTAAAGCAACAAGAAAATAAAAACAAACCACTCTTGTATCAGTGCAAGACATATATTGATGATCAATACACAAGGATTGCAAGATATTCTGGCAAGAAATTCTTCAATAATAAGCCCGTGATTGTATTTTAGTTATTATATAAGATCAGAGGAAAATACAATAGGTCTTAACCTAAAAACTAACAAACCTAGGCTTCTTTTAATAACTTGATCATTTCTACTTAATGATAAGCTAACACAACTTTAAGTGTACTCACCTAAATAGTCTTAAGTTGCATCACTACAATTCACAAGTAAATATAATTGAAACAGAATTAAAATCTTTTCAGTATTAAACCACTGTACAGTTTCAGACTGCAGGTGTCCGCTCAGGAAACATTTTTTTATTAGCAACATCTGTTTCAGTTTCAGTGGTGCCAATCTTTACTTGTAATACAAACACAAATTGCGTTATTTAATAGAGTAGAACAAACTAATTAATATATAATATAATGTATTATACTATTATAACGTTATGGCATTATATCGTATTAATGCAATAGTAATTAATTAATAATATTGTAAATAATGTGTAAAGAAGACTACTTGGTTCATTCTCCCCTTTAACACTTATTATTCGCCCTTTTGACGTGACAGTTGGCTGTTTACGGTAAGTAAAAAGGGCGAATAGAACTATTCGCCTTTTTAACACAACCAATATTATATTCACCCTTTTGTCATTTGCTGTTTCCAAGGGAACGAACTATTCTACAGATATGCCGTTTTTACATATCGATAGATCTTAATACCAGGAAGCCAAATCGGCAAAAAACATGAAAACACACTTTTGGTGAATTCGCCCTTTTTACATAACACCGACGTTGTGTTGCTGTGTAGGTTTTAAGATAAACAAATCATACCAGAGCATTGTGAAATGCATGAGTAAGGCTCCACAACAAACAAGTTGTGTGTCTACCTCATGCACACTATCTCCAAAACATGCTCTTAATAAAAACAAAACAATAATTATTGAAACCAAACTATAGAAGACAGGTTACACTAGGTATGCACAACCTGGCTATCCAATGAAAACTAACCAAAGGCTAATAGTAAATAGAAATTGTCATGACAGATAAAACATGGTGGAAAATAAGGAAATTGGAGTGAATTTTTTTTTTTTTTTTAAATTTTAATAATTGGTTTATTCTAGATGAACTTCTCAAAATCATACCAAGACTCCTAATTGGTTTATTAGGAGTCTTCAATTTGTTTGATTAATTATGTTTCCTCACTTTTATGAATTGGAAACCGTATCAATCCCACTTCCTGGTTTTCTGTCTTATTGTTTCTGTCATGATGTTAGTCATTTGGCCTAGGGTCAGTTTTCAGTGGTTGGTTGTTCAGTGCAGACCAATAATATGACCTGTTTTCTTTATCACAGTTTCAATATTTAGTGTTTTTTTTATTAAGTGTATATTTTAGAGATAGTGTGTTTGGAGTTGACATACTTGTTGACCACAATAATTGCCTGACTTTTATGTGTCACAACCCTTTGGCATGATTTGTTTATTTTAACCTAGATTGTAGTTATGTGTAGGTTAGTTATTCACCTAAGGAAGAGATCAGATTGGAGATCTTGAAATATAGTGTTACTGATTTCTTGTAACAATGATGACAAATGTCGGGAAAAATTCTGTCTCTTTCAGTCTGAGTTAGAGATAGCAGGATCAATTCCTGCCCAGGCCAGTTAAGTACTGTTCCATCTCTTACTGGACATTACTTTACTTGTCAGAGCAACAGCCTCAGGGAAAAAGCAAGGTATTAAATTACAAATTATAGGCAAAATTATATACTGTACTAAAAACTTGAGTCAATAAAACAAATTCTTTAATAGCTCATTTTGCAATGAATATTGTTATTTAAAACATTTTTTTTTTAACTATGCTGAATTTACAGGAGCAGGAGTCTGTAAAACAAATATTTTTAAGCTTGAGAATTATAATCATTTATGGGTTATACATCATGGAAGCTGCCTTAACAGTAAGGCTACCTAGGGACAGTTTACCTAAATTATGCACTTTCCACAACTATTCAACTAGGAAGTGTAATAAGTTAGCATCCTGACAGACTAATTCACAATTTACATGGACCAACAGTTACAGGCATTAGATTTTACAGTACTATACTTACAGTTATTTTAGCCTTAGAAAGTTTTATGGATTTAAAAAAAAGCTAAAGCGGTACTTGATTGCCAGATCGTTTTATCCATTTCATGGATGTTTTCTACAACCATAAAAAACTGAAATGTATAATGTATAATATGATATATTTATCATATTCTCTAAATTACTATTATAGGTCTGGATTAGTTTTTAAAATTAAGCAAGATAAGTAATTATAAAAGATCAATGTTATTCAATGTTTGTATTCATATATCTATGCACACATTAGGAATACAGTTTGTTTTGAATTTAAAAAAATTCTTTAACACATATGAATTTTCCAAAATATGAATTGTTTTTACACAGGCTACCCAATGTGTCAACATGTTGTTAGAAATTGACCTTATATAGTTTATACAAGGCTCAGAACTTTGACTTTTGAATATATGCATCCCACGTTGTCAGGGCCGTACTCAACTTTCGTGGGCTCTGGAAAAGATATTCAGCGAACCCGTCATGTCTTGCCATCAAGCCTGACAAATAGACGTGTCCGCCGACACGGTCCCTTCAAATAGACATGTGGCGAGGCCCGAGCCACCTGAGGGCCTCGGTAAAGTTGTCTGAAAAAATCAGTCTGAGTACAGACCTTCATGTTGTAGTAAAGTTAATCAACAATCTGATGGCATTAATCTATCACTAAAACCAAATTATTTAAAAGCCCATTTGAAACATCTGTTGAATATCTTTTACTCTGTGGAATAGTTCTTGGAGGGTCGCTGGGAAAATTGATTGGTACACAAACATCCTGGTTATTATACTGAATGCGATAGTTGAATAATGTGTGTATGACTGTACTTTGTGAGTAAAAATGATTGTGAATTTTTAAGACTAAACAAATTTTTATTGAGGTTTGTGATACAATAAAATGTATATTGCGTGTATGGAATAAAAAGTTTTATTATTAAAATGGATTCTTTGTTTAAGTGTGTTATTGGCGATGAAATGCTTGAAACGATAACAGGATTTCAGGTATTTGCCATTGTTATATGTTACAAAAGGTATAACACAAGGCTTTAAGGATTGGAATCCATCCTCTTCATGGGGATGGGGAACATTAATATATACAAAAATAAAGGACAGATATAACAAAAGAAGGGTTCAAAGATAATTTAAAACTCCTTGGAGTCCAGTCGGGGTGTTTGTCACTGCACAGAATGTCCCGAGCACAAGTCACGAGCACGAGGATATTTGCATCATGCGCAGTGACAATGCCTTGAATGGACTCTGAGAAGTTTTCGGGTATCTTTGAAACCTTTTCTTTCCCTTCTTTTCTTCTTTATTTTTGTTGTATTAATACACCCTGCTGCCCACCTGATAAAGAGCATAGACTTCAATCCAGAAAATATTGGGTTATACCTTTTGTAACATATAACAATTTCAAATGTCCGAAACCCTGCTATCTTTCATTATGAAGGAGTCATTCTAAGAAATTTTATGAGGTTGTCAAGGTGAATCTTAAACTAACTTCAGTGAATAAAAACAACCGTCTAACAATCCCTGCATATCTTAATACACCAAAAGACAGTACATTAACTACATATAGAATAGAATATACATAATAGGTAATAGGTTATGTGAATTGAATGAAACAACTTAATGATGGTATTTGAATAAGTTTTTTTACTATTTACACATAATATAAAATAATGCTAGGAGAATAATATGTTACGCACCATAGTGATTCACAAGAATCTGTCGAACATAACCACAAGTATTAGTCAATATAAAGAATAATCTAGCAATAGATAATACAATTATAACTGTAATAATAGGCATTGACACAATCATCTTTTAAAATATATACAATCAACATCCTTGAAAAATCAAAGGTAATAACAAAAATTAAAATAGTATATTATGAACATTTTGTGTGGTCGTTTATTTTTTTCAATAAATAATAAACAAACTAATTACTTTGTATAGGGTAGGATTACATACAATATATACACAATTTATATATATATTTCTATTTTATTTTACAAATAAAACATTTTCTCCGATCATAGTTGCCTTGAAGTTAGTATTGTACATATATTTTTTTTACCAGGAAACATTAGTAAATAAAATCTCAACACGTAACAAGTAACATAAATACATCATAAAATAAATTATTAAATTCAATGCAAAGAAAAGTAATTATAAAATTTTGCCAACCTTTGAGGTACTCGAACAAAAATCGAAATATTAGACCTTGATGAAAAATAGAAAATAATACTGGGATAAGGCTGTTTACTTACATTCAACTGTATTAAAAATATACAGTCCCTAGGTTTGCTACTTACAGCGCGAGCGAGCACACTTACTTACATCACCTTAAAAAATATAAAAAGGCTAAATGGTAATGATTGATCAACAATATAAATGTTAAATACATTTACTTAGGCGGTACTAAACATAATCTATAACAAACATAGCCGTTGACAGACTAAATGCATCAGAATGCAGGAGATGCACTAAGATATGTGCAGTGTGGGGGGAAAGCAAGCGTAACAGCTACCGGCCCATATCACATGTCACATCACATTAGGCTTGGTGTTCACCACTATTTATTATCACATTTCTTTTACCTTTTTTGTATACATTAACTCAAAAACACATTTTTTACTAACAATAGAAATTTTAGAACCATAAATTGTTGTCACTTTTTGATTTAATTATAAATTTCAGGTTTAAGAGCTGAACATTTTGGCACTGCCTGAGAACTAGTAAATTTGGAAAACAATTCTTTGTTTAGGTAGAAAAATTATTGAACTATAAATTTTTAAAGCAATGTAATGACACTTTGATTTAGTCCATACAATTTAATTTTACATTACTTTCTAAGCAGTCAAACCTACGCCAAATGTAATAAGGTTGAATTTAAACTCACAATCTGCAATTTGGGAAACGCAAAACTTTTGACTGGAATTCTGTAGCAAGAAAATTTGTACGTGTTAACGTACTTATACTCTATTGTGCCATTGATTGCATTTAATAATATAAAAAACGAACAGTACCTTCTGCAACCATTTCCTCAGCAAAACAATAATTGACTGGCCTGCATGACTTACAGAGGTGGGCTTTTTGAAACCAACTACGGCACAGAAACGTCGCATACAATGGTGTACGCTGTAGAAAATATATTGAACACATAGACATGTGAAATCACTGCACATACACTACTGAACTAGGCCTAGAGTAGAGCGCAGTCAAGCAGCTATCAGCCTTATACAGAGTCCTGTTGAAGAGTCAGCGGAAAACACACACTTATGACACGTCTCACTGTCAATTGACTAGTTTCGGTACTTGGTGTCCGTCAGCTCCAGAGGATTTTGTTGAACGTCATCACAAGTCCTTTCAAATTAGTGACCATTTTTATGGTTAGCACAATATGAAATGTCATTTGCGGCTCAGCAAAGTCTTAGGTACGAAATTAGGTTGAGTCATAATTTTGGTGCCACAAGTCCAATTTAGCTCCCTACCATACATGCAATACAGAATTACTGTTTTTAGAAATCAAGAGAGTCATTCCTCCAGAACTCTTCTACAGTTAGTGATAAATTAGGATTTTCCTTGATCTGTATTTAAACTGTGAATGCTTCATAGAATCTGGCAGACAATTGGTACGAGCAAACATCAAACCACCTGTGCTTTAGAAACATCTCCTGAAATTTATTATGTGTTATTTGAATATTAGCTTCAGGTTCCAGAAGAATGTTCTGTGACCTGATTGGGAGGGGTATGCAGTCTCTCCTAAGGCTCTGCTGACCATCGCGCTCATAAGTGGGTTTCCCTGGCAGCGCTCTGTTACTGTATCACGCAGCACTTGCACTTGGGCTTCTTCTTGAGTACGACGTGTTCGACCTGGCTGGCATCGCTGGGTGCGACTGTGGCACGCTGCAGCTCCACCGCCCCCGGCTTGTTGGTGACGGGGGCGGGAGATGGGGCGGTGGCAGTGGCAGGGGCCGTGCCGTTGGCACCCCGGGCAGGACTGCTCGCGGGGGAGGCGGTCTGGGCACTCACATCACTCTCCACCGCTGGCAGGGGTGGCGCCGTACTACCTGGCGTGGGCGTGATGGGCTTCCCACCCTTTATCAGTTCCACTATCTCGTCCGCCTCTCGTGACAGGTCACCGTCTGGCCGGAAAGGGTTGTCCCATCCACTGTCAGTGCTGGAAAAAATAATACAATATTAGTTTGGAAATTTTCAATAAATAATAAAATACAACAAAAAATAATACAGATGAAAATACAGGTTCAAGTGAGCTTGTACAGAGTAGGTCAGGGAACTAGGACTCAAATTTGGTTTTGATATGCAGTAATGAGTAATACCTTGTAATGAGTAATGCCGAATATATCAATGAACCAGCAAAGTAGAAAATGGAATGAACAATGAATACTGTACTAAAGGGAATTCTGTTATCTCCATGTTATTCATAGTAATTATTTGCCTACACATGACATGATTACATTTAATAAACAGAGCTGAGAGATAAACTGCCTAAATTTTGACTAAGTATGCACCTTTCATTAAAGGAAATATTCCTTTTATTATTTAAATATAGTTAAAAACCTTTCTTACCATTAGCAGAAATAGTAATATGAGTAGAATGAATTATTCTTTGTTGTTTACAAATTACTCAAACAATTATATGTGAATCTTAATAATGTATGCTGGCATTGTAAGACAATTAACACAGTCTGTCCACTATCATCTGACTTTCATTGGGATACAGTGGTGCAACTACAGGGGAGGATGAGAGAATTAGAAATGACTCTCCAAAAATCCCTGAAAAAATGTATAACACCAATACAACTTATGTAAAATACAACAGTTTAATTTTTAACTTTGAATTTAATTGGTATATCTTATTTATTTCAATATATGCACCTCGCCGGTGAAGTATACTCTTCAACCAGATTCATCCACCCGAAAGTCCTAGCTACACCACTGCTGTACACTCCACATGCTATACATTGCACGATTACACCTTACAGTTTAATTGCGTGAAAATTCCAACAATACAGTATGGTAGCAATCCTGACCAAAATAGATGTCTTCATGTTTGTAGGGACTCCACCTTCTACACTTGTTCTACATCTATGATATACTACTTTATTGTTTTTATTCATGTTCCCTTATTTAAGTAGTGGTAAATTTTCACATTTTTATGCACATATAAATTAGAGAATGCGTTTTAATATCATTAATACCAATATTTGTGGTGCAAACATTTCACCAAAAGATTTATACATATTCAAGGAGTCAAAGTCGTAAATGGCATAAATTTCTGGAAGTTTTGTTGCAATAGCTAGATTTTTATGAAATACACATTAAAGAATTGTTAAATTTATTTGGTTAATAATTTGAGGCAATTAATGTTTTTTGCTTATGTTCAGTTGAGAAAATTGCTTTAAAAAGATCTAATTTTCCTTTAATATTACACATCTGATGTACTACCCCCTTTTGATGCGTTTTTGAAGCGACCCTCTTCTATTTAACCTCTGCTATGAAGGGTTTATAGGTGTTAAATTGGCGTAAAATGTTCACAGGGGGTTTAGACAAATATATGACTGGTATCCCTCCCCCTGCCGCCAGACACGCACAGGGACAGAGGACTCTTAATTTGTTTGTCATGAGTTTGTGTGATGACGAAACACACGCTTGTGGGGAGGGGGAGGGGGATAACAACCCTTCCCTCCGCTTGGGCGGTTTTATAGGTCAAACTTGTCTTTATATTTACACTAAATACAATAAAACATTTGTTCACCAATAAATAAATTTAAAATTATCATAACAGAGTTAAATCAACTATAACAAAATATTTTTACTTTTTGAGCCATTTCTGCTTGCAAACTGGCTCTACTGAATTTTAAAACTTCATTTTTTAAACACACAAACGTATATATTTATAAGAAAAAAGACGTGTACACTTTTTCTCTTAAAGTGTATACGCCTTGAATATTTAAATAAATTAGATACAATTTTGAGAGTTTTTCTGAAAATCAATAAAAAGATTGAACACGTAAAAGGGCGTTGGGGTGAATTAAAATTATCTTTAAAATAACGTATTAATTATATATTATTAATAATAATAAAAATAAATAACATATCTCCCATAAACAATAAGGGTATAAAGTGTTTGAATATTGTTCTTATAGGGTTACAATGTGAATTTGTAATTTACTAAATCATTGGAAAGTTGAAGTAGCTTCGGCTAAATGAAGGCATTATTATTATTATTATTTATTTTTATACTCGGTATTTACTTCTTGAATTAAATCAGTAGAAAATGAGAGACGCCTGAATATGGTATGAATGCAATATGATGCCACAACATGCCGAAGAATAGTATTATGTGGTTGAAGGCGCGAATGAAATACGTCCAGTTAAAATACGTACCTGCCATTGCAATATCTACTGAATAAGCTGTCCAGTTCCAGTGCAACAGCAAATATACAATTAAAGAAAATCTTGCCAACAGTAATCTGCTACGAGTCAGTTGAACCTCATGCACGCTCTTACTTTTGATCGTAGCGTTGTGGGAAATGTCTAATTTTTAAAATATATTTAATATCAATAACGTTTTTGAGTTTTTTTTACATAGATTATAATTTTTGTATATTTAAACGATGAAGTACACCAAAGTTTGAGATTTTTCTAAACAGCTCATAAAAATACAAATAAAAACTAAATCTCTTAATTCTAATATCCCAATGTGTCTCAAACACGCAATAATATATTTAATTGCTTAACATTAAGTTTTGTGCTTAGTGCTGTTATAAGTAATACAAACTTTTACAAATTAAAACTACTCGCAAATAACAAATTCCTGTAAGGAAAATAATAAAATGTATAATTACAGTTTGTCTTGCTTGTAAAATGAATTAGGTTCCAACCCTAAACAAAATTTAATATTGTCGAATTTTAAATTCTCAATATTTTGAGCATGAAAGCAATAAAGTTAAAGTAGTTAAATCCCAAACATACTTATTTTTTTAAGAATGGCACATTCTCTCTTAATTTATGAATGACACGTAGCATACAGATATTGTTCACAACGTAAAACGAGGAACGCGATGTATCACAACGATCCTAAACGATTGCAAAACGAGTAGGGAACGGCAGGACCCCATGCACACACAGCCCGTCCCAGTAGACTTTCATTCATAATGCAACAAGATCCTTCCTTACACGCCGCACCCCTCTTCATTCAGAGGAACTAGCACAAAAGCTAACTGGGGTCTTCATTGAGAGTTTGGCATAAACAGTTTTTTGCTCTCGTTTCCGACACCTCCCTTCCATCGTGTAAAGCCTCGGCTTAGAGAAGGTTTTTAGATCGGCTAAGATAGCCTTTGACAACTAAGAATAAAATGATAAAGTTACCCGATTCAGTTGAAATGGAGTAAAAATCTATAGTTTTCAAAATGGGCTCTTCAACAAAGTATTGCGTATCCTAATTATCACTTACCCTTTTACCCTTTTATCAGGTACCCTTTACATATGCAATTTGAACTGCGGACATTTTTGCTAGTGTTGTGTCGGAAATGGTGCTTCAGATTTTTTGTTTATTATATGTATAGAGGGAGTAGGGGCAGTAGTGATTGATCATTGAGTAACAATTTATGTTTTGGTGTTAATTACTGTTAATATTTTAAAATAATAAAAACCTAAACTCAAGAAAAAAACTAGGGAAAGTGTTTTTAGCAGTGTTTGTTCAAAGCCAAAATTTTAATGGAAAGTAAATAATATTTGAAAGGTTTGTTTATATACGAGTACATCGTAAATTAAGTGTAACATAAATTTCCACCACCATTTTCAATAGACTTAGGTACATCTGCAAGTATACATATTTAGAATGGACTTTGTTATATTGTTTTTAATTTTCTAACATACGAGTCCACTGGAAGATCGCAATATTGCGCAACACTGTGATCTTCAGCTCAGCACGGGTTCAGTGGCTCGGGTGAAAGCTGCAGAATTGCGAGTGCAAGTGCAAGGTACGCAAGGCTGGCTGTAGACAGTGTACGTCACGTAACCGTCACGGCTATATATACACGACCGGTCCATTCGCCATCCGCGATAATTATAGCCGTGATCTCTTCAATTGAGGGGACATCGCGCCGCGCAACTGCGTCCCACGCTGCCAGCACACTCTGCAACACGATCGTATCTTATTCTACATTATCTATACAATACTATATTTGTATTAGATTGTGTATCGGTATCAATGTGACTTATCGATAGCCTGTGTGATCGCCGTTGTCATTGCCACCTAGCCGGGTTAAAAATAAATTTAACATTTTATAAAATATCTCTAGAATTACATAACTACTATTTTTCTGTACTTATAATTGTAACATTTTCCTATTATTAATATTGAGTTGCAATATTCTTACGACCGGAGCCTACGCATAGGCCCTAGGCCCTTGTGAGCTCAAACAATTTTGAATTTTAATTTCAATCTTCATTAACAGTTGCTAACATCACTTAGACACTGAGTGTTTCTGCTGTTCTAGCTCATATGGAGAAATGGACTTGGTACTGGACCAAACAATTAAAAAAACGCGATTTAAATTTGTTCTGAGTACAAGTTTACCTAAACAAAATTTCATTCTCAGCGATTTCAATTATAAGTATAATTTTACAGAATCACATTGCATGTTCCTCTGAAATTATTAAATATGTACTTAGTTCTATTTTTTTCATTTCTGTTTGAGACGGTTTAAAAATGTAATTACTATTACGATTCAGAAAAACCTTTTTAAACCTACGCTGTCTGAGCGTAAAGAAACACCTAATTATATTCATATTAATACCATAAATGTTCGCATATAATGCAGAAAAGGGTCCATAATTGTATTTGGAAAAATAAACTTGTTATCATTTGTATCCAGCAATTTTAAATAAATACATAAACGCTATAAACCACATCAGAACAACTGTACAGAAATAACAGTTTTTAAAAAGACCCAACAATACTGTCCCCGCGAAGTCGAGAAGTGAAGTACAGTTCAGGGACAGCAATCTCCACAATACTGAAGGGTGGTGGTGTAAATCTGTACTTCAATAGGACTTACAAGTGAAACATCTAAGCACTTGACGACAGAACAATTACTTGGAATTTTCCGCTTTAAATGTCGACAGGTGTGGATTGATTGAACGATCGCGATTCTTTGTTCCGTACTACACCCAGCCGTGAAGGTGTAGTGTGGATATGTTAGTGGTTGGGGCGAGGGTTCCTTGAAAAGCTTTTATCAAACATTAAAGCTAACCCTTTTAGCCCTTTCAGGAGCAATATGAGACCCTCGAGGCGAGTAGCGGCTCTACCTTGAACACAATGGGCGTGTTATAGGCAATATATGTTCATCGATGTTGCAACGGGCAAGTCTCAAAATTATATCAAATAATTTATTAACAAAACACCTCTCTTAAAGATAAGTTGTTTTACGTTGTGGATTGTTACTACACATAACACAGTAAGAAAAAAACATTTAAATAGTAGAGTAGTTAAGTACAAAATTCAATGTTTTGTTCAACGAATATTTGTACAGTTGGACATTACATTCACGTTTGCTGGTTACAGCGAGATATAAAGTAATTTGCGTCAATAGAAAATAGCAACATTCTGTCTCTGTTTGAAAATAAAACAAAGGTGAGTAGGTACCTACTAAGTTGACCCTTACATACTAATTGATACGAAGGATCAGGGAAGTGAATCTGCGGGGATTTGCGTTCTCGGATAGTTCGTCATTCTTTCCTATTTCTAGGATTTAAAATGTTCATTGTTGATAATATCACACAGTTTCCTTTCCTTAATAAATTCTCCCACATATTTAAACGTCTCCTTTTATAATGATAAGAATGCACACAAAATTAAGTTCTAAAACATATTTCATCAAATAATTAAACGACACGTAAATTAAGAAAATTATAAAATGTTTAGATGTGTGTAGATGAAGCATTTCCAAGGATCGAACTATTTACTATGCACGTTTAGAATCTTGGAAATGGTTTTCAACTGCATAAATGAAAAGAAGTTATTAATATATCTTCATTTAGTGAAAATATATTAATTTCATAAGTTTCAACGTGTTTCAGTTGTATAAAATAAAAAGTTTTTTTTTTTTATATTTCCGTCCTCCTTGGCGAATCTGTAACGAAATCGGTAACGCCGCGCTGTACAATCTGTAACGACCAGTTAGTTTGGTCATGACGACGCTGAAGGGGTCAAGAAGACATCTGTAACGACAGAGCTGGCAATGACATCACAACAGTTAATACAAACATTAGATTTATAGCCTCGACCAATTAGCGGCTAGGCTATAACCGGTTGTACAAGTGTCTAAACTAAATGTCTACTGACAACATGTTGTGAGTTGTCTGTTGTCCCTTACATATGTCCAACGTAGTACCTAACCACCGTCGAGCAACTTCATCTGTAACACATTTACAACCAAACTTGTATTTTCAACGCTTGTTGATTTAGTGAATGTTTTTGGCTCTCTTCCCAATTACAATAGGACAAGAAACGTTCTGTACGTGAGCCTTGGGGTGTGGAAGAGGTGGTTAATGAGTTTTCGGATGAAATTGTACTTTGGACTTAACGCGATTGAAGGATAAGACAGTGGCGTGATGGGAAAACCAGAGAGTTTAGAGTTTAATATCATTTTATAGCCCCTAATGTGGAATCAGTGAACTCGTAAAGTAATTTTAGAGATATTAAACATTACATTAACTCGACTATTAACCCAAAATTCCATTTATAATGGTAATAATAACGAATGTCTTCGACAAAAATAAGTACTGTCAGTAGAACACAACTCTATCCACCATATTATAAAATGACTTATACCCACAAAGTGGCGTGTAATGCAACTGTAAATCTCCAACACCGAGTCCCAATAAGTAGACTACTCTCCGAGTTATATATAAATATACACGATGTGTGAAAGTTTTGGCATAAAACTCAAACATTCCTTTTAATTACTGACAATCAATATTCAATATTTCAATACTTTCAGTACTTAAAGTGCTCTATTTTCTAATAGAGTGATTCCTAAAACATTTATCCTGTACAAAATGGCGGTGGTTTAAGAGTTCAATATTGATCTTATTTAAACAGCCGACATTTTGTAACGAATAAAAATTATATAATGTGATTTGCGGCATTATGTTCTAATAATAAAAACCTATAAATGGTACGCATGTTGACCTAGACTTGCATTTGGATTTAAGATTGCCAGGACACTCCCCATTAGCCGTCCTCCTAATGTAAGCTGTGTTGGTTATTGCATTAAAAAGCGGATGAGATAGCAGTATAACAGTTTGTAGATTTTATCAGCTACGGTTTAAAAAATATTATGTGTTTCCAGACATTTTGCACAACTTGTATGTATATGACAATAGTGAATGTTGTTTGGCTTTATTACTAAGCTTTGTAAAGAAGTTCTACCAAGAAAGTGGAAAATGAGAATGGAATCGTTCGGAGGAAAACACGGGGATCGACCACACAAACACAGACAGGGTGTCGGATGTCGGCCGAAATCGATGGAAGCCCCCCAACGACGCCGACGACGGAACACGATCCTTTGACACCAGATTGGGCGCGCTTCTGTCTGCGCAACGATAAGCGCTGAGTTCAATGAGGCATCAACAATAGTACGTATAGTACTCACTTACTCTTGAACGCGAGAAATTGTTGTCGTAAATAAAACAATCGTATTCCTTTGGTCGTTACTTTACCTCAACGAAACATGTTTTTTGGTTTAATGTCTGAGAAAAATAAGGAATTTATAACGAGAAAGTAATAAATGACATTGATAAATAATACTGACGTTTTCATATAAAGAACTTACACTAACAGTATTAAACCGTAATAGGTCCTATGCACAGAAAATGAAACTTGGCTACAGTACGAAACGGGCTCCATGGTGGGAGAGCTCTGGCGAATTTCTGCTCAACTGTGACACTGACGTTAACAGTATTAAACCGTAATAGGTCCTAGGCACAGAAAATGAAACTTTGGCTACAATACGAAACAGGCTCCATGGTGGGAGAGCTCTGGCGAATTTCTGCTCAACTGTGACACTGACGTTAACAGTATTAAACCGTAATAGGTCCTAGGCACAGAAAATGAAACTTTGGCTACAATACGAAACAGGCTCCATGGTGGGAGAGCTCTGGCGAATTTCTGCTCAACTGTGACACTGACGTTAACAGTATTAAACCGTAATAGGTCCTAGGCACAGAAAATGAAACTTTGGCTACAATACGAAACAGGCTCCATGGTGGGAGAGCTCTGGCGAATTTCTGCTCAACTGTGACACTGACGTTGCACCATACTTACACACATAGAAACACTTACAGTAATGTTAATTGATAGACCTTTTAGTAACGTTATAATTATAATGGCTAGCTTAATAGTGCGGATTCGTAAATTATTTTGTAATCTAAAAAAAGTCAGCCTCAAGGCGGTGTAAGCCAAGAAACCCGAAGTATAGCTATTTATTTACTGGAATTAAAAACCTGCTTGTTGACCTACATAATGTTATATAATAAACTTCTTGGTCGATTTTCGATTGTAATGAATGACTCATTGCGCACTGAATCACTTTCTAGCCTACATAATACGAGCACTGCATGCATATCTACATCAGCACGACAACAGAATGGCATTGTTTTTGTCGTTGGCCGCATAATACAATAGGCTACATTATGTAACTATGTTATTATGGTCTCGTTCTCTGTTCCCAGACACTTGTTAAAATGCGAAATGAATAATTTAAATATTTAATGTTATTCATTATTCAATTTAAAAAAAAAAACTTTAAATAATCAATAAGCCAAAGGAGCATCGAATTACTCCACAAAACGTTAGGACATTGCAGATTAAGTTAAAATGTTCCGTATTTAAAACTGACAAACCCAAAAAAGCAAATTAATTAATTTGTCGGTAATTTATGGAAATATGGCACGTAATGAATCTAAAAAAACCATAACACGTATTTAAAATTTATTTCCTAATTTGTTAATTCTGTGTTTATCTCGTTGCGATCATGGTCGTTTGTGACTTTTGTTACTTTACTTCCCCTTGACCTTTTGGCCACAAATTGAATGACCTTCTTTCTTGGAAGAATAGGAACTAAGTCTTAAGTTCCAAGTCTCTGTCAGGAATCATCGCACAGCGATACGACTTTATACTGTCCGGTTCTTAATAAAAGGTAATGTTTTTCTAATAAATCTAATTATACAAGTAACTCGCAACTATCGTTGTACGCCTGTGACGAAAGACGTAACGAGTGTTACAGCAAATGCCAGGACTGTCTGCTTGCCTGCACGTACATCACACGTGCTCTACAGATGTGACTGATATAGAAAAACCGGGTTCAGCTCTCCGTACTGGCAGTGCAGTTTGGAGACTCCTACATTCCTGCTACACCATTAGTGTTTTCTCTCCGTTACGACTTTGAATCAAACCACATCTGTACTTCCATACAGAGTACTGTATCACAATAACGGGAGGGTTTGGTGTCTCTTAAATTCCTGCTCCACCATGTTTTCTCTTTTAAATCAAACCACACCTATTTTTCCATATAGAGTACTGTATCACAATAACGGGAGGGTTTGGTGTCTCTTAAATTCCTGCAACACCATTAGTGTTTTCTCTCGGTTACACATCAACCCACATCTTTCATAATGGCCATAGTAAGTATGTTTTAGTTTATTCTTTTCGTTATTTTATAGGTAAGAAGACATTTTTAGAAGTGGGCATGTTGCAATTATCCACGTAAAAAGATATTAAAGTGTCTTTACAATTAAACTTATTTTCTATCTTGAATCACTTTAGATCACGATTTGCAATTGAAGTGAACGAATAAATGTACATTAATACACTGAAATTATGCGATATAACTTGCTAATCTACAGTGAAGCAGTTGCATTTATCGATTCGATATTTAAAAGACACGTAAATATTAATTTCAACATAAATCACAAAACCGCTAAACAAAAACAACACAAAACAGCGATGCATGTAGTTGATGTGAACTTCAAAGGTTATCTTGACATTTAAAGGTTACATCAGCTAATTTCAAAGTAAAGAGTCCCGGCACTGTGGCTGCTGTCACGTTGTGGTGCACGATGCACTCATTGTACATAATATTGTTACTCTTCATAAACATACTTAGTCGAGGCAAAAACTTACATTTGGAAACTGTTTTAAATCTGGGACCTGACTAGTGCAGTTTGCGAAAATCTGAATTAGGAGGAAGATAGTTACCGTAAGGTCATGTGGCTATAAAATAGTTCCCTTTTTAACATATCTTGTAAAAAAAAACCCATTTTATCAAGTAATTTTTTACGTTACTTTCACTTATAAACGACTAATATACGGGAATAAGAATTTAAAAGCTGAGAGCCCAACAAAAGAGGTAAAGGGGGCCAACCTCCCCCCCCCCCCTTCGGCCAGAGAACAAATGAAATCCAAGATTGATCCATTGATTTCTAAAGAACGATTTAGATATCGTCAAAATGAGAGAATTGCAACATGCGCTGTGGGGAATGTAGGCGTATTAAAAAAAACACATACACAAATTATAGTTTCTTACAATTAATTAGTTACAGTACTGTACAGTAAGACTCAAAAATGTTTAAGTGTTTAAAATTTGAATGATTGTATACTAAAGACCTGTTCCAATTTTAATTATAATGCTAATAATTTTTAAATTATGTTTTTAAGTTTAAATCCATGACTTTTTTGGCGTTTATTACATCCCTTTACATAAATAACTTTCCCATAATATTTTAAAAATATTTGCACTGAGTTAGATACTTTTATCTATCTTTTAGCGTTAAAAATGTAATTTGAGAGATCATCACTTTCGGAGGGGTTGGGGCAGGTCAGCCCGATACAAAAGTATCGTCCATTGAAGGCCACAATACATAAGTAAGATGAAAGCCCTTGTTTGAAAACATAAAATGCGGTACTGGGCAACATAATAGTCAGAGTTAAAATTTATAATTTCTGGCAGAAACAAATGAATGGTTTTATAAAATTAACTAATGATATATAATTAAGATCCATGGTAACTTGTACACATATTAAGACAAAGCTATAGAAATTGTATAATGTAACCAACTGATGAATCGAGCTATTCAGTGCAGGAAACTCAGCGGAACTGTAAACGTTTCAACAACACACAGTAAAGGTCCTTACGGTTCTATAAAGCTAATTAACACTTAATCAGCACTGAACTAACGCGGTTTGACTTTCATATGCTGTTTAGCAGCTCTCTAATCAATATTACAGTTTGCAAAGCGTACTGTGGCCATCGGTAACCAAGGTACGGAATAAACAGTAAGCTTGAGAAGGATAATCTGTTGCTTTTGGAATGCTCGTGCGTGTACATAATTTATTCTTCAGTTGTTGTTTAACTTTATCTCATCTGTGTTACGTTGAGATGGCGTGTTCTCTGGGATTAAATACAACTTGATATTATGAACTTTTCTAATTATTCTAAAGTATAGATTTTGAATTAAAATAAATGTCATGGATTAACAAATGCCAAATAATATATATATATATAATATATATATATAATAACTTATATCAAATAATAGATTGTAATCGACGTGTTCAACTACTGTATTATTCACGATGAAACTGACGTGGAATCTACAGGAATAGCAGCAGGCTGTCGTCGATATAACCTCATTTATTCAGTTCGGGTCATTTCGTATAATGGCCAAACTCTTATGGTTCCTTGCAGCAGTTCCAGTGTGTTTCTGCTAAAGCCGGTTTCCACACTTACACGACAATTTTCTGCTTTAGGACGAAAACAAATTTCTCTAATTATACAAGGTGATTATTTTTGCTTGTGAATTCACAAGTAATTGCAGCCTTCACAGACTAAAGCATAGACATTTAGGTACCCCATTTGTTCTCTTAGCAGAATTTCTTTACGAAACGTGAAATGATACATTTACAATGTATCGTCATTTTAGGTTGACTTTGTATGCAATATCTGCGTATTGGAATGTTATTGTCCTCATGGTAGCACTAAAGGAAAACTTACACATAACTCCATTGAACCACTCCCCAGAGCCCTAACATTCTTATATCATAAATATCTCGGTTACGTTCGTAGGTCGGCTCGGTATGCTATTTAGTTCCAATATATTTAGATTCGGTTTAACTTTAAAAAAAAAAAATTAACAACTGCGTTATTTACGGACCTAAATTAAAAACATTAAAGTTTATCGTTTAAAATTTGGATTTTTACATGGATGTATTAAATGTTTTGGAATGGTAATGACATTCCTAAACACGTAACAATGTTTTGTGTATCTTGAATGGATTTCGAGATATCGATTAGATTTAACACCCACAGTAAATACATTATTTATATTTTTGTTGTAAAAACATCTACCTACTCTTGAATGGCCGGAGGGATTATTTAGGACGTCACTGACTAAGAGCACCTTGTGATGTTGTATTAGTGATCTGCTCACACCTCCTGTAGGTTTCAAACCCTGACAGTTTACTCACCGGATCGACCAGGATTGGCTCATTGGTTCAACACAGTGAATGTCTCGGCTCTTGGCCACGCCACTGTTCCGTTACCCAAACATCCGGTGTCCTAACTTCCGCGTGCACCCGAATTGTCGCGGGCCGCAGTCGGCAGCTGCTGGCCATAATCGTGGTTCTGGTTTCTCGCCTAACTCCAATATCAGCCGACCGTTCTCGCGTTATCTGGTGTATTCAGAGCCCAGTTTCATAATCCGATTGTAACGCAATGCCAATTAAATCAATTCTTGATTACCATTTTTCCTTTACTAATATATTTGTTATTCGGTTTTAAGTTAGACGATAGACAACTGAAAAAATAACACGATGTTTTCGTTACACGACAACTACGTTAAACAACAGAAATGCGATCTAGTGAAACCTAGAGATTGTAAAAAAGAGCTTACGATCGATTTGACTAACAATTGGAGGATCTCTAGGGTCTGGTGCCTGTGTCCATTACAGGTCATTTTAATACATTAGTACACGATAGTAAAGTTCTCGATAGAATCTATGACATGACGTGTACCTTCTTTCGTTTGCATCGTTATATAGATTTCAGACGTGGAGATTCCTCGATTTTGTTTCTGTGTAATACAAATTTGAGACCGCCTAGTTTCCTGTGACTCAGTGACTTATGAACTTCAGCATCTCTTTAGCCTTTGGGTCGCCTGTTCTTCAGACCTAATCAAGTTGTTGACACGTTTGAACATTAAACTAACGCTTCATCAGCAACCGTGAGCTGATGAATGTTAGTAGTCTCATAGAAAATGCTGCAGACCAAAATACAATATTAAGTGTGTACTGTAGAAATCCTGGACTGATAAAATTGCATTGCATACCACTTGATGTCGAAATTATAAACTCCCGAAAATAAAAGGAAGCCAAATTGGTTACCAAGAAATAAAGACTTATACGTGATGTTGGTTTTAAATATGCAGATGTAAAAAGACAAAATGCCCTCCGTTAACTCTCGGAGATCGATAAACATACTCTTAGTAATTGCTCTTACGATCATCGCATCGCAGAAGTTTAAAGCTCGTGTTACAGCTGCGCCTAATATGTTATAAATAACACAACATATACTAAACAATGAATTATGACTTGAGACAGGACCTTAACGGCTGGATGTTTTGACGATGAGGTAACCGTGCCACATGACGCAACTGCCGTCTGGACCAGGCTCTGAGCAAGGAGAGAAAGTGACGCCGGCAGACAGACAGGTCTCACTCGGCAACATTACTGCACATTACGGTAATTAACGCTACCTACGTGTACTCTATATCAACACAGCTCAGTATTTGTGGAATGATTCAGAAATTGTCTCTAGTACAGAAATCCTGCACATTACAACGAACTGTACCAACGTGTTCTCTACTTCAACACAGCCCAGTATATTATGTGGAATGATTCATAAATTTCCTCTAGTACAGGAATCCTGCACATTACTACAACTAACGCTACCAACGTGTACTTTACTTCAACACAGCTCAGTATTTGTGGAATGATTCAGAAATTGCTTCTAGTACAGGAATCCTGTACGTTACACAACTAACGCCACCAACATGTACTTTACTTCAACACAGCTCAGTATTTGTGGAATGATTCAGAAATTGCTGCTAGTTCAGGAATCCTGTACATTACACAACTAACGCTACCAACGTGTACTTTACTTCAACACAGCTCAGTATTTGTGGAATGATTCAGAAATTGCTGCTAGTACAGGAATCCTGTACGTTACACAACTAAAGCTACCAACATGTACTTTACTTCAACACAGCTCAGTATTTGTGGAATGATTCAGAAATTGCTTCTAGTACAGGAATCCTGTACGTTACACAACTAACGCCACTAACATGTACTTTATTTCAACACAGCTCAGTATTTGTGGAATGATTCAGAAATTGCTTCTAGTACAGGAATCCTGTACGTTACACAACTAACGCCACCAACATGTACTTAACTTAAACACAGCTCAGTATTTGTGGAATGATTCAGAAATTGCTTCCAGTACAGGAATCCTGCACATTACTACAACTAACGCTACCAACGTGTACTTTACTTCAACACAGCTCAGTATTTGTGGAATGATTCAGAAATTGCTTCTAGTACAGGAATCCTGCACATTACACAACTAACGCTACCAACATGTACTTTTCTTCAACACAGCTCAGTATTTGTGGAATGATTCAGAAATTGCTGCTAGTACAGGAATCCTGCACATTACTACAACTAACGCTACCAACGTGTACTTTACTTCAACACAGCTCAGTATTTGTGGAATGATTCAGAAATTGCTTCTAAAACAGGAATCTATCGCCAGCCATACTAATTTTAACAAATTATATTTGTTTATTTATTTAAAGAAACTTCTTCATAAGAATTACTAATTTTTTTTAGTTTAAGAGTGTTTAGTCGCGTAACTACTTATTAATTTTTTTATTGATATTACGAAATATTAAATATCAAAATTTTGAATTCACAAATAATTTTATGGCTTTTATATGTTTTTACGCGTTTAAATAACACAGAGATGTGCTTTAATTATATACATGTTTTCAGGGAAAAAAATCACTAAATACGTAGATTGGGAGAGTGATATATTTAAATTCAACAAGTGTGAAAGACATTTAGTATTTTATAGTAAAGTATGTTCTCAGTAAGACTGGTAACCTTATATAAACACGTAATATGTTATCGCAATTGTGCTTTATGAACGCATACACTTTCATTGTGCAATTGTGCTTTATGAGCTGCCGAGGAAACAATTGTTTCCTAGAGATATTCCACATAATTGTGCCTTCCAGCTGAACACATCCTTCATTTCTTTGCTTAAAATTTATTATTGGCGACGGATGATTGGATAACAGGTTTGCGAGGCATAAACAAGGAAAACATACAAAAACCTCAAGGCATAAAAAGAAGTATAGACAGAAATATATAAAAATCCTTTGAAGTACAACCTTTTTCAGTTCTCAGAATAACATGATTTCGGACTTTTGCCATCGTTATATGTTACAAAAGGTATAACACAACGTTTCGAGAATTGGAATCTGTCCTCTTCCGTCAGGTGAGGGAGGTATTAGTACATACAAAAATAAAGAACATAAAGAAGAAAAACTGTCTTTTCAGTTATTAAGCATGACGGCGAGTTCATTGCCACATATTAACATTATTTTACTTCTGTGCATGCTCAACCTTATGTCTCAAGATTTTTGATACTTGATGAAGAGGATAGATTCCATTCCTCGAAACGTAGTGTTTTATTTTAGTAAAACAAACTGTTACAAATGTCTGTTATCTTAATTGTCTGAGAATTATTAATGAGTTGAGGAGTTAATTGGGCAGCTTTAACGTGTAAAAATATATCAATTTTATCTGTGGAAATTATTTTGGGTCTAAAGATAGTAACTATTAATTATTCAAGTGGTTGTCAAGTGTGCCTATATGTCCCTTACGGCCCTAGAGACTACTGGTATTAAGCAACATGCACAACTAAGTGCAAGATTTGAATGTGTTACATTTATAGATATAATAGGAGACCAATCTTAGTTCTTAGGCTAGCGGCCGTTGTCGAGTCTACTGGTTATGGGTTCACACCACGTCCAAACATTCCACACACAATTAAAATCTTGAGATATTAGGGCGTCAATCTTCAGTCACGACATGTTTCGTGTTGTAAAGCAAAACAAAATTGGACTGAAATATCAACAAAACATAAATGTGGACTATTCCATTCCAGATTTTTGCTACCAGGAATGCAAGGAATCATGTGGACCATTCCTAAGTTGAAGTTTATGAGATCGTTCTGTTTGATGGCAGAAGATTTAGCGAGCGACGCCAGGAGGTTAACTGCCCTCCGGTTATTTCTGCAGCTCTACATTCGGCTATGAATACTTCACGTGACCGACTGTGTGTACGTTTCTTGACCGGCTCTCGTGTCTAACTCGAGCTCTCAATTAGTCGTATCCAGTCATCTCTTACTCAAGCTGACGTTTGTGATATATCCTTAGTGAAGATATTTGTCCTTAGCAAGTAGACTTGGCAGTAAAAATAAACTCATTTTGGAATACACAAATTTAAAAAGCGGGATTTCAAGAATCTGAGTAGTTTTTTATGAAACTACATTTATTTTTATGAAACTGATACATAATAATATTCAACAGCTAACCTAACTTAATCTGACCTAACTTAGCCTAACCTAACCTTTACTTAACGCAGCGCCCTTTGAATGCTGTTAGTGCTCATTGTATGTTGCTTTGTGCATTGTATGTGAAAAAAACATATTTCAATAAACGGGGAGGAGGATTATAAATGAAACATAAAAGCGTTGAGGGGTGAACAAATTCATCACTCAAATACGTCCATCTTAGATAGTCGCCCAATTACGTCTATTCGCAGATAATCCACGGATCAGCCGCTTTAGAAAATAATTTGAATTTACGAAAAAAATTCTATTTATTCATTCAGTGTAAAAATGTAAATAATTTAGTATATCCATTAATCTAGTTTTCTTGACAAAGCTACTAATAATAAAATACATTGAATGTTTTATGTAAAGTAATTAGTATATATTCCCTAATGTTTTGTTTTCTAACCTGGTCTCTTTCTGTCCATGTAGATGTGAGTGAGAAGAGAGGAGGTTTTGGAGGCTCCTTAGAGACCTCTTGAATATTGAAATCTAAGTTCCAAGAATATACACTCGTATGTAGACTAACGTCATGGCTTCCACGATGTATTTTATGGGGCAGTCAAAATTACAACACACGCTCTCTAGAACATGAGGAACAACCATTTAGCCTGTTCACTTTTGACTTGTTGTGTTTGTCTTTGCCAACACGCTACTTACTGCTGTTGTCGTTCAACGTCAGCACGTTCACGTTAAGATGGGTCACAGCCGCCAAGTACACAAGTAACGTGAGCTCCAGGCTTGCTTTGGTAATCTACATCACGAGCATTGTAACATACCACATCTTCCCATGTAAATCTAATGGTCCAGCACCAAAACAATAAAAATAAATTATAATAAAAAGTAGGTCACGTGATAAATCGGTCGAGTGAATTTAGGGAACAAACGGAAATTGAGAGAAGTATTCATTAAAATGCAAGAACAGACGTTTCTGAGACATCTTTAACTCATCAAAGTGCTTCAATACACATCAAAAACGTCTAGACTTAAAGATTTCATGTATTTTGTCAGAATATGATAAATCTTACAAGACGAAATTACAGCTTGAATGCCCTGAAGAAAAATCCAGACTTCAAAGCTGTGTTTTGTTGTGTCTGAAAGGACAAATAATGGGAGAACAGCAGAGACAACAAAAGTTTTGGTAATGGCAACAAGAGGGAGAGCGGGGCTTTGTCAGCAGCGGCTGGGAGAAAATGGGAGCTGGTGGTGTAAGGAATGGGGTCGACAACACTGGGAGAAGCCAGCACTCTTCAACAACTACTGGGTTAATTCGTCTTCCGTTCTGTGATGACGAGGTTATTAAACTTGTTGCTATCACGGTAGGGCAATAACCCCCCCCCCCTATAAAAGCTAACCGCAGATAAGATCGATTTTTAATAAATAATGAGTGAGCTTTCGACGTATACATTATTCATATTGGCGAACAGACAAATCTACAGCAATGGATGAAGGAAGGTTATTTTAAACAGGAGTGTTTCGAATTTAGACGCGATACAGAGGAAGAATTGGGGCTCTGAAAGTGGGCCAACGCCCGCGTTTTAGAGCCAAATATTTCTCACAAGGTTGTTATTACGTTACGATACTAGTTAAACACAATGGATTTCTCTATATCCAACGTTTATATACTCACGTATTATACACGAAATTGTTTAACTGAAGGCAAGTATATACACGATATTTCTAGGCATGTTCCTTCATAACCATGTAATTGGTAAGCAAAGTCACGTACTCTACTGTGCAACATTCTAAGTGTGGATTCTCTTCCCTGCCTTACATGCAATCCTTCAGATGAACATTGGGAATTCCAAGTGCACTTTTAAATTCTGGAAATTGCAGTTGTGGCCTTTTCCTTGGGGGAAATGTAGCAACATACGTATTACAAAACCAACCAGAAATTGTGTAGTAGGGTAGAAGCTAAAGTGTTAAACATCTGACGTGTTTGCGAAACCTAATTGAGAATATCAAGTTAATAGAATACTTGTGAGGCAAAATAATTATTAACGCGTCGTGAATCAAGGTTAAACACTCATGTTTCATGTCACTCCCCGAAAGTTTCGTAGGTTTCCGGACTTTCTTGCTGCTAAACGTCGCGATGCCAAGGCATGATTCAGCAATACTAATCAACATCACATCGTTCAATCACTTTAGACTCTTCGAGGGTTGAGGAATCATTTTATTTAAATTTTAAAATGCAATCAAAATTTTCAAAATTACTTTTAAAAACGTTTTCTCTTACAACAATTACAGGCTAAAACATACCTTGTAGTATAATCCTATATAAATACCATCACCAGAGGATAAAAACCCAATGTATACATTGGCGTTAGCTTCGTCAAAAGTATTACTGTCATATATTTTATAAGTGTTGTACACTTCAAAAGCTAAGGAGTACGTAATAATTAACACGAAGATTTGCGTCTAACACATCTTGCTAAATATTCCTGGAAAACGGCAGAGGAAATTCAAAAGATACGGTAGTTTAATGAATATTTCCTAGTAAGGAAGTGACGGCTTGAATACTTCCCAGGTGCTAAAGTGCTTCAGTGGTAGGCTAGTGTTCACTAATTAGGTTAATTGGATTAGTCTGTATCAATATCATAATAATTACCTAGAAGCGGAAGATTTTTATTATTATCCTGTCAACATCGTTTTACTCCAGGTTGAATTGTAACAGCCTAACAAGATGTGTCGCAATTTAAATATGATTGGTACTGTATTCTGTGTGCTTAGAATTATGACATGGACTCTGTTGAATCTGAAGAAATAAACGCACGCAATGACGATGCTCATTAATGCTGTATTACTGCATTTGTGGACTTAAAATGTGGTTTTTGTTTATATATTTTGCAGTAAAAGGTAGTATAACGATTCAAGAATACGAACAATAGAAATTGTAATTAAAATGCCAATTCCACATTGTCATGTGGTGTGAGTCTTCAACATGACGAGCCGATAGTATTTGTTAAAACAATGGTTTCTACTTCTCCTACAGGATAATCGGTCCTGGCATTTAAGCATTTAATAAGAAAACATCGTCTGCACTGAAATGGCGGCGTTTACAAAACCCTTCTTTCAAAAAGTTGCTCTGTCTCTAATAAAGTTTCTTTTCCATTTATGTTAATACTATCTTACGTAATCCACAAATCCGCTAAAGTTTGTGGATTTCCTGGAATAGAAAGTATCCATTTATTTATTACATCCATACTCGGATGATATTCCAATCTAAAGGTTTACAACTCTGCTTCTCCGTACTTTGCCAAAACTTTGTACATTGCTTACAACTTCCGTATTTCTTCTTATAATTCAAAATATAGTTTTTAAAATGAAAAAGAGCCTTAATCAAAACCCGCCATATAAAGTATTTGTGTGGGGAGACGGGACAGTCTACTGCTAGCCCACTACAGTGTACAATGTGATACTGCTGTCCTAACTTGCGCAATAACCATCACACATACACTGGAGGGACGACCTATGAGGGATGTTATGGAAATCTGAAATCCAAGCCTAGGTCAATGTGGATATTTTAATTTCTTTGTTATTAGAACATAATGCCCTAAACTGAACTTTATAAGCTTCATTACAAATTGGCGGCTGTCGATATAAGAACAATATTGAACCTTGTAACTGCCGCCATTTTGTAAATGATAAACGTTTTAAAACTGAAAATAGAGCACCCTGAGCATTGTAAGTATTGAATTGCATTGCTGAGTGTTTGGGAGTTCACTGACATTTTACCTACCCTGTATGCACTATGTATTAGAATATCTATGCATGTATTTAATGTATTAGAATATCTAACTATGTGAAAGGAGAGACTACATTAATATTTAGCACTTCAGTATAATTTAGCAATTTTGTTTTTACTGTATAAAAGTCAGGGTCGTGTTATGTTACCATATACCATCTTATTACCCATTGTAGCCACACAGTTTGCTTATGGCGGACATGTAGTGCACCGTCTGTCGCAGCCGCGTCACGCTACGTCAGACAGGAATGTCGCGCCATACACTCGTCTATTCTGGGAGAAAAATAAAAACATGCCGGAGTAGCGAGTGGCAGGCAGCTAATCTGCCTGGGGCGGACATGTAGTGCACCGCCTGTCGCATCCGCGTCACGCTACGTCAGACAGGAATGTCGTGTCATACACTCGTCTATTCTGGGAGAAAAATAAAAACATGCCGGAGTAGCGAGTGGCAGGCAGATAATCTGCCTGGGGCGGACATGTAGTGCACCGCCTGTCGCAGCCGCGTCACGCTACGTCAGACAGGAATGTCGTGCCATACACTCGTCTATTCTGGGAGAAAAATAAAAACATGCCGGAGTAGCGAGTGGCAGGCAGCTAATCTGCCTGGGGCGGACATGTAGTGCACCGCCTGTCGCAGCCGCGTCACGCTACGTCAGACAGGAATGTCGCGCCATACACTCGTCTATTCTGGGAAAGAAATAAAAACATGCCGGAGTAGCGAGTGGCAGGCAGCTAATCTGCCTGGGGCGGACATGTAGTGCACCGCCTGTCGCAGCCGCGTCACGCTACGTCAGACAGGAATGTCGCGCCATACACTCGTCTATTCTGGGAGAAAAATAAAAACATGCCGGAGTAGCGAGTGGCAGGCAGCTAATCTGCCTGGGGCGGACATGTAGTGCACCGCCTGTCGCAGCCGCGTCACGCTACGTCAGACAGGAATGTCGCGCCATACACTCGTCTATTCTGGGAGAAAAATAAAAACATGCCGGAGTAGCGAGTGGCAGGCAGCTAATCTGCCTGGGGCGGACATGTAGTGCACCGCCTGTCGCAGCCGCGTCACGCTACGTCAGACAGGAATGTCGCGCCATACACTCGTCTATTCTGGGAGAAAAATAAAAACATGCCGGAGTAGCGAGTGGCAGGCAGCTAATCTGCCTGGGGCGGACATGTAGTGCACCGCCTGTCGCAGCCGCGTCACGCTACGTCAGACAGGAATGTCGCGCCATACACTCGTCTATTCTGGGAGAAAAATAAAAACATGCCGGAGTAGCGAGTGGCAGGCAGCTAATCTGCCTGGGGCGGACACATAGTGCACCGCCTGTCGCAGCCGCGTCACGCTACGTCAGACAGGAATGTCGCGCCATACACTCGTCTATTCTGGGAGAGAAATAAAAACATGCCGGAGTAGCGAGTGGCAGGCAGCTAATCTGCCTGGGGCGGACAAACAAACGACTGTGGCTAGCTGCTAGCTTGTCACTTTGTACGGTGCAATCCCTGAACGACCGCCAAGTGATCTTTGATTGAGTTTCATGCAGCTTGGCACAGGTCCATGCGTGATGCACTGCTTTTCTACTAATCGCAAATCATCACTTGAAATACAAATGTACATCTAGAGAACAGAAATCTGACGCGTGGAATATTCCTATTAAGCGTTTTGTGTCAGAAATGTTTGCTCATGAAACTTTGAAACTGAAGGCTCTATTCTCAAAACACGAATTCTAATAAAAGGTTCTCTAGATGCTACTGTTAAAAATTAGAATAAACCATGTCAATTCGTATGACGTGTTCGTCCCTTTTTTTGACGACTAAAAGGAAAATACCACTTAAAACCTGTTTTAACCACAGGAGTTTTCCATTACGCCTATATCTGTGCCGGGGTTACATTCAGAGGAGGTTTGGAGACTGTCCAATCCCAACGTGCAGCCAAAACAGTAAAAATGTCACTGAACAGTTCCAGTATCTTCCAACTAACTACTTTATGGAGTCAAAATTGCGTATATTTAACTTACGTGTCTTCCATGTAATACATTCAAATTTCTACAGCTATTGTGTAGCTGTACTGATGTGATTGCTAGTAAATAAGGTGTCACTTGTGGGCCTTGTGGGGTGTATGTTTGGTTGCTAATCTGGACTTGGCCATTTTTGAATCAAAATATTACAATAGACTTCCATAGCCGTTTAGAAACCAATGAATTTTGATACTCTCTAATACTACTTTATGGTTTTTTAAAACAAATAACAATGCAAAAGAACAATACAGTAAATCAAATTGTATATGCGGTATCATGTGCGTTTTTGACTGACTGATAAAAATTAACGGAGAGCGAGCATAGCAAGGTTTCTTAATTGTTTAATGAGGTTTTCTTTTTAATGAGTTTTATACATTGAACCCTTCTGAAGTTTGAAACCTGATCACACGATGTTCTTGTATGTAATGCTGTGTGAAATATTTAAACATACAAAATTACACAGGAAGACTCTGAAGACGAGTAATCTTTGCTCGTCCACGAACCTCTAATTCTAGACCAAACAATCTGCCTAGTGTGGCCACTACATCTCTCCCAGGCTACAAGCACTAAAATCCGTTCTCCGTCACCAGCGATCCACTTACAGTATTCGCAATGCCTTATTGCAGCCACTAAAATTGTAGTTATAGTGCAATAAACATTCCAGAGAAACGTAATAAGTGGCCTGTGACTGCACCGCCCGTGTCCATTACTCCAGAGCTGTGTGACAGAACACAACCGCAAACAAAGACATTGTCAAAGTTCAATCATCCACGTCAACACTGAACGCCATCTTTCTGAATAACTCGATTGTATTCTAGGCTGCGTAATAATATCATGCATAATTAAAAACCATCTAGCAGGCATTTGGCTAAAGAAGAACAACATAAGAATTTTGCAAGGTAAATTAAAGAATACATGATGTTACGAATTGACCGATAGAGGATGCATTTACGTCGTAGACTGAAGGGAGAAGAATAAGATAAAAATTGATAGGATAAGGCTACGTTAAAAAGTCACAGGTCGACCTAGACAAAAATGCTACTGTTCAGACCTCGTAGGTTGATAGGAGAAGTTTCTGTTAAGGTAGGTTCATTGGAAATGTGTCTATTAAAAAGCACCATATTACATTAAGAATAACACAGTTACTTGTGAGGTTACGTCATAGGATCATTGGATATGCGTCTATTAAAATGCATCAGATTGAATGAAGTATAGTACAGGTACAGCATAGGAGCATTGTAGGCTATATACGTCTAGCAGAATGTATCAGATTGAATGAATAGCACAATTACGTCATAGGATTATTGGATATGCGTCTAGCAAAATGTATCAGATTGAATGAATAGCACAGTTACGACATAGGATCATCATTGGATATGCGTCTAGCAAAATGTATCAGAATGAATAAAGAATAGCACAGTTACGTAATAGGATCATTGGAGATTCGTCTGTTAATATGTATATTAAATGAATAACAACACAATATGTCGTGGGTTAACAGGAGAACTATAATATTAATATTGTACAGTTTAACTAGGAATGGTAACGCGAAGGTGTGGCAGGTTAATTAAAGAAGGCTACAATATTTACACATCGTAAGTGGACTGTAGATAATTAATTATTACAGACAGAAATAAGATGGTATTAAGACGTGGGTTCATTGGACCAGGGTAATGTCTTAATTTGACTTGAGATGTTGCAGATTTACCAAAGAAGACTGATAATATGGTTTCATATGTTGACTAGAAAAGGGTATCGTTAAGATGTCGCAGAAGGGAGTAGGTTAGTCGTAGACTTGAGAGTTGTATCATTGTGATCCAAATGTTCACTAAGGACCGATAATTTTTAATGTCGCAGATTTGAGATTTGTATCATTGTGATCCAAATGTTCACTAAGGACCGATAATTTTTAATGTCGCAGATTTGAGAGTTGTATCATTGTGATCCAAATGTTCACTAAGGACCGATAATTTTTAATGTCGCAGATTTGAGATTTGTATCATTGTGATCCAAATGTTCACTAAGGACCGATAATTTTTAATGTCGCAGATTTGAGAGTTGTATCATTGTGATCCAAATGTTCACTAAGGACCGATAATTTTTAATGTCGCAGATTTGAGAGTTGTATCATTGTGATCCAAATGTTCACTAAGGACCGATAATTTTTAATGTCGCAGATTTGAGAGTTGTATCATTGTGATCCAAATGTTCACTAAGGACCGATAATTTTTAATGTCGCAGATTTGAGAGTTGTATCATTGTGATCCAAATGTTCACTAAGGACCGATAATTTTTAATGTCGCAGATTTGAGAGTTGTATCATTGTGATCCAAATGTTCACTAAGGACCGATAATTTTTAATGTCGCAGATTTGAGAGTTGTATCATTGTGATCCAAATGTTCACTAAGGACCGATAATTTTTAATGTCGCAGATTTGAGAGTTGTATCATTGTGATCCAAATGTTCACTAATCACTAAGGACCGATAATTTTTAATGTCGCAGATTTGAGAGTTGTATCATTGTGATCCAAATGTTCACTAAGGACCGATAATTTTTAATGTCGCAGATTTGAGAGTTGTATCATTGTGATCCAAATGTTCACTAAGGACCGATAATTTTTAATGTCGCAGATTTGAGAGTTGTATCATTGTGATCCAAATGTTCACTAAGGACCGATAATTTTTAATGTCGCAGATTTGAGAGTTGTATCATTGTGATCCAAATGTTCACTAAGGACCGATAATTTTTAATGTCGCAGATTTGAGAGTTGTATCATTGTGATCCAAATGATCACTAAGGACCGATAATTTTTAATGTCGCAAATTTGAGAATTTTATCATTGTCATCCAAATGATCACAAAGGACCGATAATTTTTAATGTCGCAGATTTGAGAGTTGTATCATTGTGATCCAAATGTTCACTAAGGACCGATAATTTTTAATGTCGCAGATTTGAGATTTGTATCATTGTGATCCAAATGTTCACTAAGGACCGATAATTTTTAATGTCGCAGATTTGAGAGTTGTATCATTGTGATCCAAATGTTCACTAAGGACCGATAATTTTTAATGTCGCAGATTTGAGATTTGTATCATTGTGATCCAAATGATCACTAAGGACCGATAATTTTTAATGTCGCAGATTTGAGATTTGTATCATTGTGATCCAAATGTTCACTAAGGACCGATAATTTTTAATGTCGCAGATTTGAGAGTTGTATCATTGTGATCCAAATGTTCACTAAGGACCGATAATTTTTAATGTCGCAGATTTGAGAGTTGTATCATTGTGATCCAAATGTGATCGCGATCCAAATGTAAGGACCGATAATTTTTAATGTCGCATCCAAATGTTCACGAAGGACCGATAATTTTTAATGTCGCAGATTTGAGAGTTGTATCATTGTGATCCTAATGTATCATTGTGATCCAAATGATCACCGAATGTCGCAAATTTGTCCAAATGATCACAAAGGACCGATAATTTTTAATGTCGCAGATTTGAGAGTTGTATCATTGTGATCCAAATGTTCACTAAGGACCGATAATTTTTAATGTTGCAAATTTATAAAAGAAATCTACAACTTATTTATTACAAAAATAAAAAGAACCCATTGACTAATATGTTGCAACATGTCTTTGACTACTACGGTAACATATAATGGGTTCTTTCGGTAGCCTGTTTATCACAATGAAAAATGATAAAATTTCAGAACTCCAGAGCTTAAAGAAGTAGTTGAGCACAGAACCGTAAATCAATAAAGCATACGGTGCCAGTGACCCACATAACTCTTGTCCTTGAGTATCTCGATGTTTGTTTTCTTATCTACGACTGTGTTATTGCGTTCGCCACACGTTTTGCATTTGTTACGAGAAATTACCACTGATTTGGTGAATAGTACGACGTTCTTTTATCGGTTCAATATGAATTTTTATTTTAGTTACATAAATTCTTGAAAATTCCAAGTTCAGAGAGTCTTTTGAATTTGCTCTATTTCTCAATGTATAACATGAAGAGAACAATTTTTAAAACAAATGAAAAGTTGGGGTATTCTAAGTAAGCATTTTGCTCTCAGGATATATGGTTAGCACATTTTGAATGTGGATGCTACAAGAACAAGTAATTTTATCGTTCTGATATTGCAATGATCAGTTCTTTTGATTTGGAAGGCTGGGATTTTTTTAGAGCCCGCCATAAAATTGTAACTGCCGGTAACCACGTGGTGTACGCCACCTGACGGCAACCTGTACGTACTTACGTACCGCCCACGCCTTGACACTGACCCACCCCACAACACAGACTCAACACTAGGGCACACCTCCTGTCAGCAGCCTTGGGTGTAGAGCTGACCACATGCTTCTCCTCCAGGTAGCCGTGGGTCGCAGTCCAGTGCTCCTCCTTAGGCACCTGTACCACGTAGTAGAGTAGGCCGCCGTGGGTCGTGGCCATGCTTGGCATGCCGCGTCCATCCACACTCGCACACTACTGCCGCTGCCGCTCCGCTCAGGCCGGGATCGATCGGCCTACCGTCCCCCACCCAACGCAGAGCCGGCTGCCACCCACTCCGCCTGACCTTCAGCCCACCGCGCCGTGCTCCATATACTTTCGTACATACACATTCACATGAACGATACAAACCAGAACCCAGACGGTTCATAGTTAACACCCAGAATCTCATAAAAGTATGCAAAAAAAAAAAAAAAAAAAAACAGATTGTTGTTGGCATTCAATGAAAACTCATATTAGACCAAAGCACGTTTTCCGTGTAATGTTCCCTTATCTCTCATTCAGAAAATGAGAGAGTAAAGTATAAAGAGTACAGTAAATATATCAAGCCATCTTTTTTCCTGTCAAAGAAAGATGACTGTTGAATAGTTCAAAAATGTATCGGGGCGGATTAGGGTTCTAGAAGACAAAGTAAGTTTTAGTCTATTTAAATTAATATATTGTGGTGGCTTTAGAATTTTAACTTAGCTACGTTATTGCACTAAAACTAATTTATTTCAATTGACAGCGAGATACCAGTGTCTAAATGCATAACTTTGTTCATCTTCGGTGAAAAGGCAGTTTCATAATATTCATAGATGTCAATTAGATGCAAGTTCATAGGGCAAAATGAGCCTACAGATGGGCTACTCTCCAAGCAGATGTTGGGATGGAAGTCGCGCGTCATTTGCTACTCGTATATTGAGTAGCCGATCAACAAAAGTCGCGACGAATTCGCATTACATTAGCCGATGCCAAAGCGAGGGGTAGCAACCCCTCAACAGGTCTTACAATAAATTCCCCTCCAACGACCGGCAACTTAATCTAACGGTCACGTAAATATTTGAAAACTTCACTGCGAGTTGCACAGTTTGGGTCTTTTCCCAGACTACAGGACTATGGTGAAACGTTCACTATATTACTCCCTGCCCCGTGTAAAAACGTACGGTATGTTTGGTGCCCAAAGTAGTAGAAATCTACGCCAAATATTAAATGGACAAGATTCGTACAAGACAAGATTAATCAAGACAAAAAAATACTATTTCAATATTGTGCTTCTGCTGGAGGCCAATCTACAATGTTAGTGTTCGACCGTCTCCCAAGCGTACAAACCACTTTTATGGACCAATCCGACTTGCACTGAATTTTCACAATCACAAATCTTCATCATTATCAAAAACAATGGTCCGCCTTATTTGGTGCATACCAGATTTTATACATAACGGATTTTATGTAGCCTACAGCATTCTGCAACATAAGGAACGCCAGCAATGCAGAACTGAGTCTGCCAGGACAATGCAGAACAGTTGGTGGAACTGTGCAGTTGGCTGTGAGATCAGCGAGATAGGAGCAAATGCAATCCAGACATAGAAAAGGAGCAGAGAGAGGCTCGGGGGCAGAAGCGAGGCCTGCCCTGGGACAATGAGCGTAGCGGTTGGCGGAACTGTGCAGTTGGCTGTGAGATCAGCGAGATAGGAGCAAATGCAATCCAGAGCTGGACACGGAGCAGAGAGAGGCTCGGGGGCAGAAGCGAGGCCTGCCCTGGGACAATGAGCGTAGCGGTTGGCGGAACTGTGCAGTTGGCTGTGAGATCAGCGAGATAGGAGCAAATGCAATCCAGACCTAGAAAAGGAGCAGAGAGAGGCTCGGGGGCAGATAGCGAGGCCTGCCCTGGGACAATGAGCGTAGCGGTTGGCGGAACTGTGCAGTTGGCTGTGAGATCAGCGAGATAGGAGGAAATGCAATCCAGAGCTAGAAAAGGAGCAGAGAGAGGCTCGGGGGCAGAAGCGAGGCCTGCCCTGGGACAATGAGCGTAGCGGTTGGCGGAACTGTGCAGTTGGCTGTGAGATCAGCGAGATAGGAGGAAATGCAATCCAGACCTAGAAAAGGAGCAGAGAGAGGCTCGGGGGCAGAAGCGAGGCCTGCCCTGGGACAATGAGCGTAGCGGTTGGCGGAACTGTGCAGTTGGCTGTGAGATCAGCGAGATAGGAGGAAATGCAATCCAGAGCTAGAAAAGGAGCAGAGAGAGGCTCGGGGGCAGAAGCGAGGCCTGCCCTGGGACAATGAGCGTAGCGGTTGGCGGAACTGTGCAGTTGGCTGTGAGATCAGCGAGATAGGAGGAAATGCAATCCAGACCTAGAAAAGGAGCAGAGAGAGGCTCGGGGGCAGAAGCGAGGCCTGCCCTGGGACAATGAGCGTAGCGGTTGGCGGAACTGTGCAGTTGGCTGTGAGATCAGCGAGATAGGAGGAAATGCAATCCAGAGCTGGACACGGAGCAGAGAGAGGCTCGGGGGCAGAAGCGAGGCGAGCCACGGAACAAAAGAAGAGGCGGCGAGATACATAATGATAAAGTGAAACCAGCGGACCATGACTGCCTGGCCATCGGCGTGGCGCTTGCGGCTAGAGCCTGGACCACAGTATTTATAGTCAACAATACTCCTGACATTTCTTGAAATTCCCAATACAGTTTAATTCAAACATATCTAATCTGGAATGCAATTCTAAAACATTGGATATGAATCTATGTTATTTGTGTAAATCCTCAGCTCATCGTAGAAAAGAAAACTAACTCGGCGAAAAGTAATTTTAATTTTTGTTGCAGTTATATAGTTTTATAATTAAAATCTCCTTCCTCCAATCAATCCCGGAACTACCCAAAAATAAAAGTTGCAACTTGATGACGCTAAGGTTTTACCTGTTACATGTGCGTGTATATATGTAATCAATAACTGTTATTATTTCATATAAATTTATTATTTTTTATTTATAATTAAATAAATAAAAAATATAGTATTCATGTGGCTTGAAAACACACTTGAAATATTTTTCCACCGTCAATTTATAAACAAACCCACTCCCCTTTTTTCCTCCTGGAACATTTTTCCATAATATATGAACAATCTGCCAGCCGTGCAGCGCCGTAGTTGCCATTCAAGAGACGCCGCCACTTGCCGCTACTCGCGCAGCGCTGTGTCCGTGCCCTTATTGCCACATCCTGTCGCAATTTTCTGCTCCGTGAATGAATGAAACCGACTCGGAGGAAGCAGTAGTTACAGCAGTTGGCTGTTACAAGGCGTGAAATGTAAAACGAGCGGGCAGAGGCCTCTGGTGGGGGCAACATAAACTAATCCCGTGACGTCACAATCCGTTAAGGTCCTCCGGGCCGGATGATTAATTAGTTAGGCATTTCAGATGACTTGCAGTATACTACTCATTGTTTCTCTCATATTTACACAAAATATGTAATTTTAAATCTGATTGGCACTCTTCATATATCTCCTATGAGACCCATATATTGCAATTTATTATAGTCTATTCAGCGCTATTAAACAAGGATATGAGTACACCACACCACACCATGTATCCTGTAACAGGCTTCGATGAACTCCCTAGCAAAATTTCAAATCTATAGTTTATTTCATACTCCGTATAGACAGATACAATCATACAAAAAAGGAAATTCACACATAAATTACGCTCAACCATGTAATTTTCAAAAATTCCATGATTGGACATGATCATCGTAAAACACATTTTTTCTGTTGGTTTTTTCTATTAAAAAAAATTTTATTCTAATGAAGTTTCATGTAAACTTTAAGTATACAGATAAAATCTTTCTATGTTTTAATACAGGATACATGCATACATTTTAACTAGGATTCCTAGCAGTGTTGTAATAATAAAAGTTCCGGTGAGAAAGAATATAAGTCAAAACAATACAGTATTCGTGACAAAAGCTCTAATGAAACTAGTGTAACAATCTACGGAGTGTCACGTTTCTGTGAATTGTTAGCAGGATAACACTAACTCATTACTTACACATTACTTTAATCAGCTTTACTGTATTTCACCACATTTCTTTCATATGATATGTTATCACGATTTTTGAAAGTAATTCTCACGATATACTGTGTATTTCTCTCCTGTGCGAGACAAAGGTCAAGTGGAGAGGTCATCCATCACCGATGTTATTGCACGCCTGGGCTGACAGCTCGGTCAATTTGTCACCTCCTTGCGAGCATCATCTGCTGTCTTACCAATGAAAATACGACGTTAGCTTTCAAACATCAAATCTGTCATTGTAATCAATTTACATTCCTTTCCTTTATAACATTTATATCCGTATATTTCTGAACGACTCATAGATTAATAGTAAACAAATTAATTGAATAGCCGAAAAAAAGTTAATTTTGTATAGATATTGAGAAGTCAAGTCAAACGTAGAGTGATCCATTCACATGTATAACAAACGCGCCACACAGTTTACCAACAGTTGTAAGTTGTTTCAAAGGCGAACAAAACATTAACGACATGCTGCAGGAAGTTGTAGAAATAATACAAAGTCAACACTCGTCTCCCTTTTGTACTCCAGTTCCATTACCGGGACGGCACGGCACGACTTCGTGAAACTGCGTCTCAAAACCTAGCAATCTAGCTTAAAGCGACTATACAAATTGGGTTTCAAATTTTAAAAAGGGTTATTGAAATGAGAATATTTTCCTGAATATTTATTTTTTCCCACTACTACAACAAAAACAAAAATAAGTAGTTATAATAAGTAGTAAGTAGTCAGCAAACGTAATCGAAACCAGTTGGTTTCGATCACGTTTACTGACTGTGGTGCAGAACCGTGAAATTACAATGATTCTAACGGGCATGAAACAAATACCAGCGTCCGCTTCTAGTAAAGCGAGAGTTCTTTGTAAATTTAACGAGCCTATATGGTTTTATCACTCTAATGAAAAGTAATAGTAATTTTAGAATATTTTGCTACGTACATAAAAACGTACACTGAAAAAACCTAATGATTTACATCAGCTATAACCCAGAGATCCATTATTACTAGAAATTTCAAGTATCACCCTTAAAACTGTCTTTAAATTAAAACAAACTGGGATGACTTTATTTATATGGCTGGTATAAGACGACATTAAGTATTTCCCAAAAAAACCTGACCACTCCATAGTTTCATTCTGATAGGAACGTTAAAACTTAAATAGGTGTAAATGTATTCGCCTTTTACTTCATAAGTTTATCTTTTGATTGGTGCAAGCTTAATTGTTCAATTCTTGCTAAATCATAAATAATAGTAGAATAACTGTTAACTGTAAGTTAGTGCAAAGATCTGGTATTGCGGAAAAGCAATAAAACTTTATTAATTTATTTATCACCGGAACAGTTTGTATTTAGAATAACACGCTATAATTATCTGTAGCAACAATAGCAATAAGAATACAAAGGCATTCGTTTATTTCTATCACAGTAATATAGTACACAAACATGCGCGCGCGCGCACACACACAATTTAAGATAGACAATTACAGAATTGATTAAAATCAGCAATATAAGGTAAACTGTTAAATAGAATGATAATGCCACAACTGAACAGATCACTGATGTCACAATTAGATAATAAATTTCAACTTACAAATACAAAAATAGGAATAAATAATCATTAATAAATACATTGCGTAAATTAGGACATGATTAATAAGCATTATCGGAATTAAAGTAACATATATAACTAAACTTTGATCATTGTGCAAAACAAATTTTTATCTATTTTTTCCAATGCCGACTTTTAATAGATATGCATCACTAGTCTGAAAAAGCGTATATAACTTTAAGTCAACTGTTATATTCCATACCTCATTCTGAGAAAAATGTGAATAGAGCGGGCTATTGTCCAAGACAAAACTGGGCTATGTCCACAACACTCCTTAGTAAAATAGAACAAGCGCCTTTAAGTTAGTAAAAGTAGCCTGTAAACACGTATGTATATAAATTAAAGTCAACAATTATTCTGAGAAAAATATGAATAGGGCTAACTGGAAAATGTTGCAAGAAAAAACTTGGCTGCCCACAACACTATTAAATAACATGTTAAATTCACACACGTCCAAGTTAAAGTCAGCGCAATCACTTCCATAAAGAATATTAGATAGGCCGATTGTTACTTAACAGTTTCATGCGCACCAAGCTCTACTTCTTTGGCACTCAGCCCTACAAATCTATATATTGTTCGCTGCATAAGGAACAATATATTGCTATGTCCATTTTGTACTTAATAACTAATTTAAGATTGAAACAGTAGTGTTGAAAGCCACTTTATACTCACGAAAATACCAAATAGCAGCGGTTGTTGTGTCATTACATACCTGTAACAAACAATTCTCTAAGTAAAGACGCAACATGAACGTTTTTGGCATTGCTGCATATAGAGTAAAGATTAAGGATATAAAGGCGATAATCTGGGATCTTCAGGTGCTTGTTCACATTAGTGTCTCAGCACATACTGTACATGTAACAAACATTGTTATAAGTAAAGACGCAACATGAACGTTTTGGTCATTGCTGCATATACAGTAGGCTTAAGGATATCAAGGCGATAATCTGGGATCTCCAGGTGCCGGTTCCCGTTAGTATGTCCGTACATACATATAACTAACAATGTTATAAATAAAGACGTAACATGAAATGTTTTTGGCATTGCTGCATATAGGATATATAAGGATACGGCTTAAGGATATCAAGGAGATAATCTGGGATCTCCAGGTGCGGTTACCGTTAGTATGTCAGTACATACTGTATAACTAACAGTGTTATAAGTAAAGACGCAACATGAACGTTTTGGTCATTGCTGCATAGGATATATATAGGATACGGCTTAAGGATATCAAGGCGATAATCTGGGATCTCCAGGTGCCGGTTACCGTTAGTATGTCCGTACATACATATAACTAACAATGTTATAAGTAAAGACGTAATATGAAATGTTTGGTCATTGCTGCATATAGAGATATATATAGGATACGGCTTAAGGATATCAAGGAGATAATCTGGGATCTCCAGGTGCTTGTTACATTAGTATGTCAGTACATACTATAACTAACAGTGTTATAAATAAAGACGCAATATAAATGTTTAAGTCATTGCTGCATATATATAGGATAGGCTTAAGGATATCAAGGAGATAATCTGGGATCTCCAGGTGCCGGTTCCCGTTAGTATGTCCAGTACATACATATAACTAACAGTGTTATAAATAAAGACGTAATATGAAATGTTTAAGTCATTGCTGTATATAGGATACGGCTTAAGGATATAAAGGAGATAATCTGGGATCTCCAGGTGCGGTTCACGTTAGTATGTCTCAGCACATACCTATAACTAACAGTGTTATAAATAAAGACGCAATATGAATGTTTAAGTCATTGCTGTATATAGAGTATAGGCTTAATGTATAGCATGGCGATAATCTGGGATCTCCAGGTGCCGGTTCCCGTTAGTATGTCAGTACATACTATAACTAACAGTTATAATAAATAACATGAAGACGCATATATAAAGATTAAGGATATAAAGGCGATAATCTGGGATTCATTGTTCACATTAGTGTCTATAATATATATGAAAGGATACAGTAGGCTTAAGGATATCAAGGAGATAATCTGGGATCTCCAGGTGCCGGTTCCCGTTAGTATGTCCGTACATACATATAACTAACAGTGTTATAAATAAAGACGCAATATAAATGTTTTGGTCATTGCTGCTTATACAGTAGGCTTAAGGATATCAAGGCGATAATCTGGGATCTCCAGGTGCCGGTTCCCGTTAGTATGTCCGTACATACATATAACTAACAATGTTATAAGTAAAGACGTAACATGAACGTTTTGGTCATTGCTGCTTATACAGTAGGCTTAAGGATATCAAGGCGATAATCTGGGATCTCCAGGTGCCGGTTCCCGTTAGTATGTCCGTACATACATATAACTAACAATGTTATAAGTAAAGACGTAACATGAACGTTTTGGTCATTGCTGCATATACAGTAGGCTTAATGATATCAAGGCGATAATCTGGGATCTCCAGGTGCCGGTTCCCGTTAGTATGTCCGTACATACATATAACTAACAATGTTATAAATAAAGACGCAACATGAACGTTTTGGTCATTGCTGCTTATATAGAGTAGGCTTAATGTATCATGGCGATAATCTGGGATCTCCAGGTGCCGGTTCCCGTTAGTATGTCCGTACATACATATAACTAACAATGTTATAAATAAAGACGCAATATGAATGTTTAAGGCATTGCTTTATACAGTATAGTATGGTTTTAAGTATCAAGGAGATAACCTGGGATCTCCAGGTGCCGGTTCCCGTTAGTATGTCCGTACATACATACAACTAACAGTGTTATAAGTAAAGACGTAACATGAACGTTTTGGTCATTGCTGCATATACAGTAGGCTTAATGATATCAAGGCGATAATCTGGGATCTCCAGGTGCCGGTTCCCGTTAGTATGTCCGTACATACATATAACTAACAATGTTATAAGTAAAGACGTAACATGAACGTTTTGGTCATTGCTGCTTATACAGTAGGCTTAAAGGATATCAAGGCGATAATCTGGGATCTCCAGGTGCCGGTTCCCGTTAGTATGTCCGTACATACATATAACTAACAATGTTATAAGTAAAGACGTAACATAAACGTTTTGGTCATTGCTGTTTATACAGTAGGCTTAATGATATCAAGGCGATAATCTGGGATCTCCAGGTGCCGGTTCCCGTTAGTATGTCCGTACATACATATAACTAACAATGTTATAAGTAAAGACGTAACATGAACGTTTTGGTCATTGCTGCTTATACAGTAGGCTTAATGATATCAAGGCGATAATCTGGGATCTCCAGGTGCCGGTTCCCGTTAGTATGTCCGTACATACATATAACTAACAATGTTATAAGTAAAGACGTAACATGAACGTTTTGGTCATTGCTGCTTATACAGTAGGCTTAATGATATCAAGGCGATAATCTGGGATCTCCAGGTGCCGGTTCCCGTTAGTATGTCCGTACATACATATAACTAACAATGTTATAAGTAAAGACGCAATATGAATGTTTAAGGCATTGCTTTATACAGTATAGTATGGTTTAAGGATATCAAGGAGATAACCTGGGATCTCCAGGTGCCCGTTCCCACCCAGCTCAGAACGTCAGTGCGAGGGGAAGGGGTGCAGGCAGAAACAATGGTCGTGTAATTAAAACAGCAGGTGGACTATTAATGTTTGCAGGTACTACTACCCATCTGACTAGATTTCATTACCGTTGTCCGTGGGTGATCGTATTTATTGCGTATTTGATACACAGGTTGTTAATTTAGTCCCTTCGGTTGATTGCAGCGGTTACGCATGCGCATTCAAAACAGATAGATACTACGAATAGAAGTATAGTTTTTATATCATCCAACTCTTATTTTTCAATTACTTCAACGACTTTTAAATGTAAGAATCATAAAAACTTGGTATTTTAATTTTACTGTGAGCACTTTGAAAAGGACAACGTAACAAAGTGACAACTTTGTCGCTTTTTGCAGATTTAAAAAGGATATTTACATAACAAATATGTAAACACATACACACTTACTGACTTACTGTCTTTGGATTCTGGATTAAAATGTGCCACTACTACAGATAATCCGACTGTTTCTCTTAGGATCGTTACAGATAAAAACAATACCAGTTACTTCACGATTTGTAAAAATGTATTACTGCTATGTTTTTGAATTATAAATATTAATTTTTTATGTATTTAATTTGGTACAACTTTAACACTTCTTATTTACCATCAATGTTGAACTAAACTAAGTATCCAACATGATGCAATACTTTGAAATTACGAAGGCAATTTATTGTCTGTTCCTTCACATACTTGTTACTGCTAATTGCCAATCTCAACTTTCTTTAAGTGAAACTTCGTTTGTTCTCTACTCAGAAATCCTCCAAAAGTAACATCTGTTCAAGTAATACCGACTTACAAGTCACACATATTCAATAGAATCTATTTAATTAATGATTATTTAAGAAAGAGAATAAAATACCTTGATTTGGTGGAAATTAATCTATGTTTTGTTTAAATTAAGTCTTCGCTAACTCTTTTAGCCAAGAACGAGCGTAATACGTTAATTATAAATGTTGTAGTTTACAATGATATATTATTACGTGGTGCAGTATAGTATGTCGAATAATCAACCATTTACTTATATCAGCAACTACGGAGTTTAATAAAATTAGGCTATACAATTCTGAAAGTTTTGCTATTAGCACTAATTTTAAAAGATGACGTATAAGTATCCAGACGTTGTCCACTTCTTTTTAAGGGGAAGTCAGATCCCTTTTACTACACCTTTAGTTTCTCTATGGTCACACCATCCATAGGTTTACGCGGCAGATGTATTAAGAACATTACTGAGGTACACGTCTCCACCGGTCGAATCTATCTGATCCGAGCAGAAGGGTGGTTCCTGCCACTTCGCCAATAACTACGGAGGGCGTGGCCGGATCACGTGGGCTCGGCCGCCCCCATTAATCTTCTGCTACAGTCACAATGCAAATCATGCAACTCCTTAAAAGCAGTACAATAGCTGCAATTGATTAATGTTCCATGAGCAACGGCTTTTAATAGTTGGAGTATGTCACGGATCCAAGAATAAAGATTATTACAGTAATTGTGGCGTTCGTAATGCGATCAATATTTTGAGAATTCTTATAAATAAAATCACAAAGGACACAATTTGAATAAGAATAAAAATTTTGTAATACAATTGTTAGTAAAATAATAGAATGTGAATTAAGATTTAGCGTAATTAAAAACTACGTACAATCTTATAACTAGGTATTGCAATGGCTCAATTTATTTTAGGTTTGGAAAATAGGCTTTAAATTCAATTTATTACTCCTTAAGCTAACATCCCTGGATACAGAATAAGTAGAAAGCCTGTTTTCATCATTCCACATAAAATAACAGGTATTTACAGTAAGAAATGTATGCGAGTTGTAATCACATCCCAATAAAAACTGCTGAAGATAAAAATGTTAAATTTGTACAGCTACCGTAGATTACATGACTTTTTATTGCTTTGTAATTTAAAAAAAAATCCCATTTTTTATTAATTTTTCTTAACATACTTAAATGTTTATAAATAAAAATGTCTATTCCTGAAGCCTTTAACTCTGTACATGTTGTAAAAAATTAAAATTTTTATTTTTAGTCGTTTTTATTTGACCTTAATATAAAAATTTACCAAATTTCACGTTGAGTGATCAAACCTTTTTTTAACTTTTCCTGCATTCAGGGAAAATGTCTTAAAGATCTGTGAATATAACATAAAATAATATTTTCCAAACCCAAAATCGATTGCATCATCTTAAAATTAGAAGATTGTCAGCGATAAAATATAAAGGTTAAACTATTGTTAGAATCTTGAAACAACAATTAATTTTAAAAAAATCCTTGCTTGACTAAAGTAGCTAACGCTGTTATTTTATTTCATGCCGGTTAAAATCATTGTAATTTCATGGTTCTGCACCACGGTCAGCAAAAGTAATCGAAACAGTTACTTATCTTTATTTTTGTTGTAGTAGTTGGAAAAATAAATATTCAGGAAAATATTCTCAGTTCAATAACAATTTTTATAATTAGAAACCTAATTTGTATAGTCGTTTAAGCTAGATGTGCTAGGTTTTGAGACGGCAGTTTCACGAAGTCGTGCCGTGCCTTGGCGGTAATGGAAACTGGAGTACAAAGGGAGACGAGTGTTGACTTTGTATTATTTCTACAACTTCCTGCAGCATGTCGTTAATGTTTTGTTCGCCTTTGAAACAACTTACAACTGTTGGTAAACTGTGTGGCGTGTTTCGTTATACACGTGAATGGTTCACTCTACGTTTGACTTGACTCCTCAATATCTATACAAAATTAACTTTTCTTTTCGGCTATTCAATTAATTTGTTTACTATTAATCCGTGGATCGTTCAGAAATATATGGATATAAATGTTATATAGGAATGGAATAGAAATTGATTACAATGACAGATTTGATGTTTGAAAGCTAACGTTGTATTTTCATTGGTAAGACAGCAGATGATGCTTGCAAGGAGGTGACAAATTGACCGAGCTGTCAGCCCAGGCGTGCAATAACATTGGTGATGGATGACCTCTCCACTTGACCTTTGTCTCGCACAGGAGAGAAATACACAACGGCCACACACCGTACAAGGACAAACACGTACGCATTTCAGAGCTAAAAAATATTCTACGTTTATAAGATATCGTATTAAACAAATTTGGTCTAGAGTTATTGTTTGTCAAACCGCATCAAAAAATCACACTTGGAATCTTGAAAAACTTTATTCACCGGTAAGCCAAGCTACACTAGATATTATGTTGATACAAGTAAAACGCAAAGTAAAACCACTTCAGATGAAACCCGTTAGTGTTTTCAAGAGGCAAACGAGGGTAGCAAGTTCCAAATACGAGGTTGGATTTCTTCACCGTAGAAATTAATAATCAATGATATTTGAAGAGAACGAAATGGAACTGCACTAAATATTGTACTAAAATACTATTTTTATATCAAAAATTCAAAATGACTACACATTTTGTTTGGATTTTGGATGATAAATTAACGCCATACTTGCAAAGCTTATTCCTAGTTGAATGACTGTCTCCTTTTACTAAAAGCAAAGGTCTACACGATTATAAAAAATGTAACCAAACTACATGAATTATTTACGTATGGTAAAAATGTGAAACTCTAATTCAAGCAGAGGGAAACACCCCATTGTATATTGGCATACGTACAATCGGTTGAGATAAGAATATCAAAACGCTTTTTGGGGCACGAGATGAAATGCACCATAAACATCCTTGTCTATTTACGACCAGTGCTGACTGTATAGAGATATATTCAATCAGTGGAGTAAGGGCAGACTTATAGGATTAAATTTGAAGGCAACATCATTGTAACCATTAACAGCGTTTCTTACGCAGAATTCATCAACTCTGTCAATGTTTTCAATTGCAGAACTTTCCAAAAGTTGGGAACGACTAATCTTGGACACCCATGGTTAGGAATGCCCAGCCTAGCCAGCGGGGCCTCTGCAATTGCGAGGTGTTAAGCTCTCCTATAACAGATTACGTCACGTGACGCCATCATTATCACAGATACTGTTATCACGGACCAGTGATGCTATGGCCTGGCTATAAACCTTGCCTTTAAATTGTCAGGCTATGTCCTCGATGGTGGCAGATTCAAGGCAAACTAAAACAGAAATCTATTTATGAGGGATGATACCATCCAAAATGAATCAGAAAAAAACCAGATGATAAGACTAATAGATTTGAAACCTAATTCATGTGTGTGCGTGTGTAGATATGTGTAGATGTGTGTGATATATATTAGATATAATTTATATAAACGGCGAATCACAAAAAGTACTCGCTCCACCGGGACTCGAACCCGGATTTCTCACTTGCCGGATGAGCGAGTTACCAGTACACCACCGAGCCTTTACTTGTTATGATTCAATTACTTTCTATTTGGCCGTTTCTGTCACATATGTGTTTAAATAACTAAACACCATAGGATTGGAAGACCAAACACCTCTCAAACGATTTCATTAACATTCATTAAATTTGTATGAATGGGAATAGTCTAATTTAGTTTCAATAAAAATTTAATAAAAAAAGTTAAATCTTTAGTTCGGTCTTGATCCGCCGGGACTCGAACCCGGCTTTATCACTTGCCGTCACATATGCCATTTAAACATATACAAGACACGTGTTTTTCATTCCGTGCTGTTTCTGTCATATAGGTGTTAACACATACAAATCCAAAATAACTTTATCGTAAAAGTAAGGGCTCTGTGGTATACTGGGAAAGGTTCGAGTCCCGGCGGAGCAATCACTTTTTGTGAATAAATCTTGATTGTAATTATATATATAAATATATATATTAGAATAATAAATTGTAAACTAAAACCCTTTTAAAATTCTTTTATTTCAGACACGTGTTTCAGTATAAAGTTATATAATATTTTATATAATATACTATATAATATGTTATATTATAAAGTATAATATAACAAAGCTCCTCACAACATATTAAATAGCAATATAAAAAATAAAACAAATCCTATCTTTGAAAAAATATTAAACACAGAATACTAATCAAAATTACAACTGTGTCATATAAATTGAACATCTGTTTAAATAGTCGACAGGTGTATATTTATTTGTTTTGTTTATTATTTAGTTAGAGGTTAATGTTCACACTGAAGATGGTTTATACCGAAACACGTGTCTGAAATAAAAGAATTTTAAAAGGGTTTTAGTTTACAATTTATTATTCTAACATAAAGATAGCCCTATAATGTGGAGTTCATAACATTATATATATATATATATATATATATATATATATATATATGTGTATGTATGTATGTATGTATTTATTGTTTGCTTTGTTATTTTTTATTATACCTTTTTCTAAATGGCAAATGCCGAAATATTAAAGAAAATTTTATGTATATAAAACATGTGACATAATTCCAATAAAGATTGAATCACAAAACAACTATGGTGTATGGTTACTATGATGGTGTAAGGTTTTCTTAGAAACAATAACATTAACAATATATATATATATATATATATATATATATATATATATATATATATATGTTATATGTCCTTTAAAGTGCTATAAACCTTGATTATTTGAATAAAAGTAATTTTAATAGAAATAGACTTTAGAAGTAACTAAAAATATTAGTATTTAAAGTTATATATATATATATATACATATATATATATATATATATATATATATATATATATACACACATGAAGCAGTTACTAGCCGTTATCCCTTCACCCAACACAAAGTAAATTTTGCCCATTTCTGCACCACCTATAAACTGAGCACAGTTCCATTTCTTATTTCATGTTTTCGTAGGGAATAACGTATGTTAAATCGAATGGGCCACTCGTTACATAAATGTTTACAACCCCTGAATGTCATTGGAGGGCTGTTTCCACCTGTTGGGTAACAACATATTATGTACGAAACAACATCTTACCTGACTACTATGGAAATTATATTGCTTTTTTATTCTTTACAGGCATTAATTTAAAACCTTTCATATTCCATGTTATACGTACGTGTTATATGTCCTTTAAAGTGCTATAAACCTTGATTATTTGAATAAAAGTAATTTTAATAGAAATATACTTTAGAAGTAACTAAAAATATTAGTATTTAAAGTACTATTTAAGCCTACATATAACATTCAGTATATATGTGCATATATTTGTAAGATCCATCCATCCATCTCCATCCATCCTCTTATTCAGTTTTAAACATTAAGAAAGGCATGTTAAGCGTACACAAAAATATCACCAGTCTGTCACAGTCTCTAGTGCATGTGACACGTGTTGTAAAGTGTGCTGGTTCTGTGCAGTAACATTATTCGGTTTTATATATACATGAGGGCCATGACCTAGCGTTAAAACTTTTTGTGGGTGACAATATAAGAAAATTGTGACTGAAATTAATGGTTTTTATTACTCAGAAACACCTAGAAAACAATTATTTTGATCATATTGTGTTTTACATTCTTGAAATTCACATAACTGTACTAAATGATTAAAAATAAACCAATGTATAATATCTTTTGAAAGCTTGGTTTTTAAAGCAGTTTCTATGAAATTTTCTAGCATTTTTTATAAATAGTTATGATTGTCAACTTTTTCTTTTAATTATTACAAAAAATTAGAACTTCCCAGTTTAAGTATATTTAATTAATATTTTTGGAAATTCATACCAATTAATACTTACTAAAATTTTAATGTAGAATAAATTGGTAGTAATTAAGTTCCAGAAATGTGTCGAAATTTCGTACTAATTTTTACAATTTTAGCGAAATGTTCAAGTTTTGATTATAAAACTAAAATAATTTTTCTCTGGGTGTATGTGAGTAGTAAACACTTTTAATTTCATTATTTGAGTCACAATTTTGTTGTATTGTCACCCACAAAAATGTTAACACTAGGTCATAACCACCCTGTATATATAAAAATAAATAATATCACTGCACAGAACCAATACACTTCACAACACATAGTACACGCATTAGAGACTGTGAGAGACTGGTAATATATTTTGTGTATGCTTAACAAATGTCTTACGGAATGTTTACACCGGAAGAAGAGGATGGACTTCCGTCTTGGAAATGTATGTAATATATAATACGTATACTTGTAAATATATCAATACCCGTTCGAAAATCCAAAACATGGAATAAACATTCATAGACTTTGAATGTATTTAAATGTTAGAATGCAATATGAAATTAAACGGTCAGAGAACATGCTAATATAATGCGCTCTGTGGTATAATTACAGCGATATCGGTGACAAGGAGAGGATTCAATAAGTCACTGATCAGTCAATCAAATCTGCGGTAATTGAATATTGAATCGAGCACTGAATGCTGTCTGTATCAGGCAGATAACGGGGGAGGGTTGGCAACAGTGGATACAGTTCCTGCTGTCACGGATTAGTTTCATCTACAGTTCCTGCTGTCACGGATTAGTTTCATCTACAGTTCCTGCTGTCACGGATTAGTTTCATCTACAGTTCCTGCTGTCACGGATTAGTTTCATCTACAGTTCCTGCTGTCACGGATTAGTTTCATCTACAGTTCCTGCTGTCACGGATTAGTTTCATCTACAGTTCCTGCTGTCACGGATTAGTTTCATCTACAGTTCCTGCTGTCACGGATTAGTTTCATCTACAGTTCCTGCTGTCACGGATTAGTTTCATCTACAGTTCCTGCTGTCACGGATTAGTTTCATCTACAGTTCCTGCTGTCACGGATTAGTTTCATCTGAAAGAAACTCATCTCGTCATGCTTCCAATATCAATATATACGATTTACAATTTTGTACGCATTGAACGCTCACAATAACCACTTTTATCCGTATTGGAAAAGTAGTTCTTCTGTTTTTATCTTAGACATGTACACCGAACGTGCCTTAGGCCCACAATTAGTAGATATTTGAACGAAAAACAAACAAATAATTTTAAATATTATTGCACCGTAAGAAAAAATTTATTCGCATTGACATCACATATAAGCACAATTAGACGAATGGCTGTTTTTTTATTACTGTCTAGACCTGGCACGATAATCTTATCAGTAAATCCGACTGGTACCAAAGCCGACTCCACTGTATTTAATATTTTCGAATACTACCCTACTATGTTAAAATACTACACAAGAAAGAAACTGAATTAAATAAGATTAAAATAAGAAGACCTCCACGAAACATTCAAATCGCATGATAAACTTTGAGATTGAGTTGAATAAATTTAATTTATATGGTAAATTACAATAATTTTTCCTTAAAAACCTATAATGCTGGAGATTATAGTCATATACGGCAGGATTTTCACGGCATACGAAACTAGAGATTTTGGAAGGTAAAATAACAAATTAGAAGTAAACAGCAATCGAACTGAATCGGAAATTGTTTGTCCGTTTCTGATAAACCCAGCAATTGGTCACTGAGGATTATAAGAAGCAAAGCTCGTTTTAACTTAACTAAGAACGGGTTATTATCTGGCGAGTAAACTGTATCTAAATCGTAGAGGGCTAAAATTTGTGCATAAATCCATAGAAAGATACATATATAAAAGTAATTATAAGATTAATGTTCAGCTAATATTTTTATATAATTTGTGAAATGTCTTTAAACCTAATTGTAATAACCCTATTGTCACCTACTCTTACGTCCTCTCTTAGCTCAAACTGTTGAAAGATTTTTGATGGAAACAACAGTTAAACATACTATAATGGACACATGAAATTATAACATAAAAATAAAGAACACTATTGTTTGTTAACTATACCGTAACAGGCAGATGTAATATTTTAGATTTGGGATATTAGAAACGGCAGGTTGCAATTTTCCCTTCTCTCCCTGGGTTATTAAGAAAAACGATTTTCCGGACAAAAAGTACCACAAAACAAATTACATTAAATTTCCTAAAAATGACTACAAACACAACTGTACTAGAGATTTTACATTGACTAAACATACACTGTATGGACAGTATACTGATGTAACCGGACATCCGGTGTCCACCGCCCAGCCGGGCCTCCCATCGGCATTCAACCGTCATTACAGTGGCTATACAGCGACCTCCTAGCGAGCAATTGTGCTGTGCTGATGACTGCGCCCAGTGGCCATAGGTCACAGTCACAGTCACCATCAAATGGATGGATACAGCTCACTGAATCATTCCAATGTCGACGATTCTTTGCAATGCCACGTCACGATCTTATTACATTAGGCTATACTGGCTACTATCTAAATTTTTTCAGTTCCTTCCTTCCACATTCCCATACTCCTACTTTCACTCCCAAATTCCCAATCGAATTACTTGAAAAAAGAAAAAAAATTATTTATTTTCAAAATTTTATAATCGTTTAAAAAGCATACATTCAAGAGATTACTAAATTTGTTTCTGATTTGTATTTTGCACATAAACTATTTTGAAATTTAATTTTTTAAGTTAGTTATTTTGACCTAAGTAAATTTACTCTTTACACAATAAGATGAACAGGCATTACAGTTGCTGATTGATATAATTTATTAGTTATCTTCTAATTTACAAAATTTCAATGTTACGACTTAATATAGCAGTTATAAAAGTAATAACGTACTGATTGTTATGTCAAATTGTAAAATCTGAAATGTTTTCACAAAGCCAATGAGATTAAGAAGCCTTGCAGGAATCTCCGAGTCCCGTCACAAAGGACAGAAATAGAGGTCAAACGATAAAATAGTTGTTTAACTCTGTAGATCCGCGATGGACACGTTGTAAACAAACACTTTCAGCGATGGCTGACCGTCCAAGTACGTGTTTTCCCGCCAAAGTACACAACTGGACAGGCTAACGCGCCAATGCCGCCCGTCTGTGTACCCTGTCCATCATCCGTGGCCTCGTCCATATTCTCTAACGCTAAAATGGACCTTAGTTCTCAATATTATTCTCTCAGCGATGTGATTAAATAAAAATCTAAAAACAATTTTAACTGTTTCATTGCTCAAGTAAAAAAGAAAAAAATAATACGAAAGAGGAAGTCACGACATGTGTGGGTTTACATATGTTTCCTATTTATTGATGAATCCCCAAACCAAAACAGTTTTGTCCTGTATACACTAGAACATGATTCACTCAAAGAGAGGCAAAACTGAGCGTCAGATCGTGAAAATAAACAGGAGGAGACCAGAAGTGGCGGCCCTGTACATTAATGACGTCAGCTGTATTTCTGGCGTTTGCCTGTACAGTGTATTGAGTTTACTCAAACCCACAACTGTGACGCTGTCGAGCTATTTGCGCTGTTTCCTGATAATCGCCGACAAGGCATATGGAAACATTGTTGTAAGTCCCTATTACTTATACCAGAAGTGGCGGCCCTGTACATTAGTGACGTCAGCTGTATTTCTGGCGTTTGCCTGTACAGTGTATTGAGTTTACTCAAGCCCACAACTGTGACGCTGTCGAGCTATTTGCGCTGTTTCCTGATAATCGCCGACAGGCATATGGAAACATTGCTGTAAGTCCCTATTACTTATACCAAAATAACTCCTCACTGCACCGGTTACACTTTCCATTAACTTTAAAATACGTTTTATATAATAATATATTAAAGTTCGACGGAGAAAAGAACGAACTGAACACGCCAATATTCATTTTCATTTAATTATTCCATTCATAACAAGGCGATATAATACTCTGAAAACATAAAACCACAATTCCACGCGAAACCTACTGAATGCTTTGCGATAAACTACACGCAACATACACGTATGCACGTGAGATCTTTGTCGAATGAACTAATCAACACAGTAATCTCCACACACAACTGGCATCATTAATAAATTTCCATCACGAGGTTCACGTCAGGGTTTCGTCAATTACAGCCTGAGGTGGTAAATCTGAACCGCTCACTGAGGGCGGAAACTTCACCAACGTTTATGAATGGATTCACTTCCCACAATTTCCTCATTCATTACAGGGTTAGAGGCGCCGCACACCGCAGTCAAAAGCCGTGAGAAATTGTAACACAAAAGGTGCTAAACTGTAGATATGTTCACACGTATGCTTACGATAAGTGTACAGAATTAATTATTACTATATCACTGAAAACATTTACTCTCTTTATATTTCCGAAATAATCGTCCTGTAACAAATTTTATCTCTCAACTAATTCAATTTAAAAATTCGTTATTGTACATATTACTCTTAATACCTTGCACAGATAATGTTGTTTCCTTGAACTAATATGTATAAGTTTTGATAAGAATATACACGTTTGTTATTATGTTTTAAATCCGTAGCTTAAGGCAAGAAAGAAGCTCGAACCAAAGACAATATTTGCTTTAATTAACTAAAACGTTCAATACAAAAAAAATTGGCAATTCTACGACATTTTCTATCTAACTTATTTTAGGCTTATTTTACTGTAAAGAAGATTTAAAGTCATTTGACACATGACTTTATGTATACGTAAGTTATTAAGAGGTATACAACTGAACAAGGAAAAAAGTAAAACTCATCGTTTTTGGATTTGTACCGGAAAGGACACTTACTTTTCCAATATATTAACAAGTTCTGTTATAGCAAAATAAATATACTGCGGTAGATACTGCAATATATAAGTAAGCATACCATTTTTTTTATCGATAGAGGACATTTTTTTCTAAGATAGATAGAAAGCGACGTTAGTTTTGGTGAAGGTCAAAATGGGGAGGGGGAGATGTGTCAAAGGGGTTAAAAATATATGAATAATATGATTTCAGAAAAGATTTAACATTTCATATATTTAAACCTTTTTATATCCTTCCATTTCGATCACCACCAAATCCAGCACGACTGTTGATCAATTTCTTATTTATGGAAAATTCATAGAGATCACAAGTAATGTTATAGCATGCGATGGCTGACCCTGAGTACTTCGTGAAGCCATCACGTATATTTACAGCACACATGTGTTTACGCATCACACACACTATACTAACACCTACACCTACAGTTTATGGACGTGTGAAAGTGCCTGCTGGTTTGGCTCAATGTTTAGTACATTCGACTAATTCTGTCCCGAGGTTATCTTACATACCATAGAAACAAACATCACACTACTGTACTGTGAGTAATCAAGTGAGTAAATCATTGGTACATAAACTTTACAAAGCCGTTCGCGTGTGTTTTATGAAGACTGTCAGAGGAACAATTACAATGCAAGGTTCATTATTGACTTACCCATCCACACCTTAACAACCTTCAAGTCACTGTTCTGTTGATATACGAGTGTTCTAGTAACCTAAAGAAAATGTTCGATGTATGAACATCTAAACCAATTTTTAGAGAACTCTCGATCTAGGAATCTCCCTCTAAAATGAAATTAATCGTTAGTCGAGCTTGTGTTTGTGAGGGTCGAAAAAAGAGGTTCATAAATAAAATAATAAAAGAGAACGAAAATACAAAATTGTAACATTTTCACAGATCACATTTTATTAGCCTTACACATTTATAACCAACCGTCATTACACGTAAATGACAGTCACCTCACTAAGCATAACAGTCCATGTTAATCTCTTTAAAACTCTACTACAAATAATACATGACCTGTATCGTTGGTTCCCGGTACCCCGATTATCAACATTCCTTCGAGGTAAATCATATTTTATTTTATTTTTTTATTATTTATCTAAGTTTATTGTTCATGTATACTGTCCATATTAAAGCATAGTTGCAAACAGTTTACGTGTTATTGTCTATCGTTCGAAATAAAGTTTAGTTGAACGACAGACTATATTCATGTCTATTGTTAGATGTTAAGCTCATCTGGACAACAGTTTACGTGTTATCGTCCATCATTCGAAATAAAGTTTAGTTAAACAATGCATTATACCGTCATGTCTATTGTTAGATGTTAAGCTCATCTGGACAACAGTTTACGTGTTATCGTCTATCGTTCGAAATAAAGTTTAGTTAAACAATGCATTATACGTTCATGTCTATTGTTAGATGGAAAGCTCATATGGACAACACTTTGTGTTTTCGTCTATTGGTCGATGTAAAGCTTAGTTGGGAAACATTTTCTTTGTGTATTTTCGTCTATGTTTTAATAAATAAAACATAAAGTATGTGTTGACCTGTGCGTAATCATAATAATGCCTGTATATAACTACTAAACTTGTGAATTATTCCCATGGAAGATAAAGTTTACAAAAACGCTTCCAAAAAGTACTTTACTTACCTTATGTATAACATAATTCTTTGAAGACGAGTAAAAAGACGAGTATAACTTAATTATGAACTGAGGTGAAAGTTTCAATGAAATTAGAAACGAACGCGGCCTTTTACATTAATTGCGAATGGAAATTGCTATGAAAGTTTTTAATGGGAGGAGAGAACCACTCGCAAGTTACAGTCACGCGATAATGACATAACAAAGAGCAATAACAATACACCAGCGCCTGTTGTTACGGAACCTTGTAAACTTTCAGACTGAAGTATAATAGCTTTTGGACCATGGATCTGGCAAAACTACCACAAGCCCAGTTGTAGTTGCGAGTTTACTGTCTTACATTCTAAATTTAGAACAGTGTTAATTTTATGTATTTACAGAAAATTTGAGAGATCGATTTATTTTTGCTCGCGTGAACTACAAGACGTTACACTTTGACATTTGAGAGACAACTCGGGCGGAAAACATCTTGTCACGATGCGACCCGCAATTCAGCCCGCGACGATCATAACGCCGTCAGGCACTTTCAGACGTCATTTGGCAGATATTAGGGTTAGAGCCGGTGCTGTGGCGGGATCCATTTTGTAGCAGCAGAATGCAAGTCGTCATTTCAAATTTGTTCCGACAAAACTGCTTTGTATATCACAATAATCGTGAACATTCTTACACTGTTGCAACTTTTGATTTATACACATACTGGATATAAACATTTATAATTAAAAAAAACATTTAAAAATCAAATTATTTAACTATATTCTTTCTAAATATAATGCTGTAAATTGTAACTCTCCACATCAACAGTGAGATTCTGGCAATATGTATACGTTTTGATAAGAATATACACGTTTGTTACACTCTGAATCAAATCGGTCACTTGAGACAGAAAGATGCTCGAACCAAATAAAATCATTACTTTAATTAACTAAAACTTTAAACATAAAAACACAACCAACAAATTGGAACAATCTACGATATATTCTGTGCTGATGTAACATCAGGAAAATAAATATCAAGATAACAGATGATACGGCATTACGTTATGAGAACGAATTAACTATATATTAGCTTGATACTAAAATACCATTCCACAGATTCGAACCAGGATCATCACAAGGATTTTTATTCATTGGTGACTACCATAGACCTGCAAGATATTGAATGCATATCCCATAAAACACTAGTATGAAAATTACAATGGGAAGTGAGCCTGTCATTAAAAAGTTAAATTTTACTATACAGTTAAAAATTATTTTACTTTAGGCATAACTTCATTAATTCAGTGACGAACATTACAGATTTGTTACACGCTGCTCATCATTAAATAATTTAGATATTACTTTACGTGGCCAATACCATTACTATCATCAACGACTTTATATTTACACCATGTCCAAAAGTGGTCACACAATTTTATTAAAACAGTTTTTTATTCGGCCTCAACTTTATTCAGTCAACAGATATTAAACCGAGTAAAAATATTTATTTCATTACTTAAAGTTGATTTGTATAAGTTGCACAATTAACTATTCTTTCTTAAATTTATAAAGTACATGAGCTGTATCCTATACTTTTCTAACGAGAAGATGTAGTAAATTTGATGTACTATCATAATAACAGTGAAAACAATACACCTAATTGATCTCCCTGCGCCAATGTGTTATTCTCCGAGAAATATAAAGTGGTGCCTAATTTTTCAATGAAATTGCATACCTGGAGTAAAAGGTTGAATGAGCACAATAATGCAAACAGTCCTAAGAAACCACTTGATCTAAAATGGTGGTCATTTAACACTTCAAATCGGGAACACATGGTAATCAACGTTTCTGTATACTTTACACTATCCGGGTGTTACTCCAGATCTGCATGAGACTCTGGTACTGTAATGGTTAAAATAACTCTCAGTGGTGGTTTTATCATATCCTGTCACTTTCGGTAGGTGCGTTCGTTTACACCTTCATAGTAGCTAATATACTTCACTCACTGTATGTCCACAATATTTAGTTGTTTTATTTTATATATCATTTCAAATAAATAAAGTGCTTTTTATTTATTGGAGTATTTGGCTATACTTGGAATCTGAGTACACTGGTATACATCAAGCTAGGCTAAAGTAGTTTACAAGGTTTTAAAAGAAAATAAAAATTTTGCATCAAAACGGCAAATTTGCTACAAAGGTAGTTAACGAGACATGAAATTTCCCCTGTTAAACTGCATGACAAGCTGTAAAATCTTTTTTAAATTTGCTTTTTAAAGTACACAAGTTTAACACTTATATGCGTTTAAACCTAAGCTTTATTGCTCCTTAACTAAATAATATATTTATAATAACTACCGTATCGGAAAATAAGAAAGAGATTAAATAGCTGACATCACGTGACAGTATCCTAAAACGTGACCGTACCCGTATCATAGGACGTCCGTGGTCTATCCGTGTCAAAAATCGTGTGCAGACAAATTTGTGTCAGGAGAACCTGTCTGCTGATATCACGTGACGGTCTCTGTCAAGATCGCGTGCAGACAAATGGCAGTAGGATCTGTCTGCTGGCATCACGTGACTGTCTCAGTACACAAGTAGATTACCGTGTCTGTTGTCAAGATCGCGTGCAGACTAATGGCAGTAGGATTTGTCTGCTGGCATCACGTGACTGTCTCAGTACACAAGTAGGTTAACGTGTCTGTTGTCAAGATCGCGTGCAGACTAATGGCAGTAGGATTTGTCTGCTGGCATCACGTGACTGTCTCAGTACACAAGTAGGTTAACGTGTCTGTTGTCAAGATCGCGTGCAGACTAATGGCAGTAGGATCTGTCTGCTGGCATCACGTGGCTGTCTCAGTACACAAGTAGGCTACCGTGTCGGTATCATAAGACGTCCTCTGTCAGGATCGCGTGCAGACTAATGTCAGCAGGATCTGTCTGCTGAGTTATCACGTACTGTTCTAGTACATACATGGTCAGGCTTTAAATTCTATATTATAGTGCTACGATTCGTTAGAGATTCATATCTTATCGTGTAGCGAGCTATAATTCTTTCAAAAGGTGAATGGCGATTTATACCTGTTTATACGATATAATATGAATATTACAAATATATTTATTTCTCTAACGAAGCTTTCTTGGTTGAATTAATTACTTGGTGGTTGTTCCAAGAACGGCTAGTGCCGGGTAATTGACAACACTCGCCGGAGCCAGCTCAGTTGGTGGCATCCCACCGTCACGTCAACTCGTATTAACGTACGGGCTAACCACCACCTTATTGCTGTGTATTTTCAGTTCTACACACTGTTTACAGTTACGTCAAGATTTTATGCCTGAAAATATACTTCGTCGAGCATACGAAAGTTAAACCTCTACATTTAATTTCGTACAAAAGTCACAATGTTTGACATGGTAGAAGATACTAGTTTTATTTAAACGCCATGCAATGTTGTATGTTTTACGATATTGCCATTTTGCAATAACGACATGTTGGTGCAGCTGCCCCGTACAAACACTGCAACTAAAACGCCTCCTGCAGGATGTAGGATTCTCTCTTAATCAAGGCCCAAAAACGGGGCTTGGAACTAGAATATTGACGAATTACATTTTAGGCTAGTTTACACAGACATGAACAGTTTGAGTGTTGGTAACATAGTGAGTTCTGAGCAAATAAAACTGAATTTATCTGAAACCATAAAATGTATTTATATGTATAAATATGTTTATACATGTAACGACGTAACATAGGACGTAGGTTACGATTTTTAAAAGCAGATCAGTACAGCTCTCGTACCATAACTGCCTCACTGCACAACGCCTCAGGCAAGGCCTCATAGTATGCTCTGAAGCACAAACTTGTCTGAAAACTACTTGTGGTGGTGTACCCCCCAGGACCCGATCTGTGTATCTCACAGTATGGATTCTAGTAACCAGCATAATCAAGCTTCAGCGTGTTCCGGTCTGCAAATGTTGAGATGCACCTCAGGTCATTGCAGCAAAGTTTTGAAAGATTGTCTGCCATTTGAAATTCAAAACGAAGTAGAATCCTATTGTGATGAGACTTTGTTTGATGTCTTGACTCGTATGGGTTCCAATACAAATGTTTTACTTTACATGCGCTTCAAACACGTATGCACGCTTGATGGTTGGACATCTAAAACTGTTGCAAATCATTTACTATGACTAACTACCACAATGATTAACTAACTAAGGTTAGACATTTTATCACCTGTTATAGTTTCCTGTCCTAATTTCTACGACTATTATTTACGAAGTTTACATTCCTTACATTCTAGTTTCTACTTGTCATTTCATCCTAACTCAGTACAATAAATACCACTTTGTAATCGAAAAACAATAAAAAATCACGGGAAATTGAAATGTATTACATTACTCTCCATGACAGACAACACCTTTCCGAATAAAATATTGAGACGATGAGTAATTAACTAAAATCTATCCAGTGATGTACCGGTGCGAATTCACTAGGCGGCAGTTGATGATGTTTCAAGCCGTAACTCGCCGATAATGAGAGGTGGGAGTGTGAAGATGTTGTACAGCACAGGCTCGGGTATATACATCCACTAATGGGCCGGTGCGAGTAATGAATGAATTCACTAGGCGGTAGTTGATGTTACAAGCCGTAACTCGCCGATAATGAGAGGTGGGAGTGTGAAGATGTTGTACAGCACAGGCTCGGGTATATACATCCACTAATGGGCCGGTGCGAGTAATGAATGAATTCACTAGGCGGTAGTTGATGTTACAAGCCGTAACTCGGCGGTAACGAGAGGTGGGAGTGTGAAGATGGTTGTACAGCACAGGGTATATACATCTCCCGGCCCATCTAATGACCGGTAACTAGTGGTAATGGCTACCGGTACCGCTGCCGAGCCGCACCGGTGCGTGACTACCCGTGCTAGGGTATCACGAACATCACAGGCTTATTGTTTTCGAGGAAACAATAGCGAAGATCATCAGTTTGAGGCTGCACTTGTCCTCATGTCAATAGTTTTCCTGCTGAAAGTTAACGACCGCTTCTATTGAGGTCAGTAGAAAACATGTTTCCAACTGATTGCAAGTTTATTACGGTTGTTCGATGCATCCTAGATTCCTAACTAATCAATAATCCAAAATTACAGGATTTGAGATCACATGCAATCCAAACCTAAATCTCTTACTGAGATTTTTTTCGGTTAAAATAACAAGAGTCCAATTTGATTACTATGAATACATTAATGACCAATCAACAGAATTTATTAGTGGCGTTATTACGTCTTCAATATTTATATCACCTGTATTGTAATTATTTGGCCCCACATTCGATACCACGAATATGACGCTGGTAGTCCATATCGACGCTATAATTGTTCAAATAAAAATACATTTGAGACAAAAATAAGTAGTTTACCGTAATTGGATCGTTATCAACGCAATGTACGTAAGAAAACCCTGAAAAATCAACAAAATTAACTTATTTTTACCCAGAAAAATAGACACTGTTGCTTTTCACCTGTTTCCTACAAAGTGAAACGTTACACGCCATTTATTCATTCTCAGCCTCTAGAGTTTGGAAAGAATTTTGGAATATCCTTTTAAACCAAGGCTGGATACCAAAAATATAATGTAAAAATAGAGGCTGAACATAATTTTACAGCACATTTGAGTATATTAACCATATAGACTAAAGTGTTTAAAGTGGTAAACACCATCATTCCCTAGTAAATCATACAAGGAAACTTGGAAACGTAGAGTGTTTGTACCACTGTGGTAGTCACATCTTCAGTCATTAAGTAATCCCATTTAAAATTCTGTAATCTTATATTCCAAGGATGTTTATCAGATAGACATGTGCAAGCACATTCATTAAATTTTAAATGGCAAAAAATATATTCCGAGGGATGAAAAAATTGCTACAAATTAAAAAATAAAACTATAGTAAAACAGTATAATTTTTATCCAGTGTTTTGAATATCCATACAGTCATAGTTCTTACTGAAGCTTTGTAAGCAACTTTTTTTAGATGAATAATCGACCAATCATAGGATAGAAAACATTAATGTTATTTGAACATATTAATACGCACGTTTTATAAACTTTATAGGTTTTAATAATTATTAAAATTCTGTTGAAAGGTCGGATAAAAAAGGAAACAATGTTAATTGTATTATTGTTATGCTGTAGTAGCACTAAAAATAGAAATCTGTTTCAACGCGACGTGATAAAATCTACAGCTTTTTAATAGCCTAAGTAGTATATCTATATATATATATATATATATATATATATATATATATATATATATATACACAACATTAAATTGTATAATAGGCAATAGCCTTATTTAATTTCAATAAACATTGAATCACAAAAAGTACTTGCTCCGCCGGGAGTCGAATCCGGATCTCTCACTTGCCGGGTGAATGTGCTACCATTACACCACAGAGCCCTTACTTGGTGTAATGGTAGCACATAAAAACATATATACAGTTTTTTCAATAAACATTGAATCACTAAAAGTACTTGCTCCGCCGGGATATATATATATATATATATTTATATATTTATAATATATATATGTATATGTATATATATATATATATATATTACTTTTATATCTTACTATGTAACAAATTATTACGTGATAGTCCGCGTTTTGATACTGGTTACATAATAATAGCTGTATTACAATCAACAAGTTACAAAACAGTGTGGTATACATAACCTAGTATGTACATAAAATTAAATCATTTACTTTTTCAGAGGGAGCATAGTAAGTCAAAATTTCAATTTTGAAAGACCTGTGACATAAGTTCTTTAGTGACAAATGACGCCTCAGTGCCGTGGCTAAGAGAGGGATCAAGAGCCGAGGAAGACAGATGAGGCAATCAGGACTGCCAGAGTACACGACCAGATGGCATCGGTCCATTTGTGGACTTTGGCGGGATAACACGTATGTGGTTCACCTGCTAGACGTATTTATATGTTGTTGCTGGTCTATGAAAATTAAATATTTTGAACAGTTTGTTTGAATTTTGCGTTCTTTTTTGTATTCCCTAGCCGTGGCAACTTATCAGAACATTCGTCCTACACCAAGATTCCACTCTAATTGAATTAAAAAAGCCATCAAGGAGTTACTGACCAGAAGAAAATCAATCACTTCTACGTAAATAGTTTTTTAAGGAGGAAGAAGTTATGAGTTTGCTAGTACTGCTACGTCAATCTTACCGGCATAATAAATGTACTGACGACACTACTATGTATGTTTTAAACGCAAATCAAAATAAGGGTTTGAAGTGACTTTTTGTGTGGAAAGCATGCTATCAACATTTTATTGAAATGTAATTAAAATTATTTGGTAAAAATCGAATGTTGTAAATCTTGTCTTTCATTTACTTTCAGAAGAGACTAATATTCCACAAAATGTTTAAGGGTATTCCCAGATGAAGAGTTTTACATCGAGCGATCCTATTTTAAGTATATTGTAATTCTCAGGAGTTTTATAATGGCTTACTACGGTTTAATCTGTCTTCATATTACTTATAAAGTGAGTTTTTGTGAAAGTCGTGCCGAAAAAATAGCAAGTCTTTAGATTCGGACAAGCTGTCAATATGATAAGATGAATTATAGAGAGACGCGTAGGGAATCTATCAGAAAGTTGGATCGCTGAATTTGCCCTGTCTAAATATTCTTTATGTGATCGTGCCCTGCAAATCAGAGTGGACCTTGTTTTGCTGCAGTGATATTTGAAGGAAAAGACTATAATTTATTTGATCCTAATAATTACAAACTGTTGATTTGTTGTGGAGTGAGCGCCAAGGCAAGTAATGCAGTTTTGTACGCGTCTTATATAAGAATTTTCGAAGTAACTTGTTAGTCTACGTTGAGTATACTGTATGTGATTCAACACTGTAATTAAGTTACAACTAGGCTACATGTCATGTCACGTGCGAATACTCGTATTTAACAGTAATTGAAATAACTCATAACAAAGGAAACTTTATATAGATTATATTAAACCGTCAAAAGTAATAAACGCAATATAAACATAGCTAAGAATCGCTGAAACATAATGTTCATCACATCGACGTTACACAGCCTAGTAGCGTTGTTATGACCTTACAACGACAACACAAAGATGAGCGATGGGGTGGCAACTGGAACAGCCTCGTGTATTTCAAGAGGGCCTCTTCAACTCTTTGGTGTCTTATCGCTGAGTTGATAAATGCCACTACTTTATTCCCGTCAGTCGGCGGATATTCCTACTCTTGAGATATACTTCCTAAATAAATACTCCCTCCTTGTGAACACAAAAATAATATTACTTTAAAAAAGTATTGATATGTTTTTATTATTATATCTTCAGGATTTCACTCATTTATACAAATGAGTCCTCACACCGTCTATCTGGACAGTAGTAGCCGGAAATCGTGCAACAGAGGGGTACCTCGTATATCAGGACCCACTCCAAAGACAAACACTTAATTGAATAACCTTAACGCAAGACAATATCAAATAATCCATCATAACATTAGAAATTGTTTTTCTTATTAACTTATACTCCTTTCCCTCCAGGACGTTTAAAAAAAGTGTGTAACATTCAATTTAATAGCATTACTGAAATTCTAAAATATAATCAAAACGTTGAGGTTTGAATCATACACATTCAGATCTTGTAGCTTACATTTTTTCCCCATACCATGATCAAAAAGAAATATGTTTACAGAATCATCCGGACAGATTACCTGAGTGTCTATATCATATAAGACTTCTAGACTACTGAACCAGCATGAAGATTATTCTCGATTTCCAATTTAATTATCTCTCCACCTATAAGTAGAAAATAAAGATATGAACTCAACGGTCCTGAGTTTTTACTCTTGTACAGAAATGAACATGATAAATCTGATATGCCTTATATAGGCTTGGAGTTAAATAATAAACAGTTGTCTATATATTGAATTGTTTAATATAAAGTTATTTTAAGGCGATCAATTTAAGGTATGTTCGATAAGGTGGCGTTATATTGGAACATTACAATTATTACAACGTAACACTTCGAAAACTATTAAAATTTTGATGGTTCCCAACAGGAACAAAATGATTACATGCAGTATTACATCATCCGTATTACATCAGTATTACAGTACATGTATTACAGTATTAATACATCAGTATTACATCAATCAAAAGTAACAAAAAGCACACATAAATAAAGTAATAAACAGTAAGTTACAACCAATACGTATAATGAAAGAAAAAAAGTCAATTTGAATTCCGTTCACCAGCATTTATTAAGGCAAGTGAATAAAGATTAACGAGTATAAAATATGTCGATATATTAAATCTAATAACATAAAGATTCTTGGGCATTATAAGGGCCAGGCATACTAACATTAAAATATATATTTCGGTTAACCGCCACGAAAATAGAATGCTATCTTTATATACTCAGTTTTAGCAGCGATGTTCGTTACATGGCATACTAACGTTAGAATAGCGTGAGGCCACACAACTTGCAACATCAGAGAACTTTACGGCACCACGCCCACATGTTTATGTTCTGTTGTGGCATTTTACTATCAAAATCCGATTACAATGGATTTACGATGAAAAGAGAAAGTTTTAATGTTATTGTGCAACTGCCAAACGTTTCCTCATTGTAGGCTGTGGAGCGGTGGAGAACCCCTTCACTCGGGCAATTATGCTGAGAAGGGAGAAAGGCTCTTTCCCTGCAACTTAATTTAGTATCTACTCACAACAAAGAGCGATTTCAGTCATTTAGTCTCTACGAACTGTACAGTTGAAGTAACTAAATTTTTAAGCAAGGAAAACCTGATAAATTAAATACTATAATTGAACGATTTCACTACTATTTGTAGCAGATCGTAAAACAAAACCTGAGAGAAGTAGAACATTTATATTTATTTCGGAATGTATGGTAATGTTTGAGTAGAACGCAACTGAATCGCTATTATTATTTCTTTGCACAAATAAATAATAGTAACCAGATCTCTTGAGCCAACCCCCACTCGCCTTGATTGCTGGCTTTTCTGATCTTCGCCAATGCATTGTTTTTGGGTAGTAGACAATTCTTGTTCCAAAGATTCATACAGATCTCAGACAAGAAGATAACGTTCAATTTATTATCGGAGCCATGGAGATTAACGTATAATACATTAAATGAGACAAGGAGATTAACGTATAGAACATGAGTTGAGACAAGAAGATTGGTATTCAGTACATTACATGACACAACGAGATTAATGTATAATACATTAAATGAGACAAGGAGATTAACGTATAGAACATGAGTTGAGACAAGAAGATTGGTATTCAGTACATTACATGACACAACGAGACTAATGTATAATACATTAAATGAGACAAGGAGATTAACGTATAGAACATGAATTGAGACAAGAAGATTGGTATTCAGTACATTACATGACACAAGGAGATTAATGTATAATACATTAAATGAGACAAGGAGATTAACGTATAGAACATGAGTTGAGACAAGAAGATTGGTATTCAGCACATTACATGACACAAGGAGATTAATGTATAATAAATTATATAAACAAGGAGATTGACTTGAATACATTAACTTGGCGTCCATTCCATTATCTGAGACAAAGAGGTTGATGTTCAATATTGTCTGAGAGGATATGCATGTTAAAGAGTTTCGACTAAATCAAAGGAACGTAACGTTGCTAAGTAATTAAAGAAACGAAAACGTATAGTTTAAGTGACGTTTGGGACGTGGACCTCACGACGAATACATATGTATACGTAAAACGAAAGGTTTATAGGTATTTTGTATAGTTTGGTTTCAGGATGTTTCCTTTTATAAGTATATCAGGATTAGCCATTTATTATAGTGATACTCTTAAATAAAGTCTCAAACTTTTATCGTCAAGTTGCTGATCTAATTTAACTTATAGAAATACACTAGATATGAGAATAACAAATTATTTTTAAAAAGTAAATGAATTAAAATTACAGAAAAATCAGGGATAACTCATATTGACTTCTGAAAGAACGCATTAAGTAGTATACAAAAACAATTTCATCTGATTAACATATAATGACAAATGTATTGTAACGCTTAAAGCAGAACAGAATTGTGTGATATTGTCGTACCAATATTGTATTCCATTAATATGATCAGAAACAGCAATACTCCATGTATGCAATTTAACAGACAAACACCATATTAAGGGATTCTGTTCACTGTGCGATTGAGCCATGTTTACCATACTGCTCATTATTGTCAGAGAGAATTACCATACAATATGCGCGGTACGTGCACATGATACCAATATTTCTGCATTCATGTCACTAAATATGCAAATCTCTTCATACAAAGTTTCAACTCAGTGTATGCACCAATCTGAAATAGTAACATTAAAATTATTATCTCAACCATTTCGCGTATAATATAACATATTTATTGTGTCACAAAAGATTGTAGTGACTTCATATACTTTAATTTTATAATATGGAGTTGTAAAAGCATGGATACTCCCATATCAACTTTTAACGAATTTAGAAAGTCCAAACTCAGTATACCTTAATATAATATAAAGTTAGTATAATATTGCAAAATATTGGGGATTTTGGGGATAACCAACGTAAACCCTCTTCGAGTCACATCCTTTCGGCGGTTATGGCTAAAGAGGATGAAATTAAATGAAGCTCTTGGTCTTATTTCCGTACAAAATGACGCATATTTCAAATTTTTAAATGCTGAAACCCGTTATATTTTGTAAATAAAATACTGAGCTAAGATTAAATAAAAATATCAAGAGCTACAAGACAAACTCAAGTTCCAAGCAGGAGGTTCTTAATAGATTGTTTTTCTTCTTTCCCTAACAAAACTACAAACTAAATTGTACAAAGACAAAGACTACTTTGGTACTTAATATTCAAAGCCAATGAAAGCCAAAGCTTGCAAATCTATATTAGCATATTTGATTTCAAATTAATACTACAAATAATTATATTAATTATAATTGTGGCGTTTGTCTCTCAAGTCAAATGGTTCATCCGAGATATTTATGACTTTATTTACAAAGTTGTTAACTTTAGTTTTATGATTAGGAGTGCAGCATATAAGGGAAGCAACCTCCTCAGTACTGTTGTAGTGCATTGGTTGGTGTCTGTGTGGTGTTTGTATTCGGTACATTTTTGTTTCGGCTGAAACCCAGAATTCCCATACCTGTGAGAAGAACACCTAATGAAAATGTCACTAATTCAGCCCCCAAATCAAGACCACATCTCTATCATATCTCGTACAATAATTCTACTAATATACTGCAAGATCTGTGAGGTGTAATCAAATTAGAAGGTAAATAATCCTCATAACTAGAGCAGCTAAAAGTAGCGCGAGAAGGATCTCACTGCCGATGCCGGAGGGAGGAAGTGTCACAGAGCCAAATTAATACTCAATCAGCGGAGACGATATCAGTGGAGGCGGGGCGGGGCGGGTCGGAGGAATTGGGTTAGAATACTCTGCGAACTCTCGACTGAAACTTCCTTTTTATTTTCTTGCTTCTGCCATAACAGTTTTCATGTTACTTGGCGTTGTTATTCTGGGTGGTTTTAGTGCTTTTCCAACATTCTATAGGGAAACAGAATGTGTATTGGATGTGGACGTAGTCTAAAAGTTTGTTATTTTGAAAGACAGCATATTTAGAATTCCCCATGTCTATATCGAATTTCAATACACACAATTGTACACGGTGTTAATTTTAAAACCCTTTGGTGTTCGTTAAGTTTGTTAGGCATTCGATCAGCGTGCCTTATATGTTTCTCCTATCCTCTCTCAACCTTCTTGCAGTTTTTTTAATAACTCATACTTTGTGTCACCACCACGCAAATACAATTTTATACGAAACTTTGAAAAATAAGAGAAAATATCAATCACTCTACGCCACTAGACAAAATCACTCTTTAGTTTGTTTTAAAACTGTATTATTTTTAAATCATCTTATTTGTATCACACAGAGACTGTACACATTTTAAATTGATCTATATGAGGAGTTTTATTTGTATTCGTTCAGTTTAGCACCCTTACCAATGACTAACTGAAAGAAATATATGTTTAACATTTTCTCAAACTCGTGTCCCCATATAGTATCTCACGAATTGAAAGCCTTGACACACACAAGACAAGACCTATGATCCAGGTTTATTACTTAGAGCGTTATTTGTCTTACACCATTTTAGCTTAACCCCTTACATAGTATATATTTAAATAAACCATCCTGACTGTCTAATTACAATGGCGTGTAACTCACTATTGCTAAGTAAAGAGTTTACAGAGTAACTTACAAAAAATTATAAGAAATGAAACTATATTATGTACACAGGCAAAGTTAGGTAAAGAATTCTCCTACAACTGAACCTCAAAAAAACACCAGAAGATAAAACCAATTATAATATTATAGATACTAAACAGATAAATATATTCACATTTTATGCCTCGTCACTACTAAATCACCACCGCTCACGCTCGAACACCTCGCACAAACCAATCTGCCACGCCCACACGATTTTCAGTGCTTGTGATGATGTCAAGGAGGAAGTACATCAACCAGCAGGCAGAAACTGTGTAAGAGTTGTTGAACATAGATGTTCAATGTACAGGAATAACCAGTCGAGCAGACCGGGTTAAGTACAGTATTTGGAAATTGTGTGTACAAGGCATCGCTTTGTTTAAGACGTGTTTACATGTTTAAGAACATTGGATGGGATTTTGAGTTCAAAGTGGGGGGAGTTGAATTTAAAATTAAAATTTTAGAGTCCTCTTAGAGTAAGCAAACATGCATAATCAAAATAAGTCAATTTATTAAATTAAATTATAATGATCTAACAGCATAGTGTAATAGTAGTACATGTTCTTTTTACAGGGTGGATTCAGCAAAATGTAAATATGTTTCTGAGGTTAGAAACAAGTCAATATCACAATTGAATATACTTTAAGCACATTTTATGATAGCACTCTCAAGACTTTGGGGACATTTAAGAGAGCACCCAAACGAGATTCATACTTCCCAAAATGTTTACAAAGAAGTAAAATGAAAGCACTACTGCGACTGAATACTAACGACCTATAGAATTTGGAGAACGCCTTGCTCGAACCTCTACTAAGTATTCCCGGGAAGTACTAGGGTGACGCAAGCACACAACACAAAGCCTTCTTTGTATTCAGAGCCTTCAACGAAACACAAGATTAAGAGAAGATGTGTCCTTGGCGGACGGACAGGTTGTGTAAGGTTATCAATGATAGGCCGCGCCAGTTGTGCGCCCAGAGGACGGGCTGTTTAACGTTGATCTTCCTTGTGTCGCAAAGGTCACCACTTGCTGCTCATTACTATTTCATCTGGTTAATAGTCTATAAATTACGTGCACGAGTTTCGAAATGAACCTTTTACGAGGGCTTCCCTTCGTACACAGCAGAGTCTAGATACAGCCTAGAACACAAGACGCAAGTCCTGAGATGTATTCCCTGGGAAAGTCAACTTCTGGTTGGTCTATACGTTCGGCCTACTATGGATACATATAAACCGATTGTCACTAAAATATGGCTACTCTATGGATGTCCAGGAGCGGCACATCACTAACCGTAAATATTGAGATAACGGAATGCAAGGGTGAATAAATAGATATAGTCTACTGTGGAGGAAATCTGCTAGGTGTTTGTGGGGCTTCCTAAATGTTAAAGGTAGTTGCTAGCCATAACATAAGGGCATGCTAACCCTGTCCGATATGACTGAAGAGGCTGATACAGAGTTGGCCTCCTCTTTTTCCAAGGTGACTGAGATATAGTGCTCGCTTTCACTCTTCATGGATCTCAACAGGAGGTGGCCCCTACCCCCAACCTTACCGATTATTCTGAATATACTGTCCCTCCAGAAGCAAGTGCAAAGGTCAATTTAGGACTAAGTATAATAAGAGGTTTACACCTTCACTTTTCGTAAGGGAACAAAAACCCTTCCTAGCAATTCATCTGTCACGGATAGCCTGTCTTGAACCCCAAAGGAAATAACATTAAGAACTCAAAAATCTAAAATCACGGCTACAAACCTGGCTTGTCCAAATCAGCCTTGCAGAGTCTGTCACTTCAACTTGGCTTGTATTTAAGATGAAACTCTGGTTACAGTTTTAACGCTGTGTTTATTCAATCTAAAATGGATCAGGAGGTAGAATATCTTTCAGTGACTATTTGTATCTCAATATTGTTGGAATGCCATTTAAAAAGAATATGCTCATAGTGTTCCTGGATTTCTAGATTAAATACCGTGAAAAGCAGCAGGTAACTGCTAGTTATAAATATTTTTTAATGTAATTATTTATTCACTGTTTAAAAATTTCATTAATAAAAAAATTAAATTACCATAACCGTCCTAGTATTATTGCTATACCGGTGTTTTAGTTTCGGTGTAAGAGAAATTTTCCAAAATAATACTTCCACCTTACAGCCTCTCCAAGGGTAGAAGATGAATAATAAATGAATAAAACACGACTGCTAGGCGGCGTCTTGCCCGTAAACCGCCGTCAATAAACAAACCACCATCACAGATGGCGCTTCTGTGCAGTTGTCGTAAAAATTGTTGTAAATGTTATCCGTTATTTTGGAAATAAATATAAATATCATTAATTACATGTAATCATTGTTTGTTTGATTCCAAATAGGGTTTAGAAGTGTATTAGCGTCGTTTTATACGGGCTGTACTTTTATAATCTCTTCTGCCACGTGTTACCACTGTTTCAAATCATGTGCAATTACTGTTCTTTAACACAAAGAATATCCTTCGGCGTGTAACAAACTACAATCGGATATAGAGACTCACCTGGTCTGTCTGTGGTAGGGCGCGACATGGTCGGCAACAGGGCTGGGGGACGTCATGCTTAGGACGAACGAACGGAGCATCCAGCTCCTCGGTGATTTCTGACAAGGACAAACTATAATCGGATATAGAGACTCACCTGGTCTGTCTGTGGTAGGGCGCGACTTGGTCGGCAACAGGGCTGGGGGACGTCATGCTTAGGACGAACGGAGCATCCAGCTCCTCGGTGATTTCTGACAAGGACAAACTATAATCGGATATAGAGACTCACCTGGTCTGTCTGTGGTAGGGCGCGACATGGTCGGCAACAGGGCTGGGGGGACGTCATGCTTAGGACGAACGGAGCATCCACCTCCTCGGTGATTTCTGACAAGGACAAACTATAATCGGATATAGAGACTCACCTGGTCTGTCTGTGGTAGGGCGCGACTTGGTCGGCAACAGGGCTGGGGGACGTCATGCTTAGGACGAACGGAGCATCCAGCTCCTCGGTGATTTCTGACAAGGACAAACTATAATCGGATATAGAGACTCACCTGGTCTGTCTGTGGTAGGGCGCGACATGGTCGGCAACAGGGCTGGGGGACGTCATGCTTAGGACGAACGGAGCATCCAGCTCCTCGGTGATTTCTGACAAGGACAAAGTATAATCGGATATAGAGACTCACCTGGTCTGTCTGCGGTAGTGCGCGACATGGTCGGCAACAGGGCTGGGGGACGTCATGCTTAGGACGAACGGAGCATCCAGCTCCTCGGTGATTTCTGACAAGGACAAAGTATAATCGGATATAGAGACTCACCTGGTCTGTCTGTGGTAGGGCGCGACATGGTCGACAACAGGGCTGGGGGACGTCATGCTTAGGACGAACGGAGCATCCAGCTCCTCGGTGATTTCCGGCTCGGGCGAACTGACTACGAGTGGCTTCTCCTGTTCGAAGAACGTCACTCGCACTTTGGACGGGTGCTTGCTTTCTGACCTGCAACATGATTATGTTACGGTAAAAAACGTTATAAATAATTATCTACACAAATGTCAATGCCAAGTTTTGTTGAATACTGAGTTTTGTTGAGTTTGTATACTGTATATCAACAAGCTTTATCCGTGCAACAAAAATTGAGTTCACATAGGAGAGGATTTTGTGGCTTTGGAATGTTCTCAGCTGGACAGGTGTCAAATCCTGTCATACTTTAGCCTCGACCGCAGCATTTCTTCTCAATTCTTTCCCACACGGATCACACGTTCCATCACAAAAATGTATGACCTATTACTTCAAAATAAGAATAAAGTAGGTGTTTTCACTATAGGCATTTGTGTTTACCTGGTTAGTCTGGTTTTTTTTATTTGATGAATAATAATTTATCCATCCAACAATATAAAATATTATTAAAATTCAATTTAAAATACTCTTCACAAAAGGCTGGACCCCAATCCAAAAGTCACCAATTTCAATAATGATGATGATAATTAATTTTTTACTCATATAATTGATGAACGATATGCGTTTATGTATACAAAACCAAAACTAGTGAGTTAATATGTGACTGAAATTTTTGTTCTGGATTATGATTAATTAGGGACTAGAATCCGGTATTTGCTGCAGTTCTCATGAATGACGAAGTTTCACAGCGTTTTGAATTGTCGCAAGCTTTTGATTTGTTAAGCACATTATGAAGTTTCAAAGTGTAATATACCGTTGAAGAATTGTGGATATCTTAATATTTCTGTTCTTGCCTACAGGAAGACGATAAAAATTAACATCTAGCATGAACCAATAATAATAAAAATTTAAAAAAGGCCCATTCCTATCCCCCTTCATTTTTATTTCCATCATTTTGTTTCTGCCGTGACGATTGCCATTTGCTATTGACCTCTGGTCAGTCGTAGGTGGTTGGTAGACGAAATGCAGACGAATTGTGACCTGTATTATGTAGTTCAGTTTTAATAATTAGTGTTGTGTATAGTTTGTTTTATTAAGTGCATGTTTTTAGAGTTAGTGAAGTTGACATACAACATGGTGTTTGTGATTCCTGACTTGGCGTGTCACAAAGCTTTGGTATGATTTGTTTAATTTAACCTAGTTTGTAATTATGTATTAGGTTAGTTATTTACCTGATGAAGAGATCAGATTTCAGATCTCGAAACGTAGTGTTACTGATTTTTTTGTTTCACTGAACGATGGCAAATGTCCGGAAAAACCTGTTTCCTTCACAAATAATATAACAGTACTGTGTAATGGTGCTTTTACCTTTACTCAATATATGGAACAGCACAAGAAACTGTGTCGTTATTGCACCAACTATCGGGACAGATTTCTGCGGGATTGTGAGAGACTTGTATTTAAAATGACGAAGGAAGAGAACTGGGTCAAATGGTTGTTACGATTTTATAGGCCGTAAACCGCCGTTTTACTGTTAGTTATCAGGTCGTCCTGCACGCGCGACCCCTGACCTTACTCGTCACCCCTAGCAGGAAAGGTCTTGGGTCACTTACACAATTACTCGGACTACAAGAGGACGATCCAGTTTGCTAACGAAGTACTAGCGTAACGAGTAGGATTTGATTACCTCACACAGTATTGATTTCACTCCCGGTAGGTTGGGTGACAATTGTAAATAATTATTCTGTATTACAAATGACAAGCTCGAGCATTAATTTGTTTAAATTTTAAACTTATGGTTTAGTAATTATTGTGGAGACAGGTTACCAACCTTGAAATATAATTAATTGTATAACAAATTTATGATTTTCATTTACTCGTAATTTGTTTTGTGTTACCTCAATTAATAATATTTCTAGTGCTAATTTTCGCTTTTATTACTTGCTAACTGTACGCTAGACAGACAGTTTGAGGCCATAAATATTAAGTATTATACACTCGTAGACTAATATACAGTCTCGCGCACTGACATGTAGTGTGCTCTCCATTTTATATGACTTATTTTTTTAATCCTATATATTTACCTAATTTTTGTTATTGTGAAATTGCTGTACACCCATTACTCTTAATACTGAAAATATTCAAACAATAAAGACAAGTAGGATTGGATAGTAAATATGAATGTGGATAACTACGTCCATAGGTATGTGTCTCGTATATACCAGGCAGCTATCGGATCTCTAGAAACACAGAACTACGGCATTCCAACAAATTCCTGATTGAATATACACTAAGTAATCAAACATCAGAGCACAATAAACCTAGAAATTGACTAATTTACATATGTTTTAACAATTAATTTGGCAAATTTTTACCAGCAGAGGAAATATTATTCTCTTGAAGACGATTGGACAGATATTTAATTCCAAAAACAGCCAGCCTATCTTCAAATTCATTCCATAGCCAACCAATTTCTTTATGCAAGTTAAATTCTGATTGAACAATATTAGTGGTTGCAAGGCTGGGCACTGATTGTATTTTTGCAATAATACTTACTTTATATAATCTAAACATCGTTACACTAAAACTAAAATGTTTTGTTCATTGGGAAAACTGGGTGGATAAAAACCTATTCTGATGGACAGGTATGATTCGTCAAGTATAGTTTAGCTTATAATTCTATACTTTCAATATTCACGTAAAGAAACTATAAAAAAAGATTAAGAAAAACTGGACACATCGATTTACTAATACCCTACACTTATATAGTGAATATGTGTTCTTTACGACATTTTGTATGTATTTATACTCCTTTCTGCTTATATTTCAGTGCAATAAACTCCAAAAATATGAACGCCAAACCTGTAGCATAGTGTAACAACGATACCCGACGGACGAGGGCGGCGCCGAAGTACGCCCTGAGCCAGTCACAATGACCGCAGATCGATCCACGTATCAACAATAGAGGACGATACCCGTCTGCTGACAGCCCAACTCTACAATAGAATCACAGGCCGCATCGCTCATTGTCACCATGTCTGCAATTTGGTCCAGAACACCACCCTCACGTACATTGCCCAGCGGAATGTTACAATGTCGCTTGTCCGAGGTCAGCTCATTGTCACCATGTCTGCAATTTGGTCCACTACACCACCCTCACGTACATTGCCCAGCGGAATGTTACAATGTCGCTTGTCCGAGGTCAGCTCATTGTCACCATGTCTGCAATTCGGTCCACTACACCACCCTCACGTATATTGCCCAGCGGAATGTTACAATGTCGCTTGTCCGAGGTCAGCTCATTGTCACCATGTCTGCTAGTTGGTCCAGAACACCACCCTCACGTACATTGCCCAGCGGAATGTTACAATGTCGCTTGTCCGAGGTCAGCTCATTGTCACCATGTCTGCAATTTGGTCCACTACACCACCCTCACGTACATTGCCCAGCGGAATGTTACAATGTCGCTTGTCCGAGGTCAGCTCATTGTCACCATGTCTGCAATTTGGTCCACTACACCACCCTCACGTACATTGCCCAGCGGAATGTTACAATGTCGCTTGTCCGAGGTCAGCTCATTGTCACCATGTCTGCAATTTGGTCCAGAACACCACCCTCACGTATATTGCCCAGCGGAATGTTACAATGTCGTTTGTCCGAGGTCAGCTCATTGTCACCATGTCTGCAATTCGGTCCACTACACCACCCTCACGTACATTGCCCAGCGGAATGTTACAATGTCGCTTGTCCGAGGTCAGCTCATTGTCACCATGTCTGCTAGTTGGTCCAGAACACCACCCTCACGTACATTGCCCAGCGGAATGTTACAATGTCGCTTGTCCGAGGTCAGCTCATTGTCACCATGTCTGCAATTTGGTCCACTACACCACCCTCACGTACATTGCCCAGCGGAATGTTACAATGTCGCTTGTCCGAGGTCAGCTCATTGTCACCATGTCTGCAATTTGGTCCAGTACAACCACCCTCACGTACATTGCCCAGCGGAATGTTACAATGTCGCTTGTCCGAGGTCAGCTCATTGTCACCATGTCTGCAATTCGGTCCACTACACCACCCTCACGTACATTGCCCAGCGGAATGTTACAATGTCGCTTGTCCGAGGTCAGCTCATTGTCACCATGTCTGCAATTTGGTCCAGAACACCACCCTCACGTACATTGCCCAGCGGAATGTTACAATGTCGCTTGTCCGAGGTCAGCTCATTGTCACCATGTCTGCAATTCGGTCCACTACACCACCCTCACGTACATTGCCCAGCGGAATGTTACAATGTCGCTTGTCCGAGGTCAGCTCATTGTCACCATGTCTGCAATTTGGTCCAGTACAACCACCCTCACGTACATTGCCCAGCGGAATGTTACAATGTCGCTTGTCCGAGGTCAGCTCATTGTCACCATGTCTGCAATTTGGTCCAGTACAACCACCCTCACGTACATTGCCCAGCGGAATGTTACAATGTCGCTTGTCCGAGGTCAGCTCATTGTCACCATGTCTGCAATTCGGTCCACTACACCACCCTCACGTACATTGCCCAGCGGAATGTTACAATGTCGCTTGTCCGAGGTCAGCTCATTGTCACCATGTCTGCAATTTGGTCCAGAACACCACCCTCACGTACATTGCCCAGCGGAATGTTACAATGTCGCTTGTCCGAGGTCAGCTCATTGTCACCATGTCTACAATTCGGTCCACTACACCACCCTCACGTACATTGCCCAGCGGAATGTTACAATGTCGCTTGTCCGAGGTCAGCTCATTGTCACCATGTCTGCAATTTGGTCCAGTACACCACCCTCACGTACATTGCCCAGCGGAATGTTACAATGTCGCTTGTCCGAGGTCAGCTCATTGTCACCATGTCTGCAAGTTGGTCCAGTACAACCACCCTCACGTACATTGCCCAGCGGAATGTTACACTGTCGCTTGTCCGAGGTCAGCTCATTGTCACCATGTCTGCAAGTTGGTCCAGTACAACCACCCTCACGTGCACGGCCCAGCGGAATGTTGAAATGTCGCTTGTCCAAGGCCAGCTCATTGTCACGATGTCTGTAATTTGGTCTAGAACACCACCCTCACGTACTTTGCCAAGCGGAATGTTGCATGGTCGCTTGCCCGAGGTCAGCTCATTGGCACAGACCAGAGAGGTAATAAGTGTAATCCTTTTGATTATAGGTTGAGTTTTAGAAAAGTGTTTTTGAAAATGGTGCATGACACAGTCTATTATTAGTTAGTTATTCCTAATGGTATCTCTAACTGAAAAAACATGCACACACTTTTTATACAGCAAGACTGGCAATGGTTTTAGACGAAGACGAGGAAATGCCGCATATTCCCAGAAAAATCTGAGATAGAACTCGTCTTTTGAAGCTAAAACAAAAATATTACACAAATATTACTTTGGGCAAAAAGCAGTGTCTAGGCTTTTTCACAATGGTTCGTACGTACATAATAATAACTTTGATTGTGAGACTTCTTGCTGGTGCGGTGCAAATGAATGCACCCTTTTCAAGATTTACAATAAACTGCAGGATTTAGACAAAGCAATTATTTTATCTTTAAAATACACTGTAATCCAATAAAGGCGACGAGCTTCGTAAGAGGATCTCAGCCTGCATGTAACTCTGGGAGTATACATCAATGAATATTGAACTTAGTAACAAAATCTTAAAATAACGCTTTCTTTACTCGATAATAAAATGCATTGGTCCAACTTTGTTTGCATTGTCCGCAGTAACTGTATTTAATCACGAATTTAACAATTAATCAATAAACAGTTTAACACTCAATGTTCACACCACGGTTAAGCATGACTCAAGAATGAGGAAGGACTATTGTGGTTATATTGATGGACTCCGACACATTACACGGAGTAAGGGTTCCCTAATGCAATAAAACTAACCGGTTTACGCTAAGAAGGATCACAGTTTACAACGTTTACTTACACAGATTTTACACTAATTCTTGTCATCACCATGCACTTTGGTCAGAAATAAAATGTCATGTTGACGTACGCAATTGACGCAGTCCTTAGTGGCGGTGTTCGCAGATACGTGTTTGTTTGTCCACTGTTTACCGCACTTAGGTTGCTGTTAACTGAAGTACAGAGAGTACATTGTCCTCGCGCCATTTGGCACTGTTCACACGCCAGTGGCCATTTTAGAACTGTCAAAAATCCCATTCCACCAATGGCAATTTTTACGAGGATGATGTAAACGTTTGCCGGGGCTTCCTACCCAAGAGACCTGTACCCCCACTTGCCCACCAACGGTCCAGTGAGCAGCTGCATAAAACATTATTGTCGTTCACATGATGTGGTGAGTTGTTTGCAACAACGACAGAAGTGACGGCTGCATAAATAATAACGGATGTAGCCAGGAAGTGAGTTGCACAGGCGATGTCATCTGCATAATGAAGGGTTCCTTGACTCTTGCACTTCTTCTGGCAGGAGACTATTGATGAGGTGGCAGAAACACGGATGACCCATCTAGTTAACAAGGGGTTTTCAACTGGGTTCTCGCTTTAGTTAAAATCTTATTATTAAACACCGGACTAATAAATTATGATTTAATTACAGTAGAAAATTTAATACGTAGAAAAATAAAATGCAATAGAGAAAAATTTAACTATTAGACATGTATAAATAATGATTTACATATAATAGACAATAAATGATTGCAGGCTAATGAACAAAATCTCGAGTAGAAACAGACCATTATTTGTAACATTTTGCTTAAAAATAAATTGTATAAGCTTTAATATATGGGAAAAAGTCTTTGCACAAGTAACAAGATTTTTATATAGACCATTGAAATCGGGAGCGACGACATTAATACGATTAATATGATATCTAAAAGATTCGACAAATTTAAATGTTATTTGGTACTGATGTTACCCTACGTGCATAATTTAAAAAAATAATGAATTTGAACTTTTGGAAAGCACTTTGGCCAATACCATAAAATTATGAATTGTGGTATTGCTTTAAATTTTCTTACTTATCGCAAAAACGAAGAGGAAATTCGTAAATTGTATTTGTTATCCGGTGAGTATACAGTATGGTAATTGCTGTATATCAATTGAATGTACCGGTACATAAAATGTTAGCATTATCAATAAATTAGCTAATCAGCTAATGATTTTCTTAAATCAAAAACTCTGTGTGGATAAAGCAAAATTATGATGCTTGTGATAACTATTCACTTTGTTATTACGATACACATTTTCATTAAGTAATCTATAAATTTTTATGGTTACAAAAAAATTAACATAAAAAGCTTTTTAGACTGGTTTTGGGAATTATTTTTTTTATTAATTGAAACTTTTAGAGCATCGCTGAGATGGTTTCTGCGGGGAGTTTTTGAGAAACTTCGTATCACGTATAGATTTCGAGCGTAACGAATAAATTACGTACGTTATCTGTTTCAACAAAAGGAAAATTATATTTAGGCATTTTGCTAACACTAAAAGTTCCTAATAAAAAGTGCTTTTGTAGGTCTGATAAATTGTGTAGAGCCTTACCTAAGGACAGTGTTATCAATTCAGTTTATCGCTATACTGTGCTCCCGGCGCCGAGTGTGAATGTATATGAATATTGCTTACAATCCGCTGTTCTCTTATAGTTCTATCGGTACCAGCCGCTACCATAAACAAGGCTTTACTATCTGATATTATAATAATGTGTTACGATAGTAAGTTTTCGATACCACGATTTCATGTGAAACTTTTAATTTATGTGTATAATCAAGACGAAGTTCGAAAGTGATTGTTTTCAAATAAAACATCTGATAGTATTTATGACATAATATCTTATTTTTCACACTACAAGCATGTAACTTTTGAGAGCAAAGATATACACGCTCGACATCAAGACGAATACGCATGCGTACGTTGTGTGTTCGTGTACGCATGTACAGCACTGAAGTATATAATCTATGGTACTACTGCTAATCCTCCCAAACTAAATCAAAATCGGAAACCCATCATCTTGTAAGAATGTGATTTCATTACATTGTAAGAATTTGATCTCATCATCTTGTAAGAATTTGATTTCATCATCTTGTAAGAATTTGATCTCATCATCTTGTAAGAATGTGATGATCACATTGTTTTTTTTTCATTGCTCTACATAAATCTGTGCCAAATCTTTAATTCGTGAAGTAATGTTCCACAATCATGTCTATACTTCATACTATCAGGATCGTGTGAAAGACATGGACTCCTGCTCCCAGCTCGGTACAGTCCGTGATGGCATCCTCTGTTCACGCTACGAGGGCAGGTCGTGACGGGGATATCGCTGATGTACGGCAACCACCGCCGCGCAGCCTCCGTAAAGTGCACCGTCACTAGACGCAATGGAAGCGCCTTCATTACGGCATGGGAAAGCGACTGGAAATAAGTACGTAGAGGTTTCATAGCTGTGTATTCCCTTGGCTGGTTTTGATGCCAGAAATAAAACATACACTGCAATCTTGCAAGTCAATTTATGGATTTCAATGTTTTCCCATACCTCTTTCTCCTGTTGGACATTGCAGTAGGAAGATGGAAGCTTTGATATAACATCAGTGATATAACCTATCCCTGGAGAGGCAACTTTTTCTCGTGAAGGAGTTAGAGTACAAGAAGCATCAGGATATAGCTATATGACTGATAACAGATGATAACCCTGTTTCTCATACTTCAATAAGAAAGGTAAACCAAGAACAACCTCGCCTTTCTTGCTATTGAGACTGGTCTCATAAATTACCATTCTAATTTTAAAATTTGCGTTTTTGACAGCCTCTTAGTCGATTTCTCACTTTTTCTAACCTTTCCTACAATACTAAGATAATATCAAATTAAGTAATACAGTAATTTTAATAATACTCAACAACTTTTTAATTAACATTGCAACAAATTTCTCATACACCTATTTAACTTAACAGAAAGAAGCTCTAGAAGAAACTAACAAGAACGTGCTAATGAAAGGAACTTTCTGGAAGTAAGTTAGTGGCATGGTTTGTTTATCTTATCTCGCACGCTAGGTGACCGCGACTTCCTATACCGCCTGACCTGAACCACCGGCACTTGTTGCTGCTATATCTGATCCTGTTGTGATAATTACACGGTTGTTAGCCTTATCTTATCCGACGTTTCTAAAGGGATAAAACATTCCGAGAATAATAATCGTCCAAGGAGGAAGAAGCAAGTAATTACTTCAAACTCAACTCGGCTAGAGTTGAGCTTGCTTTATGAGCGATGAATGAATCAATTTATCCCGAGTCTCATTAAAACTTCAACAATGCTTCAGCCACCGAAATAATCTGCAGGGTTTTAATTGTAGAGAAATTTGTGTTATAATTAAAAACACAAAACAATCTTCCATAAAATCTTTTTCCTTTTTAGAACTTCATATTTTTACTCAGATTATATTGAAGGTATTATTTATCACTACAAAGTTATGTCCGATATTAATTCTTGTTTCCAGACAAAATATTAAAATGTTCGTTTTTGAGTCAAATGTTGATATAGAAAGTACAATAGGCTATGTATTACAGTTTAGATTAATCATAATGTAAAGCATGTCAGTACGGTTCATGGAGTTCTCATGTATCACTATATTGTTTACTAGTGATGGAAACAACCGATTGAAAACAACTGATTCATTCAGTTTTTTGGAAAAACCAGATTCAATCAGTTGGAGTTTTCATCTCGGTTGAATTTTTAATCCAGTTGTTTTGTTCAAATGAGTAAAACCACTTGGGCAATTTCAGTCATTTATTAACTCGTTCAGTAACTCCTTTGATTTAACTCTATGGACTGTTTTCATTCAGTAACTAAGTGAGTGAATCCAGTCAACTGCATTCTATCGGTGTTTTACTGAAACTGCTCTAAACTCTTGAATAGGATGAACTGTTCCACCAGTTGCTAGTATGTAGTAATCCTCGGGCTTTCGATTTAAAGTAAAGAAGATGCATTAACTATGTCACTGAAAGTGAACATCCATAATTTAATAATATAACCGTAATTGGGAGTCACTTTTTAATTTCCACCCTATATAATTTGCTGTGCTGTTAATATAACGGAATTTAGTTTATTTAATATAGTGCAGTGTCAATTTACTGTCAAATGCAATAATTACTTAATTGAACTTAATTTCATTTCGCAATTTCTGTATTTGTTTGCTAATTGAATCTGAAAGTAACCACGAAACATAAACGTGTTTTCAATCAATTGTTTCATTCGCCTAAAAGAGAACCGATTGAATAAAAAAACAACCGACATTCAATCACTACTGTTTATTGCCGGTGCCGAGCTATAATCAACACCGTCTATCAACAGGTAGAAGACAGAATATCGTGAACGTCACTATCAGCAACCCCATTATCATCGGAGTGACGTCACGAGACAACGCCCATCGCCCGTGACCATCCCGCTTCTATTGTCTACAGCAGATGAAGATAAGAGATGCAGTGATGTACTCACTATCTATATTCAGTACTTCCTCGATGGTGTTGATGTACATAACCAGTACAGATATAATAAAACACTAATTTAAGCCGGGCTATAATCAGTACCATTGTCTATCAACAGTTAGAAGACAGAATCTCATGAACGTCACTATCAGCAACCCCATTATCAACGGAGTGACGTCACAGACAACGCCCATCGCTCGTGACCATCCAGCTTCTATTGTCTACAGCAGATGAAGATAAGAGATGCAGTGATGTACTCACTATCTATATTCAGTACTTCCTCGATGGTGTTGATGTACATAACCAGTACAGATATAATAAAAACACTAGTTTAAGCCGGGCTATATTGAAGCACTATATTATTCTACAGCAAACCGTCTCTTTAGTTCGGAAGGTCCCAAATAAATTCGGTGGATCTGAATTTAGTAAATGTCACTTGGAGAGAGTAGGAAGGCTGTAATGCATATTCTACGTTCATTGAATACTCCAGTGAGGAATAAGCACATATGGTACTCTAAACCTTCATAAAAGTCCGCGGGACTCACAACCGCCATGAATATTTACAGTGTTCGTCACATCCTGCAATAGACGTTCCATAATATCATAAGGGCCCTACAATGCCAATTATATAGATAACTTTGGTTTTATGTCACAGTCATTTTAGCATTAATTTTACCGTTACTACTGCACCGTATATATACATGTTTAGCGATTATTAACTTTTTAATTTTACGATAACCCAAAACTTTTCATATTTTATAGTAAGTATCTGTATCATTAAACGACATGAAATGTATTATTTTAATACATAAAAAAACATTTAGTATACATGGAGATTTTATCCCGTGTACCAGATCTGTTCATAACAAACAAATTATAAATAAAACACCGCTTAATTGTTTTAAAAATATTTTGCGTAAGAAGGAAAGTACGTTTTAATAAAATTAGCTTTTGAAGCTCAATGATTTACTTCATAATGACATGAACTTAGTTAAAAAAAACGAATAAAAGCACTTGATTAATATGGCATATTACTCAGTAATTCTTTTAAACGGGCAATACAAGTTTGTTACTAAACAATCTATGGCTGTATGTCAATTATTTTGTGTATTATTACTCAATATATTATTCTTTACGTAACAAATTCACATGGTTCGGAAACCACGTTTACTGTACAGAGCTATTTGTTCAATTAGTAACCTTAATTTGAAGCCTGAATAAATTAAAATGAATACACGCGATAGTGGTTAGGCTTATCTGCGTTGAGGTTCGTTCTTGAATAATGTATTGTAGCGACTCATCGCTTTGTAGGTCTCAGTTAACTAGACACTTTATCTAGACGCAGCTCAACATGTTGCTTTTGAGTGTACTAAGCTTTGTGTATTTTTTACAGTACAAAACACGGGCGGGTAGGTTTTGTTCACTCAAACACAATCCCCGGAGATTAACCCGCTGATCGATATGCAATCAGGGATTGTAATTAACGCTTTTATTGATCAATCGGCTTTGTGTGTTCTTCTACAGGTCCTGCATAAAAAGCACGTCTAGTGCAAAGTTCACTTAAGCCAAACATGTGAAACGAAATTTCAGTGTAAAATTTGAATTTTTATGCCTTTTGTATGTACAAGTTAGGAGTACGCCCTACCATATATCACGTAACAGGTTGCATGGCAATCTTCAAGTAAATAAGTTATTATTGACAGAGAAGGACAGGCAATCATAATACAAAGAAATTTGAACATTCCGTCAGTTAATAAAAAGAAACTGGGTTAGTCTACTGAGTGGTAGACTTCCATGACACTCCGTTAAATTCCGAGACTAGACATGCACCGTTACAGAACTCATTATTGTCAATGTAGAAATGAAGTCTACAAATAAAGTATTCCTCGAGATATCTTGCTACATGATACATTCACATCTTTGTTCATTAAATTGGGATTTATATCAGTGGTTAAATAATAAAAGTCTATATACAAGGTTCCCATAAAATAATATTGTACTGAGTTAGTTAGGCTACGTGTATTAATATGTCACATGTTAAAATCTGTTATTCTTGTACTGGAATTGTTTAAAGATTTATATCAATGTAAAAATAATCGCTAACGCTAAACCAAATCCTATGGATGGATATCTTGCAATTTTTCAAGACATACAAGTGGAAGGGTTCTCTAACGCTCAGCCATTAAGGGTCTATTCAATACTTGTGAATACGAAAACTACAATTTCTGCTAACCCATCGAGACCAAAGTTGGTGTCACAATAGGAAGGGTTCTCTAACGCTCAGCCATTAAGGGTCTATTCAATACTTGTGAAGACGAAAACTACAATTTCTGCTAACCCATCGAGACCAAAGTTGGTGTCTCAATAGGAAGGGTTCTCTAACGCTCAGCCATTAAGGGTCTATTCAATGCTTGTGAATACGAAAACTACAATTTCTGCTAACCCATCGAGACCAAAGTTGGTTGTCACAATAGGAAGGGTTCTCTAACGCTCAGCCATTAAGGGTCTATTCAATACTTGTGAATACGAAAACTACAATTTCTGCTAACCCATCGAGACCAAAGTTGGTGTCACAATAGGAAGGGTTCTCTAACGCTCAGCCATTAAGGGTCTATTCAATACTTGTGAAGACGAAAACTACAATTTCTGCTAACCCATCGAGACCAAAGTTGGTGTCACAATAGGAAGGGTTCCCTAACGCTCAGCCATTAAGGGTCTATTCAATACTTGTGAATACGAAAACTACAATTTCTGCTAACCCATCGAGACCAAAGTTGGTGTCACAATAGGAAGGGTTCTCTAACGCTCAGCCATTAAGGGTCTATTCAATACTTGTGAAGACGAAAACTACAATTTCTGCTAACCCATCGAGACCAAAGTTGGTGTCACAATAGGAAGGGTTCTCTAACGCTCAGCCATTAAGGGTCTATTCAATACTTGTGAATACGAAAACTACAACTTCTGCTAACCCATCGAGACCAAAGTTGGTGTCACAATAGGAAGGGTTCTCTAACGCTCAGCCATTAAGGGTCTGTTCAATACTTGTGAATACGAAAACTACAATTTCTGCTAACCCATCGAGACCAAAGTTGGTGTCAGAATAGGAAGGGTTCTCTAACGCTCAGCCATTAAGGGTCTGTTCAATACTTGTGAATACGAAAACTACAACTTCTGCTAACCCATCGAGACCAAAGTTGGTGTCACAATAGGAAGGGTTCTCTAACGCTCAGCCATTAAGGGTCTGTTCAATACTTGTGAATACGAAAACTACAATTTCTGCTAACCCATCGAGACCAAAGTTGGTGTCAGAATAGGAAGGGTTCTCTAACGCTCAGCCATTAAGGGTCTATTCAATACTTGTGAATACGAAAACTACAATTTCTGCTAACCCATCGAGACCAAAGTTGGTGTCACAATAGGAAGGGTTCTCTAACGCTCAGCCATTAAGGGTCTGTTCAATACTTGTGAATACGAAAACTACAACTTCTGCTAACCCATCGAGACCAAAGTTGGTGTCACAATAGGAAGGGTTCTCTAACGCTCAGCCATTAAGGGTCTGTTCAATACTTGTGAATACGAAAACTACAATTTCTGCTAACCCATCGAGACCAAAGTTGGTGTCACAATAGGACTTACACATTCATTGACTAACTTTGTGAGACAGTTTCATTCAATGAAAGTTTCCAGTAGCGGCCGATCGTTCCCAATTGTGTAAACATCAGTTGTAATACAATTGTGGAGATAAAATGTTTTTGTCTCCACAAAAATAAACCTTTGAGTTTTCTCTATTTTAAAATGTTTTTAGTACAGGATTTGTCGAAAGTCGGAGAGCTGAGGTTCGACTCTGAAGTTTTTCAAATGCAAACCTGAGTAATATAAGTTATAAATCACATTAATGTCCTTATTAAGTCAAGCACTTTATTACAATTGAAACTTAATTTTCTTACTTTGTTTAAAAATGGACGTCGATAAACTATGGAATGTATGAGTTGTATCATACTATATTTACTGGAGGTGTGAAGATTCTTTTTTCTCTCTCTTTTCATATACATTTTCACAATAAACCCAGGGTTTATTTTGGTATGTAACATGATAAATGTCTCAAAGAGATGATCTTGCTAGAGTGAATATTTGAAAGAATTCGCGAATAAACACTTTTCTACAAGCAGTATACATACAAAAATTAGATTTGGCGTCGATACAAAAATATGAGTTGGAATTCGAAATAATACTTGTAGGCCTATTTACCTTAGTACTGTAATAAGCAATGGAATTCAGTGAACAAACTTTGGTTAAATTTCTGTCTTTTTTCCTTTTCTATACAAATGAATAATCGAGTTGGAATATTGCAGTTCGAAATAAAATTTGTAGGCCTATTTACCTTAGTACTGCAAAAAGCAATGGCATTCAGTGAACAAACTTTGGTCAGATTTCTGTCTTTTTTCCCTCCATATACAAATGATTAATCGAGTAAACGAATAATTGTACACATCGAGTGCACATTTTGTAACGCAAGTAAATGTTCGTCTCTAACTTCATCACGAATGTCGTGGGAAAGAACCAGTAAATAGTCAAGAAACGTGTTATCGGTCGATTTTCAAAATACATATTTCTCCGAACATCTAGTGAAAGGTGAAAGGAGAGATCATAACGGTATCGGGGAGAATCGATGGTAGGAGAATGTAAACACAGCACTCAGTGTACAGCACAGCGCCGAGTTTAGCCGGGCACAGAAGTAGGGCACTGGACGCCGCCCAAATATCGCCGCCGCCGCCGCGCCGCCCTCGCCAAAACTGATTACACAAGTTAATGTCCACCGCGAGCTGTACTGTAAACTGTACAAGGGAGGAGGCTTAGTGTCGCCCATGTTACCATCTCAGGGATATTTCAAGCCTCTGCCTCTAAAGGTATACCATCCATTACACGTACTTCAGGCAATGGACAGGTAAAGTAATTTTTGGTTGTGATAAAGCCCGCCAGGAATCATATAGTACGTCAGCTCTGTCTGTACGTTTGTGCGATAACTCTTCATATAATGGACCTACAGACTTGAAATTTGGATCATGTAGGTATTCTCTTAGCCCAAAAAGAAATCTTTCGATTTGGGGTCAATAGGATAGGGCAAGATTTTTTCTGAGACAACTTATGAGTTATCGACCGTTGATTTCCACTGATCCGGAAATAAAGTTACATTCCGTTCGTACAGAGAACGTAACTTTCAATTCATTCCACATTCTATTGAATCGATTAATTTTTTTTAGTCGTCGCAGTTTGCTGAAGATGAAAAATAGAGTTTTTGCTTCACGAGAAGTTATTGATGTTTAAAATAAGAAATTTAGGCAATTTTGTAACCAGGCCGAAACTAATATGGCTGAAGTTAAAAATTTGATTTTGTCTCTATTTTTAAAGGCGTCCCTTCAAGAAGTGTTGTGATTTTAATCATTTATGACTTAGGGGAACTATTTTCTTTATGAAATGATATTTAAGAAATGGCATGTTTTCAATACAGATTGTATGAAAATATTTTTTTCTATAAATAAATAAGATTTAATTAATTTACTCAGTCATCTTTAATGTTCACATTGCAAAAATTTAAATCCTTACGTTCAACCATTTTCATATGGGTATGATTATATGTTCTCATCTCTATTTCAAATGCTTACCACTTCTCGTTGAATCCACAAAGGAATTATTTTATGTTTTTCCGGTATTTAGAAAATTATTCAAAGATGTTGTGACTAAAATTTTGTTTGAAAATAATAATCATGTATCATACAAAACGTTAATTCACTAGATTTGCGTTGCTGTCGTTTTAAGCTAATGGGGGTTTAAAGCACACTGGCGTAATGATCTGTGGTAAGTTATTAGCATAACATATGGGCTAAATAAACAAAAATAGCACAAATTTAATACCTAAATATATAACATAACTATTCTTCCTTCACTTAGTAATGTTGGTCCGCCATTTTGCCGCTTTATCAGTAATAAAAACCTAGGGCGTTATCAGTGACTTGGGCGTTCACTGGATGGAACGTACCTGGGTTTCCACATTACCAATGGAACTTTTACAACAAAATTATCTATTTATAAAAATAATATCGATGCACATGTGGTTGTAATTTGGAAACATAAAAAGCTTTAACAATCACTGAACCAATTACAAATAATATACTATTTTATTTCTAATAGAAAGTTGATGGATCTTTCCCTAAAACCACAATACAATCTGTAAAGTTAACAAACAAGTTATGGAGAAAATCTACTATAAGTCTGGACGAAATCCCAGAGCTTCACAGAATTGATCACCATGCTCTGGCAGGCTTCCTTGTCAGCCTAGCTTTATGACAGGTAATACACTGTTAGTAGACCCATTACTGACGACTCTGAAAGTAATAAAGTTTAACCATCGATAGTTTCTTCATGCTTGTCTTCGACCAGAGGTAATTCCCATCGTTATGGGTAGCCTTTAACAAGTAACTGGTACAGGTTAGGCAAGACTCCCTGCAGCTATGCTAATAAACCTGCTGTTCGTTCTGCATTGAGGAAAACGACTTATTGCTTGCAGGAATAATCTGCAATATAATCTCGTGACTCCCACTCAGTAGGGAGTGTCCTTGCATTACATCATTGCAGACGTACGGGTTCCATGTCTGGTCCTGGCTAACAATAAACAATATACAATACACTGCATATTATAATTCATACTACTCTCTGTAGTCTATTAGAGGAACCTTTAACACATTTTTCATGGCAGTAACTAGAGTACAGTATTGTGACTGACTTACACAAAGTTACCCTGCTTTTCTTGTCAATTCTAATGTAATACTAATTTTATTTGGAAGGAGTCATTGCGATAAGAATACATTGGCAAGAGAGAGCAGATCTTTAGTTATATTTCCGACTGCTATTGTGGTTATCGAATAGCAATTAAAAACACTTTTCCACACTCGCACGGCTTTTCATTAGCTAAGATATCTCATTTAGTTTTTATTTTCATACATCGCTAAGCCCACCGATTACTAGGAGGGTTCACTTCCGACTGGTTTATAACTTCCAGTTGGACCTACACTGGGTACAGCAGAAACCGATGTGTCACTTAAACCTAGGCAACCCTATGGATGTCCTGTAACGGCACATCTCTAACCGCAAATGTTGAGATACTAGAGTGCAAGTGTAGATCGATAGTTCTAGTCTACTGAGGGGAGAACGGTTCGAGTTGGTGAGGCTCCCTAAGTGTTAGCCTAGACACAAGAGCATGCCACCCCTGGCCCTTTGATTGGAGAACTTTGTACAGAGCTGGCTTCCCCTTCTTCCAAAGAGACGTGACTGAGATTAATGCCCAAAAACTCCTACTCGTGAATCTCTTTCGACGTGAGAAGGCCTCTACAGCCAACTTTACCTATCCTGAATATCCTCCGGACCCAGCGCAAAAATTTTAGGACAAAGAGCAATTGTTCTTGCCCTATGTGAACAAAAAGCCCACCGATGATTAAATGTCTAATCTATGTCCTTCAGCCCTCTTATTACAATCAATTCAACCTTATTAAACAATGCATTATTGATTATCCCGATGGACGATTCAATAACCTTCTGCTAATTTATTATTATAGTACATTTTTAAGAGAAATAATAACGTACACCACGTACTAATATCAGTAATCTAGAAATAAACTGTAAAGTAAGCTGAAAGAGCATACAATTACACCCTTCCAAATCGGCACCTATATACTGGCTTATCAAGTTTGAGGCTTTTACTTCGCCCAAAAACTATTACACCCTTCCAAATCGGCACCTATATACTGGCTTATCAAGTTTGAGGCTTTACTTCGCCCAAAAAAACTATTACACCCTTCCAAATCGGCACCTATATACTGGCTTATCAAGTTTGAGGCTTTACTTCGCCCAAAAACTATTACACCCTTCCAAATCGGCACCTATATACTGGCTTATCAAGTTTGAGGCTTTACTTCGCCCAAAAACTATTACACCCTTCCAAATCGGCACCTATATACTGGCTTATCAAGTTTGGGGCTTTACTTCGCCCAAAAACTATTACACCCTTCCAAATCGGCACCTATATACTGGCTTATCAAGTTTGAGGCTTTACTTCGCCCAAAAACTATTACACCCTTCCCAAATCGGCACCTATATATACTGGCTTATCAAGTTTGAGGCTTTACTTCGCCCAAAAAACTATTACACCCTTCCAATCGGCACCTATATACTGGCTTATCAAGTTTGAGGCTTTACTTCGCCCAAAAACTATTACACCCTTCCAAATCGGCACCTATATACTGGCTTATCAAGTTTGAGGCTTTACTTCGCCCAAAAACTATTACACCCTTCCAAATCGGCACCTATATACTGGCTTATCAAGTTTGGGGCTTTACTTCGCCCAAAAACTATTACACCCTTCCAAATCGGCACCTATATACTGGCTTTATCAAGTTTGAGGCTTTACTTCGCCCAAAAACTATTACACCCTTCCAAATCGGCACCTATATACTGGCTTATCAAGTTTGAGGCTTTACTTCGCCCAAAAACTATTACACCCTTCCAAATCGGCACTATATACTGGCTTATCAAGTTTGAGGCTTTACTTCGCCCAAAAAACTATTACACCCTTCCAAATCGGCACCTATATACTGGCTTATCAAGTTTGAGGCTTTACTTCGCCCAAAAACTATTACACCCTTCCAAATCGGCACCTATATACTGGCTTATCAAGTTTTGAGGCTTTACTTCGCCCAAAAAAAACTATTACACCCTTCCAAATCGGCACCTATATACTGGCTTATCAAGTTTGAGGCTTTACTTCGCCCAAAAACTATTACACCCTTCCAAATCGGCACCTATATACTGGCTTATCAAGTTTGAGGCTTTACTTCGCCCAAAAACTATTACACCCTTCCAAATCGGCACCTATATACTGGCTTATCAAGTTTGAGGCTTTACTTCGCCCAAAAAACTATTACACCCTTCCAAATCGGCACCTATATACTGGCTTATCAAGTTTGAGGCTTTACTTCGCCCAAAAACTATTACACCCTTCCAAATCGGCACCTATATACTGGCTTATCAAGTTTGAGGCTTTACTTCGCCCAAAAACTATTACACCCTTCCAAATCGGCACCTATATACTGGCTTATCAAGTTTGAGGCTTTACTTCGCCCAAAAACTATTACACCCTTCCAAATCGGCACCTATATACTGGCTTATCAAGTTTGAGGCTTTACTTCGCCCAAAAACTATTACACCCTTCCAAATCGGCACCTATATACTGGCTTATCAAGTTTGGGGCTTTACTTCGCCCAAAGAGGTAAAAGCAACGTTTGTTGGAAATTTGGTAGTAAAGAATGTTCAGATAATGGACGAGTTGTCAACGAGTGTACCTCCGAATAATTAATAATGTATTTGTGTGGTTAGTGGCAGGAAATGAGTATTTCACGCTAACTAAGAATATGTGTTGGAGATTAGCAGTTATAGAGTGTCCACTAATGGAGAATGTGTTGTAAAGTTGGCTGTGATTAATTAAGTGTCCAGCTAATAAAGATAATGTTGAGAGGTTTGCAGTAATGAAGTGTCCAGCTAATGAAGAATATATTGTGAGGCTGGCAGTAATGAAGTATGTCTAACTAATGCAGCAACTGACTGATATGTGTTGTGATCTTAGGCAACAATAGAGAGTCAGCTAATGGAGGACGTGTTATGACAGTTGAGTACAAGACCGTTCGGCTAAATTTAGCGTCATCCTGAATACTTATTGGGCCGTCAGCTTAGTAAATTGCTCACATCATATTCTTCTGACGATCTGGAATGTGGCCAGGTGATGCAGAATGTGTTGGGGTAAGCATTAATGGAGTATGTCCAGCTAATGGAGGACGTGTTATGATAGTTGAGTACAAGACCGTTCGGCTAAATTTAGCGCCATCCTGAATACTTATTGGGCCGTCAGCTTAGTAAATTGCTTACATCATATTCTTCTGACGATCTGGAATGTGGCCAGGTGATGCAGAATGTGTTGGGGGTAAGCATTAATGGAGTATGTCCAGCTAATGGAGGACGTGTTATGATAGTTGAGCACGAGACGTTCTGCTAAATGGAGCGCCATTCTGACAATAGCAATTTCTTACACCATATTTATCTGATCATGTGGGTTCAGTTTCAAATTAAACAATGCTTATGGACAACTTTGCTTTGTACGATATTTTATGATAAAACTATATTACACTTGATTATTTTTACTTTAAACAAGTGATCCTGTCTGTCCTAATAATGTGTAATATTTAGCTCTAACCTAGTATTCGTGAACTGATAATCCGTCCTACATACTCTTAGTAAATTGTGTTGTCCACAAGTTACTGTAAGGTTTTTTAATCTATACGAATTTTCGAGAAGTTAATGTAATGTTTTACATTACTTTAAAATATGAAGTTATAAATAACGTCAGTGATTCTGTAATATTGGGTTGAACATATTTTCAATTTAAGATGGCAGTTCCGCCGATTAAGCGATCCTTAATTTTAATATCACAGGATGCTTACGAGGAACATTAGCTTCCACCTGCAAGTTTGTCACAGACACTTCGGACTTCAGTGTATATGGCATATGGCAGTAATAACAATTAACTACAAAAAATTTCACAATAACATAAGATTTAGCAAAGATGCCGGAAAGACCAATCTCAGTTAAACTATCTATTAGGATTAACGAAAGCCAGTTTAGTGTACGCACATAGGCGACATCTGCAAGAGACAGAGGTTGACGTATCCAATACTGAACATGTTGGTGGTACGCTAGTATTAATTGTGTCTGGACCGCGATATCACAAAGGGAACGTGTAAGCCAATGGTAAACGGACTGTAGGTCCACGTCATAAAACTGCCGGAAGCAATTCTTACCTACTTCTTAAGGGGTGGACAGTGGGTCCACGGTCCCGGCCTGGGACCCACTGTCCGACGCACGGGTTTCTTTTGACAAAGGGTTGACAAGGGATCGTCGTACTCACACTGCAGCACTTGAATGGATGTTTCGAGATCTAAACTCTATATCTGCTAAATAGTTTTCAGTACACTACATAAGACCGTTGTGAAAAGAATGAAACAAAATTATATACATAAAATAAAGTCAGGTTAGTTACGCCATTTCTAACTTAAGAATGTCTGTATCGATTATAGTGGTCTTTGCTTTATTGGATACGTTTTCGCTCCGACTAGGAGAACAACGATTAAAATATCGTAAGAATGCACAGAAAAGTCAGGTAAAGAGAACAAGACATTTATATAATAGTATAAGAGCCTTTTAACTTTAGTTAATTGTTCTGTGTAAACATTGTTTTATAGTAGCACAATCATAAATTACCTTACATTTATTCGTGAAAGCATAGAGTAAGCTTGATAATAACAACACTTCTTATTTCAAACTTTTTTGCGACCACTGTTGAGCACAAGTAAGACAAATATTTAGATAAATAAACTAAAAGTTTTATTAAAAGTCTACTTTTAACTATACACTTTAGTAAATATTGAGTATGCATGATAAGTACTGCATGCAGACATCAAAGGAATGTACTATATAACTTTTATATAGTTATGTAAAATGTTCGAGAAAACAAAGCAATTAACTAGGGCTTTTTTATTAACTAAACACCAAATTTTAAAACTTTTTAAACGGTTAACGGTTTATTTTAAAGAGGTTTATTTTAAATATGGTTTAAGAATAAATTTAAGAATTTGGAGCGTTCGAGGTCCTTATAACTGCTATTAAACATGTTATCTCCTGTCGTTCCGGGATCACTATTTGAAATAACGTTAATTTTTTTCGCAGCGAGATATAGCGATGAATAGCAATTGGAAGTTTGAATGAAACTAGACAAATTTTTTAGCCGTTCATCGAATTCCTGTTTGAGTGATATTTACAACGTATCGTTAGCGGCATAAGGTCACTATTATGTAAGTTAGTATGTCTGTGTAGGCAGATGTTTTGTTTACTGTTTGGATTATATGCCAAGAGCCACTATTTAAGGTAATAAAATACTTTTTCTTCGTATATATTTAACTTAATTTGGTACAACTTTAAAAATGATATATTAGATATGAACTAAATGGTTATTTTAACTATTAACAATATTAATAAAACAATAAACCATCCATTGAAATTAACGTGTACTACGAGTAACGTGTCTACTGGTATATACAGTATTATACAGACGATGGTCCAATATAAGGAATAACTAATACATACTTACTGTAGATGTTTATGATTCATTAGGACAATGCCAAATTAATCAGATAGTAATATAATGCTATATGGAATTAGTTAAGATATAATCCCTATTAGTAATCCACTTCATATGTGATAGCTTGAGTAAACAGTTGTTAATATTTACTGCTTTAGCAGTACGCTGTGCGAATGTAGTGGAAGCATCACTGACCAGAATAAAGAATAAGTGCAGGTAGAAAAACTAATGCACGGCCAGGTAAGTTTTGAAAAGTAGGACAGTTAGTCCGCAGGTGTCGGCGTGGACTAACTGTCCTAACCTGCAGAAAAGTGACGTCAGCCACCCTCGTCAAACTAGGCGTGGACCTACAGTCCTACAATCTAAGCCAATACCCCAATTTTATTGTGGACGATTACTACAAGACAGAAATTATTTTTACACAATTTCTATTAAAATACTTTTACAATTCCATGAAATATCTTATCCTCGTCTTAATTAGAGAAAGCCGGGTAGAGAAATAAATTAGCACTTGAGAGTATCCTGGCCGAGAGCTGTGTCGGGACAGGGCCCAGACAAAGGAGATATAACAGGAAACTATAAAACAATCCACCGTTACACGGCTGCAGGAAACAAACAGTTACACTTCGCAATTACACCGGAGCGGAACTCTTCTGCGGAGTTGATGGGGGAGATTAAAAAAGCTCCTGTGCCGCGAACACAAGTCCACACCCGTACTACTGGCACGCGTGGGTTAGCATGTAACCGTAACCAGTGAAATGGGTTTACTGGCACTACGTGCTTTGTAAGTTACTTCGTAATTGTAGTCTACTATGCTCTCATGAGAAAGTTAAAAACAACTTAGGATATCTTCAAAGCCGATTTCCTTCTCAACCTTATTCCGTTCGTAGTCGAGGGCAATAGGCCTGTATCAGGATTTATCAAAGAAATTAAAGGAAAGAGAGTCGATACAGCATTGATTTATTAATTTGTTTATAATAGACGCAGTGTCCATGATAAGTAAGTCGTATGGTTTTATACTGAATATGAACCATGTATGTATTGGAATTATTAACGCTTACTCAGATAATGTCTTGTCTGTTACTCTAATTGGAATAAATATTATAACTGTCTAACTACTGTTTATGCTTTCTAAATTGTCTGTTGTTTACATCTATTTTGGTCCATTCGATTATCTAGTTATCAAATAGCCTAATTCTGGCTCAACTACGATAATCCAACCATACCGCTCATTGTAACAGAATTATCTAATCAAAACGAACAGTATTCCTTGATCAATATTGAGTCATTGTTATATTCTACGATCCCCATCTGAAATAGTCTTCTTGATACAGAGCTCGGGTGGTTATCTCTGTAAGAATATTCGGGGGTTTACAATATTAGATATATTTATACGAAGAGTCCAGTCAGTCTTCAACTACATTATGACATCGATGTGTAATAAACAAACGCAAAGGCCTCCATAAGAGCAAGACCAAGACGGAAATATATCATAAGACCACTACATCTAAAGATACATGGTATTGGTAATACTACTTAAACCGTATTCAATTCCTTTGCAAAATTTGATAGTTGAACTAATTTTGATGAAAGCAATGAACTAAATAGAGAACAACGTAAACATTTAGTACTAAAGGCTTTTAACAAAAGTATATAATTACAGATGTATTAAACAGTATTATAATGTTCAGACTATATAACTTTTAGAATTATAAATTTTACCCTTTCAATTAATGAAAACATTTTTACTCGAATATAAAAATTGGCCTTTTCTGAACATTGTTAATTTATTACTATTCAAACTACTAGAACACATGTGCACATACGAGTAAAAGTCATGAGTAATTAAAGAACAACCGTACCAATCCTAAATCACACAATTGCATACATGACGTACACACATACCATAATATCAATATTTTCTAATAACTTTTAGGATAAAGATAAACCTTTCACAGAAAATTAATCAGAGTCAAAATGCTGTTCTGTAGACACGTAAAATTAAAAATCAATACAGCAAACGTAAAACCTCCATAAAACAAGGACAAAATTTAAAAGTAAACTAATGAATCATTCTTATGTTGCAACGTTAATAATATTAAAAACTTATTAATTTTAACACGGTACAAACGCACACATAGCTCCTATCGTCTCTGGTTGATCTCGTTGATAGTTCAAGCATTTTAAAATGTACTTAAGATTCAGAACCTTTTCGATATGTATCTAGAGCTGGATCCAGAGGAAATTATTTGGGAAACCTGGTCCTACTACACCTCTAAAATGTAAACCCATGTTTGTATTACTAGTTAAACAAAAATTTCTCTTGCCATACCAAGCCAGCCAACTCCATAGATCCTTCGTATACAAAATGGTGGGAATGACGTCACAATGACGTCACTCGCTAACCGGTCTCAATTCCTCGCGCACGATCCTCCTGCCCCTGCCCACATCCACTTGGCACCATTTACACATTTAGTCATGACACACTACGTCTGTCTGTCTGTCAGTGTCCGTTACACCTCAGTTACACAACTTCTGTGCTGCAGATACGTAAAAGTTCCTAAATAGCTGGTTGTACTCGAGTCTGTGCAGACTTGTTTACAGGGTAAACATGCAGGACTGTTGAAATTTGGTTCATGATTCATGACTTAGTTTGATCATAAATGAAACTCGTCATTTTCTCAATATCAAGGGAAGACTGTGATAGTCATGGAAGAATATTTAGTTGATTGTATCACCTTAATTTCGGCATGTAAACAAAGTAGTCAATGTTTTAAGACCAAATTAAAACCACAATGAGTTTTATTTATAGGTCATTATAATCCCTGTTATTATTTTTGTGTTGGAGAGGGTTCATAATTGTAATATATTACATATTGTAAATTAAAAATTAAACATATTGTAGTTCAGAAAATGACTCGGTACCACGTTACCAAGTCTTTGTGGCCGAAGTGGCACTAATTTATGTTTTAAAAACTTAAATAAGTGTTAGTGTATATTTTATATATACACATATAAATGTGATTTTAATTTAATTTAGTCTTGAGGTCAAGCTTTTTTATATTTTAGACAATGTTTTAGGGGGATGGTTTGGACTAATTAGCGAAATGCGTTGCTTAGCCTAAAAGGGGATCGGCCTCTCCTTTTTTTTAAAAAAAAAGAAAAAAGCCTGCAACCATGGTCAAAATTCTTATTATATGTTGTTTCTCACTTTTATCTCTAACTTGTCTGTTCTGTTCTATCGCATCGTTCTATTTTGCTCATACAGTATATAAGTGGCACTAATGGAATGATTACGATTTTAAAGAGGTAACCTCTCCAATTGTAGGTACGATATTTTGGGACAAGGGTCAATTAAAGACCAAACTTCGTATGATACAGGGAAGTTGACAGAGCCAGAGGGTAGAGGCCAAGTTAAATTGGTTAATTATCAAAGAGGGGAGAGAGGGGGTGCAGCCCCTTGCACTGTACTCACAGAGCGGAACTGCCCGTCTGATGATAATCGAATCACTCGTCAGTCACAACAATGGACGAGGGCACAGTACGAGTGTATCCTGTGCTTTATTGCGGCTAGGATTGGTACAGACCTGTGCTACATCAGGCACGAACACTTCACATCTGCCTCCTATCCAGAGCCTTTGTCCTAGCCTACAAGTTTCCATTGATTTATTTTAACAAATATCTTCCTTTGCAACAATCTCTTAACATTTGGATACGCAGAAGGCACTACAGTTTCAGATTTCCTAGTGAGAAGTAAGGGTACACAGTAAATGTCGTGGTAATTCAAACCCTGATTCTCTGTTAAAAGATAATCATAACCAAACTATATAAAAATGTGATGGAATGTGTGAACCTAAAAATGTGTGGCTCGTGGCCTACATTAGTATACGGGATTCCAATCTCAATTTGACATCAAGCCATTGATATTAACAGGTAAAATTCTTAAGAAACATTTGTTGTTAGTGTTGTTAAAGTAAATAATCCTACTGCTGAGTGAGTATTATATCATTCAAATCTCTTTTCACTCTATATGTATACAATGTAAATAATCCGTACTTTACGTGGAATTAAAACATAAGACACATTACCTAATTAATATATGAACATAGTAGGTAAATTTATTGAAATACAACTAGTAATCGATATCATTCATATATATAAAAGTTAATAACATTTCAAACATTTCCATTATTATAATGTTACAAGAATTTTTGTAACAAACAAAATCTCACAAACAAACGATGGCAGATGTTCGAAATCATGTCACTGTTTTAATTTTAAACCTTTACAACGATTATTTTATATATATTATATATATATATATATATATATATATATATATATATATGTATATATGTATATAACATCTGTCATCGTTATATATTACAAAAATGTTACGAGAATTCTTGCAACATTATAATGATAGAAATGTTCGAAATCGTACTAACCTTTCAAACAATCCAACGACAATTATAAATTCTAAACAGAGAATTTCGAATTGGCAAGTTCCAAACGTTGCAAGAAAAACTCCAAGGCAGGAATATTGTGTTATCAAAGTGGCTGTAGCGTTAAACGCCAACAGTTTGTGGGAAGGAAGGATCGTCAGCTGATCGATAGTGTACAGGAGAGGCTCTCGACTTGACCGCTTTCCTTCCTTCCTTGCGCTGCTTGGACGGGCAACGTTAGCGATAATTTATTTACAGAGTTTTGTCTTCGTTGCTTCTACTTCAGTTGAACCAGATAACCGATAACTTTTTCACTACCAGTTATCAGATAACGCAAGACATAAAAATAGCATGGCCTTCAAAATTAGGCATAATGATGTGTATCTTAATTGGTTTCCGTATCGGCCGAATTGAACCAAAGCACCAAACCCTTAAATGATAATGCTGTTGTTAATATGATTCGTGTGCGGTTACGTCGTTTTATAAAATATCTCATATTATTACTTCAAACATTCTTTATTAATAACTGTAATTAATTATGGTTCACGCGGTAAGTATAATGAATGAAACCATTACCGTTAAAATGGAACGGAATCCCGATATCGTAAAGGCAGTGAATGGAAAACTACTCCGGCACTTTCCAGGAATGAGATTATATGAAGTGCAGGATTATGGCACAGAAACGTAGTTAGTAGTATTTATCAAATAATCCCCATCGAAACCGAACTAGGTTAGGGATGGAGGGTTGCAGGTAACTTTCATTTTGAATTGTACAAGAATTTCTGCGTTACTATTATTTTCTGAATAAAGAAATGTAACAAAAAGTAAAACTACTCTAGAAATAGATCCTTGGATTGTACCCTGTTAACAAACAAGACTAGAAAACCAATGACAACATTATTAATAATTGCGGGAATATCATTTTAGAATTGGTAAAATTAACTTACTTCTGTAATAGGCGATCAGTTTTTGAAACTATGAATTAACATTCAAATAATTTATTTTAATTCAAACGAACACTCGAATTATTCCAATAGGCTACTTACTTTCTGTACAACCATGTGGGAAATCTTGTAATGGGTTCATAGTTAGAAACTTTGAGTTCAAACTTATTGTAGGAACTGAAGAGTTTCTCTTTTTTATAAAAGTGACCAGTTTTGATATCCCAAAAATAAGAGAGCAACCGCTATTTGTTACAACAATAGAATGAGCATGAATAATGGGAATTTTGGATCAATAAAATGTAATTTCAGCGTTATTTCGTATTAGCTGCTAGTTAATTTCAAAAGTGAGAGATTTTAGTTAATTTTTAAAAGAAAACTAAAATTAAATAACAAAATATATAATTAAACGAAAAAATCTTTACGCCTCACACTTTCACGTTGCATTTGAAACTTTTTCAAGTTTGTCTAGAATTTTCTATTTACGAACCGTTATCGAAACTATACACGCCTAGTAAGGAGTTTTGGAACTTACTGTGTTTAATTGCCACTTAACACAACACACAGTTGTGATTCGATTTGATGATAAGCCAAGCGTAAGCGCATTAGATGACGGACGGTAACTGTTTGTATGTCTCCTCGTGGATGTGCTTTGATTAAAGGGTATGTGGGTCGTGTATGTTCACACGATAAAGGATAATCCTCATTACAAGCCTCAGTTAATGAAAATATAACCTTTTCGCTCTTTCGCTTCGATAAAATACTAAAGGCTTTGGGAAATTCTAAAGTTTATATGAATAAAGTTTGCGGAAGAATGCAGGAAGATTGTAGGTGAGGTGTGGACTGGGCGAAGTCTCCCACGCTCACTTAACAACCAGCGCTAAGACGAGTGAGCGACTTTGGCAGCGGCTCTCGGTCTTAGTCAACTGCAAATTGTGTATTGGAACATCACAGACTGACTCAGTATGAGTATGCAACCCGTTTATGTTATGACAACATATAACTGAATGTGGCTCAGTGTAGTCAAGTGTCTTGGCTTGTACGTGAGCCAACTTTAAACTTTAAGCGAATGAAAGTTGAACGTTAAACTTGGTACTAGTCCACCAATGGAACGGCAGTTCCTGACTTGTTACACGAGGAATGAATGGAATAGAATATTCCTCCCCATGTTGACTAAGATCAAATAAAAGTTTAACTTTAAACTCGGTAATAGTCTACCAATGGAACGGCAGTTCCTGACTTGTTACACGAGGAATGAATGGAATAGAATATTCCTCCCCATGTTGACTAAGATCAAATAAAAGTTTAACTTTAAACTCGGTAATAGTCTACCAATGGAACGGCAGTTCCTGATTTTTTACACGAGGAATGAATGGAATAGAATATTCCTCCCCATGTTGACTAAGACCAAATAAAAGTTTAACTTTAAACTCGGTAATAGTCTATCAATGGAACGGCAGTTCCTGATTTTTTACACGAAGAATTAATGGAATAGAATATTCATCTCTGTGTTGACATTTAATGTTGTTTACAATATGTCTGATCAGTTAAAATTAAAAAACGATAAATCTCCGTTTGACATCCACTCTCTAAACCACTCCCCCACCTCCTCCCACAAAATGTATAAATCTTTTCAAAACATACCACATAAGGGTGTTTTGATGCAAGCCACATCACCTACCAGTCCCAAGTCAAAACCTACAACTAGGTATATCCATGAGACTTATTAAATCGAAATCTTTGACAGTGGTCTCATCAAAATGTACTTGAATTAATAATTTATATTGTTTACAGTATTAGCAAATTTAAAAAAATTAAATATAACTCAATTGTTGTACGAGGCAGTTTAAGCCCCTGGACGTTTACATATTCAAAGATCTCTTGAGTCAGATCTGAACAAGAAACTCATGTTACTCAAATCCGTGCTGAAGCCATAACCAGCGTTTTTTGCAATAGATAAGAACCAGCAAGGGGTTGACAATGGATCATTGTAGGACACCATATCTCGGTGTTATAATTTATGATAATTCACGACTCGAAATATTGGTGATTTGTTTCATGTTACTAAGGTATCATTCCAGGAACAAATGAACCCCATTCTAACACACACGTTAATTGTTTTTCACCAAACGGAAATTCTACAAATAGTTATAGGCTATTGAGATATCGAGAGATACACTCAGGGTATATTCGATTCTCAGTAACCTCCACTATCACAACTGCTCACTTCTGCGTCTAGTTATGACTTACCTGAGTTTAATCCAAAATGGTATTTGTACGGTAGTTTGTGCATTTCAAAAAATTTGAAAATGCTGAGTCAAAAGTTTTGTATACAGTATAGATTAAATTTTTAAACGTTGGGCCAATAGCTATCAATTTAAGTTGGGGAGACTCTATATTTAAATCATTTATCAGAAGCTAGTTGTCTACTGATAACACTTTAAGATATTTAAATCGTCAAAATAGTACCACCCAAGCCCTAATATTATATATTCATGAAGTATATATACCGTATGTGTATGGAAAAATCACTATAAAAGCCGAATTTACAAGTAATCTTTTAAATTTAGCCCTATCTTTTCCAGGCAAAAATTACATACGAAGGAATTTTTCAATACATTTTTACTCACATATTTACACTTTTAGGCGTTTCATAATTTGATAAAACTTCGTTTCCTTTGGTCTCTGTAAGTAAAATCGTTATTTAAAAAGTAGAAACTGAATTTTTATTAACAAAAATCAATTGATAGAAATCAATCTGGAAAGGGAACACATTTTATTTGAACCTTGTCACGTTAAATTGAAAAAGTTCATGACATTAGTCAGAGATACATTGCGACTTAGTTCAAGCCGATCCCTTCGAATTGCATGACAAACTTTTTATGAAGCCCCTTTTTCGAGCAATGTTAAAAAACTACTTTTAAATGTATTCATGCTTCCATGTCAAAAAAAAATATTTATTGCAATACATAATATCGACGAGGGTTACATTTATGTATGCACATTTAGTAATGATAAATTATTTGTACATTGTTTCTATGGAATGTGTGTCAAGCGTGTTTACATTACCAAACTGCGGCTAGAAGTAATCAACCGACTAATCACATGAATTGATGGCAAATTCCCCATCACAGGGATATAACCAGGTGTAACACGGCATTAATGTACAATTCCACAACCCCTTCACGCAAACTGTTGAGCACTCAGAATTTAGATTACCGTTTAAGCTCAAGTCTGTGTTTTGTCAAGAGTTTCATGGTGAAGTCTGCTTATCATTTTCCTAGAATTGAACACACGATTCCTGTAAAAAGTAGCAGTGAAGTTAGAATTAAATCAATTCATTAATCGTGTCTACAGCAAATTATTTGGTCAAGGTTGTTTGTTTCAATTAGAAACTTTATGTTATTAAAATATCAATAGTAATAACACAGTGACAGTTGTGAACTACACGTATAATATATTAAAATAAAAAAATCCTGTCAGTTGGGCGAATGGAGCACGCTGAATTATTGGATCTGAACAAAACCTTGTAAATCATAGTACCAAAATCGAGTAGCTGAGCGTTAGCGAAGCCTATTACTCAAGAGGCTAGAAACTTTCATTTCTGTCTGTCCACACGATATCTCGAAAACGAATTGACCTACAAACTTAAAACTTTGAATGAAACTTCATTTCTATAAAGACAACGCTAAGTTCGATGATGGTGCATTTCACTCCATGGGATTTGGCTGAGCGTTAAGGAGTATTATATATTGGTCTTATTGATAACTAAGAACAAATAAATTTGTAAACAAAGAAGGGTTCGTTTTGAACATCTTCGTCGCTAACATTTTTTAATCTCTTCAGAAACACATGACTCCAGATTCCAGGAGTCAAGCCTGTGAGAGCGTCAGATTCCGCCGCTGCACTAAGAGGAAGGTGAACTGGAGCTAAACTCAGCATTCACATTGTATCAACGCTTCCCACCATAGTTGCGTTACTAAGTTGTGTAACATTGCAAACGTAAATAGTGTTAATTAATCCACTCTCGCCAATGTTAGCTGTATAGTAACATTTTATGAGATAGTGTTTATTTATTATTTTTATTATTTGAGCTAAGGGATGGTTAATTTTAATAATATTTCTCGGAATTGTAACTCTCTGAATGTTATAAAATTGTAATTATAATTGGGTTTACAAATATTTTATTATATTTTAAAGCCTTAGTTGGTTTATTTATTATACTTTTAGATCGTTTCGATTAGATATATGTCAATGTTACCATGACGTTACGTAACGATGTAACATGACTTAAAGTCAATAAATTAAGTCATTAATAATCATAGGCAGAGTTGTGTAGTTTCCGATTAAGAATTAATTCAATTGTGTCATGTATTGACAGTGTTCAAGTTCCGTTATACAGTATATCAATAAATCTTGAAAGTTTTCTGTAGATGAACGATCTGAGACAACTGAAATAGTAACGCTAACCAAGAAAAACGGTCTATATGATCTCTTGCACAATATGATGTTGAAGGAATTTGCTGTTTCTGAAAGGTCTGAGCGACGAGAAAACACGTAATAGAATAAAATTGTGTATCTGATCACAAATACTTGAGAGATTTATGAAATATGAATTACTCATATGTATTCGATTGAAAAAGTTCCAAGCCCGACTGACCAAATGAAACTTACATTTTAATATCGCAGTAATATTGTTTCTTAGTGATCGTTTACAATTTATATTAATTTATAAAACGACTTAGCATTCAATAACCAAATATACATTTTTAAATTTGGGGACATATAACGGAATATATGTTAGACAGTGTGATGTATATGTTTGACATGTATTCACGGTACATTCTGATTAAATTACCAAGGAATAGATCTGTAAACCGTATCAATATTGATGTTCCCATATCAATATGGATCCCACTGGTGACTAATATGATCTCAGTTTGATTGGCTGCATTAATTAGATGTGTTAAAATACGACATTGCTGACCTAATTAACTTGACAGCTATTGGGTATAACGTATACCATGTCAATATTGATGTTCCCATAACATTACGGGTCTCCAGTGACGACTAGTATGGTCTGTTTGATTGGCTGCATTAATTAGATGTTTTAAAATACAACATTACTGACTAATTAACTTGACAGCTATTGCATCTACTATATACCACGTCAATATTGATGTTCCCATAACATTATTAGTCTCCAGTAAAGACTAATATGATCTGTTTGATTGGCTGCACTAATTAGATGTTTTAAAATACAACATTACTGACTAATTAACTTGACAGCTATTGCATCTACTATATACCACGTCAATATTGATGTTCCCATAACACTATTCCCATAACGTCTCCGGTGACGACTAATACGATCTGTTTGATTAGCTGCATCAATTAGATATGTAAACTAAGACATGGCTGACCTAATTAACTTGACAACAATTGCATCTGTAGGTTGAGGCCTCCAAAGAGTTCATCTGTGAGACGAAATGAGCAGTATGGAGGAGGGATAAATGACACATTTTCGTTACCAACGTCGCTCAGGGAGACTTTTAATTAGGCGTATTTTATTTAAAACTTGAAGTCTGCGGTGAGAAGTGCTCTCGTGGCAAGAGACTTGTTTATCTAGCTTGTTCCACCTCTTTACCGGCAATTACAGCCCTGCTTAACTCACCCACCAGTCCTTAGTCTCTCATTGGTTAACTGAAACTAACTCCGCCGGGGCCGTGAGGATCAATTACTTAATACTGAGTGAATGAATAAAGTAGGGTCTTTATTATTGGAACCCGAGATCCAGCATTGAAAATGTTACCTCAACCACAGAACTGGATGTAGAAATGCTTCATCCCAAGACTATCAAACAGGAATTGTCAACACTGATGACGACAAGATTATGTACGTATACAGAAGCCAGTCTGTAACCTGATCAGAAATGTCACGATTCTAAAATTTAACCTGATGAATAAGATTCACGAGGTATTTCACTGCAATGGGATTTCACTACTCTCTCGTAATTTTAGATATCAGGTCGTTCTTGGGTATTATAGTTCATTCTAACCTAAGGTGAAATTATAACCTAAAGTTGATCAAGTTTGCATTAGTCTTACTAGGGTATCTATTTATCTTATGTATCTATCTAATTTCTTCAACAAAGAAACGTTAACAATTGTATTTTGACAAATTCACCCTATTGTCAGCAATGGAGTTACGACTTCTGAATCCTCTTTGGGAAGAGGTTTATGCTTAAAAAAAGGATTATCTGCGGCCTAAGACGAAGAGAAAGTTGTAGAGAAAAGTTGTTGTGTACGCTGAAAAAAAATTTTAACTCTGACCTTCTCTTTTTCAAATCAAGTTCCATTGACGATTTTAGTAATAAAAACACGTTTCCTCAATATTCTCGCCAGTGTATAAAAAAACAGTTGCATGGTTCCTAAACTCAGATTAATGCCCTTCTGAAAATCATTACAATATTTGAAAACTAATAAAAGCGTTGATTCTTTACTTGACTTCGAAAATAACTGTCCTGATAATCGTCTTTTTGTCCGGGTTTATAAATAATGCATTTTATAATCCATAATTTCAGTAGTTGTATGCACGTTAATGGTATTAAAATAAATAGTATTTTAATACGTTATGACTATGCGCGAAACATGTAATATGTCAATGGACCATAAAGTTAATAGAAAAGAATACAACGGGTTTGTTACAAAGAAAGGCGTGAAGCTACGCTAAGTTTAAGCTACTAACTATAAGGTGTTTGGTTATTTTCCAAAATCCTTTTATTTTGCTATTCTCTAATACTTATAATAATTCTCTATATATTATCTCACTTATAATATCTCTAATAATTTAAAAATAAAATACACTCTATGGGTCCAAAACGTATTTTAAAATGTTTACTCTCAAAGACGGCTGTAAAAATCCAATTTGAGTACAAAAATGCACAGCATATGAGTTTTTTTGTCTTTAGCATAATTGTAGCTAAAGTGTATAAGACGCTTGATTGGAAAATCAAGACCCTATCGTACGTTTTATTTCATCAATCAATAACATTCTCCATCGCAGTAAAATTGAATCTCTATTAATTTTCCGGTAGCATGCCACCGGTAGCAGGTTATCTACTGCGTAATCTTGTTGGGAATGAATGGATTCCTCCATCAGCAGGTAATAACCAAGTTTAACAAGCTATTACTGCAGGCCTACACTAATCCTGGGGGGAATCCCTTTAATCGGCACGGATGCTAACAAAATATATTGATAAAGTTTATACACTACCATAAATACTAGATTTTAGTCATACATGATGTTTATCTTGAATAAGAGTAAAGAACATGTTGTTGTACAAAGTTCTAAACGTAGAGTTAAGATCCCTACAGAATCACAAGACACATAATACATTTTGTCATTGTTACCGTTATCAGCAGCATAAGTGGATATTGATCAACAATTGTAGGGTCAGACTTACAGCAACGCCATGATTGATTGTCTGGTAGGATATATTACTTTGAAATAGGGTGAGATAATATGGTACTTTGTTTAAAGAGAGTTATAATAAACTGTTGAAAATATTACAAAATTATGTTAGGAGCGTTCAGTGTTTGATATTCTTGTTGGATGAACAAAACATCCTATCTGTAGGCAGCCCTACATGAACAACATACGAATATTACATAATAACAGATCGTCCATCATATATGGCAATATACACTGGAACCTGTATATCTGCAGATAGCTGACCTTCAAATGACATACTAATCGCATAGGTACTGTGATCTGGATCATGCATACTCTGATTTGTTCCTTTTTGGTGTATAATTCCCACAGTCTCAGCTCCACTCCGCGTCTTCCAGGAACTTAACATGATTGTCTCATCTTAAGCAGTACTTATTCCAGGATTTTAGTTTGGGGGAAGGAGGTAGTTATTTACGGTACTAAGAGCGTGGTAGAAAATGTGGTTAAATTAATGAGTTAAGAATGTTTCTTCAACCTTAATGTGCTCATTTACTAAGCTGTTATCAATAACACGAATATCCAACATTTGTACATCGATAATCTGGTCCTCTATACCAATATATTCGAATCCGGTTCCATCTAAATTAAAGCGAAACCCCCATTTACAAGGAAAAATTGACACAACTACTTGAATGATGTGTTTAAACTCGTTAGCTTCAAACATAGAAGTGAAATGTTTAGAAAATTGCATAAAAACCGACCTGTTGTCCCGAAATGTTATAATCACGCATACCTTCCAAACAACTACGATAAATGGAAGAATTAGACAACTTAAATACAATATAAGGAATATAGGTTTACTCCTTCCGATATGTCGTCCCGATCAGTTGTAGGGCACAAGAGCTGAGCACAAGAATGTAATGGAAGCCATGCGTGACTCAGTGAGCTACAATGGCACAGATACACGTACACGTACACCAGGTCAATCACCCTGTCTATTGTCTTCCTCGCTACAACTGCCTCGCCCACCTACACTCTGACCTAGCTACTCAACATTGATGACGTAACCGTGCGAGTATGCTACTCACTCACTGTAGCCATTCAGTTGTTCACCCTCGCCTTCACTGCTCAGTTGAACAAATACCCTGAGTTGGCTCAGGTGTGAAAGATGAGACGTGCTGATCATACGATATCAAGTGTACCTCGATACCCACCCGCTCTATTCCCTACCTTTCCTCTTGCCCCAGCGCAACTTCAACTCTAATGGGCCGGTCTTTTCTACCGAAGTTTAGGCCTTGAACTAGTAGCAAGACCTAAACTTATTTCCTAATATCACAGAAATATAGAAATACAACCTATTTTGAAATTGAACTGAAAATACTATACTATTCTTTGTTTGAAGTTTATTTTTGATGATGGAAGGATTGTGAAGGAAACAGGATTTTCCGGACATAGGCGTGTCACAACGCTCTGGTATGATTTGTTCATTTTAACCTAAATTGTAATTATGTGTTTTGTTAGTTATACACCTGAAGAAGAGATCAGATTGCAGATCTCGAAACGTAGTGTTACTGACTTTTGGTTTTACTTAACGATGGCAAATGTCCGAGAAAATCCTGTTTCCTTCACTATAGTATTTTTTAAATGTTAGAACATGATTAAAACCTTTGATAACGGTTGGATCAACGCCAGGGTGCGTACTGTTAAATTGTACTGGTGAGAATTTCTAAAGGATCATTAATTTTTTTGTAACTTTAAAGTGTGAGTGAACTATTAGTATTTTGTTGCGTAATAGACAATAAGAAATGACATTTGCGCTACATTATTATAAAATGTCTGATGCAATCAAATATATTCCATTTCACCAAATACGCTAATTAAGTTACAGTGAGGAAAGAAATTATAGGTAACCGGGGAAGTCTTTTCCGACATTCTTTCTCAGAAGCTACGGGTAAGTTGCAGATAACACTAAAACCAGTTGTCACTCTAATAACTGTAACTAGACGGTTGATGTTGTCATGATGTCAGATATGCGAATGTATAGGTTATACATTCGGTTCTGTACGAGGCAATAGACGATCGATGTGTGAGACACGCGGCTGTTAGCACAGACAGTCGTGTACATTAACTATCGAGCCGTCAGTCTGGTCGATCACCCGATCTTCCGTCTACATGACAAGAAAAACCGTCAGAAATGCGAGTCTATAGGTTATACATTCGGTTCTGTACGAAGCAATAGACGATCGATGTGTGAGACACGCGGCTGTTAGCACAGACAGTCGTGTACATTAACTATCGAGCCGTCAGTCTGGTCGATCACCCGATCTTCCGTCTACATGACAAGAAAAACCGTCAGAAATGCAAGTCTATAGGTTATACATTCGGTTCCGTACGAAGCAATAGACGATCGATGTGTGAGACACGCGGCTGTTGGCACAGACAGTCGTGTACATTAACTATCGAGCCGTCAGTCTGGTCGATCACCCGATCTTCTGTCTACATGACAAGAAACACCGTCAGAAATGCGAGTCTATAGGTTATACATTCGGTTCTGTACGAAGCAATAGACGATCGATGTGTGAGACACGCGGCTGTTGGCACAGACAGTCGTGTACATTAACTATCGAGCCGTCAGTCTGGTCGATCACCCGATCTTCTGTCTACATGACAAGAAACACCGTCAGAAATGCGAGTCTATAGGTTATACATTCGGTTCTGTACGAAGCAATAGACGATCGATGTGTGAGACACGCGGCTGTTGGCACAGACAGTCGTGTACATTAACTATCGAGCCGTCAGTCAGGTCGATCACCCGATCTTCTGTCTACATGACAAGAAACACCGTCAGAAATGCGAGTCTATAGGTTATACATTCGGTTCTGTACGAAGCAATAGACGATCGATGTGTGAGACACGCGGCTGTTGGCACAGACAGTCGTGTACATTAACTATCGAGCCGTCAGTCTGGTCGATCACCCGATCTTCTGTCTACATGACAAGAAAACACCGTCAGAAATGCGAGTCTATAGGTTATACATTCGGTTCTGTACGAAGCAATAGACGATCGATGTGTGAGACACGCGGCTGTTGGCACAGACAGTCGTGTACATTAACTATCGAGCCGTCAGTCTGGTCGATCACCCGATCTTCTGTCTACATGACAAGAAACACCGTCAGAAATGCGAGTCTATAGGTTATACATTCGGTTCTGTACGAAGCAATAGACGATCGATGTGTGAGACACGCGGCTGTTGGCACAGACAGTCGTGTACATTAACTATCGAGCCGTCAGTCAGGTCGATCACCCGATCTTCTGTCTACATGACAAGAAACACCGTCAGAAATGCGAGTCTATAGGTTATACATTCGGTTCTGTACGAAGCAATAGACGATCGATGTGTGAGACACGCGGCTGTTGGCACAGACAGTCGTGTACATTAACTATCGAGCCGTCAGTCTGGTCGATCACCCGATCTTCCGTCTACATGACAAGAAAACACCGTCAGAAATGCGAGTCTATAGGTTATACATTCGGTTCTGTACGAAGCAATAGACGATCGATGTGTGAGACACGCGGCTGTTGGCACAGACAGTCGTGTACATTAACTATCGAGCCGTCAGTCAGGTCGATCACCCGATCTTCTGTCTACATGACAAGAAACACCGTCAGAAATGCGAGTCTATAGGTTATACATTCGGTTCTGTACGAAGCAATAGACGATCGATGTGTGAGACACGCGGCTGTTGGCACAGACAGTCGTGTACATTAACTATCGAGCCGTCAGTCAGGTCGATCACCCGATCTTCTGTCTACATGACAAGAAACACCGTCAGAAATGCGAGTCTATAGGTTATACATTCGGTTCTGTACGAAGCAATAGACGATCGATGTGTGAGACACGCGGCTGTTGGCACAGACAGTCGTGTACATTAACTATCGAGCCGTCAGTCTGGTCGATCACCCGATCTTCTGTCTACATGACAAGAAACACCGTCAGAAATGCGAGTCTATAGGTTATACATTCGGTTCTGTACGAAGCAATAGACGATCGATGTGTGAGACACGCGGCTGTTGGCACAGACAGTCGTGTACATTAACTATCGAGCCGTCAGTCAGGTCGATCACCCGATCTTCTGTCTACATGACAAGAAACACCGTCAGAAATGCAAGTCTATAGGTTATACATTCGGTTCTGTACGAAGCAATAGACGATCGATGTGTGAGACACGCGGCTGTTGGCACAGACAGTCGTGTACATTAACTATCGAGCCGTCAGTCAGGTCGATCACCCGATCTTCTGTCTACATGACAAGAAACACCGTCAGAAATGCGAGTCTATAGGTTATACATTCGGTTCTGTACGAAGCAATAGACGATCGATGTGTGAGACACGCGGCTGTTGGCACAGACAGTCGTGTACATTAACTATCGAGCCGTCAGTCAGGTCGATCACCCGATCTTCTGTCTACATGACAAGAAAACATGGTCAGAAATGCGAGTCTATAGGTTATACATTCGGTTCTGTACGAAGCAATAGACGATCGATGTGTGAGACACGCGGCTGTTGGCACAGACAGTCGTGTACATTAACTATCGAGCCGTCAGTCAGGTCGATCACCCGATCTTCTGTCTACATGACAAGAAACATGGTCAGAAATGCGAGTCTATAGGTTATACATTCGGTTCTGTACGAAGCAATAGACGATCGATGTGTGAGACACGCGGCTGTTGGCACAGACAGTCGTGTACATTAACTATCGAGCCGTCAGTCAGGTCGATCACCCGATCTTCTGTCTACAATTGACGCCCACTTTCATCCTGGCACGGTTACATAACCTCCTCTCCACCTCACAGAACATTGATAAATACAACTGATGTCCATTTATAAAACATTTGTTAATGGCTGAGCGTTAGCAAAGCCTACCTACCACTCGTGAGGCTGAAAAATCTTCATTTTTCTCAGTCTATCTGTCTGTTTGTCCACACGTTACGTACATTTCACTGTATGTATTATGACTGATCGTTATATATATATATATATATATATATATATATATATATATATATATATATATATATTGAATATCTTTCCATAAACTCATAGTTTTATGCACGTAACATATTAACACATATAGCATAACTACAACACATACAACATCATTTTATAGTGATTTGGTGAGTAGACTTTTATCTTTTAACGCTGATATGAAACCGATTTTTATCAAAAAAAATTTGAATGTATCGTTTGGCAAGATGTCTCGAGGAAGATATCAATGTGTTGGTTTGGTGGTCACCTTTAAGTCACTGGTTTCCAAGTTAAGTGTTAGAGAGGGCTTCTTAGTCCTACATTCGCCCGGTAAAATAAGACATTTTTACTTGACATTATGTACTTTTTTTGAAAATTCTACTGTAATAAGTTTTACGATGCATCAGAATTTCTTTTGTATCAACTTCTTTTTTTGTATAAATGCCTGTCCGTCTATCTCGAGAATGAAATGAACTTTAGATTTAAAATGTTACATGTAACCCTAGCTACTGACTGTTACGACGCGTGGTGTGGCGTACCCAGACCTTGTTCATAAACACATTAATGTAAGATTAGAACGTTCGCTTATTATTTTAAGACTGATGTTACTATTTTGAAGTTATAAGTAAATTTGCTGTAACAAGATCAACAATTTTACTTCATATTGTTGACAAAATTCGAGTTGTCAGTTTATATTCGTTATTACAATAATATGATCAGAATTTCGATTTAATAACATTATCACACTACGCAACTTTTCTGCCCACCATAACTAATACCTACTTTAGGTTTAAACTTGTATTTATTTAACTAGGTCTATATTAAATATTAATTTACCTGCACTGGAAAGACCTATATTTTTCTCCTAAATGTATACTACTTTAAAATTAAAACCCGTTTTTATTCCTCGAATTAAGGAAAGATTTATCGTATTCACTTGAATTTTAACGTTGGAATTCAGAGACACAACCGGAAACAGAGAAAAGCTAAGTAAACATCAAAGAAAGGAGAGCGGTTCCTGGAGCCAAATGAAAATGTACGAGCACAATGTTGGGTTTCTCCCCTCCAAAAATGGCCCCATTGCAGTTGCACAATGGGCCTAAATTGCTAGTTCCCCTTCCCGTTTTAATTCAGACAAAAGTTGGATACACCAAACATTCGAAGGGAGGAAGGTCTAATAAACTTCCCGGTGTATGGATACTTACCAACACGGATGTAGTAGTAGGATACACTCAAGGAACCTCGTCACACACTCTATAATGTGACGTCAATAACAGCTTCGGGTAGTTGCACGAATGCATATAACCGCTTAGTTTAATCTATAAAATTAATACAAATATTTCTGTCAACCAAATATTACAATAAACAATATCTTTAAAAATTAATTAGGTACAGGAAGTAAAGTTTTTATACAAAACACACATAAGATAATGATATTCTGAAACATTATTTAACTCGTAAATTTTCACAGATTGAACAAAACTTTCAATCGTTTGTAACCGCACAGTATACTGCTTTCCAATCGAGTTTGAGTTTGAAAAATAGTTTTTCATGTTAATTTTGTTAAGAATACTCTCCCTCAATACGAAAAAGTAGAAAATTTTTTGATTACACCACGTGAATTAACAGGTATTTCAAGTAGGCAAATTAAGTCATTTTGTACTCAGTTCCGAAAAAAACCAATATAGCCTATACGATATGAAATTGATACATTATGTACATGAGCATACGAGTCGGACATGTATTTTTGTTCATTTATAACTTTTATATTATAATTAAATATAATTTTTTTTAATTAAAATTATTTTTTAATTAAAAATGTCACTCTTTGATCCTATTAACTCATGTACATACTGTAAAGATTTTACATTTTAATCTTCATGCATTTTTGTTTTATCTTGATTACAAAATGGACTTAAGTGCTTAATTTAAATACTTGTAATTTCACGTGGTGTGATCAAAACAAATTCTACTTTTCGTATTAAGTGAGAGTTTTCTTAATAAACTAAAAAATTAACATTAAAAAAAATATTTTCCAAATCCAAAATTGATGACACCACTTCAAGAACTGATCACGATACTTTACTTCCACTAAGACACGAACTTCTCTGATCAAAGTGATGAGATTTTTCTCATGAGGCCGTTTAGATTAATAAATCAAGTACAGGTCAGCCCTTAGAGATCACTGATATAAAATTCTACTTCCCAAAAAGCAATCACGCTCCTCGCTCCCCTTAACAGGAACTTTCCCTCTGATTTCCCAATACACAGACTAATCTCCCGACAGGCTTCTTCAGTTAGTTGACTAATCTATAATCTTGTAATGTAGACTGGCTGTATCAAAGCACATTCTACAGCATTTCACCTTTCTTCTACAGGTCACAATTTTATTCATTTCATTAAGTTTACTGGTCTATAATCCTGTTATATAGACTGGCTATATCAGAGCGCCTTCTGCAGCATTTCACCTTTCTTCTACAGGTCACAATTTTATTCATTTCATTAAGTTTACTGGTCTATAATCCTGTTATATAGACTGGCTATATCAGAGCGCCTTCTGCAGCATTTCACCTTTCTTCTACAGGTCACAATTTTATTCATTTCATTAAGTTTACTGGTCTATAATCCTGTTATATAGACTGGCTATATCAGAGCGCCTTCTGCAGCATTTCACCTTTCTTCTACAGGTCACAATTTTATTCATTTCATTAAGTTTACTGGTCTATAATCCTGTTATATAGACTGGCTATATCAGAGCGCCTTCTGCAGCATTTCACCTTTCTTCTACAGGTCACAATTTTATTCATTTCATTAAGTTTACTGGTCTATAATCCTGTTATATAGACTGGCTATATCAGAGCGCCTTCTGCAGCATTTCACCTTTCTTCTACAGGTCACAATTTTATTCATTTCATTAAGTTTACTGGTCTATAATCCTGTTATATAGACTGGCTATATCAGAGCGCCTTCTGCAGCATTTCACCTTTCTTCTACAGGTCACAACTTTATTCATTTCATTAAGTTTACTGGTCTATAATCCTGTTATATAGACTGGCTATATCAGAGCGCCTTCTGCAGCATTTCACCTTTCTTCTACAGGTCACAATTTTATTCATTTCATTAAGTTTACTGGTCTATAATCCTGTTATATAGACTGGCTATATCAGAGCGCCTTCTGCAGCATTTCACCTTTCTTCTACAGGTCACAATTTTATTCATTTCATTAAGTTTACTGGTCTATAATCCTGTTATATAGACTGGCTATATCAGAGCGCCTTCTGCAGCATTTCACCTTTCTTCTACAGGTCACAATTTTATTCATTTCATTAAGTTTACTGGTCTATAATCCTGTTATATAGACTGGCTACATCAGAGCGCCTTCTGCAGCATTTCACCTTTCTTCTACAGGTCACAATTTTATTCATTTCATTAAGTTTACTGGTCTATAATCCTGTTATATAGACTGGCTATATCAGAGCGCCTTCTGCAGCATTTCACCTTTCTTCTACAGGTCACAACTTTATTCATTTCATTAAGTTTACTGGTCTATAATCCTGTTATATAGACTGGCTACATCAGAGCGCCTTCTGCAGCATTTCACCTTTCTTCTACAGGTCACAACTTTATTCATTTCACTGGCTATAATCTTTCTCAGAGCGCCTTCTGCAGCATTTCACCTTTCTTCTACAGGTCACAATTTTATTCATTTCATTAAGTTTACTGGTCTATAATCCTGTTATATAGACTGGCTATATCAGAGCGCCTTCTGCAGCATTTCACCTTTCTTCTACAGGTCACAATTTTATTCATTTCATTAAGTTTACTGGTCTATAATCCTGTTATATAGACTGGCTATATCAGAGCGCCTTATACAGCATTTCACCTTTCTTCTACAGGTCACAATTTTATTCATTTCATTAAGTTTACTGGTCTATAAACCTGTTATATAGACTGGCTATATCAGAGCGCCTTCTGCAGCATTTCAACATTCTTTAACGGGTTATATTTATATTCCTTCAATTATAAAATATGAGGCATATAAAATTGACTTTGGCTTTTCACAACTGATAATCCGTTAAATACTTAAAGATATATAACGAATTACTTAATTTTTATATCGCTAAAAAAAAATTAAAACAAGTTTTGGAATTAACAATATTTGGCGAATAACGATTTTATTACTAGTATAAATCAAGTTAATATTTATGTGTGTTTATGTACTATAAAAAGTATACACAGTTGTAAAATCTACTACTTAAAAACCAAAAATAAATGCAAACTATCTCAGTGTATCTTTGTCGGTTTCAACTCGTATACGGTTGTAAATCGGAGTCATTTTAAACATTTCCTGTATATTTTATTTTCAACTGTGAAACTCAAATAATAACTTCTGACCTATATTATATTTAACAATCTACACCCATATTTTAATCAGTAAAATTTCATTTCGTGTTCATAAACATAACATAACCAAAACTATTCAAAATCCATATGGACAAGTAATCATGTTGGCCCATGAAATCACCTTTAGAATATTTCTGTAAGTTACCAGCTTTTTACGTACCGGTAACATTACTAAAGTTCGTGGTTACTTTATTCCGGAAAATGCAATACAGGCCACATAAATGCGATTAAAATTGGTGGACGAAAGGGGAATTCACACGAAAGTAAGATTATGTCTAGATATTCCAAAAATAATGGAGGAGGTCATTTAGTTGGCAAGTCTGGGACGAAATGAGGGCATAATTGAAGGTCAGGGGTTAACAACTGCCGATGCGATCATGCATTTATATACATACGCACGTAACGCACAGTACGTGGTCGTATTGATCGACCAGCCCAGGGCGCCGCTCCTCTCCCCGTACAATAGTTCTCACACCTTCTGTTCTCTTCTCTTCATGTAATTTACTCACGTCACTGTCACTTAATTACAATTCTAAACCGTCTAAACCAGTCTAGAATTTGTGAATTAACCACATAAATTTTCTTTAAGTCAGTATACATAAGATTTGATTTAAAAACAATACATATAAGATAATGTTTACAGACTTTATTGTTCAATTATCAGAATATTATTATCTTAATTCATTGTTATTTGTATCATTTACATATAATTAATTACACATAGGCTAACTAAAATTAAAAATATAAAACTTTTTAGTTTTTTTACATTTTTGCACACAAGTAGGAACACGTATTTATTTTGTGTGGAGATTTAATTTCAGTTATACAATTCCTCCCTGATTTGGACCCTCCATCTTTCTCTGAATATTGCCTGCATAACAAAACCTGAACATTCCGGTAAAACCAAATCCAGTGAAAGTTCTTGCCACTCAATAACCAATCTCCATATCGTTTCAAGGTTCGTGAGGTATGACATCACTGCAAGACTGCGCTTGGCAGTAATACCATAAATGAACACAAGTTAACCTTGACCCGATTCCACCACGGCCTTCGTATGGCAGTGATGCTGCAAGATTCCTGCGTCGTGTGTATGCGTCTAAAAGTACTATAAATTACTATTTAACAGCCACAATTCTTTATTGGCTGATGATTTTTAAAACGGCCTGTAATATATGACTCCTACTTGACCGGCTGAAATAAATTGCCAATCAATAATAATTTGAACCGGCAGCGCCAGATAAGTGCTACAACTAGGGAGATAACTTGAAGAAGTAGAGGTTAAACCTTCTGACCTTCTTGAATTAGTTCTAATTCAGCAATGTTTATGGCGATTAACGCTCTGTAATACCCCTTAAGCTTATCAAAAGTTGGTGAGTATTGTATAGTGGAACGACTATTCTAAATTTGAAACAAAAAAATTAAAAACAAGTGAAATGTAATACAAATTAAAACAATAGTCTAAATACACTGCTCTCAGTTTACTTTACACTAGCTATCATATATTAATTTATTTATGCCAATTAACAATTGTTTGGAAAAAATATTTAATATTGTAGAACTTATTTAATTATTGTAATAAAACTGTTACAATAGACAATAATAAAAAGGCTAAGGAAATTACATAAAATAATTCATATTATTTATTCATATATAATACAAATATATTAGTTCATTACAACGATTTTATGGTTGTTTGTTAACTTTGAGGTTATGTTCGACATTCTGTCAAGTATAACAAAAGGGACCTTGAACCACAAATTATGCACGCCTATTAAACTTACTGTATATATTAAATCATGCCGATAACTATCCACAATTAAAATACAACACAAGTTGACTTAAAAAATCCAGTTTTACAAAATTTACTCACTTTTACGATTTAAAGCGATAATCCAATGCTGGTAAAGTGAAACACAATTTGAATTCACAGGCAAGCACCACACCGCCACCAACACATTGAACACAACAGAATCAGAAAGTGAAGTAGGGACCAGCTGGTAGCGTGCCTGAGATGGGCGAGTCCATGTCAGGGGGAGTCAGCTCGCTCGGCGCGCACTTTTGAACGTTATATGTTTTGAGTAATCAACTCATTAGTCGTTACGGTTGGTTGCTGATACGATTGATTAGCTGATTTCGATAACATGACACGGTTGTTGGCGTGAAATTTTGTCAGAAAAGGCAGCACTACAAAGAACAATAGTAAGGAATGACAATATCCATTCATAATATCCATTGATAAAACTGACATTGATTTTTATCTAGAGCTGTCGCAATATGAACTAGTACAATGTGTATATTATGTCAATGCTAATGTTAATTAAAATAATATTATTTACTGACAAAATGTTTATTTTAACAATTATTTAGAATAAAACTAGTACATTTTACATATTATTTTACTAAATAACAAGTCAAAAACCAAATATGTTAATGTATTTTTACATAAAATCTAATCTAATTACCATTTTAAAATATTATATATCAACATTAGCCTATTTACTATCTCAGTTAATTACACTAAAATAAGGGCCTTATGAATCTGTTTATAAAACTGAAAATATAAATTTGTTTAGTAGTACTTATATTTTACGTACTAGTAATAGAACATTTTCTGCAACAAAATGTTGTAATAGAACAAATCTGCATTGATAAGAGTGAGATTGATACATTGTAATAATAAATCAATTTAATTTGTACTAATCGTGTTTTGCTCTTTAAACAATTTCATTTTAGGTTATTTTCTATATTTATACAATTTTATTGTTTTAGTCATAACATATTAATTAATAGCTTAAAGAGCTTTCTTTTGGTACTAAATCTAATATTTCACTTAGTCTTACAATTTAATTGTAAATTTCTTGAACTAAATTTAACCCATTCGAAATCGAAAACAAAACTATTTCAACTCTACGATGCAGTTATTGATTTATTTAATAACGGACTGTATTTTGAAGCATAAACTTTATGGGTGAAATAGTGTTTTCAAATATTACAACAACGTTTTAAACATGAAAGTGTTATGTAGTAAGACTAAGGTCTAAAATACACTGAGAACCAGAGTGTGTTAAAAAGATCGAGATCGTTAAATCATTAAATAAGAGCCAAAGACAACCAATTCTGCCAGGGCAGAAATTCCAAAAATTACGTCTCTGTCATAACCAACACTGTGGATTAATATCATGGTAACTCCCAAAAGATTTGCAGAAATTTATCTTTTCAATGGGGCACATTGTATCTCTTTTATGCGGTAAAATAAAAAAGAAACCTGGTCAGAACATAAAATTGGCAGTGAGACTTCAGTGCCCTCAGATTAAGGACAATAAAAACCATTTAGTGCTCGTCTGCAGTTTTAACGGTAGTTCAGTTCTGGAACTAGTCAAGGTCAAGGACAGAAGATTGGTAGTGTTGTTATACTTGAAGAGTCTTTAAATCGTTCATCTGTTATCATCTATTTATAAGTGTTGTATCTTACTGATGTAATGGATGCAACTTCATTGCAATTTCCATCTTTAATACCAATAAATTTTATACAAGTCTTTTTACGAAGTCCTTTTATCAAGAAATGGTTTTAGATAGACTATCTATTATGATTATAAGCCTGTAATCTAAGAAGTCCATCGTATTTAGAAGGTTCGGTTGACAAATAAAGAATCTTGAACTGTGTAAACAAGGCATCTCATTACAGCCCATGTATGTTCCTAATTCTATATTTTTCACAATAAATCAGAATATTCGGCCATTAATAGGGGGCTATAGTAAAATGGCTACGAGTTGTTCCCCATAAGAACGATGTAGTTCTCCAAGCCTCAAGCAGTTTTACGTCTTTTTTTAAACATAAACTTATTAGAGATGTTGAATTTTAACCATATAATTTACGTAACCAAATGCTTTTTGGTTTTTTTTATATATTTAAGATTGTTAAGCACACAAAATATCTCAGTCTATATTATTGGCGAATGCATAACGTGTACACATAATGACGTAAATCTGTGTGAGGTTTAACATTGTTGTTATTAGGGGGAGCAGTATTTGTACTATTCGGCTCTTGTTATCTTATTTTGAGGTTAGGATTCCCCTGCATTGTTGAGGGAGGAAATATCACTCCCTATAACAGACGTTGATGATGGCTCCGTCTCGCACACATCCGGGACCTGAGTGTGAGGATCGCAATTCGACGTAAATGGGGCGTGACGATCAGAGATCGGCCCAATTGTGGTCGAGAGAAGGGCCTGGTCTACTCCCACGTCCTGAGCAATGAGAACATAAACTTATCGGGGAACCGCTGCCGCCGCCGCCGCGCTCATCTGAAGTGAAGACCGCTATTAATGCTGTGAGATAGTGTATGAGGTCACTGCGCTATTTTTGGTTTGGCTCAACCGACCATAAACAAACCCGCAGATACAAGAACACGCACGCCCTCATTTCTGACAGTGCTATTTCCAGCTCCATAATCCTAGGATTTACAAATCCATCAGCTCGGATAAATACGATGTGCCTACCAAATATATTATTCATTAGTGACATATTCATTCATTGTAGAGGTTGAAACACGGAGTAAAAACTCTACTGAAGACAGACAACAACAATAGAAGCGACGTCATGAAAGTAACGACCTGATAAAAGCTCCCCGATAAGAACAGTACTGATAGCAGTCAAGGACGTCCTTCTTATTTAACACTTTACACAATCACAACGCATTCCTACAGTTACAGTGCAGCTATAGTAGAAATCTTGCATATCAAAAATGTTTAGTGTATAACATAATATTCTGATATATACTTAACAGCCGTAACTGTATTTTACAGTGAAACTTTTAAAATCTTATTAAACTTTTCAATCTCTACGCCAGTCCATTCTATACTTGTCTTCTGGTAGAGTATGTTTACAAAATATGATAGGTTAAACGTGTTTAAGTGTCTAAATTTTAGAGATAGAAACATTAGAATTGGAAATTAATTTTACGTTCTCGTAATACAATTCACGTAAACCTATTTAAATCAAATGATGATAATATTTTTACGATAGACCGAGATTCTCATCATTAAAGACAATCTAAAATCTAGACGTTTCATTCAGGTTAATTACCACAACAAGCCAATATAATTTGCTAGTGTTGCTTTAGATTCCGTAAATGGTAGTTTATAGTAAGTAAGTAGGATCGTTGCAACGCGCTGTAAACAGTATGTATGTATGCATATTTTATATTCATGTAGCATTTCCTTATACGGAATGTTCAACAAAAAAGTTTCGAACTGAAAATTAACTCATTTTTTAATAACTTTAATTTTAAAGAGTGTGTTAGGAGTATGTAACGTTTTTTGGAGACATCACAACAACAAAATACTAAAACGAGTTCCATTTATTAGTGTTTAAAAAATGTTACTTCGTCATCTATTACAAAATGCAGTCATTTGGTTTCTATAAAGTTACATAAGTACTATACAAATTATACACAGTTTAAATCTTTAGGTTTTAACACAGTTTTCGGGTTTATTACGATTTTCAGTTAAAAAAAAAAAATCATTCATTCAACCATTTTAATTTTTATTCTGTTAGTGTTTATTGCATTAACAGAAGTGTTTTTGAAATTTGAAATTGTATTATTCTTATAAGAAAACATCGTGCACTTTTTTATAGATAGTATACATTTGCGAGATTTTTACGCTCTAGCCGCAAGCATAGAGGGATAGAAGACGTCCCCTCCATGAGATGTCTGAGAAAAATGTTATAATCCACAGGTACAAAATATTGATTTCTAATCACCTTTATACAAAATTAATTATGTATTGATTCTTATTTTTCTGTTATAAAATTTTCAAATAAATAAATTAATTAGTCAGTGACAGATAAATATTGGCTGCTTCCACCCAACCCAAAGACCTGGACGATAACCCTCATAGTAGTAGTAGTACTAGTTGTAGCATCGGCAATTGTATAAGATTATGTCAAGTTAACAGAGGATCGTTATATGTTACAAAGATGACTAGAAGGCCTACGATGACAGAAGTACCTAACCATTTTTTATCAAATCCATCCAATCATTTCTCGAAATCTAGTTCAACTTTTCCAAATACCACGTACCTATAATAAACAAAAATAAAATATACAAGGGATTGGTCTACTACCCCAATGAAGTATCCTCGTATTCAAACTCTGTAATGCCGTAAAGATAATAATTTATGCTCTGACCAAGACAGGCTCTGGAAGTATTTAGAAGGATCATTGCAAGCGTATCATTGTCCTAGAGTAAAGCTCTTGTAAATGCTTGGAAAAGATCAGATCCAAGACATAAAGAAAGGCCACAGCACTCAGGCAATAAACAATGTTTACCTCCCTGTTTGAGAAAGGTAGACCTAGTCTCTTAGATCTAAGCAAGAAGGATATCGGATAAGTATTTGGGATGCTAACAGGGCTATATTGTGACAACTTATATTTCGTTATAAAGCATGATATGAGATGAGTAGCTTTGGGGAATATCTTATATACATACTGTTACTTGTACACTTTCTATTCATAAAAAAACAGAAAAAGGACAAATTTTTGAAGATGGGAAGAAGAATGGCAGTACTCACTGTGAGGTGGAGTCAGGGTCAGCGGGGTCAGGGGTCGGGCTGACCTCCGGCTCCTCCTGGACAGGGCTCTCGTAGATAAGCGTCTCTACCATGGAGCCCTTGGAGCTGCCGAAGGACACTCTGCAAAATAAAAATTTTAGATCAGCCAGTTGATCAAACAGCAACCTAGTTATGACTCAGTAATTTACCTCAAAATAACTGATATGCGACCCTAAAACTATTTTCTAATAAGAACCTGTCAAATTCTCTAATAAGACCATTAGTTAAATTACATTAAAAACATAAAACCAATATCACAAAAATGTTTTGTGATGTGTCTGAAGAAGATATCTTGGATATCGAAAGGCCTCACAAAACAATAAAATGTATTAAATATTGGTTTTATGTTTTTAATGTAATTTAACAGTGACTAATATAAGCTCCATCTACAGCAAGACCATTAGTCTTACCATCAAACTCTATTTTGGTTACCAGTAATGTTAAAATATAGAGCACTGTGTATATGAAACTTTCCAGTTCTTATAAGTGAACTGAAGGACTGATAATGCTAGAATAATCCTTGAATATAATGTGTACTGTCTTTTCTTTTCTTTACTTAATTTATATGATAACTCTAATACACGTCAATAAATAATAGTGTTTTAAATTATTATAACTATCCGACGATAACCACAGGGAAAAAATCGCTAGAGAAGTATATTTGCTCTTAATACTTTCGTTAGAAATTTATTTAAGTTTACATCTTTTAGCCTTTAGTCTGTCCTTGTCCCAAAAGGTCATAGATCTGCGCAAAGCACGTAACAACATTGAGGGGTATAGTCGGTACAATACAAGGTAATTACTGATCAAAAGTGCAGTGCGACGCGATCGACCCCATAGAGTGGTCACAGGCTCTTATAAAGAATTATGTTTCAATTCAGATTCTTCACTGTACCGTATATGATTTTTCGTTTTAGAAGTGTTGAAAAACCAGTTTCTTCCACTATGCGACAATGTGGTAACCCTGTTTATTATGTATTCAGATAGATGATCAGATGTTTTATTCCAGTTTTTAAACACATAACAATATTGTTCTTGTTGTCATTATTCATCATTGTTTGTTCAACAGTTATGAGTGCAATAGTATTGTCAATTAACAAAAGATACTTTATACACTAAAACAAAAGAAACCTAAGCGACACATTTAGTTTACTGATAAGGACCAGTAACTGCATTATATTGGCTAAGCATAGTGCAGCACGGTAGTGTCATAAGTTGTTTCTGTTTTTTTTTTCTATGGAAAATAACAAATAAATATATGAATTACATTGATTTATTCACGATTTATATATCTTGCATATAAACATCGAAACTATGAAAACTTATTGGCTGAGATTTAGCGAAGCTTATCACTCGATAGGATAGAAAAATATCATTTCTGTCTGTCTGTCTGTCTGTCCCTCAGCACGATATCTCGAAAACTAAATGACCAATACACTTGGTATTTTGCAAGAATCCTTAAGGAACTCTGAGTTCGACGATGGTGCTATCAGTCCATGGGGTCTGGCTGAGCGTTAGAAAAGATTTTTACATTGGGCTTATGGATAACTAATAAGGTGTTCTAGGATGGTGCACGTTTAACGATGGAATTGGACTCACCGCAATTTTTTTGTAAATTTCTGTTCTGTATGGTTGTATGTATGTCTATCTTCCCGCAGGACATGTCGAGAGTTAGATGAGGTTTGATTTGAAATGTTGCATACAACCTCAATGAAGCTTTCTATCGAGGTGTACTATAACCTCGTATAATAATAAATCACGAGTACAATTTTTTATGACAGATTCGAAAGCATGTGGACTTGTTACATACATTACATTTGTTTAGTACGAATTTTAATTTTATGAGGTATATTATATTATGTATACTCCATAGTAATACTTAAACGGAAAGCCCATAAATGTGGAACTGTTACGATTGATAGAATTATCGAACATTAAATTTGTATCCTTCATTGAATTTTTCCATTAGCGATTTCTTGTTCGATCTATATGAATATGTTCATCGAAAATAAAATCAATTGTGTTATTTTATGAATTTTTTTTTTTATAAGTTAAGAATTAAAACTGTTAACTTTGACATTATTTAATTAAGCAGTTAAACGTTGAACATTAAGATAATTAAGCAGTATTTTGATTAATATGTCAATACGGATATTTTATTTCATCATCAACAGATTTAAAAATTGTGCGAAAAAATTATCTAAAACTCGTACTATAATGTGTTGTAAACACGCATAAGTCGCAGAAAACAAAATAGAATAAGGAATCAGGGAGAGGTTTTATTCTATCAATCAGAAAAATATTGGGAAGTGTTAAGACAAAATACGTGGATACACTGTCATCCAATTTAACAACACGTTTCTCTTTGGAGTCGGAATTTCCTTTAAATGAATTAAACGTAGTAATGGACGAGTTAGCGGGGATTTAGGTTAGAACTAAAACTGGAACTGACAACAACTTGTGGAGCACGGGTCGATATCTTGGGTAAGCTGGGTGTGACGGGGGGGGGAGAGGGGGTCGTGCCAGGTGCTGCTACACGATAAGTTAGGTCTATCTGCTCAGTGTCATTAGTAGGCTTGACTTGGAGAATACGACATTTCGTAACTTGTCTAGTATTCATCAAGACATGTTAGGGGGGGGGGGTCGTGCCAGGTGCTGCTACACGATAAGTTAGGTCTATCTGTTCCATGTTATTAGTAGGCTTGACTTGGAGATGACGACATTTCGTAACTTGTCTAGTATTCATCAAGACATGTTAGGGGGGGGGGGTCGTGCCAGGTGCTGTTACACGATAAGTTAGGTCTATCTGTTCCATGTTATTAGTAGGCTTGACTTGGAGATGACGACATTTCGTTACTTGTCTAGTATTCATCAAGACATGTTTGGGGGGGGGGTCGTGCCAGGTGCTGCTACACGATAAGTTAGGTCTATCTGTTCCATTGTTATCAGTAGGCTTGACTTGGAGACTGCGACATTTCGTAACTTGTCTAGTATTCATCAAGACATGTTTGGGGGGGAGGGGTCGTGCCAGGTGCTGCTACACGATAAGTTAGGTCTATCTGTCCATGTTATCAGTAGGCTTGACTTGGAGATGACGACATTTCGTTACTTGTCTAGTATTCATCAAGACATGTTTGGGGGGGAGGGGTCGTGCCAGGTGCTGCTACACGATAAGTTAGGTCTATCTGTTCCATGTTATCAGTAGGCTTGACTTGGAGATGACGACATTTTGTAACTTGTCTAGTATTCATCAAGACATGTTTGGGGGGGGGGGTCGTGCCAGGTGCTGCTACACGATAAGTTAGGTCTATCTGTCCAGTGTCATCAGTAGGCTTGACTTGGAGACTACGATATTTCGTTACTTGTCTAGTATTCATCAAGACATATTTGTGGGGGGGGGGGCGGGGTTGTACCAGGTGCTGTTACACGATAAGTTAGGTCTATCTGTCCAGTGTCATCAGTAGGCTTGACTTGGAGAATACGACATTTCGTTACTTGTCTAGTATTCATCAAGACATGTTTGGGGGGAGGGGGTCGTGCCAGGTGCTGCTACACGATAAGTTAGGTCTATCTGTTCCAGTGTTATTAGTAGGCTTGACTTGGAGGTGACGACATTTCGTTACTTGTCTACTATTCATCAAGACATGTTTGGGGGGAGGGGGTCTTGCCAGATGCTGTTGCACGATAAGTTAGGTCTATCTTTTCTCTGTTATTAGTAAGCTTGACTTGGAGGTGACGACATTTCGTTACTTGTCTACTATTCATCAAGACATGTTTGGGGGGAGGGGGTCTTGCCAGATGCTGTTGCACGATAAGTTAGGTCTATCTTTTCTCTGTTATTAGTAAGCTTGACTTGGAGATGACGACATTTTCGTTACTTGTCTAGTATTCATCAAGACATGTTTGGGGGGGGGGGGTCGTGCCAGGTGCTGTTACACGATAAGTTAGGTCTATCTGTCCAGTGTCATCAGCAGGCTGGACTTGGAGACTACGACATTTCGTTAATTGTCTAGTATTCATCAAGACATGTTTGGGTGGGAGGGGGTCGTGCCAGGTGCTGTTACACGATAAGTTAGGTCTATCTGTCCAGTGTTATTAGTAGGCTTGACTTGGAGATGACGACATTTCGTTACTTGTCTAGTATTCATCAAGACATGTTTGAGGGGGGGGGGGGTCGTGCCAGGTGCTGTTACACGATAAGTTTGGTCTATCTGTCCAGTGACATCAGTAGGCTTCACTTGGAGACTACGATATTTCGTTAATTGTCTAGTATTCATCAAGACATATTTGTGGGGGGGGGGGGGCGGGGTTGTACCAGGTGCTGTTACACGATAAGTTAGGTCTATCTGACCAGTGTCATCAGCAGGCTTGACTTGGAGACTACGATATTTCGTTAATTGTCTAGTATTCATCAATACATGTTTGGGTGGGAGGGGGTCGTGCCAGGTGCTGCTACACGATAAGTTATGTCTATCTGTCCAGTGTCATCAGTAGGCTTGACTTGGAGATGACGACATTTCGTTACTTGTCTACTATTCATCAAGACATGTTTGGGGGGGGGGGTGTTGTGCCAGGTGCTGCTACACGACAAGTTAGGTCTATCTGTTCACTGTTATTATTGTTATCGTGTGGGAACAGATTATTATTCATTCAAATTTATTTTATCTAACAGTTCATAGCAGTTGGCAGAACATGCTCATTCAAGTAATTTTTATTAGATTAACAGTTAGTACTTACAACTTACTACAGCCAAAAAAACTACAATAACATAAGAAATATACAAACATACAATAAGAAACAGACAGTGCAATAATTTAAACACTTACTAGCTATAACAATTTCTACTAAATTATATTATGTTTGCAACAAAAATAATGGCAAGTACAAATACATTATGAAGCTTTAACTGTATTTAGTTCACTATTCATTTAAGAATACACATAACAGAGACTAATTCTTATGATAGACATTGCCTGACTCTAATTGAAAAATTAGGTTTTATCTCGTTCAATATCTTACTGCCATAGTACGTAACAAAATATTTTAAATCATTAGTCCCAAACAATAAAGTTGTCGTAGATATGTTTCCTTTAGTAACTGTGGACACTGAAACAAACATATTGAGCTGAACGAGTAAATTTATTAACTTCCTTTATAGGAAATTTATACAAGTATTTATAAATAAATATTAACACCCTATACACATTAAATGTAAACAAATTATTTCTAACTAACGTATGACTAACGCATGAAGTATTCTTTTATCATTATATCTGGATAAACTACAGTGTCATACGCCGTAATTCATGATTCCGTATCTGAGAGTATTGTCAAACCAAGATAAATAACTATTTTCGTGTTCCAATTGGTTCCTATAATTATTTAATGTTATGTTAGTTAATGTGATGCTTTAGACTGTTGATGGAACTGGCAATAATTTTATCTATTTAATTAATTGTTTTATCTACTCGTACTTTGTACTTTGTAAACGTTTTTAATTGTTAAGCTACTATGATATTTTCTGACACTTCATATGTTTACTTGAACCAAGCTCGAGTAGTGTGAACAACATATAATTAAATTATTGGAGCCAATTGCAACAAAATCAATAACATTATTGAGGTTGAGTGGTAGAGAGGGCTAAATAGCCCTAACTCCGCCTCTTGAATAAAGGCATATTTCATTTCATTTCATTTTCATTACATTATTATCCATTGATCGATTTTAAAAATGCAATAGTTTCTTTTCGTGGTTAATTTTATGATAAATGATTCTGTGTAAAACCCGAACATTTGATAAAAATGAAGTAAAAACGGCACACAATTCTCAGAAAATTACTAATTTTATTCAGAGATGAAGACAACCCTGAAAACAGATATAAAATCCCTTTGCAGAATTTAATACGAACCCTCTAGTATCAATATAACTACGTATGCCATTGTGGCCAGGATTATTCCGTTAAGATCGTTCGTTTTTGTTAAATACAAAATATTAAAACGAAATTTTAAATTAACGAAAACAAAACTCAACATTTTTCCAACGTTTATTAAGTTCAACATATTCAAATTTAAGAAATCCTGGCATAAAAGGCAATAGTACAATCAATATTTGGGCTGGAAAAACTAAATATATTTTAAATTTGTGAAGTTAGTGTCATTAATATTTTGTTTTAGAGCCACGGTAGAACTGATGCAAAACATCTTAATCATTTTGTATTATAATAGTTTAAACATACTCGTATTTGCTCCTATACAGTATTTCTCTGAGAACCCAACCCCCCACCCAAACTTGTGCTCATAACCTACAGTAAAGAATAAAACTTCACTTGCACAGTTATGACAATGCACATTGGTAATGTTTATATAATGATTTTATCATCACTACGTGAACCTAGAATCTCGAGCGCTCTAGCGGCAATTGTTGGAACCCTGTACTAGGAAGAAGCTTTACACAGGCCGTTGTCACGTGCATTTCTCTTACTGTCCACTTGTTGTAAACTAAGGTACATTATTACCATGTAATATAAATTCAAACCAATATAAGCGATTGGAATCATTAATTTGTCACAAATTTAGTAATAAAACATAATAAGTATAACCATTGGTCTTACTAATCACCAGTAGTAAAATAAATGGTACAACATATGTGTTAAAAATTACATTGAAATTAAAACTTAGGTATACAACAATATTATACCGTGGAAATAAAAAAGTAAGTATTTAATAATCATAACCTATTAGTATTTAAATATATTATAGTATAAAATATACTATAGTATCAAGTAAACTCTGTATACCTGTGAATAACAACGCATAATGAGAAAGGAACATTGAAGTAATATTTACTATACTGATCAGAATTTGTGAATTTTGTATTCTGAGGAAAATTGTTGTCACTTGAAGCGGTCTTCCGCAAGTTAGCAAAAACGACGTAGTTCCGTGATTCCGTCACAGAAAGCGCTAGTGTCCACACCCTGACACCTACGTTCATTAGTTCTCTTATTCTAACACTTTATTCCGACAAAAATGTTTGGGCTATTCCAATTCAATTAATTTGCTAAAGTTTGCTTATGTTACCTACATCAAATAAGACAAAACAAATAGTATTTTAAATTACTTAAAACCATATTTGATTAAAAAAAACCCTTTGAGGGTGTATATTATGTCTGGAAACACCCAAATATATCCTTTAATAATTTAAATATAAATTTGAAACCTCTTACAATCGTGATAGAGATTGGGCATCTACTTTTTGGAACTATGTTTTGTTATGTCACACCAACGGGGGGACGTCCTGCCGAGGGTATCGTGAATATTCTTAATGGAAGCCTATACCTTTGTGATACATAATTTTAAAGGTAATAGCTTACTGAATTGAATGCCACAAACCGCATCTCAAGGGAATTATTCTATCAGAAAATAGAGCATTTTTAGTATTGAAAATTTACTGATGTTCAACAATGTAATTTTAACATGGTTTCTTGCCACAAAATGTGTTACACTAATTTTTTAGCATTTTTTTTAAATGTTCAATTAAATAAAACAAAAATTTCATTTTAAGCTGGTTCTATTAGCACAAATTTGCCAGTTTTTATTACAGTACAATTATGGAAATACTTATGTTATTCATTTCTTATTACAAATAAAAAATAATGTATGCTGTTAGAAAAGTCTTACAACAAACGTTTTACCTGCATTTGGTGTCAAAGCAATTGTTCGAACTGTGTTCCTTCTACGGTTTGACAATGAGCCAATCTTGTGTAAAATGATTCGACAGAGTTGCCTAACATTTCTTCAGTTATCAAAGCAATCTCCTCTATAATCCTGTTTCTTAGGTCTTCCAAATTATGAGGCTTTCTTCTCTATAAACATTGGATTTTAAATGACCCCATAGGAAATAATCGATTGGTGACAAATCCGGAGATCTTGGAGGCCATTCGATTTCTCCTTCTTCGGCCAATCCATTTATGAGGAAACCTTAAATCCAAATACTCTCTTACCTGTCTCCCATAATGGGGTGGAGCAGCACCATCCTGCTGAAACCATACATTATCAAAGTATTCTCCTGATGCAATTTGAATAGCTGGGATTATTTCATTTTGGAGCATATTGTAGTAAAGTTCGGCATTTAAATTTCCATTGATGAAAAAGGGTCCAACAATTTTGTTACCTAAAATTCCACACCAATACGTTCAGTTTTTGTGGTTGCTGTTGAATGGGACTCATTAATCCAATGTGGGTTTTCACTAGCCCAGTAGTAAACGGCAATTGTGCCTGTTAACATTGCCATTTAGGAAAAAAGTTGCCTCATCAGAAAATAGTATGTTGGTCAGAAAAATCTCTATTGTCATCACATTTGCGCATCACAAGTTCACAAAACTCAACTCTTCTGTCGTAATCATCCTCACTTAAACTGTTGGACTAAATGAACTTTAAATGGTTTGTATTTATTAATTTTCAAAATCTTACTCACAGACATAGGGTGCATATCATGTTGCTGTGCAGCTTTTCTGAGCGATGTATGTGGGTCTTCAATAAATGTTTGCAAAACATCTAGTGCATGTTCTTCATCTGTTGCAGATTGTATCCTACCCCGACTTTGACCGATTACGTACACTCCCTGTCATTTCAAAACGCTCAATAGTTTTTGATATTGTTGAAACACTTATTGGGATTCCTCTTTCTGGGAAAGTGTCATTAAACAAATTACAAACTTCCCGATAAGATCTTTGACGATCGCCATATCCTCGCATCATCAACAGAGTAATTCGTTCTCTTTCAGACAATTCCATTAAAATGCCAAATAAAAACTGAACTACTGTAATTAGATAACTTGTTGACAGCAATGCTTCAGAGACACTGATTAACTCGACAGGAATGATATGACCTTTGTCCATTTGTAATTCCCAAGCTTAGACCTGTCTAGTGAAAGCTCCATGCTCAACAAACTGAAACCTGTAGACCAGATGATTAATAACACAATAATGTTTCTCATAGGCCAGTGACCTTTGTCTCTTTAAACCTTCCTGCTGACTGGAAAACACCAAGTACAGATTCATAAGTAATCAGAGAAAGTGACTCATAAGTTTTATTCATTGTAATAAAAACTGGTAAATTTGTACTAATGAAACCAGCTTAAAAAATAAATTGTTTATTTTATTTTAATTGAACATTTAAAAAATGCTAAAAAATTAGTGTAACACATTTGTGGCAAGAACCATGTTAAAATTACATTGTTGAACATCAGTAAATTTTCAATACTAAAAATGCTCTATTTTCTGATAGAATAATTCCTTTGAGATGCGGTTTGTGTGGCATTCAATTCAGTAAGCTATTACCTTTAAAATTATGTATCACAAGGTATAGGCTTCCATTAAGAATATTCACGATACCCTCGGCAGGACGTCCCCCGTTGGTGTGACATAACAAAACATTGTTCCAAAAAGTAGATGCCCAATCTCTATCACGATTGTAAGAGGTTTCAAATTTATATTTAAATTATTAAAGGATATATTTGGGTGTTTCCAGACATAATATACACCCTGTAGATATCGTGTATGGCTGTTATCTTGGAATATACAATATAAGATTTATTGCTAATATTAACTGGTTGCTAAATTGTAGCACGCTATTCCTATGATAATTATCTAATAGATGGATTGTTAATATATAATTAATTATTAAAAATTGAAAAATGAAATTGGAATTCCACCATCTTAAAAACCTTATAAAATATGTGACTAACATTTATGTAGGGAGACCATTAGATAAATAACAATGTTGCAATGTTTTTTAATTAGAAGACAAAAATAATTACAGGATTTGGAAAACAATAACATTAAAGCAATAAATACAGATGAGTTATAACGACAATAATATCAATGTATTCGATGTAAATAATGCAGTACATAGTAAAGGATAGATAAAATACAATTTTATATTATACAATGCGAAGAGGAAAATTAATATTTAGAGATTGGAAAAAAATTACTTACATAAAATTGAGAAAGAAAAGATCAAAAATATTTTACAGCCAAGAGACCTATGTTACTGGGAACAAGGAAAATGGGAAAAAGAAGAATAACTTATACTTAAAAAAAGTGTAAGAAGAGATTTGATGGAAATGGGTCGATAGTTTATAACACTGTCCCAATCACCACTTTTTAAATTGGATAAATTAATCTTTGGTTATATTGTTTACATAAAAGAGAAAATGCATGACCGTTAGAATGCTGCCAAATGAGATGATAGTACATCAGTGCAGTAAAGCCAATGAGATAATAGTACAGCAATACAGTAAATCAAATGAGATGATAGAACAACAATACAGTAAAGCAAATGAAATGATAGTACAGCAATACAGTAAATCAAATGAGATGATAGTACAGCAATACAGTAAAGCAAATGAGATGATGTCTTACAGCAATAATCGGCGGTATTAAAGTTCAGTGCGCAGCCATTTAAGATGACCTAATTCCCAGAGAAAGGATCCCTACAGCGCCTACTCTGAGAGACACTCATTAATTTCAGTGGAAGCATCCAAACAGAATATCTTATGAACACCAAATTGGTTAGACAGGGTAACTTTGAAGGGCATATTTCTTGCCTACTAGGTAGATCTTCAGGCCAAAGATACATACATAATTACATACATATTAACATACATATAAATAATTTTGCAATACTACATACAAAAAACTTTATACCACCAATTTTATTACTCACTAGACAATGAAAAATTTTAAAGAACAAAAACTACACATGTATTTTCAATGGATTTTAACTTTTACTCATCTGGCAGTTTAACAACGATTTATCGTTGTTCTTGTTTTTGCCGAAAACTGTTTCACAATGATATGTCGTCGTTCGGTTTTTGGCAAAAACGGTTTCACAACAATATATTGTTGTTGCGCAATCAATACTGGTAACGTAATTTTTTTATGAAATAATGTTCCAATTTGTACAAAATTAAATTCTGCACACAAAAATAATATTACGTGCTTGACTTAACGTATGCTATTAAAGTTGCCTCAAATTCACATAAGTATATATATATTTTTTCTAATATAACTTGGGCATATTTTATTCAATTTTTCAGGATCTGTTCATAATTATATATAAGTTTAAGATGTTCTAGTATCAATATAAAAATTATAAGCTCATATTATATAGCTATAAAATTAAAAATAAATAATACAAATATTTTTATTTTAACATTTTTATTAATTATATCGGCTGTACTTTTATAATATACGTATAAGTACTGTTTTCTCAAATGCATGTTTATTGGCTATAAAACAAGACCAATGGTTACCAAATATAGTGATTTTTAAATTACAAATTTTTAAGCAAAACCCTGTAAAATTACATTCTGTGCTGGTTTTAAACGTTGAGCAGCTGTAGGAAAAGGTTTTAAATATTAGCGAGCACCCAAAGGGGAACAACTTGATCTGTAAATGGAGTAAATTAACGAACTTATCCAAGGGATTACGATTGGGCATCTGAAGATTGCAAACTGCGAGGTATTTTAATTGTCAGATTTAAATGAAGTCTATAAAAAAGAGAGCAACGATAAAATGTGAGGTAACATTGAAGACATATAGGATTCATAACATACAGCATAGCCTATACGGTAAACAATAGTATATGTTCTCAGTACTATAGGTACAATGTGTTTTAATCCTTTTTGTATTATAATATATATATACGATCGTTCAAATGTAAATACAGGTTTGGTTGCATAATTATGGTATAATAACACTTATTACACATACTGAATTTGGTTGTAATAAATTAACATTGAAGCCTAGTAATTATATTAAAAACAAATATAAATTTTGTTAAAATATATTAACGAGCAAAATAAAATTACATAAGTTTTGCAATATTCAGCGTTACATAACTCACTGACTGAAAGCTTCTTAACGGAAATATGAGCCTGTAATTAAAGTAGCTATAGCCTATTATGGTTTTTTAGATTATTATGACAAAATATTAATAATCTACTCACTTTTTCCAGCCGCTCTGTGCGGCTACAAGGCGTGGGGAGTCAGGGCTACACGCCATCGTGGAGTGAGTCATACCTTGATCCAGCTATTGCTGTTTATACAACTGTTTTACATTTGCACCTGCCTTTTAATCAGCTGATTGAACTGCACTCTGTGCACCTTACGTATCTTTGAGGGTACATTATGCCGATAGCGAGGGCTACAAGTTACATGTGGAGCGAGACACAACTTGATCCAGCTATTGCTGTTTATACAACTGTTTTACATTTGCACCTGCCTTTTAATCAGCTGATTGAACTGCACTCTGTGCACCTTACGTATCTTTGAGGGTACATTATGCCGATAGCGAGGGCTACAAGTTATATGTGGAGCGAGACACAACTTGATCCAGCTATTGCTGTTTATACAACTGTTTTACATTTGCACCTGCCTTTTAATCAGCTGATTGAACTGCACTCTGTGCACCTTACGTATCTTTGAGGGTACATTATGCCGAAAGCGAGGGCTACAAGTTACATGTGGAGCGAGACACAACTTGATCCAGCTATTGCTGTTTATACAACTGTTTTACATTTGCACCTGCCTTTTAATCAGCTGATTGAACTGCACTCTGTGCACCTTACGTATCTTTGAGGGTACATTATGCCGATAGCGAGGGCTACAAGTTATATGTGGAGCGAGACACAACTTGATCCAGCTATTGCTGTTTATACAACTGTTTTACATTTGCACCTGCCTTTTAATCAGCCGATTGAACTGCACTCTGTGCACCTTACGTATCTTTGAGGGTACATTATGCCGATAGCGAGGGCTACAAGTTATATGTGGAGCGAGACACAACTTGATCCAGCTATTGCTGTTTATACAACTGTTTTACATTTGCACCTGCCTTTTAATCAGCTGATTGAACTGCACTCTGTGCACCTTACGTATCTTTGAGGATACATTATGCCGATAGCGAGGGCTACAAGTTATATGTGGAGCGAGACACAACTTGATCCAGCTATTGCTGTTTATACAACTGTTTTACATTTGCACCTGCCTTTTAATCAGCTGATTGAACTGCACTCTGTGCACCTTACGTATCTTTGAGGGTACATTATGCCGATAGCGAGGGCTACAAGTTATATGTGGAGCGAGACACAACTTGATCCAGCTATTGCTGTTTATACAACTGTTTTACATTTGCACCTGCCTTTTAATCAGCTGATTGAACTGCACTCTGTGCACCTTACGTATCTTTGAGGGTACATTATGCCGATAGCGAGGACTACAAGTTATATGTGGAGCGAGACACAACTTGATCCAGCTATTGCTGTTTATACAACTGTTTTACATTTGCATCTGCCTTTTAATCAGCTGATTGAACTGCACTCTGTGCACCTTACGTATCTTTGAGGGTACATTATGCCGATAGCGAGGGCTACAAGTTATATGTGGAGCGAGACACAACTTGATCCAGCTATTGCTGTTTATACAACTGTTTTACATTTGCACCTGCCTTTTAATCAGCTGATTGAACTGCACTCTGTGCACCTTACGTATCTTTGAGGGTACATTATGCCGATAGCGAGGGCTACAAGTTATATGTGGAGCGAGACACAACTTGATCCAGCTATTGCTGTTTATACAACTGTTTTACATTTGCACCTGCCTTTTAATCAGCTGATTGAACTGCACTCTGTGCACCTTACGTATCTTTGAGGATACATTATGCCGATAGCGAGGGCTACAAGTTATATGTGGAGCGAGACACAACTTGATCCAGCTATTGCTGTTTATACAACTGTTTTACATTTGCACCTGCCTTTTAATCAGCTGATTGAACTGCACTCTGTGCACCTTACGTATCTTTGAGGATACATTATGCCGATAGCGAGGGCTACAAGTTATATGTGGAGCGAGACACAACTTGATCCAGCTATTGCTGTTTATACAACTGTTTTACATTTGCACCTGCCTTTTAATCAGCTGATTGAACTGCACTCTGTGCACCTTACGTATCTTTGAGGGTACATTATGCCGATAGCGAGGGCTACAAGTTATATGTGGAGCGAGACACAACTTGATCCAGCTATTGCTGTTTATACAACTGTTTTACATTTGCACCTGCCTTTTAATCAGCTGATTGAACTGCACTCTGTGCACCTTACGTATCTTTGAGGGTACATTATGCCGATAGCGAGGGCTACAAGTTATATGTGGAGCGAGACACAACTTGATCCAGCTATTGCTGTTTATACAACTGTTTTACATTTGCACCTGCCTTTTAATCAGCTGATTGAACTGCACTCTGTGCACCTTACGTATCTTTGAGGGTACATTATGCCGATAGCGAGGGCTACAAGTTATATGTGGAGCGAGACACAACTTGATCCAGCTATTGCTGTTTATACAACTGTTTTACATTTGCACCTGCCTTTTAATCAGCTGATTGAACTGCACTCTGTGCACCTTACGTATCTTTGAGGGTACATTATGCCGATAGCGAGGGCTACAAGTTATATGTGGAGCGAGACACAACTTGATCCAGCTATTGCTGTTTATACAACTGTTTTACATTTGCATCTGCCTTTTAATCAGCTGATTGAACTGCACTCTGTGCACCTTACGTATCTTTGAGGGTACATTATGCCGATAGCGAGGGCTACAAGTTATATGTGGAGCGAGACACAACTTGATCCAGCTATTGCTGTTTATACAACTGTTTTACATTTGCACCTGCCTTTTAATCAGCTGATTGAACTGCACTCTGTGCACCTTACGTATCTTTGAGGGTACATTATGCCGAAAGCGAGGGCTACATGTTATATGTGGAGCGAGACACAACTTGATCCAGCTATTGCTGTTTATACAACTGTTTTACATTTGCATCTGCCTTTTAATCAGCTGATTGAACTGCACTCTGTGCACCTTACGTATCTTTGAGGGTACATTATGCCGATAGCGAGGGCTACAAGTTATATGTGGAGCGAGACACAACTTGATCCAGCTATTGCTGTTTATACAACTGTTTTACATTTGCATCTGCCTTTTAATCAGCTGATTGAACTGCACTCTGTGCACCTTACGTATCTTTGAGGATACATTATGCCGATAGCGAGGGCTACAAGTTATATGTGGAGCGAGACACAACTTGATCCAGCTATTGCTGTTTATACAACTGTTTTACATTTGCATCTGCCTTTTAATCAGCTGATTGAACTGCACTCTGTGCACCTTACGTATCTTTGAGGGTACATTATGCCGATAGCGAGGGCTACAAGTTATATGTGGAGCGAGACACAACTTGATCCAGCTATTGCTGTTTATACAACTGTTTTACATTTGCATCTGCCTTTTAATCAGCTGATTGAACTGCACTCTGTGCACCTTACGTATCTTTGAGGATACATTATGCCGATAGCGAGGGCTACAAGTTATATGTGGAGCGAGACACAACTTGATCCAGCTATTGCTGTTTATACAACTGTTTTACATTTGCATCTGCCTTTTAATCAGCTGATTGAACTGCACTCTGTGCACCTTACGTATCTTTGAGGGTACATTATGCCGATAGCGAGGGCTACAAGTTATATGTGGAGCGAGACACAACTTGATCCAGCTATTGCTGTTTATACAACTGTTTTACATTTGCATCTGCCTTTTAATCAGCTGATTGAACTGCACTATGTGCACCTTACGTATCTTTGAGGGTACATTATGCCGATAGCGAGGGCTACATGTTATATGTGGAGCGAGACACAATTTGATCCAGCTATTGCTGTTTATACATCTGTTTTACATTTGCAACCTGCCTTTTAATCAGCTGATTGAACTGCATCTATGTGCTCCTTATGCCACAATATACACAGAGTACATTAGTGTAATGTAAGATTACAGTAATGTAAGAGTACATTATGCCTAAAGCGAGGACTACACGACATCGTGGAATCACAACATGATCCAGCTATTGCTGTACTCATAAATATTCACATTTGCATCCTTCCCTTTATTTAGCTGCTTCAACTGCAACTCCGTGCACCTCATGTATCTTTGAGGGTACAATGTGTCGATAGTGAGGGTTATATGTTTTATATGATTGAGTCACAACATGATCCAACTATTGCTGTTTAAAACAACTGTTTTATGTGTCGACTTGCTTTTACGTTTAACGGAGAACCTCTAATAACGATGGTTTACAATCATTTTTAATGATTTATAATGTTCTGCAAGTTATAGTCAGTTATATTTCAACTCTACGTAGATTATTATATACATGAAGGTTATATAAGATCATAAAGTAATTTAGGGAGACAAAAAGTTCCTTTTAAACCTTTACGAGGGAAGTATTTAACTGACAGCATTAATTAATTATTATAAATACGTACTTCACCAGTGGTGTTTTAAATTTCGTTAGAAGTTATGTCAATAACAATCACACTGTATCTTATATATAACGCATGAATTTACGGAAAAAGTTATCCGTAACACAAAAATATTGCGCTGCGATAAGAAATATGGGCAAACTTGAGTATTTACTATTCCTTAAAGTAATAATCTTCACCTACAATTCAAGAATTAACAACTTGTATTATTCAGTTCACTAAAGCAAAATGCAAACAGACCCTCTGTGATTGTTGTCCTGAAGGAAACCGATTCTATAAAGTTTCTTGGAATACACATTGATTGTGGGTTCATTTGGGACCATCACATAGACAATATTTGCTCAAAGGTTCCATAAGGAATTCTTGTTTTGCGTAACCTAGAAAAATCTTGTTTCTCTGATGTCATTAGATAACCTATTATGAGCTTCATTTTGTTTGAACTTAATGTACAAATATTGACTGTTGTAATGGAATTTTGCTATTGCTTTATGACATAGAGACATTATCAACAGTTAGATACCATATTAAAAACACCACTTATTGACATAATATTAATAGCTTTGGCGATTTAGGATTGCTAAGCTTATAACATAATCAAAGAGAAATTGTCAGAATAAAACATATATTAAAGACTCAAAATAAATGGGTTTTTTATTAAGGTCATGCAATCGATATGCAGAAAATATTTTTTATGTTAAACTCATAGCTTTTTAAAATAACTCCCATGAATACATAAAAAGTAAAATCATACTTTTATGTAAAATTGTAAGAAATTATGGTAGGAAATTTAAACAGTTTTGTTGTCAGGGCCAACTAAAAACTGCTGGAGATAAAAACGTGAAAAATTTGTGCATCATATGTATGAGATATAGCTTCAGAGAGTGACACGTCTTTAATTAAAGAATTTAATTTATTTAAGATACATATTTCAAACCATGTAATTGTCTAATATTATATGTAATTACAAATATTCAATATACTTAAATGATCAATGAATAAAGTATGTCACGTGTCACAATGATATAACACGTTTACGTACAATACAAATTGAATATTTTTTATATTCAACAATTGTTATTTGGCCACGATTACAAAATATACACATCGATCTACGTTTCGAGATCTGCAATCATATCTCTTTTCAGGTAAATAACTAACCTAACACATAATTACAATCTAGGTTAAAATAAACAAATCATACCAGAGCATTGTGACACGCGTAAGTCAGGAATTACAACCACCATGTTGTGTGTCAACTTCACTAACTCTAAAACATGCACTTAATAAAAAAACTAAACACAACACAAATTATTAAAACTGAACTACAAAATACAGGTCACACAATACGTCTGCATTCGTCAACCTACCACCTAATTTTTGTTTCACTAAACGATGGCAAATGCCCGGAAAAATCCTGTTTCCTTCACAATCCTTCCATCGTCAAATATAAACTTCAAACGAAGAAATTGGATCTACTCGATCGATCTACGAAATCGATCGATCTACGAAATGCCTATAATTTCACTTGGAGTAATAAAAATATGTTCTACTTCTTTGAATTAGAGGAGGTTATCTTTGAACAAAAAAAATATTTTCCATAATCATAATCGATTACACCACCGTAATCGGTCGGTATAATACGTCTCCCAGCACACCTGAGTGATAGACTCTAGTAGCCCAATTCAGACGACTGGGTCAAACGCAGGGCGGTGTGGAAGGAGCGGAAGGAAGTCGCTAACGGCGAAAGAGAACGCGCCATAAATGACGATGCCGAGCGATTAGCGCGGGGCGGAAGGGCATCAACCTCGTCATCATAAAGATATCATCACAAGATCCCTTGTACCGCCGGCGTGACTTGGGCCGTTCTGGCAATTCGGGATTCGGCACGGCAATCTGTCTTAGAAGCAGGCCTACTTGATTCTCGTCTGAAGTTTCGTAAGGAATTCGGGTGTAACAACTAATAAACCTGATTATTTATTACATATTTTTACTTTACTCTTTTGTTTAATTTGGAGAAGTACATGCAGGCTATTTAATTTTTAGATACAAATACCTCTAACTCAGTGTTTCCCAACCTTTTTGGACTCAAGGCTCCCTTTAGGATTTTAGTACTTTCGGCGCCCAACCCCATCAGCTCATCTCTATAGAGTCGAGGAAGTAATTGTGGCCTTATAATTCACATAATAATTCATTCAAATCAGTAAAATATTTGACTGTTTGCTTATTGTAAATCAAACATCATAAAAATATCAAGTGAAAACAATTATTTAATAAAATATGCAAAATTATGTACTACTTACTATGACTGACTTTTAAAGGAAAAAGGCTGTTATTATATTGTTGTCAGATTTGGAGTAATATATAAGTAAATATATAGAGGAAAGTAAGTTAAGTACAAAGCCCTTACCATTTTAAATATTGTTTAAATAGTTAAATGATTGTTTCTTAAAAATTACAGTTTAGCTTGTTTAGATTATATCTATTAAAATTCAACACAGTTCGAAATGTTCGTTTCAAGTGTCACACAAGCCAATCGAACATATTTGCTAAAAGTGTATGCGAAGAATGAGATTTATTCCTTTAATTAGTACATCAAAATCTGGACTCGTGTTCAAAACTAACACACACTTCTATCAGCAAGACGATCTGGGATGAAAACCTTCGTTAATGACTTGGTAAGAATAATTCAAAGCACAAAGGAAATGTTTAGCAAAAATTTACAAAAAGAATCACCACAAAAAATTCGTCTCACAATGATAAAGACCGTACGGTACAACAATTAATTATCTTCGAAACAAAATATGAAAAAAAAACTTCAAGTAATGCTTAGTATCTACAAACATCTATCTCAAACTGACTATGACATTTTAAATGAAAACAGTATATTATTTGTAAAGCCACACATGTAGAGTTGTAAGATCTGTTTGTGTTTTTTATGAGTAAATTTTGTGCCTTTCTATTTTAAAACATCTCAAAAACGCAAGTACAAAGCGATTGATTACTTATAATAACGTGCGGCTAAACACTAAACGAGACAAATTTGATTAGTTATTTATTTATTCATAAATAGCAATAGTACAACTCAGTAACGTGTAAGTTACATAATAAAATATATAATATATACGACAGTCAACACTAATCTAACGAACGCTGGGTATTGCTGGGTGATAGTACTGCTTAGGGGAGTATTCTCACCTCAAGTAAAAGATTTTTTGCTACCACCCCTGTTGGAGTGACAAGGGTTTGCGAACAGAGATTGATATTTCTCTTTATTACTCAATGAGCAATGATTCAGTGCATTTAATTATACTACAGTATCGCCATTAACCCTCCGAGCGTCGGCCGACTTGTTTTAAGTCGACGGCACCTTTCGCTAAACGTCGCCGTCTTATTTTAAGACGGCGGGCACTTGCCGGTCAAATTAATTCGACCCGCGCTATTATTCGCGTAATATTGTTCTAAATTACATATAACGAAAGCCTGTGAATTGTTCTTTACATTTAGTGGTCTTTGCATACCTCTTGGTCTGTACCAGATGCTAGTGTACGTAGTTTATACCAGCTGTTATTTCGGGTGGGACGCGGCTCGCGCGATTGTTCAATGTGTTGTTGTAAAATATATTATGATATAACATTATGAATATATTCACAGAACCCTATAACCTGTGTATATTTATGTGTTCATGACTAAATTTGTTATAATTTGCCTATTATGAAATTGTTATAGAGATAATATAACAATAACATGTGGATACTTTTATATTTAAAAAATATATTTAAACAAATATTTTTCCCCTTTCTCAGGCTGTTGCAAAAAGAAAATTTTTTAAAAGATTTTTTTATTCTTATATAATCATATTCTGTGATTCTTTCCAAGAAAGATTATGTATAATACACTATATTTAAACCATTCTTAAGATTTTTTATGAATTGTGCAAAAAAAGACTGCAAAAGTTACAAAAACAGGTGGACGTTTAGGGAAATATGATGGACGGTTAATTTGAAGAAAAAGCAAATAGTTTAAAACTTCATCATAAAACAAAATAAGGTCAAAACATAGCAATAATAGATTTTTACTTAGTAACATATATTAACAATTATAAATATATTAAATTTTAACATTATCTTAGATGCTCCCCACTTACATTCACCATTCTCTCTGCAGATGCCAGATGGCAGGGTGGGGTGGTATAGCATTGCACCCCTCGACCTCACCCTAGCATAGATGTAGTGGAGGGGTGCGGGGAGGGGGTTACTGCAATGAAGTGCACAATCGATTGTGTAACCTTCACCCACTGACCTACCCCACCACGCCTTGGCCGGCCTGCATTTGCAGGGTTGGGATTAGCGGAGAGGACACGCTATTACAGTAGTCGTTTATACACTAGTGTGTCACTAGTACACAATTCGTTACAACTTATAACAAATATTCTACATTTAGCTGCACGAAAATACAGACACAACTAGAGACAATTGTATTTAGAAAAGGCGAATTTTAGCTAAATATTGTGCTAGATATGTATAGATTTGTAATTCATAATATAATTTACATAGAAATGTCTTTATTTCACATTAGTTATAGTGGAGAAAAAATACCTCAGAGATAATTAATAAAAATAACGAATTTTGGAATACATTTTAACCGGACACATAAATAAATAGTTCCTATATATTTAAATTTATAGAGAGTATATAGCTAGCTGAGAGTCGGTTGTGTGTGATTTTTTTCTAGATTTTCGAATTTTAAAGTTTGGAATTTTATAACTCCAGATCTGAGTACTGCTGTTGTTTAATAAACACTTCTGTAGAACTATTTACTAATCAGTAGTCATTTGTTAATCAGATAATCAGTATCCTACATAAAAACCTTATGAGATAAAAACACAAGCATTATAATTCACTGTATTACAGTAATAAGGTTGTAATACCTTTTTCGTGTTAACGTGTTACTTACAGCATTATACATCAAAATCTGATTTAACTTGGCACATACAACCAACAAATGATCAGTGTATCTTTTGATAGTACGATGATATGACCGAGTTAAGGTCTTTTACTACCTTATAACATACCTAAGACAACTCCACTAAAAACATTACATACAACCATATTACTATTGGAACTCTATATGTATATTGATTTATACGTAACTTATTCCAGTAGAGCTATAATAACGGAAGTTGCATTGAAATGTAGCTTATTTATTTCTGCTTTGTGATGTTATAAGCTAAATACTTTACAAGCAATATCTTCCAGTGTTTATGTTGATAACAACAAAAGACAGGTACAGTTTTTGGCTGCAATTAAAAAAAAAAAATTTATCTTTGAATGGTGGATAGAAAATTTGAAACACATGACTTAGGCTTAAACTCGGGACATGATTTGTTATGATTAGTCTTTTTGTTTTTGGAGTGGGTTAAATGTTAGTATATTTATACTAATGACTTTGCAGTTTTACAATTCTTTTAACCTTATCAGTACGATGAAATGCCTAATAACAGATACAATTACTCTTTCAGTTAGTAACAATTTTCTTTTAATATATAATAACCTAAGTATTATTTATGAGTACATGCTCTTAATTCGTCTTTCAGGTTACATAGAATTGCAAAATACTCTTCTCGTATTTAAATATTGTAATACATACTATCTATGTTCAAAATGTTTCTGCAATTAATTATTAACGTTGTTAAAGATTGCATAACAATACTTTATTTCTTTAAAATGTTCTTATAAAGCAGTTATTCCCATTTGAATGTTGAATTTAGCTCCAGTTCACCTTCCTTTTATTGCAGCGTCTGGTATCTGTCGCTGTCTCAGACTTGCCTCCTGGAATCTGGAGTCATGTTCGTCTTAAAAGACCAAAAGAAAGTTGGCGACGAAGTAAGCTCAAAACGAACCTTTACTGAGAGACGCCTATAAATAGGTGAAGTGGCAGTTTCATTGTCTCATCAGGTGCACAATTCCCAGTCTTAAAAAAGAGAAAACCTGTAGAGCGGAGGCGGAGGATTAGTCTTTAACAGATGGATTAGCGCGCAAACAAAAAGCAGCTGTTCTTTCTAAATAATCAAACAGCTGTTCCTAACAAACATAACCTCAAAGCTGCGTTTCCTGCGACTCAATCAGAGGCGACCAAATAAAATAAATCCAGCAGATCACCGCAACCTGTAGCACGTGGACTGTGGAGTCCATCGCGATATTTCGCCCGGGATAATAAACAGACTCCAGTTTCCGTTTCCTGTTCGCTTGAGTTGTTCCACGCCCCCACCGTGTCTAGGGAACAGAGACCACTACACAAGCAATAAATGTTTGGACACAACTCTTAACTCCACCAAGCGGTCACACACAAACCGACCTCCCACGGTCTGAGCGTTACAGGACATGACGCTACATTACACCGACTGCTGCTGCTATCTGTTGGTGTCAGCGACAACTAACAGGTTCATTAGCTTGAGTACACGGCTCGTCACAGAGTTCTCAAATTTACCCTTTCAGCCTTCGTATCAACATAACCCATGAATAAATAGTTTTATATCAGAGAACACAGTATTAAAACGGTGGGCATTTTTTAATGAAATAATACTTTTCTATGGAGTTATTGAAATAGAGATTTAACAGAAAGAAATAAAATTACATAAGTAGCTAAACGAATTGTAGCGTAATGTAAACGCATCACTTTTGTGATTTACTTGCACGTGAATAGAGGAAAATTCACAAGCTAAATAATTTCTAAATAAAATTTGCTGCAGGTAATTTGAGCTAAACTGACAGTAACACGAAAAGTTCATTTAGCACTACACTTGTGTAAAATATCAATAAACATTTTATAAAGGAAGCTATTTCACGGACTCCATAACAACTAAAAGATAATAATGCTAATTTGTGCAAAATAATCCACTTTAATACATTTCTGAAACTCTCAGACAACACTGAGATACATTTTTTTAGAATAAATATTATGGATGAGTGATAATCTTAAAAAAAAGTAACTCTACTGAATACCTGATATAGTTTTTAAAAGGAAACTGAGAAACGAAAACGTGTGCAAAAGGTTTACAAGCGATTGTTTGAATTTAAAATATTTTAAAAACGTTATACTTTCACCAGAATGCTTTCTATTGCGCATCAACCATAAAACATGGAGTCCCCGCTGTAAATATCCCGCGAGGGGTAAGTGGGGTTAAAAGCAGCTCAAAATATTACCAACTCTGTGGGACTAAAATACTTTGCTCCCTCCCCGATAAATGATGGGCCACCGGTGATAGAAGACTTCAAGATAAGCTGGTTGACACGGTCATGTTTATGGTGTCGAAAATGGTCAGAAATCAGTAAAATAGTAGTTTTTATTTTACTTCACCGAAACTACTTCCTGCGCATATGAAGGTCAGAAATAGATTATGAATTACAACAAAGTTAACAATTGTAATACTTGTTTTTATTTTTGTGTAATTAAACACGTATCAGACTAATTTCTATGAATCAAGATCATGCAACTCATAGTAGTAAAATTTACCATTGATTGTTGAGATTCCAGTTCAGATATTAGGTACAATAATGAACTCTATGTGCTAGGTAAGAGTATAAGAGTATAAATATACAAAAGTACGTGTATATACAGTAAGTGCATGCTAACCTTAGACAATAGACAAAAAAGTCACAATCTAAGAATACCACTAATATGCTCAAAAAGAGTAACATTTTAAAATTGTGCAATCCATACAAGATATGAGAGAAGGTTTTTATTACAAATAAGATATTTATATGACTGTCCTAAGCGTGTAATACTCTAATAAATGACTCTAAAACGTCCCAAGAGATTCATGACGTATGTACATTCGAAATTAGCACTTGTGGTATTCGAAGGGAGATAAAATGATGAGATAAAACCCACCGACTAAGCGGCAGTGTGTAATAGATAATCTAAACATGTCTTCGGTAAGTCCAACAGAAACCTTAAAAGACCAACATTAGACGGAAACTACTGTGGCCCAAAATTTAGTAAAGGGAGAAATTAGTATATATTTCAAAGAAAATATTACATTTCAGAAAAATATTTTACGACTTTCCAAAAGTTTAATTTGCTAAGGATATCCGTGGGATAGATAATCCAAATGTGTTTTCTTGAAATATAAAAGTCTGCAATCTGTGCAAAACGAAAATTCTTATTCGACTAAGCATAACCGTAGTAGTGTATTAAGTCACAATATGATAAAAATCTGAAATTATTGATGATATAAACTATGTGAATATTGAAATATATAGCTAATTTCTCTGTCGTTATGTCCTACGGATAGAGAGACCAGGACCATACAGAACAGAAATTTTGCATACCCCGGCAAACAAAACAGAAATTGAGATCTACGTAGAAATGAAGTTTCAAGTAAAATTTAAAGTAGGCCTATACAGATTTTTCGGACAGTTTAGCTACACGTCAGTATATCGCATGAAAATGTCATATGATTGTACTCAGTTTGCTTACTAATTTATTAATTCAGCTATTTATTTATTATTCGTTGCCATCAAGGTTACCAAAAAACCGAACTTTAAAATATTCACCGATCCTCAGCCAAACTCCATATAGAACTCAATATATGTTATACAGAAAGAATGTTCATGCCAAATTTCAAATATACAGGATCCTCAGTGCGTTCTCGTGATATTGTGTGGACACTATCCATTCATGACTAAGACAATTATTATATTTTTTTTAATTAAATATAAAAGAAAATGACAAGATCATTCATTATTACTTTTCTTAAAGAAATTAGATTATATCGTAAATAAAATAAAAAAAACATGTTACTCCCTGATGATAGCTTATGTACAAACTGTAAACATTTCACATTTTTACCTTCAGCAGTTTTTATTTCCAACTTATTTCAAAATCGCCAAAATTTCCTTCTCTAAATGCCTGTAATTTCACGTGGACTGAAAGAAATGTATTACTACTTTTTGTATTCAGAGAGGTTATCATAAAGGTTTATGCACAATGTAAAGCAAGTGGAGTGTTGCTTTCAATGAGTTATACAGTTATAAAACTGAATGAGTGGCCAATATTATTTCGGTATTAATAATATTAAATACGAAAATGGCAATCCTTAATCTTAGTTCATATCATTGATATGTTTCCGTTTTTTTAGGTTAGATTTATTAAGCTAAATAAAGTACACATAAGGTTTACACGAAAAAATAACAATGAAAATAACTTGCCTTGAAGACAAGTATTAAGAGAATAATGTCATTTGATACAATACTCACGGAGACATTTAACTTATATCATAAGTAAAATACCCGTTAACGAACAAATCAAACAATACGAATTAAGTATCAACCTAATGAATTTTGGACACCTTAAAAAGTGAATTCCTATGGGTAGCAAAAGGTACAGGGCTGAGGGTGTTCCTGTTTAGACTAAACAATAATAAACAATGAACTGACCAGCGGTAAACAATTCCTATTCCAGGTGGTACGCCACACATCATCCAACACCACATACACTACAGGTTTAGCGAGTTTGATAGTTAGGTGTTGTAAGCACACACACTTACGCGTACATGCATTACATATTTATCATAGAAGGCAGTCATCGTACTTGTGTTATGTTAATTCAGCAATCTGTATATTTAATAGCAGATCTTCAGTTCTGTTATAATTTTTGGTCCCGATAGGACGAAGAAATGTGTGCAAGACGACTCATCCCAAACTTATTGAGATCCCAAAAATTCAAGATTTTGGAAAGTCCCAAAAACTTAAGATTTTGGGAAGTAGTGGTTTTAAAAGAGAAGTTTGACGCCAATTCCGAAAAGTCTATTTATAAAATAGAACAATTCTAAAATAATCTAGTTGGCTGAACATTAGCGAAGCTACCACTCGAGTGTATGTCCGCACAATTTCCAGAGAACAAACTGTAATTTTGATTTTAAATTTAACGTAAGCTTCATTTCCATATGGGCAACACTGAGTTCGATGATGGTGCACGTCACTCCATGGAATTTGACTGAGCGTTAGTAAAAATTTTAACATTGGCTTAATGTGTAATGCATGTAGCCTAATGAAATGAGTGGACCTGAATTGAATGCAGACTCAGCGAAGGCTGTTACATGACACGTGGAACCTTATATGAAAGGGAAAAGAAATGTGTAATGAGATATTTTTCAAAGGAAGAGACATCCGAGATGAGGGATTTAATGGTGAGAGATTTCAGTGAGTGCAAAACTAGTAGTCGTTTCAAGCCTCTTTATAACACGATAAAAAGTAAGAATGTTACGTAACAGTTTAATGTAACACATTTTCAGTATACTTATGATGAATGACAGATAAAATAATAATCACCCGTTGCTTCTGTTACAAAATACTACAGAACGAAAAAATGTAATTGTGAAATTCCCTTATTTAATTACCAAACGATACCCGTAAGCAGTGAATTGCGTAGCAGAATTCACACCGCCGCCATCCATTGATTTCCTCCCCTCAAGTTCGCTACTAGGGGTTTCGCTATATTGCGGATTACACAAGACATGGAGGGTCAGACCGGCTGTTATTGCGAGATATAACTCCAGATGTCACATTTACTCACTCCCTTCGCTATGAACTGCGTCGTGGCTAATTTTAGCCGCATCATAAAGACAGAAAAGGTCAGTCAGTGATCGCACACAAGTTAGCCTGACGTCGCACCTTAATTATCATCACAATCTGATGCGATGGACGATAAAAATATTGATGCAAATTAAAAATCCTTCTTGCACGAATACATTATTTATATTGTATATTTAAGACATTTTTCCTTATTTAATTTATCCATTTTATGGGAAGTTGGGTGCTCCATATAACGTACATTTTAATTAAAGTGCTGTGTATTTATTACGAACCTAATACCAAATAAAAGCAAACTTTAGATGGAAATCAAACGAAAACAGCACTGTATTTAGAAATAAGATTTTAAATTCTTGAATAGAACAGTAGCTGAAACATTATGTTTCATAATGCCGGGTATTACAAAAATCCTTGTACTGGGAAGTACTGTACATTTGAGGATATTACTGGGAATTACTTTATTATGAAGTGGTTTTGCCTTAGTGACACAATAATTCTTTATATTATATGAAAACGATTTAGTAACGAGATAACAATCTACCACATTAGAGTTTAGTGATGAGGGAATTTTTCAGCAACATACTCGACGAGTGGTACAACTGTATGGGTCCCCAGACTAAGTGCTACAAAACCTTATAATTTATGTTTGAACTTCCAAATAAAAATTTAAACTTTTTAGGGACCCCTCCCTCTTATCAGCAACGGACAAAATTTACAGACGTAGTTAAAGTAACACAGACAAGATCAAGTTTTCACAATTAAGATACAATACGGCTGCTTCATCAGAACGCTCAATTTGCCACTAACAAACTTGACGAAATACAACTTATGTGTGAAGACTGACAGACAGAGGTACTTGCAGTTATCGAGAACGGTTTCAATAACAAAAACATTAACCGTTGTCAAATCCAAAACTTTAGATTGGCCAACACCTAGGTATTGCCGACAACTATCCAAAGAAGGAGGGGTCGCCATTTTCGTGAGACAAGAATTTTCCTTTGCCACTGTATCTATTTAAAAAAAAACAATTAAAATAGATTTTTAAGCAGTTGGTATGAACATGCACACACAAAAAAAAACTAAATTGATTATCATTAGAAATTACAGGTCACCAGTGGAAATGAAGTGAACTTTTTTTCCAAATTCAAAGCCGTACTGACTGACCTACATAATCACAAACAGGATTATTTCCTTATAGGTCATTTTATTATTGACGCAGTGGTAACATCTCAGTCAGCAATCGACAACATTATCGCTATCAACATAGTGGTTGTGGACAACACAGCCATTTAAGACCAAGAGGCTATAATTAGTGGAGATAAAATTACGATGGAGCTCAAAACTACTAAAACGATAAGAGACACAAGGCTAGGAAACAATGATCTCTTTAACATTTCACTTTCTAAAAAAGGGTGGAATGTTTAAATTCATCACAATCTGCAGAACTGTGTTTAATGTTTCCTCTGAATGTTTAAATCACCACCTTAGCATATGTTGTCCTACAAAACATTGAAGTTTGTCCGAAAAAGGCAAATGATAAATAGATCACAAAAGGAATTCTGGTGACAAGAGAAAAACTAATTTTTTCCGAAATCCAAAGACAGCATCAAACGAAGAGTTCAAATTTTATTTCAGAAACTACAAAAAGATTACAGAACAAGTGATCAAGTAGCGAAAACATATGATGTCTCTAAATCAATTATCTCGTCAAAGAATATTTCTAAAACTGTATTTCTGCTACATACGATTTCGAACATCAACATAGATTATGTTTGTTCTAATATCAGTGTTTAAAAAAATTGTCATCCGGTATTTATGTTTTAGGGTCCTTAGCCAAATACTGCCTTACTCAGGTCCTGATGACGGCGTATTACGGCTTGATTTATCCCCATGTAACTTACGGTATGGTGCTGTGGAGAGCTAACGCAAATAGCCAGTTCCACAGAGCATTCAAAATGCAAAAACAAGCAATACGAATAATCGCACATTTGCAATTCAGAGAACCTTGCAAGAAAACTTAAAAAAATCAACTGTTGACTCTTCCAAGCCGCTACATTTTAGAGACACCTTTATTTTGCATGTCTAAATGTACCAAGTGGTCGAGACATACATGCGTATGAAACAAGAAGCAGAGATATTTACCGAACTGACAGACACAGGGCTATGATTTACGAACACTTACCCTCACAGGCAGGAGTTTTAGCGTCCCAAGCGTTTTATAGTGCTGACGATTTTATGGCATACGACTACGTTACTGCACAATCAGTATCCTGACAACCGACACTGGAAGTGGGAAAATTGACAAGAATGAATGTAATATGAGCGAGAGTACTGACTAAGTTTGACTGGAGTTTCGATGTGGTGTGGATGCTTTAAACATTTTAAAATTCCATATAGTACTTTAACAATTGTTATACATTTTATTATGTTCCGGCAAAATAAAACATTTAATTTTATTTGGGAAATTTTGAAAAATAATTACGAACTTAGAAGTGTTAAACTTATCACAAAGATTTGTGAAAACATTAGGTACTAGGTGAAAAACATTGTTAAAATGTATTGAAGTATATTGGACTTATTAGCAACACTTGTTGCAACTTTATACTTTTGCACAATGTAAGTTAGGTTACACTCAGTAAATAGATTTTTGACACACCAGCTATAACTAAGTGATAGAAGTTAGTTATTATCTGAAAAGTGACATATGAAATGTGTTTGTTCAATTTTTGTACATCAAGGTACTTTGGTTATTTACAATACCTTGACAGTATAGCCTTATGAGATTTTGTTTGTTCTGCTTAATACAGTAGTTGAGAGTAACCTTTAGTCGGTAAAGATAAGGATTTGTCTTATCGCAAACCTTCCTCCTTCCCCCACTGCTTGGTCATTACTGCACATTGTTGCAACAATGTTTGGAAGGTGCGTCGCTGATATAATAGTGTACTTTCGTGTCGCTTACTTTTCCTCTGTTGCAGAAATGTTTGTTAATGATGAATGATCTGAGCTCTGGAAAGTACCGATCAGTTGATACACAGTAATTATATAAAATATACGGAGTGTAACTGAAATACACCGACAAACTTAAGGAAGTTGTTCCTGGGGTCTAAACAAACCAAACAGTTCCTATAAATGTATGTCCTTAAGATGCATCGTTTTCTTGTCTTTTTTTTCAAAACAACCATTAAAAGTAGAAAGTTAAAGTTTTCAACATATGCTAATCTAGTAAAGATCGTAATTTTTTTATATTTGCACATATCATATGTAACTAGGTTAAGAAAAATACCACTACTTTTTTATCTTTTAAGAGATTTCAATAAATAAAAACAGTTTGTTTTAGAATAAAGTTTATACATTTATTTGATTGCAGAGCATTTTTATACAGGAAGTAATTTTTAAGAATTTTAGCATCAAAAGATTTTAACAAACCACCTCACCGTTTTGAATTTTGTTGACTAAAATTTTAAAGTTTTTAAAATTGACAATCTTTACTAGATAAGCATATGTTGAACATTCTAACTTTCTACCTTCAATGGTTTTCTAATTCTAATTTTCAAATTGTTTACCTTCATTTTTTTAAATTGTGGTTTTTTGAAAAAAAATTATAATTTCAGTTACACCGCGCATATTACCTTCTTATTTACCAACCTATCCTAACATAGCTACGTTATGTTTAGAAAACTCCATATAGTATATAGTGTATTTTTAAAACTCAAAAACACGTAAAAGAATAAGTGCGGTAATTTTAAAGAAAATGGAGAGGGATCTCATTTATAAAAGGTTGGGATATTCTTTAACACTTCGCTACGCAACACTTTATTGAAGGAGGAGGGGAATCAAGGATCTCGATAGAAGATTGCTGGAGGGTTGAACTTGCATAACCCTCAGTGAGAGTGAGAGGGAGGGAGGAAGAGGAGTGAGAGAGAGGGCAGGGTGAGAGGTAGAAGGGGAGATTCAATGAACAGCTGTCAGGATTACAAGGACAGTCTATAGGGTGGGGTTGAAACATCTCCATATATCTAGCAGATTTATACCTAAGTTGGTACGTTAAAATGCCTATGTAAAAAATTAAACATTGTGGATATTCAACAGTGTTTACTCGAATTCATTAAGCTGGGAAAACTCATAAATAAATCAGAATATACTACAACATAACTTAATCCTCTTAAAGTAGGGATGTAAATTTAATAGCACAATTTAAATTTCTTTGTTATTATTTAAAATAATTATATATATACTAGCGGGCCCGGCGCGCTTTGCTGCGCATTTCAATAACTTTTTGCAAAAGTTGCCCGCGGCTTCGCACGCAATTTCCCGTTGAAAACAGTACACTATATTCACTTATTCTTTTTCTATCACATTCTAAACATTGCTGAGATAATTGATAGTCGTTCCATCGTGAGCCTCTTGGGCGTATTATGAAGGTATGTACCATATTCCTGCCTCTATCTAGCTGTTACCCACGGCTTCGCACGCAAATCTTAAGAACCGAAGTCCTTATATTACTTAGTAATTTTTTTTTTTTACTATAATAAATTTTAGATTAAATTAGTTATATCTCCGATGCCACGATTGAGCTTGCTTTGTTGTCTCGATCGAGAGAATATGTACACACGGAGTTTTGAAAACCATACTTCTGTCAAAAAAAACAACTAAGGTTGATTTTATAACATTCTTTATATTTGTAGCCAACGTAAGATAGTAATTATGATATCTGCATTACTCTTCTGATCAAGCATGAGCATGGTTTATATTAAATAAATATTGCAGTTAAAGGTGAATTTTTACGTCAAATTTGAATTGTATTATCTGGATAGTAAAGTCTATGTTTAACAGTGATTGCAAAAACAGTTTAAACAAAATTTGTCGTTTCTCTTAAGCTTACTCTATGCTTTAAAACTATAAGTGTAATATATGTTTACAAAGAACAGCTGATTAAAAATTTGAAAAGACGTTAACATATGTTTGCTGCAATGCATTTCTTATGGGTATTTCTGTAACCAGTGGGGCGGAATCCTGAATCGGGAAAGGGATGGGCATAGCTTATAAACCTTCTCCGTGGAAAAATACATATACGTACAAATTTTCATCATGATCGGTCCAATAGTTCACGATTCCATAAAGGACAAACATACAAACATTCATTTATATATATATAGATATATAATTATATATAAATGTTTGTATAAAAATAACACTGGTAACTAATTATCAATAACATGTAGTAATAAATAATATTGGGGAGTGGCTTTAACCACAATAAACCTTTTAATAATTAACGAAATAACAACGAAAATACATCGTTACAACTCTGTTGTGAATAATTTAAGTTTATTAGTTAGCATTCCAATGTATAAAAGTAAAGCATAATTTTCTTATTCATTTTAACCTGTTGGTATTAAATTATACATAAATGTGTGTCTTTTTAAACAGATTCTGTTTTTATGATGTTTACAAAATAATACGCCTGTATTACATTTAATTTTGAAACCAATGATGCGATAATCATTTTCTTACAAATTTGGTTTATTAAAAAAAAAAAAATCTTTAAAACTGCGAACAAAGTATTTTTTATTTTCGGAATATATATTGACATGTTTTAAATTTGACATATACTTTGAAACAGTCACAGAAAAACTAAACTAAGCGAGATGAATATAAGTAATCGATATTCAACAATGTGTGTTGCTATCCTAAACATTATTTACTCGACACCACGTATATTGTATACTCTGTAGAGAGTACTAACACAAGAACTGACTGATATCCACCCCCAAGTTTATGTTTGCACTCGGCCTTACCTCCCCACTTTGCGCGGACCAGAATCTTAATGGAGTTTTCCACTCCGATTCCGATCATTATGCCCCGACTGCTGATAAATTTCTAATGGAATCGTAAATATTAGCAGGCCCCTTGAAGCGTCAGTTATCTTGCGAATTGCAAACATCACATTTCAGGGGGAGGGGGAGGGGAGAGAAATGTTCCAGGAGTCTCGATTTGATGTTATGTTGTTGTTGGAATATTTAAAGCACAGATATACAAATTTTGGTAATATTCAAATATACCAAATGAACGAGATGTTATTCTTATACTAGATCGAAAGAATATGTGAATGTGGTTATAAACTGCGGGGGTACCAAACATTGCTCGACCCAAAAATTTTCAAATACACAAAATATGCGTGAAATAACGTATCCCATTGCCACCAACACAACAAAAATTAAATAGAGTAAACATGCAGTAGTGTAACAGCGGTTAAATCCAGTGACCATGGGCAGGCAATTCCTATACATAATACATTAGTAGAGCTGTATCCGATCCACACCCATTTTTACCATTGGTAGAATCTGTGTTTGCTGCCGGTACAAATTTTCCCTTCCATGTTTCCCTTAGCACCGTTAGAACACACATTTAGAGTTGAGACAACATCCTGATATTTTGTACAATTAAACATCACATTATTGTTTACATAAAGTATGGTGATAGCACAAAACAATAATGGATAGTTATTTAAAGTGTTACTAGAAATATATAAAACCAAGTATAATAAGCTTATGTTTAATATTTGGACATGAAAAAGTTAGTCAACTACTATATTTCTTTTTTGTTGGTCAGGTGAGATTTGGCAACGGGAAATTTTGATACAATTTATCGGTAGGTTTACCATACTTTATGTAAACAATTTTTATAAATGTTTGTGATCGGTTTGTTCAGAATCGAGATGGAAAAGAAGCGCAATTTACGACGGCCCAGCGGAATTGGAACTTTGGTCTTCAAATTTGTACAAAATATAATACTGTAGATAAATTTTTAGATGTTATACTCTCAAAAATAACAACAAAAGCAATTATTTCTAATTAAATAATAATAGTTTTTTTTTTTCATTTAATATCAATAATGATGTAATCCAACCCCATTAAAGATTATTAAATGAGGACATTATTCAGAGCTGTAGTAACTGTAGTAGGCATTTATTTCAACCTATACTTACATACAAATATAGGTATTCTTATGTATGTATTCTTATGAATATATTCATATATTCCTTGATCGCTGGTTCTATATGACAAATGTTGCAGTAGAAGATCCAAGGAGGAAAGAAGAAAATGTATTTATCCTCTCAAATTCTCTCTTCTCAAATTTATTCTCTCCTACCAGAGTAGATTAATCCTGATTTCATATTCCTCATCATATCATTATTACATACAAAAGAAAAAGAACATTCAAGTAATCTTAAAAGAAACATATCTTATAGTATATTTATTAAAATAGTAAGTAAAGTAACTGTAAAAATACGTTTCTAGGGTACTATTTTGCCTTTAAAATAAAAATACTTAGAATTAATTTATGCAGCAAAATCTCGGTAAAATATTCTTTTTACATCATCTGTCATATACTAAAAATTAACAAGTGTAATATTGACTTTGTTTTCCTTTTTTGTTGCTACGGTTTGTTTCTTGTTTATGTTTATAATGTTTTATTAAACCTGATATTATGAATGGCAACCATTGAAAAAGAGAAAGTAATTAATTACTGTTTACAAAAAAAGTGTGTTTTATAGATATAAAAAAGTAGTTTTTATAATACAAAGCAGGAAGATGTGTTGTGTGTTTTAATATATTATATAGTGAAAAAGTTAAGTGAAATGAATAGGTAAAGTTCGGACGACTATATGAGGACATTTTGTGGTTTTTAAGAAGCTAAGAGAAGATACGATTAATAAGATAAAAGAAAACTGTACCCTTGAAATTTCTTCTGACAAATCAAAATTGGAATTCGTCCAATGTTGAAGCAGTACGGGAATACCGCTTGGAGTTACCGCTCTGACGCAAACAAGCCCAAGTCGAGATGCTAAAACAGACCCTCATTGAACAGTTATCTGCCTGGCATTGGCTCGGTGAGGGCCATGTGCGAATTGTGCATCTCGCCGCATGCTATCGCAAACTCATACATTCTACCGTAAACAACATCATTAATTCGAGTTTAAAGATAAACAGGTGCCTTTGTTTATACCAGATTCGAAAGGGGATCTGCTGTTAGAGTGATATCACAAGAAATGAAAACTTAGCAAACAGTAATTTTAGCAGTCTGCATTTCCATTCCGTTATCACATTGAAAATCTCACACAAATATTAATTAATTTTTGTTTAATACAACAAAAGGACTAAAAAGAATAAGTAATCTTGATAAAAAAACAAAACGGTTAATTTTTTTAAATAATTATCATACACCAAAGGTGTATAGTAATAATAAAACATATCATAAATTAAAAATAAATTTATTAACATTTCCGTGGCTTATTTTTCGTTTCAAAAATTTTTTTGATTTGGTACCTCATGGTACACTTGTTACACAGGAAGGTGCTGACAAAACTGAGTTTTGGCATAATAAGACCTGTTAAATAAATTGTGTACTGTATAAACAAAACTACTTATTAGGTTATATTTACAGCTGAATTAGAAAAGATCATTATCGATTTACCTAAACAGTTTCCCTTTGTGCTCCTACGTAACTACTAAATTAAGAATCAATCAATTATTTCACAGAAGCGCTTTTCTGTTTGTATAACAATTGTGTAGTCCTTGGAGTGTTTTAATTAAAAGCTGAATCATTAGCTCAGTGATCCTCTTAGTTTTCAAGACATAGTGTAAGCTGTGGTCTGCAAGAGTCTAGTTGAAAGTTGAAGTATTAGCTCAGCGACCCTCTTAGTGTTCAAGAGATAGTGTAGGCTGTGGGCTGCAAGAGCCTAGTTGAAAGTTGAAGCACTAGCTCAGCGACCCTCTTAGTGTTCAAGAGATAGTGTAAGCTGTGGTCTGCAAGAGTCTAGTTGAAAGTTGAAGTATTAGCTCAGCGACCCTCTTAGTGTTCAAGAGATAGTGTAAGCTGTGGTCTACAAGAGTCTAGTTGAAAGTTGAAGTATTAGCTCAGCGACCCTCTTAGTGTTCAAGAGATAGTGTAAGCTGTGGTCTGCAAGAGTCTAGTTGAAAGTTGAAGTATTAGCTCAGCGACCCTCTTAGTGTTCAAGAGATAGTGTAAGCTGTGGGCTGCAAGAGCCTAGTTGAAAGTTGAAGTACTAGCTCAGCGACCCTCTTAGTGTTCAAGAGATAGTGCAAGCTGTGGGCTGCAAGACCCTAGTTAAAAGTTGAAGCATCAGCTCTTTGATCGTTCTAATGGCGAGTAGTTTAGTACAGGGCTTTGATTAATATAGGTTAGCTTTGATACTATGTATACATACTAATTTATTATATACTCAAAAACCAGAGTATTTCAGAGACTAAATGATTTTTGAAGTTTAAAAACACGAGGTATTTCATGAACTACGAAGAAATTTCATTTTAATCTGATAGTTGGTAGGCAAAAATCAATTTTTATACGTATACTTTTAATTCGGTTTTATAAATGTTTTACAAAATGCAGAATCATCTAGCCTTAAAATGTTTGTAATTCGGTAGTGAAAGAAACAAACTCATGGATAAAACAACAATATAAAATTAGGAGCAATGTGAAATGTTATTATCAGATAGTTTTGAAGCTGAGGTACCTGCCCCAGATGTTTAAGTGTTATGTTGTTGCAGTAATGTGTTTGTGGAACATGGCAAACTCACCAGACCCAAACAGTTTACCGGATGTTAATGTTTACCGGGGGAGGCAATGTGCAAAATTGCGAACGCCTCGCTTGAATGTCGGTCAAAACACTGAACTCTTTAGCTGTAAATAGAGTTCTGCGAAAACAATTTAAATTTGCCAGCTCAACATATTCCAAGTTTGACGTTAGACAGTATCGTATAGCCATTGGAAATGTACCTGTTTTATACAACAATACTGAAATAAGTTTTTACTATACTCAAGACAACAATTAGTTTTTCGACTGCCTTCTGAATCATCATCAACGTGTACCGTATGCGCATCGCACAGTTTTGTAAATTATTATGTAATTGAGATTTTTCTTATATATATATATATATATATATATATATATATATATATATATATATATATATATTTCTTGTGTGCGTGTGTATGGGGCTGAACTCCTCCTAAACGGGTAGACCGATTTTGATGAAATTTTGTGTGTGTGTTGAAGGGGATTCGAGAATGGTTTAGATTCACAATTTGGTCCTAATTAAATAGTCTATTTAATTAAATTTTTGACGTGACAACGTCTTAAATTAGGTTGCGGCTCGGAGTCACCCATGAAAAAGTGTAACGCCCGGTAACGTTACGATGCCCGTCCAGTGGGTCCGCCGCACGGGATAAAGCAGATAACTGTGGATCCGCCGCACGGGATAAAGCAGATAACTATGATAACTATGTTTATTCGTGAAAATGTGGAGTGCTTAGATTCGTCATTTACAACAACTACAACAATAAAGGTAAATAATTGTATACTGATATTTCATTATCGTAAACTATGATTGATTGATTAATTGTTAGATTGACACAAAAGTTGAGAAACTGAGTTTATAGGTTATGTCATACTATTGACAAATGTTGATAGTGTTAAGTAAATTATTAGTTTAAATCACTCTGCAATCAATCGTAATTCAGTCGATTGAGAAGAAACAGCGCGTATTGCTAGTCAAACATTTAAAATAACAAATTATAACCTCTAACCTGTCATAACAGTGCGACCAAACAAACGAACTAAACCGACCAATCACCACGCGCGAAGTTAGAATTTAACTGTGTTTAGCAAGAATTTCAAATTCCAATTTTAGTAAATGTTTTATTTAACTTTACCATTTACAATAACAAATTTTAATTAATTTCAAATTATGTACAATGTTTTAGTAAACAAAATATATTTCTATAGTTAAAATTTGTGCAATTCTTATTTTCATTCAATTCCTTGTTCCTATTGTGCAATTTAATAATATTCATATCAATAAATATTCTACCGAGAAAAAGACGTTGTCACGTAAAATCTTCGCCCGTAAAACCGACTTTACAGGCAACCATAATTTTTTTATTTATAAACTGTTGTTGATTTTGGAATGTTTTACCTTCGGTACGGCAGACTGCGCTACGACACGTAATACAAAGTGAACTGATACTTAACAGCTGTTAATACTTTCAGCTGAAGTTCATCAAAGAGGCAGAAACATAAAAAACAAAACAAATTTTTTTTTTACATTTAAAATTTAGAAAATTATAATTGTTAAGTGCTTGATCGGTAGTGTAATGCAGATTGTATAGAATAAGTTATTGCCTAATTTTTAATTTAGATTGAACCAGTGATCAATAAACTATCTAATGTAATGAAAATACTATTAAACGATGTTATAAAAATAACCTCATTGTAAAAAGCCGTGAATATTTGCACATAAGGTAATCGAATTTGGTTAGATCGAAGGTAAATGAAAAGAGCCGAAAGAAGACGCTTTATGGTCGAAATTGGTTTTCAAGGCAAACTCCACAATAATACTCGAAATGTCTTACACAATTTGATTATTTATAACCTAATTAGTTTATCGAGATTCATCCATATATTGTACTGAATAACTTATCAACACCTAGAAAAAACCACGAAAGATAGAGGCAGGAAATATCATAATGCGCCAAAGAGGCTCACGATGGAACAACTATCAATTATCTCAGGAATGTTTATAATGTGATAGAAAAAGAATACGTGAACATAGTGTACTGTTTTTTTAACAGCAAATTGCGTGCGAGGCCGCGGGCAACTGCTAGTATATATATACTATATAATATATATATATATATATATATATATATATATATATATTATCTTCTTATCAAAATAAACAAGGTGGGAATACTCCACACAACGTGTCACGTAATAGGCTTCGCTGGTAGTTTCAAGTCCATAGCTCATTTTATTCTTGAGACGGGCTTAGAACAGACAATTATACATAAAATAAATGCTTACATCCCTACGTCAAACTAAAGAGACACTGCGCTAGCCTGATTACTATTATGCTTCAATTATGTTAAGTTAAATCTCATGGATGGACATGCACTATCATATACATCTTTCTTCTCTATGAAGAAATAAAGTTTCATATAAAATGTAAAGTCTACTCATGAAACCTTTCTCCAGATGTCTTACCACATGATACATAAACATTTTTTCATAAGTTCTAGTGAGCTAGTGAGTGTACTGCAATGGAAAAATGCGCTGAAATCAGATCATGTCATCGACTTTTAACATTAAATTTCCATTCTAATGTTGTTTTCGTTTTACTGTATGAATAAAAGTGTCACATGTTAAAATTTCATATGATTGTACTCAGTTTCTTTACAAATTTTTTTGTTTTTACGATTTTATCGTGCTATCATGACGTTAAAATTTTAAAAATATTCGAAACACTCAGCCAAATCCCATAGAATGAGATGCGCAATAATCGAACTCAGTGTTTCTTATATAAAAATTAAACTTCTTGCAAAATTTCAATGTAGGTCAGTTCGTTTTCGTAATATTGTGCGGACAGACTTACAGCCAGATAGAAATTAAAATTTCCCAGCCCTACGACTGACAGGCTTTTGCTAACGCTCATCCAATAAAATTTACAATATGATTTGTTTGCCAACTCTGTGTGTGTTTGTGTGTATTAGTATTGCGTGGTAGAGCGTATATCATCCTTCAATGACCTAGGCGGTTTAGTATTCTTGTCTTGGCTCAAGTTGTGAAAGTGAATCTTAGTAAATGAATACTGGACTTAAGAAATAGTTTTTAGGTAATTATTGACTCTTCACATCCAATAGGTGACGGTCTACTAGGATTTCGACTAAAAGATTTAACGTTATCATAGCCCAAGATGTAAATTATTTTAAACGAAAAGAAGCTATGTCCGATGGGCGTTAGGGCGAGATGGTTCAATCAGGTTTCGGTTGAGTAAATGCATTAAAAATTTAAGATTTATAAAATTTTAAAGATGACTTCTTTGAAGAAAAAATTATTTTATCACTTGATACGCAAATAATGAACATAATGTAGGAATTTTGAGTAATGCTGAAACCAGACTCAAATAAAAGCTGCTGAAGAAAAATGTGTTGTTTTAAAGTATCTACATAGAATATAATTGAAGGAAATTACAGTGTACTTAAATAAAATCTTATTTAAATAAATGTGTTGTTTACTTGGTAGAATGTTTATATAATTTATGTACGATGAGTTTCCTTTTAATCTAAATACTCCTTCTAATATCCCATATTATTTTATTAAATTCTATGATGTTGCGAATGTTTCGTATTTAAAAGAATGATTGAGGATCATTACGTATTAAACGGTAAATTTGTACGCATTAATGCCATACTTTGCCCCATTACAGAAGAGTTGAATGTGACACTCAAAAACGAAATGACAGGGCGGGAGTCCAGACCGGCTGATGATTGAGGAAGCGATAAAAGTCGGTGGACCCTGCACTTGTTCTGATGGCCTGGGAAGAGGACCCTGACTGCAGTGTTCTGATGGCCTGGGAAGTGGACCCTGCACTGTACTGTTCTGATGGCCTGTGAACTGGCAGCCCATTACTGGACTATCATTTACCAATCAATCCAAGGAGGGGCTCCCGGTCTCCGAGTGTTACACATTCCAGGTTCACCCGCCATTCGGCTAAGGCGTAATAAAATATCTGTATCATATAGTGATCATATAGAAAGTAAGTGATTAAACAAAAACGTATTTTGCAATTTGAAATAAAAAAATCCATATATGAGCGGCGCACAAAGTTGTGACGAATTTAAATTTTGGACAAACGTATTAAAATCGTTAGATTTCGACATGTCCCTCAAATTTTCACGAAGTACTTTTACACGAGAAGACAATGAAAGTTATAAAGTAAAAGAAACATTACACAATTGGCTGAGCGTTAGCGAAGCTTTTTCCTCAAGGAGTTGGAAAATTCATTCCTGTCTGTATGAACTGATGTACTGTATATAGTATATAGTATATAGTATGATACTGAGTATGACCCGACTTATACACGACATGTTCGATAAATCTTCACGTCTAAATAAAGAACATGGAGAACGATGATGGTGAATGTCACTCCATGGAACTTGGCTAAGCGTTATTGAAAAAGATAACATTGTCTTTAGGGTAACAATAGTAACACGTATATCCTGATGAAATGAGCTATAGATTTGAGATTTACCCATGCAACCTGAGCGAAGACCGCGACACGTGGTCGAAGTATCGAATGTCAGAAATCTTATTATCCTTGAAATTTGCAGCTATTGCTCGTTGTTACAGATTGAATCAGCAACGTTTAATCCTCCATATACTTAATATAAGCTGTCCCAAAAGTTGAATTTAACTTAACTCTCCATAGGCAAACAGGATTCCAGCAGTGAAAAATAATAAAACTGTTGTCAGACAAAAAGTACGAGAAAACGTGCAATTGAAACTCGCGGTTTACTAACATGCGCGCTCGGACAGACTTTTGGCAAGGGTTGATATTTTCTCAGACTGGCGCCAGACGTTCCTGCCAAACAACTTATAGGCGGTTTACTTCCTACGGTATACACGGTCAAGTAGAAGCGGCATTATGTCAAGTTCAAGAAGGATCTTAAAATAGCAATGATGTCACGTCCTTGAAAGTATTCGATGAGTATGGTTAAGATATCAAATATCAAGTACAGTTAAGAACTAATATGATGTCAAGATAACAAAAAAGTAAAAAAAAATAACCGATAAAAATGTAAATTTAATAAAAATATTGAAAAGATACTCATTATAAAAACTCATTAAAATTTACAAAAATCTAAAAATTAATTTTTCTGTAACATACTAATATTTACTATACCTCACCTATTTGTGGGAGAAATAAAAAAAAAACTACAAAGGGTACAATCAGCTATACACAATTTTTGCATGGTGAAGATAACTTGCACTAGTTACATACCTTCTACCATACAAATCGGTTGATTGACGTACAAGTAACCTATAGTAAAAGAGTGTATAATTAAGAGAAGATACTAACAATACTAAAGCTTAATACAGAAGTTTAATAAGTACACTTTTCTGCAAATCGTCGATGTGTCGATTATACAAGTTGGAAACGTTGGCAGAATCGATTACCTATTAATTTTAAAGTAGGCTATGACTCATCTATTGGAACAAAACGTCGGCAAGGATACATCTACTATATTAGTAAATCACCTCAAACTTTGCAGGATTGTGAATGGAGTGTGTGAAAACGCCACTCACAAAATACTACTTTGAATTAGATGTACATCCTATTTGAATAAGTATTTTATCCACATAATCTGTTTTAGAAACAGACAGAGAGAAAGATGAAAAAGGCACAGAAGAGAAATTGTGAGAAGGGGTAGTGGAACGTATTTGATGACGGGTTTCACAAAATCATCGTTGTTAAACCAGTATTGTCATACGCGACCAGTACTTTCTGGTTTTAGAAACTGGTCAACTGCAGGAAAACCTCACATCGCACAGATTCTCATCATTTTCAAGGGGCCATGAGCATTATAGTTGATGACAGGTTCTGTCCTAGACGGGAGACAGGTCCTCGATACCCGCTGCCGCTGTCCCACATGTGGACCCTGGGCCAGTAATGACACCAGCAGGTCCAGGTCGTGCCGACACCACATCCTCCTCTCCCTACGGCGTGGCACGCCACAGACAAGAGCGATCGGAATCGAACAAAAATTACGGGAGTGTGGAACCGCCAGGTGGTCCAGGCGCTATCTCTACATCGTACATCGCCTCACGGCAGCGGCTTAGGTCTGTCTCTTACTAGAAAGTTTGATAGGTTCTGAGAAGATTGCTTCTTATTGTTTGCCTTTGTTTCTATTATTGATTCTTTCTAAACATCCAGTTTGTACAGCAATAATAGGTTTACAACCATTTATAACCGATACCTGGTACATATCGACCTTTCAAGAAGTGATATCTGCCCTTTCTTCAGGTATCGCATCTTAACACATAAGGTGATGCAAAATACTTAACAATTCACACACATCGCATTATACACAACGTCATATGTCAAGCAAAATAGTTGTACGTCTAAACCAGTTCACGTACCATTGTTTCTCAAAAAGCCTGTTATCTTTTGAATCATCCATCCCATATCAAAGATTATTATGTAAAGTTTATTTTGAAAATGTTAACTATTCACAAAACTAGAAAGTGGGCATGCGCACAATTTATAGGGCGTCACATACATAAATACTATTATTTCAGAAATTGGTTCAGGGAACCAAAGTTCAGACATCAAATAATAAAAAGGCAAATGGAAAAATGTCTAAGAATGCTTTATTTTCCATTTGTCTGTCTTTCTGTATTGAAAATATTACTTTCATTTTGAAATCTGTTTAACCCGTATGTAACACTGCATATATGGAAAATCCACTAACGCATTAATAATACAACGGTTCTTGTATGTAATAGACGAAGTTCAGTGTTAGATTTTATGAGTTACTAATAATATGTAATATCCTGTTTACAAACAGAGGCAATGGTTAAAATTTCAATTTGATTTTGCAATTAAATTCAAAAATTCCATTGCAATAGGATTCTTTGATTAGTATGTATAAAAGAAGTTTCATTTCCATTCGTTTATTACTATTACCTTTTGCCAGTGTCATCACGGCAATGAATGTCGAGTGGATTTACGTTTTATGGGACTTATAAATATGGATTTAATGTAAGCAATTCGCGTCCCCAGTACTCCACTGATATTACATTCACTCTTCCCTTGTAATATTATCTTCCTCCACAGGGACAGTTAGGCCGTAAAGCCCAGCTGGTTTATTCATTTAAATGCATATTGCAAACTTGTATCTCTCGTTACTTTATATTGCTCTAACACTGAATTACTGTTAAGATTCCTTGTTGGTATTTATATTCATATTACTGATTTATAAAGTAAGGTATTGAAAATAAATTCATTATAATATATGTCAAAGATACTTAATATAAAATATAAAAATAGAATAGAAATATAAATAGAAGGAATACGTATAGAAAGATAGAAAAACCACTCCAATGTACTCGTATGTTTCAATATCATCTTTCCGCCGCTTTTAAGAAGTTTTAAAACTTGTCAGAATTGACTTACAGTCCTAGGTGTAAATAAAATAAATCAGTTCCTTGGCTTACTTAAGAGACTAAGAGCTCATAGCCAAATTTCCAATACTCATAATCACACAACTTGGTTATTCTTAAATTCGATAGACCAATGATTTTTTCTCATGAGACTCCGCGCTAGTTTTCGTGAAGTGAGAGAGTATCAAAAGAGGTAGAAATATGAGACGATATTTTTTCTCAGATTATATTTTTTTAGCCTGACACACTTAAAACCGACCGTCAGACGCACACACACGTCATATCAACATAAGCTAAGTACAGAGAAATCTGACAGTTTCAGTCGATCTGTATACGGTTAGTTCACGCTGATTTAACATCTATTAAGATTGCTGAGAGTTTGTTTTCAACGTGTCAATCTAAGAAAAATATGATCCGAGAAAAAATATCGTTTTATGCTTTTAAACCTTATGATACTTTTCGACCACACCTAAATTACCGCCTCAAACGATCAATGTTTTTTCTTAGAAACTCCTCCGTGGATTTCTCGAAACACAAGGCTGTGTCCTTATACAATACGAATTGGCTCTTGGCTCCTGAACTTTTAGAGGGTACTAACGTAACGAATAGCACCCTTACGTTATAGTGCGGTCAGTACAAATCACTATCTAGTCCCCATGTACGACGGTAGATCCTGATAAAATCGTGAACAATGTAGAACGTGCTAAGGTAACTTAATGGCAGTAAAGGGCAATCTGGGGAACATGTAACAAAGATGGAACGGTTTCATTGCGACCATCCTCCCTGTTATAACCTTAACATTTACTGTTGCTATATTTACCACAGCCAAGGCTTATGTTACTATCGGCTTCCTCTTCACAGCCGAAAACTGCCCCAGATGGAATGGTTTCACCGCGACCATCATCCCTGTGATAACCTTGACCTTTACTGTTGCTATATTTGCTTTGGCTCCTGTTACTATCGCTTTCCTAATCATAGTTTGGAACAGCCCCGAGATGGAATGGTTTCATCGCGACCATCATCCCTGTCATAACCTTAACCTTTACTGTTGCTCTATTTGCTTTCGGCTCCTGTTACTATCGCTTTCCTAATCATAGTTTGGAACAGCCCCGAGATGGAATGGTTTCATCATCGCGACCATCATCCCTGTCATAACCTTAACCTTTACTGTTGCTCTATTTGCTTTCGGCTCCTGTTACTATCGCTTTCCTAATCATAGTTTGGAACAGCCCCGAGATGGAATGGTTTCATCGCGACCATCATCCCTGTCATAACCTTAACCTTTACTGTTGCTCTATTTGCTTCGGCTCCTGTTACTATCGCTTTCCTAATCATAGTTTGGAACAGCCCCGAGATGGAATGGTTTCATCGCGACCATCATCCCTGTCATAACCTTAACCTTTACTGTTGCTCTATTTGCTTTGGCTCCTGTTACTATCGCTTTCCTAATCATAGTTTGGAACAGCCCCCAGATGGAATGGTTTCATCGCGACCATCATCCCTGTCATAACCTTAACCTTAACCTTTACTGTTGCTCTATTTGCTTTGGCTCCTGTTACTATCGCTTTCCTAATCATAGTTTGGAACAGCCCCGAGATGGAATGGTTTCATCGCGACCATCATCCCTGTCATAACCTTAACCTTTACTGTTGCTCTATTTGCTTTGGCTCCTGTTACTATCGACTTCCTAATCATAGTCTGAAACAGCCCACAGATGGAACGATTTCATCACGACCATCATCCCTGTCATAACCTTGGCATTTACTGTTGCTATATTTGCTTCGGCTCCTGTTACTATCGACTTCCTAATCATAGCCTGAAACAGCCCCCAGATGGAACGGTTTAATCGCGACCATCATCCCTGGTATAACCTTGACATTTACTGTTGCTCTATTTGTCTCGTTCAAGACTTTTGGTACTATCTGGTACTATATTATTGCTACTGATACTATATTCTGTCCTTTTCACAGCAGGGAACTGCCCCAGATGGAACAAACAATGTTGTGGTATTCAAATAAAACGACACTCGAGAGGTCTCGCTACACGAGCAGCAAACATCACGTGGCGGGAATTGTGGACTTGGTCACGAGGGAATAACGGAACTGGACACGCGACTAGCATCTGCAAGGGGTGGAGTATAGATCTACCTAAGCATGTTTCAACATGTTTCTGGAACATACTTATATATACCGCGTAATAAATGTTGTAAGTCAAGTCATAGTTTTAACATCAAATTTATTGATTTAATCTTGCTTGTAATGGAACATACTCATATAAATGAAATTAACAAAATATTTAAATCGATATTTGCGATAGAGAAACCTCTTAAACACCTTCATCACTCCATAACTAAGATTTGAGACTTAAAGATAAGAGAATAGAGACACCAGAACCGGTCAGGTATCCCACTCTTTTGTGGCAACTCTTGCATTCCCGTGAATGCTGAATGATTGTCGGAGCGAGGCAAAACGAAGATCCGGGAAATGTCTTTTTCACATGTCTATGATGGCAATGATGGCGTATGTCATTCCATGGAACTGGCTGAGCGTTAGGTAATTTATAGATGCGTTGTCTTATGAGTAAACATGATAGTAACGATAAAGCAGCTGAATAAATTTAGTACAATCATTTGAGATTTTAACATGTGACATATTAACACATGTAGCTACCCCAACACATACAACATCATATTTTGGTGACTTAGTGTGTATACCTTTATTATTTGAACTCTGGTATGAAACCGAATGAAAATCATTTAAATGTATTTACAGCGAGATAATATCTCGAGAAAGACTTCATCTGTAGACTTAAACAACTTTGCATGAAACTTCATGTCTTCATAAGCAAGAAAGAATTCTATAATGGTCCAACTATGGAATTTGTCTGAGCGTCATCGAAACCTCTCACTCAGTAGGCTGACACAATTTTTTTTACCTACAGGGGTGATCTAAAAATTACTTTTCTGCACGAGTGTTTGTGTCTATGTGTAGATAGAGCATGTCCTGAATGATTATTTCACACATGTAGCCTGATGAAATGAGTATAAAATTGAAATTTTGCATGCGACCTCAGCGATGCCTGTTTTTGACACGTGGTATGGCGACTACTACCTTGCCAATTTTGCCTAGTTGAGGTATTAATGTGTAATCTTCTATAGACTAGAGGAATAGCATAGGCGCAAGATATCTTAAATGTTTAATACTAAACACCGCCGTTAGTCCTGTTAGTGTTACGTCCTCATTGTATAAGCTGATACAAATAATAACATGGGTTTCTTACACAGCTTCGTTACTTTTAATTATTATCAAAATAAGTGAACTTCAAATAGAAATAAAATCAAACAGGCTATGAACAATTTTGATCTAAATTTATTAACAATTATTTTCAAATAAACTTTAATAACAGTTTGTGCTCATCTTGTACAGTATGTTACGATTAATTTATTAAAGTCGTTATAGTTTTGATTTTTAAAGTTTTGTATTAATGTTTGTTGACTGTATGTAATATAGCAGATATATCGTAACACTGTTTTATATTTTATTATTAATTCCTTATATACTTTGATGCTACAAACATAAAACGATGTTAACACATGTATTTATTATTTAATTACGAAAAATAATATTTTATACCAAGGCTAACGCTAGAATTGTTGGAAACCATGCGATCGGTAGAGTAAAATCCCAGGCAGTCTATTCCCGTTACGTTCGCTGTAGGACATGAAATGGGACTTTTTATACAGTGGAGCGCAAATATCCGGTCCCGAAATAACACTACTCCTTTGATACCATAAAAACAAACAAACAATGAAATAAAACAGGCCTTGGTAGAATACGAGTATATTTCCCTCACTTCAGAAAAATTGAGTATTGACTGATCTTTCAACCATGTGTACTCTTTGTTTTTTTTATTCGTGTAAGAATGCTACACATATGCTGCGTTTCTTAATATAATTTACTGAAAGATTACAAATATAATTTATACGGCCGTGGAGGTATATAGCGAATTGGACATGATTTTTACTGAACTTTTTCCATTTTATTAAATTTATTGACGACTTGAAGTTTTTACTCTCTGTTTTTACCTAAATTTGTAAAAATCTCTAACCATTGCTAAGTAAAGTAAATATTACATCTAAAACTTCAAATGATAAGGTGACCATACATTAATTTAATTTTTCTGCCTTTTATCACATGTTTTCATACAAAAAGTTTTTTGTTCGAAAATGTTTTTTGCTAAGAACAATTTAAGGCTCTTTTGTACACTTTTAACTTTAAAATGTCCAAATATTTTAAATTTCAGTATTTAGTTTTCAGAATCCTGTTTCTATTTTTGTTCTAAACAAACCCCATAGTATACCAGTAAAAGTAAATTTATACTAGTTTGTCTATTTTTATTTCATATACTAAACCACATTAAGAGCCACAAAGAACAATTCTCTAATCTTATTTACCCTCGTCATACCAAACGTATAATGCGAGTAAAAAGTTCAAAACTCCTTTTTATTTAACTATTCTCAATTAATTCTTGTTGAAATTTGTTTTTGACGATGGAAGGATTGTGGAGGAAATAGGATTTGTCCGGATATTTGCTTTCGTTCAGTGATACAAAACAATCACTGAACAATTGAAAAATAACAAATGTCCAGAAAAATCATGTTTCATTATCAATTAATTATTTTGTGAATTAAACTATTTGTTCAATGTGCTGTGTATTTAAAGGCTGTATAAATGAGAATTAAATGAAAACATCCTTGAGTTAAGGATGTCAAGCCCTCTCTACCACTTAACATAAAAAACCAAGTTAGTACGTGTTGTATGAAAGATTTTCAAAAGGTCAATTATTATAAGGTTCATGTCATACATCTTTTAGTTTGGTTGTTAGGTTCTAAAATGAGATTTTCATACGTGTACAAGAGTATGAGCACGAATACCAGCTGTTTTAATAGAATATTGCGTTGATGTAGCTGGTCTCGCTTCACCCCCCCCCCCCGTCCATTTATCGTTCACACCTTATTAATTAAACATTCAATATTAATTAAATTTTATTGATTAGGTCTCTCTACCACTTCTAATGAGAGGGTTTGTAACAAGATTGGTGGTGTCTGAAATAAGAGCAACAGAGAAATCTATCTCTACTTAATCTTTTTTATTGCTGAAATATGGAGTTTTATAGGGGGGGGGGGAGAAATAGGTTTTAACACAATAGCAGGCATCAATATTGAAATACGTCAAGAATATAAAAGGGAAGAGTACCCGTTATTTTTGATATTATATCTATACCGCATCTGTAAATTGTATACGTTAAGAAAACAACTATTACGTATGCTAATGCACTAACACTTTATATGTGCTAATTTAATAACATTATGGCCTCAGTATCGACCCTTTACTAATACAAGGTAAAAGTATGCCTCAGTATGTCCCGTAACTGGTTTCGCTGAGGTTGTATGCAACATTTCAAGTCTATACTAATTTCTTTAGGCTATATGTACTACTATGCCATCATGGTTACACATAAGAGCAATGTAAAAATGTTAACTAACGCTCAGCCCAATTCCATTGAGTGATACTGAGCACCAACATCGAACCATAGTATTGGTGTTTCCTGTATAGAAATGATGAAGCTTCATACAAAATTTCAAGTCCATAATATGACAGTTTGTTCTTAGGATATCATGCGGACAGACAGAAAAAAAACATGTTCTCCCCCCCCCCCCGAGTGATGCTAATGCTCAGCCAAAAAATAACATGTTAACTAGCCCCTTGAGCTGCTCAAGGTTTTGTGTATAGATAGGTTAGTACGATTTAAAGAATTGCTGCAGAAAAACCTTGTTTATAGGTATTGAAGAGAAGCTAAGTTAAGAGGAAGAATGGCTCATGTATAAGCTCTCTTAGGTTCTTTGTTTAAAGTTAGTTATTGACGATGAAAGGTTTGAATGGATAATAGGGTTTTGGTCATTTGCCATCGTTATATGTTACACGATTGCAAATGTCCGAAATCCTATGATTCTCTTATGTTATTGTCGTTTTGGGAGATAAATACATAAGAATTCGAACTTGAATAACGATATGCCTCATCGATATCAAACTCAAGAGGGTTTATCTGAAGAAGTGTGGTAATAGGAATGAACCGTTATCAGCAACGATTAAGCACATGTGATCATCAGCTGCAATGCGGGGACAGTGCCAAACAATAGGCTTCTGCTATAAACACAGCGCTTAGGTTCAGACAATGATGTTGTCCCTATCGCAGAATTAAATCACTGAAGCATTAACCCTGTTTGGGGATTTAAATTTAATAAGAAGCGTTGTCTGTGTATCACCATTAATACTGTACTGTATTAGAGAAATAAAACTTATACATTCTTCCTTTGATCAAAATTCTAAGTTACAGATTCGAAGGTAGAAGAAATTATATATATATATATATATATATATATATATATATATATATATATATATATATAATAGGCCGAATCACTTTTAAACCTTATTGTGCTTGACCTCGTGGGCTACTGGCCTGTGCGATGATCTTATCAAAATTAATAAGGATGAGAGGCAACGGTACAGATAAAAAGGTGTTAGTTCAAAGACAGAATATGAACCTGCGCTATATCTATATCATCAGATCCTAACTCCGACATCTTAGACCGCTCGGCCATCGGCTCTCCGAGTATCCTACCTGTTTGGAATTAGTCAAGTTCACTCATGCTTAGCTGTAACTAATATTGTGAGTGACTCACCGTTTGAGTGACTGGTGCTTAGTCCCACCGTTGGATATCAGCTTGGGCTTGGGTTTGTCGTGGATGTGGGTGGGCACGACGTCTGCCACACCACTGCTGCTGAGGCTGCTGGCCGAGCTCTCGGTGGAGAGAGTGTTACTCTTGGCCACCCCCTTGGTCCCGTTCACTGTGACGGTCCTGACCACCTTCTCGGTCTTTACCACCACCGGGTCCGTGGGCAGTGACGAAGTGGTGACCAACATGTCCGTGCCGTTCACCAGCGCGTGCCCATTAGTCAAGCCCAACCGGTCGTGGTCCTCCAACTCCAACTGGAGCCTCTTGGGCGCTGGCGGAGGCTTATCCTCGATGCTGGGAACCATATACGAGAGCATTATCACCAAATATCACTCCCGCACATTTTTCTTTTGACACTTTCACACACGTGGTTATTATTTCACATACATCCACAATGCGAACTGAGAACCAAAATGATAAATGACTGTTAACCAGTGTAAAGATTCAACTAGTACTCACAACCTCAAAGACGTTTTCGAACGGTGAACAATAGACAGTGACGTTAACATCACTTGCGTACACACACCGCTCGGGAGAACACAACAGATCACTTAAGATGTGCCCGGCAAAGTGATGAGAGCTCGGCCAGTGGACTTCCACCTTCTCGTCCTCTTGGGCTCGGCACTTCCTGAAACAATTACAACAAATTAGAGTCTAAACATCGGTAATCGACTGAGACGTACCACTCTAACTACAGTTCAGGTAGTTTCCCAGCTGTGGGTTAATCATTAGTCTTCGTTAGTCACGATATCAAGATCATATTCAATGTGCACACAACCGATGTTTACCACAAAACAATCTGAGGAACACTCGAAGTCCAGCAAGGGCGGTATCATGTTATCCGGTGTTGAAGGGCTTCGCACTGGCTTCGTTTTGCATAACCGTGACTCACTCAGTTTCACTGTAGACCCCTTCCCCCACACCTGGACAGTTGCGACTGGGGCGAGGAGGAAAGGTCAGTGACAAGAGACTTCGGGAGTCCTTACAACACTCCCAGTAATTAGCATCCGTCAGCCTAATCAGGTCTCGAAAATAAACTATTACTCAAAGAATTTTTTATATGGTTTGCACGAATATAATGTAATTCTTCGCATTCACGTTGAATAATACTGAAATGTGTTAATCTTCATGCAATTTAACATTTTCAATTTGGATTATTAACTACCATTATTATAAAGTTATTATCATATGTTTGTCATCCTAATAAAATTTAAAATGTTAAAGTGCCTTTATTGTTTGTTTTTTTTTTCACGTGTAAACGACTTAACCGATTATACAGAACTTTTACATGGACATTCTTACGGTACCTGGAATGAATATAGGCCTATTATTATTTCGAAAATCCCTTAGAATTGGTCTTTATGGTTGCAAAACATGCCATCTTGGTCTCTAAAGTAGTGCAATATTAATTGTTTGAGCATGTCAAATGTAATTAACTGTTCCGTGTAAACGGTGCTTATTATTTTCTATTTGTTTACATTTATGGGGAGTAAATTGTCTAAAGAGTATATTTTTATTAGGAATTGGGAATTTATATTCAAGCGATTAGGTCATTACTAATCTACCTTAGAAAATGTTCTACACATATGAAGGTCAGAATTTCACTACGAACACTCCCTTAGAAGCAGTCGACAAGAACTATGTGATGGAATTTGGACAGTTTAAACTAATGTGCCAATTTCAGCTTTAATTTTCTAAAATGTCGAAAAACGTTTACTATACATTTAAAGATTTATATAAAATCCATCTTCTTTCTCTTTTGACAGATATAGCTGTGCCTTCTCTGATCTGTGATATATATTTCCTTGATCGGAAAACAAAGCAAAATCAACTACAGAATAAGACACACTACAAACGAAGTAAATTACAACGACCACACTTGATCGTGTTAACAAGGCAAACTCAACATTAGCATTGGAAATATAATTAACTCTAACCAGAAATGTTCATACAGGTGCAAAACCTACGAAATTGCGTGCGAAGTCACGGGTAACTGCTAGTAGTGTATAAAGTTATTCCTTGAGCTATTTTAACATAGTTAAAACACTAGAATAAAAGTATTTTTTTTTAAATTTCCGCTTTTTTAAAAAAAGGAAATGCAACATGTTATTCTGGAATCAACTTGAAAAATCTCGAGAAGCTACAATTATGCACCTACCTCTAGTCGCAAAGGAGCGAATATGGGTATTAAGTTTATGTATTAGTGTTATCATGAATATAAGTAAATACAACGGTAATACTTTTTCATCGTAGTTGACTTAGCGTGTATATACGTTCCTATGATTTACAATGTTAACAAGTAACATTACTGATGTGCGAAACCGTTACATTGCGAGGACATTCGTGTTTCTGAGTTTGAGTTTTATATACCTATTACCTAGAAAAACCACGATTATGATTTATCCGAGGGAACCACTCAACTTCAGTGGGTGCTACCCTTACACGACCAGAGTGCGATACTGAGTGCTTTGGTCTCTTATAAAAGCTTTCTAGAATTAGATATGACAATGAAGGGATAATTATATCCATAAATATTTATTGTCGTAATTGGATACCATATCAATTCAGATACTAAAGATTACTAACAATTATCACTTTTCTATTCCATTCATATCATTAAACTTTTACGAACACGAGTGAAAATTTGAAGCTGAGAGATGAGTCAAGAAACTTACATAAATTTGTATAAAAGCAGCTAATGCACAAGCACGGCCAAAACGAGAGCATTTCACCGTTGTCTGATGATTCGAATAGTTCAGTCAGTAATATGTCCTTAAAAAATTTCGGGATTTCCCTTAGCGGCTGCACATGAAAATTTAGGAATAATTCATATTAGAAAAATAAATAATTAAATATAAATATATATATATATCGAAAGGAAAGTAACTTATATTTGTAATTTAAGAGCAGTCCTTCCAGCTAGAACTTCATTCCTAGATAACGGTCAAGATTGGTGCGAGTGATATTATCCTCCTATCGCTCCTATAACGAACCTCCTTGTGTCAAAGGCGTTTTAACCCGTAGAAGAGTTCATAATGGGCCGCTGGGAAGAAAATATTTGAATATTTTAACTCCTTGATAGTGAAAGTGAAATAACAGTTCTGATATAGAAAGCGATGTCTAAAGCCTTATTGTTGTAATTAGTACCATAGCTATATTTATAGTAGAATTGACGCATGCTATGCAATTGAATGGTTGTTTATGCAATAAAAGATATTACTATTATTATTACCCCTCGGAACCGAGTTTCCTTTACTAACGCATATTTCTCGTTTCTTTTCTCAACTAACATTATTTATTGATCGTAGAAAAGTAAAAGATACAGTTGTGAAATTGCGAAATCAATCAAAATGAATCGGTATCTTCCTTTATGAGTGTTTGTTTCTCAGAATGAACTTCGTTCAGCGATTAGCAAAGAAATGGAACGGCAACACCGTTACGTAATGTTATTATGAGATCCCTATAAATATCAATGACTCGAAGTAGAACCCTACAAGGTTATCAATTAGAATGTTTGCAGCAATTTGTTTAGCTTACATTGATTTGACGCGTGTCGTCCGACAGAGTTCAAACTGATTGTATTAATTAGCTACTTAGAATATGACTACATTATTAGGGCTTTCATTACTTCGTATACAAGTTATAGAGGGTGATACAACCAACGAGAGTTTGTGTTGAAAGGTACTCATTTGCTACTGCCTTATAAATTTCAGCATGAAGTAAATATCACTAGTTAAAGTAAAGCTCAATTTAATCCGGACTGCTCCAATTTCTCAACCGTGAGTAAAAGTGTTGACCATTTTACTGATTACAAATTGGTTTACAACTAAATTGCTGTTGTTCGTGAAAAAATTATCGTCAGGATTGCAACCCTTCTAAGAAGCGATAAATTTGTAAGGAGTAACTGCTAACCTTTGCTCCGTTCAATGCGTTGTCTCAATTCAACTGTTATTATGTACTGTACATAAGGTTTTGACTTGCAATGACTTTATTCTGTCAGCCTATAACTGCTCAGTGAAGGTAATTACATAAATGAAGACTGGAAACAACTAAAGGTACTAAGTTCCAAAACACAAACTTTTCAGGAGCAATAAAAAATACACAAATTTTTAAAATTAGCAAATACATTTAAGAGGTATTTTTTATGAACTTTTTAAGTATGAAATAAGTTACAAAGTAGTACAAAGCTATACTATTTCATAGCTTAGTAATAAAATTACGAAATCAAATTGCAGAGAGATTTAAGTCCAAAATCTTAGTCAACCCTATCAGATCTAAGTGTCATGAGACATTTCACTTAAATTGCCGGGGGGTGTTTAGAGGGAAAGTGCACTTAGGTCAGTTAGCACTGCTAGACTTACTGGACTTACACCACGGGCATTCATTTTAAGACTATAGAAACTATATTAAACAGTTTTGCATATACATATCTTAGCAATTCATTGGCCCTTGGACATAGGATAGTATCCAGCGAAAACTTTAAAATTGTAAAAATGGCTCTTAGTACCTTTATTTTTACCAGCCTTCAAAAATGTAATATGTCTCTATAAAATAAAACTACCTGCATGAATAATTCATTTACTCATGAATAATTCTTCTACTTCCATTTTACCAGGAGGGGTGCAACATTGCAACATGCAATCATTGAATAATTTTGTCTTGATAAAACAAGTAATTATTCATTTTTCATACATAAAGGAGTTAAAAATATTTACATTATCTGTCTTAAAAAAAAAACTTTCAGTAATTTAATGACGCCATTCATCTTAAGTAATTGGGTATACAACTGTTTTATTTATATCTTATACATTTAGCTTTAGTAGTGGTTCCATGGGCTGGTACAATGGAAGAAATGCTTAGTGGTAATAAAGAATGTTTACAACGAATCTCATTTACTTCATGGAATGAGGATTAGTTACACCTTGGAGATTTGCACCCCATGGTATGGTGATTTAATAGCATGACTATGTGTAAGCGTTCCTAGCTAAAACTCTATTGGAAGCTTAAATTTCCGGCTTGTGCTGCAAAACTATGGATGGTGGTGATTTATTAGCATGATAATCATGTGTAAGCGTTCCTAGCTACAACTCTATTGGAAGCTTAAATTTCCGGCTTGTGCTGCAAAACTATGGATGGTGGTGATTTATTAGCATGATAATCATGTGTAAGCGTTCCTAGCTACAACTCTATTGGAAGCTTAAATTTCCGGCTTGTGCTGCAAAACTATGGATGGTGGTGATTTATTAGCATGATAATCATGTGTAAGCGTTCCTAGCTAAAACTCTATTGGAAGCTTAAATTTCCGGCTTGTGCTGCAAAACTATGGATGGTGGTGATTTATTAGCATGATAATCATGTGTAAGCGTTCCTAGCTACAACTCTATTGGAAGCTTAAATTTCCGGCTTGTGCTGCAAAACTATGGATGGTGGTGATTTATTAGCATGATAATCATGTGTAAGCGTTCCTAGCTACAACTCTATTGGAAACTTAAATTTCCGGCTTGTGCTGCAAAGCAATGGATGTTGGTGATTTATTAGCATGATAATCATGTGTAAGCGTTCCTAGCTAAAACTCTATTGGAAGCTTAAATTTCCGGCTTGTGCTGCAAAACTATGGATGGTGGTGATTTATTAGCATGATAATCATGTGTAAGCGTTCCTAGCTACAACTCTATTGGAAGCTTAAATTTCCGGCTTGTGCTGCAAAACTATGGATGGTGGTGATTTATTAGCATGATAATCATGTGTAAGCGTTCCTAGCTACAACTCTATTGGAAGCTTAAATTTCCGGCTTGTGCTGCAAAGCAATGGATGTTGGTGATTTATTAGCATGATAATCATGTGTAAGCGTATCTAGCAATATTCTTGTTGGACGTTTTATGTACCGTAACACGAGGGATGGTCATTAATTAGCAAGGCAACATGTGTAAGCGTTCCCAGCAACAACTCTATTGGAAGCTTAAATTTCCGGCTTGTGCTGCAAAACTATGGATGGTGGTGATTTATTAGCATGATAATCATGTGTAAGCGTTCCTAGCAACAACTCTATTGGAAGCTTAAATTTCCGGCTTGTGCTGCAAAACTATGGATGGTGGTGATTTATTAGCATGATAATCATGTGTAAGCGTTCCTAGCTACAACTCTATTGGAAGCTTAAATTTCCGGCTTGTGCTGCAAAACTATGGATGGTGGTGATTTATTAGCATGATAATCATGTGTAAGCGTATCTAGCAATATTCTTGTTGGACGTTTTATGTTACCGTAACACGAGGGATGGTCATTAATTAGCAAGGCAACATGTGTAAGCGTTCCTAGCAACAACTCTATTGGAAGCTTTGAAAGATTATAATCATGGATTGAAATTACGTATATTTTTAAGCTATTTCCAACATACCTGTTCGATCTCATCATTGAGAGATATCCATTACGTTCAGTGTGATTTAATAAACAATCTTTTACAAGAGTCAATGCAAGAGAATTTGTAGTATAACATAATCACAGTCCAGCTATGCAAATATGTAAGCGTTTCTATGTAATCCGTCAAGCACATGTATGCTTACGTCCCAACCTTATGCGCAATAAGTGATATTTATACTAAGCATTTTTCATCTGAATTTATTAAACGTAAACCTATTGTAAGAGATTTATCTTATCAATTTTTTTGAACGGCCCATAACGCGGTGTTAAAAAGATTGAGAAACTCAATTAAACCTAACCTTCACCGCGTACCTTAAAACATGTATACGACGCACTTCCAATAAAAGTTAATTGGGAAAAAACGTGTGCCGTCGCATCAATCTGAGAAGTATTAGACACGCTAGAGGGAGTGGTGGAGTAGTCGCCCATCCCGAGACCATTAGCTTCACCAATAAGGAAAGCGGCCTTAGCCATCGCAGTGGAGTGTCGCGTCCCGCCGCGGCGTGGCGTGGGAGTGACTGATGAAGTGGACACAAACAGTGACGAAACCTCGGCCTGAATCACCGCAGTCTGGTGGTTTGTGGTCGGGGCAACTCTGGTAGGTAGCAGCGTATGTGTGTCGGTCGTTCACATTTCCCCATACATGACAACGGTAGGCTGATTCATCGATTTAGTCATTCCAATCGCTAAAAAAGGTTTTCCTGTAAAGTTGTTGTAACTATACGTATCAACTAGCATTCCTGTGAAAACCTTGAAATGAAAAGTTTGTCGTGGAAAGACAGAAACAAGACTGGAACAAAAATTAGTAACTTTTCTCAAGTTTAAAAGGCGAAAGATCAGGAAACATTTCCATACTCACTCAAATGTTACCTTAAATAATTTTCATCCTAATTCGAACATCAACGTACAGCAGGGTGTGTACGTCAAAAAGATGTAAGATGTTGGGTCGAGTTAATTATTTTAAAATTGAAATGTTTTAGTCACTTTTTTATATACCTCTCCTGAGAACAAGAAAACTGGACATGTTTATATACCACAAGAAACTTTCAGTAGTTACACTAGTATATAGGGATGTATTTTAGTAAGAGCCTCAGAGCAACGACTGAGGAATGAAGATGAGGATATGGATTCTTACAATACGTATGTGGAAGAAGCCTCAATAGACTGTATTAACGTCCATCTTAATTGTAGCCCCATACGAACAATGTTACACGTCATGAACTATTAGAATCTCAATTTTAGTCGTAGAATATTGAGAGCTATTATATGTTAAAGATATAACTAATAGGCAACCAAACGCCTTTAAACGTATTAAAAAAATGTGTATACGTTATTGAGGAAAAATCTCAAACCTTTTGGTACTTCGTCGGTGGAATATTAAAATAGCATAAACATTAGAAAAAAACTACCTACAACTGAAACTCTCAAGTTTTCAAACATAATCTTTTAAACCTGGCGTAAAGAGCATCACAAGGATCCTAATTGGGGCCTGTATTATTTATAATTAATATAAAACTATTGACCTCAATTTTTAACGTTATCATTTATTCTCCTCATTACTGCTGGAGATCTGGATATCTCTTTGTTCGTTGCAACATTTATCCGTAATTTCTTTCTTACATTTAAATTTATTTCAGCAAAATAAAGTTTATTATAAATGTTTATTTTCTAAAGAGACAAATTATATACAATATAGAAAGTCGCGTTAGACGATTTAATAACAGTCAGGAGTAATTAACTCTAACAAGGAGCGTTGTGACTTTCCTTAACTCATGGTTAAAGAAAATTAAAAGAACATATTACGTTCGAATATGGGAGTATTTGATTTGTGCCTAACAAGCATGAATGAAAACCAATTCATTGACAGATCATGCATTTCGTAATATTTAATCTTCTCTTAAAACCTCAGACACATAATTGCACCTGTAGGAATATAGAATTTTCAATGTTAAAACAATAAAAGGTTCAATTGTTTTTAACAGGAACGCGAATGTAATCTTTCATTTATTGTAGTCCGTATGTAAAACAAGCAAATAAAACACTTGGGGTCATCAATACATCATTTCAGTATTAAACGCACAGTTTACGGTCTGGAACAAGTCGGAATGGTACGGGAAAGTGAGAATTCATTATGCACACGCTAAACCTTTCTTAGTGTAAATTGTCAGGTAATAGTATCCTAGAGAATGCTCGATGAATGAACAATAGAAGTGGAAAACACGCAACGCACGTCACATCCCCAGGACTAGGGTCAACCGGGCATCCAGCCTGGCGCAGCCGTGCATATCGCAGTTCCCCAGGTCCCGTGCTTATAACGACTATCCATTTTTAACCCACAGGACATGTTGAGCACGCATCCGTTGAGCACGACACAGTGGCGAGTATGAGAATAATCTCTGAGAAAACCTTTCTATTCGTAAATTGTATTCATAGGAGAAAGTAACTCTTACGGGAAATAATAAGTGATAAATCTACTAAGAGCGCATTTCTAGTTGGTGATAAACTGTAAAGAACCTTCAGGCACAATATAGTTGGTTATGCTTTGTTGGTAACCAAAACCTTTTCCCTAATTTGGGAAACCTCATCCAATCAACTTTGTTTTTATTCATTGAAAATAAATTTATAAATAGTAAAAATAGTTTTTCCATTACAAAATGCTATTTTTTTTTTTTTTTTTTTTTTTTTTTTTTTAAGGAGAATCCGATCCCCTTTGATGCCTTATTCTACCCGTCCTCATGGGCCACTGGCCTGTGCGAGGATCTTATAAAACAGAATAAGGGGGAGAGTCGATACAGTACGAGGTTGATGGTACTGATAAACAGTGCAAGGGTCACAGACAGGATTCGAATCTGCGTTATCTCTAACTCAGACTCAAAGTCCAACATCTTAGACCGTTCGGCCATCGGCACTCTCATTGCGCAATTGTAACTATTAATTGTAGTACTATTATTATTTTTAGTGATCGTAGTGAAAAGAAACTCCTCGTTATTAGTTATTATATACTCTAATAGTTATTAGTTTACATTAAATATGCAAGAATTTGTGTCATGCCACGTATATATATATATAAGTTATTACCATATGAAATGTTTCAATATTTCAGGTTATGTAATATTTAACCTTTAGCGAACTCTCACCTCTCACCTTTACAGTAGAAAAGAGGCCTTTTAGAGATAGATTGTTGAATAATTTATGTAAAATCATCAAAGTCTGCTTCACCTTCCCGGTTCAGACAAAAAGCCACTGATAACGGAGTAAATTTAGCAAGCTTATACGACCGTGAAGAGTCTTTCAGTTAACGATGTCAGTAAATCACATAGGAAATCAAAGTGAACGTGAGTGTGTCCTTGTGAGATAATAGTAGTGACTGGTGACGTCACCGGCGTGAGCCGCCCCTCGCCACAATGGCGGTCAGGGTCAACCCGGCCACGCCGGCCACCGGTACAGACAGACAGACAATACTCTCAGATGTAGATGAGTGGGACATTAGCATAGCTTTACACACAGATATGGCCCTGGCCCAGGTACATTACTTGTGCTGGTTGCCGAAATGAACTGTAGCAACTTGTTAGGTTGCGCTGCATTGGGCAGAAGCCACATCTTCTGGATCGTGTGCAATCTAAGTTTAACACGTTTTATTGGATTTTGGTAAGAACAAAGCAATATACAGAGTGTTCAGACCACCCAGCTGCACTCTCCTGTGGTTTAACCGTTTTACATAGAGCGACGCAATAAACTGTAACCCTAATAAATCTCCTACGGCTAACGTCGCAAAATTAAAATACAAAATGTGCCCGAAAATGAGAGTCATAGTTTTCGAATCTCAAAAATTTCCAATATCAAAATAGGCCATGTGGTACATGGTTTTAAAAGTCTTTGAACGCTGAAGAATGCGGCACAAATTTTGAAACTATCTCAAGTCTTGTCCAAATGGTAGAGAATTTTTCAGATATTCTTTTTTACTGTAATACTTTCGTATTTACATTTGCGAGTTCCAATTTTTTTATGTTGGAAAAAGCACAAGATACGCTTTCGAACGGTATGTCGCTTTATTTGTAAGTTTTTCTTACAGCACCAAAATTTTCAAATTTGAAAATCTTTGCACTCCGTGCCCAAAACCTTTTATAAGAGAGCATAGGTCAATAGTTCACGTGGCACATAAAATTAAAGGTTATTAAAAAAGAAACATTACAACAATTTAAACTTAATTTCTATATATATATATATATATATATATATATATATATATATATATATATATATATATTTCTGACACTGTAGTAAGGTTAAGTTTAGAGTAAAAACACTACTTGATAGCCGGCTGTAATAATTTTATGTTATCCTCGACCATTGGTGTAATATTGACACTGTAGTGAGGTCAAGTTTTGAGTATAAAAACTACTTGCAGAGTCGACTGTAAGAATGTTATGTTATACTCGACCATTGGTGTAATATTGACACCGTAAGGAGGTCAAGTTTAGAGTATAAACACTACTTGCAGAGTCGACTGTAAGAATGTTATGTTATCCTCGACCATTGGTGTAATATTGACACTGTAGTGAGGTCAAGTTTTGAGTATAAAAACTACTTGCAGAGTCGACTGTAAGAATGTTATGTTATCCTCGACCATTGGTGTAATATTGACACTATAGTGAGGTCAAGTTTAGAGTATAAACACTACTTGCAGAGTCGACTGTAACAATGTTATGTTATCCTCGCCCATTGGTGTAATATTGACACTGTGCACTGCAGAGGTCAAGTTTATAGTATAAACACTACTTGCAGAGTCCGAACTGTAACAATGTTGTTATCCTCGACCATTGGTGTAATATTGACACTGTAGTGAGGTGAGGTCAAGTTTAGAGTATAAACACTACTTGCAGAGTCGACTGTAACAATGTTATGTTATCCTCGACCATTGGTGTAATATTGACACTGCAGTGAGGTCAAGTTTATAGTATAAACACTACTTGCAGAGTCGACTGTAACAATGTTATGTTATCCTCGACCATTGGTGTAATATTGACACTGTAGTGAGGTGAGGTCAAGTTTAGAGTATAAACACTACTTGCAGAGTCGACTGTAAGAATGTTATGTTATCCTCGACCATTGGTGTAATATTGACACTGTAGTGAGGTGAGGTCAAGTTTAGAGTATAAACATACTTGCAGAGTCGACTGTAACAATGTTATGCCTCAGGCACGTACAGCGATTATGTATACGTCGTGAATGGAGTGACGTGATGTAAACAAACAGGAAAACTAACAATTAGCCAAAGCTAGTACGAGTCGCAGTGGCGGCTCTAAAGAGAGAGAAGGGACCCTCTCCCCTCTTCTAAGCACATTGTACCCAAGAAAAAGATTTTAAATTTCTACTTAATCTACTGATTAATGTAATATAGCCTATAATCTTTGATCGTTTAATGTTTAATAATCAGAATTTCCTTTGTAATTTACAACTAACAACAAATAAAACTCGACCTTAGCTCACGAAACAATGTAATATATAGTTTATTAGAATAATGTTTACCTAATTAGTATGTGTTATGTAGTATTAGTTGAAATACAAATGCACAAAAAAATCCTCTAATTGTTACAGTAAAAATAAAAAAAATAAATGACGTTTCGAGGACAGTATTTGCTGTATTTCTCAGGTGTTAAGAAAGAACCTGATTAAATAACATAAATAAAGAAATGGTTCGTTGCTTACATAAACTACACTAAACCATGAGCCAGGACGCTGCGCACCTTGACGACGCTGACCTGGTTTTTATTAACCTTAATCCTGATTCGTGGTTTATTCATCGTCAGGTAATAAATTGTTAACTTTTTGGATGCTTAAACTTAAGTTTTGGCGTATGAACCCTGAAGAGGAGCACAGATACCAGTTATCGAAACGTCGTGCTTCTTTTATTGTAAAGCGTAACGATGGAACATTTTTCTAATTATTTTATGCCTTTATCGCTGGTAAAAATCATTAATTAAAGAACCTGACCTTGAAATCATAATTGCCTGTAAAGCGATGTTTTAAGTTTATCATGAGAAATATTAATATTATATTACCCAGTTACCCTGTGACTCCCCCTGCATGTTGCCATTAGAACCCATATCCGCCAGCATTTACGCCGAGAGCCGTCCCTGATTAGTGTTGTGTTGCGAAACCGCCCAAGAGGCCAGAGTTAGGTCAACTGGCAGGTTTAGCCAGCCATAGTCCTACATGGTAATGTATGACGTCATTATGATGTCATCTTATCACATCAGCTGAGCGATTCACACACACGCACACCCACTTCTCTAGTGTACCGTTTGGTTAAGCCAACTTGACCCAGAAGCATTTGAGGAGTTCAGAGAACTCTAAAATTCCAGTCTACTACGCAATTACCGAAGATTGATACTGGCGTTGCGACTGTATTAAGCATGTAATCAATGATAGACCTATTTCACTATTCCAAAAAGATAAACACGCCTTACTTATTTAGTCTAGATCGCTTACACAAGTAAGGATAATAGTAAAGTATTAGTAAGTTACTAAATTAAAGTTTGTATGCAGTAACTGTTAAGCACTGTAGTAAACCTTACTAGTACATTTAAATTTCTAAACATCTATAGCGAAGTGAAAAACCAATACTGAAAGGTCTCAATATAGTATAACTCAGCCTATAACTCGGTAATGTGTCAAGTTATTCAATTTAAATAATTCTTAGTTTTGTAATAAATAAAATTAAGTTTTCCGACATAAATGTAATAGTTTTGCAGTAACGAGTACGCTAGGAAGATAAAAGTATTTGAAAAGTGCGAACAGTCTCATAATGTTATAATATGAAAGAAAATCAGTACCACTACGTTTCGAAAGTTTGAATCTGATCTCTTTTTCAGGCGAATAGTTAACCAAACACATGTGTTGAAGTGAACAAAATATACCAAAGCGTTGTGACATGCAAAAGTCAGAACTCTCTCCAAAACAAGCAAGTATCAACAATTACATTAACAAAACTCATATAAACAACACAGTTCGCAATATGTCTGCTAGCCGTAACCTACGCCATAACAGACATGTGGCCAATAATAAATGTCAATCAAACAGCAGATGGAAATGGCGTCAAATCAGGGACCGGGAAAGTTTGTTTTTATTATTGGTTCATTCTAGATGAGACATACTGGAACTCCTTGTTGGTTTATTTATTTTTTCTACTATATTGTTATTCTTGTTACGATTTCTTTTTACTATTTTTTACTATTGCCAACCAAAACTGCTTTATATAACTGACTGGTTTAATTAACCTTTTTATAGAACGAGGTTTCCGATTTATTATACAGGGTGATTCAAAACTAAACGGCAATCTCTCGAGAGCTTATTCTATAGCTAAAAACAAGTAAAAAAGTTCATATAACCATATGCCCGGAAACGCTTCGTTAGCGAGTTACGCCTAGCGAAAGATTTCGCCCGGATTTCAGAACCCTTGGTGAAGTCAGGCCGTATAAAAATGGTAAAGGTAGTTACAAAGATACAAATACGATTGTTTTTTATGTTTTTATATCTGACAAATTTATTAAAATTCGTCCCAGAGCTGTAAATGCAATACTTTCAGAGATATCTTACGTAAAACACAAGAATTGGTGCAAAGAAATAACACATTTTTGTGTTTAACGTAAGATTACTTCCATAAATGTTAAATAAAGGTCATTTTTTTCTTAAACAGATTTGTAGAACATTTAATTCTGAAAAGATTCATGTGAATTACTTAGGAAAAAAATTAATAATAGGTATTGAAATTTAGCTTTATTTAAAAATAAAAAAAAGCACAAAAATGCATATTCTTATCTGCGTAAAATATTAATTAATGTTTAGGTTGTGAGTAACAGCTGATCATTTATTCAACACTTTTTATCGTCATATTTTCTTTGCAAAGGTTGGCAATATCAGCTGATCAACACGCAGATAAGAATATGCATTTTTGTGCGTCTGTTTTATTTTTAAATAAAGCTAAATTTCAATACCTATTATTAATTTTTTTCCTAAGTAATTCACATGAATCTTTTCAGAATTAAATGTTCTACAAATCTGTTTAAGAAAAAAATGACCTTTATTTAACATTTATGGAAGTAATCTTACGTTAAACACAAAAATGTGTTATTTCTTTGCACCAATTCTTGTGTTTTACGTAAGATATCTCTGAAAGTATTGCATTTACAGCTCTGGGACGAATTTTAATAAATTTGTCAGATATAAAAACATAAAAAACAATCGTATTTGTATCTTTGTAACTACCTTTACCATTTTTATACGGCCTGACTTCACCAAGGGTTCTGAAATCCGGGCGAAATCTTTCGCTAGGCGTAACTCGCTAACGAAGCGTTTCCGGGCATATGGTTATATGAACTTTTTTACTTGTTTTTAGCTATAGAATAAGCTCCCGAGAGATTGCCGTTTAGTTTTGAATCACCCTGTATATAACTTTATCCAATTCATATGACATTAGCCGAACCAGCAACAACGAACAATTGTTATATTTCTGTTAATTTCGTTATAATTTTTAGAGGTATTATTGTCTCACCTATGTATTTTTGATACAACTGCTGTTTTAACTGCAAACACAGCGTTTGAAATATAACGTGCCACTTTTTATTTTGTTTTCACGAAACTTTGTTTCAATTTGTTGTGTGTTTTAAATTCGGCTCTAATTTTTTAAATTTCTATCTACTATTCAAACTTTATCAGTTAATCTTAATACATAAAGAATTGACAATAATGCATATTTCTAATCTTACTTTTTAGAAACGATTATTCTGTTTCGTTCCTACTTAATTAATGTAGACAAACAGTATACACTCTATATAAGATGTAATTTAACTGTTTTAAACTATCCTTACCAGGCCATAACACTTTGTTCATTCAAATAACAAGAAACCTACTCCTTGTTTGCAGATTCATGTGGTTATATTAATATTATAAATCATTCCTGTACTGTTGGTATTTTTAATATAAAAAAAACACGTAATAATAACTGAAATTATCAAAAATACTTATTTGAACTACGAATTTGTAAACGTATTTTTTAATGGTGTTTGTAATTTGTAAAATATTATTTTTTCCATCTGAATGTAAGCAATACAGTACAGAATATACAAACTAGTTCGAAAATGTGTTCTTGTTTATTCTAAACAATAAGATGCAGCAGAACCACAACAAACAACAACGTGGTGGTGTCATAACAATTTAGTATGATATTTCTATCTCGTACTAAATTGTTTATAGAAATCTACGCTTTTCTTTCTAGAAATATACTCTGCCCAGTAGTAGTTTGAGTTTTAGTTTTAGGGAAAACAGAATAAAGTAATAAACGAACGAGATTACGCAGGCGTTGGTATAGAAAGCAATTTCTCCGAGGTGGATTAATTACTCCGGAAATTGTGTCCTGAAGCTAAGCCGCGTCGGTGTGATTATAAAGTTTTCCGGTTATTTTCGATAAAGAGTAATCTAAGCAGACTGGTGCTAACTCAAGTACCCTACTTAATCCGACACTTCTAAGTTATGGCTACTTTGTTCGACGTTGTGCTCACAATTTACTACCCTTGGCAACTACTGGCGCCACTAAGATCCTCTACATCATTGTTAAATTGCAATCATCGTTGACTCCGTAGGAGGCCATTTGCTGAAATTGATTTACAACTACAAACGAGGCAGGCCAGATGAACAGATGATCACAATTGACCTGACATTCTTTCTTAGAATCTTAGAATGGTGCTTCATAATTTTTGAATTAGGTGCAGGAAAAAGTAAAAATCAAAGTTCAATAATATAATCTTGAACGGAAGTAAAAGATATTTTTTTCTAATTTTACCGTAAATTAAGACGGTTTTAAATTCTTCAATTCTATTTTAAGTAACTTCCCCGTATACCGCAGAATTTCTTTAAAAGAGCTTACGATTCATTTCTTAAACGCTATTATCAGTGTGTCGCTGTGGATGGATTACAGTTTTAATAGTTGTGGACTGTAATTGTAGGTTTTTTAATAGGCTATGTTCTAATTTTCTGATTGAAATGCTTTATTTCTTTACAATATGACAATAAAATAACTTTACAAAACCAAAAAATACTATGTTTTGTGTAGGTACTGTTTTTAAAAAGTATAGTTTTTAAAAATGCCACCATTTTGTTTCAACAATTGCTAGAGAGCTTAGATTTTCATAGAATATTTTTAAAGCCTATTTAATCAATTGTGTAGAGTTTGAAAATGTTCAGTGCATAAATGGGCAAGTAATATAAAATCAAACGTTAAACCTCTTCGTGGGACACCCGGTGTATATAGAGTGATATCTTGGGTTATTAAGCCATACAAATAATTTGAGTGGTAGGAAAAAGACAAACTGAATAAATAAGAGTTTTTCTAGTCTTAGTTGTTAAGTTACACAAGATCAATCGTAGTCCAAAGAAGGAATAGCCTAAGGAATTCACACTTACACAAGAACTCGACCTAATAGTTATTTATTAGTGCATTAACTAAGCATACTAATAGACAATACGATCAAGCCTCAGCAGTAGTCTGAGTAGAACAAGGAAGGTAAAGGAATTACGAAAGTATATGTCCTTTCTTGTTTTATTGACTACGAACGAGAAGTGATGTGGGGATTCAGTCGACTTCCTAGAGAAGATCATGCTTCTTCTTGATATGAAATCAGCAGCACTTCTAGGACCCCTGAGTGATTAATCCAGTAATTAAAGAGGATGATTGACACCTGCATTGCATTTGTTAGACGAACATGAAACCAGATTTCAGGAGTGAAGTCTGCAAAAGTATCAGATTTCAGATGCGACACTTAATAGGAACGTACACTGGTGCTAAACTCAACGTTCGTAATGAATCAGCCCTTCCCACCACTATAGCTGCGTTATGTGTAGAAGACTCGGTTGCTCGCCGTGCTTTGGGGGTCTAGTCAGAGTCAGCCAACATCATAGTGCACTTAATTGTGCACCTGATGAGACAATGAGAATACCTCTTCACCTAGATTGAACTACTTTTTGTAGTCTGAGTGTATTTGACATAGAAACGTTGCGAGTGTTGTTTTGAGCTTCTTCGTTCTTTGTCGCCGACTATTTTGGGATCCCTTCAAAAGAACATGACTCCAAATTTCAAGCGTTAAGTCTGCAACAGCATCAGATTTCAAATGTTGCACTTAAGAGGAAGATGAACTGGAGCTAACTCAATATTCGCATTATACAATCTTGTTGAAGGATACTACGGTGTTAAAGTACTGTATACAACATTACGTTGCCTACATTCTAAAGTTGTATGCATTTGGTTACTGCAATCCTGCAACTATACAGCGAAAGTGTTTCGACCAAGAAGCAGTAAGCACAATATTTCGTAGCTGCAAGCAAAACTGTTTTTACACAGACGGTCCGCATTATACGACTATCAAGATACCAGACTACGAGAACATCACGTTTAATGCGAACTTGCATTTTATGGGGTTGAGAATACACGCAGAGTTCCACGCATATACATCTGAAATAATACAACCCTAGGTTAATAGGTATACATGCCGTCGTGTCCTGTATTATGGAGCAGGGAGCGGGGTACAGACAGGAGATGAAATAAATTAAGCATTGCAGGGCGTCGCCTGGGCAACGGAAATGGAAATGTGTTGTCCATCGCCCATGTCACAGCTTCCTCTTTACCCAGTACTCGTACTAGGCGACCTTCTTTCATAGCTACCGTGGATTATGGCATATGTTTTGATTTCAAATGTCACATTACGTAGAGGGAATACTGTTTTACCATCGCCGATGGCACAGCTTCCCCTTTACTGGTACCCGTACTCGCCGTTTTTTCCTTCATAGCTACCGTGAATTATGGCACAAGTTTTGATTTCAAATGTCACATTTCGTAGAGGGAATACCGTTTTACCATCGCCGATGTCACAGCTTCCTCTTTACTGGTACCAGTACTCGCCGGTTTTCCTTCAAAGCTACCGTGAATTATGGCATAAGTTTTGATTTCAAATGTCACATTTCGTAGAGGGAATACCGTTTTACCATCGCCGATGTCACAGCTTCCTCTTTACTGGTACCAGTACTCGCCGGTTTTCCTTCACAGCTACCGTGAATTATGGCATAAGTTTTGATTTCATATGTCACATTTCGTAGAGGAAATACCGTTTTACCATCGCCGATGTCACAGCTTCCTCTTTACTGGTACCAGTACTCGCCGTTTTTCCTTCATAGCTACCGTGAATTATGGCATAAGTTTTGATTTCAAATGTCACATTTCGTAGAGGGAATACCGTTTTACCATCGCCGATGTCACAGCTTCCTCTTTAGTGGTACCAGTACTCGCCGGTTTTCCTTCACAGCTACCGTGAATTATGGCATAAGTTTTGATTTCAAATGTCACATTTCGTAGAGGGAATACCGTTTTACCATCGCCGATGTCACAGCTTCCTCTTTACTGGTACCAGTACTCGCCGTTTTTCCTTCATAACTACCGTGAATTATGGCATAAGTTTTGATTTCAAATGTCACATTTCGTAGAGGGAATACCGTTTTACCATCGCCGATGTCACAGCTTCCTCTTTACTGGTACCAGTACTCGCCGTTTTTCCTTCATAGCTACCGTGAATTATGGCATAAGTTTTGATTTCAAATGTCACATTTCGTAGAGGTAATACCGTTTTACCATCGCCGATGTCACAGCTTCCTCTTTACTGATACCCGTACTCGCCGCCTTCCTTCATAGCTACCGTGAATTATGGTATAAGGTTTCATTTCATATGTCACATCATGTAGGGAAAATACTGTTTTACCATCGACGATGTCACAGCTTCCTCTTTACTGGAACCCGTACTCGCCTTCCTTCCTTCATAGCTACCGTGAATTATCGGTATAAGGTTTGATTTCATATGTCACATCATGTAGGGAAAATACTGTTTTACCATCGCCGATGTCACAGCTTCCTCTTTACTGGTACCAGTACTCGCCGGTTTTCCTTCACAGCTACCGTGAATTATGGCATAAGTTTTGATTTCAAATGTCCTCATTTACGTAGAGGGAATACCGTTTTACCATCGCCGATGTCACAGCTTCATTTTTACTCGCCGTCCTTCCTTCATAGCTACTGTGAATTTTGAAATAAGATTGATTTGACTTGGCACATTACGTGGCGTAACTGTATTTGTACTAGTAGCGTGTAATCTAATTATCTTAACAACTGTAAATTATATTTCCAATTAAAGAATAGAATAAAGCAAATTCAATAATATATTGAAATGAAACCTATTATTACACGATATAATTATATACTCATATGAGTGTATACCGATCTGTTATTGAAAACTCTTTCCATTGTATTTATACAATTTGGTTAGCGGTGGATCAAGAAAAACGATCTTAATCGTCCGCGGTTTATTTTGTACGGTTTAGTTTACAAGCACTTTTACCATGTATTTCAAGCTTATTTGTTCGAACAAAGAAATGTCAAATTATAACATACTTTTGCCATTTTATCAGTTTGGAATCGAGTAAACTTAGCTTATAGTAATGATTGGAATTATATTACGACATTATAGATGATACATTTTGTCACCTAGCTGTAACTGTAACTAGTTTATTGCACATAAACCCAGTGCTGACGACTGGGGCACCCGTAAAGTCACTGAGCTGGACCGTAAATCCGTAACGTTTCAAGCGTCCACAGAAACAAGTTTGCAAACCCAAACAAAATGTTTCGTTGTCGTGCACAATTAAAAAGTTTGCAAACAGTACAAATTGTTTTCCTCTTATTCTTTTCATGATGTAATAAACGTTAGTTTTTGAAACGAACCACCCAAATTATAAATATTTACAATACATCAAGTATAATACATATATGAGAATATTGTTCAATTCAATTAAAAATCTTAACCCCTAAAGTGAATACGATAAAAATTATATATAACGCTGTTATGACTGCGTACAAAAGAAATTGAAAAATCCATTCCCACGAAGAGGCGAAATTTAGGATGTGTAGAAAACAGGAATTGTAAGGGTACGAAGGTTTGCCAAAACAGATTATGGCGATTATTAAATTTACTGAGGTAAATTAGTAAGCATATTAATAATGAAAATTGTTGGAAACGGATTTTCTGCTTGAAATTATATGTTATTCATCTAAACGTATCTATAGGAATATTGTACAAGACATAGAATGTGTGAGAATAGGTACTTGTCAACGTTTGGAGATATCGATCCCTTTAGATGTAACATTAGAATGACGCTTTTAAAATGAAGAAATAAAATGATTCATCTGCTAATTTTATTACTTGACAGATAAAATGCTAAGCACCGCGAAATCAAGAGGTGAATATGATTAGAGTTATATTAAGAATGTGTAGTTTTGGTACGAGTATCTGTAGTTGTGATTATTGTAGATCAACTGAACCTTAATTGTGACATCTACATGCAAACTATCAGTCGACCTACTAAAAGTAATATAATTTAACGATGGCTCTGAAGCACAGAAACTAGTGGAAGTCCACGATTTTGGAATGTGTCCATTCTTTCTGAGAACTTGCACGAGGACAAGCATCACGAGGGTTCTACCCGTCACTTTCTCATTGTAAAGCCCACTTTACATACTCGTAGATTGAGTGGTTTTAGCCAAGATCTTCTTATCCTCAGTGGTTCTCGGGATCAGAATATGGGTGATAACTACCTTGGCTAGTCCTGAGGCGCTTGTCCTTACAACGAGTTAGCCGATATTCAAACATCAACCGCCCACGTCAACCCTGAGATGAGGTCGGGCCTACTATCAGTACTCCTTTGTTGTGTTTCAGTGTGTAATGCACCGATGTTGGATAAAACCAGAGGATTTCAACTGCCGCAGAGCAGTCTAACGTCACACTTCCTCACATAAATGTTTGTGGAGTGGCAGAGTCAGAATCTGTTACCAGAACCCTACAAAACTGGGAAGAGGACACTGTCCAGTTTCTGAAGAGCTCTTCCCCAAACTGGCGATGGACAAGGAGAAATCTAATGGCTATTAGGGCTGGCAGAACACTATGTTTCACATGCAAGATTAGTCATTTTATCAAGGCGCTTAGGACAGACGAGAAATCCCTCATCTATAATTTTCTGTGTGCAAGTGGAAATACAATCGGAACTAGACTATGATCAACAAGTCCCCTGCACTTGATGGTCTTGACCCTTCCCAGGAACAATTACTCCGTTTTTTCATTCAATCACCATTCTATCTCTATGACCAGTAACAGAATCAGAATCTGTTACCAGAACCCTACAAAACGGGGGAAAGGACACTGTCCAGTCGCTGAAGAATTCTTCCATGAACTGGCGATGGACAAGGATAAATCAAATGGCTAGTAGGGCTGGGCAGAACACTCTACTTCACATGCAAGATTAGTCCTTTTATCACCCTAAAAAAACACCCCAAGACGCATAGGACAGATGGGAAATCACTCATACATAATTGTCTGTGTGCAAGTGGAAACAAAATCAGAACCAGAGTATGAAACCCCCGGGCACTTGATGGTCCTGGTCCTTCCCAGGGTAATTGTCCCTTAATGACCATTAATTTTCATTCAATGATCATTCTATCTCTATGACCAGGCTGAACGTGGGAATCGTCACTTCGAACCTACCAAATGCTATCTTCCAATTATCTGAACTACACCAGTACGCCATAATTGACCATTATTGCTTTGAGTTTAATTTAACTAAAATTATGTTTTCCTATTAAGTTGATTATGTATGACGATTTGCTTATAATTTATAAAAAAGGCGCTAAAGCTACATATATATCTTGGGAAGAGTACAACGAGAGGTAGTATCAGTCCAAACTGGTTTGAAAGAACGAAATAGTTTATCTGGATAATTCAGTACTTTTTAACCGATGTGTGGGCAAAAGATGTAGTGCACCACGGCCATGAGTTACTGTACTAATGCATGATCATCAATCTTAATTCTCCCTTCACACAACGTGCTATTAGTATTCTCCGGGCTTGTCTACAGGCAAGGGAGTTTTATAATTCTGGCCTTGAGGCCAGTTGATGTGCGAAACCCGATCCTAAGAGTTACGACGTGGCGTGGAGCAGCGCAGCATGGTGGTCTCGTCCTGGAGTGGAAAGGGTTCATCTTCAGCTACAAACATTGGAAGCCAAGGTCATAATGGAAACTTTTACGCTAATAACATAACAATATGCACACTGCTCAAGTTATTTATAAATATCAGAAATATATGACGCAAAAATTAATAATATCTTTCTTTGGTGAGCAATAGATAAAATCCAAAAAAGTAATATATGACGTTCTATGATATATAGTGGACAAATTTATATTAAGTAGTACAGCACAATCAGGACAATGGTTGATGGACGTTCATTAACAAGACATGATTGGGTCTCAATTAGTTCATTCATTTAGTTCTTAACAACAATCATCAGGGATCTGATTGTGCTCTGGTTTGCACGTGTGTGCTATTTATTGATCAGAACGCAAAAATATATTATAGCAAATAACATATGTTTGGTAAATTATTGCCGGTTTTTTTAGGTCGGATGTTTTCAGTTAAATTTTAAGACCCAGTTGTAGTGAAACGTTCTTGACTGTTAACGTATTCGTAAGAGAAATGACATATGGGTGTAATAAATACTTTAACACTTTTTTTAGTGAAGTCAGTCTAGAATCGGAGGCCCAACTTGCTCTGAATAAACACACAACCCGTTTTTTCTTGAAATCACTAGAGGGAGTTATAGTACAAAATCGTTTTGGTGGAAATCGATATGAAAGGTTATAAAGAGAGGTTATAAAAGTCTGTAATGTTAATTCTTTTCTTTTCTCAGGTCATATTTTTTCTTATCTTAAAACCACCCATCAGATACATAAATAAACATCAAAACAGCGTCAAATAACTATATATAGAGCATTAAACTGGTGACTTTTAGTCTGTTTATCTAACTACCTGATAGTGATTTTGCTCACGGTGATGATTCAAGAAACACCAGGTTGTTGCTTACAAAATGAAAATTAGCTGTCGGTTCCTGAACTATTATGGAAGATAATCCATTTTAAAAATAATATTGGTATCTATCCATAGAATCGCTTGTGAGTGTATCTGGTATAGAAAATACCTTTTGAATACTTAAGCTAGGAATATACAATAACAATAAAAAAAAAAACTGTTTTAGGAAGAAACGTAGGGCGTAAACATGTTTTGAGGATAAACATTCTTCTTATGGGGCTAGATTCAACAATTCAAGATGAGTGATTGTTAGTTGATATTTAACATTACTTTGTATTCATGTACTTAAATTACTCTGCCTTTGACCGAGAAATTCGTACATTGCGGGAATGATTTCATTAACTGTAAGTTAATAACATTTGGTAAATATAAAACAGAGATAGATACTCTGTTCAGAAGTTAAAACTGTCAGAGATTCGGTTATTTTAATTGGCCTAGACTAATTAACTGGGCCAATAAACTTGGCTCAACTTACAACTACTCGTTTCTGTTTCGGACTGTTCCTTTATTGTTCCCAGTAAGAGTATTACAAAATTTCTAAGCAGAGTTTTGTGATTAACACCTTGTGACAAAATCGAAATAATAATTAATCACTGAATATCCAGAAATATATCCCCACACTATTGACCTAGAAAGTCTACAATGTTACTTGGAAAGAAATTTGTGATTTACAAGTCAAATTTGAGATGTTTATTAAGCAGTCAAGTATGTGCTCAAGTGGACACACAGTAGGGGTTCTAGACTCTAGACGTTACAAAATTATGCTGCATCTTCCCAAAATAGTGTCATGTGAATGTTGTTTAGCGGCTTATGTGATATTTTATATCGAATACGCCATAAGATAGCGGGACGAGTTTTACTCAAGAAGAATAACCTACGACTTTAAACCCGTTATCTTTGAGAAGACGCTGCGACGGTATTTAAATACATACAGTGCAATTTGTAATCTTTTATTTTCTAATCCCACATCATAATATTGACAGATATTTTCTATTGAGAGGCAGTATGGTAACTTACATAAATATTGTAACGAGAAACCAATCAAACAAGTTTCTCCGTTACACTTTTACGCTTGAAAACTCCAAAATCTCTGAACAATTGGTTTTTTTCGTTAATCATGGTTATAAAAATTAATGATATGATACCAAACTGTCCAGTTTAAAGTCAAAACGTAATCGAATTAAAAAGCAGTTAATTAAATTTTATTTTTAAAATAAGATACAATTACAATAACATAATTAAGAGATAGCCATTGACTGAACCATAGTATACTTATATACAGAGATAGTGTAAAGTTGTATAAATCCAAATTTGACATGAATCCTTTTTACTAGCTCCTAACATACACAACCTACTTCTCTGTCATACAGTATCGCGGCTAACAACTCTGAGAAAAAGGACTAAGCTATCAATAAGGAAAACCGAGCTCGTGTTAACTGACCGATATTACGGCAATCTAAAGCAATCTGCACTTGACCTAACAGTTGACTCTAACGATCGCAGGTCATTTCCTGTGTCATGTTCCTATCAATGATACCCTAGGTTAAAAGACCTTGGAATATACCTCAAGATATCCACCAGATAAGAGCAGATCTACACTGGACCTAGCAGTTTACACTAACGATCGCAGCTCACTTCCTGTGTCATGTTTATTTCTAAGATACTCTAAGTTAAAAGACCTTGTAATATATTTGAAGAGATCCACCAGTTAAAAGCAGATCTATACTGGACCTAGCAAATGATCGCAGCTCACTTCCTGTGTCATGTTTATTTCTAAGATACTCTAAGTTAAAAGATCTTGTAATATATTTGAAGAGATCCACCAGTTAAAAGCAGATCTACACTGTACCTAGCAAATGATCGCAGCTCACTTCCTGTGTCATGTTTATTTCTAAGATACTCTAAGTTAAAATATCTTGTAATATATTTGAAGAGATCCACCAGTTAAAAGCAGATCTACACTGGACCTAGCAGTTTACCCTAATGATCGCAGCTCACTTCCTGTGTCATGTTTATATCTAGGACACTCTAGGTTAGAAGACCCTGGAATATACTTCAAGAGATCCACCAGTCAAGAGCAGATCTACATTTGACCTCGCAGTTGACCCTCACGATTGCACGTTACTTGATGTGTCGTGTTTATATTAATGACACCTCAGGTTAGAAAGATTTGGAATATACCTCAAGAGGTATAGTATAACCTTCAAGAGCAGACCTGCACTTGACCTAGCAGTTGACCCTAATGATCACAAATCAGTTCCTATGTCACGTGTATATGAGCAACACGCAAAGTTAGAAGCCCTTGGAATATACCTCAAGAGGTATATTGGTATAACAATGCAGGGCAGATCTGCACTTGACCTAGCAGTTGACCCTAATGATCGCTTGTCACTTCTTGTGTCACGTTTATATCAATGACATATCAGGTTAGGATACTTTTAAACCAATAGTTATTAAAGTCAACTGTAGGTTTTGAATCATTCTAACAGTCTTTGAACCTTCCGAATACGTAGCTAAAGTTTCACGATGTATTTGCATATTCTACTTTAGCAATGTTATATAAATGGCAATTCATCAAGAGTACTTTACACTAGGGTCCAAAAGTGGACGCGGAAGATATTATTCAATCCAATCGCAATTAAAATGCCATTTAAAGGTCAGAGTAACAACAAACAAGAGGGCCACAGTTCTATCTTATCTGAGCGCCCCAACTGGGTACTTATTCCTAATCGTTTTAGAGACAGAGAGACAGCAAGGCGCGGTGGAAGAAATACATCATACGCTCCGGTGCTTATCAGAAACTCCATTCACTGGCATAACTTAACTCCACTTTTTTAACTCCGGTGCATTGATAAAAGCGATGATCTTATGTAAATAGTTAAAAGAGGTTCAAAATATCGTTACTCGATCAGTGTACAGGGTTAATAAATTATTTCAGTTCAAGCTATTTAATCGACATGTTATCATAGTACTTGCAGAATTTAACTGTTAAATCCGATTACTTCTTGTTGAGTTTCTTGAAAGACGGCCTGTTCAATATCTGCGTAATTCTAATATGTTATATGCTGGAAATGCCTGTATTAATGTTGATCGTGATCACCGGGACCATTGATTTCGTTGAAAAACATTTTTATCCGTGTCAAGTAACAATTCAAGAAGTTTCGTACTGTTATCGTCTAAATCATGGTTTATTATTTATTTATCCTATTATAGGCTTGCTTCTTAAATATATATTTTATTCAATGTCAATTTTATTTAAATAGTTTACCTACTGGATTGTTATGTATATTTCGTTAATTTGTTTTAATTTTACATTGCTACTTTTTGATTATCAGCTTGATTCTATTGCCTACCAGTTTTAACAGTTTTCCGTTTTTAAAGGCCTTTTTCAGACACAAGAGAACTAAGTGACATATGTTTAGGTGCATGTTGTAGAGTTAGTGTAGTCGACACACAACTTGGTGGTTGTGATTCCTGACTTAGACGTGTCACGACGCTCTAGTATGATTTTTTTATTTTAACTTACTTTGTAATTATGTGTTAGGTTAGTTATTTACTTGAAGAAGAGATCAGATTTCAGATCTCGAAATGTAGTGTTACTGATTTATTGTTTCACTGAATAATGGCAAATGCTCGGAAAAAATCCTGTTTCCTTCACAATCCTTCCATCGTCAAAATAAACTTAAAAAAAAGGAGAAAGTGACAGAGTCTCCACCATTCCTTTGTTCATGTTGAAAGTGGGCTTACAGTAATTGTTTCATAGTACCTAACTGACCCAATACAATATTTAGTACTAAGAAAATATGATAACAACGAACATTAATTCCTGCCTTTAAATTTTAGGCAAACTTTGAATTTATGAGTTAATTGTTATTTTGTAAACTTCTTCTTTGTTAAACTAGCTATAGTACGGACATATAATTACAAGCCTGGGTTGTGGAAAACAACTGTTGTTTAATGTATTTAGGCCTGAGACATATTACTTAAAAGTCATATAAATATAGAAGATTACTTTCATACAATAACACTAGCATTAAAATTAATAATTGAGACATATTTAGATTAATAATAAATAACAATATCAAACGAGCAGATTTGGGATGATAATATGTCTTGTACTATAGTACAAAAGGATATCTTTTGTAAGTGTACCATATTTCAGCCGCAGTGTTTGTCGAAGAAAAAAATCAAGATTACTGGGCATGAAGAACAAAACAAGGCCAGCTGTAATTTGTATGGCATTGTACGTCAAGAAGGAAGCGCCAGTGCGATAGTAGGAGGGGGGGGGGGGTGCTTCTACTTCTGCACCTAATTACTTGTACAATCTACTGTAGACACTCTCTTGACTCTACTGTCTAGTGTCTTGTTCTTGGAATATCCTCTCCGTTTGGTATCTCGTGTGTATAAATATTTTACAGTTATTCAAACCCACTCTCTACTATGAGTTCCAATTATAATTTATGATTCAAAGTCTACATTTGCATCGATGGGCTTGTTTTATGTGATCAAGCTGTTTATAGACTTTCCATAGTTACTTGAGATTATATTGAATGATGTATAGTAGTTAGTTGTAGATTCAGTATCATGTTTCCTAGTATTATATATAACTTATAATAGTTTTTATATCGTTCATGATAATTATTTATAGGAAGACAGTGCCATATTTATTATTGGCTGATAAGTTGAAAATTAACTTTTTAACTTAAATATATCAACGAATATTCATGGGAGGATCGTTATAAGACATCTTATTGGATATTTGAAGAACGAAGAGTAGCTCAGCTTCCTTAAACTCAACGTTTTATTAATAATATAATTAACTGAACTATTAATATTTTATTTATTAAATGCAAAACTGTACAACAACAAAACCGTCTTTCTATTTATTGTCAGGCCACAAAGATATTTACAGGGTGTCCATAAACTGATAATCACTATGCCGTATAATTTTAGCTGTGAAATAAGAATCAGCTAATTATTAATCAGCAGTTCAACAACATTAATAACTCGATTAGTGTGTTTTAAGTTAGAAACTACTTTACAACTGCGTTATTATTTGTCGGTGCAAAATGAACTATGTTTTAAAGTATTTATCTAAAAGTACCCCATTTTTTTTACTATTCTCACACATTTTTTTTAATATTTTTTTCATCCATTTTGAAACGAGATTGTATTTGTTTGAACTAAAAAACATATATTTAGACAACAAATTTCGTAAAATGTAATGTTTAAAGTTATTATTTTATTTTATTTTAATATATAAATTTTTTCTAAAATAACACAGAGACACAGATGGTAGACTAGACTAAATAAGATAAGACTATACTTTATAACTTATTTTGACCTTGCATATCAAACAGTGAATTTACAGACACCCTGTATATGAAGATAAATTAAGAGAAATTATAAGGGACATAAAAGAATCATTCTAAAAGCGAACAAATAATAATAATTTTGACGAGCCAATGTTGACCTTTAACAACACCGACCTTCAATTCTATCAATGTAGTACAGCCTTGCTTCTCCGAATCCCTGCTATCCTTTTGTTGTTTTTAGGATGATTACTGCTTAATAGGATTATGTTCAGTAGTTTCATAAGTAACAACTGTTTTGTTCTATTCTTGAACTAACGTATTAACAATCTGCTTCATATATGTATAGTAACTTCGTACTGTGTTAAACTATTAATCAATTTTAAAACCACAAATTCAGTACGAATTATGAACAACTTACTGTTCTAATTTGCAAGATATGATTATGCGGTTGTTTCCCATACACAGTTTTTAATTCTTAAGCTTACGCGAATGGTGGTATCAATATTTTCTTAGTTTCTCTGTTCACACCGTGTCCAAAATTTCCTAATTAATCAAGATCTTAAAATAATTCGAAGGAATGTAAACTGGAAAAACTTTTCACAGCAAAGTCAGAATGTTAAAAATATTGTCTTTTAATAATAAATTGATTCCATTATTTTAAATTTTTTATTGATTTTACGTCTGTGATAGCAATTTTACGAACTCGTAAGAACCGGAACACTTAAGTATTGTTACGTGTATTATTAACTGTGTCGTCAAGATATGAAATAGTCAACTGGCCTCCTAACAATGTGCTTCAGATGTTTGTAGTGACTTCGTAAAGTGTAGAAATTCTATTCCAGTATGAATAACATCTTGTCAAAGTATTTATATCAACATGTCGTTTTTAAACTTTACTATAAATCTTCAAATAGTTATCTTTATAAAATACTGAAAATTAATAGCTGACTAAATGGCTTTTTACTTTAATTTAGGCCGGTCAGTTTTATAAGTTTACATTTAATTAAAACCAAACAACTCACTTTATTGTTACATTAATTCCCGAAGAAATTGGGATACAAATTACTTATAATTTAAAAACGGAATTCACTCTGAATGTTTATTTCTTTTAATTAAAATACAACCAAGGGTGCCTTTGATATATTTTTATATTTGATCTTGATTATCCTCATTATGATGAGGGATTCATCCACGCAGGTGGAGATAAAATTAATTTATCAGAATGCAGTAAACAGAACCGATAAACAAAAGTGGGTCAGCGAATCTAAAAATAGCAACAGTCGTGACATCGCTGTTACTTCTGAGTTGTTGCGATCCCACAAGCTGCTTGCTTTATTGTTATAGGATTAGACCAAACCAGGAAGCCAACCAGAATATGTGTGTCCCTGATACCATGTGTATGAGGGATATTGATAATTCCGATTATGTTTGAGGAGTAATTTCGTCCATCATAATCACAAAAATAGAACTATTAATTATTAATCCAAAATTAACAATGTGTATACCACATTACAGTACGTGCCACGAATACGCAGAGGTTGCATGCAAAATTTCAAGTGTACAGCTAATTTAACTTTAATAGTTTAGACTACATGTGTTATTTTATCACAAATTACCTGTATAATAATACGTGATTGTGGTCGGTTTGTTAAAACATTTATTTATTTAAAATTTTCTTGTTTCCATTACGCTTATCCATAATACCATCGTAAAAATATTCGATAACAGCCAAATCCCATGAGCCAAAACATGCAAGATCATCGAACTTATGAGAAATTTAAAGTTAACAGATCTATTTTTTACTAAATACGTGCTGATACAAATAGACAGATATATGAAATTGTTCCACCAACTCGAGTGATAGCCTTCGCTAACGCCTAGCCAATGAAGCACTAAAATTAAGCATTGCAATTAATCGTGAAATAAACCTTAAGTTGAGTTATTCATTATTTTAATTGTCTAACATTGTTCAGTAATTTATATTTAAAATGGTGTTATATTTCTAAATTAAGCTATCATTATACACACTGAACCGTACCACATTCCTGAGTCTTATGTAATCTATTACACAATGTTTCTTTACACCCCCTCATATTACCGATCTGGGATAATTTCGTAAGAATAGAATAAAATATAACTCATAAATATTAGTGTGTTATAAGCGTAAGTATAGGTTGATAGAAAACTAAATAATCTGATGAGGAGAAAGATACTGAAGATAATAAAAATAGAGCGTAAAAATGTTAGTTCATGATCAAAACGTAGGTTAACAAGCGTTTCGAAATTGAAATGTTCTAATTTAAGGGTTCAAGTGAAATGGAATGAAATTGGCCAGGCTGGGACAGACAGACCTTCAACTTGGACGAGGACGGAGATACTCTGATTTGGTGTCCGAAATAGACGTTACTGGCGCTGAGCCAATGGTGACCACTTCCTAGGTTTATCGCGACCAATTCTTGGTGTCGCGTCGCATCTTCCTGGAGCATTTACGTGTTTCCTTGTAAATACAGCCAACCTATTATTTACAGGTTACCTATAGCCGATTAAGGACATTGTAAATAACGGACATATTTCCATCAATATTTCATACGATAAGCAATTAGTCCTTTACTGTCACATTTCGTTTCTTTATAAAACATAAAGCAAATATGATGTTTCTAGTAAAAATATAATTATCACACAATACATTACATACTAGCTACCGTACTAGATATGTGTGATTTAAATTGACATAATAAAATTAAAATAAATGTCTTGTCTCTACAGAATAATTCCACCACCCGTATGACCAGCAGCAGTTTGCTTTCAATCAAACCAGTGACTTCTCTTGTTTTAAGACCAGAAGCAGTAATTTCAATCCAGGTAAAATAGACTTTTCGAAAGTGGCAGTTCTTTGACTTATGAACTGAAGTTTTTCCATGTGTTGTGTGGTATTTATGAAACTTATGAATAATGAATCTCATCTTCGGTTTTAAACATGAGCACCAAGACCTCCTGAATATATAACGAGTTATATGAATGATCCTAATAAAGGTTATTAGCTATTACAGTGCACAGGAAAATTAATATGAAATCTCGTACAGTTCAATTAAAAAAAATAACTCGGAAATGCTAAGATTATAGTCTAGTTACATTACTAATTATAGCTGAAATAGCTGAATTTTTACATCTATGAATTATGAACGTGTCTCCCAATCCGATACGTTGTATACGTAGATAAATAAACTTGTGTCGAAAGTATCCGAAAAAAACTGGTGTAGTTCATATAGCTAGCTATATATACATAATGCAATCCCATGTGTAGCCGAAAAGAAGACTGATAAGCGTTTTATTCACTTAGCATTTTTAATATTACTGCAAAAGAATTGAAGATCAGTTCTGTTGTGCCCTAGCAAAATAATTTTGCAAAAATTCCCTGTAAACCCCACAGAGGAACAACGGAATGTTTTGTCAACAGAATTAATTTCATATGTAACTAGAATATTAAGTAGGCATTCTTAATAATTAACTATTGAATAAAATAGTTGATACAGTTAATTTATGCTAACCAAATCATGTTCAAAAGCTAGACGCAATTCTAAGCTTCGAGACATGAAAGATTATTGCTGTACCCAAGATTAGGTCACATTTACGTTAAACTGCATAACATCCGTAATTGATGATACTTCGCAATGCAATTTATGTAGTAATAAACTAGAAAAACGGCACTATTATTTATTCTACATTCCGTCTTTTTCTCCTAAATGCTGTCGCTAGACTACAGGTATGAATATCATGTCAGCTGGAATCGCCGTTGCTTACAGGAGTCACTGTTTAAGGGAGATATTTTGTTGTTGAGAATTAAAGTAGTTTTGTTTTTCCTGTGGTGTTTTATTTACGTGTTTTAGATGTTTTTAATCATATTATAGGTCCTAAGTATGTAGAATACTAACAAGAACTGTTAAGAAGTGTTATAAAACCAGTCTATTGAATAATTATTTGTTAGTTAGATTTTTAGGGTATTTTAGCTGGCGCAAACAACACTTTTTTGTTCCCGTGGTTTCTTATAAAAAGTGAATGTGCAAGTGGTATATCTTTTTTATTTGTAATACATTTGTCTTTATTTTTTTTTTTATTATTATTTTTTTTGTGACCTTAGTAGCTATCCTGTTCTAAATGTGAAAAAGTAAAAAAAACAAACATTTTTCTACAAAACCGCAATGGTAAGTGATGTTTAACCCTAGAACTGGCAATGGTGTCACTCTGTACTGGCGGCTCTATTTTAACAGCCTCGCAGACGTTTCTTATAATGTATCACATTTCATAACTGTTAGTCCAAATATTAACTATTATTATGTCAATGTATTCACAACTATATGGAGAGCATTATAATAATAATATCTTATTGTTTCCATGGAAACATATTTTTGTTTTTTTTTTACAAAATGTAAGAAAAATGGTTTTTGGACATTAATTTTGTAAATATTTCGTTGTGTAACTGCTTAGCAATAAGCTTTACATCAAAACTGTAAATGTATAACTTATTCAAAATGTTGTCCTGATTCCAAAAATATATACCGTAATTATTGTAACTTTTACCTCAAAATGTATGTGTTACAGGGCTTTTTATGAAAAAGCACGCGTATTTACTTATTTTCAAAAATGCGTAGATTTCTAAATAAATATTATTGTTCGTGGGTAAACATCATTTCATGACTGCATTTATACTTATATAAGTATGACAGATAAAACAAAATAAAATACATACAAAGTTTTATTTTTCACTCAGCGTCACTAGATCCCGCCCTGCGAGCTCTCTAAGATCATTTGATCGGTCTCTAAAGTTTTCACCCATACTGAACAACTAAAACTATAACCTAAGAAAGCTAAAAATACAATAATAACAACACTAAAACGCTATAAAATGCAATTTCCACAAATACTATTGGATTCGTAACCTCAAACACAATTCCGGCACTTATTTACAGTTTCACAACAATGTGGTTGACCCGTACTACGTTCACGTCAGCTGTCCATATAGAACTATGTTTTACGGTAAACAAACAAGACAATAATCGAAGTAAGAACAGTAAATCGGTACTTTAGGTTATGCTCTTCCAGAATATATAAAATAAAAATCATTTATATGACCTTAATTGCCTAAAATTTCAATAACTGTACATGTCTACTTTGGCGACGAATATTCGTCCTTGCCAAATCGGACGGGACTTTGGCGACGAAAATTCGTTTCATACCAGCTAGAGGGTTAATTACTGTTTTATTGTTCTGTAGCTTTTGCTTAGGAAAAGATATATGTAATGTGTTACGTTCTGTTAATTTTCATTTACTCTATATTTACTTTCAATATATACTTGCAAAAATTCTAAAAACGCGAAGCACTCCAGGTGCACATAGTCTGTATTTGAAGGGTACAATATCTACGAACTTGATTATTTTACTAAAAGCGTGCGTAAAATTGATGGGTTTTTAACCTTGAGATAAAAAATATTTCTGCTGACAATGTTTTTCCGTTTGACCTCGTGGCGTCCTCGTATGTTCCTGTAATTATTTACGGTAGCAAGTCTTGTCATGTGTTCTTTCTACTCAACAATACAATTGTTGGGTACGCTTGGATTTTATTAGTTCTCAAAAACGAATTTTTAAATATATCCCCAACCTCCATGCAGTTCGAAAATACAACATTGGCGTGTGCTTTATCATAAATACCATTTTGGTTTAAAAATACTAAAATTGCACACCAAGTGCAATCATGTTGCATGAAGTCAAATTGTTCTTCTCGAGAAAACCATACCTGAAGTTCTCATACAATTAAAGCAATATGAACGGGCGGATTTCCTAGAATACTTCTATCAATGCCTTCCTGTGACATTATTTGCACCGACTTGTGAGTTCTTTGACCCACGACTCCCACGAGACAAGATCACTAGGACGTCCCTCTCGGCATCGGATAGCTCTACTTCCATGGAGTTATAGCCCTGCTGGTCCGACAGACTTTCCTGTTCCGGGCGATGCACTTTATTTCCTTGGTCGCATTTAAACAACGGTCGGTGTTATAAACCAGTCAGATGGATTCAAGACAACGGAGAAATCCTGGATGTCGTACTTCACTTTGATGTTGCAAAAGAGATATCATGGAATGAAAATGATCAACTATAATTTCAAATTTTACTGTTTGTAGCCTAATACTACAGAGAGAATTGCCTTTTATTTACTCTAAGAAGTATGAACACATATTATGGATTTTAAGTTTAAAATTAGGAAGAACTCCATTTTCATCATTTTATCATTTTATCCAGCATTTCTATGACACCGCAACACTACCGAACTGGTATACACAGAACGGTGGTTTATGAACGCCTGCCCTCAAAGGGGGTGTTCAATTCCTCAACAGACTGCACAATTCAATCAAAGACGCTCCGACGCCAAAGGTATTTAAGACTCGCCTAAAACGCTTCTTGGTGTCTCAGGCATTTTATAATGCAGGTGAGTTTTTGGCTTTCAACTGGGAGGCCGCCCAATTAGAAGACTGACCCCGCTGTACGATGTGGGTTGCATTGGCGATGAATGAAAGAGATGTGATTGTACAGATTATATGTTTGTAAGTGTATTATAGTATGAATGACAGAAATTTTAGGATATCATTATTTGTAATTCACATTTGCCATACGATGTAGTTATTGTAACAGCAATAAAACAGATTTGATTTGTCTCAGTTCATTAAACCAATAATAGAGGCTTTTAATACTGTGTCAGAATCCTTCTATATTCTTAATTAAAATTACAAAAACTGGAATCTCTTAGATCATATACAGGGTGATTCATGAAGTTCTCCCCCCCCACTTCTACAGAACATTTGTACTAGTAAAAAAAAATGAAAAAATGTTATATAAACATAGGTCCGAAAAAACGCTTCGTTATCGAGTTACAGCTAGCGAAAGATTTCCCCTGAATTCCTGGGTAAAGAGTAAAATAAAGCCATACTGAACTTTTTGGAAAGGTAATTAAGTAAGAAATATCGTGGATTCTTATGTATATTTTTACCTGATAAAGCTAATAAAATAGGTTTCAGAACTGTACCTGTAGTAGTTTTTGAGGGATTCAGGGTTAAATGCAAAAAATTGGGGCACGAAACAATGTTTTTTTAAGTTTGATGTACAATAACTTTGTTAAATTGGTAATAAATACATAAAATCAATAAACATTAATTGTAGAGAATTTAATTCTGAGAAAATTTATATAATCAAAGTCTAAAATAAAACAGAAATAAGTACCAAAAAATCGATTTTATTCAGTATAATACATTACTAGTTTTAAAGCAAAATTAATCAGGTTGGGGCCAACCATACGCACCTTTTTATAATAGATGTTCGAAAATGAGGCCATCATTATCAATACATTTTGCAGCACGTTTGTGTATTGCTTTTGTTGCGTTTCTTAATTTTTCAGGACTTCCCTGTATCTGCACAGCCGAATCCATAATACGGGCAATTAATTCATCACGAGAATTCACTTTTGTCTTGTATACAATGTCTTTCATCCATCCCCAGATGCAATAATCCAATGGAGATAGATCTGGTGATCTTGGTGGCCAAGGGTGAGGCCCTCCACGACCAATCCAGTGTCCAGGAAATTGATGATTTAAGTAAGCAGAAACGGCACGTGAAAAGTGGGGAGGTGCTCCGTCATGCTGGAAGTACAAATTTTGTCTGAGATGTAAAGGAACATTCTCTAACAGCTGCGGCAACTCTTCTTGAAGGAAATGCAAATAGAACTCAGCATTTAGGCGTCCAGGTAATATGAAAGGTCCAATCAGCCGATTGTGCAAAAGGCCACACCAGACATTGACGCTAAATCGGGTGTTAAAAGTTCTGTTCCACTACCTCATGTGGATTTTCCTTCTGCCCATGAGTGTTCATTGTGCAAGTTATTGACACCATCCCGAGTGAATTGTGCCTCATCCGTAAAACAAAATACGCTTGTAGAGTTGATTATTAATATTCAAAAAGTTGCAAAACTCCAAGCGAAGCGGACCATCCCCTAGCTGTAGATGTTGAACCTTTTGTTTATGAAACGGATAAAATTTGTTTCGATTAAGTGACCTCCACACCGTTGACTGCGAAACTCCTATCCGCCTAGAAATACGTCGTGTACTTACACCTGGACTGCGATGAACAGCATTAATAACAATATCATCATCAAGTTGGACAGCTCGTTCATAATTGGTTCTAGTACTTGGTAGTGATCCTGTTTCCCGAAGAGTACGAAAAGTTCCTGAAATTGTTTTGGTATCTGGAATCCTCCTATTAGGGTAACGTAGTTCATATTCTTCTACAGCAGCTCTAGCATTACCATTACAGTAACCCAAAATAAAAACCATATCAGCGTATTCCTCTGATGTAAATAAGTAAGGCATTTTTTCGCTGAATAAACAATCGAATTATAACTCACAGAAAAATTGCATTTAATAACACGATTCACAGAACCCGGTCTCCTGCTGTAGCTTGCAAAACACCACTAATACACAGTTCTAACGTAACAGTACAGAATACCATTGTTGATCAGCTGTTATTCGTGCGTTACCAACTTAGAAATTAATAAAACAAAAAACTGCATTTCGATGATTAGTAAACAATAATGGGAAAATGTTTGCTTCATTTATTTTCGAACATTTGATGTAAATTTTTATTAAAAAAAATACAACGTAATAAAACATGATATTTTTATTTACAAACAAATTTATTTAACAGTTAATCTTGTTTTCTCAATTTATCTCATCATTAAGGAACAAACATTTTGTTTTTGTTTTATTTGAACTAAATACCGTACGGTATTTCTTTACAGCTAGTAATGTATTATACTGAATAAAATCGATTTTTTGGTACTTATTTCTGTTTTATTTTAGACTTTGATTATATCAATTTTCTCAGAATTAAATTCTCTACAATTAATGTTTGTTGATTTTTATGTATTTATTACCAATTTAACAAAGTTATTGTACATCAAACTTAAAAAAACATTGTTTCGTGCCCCAATTTTTTGCATTTAACCCTGAATCCCTCAAAAAAACTACTACAGGTACAGTTTTTGAAACCTATTTTATTAGCTTTATCAGGTAAAAAATACATAAGAATCCACGATATTTCTTACTTAATTAACCTTTCCAAAAGTTCAGTATGGCTTTATTTTACTCTTTACCCAGGAATTCAGGGGAAATCTTTCTCTAGCTGTAACTCGCTAACGAAGCGTTTTCGGACCTATGTTTATATAACATTTTTTCATTATTTTTTACTAGTACAATGTGCTGTAGAAGTGGGGGGAGAACTTCATGAATCACTCTGTAGTTGTTTAGTTGTCTAATTAGATAAAAAAGACTTTATGAAAACTCATCTTTGTATGGAAATTATTTTTATTGTAATATTTCGACCTCTTAGGTATAATGAACTCATAATTCTCAATTAATTTAATTGTTTCACTCTGTCTTGCTGACCTTCCAGATCCATTATCCTGGAAGATGGCAAGTGCTGACGAGCTATCAGCATTGTCCCACAGAGATAACATCAGCACAGGGCGCATGGCAGCACGCACAGCAGATAGAGACGTTATCCCTCCCCTCCATCACCGTTGTGTGACCATGGACACAGAGCGCCCGACCAGTGGCGATGGAGCGGAACCTCCCAGGCACCGGATCTGCGGAGTATCGCTGACAACCGGTCACCGAGCACTGTTCATCGATGCCCGAGGGTCTCGCCACGTTTGAATCATCAACAGATTCAGTTTTACGAAACGTCGTGTTTCTGTTAAAGATGGCAAATGTTCTTAATCCTCACTACTTCCACTAGCGCTTTCATCGCTATGTGTTCGGGATGTCTACTCAGAACCTTGTGACCAAGAAAGTGGATTTCGCAGCCACATTTTAGAAGTCTAATAAAAAAATAAACTATTCTGCACACATTATACACATGAGAAAATCTGTCAGAAAAACACTACGAAAAGAACCATCTGGTTATGTAACTGTTACTACTATTCACTAAAGACTTACGACACATATAGGAGTTGAAAACGCTCTGTAATGCAATAAAAAGACATGACCAAGGTGTAAAATTACAAGGTATTGATAGGAGCAATGAAGGTCATACCTTGCTATTTGAATTTGTTAGGTTTTACGAGTTAGAAATATTCTAGTTGAATTAATTTTAGAAATTGAAATTTTAATTAGAATTTTTATCCAAGGTTATCAAAGAAATACTAATGTATATATATATATATATATATATATATATATATATATATATATATATATATATATAAGAAGTACTAATATATATATATATATATATATATATATATATATATATTAGTACTTCTTTGATAACCTTGGAAAAGAACTTTGTATTTGCTAAAGTTGTAGTCGATGTAAAAGTAAAAAAAAAAACTGTGAAACAGTACAACTTTGACATGTTGGACCACTCTTTATACAGGAAGCGAAACAAATTAAAATATATTCAAAATGATCAGTGAATAGACCTTTAAAAATGAGGTACGGCTTAACCTACCTTTTCATTTTAAAACCTTTAAAAAATTACCTTCAATCTTCTCCCCCAAAAGTGCTATTTTAGTGATCGAAATATGGATGTTATCGTTAAAACGAAAAAGGTAGGTTTTTCAGTTTTTATATACATCGCGGAAGAGTAGTCAGACTATCTGTATGTATATTAAGACTAGCGTACTAGCGTATGTACAACCTGTATGCATGTTAATACTACTAATATTTATCTTATTTAATAACACTTACGCTGGATCAGTTTCCTCAGGAGTTAAAGATCCCTCACCTGAAACAAACAATCAAAATTTAGCATTGCATCAAAATATGTTCATGGAAAAGTGTGGTAAATAATGTAATCTAATAAAGAAATGGGACGAGAAAACTGCTTCAGAACGGTTTATAAACAGTTTATGTAAGAAGCCCGTTCTGTTTTGTTCATAAATCAGAGAAAACAGTTATAAGCACTTGAGCCACTCATTCATAATGTATCCACATATATTTGCCTAAGTACTTACACGAGACAAGATCTTGCCTCATTATAATAACCAGCTGAGACAACAGTGTTTGGGGGTAGAAGATAAAACGCAGCCAATATAAGGGTTTATTGTGCTTAAACAGTAAGGCTGAGTGGAGAGCTATGTCTCCAGGCCGGCTATTAATTCTTGAAAGAAACTCTGGAACCGCCAGTAAGAAACTCGTCAATAATAAAGTTCTGAATTTATTAGTCACTAGTGGTTCCATTTGTTGCAGAACCGTAGGGTAATAAAAACAAGGTTTAGTTTTCTGCATAGTTTTAGACTAATTAAAATATTGTAGGATTAGTATCTATATTAATAAAAGACTTTCTTGATTCTTGTAATGATATCTGAGGTATTAAAATCTGATAATTTATATACATATTTCGTATCAATCAAGAGCTGTTAGACTCTAGATGTGCCTTTTATGGATTTCAAATACATCCAACTATTAGGGATCTGCTGCATGGTCTTCCAAATGTTAATCATATGAGAGCAGTTTTGTTTAGTTTAAAACAGCTGATTAGTCAAAAACAGTGGTGCTATACAAGCAGTTATTTCTCAATACACTACAAACTCAATATCAGCTGATTTATTATATCCTTTGTATATGAATTTATGGTATAATTGACTGATTTTACAGTAATACAATCCTCAATGTTTTTGGAAGTTTGATACGTCAAAGTAGGTAAGTATCAGATATCTGGTACAACCACTGATGTGTTATTCTGTGGTCGCTGGGTACAACGACTCGATTTTCAATTGTTCGACCTAGAACTTTTGCTGTTTCGTCTTTCTGCGTCAAAAAATCCAGATGAATTCTGACTCGTTTAAGTGTAATGGAATTGTTTGTAAAACAAAAATAATTGTTATATTTGCAACCAAAATTAGAATTTGAAAGCATTTGATGAAGTGTCAGTAATGAGACATAATTTTATTTAAGTTTTGTTTTATACATATATAACATAGTCTAGGCTACTTTATTTAAGTAAGTTATTGTACTAATTTTGTATGTATCGGCTATAAACTACAAAAATAAGCAGTATTTCCTAGTAATAGAGAGTATTCCTAGTTATTCCTTTGTATAAATAAAACAAGATTTGGAATACAGTCGGAACTTAACATTATGTAAAGTGATATATTTTTCGAATTAAGCAACGAAAAATGCATAAATTCAAGATTCCTTGGTTATATATGCCTGCAGTTTGGTAGCCACTTAAAATTTGACTACTTAAACTATAAGTTTTAAACTTTATAAGTTGTGAATTGGGAATTCAGCATTCGAGATTTTGTATGATCATTTAAGTTTTCACAGCAAAATATAAAATAAATTGTATGTGATGTTGGAATTAAACGAACAATCTGCTAAAATGAAAGCACCGGACACAATCAGAAAAGTAATTAAAAGGGGAGAACAAGAGGAAAGGGGGAAAGAGGGCGCTTTAAAAGAGACAAACAATTATCGACCAATCTGATTCTCGCTCACGTTGTCCTCATGATACCAAAACGTGACCTCTACACACACGTGACTTCTGCTTCTCAGGTTATCACTTTAGATATAATAAGCTTAAAACTGTTGTGAATGTAAATTGAATTGAAATTGTTTAAATCTTTATTCGTGTCTGCAATATAAAGGAGATGCGGTATTTATTCGTCGTACTCAAATAAAAAGAAGGGTTTATTTTAATAACTGTTATAACAATTTAAAAACTGACATTTTGAACATTGCTATTGGTTTCTTTCATGCTAAGTATAAAAAAATCTTTAATTCCTTTTAACCATAACATGCTGCTTTTAATTATATATGTAATTTCCCGTTCACTAACAGTTCTTTTACTGTGTGATCACCTCACAGATAATAAACGTATAGCCAATCTAACACTGATTTCCTTGGTTGCTTGTAATACATTCATTCAATTTTTCCTATTTCAGGAATACTATGTATTGATTAAATTGGTTTCCTTATTAAAATATTCACCTTACTTCATTAGAACGCTATACTGTAGTTCTAACAGTTTAATTGTTGACAAACAAGTCTGTCTATCTAGATGGAAAGGTAGGTCGGACACAATGCAATTGTGTGTTTTTGCCGTTACCCGGCGGATGGAAGTTTATTTTTGTACTTATTCATTATAAAAAATATTCTGAGAAGCAGTACATGATAGAATTATACATATACATGAGATACAAAAACATTCCATTTCCAAGAAAGTGCTAGATCTTGTATTATAGTACTCAGATGTAGGGGATGGTCTCATGATAAAGTTAATGTCGTATCAAGACATCCGTATTAACCCTGTTTATGTTATAGTCTTGTAAAGATATTCCCGTCACTTCCCAGAGATGAAAAGATGGATTGACAGTAAAAACAACGTTTCAATCATCTATAATTATAGCCAAGACAGAGGATTCATTCTTTTAACTCATAAATTTATGAGACCACATGATAACATTGGTGCCATTGATTATATTGAACCATTACTAACACTTGCTGCGATACAGTCAACATTAATCAATAAAATGGCTCCGCTTTATATTTTCGTTGCACTCATTACTATAGCAGTCGCTTTAGAAAGTTTTTTTGGACTTTAGCATTAAAAGACGAGAGACAATTTCAAAAAAAGCTGACACGATATATAGTTAAATTATGTTAAATTTAATAATATTTTAAGTATTTTGAATTAATGCTAATCCAACAATAATTTTTTTTATTGGAGCAGAGAATAGATCTACACCCAGCCCGAATGCTGAATTCCTAATTATTAATTCATAAAGTAACTTTTTGTTTAAAATCTTATAAGTAGGTCATTTGTAGTGGCTAACAAACTAAAGCTATATACTCGTATAAAGCAGGATCACTGATTGAATTTATAAATTTTTGTTTTATAATTTCAAAAAATACATTTGTTTACATAGCTAATGATTTTATATGAAATAATGTAACAGGTAAACGCACTTTTAAAATTTTTATAACATGTTACAGTTACAGTTCATTGCCGCTTCATTAAACATTTTAGATTCTCATAATTATCATTAGGATAAAAATTTGTAAGATCACTAATTCATTGATTCATTAGTAATCATTAATCATTAATTCATTGAATGATAGTTAGAGCTATGATAGTTAACAAATATTGATATTTGCTATTCAGAAGCATTTTCCCAATAAGCTTAAAAGTTTTGTACTTACCTTTTTATTTCAAAACTTTGGGAATATTGAAATTGAAGAGTAATAAAGTTAAGAAGAGTTAGGATTAGCACGACATAAAAGCCCAAACATGACACTCAATTGAGTTTATCTTACAGACTTATTGGCCGAATAGTCACAATGTCTACCGCAATGTAGACAGTAGACTGCTCGCCTGCGCGAGATAATGCATTGTATCTTATCGCTAGAAACAAAGGGACCGGTGTACAATCTTATCAGAATTGTATGAATTATTTCATGCTTTGATCTTGTAATTGAATTCTTGACATTGTGCAATGTAAAGAGGAAATACTAATTGGGAGTAATTAATTTCAAACTTGCAAAACATAATTATCGCATTATTTGCAATCACTGCAATTAACCTATGTTTGTATCATTACAAACTGAATTCATTTTTAAGCTATACAACAATAAATTACAATTATGATTTTTATGACATCATTTCATAGTAATATAACTTTTATTTGTTTTTGAATGCCGACCGGTTAGAACGACCTTGTCCAAACAATAATTATATTCTTAAACGACGTTAGTTCAATGCTTAGATAATTAGAGACTCCTATTAGAGATATAAAACTAACGAATCGAACCAATCAAACTTTGATTTACAGACATGTACCTCAGAACATGTACTCCAAGTGTGTTTCAGACTTGTATCTTAAATTTGGTACTCCGGCCTTGTACTTTAGATTTGGTACTCACGACTTCTACCCCAGACATGGTATCACCAAATGTACGTCAAGCTCCTATGTCATATTTGATACTCCAGGCTTTATCCCCAGATTGGGTACTCAAGCCTCGTAATTCATGTTTGGTACTCAAGACTTGTACCCTACATAATGGTATCATCAACTGTACGCCAGGCTTCTATGTCAAATTTGGTACTCCAGTCTTAAAGCGAAATACAAGATGGTTTAATTCCTCGAATTTTTAGTATTTTAATCTGATGCGTTACTTGAAGCAAAGCTTGGAGTCATGAGCATGGAAATATCTGATAAAAGGTTATTGGTATACGAAAAAAATCATAGAATTTTCTGGAGAACAAAAAGAATATTGTAACAATGCCAGTTGCAGCTGTTGTGACGTTGTGTAACAAGAGTGAGGATGTGGAGAGAGGGTGATGCAGCTACTTCTACAGCTAATTACTATCTCCTCTCACTCTTCACTCCACCATCCTCGCCATGTCTCTCAAGCTGTCGCCGTGTCTCTCAAGCCCAGGACTGTCCTTACAGCTTCTTCTCTAAGATACCATGAGCGGTATTCCTATGGAAATACTTTACCCGTTTATGCCTGTTCATGTTTTATTTTGCGTACGTCATTTAGTTAGCGATGTTCCCATATAAGTTGCAATAACATTTAATTGCATTTAAATCAGATGCGTTTCAGCGAGCTCTAAATGTTTTCAAAAATGTGACGTTAGAACATAAAACACATCGGCTACGACTGTCGTGAATATATTTCTTCCTGAACACGCAAAAGTAACACAGTTTAATATGTAAACACATTTCGCTCCTTCAGGTCCAAACAAATAGTTACAATAAAATAACCAATAAGTCTCCGACTGTTCCAATTTACTCTTCGGAGAGATATACTACTCAAAGACTTATCAATCCTATTTTAAATTGGCGGAATTTTATTTTCTGAGTGTATTTAAAATCATATATGGCTTAACTGGTTCATTTAATTTATTTGGGACATAAATGAATTTGGTAAAATTTTTTCTTTACAATTTCAGAGTCTTTTCTGTAAGGATGTCTTTTGGACGTAAAGGTTCAACTTTTGAAGAGATTATATTAATAGTTATTATTAAAAATTTTCAATTCACAAATTAAGGATTTAATTCGTATAATGTATCTTGATTGGGAGTGAGCTGCGAAAGTAACCTATCGTAAACGTTAAAAAATACGCATTAAAAAACCCGAACTAAATTTAGAGTTCTGTTAATTGTTAAAGAGACATGACATAATATACTTAGTACCAATTTCTTTCTATCCCGATTTTATAATACTTAACCTTAATTAAAGCACTGCACACGAGTTTACCTTAGATTCCCTACAAGAATATTATTGATTATAGGAATATACTGAGTAGAACAGTTATAGCCTTCAAAAGAGGTCAATGACGCTTTAAAATATAATTAGTTATATAAGTTACATTATTTGATTATATTGCAACGAAGAAAGTCAGTTAAATGCAAATTAAATCGAGAATAATTGTGGTTAAGATCAACAGATAAAACAGTAAACGCAAGATGTCACTCTTAAACTCTTAAAGAATTTAATTTAAAACCAATCATTGAAAATATATAGCTACATCAAAAGCCAACTTTTCATTGAGTTTAATTCCGCGGAATTTGTAATAATTTCTCATTTAATTTACCCATTGTACTTTTAAGTATTACTTTATTTTGCAAGATTTTCCTTTTAAGAACGATTAATTGAAAACAAACTGTATAACACTGTCCATTCAACGCGATGAATAGCAAAACTGTTCCTCGGTTAGATAAACAGATACAAGGATCTTCAATTGCTCCTAAGTAGCTATTAAGAGTGAAGGGAGAGTTCAGTCAGTAGTTCAGTAGTGGTTGTGGGTGACAAGAGTGGATGGGATGTGTCTGGAAGATAATGTCCTCAACCCTAGTCTCTAGAAATGTTATGACAAGGGTCAGTCACGTTTTCAGCATTTAGGTTTTGGGGGGAGGAGGAAATCCATTATCTCTTACTTCTAGAGGGGGAAGGGATCATCTTTTAAAAACATATAATGAACTAAAGATACAGAATATTTAAAAAAAAATATACAGGCCTACATTTTAACAAGTGCTGATGTTAATTTAACGAACAAAACGATTTCTTCTGTAAATTTATCTTCTTCATCATTTACTTAGTCACGCCAAAAAGAAAAGTTCTTATGTACTACTTTGGATTAATACCCACTATATAACTTGAATATTTACCTTTTATAATACAATATGAGTGAGACGATTCTCTATAGAGAATTGAAATGTAAAAATGTATCTAAGTACGTGCAAAAATACATGCCAGTATTAACGTTTTTAAAGGTTGAATATGTTTAAATCTACCTTTGGTACGTTTAATGACCAGAAACATTACCTGCAGAAATTTTTAAAGAGTTTGAAGATAGCCTCATTTTCCCCAGAGTGGAAGATAACGGAGAACTTAAAAATGTATTACCGCTCGCCAAAAGGGTTTTAGAAGCGAAGAAGTCATCATGTTATGTACCATTTTAAATGACTTAATAAAAAAAATAATAATTGGTAGAATTAGAGATCTCTCTGAAGTTGATTTCATCTAAGAAAGAGTAAAAATTAAGGTATAGATTTGCTTACGTTCATAAGGTACTTATTTTGCCATAGAGTGGTTAGAAATTAGTTTCCTTTGTGTTGTTCATTTTATTCATCTAGCTTTTTAACTTTAGGTATTGTTGGATATAATTATCCCATTTAACACTTAAGTTGCCCATTAGTTCATTTTGGAATATTCATACGCTTAGGTGATGTATTTACACAATTTCATACGAGATTTTAATAGTCGACCGTTCAAAATCTAAAGTAAAGTATTTGAACTTTAAGGATAAATGGTATTAAATATGTATATCAGACTTAAATCAACATAAAATTTTATTTCTAAGTATTTTCAAACGTTATAAATATTATATGATCTTCACTCAAGAAAATAAATTACTAGTCTAAACCAAACTAAGACAAATCTGATACTGCTTCCAACATCGAAACTATGCAAGGTTTCACTAAGTATAATCTTCTATCTTACCAAAAACCTTACTCAGAATAATTCTGCATAATTATTGTGAACTGGAAGGTCTTATACTTTAGGAACTTTGTTGATAAACATATGAAGAAAGAGAAAAATAACGGATATCAAAAGGTTTTTTAGACAATTTAGGGTATACTAAATAAAAAAGTTAAGTTCTTCTTGTGAAATACAAGCAACAACGAGTACGCCAATCATTAGTAAATCCATAGAAGTATTCCAAAATGTATTAATATTTTCATGTAAATTCCTATAACGGAAAGTTATTTAAATCTATCTGCTCTATTTTATTTTTATTTATTCCAAATAACCGTAATTCTGATGACAAGGACTTTGCTTCTAAAAAATTGAGTTATTAATCAAGTAAGATTCCCTAATTTTAGTAAATTGATTCCAAACATGTTCTCAGATAATTATTATAAGATTGTTAAAAAGTAATAACATGAATAAATTCAACAGTCTTGGCATCCTCAACCTTAAAAGTAGGAGAGAAAAATTTGGCCAACAAGGAATGAGTTTGAATTCCACCTTAAGACAGGATCACGACGCAGAAGTGCCGCTGACCGGCAGGTTGCGAAACTGCTGCACTTGTCTTTGATTGTTTCTATTGGCCTTTCCTTTCTGGCGACGAGCCCAAAACTCATTGTCGCTTGTCGCAGCGTTTAAAAGCGTTGTCAGGAAGATAACAAACACCAGGAAATTAACAGCTGGAAATTTTTAGACAATGACAAGATTTTCAACTTGTAAATCTTCTAGGAAAAGTATGGTATACCAATGTTCCATTAAGTCGATTAGCTGAAGCGTTAGCGAAGCCTATCATTCAAGGGTACTGAACAATTTCATTTCTGTCAACTGTCCGAACGATATCTTAAAAACGAACTGACTTGAAATTTTGCGTGAATAATATCTTCACTGAGTTCAATGATGCATGAATCATTGCACGGGATATTAGCTGGACATTAGCAAATATTTTTCCATTCCTCTTATGAGTAACTATGACGGCAACGAGAAAATAAAAGGATAAATAAATCTGTAAACAAACCCGAGAACCGCCATATGGGGCTTTGACATGTGAAATATTAACACGTGCATATACACTTTTATACATAATGTAAAATAAAAAGTAATAGAGTGAAAAATTAGTGATAGCAGTCGGTGATAAGATATGATTTCAGTGAACTATTGCGTTTTAGTGCCCTCACTAACTGACAGCAATTTTTATTATTCACACATATGGTTCAAACACATTTTTACTGTGGAGCCTGAATTAATGAATGCAAATTTGGATGTATTATGTGGCAAGAGATCCACAGAAAGATTATACTATTTTATTATTTTTACTTTAAATTTTGCATGAAACTTCACTTATAAAAGGGAAAATAAGTTCTATGATTATGTATGTCCAACCATTGAATTGAAGCTCATCATTCAGTAGGGCGATACAATTTCTCTTTCTCTGCCGGGGAATAGTACACATTTTTTTCTGCACGATTGTCTGTCTGTCTGACGATAGAACCTTGTAAGAACGAAATAGACTATAGATTTGAAATATTGTATGCAATCTCAGTAATGCCTGTTACGCAACATGTGGGACATACCTGGTAGTCATTTAAAGTACCAAGCTGATTCCTATAAATACATCTTACGAAAATGACAGCATCCCGAAGTTTTAACCCCAATGGAAATAAATGGTAAAAGTTTGTGGTAATGATAAAGTGAATGTGGAAGAGGAAGCGTTCCATCACGCACCCCTTGCCCCCGACTATTCCACCCTTCCAACCTGACTGCACGCGCCTCGAGTAGAAATACAGCTTACAGGCGAGTAGTTCAGGTACCGCTGAACACGCAACGTCACAGCTACGTACGCATATTGTGTAGCGTGCTCCAAACATTCTATAAGACCTATTCAGGTGGATGAAAGTCTAACTGTTTAACTTTCTGTTTGAACTACGTGAACTGTTTACACACGCATTTGACATACTTATGTTTTATTAATATGCAGAGAAGTAATGGTGTTATTTATTTAGGTTTCCTAAGCAGTTACTGCACATTAATAGTTTAATAATAATTTACTGGTTAACCATCCTCATATTTTTGAAGCTTTTTTTAATAAAAGGAGAGGCCGATCCCCTTTTAAGCCTTATTCTGCCCGTCCCTATGGGTTACCCTGCCGTTACTATGGGCCTGTGCGAGGATCTTATCAAACAGGATGAGAAGGATCTTGTCAAGGGGGAGAGTCGATACAGTACCAAGGTCAATGGTACTGATAAAAAGTGCAACGATCACAGACAGGATTTGAAACTTCGCTATATCTAACTCAGCCCAAAAATTCCAAGGATTTTTAGACCGTTCGGCCATCGGGATTCCCACATTAAAGTAAATAAAATAAATATTCATTCGATTTTACCTTTTAGCCTTCTGATAGCGTGGATTGAAGATTCCAAGTTCTTTTTTTTAATGTAATGATTAAGAAATTGACATGAACCTCTTTGACTCAAAATTTGTTTGACCAGTCCGCAGGTCTCAAATTTTTTTTCAATTATTTCATCTTTAAAAACATCATGTGTATATTTGAATTCCGTACCTCTATTTATATGGTGGTTAACAAAGCCACTAGACAAACAATGTTTATCTCTGTTCTTTCACACGTTTGTCCATTGTTTCCTTGACAAAAAGGACTTTTAACTATCTTGGAAAGGAGAATATGAAAAACTATTTGGGTTATTAAGTCCCTGAATGTACATGAAATTCTCAAAATAGTATTTTTATTTATAAATTTATTACAATTTCTCAAAAAATAATGCTCCTTTAAAAAATCTGGGGTCTTCTCCGTATCTGAACCTGATATTCTAGGATCCAAGAACTAAATTTATTTTGTGTATGCGTACAACTTTTTTTGTGAAGTTGACATAACGAAGTTCCCTTAAAATAAGGGAAATCGATCGTCAGTAGAGGTAGTTTTACTGAGGTCGAAACGGTATGTTGTCGAAGGAGTTAAATATATATATATCATAAAGCAATATAAAGACCGAAATTTTGTCTTAAAGTGGCAATTTTAATCTATTTATGCCACTTGTACAATTAAAAAGTAGCTCTCGGCTCCTAAACTATAAAAAGTCTCGTTATTTAATAGCTTAGTGGTAAAAAAGCACAAAAATAGATCCGGTTTATTATTGTAACAGTTACCTAACCACTTAAATATGCGTTTGATTGCGTTGGCTACTTTCCGAATGACGCTCTAAACCCAATCCGGACATAACCAGAGATCTAGTGTTCTATAAAACCTGGTCTAATACGCCAACTTCTAACCAGAGCAAAAGTACCGTAGTGATAGTATGGCTATAAACTCTCCTTTTAGCCTGGTCTACTATTTGCCAGATCCATTTACCAAGCTTTATTATCCGTTGAGCTTTGGCAGTCCAGTTTATAGATTCGTAGCAATCATTTATTAGTGTCTTTAATAAACGATGACGATTGTAGCTTTGCGACTGTATTCGAATATTTGATTCTGATAGGTAAATACTAATGCTCGATACTAAGGCAATGCAGTAGCTACTGGTTTTTAATTTTCAAAATTATTTTGGAGATGACTTTTAAGCTGGCGTCCAGCGTGATTTACATAATAGTTATAATAATACGAAACCGTTATTTTCGTAGAACACTAAGGATCTTTTCATACGCTACACTTTCAAAAAATGTTCTTTGCTATATTTCGAAAATAAAACATAAACCATTCATTCTTGATGAAAGAAACGAACATTTCATCCACTTCGTGCGCAGCATGTTTATTGTCTTTTTGAAATAAAGTAATACGTATTTGAATTCTTTATAGTGGATGTATTATTTTCAATGTAATTTCAGTTTTAAAACTCTCGCAAACCGATCTGTATTTAACTTGAAAAGTCTCAGCTCGTGGTTTTCTTTATATACAGGGTGTACATAAAGTCCTGCACGGGTATAATATTTTCTGAACGATAACAGATAAAGAAAACAAGATTTGGTACATCAATACTACACCTAAAAATCTACTTTTTGAAGAAACTATCAGCAATTTAAAAACTCTCCCAACAGAGTTAACTGGAGCCGTTCCCCAAAAGATCAGCCCATACGTCAGAATAGGAACAAAATATCCAAAATAAACCAACCTAAGCGTCTTACTACATAAACATGTGGACAAATAGCTTAATGAATATATACAGGCACTTAGGTTTTGACATACATGAATTAATATGTTTTGACCAATCCAAATTAGAGTCCATGCAAAGTCCTAAAAAACACACAAAGATGTGCATTCCTGAATAGGATTACTATCTACAAAGATCGTTTTAACCACTCCTATTACTTTTGGGTCTGAAATGTATGGCTCTGGTTTTTCGGTGTTTATAAAATAAATCATTCATTCATTATACAGGGTGTACATAAAGTCCTGCACGGGTATAATATTTTCTGAACGATAACAGATAAAGAAACAAGATTTGGTACATCAATACTACACCTAAAAATCTACTTTTTGAAGAAACTATCAGTTTTCTGTAATATCATGGGGACGTCCCGCAAGGAGTCAGAAGGAAATCTTAAATAGGAGCATAGGTCAATATGGACATCATTTTAAAGGGCTTATCTAGCAGAGTTTAATGCCGCAAACCGCACTCAAAAAGATTGATCCAGTACAAAATGGCGGCTGTTCAAAGATTTTACTTGGTTACATTTTATTAGTAGCCATAACCCCAGTAAAAAGCAAAACTGCAACCAAACGAATACTGCAGCTAACTACTACATTATGCTTGTCAGTTGTACAGAAGTGAATTATGACATTAGTTATCCTCAAGGGTTACAAATTTGGTCCTAATATATTGATAACGGGGAAAACCTGATAACAGTAACAGTTAGAAATCTCAGCGAACTATGACGATCGGAAACACTTCCTGTTTTAATAAAGTGTTGAACAGTTCTCCCTACATTTGTTCTAGAAATTGGCTGCCTCTCGTGAAAGTAGTCATTAAATAAATAGCATGCTTCCTCGTGTGATCGTCTGTTATTTCCCCAACCATCATAAGAAGTGTTTATACGTTCACGTTCGTCAAGCGAGATAGTGTAGTTGAAGAACTACAAGCAATACGACAAACTCTTTTGTACTAAAGCGCACTGATAAAATGGATGGACAGCACTACTAAAACAAGAAAACTAGAATAGCCTACTATGAATAGACTGGCTAATAGGAAAGTCCTAACTGCGACCCAAAGATAAGAGATTTCTAATTGTTACTGTTATCAGGTTTTCCCCGTTATCAATATATTAGGACCAAATTTGTAACCCTTGAGGATAACTAATGTCATAATTCACTTCTGTACAACTGACAAGCATAATGTAGTAGTTAGCTGCAGTATTCGTTTGGTTGCAGTTTTGCTTTACTGGGGTTATGGCTACTAATAAAATGTAACCAAGTAAAAATCTTTGAACAGCCGCCATTTTGTTACTGGATCAATCTTTTTGAGTGCGGTTTGCGGCATTAAACTCTGCTAGATAAGCCCTTTAAAATGATGTCCATATTGGACCTATGCTCCTATTTAAGATTTCCTTCTGACTCCTTGCGGGACGTCCCATGATATTACAGAAAACTGATAGTTTCTTCAAAAAGTAGATTTTTAGGTGTAGTATTGATGTACCAAATCTTGTTTCTTTATCTGTTATCGTTCAGAAAATATTATACCCGTGCAGGACTTTATGTACACCCTGTATAATGAATGAATGATTTATTTATAAACACCGAAAAACCAGAGCCATACATTTCAGACCCAAAAGTAATAGGAGTGGTAAAACGATCTTTGTAGATAGTAATCCTATTCAGGAATGCACATCTTTGTGTTTTTTAGGACTTTGCATGGACTCTAATTTGGATTGGTCAAAACATTGGGAACGGCTCCAGTTAACTCTGTTGGGAGAGTTTTTAAATTGCACAAAAAGGCTGTTAGAGTGATGTGTGGCCTGTGTAATTGTGACAGTTGTCGGACAGTGTTCAGTAATGAAAGCCTTTTGACTTTGACTTCACTGTTTATATTTTATGTCTCAATGTATACATTCAAAAACCTACAAAATTTCCCTACATATAATCTACATTAAATCATCAGTATTCCACCAGAAACAGAGATACACTCATCATTCCGCACCACGACAGCAACATATTCAAAATATCCACGTCAAATGTTGGTCCCAAAATATTCAATGTTCTGCCGCATAGGGTGAAAAATTCTTCAACTGAGGCATCAATTAAAAATAAATTTAAAGCAGTACTTGTTAAAACATGCCTTTTACTCTATGGACGAGCTGTTGGACGGGGCTCCTTAGCCTGGGCCATTAACAGATGCGTGATTGTCTACAGTTTTTAGTTTTATTGACAATGTTTGTATAATAGCAATTCATTTGTTAGTTATGGTATTTATAACATATACTACTACTACCATATAATACATAGTTATGATATTATATAGTAAAAACTATTTAATGACTAGGATCTATACATGTAGGGCGTATATGTCTTTGAACAATAAATATTTTGATTTTATTTGGTTGCCTTCAAGCTACTTATTCACAAAATATATAAGTGATTAATATAACATTTATCTAATTGCTAATATTAGTACAGTACTAACTAATATAAATTAAAATATTTTTCAAAACAGTATGAAAACGTTTGTGTGCAAACTAGTTATGGCACAGATACATATAAATAATATAATAACTTTAAAAACCAGACGTGTGAACGAATAATCTATAGAAATGTACACTTCATACTTATTAGCCTATTTTTCCAATGGAAGACTTAGACCGTGATAGTACCCAAATACACACAATATTGGTATTCTGCATGTGTGCGAATGTCAAGCTGTAAAGACGAATCATACGGCAGTTACCTCGTGGACAAGTGGACTAACAAGAGCCAAATTTCCCGACCAAGCTTTGAAAGACGATCCGCTTATGCCCATCCAAATATTTGTGTGACAAGCCGTTACTCAAAGATTGCGATTTATTAAGATTTTATTGGATGCACAATTATGATAAGAAGTATCATTTCTTAAATTATTCACATTTTAAGCGCTCTAGTTATTTTAAAACTTACATTGAATTTAAAATTATGGCTTCTCAAATCTATATGGTAAGTGTTTTCTTAGTTTAACATAACACATTGGACGAATTGTTTTGTTAACACATTTTATTTATTCCTACAGTTGTATTATCTTTAAAAACTTACTTGAATAAGGTATATTTAAAAATAAAATCCTCTGGAATAAAAATATATCGAAGGAAATTATTTCTTTAATAATAATAAAAGAATACGTTACTTTTTGTATTTAAGATCCATTATATTTTGTACAGTACCAGAAAAAATCTAATCCATCATCAATAAAGTACATTTTTTTAAAATATATTTAAAGAATATAACAAACTTATTCTTTGGGCGAGTTTCTGGAACGCAGCAAATAACGTTAGTCATTCATGAAAGTTATTGAGAGCTGAAAGGTGTGCAATTATATGATTTGAAAGCCTTTAAAATGTGTGATAGGCTACTGTGAAATTTATTGAATACATTTTATATTTTTTACTTTTACCTTTTTGTTTCTGACTTTTTTTATTTCAAATGTTTTATACATAACAAAGTTTATTGGCAGAAAAAGTTGGATTGGTGAAGCGTCATACAATTTTGTACAGTTGTTAAATTAATGACAGTAAAGAATTATTGAATTGAATGTATACAAAGTGTTAAGCCACATTCGTACTCATATGGAAAATCTACGTATTGGGAACAACTTAATCAACATCGAATTAAAATAGTTAACAGTACAAAAAACAGATTATATTTCACAAACCAAAGTACAAAACATCAATGAAATATTTGAGGCAAACGGCAAATAAAAAAATGTGCGTCATACAAAAATGTTTTGATTTATAGTTTAATTTTGGAATGTTGTGAAATTATTAAATACATACGTAGTTTAATCTTTCCATTTTGCATTATGTAAATAGCTAAGTTTTTATTTTTCAGAAGAAAATGTTGTGTGGAAATGACAACAGTTTGCGTGTTTAATAATATGTTATGAACGTCTAATCCATTTTAGAAGTGTTACATTCTTTAAAAAACAAGTCGAACAGTGTGTACAAGGTTGTGTTAAGAATTTCCTCGGGGAAATCCAACATTTCCGTCACGAAAGCTGTCAAGGTGTCAGATGGGGCGCGGCCCAGCAGTATGCGGGAACAATCACAAACGGCACAGTTGTGACTGTTTCCGTGATGAGGGAAACAGCAATGCAGTTTAATTTTCTGGTTCACTTTTCTTCATTAAATCCATTTTTCATCAAAACATGCATGCATTAAAAATTTAAATCCTGTAACCTACTTATGAACTTTGTTTAATATTTCAACCGACCAATTGTGAACTAGTCACAATTTAAAACAGCACTTAAAGTCAAATCTTCAGGGATAGAAGCATTTCTCGAATTTTAAGTTTAATATTTTAAATGCCAGACCATTGACATAAAGGAAGTATTCCTATATAACAACAATTGTGGTGTAAATATTTCTCAAATATTGTTATCTCGTTGAAATCTTACTACGTTGTAAAATTAATGATTAATCTTTGTTTGAAGTTTATTTTTGACGATGGAAGGATAGTGAAGGAAACAGGATTTTGCCGATACGGAAATGAATCTTCACACAAGTATCAAATCTATACGTCAGTTCGTTCTCGAGATACCGTGACAGAAATAAAGGCTTTTTTCAGTCCCTCGAGTGATAGCCTTAGATAACGCTCAACCATTAAAAAATAAAATTTAGATTTATTCATCTCTCTTTATTGTTATTCCAAAGTTACTTGTTGAACCTAACAAATTTTTAGATATCTCCGATAATACGGACATAACAGAGAGTCCACTCAGGGCTTATACATGCTTTGTTTGAAGTTTGTCTTTGACGATGGAAGGATTGTGAAGGAAAATGGATTTTTCCCGACATTTGCCATTGTTCAGTGATACAAAAAATCAGTAACACTACATTTTGTAATTTAACTAGTTTGTAATTCTGTGTTAGGTTAGTTATTTACCTAAAGAAGAGATCAGATTGCAGATCTAGAAATGTAGTCTAACTGATAATTTCTTTCACTGAACGTGAAACGTATTAACGTATCTCGGAACAAAATCGGGACAAACAGTAATGGAGCAACCGCTTGGTATGTAATAAGACTTAAAAGCTGCCATCACCTCCATTTATGACCAGACCAGGACTAAACAAAAACGGAGTTAAAACTTAACGACTTCGTAAACGTGACTTTGTCACGGTCAGCAGGGGGCTTGGCAAAATAAAATCGTAAATCAAATAATACGGCTTATGGAGGCAAAACAGGATGGAAATAGCCACAACAACGATAAATCTCGAAATCACCAGGACGTGCTCACTCAAAGGGCTTCAGCAGTATCGTGTTCGGAAGGCGACCACAAAGGAGTTTCAGCAAAGTGCGAAAGGGTAAGAATTGAACTGTTCAATATAATCGTCGAATTTTATCAAATAATACTCCAAAGTTCTACTTTCATAAAATACTAGGAGCATAAACCAATGTTCAATAGAAGCATGGGAACCAGACTGTACTTTTTTCTCATCCTATTTTGATATTCTCTTTCTTATTAATCCTCAAAGTAAGTTTTGTTACAAGTGATGATAAAACGAAAAGTGTTATTTGACAATGTCTTTAATTATTTGAACATAGGCAGGTAAAATTTTTTATCCAAAATAATATTGGATTTTATCTTCGTTTAAAGTGTTTTAATGAAGATGAAAGGTTTGAACAGTAGGATTTTGGAAATTAGCCATTGTTATGTTACAACAACATTTTAACACGTTTCTTCAACTAATTAACTAACATTTTCTTCACTTTCGTTAGTTCGGGTGTGACATGTTTGTCCTCTTCGCATGTGTTCAGTGACATTGTTTGGGTCAATTCTCTCCAGACTAGACTTCATGCAGTTCGTCAGGTATATTATATTATTTTAACTTTGAGAGGCAGCTCATTGCCGCATTTTATCGTTTCCATGTCTGGGTCTTATGTAAACCAGAAGAAGAGAGTAGATTTTAATCCTCAAAACGTAGTGTTATTCTTTTTCGTAACATCCAAAATCCCATTATTGATTTAATTTAAAATACTTTTAAATTCGTTTGGTATGTATTTAAACATCAAATGTTACAGCTTTGTTTGCCTAAATTATGTACGTATTAAAATCGCAAAGCGCAGCAAATTGTGAAGAAACGACTTTGAAGCAGAAGTTTTAAATTACCTAGCATTTATTCATGATTTATGCAATTCAATATGCATTATTTTATTTTATACTGATTGTTTGACCTATAATCTAGTACTGGACAGAAGGGGTATAAGTTACGACCCTGTCAATACATAGAAACCTCGCGAGGAGATGCACGAATATTGATGTAGATGTAAGAACTTCTAGACTGTCGAAGAGCACGAGATCATAAAGAATCGCTAAGTTTATGCAGCTACGCTTCTGCAGTGCAGTTAACAGGGGAAGACATCGTATATCCGGGATGGAGAGGATGGGGTAATGCGAAAGGAACACTTTGACGTTTAGCACACAAGTTGTATGTCTAAGGTGAAGGAGGGAGGGAGATGTCTACGTTCCGTATATCATTCTCTCCCTCCCTTAGAACACGATAGGAGGACATAAGCTCCCCCCTCCCCCCTAACATAAGCTCCTGGTTAGATATTCATTTCATAAACCCAACATAGTATTACGGTTTACGAGTGTTTGTGAATTCTTTAATAATCAGTGGTCTGTAGAAAATTGATTTTTTTAGAATTACTCAAACTATTCTTTGCTTGGAGTTTGTTTGTGACGATGGAAGGATTGTGAAAGAAACAGAACTTTTCTGGACATTTTCCATTGTTCAGTGATACTAAAAATCAGTAACACTACGTTTCGAGATTTGTAATCTAATCTCTTCCACTTGTGAATAGCTAACCTAACACATAACTAAAATCTTGATTAAAACAAACAATATAGTTTTAATAATTAGAGTTTTTGTTTTAATTTAGTGCTTTTTTAGAGTTAGTGTGAACTGAATTTGTGTTTAGTCCTTTATTAAGTGTTTATTTTTTATGATTCCTGACGTATGCGTGTCACAACGCTCTCGTATGATTAGTTTATTTTAAGCTACATTGTAGTTATATGTTACGTTAGTAATTCATCTGAAGAAGAGATCAGATTGCAAAGTTTGAAAATTAGTATAACCGAATGTGTCCTGATAAAAGAAGAGGAATAGTGGAAACTAGAACTTTCTATTTCAACCCAGTAAAAAAATGGCAGCCCATTGAAATAAAAAAAACTAATTGTGGCAAAACAAGAACATCAACATTCAGAAGGTAAATAACTTCAATAACCACTTTCCTTGCCCAAACCTATCGACGTTTTGTTATGAAGTTCGTCAAGTCTTTCACTGCCTTGTTATACTGTATGCAAAACCGCGGGTAACAACTAGTAACCGTTTATTTTTGCGATTAACGGCTAATCACGTCAGAGATTCTGAGCTGCGAGAATTATTTTTTTATATTCCTTTGGAAATAAAAAAAAAAAATGTATACAGTGCTCGCCATTGTAACCATAATCGCTAACGTATACTGGAACAAATATATGTCGGATCATATAATGAAATCGACGAAATTACACTAAACGTCTATTGTCTTACAGTTTCAGCTAAAAATCACTTAACTGAACGGGTCAATGTCCGAAATGAATAGCGGGCAGAGCGCGACCACACCCGCCTGTTAACCGATGGCTGTCCCACAAGACCCCCCACAGGGTTAGAGGCAATGTTAGCTTTAATGAAATTCTGCATATTGGATTTTAAAAGTACCTTTATCATCTTAGGTATTCCTCATTTTTAATCTTATCGTAGTCTAATCGACCTTTAAAGATGTATTTATTACGCCTATGCTTACAATTTATATTTTAAATCTATGCCTTGAGAATAAGAATCGAAGTTTTGGTACTAAGTAAATTTAATGCATTTTTGTACTAACATAAAAGAAAATTTACTAACCAAGTTTTGGGGAACATTCAGTATTAAATGCACTGTTTTTGTTTTTTGCTTTTTTTGCTACTGGGTTTCCATGAAGCATGCATTCAAATATTAAGACAGCCTCATATCCTGAAGTCATATATTTTCATGCCTTGCCACCAACAGGATATTAATGCAATCCGTAATAATCGATAGACTCCGTGGTAAATATGACATGAGCAATTTCAGATCTAATATTAGTTTATTTATTCAACATTTAGTGTACAAATATTACGTTACGTTTACAATGTGTAACGGGGTAGAACATCATGTTTGGTATTTTAAAATTAAAACAATAAAGAATTGTATAATTATAAAACTATTTATTCAATATTTTCTATGCTTTTTAATCTGTGCCTCATTAAAAAGTCAGGGGAATCTGGCTCATGTTCTGCGAATTACTTACCACAGGATTACAATGCATGTAAAGGATTGCAGGTTATGTAATGCTCTTCACCACGCCTACACTACCATGGAGAGCTGTCCCCGATTTGTGGCGACACGGGGAGATAAATATTGGCGTCCACCCAGAGTTTTGGGTGTGGTGTTGATAGAGGAACGAGGTAGATGTAATATGTAATTAAATACAAGAAGGTAATTATAAATATTATTTTGTTTTCCTTCAGTATAAATAATAAATTAAAAATAGCAATATACGAAGAATCTACATATAATTTCTTAAACGTTTAACTGAAAGAAAATTAGTTTTCATTGTTTAAATTCGGTGTTTAAATACGTTAATTTTGTATCATGTTTGAATTAACTATACAATTCAATTTACAGGTTTGTGAAGTTTCTTGCATATAATCATCTATTATTTCCACAAGTTGAAGTTAGTTTTGGGTTAACTTTTACGTTTAAATTAAATACATTTTTATATGCGCTATTGGATTTACCAAATATAAAATGCTCAGTGAATCTAATGAAACCTAATATTGTTAGTCCCCATATGGTGTTGTTAATTCTGTCTTTTCCTCACAGTTTGTGAATTTATTTGTCCACAATATATATATATATATATATATATATATATATATATATGTGTGCGTGCGTGCGTGTGCGTGCGTGCGTGTGTGTGCGTGCGTGTGCGTGCGTGTGTGTGTGTGTGTGTGTGTGTGTGTGTGTGTGTGTGTGTGTGTGTGTGTGTATATATATATATATATGATTGTGCTTCTCGTGGCATAAAATTTGCAGTCTATATGTATTTTTCCAATTTACCCAATATGGAGCAAATGTTACCTCTACAAAATATTTCATAGCAAATAATTTGGAGGTTCAAACCTTTTGGTTCTGGTGAAGCTGAAAGGGAGGACTGCGGAGATTCCTCTTAATAATCGTAAATAACCTTAAGGATACACCTTAATGGCTCTTGAAGGTACAGTATTCGGGCTCAGTGCACCAAGATTGAGAATAATGTGGTTTATTTTTCTAAAAATAACCCTAGTTGACTTTTCATTCGAATATCTCGATGTTTAGGGAAATTATCCTGATGAATATTTTATAAGTAATCACTTTCTGGTTTTATTGATTCACGTAGAACAGTCTGCATTGGTAAAGTGTTTTCAATATACTCGGCAAACTTGATGGAATCTTAGATGTATAATTACCGAACATGCGGGATGGTGTCTAAATATAAACGTTTCTTCCTTTCGCCATTACTGATCTCGGATACTTCAACTAATATCTTCCTACCCAGATGAAGATTTCTAAAGAAATACCGTTGAAGTCCATGAGTTCGGGGCCTAATACAATTTGATGAGCGGATAAACACGTCCTCGAATAATAATTACTGGCCACCAGGAAGGTTCTAGGACTGGCGCAACCAGGAATGCGAGTGAGTATGGATAATTCTTTTATAACCATTACTTATCTGGGGTGTATCTACTTACATCTCGTTATCCAGATAAAGGTTCCTGACGATACCCTTGTTCGGCCGGGGATCTGGGTTGGGTACAACGACATTGAATGAGTTGCATGGATAGGGATTCTTTGAAATGTTCATGACAGACTACTGCGAAGCTATAAAACATCGTCAATTGGGTAAGGATATCTGATACACTTTTTAAAGTGCAAGGAATTGGGGTAGATAGATTAGTCAATACCTTTACTAACCTCAGCTATTCCTAGGGAATCTTGCCATCCAGGAGTCGATATCCTTATGTGATATATGAGGTTCTAAACTTAATACAGAGTTGCAAAATTATCTCTGGCCTCAGAGATTCACGTGAAAACACTTTGTCAACCATTTAAAGAAGAACAACAGCAACTCAACTGTGTTGGAGTCAGTGAAACTTTTGGTTGGTGAAGAGAGATGACCTGGAAATACCGAAATCGAGATTACTCGTACATATAATATCAGTCATTTACAGATGCGTGAAATCTAGAAGCAAACAACGCCCACTGAATATAAAAATGATGATATTTTTTGAGTGGACCTCTTTAAACCCTCTTTATTTTATGAATTGTAGATGAACTATTGTGTCAAAAGACGTTCATGTTATTTATGCACGTTATTTTGACCAATATTATAACAGGAATCTAGGAGATATTTGGAATATACTACCCAGGAGGCATAACAGATGATCTTTAAACGAAACGTATCGTTGGCTTTCTGTTATCTATTAATCCGACAGGTTAAGCACCTTCATGATTTCATTCAACAACTAATGTAGAAAATAAATTGAAAATTTTAAAAAGTTTTAAACTGATATAAGATATAACAAGCCATTTTCTATAAAACCTAATAATATGTCGCCACAATTTAAAGTGGCTAAGACAATTTTTAAGCTCCAACAGTTTCCAGTTCCCCCTGGACGTGGTATTTATGGGCTTGGCCGGCGACATTTATCCCCCATGGAGTCATGCTTTACACGATTAAAATAGAACATGCACTTAATCCCCGCTGCCGCTAGGAGGTATAATGGGCATCTCTGCAATTACGTCCAGAGGAATCGCCTACTTCCTAGTATGATGCTTTTAAATTATAATTGTGCCTCAGGGTGCAAGATGATAGAAGCATTACAGGAAGAAGGTGAAGGGCCGTATTTACACTGCAATTTATTCCATTATATTTTACGCAGTCTATACCCCTCAAATTTAAAGAGGAAAACCTTTATGAATTAATTCCTACACTGCTGGATTAATATCAACTCAATTATACATCTAATGAAATACGTTTGAAAAATGGTTTGAATTAGTTCCATTCCCTTCATTATGTTCTAATCTTGTAAAAATAAGAGTTACACGGATAAAAGTATAAATAAACTAAAAATGGTCATATTTTTTATTCTGCTCATAAAAACAGTTTCTCAATTTGGTCATGCCTCTCGAATATTGTGGGTGATAATAAAGTCTGAACGTTTGAAAGATTTATGGATAAACAAATTAGAATGTTGTTGTAAATCAATAATTAATATTTTTACTGCGTTTTTATAGAAGTACAGTTTATAGGAGTCATTATTAAGCTTAAATTAACCTTTCTCTGCTAAACCTCAGCAAAGACTTTCACTAGGGGGGCTGGCAAGTTTCTATCGTCTTCAATCAGCAGTATATCTCGAGAATGTATTTAGTTATAGACCTAAAACTTTTAATGAACCTTTATTTCATGGTATTTGGCTGAGCGTTAGCGGAGCTTATTAAGCGGGGTATGACAGCTGTTGTTTTTACGAATAACAGTTTAATTAACCTAATTAAAATATAGCCAGTAAACTAAGGATTAACACAAATCTAGATTTGTTTCGCAAGCCTTGTTTCCTTGGGGAGATTTAATAGATGAACAAATTGAGACAATCGGATCTGTTGAGGGTAGATTTTGGGGAGGCGGAAGAGCGGGATCTGGTCGATAAATCAGAGTTTGACAGGTGCAGTAGGCGTGCAGCACGACATGCTGTTGTAGGCTAAACACACCGTAGCGGCATAAATAAGGCGCAGAGCTACAAGATAGATGTTCAGACCGCTCATCACCATCGGTTCCGGTGTACTGAGGTAGGACAACCTCACCATCCACGATCGGGCGTTATCTTGCCAGCCCACTAGTTAAAAGCGGTGCAGAGATCCTCTGGTCTCTTATTAACGGCGGCACATCGTTGTCAGTGATGTTGCATCCGTGGTCCACTTCGACTAGTTCTGTATGATAAATGTTGTCATGTTTAGCTATCAAAACATAGTAGGAGGAAAAGAACTATCGATTTATATTTTTAACCCTTTTGATGCCTTCCCATTTTGACCCTCACCAAAACAGGCATAGCTGACGATCGATTACTTTATTACGAAAAATTCCTCTGTCGATTTCAATAAAAACCACATAAAGTGCAAATTGATTTTCAGCTCCTAATATAATTACATAGTAAAAGATCTAACAAATGTTACAGTATAAATATAAGAATACTCAGTGACGCAACCAGGATAACACCAAGCAAAACCCTTTCCGCAAAAACTCTCGTTTATTATTATATTTTGCATGAAGCTTAATTTGATAAAGGCAAGATGATGCCTGTCTGTCCATGGTATTTTACTGGCTGTTAGCAAACTTCCAAGAGGATATTTCTAGAACAAAATAAGAAGCTACAGATTTGAAATACTGTAAATTTTAGATGAAACTAGATTTACAAATAGGCAAGCTTGACATCGATAATGGCGTTCCTTCATTGAATGTTGTTCCTCAATCCATACTTAGAGAAGATAAGGAGTTTGGCGTTCTCCAACCTAGTCATATACGTATGTCACGTATAAATTACCTATACAGTGAATTAATTTGTTTCTAACACTTTGATTATATTTTAGAAACCACGTATTATGCTTCATGGGGATTTTTGGTATTTCCTATCACCCAGGTTGTTTGTGGTGGTGCGGCGAGCTGGCCCTTGGATACGACAAACATGTTATAACCTAGGCTGTCTTCTGTGTGCGAGACAGGACAAGTCATAAATTATTCAGCGCAGGTGTCACTTTACTCCAGTTCTCTGTAGTTTCACAGTTTCGGCCTGATCTGTATTCATCAGTGGGCACGTGCAGGACGCCAGTGTGTGACCTCTGACTGGATTTAAGACCAGAAGTATTCTCTCCCCCGTTGGCTTGCGAAGTCGCGTAGAATTTAAATGGAGTTTTGTTTCATTTATTTTGTCTTTCAGTTACAATTTCAAGAATTTGTGTTTTTAACGTTGTATATAACTAATTTTTGTTTTTGTTTTTTCAATCACTACGTTGAAAAACACAAGGACCAATATTTATAACTTTTATTTTGTAAGACCTTCAGACACATCAGAAACTTTTCATGGCATTAATGTTTTTTTTAACTATGATCTATGGCCATATTCAAGTCATTTGACCAGTATAAAGTTGGAAAGAAAGATAAAGGCGAGAAAGGGTTAATGAGATGTCATAGCCATCATCCTGTAAGGCATTTGTGCTTTGGACTATGATAAGTATCGTCCACTTAGCATCCACAATTTAATATTGTTGTTAAGACCTGCCGGGCCTTCTTAAAATCAAGTACTTGTCCGTCACTAGAGAGGTACTAGAGACTAAAATTTGACACACATCAAAAGGTCAAAGGGTGGGAAAGTAGCAGGAATCTTAATACATTACATTAATGTAATGGGAAGAACCCTATTGATTTTCGAGTAAAAAATCAAATTATAGCCTCCTGTCTTCTGTCTACTCGTCTGAGCGATTACTCTTGTTAGAAAGGTCATAGAGAGTCGGTACATATGTTCCTCTTTGTCCAAGAACTCAATTAATTTTGTGGTCTAAAGGTACAAAAGTACGTCCGACTGTCTGTTCTCAGGCGATAACTCGTTACACGTTAGTGGGTAGCGTTGATTCAATGTTAATGTTGAGTTTAGCTCCAGTTCACGTTGCTCTTAATGCAGATTACAGATGTTGCACTAAGAGGAAGGTGAACTAAAAGCTAAAAATCAACATTCACATCAAATCAACCCTTTCCACTATAGCTACGAAATTTGTTGAAAAATCGTTTACTCCATCGTGCTTTGGAATCGTGTCTAAAATATCATAGTGCACTAAGTTTAATACTTCTTCATCTAGAACACTATATTTTGTAATCTGGGTGTCTCTGATGTCAAAATGATGCTAAGAGTTAATTTGAGTTTCTTCATCACCGACTTTTTTATCTCTATGGACGAACATGGCTCCAGATTTCAAGAGTCAAGCCTGTAACAGCATCAGATTCCAAACGATTCACTAAGAGAATGGTGGACTACAGCTAAAATCATCTTCGTTAATCCCCATCTTCTTCTTGGGTCCCTCGATGTTCCACTTTATCGGTTTATTCGCTTAAAAGGCGACAATCGTAAATAAAATCAAAACTAATATAACTAACTTCACGATTGAGATTAATAAGTTAACATTCTACTATTTAAATGAACATTAATGCATAACATGACGACATGGAGATAACAATTAGCTCTTTGAAAGTATTTAATGTAAGATTTTAATTAAAACGAGTCGTAATTTCGTTTCCATTAAAAGGGAGAGTGGTAATTACGGATTACAACGTCCTCTAATCGACAAACGGAAGAGGACCGTTGTGTTGACCTAAAGCAGGAGGAAATGTTGGACGTGACCAGGACCCAGTCGGCACGGCCCGGCAACGGCACGGCGATCATCGCCAACCTTCAATTAAAGAGCGGTCACGTACAATACTGCTCAGTACTCAGCCTCTGCACCCGCACAGTTGCCGCTTTCACCGCGGCCTGGCCAACTACCGGCCGATATCGCTTATCTTCTTAATCCGCAAAGACTTTACCACGTCTTGTTAGTAATCATGATACATTCTTTTTAAACTGAAACCGCCCTCAACTTTAGAACTTACTAATGAGATGTGGTTGTCGGTGGACTATGTGTGGCACATATTTTTAGGTTCTAAGAATATGTCCGATTATTATGTTATTTATAATCCAACAAATAACACTATTATTACTAGTGTTTGTTATTTATGTTACTAGATGTCCAATTGGTGATTATTAGATATAGGAGACTAACAAGCGTTCTTATCACCTTGACGTCCAACCTTTTTAAGCTACGACTGACCATGGAATGGAACTTGAGCACAACAATATGACATAAGTCTAAGACCTACTCTCAATATATCTGGTACATAATCAACTACTGTTACATATTACACTGAAATGACTATTATGTAATTATAATTATGTGTTATAACGGTTGAAACATAATCGTAACAGTATTTTTTACTAAACAAAGTAGGAAATAAAATTCCCCATTATAAATGAGAAAACAAAGTACCTCCGCTCAATGTTAGTTAATAGTTAAGCAAAAGTTTTTTTATAAATTGCGTAAATCAATTCTAATTTTAGAACTATCAACTTATATATGCTCTTAATTTTACAAGTATTTACACACAAAATTACATTTTAATGACTTATTAATTATTTATGAATCAATCTTTGATCGTTGAGGAAACACTTTTACATATTTTTATATCACCCAAGATGATGAACAACATACGCAATACACTATTATCATCCATGTGTGGTAACCTGACATGACACGAACTTCCCATCCGATGTATAACGATGGGTGATGGTAGATGGATTGTACTGCTTTGTGTCACACACTTCTGTTCTTTTCTACTCCATCCCAGCAAGTTATTATAGTTCAGGTGATCGCTTAATTTCCAATATACCACTAATATTCATTTAATCATTTCAGTCATCATCCTAACATTCTCACAAACCGTCGCACCTCTAGTACGAGCGAGCAGACTGTATTTTATCACGAAGGATATTTGCAGTTAGATCCCGTGACTGTCTGGGAAGTGCGATGATTGCGGGGTCGTGGACACTTGTCGTGACTGTCGGGAGAGTAGCGAGGCCGAGGCGCGGCGGGAGCGATGATGATTTAGACCAGTTCCTGCAATGGTACCTTCTCCCGAGGTCCCGGAAGACGCGATCAACCGGGAAGTGATCCGGTTTGTATTGCGTGACCGGATGCACCCGAGATCGGGTGTCGAGAACATGTCGGGTGTGAACCGGCTCCCTCATTCAGACTGATATCTTCATCATGTGAGATCAGGCATGATTACGTGCTGCAATTAGGTTTTAGTTGAGGAAATATGGTTTTAAAGATCTTTAAGATTAATTTCCTGTAGGTAGGAAAACAGACACTCACTCCACAAGATATTAAACGCATTTTAAGTATGAAACTAGGTAATTAATTAGATTTAACTAATTTTAGCTATGCATATTAAAATTTCTACTGTATGTACATGATAGTTTCTGATAGTGGCATAATTTGTTATTAATATAGGGCTCATGGAAATTATATTTTTTAATAAGATATACATTAAAATATCATTTTAATTTTTTTTTCTTAAAGAAATTAATTTTTTTTCATTTATTTAAACATGCCACTGGCTCCAGTTATCTTTCTTGCACGTATTGTTAAATATTAACACCGTCATCTTCAACAGATTTTCTTTGTGCCTGATTATAAGATTTCCTAAAATAATATTTCAAATTCTTACCAAAATCTTCGTCGAATAATTAAAGAAAATGTTTTCTACACTTTGTGTCTTTTGAAATGGCATCTTAAAGGCCTGTGACAAAATTTTCTTTAAAAATTCAACCAATTTATTCCAACCGGAAAAGGAAGCACCACCTAATAATACTCAGAGATTATATTATGTCCTTAAAGGTGAAAATTATTTTTTAATGTTAAAAAATATTTAATTTTTAATTGTATAGAAGCATCTAAAAAAAACAGTTTTATTTACTCATAAAAATTACAATAACTATTTCAAATGTGTCTTTTACGTGTAGGTATGACCTATAAAGTAAATTCATTTACACTTTTTTCATTATTATTTCACATTATTTACACTAAAATGCTAAAACAATTGTTCTATATAGCAGAATTTTATGGTTATGGTATGGCTATTCTCACGAAAGATTAATGAACGGATTCTTAAAACAATATAGTACAATTAAAGTAGTTTCCAAACATTTTCAAATAAATGGTTTAGGGTTTTTGATACCTGAGGACGAGGATAAATGTCAGTCCTCAAAACGTAGCGTTGTATTGTTTGTAAAATAACCTTGATAACTGTAAACGAATCCTAATATCATTTCAGATTATCCGTCGCCAATAAAAATACTTTCAACAAAGCATTTCCCAAAGGTTGTAACAATAAATTTTCTTACGATGGAATTAATGAACAGTACGAAAACAAACAATGAAACAGTGACAGAGGTTGGCACGTTGTAGAATTTATTAATGATACGCTGAGACAGACTATTGATCAAACAGACCAGAAGGAGTGGGAGAGTGCACTGTTGGATGTATTCTGGACATGAAGCTATATAGGTTGTGTTTGATATTCAGGGTGTTTGCGAACTCTCCGCATATATTTTGGGACTTTGTTCTTCATATCAAGATACATTAAAAATTGAAACATAAATATAGGTCATAATTTATGCTTATTTTACCGTATTTCTTTATATATATATAATTTCAATAAACATTGAATTACAAAAAGTACTTGCTCCGCCGGGACTCGAAACCGGATCTATCGCTTGCCGGGTGAATGTGCTACCATTACACCACAGAGCCCTTACTTTTTACGATTCAATTATTTTGTATTTGGCTGTTTCTTTCTCATATTTGTTTAAATAACCAAACTAACATATGATCAGAAAACCAAATACCTGTCAAATGACTTGTTTACATTCATTAAATTTGTATAAGTGGCAATAGCCTAATTTAATTTCAATAAACATTGAATCACAAAACTTACTTGCTCCACCGGTACTCGAACCCGGATCTCTCACTTGCCGGGTGAATGTGCTACTATTACACCACAGAGCGCTTACTTTTTACGATTCAATTATTTTGTTTTTGTGATTCAATGTTTATTGAAATCAAATTAGGGTATTGCCACTTATACAAATTTTACACACACATATATATATATATATATGTGTGTGTAAAAATTGCTCCGGCGGAGCAAGTACTTTTTGTGATTCAATGTTTATTGAAATTAAATAAGGCTATTGCCATTTATACAATTTAACGTAAATAAAAGTCGTTTGACAGGTGTTTGGTCTTCCGATCATATGTTAGTTTGCTTATTTAAACGCATATGTGACAGATACGGCTAAATACAAAATAATTGAATCGGAAAAAGTAAGCGCTCTGTGTGTAATGGTAGCACATTCACCCGGCAAGTGAGAGATCCGGGTTCGACTCCCGGCGGAGCAAGTACTTTTTGTGATTCAATGTTTATTGAAATTAAATAAGGCTATTGCCATTTATACAATTTAACGTAAAATAAAAGTCGTTTGACAGGTGTTTGGTCTTCCGATCATATGTTAGTTTGCTTATTTAAACGCATATGTGACAGATACGGCTAAATACAAAATAATTGAATCGGAAAAAGTAAGCGCTCTGTAGTGTAATGGTAGCACATTCACCCGGCAAGTGAGAGATCCGGGTTCGACTCCCGGCGGAGCAAGTACTTTTTGTGATTCAATGTTTATTGAAATTAAATAAGGCTATTGCCATTTATACAATTTAACGTAAATAAAAGTCGTTTGACAGGTGTTTGGTCTTCCGATCATATGTTAGTTTGCTTATTTAAACGCATATGTGACAGATACGGCTAAATACAAAATAATTGAATCGGAAAAAGTAAGCGCTCTGTAGTGTAATGGTAGCACACATTCACCCGGCAAGTGAGAGATCCGGGTTCGACTCCCGGCGGAGCAAGTACTTTTTGTGATTCAATGTTTATTGAAATTAAATAAGGCTATTGCCATTTATACAATTTAACGTAAATAAAAGTCGTTTGACAGGTGTTTGGTCTTCCGATCATATGTTAGTTTGCTTATTTAAACGCATATGTGACAGATACGGCTAAATACAAAATAATTGAATCGGAAAAAGTAAGCGCTCTGTAGTGTAATGGTAGCACATTCACCCGGCAAGTGAGAGATCCGGGTTCGACTCCCGGCGGAGCAAGTACTTTTTGTGATTCAATGTTTTATTGAAATTAAATAAGGCTATTGCCATTTATACAATTTAACGTAAATAAAAGTCGTTTGACAGGTGTTTGGTCTTCCGATCATATGTTAGTTTGCTTATTTAAACGCATATGTGACAGATACGGCTAAATACAAAATAATTGAATCGGAAAAAGTAAGCGCTCTGTAGTGTAATGGTAGCACATTCACCCGGCAAGTGAGAGATCCGGGTTCGACTCCCGGCGGAGCAAGTACTTTTTGTGATTCAATGTTTATTGAAATTAAAATAAGGCTATTGCCATTTATACAATTTAACGTAAATAAAAGTCGTTTGACAGGTGTTTGGTCTTCCGATCATATGTTAGTTTGCTTATTTAAACGCATATGTGACAGATACGGCTAAATACAAAATAATTGAATCGGAAAAAGTAAGCGCTCTGTAGTGTAATGGTAGCACATTTCACCCGGCAAGTGAGAGATCCGGGTTCGACTCCCGGCGGAGCAAGTACTTTTTGTGATTCAATGTTTATTGAAATTAAATAAGGCTATTGCCATTTATACAATTTAAACGTAAATAAAAGTCGTTTGACAGGTGTTTGGTCTTCCGATCATATGTTAGTTTGCTTATTTAAACGCATATGTGACAGATACGGCTAAATACAAAATAATTGAATCGGAAAAAGTAAGCGCTCTGTAGTGTAATGGTAGCACATTCACCCGGCAAGTGAGAGATCCGGGTTCGACTCCCGGCGGAGAGCAAGTACTTTTTGTGATTCAATGTTTATTGAAAATTAAATAAGGCTATTGCCATTTATACAATTTAACGTAAATAAAAGTCGTTTGACAGGTGTTTGGTCTTCCGATCATATGTTAGTTTGCTTATTTAAACGCATATGTGACAGATACGGCTAAATACAAAATAATTGAATCGGAAAAAGTAAGCGCTCTGTAGTGTAATGGTAGCACATTCACCCGGCAAGTGAGAGATCCGGGTTCGACTCCCGGCGGAGCAAGTACTTTTTGTGATTCAATGTTTATTGAAATTAAATAAGGCTATTGCCATTTATACAATTTAACGTAAATAAAAGTCGTTTGACAGGTGTTTGGTCTTCCGATCATAATGTTAGTTTGCTTATTTAAACGCATATGTGACAGATACGGCTAAATACAAAATAATTGAATCGGAAAAAGTAAGCGCTCTGTAGTGTAATGGTAGCCACATTCACCCGGCAAGTGAGAGATCCGGGTTCGACTCCCGGCGGAGCAAGTACTTTTTGTGATTCAATGTTTATTGAAATTAAATAAGGCTATTGCCATTTATACAATTTAACGTAAATAAAAGTCGTTTGACAGGTGTTTGGTCTTCGATCATATGTTAGTTTGCTTATTTAAACGCATATGTGACAGATACGGCTAAATACAAAAATAATTGAATCGGAAAAAGTAAGCGCTCTGTAGTGTAATGGTAGCACATTCACCCGGCAAGTGAGAGATCCGGGTTCGACTCCCGGCGGAGCAAGTACTTTTTGTGATTCAATGTTTATTGAAATTTATATAGATATATATATATATATATATATAATATATATATATATATACACATATATATATGTGTGTGTTTTGTACTTTTTATTTTTTATTTCAAAAACCAGTACGGTAAATTAAAAAGATTCTCTAACTTGTTAAAACTATTTTTCTTGTAATCACAAATCAAGAGAAAAATTAATATCAAATTATAATATCGCGTTTCAAGATGACGGACTGATGAAAAGTTTAACGCTTAATACCTAACATAATTAAGAAAATTTGTAGCAATAATAAAATTTTATAAACTTAATTACAAAAATTTTGACACATAAAACAAAAAAACCTGCTAAGAAATAATGCAGATGAAAGCTTTGATCTGTTGTAATACACGACTAGATTCTAGTTGTTTATTTACTCACGGTATCATTAACCTTGCATTCATTGCAACCGTTAAAAGCTTACATCCACAATTATTTACGGACCTATTTTTATGGCGTGAAACTGTTTAGAATTCTACTCTACAAATTGTATTATTCTTTACATTTTCATAATCGTATTAGTTTATACGGTATGAACCTTTAAAAACTTCAACTTGAAACGTAATGTTATAATATTATATTAAATTGGTTTTAATTTCAAAACACACAGTTTTGCAAAATTTGAGTTTTTGATCTTTTTGAGTTTTTTAGAAAAAAATAAAACATAATACACACATGCATACAAAGAGACGGTAAACTAAATATTTCTGACCCATTTTTATATTGCATGTTTTATTCGTCTTGACACGAAGAGCAAAGTCCCAAATTATTTCCGGAAATTTCTTAAACACCCTGTACAGTATATTTTGAACCATTATCATTAATATGAAACTTATATACTCAAGTCCATACATAAGCACATGTAAAACATATGGAATAATCTGTAAATGCTCCTATTTCGGTTCATTACGCTCGCAATCAGCTATCATTAAAATGAGCTGATTGCGTCATCAATCTAGAGGTAATATTAATAGCAAATATACCAGTTATGATTTTTTGTACAACGCCTCATTCTCAGATAGTCTCTGAACCGCTTCGATGAGGGTTATTAAAAGAACCGTTGAAAATCATTACAATATTGAATAATAAATACATCATTAACTGATAACTAAAATAAATATAACATGACGGGCTTCCTTATTTTCTTGATGGTTTGAAGTGGAAATTGGCATAGCAAAATCCAAGTATAAATAGCTATAAACCAGAGACTTAATTGATAGAGTGACTCTCACGCCGCGGTAGTGAGGAATTCCTGGACTGTGACTTCGCGGCTGGTTTAGCAACCACAATGACAGGCGCACAAACATTTCGTTAATTGTTTTAATGGCCTGCTATTATAGTCAGTCGAGGAATATTTTACAATCTGACTTAGGTTTTACAGTTATTAGTTGTACCCGCTATACTAGTACTACATGCCATTTTGATCATATTTTATGGTTCGGAAGCAGCTGGCTAAGTAGGTAAGTACCTCTTTATTGCAATTCACCGTTTCTACAATTTTATAGCATGTGTGTCACGTGATATGTAAAAAATAACAACCTAGGATGATTACATTTGCAAATTGCACTGCTTCAATTAATTACAGCAACAACATTCTCAGTCTAATCCTTAAAAAAAAGAACAATAAACATTAGTTATTAAACAACATAACAACAGTAAAGTTAATACTATTTCAACAAGAATTAAAATACTAATATTATCTCAAAGTAATAAAATGAAAACAAATAAGAAGTGTTTTATCTGTTAATGGGTTTCTACTGTGACTGTATTTATTTAATAGAAATGATAACTGTACTAAATAAGTCATTTTGAAAAGCTAATCAATGTATCAAATAATTTACAAACACCTTCATTGAAACAGATTATCATCATTCATGCTCTACCAAATCCTCGATTTTCAAGCAACCAATCAATATTCCAGTGACCGACTATGAACTCTTCCACTGTGTAAGTATTAGCTTAAAACAATGAAACAAAATAATATATTTTATATTTTATTGATCAGTATTTCACGCTATTTTTGGAAATCTCCATAACGATAGTGCACTGTACATAAAACAGACTCTTTTTAATATTGCTAGTAACATAATCTGCAACGAATAACGCGACGAACTTTTCCTTTTTCTACCCCAATAAATTCCAAATTTGTCACCTTTTGCTCCAGAAAAAAATTTTACGGGAGAAATTATGTGAATTTCAGATGAAAAAACTTTTGAAAAGCGTTTGTAGCCACGATACTAAGCACTTTTAATTTACTCAATCCCCGCACAAGGTACTGAGGGGCGCTGTAGAATAGAAAGGTATTCGAATTAAAAACTATTCGAATACTTGGCTAATGATTATCATCTAATATTTCCTATTGAAAATTGATTAATGAGTGATTTGAATACTTATTTCAGCGAATTGATGTTGATAAACTATCTAAAGAATAACCTCTGTGAATTTTCCTTCAATGAATACTTAGCTCGTCTTTACCTTGATAACATAAATTATTGACTTATTACTACCTTCTATTAGTAAATAAGTTTGAGTTTAAATAATGCAACTTGTGTTTTATGTTACGTAATTTAAAGTCGGCACATTTAACACGATTTCTCTACTTCATTCAATAACTGGTACTTTATTAAAGTAAATTTAAATAAAAATAGTACATTCTTGATAAAGCTTGTAATACTAATTGAATGGCACGTCAAATTAATAAGGATATATAAATAATGACATTGCTAATGAATATTCACTGCCAGTGCGTATGAAACAATAAATTGGGTAGAGTATTGAATGGAATCTTTCAAATGATTCGTAGCCAACAGTTCAGTTTTTAGCCTAGAAGCCGTGTGTCCCACATCATTCTAATGGTTTTAATGAATACTTATTACAAAGTACCTCATAAAGTTTTCGAATAGGCATTGGAGTTATAACGCGTACGCCAATATTCCATTACTAGGTGGATGAACTGCTGATTCTATAAAACATTCGCAGTTGTGGCGGTCATATATTTTTAATGACTGTCTCTGAAAACTTCCTAGGGCGTAGTGATTCTCATGAACTGGCGATTCCTGCCAAGACATAAGGTCTGACCTTGTCAAAAACTTAGCCGTTAAAAACGAGCAAATCTCACGCCAAAGGCTCGTTGGCTTCAGCATGATGTTTCTGAGAAACAATGAAGCAGCATGGAAAAAAGACATTGTTTGCAAATAAAACTGCTCAACTCGCTTCATCATTACATGACTTCATACTTGAAGGTCTCAACCTCCAAGTAAGGTACTAGTAGCAGAAAAGCAGTGGCCACAGCCGAATATTAGGGTGTGAGAGCTAAAGGAGACAAAAATCGTATATACATAAAATAAACAAATCCATCTGTGATAATTTTACATGAATACTAATGTATGTTTATCTGTTTATTGTTCTGTAATACACATGATGGAAGTATAACAGATTTTGGGACGTTTTAAATCGGTGTACGATCTATCGTGGAAAATATAATTTAAGGATTGGGATATATCTTCTTTATCAAATTAAAAAAAAATCCTAATATACAAGGTTAAGCAAGGAGAGGAATACATGATGATGAATTCAGCTGTCATTACAGTCATTATTTGATGAACTGGTTGTACGAAAAGATCAATTGTTTCACATTTGGAGGGTGCTACAAATTACACCGATGTTCTTTGTTTGAACTTTGTTTTTGGCGATGGAAGGATAGTGAAGGAAATACGATTTTTGCGAACATTTATTCGAGATTTGCAAGCTAATACCAGAACTCAACATGGTTGTTATAATTCATTTATTAAGCATGTTACGACGCTCTGGTATGATTTTTTTATTTTACTATAGATTTTAGTTTTATGTTAGGTAAGTTATTCACCTGATGAAGAGACCAGACAGCTGAAACGTAGTGTTACTGTTTTTTATATCAGTGAACGAAGGAAAATGTCCGGAAAAATCATACCGATATTGATTTTTCTTATCTGGTGTATTGCTCTGTGTATCCACATACATTGCGCAGTAACAATGGTTACTATCGTCTATGTGCTATGTAATACAAATGCTTCATCGTCTGAGTGCTCTAATATTTTAATTTGGCAAGTTTATCAGCGCATATTTATTTCAGCTTGCTCCTTAACACCTGAAGAAGAATATTGATTCCAATCATCGAAACGTAGTGTTCCATTTTTTTTTAAATATATAAAGATGGAAATTATACAAAATCCTGTTTTCCTTTCAAATAATCCGTAAAAAAATAACAAAACATAACACGTTGTAAGTTTGCCGAAGTTCTATTTTCAGCGACAGAACTGAACACCAGGAATGTTTGTGTTAACTCGAGTGTTGAAATCGCAAAGCATCCGTTACCTTGGAGCGCCGCTCCCAGAAGTGGAAAATGAACTCGAGCTAAAATAGAACCATCTGTTTGCCCAATCGGTACAACTATTACATCTCGAGTCCGACTGAGCGTTTTATTGCCATCAACAAACACAGAAATAGACGAGTTTATTACCGAGAAGACGATTTCTGGTTTTTTGTCCAATAAATTTAGTACTAAAGCTGTCGTTCTAAAATTCATTTTTAGACTTCGGTAACACATGCATGAAAAATTTTGACTTCTAAATCTTGTTTACTGCTAATAAACAGATGCACGGCTATAATAGATTAGCAGCACTTTCAAGACCTGATGTAGTTTCAGTTCGTTTCAGAATAGAGTTAGTTAATTAAAATTAGTGTAATAACTTATTAGTACCAGTGCAGTTTGATAATATTAGTTGTGTATTAACATATTGTGTGGAATCATGGATAATATTAGATTAACTTAATATTTCTTCTGGACTAAACCAAGTACTAGAGAGCAAAAAGGTCCCTGATCTCATGCATACATGATAGAAGTGAGGCTTTTCTACACTAGACTTGTCTAATGCATATACGTCAATCCCTATGGAAAAATAATAAAAACTCCTAAATTTGTGTATATTGGCTCTACATTTATATTGGCTTTCATTTTGGAAGTCCTAATCATGACTAACACAAATGACGAGGTAAATATGCAACCTTGGAAGAATTCCCTCAAGAGAGTCAAAATAAGTGGATTGTGCTAAAACGGGATAATGTAACTATTCATTCTTTCTTCTAGGTTATAATATATCCAAAGAATGGATATACATATATCTACCAATGAACGCCGATTAAAATCTGTGTTAAAGGTGACAGAGCCATTAAATGTAAAGAATATTAAAATATTTAATGGCATATCTCAATTTTAAAGTAAAGTAATTTAAAGTTAATTGGAAACTTTTCATATATTTACGCATTATTGACAACCTTAAGAAAAAAGGTTGTTTGAATTAACAAGTGCAACAAGTGTCGCGTAACAAGCTTTACTAAAGTTGCATGTGAAATTTAAATTTCATAACTCATTTCATTAGACATTTTATTGTACTCAGTTTGTTTACAATTTTATTTACTCTGCTATTTTCACGTTGTCATCAAGATTTCCCATAGTAGCTATGAAAGAATGTTCGCTAACGCTCAGTCAAATTACATGGAGTGAAATACACCGAAATCGATGTTCCTAATATATGTTCCAATATTCAGCTTCATGCAAGATTTCAAGACCATAGATTAGATCATTCAGGAGTTATCATGCGAGCGAAATACAGATACACACACAGACGTAAGTCCACGCTAACGCTAACGCTGAGCCACAAAGACATAATACGATGTATTGAATAGATGAAATAAGTGTTACTGCTGTGTTAGATTTGTGTTAAATTCCATGACTCTGATTATGTAAAATTTTGGGGTATCTACTTGAGCATAGAATGCAATTACTGTTTTTCACACTAGTAGGAATAAAAAAACATTAAGGGTTCTTCACTAGAATGGTTTTTTAACCGTCCACATTAAATTTTCTTTTTATCAATATGAAAAAAGTGATTCAAGAAAAATATCCCTTTCGGCTAACTCCATGGAAAGGTAAATTTCTGATGTGGCTGTCCTTTGAAATAAATATAGGCATTTAGGGTGCATTTCGGTAAGCATTACTGAAAAAGCTACTGTAGTAAAAAATGAGAGAGCAATGAAAACTTAATCGTATGGCAGTGCTTAAGCTGTAACTGGATTCTCAACTGAACCATTATTATACTACAACATGTAAATAAGTTATGATTAAATGGCATCTTAGTAATTGAAACAAGGTATGCAGTGTGTTGTAAGTGCTCGTGTTTTGTATTTTAGCGGTACATAAAAAGCGGGACGCGCCTAATATAATTAGACTTAATTTGTAAAATCTAAATACAATTTTTATTGTTATAAAAACATTTAGACTAAAATTTATCAAAATTGTATCGATAAATGGGTAAGAACATACGACCGAGGATGTTAAGTTGATGCAATAGTATTTTAGTTGGGTTTAATCTCTTAAACTTCAATATCTACGAACTATTTCTTGACTTCTGGGAATGGGTTTCATTGATGTATGCCTTATGGAGGCCCTTTTAGAATTTGGAAACAGGAAAACAAGTTTTTGGAATTCGCGATAGGTTTATGTCACAACAATGGAACACTACGTTTCGACGATTGAAATTTAACTTTTTCCTCCGGTTCCAAAAAGAGGCAGATCAACTTTTTGAAACTACAGTTCCCCACCTTTTCTGTTATGCATTATGTATTGTTCAGTGCCTGTTTTGTGCCGTAGCCTAACCAGTCTGGTCTCTCAGGTATAAACTTCACTTTGGGGGTTAATCGCCAAACTTCGATTCTGTTTAAATATCTGTGCATGCTTAACCTTATACCCTTCAGGTTTTTAAACCTAAAGAGGAGAATAGACTCCAATCCTCGAAAACGCAGTGTTCTATTGTTGTAACATAATACGATGGCAAATTCCCGAAAATCTAATCCTTGCGAGTAATTTTCATAGTCAAAATAACATCTAACATCTAAACGAAGAATTATGGGTAAAAATCGTGCGTACAACTTGAAAATTTTAAAAAATCCACTAATTGTACAGTTATCATATTACGGTTGGTTTTACACAACCGTAATACACAGCTTCCCTGTTTAATATGTATGACAGCACAGTTTTGTCCGGAAAAACAGTCTGAAATGTATGATAGCTATATAGTGCCCAGTAAAAGTGACTCGAGGCGGCATGTCCCGGCCGCCATGGGCGCTGTTGGCTGCATCTCGGTATGTGAGTGGCGCGATGAGCTCGCCAAATTATTAGCTGAGTATAACCAAGCCAGCTCCCTGTCATAACTTAACGCGTCACACCTGTTGGCTGTTTGTGCAGGTATAAAAAAAGAAGAAAGGAAATTCCTAAAGAAAACACAATTAAATTCCAAGCCACGCATCAGCTATAAACAATAACTTAATCATACAGACATTAATAAATGAGTTTTTGGATATTTTATGATTTACATAAACCACAATATTATCAGCGTTTTGAATATATTTATGTTTTAAACGTGTGACTATATTTCAAGACACCTTTTTAAGTTTCGTAGTGTATGGTATAAGATAAAATATATTAAAGAAATAAAGATCCCACAAATGGTTAATTTTTTACCAATATATGAAATGTCATATTATATGCAGTAGCATAAAGCTATGTCTAGATAAAGAAAGGAAGAACCACCAATTTGTAAGTAGATACGATTAAAATTTTAGTTCCGAACCTTTCCGAAATTGTCCTTTCAGCCTGTCAAAAAATTAATAATTTCATTCTATAGAGATGCCTTCACATTTTACATAATCAAAGTAATGGAATTTGAATTTGACACAAATCTAACACAACAGTAACACTTGTTTCATTTATTCATCTCATCGCACTATGCCTTTTGTGGCTGAGCGTTAGCTTTAGCGTGGACGAGAGGCTGCAAAAATAATACACCATATGTGATAGAGTATGCGAAGACAGTGTCTTCGTACTGATGAGAATTGTTCTGATTGGAAACTTGTGATACGTGGAGTACCGCAAGGCCCTGTACTTGGTCCACTTATGTTTGCTCTAAATACAAATTACATAAGTTCTGGATTGACTTTAACTAAATTCAATTCGTACTCTAACTTTCAAATATATGTACACTGTAATGCCACTGACATAAACTAAATTGTGAATATAATACACGAAGACATTATTAAAATTGTACAAAAATAATTGCTTCTTTTCCACTCTTAAACGCTTTTAATATGGATAAAATGGAAGGGATAGTACTAAAAAGAACCATAATACCTTACTGTAATAGAGTGATTACTTTAGGATTAAATTTTCATTAGACAAACTATAATGTTAGTACTTTGTTTGCTACAACTCATTCCCTTAAAAAACTTTACAGATTTTTACCTTTTCATATTACACTTCTACTTCTTAAATAAAGCATTGTTTCCTTACTGTAGCTCTATGACTATGGCCGACCATGGTTATAAGTAATAAACGTAAATGGTGTGATAATCATTCTATCAGATTTTTACATTACTTAAGAGGACATACTCATAACCCCATAACTTGTTTAAAATTCATATTTTAAACTATCCATTTTGAGAACCTTCCTATTTAACCATCCTATTTTCATTTCTTAAAATTAGACAGCCAGCACATTTTATAATGATTTCGTATTCAAAACTAATGAGGAATGCTCAAGAAATACTCGTAAAGAAATCTATGCAGCGTATTTCTCACCAAACCACTTCTTTATATGACAGATCATTCGTAGTAACAGGTTGTCGTTCATAGAACTTTTTTTATACTAACAATAGCAGCAGAGGAAAGACGAGTACGGTTCTTTATGGCATTAAAAACATCTGCTGGTGCGAATGACCGGGTGCGGGATACTGATCTGTACCTACGGTTTGCATAGGTTTGAACTTGTCTTCCATCAAATCCAAATGGAAGGTAGCAAAATCAGTTCTCAAGCTGATTTATTTTAGTAATATGAGGTTTAAAAGATCGTGCATCATAGAGGTCTTTATAAAGTACCTCTGTATGTATGTTCAACTACCAACGGAACAAAACAAAAATGTAAAACAATGCCTTTGTCGGACCAACTTAGTACAAAACAAGGCACTATAAGCGACGCTTGAAAACCTTATGAGGAATAAGACTAATTAAGAGAGAACAGAAATAGAATTCCAGATCAATTTATTTTTCGTCAGGCATATTGGTAAACACAGCTTTATATGTACATTCATACTAGAGGATATGTTTGAAATGACATTTTAAGTAATAAAACTATATTAGAGAAAACAACGCCATGTAAATATACACATATACATCAATGACCAAATTACATATCACAAAAAAACGGAGTGTTAGTGTATAATGTATTACGCCACGTGAAGTAGCATACAGTCTGTAGGGTGTTATTTTTCTTGGCAGTTTCGGATTTCAACACCGTGGTATAGTTTACAATATGAAAATTAAAAGAAAGCGTCCAATGAATAATATTCGTTTACGAATATAACTTATTAAACCACAATTAATTAATTGAATCAATCTTTAAAATGAGTTGAAACATTGTAGAAAATATTAAATTTAATTCATAAATATAAAATTTAATTTATTTTCCGTCAAGATTTAAACAATAGCAACTGAGTCCATCCTCTGTAGTCCTTGGTCATGCAGCCTATAAGTATTTTGAAAATGTATTTTGAAATGTAGGTACTAGAAACTACACTATAGGTATAATAAGTATGATAAAGCAACAGGTTTTTGCAGCTAATAATGTTTTGGCAACTATTCCTGGCAGTATAATCTCTGCCAAGAATTCTAGCACGTCCAGTTCACTTTTAGTTTGAGGCGTCTCCCGATTATCCCATTTCTTTCCACTAAAACAACTCAAATTATCTATTTGTCTACCTTGATGACGTGGTCTCTTTTCTGACGATTACAACTGCTATCATTGCAGGCCTCGACCTGTCAGCCTTATTAAATAAACGTTAAAAACCGATTAAACCTAGACTTGGTAAGATCTGTTAATATTTAGAGAATTAAATCAATTATTTTCTTTTGAAATCGGGTAAAAAATTCTCAAGAATTGAATTTTTCACAATTTATATCGTAAAATTGACCAGCATTATACTAATAAATAATTTGTTAATAAGTCTAGGTGAATAGTTATTTTGTTAAATATGAACAACTTATTCATTTATCAATCATAGTTTTGCAGAATTCCTTGAAAAGAGTAAATAAAATTAATTAATCAAAAAACCGTACAAATACAAAGTTAAAAGAGATTTGGCTAAAAGCGGTATTTAGCAAGGTAATGTTACCTTAGGATAGGATATGGAAGATAAACAATATTATTGGCTTAAAATTCAATTCGTGCGACTCTTATGTGTATTTCTATCGTACACAAATTAACTCTTTATTTAAGCATGGATTTTTAAATTTACACTGTTAATATATAATCCTCAATTCCTGTATTGTTTTTGTTTGTTTCACGACAGCTGACGCTGCTTCCTACAAGAGAAGCCCCTGTGAAATACTGCCACAGAATGACACATGTGCAAACCTTAATTGAATTCTTGCCATTGAATCCACCCCAGCCCCACCACTAGTCGAATTTGTAAGGCTTCTATTGATACCAGGGCGGAAACCATTCTCAGCATTTATGTTTCTGCCTGAAACTTAAGCCCGACTCATCTGAACAGAAATAGTCTACCTCCTGTAAAAGGTTTGATGGTGAACAGATAAGAAACGATGAGTATTCACAGTACATAGGGATTTTAGACTGACCCCTTACTTTAACAGGCATAAATAGGAGTAAACAATAGGCAACGTAAGTAATAGTGTAACAATCTTCAACAGTCAGCAGGATCAACTGGTCCTTCTAAACACCAGCTCTGTTCTTGACCTGCCCCACTGAATTCAAAATACTGCACCCTCATCAACCAAAACCTCTTTTAACAATGTTCACGTGAGAAAAGTTAAAATACGATTAAAGCGAACCATGACGGTGATAACAGACACCTTAGTGGCTATCCCCCGTCACGTTATCCCGTCATTTACTACGTAATGCCCCTTCAGATAGCAGGACACTCAGACTTTGATGACACCATCAAACTCGTGTAAGCCGGATAAAATCCTATAAACCACCTTAAGATCACAATTCCATCAGTAATCTATAATCAGCTTTTCTATCAATTCAATAGACTTCTCTGACAGGAGAACAACTTCTTGATAGCTGACTCAACAAATGAATCTTTTGAAATCTATCCCCCTCTAATCACATTCAATCGATGCACTATTGGGAATAGAAATGGTGCTAAGCCAATGATGATTCCTCTGATTGTGGAGCAGCTGATAAATGAATTTACATCTGTAGAAGAGAGTATATTTTCCTTCTTCTTCGTCTTCTAAGGAGCGGACTACTGCCACGCACTTAAGCCTCAAGGACCTTTTGCGCCTACGAACCGTCGAAAACAACCGATTACGTCCTTCTGGATAAATTCATCACCCTTGTCCTTGTCCAGACTACCAAAGATGTTGTAGCGCTCTTTAGCTATGCAGGACAATCAAAGAACAGGTGTTCACCAGTTTCCTCCTACCTGCCAAACATTCTACAGAGCGGATGATCCCTGAAAATACCGACTCCTTAAAGATACTTCATCAGGTAACCGTAATTACATCCACAACCCGAGAAGACACCGATCTACTTGGAGAAGGTTAACCGCCACTCTGGGAAAAGGCGATTACAGGACCATTCTGTTCATCCTCATAATGGTCTATTCTATATTGAACATTTTAATACTATAGCTAAAAATATTCATGTTATGGTGGTATATATAAAATAGCTGAACTAATTTTTTAAACACAATAAATTATAGTTTCAGTCTAATCATCAAGGCCTGGCCTGATTATTTGTGTGTTACCATTCCGTCAAGTAGATGTATCTGATTATATTATAACTTTTTGTTCTTTATCATAGCAACCGTTGTTTTGTTTATTCTTCTCTTCATCATCTCACTACAGTTTGCAGTTTGTGAAATATCGACGGATTCTTCTACTAAAACAAAATATAGTTAGCTTTGATTAGGTCACGTTTACAATAGGATATTGTCATATTGTTTGTGATCCACCCCCTTGTAAAATCTTGCTAGGAAGTGATTTACCGTACCAAAGAGCATTTGGATCATCCTAGTGAGTTTACATTTGTCCTTAGTTTGGTGCTAAGTTTAACAGCATACAAGTCATAGATAACAAGATATCCGGATTAAGCAATGTCGAATGTGGCTGCTGCTTGGATGGGTGACCACTGAGCGATCCTGTTCTTGCAAACAGCCCACCTGCCCGGCCATTGGTGGTGGTCGGAAGTCACCTTTAAGCCGTTGGTCCCCAGGTGAAGTGTTGGCGAGAGCTTCTTAGCCCTAACTTAGCCTGGTAAACTAAGACTACTTTACTTTATAACACCGCTATTCCTAGCAAAATACGCGATTCTGTGTGAATCTGTGGCAAGTTCAGTACTGGGACCTAGAACCCCTCAGCATTCTGTGACTAAAACTTGCTAGAACTTTTAGTTTTGTAAGAATTCCTTTGGGAAATTCAGTATTTAACTTGCAACTACTTTTTATTTTTGTAATTATCATAATGTCGAGATATGTTATAACTGGTTGGCATGCCCCCCAACAAACTATTTGGTACTATCCTTCCTTACAGTATTTTATAATGATTGATCAAGAATGTGTTTAACTTAAAAATGTTTATTCCATACATTTCTTGTAATATCTTTTTCTTAGCCAATTATTTTAACTATATCTACCTATATCTCTCGACCATGACATATTTATACATGATTCGATAAAATTAGCTGAAACGTCCATATGTAAGAGAGAAAAGATCTTTACACCAACTTTACCAGTTACTTTCACAAAATTCGAAACTGCTTAATGCAAAAGAGGATGGATATAAATTGTTAAGGAGACCAAATAAAATACCAACAAGGCCACTGCAAATGAACAATGGATTAAGACCCAATTACCGGACGAAAATATAAAATAACTTCATAAAAATTATTCTAGATAAAAATGTGTTTTTTATTAATATTAACGTTTAGATTTTATTTTGTTTATATATTATTAAAGAACAATATGTTAGTTCCAACAAAATATTGCAAGTAAATAAAATATCTTTTAAACTTTCTTAATACTGTACATTCACACACAGCCACACACTCAAAACCACAAGAAAATTTCATGCTTTCACTTACTGGGTTTGCTGTAAATGAAGATTTAAAAGCGGAATTTCTTTACCTGCAAAAGAAATGAGAAATAGTTTTGAGAATGATAAGTTTAAAAGCATAATTTCTCTACACAATATTTTATAGAGGAACAGATAAAACTTACAACAAATGCGTTATTTTACATTCAAATTCATATCAGAAAATAATTCACCAGGGATTATCTATCTAAAGTAAATATTTAGCCTTAGAATAAATTTTGTTTCAAGAATCTGTTTACCAACAAATAACGTGCTGAAACGTTATATTACATTGTTTATTTATTTCAACAGACAAACATTTTTGCAATTCTAGCTATGATTTAGTAGTGATTGATAGAATAATCATTCGGATTAAATAATTAACGAAAACAAGCACTACAAAAGTAATAAATTAGGAATAAACTTTAGTGATAACAATAAATAATCAGCGTAAAAATATTCCCAAAAAGTTAATTGTTGCAAAAACGAGCTTTGTAATTCAATAATACTATAAAACCCAGTTTAACCCAGTTTTATCCGTAAAACGGTTTGTTACGATTTAGGTTATGGTCATGCAGTTGATCAAAAATCTCAATAATTGTCTCTATGCGAAAAATGTCAATTTTATTATGTGCTATAAGTATCCCGCAGAACAGCAACTCAAAAACTTACAACTCACCGTATGCTATTACTCAGCAATGGAGTAAATCCAACCGCATAACGAAAAAATACGGTCAAAATATTGATGCATTAAAAATTATTATTAATAGAGCAATTTCAAACAAGTTATATGGATAAATTAAATATGATTGGTTGACCCAGGCCCATTCCCTTATTGTTACTTTGGATACCCTCAATTTGCATATTAACATTCTATTCAGGAATAGTTTGACTTAATTCGGTTTGCAACTAGCTTAATGGCTGGATCTGACAATTCGGCTGGAACACCATTAGGTACAATGATAAATGGGCAGAACAGTAACAACGATTCATCAATGTCCGCTCTGCCCTGAACGGATCAAATGTCCAATCTGTTGTTATAATTACACAATGGAACAGAGAACAAATGAATGTACATTCTGAGGCCACACCCGCTCACTTGACGCCCTACTGTTCTGCCTACTGTTTCGGTGTTCTGTTACCGGTCCGTAGCTAGGTGGTCCGGTTCCTATTGCAGTGGGGAATAAAGGCTCATCACACTAACGTCAACTAACTTATTCTCTGTTTTAACCTTTTTAAGTCTTTAACAACAAAAGAAAAATTACCGAAACATTGTTAAAATTATATAATTATATTGAAATAGCTTGATATTTTAGAATTAAAACTCTATTAGTACTCTATTACATTAGAAAATATTGTATTGTTAAATATTTAAAATATCTATATTTATTAGAGTTTGTGCAATATCAATTAATTTATATTACGATCTTTTTTAATTACATGTCTCTATTTTCGAGACCCTGCAATCAGAAAAATTTTGAACCACTAAAAAACACTGTCAGCGGGATAGAACTAAATTAACATTTCTGTAATTTTAATTAGATGTATTTAATTTGTTTACTAAAAACTTCAATTAATTACGCAATATCATTTCAAATGGAGATATAACACTAAGCTACGCCCATAAAGTTCATTACCTCAAACACCAACAAAAACAAGACTTATCGATCAAAAATAATTGTAATATCCACAATGTATAAATTAAAGTTAAAATCGACAAATAATTAAATAAAACGCGTAAAACACAGGAGTATTAATTGCATTTACGAATTAAAGCACAGAATACTCATTACATGGTCCTAATTTGACGTTCTAAAACATCATAATACATGATACATATAAAAAATTGCAATACAACCAACATTTAACCTTAACAGACCTTAAAAAGGCGTTACGCGGCTTTAAAAACACAATTTAATATTTAAATCCCCTCGCCGAGCGATAATTCAGAGGACAATATTACATTATTAATGTATAGCACTTCACATACATTACCACATGTGAATGTATTTTATACACTTTTTTATAAACATACAACTACGTATTAAGTATTATATTGCATACAAATTTCACAAAAGTAGGTTAAATATGAGGGTACATACGTGTATACGAAACAGATGCCCAGCCACACACACAACTAACTCGGTAACTGTACGCTTGCATGCGTCGATGGACGACAACTGGCTTCTTCTGTACGCGGGTCGTCTCGCGAAAAACATTCCCGGAAATAGCAGCTGATACCAAACAAACATGTACAGAAGCAGATATCAAAGAAGCGAAAGCGAGGGACGACCGTAAGTATCCAAAGTTTGCTTGGATAGTTCTATTTGCAGCCGAGTAATGTTGTATTATTTGTTGTCACGACGCACCACTCTCTAACAATGTTTGTAGTCTGCCACAATCTACACAGCGCTCGTTATCAGACTTCTGATCTATGTGGGATACAAGACTCTTATTGGTTATAAATGTGCGTATACAAAGTGTTACCTCCTACCATGAGTGAACTATAGTTACTTCTCCACTAAGCCAATATTCTTTAAACTTTGTTGTTGACGATGGATGGATCGGTTAAAGGATAACAGTATTTCGGACATTTGCCATATATATATAATATACAAAATATATAACACTAGGGTTTGAGGATTAAAATTTACCCTGTTCATAGGTACAAAAAAGTAGTACAGTTTTCCAAAAGCATCAGTGGTTTGGATCAATGGATTGATGAAAATTTATAATAAATATAAATCATAGCTTAATCGGTCTAAAAGATAACTCATAGTTGAGTGGAAGCAGAATTTTTTTCAATTGTTTTTTTAAAATACCGCAACATATTTATACATTTTTCTTTTTTTTTTAATTCAGTTTAAATTTAAAATCTAATGCTTTTAGAAAAAGAAACACAAATCGATTTTGACATGACATCACATGGGGTAGTTGAGAAGAGCTTCAAGAAGAGGCACCTTTTGAGGAACAGAATTTTACCTTGAAATCGAATTACGGTTGAAGTGGTAACATAATTTGATCTATTATTTCATAAAAGGTTTGGAGTTTTAATACAAAGAATTACTGAACATTGATGAACAAAACTTAACACAAATTAGTTTGAGCAGCAAACTAACAAAACACATAAGCACAAGCGTACTTTAAAACAGTAAGAATACGTATTAGTTAATTGTTAACAAATAAAAAAGGCAGCAGCTACAATTTTTGTGATATTAACCCTGAGATATAAAAAAATAATCTATGAAACAAATAGTGCTTCACAGTCTGTTTACTGATAATGGAAATATACAGAGAAGTATAAATCCCATAATTATTATTACGAGCTTGTGGCTCTTTTTAATTAAAACTTTGTGAATTATATAAAAATCGACCAAAGCAGGACGTAATTCTAATTAAAATTTCCGTTAAATGTATACATTTATATTATTTCGCAGTAGTACAGAATTACGCATTATATTTTAAACACTCACATACGATTTATTATTTTAATTTTATTTCAGACTGTTAAATCTTGAACTTCAAAAAGTTATTTTTCAACGAGAGTATAGATAAAAGTAATAAATAAACGTTCTGTTTATGTTCCACTGTAAATTACGACGTCAGGAAAAAATTCAGTAAGGTTGTTTCATGAAAATTTTAATTCTTATAAAAGTTTACCTAACCTAAAAGAGGCAAATGGATCATCAATACAGCCTGCCGATGGTAAGGATGTCGTCAATATTCATCGTGCAAATGAGTTACATTCCCAACGGTATCGTGCCATGAGAAGTCATAAACAGGAGATAAAGGTTATAAGATTTTTTGAGTAGCTTCACGTTATGAATCAGGAGATTGTGTTGCGGATAATGTATGAGTGAAAGGAGTACAGGAGCGAGCAGTCTCCCACACTGACCCCAAGTGTACCTCGTTAAATCCCTTTGGAAGGGAAGGGCGTACGTACGTGTTCCCTCTCCTACAGATTGTTTGCAAACGTCATCTGCTTATCCCAATTTCCACGTTATACGGATCACACGATTTCACGTACAGTTCTGTTAAATTAAAAACGCACAGTGAAGTGTGACGAATGCGCTACAATAATTTATAGCCACGAGAACCAATTTGCATTTTAAAAGCGTTAAACCAGGAAATTGCTTCTGGGAAAGAGATCGATCTTCAGCCACTCTCGTTTTGGTAGAGGTCCAAATGAGACAGCTTCGAAAGGTTTAAAATATGAAATTATATTTTTTTCTCGGATAATAGATATTCTTTCGCCTTGGCTCAGAATAAACTGTACGATACGTATATAATAGTTGTATCCGCATCAGTCAACTAGACAAACAAAAAAAGTCGCAAGGTCTGTATTTGACGATCTGACGCTGTTAGTTACATTTCTTACGGTGTGTTTTAAATGTGACAATCTCTAAAAATACAGTCTGAGAAAACACAATAGTTCCATATTTTTAACTCTTTTAATGCCCTCTCACTTTAAGATCCGCCAAATAAAATAGCAATGCCTTTTTTGGTTGCAAGGCAAAATCAGGTTCTGTGCTTTTACAATGCTAAATAGTTATCTGCTTCTGGACTATTAAACCGCTGCACTAGTTCGCTGTCTGTGATCATTATAATATTCAACATGGCTGGGTTCATCTCAGATTTGAGGTAGAACGGTTCAAAGTTAGTGTTTATCTGAAATGTGTCAGAAAGTTGCTCGCTATATCCAGACCTCTCCTAATTCCTGGCCATTAAGAAAATACAGAAACCTTAAAGTGTGGGTTGATTAGGCTTGTAATCTAAAACCTGTCAGTTTACAAAAATCCGTTAACGACAATCATTCAGAATACTTAGAAAATAAGGAATCCTCCAGTTAATCGATATATTTATAATTGATTGCAAGTCTAGATATTGTAATATACAGACATTGAGTATGTAGGAACGCTACTATGATGTGCAAAGTGGTGTGAAACTGAGAAGCACAAACAAGTGGCCTGCGATCATTAATTGAGTTATAATTGTCCTGTCAACTGCAATTTAAAATTACCATTTTTTGTCTACACTTCCGGATTCTTGTTTAACTTCTCACCTCTTCTCTGCTTCAGAAAGCACATAGAAAGCGAAGCCTTTCCTCTCAAGAATAAGGCAGACAAAACTGTGGATACTACAAATAATTGTTTGAATAAGTTACCATAACAATAAATACTAGTCTAAATCTTTTATCGTTAAATTAATGCCAATAACTCGGTACCGTTGTAACTCGTGTCTCACTATTTAATAATAGGAAATTAAATTAATTAATTTGCTACCTTTAATTTTTCAATAGTTTTTCGTGAGTTTGTATATTGTTTTTCGTAATTAATTAATAATTATTGTTGTGACGAAAATGTGGCGATTATTCATTGAAACTTTCGTTACATTAATATTACGAAATCATTAATTGCACAATTTTAATTTTCTGTTGGAACCTAACAAACCATACGTAACAAGGGCTGGCTACACCTACCTGCCTTACGAGCTCTACTATTGCTTGTACCAATGGACCCTGCTATACTAATGCCTTTAAATTCATACAGGCTAAGTAAGTGTTGGTAAACCGTTCTTATTTTGGAATGGAGTAAAAATCTAAAACAAAAATATTACAACTCAAGATTCAATCTCTTTTCACAATTTGTAACATAAAACAAGAAGATAAATGTTTTCGGATACAAAATAATTAAAAATTGTTTAAATTCGTTCATGAAAAGTGAGAATATAATTGATTATAAAGTAATATTTTGGACACTATGATGTATGTCCATAAATACTATATAATGAATAAAGAAATATTTGAAAAATCATTATTTGGATATTCAAAAACATTGCACACAATTCACATACAAACATTGCATCTTATTCAACATACTCTATCGGACAGACATTAACAAACTCCTTCATTAATATCATTTCTTATCCAGGAAAGAATCGATTACGCGACTATCACATTGCGAGTCGCTGCAGATTTCACTACCTCGCGGAAATGAATTTTTTGTACCGTAGAAAATGTCCGCGCGTGATCCATGACTCGGGATCGTGGGACATAACTGGATCAAATCGCCACAAAGTACTAGACAAATTAAATAAAGAACAGTACAGACAAATCGTGACTAATACTTTCCCATCCACCATCGCTTTATCAACTTGATCGATAACCTCAGTCTCATCATCGCTCATCGTCCTTATTGACGCATCTCATGACCCCCTTTCCCTAGCTTCATCGGTATGAATGATGCTCGAACATTTCGTCTGAAGGATAAAGTACTACCATCGATTCTCAGTTTGGTTTTGTTTTTCTTTTCAGATTCATATTCAGACCTCTTTAAGGCATTTCCTGAAGGCACTGATTTTTTTTATCACTACAAGGAACTGCAATTATCAAAGTAACTTAAAAAGAGTCACTTTTTTAGTCTTTTTAAATCTTAGATGTAATTTTTATGTTGTGTTATTCACCTAGGTCAGACTTCATACTCGTATATGTTACAACAATAATTAAAATAATTGGGCGATTTGTTTATTTAGCCTCGGCTACAAAGAACAAGATTACTAATTTACACGCCTACATATTCACGTGAAGTTTCTACCTTTCCTTTCTTCCAGGTTTTTTGAGGTAAAATGGAGCCGGCCTCTCTTTTTTGTTACAACAATTATCTTAAAGGACTATGATTCTTGAATTTGAAACAGAATCCAACATAAAACGATCGCATCACCTTAAACACTCAAATGATCATTGAAATAAAATAATTAATTTTTAAGCCAAAATAGAACATAAGTTTCACCAGTTGAACTGATAAGTAAATTTATAGCATTAATCTAGTTTTGAATGAAATACCGATTCAATTTACGCAGTCCTTATCAAATTCCATAGCGTTACTTTAAATTAAATTTACATCTTTATAAGCAACTGAAAATGAACCTTCTGAGATAAATGTTTTATAAAAAATATTCTTAAAATATGTTTTTAATTATGGCTATATCGATAAAATATCATCCATTATAAAGCTTTTAACATTTTCACGAGAAATTCGTGAATGATACGTTTGAAGAAAACGACAAGTAATCCAAATACGTTCTATAAGTGCACTAGTGAAACTTTATCGGTTTATCACGAGGAGTTTATCATCTATTTCTGCGAATCTCATAAGAAAATACACAATAAACAAACTGAACTACTATCAACACTGGAGCTATCGTGATCTAATCAGTCACGGAACATTAGAGATCGAAGTCCTTTGTCCTCACCCAATTTATTGTTGTCTGGCAAATAATGGAATCCGATAACGATCAGTCAGAACGGCCGAACCGGTAGACACTCAGGGATGGTTCAATGATCACGGTAACTAGGCGTGGAGCATTAACAGACCTATGAATCAGGTAGACAACTGGGGCTACTGCATGTCCATGTACCTGTACCTGATGTCTGCCATCTTTGCTTTGTACTGAGGACTTTGGCACGCCACAGTGGCGTCTTCGGTGGAAAGGGTAACGCGATAGCCTACGTACAGGAGCGCTGGCCCATGACTTTCTCCCACCCGCCTTCAGCCAACCTCTAAAAGCAGACCACGAGAAGAAAAGAAAAGGAGTATTAAGATGGCCAAACGAGACGATTTACGTTACGACTATGGACTTAATTACTGACGTAACCTAATCAGGATCAGTGCAACCTTTTTTTGTGAGTGTGATGAGTTTTCTGTATCTCTGCGAGAAATTCTGTGTACATTTTTACTGAACATAAATGATTTGAAAGGATAACAGGATTGATTATGTACATTTACCACCGTTGTGCATTTTAACTTTTCGAGGACTGGTATTTGCTCTCTTCTTCAGATGTTAAATTCTAAGACGTAATATCAAGCGTAAAATCCCAAAAATATAGCGATGAAAGCAACAAAATCAAAGTTGATATATGAACTACAGTAGTACTCGATGAGTCGTTATTTTTTGTTTTTTTTGTTTTATTTTTCTTATACATGACGATGTATGTAATCCAAATTACAGAAAAACATTGTATCAACGCTTTACTAAATAGCTTTTGCTAACAGTGGCAACATGTTTTAAGCAAATCAGTACCAAAATTATTATTGGCATTGATTTTACTTCCATGTAACTTATCTACGGTCCACTTCCATTGTATGCTCTGAAACAATCAAATAAAATCATTCCTTTTGCACATAGTCCCATCCGTTAAAAAAAGTATTTTTGGATTTTCGAAATACTCGGATTCACCAAAACTTTACGTACTATATACTACACCGCTTCCTGAAATGGATCGTTAATAGGGACAGGGTTTTCTTAAAATCAAGTGATAGCCGTCTGCCCATCTGTGCGATAACTCTTGATAAAAAAGGTCATAGATACTTGAAACTCGGCACGTATATTCCTCTTGTTCAAAGAAAGAGCTGTATTGATTTTGGAGACAGCAGGTAAAACGGTAGTCCCTCCTCCTGAAACGTGAGCTCATGAATTTTTCAATCCTCCGTTGTATGCATTTATTGGGTCCGTTTTGAGTGAACTGAAAACTACTATAATTTGAAACTATTCCGTCCTGGATAGACCCATTAGCCGTGAACATTTGTGGGTGAATGTTTTGAATACGAGCTCTATCCCTACTCTCGAAGCTCATTATGACGGTGAGCTCTGCCTCGGAAGTCAACAAAGCATTCGGCTTATGACGCGCGATAATCGCTGTCACTGCGTCCCTACGACTCCCGCGCCCTCTTTCTCGCCCTAAGTACAGGAAAGGCGATAATAGCGGCTCGTTGTAGCTGTCACTCACACTGAGCCCGAACAGTGGGACGTTGAGAGGAGGTCAAGTAGGTGCATTATAAAAGCATCACGTATGCTGGCCGTGCTTTAGAGGACATGCTTTATTAATAACTTATGGGGGATAAAATATCTACAAATCATGCATAAACCAAAGTTTTATTCCACAAATTTTTGCGGAAAAAATACTAAATTGTAAATATCATGCGAATCAATAACCTTCCGTCTTCATGTTATACAATGTCTAGATTATCTATAGATAGATAGATATGGTTTAGGAGTAGTAATTAGAACCAATAAAAGTAGGGGTTATAAACTGAGGGCTGATTTTTAATTTACTCCTTTCGGTCCTTAATCACCTTTGTGTTGAGAGCTGGTGCTGTCCACAGCAAATAGGGCAGCTCCCTCCCCCATAAACCAGACAGTACATTATCTGATTTGACTAAATAACCACCTGGAGGGGAGGCAGTGAGAGGGGAATGGAAGTGGGGTTTGTGGACGATAGGTGAGAAGAGTGAAGGGGTAGACAGTCTAGAACCCTTCTAATTCCACATTGACCTGGTTTAACCCTAGCTCGGCCCCAAGTAAACGGTCGATAGTGCAATGTGGTGTGCCATAATCGTTAAGACAAAGTAATATTACTCGTACTTTAATGGACATTGCATTGTGTATAATTTTATGAATAATATGGGATAAAGTTCTATTTTGGACACTGGAAAATAACAATTCGGAGCTGATATAAAATATTGTAAAACTAAGTCTTTTTCAGAAGGTAATTAAATCAGTATTTAATCATTCAGGGATTTTATTAGAAAAATGAACTGTTAACTGACAGTTTTTAATCAACATAGTTCAATGTCTAGTTTTTAATCTTGAACTCTGTGTTTGAATAATTAATTCATAATTATTTTATTTTATATATTTATTTAGCTACGTAAGTTATACAATTAGGCATACAAAAACTATTATAATAGCATGGATTATGTTTAAATGTTAACAATTATTATCTATAAAATTGTATCTAACTGTCCTAATCAATAAATGATTGGATTTGATTTGACATAGTTTACAATTTGAAGAACATCACAATCTGTATTGTATAGATAGTCTAGTATTATAATGTTACTCCTCTCACAATCAATATAGTGTGCAAACCGTGAAGCACTAACAAGATGATGCAAATTGACGGAATAACTATGTAAATATTGACGGCTCAGTTGACTATGAGTGGTGGGGCTCCGTCAATACAGACCACCAACCATGGCATCCTCCTGCCTATAAATAACAAATGTGCTATTCCAATAGATCACTCATTCAACTAATTACTCTCGTAAAGGCACTTCTTTGTATCTCAGGAATATTTTTGTGCGTAAATAGATATTCAACAATGTTAGTTTATGCATTGTATGTCTTTTACTAATAAATGTCACAAGAGGTGTTTCTGAGTGATATATTATCTTCACATCAATTAACTATGAAATGAAAAATGCCTTTATTAAAGAGGCGGAGTTAGGGCTATCAAGCCTTCTCTACCACTCAACCTCATATTATATACAGTAAATTTACATTAGTTTAATACAAATTCGGTAAATTATAAAATTATAATTTAAATATAAAATAACAAAATTTCTTAACCTACACAAAATTAAATGACCTTAAAGTAAAAATCTACATATTAAAATAAATTTCTAACTTAAAATACAAAAGAAAAATTTGTATAACTATAGAACTTATTAAGATTTACAGACATGTGCTTTATCTTTATACCTATTGAATAAAGGCAACACAAAGGGAAATAACAACCGAATGGTGTGTATTAAGAGTAACGATGGTTTGCCAACAAGGGAATGAGCCTGACTTTTGATGGAACAATCGATACCAGTCGATACCCCCATTTCGGAAGCGGAAGTTAACCCTTTGTCATTCGTATGAAGGTGGGTGGGCGGAAGGGGAACTGCATACTGAACGACCTGACGCTGAATTTTCGGTATCTCATTTTCCAAAACGTTTATAGGAGTGTTTTACCTTCATGCCAAATTACGAACCCTTTTAAAACGTTCAAACTGCTTTCAATCAAACTTTCTTCAGAACTGAAAATTAGTTCGATAGCTATAATTTTAAAAATTACAACCTTCCAATTAACTAACTATCATGTATGCTTCCGAAGGATGAATTAGCAATACTGAGTTTATGATTAGCACTATAATATTTAACATCTTAGTTTTATCTTTCTACAGTAATGAACATTCTTGTAATGTAGCCTCCAAAAGGGTTTAATATAACTATCAGGAATACCACTTTCACTATTTTGAATTTACTCCAAAGAGACTATTATCATATAGAGTGCTATAAACAAGCAAAATAAATCAACTTTATATACAAAACTACCATTGTGCATGAATTTTATATTTAATTGTGTAAATATTGAAGACTGTCTAAAAGTCTATCGCATAATAATTTACTATCAAATCATCTTTATCATTTATATATTAAAAATAATTTTGAAAAATGTATAAACTTCAAAATGTTTTAAATTTAACATTATATGCATTTTCCTGCATACACGTAAATTTTAAAGAATTCTTTCGATTTTGGTATATGGTATGGTCGTATTATTTAAATTATCGGCACATTTTTAATTAGATGGTGTATTCAAAGCTTAAATGTAGAAGTCAAACAACTAACTGCGGATATTCAGTTTAAACGGATTCCACTAAATCAACTCCAAAGAGTAGTTTAAAATAATTTCATATCTGTAAAAATACAGGATGTCCCACATAGGTTCCCACATTCAAATCTCAAAAATTTAAAAAAAAAAAAAAAAAAAAAAAAAAAAAAAAAAAAAAAAAAAACATGCCACGTTGTACGTCATATCTAAGCTCTTTTCAGTCTAAAAATTTTTATCGATTTAGGGGGAAAGTAGTTTAAAATAAAATGCGCAGGATAGCAGTTTGACCATTAGACATTTTGAGATAGGGGGCTGAAACACCATGCATACCATTTTTGACATTCGCTACATTTTAATTTGGAATACTGCTATTGTAAGATTTTCAGTATTCATTTTTTGTATTAATTGTCTATTAGATTTTTTTTATCATTAGGCAGAGATTATTAATAGTTTAAATGTTTTTAGACATCTTTGACTTTATAATGACTGCCTAATTGTATGGTATTTTTATTGAAGATTGTATGTATTTGTTCCGCTGTTATTTTTTTGTTATATATTAAGTCATGGTTGGTTTGTACCCATTGTGTTGTGCAATATGTGTGGTGCTATTTATAAAAACTTTCAGTATATACTAGAAATGTATTGTGAACAATGTGTTAATCACCGATTTGAATCCAACTATTATTTTGTGAAGTGAGTGGTTTAATGAGGAAGGAATAACTAAATATGTGCATGTTGGTTTCTATAAATTTACGTGATATTGATTATGGCCAAGTTACTCTATTGTATTATTTTTTCCAATTATGTGAGTAAGATTTAAATTAGGATGGTTTTGGTTTAAGTATATACCTTTTTTCTACTCAAGTATACATTGTAAATAAAATACCGTTATAAATATGATTCAACATTTAATTTTTCCATATAGAGCAAATGAAACTCTGAATATAAATATATATATTTACAAAATTGTGTATAATTGTAATCTCTTTATTATATTTCATGGTAGTGTAATAGCTAAAATACTACCCGTCAGTTGTGCAACTGATGAGACAAAGAGAACACTTCTTAGATTAGATTAGATTACCTTAGATTACACTGCATTGCTGCTGGGTAAGCCCAACAGGCCTCTTTTGTACTCTAGATGCAGAGTTCGTCTTGAACCTCTTAGTCGCCGATTTGTTTTGGATCTCTTCAGACTGACATGAATTCCACGACCAACAGTCAAGTCTGGGATAGTGTCATATTTCAGACCATGCACTAAGGGGCAGGAGAAATGGAGCTAAACCCATCATTCACACTAACCGTTTAGTTTATAATGATTAGATAAGAAATGAATTTAGATGTTTGCTTAATGTTTACAAAATGGTAATATTTTGCACGGTAAGCTTTTGCTTTATATTTAAGCACAAGAGTATTTAAGAGAGAAGCGAAGAATTAAGCAGTTTAAATTTAGAAGCAGCCACCTCGAAACTGAGAAGTTAACTAGTTACAAAGACTTCGTGCGGAACTTTTCCCATCAGCAGTTGTTATATCGCGTGAGTTCTCAGGCGATACTTTCATCCCGGCTCCACGACCGTGTCCGGGCCAGGGGCTAGAGGTGACGGTATTCACTAGATCCCCTACTTTGTTTTACAAGGAAATGCAGTATTTGTTCACATCCCGGCTCCACGACCGTGTCCGGGCCAGGGGCTAGAGGTGACGGTATTCACTAGATCCCCTACTTTGTTTTACAAGGAAATGCAGTATTTGTTCACATCCCGGCTCCACGACCGTGTCCGGGCCAGGGGCTAGAGGTGACGGTATTCACTAGATCCCCTACTTTGTTTTACAAGGAAATGCAGTATTTGTCCACATCCCGGCTCCACGACCGTGTCCGGGCCAGGGGCTAGAGGTGACGGTATTCACTAGATCCCCTACTTTGTTTTACAAGGAAATGCAGTATTTGTCCACATCCCGGCTCCACGACCGTGTCCAGGCCAGGGGCTAGAGGTGACGGTATTCACTAGATCCCCTACTTTGTTTTACAAGGAAATGCAGTATTTGTCCACATCCCGGCTCCACGACTGTCAGGGCTAGAGGCTAGAGGTGACGGTATTCACTAGATCCCCTACTTTGTTTCACAAGGAAATGCAGTATTTGTCCACAATATGCAATCGATTTTGGGCTTGAACATTTTTTTCATTAAATTAATTCGTTTCAAAGGAAACAAGATTTTTTCCGGACATTTGCCATTGTTCAGTGATACAAAAATTCAGTAACTACGATTCGAGTCCTGCAATCTGATTTCTACCTAACACATAATTACAAACTAGGTCATGTGTTAGGTTAGTTATTTACCTGAAGAAGAGATCAGATTGCAGATCTCGAAACGTTACTGATTTCTTTATCACAAAACTATGGAAAATGTCCGGAAAATCTTGTATCCTTCAAAATTCTTCCATCGTCAACAACAAACTTAAAATATCATTCTGATCATTCTGTAAGATAACTCCCCACAAAGATTAAAATAATTTTAAAAGGTTTTTTGATAACTCCTCGTGAAATAACAGGAACTTAAAGTTATTGATTAAGCCATTTTATTGTAACTAAACCAAACAAAACTTATTTTCTAATTACCAATGCTCAACAATGAAGATATCCCTCTAACTCAATTGAAGATGAAGAACCTGCTGCGTCATACTGGAAGTGGTGAGAATGTGGTGTGTTAGCATGTCAGAATAGTGAGTGAGTAACAAGCGTTTAATTAGCGCTAAGCCAAGTTAGCTATGGCATGTCTACAACTTGTTATTAACCCGATAAAGATATTTCACTTAACGTCGGGTTTAAGTAAAACGTGACAGCTATTTCACTCTCCTTAAGGATATGCAATCTTTTCTGGGCTTAGAAAATGTTTTACATTAAACTCATTTTATACATCTGTAAGAAAACTTTCCTAAAAACAGAAAAAAGAGTATTTTATATTGCTCCTCGTGAAATTACAAGGCTTAAAGTTAGCAATTTAAGACATTTTGTAATCAGGCCCAAACAAAATCTGATGAAATATTTTTTTAATTCATTAATGACTTAAGAAAATAACAATTTAATGAAATGGCATATTCTTACATATTTTTAATCAATGAATTCTGTTATTATAAGTAAAAATCATGTTACTCCCTGATGGTATTATTAACGCACATTATATAAAACTTTATATCTTGATTTTGAACCGTTTTTATTTGGGCCTTCTTAAAAATAGCCTAAATTACCTCCTTTAAGTGTCTGTAATTTCACTAGGAGTGATCAATATTTTGATACTTTATTGAATATTCATGGAATATATCTTAAAAAGCTATGAAGTTAAGATAAAATACACTTTTCAAGCTTAAAACCGATTGAACTAGTACTGTTATGGCTGCAAGCTCAGTTGATCAGAACTTTCCTCACTCTCAGAGAATAAAACACCCTCCTGTGTACAAATAAATTTCGTTCTTTTAAATTATGGCAAAATCATTTCATAGTTTAATCAAAATTAACCGTACAATCCCGCCGGTAAAAATGTTCTCACGAGCTATAACTTAACATTCCTGGATTGTAATGCAAATATGTCTAGGGTCTGAATAGATATCGGAATTGACATGTCTACTGAAAGGGGATCGGTAGACAAATTCGACACGATTTATCAAAACAGCCAACCCCAGGCAGCAGTTGCTCCAACCCCAGGTGTGGGGTGGAAGGGACGTGGACGAATGAAAGGCATTTTAAGCTGGATTATAGTGTTTGATAAATTAATGTTGTTCCATTACGCTACACCCACCAATCTGAGCCTTAGTTGCACACTCCGACTGCTCAACTTAGGTTGGGAACTCACTGTGAATTTTAAATGAAAACCAAGTACTTCGCTGTTATTCTTTACTACCTCTGAACATAATCTATTTTGTTGAAGATGGAGCTTTTATTGGCTACTGTTAACTTAAATACATTTGAACACATAAACCAATATTTAAAACTTTTATTTTTGTGAGTCCTTTCCATAGAAACGCTATGTTCGTCAGACACATCACAAAAGTCTATACTATTTTGACTAAGAGTAAAAGAAAGTAGTAGTAAGTAAGTAGTAAAATCAATCACTATTATAACTCGTATATCATTTTTAAGAGTCGGGAGCCAATATACATTATATAAGCACACAACTTGATTTTTAATCGACAGATAAATTCCCCCTAAGAAAGAAATCATCGTCAGGCACGCTAGTTTTGATGGGGACCGAGATGAAAAGGCATTAAAAGGGTTAAAATTATGAATTGATAATTTTTCTTTCTTCATATTTTTTATAGAATGCTAAAGTAAGAAAAAACGTGTAACACGTAACATTTATTTACCAAAAACATAAATAAATGTTAAATCAACATAAGCTAACCTATACAGATCCTTAAACTAGTGACTTTCAGTCTCTATTAGTTGTCTGGAGGTGATTATGTATTATTTATGTGTCTGAAGGTTAGTTTTAAGTATATTAGGGTAGAAAAAATTGTATCTGATAAATAAATCGTGGTTTCCTATTTTAACCCTTTAGATACCCTCAAATTTCAACCCCACCGAAAGTAGCGTTGGCTGAAGATCAATTTCTTTCTTAGAAAAGAATCATCTATCAAATCCAAGAAAATCCACGTTATATGTTTAGGCAAAACAAATTGGCTATCGACTATATAATTAATTCTAAAACGCATAGAGTAACATGTTTTACAAATTCATCTGTATCAATCCATAAAATCTGAATAAGTAATAGAACTAGAACTTCTATTTAGATGTGACAAGAACTTGAACATCTGTAACCTGTGTTTTGTAAATTTTTTAAATTGATATTTTTTAATATACGTACAGTTTTTGCTCTACTAGTATGGTGTATCTATATCAGTGGAGAAGGCAATATCTTTATTATATCAATAACATCCTAACAGGGAAAATATTCATAAAATAAATCACGGACAATACGATATAACTTTTTATTTTTTACAGTTTTGTTGTTTTGGCTACCAAGGATTCAGATAATATTGCCCAGTGATGCTAAATATTACAAAACATTTTTAAAAGGGCTGAAGAAATTGTATAGAACGGCTAAACAACAATAGAACGAGACGCCTAGGGGTATGATCTAGATCTAGAGGACAGCTTGAATGATGAATGAATTCTATGACGTTTTGTAAGTAGCTCTTTCTAACACTGTACTATCATCCATCAAATAATATAAACCAGCGTTTATAAAATAACACTCTTACAATTTTTATTATTTGTTATAGCCTTCTTAAAATCGTGATCTTGTCTGTTAGTGTCCCATTTTATCTTTCAGTGAAATTACTCATGATAAAAAGGTCCTAGAAACTTGAAACTTGGAACATAAGTTATTGTTCATTAAGGAAAGTAACCTATTGATTTTACAGTTAAAACATCACCGTCCGTCTTCGTATCTGTACGATAATGGGTGGAAGGTTTGAGTTTGTAAGTCAAATCTTTGTTTTAATAACTACAATTTATTATCATCATATTTAGCTATTTCAGTTATTGTCATAACATAATATATGCAAGGTATAAATCTCTTTTAAAGTGAATTTGTACCGGTGATCCAGGGTCAGCCAGTATCGGCTAGCCACCCTTCTCACTCAGTACGCTTCAACCCGTCTGCATTGCTTGTTTGATTACTGTCCATTATTCTTTTTCTCAATAATACCATCAACTGCTAAGCGTCATTCGGTTTGCAAACGCAGAAGACATACCGACGTCAGCATTTAACGACAAATTGTTAAAATACACGGGGACACAGTAACTACATGGTGGTGACAATAGCTGTTGAGAGATATCACCATTCAATACCACTCAGCACCACTCACCCGTAGCTTCACTCTGTTTCGCGTCAACTTTAGGCTTCATTTTGCGATAAAAACCTCCCAAAAGCTCTTAATTACCACCCTGAAACTTTGATTTGTTTTCCAAATTAAAACCTACTTTGTGGTAAACTATTTGAAAAAGATGTTTTGAAAAGGCATTTAATAAGGCTGGTTAAATGGAGAAGTGGTGCGTTCCGTTGGCCTTATTTAAGACTTGTATCCTGTTAAAATGTGTTATTATTAAGGACCCTCTTCTTAAAGTCGTGTCGTCCTCTGCCTGTCTGTCCGTCCGTACGATAACTCTTGATACACCATTTCTTTAGACTTTCAGATTAATACCTAGTTTAATACTTTTCAATGGAGAAAACTGCAATGATTTTGGAGTCAAAATTTAAAATTTATGTTCCTCCAACTGTGTAATAAAAGTTGGCTCTCATGTCGGGCCCTCCAATACTCCGGCGTATATTTTTTTTAAATTTTTTTTTGCTGTATTTATAATTAGGCAGAAGCCAAAAAAGTTTTAATGTGTAATAATAATCTTTCAGTAGAAATGGTGTTAAAGAGTAGACTAAGGATAGAAAGTATTCAACTGTAATAATTGATGCTATATGCGAACATGACGGAATTGATCGGTTTGTTGTGTTGACGGACCAGCACATGAAGTGGTGCGCACTGAGTGACGTCAGAGGTTGAGTAGAGCGACAATTGTATTTAGGGGTAAGGCGGGGGTGAAAGTGCCGATGACACGCTGCGCAATATCGTGGTGAGGCCACCACTGCCGGGGCTGCCATGTTTCTACCGCTGTCACATACCTGTCAACTGTAATACACCATGCTTGCTGCGAACATGACGGAAATGATCGGTTTGTTGTGTTGACAGACCAGCACATGAAGTGGTGCGCACTGAGTGACGTCAGAGGTTGAGTAGAGCGACAATTGTATTTAGGGGTAAGGCGGGGGTGAAAGTGCCGATGACACGCTGCGCAATATCGTGGTGAGGCCACCACTGCCGGGGCTGCCGTGTTTCTACCGCTGTCACATACCTGTCAACTGTAATACACCATGCTTGCTGCGAACATGACGGAAATGATCGGTTTGTTGTGTTGACAGACCAGCACATGAAGTGGTGCGCACTGAGTGACGTCAGAGGTTGAGTAGAGCGACAATTGTATTTAGGGGTAAGGCGGGGGTGAAAGTGCCGATGACACGCTGCGCAATATCGTGGTGAGGCCACCACTGCCGGGGCTGCCGTGTTTCTACCGCTGTCACATACCTGTCAACTGTAATACACCATGCTTGCTGCGAACATGACGGAAATGATCGGTTTGTTGTGTTGACAGACCAGCACATGAAGTGGTGCGCACTGAGTGACGTCAGAGGTTGAGTAGAGCGACAATTGTATTTAGGGGTAAGGCGGGGGTGAAAGTGCCGATGACACGCTGCGCAATATCGTGGTGAGGCCACCACTGCCGGGGCTGCCGTGTTTCTACCGCTGTCACATACCTGTCAACTGTAATACACCATGCTTGCTGCGAACATGACGGAAATGATCGGTTTGTTGTGTTGACAGACCAGCACATGAAGTGGTGCGCACTGAGTGACGTCAGAGGTTGAGTAGAGCGACAATTGTATTTAGGGGTAAGGCGGGGGTGAAAGTGCCGATGACACGCTGCGCAATATCGTGGTGAGGCCACCACTGCCGGGGCTGCCGTGTTTCTACCGCTGTCACATACCTGTCAACTGTAATACACCATGCTTGCTGCGAACATGACGGAAATGATCGGTTTGTTGTGTTGACAGACCAGCACATGAAGTGGTGCGCACTGAGTGACGTCAGAGGTTGAGTAGAGCGACAATTGTATTTAGGGGTAAGGCGGGGGTGAAAGTGCCGATGACACGCTGCGCAATATCGTGGTGAGGCCACCACTGCCGGGGCTGCCGTGTTTCTACCGCTGTCACATACCTGTCAACTGTAATACACCATGCTTGCTGCGAACATGACGGAAATGATCGGTTTGTTGTGTTGACAGACCAGCACATGAAGTGGTGCGCACTGAGTGACGTCAGAGGTTGAGTAGAGCGACAATTGTATTTAGGGATAAGGCGGGGGTGAAAGTGCCGATGACACGCTGCGCAATATCGTGGTGAGGCCACCACTGCCGGGGCTGCCGTGTTTCTACCGCTGTCACATACCTGTCAACTGTAATACACCATGCTTGCTGCGAACATGACGGAAATGATCGGTTTGTTGTGTTGACAGACCAGCACATGAAGTGGTGCGCACTGAGTGACGTCAGAGGTTGAGTAGAGCGACAATTGTATTTAGGGATAAGGCGGGGGTGAAAGTGGCGATGACACGCTGCGCAATATCGTGGTGAGGCCACCACTGCCGGGGCTGCCGTGTTTCTACCGCTGTCACATAGTTGTCAACTTCGGGACATACGGCAGTACTATTGTATCAGGGGAACATACATCGAGTTCTAACTCAGAATGTAATGTCTATTGACAATGACTTGAGTAAGTTATTCCGATACACAGTATGGACTATTAATATAATATTAAAAACAATAACTTCTAGGAATTTTGATACCAGTAAGTTATTCTTAGCAATTTATTCTTTGTATATATAATATAAATAATAAGGCACCAAGCGCACATGACCATGTCTTAAAATGTGCATGAATATTGTTTATTAGAGGTATATTAGAGTTTGGTTTTCCAATATGCAACTAACCCAAAACCAAAGGTTTGAAAATTCAATTTTATTTAATAAATATTATTAACAAAAGGAAAAATAACGAAAAAATCCAATTGTTAATGACAAATGCTGATCCACGTAAGTAAGTGTATTTCCCGAAAATTTTACTTAATTTTCATTTTCAGTCGTTTGGCAGACGTAATTAGTACTTGCGTAATCGTATTTTTGGTACTCAACTGACTTGTCTATTTAAAGTTTTTGCTGAAACATCACTGAACAACAGAATATATTGTAATAAAAAGTAAACAGACTTCTTCGTGTGTTTTAAACATGACATCTAAATACCACGAATTACAAACCCGCCTGTGTTCTTAGAAACAGAAGGCCTCAATTCGACACTCAACATTTCCTCAATGCTGCCACCTCTGAGGGAAATGACCCCCAATCCAGAAAACATTTCACAGAAAGTCACCTACCTCGTAAAATGTGTCCAAGACTACCCTCGATCCTGGGCTCATTTTCTTCCCTCACTGCCCCTACGCGGGGGTACATCGATGGCACAGTTTAAACTCAGTTTTAGCCAGATCCCTTATATAGATATTTGTCCTTCTATACAGGGTGTCCGCAAAAATTATCAAACTTCACCATGTTATTTGTCAGGTCAAAATAAGAAAAACATGTTGTATAAAGTATTGTCCTATTTTGTTAGTTTACCTGTCCGTCTGCCTGTTTGTGTTTTTTAATAACAAATTATATCCATAACTGAGTAAAGGTATAAAGTTCTAACTTTAAAAATCTATGATATGATTAAAACCAAAAAAAAGTATCACAGACAATGACGCGACGTGAATTTTTATTCCGTATTCACTGTATCCGATATTTCGCAGAGCATCGCGTTGCTGTGTGTTAATTCGTACCTTAAGATATAACAAGGAGAAAACTATTTTATTTCAATTTAATTTCAATTGCAACATCCTAATAAAAATCTAGTTTTGGACAGCTATGATGCTGATAACTACGGATGCATCCGTTCTCTTTTCCGTTTCCAAGAACGACAATTAGAAGTCTCCTGTCTGCACGCAGGTGAAGGGCCCACGCCGACCTTGTTGACATGCACATGAGACATTCTTTACTCTTTCACTTATCCTGACACTGAGAGGGAGGCGAGTGCTTTGGGCTCAACCTTTCACACTGCTCTGCGATTTTAGTTCAAAACTTTTAAGGAGTTCATAGAGCTAACTATCGACTAGCAATAAGTCAAAGCAGTTGCGGTTTATTATAGTTTGAAAAAACCAGTTTCAGTTTTGTGAAAAAAAGTAAATGTGATTAATTAAAAAAAAACACACACACAAAAATAAACTAGATTTTGTTTTAAACATTAATTTGTAACAAACAGAAACAAAAAATCAAAACTATATGTTATACATAAATTTACATTTTATTAATTTTCAACCCACAAAACAAGTCTGCAAAATTAGTTAACTGTCTGCAAATGTTAAGCATTGCAAATTTACTTTTAAATTAATTTAACGAGATTTATTAATTTAAAACAAATTTATGAATTTTCTTCGCTTGAGAAAACAAGATTCATGTTTTTATCCAAATAAAAAGTATGGATATAGGTAAAATTTACAAGTGTCAAATAGAAAATGTTTTACATTAATTGAAATGGAATTCAACTTTGCATTTTATTTCTGTATGCATTCATTATCGTGTGCTGTTAATATATTATACAGCTAATAATTAATTATTTATCTTCAACCTTTTATTGTGTTTAACACAAATAACTACAAACAAGAGCCTAATAGACACGTGTGGATACAGACAGACCAAGTCTCACAAACTGTAGCTCTACTAAAACTGTCTACAGCTGATACAGCAGGCTGTGTTTAAACAATCTGCTACTGAACACAGCCTTGAAATGTACGAACAAGCTACGCCATCTGTGAAGCCTACAGAATAAATTGTTCGATTTTAATCTATCTTTTGTTCTTCAAGACATAAATTAACAAACTATCATTTTATACGTATTTGATGAAATTATAGAAGTTGAACGTGTTCCTTCGATTTAAAACTCTCATAACTTTTAAAATTAACCATGAAAAGAAGCATATTTTATGATATCTAAGTGATAATTCAATCTTCTACATTATATAATTGTATCGGAACGTATTATCAATGAAAATTGCTGTTATACAGCTGTTTACTCGCCTCTGAGCACCCGTAGTGAGATTTTTAGGGTTCAAATCCCCTGAAATACGTCCTAATAAGATTTTAAACTCAAAATAATAGTAGTTTTCTTGTAGTTATCCAAATTTAAAGTTATTTTTTACAACATTTAAAAGTCAAGATTGTAAATTTTATTACAAGTTAATATAATTAGTCTGGCATTGATAAACAATCTATTGTTGCACTAACCGATTTGTAAACATGTACTGAAAAAATTAAATTACATTAAACATGCCAGTATTAAAGACGTGGAATTCGGGCTGTAAAGCCCTCTCTACCACTCAACCTCATATTATATACAGTACATTAATAATACTTGATCACAGAAATATTTAAACTGTTCTTATACTATAACATAAAATGTAAACAAAATTGCTTAGTTCTAAAAAAATAACTCACGAACTTAAAAATATAATTCTTAATGAAAGGTAAAAAAGAAGCTTATTATGTAAAAGAGAACATGAAAAGAACAATAACACATTCAATCGCTTCAAACACACTGTCTGACCTCATACAATTTTTCATATAAAAATAAAAATTGCTATTTACTAAAACAAACGTATTATTAAATATATTAAATAAATGGATACAAAGTATCAAATGGCCTGACATAACGTAAATAATTTCTTTACAGAACTGACTGTAATTTTGTTGCATTTTCACCTTTTCAACCGAAACAAGCCAATCTTCTTTGAACCAAGAGGAACTTAAGTCTTTTCAAGTCTCTAGGATCTTTCTACCTATATCTATTATACAAATAAAATTATAACCAACGATAAATAATTTATCTGGAGCCATCAGTCTGCAGGTTAAGTGTTAGAGAGGGTATTTTAGCCCTAACTTCACCTGGTAAAATAAGACATATTTTCTTTACTTTACTTTTTACATTATCAAAACAATAATAGCACCCGGACCCAACAACCTTTCATCTCGAAATGTTTCAGTTCATCCAAACTTAAAGTTTTCGGACACGCCAAACAGAGTTGCCACATAATCGCTATGATTTAATAAAGTAATATATTCCATGTCTTGGTAGCTGTGCGTTAGATAAGCTTTTCACTTCAGGAGAGTTAGCATAATTTCTCTTCTGTTCGCTCGATATAACGAAAAATAATTGAGTTACAGACTTGAAATATTTCATAAAACTTCATTTCTACAAAGACTAAATAGAGGTTGATGAAAGTCCTTCCATGTGACTTCGCTAAACGTTAGAGAATGCTAATCTCAGTATAGTACTCAAAAAAATTAAGCCATACACTTGAAAAATCACTCAGATGAATCGTACAAATTATTTTCTATTTGATGATTCACCTACCTGTATTCTGAAATATATCTTGAGAAAGCATTAAACTTAAAAGTTCCATGTCACTATCTTGTATTATGGAATGAATCTGTATGCCTTGCGCTAATATTTGAAATTAATAGGTCCTATTCAATCAGATCTTGTTTCCAATATAGTTCGAATAAAAAAGATTAATATATGTATGATTCTTGCGAATTCACTTTTAGTTTATAGTTTAGTGTCTAATTTTTATCTGTACTAAATAAATACTGATTTAAATAAATAAATATTACCGCGTCCGACAAGACACATTCAATCACAGAGAAAGTGACCCTGTTAGTTCGGCACATACTCGACATATAACTTTGTATCCGCTCAATGAAACGGTTTACTACTACTGTATTAATATTCAGATCATAAACATTCGTCTGCCCTAGTATGATGAGCCTGTTAGCGACATTAATTTCTCTTCATTAATTCAGCTCGGAGCCCATTGTATGTTAAAACCAAACGTGATGTATCCGTTCGTGGTTGCTGCGTAGTGTATGTAGTATCAATTTACAAATTAGTAATGAATTGTAATAACCAATCAAGGTGATTTTTATTACTGCAGTTATAGCTTCCGAACGAAAGTTTTTTAGAAACACTTATGATTGTATTGTAACCTAGATTTTCTGTTTTTACGAAGTGAATACGTGGTGAGTAAAATATCTGGAAATCTAAAACTTAATATTTTTTAAACCTTAGCAGATAAAACTTTGCAGGGTGTGTTATTCGGCCATGTGAATTACTTTTTTACACATCATTACATCACACGCCTACAAAATTAGGGAGTATGGGAGCTATTTGTTTTATGGGTTAGAGGCATGTCGCTTTTTTGGTTTTTAGGACAAGAAGGCGAGAAACCAGGGGCTGCGCTGGAAGGTAAAGAATAATTTTCTGCGCAAATTTCGGATCGATAGGATTATTGGCTGAGCTATAGTAAACCCCATTATTCTTGGCGCTGGAAAAAATAGGAGAATAAATGAATGTGTAAACCCCCACTTTACATTCATATGGTGTTGCAGCGTTTGACACTTTTATTTATAGATGTAACCGAAACAAATATTAGAATGGAAAGTCAATTTTACTAATTAATAATATTATTATACTTGATTTCAGCGCACTCTAGCTATGTACCACCCTCCCTAGCTCACCGCAACTTTCATTATGTGAAACCGCTATGAAACCTAACTTAATTAACAAAAATGTGAATACACACGATTTCTTGTGTACACTTTTAATTTTGCATAAAACTGCATTTCTACATGGACAAGAAAGAGATCTATGATCTTAAGTGTCTAACCAAGAATTTGGCTGAGCTTTATTAAATTCTACCAGTCAGAAATCAAAAATTTGTTTTTGGACTTTTCCAAACAACGTCGGCGAAGTATGTTACTCGACACGTAGTATGGTGTACCGTACCTTGTTTAATTGAATATTTTTGGAGTATCTACTTAAAATGCATCGACCATATTTGCGCCAAATTCTCCTCAGGCATATATGTCTTGAGGTCTTTAGCTAAGTATTGCCCAACTCAGGTTCTGATAACGGCGTACTATGGATTGATTTACCCCCACCTTACCTACGGAGTAGTATTGTGGGGTGCCTGTGCAAACAACCAGTTGGCGAGAGTGTTCAAATTGCAGAAGCAAGCGATTCGAATAATAGCTCATTTGAATTTCAGAGAGTCATGTAGAGAAACCTTCAAAAAATTTCGACTGTTGACTCTGCCAAGTCTCTACATTTTTGAAACAACTCTGTTCTGTATGTCTAAATGTGCCATAACAACTGACCAAGACATTCATTCGTATGATACCAGAGGCAGAGGAAACTACTGGACTGGTAAACACAGAACTGTGATTTATGAACTTCTGCTCTCACAAGCAGGTGTTCATTTCATCAACAAGCTGCCCAATTTTATAAAGAATGCCGTGACACCCAATATGCTAAAAACTCGTTTGAAACGCTTTTTGGCGTCCCAAGTACTATCCCTATTTACCGATTATTTAAGCCCTTGGTGTTTAAGTTTATTTTGCTTCTTAACCTCATTCAATGAGCACAATTTGTTAAAAACACTTCAGATGAAATTTTACGTGTTGTGAGTGCAAACCCCACTTTCGCTCCAGCCTTGTCTCCGCCCACAGCGACAATCGTACCAGAACAACTAGATAACAATCTTGTGCTAATTCAGTTATACGACTGGCAGATATAACAATAATAACAGCGTCGTGCCGGTCATAGAGATGGAATCAGTACAGTATCTGTCGGCGGGCGGCATAGCGGGCGGCATGGCTCGGACTTGTGTCCAGATCTCCAGATGGCCCAGTTTGATTCCACAAAACAAACAGTCATTGTAAACAGCGGTTGCAGCAGTCAATGTAATAGCACAGCAGACCACGGCCTTGGTAAGGGCAGGCTGGGCGGTAGTTCCACACATCCGTGCTGCAGATCACAACAATTACGCGGCCTTCCGCGGAAAAGAAGTACCTATTTAAGTTTATTGAATCTCGTCGTGACGGATGGTTGTTGGATTGCAGGAACCAATTACGTCAAGGTTTCTCTACAACTACCAAAAGCGATAGTAGATCGATAGCAAATTACTACGCTATTAAGGGGAGTTGGATATTTTCAACCCTTTGGAAAGGTTCATTATTCTAGTTTACATTTTAGGAAGAAACATTTCAACACATAATTCAACAAATCTTTTACTCCAATTTTATATCTAATTTTGGAAGTCTCTGAGCCTTTTTGGAAGCTATTACGTGTTGGATTTGCGACCAATTAAAGACAATATACAAAACAAGTCACCAGAACACACAACTTAAACATTCAAAACGGTGCCTAATGGTTCAAGGTCATAATGTGTCCTTTTTCGGTCATCTTACCATAAGAATTGAGAAGCACGTACTGCCTACAGCCGATGCGCAGGTGGAGATAAGCCTTAAGGACACTATCCGGTGCGACGTTTAGATATGCGTACGTGTTCAGGTTTCGATTGCAGGCATGTTCTTAGCACCACAAAAGATCAAATTAGTAAGAACGCTTAATCGGAACATCTATTGAATCTAAAATGTTTGAATTAGCCTTCATATTCTCGCTTTGCCTTCATTAACTAACGTTTAAATGCATTTAAACTCATCGTCGACATATTTGGAGAATCACGAAGTTGATGAGTCGTAGTGAAGTATTGTAAAAGAGTATTTCCTGACGAAGACAATTATAACTGTTATTATCTGTGTGAGAAAACATTTTCCTGTTTCCGGCGCAGAAAGTATTGTAATAACGGTGATGAACGAGGAAAAACAAACTGACGCTTTGTCTGAGTGTTCCGGGTGGTATGTTCCTGAAGCGCGACAGCCTGGCAGAATTAAAACCACATTAGGATCACTGGGCCAGAGACACTGAGGTGGTGTAATCAGAGCGTGCAGTGACCATGGTACTTCCGGTGTGTCGTGGTGTGGCGCTTTACTGACTTACTCTCATTGTGTGTACAGGCATAATTTGCTCCACGTGGTGGAGATTCAACAAAAGAGGACATATATGAAGGTTGTTCGATAAGTCATAAAAAACTAAGTAAAGCGCTACTAGCATCGAAACAGGTTTGTTATCAGTTAGCGTTACTTTTACTAGATACCGCCCATTCTGAGTTGCATCCGTATATCCGTGGTTTAATTTTAATAGTCAATTGGAGCACCACCGTATTTTATTTAAAAAATGTTAAATTTGTTCGTATTATTAGTTCGAGTAATTAGTTTGAAGTATTACCCAATTAAACATACACTCCGAATTTGATCCCAAATGATTTTTTTACTTTCTAAACTTGAAAAATAGATCGCTGAACGACGATTTACGTCACATGAGGATGTCATCTTCCAAACAGATGCCTGGGATATGTATTAAAGAAAATGTTTAAATTAAATTTGGAAAGAAAATTCTTGAATTATTGAACAATGTTACTGAATTTGTAACCGTAATTTAATTTTGGAAAGAGATATTAAACGACACTTAGTTATGTTTTGCTCACTACAAGGTTTCCCGATGTCACTACACTACATCTCCACGATTGACACTGTATCGTTCGTTATAACGGAGATGAAAAAACAGGAATAAGTGTTAATTTTTTATAGACGCCATGATTAAATCATATAGGGAAATTACTGTCTAATAACAATTCGTCTCACGCTCTGCTTAGCTCAAGTTATATTAATAACAAATAAATATATTTAATGTGCAGATTTTACCATTCTTAACGTTCTATTTGGATATAAAATGACATGAAGAGAGTCAAAATTTAGAGCTAGACCTAGGAACATATAATTCTTTTCATTAAATATCTTCCAAAGAGATTTTATTTAGTAATGGAATATTACCAGAGGAAGATACAGGTATTCACGACAATGCTTTTATTTTTCATACATTAGTTGGACGAATTTGACCTTGGTAATAAGCTGTAGCTCTGGTAGTTTTTACTTCTAATAAAGTTAACAAGCTTCCAAAGAATGCCATTGTATTTTCTAGGCATTTAGGAGTAAATGTATGACAAGTTACTCTTCTCAGTATTGTAATTTTGAGACACAATCAGTTTCTAACCGTTATTCTCCGAACACTGCTACTTTCGTGGCTAAACCTTTACACACGAATGATCGAGATATCAAGCGAGTAACGATTAGTATTAACCTAGATATTTAATATAAAGTGTTTCCCTGAGTTCAAACAGAATTAAAGAAAAGAGTACCGGTAATGTTTCAGAATAATATAGTAACAGAACTAGAGCCTGTTCGAGATCAGAGTACGCATTTTCTAAACACCCATAACTGCCAATCAAAACTGTTAAGGCCCCGAAGGTTCCTTCTCAAAATCGAATCGTTGTTTGGCTGTCTGTGAGATAACTCTTGATACGAAGATCCTAGAAAATTGGCACATAGATTCCCTTTGGTCCAAGAAAGAAATCTGTTTATGTTGGGCTCAAAATTAAAGGTAAAAATAAACCATTAGCACCGGTGAAATCGCAAGATAAAAAAATTTGTAAACAAACTGAGTATAATCATATGGAAATTTACCGTATGACATCTCAACACATGGGATAAAACTTTCATACATAAGTACATGTACCGAATTTTGTTGGAAAGATTTTCGTTAAGTTGTGCCGAGTCCTTTGGTACTTCGTTGTAATGGTTTATTTTATTTTTATAAGGTCTGCGTTTAAATTTGGGAAGACAATTTTCTACCTATATAAATATAAATCCTAAAATAATACAATATTCTCTCTGTACCTATTGCACGCCTAAAACTAGTGGCGTATACAGGAAATTATTTCGAGAGGGGGCTGCTTTACTGAATTGTATGGAAAGTATAAAAATCCTCCATAAATAGAGCCTCAGGAATCTTCCCACTGAATGTTATTTTAGCTTTAAGGTCTCATTCATGTGCTCTAGCTTAAAACAAACTACTGGGAGCTATTTCAATGCATGTCTTTCAAAATTTCGTGGGGAGGCTTGAGCCTCCTGAGCCCCCTTATATACGCCCATGATCAGAATCAATTTCACAAAATCCAATATCCAAGCCCCTTCTGTTGAAAAGGCGTTTCAAAAGCGGATAAACGTAATGACATGCGGTACACCCCTTCTTGGATGTCACCCACCAACCGTTATTGAATTTAACACTGAAATAAGAAAAGGGAAAGTCGACACCACATCGCATAACATTTAGACACTACAACAGAATTTAATATCATTTAAATAAATTTCAGTAACTCATCGGGTATGTCCTGAGGAATAATGAATCTATTTTCAACCACAACGTGATTCAACAATAATACCATTGTTCACACTAAAAATATGTTATAATAACTCTGTTTTGTGAGTTTTTAATAACAAATTAGGTCCTTTGTTAAACATTTAATATCGTTTGGTTTAGATACTGGTGTCTACTCATCGAAAAAAGGTATAGGTACTTCGGCACTCTCAGCTATCCAAAAGAGAATTGTATGGAAGATAACAAGGGTAGATTTTGCAACAAGGGTGATACCTAAGCATAAGTCAAGCCTAGGCAAGGTTGGTACAGTATCAGAATTCAGTGAAAAACAACAAGGCTACACAGATCACTCACATTCATTTTACAAATAATTAACATTAACCATTGATAGTTGGATGCTCTGTTTAAAACAAATTATATAAACGATTCCTCTTTCAGAAAACGTGTGAGCTATTTCAGTTGAATTACTTTCGTCGACGTCAATGAAATTAAATAACTGATTTTTAAAATTATAGCAGGAACACATTAAACCATGTGAACACAATTGTTATTTAAATACCCCAATTAGCGTCATCTCGTTCTGGCGAGGGACGTAATGCGAGTTACACGGCGTTTATTGCCTAACCACGACCTTGGCCAGTGACTATGACTCTGACCACAATGCTGGTACCCTGTACTGTGTACTGTTTGTTGGCTGAGGATCTACCATGTAATACTGCAGCCTCACATGGTCTTCGGTGCCATGTAACTGCTAATACAGAAACAGCCACGACCTTGGCCAGTGACTATGACTCTGACCACAATGCTGGTACCCTGTACTGTGTACTGTTTGTTGGCTGAGGATCTACCATGTAATACTTCGGCCTTACATGGGCCTCGGTGCCATGTAACTGCTAATTCAAAAACAGCCTGTATTATTGGAGGTAACCTGCGGCGTTCCACAAGGGTCTGTTCTTGGGCCACATCTGTGGAATATTTTCTATGATGGTGTCCTGAGGATTAGGCTTCCAGAGAAAGTAACAGTCGTAGGATATGCTGATGATACGGCTTTAATTGTGAGAGGAAGGGATGAGGAGCAGTTAGTAGGAAATGCAAACTATGCCCTTTTTATGATTTCAAGAGCAATAGCAAGTAAGGGACTTGTGCTGACATCGGAAAAGACGGAAGCCGTGCTGATATATGCAGGAAGGAAAATCAGGAATGTTACAATTGAGTTGGACGGTGTAAAGCTGCAAACTAAAGACAGGGTCAAATATCTGGGTGTTACTTTCGAGAGGAATTTGTAGGATGACAGAGCACATAAAAGAAGTCTCAGAAAAAGCGCAAATAATGGCTGGAGCACTTTAAAGGATTATGCCAAATGATGGAGGAGCAAGGGCGAGCAAGCGCTAGGTGCTTAGTTCAGTACTGCTGTACGCAGCGCCTATATGGCAAAGAGCGCTTCAGTACAAGAAATACAAAGAAGAACTGAAAAGAGCTCAAAGGAGAATGGCTTTGCGCGTCTGCAGCGCCTATCGTACAGTTTCTACGGACGCAGTTTTGGTTCAGGCGGGAACACTTCCAATAGATCTGCAGGCTAAGGCAAGAACCGAAACATACCGAGAAGGAAGTTGTAGGTCAGAAGAATACATGGCCAAATGGCAAATGGAATGGAGCCAACCACACGGGGAAAGCTGGATGGACCAAACGCCTAATTCCCGACCTTAGAGAATGGGTCTATAGAGAACACGGAGAATGCTCCTACTACCTCACGCAAGCTTTGAGCGGACACGATTGCTTTAAGTCGTACCTAAAGAGGTTTCACTTGGCAGATGATGAGTTGTGTGATTACTGCAATGAGATTGACACACCGGAGCATACACTTTTTGCTTGCCAGAGATGGACTGCAGAAAAAAGGGAGGTAGAGGGAGTGATACATGGTGTGCTGCTGCCGTGGATACATTAGTCCCTCTAATGTTAGACTCTAAAGAAAAAATAGGAGGAGGTTAACAACTACATAAGAAAAATAATGCAAGGAAAAAGAGAAATATAGAATGATGAGATGCCCGGTTGATACAGAGGAGTAGAAGAAACAGTCCCTTTCATTTTGAAGCAATACCAACAAGGTGATCCCAGGGAAGCGGAGAATGGGGGTTTTTTAGTGAGTAAGAATATCACACTACCACCTACTACGGGCTAGGTGGTGCCTATGTAAAGTTTTGTCCCCATCTCGAAAGAAAAAAAACAGAACAGCCACGACCTTGGCCAGTGACTATGACTCTGACCACAATGCTGGTGCCCTGTACTGTGTACTGTTTGTTGGCTGAGGATCTACCATGTAATACTGCGGCCTCACATGGGCCTCAGTGCCATGTAACTGTTAATAAACAACAGCCACGACCTTGGCCAGTGACTATGACTCTGACCACAATGCTGGTACCCTGTACTGTGTACTGTTTGTTGGCTGAGGATCTACCATGTAATACTGCGGCCTCACATGGGCCTCGGTGCCATGTAACTGCTAATACAGAACAACCACGACCTTGGCCAGTGACTATGACTCTGACCACAATGCTGGTGCCCTGTACTGTGTACTGTTTGTTGGCTGAGGATCTACCATGTAATACTGCGGCCTCACATGGGCCTCGGTGCCATGTAACTGCTAATACAAAACAACCACGACCTTGGCCAGTGACTATGACTCTGACCACAATGCTGGTACCCTGTACTGTGTACTGTTTGTTGGCTGAGGATCTACCATGTAATACTGCGGCCTCACATGGGCCTCAGTGCCATGTAACTGCTAATAAAGAACAGCCACGACCTTGGCCAGTGACTATGACTCTGACCACAATGCTGGTACCCTGTACTGTGTACTGTTTGTTGGCTGAGGATCTACCATGTAATACTGCGGCCTCACATGGGCCTCAGTGCCAACTGCTAATAAAGAACAGCCACGACCTTGGCCAGTGACTATGACTCTGACCACAATGCTGGTACCCTGTACTGTGTACTGTTTGTTGGCTGAGGATCTACCATGTAATACTGCGGCCTCACATGGGCCTCAGTGCCATGTAACTGCTAATACAGAACAACCACGACCTTGGCCAGTGACTATGACTCTGACCACAATGCTGGTACCCTGTACTGTGTACTGTTTGTTGGCTGAGGATCTACCATGTAATACTGCGGCCTCACATGGGCCTCAGTGCCATGTAACTGCTAATACAGAACAACCACGACCTTGGCCAGTGACTATGACTCTGACCACAATGCTGGTACCCTGTACTGTGTACTGTTTGTTGGCTGAGGATCTACCATGTAATACTGCGGCCTCACATGGGCCTCAGTGCCATGTAACTGCTAATAAGAACAGCCACGACCTTGGCCAGTGACTATGACTCTGACCACAATGCTGGTATCATGTACTGTGTACTGTTTGTTGGCTGAGGATCTACTATGTAATACTCTGGCCTCACATGGGCCTCAGTGCCATGTAACTGCTAATAAAGAACAACCACGACCTTAAACTCAGTCGGCACTATCGTAATTCTGCCCCAGGGCAATGTTCTACCAGTCCAATCTGTACCTTCACGTTTTCCGGGTTAATGATGTAGGAAATTACGTCTCAACGATGTGTAATCTGTTTTGGTTTTGGAAACATTTTTATAATAAATTCATAGTCCTTGAAGACAACTACTCTCAGTACAGAGAAATACATGTTTTTACACTCGACGATTTTGTTATTGTGTCCAAATAAAATGGTTCCAAGTAATAATGTGATATTTGTGTAATATATGTAAAGTTATATATTCAGGGAGTTGCATTGTTCTCTAATCTGAAACCCAACACATCATTTCACATTTTTATCTTCAGCTCAAATTTGGTATTGTAGATGCCTGTAATTTAATTTGGAGTCATTAAATAAAATGTGTTTATTTTATTTATTGAGGAAAGTTATCCTAAAGGAATTTACAGGAATTTAACATAATAAATATGTGCCATACGCAAAATGATTGCACGTCTTAATATTAGGAATTACGTATTTTAGGTAAATACAAAACAGATACGGATCACAAAAATCGAGAAGCATGTTGTCAGTGCATAAATAAAAACATGTAAACAAAATAAACGGTTTAATTTGGGTTGGTATGACAAAGTGATTTATGATTCCACAAGTCAACCTTCCTACTAATTTTTATTCTATTATTTACATTTCTTGTTCACACTGAATCTACAAAAAATAGACAGAATAATAATAGATAATAATAATAATAAAGTCTTCTGTCACGATGGGGAGTCTTTATTTCAAGAAATATTTAACTGTGTCATGAACGTTTCGACTTGGTGTTCCATGAAACCTATTTTGATAGTCATTATTTCGGCCGCGTAAACCTAACAAATGAAACAATTTTTAGAATAGTTTCACTTTATCATTGAGCTAAATAAATTTAAGATGCAGCACATTGACCAAGTAAAACTCATTCAACGCAAAATATATCAAAATAAGTTTTTAATTCAATATGTTCTATTTCCAAATTGAAATTCCGATTAAGTTTGAAAAAGCAGCGACAAGCTAAAAGGTTTTGTTCAAATATTTCTCTTTCCAAATTTCTATTTAAATTATGCTTTAAAATATTTAATTACATAAAAAGACAAAATCATTAAATTCAATTTTGTACCCATTTTTAACTTGCCCAGTCTCTTGATGACTTAAGCACTACTATGTAGGATCCTTATAGGTAATACGACATAAACACTATAAATTAATTGTAAGCCTATAAAAATAAATCTCCTTTGACGTAGGGCAGTTTCTGAATTAAATATATCACATATGAACCAATATTACAACTTATGATATCGATCATTTTATAAAAAGTAAAACATGAAAAAAAGTCGTTTAACTAATCAGATTAAAAAATCTAACTTCTATATATATATTTATATATAAACACACACACAGTACGAAAGTACATAAAGGCGACAACCTCGAGTGTTCGATTGACTAGTGAGAACAGAAATAGACTAATAGTAAACAGCGCCGCTGAAAGAGTTGCCGTTACGTTTGTGTGTCATCGTCTGTAAACCATTAGGATTATTAATGACCCTGTTAATGTGTGCAGAGGGGAAATATTAACAGCGTGCTATGAATGTCGACTAGACGTTTGATTGCCATTGATTGTCTCTATCTGCAAAGAATCTGTGGAAACATACTCACACTGTATATGGTGGTACCATAATATAACTAATGGTTTATTTTCGATTTTACGCATCGAATACAGTGAAACCGGTATTATCTGAATGGAAATGGGGGAAATAATGGTCCTCTGAAATTAGCCATTTATTTTAGTTCTTCGTAATAAAAAGGAAATTAAAGTATAATTAATTTTAATAAACTATCAAAAAACATCTACAGACAAACGAACTTTAGTCTGCTCCAGTATATGGTGCACTAGAGGAGTTTCGAATTTCTTATTTAGATTTTATCAGCAACGTTATTGAGATTATTAAATAGTGTGTGGTTTGTTCATTATCTTATCTAATTAGAATTAAGTGCACATTATAATTCTAGTAGTCTCAGTTCCCGAAACCTGACCTGAACTTCTTGAAGGTTCTAAGCACTGATATGGTCTATATAAATAATGTAATGTATGCACGGCTGATAGCAATTAAAGCTTTGTATAGAGCTAGTTCACCCATTTCCTTGACAAGTATTCGTATGACTATTCTAAAAATACAAGAAACTTTCTTCATTATAGCGTCATCTGACTCCTTAACAATATTGGGTGGTAAATAGTTAGTACACGATAGAAAATTGAACTATTTTAATTAGTTGTGTCCAATATCCAGATGTGAAATGCACCAAAATATTTAAAGTGTTAAGCAACCATTGCAAAATGAATTTTTTAAGTAGAATACTATTTTTATCCCTTAATACTTTGTTTTTTGGTAAATTTGGTACATCTTTAATTTTTATAAATCTTTAGATTTATGTATAAAAGCACATATACAGGACAGAAATCTGACAAAATCGTTCTATACAGTGTTAGTATAAAGTGAGTTAAAAGTATTTCTTTTTGGCATATTAAACTATTTTTAATTCGGTAATAGATCGATATAATGATCGGAATTAAGATTTGCCATATTAAAAATACAAATTATGCCATATAATATTTACTGCAATGTCTATAATAGTACCAGTTCCTAACTTTACTGAATTAACATGGAAAATGTGTGTTTAACAGACTTAAACAATGAACGGTTATAATTATTCAAAGACACAATCACAAAGAAAAACTGTTACATTTTCAAACTTCGATCATATGTTTGCCGGTTGCGATCACTCCGATGAGGATATATTCCAATGACCCTTTTTAAACTGTTAAAATTTTTTAAATGTATTCCTATGATGTCTTTTTATACTAGGGGGATATCAGTGAAATCGCAGCTAACAGTTAGAAATCTATATAACTGGGAGTACGATCCAATAGTACCAATACTTATAACTATTTGTTCCATACTTATATTAAAATTTATTTAATGTCTTAATATTTTTTCGTTTCTTTCATTGCTATATAACAATAATACTGATTGACAATCCTGAGAGATAACACATTGACATGTAGAACAAAACAATTATTTTCGCTTAAATGAAACCTCATGGGGATTTGCAGAGTACTGTTGTACCGTCAAATATTGAACGCAAAAATCAAGGATTATTGTAGATTCCGTACATACTGGGCAGATGAAACTGTATCCTTTAAATTCCTGAATTTCATAGATGCACTCGTTTCAGAATATTCATGAATATTTTATTACGAACACATCCGATCCATGTTTATACCTTTCCAATATTAGGTCATAGTGTTGACGTTATACACTCAGTAGCCGTTTAGAGCTTTAGACCATCCCTCCCCTCCTCACCCCCTCATTCAATATTTAACAGCTAGACCGTACGCGCTGGAAGTGGGTGGTAGGGGAGGAATGGCACTTCCCTCTGGCAGATGTGAGTGGAAGCATGTCATGTGCAAAGGTCACCTCGTATAACACATGTTTAGGTGTTGCTATGCCACATGTCAAAACCTCATACGATACGTTCATGGTTACCCGTAAGAACAACGTAAACTTGTTCCGTTAATGCACAGCAAAATCCCATTGATATCAATGGGATTTTGCTGATAGATTCCATGGTTATCATGGAACTTACGTAGAAGTGAATTGTAATGCAAAATTTCTACTCTGTAGTTCATTCTCGAGATATCGTGCGGACAGATAGACAGATATGAGATTTTACAAGCTCCTCGAATAACAGGCTTCGCTAACGTTCAGCAAATTATAATTATTTTCCTGTATAATAAATATCTAGTCTGTCGTATCACCAACTCATAAACACAAATATATATTTATACATTTTATTTGAGCGTCATTTTTAAAGATATTTTTTATTGTCAGTTACTAACTTTGTAAAGTATAACATTCCAAAATCAAATTTTACAAAAAAGGGTTTAAACCACACAGCGTTTTAGTGAATAATTACTTAGGAAAACAGCCTTCGGAATCTTGAGACCATAACCGTACAACGTATTGGAAGAGGGTTCGAAACACCTGAACTTCAAGAGGAGTTTATTACCCTTCTTTGTGAAGAGGAAAATTAATTCTAACTGAGTCCTAATGAAGTCTAACTTATCCTAATTAAGTGAGAAAGCAGAATTTCTGCGAGACTTTTATGCACTGCTGCACCAAACCACTGCTCTTGATTCTCATGACAACATCTAGTAAAGACTTTAGTGGAAAGACTTTAGTGGTTACATTTGCTTAGATAACCTGCCTAAAGATGCGTACCTGTTTTCCTAAAAAGGTACACACAGATTTTAATTTCTATGTGCTTTATTTCTTAAATATGTCTCACTTCAGAACTGTTTTACCAAATAAAGTTGCGCTATTATCCTGCCTAATAAGTAATAAAAAATAACAATTTCTACATAATGAACTACTACTACACAAATGAAAAATTTAGATGCAACGCAAGAAAATAAATTAACATAAATTCAATATACTAATAAGTACACTATAGAAACGATATCCTATTAACTAATTAAAAATGAACCTAATCTCTACCCGCAGTGGCATATAACTTTAACAGGTATTGCAGCTGTACATACTTACTTTGTGAAGATGATACCATAATTTTTCACGGGGAGGTCATAATACATTTTGGACCAAAGTTAAGCTCTCCTCACGACTTCGGCTTCAGTTTGGGAATATGAAGTTTTCCGTCTCAGTGACTGGAATTTTTTTCCCAAGAGGACCATTTGTATCTATGCTGAAGGAGAGTAGTACTTGTATGTAATACATTTTGCGAGGGACATGACTAAGTCTTCCATTTGTGCCGAACCGACTTCCTCTCTAAATTACGGTGTGTTTTTGCCAGTTTCTGCCAGTATAACGTCAGAACATTCTATAAACATTCTCTCCTCAGATATTATTACGTATGCAGAGCAGTATTTATACAACATGACAGTACAAGTAACTGAATTATCAGCAGATGTTTGCACGGAGCATACTTTATATTTCTGAACAGTCTACCCAAAGCAGGATGTGTGGCATGGATTACATTATCACTAAAAGTAAGGGATTAGTCCAATACGATACCCACATTTTTTTCACTTTGCCATTCACTACTGACAGACTACTATCAGATCTCTGTAAGATGTTTTCGTCGAGGATCTGACCGACAGTGTATGGCCCACGTGATGAATTGTGAGAGATAAGAGCACTGCTTACTTTCCATAATCAGATTTGATTTCATCAAATGGCCTTGCTTTAACATGTCCGGTTTGTATACAGGCTGTTTATCATACATATGTTTATTTACAACAAGATGGAGCTCCTCCACATTATGCTCTTCATGTGCGACAATGGCTAGATGCATACTATCCGGATCACTGGATTGGTAGAAGAGGATCAATTGAGTGGCCGGCAAGGTCTCCAGACTTAACACCCTTAGACCATTTGGGGGGTCGCTTGAAATCAGTAGTTTTTAAACCACATCCCATTGGTGTCCAAGACTTTAAAAACAGGAGTGCAGATTCTTAATCAGAGAAACTTTTAGAAAGGTTAGGCAAGAATTTGAAAATAGGTTTTTTTTAGCTTGTACAACAATGGCTACCAATTATAACATTTGATTTAAAGTTTAAACAGGATTTACAACAGTATTCATGAGTACGTTTATTGTTGTTAGCAGTAGTACAGTAGTTTGTAGACTAATAATTGTTGTGTAAGAAATTACATTATTAGTTACTGATATCAAACAGCTTGGCCGATTCAATTTCTTTTATCAAAATACATCATTTTTAGAGCTTCAATTTGATGTGTCACAAAGTATTAGTTGCCATTTCAAAATTTTGACTTTGAGTACAGGGGGGCATGGGGGTGAGCACCCCCATTTTGAAAATAATTTGTTTTTGTTCCCCCAAACAGTACTATAGACTCCCGTTTACAGAATTTTTATACTTGGGCTATAAGTCGTTTAATACGAGTTTGAAGTTTTCAAATGAACCCTGTATGAACAGCTAACAATAATCTGGGAGTGAGTGAAGAGTCCAAGCGGCTGGGACAGTCACAGGTATACAGGTTGAACAAAACTAAGCCAGCACCTTGGGGAATACCCTGCAGTCTGGCAAACAGTGATGGTGAGTCACCACACGCTCTGGTGATCTCTCAGAGGTAGGAACGTTTCCAGCTCACGTCGTTTATCCAAACCGTAGTATCATATTGACTTGGAAACCAACGTACAAGACTACCTACTGATGAAGGTGTAAAACTTGAGAATAATTAAATATTCTCTCCTTTATGCTCTCCAATCATCAGAGCACTAAAATGTAATACGAGCAGTTACTATAGTGTAATACGAGTATAAATGTAAATTGTAATGTTAGCAGTTGATTGTTTTTTCTATGAGACCACAAATTAATTTGTACGGTTTTAATGGACTGTAAAAATCTTTTTTTATGTGATACTGCTGGAAGGATTGATATTGACTTCAGAGTCACTTGTAGTAGTCGATACATTGAACAACCAAACAAAGTGAACAAAACTTATGCGTAAGGTAATTTTTAGTTGCAAAATATATTTATGAAATGAATCATTAGTCTCTCAGAGCAAAAAGATTAACATGTATTGAATAACGTACAATGGATGTTATCTTACTCATTACTGATTTAACTACGTCCGTATTCCGCCACACAATTGTGAGATAAAATTCATTCTCAAATATTACATATATTATACAACACATAACACAACAAGTTTCTATGTTAAATTAACCATCATTACCCAATAACAAAACCCCCCATTTAAATTGTCATATCAGAGATAAATAATCTTAATTTGATTGTTAAAACCAACACTCCAGACACTTCTATAATCTCTTGTGTTAATCAATGAAGACAAATCTTAAAATTGTAGAAGTTTTAATCAGAAAACATTGATAATCAATTTACTATATTTTTGGCTGAGCGTTAGCAAAGCTTATTACTCAAGGAACTGGAGAATGTCATTTATGTGTCCTCGCGATATCTTAAAAGCGAACTAACACATAAAGGGAAATTTTGCATGTCACTCCATAGAATTTGGCTGAGCGGTATCCAATACTTTTATATTGGTCTCACGGGTGGTCATAATGGCAAAGAGAGAATCGTCGGAATAAAAAAATTTGAAATTTTAACATATGACATAGTGAAAGAAGCAGCCTAATGGAATGAGCTTCTGACCTGATATTTTTCATTCAACATAAGGAAAGGTTGTTACACGACATGTGTGTGGCGACACCTTGTACAGTTAAGTCCACATCGTAATAGCTGACATAACTTTAATCCCAATTTGACACTGAAGCTTATCTCCGAACGAATGGAGTCATCAAAAGAAGACAGCGCGGTGCAAATATTAAAGCAAACGGACGCGGCACAGTGACTAAAAATACACGGGCTGTTGTCATTATCGAGTCAAGGTCATCTGTTATCAGGAGCTCGCCGCCCTATCAATTAGGGACGGGCGAGTGCGCTGCGACACGGAGTGTGCGGCATCACGGAATGGCGATACAACGGTGCGTAATGATGTGGCCGCCAATCAATAAGAATATATTAAATATCCAATTAGCAAGTGTCTGCCACGCGATTGGATCTATTATATAAACATACATTCGCACCCTTGAACATTTTTTACATTCTGGCTGTCGGCAGGTTCTATTACATTGCTACTTTGATGTAATCCACTATTTTACACCAACTTCTAGCAGATGTTGATTTATTCAAAAGATAGCCGAACAGTGTAAGGTTTGCTACAAGCATTTCTTAAATTGTCAAGCAGGAAAACAGACTAATACTTTTTTTTGGGGAATTTCACTGGACTCATATTCAAACTAAAACGTATGTAACCAAGTTTTATCACAGACAATTCCAAGAATATTTCACTTTTAGTAGGTTGCATTAAGGCACCTACTAAAAGCCTTACTAAAGCTGTGTATTAGCTTGAAATAGAGTTTTTGTTGACAAATATAAGATTAAGTTTTAATAATACAACGACTGTAAGGAATAATACGTTAAGGTTTTTTTTAACGTACCTTTATTTAACCTTGATAAAATTTAACACATCCTTGAATTGGAAGAAAGGATGTCAAATGGATTTATTTGATTGTTTCTCGTGACAAGATGTATAAAAGCGTAATAAAGTTAAAGAACACTCGAGACTGCCATATGACAGTGTGGGGTTATTATCGTATGATTTCTCCGTAGTAGCTTCCCACACATTGTCTATAAACTTACTCGGTATTGGAAGTTAAGAACATCCTGTGTAATAAATACAGTAATGCAGTACAACCCTCAAAACCCTAAGTTATGCGGTCTCGATCTGTGTACTGAAACGTATATATTTATGTCTCACATAATTTAAGAATGTATTTATTTAGAATTTCCTTTATACCTAATAATTAGTAGTGTACCTAAATATTCCTTTAACCCACAGAATGTTGCTCATCTGAAATATATTTTAATCTACTTTGGAAACACTGTTTTTTGTTTAGTACTATTACAAACTAATATTCTATTATATAAACCTTTAAAAACTTTCTTGTAATTTTGAATTTAGTATTATTATGGTTTACAACTGAAGGAGTACAGAGTAAGGAAAAGTTATATCAATAATGTAATCATGTGACAATAGTGACGTTTTTGGCAAAACCCTGAATGTTCATTGTCAACAATTCTTTCTGTTCCAGATAAAGTCCCCATTTTATTATTTTAAAAGTGCATTTAAACCCACTCGTTTATACCCAATAACGGTCATTGTGTAATTTTACCAACGACTAATTTATTGTTTTATAGATGTGGGATAACAAATCTTAACCATAATGGATCATATTTCAGGCTCCTTGCATTTTGTACACTTTAGTCCATAAGAAGTTGAATTAGTCGGTAAAGAACTGATATGCGTTTAAAAGAAGGTAAAAGCTTTTCAAGTACAAAACAATATATTAAAAAATTGAATGCTCAATTGCATATTTTTATTTTTAACATTCTCTCGGGCCCTTTTCCTCCCTAGGTACGTCCGTGGATAATTAAAATTAAACTTAAAACTAATGGGACATCGACGAGTTATAAGGTGAAAGCTAAATTTAGTAATTAACATAAAGAAACTTCAGTAGTTTCTAGGATATTAAATTTTTTGCTGTAATTTTTACTTACAGCTGAGAGGGATAAAGCTGAGGCCAGACAAATAATTTTTTTATTTGAATTTCAATTTATATGTAAAAAGTACAGCGGCGATTAGGTATATCCTTCTGAGATTTCATTACTTTGCCAATTTTAACTCGTTAACTCAATTATAACAGACACCCAAGTACACTTGCTATGTTATAAAATACATATCGTTGCTCAAGATAGAGCCGCAGAGAATGTGTTAAAGGCCACTGGGATGGAGACTTGATGAAAAAAAATGGTGTTCTGGCGTGTGTTAAAAATATGTATACTGTACTACACGTAAATTACATAGCAATCGGATTAGTAATTATAAAACCGCGAACTGATTATGAGGTTTGATCTAAAATGTAAAGTACTGCTCACACAAATTACACATCAAATACTATTATTCTAGCCATTGTATTTACAACTAATCTACAATCCCTATATACTTTTATAAGCTTTTTGTTCTCTCTCTAAGTATGAATTAGCTCCACTAATGTTGCCTGCCGAGCAATCGATATTCATGTTCACATCACACACAATAACGATGAGTATCAGGTCGTCAGCACTGTTAGGCTGCCAACACGCAAATACCTTTTACTCTAACGCGTAACGAAATCAGTGAATTTATGAGTCAATTTTTGAAATATATATAAGTAGTAGATAAAATTTAACCTGACGTTGTTATCGTATTAACATCGTAAAGCGGCTCTTTCCTTTCATGCATTTATCATTTTACTGTACGCTAAGGAATTTAATAAGTAATTGAAACCAACCTTACCTTTTTCCCTTTTTATTTCTATACCTATCATACGTAATGGAACTTATTCAATAACCATGAGATCAATACTTAAGTATGTTACGTAAACATTTCGGTGTAAATAACGTAACATTTATTTTACGTAGGCCTATAGTAAATAGTATACTTTTGTTTTGAAAATTATTTTTATTTTAGGTTTGTTTCAATTTTTCATTTATTTTAAATTAAAATTAGGATTAGGATTATAAACCTACTTTCTGAATTCAAAATTTCAATAATTTTACAGTTAGGAAAGTGCTGAGGAGCAAATGCAATACAAAATAATGAGAATTTCAACAGATATTGAAAAATCATTGAAATCAGTTCCACCACTTCTCAATGATTTGTGACGCCTGACCGGTCAATTGTTATAGATTGGATGATATATAGGCATTGTATTATTTATATTGAAAACCAATTTTGTGGCAAAAAATATCAAAATTTTCTCATTTGTGTTTAATTCGACGTGTTGCTAAATAGGCCTATGCGATTTTATTTAAAAGAAATAAACATTTTCCTCACACGTTATTTTAAAATCTGTCCTAAATGTAACTATTGAATGCTCCCTTATTTGATGATTGGTTGTGATAATCCATTTTTAACATCGATAGTTGTGATAAGCAATGTTACTAAAACGTATACAATATCGAAGTGAACGCAATTGTAAGAACGGAACTGTTTTGTTACGAATCCTTTATACCGGTAACAAAAATCGTGACTACACACAAACTATGAGTTACACAATTGACAATGGTGTACGTTAGGTGACAGTTAAAATGCAGGTATTCAGGTCCCCGGAAGATTATTATAACTACATAGTTCATTTTCTTGGGCATGTTTTTTACTAAAACTTATTGTAATTTTAAATTTTACCATAAAATAGCTTATATAGGTATATATATTATATTATATAGTTTAACCATATAGGTAAAACCTAAATGTCTAAAGCGAAACATACTACATAATTAGTATATAATGCCAATACTAGTAGATAACGATGTTAGAGTAGAACATTAATAACACACGTACGCACTCTATTATTTTCATCAGTAAATTAAAGATAGGGTGCTTTTGTAAATAAATATCACTTTTCATATGTTTTTGTATGTATAGTATAGATCTTATGGCATATTTCTCGCAATTAGTGAATCTTTGTTAATATTAAACAAAATAAAAATGTATTAAGTTGTTCTATATCCTTTATTAAAATCAAAATCATAACTGAATGCTCTCAGCTAAGAGTAAACACAACACAGAGTTATATCACTGTAAAGTTCAACACAATCTGAATTTATAGTTTAAACTTTAAAACCTTCACTTTTTGAGAGGTGAGTATTGTTCATGTTTGTCAATAGAACTATTGCGTCATAAATAATTAATTGCCTCTCGTTGTCAATCACAGACAAGGATGCACTATGCAGTCATAATGCATTATTTACACATATCCCCTCCCTCAGTCTGTTTACCACCCCCTATCCACCCCATTGGAATTCTGACAGTTTCTCACAAAAAATATAGAAAAAATGTATAATATTATAACAAATTTTGTATTATTGACATCTGAATTTAAATATAAACACACAAAACATATTTAGTACATTTTAATTCGATAAAATTGAGTTTTGCAACAGGGCTCGCATGTGAGGGGGTGGTATTGCACAACATAAACAAGCAACAAAAATCAACATAAGAGATAAGCTATTATTTTGTTCTACCTGTTTTTAAAACGCGACGATGTACCAATAATCCAAGAGAGGGGAGGTTAGAATATTCCAGTGCACGACACACACAAACCCACGGCCGCGGTGCAGACAGCTGAAACCCGCGTGCGATCAGCTGACGAGCGACGACTGAGTAACTAAGATGGCGGCCACCGGGAGCGCGCATGTCGCAGCGTATTGATGTGGCTTCCTCCCCCACACCTCACCCACACTCGCGCGGATTCTCTCCTGACCGTTTCCAAAATAATTGGCTTACTCGCCAAAGGTGGGAATTACCAGGAGCGGTACTACAATGTTTACCTTTTTGAAAGAGGAGATAAATCAATTCCGTACGTGACTCAGTAACTTTGTTAACTAATTGAGTTGGGTTTGTAAATGCCATCTTTGATCTTACAATTTGTGTATATAGTCAGTGGACTTCTAATATTTATGGTAACCTTTATTTTATAAAAAATATCCACATTTTCTACCAAACCGTTGTTGAAAATTGTCTCTGACAATTGTCTCTGAACAATTTCCTGCATAGCTAAGTACTGCTGATAAAATATTCTCATGAAGAAAACAATGGAATAGGTAAATTCAATCAAGAAGTTGATTAGAATATTTAATCTGATTAATGTTACAAATCAATCTGAGCCCACTGTTTTCCGTTATTCAGGCTACATCTCAAGGAGCAGATATACAGAGACTAGCCATGTAGCTACATTTTTCTCTAGACAGACTCGAAATCGTATGTGAGTCCCAAATTTTCAGATCTATCTCAAAGAGCATCTAGAATATATTTTTCGAATTTTCTTTGTCATATGAAACGCTCTCATGAAAATTTTGGAGAGAAGGAGCAAGTTAATGTAATATAGTACGCTTTCTCCTGCAAAGTTTATTTCAGATGAAATCTAAAAATGAAATATTTAAGATTAAGCATGAAATATATACGAAAGGGATAAATGGATAAAGTTTCATGGGTGTAGGGCATTTTTTTCACACTTTTTGGACTCAAGGTCCCCTTTAGGGTTTTACAACTTTCGGCGGCGCACCACCCCCTCTGCTCATCACAATAGAGTATTGTGAATTTATAATTTACACAATAATTCATTCACATTTGTCAAATATTTGCATATTATTTTAAACTAACCATCATCAAAATTATAAATAACACATGTTTAAATAATTTTTATTAAACTATGTACTATTCACTATTACTCAATTTTAAAGAAGAAGGCTATTATTATTTTATTATTAGACCTGTAGTGATAGGAAACAAATATACACAGGCAAGTAAATAAACTAAATATTTTAATATTACCCTTGCAGATAATTAATAGCTTTATAAAAATTAAAGTTTACCTAGTCAGACTATATCTGCTCAAGTTAATCAAACTTCAAAATAGTTATTAAAATGTTTATACCATCCAATCGAGCATACTTGGTAAAAGTCTATTTCGAAGAATGTGTTACTATAAAATACTAGTGCCTTTTGCTTAGACAATAGCAGTATCAAGAACCACAATTTCTATCATTAAGGTCAATTCCTACCACAAGTACTATAATATATAAATAAGGAAAAAATGAGGCTATTCTAATCAAGCTAGCTCATTTTTCAATTGCAGTTGCTCCAATTGCAAAGTTCTGATTGTTGGCAATAAGACAACTGTATTGCATAAGTAATTTCATTTCATTTTTGTTCCTTTTATATCCCATGCGATATAATATTATTTAGAGGAACCAAAGAACTTAACCGTCAATCAAGATTTAAATTCTTAACAGATTTTTTTCTTATGGGTTTCGATTACTTTATACACTTTTATTTCAGTTATGTGTGTCTGATTAAAAACGAAATACATGTTAGAGCTTTCTAAGGATTCATGGACGGATTCAGACGTGAATATTTTCTGTTTCCCATAAAAGTAAGTACGCCTGTACGAAGACAAGTATTTTGGTTCCTTAAGGTTCTTTAACTTAGTTCTTTAACAAAAAATTCAACATTGTTGATCAATTGAAATTTTTCTTCGTTTACTATGAAAGTATATGTAGATTTTCCGTAGTTGTTACAAGCCGAAAAAATCCCACGAAATCAGATTATAAATTTTAACCCTTTGAGTGCCAACGTCCGATTTTACCGGACGACAAAAGTTGGCCGAAAAGTGCCACCGTCCGATTTTACCTGACGTTCGGGAAAAAGTCACTAAAATAATAATAATAATTCTTTTGTTGCATTTTGGCAATAATACATTGCATTGCAAAAGTCAGGTTTAAGTATTTGTAAAAAATCCCTACTATACACATTCATACTTACAATACTCATTCAAACATACATCTCTAGTCCTTTCACGCTAAAATTCATTCAACATGAGACTCGGGGCTCTACTAAAAATTGTAACCTTTAATATTGTTTTAATAATATCATATTTAAATGTTTGTGAAGATCGTTTTTTTTTCAAAATAAATTGTTATAGTACACTTCCGATCAAACTTTAAATTATGAAACTCACATATAAACATTTTTGGTTGCCATAGCTACCAGAAACAATGTGACAATAGTTTTCTTAAAACTTGTATAACTTACTCATTATTGAAGATAATAATATACATTTTTCAAGATTTACAGACAATTGCATACACTTTCCAGTGATATGGACTAAGAAAAGGATATGAATTTATTTTGGTCATAATAATTTGGTTGAAAAATCAAATTAAAAAATATTTTTGAATTTTTTTTAGGTAAGTCCATTTTTGGTATTCCTAAATTTAGTGTTATGGTAACTTTGTTATTTTATGTTAATTAAACAGAGTTTTCAGAGATAAATAAAAAAAGAATCATGTTGATAGCTTATTAAATAATCGAACTGTGAATTTTTTACTAAAACCTTGCAAAATGCCTGAAAAAGGGCTGGCACTTTTAGGTACACCCACTAGAAAAATATACTTTTCAGTATACCCACTCAAAAAATACTTGGCACTCAAAGGGTATTTTATAATCTTATAAAATACCCTTGGGTTCTTGTTAATTATTTTAATGAATTAGTTCTAAAAATCTATGGAAAACGTTCTTTACAAATTAACATAGTGTATTTTGGGAACTAAATTTTAGGATTTTAGGATTAATACCGTAATGTCTCCAAACTTAATGAAAACCTGATCCTATGTAAAAAATAAAATATGTATATATCCGTTTTGTTTCAAAAACGGAATTATATTTCTTTATAATTCTAATTCTTAGCAAAACCTCAATTTAGGCCATGTAAATAAACAAAGTCACGTTTGGCTATGGTGAATCAGAAGTGCGACAGAGAAGGGCGTTCCCGTGCCCTTGTGAAAGTAGGAAGGGTTACTCGGCCTGGACATGGTCACGTACACGTACGCTGTGCGGTAGACGCCGTACGTCGCGTCAGTAGTCAGTGCGGCTCTAATGAATGGTTCGTGATTGCTGGGATGGAAACCGTATTGTTTCCATGGATGCGTTATTCGGAATTAATTAAAAAGCAAACAATAATTTTAGCCAAACAGCGGATTGGCCAACTTCCTCTGTCAGTCTTGATTTCAATACTGTGAAACATTGTTTGATATTAATTGATGGTATGTTGCGAAAATGACTTTTCAAGTATTAACAACCCAGTAAGCAATCCAGTGTTTGACGGTACAACAGTATGTTATATTGGACTGCTGTTACCATTACCACGTATAACAGAAACAACAATATTTACGAATAACAATGATTACAAGTCGGGCTCCTGTCCTTAAGGCAATTTCAACGGAGTATTACAGAGTATTGGAAATTTCCCCATTGTTAAATTGGGCTTCCTTTTCCAATAATTGAAACGAATGAGAAATAACCTTCAATACGGGAAGAATGAATAAGAGAGAATTCAGTTTGGAATGTACACAAATTTTCTTGTTCAAATAATTCTCAAATTATCCTAAGAGACTACATTCAAATGATCAAATTTTCAATTAATACAGGACCTATTATGTCGGAGCTGTTCCATTCGTCTGAATATCCTGATTCCTGTCAAACTTTATAGATTCCAAATTTAAATTTGTAGATCATTACTTATTAAGTTGTATACCTAAAGAGTTGCCCCTTTAGTCTTTTTTGGTAAAGTTACTAATTGCTTTTATATTAATATAACATTAATTGTTGAGACATTATAGAAGCTCCTTTCTTATTGGATGTTATTAACAATTTAAAACAAACACCCCAAAAATAAATCAATTTGAATTGTTATTGTGTTTTGTTTTTTTAATTATTAATTATTGACGTGTTATTTATAAAACTATTAATAATTAATTATATTGGGTTAAACATTATTATATTATAAATAAACATAACACATCAAAATAAAAAAATTACAAAAAGTAGGACGATAGAAAATTTCTGTTTACTATACAATTATTGGTAAAATAACCATGCCAATATACGATACTATGTAAATATGTAATTTATGTAATGCACAAATGTTTCTTGTACGCTACAAAACATAAGTAGCTTTAAATCGTAGGAATGCTGAATTCTTGATTTGCAAGGGTTAATTATGAAATGCTGTCGTCTCAACAAATTTGCGAATGTTAAACTAGGAACTAACTAAGAGCTGGAGGACTTTTGACATGTTATGAATACTGCAAGCGCAGAAATGGTTGTTTTGGAAGTTTAGGCTGAGAACGGAGGCGCCAGTGGGCCCATATATTTCAAAATTGGCGAGGCCTTGTCTTCCAAATGAAAACAAACCAAATGGGAAGATAATTGTTGTTTGCCAAAACTAGCTAAGAAGTAGTTCCCCTTGTCTTTAAGGGCGCCACACCAAGAGGAAATGCTTCTAAACCCTTGGAACACTTCTGAGGCATTTTTAAAAGTAAATGTAAAATATTTCTATAATATAATTAGTTCAAAATTCTTGCATTCCATCGAGATTTTTTAAATTTTACAACTAGCAGTTACCAGCAGCGACTTCGCACGCAATTTCGTGCTTAAAAACAGGCACATAGTAAACTTTGACCTATAAAGGACATTCTAAACACTCCTGAGTTATGTCATAATCACTAAAAATATTCCAATCTTCTGATCCACTTTATATTTTAGTTTAAAGAGCATTTTTTGGGCCCTCGAGTCGGAAAGTGAAGCAGTTTTTTACAAGTACCGTAAAATAACTTGAATATTTCTCGAATATTTCATGATAAACGATTTCAGTAGCAATTAAACTATTTTAGTAAAGACGGTCTTCTTTACTTTTAGTAAACGCACCCATGGTATAATGAGTAATGTCTAAAGGGGATCTATATCACTTTGATACGGGCGTTGGTTTTGCGTTCATGCTCCGATCAAGAATATATGCAATACGCACGTCTAGTAAGATTATTTCAGTTAAAAAGCGTATAAGCAGCTATGGAAATTGTAGTTTATTTTGGTCTAAGGATTTCTGGTGCCATAGTTGCGTTTGTGTAATAGACCTACTTCAGCCAGAAAACAACGAAAACGTGTTTTGTAACAGTCATTAAATCTGTAGGAAAAGTTAGATAGTAGCATTGGTTTTGTATCAGCATTAATCTAATGATCAAGCACTGTATACTTAATTTCTGGTCAAATTTAAGTTAAAAGTACATTTTAACTAAAACTTCCTATTTTATTACCTAGATAACTTCGGTGCTCAACTGTGATTGCAGAGAAGGTAAGAAGTGTTGTTACTCGCTTACTATGCTTTCAATACTAGAATGAAATTTAATATGGTACTTAAATTAATAAAACATATGATTGTGTCGATAACTTATAATATTTACGAAGAACAACTGATTACAAAAACACATTTTACTATTCTAACGGCTCATACAAAATTTCATAAAAGTCGTTCGAGCCGTTTGGACTAGTGCGACCACAAACACGCATGAGATTTCTAATGAGATTCTTATATATGAGATTGTCATATATTAGAAACATTTTTAATTAGAAAACGAAGTGTATAGAAACAAGGAAGTGGTTTACACATTTTGAAAAAAAAAAAATACGGATTTAGGTTTAATGTAATAAAACGGATATCATAAAAATAAATTATAACAACAGGTGAAACTTACTTAACATTACTCGCTTATAATACTAGTGTAGAAGTAAATATATTACTCAATAAATTGTTAACACAGTAACCTCTTTTGTTACCAGTATGAAGTTAGCTCTCAATCTATTTAAGTATGTATGAAACATTGGATACGGTTATTTCAGTAAATTACTGCTTTTATTACGTTTTACAACTATTAATAAAATTACTGTTCTGGTTGAACTGTGTTTATACAAGATTCGTCACAGCTTCTTCGTGTCGCTACAGACTATACAACTATTTAACGACTTCAATCTACGACTGTAATGTGTGGAAAATATTACAGGAGCATCCAGATAATTACCAAAATCTAATTGGCTAAGCTTTAACGAGCCTATCGCTCGGGAAGCTGGAAACAGTTATGATCTGTTTGCACGGACGCTGGAAAACGAAATTACCTGTAGATTTGAAATTATGCACGAGGATTTATTTATATATGAGGAACACTGAATGCGATGGTATTGCATCACACTATAGGATTTGGACGATGACAACAAAACTAGCAAAATAAATAAATCTGTAAACAAAAAGCGTACAGTCATAAATTATGTGATTTGAACTTGTGATATTTTAATAACTATTATAATAGAGTGGGAAGTCAGTGTTAAAACAAGATGCGTTGGTAACAAGATTTGATCTCAGGGCACTGTAGTGTTGTGGTTCCCTCCCAAGTTGGAAATTGTGTTATGTGAACATTGCTGTTAAAACAAGATGCGTTGGTAACAAGATTTGATCTCAGGGCACTGTAGTGTTGTGGTTCCCTCCCAAGTTGGAAATTGTGTTATGTGAACATTGCTGTTAAAACAAGATGCGTTGGTAACAAGATTTGATCTCAGGGCACTGTAGTGTTGTGGTTCCCTCCCAAGTTGGAAATTGTGTTATGTGAACATTGCTGTTAAAACAAGATGCGTAGGTAACAAGATTTGATCTCAGGGCACTGTAGTGTTGTGGTTCCCTCCCAAGTTGGAAATTGTGTTATGTGAACATTGCTGTTAAAACAAGATGCGTTGGTAACAAGATTTGATCTCAGGGCACTGTAGTGTTGTGGTTCCCTCCCAAGTTGGAAATTGTGTTATGTGAACATTGCTGTTAAAACAAGATGCGTTGGTAACAAGATTTGATCTCAGGCACTGTAGTTGTGTTATGTGAACATTGCTGTTAAAACAAGATGCGTAGGTAACAAGATTTGATCTCAGGGCACTGTATGTTTGTGGTTCCCTCCCAAGTTGGAAATTGTGTTATGTGAACATTGCTGTTAAAACAAGATGCGTTGGTAACAAGATTTGATCTCAGGGCACTGTAGTGTTGTGGTTCCCTCCCAATATGTGAACATTGCTGTTGATGCGTTGGTAACAAGATTTGATCTCAGGGAACTGTAGTGTTGTGGTTCCCTCCCAAATTGGAAATTGTGTTATGTGAACATTGATATGAAACTTAACTTAATGATCAAACATGTTAATGTATCATGTGGTAAGATTTCTTTAAGAAAGTTTTCAGCCGAAGACCTTATACTTTGCATGACACTTCATTTCTACATAGACAAGAATGTGTTTTATTATAGTGTAAGTTCAACCATGGAATTAGGCTGAGCGTAATTTTTCTGTCAACCTTTTTTTCTGCACAATTGTTAGTTTGTCTATCTGCCCGTAGGACATACATAAACCTCAGTGAAGCCTGTTACGCGAAACATGGTATTGTGTACTTCTACCTAGTATAAAGTTATACTTGATCATAATACAATTTAATAAATACGTCAGAATAAAAAGATATGGATCTCTTAAAGATATGTGACTGGTCATTCTATTATAGTTAAAGTAATTATAGAATCGCTGAAAATCATACTCTAAAATGAGGCGATGAAAGAGCTGTTAAAACTTGTGTGTTTTACTTACATAACATGCTTTTCACTGCATATAAGTTGGCTATTCATTTCCTACTTGTTTTTTTTTAAGATAATCTTTATACTGTAAAATTTATTGTAACATTGTAAAATTAATTCCAACTGTTGTTTAAGAAACTGCTGTATTAGTTTTCCACTTTATTTTATCCCTATAAGAAGAATGTTAGACCTTAAACAATTTCACCCCCTATGTCAAAAGGGATATACGTACAAAACGTACATACGTACATTTGTAAAAATTGTCACATCTAAAATAAATAATGTGAAAACATTAAAACCTTTTTTTCATTTTCGATGTTGTTAGAACAATCTTTTAAGATACTCGTAATATAATCTAAAGCAATTCTCAATGTTGTAATCGTGTAAATACTTTAAAGTGTACACTGTAATAGAAACACTAAACATTTTTTATATTAATAGTCATATTTTTTAATTACTTTCATCCCATAATCACATAAAAACCAATAATAAGGACATAAAAATGAAGTTTACCACTGTGCGAATAGAATAATACTGGAGATCGCTTCACCGACGCCTGCCCATAAATACATTTCCTGTTTCCGATTTTCATCGTGCCAAGAATATTGACATGACAGGGAATAATGGGACCATTTTCTTTTTAAAGAATATTTCAATGCGGATTTTTATACAATTAGTTTAGTCTTATCGTGTTCTTTATAAGTGTCTGTACCGAAATAACACAGCTGGATTTTGTCGAACTTTTATTAGTCTCTAAACAAATTACATGAAACTAAGTCAGTGAAAAAGTTCTTTTAAAATCATATGTTGATGTGTAGATTTCCCATTTAGTATATTAAACAAATAATCGTAAAAAATATATGCTCTATTTTTGCATATTGTATTAATAGTCCATTGTAAAACATTCTAGTTGTATGCATTGTTTTACCATAACTAATACAGTACATTAGATATTTTTATCATTATAGCATAGAGGACTCTATGATTGAACGTTTTTGCCATAATCCCCTATTCCGTTTTGGTCCTGTATTATGTAATCCTTTATTCACTCCGATGGTAGTGTAGCTCTGAGAGAAGCCATATTCAGAGGAAATCCAGAGGAAGCACTTTGAATACCGACAATTAATTTGCCTCTATAGCTAATTTGGCTTTGCAGTTAATTTGGTTTTACAGTTAATTTTGCTTTGCTATGTAGAGCGAGTGTTTCCAATAGCTTTGTACTACTACCTTGTCCCAGAACTTCGCCTTTGTGTTTACAAGTATTGCTTATGTTCGTAATCTTCATAAATTAATACTTCAAGTGAGGTGAAGCTTTTAGCCTGCGATCTTTATTCGAAATAATGTAATTAATATTAATTTTGAATATGCGTTTTCCATTTCCATTCTGGTAAAACTTGATTTCTTAATTTGATATTTTACTGAGGCATTATATTTTGAAGTTTAAAATTCCAATATGGGCCCATATTTTACCATTGGTTTAACTTAAATACAACTGTTTAATATTCAAAAATATAATATTTTCAAAGCAATTGATTTCAATTCAATTGATGTGCTAGCTAATTTACACCGACACTTAAGATTTCCCTATAAAAACAATGATAAACCTTACGTACTTGGTTAGCATCTTGGCAAAATTTTGTTTCCTCATGAAAGGTGGGATCGGTTTTGTTTAGCATTTTGTGGTGATTCTGAAATTGTAAACCGCCAGCGACTGATTTCATACTCCGGGGTCAGCAATAGTCAAGTGCTTACTCCTTGAAAATTGGAGTATGGCAAGTGGCGTACTCCTTGAGGTAAGTGCTTTGCAATAGCCTGTCTCTTAGAAGAAGGATAAACATCACAATCAAAGCTTATTGTACTATTTCTATTGTTATTACTACTGTCGTTTGGTGTAACAGTTTAATGAATCTATTCTTGTTTAAGTATCTTGAAATTACAGCATACATCACTTCTCATGTACTGTGTAATAAAAAGACAATACGTTCTTTGAGTTCTGTAAATGTGTTTTGCTAACATATTTGTGAAAAATATGTACTCGTAAATTTGTTTCAATTAAACGCAGTTTACACCATAGTTGCGTTTCGTAAAGTAGCCTTAACTTCTTCAGACAAATTTCAAAACATACATTTTAGAAAAAGATATTTTTATTTTAGTATGTTTGTTTATATGTAAAAGAGTAAAACAAAAGGATGGCAGCCAACTAAAATTTTAACAAGTGAAGAAGTTGATTGTCAAGAAGATGGGAGAAGACGAGCTCTGAATAAAAAACGACAATTGTCTTGGCAGTGTAGCAGAGAAAGTTGTCAAGAGAAATTTAAATGCCGTCGCCAGCTTCTTGTGTTCTTAGAGTAGGAAGCGGTTTTTCAATAATGTAATGGATTGTATAACGTTATGTTGGTAGATATATAAAATCTATCTAAACACTGCATTATCGGATTATTTGTTCTTTGTAGTTGGGTTGCACTGTAGTAACAGTCTGTCAAGTTTATGGTAGTAATAACTTAAATATTTTTTAATATAAATTTATGGTCTAAATTATGTAAATTTTCTAATTGAGCAAAGTACGGTCTAAATCGATAATATGGTATGTTCGTGAAGGTGTAGCAGTCTTACAGTAAAATAATTGAATGTATTTTAAATACTGTAGGTCTAAACATAACAAACGCAAATGGCATTAGTGATACAAACAAAAAAACCTATAACATTAAAAATTAAATAAAACAATGTTAAACATTTTTTTTAATAAGGAGCGGGTTTAACATTTCCCATTCTATCCGTGGAGATGTACGGAAACTCGCAAACTCATTCTATTGTATAAATTCGCCACACATCATCTCAGATCGTAATGCCAAGAACACCAGAGAGCTCAAGAAGCTCGTTTTTACTGGGTACGTAAAACTCTCTGTAATAGGTGTAAAGTACTTGTTTTTTCCGAAAACCAATCGCCGTCAGGTTTTAGCTTTACGATTCCACGTATATGATATGCATTTAAACATAGAAATGCAATAACTCAGAATTGGTTCCGGAAATAAATGGAGGTATCTTTTGATAACTTCCACTTACCACTTTCATTTATGGGAATTCTATAATCGGGTCAAAAAAGTGGTTGTCTATCGCGTTCCTGTTATTCTAAAGAACGTTACTTAATACCTTATGTCCTTTGTCTAAGGAAATAACTTACTCAAAAAACAATGTATAATAAATTAAATTCATGATGTTGTACAAGCCAACATTTTTAAGAAATGTATTGTTAATCAGTGAGAACTTTAGGAGGAAATTTTTATCCGTGAGTACTGTCTCTTTACTGATCAAGATGTTATTATACGCGTTAAACGTATCCTAAAACTTTTCAGAAAATCAGAAGTGTCAGAAAATGTATCACAATGTATAGCTGTGATGCTATTTTGAGAAGCAGATAACAGATCTTATCTTGGTGGAAGTTATCTTAACATAAGTGATTAGGAGCTGATATAACCTTATGAAACTGCTCAATCACAGCTTCCATAACTGCATCAGGATAATCTGTGGCTCTACATCGGGAAGGATTGAAAAGTAACCATGAAGAGGCAAGTGTCCTATTAATTCCCCTATTTAAATGTAAATTGATTTCCCTCACGTGAGAACAATTTATCCATATATGACCTGGATAATGTTTAACAGCGGTGTCGGCAAGGCTGTAATGGGCACAATTTTCACTCTTGCACTCTCAACGAAACCAGACTGTTTCACTTTAACTGCTGTCTTTTGAAGATGGCTCGTGAATCATTCAGTTGTAGGTCATTTGTAATTCCTAAATTCTCTAGTTTATTCAAAACATCCCCAAGTCAAAATTATCGTGTTAACTTTGTCGTTATACATTATAATTCGCGAGCCGAGAACCAATTTACATTGTTTAACATGAAACATGATTGGTTTTTATATCGATAGAGAAATTCCCCCCAAAAAGAAATCAATCGTCAGTCCCAAAATTGTATTGTAGGTCGAAATGGAAAGGTATCAAAAGGGTTAAAAATAAGAAATAATAATATTTTTTATTAAACAGCATTTTTTATCATAGCACACTTAAAACCAACTGTCAGACACGAAAATAAATATTAAATCAGAATCAGCGTCATATCACATATACACATTACACAGACTCTTATAATGGGAACTCACTGTTTCTTTACCTGCTTGACAGACGGTCTTATATAACTATTATTTATGTGTTTTACAGTCGGTTTTAACCGTATGAAGTTAGAAAAAATTATTTTATGAAAAATTTTAATTTCAAATTTTTAACCCTTTTGATACCACAATCAATTATTCCTTTCTTGATAAATGTTTCTCTATCGATATTAATAAAAACAAGTTTGTGTGCTTATACAAGTATCTGGGAAAATGCAAGTAGCTATATAATATGTAAGAACGTTATTTAATATTACAACATTATTAGAACATTATATTAACATTTTTTGTCCAATAGATACTTAGATTGAGTTAGCTACATTGTAAAGTCTGGTAAACTTTCTCTCCCTTTCGTATCTAAATGCAATAACAAACACACACTTCCTAACAAATAACGTAAAGAAATAAAAAGTGTAGTGTAAGTTTGCGCGCCTCTGGAGTGACTTTCACATTCTTGTAACAGGTCCAGTACAGGTTCATTTGAAATTTAGTTTGTATAACTGAACAGCTAAAAATAGAAGTGAGGTGGACGATCTGACGTAATTTAATGCACATTCCAAAAATAACTTGAACAGGCAAAGTTGTTCAGTTAAGTCGTATGTGACGACACAAACACATTTGACTCGCACTTATTGGACGAAGGATTATATCGCTGTTAGTGAGTCTGTAGGCCACACCTCAGCACGTTATCACTGAGAGGCAGGCAGACAGTCGGTCGCTGGGCTGGAAACTGATAACACAATTTTGGCGCCACCGCCGCCGTGGCATTTAAACTACAAGCCATAAGTACACATTGCAAGATACCTACAAACCAAATATACTTGATTACTTCACCAGCACAGCGCTCAGTATTATCGTGTGCATGCTTAGTTACGGGTACATTTTGTCTCTTCGTTTATTAACCAAATCAGTTTTTTTTTAGTTTTGACAAAATGTTTTTGTAGTTTTTATCCTACAATTATTTGGATTATTGATATATTTTTATCCTTGTCCATATTCGCATCTCATTTCATTACCGATATGTATCGTAGTTAATTAAGTATACTAGTAAACAGTGACATATTTAAAAGTTATCTAAGTATGTGGGTCAGTATAATATTTGTACTTTTTTTACTTAATAAATACTTGTTCAGTAAGTCATTTTTTAACTTTGGTATACTTAAGTTTCCACATGCTTAACCTACAAACTTGTTGACAATAAGCGTTTCTTGTTTTTATCCTACAATTATTTTAATTATTGTTACATTTGATCCTTGTCCATGATGTTACCTTATTGTATACCTATTTTACTGATTTGTATCGTAGTTAATTAAGTATATACTAATAAATAGTGGCCGATTTAAATGTTATCTTAGTATGCCAGTAGAATACTTCTACTGTTATTATTAAATAAACATTTGTTCAGTAAGTCATTTTTTAACATTAGTATACTTAAGCTTCTGCATACTTACCCTACAAACGTGTTGACATTAAAGACTTATTGTTTTTATCCTACAATAATTTTTATTATTGATACATTTGATCCTTATTCATGACATTTTATTGCATATGTATCGTTGTACGGTGTATATAACATATTATAGCGAACTATTTAAATGTTATCTCAATATGTGGGTCAGTTGCAGATTTTTACTGCCATTTCAAAATAAAAATTCTTTTAATAAGTGATTTTTGCATACTTAACCTCTGCATCCTTAACCTACAGATAAGTTTGCATAACTTATATAAAGTTTGTAATTATAAACTTAAATAATTACAGAAAGTTTAAACATTTCTATTCAATACGGGAAGTAAAACCTTGTAGGTTTCGAAACAACAATTTGAACCCATAGATCTGTATCAATTCAATTGTAGTCTCAAAACAATTTTAATATTAATACATTTTCCCGACATAAACTTTAAATTGTGACTCTCGTTATTCTTGTCATGACATTAGGCGAAATCTAATCAACATTTTTATTTTCTGTAAACAAGTTGAGGTGGTAATTGTTCATTGGTCTTTTTATTTGACCTAAAAATTGTAAACATTCATAAATATAATCGGTTTTGAGTAAAGTGTAGAACATTTCACAACGGGTTTTAAAGAAATGTTTCCAACCAATATTCAAAACTCTTCACATTGTTAAATATTGTCCACATCACCCACAGGTTTTTTGTAAAATCATGGTTTGTTGCCAACATCTGTAGTCGACAAAAATGACAACTCCTCTTTCCAACCCAGGAAATCTTTTGGAGAAATCAGAATACATAACAGAACCAGAAAAAAAGCAACTATAACGTTTCTATAAGTTCTACTTGAATAGTGGTTTACAATATGTCCTATATTGGAAGACATTAATTTTTCAAAGTCAAAGTTTTCCTAAAAGTTTAATATTCCATCTCTATTCAAATCACACAGTAGGTCGTCACTACTATATTTTTCCTATATTTTGCCTCCAAAATCTTTGATTGTACAACGGCAGACACTCTTGCTACGAACACCACATACCTGTACTCCATCTTGAATTTCTCCATGCAACCAATATGTTGTCAACAAAGTAAGAAAGTAAACTTCGATATTCTCGCCAAATTTTTGTGCACCAAACTTGAGTGTAGCGAAAAGGTTTTGTTAATATGGAATCCTAACTAATACTATAAACGTCAATGTGAGTTTGTTTATTTGTTACGATTTCAAGCGCAAATTTAACACAATTTAAATACATATAAATTTGCACAGGGCCAACTTTATATGGACATGCTTAGCGTCCCTGGTTGTCGTATAGGCCTATGGTTATTTCGAAAATCCCTCTAGACTACACCTCACTGTTCCGTAAAGTTGCGAAAATCCCATATTGGTCTCTAAAGTTGCATTACAGCAAACACAAATTGTTAATTTAAAGAGGCGTTAACTGTAATGAACCGTTCTGTATAAACATTGTTTTCTGACAACATAACCCTATGTTTAATTAGTTTTACCACTGTTTGTTTACGTCTTGAACGTATAAAGCAAGGTTGATAGTAACAACAATTCTTATTTCAACCTTTTCTGTAACAACTGTTGAACACAGATTATGAAAATATCTAGATAAGAAAGGTTTTAGAAAAAATACACTTTTAACTGTACATTTCACCAAGTACTAAGTAAAGTGCTCGGGCAGTACTGTAATGCAGGTATCAGAGACAAATTTCCTATCTAAATTTTGCTATCAATCTAAAAACTGTCATAAAACCCATCATAATTGTTGGGTAGGATTCTCAAGCCTGTGTATGTATATATATATATATTTTCTTGATCGGGGTATAAGGCAAAATAACCATGGCACAAAAAATACTAAGACCGGAGTAAATTAAAATGGCCATAAATATGCTCTTTTTTACAGATTTTCTTGATCGTGGCAACAAGGCACTTAAACTTGCCGTCGGAAATATGGACTAACTCACTAGCACCAGAAGTGCTCATACAGGTGCAAAGACTACGAAATTGCGAAGCCGCGGGTGACTGCTAATAGCGTCTAAAGAGAAACTGTATTTTAACCCATCATGTAAAATTATTAATCATGTGTAATAATCTTCCATTACTCGTCTCAGTATTTTACACAATTTCGGCAGGAAGATTGTTAGAGGTAAACATGTTAATTAGACACCACTTTGCAAACAATGCTGGGAATATGTGAGTGGACACTCGTGCTGTACACTGTCACTTTCCAAGGAGACATTTCTCAGTCTGTCGTATCATCATTTATTTAGTAATGTAATCTAAAGATGATACGACTATTTCGGTTACACTGATGAAAGTAGTTAAATGGTTAGTTAGTTAACTATATTTGGGATGGGCTTTAAATTACCGCACTCTTGAGGCCCTAAAAGATGTAAAACACTTTAAAAGAACAAAAATGTTTGTATAATTGACTAATAAAATCCCCCTTTCAAACTTACTTAACCATTATCTTGAAGCTTTTAAACGAAACAACGTTGTTAATTACATAATACGCCGGTAGATCTCGTGGCGCACGCTTTAAAGCATGGTTTGGCAGGTAGAACTAATATAAGTGTGTCCGAACAAAGCAAAAAATTTTCGGACTGCGTCCAAATAACATTTCTGACCCGATTCCGATTTAAGAAGTATTAGTTTCTAGACACGTTACTTACTCAATACACCCAGCCTAACTGTATTGTAAGTTTTATTTTGCAATAGCCTATATACACTAATGTGATTTAATAGGGGATTCCTATTGGCCTTTAAAAAATATTGCTTTTAGGCCAATGAACTTTTAAACGTATGCAAACCGTTACACTCATTTATTTTACCTCTTGTTAATCTTCACTTAATCCGTAACAGCCCAGAGTGGACACGGCAGATATGCAGTGTATTAGCGCTCTGTGTGACACTGTTATAAACATGGATTTTACAAGTACTGTAAAGCGGTATAAGATACACAACAATGTTTATGTAGCCTATTGGTTTCGAATAGAGAATAAACAAATATTACGCTGTCACTTATCTATTTTTAACGTACGATATATGTTGTTGTACTTCATCATACAAAATTTGTAACTATTCAAGAATTAAAATGAAGACCTTTTGTGTAGAAGGATATGGAAGATAAGATTAAAGAACAATTAATTTAAAGAGTAAATATGTGTAATTTACACCTAACACTGTATGAATGTAACATGATTATTTCGGAGATTTATCATATTTCAGTGGTACATAGGAAACAGTATACTACGTTTCGAAATCTGCAATCTGGTAACTTCCTCAGGTAAACATAGAATTAACCCCAAGGTTACACTTTTATATTCCATAATTCGCATATGCGGTAAATACTCTACACGTTACAATCATTTAGTCATTATATCAATGCAGTGGTTAGAAGTCAGCGGACTTCAGTGAACATTACTGACTGCATAAAAGACGTTTCTTTCTGTGCTAGAGTGGAGGCGAGTAGTTTCAATGTAGTTTCTCCAGTAAATGCTGCTAAAACTGCATACATGGGGTTCACAACCCTCACCTACACAGCTGACTAGCTATCAACATTATCACAATGGCACATAAAATAACACAGACCTACCTTGTAATTTCCAAGGAGTTACAAACGACGTTCAACATACTTTCATAAATGCTTCTCATAAAATAATTCGTAAAATAGCGATTGCTGGATATAAAGCTTGATGATATTTACATTGGCTGAGCTTTAGCAAAGCCTATTACTCGAGGGGCTGGAAAAATTTCATTTCTGTTTATTTTCCTGCCCGCACGATATCTTGATAACGAACTGATCTAGACTTGAAATTGTGCATGAAGCTTCATTTAAATATGACGGACACCGAGTTCGATAATGGTGCATGTCACTCCATGGGATTTGGCTAATCGCCAGTGCGTTGTTACATTGTTGTTATGAGTAACTATAATAAGAAACTATTATGGCAACGAAACTATCACAGAATAATGAAATTTGTAAACAAACTGTGTGTGATCATAGGTGATTTGATCTTGTGATATTTTTATTCATATACTAAAACGAAAAAATAATAATGCGAAATGTCAATGCTAACAGTTGGTAACTAGACTTTAGCGCACTCTTGCATTGTAGTACCCTCCCTAGCATACCGGAACTTTTATTATCCGATCACTGTTATGAAACCTAAGTTAATGAAAAAAGTGAATGCATCATGTGGCAGAATAAACCTAGAAAAATTACATCTCTAGTCTTTAAATTTTGGACAAAATGTGATTTGCATGTCCAAAATTGGAATTTGGCTTAGCGTAATTGTTGTGTCAATTATTTACTGCCTGTCTATCTGCCCGAAGAAAATATCAAAAAATAAGTGAGTTTTAGATTAGAAATTTTGCACGTAACCTCAGCAAAGCCTGTTACTCGACATGAGGTGTAGCGTACTCTGCCTTGTCTGTAATGTTTTGATATAATTATTCAAAAAAGCAAATACCAATGTTTTATGAATCATGTAACATTTACAACTGCAGCAAGGACCTGCTGGGTGCAGGATCAGCCGATGCGGCGCGGCAGAGCTCATTGTTGCTGTTATCAAGGCTTATCCCGAACTGCCCGGCTCTATGGGATTTATTGCAATCCAGTAAACTGGGGCGCCTTTGTTTGTCCCGCCCTTCCATTCCAAATTGGGTTATTGTGCGCATTTCCAAGAGCTGTCTACATTTATATAGGCGCACATCTGCTCGCTAGGTCGCGTCTGCAATGGTAATTAAGAGGGGGGGGGGGGGTATCGCATGCTGTGGTGGGAAGTTCTCTAAGGGTGGTCGTATAACAATATCCACGATTTTAATCGTGGGTAATAATCACTACGCGTTATCCTTACGTTAGCATTTACCTGCACCTTCGCCGCAATTCCTTCACCTCGCAATGCACCTAACATTCAATGTATTCGATTGAATTGATCCAACGATTTCAGTAACACCTGAACTATTTTATATCAACGTGAAAGAATCCCTAAATGGAAGTTCTTAATGACTGCATTTATGATATAATACGATAAATGGAAAAAGGGATACATTTCCCTTCATTATCAACTATTTTATGTCATTAAAAATTGCAGTTAATGTCTGGTGTATTACTTTGTAGTTTACCCACTTGCAGTTTACCCACGGGTTCGTATGCAATTTCGTAGGCTTTGTACGTATATGTGTATTTCTGGGAGTGAATTATATTTCCAATGCCAATATTGAATTTACCTTATTGCCACGTTCTAGAAAATATTTTAAAACGTGTTTATTTATGGCTATTGTAAATTACTCCAGAATTAATATTTTTTGTTTCATAGTTGATTTTACCTTGTTTCCCGATGAAGAAAACCTACCGTATATACATATACATTCCTGAGAAGCCTACTTATGTACTAAGATAAGCATAACTAAAATGGTGCTATAACAGTCTTTTTCTTTTATATCTGTATTACACTACTGACCAAATACAGCAATGCATACTTAATATTTTGTAAAATTTATAGTTAAAAGTGTATTTTTACCAAACATTTTATTTTCCTTATTTGGACATTTTCTAATTCTGTGCCCAACAGCTTTTGCAGAACAGTTGAAATAAGAATTATTGTTACAACAAGCTTACTTTATACTTGTAAGGCAATAAATGCAAATAGACATTGAAAGTAGTGGTTAAATTAATGAAACATGTGGTGGTTGTGATGTGATTAAACGTGTTTAAACAGTTGATTACACTTAACAGGCACTTTCCATTAACATTTCGAAAATCTAAGAGACCAAGATGGGATTTTTCGGTACTTTATAGACCAGTGAGAAACCCAGAGCGAGTTTTAAATAAAGCTTGTGTTCATACCAGGGACCGTAACAATATTCATATAAAATTTCAGTAAAATCGGTAAATAGTTTACGTGATAAAGCAAAACAAACAAACAAAGACACTTTCGTAGTTATAATATGATTTGGATTAAATAAGGACAGAATATACTTGTATATGTCCAGTGTATGATATTCATATACTTCGATCTGTTCACTGAGAAGAGAATGTTTGTTTACTGAGCAAACATGATGAAGAACCAAGTCAAAAGAATTGTTCGAGCTTTTAGATAGAAGGCCACAAACGCATCAGCATCTGCCGCATTGTAATGCAATATTCTGTGTTTTACAGACTGAAACCCAATTCCATCTGTTTGTTTTCTAACATCACTTTTTATTACATACACTTCCAAATTTAAAACTCAGTATCTTCGAATAAAATAATACCTTATTGTTTTTTTATTACAGGTTATTTTAAGGGCAGTTTAAACAATTAAAATCGTTAATATGATTAGATAAATTTAATCATCAGTACATTATGCTGTGATCGATCAGTGTTATATTTCTTACAAACAAATTAAAGTATATTTTCAAAACACTAACTTATGTTAAATAATAACAGTTACGTTAAGTATGAAGTATGTTATATAAAAAAACTCAACAAAACTGGATCATTCTGTCAGAAATTTTAGATAAGAAAAAAATCGTCCAAAACAAAGTAAACTGTATTAAAGCTATCTTATTGCATAATACATGATATACATTTATTTTTTATATAATATTCATTATGATATCACAATATTGTATCACCCGTGTATAATTAATTTCTACAGACCCATTCACTGTATAGGAAGCTTGAATGTATTTTATTGCATCCTTCAATATCAGGCACTAGTGAAAAAAGGATACAATTTTCTAAATATTTCAAATTTATTGGTTGAATTTAAATACAATTCTCATCAGTTTGTACTCATTATTCATTATTCATTAACGTTTTACTAATCAGTATCGGTATACTGTAAATGTTATGTACATAGGCTATAAAATAATTATTATACAAGTATTGATATCATATTAAGTCATATCATAATTTTCATAAGGTATCATTGATTTTGGAAAACACAGTATTAGACTGCCTAAAATTAGTTTATCGAATGCTAAACCAGAGTATGTTTTCTATAGATTGAAACAACTATGATTATAAATAGTAGCTTCAAAATGCTTGCCTATTTTTTTAATGCAAATACACTTCTTATTCAAAACTATTTCAGCTAAACTAAATAAAAATTATTGCTTTTGTAAACTATAGAAATATTTTATTTCATTTTGCGAGAAAAACCAAGTGAGTTTAATGTAATTTTTGTCAGGAATATAATTTTTTTTTTTATTCTTTTCAAAACATTTCAGCTAAACTAAAAAATTGTTGATTCTTGTAAACTCTAGAAAATGTTTTATTTCAGTTTGCGAGAAAAACCAAGTGAGTTTAATGTAATTTTTGTCAGGAATATAATTTTTTTTAATTGTTGCGATTTTTTTACTATAGGCCTACGTGATTGATAAAGCGCCAGCAAAAAACGCTAAAATCTTATATCTGGACGAACGGCTCCCCATAAAGACAAACAAATAGACAATACAATATCAGATTCAATAAGCTAATTTAAACTTATGACATTTTAATAAAAGAATGTGAAACAATATTTCAATATCTAGGCAACACTAGTAAAGGGAACACTTTAGTAGCCAATACATCAGTGAGGGAGGGAAGACGGATATGTGTGTGTACTAGTGAGGGGAGGGGAAGGGTTGATGGGACTTGTATTAGCCGCGGTTACAGACTGAGCAACTTTGATGAGCGTGGGGGAGGTATTCTACGACACAAGGTACACCGAAACCTTTCAAACAAATGACAGGAGCAAATTTATATATACTAAGAAACGCCACTTGAAATCCTCTAAACAGTTTATGAAGAAGTTCTCCATTTGAGCGAAAGTAATAACAAACTGGATTTAAAAAAATGAAACTGTTATTTCATATTTAAATAATCTAATATCTTTATATATAAATATAAATCTTGAATGTAGAATATGATCTTAAATACCACCATATTTCTATTCTTCAAAGTTTTAGATGTATTATAAAAAATCATAGAACTACTTCCATATACAGGCATGCCTTTTAATAATTTAAAATTCTATAAAGTCGTGGAATAAGTTATATCGTCATAAATTTGAATTTATTATATTCTACATTAAACCACAGCGACTAAAAAACATATGTGGTTACTAATTTAATTTGTTTTAAACTGTGACGCTAAACTTTTTTCCAATTTCATTAATATTAAATTATATTAATCGATCTCTCTTTTTGCACAAGCACAAATAAGCTATCGACATAAACGGGAGAACAAGCTGTCAAAGGAAACAAACACTTACTCGCCAAGGTCATCGGCAGAAGTCTTATGATTAACTCTTAAACTTTCAAACGTACACCTGATATCTCTAAGTACGGTATAAAAAATATACCTTAAAAAGGTCATCCTGTTTAGTACTACAACTGAAATGGCACATTCCAACATCCTAAAAAAGCCAAAGAATTGACAGTAAATCACCCTGTATAATACTACAACTGAAATGGCACATTCCAACATCCTAAAAAAGCAAAGAAATTGACAGTAAATCACCCTGTGTAATTCTACAACTGAAATTTCACATTCAAACATCCTAAAAGAAGCAAAACATTAACAATAAATTTCCTCAAAAACGCAAAACATAATAGAAAATAGATCACCCTGTATAATACTACAACTGAAATGGCACATTCCAACATCCTAAAAAAGCAAAACAAAATTGAAAATAGCTCACCCTGTGTGCCACTACAATTGAAATTATACCTACAACATCCTCAACAAAGAAAAACAGAGATGACATTGGATCACACTGCGTCACACTGTCGAAACGCTTAGGCTCGTCGATTATTTCAAACATCGTCGACCTCAGCATTTTTCGTGGAAATTGAAAAGCAACTTAAAGCATCGTATATGCTAACTAGCTTCGTACTCCTGAAAATCATGTTGCACCCCTAATTCAGCCGAGACATCAGGTATAGCGGTTTGGAACATCAATCAAAAAGTTTTTTGAAAATCTGAGCACCCAATTACAATAGCACTCTAGGCAATGCAGTTCTTCGAATTGTGAGATCCCCATCTTGGTCATCTTAAAACCATCGTTAACGCAAAACTGAAAGGTGCTGATTACGTTAAGTAGATTCTTGAGAACCAGACATGATGCTGATGGGTCGAAAGCGTGATAGAGTTGATCTGAACCGTGAAAATAATCCCTATAAAAAGTGATTACTGTGAGTGTACTCAGTGATATTTCGAGATCACCAGCAGATCCACTAGCAAACCGCATTCAATGATAACACCGATGTAGACGGTACCAACCTGAATCAACACTACATATCTCCTCTCTCCTCCGTTACCTGCGGTTAACCTTCATTGCCCTTCCAGACGGTGTCGGTGTCGTGTTTCTCCACCATGTTACCTTTACACCTCTCGCTTTAAACATTTACTGATTATCATACTTAATGAGTCGTTTCCTTCAATAACACCTCATATTGTAATTGTGTAAGAAGCATTTAATGATAAATAGTATGAATCTTTTGGGAAACAATACTAAAGTCTTGTTTCTATAGAGCACACCTCGGATATTACGTAACCTGCCTGTGATTACACAACTTGTATAATCGGCCTGTGGGCGTTATAAGCTTACGGCTAGATTTTTTCCCCGACTGACATTTCTATACCAAACTTCTTGTTGTTCGCTTAGAATTGAAACCATATACACCACTGTGGTTATTGTTTTACAATATGTAAATTATCTTGTCGTATTTATTATTATTAAGAATATTATATATATACTACAGTGACGTCTTATTCTTTCATAGAATTTAATTATTGTTGTTTGTCATTTTATTACTGCACTAGCTGTTACCCGCGGCTTCGCACGCAATCTTTAGAACCGAAGTCCTTATATTACTTAGTAAAAGCAATTATGCGCGATTTAGCCGTGGGTAACAGCTAGTTCGTCAATAAATTTGTAGTATTTTATAACGAAAACTCTTGATTTTCAATAAAATACCAATTACAACCAGATACCCAGTTACCCACGGCTTCGCACGCGATTTCCTACAGAAAAATTGGGACATAGGAGGCATATTTCATTTTCGAACGTCGTTATTACCCTTCTGAGATAAATGATAGTCACTGAAAGATACTCCAAGCTCATGATCTATTTAAGATTTAAATGTTAAAACAGTCTCAATATGCACCTGTGAAATAACTGGAATTTTTCTCCAATATTCTATGATTTTTGAATACAATTGAACTATATTAGACCATCGTGGACGGGAGTCAAAATGTTACAATTATATACAATGTAATAAATGATGGCGCTCAATGTAATTTTGAAACGAAAATAGGCATATTTTAGGTACATATTATTACAGTCTAATGATTATGAGCTTCAGATGTTAAGCGAAATTGCGTATGGTTTTTATTTTAGCCTTTGCGCGTGTATCACTTCTGGATCAAATTAGTTATATCTCCGATGCCATGATTGAGCTTGCTTTGTTGTCTCGATCGAGAGAATATGTACACACGGAGTTTCGAGAACCATACTTCTGTCAAAAAAAAAAAAAAACAACTAAGGTTGGTTTTATAACATTCTTTATATTTTTAGCCAACGTAAGATAGTAATTTTAATATCTGCATTGCTCTTCTGATCAAGCACGAGCATGGTTTATATTAAATAAATATTGCAGTTAAAGGTGAATTTTTACGTAAAATTTGAATTGTATAATCTGGATAGTAAAGCTTATGCTTAACAGTGATTGCAGAAACAGTTGAAACAAAATTTGTTGTTTCTCTTAAGCTTACTCTATGCTTTCAAACTATAAATGTAAAGAAATTTAAAATGGTAATTAAATTATATAAACATATATTTATTTTGTCGCATTATATAAGTTTACACAGAACAGCTGATTAAATTTGAAAAGGCTCTTTCACTTAATAACATATGTTTGCTGCAATGCATTTCTTACGGGTATTTCTGTAACTTTTAGAGACCCAATGGGGCGGAATCCTTACCAATTTTCAGCCAAATCGGTTCAGCCGTTCTTGAGTTATAGATAGTGTAACTAACACGACTTTCTTTTATATATATATAGATTATGCCAGTTATGGCATTTTAGCCTTATTTTTAAGATGGACTATTTAAGATTAGAAACAGTAATTATAAAACTTCTGACACAGTAATTTCTTGTTGTCCGCAGCCGCCATTTTGTTTCTATTGTAAACATCGCATCAACATTTTAATGCACCTCTTTGAATATGTTTCCAGCGTGTATGTAAGACAGATACTCATATGGTTGATTTTGGAACCATCTTAAAACTCATGGAAATAATATTTACTTTTGAAATCCAACCTACCATTTTCCTGTCTGCCAAAAACAGGATGATACTAGAACACTGTGTGAAGCTCTAAGGAAATACCAACTCTTTTACTTAGGTGTGGCTAGACCCTGAAGAGTAGAGTGTGGAGAACAATAAACCAGTGTCTCCTCCGTTAGTAGGTGTTGAGTTATGTGTCGTTGAGTACAGAGTGGGAGTGACGTACTTTACAGTGTGTGAGAGAAAGAGAAATACCTCAGCGGGTAGAAAGAGTTTCCATCTGCATCTGGAGGCGAGGATTGCCGTCTGACACGTTTGTCAGCATCCATACAATTCCGTATATATTCAACACGTTCTCGTGTGCAGTCGGAATTGTTGGTGATTGGTCGTTTAATAAAACATTTCAGATGGAGTTATGACAGGGATTCAGTAGGTTGATCATTGTAGTTAAAAAAATAAAAGATGGTACAAGCACGCCAAACCACATGGTGCAATGGTGCATGTTTTGCTGAAAGTGCGTACAACATTTCAAGGTTACAGATCATTTCATCCTATTAGTTGGGCTACATGTGACACTTTGTTACATGTTAAAATGTTATATGGTAGTATTCGTTTTGTTACAAATTTATTTGCTATGCGATTTTATTATTGTTATCATGATCACCCATAAGACTAATGTAAACCTTTTCGCTAACGCTCGGCCAAATGGAGTGACATGCTGCATCATCGAACTCAAAAAGGTGCATGCGATATAGTTCGGGACAGACAGACTAAAATGAAATTTCCAAGCCCCACGAGGTTTGATAACGCTCAGCTAGTAACAAAAACTGGCTGAAAAATATGTGTTCGCTACTGTAAACTTTGATAAAAGACATCATTTAAAAAAAATTCAATATAACGGTGTTTTCGATACTTTATCTTATTGTGTTATCTTACTGGGTAGACACCCATTTATAGGGTGTTACACGTGGATTTTACTGCTTCCCAGCTGTGATTCCCAATAGATTAATCTTTTCTTCCTATTTAATCTGAGATGGTAGGAGTATCGTCGGAAAAAAACGCGGGTATTTACAATCCTCGAAATGTCATGTTTCTGCTATTCTGTCTCAGTAATGATGGCGAGTTTCCTGATTCTCTTTTCAAACTATCCATCACCTATATTGATTTTGAAACAAACTAACATACATATAAACATACTTTCGTTAAGAGAAATTTAAAAATTGTTATAAGTAAGCGTATAAGATAGTATATAATTGATTATAATCCTCGAACGTTTTAAAAATAAGCCTGCAAGTATATCCATCTTAGATATAAACTTTTTAAGAAGATAAAAGAACCTGGAAAAGAACAAGGCTAAAATATAAGATTAACAATGAAAATGAAAATTCGTGATATGTTAAAAAAATTCAATTTTATATACAACAGGCATTTTCCAATATAGGATTTATTTCACACGCCATCAAAACGTACGTTCTCAGGGTAAAGCTTTAAAAATACAAATTTATATTACCGTTTTTGGTTGTTTTATCTGAAACATTACACTGACCATATATATTTGATATTTTAAGGCATATTTGAAGCTATTCCCCATTACCAGCAATCTTTAAGATATGTATTTTATTGTTACGAAATGGTACAAAAAATAATCTGGAATTATTTATTCCTAGAAAGGTACATCTACTGAGCAGTTTAAAGCAGAACCCTATCAAATGTCAGCTTCCTAAGTGTTTGTCTAGTTTCTGTTGACAACTCAGCCATTAGAGGGAGTCGCAAATAGAGTTTGTTCTTGTTTGAACCCTCTCTCGACATCCCCACACGTAGCAGCCCTCGCGACGAGGTTTGTGTAAAGATGGGACAAATAACAAGGGGATGGTATATAAATTGATAAAACCACAAGAGAGCATCTTCTGGGTAATGGAAAAAGTACAAGAATATCACTTGTACGGACTTGAATTGTACTACAATAACTGTAAACTGGTTTTGGAACTTACATCATTGGCATCGTGTTTCGCTTCAAGTGAGATCTAATCTCCTCGGAACGATTAAAATCGAGCGACCGATTCATTCGAGTGAACGATTGCTCCTCCCACACGATCAGTCGTCACATTACAACGGTCATGGCACAACTTTATGACTCTTAAAGTTTAGTATGAGTTCAGTGATTGTTGAGAGTAATGGTTAGTAAAATCATTTTGCTCATTTGCGAAATGATTCTTTTACAAAAATGACTAATGCCATCATTTCGGCGTGAGTGTGAAAACAGAAAATAGTAAGAAGAAAAAAAGTTGGTAACAAATTCGCTCTTTCACGTCATTATACTTCAATATTACAAAACAAATAAATGAACCCTTAAATTTATCACAAAAATTGACACTTTACGAAATATTTTACTTAAACACGTTTCGTATCTGTCTGTGTTTGCGAAAACTTTTGATAGAAAGTTCGAGAAATTTGAAACTTGGTACTTAGGCGTTCGATAAATTTGAAACTTGGTACTTAGGCGTCTCTTGCTCCAAGAGAGGGAATGAGTTTGGCAGCAAAAGCCGGCAAATTTGCAAGTAACTTCGTAAAGAAATGCCATGTTACGTTTCGTTATGTTCTGTCTGCTCCTTCTATACTTCTATTCTACCTTCTATTCTACTTTCTTGTGTTGGATTTTTCTTAAATGGATTTTCTTAAAGGCTTGAAAACTTAAGTAGATTATTTAAATCGGATTATTATTTGTTACAGTGATTTAGACAGACTGCTCAAAGTAATGCTTATAAAACATGTTTTCTTTCGGCTAAGTGTATCTGATAACATCTTTGTTTGAAGTTAAAAACTGCCGGTGAGTAAGAAGAAATATGGTGAATGCAGGGATATGGATTTTTCCCACTATCACCTGAGTGGTGCTTGATACTTCTCACCGTTCAGGTAAAAAAGGCCCGGCAGCTCTCCATACCTTTAAATGGTACGCAATAATAAGAAACTTATTTATTAATTACACTACGTATGAAAAAAACATTATCTTGCAACATGTGATTGAAAAATAAGAGCTTTGCAAGAGAGATTTAAAAAAATGTTATACTGACAAGAAATCCTTTATACTGAAATTAGTGATGTGCATGAACAATGTGGTTTTACGGTCAATGTACTTGAAACTTGAAGAACTTTAGATAAAAAAATGAACCTTTAACTGCACTTACGAGTAAAATATATATCATGTTGCTGGTTACACTATTTTATTAGCCATTTTCTTTCTAGTATTTTATAACACAGACTATTATCGTAAACTTTCTAAAATAACGATATTTCACATTCATACAATATTTACAAAAATTTGTCAATGTTGAGCAAAAATAGTGTATTTAAAATATATATATTTTTAGTAACCAGTTGTTTGCTTATTAGCTCTGTTTTTATATAACTTTTGGAAACTAACCCAAATGCAACAACTAAATTATGGTCTACTCAGGGATCTGTTCTTGAAGTTTACTAAAAATATTTTATATTTTACTAAAACCAACTGTTAATATTTGTTTCTAATTTTGATCCACAACAATTGTTACTACATTTTTGGTACGAAAATAGGGAAATTAATATAGTAATACAGCACTGCAGGGACAGGATATAGAAATAAAGGTACAGATTATAGCAATATAAGATAGCGATAAAGGGATAGAATATAGTAGTAGGGATAGGAACGAAGTAGTAGGCTACTGAACTATTATAAATACTTCAACAGCACCATAAGCAACAAGCACCCTCACAGTAGGGGTTACCGAGTACCGGCCTCGGCAGGGGTGCCACCATGATAACACGTGGTGCTCATAACACACCCTCATCTCCAGTATACATGTCGATGTTGGCAACATATTGCTGCTCTGTGCCGGATTTATAGTCGGCTTCAAGTGACGTTATTGCGTCATATACGTTACTGGGGCTCTAATAATGGTAATGTCCTCGCATAATTTCTAGGGGAGAAACTTATATGTGACTTTACACAGAATTAGATAAATTGAATAAATAATAAAAGCCGACTGTAATGGAACAATCTCGAGTTTTAAACGATAATAATAAAATCAATAATGTTAAACCTGCAACACGTGTATGCTCTAATAATATGTCGTACTATTATGGATGATGTCTTATTTAATACGATTAACACGTTCTTCTTTGTTTCAAGTGTGTTTTTGACGATGGAAATATTGTGAAGGAAACAGGAATTTTTCTGGACATTTGCCATCATTAAGTGATATAGTACAATCAGTAACAGTACGATTCGAGATCTGTAGTCTGATCTCTTATTCAGGTAAATGACTAAACTAATACATGACTACAATCTAGGTAAACAAAACATTTCAGAGCGTTGTGACACGCATAAGTCAGGAACTACAACAACCATGTTGTGTGTCTGTTCCATGTACACTAAATCTAAAACATGCAGTTAATAAATACTAAACACTAATTTTTAAAACTGAACTACAGAGAACAAGTAACAACAAGTCTGCACTTACCGGACAACCAAATAGAACTAGAAATTACCTGAAGAAGAGATCAGATTGTAGAACTCGAAACGTAGTGTTATTGATTATATTGTATCCCCAAACGATAGAAAATATCCAGAAAAATACGTTCTTTTTATCCAGAAAAAAATATACTATTTATACCTAAAAAGTAACAATTATATGTTTTGTTTATAAATAACCAACAATTTCAAGTCACTAAAAAGCGTTTGGAATAATATAAATGGTATTTTTACAAAACTTCTATTCCTAAAAATAAGGATGCAAAAGTGTTTCAAGTGAGGCATTTTTCTTATGGAGATAAAATCACAATGCCCACTAGAATAGAAATAAATAACTTTGCGTAAATCCTCTCGTAAAATGAAATTTTGAACAGCATTTTGACATTAGTCAATAATTGGCTTAATAGATCATTCCTCAAGAAGATTTTGTGAAGTTGTCTAATATTTAAAAGGCAACGTTTCTCTCAAAGGAAATCGAGTTAACGAGACACGTAAAAATGTAAGAGTGTAAATTCAAAATAACCATTAATTTATTTATATTTCTGACATCAACAAAATTTACAGTCAATCGATTTACAGCCGGACACCAGAGGCCATTTTGATTTTAGCCCCATACGAACTTCAAACACGTTACGACCTTTTTAGGAGTACGATTTTTGTAAAAATATTATTAATAGGATTCTGAACGCCATTTAGTGTTTTCTTAAATTGTTATTTAGAAATAAAATGAAATTTTTACGTATAATGGTCTATTTTTCATAAGAACGTACTAACCGTATTAAATGAGGCATCAGCCATAATTATATGAAATATAATTAGTCGTACAATTATGAGGAATCTCATTCTAAAGATATAGTTAATACGCAAACAAAAACATTTTAGCACTGTTGTTTTGTTTTATTGGTGGTTCACGATAAAGTCTTTTGTATTACATCGTTCAATTATAGAAAAACTAAACACTTTACATTAAAAAGCGTTTGTATCTGTTCTTATGGGGTAGTTTTACTACAGCTAGTGGGTTTAATGAACTTTTTAATGGTGACAATCTTCTTTCATCTGCATACGTATATTAGCTACAGTATTAGTGTCGGCCAATATCAATAGTGGCAGCTTGACCTATTTGAATGAAACCTGAATGAACGTTAAGAATGAAGGCCTCAAGCCCACCTGCGGATGTAGCCTGAATACACAGGAAGAAAGCAACTAGAGTCAGACTAAGAGGTGGAGGCGCTTGTAAACAAGCTCCAACAATGAAGATAGCGTCAGGATGACGCCAGTGCGAATTACAAGAGGGAAATGCAAATCCGTGACTCCGTACTAATCAGTTAACACTTCCTGCAGACACGAAGAGCTTCGTTACCGCTTCCTCTAGCCAGGGGCTGTCAGAGCACAATCCGGTCCGGAGAACGTGTCTTGTTTATCTGCAAACCACAAACTATTTTATATATCTACTATAGAAACTCATATTAAGTTCTAATGATACGATGGGTGATAACGTCGTAATTTGTATATTTCTGTAATTCCAAAATAATTTGAAGATAAACATTTTACACTCTTTCCAATACAATTATGAACATTCTTTTCACGAATTCGTGTAACAAAAAGGTTTTTTATCACATAAATCTAAGATATGACAAATTTAAAATTATCCATCGTTCTACGAGAACTTTTATGCGATGAAGATTTTTTGTATTGTTTTTCAGTATTTAATAGGGCCATCTTAAATTCAGTTCCACATACCTTTTATATTAATAATGATATGAACTTATTATATTTAAGTATATTATTTATTATATACTGTAATATAGTTAGCAGTTTTGAGTTATAGAAGACTAGTGACGAAATTACTACTTTGATTCCTGTATTAACCATGGAGTAACCAAATTAAAACACTTTTTACTGTCTTCAGGAACGTTATCTTCAAGAGCCGCAACTCTCATATATGCGTATTGTAATCGTAACTTAATTCAATATTGTAACTATTGTGGTTACGTCACATTAGTAATAGATACAGTGCAGCAATCACTACTTGTAAACAGAATACTTGATTTTTGACGCCCTCAGTGGTGAGGCTACAACATTACTAGTAGGTGTGGTTACGTCACATTAGTAATAGATACAGTGCTGCAATCACTACTTGGAAACAGAATACTTGACTTTGACGCTATCAGTGGTGAGGCTACATCATTACTAGTAGATGTGGTTACGTCACATTAGTAATAGATACAGTGCAGCAATCACTACTTGTAAACAGAATACTTGTTTTTGACGCCCTCAGTGGTGAGGCTACAACATTACTAGTAGGTGTGGTTACGTCACATTAGTAATAGATACAGTGCTGCAATCACTACTTGGAAACAGAATACTTGACTTTGACGCTATCAGTGGTGAGGCTACATCATTACTAGTAGATGTGGTTACGTCACATTAGTAATAGATGCAGTACTGCAATCACTACTTGTAAACAGAATACTTGACTTTGACGCTATCAGTGGTGAGGCTACATCATTACTAGTAGGTGTGGTTACGTCACACTAGTAATAGATGCAGTGCTGCAATCACTACTTGTAAACAGAATACTTGACTTTGACGCTCTCAGTGGTGAGGCTACAGCATTACTAGTAGGTGAGGTTACGTCACATTAGTAATAGATGCAGTGCTGCAATCACTACTTGTAAACAGAATACTTGACTTTGACGCTCTCAGTGGTGAGGCTACAGCATTACTAGTAGGTGAGGTTACGTCACATTAGTAATAGATGCAGTGCTGCAATCACTACTTGTAAACAGAATACTTGACTTTGACGCTATCAGTGGTGAGGCTACATCATTACTAGTAGGTGTGGTTACGTCACACTAGTCGTAGATACAGAGCAGCAATCACTACTTGTAAACAGAATACTTGACTTTGACGCTCTCAGTGGTGAGGCTACATCATTACTAGTAGGTGTGGTTACGTCACATTAGTAATAGATGCAGTGCTGCAATCACTACTTGTAAACAGAATACTTGACTTTGACGCTCTCAGTGGTGAGGCTACAGCATTACTAGTAGGTGAGGTTACGTCACATTAGTAATAGATACAGAACAGCAATCACTACTTGTAAACAGAATACTTGACTTTGGCGCTATCTGTGGTGAGGCTACATCATTACTAGTAGGTGTGGTTACGTCACATTAGTAATAGATGCAGTGCTGCAATCATTACTTGTAAACAGAATACTTGACTTTGACGCTCTCAGTGGTGAGGCTACATCATTACTAGTAAGGTGTGGTTACATCACATTAGTAATAGATGCAGTGCTGCAATCACTACTTGTAAACAGAATACTTGACTTTGACGCTCTCAGTGGTGAGGCTACATCATTACTAGTAGGTGTGGTCACATGGTTACGTCTCATTAGTAATAGATACAGAGCAGCAATCACTACTTGTAAACAGAATACTTGACTTTGATGCTCTCAGTGGTGAGGCTACATCATTACTAGTAGGTGTGGTTACGTCACATTAGTAATAGATGCAGTGCTGCAATCACTACTTTTAAACAGAATACTTGACTTTGACGCTCTCAGTGGTGAGGCTACATCATTACTAGTAGGTGTGGTTACGTCACATTAGTAATAGATGCAGTGCTGCAATCACTACTTTTAAACAGAATACTTGACTTTGACGCTCTCAGTGGTGAGGCTACATCATTACTAGTAGGTGTGGTTACGTCACATTAGTAATAGATGCAGTGCTGCAATCACTACTTGTAAACAGAATACTTGACTTTGACGCTATCAGTGGTGAGGCTACATCATTACTAGTAGGTGTGGTTACGTCACATTAGTAATAGATACAGTGCTGCAATCACTACTTGTAAACAGAATACTTGACTTTGACGCTATCAGTGGTGAGGCTACATCATTACTAGTAGGTGTGGTTACGTCACATTAGTAATAGATGCAGTGCTGCAATCACTACTTGTAAACAGAATACTTGACTTTGACGCTATCAGTGGTGAGGCTACATCATTACTAGTAGGTGTGGTTACGTCACATTAGTAATAGATGCAGTGCTGCAATCACTACTTGTAAACAGAATACTTGACTTTGACGCTATCAGTGGTGAGGCTACATCATTACTAGTAGGTGTGGTTACGTCACATTAGTAATAGATGCAGTGCTGCAATCACTACTTGTAAACAGAATACTTGACTTTGGCGCTATCTGTGGTGAGGCTACATCATTACTAGTAGGTGTGGTTATGTCACATTAGTAATAGATGCAGTGCTGCAATCACTACTTGTAAACAGAATACTTGACTTTGGCGCTATCAGTGGTGAGGCTACATCATTACTAGTAGGTGTGGTTACGTCACATTAGTAATAGATGCAGTGCTGCTGCAATCACTACTTGTAAACAGAATACTTGACTTTGACGCTATCAGTGGTGAGGCTGCAGCATTCCTATCAAGTTCACTGATGGAAGATGTTGGTTTTTTTACACCAAGGTAAAAAGCTTTAATGCAAAGCTGCTTTTCCAGTTTTTTGCTCCTAGGCGCACTTCTTCACTGGACGACCCAGCCCTTACTCATACAGGAACTCAACAACCTGTTTTTATCATTAAATTCACTCCAATTACCTCACTGCATGGATTGATACATGTCTATTTCCTCTCACTTCTTTCTTGGAGATTATCACATTTGTAATGTATAGTTCTTATCGTTCCAATATTTCCATTTACTTATGAATGGTTCATATCTATACTTTTAAATGATCATACACAATTTGTTACTCTTCGTAATTTTTTTTTCACTATGCCCTATTCAAATTAAAGTTATTTTATTATCACATAACGTTACATAGCTAAAAAGGTGCCAAATCAATTGCCAATAAGGTAATGCGTAATAACGATGTCGTCAAAATCTACGACATATAACTTATTACTACGTTTTTTTAATTTATGAAACATATTTACAGTTATAAAACACAGTCCTGAAACTAACAAGCTGTATGGTAACATTAAATAATATCAAATGAAATTATAACAAATCTAAATCTAAAGGTTGGACAATAAATTCTAAAGATAAAGTTAAATCAACTTAACAATATTTAAAATTATACCATAAATAACAGACATAATGCAATAGTGGCATTAAAACTTGGTACAATTGCGAGTATTTAAACGAAAAAATCAACCCCCTATTAATAAACCACCTGAGTCTCACCAGGACCATTGAATAAACTCGTCTACGGAATAGTAGAGTTGATTCATAAGGAGCTCACGAAGCGTGAAGGTTATGATTGATGACTCATTGTGTATATAATGGAAGGTTATTAAAAAGCTTACTTAGCATATAGTAATGGGCTCATATGAAGATGTTTTATGGCGTAGTAAAATTATATTATGTATATTATGATGATTGAGAAGAGAGATTTTGGAAGAATAAGGATGATTTTGTTTTACAAATATTTAGATGCACTGGAGTGGAAGAATATTCATTTTGAGAGAATGCGCGTACAGAACACAATACTCTATTAGTTACATTAGCAATGACAAGAACTATCTTTTTTTTATTTTAAATGTTGTTATGAGGAGAGTCCCAAGTAAATTAGATGTTTTTACTCCATATTATTTATTTGAATAATAAAGGTGGCATCAATAAATTTTAATGTTTTGGCATTTTAAAATATTTTACATCACTAAATGTCCCTTAAATTTAAATGTATTTGGTAGTAATAAAATATACGAACATGGGTCCGGAAATGCATCGTTAGCGAGTTAGGTTAGGGAAAGTTTCGCCCGGATTTCGGCTCACCATGTAAAACGAGGTCTTTCTGAAAGTCTGGCGAGGTATTGAAAATTGGCGAATTTAATTGTTTATTATGGGTTTTGACCTGATAAATTGAATAAAATAGGTCCAAGAACTGTACGTTAAGTAGTTTTTGAAAACCTAATATCAAAATTGAGTGAAAACACATTTTTCAGCAACAATAACTTTGCTATTTCACCAAGAAACAGATAAATATGTATAATAAAATGCTTACAACATTTTATTAGGAACAAAACTGTGTAAATAAAGTACACGGAATAGTATATATGTACACGGTAGGTGTGTAAAATGTCTGAAAACATGTTAATATTTGTTTTAACCATAGCATATAAAATATTTTAAAAAACTGAGCATAATGTTTACGGCACTATATTAGAAAATAGTGCACTTTTTGAATATACTTAAAGTGCTTATTTCTTTGGAATATTCATTCCTTCTCAACATTATTCCTATACAAAATGGCGGTCGATTAACGTTCATCGATAATCACATTTAAAAAACCAACTGTAATAAATTACAGCTTATTTACCAAGCTTGTAATAAATTAAGCTTTTGAAGTTTGTTTTGCTGCGTTGTGTTTTGATAATAAAATTATATGCATATTGACCTAGGATCGTATTTAAAATTTCCATAACACTCCCACGGGCCGTCTCTACAATGTAGATGTGTGATGGTTATTGCATAAAAAAGTTATTGAGACAGCCTTGTAACATTTTGCAAAATGTGTATGTTTTATCTGCTATGGCTTACAACATACTAAGGTAATTCCAGACATTTTATACATCCTGTAAATGTGCAACGTTTGGGAAAGTCTCTGCCACATATTTGTTGGAAAAGTCCGCATGTGCTGCTTGTATTGCACACAATGATAACAGAAAGTTTTCAACTACAAACTTGAAGTTTTGCATGAATGCCCCTCTTCAAACATCGACCGAGGGAGCTACCAATCCTGGGAGGGGAATCCTGGTGACTGTGATTGCTCAAAATGTCGGGATTTGCAATAACAGTCTTCTAATAAAATCACTGGTTTTTTCCATTGTTGTATATTGGGTCCACCAAAATTTAATAATTACTTTATATTTCACGAAACATAATTTAACTACGATTTGAAAGCATATTCAATATATAATGTATTTAGAGTGGAAATGCCGTACAAATTAGTAAACATAGAACTATTGTTTGTACTATTTTAATTATATCGAAAACTGTGAAAACAAGCCAAAAAATTATATTCTGAAACCAAATATAACTAAGGATTTATGTCGTAGTGTGGAATTCATTTCAATATTTAATATCAGAAAATCTGGAAAGCTGGAGGGAAATGCTTTTGTATGTTTATTTATTTTGTTGTAAAAAAATTAAAATAATCTTAAAATTAATGAGTAAACGGAATCAATATAGTTTTAGAAAATATGGTTGGAGAAAAAAAAGGTGTTACTTTTAAATTTGAAAATTTTGCGAATTTTTGTAGTTGTTGTTTCAGAAAGGTATTTTTAAACTAAAAGTGTTCTAGCTAGGCTAGTGAGTTGAATTTAAAGCTCACTTCCATACCGATGTGCCTGCAGTGTGCCTTCCATAGAAAGAATGCCTGCAAGTTCACTAAAGACGAGGAGATGACCTGTGAACGCCATGCAACTGCACCGGTGCACAACGGTGACAAGGGTCTTTCAAAAGGGACTATCGATTTGTTGCTTTAAGCTTCTGTGCAGTGAATGAAGCGAGAGTGAGTTCTAGGACTATCAAAGTCTTTACTATGTCAGGTAAACAAGACGTCTACATTAAACTGGAGTCGGTCGAGCGGTCTAATCTTGTTGTTTTTTATATAACTACTATTGAATGACAACCAATGATGAGTGTGCAGTATTATATACAAACGTCTTAACAGGGGGAAATAAATGGCTAGTATACGCATCACAATACCGAGTGTTTGAACTTTTCCTCTATGCCTACTGAACTGTGACATTCCAGGAATTGTCTTGCTTTGGTAGTATATTGCAATACCACTATGTAATTCAATGTTCCATGTTCCCATTCAGAGGACCACTCAAAGAGACCAACAACGAATCATCTCGTCTCATTAGTCATTCACAAACATTGCATCATTGATGTATTGTGCAGTGTTTGAGGTTAGGTAGGACTGTCATATCAAACTGAAAAATCAAGTACAATGTTCAACATTCAATTGATTATCATTCGTGCAAAAATTGTTAAAGCGTATTTAATGTGTATTTATAACACTGCTCAGAACATATATTTTCGATTTCAGACGATGTTTACACAAATTTCATTCATTCTTGTTAGCTCACTGAAAAGCCACTTAGGGAGTTTTCCGATGCCCTGATCTTATTAAAAAACATTGTTGTGCATAAAAGCACTCCCTTTGCTCCTAGTGATGAAGACCACTGTTTATTCTTGGAATCGAGTTTGATTCAAGGCACCTGATCTCTCTTCCCGACCCTCACATTCCCTGAGGAGCTTTAAAAAACCACTCTACCGTAAAGCTTCAGACGACGCTGCTGTGCCCAATATTGCTCTCACTTCTCCCACCCTACGGTCAAAATCAATTCCACAGTTTCAATCAAATATTTATTTATTACACTTTTTATTAGTTTTCTCGGATATTCATTTATTACAAAAATATAAATTAAATGTTTTACGAGACGTTGACAAATTAACATCGGCAAATGTAATAACTACAGTATAGATGTTAGTTCTGCGCAAACAAAAAAACTTGTTTTATATTGGATATTTATGAAGAATTTATTTATAACAGGGTAATTAATAACATGAAATCAATTTCAACAATCCATAAAGAGCTCTGAATATTATTAGGAATTATAATGTGTACATCTACATAACACTGATCATTTAGTATGATTTTTCATAATCTGAGTTTGATCAATCACCACAGTTGATAAGCTGTTTACAAAGTGACTCCTCAGACAAAAACGCCAAATGTGACCACCCGTCCTTCACTGGCTCGTAGGTAAAATTACCGACTAGCAGGTAACCTTACAGGCTGATAAGCAACCTTGCCGACTTATATAATAAACGGTATCAACTGGTAGGTAATCTTAACGACTTATAGGTAACTTTACCGATTGTTGTATAACCTTAGAAGCTGAAAAGTAACCTTGCCGACTTATATTTAGCTTTACCGACTGGTAGGTAATCTTACCGACGCGCGACGTATATTTAGTATTACTGACACGCAGGTAATATTAATGACTTATAGGTAACCCCACCGATTAGTGGGTAATCTTACAGGCCGGTAAGTAATCTTACCTACTTATATTTAGCTTTACGGACATTTGTATTAATAGTGCCTTTTAGGTAAATTAAATGAACTTATTCTTTCCAGTTATTGGCTGTGAGAATTTCACATCAGTGCGAATCCTTAAATATTATAGTTTTCATCGTTATTGTTTGCTTTTAGTTTTTAATACATTTATTATAGAACTCTGACGTTTTTAATCTTTAAAAATATCCATAGATTTACAATATTCGGATTTATGGCTTCGCTTGAACTTTAATTAACTCATAAGACTGTTACTGATTTTTATACTATAACAATGTAGCAGATACTCTAGCACCTCTGCACCAAATATTGATCTACTATCTGAAGCCGCACAGAGAATTGTTACAACTACCGTGCTGTATAATTCAGGTCAACAAGTGAGTTGCTCACTCAAGTCAGGTCCAGACACAGGAGCGCTGCCAACTAGAACTGTAACTGGATTCCCCGACCTTCCTCTCCCTGATGGTAAAGTTACAAGGAGGGTGTAAAACTTCAACTTCTGTTTAAATTAATTATCCAGATATGTTCCAGATACATTTAACTGCCAATGCAAGTAACTATGTTATTGTTAAAACCGCTAATAGTTCTGTAGAACTAACTCTATAAAGCTAACAAAATATTCTAGAAGCGCCCACAGTCCTATAAAAGGTATGGCTATCTGCATATTGTAAATTGCATTCGTATTTCGATTAACCACGAAACAGTTGGGGGGTCCCTGTGTGCTAACTTTCGGATGTCCTTTTACTGTGAATCTTATTCCCAAGATTTCGCTACAAGGAAACAATGTAAACTGTATTTCGTACGCAATCGTATTAAACATCATCTCCCCATCCATCATGGTGTAAGATGTAATGATCTTTCTTCACCTTCCTATTTAAAATAATATACGGAGGGTCCCTGAATTCTCTCCTCTCTTTGGATATTGTAAAGAATTATTTCTAGTCTAAAAACAAAATATTGTCGTTTCTAGATTGTCAAGGATATTTTCAAATTAATTGACTAACATTTTAGTGCAGTATATAGGAGTACACAGGAAATTCGTAACCGCCTAATTGTTCATATCTAAAAGTTCTGAATTGGGAACTCTTGGAATTTCCATTGTGGAATAGCCCAACCTCACTGGTTTCAAAAGCTTCAATCTGTTCTTTTATTTCAATCCTTTCCAAGTTTTTAGAGGAATGTAATATAATATAACACAGCTATTGTGTAAAATGTGATATTACGTTTTTACACTTTTCTGTAAACTTGTTTATGGTAATTTAAAAGATATCTTGAAACGTTTAAACCCATGGTATTTGTTAGCAAACAGAAACGATTGATACACGCTGTGTTAATTGTTACATTGTTGTGCGAAACTATGCATCTCGCTTGTAACGCAGGACAATTCGAAAACATAGGGGCACATTTCACACCCTAGTTCCATTATTTTACATTCGAATCTTTTCAACAAATTATCATTGGGTGCGGAATAAAAAAAGAAAAGAATTTGTACTCTTGTTACTATTTTATACAATCATCTTATTTTAAGTTATTTCTTTCATTTCTATTTTAAGAATAGAACATTTTGAAATTAATTTACTGGTTTGAACATTACTTTTTACAGTTATAACGTTGTAACCTACAATGTATAAAATTTTATTTAAAAATAGTGTATAATTGTAAAACCTACAAAAAAATCTCTACAAAATATCTACAAAAAAATAAAACAATACTGTTTGATGTTTGGATTTAGGTAAGAGTTAGCAATTATTGCCTTAGACATTAGAGGAGAGTACTGGGACACCCTGTATATTACATTAAGTGGCTTCAGGAAACCTTACTTAGTGTTCAAAAAGCCCCAAATGTCATATAAAATTCCCGTCTTCGAAATCCTCGCTGTCGCGCTGCATCCTCTCCTGATTACTAACAGTGATTCACCTATAAATTTCTCCTGAATGGAAAGGTATACTCCAGTTCTGTGGTAAATTATGAAAATTAGGAGGGAATTTCTTTTTCTCAACCCATTCCGTCTCTCTGTACCAGAAATGAAGGGTCGTGTTATTTGGAGCAGAGGTTGGTTAGATGTTTAGTTGCGAGTTCATGTATGGAGAACAGTATCAGGATGCCATGATCCTAAAATTGAACGCTATTTTTCAAGGGAAACATCCCAACCTCTCAAAACCACCACATCTAGAACGTTGAGTTTCTAAAAGGAATGCATTCAGAAACCTATTTGGTCTACATTGGCACGGCTGGTCTGAATTTCAAGGCCGCCTGAATATATGTGCTAGATTGCGTAATTCTGCCAAGTTGGCAATGCTAGGATTGTACTAACATATTATCTCTAATACTACCATGCATGAGAGTCGATTGCTGAATATCTGTCAACTAACCGGCTGATAATTTATTTTTATTTTTCCATCATCATCGTTTTTAATTGGGTATATACAGGGTGATTCATGAAGTTCTCCCCCCACTTCTACAGCACATTGTACTAGTAAAAATAATGAAAAAATATTATATAAACATAGGTCCGAAAACGCTTCGTTAGCGAGTTACAGCTAGCGAAAGATTTCGCCTGAATTCCTGAGTAAAGAGTAAAATAAAGCCATACTGAACTTTCGCAGTTTGCTATTAATATTCTTGGCAATATTGGATATAATCAAAGTCTAAAATAAAACAGAAATAAGTACCAAAAAATCGATTTTATTCTGTATAATACATTACTAGCTGTAAAGAAATACCGTACGGTATTTAGTTAAAATAAAACAAAAACAAGATGTTTGTTCCTCTGACTCCTCCAACTTCTGTAGTTGGAAGAAAAACCTTTGTTATAAAAAAGAATAATATTTACTATAGTTCAAACCTTTTAATATCTAATACAAGTTTTTAGATAAGTTTTTACTTTTATTAAAAACTTGAAAATCAGTTTTCAAAATGGCGTCTAACTTATTCCGTAACTTTCCGTATGGAAATAGATGAATAAATTCAGATATTAAGTTAGCTCATAACAATTTAAAAAAAAAAACATTAAAAATAATTGCCTTTGAACGCTTATTATAAATTAAATGTTTCGTTATGCTTGTAAATTTGATTAGTAAAACCTAATATAAGTTTTTAAAGTTTTTCACTGACTCATCATGGATTGTATCCTTGAAGCGAGGAAACTAAAAAGTAGGGCAATCTAACTTATATTAAAACATAGTTGTGTATTAAGTTTAAATACTTCAACCCCCAATAATTATCGTACGGACAGACAGACAAGACAATTTTGCACCCTGAGACAGTGGCTTTATCCACGTCCTGCCAGTCAGAAAAGATTTAATCCCGTACATCCATACAAATGTAGAACCTGTCGGTGGTCGTGGCAACCATTACATGGCTGTCGGTAGTTAAGGAGCCATTTATCATCTTTATTCATGAAAACAAATGTTTACAGTGTTCTTGGTTCAGGAAATAGTCCACCATTAGGGTAATTGCCGTTGAAATAATGGAGTAATTCCATATTTGAATAAACATGTTTCGTGAACAGTCAGTTCCGTTAACCATATAACTCAATCTATCCCAAGACAAATATTGTCCCCAATCCAACACCTTACGGAATCATATTGAGAACGTTTAAAATTATTATTAAAAGTCCTCTCCTAAAAATTAGGGTTGGTTAAATAAAAATCTCAAAAATGGAAACCTAATTAAGCCATACCTCAAAGGAAGAATATTGTTCGGAAATATGGAACCTTTAAGTACAAGATTATAGAAACGGTAAGTTTCAGTGAGTTTTTGCTACGATATATAAAATAGCCATTGTTAAATTATTAAACAACTTATTCACTTTAAGACGAGTTACAAATTTGTTTATTTAGATCACAATATAATTTTATACAGTTTTCATAACAACACAACATTTTGATACAATACAAGTTTTAAATAAATATAAATTATACTATAAATAAATATCTCCACATTTAATAATATAGCATAAATGAAATTGTTGAAAACTGTCAGCTGAAATTTTTAGTTTTAATGAACACTTAAACGATCAAATATGAATATATTTACAACACGCAACATTTGAACCATACTGAAGGAAGAAATGAAACAACAAAACAAACTCACAGACATTCATTTACATTTCAAACATTTTAATTTAAAAATATATTTTAAACTATTTTTAATACTTATGTGATTATTTTACTCTATACACTATGTATTCTATCGTCAATGTTTCATGGTCATGGTAAATATTACTACACTAAAACGAGCTCTTGAGCGATAACTGTCTAAACGACGTTTTGGATATGAGGGCGTCGCAGATTTATTATTTTAAAAGCTTTTGGCCATTTAAGAGGACGTTATATAAAAGATCACGTTGAAGAACCTGCATGCTAAATAAATTCTTAAGTGATTCCGTCAATATGTCACTTGGTTTCACACCGCCCATCATTCCATTTCCCACCTCAGAGTTAGCAGCACCAATTTAAGAACAGTTCGGAGACCTACAGAGCGGTTTGATGATATACATATTATATATATTAAGGAGAAGCCGATCTCCTCTTATGCCTTATTCTGCCCGTCCTCATGGGCCACTGGCCTGTGCGAGGATCTCATCAAACAGAATAAGGGGGAGAGTCGATACAGTACAAGGTCGATGGTACTGATAACAAGTGCAACGGTCACCGACAGGATTCGAACCTGCGTTATCTCTAACTCATAGTCCTTCAGACCACTCGGCCATCGGCACTCCCAGTACTTATTTAGCTTGTTTAGCCCATAGGATATCTTGTTATGGGATAGCTGTCACGCTGTTTCCTAAAGCGCCTACAAAAATAAAGCTCCACTAATTCGAGGAAAATAACGTATTCATATGAATGGTTGTATACTCGGATTGTTTGTTTGGCTGGTAAATCGTGCCAAGCTCAGTCAGCAGTTTAATAACAAAGAACGAATGCTACTTGGCGGTACGCTGTGTGCAATGCCAATGAAGAAACATCGTATACGTCCATGCCCCTGTATACGCGAGTATAACACAATACAATGGCAGATGCAATGTCAGCCTACGTGCTCAAGGTCAGTTTGTTTGGCGGTTCTAAGAATCTGAGGCTGTTCCGTGTCAGAGCTCTGGCAGTAATAGCAAAGACTTTCATGATATTTTAACATGGTTCTAAATATATAGTCCTAATAGTAGCAAATTCTACATTGAAATTAGGCACTCTACAAAATGACAAGAGCTGACCAGTGCAGTCCCTTCTCCCAAGCTCTGTACCGCCTATACCAGAGGTCGTAGCTCAAATCTGACGGTAGAATCGAATTAAATTTCCTACAAGAAAGGTCCTGTCACTTCTTGAGGTATCTCTAGCGATTCAGCCACAAAACGCCCTTGAAGTAAAAACTTTGGTTAAATCCGAAAATTAAAAAATAGGTCTATTTTTATGTCCCAGATCCCTAGCCTAATGTTCGGACTTAACCTGTCACCGAATTCCGCTTATCCCCAGGTTTGGAAATAACCCCATTTAGGGGCCTGGGGGCGTAGCCGAATGCGATATGGTGAAATACAACGAGATGACGATTACCAAGATTGAATCGTTACTCTGCGTTAGTGATTTTGAGTTCAATATTAAAAGTACGTTAGCTATTTATAATAGTATAAAGATTTTGTTAATTTAAAAAAATATAATTTTTATCATTTTCTTACAGATGTTTAAAATACACACACTAGTCATATTTCGGTTATGACCGAGTAAAAATAGAGACAGAGAAGAAAAATAGAGTAAAACCAAGTGTTAGGAATAGTATAATTTTTAGAACCACAGTTACTGTTATTATAATTTAAATTTAGACTTGTATAAGATTTCAAGGTGATGGTTTTGATTGTATCACTTACACAGGAAATAAATCATTCATAAGGACGAGATGTGCCGAGATCTGGGGGATTATTTCAGAGAGTTCTGAGGTCCGACGCTAGGGCTGCGCCACATAACTTTGATTAATACGGTTCAAATATTTGCTACCTGAACTACTGATCACTCACTCCACAAATGGCAGTCCCAGCGCTGAGTTTATCCGTCTCTCAATTTAAAAAATGGATGAGTTATCTCTTGTGTAGAAATTAAAAAGGTGGCGGTCTGCGAAATTTTTTAATGTTAACAATGTTTTAACAGTGTGTAAATTAAGTACTAATACGCCTGGATATATTCCAAAAGGTTCGAGAAATCTTCACCATACATATTAAAATACTTTTTTAGACTTTTTAGAGGGTACAAATATTTACCCTTCCCTTTTTAAAGGGGTTAGGGGGATCACTTTAAATTTTAAAAATGCAACCTTTATCTTGTGATATATCATTTGTAAGTAAAATTCAAAAGAAATACAATGATTTAAAAAAATCTCTACTACGATCCTAACAAAAATCATATCAGCCGCACATGAAATCCTCGATTCATGCCACAGTATCGGGTGTTTTGTTTTTTAAATGCCATAATTTAATAGCAAAGCAATCTAAAAATAAGGTTTTCGTTTTGTTAGTAATGCTATTGCGTTTAAATCTGCACGCGATAGGACGCTAGCAAGCTCTCACCCACATTTGTGTTGAGCACGAGATAAATGTTTGAAAACAAGATATAAATCAGATAATTTATCCCACCCTGACCCTTCCCGATGGCAGAGAAACTGTGACAGACGCGTGAGTGTCTGGGTCGCCGCGATCATGGAGTTTCATGAGGAGGGTGGGGTGGTCGCAAATATCCAGCTGTTGGGGAGTCACCCCTCGCGTGCTGTAGACCTCAGACCGATATAATAATTAAGGTGCCCCCACCTCGCCAGGGTACCGCTGTTATTCTTGGAACTACCGCGCAGACAACCCCCATCTAACAATAGGAGGCTCAGGCAATATGACGCATTATGGAGAAACTGATACCAGCCGACCGGTTATGGAAACGGTTGCAAACTTACGATTTGTGGGTGGGTAGTACATTTAATTAGTATTTTACAAATCCAAGATATTGTATGCTTTGTAAACACATGGGGCTGATTTTTTAAGCAGAGATGTATTTTTATTTTTCCCAGTAATTTTACCTCAATGCAGCTTTATAATCGTGCATGGTGTCGTAATTATTCAAAGTGTTAAAACATATTCGCTGTTATGTTAATAAAAAAAAAACTGTCCAATATGGTTTATTTTTTGGACGAGGACTTTCGAAACCAAAGGTTTCAACATCAGGCGACTCCACAAATAAATATTTACATTATTTTTCTTACAATTAATATTTAAAATATTAAAATACCATATGGTGTAAATATGCAAATACAAAAATTTTTGAAATATTTCAGCCAGTCTTCTTTTTTCTCAATTTATTGTTAAGTAAATTATTTTGAGGGAGTTCTCAAAGAGTTTTAAACGCCTTGAGCATAGGCGAATTTTTATTTGATTTGGTAAACTGTTGATGAGTTTGAACACCTGCCTGTGAAGGCAAGCGTTCATGAGCTACCGTTCTGTGAATCCCAGATCGGTAGTAATCTGTAGTTTCGTAAGAATGAACATCTCAGCCGTTAGTCAAAGCACATCTATTATCCTTGCATCACGAAACGAGCACTGGGTCAGAGTGTAGTATTGCCGTCTATCGTAGTGTCGTTTTTTATTTTGAAGGCGCCGCTCTTGAAAACTACTCTTTAATAGTGATAAAAATCTTCTTTTTTGTTATCAATAAATGTATTTATAACAAACAATTTCAGAAATTTACAATTCTCGGAATAACTAGTATGCTTAATTGTAAACATTTAAAATATATCAACACTAATATTGTAATATTTTTAATTACAAATATTCTCAGTTTTAGATTTCTAAATGATTAAATGTTAATTATGTTCTAAATAAATCCAGGCTAGTAGCTACTGTTTATTTTTATAATATAAAAAATCGTCGAATAACATTTCGTTACTAAATGTTTATGGATTTCCTAAATTTAATGAAATATTTGAATTTAATACATGAATTACATTGTTGAACACTGATAGAAACGTCTGACTACTGATGGCTGACAACGCCTGGGACAGAATACAGAAGATGAATCATCTTCTGCGCCAACATCGGATAAAGAAGAACCCAGTCGTTTTCAGGTAGCCGGTGAAAAGGACACCGCCTTAGCTCAGCCGCTATTCGAGATGAAAACTGAGCTAGGTACATTGGTAACAGCACAATGACATATAGTCTTAACATAAGTTATGAAAGTATATCAGTTTTCTTATGTGTAGAAAAAAGGCAATTTTTTATCATTTTATTTTTATTTTATTACATTTTCAAAATATATTTTCTACAATTACCAATCTTTAAAATAAAAACATGATTATACTCCACAAAGAACCAAATTAGTTGCATTTTACCCTGTCACTATCAGTATAATATTTTATTGTACGCCTTTCTTGAAGGATGCCATCAGTGCTGAAATACAATATCGACCACTAACAAATTTACTCGCAAAAACAAATTAGAACGCAATAATTATTGGACTATAAATTTACAGCGAAAATAGCTAGCTGACTGATCTAGTCTCGAAGTAGCGCCTGCAACTCTTTTATAGACCATAACTTAGAGGTCTTCTCGTAGAGCGCGGGCAGTACTATATAAAGTTGTCAGATATGTATACAGACAGACCACCATCTCCGCTGAAGCGACACGCGCAGCAACACAATATTTACAAAACTCAAGATGACTCAAGATCAGTAACCAGCAGTGTTTACTACTGAAGCCTGGCACGGCTGCTTGTTAGCCATGGTGTTTGTTTACTTTCTGAATCAACACTCTCTAAACTGTTTGTTTAGGCAAATAGAAAGCCAAGATGACAATCATAATGCAAAACAAAGTCCAAGGGAGCCTGCTGCAATTCACAACGCAAACATTCAAATCAAACGTCTCAATCAGTTCTGTAAACGCTATATCTGTATCAGAGTTGGCAGATCTGTCGATATTACGTATAAACAAGAGAAAGTATTGTGTCACAAGCCTTTTGACTGTCAGAGCTACAAATGAAAGTTAAGACGATAACTAATGCTACTTGTTAATCCGGGCTTTTTGTGGATGGCCAGACTCATTTTAAAACTACATACCAGGCATTCCCAATTGATTGCCACTGGAAATTATCTTCATCTCCAGAGTCACTTATAAATCTTCAAATGGGTTAACTTTAAATGTCAGTGGAAAGTAAAACCTGAACAGCTTCGGGAGAAACAGGGACCTGTTCCTGGTAACAGGCACGTCTTCTGCGTTCCACAAATCAGCTTGTTTGCGCTCGTTTGTTGCGACGAAGAATGTCACTGCTTGTTGAACCTAATCCAATCTAAACCGTGTGCATTTGCATTCAAAGCTCGGCTTGTGACATTCATCGTTGGTTGTTGGTAGAACATAGGGTTTGGATTAAATTTGGTGTTGCAAGCAATTACTAGCCTAGAGGGTTTTCTAACATATTTACATCTAGCCATATAGAAATCTAAAACTGAGATTAAATTTAATTAAAAAAACAATCATAATTAGCTTTAATATTATATTTTAAATGTATACAATTAACCATTACAATTATTTTGAGAATTTTAAATTTCCGAAATTTTTTTATACATACATTTTATTGATAAAAAATATTTGAAATACTTATACGACTTAAAGAGCATTTTTAAGAGCGGGGACTTGAACGCCTTCAAAATAAAAAAAGACGCTACGAGACACCACAATACTACACTCTGGCCCAGGGCAGTCTCGTGATGCAAGGGCAGTAAGTATACTTAGATGTGCTTTGACTAATGGTCGAGATGTACACTCTTACGAAACTAGAGATTACTACCGCCGATCTGGGATTCACAGAACGGTAGCTCATACACGTTTGCCTTCACAGGCAGGTGTCCAATTCATCAACAGTTTACCATGAAATAAAAATTCGCCTATGCTCAAGGCGTTTAAAATTCGTCCGAAACGCTGTTTAGCTTCAAATACATTCACAATCATAATAATAACTCCAGCACTGAAGTGGGAAAATATTGACGATGAAAGGTGCAGAAAGGTGTTGAAAAGGAGGGTTATTTTTATTGACCCACTGGAAATTAGACCCCTGATCTCTCGGTGAGGGAGGTACCGCCCTAGGCTCGGCGAAGGTCTACATGAATAGCAAGATGTCCTCAAGTACCTACGAGCCATTGATCGTCATTGTAGTAAGTGCCCTTCTTCGCACCCTAGCACGTTTCACTTGCGCACTTGGAAACCTGCGGGTTTAGACTATGATGTCATCGGAAACCTCTAAATGGACAACTGAGTGTGAATATTCGAGTAACGCATATTTCAACTGTCGAAACTCTTTTTAGCAAAGTCTATAAGGTACGATTGTGATTTGATTGTAGGTTGAAATTTCATAAAATAATTACGGAAGCATTTTTGTTCTATAGTAATGTCGATTTTGTTCAAGGATTGATTAACAGATAATCCATGATTCTGCATTCATCATGGAAGTCTAAAACTATAAAACCTAAGGCACTTGTTACAAGGTAACACTGAATGCGAGAACAGCATCCTCTATAGTACGAAAGGTTGTACTCGTATGTGTGAGCAGTAGTGCTGCGGTGCCCATTATTATTGGAACATTCGTCATGGTTGATATTTCGCCAGAAACTCATTATTTATAACGATTTGGAGGAAGTGTCGTTCCAGTAATAGACTTTATGACAAAAACAAGTTGTTTAATTCCTGTAATTATAATGTACCAAATCACCTGAAAATATTCTCTAAATTCTAAAACAACTTTATTAATCTTACTAATTCTGGGATAAAGCCTTAATCTACTCGTTCTGGTTCTAAGCTATGTAGACCATGATTCGTACTGTTTTTAGAAACAAAAAAGAGTAATAAAAACATTATCGACTGCAGTAGTTTTTTTTTAATAATTGTTTCATGTAGTGGCCTAAAATAAGAAATCAATTATAATTGCAAATATAATTTTCAAATCGTGGTCCTACATGTGGTGTACATAGATCTGTTTATTTTGGTCCTACATGTGGCGCACGTAGATTTGTTTACTTTGGTCCTACATGTGGTGTACATAGATCTGTTTATTTTGGTCCTACATGTGGCGCACGTAGATTTGTTTACTTTGGTCCTACATGTGGTGTACATAGATCTGTTTATTTTGGTCCTACATTGGGCGTACATAGATTTGTTTACTTTGGTCCTACATGTGGTGTACATAGATCTGTTTATTTTGGTCCTACATTGGGCGTACATAGATTTGTTTACTTTGGTCCTACATGTGGTGTACATAGATCTGTTTATTTTGGTCCTACATGTGGCGTACATAGATTTGTTTACTTTGGTCCTACATGTGGTGTACATAGATCTGTTTATTTTGGTCCTACATTGGGCGTACATAGATTTGTTTACTTTGGTCCTACATGTGGTGTACATAGATTTGTTTATTTTGGTCCTACATGTGGCGTACATAGATTTGTTTACTTTGGTCCTACATGTGGTGTACATAGATCTGTTTATTTTGGTCCTACATTGGGCGTACATAGATTTGTTTACTTTGGTCATACATGGGGCGTACATAAATTTGTTTATTTTGGTCCTACATTGGGCGTACATAGATTTGTTTACTTTGGTCCTACATGTGGCTTACATAGATTTGTTTATTTTAGTCGTACATGTGGCGAAGTTTTTTAAGGGAATTTTATAAATCTGCAAAGATAAGTATGAACTTTAAATAAGAAATAAAGTTACCAAAATCGCTAACTTAAGTTATCTGTTATCGCTGAGATTGAGATGCTATATGGACTGCAACCTCTCCAGGAAAGAAGAAAATATATTGATATTTTATTCCTGTACAGGCTGGTGAACGGCTTCCTCGACTGCCCTCATCTAGTGTCGGATATAGACTTCTCTATACCAAGAGGTACCCGCTCTAAGACACTTTTCTGCAGAAGATTTAGGCCCACATATTATGCATCAAACCATGGAATATGCAGACTTCTAAAACTGGGTAGCGAGGCAGCGCACATCGACTTTTTTCACGATTCAAAATACACCCTGAAAAACAAATTATTAAATGTAAACACCTAACACATGCTTAAACAGATCCACTTACAGTAACTAACAGCTACGATTGTATTAATTATTGATAGTATATTATTGAGTTTCTAAATTTTATTAATGTTATAGCATTGGTCAACTATTTATTTATCGTTGCTGTTACTGTATTGTTATTATTCCTTGTTATTTATTGTTGTTTTTGTTATTTATATTTAAAGTATATCACTCTGTTATTGCCTATGTTGTTCAAGTTAGAGCTTACATAAGACTGTGTATATTGATTATGATTTGTCATCTTGATTGCTAAGTACTTGATTTGTTGAATTACTTTTGTAAAAATGGTGGAACCGTTGAAATAAATAAATAAATAAATAAAATAGCCATCGCTTTCCAATATGGCTGCCAACTTAAATGTTTCTTATAGTTGATAAATTTTATGATAATTCCAGATAGACATTGTAATCTCAATTTAAGCTGATATTGACAGTTTTTAAACAATAGTCCCTTAAATAAGCCATAACAACAATGGTTCACTCAATAGTAGAAAAATAACATAGTACAAACTTCAACAGAATTACCAATCTTATAAATTTTTAAAAGCTGCAGTTTTCACAAGAAATTCTTTGTAGATCGGCAACTACCATACGTGTTGGCAACTTTAAGTTTTCAAATAACATTGGTCAACGTTTATTCCAATTTTAAGTTCTGTATACTTTCTACTCATGAAAGGATTGTTCTCCCTCTTATTTAATAGTAAAATACGAGAGCCTCAAATAATCATTTATTTATCGTAGAAAATATTAGTCATTATGAAGTTGTGAAATTTATCTATTAAATCATATTGTTGGGAACTCACAAATACCGGAATTGTGGAATACAGATCATCTAAATTATTATTGAATCGTTAAACTGGAACTCCTCCAATCAAATTGCATCCGAAAAATGAATTGCGGATAAGTTCTAGGTTAGGGGTAGATTTGCACACCAACTCTCTGGGGCCGGTGACGTCAGCAAACACATGATACCCTCCATCATTTGTCAGAGGGGGGGGGTGCAAGGGCGAAGGGAAGTTTCGCAAATTGCTCAGTTAGGGTGGTACACGTCCTTCTAGTGACATTAATAACGGCGTGACGCGGCGTGTGCCGTGCAATGACAACACGTGTTGTAACTCCAGGTTATACTCGTGCCGTCAACAATATGAGAATAAACGTTCATTAGTAAATGCAATGGAACGATTAATTGTTGTGAATGATTTGACACTGGCACGAACCTTTTGTCACCTTAATTTAGGCTAGACTTCCATGATTATTTGTTAACGTGCAAAAATTCCTTGCCTGAACTGGGAATCGAACCCGGATTCCTGGGGTGACAATCTGAGACACTCACCACTCAGCTACTGGGGACAGCGTAAGTGGAGTATTGTGCAATAAGTGTAGTGACTATCCTCCAATAAGCACGGTTCCAAGTTCCGATCCTGCGAGAATCCCCCAAATTTTGCAAGACAAATTAGGATCATTCCTGTTGATTCAAATATATTTTGTGTTTTACTTAAACTAAATGGCAATTAAGGACCTTCTAATTAAGGATTTTAAGATTAACTCAGTATGCCCATATTTTCAATATTGCAGGGACGTCCAGAAAGGAGCCGGCGGCTTGTAAGTTTTCTTTATATGTCTTAAGTTAATTGATTAATAAGGAGTTTTAATCTGTATTCCTCAATTAATTTTGTAAGAAACATCTGAACCGCCCCTGTTGGCTCAAAGCTTGTTATTACTTCACAGAAACTAAAGGGTAATTAATTTTCCAGCTAAGGATTTTAGAGTTTAATAAGCCGTTTACCGTACGCAATGTTTTTAAAATCAAAATATCAAAGTGCCTAATTTTACGTTCATTCTGTTTCCACCATGAAATGTACCGACTGAGTGAATCTGAGCCAATGATTATTAAGGATAATCCTCCGTGGGAAGGAGCTGATGGGCGGGCAGTCTACCGTGACCAACATCAGTCGCTTCACGCTCAGACGCTCCTGGGGTCAGATGTTTACTCGTCCTGCTGATTTCCCATCAGCCCCCACCCGCTTCTGCAATCGTTTAAAGGGTCAAGTCACAGAAATGGGTTAACTCCCCAACTGCATGCCCCATACATTACAATATCACATCATGGATGAATCCGTGCATTATGTCCAAATAGTGTGAAAAGTCCTAAAATGTACGTAAGCGCTTTGAACTCTGATTAAACTTGTATTTATACATATGCATACATAACGATTTTCATTCATTCTCATTAAATTTTAATTTGAGCAAAAACGTCAGAGTGATGTAGTTGGTTTTTAATACATATAAGTCCTATATACAGTACATAAGCTGGTCTAACGGTTAGTGCTGAATTGGTACATTTGGGTTATACATATAAGTATACTGTCAGTTTAACGAACATCTAAATGTATGTGCTCCATTATTAGCCTATATTATATACAGACTAGTAGAACATTCAAAAACGGTTTAATATTCTTTAGACAATATAGATAAAGCAACAAAATTATGTTACTGGTTTTTACCAGAAGTAGGAACAGTTTCAATTCAACACTCATTGTCATTTTACGTACAAAATTTCAAAATAAGTAACCAAAATTAATACTACATTGCTTAACCAAAGAGAAACTTTAAAACGCCGTCATTTTAGTTAGGGCAAACCTTTTAATGTCTGGTTTGTGGAGTTCTTTTCTGTTAATTAAGATCTTTAATTTCATGTGCAAATCCAAATGTGTTATCATTTAAGATTACCTTCTTACTTCTATAACGCCGTCGTCTTGATTTGATAACAAATGCATTAAAGAGACTAAACGTAGATAACTCTTTATCTTTATTACACAAAAAAAGAATGATAGAAATGATCTGTTTTTCCTCAATGGAAGTCCATTACAGTACTGATCTAAATATCCGTGAAAGTGTTTCAAACACCTGAGAGTTTTAAAATGTCCCCACTACGATCATTTGATAAGCGGAATTTTATTACAATATCTGCAACTTATAACTTTAATACGTAGTATTGATCAGTTATACAAGAATATGTATATAACCCATATACATAATGTATATAATCCATTTCAGGGACCGTGCGAGTTTCTCGAACGCCCGTGTGAGCACACCTCACACTCAAAAGTTCAGACCACACTAATACTGCTTCATAATTCGCAATACACTATTGTCAGCATATTTCAACAACTTTTTTTGTGTAACTACAAAAACATTTTCAACACGGTCGATATATTTTTGTTCTATATTGGTGAGGTTCATTGCGGTTCAAATTTTTTAACATAAACTGTGAAACCTATTTTGGAGACCTTTTCAGCTTTTGATATTTGTATAAATTACATAGTTAAATTAGTTTTTTCATCACATTTAAATAATTGGAATATTTTTAGTTAGTTGAATTACAAAAATACTGTGTAATTGTAAAAGAGTCAAACCTAAACAAGTGGAATTATTGAAAAATTTTAGCAGCTCAGAAAGATGTTTCAAAGTTAATCTTAAAACGAATTCTTGACCTTAAAACTATTTACATCATATTTTAGCATCGTATAAAAACGATTTTAATATTTTACATCTCATTAAGTCGTGTAATGTTTGAAGTATGGACATTTTGTGATGGCCCTGATAATATTAATTCACAGGAAAACAAAATTATATACTTATAACTCAAATGTCCAATGTGCTTAGTTACAGAGTATCTCAAAGCGGAACTCACACACAAAGTGGAGTACAGTAGTATCTGTGAGACAGCCTGTGTCTGGCGTGAGACCCACTTCAGTTTCACCCCAGTTAGGCCAGGATCTCACATGGTGGTGGGTCTGAATCGCTTTCAGATCACAGTAGTAGCGCTGGTGTTCTCGTTTATTGAGCCGCACATGCGCACTACGCACTTCCTCACCGATTGTCACAGTGATACAGACACATCTATGTGTCGATACCGGTACAACCGTGACTGCTCGTCACTGCTAGTAGTTACTGTCAGGTCCACAGTTGTAAACTGTTATTTCTATCAGTTAGATATAGGTCACAAACTGTTAGGTATATTTGTATGAACGGATCCTTAAATATGTGTTATCACGGCTACGCTAACAGGATCTTAACGAAAATGGCAATTGGCCAACTTCAAGCTAGTTACTTACTGTGGCCAATAAGATTGATCACCGCCAAAATTGTCGATACTCCATACCCAATCACTGATCACCCATTGTAGACCCATTGTTATCAATAAATCCTGGTACAATGTTATTTTGTCATCACAAACAACTAATGATTTCAGTCATATGTTGCTACTTAAAAGGAAACTAGGAAACGCTATCAGGACTCCGATACAACGCTCAGACTTTACGTTACGCACAGTGACAGAATTATACATCATATATTACATAGCTGGACTGCGAGGAGGGTCTTCCCGAGTCTTGGTTACAATGTTACGTCCGACGCTTCTTAACAAAATACATATTATATTTAACCGTACATTCACTTATTCAATTTATTACTATACCTGGTTGTTAATCTTGACGGTAAAATTGACCCTCTAACTCAAAATGAGTTCACTGAGAGCATAGTTTGAACAGTTCCGTAATTAATAACACGGGAAGCTTAGTCTTTTATTTAATGTTAGAGACGTGGTTCAATGATCTCGAGAGTTTCTGGAAGTGGTACATTTGTGAATAGACTTTTAACATCAAAACTTACTAGCTTTTCAACTCCAAGGATTTTGACTTCTCTGCAAAATTCCTAGAATATTTTATAAAATAGTAAGTTTTCCTACCAATGGCGTTAAAATGTCCACTAGTACTTAAGACAATTCTGTGTAAGGTAAATCACGCGAGAACTAATATATGCCAGAGGGATGCTAGGTTTGTGTATTTTGGTAAGGCCATATATTTTGGGAGTGGCGATGGCCGAGCGGTCTAAGTCGTTGGACTTGGGTCTGAGTTAGAAATAACGCAGGTTCAAATCCTGTCAGTGACCATTGCACTTATCAGTACCATCGACCTTGTACTGTATCGACTCTCCCCCTTATTCTGTTTGATAAGATCCTCGCACAGGCCAGTGGCCCATGAGGGCGGACAGAATAAGGCTTAAAAGGGGGATCGGCCTCTCCTTTTTACAAAAAAAAATGGAAAATTTTAGAAATAAAATAATCTAGGCTTCATACTTTAAATTGGCAGTCGAAATTAAACCGCTTTGGTTCCCAATTCTGAAAAATGAACTAACAAGGAAACCTAAGGTATCAAATAGATTAGAGATTTTTAATAAAATGCGTAGTCACAGTATGACTTGAAGTTCATCTAGAATGAACCATTAATAAAAAAGTCCTCTTCAGTTTCTTCCCTTTTGCCGCCATCTTGTTTCTGACGTGACGATGGCCATTTTCTATTGGCCTCTAGTCAGTTCTATGTGGTTGGTCGATGAGTGCAGATCCATTGTACAATCTATGTAGACCTGCATTCTGTTGTTCAGTTGTAATAATTAGTGTTTTGTTTCGTTTGGCAACTTGTATTCAAAAATATAATATTCTATGTGAGTGACACTAAGGTTACAGGCAGGGCGGAAATATTACGAATGTTATAATTGATGAATGAAGGTACAAGCAATAGTGTTCCGGAGGGAGCACATTCAGTATTAATTTTCCTAGAATTAAAAGACGGCCTTTAATTATGTGGACAAAAACCGTATTTTATCAAGTTTGAACACACCTACAAGTGGTTTCGGACCTGACTGAGGAACAGATCGCAGTTTCGTACACAACTATTGGTGGGGTAAGGATTGATCCACCACCGGTGGAATACGGTGAGGTTTTACGAGTACGTTTTTAAAATATATCCAAATTAAACTAAATTTCAAAGATACTTTTTTTACAAACTTCTTGGGAAATAAAAATACAGCCTGAAGCTATCTTGCACTTTGTTTTAAACATACTATGATCAAATGTTTTCTATTTTAACAAATGTTATCCTATAACCAAATCAAAATTTACTCCAAATACACTCAGTAATCATCTTATACAAAACCTAGGTGTTCATAGTTCACAACATGTGGCCTATTTAAATAACATGTCTAGTTACGAATAAATACCAAACAAAGCTATGGATCAATAACAGCTTTTAAAATTGAAAAAGATTATTCTTTGCCTTCAGGCACAAGGAAATTTTGTATTTATTCTCCTTGTCTGCAAGAAACGATTCTTAAAACGAGAGTTTTATAAAAACAAACCATAGTCTACAGACATAGTACCGGTATTCAAAGTTTTTATTCTCAGACATGACAAACCAAACCTGCCCACTTGTTCCACCCCATACAAGCAGGCTTAATTTATTTAAGTTACTTTTTGTTGGTATATTATTTACTAATCCCTATAGATATGTACAATTTTTATTGAGAGTAACATTTTATTTTTATACAGTTATCAATAGCCGGAATAAATATGTATTAATTCCATTCCATTGCATCATTTAAGCTATCACAATGAAGATGTAGATGGTGCCTTATATGAGGCTTTTCAAGATTAAAAAACAACTTGATGCAATTTGCCTAATGACTCAAAAACTGCGCGGCTTCAGTCTTTTGCATTATAACTCTATAATGCAAAACCACTCGACGTGGAATCAGATTATGTCTGATACAAAAACTGGTTATTAACTAGAGTAAAGGTCATATGACCTGCAAAGTTCATTGGATTCTATTGAATCTTGAATCTAAAAATTTTGTCTATAAAAGATCTGGCTAACTGGATCTATGGCACTATAATAGTGTAATCATAGATGCAGACTTTTACAATAAATATAGATGCTGGCTAATTTCTAATGGTTCCTATGAAAGTGAAGTGCAGCTGTACTATCAGAAAATGTCCTGTATTATATCATCTAACTCTCTGTCATGCCTGACAAAGCAACAGCGTCATTGAATGGAATATTTGTTGTAGTGTAAAACCACAGTGAAAGTCTCACGTTTCTTTATAACATTGCAAATATAGATGAGAACCAATTTTTGTTACATTGAGAATAATAATAGCTCTCCCGGTATCAAGTGAATTAAAACTAATTTTAGGTTAACATGAGATACGAGCACAAGAATGAACTAGTAACTTGGACAGTATAAATTAATGACTAGTTGAATGAAATGAAAAAGGCTTTCCATTAAAAAAAGTAAAATAAATCTTCTTTTAATGTTAAAACTTTTAGGTTTATTTGTAAAAATGTAAATTACAGGATGTTTGACTTTACCATACAAAGTTGGGTCTAAGAAGCCCGAACACGTAACCTGGGGACCAACGGCTTAAAGGTGACTTTAGAACCACCAAAATAGTGATCATTTGTAATAATTTTTTCTAGTAATTACTGGAGGGCCTGAACAAATTTTATTTCTGTTTGTCTGTCTGTCCGCACAGTGTCTCGAGAAGGATCTGATCAATAGACTTCATTTTTAAATAAGAAACGCCGAATTCGATGACGGTGAGTGTGGAATTTGTGCTGAGCGTTAGTGAACATTTTTACATTGATGTTATAGGTACTCATGATGGTAACTTAAAGATCGCTGAATTAATAAAGTTGTAAACAAACTGTGTTATGTAACATTTTAACACATGACAAAATAACGTGACTGATGAATCATCAATATCAACCTAAGTACTTGATGACCTGGACTATCGACTTTTAGTATTTAAACATTGCTATGAAATCGAAATTAATAAACAAAATGGGAACGTATCATTTGGTAAGATATTTCAATAGATATTTCATCTTTACAACACTCAGAAGATGGGCAGAATTTCTGTTTTAGCTGCCGGAGGGTTGTAACAATATATTTTCTGTATGATTGTCTGTCTATCTGTAAGCAGGAAATTTCAAGAATTAAATCAACTATAGACTTCAAATGTTGCATGCAACTTCAGTGAAGTCTATTAAGCTACACATCGTGTGGCGTACTTCTACTTTATTATATATTATAGTAATGATTACTTGTAAGTAACTTATGGTATGTAGTCTTTCCATATTGTTTTTATCTGTACAGTCTACTGATATTCATTTACTTAGAAACTAGAAAATGACCTACAATTTGGCCTGTGAATATCCTAAGTGGTGAAAAATGAATCCAGAAATCAGGAACTCCAAGAACCTGTGCTTCTTGGGTTCATGATGGCTCATGAGGACAAGAGATCACGTGATATGTTGTTGAGCCGGACACAGACTACCTAGTCCAGCATCAGAATGTAATAAATCGGTGCTGCTCTTAAAAAATTGGCAGCAAAAAAGTGTTGCACTACGAGTTTTTGGTGGGTGTTGGTCTGTGATGGACTCGAGCACCACATCAACTCAAACCGCACCTAACCATTCCGTGACGTCGCCGACACGTCAAAGAAAAGTTACGATTCAATGGTCGACTTGGTTTGGTATCTGTTATAGCCTCGTAAACCCTTCACCCCTATTTAACACAAGGGCACCGCCTGCTGTATATTATAAAAAATATACTTTAGTCTCTTAGGATTTTATTTAAATATTCACCACAGAAATAAATGTGGACTTAAGCAACTGAACATGTATAAGAATTAAAACGGTATTTCTAATTTTTTAAGATATTAGTATAAGTACATTTTGTGTCCATTACATTTTTAATACCCTTACTAAAAACATCACGCTACTGCACGTTTAGACTTTGTGCAATTGTTTCAATTTTAAATTGGAAAGCGACAGAAGAAATTATAAAAAATGGCAAATTTGGGACATATTTTATGGTTTGAAAAACGGTTCTATTTTATTTTGGCATACTTAAAAAGTTCTAAAATCTTTGCTAACACTACTAAACATCTGGTCACAACCGGTTGTTTAATGGGTTTAAGCTTTTATATGAAGTAAAAACGTTTTGGTTTTATATTTTAAGTAGGTTTTATTTCAGTAGTCACTAACAATATTACCAGTAAAAAATTAAATCGAAGTAACTTATTCCGTTTGTGAGAATTTAATTGCGTTATATGGTCAAAAAAATTTGAAATACAATGAAATCATAATACACAGTTACTCGACACTAAACGCAAGGAAGCTTTCATAAAGTGCCCCATCCCTCACCACGAGCTGAGTGTCGCACCTCTCAGGGCATGGCTTGATAGCATTGGTCAGGTGCAAGTGCTCTTTGCAGTGGCGGATCTAGGAGAGAGGCCAATGGGGGCCATAGCCTCCTCCTAGATTTTGAAAAAAGGTCTTTTTGTATAAAAACCTAATTTTTATAGTATTGTAACCCTAAAAATTAAAATAAACTTAACTTTATGAATTACACTTTGAGTATGAGTAAATTATTTGTAAATAATCGATGTTTTATGTATTGAAAAGCAAAATCTTCTGTCACATTAATAATAATGGTAAACTAAAACCCAGGCCCAATGTTTTTCCACAGTTTTCGAACTTACAGAGTCCGGAATTGTCCATAGGGCGAGATTTTCAGAGATCTGCGTCTCCCTTAGCTCGGAAGCTTCCAGAGGTTAAAGCTCCTAAAGGTCGAGACTTCCAGTTTGGAGCTTCGTAAGAAGAGATTTCCCTGAGGCCAAACCGCTATCAGCTCCCAGAAACTGAGAATTCGCGTTTGCCTCAAACAATAAACACATTTGTTTTGCCACTCAAAAACAACTTTTCAGCGATTACTTAAAAAAACTAATAATAGTTTGATAAAACAACATAACCTATGCACATGTTTTATGTATTACTACTTCATATAGTCAGTAATATTCAGTCTTTTTATACATTTGTTTTTTTATTATTTGATCGTTGCCTTCAAGGATACATTTATAAGGCAAATGAAAAATGTTTGACCTGAGATATGTGCGGAAAGACAGACAGACATACATAAACGAAATTTTCTAGCCCCTCGAAGGTTTAATAAAGCCATCAAAAAACATTTTTACTTTATTTTGTTGAATTTTTGTTCATACCGTACACAACGTAATCATTTACGGTAATCATTGGTTTTGGTCAAATAATAGTTTGCAACACTGACTACTTTGCACATAACGGGATCCAGTTTTTTCTACTCGTGTTGAACTTTTGGCTCCAACTCTGATTGGGTTTGATCTTTTGTTAACTCCCATGAGTTATTCGTAGAACAAAACCAAGTATGTATCAAGTTTAAAGAGTCTAGGACCTGAGTTATCGCATGGACGGACAGATGGGCGGTTAGATAGCAACACAAGTTTCGTGTTCTGAAGAAATCATAAACTATAATTGTTATATACAGTAACTCAGAGTAATAAACATTACGTTATTTAACACTTGTAACGTATCATCAAAAATACACGTTTTGTAAACGCTACAGTTAAACATTGGATACTTTAATAGCAGTTGGCCTCATTTCGTTTAACGTACCTCGTATCGCTACTTGTGGTGCGACTAACTTGAGTAGAAGCATGGCGTATATAAAGGGGGGGTTCAGGAGGCTGGGGCCCCCTCCCCGAAATTTTGAAAGACATACATTAAAATTACACCCATTAGTTTGTTTTAAGCTAAAACACATGGGTGAACAGTTCCCCAGTGGAAAATTCCCGAACCTTTATTTTGGGGATATTTTATACATCCTAAACCATTCGATGTGTCAGGTTCCCCCCCCCCCCTGAAATTGGACCATGAAACTGAGTACAAATATTTTTTATAAGCCTAGATGTGTACTAATAGCGGATTTTTGAACATACATCCCTTACGTATGTACAATACGGTATTTAAATCTAAGTTGAAGATGTGCATGTTGCTAACATCAATTCGACGAAAGGGCTCTCTGACAACTAAATGTTTTCTCTCCAAGGCTTTCTGTCCGAATTATCATAATTGTTACAATCGGCTCCCAGATATTTTACATTAAATATCATGATTGTATGAGCTCTAATATAATCGGCTAAATTTACCCATTTATCTATTTAGGGTGTTTTCTTACATGAACCTCCATTGTGATCTTGGGAAATATAAATCTGAAAGAAACATTTTAACCTTATATAGAACCTTTCCTTATATAGTATGAGGACTTTCGAAGATTTGGGCTCCAAAATATCAACCGTATGAGACAAATTGTCAGGGTATAATTAATTTATTCTTTCCACACACAGTATAACACTACTGTAAGTAGATAAGCCTAAAGATTTTGAAAATTTAATTTTGTGATTTTGCGTGCCACTAAAGCAGTCTTTAAATTTACGCGACTTAAACTTCAGTTTCATCTTGAACGGAATTCTAATCCCACATTCTTTTGCAACTCCACATATCTTATCAGACAATTACATACGAATATATTACGACGAAATGTGACTTTAAATACGTTCCTTGAAGTAAATGAAGAATATCTTTCCACATAATCACTACAAGAGTCTTTAACGTGGCATAGCCTTTAATGTATCTATATCTTTATTACGTAAAGCCACAGTAAAGAGGTTTCTTTATGAATGTAACATTATAATGACTTATTGTCATAAAGTTCCTCATTTGTAAAAAGTCCAAACAAGGATATCATTGGTACTTTACACTTCAAATAGTTCGGTCGATTGAGCAAAGTTAAGTTTTAAAATCACGAACCACCTTAATGACGATAATCAGTGGTAGTCACGAAATAAATTCTTGTCACGTAAAAGCGCAGTTGCAGTGGCCGCCCACACCTCAGTTATCACAATGACCTTGCAAGGTCACGGTCTCGCTGCACGTCCGCCCTTCAATTGATGCACTCGGTCAAGGACAAGGACAATGTAAACTTGCCTATCATGACGATACTCATATTTATATTTGGCCCTATTTGTGAAACCACATGGCCTGACCACTTTACTTAGCAGGCAAGTTAGATTTCCTAATTTTCTTTTCAGAGGACATTAGAACAACGTCCTCACCGTTGGCTCAAGAACGATTAACGTTAACGTAATAAATGACTTTCATTTCCGTTGCCTTTGAACAACGTCTGGCACAACCAAACCTAATTTACAATTTAAAATAAGAATATATATGTCTCTATGCATCCGTCAAACGTTAATGGCAAGGAGATTTAATGACAGCGACCACAAGGGCACGTGTGGGTGAAAGGGTGAGAAGCCACGTGGCTCTGAAGTTCCGACAGGAACCACGGGTCGCGCGGTGAAATCGTCCGCTTCCCGCTCGTCCTCAGGAACCCACAAGACCACGGGACCGCGATGGGGGAATGTGACAGAGGGTGGGGCTAATTAGGTGCAACTGTCAACGAACAAAGGAGCGGGTCCTGGAGTGCAAATGGATTTTGGAAAAGTGGGTAGGGGAAAGCTTCCTGAAATTTTAGCACTGCCGTTTCTGTCGAACGTTTTGCGTGATGTCTCATATGCCTAAAACCTCTAATTGTCCTAAGTTTCCGTTAAGTTTCTAACTTCCAAAATAGATCTTTATTCTCGTGTGAACATTTATTCCCATCAGAATTTAATCGTTTTTAAATATTTACAATTAACGCATCTTCATGATTCTACACACACACACACACACACACACACACACACACACACACACACACACACACACACACACACACACACACACACACACACACACACACACACACACAAATTTAAACGATGTGTTCGTTTAAAAAACAACATTTCCAGACTTCGGAGTAAAGACACCACGATTTATAAATTACTAGAATATATTTAATTTCAATCTCTCATATTATTATTTACCAGGTTAATGAATTCATAATGTTTAATATTTAAAATATAGAACTTTTACAATATTCACTCGTACTATTCTACCCTTTTTCCATAAAGGAGTTTATTGAAACTGTAATTTCCTGTAGACGCATGATAGGTCAAAGGTGAGACCTTGACCAAGTGCAGAGCGGAAATGCATCTTGGTAGCACGACACGCTGATAAGGATCGGCTTTGCAATTGTCACGATAAGTTCGTGAGTTAAACAAGGAATGTGGTTTATTATGTTGTTAAATACAATTTTATTACCATTCCAGCACAAATTAGTCGCTTATCATACTTCATTTGCCTCATTATTTACAAAAATCTTATTTGTGATGAAGATTCAATTTTCACTTTTTTGTAACTAATCACCAAACCGATGTAACTATTGAGTACTTAAAACATTTTACAAATAATTTTAAGTAACTTTGAAAATTAATTTCAGACCACAACTCCTAGTTTTTGTTTTACGCAAAGACATCTCGTCGATTGTAAGTACATTTTGTACTTACAACCTCTTTGCACAAATTTTAGTTATTTTAGTACACTATTTAGCAAGTTGAGCAGTAAATCTGTTTAAGTTAAATCAGTGTTCATCTTTTTGACACGTGAATGTTGTGTTAAGCTCCAATTAACCTTCCTCTTAGTGCAACGTGTGAGATCTGGCACAGTTACCAACATGACATTAAGAGGAAGGTGAATTGGAGCTTCACTCATCATTCACATGGAATCAACCCTTCCCACCACAGCTACGTTATGTGTAGAAAACTCGGTTGCTCCACCATGCTTAGAGATTGTATATATCACATCGTAATGTACCCGATGAGAAATTATAATACCTCTTCACCTATATTACACCTTATATCTTGTGGTCTAGGTATCTCTAATGTCAAAACGATGTACCGAGTTCATTTTGGGCTTCTTCTTCGCAATCTTTTTTTGGAACTCTTCGGACGAAAAAGACTCCAGATTTCAGGAGTCAAGTCTGTAACAGCGTCAGATCCCAGACGCTGGACTAAGAGGAAGGGAATTGAAGCTTAACTCAACATTCACATGGAATCAACCCTTCCCACCATAGCTACTTTTTGACATATAAAACATCCGTGCAAGACATAACATTCTAAAATAAATCACAAAAGACATCGTGAATTTTCAAATCTTGTATAGAATCTGGAGAAATATAGATTTGCCTATTAGTTATTTCCAAGTTTAAATATTTTTCAGATATATTACAAAAGAGTTACGTTGAATAATATTGTGAAAGTCAGAAAGGTTTCTGACCACAAGCTAGTTATATCACATTCAGGACTATGATCACATAGTTATTTTAAATTCTGCCAGGCCGAGGACAACGACCAGGACAGACTCAGCCCACATCACTTGAATATTCAATCAGTATTATTATTAAATTATTCACCGCAGATCCCGGCCAGTTGGCTGCATGCAGGAGCGACTGCTTGCTGCTTAATGTCCACATTTCGCGACTGCGCCTTACAACCCTGATTAGTAAGTGATCTTGAGTCTCACCCGGTAAGGATTAAATACCCTTACGCTCTAAATGTTGGTCACATAACTGTAGGAGATGTCGTTTGAAGGATATGATTTAAGGCTATTTTTGAAGGATATTTTTGACAATTTTAAGGCTAATATTTTGTATTAGGGTCATCCGATTACCACTTTTTTCATATTAGGCTAAAGAATACTAATATAACCCAAATATCATATTTAACTTCGTTTTCACGAGCTTTTTTTATTAAACATTTACGTAACTAATTCACGCAAGAACATTCACCACCCTAATCTCAGTCGTAAATTTAACAGTGTTAAGGTGGCTAAAACAGTTTTTTTTTTCTTAAATTATCTACATTTTCCTGGAAATTCTCTTTCCGAAATACCGCACACAGCTGGTCACAATATCAGGAATGGAATCTGTTCAAAAAATGTCGCAACCACAGCACGAACACTTGAGAAAATAAAAGCTGTCCTGCAAAATAGTGTATGTTTTTAAAAGTCCATTGCTGTCCATTGAGAAAAAAAAAACATTTTGCATTCGTTAAAAATTACACTTGTCCTTATTTTGTGACCCATGAAAAGTTTCTTAGAATATTTTATTAATCAATGTGTAAATAACCTAGTAACTAACTACAGGTGGTGCACAGCACAGCCTGCCGGATATCGAGCAACCACTGGGGCACAACTGGGGCAGGACTGGGGCACGAAAGCCTGGACGTGGGACGACCGCAGACGACTATCGCATGTCCAGGAAAGAGAGTCGGATGTAAGACTTCAAGCCACAGACGGAGACCGCAATAAAGGGTCTAGAGGTACGTACTGTGTAACATGACCCTCCTGCTGGAGTTGGACAGCTGATTGATACGGTGGGCTCCGAGCAGAATATCAGATTTAGCACAATACAAGGAGGTACACCTCGCCTAAACCGCATGTTTGTCTGTGTATAATATGAGAGAAGCGAGAGGTCAGGATTTAACTTAATTTTGTTTATTTTTTTGAAACAAAACTCTAAACAATTATCATCATCAGGGATATTATTGATTTTACGCCGATTGAACTTGTTTTGATTACATAAATACTTTCAGCAATACAATATGCGCAATACAACAACTGCCTACTAGTTAAATCTGAATATTTTATCTGACGTGAAACGTTCAAAATGTCAAATACTTTAAAAACAAGACGTTTTTGTTTTGTCTCGGAAACAATCATACTGTCACAATGTTTTTTTTTAAACTCCCATGAAAAGGTACCGCTAAAATAAAACCACTATACGAAATAACACAATATTTTAATATTTAGAGACATTTGTTGTATTAAATTCATCAGGTTATTACATTTTTCCTGCCGTCCAGCCCAATGAATTTACTTTAGTCCTTTAATAAGTACAACAACAATACAACCTCATGTACATTTTATGTAATTATTTGTTAAACTCATTTGGTATTTATTTATAATATGAATACAGATTTTGTTTTATTTCTGATAATATAAACTGCAATCATTAAAAGTTATGAAGAACGTAAATATACGAGTAAACAGACACAGTCGCTTATTTGTGTTCGGAAACAAGACCGAGTTGGGCAACGGTTGGATTTATTGTAGCGCCTCCAATAAAACTGTTCACCATAAACTTACGTCAAGGCTATGCTGTAAAGCGTTTTTCAGATACAGGCGCTGTAACAATTTACTATAACTAATATAAATTATTAGATCACGGATATTGAACATCTGGATGTATGCTTTAAACTCTTATTATTAAAATATCAAAAAGCCAACTACATAAGCACATTCACTTTTCAAAATATTAAAAATAATTCGCAATAACTTTTTAGATATAAGGAGCTATCTAATCGTTTTTTATACATCCTTTGAAGTAAAAAAGGTGGCGTCCCCTTTAAGATGTATTACCTTGCCGCCCGTTTAAGTTTTATTGTTTTTATTATTCATGAATTTATGATTTTATTTGCAGATTAAATAGCAAAATCGAATTTTTATTTGTTTTTAAGTAATGGACCATTTGTTGAAATTGCAACATTTACAAACTTTGAGGATTTGAGACCGTACCACCTGAAGTTAGAAATAAATTACACATAAAGTAATTAGTATCAAGTATAACTTATAAACTAAAATTATAAACACACAAATCTATTTCGGAAACTACTTGGACAGTTATGAATGACGTAACTGGACAAAATAGACACACATTGGGCAACAATAATTACACTAATTAATGGGAAGTTGTCAATTGATCCTCTTACCTCACCAGTTTGATAATTACTTTATTAACATAGATAGTAATTTATATATATATATATATATATATATATATATATATATATATATATATATATATATGAGTGAATTTGAAAATGTTGTTCTTCTTTGCGTTTTAAATATTATTTTCCAATAAAGAATAATTGTTATTGATCATATTGTATAAGATTATTTATTATACGTTATCATATTCTGTTAATATTACTCCTTTGTAGATGTAGACGGAGTAATCTTTTGAAACAAAAACATTCCAAAAATTAATCTGACCTTTAATGGGGAGAGATCCCTTTCCCAGTTAAGCATGCAGTGGTAATGCCAATTTTCAGGAATGGTCATACATTTCATTGCAAGTCTAATGTCTCTTCTGACCTATTCCCTTTCTCATATTCTAGTAAATATTTGAAAAATTAATGAAAACATCCATAAGTTATATAGAAACAGTAATTATTTTACAAGATTGCAATTTGGGTTTAGGTCGAGATAAATAAAGACCATGGAAAATTGTTTTCTTTATCTAACAATTTTAATGGCTTAAATAATATTAAGTGTGTAAGTGGTGTTTTAAACATATTAGAATAGCGTTTGTTACTTTTGATTACGCTATTTGCACAAATAAATTAAGAGAAATGCATTGAGTGACTATCATTTTTATGTTGTTTTAAAGACTTATTGTTGGAAAAATGCAGTTTGTTTAAAGTTAATTCTGTAATTACACGAACTGGGAAGTAAAAACTAGGTACTGCTCAGGGACCGGTTTTAAAAGCAATTTTGTTTACTATATTTCGTATTAACGAACTTTGTAACAGTAGATCCTTTAGTAAATTAAATAGAATTAGCGGATTAAACGGCTATTTGTTGCATTAAATTCAGTTGAAATGCTATAATTTAGGAATACAAATTTACAAGTGCTTCATTGGAGCTTTTTACTAATAACTTGTAACAAAGTGCTGAAAAATCAATCATAAATGAGTTAAAAAAGCAAGTAGTATTTGAGAGCCAAATTTAGAGCAGATTTGTACTATCTCTAGGGAAAAAACTCAACACGAGAAGGAAAAATCTGGTTTCTTTAATAGTGCCTGTGGCCTGGAACTACAAATGAGCAAGCCGAAAGATATAAACTATGTTATATGATACGTTTACTACTTGAGGGAATTATTTTCGTGGGAATTAATGTTTCATGCATTTCTTTTACTCAACTCCAACTGGAATATGGAATTATAGTATAGGAGAGCGAATTGGAAAGTTAATATATATAGTCTCTTATAATAGCAGCAGTTTCAAAAGAAAAAACTACAATTTTTTTAATGTAAAATATTTCGTTGTAATTAACAACTTTGTCCAAGTACATTTTTAAAAACATACACAAAAAAAAAAAAAAAAAAAAAAAAAAAAAAAAAAATAGTTGTAGTACACCTTAGTTGGAAACACATATAAAGTAAAAGTGATTGTTTTAGATGCGAAATCGTGCTTTGCGCGGCTATAATATAAACCAAAAGACACTTTCGTTCCATGTGATAAAAGATTTAGGCCTACTATTATTATCATACGTACAGTAAAGTTAATACTTAAATTTTATTAAATTATAATTACATAATAGTTCAACTTAGTCATATTTTAAAGTTGATATATACAATTTTCCTTAATATATTTGTGTTAAATAACAATATTAGAGATTAGCGCAGTAAAAGATTTATATATGTGCGCCCGCAGATTTGACAGATACCTATTATAGTATAATAACGTGAAACATTTACTTCATGGACAAAGTACTCGTATAGATGAACAGCTGTTATTTTTGTAGTATGACAAAAGTATATTTTTGTTTTTCAAGGACTAAACTTAGAAGTATATTATTGTAACCAGCACCAAAATAGTTCGATGAGGCGTGTTGCCATATCGCTGCTGACCACCTGCTGCTCCCGCTATGACGTAGCTATGGTCACAAACTATCTGCTTGATTCGCATGTTATCTGCATTACAGATGAATGAAATAAAATTATCATACATTTATTTATGGTAATGGCTGATGATGCATGTTTATGGCAACAGATATTGAGACTGGTCAGTAATTTTCCACGTGTGTAAAACTGCCATCAGTCCGATGGCGGGTTGACGGGAAATTTAAACGCACCAGTCACCATCAGACAATGTTCGTGCGCGCTGCTCTAGAAATATATTGTTCCACACCTAAAAATGCCAGGCTACAAATATTTTCCAGTTTATAGTTAAAAATATGAAATGAAAAATACGATAAAAATTCATGATAAATTAAAAAACACAATTTTTCCGTCTAGAATTTCCGTTTAGAATAAATTAAAATTAATCTTTCACCTTTTTCAGCTTGTGTTAATATCCTGTATTTCAATTTCAATCATTTTGAGTTGAAATGTAAGTAAGTAATACTATGAAGGTGATTTTGTTTTTTGTTTTAACTTAGGTTTAGGATTACATACTACTACTACTAAACGGTTCCTATATGATTTCTATGTAGATTGTAAGTAGTGCTGGATTTATTATTTTAAGAAAGGAAATTTTTGATTTATTTTACTATATAATTGTAGACCCGTTGGCATTTCCTTTTTCTCTAATTAGACTTAGAAGGCCTAATACTTTTTCTCTAATATTTCTTATTTTTTATTATTTACTGATAGGTTTCTTTTTTAACTTTGTTAAGTTAACAACAAATTCTACACTTTATTATTTCTATAAATATTCAATGTTTTATATACTATGTTTTCTTAGTACATTATTCTAGAATATACTCAAATATTATACAGTTTTTGTTTCATTTGACTCTCTGGAAATACCTAATTTAAATGTATTGTTTATTGCGATTCTGTTGGCAATTATTTGAGCGTAACCGTCAAATTTGAGGAAATAGGCGTAATTCTATTTTGTTCACACAAAATCCCAGTGGATATATTACTCGTAAGTTTTGTTTAAATTACATCTACTTAGCATTTGCCACTGTAAAACAAATGACAGTTTAATTTGTTGTAGATTGTATTAGTATCAAATATATCAAAGTTTTACGTTTTATTTTATATATTTACGGTTCACATTATTCAAAAGTTCAGAAAAACGTACAGTAGGAGAGTTATTAGTAGTTTACCAAGCTTTGCTTCTAGTAAATAAATAAAGATGCTGGTAGAGTAACCATTAAAAACGTATGCATGGAGTTTATTTGATTTTGTAAACTTGTCATTAAAAAAACATTATCAACATGTCACATTAAAAATTGAATTAATTTTAAACTGATACACAAGTATTAGGGCAATAAATAGATTGATAATTTTTTAAATAGAAAACAAGTTAGGAAAATTAGAGGCAAAAAGTTGGTAGAAATAAAAACAAGGTTCTTTAAAGTGAGAACTAACGGCTACACAATTTTAATGATAACATTACAATCTTCTTTATTGGTGAGGTGTATGAATAAAGTTCAAAATACCCCATTGAGTATGACAATTTTATTTTTAAAGTCTTTTTAACCACGTAGGCATCAAATTAAAGTAAAAATAAACAATCAAATATTATTTTTGATACATGACACAAAAATCATTTAACACAGTTTCATTATATATTTAATAAGAAATGTCGTGTTCTATTTGAATAATGTCTTACAGCTTAAAAATCTAAATAATCTATAAACTAATCTCAAAATGCAATAGGCTTACGTAACTCCTTCAGTCTTTTCTAACGCAATTTCCTTACAGTAATGATGTGAGATAGTGTTGCCGAGAGGTCAGGCGCCCATTCAAACCTTACATCTAGAAGATATTGTATCATAATGACTCCATTAACCCCAAGACTATAAATAACTATTATGTTATAAACAATTTATAAAAGGTGAAAACAAAACAATTCATTTTTTTGTGAGACTAGTATTTGAGTAGGGCCCGTTAATCTCATAGAGCTACTGCACAGTAATATGAATCTCGTAAATTATGATTTTTATTAAGATGAAACGTAGCTATTTTCGTATACTATCTCGTAAATATTCGAAAAAAGGATTTGAAATTTTTATAAATTGTAAGCTATTAAGGGATGTAATAAACGCAATTTTCAGATAGAAAATAGTATTATAGTTATATTTTCTTCATTTTATCTTCCTAGGAGTACAGAATGTATTATGATCAGTTGCAAAAGGTGACACAATTCACAAAAAATAGACCTTAGTACGTATAAAAAAATCGATCCCACTCTGAATAACCTACAATAAAAAGAATTCATTTCTACTACCCCATCTCGTTATACAGCAGATCGAGAGAAGGCTGTAAATGCTGTAACTGAAACCTTTGTAAGTAAGCAAAAAATACGTTCATTTAATTTTCTTCGGAATTGATAGTCTTCATTTAATGTAAAATACCTTAATTTTATTAACTTCATTACATTAGGTTATCGATAACTTCAGTCAGTTTCAGTTAATTAATTACGTACGTAACCATAAAATTCTGTTCAGAAAGAAAGTACATTTAATTTAATACACATACCAAATATAATAAATAGATCTTAGACATCAACTCGTATGTAGTGGGCAATTAACTTTTTACATATTCTCTGTTCTTCCCCCTTATATATAAAATATGTTTAGTTAAAGATTTGTCCACAAAAATGCTCATAAAGAGTGAGCTAGTTCATTTTCCTCAGCTCGACGGCAAAATATGTTCCAAATTCTAGTTATATGTGAAGCAGTGGCGTACTGGTATATAGAACATTATTTCGGGATGGGGGCACACAGGGTGATTTAGGAATTATAAAATACACTCAGGAAGTAGGGGATCAGGAATCTTCCCCCTTGGAAATTGTTCAGCTTTAAGACCCCATAAATGGATTCTAGCTTAAAACGAATTACTTGGAGCACTGAATGTTTATCTTTCAAAACTTCAGATAAGGATAGATAAGTCCTCCTCCCCTCCCCCTATAAATATGCCCATGATGAGAAAATTTGAACATGAGAAGTACATTTTTTTAAGTTCAGTACATAGTATACAGCATTGATTTTATTTTCTAGTTTCTGAGCAATTCAAGTATTATTCAAAGTATTAGTGGACTTTATATCTTTTTTCTAATTGTAGAACTCGAGGTTGTGATTTCGTTGTAATGAAATTAGCGCTTAATTTATTTGAGGGCTTAAAATGATTACTAAGTTGGTATTCATAAGAAAATAAACTAAAACATAGTTTAGTGTACTAATTAAACGTTAAAAATATTCTTATCAGTAAAAAACCCTCAAACATATTGAGTGGATCTGAGTCTTTTCCACGAGTCTGTGATGCAGCGGACGTTCCTCTAAACAGCAACAAGCTCAGATGTAGTGTTCACGTTTGCTACCAGAGTGCAGCATCTACCAATAACACGTTCTATATCTACAATGAGTGAATAAAATCAGGAATCTGGAGTAAAAAAGATGGAAACGTAAAAGTATGAAAATATAGCTGAAAACTATACTCATATTATTTATATTTTTACTTCCTGATCAGCTAGACAGCTGAAATCTGGGGTAAAGTTGAAATATGCAAAGGATCTCTCTATTTAGTTTAATAATCCAGGAGTCGAGATCTAATTTGGAAATTATAAGCACATCTTGGGTTTTCTTCGGATCGATAGAGAAATTTCTACTAAGAAAGAAATTGATCTTCAACCGCTCAGGTTTTGACGGAGAGTGAGATGGAAGGGTATAACAATGTTAGAAATATGAAATAATATTTTTTTATTTCTAAACTTGGCACACCTAACGATGTTAAATCACCGTTAGGTAACCATACACAATATACCTTGGTGTCCATACTCTCTCGTTTTTTGACGGCGATATATAACTGTTATTTATGTGTCTGACAGTCAAATAAGTGTGGCAAGCTAGACAAAAATATTATTCGAGAAAAAAGTTATAGTTTTACATTTTTAACCCTTTCAATACGTTCCCATTTCGACCTCCACCAAAAGTAGCACAGCTGATAGATTTCTTGCCTAGGAAAATATCCTTGTGAGATTTAACCGATACTAGAAAGAGTGAGTTTTATGATTCAAACATATGACAGTAAATGGCGCTATTTCATCCCGAAGGACATATTGTTTTATATTTAGACTACCAACAGGATAACAAATAAACAGGCCTTCATATGTATGTATATACAGGGTGTACATTCCAACCGTATCGTCTTTGGCTTCTCGAAAATTATTAAATTTACGGGAAAGTTTAAATGGTAGACTTCACCTACTCTTTAGAGGTTGTATATTATTAACTCAACGTGAAATATTTCCCTACCTTTTAATCAGTTCATTTATCAACATACCCTTTATTATATCTGCACCACTACATATACAATTAGGAAAAACTTGATTTTTTTTGTTTGTTTCGGTCTTGAATACTCGATAAATAGAAAACAAAATATTATCATTTTCACTTTGCGTAACACAGAGTAAGGCAGTCTATACTCAATGGACTGCCAGAGTTTTTAATCAGTGGCCAGCTGTACAGGGCTAGAAAACCCGATAGGTGGACTGGTGCGTTCTACGCTGAGGCTAAGTCCATTACAAGCCACAACATTGATTCAAATAATTTCCGGGTCTTAAATGTTTAACTTGAAAATTCGGAACGATTCATCTTTTTATATACTTTTTATAAATTGAATTAAAAATATTATTGTGTACAATTTATATTTAGTAAATGGGTTTATATTTGGCACTAAAAGCGCACAAAGGAAGGATTTTCTCTCTCACCTCAGGACTGCCTCATAGGTCCCTGAAGTTAATAACATTTAAATCAGAAATGCATTAAGCCTCTGAGTGCCAAGGACTTTTGATGGGGTGGCGCTGTCATTGCCAAGCACACGTTGGGTGTTTATGTCGTGTTCAGCCATAATCACAACTTTCAAAGAATGTGGAAATGATATTTCTTTTACTACGTACAGGGGGGGTAGGCTGTAAATGTAATATTTATATAAATGATAAAACACGTTGAAATAAAAAAAATTCAAATAAAAATGTAATTTTTAATTGTTTTCTTTAAATAAATGTTGTATTATACAATCTTAATGTTATTGTATAAATCTTTTTTATTGTCCCTTAGGTAAATAGGAAGAAGCATACCAAATTTAAAATAAAACGTATTTGTATGACTAAATTATTAATTTTTTTATAATTGAGTTTTGATTTATTTTATGCTTGATATTTGTGCTGTGTTCCGGAAAATAATTAACCACTTTTACAAAAATGAACATAGTAGTTTTGTTTATTGTGTTTGGAGGAAAAGTAAGATATGGCTTATAACATTTGTTCACTTGATAAAATTTGCTGAAATTTTTAAATTATAAATTGTATATACAAATTTTAATTTTTGTACGTGTTGTTGATGAAAAACTGTAATTCTTTAATTGCAATCATTTGTTTAATTATTTTAAGTACAATTTAAAATTACTTTACATTAATAGTCTTGAAAGCATAGATTAAGCAAGTAACATCATTTCTTATTCCAATCTAATCTGTAAACACTGTTAACCACAGAGGTTATCCGGGTTATAATATGTAAGTTTTAGCAAAAATATCGTTTTAACTTTGAATTTTAGCTAATATTAAATATGCTATGCTTGATTAGTTGTGTAATGCAAATATCAAAAACATTTACAAATCTAACGTTTAGTATAGGTAGTCTTGAAGATTGTTATAAAACCTACATTAGTTGTTTTTTTGAGAAAGAAGGCTTGCCAGATCTGCGTATGTTAATATTTTTTGATCGGAGCAACAAAACAAACTAAACTATGGAACCGGAAATACCTTAGACGGGAAGTTAATATTTTAAGGGTTGGAAGTATTCGCTTTTCAACCGATTTAAGCTTTTCAGACCTACGTATATACGTAGAGTATACGTTTTTCTTGTTTGGTCCAACAAGCCAAACCAAAGCGTCTGAAATATAATTCAACCGAACCAGAAGTGCTCTCACAGGCGCATAGACTAATTAAAAGCAATTTCCAATTTAGCTTTACTCTAAAGCTCTTAATAATAAGGAGTTAAATAATAGTAGCTATAAAATATGCCTGCCTGTGTTTCAAAATTAAGTAGAGCCCATCATTTATTACATTATAAGTGTGTCATCTAAAAAGCTAAGGTTTTTGACTTTAGGGTTCTTCCACAGTGGCCCACAATAGTTCAATTTTTACTGACATCTTTGGAGCTATTCAATCAAATATTAATGCTGTCAAACTGTTTTACTATCCTATTTCAGAGCCCCACAACACTGCTCCTTACACTTAAATCTATAATGGGTCAGGAGATTTAAATATATTTCAGTGCCTATCAGTTATCTCTGGAGTGTTTAGAATGGTATTTTAAAATAAAATGCCCATGGTAAGCCTATATTCCAGAAGGATGTTCTATGCGAAGCATCGGTTAACTGCTAGTATAGATATAATGGAGACAATAAAGGGGTTAACTTGGTTGTACTGATAGTGATAGACAATCTTATAACAGCTGTGGCTTTTAGTGTACACTAATGTATACACGGAGAACTGATAAACTGTATCGATAATATTGTAGTTAAAGTGATAAACCTTTACATATCACGTCATTCATCACTGATTCCCGTACAACTTATCAGAGATTATTAATTGTTAATCATAATTAACAATAAATCATTCATTCATTTTGTTGTTTATTGTTGATAATTTTCATTGATTCAGTCAAATGAACTCACTAATAAATCATTATGATGGATTATACCGAGATTCGGTTATATACGAATCTATTTTTTATGTATATCACACTGATAAGGTGACTTTAAATTGGGTAATTATTTAAAGCAATGGGTCGGCACTGTGCAAGATAAAGTTTATAATTACAGTATCAATAATTAATGAAACAGGAATATTACACTTATGATGACCAATGCTTACTTTCGAGTAACTTGATAGATACAATACTAAAAATTAAAATGTAATTAGGAAAATGAAATGTTTTTAAATATGTTTTTTATTACAAATTAAGTTTTTTTATAAATAAAAACGTCACTACTTAAAAAGGTGATTGCTTGTATAGCTGACAGTCTTTTTAAACATCTTTATTTAGCAATCAAAGCGTTAAAATTCCCAAAAAATAGGGGAAAAATCATAAGCGGGAAACTTTAAAAGGGAAAATACTGATTACATAAAATTTAAATCCTAGCTAGAAAACTTTGAATGATTAAAATAATTTGGTTGAAGAGTTTCAAAATTGTTCACAATTAGTGTACAGATTAGTTAACAAATATACCGCTGCAAAAATGTAATAATCGTTGTAATAATGGAAATTCTGTATTTTTAACTTATTTCTAAAAGTTAGGTAGGAGCATAAAATATTACTCACGCTCATGATTATTTATTTAACTCATTGATTTTATAACTGATTTCATAATAATTTAGTAGTCTGAAGTGGTTGGTGTAATGTGGAGGTCGTCGAGGTTGGTGTGTTATCCTGTCCGGCCATCTACCATCACGAGATCTTCACCTTAGAAGAAATTCTCTTCATATACTGACTTTGTAGAACATTTCAAGGCACAATTGACGTATAATGAATTCAGTTCTACTACAAATAATCTTACTTTTCTATTCCAAATGTATACTAAAATGTACCGGCTCAACTGCTGGGTCGTACCGACCACTAATACATGCTAGCCCCAGTATACCCGCTTCTTGACCACTGGGAGTTGTCGATGGTGCTCTCAGCTCTGAGAGCTATGGATATAGCCGATCTCATGGAGCTCTCAGCCTCTAGAATCTACTATTCTGTAGTAGTCCAAACTTTCTGGAAGCTCTTGGCTTACGAAATCCTGGCTTATGGGAGAAATGGCTTGTACGACTTGTACGAGCTTCCGACCTCCGAGGGCTCCCTTTCTCTGGAAACTTTCGGCTCGTGCAGCTACCGTCAGTTGGAACCTCCCTATCCCTAGCCTCTGGAAGCACTCCATCCAGTGTGAGTATTTGGCCTTTTCAAGAATATGGCCTTTGGGTGCTTCTTATTCTTCGTAGCACAATAATCCTCAGAATCCCAAGCCCAAGCTTCTAGAAACCCCTTCTAGTTCCCATGGAGCTTCTAAACTATTGGAGTTCTCGCTATTTAAAAGTTGAGCCTTTGAAAGTTAGGCGGGTATAACTGCAGGTTATTTTTCCTAACACGCTAGTTATGATTTAAATGGTTTTTTAACTCTTAAAAACTATTACTATGGTTATGATTTAAGTGATGTCTTGAATGTGCAAATAACTCACTCACTCATCGCTTAGCAGCGCTCTAATACATCGCGATCGTGACTGGATACCAGAATAATTTAATTTCAATAAGCTGCGCACAATGAAACCATAAGGTACGTGTTCCCTAAGTAGTCTCAGTTTTATAAATCCACCAGGTCTCCAAAAACTGCCATCAGTTAAAATTTATTTCGTTTGTTCTCAAAATCCTTCCATTTATAAGGATTAACGAAATGTATTTACACGAAAAACGTATTTGGCCTTGAAGGACCACATGTTGGTTAAAACAACACTCGATAACAATTCTCGGTTGACATTGATATCATATAATGCCCATGTCTAACTTGACTTAGGTCCTAGATGTGTATTTAGATAACGGATGGTAAGCCCAACCCTAATAGCTTGTAAGCTTTTAGAACTTGGAAATCCACCAACAGCTCCTAGACGAAAATCTGCCCTCCCCTAACAATTTTCTTGTTCTGTCAAATATCATTCATATGTCGGAAATCTTTGCAGTCATAATATATCTAGAACAGTTGGGTATGAAACACTTTGGCACTATTATTTCACCCCATTGAGTACAAATGATATCTATATGAAAGTTGATTTTTTAATTTACTTTTAGGATAACGATGGTAACTTTTCTTAAAGTGAAAAGTTTATAATCGTAATTTACATAAATAGAAATTCCCTCACACCAACAAAACACTATAAATAGAATGGAAACTATTTAGTGTTTATTTTTACCGTCAATACTACTGTGATTGGAAGCTGCTCACATGTCTCATTAAAACACACCAAACTGTTTAAAGTACGGTATATTTTAATATATTTACCAATAATAACCATTCTGTGATATAATAGTCCAAAAATTTTCCAATAAATATAATAATGGTCCCGGTTGTGACAACAACCGAATCACAGAAAGGTTAAATTGGTTTGCGAAGTTGTCGTCTGATTCTCAATGGAATAAACATGCAATTCTGAACATATTCAAGATTCGTTACTTGGGTAATTCCAAGCAGCATGTGGGTGTCATTCTATAAAGGTAGTCCTTATATAGCAAGGGGACAAGGTTGGCTCACTATAGCTCGTTATAACTCGTTATATAACGCAATGCAGGGTTGATTATAATGATTTCTCAGCACGTACGGATTTGTGTAATATTAATCTTTTGTGTACCCGATTCCGGTACTGATGTACATTATCAGATGTAATAAATTGGTCCCGCAGTGATTCCTTTAGACTACTATACAGGGGAAGCATAGGTTTTCATAACCTCAACAAAAGTCGAATTGTGCAAATAATAATAAAGGCATCTGGCAGTGGCGTAAATGGGGAGGGCGGGTGAGAGTTAGGAGGATATAAACCTAAAAAATTTCCTAATTTATTTTTAAAAATATATGTGAAGCAGCAATGTAACTTGTTCGAAATTCAGCGTTGAATGTCTTAATTTGAGTTATGCTTCTTACTTTATTCACTATAGCTTTATTCAGATTGATTTCATACACTCTAGTATGGTCTGCTCTCTTCTACACTTTCTGTAGTTATGTCACTGGCGTCTGGTATGGCGTGTGTGTAGGTGGACTTGCACCTCCTTTTTAGAATTTTAAAGATAACTAAACTCCAGAAATCCTCCAGAAATAAATATATACTAAAACCTATTTTACTTTTTTTGTGTTATACAAAATTGCATATCTATGGCAGGTTTTATTCTCAAGATAAGCTGAGGACAGATAGACAGAAAGCAATCACAAAAAAAGAAGTTGACATGAAAATGAAACAATAAAGAAATTATTTTTGTAGAAATGAATTTTCTTGCTAAATTTAAAATCTATATGAGATATTTCTCGACATATTCATACATACAGGTTATCGTTAATTAAATTGGGATTAATATCAATGTTTAAGTAATAAAGGTATATACATAAAGTCACTATAAAATGATGTTGGATAAGTTGCTTTATTTAGGCTACATATGTTATATGTTAAAATTTCTTGTGCGTATACTGAGTTTGTTTATAAATTTATTCATCCTGCTATTGTCTCGTAGCTATCATAGCTACTCGTAAGACCAATGTAAAAATATTCACTACAGCTGGGCTAAGTCACATGGAGTGACATGGACCATCATTGAACTCAGTGTTCTTTATTAGGAATTAAGCTTTATGCACAATTTCAAGTCTGTAAGTCAGTTCGGTATCGTACGGACAGACATACATAAATAAAATGTTTCTAATCCTCCAGGAGCTAGGCTTCGCTCAAGCTCAGCCAATAAATACAATATGTTGTATTTAAAACGACCGTCGCTGTTGCCACAGCTCATTAAAGTTGCGCACCCTGATACAGATAACCCATAATAGATTGATTTAGTATTCCTTTCATCGTTCGATTTTCGGGGTGTGTCGAACTGTTGCCTCACTCTGTACTTAAATTAACACCAAAATTGTTTGATGGATGACGTCGACGACCCCCTGACAGACGGTTAGTTGTTCCGTGTTTCGACAGATTAAAACTACGCAGCACCAATGTTCCGTCTCACATTCAATCAACACTTAATACGTGGTCACTGCGTGGCGTCAATGGGTGGGGGGTGGCAGGGGGTGACAAATTGACATCTGTAACTGCACGAAACAAGCGGTGATATAGCGACTGTCAATTATTGACTAGGTGATACATGACCGGACGGCAACTACACACTAGGTGGGGTTCACTCACAAACACACCCCTGAAGTTTCTCATCCGGGTTCTTAGAATAACCCTATGCAGTTCTCTGAATATATGATGATAACAACCATATTCGAAATAAAATTATAACATTTTATTCAAGGGCCCTATAATCTTTTGGGTGCTGATTGGAATTTCAAATCTGATGCTTTCTAGGAAGTTTATTTGACGACGAAAACGCTTTAAATTCTATAATGTTTATCAATTTTCACTTTTATCTAAAAAATATACATTTTTGTGTAACTATTTGGTAGGAATTTAAACTTTCCTACAACATGTTCCATTTCCTACCAGCATAATGGGCACAAGAGTACGCCGAAAACAGCGATACCTTGATCTCTCTGCGAAAACATTAAAATTTAACTCTTACTCAAAATATATACATTTTATAAATAAAATTCAGATTTCATGTGGATGTAGATTGCATTTACTTTATACAAAACACACATGATGAGGAGTTTTGACCAAATGTGAATGTCGAGCTTTGCTCCATTTCTCCTTCCTCTAAGTGCAGCATCCGAGAGCTCAGAATGTCAAAGACTTTACTCCTGAAATCCGAAGTCCAAAATCTGTTTGCAGGAATTCATTAAATCGATGCCTAGCGCTAAAGATTTCATTCTTTTCAAGGTGGAGGACTTCTCGAAATAATTACCCAATCCTAAAATAGATTTTTACTGATCATGACAAAATTATATAACTACATAAAGAATGTATATTAAGAGCTTTATCCAGACTAATGTCCTATGTTAAAAATATAATTTGTTAGTATCTTCATATAACTTACTTTACCATTCATTTGAAACAATATATTCTAAGCAAACCGTCCAACGTATAGTTCTATCGCTTATACTAGTCATTAGTTGGTCTGTTGAAAGTTTATTTTACACACTTTATATTGTAGGAATATTAAAGAATTTGTTGTTTATTTTAAATTTGTAAGAATTTGAAAGGAAATGGTATCATTAAAAACATTTCATTCCTACGAACCGGTATGGGATGGAAAGTCTCCCGAGGCGAATTGATTTTTAATGTGCAGGGTAAAATTAGACTCACTTATTAACGTGCATTTCAACTCGAGGCATGATGTGGCCTGCCAAACACACAAATATGAATTGTTAAAAGTGCATTTAACAAACATGACTTACAAACTAATTCCAAAATTCAAATTGCACCCAACCGTGGACAGTGACATTCTGCTTAGCAAACAGGAAGAGGAAACACGTGATACACTGTACATTCAGGACATTCTCATAAAGTGATTCTGTGACATGCAATTCGTTAAACAATGGCTTGAAATATGAGTGAAAGTGTTATGTTATTAGTGCAAATAATCGTGTGAGCTACCTGAGCGTCAGCAAAGTCTATGCTCAAGGAATTGGGAAAAATTAATTTCTGTAACATTTCTGAAATTACGAGAATGGACCGAACTATAGGCTCTACTCAGGCAACGTTAAGATCGATGATGGTACATTTCACTTTATGGGATTTTGTTCAGTGTTAGCGAACATTTTAAAATCTGTCTACAGCTCACCTTGATAGCAACGAGAAAATTTCGGAGTAAATACATTTGTTGACAAACTGTATACAATCTTGTAACATAGCAACACATGTAACCTATCTATCCACAATATCTCTGAATAAAGAAATCATGTGTAAACTTTAAACTTTGCGTTTAGCTTAGTTTACCGGGTATCCCACGAAGAGGTTTAAACGTTGGATTTTATATTACTTTCCCATTTATGCACCGATTCGAACGCTACACAATTCATTACATAGATTTTAAAAATATTCTGTGAAAGTTTCAGTTCTGTAGCAATTGTTGAAACAAAATAGTGGCATTTTGAAAAACTATACTTTAAAAACAGTAAAAGTTCAGGATCATCTTGAATAAGATTATGTACTATGTGATTTTTATAAAATTTAACTTTGTTTTTCTTCATTAGTCTCTCTACTGAAAACTTTGGAACCCCAGTTTCAAGTTCAACCTTCCTTAGTGATTTCGGTTTACCTGGAGAGCGGAGCATTGATGCGCATACTAGTACTTCTCTTTCCTCATTTGATCCTGTAGAGTACCTTTCACGACACTTCCAGTTCCTAACAAAAGATATTTCCACTTAGTTATTGTTGGAATCCTAGGTGGTTCAACTCCTGGGTAGAAAACCTGAAATTGTATAATTGCTTCTGTGATGTTGCAAAAATAAATAGCCCACACACAATACTTCACTTTTTGTTCAACATTAAAAGCCATTTCTCGAACTTCAATATCAGTAAAACTGTAATGGAGGAGGTTAGGTTATGTTTTTATAGCACAAGCAATATTCTTCAATCAAACAGCTGTCCAACAATGAGCGTTATTAACAGCTATTCTTTAAAATTGAAACGCAGTAATCAATTTCAAGAAATTAATTTTTATAGGAAACAAAATGGTAAGATCTTCAATATGTCACCATTTTGCTTCAACAATTTCTAGAGAGCTGAAATTTGCACAGAATATTTTTAAACCCTCTTTATTAATTGTGTAGAGTTTGAAAATGTTCGGTGCATAAATGGGCAAGTAATATAAAATCAAACGTTTAACCCTCTTCGTGGGACACGCGTATATTTAGACCAGAATGCCCATCCAGATGACTTCGCTGAGCGTTGCTGAATTTCTGATTTGTTTGCAGGGGGGATGTAAAAATTTATATTTTGTATGATTGTATGCAAGACATCTCAAGAATGGAATGAGCTATACTTTTAGAAATTTTGCACGCACCTCAGTGAAACCTGTTACGTAAAACATGGTACATATAATAAAAAACATATTTGATCAGTTGAAGTGGGTACGTATCTATTTCCTACAAGATTATTACACTAATCACCAACTATATCTTAGCCTTAGCGTATTCTAAGAAAACTGTCATCCGATAATCATACTACACATAATATATTCGCTAAATAAAGCTCCTGAAATACGCATTTTCCTTCATTAATACAAACTGTAGATATTAGTATTAAACTAAATTGACTTTGACAAGTGAAGGTTTACAGCTCATAAAAGTTTGTCCTGGAACCTTCTCAGTTTCAGTTAAACTCGAGGTCCCCAGTTAACGTCAGACTCAGTTTGTCTGTAGCAGCCGATACGAATAAACCAGGTCACGATAGCATTGTTACTACTGACCGTAAACCTTGAGCTGGAGATGAACAAACTTTTATGTGGTCAGCGAGTTTCGTTACCAAAATAGTTTTCTTTTCAAAGGCCCTTTCTATCTTTTATTATTCTAAATAAAAACATATATTATATTTGATTATCATCACGAAAAGCATAATAATAATGTAAAAGATTGCATTTAAGACTGTTATTTGATTGAAAATGTAGTTTTATGTGACAATTTTGACTGTGACATATTTTCTGTTATATACGGAGTGTTCTTGAATTACCCTACGATTGATTTGTGATAGTTTGGGATCATGTAGATTAAGTGTAAATAGACCCTAAATGAAATATATTACCATACAATACAGATCGTTATATAGGGTGACAATTAAGTCTGGAACCTCTTTATTAATTTTTGAACCACAATAGAAAGAAATACCAAAGTTCACACGTGCTTACTGGTGATAGTAACGCACACATCTGCCCAATTACCGACCGGATAATCCCTTTGGGGGACGGTCCACAAGGAGTCAGACAAAATTCTTAAATAGCAGCATAGGTCAAGTTTGGTATCAAATTAAAGGTCTTACCTAGCAGAGTACAATGCCGCAAACCGGACTTCAAAAGGTGGATTCATTCAGTAGTTATAGCTATTTGAATTTTAAAACAATTGAACAATGTAAATTATTATGTATTACAAGTAAACACCAATTTTTAAGTAGCCTACCTGTGATCAAAGTAAGTGTTCAAAATGTTGCCCTCCCATCATCTGACAATGTAGTAATCGAAGCCAGGAATCAATAATGATTACCAATAACACAACTACTGTTAGAATGTGAAAGTGGCAGATTGAGTCATACACAGCATCCACAGAAACTTAACGTTTGGGCAGGTATTATAGGAAATCAAATTATGGGCCCATTATTTTATCAATGGTAATTTAAATGGTGACTCGTATCTAGCAATGCTCCAAAATGAGATAATTCCTGCACTACAAGCTGCTCTTGGTCGACAATTTCAAAGAATTTATTTCCAACAAGATGGCGCGCCACCACACTTTGCTCTCCTTGTTAGAGAATACTTGGATACAATATTCCTTCACACAGATGGATTGGAAGACGTGGTGCAGTAGAGTGGCCTGCTCGTTCCCCTGATTTATCTCTGATGGATTTTTTTCTTTGGGGATACCTCAAAGATAAAGTTTATCGTACTAAGCCTCGAGATTTGGCGCACCTAAGAAATCTCATAGTCCAAGAACCTTAAGATATTCCTCGTGACTACCTTCAAAATGCAGTGGATGGCTTTTACAACCGCCTAGGACATTGCCAGACGATGGGAGGGGAACATTTTGAACACTTACTTTGATCACAGGTAGGCTACTTAAAAATTGGTGTTTACTTGTAATACATAATAATTTACATTGTTCAATTGTTTTAAAATTCAAATAGCTATAACTACTGAATGAATCCACCTTTTGAAGTCCGGTTTGCGGCATTGTACTCTGCTAAGTAAGACCTTTAATTTGATACCAAACTTGACCTATGCTGCTATTTAAGAATTTTGTCTGACTCCTTGTGGACCGTCCCCCAAAGGGATTATCTGGTCGGTAATTGGGCAGATGTGTGCGTTACTATCACCAGTAAGCACGTGTGAACTTTGATATTTCTTTCTATTGTGGTTCAAAAATTAAAAAAGAGGTTCCAGACATAATTGTCACCCCTGTATAAATTAATTGAAGTTCGAAGGCTGGTCTCTAAAACGTGATGTTTTCTAAAAGACTAGTAGTAGCTGTATAGCAAAATTCTATGAGGAGGAAATTCACTTATCCTTCTACCTCGTCTCTTTCTCAAACGTTCAGTTCCACCGTCCACTTGAATGAGCTTTAATTTGATAATATGAAAGGAAATATAATTTTTCAGTTATATTTTAAAAGTCTGAATGACTGGCAATTATCTTTTATTTCAATAATTATTGGCCAAGGGAGTTCTCAAACCTGAATCTCTCACTTCTCAGGGAGCATGCTACCACTGATCAATCATCAGTTATTTTTGTATACGGGAATGACACATATACTAGCAGTTACCCAGCGCTTCGCACGTTAAATCCTGTTGAAAAATAGGGACACCAATGACATATGGGTTTTGAATGACATTCCAAACACTCCTGAGATGAGTGATAATCACTGGAAGATATTCATAATTAATCTCATAACTCATTTTAGATTTAAGTTTAAAGATCAATGTTTTGGAACCTTAAGGTCGGAGAGTGAAACAGGTATTATATTAATCTGAGAAATAACTCCAATATATTTTGATGAGTTGCTCTAACAATTTCAGTAATAACTGAACTATTGGATCCTAAATTGAAATTCTTAACTTTTCAGTTATAACGCGCTTATGATGTAATAAATTGTGGGGATCTATTTAACTTTGATAAGAAAATAGGCATATTTTAGGTACATGTTATTTTGCTTTCATGGTTAGGAGCTTAAGATGTTAAGCCAAATTACAAATGGCTCTGACAGCTTAGCGTTTGTATGAGCACTTCTGGTTCGAACGAATTTTATTTTCAATGCTATGGTTGAGTGAGTTTTGTTGCTACAATCAAGAAAATATATAACCATAGGTCTAATAAACCTACATCACTCAAAAAGCGTATATTTATGGCCCTTGTAATCAACTTCCGGTCTAAGATATTCTGGTGCTATTGTTGATCTAGCGTTGATCAAGAAAATAATATGTGGGTACGCTGATCTGAAAAACCTACTTCGGTCAAAAAGTGAATAAATCTGGCCATTGTGATTTATTTATGGTCTAATATATTTATGGTGTCATAGTTTTTTTTGCTCGATCAAAAAATACATACGGTCTGAGAAGCCTACCTCTGAAAAAAACTGATTAGGGTTTTATGTCTTTAAATTTGTTGTAAAAATTAGCTACCTAGTAACTTTGCCTTTGATATTTCCATGACACTACTCATCAAGGATTGCACACTTATTACTTGCTAAAATGTACAGTAAAAAGTACATTATACTATAACTTCCAATTTTCTTATCTGGATAATGTCTGCACTTAACAGTGACTGCAAAAACGGTTGAAGTTAGAAGTGTTGTCATATTTAAGCTTATTCCATGCTGTCAAGACTATGAATGTAAGCAAATATAGGTAGTTAAATCAATCAAACATAAACATTGTGTTGTCAAATGACAATGTTTGCATAGAACAATTTAGATACGTATATAGATTAAATTTAACAGACAATATTTAACATCATGTGTTCGCTGTAATGCATTTCTTATACAAAATTTCGCTACTTAATGGGTCAGTGGGGCAGAGCCTTGAGTTCAGAGAAAACAAATCCTTCCTCATTGCGCCTCTTAGTCACAAGATAAACTGTGTACCAAATTTCATGGGTTTTGCTGGGCGTTTAGATTAATTTAGATGAGCTTGCCTATAAGATTTTAATAAATATACGATTTACAATCGAATAATTGTGACTTAGGCTACGATAGTTTTCTTCAATTTCTTATGATAGTATTTGTATCCGGCCATTCCTGTCCTTAAGGTATTTGCAGTTTATCCAATATAATCTACTGGAAAATGTTAACAATGCCTTTGGGAAATTATTTTTATTATGTATGCACAAGACAAGTTATCCGTGATAGGATCTTGTTTTGGTAAATTTTGATAAATTTAATAACATTATTTTCAAAACTGGTTTTGATGGATGTGATTCCTTTTGGTTTTGTAATGAATTCTCTTCATTACAAAACCATATATATATATATATATATATATATATATATATATATATATATATATACGATTAAAAACTCGTATATATACCATTACAAAACGTATATATATATTAAAACTATGTATATATATATATATATATATATATATATATATATATATATAGAGAGAGAGAGAGAGAGAGAGAGGGGGGGGGGGAAACAGAGAGAGAGAGTTTTAAAAATTGAATATCTTCTGGAAATTATCAGATGTTGTTTTGAAGATATGAAGTTAAAAAATAATAAAAATATACTAATAATTAAAGCTAGAGGTTTCTTTAATTCAATTGGAACTAATTTCGTGTTATTATTTCCTTCATTTTTGAACCTTTACTTAAGAATAACAGTACATACAAGTAAATGACCACATTTTACAACTTCAGGAACAGCGATTTTAAAAGACTTACAATAATAAACAGTTTCTTGAGAACCAACTGTCAACAAACTACAAAACCCAAATCGTCCTTCGCAGAGTTGTTTGTGTCGTAAGAACGATGTTTGTCGCTACAGCTAAGAACCCAATCTACTGATGTAGTTTGCTCATTAGTTTATTACCAATTTTATGTCCAGGCCACTGTTTAACCCTGATTGACCCCTTGGTTCTACATTCAAAACATAACAAACATGTACTGTTTTGCAAATTATCTCTTAACATTTTATAATATTAAATTTAAAATTAAACTTCTCGTACTCCTAAACTTTAAAAAACTTAAACAGTTACTTTCTAAATACAAACTTGGATTTTTTTGAATTTTTTTATTTGTTACAAAAACGGTCCAACGATGGTCCTTAACAAGGAAAATTTGACAACGCTCTCTCCTCTGCTGTAACTACACGAATAAATTCAAATTTTTGACTGAATCTCCGCATTTCAAGGAATCTCTTACTAGGTGTTCAGGAAAATTTAAATTGAAAATTAATCCAATATCATGTTATTTTAAGCATCTTTATGAGACATAACAGTGATAAAGAGAGAAAATAAGTACCAAACAATGAAGCATACCCTCGCTTATCACTAAGCTGTAGAATCTATGTGCTAACATTAAACATGTATTTGGACCCTAATTTCCCAGAACTGTAGTCCGAAATCCTCTGAAAAAGATATTATTCTTATCCTTCTCTTTAATACCGAAATATGCTTGCAATTCATAAAATCTATTTTAAGTACCATTTTTGGAGAACGCAGGCTGAAAAATTAATTATTATTCCAAAAAAATTACCAACATGCAAAGGAATGTTGATTAATTCCCTAATCTGTTGCAAATTCCGTCTTGTATGCCTAGCTCACAGCTTTATAAATTTACGATTTTTAATAAAATTTACACTTAAGGTTTAAAGAAAAAGTAAACTAATGGTTGTTTTCATTGTCTATTGAGGACGCAGAGGTAATGCTTTCTACGAGCTTCGGACAGTTTGACTCACGGGAACTAGACAAGACTGTAAAGATCACGCGCACTGCGTACTGCGCAGGTCCTCACTGAATGATGACGTCAGCAGGTCACACTCCCGGTCCGTGACCTGCGTCATGGTGCGAGTGGTGTATCCCTCAACCATTAATCGTGTGTTTGTTCCCTACTATTATTTTGAGTGGTTAAAAATCCTCTCTTTTTATCTGTGTTTAATTTAATATAATTGTATTTAATTTTTAATTGTGCTGAACATACTGATCGCGAGAGAGAAAAGAAGAGACCTGGATTCTGGCCTATCTGAAATTTGCAGGCGCTACTAGTAGTATGTTGCCGCGCCTTGTTTCGTAATTCCATTACTGTTTCACTGTTCCATTGCTATGATAAACAATTCGCAGGGTTGGCTGTGGGGCGAAGCGCCTGAAATTACCGCGCGGCAACACACTAGTATACAGCTGTGCGCCGGCACGAGCCAGGTCTCTTCTTTTCTCTCGCCAACAGTAATATAGGTATTTATTTCTATGTTTGCAAGAATTTGTTAAAAATACAATACCCAATAGTTTATAAAAATTATATACCTCGTAAAAATATAATAACATAAAACCCACTTAGAAATAAATCATGTACATAGCTTTTCCTGTACACTGTCACGCTCTTCTATGAAATTCCCATATGCACTATTGCAGTTTTTAATTTCCTAAAACAGGAATCTGATAGGTAATAATGTTATATTTATTGTTTATAATCATTATTATTTTGCCTACATGATTAAACTCGGGCAAATGTTTAGTATATCGCCTAAGACAAAGAGAGATGGCACAGCAGCACGGCATGCACTTAGGTAAGGCTATCCAGACGACGCGTGAGCTGCGCTGTTTGCCACTGCGCACACGTGGTCTATTCTATCTACACCTGTATACCCATTCCTTCGAGCATCACCAGCTATCGTGGTCTATTTTAAGATATTGCGGTCCTGTTTACCTTGCTACTAATAACTAAAGTGTTAATCAGTTTTCAATAGATAATCTTTCACATTTTTCTCGAACTACAAGTTAATTAAACACAATTTTTACCGATTTCGTTACATTTGTAATGTAAATATCCAGTTCGTTAAATACATATGAACAGCAATTCAAGCATAATCTTAGTCTACGGACGCTTATTTCCCACGAACAGTCCTTTTCCTTATAACGCATATTGTATTTTAGTTACTTTTCTGTACTTCAAAACATACGGTTCTTCTTCAAAACTGCGCGAATCAAAATATTGTAAATTTATTTCAGGAAAACCAAGCACGCTTCAACACCGTTCGTACGTAACTAGCGTAGTGTTCCAATATACAATATTTCAAATGTCAACGATCGAGCTCCTCACCTCCTCCCCCCTCACCCCACGCCAGCGCATATCGAGTTGCAAATGTCCTCGCCTTCGTCAGGTAACAGTGTTTGTAACCAGGCCCACATTGTCAGTTCAAGGGTGGTGAATTATGAAACTGTGGTTTTAAAATGTTATGTCAAACTTGGAGGTTTTCGAGTCAAGTTGAGAAAGGTTAGGTGGAATGTAAGGTGTCCGATTTTCGATTCAACAACTCAAAAAACATGGGAAAGTGACTTCTGGGAAATTATGTCCATAAATAAAGCAGTTCAGCAGAAGTGTTTATGCATGTATAAGGAGTTCGCATTCACCCGGCGGCGGAACGGCTGTTCCCATCAGTAATGTACCCTTACATGGTGGGGGTGGAACTCCACAACCGTGGGAACAGTGTTTGTAAAATTATATAGCAGACGCCGTAAATGATAATTATTTTATTTACATTATTTTAATTGTTTTTATTATTTGTGCTTATTTAATATGTATTTTTTAAAGAAAGACATGTAAAGATTCTTTTTGATTTTTCGTTTATTTTCAAGGCAAATAAATGTATATTTGTTCTTGTTAATTTCTTGCTTGCAACAAGGTTTCAGTGTGAATCACATTGTTTTAGAGACATTGAAATGTTTAAAATAAACTGTAAAGTATTACTTGCATGGGTGGTTACACTCATTAAGGTCCAAAATAAATCAAAATCTGTATTATGTTTTTGTTTTCAACAAAAGTATTGGCATCAACTTTCGTTGATGGATAAATTATTATTGTATACTCCCCTCCCCCCCAATCACTACTCATCTTTACAACACGATGCATTTAACATTGCTGCAAAAGTTATCCCTTATTAACTGTGTGTAGCCTGTTTAAAATTGTTCGTGGCACTGATCCGATTGCGTTTTGTCAATAAATATTGTATACTGATTTTTATCACTGGAGGCGATCTTGAATTTTAGCTAGTGGGAACATTGTAATTCAATATTATTTGCTTGATTAGAAAACAGCCGCTTTACAACTGTATCGGGTTATATTAATAAGATATATATTTTCTAACGTTGTTTGCTAAAAATAAATTTGGATTATTTACAAAAATCGTTAAAAATGCGGAAAAAAGATGAGAAACTAAATACCATGCACATTCCTTAGTCCATTGAAGACAATTTATCATATCCTATTTGGAAACTAATTTATTGTAAAACCGTTGCGTTGTTTAAACTAACATTGAATAATTAAGTCACATAATAAGTTTCTTATTGCTTTGCAATTAATCTCTTTATAAATTATTAAGCACATATTACTGAAAATGTACAATTAGTGCTTATATAAGTATTTAAATTTCGTTTGCTTAGATTTTGAACAGGCCAATCCCAATATATTCCATATATTATTTTCAATCAATTACCATCATTAAGACTTTTAAGAAATAAATATATTTAATACATTTTCCTGGATTAAAATATCCAAAGATAAAATTATAGATCATCGAATGTAATACTCGTGTACAATAGCAATATTTGAAGTGGAGTGCATAGATACATTTTCAGATTATTTTTTTTAATTATAACATAAGCCAGTATTTCCTTTAATTTAAAATCGAATATGCATCAGTAAAATTTGTTTAAAGGAAAAATTCTCCCTATTAAAGAAGGAGGAAAGTACTCTTTGCAATTTGTGATACAAAAATCTAAGTTATCATGATTTAAAATGTCTTCAGTAATACTTGAGATTACCAGCTGTAGTTTACTGCTACATACTCGGCTATTATTCTAAGTACGCATAGTTACTGTTATGTCGGTTATATTGTCTACGTCAGCTAGTGATTTACTCATTACATGCACAACCTGAGGATAGAGTCGGTTATATCTAGTTTCTACCACATGTGATGACATTGTAAACGTAAACTCTCCATTCCAGATAAAACCAGCGTTTGTAATTTATTTTCATAAAGCTTCTAGTATTTTGCGATACCTGGATTGTTTCCTAACACTTATCGTAATGTTTTAATTTAAGTCATGGTATAAAGGCTTTATGTATATGATGTCACACACCCAAATTATAATTGTGCTCCGTCCACAATAATTAACCAACAAAATGTATTAATACCAGAACTATAATTAACTAAGTATTTTGTATATGGGCCATGTTGTAAGTTTGTAAATTGTGTAGTTGTCAATGCTCTTGCTCTTAATGTTTAATAGTGGTTCATAATGTTTTCACCGACATAATGTCTTCTCCTATATAACGGTAACTACTAATGATCCATGCACACTTAGCGGGTTATCAGACCTTCGCAATAGCCAAAGCTCAAAGCTGCGACTCTATAACCTAGATATCACAGGTTCGATGTCCAGAGGGGTCAATATAAATTTTTCAAATAGTTTGGACCATTTTTCATATAGCAGACGAGATATTAGACCCAAACTGAGCTATTAAGCCCAATCATAGATGTTATGCACAATGTCATATATAATTACTAAACTTAGATGCTAGGCACAATATCAAATGTTAACCCAAATCTTAAATGAAGGCACAAAGTCAGATACTAAGCCAAAACTTTGATGTTAGGCACAATTTTAGATAATAACCTTGAAACTCACCAATACTTTTGCACTATGCGACGACAATAGTATTGTATCTCTTGTATATCTATAAAGACAGAATCACTAGTATCAATGCCTGGTTATCTGCCAAACGGCGTCCATCCTGTACCACAGCATACCTGTGTAATATATTCCCACAGCATCCGTGTCGAATACAGAACATCATGACGTTTGATGCAGCCACCGTGTACAGTACAACAGGACGTTTGATGCATCTATTGTATACAGCACAGCACATAGTGACGGTGATGCATCCACCGTGCCACATATAGCACACCATGATGTTTGGTGCAACCACGATGTCACACACAGCAGGTAGGGAGTTTGATGCAGGCAATGTGTACAGTACAACAGGACGTTTGATGCATCTATTGTATACAGCACAGCACATAATGACGGTGATGCATCCACCGTGCCACATATAGCACACCATGATGTTTGGTGCAACCACGATGTCACACACACAGCAGGTAGGGAGTTTGATGCAGGCAATGTGTACAGTACAACAGGACGTTTGATGCATCTATTGTATACAGCACAGCACATAAAGTGACGGTGATGCATCCACCGTGCCACATATAGCACACCATGATGTTTGGTGCAGCCACGATGTCACACACAGCAGGTAGGGAGTTTGATGCAGGCAATGTGTACAGTACAACAGGACGTTTGATGCATCTATTGTATACAGCACAGCACATAGTGACGGTGATGCATCCACCGTGCCACATATAGCACACCATGATGTTTGGTGCAGCCACGATGTCACACACAGCAGGTAGGGAGTTTGATGCAGCCACCGTGTACAGTACAACAGGACGTTTGATGCGTCTATTGTATACAGCACAGCACATAGTGACGGTGATGCATCCACCGTGCCACATATAGCACACCATGATGTTTGGTGCAGCCACGATGTCACACACAGCAGGTAGGGAGTTTGATGCAGCCACCGTGTACAGTACAACAGGACGTTTGATGCATCTATTGTATACAGCACAGCACATAGTGACGGTGATGCATCCACCGTGCCACATATAGCACACCATGATGTTTGGTGCAGCCAAGATGTCACACACAGCAGGTAGGGAGTTTGATGCAGCCACCGTGTACAGTACAACAGGACGTTTGATGCATCTATTGTATACAGCACAGCACATAGTGACGGTGATGCATCCACCGTGCCACATATAGCACACCATGATGTTTGGTGCAGCCACGATGTCACACACAGCAGGTAGGGAGTTTGATGCAGCCACCGTGTACAGTACAACAGGACGTTTGATGCATCTATTGTATACAGCACAGCACATAGTGACGGTGATGCATCCACCGTGCCACATATAGCACACCATGATGTTTGGTGCAGCCACGATGTCACACACAGCAGGTAGGGAGTTTGATGCAGCCACCGTGTACAGTACAACAGGACGTTTGATGCATCTATTGTATACAGCACAGCACATAAAGACGGTGATGCATCCACCGTGCCACATATAGCACACCATGATGTTTGGTGCAGCCACGATGTCACACACAGCAGGTAGGGAGTTTGATGCAGCCACCGTGTACAGTACAACAGGACGTTTGATGCATCTATTGTATACAGCACAGCACATAGTGACGGTGATGCATCCACCGTGCCACATATAGCACACCATGATGTTTGGTGCAGCCACGATGTCACACACAGCAGGTAGGGAGTTTGATGCAGCCACCGTGTACAGTACAACAGGACGTTTGATGCATCTATTGTATACAGCACAGCACATAGTGACGGTGATGCATCCACCGTGCCACATATAGCACACCATGATGTTTGGTGCAGCCAAGATGTCACACACAGCAGGTAGGGAGTTTGATGCAGCCACCGTGTACAGTACAACAGGACGTTTGATGCATCTATTGTATACAGCACAGCACATAAAGACGGTGATGCATCCACCGTGCCACATATAGCACACCATGATGTTTGGTGCAGCCAAGATGTCACACACAGCAGGTAGGGAGTTTGATGCAGGCAATGTGTCGCATTCATTACAACATGATGTTTGATACCAGTCACAATATACTCGTATTCAGTAGCAATCCTTTATCATTAAAATACACGCATACAATATTAACATTAACAATGTTGACCTCGTTGGAGATTGAAATATCCGAGGTAGTTAACCCACTACTGACCTAAAAGTTATTTTAGTATCTTAATTATGTAAAGGGCAGCTCATTATATCGTCTCGGTACGGCAACAGCAGCGGTGTGTAACGGATGGTGTCGTATGCTCATTAAAGTTTATAGCATTTGTAACTTATAAATGATACAAGTAACTTGGATTGTGAAGACATTCTGAATGGTACTAAGCATCTATAAATGAGTTTAATAACTAACTGAGAGATTTTATCCTATTATTTTATAAAAGTAAGTTGTTTATGTAAAACAAGTAAAGAGATTAGATACTTCTTTATGTTGTAATGAAAATTGAAACAGTAGAACAATTGAATTTGCTTTTATGTACACTTATATAAATTATGAATTGGTACAGTCCGTTAACAATCGTGTATTACTCCTTCTCAGGTTATGCCAGTAACGTCATGTATTGCTCATAATTAGTAATTGTCAGTTAACATCGTGCAGAAATCCTAATATGGAACTGTCCGTTAACATCGTGTACTACTCCTTCTCAGGTTATGCCAGTACCGTCATGTATTGCTCATAATTAGTAATTGTCAGTTAACATCGTGCAGAAATCCTACTATGGTACAGTCCGTTAACATCGGGTACTACTCATACTCAGGTTATGCCAGTAACTGCTCATAATTAGTAATTGTCAGTTAACATCGTGCAGCACTCCTACTATGGTACAGTCCGTTAACATCGTGTACTACTCGTTCTCAGGTTATGCCAGTAACTGCTTATAATTAGTAATTGGCCGTTAACATCGTGTACTACTCCTTCTCAGGTTATGTCAGTACCGTCATGTATTGCTCATAATTAGTCATTGTCAGTTAACATCTTGCAGCACTCCTACTATGGTACAGTCCGTTAACATCGTGTACTACTCGTTCTCAGATTATGCCAGTAACTGCTTATAATTAGTAATTGGCCGTTAACATCGTGTACTACTCCTTCTCAGAATATGCCAGTAACTGCTCATAATTAGTAATTGTCAGTTAATATCGTGCAGCACTCCTACTATGGTACAGTCCGTTAACATCGTGTACTACTCCTTCTCAGGTTATGCCAGTAACTGCTCATAATTAGTAATTGTCAGTTAACATCGTGCAGCACTCCTACTATGGTACAGTCCGATAACATCGGGTACTACTCCTTCTCAGGTTATGCCAGTAACTGCTCATAATTAGTAATTGTCAGTTAACATCGTGCAGCACTCCTACTATGGTACAGTCAGTTAACATCGTGTACTACTCCTTCTCAGGTTATGCCATTAACTGCTCATAATTAGTAATTGTCAGTTAACATCGTGGAGCACTCCTACTATGGTACAGTCCGTTAACATCGTGTACTACTCATTCTCAGGTTATGCCAGTAACTGCTTATACTTAGTAATTGGCAGTTAACATCGTGCAGCACTCCTACTATGGTACTGTCCGTTAACATCGGGTACTACACCTTCTCAGGTTATGCCTAGCTAGTAACTGCTCATAATTAGTAATTGTCAGTTAACATCGTGCAGCACTCCTACTATGGTACTGTCAGTTAACATCGTGTACTACTCCTTCTCAGGTTATGCCAGTAACTGCTCATAATTAGTAATTGTCAGTTAACATCGTGCAGCACTCCTACTATGGTACAGTCCGTTAACATCGTGTACTACTCCTTCTCAGGTTATGCCAGTAACTGCTCATAATTAGTAATTGGCAGTTAACATCGTGCAGCACTCCTACTATAATACAGTCCGTTAACATCGTGTACTACTCCTTCTCAGGTTATGCCAGTAACTGCTCATAATTAGTAATTGGCAGTTAACATCGTGCAGCACTCCTACTATGGTACAGTCCGTTAACATCGTGTACTACTCCTTCTCAGGTTATGCCAGTAACTGCTTATAATTAGTAATTGGCAGTTAACATCGTGCAGCACTCCTACTATGGTACAGTCCGTTAACATCGTGTACTACTCCTTCTCAGGTTATGCCAGTAACTGCTCATAATTAGTAATTGGCAGTTAACATCGTGCAGCACTCCTACTATGGTACAGTCCGTTAACATCGGGTACTACTCCTTCTCAGGTTATGCCAGTAACTGTTCATATTTAGTAATTGGCAGTTAACATCGTGCAGCACTCCTACTATGGTACTGTCCGTTAACATCGTGTACTACTCCTTCTCAGGTTATGCTAGTAACTGCTTATAATTAGTAATTGGCCGTTAAAATCGTGTACTACTCCTTCTCAGGTTATGCCAGTAACTGCTCATAATTAGTAATTGGCAGTTAACATCGTGCAGCACTCCTACTATGGTACAGTCCGTTAACATCGTGTACTACTCCTTCTCAGGTTATGCCAGTAACTGCTTATAATTAGTAATTGGCAGTTAACATCGTGCAGCACTCCTACTATGGTACAGTCCGTTAACATCGTGTACTACTCCTTCTCAGGTTATGCCAGTAACTGTTCATATTTAGTAATTGGCAGTTAACATCGTGCAGCACTCCTACTATGGTACTGTCCGTTAACATCGTGTACTACTCCTTCTCAGGTTATGCTAGTAACTGCTTATAATTAGTAATTGGCCGTTAACATCGTGTACTACTCCTTCGCAGGTTATGTCAGTACCGTCATGTATTGCTCATAATTAGTAATTGTCAGTTAACATCGTGCAGAAATCCTACTATGGTACAGTCCGTTAACATCGGGTACTACTCCTTCTCAGGTTATGCCAGTAACTGCTCATAATTAGTAATTGTCAGTTAACATCGTGCAGCACTCCTACTATGGTACAGTCAGTTAACATCGTGTACTACTCCTTCTCAGGTTATGCCATTAACTGCTCATAATTAGTAATTGTCAGTTAACATCATGGAGCACTCCTACTATGGTACAGTCCGTTAACATCGTGTACTACTCATTCTCAGGTTATGCCAGTAACTGCTTATACTTAGTAATTGGCAGTTAACATCGTGCAGCACTCCTACTATGGTACTGTCCGTTAACATCGGGTACTACTCCTTCTCAGGTTATGCTAGTAACTGCTCATAATTAGTAATTGTCAGTTAACATCGTGCAGCACTCCTACTATAATACAGTCCGTTAACATCGTGTACTACTCCTTCTCAGGTTATGCCAGTAACTGCTCATAATTAGTAATTGGCAGTTAACATCGTGCAGCACTCCTACTATGGTACAGTCCGTTAACATCGTGTACTACTCCTTCTCAGGTTATGCCAGTAACTGCTTATAATTAGTAATTGGCAGTTAACATCGTGCAGCACTCCTACTATGGTACAGTCCGTTAACATCGTGTACTACTCCTTCTCAGGTTATGCCAGTAACTGCTTATAATTAGTAATTGGCCGTTAACATCGTGTACTACTCCTTCTCAGGTTATGTCAGTACCGTCATGTATTGCTCATAATTAGTAATTGTCAGTTAACATCGTGCAGAAATCCTACTATGGTACAGTCCGTTAACATCGGGTACTACTCCTTCTCAGGTTATGCCAGTAACTGCTCATAATTAGTAATTGTCAGTTAACATCGTGCAGCACTCCTACTATGGTACAGTCCGTTAACATCGTGTACTACTCCTTCTCAGGTTATGCCAGTAACTGCTTATACTTAGTAATTGGCAGTTAACATCGTGCAGCACTCCCACTATGGTACTGTCCGTTAACATCGTGTACTACTACTTCTCAGGTTATGCCAGGTAACTGCTCATAATTAGTAATTGTCAGTTAACATCGTGCAGCACTCCTACTATGGTACAGTCCGTTAACATCGTGTACTACTCCTTCTCAGGTTATGCCAGTAACTGCTTATAATTAGTAATTGGCCGTTAACATCGTGTACTACTCCTTCTCAGGTTATGCCAGTAACTGCTCATAATTAGTAATTGTCAGTTAACATCGTGCAGCACTCCTACTATGGTACAGTCCGTTAACATCGTGTACTACTCGTTCTCAGGTTATGCCAGTAACTGCTTATAATTAGTAATTGGCAGTTAACATCGTGCAGCACTCCTACTATGGTACAGTCCGTTAACATCGGGTACTACTCCTTCTCAGGTTATGCCAGTAACTTTTCATATTTAGTAATTGTCAGTTAACATCGTGCAGCACTCCTAGTATGGTACTGTCTGTTATCATCGGGTACTACTCCTTCTCAGGTTATGCCAGTAACTGCTTATACTTAGTAATTGGCAGTTAACATCGTGCAGCACTCCTACTATGGTACTGTCCGTTAACATCGTGTACTACTCCTTCTCAGGTTATGCCAGTAACTGCTCATAATTAGTAATTGTCAGTTAACATCGTGCAGCACTCCTACTATGGTACAGTCCGTTAACATCGTGTACTACTCCTTCTCAGGTTATGCCAGTAACTGCTTATACTTAGTAATTGGCAGTTAACATCGTGCAGCACTCCTACTATGGTACTGTCCGTTAAAATAGTGTACTACTCCTTCTCAGGTTATGCCAGTAACTGCTCATAATTAGTAATTGTCAGTTAACATCGTGCAGCACTCCTACTATGGTACAGTCCGTTAACATCGTGTACTACTCCTTCTCAGGTTATGCCAGTAACTGGTTATAATTAGTAATTGGCCGTTAACATCGTGTACTACTCCTTCTCAGGTTATGCCAGTAACTGCTCATAATTAGTAATTGTCAGTTAACATCGTGCAGCACTCCTACTATGGTACAGTCCGTTAACATCGTGTACTACTCCTTCTCAGGTTATGCCAGTAACTGCTCATAATTAGTAATTGTCAGTTAACATCGTGCAGCACTCCTACTATGGTACAGTCCGTTAACATCGTGTACTACTCCTTCTCAAGTTATGCCAGTAACTGCTTATAATTAGTAATTGGCAGTTAACATCGTGCAGCACTCCTACTATGGTACAGTCCGTTAACATCGTGTATTTAAAGTGTATTAGACAAAAATAATTGTTGTTTTTATAACTCTTCTCCTCACAAATATTGTAATTCTCTCATAAGATTGAACGATTTTAAATCATGCATGGATATACACGACGATTTAGCTGATTTCATATCTGGGGCTTAGTGATCTATTATTGGCAATAGAGTTGACTGCAATATATTGAACAGGGCAATATAATTAAACCCAACATACAGAACAGGGAAATACAGCTGACCGCAAAGGACTGAACATGGCAATACAGCTGACCGCAAAGGACTGAACATGGCAATAGAGCTAACCGCAAATGACTGAAGATTGCAGTTGAACTGACCGTAATAGATGGAACATGGTAAAGAGTTAACTGAAATAGACTAAACATAGAAAATTGTGAACCAAAATAGACTGTATATGCCAACATAATTATCAGCAATAGACTGAACATGGCAATAAAGTTAACCATAGATCATTAAACATGACAATAGAGTTAACGACAATAGACTGAACATGATCATAGAGTTAACCACAATAGACTGAACATATCAATAGAGTTAAATACAATAAAATGAACATGACAATATGATTAACCACAATAGACTGAACATGAAAATAGTGTTAACCACAATAGATTGAACATAACAATAGAGTTAAATACAATAAAATGAACATGACAATATGGTTAACCACAATAGACTGAACATGACAATAGTGTTAACCACAATAGACTGAACATATCAATAGAGTTAAATACAACAAAATGAACATGACAATATGGTTAACCACAATAGACTGAACATATCAATAGAGTTAAATACAATAAAATGAACATGACAATATGATTAACCACAATAGACTGAACATGAAAATAGTGTTAACCACAATAGATTGAACATAACAATAGAGTTAAATACAATAAAATGAACATGACAATATGGTTAACCACAATAGACTGAACATGACAATAGTGTTAACCACAATAGACTGAACATATCGATAGAGTTAAATACAACAAAATGAACATGACAATATGGTTAACCACAATAGACTGAACATGGCAATAAAGTTAACCATAGTTCATTAAACATGACAATAGAGTTATCCACAATAGACTGAACATATCAATAGAGTTAAATACAACAAAATGAACATGACAATATGGTTAACCACAATAGACTGAACATGACAATAGTGTTAACCACAATAGACTGAACATGACAATAGTGTTAACCACAATAGACTGAACATGGTCACTATATTCGTCTGCCTCAGTGATGCAGAGAGTGATCCATATAGGCCTAGTTATAGACCTAGAATACATACGAAGGAGTGCAGGATCTCAGCAACTCCTACACTTACGTAAACAACCAGGTCAAGAGGGATTGCCTAGTTGACTTGCAACAGCATCGCATGAGGAGAGGCGCGGCGCGGCGGCCGGACGCTAGCCTCAGACACCCTTGACAATAAAGGGGTCATCCGCGGCTCTTTCTATGTTTATGTACACACTAACTTACGTAAAGCTCTACTTTACTTCAAGGTCTGTAAATTACAATGAGGTGTTAAGAGCTGTTTTCAAAATTGTCTCTCTTCTCGGTTCATCTGGAAGTCATATTCGGCTTTATTATTAAAAGATTAGAGGACGGGTGGTTACGTTGAGCTTAGTTACGTGGCGTGATTGGTTATGCATCAGCAACACCAAACCGTCAACAAAGGCTAACCACTGGGCCGCCGATCACTAAATATAGTGTTTATCGAATTTTTGCAGTGACTGAATAGTTAGAGGATTGAAATGTGCGGGGTCTTAACTTGGTTGTTAGATATTTCGTTCGTATCCATTTCTCTACCCCTCATCATGGACGAACGTCTCATCCAAAGTTTATGATTTTCGATAACAAAATTCTTTGACCCAAAATAATTTTAAATTCCTATTTTTAGGTTTTAAAAGTTTTGTTTAATTTTAAATTATATAACTATTAAGATATCAAAATAATAAATTTATATTTGTATGACAGCTAATTTCAGTTGTTGCTAAATAATAAATTTGCAAATTAAATTACCAATAGATTTATGAAATTCCGGCACCGAATTTTACGGCTTTGGCAAGTTAGAATGCTCTAGGGATTATGTATTAATGTGTAGATCTTAATTAATACATAATCCCTAGAGCACTAAACTTGCCTAAGCTACTACAATAAGGTAGGAGTACGCCACACAATGGGCCACGAAACTGGCTTCGGTTGAATTTAATTCAAAAGGTTCATTTGAAGATTTCAAATCTCTAAATCTCTAGCTCATTTTATTATTAACAGATAGAATGACAGTCAATCAAAAATAAAGGGAATTTTTAAATAACGATAATCAGTCAAATTACATGGTTGGATATGCATCTTCATAGATCTGATTCTTGTCTTTGTATAAATGAAGTTTCATGAAAAATTCAAAGCAACATATGAAATATTTCTCAATATATCCATTTACATACATATGTTACATTTACGTTTATATTAATTAAATTGTGTATCATATAAGTGTTTCAATAATAACATTCTGCACACAAGTAAAAACAATCATGTTGTATGTATTGTGATAATTAGGCTTCTGGTGTTTTTATAACACATGATAAAATCCAGTGAGATAGTACTGAGTTTGTTCACAGACTTATTCATTACGCTATTTTCTCGTTCCGATTATTCAATATCTAACAACATTTTGTCTAACCATGTAGCCTAAATGATCTAAAGAGTTATGACTCTACAAAATGTGTTATCGAGCTAAAATACCTCTGTAATCTGTATGTAGTTTTAAAAATAAGTAGCTAAAATTTTTAAGTGACCCATCCAAATAGTTCCTGAGGATATGGGTCATCAAAATGTTCACAATAACATTCGCGAGGTGGTACCTACCGACTTCCTTTCTTAATATTTCAAAACTATTCATTTTGTAGAGACAAATAAAGTACTAGTATTTACAATTATAGTATTTCTATTACTAGATCTGCAGTACATGTTTTACTAGCTGAGAATTAGGTAAGGGCTGAATCATTTTATTTTTGTCTTTAATGTCTGTCTTTCTGTCCGGCATGATATCTTGAAATTTCAAAGCTACAGGTCAATTCGTGCTTAAAGCTCCATTTATAAATAAGGAGCACCGAGTTTGATGATGTGGCATACCGCTATTTTGAATTTGGCTGAGCGTTTTGTGGGTAACCACGATGGCGACGAGAAAATAACAGAGTAAATAAATGTGTAAACAAACTCAGTACAAATTTATATTTTAACATGTGACATGTTTATTCGTAATTAAAGGGAACAAATATAGTGAAGAGACATTGGTCAAAGTCGATTTCAGAGCAATCTTGTGTTGTGTTATCCTTCGTAGCTCAGACAATGTTATTATTTTAACACTGATATGACACCTATCTCAATAAATAAATATGAGAGTGTCATGTGGTAAGATATTTCAAGAAAGATTTCGTCTGCAGAGATTACATTTTGCGTGAAACTTCATTTGGACATAGAAAAGAATGAGTTTTACATGGTTTATGTCTAACCATAAAATTTGGCTGAGCATCATTAACAAATGACACAATTTTTATTTTATCTGCGGGGGGGTTGTACAAATTTCTGTTCTGTATGATTGACTGCCTGTTTATATGTCCACAGGACATCTTGAGAATGAAATGAGCAATAGATATGACATTTTCAAGCAACCTCAGCGAAGCCTGTTACGCGACATATGTTGTGGCGCACTCCTCTTCTTATATATAGGTTTCTTATATCATTTATGAAATTGTATCAACATTCATACTTCATTTAATAAAAAGGTAGGATTACACCACATCAGCACATAATGCGTGACAGGTTTCGCTGAGTTTGTAAGCAAAATTTTAAGACTAATAGCCTGTGGGCAGTGAGACAATCATACAGAAGAGACATGTTTATATCCCCTAGCAGACAAAACTGTGTCAGCCTGCGTAATGATAGGTTACAATGATGCTCAACCAAAATCTATTTTTGCATATGGAACTCATTCTGGTCTATGTGAAATGAAGTTTAATTTAAAATTTAAAGTCTGTATATGAAATGTTTCTCGATCTACGCTTAAACATATAGAATAGTTGGACTACATATGTACACCCCCTCTTATAAAAGGTATTTCGTATTGTAAGATTAACTTCTCGTAACTGTCAATTTTCCAACAAGAACAATGACGAAACGAGTTTGTCAATCTCTTTCCAACATTTAGCCCCTCATTCATCAAATACACACTACTTTGGTATTGAGCAAACGCTGGGAGTGCAGTCAACAAAAACCCATTAAATCAAGAAATTGCTAGTATAGACATGCACCAGCGTGAATATACCAGTAATCGGGTCGCACCTAAGGGTTGACGACCCCTCTGTTTACCTGCGGCCCAGCGTGCTGAGTCAGTATCGTCCGATGTGTGACGTCATAGCCTGACACAGTTGTAGCTCCTAGCTCATGGCTTCTGCTGAAGATCGCAGCATCAGCGGTTGCTGACGGTGACCGCTTCGTCAGCACACTTTCGCTGATTGATGTCAAGAGGAGGTGGCTGTGTTCGCTACTACAAATTGGCAAGAACGAACCGGCGAGAACACGACTCCAACTCTTGATGATTAATTGATCCTATAGTTATTAAAAAATAAAGTAATACCCATCTTCTAACATGCCTTTAAGTTTTATTGTATTACATTTCACCCTTTTCAAAAATGTGCAAAGAAAAATAATATTATAAAGCCATAATATTATAATATTATATATATAAAGTGTTATATTATTATTGTATTCCTGCTATTGTAAAAAAAATAAATGTATCATTAAAATTATATGTATTTTTAATCGTTCTTGAAATTTACAACAATTTGACATAAAGTTGAAGGAAAGGTGTTCGACAGTGAACTAGGGTAGTTAGTGGTCAGTGTTGGAAGTTTGTGTGCCGAGGGTTGTTGCCTGAGGCTGTGTGGGCCGATAAAGGAGAGTATTTTGGTCAGTGAATGGTCCTGACCTCTATTGGCTCTATTGGTTACTGTCAACTGTTTCTTAGGCTTGTTTAAACAAAGGTTTCCTCATGCACGATAAATAACAATTTAAAAGGTTTTCAGTGTCATGCAAACCAATTAAATCTCTAAATGAAGAAGAAGCGTTATAATTAAAAATATGAGGTTTCCAACATACCTTTAAAATAAATATGTGTAGGTATTATTACTGTAGGCTACTTCATAGATGAATTTATTTATTAAAAATAATAATATTTAAATATCATAACACAAGAGGATCTCGCTAATAAAGGTAGAGCTAAGTATTTAAATCATTCCATTTTATATGTGTACTGAATCAGAAAAAATTAATTTGGCTTATACATTTATTAAGGTTATTATCTTTTATAGATCACTTAAAACTCCCCTCCCCCCCCCCCCCAAATTCATGATGCAACAATTGCTTTTAGCATCCTGTATTTCCGATCTTACTCAATATCTTTGAAACAATATGTATTATACAAATTCCAAGGTTTCTCTGCAAAGCCCTTTAATCATTATTAATTTGTGTTGTGTGAAAACGCATATTGTTAATTAAATATAATTATATATCAAATAGCAGTGTATAAAATGCATTTATAATCATCATTATATATAATTTCTCTCTTAATAAAACCGCAATTTAGCACCAATACAAATAAATGGTATTGTTTGATTAATTAACAATATTATTTAAAAATGTAATTCTTCTTCCACTCTTCCAATAACAACGTTCAAAAGATATAGGTGTGATGTAAATTGGGAATAAACCAATGAATTATCAATAGATTTATGAATTAAATAGAAATACCTCCCAAAAAGAACTGGATTCTTGTATGAATTTTCGTTTAAAACAGAGAAATACGTATATAGATATTTCCTAGTCGTTGTACTTGGATATTGCTGGATTCTTAATACATGTGGCATAGTAGTGAAATGTCTATAATAGGCGACTATCATATTTCTAAATTTGTTTTAGCGCATCCCAACAGTTCCTTTGCAACATCCCTGTGTTTGCCTTAGTCTTAAGTTTAATCATTCATTCTTACGCAGTAATTAAAACTTCGAAGGGCACTGGCAAAACAGTTGCATTATAATGATACACGGTACATACTGCGATACTTTATATTTTATCTGTAAACTTAAACTCCCTAAGACGAAAACAATCGCACCACTTTTAAAGGTAACCTTAAATTTGGACTTACGATTTTAAGTATCTTTGACATTGTACGCGACAAAAACTTAAGCAAATAAAGAAAAATATCGAATTGACTTCAGAATTATTCCACAATTCAAATTTTAACCTCGATTATTCACACAAACACTCGATTACAAAGTAATTAATTGTAATTAACCTAAACCGTAGATTAAGACATAAATAATGTTAAGTTTTGAAGTATGTAAACTAATTATTTCTAGACCGACTCCAATGTGAAATTACAAGCAATAAATTCAATAACAGAGCTGTAATAGTATAAACCCGTATTGATTGCATGCTAAAACCTATTATTGCATATTACAATTAATTTGTGCCTTATTCAAATCAATCTAAAACTTGAAAGTTCATCAATTATTACATTCTGTTGATTTGTGGTATCCAATGACTGTAATTAAGTATGAGGGTTGTTTCTTCTTTTCTAAATACAACTTTAACAACATTAGTTGTTTTAAATATAAATTAAACTATTAAATTAAGAATATAAAACCGTTGTCTTTTAGTGCTCTTCCATACCTTTATATCCTTGTTTAATCCTATATTTCTTTGTTATTTAAGTGACTATACCGATATAACCTTATATAATAGGTTTTAAAAGTCCCATCTCTGTGGGGAATTATGAAGAAAGGAACGACACATCTGGTCTTTCACATTGGCTGTATTGTTCTCTTTGAAACTTATTTTCATCACGAGGCCACCCGGCTGGTGGTGTTGTTCCCAATCGGGTATCCCTGCTCCAATTGGGGGCGTTGTAAGGGTTCTATTAATTGTCGCTCTACGCTGCGCCATTAACTGCTCCGTCACCTCGAGACCCCGCAACAACTACAATTTACAAGAAGTACAGCATTTCTTAAAGCATATTCTGAGATGATTATCAATCTCATTTTATATAAAGTTAGAAACTTACTAATTATTGTTGCAAAGCATCAATGATGTTACCATAACCCACATACTCGAATCTAAGTAGTTGAGCCGTCATCCCTTTAGGTGCTACATTATTGACTATCGTGCCACTACATCCTAGCATTTTTATCATCATAACTCAGTCCAATAACTACAATTGTGAAGGCGCCAATTCTTTTTGATTGGTGGAAGAAGCAGCATAGGATGAAATATTCCATTTAGTTTTTTACTCAACCGCTGATTTTAACTAACTCAAATTTGTTTGAAATGTTTGTTTTTAAATATTATATTCACACTGGTTTTAAAATATTTTTAAACTGTTCAGTGCTCAGAAATTCAACCCCTTAATTTAAACAAATCATACAATCTATTAATCGCTTACTATCCAATAATTTAGAACGTTTCCTCCTGAATTGTTCCTTAAAACTGATTTGATAGTTTTAACTCCCATAATTTAAGCATGCGTGCTTATGCCTGGAGACAAGCAGTGCCTGCAATCCTATATGTGCTTTTTTGCCTCTTACTTTTCATTAAAAGCCTCTTTTTGCATCTTAACATGGGAAACATACTTTTAAAACGAGTACGATAGATTGTAAGGCAACGGCGAAATCCTGATAAATGGGGTCATAGGATATATGTCGTATTTGAGCAAAGCCTTTACCAGTAAGATTTTCACCAAAATCTTTTCAAAACAGAGAATCGTTCACTTTTGTGCTCTATATCGATCCTGGGCTGTCATAACCCATAGATTGCCGATGCCAAATGTGTGTAAGATTTGTTTATATTTGACAAATAAATAGCAAATCCAAGGGATTCGTCTGCTTTTGCCATGTTTCATTGAAATTTGCACCTTGGGATAACCTATAAACTTACTATGTCAAGGACCCTTCGCTAAAACTACTAACACAGTGTTGTCGACAACACCATTGAGCCCTACCCCCATGACTCCAAACGTACTCAGAACCAGTCCCTGAGCTAAGACATAATCCACAGTATGTTCATGCTAAATATATGTATAAGATTTCTTTCATAAGCAAATGTTAGATTTACTGTTACCGTTTTATGGATGCGCTTCCTTTTGTCACGATAGCTGAAATTTGACGTTAGACTTGGGATCAACCCATATAACTACCACGACAATGACCCTTCCTGTACACTACTTCTAGGACAGTGTTTAGAACATAATTCTCACCCTGGGGATCTGCCCCCAGACTCCAAAAATGCTTAATACCAAGCCTGGAGCAATACAAAATCCATATAATGTATAGTGTAAGATTTGTTTAATACGAAGGCCAGCCTAGTCGCTTGATTCAATGCCATCATCTTAGGGTTTCGCCCAGTCTGACCATATTTGAAATTGGGCCGTTACCTTGATATCAACTCATAAAATTATGATAAAATTAATTTATATATCCCTTCAAAAGCAACATTATGCGCTAGCATTTTAGCTGAATAACGAACTTAGATTTTGAATTCACGAGAGGAAGATGTATGCCAAATTTAGATAAGAGTATAGTAAAAATACTTTTTTCTCTCCTCGTCAAGTGTTAGGTAGTAACTGAATTGCGAAACCAAATTTATTAACAAGTCTATATATGTAATGCTTGGGTTTTTTGTGAAAGCCCCAATCACCATCGAACGAGGTGCCTTCTGTATTACAGGCAGGATGTAATGACAGGGATCCTTGTTACCTATACAATCTGTGTATATTGTTGTACATCAGATCGTCGCCCTTGGGAGCAAGTAATGAGAGGAGTGAATGTCCTTGGATTTATTTTACTTAATCTTATTTTTACTCTGAGGAACTTAATATAATAATAACCGTTTTCAGAGGAAAACCCCCATTCTTCTGGATACTTAAAATGTGTCCTCGTGCTTCATGCTCCAGTCTTAAACAAATTTTTAGGAGGATACGTTTGCGAATGTAAAATTTCACAATTTATAGAGCAGATAGAATTTTTAAAAAATATGTAATTTTTGATGACGATATTTTACGATATTATGCAGAATTTAATGCTATAAAGAATATGTTTTAACTTAATAAACAGCACACTTAGGTAAGAACAGATTGTTTTACTTTTTAATTTTTTAATTTAAAATTTAATTTTTGTGTCCCACAAGAACAACGTTAAACTTAAATCTCCCGTTCCGTAACGTAGAGTTCTAAATCATAACAAATATACAGAGTGTCCCAGAGAACACGTCCATTACTTAAATACGGAGAACGGTAGGGTACTACAATCATCAAGTACAATGTATTCCTACTAAATAAAATATTAGCTATCAATAAAACTATTAACTGTTTCAATTTACAGAGTGTTCCTGAAGCAGGGGGTTATGGTTTCGAACATCGAAAAGTTCTAAGATAAACATAGGTAAAATGATACATGTTTTAATGTATAAACTGCTTTTAAGTTGAAAAATTTGTTGCATATTAACGTCCTTGTCACTATCTATTTTAAAATAGCGGCAACAAATATTAAAAATTTAGATTCAAAATTCCAAAAATATTACTGCTATTATCATTCTTTTCGGTTAAATTGAATAGGAGATGGATTTTAGGATTGAATTGGAGTATTTTTGTGATAAGTGGTTTGTAAAGTAATTGTTGCTTGTTGTAACTAAAACAGTTGTTTGCCACTAATTCATAATTTTTAAATGAGACAGTATAAGTGTTAAAAATCGTGGATTTTTTTACTTATAATAGTAATCTACGTAAATCGGTGCATTGGAAATCACCTTCTTCTGCCATAGCAACAAAAAAGTGGCAAAAAGATTCAAGGCAATCATGATTTTTTTGTTGTCAGAGGGTTCGTTCACATTGATTGGGTAGGTACCAGAGAGACAGACAGTGAATCACCATAACTACATGAGTGTCCTCACTGCCTTACGTGAACGTGAACTGAGAATATGTCCTGGATCTTACACCAGGACAATGCCCCAGTTCACAGTGTTTTGTCGATCAAGACGTTTTTAACCAAACATATCTCCGTTTAAGACCATCCACCCTACTGAACTAACTTCGAACTCTGTGATTTTTTTTCATTTCCTTGAGTCAAGTCAGCTTTTAAAGGAACGAGATGACTGTTCTTGAGATTGTTAAGGCAGTAAAAGAAACATAGGCGGAAAATGATCTGCAGCAACATTCCAACGCACAGTGTAAAATGCTCATAGAGCGGTGTAGAGACCATGGTACATTGAAGTGGATACAAATATATCAAAAATAATTCTCAACATTTTTTCAGCCTCAGTCCGGTTTTTTAGCTACACCTCGTACAACTAAAACGGTTTTTAATTTGTCAATCTTTATTACACTTAAACTGTAGTTCGTCTGTCAGATATTTGCTTGTTTATGTTTATGTTCTGTTATAAGTGAGTGATTTTGTGAATTTCTCCGTGTATGCATCATCAATAAACTTCAAAGCAGAAGCTAGTGGAATGTAATGCATAAGGCGAGGGCTCCGACAATCTATTCTATTCTTCTGGGCTGTAAAAAAAAAGTTCGTATGTCAAAAAAATCTCTTGTCTTGTTCAATTATTGTGCTAGTTCACTTTTTGCACAGTGTTAAACTACCTTTTATTCAGAAACCATATGAGACATGATATTGTAGTGTTTTATTATCTTAGTACCATAATATTCATTATTGTAAACATTGGCAGCATTAGGTTAGCTAGATTTTTAAATTTTTGTTATAAATATTTTTTATATCCTTAATAGGTTTTAAATTGATCAAATACATACAAAAACATAACACAATAAAAAACTTTTAAATTGCATTCGTATGTTTAAACTACACGTAGTAAAACATTTTCAAGATTTTGCTGCCTATCACTTGGTCACTGGACTCTGCGAGGATCTGAACTGTTTTTACACAGAATAAGGGAGTGAGTCAGTTGTGTGCAAGGTCGGCAGTGCTGATAAAAAATGCTACAGGCACAGACAGGTTTGAACCTGCGCTATCTGTAACTCAAACCCTAAGTCCAACACCAGACAGTGCGGCCATCTGCTCTATTCTGCGACCAACATTATTCATTGAATTGTTTTCATTTATTTTGTCTGCTTAAAATCATCTAATTAAATGTATTTTTCTTTATTTTTAAATGTTTGGCATTACCATGCCAACACTTTAAAACAGGAACACTATCAAATCGTCTAGAGAAAAGTTCTAGAGTTAAAACTATGTAAAGTTCTAAAGATTTTGCGATGGCAATATACATTTCAAAAGCTTTATTTAACATGTTGATAAAGTTTTATTTATACAATACGGTTTTAAAATATGCATATATGTTATTTTTATTATATGACATATACCTTTGAACAAAATGTGCTAACATATACCATGTAAAACAATGACATACGTATAAACTTAATTTTAACATCAAATTTGTCACTACTGAAGTGATTTTGGTGATCTATTATTATGATGTACAAATATCAACATAATACAGCTGATAAATCAATGTGCTTATAAACAGACTGTCGTTTAATTAACCTAGTTCCAACAGAAATTTGTATTTGCCGACTAATCACTCACATCAATACCTGCAATATATAAACTATTTTATTTAACACACAATCATTATTTCACATATACTTAGCATTCATACAGCTTTACAATTTTGTTTTCCTTATAATCTGACGTGTTCAACTGTTGTTCAATTGGGATGTTCTGGACAGGTATTGAATTTTTATTTTGTATTGTTGATTGATTTTGTACTGTATTCCTATAAATATATTGCCATAAAAACCTCTTTGTAACTTAGGTAGAATTAAAGTCTGCATTCAATCTGCAACAATTTTAACAACTCTTTTCTTCGTAAACTGAAAAAGCGGATCTTATGTATTTTTGGAATTTTTAAATTCATATTTATGTATGCAGTAGTCGACTCGTCAAAATTATTACATACTTAGGCCTATTATCAAAAGTATGCTTCACTACTCCTTCAATAGTATTACGCAATAATGTAAGAAATCTTTAAACCTAGAGTTGTTCTACTGCTTTTGAGTATAGGAAAACTACTACCACTGTTATGATATGTTCAGGAAACGAAATTCTCCAAAGAAACCTCATTGATAATATGTGTGATAAAGGTACTATCAAAGGAAAGCTTTTTCCTTCAATACCTACGTAGATCACTCCTATCCTGGAGCTAAGCCACCGGCTTAATGTTTGTTAGTAGTTTTGTAATACTCAGTTTCTTGTTGGAAAATATGTTCTAAATATAAATTATAAACAATTAGTATTAACAGATAGTCGTATATTTTAAAGTCCATGAGCATTGAGACATAATCTAAGTTGATATAGTGAAGCATTTATGAATGTGAGAAAAGTCCTATATATATAATGCAGTTTTAAACTTTAGCCCCATGTTCCCCATACTTAAAAGCGGAACCTCAGATGCTCGGTCGGCAGCTGACTAGTATGACCTCTATATGCCAAATGCTGAAAATTTCATTGAGAGCTAGATACTGATGATCCTTGTAGTTAGAACTTTATTTATTTTATGTCTAGGATATTATTTACAATATTCCAGAAAGTGACTTAATTGTGAATTCTCATTTATATTTAATGACCTTGAACGATCTCACTACGTTTTAGGATGAAACCGCAGACCCAGCTGCCGGACCTGCAACATACAACGGTGCTGATCACGTAATAACGGTTACAATTCGTCCGATTGAGATAATACAATTACAATGCGTCATCGTATACGCTTCCTCGTACTGATTTGTCCCGGAACCGACCATCGTCTTACATAAACTACTGGACCGCTATCAGGAGGTCAGTATTCGGTTACCATGTATCTAGAGGTCAGTTTGTGGTCAACGTTCCCAATAGAATATATGGTGCGCGTGTGTCCACTTAACCAACTTCCGTTCAATCTAATCTTCCATTAGATTGTTTCCACTTTTATAACTCGAAGGTTTCAAGGAAATTAAAATAATAGTACACCCATTCTTCCAAATTGGACCATACAGTTTGCTTATACAGGGTAATGTACTTATAATCGTACGATGTATTAAGGTGTTTCAATTATTTGAGTAGGTAAATAAGTGAAATTATATTTGATGATACGTTCACTTCCATTCTCTAATAATATACATTGAGCTGTTTAGAAATTGTATTAATACACTTAGCATGCAGCAATGAGTATCCAGCCCACAGTATCCAACTTTTTAATCAAATATGAATTCAATTCAAATTTTTTAACCTATAATTTGTAATTTTAAATAGTTTTGTCATTTTCTATCTATTTTCAAGGTTCTACTTCATCTGTCGTATGAAGATGTGGTAAAACCCCTTGGAAAAGCACGCAAAGGACAGTCTTTAACTATATGACGCATTCTCTGGGTGTCACCTTCAAAATCGTAGGATTCAATAGAAGCCTGACCTTACCTAAACTTACAAAAACCACTCCTACCCACGTCAGTGATAAATCTGTTCAACTATGTCCACTTTCTCTGGGGAGTTGCACACCACCTACTATTTCTGTTGGATTGGGAATCAGGAACTTATGCCTGCCATCTAACGCATCTCAATACATTATCCAGGCGTTTACGGCTGAAAATTCACTACTCTTATTTTGGCTGACAGTTATCAGGAGTGGATGTCGGACTTCATGCGACCTCTGTCGTGTGGAGGTCCTGTAGGATAGGGAATCCGGGGTTTGACAAAATCTTGTCTTAGTCTCTTAGTGCAGCTTGGGGACACGAAGGAGCCCCCTTCAAGAGTACTGAACTAAAAGTCAGATAAAGATACGATAAATATAACATTATGAGTTCAGTTTTGGGAGTATTCCGGTTAACGTATACCTCATTTCAGCGGCTAATCCATCACCAATTGGTAGCTGGACTATTAAGGCCGTTGATCTCCCAGCTAAATCAGTCACCACAACCAAACCAAACGGTCCTTCTAAGGGATTAGAATTGGAGCTTCAGATTTCAACACGAGATCAAGTCCAAATCTGAATGCCTAAGTATACTTATAGAGCATGAGGTCGATGTCCTTGTTCTTCAAGAAATTCTTGTTGTAGATAACGAGGGGGTGCAAGAGGCAATATTCTTGGTTTTCGAGCTTGTGGAAGCTATTAGACAAAGGGTTTATGTGAAGCAACGCCAGGACATCGACGCGATGTGCTTCAATAATTCACAAAAGCTGTGGTAACAATATCTTTATACTAGCCAATAGAATTTCCCAAATACCTATAGTAAATGTATTCAAGCCCCCAAACGTGTATTGGTCAGATACTGTGCTTCCATTGTTTACCAACCTACCAGCTATGTTGGGGACTACTTGGGGAGCCAGCGCACAAGTTCTGCGTACCTCAGCCCTGTCTCTGATCTCCGCAGCTGAATACTGTGCTCCCGTCCGGCTAAACAGTTTACATACTAGAAGATTCAACGTACAATTTAACAGGGTTATGAGGACATAGCAGCACTCTGACTCCCAACATCCGCAGTCAGTCTCTGAGCCTAAGTTTGAGAGCACAAATTTAAATTCTCTCTGTAAAACTACTCCAAATGGTATGCAATTTTCAATTAGCATGTACTTGATAACTGGGAACCGTTAGTGGAGTACATTACTAACCGAAAATGCCTAGGTATATGTGTACAAGGATAACTTGATCTACAGGTACACTTTGCTGTGGAGGATGATTGTTGGAGTGGTTGCAGCTCCTTTAGAGTTAAAGGGTTTGGTAAGCTTAGCCGTGAAAGAAAAAGCTCACCCCCACGCTGTGGCTCGTAGAGAGCTTTAATAGAACATCTATTTCTTCAAAAATGAAAAAAAAAAAAATGTTACCCATTGTACCTCCTCGTGTATAATGGGCATGAGGCATTTGTCGAAGGTGGCCAGAATCCTCAACCTTTACTCACCGCATCAGTGATGATAAATTACTATAAAGGCATCAAAGAAGATTTAGTATGTCTAGAGTAAGTCCTGAGACTTCCTCAACTTATTGTCCTAGCGAGCAGAAAATAAATTTAATAAACCATATCATGGTCATCTTTCTTTCAACTCAATAAGCTTGAACTTATAAACATGGAAAACTGATAACAACATTGATAAAACTGTAAAATTCAAGACACATTTTAAATATCTTTGCATCTAAGGCTGTGGAGATCGATCCATGAAACAATTTTTTAATAACACTGCTTTAAACGTCTCATAGAACGAATAGTTTCAATACGAACTTGGGTATAACAATGCTTTGGATCTAATGTTGACTAGAATAATTCATGGGCGTCTTTGAAACGAGGATATGGAGCCATATGAAATGGTTTTAACATAGCATACAAAAAACTGATTGGTGAGGTCAGTCTTTGGTTGTATATTATATTGGGTCATGTACCCTCTTTAGGGCGAAGGGAATGTAGTTTTGAAATATAAATTATATTAATTCAATCTGTCTTAATTGTTTTAAAGATAATTAATTCACAGTAAATAAAACTAATTTAAATCTTAGTTGATAATTCTATTGTTAGACCTCGGTGGTACCGAGCAAAGTAATTTTTCCAGGATCGTAGATACAGTCTAAATAAATTGTTTTCTATAATCACTCACTTTTAATTTTTACGAATGACATCACATTATGATGAAAGTATTGTATGAATTTGACTATACAAATCAGAACACTAGAAGTGAATCACTCTCATCTACTCGTTACGTTGAATATTGTGGAGTGGTAGGGCCATCCTCATATAGTTCACAGTAGGGAATGGTAGGGCCATCCTCATGTAGTTCACAGTAGGGAATGGTAGGGCCATCCTCATGTAGTTCACAGTAGGGAATGGTAGGGCCATCCTCATGTAGTTCACAGTAGGGAATGGTAGGGCCATCCTCATGTAGTTCACAGTAGGGAATAAGCCTGACTTAGCATTTCCGGTAAATGTAACATAACATCTAGAACTGAAGACAGGCACAGCATTGAAAGTGTGAATTTTGTGAAGAGATTCTTTGCATATTGGCACCACCAATCGGTTGTCGTTAGCTCATTTGTTCAATTATCAGCCACACTTCTATTTAATGCCCTTTATTTTTAGAGTGAAATGAATTTTATAATTCTATTAAATTGGAATAACATTTGAAGCAGTAGTTGTGATCATCTTTAAATTGGCTCCAAAAAAAGTCAGAAATTAATGTCGGTATAAGACGGTGTTAGTCATAAGACATAAATTTGTTTATGTACAAAAAGTTACTTGAGGGTTATCTCCAGCAGTATTTACCTTTGGCCTGATTACATGATTCTGAACAATATGTGTACTAAAAATGCCTGAGTCTCTTGTGTACTGTCCAAAGGTATATTTTTCTTTTTTGATAAAAATTATCTTAAGAGACTTCACTGTTAGATTAACAAAATATATAACCAACTAAAATCTGAATTCGTCACTTTCAGAGAGAATTGAGACGTTGAGAATACATACAAAAACATTACCAGCTGGACATGTAAATCATAAAACACCTCGACCGTTCCAGTTTTATGTATTTTTATTAGTTTATTTTTTATATCTTCGAAGTTACATAAATAGAAATTAATTATAATAAACCAAAAGGTAAATATAGAAAAGAGAGTAGTCAGGAGGAGGGGCCTACCGAATCATCTTAGACAACGACTTTTTACAATTCATCCTCCTCCATGTTCACGGTTTGTTCGATAAGAAGCCGAACACCTTAACCAAAACAACACTATCTGAAAGATATTCCATGTTACTTCCTGAGTGATTGGATATTCAGAATGCGTGGCAGGGGAGTTAGGCCGCTTTCTGCCAAGATCACATGGAACGGGACCCGTGCACGGTAGGACTTTGTCTCAACCATTGCCACCTGAGGAGAAGATGGAGCTAACACAGTTCCACACGTTAGATATGTACGCAGCTGTAGTGATCATCTTCTCCACTTTTTTATAATTCACATGGCAGAATCGGGGAATACAGTATAGTGAATTATTAGAAACATATATAAACGTTTGATCAAGTTTAAATCTGTTTCTGCTTTAGGAATAATTTGACTTTAAAGTTTGCTATTTAAAGTTATATATAGTTCATTTAAAAGGGTTTCAGGATGACGAACATTTTCCAACGTTTTGTTTTACAGCAACAGAGACACAGCACCTTGGTAACCTTTGTTAAGGTTGCAAGTTCTAAAACAAAAGATTAAGTACACAAAAAGACACAATAAGAAAACATCAAGATCAAGATTAAAAGCAACGAAATTCTGCACTTAACATTCACTTATAGCAACGAAACATTCACTTATATGAACCTTGTTTGTTATAAAGTACACTATAACATGTTTGTTATATATGCTTATTTTTACCTCTTTTAACACACAATACACGAGAAGTACACGTGATTGCATATTATGTTTTTGTGTGTGCTGTATACACACAATATTATAGCTTTTCCAGCTATATATTATGTACATAGGTTTATTTTACGTTTTTAACTGACAATTTTAACTTTGATCTGTTCATTTTCATATTGATGAACTGATTACTTTTTGTTTTGCGTTTTGTTTTAGGATTAGACTGTAGATAGGATTAGACACTGTTGTTTTGCTCTTAAATATACAGCATTGAGTCACTAAAGAGGAATATTGAGGACTCCCAAGAAACATGCATTGGCCTCCAAGTTGCTGCATACATAATCTATAATAAGCAGCACGGAATAAACGTCCTTGTTCATGGGCTAACGGGTTTGGGAGCACAAGTTTTGGGTATTACTAAGATAGTGAATGTAGTAATATGATATACTTTCTAAGGGATTACTTCCCAGTCAGGCGTTTTCTTTAGGCTTTTTGGCTATCAAAATCTTATGTTCAAGATACCCGTATGCAGTCCTGGCTGTAGAATCAGTTTCAGAATGTATCTAATAAAACCCATGAGTTCAAATTAACGGTAAAATATAAATAAAGTAGATTTCAACTGTCTAATAAACAAATAGACTTTTTGGCTATCAAAATCTTATGTTCAAGATACCCGTATGCAGTCCTGGCTGTAGAATCAGTTTCAGAATGTATCTAATAAACCCATGAGTTCAAATTAACGGTAAAATATAAATAAAGTAGATTTCAACTGTCTAATAAACAAATATTTAATACACAATAGTATAAACTGGTGTTTCCCATAATAACAGATAATAGCATTACAACTGTTTGTGTTGTACCTTTATAACAGGTTCTGCAAGAGAGAATACCAAGTATCCGTAGTTTACAGTTTTATGTAAGAATTAACATAAGGTTGGCTGGCCAAGGAGAAATAAATTAATACAGAATAACGTATGTAAATTCCCAAATAAGTCATATTTTGGGCATATCATGCATTTTATTTACGTACTCAAAAATGTGCAGTAAATGAATACACACTAATAAAGATTAACACTGATCATTTAAAGAAAGATCAACATTAAAAGGCGAATATGTCTTACGAAGTACAACAAGATTTTTTTGTCATTGGCTTATTAAATGTTGCAAATGATGTTGGCTATTAATGAACTGTGAGTCCATTCATAAAAAGTTTATCTAAGGTCCACGCAATAGCCTACCACGCAATGTAGCCTATTTCAGCTAGGCTTGTGCCGGTGTCCAAATATCATATGACGTCAGGGTCATACACATCCACTATAATAACTCATCTGTATAACCGACTTGAGTCATATCACGTGATTTTTAAAATAACGATCAAAGCTCGCACACGCTGGCGAAGTGATAACTTGTTAAGAAATCGGTGATAAGATCTCTCTTCGCGTGGTGCGAAACTAACGTCGAGCTGTCTCTAAAACTGATGTCAGCAGACGATCGTATTTAATGACATGTACACTTTGCAATACTCACATCAATGTATGTAACATATTACAAAGAATTGTTGGTAATTGCTAAGTAATTTACTTCATCTAAAATCAAATAAACATTATGGCAAGTAATGTTGTACAAGATTTCGTAATCATATGAATTTAAATATAGGCTACCCCAAAATTGGTTTTAAAATAAAATAAAAAAGTTGTCACATTGATTTTAGTAAGGAAGATTCCCAATATAGAGGGATTTCTTCTAATTTCAGAGCTTCATATAATGTTTTTGTACTCATAAAGCGGGATGAAGAAACCTTTACCTAACTTCATAACCAAGCACAGTCTGTCAGAAACTTCGTCCAGCAAGGCTGAAGATCAGGATCTTAGAAATGGAAACAACGTTCAAGCCGGGATATCTCTACAATAGGTTTTACAAGACATTAAATAAACAATGATTGACTGATGTTTCTTGAGACTAAATGTTATATAATATGACTATTCTTTTTGTTCAACGTTTGTTATAAAGTGACAAATAAAAACCACTATAAGATGTTTTATATGTGAATTTGTTTTTGTTTTAACACACAGATAAAATGGCACTATGAATAAGTGAAAAGTTTGGGATAAGTGCAAATCCCATTAGAGTACCTAGTGCAATGGATCTTTTGTTTTCAAAGTATTTTTTGTTCAATTCATAGCCTTTTATACCTTTCTGAATACAAAATGTAAACTTGTTTTATCGCTTCATATGCAATTACATGTTTTTAAAGTAGGCAATTTTTATAATCGAGCCAAATAAAAAAGGCTGAAGATAAAAACGTGAAATTTTTACAGTATGTATATGTATTAATTCAGAAAATTTATAGCTTCAAGGATTCATTTCTTTTCTCTCATTTATGACTTAAGGATATTATATTTTTAATTAAACATAGTTTAAGAAAATTACAAAATTTCTTTCTAAAAAATTATTTTTCCATAAATAAAAAACATGTCACCAGCTTGTGCAAATTTCCTTTCGGGCCCGAACGATTGTACTGACAAGCTTTGCTCTGTCTTTGAGTACCATCCCAGCCAGTGTAGGAGACTAAACTCTGCACTACAACTAACTAATAACCATAATAAATGTGTTAACAGAAAAGGTGTTAATTAATCAGGACTTCTCCACACAGGCCTCAAATACCGTAGTTCAATTGTTATTAAATAGTTGGAGCTATTCAATAAAATATCATGAAATATTGAAGAGTAATTTAAGAAATTTCAAAGGTGTTTATAAAAAAACAATTTTACTCTCATACCTTTCACTGACTATCGCATATCTTAGTATTGTTTAAAATGCCTTTTAAAAAGAACAAGATCATGGTTTCCCTATTTTTCAAAATGGAAATGTATGAGAAGCCAGCGGTTACTGCTAATACTCAATATTTGTATATTAATATTAATATAGCCACTAAAATAAATGGTTTGTAAGATCCTGATCTCTGCTTTTGATCTTGCTGGGCGAGGTCTCTGACAGAGTGTGCGGTTAAGAAGCTAGGTAAAGGCTTGATCAGAAACACTTTATGGATACAAAAGAATTATATGAAGCTCTGAAACTAGAAGAAATCCCTCTACATAGGGAATCTTCCTTACTACAATCAATGTTACAGTTTTTTTTAAATTTGGTTTTAAAACCAATTTGGGGTAGCCTATATTCCTACATAGTTTAGGAAATTTTACGAGTACAAGCATTCCAGAAAATATTTTTATTTTCTTTTTAAGATTTATAAATAACAAAGTTGTGATTTTCTTGAACTTTTAATGACAGCAATATTGAAACTACATATTATATGTTTACTTTTCACATTTCTTTCATGTGGTCAAGTAGGGTTGATTCAATATGAATATTGTTTTTTTTTTTTTTTTTTTTGCTTTGAGGTATTGGGGTGGATTCACAGATCCTCACACGTCAACCTGAGCTTATTGTGTGCCCCTTTGATGTTAGAGGGGTAAGCCTATCTTTGTGCCCTTAATTAGGCTAAGAAGCTTTTCCCCGATACTAGCATCTGGTTCGTCGCCTGGTTGTTTATCACCGAAAAGAGCCCTTCTCCTTGCTCCCAGTCTCTCACACTCCAGTATTATGTGTTTTGCAGTCTCTTCAGACTTATTGCAGAGTCTACACTCCGAGTCCTCATGTCGTAAACCTAGAGTGTTTAGGTGTTTCCTGAAGTGGCCGTGTCCAGTGATCAAGGCAATCACTTGCTTAACCCGATCCCTGCCCAGCCCCATCAGCCATCTGGTGAAGCCGGAGCTAGAATCAGCAAGCAGTCTTTTGCCGAGTGCTTGTCCTTGGTGACTCTGCCAGCGCAAGCGGTGTGTCTTCCTGGACCATTTGTTTATACTTTGGTAAGCGGCTGACTTGCTTATACCACAACTCGGTTCTGGACCGGTGTATGGCATGTTTGCTCCGCTTTTGGCAAGCCTGTCGGCGCATTCGTTACCACCTATGCCTGTGTGGCCCGGTACCCAACCAAGACGCACAAAGTTGCGTGATCCAAGCTTGCAGAGAGTGTTAAAGCACTCCCACACAAGCCTGGATGAGATGCTGTTGGAGTCAAGAGCTTTAAGAGCTGCCTGACTGTCTGACATTATACTGGGTTTAGTTCCAGGTCACCTTCCTCTTCGTGCAGCGTCTGGAAGCCGTGGTTAGAGATCGTGTCAAAACATTTTTGCACCTGATGAGACAATGCGAATAACTTTTAACCTATAGTACATTATATATTGTAGTCTAGGTGTCTCTGGTATCGAAACCATGCATTCATTTTGAGCTTCTTAACTCGCTGACGTTTTTGAATTTCTATCTTGTAGCCTACTTGTGAGGAACACATGAAGATGCATAGCGAAGAGTTCAAATCCAGTCAATAAAAATAAAGTATATTTATGTTATCTTACAATTTGAATAGATAATAAACTGTATACACTAAGGTTTCCCCGTAATAACATAATAATTCCATAACAACCATTAGTAAAAAAAATCAGTGCTAATTAAGCGCTCAATGACATCATCGCCTAAAACATTACTAGCCTCGTAAGGCGATTTTTAAGATGGGAGTGGATAAGTTTAGTCTTAGAGGTATTAACGAAAAGTCCATTCGCATTCATCTATTGAAGAAGTGAATTTACCTCGGTAAACATGTCTTTTTCTAGGATACCTGAGGTATTTATGGTAAACAAGTCCAAATATCCGTATTAAGTTTTGTATAAGAAATATTACCGTTAGCTGCTCACGAATATTCTCCAATAATTACACTACTGATAACGATTATTTTAATGCAAAAATAATGCATCTTATACAAAAATGACAACGTTTTCTAGCTAGAAAACATATCCGTGCTCTTAAGGACGTATATTTAGCATTATTTTAACGTTTGTCAATTGGAGTCCGCAGTATATTGTCAGCTCCTAACAGCTGGTATGTAAACATCTGTTCATAACAATCAGCTGATTTGCGATAATATTGTTGCTGTGAAAAAATCTTTATTTGCTTTGTACAGATATTTGTTTTGTTCAATGGCTAATTTTATAAATGGTTCATTTATTTTATGTAACTACGTTTGGAAAGTATGTAAAGACATCATGAAAAAAACACTAGTTCAATACAATAATTTGCGCCTTAAATGGAAGAACAAAATGGCTACTATAAGAATTACCAAAATACATCTGAACATTTAAATATGAACCTTTGTATTCCTTAAGATAAAGTATTAGAGAGTTCAAGAAAACTCTGTAAAACGTAACTATTATATCGTGGTGCTCAAATGGTGAGCATATAAATCCTACAAAGATCTTATGCATGTTTACTTCAATGTACTTTTCCTACTCTACACCTTCAATAACTCAAACGTCTTTTTGTAAAATCTGCATACGTCTTTCCTCGTATAGAATTTCAGCCCAATACAAGGAGTTTAATACAAAACTGCACAAGAGAAGAAACTAAATAGCGGGATTAAGAAGATTCGGATATTATAAAATATTAGTTTTTAATCAACCATGACTCAAAAACAACATATCAGAAGATTATATGATAATATATATCCTGACTATGGAGGTATTTATAATAAACATCCTGTGTATTGTTCAAATTTGTTGTGTACTTTTATAATATATGAAGGAACGTAACATCTGATCATTCAATCATTGCATGATATAAAATACTACTACATACTATACTACTACTACTATACTATACTACACACACACTACTATAGGGTACTATACTATACCCCCCCTATAGGGGGGGGGGTATAGGGGTATACTATAGGGTTTCGTTTGACAGGTTTTCTTTCTAACCAAATCATCCATTCATTTGGATGTCTTCCAAATAGACGTTTATAAACTGGTGAAATACTTTTAATCTTCATTCAAAAATATGTCTTGTGGAACCCAACACTTGAGGTTTTAGTGTATGAATCTGAACTGCACTAACTGCGATTTAAAACGATACAATTATTAGCAATTCTATCAATTAAATATGGAACAATTAAGTACATTTCACTTGAAGTGGGTTAATACAACAATTAACATAACCCTTTATTATATAATTTTCATTGCAGACAAATTTGTGAAAATTGCAAAATGAAGACAAATACAAAAATTAAGGAAAGGAAAAACTTCAAGCGAAATGTATGAGTAAACCTAGGAAAAAAACAATTCTATATCTTGGACTTAGACCGATAAAAGAGTTTTTGTTTTTACAAAGAGACGGTGTTTTGGTTTTAAAATTCTTGAAAGTTGTTACGATACAACCAGTACAATAGGATATGTTAAAACTAAAAATGTAAATGTAGTTCTAAGTCTACAATAGATGTCTACAGTAGTTTTACACTTCATAGATTAAAATGAAGCTCCTGTTCGTTCAGAAAAACACAGATTTAATGACAACTGAAACATTAATATGGTTTTTTTTCAGAAATACAGGATTCCAACTACAGTAATAGAAAATAAATTATCAGTAGGTCCAAGAATAGCGCAGTTGTTAATTTATTTGAAGTTTGAACGGCTCCATATTGGAACGAAATGGCATAAAAAGCTGGCAAATTGACTTATATAAGATATTTTTAAGATCTGTTTTAATACCAAATTTGACTTTGTTTTAGCATTTCTTTCATTACTTGATTGTCGAAAACGTCTTATGGCATTTACGTTTAATCGATACCACGAGAAGTTTTTTGATACAAACAATCGTTTATAATGAAGTGTATGACAAAACGTTCACAAAATCTCAAATGCATTCAAAAACACTTTTTTCCTTTGTCTCTAGGTCGATAATTAACGGAGTTGTGAATTATTTAAAAACTTTAACGACAGCCATATAGGAACGAAATGGCGTATCAAGTTGTTCAAAGTACCTAGTCGATAAGTTACTGGATCGATTTTCGTACCAAGTGTCAACTTTTTGTTTTTACACAATTATTTCTACAAGATACGTTAAATAGCATTTTTCATCTAACTTTAGAACTGAGGGTGGTTTCTGGCTCTGAAGTCTATGCTTGGTGAAGTTATGTAGACATTTTTCCTACGTGCTACCATCAATACAATACAATAGGGCGGTTTTGTATACAAATATACCAAAACTATTCCTACGACGAGTTATTATAATTGAAGACGTTCCCGAGGCATCGTTACCATTTTGAATTATTACTAAAAATTTAAAGGAGAAATAGATAGAATTACTAGAGTTAAATTCCCGTAATACTCAGAACGATAGAACCTAGAAGTAATGAGAGCATTCAAATAACATGAATAACATGAACAGTACCATTGAACATTGCACTCCAGTTGGTTTAGTGTATTTAAAACTTTAGTAGTTGCCATTATTACTTCTTAACTATAAGGTCAATACTCTGAGACCAAAGATAATACATATTGGAGTAAAGTTTCATGATATCTGTTTCAGTATTTTCTGAAACTTGGAAAGGTTCATTGGCTAGTAAAGTCAAAGGCACGTGTGTGGAAGCCTTGAATCGAAATACACAATCTTTTGTAAGTTATATCTATGAGGAAACGTTAACTATTGCCAAAATTTTTAGTTCCAAAAAACCACACATTTGTCATCGGTCATTGAACTATTAATTGATAGCAGAGACTTGAAACACGTAAGTTTGTTACAAGCGTACAAGGCTATCCATCAATTTACCTACTACACTTATCAGACACAATCTTCATTTTCATATTTATTTTAAAATATGCACTTGGGTATGTGAAGGAAAAGTACCAAATAGAGATTAAAATTTTTTAACATTCCTATGTGCTTCTTGGTTATTATTTCTGTAAATTTCATCTATTGCAGACTCCCTCACTTGTTTTGTGCGTAATAAGTATAACATACTAATGTTGAGTTTAGTTTAGCATTTCACCCCCTTAGTAAGCAACACTTCTTGTTATACTGTTTTAGACAGTAATCGTGGAAGTGGAATAAATGTCTTTGGAAAAGTTCTCCTCATTGGTGATTCAAGTATGTTATAATTTAGCTATGACTTTAGACTTGACTCCTGAAATATGGAGTCATGTTCTTTGGAGGGAGTCTAAAAATACCGGCAATAAGAATTAAGAAGCTCAAAACGAACTCTTAGCATCGTTTCGACATTATACACTACATTATACATTCGAGCACCTAGACTATAAAATTCTACGACAGCATCAGATTTCAGATGCTGCACGTAAGACACAACACTCGCATTCGCATTGAATGAACCCTTCCTACCATAGCTGAATTATTTGAATCACCAATGAGGAGTACTTATCCAAAGACATTTCAAAAGTCCACTTCCACGATTGCTGTCTAGAAGAGTATAACAAGAAGTGTTGCTTATTAAGGGGACAAAAGGCTAATTTACAGTACACAGTTTATTTGTTGTTCAGGTTATGGGATATTTTCGGCTTTATAAATTACCTTACGCCATCGTTGTCATATATTATCTAAGAGTAAAATGGTTTCTTGGTAAATGTAAACTCCCTTTCTCACGAGAAATATAGAACTAGTATAAACTAAGTAAGCTATTGAAAAATGGTGTATTTTACAGAGATTGAACAACAAAAACGCTATCACATATTAAATACATTACATGCATATAAAATGTCATATACATGCAATCGAACAGAAAATTCGTAAAAACCTCTGTTGAGAGACTTAATAACTTTAAAACTAACTCTAGATTAAAAGAATTTCTTAATTATACTTACCCAAATAATGAATTTTCTTATTAATGCATTTTATTTTCAAATTAAACTTTGTCATTTCCTATTAACTTCTGCCTCTAGATGTTGATTGCTTACTTACTAAAAAGACTGTCCACCAATTTCTATACAGCGAACTTCAAAATACTGAAGCAACCCGGTGCGGAGCACCGTTAACCATCTAATAAAATTTAAACCGTTATAATGCAAATATATCCTAAAAGACATCAATTCTTAAAGGCAAAGTGTCTCTCTCATATCCAACCTTTATATATCCTGTGATTTAAAACTTTCCGAGACTGTCATCGTTGTAAGAAAACAAAATCGACCGAAAAGAGGCAAAAAACATTTGTTTACCTGTAGAGTTCGGCGAAGGCATCCTGGTCACGGTAAACAAAAACACGGGGGATTGATTGAATGTTGTTTACTTTGTGGCATATACGCAGTGTAAATTCGATAGTGACCTTGCCCTTGGACCACAAACGTATTCACGTGACAGATGCAGCAGAAGGAAGTACATTTTTCATACACGATAGTGCAACACCTACCCGATACTCATATTTTATAAGTGAAATCCGACAACCTAGAGGTCAGCTATTCCAGGCTTTGAAATATTATCCACTCAAAAATAGTGTTACAACAATATTTCATAAAGACAATGTTGACCCACGTTCTTGTGGCTAAACCTCCACAAACGTCGTAGGCAAGTTCGATTTATGATCAGAGTTGCAGCTTTGTTTGACCTAGTCAGCAACAGGGTTAGACGCGTACAAACTGTCTATATTGATATATAACCTCAAACTATTGACAAAATTCTAATAAAAGAAGAGGATGAATAACTAGGCAGAGCAACCCGTCAAAGTACGAGGTAGGAAACACGGTACGCTACGTGTCAATGAACAGGCTTCACTGGTCTCATGCAAATTTTCAAGTTTACAGCTCAATCTGTACTTGATATATTCTGCGGGTAATTAGGGGTTGTTGGCGCTCAGCAAGCATCATACTTTATCATTACTATGCAAAAATAAAGTTTAATGCAATTTTAGTCCAAAACCTAGTTTAATGCAAGTTTAATAATTCTCTGGATATCCTAAGTAGGGCAGAGAGAAACTTTTTAAATTTTGATAGAAATCTAAGTGAAAGCAAAATATGCTAAAAGTAAAGTCTATAGATTAATTAGATCTCGAAGTATCCTGCGGAAGGACAGGTTTCGTTAACGCTCAGCCAATTATGCTCTTCCTGACTTTCGTCGACAGCGCCAAGAACTCCAGTGAATGTCCTGCGATTTATTAAATTCAGGATAATGTGAAGAAAGTTTAAGTTTAGAACTAGTGGAGTGTGAATCAGTTTTACCATCTACTTATTCAGGATCGGTAAATATTAGGTGTTGGAACATTTGTTTATGTTTTTTCAACTTTTAAGAAAAAAAATTTAGTTTGGAAATACTTTGTATCTGATCCTACCGTTGGATGACAGACTAATTCTGTCAGGTTAGTTCCACAACCAGTGTTCTACTTCTTCGTTTTCGGCACCGTTTGTTCTTGTTTGTGTTGCAACTCTCACCTGCGCTGTATTCGTCCTTAAATAAGATTCCCTAGAATTAATTGTTCAGTTAAATCCTTTCCGGTGAGAAGTGTAGCGTAACAGAATGATTGACGAGTGAATAAATGTAATGAGTTTAAACATTTTCAGCACCAATTCATAAAACACCATTCGAATTTTCAACTGAGGGAATTTAAAATTTGTACAAGTGTAAAAATACGAAAAGTTATTTTATACTTGCATATTCAGAGACATTCCGACAGCGTAACTAGTGGTAACCGGAATCAGAGACTATAGAATGTCTCTACTAAGCTAGATATCCCCTAGCCCCTTAGTCTAACAGAAGTTTTCTCACCCACCTTAACTTTTCAGCTATGTTTTGCATGGCATTACTTTTACTTCGGGTTTTCTTTTATTATTGCGTGTGCCGATTCTGAGCGGTCTGAGACGTAGGATCTGAGTTAGAGATAAGGTACATTCAAATCCTGTCTGTGACCGTAGCACTCTTATCAGTAACATCAACCTAATACTTTATCGACTCAGGGGCCCATGAGGACAAATTAAGGCTTAGAAGGGGATTAGCCTTCATTAGCCTTTGATATTAGGGTATACATAAAATTAACCATTAGGCCTAATAGTTCATTTTGTTGGGTGGGTTAAACATTTTTACAGACATAAACACCTTCTTGGGTAGTGTAAACATTGATTTTAATTAATTTGTTTGTAGCACTTATAAAAATATTAAAGAAATATAAAACGTTTGGTGTATCAAAACATTTTTAAAATGGGACTTACTTACTTATTGGTAAGTAAAATGTGTTTTAGTTGATTATAAGTTACTAAAGTTTTAAGTATCACGCTATAAGGTGAAACGTATTTTTAAAGGTCTTGTCAGAAGTAATAGGATGGTGAGGATAGAGGTTTTATTACATGTAAGTTAATTTACATTCTAACTTGACGTCTAATTAAGGTAGAATTTTAAACTACCAACGCTACCCATTTTGGATACAATGGTCAAATTTTGGGTTTCTTGGGTGTTTTGATTTTGTATAATGAAGATCTAGACCTTTAATTTTTATTATCACACAGTGGATCATCCGATTTAACATTTCATCCCTCCTCATTTTGGGGCAAAGCGAGATAATTTGGTAATCCATAAAAATCGTTTTCTGGTGATACTATTAGTTATTGCGAAAGAATATTTGACATTCATAACCATTCAAAACTAATGCCGAGGGAAAAAATGTTTTGAGAAAATATGTATATTACTCTTAAGTGTTTAATACGATATGGTGATGAACATACAATTAACAGAATACTTGTTGATAAACGTCATAAACAAATATAAATAATTACAATTCAAAGAAATTGCATTCAAGATCATCCATAAACTTATTTTACGGATAATTTACGATTTATTCCACCCAATTAGTGAACCATTTAATTAATATCTCTTCGTTCGCAGATTACAAGGAACCCAATACATCAAAGAGTTTATTATCACAAAAACAATGCTTCATTATCAGCACCCATTCAGTGCAAATTAGTATACTGTGGGTTTTATATTTCCAAAATTGTATGACACATTTTAACTTCAGACGACCTATTTTATTCCAGGAACATACGAGTTAACATTGCAGTAATTCACGAAACCGTTTCGTTGGTGTGCGTAATCATGTTAACCCGTCATATGGCCCAGCTTTTGCAACTACTTTGAAAGTTCCGAAATTGTGACGTAACCTGGCTAATCAGACATCACAATATATTTACTTTTATACTTTCCACAGAGTTTGTGTTGAGACACTTGCAATAAATTTTCACATCTGTTCAAATCATTCATCACGGCATACAGCACAGCAGGTGTACCACGTGGGAAGCTGGAGACAACTCTATTGGTGTATTCGTAAAACTCTGCTTTGTGCTACAATGTTAGCATAATTAAACAATATAAAGTCCTGTTTAAACCATTTTATTTATGTATACATACTAAATTTAGACTACCGCAACTTAAAAGCTTCATTTTTATCGTTTTAATGTTTTTTATCTGCTTTCTATATTTATAACATCATATAGTGGAAAAAATCCTAACAGAAAACAGGATTGATGATAGAGTGATGATTTCAAATGAGTGTAAGAACCTCATGGACGTGAAACCACAGTATTTTAAATGTTCCCCACAGTTGGGGTCACGCAAGTATCGTGCTGAGGTACATAATCTGGTGCTGAGGTACATAATATGGTGCTGAGGTACATAATCTGGGGCTGAGGTACATAATCTGGGGCTGAGGTACATAATCTGGGGCTGAGGTACATAATATGGTGCTGAGGTACATAATCTGGTGCTGAGGTACATAATATGGTGCTGAGGTACATAATCTGGGGCTGAGGTACATAATATGGTGCTGAGGTACATAATCTGGGGCTGAGGTACATAATCTGGGGCTGAGGTACATAAACTGGGGCTGAGGTTTTGATGCTTTTAATGCGTATTTGACTCTTCCAGTTTGATATTTTTATCATAAATATCCTCGCGTTTCCTCAAATAATTAAACTTTTTAATATAATTATTTAGTTTTAAAATATTTTATAATAATATTAATACGGATTCGAAACATATAAAAATTAAATATTACTCCTGACCATTAAGTTTGTCCTAAAACGGTTTGTGTTTTAATTTGTCTCAACTGCAAGTCTAATTCTTCTGAAGTTACTCATAGTTTATGCTGTAAAAAAACATCATACTGGGTTTAAAAGAAAAGGTTGGCCTATGCATGTTGGGGAATGCATTTTCAGATTGTATTTGTGATTCTAAGTTAAAAATGAAGAATAAGTTTTGTCCAGTTTCTCTTCGTTTATCAGCTATACACTATTTTGTGTTTTTATATTATACAAATTTTATCTTTTTTTTATTCCTGTATATTTTAAAATATGTAACACTTTCAATAAGTTTTTGTAAATTATTATTGATTATTCAATTTATAATATTTATTGTAAAAACATTCACAGTAACTCACTTTCATCCAACAACGAGTAGTTGAATTTAAAAATATCATTGCTCTTTATGGAGTGCAAACTCTTCTTTATTTGTTCAAAGAGGCAATATTTATTATACACGAATGAAATCTAAGTATTATGCTTTCTTACTTCACAAAGTAGAAATAAGCGTACCTGGTGAGGAGCTGCATCCCAGAAGGCAAATTAGTATATAAAAATTTGGGAAAACGTGTGCTATGTATTGTTTAACTATTTTATTACGTTTTTGTATTTTTAAGATTTTTTGTTCTCCCAAAATAATCCTGTATTACTATTTTTCAAAATATTGATTGTTTAGCTCGTATTCTTTTGTTCAAAATATTTAAAAGTTTATGAAACAATTGCGTTTTCCAAAAACATGCATATATATTTTGCCTCCTGTATTGATTCTTGACTATTAAAATTAATAAGGCTGCATACCTTATCCCTGTTAGTCAGTTTCTGTCTATAGTAGACCATACATAAAATTATATTATATTTCTATTTCTTCGCTAGTGTTTTCGTGCGTTTTTGTTTATTTATTTATTTATTCGTGCTGTGAGTAATTTATTTATTTTTATGGAAAATTTGGCAACGGTACAGTACTTCCGAAACAAATCGTTTTCGAAATAAAAAAAGTTGCATTGACGACGGAACCTTATAATATTGTCAACTACTAAACCTCAATACCCTATGATAATCAAGCGTAACGTTTATCAACATGTGGCAACATAGGTTTGTCACCTGGAAATTCTTTTGGTAACGCTCTTGAGAACCATAACTCAAATATCAAACTAACATATGTTCTCTGGTGTTTGTCGATTAGGAGACCCTGCAATACCTTTATGTAGAATTAGGAGAATACAATCAGTAGAAGTTTTTCAGTTGTTTGTCAATGTGAAAGATACTTTATATGTGTTCAATATACCATAACCTTCATATGCCCCTGTATGACTAAACCGATAGATATTGTGCTTGGTAGAGGGGTATTGTGTCTTGACAAGTACAAGAATCAAACTGAGATTCACTGTTCATAAACTTAACCAAGCTATCCCTTGTATTCCAGGAGCAGCGAGTCAATCTGCATTGTATAACCACAAAATCGGGTAGTTTTTGAAATGGACGAGAAACTCATAAGAAGAGAATCAAAAAACGTCAACCGTGCTAGTTTTAGTGGAGGTCAAAAAGGGGTGTATAAAAAGGGTTGGAAATATTACGAAGTGATCATTTTTCTCAGACCAGTTTTTTTTTAACACAAATAAGAGATATATCACCGTAAGATAACCAAATAAAGAGATAAATTCGTCACTTTTAGGGTCTACACTAGCTGTTGCTGATTTATCATTTATTTGAATTTCTGACAGTGTGTTTTAAGTGTGTAAAGCTAACAAAATTGCCCGAGAAAAGCATCGTTTTATATTTTTCACCCCAATAAACCCATTTATGGGAGGGGTAGTAACTTTTTTTTTAGTACCTTCCCATTCCGACCTCTGCCAAAACTAGAGTGGCTTGCGATCGATCTCTTTCTTAGGAGAATCTTCTAAAGCGATTCCAATAAAAACTTGGCTTTCAGTTCGTAGTATCTGGTACGAAACACTAACGACAGTTCAAAGAATAATTTGATCTTAGACTGAAGACAACTATGAACTGAAGTGACTTATGAGTGTGAACTATGAGATATTTACACACCTTTCTACCCTAAAACAACTATACCGTAAGTAAAAAGTCATGGAAAGAGAGTAAATGTCATCGTGAAAAAGAAATGCAAAGCAGGCGATTGCAGGAGGCTCGCGTGGGTGCCGCGGAGTTCAATGCAAGTTTCTGAGTTATCAAACAGCCGATAGATAACAAACAGGTGGCTCACTCGAGTGGTGATTGATTGTTACATGTATGAATGGAGTTGTAACGGGTGGTGGGAGGAACAGAGGGGGAGGGGGAGGGCTGTAACAGAGGATATAAGGAGTCCCTGGCACAGCCTCCGCCTCCAGTTTCTACTGACCCTCAAGTAAGTAATGATTACTTATTTTGAATGTACCATCTTATTCGTAAATTCTAACAAATTTTTTAATGTACTTTTTAAATTATATATGTTTACAAGTTTAAAATTAAAACATCGTCTAGTTTCATCCACTTAGTTATCTTTGAAATTTTCAACGTTTTACAGTATCACTACTCGATTTTTAAGAATAAATACAAAAAATACAATATTTTTTAGAATAGATATACGTTTAATATATTTAATAATGTTCATTAGTAAAAAAGCATTATTATAAGGAATACGAATACCGAAGTAATGCAATGGTTTTTTAGCCTTAGATAAGATTTTGCACAAAATGTCAAATATTCAGATAATAGCTCAATCGTGCGCCACTATAATAAAAGTACACTGCCAGAATTCAGAAAAATGCTATCTTTATGTAATATTAATCAAATGCGCCTTTTTGCTCCTGAAACAATAAAGGCGTCGCGTCACTCACTCCAGAATTTACTGCATTCTGTATCTTGTTTTCTAACGTGTGTCATACATTGATGGTGTCTACGTTTGTGTATTTACATCGTGTGTTTATTTATGGTTTTAATAATGGTTATATCAATAACTTTTGGCATGCGCTGGAACTACTCAAAGTAATAATAAAATGAATGTAATAACAAGAAGACTGAATAACAATCTAGATGGCAATAATTTTAATGAAGTATTATTAAATTTATGTATTCGATATTATTTTAAAATTCCATAAAAGATATTTTGAGCGAAATACTGTTTTACGTAAGAATTATGTTACTAACTAATGTAAGCTTCAATAACTTTATATTTGTGGCCAAGCTTAATTATTATCCCATTCTGATTATTCACTGGTTGATTATTCTTTTTCGATTGAAATAGACGTATTTCATTTGTCATTATATTTTATGCTTTTTTATAGTACGCGAAATTGTTTCTCTTTAGGGAAAGTAATTTTGTATATTAGCCACGCAATTTTCATTCCTGTTTTTTAATGTTTTCCTTATTCTTCTTCTGAGGTTAAATTAGTAATATGGCTTACAGTTTCGATTAATTCTGTACAACTCTACACGTTTTTTACGCGAATGCACGTTATGGATACACTCAACTAAAAATAAGTTTGCTATAATATAATAACAATACAATAAACATTCTCCTCCCCCTTCTTTACCTTCTGAACGATTGTAAATTTTCAACTCTCCTTCGAGAATATGTTATAGTATTATTTGAGAACATCCTGATGGATATCTAATTCACCCCCCTACCTCCCCCTTCAAATCTTCCAGTTAGGGGTGAGAGGAAACTACATTTTCACATTGGAATATAACCCATGAACCCCAATTTTAGGTAATTGATGAAAAAATCTTGATTAGACAAAACCAACGTTAGTATAACAAAACATGTTTATCCATATTGGATACTCTTTAAACTAAGTTAAAATTATAAATGCAATTGGACACTGATGATTTATTTCCTCGAGATATTAGAAAGTGAATGTCGCATGATGGGTTGACAAAACTCTTTTACTTCGTACTTACTTACTTAGTAAAAATCCCGAGGAGGATAAAAAATATATAAACACCAAAAATCCTATTTCTCATTATTTAAAAAAAAAAACCTAATGAGGAGATTTACATTATACATTAAAAAGTCTATGAAACCCATTAATATAATATTTTATATGTTATTTAATTATCTGCTCATACGGTATTCTCAAAATTTCTAAATTATCCAGTAACACGTATACTATGGATATAAGATATTTTTTATACAGTCTAGTGCCTGTAAATGAACCTCCGGTAGCTGCAACCTTCCTTAATGGGGTAAAAATGGTATGTCCCATCCCTTCCTTTTTGATCAGCCGAATACTGGTCAAAAATTAATAATAGAAGCGCTAGCATGTTTTATAGTCGAGGTGGTGTGAGCCTTGTGAAGCCCCCCGAACCATCGACCGCCACCGATGTGCTGGTTGATTTGGCGCAAGTAGGTCTACCACTTCACACTCACTTTCTGGATTACGCGGCCGATGTCACAACTATAATCTATATCTATTTGTATACGCACTTATTACATTGCGACACGGACAATTAATAGTAATGTTTAACTATTAGTTTTCCGTTTACATCGTGCGAACAGCTTGAAACATTACTGGCGCACTTAATCATTATGTTGAAATATTCTAGAGTGCCATCTTCGTTGAAAAGTTCTTAACTGAAAGTTTTACTTCTAAGCTTAGGTTGACTGGTGTTGTTGACATAAATCAATCTGATTTTTCATTAAATTTTTGCTCACTATCTTTTAGTAGGGCAATGAGTTTTTTTAAGCTAAGGTCAATGTAATTCATTTCAGTGTTTGGAGAATCGTGAATTTTCATTTTATTGCATTTCCAGAAAACAGAAAGGTTCGGCGTTGCTTTGACTTCAATAGCAGTCAATAGCAAACTTCACTCCTCCTTCGCCTGGTCGAAATATCGATACAAATTTTGATAGCAATATTTTGACAGACATGGTTTAGACTGGAATACTTAAAAGGGTTTAGAAGAACTTAAAATAGTATGTATGAATAGCAATAATATTAGTTCATGTAAAAGTCGCAGTTAAAATATTACTAATATTCATGTTTTTTCGATATATGTTTAATTACAAAAATTACCTACGAAATAAAGTGGCAGTTTTCTTTCAAATATAACGACAGAATCGTATGCAGCCTACTTCTGTGTCTATTATTCGTTATCTTAGCTATTGGAACAATTATATTTAGTCCCAGCAAGAGTTATCCAAAACGAATAACACGTTTTTTAGATTAAAGATGACAAAATCGGATAATAATTTATATTCTTCATGAAAAAAAACGTAAAATTGTTCTTTCTTTTCGTTCAATTAATGTAAAATCAGCATATATTTAAAATTCATAAGTATGGTTGTATTTTCTGAGATTAATTCGTATATTTTTTATTCGCATAACTAGAACCAAGGCAGCTTGTCATAGATATAAAGTGATATGAGATTATCCGAATCTGGTTTTCAAGTTAAAGAGCAACGCACTCCGTAGGAAAGACCCGTTGCTCTCAATGGTTATTCTGGTGTCAATGATTGTGTCTCTGGTCATGGACCTATGTTGCAAATGCGGTAGCCGCACTCGACCAATCGTCTTGCACCGAGATATGTGATGACTTATTCATTGACAAATTTAACTAACATTTCATAATTCCCTAGTTAATCCGCATCTATCAGTTGCAAGCAGGCGAGATTGTGCCGCCGGTATTTCAAAAAATATCAACTGATAATTGTAATCTCTCAACTACATAAGAAGAATTACTTTGTCTAAGAACACTCGATGAAGTACATTTAAAATATTAGTGACAGTTTGAACTCAATTATTTTTAATGGTTTAGTATAAGTTATAAGATACTTAAAGTGCTTTTTAAAAAGACAATAGTTATATGTTTTAGTAGGTTATATTTTCTTGTATATTATTTCGATTTATTAAGTCTAAAAGGTTTATGGCTGTTAATCAAATGATGGAATAGTTTAATTCTGAATCAAAATAGTTTGGTCAATCTCAAGTTTGTTAATGGCAATGGAATTTTAAAAGTAAATAGGATTTCGGACATTCTCCATATTTTTTTAAAAAAATAGAAGACTAAGTTTAGAGGATTAAAATCTACCCACTTCCTCAGGGGTCAAAACACCCTAATTCATACATTTATAAATGCAAAGAAATTTAAAAATAAACACAATGAACTTTGCATACACTAAGCCAAATTTGTCAACATACAATAGATATAGTTTGAATATGACTGGTAGTGGTATTTGTATTCCTTTAAGAAAATTCACCATACGGCAGTTTGTTTGCTAAGGACAGCAATTTGCCAATACTCCATAAGAAACTTTATATCTAATAAAACTGTATTCCAATAAAAATTAAATTTTTCAGAACAGTGTTGTTATTTCCTATCTCGCATTGCTGAAAATAGACATACCAATTTCACGAGAGTTTAATGAAGTGTATCAAGTCGCCAACTACCATGAAATAAAGTTTTAACACCAGTTAAATGAACATTAATAGTCCCACTAATATTATCGATTGGTTGTATTGCATTGAAATAATGTCGCACTTGTCATCTATAGTGTAAAGAGTGTAATTTAAGATGGCGCATGTTAACAAATTAACAAACCACCTTTATTCTATTTAATCAAAAGTAACTAAAGCAAAGAGTCCTTGACTGATTCCTGAGTTTACCTGAAATTCTTTAGTTCATGAATCCTAACCCAATCATATGGGAGCGATTTCTTTATTTAACTTGACATGCTCTGTACCATCACATATCCACCTGATTAGATTTCAAGTCTTGAAAAATACAGAAGGGTTGTTTTTGCTAAATTATATAGTTGCAGTAAGCCTACATAATACTACATAGTATTGAGTCCATCGTGCAAGGTTTAACATAACAAAATTCTCTCGTAATTCATAAAATGACATGCATGTTTTTAATAGTTGCAAATGTCTATGAATATAATAAATTTCCCTATAAAACTTTAATGACTTGATTGTTTTAAAAAGTAATAATAAATTTAAATTAATATATCAAATTAATTAATAATGTTGTTACAAAGTTTTGAAATGTGATATTGAAATATATGTTTTTTTTTTATTATACTAACGTTTTTTGTTTTATCCCCGTACAGAGTTCAAGCAATACAAAAACTATTAAAATGTTTACAAAGATAAAAGAAATTATAAAATTAAAGAAGTTATATCGAGAGACTCGGGAACGAAAAACTTTATCTTTCAAAGTGTAGAGTGAATGAGGGAAATTAGATGTTTTGGGTTTACAACCCCGTGCCGGTCAAATGTGTAACCCTGTAATATTCCCTCTTTAGGCACAATTAACATTTTCTTTAATTAGTAAGTTAGTTGCGTAGTTAGTAAGTTGAGAACGTAACATTTTCTTTACTTGTCGCAATGTCGATTCAATAGTATTGCCAAATTCCAAGTTAACACTGTTTAACAATTCTTGTAAATGAACTAGACTGAAAGTGTCCAGTTTCAACTGTAGGTGCAGAACTAACTCTGTGAGCTAGACTGGATGCGGGATGAATGTTAACTGGTTCCAACTCCAACCTATTTATACGTTTGGACTGGTTTCAATTCTTGGTGTATATATATACATCATACTTTATCTCTTGTTATAAAAAAACCTGTCGACTTTTCCTGCTATAGGCAACTATATTTATCTGACTGACTTATTTATATAAATAAAAATAGTACTTGCAATAAATTCATTGTTTGTATAACATATTTTGACGCCTTAATAATTTAAAAATGTATTTTTGGAGGGTGCTATTATATTGTTACATACAAATATATAGCTGAAAGAAATAACAATTTGAACATTATCAATCACATTTAAATGTATAATGTGATGAGATTTAAACTTGTTTATTAAAATACGTATGTAAAATGTTTTAGGAAAATATTCTTTAATTAAATTTATTTCCTGAACTTCGTAAAAAAGATCATTTCATCAAGGAAAAACTTACTTATTAGAATATTACATTCCAATTTTAATATTCTGTACCTTTTACAAATAGTATGTAAAACGCAACATTAACAAAACTAAATGATTTTCTTGAGGAAGAACTACGCATAATTATGGATTACGTAAATATATTTAATTGCCACGTATTATATACATATATGGCAAGTAAGGGATCCGGGTTCGAGTCCCGGCGGAGCAAGTTCTTTTTGTGATTCAATGTGTATTGAAAAAGTTAAATTCGGCTATTGCCACGTATCTAAACTTAATTTTATATATATATATATATTTACTATTTTGTTCCTTTGATTGTATGAATCACAAAACTATTTTTCTACAAGACAAAAACATTGTACTTAACCTTATCTATCAATAAAAAGAAACATAAAGTAATCGTTAATTATGTATATAATACTGACTTCACAAACTATCTTTTATAAATGGCGTTTCTCTAACCAGGTCTATTATTCTTTATTTGTATTGAATATATATATATATATATATATATTCAGTCACTTATACCCTTTGAGCTCTATAGAACTGCACTTTGTATAGGTGTTAGCTCAGTAATCTGTAAGGACCTAAACATACAAATCTTGGCATGCAGATCTTATACTGAACAAGTTCAATAATTATATTGAAATGACGTTATAAAATGTGTTTATAAAAGTGTGATAAATTTAAAAATTGCAAAATATGTTGTGGTTTTTCATTCCAAGAAAATAACACACTTAAAATAATCTAATATTAAAAATTTTTGTAGTTAATTTTTTGCAATAAAAAACGTGTCATTTCCATTTTGTAAATAATGTGTAAAAATGAGTTGAATAAGTAAAAAACTATAGATTTACATACTTGGTATCCTCAATTAAAACAAAGTTATAAGTCAACGATGATCGTGTTAAGTACACTAAATATTACTATTAATTAATCCATTAGTTTTATAATTTTAACCATTAACACTTAGTTTAAAAACATTTACATAAAGTTATTAGTTGTATTTAATAACTGTTTTATACCTATATAAACAATGTTTAATAACAATTTGCTTAAAATTGTTCAGCTATTATAACTAAACCAAATAGGAAAAATAATATTATTTCCAAAAACTATCTTGACTTTTAATTAGCACCATGATAGTATCTATAATTCGTTACGGTACTTTGTTCCATATTTTCAAATTGAAAAAGTTTTATTCGTATTTAAATTGACTGTAACAGTAAATAATTTGATTTTTCTATAGACGGCAGACACTGCAGTGCTAGCCTCATCTATAATATAAAAATGAAACTGTTCGTGTGTAACAGCATCACTCACAAACGGCTGGACGGATTCGCCTAATTTTTTTTTTATAATATAAAAATGAAACTGTTCGTGTGTAACAGCATCACTCACAAACGGCTGGACGGATTCGCCTAATTTTTTTTTTAATTTGTTCGTCTTGATCTGTAGAAGGTTATAGGATACTTTTTATCCCTTTCCCGATTCAGGATTCCGCCCCACTGGTTACAGAAATACCCGTAAGAAATGCATTGCAGCAAACATATGTTATTAAGTGAAAGAGTCTTTTCAAATTTTTAATCAGCTGTTCTTTGTAAACATATATAATGCGACAAAAAATATATGTATATATAATTTAATTACTACACTTATAGTTTTAAAGCATAGAGTAAGCTTAAGAGAAACGACAAATTTTGTTTAAACTGTTTCTGCAATCACTGTTAAACATAGACTTTACTATCCAGATAATACAATTCAAATTTGACGTAAAAATTCACCTTTAACTGCAATATTTATTTAATATAAACCATGCTCATGCTTGATCAGAAGAGCAATGCAGATATCATAATTACTATCTTACGTTGGCTACAAATATAAAGAATGTTATAAAATCAACCTTAGTTGTTTTTTTTTTTGACAGAAGTATCAGGAATGTGGTACATACCTTCATAATGCGCCCAAGAAGCTCACGAAGGAACGACTATCAATTATCTCAGCAATGTTTAGAATGTGATAGAAAATGAATATGTGAATATAGTGTACTGTTTTCAACGGGAAATTGCGTGCGAAGCCGCGGGAAACTTATTGAAATGCGCAGCGAAACCCGCCGGGTCCGCTAGTAAAATTTAAAAGTGTTTAATTATTATTTAAGCTTATTTAATTTGAGTGATATATAATTATTTAATATTGAAACAAACAACGAGTAATCAAATTAAATCTGTGTAAGCGCTGAACAGAGTTAATATGTTGTCAATGTCAAAGTTTTATAAAATATCCAAATATGAAACATAACCTGTAGTTATTATCAGAGAAAATATATCAAATGAAAATTTAAATCTGTTTTATCTGAAGTGTGAATATCATACCGCGGTGAAAGATCGTATGATATGAACGTTGTTGAAAGAGACAACTACCAATCGCCCACACGAGCAGAATGATGATCAAACGTTATGTACACAAGAGCGATTCCGTTAAATCATCTTGCCGTATAAAAATGATCCAATCGAATCTCTGAGTAACTAAACCAACTAGGTCATCAAAGAGCTGCATTTACATTCCGTCTATTTCTGATCTATTTCCAATACTTTGACAAACTTGGCAGCTTTCCTCAAACAACCGTTTTGGTTTCCTTTCTCATTTTAGGGAACTTTTATTGATTTGGCTGCAGATCAAAAATGTATCTACGTTCCAACAAAGCTGTGTGTTTGTGGTATCCAAATAAATTGGCAGGGTTGCCACATTGCGTATAATTTTTTTTTTAATTTCAGTTAAATTACTTTGAGAAGTCAAAGTCAAACCTTCTATTATAATGGTTGTATTATAATGTCCGTGAACAATGTAACAATTATATGGCAAAATTAACTCCTCTATAATTTTACATTCGTTCACAATACTACATTCAGACATTCAAACTTTCCATTCATGCACAACACTCATTCGGCAATTCTCTTCACTGCCAACGCCATTGTCGGTTTTCTAGGTTGGAGGTCTCCCAACTATAATCCAAAACCTCGTCGACATGCCCTAGACGCTAAAAACCGTTTCAGACGCGTTTTAACGGCTTGGGCGTTTGTTCATTTTTCATGGAATCAAGCAATCTGTTGATGAAACGAACCATAACTGCCGAACCAAGAAATGTACAATCACATTGCAGTGGTATATTTGCCTAAGAATATAATTTTTCTTTCTACCCAAGGACATAATATTTCTTTCTACGTCATAGAACAATACCTATATATAATTATTTGTTTTATACTGTTTTTCTTTCTTTTTTTAAGAAAAAAACATGTTTTTCTTAACCTTCTTAACTGAACTGATACTTACTTGAAAAAACTTGCTGGTTACTTTTTAATACTTTCCAAAAATAAGTTGATTATTTTTTTTTAAAGCATTCTATCTGACTGTTTTTTGAACACGCACTTGTAAACGACTTCAATAGGTAATTGATTTTTATATTGTTTTACCACGATGAAGTACTATCATTTGAATACATAGATCTTCAAATTATAACAATTACACATTCTAGAACTAGCATTAGAATTAGCAAAAAAGTAGTCACCAATTACGAAGAAAATGTAAGTAAAACTCTCACCTTCTCCACTTTTCCGTTGTTGTAATAAGATAGCCATCAAGTGCAATTTCTTTTGTTATTAAACTCGGGCTCGGACCGTTAAAACTTCAAGGAGCGTTTCCATGTAATCCAAACGAAAACAATCTCAGAAGTTCAAGTACGGTTGTTACGGCGTGGGTAGTGCCTAGGAATAGAAAACCCCATTTTCAAACTACAGAAACCCTACAACACTTTTGTATAATCTTTCCTATGCATCATTTTTTTCCTATTCTTGTTTACTTGCCTAAATCTTTGTATTTCCGTCCATTGCATGGACTCCAATATTACGTCTGAGATAAATTTCAACCTCCTCAAAAATGACGAATTCTAGTTTATTTAAAAGCACTATCACATTACATAGTAAACGGCAGTGTGAAGAATGGAGCGGACAGGAAAATTTGATGGAAAAAACACGGAATGTTAGACGTGAAGAGGAATATATTGTCTATAGGCATTACATCTCATGAAATAGACCCTGCCGCTGTTCGTCAGATACCTCCTTAAGCTGTCCGCTCTCTAAATTCAAACTTCTCTCTGTTTTTTTATTTTAATGTGTAATCAGTCACCAGCTCAAATCGGAGAGGTGTGAGAGCTTGGCTATATGAATTATCTGCATTTGCTCATGCATATCTGAGCGTCTGTCACTCAGCACAAGCTCTCCTTTCGTGACTTCTAGAAAAGGATACAAGAAGCTACTTCTTAAAAACAAGCTAGAAGTACGCAGACCACGTGTCGCGTACAGGCTTTATCGAAGTTTTAGTCAAATTTCCATTTCTAGTCAAAAGCAATTCCATTTCTTCACACATCCTGCTGAAAATAGACAGACATAAATTAGAATGAAACTTTTGCCAGTCCATGACTTTGCTGACGGCTAGCGAATTATATCAGACCTACGCCAATTCTTTCACGTGTTTATTCGCCCATACATTCTACCTACTTCAGACATTGAGATATCCTTGTATTAAACATTTACTTGTATTTTAGAATTAATAAACATGCTAAAAATGCAATATGTAAATGAGGTATACTATCTCTACTATCTGAGTTAGATCATTTTGCGAGATGCGTTCCTAAATGACACAGTTGCTAATGGTGATTATATGGTGAGAATAAAATTTAGGAGCCTTGATCATAAGAACTGAGCACTTTGTTATTTTGGGAGGCAATGAAACCTGTAAGGAATGATTGAAATGGTGTTGAAATCCTAAATGTTTAAAGGCGTATGATTGCGAAAGTCAGGTGAGACAGGAAATCATATTTCAATCACTGGTGACAGCGTTAACACTAACACTATATGCAGTACAATGCACCCTTCTCTTCGTGTTATTCATAAAATTATTTAATAACGCTAGAAGTCACCGACCGACTTGATGTGTTTGCTTGTTTCAACCTTCAGCATGTCAATATCTGTTACGGCTGGTAGAATATTTTAATTTTTAAGTGTTGTAAAAGCCCGATGCAATAATATTAATTATCATAATGACATATAGGTAATAATTCTATTCTTAAACTATATATAAAAAATAATTACATAGTAATTTAGACCAAAATATATTACGAAAGAATATTTTATTCATTAAAGAAACAGAGCTATGTAATGATTTAGTGAATTTTGAGCACTTTGAGATCACAGAATTTCCTAAGCTAAGTTCTATAATTATGAACTTCGATATCTCAAATCTCACTTTCGTAGATTCTTTGTCTTGTTGCGTTTATTGGGATATAGTAACTCCAAGAAAGAGTTATACTTTTATGCACCAATCAATTACAATAGTGCAATAAATTAATGTATAGTATGGAGACAATAAGAAGCAGCTTAGATTGTACTAGTTACATAGGAGATGACTCGACCATTGTTACAGCCCGAGGCACGGTAAAACTGAATGCTCGGTCTGCCATCTGTGGGCAGCAGATATTTTAACATTGACAATCAAAGATACGTGGCGCAGCCTTTCGTCGGACCTCAGAACTAACTGAAATAATCGTCCGTCCCTCATCACACCACGTTAATAGGAGTGATTTACCTCTTTTGTAGCTAATACAATCAAAGGGCGTTCTGAGTTTAATAACTGCCGTATAGATAAAAAATCTGACAATAATTTCCCCCCGAAATTAGTTTATTATCACTATCCGAAATGTAATACCCACAAAGCACTGTGAGTAAACTCACTTACTCAAAGTTTGCAGTAAACTTTCATTTCAGACGGGGAAGAAAAATACAAAATTATTGATCGTATCTTTTTTTAAATAGTTTGTGAAGATAAAGCACAACCTTAACGCGGGAAGGCTGTGTCACGTGGTGGTCGTGGAGGGTGTTCACAAAATGAGTCACATTAATGTGGCTGTTAAATAAAGACTCTACTGCATCATGTCAGAAGAGATACTATCTGAATAAGGCGCACATTGGCAGACAGATTAAAGATCGGAGAACCAACTGAGTGTTAAACCCACAAAGGAAAGACAATCGTCTATCACACGAAGGACACCTGTCCACAGCCTCATTCTCCATTCAATAGCATTTATGTATACACCCGAGTGTTCACATATGCGGCAAGACTCCTGAATGCCTGCTTCCTGGCCGTCACTCACAACATTACAATTTCAAATCCATTCCTGGGGTGATATTTTAATTTGAGTTCGAAGAACCCCGCCAGAAGTGACTTGGCGAACTATTACGGCTGTAAAGTGTATAGGTAATACAGATATCCATAACCGCCACGTTATACCACTCTCGCTGGTACTTAGTAGTTTGATAAACATATAGTTCGTTTTTCCTCCGAGAATTTTACAATCTTCACCAGTTAGAGCAACGTTTTCCTCTCATACAGAGAATTAAATTATATTTTTTTTCATCAGAGAAATGTAAATAAAAAATTTTAAACCCACCAATGCCTTCTATTTTTAAACGGTAAAATCGTATTTTTATCAGCAACTTCTATGAGTTTTATGTACCACTATTACTTTTCCACGAATAATTAACTTATTTAAATTGTAGTGTGAATAAAGATGTAGCGAGTACCATTATAGTAAAAAAAACTCAGTTTTACTCTTTTGTGCAAGGATTTTATTAGTTTTATATGTACATAGCTCAATTTGGTTTCTTAATTTCCGAATCTAAGTAGTATATGGAGGGAGGGGGTTAGACGAAAGGGACAAGCTCTAAAAACGATAGCAGTATGGGAGGCAATATGGCAGGAAGAAAACAACTTTTGGATATTTTGTGTAGGAAATTATTTACACAAGTTAAGGAGTAATATATCTACTTTCCTCTAAAACACTGCCTGAAGTTGATAAGAACACAAATTGCTGTGTGAATTAGACTAAACTCTTTGAGTCGAGAAAAGATTTTTTGATAGTAATCGTATATGTTATATTCTTATGTGCTCGCTACTACTATAATTGTTATACCCTTTCAAATTAGTCTCTTTAATCTATCAAAACAATTACTCTACGATCAATTTGGAATTTACTTTACGAAAATTTGTCTAAAGTGATGTTGGATCCAAAAAACTCTCTAGCCTTAGCTACAGTAGAGTCTTTTAGAAGCCAGAGTAGAATGTGATTAATAACTAATAGGAGTAGCCAGTTAGTAGCCGAGTAGCGTGTAGGTTAGCTAGGCGTGTACGACAGCTATTTATTACCATGTGACTATAGTAGGTCAGAGTATTCTGCGTACCTGGTGGGCAAATATGCGATCTATTGTTACCAGTTTATTATTATTACCTACACAACACTATCATAAAGCGTAACCAGGGTCTTGTTCCTACGATCGTTTCTGATTCAATCGCATCGTTTGGAATTTTATGGCACCTTCAAATACTCGTAAAATGTGTGATTTGTGCGATAATAAATAAATCTATTATGCTGAGAACAACGACTCTGAACCGGTTTAGTTTTTGCAATAGAATGTATTAGGCTCTAGTAATATCTTCAAATATAGCTTTGTCGGTTTTCTGAACTTCAAATAAAATATTTGGGAAATTTACTAAACCTCCATCATGAAAATAAGAATTTATATCCTAAACTGAAGATTTCATTATGTTGCTAGCATGCATTGTTGTAGGTAATAGTATTAAAAATATGAAAATCGCTAAGGATATTTCAACAGTTTTTTCATTAAAATCTTAAAATAAATAGTTAAAAACTATTACAAAAGAGTTTCTAAGATAGAATTTTAATTTATTCATAAATAGGTATTTGTTATCTATATATTTTATCCTTTGGATCTTTTGGACTCATATGAGACCAAGGCATCACATTATGGTACTACGCATATTCCAAAAGTTGTAAACTTACAGTTTTACTTTTACATATAATAATAAGTAAAAATGCAGTGTAATATACATTACATTCAATAAGGTACCATAGAATTAACATTATTTAAACTTATTTTTAAGTCCAAGATTTAATCATTGTTAATTGTATTTTAACCTGGAATTAATTTTTAAAAATTAAATAATAAAATGTAGATTTCATGACTACATTAAACACTATTAAAAATCTTTAATAGTCAGCAAAGTTTACACAGAATTCTTCTGATTTCGCGATTACACTCACGTTCTTTCACTCAATTTTTAATAACATTGTCAACATCAGACTGTTGCACCTTTAAAAGCAATTTAGCTCTGATGGACATGAAGTAAAGTAACTATTTTTTAGAGTTTAAAGTTTAAAATCGTAGTCTCTATAAATATTTACAATATTAGTTGTTTACATGAAAAGATTTCAATCGCTGATTTGAATAGTACATGCATTGATTATTATGATGTACCATTGTAGTAAAAGGCTTAGAATAAACTAACGAAGAAAATTTGTATATTTATAACTTGTATTATACTTAAAGATTTGAGAATGAAGATGTAATATTGAAGTGTCAACCTCATTTTATTTAATTGGTATGTTTTAAAGGAAGGTTTAATAATTATAATTATAATTGTAATTAAGATTTTTTTAGGAAAATGTGAAGTTTGCGATGCATAGAAGAAACGCATTTAGAAAACTTAATAAAGAAACAGAAACTTAACTAAAGAGATTTGTTAGCAAAGATAATATTACGTGAATTAATACTTTCAGTTTGCCATTCTGACAAGCTAACGCTTTAGAGAACCTAATGGTTTTAAACGCCTGCCACTGTAATAATCGCAAATGCATTCATGTCATTTGTCGGCATCTATATTTTGTAGGCGTATCCAAATCTGTAAAACATTTAGGGTTTTTTTCGTTTTTTTGAAAAATAAAGTTTTACATAATTTAAGCAAGATGTTTCATTTAGTCTGTGCTCTGTGATTATATGAAGTATAGTGTGAGCGTATACGTAGTATAAACAGCAGTGTTGTGAAGTAGCCATACATCCACGGCCATTTCGATCGTACTGTTCCAGCTAGAAATAAATATATTTTCGCCGTGAATAAATATCAAAATCCGTGACATTATGAACACATTTTTATATACATATATTGTATAGGCCTAGGTACAACACTAAGTATAAAAATGCGCGGAAAGTCGGAAAATACCGGTTTTGATATTGTGGAATCGAGATAGAACTGGTTCTGATTACACATGCTGATAAATAACTTGGCAGCACATATTTACAAGGGTTATCCTGTATGAATAAAACACCAAGGTGAGCTATATTAATGAATACTAAAGTTAGTATATATTATGCTATACCAAAATGTTACAATGCACTGAACAAAATAGTAAAATATAATGTTATAATACGTTTCTCTCAATTCCATGTTTTCAACTAACCTGATTGACTTCGCCCCATATTTATGTCATTAAATAATTAAATAGTTATTTTAAATTATTATGAAATATAATTTTTGCATGGGTTTTCGCTAAGTAAATTAGAGTTTAGTTTGACTTTGTTTGTGATTTTCATTTAAATCAATACATCTAAGTATTTTTATTATGAAATAAAGGTTTCACACTTGAATATAAAACACTTTTCTATTCTCAGTACTCGGGTTTTATCAACAAAGAAACCGGGAGTCGCTGAAGTAAATTGATTTTTGTTATTAATCTTCAATTCCATATTTTATGAACGCAAAGTATATTCGACTCATTGGCATTAGCGAAGTTGGAGTTCGACTGGTTAGGGACATGTTACTCCATGGGATTGGGCTGGGTGATAGCGGGACATTTTACAACGGGTAACCACGATAGCAACGAGAAAATCGCAGAGTAAATAAATTAGTAAATAAACTGAGTATAATCGTACGGCAGTTGAAATTGTAACGTAGTAACGCATGTTGTTATAGACTTGAAATTATGCGCTTGTTATAACATTATTATAACAATAAGCTATATCCTTTTGAAACTTTTCAAAAATAAGTAATCTAATTTGTAAGAATTTTCCTCATAAAGATGACGCTATTGTTTTCCACACATTTGATATAAGATCCAGAATAACGTTAACAATGTTCCTGAAAATTATGGGAATCAGTTTGATGTTTTTTCATCGGAAACAAAAACATTTGTGTCGGTAAAAAAGAAATTTGAAATGCACGAACAAAAATAGCAGCATTAAAACTTGTCAATGCAAAGTCCACACTTGCCGCCTACACTGTGCCGTCCATTAACACACCAGACATGGCGCGCAAACTTTTACGGGGAATACAAGCTTTTAGCTTGGTGAGTTAAAATGTACCATCAACTCCACTGAGCTAAGTAAATAAGTACATAGCCGTTACCCTTAACACCTACAATTTTGTCCGAGATAACATCGTCCTTAATTATTCTGCCCTATATTATTGTGCAAGTACCAGAGGCATTTCATCCTAAATCCTAGAAAGACATCTATTGGAAAAGTTTTATAACATCGCTTTGTTATTATATTGTAGGTAACCACACTAACTACGCTAAATAAAATAACTATCAATAATTCCTTAAAAAAAATAAAAATAAAAATAAAAAAATAATAGAAATTTTGTGTGTCATAAGCAACCCTAGTCCGTTGTATCATATCGCATCTGTAGATGACTTTCTTTCATGTAGGGGAAACCGAATAGCTTATCATCCCAGGGTCTCGGATTCGAATCCGTGGTTTTCGCACTAGCCTAAAATAATGTACTATACAGTTCCAGTCTAAGCCTTCAAATCATCTTATAAATGCCTTCACATATAAATGTAAATAAATTCTACAATATGCTTCAATTAAAATGTTTCGATCCCATAAATCGTTCTTTACTCTTTGCAATGAATTCAATATATGTTTAATTTATAACATGTTTTACTGTAATAGCAAATAAAAGGAATATTCTAACTAACTTTGAGCAAATTTATAAACATTCCAATTTACCTGAGTTAACGATATTTATTAACTCTGATCATTTAATAAAGATTTTAATGTTTAGAATTCTCACTTTTAAGTTTTATCATTTGTGAAATCACGTAGTTGAAGATACACAACTTTAACACTTTATTATTAGATAGGAGTTGAGGCCCTGATGAGAAAATAGTTTCATTGTCCTTAGCGGTACTTGAAATCAAGTACGAATTATTTAATTATCAATTAATTTGTAAATTCCTCTTGAATCCATCGACGCGACGCGCGATTAGAGATGAATGCCAAGAGGTAATTAAAGAAACAAGAGTGCTGTCACGAAGCAAAGAGAAGTAATTTATTGTGAAAGCATTTGTAAAACGTGACTTTTTATCTTGAACGTGAGTATGCATAAGAAGTACATAATCGTTGTAACAGTTCCAAGGTTACTGATTGAATTTATTTTTTAATTAGTTTTTAATCTTGGAGTTAACTCATTTATTGATTTCAGATACAGACATTCGGATTATATTAGGCACAAAGAAACTCTATTTGTAAAAAAGCATTATATAACCACCAACAAAAAGCAGATTAGTAAGTTCATTTAGCGACAATACTTATTTAAAATACATTCATGTGGGGTTGATTTATATTAAACCCAAAACCTAAAACATATATAAATTATTGGTTGATTCAAGTTCTAAAACTTAATAGAGTATATGGATTGCATCAAAGCAACATATATAGGCCTAATCGTTATAGCTTTAACGGCAATTAAGTGAATCAAAATCGAAATCACTATACATTGTGTCTTAAAATACCCCCCCTCCCCCTGCCCTATTAAATTTTTTATGAATAGACATGAAGTTATTTATTTTGGGGCATGCTTATTTAACCAACTGAGGCATCTTTAATGTATGAAAATTTTTTATCCCCCACTCACCCCCCCCCCATACTTGGTGTTTGTAGTTAAGTAAAAAAGGTGAAAATAATACTTCATCATTTTAAAAGTATTATAAAAAGAAGAAGAGCAGCAAAAACTAGAGGTCTGTAATGTTACACTATCAAATTTCGTGGCTAATTAAAGTATGAATTGATTTATAAAACCCCAATGTTTTTGAACAATTTTGTAATGAAATGAAATGTTAAAAATCTTTAAATAAAACCCCATTTTCAATCAGATGAGATGCTCGAAATATCTACTATCCTTGATTATGGAGAATGATCCATAATCAAAGCCACTATGTACTTCTTGACAAAAAATAAAGCCTGGATTCAAAACCGCGTACCACATTTTGTAAGATTTCACGTGTGATGAGGTGGCAGGCGTCTTCGATCCTAATCCTTAATTCGTTGAGGTTTGCGGGCTTTGTGTCTTAAAATTTACTTTTGAGAAATCCCCAAAAGAACGAAGATCGAGAGGTGAATCTATGTTGTGTGATGATACAAATCAAAACACGACTTGAAATTATTTAGTGCTAAAAATACCAAGAAATCAGATGTTCTTTTTCTGAGTAGCTGACGCATAGACCGACTTTGTTATACATGTCCATATTACTGATTACATAATGAGGTCACTGTGATTTATTGGGATCTGCTGATAACCCGCGAGTGTAGATTAAAGGATTTGATTCAGAAGTAACAACTTGCCGGTACGACACTCTGACGATGACTTGCTGAGTCGGCCCACAGATTTGTCAACGCGGGAATGGTGTATGAATGACCTGTGTTCTGCTGACAAAGAAATTCGTGGTCTGCACCCGTCAGACTTTTCTAGGTGGTTCCAACATTTTCCCTCATAGGTCTGTACGTATTTTACCCAAAACGTTAAGGTCTTTGTGATAAAAACTTAATTATGGTCGCTTTTAGTTCAAATTTTACATTTTTGTGACACTTTCTGTTGTTCTCTTACCCACATTACCTATTGGTACCTGTATATGACAACGTGGTATTGTGTTAACTCTCTATATCGTGGTATCAATATTATACAGGGTGATTCGGTTAGTGTTATATACCGGCACTTTCTGAGCTGATTGTACTATAAAAAAAATAAAGAAAAAAGTTCATATAAACATGGGTCCGGAAATGCTTCCTTACTGGGTTATGGCCAAAATTGAAGATTTCACCAAAAATTGTGTGCAGGAGGTCAAATGATGATTTGCCGCGTGTTTATGAAGAGATATTTATAGGCGAATGCAACTTTTTCTAGCGGATTTTTTAGATGAGAAATTGAATAAAGTTCATCTCATAGCTGTATCTCATTTAGTTTTTTTGTTTATAACTACAAAAAACAGAAATAAAATAAATTTTGAAAACACTTTTTTTAAGGTTTAACGGACAATTATTTTGTTAAATAGGCATTGAAGACCCACATTTTTACAAAGAAACTTGCAGAAAATTTAATTTCTGAATACAAAATTATGTGCCACACGGCTATTAACAGCGAAGTATTAGTTTCTGGAATTTAATTTTACAACAAACATTCTACCAAGCAAGAAATACGTATTTAGTAAATAAACACCGTAATGTAATGATATAAGGTACACAAATAATGGATTAGCATACAATTGTAAATACGACTTTAATAGATTAATGCTCAACTAAAAAACAATAATACTATTACTTTTTAAGGACTATCCAAATGGTTACATCATGTACCTACATATCTTTGTCACGTTTAGCTTTACAGAAGGTAAATTATGTTTTTATAAGTTGGTATCACAAATCAGCTGTTCAACAATACACTGCAATTTATTGAGGAAATCCAAATTATTTGTTACCAATTCTGTTACTAGTTTAATGAGTGCAATTTTAATACAATTAATTTACTACTCGTTTGTTAGTGAAGTGTATTTTAAAGTAACTTACTATCACAATTGCAATGCCTTTGTTATTTACAACGGAAGAATATGCCGACATGGTATTTGTCTTAGGCGTTTGTGACGGAAATGCAACCGCTGCTACTGCAGAATACCGAAGACGATTTCCTAATCGCAGAGTTCCAAACCCAAAAACGATCAGTGGATCATTTCGTACCCTAAGAGTAACAGGTAAACTTCCTAGTATTAATAATTATCGGGATCGCCCTGCCCAGAATAATGTAGATATGGAAGAGGCTATAATCATGGCTACTGAAACGCAGTCCTGGTTGTCAGTACACGGCGTCTTTCTAGGCGATTCGCAGTGTCTCAGTCTGAAGTATGGAGAACTTTGCGCAAAAATAGCATGTTCCCTTACCATAAACAACAAGTTCAAAGTATTCAACCAACAGATCCTCCTCTTCGATTGGAATGTTGCAACTGGTTAATTAGAAACCTTCAACATCATAGAACCATTTTATTCACTGATGAAGCTCAATTTACCCGAGATGGCGTCAACAACCTTCACAATGAACACACTTGGGCAGAGGGAAATCCACATAGTACAATCGTGCGCAACTTTCAACACAGATTTAGTGTAAATGTATGGTTGGTGGACTCATTCATGATCGATTAATAGGACCATTCATTCTCCGAGGACATCTAAATTCCCGCATGTACCTAGAATTCCTTACAGAACAACTACCACTATTATTAGAAGATGTTCCATTAGCAGCAAGGTGCAATATTATTTATCAACATGATGGTGCCCCTGCCCACTTTTCCCATAATGTAACAATGCACTTAAACGAGCAGTTTCCCGGGCGATGGATTTGGTCGCGGTGGACCACACACTTGGCCACCAAGATCACCAGATCTAACTCCATTAGATTTCTGTATATGGGGTTGGATGAAGAACCTGGTGTACCAGAAAAAAGTAAATACACGTGAAGAGTTAATAAATCGAATTGAAGATGCCGCCGCACAAATCAAAAACAATCGTGCAGCGTTGCGGAGGATAACTCGATCAATCAGAAAGCGAAGCTGCTAAGTGTATTGAAGTACAAGGACTGATTTTTTGAACACCTGTTATGAAAGTGGTACGTAGTATTATAAGCTTTAGATGAAAAACAATAATTTATTTAAAACTTAATTTAAATTGCATCCTAATAAATCTTATGTGTAGGCTACTCTATGTCATTAAAATGCGGTTTTCCTTTGCTTTGGAATTTCTTGCTTGGTAGAATGTTTGTTGTAAAATTAAATTCCAGAAACTAATACTTCGCTGTTAATAGCCGTGTGGCACATAATTTTATTCAGAATTAAATTTTCTGCAAGTTTTCTTTGTAAAAAATGTGGGTCTTCAATGCCTATTTAACAAAATAATTGTCCGTTAAACCTTAAAAAAGTGTTTTCAAAATTATTTTATTTCTGTTTTTTGTAGTATAACAAACAACTAAATGAGATACAGCTATGAGATGAACTTTATTCAATTTCTCATCTAAAAATCCGTTAGAAAAAAGTTTGCATTCGCCTATAAATATCTCTTCATAAACACGCGGCAAATCATCATTTGACCTCCTGCACACAATTTTTGGTGAAATCTTCAATTGGCCATAACCCAGTAAGGAAGCATTTCCGGACCCATGTTTATATGAACTTTTTTCTTTATTTTTTATAGTACAATCAGCTCAGAAAGTGCCGGTAACACTAACCGAATCACCCTATATAGGTAGATATGAGTTACAATAATAAAGTTTAATAAATGTATTAATACAAACTTATATTCCATAAATATTCCTTTTTACCAGTGTGTGGTGGATTTATTTATAAAATACAATATTTAATATTAATTATTTTATTATATATATAATATATTTAATATACACACATATATATATATATATATATATATATATATATATATATATATATATATATATATATATTTAATATCAATTAAATCTACCCTCTTATATAGTATACTGTAGAGGGTAGATTTATTTTAGCTCTTGTCCTTTCTTACGTAACTAAGAGGGGATGAGGGCGGTAGAACTCCCTCCCCCCAAAAATCCCCTAAAAGAGTTTAAAATTTTATTATGAAAGCAATCCAACTCGTTTAAAATACAAAATTAAAATTTTTGCTTCAAATTAGGCCTATCAAATTTATTTAAATTTCAATTTATTCAGATGTTATTCATTCCTCCCCCCCCCCACGGTAAGGTGTGCTCTTTAATCGGATTAATCCCTCCCCAAATCCCAAAGTCCTAGCTACGTCACTGTTTGTTACAATTATTGTAACAGTACGATAATCCTACCCTAGTCAATACTCACCAAATGCAGTTCTGGGGGATATTAATAAAATGACTATACACAGTCAAATTCTAAAACAAATCTGATTCTCACTGTTAAAACTTAGGTTGGATGAAAATTGAGTACAGACTAACTTAAAAGAGAAATACAAAACCCTAAATTATACAGATCTGTCGGCACTAAAATTACGTCATTACTGCGTAACAAGGAGTCGGGCTACGTTTGAGAGCTCATTAAAAGCAGCGTGTCTTGAAATTGTACACGCATCCTGGATATATGGAGGAAATTGTGGACAATTATTCCAGATGAAGGTATTTGTGAAGATTGGACCGGAAATGTGTTATCTCTATATCTGTTTTTATAATGATCCTATTAATCTACCTTTTAACCTAAATATAAAATGAAAATGGCATAGGCAGAAAAATTAATTAATTTGAAATAAGAAAATACAAAGTAGCGTAATTAAAATTATTTGCTTTTTTTAAATTAAGAAGTACCTACTTTTTGGTTCTTTATGTAAAGTTCAAACGTGGAGTCTCCGTGCAGTTTCAGTGCCTCAGTTACTATGCGGCGTTACATGTGCAAAACACGTGGGACTTTTTATACAAGTTCGGGGAACGGAGCAGATGATGGGTTTCGACCGGGAATGATATTGCGGGGAGTTATTTTTTATTGCATTCACGAAAGCCTCTGCAGTTTTTGTTATTACAGGAAACCGCTGGGCATTCCATTCACGTGTTATAGGTAATTTGTGTTGGCTCAGTCTAAGTATTCCAGCTAGTTGTTTCAATGTCCATTTCGCCTATTGAAACAACTACAAAAATTAATCCATCTTTGAACTCTTTACGAAATATTTGCTACTTGTGTACTTCTATAGCATAGGACCTTTGTTTTCGTCTATATTTTTATGAAAGTTCTCAATTAATATGAAATGTAACAAACATAATTTTGTTTAACTACGCCAAAAATGTGTAACGAGCTGATTTTGTTAAAGTTGTGTAGTTTTAAAATACGTAGTGACCATCATTGGCATGCATTTAGTTTTTGGATATTTGATCTTAATGGTCCAAAATAAATAGCTATGCAAAAATACAATGTAAACAAATCTTTAGCTGTTTGAATTGAGTTTTAATTAAAAAGTTACGTACATCTAAACCGAAGAAACCTAAATTTGTAATATTATGCGTTTGGAATAATTTACGTCTAAACCCAACAAAAATTTCTCAAAATACCCGAATAGAACATCACAACAGTGTATAATCATAATACGTTGTTTTCACAGTAAGCCCAGTACGTTGTTTTTGTTATGCGCCCTTAAATTTGGCCATTAAGGTGGTGCAATTGATTTTTAGTTTAGAAAATACGTTTTTATGTTAAAATCATAACCCTTTAAAATAACTTAGTTGGAAACAGAAAAAATAGGCAAATTTTTTGATCACTAATTGTTAAATTACAGATATTTAAAATAGAGCATTTTTGCAACTTTACAAGAAGACCCAAATAAAATTCACTGATCGTAAAAATGTGCAAATTTTTCAGTATGTACACGAGTTATTACTTCAGTGAGTGCCATGTCTTTTTATTCATTTAGTTAAGAAATGAATTATTGAAACAGATTAATGAACTATTTTTAATAGATGTGAATTAAGAATATTTTAAGAATTCTTAATATTTTCTCTTAACTCAATTAACCATTTTTATAAATAAAAACATGAAGCTTCCTCCCTGAAGTTCATATACATAATGTAAAATTTTCACTTTTTTATCTTCAGCCGTTATTATTTGGCCTATAACTTCGGGTGGAACGATCAAAAAGTATTTTTATTCTATTTCTGTGTCGGAAGTCAACTTAAAGGCCTAAAAGTTTAACGTACAAAATTATTTTCCAAACCCAAAATTGATTGCATCACCTAAAGAAAGAGCTTAGCTTGTAAGTGTATGCTGTATTGTAGTGTTGTAACTAAGAATAGAAGGATAGCATAAGTAACGTCTAATGTTAGCCCAGGAGTTGAAGGATGTATCGATTGACACATTCACTCTTGACCCAACGGCTTGAACCCGCCGCTGCGTTACAACGCACGTGGCTTTACAAAGTTCATTATTGATTTTAATTCATTTTCATGCCGATAGCAGTTTAGTATAAATCCATCAATAAGCTTAAACTTTAATATTAACAATGGAAGATTTGAAAACATAACAGAATTTCGGACATTTGCCATCATTACATTTGACAAAAAAATTATTTGTAACATATAACTATGGCAAATGTTCAAAATCCTACTATTTTTTCATTTAATAAGATTAAATTATATTCATTCAAATAGATCCGATGCTTCTAAAAATAATGAATTGTCACTAAGCAACAGATATTATAATACAACTTTATACTGTTAATTGTCATTGTTTAAATGAAAACTGCAGCACTACCGTATCATTAGTTGAGAGCAATCTAATCCAATAAATCAGGAAGGAAGAGCAATTATTGTGTATCTATGAATATATATTCGGAGGATTTCACGAATATTGAATTTGGGACTATTATTCAAACTTACTGTTCACATATTTACAATAACAGATCTCTATTAATTTGCAGAGAACCCTTCGTAGGTGTGAAGACATTGAAAAACTTATCGTCATGTATTAAAAATAATATTTGCCAAAATGTGTCAACGATTGTACTGTTTCGAAGTTCAGATTAATTTATGTACAATCTCAAAATAATTAGTCAAGTAGTTACCTATCAGGTATGAATATCTATGAGCTGGCGCTAGTAAAATGTTGCTGATTTACTATGCTAAAAGAAAAATGTTTGAAACATAGTCATTTAGGACTTAATAGACTCGAATAGTTGAAACCTTACATCGCCGCTCGCACACCCACAGCAAACCATCAGGGAAGCGCGCGCCCATGGTGGCGAACGGGATGCCGGATCAAAACTAACTAGGTGAAAATAAGAACACCGTGGTCAGTATACTCAGGTTCATTCACTAAGACAACATAACATAGGCCTATCCAGTCAATATAAAAAGGTATATAATTATACTATAAATAAAAAAAAATAAATAAATAAAAGTGCCTGCAGTTGTATATACCTCGAACAATTCTTGTCAGGTGCACCTGCATACAAAAATTGGAAACGCCATAATTTGAAACAAGAAATGCCAATTCCACCCGGTATCCTTCGGCTAAGGGCGGGCTCCTAATGAAATCCAAGAAATAACTAAATAATATCTAAAACTAACTTAAAATTAAATAACAAAATATAAACTATATAAATGGCAACAATAACAATAACAAATAAATAAAGAATATGAGCAGGGTATCACAGATGTTGACTAGCAGTAATGTCCATCATGGTGGCCGTCCTTCAGCAGAGCGCAAAAGAGAAGGTTCTCTGCGACCACGCATGATGGAGAGATGACAGGAGAAAAACAGCTCATCTCTTGGACCTCATCAGTGAGGGGCCGTAAACTTAGCCGCACATGTTAGAAGGAAAACAGCTCAGAAAATCCAACAAAACACTTAAATAAACCAAAAAATTTTAAATCTGGAGCTACTCCTAACTTGTACACCACGGCTCGGAGTCTTGACCACTCTCCCGGAAAAGGCAAACGCCTTCAAAAGGTCAGTGGCCTCTGCAGCCAATAAACCACACACACATACACTATATAAAACACACATGAGCCGGGGAGATATAGGTATTGAACCGGCTCATAGTTTACTCTAGGAAAACTAAAGCATCAAGTAGATCAGTTTGTGAAGAATTTTAAATGTATAATAAATAAAGCAGCGGCATGAAAAAATAGGTTTAGATATTTTTATATAAAACCCAGGTACATTTACTTTTTACCCAAGATGTCTTAAATGTCTACATTATGTAATGCTCTACCGTGTTTCAGTGTGTTATTCTCTATCATAGCCTATTAAAACCCAAACTTAGCACAATTGTTCATCCGGTCAAATTAATTCCCTGTTAACTTGAATTAACTCCAATTGAATGCAATTTCATGTACAACCAAATCTGGCCAACTTAACCCCATGGTCAATTTAATCCCCCCCCCCCTTCGGGGTAAAACGTCATACTTCACGTTCGGATGACTTAACTCACTGGTTATTTCAATTCACTGTTAAATTCAATCTCTTGGGCGGTTAAATCGCTTGCTAAACTTTACCTCGAGGTCTATTTAACATTTTAGTAGATTTAACCACCTACAAATCAACTAAGACCTCATTTGGCTGAAACCTTGGCTGAGAGGTAGGCTGAAACTCCAAATGAGTGAAGCGATTTACGAGACAGCCGGAAAATGTGTACTTGTACTAAATATATACATTCAGAATCATTTAGCAATATTTTATTAAACACTCATAAAACATATGAATCTATAACCTCAAAATAAATAAACAATGTTTTATTACTTGTGTTGTTCTAAATTTTGTTATGTTGTATTAGTCATCATCCTATTATATCTAAGATATAGTGATAATAGTATACCATTACATATAACAATAATACAATCCATACAACATTATGAATGGAAATGTAACACTATACATTGCAAAATTAAATAGAATTGCAATCACACAAGAAACATTGCTTAGGTCTCGAAGAATATAAAAAATTAACCCCACTGATGATTATTTTTTATATTCTCCCAGACCGAAATTAGGACGTTCTCAGAAACAAACATAAGAAACCTTAGTTTTAATTAGATTCTGTGAAAATTTCCACTGCTAGATTACAGTTGGCAGGTCACACAGCTGCGTGCGTATCTTAATTTCGACGTTCCGGGAAGTGAAAAGCTGCCAAGCTGGCCACCGACCAATCATATGTGAGAGGTCAAGTGGATATTGACTGGAATCAATGGAAGTCTCTCAGCTGTTTGGCTCTCAGCTATGGGCTGGCCAACAATCGAATCAGCTGATGTCAAACACTCCAGCGCGGCGGGTCTATTTGAACTTTGCCAGACCACCCATTGATCTGTCTTCCGTCCATTCAAGCTGTCACTTTACTGTACCAATCTCTGCCGGTCGTCTCTGACGATATAAATGTCCTAATAGAAATAATACTGTAGATAAATTAACAAGTGGTATTCACTATAATCCCTTTATATATAATCCCTTGGAGGACAAACTAAAATATCCAAACAGTTTTGGAAACAAGTACACTTTTCAGTCAAGCCTGGTAAACAACCGAAGGCACAAACTGGAAACATTTATTAGTTTTATAAATACGAATCGTAACCTAGCAACTTTCATAACGGTACTTTATGTGTGGTTTTATGTGTATAGTTTGTTATTGACGATGGATGATTTGAAAGGATAATAGGATGTCGTGCATTTGCTATAGGTATATGTTATGGGTATATGATTTGAAACTCATTCTACGTTTTTGCGCTTTTTGAAGATTATAATAAAATTGGTTTTGAAGAAGAATATTTTTCTCCAACAATTTAACAATATGATAGCATTTTAAAATATGATGATAGAACCTAAACTGCTTTTTTCATATTAGTAAATCATATGCAGCGTTTAAAAAGTGAATGAGATCTCTTGCATATAAACAAAAGATGAGATTTCCAAAATTGTTATTTTCGTAATTTGGTAATTAAATTAAACTAACATAGTTCTTTCGTGTTTTATGTTTAGATTAGGCGTACCTTAAACTAATACAATGGTATTTCTCTCTTCATATCGCTTATGTAAAATTAGTCGATACTTCAACGGAGAAATAAAAAATCAAAAGTGAATTATCTTAAAGCTATTCATCACATCAAAGATAGGACATGTGGTCGGTCCATTGAGTATAGGTTTTCCTCTATGTTCGGTCGGTCTTCCAATGTAACCATTGTTATACATCACTGAATGTCTCCAAAGAAATAATTTAAAGAAGCTTACAGTTCATGTTCATCCACAAAATCGAGATGTCAATAAAATTAATGATTGAATAATGAATGAGGATGGAAGATGAGTGTGATGGGGATGAAAAGTAACCTTGTTACTCGCTTTGATTGATCGTTCTTTAGTAAACGCCATTAACTAATCAATGGTCCAGTAGTAACCAATGGAAAGTAATGGAATCTTACAGTCTTTTTTAAAAATATGTCATGATTATCCTTGTTATATCGGTAGGCTGTAATGTGTTTATAAGGCCCAATTCTATCTGCTCTTCACCTCTCTAATGACCCGAACATCTTTATCTCTTGTCATCCAGAGGGATAGTACAAGTTTCAAGAAGCATAAAATGATCGACTCCAACACACTCAAGTTTCAACTACCATTACATCATATAATCATGAAGTGCTCCAATAAGTTCGTCTCTACAAACCCACTTGTTATTCATCACAAATCACAAATTTTGTATTTTTAGCGGTTTAACCGTAAACCCAAGAATCAAGTTTAGTACTTAGCTTTAATTCCCTTGTCTCAGATTTGAATGGTACTTCAGATATAAATTGTCTGTTGAATTTTCGAAATTTATCATTGCGAGGATAGTTAGCGAATCGTGCAGTAATAGTGAAAACATTAAAGTTATAGTTGGTCAACACTGCGTAAAGGCAGTACTTATAGTGGGGACACTCGGATTTTTAACATCCGGTTGCCGTTTCCAGTTCATTGATAATTATTGTTTGTTAATGTAATGTATGCAAATTGATCTGTTACACCAAACCAACAATAATATGTCTTCCTTTTCTGTTAGTGTTTCATTATTTGTTTTATACTGCAGGTCATTCCCCGACTTCGTGTAAATTTAGTTAGGTTTTTACAAGGTATCGGCTAGTGCACTCTTATAGTGTATGCTGGGATTTGTTTGATCACTCACTTACGTATGGCTAGGTGTACTGACGCCACTATTCTTTGTAAGCCATCCCATCACTGTTTGTCGCCACCGCATCAGTTCAAACACCCGAGCACTATCTATAACTTTCCCTGACGTAAAAGAGAGATTCGTCGGAATACAGGGCTCTCTTCCGTTCGTAGAATCGTCTGTTTCCCTTGTGATGTCTGGATATATGATATGAAATAAGTGACTCAGTCACGACGCTCGTGTGGTGTGGAGTCGACCTACTTACGACAGCCTGCGTGTTGTCATTTTCTGGGTATCTGAATTGGGTCTTGGGCCCCTCAACAGAAAGGCTTGATTTGCAAGATTCCTGCCGCAAGGTCAAGTCTGGAATATTCAGGAGTTAACCGCTTGTATCCAGGGCCGGATTTACTTGCTGAAGCCGATTAGAACAGATTGGCCTCTCAACAAAATTTCCTCCTCTATCGCTTCTTTTATAAACCACAAGGATTCCAAAGTGTACACTTTGTCAAAATCGTAATTTATAATCAAATTATGTTTAAGGTATGAACCAGCGTTTCCCTAAGCGCCTCCTTAAAATTTACTGTAATTATTAAAAAAAAAATAAAATTATGGTGCAGCTTAACTATTTTAAAGATGTTGCTCATGACAGTTTAACATATTTATCTTAAAATGGTTGTTTGAATAAGATAGGTAGTATAAATAATTGCAAACGTTTGTCTTCTTGATCCGTCAGAATAGTTCATACTACAGTATGTAACATAATAACAAACAATGTGATCAATAATTTTTCAAAGGCTTTCCAGCAAACTGAAATAATCTGCCTTACAAAGTTTTAAGAAGTGTCAAATTATGATTTAGATGCATTGGTTAACTATAAAAAAGACATATAATTTATAGGCGTTTCTGTATAAGAACTTATTATGTATATTGTAATTAATATTTTCATTTGAACAAGCTATAAAGTTTGCAAGACAAGTTTGTTTTTAAGTTTTAGACGAGAAATTGACTTCTCTACTAATAACTGTTAAAGTTTAGCGAACAGCCTGAATTCCAGTCAACACAAAATTTTAAGTTAATAATAACAATATTGGGTCTTACGAGCCTCCATTGCTCGAATTTGAGCGTTAAGTTAGGTTGGAGCGCTTCCTGCAGTATTAACAAGCAAATTTCCCTCATTTGAAATATTATATTACAGCATTAATAGATTGTTATAAATCCCTATTTTATTTCCAGTAATGGAAAATATAAAGTGGAAAATAAATTATGGAAAGAGAACTGTAACATATAACTTTTAAACTGTTTTAGGTACTTTGCTCGGTTATTCGCTATGATAATATTTTAAATTTCTAAGTCACTGACCTTTAAAATAACTTCCATTAAGATAAAAAAAGTAGAGGACTTCTACCCGCTACACAAGGAGTTATAAGGTTCAGTCAGTCAGAAATTTAGGTACCTACTTTTGCAACGAGACCTAAATAAAAATTACAGAGGATAAAATGTCCATTTTAAAAATAAGTATAATGTCCTTATTACTCCAGTGATTACATGTACCTTAAATAATTTATTACAGAGTTAAATTATGATTTTTGTATCAAATTTGAAAAAAGTAACATGTTTTTAACATTAATAATATTATTAAAGAAACTTCATGTTTGATAAATAAAAAACTTCATTTTCTCTAGCCAGCCATCTTTTACAAACATACAGTACAATATTCATATTATTACCTTACATTTATAATATTTACTTTGTGAGCTGATCGTAATATAGGGACTTCAGAAAACTACAATTCAAATTTTTTTTAATCCGCATAGAATGATATTGCACTAAAAGAGTTAAATCCCTTATGCATGCAATAGAAGTTATTTTTATTATTAACGATCCAAAATAGTTTGCCAATTTTTGCTGTATTTATAAACAGTTTTTTAGAGTTATAATTAGAAATACTCGTATTTATAAATTGACAAATATTATACCAACGGAACTTCACGGAATTCACCTCCTTCAGGACGAAGGACTCGTCTGTTTGAAGATCCTCATCAGCAAGTACCAGTAAATAGCACCCCGGAGATAGAATATCGGGCAAGACTATATCACATACCCTCCCCGAAATGTTACGAGTACGATAGATATTTTTCACTTAAATCGAAATAATTAATTTTGTTCCGAAATCAACCTGCCAAATTAGTTAAACTCCATCAAATTCAGTCTAATTTTGAAATAATATACTATTGTAGTGTAAAATAGTCTCTCGGTAAATAAAAAAAAATAAATATCTCACAGAAAAATGATGAACTAAACCGGCGTCATGGTGGTCAGCGAATGAAGATGAATGAGTATAAATTATACAATCCGGAGAAGCGACGGAAAGTTTTAACCTCACATCCAAGAAGACGCGGGATGCCTCCATGATAAATTGGCCACAGGGCCAGGACACACAAATTAGTCGGGTGGTCAGTTCAGTTTATCAAGCCGGCCGGCTATTGCGTAAGCCGACGTGGTGTCTCGCACGTTGCCGGCTAGCCGCGCCGCCCAGCATGTTGCTGCCAGGTGTCGAGTGGTCGCTGCGTACAACGTACGTACAGCCGCGCCACAGCCACACAGATTAGCTGTCACCTCACGCAACGAGCTCAGCCGCTCAGTCCGCGCTGATCCTCCACTGAAGACGCACGCCGCGCCGGCTTATCTCTTCTGCCGCCCGCCAGCAACCTCGTCTTATCTTCATGTCTTGTTCTCAGAGGATGACTTCTCACGCCCCCCGTGTCTCCGCGCTTCTGGCGGTCTGTCTCTGTCTCTTCGTCTGCGTGGACGCGGCTCGACTTCCTCTTCGCACTCCAGTCTATATCGAAAACGAGGTAAGAATCCAAAATATTTCATCATCTTGTCTTTTCAATACAATTTTGTTGAGTCTCAATTTTTTATTGGTTTTTGTTATGTTCTTATACTTCAGTATTTACTATTAAAATGTATTACGCTTCTTCAAACAGGAGAGATTGTAAACTTTTTAGTATTATTACTGATTAAAATTTTTTTAACTTCTTGTAAATTTTTTATAAATATTTTTCTTACAGTCCAAGTATTTGATATTTTTTGCATTTAATAGTATTCTTAAAGACAAGTATTATTAAATGGTTAAACGCAGATATTGCTTTTATTTATAAGTATAATTTGACCTGAAATGTACTTTCAAGTTTGACTTTACATGTAGTCTATAAATGTTCATAATTATTTTGTTTCAAGTTTCACGCAGTGAGTAGAGCTACGTAGATTTTGTTTTGTTTTCTAATAAAATTACATTATTAGTTAGTATATTTTTATTTTAATACTTGGCCTTAATTAATTACTTACTGTAGTTTGTAATATTATATAGCCCTAAGAGCTCCTTAAATTATGAATCTACATATCATATTCTCTTAATTTTCCATCTCCCAAAAATAAACCCATCTTCTGTACTAAAGGCTTAGAAAGCATTTATTTACTTGCTGTTACCTTTTAAAACATTATGAGCAAATATTTTATTTTCACAAGTAATTCCAAAATCTACTTATGCTTAAACTTTGTAGGGGTTTCTACAAGTTAGTACAGAATATTTTATACAGTTCATAATTAATTTAAACACACCACCAATAGATGGAAGTACTTGCACCTTTGCGTCATATGTAATGTTTTTATGGGCATTGATTTCGATTAAATACATTATTCACTACATTTTTTATAATTTTCTAGAATTTTTTAGTTTGCCCTTATGCTACTGAAAATTAAAACAAAATAAATTAATAAAACACAAGTTGCCGCGTCTTTGTGTCATGTATAAACACGTGGCGAGCATTTCACACATTATACCTCGCGACTACTTCTGTCACGAGTTCTAAATTCACGCTCACACAAGTTTTTATTTTTATCTTTTGTTTAAGGATACCCCAAGCTAACATATTTTGTTTCTAAATGAGATGATTAGTTCTACTGTTACACAGTGCTGAATATGAAGAGTTTTTAAGGTTAAATATATAATTATCTGCTTTGCGTATTTGTTCACAAAAACGATTTATCCTTTTTTTAGCTGGCTAACTCATTTAAAAATATACATACTACTTAAGTGTGTCTACTATTTGTCACATTTGTTTCATTTCTGGTTAAAGTAAATTTGTATTATCACTACAAAACTTAATATGACATTAATGCAAAATTGTATAAAGCGTAGCTTCAGCCAAACGTGAAAACCTCCTCATTCATTTTACTGAAAAACGTGACTTAATCGTTACATTCATAATGTTATGTTGGAATTCTTAATTTTCTTTGTCCATTAATTATATTTTCTATTATAATATAATATAAATACTATATTCCACTAATCATTAATGTAGCTTTACTCTTTAAAAAAATTAATAATAAAATCACAAAATATTTCTGAACAATTTATGTCCATTTCTACTTCAACCAATTAAATCACGTTTTCCAAATGCTTCCCCTCCTCCTTGCCAGTCTCAGAACATTTTGAGATATAGTACTGTATCAGCTTTGTTCTGTCTGGCGGAGACTCATTGCAGCATTTGAATTACACTATCTTCACATGCGATCTAATTTTACAGTTTCACGTGGATTTTATAGGTCTAGGAAACTTACTGACTTCTCTGTCAAATAAACCAGACCTCTTGTAGTCGGGCCTCAAACCGATGCATATCGGAATGCATATGGAACGTATCGTCTCCAAGATAAACCAACATTTTGAGTTTAAAGTTTTACTGTTTGGCCTCTCTCATACTTTAAGTGTCATACATGTTGTCCAAGATTTCTTAATTATTAACTTCTGAACAGTAATTTGTAGTGTGCCAATTTGTTTAACCATTTAATAGTCCCATAAATAATAAAAGTGAAGTGAAACTGTCACTGATTGGAAAATTATGTGATATCATAGCATTTATATAGTCACGAGTTCAGTACATATAGTTCCATATGTAATCAAATTCTGGTAGAACGTGTTAAATCTGGCAACAACGAACGGACATGCGCACAAAAACGTATATACAGACAGAATAATTTGTTTGCCTAATGTAGAACGTGTTTTACGAACTTTGTGTACGGTGCCCCAAAATATTGTTCACAATAAAATTCAGAATCTATTTTATGAACCATCTCCATACTTTCTCCTGTATAATGCACAGTACATAGAGTAGAGTAAAATAGGTTAACCTAAGAGGGTAATCCGACCGTAATATGTGGACAATTTGTTATTTGTTTTTGTAACTAGTATTTAAATCAAGACATTTAAAATTACCAATTACCACTCAAATTACTTGGATTATAAACATAGCAATCAGATCGTTGGCTGAATTTGTTCTCTGTTGGTTTTAGTATTTAAACACAAAGTTAAACAACCAATTTCTTACATTTGAAAAAAAAAATTCAAATCGGAATTTTTAATATTTTTTTAATCAAAGTTATGGAGATTTTTATCCAAAACATTCCTAAAAGAATTCCGGATGACTGGAACCTCCAGCCAATAGACGAAGTATCGTTAATGAAGCACGTCAAGTATATCTTAAAACAATATAAAAATACCCTCGTTTTATAGAACTTTGTTAGTAATGATAATCTGAAAAATATTTGTTTTATGAATCTGAATCTAAAACAATTTACAAACTAAATATATGCCCACTTCCCATCTTGCACATAAAAACATATAAAAACTCAATGGTTCAGCAGGCATGATTCAAGGAAATCGAATTGAGAGAGTGCGAAGCGGTCAGTGGTGTTAATAAAAATGTCATAAATCTTATCTAGGCGGAATTTCATACATAAATAGTTAATTTACAAGAGATTTTACATTAGAGAAGATTTAATTTTGCATTTATAATAAACTTATCATATGCTCTTTCTTTTTCAGAACTCACTTTCTCCAGTAGCCAAATATGGTGGTAAGTAAATTTATCAATCACTAATCCATATGTTATTGTTAAGTCGTAGTAAATTTGCTAATATTAGTAATATATTCAAATATTAATCTATTGTATAATCCAGTTGTCACTATCATATATGATTTCAAAGTTGGCCGTTATATTGACAAATAATTTTATACTTTTAACTAAGTAGTTGTAATGAGCATACAAATGAGGTAAAGATCTCAATTTAAAGTTTGCTGTATGTAAAATTAATACTTTTTGAGATCTCAACCGTGTCCACATTGAGTTGGTCACCCTCTATATTGCAGTATTTTACTTCGTGTTGACATTCTAAAACGTAGCGTGTGCTAGATCAAAATGTTTTATTTATAAAAGTAATTTCGTTAAGTAAAAATGTTAGAAACGTAGTTTTCTTGAATTATACTTAATTAAAAAATACGTTATTAAATCATGAATTAGTAAAAATATGTCAGTCTCTGAGGCTACAACTAATTTACATACTATTAAATTTCATAAATTAACATTAGCAGTTTTTATTTGGGCTTGATTACATAATGGCCTAAATTGCTTATTTTTATCCCTGTAGTTTCACGAGAAGCGATAAAAAATTGTCCCTACTTTTCCTGTAATCAGAAAAGTTATCTTAGAAAACTATAAATTTAACAAAAAAAGTATTTTTTTTTTTTTTTAAACACAAGATCGATTGTGTTAAACAACTTAAGGTATTTCTAACATGAAATCTACCGTTTATAGAAATACTAGTAGTTATTATTGTAGAATAACATTTAATCCTAAAAATGTATATAAAAAAGTAGCAAGTTCTATAAAGTTTGTACAATTTGTGAAGTGTAATATTAATGGGAAATGTTGAATAAAACCGTTTGCCTTTGCAGTTTATCCCTAATTAACCAATGGTACAAGAAAAATAGGCATTAAAAAGCTTTCTTCAGTCCGAGTCAAATGCAAACTAATGATTAGGTTCGAAATTAAAATGTAGAAATCTTCATAAACATTAAATATCACAAGTCGTGTTTGCTCCAGTAAAAGAATAAATTTCAAACATTGTGTCTATTAGTAACTTACTCCGGTGGTTACCACGTCTTCGTTTTGTAAACGGTGTAGCATAAATAATATACGAGGGCTTAATCTGGAAAATAAAGTTATGAGATTCCTAGGTTTGCAGGGGAGTTTGCAATAAATAGTGCCACTGCCGCTTAGCCAGATACGAGCGGTAGCGAACGAGCTGTTCCAGTCGCAAGTAGCTCGTCGACTGTCTTTGAGAACAATGAGATAAACGTTATCATTCCGTTTCCCGCCAAGTACGAAGTGCGCACTAGATCACGCTACCAAATACTAGAGAGATGCACGCGTACATCGTGAAAAGTGGTGAAACTTTTGGTTTATTTTTTTATGTCAGTTATTTACCTTTGAGATAACTTCACTGTAGACAAAAACTTAAATCTTCGTATATCTCCACAAGGATTTATAGACATTTAAACTAGAAATTTTGGGCAGTTTTGTTATTATACCCGAGGTAAAATTGGGAGGGCCAGTGGCCGAGTGGTCTAAGACGTCGGACTCTGTATCTGAATTAGTGATAGCACAAGTTCAAATCCTGGCTATGACCGTAGCAGTTTTATCAGTACCTTTATCGACCTTTATTTTGTACTGTATCGACTCCACCGTTATTTTGTTTGATAAGATCCTCCCACAGGTCAGTGGCCCCATGGCAAAGAACAAAATAAGACATCTAAGAAAATTTCCCTCCCCTAAAAAATAAATAAAAGTTGCTGAAGGTTTGAATGTTCTTTTTTTACAGTATCAATACGAGCTAAGGCTTCAGGAAATGTCATGGTTTTAACGATTTATTACTTAATTCATAAAACTTAATCAAAGAAAATTGCGTGTTATTTTTGTAAAATATTATACTTAACAAAATACCTCTTTATAAATTAAAAAAACATACTACTTCCTCATTTAAATTTCAAATGTAGACTGTAAAAATTCAATATCCTCATTTTGAGCCGATTTTTCTGTGGGCTTTGGTAAAAGATACACCTCAAAGACTTAAATGCCTACAATTTATCGTACTACGTCCAAAAGGATTTTTCTGTTTTTCTTGTCTTTATGAAAGGTATCTGTCTAAAGATCTGTGATTAGGAATTTAAAACAATTTTAACCGAACAAAGGTTGCTCTATTTTAATGGAGAGAAAATTAGACATGAAAGGACTTCCCGTAGTTTTAAATGCCTCAAATTTGTACAATACATAGAGGTACAAATAATACAGACAAAGGTATTTAAAATTAAATTTATATGTATAGTGCATTGTAATTTCTTGTCATGAGGATCGAGACGAGCCTATCGCCTATTGTAAATGGCCTAGCAGCGTACGTGCGTGTGCGTGCGTACGTGCGCGGAGGACCGGTCGCTTAATCTACTATCCGCCCTTCATCTGTAAGTAAATGAATGACGTCATTGTGCCAGTCAGGACCAACGTCATGCTGTAGATTGACTGCTCGCGCCAAGGCACTGTGATTGCGAGATATTAACAGATCTATCTGCGTTGCAATTTCAATTGATCAATTGAGGTGGAGCGTAGCGTAGTGCAGTTACTCATAAACTACGTCGGTTCTAAGCGTGTGAGTTGTCTTTCTCTTTGTGTACATTGTTTTCTCTGCATGTTTGAAAATTGTGTTTCGTCAAACGAAAAAAGTGGGGCCTATTGTACGAAGCTAATAACTGTTATTTACAAATTTGCATTAATATTTATTCAACCCATTTTTATAGACAAATTAATGTAGAACTGTAATAAGTCAAAAAGATGAGTCATATAATTGTAAATTACAATAATAAAATGCAAGACGATCTGCTGTAACTTTGAATTTACAATTAACATGAATATAAAAAAGAGAAAACATAATAATATATTAACAATTCAAGCATACATTTAAAATTTACATTATAATTATTATGGAATTAGCATGATTGTAAGTTCATAGTTTTACAACAAATTATAAATAATTTAAGTTTCATTAATAATATACTAACTAATGTAATAATAAATAACCTAAAACTGTCTGGATTAAAAAACACAGATTTTCACATTACTGCATAAAACCTCAGTCACGGAGTAAATTGCTGTACCAATGAATTGACAAGTTTTTGGTTGGGATTTAGTTAATGCCTTTGAAAGAGTTGTAGGTTTTCATCCCATTTGGCATGAAATGTAGGGATTATTTTACATTTTAATCCAATACACGTGCTATTTACTTGCTTGTTTTACTTAAAAGCTGATTGCAACATGTTAAGCCATAATGTATAACATCGGTAAATAGCATAAATAGTATAATTTATAATCTTAAATCTATAATGTTTAATTACATAAGAATATCTGTTTAGATTGCTTTTAACTTGCATATATTTTAAACAGTGATGAAAATACGAGATTGTAAATAGTATTTACAATAACAGTATTTAGTTTCTGTAAAAGAACGTTATTGGTATCTATTGGTTAAGAGTTACAAAAAGTGTTATATTTCGTCAATAAAACAAAAATTAAGTTCACCTAAGTGAACAGTGTAAATCGTACTTTTGTTAACTCAAAAACGTTGTTTAAAATAACACAAAAAGAAAACTTTTTGGAAACTACCAAAAAGGAAGGACTCGTTCTATATGTGAAATCTTGTTTTTCAAAAGAAATATATATAAAAAAAAAACATTGTAGCTCTGTGCTTTAGCATTTGAATGAATGTCATATTTACATTGTTCTTATAGAGTACATTTCAAGATGACAATCATTAAAGTCGGGTTAAAAACATCAAATTTATAATTTTTCCCTTTCTATGTTAACGTTTCTTAACGAGACACCTTTAATTTTGTATAATTTATTTTTAGTTCATCAGATGATATCAAGTAACTTCAAATTATAATTTATGTAGGGCCATGTTAATGTTTTGTTAAGTTATAATTAACGTGATATAATCGCTGCAAGGACTAAATTCTGTATAAAAAGACAATTTTTCACCCGTGCACTCTACACGTTTACAGTAATTGAACTAAAACAAAATAAATTACACCATCAGTATCGGTCTAAATATATCGGTGATAGTCAGCAGACACTGCGGATGAATGAATGGCCTCGAGGCCATCAGTCAGTGTGTGGCCGAGCTACTGATACGCGTAGGTCACACTATCAGACATCTGCCAGCTCTGTAGTATTAGTGACGTCTGGGCCTGGCCGGCTAGGCCAGCCGTTTCATCACCCGCGGCTCTGCTTCTAGTATCCCATTACTGAATACTTTGTGCCTAGTTAATGTGAGTCGACATTGTAATATCATGACACGATCACTGCAGCAATGTGAAATAAAAATATCAAAAAATATTGAGGAAGAAAACACGAAAAAATCTATTTCCAGTAATTTTTAAACCATTACGTTTACTCAACAATATGAATCTACACTGTAACGACTAAACAGAGATGCCAATGAATTTTATACTTGATATGATTCATGACCATTAGTGTTTTCTGTTGTTAATAACATTACGTTACACACAATCTTGTGAAAATATGCAAGGAATAAGACTTGAGAGGGGTTGCTGGGGTGGATGATTTTAAAAAGTCGCATCTCGATTTTTGTGAGTTACCGGACAGAGGAAGATTTACATGGTACAGCATGGGTATAGATGATCACATTAATTTTCACTGACTATACTTTTCTAAACTAGTAGGACTTGATATTTTGAAAAGGGCTGAAAAGATATATTTTTAATACAGGCATACGTGTTCATTTTTAGAGGCAGGTAACTCAGTGTCGTAACTAGGACTTGAATTTTTGGGGGGGTGGATGTGATTTCAGATTTCACTACACTGGGGGTATTGAATAATTTTAATAAATCTAAAATTGAAAAAAGGAAGTCTACTTAAAAGTTAAACATTTAACAGCATATTTTTATTTTAAACAGTTAAACATTATTTTATTTTTAAGATTCTTGAGGAGTATTAATACCTCATCTGCCCCATAGTTACGCCACTGAGTTAACCTAAAAAACTTTCGATTTTCATATTCGTGTAGATGGGAGCAAAACGTTAGAGATAAAACTGAAATTTGTATAGGAACTAGCCTAATTTACAAAGTAATTCATTGGGTGAACAGTACGTGAGAAAAATAGATAGCAGGCTAACCGCACGTGATTACAGACCACGTGACCAACTGCACTGTCTCTCTCGTGTCATTCCTCAAGAGCGCCGGAACAGGAAACTCACGAAGGTCGCAGGAAGGTTGTACGACCTGGACAGAAAGAGGAACTACGTGTTTTGCGGAATGCGACTTCAGCACTCGACCATTTCCTGTGGGCCAAGCTCAGTTCCTGATATGATGAGAAGCGCATTCCTGTCGGAAGTGCTCATCAGGGATAGTTGAGCAGAGTAGCTGACGTTTATCGGTCGGTGTTGAGAGGGTCAGCGCCTTGCACACTGCAGCAGACGAACGCGCGGAAAATCACTCCCCATTTTATCAAATTTGTCAACGCACACAGAAATCCATCCGTGTGCATACGTCTGCATGTATGTTTTAGAATCGCTCTTGGGACGATTTTTAGAGCTTTCGCAACCAGATTTTTTGTTCGCGCATGCGCTAAACTCCTTTTCTCAACAATTTAATGTAATTAGTCTTTGTATTGGTAACATTTTGGATTACACTGATTTTCCAATCAATTCATGTTGGTTTATACTTAACAAAATTATTTTCAAACCCAGCGTAGGGGCTTTTTAAATTATTTTCTGCATAAAATTGCTCAGACTTTTAAATGTATTTTGTTATTTTACATTGTACATATTTACAGCTGTTATTGATTACGATACACTAAGATAGTAATTATAATAAAGAAAGTTCTTATAGGTTTTTTTTCTGTCCATTACTTGAACATTGTACTCTAGCCACGGAATAGTTTCTTAGAAATTCCATCACACCACACGAATTTCGCAGGATTACTGAAAACGAGCAGCGGAGCAGGTTACGTTCTGGCCCAAAACATACATCCGTCTGCTGTTGTGTGCTCCATCCCGCCGCGCATTGCCCCGCAGGAATGTTTTCTGTACATAACCTCAAAACTTGATCTTAATCTTAACATCGACCACTATTAATAGATTCATTACCCGTAAATAGGATTTACAAATGCTGGACTTTGAAGTACTTCCTCTCCCAAAGGCAGCAGATATTTCGTGAGTGACAGTCTACAACTTGTGACACCTAAAAGCAAAGGCAATGAACTTTGTTTACTGCCTGCTTGAGAGATACGGCGAAGCGATAGGATAAGATCAGAGAATGTCAAGGGCACTCCCGATCGACAAAATAACAAAGCCAATAAACTTGAATTTGTACCAATTAATGAATCTAGTTATGTAAGCCTGTCGGAGTGAATCGGAATATCTTGATTGAGTAAGGCTCGCAATAATTTCTCTTCTTTACAACATCTCTTCATTGATTGCACTCATTTACTTTCTCTTATCACATCGATTTTCGTTTTATTTCCAGAAATCAAGTCAAATTTAAATAGTTCCTATTGGTTATAATTAGATATGAACTAGCACAAATGCCACAGATGAATCAAAACTAAACAATACAACTGAGTTAGTTTTAAAATAATTAATCATTATTGTACCTAAGAAGCTTGAGTTTTCGTATGAAACAAGATCGAGATGATTTTTATATTAATTCAAAACGTACTATACAGTATTAAAATAATAGTCCACCATATTAGTACATTACTGACATCCGGTACAGAAAAAATAATTTGTTCCATTGTAACTTATTGTATATTTAATTCATTTCATACCAATTGCTTTTATTACACAATTATTTTTAACATCCATATATTATATAGTACATAATATTATACAGTGGTATGGCCAGGATGTTCATAAAGGATGTTTCCAGAAGTTTATATTTAAGCACAATGGAAAAATTCAAGCAAAAACCAGTGATAGTGAGTTTCATCAATTACTAATTATTCCGTTAGCAGGTATTAAAGTGATACAATATAGATCCATTTTTTCTATTATTTATTTCTCTTTGATTATAATTTGTGGTACTATTGTACATAATATATGATATCTAAGGATAATATCATCCACTAACCCCTTTCTCATGACTACAGTACGCTTCAGTATGACATCTAATACTAATATATAAAAAAAATTTTAGTCATATTTGTTATGTTATTAACATAATGTAATTTCATTACATAAAAAAAATGTTAATATAAACTCAGAGCTATTTGAGAAGTTCTCATGTTGAAAGTAATATTTGTCTCTCTTAGTGTTAACATTACTCCGAAAGAATTCTCATTAAAATCTTCAATGTCTGGTCTTGTTGTACATCTAGTCATTTTTCTGATTTAGGGATCATAATTTCAGTTTTAAATGATAACGCAAATATTTTCAAATCAATATCTTTACCATTTACTTTATTACATTTCTAAGTGCACTTTAAAATTCTTATTCACAATGCTTATTACATTAAATTCAAATTTTTGTACAGTATGTGACAGTTTTGCTACACATGACTCTTAAACAAAAAGTATCTCTTTGTTTTTAGAAAAGCTCTATGTTTTAAAATAGCTTTTAAAATCTGTAACTATTTTAATTTGTACCTCATTAGATTCCAATCAAATTTATGACTATAAATGGTTATAAAAGAGTGAATTTTTACTTGACTATGTTTTTTATTTAAATATACTTTTAAAGCATTTATAAAAGTAAATACTGTAATCATTTTATACTCATAATCATATTTTCATAATTTTCATCACAGAGTTCCCAGGTATAATTAGGGAAGATCATTAACATTTTAACAATTTACAAATCTGGTCAACTTCACTTTAGCCCAAGTCTAAAGCTGTAGTGTTGATTGTGACCTGTGTGTCTCCAGCTCCTGCGGTGTATGAAGTGCGAGACTGGGCGAGGATCAAGAACAGTGGTCCTCGTATGAACCGTGTGTCACTCGGGGGTCGTATAGAGCTGGAGTGTGAGGCCAATGGCAGTCCACCCCCGAGCGTACAGTGGTTCCACAATGCTGCTCCTGCATCTCAGGTACTATATTATTTATATTCACTCTACTGTAGTAAATAAAAAAAAAAAAAAACAGTAGCAGTCGTGGGACTGCCGATAGAAGTGAAAACGGAACTATTAAGTTGAGAGTAATTAACAATACGTTATAGTAGCAGTACATCTGTAATTGTAAACGTGACGCGTTTTTTAATTTTCCAATTTTAAAATCCACGAAAAAATATTATCAAATAACTAGAAATCTATTTTACCACGCTAGTAAGATAAATCTTATACCGTAATAACTCATTTCATGATGAAGAGGTTAAATATTAAAAACATAATTAAAATGAATAATGCTAAATTTTAAATACAAATATTCGTACAAATATTAATAAATACAAATATTCGTACAAATATTAAAAATGTTTAAAAATATATTCGTTGTTTTCATTATTCATTTATCTGTATAAAAATATGTTGTAATTGCTCAATATTAATAGTTAGTTAAACATAGAATACAAGTGAGTAAACACCGAGTGAACAACAGTGAGTTGAACACCGTTGTAAATAATACAGTTATTGCTACGGATAAAGTATATAATTGCAATAAAAATTAAACCCACAATATTTTTAAAACTAATAAATTAGTTAAATTAACTTGGTTTTTTTCGTAAAGGTATTTTTATTGCACAATAAACTAATTTATTGAGTTAATACGGTATCAGTGAGCCAATGCGCCAACTACAGTTCCGGCAGAAACGTTCACTCATCACTTAATACGCTACTACAGGCTAAACTAAATCTTCCAATAAAAAAATGATAAATTACAAAAAAAATATTCATCTATTTTCACACACAACTTTCTCGCTGACAAATTTTGTCTGACCAAAAAATAAAAAAAATCCTCGCTTACTACTTTTTTCTTGTCATTGTAAACGCTATGTAAAATGTAAACAATAATCAAAATTATTTCGAATTTTTTTTAATACTTAAAAATGTAACCAATAGATTGCCAATATTAAGAGCTTTAATTTGACGCATCTTACAGAATTGTACGACATTGGCTTCACTTTTAAATCGCGAGAGGAAGCCGTAAAGGTCACTGATTTTCGCAGTCTGTTTTCATACTCCGCCGGGACAGTTTTAACACAGCGAGACTGACTTTTTCATGCAGGTTAGTAGTCCGCGGCCAAGTCTACGGTTAAAAAACACAGCGAGACTGACTTTTTCATGCAGGTTAGTAGTCCGCGGCCAAGTCTACGGTTAAAAAACACAGCGAGACTGACTTTTTCATGCAGGTTAGTATCATTAGCATGTCGGTGACGCGAAACGAGGATTTTACCCTCTACCAAAACGCTCAACGCGCCTAAAGAAGTTTTCACTTCAAAAAATATAATCTTGTTCCAACTTAAAAAATAATTCGAGATCTTGAGAATATATAGTGCCATCCAAACAGATCTTGTTTTGTGGGCAAAAAGCACTTGAGGTTATCATCAACTGTCAAAACAGATAAAACATTGTAATAATAATAATAATTTCTTTTTTCAAAATACAAACATTAGAACAGTAGTATAACTAACACTTGGCTTTAGGAGGGGGAGATGAAGCTGATTGGAGAGCACAGCATACCAGGAGGTATGGAAAGATATTAGGAGAAATAAATTAAATAGGCCCAATAAAAATAAAAACATTTAACTGCTTTATTTTAAACAAGTTAGGTTGCTGTTATAAGTGTTTTATTTTATTTTTCTCACACTTTTGGAGGGGGTTCTATCTGCCTCATCTCCCTTTAGTTAGCCACTGCATTAGATAGATAAAACTAAGACATAACTTAAGTATTGATTGACCTTCTGCCAGGACAACAGTGTCTTAGAGTAAATGCTTATCTTCTCCAGAGTCTGGTTATACCTGTATATGGGTTATGCAGTAGTATAATATCATATTTAATGTACTAGTACACCTATACATTAAATATTATACTTCATTTGTGTTGACTATTTAATACTACCATTTACCAATGATCAATATTCAACAAATTGAAACTCTTGAAAATCATTCTGTTTTTTTCTCCAAAATATTGAAATTTAGATCATCATACATACCATAATATAAGTTGGAAGAAAATTACGCTGGTTATAAGATGACATATAGTTCTTCTACTGTAATCAAACATTAATTGTTTTGTAAATATAATGTATACTACTAGAGTTGCTACTTTACATTAAATATTATACTTCATTTGTGTTGACTATTTAATACTACCATTTACCAATGATCAATATTCAACAAATTGAAACTCTTGAAAATCATTCTGTTTTTTTCTCCAAAATATTGAAATTTAGATCATCATACCATAATATAAGTTGGAAGAAAATTACGCTGGTTATAAGATGACATATAGTTCTTCTACTGTAATCAAACATTAATTGTTTTGTAAATATAATGTATGCTACTAGAGTTGCTACTTTACATTAAATATTATACTTCATTTGTGTTGACTATTTAATACTACCATTTACCAATGATCAATATTCAACAAATTGAAACTCTTGAAAATCATTCTGTTTTTTTCTCCAAAATATTGAAATTTAGATCATCATACCATAATATAAGTTGGAAGAAAATTACGCTGGTTATAAGATGACATATAGTTCTTCTACTGTAATCAAACATTAATTGTTTTGTAAATATAATGTATGCTACTAGAGTTGCTACTTTACATTAAATATTATACTTCATTTGTGTTGACTATTTAATACTACCATTTACCAATGATCAATATTCAACAAATTGAAACTCTTGAAAATCATTCTGTTTTTTTCTCCAAAATATTGAAATTTAGATCATCATACCATAATATAAGTTGGAAGAAAATTACGCTGGTTATAAGATGACATATAGTTCTTCTACTGTAATCAAACATTAATTGTTTTGTAAATATAATGTATGCTACTAGAGTTGCTACTTTACATTAAATATTATACTTCATTTGTGTTGACTATTTAATACTACCATTTACCAATGATCAATATTCAACAAATTGAAACTCTTGAAAATCATTCTGTTTTTTTCTCCAAAATATTGAAATTTAGATCATCATACCATAATATAAGTTTGGAAGAAAATTACGCTGGTTATAAGATGACATATAGTTCTTCTACTGTAATCAAACATTAATTGTTTTGTAAATATAATGTATGCTACTAGAGTTGCTACTTTACATTAAATATTATACTTCATTTGTGTTGACTATTTAATACTACCATTTACCAATGATCAATATTCAACAAATTGAAACTCTTGAAAATCATTCTGTTTTTTTTCTCCAAAATATTGAAATTTAGATCATCATACCATAATATAAGTTGGAAGAAAATTACGCTGGTTATAAGATGACATATAGTTCTTCTACTGTAATCAAACATTAATTGTTTTGTAAATATAATGTATGCTACTAGAGTTGCTACTTTACATTAAATATTATACTTCATTTGTGTTGACTATTTAATACTACCATTTACCAATGATCAATATTCAACAAATTGAAACTCTTGAAAATCATTCTGTTTTTTTCTCCAAAATATTGAAATTTAGATCATCATACCATAATATAAGTTGGAAGAAAATTACGCTGGTTATAAGATGACATATAGTTCTTCTACTGTAATCAAACATTAATTGTTTTGTAAATATAATGTATGCTACTAGAGTGTTTGGTAATATTTAACATGGCATTTTCTGTACTTGCAGTGAGTGACTTCTAATGTTTCAATAGATTAGTTGTTTAAACTGTATCATTCATCGTCTGTCACAAAATTGAAGAGTGAATGAATGAATCTGCTCTCTGTCTTAATGGGCGTAGTTAAAGCCATTCCGGCCTTTCTTACACTCAACCAGCAATACTTAGAATTCAAGGATTTCTGTGAGTTGGCTATTTTCCAACATTGGCAAACCAGTTTCCAGTTGTACCTGGTTCTGGTTTCTTTAAATGTCAACCTCTTATGAAAACGACATAATTATTCTCTAAATTTAAAAAAATTCAATTAATTTTAAAACTAAATATAATTTTTATAGGCTAACATTGCAGTTTGACTTGCTTTAACCCTTTACTGCCTACTGGTGTCATGTGGACATGTCAGTATGTATAATATTTACTCCCAAGTGTGGTACTCTCACTTCATTTCTTAGGCTGATGGCTAAATGGCTATGTTACTCAGGCAATCAAATACTCATTTTGAGACTTTGATGTTCATATTATATTTGACCTTTCATTAAGGTGGCTCAATAAACTCAGTCAAAACTTACAATGCAGGACATAACCAGTAAAAGTTAAACAAAAATTACTAATGTTATGCTCTGTTATGAATTGCAAGCAGGGATTTCTGATCCCGATTTTGACAATACTCGTTTGTACAGGAGATGGATGAGAACAACAGTATCGGAGGTCTTCGTCTCGGCACTGTGAGATCTCGGCTGGTGATAGACTGTGCAACTCCTAGACACCAGGGCACCTATACCTGTGTCGCCACTGCAGGCACTGAGACCGTTATATCTCAACCCTCCCTCGTCATGGTCCAAGGTAGGTCTACTCGATTGTTACCTTGAGTGTAGAATAGAGTTTATAGTTTGTGCCTTTATAAGTTCATAAAACTTTGAGTGATTTCATTTCACTAGACTCATGTATCAAATTCACTGACTACTCCCACCCCCCAAAATTTTGTATTCTATTTTAACATGTTTACTACCTAGATTTACAGAAATTGTATGAGATAACACTCACATTATCAGGAGCTTCTCCAAAGTCTTAACTGTATATATCATTTCAATTTTAATATGACATATAAACTAAATGTAGGCAGAACCAATTTCAGAAAGGTATAAAAGTCTAGTACTATGATATATTGGTAAAGACTTGAAATTTGCCTTTGTGTTATCTTTTATCAATATAGATTGTTAACATTTTCGTTGTTATACTTTTACTCCTTATTCTGATCAATTGGATCATTCTACTGGTTTGTAGCCCTTGAGGATACGACTAAAAATTACACCTTTTTGTTCTCAAAAGTTGTTCTTACCTGTAAATAAATGTTCATGTAATTTCAATGTTGTTTTTGAAAATTTGTACTAAACCAAATTTGAAAAGTGAAATATCAGCTTGAGGAGTTGCTGCTCATGTCAAATTTGAGCAGAACAGTATAGAATAAACATATATAGAACAAATTTATTCAGTGATTGCTGTTGACTCACTGTTGGAATTAATTGACAGGTAACAACGCATCAGGCCTGCTGTCTTCCTGCGATCAGGACAGTGCTTCCCCACCCCGCATCCTCACCTGGAACCCCAACACCATGGAGACCATAGGTAACGACGTGGTGCTGCCCTGCATCTCCACAGGCAATCCTCGGCCACGACTCTACTGGATTGACTCTCAGAACAGTATCATTAGCTCACGGAGCGAGGGCCAGAGTAACGACAGATACAAGGTTAGTTATCAGTTCATTATCTGTATTTAAGTTTTCTCTGATTTGTTTTGGTAAAGAAATAAAAGCCTTTCAAGGCTTAACTTATCTTTTAAACGTATTATCTTCCTCCTATTCATTACGTTGTTTCATTACATTACTGGTACTAAAATCTTCAAAGTAAAAAATTTTCAGCAGCTTGAAACGTTAACCACTCTTGTCTCATCTCTTTTTCCTAGAAAAACAATACAGAATATTTTTCATGCATACACTTTTTTGAGACATTTTATTTTCTTTACTATGTTTATTTTTATTACATCATTTAGGGCCCAACATTTAATAACGAAACAGAACTACAGAAGTGGTTACTGAATTATTGGTTTATAGAGTAAACCTGTAAATGAATCAAAGTATTCACTCATCTGCCCAATGTTGTGGTCATTATATCACAGTCTTTATACAACAGCACTAGCATTTTGACAATTACACACCTTAAAATTATTCTCTTTAAATGTGTATCTTTTAATTCATTTGTAAAAGTGCTTACATAACTGTATACATTGAACAGTTAAAGGAGAGAAGGGATGCTCCCTCCCCTGTTTTTTATTGCAAAATATCAATGGTCCCATGTACTTACTTAACTAAATGCTTCTAACAATCCATTTAGGCAAATTACTGATTGTCCTTCAGTTTCTGTCAACTTTTCTTTCTGAATCTCTCTTTTGATATTTGCAACTTTAAATATTAAACTTATGCAAACTTACTTGTCTTTAAATGAAGGAAAGATTTATTTCAAATCTTGTGTGCATATTTTTACATGATCTAGGCATATGCAAGGTTAGCAAAATTAAGGGAAGGTGCCAGCACAGTTCTGTACCTGGCAAAAAGGACAGATCAAATTTTAATTCATTCAGGAGTTTAATTAGTATTATTACGTATGCAGGTTTAAATGCCCCTACTTTGCACCTCATGAAACTAAAAATCTTATTAAAAGTGTCCATATTTAAAATTACTCTGTCAGTAAAAAAACATTTATGTACAGATCCTGGATTCTGGAGATCTGCTGATTTCGACTGTCCGTTGGTCAGACATGGGACAGTTCACCTGCGTTGTCGAGAGTCCTCTGGGTAGAGACTCTGTCACGACATTCCTCTATCCCATGGCTAAGGATCGTAAGTATAGCCTTCTTTAAAATCAAATTTTTTGTTTTTGGCAACAAAAAGTCTGTTAAAAACTTCTAGTTTTGCTCATTTCTAGTTTTGTGGATGTTGTTTGTATTTTATACCCATATAGTTTCTTCAAATAAAAAATATCACCTGAGGATTAAAATTTATTAAAAATTGTAATTATGTTATTGAACACAAAACCCAATATTGTAATTGATTCAAAATGTGAAAAATCTTTTAGGAATAATAAAAATTATAAAAGAGCAGATTTTGCAATTATAGTACAATAAACATATATTCCTATTTTACAAATATGTGCTAAAGAAGCATAGTGGAAAAGCGACTATGATTTTTAGTACACAACACTATTACAGCTACAGTAGAGACGATTACCATTATATTTTTAATATTTTATAACATTTTATTACATACTTATTTGACATTCCAACAAAATGCATATCTGCACCTTTTTCAGAATTAAAAACTATTAGTTGCAATGGATTATTAAAAATGACTTGTTTGTTTCAGGTTAAGAAACAAACCTTGCATTATGGTGGATTCAGCCAGCATGGAGATTAAGAAGAAATTAAGCTAATTTTGACATTTTGTCCATCTAGTCACATTATGATTGTATGAGTTTTAGTATTTATATAAACCATTAGGTACTTATAACATGAGTTCCCATTTTTAAGTCTGCTAAGTCTTAATGTTACTTAATAATTTCAACTACGAATTAATTCCTACATTGAAATTTTCCTAGTATTAGATTTTTTACGTAATTTTTTATTTCATAGTAGTAGATACTGCAGTTTTGTATTCATTATTTATTAATTTATTTTAAGGTCTAGTGGTGCAAACTGAACTCGCTAGGGCAGGTGCGGATGTTGTTGTGTGCATGTATCAACTTGTCAATTGATGTCAATTTTGTAAGTTTATTTTGTGTACCGTCTATTTTTATATGTAAGGCACAGATTATAAAGCAGTATTTTAAATTAAATAAGGAGAGTTGTTGTGATGAGTGTTATTTTTGTTGAAGAAGCATTTATTTTGGATCCAAGAGTTTTCTTTTAGTCACTTATTCCTAAACCGTACCTCACTCAACTTCAAAATATTGAAGAATTAAAAAAATAATTAACATTGCAGTTCTATAATATAGACTAATGTACTCTGATACAAAATTTAAATATGAAAATGGTGCAATCAGTTGTTGCATGTTAATCCTTTTCTAATATCAGAGTAACAGCTGTTTAAGATGACTTTCACAAGGACAGGAAAAACAGAGATTCTTATTATTACTCCACGAGGTATTATAGTCAATTAAAGTAGTAACTTTGGGTTATTTTGTAACCAACCTCAAGGAAAAAACAGCTGAGCTTAATATAAGAATATAACATTTTTATAGGACATGTATATGAATTATTACTTAAAGAAATGAAATGTGTGTAATAGGAAACTACTTAAATAAATTAACATTTTTATGTATAAAACACGTCCCTGTCTTCAGTAATATTTCACGTATGTTACAAATTCTTATCCTTATACATTCAGTTGTTTGTACATTTTTTGAGGACTGTTTTAAGATGGTCTAAATTACTAATTAAAATTCCTTGAGGAACGATACAAATGCTTTCTAGTTTTACCGTCTTTAGTACCCAAAAGACTATGACTATGATATTATATAAATTAGGCAACTAAAACCAATCGCACTTCCAATTAAACTAAGCACATTATTTTGATGTTATTCACACATCAGTGAAAATCTAAAAGACATGGATTTGAATATTAACAAAGTAAAAGAAAGCAAAACATTAAATTTTAGGTAAAAGCTTACATCAAAATCATACCAATTGTAGAAGAAACCTCTGTTCTGCAGTTTCTATTGTTTGATGATACATTTTATTTTATTCTTGATGCATGTCCAAGCTTCAAATATAAACAATTAATTACCCATAGAGGTTAAATCCAATGATATAGGTCAAATTTCCTAAAGATGGAGAGAATAGTTACTGAGGCAAAACTTCATCTCTACAAAATTGTGTACAATCAAATTGATGAAAAGTAAATTGCATTATATGACAGCTAATATTTTAAGGAGACTTTAAAGTTACATTGAGTCTTCATCTATAAAAAAGTTTTTCACACTTAAAAGACATTTTTGAATAAACGACAGAACATATCAGTCTTTTAAATCTATTAAGAATAAATGAACACTACAACATTTAAAAAAAGTTTGTTACTTTTGAAAAAACTTTTCCTCTTGTGCTCATTGAATTTAGTGGAACCGTACATATTATTTTTCCATCCTGGTTTACCTAGGGCATCATAAATAAAGAAGGTAAAATTTTACCAATCACAATTAGGCCTGAAATGCCCCCCTCCAATATTAAACTTGAGGTCCTACAAATCAAGGGTGACTTCCAAATCAATAATCAACAGCCAAGCAACTCACTAGTCGTCCATCGAGTGACAGATGGGGGAAGAAAATAAACCAGGATGGACCATCCAACCCAGCGAATAGATCAAAAATGGAGAAAACTCTGTTGTGACCTTCAGAGTCTTCTTGAATCTCAAGATAAAAATTCTACATTGGAAAATTATTATTTAAGTAGAAGAAACAGAAATGAAGCAGGTCACTTGTTTGTTGGAGGCGCACTCCCTTTAGAGACGAATTTAAAGGGCCCATGTTCGGTCATACTAGAAAAAAATCTGCCTGAAGACAAGCAGTAAAGAAATTCCTACACAAAAAATAGAGTGGACCATCAATTCCCTGAATTATTTCAGATCCCAGGAGCAGGCAGGTTTACTCCCTCTGCTAATACAAAGAGGGGCAGTTGTAGGAACTTAACTTATGAATTTAACTCATCAATTGCAAGTTTAAAAGTTTATATTTAGAATATATCTTACGTTGCAGAGAACAGCTGTTCAGGGAAGACCTAGAGGTCGAAATCCTACAAAACAATCCATATATCCTTTTATTGAAACAACAGAAAAAATGTAATAAAATTAACAATGTCTTTATGAAAGAAACAGAGTTAGAACCGTAAGGCCCTCTCTACCACTCAATCTCAACAATCTGCATGAGTATAGGATAGGTGAGATGATATGTAACTCATCATTACATGTCAGTCAGCATACATACACAAAAGGAAAATCCATGAGAATTTCACTGCATAGTTTAGCTGTAAGTGTGAGAAGAAAGTATGCTTAATTAATTAAACATTTTGTTTATCTAGTTCATTAAATACACAACGAACCCTAATCTTACAAAAGAAGTGCATAAGAAAACTAGCTGGGTTACAGCCTAGAGACAGTTGTAGGGCTGCTTTTTTGAACACTCAATTCTAACTGTAGTGTCACTCTATATCCTCAATGTAAATCTACGCACATGAGAAAAATCTGACCCGATGCATTGATGTACACCAATATAACACTCGCTATGCTGCATACTTCACTCTTCCTCAACACCATTCTGCTCAGTTTGAAGAAAAGCCATCTTATATGAAAGCAAAGCTGTTTAACTGCCTGTCCGCTGATATACAGTCTCAAGAAAATATTAAGAAAACACTGAAAAAGTGGCTTTTAAAACACCCATTTTATTCAATAAATGAATAAAAACACAAACAACTGCTGACATAACTGTGCTGGTTTATAACTGTTGACATAAACCTAATGTGATAACTGACACAACTAAATTGTTTTTTCTTTCTAATTATTTAGTATTGTATCTTTGATGCTAATGTTATTCTGTATGAATTGTACAAATAAAGACTATTGTCTATTGTTTGGTGAAGATGGCACTCAATTCCATAGTTTGGGCCTATTGATGAGATGGATAATCTTTGAAACCTTTTCTGAGTCTTTGTCAATCGAATGTAATTTTTAATTAACTTCCTGAAACTTAGCTCACCACTTTAAACACAGACGCAAGTAAAGTCAAAAAGACTTTTATAATAAGGAACAAATTCAGGACACATTAGTTAAGATCATTGCTAGACATGTAGTTCAGTATATCTTTTGAGTTTGAGTGATCAAGTACTGTCCTTACTACAGCTTAGATTTCTTTACAAAGTTAATTTCCTTCCATGTCTTTAGCATCTTAAGGACGAGGAGTGGTGAATGCAGCATTGTTTTGATTGCGCCTGACGTTCACCTGGACTGCAACATATCTGCGGAGCGTCGTGCACATTGCAGTGACTTGGTTGCGGGGGCGCTGCGAACCTGAATCGGACACTCGAATGCAAATAAATAAATTGTTATTAACTATATATTTTATTATATTGCATGCCAGGTTACATTCTTGAACATTTTTACATTTTATTATTTTATTTAATACCATTGAAAGACTAACATGGTTTTTACTCGTGCCATGTCAACAGCAAAACTAAGCAACGACAATTTATTATTAGACAGTGTCAATTTGGATGAGTCTGCTGAGAGTGTTGTTGTGAGGTTGTGTGCAGAACTTAGGAACATTGGAGCAAACCATCCAGACGTGGAGCTAAGTTGCATTGAGGTGGAGTTAAAGCGTCTTGTGGCGCTGCTGGATGAACAGCTGTGTGCGCGGCGAGACCTACAGGTTCAGATGGACGGGCTCAGTTCCGACGTCATTACCTTGGAGGAAAAATGCTTCATGAGGAAAAATGTTTGAGACGAACTGAACTGAACGACTCATTTAATGTTCAGGAATTATTAAATGATGAAAAAGAAACTCTTGTAAATAATAATTTATTGACTTCTAGTCTTAGTAAATTAGGTTCTAAGTTTAAAGATGTGACAAATGAGCAAATGTTACTTAGGTTAGAGTTAGAGAATAAGGATGCTGTAATTGATGAAATTAGTAAGGATTTAAAAACTTGTACACTCGAAAAATCTAATTTTACATCAACTGTTGAGAATCTAAAAGCTCAGTTAAAGGAAGCTGAAAACAAGGCTTGGTCTAGTAGTAGGTGGCTAGATGACAAAGTGTTAGACTCATATTTTGATGCTTTTAAAATTGACGATGAACTTTCGTTAGGAAAACTTTGTATTTAGGCCCAACCATAACCCAACTGTTGAAGCTTGGATCTGACGATGTTGTAGGGGTATTGTTGAAGGATTTGTCTTTTACATCGGCAGATTTCGCTTTTTGTTGTGTGGGTGACAACGAGGCGGTCCTTGCTGATGATGCTGGTTAGCACTGGAGCCTGCTTTTTATAGACATTAAGGCAAATGTCAGTTATCATTTAGACTCTCTATCTCCTTACAACTATGAAAATGCAAGGAAAGTTTCTGAAAATCTTAGTTTTAGGGAGGGTAGTGTTGTAGAAATAGGTTGTCCGAGACAAAAGAACGCCTTTGAATGTGGTTTAAACTTACTAGTTAATACTAGGATTATAAACCAAGGTTTTTGTAAGGGAGCAGCTTCGGAAGACACTGCTTTCCCTGAATGGTTTTCATGTTTCAATCGTAAGAACATAAACATGGAGATGATAATGATAGTATACTAGAAGTACAAGAGAAACATGTAAGCCTGAAAGGCGCGGTTTCTTTGTTTCCTGATGAAAATCTAAACAATGACTTCAGTATTGTTAACAATAGGGAATGGAAAACTGTTAAAACGAAGCAAAGGCGGAAAAAAGTAGCCATGAATCACTCTAGAATACATTGTAGAATTAGATATGATATACTAAGCACAGTTGAAACCGATGAAATAATTATTAAAAATGTATCTGGTAATGGAAACAAAAACCTGTTCACTGTACTAAAAAAAATCTCACCATCAAAACATGTTAATTGTAGGCTTGCTGTAAATAAATCATCTAATTGTGTAAAAATAAAGTGTAAAAATAAGAACAGAATCGTATCTAGTAGTGCCATATCGGAATCAGAGATGTCAAATAATAAGGATACCCTCACTGAAGCTACTGTTGGGTTGACTTTCAGGTGTGCGGGCTCTGGTGTTGCTGGAGGGTTGGAGTCAGGAAGTGTTGGCCCTCTGGGGAGCGTATTGCTGATTGGAGACTCTATGTTGAAGTACTCGGGTCGGGGATGCGCTCTTGCGGGTGCTGAAGTGGATGTGAATCCAGGTGCGAGAATCCATAACATTAAAGAAAAATTGATCCGTACATATGTAAATAATCAGCCAAAAGTGGTTTTTATTCATGTGGGAACTAACGACTTGTGCAAAAATTACAATGGTGGTGAAGGTTATAATGGCGGCTGGGGCAAGCGAGCGGTACTTCACACCATGGCCGATCTGTTGAATGTGGCGAGGCACAGTTTTCCTAATTCATTGATAATGTTAAGTGGGGTCCTTCTTCGTAATGATATCAGTGCACTGGCGATAGCTAACTTTAATGAGCAGCTGGCATTGATGTGCAACAATTTTGGTGTGTTGTTTGTGGATGCTACTCTTTGGTTGTTGAGGCGTCACCTTGCTCGTGATGGCAGACACCTGAACAGGATTGGCAATGGTCACTTTGATGTGTTTATATTGAATAGGGTGCATGAAGTCCTTGACGTCTGTGGGATGCCTGGAGGTGATAGATTCCACGAGGGTGTTGTTGTTGCCGAGTCTCCGGTGGAGCCTACTGTCTCGCCTTCAAGGTCAGAGGGATCGGCTATGTGGCCGGAAAACTGGGACGATGGCGATCGACGCTCACACGGTTTGCACACGTCAATATCCGTTCTATGAACACGGGCTTTGAAGAGCTGTGTTCAGTTGCCGAGGATTTTGCTTTTGATTTTCTGGGTGTCACTGAGACATGGCTTACACCTACAGTTTCTTCTGATTGCTTCAGGATTCCAGGGTATGGCTTGTTGCACAGTGATAGACTGCTGGAGATTGGTGACCGTGGTGGTGGTGTTGCTCTCTATGCAAAAAATGAGTTGAGTTTAAAGCAAATAATTCTTGACAATGTCGATGATAGAGTTGAGTATGTTTGTGGATCGGTTTTGTTGAGAAGTTTCAAGCTTTGTGTATGTGTTGTATATAAACCACCAACTGTTCCTTATTCTTGTTTGAGGTCGATCTTCCACTCATTGTTTGTAGATGAAATGCCAAGCTTTGACGGTGTGGTTCTATTAGGAGATCTGAATATTAATCTTCTTGAGTCTGATAAATCTGATAGTAAGTTTTTATTGAATATTCTCAGTTCTCTGAACCTTCGGCAGCTTGTAGAAAGTCCTACACGGATAACAACAACTTCTTTAGCCTTAATAGATCACATAATTTTAAATAATGAGATGGATGTCTCAAATATTGGCATTGTTGATACCAATCAATCAATCAATCAATCAATAATTCTTTATTCATTAGTTGTACAATACGGTACATCGAATAGTGTCATACATTACTTATAGTATATAAAAGTACTAAACATACTCAAGTTCCTCTATTGAATACAAAACTAAATCAATCAAATAGTTTTTTAGTTTTCTTTTAAATTTGTTAATATTATTTTTCATATTTATGTTTTGAGGAATATTTTTCAGAAATCTTTTCCCGATATACATAGTTTTTTTTCGTGTACATTTCAAGTCTATGATGATCATTGATGATTTCATTCTTATGGCGTGTGTTATATTTGTGCACATTATTTTCTAAGTTAATTTGTTGGCCATGATTGAATTTAAAATATAGGATGGTTTCATATATATAAAGTCCAAAAACTGTTATTATTTTTAATTCTTTAAAGCAATTTCTAACAGATTCTGAGAATTTAAGCTTAAGTATACTTCTAATGGCTTGTTTTTGCACCTTTAAAATGTCAGTTAGGTTTTTCTTAGTTGTGGCACCAAATATGGCTATGCCATAAGCAATGTGTGAATGTATATGAGCGTAATAAATGTGTTTTAGCACTTCAGTAGTACATAAACAAGACATTTGCCTAATTGCATATAAGCCAGAACTAATTTTACCAATCACAAATTTAATGTGCTCATCCCAGCTCAAGTGACAATCAATGATCAATCCGAGAAATTTAATTTTTTATGCATTTTCAATCTCTGAATCGTCTATAAGAATATCAAGGTCATAATCATTATTATTTTGTTTAGTTTTAAAATTAATGAATTTAGTTTTCTCATAATTTAAATTAAGTTTTTTGTTGTTAAAAAAATTGTTGTAGATTAGCCAATTCGATTGCTGAGATGAATTCAACTTCTTCTTTCGAAATTCCAGAAACCTTTAGATTTTTATCATCTGCAAATAAACACAACGTACTGTTTGCAGTATAAGATAGTTTGCTTTCAATATTCCTCAAATAACATAAGAAAAGAAGAGGTCCAAGATTTGAGCCTTGCGGGACTCCAATTACACTTTGCTCTAATTTAGATTTAAATCTTGTTAAAGTTCTATTTGTCGACTTATGAGCTATTTCAACAAACTGTTTCCTACCCGTCAAATATGATTTGAACCAATTCAGTGCAATACCTCTAACTCCAATATCATATAATATTGATAATAAAAGATGGTGATCAACACTGTCAAAGGCCTTAGAGAGGTCCATAAAAATTCCAATAACAACTTCCCCTTTGTCTATTGAATTTATGACTGATTCTATAAAACTTACTGCAGCTGTGACGGTTGATTTATGTTTCCTAAATCCATGTTGGGTGTCGTTGATAATATTGTTTTGTTCTATATAAGTCTTCAGTCTATTATATACTACTTTTTCATAAACTTTCGATATAGATGGTAACAAGGAAATAGGTCTATAGTTTGATTTAAGGAACGTATCATTTGCTTTAAATATCGGAATAATTTTAGCAATTTTGAGTAGATTAGGAAAGATTCCACTAACAAATGAATAATTTATCAAATGTACAAGAATTTTGCTTAGCTCTTCTTTAACTTCTTTTATAATTTTTAATGGCACTTCATCGTAACCACAAGTCAGTTTATTATCAAAAGAGACAATAATTTCTTGGACCTCCTTTACATTTGTTGGAGTTAGACAAAAGAACTTACTGAACAATTTCTCAACATCTCTTACAACTCTTACATCTAAGTCATTAATATTTAAACTTGTTAATGGTTGGACATTTTCGTTTTTTCTATTAGTCATATTTATAAAATAATCATTAAAAATGTTACAAACTATTTCTGGATTTTCTATGCATGCATTGTTCTCTTGAAGTACTATATTACAATTCTTATTTAGTTTACATCTTTTATTTCCTACTTCATAATTAATTATATTCCAAGTGGTTTTTACTACATTGGAAGCCTTACTGATTTTATCACTGAAAAATTCCCTTTTGGCTAGTAATAGTTTTTCCCTATAATTCTTGGTTTTTAATTTGACAAAACTAGATAGCTCTTCATCTTTAGTAGATCTTGCATATTTGCCAGTGTTTATGATTTCTTGTTTCTCCATCTTAAGTTCATTTTTTATCCACTTAAATGGATTATTTTTTATCTTAAACATTTTTATTGGAAAACACCAGTTAGAATAATAAGTGAAAACCTGATTAAAGATATTATATTTATCACTGCATGGAGCAAGGTATATTTTTTCCCAAGTTTCATTTTTTAGAAAATCTTTAAATAATTTTATATTAAGTGCAGAGAAATCTCTACGGTTTTCAATGTAATAATCATTGTGTCCATTACACTGTTTCAGATTTTTTATTTTTAAAATTTGCCCATCATGATCAGATAGCATTGTTACTACACCACTAATTTCCAAACATTCCCTTTTATAGTTTGTAGAAATGTTGTCAATTGCTGAACCTCGTCTATAGTAGATCATAGGGGAAAACCTATGACCGATCACAAACTAACTTATTGCGATATCCACACAAAATGAAGCCAAAAAAAAAAAATTTTTTTTTTATAGTAACTTTAAAAAATTTGATACCTCAAGGTTTCTGAAATTGGCGGCTGAAGCCGATTGGGACAGCATTCTCTTGAAGGATGATATTAATGATATTGTCGGCTGCCTGTCCGAAAACGTTATAAGAATATTTGATATATGCGCACAAATGGTCAAAAAGAAAGTAACAAAAGAGAGAGCTCCATGGAGATGTGTTGCAATTAGGGAACTGACTAGGCAAAAAAATAAATATAAAGCTATGTGTATCATAGATAATAGCGTGGAAGCAAGAAGACGATACTGCGAGGCAAGAAATAAACTGAATGTATCTATAAGGCCAAAAAGAAATATTACAATAATAATCTGAACTTAAAAAACTCGAAAGCTTTTTGGGCTACTCTTCGATCCTCGGGTGCATGGGAATCCAACAGGCAGGTGATGTTTATGGTTTTTCACCTGATGATTTGAATGACTATTTTTCTCGAATGGGTTGTGAAAAAAGAATCAGTGAGGAACAGCTGGAGTGTTATGAGAACAGTCAATGTGATAGAATTAAAAACAGTTTTTCATTTAAGACCATTACCGAACAAGACATAAAAAGAGTGATGAACAGCATCTCCTCTACGGCCTGTGGAGCGGACGGTATAAATATTGTAATGGTGAAGAGTCTCAGTCCTTTCTGTGTTGGTGTTATCACTCACCTAGTAAATAGATGCCTGGTGACTGGCTGCTTTCCTGATTCTTGGAAGCGAAGTATTGTCTTGCCTCTGCCAAAGTCTAACAATCCTTCATTACCCTCTCACTTCAGACCTATCTCGATTCTTCCAGTGGTCTCCAAAATATTAGAAAAGATAGTAGTTGAACAAGTTTCATCCTTTATAGAACAAGAACATGTCTTGCCTGAACATCAATCTGGTTTCAGAAAGGATTTCAGCACTTCCTCTGCTCTTGTGGATATTCTTGATGACATGTATTCTGCAGTTGATAGGAATCTCTGCTGTACCTTGACGTCTTTAGATTATTCACAGCCGTTTGACTTTGTCAATCACCGAATGCTCATCGCAAAACTAAAATTTTATGGGTTTGATGATGCCTCTGTAAGATTCTTTGCATCTTATTTAAGTAGAAGATCTCAAATCACCAAAATTCCTCTAACATACTGCACAGATCTGGTGGAGTTCCACAGGGCAGCTGCCTCGGTCCTATTTTGTTCTCCATCCATACGTCTGATCTTGCCGACACGATAAGGTTTTGTTCCCTGCACTCATATGCTGACGATTGCCAGCTATTGCTTCCTTCCCCATGCTCAGAAGCAAAAACGGCACTAACAAAAATTAACATAATTAAAAGTGCTAATGTGGTTGGAAAGAAATGGGTTGGAATTAAACCCAGATAAATGTACAATTTTAAATCTGAGATTTAATAATACCGGCCAATCTCTTCCCGGTGACGTCATGTTGAACAACTCGCCCCTGTCTCTCAGTGAAACTGTTAAGATTCTGGGTGTTAAAATAGACTCACAACTAGAGTTTACAAGTCATGTAAAATATATATATATATCAGAAGGTCATTTGTAGATTGAGGATTGTTTGCAGGCTGAGGTCGTTCCTGCCGGTGTCAGCTAAGCTCCAGATTGTCAAGTCATTGATATTACCTTTAATATATTATGCTCTCCCCGCATTTGGAAATAGTTTGACCAAAGAAAAATTATTAATTTTAACAAAGTTAGATAACAGAGCCATAAGATTTGTGTATGGTTTGAGGAAATATGACCATATCAGTTCTTATCGTAAATTGGCTCAAATTCCATCAGTACAGGACACTTGCAAAATTCAAACTGTGTCTCTTGTCCACAAGGTATTGACAACCAGTAGGCCAACATATTTAAAAAATAAATTAGTTGCCCAGTCAATAATCAGGGAGCGTAAGACGAGACAGGATGCCCTGCTGGCGGTGCCGCGCGTGCGCCTTGAAAGAGGGAAAAAGGGCTTTTCTCACTTCGGCCCCCAGCGGTACAACGGCCTGCCGCCTGAAATGAAATATTTAAGTATGAGGGCGTTTAAAGACAAATTTAAAAAAATGTTAGCTTAAGGAATATTGTTAAGTTATTTTTATTGTTTGGTTGTATATTGTATGTTTAGTTTATACATGACCTGAGTTATTTTGTAAAACAACATCAATGTTGAAAATCGCTCATGAATAAAGGCCTTTTTATTTATTTATTTATCTTCATTTGTCAAAAATGTGTCCGGTCCAATTCAATTTTCCAACAGAAGTGACGTCTGGTTGTAACATCCAACCACAGTGTCACCGTGCCTCACGCCTCATTTAAAGGGTAGCTAAATACAGTAGATCTCTTGTACTTTATCCAGTTGAAGCATTCCCTACCTGATCCTTACGATGACAAGACATTCCAACTTTAAGTGCAATTTGATCACAGTAAAAGTCAAGTTTCAAAGTAACTCTAGACAATTATCTAACTTTTTGCTTTGTGGAACTACAGTAATTCATACAATTCTTTGTTAATTTTACTCACTTTTCCACTCTAGGTGGCCGTATAATTTGACCTACCTACCATACTACCATTATAAAATTACTATTGCTAAGTTTAAATATAGAATTGGATGTTCAGACACAGATCATAATGGTGTTGGTTTTTCTTCACTTTGGTTCAAATGCAAACAAATGAAACTATATTTAACTGCTAAGAAGTATAATTTCTTTATAAATAACCCTCTTAATAAAATTAAAGTGTTAAAATGCCTCTTTCCCATAGATTGAACAAAAAGTACTCAGTATGAAGTCCTAAAATATCCTAATTCTCTCAGACAATCCTTCTAATATATTAATCAGACAAGCCTTCTTACATTCTGAAACCCGCAATGCATTTGTACATATAAAAGTACTCTATTATTGTTCATTTTATTCCATTTTAGCAATTAAAACTGATGGATGGTCATTTGTATAAAAATAATGAAGCTCAACTATGTCGAAACAGTAACTTCACTTGTCTTGAGCAGTTTAATCGACAAGCGCAAATTAATTAAGAACAAATACTGAAGATTTATTTACAACACTTTAAGCCTGATGAATAAGGGTTTTATTGGTAACAGTATTCGGTCTAGAATGCAATGAATATTCAGTGAAGTGAGTCTTATACTACTTTTAAAGTAGTTTTTTAATCAAGATGTATGTTAAGTGTTCAAATTTATTTTGTACAATTTGTTTCTTTTTTACTGTTCATTCAAGACTTCAATTACTAAGTTTTAAAAATGAAACTACTGTCAGTGTGACAAAAGCCTCTGAATCTAACTCGAATTTCAGTGAATTTCATCATTCAAACAAATCTTTTTTTAATCCAAAAGAAACATTTTACAGTACTAGTGTTTTCTCAAACACTAATATCACTTTCTGGACAGTTTGTCATGCAGCCTTTTTAAAGAAACTCAAATACATATCTGTAATTACCGATGATAGTGAACTATTAAACCCGAAAGATATTTACGCTGAATTCGGCCTTGTGGAATGGCATACGTCAGTGAGGTCCTTCTCACGTTCCCAAGCAGTCATTGTGGTTGTGAGATCACCAAAGTATCTAAACAATCTGTTCTACACAAAATCATCTCTTTGGGATCAAGAAGGAATATTTGTCATAGCCATTCTCAAATGTTCTGCAGAGATTAAAGTTGAAATGGCAACTCTATGGCATTTTTACAGAATTTTCAAGTATGTTCTGATTTGTGGAGAAACTGACCCTGCACTTTACATTTACAAACCATTTGTACCTACTGGAGAAAGTAAAATTGTTAAAATCAAGTCACTGTCTGAAATATCGCACAACATCATGCATGGAGTGGATAACCTACATGGAACGGTTTTGAGGGTGGTGTTGTTCCCATGGGTACCTTCTGCAGTGACACACCATGGAAAATATGTTGGTGGAATGGATTACAACACTTTAGAAACACTTAAAGAAAGGATGAACTTCTCTTCCATTACCTTCCGACCATCCGACGGCCATACATTCTCTCATACCGGGAGGAACGTTTCTGGTTCTATTAGAGACATTGTTATGGGAAATGCAGACATATCATTTAATGGCCACTTTTTGCTTGACTATAAAATCAATGAAATAAAATTAACCCATATGGTCTTTATGGACAAGATATGTTTTGTTGTAGCAATGCCTTCATATAAATCTCATTATACAGCCATCACAAATATTTTCTGTCCAAGTGTTTGGGGCCTAATCACTTTCCTGTACTTTATTATGATTTTTCTCTACTACGGAATTCAATATATTGTCAGATCCAAAAATCAAAACTATAAAATGACAGATTTATTTTTTCTATTTTATGAGCTCTTGATTTTTGGAGGATCATCATCAATCAGAGCAGATATTATTTCAAAAAAGTTTCTACTAGGTAGTTTGCTCATAACTCTGTTAATTCTAAACAATACGTTCCAGAGTTCACTGGTGACGGTCCTTAGCAAACCTGTCCGCAACCCATTCATCAATTCCTTAGAGGATATCATTAATTCCAATTTAGCCCTCCAATCTGAACGGGCAGAGTCTCTCTGGTCCGATCCTGATTTTGTACAGTTACTCAACACTCTCAGGAAAAGAAAACTTAAGGAGAACAATTTTGTAAGATTGGTTAGGTTTCCGATAACAAAAATCCAGCTTTACAGGAACTATGTGGTATACAGAAAAAATATGACAGAATATTTACACACAGTGCCGGACTGTATAGTATCTTACTTTCTTGCCTATGTGGTACCAAAGACATCACCGTTCTTGAATAAGATCAACTCTTATCTATTACGGTTCCAAGAAAGTGGACTGCATCTTCAATGGTTTGATAATGGGACACAGTACATTCTGTTAAGGACATATTACCCTCTCATTAATGAACATTTGGTTGAAGCTCAAGCCAAAATTTTTACTATGGAAGATCTGGCTTTTGTTTTTACTCTTCTATTAATTGGACTTTTCTTAAGTGTTGCAGTGTTCATTGTTGAACATATTATAGGTGACAAGTGTAGGAGCAATAAGAATAATTATTAAACACAGTATAGAGCTTATCACAATAAATGTCTAAAAGAAATGAAGTGTGTCTAAATCACCACAGACTCGAAAGTTTGTACTGCATTTCATTCTAATGTGTAACGCACAGTATTCTACAAATATCCTCAAAAGCACCAAACCATTCAAGAGGAACTTGGTATTTTAAGTAAACTCGTATGTATTAATTATTAACTGTTGCTTTTTTTTAGCCAGTTTAGTAGATGATATTATTTACATAAATAAACTTAAAAGGTGTTTGAATATTTTTCACTCCTTTCTCACGAAATTATTCATTTAGAACCATACTCTTCTCTCTATCTCCTTCTTCCATAAAGAAACAAATGAAACCAATTTAGAAGAACCAATGTTTTTAAATTACCGAAAGTATTACACTTTTGGGAATTCTTCTCAATGAATTTTATTGTTTTTATACACTATTTTTTCCATTATACTGAGTAATGTTGCATATTTCAAATTATTGTCAGTTTGCATGTGTTACTCATTAACTCTAAAATTCTATTTTCGAACCATTCTGTTTCAGGTAAAAACACAAAATTTCAAGAAAGTTAAACCAAAATCTGAGTTAAGTTCGCTGAAGTAAAAATTCTCAGACTATCTTTCAACATTGCATAACAAACAGATATAAGTTTGTACATTTTACATTGTACCGCTTTATTTTCCTGTAGGCTTATATCAGTCATATTTTGTTACTGACTGATATTGCTCAGGAATTCACAAATTTCCTAGAGGGTTCAATTCTGGCTGGTTTACACCTGACATTAGAATCTGCATGGACTATTAAAAATTATATAATTTGATCAATAGATCTAGTTTCCAGAGTGAGATGGGTTGGAGTGGGATGGGTCCTCCTAGTGTTTTTTAGTAAGCCTGCACATTCCACTTCGACTGAATCTCCCCTTATCAATGCAGAAAAAATTCCCCCCTCCCATTAACTTTCAAACAAAAAAAATATTAACCAATATCCATGGGAGGAATTATAAGCCTAAAAATCATGACTTGGGATATATGAGAACTGTAACTTCCAAGCCTAATGAGGAATTGGGAGATAAGTTCACAGTTTTAAATGTAAACCACCAATGATTGAAAATGCTGCTAAACCAGAGCTTTCTATCTAAACCCATTACAAAATGGCAGCCTGTCAAAGTTTTAATTTTAAAAATACCTTAAAAACTAATACAATCCAGTAGTTTATCAGATAATAACTTATCTGTGTTAATAATTAAATAACACAAATTTTAATTTTAATTCATCAGCTTGACAGATGTTTCTTAATTAATAGCATCCAGTCCATATTTCTTAAGTCTGTGATTATCTAAATCTTCTAGTTACGTATTATGATTTCTTTACTTTCATCCAGTCATCTCATAAATATTTAATGATTTGAGAACATTTATATAACACATAGCCTATTTTAAATAAATTGTCTAAATATAAAGAAAGCTTCGATGATTTCTAAAAGAAAATCATTTGTATCTTGTAGATGAAGGCTTTTTTTATATTTATATTTTTTTATCTATAAACCATTACTCTCTTACTGTGTAATATTTTCAAAACATAAGTTTTAAACAGTACTTACCAATTAAAACATGAATTTCAATTGATTATTAAACTAAATGTTGTTTGCAGGATTATTGGAAAATGGAAAATTTAATGCAATTTATAATAAGTACACACTTTTAAATATCATTAAACTTAAACAAACATTAAACATTTTATGTGAAGCATTTTGAAATCAGATTTAATCTTCAGAGGAAACCACAAATACAGTTAATATAATAAATGTTCAATTTATCAATATTAAAGACAAGGAAAATAGCAGATGTAAAAATAAAACAACTCAGGAAGTACAGAATGTAAAGAAAATTTGTCCACTGCTCTGACGATTCAGTAAAACCTGATGGTTTTCTCCTATTATAGGGAGAGAGTTATAAACTCATCCTGACTCTTAAAATTACATGAATATTTCTTAGTAGTCATAATTAGCGACTATGTGAAATGAAATGAAATGAAATGAAATATGCCTTTATTCAAGAGGCGGAGTTAGGGCTATTTAGCCCTCTCTACCACTCAACCTCACATAATATACAGATATATATATACATATTTACATTTAATGACCTTAAAACTATAACAAATTCCATTTTAAATTTAAATTTAACCAAAATATATACTACTATGTAATAATTAAAAATCAAATTTATCAGCTGAAAAACTAACACACTATGTGCTACTAACATAAAGGATATGATGCATTAAAATATTTTGTGTTCTATTAATCAATATGAAAAATGTATTGTTCAATAAGTAAAACATTATTTATTATGAAAGGATGCAAAATTTATGGTTTTATGATAAATTAGTAAGATTAATTTAGTGAGGTCATGTATTATCAAGCAAAGTAAAGTTTGAAAATGTATTAATTACATTTGTAACAATTATTGCATTTCTAGCTCTATGATTCTTTTTTATCCACTTTTATTTGCCATATTTTACTCGAAATTTTAAAATAAATACTTTGTAAGTTTTTTTTGTTCAATGTAACTAAATTGGTATACAATGGACCATTATAACTACACACTTAACTAAGCTGTGATGATAAACTGTAAGTGTATAACTAAAACCTGTCATGCATTCAAACAATTTAAAGAGTTTGGAATGTTTGAACAAGGAAAATAATGAGGAGAAAACAGTAGTGTCCTTGATACAATAGGGTTTTTATGTAGATAACTTGTTAGTCGGAAAACTATGAGAAGAAAGATCTAGACATGTTTCCTACCAAGCAGATAACATTCTTTGCATCATTATGTTCTTTTGTAATTCTAAACGTTAGTGCAAAAGTTATTTTTGAACCTCATAAAATAGTTAACCCAACTGGATATTTTTATGAAAAAATGTCAATTTCTAGCAGTTTTCACAGCTTTAACACACTTTTTCATCGTCCCAAACTGACTTCAAGCTCTTTTGTGGTTCCAGTGGCTAATCTCAGTTTCTGGAAAATTTGTCACAACACGTTCATTAACCATTATAACTGGGTAACAGTTGTTAGTGTTGAAAACGAGATTTTAGATCCCCGAGAAACATACAACCAATTTGGGTTGATTCAGTGGCATTCTCCCCAGAATATATTTCCTGTACCAAGAGCTGCAATTATTATTGTCACAGCATCAGAGGAACTTAATGGTTTGCTTTATACAAATTCAGCTCTATGGAATCAAAGATCCATCTTTGTAATTGTTGTACTACAGTGTTTTGAAGACGTAACGAGCACAATGTCTACAATGTGGAAGTTATATCACATCTATAAGTATGTTTTGATCTGTGGAAAGTTCAATCCTGTGTTGTACATATACCGGCCCTATGTGCCAGCTGGAGAAAGTAGAATATTCAGAATTACTGATATTGCACAGATCAGAACAAACATTAGACATGCAGTAGATAACATGCACGGGTCAAAAATGAGAATTGTGTTTTTTTCACGAACACCAACAGTGATTACATACAAAGGTGAGTACGTAGGAGGGGTAGACTATGCTGTATTCTTAACTCTCAGAGAAAGAATGAACTTCACATCAGTCACTTCTCGTCCGTCTGACGGCCGGCCGAACTTTCGCACAAGCTGGGAGGAATGTTTCTGGAGCCATTAGGGACATCGTTCTAGGCAAAGCTGACATATCGCTCAATGGACACTTCATACAAGATTATAAAACCAACAAAATAATGCTAACACGCCAAGCATACATGGACAGGATGTGTTTCATCGTTGCAATGCCTTCTCTTAGATCTCACTTCACGAACATTGTACACATCTTCTGTCCTTCTGTTTGGGGAGTTATTCTCACTATTCACTTAACGATAATTATCATATACTATGGAACTGAAAGAGTTTTAAGAACTATGCGACAACCTTACGAAATTTTAGATTTGTTTTTTATCTATTATGCTCTTATAATACTTGGAATATCGAAACTCCGATCTGAAAGCTGTAGCAAAAGATTCTTACTGGGTAGTGTTCTCATAATGGTACTAATTCTGAACAACACTTTTCAGGGATCATTGGTACCAATTTTTAACAAACCGATTCGAAATCATTACATTGACACGTTGGAGGATGTTATCAACTCTGATCTAGCCTTACAGTCGACAAGAGCAGAAACAATCTTGACCGATCCAGAAATCGTTCAACTCCTCAATGTTCTTCGACATAGAGAACTCAAGGGAAATAACTTTGTACGATTGGGCAGATTTGCTATAATGAGACTTGAGGCGTACTCAAACTATTTGTTAGTTAAAGGAAATTCAACAGAATACCTACACAGAGTTGAAGAGTGCATAATGACATACTTTCTAGCTTATGTCGTCCCGAGGAATTCACCATTCATAGATAGAATCAATACTTACTTGCTGAAGTTCCAAGAGACTGGATTGAGCACTAAATGGTTTGGCAGTAACCTGGATTATCTTCTACGCAACACATATCGTCCTCTGGAAAAGAATCAACTCGCTCACACAAAAGTAAAGGTCATTAGTATGGCAGATTTATCATTCGATTTTGCAATTCTTCTGGTTGGTTTGGTTTTTAGTGCTTTTATTTTTCTTGTCGAGAGTATAATAGGAACTAAAGAGAAAAATAAATAGAAACATATTATATTTGCTATAGGTGGAAGATGATTAAAAAAATTACAAAATGAAAACATCACATCGAAGATACTAAAGTTGCAAATACTCCAAAACAAAACTACAACTTATTTTCACTATTTGTAATGGGTTGTGGACAAGTAATAAACCCTAACAAGTAGGCAATAACAGAATTTCTCATAGACTCGGAAACTTTAAATATATCTTGAATTTATTTCAAAGTATTTCATCTGCACAAAAATGGTGCTTGAAAATGGAAATTTTATGTAAAATCATTTAAAATGCATTAATTTTGTGTAAAAAATAGCAGATTAAATATTATATGTTTCACTAACATGACAGTGATCTACATTTCCTGAAAAATTACATACCTAGGTATATTAAGAAAAGGCCTTATGTTTGGTAATTTTTAGTTTAAATATATATATAAACTACTTTTTTATGCAGTAACCATCACACACATACATCAAGTTTATACAATACAAGACAGCTAACCCAGCGTATCAAGGAAGGAGTTCAACAAATACCTCCCAGTGTATTACAAAATGTTAGAGGATCTTACAACAGGTTGGTACAATGCCAAACTACACATGAATAGCACTTTGAACACTTATTGTTATTGTAAGTAATTCTATGATTACTACTGTCTGTTGTTGTATATTTTGTTAATTGTTATTCTTTGTTGTTGTTGTAATTATAAAAGATGTTCCTACAATTATTTATTGTTACTTGTTTTCTTCTACATGCCACCATTTCTGATTCGATCAACCTTCTAACATGTTGTTTTGGCACTCAAGTATACTAACTGAGCTCTTTAAAATGAGGTATCACTCGACCCCATGCTTATAGTTAAGATTTCTGTGACCCTCCATGGGCCGTCTCCCAATGTAAGTATAGTGTAAGTAGTGAGTGTTTTATTACTGATAGGTAAAGGTTTGCTGACCAAAGCAGTGAAGTAGATTGCGAACTCAGATTATTTTAAGTTAGTGACAGCGATTCGTTGTTAGATATATATTTAAATGGATCTGATGATTTAATTAAATGTAAATTTTGCAAATAACAGAATATAGACAATAGTCTGAATAAATAGGACTGAAAGCCAGAGATTGTTCCTAATTGATAGGAAAATCAGAAGGCTTATCTTGAAAACTATCTTCTAGGGTCTACTGAATGAAAGAACACATAAAAGTACACATATTTTACACATGATTAGAAATTTTCAATTGCAGTGCGATCTTTCTCAATCAGTAGAGACCTTTCTAGTTGTCTTTTCACTTTGGGTTGCAGGGTCACTAAGGAAAGCAGGGGTGCCAATTCAATTATTTACTTTTTTCAAGACACTTATCATTGTATAAATATTGACAATGTATGAGTACTACATGTATCTATGGAAACTTTTGGTCAGCTGAAGTGAGTGGAGGGAGGGACTTATCTCAGGTTTAGGTTTGGAGAATTTCCTAATTTTGCTCCCCATTTACTAAGTCCAATCTTCTTAACTGTGAGGAATTGCACTCTTTTGGTAATAATTTTATTATTGTGGTTGGTTTAAAGGTTGGCAAAAATAATCCCAAAACAACCCAAGGTTCATTCCTATGCAATAACCAAAAGTGCTAAATGTCTCGTAAACCAACCCACTGACACCTTCACGTTGACTTTTTAAATACAATGAACAATGTTTCTATCAGTCGAAGAGTTTTTAATATTTTTGCCATAGGGCCAATTATAACCTTTCAGTGAATACACTATAACTACATATACCATCCTTTGCTCTAAACATAAGTTATTTATGAATATTTTTAAAATGTTCTATTGTTCTGGGCAGGATGATATTTTCTTTAATACACATTATACTTTTCAAGTGTTTAAGGTCAATCACATTTTAACTCAGTTATGGCCTTTTCTGAGATATACAATAAATTAGGATACAGCAACTCATTAAATTAGGACTGGTGATAAAAGATTATACATTATTTTTCTAGATTGGGTTCTTTTGGACACCACATGCCCATTCATATATATCTATAGAGTTAAAATGTGTAGGCAAATCTTAGAACTATTTTGAAAAATGGTATAGGATATAAAGATGTTATTTGAGTACTTATTATCAAATCACTGTTTTAATGGGTCCAATGATTATCAAATTAATGTAAATGAGTTATAAAATGTTCACTAAAAGAATCATTGTAAATAAAAACTTAACACCGTATACATAAAAAATATCATATTTTGAGGGTTATTTAGAAGCACAAGATCTACAAATACGATTTATTTTGATTGTGCATAAATAATGCACAGAAAACCTAATATAATATAGTATTATTTACAGATATTCAAGAAGTCTTATACGTCATGCTAGACTTGGTTGGTCCGCAGATAGTCCTCACTGGCATCTGCTGAGTCAAGATGTGTGTTGAGGAATTCTTCAATGGAGTCTGTATTCCACCTTTCAATAGCAAGTACCTGCAAAAATTATATTGCATTGCCTTGTTAATGTTTTCAAGCGTTGGTGATCAAAACCCACACATAAAAATGTTAAATACTATTAAAAAAATAAAAATAAATTGGCTAGAGTTTGCTACATTATAGGAATAATATTGTACCTCTATACAAAAGTTGTGAATTGTATTGTTGTCAGTTGTGTTGTAAACTATACAAGAAACACAAACTTGTACGTGCAATACAAGAAGTGAGATAAAGATGAAATCTCTAAGAGACTCAAGCCATTCCAACAATGAAAGCTAGCATACAAGATTTCCTTCCTTTTTTTTAAAAAAAAAAAGGAGAAGCCCATCCCTTTCTATACCTTATTCTCTCCGTCCTCATGGGCCACTGAACTGTGTGAGGATCTTATCAAACAGAATAAGGGGGAGAGTCCATACAGTACAAGGTCGATGGTACTGATAAAAAGTGCAAGGGTCACAGACAGGATATGAATCTGCTAATCTGCGCTATCTCTAACTCCCCTCTAACTCCCTGGGTCGGGTCGGCATTCCCAATCAACTCAATTTATTCTTAGATTTTTATTCTGGCTCCAAATAAAAGGAGAGAGATATGATTGTAGAGGCAACTTATTTTATTACTGACCAATAAATTGACTAAGAATGTTTTTTCATATTTCTTTGTTATTGATTTTTTAACAATCCCTCACTAGTTTAATATGTGTTTGGAACTATACAAGTAAAAGTATGAAAGAGGAAAGGGAATGACTAAAGCTGATTATACATGTATATACATTACGGCGGCTAGCACAAATTAACAGATATCGACTTGCTTTGTATGAAGTCAGTTCGTTCTATGTTAATTTTTATTTTAATGTCATAGTCATTTGTCAATAGTATCAATATTGTTAATATTGAACTTTTAATATTTTGTTGTTAGTAATAAAGTTTTATTTTTGGTACATTGTACCATACTCAAAATATAATATTTATATCTTAATATAAAACTCACTTATCAATTTTCACATCCTGATAAATATAAAATATTTTTATAATATTTTTATAAATATTATATAAATTTAGTAAAATAACATTACATTTAGACTACTCTAGAACAAAAGAACTCTGTTATTACTAAATCTACTCTATTAAAACTGATAACAATGGCTTTTGCCACACTTCTGTAATTTTTACATGACCTTATATCAAGCATTATTTTGGTTTATCAAATTTATTTTATTTTCATGAATATACACAATAGGTCTAGATTAGATTAATTGTATGTCTCATTATAGTCATTAGTGAACTAATCCAGATAAATAATATAATAGCCTCTTTCATTGTTTTATGTACAATTTTGAATTAATGGTAGACTTCTCCCAATCCAGTACACCATTTAATCCTCTAACTGTTGGTAATTTTCCTAAAATGCCATGTATGGTTTAAATAGTTTTTAACTCTAAAAGCTATTATAATATGGTTATGATTTAATAATAAATGCCTTGCAAAATATAACAATACAAAATCGAGTGGTTGTATTGTTTGCCAAATACAAACAATGGAAGACACACGTTTTTGGTTTTGGTACTCTTAAACAAAAATACACTGATCCCGTTAACTTCCACTCATGCCAACTACCGTTAATTTAAGGTGGGTCCTCCAACGGCTTTACCACAGACCAGTGACTCATAAGTGTACACCAGACAGCAAAAATTCCTAATGTCTGGTGTGGGAATCAAACCTACAACTCCAAAAGCCCATTACCACATCCGAGAGTAGTGCCTTAAACCGCACAGCCATCCTCTGACTTGATATCTTGGATGTGCAGATAGCTCACTTGTAATTTTGCTCCAGCAGCGCTTACTCACATCATTTTGGCAGTGCTCTAATGTGTTACGATCACAACACAACTAGTAGCACTTAGAGGGTATACAAAATATTGATTCTAAATTGATCTATTTACTCTAAGTTTTAAATTCTTTCGATCCATTAAAGCTAAACCCTTATGAGTCAACTTTTGCTAAGGTTTCTTAACAAATTTAAGGTATTGTAGGCCAGTTATGAGAAGATCCCTTGCCCGGTATACAATGTAGCTGTGCGTTAGAGCAGTATCGTTTCATGTTGCAGGCACCAAGGCTAGCAATGCATAAATGATTTAATTTATAAAGAAACTGTCAAATCAGTAGTAACATTGAAAAACAAACAATAAATTAGTATGCATTGAATTACTTACTATTTTATTAGTTAAAAGTAATTTATTTCACATTTATAAAAATAAAATGACCAACCTTCTGATCGAACTACTGTGACTCACTTCTGGTGCTATCAGGTTGAATTCATTTGGCTGTTCTGCCATGGGAGAACACTTTCAAGTGTTTATTATTTTAACCATATTGGAAAAAATTTGCATATTATACATTTTTCAAAAGATCAATAATACAGTATATTTTAAAAATTACTCAGCTTACCGAAAATGCCGACTTGGGCCTGTCATCTTAATAGTAAAGAACGAATAAACTAACAGAAAAACTGTGTAAATAATATAACAATATAACATCAGAAAAATTATAGTTGCAGAAAGATAACAGGCCAAGTCAGGGGAATTCGTGATAAAAACAAATCACCATCAATGAAGAGATCAATAAAACGTTACATACATTATTCTAGCATCCCTAGGAATAAAAACATTCAATGAACGATGACAACAATACTGTCAATAGATATTTCCATTAACAATTCCAAAATGAGCCATATGATAGCAGCACAAAGCAGAGAGCAAAGATAAAACAGTTGGTGGCGATTTAAGGCAATTAGACTTTAGCACCAGGCTTCAGGTTATGGCAATTCCAGGCAATTGCCCAGGAGAGGTTAATGCTAGTAATAAATTGTTAGTACCTCATATTATAATTAGATAATAAATAACTACTCTTAAACAAATACAGTTATCGAATTTAGCCTGCATACTATTTACATTAATTTAAACTACAAAAATGCATTTACTCACTTATTTATTATAGAATCATAAGAAATGAAGTAATAAACATCAAAATCAAAATAAATATCCACCCCAAACCTGGAAGTTAGTAACTTAGTTAACTTCTTAGACATATTTAGACAATATTAGATATATTAGACAATATTTAGTAAAGGCATATACAGATAGACAGATGGAAGTATTTTAGGAGATGTTATATGGACTTTATCCCAATGGCTTTTCAAGCTCAATCATTTTTTTCTTAATGGAATGTTGAGCCTCCTGGAATGTTGAGGTTGGTCGCTGCAACTGAAATTGCTTTGTAACAACATTCCGTAACTGGAACGATTATAGAACTGTTACAACAAAAAAGTAAAAAGCTCCACTAGAACTGTAGATACATGACCGTTGCAACGAAAAAGTAAAAGGTTCTACTGAAACTGTCATAAAAATACAATCATTGCAATGAGTCAGAACGTTGCGACTAGAGGTTGGTCGTTCCAAAAGTGATAATTGCAACGACTACCTCTCATTGCAACGAATTTTAGACTGGTTGTTATAGGAACTATGAGATAACCGCAACAATACACATTGTAACGAGTCCAGAGAGACTATATTTATTATTCTCATGTTTTTACCCTACCCCAATTATGTTAACACAAAGAAATTTCATTGTACTCAGCACTTTTAAAATCTGTAACAATGTTTTTATACTTTTTTATTTACACATAATTTTAATTTCTATTGTAAAACATTTTTTAATACGGCGCTATTAACATTTAATTTTAATCTTAAACAAACTACATAAATATTTTTAATATACCATATTTGACATATGTTGTAATGTTGAATCCAAAAACCTAAATAAATTTTGTAATAAAATATTTTTATTTAGTTTTTTTAGAATTTTAACCAATGATTATTAACTGATATGTCTTTTAACTTAGCCACATTTCAGTTAAATAAATCCAATATACACTAAAGAATAAGACATCACAAAATGAATATGGCGTTTTGTTCCAACGGAACTGTTAATCGGAACCAACCCATGACTTACGCGAACTTGTTGCAACAGTTCACCATCTGGAATGTTGGTTAAGTTGTATTCTTTCTGTTCTGAATTATCATCATTTAATTAAATTTTTCAAAATTGTTTTAAAGGAGTAGTACTATTGTATGTGTATGAAAAGTATAAGTATTGTCATTTAATGTGAAACAGACTCCAAACAAAATTTTAATTCTGGTTTTAAACATAAATTTATATGTATCTCTGGTTACATTTTGTTTTAGAGTAAAAGACAACCATAGAACCACAGAAAATAAGTATATGAGTGAAGTATATAAGTAAATACTGTTCTTATAAAAGATTACATAGTTTCCATCAAATTAGAATTAGAATCATTATAATAAATTGGTATTTTCAAAATTAATGTCTGCAACTTCTGAACTTTGAATACATTGGCACAGATAGAATACATATAAAGGCAGCTACACATTCAATTTACTTGTAAGCTAGGACATCAGGGGTTTCTTGTAACTTGTATACAATATCTACTTTTCTAAATGTCCATATCTATTCTTACCTCTTGTACATTACTGTCCTTATCCATCAGTTTGATGATTGGATCAAGCCCTCGAACATAACGGATGGAAAGATTTGGGAACTTGGCAGGTCTGTCGCTCTTCACAAATGCTAAAGACATCAAATTATGTTTCCTATTACATGTTAATTATTAGTTTATTTCTGGTAAAAGACAAATTTATATATATATATATGTGTTTTTCTCATATTTTTTGTTTTAGGTGAGGTATATTAAGAGATGTGCTTAACAAATAATTAATTTCTTCTTATCATCTCAACAAAATACAGATTGCACCACATTTTAAGTTATTTTACATGAAAATGGTAAAAATTATGAATAATTGAGCACATACTGGAAAAAAGACTCGTTAATGTAGGATGAAAAAGCAAGGGATACATATTTTACTAAAACACTGAAAATAGTTAATTACCTATTCACAGGTATCAGTCAAATAAATATGGTCACGGTAAATTGAATAGAGAAGGAATAAATATATACGTTTAAAGTTAGATATCTTAAAATGAATAAATCATAATTTATTTCAATAAGCTTTGTTATTTAATATGCAATTTTAGCACGGAGTTACTTAATAATAAGTTGAAGGGTTCGTGAAGTGACTTGTTCAACAAATAAATGAATTTAGCACATAGATGCTTATAATTAAATCTCTAATTAAATAAGATATACTTAAATATAATAAATAATTGAATTTAGTACCTATATTAAACTTAGTCTTAAAAAACACTTTTAAAATTAAAATGTGTAAAACAAAACAAAAACACCACCTTGAATCTGAGGATATGCTCCAAATTTACACGTGCACACTTCTAACCGAGCCTTTGCATAGCGTTTGATGGTAGGAGCCGTCTCATCCTTACTGCAACATTCTTGGCAGTGACCCCTGGACAATTTACAATAATTGCAGTAAATCTCATGATAAAACATTACACAGTCAACATTCTTGGCAATTACCCCTGGACAACTTACAATAATTGCAGTAAATCTCATGTTAAAACATTACACAGTCAACATTCTTGGCAATGACCCCTGGACAATTTACAATAATTGCAGTAAATCTCATGTTAAAACATTACACAGTCAACATTCTTAGCAATGACCCCTGGACAATTTACAATAATTGCAGTAAATCTCATGTTAAAACATTACACAGTCAACATTCTTGGCAATGACCCCTGGACAATTTACAATAATTGCAGTAAATCTCATGTTAAAACATTACACAGTCAACATTTTTGTTGGATATGTGCTAGAAATAAACAGAAAAGTCAATCTTTAACAATAACTGTTAATGGAAAGGAAGAAAACTTTAATGAATGCCATAATAATAAATCCATTGTAAGGTTATTTAAACTACATACTAATATTTTTAATTCTATACTAATCTAAAACATGCAATAAATAGTTACACATAATTCTGAAATGTGTGATAATGTGAAATGTATTGTACAATTTTAGTTCGTCGTTTCATCCAATGTTTATTGCTGGTAGAAAAGTCAGGAATTTAATGACTTCTATTTCACTAAGTATTTTGTTAAACTTCTTAAAACAGTAGCTGTCAAGTATGGGTAAATAAATATAAAGACTCATTACATATAATTACAATGTTATGTAATACCATCAACCAAAAGGAAAATATTTTATTAACATGTTCACATTATTATGGAATCAAATTTTCTTTTCCAAAATTCTAATACAGTATATACATTCAAGAGGAGTAGACAGTAAATACTCATTACCATTCGATTCACACTTATTACAGACAAACTATCATTAATTGTGTGCCTTTTCATCTGGGCTATATGACTCATGCATGGCTTTAACCTCTCCATGGTTTTGATGTAATGTTACTTTCATGCAATTGCATGAAAGTGTGCTACTGACATAATATTACATATCGTTATATTGTTTCCGTTTTATTCTGTTGCCTCTCATAATATTGCGCAAGAAGCATTTAAATGACAACCCTGTGTCGCATACAGTTCTGGTGTTTTCTACTAAATGTCAGCATTTCCTTAGTTTCCGCCATAACCTCACAGATAGGACATCCTGAATAATTTTTTCAAAATTAGTAATTAGAAATTTGTCTTCTACAACAAATTTAATATTTTGTTATTACAGCATTACTAGCCTTACTCATCTGATAATAAATATGTAAAGAATACTCAAATTTTAAACCTGTTTTTAACTTTTAAGTTGTTTGCCATTTATGATCACAAATAAATCTTGTTTATTATGCATAGTTTGAACTAAATTTTTATTCAGTTTTGAAGAAAATGTCAGGCTTTTAATAACAGTTTCGAATTATATGATAGGATACGGATGATAGGCAGAAAAGATATTGTTGCAAAGTTAAGTGATTGGCCCCCTGCATTGTCAAACTAAAGTGCGAACTCTAAATGGAAAGTACTGTAAGAGAGGCCTTGAATGTTATCACTCTTTAACATTTACACCTATTACCGTAACTTCATAAAACAGTGAAGTGAGACAACAAATAGTACATAAATCTAGTACATCTATCGATGATCTTTTATTTAATTACATCAAAGTTCACAAAATTAGAAAAATATTAAATGTATTAATAGTGCAAATTATACCGGGTGAGATTTTTTAAAGTGATCCAATAGCTAACTTTTTAATTACACAACTTAGCACCACACTTTAAATTTGGAACTTGCTCAATTTTAAGTTTCACTCAGGGATACACTTTCACATTTTTTGAAGATGGCCGCCATTTCCCAATATAGCGGAACTCCAACTTTAAAATCTTTAATGGAACACCCTGTATTTTATGTTGTTTTTAGATTCTACTCTACAAAATAAGACATTTTTGCTTTTGAGAATTTTTCAATATCTCTAATGGTTCAGGAGCTACGTGGACTGGAAGTTTTCGGATTTTTTCGGACTGATGATGAAAACTTCCAGTCCACGTAGCTCCTGAACCATTAGAGATATAGAAAGTCTTCGAAAGCAAAAATGTCTTATTTTGTAGAGTAGAATCTAAAAACAACATAAAATACAGGGTGTTCCATAAAAGATTTTAAAGTTGGCTGCCATATTGGAAAATGGCGGCTTTCTTAAAAAAATTTGAAAATGTATTCCTGAGTGAAACTTAAAATTGAGCAAGTTCCAAATTTAAAGTGTGGTGCTAAGTTGTGTAATTAAAAAGTTAGCTATTGGATCACTTTAAAAAACTCACCCAGTATATTAATCTTAAAGTCTTGATGAAAAAAGAGTGATTGTTAGTAACATGAACACAACCCACATGTTACGGCACAAATTGTGATCATATGATGAAGTTTTTGAGCATTGTTATTTAACTCTACTAGTGCCTATCACCTGATAATCAGACACTATTTTACTGTTTCTGGCATACACAAACTGTTACTATTATGTGACATATCCCTTGTTTGACATTTATTTTAGTATGTACTTCAATAAGATTCATATACTACTGGATTCACAGTTGCTGATTTCGGTGTTTCTATTTTTTTTCTAGAATAGAGTATCAAGAATGTGAATCACTATGGATAATTTATTATGGGAAATGAAACCACCTATCTAGCCAGTTTGCAGGGGTGTTTCAGTGCTGTGTTATGTTTGCTGAGGTTGTTTTGGAGCTGAAATAAATGATTTAGTGCTCTAATGACTGCACAATTTAGACAAAATATTAACACATTGACTGTGACAGATACCTTACAACACAATAGTCCCGTGACACTAGTCAAGATCACTCAGTATAGAACCACAATGAAAGTGGTAAAAAATGTAGCAGTGAGTTTGGAATTTAATCATCTTTTGAAAGTATCTGTTGATAATAAATAAATACCAGGCCATTTGGCTTTCTTTATATTTTAGTCAGATTCTTTATATAATAATCGTGTACTATTATTATTATTTATTATTCATAGTATATGCGTTGATATACAATTTAGTATAACAGAAAAAGTCACAATTTACTTTACATTTTTGTCAATTAAAAATATATATCTATGGCCAGTCACTGTTTTGAAGAGAAACACACTGGAACAGTGTTTTGGTACTCCTCTATGAAAACTATAACCACTTTTGGTTTTTGGTACCTCACCTGAACTATATTTTCTTCTGGAAGATACTTATGTACATTCCAATTGCTCAAAAGGTTAGAGTAGAATAGAATAGAGAATAGAGTAGAATAGAGTAATGCTTTATTTCTGAACATCAAGTACAGAGAATGGTGTCAAGTATGTTGAGGTTAGACAATTCAATATTGGATGAATATACAATGTTATCATGTTCTTAAGTTAAGTCCACTGTCTTTGGTCTTGTCAAGAAACTCTTCGATTGAGTAGACTGGATTATCTGTCAACCAGGAGCTCAATCTGTGTTTCAGCGCTTCGCCTGTCAGTAGCTTAAAGTCAGCAGGGAGATGGTTGTAGAGTTTAGCCCCGATGAATGATGGTTTTCTTTCATAAAGAGCTATCCTATGTCTCGCAACGGGGATTCTTGATGAATGTCTAGTGTCATGAAAATGTAATCTTGTTTCTTTTGGGAGTCCTAATTTATCAACATGGAGTATGACTGCCTGTATGTAAATTGAGATTACTGTTTTAATTTTGAGGTTTTTAAATTCTTCTCGGCAACTGTCTCGTGCTTTTAGGTCTGCTATGGATCTTACAGCTGACTTCTGGATGGTGAGTATACGATTTAAGTTGGTAGTTGATGTGCCACCCCATACTACTATACCATACCTCAAGTATGTCTCAAATAAAGCAAAGTATGCCATCTTTGCTGCTTCTATGTTGCTGATGCATTTAATTCTTCTTATTACATAGAGAGCAGAGTTGAGTTTCTTGCACAGGATGTCAACATGTGGGCCCCATGTCAAATTTGAGTCTAGAGTGAGACCCAAAAGGTCAGTTTGGTCTGCAAGGTCAATATCAGGAAGGGCCGGGATTTGTTCACCTCTTCTGCTGAAATTGATCTGTTTTGTTTTAGAAGGGTTTGCTACCAAGTTATTTGTAAGGCAGTAGTCGTATGTCATGTTTAGGGCAATGTATGCACTGATGCTGATGTCCTCTGGTGTGTCTCCTTTCAGTAAAAGGGTTGTGTCATCTGCGTACATCACCACCGAACTGTAGTCCTTGATGTAATCAGGGAAGTCATTTGTCAAAAGTATAAAAAGTACAGGCCCAAGCACCGATCCTTGTGGTACTCCTCTTTCAATCGAACGTAACTTTGATTTTACTGTTCGAGTAACACCATTTTCCATGTAACTGAGCTCTACCAGTTGACTCCGTCCTCTGAGATAGCTTTCAAACCAGTGTTTAGCAGTTTCCTGGACCCCTAGTGCCTCTAACTTATCAAGAATGATATCATGGCTAAGGCAGTCGAACGCTTTTGAGTAGTCAAGGAGAACAGCAGTGGTGTATTTGCCTTTGTCAATGTGATCAATAATAAATTCTACTAGGTCTGTTAAGGCTGTGGCTGTAGATCTACCCTTTAAAAAACCATGTTGGCAGTTAGTGAGGAGGTCAAGTTGTGTCAAATGGTCTATGAGTCTCTTCAGGACGATTTTCTCAAAGATTTTGGAAAAGGTGGGAATTATTGAAATGGGGCGATAGTTACTGAGGTTGGTTGAGATTCCTTTCTTCAGTTTTGGGTACACTTTTGATACTTTGAGAGCCGAGGGGAAAATGCCGCTTTTGAAGGATTTGTTGATAACATCAACAAGAGGAGCAATGATTGTTTCAGCACAGTGTTTTACCAGCTTAGCAGAGATTTCATCTAGACCACTGGAGGTTTTATTCTTCAGGGAGGAGATGATTTCTTCAACTTCCCTCACAGTTGTGTCTGTTAGAATAAGCTTTGTCTGTGTTAGCCTAGGCCTAGGTGTTGTGACTCTAGTAGATGGTTGATTTAGGTTGCTAGCTGCTCTTAATGTGTCCTCTGCGATGTTTGAGAAATAGGTGTTGAGTTCTTCTACAATGTCTTCAGGTTTTTCTATGGTTTTCCCTTCAGTAATTAATTTGATGAGTGGATTGTTCTTCTCCCCTCTTTTTGTAGCCCTCTCAGAGTTCACTATCTCCCAAGCTGCTTTGGATTTATTGCTGGACTGCTGTATATGGTTTGCTGCACTCTCTTGCCTTAATTTCCTCAGTCTTAGGTCATATTGCTTCTTTTTACTAGCCATGGCAGATCTGTTTCTCTCTAGCCCTGTCAATTCATACATACGAAGCAACTGAAGATAGTCCTGCTTTAGTTGGGTAATTTCTATGTCGTTGTAGTTAACATAGGTTTTGCTTTTTCTCTGCCTAAGTTTCTTTAGTGGACATGCAGCATTTATTTCCATAGTCATAGTATTTAGAAGATTGTTATAGGCTTCATCGGCTGATATCGTTGAGTAGACTTCGGTCCACATTTGTTGTGCAAGGCCAAGTTTAAGGTGGTTAAGTGTATTAACATTTATTTGTCTTCTGATTTGGGATGTCTGTCTTGGTTGCTCGGTGGTAATATCTAGCACACAAAGTTGTCCTTTGTGATCTGATAGACCTGTATCAAGTATGTGCACTTTGAGGCTCTCTATGGGGAAGTTTGTACAAACACAATCAATCGAGGAAACTGAGTGATAAGTAATTCTAGTTGGCGGAAGGTTTAGTCTGTTAAAGTTATAAGCTGCTAGAGTCTCTTCAAATCTGTTTTTGGATTTGTGTACCTTTAAACAATCAATGTTTATGTCACCTACCAGAACAACGCTACTTTTATGTGGTTCAGTTTGCTCTAAAACTTGTGACAAAATTCTGAGTGCATCTTCTAAATTTGCTTGTGGGGGTCTGTACACTCCAATTATAGTAATGTTGGTTTTACTGATGTTTAGGGCTGCTACTGCTATTTCACATGTAAGTTCCTCACTAAGATCTCCCACACTCATAGATTCTGCCTCAATCACTGTGTCATCTTTTGTGAAAATAACTACTCCTCCATATTTATGTTGTGTTCTGCAGAAATTTGTGACTAGCTTGTATCCAGGAATTATTGTATTCAACAATTCATTCTGCTTTAGACCATGTTCTGTTAGTACTAATATGTTTGGAGAGGTGTCATGTAATAAGTGGTTGAGTTGCTCTCTTTTGTTCTCTAGGTTCCTTATGTTTTGGTGGAGGATACTAATTTTTGAAGAGTGTCTTTTTCCTTTGCTTATTATTGTATTTTTATTTTAGGTTACAAATTTACCACTTCTAGTCTAAGAAATTAAGGACTGTCTATGATTAAAAAATCAGTAATATTCACGTTATGCCCAACAAAACATATAGAACACTATATATATTCTAAAAATATACAGGGTGATTCCAAAAGAATACCACAACTTTAGAAATTTATAGCTCTGCAGAGAATAAAAGGAGAGCTAAGATCTATATGTCTGCGAATTAAGGAAGCTCTAAAGTTTCATTTAGTTGCTCATTTGTTCACTTAAGGCGCTGTTGACAAGGCGTGAGTGTCAGTTCATGCTAAGAAGGCGATTGCTAAACAGAAAGCTTTTTGTGTTATTGAGTATGGCAAAAGTGAATCGACGACAGTTGTTCAGCGTGCATTTTGAACAGAGTATGTGTTCAACCTCCTGATAGGTGGTGTATCAAACGTTTGTATAAACAGTATATAGAGAATGGGTATTTGTGCAAAGGGAAAGGTTCTGGACAGCCGCGCACGAGTGATGAAAATGTAAACACGCATACAGCAAACATTTGTTCGCAGCCCAGGTAAATTGACTTGAAGAGCTAGCAGAGAGCTGCAACTTCCACAAACAACTGTATGGAGAGTCCTAAGGAAAAGGTTAGTAATGAAACCTTATCGTCTGAAATTGGTTCAAGCCCTTTCTGCAGTTGATAAGATTAAAAAATCGATTTCTGTGAGTTTATCCTTGCTCAAATAGAAACAGATGAATCTGTGGTTACAAAGATTTTGTTTAGTGATGAAGCTACTTTCCACACTAACGGTAAAGTCAACCGGCACAATGTTCGTATATGGAGCACTGATAATCCATAGGAAATAATTGAGCATGAACGTGACTCGCCTAAGGTGAACGTTTTCTGTGCAATTTCAGAGAATACAGTTTTTGGTCCCTTTTTCTTCGAAGCTGCTACTGTAACTGGACTACAGTATCTAGAGATGTAGGGTAATTGGCTGTTACCTCAGCTTGATTAAGAAGCACAACAATTTATATTTCAGCAGGATGAAGCGCCAGTACATTGGCACTTATCTGTCCTTGACTACCTGAGCATCAACTATCCGAGGCGATGGATCGACCGCCAGGCAGCCCGCGACAGAGCACTTCATCACTGGCCTCCAAGAAGCCCTGACCTTACCCCCTGCGATTTTTTTCTCATGAGGATATATTAAGGATATTATGTTTCGGCGACCTCTTCCAGCCATCACTGATGATTTGAAATAAGAAATAACAACAGCTATCCAAACTGTTACGCCTGATATGCTACTGAGAGTGTGGAGTGAGTTTGAGTATCGAGTTGATATTGCTCGAGTGTCTGGAAGGAGTCATACTAAACATCTCTGAATTTGTTTTTGAGTGAAAATTTGTTTCATACTCTTTGTAATGATGTATAACAGAGGGTTCTATTATGTTTCTTCCATTAAATAAAAATTTTTAAAGTTGTGGTATTCTTTTTGAATCACCCTGTATAATATTTGAAACTTTCCCTACCTTTGAAATTTATTTTAACTACAAACCATTCTTTAGCATATGTACCCTTCTCCTTATTTTAATATTTCATCTCAAAAACCATTGGTAAAAATAATTAATAATCCAGTGATAATGTTTCTGTGGAATGTAACAAGGTAGGAGTATGCCACACCACTTTTCACAGAAGAGGTTTCACTGAGGTGGCATGCAAAATTTCAAATCTATAGTTCATTTCATTCTTCAGATATCCTGGAGATAAACAGACAATTGTAAAGAAAAACAATGTTATATAGAAAAACAATGTTATATCCTCTGGACAGACAAAAGATTTTCAAAATCACTTAATGAAACTTCTTTTTTACATTGCATCAATAGACATCTCCTTATATCCTTATATATAAACTTAGAGGAGGAACAAAATAGAGGAGGGGCCTGACTCTACATTCACTCTGTATAACATATAGGTATCTGACTGTATAGTATATTTATAACCCTTATAAGATTACAGACAACATAATGTGGTCAGATAAAGCCTATCTGTAGTCTTATGTCACTGGTTAGTGGTTGGTCTCTAGAGGGCTACATATCTGACTGTATTGTACATGCTATAAACTCAAGACTAACGACAACGTAATGTGGTCAGGTAAAGCCTATCTGTAGCCTTATGTCATTGGTTGGTCTCCAGAGGGCTACATATCTGACTGTATAGTACATGCTATAAACTCTTATAAGACTAACGACAACGAATGTGGTCAGGTAAAGCCTATCTGTAGCCTTATGTCATTGGTTGGTCTCCAGAGGGCTACATATCTGACTGTATAGTACATGCTATAAACTCTTATAAGACCAACGACAACGTAATGTGGTCAGGTAAAGCCTATCTGTAGCCTTATGTCATTGGTTGGTCTCCAGAGGGCTACATATCTGACTGTATAGTACATGCTATAAACTCTTATAAGACTAACGACAACGTAATGTGGTCAGGTAAAGCCTATCTATAGCCTTATGTCATTGGTTGGTCTCCAGAGGGCTACATATCTGACTGTATAGTACATGCTATAAACTCTTATAAGACTAACGACAACGTAATGTGGTCAGGTAAAGCCTATCTGTAGTCAAGTATGTCATTGGTTGGTCTCCAGAGGGCTACATATCTGACAGTATAGTACATGCTATAAACTCTTATAAGACTAACGACAACGTAATGTGGTCAGGTAAAGCCTATCTGTAGTCTTATGTCATCGGTTGGTCTCCAGAGGGCTACATATCTAACTGTATTGTACATGCTATAAACTCTTATAAGACTAACGACAACGTAATGTGGTCAGGTAAAGCCTATCTGTAGCCTTATGTCATTGGTTGGTCTCCAGAGGGCTACATATCTGACTGTATTGTACATGCTATAAACTCTTATAAGACTAACGACAACGTAATGTGGTCAGGTAAAGCCTATCTGTAGCCTTATGTCATTGGTTGGTCTCCAGAGGGCTACATATCTGACTGTATAGTACATGCTATAAACTCTTATAAGACTAACGACAACGAATGTGGTCAGGTAAAGCCTATCTGTAGCCTTATGTCATTGGTTGGTCTCCAGAGGGCTACATATCTAACTGTATTGTACATGCTATAAACTCTTATAAGACTAACGACAACGTAATGTGGTCAGGTAAAGCCTATCTGTAGCCTTATGTCATTGGTTGGTCTCCAGAGGGCTACATATCTGACTGTATTGTACATGCTATAAACTCTTATAAGACTAACGACAACGTAATGTGGTCAGGTAAAGCCTATCTGTAGCCTTATGTCATTGGTTGGTCTCCAGAGGGCTACATATCTGACTGTATAGTACATGCTATAAACTCTTATAAGACTAACAACAACGTAATGTGGTCAGGTAAAGCGTATCTGTAGTCTTATGTCATTGGTTGGTCTCCAGAGGGCTACATATCTGACTGTATAGTACATGCTACAAACTCTTATAAGACTAATGAAAAAGTAATGTGGTCAGGTAAAGCCTATCTGTAGCCAAGTATGTCATTGGTTGGTCTCCAGAGGGCTACATATCTGACTGTATAGTACATGCTATAAACTCTTATAAGACTAACGACAACGTAATGTGGTCAGGTAAAGCCTATCTGTAGTCTTATGTCATCGGTTGGTCTCAGAGGGCTACATATCTAACTGTATAGTATACATATTATAACTCTTATAAGAGTAACAAAAACTTAATGTAAGTATGAAACTTCCAGGATAAATGTAAAAAATGTTGTTATGCACTAAAGGGTTTCAAACAACAGATTCAGTAGCTGGCATTCACTATAGTAAGCTTAATTAATTTTTTTCTTTAATTAATGAAGCGCACTGTAAGGTAAACTTACTGAATTATGTCGAGATCAAACTTCTTTAAGCTGTCACATGAGGAACAAAGTAAATTTGCTCTGTTGAAACCTAAACTCCAGCAATCGTCAGCAGAAAATGATGCTAAACTTTGGTGAACCTAAAAATAGAGTTTCATTAACACTGTTAAAATATGGAACACTAATTTACATTTTGTAATCAGATAAAATTTGAAAGCTTTGACTGTCTTGGAAGTTTATTTTGGTACTAGGTGACTTTGTAATGGGTATCCATAAATAATCGATTTTTACGCTTTACATAAAAGATGTATCCACTTAGATACACAATCCTGACTCTGACTGCGATCTACTCTTATTAATGTGACTCACTCACTGTATAATACCAAGTACAAAGTTATTAATTGATGACAAGATTATCAAATGCTTTTCATTTATTACTTAAAGATTATTGATTATCTTATGAAACTAATTTTTAAATAGTAAACAAATGTTTTTTTTTGCCATGTTTAAATAATAATTGTCAACATTTTAAATTATCAAAACAATAACAAAAATATTCTGTAAGACAACTCAATTTGAAGCATGAGAAGCCTTCCTGATAATCATCACCACGACAAAAGGTGGTGGTTCTTTGTAATATTTACCATTAACAACAGTACAAACATCATCTCTACCAAGTACTAAAAAGTCACTGAAGACGTTCTAAATGTTCTTGGAGGGCACATAAAAGTAGATTGCTGCAGTATAATAAGTAATCCAATCATGGATATTTATGATTATTTAAAAGACTGAACAATAAAAAACCTAATTAACAAACCGAATTATATTATAGGTAGGCTATTTAAAATTATAGTATAGTTCAGTTCAAGGCTGGTTTCAGTGCTGATTTTTGGAAGCGGCCATTTTTGTTTTAGTTTATGTACATGTATCTTTAAGTAATAGATTTTACATTTTGATACAACAAAACACAAAATGAATGAAAGAAGTATTGAATACTCAAAGATTAGGTATTTAAATTAAGTTTTTTTTTTGTTACGGTTACAATAAGAGAGTAATTCATTTCGTTTTGTACATAAACATCTTTTTTTATCTTGAAGGTGGTAATCAGCCCACATGGCCTTTTCCTTGGATCCACCAGTGGTTAAACTATTTATATATCTAAAAAAGAAAAAAATGTAATGATGCATTAAAAACTGTCTATGTGCATTTATTAAATGTACCGTAACAAACAAAGCGGTGAAAACTTACTTCTTACTGTTTTGAAGGGTAATTCTAAGCAATATATGGGTCAACCTCGATTTTTCTCATATTACAATATAATGTTCCAATAGTCAATTAGAAAAGGAAATGACTAGAATTTCTTGCCGGAAAGCAGTTATAGGGAGCAGGCAACTCATATTACAATATAATGTTCCAATAGTCAATTAGAAAAGGAAATGACTAGAATTTCTTACTGGAAAGCAGTTATAGGGAGCAGGCAACCACGAGAATTACCTATTAGTGATCAGGGGCACTAATGTGATCTGGGCTTCAAATTTGGAATTACTCGAGTTAATTTTTTTTCTAAAAGAGCAAGCAGCGCGAAGCGCTGCGCAGCGGGCATTGGCGGGCACGCATCGTGCGTGGTCTTCGTCTATACTGAATTGATTCAGGCCAAAGGAATGACACAGATTCCTTTACCAGATTTTTACGGAGATTTTGTATTGGGCGGATTATATTGGTTTACTTTGCTTTCCAGCATGTAATTATGTGTTTAAAATTGTTTTACATACATTACTTACATTATATTGTAATATGTAATAACAATTTATCATAAATTTTTAATAAAAAAAAGGATCACGCACGATGCCTGCCCGCTGCGCAGCGCTTCGCGCTGCTTGCTCTTTTAGATAAAAAATTAACTCGAGTAGTTCCAAATTTGAAGACCAGATCACGTCAGTGCCCCTGATCACTAATAGGTAACTCTAAGCAATATATGACCGTCTGGCGGTTGCCTGCTCCCTATAACGGCTTTCCGGCAAGAAATTCTAGTCATTTCCTTTTCTAATTGACTATTGGAACATTATATTGTAATATGAGAAAAATCGAGGTTGACCCATATATTGCTTAGAATTACCTTTTGAAGAATAAACATGTCTGAAAGATTGTGAAACAAATATCGCATATTCATATCCATTGCACTTGCAGCTGTTACTCAAATACCACACATAAATGATTTTACTTTGTTTGAGTTTTAAAGAAATACAGTTTATATAACAACTTATATTAAAACAGCTAGCAATAATTAACAGTAAATAACTATAATTTGAATGTTTTTGTATTCATAGTTTAGGCATTTCTAATTGATAATTTTGATTTACCGATTCCATTGCCATTGTGACCACTTATACTGCAACCAAGCAGTCATGTAGAGTCACTCTTGTAGAAATGCTTGCATAGCCTACCTCTTTCCTACTTAAATCTTTGTAAATATCTGTACAGAATAACTTATACATTTGAACATTTTATGAAATCAGTTGCCTAAATATTAAACTAAATCATAATTACTTTTTGGTTTTATCTGTCTTTCCTTTCAATATCACTTTTTAAATATGAATTTAAAACTTTGGACCACTAATCTAATTAATTAATAATTTATTCAACAAAACACAAATTATATTTAACCAAGCTAGGTTTATTATTGATGAATACAATTGATTATATAGGTTTGCACATTCCTGACGATCTAGGTATCAATTATTATGAAGTACCTGATAACAAAGCCTGGCTGTACTATGAAATCATTCTTTACCAGGTGCATTCATCCCTTTATTTTCAGGAAAATTTGTTTTTCTTAAAAACTTGTAAACAAAAGTTATTTGTATTGTAATGTTTTTAATCTATTAACCCCTTGAGGACAAGCAGGTGAGTTATCGTCCATTCACTACTATGTAATAAGGACCAATCTATTTTCCACAATGGGCCGCTTCTCTTGTACTTACTATTGTTCCATAATTTGACCGATATTTGTTTTGTACTTATAAGTTTCTATAAATAAAATACTAAGTTTAGCTCCAACTGAAATAGTACATGATTGTTAATATATTCAATAAAAAAATTTAGAGTGTTAAAATATTAAAGTCTTCTAACATTGCGTTTTTTGTAACATCATATTTGTTTTGACTTTTCTTGCAATGAAACATTATTTGATTTCCACATTTAATTCTGGTTTGCATCTCCTCATTAAAAACTGGGGTAGGGTCCAATAAGCGGACCCGGTTTTTTATATCGAAGAATATAATCATCGATACCTAATATTCGCATATCGAATCACAGACTATCAATCGATATAAAAGTAATAACAATCGTATGTTTAAATTAAAATGTGAATTTAATGATAACAAATAATAAATGAACATAACCAAAATCAGGGAAACTCATAACTTTAACTAAATGAAACAGAACGAAAACGTTTTTATTAAAGTTGTGTCCACCATTACCTTCTTTTTTTTGCATCTGAAGACGACCATGTTAGCTCCTCTAACAGTTACATTTGTTACCTTTCCACAAATATCACATAATGGATTCTTAAGTACTAACCCAACATCCTGAAGCCATAAAAAAACATATTTTATCGTCTTAGCAATTTCGTGAAGCTTCCTAAGATTGACGGCCATTTTAATACACAATGTTACGTGAAATTTAAAATATTACCTTGTATTATTTGAAAGTGTTTACAGCTGTTCATATAGATTATTTAAGTTGTTAAAAATAATTCATCAGTATCGATTGATTATATCGATGGTTATGATTAAGTAATATCGTTTGCCAATTTCGATATAAAAAACCGGGTCCGCTTATTGGACCGTACCCAAAAACTGGATACTTTGGATTTAAAGGAGCAAGATCATTATCTTGTAACCATTTAAAACATTGTTCAATGTTTAAAAATACAATTTTTCACAAAAGCGCATGTTCATTGTGACTGTTCTTGGCGATGTCATTACTCACTATGCAAATAATTGTACTTTGTTTTAAGAATTAACTTAATTTTAAACAATGTTATTTTGTGAAATAAGAACAATTGGTAATTATTAATTAAGAATATATCTATAGCTTCTACGTTTTTATAATCAATAGCTTAGTTATTTCGAATCGATAGTTAATTTGATTGTCGTGGCGACCATACTGCTGTCTTGTCTTCCTCACTAGCCTATATCAAATCTGCTCAATGATAAAAAGTCAGACCCTAAAACTTTTATGGTCCTCAAAGGATCCTAGGCCCTATACCTAAATTTTTCTATAAAAAATAATATATATAACACATTTTGGTTTGCAATAAATATGCATGACTAGCTATTAAAATGCTTGTAGAGTAAGAATATAAAACACTAAAAATGCTCTGCCACTATAGTAATAAATTACGAACTGTATCTTTGAGGGTCAAAACAAAGCAATTTTCATAAACTCTTAATCTCTTCAAAATAGGCTGGTATTTTGGCTCTTTCTGTATTAGTATGTATACCCTCAAAAGGGTGGAACCTTGTACACCTACATGTAAAATAAATCGTTTCGATACAGGCCTAACTCTTACAATGGGCAACTCTAAATAAAATAAATCTTAATTGAAAATGTAGTCCAAACTCACCAGAGTTGCAAAAATAAAAATTATACAACTTTTGAAGAACATTATAACAAAATGTATAATCAATACTAAACTTCTATAATTACGTAAAGGTTATGTATGTCTTGTTTTAATAGTTGACACTTAACACTTTATGTTGTTTATGGTGTGTGTTATTCTGTGTCATCCGTCGTCAGTCGTGTACTTGTGCTGTGTTGCCGACTGCTGGTGTAAGTTTTTTTCTGTTTATTTATAAAAGGCTCGGGGTTTTTCCATGCAATTTCGTAGTTCAGTGTTTTGTTAAATTTCTGTCATATGAACTGTGATACTGTTGAGATTTATTGTTTTGTTTAATTGGTTTTAAGGTTAGTTGTATGAACATATATGGTTGTATAGCACCTACTTTTTTGTATTTGTTAATAAATAATAGTGGGATCGTTACAGGATTCTATTGTTGGATTTTAGGGGTTATAGGAATCTTCTCGCCAGGGGTCCTTCAGGCATTCCTAATCCGAAATATGGACCACGAAAATAAAGCCCAAAAACCAGGATACATAAATATTTTGTGTTATGCTGATTTTCATTTAAATGTGTTTGTTTATGGTCATGAGTTATTTGTTTATATCTTTGTATACTTTTGTTCCCTCTAATTTAATTAATTATATTACGTTAACATTAGATCATTTTGTTAAATCTTTAATTACCTTGAAACACTGATCTCTTGCAAACTCATAAGCTGGGCATTGTAGCATTGTGTGATCGAGTGTTTCCCGTTGGCCTTGCGTGCATGTTAGACATAAAGGTGTGAAATATTTTTTAATTTCATATAGTCCAGAATTTACCTTGGCATGCCCAAATCTTAATCTAATAATGTTTACCACTTCCCATCTCTTGAAGTCTGCAGTGTCATACCATCGATTATGGGCAGTCGTTGTCTGAATTTGCTTGTACCATTGCGCTTTTTGTGAAAGTTGGTATACCTGTTCATGTGCAGCTGCCGATTCTCTCCGTTGAATGGTGCAAGTTAACAGCTTTACCATAGAGTAAAATAGATCAACTTGTCTATCCAGACAGAAACACATAGCCTGCTATCAGAGGTGAGATACTAATTAATTGTGGCTCGATCAACCCCTGAAGAAACTTCTTGTCGCCTCAACAGATCTTGAATTGGAGACGATTTTAATTTTTAAATAAATAACAATAGATAGTATTTAATTTATTTCCACTAACTAATTTTTTTACTTCGTATTCTTTGGTAATAGCTTTGATGGACAGTCTAATACAATAGAAAGACCAACTCAAAACAATTTTTAAATTGTGACACATGCAATGAGGCAATTTAAGACGATGAAACAGACTAAATTGTTTGTTTAAAGTTTGGTATTGAAGAATGGAGGTTTGAACAATGAACCACTTTCGCTTGTGCTGGTGTGTGGTGACGTGTTGTGCTCTTGATTTCTTTGTAGTGACAACGCCCTAGCTACATCATGCTGTAGGTTTTATGTACATGAGTATGTATGGTTTTTTACACATGAAAAAGAGGGTAGATTTCAATTCTCGTAAAGTAGTATTATGTAAGTTGTAAAATATAACGATGGTAAATGTCCTTAATCTTTTTATCCTTTCAGATTCAATTGTATGTGAGATTTGTTGCCTTTTAGTAATCTTAAGAAAATGTTTTATCAACATTAAAAAATAACCAATGGGCTTGTTCCCTCTGCATAGTTTTGTTGTTTATCATAATTTAATCCACCAAAATATTGATTCTCTAACTAAGAAATATGAAGAGCATATTAGGTATTTAACAGCCAAAAATGTTTTACTATATAAAACAGTGAACAATAAAAATTCAATGAAAAATATTAGAAAGAGTTGTCTGTCCTATTACTTAACTATGGGCATAACGGCGTTCAAATCCAAGGCGATATGAGAAATGGAGAATGGAGTAAAGGGTATAGATTTATTCTACTCTATGGTTAAGTGACAATAGTTGTTATTAAAAACTGATTTATAATAGAAATACTAGCGTATAAAGTGTATTTCATTGATTATTGAAGTGACAGAAGGAAAAGTGCGGTGTTCGATTGCGGAATTGGAATGAGACACAGACTAGCATAGAGGGCGAAATGTAAATTGATCGGGAGGGAGCTATGCCATGATATATGTGGTGGGGAAAGAGTTTGGTGGATGGTGGTAGACGTGTGGATGGCAGCATGTCATGTTGGTGACAAACAGAGGCAAGGAAAAATGTTTTATCGAAAAACATATGAAACCGTACAATGCGAGATAAAAACAATGTATCTCTATGACCGACAGAGCGAGGACAGTAGCCGATGGGAGTGGGAACTTGGACTATATAGTCATGGTAGGGAAGGGGGGCAAATTGTGTCAAGCAAGACAGCGTAGAGAGGCTGAGCTCTGAACTTCGATGCACTGCAGACTGGCTGTTGGAGGCACTACTCTAAATGGAAGACCATACAGACATGAAAAGTACGGTACCTGGAAAATAATCTTTCAGGAAACGAAACAGATAATCTTAAATTCCAGAGGAACATATGTGGGTTTTTATAAACATAAACTCTCTGTTTCACAAGAAATGGATTATATAAAAAATACAAAATATAGTTTTAGAGTTTTATTCATTTAAATATCAGAGTATTTCAATGTAAAATATCTTAGTGTGACATTTTATTAAATGAGGAAGAGTAGGATTTTTTGTAACACCTGATTGAGAATGAACATTACTGTGATGAGACTTACACAATTTCAATTCAAGTTGTACACATTACTTTGAGTAAACAGGACATGAGAATGGGTGATACAGTTATCTTTAAAAATAATTAAATTAATGGTGAAGTGCTTAGTATTTTAGGGATAGGTAACGAATTAGCAGAATTTAACATTTTTTTAAATGCTGTGAAATACATATTTAATAGACAAAAACTTGTTATCAGAGTTCTTTTTCCTTGAGAGGCTCACAATTAATTGATTTAAGTAATTTAAACCTAAAACCAGCAATAATAACATTATTATCCGAGAATATGTTAATATTAACGTAGTGTAACAAATCAAAAACACATTAAAATTTAATAACATCTTGATAAGTTTTGAAGTTTTTTCACAAAACTTTTCGCTCACTTAGGGAAACAGAAACTAAAGCTATTTACATATACAATTTATCTCATATTTAGCAAATTGTGTCTGTACAATCATTGTATCGGATAGTATCAGATATTTATGCAATTTCTTTGATATTTGACATAAGGCACAGAAGTAAATTTAATATAAAATAACGTAGAAAGCTAGGTCAAAATAATGTAATAGAACTAAAACCCAGACTTAGGAGAAAAAAATTGAAATGAATTTATTAAAGAAATAGGTTTAAATTTTAAAATATTAACTCTGCATTGTCTTTTTATCTTTTGATATAATATATTTTGACCATTAAATAGTCGTAATCAAGGACAACCACAAATTAGAATGGTTACTTAATGATTTGACATGATTTAAAAAGAAAACGCTGAACTATTTTGGCAGATGAAACAGAAACAGGTCAACAGTTAAAAAACAAGATTTACAAAAGTACTTTTAAATTAAAGACAAAAGGTAATTACTTATTTTTAAGTAGATGGCGTTTACAAAACTAGCCTGTTTCAATTATCCTTATGGTAGTTTTTGCCAAACATTCCTACATAAATTAACGGAACATGACCTCCGGAATATAGAATATATAAAACAGGCCCGGTTAATTAATACGTTATATACAGCTAGTGATGGGAGAATCGAATACTTAAAAGAATCGAATACAGTGAATTCGAATTCACCCCTGTATTCGAATATGTATTCGAATACTTTTGCTTTTTGTGCCTTTGGCTTTTGGTGTCTCGTATAAACAAGTCATACCCATGATATACGAACTTCAGAAGAAATATCTTTGTCTACCTGCTACTTCAGTTCCGTCTGAAAGACTATTTTCCACAGCAGGTCTTGTCACTAATTACCGTAGAAATAGACTGAAGCCAGAAAACCTCAATAATATTTTGTTTATACACAACAATATGAAATAAATATTCATATTTGTCTTTATTGCTTAGAACTGTAACTCTTAAATAATATGTATTTTTTAATTTAATAATAATACAATTAATTATACACTTTTTCAAGTACTAAAATTTGTAATTATTTTTTCAAATTATGAATCTCCCCTAAATTATTCTTTTCAAAGTATCCATAAATGTATTCATTTTAAACCTCATATGAATACGAATACAGCTCTTGGATATTTTATTTGAATACTATTTGTCAGAATAAACGAATACTCCAGGTTTGAATTCAATTCTTCCAGAGAAATTGTATTCATTTCAAAAGTATTCGAACTCATTTTGATGTATTCGAATATGTAAATACTGTGGCTGTATTCGAATACTATTCGATTCTGTATTCGATTCTCCCATTACTATAATATACAGCTCATCTCTAATACCTTCTCTAGAGTAAGACTGATACCCTTGATTAGAGATCCTTTTGAGGAATCCTTCTGAAGGGTCTATAATAAAGGCTGATACACAGAGGTGTCAGTCGAATCTCCCTTTCTAGTGGACTAGGAAAAGTCAAAGAGTTCTACAGCCAACAACGCTAGAATGCGCAGTAGTTGAAAAAGAAGAAGAAAAAAAGTAGATTGTGTATTCATTTTTAACATAACCTTTCCACTCAATTTTAAATTCACTAATGTATACTGAAAGAAAAATATTGCAGTAAAATACAAAAATACAACCTACACGTCATGGACAAATTTTGTAAATCATTATCAATACCATCAATATTCAATACACATCTGAACTAAAGAACAGTATCAGTTTTGTTAGTCGTTATAATAAGTGCCTGATAAGAATAAATGAATGGGTAGGGATTTATTGAGATAGCAATGTCGATATCGAAAATTCATGCCATATCATTTTTATTAAATGGTACCAGTAGATGCTTTAATAAGAACAGTATTTTAAATTTTGGTTGGATTTCGAGGTAAGGGTTTTTATGTTAAGTTTGAATTAACTTTGTGGTTATCTAATAATTTTTTTATCTTATTTTGTAAAAGATTTTAAATAAACATTTTTTTGCCAATAGGCTATGATAATCTAGGTTTTTTAGTTGTACTAAACGGTTAGTACATATTATACAAAGGCTGCTTCAAAACATGTAAGTTTACAAATAAGTTTTACAACAAAGCTCCTTTCCTCAGTAGTATCTTACTTTACGCTAATTTAATTGCGTATGTCATTTTATTTAACTTGCTGCAATTACTAATAGGCTAATACCAGAAATCATTCAGCTCACCTGTTACTAAAATAACAGAGTGTTACTGGTAATACGTTATCCTGGTAATGGGTTACCACTGAATAACGATTTTTCTGATACTAATACGTTATATACAGCTAGTGATGGGAGAATCGAATACTTAAAAGTCGAACTCATTTTGATGTATTCGAATATGTAAATACTGTGGCTGTATTCGAATACTATTCGATTCTGTATTCGATTCTCCCATTACTATTTTTTTTTTTTTTTTTTTTTTTCCTCTTTTTTAAGCCTCAGCTTCAAGCTATGCTGGCTTCGATGTACACTGGTTTTTTATTTTATTATTATTATTACACTATTTATTTGCAAAGTACACTAAATCGTGTCTATGCCTGATTGGACCTCCCCGGGATTTGAACCCGTGATCTCTCAGTTAGAGAGCCGAGACTATATCCATTAGTCTACGGAGGAGGACCTCCCATTACTATAATATACAGCTCATCTCTAATACCTTCTCTAGAGTAAGACTGATACCCTTGATTAGAGATCCTTTTGAGGAATCCTTCTGAAGGGTCTATAATAAAGGCTGATACACAGAGGTGTCAGTCGAATCTCCCTTTCTAGTGGACTAGGAAAAGTCAAAGAGTTCTACAGCCAACAACGCTAGAATGCGCAGTAGTTGAAAAAGAAGAAGAAAAAAAAGTAGATTGTGTATTCATTTTTAACATAACCTTTCCACTCAATTTTAAATTCACTAATGTATACTGAAAGAAAAATATTGCAGTAAAATACAAAATTACAACCTACACATCATGGACAAATTTTGTAAATCATTATCAATACCATCAATATTCAATACACATCTGAACTAAAGAACAGTATCAGTTTTGTTAGTCGTTATAATAAGTGCCTGATAAGAATAAATGAATGGGTAGGGATTTATTGAGATAGCAATGTCGATATCGAAAATTCATGCCATATCATTTTTATTTAATGGTACCAGTAGATGCTTTAATAAGAACAGTATTTTAAATTTTGGTTGGATTTCGAGGTAAGGGTTTTTATGTTAAGTTTGAATTAAATTTGAGGTTATCTAATAATTTTTTTATCTTATTTTGTAAAAGATTTAAAAAAAAGAAACAAAGTTTGATTAAATGGTTGAGCTATAAACTTGCAGGAAGTAAGACAACATGAAAGTGAAAATTTTCTTAAAAATGGAAGAGTTTGTGATAACTTACAAGTTAATTGTAAAATAATGATCTATTTTTTATTTTTGGCTAAGCTATTGGTAATTCTTAATAGTTATTATAGAATGAGATGATGAGATTGTCATAGAAAAAAGAGACATGAAAATTAAGTGTGGGAAATCCATTATTGATGTTACCGAGCAATAAAATGTTAATTATTCACACACTGTACTGTTTCTTTTTAACCTGAAGAGGTTGAAGTACTCACATGATCTGAGCTTAATTTTTAGACTATTTCGAGTGATGTTTTTCTGTTTTTAACGCATTGTGAATGTGAAACCCACAATGATTGCCAGGAAAATTTGTATAATTACTTTCTCATGCATAGATCACATTGAACACATTTTAAATGTTTTATTTGGTCGACCGCAATGCTGGCAAACAGAAAAACATCCCTTAAATATCTAAATTCAAGCCAGACCACATTAATGCTCCAATCACTGGGGCGTAGCCCAGTAGGGTTTTTATAGTAATAATAGGCCTATATTCACCCAAAGGACTAATAATTTCCATGTAAAATTTCAGTTTAATCAGTGGAATAGTTTATGCATGAAAGCAAAACAAACAAAGGCATTTTCACATTTATAATATTACTAGCAGTTACCTACGGCTTTGCACTCAATTTCGTATGTATTGCACCTGCATGAGCACTTTTGGTTCGAATTAATTATTTTTCCAACACCAAAGTTGAATTTGACTTCTTCCCATGATCAAGAAAATATGTTAAAAAGTGTACGTTTATAGTCATTTTAATTTACTCCGGTCTTAATATTTTTTGTTTCAAACTGATTTTGCCTCTCTCCCAACCGAGAAAATATATATCTCTGAGAAGACTACTTTTGTCAGAAGACAACTTAGATAGGTTTCATAACAGTATTTAAATTTATAGTAAAAGTTAGACTACATTGTCTCTTGAATCTGTACTGCTAGCAGTTACTTGCTGCTTTGCACACACTTTAGTGCACATTTATGACCACTGCTGGTCTGAGTGAATTATATTTCCGATGCCAATGTTGAGTTCGCCTTATTGCCATGATCAAGAAAATACACCAAACAGGTTATAATTATGGCCATTATAATTTACTTCGTTCTTAGTATGTTTTATTCTGTACATGATTTTGTATTTGTTCCCGATCAAGAAAATATATATCACAGATCAGCGAAGCCTACTTCTGTCAAAAGGGAACTAAGATGGGTTTTATATCAGTATTTAAATATATAATTAAAGTTTTTTTTCAACGTTTTAGAACATTTAGAGCTGGAATTGGTATATTAGTTCAAAAGAACAGTCCAGTGAAATTTTATCTAGCATAGTTCATATTGACTGCTTTTCAAAGAGAATCTTTAGAGTCGAATTCTGACCTTCTTATGTTTTAGGACATTTTATAAGGTAGATTAGTACTTACCTAGTTGCTGTAATCTAAAACTGAAAAATTATGGTTTTTCTTTACACATTTTACTCAGTATACATGTAACTTGAGACGCCTCAGGGCATTGTTGTTGGACAACCTTCCCAAGGTGCTTCACTCATGTAGACTTGCCGTCCATCCTCAAACTTTGCCGATCACGTACATCTTCGTTATTGTTCAACGACTTGACTCCATTAACTACACTTCAGCAAGTGTACTATTCTCCCCCAGCACTGTAGTGTATGCTAAAATACACCTATTGCTTCTGCTCTCCAGTAGTTATTGGGACATTTGTTTCAGAAGCTGCTCTGAGGGGAACTACCCCCTCTTCCACGGTTCAGTTCAGTTTACTCTCTATACATGTAAATAAATTTAAAATAATAAACAATATTTACACAGAACAATTTATTATATTTGACAGGCTCGTTAATTAATATTACAAAACTTTAGAGACCAAGATGGCATTTTCCGCTACTGTAAAGACCAGTGTGGTGTAGGCCGGAGGGATTTTCAAAATAAGAATAAGCCTATATTCATCGTAGGAACCATAAGAATATTTATGTAAAATTTCAGTACAGTCAGTTGAGTAGTTTATGTGTGAACGCAAAACAAACAAACAAAGGCACTTTTGCTTTTATAATTATTATTAGGATTAGGATGGCTAGCCTAGCAATACATTCAGTGAAAAAATGCAAAACTGATTTTTTAGCTACTAAGTTAAGTAGGAAAGTCATAAAAATACTATTAGACTACAGTTAAAGTAATGCTTTTCTGGTCTTTTTTCCAGAAAATGTTTTATTTATAGACTCAAAACAAAAAATATCTGACTTATAACCAGTTTGTATGTAATTGATAAAATTCTGTAAAGATCTTACTCAAAAAAGAAGGTTTGGTATTTACCTAATAAATACTGTGTGTCTTACTAAAAGCCAGTATCGTACATTAATAAATAAATTAAAAGGAAACAGTATGAGGTTTTTCTTATTTGCACTTAAGAGCTTCATCAATAATATTCATTATTCTATGTGCGAAATGGAATTATCAATAACATTACTAAGTTACAATTATTATACATACACCAGCAGGACTGCTGGCAGTAACCCTAAGTTTTTCTACTAAAAACATACAAAAAGTTAATGCTTAAGTAAGTTATAGTTAATATTGTTAATATTCCTCATGATTTCTGTGATGATTCCAAACTCTAAATTAAGGTAAAACACAGTTTTGGAATCCCCATCCTCTAATTACTGTATATTAGAGAACTTTATTAACAATTCTGTGGTTAAGTATCTGATGCTCAAGATTATAGAAATCATACAAATGTTCTGTTTGGTTTCCTATTTTCCAGGAGCATGAGTACCACAATGAGAGCTGTCTTAATCCGTTCAACAGGAGATGAATCAGTCCTTAACGTTGAGACAATTCCTGTTCCTGAAATATCATCGAATCAAGTAAGACTACAACAGAGTAAAATAACACTGTTATTGCTCCTTATTTAAGCTTATTTATGTTAGCAATGACAATTACCAAGAGAGGATGATTGTATTTGATATTTAGAAATAAATTATATTGTGCAAAGGATCTTTTGCAGAAGATACCAATGATCTCCTCCTCTGCGTTGTTGTGGGTCTTTATACCAACATTGTGACAGTACAAATACATTCGTTTATTTCAAGGAGTTGGTCGATCATGTGGGCACGATCGCAAGAGATTCAACCTTTGTAATCCTATGAATCCCTATACACTTGCTGTTCCTGATACAAAAATGTGTTGATGTCAAATTCTTGATCACACACAGCTGACTGACTGGAAAAATTGTATATCAGTGGTAATTATTAAAAAACCAATACTAACTTATACTTTAGTGCAAAATTGACTTGAATAAACTGTAAGTTTTCACTATTCAACTTCTATCATAACTTTAACTTTTGAAGCAAAAACCATAAAAGCGAAGTTGACTCCACACAAGGACTTTGATTAAAAACTTTTTTTTTATGAAAGCATTAACATTACTAAGACCGTTTTTAACCAATATAATGGAAAAACATGTATTAAGTTCTCTTTAAAAGTTGATATCAAGTTTCTCATTATAACATTAGATGTAATCAATGTTATAATGTCATAGAAATCTAATTACATAAACAAAAACATTCCACCCATTGGCCCACTATTACCATTAAGTTAGACTGGACAATTAGAAACTAAGCAGGAGCAGCTGAAACATACACTTAAAGAATTGAAAGAAAGCCATATAACAACTCTGCATAGTGGCAACAGCCATAGTAAAGCCACCCAACTGTAATGCATGTTCAGATAAGTCCAGCTAGAAATTTTCCTACTGCAAGCAAAAAGAAAAATTGCAGGAGAAAAAGTCACTTCAGTGTAACACTGCAAATAGCAAAAGGCAAAGCCATTTTTAGCAAACATAGGAATAATAAGATAGAACCTAACATGATTACAAATAACCAGCTCTCATGTACGAAAATGACAAAACACAAATTCACGGTAAATGCAAGACGATGGTCACACAATGAGACAATAGAGGAATTCTACAATAAAAACATAGGATACTACAGATAAATCATTGATACAGTTGTACCTCGATAAGACATATTTGAAGGGCTATGGAAAAAAATTGTTTAATCAAGGTATCCTTAATAAATAGGTTTGTTTTATCGAGGTTTAATACTTCCATTATTCATCTTATAGAACAAAAATTATTTGGCCAACCTCTGTAATACGAATTATTGTTAACATAACTGCAACAGTTTTAAAAATATAGTATCTGACATAAACTGATTATTCTGACATATCATAAACAGAACACACCTTTTTAACTGAAATATAACATGATAAACATATAAATGATGGAATCTTTGATTCAGAAAGGCCTTGCACAAAATAAAAAACTATATTGGAAAATGTCGTATTCCTTTGTACTAGTGATACTACAATGAAATATAACAGTCTAAACTTTTTTACTGTGCAGTTTGGAGTCAAAATTTTTGCCAAGATTTCAAGATTGGAACAGTGTATAAGTATGTACAAGAATCAGTTCTTTTTTTCTGTGATATATTAATGTAATACAAAACATATTTAAAATTACAGCATATACATCAGATCTAATTGCTGTTTTCTTACTCTCATCTAAATTTTGAATGTTACTTTCTAAATCTATTATCATATTTTCGTTATCATTCTTACTTTTTAGATTAAAATGTAAACCTTTATTCAAAAGATTCATTTCTTCTTTGGAGAGGCTTTCTGAGTAGTATGATAAACCTTTTATCCAATGCTCCAAGATTCTACATTGAATTTTATTGTTGAACTGCTAATGAATGATTTTGATTCTTCCTTGACATTACATTAATCACTTCCTAGTCTCACATCTTGGTTTTTTTTGCAAGGTTAGCGTTTTGAGGATTTGTAAAGTTGGGGAGTTTAATGAAAGCAGTTTTAGGTTGAACTTTCAAGAATAGGAAAAGCTACATTTAGGATTTTGTTTATTTTATGTGGAAAATACTGTGTAAGTTTGGGGTTATTAGGTGCAAATGAATTTATATTAAGAGAGTTAGTTTGCCTTTCTGATTTTTTGATATATCCTTTTTCAGTTAGTACTTGTGTAAATATGTTTATGTATTTTTCTAAATCAGATTGTTGACTGTAATTTGTTTGCTCTAAGCAATAGACTTTAGGTACTGATCGTTTAACATGCATTAGATGACAACTAATGTAGAGCAGGTATTGAATTTTGTTACTTTCTTTGATATGTAATTCAGTTTTAAAATAATTATTTTCTAGTATAGCATCTACATCCAGGAAAGTTAATAGTTTAAATTAAATTTTCCATGTAACATTTAATGTACTAAAGTTATTTAAATCAAGTAAAATTGTTGTAAAGAGTTTGTCATGTACCCAGATTACTAAAGTGTTGTCTATGTATCTAGACCACTTTATGGGGGTTGTATGGGGCATCTGGGTATTGAGGAAGTTGTGCTAAAGTCCCCATCATTTACAAATTTATTTGCAAAGGATGGGACCATCCTCATTCCCATTGCAGTGCCCTTAACATGAAGGTAATTGGTTTTCTGAAATTTGAAATTGTTAATGAGACTCATAATCATTAATTTGATAATAATAGATGAAGATGTTTAGTTGTTGGCTTAATGAGAATTTAGAAAGTGTTTACAAGTATCAATACCATCATCTTGAGGGATATTAGTGTACAATGATTCAACATCAATCGAAAGTAGAATACAATTTTCAGGAAGTGGTTGTTGGACTTCATGCATTTAAGATAGGAGAGACCTGGCTTCCTTGATATAAGATTGAAGCTCCTTGCCAAGTGGCTGGAGAACATTGTCCAGAAAGGTAGAGATCCTTTCAGTTGGACAGCAATAACTCAAAACTAATCGGTCTGTGGATTTTAGGTTGAGTGTAGAAGACTGGGGTTCTGACAGTGTAGGTGTTAGTAAATTGATGGCTTTTCTGTTAAAATCTCTTCTGGATCATGATTTAAAAGAAACTTTCTGATATGTTGGTTGTGTTTTGGAGTGGGATTATTAGTTAATTTAATATAAAATGTAGTGTCATTTAACAGCTGTCCAGCTTCATGTAATAGTTTATTAAAAACATGCCATTATCTGAAATAATACTTCATTAGAAATACAATTATCATCAAGTTTTAAAATAACTCAGTCATAATAGTGTGTGTTTTATTCATTGAAATATATATTTATCCATTAAGATGTAATTGATGTATTTTGTAAAAATTGATATGGTTATCTTAAAAAAAAAAAAAAAAAAAAAAAAAAAATGGTTACAAATTTGCCCAAAATTACTTCTTTAAGTGCCTATAATTTCTTGTAGAGCGTTAACAAAGTTTTTGTATTTTTTAACTGTCTTAAGTTAAGGTACCGTAAGTATCTACAATTACTGTGACCGAAAAATCTTAAAACAATTAAAATAAACCTAACCCAACCAAAACCTATTTCATCGTCTTAAAGAGCATATCACAATGGAATACGTTATAACTAAGAGGAAAGCAGTCATCTTCATACATAGCATTTCTATTAAAATTGATTAGGTACCATAGGAGAGCCATTAAGATAGTGGATGATTCAGAGAACAGTATTAAAATTTATTGTCTGATAACACATGCCTATATAGAAACTGGCATTTGCGTAGTTGCCAGTCGGTTTACTTATTGTTTTTGAGTTATTGGGAGACAAAGTATTGTGTTTTATAAACATGCTTTTTTATATCATATTAGTAACTTATTGCTTGACATTATTCACCTTGACGTAAGTAAAAAAAAAAAAAAAATATTAGGTAGTAAATAATAGGAGAGGTAGGAGACATAACCTACCATTGCTACTGTGAATAACATTTCTTGCAGTAGACATAGAATATGATTGGTTATTTCAAGTAGAAATAATTCAAAAGTTCTTGTCTTTACATAGTGTAAAACATTCAGTTAAAGAAAAACATCCATATTGTAACAACAGACAATGTATATCAGCAATCTTATATACCTTGCAATGTGCAACATCAAGAAATCAAGAAATCAAGAATCTGTTTATTGTCGTCCCACAATATTACAATGCATTGACAAAGTCATTTTGTTATACATTTACACAGTATAACAAGATAGTATAAAATAAAATACATACTAGACACTTATGGTTAAAAGTACAAGTCAAAAGGAAATAAAATCTAAAAGGCTAAATCGTCTATACTACACAGAAGCATTTCATCTATACTATAAAAGGCTTTTTCTTTTAACCACTTAATTACAACATTTTTAAAGTTTTTACAGGTAACATCCTTAGCAGACATAGGCAGTTGATACCAATATAAGAGTATGCGTGCTGAGTTTTTGTTAGTCTAGCGTGCTTTAGGTCAATAAGGTCTCGTTGTCTAGTGCAGTAGTCATGCTTAGAGCGTCTAAGTTTAAATAAATCTAGATTTTCCTTAACATACATTAAGCTTTGCAAGATATAAATGGAAGGAACAGTGAGTATACTATGCTTTATAAATAGTGGCTTACAAGAGTCAGTGACATTAAAATTAAACATTATGCGCAAAGCTTTCTTTTGCCATGAGAAGACCTCCTTAGCCCCACCTGAATTTCCCCAAAGAAAAGTTCCATACAAAAGATGTGAGTGGAATAATGCAAAGTATGCTTTCATTAATAGACTACAGCTTGTACAGGTTTTAAGTTTTTTTAGTAAAAATATAACTCTAGACAACCGAGCACAAAGAGCATCTGTGTGATGTTTCCAGGTAAGCTTAGAGTCTAAGTTAATTCCAAGTAGCTTAACTGACTTAGTTACAGAACTGGTGCTTAGGCTAAAGATGATGTTTTCTGTCTTATCTTCATTCACACATAGGCCATTGGCAGAAAACCAGAGGTTGGACCTTTCTCTCATATATGTGATCATGGCTGCATTGATTTCAGGATTTAAGTTAGAGCACATTAACGTGTAATCAACATGTAAATAGTAAAAACATTTATGTCTATATATGTATATTATATGTATATTACATACATACATACACACATATACACACACACACACACACACTAGCAGTTACCCTCGGCTCCACAAACAATTTCATAGATTTTTCACATGTATGAGCACTTTTGGTTCAAGTGAATTATATTTCCGACGCCAATGTTGTGTTTGCCTTCTTCCCATGATCAAGAAAATATGATAAAAAGTGTATATATATATATATATATATATGATCACTTTAATTTACTTTGGCCTTAGTGTTCTTTTATCCAAAGCCTTTCTCTCCCGATTTTGCCTCTCTCCTGATTAAAAATATATATAAATATACTCAGCTCTGAGAAGGCACTTTTGTCAAAATACAACTTAGATAGGTTTCATAAGTCATTAAATGCTTGTTAAATTTTACAGTGTTAGTTAGCTGTGTCTCTTATATCTGCGCTGCTAGCAGTTATCCGCTCCTTTACACATATTTTAATAGGCTTTGCATGTGTACGAGTATGACCGCTACTGGTTTAGGTGAATTATATTTCCAACGCCAATGTCGAGTCTGCCTTGATGCTACGGTCAAGAAAATACAATTCCCCAAAAAGTTTATAATTATGGCCATTGTAATTTACTTTCTTTTTAGTATGTTTTTCCATAGTTTTTTCCCCCGATCAATAAAATATATATCACAGATCAGAGAACCCTACTTCTGTCAAAAGAGAATTAAGATGGATTTTATATCAATCTTTAAATTTATAGTCAAAGTTTTTAATATTTTCTAAATGTTGCACATTTAGAGCTAGAATTGGTATATAAGTTCAGAAAAACAGTGCAGCGTAATTTATAGAATAATTATTGTCAACTGCTTCAAAGGGAGTCTTCAGAGTCAATTGTGACTATCTTATGTTTTAGGACATTTTCTAAGGTAGATTAGTACTTACCTATTCGTTGAAATATATAACGGTGCAAAATATTATGGTAATTCTTTCGACAATTTATTCACTATAAATGTAAATAAATTAAAAATAATAAAAAATGTTTACACAGGACAGTTGATATTTATTTATTTATATTTATATACACATAATATATCTGTACATCAGTTAACCTTAGTTTTGACGTCCATTTACTTCTTATTGGCAGGTGGTTTTTAAAATTTTTTGTGAGTCTTTTTTACAAAGTTACAAAAAAAATAAATTAAGAAGGTAAGAAAATAGTTGAATGAGCAAGCATTCTGATATGTTGGAGTATACCATTAAAAATACCCAGCGTGATGTTATCTGTACTAAAAGTGACATCTACCATCTTACTGATCTAACATAGGCAATAAACTTTGGGTACTATGAGAATAAATCATCATATTATGGAGAATATGTTTATGCATATTACTTACAAAATATAAATTTATACCATTGTTCATTAAGTTAAATTTACTGTGATGTTGAAGGGTACTTTTATGTATGTAACATGTTAGAAAATTTACACTTTACTAGATTATCAGATAATGTTATTACATTTCAGCAATGTCTCGCTCAATACTGAGTACTGACATGTATCCAAATCAACTGGTCAAAACAGCTGATTTAGAGTAGCTAAGACTCTTATCAGAAACAAATTAAATACCATAATACTTCTAGGACCAATAATTTATAGAGACCAAAGTCAATTTTTATGCATAAAAGAACAAACTACAGATAATTTGTAGCAATGAGTAATATTTAATATTGATCAATTCAGCAGCATAAATAAAGACGTATATGTGTGACGCACATGTGTAGATTTTTGGTATTGCTTTGTATCATGTTCATGACGCTACCATGTCATCTCTTGGTTTGAAAGTGTTAACATTTAACATTAATTTAGTATGATCAATGATGAACTTTTAAAATGTACAGGTGCTGGTTGAAATCCATGCCGCTGGCCTGAACCCAGTGGACACTTACATCAGAGAGAAGAAGTTCGGTTATGATCCTAAGCTTCCAGTTGTTTTGGGCGGAGAGGCTGCTGGGAAAATCGTAAAATTGGGAAAAGAAGCAGAAAAGAAATACAAGGTATAAATATGTTTACTATGTCTAAAGTCACGAAAGTTATGTATTGATAAAAAGATTTGTTTATTAGATAACAGAGAATAGTAAAGGTATGGAGTTAAATTGTTCCATGCTACATCCATCTCAAAGACAGTTTTATACAGTGGGAACATCATTGTTCCTCAGCCTGTACATTACGTGTATATTTACTCTTAAACATGGCACATGATAAAGTAGCATTGCAAGAATTAAAGTTTATTCTGGCAGAATTATGTTTTACTATGATACTATTTTAGTAGTTGATAATTGCCTGTAAATTAGTCTAAAATCTAAATTACCATTCTGTGATCAGGTAAACGATCACGTCATCTGTAGTCTGCACGCCCCCAACTATGGAGGATACGCAGAGTACGTCGCCTGTGATGTTACTGACCTCATCCCATTGACACACAACCTGAGTTTCTCACAAGGTGCTGCGGTATACGTGCCTTACTTTACAGCGTATAAAGCTCTTGTTGCAAGGTGATTCATACTCTTAGTAATACAAAGTTTAAAAAATGGCTTTCTGATTGTATCTAAATGAAGTTTTTTTACTGCTTGTACCAGCTTAATCTACACATACATTAATTCTCAACAGCCCCTTGCAAAATTTGAAAAGTTTCTGCTAAAGCTTTTCTTCCTTTCAGTAAAAACTTGACTCAAACTTGCTTTGACTTGAAATTCATCGCAAAATACTTGTTTAATTATTATAACTGAAATATTAAGAAAATTAACTAGACAAATCTACAAGTAAGTACAACAACCAAATATCTGGTGGTGTATTGGTTGTATATGCAAACAGCACAATTCCTTGATGCCTTTTAGGTACTAAATACATACAGTTCTGGAATTTCACCTATTGTATCTTGGTATTACTTTTAGCTATGAAACATACAGTTAGTGTATAAGGAATAATTATTTCTTGTTAAATTTGTGTGTTTCTTCTTAGGTGTAAAATGCAGCCAAAAGAATTGGTGATGGTTCACGGAGCGAGTGGTGGAGTAGGAGTAGCTGCTGTACAGATTGCTAAAGCCTATGGTAAGTTATTGACTTAGTAAAATTATTCTGAAATTGTATACTAATAATACCCAAAGAAGTTTCAATTGAAGGTCATTGCAGCACAGGTTTGAAGATTCCACAATGTGTGCAACACGAGTTGCATATACAAGTATGCATGTTTGGTTTAGATGAATTGTTGTCATATACATTTGATTTACATTCAAACCTAATTATTTGGTGATCTTTAATCCTCCAAGTGATATCAATATAATTTTCAAGTGCTTCTACATGTTTAAGCTTAAGACAGTTTTTTAACATTTCTTTTTAAATACAAACGTGTGTTCAAATATCATGAATTATTATACATATTGTTTTCAGAAAAAGCATGTGATAAATAACAAACAAAATACTAATTGGCAAATAAAATGTGACTGGAAGAGTAAACCTCTTTTGTTTTGTTTCAATTGATTTTAAAATGTAGTAATGATAATTTTACAAAGTGTACGAATTGTGTCATATTATATTCTGAATAAAATAAAGTTACACCAAAACGTTTTGAACAAAACACAAATCTGATTGTTTGCGGACTTGTATTTCTTCTGATAATCTCCGAAATTATACTTTCAGTTTCTTTATTGCATAGAGAAATCTTTCCTACATTTTACTTTACTAAGAATGCAAATATTGAATAAACCATTTGTTTGTAACATGACAAAAATCACAGTGGGACACCAGCACTTTGAAAGTTATTGCTATCACATTTTGCCCTCAAAAACAGTTTTTTAAGAATAAGTAATAGGGATGGTACAAATAAAATTTTATTTGCAGGACAGTTTAACAACTGTTTCAAAACAGTCTAAATAAATCTGTTAACACGTTCGCTACCGAGCGTCACGTATGTGTGACGCATGGGTGTTTCTAGTGGACCAAATACGAAACGTGTAGTTTCACTACAGGCCAGTGCAAAAGTAAACTACCATAACCTCAGACTGAAACTCTTTTTTTGTTAAAACTCATTTATATTTCAAATTTATGTCAATTAAAAAATGCTTAATTTACTATATTAACCATTTTTTTAGTTCTAAGGTTCTTTTTTTACGTCACGCATGCGTGACGTCGGGCCACAGCGTTGTGATAATCTGCTGCAGACCGACCGTCACATATGTGTGACTGTCAAGAAAAATGTGTATTTAGAAAATCTATTACACATCTATATTGCCATCTTTATTTTATTTTTGTTGTTGTTTGAATAAAAACGATATTGTACAAAAAAACTTGTGTTTATTTTACAAACTACATATATAGGCTAAATGAGATGAATAAAAAAGAACAAGTTTTTAGTTCTTGATTACTCCTTATGCCAATCTCCAAAACATGGGGCTGCGCAAAGTCCAATTTTGTTGTCACTGTTATCTGTGCAAATTTCACAATAGTAAATCGTTGCCTTCCTCTTCTTCTGAGTCTTGAAGCACTGACGACATCTTACTCTTCGGTCCCCCTTCACGAGTCTGTGCTGTTCATTAGGCCTAGGTCGAACAGGGCGTTGTGGCGTTGGCTGTACTTGAAGGAAGTGTGCTATGATTGTGTTTCTTAAATCCAAATAGGTTATCTTACTTCCCCGGTTCTTGCATAGAATGTACTTGCTATTCCAGAGAGATGCAACAAGGAGGTGGAAAAATATTTTGACATACCAACGAAGTGACTTCCTTGGAGTACTATAATATGAAATCATTTGATCACAGCGATCAATGCCACTCATGTTCTTGTTATATGCAAGTACCATTGAGGGTTTGGTTATGGTTTCACCTCTTTTGTTAATTACTTCTTCTGTTCCGGGTCCATGGGTTGTGGAAATTGTCAAAACATTGCGTTTGTCCTTCCATTTCATAACGGTTACACTTCCTTTTTGGCGACTTATACATTCACCCTTCTTCAGTTTTGCCGTGATGACCTGCTGCGGATTTCCTGCTCGATTTGTTTGTAAAGTACCACAAACATTGGTTTTGCACTTCATCAAGTGCTCTGCAAGGTCCACGCTGTTGTAAAAGTTGTCTAGGAACAATGCATGTCCCTTACCTATGTAATCCTGCATCAAGCGAGTAACAACTTCAAAGGAATGTCCTTTTACGGGATCTGATATCGTACCTTTGCCTGTGTATACGAGAATATTTAAAATATATCCATCTGGAGTGCAAAGCTCATAAAGCTTAATGCCATATTTGTGGCGCTTGTTTTTGATATATTGTCTAAAAGACAATCTTCCCCGCCACAATACCATGGCCTCATCAAGTGACAGATTCTTCCCAGGACTGTAGGCTCTTGTGAAATTCGTCAAAAGATGCTGCAGTACATTTTTTATTTTATGCAGTTTGTCATCTGCAGAATCAACATTAGGGTTATAAAAACATAAACATCTAAGTATCGCCTCAAACCTATTTCTGGACATGGTTTTACCAAAGATGGGGTGGTCATAAAGCTCACAAGTTGACCAGCAGTGCTTCATGGAAGGGAAGTGCAAGTTTCCCATCAGTATGGAGAGGCCTAAAAATTTCTTAAATTCCTCTAAATTTACAGGCTTCCACCATCGCATGTTTGAATGCTTGGTAGTAGGAGTTCCCTGAACAAATAAGGCACGAGTATTTATCCAAGCTACAATTTTCTTTAACAGATCTTCATCAAATATATTTTAAAATATTTCAACAGGATCTGTCGATTGAATGTGTATCTGTTCTTGCCCAGTAAAATTGTGGACCTGAGGTACATTCTTTGTGTCAGTCCAAACACCTTGTTTACTCTGATAATCATCATGGATGTTTGAAACAACAAACAACACGTTTGGATCATTGGAAATGTTTTCAAGATTCATTACATCATCATGTACTTCTTCGAATTGAACCTCTATGTCATCTGCTAAAGGGCTATTTGGGTTTAGGCCCAAGTCAACGTACATATTTATTGGTTCAAAATGCTCACCCTCATCACTAGATGAACTTGGAATGTCTGAGTCAGGAACATACTCAAAGGCACCGTCAGAACTAAATAATTCATCACTGTCATTTTCGTCCATCTCACGATCGATTTCGCTCACAGACATAAAAGGTCTCTTCCTTTCACCCATCGCACGATAAAACAAAAAGCAGTTCAGTTTTAACTACAAAAGCACATATAAATCTTCCACTGTTATAGGTTAGACAACACACGAGGATTGGAAATATTACACAGAAAACCAGGTTTGCCAATACGATTCCCAGGTTTGCCAATACGATTCCCGCATAACAAAAATAAAAATCCCACGCTCAGACCATGCGACCAGTATATGTGACGGACATTCCCACTGACCGACATGCAATAATATAGTTGGAAAAGTAGACCGACTGGCAACCAAAAAACATTTAGTAATACAATCCGTGTGTCACAAATACGTGACGTCGGGCTATAGTTTGTGCCCCGAGAGTCACACATGTGTGACGTTGGTCTATGGTATGAATCGGTGCGTCACAAATACGTGACGTCGGTCTATTTTAAAAGTCCAATTTTAGAGTCGGTAGCGAACGTGTTAATTCAGAAATAATTATTGCTATAGGTTTGCTCGTCTGTTTGTTATGAAGTTCAACAAAAAATACATGATACTTAATTTGTCTTCAATTTTTTATCTACACTTTGACTATTGATTTATTGTCCATTAAACATATTACAACATTCAAATTGCAACTTCAGCTACCACATAACCAAAAACCTGGCTGACCTGTCTGTTAATAATTTCCTCAGTGATTTTGATTAGACAAACTGTTTTCGTGTTCGATCGTGTTATATACCTTTTGGCAATATCATCATTTCTTTCATACTTTTAAAGCCTTTGCCATTGTGCAGTAGGAGCTTGCTGTAAGTATTGTACCAAAGTGGGAGAGTTTATTGTTAATAGCATACTCAGTGGTAACAGTGAGGGGCCTTGTTTATCAGATCATTGACCCCAGCTACACAGCTTCAGTGATGAAATGATTCAAAGATATAAATGAGGTTATTCAAAAGTCAGAAGTGAAATATAAATTACTTGTAGACTTAAATTACTGAATTTAAACTTTCTCAATTTTTAACTCTCAATTTCTGATTACAAGCTTAATAGTAGTACTTGACATAAGGTGTTAGAACATACTGTATGTTTTTTATTATTATGTCTTTTAACTGCTATAACCATTTCCCAATGCCATTTGCTTAAAGTGTTGGGTTGTATTATGTACACTTACTTGTGTGACGAAAAGAAAATTCTGTACAATATATATTTAAGAAAATGTTCATAATTTGTTTTTTAGGAATTAATTAAAATTGAAAAATATGATACATTCCATAATTGCTGAAATAAAAATACATAACAATTAAAAGGTTTACCATTCAAACTAATAATGCATCTTTAGTTTAATACTTCATTGAAAGTCACAATCTACCTTTCTTCCAACTAAGCCAGAAGGAATATTTGTTGTTAAAATCTTTTGAATCTTTCTAAGTTTTTTTGAGCTAATAAATGTTGTTATTTCTGCTTCATGGTGATATAATTATTTGGAAACAGCTAAAATAGACATTTTAAATTCAAAACTTTATTATATGTTTTTCTTTAAATTAATTATGTGCGTTTTCCTTTATTTCTTTATTCACTATGATGCTTGGGTGGTATAAAACTTTTACTAAAAACCTAACCAATTTGTACTTATAAACCAAACTAATTGTAATGCCTGCAGTCTGTTTGATATACAAGATGACAATTATATAAAAAATTGTATATTTCTAAAAACTAAACTTTAGGATAATTAAAATATTTTAAATTTCTCTGTTTGATCAATTTTTCTGTAATTTTTAATTATAATGTAAGATTTACGCATTTCGTTGTGCTCACCACCTTCCTTCAGTCATTTATAATAAAAAATTTTAAAAAATAGAGAAAAAGTTGGTTAAGATACAGAGGAATAAAATTATTGTATTTTTGTCATGTGGATTGGTGCATGGAAAAGAACTGCAAGTTTTATGATTAAACTAATCCAATGAACAATAACTGTTGTATAATTCAGTGTAAAATATAATTGCCACAGATAGTGTACTGAAATATTGAATATTTATAGTCAAACCAGTAGTAGTTAATAATTGATTGATTGACTGATTCTTAATTGGTATCCTGAAAACGTTTTCAGGAGCAGTAGTAGCTGTGTCAGCTGGATCCGAGGCAGGATTGAAACTTTTAAATGACCTGGGTGCAGATGTGATCGTGGATCATAGGTGAGATGGTGCATATTAAAAGTAGTATATATTATTGAGAAAAAAATAATAAAATAAAAAAATGTCCATAATTATTTTACATAAATATTCCAGATATTCATTTATTTGATTACACTATTTTGGTAAAGTTATGTCTTTTCAAGTAATAATGTAAATGAAAAAATAATATAATAAAGAGATTGCAAAAAACAAATCAATTTAAAGTTGAGTTGTGAAAGCTTTTGAAGGTTAAGAAAATTTGTCTTATTTAGATAGTATGGTTATATTCTTATACAGCAAACATTTAGTACGTATATTCCATCTATCCAGTTATGGGGTATTTTTAATTTAAAACTGCTTTTGGGTCAATTTGTTGGATTTATAATTATGCTGACACCACATCAAAGTTTGTAACATCTGTACCTTAATTTGGAATGTTTTATTGAATTGATCATTTTGAAGATTGATCACACTTAAAATACTTTTTAGGTTATTGAATTAAACGAAATTACTCTGGTGGATGTTTGGGGCAAGTTTTTAGTGCCAGATGAACACTTTAATATGTTTTAAGGCTCTTTTTATAATGTGAATATGTTTTTACCACATATATGTCGCTATTATTTTCAGTTTCTATCCTCTGATTAACTTACTTTATTAGTATACTATAATACTGTAACTACTATATTCTCTGAAATATCCATAGGATTTTGCTCTTTGTCACTAAAAAATACTATCATCATAATCAAATAAAATGTTTTAAATTTTTTCACTTGCAAAATGATGTGTTGTCTGTGACCGCAAACAAACACTGCTTGATTTGTAGTAATGCAAGATAAGTGAATACTAGCATGATCTAGTGGCAACTTAATAAACTAATAACAGTACAAATTGTGAATAAACCTTATTGGAGATTGTCTTGCTGAGGAAGAGAGTGGGTAATTTACATCGTTTCAACATCAGAGATATTTAGATTACAAAACATAATCTGATGTTAAAACTATGTAAATTGTTCGTTTTGAGCTTCTTCGTTGTCAACTTTTAAATTTCTTCAGACGAGCATAGCTCCAGATTCCAGGAGTCAAGTCTGTATCCTGGGTCATATTATTCAATAATGAAAAAGTTAAACTGAATTAATTTATTATTAAAGAACTATTTCAATTCCAGAGAGGATGGTCACTTGCAGAAAGCTCTGGCCAAGGCGGGTCGGCCAGGGTTCGATGTTATTTTTGAGAATAGAGCAGACCTGAACCTGGGTTCGGATTTGGCAGCCCTGGGAGTGGGTGGCAGGATAGCGGTAAGTTGAGACTCTTGACAACAGCTAACATTGAAACAATGATGTTTATCTGTATAATCCAAGTACCATTTACTTATATTAATTATATCAGATGTGTCCACTAAATGCTAAAAGATAATATTTTTATGAATTCATTACATATAATATAAATAATTATCTATCACAGTATTATGAATTAGCTGTATTATGAGTGGGTTAATCAGTTAGATTTCTTTATCAATTTACAAAATGTGTCTTGCATTACCTTTACATTCATCATATTTTAATTTGTAATTGTTGTTTTCTGATTACTGTTATCAATATATGTTTGAAGCACATATTTCTCAGTTTTTAACATATTGGAAAAACTGCACACCTGTAAACCATGTATTTTGTAAAGGTTCGAGAACAAATTATTTGATTTATAATTCTCTGTATTGTGTTTATGATACCAAAGTAATCAGTATGAAATGCTCTTTCTTGTGAGATATTCATAAGAAAAATTGTCTACTGAAAAAAATGTCATTAAACATTTCAATAAAAAAATATTAAAAATTACTTTTGACACAGAATTAATAAAATTAAATGTGCTCTTGCTGTGTGAGACAAGTGTGTTATGAAAATTCTATTAATTTCTAATATTACTATCAGTTGTCATGCAAAATAATGTACGAATAACCGAAATACAACTAATTTTTTTAACACAGCATTGCATTCGGGGTATGAGTGAAGTTAATGGCCAAAGTTGCCAATCAAAATTCAATGTTATTAGCATATTCTGCTCATCCTCCTTAAAAATCTATAGAGGGTGCAAATTACAAATAAGTATGTTTTTAATATTAAAATGCCAATTTTATTTTGTGGTTATATTTGTGTACTGTGCTTCTTGTTATGTATGATTTTCAGCGTTATCTGTGCCCGATAGTTTATCTGTGTGTTCTGTGGTCAGAACTAACTACTATAGCACCAACAACCGTCCCATGGGGGTGAAAATGACAAATAATGAATTTAGAACATTAAAGTGGAAATACTTCTCTTGCAAAATAGTAGGAAGTTATGGTTAGGTTAATTTAAAATATCTTTTTTTTCTGGCTAGCATTTAATGTTTTAGTGATAGGTACTACCTCGAGGAATGTTTTTCGTTTGTCACCATCAGTGCAGAGGATCTACATTGGTTGATGGCTCAGAGGCACTTGTGTCAGGCCAATATGAACTTTTATTCTCAGTAGGTATAAATGAACAAAAAAGTCTTTTATTTGGGTACAATTCTCCTGATTTCAGCATATTGTTATTTTACACATCCAGGATGACACAACGGCTGATGTCAGCAGCAACCAATAGGAAGTAGACTCACGCTCACAAGACCACTTGACGCCCAGCATAGATGTAGATCAAAGAGATAATGCTCTGCATGAGAAAGTAGTTCCACTCTTTATTAATGTTCTATAATTCTGTTATGTGTAATTTTCACCCTTTGAAACCTTGTTTGTTCAGTAGGACGATAGCAATAGGTATTTGAGATATCAATGGTGTTTGTTAAAATGAACACATTGTATATATAGTTTTAATCCATTTAACGTTCTAATTTTTCAATTACTTTTAGAGTTTGGAAATTGAATGTATAATCATGTTTCTAGAAATTCAACGAATCCATTTATGTGTTTTTGACAGTCATTGAAAATAATTTCTTCAAGTTATAAATGACTTCTGTCCCACCAGGTTGTGGGATCTAGAGGAGTTGTGGAAGTGGATCCACGTAACTTTATCAGGACTGAAGGCACAGTGCTGGGTGTGCATTTACGGAAAACTACTCCGGTAAACTGAGATTAACATAAAAAGTAATAACTTAAACTTATCTTTCAGTCCTGATCAAGTGGAAATCTGCAAATTCAATAGTGCACAACTTCATTAATATGAGTATGTTTCCTAAAAAATGTAATTTTAACATACATAATCATATTGCATGGGGTGTAAAAAATAAAATTGTGTTTTTTGTTGAAGTAGTTGGAATTTAAAATGGTTCACCAGGATTTTGTTTTGTAACAGATTGTGGGATCTAGAGGTCCTGTAGAAGTGGACCCTCGCAACTTTATCAGGACTGAAGGATCAGTGCTTGGTGTAAACATTTCTAAAATCACCAAGGTAAAAAACTTCATATTTGTGTCTTTTCATCTATTATTATCAGTAATAAAACAATCATAATAGATGTATTAAATCCTTATAATAGTTTTATAAGGCTGTTAGTTTTTGTGTGAATTAGAAATTTAGCCAAATTCCAGTAATCAGTCACCACATGATGTTCAGAGGTGACTAACTGCCCAAGGTCATATCATAATCCAGATATTTAGTAATATATTTAGTTATACACCAGTATTTTAAATCAAGTAATAAGTAAAATTAGTTTGCTGTAGGGTAGTCTAAATATAATGAATTTTTATTTTCCATATTAATTTAAGAGTTGAACTTGTAATAATCAATTTCTGTGTGGAAGAGATTGGTATGAAAAAAAAAAAACACTATTAATTGAGTTTATGTTTTGACAAATTTTAATAGAGTATATATTTTTATTACTAATGAATAGATACTGTACATTGTCAGTATGTCATGCTATGTGCATATTTGTATGAATCCAAGCTGATTGATTAGATGAATAGCCAAATATTTTGATATAATACAAGTATAATAAGTAAGTTAACAATAAATGTATTTTATTATTTTCCAGGAGGAGTTTGTGGAGTTCTCATCTGCTCTTGTGGCAGGTATGGAGAAGGGCTGGCTAAAGCCTGTGGTAGGGAAGGAATATTCTATGGAGGAAATACAAAAAGCTCACAGCGATCTCATCAAGGCACATGGAGCGTATGGGAAAATGGTTCTTAAAATAAGATAACCTTAGCGATGAGAGAGAGAAGTTAGGAAGTAATTGTGAATAGTATATTACAATAAAAGCCCTCTTAACTGGGAGTGCAGGCCACAGGCCTTTACTCCAAACTGTGGTAAAGGAGGCTAAATAAAAATGTCTATTTCGGCTCAGTAGGAAGATAAGTAGATTTTGTATATGGTCTGTCATCTTGAAATATTAATTTTAAGATACCGAAATTAAATGTATCATGAATTTATTATTTCAAGACGCAAACAATTTACTATGATTGAGAACTTCAAAACAATGATGTCCAGTTTATGCAAAGTGATTATTACAATTTAATATTGCAATATTTTGAAAGCCTCGCAATTCTACAACCAATACAACCATACAAGATATATAAATAGTTATAATCTCATAAGTAAGATTTTTAACACTTTGTACTCTATATAGAGTCATTTAAATGTGTGGATTTTTACACCTATCCATTTAAAATGATTATATGGTTGATGTAAAATAGCTAAGAACATAAAAAATGAGGTAGTTGTGAGTTATTAAATATAAACGTGCCAGATTTTGTTCCAATAAGTTACAAATCTGTGACGTAACTATCTCCTTTCAAAAATCTGAATAGCTGTTGTCGTGGAACCTTAAATCGTTACACACAAATTCTTAGTTTCCTAGAGACAGTGAACGTAAAGCAGAGCTACAATTTTTAGCACACCAGTCAAGTTTGTTTGGTACAGTTCCACTTAATTTCAAACATATTTATTTCATTACTATTCATTTACATTGTGTGGTGTTAATTTCTTTTTATCAGTAATTGTATTAGTTTTCAAAAGATACAAATGATATCAACAAATAAGTTAAAATCATACTAGCTAGGCTTAGGATCCAAGCTCTCTTGTTACATGAGCTTTTATTGGGTTGTGCAATTATTCAACAAGATTGCTTTTACTACATACCTACATATTAGTTCCTTGGTATTTAAAGAATTCTTGATATCAAAGTTTCATTTAAGGCATTTATTGTAGTTTAATGTTAATATAATAGTTTGACTTTGATTTTATTCTTTATTGAAATGGGAATTAAATGTGGTTATATCAAAATATCTTTAATGCGGTACACAATATTTATGAAGAAAGTATTTTTACTGTACGTATTTTACTGATTTAAGTTTTAACACATATTTATAATATTAACTCATAATTAAAAATATTCTTGATGTTGAACATTAACCCTCTTAGTGGCAAGCGCCGTCTGAGACGTATGATTCACGCCGCCACGAAGTGGCAAGCGCCGTCACAGCCATCGCTTCACATTTAAGGGCGTTGCTCCGCAACCGTGCATTATATTTAGGCCTAGTTTGAACTATCGTATTCTCCATGAAATTTCCTATACATATCATATAGTATAGTGTGTATTCATGTTACTAATGTTTGCTGGCTTAAATGATTCCGACGGTTTTCGTTTGACCTGGCGTTAGACGAGAGAACAGCTGTCTACTCGTCTCGTCACTGTTTTGTTTGGCGACTTTGGTTATCAGTATATTATTGTTTATCGCGTTGTTTGTGTTACCGGTAAATGTTTAGGTTATTCGTTCCTCATGGAAAATGTTGGGGTACTTTGGGATTATACCAACTACACCAGTATGAGGAACACAAACAAATAAATTTATAGAAAAAAAAAACATTATAGAACGAAAAAGCAACTCTTCAATTACAAACTTACAATGATTATTAATTGTTAATGGGTTTCCTGTGACGCACAGAAAGCAGCAATATCAAGGATGAGTGAGTGTAGTGGATATCCGCCTTCAGCCGCAACTGCCGACCGCCACGAATATTTTAGATTTAGGCAACTAGTCACGATCTTGTAAAAAACAAATGGTCCCTTCTTCCTCCTGGGTAAATCCCAAATTCTCATAGTGTCATCCATCACTAATCTATTACACACACAGTAAAACACGAAAGTACAAGAATGCGGCGCACCAGCTGAAAGGGCGGCGATATTCTGTAATCACGTTATCTACTAGACCGCTCGACTTTGACCTCTGTCTGAGGATGGGGAGGGGTTTGCGATAAGACAATTCCTGTTTTATATTTACGAAATATACTGTGCTATGATAAACTAAGCCACTATTATAGGCCCTACACTACTGGGAGTAAAAGACAAGCCCTAGTGACTAGTGACTCGGAGTAAAAGAAACAACAAACAAAAAAAACAGTTTGTACATTGATTTAGTTTTTCCCTTCTAACTTTTTTGTTCTTGTAAATAGGAAAAAATGCATAGATAGTAATTTGTTTAGAATAAAATTGTGTATATTCTGTGAATTTGACATTATATTGTAGCTCCAGTAGTTTCAAAGTGACGGACAGTAGAACTTAAAAATTATTTTTTCTAAAAAAATTTTTTTACACATCTACAATGATATTAATCTGAAAATAATGGTAAGGCATCAAATATTATATTTATTCTTATTCTATAGTTCATGAGGAAAACAAAAATATATAATGTTGCTAGGTTATCACTTAGATAATATTTTCTAAAAATAAGTTTAACGATCACGGCAATTTACCCAAAAACGGCCTGCCACTGAGACCACAAATGACCGCCACTTATAGGGTTAAAGGATAACAATTTGTTATAAGTTGATTTATACATTTCTTATCTTTGTTGTTATATAATTATATAAAATCAGTGTCCATGATGATATTTTGGCAATAGTTCATTTGAAAGCAATTTATTTTGCAAATAAAACTTAAAATTGAAATAAAAGGAGTACACTACAACACAGAAATATAATATATTTAAATGCCTAAAGAAAACAAAACTGATACTGCGATAAACTATTATGATGTGACAATACACACAAAAGATGATACAGTGGATCCAACATTTAAAACAGTGGTTTTTTGTATATACATTTGTTATGAAAAATATCTACAACAATGTTGTAGATTTTTGTTACTGAGAATACTTATTTTTACTAAAAGGGTTAATTTGTAAATAAGCAATTAGTAAGTAAGTATTTAGCAATATACCAAGCAATATATTTTATCCTAAAATTGTATGACTAAAATGTACATTAAATCTGTAATTTTATATTATAAACAAACTCAATTCTCACTGACTAATTTTCTCTCAAAAACCACATTTAAATCAATTAAAACAGGAGGTTTTATGAAGTAAGGTTATTTACTGGTAAGTTTTTAGTTAAAAAATAATTATATAAATTGTTTCAAGTATTGCATTTTTATGTATTTCTTAGATGGTGTAGTAGGTATTTTATTTCAGTCCAGAATGAGCCCATTATTCAGCCATTGTTACTATATATTTTTGTGTATGCAGTCTTGTTTTTACAGAAGTATGAAGACTGATAGGAAATAAAATGTTATATTATTCATCTAGTATTGTTTTATTATAACATTCCTAGTTTCAAGAGTAATTTTGACATGACGTTTTATAATTCGATGGGCCAGCTGCACGCACCAAAAAACATGACTCATGCGGTGTTACCTCGATCTGAGGTGTTCCATTTAAGGCTTGAAGTGCAAGCGAGAGCGTGGAACGAGCGACAAAGAGGCACAATCGGCCTCCGTGTTCGGCACCTGTCTCTCTCCTCTTTGAGTGAGTGATGCGTCCGCGTGGACAGCTGCTGTACAATAATACATTTACATGTTTCGTCAAGTATGAAGTGCAGTGCAAAGTATATGTGGTGTCAATTGTTTATAGCAACGATAATTGCAGCGATAAAGGTAATGAATCTTTCGATATTAAATATATGTTCAGTGATATATTGCCGAATATTCGTGCTTTCATCATTAAAATAAATAGCATCAGTCCACTAGTGCAGCGATTGTAGGTTATGTTATAATTGACAAAACTATAACAATAAGTTAACAGAACTATTTCACGAATAAAATCAATGGCTTTACTATTCAATCGAAATAATTGTTTTAATTAAAAAAAATTAAAACATAAATGTTAAATCTTCCACATATCATAACAACGTGTCTGAAATGACAAGTTGGACCAGCCAGCTGTCAAAGGGAACAATTTTCTCCTATATCAAACACATTGAGGTGGGCTTTTTTAAAGCTAGAGTTATAAAAATGTTAATAATGTTTCCAAATTTTAAATTTAAGATTTATGAACAATTGACATAATTGTATTTATGCGTACAAATAAATGTAACTTGATCAATTCCATTGTGATTTCCATTTACCTCCTTCTCTATATCCATACAAAATATCTCTCAAACAAATAAAATTAAAATTTTCTTTTGAAAAATGCAACCATTCCATCAGTATTTTCTTATGACGTTTTAATTTTCAACTATCGTCAGTAAACCGACTTTATAGATAACCAGTTTTTTTTTTTACAGGTTATGTATTTATATAGAAATAAAGTATTTTAGTAACACAAGTCTATTATGACTTGGTAACAAATCAGTTAAACAAATTTATTTATTGAGAAATGATATTTAATACTTTAAATATTGTAAAATATGTTTTAATTAAAGACTGTGTTAGTGAAACCTTTCACTCGAACTAGAAAATTTTAATTTGTGTCTGTCTGTCTGCACGATATCTCAAAAACTAACTGACCTTTAAGATATTACTAAATGTTAATAAAAACAATACTTTTCCAAATTGTTTATTTTTTGGACGAGGCCTTTTCCAATTGCTCCAAGAGTCTTCAATAACCTTATAGACTTGATTATAAGAGCAACACTGAGTTTGATCCTTGGGATTTGGCTCAGGGTTAACAAATATTGACATATGGTGACAATAAGTAAACAGACTGAGTACAATCATATGAGGTTTCAAAGTGTGACATTTTTATTCATAAAGATAAAAGAAAAAATTATAGGGTGGAAAGATAATGTTATAATTGGTTATAATATTTGATTTCAGCGCACTCTTGTGTTGTATTACTCTCGTCAGCTTATGGAAACTTTTATTATTCGAACATTACTTTGAAACCTAACTTAATGAACAAATATGTGAAAGGTTATGTGGCAAGGAATCTCGAGATAGCTTTTATCTGTAGACTTTAAATTTAGTATGAAGCTTTATTTCTTTATAGAGGAGAATGAGTTATAAATGGTGGTGTGTGTCTTAACTATGATAATTGGCTGAGCGTCATTGAAACGGTGGCGTAACTAACGCCAATGCAACCAATGCGGTGCATTGGGGCGCAGGCCTTCAGGGGGCGCAGGCCCTAGAAGGGCGCAAAAGTGTTTTTTTTTTAATTGAAGCTAAATTTGTGGGTAACAAAACATTTGACCACCGAGTTGTATTCGTTATTCTAACAGTACAATAGTATGAACTATTAATACACTATTTAAAAATATTCTCATGATGAGTATATTTGAAATGAAATATGATAACTAGTCCACTCAAGTCTAGGTTATCTGCGATGTTACTATGCCGGACTGATACGTTCAGTTTGAATGTTGGGACACAACTGAGCCGCGCGCTGTCCCCACAACTCAGTTTTACTCCGTAACTGCTGCGCATCTCAAGGTCATGCGGCATGTGCCCTCTCGTGTGCCGGGTGCCTGGGCGAGTCCAAGTCTCGGCGGGGGAGGGGTGGCCGCTGCGCACTCACAGACTAGTCACCCTGTCCTGTCAGTCGGTCCTTGTTAGTACGATTGTGCGGTTCAGTAGTGTGAGTTTTATTACAAAACAATTTTGTCTGTGTATTTGTTATACAATTTAAATCAGTGGACCGTTTTTACCGTATAAATTTGTGCGTTTTTAATGGATTTCGTTATGATTGTTTGTGATTGAACGAAATGGACGGAAACAAAAGACCTAGTGGTGCCGAGTTCCGAAAAAGGAAAAAACAAGAAGAAGAAAAAGTGAAGAAACTACCAAAGATTGACACGTTTTTTAAAAAACGGGATTTTGCTGATACCTCTCAAAGTCAATCAGGTGACGATGGTGTTGGTGAGAATGAATGTGGGCTTGGGGGTAAAATATCCACGTCAGAAGATATCGTCGAATTGAATGTTCTTGCCGATAACCAAACTTCAGAAGTCCACCAAAATGTGAGTAAGTCTGCTGATTTAAATATTACATATACTGCTCCTTCTACATCAGCAACTGGCGGAAGTATTTCAGTACAAGAAAATACTGATGTCTTTGGTATAATCTGCAATGATGGTGTAGTAGAGAGTACAGACATAGCTCTTTTCTCAGAAGATATTAACAATGATGAATTGAAATCTCGGATTTTGAACTCCGAACCGTGTAGACCTCAAGGGCCATTCCCTAAAGACATTAAAACAAATAGATCCTTTTCGAAAGATTATTATTTTTCCGAAACGAAAACTGGTCAACAAATTGAGCGCTTTTGGCTTTGTTACTCTCCGTCTTTAAATGGCGTGTATTGTGAACCATGTTGGCTGTTTGCTAACAGACTTGATAAAAACTTTAACAATGCATGGTCTACTGGGAAAATTAATGATTGGAGAAATCTGTCAACAAAAATTAAAGACCACGAATTGAGTAAGTGCCATATTAATGCATGTATCGCATATGGAATAAGAAAAAATAATAGAGATATTAAAACTCTTTTCTATGACAAAGAAGATAAACTGGTTGAAGTAATAAAGAGAATTTTGGATGTTATCATAACAATGTCAACCTGTAATCTAGCTCTTAGAGGTCATCGATCTGAGAGCATAAAAAATGTTAAGAGTGAGTCAGGAAATTTTCTGAATATTATTGATCTCCTTTCTAGATACGACCCTATTTTAAAGAATCACCTGGAAAACGAAGATAGTAGGGTAAAATACTTAAGCCCTTCAATTCAAAACGAGCTTATTCATTTGACATCTCATCAGATTTTGAGTGAAATATTGACTGATGTTTAACAGTCTCCATTTTTTTTCTCTCATTTTAGATACTACACAAGACATTTCGAAAATTGATCAGTTATCAATAATCTTAAGATATGTTTTATACAAACCAGACCTAAATCAGCTTGAGATAATGGAATCCATTTTAGGCTTTGTGCAAGTACTAGACCAGTCAGCCGAAGGACTAGAGGATCTTGTAGTTAAATTTATAGAAGAAAAGAAAATATCTTTTGATAAGTGCCGAGGTCAAGGATATAAGGATATTATGGCGCTTCTGTCATGAATGGAATTTACACAGGACTGCAGACCAGAATAAAATCAAAGTCTCCTAACGCTGAGTATGTCCATTGTGCTAGTCACAATTTAAATTTAGTTTTAAACGACAGTGTGAAATCGATTTCAGAGATTTCATCATTCTATGATACAATAAACAGTATTTATGTATTTTTCGGCCAAAGCCTACCAAGATGGCAATGTTTAAAAGAGTTGACCGACTCCTGTGTTATCAAGTTAACCTTGAAAAAACTCTGTCCTACTAGGTGGTCGTCAAGGTACGACGCTTTACTATCAATCAATGTAAATTTTGTCGCTGTGCTGAAGTGTCTATCGAAAATAATTTTGACTTCAAGCAAGAACAATGAAGTCGCAGAAGCAACTGGTCTTATAAAGGAAATGTCTTCTTTTGAGTTTGTTTTGATGTTAGTGTTTCAAAGTCGAATTTTAGAAAGAATCCAGATCACGTCGAAAACCCTACAGAGGTCCGACGTTAATCTAGACGATGCAAAGAATCTCCTTCAGAAGTGTTTAAATACTGTGAGCCAACTGCGAGGAGAATTCGACGATGTCCTAGATCAAGCTAGGAGGTTAGCTGCTAAGTGGAATATTGATTCGTCAATGACCTCCAAACGTAAAAGAAAAGTAAAGACTTTTTTTGACGAACTTTCTAGTGACTATGAGTTTAGTGATCCTGTGCATTGCTTTAAAGTTAGGGTATTTTTGAGAGCTGTTGATATTTTAATTTCACAGTTAAACGAAAGGTTTAAATCTATGTTATGTATAACTGACACGTTCAGTTTTTTAAACCCAGATAATTTGTTACGGTTTTCTGACGAACAACTCGTACAGTCAGCCTCTGACTTTTGTAAAAAATATGAATCTGATGTGACTCATGCTTTAGTTAACGAAGTCATTTGCTTTAGAAATATAGTCAAAGACGACATCAGAAGTAATAAAATAAGCAAAATCAGCCAGCTGGCTGATTATCTATTGATTGAAAATAAGTTTATTTCATCAAGTGTGCCAAACGTATGTACTGCATTCATAATGTTTCTTACATTACCCGTGACTGTGGCAAGTAGTGAAAGGTCTTTTTCCAAACTAAAAATAATTAAGAACTACTTAAGAAATTCTATGTCCAATACTAGACTGTGTGACCTTAGTGTAATTAGTATTGAACATGAGAGAGCTCGGTCTTTAGATGTAAAAAGGTTAGCTAGACGGTTCCTAGAAACAAAGAGCCGTAGGGGCTTTGTCAGGGAGTGGGAGTAGGAATTAAAACCCTCAATTAAAATGTCTATGTTTCATGTTTAGCATAAAATTAACATTAAGATAATGTTGGAGCTTCTTACATCATTCATATGTCACTGAATAAATGTAAAATAAATGTAAAAAGTAAAAAGAAGTAGTCTTATTTTATCGTCCTAAAAAGTACAATAATTAATTGAAAGTATGTAATGTGATCCTAGTCTTGTAGTTAGCCCTAATTGAAATGTTTGTACATAATCTTTGACAATCAAAACATGTAAATGTAAACAAAAGATTCATCATTGGTGTTAACATTTACCAGGTGTTTTGCCAAATTTAACATTAGTGTTTACGTTTACCAATTACCAGGTGATTGAATGATTGATTTAAATTTTACTAAGTTTGAAACTAATATGACCAAGAAATACAAACAGTAAAAAGTCATAACATCGTAAGTTTTAATAATCCATTGATTATAAAACATTAAAAAATTAGAAATACCGTCATTTTTGACAGGATGATAACCTAAATAACCTAGTATATCATATATCTTTCTCTAATTGGATAGAGATTGTACAATGCCGTATGTAGCGAAGCAGTATCCAGGAAGACTTGCATTGGAGCGCAATCAAACTAGTTACGCCACTGCATTGAAACCTATCATTTAAGAGGCTGACACAAATTCTCTTTTGTCTGCAGCTGGATGCAAAAATGTATTCTCTGTGCGATTGTCTGTATATCTACAAATAGATATTTAAATTTTACAAACAACCTCAGTGAAGTCTATTACATGACACAAGGTTTGGCGTACTCCTACCTTGTTATACATGAAAAGTATCAATTAAAAGAATTCAGTTTTAGTAAGAAACTAAAACAACTCCTGTTTGTCTACGATTATATAATAATGATAACAATGTAAAATTCACTGCTAACTCAATTTTATGAAAAATTCTTTATGCTGTTTTATAAAATTACCACCGATTATGACCTCGGAAAAGTTAAATTTTGCAAGGTAACTAACCAATGAAAATCAAAGAGAACACTTTGTTTTAGAAGTCCGATCTATCAAGGAGATCTTAGATCTGCCGTTTGATTTTACAGTAAAGCAATTAGGTATAGAAATTCACAATTAAATATATTTTTAAATATTAAAAAAGGATTTAACAAATATCAACATGCAATTTTGCAACAGAAATGACATAATAGGTATAACATAGTAAGCGGAAAGTTTCCAGGATAATACTGGTTTTTTTTACTACAAACTAGAACTACAGTACTACAATATGAACAAAATTCTTGACTAGCTTGGTGATGCATACATTCTAACAATGATACCTCTTGGTGAAAGCGCTCCTGGATGTGGAACTCAGCACAGTTTATGGATAAAGAATTTGTATTTCAAACTAAATAAGTGTTTGGCAATAACTTTTTATTTACAAATAATTATTTTTACTAACAATACCACTACTTTGGTCATAAGATCTTAAGAATAAGTTTTCCGTGGTGTCCATGTTTCTGCATGAGATGTTCGTGTGCCAGTTGTATCTCCTCCATGGAGTACTCTCTGGCTATCACAGGTTTCACCCAGCCATCAATCATCCCTGAGGTGATTGCTTCTGTGTACTCCTTCCACTGGGTCTGCAAATTACAAACTCCCCATTATGATACTTTTCAACTAACTTTTAAGTTTAAAAGAATATTCTAGTTGTTACACAAAATGTAATAATATGTAACTAAAATGGTATTTTACTCATCCTGCTAACTCAGAATATAATATTACACACCAGTTAAATTGCCATGATATGAAAAGTAGACCCCCAAGTAAGAGAGATAATAGAAATATGCAGTGTCAGATCTAAGTTATGTAATTCAGATAATCCAGACTAAACAGTCAATACAGGTATGTTTTAATTTGATGGCAAATGTGTCACAAATAAAACACTACAAGTCAAATTTTTGAGTAATTATTAAGAATTCATGTTCGTAATTCTTGAAAGCCTATTGAAATAACCATCATTAAAGGCTTCTTGTAACGACATGTCTTCATGTCAGCTTTACTACCATACAGGAAGGCTTCTCTTCATACTATACTGATCAGTGTCCTGGTAGAGTCAAATCAGCCACCTGGCATGTATTGGGTGTAAAAAGGTCCCTCCTATAATATTTCTCATGTTTATAAATTATTACTTCTAGAATGCATAAAGACAACACAGTGAGAATTGGAACCTGTCAATCAAATGACAATTTTTTCTATAAAATGTGCAGATTCAGGTATAAGCAAAGTATTTACATAATGTGGCAATAAAAGTAATTTGCATCTCAGTATTTGCATTAGTTATCAAGTTGTAATCTGTAAATACTTAATTTTGTTTCTTTCCAGCTTATCCACAGATCTTTACACCATGTTATTTTTTACCCATAGTTTATTATTATTTTGCTTAAAATGTTAAGATTTATAGTTATATCATATTTTATTTAAGCAACTTAGGGTTTCAGATAAATGATTTTGTAGTAATTTTATTAGTACAGTATTTAATTTACAATTTTCTATTTTTTCTAAATTTGTTTCCTCAACAAATGGGAAAAAAAAATTTTTGTTACAAACATAGTTTGTATCTATTTCATATCTGATTCAAATGATTTCTTCAGTGATTTATTTTCTAGTATTGTATTTTAACAGTTATTGTTTATTTTGGTCACCATTGTTTAAGTACTGAAGCAGATTACTCTCTATTAAGATTGCTTGGAGTTATTCAATGTTGCAGCTGTTGTTCATGTTAAGATTGACTTGCTGCAGAGTTTTCTGACCCTCTTTACATATACTACATCTTCTGTTACCAAGCTTAGTAGTTAAAGCTTTTAAAATGATATTATGGCACGCAGCATTAGGCTATGATTCACAAGGACCAGTATATTTAGCACAATGTATATTATGCAGCTCATACAATTTAGACTTTTTTTAGCACTTTGTCAATTAATAAAAAAAATGATACAATTTTAAATCTCTAGTTTTTTGGCTGCTTTTTAAGTTAGAATGAAGTGAAAATTTTAGTGTTGAATTTGACTGATTCTCTAGGTAACCAGGAAATCTTCAAGCAATATGGTTTGACCCTGAGTCAGCTAATGTAATCAAGATGGCATTGGAAAAATATGTGATTTGGAACAGCAGCATTCCAGCATTTTTTTTACATATAAAAAAGAACAAAAACTCTTTCTACGGAATAAGAACTGGCCACGTTTACAAGTATTGCGGCCAGATTGCCAAAAAAGAATAACAACAAAAAAGCTAGAGTCCAGATTTTCAATTGAATGACACAGAGCCGCTCACTGTGACGTCTGTTCTTTGTATCACACTACAAATACATTAAATTATACAGCCACCATTACACTGTTATATTTAATAAAGCGATACAATTAATAATTTAAAAAAAATATCAAAACTATTTTAGCAATAATAAAGTTTTAAATTTTATTGTTCTAAATTACAATAATTAAAAATAATTACAAATTACTCAAAGAAAACAACCATATTTTTACCTTAAAGCTAAAAGTTCTTAGTCCTACCGATTCTTTTATTGACAAGGGTAGCTTATTAAAAAACGTAGGGCCACTATGACGAAATGAACATTTAAACGACGATTTATATACTTTTGGAGTTCTAAATATTCTACGATTTATATTACGCGTTAAGTATAAAAGATCAGTAGTTCCAGTATTGCCGCTTCTCTGGTAAAATAATCTAAGAACTTTATAGATATAAGTATGCTGAATGGGCAAAATGTTTAACTCTATAAACAAAGGAAAAGAACTGTCACGGATTTTTTTTCTTAATATAATTCGTAAAAAGTGATTTTGAACGACACGCAATTTTTGAATTAGATATTTATATGCACCACCCCAACAAACCACCCCATATTGTAGTCTGGAGTCAACTAAGGCAAAATACAACGTTCTTAATAAATGTGTAGAGCAGAAATTTCTTAGAAAGTAAAATTTTCTTACCGAAGATTTAAGTGTTTTATGTAAAGAATTTATATGTTTTTCCCAGTTAAGTTTTTCATCTAAAACTATCCCAAGATATTTGAATTCCTTCTCCTTATTAATGGTCTCACAATTACAGTTAATCTCACAAGAACGATTGATATGATACTTTAAATTAGAAAAAAAATTGAAACCTTTAAAATCAAAATTTACATATTTTGTCTTGCTAACATTTATTTGCATTGAATTTAATTCACACCAATTTCTTAATTTATGCAGATCGTCATTTAGAATTTCAGAAAGTGTTTCAATATTTCTATGGCAGTAAAAAAGTGCAATGTCATCAGCAAAAGCATTTGGTTTTCCATTGAGGTTTAACTCCAGCAAATCGTTAATAAAAACCAAAAAAAGAGTCGCTGATATGACAGAACCCTGAGGAACACCTAGCTTAACCGGTAACGCTGAGCTGAGACATTCACCCACACGAACACGCTGCTCACGACCAAAAAGAAAACTACGAAACCATTTAAGCGCAATCCCTCTCACACCTGCGGCCTCCAACTTGCGAAGCAAAGTCTCGTGGTTTACTAGGTCAAACGCTTTTTTAAAATCGATAAATAAAACAGTAGATTTATTTCCTTCGTTCATGCTATCATATATCAAGTCAGTTAAACACACGAGCGCATCTTCAGTGGATCTACCTTTCCTGAAACCGTACTGATTAGTACTGAAAAAATTTATGTTATTGAGATATTTAATAAGTCTTATTTTCATTAACTTCTCAAAAATCTTTGAAAATACAGATAACAGACTAATTGGACGCAGATTATCTAATTTTAAAGATGACACTTTTTTGAAAATAGGAATCACTGTACTTACTTTTAACTTATCTGGAAATACACCAGTACAAAAACTTAAATTTACGATATGTGCTAAAATGGGAGATATTATCTCAGAGATGTGTTTAACGAGTGAAGTATTAATATTATCAAAACCAGAAGACTTTTTATTTTTCAAACTATTGATAATTTCCTTTATTTCCGTCACTGAAGTTGGTGAAACGAAAAAAGACGTCAACCTATTGTTAAGAAACAGACCCTCCTCATTAAACCTGCATTCCTGAACTGATTGTATGGTAGTAAGATATTTGTTTATTTGCTCCGCAACGATGATCGGATCAGTTATCAAAACTCCGTTATCTAACTCAACTCGGTCAACATTCTTATCTTTACATACTCCAGTTAGATCATTAACTATCTTCCATTGTTGAGCTGAGTCACCTTGACAACTTAGGAATTTATTAGAATAATACGTATTTTTTACCATATTTATTTCTTCCTTTAAATTATTACAAAAATTTTTATAAAATTGAGCAAAGTTTGTGTCATAAGGCCTCCTTTTAAATACTTTATACAATCTTTTAAAGTAAACATCCACTGCCTTCGCTGCTTTAAGTTGGTATAAACAATAAATCAGACGCATATTTAAATACCCTTAACCATAGTTTTTTAGGATTAAAAATTACAATACATGCATTCTTCCCATATTTTAACATATTTAAAGTCATATGTTGTGTTTTCTCTTAGTATTTGTGACTTTGGTACACCTACCCATTTCTTGAGGAATCGTTTTTCCTACCAATAATAATTACAGACAGCTGGATCAATGGAATTTTTCTTGTAGACCTTTCATTTTATATTCCTCCGTAAGAGACTAGAGGATACAAGAGAACACTTCACCAATCTCTTAAGTCACCTGTTTTCATCTTCTCTGTATTCCTACATAAGAGACTAGAAGGTGTACGAGAATATTTCACCAATCTATTATGTCATCTGTAGTAAAGAAAAATATGATCCACATTTTGATAGAGCTTTCCCTCTCTAATGACTTACCCTTGAAATGTCGGACATTTTCACTCCAGTGATATATCCTTCAGTTCTGATCAGAAAGCGAGGATCTATTGTTACAGATTCTTTGGCTCCTACAATCTGAAAATGAATGAGAACCAGTATAGTTTAATCTTTATCTCCATAAATTCAAATTCCTGCTCTTTTATAGTGGATACTTTTATTAATGATTAATGGCTTGTTGGAATCAAAATGCAAATTGTACAAAGTCTTTTGAAAAAATATTACAACTTTTTAATTTCCGCAGGTTACGTATATTTGTTTTTTTTAATAATCTTTACGTGGTGTTATATCTACACATATCTAATGTATGCCAACAAGTTTGGCCATTCTGAATGTTCAGTTAATTCTTGACAGGTGATTTGCTTGCATGTGTCATGGCTCTTCTTCAATATGTGCATATACGAACAAATGTAAAGATTCTGTATCCAATGTTGTGTTAAAAACGAAATTAAGACCTCGGACGCATTCCGTATTTTGACTGTGGCTTATGGAGAAGCTACCTCAGACTAAAGAAACGTTTATTGGTGGTACAAATATGTTCTCAGAGGGCTGAGAAGCCCGAGCACGTCAAGAACAGACAAAAATAAAATATTGATGAAGTGAAAAAAATAGTATTGGCCAATCGTCAAATTACTTTAAGAGATGTTTCCGAGGACCTGAACATATTGATTGGCTGATACCATTCGATTTTTACCAATGATTTGGGCATGAGACGTGTTGCCATGAAATTCATACCAAAATTGCTCAATTTCGACCAATAACAATATGGACACCAAATAGTTATTTTCTATGTATCAGCTAGACATTTCTATAAAAAGTACTCACAGCTATTCTTCCATTAGGTGCTAACGACTTCAGGTCCATAGCGAGATTTTTTGTTGCTTTGTTCTCCAATATTGCATCAAATCCTTTGCAGTTTGGTATCATTTCAATTGCCTGGGTCAAATGTGAACTATCTCTGGATCAATGCAACAATAACATTAAATATACAACAAAATACGATAAATCACTAGGTTGTATTGTGTTCAGCCTACTATTTGAGTATTTTCATTATCAACTGATGTATCTTCATTCAAACTAAATATTACTGAGTTGTTATTTTTTAGTGAAATACATGCTAGTTCGAAATGTGATAAAGATTAAACATTACACAATTCATTTTGTTAAACAGCAATACATTTCTGAGTCTAAATATTTGTTTCTGAATCATCAAATTATTTTCCTAACCTCATCCCTTTGAGTCAATGTTGCATATTTCCTGTAAGATCTGATGTTAACCCTTTGAGTGCTGCAGCTATTTCAGTCATACGAATAAAATGTTTTGCTAATTTGTTAAATGTTTGGAGAAAAAATTTATTGTTTAGTAATTGTTCTACACATTTTCATTATTTGTGTTTTTATGATATAAAGTAAAGAATATGACACATATCCTATCACAATTAAAATACTTTGTAGATTAAAAATATGAATTTTACAATATCTTTAATCAAATTTGTGAGCGTAATAATTTTACAGAATTGTTTGTGTTATCTCAAGTGAAAGCCTATTACAAATAATCACATTAAAACTTTTTATATGCACAAACCTCCTGTCACGATGTTTGTTTACGCTAATTTCAGAAACTACTGAACAGATTTCAATACAATTTTAGAGATATGTATTGTTTCTGCCAACTTAATAGATAGTATAGTTTTTATCTAAATTAATAAACGTCAATCCTTTATTTTGCGAATTTAAGGTTTTTTACAGATAAAGGGTTTAATTCACTACTAGAGCCTGTTAAATGTAATCAACTGTTCTATGTAAACATAGTTTCATAACAGTACAATCATATGTTTCATTAATTTAACCACAGTTATTTCAATTTGTTTAACCCTTTCCGCTCGGAGCGGTAATGTTAGAATGTCCACAGAGATCGGATGGGCAGCAGTGTTGGCCACCGCCATTTCCTCTAGCGCACGCATATATTTTTAGAGTCACCGTCCTCAGAGATCGGATGGTCAGCTGTGCTGTCCGTTGAATAATCACACACAAGTTATAAACTCAGATCAATAAGCTGTTTCATTACAAAGCTTGGAAATTGATCATCTGGTCAATATTGCATTCTAGGCTTTCGTTTTAGCGCGCTTTTAACCACATTGTCACTAGTGAGTTAATCTACACGCATTATTAGAACGGATTGTTTATTATTCTTAGTATTGTGCAATTTTATTAAATATTAGTGTAAATGAAGTTTTGTAGATATCAGTGTAAATATATCAGTATTAATACCTGGTTTTACTGGTATTATTATTAGAGCTTGTTGGTGATGTAAAATAAAAACAAAAATAAAAAAGGAAGACCATCCCAATTGCAAGACATTTCCCGACTAAATGGGAAACTTCATCTACCATATCCTCTTGAAGGTAGAAAAGTGAAGAATTGCGTCGTGCGTAGCAGCAGAGCACAAGCCGTCACCAGGAAAAGAGTGAAGTTTTATTGCAAAACTTGTGAAAATGAGCCCGGTCTTCACATCGGTGTTTGTTTTGAAAAGTACCATTCTTCTCAGATATTTCAACAACAAGATGACAACTAGCCTGCAGTAAAATTTGTATTCGGAACAATAATAAGCAGTTAAATTTTATTTTGTATCATGTTATAATTATTTACTGTCACATTATTAATACTCATTGTAACTCATGTTAGTTTATAGAAATATAACATTTCCATGTAATACTTTTCGACTACATTATTATTTACCTTTGGACCTTTAAATCCATTTAACTTTTTAAAAGGCACAGTATCAATGACGCGGCGAAAATAAATCCGAGCTGGTGGGGACGCAACAATCACATGGCTGCTATGTGCACGCAGGCGCCATAGTGGACAGCACCGCTGCCCATCCGATCTGAGTGGACAGTACGCGCTAAAATAATACGAACCTACGAGAAGCCATATTTGGTCAGCACTGCTAACCATCCGAGCTGAAAGGGTTAATTTATAGTCTTGAAAGCATAGAGTAAGTTTTATAGTAACATCATTTCTTATATCAACCTTTTCAGCAACCACTGTTTAGCATAGAGTAAGAAAATATCCAGATATGAGAAATAATGAAAAATGTTAATAAAACATACATTTTTAATTATATTTTTTTGCAAACTTTAAGTATGCAGTGCTTGGTTAGTACTGTAATGTTGGTATAAAAGAGTTACTATCTAACTTTTATTATATACTTAAAGTCTGTTATAAAACCTATCTTAGTTGTCTTTTGATAGAAGTAGGCTTATCTGTCCTGTGTATGTACATACATTATCTTGATCAGAAAACCAGTCAAAATCAACTATGGAACAAAAAGTGCAAAGACAAGATTTAATTACAATGGCCATAAATATACGCTTTTTGACAGATTTTCTTCATCGAGGCAAAAAGGCAAACTCAAAATTGACGACGGAAATATAATTCACTCAAACCACAAGTGCTCACACATGTGCAAAGCCTATGGAATTGTAGGCGAAACCGCAGGTAACTGCTAGTATCATACAATTTTTCTACAACAAAACATGTTTCTTCACAGAAAATTCCACAATTGGTTAACAATGTTTTGGTACATTATGTAGTACCATAATCAGGTTTTTAATGTTTACACTTCAGTTTTACTTGTTATAAACTATTTTGATTTTAACTATTTTAATCATAAATTTTGATTTCCATTCTACCCAAGTTGAATAATACTGTAAATATATTTTTGGTCGGTTAGTACAAACATCTTATATAAGCTATAAATGTTACTACATTCTATATTTTTCTGATTGATACTATATTAAGGAAAAATAAATATTAATTCTGTGCATGTGGAAAAAAAATATATGTATGTATAATTAGAATTTCTCTAAATATGTTATAGGGACATGACATTATTTTGAAATTTATTTATTGTGCTACTATTCATTGATTCATTTGTGAATGCCGGAAAGTAAACTGGGTTTTTAAAGTTTCGATTACAATAAATATTTTATCACTTTTATTCTCTAAGTGATGTTTCATTATATGATCAATGATATTTGCATCAGGATAGTAAGACAACACCAGACTATCAATGCAAAAATTTTAGACAGCTTTTGTTGTTTAGGTTATTATTATTAGGTGTAGACCAAACATCCAACCAGTTTTTGTCACCCACTTTATTATTTTATACTGTTATATTTGTGAACGCAATTTGCAAAATAATGTAGTTTTTGTCAAAAATTTTTTATTTCTTAAAATAACATTAAAAAGCAAAATGTTTTCAAAATTTTGTTAGTTATTTTATATTCCAAGAAAAATTATATAGATTGAACACATTATTTTCAGCACTTAAGTTAAGAAATACCACACCATAAATAACTTCCACACTGTCGATCATGTCTGAATCATTGCAATAGATCATTTAACTGCTATAGTATGTTACACTTTTGGTGACAAAACACACTTTTGGTTAAAAAGGAATAAAATTAAACAAAAACATTTAGTGCAAAGAAACTACTGCAATCTTATTTGGTGCTACACATTTCAAAATCATTCCACTGAAAAGTTTTTACAACAAAACATCAATTTGATATCATATATCTTCTTTTAAACTCATAGTATTTAAAAAATAGATTATGGATACCAACTACTTTCCCTATTTATTACTAATAAAAAACAAAAATAAGGCCTACCTATGATTTACAACATAATCAGCACCAATATCTTTAACCATTTGTCTGCCTTCATCTGTTCCTGCAGTTCCCACCACAACAGCACCTGTCATCAACATTTGTGACTCAAAATACAATACATAAATTCAAATAAACAACACAAACTATGAACAGATTATACTTATTTTATTTGATCAAATTTGTACCACTTCTACAACCATAATATGAGCTGAGCATGTAAATTTAAACACTACTAGATTTTGGAATGTAATTTTATTAATTGTGCAAAATAATAATCAATAAACATAGGGAGACATCTTGTGTAAGTTCATTGTATATAAGAGATAATATTTAACAGATATAAATATTTTGAAAATTAAAGTTACTTAACTATTAAGTTATAAAGTTAGTAGTAATTAAAGTAATAAATATTTAGAAAGACATACCCATTTTTAGTACTTAATACTCATTTAAAAAAACAAAATGAAAATAAGACATAACATGTTTAGATCATGATAATACCAAACAATATAGTACAAAACACACCTCTAAAACATTAATTTCAAAGTGTATATTTTGAATTTGGGAAAAATACATGATGAAGACAATAATACATTTCATTATTAGTGTCGAAAGTGAATGGCGAGATTACATTTACATGCAAGGTGAAGACGAGTGTGGATAATGCTATCAACCACACAATAGTACTTTTGAGATGAGTATTGATTAATACTTTTCTTCAACATACAAAAAAAAGAACATACACAAAATTTGTTTAAAAATAATCTGACAATTCAGTCTAGTAATTATCTTCCATAAAGAAATGTAGCACTTATGTATAATTCATTTTGGTGTGAAAGAATCAGCTGTTTCAATATAGAACTGTAAAAACAAATAAAGGAATATTACACTTAATTGTTTTATACAAGGAAAGGGATTTTTACATAGAGAAATGTTTGCGAGGGAAAAATCAGGAACTTAGCTATGAGGGAAACAATAACTTTTGCAGATCTCAGCTGTATTGGTAAGTAGCCCATTACTATGCAGTGTGATGAAAAGATTTGTATGATTTAATTTGTATGAAATTTTGAATACAAAATATAATGGGAGTTGAACATATGAAATCTATCAAATGAAAACACAAAAATTACATTTAATAAATAACGTATAGTTTGCAAAGTAAATATATTGTGTATTGTGTCTTTCTTTCTTTATATATATAATTAGTATTACAGACCCTAAAATATATATACTTAGTATTACAAACCCTAAAATTGGTAACATTTGAGAGATAGCAAAAACTTACAGATGTCACTGCCACTTGAAGAAATGTATGAGATGAGATAAGACGAGCCCCATACTGCTAAATATTGTTATTCACAAAAATAATACCAAACACCAAAACTTTTGGCAAACTGTTGTGGTTGTGATCTCTCACATGTTAAATAAATAAATTTCAACTTTCGTTTTGAGAATCAAATGTTAAGGGATCTACTTCCTCCCTTTACAAAAACACTGTTCACAAAATGGTTCCTCATTCAAGTAAGAGTGAATGCTCCAAATAACATATCAAAACCAGTTTTAGTCTTTCAATAATTGAACATGCAAATAAAAAGCAACCTATATTAAAAATACTATTTGTGTCTGTCATACCTACAGCCTTGGCAATCTGCACTGCTGCCATACCCACTGCCCCACTAGCTCCATGGACAAGTACTATCTCATCTTTCCTGATTTTCAGTCTGTAAAAAACATAAAATTTGTTCTTTGCGAGAAAGGTGAAACTTATCTTTCTTCACTTTATATTCAAAATTTTACTATACAAGTAATTTTTTATAGCCTAATTCTAATAATTCCTACATAAACAATTTAAAACGATCATAGTAACTGAAAAATGAATAAGAAGAAAACCCTTTCATCTCACCTATCCTAATACAAACCAATTGGATGAGGGTAAATAGCTGTGCCCTTAAAATAAAATATAAATTCTCTCTTTATTTTTATAAAAGGAAATGCTTTACAAACAAACCTTTGGATAAAAGTGAATCATTTTCTTTTTTAGAGATGGAGAGAATTTGTATTTTATTTCAAGAGTGCAGTCAATACCATGATTAGAATGCTAAATACAAGGGAATATAAACTAGAAAAGTTAAAATAAAATTAAAACTCTATTTGACTAAACTTACAATTATGTATTACTTTTCAAAACATTTTCTCGCCCTTAAAATAGATTTTTCCACAGGATTGGGAGCTTTCTATCCCATCAACGTAAAACTCCATATACGTTCTCTTGGTCACTGGAGCACAAACCTCCACAGCTTCATTATCCTCGAAACACTGGCCAAAAAAAAGTGAGTGCTTCTATGAGAGATAAAAAAAAGTCACAAGGTCTGGGCTATGGGGCGGATGTTCCAGTGATTCCCATCCTAATGCAACCAATTTTTGCATAGTCGCCTAGTGTTGTGCAGAAGAATGACACTTCTGGTTGATTGCTGCTCCTATTTCCTTTGTTTTGATAATTTTGCGGTAATAATATTGTGCAGTAATTTTGGAGAAAATTAACCTCATTATGACCTTGCCAATAAAAAAGATAAATTGTTGACGACATTATCTTTTCTGCAGACATCTGCCTTCACCAGCTCTCACCGCTCTTTTTCTCCATGCCATACTCACATTTTTAACTCGTGTGCATAATGGTGCACCCAAATTTCATCACAGGCAACAGTACGATTCAAAGAGGCACTGCAAAACCTACAAAAGACAATTTGTGATTCTCCAATAGCAGATGTAAAACCCACCCGTAACTTCTATTGAGTCCTTTAATGATTTAAAAAAAAGTTGGACGTCGGTTACACTCAACCTTGGGAGATAATAATGACTCTTGTTCTCAATCTTTTCACACCCTTCAGGAAAATCTTTGCTATAAAATGAATGCCAAGCAAATACATGGGTTCATGACAGTGTATTCCCTCCTAACTGTGCTCATAATCGCCACAAAATTTTGGTTGTCACACCCCTTCCTTTAGAAAAAAAACTTGATTATAATCTACTGCTCCACAGAGTCATGCACTTCCTGTTCAATGATTTGTTTTGATAGCAAAGGGATCCCAGAGAGTTGCAGTTAGTCCCCCCTCCCTAACAGTACAAGCTATCTGCACATCAACTGATTGTAAGTCGATGACTATTTAGAAATATTTTAGATAAACAGTCCTGTTTATATCTGGCACACCCTCGTACATGTAGAGGATAGAGAAATACAGAACATATTTGTGGTATAAAAGCTCCCCAACATGATATTTCAATTATAATTGCTAAACACTTTTTTTTTGGTGGGGATAAGGAACAAAAGTAACACAATCTATTTTTGGTGTTCACATTATTTTATCTCCCATGCTTATTTACTACAAGGGCAATTAATTACAATAGTTCACTTTCCTTGTGAGAATATAGTAATAAGATTGAATTGTAAATTATATTAAATACTACAATGCTTACTTTGTAATGAGACCCCTGTAGGCAGAGAAGTAAGCCACGTAGATGGCAGCACCTTCAGCGTAGGAAACATGTGATGGTAACCTCAAAGTGTCTGCTATATTACAAACTACGTACTCCGCATAGCCACTGTCGCAGGGCAAACAGCAGATAACTCGGTCACCTGGCTTGCAAATAACACATGTTAACTTTGCTTTGAATGGAAAAAAAGTCAAAATATTCAATACTGATGAAACAAAAAAGGAGTTAGATATCACCTTGGGTGTTGAAAAAAAACATAAGGTTGAACATGATAGCTGAGTTGAAAATGTAAATTATTTATAAATACCATTGATTCAACTTGTATACAAAGAACTACACAAATCAGCTACTTACGGTAAATGCTTGAATAAATATATTTTATATTTATTAAAATAGTATGCTTTTAGTCATCAAACAACACACATTGAATACATTAGATATACACATTACCTTGTAATGATGATCTGAGGAACTATCATTGCCATCAACCACTTCCACTACATCCCCCGCCACTTCCTTGCCCAAGATAAGAGGAAGTTTGGGCACAAAGGAGAATGCCTGTTCTCTCATTTGGGCATCTACAGGATTGATACCAGCAGCATGCACTCTGACAAGTATCTGTAAAAGACAAAAATCATTGGTCTAACCATTAGTATAATGGCTGACTATCTGCTGTAAAAAGACTTGCAGTCATGTATACGTGGTCTATTACATGATCCAATTAATTTTCATTTATTTATGTCACATGAGTTCGGATTAGTTCAAAAGTTTTCAAAGGAAGTGTTGGCATGATCACATGATGACCTTGCGTGTAAGTTCATTCCAATCACTAGATCTATTGTGCCCCCTCTATTATGGCAAAATTTCAGAGTGATTTAAGAACCAGTGGTGCGTCTAAGTAGCCATTGAAGAAACACACTAAATTTTCTATCAAGACAATTCCATATATGAGCTGATCATATATGCACAACAGGCTGGATTTACTTCAACAAGTTATATATATATACTAAGACTAGCAAAGAGCCCTTAACAGGGTGACCTTATGGAATGTTCATCATTGCCAGATCTATTATGGTAGAAAAGATTATTATGGTATAAAACCATTATGGGATAGCAAATTTCTATTTCATCTTATTTAGTTTCAGAAAATACATACTGGTATCCAGGTTCTCTAGAAGAAAAATGATATGTATAGTATAAACCTCTAATAATACAAGAAAGACTAAATTTGTTACTATGGTACGATTATTTTCAAAAATGTAAAAAGATTATATTTCTTACACTAGATGTTTCTAAAATATAACAAAATTAGAGAATTATACGCACTACAAAACTATAAATTAATTAATAACCAATTTCTAAATTTGTTTGAAAAGATTTCTCATGAGAGAATTTAGTAACTTCTTCATCCGGTGCTTGGCTGTGTATAAAGATTAAAATATCCCTTTTCTAGTATTTTTTACTCAAGTTATATCCTATACATTTTGTACTTACATGCAATAACTCCTACTTACATTAGCATGCTTATTTGTGATATTCATTAATAATTTTCTGAACAATAGCGTTAGTATGTTTATCTGTTAAATCATATAAGAAAGTTTAAAGTTTTTCTGGTAGAGTTCATGTCCACTCAAAAACAACAATATATGTGTTTTTTATTGCGTTAAAAAACTAAAATGAATTGTTATAGCTGCTTTATTTTGTGTTGGTCCCTATAGCTTGTTATCATGGATTATTGTAAATATGTCTTTGTACTTGCTGTGTTTATATGTTTGTATTATTTCAACCCATCAAGACTGTTTCCAATCCAATAATAAACCACAAGAACTTACAAAAACTTCTAAGCTAAAACTCTTGCAATATCCTGTACTCTGCCAATAAAGCTTAATAGCAAAGAACTTAAAAAGGAAGGTTATGAAGAACTCACCTGCCCTTCTGAAGGTATTGGTCTAGGAACATCATTTTCTACTTTTAACACAGAAGGTCCTCCAAATGAGTGGATGCAAATTGCTTTCATGGTGGAGTTCATTTTCTTCAGGGGACTCCTTAGGGAGCTATATAAATAAGCATAAATTAAATAATTAAATTCAGATATAGGAAAACTTTGAGTGGTAATGATTATATTTTTAAAAGTGATATTACCAGTACGGTTTGTCACTGCACACACAACTCTTACCCAGGACCATGACCATATTGACCATTGGCGGACCCCACTACTGCCGTCACAGTCCCTTCAAATAGACCTGTGGCGATGCTCGGCCCGAGCCCTGGGAGAATACGGGCCTGCCATCTAATATTGTATTTGTGACTATATAAATAATCTCACAGTACGAAGTCCAAAGTGATTCTTTCTTTTGCAAAGATTTTAAGTGTCAAAATTTTTACTTATAAACTTACCACACCAAGAACAGAAAAGCATCTGCTTTAGCTATTTCTGTAGAGATTTTTCAATATATTAAGCCTTAATTTGATTCAGTTATTATATTAACTAGTATCCCCTCCACTGCTCAGCACTCGCACGCTTGCTCTATCCCCTGACTTGGCCACTGCCACTTAGCGGCTAACCTCACACCAAAATACAAGCTCCCTGTGTACGTCTATGGTAACGTTACTTTGTTCAATTAATATGTTACGTTTGTATAGGCCTACACACAAAAATACAATATACTTATAGAATAGTGTAGATGCAGTGTATAATGTTTGTAGATGCAGTGTAAACAAAATGGTGTGAGCGAGACACAATCCACACAGTTGATAAAACAGGTGAGGAGATGCTTGTCCCACTCCCCACCACTGGAGGGGAGTCCCCTGCTCAGATATTTGCTTATGCGCCAGTTTCTTTGCAAGCAGTTGATCTATAGGTATTTTTTTCAATTTATCTTGAAATGTTTTGTTCCGCTTCCCTGGTAGCTAAGTTTCTTTTTAAAAATTGTGATGGCAATTGCAATACTCTTCATGTTTTGGGTATGATAATTGTGGAAGTTCACCAAAAGTTTTAAATTCTGGTATGAATAATTGACTGCCAAAATTGTTTCATACATATAAAGTGTATTAACAGTAATTATTCTTTGTTCCTTAAAATGGCACATAATAGGTGCAGAATAATCTAAATTCAGTATAATTCTTACAGCTTGTTTTTGCAAAATTAATATTCTGCCCAAATTTTTGTTGATGTTGCAGAGAATGTCTGAATAAGAGATAGCAGAATGTAGGAAGGCAAAATATTTTGTGCGTAAAGTTTCTCTTGAACAATTGTTTCATAATCTGTAGATGGCATAAATTCCTGAGGCAACTCTTTGTATGTAATTTCTTTGTTCTTTGTCCCATCTAAGATTTTCATTGACAATCAAATCCAAAAATTGTTGATGGTCAGTTTGAGTTATCATAGAATGGTGAATAAAAATATTTGTATGTACCCACTACACAAATCACAAAGAGGTAATAAACCCTGCTCCTTGTGTAAGAACATTTATCACAATGTATGAGGTTTGAAATTTAATGAGTTGTCACTTAAAATTAGAGTACACTTAATGTTACAGATGAAAGGAATATAAGAGATGAAGTCTTAAAGACGACTAAAATTAATTGTTGTAGTGATTTTTCGTTAAAGAAATTTATATAAAGTTAGATAGTTCGATATATTAATTAGTTGTCAAAACTTAAACTGAGGCAACACACAGTCTAGTGAGTACATGAAGAATCTAAAAACTCTATAACAACCGTACTTGACACTGCCAGAGATATATTCCTGAATAAATAATTTGCAGTAAGATCTATGTTGTTTCAGTTAAATATGACATTTAACTTCACTATATATTTTGCTGTACTGTACTTATATTGTAATATGAGATAAAGCCATAAAATAAATAATAAAATTTCTTCCTAAAAAAATGATAATTGTTTTCAAACAAAAATAGTTAAATGGAATTTTTTGCTGTAAATGATTGTACAAATTACATGTACAACATATGTAGGCCTTATCTTATCACTCCCATAAAAATAATCTATGACAAACAATAAATTAATACTACTAATTACTACAAAAGTAGAAGCTTTATCTCTTTGATTATGTCACTATTGAATTAGGTCATGCTAAAACCGATGATGTTATTCACCTCAAAACTGACAATCAAAGTTAAATTATAGATTAAGTATTAGACTGAAGATAAGATAATTGACTTGATTAAACACACTTCTGGCATTAGTTAAATACGCAAATTTTCATATTAAAATGTCGGAGGACATAGTGCTCCGAAATAACTTACTCAGTTTTATATTTAGTTTTTTGGTGTTTAAATACAATTGTTTTTGTTATTTTTAACCCTTTCACTGACAGACTATTTGCTAACAGCCTATTCAAAATTTGCTATGTCTTTGACCAGAGGCATGTCTTAAAACTGCCAAGTCTATAGTCTTAGCATTTTACAAAAACATTTGTATAATCATTGTTACATATCATATAAGGCTATACTCATTCAGCGTATAATTCACTTTCATTTTTCTGAAGAATCTTCATATTAGAAAAAGTATAAAGTTTTATATTACGACTTGAAATTTTAAAATATTTCTTGAATATTTTTGTCTAGATATTTTTCTTTTTAGTTTAGTTTGAATAAGACATTTTGAAGATCCAATTCCAATGTATTCTAAAATTATTAGTTGATACATGGAATGCCAACATCTGAAAAACCAATGATGCCAGTGAAAAGAAACTTCCTAAAAGCCATAGTCTTAAAACATACACTTAAAATTGACCACTAGATGCACAAACAATAGTTATATACCACCGCCAAACAACAAAATAAAGAGACTGAAAGAAACAACGGAAATTGTGACACGTTGATTCCCACAGGTGTATTTTACATGTTTGTTGTTCGGTCCCATTGGTATCACTGATCACTGGTGTGGTGACTCCTTGGAATCCACTCCGGTGATTCCAAGGAGTGACTGCTGATAGCCGGCAACATGTTTTAAAGTTATACCTAAATAGGTTTCAACTTTGACTCTCATGAGTTGCAACAATTTATACCAACTGTAACATAAGAGTAAGCAAAGAGCAAGAGATAGATTATAACACACTGTTTACCTGCTGCTTCCCGCTCATTTGTAACAGCTAGATGGCATAAAACATATGAGCTTGAAGTATTATCAAATCTAAATATTGGTATAAACAATGAGGTTAAGGTTCTGTATGGTTATGTGACGCTGATTTAATTTTTATTTATGTGCCTGATGGTTGTAAGTGTGCTTTAAAGCTAATAAAAATATAATCTCAGAAAATGTTATAAATTTATATTTTAAACCCCCATTACCCTCTCACTATACCACAACTAGTATAGCTGACTATCTATTTCTTTCTTGGGGGAAACTGTTCTATCGATTTCAAGAAAACAAGATAGTGTGTTTATACACTATAAATTTGCTCTCAGCCCCTGGGCTACAAAAGATGAGACAAAAAGTAATACAGATATTAACAATAAATAATCCTATAAAAATGCTGTCCCTATAAAAATTATAAACACAGGATAAACTTTTTTAAATGATGAATGACTTTTTTTTTTGAAATATTGAAGGATGAATCTAATATAAAGAGAATTGAAAAGATGATGTCAGACAATGGGAGAACCAAAATATAAATTTAACTTTTTTCAAGGGAGAGAGGCTTACTAAAGAAATAAGCCTTGTAGCAAAGTAAACAGAAAGGTATATTTCTTTCACGAGTAGCTGTCAGCTAAATATAAAACTGAATATACATTATTATTTTTGAATGTTACTTTCAACAAAAGATGTTTTGAAGACCTTAATGGTTGGCATAAATTCATAACACTTTCAAATATATGTAAAGTAATAAAAGTAGAGGAGGTAAAAATGACAAATACAAAAGTCGTAGAACATTAAAAGCATGAATTAATTTGCAATTTACTTTCCTCGCACGGAGCAACTTTCATTGCTATATTTGCTCTGTGCATGATGTGATCTTGTTGCAGCTGTGAGTCAACTTCATATTGGTCATTGCTAATATCAGCAAATAATTACGCTATCTTTAGATACATAATATAACAGTAAACGTTTGCTTTAGCCACTTCACAATATTTCATGTTTTTCACAATGCTTAAAATAAATGTTTAATACAATTTAATTTTGGAAAGACCAAAAATAATTTTGTAATCTTGTGAAGAAAACTAGTAATTAAACGGACTGACAGTAATGCCTCCAGCCATCAGCACACGGAAGCACCGAATGATTAACATCCCTTGAGATGTACCGACCAGAAAAAAAAAACTCCAAAAGGTAGATCATTTAAAAAAAGATATTACAAATCAACTAACCATACTATTCTATGTAGCAGAGCAATGGCCACTAACCACTACTGTAGAAGTACAAAAAGAATTTAAATTTACATTACAAAGTAAAACAAAACAACACATATTTTCTGTCCATTCTGACACAATAAGTAGTATATTTTAAAGTGCACTTACAACCCAAACTTTTACATAGAATATACACACAAAAAAATCACTCACTAGCACCATAAAGGAGAGTACAGATCGAGAGATTCCATACGGGCCCTGAGAAGCGCGACAGGGGAGTGGTGTGGTACGGAGTGGGAGAAGCCGTCATAAGAGGGGAGGGGCTGACTGCCGCCGCGCCACAAAGCTTGCCACTGTCACTATTGTCAGTGAGCTGGATCTGCGTACGATTATTTAAACATATGTTAGGCAAATTTAACATTGGCAGTAACATACTTCCAATAGTAATCATTAAAATATTTCTGACTTTAAACGTTAATGTATACAAGCAAGCGCGAGGTCCACACCACACAGCTCCGCGATACAGACTGGGGAAGCGTTACCCCCACTCCTCCAAATGACAAGTAAACCACTGCGCATCGCCAGGCCAGGGCCCGTATGGAATCTCTCCATCAGTAACAACGATTATATCTGTAAATGACTATGCAATCATAAATCTAACCAATCGGGAAATGCACAGTGATTATATCTGTAAATGACTATGCAATCATAAATCTACCCAATCAGGAAAAGCAATGTGAAGATTCCCAAAGGAAAAACAATAAATAGTCTTCACTATGTTAAAAACTGCGGCCAATGATAAAAAAAAAAAACAGAAAAAAGTACCAAAAACCTCTTAAATTATGCAATTGATAGACCTAATCTTCTAGCTCAAATTCCTATGTGAATATTGACAACCCTGATGTCCCCTCCTTAGTTTTTTTTTTCTCCCCAACCTAGAAACACTGATTTCTCCCGTTTCCATAGATTAATGGACTAATTGAGATATAACACAAATAAAAACACGAATAATTTTTGTGCAATATATGGTGTGAGGACACCTAAACATTCATTCTGGAAATATAAGTATAATACTTTAAGAAATTCTTAAAAGTGATTTAGATCGTTTTCAATAACATAGCTAAAGTAAACATTATCCAAGTTAATTGTTTGTAAATCCCACTTCACAAACAGTTTGTCTGGAGGATGATACATTTTTCCATGTATCAAGTTACACAAATAACTAAATAATAGCTTTTATAGTCATAATCTGACACAGATAAAATTAATGCAAAGCTGAATGTGGTATAATTCAAAACTACACTAAGTAAAAATACATGCTATGCTATAGATTTGCTTTTAACCTTACCTGAACCCAAGAGTTGAACTGGTTAATGTATTTAATAAACATAGTGAGCAAGTCACACTTTTTAATATTACTCCAGACATTAAAATATTCCGTTGTATTAATCAAATTAAATATGTGTTACAACATAAAACATTGACTTACAACATTAAAGTTTGGCTTAACAAACACATAGGTTATTCATTTTTGGACCTTTGTAATCAGTATCAGTAACAATCAGCGTCGCCAACAGTACGGCGTCTTACTACCCCCAACCTAATTCAAAATTACTCAAACCTACATTTCCCAATTTACACGGTCTAATAGCACAGGCGATTTCCACACAGACCTCTTTCATGTTTAGAACATGGGAACCTCTGAACTACCGTAACAAACTAAACTAAGTATTTGTAATAAGTTCGATGAAATATTACAAAGCCAAACATTTATTTAATTAGTTAAATGTAAATATTGCGACAGCCTGTAATAATCTGGTCCACTTTACGGTTATTTTATGGCTCATTGACGTTTCATGTTCTTTAATTTCCAGGTATATCTTCATTTAATAATAATTTGTAATTGCTGTTTGATCAATTTCTAAAGTTTTCATTGCTATAACATAATTTGTACTCATAAAACGACCACATATATTCTTCTACAGTTTTATTTAACTTCTTTCATTAATTTGTAAAAAAGAGGTTGTTCATTCTGAAACGTATTAAAATCTCCAAAAGATACTAATTTACTTAAACTCCAAATAAATTATAATGAACTTAGTTTACATTGTTGCTATCATTTGCTATATAATGTAAGGTGGATCCTAAAACATAATTACACGTAAATATGCTTTAAGGGCTGGGGATTTATATATAAAATTGCCTTTAGAGACGTCCTCTAGTTAATTCTGGAGAAAGAGTTTTGTGAACTACTGTGGAAAACATTCTTCGAATTTCCTGAACTTGTGTCGCTTTCCCGAACACCGATTGAAATGAGGCTCAAGGTTCCTTAATAAATCAATAAGTCTAGGAAGTTGTTAACACGTTTTAGATTACGCTAAATGTATCATGTGACAAGAACACTTTACATCAACAATTACTTCAATATGATAGTATAGAAATTCATATTGGTAGTATCTGAGTTAACGCCAATAACGTTTTCTAAGAGAATATTTTTAAGTTGACAGAATCGATAAGACGTACAGTAGTTCGTCTGGAGTGCTGACTAAAACCTCATACATACAAAAAGGTTAGTTTGCGTGCTTCTTGTATCCGGACTACTATATGAAGTGTACACATTTGTCTAAGTTTTGAATACAAAATCTCTTGAAAATATCAAAAAATCTTGAAACAAAAAGTTTCACAGAGTGCTGTTTTACAAAGCCTGTGGCTTCGTTTCTTTAAATATAGTCTTTTAAATAGTGTTTGAGCAATGGGGATTTTTTTTGCAAAGGAATTATAGTGTCCATCATGCTAAAATGTAAGTTTTGTGAAATTATCAAGCCAGCCAATTTTGACTGAGCCCTCTTCACTTTCTTATTTGTATTCTATATCATTTTTTAGAACAGAACATTACTTTGAATTTCTTTCGCTTTAGTTGTATGTCTTTTAGAGTTTTAATGTTTAGAAATTTCAGTTATGTCTAGTAATGTTACAGTTACAGACTGTGCAATGCGCTACTAAACCACTTGTCCATCTTTTTGGTGTTTGTTGTAACTATCCCTTAAAATCAGGTAAAGTGGTCCAGAAATTTTAAAACAGTAGTTTCTCACCTGCATTAGTTCATTGTAACACAGATTTTAGATTCTTGAAACTCCTAGAAGGGACATACTATCATATTTACTTGAAGAGCATTTGTCTTGGTCACTATCATTTGGATTTTGATTGCCAGAAATAGTGAAGAACAGAGCCGCAACTACATAGTTTTCCAGAGAAGGCAAGTCCTAAAATGTGGTCCTTTCATATCAATCAACTTTGTCAATTAAAAAATTTACTTTTATGGTGCTTCTACATCAGCTTGCAAATAATCTAGAAGTAATAAATATTTATTATTAAATACGTGATATTTTTTTATCAATGAGACAATTGAATCTTATAATTTATTTATTATAAAGATGAGTACAAATTAACTCTATTTCATATATGTAACTTTTATATCTACAGTTCAATTAGGCATACTTTAAAAATTACAAATTATGATGTTGCCATAATTATATAACATCCATATTGCTTACTATTTTCAAAGCTTTTATAGTGGCACAACTAAGAGAACTAATATTTGACATTCTTTAAAGTTAACACAATCCATTAGCCTTTTTCATAAATGAAACAAAGACACAACTCGTTATTAAAAAGTACACTACATTCTGTATGGAGACTTAATTATACATTTTTAAACCCTTTAAATCGATTTTGTTTATTTGAAAGCACTGGCATAGGAAAACAAAACGACGAGTGCAGCGCAGTCACAGGCAAAAGGAAGGTGGATGGAGTTCCCTTATGTTGGACGCACAGTTGAGGAGTGAACCGTCGGAAATAAGTGTTACGAGTCATTTTGTCGAAAGCGTTTTGTAAGTTTGCTGCTGAAGCTTGCGACAAAGACACATTTTAATTCGAGCCAAAAAAATAACTAGTTTCATGTTAAACCTTCAGCGTAAATAAGTAAGAAAAAAATAATGTCGCAGAGTGCTTACGTCGGTTTGTCAAAATGTTCAAAATGTTTCATCCTGGTTTTGATGATTTTTTTCTAGTGATATCATACAGTACTAGCTTTAGCTCTACATTAACATTTTCGGCCCCAAGTAAAAACTAGACTAGCTCACGCTTTTTGATTACCATGCGCCTAATCCAATGTGTATATATTTGATCCACACCATTTTGCAATGAGCCCCGTGTGCATCATTTGCTTCAAACAAAAATACTGTTGTAGTCGAGCTGTGAGTCTTTTTGGTGCACACTTACACATTAAAACTGCATAGCATACTGTGTTGTGTGGGGCGTGGGGCTGAGGGACTACAGGGCAGTGATGGGTCAATAATTGGTTGGCGTTTTGCAACACAGCATCGTTTACAAAAACAGCTGTTTTGCCCAGATCTTTGTTTGAAGTATGTGTGTTGTTTGTATAATTCCTTTATGAAATATTAATTCTGAAGACAGAGCCCAACTGACCATGAAAGCAGTAGTGATAGTGTACCGAGTTTATTTCAAAATTGAAGTGATTCAGATGATCCAGCAGTGCATTTCACAGACATTGAATACAAAAGTGATGGATGGAGCAACCTAACCACAATCAAATGGAAATAGACCTAACAGAAAAGGAAAAACCTTTAGTAAACCGTAAAATAAATTATAGCGATGAAGAAGATGATGAGATGTTGGTAACTAAAGACGGCGATGTTGTGATCTGGCACAAAGTTGAAGGTTATTTAAAGGCAGCCTCCGGGTGTATCTGATGCTGTACAGGCCAAACTAGGTGATAATTCACCTTTTGAGTTCTACTCTCTATTTTTTGAGGATGAAGTATGGATATAATTGTAAATGAAACAAATCGGTATGCCAGGTAGTGTTCAATTATAATTGTATTGAAAGAAAATAGTTGTTACATTTTAGAAAAATGGCCGTACATAAGGAAGAATTGCTGACATTTTTGACGTTGTGTTATGGATCTTGATAGAAAGCCAAAACTAAGAAGTTCGATAGGTACACATTTTCAACAATGACATTTCTGATCCAAATGACTTTCTGGAAGACTACACTGATCAATGTACTAAATGCTAAATTTCAAAATGCAATCAATCCTTTTGAGGAAATTTGTATTGATGAAACAATGGTTCCGTTCCGTGAAAGGTTGAAGTTTCAGTTTGTGCCAAGTAAGATACATCGATTTGGTATTAAATTATTAAAATTATGCCTAGCAGACGGTTACACCTGGAATAATGTATGAAGTGGAAAAGAAGCCATTCCCCGTGGGCAGTTAGCTTCGAAGAACACAGTCACGGTATTAGTTGAGCCATTATTGGGAGAAGGACGTACCTTATATACAACTATTACATGAGTGTCCATTTGGCCCTTAGCCTAAATGACAACAAAACACATCTGGTTTGAACACTACGTAAAATGAGGAAATTCAACTCTATGAGAAAAAAGAGCTAGACAAAGGAGAAATGGTTCCCAAGGAAAGCAACACAGGAGTAATAATGGGAAAATGGAAGGACAAAAGGAATGCAATGTTTCTTACATCTAAAGATGTTCCTAAACTGACAGAAACTAGGAACAAAAGAAGTAATGTGAAATAATCCACCTTCTGATTTGCAGTACAAACCTTTATGGATGTTTCTGATCAACTTGCCTCTTATGGAACATCTGTATCTGTTTGTAGAGGGTTGAAATGGTACAGAAAGGTAATGTTTGATATGTTGACCAATACAGCTGTTGTAAATGCCCACAATCTATAAATCTACTGTACTTGCTCCAGTGGACATTGTAGCATTCAGAGAGGAGCTGGTGAAATATTTGCTAACGACACGCTTAGGGCTAAACAGGAAGGATGACAATTTACGTTTTGATCGTGTACTGAAATTCGATGAAGCCCAGGGAGAGATTTACTTTTGCTGCGAACGTAACCAAGGGCCGGTTACAAGCTGCAAAGAAAACACCTCAAGTTAGAACAGTGTCTTGGTCATATATAGAGCATAAGTACATCTATGCATGAATTGAATTTAAAAAAAAAACATCGATCTGTAAAAAAAGAAGATGTAGTAGCCTACTTGAAAAATATCCAAATTGTAAAATAAAATCTGTTCATAGTAAATCTTTGTCGTTTTTTAGCCAAACAGTTTTCCGAATCTATTATATCATACAATCAGGTTAGGGTACATTATGTAAATTAGACTAGGTAAAGTATTGAAATTTATGGGACTATTATAGTTGAATAGATGTAACTTCCGTATTGGAAGCGTGTGGAGGGGCAGCGAGCAGTGGGGAGACTGATGCCGCGGTGTTGCCGCGTTGGTGCGGGCACTGCCGTGAGCGGTCACTTTCTTACCGAACACTGAGAAGAGAAAATCAGACGGTGCGCGCCAGCGTACTTACCAACAAGCAACGCGTCATTGTGTGTTGTCTTTTGATTGTTTACACTAGTAATCAGAAACGAAATTTCTCTAACTTAACACAAATATGTGCGATATTAATATGTTACCATTATACTATATAATAATCTACAACTACTAAATAATTCGGATATCGTGAAGGACAAATAATTTGGGTACTCTGAAAACCTAATATTGCATTCACAGCACGAATATATTTATCGCGAAGCCACGCCTGAATTTCCACTTTTTTGTTACGTTGCGTTGGGGCCTTATCTAAAACCTTGGAGTGGTATGGAGTGTTGTCCATAACAACAACCGATGGAGCAGAAAGGTTAGGTAGAAGTGATTCTCTAAACCATTTTGAAAAAGTGTCATGGTTCATTTCTTCATGGTAGTCTGTGGTTTGCTTTGAAGCAAATAACAAGCAATAATTAGGAACAAACCCTCCAGATGTACCAGCGTGCAGTAAAATAAGCCTACCGCTTTTGCCAATATGCCTTTGCCGATGTGGCAACAGTGCCTGTTGCTGTGGCAACCGCGTCAGACGCTCCTCGCTCCTATTGGTCAGGTAGCCAACAAGGCAGTTCTCCCTCTCACTCCAACGTCAGAACGCCCCACCACGCCAATACGGAAGTTATATCTATTTGACTATAATTTCATAACATAACTTTAGACGGAAACCGTATAATGAACAAACCATTTTTATTTATTTCTATTGAGATATAACCTAACCTAAAATACATCACCAAAAAACCTATACCTAACCTAATCTACCATAAACACTTACTGCCAAAACAGTTGATTTCATTAAGCTAGAAATAATAGAATAGGCAAAATAATAGGATTTTTCAACTTTTCGGCTCCGTGAGCCAAAATGATGCACATGTTGAAATTTTAAAAAGTGTATCATATTGACTCACAGTGGACCAGTGTGGGATAAAAGAAAACAAACATACATTATGGCCCATACGCATCATAATGATGCACAGTAAAAATGCTCTATGAATGTAATTATTCAGTTATTTTTTACTTCTGAAGGTTGTCGTAGGACATAAAATTTGACATGCCAACGACAAAGTGGCCCGCGACGTCACGTGATCTCGACAGAGGCGCTCCTTCCGAATGCGGTAGCTCATCGAATGAATTGAGAAGTAAGTGTTAGACAAAATTGTAAGAGCAAATTGACTCGCGACACACTTCCGACAGGTTACTCCTCCAATGTGCGTTCTGTTCTAGCGTTAAAGACAGCCTAGATTGAACATAAGGACGTGCTACAACTGCCCGATTTGACTGGTGCAGAGCTAACCTCCCATTATATTATACCAAGGACTGAGATATAGTACCCGTTATCCCTAATTATGGTTCTCGACAGGAGGTCATTGATTTTGTTGCCTTATTTTTACTGTCCAGGCATGTATTGCCTTAGTACTTTTAAAAATCAATCATTTTATATAGCTGTTTACAAAATTACACGCCTAAGATAATGGTTTAGTTATCCATTTAATGTGATCAATGTGAACTTTTTCTTAACCACCGGTCAAGAATAAAAGTTCAGATGGTAACTTAATAACAACTTTTTCATATACAGTGTTCTAAAACTACATACTAAAAAACAGTACACTTATACTTAGGGTTTTACAAATATATGGTAATAATCAGGTCTTAAGTTTCCTAGTTATGAATTTTTAAAGTTCTAGTTTGGTTGACAATTATAATTTGCTGTATATGCCTAATCGCAGAAATAAACAAGATAACTTTTAATATAACCCCCCCTTTTGTAGCTCTACTATTTAATGTTTAAACTCAGTTATCTGTACATTTACATCCTTGAGTAAAGCGATTCACGTAGAAACTGACAAAACCATTTGTAAACAGTTATGACGTAACGACCAATCCTTTTACATTTTGCCACCCGAGGCAAATGAAGTTGGAATAGAGTACAGCTTTGCCACATGTTCTTTTTCTTTAATCAACTTACCTTCCCATATTGAATTTACAATAAAATTATTTAAAACTGACACTTATATACTTAGATAAAATTATTTTAATTGTAAATGCTCTAACACAATAATGATAATGATGTTACATTTGCCTTACTATTGCACAAACTAGGCTAAAAATATTATTATTTTAAAGTTATGAGAAATAAAACCAACTTGCTTAGATAAAAATGATTTAATCATTCACACACAATAACATTGTAATTTTTTTTCTATGTATTGAACTGGAGCTAAAAGACAATTCTGGCATTTGCTGATCATCTATGTTGAGGAGATCACTAATAAGATTGCCTTGCAGTAATTTTTTACAAGAGACTCGTGTATAAAAGCAGCATTGGTTACAGATTTTTGTGTAAAAATTGTTGTATTTGTCCTCAAAATGTAGAGTCAGAGTAGAATATTGAAAAATATATCAGAAGTACTCTGTTTGAGATCGGCGAGTGATTCTGACTACTGCTAACAGAAAGGAAGATTGGGTAGGTAGTATTGAGCACTAAATTAAATGTGCCGTACAGAAAAGCAAACAGATGTGTTGGGTTGAGGGATGATGCACACCTAACCAAATGGGTGAAGCCAAAAGTTCAGACTAGGAATGTAAGTAAAACATTTGATCACAATCCCAGTTTTAGAATATTCATTAGAGTTTGAATAAAACTTAAATACTGTAAGATTTAATTTGCACAGTTAAGTAAAACACCATATGCTTTGACTATAATATAAAACACTATGAGTTCAACAAGAATTGATTCGATTAACTTTGGAATAAAACATCTAAAGTGACAAACTTTAGTATAATGATAAATTGACCTTAGATTTTTTATTTTTTACTGATATGAAAGAATTATTTTAGTGAGAACTATTGTGATAACAATATAGAAACAAAGTATGAGTATTAGTAATCCTTTCTCACAACAAATTTGTGTTTGCTACGCATTTAATAATCCTAATTGCTCCTACATCTGCCTTAAATTTTATAATCACTAGTCTAGTAGTTCACAATAAGGGTAAAATTTCCACACAGAGATATTGGTGTTTTTAATTCTGAAGACTTCTTCCAAGATTAAGCTCATTATTACTTATAAATTGGAAAAAAACTGTCTCTATGTACTGCAGTAATCAATTATATACGTCTAATCCCCTCCTTTGAGAAAGTTTAGAGTGATCACAGTTATACCGGTAATTTTGTAACTATAGTATCTAGCCACACAATACGTATTAGGCATAATCAAAACATAAACAAAGTTAACTATACAGTAAAAGTTTTTAGCAGGAAAATAATAACAGATTATTCACACGATTTTGATTAATCAGCAGTGATAAATACTCCAGACGGATTGTGTGCATAGCAGCTGGTAGAGGAAGGGCAGCACTCCTGCTTACATTATAATCTGGTCTTGGCTCAGGTCACTTTCAGCAATGTTTGTATTAATATGGTTTTTGTTATTTTAAAATAACGGCCCTACAAAGGTTTTAGAAGCAGACACTGAATTAGTTATAAGTGGATATATTTACAAACAAATTTATGTGCCCAAGATGTGGGTAATACGAGTATATTAACATGCTAACCAAGGCATTGTACAATTGGTGTTATTCCAATTGGCTGTTTAAACTAATAATGCATCTTTAGTTAGAATTTTCGAGATGACCCACACGTGAAATCCACCTTTGTTCTGACTAAGCCAGGAATATTTTACACGAAAAATGTGATTTTTGCGATAATAATCATAGTTTATGTCCTGATGCATGATTTTTCTACAGCATGTTGTTGCCCCATAACATGGTCATTGTGGGTAATTCTGTTTCAAATAATTGTCATGTAGTTACATGTATAGTCTATTATTTGTTTGATTAAATCTGTTGCACTATTACTCATTATCTTGTCATAACGTTATTTATTTATTTCTAACTATTGAGTAGTTTTAGTTTAGCAGTAGTCTGTTGTAAAAGAAAATACACATTGATCGTACTAACATTCTTTTTTACAATTAATGTAAAACCTGTGATATTTGGCCCTGCTATATCTAGTCTGGTGACAAACGAGAAAACAGTTTTTAAATGCAAGATTTGTAAGCAAGGAATGCAACACGGACAAGATTAGTCCACTTTCTCCCACATGTTGGCTGATTGAGCAGGTGGGAAGAGGATAGATATCTTTCTAAAATAACTTTGTATTTACTGTTCACTCTTTTCAATTATATTTTATTGTACATAATTCAGCAAAAAAATTAAAAAATAATCAGTGCATTAGTTTAGTTTCAAATAGAATACAATTTTTGTATCATCAATTTATAGAATTTCAATGGAAAATAGTTCCAGCACGTTGTTCATAAAATTATGAATGACTTTCAAAAATAAATCACCACATTAGGCTGGATATGACACGTTTTACTGTAGTTGGAAGAGCTGTTTGCAGAAATAAGGCAAAATAAGTCTTTAGTATGGTTTCCTCTGCAATGAATGAGGTAAATAAATCAACAACACCCCTTAAAGAGTAAAAATATTTTATACATCACTATATCATTTATTCCGGTTGAGAGAGACTGAAGTCATAGTTTGGTGGATCAAGGGGTATGGGAGGAGGATCATGTGGGAGGTCTATACCATCAGTGTCCAACAGGCGAAGGCGCAACTCCATTTCCAACAGGCAGTTCATGTCTCGCTTCATAGACAAGCTCCTCATCTCACTTCCTATAAGAACAGATCAATATATTATGTTGGGTTTCCTGACTGACTTAATTTGGTTTTGTTCTTTAATCCTCGATTGATAGCAGTATCTAAAATGTATTGACGAGACAACTTTTTCTGCCATTTTATTAGGCTTTAATCAATGTTCCCCCAGTTTCCTCTTCAGCTTTCATTCCTCCACTGCCAAGCAACAGTTTTATCTCAAGAGTTTCAGAAGAATTGGATAAAGAGATTTCTTTTTGTTATCAACTGGACCTATGCAGTATGTGTATGGTACATAGTTAGAGGAGTCTTAGACCTGTGACGGATTGATTAGGAAGGCTTACGTACACCATATTTTGAAGCCTAGCTCACACACTTCAGCCCCTTTGTTTACAGCCTGTGAGGCCAAATTGTAAAGTAAGAAAGGAAATGCTAACAAATTTAAATATTTTTCTATAGTTAAAAAAGTACTATACACAAGATTGAGTTTTGATATAGTGAGACTGATTCCTTAGATGTTTTTGTAGTAACCAAAGTATTGAGATTTGTTTTACAGCAATGTAATAGTAAATATAGCCTCAACGGAATCACTACCTATCAGGATGTTGATAGCATCAGTCCAATGGTCATATATTTCCTGCGTTGGAGCAATGAAGTCCAAAGATGATATGACAGATGGATCTTCTGCTACCAAGGAAAATCCCAACTCTCCATTAGTTGCTCTAGATCTGAAAAATAATACAATATTCCAAATAAGTCCATTTATTGCAACCAACATAGCACAGAATATCTATATGCCATCTTTCAAGTGCAAATTCGCTTCTCTTTGACCTTTTGACCACAAAATTGTTGTTGTTTTTTGGAGCAAGAGTGCATAGTTTATCTAGGTCCTTTTCTATAAATAATTATAGCATAAATGGAGAGACAGATATGACACGATTTTAAGAAAGACCTTAATCAACCACTATCATGGGCAACAGAGGAAGTCTGAAAATAACTGTTTATATAGAATGAATAGACATTAATGAAATTAAATTAAAATGAGGTTGTCCATAGAAAATATGTAAATAGAATGAAGGAATGATTACAATCTTCAAGGGGAAAAATTAATTAACTAAAACATTTTAGTGATGAATATTAATAATATGAAAAAATTAAATCAACCAAAATACATTCTTTTATGCTTAATAACAATTACTGACATACACTATTGAAACATTGCAAATTCTATAGTTTAATGTGGACTCTGACTCATGGACATTCTGATCTGAATTGAATGACTGCTGAAACTCCAGAAACAATACCAAACTTTATTTTTCCCAACCTAAACATTAACATATCCTAAAAGACCTTCAAAGTATTAATAAGACAGCTTAGGAATATCCACTTATTTCCAACAATCCCAAGCCACCATCAAAACCTGATTTCCAAGTTCCTGATTTACAAAGTTGGAGGTTTGGTGAACAATTTGCAAAAATGAATGTTCACAACGATTTTAAACTATGAATCCCATCTGTTGAACACACCGTTTCATCACTGTTACATACTGACTGTTCTACTGACAAATCTAATGGATACTGATGGAAAATCTGTGTTAAAGCTTCAAGTTAAAATATTACATATTTTTAATCTATGTGTTTGGTATTTGTAATGGTATTAAGATCATTTTGTCTTATTCGTACAAGAGAGTAACAGAGTTATTTACTTTCTCTTAACCATTTTACAGCATTATAACAAGTTTAGAATATTAACATATACACTATATAATGGTACTAATTTTACTTCCTCAGAACCATTTTTAGAGGGTATGATTTAAAAAATTTTCTGCAGGATTCCCGGATTCTTGCCGTAGGATTCCATGAATTCCCCACCTTCGCATCCCGGTATTAGAAAGTTTACGAGTACACCCCTGATGATGAGGTATTTGAGCAACCCCAATTTTCAAAATCTGCAAAACCCTGGCACGCATTATTGAGTATTCAAAATTGCTGTGACAGTTCTTTGTCTTTCCAATTTTATAGCATTCACCAGTACAGTGCTCCTATAAAAAATATACAATACTTTCAACTTTCTTCATCAGTATTTTTAACCATTTTTGAAATTGACTCATGTACAAAAACCTAATATTTGACTCTATCCACAAATTGGAACAACACAAAACGGTATGGTCTCAATACCAATGACAATTTTAGAAATGCATGATCTATGATCCAATCACCCATCAGCATTAAGCATTTAGAAGATTTGCAGGCTGATTATTATTATTATTTATTATTATTGCATGTAGATTATTTGCTCTGAAGTGGATCCATTCCCTATGAAGCTTTGATAATGTATTTGTTATGCCTATCCTCTTCAGTCATAGTGCAGACACAAACCACATTGTCTTCAGTAACAGCCTACATGAACATTCATTATTCTCAAGATAATTATAACCCTCACTTGACATACCCCCTCCCATTTTCACCAATAGAAAGATTGAGACGTTTTAGGCACTTTCTTTTCAATTAAATAACTTAACTTTAAAATCATTGTAGAAAATCATATATAGAAAATACTCTCTTCATACATCCACGATCTAATAACTTTGAATATCTTTCATAGATGACATTGGTACATTGGTAACTATTGAGTATTAACTGACCTTCAAACAATCATATAAGACTAATAAGATTAAACACAGTATCTCAAGGTTTTTGGGGTGACCCAAGTATTTATAATCTATAACTGATGCGTAGTTATTACTTGGAATGCTTGATATGAGGACATCTTCTACCAGTGAGCATGGCTGCTATATTCTCAACCATCATCTGTTTGACTTCCCCATCATTCTCGTAATACTGGATCACCTTCTCGTTTGGAGTAAGAAACGCAAACCATGTCTTGTTCTTCACTCTCTGTTAAAAACAAGATTTTAATAAGTTCATAAGAAATAACTTCAAATTGAAATTTTAAAATTATAGTACACCCATTAAACACTTAATTAATTACCTTACCTGATTTCTCTGAGAGTTCCACACTGGAAATTCTGTCCCGTTCTTAATAAATTGAAGCCTTTGTTTTTTCACAAGGTCTTTGATTTCCCCTTCGAGCGATTTCTTGAGCTCCTTGATGGCAGGAGAGTTGGCAAGCGTGTGTCGTTCCCGCTCTATCTGTTCTTCTTGCCACTGGTTCCTCACAGCCCAGTATGAGAGATTCCCCAACTTTGCATCCAGTCGCTCGAAGGTGGTTGGCTGGGATGCCAGGGCTTCACTGAGCTGTCGCTGAAGAACTTGATATACCTGTGCACATTATATTAAAAACTATCTTTATTGAAAGAGACTATCTTTATCACTTATTACCAAAAACTAAGAAAGTTACCTATAAGGCAAAATGAACGATAGTACACAACAGTCTACATAGAGTTTGGTATTCTTTAGTAATCCCTGGGTCAAAATTACTGGTATTTCTGACAAAAGAAAAATTTTGATCTTATACTCAAAGGGTTAATCTCTAGTCGACTATAGGTATTTTTGCGCACAAATCCTCCTAGAATCAGTCAAGTGCATTTAAATTTCCATGGCTAAATAAGCCTTTATGAGGTTATCCATCATAAATACGAAGAAACATCACTGTAAAACATCCATTTCACTTCTAAAACCCTGGAGCCTCCAGAAAGAGTTCGGGAAATCTTTCTGGTGTAGGAAGCAATTTCTGAGGTCAATGATGATCATTGATTAATATTTCTGTCTCGTTATTCCTTTCCTATTGCACAAGGCTTGGAGATTTAAGTTCTTTAATAGGATGCCTTCTGGAAAACTTCTTGGAAATGTGGTGAGAAATTCCTAAACACCCTTGAGTTATGTGATGGTAATTTATTTCACACTTTAGAGCTGATGACATCATAGTATAACGACAGACTTTGGTTTTATATATATATATATATATATATATAACTAGCTGTTTCCCGCGGCTTCGCACGCTTTTCGTAAGTTTTGCCCGCGTATGAGCATTTCTGGTTGAAGTAAATTATATTTCCAACCCCGATGTAGATTTTACCTTGATGTCACGATCAAGAAAATATGTCAAAAATGTATTGTACATGCATAATGTATTTTATTACAAAGTGGTCTACCACTCAACCTTTAAGTTCAACCAAAAATTTAGTTTAGACAATTATACATCATAACTTAGCGCCTTCAAATAGTGTTTCACTGTTTAATATACGTATCTATCTCGTAATTGCAGGTTATAATGTGCAGGCGCTTTGAAAACTTTTCTTCATTTTATTCGTTTATATTCACGACATAAGCGAATAATTCAGATAATAACTATCCTATCTTCTAAGTTAGACTAAATTACGGATACATGTGAAATTTGATTGAAATTGGTTCAGTCGTTTTGGAGTTTATTGGCAACATACATCGTGACTCAAGATTTTTATATATATAAGATATATATATATATATAATATATCTTGTTTTCTCAAGATGCTATGATACTTACAATGAAATCTATAGTTTCATAAGATTGTCTTACGTGCCCAATGATTGTATAATGTACACAATAAGAAACAGTCTTAATGATCTTACTACTATTGACTTCAGCAATTTACCATATTTTCTGTGAGCAGTCACCCTGCATGAGAACTTTTTTGTCAAAAACACAATTTGTTGCTCTTTCTGCAAACAATTTGGCTTTTGGCATTCCACAAGTATGAATCAAACTATTATTGAACCACAATCCAATCATGATGGAATTAATTGAAAATGTACAAGGTTTTCTGCTTTGAATGGCTATTAAACACAATCTGTATGATGTAACTTGCTCAAAATTAGAAAGTTGTCCACTGATAGATTACAGTTAACTGCAGCACTGTTACGTCATTTAAAGTTACTGCGTGGGAAATTCAAAAAGTCACTGGCTTATAAAACCGCCCTTGTAAGCAAAAATAAAAATTGTGATAGTCTTGGAGCCAAAAGCCAATTTACATTATATAATCATACAATCTAATTTTTTATGGAATGGAAAAGGAATTTTTCCTAAGAAAGAAATCTATTGTCAAACAGCATTGATTTTGGTGAAGGGGTTAAAATTCAATTCAAGGTTAAAAATTTTTTCAACCAGACATACTTTAAATCATCAGACATATATATATATACCAAATATAAATTTATAAAAGTTAATTCAGTTAGCCAACCATGTAAAGAGTAATTATTTGTTCGGAAATAGCAATTTTCTGTCTCTTTATCTTTCTGATGGTGATACAGTATAACTACTATTACATTTTGTTCAAATATAATAAACTCAAATATTTTGACTCACAAAAAATGTACAACAAATAAGTGAATAACCTTACATACTCTACTCCTTTTACTGTAAGTTATGTATTAGTTTTTTTTAATTACAATTTTTTGATCCATTTACTGATCAATAAGTGATTAATTTTTTAAAATCAGAAAAATTAATGTTGTTTGATACATAACATACCTTCTCTAAATCAGATGAACTCCTGGCCTTCATTTCCCTCTTAGTTTTGTGTAGTAAGTTTATTGCTCTAGAAAACAATTCCTCAAAGAAAGGAAGGGCAGTTAAGAAGACAAGAGGACAATAGTTTGTTTCTCCATTATCTGGTATGTTTCCTATACGCAGAACTTTTAAACAAAGGATTTGAACAATTTGTTCACAAGTTCTTAACAGATTACTGTAGTTATTACCATCATCTAGGAGAGCTATTTTGTAGTCATCACGATGGTTATTGTAGAAATAAAACACACAATCAAAAGTTAGCTGAGAGATGTAGTTATCTTTTTTGGATTCTTGACGCTTTGTTTCTTGGATAAAAACTGTGTCATCTATTTCTTCATCCGACTGTGACCCGTATAATACACTGCTGGTCATTGATGGTGTCAAGCTTACGTCATCTCCATCGTTATAACTTACATTTGTTTGACTAATCTTACTTCCTCTACCTGATTTGAAAAACTCAGCTTCTATTTCATTCTTTATTGTTGTGTCCATCTTGTTGGTTTTCAGGCATGGGACAAGATCAGGCATGAGTGACTCACTTTTTATGATGTTTCTGTATCTCTCCTTGGCCAGAGAGAGTATTAGACTTTGGTAAACATACAGAACATGGGCTAGATTTGGGGGAATCACAGAATCTGTTGTGATAATGTTCATATAAATATAGTCTTTGTACACTTCTGAGTTCATTTTGTGAAGAATTAATCGCTGAGTTTTCACTTTTGAGCTTTTTAAAGCCATTGTGTTCATGAGTGTAATTGTGTTACTCTGTATCGTAGGTGAGTCTCTGCTCCAAATATGATGAACCAGTTCATCAAGGCTTAAGAGTTTTGTTATGATCTCCGAGTCACCACTAGTCAAAATTATTGCCTCAAGTATCTCTAAAGCTGTTTCTATAATTCCCTCTTCTATTGGTTGGTCACTTATGATAATTTTTTTTAGTTGCAAAAGAAAATCTTTGTCCAAATCTTTCAAATAATTTGATTTGATTAAGTTCAAGATAGTTTGGAGTGCCTTCTTGTACAGATCTTTTGTCAAAAGTAATTCATTCAGAAGAACCCTCAGTGTTGAGTATCCTGTTGGGTAAAATTCTTTGCAAAATGTTGAATCAGTACTGCAGATTGCAGACTTTTTTAGTGCCCATGTTAAGTTTTCTATGCTACCTCGAGGATTTAACTTATCTTTGATCATTTTAGCAAGCAATGGTGGACTATAGACCAATCTCAGTTCACGACCGTTTTTGATCATGTAGCGATTGAAATCTGTTATATACACAAACACCTCTGGTTCACTCACTGAAGGTAGAAGCTGCAAGGCAAACTTGCCTTTCTCGTAGGTCACCATGCACTCTCCACATATTTCTTCAATCACTTTTTCCAATGACTGATCTTGATCTAGTTTAAAAAGTACAGCTTTATTATTCGCCTGAATAGCCACTTTCACCACATCACTGGATGGACTCTGCATTTTTTATACTATCGAACCAGACACAGAAAACAAAACTCAATTATTACCTAGTAAAAAGTAAACAAGAAAATCATCCATATAATACTGTATAAAAACTGCACAGTGACAATGCTGAGTTTGTGATAAAAATGAGTAAGATGTGTGGAAATGTTTCCTCTTATCTTGTGATAACACACCCACATTTTATCAGTGCTGAAAGGTATAACCCGCTGATAATATAAGTTTATTTACAAACTTTCTTCTCTTCACAATCTATTTCAAAACTATTTAACACAATCATATTACTAAACGAAAAATTAACAAATTAGTGTAAATTAAATGATAACAAACCATAAGTAATAGTTTTGTTTATGCTTCTAGATTCTTTAATTTCATCTAGTTTTCTTTGTCTATGACTGAGAAACATACACAATCACTACCTACATAGACATTCTTCATTGAAGAAGTAATTAGCCACAGTTTCCCAACACTCAATAAATTACTACTTTTAATACTGTGTGTTTGATTTAATCCCAAAATGTCCAGTATAGTTTAAAATAATACATTATTTATTACATTGTATAAAATGCTACATTCACCTAATTATTTTGCAGGGATTATGGTATCCTTGGATTCACATGTAGTTTGTGCGTTTGTAATTAAAATATTATGGAAATACAAGTAGGTATTTGTTTACTGCAATTTTCAATACGCATTGATTACAGTGTTGTGAAAACAATATTTTTAATAGAGAGGTTTTCTATGTTTAATTTACATGAGTATATCAATCAAATATGGAATCAATGTATATACACTAAGTTAATGGCTAGTTTTTAAAGAAATTTTGACAGAAAATGAAAAATTCAATAGTTACTTTGCAGTACACAATGATCTCCCTTTTTTTATAAAAAAAAATTTTAGATCAAATTTCTTATGCTTACATAGACATATTAACAAAGTTTAAAAATAAGCCTTAAATTGCCTAAACAATTACTTAATTCTTATAATATAAAATTAATTTCTGTAAAGGACAGCGTCTCTAGCCTATGCACAGGCTGCTTGCCCATGTAGGCTAATTTTCAATAAAATATATATATTCAGAAATTAAAATGTTTTAATATATTTGCTAACTAAATTATTTGCAGACATGTTTGTAATATCTGTATGAACATGAAAATTGTGGAAATAAACTTAAATTTCATTTCATTTTTTCGATTTGTAATTTCCATAGTTTTAAATTTATTCAAATTCAAATTCTTTATTCAGCATGTAGACAGAGTTAACAATGTATATGCCAAGTCAACAAATCATAACAAAATATAATAATGTCTCTCAATAAAATAATTTTACTTTTTCAAGTTTACACTATCTTATCAGCTAAAAAGTCCTTAACAGAATAGTAAGCCTTCTCGATCAACAACCATTTCAATTTTTTTCTAAAAACTGTGTAATCTTGGACTAATCTTAAGCTTAATGGAAGACTGTTAAAAAGAATTACTGCTGAATATTTTAAATGATTTTCAAAAAATGAGGTGGAGTGTGGCGGGATATTCATAATGCATCTGGGTTTACTTCTTGTTCCATACATGTGAGTCGGAAAAAATCTATTAAAAAGGTGAAAGTTTTTATGAAGAAATGATAAGGTTTCCAGAATATAAATGGAAGGAAAAGTTAAAAGTTTGTTGGAGGAAAAAAGGTTAGCACATGAGGTTCTGGATGGGACATGACAAATTATTCTTAAAGCTTTCTTTTGAAGCCTAAACACAGACTTAGTTTTGGTGCTTTCAGAACCCCAAATGGAAACCCCGTAAGATATGAATGGATAGATGATGCCATAATAAGTAGCAGTAAGAATTTCAGTTGATGCAAAACGAGCCAGATTTCTGAGCACAAAAATACCCTGACTCAGCTTCCTACATACATGCTCTATATGGAGATGGAAAGACAAATTGCAGTCAATAATAAGGCCAAGAAATTTTACGGAGCATTCTGAGAAAACAGCTTCATCACCCAAATGAATACTGAGCAAACTTTTGCTTGAATGGCTGTTAATTGAAAATTCAATGAGTGTAGTTTTTGAGACATTTACTTGAAGACTGTTTTGCTCAAGCCAATTAACAAGTGCATTCCCTTCTAAGAATGTGTCGAGTTCCAGGTGATCTCTGGAGGAATTAGAAAACGTTAGTGATGTGTCATCTGCATATAGGCACAAGTTTGGCACAGTTAAGCCCTTACAAAGATCGCTGATAAAGATTAAAAAAAGGACAGGGCCCAAAATTGAACCTTAGGGCACGCCCTTGCTGATAGTTCCTTTCGTGGAAAAACTATTGCAGATGTTATTTGACGCATCAATAGAACCAACCTTAACAAACTGTGCCCTTTTGACCAGATATGATTGAAACCACTGAAGTGCGACACCTCTAATCCCCATGATAGACAATTTATTTAGAAGAAGAACGTGATCAACTAAATCAAAGGCTTTAGTTAAATCAAAAAATAAGCCACTAGACCGGTTACCCGAGTCAATAGTATCAACAATGTTCTGCACGACACAGAACATTGCGTCAACAGTACTTTTCCCTTGGGTGAACCCATATTGATGTTGAAACATCAGCTTGTTGTGCTGTAGGAAACTCCAAAGCCTTTTTAATACAATTTTCTCTATAACTTTAGAGAAGGTTGAAACTACAGAAATCGGCCTGTAATTTGAACAGTCCAGATTGCAGCCTTTCTTGTACAAAGGGGTGACCATAGCGAGTTTCAAACAGTCAGGAAATATACCCATTGAAAATGAATGATTAATCAATTCACTGAGTGGCTCTGCCAGCTCTAAGACTACGTTTTTCAGCAAAGCAGATGATATTCCATCTGAACCAGCGGAATTCTTTGATTTTAGGCTGCGAACTGACTCAGCAATCTCCATAGGATTAGTAGGCGACAAGAAAAACGAATTCAGAGGACATGTGCTCAAGGCAGAAGAGCTAATATTAGGCGGAACCTTGTTGGACTTATCACCCACATTAAGAAAATAATCATTGAAAATATTACACACTTCTGAGGGATCATTAACAACCTCTCCTAAATTATTCCTGATTTCTGGTACTTTTTAAAGTCATGTGAACCTCGACTCTGATTAACGATCCCCCAAAGTGTTTTGGTTTTATTAGATGACGTTCTGAGCCGCTTAGCCACACTATCAGACTTGAGTTTCAGAATAAGCTTACGATACAACTTCTTGAGGCCAAGATATCTTTGCCTAAGGGGGTGGACAGAAGGCAAATCTTTCGATTCCAAGTAAGAGGATCTTAACTGTTCCCTAACCCTTATCGCCTCACCATCTAGTTTAATCCTACACTTGTCCCTACTCTCTGAAGGGACCTTTCTCCTGACCAAGGGGAAACAAACGTTGAAATAATAGTCAATGTGACTCAAGAACAGCTCAAACTTTGCATTTAAGTCAGTCAATGAATACAAATCAGCCCAGTTTTCGTTATTCAAGTAATATTTGAAGAGACTAATGTTTTCCTCTGAGAAAACACGGTTGTAGCGGAAAAGAGCTGGGGATGACTTTGAAGATGACATTGCAGCCTGTGCATGATGGTCACTTAAGTATGACACTATAACAGAGCTCGAAAAACAGGGTTCAGGTATATCTGTGTATATATGATCAATCAGGGTTCTAGACTTCTTAAACTCTCGTGTATACGAACGAATGGTTTGGCGAAGACCAAAGGACAGCATATCGTTTAGTATAGTTTTGGAGTTGTTGGAAGAACCCGCTAAATCAATATTGAAATCGCCCAGGACAATTGTATTTGCACTCCCTTTCACAACCTGTGAAAGACAATCATAAATATTTTTGTAGAAGACCTCCTTGCAATTAAGGGGGGGTCTATATACCCCAACAATATAAAGTTTTCCACTGTCTAGCTCAACAGAAATGGCCACCAATTCACAGAAACCTTCAACGCAGTAGTCAGAGACATCAATAAGGGAAAAGGAAGCATCTGGTTTAATGAAGAGAGCAACTCCACCCTTTTCCATTCCGGATCTACAGAACGAACTTGCCATCACATAACCATCCAATTGCAAAATGCCGAATTGGTTAACGTGATGCTCACTAATACACACCAACATTGGATTTTCTTCCTGAATGAAAAGCTGGAGAGTTTCATAATTAGAATTTAAACCCCGTATATTCTGATGAAGGACCTTCAGGGAGGTATTATGAAAGCCATTGCATACATCACCTGGACTGAAGTCCAAGGCAGAAGCAACGGGGAAAAAGTCACGTTGTGCTAAGATGGGGGATTGGGATGAGGTGTTAAATCGTTTCCCGACGTAAGAGCAGGAGTATCTGGTTCGGGTTCAGGTGTACCTGGTTCAAAGGATTGTGTTTCGTCCTTATGAGCACTTACCTTAGAAAGAATCTGATGCATTATGAAACCCAGTAGAAAATTACCCTCCTTATTCAGATGTCTACCATCCCTTGCAAGGTGACGCAGTCTTAAGCAAAAGTTTAAATCAACATACTGTACTCCAAAGTTGAAACACATCAACTCTATCTGCTCATTCAACATGCACAGAGTACCATACTTGAAATCACGCCTTATTGGAATACAATTTAAAAATACCTTAGAAGTAGGGAACTTAGTTTTAACAGTATACAAAAGATCTGCCATAGAATCTAGAATTAAACGTTTGCCACACCCCCCGTTATAACCAGATCCACCATTATAGCACAAGGGTACATCATTAGTGCTAACATTTAAATAAATAACCTTAGGCTTTTCATTTAGATAAGACATAAGTTTTTGCTTTATTGTACGTATTCTGGCTCCAGGATTCATATCAGTTGCAGCACCTGAGTCGGAACACTGCTTGGCCGAGTATCTCAATAACGAATCACCAATAATCAAACATGATTTTAAAGGTAACTCATTACAACTTAGGTTTTCATTACATGAAATATCATTAACAGTCAAGGGGCTATCGCTAACATTACTTTTATTGGCATGTATGTTTTTCTCTTTTGGCTGATTTCGATCTGTTACAGAGACAGAGGAGTGAGATATCACTGAGAGCTCCTTAGCTGGCTTAGAAGTCCCGCATACACCAGGGGTCGTGTTTAACTCTGTACAGTCGTCAACATCAATATCACTAAGGACAGCATATTTATTCCTGCACTCGATTGACACTTCTTGCCGAGGATGTTTTGTTTGTTTAGAACGTATACGCTTTGATTTTGATTTTACAAGTTTCCACTTGTCACCTTTACATCTAACAAGTTTTACAGTGTCAACTTTACAGCTAGTAGTATGAGTATTGTTATCTAACTGAGGGGGGGATGATTGCGACTGGTTGTGAGAAGGAGTACTCGAAGGTATGACAGAGTTGAGGGCAGGTGATGGACAGTCAGGTAAAGTTACAACATTACAATAGAACCAATCAGTGAATTCTTCCTTACGTCTACGAGAACAATAGTAATTAACAATGAATTTTGCATAGACAATTACATTGAGACCACATTCAAAATCATTCGCCTGCTGTTGACATTTGATCTCTACTAGACTAGATTGAGGTACATTTAAATTTCTTAAAATGTTTACTGCTGAGCTCAAATTTACACCCAAAACAGAGTCAATGTGGTAAGCCTTACATACACCTCGATCAATAAATAAAAGGGACCAGTGTGTTCCAGAGTCAGCTCTCTGCTTATCAACACTGTTATTTACACAAAGAAATACATACTTGGCATTATTGAAAGTGGAATTGGACAAAGTGTCATTAATCGCCTCAGGTGTACCAACTTTTAACAAATGAGAAACAGCTGGGTTAAACAATAAAATTTCATCTCTACCCTTCACACTATTAGCAATAGCTGAAAAATAATCCGAAATAATATGCTCCTCAACCCATTTGTAAGAACTACATTTTTTGTCACTAATACTATTTACACTGAGTTCAGCAGTTAATAAATCTAGCTTATAACTGAGATTTTTTATAGTTAAATCGTTTTTTTCATTGGACTCAGACGACAACAAAAGCTTGGCTTTAATACTGCGAACATCGTCAGACAAGGTGTTGTTCTTGGCGATGAGCGTTGAGATGTGAAGCTCTCGCTGCCGTAATTCGTCAAGCAACGATTGGACTTGTTTTTTAAGGTCGACAATCTCAACGTTCGATTCGTCCAGGATTTTAAAAGAGTTGTTCATTTCGTTCCTTCTCTGTTCCTTTTCTAAGTCAAGCTTCGTTGAAAGTAACTGAAGTTCATTACTTGAATGAGTGAGATCACTTAGGCAGCATTTATATGAGGAGTTTTGTTTATCAATTTTATTTAGAAGATCACTGATATGCATACTAAGGTTAGTGAAGTCAAGTTCTGGATAGTTAGTCATTAGAGCGTTCAGCTCAGAAGTCAAAGAAATAAGACAGATCTGAAGATTGTCGTCAGTTTCGCTTGTAAACAATATCTCCTCATTGTTAATCATCTTGCGAAAAACAAAACTCCTTCAAACTCCTTCCTGATTACAGTTTTTTATGACTTGTCAAGGATTTTATTTATTTTTGCTGGCCAATGTCTATGCCCTTTAATAATCACTTAAGGTGACGCAATGTCAATCGCCTACACATAAGTAACTGCAAGCCCATCTCTATTGAGCTATGACCATTAATCTCCTAAATTCCTGTTTCAATTCGAGCAGTTAGGTAGGGTATCTGACCAAGCAGTGAACTAAGCATATGAATGTTTGGAGTTGTAATCTTGTTTAGTTTAGTAGGTACATTAGGCTGTATTATCTCATTACATTTAAAAGTAGACTTGAAAACCAAAGGGATTTATGACCATCAATATGGCTGATAGTGGTTCTTTTAAAATAATAAGACAGATTTTCAATAATTTTTACCACTATAGTCTTTTACAGTAGAGTTTCATAGGTGATCCTTCTTGATATCGATATAATTATTGCCTATAAATATAACGTATATAATTTTTTCCTTTTTGTAACTTTCTTAGTGATTTGTATCCAGATGCAGTTGTTTTATCAAGCATTGAAAGTGACTAAAAATGAAATATTCTATACGACTTTTGGTACAACACTGATATTTTCAATACAAATGTTAGTGGACTGGTGTAAAAATGTATTTATATACTGTTTTACCTATACACTAATCACTGTTATTAAAATATGAAATAATATGCCTTACTTTACATGAGTTAGTAACTCATGTAAAATCAAAGAGATCCAGAAATTTGTGAATTCCTGACATCTGGTAGCTTTGGGATGTCGGGAGCTTCTGAAAGTTCCCAGCCTCTAGAATCACCCAGCTCCTGAGAGCTATCCGCATTTTACATTACCCTAACTCTGGATGTTTCTGTATCAGGAGCTCCCGGAATCTGGGGGCAATAAACCTTTGGAAGACCCTCGCTTGAGTTCTGAAAGACGAAGGTCTCGTGACCACTCAGTTCCCAGCCTATGTAGGAAATCTCAAGACACTAAGGACTCTTGTCTCATGATGCTTTTGGACTGTAGAAATTCTGGTCTTTTAGAGTTATTTAGAGCTTAGGGGCTCCGAAATCTAGAACCTCATGCATATAAAACATTACAGCCTCTAAAATTCCGGGATCCTGGCCAGTTTTCCTCACAGGAAGCTTCTTGCCTCTAACAGCTTTTGTCCTCTATTACCTGGGAGCTACTTACTTGAAAACCTTCTGCACCTGGAAGATTTTATCATCTACTGTACTTTATGAGTTTTCTATCTTGACAGAATCTGAACTCTGGTAGCTTGAAAATTCCTACCTATAAATAACTCTGAGGAGAATCAGCCTCTGGTAAGTCTATGGCAATTAACACTCCCAGTCACTTGAGGTTTCCAACCTCTGTAGAGAAGAATTTAAAACCATTTAAAATTTGTGCTTACTGATAACTGTAATGGGAAATACTACAAAGGGAAATGCAATCAAATCAAATACTGATTTTGAACAATAACTAACTTGTATCAACAATAAACACTTTTTCTTATAATAAACGTGTTTTCTTTTATAGGTAATAACAGACAGTCGAAAGCTAGTGGAGGACCGTGAAACGAAGTTTAAAAAGTGGCACATCAGCTGACCTGCTTGCAGATCATCTCTGTATTTGTGCAGAAGAGAAGTACGGTTTTCTAGAGAAGATGCTTCAACAACTTCTCAAAAACGGCTTATCATTGCTATGTAGGAGAAAACATATAAATAATTAAGCATATTTCGTATTTCCTGTTATAAATGTTTTTTATGTTGTTATCATTACATTATTATTTATGAGTTTTTCTTATTTCCAGTTTTAATAGTTTGTTTGATCATTAGAGCTCATTTATTATTTATAAGATTCTCACTATGTGCGTTGTATTAGTTATTTAAATTTAAATTATGATTGTGACAATGGGTATAGATAATGGGTGTTACAGTATTTTAGTGATTTACCAGAGCACGTAATTGTCTTACTCCTTTACTACAATCACTACTTCACTCTAATTCAAAAGTGAAATACATCTAGTGACCATCAATGTATCGATGATAGTGACTACTGGTGGGTAGAATAACTGAATGAAAATACTGGTTAGCTCGGTTATTTTAATTTAACCGATTAGTCGGTCATTTTTGCTGCAATCAGTCATTTTTAGTCTTAAGACTAAATTTTCTACAGACTAATTTTCTATAAGGTGATTGTGCAAACTTAGTCTATACTTGAATTAGTCGTTTATTCTAATCAATCATTTTAGTACACCAGTCTCGTACTTTAACGATTACCTTTAGGTTTTTTTGTGATTCACAATTAAAATAAAGCCTAACATTTCTTGATCACTGTATTGTCCGTGTTGCGTTCCTGTCTTAACAGGAATAGCTCCTTTCCCCAATCCATCCCTCTGACACCATCTGTATCAACTAATCAGTATGTGGACGGACACGGTAACGAATTTGTGATTATGGTGTTTAAACTTATTATTCATTGTGTAATTGACGGTGACGGGTGATAAAATGGTATTTTAAAATGCAAATGAAAAATGTTCAAACATTTATTTTAGACCACTTGTAACCATTTTGTTCATGATTGAATTTGTGTGTTTTATATGTTTTAATTAGACATTGTTACTTTAAGTGAATACAGTGTGTTAATTTTTCATTTTTTTGTTAAGTCTTTTGTTCTTGTAAGGTTCCATAGAAAATGTAATAAAAAGGAAAAGCTAGTGCACTGTTTTTGAAACATGCCAGTATTATTTACATTGTCAATTTGTGTATACATTTATTTTGTAATCTAACCAGTATTTGTTATTTAAGTCCAAAGTTATTTTATTTCAACAATGATGGATTAAACTCCTTTATTATGTTATAATATAAATAATGAGTGTTTTATGGTTGAGACTTACTAATTTTATTTATATTTTATTATACTTTGTATATTAATTTAATATATTGTTTATGTTTTATTTTTAATTACCAATTTTGTTTTCTTCTAATGTACTCTTAGTTGTGATTTGATTTGAAAATGTAAAAGTTATATGAAATAAATGTTAAAAACAATATTTGTAGACCAGTTTTAATTTTGATTTATTTATAGCTTATTGCATACATTATCTACTCAACTCCAAATCGAAGATTTTCCGTATCAAAAATAAAATATTTACTTTCTTATAATATATAGATAAAAAGTTTATGTAGGCGTCATGGTCAAGGTGTTTTGTGAATATAAAGTTTTGTTTAAATATAAAATAGGAAAATTCATTATATTAAAAGTAAGTTAAGCATATCAGTAGTCTACTTATTTAAATGTAATAGTAATGTGTAAATAAACTCTGAAACAAGAATAAAACTTATAATATTACTAAATAAATTGCGGCAATTCAACTATTCATCTGATTAATGTGAAGTATACAATTAAGTGAATTAATCAATCTGGATTGAATTAAAAAAGTAATCGGTTATTCATTCGACTAAAATAACCGATTAACGACAAAAATAACTGACTGGTTAGTCGGTTATCCTATCACTAAATGTATTTGCACAAATTGTTAGTAATTAAAAAAGTCAGACTATCACTCTAAGGGTTTATTTCAGCCAACGAATTATAATAATGGAACGCGCTCTGGGCCGGAGAAACCGAGCCGAAATCCTGGGCTGCGTTCCGAGTCTGCAGGCGCTGGAAATGGGCAAGAACTAACTCCGCCCATATGGCAGGCATTATAGTAATGATCTAATATCACTTTAAAACGCCTTGTAGACTTAATACAATTGTTAGATACTACAATTTATTTATTATTACAAATGTTAGTAGCTGCTTTTTACCGTGGATTTTTATTTTCTGTTAAAAAAACTGATTTTTGTGCAATATCAAAATAACTGAGATTTTGACTTTTATTTTTCTTACAAAGTCGGAAACAAATATTACAGGCATTAAAATATTACCCAGATGAAAAAAAAAAACAACTTTTTATTGACAGTATTTTATTTCAAAATAAACTACAAAAAATTTACAAACATGACACACTTAATCTACGTGTTAGAAAATAAAATTATTTTGACCAATATTTTTGCCTTATTTCTAAGTTGGTTTCTTTTTTAATGTCAAAAGTTTTTGTTTTTTCGATGTGATGAGATATTATTTAAAAAAAATAGTTTAGTCACAGTTTTAATTCAAAGTAACTCGTGGCTTCCTGTCAATTTAGAAGTGGTCGCATTTGTTTGAGATAACTAGAGTAAATAATAATATTTTACAATTTTCAATACCGTACATCATCACTTGATCTACTTAATTTACCCTTAGATTTAAAATCAATAAAAAGTTAATGTGTTCTAAGATCAGCATCATTGGCATGGAGTACAGAACTTGGTGAGTTCTTGCCCACTTTAAGCGCCTGCAAATCCATGGATACACCAGTAACGCACAGCTGTGTGCGACCGGAAAACACAACATGCTGCTTATGGGCAGTGCGCGTTCCAGTAGTATAGTTCGTTGATTTCAGCACACCTATATGAATCACTGATGAGTGATCACTGACGCCACTCATTAGTCTGTATCGTGACTAGTGCTCTCTCTAATCTCCAACAGCTGAATTTCTACTTGTAATGTATACTTAGTCTGTTAATGTTTTCACTTCTCCCACTCATTTTAGGGCGAGTGAGTGAATAATACAGGGGCGGATTAAGGAGGGGGCAAAACCAATAAAAATAAAATATTAATAATATAAAATATCTCTTGAAATCCAAGCCACTGTGATATGACAAGTTAGGGTAGATGGTATTACTAATTAATTTGTTTTTGTTAAATGTGTAAACATTGGGTTTGATTTTAAAATAAACACATTGTGTAATATTATGAAGAATGATCAGCTGAACTGTTTCAAAGCTTGACCTTGACTCCTCACCCTCCAGTTCTACATATAATTCAGCTGTTCAAAGTGCTTTACTGTGTAGCTGATGCTATTATCAAAAGGTGCAATGTTTCCTTTAGTTATCAGGATGTACCACTAATTTAAACTGTACAAGTATTACATTTTGAGATAGTATATTTAGGAATAACATAAATTTATATATGCTAGATTTGAACTTGTAGTTTGAACACCACCCAGCTATACAAAGTGGTGGATTGAATAGAAGATGATGGGGAGACTAATGGGTACAAAAATAGACCCTCAATGTAGCCTAGTGGCTTAGTAAGCTGTGGCTCTCTTTCTTACCAAGTCATCAGTTGGTTACCAATCAACATAGATTTGCAAATAATGGGTTTTGACTCTTTTTCCTTAGAGTAATTAGTATATTCATATTATGAAAATGTCATTGTTATAGAAAGAAGTGCCTCCTCCAAAATATATTCTTGGTTAAAAATCTACCAGCAATAGTTCATTCTATATAATAAAATTGTAATTTATCTTATTAAATCAGCTTAATTAGACAAGTTACAAAGTGCCATTATTGACTCTGAAAACAAATTAAATGGTATAATCTTTAAGAGTATAACCACTATTCACTGAAAAGTTCTTTAGAGTGAAATATAAACTGGTCTAATTATTTCACTTTTCACAAGCAAAACAATAGCAATTACAAGTACTGTATAAAACCGATTTTCCTAGAACCATTTTCACTAATTACAAAAATTAACATGTAAGCCTTCCACTATATTTTGCTTTCCTAACTCATGTATTTCTGTCACTCTGGAAAACAACTGTGACAATTATTGTTTCAATTTCTTACATCCATTAATTATCTTTATCAGATTGCAAAACGACCAACTTTTAAGTGGAAAACAATAGTGTTGTAATTTTTATTACGAAATTCATATTCAACACAAGAATTTTATCTGATCATTTTTCAAAGATGTCTTGTAGAATTATTCAAGGTTGTGAAGAGGATATTCATTTCGTGAGTATATGGAAAGGAGATTTGCCTTCCTGTCCATTCAGTTTATTATCCTGTGGCTAACTTGTTACTATTTTAAAGAGTTCTCCAAGTTGTGCAAAAATATAATGTAGCAACTTCGACAACAATGTTTATATTTTGTGTGGAGTACCCATTTCTTCATCCATACTTCAAGTTCGGTGATGCCAACCATACCTGAGTATGAGGCATGTGTTCTTTATGTGTCTAGTAAGAATCATAAAATATTTAACAGGTTGGCATTTTATGTAATGACTGTGAAGTTTTTTAAAATAGCTGCTATGACGTTTTTGCTCCAATTTTGTGTGGGAGCAGTCATTCTGAAAAGTTACTTGTAGGTAACTTATGGAAATATTTATTCCAAAATTAATTTATCTTATTAGAAAAAACTCAATCTCAATGTATTAGTAGGTTTTCATCTTGTATTCAAATTTGTATATTTAGGAAATAATTAAGATTATGAGAAATGATATTGATAGTTTTACGACCAAGTCTGATGTCCATGTACACAATACTAGGTTTAGAAATAAAATTGATATAACAAGATGTAGATTCAGACAAGGACACAAAAATATCACTGTACACTTGCTGCAAAATTGTATAAGCTACCAATGTGCCTGGTAGAAGTTACATGTGATAAGATTTTCTCTGACAGACTGTTTAATTGGCTTAAAATACATCCTATGTATTCTGTTGATGAATTTCTTGAATGTGAAATCATGTTTTTTTAATTTAATAGGTGTATTTAAAATTTTAATATTTGGTTTTAGTTATTTGCTATCTGCTCTTTGTTGTTTTTGTCTAAAGCCTATATTCTTGTTAATTTCAATAGTTACTTTGTTGTTATTTTATATTGTAGTTTAACATATTAACATAAATTATTTTTACAATGAGGATCTTCCAGGGGCCAATACAATGTCATTTTTGTTGCCTACTTCCTTTTTTTGGATTTTATGAACTGCATACCACTTCTTTTTGTAGGATTAGTATTTTTGTAATTGTTGACGAGATCTATTGTAATTTTGGTAATTTCTTAATGGTCAATAAATATCTTATCCTATTTATAAAAATTAAACAAAATGATTTCTTACCTAGTATTGAATTGAAGCTTAAACATTTTTTGACTTTTTAAGGAACAATAAAATATTTTATATTAAATCCATTGGAATTTTTGTTTTAAAAATTGTTGCAGAGTGTCCAAATATTGTGCTATATGCAAAAAAGTTTACTGCATATTATAATATACAAACAAGCAAAGTGTTGACTAAGTGTATCAACGAATGGCATAACACCCTCATTGCTGGTCCATACTGAGTGAGCTTGACCAGTCGTACAATACATAATGTGTTGGTGCGTCCAGTCAAATATGTAAACACATTGAAACCCAGCCCATATATCACTCCCCTGGACCCAACAACATTTTGAAAATTGTACTTATTTAGCCTTATAATTGCTGGGTACAGTCAATTTAAAAAAAAAAATACTATGATGTCATTGTGACATTGCCAGTACTAATGGCGTGGTTAGATGATGTATGCCTCATAAAGACATAATACTGGTGATGAAACTATGAATACAACATTTATTATTGTTTATTTTAGTATTACAATTTGCTAAATATGATAATATTTTATAAGTAAATTAATTTAAGTAAATATTGTCACTGCAGCGTCATCAGTATTAAGAGTGCCATAGGCGAATCGTTGGTTTAAACTGAAGTAGTCTTAAATCTACGAAAGGACAATTCTGTGTAAAAGGGATCTTGCAAAAAATGAACCTAAATATCTAAATCAATATGCCCCCCTGTATATGGAATAGTAAGAGCATAAAATGAATCCAACATCGAGGGGGTGTTAAGTCAAACACTGATAGATGTTTTGTCTTCATTGAGAGTAACTTGCCATCATAGTTTTCCCTACAAGGGGAACACTGAGTAAATTTTTAGTGATGAATTTAGGCATACTGTTTCGTGTGGATTTGATGTAGTTTCTATTTTTAAACATAGAAGACGTATTTTGTTTTATTATAACAATGTATAATGTAAAGATACCATATGTTAGATATGGTGGTACAAACAGTTGAAATATATATGAAAGTTGAGTTATAAAAATCTGATTAAGCTAATTAAGTTTGTTAGACAACTTTTAAATAATTCCAAATTAAAAATAAGCATATTTGCGAAAATATTAATATCTCTGTTTTGTTATTGCTCATATTTAATAAGCAAATTAAATTTAATATCTTTGGCTTTGTCACAGGTTAGATAATGAAACCCTATTTATCATACCCTTAATTAAAATAAACTTGACAAGTTTTTCTAAATTTTTCCAGTTTTTTTTTTTTTTAAAGAAATAATCAAAATTGTCATCTTTTTTGTGTAATGCACAAACGGTCCCTGGCAGAGGTGGATTTGAAGATTTGCCCCCCCCCCCCCAACCATGCAGGCTTACCTTGGTTCCATGGTGGGTCGACGCGATGTCAGCGGCAGCGAGGTGGCCACGCTAAGCTTGTAATAAAACTCAAATAATGGTTGCATTGTCAACATTGAAGTTACGCTAATTATAGTTGCAATTATTGTTTTTACCATAACATACGAGATGTCACAACATTTATCAACTGGCAAATTACTAAAATATCATGAAAAGAAAGTTGAAAAATGTCAATTGGATTAAGGACAATCACATTAAAGAAGATATATTTAGGAATTACAATACAATAACTCGACTCTGATTTTAATAATACTTAGATTTAGGATTTAGGTCATCTGAAATTTATTATTTTGTAATTAATTATTACAAGTAATTTTTTCACATATTTTTAACTGTTTGAATAATTTATTTTTACCAAAATTTGCCACGCCCTGTATTCTACTGCCCTGGGCCCCATTCAGCCCATATGTAAATCCAGCCCTGGTCTTTGGTTTTAACCGATAAAACAACAATCCAGTACTTTTAGGAATTACTCATAGAAACCAAAGTTCGTTAAAAGGCATTCTTGAAAATGCCAAAATAAATCATTTAAGCAATAATAAGATATAAATAGTATAAAATTGGCTGCACAACAAAGACATGCATAGTTTTAATTACATCCTAGTCTGTGTATGAAAACTAAGATTATTTTAAAACATTGATATTAAATAAGTGTATTATCATCATACTCTCACTGTATTGGTGTTTACAAGGCATCAAAATAAATACATCAAGTACAAAAAAATCAATATATTTAGATAATCAACTACTTATTATATACAACAGTGTACAATATTGAAACAACAAACAAAAATTCTTATTACTTACTACATACATATACCTGAAAATTTGACGTGAATGAAAACTAACTATAAATAATTCTATACATGATTGTATACATTTTTTACTGGAATAATCCATAACTAATACTACCATATAATTTATTTACATTTCATTAGAGAAGATAAATTTTTATAAAATATTACAATTTAACAGTCATAACAGTAAATAAATGTGATTACTTTGAAGTTTGAAATTTGAGATCAACTGATTGTGAGAAATAATTTACTATAGGTCATAGACCAAGAGAAACTAACTAACGTATAGTTAGAGAACTTAACAGTTTTTACAATATGTGGTGCATTCACTTAGGTGATAAATTAAAAGTCGGTGCTAATTGTAGTGGTACATAAAAAATAGTTACAACAATAAATTATTGGTTAGAGACAACAATTAATGATTATAGTTCTTTCAAAAGTGCATTGCTGAGGGAAATATCATGATTTTGTTATTATCCATGGTCACTTGGTGTAGAATCTGGCAGTTTCAGAATTTCACACAGCAGTTACGCTTGTAGGAATCATTAACAGGAACCTTCAACAAGGCGTTTTAATTTTCAGTACGTGGCGCAAGGTGACCACCAGAATTGTACATAATACACGTAGGAATTTAATTTGCGCACCAAATGTGGAGCTTTGGATTCTATCCTTTTTGTCTAATCCAATATTTTGGAATTGAATACTATGTTTCTGGATTACTAGAGCTGTACAAATCTTAAAATTTGGAATCTGGTTCTTCATAATAACCAGTATGTAGGGATAGGAAACGGTTAATGTTGTCACAACTACAAAAACAGTTTTTGACATAAATTTATTATTAAAAGTAGGTCTATAGACATTTCTTAAAAGGAATTTTTTAATAATTAAAAGAATTTATATTACGATACTTAACTGATAGAATTTTTTAGATAAAATAAAATTTATTTGATTTAGAATACAATGATAAAAGTTAAAAAAACAGATCACTTAACATTAACATAACATTTTAATTTTTATAGAAATATTTTGTATGGGCACTTTGAAGCATTTATGCTATTGATTTTTTTTAATATACCGATGTTCAAAATTTCTGAGTATAGAATACAAATATAAAAAAAAATATTTATTTAATGCCAGTATCAAATTATTGCAGTTTAAAGTCATGTTAGGTTATTTTATATAAAGAAAAATGAAATAAAACAAGACAATAAAAAATTATACACACACTAGAGAAACAACATTGGATTGATTATACAAAATCATTCTGAAGTTTAAATGGACGAATGTACCAGAATTAATTTAGGATTTGAACTCTACCCTCAAACCAAAACTTCTGTCATGGTTCACATTTAGAGTAAGAAGCCTAATGAATCACAACAAAAGTAATATAATTATTCAGATAAATGTTATAGAATTACTAAAGAGTACATCTTACAGTATTCACTCTCCAAACCTTAGCCTTATAAACATGTTGTTGAAATCAATAGCAAAATTTTAGATTCATTTTAAGTTATGTTTTTAATGTACCATATTTCAAGATTTTTATTGTAAAATAATTAATTACTTCTCACATGCTACAAAATTACTTTGATGAGATAAAATATGCACAATCACAGGTTTTATAAAATACTCTTCCACAAAAGGTAACATGTTAACTTATTAGTGCGTCACAAAATACATGACTCAAATAAATATGTTTTTTCCATTAATTGTATAAATTTAACTTAACTTTCCTCAAGACCACTACTGTTTCTTCTTGCTTCATTCAGAAGAACATTTGCAATTTTAAATCTGGCCATTACTTTCTGAGAGTTTGTTTTTTCTTTAACGGGTTGTTTTTTATTAATATCTTCTTCTCTACTTTCTTTTCTTTGTTGCTGTAAACTAACGTGTTTAACAGTATTTTGGGATGAAACATCACTCTCACCACTCTCTCCACTTTCAAAATCATTTGTTAGTTTTTTAATGTCTTGCTGTGAACATTTATAGTTTTTTATTTTATTTTCATCACAAGGAAAATCTTCTACATCATTCTCATCCTCACTATTTCCTTGATCACTGTTATCTTCTGTATCAGATTGATCTGTATAGTTATCCTCTTTCATCTCATCATCTTCACTTTCAGCATGTTCATTTGATTCTTCACTATCATTACTTGATTCCACTGTGTTACTTTTAACTGTAGATTTATTTTCAAAATTTTCTTCTGTAGATTTGTTCTCTTTAGCTTTAACCTTTTTGACACCTCTATTGGCTGTGTTTAACTGTGATTTTGTAGTTTCTTTAATTTGTTGTTTCCTGATTTTACTTTACGAACAATAAATTTGCTTTGATCATTTTCATCTTCATCATCATTCTCTGACATTAACTGGTTCTCTTCATCGTTAACATCATCATCTACAGCACGGTTCTCTGTTGATGATATTCTATTTTCTTTTGTAATTGTATTACCTTTCTACTTATGAGCCTTCTTGGTGTTTTCAGGAGAATCTTTACTATCTTTTTCATTAAAATTCAGCTCTTTCTTGGGTTTATTATTTTTCATGTTCTTATTACTCTTCTTAGTTTCGGAAATTTGATTGATTTTCTGTCGTGATTTTCCTTTTTTTAATTTCCTTTTTGTAACTTTAAACTTTTCTTCACTATCTATATCTGTATCACAATTCTTTTTTGTTCTTGTTTGGCCTCCCACATCATCCAATCGCTCTGCACTCTCTGTCTGAATTATTCGGATTTCAGGAATGTCTGACCATCCGGAGTTAATTGAATCTTCTCGCTCTTTACTCATTGATTGTTTTTCTTTGGGTGATTTTTTCTTATAATTTCTTTAGTAACATCCTCCTCTTTAAGAATTTTCTTTTTGGTGTCATCTTTTTTAACTAACAGCTCTGAGTATTTTTGTACCTTGGATATATCGTACGGCAGTGAATCTTGATGCTCAATGTCAGTACCTTCCCCTGCTTCTTGAACTCCGTTTTCTTCTTCGGATGTACCTGAGGGCATTCTCTTCGCTTTTTTCATGAATTCCTCAATAAGTTCTGAAACAATACTTGACAATAGTTTAATACTTTTCTAGATATAGCTAAAATAACATGAAGATTTCAAGATGCAAACTATAAATATCAGTGAGATAATAAATTATTTTCTGACTCTTTATCTGAATGATAAATGAAATCCTCTCAAAATCTGCACAAATATAGTACTTTATGGGAATTACTATAAATAATTATAAATACGTACAAGAATAATATTTAAAAATCAATTGCATAACTAATTTTTACCTCCGTCAAATGTAAAAACAACTGTGAGGTCCCAAAATTGACATATTTTGGAAATCATTCCATCATCAGACAAGAAGATAATATAGGATCCACTGAATGGCTTCATTCTTGCAGTTAAAGTCATATAAAACACAAAAAATAAAATGAACAAACACTTATTTCACAGAGACATATTAAAAGTTGTAGTCTGTGATGGAATGATTTCCGAAACATGTAACTTTTGACAACTCACAGTTGTTTTTTTATTTGATGGAGGTTTATTAAATATAGATAAACCCATTGCTGATGAAACTTTTATAAACAAGCTGTTAATTTGGTTAATATGAAAAATTCTTAATGTGAGAAGTTTTTAGTATAAAATCAACAGTGAGTTAATATCTTGTGATAAAGTGGATATTATGTCTGAAGAAAAAGGAAAATGTTGTAAAGCACTATTAATGACTTTAACTAAAGAACAAGCGTTATTAAATTTTGAATTAATTAGGAATGATATATTTTGAACATTGGTATAACAAACTTAGTTTAGCAAGTATTAAAATTATTTTTCTATATCAAAGAAACAGTAACTTAAAGACTCTAGTGACTTAAAAGTCAAAACATATGAATTCAACAGATTATTTATAAGCTTGTGATTCTCTATAATAAGTGATTATATATGATATATACATAAAGCATTATTACTAATTTTTACCATCTCTAATTTATTTCTTCTAGCATTTGATAATAGATACGCTACATTCTATTGTATTAAACAGTATTGAATTATTCTAATTGCACGCAAACGTACCTATATTACGGCCGTTGGCTACTCAACTAAAAATCGCCAACGGCCGTAATATAGGTACGTCACGTTTTTCGCCTGTAATTTTCTTATAGTTCATCTGATTGCCGCGAAATTTTGACTAATCGATAGTCAATTAGTTGCTTTGAAACCACAAAATTGTTTATTCCTTTATGAACCGTTTGTTTGGTCGTATTTGAGCTTCGCAGCTGTTGGATTGTTTGGTAGAGAGTGAGGTTACGTTCGTGTTGCTGTGCGTTGTTTACGTTTGTATTTCTCTCATTACTTTTGTTGCTAGGGCATTTTTATTATGCCCCTTTTATTAGATTTATTGGGACTTCCATATCAGGAGATGCTGTACAGATCATCAAGAATAGTCAACTATTATCATCTTTTTATTTTTCTGCTTTCAACAGCTCATAGATTATTCTTAATGATGCTATTTCCCAAGCACTAAACTTATTTTAAAATAAGAAATCCCGATTGAGATTTACTAACCTTTTCATATATGAAGACCAAAGTAATATCTGACCTTCACTGAATAATTTAACCCTTCCAACGCGGCTAACGCCTATAGACGCGGAACTGCTGATGCTTTAAACGCGGATAACGTCTACAAACGCAAAAGCTTTACTTTTGAAATGGTGAGGAATTAGTTGTTAAAACTTCCGTAAGAGAACAGATCGATGTTCCTTTCGACTGTCGGGACTAGACAAAACGCTTTGTCATCGTTGGTGGACGTTGCAACGGTATCTACTCGGGTTGAAAGCAATCGCCGCCATTTTTTTTTATATGGCCTGTGACGCGGCATACGCCTACAGACGCGTTCGTTTCATTAAGCTGTTTACTACGTGTGTGTTGGTCGTATGTTGCTTATATTGTTAAACAAAGTGTTTTGAATCAGTCCGTTGTTATTCTAATAGTGTTTTAGTTTGTTTTTACTAACATTTAGTATAATTTTTTGTTATAATGGCTAATTCAACTTTTATCATGTTACTACGAACAACGTAGTTTGAGCGCATTTTTGGTATATTATATGTAATATTTTTTCTATTAATTGTTTTGTATTTTATACCAGTTTCACCATACAAGTCCAGTTTATTTATTCTAAATAAATAAGGTTTATAACTACAATATTTGTTTCATTTCCCTTGTAGGCTATCGTATAAATCAGTTTGTGTTGAATTTCATATTATTACAATTAAAAATCTTATAGTGAACTTATTTATTTTTATGTACTAATTATACAGAAACTTCAGTTACAATTTACTTATTATAAATAACCTGTATAAATGTAATGTAATCTGTCAAATAGTGTTCCTATGTACATTATCCTGCAATGCAGTTTATTCAAAATTTCAAATATTTTCGTGCGTATAAAATTCTCAAAAATATTTAATCTTACAGGTTTATTATTTTTTCTTATAAAGGTAATACCAAGGAATATGGAACAAAAATTAACATTGGGAAATTTGAAAAAAAATATTTTTTATGTCTTAGCGTTTGACAGTAATTTAAATTAGCGCTTTAAGGGTTAAGAACATTATGTGTGTATAATCTGTCCATATGTATTGCATCACCATTTTAATCGGTTTGTACCTCTGTGAAGATGGCAAAAGGCTAATTTGGGAATGGGAATGCTGATTCAACTAAAATTGTATGTTTTTACTTCATAGACTGCTTTCATTTTTTAACAATTGACAGCCGACTATTGGCAGCATTGATAGTAGTTTTCATATAATTTATTTTCACACCCATATATATAATATAATATTTTAAAATAAACTCATAAAAATAATATACTTGATTATTCTAGTCGTATGTGGTCTGGATTTATAAAAAATTTCTTTATTTGAAAATAGTAGTTACCAAATATAGTACCGGTATAGTATTTTTGCCACTTTTATTACAAAATCAATATTTATTATAAAATATCTAGAATTTGTAGTTCTGAGAACACTAAAAAGAACATATTTCCCATTTGAGGTAAATTTAAAAAGTATTGTTTTACAATTAATAGTCGTATTATTTGCAGTATACACATTTTCACATTGTAGTATATTTAAAGACAAATAATTACGAGAACAAAACAAAGACTTATCTAACAATAGACAGCATAAGAACTATTTTACATCACTCTGTTTGATAATGGGCTATATTTCCCTATACAGCTGAGATCTGTGAAAGTCTTGTTTCTTTCGTAGCTAACTCAGCTTTTCCCTCTCCCAAACATTACTTTTATGTCAACATCTCTTTCTCTGTATAAACATTTCAGTGTAATTGCATTATTTGTTTTGACAGTCCTATATTCAAACAGCTGATTTTAGCACCAAAATAAACTGTAAAATAGTGATATGTTTCCTTATGGAAGAATAATTACTGGACTATGAAATGCCAGATAGTCTTTTAACAGAATTAATTCTTTTTGCATCATGGTGAAAATTATCCATCAATATTCCTCTCAATAGTTCATTGCAAGGCTCGATATTATTGTCCACACTCGGCTTCGCCTCACGCGTAAATGCAATCTCACCCACAATAGACTAGTAATGAAACTTATGAGACTAGCAATGAAATGTACTATTCCTTGTACACCTGTTAACAAAAAAGTATCTGTGTTGTATACAGTATTAAACCAATAACAAACACTATTTATACATATTTTCTGTTTGATTAAAACATGATTAAGGTAATTGAAACTTACCTGTATTAGAAGTAGTAGTGGTGGGGGTGGTTGATACCATTGTTTGTGTTGTACACACTGGAAGTGAAATCCGCTGATCAGTACGGGTTGTAGTTGACTGTTCTGAAGGAACAGTGTCACATACAGTTTTGATGCATATTTGTTCCACTAATGTGCTTTCAGGAGAAACTGAGTCACTGGAAGTTGATGAACTTGTAAAATCAAAATCCTGGGTAGATAATTCTATTGAACTCGGGTAATTATCAGATGGTGTAGAGTTTTCCACAGTCACATCATTGTTAGTCAGTTCTGTTAATTGTGTTGTCTCGGATAAGCTAGGGACATTTGTGTTTACTGCAGTTTCACCTGACTCTTGAACACTTTCACTGACTGTAGAGTCTGTAAAACTACTGTCAACACTAAGAAATTCATCAGAATCTTTGAAATCATTAATTTGGTCACTATCAAATTCTACTTCAAAATCTGTTGTTGAATACGGATCTAGACTTGAGTACATTCCCAGATTAGTAGATGTTGTATCATCAAGCCCAGTCAACTGTGAAGAAGTGGTCAGATTCTGAGAGCTTGAATTGTATAACGGCGTTGAAGGAAGAGTTGAAACACTACTGAAAGAATGTCCATCATTAGAAGACAATGGAGTAAATGTACTATTTGTAGCCCAAACAGACATGAGTACAGTCATCATGGTAATTGCTGTTGTTGAAGAACAAGGAACAGTTATATTCCTACAATTCATAAATTTTTCAGCTGACAAAGTTGAATTCCATTCATAAGTATATGGTTCTGATATGGAGAGGGATTTTGGAAACTTAGCTCCGACTTGGTAAGCTGCTGAGGGAGGCTGAGATGTTGTAAAAGAGTCATTCTTTGGTCTGAGAGGTTGAAGTGTGTTGCTCTGAAATAAACACAGTAAACTTTTAGATAAGTTTCAACATATCTCAAACAATCAGTAATTTTGATCTGTGTACACTTACTTACTTATAAATACGTTAACATACATTAGATTTTGGTTAAGAAGTGAATTAAATAACAACAAATACCAATCAATTAATTGAACTTACCATCTCATTTATTTTTGAGAACGAAGCAAAAATCAAAGTGTAAATGTTCAATCAATTTAAAGCCATAATTCTGAAATCAAAACAAATTATTATTTTCATTAGATTTGACTGCTCGGACTGTGACGTAGATACTGCAAAAATTTGATATTCTAGGCATTGCATAACATATAAAAAACCTATAATACCTACTGGAGGGTAGAACCGAACGTTATGAAATCAATAATGAGTCAGTAGAATCATACTGGTTGTTAAGATCAAAACCACTATAATGTTATAGGCATACCTCAAGGATCATTCTTAGATCCTATATTGTCTATACTCTTTCTCAGTGACCTTTCAAGCTGTATTATGTCTGCACTCAGCTTCAAATGAAGACTGTTGCATCATTGGACATAAAGCAAGTCTCTCAGGAAGTGGCTAACTTAGAGCTCCCTAGGCTAAACCACCCATAACTACCCCGACAGAAAATAATCCTTCTTACATTGGAGTAAGACTACACGAATCCTCATGGATGACAACAAGGACTTACCACTAAGAGGCAGCTAGCTATTTGAACATGCTTTTTACATTAAAAAAAAGTTTCCTCAAGTCATCCACTACATTACACAAAAATATTACACCTTGTTTATATTCTTTTATCCGTATACATACTTAACAGTACGAAGTAATTGACACTAAAAATGTCTGAAAGTGTTGTCATTAAGGAATTTGAATAATTGAATCATAGCTAAAGTTGTGTTATGTTTATCCCATTACACATTAGCATAGTATTGACTGTTTTTGTATTGGTAAGACTGAACAAGCTACCTGGCTAACGGCATACACAGTTTCTTTCTAGGATGATATTGTTCAATGATGCCAAGAACTTCGAAAAAGGCCAGAAATAACGTGGTGATAAGTGAGACGATGGTGATCTCATTCTTGCGCCAACAACCGTTCTCAGCCTCAGGTTGTGTCGAGCGATGTACCACGAGTATCACAGCATACACTGACGAACCCAGCAACCACAACACGTTCAGGTGTGCGAATACACGCAGACTGGTGACCTTCCAGCTGTCACAAAGCACTGGCATTAGAAACTTATATCATGACGAACCCAGCAACCACAACACGTTCAGGTGTGCGAATACACGCTGACTGGTGACCTTCCAGCTGTCACAAAGCACTGGCATTAGAAACTTATATCATGACGAACCCAGCAACCACAACACGTTCAGGTGTGTGAATACACGCAGACTGGTGACCTTCCAGCTGTCACAAAGCACTGGACATTAGAAACTTATATCATGACCAACCCAGCAACCACAACACATTCAGGTGTGCGAATACACGCTGACTGGTGACCTTCCAGCTGTTACAAAGCACTGGACATTAGAAACTTATATCGTGACGAACCCAGCAACCACAACACATTCAGGTGTGCGAATACATGCAGACTGGTGACCTTCCAGCTGTCACAAAGCACTGGCATTAGAAACTTATATCATGACGAACCCAGCAACCACAACACTTTCAGGTGTGCGAATACACGCAGACTGGTGACCTTCCAGCTGTCACAAAGCACTGGCATTAGAAACTTATATCATGACGAACCCAGCAACCACAACACTTTCAGGTGTGCGAATACACGCAGACTGGTGACCTTCCAGCTGTCACAAAGCACTGGACATTAGAAACTTAACAAAACAGAAACATTATTTACATGGTAATCTAAATTATTTGTGATTTTTATGAAAATTGTATTTCTTATGAACAATACAGTTACTACATGTTTAGCCTTTAATAGAAAATAATTATTAGTGCATAGCAAAGTAAATAAATTTAAGTTAAGATGTATTAATTTTTCTTACATTTTTGGCAAAACTTCTCTAATAACATCGTTGAAAGTGCCCCGAAGATATATTAGACATGTTCCAGAATTCTTTTAATGTACATCAGTGTCTTAAGTAACATACAGTTGGACTTTGCCCGGCTATCAACCAAAGTTTTGAAGGAAGTTTAAACTAGCATTTTAAAAATGTTTCAACAATATGATTGCATTTCCCTTTGTAATATTTCCCATTACACTTATCAGTAAGCACACATTTTAAATGGTTTTAAATTCTTCTCTACAGAGGTTGGAAACCTCACGTGACTGGGAGTTTTAATTGCCATAGACTTACAGGAGGCTGATTCTCCTCAGAGTTATTTATAGGTAGGAATTTTCAAGCTACCCGAGTTCAGATATTTGTCGAGATAGAAAACTCATAAAGTACAGGAGATTATAAAATCTTCCAGGTGCAAAAAGTTTTTAGGGGTAGAAAGGAAAGTGGAGACACACATTTTTTATGGTCTATGAGCCCTATAAAGTGAAATCTGCCACTGCTCCTGAATACATACCATTGTGGTATTGGCCAATGGAATCACTGGACAGCTTGACTGCAAAGAGAAGTTTCTTGATCGGGTGCCAGGTGGAATCCAACCCCGTTGATACAGCTAAAACCAGAGGAATCGATGCTTTGATTTAGAAGGCGATGCAGGAAGTAAACATCTTGAAGAAACTCAACTCAAGTGGAGGCTCAACTCAACTAAAGTATAGTATTCTAGACAATAACTTGAGCAAATATTTGGATGTATTTGAATAATCAATATTTAACCTTAACAGTAAGAGTAATAATTTACTCTTTTGATCCTAATGTCCGTATACATGGACATCCACTATATCTGCATAAAATCCAATGTCCATATTAACAGACATTTACAAATTAACTGTTTTAAAATATAAAAACTTAACATTACTTATACTTGTCAGCCATTCCACAAATACAGAGACATACATTTACAAATTAACTGTTTTAAAATATAAAAACTTAACATTACTTATACTTGTCAGCCATTCCACAAATACAGAGACATACATTTACAAATTAACTGTTTTAAAATATAAAAACTTAACATTACTTATACTTGTCAGCCATTCCACAAATACAGAGACATAAGTGTAAAAACTAAAATAATTTTTTTCAACATTTAAATTAAGTTAACAATAAATAAAAATAGTATTTGAACAACACCTAATCATTTTTTCATTATCAAATAAAATTAAACATGTTTTTACCATGGTTAAACTTGGTGTTACTCTGTGGTTGCTACAGGGTGATGATATTGGTGAAATAAAGTCAAAAAAATCACTAACCATATGACACAATTTCAGTCTGCTGACTATTTGGAGGGAAACCAGCTCTTCTGCACATTTCAGAAATATAGTTTTCATTCTCATTTTATCGTTTATAGTAATGGATTTTTACTTGTTTTGAAGAAGAGATTGAGTGTCCCGTCCGTCACAATAAAGGTAAGTAAGTTTATTTTTACAAGTTATTAAAAATAAAATGTGTGATTCAATAACAAATCTTCTATTCACTGAAGCACCCCGGCCTAACCTCAAAGTTTTTAGATTTTTCTAGTTCTGTTTCTAGTTTTTATTGAATTTTGAAAATTGTCCCGTCCGTCACACTTTTTAGCAATATCTCTATACCCCATGCCCTAAATTCGTTGTTAATACTTAAATTTATTAACTAATGTTACTTTTTGAATGTACAAGTTACTAGGCCTATCTAGGCCATTGTGAGATGAATCTAGGCTAATCTTATTTTTTAATTTTATGTAAAATAGTTTATTTCTCCCAATTTCAAAATATTATGACACCCTACTATTTGTAGATTGTAAGTTATACCTACACCTAGTTTTAATTAGAACTGTAGTTGTAGTACTGATTAGGCTTTGAGACTGTTTATGCAGTGAAATATTATTTGTAGCATTTAATTAACATTGTGCTGATTAATTTGACTGATTAAAAAAATTTCTAAAAGAGCTGATTAACTACAAGATCCCACACCAAATGTCAAAATATTAAACATTAATGTTAATAAAGGGTTTTAGAGTCAGATAATGCCCTTGCACATGGGCTTACAAAAAAATGTCATGGAATATTTGCGACATCTTGTTGCGATATTGCAGTCAACTAAACATTGTGATTCTTGTAATATTTATTTACTCTAAAAACTACACGAGTTTTTGTTGATTTCAGATATCTATGGAAATGGAGACAAATGAGCTTTTAAAATCTAGAGAGAAGGCGAGACTACGAAAACAACGAAGCAGAGAAAAAAAGAAGACGAATAAAGAAGCCTGGGAGAAGAGTTTGAAGAAAGATGCAGAGAGAAAGCGAATATCGAGAGCTAAGGAAAAGGAAAAGTTAGTTACAATTAGTTCTACAAGTGCAGGTAAGAAAGAACTCAAACTTAAAAGATGCAAGGAAACTGAAAGAAAAAGAAAATACAGGTTAAAACAAAAAGAAAAGCTAGAACATGTATGTGATAAAAATAATGAACTTGGAACTTTTTCAAACAGGCAAAGCCTAGGAAAGGCTGTAGTTCGTGCAAAGAAATTTTTACCAAAAAGTCCTTCAAAAAAACTTGCTGTTGTAAGAAAACTAGTTTATGAAAACTTCCAGCTGCCAAAAAGTGATCGCTTTTTTATTAAAGAACATGTAGAGAAAAAGACGGTTTTGTCTAAGGAAACTGAAGAAAAAGTTATAGCTTTCTACAGCAGTGATACAGTCAGCAGACAAGCTCCTGGAAAGAGAGACTACAAAACAGTCAAAAGCAAAGTTTCAGGTGAAAAAGAAAAATTGCAAATTCGACATATGGTTATGACAGTAAAAGAAGCGTACGCTTTGTTTGTTGAGGAAAATCCTGGTATTGGTATCAAAAAAAGTAAATTTTATTCTCTAAGACCAATTCATATACGCTTGAGCTCAGAAATGCCACATAATGTATGTGTTTGCAAACTACATGCAAATTTTAATTTCCTTACTGAATCATTGTCTAAAGCTGTTGTAGGTTTTCCACCTACAGGTAAAGAACTGTTGGCCGCCATATGTTGTAACATAACAAGTGAAGCCTGTATGACCGAGTCTTGCAACAAATGCAAAGATACAAATTTCTTGACTAAGTTTAGTTTGAATATAGATTTAGAGGCTCAAATTTCTTGGAAGCAGTGGGGAGAGGTAAATAAACGACCAGTTATAACATATGTAGAGACTACTATTGGAGAAGCAATGGAAATGGTACAAAATATGTTAGGAAAGTTCAAAGTGCATTGCTACATAAAAAACGTACAGAGTGAGTATTTTGAGTACAAAAAGAAAAATGCAACACAAGGTGAAGCTGTCTTACAGATAGACTTTGCTGAAAACTACAGTTGTATTGCACAAGACGAAATACAGAGTGCACACTGGAGTAACACTCTTGTAACCATTTTTACAGGTGTAGCATGGGTTCCCAATGGAAAACAATGTTATGCTTTGATTAGCAATAACCTTACACATGACAAGTTTTCAATTTGGTATTTTCTTAAAAAAATAATAAGTGATCTAAAACAACAGTTCAAAATTGAGGAAGTAGCGATTTTCTCAGACGGCTGTGCTGGCCAGTTTAAAAATCGTTATACATTATCCAATCTGACATTTCTGGACAAGGACTACCAAGTAACTGGAGAATGGTGTTTCTTTGCCACTTCTCATGGGAAGGGGGCAGTGGACGGTGTAGGTGGCACTGTGAAAAGGATGGTGTGGGAACAAGTCAAATCCAGGCGCACAACAGTTACTTCTGCTGAAGAGTTTTTTGAGTGTTGTCAAAAACAGTGTGAGGCAAACAAAATCAAAGTGATGTATGTTGATGTTAAAGATATTGAAGAGTGTCAAGAGTTATTGGAGTCTCGATGGGCAGCTGTCAGACCTATTCCTAAAGTCCAATCAATGCATTATTTACGGGCATCAACACTTTACCCAGGAAGTATTGTAGCCGGAAATACTGTGAAATCAGAGCTTCAACTCTCAGAGTCTTGGAACAGTCATGATGAGTCAATTAATGAAAAACTTTCTGATGAAGATTCCTTAGATTCTGACTTTCTCACTGAAAATAAAAAGGTCCAATATTTAGATGTATATAGTTCTGAAGATGAGGACTCATATTTAAGACCTAAACCTTTAAAAAAAGATGAAATAGAAGCTGGACAGTACATATTAGTAGAACTTGTAAGTGAAGGTAAACAGAAGAGAGCTCATAAGTATTTGGCTATAACCCAGGGGTGCGTAGAAGAAGACAACAACGTGGAGGTCTTGTTCATGAGATTAGTGCAGAAGACTAAAACCAAGGACCAACTATTTGAAATAGACTCTTCTAAAACATACATAGTGTCTGTTTCAGAAATACAAGGAGTTTTTGAGGGGCCAGAAGTAAAAGAATTGAGAAATAGTATTTATTATAAGTTTGCAAAGTCAATCGAGCTGTAAGATGAAAAACCCTTGTAAATATTTAATTTCAATTATAACAGGTTCTAGTTGTAAGTAAATTTAAGTTAAATAGTTGAGTAAAAGTGTTCATGAATAAAAAAGTGTATTAAGTAACTGTTTGTTGTTTTTATACACAAGTAACCTTTTGTCCCGTCCGTCACGTCCCGTCCGTCACACGTCAACTGCTAAATTTGAATTTTTTTGTTGTAACACAGAGTTTTAAAATGGAATATAAAGCACATGATTACCAGAAAAACAACTTTACAAAACGTATACTATTATTTAAAAAAAATAATTATTGTACAATTCACAGAAAAATGTAGTAAAAGTTAGTGTAGTTTCTGTAGTGTCCAAATTACGTCCCGTCCGTCACACGCTTTAAAAATGCTGTAACTCATTTATATTTCAAAGTATTTTTTTTTAAGTGAGTTTAAAAAATGCTTAAGATATGCTGAAAAAACTGCAGAAGGTTTTAATGCATGATAACTTTTTTTTATAGATACTATAAGGAAATTTATCTCTCTGCTTGTCCCGTCCGTCACAATGGAATGGCTGTTGTGCATTACCATAATGATCACAATGAATCAATCTTTCTAATAAAGTTGCGAACCAAACTTTATAGCTAAAGTATTATATAAGTATAATCGGTGGCATTTACTTGCTATATTTAAATCAGCTGTAAAAAAGAACTGTCTATGCAGCTTATTGAAGGGTAAAATCGTATCATTGTTTGACTTCATTACTTCCTCAGAACTATTATTCTTAACATTTTTATATTTATTTTACATGAGTGTTTTTTGTTGTTTTTACTTAATGTTAACCCTATTTAATTTGATTTTAACCAGTAATTCTAAATACACTTTAATTCTTGAAAAATGTATAAATTTATCAAAAAATCCCATGTAGTTTACTTATTTATTGATAAATAAATATAATTTGGAGTGCTTGTTCATTTTTAACAAAACATTTAAATAAAGAGATCAAATAAGCGCTTACCATTTTTGACATATAGTCTATCTCTCATAAATAACTCTGTAAAAAAATGTTTGAGGCAAGTTTTATTTTTAAAGTAATGCAAGAATAAATATTTTCAGCAGTTATTATTGTGTAATTTAGAATAATCACCAGGATATGATTCAATAATTTGCCTGGAGAAATTCTGCATACACCACATTTCATGCTAAATAAAAAAAAAAAATTAAATATTTAAAAATAATTTTTGTACATACTTTTCATAGGCTTTTTTCCATAGGCTTGAAAAACAGGCCAAAGGTACTAGTTTAAAAGACCCAATTCCCATTATTTATTGATTTTCCAAAGAGAAAGTGTTTAATAAGCAACACTAATAGCAAAACTAAATTTTTCCTAAAGGGAGAAAATCCCTCTTGAGTAGTATAGTAGGCCTTTGGTAGGCTCTCAGGTATGGTGTTGACTCTTGGGTTGACAAGACAGTCTGGTAGTTAGTTTAAAGTACATTTTTATTGCTTCACGAACAAAATAACATTACTGTTATGTCATATGCAAGTCATTATTTTTTTTTTTAAATACCAGTACCTATTTTAGTTCTAAATGTATGTTGAATAAGGAATTCCCATTGAAGGATTTACTTACTCTTCTTCAAATATTTCTTATTAGCTTTTACAATTTTTAAAATCTTACTATTCTTTTTACAACCTCCTCTGTCATAATAAAGAGTTTATCACTCAATCCTTAACACTTTTCTAGTATTTTCCATTATTTATGAAAAGAGGGATTCGTAAACGTTTACTGGGCAAAGAACTGCTGAGATTGGGTAGGGTACGATAAGCGGACCTGGTTTTTTATATTGATATTGACAAACGATATTACTTAATTATAACTTTCGATATAACTAACCGATACTGATTTTGAACAATAACTAACTTGTATCAACAATAAACACTTTTTCTAAAATAAACGTATTTTATTTTATAGATAATAACAGACAGTTGAAAGCTCGTGGAGGACCGTGAAACGAAGTTTAAAAAGTGGCAAATCAGCTGACCTGCTTGCAGATCATCTCTGTATTTGTGCAGAAGAGAAGTACGGTTTACTAGACAGCCATTCCAGAAATAATGAGCCCAAGTGCAAAAAAATAAAATTATATTATATTATAATATTTTGTTAGAAAAGGCATTTAAACATTCTAAATTAACAAAATCAAAAGGTTAAATTAAAAATTTTCTTGTTAATTTAGTTTTTTAGTACTATCAAAGTTGGACTAGCTGGTACTGTGTACAATGCCTTTAAAAGTCCTCAAGTTGCACACCTGATTTTCTTCTTTATTTTTTGTCAAATCTCATCTGTTTGGTTTTTTACATCAACATAACCTCAAAAACAAACACTGTCAACCTGAGTTTACTTGTTTGTGAGTTCAGAGCTGTTACAGATATATCAACTTCAAAAGTGATCACTGGTGTCCTGTACGGAACCAAAAAGTTGGAAAAGTTAACTTCCTGAGAAAACTAACGAAGACAAATTCATCAAACCCTCCAAAAGTTAGGTAAGTGAAGTCATCAATACACTTGTACAATCAATAGTCTATAAAACTCAGTATTTTTATATGAAACAATAGTTCCGTACGGGACAGTTCCGTACGGGACATTTGTATTGTGGTTCCAAAAGTCGCATTAAATGTCTGTTTAAATGTTTTACAGCCAAATTTCAACAAGAGCCTTATGGCCCTAAATCATTTTAACCTAGAGTTAAACCATTAATATGTATTTATCTTTTCAGAAAATGGAAAACAAAGAAAGAAAGAAAAGAATTTTGAAAAGTTACGATTGGATCCTCAGCGACTTGCTGCACACCGGGAAAAGGAGAGGCAGCGTATTACAGCCATAAGAGCTAAGGAGAGAGATCTTCTTAAAGGTAGGCCAGATATCTTAGAAAATAAAAGAAAATCAGAAACTTTAAGGAAACGAGAACAAAGAGAGCGGAAAAGGTTAGCTAAATTGGGTGAAGACTCAAATTGTCCTAATGTAGACTCTTCAGAACTTGGCTCATATAAAAGACCTCAGAGCTTAGGAAAGGCTGTGAAAAGGATTAAGAAAATGTTACCAGAGAGTCCCTCCAAGAAGCGCGCTGTAGTCAGAAAACTGATTTTAGAATACCCAAATTTGATATCGACAAAAAACCCTCATAAATGTAAAAGTAAACTTTCCGATGCTGTAACGCAAGATTTTTTTACTAGAGATGATATAAGCTACCAAGCTCCTGGAAAAAGGGATACAAAGTCAATAAAGGATACTGTAACAAATAAAAGAATTACTGTGCAAAAAAGGTTTCTTGTCATGTCCGTCAAAGAAGCCTACCAACAGTTCATTAAAGAAACAGGCATGCATCAAGTGACAAAGACCACATTTTATGAACTGCGACCTTAATATGTCCTTTTAGTTAGTGATACACCACATACAGTATGTATGTGTAAATATCATGGAAATTTTAACTATCTGTTAGAATCTTTACATAGCAATAAAATACTCAACAAGGATCTTGTACCAAATGGTAAAGAATTATTGAGAAAACTGGTTTGCAGCTTAAACCAAGAAAACTGTATGTTAGGAACTTGTGCCCAGTGTAAAAGTGTGGCTGAAAATGAACTTGAACATGTGTTAACATGTGATGATTATGATGAAGGGAAAAAAATAGTCTGGAAACAATGGATAGACATTGAAAATAGGCCGAAACAAGTTGAGCACAGCGGTACTGTTAAGGAAATAAACTTAATGGTACTGTTACTGTTGGTACTGTTATGTGAAATAAAAAAAACAATTGCCTACATTTAGAGTTCATTGCTATGTTAAAAATGTGCAATCAGAAGAATTTGAAACAAGGAAACTCGAAAATGATCCTAAGTTAGGAATTCTGCAGATTGATTTTGCAGAAAACTTTTCTCTTATTTCACAGGATGAGATCCAGTCTGCACATTGGTCTCATCAACAAGTAACCTTATTTACATCTTGTGTTTGGACTGGTACTGCAACAACTTCATACACCATTGTGAGTGATGACCTATCACATCAAAAACTGAGCATTAAAGTTTTTCTGTATAAACTAGTTGAAGACATTCTAAAGAGGTTCCCTAATGTAGAAAAACTATCAATCTTCTCTGATGGTCCCTCGTCTCAATTTAAAAACAAATACACAGCTTCACTATTGTGTTCACTGCAAAATGATTTTAAAATTGATTTTGACTGGTTGTTTTTCGCAACTTCACATGGAAAAGGCTCTGTTGATGCGATAGGAGGAGCCATAAAGCACAGAGTATGGATCAAAATCAGGTCAAGAAAAAGAATAATCTCAAATCCTTATGAGTTTTATGAATGCGCCAAAGAAGAAATAAAAGGGACACATATTTTCTTTGTGTCTGAAGAAGATGTACAACATCATGCACAGGAAATGGAGAAAAAAATGGTCAGACATAAAGTCAATTCCTGAAATTCGGCAATGCCATTACTTTATGCCGTATGACTCTACAAGTATACTTGTTGCACGGACTGCAAAATCATTAATGAAAAAATACAATATTTCCAAAGCGGAAGAAGACCTCTCAAGGCAGCCCCGCCTACGCTATGAGGATGTCTATTCTTCGAATGAATCTGATGATGAGGAAATTTGTACACCTACTATACTACCAAATGGTGATGAAGAGATAGCAGTGGGGTCATGGGTTGCAGTGATATATGACAGCCAATGGTATCCAGGTAATGATTGTTTATTTTAAATAGTGTTTAATATTTTTAAATAAATTACTTACTTATACTTAATTGATGATTGATACCTAGACTCAAGAGGTTACAGGAATTCAGAACTTCTAAAAAAATTACATGCCTATATTAATATTACAAGGCAAATTTTGTAACAATTGTACATTACAAGTTAAGTATTTTACAGGGATCGTTGAAAAGAAATCGGAGCAAGACATAGCGGTCTCCTTCATGGCTAGAGTCGGTCAAAGATTCTTTTGGCCATCAAGGCCAGATATCCAAACACTTCATCATGGAAATATAATGTGCAAGATCAAGGAGCCACCACACCCAGTGTCAAATCGTCATTTTGAAATCAACGGAATACGCCTATACGATGAGATTTTCCAAAAATTAAATGTTTAGTTTTAACCTATTATTTAGAACTTATTCCTGTTTTGTAGTGTTCTCAAGAAATGTGTTCTTTAGATTGTTGAGTATTAACCATTAAACAGAGCTGTAATTAACAGGTATCAACCTCTTAAAATACAAAAACGTTTGTCATGTAAAACGTCACAATATTCAATAATTTAAAATGATATTTATTTAACAGGGCCTAAATAGCAGCATTATGATTTTAACTAAGTTGAGTACATAGTTTTGTAAGTACATTTTTAGCCTACATTGTTTTTTTTGTTGTTGTTACAGAGAAGATGCTTCAACAACTTCTCAAAAACGGTTTATCATTGCTATGCAGGAGAAAACATATAAATAATTACGCAAATTTCGTATTTCCTGTTATAAATGTTTTTTATGTTGTTATCATTACATTATTATTTATGAGTTTTTCTTATTTCCAGTTCTAATAGTTTGTTTGATCGTTGAAGCTCATTTATTATTTATAAGATTCTCACTATGTGCGTTGTATTAGTTATTTAAATTTAAATTATGATTGTGACAATGGGTATAGATACATTGATATGATTTATAAAAGCGCATTATAGTATCAATAATTGTAGGCCTACTAATCAATATAAAAAAACTGGGCCCGCTTATTGTACTCTACCCCTGAGATTTACAGCAGATAATCAACAAGAATTTTTAAAGATATTTTGCAAAAAATGTTTGGGATTGAAAGAGTTAAGGTTTATGCTGATAGTAATCTATTGTTGGGATAGTAATATATTACCAAACAACACATTCAGTATATCAACCCGGGATATCTACATATAATAAATATACTTAAATTTCAAATTTTCTGTAATGTATTTACATTTTCACGAGAATCCTCATATTTCTTCAATTTAGATGTATAATCTTAGATATAATGGACATAGTAAATCTAGTCCAAGTTCCCTAAACAAGACTATTCAAATGTAATGTTTTAAAGAATTTGCATCATTATAGCCTGATAAATTATTTTAAATGTATTGCATCATTATAGCCTGATAAATTATTTTAAATGTATTGCATCATTATAGCCTGATAAATTATTTTAAATGTATAATATACTGAATATACAGGGTGAGGCAGATTATTCGTAACAACTGAAACCCACCTAATTCCACCCCAAAGAATTTGGAGAAATTATTTTGAAATCTCTAAAACTCCCCAAAAGGGTAGTTTTTGGGGGGTAGGGGTGGTTTTTGGAAAATTTTCAAATGTAAAGGTATGTTGAGTTATACCTCATTTTAAAGGTATTTCTTCACTGATTATTTTGATGCAAAAATTTTGAACCTTTCTTGCCGCTTATGTACAGGGTACACCAAAACAATAACAAAATTAAGGGGTTTGTGGGTAATTTATTGCAACTACCTACACAAATGTAGAGAGATGATATTTTTATTGAAAAATAATGGTGAGATGGCTTATCGAAAAATATCATCAAATGCCACCCTACCCCAAAATTTACACATTTTAAAAATACATAGAATTTTGAAATACTTAACAGCCCCAATCTAAAAAAAATCAAATAGCAACCTAGGTTGTGTTGTACATAATTAGATAGGTCTTTAAAAATAAACATTTTCTACATTTAAAGTTTGTCTCTATCTCCAATGGTTTCAAAACTGTAGTACAAAAATAGATTTTTTAATAATTTTACCAAGTTAGTTTGTATTAATATCAAAATCTAATGAAACAAATGGAAAACAAGTTGTACTTTTAAGTTTAATTTGTTTTTTTTTTTAAATAATGTAGTAAAAAACACATCAGGATTTCTATCAGTGTAACATGTTTCAAAAGCAATCTAACCGTGGTGTTCATGTTTTAACAATCCCAAATACACGAGTTGCCCCTGGAAGAACTTTGGAACCAATTCGTAGTCTCTTACCTAATCTCTGTTATTATCGTCTCCCTATTCAGTTGTTCTTGTGACCACGTGGTATGAGGTGGTTAATTTAAATTTTTTTTAAAGAACGTACTGTAAGTTTTGTTTGTTCTAAAATGCTGTTCTCAAATGAGGAGGTATTCCAGATGCTTATGGTGTTAGGGGAATGTTTCCAAAATTACTCAGCTGCCGCTCTTCTTTATGCCCAACGTTACCCAGACCGCGAACATCACTTCAGGAACGTTTTTCAAAGACTTGCTAGTGGAGTTCGTGAAACAGGTCATGTTCAACCTGACCACAACAAAGGAAAGGAACTCGCTAGACCTTTTTCGCAAAGAGGTTTTGGCAGCCTTTGAACTGAATCCGCACGATTCTACACGAAGAGTAGCTCTTGATTCTGGTATGAGTCAAAGATCTGTTTTAAGAATCGTTCACGATCATAAAATGCACCCATATAGGATGTCATTACATCAAGAACTCCATGGAGATGATTACCTTCATAGAATTAACTTTTGTTAGTGGGCTCGAGAAAAACTACAACAAAATCAAAACTTTCACCGTAACATTCTGTGGTGTGATGAGGCCACGTTTAGGAGTAATGGAAAAGTGAACGTTTGCTCCTTTGTAAGACCTGGAGCAAAACATGATGAAGTCACTGAGGATGTAGAGCAGCTGGCTGGAAAACTTACACACAACGACCACCTTCTGATCATTGCTGGTACAAACAATATCCAGAACACAAGCATAAAGAGGCTCACTGACGGTATTGACAAGTTGATAAATAATACACAACATACTAATCTAATTCTGAGCACAATACCCATGAGATATGACCAGCCAAACCTTGACCTCAAAATTTCCACAGTTAATTCAAAAATTAAAGAAATAGTAGTGAAACTCCCAAATCTAAAACTTCTCCCTCTTCATCTTCTTCCCAAACATCTTTATGCTTCTGATAGTATCCACTTTAACAAAAAAGGAAAAGGCAGAATAGCGGAATTGGTCTTTAAATTGCTACATACCAATAAAGGTCATTTGAAGAAAACAGTTCTTACTACAAAAGATGTATCTGCTAGTGGATCTTCTGTTCTTGAGACTGCTATTACTGTTGTTGAAGACAATATGAGTAATATCTTTGAACAATACAAGAATAATACAACAGTTGACTTGGCACATACTGTGTCCCGTGACTTCCATATGTCGGCAGGTGTGGCGGTTAAATTTCATGACAGATTTGGCCACCCATGTGAATATGACCTCATCTACAAAAACTTAGCACACCAGAAAATCAACAATGGCCCATCTGTGTACAGCTTGGTGACTAAGGAGGTGTACTGGGGCAAACCAACTAAGGAAGACTATAATGAAGCTTTCCGTCAACTAGATTTGGACTTTCAACCCAAGAACTAAAAAATATTGATGTGCTCTGCAGTGGGCTGTGTTAGAGACTTAATCCAGCCACATCACTTTGTATAAAATATAACTAAGTTTCAGAAAGCCACAGGAGCAAAAGTGTACGTAGTGTCCTATGATCAAACAGCAAGACGGAAGCTCTGGAGTGGACTAACTCACAATGAATTTGTTAGGCTACTAAGGAACTTGATAGCAGCTGCTCAACTCCAACCACAAGAGGACAGCATAGCAGTACAAGAAACTCTGCAGGAGGACCAGTCAACAAGATCTGACACCTACACCTCCACTACCAGTGTTGAGCTCCAATCACCTGCTGCCCTCTCTGGGTGTGCAAACAGTGTTGTGCAGTGTGAAAATGGTCATTATGTTATCGAAAGTGCTACCCAAGAAAATAGTGTCCAGGAGGAAAGTTTGTCTTTGCATGATTGCTCTAAAAATAATACTAATGTTCAACTATATGTAACACAACAAAAATCACTTATACAAAATTTAAACTCCAACAAATGTAACCTTAATGTTAATGACACCAGTTTTTTAGAATAATAGACAACACAACTGTAAAAAAACCTTTAAAAATCCTTCAACTCAATATACAAAGCATTAGAAATAAACTTTTAGAATTAGAACAATTTTGCAACATTGAAAATATTGATATTATTTGTATTTCTGAACACTGGTTGCTTTCTGATGAGGTAGATCTGTACACACCACAGGAATTTGTGTCAGCTAGCTTTTGCTGTAGGAGTAATAAAAAAATGGGGGTACAGGGATTTTTATCAGACCAAACATTAAATATAAAGTAGTACAGTTTGAAGAATTTAGCAGTGAAGTAGATTGTGAAATTTGCTGTATAAAATTGGTGGAACAAAATATTGTTATTGTTAGTTTGTACAGATCACCTCAAGGTAATATTGATAAATTTTTTCAAAAATTTGAACAGGCAATAAAACACGTATCAAGTATTGATACACTGATAACTGTTTCAGGAGATTTTAATATTGAAATGGTTTTATTACGGGTTCATAAAGCTATAACCTTTTCCAACTTACGTAAGTCACTAAATTTAAAATGTACTGTTCAGGTTCCCACACACTGTACATCTTGTATAGACAATATCTTAGTTAATTTTACAGAGAATTTGTATACAATTAAGTCTTTTCAAGGATGTTTTGCTGACCATAACTCTCATGTGCTAGAGGTTTATTCTAATAAATATTGCCATAAATCTTCAAATATTAATGCAGGCAATAAAAATTTGGTGTGCAAGCAGTCAGAAAATGAAATTAATTTATTTATTGATCTTTTAAAAACTGAAAATTGGGAAATGGTTGACGACTTTAACTGTGATAAAATAACAGTAGAAGAACTATGCAACAACTTTTTAAAATGCTATATAAATCTTTGGCATTTCTGTTCTCCACCTATTAGTAAAAAAAGTAAAGATAAAATTAAAAAAGTGCAATGGTACAACCAGAGTTTAGCACAAGAGAGAAATTATATGCTTAATTTATACAATATTTATAAAAGTTTAAGAAACAGTAGCTCAGAGGGTTGGGAATTAGCTTATAGGACCTACCGTCAATGTAAAGGAAATTATAGAAATAATTTAAAGCATGCCAAGAGACGAGCATGTGAAAGATATATAGAAAAAGACCCTAATAAATGTAAAGCCGCCTGGGATATCATCAAGCAAGAAAGTAATTCCAGTACACAACACATAGTTACACTCGAACCAACAGAATTGAACAACTTTTTCCTAAATTCTGTCTCTGAACTTTCAAACAGCATCCCATCCACTAACGTTTTATTCTCTGACCTTCTAAGAAATAATCCAGTCCCTCCTAAAATTTTTAATTGGCAAACCGTTACTGTGGACCAGGTAGTAAATGTTGTATTAAATTTCTCCAACTCCAAAAGTACGGATTTATATTGGATTTCAAATTTTTTAGTAAAAAAAACTATTTATATTATCAAAGAACCATTAGCATTTATTCTTAGCAAATGTTTCGAGTTTGGTTACTTTCCTGAGTTGCTTAAAACCTCCAAAATTGTTCCAGTTTATAAGAAGGGCGATAGGCTATTGCCTCAAAATTATCGACCCATATCCATTGTTCCAATATTTTCTAAAATATTAGAGTCACTAATGCATAAACAGCTATCCCATTACTTTGAACGATTCAATCTTTTATCTGATTCCCAATTTGGTTTCCGGGAAGGTCGCTCAACTATAAAAAAGCCGTCATGGAAGTAGTAAATTAATTACTCTCTTAATGCCTTTGAAAATAAAGAATCAGTAGCCCTTTCGATGATGGATTCAAGTAAAGCATTTGACTGTGTCCCCTTTAATATTATCATAGAGAAATTGAAATTTTATGGTGTCTCAGAAGAATCATCTAATCTAATTAGGTCTTACTTAACTAATAGAAAGCAATATGTTTCAATTGGGGGTAATAATGCTTCTGTAAAACCAGTGAAAATGGGTGTCCCCCAAGGCTCAGTACTTGGCCCCTTTTTCTTTACTATTATAATAAATGATCTACCAAATAATTTGAATGTTAGTTCAGTAGTCTACGCAGACGACACTTCCCTTTTTGGAAGTAATAAAAACCTCCCTTATTTACTCACTAAAATGAAAAAAGCTGAAAATTAAGCTTTGAAATGGTTTTCCTCTAACAAGTTGCTATGTAACCAAGAAAAAACTCAAAATATTATTCTTAGCTTATCCAATAACTCTCAAGATGTCCAATCCGCAAAATTACTCGGTATTCACATTGATTCTAAACTAAACTGGTCCCATCACATTAATAATTTATGCAGTAGGCTCTCGCCAGTAAGTTATCTTTTTTGGAAACTAAGAGATGTTGTTTCTAATGAATACTTGAGGACAGCATACTTTGGTTTATTTCAGTCTCATATTTCTTATGGATTAATACTTTGGGGACATTCTTCTCACGTTAAAGATATTTTGATAATACAAAAGAGGGTTTTACGAACAATCTGTAGGGCTGAATTCTTAGAACATTGTAAACCACTTTTTATTAGTTTAAAAATTCTCACAATTAATTACAAACCTATACATCTTCCATCTATTATTACATGTAAATACTAATCTGCGCTCATTCACACTTAGACAGGATTTGCATTCGTATAATACTAGAAATCGTGATAAGCTTGATATACCCCAGCACAGGCTGGCCAAAACAGGTTCATCTCATATGGTGAACAGCATTGTTTTCTTTAATAAACTTAATGTAACAGCTTGGACTGCCTCAACTGGTGTGTTTAAGAGTAAGTTATTGCGTTGGTTACAACAAAATCCATTTTATAATCTAGAGGATTTTCTAAATCATGATGTGGATGTAGAATTTTAATTCTGAATAACTAAATAGTGCCAGAGTAGTAATTAAACTCATTGTAAAACCGCAATTGTAAAATTGTACTGTAAATTTTACGTGTCTAATTTTAAACATATTTTATCTTATGTCTATTATTATTAATACATGACTATGCCTATTTCATTATATGTAAAATGTGATCAATGGCAATAAAAATTATGATTATGATTATGAACCGTCACAGTATGAGATACTGGGCGTTTGAAAACCCACACTGGATGCAAGAAGTGGACAACCAAAGGTACTGGACACTAAATACCTGGTGCGGTATTATCGGTGACAAAATTGTAGGGCCATTCTTCTTTGACGATCGCCTAGACTGAGTAGTTTATATCAACTTTCTCATTGGTCACTTGTCTAATTTATTGATCGAAATCCCTGAGGAAGTCTTACAACGTATGTGGTTTATGCACGATGGGGCATCAGCACCAAAGATTCTTGATTAATTCTAAACGAGCAATACCCTGACAGGTGGATTGGAAGAGGCGGCCCTGTGAACTACCCAGCGAGATCTCCAGATTTAACGTGTATGGACTTTTACTTGTGGGGTAGACTAAAAGAACTAGTGTATAAATCAAGACCAACAACTAGAGAGATCATGATGCAGCGGATAAGGGAGGCTATAAACACGATCAGTAGAGAAGAGATAATTAGAGCTGTAGATAGCTTCATCTCAAGGATTGAACTCTGTCTGGAAAACAATGGGTTGCAGTTTGAGCACCAGTTTTTAACTCTTCATGAGGTCAGTTACTAGGTTATTGTTGGTTTTAGTTTGATAATTGATAATTGTCATATTGATCATTTACCATGATGCTGCTGTAACATGGTAGATTTGTTTTCAAAACCAGTTTGAAGTGTTTATTTTTTAATAATGACAGGATACTCCTTCCTTCCTTGGCATTCACATCAATGATTAAATAACAACAGGGTTTCTCCTATACATTTTGTGTAATTTAAGTGTAAAACTTTTTATAATTGAAAATGTACTAATTTAATAACTGGGTAATTTTCCTGTTTCATGAGAGAACTCAGCACTTATCGTAAGACATTGTAGTTTACAGTGTCCCAATACCTTTTTAAATTTTAAAAGACTCTTTTAAAAATTGGATACAGCATTTTTTTCCAATCATAAACATAAGAGACGAGTTTACTGTTGGATTTTTTTTTACTTGCATATTGCACTGACTTTTATAAATTATACATTGAGTAAAAGTATTAAAAAATCTATTTTTGTACTACAGTTTTGAAACCATTGGAGATAGAGACTTTAAATGTAGAAAATGTTTATTTTTTAAAGACCTTTCTAATTATGTACAACACAACCTAGGTTGCTATTTGATTTTTTTTTAGATTGGGGCTGTTAAGTATTTCAAAATTCTATGTATTTTTAAAATGTGTAAATTTTGGGGTAGGGTGGCATTTGATGATATTTTTCGATAAGCCATCTCACCATTATTTTTCAATAAAAATATCGTCTCTCTACATTTGTGTAGGTAGTTGCAATAAATTTACCCACAAACCCCTGATTTTTTTATTGTTTTGGTGTACCCTGTACATAAGCGGCAAGAAAGGTTCAAAATTTTTGCATCAAAATAATCAGTGAAGAAATACCTTTAAAATGAGGTATAACTCAACGTACCTTTACATTTGAAAATTTTCCAAAAACCAACCCTACCCCCCAAAAACTACCCTTTTGGGGAGTTTTAGAGATTTCAAAATAATTTCTCCAAATTCTTTGGGGTGGAAATAGGTGGGTTTAAGTTGTTACGAATAATCTACCTCGTTTGGTTTGGCCGCTGTACGTACTGTACGGGTGGTTTGCCTCACCCTGTATTAGTTTAATAACTGAATGAAAATACTGGTTAGTTTGGTTATTTTAATTTAACCGATTAGTCGGTTATTTTTGCTGCAACCAGTTAAATTAGTCTTAAGACTAAATTTTCTACAAGTTAAGTGATTGTGCAAACTTCGTCTATACTTGAATTAGTCGTTTATTCTAATAAATTATTTTAGTACACCAGTCTCGTACTTTAACGATCACCTTTAGGTTTTTTTGTGATTCGCAATTAAAATAAATTATAATATTGCCATTTAAGCGGTAATTACATTGTAGCCTATTAGATATTATATGATAATAACATTTCTTAACCACTGTATAGTCAGCATTGTGTTCCTGTCTTAACAGGAATAGCTCCTTTCCGCAATCCATCCCTCTGACGCCATTTGTATCAAATAATCAGTACGTGGACGGACACAGTAACGAATTCGTGATTATGGTGTTTAAACTTATTGTTCATTGTGTAATTGACGGTGACGGGTGATAAAATGGTATTTTAAAATGCAAATGAAAAATGTTCAAACATTTATTTTAGACCACTTGTAACCATTTTGTTCACGATTGAATTTGTGTGTTTTATATGTTTTAATTAGTCATTGTTACAAGTGAATACAGTGCGTTCATTTTTTTCATTTATAATTTTTTAGTTTTCTTTTGTTCTTGTAAGGTTCCATAGAAAATGTAATAAAAAGGAAAACCTAGTGCACTAATAAATAATAATAATAAATAATGAGTGTTTTGTGGTTGAGACTTACTAATTTTATTTATTATACTCTGTATATTAAATTATATTTTATTTATGTTTTATTTTTAAGTTACCAATTTTGTTTTCTTCTAATGTACTCTTAGTTGTGATTTGATTTGAAAATGTTAAAATTACATGAAATAAAAATATGAAAAACAATAATTGCAGACCAGTTTTAATTCTGATTTATTTATGCCTTATTGGAAACATGATCTACTTAACTCCAAATCGAAGATTTTCCTTATCAAAAATAAAATATTTACTTTCTTATAAGATATAGATAAAAAGTTTATGTAGCCGTTATGGTCAAGGTGTTTTGTGAATATAAAGTTTTGTTTAAATATAAAATAGGAAAATTCATTATATTAAAAGTGCAAACTCTGAAACAAGAATAAAACCTATAATATTACTAAATAAATTGCGGCAATTCAACTATTCATCTGATTAATGTGAAGTATACAATTAAGTGAATTAATCAATCTGGATTGAATTAAAAAAGTAATCGGTTATTCATTCGACTAAAATAACCGATTAACGACAAAAATAACTGACTGGTTAGTCGGTTATAAAAACGTCGGTTATCCTATCACTAAATGTATTTGCACAAATTGTTAGTAATTAAAAAAGTCAGACTATCACTCTAAGGGTTTATTTCAGCACACCTATATGAATCACTGATGAGTGATCACTGACTTCACTCATTAGTCTGTATCGTGACTAGTGCTCTCTCTAATCTCTAACAGCTGAATTTCTACTTGTAATGTATGCTTAGTCTGTTAATAAATTTTTTTTTAAACCCTTGCACGAGGCTCTAAAACATGCCGCCACTACAGGAAAAAATGACCGCCACTAGTAGGGTTAATCCGCCCTGTATTATTCTCTCACTCGCCCTAAAATGAGTGGGAGAAGTGAAAACATTAAAAATATAAATTAAAAGTAATATATATAGAAGTATATATTTTTGTGTTCAGAATTAAACATATAATAATATTAGCATTTAAAGTTGGCCTTAAAAAAATTGTTACTAAAAATTTTTTCCCATGAAATTCAAAATTTACATTTTGTTTTTAATTTGGGGGGGACCATACCTAGCAAACCAAGTTATAGTAAGAAAACTATAAAAGTGAGATAGCCATTTTGTGTCAAATTTATTCTAGTTTCAGGAAAACATTTAAGCATTATACAAATTTATGAAACGATAATAACGCTATATAACAAAAAGCAGCGATGCGCATAAATTGTGAAAATAGGGTGTATATGTAAGAGTTTGCTAATAAAAGTTTTACTAATACAGTTTTACTTGAATACATGTTATATTGCATATTTTATTACTCAGAATGAAGTAAACTGTACAGCAGCTTTCTGAAAAGCTTGAAAAAATTCAAATTTACAATAAAATACACAGTTTTACAAAATATGTTAATATTTATTTACATCACTGAAAATTGATGAATTAGGTTGAATTGACCATAAGAAAACAGTATAAAAAAAATTAAACTCACTTATTTTTAGTCAGACTCGCTTGAAGACCTTGGTGATACGGCTCGCTTCTTTTTCCTGCCACAGTATGTGGGACGCCAGTAGTGTTTCAGTTGTAGCTCACACAGTTTGTGGACCCCAACATTACAGCCAGGGCACCAACGGTTGGCACGCTTCCCACATACACCGCAGACCCTCAACCGATTTGATGGTAGGTACTCCGCTTTATGTGAAGGATCATCACCTCCAGGGCCAGCACCACGAATGGGCTCAGGATCAGAGGCAGAAGCCAGGCTTTGTATCACCTCCAGGATAAAGTTTTTCCTGTCCATGGGTGCATCAGGAATGCACTGATGTGCGTACACAACATACGCATTCGACACACACATGTCTAGGAGGTTGAAAAATAACGTTTTCCAGTAGTGACGAGTAATTCGAGTGCATGACCTGTGGTAGAGGGATTTGTCCTTACAATCAACTCCACCCATCAGCTGGCTGTACTTATCTATAAGAACAGGTTTGATGGCCTCCAAACCACTTTTACGACTGCGGATAACCCTGTCCTCTGCATGGTACGCAGTCGAAATCAGGTAGACCGGCTTTCTTGTAGGTTTCTGCTTGTAACCAACAAGAAGAACTGGGCCTCGCCTGAAGTACACAGACTTTTGCGAACCAAGCACAGTTCTCAGCACAGATTTTGGCAGGTCCTTTGAGTTCTTGTTCACAGTCCCTGTCAAAAAAGTGTTGTTATCCAACAGTCGCTGGGCTAGGGGCAACTTCGTGTAGAAGTTGTCGGTAAAGACATGGTAGCCTTTATCAAGACATCCTCCCTGTTCCAACAGATTCATAACAACCTTCTGTGTGAAAGGAGCATTTCCCTTTGCCAGATGGTCATTCCCAGAATACATGTCAACATGTACGACATACATGGTTTTGGAGTCAACAAGCTCGAACTTCTTCACTCCAAACCTTGCATGTCGTTTGTTCGGCATGTACTGGATGTATGCACACCGATTCTTCATCCCTACCATACTTTCATCTATACTCAGGTCCTGGTATGGCACGTAATGTCGCCTGAAAGCATTATTCACTGCATCCAAGAAAGGCCAGATCTTTCCCCAAGGGTCGTAGCCAGGCTGACCTTTAGGCACCGTTTTCTTGGATGTCAGATGCAACATTGCATGCAACGCCTGGAACCTGCGGCACGTCATGGTCTGACTTACCCAAGGAATGTACTGGATTGGATTGGTAGACCAATACTCAGATATAGGCTTGCGTCGGGTAAGCCCCATGTACAATACCAAAGCCAAGAACTTTTTCATTTCTTCTAATGTTACATTATGCCAAAAATGAATGCGTGAATGTTGCTTTAGTTTACCAGACCTCTGCATTTGTTCACGCTTATTTTTGGCATAAGTGTTTGTCGCCCTGGTGATGACATTTATTTGTCCTTCCGACACAAACAGATTGAAGTAATCAATCGGTTTGCGATCAACAGGACAATCTCTAGGGCCTGGCTGTCTGACACTGAATAATGAGGTCACATCCAGAGGCTGTTCCTCATACACCCTTACCCATGTCGATGGCCCATGTTCTGGCTGAGGACTGGCAGAAGGCTGCATGTCATCATTCTGCGTGTCATCATCATTCTGCGTGTCATCATCATTCTGTGCAGGTCCAGGATGGCTTGAAGATGGTTGCCCCTCATTGACCGGTCTTGAAGGTTGTGAAGAGCGGAGAGGAGCTCTCGAGTCATCTGATTCGAAGTCCCCCCCAGACTCATAAATGTCCTCACTGCCAGACGAGGAATCCAAAAATGATGGGTCATCTAATATATTGTCTATATCTGACCAATCACTAAACTCGCTATCTGAGACCTCCTCAACTAGTTCTCTCAAATCACTTGAGGTCTGAGCTCGATCCATCGTTACAATAGTCTACAGTTGCCTACAATAAATCACTATTTTTATCACCAATATTCAAGAAAAAATTAATTTCTTATTACTGAAAGACTAAATGAATTTCTTATTAGTCTGACCAAGACAAAATTTTGAATCCACAACTACATGTACCGGTATTACTAAAATAACAGTATATACGCGACTAACAATGACCCTGGAATGGTCCAAACAGTTACGCTGTGGCTATATGGCCGGCTACCGTCTGTAGATTAGACAGCCGGGCGATGAGTGGTGACATCAACCGTGACGTAACGAAAGGGCCTCCAGCCATGACTGTCACCTTTACACCACTGCCTTAGAAATATAAAAAACACAATTTGTAGAATATTTTATTAATTACATAATGCATTGGTAATGTATTGAACGGTAATGTAATAAAAGTGTACGCTTAAATAAATTTAAAATAAGAAATATACAACTAAAAATTAACTATGTACCAGAATCTACACTTCTCTCAATTTTACTGGAATGTTTCAATTAATAGCTATTAAGAGAAATCATAATTAAATATAAATAACTTTTGTCTTCTTCCATTTACCGATTAAAAATAGTTTTATTATCACTATTATCACTTATGTACTATCGGACTTTAGCAGGACTGTAAGTTCTTATAGAAGGGATCTTGGTACAGTTTAAAGTATATAGCATACAGTCTACATCACTACCTAACTTTTCTATTGTTTTCGGCAAAATACTGTCAGTTATACAAACGTCTGGATGAGTCAGACAGATGTAAAGTAAGGCAATTGTTCTCGAATCACTTATTCTTTATTGAATATGGTCCGTATTTTCTTTATTATTGATAAAAGTTTTCAACTGTTCAAAAGAACTAAACTTTCTACAACCCGCCATTTTAATAACAATGCACAGTGCTAGTGCTATTTCAAAGCCTTTGGCGTCACAGTCTGTGACGTCATAGTCGTTCCCGTTCTTTGAAACCAAGACCGGTAACCGGGCATTTAGCCACTCCGAAACAGTTATCATACATAACCAAAGAAATTACGGTAAATATATATTTGGTTGTGAAAACTATCTATTTACTAAGACTAAATATTGTTATTTCAGAACTAAAAGAGTGCCTAAAATAACGTTTAGTGAGTGAAAAACAATAACAAACTACGTGAAATGAAAATTTTAGCGAAGTCATTTTGCCATGCCTACACAGGTTCGATAATTCATCAATCATATTTCAGTAAAAAGAAATTTATTTATTCTAAAATATATTTATTTGCACTACTGCAATATCTAACAACTCACTACACACTAAACACGACACTAAAACTACTAAAACTTACTAATAAACACGACTCATCACAAAATCAAATCAGAACAACGACAACATGGCGGTCACAACACAATAAACTGCATCGTTTTCTTTTACGTTCCAAACTACGAAACGAACTTGGTACGTTGCAATTACAATACAAAGAGGAATACAACTAGAGTATTCCTTAGGCCTTTTCTTCCCGAATCCAATGGTGCATGAATCGAATCGATACGTTGCCGGAATATATTGTAATAAGTGATTATGCAAGGGAATGTTGAACAACATTACAGGATGGAAAATAACCGACAAAATTTTGTGGAACAACACTTGGAGGGAGGGGGGCAAAACCAATAAAAATAAAATATTAATAATACAAAATATCTCTTAAAATCCAAGCCACTGTGACATGACAAGTTAGGATAGATGGCATTACTAATTAATTTGTTTTTGTTAAATGTGTAAATATTGGGTTTTTATTTTAAAATAAACACATTGTGTAATATTATGAAGAATGATCAGCTGAACTGGTTCAAAGCTTGACCTTGACTCCCCACCCTCCAGTTTTACATATAATTCAGCTGTTCAAAGTGCTTTACTGTGTAGCTGATGCTATTATCAAAAGGTGCAATGTTTCCTTTAGTCATCAGGATGTACCACTAATTTAAACTGTATAAGTATTACATTTTGAAATAGTATATTTAGGAATAACATACATTTATATATGCTAGATTTGAACTGATAATTTTGAACTTGTAGTTTGAACACCACCCAGCTATACAAAGTGGTGGATTGAATAGAAAATGATGGGGAGACTAATGGGTACAAAAATAGACCCTCAATGTAGCCTAGTGTTAAGCTTAGTAAGCTGTGGCTCTCTTTCTTACCAAGTCATCAGTTGGTTACCAATCAACATAGATTTGCAAATGGGTTTGGACTCTTTTTCCTTAGAGTAATTAGTATATTCATATGAAAATGTCATTGTTGTAGAAAGAAGTGCCTCCTCCAAAATATATTCTTGGTTAAAAATCTACCAGCAATAGTTCATTCTATATGATAAAATTGTAATTTATCTTATTAAATCAACTTAATTAGGCAAGTTACAAAGTGCCATTATTGACTCTGAAAACAAATTAAATGGTATAATCTTTAAGAGTATAACCACTATTCATTGAAAAAATTCTTTAGAGTGAAATATACACTGGTCTAATTATTTCACTTTTCACTAGCAAAACAATAGCGATTACAAGTACTATATAAAACCGATTTTCCTAGAACCATTTCACTAATTACAAAACATAACATGCCTTCCACTATATTTTGCTTTCCTAACTCACGTATTTCTGTCATTCTTGAAAACAACTGTGACAATTATTGTTACAATTTCTTACATCCATTAATTATCTTTATCAGATTGCACAACGACCAACTTTTAAGTGGAAAACAATAGTGTTGTAATTTTTAGTTAACTTACGAAATTCATATTCAACACAAGAATTTTATCTGATCATTTTTAAAAGATGTCTCGTAGAATTATTTAAGATTATGAAGAGGATATTCATTTTGTGAGTATATGGAAAGGATATTTGCCTTCCTGTCCATTCAGTTTATTATCCTGTGGCTAACTTGTTACTATTTTAAAGAGTTCTCCAAGTTGTGCAAAAATATAATGTAGCAACTTCGACAACAATGTTTATATTTTGTGTGGAGTACCCATTTCTTCATCCATACTTCAAGTTCGGTGATGCCAACCACACCTGAGTATGAGGCAAATGTTCTTTATGTGGTATCAATTTACAATAACGTGACCATGGAAAGGTACCTATGTTCATTTTTTTCCCCTGAAAACAATAGTGAAGAAAAAATTCGTCGGCAACGAAAATCAAAGGAGTTACGATTTTTTGAAAACTCTGTTTTTGACAGTATCTCTGGCAATTTTACTGAAATGATGCTGACAAGTACGTTAATTCTGTCAACGATGCCTGCCCGCTGCGCAGTGCTGCGCACTGCTTGCTCTTTTAGAAAAAAAATTAACTCGAGCTTGCAAAAGTCGAATCCCAGATCACGTGATGCCCCTGATCCTTAACCCTCTAAGTGTTGTTTGACAAAATTTTGTCGGTTATTTTCCATTTTTAACGCAATAATGCCCGAAAGGCATCAATATAATACAATAATATACTTTCCCCCCAGTTTATATGCACCTGTGATAATAATACTTGGCTATAAATGCCCAACCCATGAAAAAAAGTCCATTTTTCATGGTCACGGTATTGTAAATAAATACCCTTTATGTGTCTAATCAGAATCATAACATACTTAACAGGTTGGCATTATGTAATGACTGTGAAGTTTTTTAAAATAGCTGTTATGGCGTTTATCTTTTTGTCCCAATTTATTGTGGGAGCAGTCATTCTGAAAAGTTACTTGTAGGTAACTTATGGAAATATTTATTCCAAAATTAATTTATCTTATTAGAAAAAACTCAATCTCAATGTATTAGTAAGTTTTCATCTTCTATTCAAAATTGTATATTTAGGAAATAATTAGGATTATGAGAAATGATATTGATAGTTTTACGACCATGTCTGATGTCCATGTCCACAATACTAGGCTTAGAAATAAAATTGATATAACAAGGTGTAGATTGACAAGGACACAACAATATCACAATACACTTGACGCAAAATTGTATAATAAGCTACCAATGTGCCTGGTAGAAGTAACATGTGGTAAGATTTTCTCTGACAGACTGTTTAATTGGCTTAAAATACATCCTATGTATTCTGTTGATAGTCCGGTCAATTTAGCCAAAAAATAGGGGTAACTTTGCATTAATTCCCAGAAAGCTGAAAATTTGCATAGATGTTAGAGACACCATTGTTATGAAATTGTGAAAAGTCCCCATCGATACCCATGTCTGCAAACATTTTTATTCACTGTCAAATTTCACAAAAATAGGTTTTTCGAAATTTTCAACGAAACAGTTAGTTTTATGAAAAAAATATGACAAACAAAAATTGTATATCATGCAATTATCTACAAAAATGCTCCTTATACATTTTTTCATAACACTAACCATTTTTGAGAAAAAACAGTTACAAACTTTCTTACGCTGTATTGTCCATAATAAGCATGGCTAAGCTACCTATGATACCATTTGGCGTGTAATATAAGTAAAACTATAAGTCTGTGTGACTAACACATTCATATTGACCTATATTTCTGAGAATATGATATTTTAAAAAACGGAGTCCCTAATTTTAAGGGACCATGTGCCCTTTGAACATCTGCCTGTCATTCCATTGTTCGAGTGCCCGTTCCGTCTACCTGCTTTTCTGAGGTCGCGCCTGAAAAAACCTTTCACCTTTAAAATTCCTTCGTAGTGAAATAACGTAGTTATTTCAAATATTCTCTGCTAAAGTTTGTGCTGTATTCACTTTTTGTTGAAAATATGTCACAATAGTGTTTTACAAAAACACTAGTTTTACTAAACTTTTATCTTCAAGTGAATGTGTTATTGTTGATCGCGGCATGAAGACGTTACTTAACGCGAGTATTCAAGGGAGGAATCAATTTACTGATTACTTGGAGAATGTAAATTCAGCGACAAATCATGTGCAGTGTCGCAAACAATACAATAGAAAGAGTACAATTGCAGCAGCAAAACGGCAACATAAAGAGGAATAAGCTAGTACCTCTCAAAAAGTCCTCCTCGTACTAGAGCACAAGTAAGTGAGTCATATTTTTGTTTTAAAAAATGTCGTTTATTTTGCAGCGATAAGTTGAGTGAGGATTACAAAAAGAAACGAGCACAGATATCTCGTCGTAAAATTTGTAACGTTATAATTCATTCATTTAAAGACTCAGTTATGAAAGCAGCTCAGTCTCGTTCTGATGACATCGCAAAAAATATTGTTGTTCGCATCGGGTTTGAACACGATTTAGATGCTGCTGAAGCTAAGTACCATAATGATTGCTTTGTATCATTTTTAAAGCCGACCACTGGAGGCCGTCCTCAAGATGAAGCATTGTATCTCACCATGGGGGAAATATTTTCATATATTGAAAGTAGTGATGACTGTTAGTTTACGTTAGAAGAATTAGAAAATATATGTAAAAACGTAAGTGCTGATAGTATAAGTAAAAACGTAATAGAGTCATTATTACTCAGAAGAGCAATTGAAGGTCCTATCAACTGCGGCAGCAATTATTCGGGAATATTATCAATCGGTTCAATCATATACAGTTTTTACATGCTATGACTGGCTGTGATACAACATCATCAATGTTTCGAAGGGGTAAAACAACAATTTTGTAATTGTTTGAAAAAGAAAATTTTATTCCTTGTGCAGAAGCTTTCAAAGATATCAACTCTTCACCAGAAACTCGCTTTCTTCTGTCTGTATATGGAGCTCCAAAATTTACGTCCATAGACAAATTACGTTACTTATCTTTTGCGAAACAAACACGTAATAGAAAACATGTGCAATTAGCCAGTCTTCCTCCAACCGCGGCCCGCTCACCAACAATTTTATCGTGTATAGCCTATTACTAGGTTCAGGTGTGTGGCTTGGTAATCAACTAGACCCAGAACAATGGGGTTGGAAGCATATTCCACACGCTTCTTCCACCTGAACCAGAAAACCTCCTTAATTCTGTTTCTTGGAACTGCAAAGGGGTGTAACTCTTATCTTAATACGGCCGCAAAAAAGTAGGCTTATTTTGTTCACTAGCGTGCACCACTTGTCAAGGCCAATCGTGTTCAAATGTTGAATCTTCAACAGAAGAAGGGTTTTAAATGAACGACGAACCAAATGATGTATCGCTGTTAATACAATTTACGTCTACTCAAGAAGATGAGGAAGAAGAAGAAAATAGAGAGAGAGAAGAAGATGGAGGGGAAGAAGAGGAAATAACTAATGACGATGATGATGAATAAAATATGTTTACAATCAAATATAACGGGACTTGTCACTCAAGCTGTACCTGATCGACAACGACCACACTGACCAATGTGCAACGACTAAAAAGAAGAAGGATAACCAAACATTCATTAAATTTTACTGGAATAGACGGTGGAATAGGCCTACTGGGGAAATAACATTAAAAAAATCGCGCTAGGTACACTACCTCATAATTTGCGTGGAAACGTGTTCATATTATAGGCAATACAGCGTAAGAAAATGTTATGATTGTTTTTTCTCAAAAATGGTTAGTGTTATGAAAAAAAGCATAAGAGGGGTTTTTTGTAGATAATTGCATGATCTACAATGTTTGTTTGACATGTTTTTTCATAAAACTAACCGTTTCACTGAAAAATTCAAAAAACCTATTTTTGTGAAATTTGACCTTGAATAAAAAAATTGCAGACATGGGATCGATGGGGACTTTTCACAATTTCATAGCAATGGTGTCCTTAACATCTATGCAAATTTTCAGCTTTCTGGGAATTTTCGCAAGGGCCAATGTCTAAATTGACCGGACTATGATGAATTTCTTGAATGTGAAATCGTTTTTTTTTTTTTAATTTAACAGATGTATTTTAAATTTTAATATTTGGTTTGAGTTATTTGCTATCTTCTCTTTGTAACTTGTTTTTATCTAAAGCCTTTATTCTTGTTAATTTCAATTGTTACTTTGTTATGACTTTAAAAATGGTTTATCAGTTATTTTCTTATTGGTTATCGTTATTTGATATTTTGTTGTTATTTTATATTGTAGTTTAACATTTTAAAATATTACTTTTACAATGAGGATCTTCCAGGGGCCAATACAATGTCATTTTTGTTGTCTGCTTCCTTTTTTTGGATTTTATGAACTGTTTACCACTTCTGTTTGTAGGATTAGTATTTTTTTAATTGTTGACGAGACCTATTGTAATTTTGGTAATTTCTTAATGGTCAATAAATATCTTATCTTATTTAAAAAAAATAAAACAAAATGATTTCTTACCTAGTACTGAAGTGAAGCTTAAAATTTTTGAATTTTAAGAAACAATAAAATATTTTATATTATATTCATTGGAATTTTTGTTTTAAAATTTGTTGCAGAGTGTCCAAATATTGTGCTATATGCAAAAACATTTACTGCATATTATAATATAACCAAATTATTGCTGGTACAAATAAGCAAAGTGTTGACTTTAAGTGTATCAATGAAGGGCATTACACCCTCATTGCTGGTCCATACTGAGTGAGCTTGACCAGTCGTACAATACATAATGTGTTGGTGCGTCCAGTCAATATGTAAACACATTGAAACCCAGCCCATACAGTCAATTTACAAAAAAAATACTATGATGTCATTGTGACATTGCCAGTACTAATGGCGTGGTTAGATGATGTATGCCTCATAAAGACATAATACTGGTGATTAAACTATGAATACAACATTTATTATTGTTTATTTTAGTATTACAATTTGCTAAATATGATAATATTTTACAAGTAAATTAATTTAAGTAAATATTGTCACTCAGCGTCATCAGTATTAAGAGTGCCATAGACAACTAATTATTCAATTTAGAGTTGATTATCTGAAAAACTGGTGGAAATTCAAGTCAGCTAATTTAGAACAGTTTAAACTGAAGTAATCTTAAATCTACGAAAGGACAAATCTGTGTAAAAAGGACTTTGCCAAAACTGAACCTAAATATCTAAATCAATATGCCCCCTGTATATGGAGTAGTAAGAGCATAAAATGAATCCAACATTGAGGGGGTGTTAAAGTCAAATACTTTTAGATGTTTTGTCTTCATTGAGGGTAACTTGCCATCATAGTTTTCCCTACAAGGGGAACACTGAGTAAATTTTTAGTGATGAATTTAGGCATACTGTTTCGTGTGGATTTGATGTAGTTTCTATTTTTAAACATAGAAGACGTATTTTGTTTTATTATAACAATGTGTAATGTAAAGATACCATATGTTAGATATGGTGGTACAAACAGTTGAAATATATATGAAAGTTGAGTTATAAAAATCTGATTAAGCTAATTAAGTTTGTTAGACAACTTTTAAATAATTCCAAATTAAAAATAAGCATATTTGCGAAAATATTAATATCTCTGTTTTGTTATTTTTGGTATTGCTCATATTAATTGCTTAAATTTAATATCTTTGGCTTTGGGTTTGTCACAGGTTAGATAATGAAACCCTATTTATCATACCCTTAATTAAAATAAACTTGACAAGTTTTTCTAAATTTTTCCAGTTTTTTTTTAAAGAAAAAATCAAAATTGTCCTCTTTTTTGTATAATGCACAAACGGTCTCTGGCAGAGGTGGATTTGAAGATTTGCCACCCCTGGGCTATCCACAATTTGCCCCCCCCCCCAACCATGTAGGCTTACCTTGGTTCTATGGTGGGTCGACGCGATGCAGCGGCAGCGAGGTGGCCAGCCTAAGCTTGTAATAAAACTCAAATAAAATAGGTTGCATTGTCAACATTGAAGTACGCTAATTATAGTTGCAGTTATTGTTTTTACCATAACATACGAGATGTCACAACATTTATCAACTGGCAAATTACTAAAATATCATGAAAAGAAAGTTGAAAAATGTCTATTGGATTAAGGACAATCACATTAAAGAAGATATATTTAGGAATTACAATACAATAACTCGACTCTGATTTGAATAATACTTAGATTTAGGATTGAGGTAATCTGAAATTTATTATTTTGTAATTAATTATTACAAGTAATTTTTTCACATATTTTTAACTTTTTGAATAATTTATTTTTACCAAAATTTGCCACCCCTTGTATTCTGCTGCCCTGGGACCCATTCAGCCCATATGTAAATCCAGCCCTGGTCTTTGGTTTTAACCGATAAAATAATGCAGTACTTTTAGGAATTACTCATAGAAACCAAAGTTAGCTAAAAGGCATTCTTGAAAATGTCAAAATAAATAAGTTAAGCAATAATAAGATATAAATAGTGTAAATTTTGCTGCACAAACAAAGACATGTATGCAATGCCACTATGGTATCAACGTTAAATTCTTAACTTTTTCTTTTTCTTTTTTTTTAAATAAAGTAGAAGCCGATCTCCCTTTATGCCTTATTCTGCCCGTCCTCATGGGTCACTGGCCTGTGCGAGGATCTTATCAAACAGAATAAGGAGGAGAGTCGATACAGTACGAGGTCAATGGTACTGGTAAAAAGTGCAACGGTCACAGACAGGATTCGAACCTGCGCTATCTCTAACTCAGACTCAAAGTCCAATGTCTTAGACCACTCGGCCATCGGCACTCCCAAATATATGCACTAGTTCAAATATATGCATTGTTTAAATTACATCCTAGTCTGTGAATGAAAACTAAGATTATTTTTAAACATTGAGATCAAATTAGTGTATTATCATTATACACTCACTGTATTGGTGTTTACAAGGCATCAAAATAAATACATCAAGTACAAAAAAATCCATATATTTAGATAATCAACTACTTACTATATACAACAGTGTACAATATTGAAACAACAAACAAAAATTCTTATTACTTACTACATACATATACCTGAAAATCTGACGTGAATGAAAACTAACTATAAATAATTCTATACATGATTGTATACATTTTTTTACTGGAATAATCCATAACCAATACTACCATATAATTTATTTACATTTCATTAGAGAAGATAACTTTTTATAAAATATTACAATTTAACAGTGATAACAGTAAATAAATGTGATTACTTTGAAGTTTGAGATTTGAGATCAACTGATTGTGAGAAATAATTTACTATAGGTCACAGACCAAGAGAAACTAACTAACGTATAGTTAGAGAACTTAACGGGTTGTAAAATATGTGGGTTATTTACTTAGGTGGTAAATTAGAAGTCAGTACTAATTGTAGTGGTACAGAATAAGTAGTTAGAGAGACAACAATTAATGAGTGTAGTTCTTTCAGAAGTGCATTGCTGAGGGAAATATCATGATTTTGTTATTATCCATAGTCACTTGGAGTAGAATCTGGCAGTTTCAGAATTTCACACAGCAGTTACGCTTGTAGGAATCACTAACAGGAACCTTCAACAGAGCGTTTTGATCTTCAGTACGTGGCGCAGGGGGGCCACCAGAATTGTAAATAATACATGTAGGAATTTAATTTGCTCACCTATCTCAAATCTGGAGCTCTGGATTCTAATCCTTATTTTCTGGATTACTAGAACTGTACAAATCTTAAAATTTAGAATTCTGGTTCTTTATAATAACCAATATGTATGGATATGAAACGGTTAACGTTTTCACAACTACAAAAACAGTTTTAGACATAAATTTATTAATAAAAGAAGGTCTAGAGAAATTTCTTAAAAGGATTTTTTTTAACAATTAAAACAAATTATGTTTCAATACTTAACTGATAGATTTTTTGATAGATAAACTAAAAATTATTTGATTTAGAATAAAATGATAAAAGTTAAAAAAAAAAAACAAATCACATAACATTAACATAACATTCAGAAATATTTTGTATGTGCACTTAGAAGCATTTATGTTATTGGTTTTTTTTTATAGACTGATGTACAACATTTCTGAGTATATAATACAAGTACAAAAAAAAATATTTATTTAATGCCAGTATCAAATTATTGCAGTTTAAAGTCATGTTAGGTTATTTTATATAAAGAAAAATGAAATAAAACAAGACAATAAAAAATTATACACACACAAAAGAAACAACATTGGATTGATTATACAAAATCATTCTGAAGTTTAAGTGGATAAATTGGTCAGAATTAATTCAGGATTTGTACTCAACTCTTAAACCAAATCTTCTGTCATGGTTCACATTTAGAGTAAGAAGCCTAATGAATCACAACAAAAGTATTATAATTAATCAGATAAATGTTATAGAATTAATAAAGTGTACATCTTACGGTATTCACTCTCCAAACCTTAGCCCTATAATGTTGTTGAAATCAATATGCAAATTTTAGATTCTTTTTAAGTTATGTTTTTAATGTATTATATTTCAATATTTTTATCATAAAATAATTAATTACTTCTCACATACTACAAAATTACTTTGGTGAGATAAAAAATGCACAATCACATGTTTTATAAAATACTCTTCCACAAAAGCTAACATGTTAACTTATTAGTGCGTCACAAAATATATGACTGAAATAAATATGTTTTTTCCATTAATTGTATAAATTTAACTTAACTTTCCTCAAGACCATTACTGTTTCTTCTTCTTGCTTCATTCAGAAGAACATTTGCAATTTTAAATCTGGCCATTACTTTCTGAGAGTTTGTTTGGTCTTTAACGGGTTGTTTTTTATTAATATCTTCTTCTCTACTTTCTTTTCTTTGTTGCTGTAAACTAACATGTTTAACAGTATTTTGGGATGAGACATCACTCTCACCACTCTCTCCACTTTCAAAATCATTTGTTAGTTTTTTAATGTCTTGCTGTGAACATTTATAGTTTTTTATTTTATTTTCATCACAAGGAAAATCTTCTACATCATTCCCATCCTCACTATTTCCTTGATCACTTTCATCTTCTGTATCAGATTGATCTGAATAGTTGTCCTCTTTTATATCTCCTTTCATCTCATCATCTTCACTTTCAGTATGTTCATTTGATTCTTCACTATCATTACTTGATTCTACTGTGTTACTTTTATCTGTAGATTTATTTTCAAAACTTTCTTCTGTAGATTTGTTCTCTTTAGCTTTAACCCTTTTGATACCTCTATTGGCTGTGTTTAACTGTGATTTTGTATTTTGTAGTGTCTTTAATTTGTTGTTTCCTGATTTTACTTTACGAACAATAAACTTGCTTTGATCATTTTCATCTTCATCATCATTCTCTGACATTAACTGGTTCTCTTCATCATTAACATCAACATCTAGAGCACGGTTCTCTGTTGATGATATTCTGTTTTCTTTAGTACTTGTGCTACCTTTCTGCTTATGAGCTTTCTTGGTGTTTTCAGGAGAATCTTTACTATCTTTTTCGTTAAAATTCAGCTCTTTCTTGGGTTTATTATTTTTCATGTTCTTATTACTCTTCTTAGTTTCGGAAATTTGATTGATTTTCTGTTGTGATTTTCCTTTTTTTAATTTCCTTTTGGTAACTTTATACTTTTCTTCATTATCAATATCTGTATCACAATTCTTTTTTGTTCTTGTTTGGCCTCCCACATCATCCAATCGCTCTGCACTCTCTGTCTGAATTATTCGGATTTCAGGAATGTCTGACCATCCAGAGTTAATTGAATCTTCTCGCTCTTTACTCATTGATTGTTTTTCTTTGGGTGATTTTTTCTTGTGATCTCCTTTAGTAATATCTTCCTCTTTAAGAATTTTCTTTTTGGTGTCATCTTTTTTAACTAACAGCTCTGAGTATTTTTGTACCTTAGATATATCGTACGGCAGTGAATCTTGATGCTCAATGTCAGTACCTTCCCCTGCTTCTTGAACTCCGTTTTCTTCTTCAGATGTGCCTGAGGGCATTCTCTTTGTTTTTTTAATGAATTCCTCAATAAGTTCTGAAACAATAAACCTGACAATAGTTTAATACTTTACTATATATAGCTAAAATAAGATGAAGATTTCAAGATGCAAGCTATAAATATCAGTGAGATAATAAATTATTTTCTGACTCTTTATCTGAAGGATAAATGAAATCCTCTCAAAATCTGCACAAATATAGATGATATTTAAGTACTGTATGGGAATTACTTTACATATAAATACATAAAAGAATAATATTTAAAAATCAATTACATAACTAATTTTTACCTCCGTCAAATGTAACAATTTTGGAAATCATTCCATCATCCGACAAGAAGATAATATAGGATCCACTAAATGGCTTCATTCTTGCAGTTAAAGTTATATAACACAAAAAAATAAAATGAACAAACACTTATTTCACAGAGACATATTAAAAGTTGTAGTCTGTGATGGAGTGATTTCCAAAACATGTAACTTTTGACAACTCACAGTTGTTTTTTATTTGACAGAGGTTTATTGAACATAGATAAACCCATTGCTGATGAAACTTTTATAAACAAGCTGTTAATTTGGTTAATATGAAAGATTCTTATGTGAGAAGTTTTTAGTATAAAATAAACAGTGAGTTAATATCTTGTGATAAAGCGCATATTATGTTTGAAGAAAAAGGAAAATATACAAGTTGTAAAGCACTATAGATGACTTTAAAGAACAAGTGTTATTACATTTTTAATTAATTAAGAATGATATATTTTAATCATTGGTATAACAAACTTAGCTTAGCAAGTATTAAAACTATTTTTATATATCAAAGAAACAGTAACTTAATGATTCTAGTAACTTAAAAGTCAAAACATATGAATTCAACAGTTTATTCATAAACTTGTGATTCTCTATAATAAGTGATAACATAAAGCATTATTACTAATTTTTTAATTTATTTCTTGTAGCATTTGATAATAGATATGCTACATTCTATTGTATTAATTTTTAAAGAGTTATAATAAAACACTCCATAGATGAACCACTCCATTATCTTCCTAGACAGACAAAATTAAAAATTGATGGCTTTTCAGAATTGATTGATCTCTACATTGTTAAATAGGCAATGTGAGGTCTCTCTTTTAAGCCAGTTCATATAAATATAAAGTGTGTGTGTGTGTGTGTGTGTGCGTGTGTCTGATAGAAAAATTATGGCTACTACAATACATATTGGAGATATAACATACAGTATAGGAATAAGGTCTACTGCTCCGAGAACTACTTATTATTTAGCAGTTTTCATGTGGGTTACAAGCACTTGGAATCAAAGAATATTCGGTACTTTGGGATTATACCGACCACACTAGTATGAAGAACACAAAAATAGAAATTTATAGAAACAAACATGATAGAACGAAAAAACAACTCTTCAATTACAAAATTACAAACTTACAAGCATTTTCAGGTATTGTGATCGCTGTTATCTTATCTTTCTCGAGAATCCTGATTACGGCAGGCCGCGCGCGGCATCACGTGATTTGCACGGTACATAATTGCCTTTCCATTACAATTCAATTTATATTTCTGATTAGCCCCTCTAGAATTTGATATTTTACTGATAGGTACTATCTCGAGGGATGTTTTTCTTTCGTCGACATCAGCGCGGGGCAGCACCGAAGGTGCTGCCAATGCCCGCGCTGATGGCCGGAGGCACTCGCATTTTGGGTGGCGGAATGTGATCAAGAATAAAAACAAGTTTTTAGTGTTTTTTTAATAAAGAGTTTAGTTTGGTAAATGTTTGTTTTTGTTGAATTTTTGTGTTTGGAGAAATGTAGAGGTAAAACACGGAAGTACAACAAAGCGATGCACCAGCTGAACGGGCGGCGAGGCTCTGCAATCACGTTATCTACTAGACGCTCGACTTTGACCTCTGTCTGAGGATGGGGAGGGGTTTGCGATAAGACAATTCCTGTTTTATATGGACGAAATATTGTTCTACGCTAATCTAGTAATCAGTAGAAACGAAATATGAAATAACGATTCATGTCTGGGTGTGGTCGGTATAATCCCAAAGTACCGAATATTCTTGTGTAAGATTCAAATGCTCACCTTTATGTTTTGAGTCATATTTTGCTGTTCCATTACTTATAACAGCTCCTGCTTTCAGGATATCAATTGAAATATCAGCAATTGACAACTTTCCACTTGGTGAGTTGGGCAGTGCTTTTCTCCATTTGAAAACAGGATTTTCAGCTTCTTGTCTTTTTTTGTCAACAAGCTGGAACATTTTCCGCCTCTCTTCAGTCCTTTCCCTTCGAAGTTGTATCTGGAGGCAACAGTGCATTTAAAATTTGGACAGCACATTTATTATTTCTAAAATAGATTTTGATTCATAAAACTGGCAATTATACAACGATTCTTTTTAAGAAATTCTTATATGTTTTGAAGCCTAATAGTTTAAAGGAATCAAGAGGGAGAAAAAGGTAATACAACCTATTTTTGGGAATTTGAAAATAAAAAACTAAAATCTTCAAGATAATATAATCATAAATGCAAAAATGATAAATAAATTAAAAAGGATTAAATTTGCTCAGTATAGTTAGCATATTTGCAGTTTTTTAAATTAATTATGATTAATTTGTTGGAATTATAAAATTTAAGATTTTTAGTTATTGTTTGTTTATAAAACTCATTCATTGTAACCATTTAGTTATTCACCGTTATCAAAATTAAAATGTAAACAAAAAGGCACACTTTAAACACAAGTTGGTTTAATTCAAAATAATAATGAATACATTTTTATAAAGATTTAAAATCAATAATCAACTTTGAAAAGTACTCCTCATAAATCAATGGGAAATTGATTGTGTTAACTCCAATTTTTTTACTGGTTATAAAATATACGAAGAGAAATAATAGTGAGCATCTTTTTTACATTAAACTATTTATTGTTAATTACAAGACAATGTACAAGAAGTAAATTCCAAAAAAATAACAGGATTTTGGACATTTGGCATCATTATATGTTACAAAAGGTATAGCACAACGTTTAAAGGATTGGAATCTATAATTTTTGTCAGGTGGAGGAGGTACCTAAAAATAAAAAAAATTAAGAACAGAAAGAAGAAAAGAAGGGAAAGAAAAGGGTTCAAAAGGTATTTGGAGTCCAGTCCAGGCATTGTTTCTGCGTATAAACTTCTTGTCCTAAGGATAAAAACAAATAAAAAAATAACAATGGCAAATCACGTTATTCTTTCAAATCTTCCAGTGTCAATAATCAACTTTAAACAAAGAAGTCAGGTCCATACAGTTTATGATCACTTACAAAGTAAAACTCTTTCACTATAAATTAAGGCATTATTTTGTTTGTAGGATTTTATTTAAAATTTTATATTTTTATTTTGAGGCATGAAAGGGTAAGAGTGAGTAGCAATTGTAGGAGGACCATCCCCTTTCTAATTTTTTGCCTTCTAACAGACTGAAAGAGAATACATAAGAGATATTAATTGTTATATTTATTTATTCATCTGCTTTTTGAAAGATTCAAAGTTGTAAAAGAATAATCTACAAATGAAGAGCTTCAAATCAAAAATTTTAAAATTATAAACCTCTTTTGGTAATTCATAATTGGAACAATATAAAAGATCTGGACACATTTTCAAAAATTGGAGTTCTTTTTATCTTGATTCGTTTTCTGGAAATCCTGTCTTACTTTAAATTATCTATGTCTCACTTTGAGAAATACATGTCATAATGGGGGTGTATATTTTTTTCTGTTAAAATTTTATATTGTATTTCCAATAAGATATCACAAAGACAAGTGTGTCTGAAATTTTAAACTGGAGGTATTCCCTAAAACTTTTGAACTTTCACAAGAAAATAGATCTTGCTATTTGTACCAGGTTATATATATTTTACAAATATTTACTAGGTTTTATTTTACTAATGTAATAAAAAATATATCATAATATTTTTTTAATCAGTACAGGACCATATTAGATAACTCTTTATATAGTGCTACTTACTTTGAGATCATTGTTAGCTTCTCGTAGAGCACTCGTTAGAGAAATAAGATAGTAGATGATGAGTACCAGCAGCATCAAAAGTGGAATCACGATACCAGGTGATGCCATGTAGTCAAAAGCTTTATGAAGTGACTTGTATGGTAAAGCCTGAAATAAATTAAGGGTATTTTGAGTATGAAGGTCATAATCTTAAATAACTTTCATAATGTTACATGATAGTAAGATTTTTTTGATTTCTAAGTACTATTGTTAATTCTTAAAGCAAACATTTGAGTACCACTGTACAGTTTGTTGTAAAACTGTTAAACACTTTCATTGAAATATATCCAGCAGTCTTTGGAGGACAGACACACATTTTAAATACATTGTTTGACATTTTTGAGTATTATGAAAATGTGAAGAAAGAAGGTACTGAAGCAAGCAGGTTCCTTTCATACAGACTATACTGTAAATTGTTATTATTATGAAAAATGTGTTAAACTGTAGGATAATATATCTGTATCAATACAATAAAAACCCATTTGTTACAATGCATAGGGCATTTCTACGGTACAAAGCTTTAGTAAGACCTCTTGGCATGTTTTTAAAGTACAAGCAGTTATCCACAGCTTTGAACACCATTTCATTTTGAAAAACAGGGTCAGAATGAGTATATATATTTTTTAATGACATTCCAAACAATACTGATAAGTGGTAGTCACTAAAATATATTCCAATCTCTTGATCCATTTCAAATTTGTTTAAAGATGGAACCCTGAAGTCAGTGAGTGAAACTGTTTACAGCTGAATAGCTCCAATGATCCTTTCCGAGGCTGTTATTATTTTTGAAAGCAAGTTTTATCCACTATCGGCTTGCTAGACCTGACGTAGCTTCACCAGAGCCTCGTTAGCCGTCTCTTTGAGCCGTTGCCCGTCCCTCACGACGAGGACGAGGGGTTGGACTTTGAGGGACCGAGGAAGACCGAGAGGAAGATGGAAGGACCAAGTGTGGAAAGACATAGAGAGAAGGGGACTACAGAAAATACAGGTGGAGGAAGAGGAGACCTGGAATGACAGACAAAAGTGGAGGAGGCTGTGTACGACGACCCATGATAACGGAAACGTCGGATGATGATGATGAGCTCCAATGATGTTAGTAACAATTGAACTATTTTAGGCAAGTGTAGAAAAATCCAAGCTCTAAAGGAAACTAAGGGTATTTGAATTTAAGGATTTAGGCGTAATTTTGGATCCTACTTTAACTTTCAATCCTCATATCTCATCTATTGTAAATAAGGCCTACAAAAACTTGGGATTTATTATTAGACAGTCTTCAAATTTTCATTCAATTTCAACCTTAAAAACATTGTATATATCACTTGTCCGATCAAATTTAGAATTTGCCAATATAGTATGGAATCCTTATTTTGCTAATCGCGTTAATTTAATTGAAAAGGTACAAAAAAGGTTTTTACGATATTTATATTTTAAAGAAACTGGTCACTTTACCTTCGATATTTCATATAATCAACTTTTAAGCATTTTTGAAATGGAAAGTCTTCAAAAACGTAGAAAATTAGCGAATTTACTTTTTCTTTATAAATTGCTGAGAGGTGAAGTAATGGATTCATTTTGCTTGTCAAAAATTAATTTTTACACTCCATCATTTTATAATAGATCCCAAAATTTGTTTCACATTAATTTTTCTCGTACAATGGCACATTTTTCATCACCTTTGAATACAATGATGAGATTGCATAATTCTTTGCCTGGGGAGGTTGATATATATTTTTACATAGTATTAATCAATACAAAAGACTTTGTCAGAGGGATATAAACTGAGCTAGACTATCTAATACCTTACATACACACATTTAACAAATTACTACACTACCAATATTTTTATTAAGATGTGTATACGTGATTAAAAACGCACACATGCGCGCGCGCGCGCGCATTCTTTTTGTTATGGCTTATCTTGACTTTGTTAATATTTATGATTATTTATTATTGTTGTTATTTTGTTTATAATTTTATTATAGTTACGTTGTTATATCTATATATATATGTATTTGTTATTTATCTTTAGGCTTAATTATCTATTTAATGGAACTATTTTGGTGGAACACTGGACTGGATTGAATTTATTTGAATGTGTGAATATTATTGCATGTCATCTTGATTTAAACATGCACAATGTAATTGGGTGTGTAACCTGTATTGTTGCATGTAAATAAAATAAATAAATAAAATAAAGTTGAATTCCTAAGATTTTCAGTAAACAGGTTCATGATGTAATGAATGATTTTACTACAGTTGATTAAAATTCCAATAAAACAAACCCAGACAAAAAAACTTCTGCATGTCACATTTTGTAAGATAAACCACAACAATAATTTATTATCAACTGTTTAAATGTGTATAAATTATTATTCTTGACTTTGGCAGGGGTGTTAAAGGAGTTTTCAAGACCAGTGGGAAGTAGCCTGGAGGGATTTTTGAAATAGGAATAGGTCTATTGTTAACCAAGGACCCTAAAATTATCCATGTAAAATCTCATTACAATTAATCATGTAGTTTTTATGTTATATTGACTAAAGCAAACACACAGACAGACATTATTCGATTTTGTTTGTATACCGTATATACAGTAATAATATAGCAGTATAGACTAATTTTTATTCAACTCAATCTTTTTGTTTAAAAAAAATATTCAGAAAGATGTTACTTTGCAAACATTGATTAACAAACAACAATACCTTTTTAAGACTCTTGGTGAAGATATAGTATATTTTCTGGTAGTTGGAGAAGGGACCACAGTGCCAGGAGGGCACTACCCAGACGACTGCATAGCCAACCGGTAGCACACAGAGGAACAGCATCGTCAGCAGCAAGGCCAGATAGAAGTTATTGGACCGAGATGCTCTGAATACTACCTGTACATCAAACAATTCTCTTGATTGCTTCTTCAATGACTTTAACTGTTTAACTGGAAATACATTTTTGACATTCATCATGCAGTGTCATAAAATATTCCTAGAATGTTTTTGGCCAGTCCCATTACAACAAAATGACATGTTCAATACCGAATGTTACCCTACTAGTGTGTGTTGTAACTTCGAGTATTAATCACTGTGACCCTTGGGTAGCCAAAGTGTTAAATTAAGCTTTCCCAGTATCCTCCTTTCTTTTCCAGCTACTTCCAAGAAATATCTTATTTGTATTGTTAAGGTAGCATTGGAAATATACCGGTTTTATTGACAACACTATATTATCAGTCATAACATCACATACTGGCTTTGCAGAAAATTCATTTCATAAGCCTCATGCCTAGATATTTATGGATGGCTTATACGACATAAGAAATGAATGGGTCCCTCGAACAACGTTGTAACTGACAACTTTTATGAAAATGACTTTTTCGCGGAACAACGTTGTAACTATCATTCTGCATCGTTTGGTAAATTTTGTTTTGAATAAAACCGCCCTGGCAGCCCTGAACGGGAAACTGCCATCCGCGCTCAGAACAACGTTGTATCTAGCATGATGTCGTCCGAACCTGGCGTTGTCATTTCACCCGGCGTTCAAAATCGTTTGAATAAGGGAAGAAAACGCAAAATTAAGATTAATCAATGGAAAGACACCAACCGCAAAAGAGCCAGGGATGCTGGGAACCCCTACATTTCCAAGAGGAAGAAGCCCGTTCCTGGAAAATTACCACCTGAAATGGTAAGCAGAACAACGTTGTATCTACACTTAATACTTATAGTAAAACAACCTGGTATAAACACGTCTTCACAAACACTATGTTTTTTTAAAACTAATAATAATAACTAAACTAAAATTCCAATGCATTTTGTAATTAATTGAAATTTAAATTAACCTTTTGTGTTTGATTGAAGCCGATTAAAAATCTGAATCTATTGCTCTGTTCAACACCATACATCACGTATATCTCCAAACTACTCTTCTGATTTGCTCAATAATGTAACAAAAATTTAATTATAACAAAAATAATAAATTGAAAAGGCACCTATATTAATACACTTTATTTGCTTACAGGGTAGACAATGCAGCTGCAAGTTCCAATGTGGTCAACTTAATCATGAGGAAATCCTACAACACTTCAAGAACTTTCATGGATTGAGTTACAACAGCCAGACTGCATTCCTCGCCAACTCGTGTATCAAGGTAGTTGATATCAATCGCCATACGGTGAGTGAAGGTATTTCCAAGAGGCATTGTACTGTTGAGTATTATCTCCCCAGAACAGATAGTAACATTCGCATTTGTCAAAAAGCAATGTGCCACATTTTTAAAATCACTCCTCGTCGTATCCAGATGCTTGTAGAAAATCAAATTTAATAAGCCCTTATCTGATTGCCGTGGGTCCCATGGTAAACATGGACATGTTTCTGAAGAGACCAAAGAGCTTATAAAACAGCATATTCTCTCATTCCCATATATGGAAAATCACTATTCACGGAGAGACAGCCAATCAAAATGTTTGGATCCGTCATTGAATGTTACAAAAATGTGGGAACTTCTTCGCATTCAGCATCCAGAGAACAATGTAAAACTTCACTTATACCGTGACATTTTTAACAGTAATTTTAAATTACGATTTGGTCTGCCAAGGTCCGATACATGTGCGTATTGTGATCGCCTATACATTCAACTTGCAGAGTGTAAAAATGAAAACGAAAGAAAGAAAATAGAGGCTGAAAGTAAAATACATCATTTTAGGGCAGATGCTGCTTACAAGGCTCTGGATAAAGACAAGGTAGATGCTCAACAAAATCCTACCGATGTAGTTTTGTGTGTAGACCTTCAGCAGGTTTTGTTTTGCCCTAATCTCACACACAACAATGTATTTTATCAACGACAGCTCTCATGCTACAATTTAGCAGTGCACGACATGGGCAAGAATGAAGCTTGTATGTTTGTATGGAATGAAACTGTAGGCAAACGGGGATCAGCGGAAATAGCATCATGTATTTTAAAGTACAGTGGAGTCCCGCTAATCCGAACACGTGTAATCCGAACGTCGGTTAATCCGAACAGGTCCAGGAGGAATTATTTATAACGATAATGAACAGTTATAGGAACTAATTACATAAAAAATGAAAATGGGTGCATCATTTCGTACATAAACAAAGAAAACTTTAATTAAATAGACATACAGTATTTTATTAAGACAAATTGTGTACGGTACAGTACATAAATAATGAAGTTAAATACAGTACCAAATTGAAACTTTCAGGTTAAGTATGAGTTAAATTACTGTATTAAGAAGTGAAATCAAACAAAAATTGGACGTACAGTACTGATATTATTATTGAGTACAATATTAATATTGTTAAAAGACATAAATTCAGTTATTGTCTTCTGTCGCATTGAAGAGAGTCTATTGGATGACGCGTAGTTTCGTACAACTATTGAACGCGTGGACCCGTACAATATCCAGTACGCTCACATTGCTTAACAATAGAACTCTCACACTAAATACGGTAAATGTGCTTAGTACTCGCAAACACGTTTATTTGTCAAAAAATACAATGCAACAGTCAGAAAACATGTTTTAATAAAAATGTTGATAATTCTATAACAAAATAGACCCATTCTCAAGTTTAAAACCGTATTTTTCTGTAATTCTGGCTAATCCGAACAATCACATAATCCGAATAGGGCTCGGTCCCAATTAGGTCGGATTAACGGGACTCTACTGTATATTGAACTCAACTTTCAAAAGCTCAAACCAGGCCAAACCCGTACACTGAAGCTTTGGTCAGACCGCTGCATCGGCCAAAACAATAACTGGAGATTGATCGGTGTAATGCAGCACCTGGTGACCAATCATTTCTTTACTATTGTTGAACAAAAATCCATGACTACAGGTCATAGCTTCTTCCCATGCGATCGAGATTTCGCTTTGATAGAAAAGGCAAAAAAAGGCAAGCACGTTTATGTCCCCTTCCAATGGGTTGAAATAATAGCTCATGCAAATTCAAATCACCCTTTTACTGTTTATCTTATGAACACTGAGGACTTTAAAAACACAGGCATTGTGTTGAATAGCTTGGCCACAAATAAGTTTAATATTACAAACCATGTTTGGTATCAAATGACTGCAGACGACCCAACTATTTTCCGCGGCAGGACGGCTCACAATGTCTTACAGCCATGGTATGGTCATGTATTATCCAAAATAATAAGAGAACGAGATGATGTAAATACATCAAAGACGAGCACTTCACAGAAGAAGAGGCCTTCAAAGAAGGAGGTGCGTAGATATCCTCCCATTGTAGTTCAACAATTCCCATGGTTATATGAAGGCACCTTACCAATCAAAGCTGCTAAGAAAAAAGACTTACTGGATATGTGCAGGTACATACCTCAAGAGTATGTTCCATTTTACGAGAATATTGCAGTGGAATAACCAATATAGTTTACATGAATAAAATGTAAAATTTTACATGATTGAATATTTTAGTAAAATGAACAATGAATACTGTAAAGTCCTTTTTTATAAATACATATCAATTGTGTCTTACTTAAGTATTACATAATAATAAACTACTGTTTATCTGAACTCTAGTGTCATCTTTTCAAAGCCCATATTTTAAACTGTGACTTGTCCGAAGAACAACGTTGTAACTGACGTTAGTTACAACGTTGTTCCATAAAATTTGGATGTAAATCCACTTACAACTCAAGTTACGCAATACATTTAAAGTTAATATTTGTTATATAGTTGTTATTTTATACAATGAATAGTTTTACATCAAAATAACTTCATCTCCACAGAAAATATCCCAACCAGAAAGTTTTTTTCACTTCCTGAAAAATTTAACTTTTGTCAGTTACAACGTTGTTCGAGGGACCCATTCAAATATTCATATTCAACTATCATAGAGTCTCGCAATTCCAGATAACTTGGATTGTCAACAATAAAATTACCAAAACAAAATTTTCACTTAGTTATAAAAATCAGATGTACATGTTAATCAGTTATTGAACTGCTCTCTCCAAGTGCTGTGTCTTTTAAGAAAAAGCTGATATTACATACTTATAGTACTAATCATGGACATTTAATGAACAATGAGGAATTGTGACAGAATAGTAAAATGTATGTCCAGAAAAAATATTTCCACAAGGGGGCTCATATAACAAATTATATTTAAATCAAAGTAAAGATGGTATGTTTGTTACCTCATGAGGAACATTACAAGTGAGGACGGCCCATGAGCGAAGGTACATCATGATGGCCAACTTGATAATGTTAATGAGAGGCAACCCTGGGGAGAAGAACATTCCCATCCATACCATTCCTTGATTGTTTACCAGATGCAAGATATTTTCTGCAATCTTGAAATCACCATACTGAGGAAACTTCTTCTCCAGGTCCCAGCACCAACAGTTGTTCATGAATCTCACAAATAGTGCTCGGAAGAAGTCTACCATCAAAGTGGACAGTACAGTCATCACCTACAGAATTAGATAACGTTAGTTAGTGCATTATGGTAAATGCATTGCTTCATATTTATTTCTAACCTTATTTCGTCATTTATTACAAAAATGATGTAATCTGTACCAGATCCATGACGGTGAGCTTCACCATCTCTCTGCCAAACATTGTCTCCCAACAGAGAGGTCTTAGCTTCTTGCAGGTATCAGCATCCAGAGAGTCAATATATGCAGTGAGGTCTGAGTACTGAAGGACTTCCATATCAGGAGATGCTGTACAGATCATCAAGAATAGTCAACTATTATCATCTTTTTATTTTCCTGCTTTCAACAGTCCATAAATTGATCTTAATGATACAATTTCCCATGCACTAAACTTATTTTAAAATAAGGAATCCTGATTGAGATTTACTGACTTTTTCATATATGAAGACCAAATCAATATCTGACCTTCACTGAATAATTTAAGGAAATTATGTATTATTTGAATGAATGAATGAATGAATAATATTTATTTCCCAAATACAAATTAATAACACGTACAATGTATCTATATTACTATAAATCCTACATCCATTATTAACATAATAGAAAATCATCTAAATATGGTAAAAAACGGCTGCAAATATTCAATAATACTATTCCATCAGGGAAAAATAGGGTCTACATGGGCAAGTAGCCTGTGCGTAGACCCGAGCCATTATGGCAACGATATAGGAACGGATTTTTAGAAAAAAAAAAATTAGTTATATGTGATAGAATATTTTGTAATTAAGAAAAAATTAAATAGTAAAACAATAAAAGAAATACAATACATTAATGTTTATAGTTTTCGAGCAATCAGTTAACGATGACAACAAACCCACCTCTTTAAGCTAAAAATAAAAAATAAAAAAAATAAATAAAAATATATCAAACCATAACAATCTAATATCTGTCGGATACAACTATTTCCTTCCAGGGGCAGCCGGACGCAACAATACATGACGCAATGACTGAGGGGTAGGTGAGGGGGGTCAAGGTCAGGTCCGCCTGTTGTACCCGGTCACAATGAGGGCCTCGACTTCCTCGTCACTGAGACTGATAAGCAGTTCCGACACTTTCCTTTTAAAAGTCGATAATGCAGTTGTTTGAAAAAGTTCTACGCCTTCATATTTTAAGCACAAATTTCGGTAGAGTAGTTGAGAAATGTAATAACAATTAGTAGTTGAAAAAGATTTAATAAGATTGGAGGTAGTAATTCCTATGTTTCTAGAGTATCTAGTGCTGTAATTATGAGTAATTGGAATAAATATTTCGGTAAAATTATTGAACGTGTGTATTAATACAGTTTTAATGAAAATTTGTCTGACTGTAAAAACTCTAGTCTCTTGGAATAGGGTACTGGCCGGGCAACGCTTACTCTTCCTAAAAGCAGCTTTTAATATTGATTTTTGAATTATACTAAGGTTATGAATTAAAGTTTTATTTGCTCCACCCCACGCAATAATACCAAAAGACAGAATCGACTGTACAAATGCAAAATAAGCTACTCTAATTTCGTTTACGTTCAGAATATTTGTTAACTCTTTAAAAGCAAAAATATATTTCCTTAATCTGTTTTTCAAATACTCAACATGTTCCGTCCATTTCATACGATTATCAAATATAATTCCCAGATATTTGTAACTGCTAACACGCTGTATATTTCCACAGTTACAATTAGTGTTTGTGTAATTTCCACAAGAGTGAATGGTCAAGTCAGAGAGTACATAATCTGATTGTGTAGACAACGAAATTGGCATAAATTTAGTTTTTGAAATGTTTAGTGTTAAAATATTTTGATCGAGCCATGTTTTCACTATTGCCAAATCACTTAGAGCATTTAAGCGTACTTCATTCCAGGTCTTTCCCCGCGTTAAAATAAGAGTGTCATCGGCAAAAAGAACTAATTTACTTGTTATATTCAACTTAGATATATTATTGATATATAATAGAAATAAAATGGGCCCAAGTGTGCTTCCTTGGATCACTCCGTAATTAATGGGCATTTGATCGCTGTTGACACCACATATCGTTGTTATCTGTCGCCTATCTGTGAGGTAGGACTGGAACCACGAAAGAGCGCCACCCAGAACACCCACAGCCTTGAGCTTATCTAAGAGCTTATTCCTGTTTACAGAATCAAATGCCTTTTTTATATCTAAAAAAATTAACATTAGACGCTCTTGACTTGCTATTGCTTGATTTATTTCTCTGCAGACATCGAATAGAGCATTTGAAATGTTTTTGTCTGACCGGAATCCATACTGATTCTTCGACATAATATCATGAGTAAAGAGATATTCGACCAGCTGTTCTTTTATTATTTTTTCCAATATTTTAGACAAAACACTTAACAGAGATATCGGTCGGAAATTACTTTTATCGGTATATTCGTCGGCTTTATGAATCAGTATATAACTTTAGCTATTTTAAAAATATTTGGGAAAGTACCAGAACTAATGCTCAAATTAATTAAGTGTAGTAAAGGTTTGCAAAGAATATTTAAATTAAATTTAAGAACTTCAGCATTTCAGCCATCGCAATCGGGGGCAGACCCTCCCCGCAGACCGGATACATGACGTAAGATGTGTTCCTCTGTGACAGTATGCAGTGTGAAACAACTGTTCTGTCGGTAGTCCTCGTCAGTCACAACTGGGTCGCCGCTAGGGTTAATGTTGTTTGCTAATATTTCGCCTACATTCACAAAGAAGTTATTAAATTCGTCTGCTACATTTTTAAACAAATCATTGTTTACATTAATATGTGGAAAATATTTTTGGATTTTAAAAACGTCTTTTTGTACATCCCTCCCTGCCAATTCTTTAATAATTCCCCAGAGAATTTTTGGATCTTTTCCGGATTGATCAATCTTTGATCTATAATAATTCCTTTTTGTTTGCTTGATCAAGTTACTGACATTTGCGCGATGTGCTCGAAAGATTTCTCTGACAATTGGGTTAAATGGTTGTTTTTTTACCACTTTACTTAATTTATCCCGCTCACGTATTGCTCGGATTAGCTCATATGTGATCCATGGTTTCAATTTTTTTCTTCTCGTCTGTTCGTTTTTTACTACTTTTTTAGAACTTTCTATTGAGTTTTTGATATTTTCGCATAAGATATTAGCATAACTATCGACTTCCAGACAGTTCAGCACTGCCTCCCAGTCGGACTTGGCGAGGTTGTCAGTGAGTAGGGCATGGTCTACGTAAGTGCGAGGGGGGAGTTGAGTGTCAGTGTCCGTAGCAGTTTCTGTTATCGTAAGGGCAGTACTGTAATGGTCCGTGAAAGCCGTCTGGAAAATGGCGGCTTTCACCTTGGTCATGTCACTGTATCGTACGAAAATATGGTCGATGCTGGACTGACTCTTTTCAGTTACTCTGGTAGGTTTATCAATACATTGTACAAGTCCTGCTTCAACACAGCAGTTTTTATATTCGTCAATGTGTATGTCATTTTTTAGTAAGTCCAAGTTTATGTGTCCTAGTAATATGCACATTTTGTTTCTACCCATAAATTTATAATAATTGTGTAATCCTTCCAAGAACATATCCATGTCACTGTCAAAAGTCCTGTATAAAGCTAGTACATTAAAATGTTTGTTAAAAAATATAAAATCTAACGCAATACCGTAAACGTCCCCTAAAGCCACTTGTTTTACAGTTGAAGATAAGTGTTTCCCTACATACACGGCCACTCCATCGTTCTTGTTCCGTTGTCTGTCAGTTCTGTGACAGACACCCACAATAAACTAGTAATGAAACTTATAAGACTAGCAATGAAATGAACTATTCCTTGTAAACCTGTTAACAAAAAAGTATCTGTATATGTATACAGTATCAAACCAATAACAAACACTATTTATAAATATTTTCTGTTTGATTAAAAAATGATTAAGGTAATAATTGAAACTTACCTGTATTAGAAGTAGTAGTGGTGGGGGTGGTTGATACCATTGTTTGTGTTGTGGACACTGGAAGTGAAATCCGCTGATCAGTACGGGTTGTAGTTGACTGTTCTGAAGGAACAGTGTCACATACAGTTTTGATGCATATTTGTTCCACTAATGTGCTTTCAGGAGAAACTGAGTCACTGGAAGTTGATGAACTTGTAAAATCAAAATCCTGGGTAGATAATTCTATTGAACTCGGGTAATTATCAGATGGTGTAGAGTTTTCCACAGTCACATCATTGTTAGTCAGTTCTGTTAATTGTGTTGTCTCGGATAAGCTAGGGACATTTGTGTTTACTGCAGTTTCACCTGACTCTTGAACACTTTCACTGACTGTAGAGTCTGTAAAACTACTGTCAACGCTAAGGAATTCATCAGAATCTTTGAAATCATTAATTTGGTCACCATCAAATTCTACTGCAAAATCTGTTGTTGAATACGGATCTAGACTTGAGTACATTCCCAGATTAGTAGATGTTGTATCATCAAGCCCAGTCAACTGTGAAGAAGTGGTCAGATTCTGAGAGCTTGAATTGTATAATGGCGTTGAAGGAAGAGTTGAAACACTACTGAAAGAATGTCCATCATTAGAAGACAATGGAGTAAATGTACTATTTGCAGCCAAAACAGACATGAGTACAGTCATCATGGTAATTGCTGTTGTTGAAGAACAAGGAACAGTTATGTTCCTACAATTCATAAATTTTTCAGTTGACAAAGTTGAATTCCATTCATAAGTATATGGTTCTGATATGGAGAGGGATTTTGGAAACTTAGCTCCGACTTGGTAAGCTGCTGAGGGAGGCTGAGATGTTGTAAAAGAGTCATTCTTTGGTCTGAGAGCTTGAAGTGTGTTGCTCTGAAATAAACACAGTAAACTTTTAGATAAGTTTCAACATATCTCAAACAATTTAATCATAGCTTAAACCCAATAAAAATCAGATTGAAAAAGTTTTGATACGTTAATGAAATATTATAGGTTCTCATGCTCTTTTTAGAAACATTAAAATAAATTAGAAAGTAAACACATAATATTTAAACAGTTCAAGGTTGATTAAAACATTATCAAATTTAGTACTAGATCTATTCTGAAACTAAATAAATTTCAAGGAGAGAAGGTAATGTTATCCGTATTTAACCATTTAACTACGGTCAGTATGAGTGTGGCAGTGCCCTTATTACAGAGTCAATCAACCGTTTTTTCCACCATTACAGGTTTATAGAATGGCTATTTAAAATACTACAAATTATGTGAAAGAGAAAGGCTTACATTCCATTATATGATTTGTTGAAAAACGTGTGGTCTTCTTTCAGCCTAGCCTTATAACTTTTTGACATTTTTCTTCTTGAAATAAAAGCTAGGTGTTATCTTTACTGGCAAAAAATCTTGTAATTAATAAATAATGGATATATTTGGAAATACGATTAAATACAAAACATAGGCATTTTATTGATTTGAGATTATAATCAGTAATTTTGATCTGTGTACACTTACTTACTTATAAATACGTTAACATGCATTAGATTTTGATTAAGAAGTGAATTAAATAACAACAAATACCAATCAATTAATTGAACTTACCATCTCATTTATTTTTGAGAACGAAGCAAAAATCAAAGTGTAAATGTTCAATAAATTTAAAGCCATAATTCTGAAATCAAAACAAATTATTATTTTCATTAGATTTGACTGCTTGGACTGTGACGTAGATACTGCACAAATTTGATGTTCTAGGCACTGCATAACATATAAAAAACCTATAATACCTACTGGAGGGTAGAACCGAACGTTATGAAATCAATAATGAGTCAGTAGAATCATACTGGTTGTTAAGATCAAAACCACTATAATGTTATAGGCATACCTCAAGGATCATTCTTAGATCCTATATTATCTATACTCTTTCTCAGTGACCTTTCAAGCTGTATTATGTCTGCACTCAGCCTCAAATGAAGACTGTTCCGTCATTGTACATAAAGCAAGTCTCTCAGGAAGTGGCTAACTTAGAGCTCCCTAGGCTAAACCACCCACAACTACCCCGACAGAAAATAATCCTTCTTACATTGGAGTAAGACTACACAAATCCTCATGGATGACAACAAGGACTTACCACTAAGAGGCAGCTAGATATTTGAACATGCTTTCTATATTAAAAAAAAGTTTCCTCGTCATCCGCTACATTACACAAAAATATTACACCTTGTTTATATTCTTTTATCCGTACACATACTTAACTGTACGAAGTAATTGACACTACAAATTTCTTAAAGTTTTGTCATTAAGGAATTTGAATAATTGAATCATAGCTAACGTTGTGTTATGTTTATCCCATTACACATTAGCATAGTATTAACTGTTTTTGTATTGGTAAGACTGAACAAGCTACCTGGCTAACTGCATACGCAGTTTCTTTCTAGGATGATATTGTTCGATGATGCCAAGAACTTCGAAAAAGGCCGGAAATAGCGTGGTGATAAGTGAGACGACGATGGTGATCTCATTCTTGCGCCACCAACCGTTCTCGGCCTCAGGTTGTGTCGAGCGATGTACCACGAGTATCACAGCATACACTGACGAACCCAGCAACCACAACACATTCAGGTGCGCGAATACACGCAGACTGGTGACCTTCCAGCTGTCACAAAGCACTGGACATTAGAAACTTATATGAAATATATGGGACATATTTATTAGGAATCGGTGAATAGGAATCTCAACTAGGAAGTTCTAAAATAGGTCATCATTGCCTTAGAACTAAATTCATCCTTCATTGATGTTGTGGAAATATTATTATAAAATCATAGGGAGATACCAAAACAATGTTTTGGATTACACAACTTAAATCTTTAAATATTTGGAAAGTTTTAAAATTAATTGTAAAGAAATATGACATTAAGACATTTAAAACCATTTAGTGCAAAATTACGATATCGTAAGTAATATGGTGTTCAAAGTAAAACTTTTCGTAGTAAGGAGTGCCGTTGGTTTAAAAATAAAATTTTGAACTTTTTTGGCTTGAAAAACTTTGAATCTGAGTTACAGATAGCCATGTCAGTGGCCCATGAGGACAGACAAAATAGGGTTGATAAGGGAATCGATCTCTTAAATAAAATTCCTTTAGACCAGTAAAAATAATATAAGAATAAATTAATGTTGACTTTAAATAAATGTTATTATATTAATATATTATATTATATATTAATATAAAGGGTTATTATTTAAACATTTAAACCATTCCACATTATGAAAGATTAATACAAGAATTTATTAAACATAACAAACTAATGGATGTATTAAAAATATTGATACGTTGTGTTTTTATTACTCTCTCTTCGAGAGTGTTTGAAAATACCTTTAGTACAAAAGAATTAGCCCCAACACACTCAGATTGCCTCATATATTAAATAATTGTTTATTATTTGGACTTCACTGAATAATCAAATTCTGCCACAATTAAATGTTAAACGTTTAAAAATGTAATTACTAATTTTCCTTATATGCCTGCAAACATTTGAGACAGCTATAGATTTTTAAAATATTTATTGTTGTCTTTCACTTAGGAGTTTCACAAATTTTATCCTAAACGAACCTATCTCATATTCTATATATTCCACCTCTAATCATCCCACAGCATACATACTTGCGGCCTTCATCTCGTTTCTTCTCAGCTTCCTCGAGTAGTGCTTCCTTGAAGCCCAGGATGATAGAGGCAGTGCGGTTATGGGCAGTCTCAGAGTTTCCGATCATGTAGTCCCAGCCAGTGAATAGTTTCCATGTGAAGACACACTCGTCATCCTTCTCCGACAGCTTGCTCTGGCGAGAGTTCTCTGCCATCCTGTAGAAAATGAAATGTTATTTTATTAACTTTACTTATAAAGTAATTTGTAGAAAAATTGGAATTGGGAATGTGATCACTGACCGGCGCAGTATGGCTACGAAACTGTAAATATAGACCACGAGCTCTGTGAGGAAGTAGGCAAGAGGCATCCTGTAGCCGATGCTTTTGGCCAAACTCTTGTCCTCTGGGTCCTGGTTAGAGTAGTAACCGTAGAATAGGGGCGAGTACCTCAGGACTCCATCAAAGTCCCAAAGGGTAAACAGATTGGTGGCATTGGCCTTCTCGTCTTCCGTCATCTTCTTTCGCATTCCAGCCTTTTGCTTGTTGGCCATCAGCATCTACTTGGAATAAAATAGTTACGAGATATAAAATGATACTAGTAACCCACTAAATTAAGTAAGTTTCAACAAAATATTATGTCGTGAACTCACCTCAGGGACGGCAACAAACACTATAAGGACAACAGCAGTCACAAGATTTACCCAGAATAGCCAACGTAGGAATGTGAAATATGAAGCAACCACCGATCCAAAATGAGATTCAATCTCTTTGATTCTGATTTCCCAGGGGATCAGTACATTCATCAGGTTAGCCAACTCTCTCTTGGTGTGCTGCCAGTGCTAAAACAGAGCAAAGTATACTTGATGAATCAGTTACAGGTCATTTATAAACACAATACATTTATAGGGTTTACTGTTGTTGATTTTTAGATTTATTGTTGTTAATAAATGACTATTATAGAGATAGTCATTTGATGATTCTGGTACCTTGATGAGGACAATGTTGAAGCGGGCCAGTATATCCCGGGTACTACGACTCTGTGCAAGTCGCTCCTGCAGCTCCCCTTCATGTCTGCGTATGTATGCTTGTGCTTGTCTCACCAGTCGCAGTTTTCGTCGCATGTTCCATGGCTGCTGCTTCACGCTACTAAGTACTTCTTTATGGAGTTTTATGTTCTGCAGAATCTGCTCTTGTACAGCATCCTCCACTGATATGGCAGTGCTGTTGAATAAAGTTCAAGTGTTATATTAGTTGCACTGCATTAGTAAATATGCAAGAGGAAACCCTCAAAATGACTGAGAAAAGAATGCTTAGGAGTATATTCCTTTAAAAATTTTAAATTGTATGAAATCTAGGGAAATTAATCCAAATACTGGAGCTGCAACTTCAGAAATTGATGATAGAAAACCAGGTAACTGAAGATGGAGGGCTTCACTGGAGGCTTCTTTCCGTTTGTGGGGCAGAAGATCTAGCCCGCGCGACATCGCCCCACAAAAGGCCTTTTTAAAGGCCACCAAACCTATCTCGTTTTTCACGTTTCTCGGTCAGAGAGGTGAGAGGAGAGTTTCGGCCACATAGAAGTTCTTTAACCCTCCATGCCAGGTTTCCAATTCTGGATTACTCTCTCTTCTTCATTAGTGAGCTCTTATCATAAAGGAGTGATCCTATCTTTTCAGAGGTTACTAAACGTCTTAGATCATATATGATTTCTAGGAACTGTTTTGTGCACCAACTTTAACCCACTGGCCTTACACTTATGAAGGAGTAATAATATTGTTTCAGAAGTTTTTAAACTTCATACATCTAAGATGCATTCTAAGAATCTGTTTTGTGTACCCAATTTAACCCACCGGCCTTACATTTACACATGAATTGGTTTGGAGTAAGTCCTGAGATAGAAATGTCTTTTAACGATACCTACTAGATATGCCACAACTATGCGCTACACTTAAATAGGACAGCATTCTGTGAGACAAAGTCAACATTTGCTGGAACAAAATTTCTCATCAACTTATCAGAAACAATAAAAGAATACCAGCGGTAAACTGCTCATAAAAAAACTGACTGTGGTTGCAGGGACAATCGTTCTACAGTGTACAGGAGTACCTGACCTGGAGAGAAAATGAACAGATTAAAGATTGTTTTATCAACTACTGACGTGCTATTTATAACACTTTATTTATTGTTATCTGTTGTTCGAGATTAATTCAGATCTTGATAAGCTTGTTTTAAGTCTGATCAATAAATTCAATACAATGATAATAGATATTGTTACAAATACATGTGATAAAACCTTAATAATCTAAACAAAGATTGGTGGCTAATTAATTGTGCTTTGATATTCTCCAATCACTTAATCTAGCACTAATTTTTTACTACAGTGAAAGAGATGAGTTTATTTCTAAATTGATGAATGTATTTTTGTATGAATTTAATATCAGTCAATCTGGTTAAGTTTTACAAGTTAAAAACCTTGAACAATGGCATCATGACATCAGACTTACTCTCCAGAGCTGGTTGTAAAGACGGACGATCTTCTGCGGTTACGGACACCGTTTTGGTTATCTTCCGCCTCTTGCGTAAACAGTGGACTAGAAGAGCGTCTTCTCTTGCGACTGCGGCGTGTGGAGGCTTTACGTTGGAATATTGCACTCACGCTCTGAGAGTAGTCTTCATCTTCTTCTGCTTCTGTAACAGGGAGAAAAACATTCTTACAACACTTTTGACTAACATAGTTAGTCATCTAACAAGTTTGAACTGAAAAACAGTATTTCAAACATTTGCCATCGTTGCGAAATTTAGCACTTCGTTTTGAGAGTTGGTGGAACCTATGCTCTTCTTCAGGTGTCAAAAAATATAATGTTAAGCATACCAAATTAGTTTATGGCGACGAACTCAAATCATATTCAGATGATCAACCACTAAGTCAACTTTCTGTTAAAGTTAGGCTACTTTGGTCTCCGGTATAAAAAAGAATTAGCTACAAAACCTAAACAAATTGTAACAATCTAATATGCCTCAGGTAAAATAATTCGAACACACAACTATGTCTTTGAGATGAAAAACAACAGAACGGTATTGCCCCTAACCAATGCGATACAATTTATTTTCTCAGATGTCGCATGCTCTAGAATGTACCTATATTGATTTTCTCCTCAGTATCTCACTCTCCCTGATGTCTTCAGCATGATTGTGTAGTGCGTACGTATCAAGCAGTGTTCAAGCGTGTGCTTCTCACTGCTACGAACGAAAGATACACTTGAATTCTTTGCTCGTAAAACTTGTTCAGTGGTCTTAAGTTAATCGCCATATATTCATTAGTGTTTGCATTACCATATGCATTAAGTTTTTAATACCTGAAAAAAAGGATAGTTCCAATTGTCTAAATGTACTGTTCTATTTTTGTAACATATAACGATAGTAAATGTCCGAAATCCTGTTATCCTTTCAAATTAACCATAATCAATAGCAAATTTGAAGTAAAGCATATTTGAAATTTGTATTATTATCTCAGTTTTATAATAGACCTATTCAATAAGTTCATTGAATACATACGTACATTAAAACAAGTGTGCGAGGAGAAAAATTGGGCTTTCATATTCCCAAAGTTGAAAGTATTAAAGTTTTTTCTATATTCCTGTTCTTAACTGATTGATTAATCACAATTAATTATTAAAGAGTATTCAAAGTTTTTTTTGGTAACAGTTAAACAAATTGTCTTATTTCTTGAGAGTAGCGTATAAAGGCAACTAAAGATCTTAGAGATACTACTGGGCCCTAAAATACCTGTCTGAAATCTGTGTAGCGAAACAATTTAACTTAACCAGTTTTAGGCCAAAGCGATAACTTACCAGATGGAACATTATCAGGTTCAAAGCGCACTTTCTCCATGGAGATAACGCTGGGCTCCTCAGCAGCAAACGTGACAGACAAGCGATCCACGGAGGGTTGTGGTGACACGGGCTCCACACATGGCTACAAGTCAGATCAGACGACACAGAATTATCATCAGTTGTAGCTTAATTTAAATGTGATAAATGAAAAGAACAATATGTTAAGATATTAACATTTATGTTTAAAACTACACCACAGAATACATTTTAATTTCAACAACAATGTTGTTTTTGTTTTATGTACTTATTGAATAGAAAGCTTTCTTAAGGGGAGTCGGATGGGCCTATCCCCGCAATGTTAATTTGATGACTTTTAGGTACCATTATCTTAAAAACTATAAATGGGAGCCAGTTAATTCTTTTTTTATTCTGCTCCTTGTACTTTTCTTAACATTTTGAATACAGGGTTATAAAAAATCTTTTCATATAAACGTGTGACATTTTTTTCTTTTTATGCAAAAAATATCATAAAAAATTACAATTTACTCTGATGTATAAAATTAAGTACTGAACATAAGGCAATAATATGTATTCAAAATGTAAATTATTACTTAGGGAACAAATTAAAAAAAGAATCAACAGGCTACCTATAATAGTTCTTGAGAAAAGTGTACCTATCGAACAAAAAACATAGTTTTACAGAAAACGCATTTGAAGTTCATTGTAACCAACTCTATAAAAATACAAAAACAAACTACAGTTAATAGTGTCCAGGGGCATATGCTGGATTATCTGGATCCTCTTCTTCCTCAAGCAACTCTTCCAGTCTTAATTTGGTTAATTTTGCCCTCTGCCGGCACTTCTTTTCTAATTCCTCGATGGCATTTTTTTTGCTTGTCGGATTCGGATCTCATCTTTCTGTTTCATTTGTCTGACCAAATTGTTGCCAGGATTGTAGCCTAATTGTTAAAGATAAACATCTCACAATATTACCTTGATTGAAGCAAGCAACAGCCTCATATACACCTAGTTCAAGGATTGACCTTAGCATAAATGTATTTTTAGGAAGTCGAGACCAAATTATGTTGTTGACGGATTCATTGGGGTTTTGTGTACCTCCGTGTAAACATTTCCTGAGAAGGTCTTGTGAAGCCAAGTTCCTAAATAATGGTTTTATTTTGTCCATTACCACTTTAGGCAGGTGGAAATGATCTTTATGATCATAGGCCTCCTTATTGGCCATCGCTCTCTGGTACTTGCACGTCAAAATCTCTTTGCAATTCTTTAGAAAAACAGCTATAAAAAAAGAACGAACCATCAGAAAATCTTAAGTGAAGTATTTTCTGAAAAAGAATGAAACAGGGAATACAAAATCACAAAAAAACAGTTTTCGGTAAAAAAAATTTTTTTGCCTATCCGAGTCCCCTTAATAACACGTTTAACTTTCTTTATACGTTTTTGTATAAATTATATAGAACGGTATGGAATGTACGTTATAATATTTTTAAGATAGGATGAAGTAACGTAAAAGGTTAGAATATAAAGCAAACAGTGAAAAGATTGGCGTATGATAATAAGTCTGGATTCGAACTTGTGATTTAACTATCGTCGGTCTAAACTCTGGTGATAGCTTCCTCTGTTAACTGGAAAAGTGTTAAACTTACTTTTTCTCATATTTTTAGGTGGAATGATATCTAAGGATTCTTGGAAAAGTATGATAAAAAGATAACTCATTTCTTCTTTACACATACCAGAATAAAATTGATTCCAATTTTTAATGTAATTGAAAATAAAATTCTGTATCTAATTTAATTTTAGGACCAACTCATCTGAATTATATACAATAAATCTCTTAAGTGTTTATTTTGTACTTATAGTTTCTGAACTGTCGAAATTGAAGAATATGGGCAAATGTATGAAAGAAAAACATAGTATTTTAACTGAACATTCTCAGTGATAACCAATTAAAGGAGGCAAATGAGCAACATAGAAGAATTTGGAGTATTTTAAAGATTTAATGAATTTTATTTATTAGTAGAGAATGGGTTTGGATACACAATTAAATCAAACACTCCCCATTAAAAAACGCCTGTGCGTTTTATGTGCTTTATGCACACGATAACATGTTATTCTTCTAAATACCACAGTATATGGTATAAAATATAATTAAGTAGTACTCTGTTGATATCTGTATTTTAATTTTTTAAATTTTGATACGTTATTAAATTAATGAGAACAAATGATCTTATTAAGTTCGGTGGGGAAAAAACCATTAAATGCATATTTTAATGTGAGAAATAATGAGGAAAAATACTTACTTAAATTAAGAGTAGGTACAAGACTACTACATCAATTAAATGTTATGATTAGAAAGGGTTATAATGATTGAATAACAACATGAAAAATACTGGTATTTAAATTGAGGACATACAAGTAAGAGATAAACTATAAGTTTATTAATTAGAAACAGCGCATAATTTGTTAAGATTAAATGCAACCATAGGCGAAAGTATCACTTTGGATAACAATTTAACTACCCAGAATGCTTATAGCAAAATCAGTTGTATTTCTGTACCTTTTTAATAATAAGTGCGAAGAACTAAATTGGAACATTATTAATACAAAACGGGACATTACTATTACGTAACTATTAAAGATCAACCCTGAACAAAGAGCAACACTCTGAAATAACCTTCTATGATCCCATTTCCTAGACACCTCTGATTAAATGACATGAGCACTTACTAGCAAGAAATCCCCTTCGTGTACCGTGTACTATTATCGTAATGAAAGTAATTCTGCTGAAAGCTTTGACAGTCTCTAGGATTCCTGGAAGTAGAGTGAGCATTGTCTGGATGACGTGACATGAGTCACAAGATACATTACACTGGCCAGCAGCGAACAGATGTCATTAGAGAAAATGAAAGTGCGGGTTGTACGAGGGCGGGACTACTAATCAGTCATGGCCGGCACCCTTGACCTAGGGTAACATCTGACACTGGTGGCCGACCCGAGGCCTGGGAGGAGGAGCCATCAAACAGTGGCAAGAGTATATTTGTACACTCAATCATGGAGTGTCAATTAGACGAAGGAACTCTTCATTACTTTTTTATCTTCAAAGCCCTTTATATAAGAAAAGAGCATGTAAGCTTATTGAAGCTATAGCGGCGAGTCACAAAAGCTTAAAAAAATAATTAAGAGCCGATGTAAAAAGAGTTAAGCGTGCATCAGTGTATAGAAAACCGTTAATACTTTCCATTTAGGTTTGGCGGTCTGTGGCAATGTTTAAACATATGTTTCCTTTAAAATAAGTGTATTCTGTTTATTTTTAAATTCACGAAGGGTAAGTTTAAGTTTCATTAATTCTGTTCGGTACGCGATAAAGAGTGTAACAATAAATGAATTTATGGGATTAGTAGTTATAAATACTTATAGTGTCTGCAACCGCAAATGAACTCTTTATCTAAATGATGAACTTATCTGATGGAATCCCTAATCAGGCTTTGCCTTTGGGATTCTATTTTCCTATTACAACTATACTTGATTTGTCATAACAGAATTTTGTTTTATGATATTATAGATTTGTAATACTCATATGATTTTGTCTTGGTACTAATATTTGTGTTTTTAGTTTTTACTAAATCATTTATTCATTTTATTGGTGGCCATCTCGATTTTATCCCCGTAAGACAACGTTAAACTTCATGCTGTTTTACAATCTTATTTTTAGTCGTAGAACTATGGAAGATGTCTTATTTCAAAGATATAATTAATAATCATTCAAAGGCTTTTTTAGTTTTTTCAATATTTTTATAGGTTATACAGAAAAAATATCAAACTTCGTTGTATTTCATCCTTTAACAACGTGTAATATATATTTATACAGTTATTGTACAATAGTTTAACACGTTTACATCGACAGACACCCTAGTGTGCTTGCTGTCTTATGAGACTACACAGTATAGACGAACAGTGAAGCTGTTAAATATTAAAAAATGAGTCGTCCAATTCCAAAACCGGCTAGTTGTGTGAAATGTAATTTTTGGCAAAATGAGAAAAACGGATATTTTAATACTCTGTACAATATTATATTATATGAATACTTTAAAATGATGATAAGTGTCCAAAGATTTCAAAAATGCAAGTTATTAGTCAATAAATTGTAATATAATCAAGATATTGTCAATTTTAATTTGCAACAAGCCAGTTTTGTAACAGTTTTTATTAATTAGCTAGTTTTGGAAATGGCCGCTTCGCAACTAGCTAGTTTTGGCAAAGTAAGAGCAACTAGCCACTTTTGGAATTGAAAATAAATGCGTACATTAATAGGACAGGAAATTTCTGAACAAAGGCCAATTTTATTATTTTTTATGACTTTATTATACAATACAAGTTAACACGGTCTATACAAACTTGTCAAATTGAAATGACATTTTTTAAATGAATTTTAAAAAGCTAAAAATAAAAATGAAATGGTCATTTTTCTTACAACAATCAAGACGAATGCCTATAAATCTCATTATTTTATCTAAAACAAAAATTCTTGGGCAATTAGAACTATTGAAGATAAATTCAGACATTCTGACCATAAAACACAATAGACCTACGTTATACAAAACTTTTACAATATTTTCATACAAAAAATTAATTCCATCAAAGTCTATGTGTTAAAATTCTTGGCTGTACACATCAAACTCTTGCATTCATTTCATCCATTGGCTCATAATTTTCTTCCTCATTTTCTAATACATGAGTAACTTCATTTGATGAAAAAACCTGCTGGAAATACTTATCTCTTCATTTTTCGACCACTCCTTACCATAGTGTTTAGTTAGCAATTTCGAAATACTCGTCAGTTTATCTTTTTTCACTGGGATTCCTACAGGCAGAACCATTGGTTCAATGCTGGAGATATTAAGCCCTGGTTAATTAATAGACCGAGGCTTCATAAGGTCACTTCTATAAAACATTTCTCCACGAACCAAAGCATTGTTTGTTTTACTACGTGAAATTATAAATCTTTTCGTTTTAGAGAAAGGAAAATGCCAGGACGTTGTTTGCTTAAAGACTTCAGTGCAGCTGGCTTTCCAGTTGTAGCAGAAAAAATCTTTTCCTAACTGGAAAACTGTTGCTACTTCATGGAAAGCATTGATCTTGTCGAAAGGGCTAATAATACATTCCAGTTTTCGAAATTTCTTTTCCAGGCGGCCGAAAATCCTATCTGCAGGTAAAAATGAATGGCCCGTAACCGGAAAAAATACGGTTATTTTCTTTATGTTGCGTGGAAGATCTTGAACAAGGGTTTTGCATAACATTCCAATTAAGATAGAGTTTTTATTTTGGCCAGCTGCGCCATCTGCATAGAGTTCTATTTCTTTAATATTTTCTAAGTTTGTATTAGTCAACCGATGATACAAAGCAGACGCAATTTGATTTGAGCCACGGTTATCTTCGGATTCATCCCAAGTATACACAAAAGTGTTTTGCTTGTTTTGAGAATCTGTTGAGGAACCTTCGCAAATCGTGAAGTTATACTGATACAGTTGTTTCGAGTAATAGTTACTCTGATCTGGCAGTTTTGGCAAGGGTAGTTTCTTCTGACAGTCGAAGGAAAGTTTTTTCACTCCATCCTTAGTGGTTCTAAGGTTTTCATAAAAATTACTTGCTCTCAGCTTATGCACCCTAAGCTCAGTCATCAAGTTAATTTTATCGTTACCTTGTGCACTTTTTATCTGATCCTTCAACTGCAAACAAGTGGAACAGACGTCTGTAACAGGAGTCTTAAAACTTATATTGTACTCTCCGTTAAAAATTTTCCTGAAATATTCATATTTAACCTTACGATCATCAGGTGCACTAGCATTGTACGCTAACCATAACTTCTTCACGGTCAGGTCACTTGATAGGTAATTTCTATTACAACCTTTTTCCCTGCAGTAATGAGATTCAAGGGGTTCTAAGGACTCAATGAATGTTTTAACCGAGCCATGTCTGTCAGAATACTTAGTTGTAAATCGATCCCCACCTCGCCTTTCCCTAGGGCTTTCAGAAGTTAACAGATTGCGCCTGCTAATAAGCTGCACTCGATGTTTCGATATTCCTAGTATGTCTAAAAACTGTTTTTGGCAAACCTGCACGTCATGGTGTCCACTTTCCACTCTAAATCTAGGGACAAAATATCTGTTTGTACATACCCGTTTGACAAAATGTTCGGCAGGACCAGGATTATTGTTACCTTTACGATGACTAGGCCCAGGCCTGGTTGGCGTTTCATTGCTGATGTATTTCAACAGGAATGCATCCTGTGTTATTTTATCACAAGAAGCATAGAAGGCCTGATGAAATTTTCGTACGTCTTGCATGTTCAAAGTGTCACATTTAAACACAGATTTCTTCTTTTCATCATGATTGCACCTTTTAAGAGTAGGCAGTTTCTTAGAGACATGTCTTTGTCTCTTCTTAACATTTTTCTTCCACTTAGTATGATCTGTTACCTTTTTACGGCTTTCCTTCCCACACACACTTTTAATCACTCCATCCCTTCTTACTTCATCTTCCAAAATTATTGTACTCATTTTCACAAATTAAAATTAAATCAAAACTGTTACCAAGCAAGGAATAACCTACAAACCAAACTGCACACTTTTCAATTATCTCAAGCCAAGATAAATAATACAGGCACAGAGTGAAAGTCAGTGTAGCCAACTGAAGAAATTAATGAACTTTTGAAAAAACAATGGTGTTACTATAAAAAGTGTAATAGATATTGTTGTATTAAGAATTTTTGAAAAGCTTACCAGATGAGTCAGTGCACATTTTCTGCTACAACTAGCTAGTTTTGTAACTGACCCTTATAAAGGTGCCATATTGAAATCCAGGAACTAGCCAGTTTTGAAACTGCTTATGGCATTTGCAACTGGGCAGTTTTGGAAAAGTTTTCAAATGCAATTACTGTAGACCGGTTTGAATCTGTATCCAGTTTTCACATTGAATTTTAAAAGGGAATTACCTACTTTTGCCACTTGAAAACTATTTGGACATGCGCAATTCAGTCTAATGAACATGTTTCAATAACAATCAAATCTTTTTAAATTTTGTCAATTAGCCGGTTTTGGAATTGGAATCCTCAAATATACACCTTATGACAAAAATTAAAAAGTGATTGGATGCATGTAAATTATATCTTTAATGAGACATTTCCCATATTGCTACAATTAAAATAAGTGTTTAAGACTATATGAGGTTTAACATTATTCTTATAGAGAAAAACTCAGAGTTTCTTGTGTCCATATATACTTGGACGATGACTCAATAATTATTTCTTGATTTATAACCAGTATGAAAACTTGTAAGAAACTTTTATAACTCGAAAATAAGTAATTTTAAAACCTAAAGTGATTAACATTGGAATTTAGAAAACACGGATGTACTGTCTGGTCTGGAGCGCAAGCGCAATCTTTACCGCGGCTTGGTAGATAAATTCGACCTATTTTTTTAGTTCTCGTTTTCATATGGTAACTTTCAAACGGTTTCAGTTACCACCTTTAACATTTGCACGAATATGAAATCTCTTTACATGGAAAAATGTTTAATCAATTTTTAAGGAAAGGAAGTTTTCTAGGGCAAGAAATGTACTATGAAAAGTGACCGGAGAAGCGAAAAATATCGAGATTTTCAAAACTAATTATTACATATTACAGTGCAAGTATTAAAGTACATAGTTATAGAACTATGTTAACAATTTCTATGCAGAATTAACTAAAATGAAAAATTATTGTATTTGAAAAATATTAACTACCTAAAATCGATCGCAAATGTACATAATTAAAAACACAAATAACACATTTTTAAACTCAATTAATTAAACTCATTCAGGTCAATTCGCAATACACATGGAGAACTCATCTCTCAAACGTATATAAAATCCTAAACAGTTTTTAACATTAAACATTACGGCAGTATACTACATTTCACAGGAATATGCTGACCTCGAATTTGTACATGAGCTATGTTTTTAATAGGGGATAGGGAATGAAAGGTATGAATCGGATTCCCTTTAAAGTTGTGTTAACAATCCCAAAAATGTGTAGAAAAAGGGTATGTCAATAATTGTAAATGTAAAAAGTTGAATATGTTCGATATATAAATTTTATAAATGTATTTCTTAAAGTTGTAAAGTGCTGATCAAAATATTTTTATTGTTGACGTTTTCAAAACTGATTTCGGATAAGTTTTTGAGATCTGAAACCGTTAAGAAATGTTTTTAAAATGTTTTTTATGTTAATAAAGCATAATGAGCAGGAACCGGTGTGTGGCAAAATGATTCAGATAGTTTGCTGCAACGGAAACAAATGATATTACTGTTAATAAAAACTGCACATGTCGTACAACACTTGCCCAGTGGCTGTGCCAACGAGCTGTCAAAACGAAACATCAGCACTCATAACTATGCTGGGAGGGTTCATCCAAACTGAATGTTCAGTTTAACTCCATTTCACCTTTATCTCAGTGGAGCATCTGACATGACTCCTGGAATCTGGAATCCTCGTCCGTCTGAAGAGATCCAAAAAAGTTAGAGATCCAAAAAATACATAGACTACTAAAGAATATGTCAAGGCAGAATAGAGCTAAACTAAACATTCTCATCAACACTCTGAGAGCCTATTCTCGAGAAAACCCACATACATTTTTATACATCAGAACTACTGTATGCAGTGGATGAGATTAGAACGTAAGTGCGAGTGTAGAAATACTCGTACGTAGCCAACCACGCCGACCCAAAAGGAATTCCTACATTTTAGACGATCCCCGTGTTTAAAAACATAACAATCATTAGTTTTAAGTGGTCAGTTTGATGTCTTATACTCTTAGTTAAAACCAAATTCGGACATTTTTAATTTGTTAGAACTATAAAGAATTAGATTTTACAACTCATATAAAAGTGACTGGTATAAATACATATATTTGGTATGTCATATTACTTTATTTTCATAGAGCTTAATAACGTTTCGTTAATATTTCCAAATTTAAGATACTGTACTTATAGTTATAGAAATCATTAGCATTCTATGATCTATGATTGTGACATTTACACTCATTGTATAATAACACAGACGCCTCGTGCTGAAATTGTTGAATGTGTTATTGATTTAGCGTGCAATGCCTACTACAGGTTAAGTAATTAAAGGAAATAACTTATGCTCAATAATTTCTTCCCAAAAGAACCCTGCTTTTACGGTAATCGAAGTTACACAGATGAGATTTTATTGAAATGTAGAAAACCGCTAAACCCCACTTTTATTGAGTTCTCACTGACCCCTACAGATTTGATAGCTACTTCTGTGGAACCCCATTTACTCTTTCAGACAGCGGTTGCATATCCAACGTGATATAGAACAATAGAACTGTAAGGATCAGATAACAATCAATATCGTAGAAAACCCACAATACACTAAACAACACTTTTAGCGTGTTCAGAAAATACCAGTTTAGAATATATTTATTAATGAACACCTTTTAACAACATTCTTTAAGTTTATGACAAAAAGCAATCATCAAAGTTTCGTTGAGTTTCAGAAGCATGTGGTTTATTAAGCCCTCACAGCAGAATCGATGACCAGTTAGAGAGTCGAGTAGATTCCAAATTCGGCGATTGGCAGACTAGTCTACACATCAAGCGTTATTTAGTTGTATAGTGTCTTTTTCGGTTCAGAAAAATATCATGTCATTGATAAATAGCTAGAAAAACAGGAGTCCCAAAATTGGAGTTTCGGTGACGATCTCTTGAATTAACAACATGGCCCTAATGATAAAGACTATCGACCTATAACTTTGCTCCAAGGTTTCACCCTAAAACATGGAGTTTGATGAGGTTAAGAAAAAATACAAATTTGGAATTTTTCTCAGAAAGATTATGAGACAGCTTATCAAACAACTTCCTATAGGTATTCTTTACTATAGTAAAGATATGCTGATAAGACCACAACTGATATACTGGATAAGTGATGATTTGGTGGTTTTGGAGAACCTGAACTTATCTCTCAACACAGGCAGGATCAAATTGCTATAAATGAGAAGTGGAAGTCAAACTATTTTCATTATTAAAAGATATAAATATAAGGTGACATTTATAAACGATATTATACACAAATTTCTCAGATATCTTTAATATAATCGTAAGACACTTGATTAGAAATACTTTAATGAATGTACTAAAGTGGAAAATAACGAGTTATTAATTTAAGATTGAATATAAGTTAAACTTCATAAAATGCTAAGAAAGATGCTCCTTTTAACTTTATAGAATACTTAAGAAGTGGAATGAATTTATGAGTTTGAAGTTATTTAATTAATTTCTCGAGCAATAGGCTTTAGTTAAATTGAAGACAGTTTCAAAGTTATTGAGAGAGTTAATCGATTGCGACAAATTCTAATGCTACCTACTTTATTTAGTTTTATTTTTGCTAAACCAGTAATCTCAAATTTAGCTTATCATATTTCTTTTAATATCATGATCAACTTTGACAAATTAAATCACTCACGTTAACCCAACAATGTTCGTAAATATTAGACACGAAGGCATGAATACAGATTGAAAATTGTTGTGATGAACGTAATGGAGTTCGATATAATCTATGTTTAAAACTACGAGATACCAGCCTGGTGCAGTGGGAGAGGTAGAGTGCGAAAATGGTGAAGTGTTTTAATTATTTTAGCGATGTTTGTGAACAGTTCGACACCAACTTAACTCAAAGGTCCTGCCAACCCCTCCTTTGGAACTGCAAAGGGCCTCAATTGGATAATAAACATACTTCCAAACTTCTTTAACGATACTATGGACATTCCTAACGCGTAAATTAATTGTGAATATAGAACTGACATAAGTTTTCGATATGTCTATGGATAACTAAATACGCTTATATTGATTCCAAAAACAAATTTAACATAATCTAGATTCAATAGATCAACATTTTACAACACCAAATTTGAGATTTATTTAGCGTTTTAAGTTATTTCCACAATTGCTTCTCATGAAAAGATTAGTAGATCGAATAGGAACACAGAGAATTTCGTGCAAGGAACCTAATGTGTCATGCCTGTAGGTAAAATCAGGCAAGTACATGAATATGAGACTAATGGAAGAGAAAAGTACCGAACTGGAAGACACAGAACGGTAGTTTATGGATACCTTTCTCCCAGATAAGTGTTAAATTTCATCAGTAGATTGTCAGTAAAGATGAAGAGTGTTACAATGCTGAAAACTCGATTTCAGGCTATACAGACAATTATAATGTCGGCGAGTTCACAACTCAAGATTGGAAAACTAGGCCTCACCAATGCCGGAATTGGGGCACGATTGTTGGTATTAATGCATACAAATTGTAGGTTTTAAAAAGGAAAGGATTTATGGTCATGATGAACCATACCTCTGAACATACACATTAAAACTGATAGTGGTTGAGAAATAAACGTGAATCGTAATTTTAAGAATCACAAAATGTTTTTATGAGTGTTGAAATTTCACTGGTATGATTTTTTATGGTACACACAATTAAAAATCAGTGCAGATTGTGATCTTGGGGTGAGTGAGGGACTAGTTTTAATTTTAATATTGCATCTCTATTGACGTGGTAATAAATTAAAAGCTTCAATAAAATATAAACTGGCGCTCACCACTCATGCTTCCTGTGATCATGCACGGTGTTTTAAGGAGGCCCTTGATGTCAATACCACTAAGATAAAAGAACTTCTTTTCACTACGAAAAAGAACATTGTCTCTCTTTCCAGATTGAGGCTGGATGTCACTCAGCCTGTTGTTTCTGACTAGGTACAAATATCTAGGGCTGACTCTGTATTGCAGACTGATGTGGAATGAACATTTAAATAATGTGCTTTACTAGATACTGCACTAGAAAACCGGAAATGGTCTTTTAACTGTACTGTGGTACAGTAAGTCTTCAAATAATCGGTAGTTCTCTGGTCTGGTGACAAAAGCAGAAGAAGCCACAGTCCAAGTCAAACTGACCAGATTACAAAGGGTGGCCTGTTAATAACATGAGGTTTTAAAAGAAGCCTACAGCTTTAGACTGTCCATTAGACTTTCACATTATAGCTGAAGCATATAAATTCACTAACTCATGAAAGTTACGGACCATTGGGGTATAAGTCAATCAATATGGGCCACACACCATGACCAAAACAATATGTGATTCGGTGCTTGATATGAAACCGGACATGAAAACCAAGGTGTTTTTCTCCAGTAACTCCTTTCCCGTAACTAATCGGATGCGGAAGGATTGGACAAGGAAGGAAAGAAGAGCAATAGAGGAATATAACTTGTGAAGGAAAAAATATTTCCAGGATATCTTTCAGTGATACAAGAAATCAGCAACACTGCGTTTCAAGATCTGCAATCTGATCTCTCTTCCTAAGGTGATAACTATTCAAAAACATAAATACAACAATCTAACTTTGCATATTGCATACTACAATATATTTTCCGCAAAAACTACGCAAATCGTCCGGGCGGACACGTTATTGTTTAAGGAAATATATGTTTAATTATGTTTATAATATATTTTAGTTTATTGGCGATGTAATAATCAAGATAAATAATTTATTTAAAAGTCTTTGAACTTTTTAATAGAAAATACTGAGGTGTATCAACGACATGTGTGTCAACATTTTTTCGTTGACCAAATTACCTGGTAATAAGGTGGAAATTTGTTCGGTTTGTTCAAATACGGGGACCAAATGTGTCAGGAGTAATAGTAAAAGATCAAGAACTGCTTGTTATCTTTGCCAAAAGGTTTAACATCCAATGTTTGCCAAAACATATTTTCAGATAAGCTACCCAATTTTTTTGATTTCGAAATTAAATAGCTGTAGGATACGAGGTACACCAGTCAGTTGGCTAAAATCGTACCTACTTGAAAGATCCCAATATGTTCAGCTCAATGAAAATCAGTCAAAACTTGGCCCATTCAATATGGAGTCCCACAGGGATCAATTTTAGGTCCAGTACTTTTTAAATTTATGTAAATGTAACGTCAGGCCAACTTATTCAATATGCGAATAACATTAGTCTCTGTTTCCAAGGAAATTGTATGGAAGATTGGAAAAGAAATGCTTTGAAAGTTTAAATTCTTGCTTGCAATTTTTAACAGATCTTAATTCGCGTACTAACGACTCATTATACTCTTGGAGTGATATTTTTCCAGAAAAATAAATAAAATTATATTTATAATTTTATTTATTTTTCTGGAAAAATATCACTCCAAGAGTATAATCCATCAGTAATATTAAATGAAACCGTAATCGATGAGGTAAATGAGACGAAATTCCTGGGAATGCATATTGATAGAATGCTTACTTGGGACACTCATATCGATGTTGTCTGTGGAAAAATATCCTCAGGCATTTTTGTATTGAGAAACTTATCGACATTTTGTGATGAGGGTATATTAAAAATTGCATATTACGGCCTCATTTACCCATATATGTCTTATGGCACTACTCTATGGGGTGGTTGTTCGCATCACAACTTGTCTAGATGTTTTGAGTTGCAAAAAAGAGCACTCAGAATAATTGCAAAACCTGGTTTCAGAGAGTCATGTAGGGAGAGTTGTAGAAGGCTCGAACTGCTGACACTCCCATCCCTCTACTGTACATGTACGAAACTGTCTTGTACTGTCGGTACAAATGTAAACCCACACGTAGCAGGGACGTAAATGGCTATAACACTAGGGAGATGGATGTGTTAAGGGCGGCAAAGCACAAGTTCCGAGCTGAAGCTCTACCCCTTGAGGTCGGAGCTAAATTAATAAATTTGCTTCCCCTCGGTATAAGTGAGAGACACAAGGAAACACTTTTTAAAAAAGAAAAAGAAATTAAACCAATTTTTAGTAGGGGGGGGGGGGTCTTCCTACTGAGTTCGCGGACCGTGAGTCAGAGTTTTGAGGAGCCGACCTGTTTTAAGTCTTAAACCATGTTTTTAGAATTTTTATTGTATTTTAAAGTTTTTAATTTGTTTTAAAGTTTTAACATTTAAAAGTATTTATAATTTTATATTGTTAATTATAAAAAGCTGTTGTATAAATACTGTTTAATTTGACCAAGTTTAATTCGAAGTAACCTGTACTGATTGTGTATACTTATAATTCAAAACATATGTCATGTTAAATAAATACCTGTTAAATTTTATATTAAATTAAGTTTAGTGCCCTTGACAGTTGGCTTAGAATTATTAGCTCTCCGATAACACCGAATAATTTCGCTGTATTAATGAGATTATCAGAGACTTGGGAAAGTGGCTTTATTTTAAGAACTGAAAGAAACCACCTTTAACCTACGATTTATACGTTATTGGATACATATATTTTACAGATACATTACATATATTTTACTTGAAAATATGGGCGTGTACTTGTATTACTTAAAAATATGTATTTTACATTTAAATTATTTTAAATCTCCACCCAAGTTATCCCTGAAAAAAAATTTAGGATATAAATTGACATGTATTTTTATAGAGGATATATTCACTGAGTATAAAACTACACAAATTTTGAGATATGACATTAGTAATTTTGTCTTATTTTACCGCGACTGAGCGGTTGACGTCAACTACGTGCATTGCGCATAGACGCAGCAGACCACTCGGCGATGAACAAATATAGACATATAAAATATGAACTCCAAGCTAAATAATATTTACAAAGCACAATATTTCGTTGCTTTGGTTGTGTAATTTTGCGTTTTCATACACAAAGTGAGACATAAACACGTTATAACGATCGGTTGATTATTATCTTTATAATTAATCAACGTACACAAATATAAATCGACGAAAGACATACTGACTACAAGCTTCAACCTGAGATCCAACAGGCGAGGCACTGTTTAAACAACATTTTTGTTAATCTTATACGTAAAAAATAGCCTTTTACAGTTTCTTAAAAGCAAGTACGCTGAACTTGAAAAAAGTAAACCGATAATTTTTCGTATCGAGAAACATTGCACCATGAAAACTTGAATAAAGCATTGAATGAATAACAAATCCTCAATTTTTATAATTTTTTTATAATTAATTAATAATTATTATATGTTAAAGAAGGTTGAACACAACTTATTTTTATAGTAAAATTTAACCATGCCAGGGGCTTGAATGTTGCTGTTGGCAACCCTTTGAGGGCAACCTAGAAAAATATCACCAATTCTGTTTTGATATTATTATTTAATTATATTTTATTCTTAAAATTGATGTACACAAAACATGTTCTAGTGTGTAAAGTAAAACATAAAAAAATTACGATGTTCAAGTCAGATATTATTTAAATGGCCACGATATTTCTTTGCTTTGATTGTGAAAATGTGCTTAAAATATGTTATAAATTAAATTAAAATGGTTATTCCATAACCAAAGGGTTGAAAGTTCATTATTTTATTTTTATAGGAAAGTCGACTATAAAATACTTTTTGATAAGCATCTAATTTTGTATACGTCTTACACAATTTTGGTTGAAACAGTACAGGAGAAGTGTAACAGTAACAAGTAAATTTTAATCTCTTTTAAGACTTTTAATATTTCTAGATGGTAAAATCAGCAATACAGAGGTTTTGTACTTTTATTTTACTTTTGTTAGTGCTATCACCATCGGTATACATTACTAACATAAGTTACTAATACACGACTAGCGCCAACAACGAAAACGATGAGACCTACGTTAAGACTATTAAACATTAGTTGTTCAAAGAGATAACTGGTAGTGGCAGGAGTTCATTGCCATTGCCCGCTCGCTGCCTCTCTCGCCCGAAGCGTAGGAAGTCTGTATTATATTTGTCAACCCCCACAGGTCGCAGACGGACTCGTCATTACGAAATATTACGAACCATGACTCCTGTGTTTTACTACATGTCAGCTGTAATAATTAAAATATGAAAACTAATTAAAACAAAACTGAACGATGACACATTGTTCGTCTACGAGTATAGTTTTCGTTTACAGCAAGTTAAAATATATCTTGAATATTTGTATCAATGGGGGGGGGGGATTACAACCCCTAATCCCTCTTTGTATACGCTTATGATCAAATGAATTTGTTTAACAAAATTCAAATAAGTCTAATTGTGTTTATAGACTTCAATTTGGTGGATATTTAAAAAATAAAAACAATTTGAGTTACAAACTCACCTAACAGTTTGGTGAACGGGATAAGGTATTCCGTAACATCATCGTGATAAAAGATAGATAACAATATCGACTCGAAAATATACAACAAATCTGTAAAATAAGAAACAACTTACTAAGAAAATGTAGAATTTACAATACTTGTTTGACCAGAAAAGTTGAAATAAATCCGTAACAACAAGACTGTAGTATTCGTTAGGTAAACAAAGACCAAGTTGGTTGTGCACGTCAATCCCAAGTCATCACCGAGATGCGAATGTAAACACAGCCGTCAGGATCGAACTTCCGCGCCGCGTCTACGCCGAGGAATCACTGCTCGCAGCCTGTTGCTTGCATGACCCAATCCACAATCCGAACCACACCCTCCAAATCACATTTTTCACCCCCCCTCTCCTCCTGACCATGTCATTACCCCTGATTTAGGGAGGCTCCTTGTTCACGACGTGTAACATGTCCGGGCACTATTACCTGATAAGCCGATGGCCTTGACCGCAGCACTACTGCCTGACCACGCGTCATACGGCAGTTACCGTACAGACAGTAGCAGGGTGAGTCGGGGGCTATTGTCTTCAGTTTGTGATAAGGGATGAGCCAAATATTATAGTTTCACTGAATCACTTTACTAATATAAATTATAGACGAGTCAAAGTGACACCAGCTTGTTTGGTGTCAACCTTTTCTAGTACAGGAAGCGGGACGCGTTATTCCGTACACACATTAATCCGACTCCTCGCTACTCCGAACGATCTTCAACCGCAATCAGTCGTACTTATAGTTTTAATGTCACTTCCTGCAAGCCTACGTGAGTCACAGGACACGCTAACATTACTTTTGGCGCGTTTCTGATGTTTTATTAGCATTTATTCGGTAATCCGAACATTTCGATAATCCGGACGTTTCAACAAAAAACATTCCTGTAACTGTATTCACAAAAATAATACATGGAGTGTTATATTTTGAAAAAGTTGTGGCATGTACCTGTAATGAATTAACAAGTTGTATTATGCATTTACTGTCCTGTCCGCAGAAATAACTCACTATCCTAAAATGTGCTCTATTTACGAGGCTACCGTAGCTGTGAATCTAAATTGGCCCAGTGTGTCGAAATCTGAGGAAACACCATAAAATCCATGTATGTCGCATATTAGAAGAGTTGTTACCAATAATTTATCGCTGATTGATACTTCTTTCCCTCTTCTGTTGCAGAGTACTTCTACAGACTGCGGTTGGGACACCTTCATTGTGTGAGCTATTTATTTTCTAAACTGCCGACATACTCCCAACTTCAACTTCAACCTTAGAGCCGTTTTAAACATACTTTTATTTGCTTTAAAATAGTTTTTTAACGCTATGTTTAGCATTTCGTGTTATCGTATGCCAAGACCTCGTCAAGTCAATGTACACTTTAAAAACAAAGTAAACAAATAAACGTTCATGGTCAACTCAACAGCTTTCGTGGCCATCAGCATCTGTAGTCATAAGCATTCATTGTCATCATATTTGTATTCAGCAGCATCCATGGTAAAAAGTATTTGTGATCATCAGTATTCACGGTTATCAGTAGTTGTGGTCATCTGCATTCACGAGCCAAAATGAAGAATGGCCATCAAGTTAAAAATATGTATTGTTATTTGAAAAATTATTGGGGAATTGTGAAACGTCAGGAAGGAAGGATTCAGGATAGGACCACGTTTTCTAAACATCGCTATGTAAATCATGGACTCTATTCGTCCCAAACCAAGTGTCGATATAAGTGTTTTAATAACTTATTATCAGCCTTAAAAGCTAGGATATGTTTATTAGTGTGCGCCTACTTCGGTACATGATCTACAAAGTAAATATTTATGTAAATAGAAAGAAAACAAATCATTTTTAAATAAAACGTTTATGTTACTCTATCTATATTCAATACGCTTTTTGTGCATGATAAAAACTTACAAGTAATTAATCTCTAGTTGTTTTTTTTATAGATTATAGTGTATAATAGTGTGTTATAGTGCTTTCTTATCGTTAAAACATGCTTAAAGTAGAAATCCGATACACTTAAAGGATTGTTCATATATCTATTGTTTCACGTCGGCTCTCCCATTCTCTAACGGCCGAAACAGACACATGAGTGTACAAATGTAAAAAGAAAATACGCCTCCTAATAAGTAATAAAATGAGTGCACTATAAGCTTCTCCATACAGGATGTTGGATATGGGAACCACTTGGGGTCTTGGGTAAGTCAAACTACTACGTTCTGAGACTACTAATTATAATAATTTAGATAGTATGCTATCACTTTTAACAGGAGTTCCAAGCTCAAGTTCCACTGTATCCATATATATATATATATATATATATATATATATATATATATATAAATGAATGTTTGTGTGTTTGTCCTTTATGGAATCGTACACTATTTGACCGATCATTATGAAAATTTGAATGTATATGTACTTTTCGACGGAGAAGGTTTATATGCTACACTAATTTATAAAACTCACCACGATGAGGCGCTGCAAAATATAAAAGTGTTCAAAGCGCCTGCACATTATAAACTGCAATTACGAGACAGTTACGTATATTAATTTGCCAAAGACTATTTGAAGGCACTAAGTTAGAATATATGTTTGTCTTTATGATAAATATATGGTTGAACTTAAAGCTTGACTGTTAGACCGCTTTATAATAAAATACATATACGTGTATAATGGCTATATAATAAGCATACACAGATTTTCTTGATCGTGACAACAAGGCAAACTCTACATCGGTGTTAGAAATATAATGCACTTGAATCAGAAGTGCAAATACATGGCCAAGGCTTACGTAAAGCGTGCGAAGCCGCGGGAAACAGCTAGTACTTTATAAAAGTGAATAATCAATCAAGGCAATTCTTTGTATTTGCATTCAATAGATTGTATTTTGTTACTGTGCACGCGGTCTTAATGTATTTCACTACTAAAACCACTTTCGTTTCTAAAATCGCATACCTACGTAACTTATGGTAGAAGCTTACTGTAACAAAAATCAAACAGATTATTTCACAACCACTCACAATACTAACCTGGTGTAATCCGATAAATCTAATCAAAATCGATTGTGTACCTACAAATTTTATTTCATAATGTTCATAAAAACTAAAAATCGTGTTTAGAACATTGATTTCTCCATTCTATGTGCAGAGAATAGGAAAGTTCTCAGGAATTGTCAAGATTTATAATTATGACTAATATTTATGGATAGAATCATCTTTCTAAACTAGGTTAGACCAATTATAGTTCAGTATGCCTTCAGCTAACGAACTTCAACTGCACATACCAGAAAATCTGAATCCATCACTCAATCTCATCATTACAATTAAGTCTGCAAACACATCAGCTGTACGACACGATATGCACGGACTGCACGACAGCTTCATAATCCGGGAGAAACTAATTGAATGCCGTACATTCCAGGGGCGCCACCCCTTTGTTTGTTTGGGTGGAACCTCCCTTTTAAAAAGCCATAACAATAAAATCCCCACAAAAGTATACACGAAGTTTCGTCGCGTGTTTACTACCCTCCCCCTCCCACAACCGCCGCCATCAGACTACACGCAACACGTGGGAGTTGGAGGTGGGCGACTGTGGGAGGGAGATTTGTTAGATGAACAAGCATTCTCCGAATTTCAAAGCAAATAACACTTTGGCAGAACTTGGGTGGTTCTAATAACTTGATATGTTGGAAAAAGATATTGACTTTCAGAAAAAAACATTGGTGAACATTCCTTTACAGATTGTTTTCACCGTTGGCCACCACAGTTATAATTTAATTATTGTCCTCGTTAGTTTGCAGACAGGTAGACGAACTTGCATATAGAATTGTACTTTGGAATTTGTTAGTCAACCTTTATTGTTTGACTTTTCACTGTCAAGAAAGAAATACGCTCAGAAAAGACACTTTTAATGACTTAACTAAGTGTTTAAAATGCAATTTAAAAATCTTTAAGTACTATAGTAAGATGTCCGGGTTGTAATACATTGCAGTTACATCGTGGTTTTGTGGTTTTCATCGAAATCCCTAAGACCGACTATCGTTACCTTCCTCGATATTTGTCTATTTTCCTCTCTTACCTCGCATGGTGTTGCCTCATACCTATTCACCTTCTGTGAAACTACCGATTACTAAAAGAGTTTGTTCGGCTTACTGTAGTTCCTTATAGCAGTACTTCAGTACTGGTTGCATTATGGGTCATTCCATATTCTCTTACCACCAGCTTCGCTTCCTCTAATCTCTCTATCATACAAATCTGGCGTCTTCTCCGTTCCAGAAATCTAATCAAAATCGATTGTGTATCACAACCACTGCACCCACTGCTTACAACAACTTTATCCTGGAAAAAACCTACCAAAAACATTCAGTCATCGACCTGGTCCTTCAACTTAATACTTTTGTCCTGCTTTAAAATTCTTAATCAAACGATCAAGACCATACTGGTATTCCTTCCTCCTAAGTACAACAAATCATTTCCCTTAAATGATTAGACTAATTTCTTCCCGCTACACATCTCCAGTGCCCTCCATCGGCCTTCTTATTCTATCCTCCGTATATTCTTTTTTTCTCAGCACAATTTCATCATGTTGATAAAATGAAAAAAACCTCGTAAGAAGGGAAATATTCATGAACAATTAAACATAATATAATTAATAATATTGTTTGAAAAATGTAGAGGCCTGGCAGAGCTAACAGTTGCAACCTATTTAAAGCTGACAAAAATGGCTGTCTGAAACGAGGTACTTAGACACAATTAATGATTTCAGAAATCAGAAATCAGAAATTCTTTATTCATAATCATCAAGATTAGAATACATGTCAAGTTTAAAGACAAAAAATATCTTCTTCCTCATGAGTTGGGTCTTCATGCATTGTCCCTCCAATTGAAGAACTCTTCCATGCTGTAGAAGGGTCTTTCCTGGAGCCAGGTCCGGAGTTCCTTCTTCAGGTTCTGTGGGCTGTTGGTCTTCAAGTCTTCAGGCAGTGTGTTATATATCTTGATTCCAGCATAAGATGGTTTTTTTGCATAGGTGGCTGTTCTGTGTGCCGGAAGGTGGAAGTTGCCTGCATGTCTTGTGTTGTGTCCATGCAGATCTCTATGCCTTGTTAGGTCTCTAGTAACACAAAAGAGAACAGTTTCCAATATGTAAATGGAAATAACTGTAAGAATCTTCAAATCCTTGAATGTATTTCTACAACTTTCTCTTGGGCCTTGACCAGTCATTATTCTGAGAGCCCTCTTTTGCAATTTCAGTAGGCGCTGCAGGTTGGCATTTGAAGTTCCCCCCCAAACAACTATTCCATATTGTAAGTGGCTTTGGAAAAGGGCATGGTATGCTATTTTTGAAGCTTCTGGTGAACTGACTGCTGAGGTTCTTTTTATGGCAAATATGGCAGAGCTTAGTTTTTTGCACAGATTGTCTACATGATTTTTCCATGATAAATCACTATCAAGTGTTACACCTAGGTGTTTCAGCATGTTTACATTCTGAAGATCAGGGAGTGCTGTTGAGTCCTTTCTATTTCTTCCAAAATACATCTGTTTAGTTTTATTTTGATTAAAAACAAGGTCATTACTCATGCAGTATTGTTGTGCCATGTTGACAGATATGTATGTGTCAATTTCCAAATGTTCGTTATTATTACTGGCTAATAAGAGCACAGTGTCATCAGCATACATAATTGTTTCACTGTATGGTGTCATGTACTTTGGTAGGTCATTTGTAAATAAAATAAATAGTACTGGCCCTAAGACTGATCCTTGTGGTACGCCTCTTCTTGTTGGTATTGGATCTGATCGCACAGTACTTGTTTGCCCATGTTCATTTTTCTTCACCTCTACTACTTGGGTCCGTCCTTTCAGGTAGCTTTCGAACCATTTTAGGGCTGTTTTTATAATGCCTAGGCTTTTTAATTTAACCAAAATGAGATCGTGACCAAGGCAATCAAATGCCTTACTCAGGTCTAAGTATACGCTGGAGATGGTGTTGCCGGACTCTATGTTCTCTACTATGAACTCTACCAGATCAGCAATTGCAGTTGTTGTTGACTTCCCTTTTGTAAAGCCATGTTGCTTGTCTGTCAAGAGGCCATTTTGTTGAAGGTGTGTGAGTAGTCTGGCAAGAACTATTTTCTCAATAATTTTTGAAGTAGTAGGTAGGAGAGAGATGGGTCTATAGTTGGCTGGTTCATCTTTCTTTCCTTGTTTGTGTTTGGGATATATTTGAGTGAGCAATTTTAAGTCTGGAGGGAAAGATGCCTTGGTTAAGGGACCTGTTACAGATAGCTAAAATTGGAGTCAGAAGAGTTCTTCCACAGATTTTGATGATTTTTGAAGATATGTCATCAATACCTGCTGATGATTTTGGTTTAATGGAATTTATAATTGTCTGTATTTCTTCAGTTGTTGCAGGATGAAGGATAGATAGAGGGGTTGCAATTTCAGTGAGGTTCTCCTGCGAGTAGTTATGCCTCACTTGGTTCCTAAGTGTCTCTTCAGCAATTTTTGAAAAAAAGGAGTTAATATTATTTGCAATTTTTGTAGCATCTGTCACTTCCTGTTCACCAATTTTTAAGCATGTCATAGTTACTTCTGAAGTTTCATGTGTTGCTTTCCGTTCACTGTTTATGACATCCCATATTGCTTTGCTCTTGTTACTAGCCTGTGCAATGTGTTCAGTGCTTGCTTCACTTCTAAGTTGTTTAAGCTTCAAGTCATAGGTTTTCTTTTTCCTAGCAGCTTCAGCTTTGTCTTCCTGGTTTCCTGTCAATCTATAATTTTCTTGAGCTTTAAGAAATTCATCTTTCAGGACCTTTGTTTCTTCATTGTAGACCATCTTTATATGTGACCGTCGCTGGGTAATCTGCGACTTTCTGTATGGGCATGTACAGTCCAAAGCTCTTACAATGGTATTACTGAAGTTATTATATGCTTCGTCAACATTGTCAGTGTTTAAGACATTTTCCCAGTTTTCTGCAGCTACGAGATTTTTTAATTCAGAAAGATTTCTTTTATTCAGATGTCTGCGTTTTGTGAACGATTTGACTGAACACCTTTCAGGTAGCTCTATGGTACAAAATTGTCCTGTGTGGTCTGATAGTCCAGTATGTGAAACATTTACAGTCACTTTGTTGGTCTCCAGGTTTGTACAGATAGCGTCTATTGAAGTCACAGAGTTGGCTGTTATGCGTGTTGGTGGGAGAGTCATTCTTGTTATGTTGTATGATGCTAGGAGTTCCGTTACCTCTTTTTGTTCTCTTGAGTCTTTCAGGGAGTCAATATTAAAGTCTCCAGCAATAATGATGTTACACTGACAGGCGTCCATTTTGTCCAATATCTCTGTCAAGCTATGATGAAAAGTGTCTAAAGATCCATTTGGCGGTCTGTAAACACCTAGGACACATAAATGTGTTTTCCTACTGAGTTTTATTTTTATTGCAGATATTTCACACTCCATTTCTCGGCTGTAATTTTCAACATCCAGGCTATGGGTTTCTTTGGTAAACCTAGAGTGTTTGTATATGGCTACACCTCCTTTAATGTGTTTTTCCCTACTGTAGGCAGTCACAAGTGTGTAGTTCATTAGCTTAGCATTTAAAATTGTGTCCTGTTTAAGGCCATGTTCAGTTAGTACAACTACATCTGGACTGTTGGAGTGTAGTAGGTGATTTAGCATGTCAATTTTGTTCCCCATTCTATCTATATTTTGATGAAAAATGTTTATTCTCATAGATGTGGACTTTGTATTTTTCCTGGACTTAGTGTTTCTTTTTGGCCTAAAAAAGAATTGGGCTGGTGTACTTCTGCCTGCACAAGGATCTGCATTCCAGGTTCCTGGGGAGATAGTGTGGGTATGGGTGGGTAAGACTTAGATGTTCCCTGGACTGCTTGAAGTATTTCCTGTTCCAACGTTCCCAAAAAAACTGGTGAAAGCTGGGGCAGTGTCTCAGGAGGTGGGGAAATTAGTGAGGCAATGTTTCTAGTGTAATTTTGATTTTGATTTATAATTTGAAGGTAGAATTCAATATTTTTTGTAAAAAACTCATCCACACTTTGATTTTTAGGCTTCAGTTTTGCATACATCGGGGGTATTTTTGAGAGTTGTATTTTTTGTTTGTCTGACTTACACAACATTGATGAGCCAATAGAGAAAGTATGTTCTTTCTTTTTCAACCTTTCTTGATTCTTTGAGACTTGGAGGGAAATACTGAATATGTTCTTTTTCACACCCCGCCTAGAAGAAATATTTTTTGCATTGGAGGAAACTTTGTATTTTTCTTTACTCAGGTCATGATTCAATTTTTTTATAGTAGTATAACTGGCTATCCTAGTCAAATCATGATTCAGTTTTTTTCTAGGAGTTTGGCTGGCTCTCCTGGTCGAGTCACAATTCAGTTTTTTCGTAGGAGTTTGGCTGGCTCTCCTGGTCAAGTCATGATTCAGTTTTTTTGTAGGAGTTTGGCTGGCTCTCCTGGTCAGGTCATAAAATTCATGTGTGGAAGTCTGGCTTGCTCTTTCTGTCAAATCAAGCATTAGGTTGTCTGGCAGTATGGTTTTTTCTGAATTGTCAATTTCTTTGATAGATGAGCTGACAGTGCTGGAGATGGGTTTACAGGCTTTTAAGAGAGCTTGGAGATGTTCTCTTGCAGTTCGAGCCTGTTCACACAGCTTATCTGTCAGTTGGTCACAGTTTTGTGATATTTTGTTAATCAAACTGTTTTTTTCTCCTAGTTCTTGTTCAAGAGATCTTGTACTTCTTATTAAAATATCATTTTGTTCCTGAAGTAAGTCAGTGCTACATGTTTTAGACCGAACTTGTTCCTCAAGTTTATTGATTTGGTCTTTAAAGGTCGATTTACATGACAGCAGTTCCCTTATCTGCTCTAAAAACTGTGTTTTTTCAGATTCAGCCTGATTAGTCATTTCATCTCTAAGCTTCTTTTCGTTGTTAAGTTTCTTGATTAAATGATTTATTTCAGTTTGTAGTTTTTTATTTTCATCTGTGATGTCCTTAATAAGGTCTTCTGCAGCAGCTACTTTGTCTTCTAATTCAAGGTGGTATTCAGATTTTTTATTTTTTTCCTGATGTAGTTTTTCCTTTAATATCTTATTTTCACTTAGTAATGCATTCCCGACTTCTGCAGCTAGGGTTAGAGATGTTTCATGGTCCAGACTATTTCTTTGTGAGAGATTATGTATCTTACTCTCTAGATCTTCAATGTCGGTTTGAGTAGTTTCTAAGTTTGGTTTGCATTTATCACATACCCAAGACATAGTTTCTTGAGTCGTTAGATTTTTAAATTTTTTGTCAGACCAGTTCAAACATCGTGAATGATGCCACATATTGCAGGGCCCAGAGCAGCGTATAGCTTGGTATTTAACTCCAATATTACAAATACTACAGGGGTGCTTAGACATGATAACAATCTTTGTCAATTAATTGGTAGCCAGATGTGGTAGTCAGATGTGTTTTGTAATATGCTTGCAAAACAAACTGTTGTCAGACTAGAGCTGTAGATAACCATTGTCATTGACACAAGGTGTGTAGGTCAGCGGCCTGACATCCATATGGCCAAGCAGCTGTGTTAGTCAACTGCTACCAGTTGTATTACAGCTTGGCAGTGAAGTGATATGCTATTCCACACATATGGTTACGTAGTTGTTGTGACGTCAGTGCTTAGTGACGTAGGCTTCAAATTATAGTGCAACTTATTAAGAGTGTTTGACTGATTCCTATTGTCAACTGGATGAAAGTGAGATTTTAGTGTCAATTAGTTAAAAGTAGAGTTGGATACTATATTATGATGACAATATCCAAGGTAGTAGAAGTACAGCAGCTGTGCTGTAGGTCAGCGCTGACAATGCTGACACAGTGTCTGGGGTCAGTGGTCGGGTGTTCCAGTTACAGGTGGCAAAGCAGCTGTCTGCCAACGCTGTATGATGTGGAATGTAACAACACTGTGACGTCACTGTTAATGAATAGTTTTAAGGATATTAATCCATCAAGTGTTTTTATATCTTAGTCTTAAAAGCTCAAAATTTTATAAATTTATTTAATCTTGTGTAAAACATTTGCATAATCTTCTTGGTTTGTCTTAATCTTGAGAGTTTAGTTGCTTTTCAGTGTTGCAGTATTAAGTTTTCATCTCTTTTTCAAAGTTTTTATGTTTTGTGAAGGATTATTGGTTTGTTGACTTACTTTTGGTCCAAGGTAGGTGTTGTGCACAAGTAAATAATATTTTGTTGGATTATTACCACTTAAATACACATCTATCTTGGAGCTCACTTCACTTTGACTGTAGTCAGTCAGCCATGTTTTTTTTTTTTTTTTTTTTTTTTTTTTTTTTTTTTTTTTTCAAAACCTTTGTTCCAAAAATGATTTAGAAATGTCATTGTCAAAAATAGTCTTATCATAATTAATTATACTACACAATTCTTCAGCGTGGAAGTGACTATTTTATGTGGTTAACATACAGCAGGAAGAGTGCCGGACTGAGAATGAATCCTTGAGGGACTCCACAACTCATTTTCATGGAATTTTAGATTTGAACAACTTCAGTTCATTGACTCATAACTGAGCTATAAAAGAGGCACGTCTCAAATGCCGTTGACCTCCAATCTGTCGAATTGTAAGTGGGGGTGAGGATTCAACCAAACGCTTTGGATATGTGAGAAACACTCTTAGCGAATAACTTCGTCTTCCCACTCCTCTAAAATAATCGTAACGATTAAAAATTAAGTTTATTATGAATTTGTTTTATCTGAACCCTAATTGGTTACTGGAGAGTTGCTTGTGTTTGTTAAGAAACTAAATAATTCTAGTTAAATTTTGTTTATTTTGCTCAGAACTAACAACATTTTGAGGTTAATGGTTATTGATAAATGTGGGATCACGATTTATGAAAATGAGTTAATTTCTAAAAAAATCTACTTACCTGGGCTGCAAGTTGAACTGGATTCCTGAATTCAACTGAACTACCAGAACTTCTAGGAGGTTTACCGAGGTCAAGTCGAAGAATCCCGACAGTATTCTCTCGGCGAGATCTGTCTCTGTCTCTGACTGTCGAGGTTGAAGGCAAAGCCTCCACATGGAACCTTCCTTCTTTCTTGATGCATTCCTCTTCGTTCTTTTCCATTTCCAATCACCGACCACTAAAACTATTTGACCACCTGAAACTGTTATTAAAACACATCACATTACATATACAAATTAACAATGAAATCTTCGCTAACTGCCATTAAAGAAACTTAACCTGTCATTAACCTTGCGACGTTTCACAGCACAGCGTGACGCTCAAAATGCGAGGTGGATTAGCAGATTGCATGTTGATAAGGGATGTAATTACTGAAATGTTTTTGTATTATCAAAGGGGGAATTTGCACGCGGCACAGATTAGGATGTACCTGTTATTATTACGATAAAATGCACAAATGGAGTGTTATGTTCTTTTATCTCCACTAACTTTTTTGGAGTTTCAAAAATACTAAATATTCCCGCTGCCACCGTTATAGAGTAGTTCAAATAAATGAAAGCTTTATTTAAAGCAGTTAACGTAAATGTAAAGAGTTACATTTTGTTATTAGCTTAAAGTATTTTATCTTCAAGACACAAACAAATAATAAATGCACACAGTTATGAGTTTAATATGTGATTTATGAAATTAAGATTTTATTTCATCCTAATAAAAGTACAGTAATAAAATTGTAACTAAAAGTACAGGTAATCTATCAAGAGGATCAAATTATTTTTATTGTTGACTGGGTAAGTTCTCCCCAGTCTCATCTTATATACACCGCTGTAAAGTAGCTGGTAGCAGGCTCAAATACTAAAGCTTGATGTTAATTTGGGAATTATACTCTACATTCAGAAGCTTTTCAAACTTCTATCTTAAAAACGAGTTTTGCAGAATGTGACAGGCCTTCTAATTCTTCACAGTTTCGGACATCTAGCTTCTTCTTCAGACGTCAAAACAACCAAAGACATAAGGTTCATACTTTTCAACACGACTGAACAATTTGTACGTTAAACATTGGACCTCCAAAGCGGTCAGAACAAGTACAAACCAAACGTTGCATAAACATGTGTACTGCACAAAGCATGTACATTAGACCTACATTCAAAAATTATTTATGTAAAAACGTTACATGGTTGGGATTCTTAGTTAACTTGAGGTGGACATTTTCAACTAGATTTATTTGTTTCGTTAACTGTAAATATTTGTGTAGTTCATCCTTATTGTGGGTCCATATGGTGCGTGCTTTTTCTGATCACCCTGTACTCTGAAGTAAACCAGTCTTAGGTTATTTTGAAACCTGAAGAAACGGCTAAAATAAATCTTGAAAATTCTAAAAGAGTTAAAAGTTTTTGAACAAACTGTATGTCCACACATAACGTAGCTATGTTAGGAACGGTTGATTCAACTAAAAGGTTAAATTTAGCTCCGGTCAACCTTCCTTTTATTGCAGCGTCTGGTATCTGACGCTGTCTCAAAATTGGCTTCTGGAATCAATTGTGCAACTGATGAGACAATGCGACTGCGACTTTGCCTATTTATAGGTGTCTCTGATGCCGAAACGATGTAAAGGTACGTTTTGAGCTTATTCGTCGTCAACTTTCTGACTCTTCATGACTAGTTCCAGGAGTCAAGTTTGAGACAGCGTCAGATACCAGACGCTGGAGTAAAAGGAAGGTGAACTGTAGCTAAATTTAACAATAAAAAACTGTACGGAATTGGGGTAAGATAGCACTGTCGTAAAAACATACTGACATGACATCGCATCTAGTCGGACCTTTTCTGGTTGCCTCTTTCTTAGAAAAACGCGAACGACGGTTAATTCCTACATTGTTTAAAATTATATGGATTGGTTAATCATTTACGCATTATTTATTTAGGTATTTTATAAGTTGTGTTTTACTTAGCCTATTTGTTAGAGGTTTTGTCGCAAAATTTAAGTGGTATAGGCTAATAGACTAATGTAATGTGGATTAATGTAATTCAGAATTAAGGTTATACAATGTAAACTAGTTATTCTCCATGTAATATCAATTAAAAGTGATACCTTTGATTGTATTAGTTACACAAGAAAAAACTCATTCAATGCTATAAAGTGGGGCACAACAAATTGAACACACAGACCGTTCTCTTTGGAATGAGAGAATAAGTAGTAAATAAACGGTAACAAAGTTAAGTGGCGCAGCCCTAGCGTAGGACCTCGGAACTAACCAATTAATCTCCCAGACCTCAGCAAACCCAATATGTATGCATGGTTACTTCCTGTGTAACTAATACAATGAAAGGTAATATTTAGTGTTTACATTTTATTGTCACTCCGCCTTCCTTTAATCCTTAACATACGTGGTTTGTGGACGTAACCAACTTAGTGAGAGAAGTCTACCGTTCAAAAAGAAGACTTGTAAAATACCTTGTGAGTGAAAAGCTACGTCCATAGGAGCACGGCGAGGCAGACAGTTTTAACCGGTTCAACAATCAATCTAAGTGAAGATTTTATCAGCGTAAGTGTGAGATAATTGGATGTATTAGCTCGGGTGACACTATCTCACCTGGCCATTAGTATTACTGTAATTAATGTCCGCCCAATTCGTAGAGCGCACGCAAGCGTGGTGTCTTGTAATGGGGGCACATGATTATGATTAAACGGCACGGCGACTGTAGAAGTAGAACTCCTTTCTAATATACGGAAAGATAGTGCACTGCAGTTAATTCACTAGATGGTATGAAATGTTACACGGACATCTGATATGTAAACATGAAGTCAAAAGAAATTTAAAAGAGATTCTTAGTTAATATAACATGTTTGTAAACACATGGTTAATATAACACACAAATCCCTTTTCCCTTCATGATTTAAAAACAGCGAATTTTGAAAGTTTGAAAATGAAATAACCGAATTATTTTTAATAAAATCGCAATCATAATCTGAATCGTGTTATTACATGCGGTTTTGATCGGCTTGAAAAAGATGAGGACATTTACCAGAAGTAGAATTCCGAAATCAACTACTACTTGGTTTTTATGTTAATATAGGCCTATAGGAAAAAAAAAACACTAAAAAGATTAATAAATTTTATATTCACTTAATAGGTATAAATCAAATTTTACAAGACGTTTATGCTTCTGTTTAAAATTGGTTATAGTCACCACGTTTTCCTTCAATTTCGTATACACAATATTATATATATATATATATATATATATATATATATATATATATATATATATATATATATATATATATATAAATGTTATGAAGGGCTTATATAAAAAACCTTTTTTTAAACAACTATTGAAGTGTGCTGATATTGTTACTGCTAAAGTTAAAGAAAAAAATACGTGTATTTTCTAATTTCTTCTGGATAAGGCTTACCTTTAGTTAAGGAGATATATATATATTATAAATAGCGTGTTTGACATATTATTTAGGCGAAAGAAATAATTACTGAATTTGAAAGACCACACTGAGTATGGAATGAGGTAGGGGACTAGAGGAATAGAGGGACTATGGTTGTAGGAATACGTAGCTCTAAGAACTGCACTTGCTGTTGTCCAGTAAAAATGGGTAAAACACTAAATGCACTTATAATAATTACACATTTTACAGTATTATTTTTATTGATTGGAATTTTAAATTGAAAAATGTGTAACTAACACTAATTAAAATTAGTTTAACATTTTTTCCTAGTTTCCAAAACTCTGTATTTAAAAACTTTTTTGTTTCGAAACGTATATTAACATTTTGTTATCCTAGTTTTACCCCAAAAATATACGTTTCATACAAGTTTGTAAAAGGCTAAACATTCAAATAATTTTTGCAGATTTTTTAAAGACTATCAGAATATAGAAATTATAAGACTCGAGACAGTTTCGCACTAAAAAGTTAGGAACTGTAATAATTTTTAAGAAAGAAACTAATACATGTAGCTATATCACTTGAAAACAAAAAAAAAATGAGTAGATTTTTGCAATATTCCGCCTTTACGTAACACCTGGTCGCCCTCGGAGAAAATAGCCGATCTAAAACAAATTCTGACATGTAACAGCTTTTGTAGCTTTTGATATGTATACTTTGTCTAATCATGTATGATCCTTGGAGTTTTCTTGGACGATTGGTAATATTCTAAAGGTACATAAAATTGTAAATCATTTAAGCAATATAAATAGAAACAACGAAGGAAAGGAAATATGTAGAAAAGTAGAGGAAAGGGAGAATGGAAAAAATTAAATGACGAAAACCCCTAGTGACTTTTAAAATGATCTGAATGTGAGGTCGACACTTCATCTCCGCGCATTTAGTCAGCACTCTGAAATGTCATCTCTCTGCAAGTTAGGTATCGTTAACAATAAAAAAATACTACGTTATTAACACTGTTTTTAGGGACATAAGCTTAATCAGTCTCGATACTTTTCCACTATGCATCATATAAGTTCCACTCACTACTAGACATAGAGTTTATGATATAATGATATAATGAAGTTTATTCCACAATAATTCAAATTTACAAGACATTGCAATAATGGAATAATACTAACCACTGTTACCAGTAATTGTGGCTAGTTAACAAATTTTCAATACATAATAAATATAACATATTTGAGTTCAGTTCAGTATACTGTACAATTAAGGTTGACGTGCAGCTTTGCAGTGTTTGTGGCGTGTCTTGATGTGGGGGAGGCGAACAATACATAATATAAGATAAGATAAGACAGTTACAATTTTTTACAATGAGCCTAGACTTGTTTGCAATGGATACACCGTTTAAAACTACGATTACAGAGTTATTTGATTTTATATATAAAAGTACACAGTTTAATATTTAATACAAATACAAAGGCAAACAGATACAATACTCTAATAATACTATAATACTTAATCAATCATACGTAAAATTTTAATCATACGTATAATTTTAACAAATATTTTCCTGTAAACAAGTAAGTTCTTTTTTATCTAAAAGCCATATTTTTAGTTTTTTACAAAAAAGGTTTATATTTTCTATTTCTTTAATTTCAGTAGGCAACTTGTTAAAATACTTCGGTCCCAGATATAAGAATGATTGTTTTATTATAAACTTGTTTACTTTTGGTAACATGAATAGTCTGAGTTTATTACTACGCATATTATAGTGGTTCCTTGAGAACCCTCTGTTGCCACTTCTGCAATAAAAAAGTCGTAATGTTTTAAAAGTGAACAAATGTTGTATAGGGAGGATGTTAAGGTTTTGGTAAAGAGGAAATGAAGATACTAATGTGGACTTTTTTTAGAATAATGCGTAAAAACATATTCTGTGTTCTTCTCAAGTTGTCGATAACTGTCTTTGACCCACCTGCCCAACAGACAATGCCATACTGCAGTCTAGAGTGTATTAGTCCATAATACAAACTACGCAGCAAGACTACGTCACAAAAGTTTCTTAAAAAATAAAACTTACGTAAGTTATATTTTATTTGATTATGCAAAAGTTTCCATGTGCTTTCCATGTTAGATTTTCATCAACATTTATTCCTAGGTATTTAAAAGAGCTTACTTTTTCAATGATTGCACAGTTACAGTTCAACATATTATTACAGGTATCGTTATGGTATCTTATTGGAAAACGGAAATCGAAAGTTTTGTGATCAAAATTTATATATTTTGTTTTGTTTGTATTCAACATCATTTTATTTACTTCACACCATTGTTTAATAATATTAAGGTCGTGAGATATATGAGAATAAAGGTTGTCTTTAATTTTATCAGAGTATACAAAAGCAATATCATCCGCAAAAGCAAATATGTTGCCCTCAAAATCCCGATTCAGTAGATCATTTATGAAAATAATGAATAGATTTGCAGCCAAAACAGAGCCCTGGGGCACTCCGGCCTTAACAACCTGGGGTGAACTTAAATGATTACTTATTCGCACTTGTTGGGTGCGACCCGTGAGAAAACTTGAAAACCAATTTAATGCTACACCTCTTATACCAATTGCCTCCATCTTTGATAATAAAATATTATGATCCACAAAATCAAAAGCTTTTTTGAAGTCAACAAAAAGTGCAGATGTCTTACAACTGTTATTGAAGCTGTTGTATAATAATGAAACAAAATCTATCAGCGCATCTTCGGTTGACTTGCCTTGCGTAAAACCAAATTGCCTATTGTTTTGAAAGTTTATTGTTTTTAGATATGTTATTAGTCTTTTTTTCATGCATTTTTCAAAAATTTTTGAAAAAAACTGATAGCAGGCTAATTGGACGTATATTATCTAGACTGTGAGAATTTGGTTTTTTAAGCAGTGGAATAACAATGCCCTTTTTTAGCGCCTCGGGAAAAACACCAGTTGAAAAACTTAAGTTGATTAAATGAGATAGTAAAGGAGCTATTTTTTCAGATATTTGTTTTATTAGCAGTACTGTGATGTTATCGTATCCCGTCGACTTTTTGTTTTTTAATTCTTTAATAATTTTGTTGATCTCGTTTGCATCTGTTGGTGTAATATAAAAGGAAGAAGGATAACACCCATTATCTGACCTAAAGAATGATGCAAGGTTTGTTGTGCAATTGCTTATATCACAGACACTGATAAGGAAGCTATTTACTTTATCCGCGACCTCTTGAGGCTTATCTAAGGTGCTTCCATTCTCCAGTACAATTTTGTTGACATTCTTATTTACGTTATTGCCCATTAAATTATTTATTATTTTCCATTGTTGGCCAATATCGCCATCATGCTCATTTATTAACTTAGAATAATATTGATTTTTTAGATTGTCTATATCATTTTTTAAATTAACTGTAAATGAATCGTAATATTTCTTAAAACGATTATCATAAGGTCTTCTTCTATAAATATTGTATAACTTTTGTCTTTTCTTGACTCTATTTAATATATTATTATTAATCCAAGGACTTTTAAACTTAGCTTTATCAAGCTTATTTCCTATAGTAATCTTTACAGTATTAGTATTTACAACATAATTTAACTTATCTAAGAATAATTCATAACTATGATTAACATTTACTGTATTATAAAAATCTCCCCAATTGACAACATCTATGCTCTGTTTGATTCTTTCGAAATTATACTTAATTTTTGTTTTGCTATTTTGTTTATTTTCAATTGGACAGGAAGTGAATATTTTTAAACCTATAGCACAATGATCTGATATACCAACATCAAACACTGCACTCTCAAGATTATTTATATCTCTATATCTAACATATATATGATCTACGCAGGTAGAAGACGTATTAGTAATTCTAGTTGGTTGGTTAATTAGTGATATAAAACTGTAATTATTCATTAAGTTATTATATTTTTGTACATCTGATGAACACTTGAATGTGTCTATATTTATATCACCAATATAAACTGTATTTATTTTTATCTGTAATAATTTATTTTCAAGTTCATATAGAAAGCTATTTTCAGAAAAATTTTGTAATCTATACATTGAGAGGAGATTAATTCGTGTATTATTATATTTTAACTCTAACAGAAGACAATCAGCTGTTGTCATATCGAATTTTAATTGTAAACAATCGATATCATCTCTAATGAAGCAAGCAACACCACCTGCTCGGTATGTGTCATTACAATTACCAAACGTTTTGTATCCTGGTATCTTATAAAAGGACAATTCATTGCTATTTAACCAGATTTCACTTAGAACTAAAATATTTGGCTTACTCCTAATTAAATTAAGTTCCACTAACAAATAATCAAAGTTTTTTCTCATACTTCTAATATTTAAGTGTAAAAAGGAAAATTGTGCGTTTTTTTTGGGGGGATGAATAAAATTGATCCAGGCTTTTATAAACAAAATGTTGAGCTTTTTCTAAATTCATCATATATCAATAACATCGAGGTTTTCACTTATTTCCAAACTCAATCTCAAATTCTTTCTGCTTCTTATTTTCTCTTGGATCATGAGTTTTTTAACATAGTTTCGAGAATAAGGTCCATCGGAACTACTGATCTGATTCATATTATACATAAAATAATCATTTTCAATATGAACATCTAGCTAGTTACATTACAAGTACCACAGCCAGATTTTCCATATTCCTGAAAGCATACAGCTTAAGGGTCAATTATTAGCCCCTTGTTGTTCATGTTATATGTTAATGATCTTAATATGAATCTACCAGTATTCAATAAATCAAACAATAATGCGGTCTAAGTTCAGGATCAGTTTTTAATAATATATTAAGATTTAGTTTAGTATGTCTTCACAAAACGATCACTAATTGAATGCTGAAAAACTGCAGATGTGTATTGCCATTTTTGAGACTACTGTTGCATTTTATAATTTCATTGTTCTTAAAAAAACCTCAGATTGATATAGAATTTTTCCTTAACTTATAATCACATTGATCTGAATTGTTGGGGAAGACAACTCCAGTAAGCGTTTTGTCCGTCATTACTCCTGTTTACAGTAGGAAACATTGAACTCTTTAAAAAAAATAACAATTTATTTATTCTCTCTATTCTTTCTACATCAAATTTGTATTTTCAAAACAAGATTCAAGTAAATTTTTAAAATCCTTATATTTTTGTGTGAAACATGGAAACAGATCTCTAGAGGCAAATAGTTGCAACATATTTACGCTCCAACAATTGTGAGCGGGTTGATTCTGTGATGTTTCATAGATAGTTCATCTCTCATTTATCATAAATATAATACAAATCACCTAGATACTAATATAAACAACTTTAAGTTAATTGCTTGTTAATGCTAAGATAATTTTATTGTTAGTTAATTTTTTATAATAAATTAATCTGGTGTTGTTTTCTTTATCATTAAATTCTTAATTTTAATCAACTTGTTCTAAAATATATATAATTATAAAAATATAATCTAATCTATATCTAGCTGAGAAACTACAGTAACAGATCTACCAGAGGCTGGGAGCTTCAAAATGGCAGAACGTTGAGAGAAACATTTTAGAGTATGGGATATATCAAAACTCGGGAGATACCAGAACAGAGGTGAGAAGGTGGCGGTCACCTAAGACGCACAAAATCTGGGAGCTCCCAGAATCCGGTAATTTGTTGAGGAAGGAAGTTTCCAAAAGCTGATAGTCTCCACTGGTCAAGTCTTCCCAGGAGTTGGAACTTTCAAGGGCCAAGATTGGTTGTTCCAAAAGTAGTGTGCTATACATGGAAGACCAGATTCTTTCAAACTTAACCTTATAGGTGAAGCCAGAGGTCAAACCTGGACGAGGATTTAGAGTTCTATTTTGCTCATATTAATAGTTTTTATCTGAATAATTACGCTTCTTTAATAATTGGTTACAAAGTAGCAGTAGCTTTCAGAGAAGTGGAATTCATCTGAACATAACATGTAAGGATTAATCTAAAGTTACAATGTTGATCATAGTACACAGTGCCATTTAAAACTTCCTGATTACACAGGTATTCAGTATCTCATTACCCAAGTGGGATTATGCATGTTTCTTGATTCTAATAAACAACGGATTTCCAACCGCTATGGCCAAGTAAATGTTTTGATCAATGGCATTGGATTACAGAGCTAGAGCAATACTGAAAGGTTGCATGAAAGAGAACTCTTGTAATTTTAGTAATTAAACTTTCTTAATCTTTCTAAGTTCCTATAATTTCTCACCCTAAGCACAAGAACCCTCAATGCTCTTGGTTCTTGTTGGTTCTTGTAATCAATGGTGTTTTCTTTCCTTAACACATCCATGCAGAATTTGCTGAAGTGTCTGCCTCAGTCAATGTGTTACCACCAAGGGGTGAACTGTATGCGTTATTGAAATTTAGTTACATTTTATACAGTTTTCAGAATGTTGCTTAAGGCTTTTAAAACTTAGTTTGGATGTACAATATGTGGTTATTTTACACAATATAGTAATATAGAAATACACTGCTGAAATTTATATTTAGGCAGAAAATACTTTCTTTATATTCCTTGGTATTTACCTATAAATATTATCATTTGTTAATAAATAAATCATCATTAAATGAGGTTTTTAAATAAACAGATTAAAAAAAAAATGTCATCACTTACATGAAGTTGAAAAAATAATAAAATGTACAATTTGGTGGAAAGAAATTTGTGTTCATTTTATGCTTATCAAAGCTACACAAACTGCATTTGCAGAGAAATGTACTTTATTTAAATGACAAATTAATTAATCATAAATGTTAATTTGTAGAAATTCAACATAGTCTTCTACAAAGAATAGTATTTTTAATTAATTAAATTCATTCTATACCTTAATTGTATTCATTTATTAAAGGTAATGTATATATTACGACAACATGCAATGTTTCACGCTAACAATGATCTAGATGATAACACTAAAAATACAGTAACAGATGGTATAATTTGATAAAACTCTTTTGAAGCATAAACTTTAAAACTGTTCACATAATCTATGCGTTTACTATTACTTTTTAAAAGTATAAAAAAAATTGACATCTCTAATTAAAATATGTAAAATGCGTTCCTTTTTATAGTAGTTTGTAATAGCAGTAAGTACATTTTGTAAGTGTGGTACTTGAAATCTTTTATATTACATTATTGCAGTTGCATGATATAATTATTAATAATTCCTTGACAGAAAATTCACGTTTATGATGGACCAGGTGACATATCATTATAAAGGCTGCTCAAAATTGATTAAATGACTTGAATTATAACTTACTGTATTACATTAATTTATATGAGTACTAACAGCTAGGCAAATAAAAATATTCATATCATTATTCTATACAATATAAACGTATTATAAAAATACATATTAATTAACTAACTGCATCCTGGTAGCTTGGAATTGGTTATAGCAATGATTATAAACTAACAGTATAAAAAATATTCTCCAATATGCAAAGTATTAATACATATGTATGTATTTTGTGAACATACCTGAATGGTATGGAGTGGATATAGTGTATGTATGCGTATGCGTGGCCGTCACTCTTGCGGTAGTTAGCCTAACACAACCACAACCACCCCCCACCCACTACACCTACACAACACGCTTGTGTCCCATAGGACTTGTTGCATGTTACCAACTACTTAGGCAATAGTGTTCATGGCCTTTTCTTGTACATAGTGAACTATTTTACTTCTAAGTAATGAAAATAGTTGGCATGCCTTTTTAAATATTTAACTTAGGTATATGTTATTATAAAGTATTTTTAAGTTTGATCTTTTTTCAGTATTTACAAAATATGTCTTTAGTTGATGAAATAAACAATATCAGATAAAGAAAATAAGTGTGGTAACTATTGTGTATGGGTGATTCCCTGAGTATGTCGTGTTGATTTTTATGTTGAGGATGTTGCATTTTCCAATTGATTTTAAAATAACTTAATTCACATTAAAAGTCATATTTTACAAAATAATAACTTCAGCTTATACTTCTTTTTTGTTAATTAAAGGAGATTAATTTAATTCAATTAAAATTTTCTTTTAATGACATTGTCATTCTGCTGTAAAGTGATAACTAAGCATCATCTATAATGTGTGATGTGATAAGCTTGACTGAATGCTGTCAGCAGGGACATTATTTTTTCACATTTCATTCCGTAATATATTATGGTTGTACAGTTATTTTTCGCAAAATTTAATAATCACAGTTCTCTCCTGGACAGGAAATATATAATACTGTTAGTTACCAGCGGCTTTTTAAGCAATTAAGAAGGTTTTGCACCTGAATGACCACTTTTGGTTCGAGTGAATTATATTTCCAACCTCAGTGTTTAAATTATCTTTTCGCACGATCAATAAAATATGTTAAAGAGTGTATTGTATATTTATCGTCATTGTAATTTACTTCGATGTTAGTATTTTTTGTTTCATAGTTGTTTTTGCCTCTTTTCTGATCAATAAAATATGTACATATACACAGCTCAGAGAAGCCTACTTTTATCAAAAGAAAACTAATTTAGTTTTCATAGCAGTCTTTAAATAAGTAAAATTTAGACTACATTGTTTCTTATATCTGCACTGCTAGCAGTTAACGACACCAAAGTTATTTTTACCTTGTTGCCACGATCAAGAAAATGCGAGCTGGAATGAGTGCATTATTTTAAAAGCACTTTCAGTAAACTTTCATCAAGCATAGTTCTTGCAGACTGCTTCAAAGGGAGTCTTCGGAGTTAAATTCTGACCATGTTATGTTTTAGGGCATTTTGTAAGGTAGATGATTACTTACCAAATTGCTGAAATTTGAAACATTGTTAAAAATATTTGTTAGTCGTTAATGAATATACTTACTATAAATGTAAAACAAATTTAAAATAATAAACAATGTTTACACTTGATTACATTAGACATGCTCTTTTAATTAATATTTATAAAATAATATTTATATTATAAAACTTTAGAGACCAAGATGGATTTTTTGCTACTTTAAAGGCCAGTGAGGCGTAGCTCTGAGGGATTTTTGAAATAAGAATAGGCCTATATTTATCCCAGGGATCATAAGAATGTCCATATAAAATTTCAGTACAATCGGTTTTACGAGTGAAAGCAAAACAAAGGCACTTTCGCATTTATAGTATTATTAGGATAATTTTTTATAATTCTGCAAGGAGTTGTATATACTTAATTTGAAAATTTGGATACTCTAGAAATTAGATTCAGAGAAAAGACGAAGAAGACAAGGATATGAATTTTGATAGTATGTAGTAAAAGTAAAATATAGAAGATAAAGAATTGTTTTATGAAAAAATTGTAATTTTCTTGTCATAGGTATTTAATTTAAAGCATGTATGTTCCACATTATTACACCCCTAAAGTGTGAATAGACAACAAATATTAAAACATACCTTTGTCAAACAGTTGTAATAGTAGTCATATACACTAAACAAAGATATCTGTTAATACTTATTAAAACACATCATTACTGATATACTGTACATAATGTAAAATTAATAAAATATTGCATTCAGCAATTTTTTCTAGCGACTGATTAAAAGAATTAGCCACAATACCTAATTGAAATGTCTATAAATTAGTTTTGGAGTGTTAAAATTTGTTTATGTTTTTCAGTCATCAGGAAGTTATCTTAAGAATGATGACTATGAAATTAAAATTTCTAACTCAACCAAAATATGATAGTTGCATTTTAAAGTAGTCGCATGACTTGTACCATTGCGTTAATTTAGCACATCTGATAAGTGTCTATAAAATATTTTTAGTAACTTTATAATTTATCTGACTCAATTGTTAATATCAATTTTTATATCTGTATTTATCACTTAAAATCGCTATTCAATGGTGAGTTGTATTGCATTCTTACAAGGTATAAGCAGTAACTGTTTCAACCTATTAGTTTTATTTTATTTTTTTATACCGGTACTGAATCATGGCCAAGGTAAAAATTTTGTATGGATGTAATTATCTACCTTCTTGAAACTTAATGAAATCAGAATAGTAAACAAAACTTAATAGTGCCATAGATTTCACAAAAAAGTTTGTTTCGAATCAATTGGAACCTATAGTATCTAGATATTGTTTAACCAGTATTTTTCTGAACTTTTTAACAGTAACACAAGAAGTTTTGATTTATTTAAGTCATAGCTGAGTAAAAAATATTTATAAGTATGAATATGTATGTTCTTTTTCATTCTTAAAAGCCCCATTTTGAAACTTCTAGTCAAGTTAGTCTGGCTATCCCAAATGACATAGTCCAATATTGGCAATTGTTGTCTAAATAATGATTTTAGTTGGAACTTGTTAATAAAAATAACAATTTGATTTATAAAATCCAAACTGATCATAAAAAAGAGTTTCATAGTTTAGTTTTTTGATGGTTTCAATATGATAAACTATTCTCTTTTTAAGTTTATTAGTTTTAAGCATACCACCATTTGTTGTGTATCCTTATTCTAGTACAACACTTTTTGTACTAATTTATAAAAAAATAACTGAATTGAAACAAAGTTTTGCATGGTAAATAAGTTTATTGTATAAAGCAATATGTCATTTAATCAAAATAGCTTGATTAAATACATAAATATTTCCTTTCTATTGCAAACTTAGTTATACAAGGGTTATTAAGGATCATCTTTTATGGTATGAGACTGGCCTGTTATTGGAATAGTACCAAAGATCACTATCATCGTGCTACTGTTTTTTTTTGTACGTGCTGCATATACTACATACGCACATACTTCTGTTCACTGCCTATAGATACCAGCACTGTAGTGAGGATTTAGTAAAGATAAAACAATTAATATCTCGTTTTCATAATATAAGCATTAATTAAAATTTTAAATAAACTTGTAACAGGAAAAGTTGTTTTAAATTGAAGCTATTTCCAATGCACTGGACATTTAGTTATATACTGTATATGGTGTACATAAGGCTAGAAACTTTGATTTGCCCTTTAGGAAAAGGATTTGAAGTTTCTCCCAGAGAGTTATTAAGACTGTTTATTTAGATTAAAATACATTACCTAATGAATGGGTACTAATAAAACAAGATGGTAAACCTATTTTATTAAACCTATTTTATTAAGCAGAAGGCACTTTTGTGTAATCTATCCATTTAACCATTTCTCAAAGTTTTGTTTCTGAAATTCCCCGATACCATATAACTTCAATGCATGAATTAAAAAAGTTGATCTAATTAACCAGCTTCCAAGCGAATGTTATGTTCAGCTCCATTTCATCTTCTGCTCAGTAAAGCATATGAAATCTAACTCTGTCACAGATTGAAATTCCCCCTGGAATCCGCCAGAAGAGATCCAAAACAGTCAGCAATGAAGATGTTCAAAACGAATGAGCCTTATGTGGAGTCTGTGACAATGTCAGATTTGTAAAACTTTTACAGTTCCTACATTTTAAGATTTTTTCATGTGTATTAAATGAGAGGTGATACACATTTTAGCAAAACCATCAATGTTGGTTTTATCTTGATTATTCTCTATCAAAATGTTCTCTATCTTATCACTTAATCAACACTGATTGTTATACTAGTAGATTTTTTTAAATGCATACATATTTCCATGGAAACAAATAAAACATCACAGCCTTAGGATTGAATAAAAACTTCACCATAACGTAATTTAATATTTGCCTAAATTTATTATTCAGAATAACCTTAAAAATGCTTAAAATATTTTAAAGTAGGCTAGGAAAAGTTACCATTCAATGTAAGTTGTCAGGTCTGGTTTGTAAATAATAATATATGTTCAAATTCTTCTCTTAATCTGATTAAACCCTTTATGTGTATAGTTCGCCTTGCATTACTGACACAACTTTTAATTTTTTGACTGCATCTTTGCCAGAACACATATAAAGCACATTGGGATAATATAATGATATAAAGGAGTGATCATTCATCTATTAAATAAAGCTGGAACAGTATATTTTTCAGGGTGTAAAACACCGTTTTTTAATTTCTTGTAATAGTTCAAGTATATTTAAAGCAACTAATTATTGAACTGTAATATAATTTTAAATGTTCAATTATTCAAAAGGTTAAACGTTTTTTTATAGAAAACAAAAAGAAAACACTAAATTCAGATTACATTACTGAAATTGAATAAAATTATTTGAACAGAAAGTAAACAAATATAAATTGTACATTGATGTTTTACAGTGATAAATTTAAATGCCTTGAAGAACACACTGGAAAACTCATAAAATATTACTAACACAGCTTTAAATGGTTTAACTTTTTATCTGGAAGTCATAGAAGATGATACTATTTCTTTTATATAGATATTTATTCTTATAAAGTAACAGAAAGGTCCATAATAAAATTGCAATTTGTGTAAATTGTTATTTATTTTTAAAATTTTTTAAGTATTACAAAATTAAATTTATTACATGCTAAAATTGAGTATATAATAATGTTTCTTACACATTGTTGAATTGTATAGTGCACTCATAGTTCTCTATGTAACGTAAAATAAATAATCAAATTAGAAAGGACAATATTTTTTTCAACTAAGTGCCAAGCTAATTTTTATTAAACCTGTTAAAACAAATAATACTGTTCAAGATAGGTGACAATACCCCTTTGTCATGTACACAAACAGTGCATAGAAAGCAAGATATAAATATCAGAAACTATATTATTTATAAAATGGCAACATACTGTAACATACAGTGTATAACGGATGACACCTGCCTTAGGGGACAGATATCTAACTTGAGCACCGAGTTATGTGTATGTACACCAAAACTTAAGTTTAAATCAATCTACAGAAGAACTTGTCAGGTATATTGACATATTTATATTTGTTATAAAAAGCCAAATTAATATGAAAAAAAAAAAAACAGTTATACTAAAACATGACCTGACATAGTGCACCAGACTGTCATGTATATGAACTTGACAAGTGTTATACATGTCATCAGCATCAGTCTTTCTAATAACCTACACTAAAGATCAACACGTAACTTGTGTTGTTAAGGCACTAGTTGTATCTAATGGAACATTAAAATTAATCTAAATTTCACTAAAATACACACTAATTGAAAAGTACCATTAACATTTATTTAGTGATATCTAAAATGGATTGTACAAGTCCTCCTCTTCAGTAGGAATGAACATATACATTAACCTAATATTTTTTGAATAATGAGGAATGACATCCACAGATAAAATGCTTATTGTAACAAATAAGACTTTCCTCTTACTAATAAACTAATATATAATAGCAATGATATTGTTTAACGATAATGTTTTTTTTTAATAGATTAAACACACTTTACAAAACTTTTCTTCAAAATATTAAATGTAATTGATATAAATCAGAAATATCTCAACACAATAAGACTTTGTTTACTAAGTAACCACTCAAATTAAGTTAATTTAAATTCTTGAGACATTGACACTTTTGTCTTTACTAATTAATTAATTAATTAACGTAGACTGGAATATTATAATATATAAATGTATAACTTAATAAATAAAATATTTTAGAAATAAAAAATTATAAAATACTGAATTGGTTTAACTCTTTTAACAGTAATTCAGAAAATTTTGGATTTGAGTCAATAGTTTCTTCTATAAATCCAACTGACGTCAATTTTGTTTCAGTGTACAATCAATATTCTTTGTGAAGAAACACACTAAACAAACTAGATTATTAAAAGAGCACTCAATATACTAAATAACTTTTATACTAAGAAACTCTGATAAAAAAATTACAAAATTTAAAGTGAAATGCTTAAATTAAAGCTAAGTTTTTTGCCTGAAGTGTTCTTTCTTTGTAAACAAAAGTTTCATGGATGTAATTTAACAAAATATGGCATATTTTACTACCAATTAAAAGTAATTGGATTGAAGTGAATTTTGAGCTTATTTATATTGTAATATACGAGTTATTTAGTACCTATATATTTTTGAGCTTTTTTGTTCCTACGTTTCTTAATATTGAAATTTCAAACAAATAAAGCATATTATTTATCCAAAATAACCCTGCTTGCTGTTTTTTTAATGATTTTATTATAATGAAGAAAACTAACAGTAATGTCAATAAATAATGTAAATTTATTATTTTATAATTCTTGAAGAAATGGTACATTCGATTTTTCTACTAACTATAAAGTAGAGATTAAGAATCAGTCTGAGAACCGGTTTGTATATTCAATAACCGGTTACTTCATATTGACATAGTATTTTCTGATGCCAGTTGATCATTAAAGCCATCCAAGAAATTTCAGTCTTTGGGATCATTCCGCGTTCTGTTCAGAAGGTGGTGACCCGACCGATCCGAAGACCAAGGAGTCGCTTTCGTTTGCGCCCTGGGAGCCGGTTCAATAGAGCCTCAGTGGCCTCGACCTCGGGGCCCTCCTCGGTCTCTCCTGCATCGACGAACCCACTCTCCGGGCGGGAGAGTGGCTGGAGCATCTCGAACCACCGAGTCACCTTGGATGTGGGACTCAGCTAGAGGGAAAGCATAAATACATCAGTAATTTACATAAATAAGTTTCTTACATTTGTATTAGAACAATCTATGCAACTATTTAGATCTCTAGAGAACAATATTTGGAAGAAATATTTATTGTAATAAACATTATTGAAAACTGTTGTGTTTCAATGGCAATAAAATAAAACTTACAATAAATATAACACATTCAATATTTCATATATTTGAGTTAAGTTTAATAATTGTATATAAATAAACCGTGTTGTTCCTCATAGGAGAGGAGCCAATAGCTAATTTGCATTATATATCCAACCACACAACTTAGTTTTTCTTTAAATCAATAGAGTAATTTCCCTTAAGAAAGAAATGTATATCATATGCGCTAGTTTTGGTGGATGTCGAAATAAGTGGGTATTAATAGGGTTATATAGAATTATAACTTTTATATCAGATTTTACATTTTTTAGCTTGACAAACTGAAGCCAATCATCAGAAGCTAAATAAATTTTAAATCAGTCCCAGCTAATCATGTACATACCTTTAGAGTGTATACTTTCAGTCTCTTTCTAGTTGCCTGACATTGATATAAAAATAATTGATGTTGGTGTAATAAAACTAGAAAAAATATAATCTAAGAAAAAATACAGTTTCATATTTTTAACCCTTTTCACCCTCTGCTTCCATTTCAACCTCTGCTAAAACTAGCATGGCTATCAATCAAGTTTTCAATATTAGGAAAAAATCCTTTACCGATTTCAAGAAAAACCACGCTATATGCTTGCACCATGCAAATCAGTTCCAGCTCCTCTACTATTAGGATAGGTACGTCATTCGAATTTTGATAACCCATTGGTGTAGTTATGATGCAGTGGATTTTAAGGTAATATACTCGTAATATTTATATTTATTATATGTATTACGCTAATAAAATAAATACATGTTTAGAAGAAAAATTGTCTGCAGTAAATTTTTATTAACGACATCTGTGTCTTGGTAACATTAATTTAATAAAAGAAAATGTCATTGTTTGTAATAAAAGATTGTTGCTAAGAGCTGTTGTGAAAGCAGTGGCTGGCAGGTGCATGCAGTAGGTGGTGCTATCCCTCATTCGAGAGAAACCCTTGCAATTATTGGTGCATTTGTCAGCGAGTGAACACTGGCCGAGTGCCTAGTGCCTATTAACCAGCTGCTGCTCATTTGGCTCTCACAGACTGCATAGTTGGTTGTTACGGCAGTTATTTTCTCTCCACAGAACACATCGCACATCGTTAACTATTACTGTTTTTCAATGACACGGTAACGGTTTGAATGTCCACATGCTAGTAAATGAACAAATAGATTTCCAGTTCAAATATACTGTTAATCTAGATTCATTGTAAGTTACAGATGTTCAACTGCCCTACCTTATTCTGAAAATCACTGACAAATAAAGAAGGTATGAGTAAAAATCTTAAACACAGTGATCGTTGACTTTATGACTTAACTACTAACATTTTTTCTGTCTGCAACAGTTTCAATTTTACTCACATTGAATAAAATAAAGTTAACACCTTCATGGCGCGTGTTATTTGAAATTCACAGGAAAACTATTTAATAAATGAGTTTTTGAGAAAATTAGGTTAATTGTATCTCAATGCAATACTACCTGTCGCATCTTCGACAAACAAGTTATGGCTTAGTGGTAGCAAAGTCTACCATTTAAGGATCTGAAAAACTTTCATCTGTAATAAATAAATCTGTAAATAAATTAAGTATAATCATATTACATATGATATAGTAGCAGATGTAGCTTAATGAAATGAGCTATAGACAAAATGTTGCATTCATCTGCAGCTAAGACTGTTTCTTAACAGATAATATGACATACTCCTACCTTGTATAGAGTAATGACAAAAATGTAATTATGGAATATTAAGAGAGTAAATTAAATTGAGATATTGTATAGACAGACAGGTAGAAATTAAATGTTTCCAGTCCCTCGAGTGATAGACTTCGCTAAAACTCAGCCAACTATAGAAAAGCTATACTTTGAAATCCACTTTATTATTAAAAGAACCTTTCTTACATTTTTTTGAAATTCTTAGGGTATATTTAAAAAAATTCTGATTCGTGAGGAAGTTAGCTTTGTTAAAAACTTTTTAAATTGTATATTGACATTCTTTAGTGTATTATCATAGAGTTAAGAACAGGTGTCATGAAAATATATGAACATTCATTCATTTCATTTCATAGTTCAATTTTAAGCTGTGCAAAATTTAATTTTGTATTTGTCCTATTTCAACAACAGGTTATATAATGTTCATCATGAGACTATAGTGTGTACCAAAATGAGCAATATTCATAGAGTACTCATGTCACACGGCATTTATCACAGTCAATATGGGAAACTGCAGTCAGCTTTTTTCAGTTTTACTAATGTTTAATATTTTTTTTAAATTTTAAAGTACTGAGTTCACTGTTCCAGATTTAGAAAGACAATTTTGTTCAGATTTAATTTTTGTGAATTAGAACGGCGTTAACAACAGACTTACGGGTGCCTCGGTGTTATAACAATACTTTGTTTTGCTTACAGTCTTAAAATAATAAAAACCAAAATAGTCGTTATACAGTAAAACTAAGAATATTTAAACACTTGAGACAAAACAAAAGAGAAAGAAATGAAAAGTGCTCACCGTAAATAGAGAAAGAGATCTGAGCATCTGAAGATCCATGAAACCCAAGCGGAAGCCTTTCACCTGTGTGTTAGTGAATGGCCAAGCATGGTGAGTGATAGCTTAGTTATGTCAGCAGCTGTGTTATAAAGCAAAATAATATACATACTATGTACATTAGAAAAATCCCTTTCTCTCAAGCAATTATTGTGGAGGCTGTGATTTGATATTTTATGAGAGGATGGGAAAAAGCTAAGTCAGATGTACAAATTTTTAAAAACTGAATTTTCCTATGAATATTTAAAATAACCACTGATAGATAAAATTTCTTCTTAAATACAAATTCCTGCTTGTAGATGAAGACATATGTACAGTGTGTTTCATCTATAAATAGCAACTTAATTTTTGTTGTACTTTTAGAATCTACTATTAAATAATAACCTTTTTCACAAAAAGTTAAATAGTTAACTTTGCAACACACTTTGTTACCTTTAAAGGTTTTAATTGATGAGTTGTCATATACAATGTGATTAATACATTGATTTGAACGATCACAATCAAAATTTATTGGGATAAAAATAAAAGTGTTAAAAATCCAATAAGTTCACACAACTTAACACAGCACAATTTAAAAAAAAAAACACTAGATTGTACTTGAATTAGTGAAAACAGGTAGTAAGTTCTGTTGCTAACATGACAACAGGTAGCTTAAGCCAAAGAACCGGCTCAAAATAGACATTACTAGCTTTAAATTCTGATGTGTCATAACGGTTTTTGTTAGATTATTACAAGAGCAAAAGGATCAAAATGATTTAATGAAGCATTAAGGCATGTTTGTACCAAGACAGAAATAAGCAGGATATATGAAATACGACAACAAAGGAAAAATGGAACAATAGTTTGGGACAGAAAACCTGGCAGCCATCTGTTAATCGTGGGTAAATATAACTCAAGTGGTGGGTGTTGGGGTGGGGACAGAAATGAGAGACACATTGTTATTATAAAAATACATGTATTGCAGTCATGGAACATAACTTATGGCTAGGGAAAACGCCCTCATATGCTCTCTGTACAAGCTAACATTAAATGTTGTTACAAATTCAAGAACTTGAATTCATTAATATTCAAACAGGTAAGACCGTTCCACATATCCAAATAAACTGGACATGTCTTCATATAACAAGTCATGTATGTAATTAATAAATTTGTTGACAAGAAAAAATGTATTATTCAATATACCTTGTTTATTTAATGTATTCATAATTAGAAGAGTTACATCACAATTCCTTTTAACACGGAAGACTGAAAACAAACTCATCTTATTAAGTGATATCATTTGGCACCATCTTAATTACTTTACATGTTTAAACTACATTACTACAGTAATAGGTTTCATTATTTCTTCAAGTTACAAACTGGAATACACAAGTCAAGTAATGAAAATCATTGTAATAAAACTGCAGCATATAAATTAATTATAGTAAAGAACTATTATTATAAACACGTATTATGTAGGTATATGATGAATACTCAATGTCATATCCATTCAAATATAAAATTGATTAGTAATAAAAAAACTATTCACCTGTTCTGGAAGTTCAACCTGACTAATATATTTTTATCGGCTTTATGGCACTGTTTTCTTTTTTTTGTATGGTATTTACTGATGGAGAAAAGTTATACTTCGACTTAATAAATTTGTTAAGCATAGTTATACTTTCAAATTAGGTTAATTTTGAAATATTTCCGACTTTACTATTGTTTACAACGATAAATTACAATAAAAATATGGTTTCCAATATATATGTAAACAGGATCATGAGAAATGTATAACTTCAGGGTTTCATTATGTTATCATTTATCGAAGGCTTGCTTTTTTACCTATCAGTTGATAATAAATAAATAGATATATGTATAAAAACAAAAATTGATGAAATTAGTTTTTTATTAAAAAAAAACTACACAATTCAGGCCTTTATAACTTATAACCACACATCTGTTCAGTACTGTCTTATTCTTAAAATGGAAACAGTATTGCATAATTAAAAGTAAGTGCTGTGTAATAACATATTATTGTTCTGGTAATACATTTTCAATAATAATTAAACAACACAATAGTATTTTCTGGTCTTAGAAAACAGCCAAAAAGAGTTTTAAAAATACTTTATTCTCACACAGTTAAACTATCAGTGTGATAAAATTCGTTTTTTTAAGTTTAGTTCAAGTAAATCTTGCCAAACCTTTTAGTTTATATACATATGTTAAAAATGACAACTCTATTCTTCAAACTAGGCTTTTGAAAATATTCAAAGGAGGCCAATTAGAAATAGACAATGTAATATTGTTTTATTAAACATATAGCATACCACTTAAAAAATGCAGTTCAGTTTACAATGAGCATATGTGTGAATTAACCCAGCAAGTAGTATATAGGTGTGAAAAATGGATGTAAGGATGAAAATAAGGGTGTGAACTTGTCGAAGATAGATCACATTATATAAGCACTGATATGTGAAAACTATTTCCACAGAAGGAGAGTGCCTTTTTAGCAGAGAAAATATCAAATAACCTTGTCTCGAGCAAAATATCTTGAAGAGAATGTACAGGGAAGTTAAGAAACGCAAGGAAATGAGCAGTTCATCATGAATCAATCACTTGGCACTCACATAATTAAATACATTAGGCCTTATCTAAGTCAATATAAAATGTCTTGTACTTTGTCACTATAAACTAATGTTAACAACTTCAGTGTAGTAGGTCACTGAGAAGGTTGATTCAAGAAAGAGTAATAAACTTATACACGATTGTATGCCTCAATAATAATAATAATAAAATAAAACTAAGCAAACTGTAAAAAAGGATGCACATATTTCTTGAGTCCAATGTCAAGCAAATATCACCTACAACTGTCAAAATACAAAAATCCTAAGATTCATAATACTGTTTTGACAAAATTCACGCTTCAACATATCCTGTAATGAAGAGTTTGGAATTACTTTAAACAGCTGAGAGAAAAAAAGATTATAATAATTACGAAAAGATTTGGGATATTGAGTAGGGTAACACGTAACTATCCATTAAAGGAGTTTTAAATACAAAGTTTGGAAATTAATAAGTAAAAACAAATTTTTAAGGGCTAACAAACAAATGCAATGATTTGCACTATGAATAAATATTGATTTTTATACATAGTTGTTTTACACTATTCCCTTAACGATACAGAAAATTTTATTTCTCAGCTTGAACTACTGCAGAAGTTAAGAAAAATAACAAGTGTAGAACAAATGAGCATTCCTTAAAAAGATTTTCAAATGTAATACTTGTACAAAAGGAGTACTAACTACAACTGGTTCAAAAGCTGAATGTATCATTCAAAATTACAACTGCCAAAAAATGTATTTATCTGTATTACATAAGGATCTAACCTGTCTTATTATTGCTGATTTATTTCAAAATTCAACAGTCTGGAGGAAGATAATGAAGATAAAATGTTATGATTTGAGAATAACTGGTTTGATTTTCCCTCAGTTTTATTCAAGGTGTTGAAACCTCAGGTCCATTTTACTAATGGAACGACATTGTGCCAAGAATTAGATCTATTGAAGAACAGCGCTACCGGTACTTGTGTTGAAAGTCACAAAAACCCAACCCAATCACAGAAGGCTATGAGAGAACACATAGTCCCCCTTTCACTGGACTCTAAGGTATCACAGGTTTGGGTCATTTTGTCGTGTGTCGAGCCCATGCAGTTCGTTGCACTTGGGACATTAGTTCACTTCGATTAGGAACTTTTTCACTTGTAGATCTCGTAATAAACGGTCCGTTCTGCACTAAACTCGAAGTTGGCCTGCGCAACTCCTCTTCATCCGAAGACACCCTCAGTGTAGACAAAGCTGCAGCTAGCTGATCTTGCCGTTTGCCCATGGAAGAAAGTTCTTTCTTTTTAGCCCCTGAAGGTGGAGGATCCAACCGGGGAATATCTTTATGGTCTTCATCTGAACCGACAAGTACTCTTGTTCTTCCATCGGTTTCTGTCGTCGTTATCGTTCCAACTTGTGACAGAGGACGGATAAACTGGGAGCCTTCTTCACTCTCTTGTTTCTTATGAGGGAGGACAGGAGAATTTGTATAAGAAGATGCTTGGGATACTCTGAAGTTAAATTGCTGCTGAGGTGAGGTCTGAGCTTGACTGTTCTGTGAGTACATATTGCCGACAGGAGGATAATACTGACTCTGCCGGAAGGGTGGATTAATATTCTGCAACCTTTGAAGCAGCTGATTTTGGAATTGCTGATCAGCCAGTCCAAAGTTGAAGACGTTGGGAAGAATATTCCGCTGTTGCCGTGGTGAACCAGGGACACCTCCTTGCAGATACGGTTGATTGATGTTGCGGTTTTCTATCAGACCTTGACTACTCTGAGATACCAGTTGTCGCAAAGTTTCCAGGTCCGGATAGTCTTGTAGGTACATGGATCCCAGCGATGGGGTCTGCGGGTCACACAACATTCCCATCTGCGACTGCGACTAAACCATAAAATTTGGCTAATACCAAAGTCATAAAATGGGGCTACAGACTATTCATAATTTCAGTTCCCATTTTACTACATTTTTATTTGATAAATAAATTAAACAAAAATCTTTAAAATAATCTCAGAGTCTTACACCAAATATGAACATTAAAATTAAAGTAACAAAACTAATCCATTTATTAATGTTTACAACAAAACACAAACATATGGATTATCTAGAACTTAATAGAGGGAACTGAACCATGAATAAATAATGTATTGTATATGTTTTAATCTATATCTTAATAATCAATATTCTGTAATAGTCCTAAGTATCAAACAATGTAAAAGGTTAAGAATGTTATCTACACATACAAATCATGCTTTGAGAAAATCTACAACTGCTTATTCAGAAAAGAAATCAATTAGCGAGTTGATATTATCATTGATATTATTGTTATTATTATTGGAAGGGGTGGGGGAATCCTCGCGCAAGACCTGCAAACAAGGAATACTTTGCAATCGACAAACAACACTACAAATAACTCTAAGCAACATAGTAAGCTATGATATTTTAATGGCTGTTAATTTAACAATACATACTTATTAATCCACATTTCAAAAATAAACTTTATTCTCTATTACAGCACATAACAATAACATTCATAAAAACTCTTTTGTTAATAAAATAAAAAAAATGTTAATCGGTCCTTAACAAATATCACTTGAGACATTTTTATTTGTCTAAATCCTGATCAAAGAAAATTATTGTGAGATGAAAACTACTTAATAGAATATAACATAAGTAAGTCTTACAGATGATCACTAGTAATCATTAAAAGTTACAGATTTGTACTTAAAAACTGAATTCACGTTCACTTCAAAATCCTAATTATAGTGACATAACAGTGAATAAATTACTGAAACGATGCCTACTTTGAATATTGTATAGTTTATATAAAATAGACACTCAACAATAAGTGGTCATGGAATTTTTTTTATAAATGTTGGTAAGGGTCTCAGAAAATCTATAAAACATTTTATGATAGTAACTATGCTAGGTCGAACACAATTCATAGTCTCATAACCAAAGCTACAAAAAACAACATTCACTTCTAGTAACTAGACCCATGTGTACTGTGACTAAATGATTCTAAATATCATCATTGTGTCTCAGAATTTAAGAGTATTAAAACATCAGGCCCACATAAAACATGATGAGTTTTTATAGAACTGACATCCAATTGGTGAATTCTGACACACAACATGGTTCATGAAATTAAATTACATCAAAATAGGCCTGTATAAGTCTAATTACTAGATCCAGATGCAAAATTAAAAAGATTAGCAAAAATCACAACAGTTTGTAATAATATAATTAAAATACTTCTAAGAACTTGAAATCTATACTTTTTACATGTGCCTTTTCATTCACAAATAAATAGACTTTCATCCAATTGCAATCACCTCCAACCTTTAACATATATTCACGAAAGTCTAACTCAATTTTAATATAAAACACTGCCCCAATATGATTTTGTTTCGCCATGCAATTTTCGTAGACATTTATTTACATGCAAGCACATTAATTGAAAAATGAGTCAAAAGTGCTACCAAATTGTTTAATCAAAGAAGCGCAAAGTTATGATGTAAGGTTAATGCTGCATGCTACATGCTACATGCTACATGCTGTCTAGATGTGTTACATTTATAATAACTCAAACACTGAAAATCAATACAAGCATAGGTAATGCATATGGTAGCACCACTTAAGTCTAAAAACAATAGAAACCATACTAAAGTTATTATACTAGATAGTACGTGTGAATAATATGATTGCATTAAAATATATAGTACGGTATTTGTAATACAATTCAATATCTATACTGTGTCCATTAAAGTAAACAATTACTGTGTGACATTAATGAAATGAGACATTGGGACCAAAATTCACTAGTAGGGAGTTTTAATGAACAATAGCTCAAAATCTACTTTACCAACCTCAACAAAACTGGGTATGAGTTGAGCTACTCTGATTAAATCATTAGTTAAGCCCAACAAAAATGTTTTATAAATTAAGGAAGTAGATTTGAAAACGATTCCAGTGAAATAATTTCAATTTGAATGTATAAACTGTTAACTATTACGTTGTTTAGCTGTACTAAGACAAGCACTTGCATTTCATTAACTCACAATCAATGTGCATTCAATGAACCACAAAAAAGTTCAAGTACAAGATTAACAAACATACAATGTTCTGCTAAACAACACTCATTGCTATAGTTCACGCTCCAGCCACCAGAGGCAGCAGTGTACAGGGAAAGAAGTAATGAATGTAAAGTAATATACTATGCGAGAATTGGAAAACAATGACGATCCATTACTAAACAATAATAATGTTGCAATTCAAAATTTTGGGAGACTTTGTATTAATAACTTGGAATATTAAATTAATAAAAGTAATTAAAATTGCTCCCTCTATATTAGGAGAGTAGTAAGCACTGAGGGAATAGAATATAAGTATTTTGTAAACTGACAAATGAAAATAAAATTAATTATTTAATTTAATTTATATTTTCATATCATGTAGTGAGATATTTTAATAGTGAAATAATGGTTTAAATGCTCAGACTTTTACAACCTAGAGACTTTTCCATACCTCATAATGAGTGCAGCCCATCTCAGATGGGTATGTATTCTGGTAAAATTACAGAAAATTTTCTAATCTATTACGATCTAATTCCAGCAAAAGTTTTAACAGTAGAGCTAACCTGAGGTACAGAGGTGACATGCTGCTGATGCTGCTGGTGCTGCTGATGCTGCTGAATCCTCTCAGTCTCCTGTAGGTGAGCGACCAGTGCACTGATGTGGTCCAGCAACTCCTTATTATGCACCAACAGCTGATGGGTTCGGGCCTGTACAGGTTTCAATCAAACAATAAAAGTCTGTTGAAATTCAAGCCGGTTTTATACTGGAAACTAAAATTTGTATAAAAATGGTGCATCTAACATGAGTCTGAATTTCATCATGTCTAAAGTTAGCATTTATGATGCCAACAATGATTGGTCTGTGGAACAAAATTTACTTCGACTGTGGGAGGTTTGCTGTTTTGTTTCATGACTTTAATGTCCAGTGCATTCGAGTATAAGTCATAGTTAACATTGATTTATGGGGCTGGCAGCTTTTAGGTGCAACATTAGTAGTGTTTGGGCTATATTTGTGTTGATTGATTTATAATATTACTGTACCCTACTTTCTAAAAATAGACTATGCCTGAACTGGCATTGGTCATTAAAACCACTTTGTTTACTGATCAGCTACCAAATCGGCAAATAAAATATCTAAAATTGTAATTTTTGTCACTCCCCCTTCACCTTTCATTGTACACAAAAGCATAAATTATTTAGCATTAACACAAAGAGACTGAATGAGCTCTATAAGGGAAAAGCCTTCAAAGATGTTACTTATATCCAATATGAATATTCCCGAGAACAGAGAGACTTTGACAGTTCACTTGAAGTCGGTCTGAGCAAAGTTCAGTCACAATAGAATGGCTTGTCTCATCAAGTAATTGAAACCTGTCACAACTTCCTTGGCTTAATTCACCTCACAGATTTTCAAATCTTTGTCAAGACTAATATAATCTTCATACCTCCCTTGTTGGTATATATTTATTATAACATCACAAAACTCTACTAACTTTTAAATTTTGTATACATAAGTTGATTTTTTAATAATTAATAAAACATCAACAGTTGGTTAAAATTATTGGCAAATTCCATTACAAGTCCCAGAAAACAAGACCAAAGGCAAACAATAAAAATAAATAGAGCATGGCAATGTTATTAAAAACATGTTTACATACATTCAATTAGGTTTGAAGGAAAGAGGATTGAATCATTAATTATTTTTAGTTATCCATAAGGTTTATTATATATGCAACATTATCTGTATGGTTTAAAAATTTAAACTTTAATAATGTATTATACACCATATACTGTACACCATATGCAGTTATTTCCTTCCCAAATCTGACAAAGAAAGCCTATTGATACACCTTGTAAGAATGGTGTTACACACTTATGACCCTAGGAGGGTTCACTTCTGGCTGGTTTATACCTCCATGTTGAACCCACACTATTTATATTAAAGTATTTAAATTTTCCAGATGAATTATAAAACACAACTACTGCTATAACAGCAACCAGTCTATTGTGATATATCTAGTATTGTTAATCTATATACGAGCATACACTGCACAACACAATTATGTCAAATTCAGTCATATTTCTACATTTCAATGAGATTTGCATAAAGTTATTTATAAACAGCTAGAAAATTTTTCAGAAAAGTACGAATATAGTTTACAGTAATTTGTTAATTCATATACAATATAAAATAAAAATATTTTGTCTCAGAACTTAAAAATGTTAAGGGCAATAACGAACCAATTAAAAAACCATTACTTATGGTTATAAATGATGCTATCCATTTCCCATTAAAATTTGCATACATTATATAGGCAAAAAAATTTAAAAAAATCATCCCCAATGGTAATTGAGTTTTCATTTATTCACAACCTAATTTATATTTAAACTTCATTTAATAGTCAAATATCATTACTGTTATAACATTTCTTTCATTACAGCTTTCTTTTCTTATATACATTCTTATTACTTAGGTGATAAATACTCCATATGGTGTGGGAGTGTTCCATATTGAGGGGACCTGCAGTAAAAGTTTGCACTGAGCCCTTAAGGGCCAGCCCGCCATGATTATATCATACTTATGCCAGATCATAGGGCTAATCATAGTAGATTATTTGTATAATCCTGTTTTTTTCAAGGCTATTTTAAAATTAGTTGGATTTTACAGTGTTTTATATAAAATCCTTGGGCACAATTATACTTTGGTAATTTTTTGGAAGATTTGAAATGAACATGTTGAGTACGAGACTGACCTGAGCCTCCAGTCTAGCGGCAGTCTCGGCAGCGAGCTGGTCCCTCAGCAGATGAACTTGTGCCACGGCAGCTTGCGTCTGCTGGTTCTGCTGCTCCAGCTGTTCTCTCAGCAGCTGCAGCTCGTGGTGAGCGCTGAGTGGAGTCCCTGCTGATGGCAGACTCGACTCTGCCACGTGCTTCAGTGGCTCACTCAGCGGAGAGCTGTACGTCTCTCCTCCGCTCTGTGTCGGACAATGCAGAAGTAATCACAACACTGACAAGTCCTCAACTCAGCACAAGTAATTTATCATGCCACATTGTTTCATCAAAGTATTCTGGTCCAGGAAATTAGAGATAATTTTACTGAAGTAAGAGGAATGCGCTGTAAAATTTTAAATGCTTTTTTGATTTTCGTTGAGGTGACATTACAATTTAATAAATAAGAATAAAAATAAGAGTCTAAAACGATTTTTGGGATGAAGTATTGTGATACGAGTTGTCATGGACTTCCATCACTAAGGCAAAGTAGAATGCAAACCTGCCCATTAAAATCAGGCCAAAAAGAAAATTTATAAGTGTTGTTATTTTATTAAGTTTGCTCAATGCTACTATTTTAAATTATTATTAATTTTTAACTATTGTTATATTCCTTTATAGTGTATATAGGCTACAATATAACTAATATATCAGCTTATTTGTATTTATTTTACATTGTTACTGTACAGTTTAATGTTATATGTTAGATAAGCCTTTTGGCCCTCAATAACATTTCATAATAAAGTGCTTTCAATCCTATTCTATTCAATACTATTATCGAGAAGTTGCATTAGGCAGCGGGAAAGAGGAAACAAATTTTCATGTCATTGACGTGGAGTAGAAGTACCAACCACAGATTTGCATATGTTCTAAATAAGCGAAGTTATTTCAAATTTAACTCGATATTAGAAATCTGGAGGAGTTTTAAATGTTTGAAAAGACAACAGTTTGACTGCAAGTAATAAAATGTGGTAAACAAATCAATGATACCATTTATTGGCATCATAAAGTCCTCCTGTAGGTAGTTTATCTTTTACTTCCTCATGATTTGAACATAAAGGTATTCAATATGCATATAAGATTCTCTATCATTTACTATGCAAGTTCCAACAATTCCAGACGTGGTTCAACACAGCACTTCCAAAAACCATCTAAATTTACATTAAAAGTCCACAAAGAACTAGCTAAAACATCTTATTAGCTGATTGTTTCTAAGTTACATGAATCGTGAACAGATGCTTTCACAGGTTATAACATGGAACCATGCTAAATTAATATAGTTCACTTACAAGAGGCGACCGACGAGTTGGGTGGTTGTTGGGAGGGGGAGGAATGATATCGAGTCGCAGCGGCCTCTGGGCAGGCGTCACGTCCGACTGGGCGTCCAGCGTCGACAGCGAATCGTTGGCTGCAAGCGTCTCCGAGCTGACCGGTTCCGGGAACAGCTCTGTCATACAGTCAGAATTAGTACATCTTGGGTGTTAGAACTTGGTCAGGAGTCAGGGTCGGTTAGGTCCACAACAGCAGAACAAGGAGTGTTAGACTTGGATTGATACGCTTTTTAGAGGTGGCTACTTCATCTTTGAAGTAAATTTCGTCAGGAATTTGAACTAATTGCACTATTAGAATCGATTTATAGAGATTCGCCTTGAACTTGAAGCGAGTCAGTGGTACTAAAGAGGTAAGAACACACATGCTGAGCTTAAATAATACATTTACAAGACGATAAAACACCCAGCTTAAAAAGTAAACAACTTCTGCAACTTCTGAGTAACAGTTATGCTTTCGCAGAATTTGCAGATACGTTTATAGTGTTCCAAGTATTTGTCCGAACCGTTTATCAATGGAGTCTGTCCGAACTCGTGTACAGATATATTTATAGGCTGTCTAATAGATAATGATGATTAATGTTATGATTGTCTATCAGTAATGATATTCTTTATACGAGAACGATACTTTTAAACTTTGACACTGTTTACGAATGTTCGTGTAAGGCGTAACATCTTGACAACCGTAACTTAAGAAAAAGTAACAAATATCCCTGACCAGTGTTCTTTATGGGTAATAAATATTTATTCTCGACTACCAGAACAAACAAACTCCGTCAGAAATACAGCAAACATTGCTCGGAAGAAATAAACTAAAGGTATAAATAAATCTAAGCGCATTATTATTTAGTTCAAGATCGTTGACACTGACCGGCGATACTAAGAAAACATAGGGCAACAATAAAGTAACAAAAGAAACGAGCACAAACTGAAATAAACTTAATATTTACAGACCCATTGTTGTCACTTCAAGACTTTGGAAATACAAACAAATAAAGGTTGTCGGCTGTCAGTAGAACCAATTGTCAGATCAAAGTCTGCAGAGTGCAGAAGCGAGCGGTCGGGCTCGGTGCCAAACACGTCATAAGCGACATGACGTCACAGTGTCATAAACGTCGGAGATTAGCGCTTTGGCGGGAATCCAGCCGAGGCAGGCGCGTAGATGTAGTGGTGGCTATCTATCGTAGTAAACACGCTGTTACAATGGTCTCATCTCAAGTGGATGGTGATTTGATGGCGCTCATGAAACATCCCAGGCGCAAGGTGCTGCCCCTACTCAAGGGTAATACTTGGGCGGAGATCCAGATCGGGAAGCCGCGTAGATGAAGTAATAACTGTCTACAACATTGTAACAATGGTACAATTTAGAGCCGAGGAAGATTTAATGGTGTGGTCTTACTTTTCATACTTCTATAGGTGCAAGATGCCGCCTTTGCTCAAAACTAAGACTTCAGCGTAGATTCAGATCAGAAACGATGAAGAATTAGTGGTGTAACCTTACTTGAGCGGAGATTCAGATCAGGAAGGATGAAGATGAAGAATTAGTGGTGTGACCTTACTTGAGCGGAGATTCAGATAAGAAAAGATGAAGATGAAGAATTAGTGGTGTAGCCTTACTTGAGCGAAGATTCAGATCAGGAAGGCGTGTAGACGAAGTAGTCCACTACAAAATGGTCTAAATTCGAGCAGATAAAGGTTTTATGGTCTGACCTCATTTTTATGTTTTTCCAAGTGCAAGATGCTTCCTAATAAGAGTGCATTTCATTGAATACTAATGTTTGTATACAAATTTGGTGCCTAAATTGGCGAGAGAAAGTAAAATGTTAGGCTAGTCTATTTAAATTCAATACGATAGAAAATGCAAGATCTAAAAATTTGTAATTGATATTCTCAGAACAAAAAGTACTGACATGTGTTTACAAATGTAAATCTTTAATGATATTGATAATTAATAAAAAAAAAAAAATACTTTTTAGAAGATGTAGCATGCAAACTGATGACATAAATTTCACTTAGTCAGTCTAAGTTTTCAATTTACCGCTTAAAACACTTAATGAAAAGTTTCTAAATGTTATAATTAATTGTAAAATTATTAGTTCACAAAAATAAACTCAGTTTTAGGCAGTCAGTTGTTTAACAATTCACTGCTGATCAGAAGGGGATATCTGTGCTCCTTGGAATCTAATCTGAGCCGGTGATCAGGACAATAACACAAGGTATTCCACAGAGAGGCGAGCCAAAGATAAAAGAAGCGATGGTTCGGAAGAACTCACACTGTTAAATTCGTGATTTCTTCCTCTAATACTTGTAAACAAGAAACTCATATTTCTTCTAATTTAGTGTCATATGAAATAGTGTCTAAATGGAAATAAATACGTAATTTTTTCACATACGAGTATTATTCTACAATTGAACGAAATTTTATAAGATTTAAATGTATATAAAGATTAAAACGTGCACTACAGAATAGCGTTTTTGTTTTATATCTCATAAGAATTAGATTACATAATAGTTCAAAAACCAAACTTTAAAAATTAAGTTGGAATATTAGTAATGAGATATGATCTACCTGAAATCACTTATTTACTTTCTATTGGATTAAAAATGTACGTGCCACTGACCAAAAATATAGGTGAATGATACCACGTAACTGGCTACAATGATTCCTTTTAAAATACACCATCACAACATATCCCTTGTCTGTTTTCGGAATTTTACAACAGCCAACTAAATTACCCTTTTCAGAGCTATTCCCATTCCATCAATTATTTTTCCTTCTACTGTTCTTTTACTACCGAATAGAAAAAGTATAATCCCATAACACTCGGCACTAGTGTGAACGCCATTTTGGATGAAACGGCGAGATTGGATTATCTATATCATTGATATAGGAGATGATGACTTCCATTTTCTCACAAGCTGTCTTTTTTTCTGCTAGATCTCTCTCTTCCTATCGCTCAAAGGACACTGAGCGCCGGTAACGCTAGACCGACCTCCTAAGCACGATAGGCGTAGGGGGAGATATCGACGGTGGGGCGGTGTAATGTGTACTTTTGTTAGGCTTCAATTCAACAATTTTTTTTCATCTGAGCTTTTTAAAGTATCTTTCCTTAAGAGAAGAAAAATAGTATAAAACTTTTTGACCATTCAACGAGTAATTGTGGGCATTTAAAGTAGTATCCGTGAGAGAAGAGGAGGGGGGTTGTCTTCTAATCAGGCTCACAGAACAACGGCTGAAGGATATACAGTTTGTAAAGTAGATAATTGAAGGTAACACGTTGATTTTGAAGCACATAAGACTTTTACTTTTCACTGAAAGTGGAATAAATTATTATTAAAACAAATATTATCAATTAAAGTTATAACACTTAAGAGATACGTATTTTAATACGGTCGGTCGTTATTAGGTGGAGAATAATGTCCAGACTCATCTTTAAGAGGTGTAAGATACGATCTGATAATCAAAGGGTTAAATGATTGGGTTTAAATGATGACGGTTTATCGAACTGGTAGACACAGAACGGTGGTTTATGAACGCTTGCCTTCACAGGCAGGTGTTCATTTCGTCCATGAATTACCAGATTTAATTTAAAACACTCCAACGGTCAAAGTTTGAAATGCTTTTTAGTGTAACAAACATTTTATAATATTGACTAGTTTTTGGAATTTGATTGGGAGACCACCAATTAAAAAGGCTGACTGAATTCGTCAACGGAAGTGGGAATAGTTGGTGAATGAATAGATGTAGGCAAGTTTACAAATTGCATGTTTGAATGGGGTTTCTTGTGGAGTGTATGACAAAAACTTTAGCAAGTAAAAAGTACAAATTTGACTTTTGCCATGCGTTATATAATGTTCCGGCAATAAAAATCTGATTTGATTTGATTTAAATAAAACTGCGTTACTGGCTATAGTTATCGATATTATTCAATATTGCATAACTGTCGATATTAAAGTATTTTGCAGGTGTCAGTCGCATTTGCACAGGTGTCATGAGGGTGAATCAATCCGTAGCCGTCGAGCTATAAAAACTACTCGCCAAGTCGCGTCCTACCACAGACCCACTCTTAGCGTTAAACCCTTCTTTACACGTGGGTAATATTGATATAGCTGTTCTATTCAGTGGCAAAACTGCACTTTGGTTCTGAAAGTTCATTATATTCGCATATTTTAGAAAATCTAAATGAACATAATTTTATGCATTTAAGACATTACTAATTTACAAAATATTTTTAGCAAAAAGAGATTTACAATTAGGTTATGACATATAACCAAGAATCAACAGGCCTTTTTGTAAAATAATATATATATATATACATATATATATATATATATGAAGTGAAGTTTTTTTTCTTAGTTCAATTTCTTGTCTGTCCATTGTCACGAATGTAAAAAAAATGAAAACTAACTTCGCGAATATAGAGACTGAAAGTCGCTACTATGAGGGTCTTCATACGGTTATCTGATATTGATAATTTATATACTCTGTGAAACATGTAATTTTGACGTGACAACGTCTTAAATTAGGTTGCGGCTCGGAGTCACTCATGAAAAAGTGTAACGCCCGGTAACGTTACGATGCCCGTCCAGTGGGTCCGCCGCACGGGATCCGCACGGGATAACGCAGATAACTGTGGGTCCGCCGCACGGGATAAAGCAGATAACTATGTTTATTCGTGAAAATGTGGAGTGCTTAGATTCGTCATTTACAACAACTACAACAATAAAGGTAAATAATTGTAGACTGATATTTAATTATCGTAAACTATGATTGATTGATTAATTGTTAGATTGACACAAAAGTTGAGAAACTGAGTTTATAGGTTATGTCATACTATTGACAAATGTTGATAGTGTTAAGTAAATTATTAGTTTAAATCACTCTGCAATCAATCGTAATTCAGTCGATTGAGAAGAAACAGCGCGTATTGCTAGTCAAACATTTAAAATAACAAATTATAACCTCTAACCTGTCATAACAGTGCGACCAAACAAACGAACTAAACCGACCAATCACCACGCGCGGAGTTAGAATTTAACTGTGTTTAGCAAGAATTTCAAATTCCAATTTTAGTAAATGTTTTATTCAACTTTACCATTTACAATAACAAATTTTAATTAATTTCAAATTATGTACAATGTTTTAGTAAACAAAATATATTTCTATAGTTAAAATTTGTGCAATTCTTATTTTCATTCAATTCCTTGTTCCTATTGTGCAATTTAATAATATTCATATCAATAAATATTCTACCGAGAAAAAGACGTTGTCACGTAAAATCTTCGCCCGTAAAACCGACTTTACAGGCAACCATAATTTTTTATATCTTTAATCCTTTGACACCCTCCTATTTCGACCTCCATCAAAACTAGCACTACACACAACAGATTTCTTCCTTATGATAAATTTTCCTACCGATTTAAATAAAAACCAAGTTGTGTGATGATACAATACAAATTGACTGTCGGCTCCTATAAATAGAATGATCATTTTCGTGTTTCAAGACTTTAAAATAATAGCTGTAAAGACGATAAGGAAGAGGTTATTCCGTAAAATCCACCTATTCCGAACTTAAAACTAACTGATATACTTGAATTTCTACTGATTTAAGTAAAATTGGGTATATTACGTACCATAAATGAATCAAGTGAATGCAGTTAAAACCTTAACAAAGCAAAAAACTGTAAAAGTGTTAATGCCCAATCAAAGAATCAAAATCTTGATTGCATTGTTGGAGATAGAATTACTACTTCTTATTCATCGGATTCCAGTACATGATTTAATTTGAAAGTGTCAGTTTGTAAATTGAACTTTATCATTGACAAGGGATGTCCTGTGAAAATCATTCATTCGGGAAAATTAAAATGATTCAAACAGTTAATTTCTCTGTAGAAAAAAAGAAGAGCACATTTCCCGACCAATCTCAAACACAAAAAAAGTCCAGGGAAAATTTTCATATTATTTTTCGATTACAATAACTATTTGATGAATCATACTTATATCATCAATTATATATTCCTTATACACCACACTTGTTTTTTTTTTTCAACTGTACACGTATCTTCATAAATTTTAAACTCACTATTATATATTTAATGCGATCTAAATAGGATTATAAATCTGTTTGAATGTACGAAGTATTATTTTACTAATTAATTCCGCACTAAGAACATGATTTAAATATGTTATTTTGTTAATATTATTACGTTTAAAATTCTGTATCCCTCTTGTTGCCCTCACTCAGTGCGATACAATTGGACAAGTAGGAAGGTGGCATACACAGCACCTTAACAGCTACCCTAGATCAGTGTCAAAGCGGTCTTGAGTATACAATAACATCCGGTACCTCACCGAAGTCGCCGAGGGTTTTTAAATAATTTAGTTACGATTCTTTTTTGTCAGCCCTAACGCGTTAAAATCATTCTGTCGTACGCTAACTCGCCAACCTCAAAGAGATTAAATCAATTTGAATGTTGAGTTCACCTTCCTCTTAGTGACTAGAATCTGGAGTCCTGTTCTTCAGAAGAGATAAAAAAAAGTCGGCGACGAAGAAGCTCTATATATTGTTTCGACATCAGAGACACCCAGATTACAAAATATAGTTTAATCAAGTGAAAAGGTACCCTTATCGTGTCAAGTCTGCGACAGCATCAGATTTCAGACGCTGCACTAGGAGGAAAGAAGGATCCAATCTCAACATTCACCTCAAAGAGATGTTGGAAATACACATTCATTGCCAGAAACCCTACTTTATCAGCCTCAAGTACTGAAAATATACTTCCTTCGCCGGGGATCGTAAAAGCACTTTTGACAGTATTCTTCGCCACCAATAACTGCATGAATAAATATTTTAGTTTCTCTTGCTAAAAGAGATGACCAAACTAAGATCTGCTCTGTAAACCAATGATAAATGGTACGTATTTAGTACATTATCTACTGTAACTACCAGTCAGTGTAGCTCTCGAAGTACGGCGGTAGCGTCTGATGGCTGGGCCAATCATAGTTGCCACCTGTATACCTCAGGCATGAAGCTGTCAAAGGTTACAGCTATTTTAGTTACATGCCAGCACATTTTAAATATGTTTTATTTTATATCTAAAAGTGTTTTTTATGAATAATGCTATTAATTTTTTCGAATAAAATTCACAAGAATAAAAGTTTTTAAACATTATATTAAGTTTGTAAAGAAATTGAAATTTTGTTCAACATTAAGTAGTACATATAACAGCATAATGCTACATAAATATGGAGATAGCCGTTATATTTAACTTTTCCTGGGTTTCTTTACGAATATAGATAAAGCATGTATAGTGTGTATATAATATGACTCATCTGGTATAATAGGGATAGGTTAAGAATTTCTCACTTATAAAACAGCACAGACTAATATATATATATATATATATATATATATATATATATATATATATATATATATATAAATTCCAAACGAAGGTTGATTTTTGGGTCTGAAGTTTAAGATCGATGGATATATTGCTCACTTTTCTGTAAATTCAACGAGAGCGTTTGCACCATCACACCTGTTGCTACAAGCCACACCTCGAACAGTAAAATCCCGTATTCCAGCACAACATTCCCTCATAGCTATTTCTGAACTGAGACGGCAGCATTCAGGAGCTGTCGTCGGTGCTGTCTTACAAATTAGCCTCAGAATGGACCACCTGGTTCCAATCCGGCCGGAAATAGTGGCGCATTACGGGGCCATTCTAACTGCAGATAACTACAACTAGAGGTGTTTTTAGACTACTTTAGACCACTCCCGGGCGGAACGAGTTTCTATTCGAAGAATGAAAGGAGTGTGTACAGTGTGCACGACGAAAGGCAGTGCGGAAGATATAAGTAAGGATATATTAGGCGCAACATTGTATGCATACATTAATGGACGGTTGGTTGTTAAAAAATTAGATGAAAATTCATACATATCGATACCTTTTTCTTCAAATAACAGAACGACTGGTTGATAATACAATATCAGAAGTATTAAAAAGGAGATACCGCTATACGATCCTATTTAAAGTGATGCAATCAACTTTTTGCTCGGAAAATATATCTTTCTGTTAAATGTATAGTTGTTTAAAGCAAATTCCCCTGAATACAAAAAAAGTACTGCATTCCACGTGAACTTACAGACATTTAAAGAAGGAAATTCGATTTTGTAATCAGGCTCAAATAAAAACGGTTAAAAATAAAAATGTAAAATGTTTACGGTATGTGAATGAGTTACAGCTTTAGTGACATGTGTTTATTCATTTATGACTTAGTTTTTTTTTATTCAATATAATTTAAGAAAATTATGTCATATATAATTTCTTTATTAAATATAATAAGATGTACTGTACATATTAAATGTACAGGTTGATAAGTAGGTGTAAACTTATAAATATACACGAAACAAGTAAAACGTTATTTAAAGACAAATATTGTAAAATATTCCGAGGCGTAGTCGAATAGAATAAGGGATAGATTAACCAAGGATGAATAAAAACTACGATTCTTACGATTTAAGGGCAACAATAAAAAAAATTACAATAGAATTACTGAGAGACAAAAATGTCCTTGTACCGTAAGGTTAAAGAAGAAAACACAGACAGATAAAATAGCCACGGGAATTCAATGGTTGTACAATACAAATGATGAATACTCCTTTAACAAAAAATCTGAAGCTGGGGTGCTTGAACTCGAACATTAGGACTCAATATTTTCTTGAATTAAGGTTCAAAAGACCAAAATTTATACACAATATTGGAAGCCCAGACATACTTAAATGAGAAACCTTTGGATAAATAATATAAGTATATACATGTATATAAGTATATATATATATATATATATAAATCTTGAGTCACGATGTATGTTGCCAATAAACTCCAAAACGACTGAACCAATTTCAATCAAATTTCACATGTATCCGTAATTTAGTCTAACTTAGAAGATAGGATAGTTATTATCTGAATTATTCGCTTATGTCGTGAATATAAACGAATAAAATGAAGAAAAGTTTTCAAAGCGCCTGCACATTATAACCTGCAATTACGAGATAGATACGTATATTAAACAGTGAAACACTATTTGAAGGCGCTAAGTTATGATGTATAATTGTCTAAACTAAATTTTTGGTTGAACTTAAAGGTTGAGTGGTAGACCACTTTGTAATAAAATACATTATGCATGTACAATACATTTTTGACATATTTTCTTGATCGTGACATCAAGGTAAAATCTACATCGGGGTTGGAAATATAATTAACTTCAACCAGAAATGCTCATAAGCGGGCAAAACGAAAAGCGTGCGAAGCCGCGGGAAACAGCTAGTATATATATATATATACTATATAAAATATAGTATTTTATATATTTATATATAAAACTTCAAATTTATATGATAAAGTACGTTTATGAAACTTACAAAAGTATAGGGACCTAGATACTGGAATACATGGGTTGGCGGGAAAGAAAACCCAAACTTAATTTATACGTCTAGCCAGAAAGAAGATCCAATAGTAGTTTATCATGTGTAGCCAGAAAAAGACCCACTCTAGTTTATAACGTCTAGCCAGAAAGAAGACCTTCTTAACTTAATCAAGTCTAGCCAATTTGTAACAGAGGGCACAGGTTTTACAGTAACTTCAACTCTATTGATTGTAGTCCAGTCACTTTAAACAATGAAGCTTACTCTCCAACAAGAACTTAGCGAGTAATCCATGCCAACAGTCTCAGGCGCAATGAGGCATAGCTGTTAAATTACGAACGGATTTATTTTTGTTCCAATTGTTAAATTGTATAGTCCAACTGGCCAGTTCAGAGTTCTGAAAGAGACGAAAAAAAATTAAATTCGCGTGTATAAACTGATTACAGGCAACAGATTATAAATGAGGGGTTATGTAATTTAAATTATTTGCTTCAACTTCCAAAACTAAATATGATACATATTGTTAGAAAGATTTCATAGAAATATGTCTATTGCAATCGTTTTATGACCGAATTTTCGGGTAATTTTATGAATTTTCTTCGATATGACCCCTAGAACAAAAATACCATAATTCAAAAATAATTGTGCAATATGCTTATGCCACATAACGAGAGCTTGTGCAATATAACATGAGAGCTGCCTTAATTATTAAAATATCCGGGCTGAACTTGATACAAAGGTAGTACTTATACATACCTTAAACGAGTTCGTTAGCCAGTTTTGACCAATAAAACATTTCAAAATGACGGTTATTCGAATTTGAGTGAAAATTCTATCTTAAATAATTCCCAACATAAACATTTTTTTAACTGCACTAGAAAATTATAAACAACATTTAGTCTTTTACCTTTTTCAATATCTCTTGATATTTCAAGATGGCGGTCACTAAAAGTTTGGAAAAGAAATGGTTAGATACAGGGTGTTCACAAAAGTGTGTCACAAACTTCTATGGCTGACTTTAAACGTGTTCAATAGGCGTCATTTTTTCAATATTTAGGCAGACTACAAATTATTTTTTTCATTTCTTGTCTTATTTTTCGTAAGTTATGTGCAAATTTTGTATCTGTAACTTTAATGGTTCTAGAGATATTAAAAAAATAAAAATACAAAATGGCGATTAACGGCTAAACAAAACATTTACCGACCTATGTTTAAATAACGTTTTTTGTTTGAAATAATGAGTACTATGAGCCATAGAGGTTTGTGACACCCTTATGAAAACTCCCTGTATATAAGTTATTATGCATTATAGCGCAGAACAAAAAGTGTTTTAGAAATCTCAGGTCATTTACAATGTTTGTTCTTACTTGTATTTTATTTTTTACTTATAACATTTCCCGATAGCGGGCGTACAAAGTTTCAAGTAGTATACAATATTGGGAGAATAATTTGCCGGAACAGATCGATAATTAAGGCTGTGAGTGTGCGTGCGGGTGTGATCCTTCAGGTCACTGAGCCCTCTGGGCAGAGTAGAATTATGTTGCAGCCATGAAAAAAGGTCTTTAGGGAGTCTGGATGAGCGACTTTACCCTGCCTCTATACTCTTGAGGTTATCAGTTCTGTCTATTCGAGTATAAGTTAATATAAAAGTTCATTATACTAGTTACACAAGTATACTCAGGGAAAAGATTTCCATAAGGGCGGAAAAGAGGCAGGGACAACTTACGAATCTAACAACTCAGAACGACAATTTTGAACGCTTGCCACCTCAAACTGATGTCCGACTAATCAATAGGCTCTCTGATGGTATCAACCAATTTAATTATAATAAAAATTCAATGCTCGACTCAAAGACCTCCTGGTGTTAAAGATGATTTACTCTGTTGATGAATTCAAGATGGGCCCGCAAGGATGAAGATTCTTCAAAACCATAAATGACAACAAAAACCCCCGGTTCTTATATAGGACAACTATTGTATGTTTATATTGTGAAATCAGTTATTTAAATTGTGTATTTTTAAATTTAATTTGTTGGCAGATGCAACTGACTCTACTATTACTATTATAAAATTGTATATTGTACGCAGTTTAATAATCCGTAATAAGCATCCAAAGGTTCGAATTGAATTATATGCCACCGCTTCTTGAAATCAAGTAGTTAAACAAAGCTCAATAAATAACCGGCGCTCACTCGTCTGTGAAATTAGTCCAAACAAAAAGCGTCTCTGATTTCCCCGCGGGTATCGTTTATTGTTTGTTGTAAGCATTGTTGGTGGCGCGCGGGGCGGGAGCGAGGTCTGTTATATTTAGCGCGGTTGTAGCGAGCAGTCTGAGGTCGTTAGTGGCCACACAAATACTGTGGACCAGCGAGGTGCCAAGCTGGCGTCATTAGTTATCTGTTAACAGTAACCCTCTTCTGCTGCTGCCGCTGCTGACCTTTCGGAGAAAATACTGAGGACCAGCGAGGTGCCAAGCTGGCGTCATTAGTTATCTGTTAACAGTAACCCTCTTCTGCTGCTGCCGCTGCTGACCTTTCGGAGCAAATACTGAGGACCAGCGAGGTGCCAAGCTGGCGTCATTAGTTATCTGTTAACAGTAACCCTCTTCTGCTGCTGCCGCTGCTGACCTTTCGGAGCAAATACTGTGGACCAGCGAGGTGCCAAGCTGGCGTCATTAGTTATCTGTTAACAGTAACCCTCTTCTGCTGCTGCCGCTGCTGACCTTTCGGAGCAAATACTGTGGACCAGCGAGGTGCCAAGCTGGCGTCATTAGTTATCTGTTAACAGTAACCCTCTTCTGCTGCTGCCGCTGCTGACCTTTCGGAGCAAATACTGTGGACCAGCGAGGTGCCAAGCTGGCGTCATTAGTTATCTGTTAACAGTAACCCTCTTCTGCTGCTGCCGCTGCTGACCTTTCGGAGCAAATACTGAGGACCAGCGAGGTGCCAAGCTGGCGTCATTAGTTATCTGTTAACAGTAACCCTCTTCTGCTGCTGCCGCTGCTGACCTTTCGGAGCAAATACTGAGGACCAGCGAGGTGCCAAGCTGGCGTCATTAGTTATCTGTTAACAGTAACCCTCTTCTGCTGCTGCCGCTGCTGACCTTTCGGAGCAAATACTGTGGACCAGCGAGGTGCCAAGCTGGCGTCATTAGTTATCTGTTAACAGTAACCCTCTTCTGCTGCTGCCGCTGCTGACCTTTCGGAGCAAATACTGAGGACCAGCGAGGTCCCAAGCTGGCGTCATTAGTTATCTGTTAACAGTAACCCTCTTCTGCTGCTGCCGCTGCTGACCTTTCGGAGCAAATACTGAGGACCAGCGAGGTGCCAAGCTGGCGTCATTAGTTATCTGTTAACAGTAACCCTCTTCTGCTGCTGCCGCTGCTGACCTTTCGGAGCAAATACTGTGCACCAGCGAGGTGCCAAGCTGGTGTCATTAGTTATCTGTTAACAGTAACCCTCTTCTGCTGCTGCTGCTGACCTTTTCGGAGCAAATACTGAGGACCAGCGAAGTCCCAAGCTGGCGTCATTAGTTATCTGTTAACAGTAACCCCTTTCTGCTGCTGACCTCTCGGCGCACTAGAAAATTCTTCAAGGGGACATTTCGGTGTTGCCTAATCGATAAAGACAACTCTTCAGTGATGTCTAGTTCCCCAACAAGGGAGTTGTAGACAAGGAGAGTTACACATAGCTACACAGAGGGGAATGAGATGGAACCAGCAATAAGTCATGAGACATTGTGTAGCAACAGCACTTAAAAGTAAAATTAAGTGAGTAGTAATATACTCCACAATAAAGAAAATAATGAAAGATAAACCAGGAGAATAAAAGTTAAAAACAAGAAAGATGCATTTACTAGAAACTTCAGTAGAGTTAGCTCACTTCGAGGTGGGGGGAGATGTGGTTTTAGCAGAAACACCACTTAACTCGTTGGAACCACAGCAAAGGAAGCGTTTTATTATTCAAGAGTGGACCACCGGTTAGCACCCAGAGAGTATCCAAAGGGATTTACTCCATTCCCTCCAAGAGAAAGGTTAAATGTATCAGTAGTGTTCTAGAAACGATATCTGGGGTGAGATCTCAAAAAGATTTTCAGGCATTTAAATAAAACCTTTCTAAATTGAGGCTCTTCATGTAATGTTTAGAAAATAAAAGTACGAGTATAATATATGAATGTGCTAGTTCATTTTACAAAAGTTTTCAATTGACAAGACGACATAAATAGTTCAAGATAAAGACCGCACCTCAAGCTTTAAATACTCAGGAGAACAGAAATTTAGAACATAAACTATGACGTTTCATTGTCATTGTCACCAAGTACACAGTAACAAGGAAAGAACAAATTTTCACATTTTTTCAGAAAAGTTAAGATTGTAAATTGTGTACACCTGAGTACACCAATCAAAGAACAAATTATGCACTAACTGCAGAGTTGCTGTGACAAAGCAAGGCAAGACTAAAATTAATATTTTTATCAATTTATATTGTGTTAAATATGGTCATTTTCATGAATCTTGATAATTGTTGGCAAAGTTTTCCTGTATAGGCTATATGGGCATTCAAGACATTATATCATGAAGGCCATAAAGAAGAAACGTGAAGAAGAAGCCCTTTTGACTTTACAGTCAGGTTATAGCTCTCATAAAATGTTGATTTAAGTATCATAGGCATCTTATTGAATAGCGACGAAGTTGAAGATCCAAGAAGTTGAAGAAATGTATCCAGGCCTTAGTTAGGTAATTGTGTCAAGTGTTTTTTCAAAAGAAAAAGTAAAAAATTGCAGTACGATAAACATTTTGTTAATATCAGAGAATTGTTCTCAACTGTGACGATGCCAAACAACAAGATCATGAAAATGTTAATACCCTGTAATGCAGTTAACATTTAAACAGAAATCTAAGTTCAGATCATCAAATTGACGTCATCATTATCGAAATTGGCTTATTCCACAAACAAGTCTGGATGTCTGCGCTCATAGAAGATCCTGGAGTGCGTTGATCGTTGGTTTCCAAAATAAACCGAACAATAGCCACCAACGGCTTCTTCGGATAGAATTGAATCTGTCACACCGGTTTCGCCATCAGTCCGGAGACAATAGGTGACGTCACTACGGTTGCGTCACACAATACACGTGAGTGGCCCGCTGCCAGGGATGGACTGTTTGACGTCAGAGGCGACCCAGCGCCAGGAATAGCGCAGCCCTTGTTCTCTTTACAGTGCTTTGTTCAGAAATAGGTCGGGAACCAGCATTGTTCCTGCGGACGCCGGCGCCAGCTGATAAAGGGGAGAGAGGTCCAGCAGGAGAGAGGTCCAACAGGATAAGGTATACCTTGAAGGCGCAACAGCATAGGATCATCTCAATGCAGATCATAGAGCTTTCTGTAGTGTGACTAACTATATCACTACCGAACCCACTAAGTCAATCAAGACAAAAAGCAAACCAAAATATTAAGTACTTCTTAGATCCCCACTTCAAAATTGTTTTTAATATTCATTCAGATGACAATATACCTAACTCGATTATATTACCACATCAAAAAATAAACATTGACAATTTTTAGCAGAGAACCTTAGGAATTTCCACGGAAATAAAACTATAATATGATATTGATATTCTGTGCTATGCATGGAAAGTCAAAACATAGGTAATAACAACGAACGTTTTAGAAAATAATTTGGAATATTTTAAGGCGTCAGTAAATATACATTAAAAACTAGTTGGGACATGAGGTGGCTTTAAATAACACCAAGAACCGATATAATACCAAGATAGTGTAATTAATTAATTACAGAATTAATAAAAGACCTATTATTTCTGCAATGTAGAATTCTTTTCCAAAGGATATCCGAAAATTGACTACAATAATTACCATTGTTGTTTCAAAGTTTCACTTCCTAAAGCCCAACTACCTACTGAATTTAAAAGGTTTGCGTCTTTGATTCTAGACAAACTAAATAAGATGCAGCTGTTTTTATTTTTATATTAATTCTCGTACTGGTTTACCTGTTCCGACTTGAACCAGGAAAGCATTTTCACAAAAGCTTAAGAGGAGTTTAACGATTGAAAGGTATAGTTCCATACGATGTAATATATACTGACAATTTGAGTAATACCACCTTTCTCGAAGATTAACACTTACGACTGTTAAGTCGGGGCGTGGCCTGAAGTAGGAAACTGGACTGAGGCCAACCATCAAGTCCGAACATCGGAGACATTTCGGTTCACTCACTAAAAATATCGGCGGCTCACAAAATATGTAATAATAGCGAGAATACTGTGGGCGGGAATCCGTGGAATGCGGGATCAAAACTGGAGGGTGCAACGTGACACCTGCGTCAGCCGAGAGCAGCGTCGTGACGCGCAGCGTCGCGGTGGCTGTCAACCACTGACAATATTGTCTGTCCCCTGTTCAGGTGTGCCACCTTTACTGACATCAACCTGCCATTTACGATTACAAGATTTGTTCCACAAAACTCCCACACCATGGGAAAGCAGAGCCATTTACGAGTTGTTAATAATGTTTCTAATAAAGTTTTATCTTCCATCTACTAAAAATATTATTTTAAGAAAATTCAGACGCAAAGCAAAAATATTGCATCTATTCTTAAGAAATATTAAAATATCCAAAACCAAAGCTGCTTAGTTTTAACCACTTAAGACAATTTTCTCGGAAAGAAAATGATTATAGTTTAAGTTAAACTATCAATGATGATAACAAAAACATTTTTAGAAGACAAAACTAGGGCTATAAAGAGCTTTTAACAAAACTTCTTACATTGAAGGGAAACTAAATATCAGTTTAGGAGGATACTCTAGTTAGCATCTGAGGTTCCGCTTTTGGTGGGGATGAAGTTTAAATCTGCTGTATAAATAGGAATTGTCTTAAATCCATAAACATTCCATTGTAGAAAATTTTAATGCTTAAATGGTAATGAATTGTAAAATTCACTATTATTTCTTGAAACTAATTTTTTCTAATTTATATTTAGTGTAGACTAACCCATAACAGACCATTTTCAATATAAATTACAAACCAATAGTATTAACAGATAATCGTACGTTGCCGATTAAAATGTTATTACGGTTTACAATACTTATCGGTTAAATTATAGTTTTAATTACTGTAATTAACATGCTATATAATAATACGAGTGAACTGCATACGAGTATATAGCCTACGAATAAAGCACATAACTTAAGTTCAATTTATTCGATTTAACAAAGTCCTGACACTGGGTTGTAGCACTGGTTTTCAGCTTTAGAAGTATGTGCTTCCACCTCAGTTCGCAAACTATTTTAATCTCAACTGCCAATAAAAAACCAAATTGACTGCAGTTGGTAGTCCCCAATTCCTCGATGTCTATTTTGCGGGTATAAGTTATAATGCATCTCTTTACGTAGTAAAAGCCTTTGAGGATGAAGTGAAAAGCGTGAAACACCATTCTGCAACACTTATTAGTCTTCATTTTAAAACGTGGTAGCACCATATTACAATGCCTCCACAGTTTATCGGTAGTGCAAGGAGCGGGTTTGAAAGCGAAGCCAGACTATTACCTGGGCTTGGAGTGTTGGCGGCATCGGCATGAAACAGCGGAGTAAAAGGAAGGTGGCAGAAATAGCCAGTGTTTACTACGGTCATAACGTAGAGGTGGCGATACCTTCCGTCGTGTATAGTCTGGTCAACGTACCGATCGCTCGGCGAAAACAAGGGGAACTGCCTTTATACGGTCGTTACATAATCTAATTATTAAATCTTAGCGTTGAATAAACTCCTTGTCTATGAGAAGGTTCTAAGGTTCTATCTTCAGTTCTCAAGAAAGGTATTTAATTTTTATTTACTTTCAATCGGACTGGCTAAACTGTATTACAAAACGTATCAATTGCTGTAAAATTAACGCTATTGCCACTCAATGTTTTATTTTTTTGTCGTTTAGATATCTTCATTTTAGGATCAGAGATGTTTTTGACACTTTTTACACAATCCTTTAAATGAGATGCTTCTCTACAAGGCGTCGTTAAATAACTCGGTAATCAGGGAATTAAGAAACTTTTACTTTAACAAAGATACCGAACCATCTAGGTATTGGGCTAGACCTGAATTGGCTACTTGAAAAGAGATAATCTCCAATTTTCACGTTGTCAGATGCTTGGAGAACACCTCTAGGCAATTTGGGCATGCCAGATTTCTCGAGTTATGTCCCACGTTGCAGGACGAATGATGGTGGATGATGAAACATCATGAAAATACTTAAGTCCAAACCTCCTAGCCTCAGATATCCTTCGAACTAGTCTACAAGCAGTACGGTACAGTCATACCACAAGAGATAGCATGTAATAACGGAATTGTAAATATATTAATCGTACAATTAAATTATTTTTAATAAGTGAATGTTACGTATTTGATTATGGTAACAACTACTGTTCTTACATTAGGATAGAAATAAAACCTTCCAACTAATTTTTATAAATTGGATATTTTTCCAAATGCCTTACAGCAAAGATATCCTTCCTCGTCTTTGTACTAGTAAAAGACTTCATCCATGGGATCGTTGAAACAAAAGTTTAAAGTCGTTATAAAACTCATTTCTAGTGTTTCAGTGTAATCCAGAAAGTGTAGGGTTGTACTGGCACCACACCGCCATTATATTATACTCGGCCATTCTATAAATGTGGCGGTATAAATAACACGGTGCGTACACAATAGCTCTGTCCGCGCGATACCGTGCTGTCTCGCGTACTACGCCATTCGTTTGTCATCAGTTCAAACTCGAATATTCGCAATCACAATACCTCTGTCCGCGCGATACCGTGCTGTCTCGCGTACTACGCCATTCGTTTGTCATCAGTTCAAACTCGAATATTGGCAATCACAATACCTCTGTCCGCGCGATACCGTGCTGTCTCGCGTACTACGCCATTCGTTTGTCATCAGTTCAAACTCGAATATTTGCGTTTACAATAGCTCTATACGTGAGATATGCTGTCTCGCGTACTACGCCATTCTTTTGTCATCAGTTCAAACTCGAATATTCGCGATCACAATACCTCTGTCCGCGCGATACCGTGCTGTCTCGCGTACTACGCAATTCGTGTGTCATCAGTTAAAACTCGAATATTCGCGATCATAATACCTCTGTCCGCGCGATACCGTGCTGTCTCGCGTACTACGCAATTCGTGTGTCATCAGTTAAAACTCGAATATTCGCGATCACAATACCTCTGTCCACGCGATGCTGTACTGTCTCGCGTACTACGCCATTCGTTTCTCATCAATTCAAACTCGAATATTTGCGTTTACAATAGCTCTATACGTGAGATATGCTGTCTCGCGTACTACGCCATTCTTTTGTCATCAGTTCAAACTCGAATATTCGCGATCACAATACCTCTGTCCGCGCGATACCGTGCTGTCTCGCGTACTACGCAATTCGTGTGTCATCAGTTAAAACTCGAATATTCGCGATCACAATACCTCTGTCCACGCGATAACATACTGTCCCGCGTACTACGCTATTCGTTTGTCATCGGTTCAAACTCGAATATTCGCGTTCACAATACCTCTGTCCACGCGATACCGTGCTGTCTCGCGTACTACGCCATTCGTTTGTCATCAGTTCAAAATCGAAAATTCGGGTTCAAAATAGTCCACCCGATACCATGCTGTCTCAAACACTACGACATTCTTTTGTCATCAGTTCAAACTCGAATATTCGCGATTACAATAGCTCTGATCGTACGATACCGTGCTTCAGTATCAGTTCTTACTAGAATATTCAAATTCACAAATGTTATTCGGATTGGTATTAAAGTGAACGTGCTAGTGAAAAACTATTGTTCAAGGACGGAGCCAGTCTAAAGCCCGATATAGTACATATCTTATTGTTCACAATCATGCAAATAAGTCTTACACTGAACAAAATCTGTAATATTAAAGTAAATTCACAACGATATTGTTTTAAATCGTGCACAAAAAGCTTCAAATTATTTTACGTCTATTCCTTGTTTTCTTTGCAAACTCTACCGCAGTTCTTAAAGTAATAGTATTTTGTTATTACCGAAATGTTTTTGGAGCAGCCATGTCATTGTTAATATGTATAGTTCAAAGTCAAAATTGAGGTATCAACTTGTAATTTATAAAATATCCTACGGAAGTGTCATGCGTGAAAATACACTTTGTCACCTGCATGGAGTTAAAGTTATTTGAAAAATGTATACTTCGGAAAATAAGAATAATGAAAAGGTAAAAAAATAAAGTTCACCCATATTGACGTTGGTTACTTGGGATACTTGAGGTCGGTTTGTGAAAAATACTATTCAATGGTAAAATAATAAAAGGTAATATAATAAAATAATAAAAGGAAGGAGTAATCAACAAAAATTCAAAAGGAACATATTCAAATGATGTATAATTTCAAATGACTTGATAAGACGGAAAAACTAACTTGACAAGATTATTCCTGTGCAATCCTAGCAAAACTGTAGATTTTTATTGTAGAGTAAAACATAAACCAGTTTTTTTTTAAGTAAGTTAGTCAAAGCTGGGTGTAAGGATCTAATTTTGGATAAGACAATAGACATTATTTTTATTGAGAGACCCAATAAGAGGGTCTTCTGATATATTTTATTACTGTAGAAAGGGGGGGGGAATTCAAGCTTTCCAAGTTGACAGCAATTTTATAAATTTTAAGAACTCTATCTATTCCCTCACATTTTTAGGAGAAAAAGCTGTTACAGGCTGTAAATAGGAGTAACACAGATGCTGTGAATTTTGTTTCCTTGGAGACTTGAATAGCTAACAGAACTTAAGAAAACGGAAGAAGATGATCACTCAAGTTGCGGGTATTTCAGAATCATCACACAGTCTAGTTCCTGAGCCACTTTGTGTATAAGAACCCTTCTTGCCTTGCTTTCCTTTAATGTGATAATTTTTGTGTTAATGTATTACTGTTCTTAATTTGTCAGTTTCACAATAAAGTAGCATAAAGAACTATTTAACGAGATATAAAGAAGTTTTATTTTACTTGATAAGGGATTTATATAATACTCCACACGTAGGACTGCAATAGTAGCATACTTGTGCATACTTAGAACACTCGACCTTATATTAAAAACGTGCGAAGCCTTATACCAGGGACGCAATGTGTTCATAGTACCTGACTTGATTACTGGCCAGATTTTACGCCAATATTTGCAGGACGGGTCGGGTCCGATCCCCCCCTCCCACCTCACACATTGCGGCTGGACTCTCATTTGCCTAACATGGGGATGAGAGGAGAGGGGGTGCTGACGAAGCTTTTCGCCCAAATTGGAATCGACGATCCGTATTTCATAAAGCATATTATGTGTTTAATTTGATGAAGAATAAAATATGGAATGTAATCACATTTGGTACATTCTTAATTGAAAAATTATTATTTAATGTATACATGTACGCACTTTATATTGAGTGCTAGTACAGAATTGATTTCGAGTTTGAAGCTCAGATAAAAAAAAATTGCTACTCGCTTATTCTAGAAACACGACGAATTGTTTGTTTAAAATTTGTTGTTGGCGATGAATGATTTGAAAATATAACAGCATTTCGGGCATTTACAATCGTTGTTCTTTACAAATATTTACGTATGTTCCTTATTTAATTACAATAGCAAATGTATATTAGATACCACTAAGCTCCAAGGATTAAATCTGCATTCTTTAAAATAAATGTAGGGATGATGACTATTTTGTTAAAACTAGAAACGCATCTTATCACAGCTAGGTATCAATAAAGTGATTGGAGGCACTTCCTAAAAATATGGCCGTAAAAGCCTGAATTAACTTTCACGTTTGGTGGACTTTGGGGACAAAACAGGTGTTAGAAATCCAATACTCACTGACTGAGCGTTAGAGAAGTCTTATGAGACGAGGGGTTGGAAAAATGTCCCGTCTGTCTGTCTATCAACACGATATATCCAAAAGAACTGCCTTGTGGATTTGAAATTTAGGATGCAACCTCAGCGAAGGCTGTTACGCGACACGTGGTGTGAGAACATTTACCTTTCTTTCAATCTGGAAGCAATACACATTTTTAATACGATCGAGCTTACTGTTATTTTTTAACAGCTTCATATGGTATTTCTATTTTATCCACCATGATTCAAAGACGAAAGTTTGTCCACAAATTGAAGGATATCGGGTAAAGATTCATCCTGTAGAAAGTCTACAAATTTTAAAATACATAAACACACGAACATACAAATTTGATATGTCTCAAAACGTGTTATAGAAATAAATATTTCTCCGGGGTTTAGGTGTGGCACGAAGGCGACTTATGAGAGTTCAGTAATAATGAGGGATCATATTTTTTTAATGAAAAAACTTCATGGAAATACAGGCATAATGCAGCACGATTCCTAAACTAATGAAAATTAATGGCCAGCACATTAAACCCGTAAAAGGTTCTACCCGTCGCAACCGAAGCAATATTCCACTTGGAATACATTATTGTAGTCGACCCGTTTTCAGAGAAGTCGCGTTTAGAATTTTAAAACTTGTCGTAATGATTTCCAGTCAAAATAATTCATGATGTTTCTCGAGTTGTTATTTATTGCACATACTGTAACGGTAATTAGAAATTTGTTATCACCATTCGGAGGGGTCATAAAAGTCATTTTATAGAATAAACAAATTTGACTAAATTTGCTAACATAGATCTACACACAGATTCTCTGTCACAATTAAAACACTAACACTTCCTTTTAAATGGTTGAAATATTATAGATTATACAGAATATTATAGTTCTACTATATAGGAATATCCATATTATACAACATATTATGATATTGTAAAATAGATCCATTTTCTAAATGGTTGTTGCTGTTGAATAGCCATGCTATTGGATATTTTTGTTTTGGGCAACACAAGTTATATTTATTATTACAGAGGATTATCATATAGCAAATATTATGTACTATTATTAAATAGTATATTATGCAGCACAATATATCTTCCAGTTATATATGATTCATGAAATTTATTGATTTTATATGCTTGTTAGTACATTATTATCTTAAATTTGTTCGATAATGATATACATTTTAAATATCAGTTTTAGCTACAAATACAAATTAGTAAATAATTATAATAAATTGAAGTCAATCAAGAATAAGTATTTTGAGTTTAAAATATTTATATTCACTTCTCAAGCTGGATAATTAATTAAAAATAGTATTAGTTGTTATAGTTTAGACTTGAAAGACAAGCACGCAAACTTTATAGGCCACAAAATTGCAAAACTTATTGTTTGATAAATTTAAAGGTGTTGAAATTCACCATAGTTTTTGTACTTTTCATTGTGAACGCATACGTATAGTAAATGTAGTACGAATTGGGGCGTATGTTTAGGTTGATGGCCAATTAGTTTGCGTTTGCACGCCTCTCAAATATTAAGAACAACGGTGTAACTATTACCAATCTTTCAATGATGGTCCGAAAAAATGTGTCCATTGTCTAAAAATTTCACGACGGTAAACCTCTGGATACCAGTGGTCAGTAAACCTGAAGGGCCAGTTTTTACTTAGCGTAAGACCACTTATTACTGATATTACTGTGACGGATTGAGTGTCCCAGCCCGTGGGATAGCGAACATCTTTACATTGGTCTTATGGGTAACTATGACGGCATCAAGAAATCACAGGATAAAGAAATTATCAACAAACTTAATATACTCATATGATGTTTTAACATGTGACTTAATATCACATGTAGCCTAATGAAATGGGATATAGTTTTGAAATTTGGCATGCAATCTAAACGAAGCCTGTTATGGAGTATTACTCCCTTGTTGATTTATAGAGAACGATCTCCATTGATATAATGTTGCCCTTTATCCTTGATACTATTTCGGTCTAAAGCAAAGACCGAGATCGAGCAAGCAATAAGCGCTATTCCGGAAGAATAAGAGTTTACTCTGTATTGAATTTACTTACATACGCATCGCAGTATATAAAACGTTATTCCACGTATATATTTATTATCAGCCAACATTTGTTTTTGCTATTTGTATACTTCAATAGTCTGATTCCACTTTGTTCTTAGTCCTTTACATTCCAATATTTTAATTGTTTAAAAACCTACAGAACGCTAAAACGTAGATAACGTTCAAATATTTAATAAACGGTCAAAGCTATGATCACGATAATTTGACCATTAATCTCTCTAATTTTTTTATTTTGTGATTTATATAAAGTTTCTTACACGGCACAAGATAACTCTATAATCAGAAAGAAATCCCACATTCTTAGTTCTACGTTCTTACTACTTGTTAGTGCCAACTGTATAACTGCGTGCTGTAACACTTGTGATCACCCCATCCCAGTGATATGGACAGTCACCCCGCTAACGTGTCCAGAACATTAACTACGAGCACATATTGTTCCAAGCTACCACGTATTCTCCGTTACTTACATACTGCACATTAAAGTAAACACGTGTTGTGTCTGAACTGACATTCAGAGATAACACTGTTCGAGAGTTAAGAAAGAACCAAACTAATATTTAATCACGATAAAGTGTTTATTGAATATTTTGAAACACCATTAATGTCAACAAAATAAATAGTTTTACATTTCCTGTTGAAGGTCTCTCTGCATATTTTATTATTTCAAATATTCACTGAGATGGCCATATACAAATGAAAAATTTCGTGATTGCCATTATACGAAATTTTAAGAATATTCATAAAATATTATATTTAATAGGGTAGAAAATGGATATTTATTATATTAGAACTTATATTGATACTTTTGTGCGGTTTTCGATATGAGGGGTGGTGTTTTATCTATTGGCCAATACCTCATCCCCGTAACAAAAAAAAGCACAAGAACAAAAACTTATAGGTAAGTATTGGCAGAGGTAAACTGACCATTCATTCTGTATAATGTTCAGTTCTTAGCAGGAACAACATAGGTAAAAATCTTGTACTGTCCGATTTTATAGATATTGTAATATGCTAGTACAATGTTATTTAAATTATTCTGATATCTTTAATTTACCGCTACGCTCAAATGTCCAACAGCTAAAAACTACAACAGAGGCAAAGTCAACTTTTCCAACTTCTTGTGTTCATTAAATTGGTTTGGGAGAAGCCATAAACATACATTTTTAACCAAAACAAATTGGGAAAAGGGGGTTTACCTTTTCAGTAAAAAGGTACAATCCATTAATTTAATAAAAACTATAACTTATGTAAACAAAACTTGAAATAATAATACAATTAAGTGAATAATACTGGTACGGTTAGTTGAAGCTACATCGTATTTTCATAGTGAACAATAAAATCGTATTTATAAGCGATAACAGCGTCAAAACTTCAAACCCTGCTGTAGAAATGGTAATTTAAATCAAGATGAAAATAGACGTAAGAAATAAAAGTGAAAAAATTACACAGATTTCAATGCATTTCAGAAGACAACACATATAACTTCTACATTAACAGTTGAATATTTAACTCGAATTTAAACACAGTATTGAAAAGGTGAACATGATATCAATAATGTATTATTCTGTTATAACAAGAAGTATATAATAAAAATTACCACAATATAATTTACTACAACACAATATAAAATTGATATGTATTGAAAAGTTGCTCACTTTAATTCTGAAAATAATCGAAACTTTAGTATTAAAAAAGTACGATTACGCGCCACAAATAACACTGTATTATCTCTAGAGACTAGAGAGGTTTCGTGACGCAAGAGCCAAGACGGCTGGCTCGGGGGCGCGCTGAAATGACGTCTCTTCTCTCTAGCCTTGCGAGCTTCAGAGACCCCGGGCCATACGGCTTATTCTACCCCACCCGGCCGATCCTCACAATGGAAGATTTAACAAGTTCTAATGCACTGGAATGGATTGGAAAATGTTTCCACAAACAAGAAGTTATATTTCTATTTGTTTTCTTATACTAGAATACACTTTTGGCACTAAATGCAGTAGGGGCCGGGAACAAACTTGTACTGTATAAGCACACAGCTGACACAGCTTGTTTTCTTGAAATCGATATAGGATCTTTTCTCTACGAACAAAATATTGATCATCAGCCACGCTAATTTTGGGTGGAAGTTTTGAAATGGAAGGATATCGAACGAGTCAAAAATATGAAAAGAACGTTGTTAGATTGTATTGTTCCTGGCTTGATACAGTTTAAACTGACCGTCAGCCCCATAAATATTAATACCCATATAACAGCTAGACAAATGGAGACAAAAGAGACTGAAAGTTAACACAGTTTGGGATCTTTATAAGGTTATCTGACGCTGATATAAGTTATATCTAAGTGGCAGACAGTTGGTCCTAAGTGTGTCAAAGTACGAAAAATATTAATACCCATGAATAACAGCTAGACAACTGGAGGACAAAAAGAGACTGAAAGTTAAAAACCACAGTTATGGGATCTTTATAAGGTTAACTGGACGCTGATATAAGTTATATCCTAAGTGATGGCAGACAGGTTTGGGTCCCTAAGAGTGTCAAAGTACGAAAACAATATTAATACCTCAGAAAACAGCTATGACAAACTGGGAGACAAAAGAGACTGAAAGTTAAACTACAGTTTGGGATCTTTATAAGGTTATCTGTCGCTTGATATAAGTTATATCTAAGTGGCAGAACCAGTTTGGTCCTAAGTGTGTCCAAAGTACGAAAAATATTAATACCTCCCATTATAACAGTCTAGACAAACGGGAGACAAAAGAGACTGAAAGTATAACACAGTTGTGGGCTCTTTATAAGGTTATCTGGACGCCTGATATAAGTTATAGACTAAGTGGCAGGACAGTTTGGTCCTAAGTGTGTCAAAGTACGAAAAAATAATTATACCCATATAACAGTCCTAGACAAATCTGGAGACAAAAAGAGACAAAAGTTAAACACAAGTTTTTGGGATCTTTATAAGGGTTATCTGACGCTGATATAAGTTATATCTAAGTGGCAGACCAGTTAGTCCTAAGTGTGTCAAAGTACGAAAAATATTAATACCCATATAAACAGCCTAGAAAATCTGGAAGACAAAGAGCGACTGAAAGTTAACAACAGTTTTGGGATCTTTATAAAGGTTATCTGACGCTGATATAAGTTATATGCTAAGTGGCAGACAGTTGGTCCTAAGTGTGTCTAAGTACGAAAAATTAATTAATAGACCCATATAAACAAGCTAGACAACTGGAGACAAAAAGAGACTGAAATTTAACACCAAGTTTTGGGGATCTTTATAAAGGTTATTGACGCTGATAGTAAGTTATATCTAAAGTGGCAGCCAGTTGACGTTGGTCCTAAGTGGTGTCAAAGTACGGAAAATATTAATACCCATAAAACAGCCTAGACCAACTGGAGACAAAAGAGACTGAAAGTTAACACAGGTTTGCGGATCTTTATAAGGTTTTATCTGACGCTGCATAAGTTATATCTAAGTGGACAAGACAGTTGGTCCTCAAGTGTGTCCAAAGTAACGAAAAATATTAAATACACCCATAATAAAACAGCTAGGACAACTGGAGACAAAAGAGACTGAAAGTTAACAACAGGTTTTGGGATCTTTACTAAGGTTATCTGACGCTGATATAAGTTATATCTAAGTGGCAGGACAGTTGGACCTAAGTGTGTCAAAGTACGAAAAAATTATTAATTTACCCATATAATCAGCTAGACAACTTGGAGAACAAAAGGAGACTGACAAGTTAACAACAGTTTGGGATCTTTTATAAGGTTAACTGGAAACGCTGATATAAGTTATATCTAAGTGGCAGACAGTTGGGTCCTAAGTTGTGTTCAAAGTACAGAAAAAATAATTAATACCCATATAACAGCTAGACAACTGGAGACAAAAGAGACTGTAAAGTTAACACAGTTTTGGGATCTTTATAAGGTTATCTGACGCTGATCATATAAGTTTATATCAAGTGGCAGACAGTTGGTTCCTAAGTGTGTCAAAGTACGAAAAATATTAATACCCATATAAACAGCCTAGACAAACTGGAGAGCAAAAGGGACTGAAAGTTAACTACAGTTTGGGATCTTTTTATAAGGTTATCTGACGCTGATATAAGTTATATCGAAGGTGGCAGACAGATTTGGTTCCTAAGTGTTGTCAAAGTACGAAAAATATATTACAGTAACCCATATAACAGCACTAGACAACTGGGAGAAAAAAGAGACAAAGATAACACAGTTTGGGAATCTTTATAAGGTTATCTGACGCTGATATAAGTTATAATCTAAGTGGCAGACAGATTTGGCTTCCTATAGTGTGTTCAAAGTACGAAAAATATTAATACCCATATAATCAGCTAGGACAACCTGTGACCAAAGATAGACTGAAAGTTAACACAAGTTTAAGGGGGATCTTTATAAGGATATATCTGGACGCCTGATATAAGTTATATCTAAATGTGGCAGACAGTTTTGGTCCCTAAGTGTGTCATAAGTACGGAAAATTTTAAATACCCATATGAACAGGACTAGACAACTGGAGACAAACAGAGACTGAAAAGGTTAACTCTGGTTTGGGATCTTTATAAAGGTTATCTGACGTGATATAAGTTATATCTAAGTGGCAGGCAGACTGTTGGTCCTAAGTTGTTGTCAAAGTACGAAATATATTAATACCCCATATATACAGCTAGACAAACTGGCGACAAAAGAGACTGAAAGATAACACAGTTTTGGGCTCTTTTATAAGGTTATATGCTGCCAGACGCGATAGTTATATACTAAGTGGCAGACAGTTGGGTCCTTAAGTGTGTCAAAGTACGGAAAATATTACTACCCCTATCTAACAGCTAGACAAACTGGAGGACAAAGATACGAGACTGAAAGTTAACACAGTTTGGGATCATTTATAAGGTTTATCTGAAACGCTGATTTATTTATATCTAAGTGGCAGACAGTTGGTCCTAAGTGTCTCTGTCAAAAGTCCACGAAAAAATATTAATACCTCAATTATAACAGCTAGGACAACTGGAGACAAAAAGAGGACTGAAAGTTAAACACAGTTTTGGGATCTTTATAAGGTTTATCTGACGCTGATATAAGTGTATAATCTAAGTGGCAGACAGTTGGTCCTCAAGTGTGTCAAAGTACGAAAAAATATTAATACTCCATATAACAGCTTAGACAACTTGGAGACAAAAGAGACTGAAAGTTTAACACAAGTTTGGATCTTTATAAGAGTTATCTGACGCTGATATAAAGTTAATATTTAAGTGGCAGACAGTTGGTCCTAAGTGTGTCCAAAGTAAAGGACAAATATTAATACACATATAAAAGCTAGACTACTGGGAGACAAAAGATACTGAAAGTTAACACAGTTTTGGGATCTTTATAAGGTTATCTGACGCTGATATTAAGTTTATATCTAAGTGGCAGACAGTTGGTCCTAATCTGTGTGTCAAAGAAAAGTAGCACGAAAAATAATTAATACCCATATAACAGCTAGACAACTGGACGACAAAAGAGACTTGAAAGTTATAACCACAGGTTTTGGGATCTTTATAAGGTTATCTGACGCTGATATAAGTGTCTTATATCTAAGTGGCAGACAGTTGGTTCCTAAGTGTGTCAAAGTACGAAAAATATTATACCCATATAAAAGACTAGACAACGACTGGAGACAAAAAGAGACTGAAATGTTAACAACAGTTTGGGATTCTTTATATAGGTTATCTGAACGCCTGAAATAAAGTTATTAATCTACAGTTGGGCAGACAGTTTGGAACCTAAGTGTGTCAAAGTACGAAAAAATATTAATACCCATATAACACGTAGACAACTGGAGACAAAAGAGACAAAGTTGTAACACAGTTTTGGGAATCTTTATGAAGGTTATTCCAGAACTCCGACGCTGATAAAAGTTATATCTAGAGTGCCAGAACAGTTGAGTTCCTAAAGTGTGTCCAAAGTACGAAAAATATTAATACCCAATATAACAGCTAGACAACTGGAGACAAAAAGAGACAAACGGTTAACACAGTTTTGGGATCTTTTATAAGGATATCTGACGCTGATAGAAGTTCTATCTAACGTGGCATGACTCAGATCGGACCTAAGTGTGTCCAAAGTACGAAAAAATATTAATAACCCATATAACAGCTAGACAAACTCGGAGACAAAAGAGTGAACAAAGTGTAAACACCGTTTGGGATCTATATAAGGTTATCTGGAAACGCTGTTATAAGTTATATCTACAGTGGCAGACAGTTGGTCCCTAAGTGTCGTTCAAATAGTACGAAAAGTACTTAATTAACCCATATAACAGCTAGACAACTGGAGACAAAAAGAGACAAAGTTAACACAGTTTGGGATCTTTAATAAGGTTATCTTGACTGCTGATATAAGTTATTTCTAAGTGGGCAGGACAGTTGGTCCTTAAAGTGTGTCCCAAAGTACGGAAAATAATTAAAAATATATTAATACCCATATAACAGCTAGACAACTGGAGGACTAAAAGAGACTGAAAGTTAATCACCAGTTTGGGGAATCTTTATAAGGTTAATCTGACTGCCGCTGATATAAGTTATATCTAAGTGGCAGACAGTTGGTCCTAAGTGTGGTCAAAGTACGAAAAATATTAGATACCCATATTAACAGCTAGACAACTGGAGACAAAAGAGACTGAAAGTTAACACAGTTTGGGATCTTTATAAGTTTATCTGACCGCTAGATATAAGTTATATAACTAAGTCGGCCGAGACTGTTCGGTCCTAATGTGTGTCACACAGTACGGAAAAATACTTAATACCCCATATAAACAGCTAGACAACTGGAGACATAAGAGACAAAGTTAACACAGTTTGGGATCTTTTAATAAGGTTTATCTGACGCTGTGATATAAAGTTATATCTAAGTGGCAGACAGTTGGTCCTAAGTGTGTCAAAGTACGAAAAATATTAATAATCTTACCATATAACAGCTAGGGACAACGGAGACAAGAGAGACAAAGTTTTAACACACTGTATTGGGATCTATATATAAGGTTATTGCCGCTGATCATAAGTTGATATCTAAGTGGGCAGACAGTTGGTCCCTAAGTGTGTGTCAAAGTACGAAAAATATTAATTACCCATTAATAAACAGCTAGACAACTGGAGACAAAGAGTGACTGAAAGTTAACACAAGTTTGGGATCCTTTATAAGGTATACTGACGCTGAGATAAGTTTATAGTCTAAGTGGCAGACAGTTGGGTCCTAAGTGTGTCAAAGTACGGAAAATATTATCTGAGAAAATAATTTTTTCATTTCATATTTTTAACCCTTTTGATACCTTCCAACTTTGACCTAGTAGCGCAGCTGACGATCGATTTTCGTCCTAGGGGTATTACCGTATAAATTTCATGAAACTCAGATTGTTTGCTTAAACAATGCTAATTGGCTTTATGTTTCTAAACTAGTACAGATAATTATGCGATTAATAATAGTAATAATTCACTTCATTAATTTAATGGTTGCTAGATAATATATTGAATTACAACAAAACCGATTTAAAACAAAATATTTATATAGTTTTTACATTTATTTATTGAAAATATTGACATTCGTTATTTATTCCTTATAAACAGTTTTTTTATAAAGTAAAGAATAAAATGCTTGATTTAGTAAATAGTCACTAAATTAAAATGTTATTGTATTACAATCCTTTGAACACAATGTAATCCGTTGGAAAGAAAGCGCTCTTGCCAAAATGTAGTTTGACCGATAAATCCGGAGTTCGGCGCAAACACTATAAAATATTAGGAAGCAATATATTCCGGCAACGAAAACATTGTCTTCTTTACGTATATTTTGACTAAAGTATTAATCTTTCTTTGCACGAAGGATAATGTATCTTACTATTTTCTTTGCTTTATCTCAACAAAAATGTTCAACTTCAATCATAGTTAATCAACATTACTTTTCTTATTTCACACAGCACAATATTACCTTTTCTCGGCTTGTCGGTGACCACTTCACTATGCGAGTCGCTGGGCGCCGTCTCCAAGGCGTCGGCGTCGCCGTCAGGGGCTCCGCCCACGCTCAGCTTGTGGCACACCTCGAAAGCCTGCCCCACCGTCCGCACCACCCGCATCGCTTGGCTCTGGAACATTTGAACCCTTATTAACCTGTATAGTGCCAGAGAGTCACTCAGGCAGTCAGGCCACCTAGGTAGTGTTAAATTGACCGAGATGGCTCTCAAGAAGTCATTCAGCGATTGCCAAATGGCTGTATTATATGTTGTTAAATCAACTTTACGTAATACGTTGTAAAGTCTCTTCATGGAAAGTGACGAACACCAAATCAAGAGCTCAATTTTAAAAATGGCTCGATCCTATGACAAGGTATCTTAGAGACTTGGATGGTCCCACTTTTATAACACAGCACGGCGAAAGAAAATTGTTTTGTGTTTTTCGAAAAGTTATTTTTCATTTGCGCTTCTAATGCCTTTGGTGATGGATTTAAAATGTGTAAGTTTGTTTTAGACGCAATTATGGTTGTTATCAGCTTTAAGTTTGGTGCAATCATAGCCAATTTATTGAATTATTAACTTTCTGTTTATGATTAATCGCGTTTTTAAAGGATTAGAGCCCTGAAGAAAGCAGCAGATACTGGCTCTCGAAACGTCGTGTTCTTTAGGTGTTGCACATTACGATGGTAAATGTAATTTACTCCTTAAACTCGTCCATCGTCAATATTAAACTCCAAAAAAGCATATATAGTTCAATATACGAATTTGTAATTCTTTGGTTTTAAAATAATGAGTTTACCTGATATTCTGATCACAAAAAATAAATATGGATGGAAGTAAAATGAAACAGCCAAGAAGTAAATTAACCACCGACCCACGTTCGAGTAATAATGTAAAATTTATTCATTCATTACACAGTGTAATGGAACTTCGATGTTACACGTTGTGCATGAGATCAGGTTGGTTTACATAATGTTCGATACGATAACAGCACGGTTCTGAACAGAGCTCTTGCCAGTAAATTTATGTCAAATTAATTAATCTTCTTTGTTTTATAAGTGTTGTCACTAATCGCGAAATGTACAAAATGTACAATTTGTGAATAGTGGGTCAAGTGTTAAAAGTAGTTTTAAGGTATTAATACGGACTGAAACACGACTGGTCCATTATACCAGTGTTTACAGAAGCATCAGGCGGGGATCCGTCGATAACCGAATTATCTTCATAAATCTGTCTCGTCGGATCCGAGCTCGAAGTGAATGCATTCTTAGTATAGAGATTGAACAGGAGTTTTATAAAAGAAAATTAGTGACAAATTATACGAAGTAATAATTTACACAGTAATTCACACAGTGTAGTTTAACAAAACTAATTATTCAATGGAATAAATCTTTCACGCGCTGTCAAAATAATTTACTAGGTCTGGATTTAGTTTATGGGGTTCAAAGGTCTTGCTACATGACTCACTAAATCAGTACTTATAAGTTATTGGGGAATTCCCATTGAGTCATAAACGTGAAATTTATGGAGGTGGTTCTTTAGATCTGAACATTAGATAGTTCCGTACTAGACCATGCATTGGTTTTCTGGAGGTTGAAAAGTGAGATTTTCGAAACCGAATCAGCGCAAAGATTTTTTTGGACTGACATCGACTATTCGTTTTTGGAATATATTTAAACCGTTAAAATAGGAGAGACAAAAAATAATATTTTGAAAACACAGAAATGTCTGCTAACACAAACACAAACTATAATGAATAAGAATGTAAAATCACTTATAACACAATTTTTCATATTTTATAAATATAATTTTCTCTGAATCTAAGACTAGGCTTTAAAAATATCAGTATGAAAATAATATGAGGGAAAGAAAAATATCATGAATTTTTGGTTCTAAATCTGTGCATTCATTTAAATTTTCAGCTTGTATTTTTAACATTGCTTGTATAAGCTAAAAACATAAAATATAAAAATGTTTGAGCTATATTACTATTTTATATTTTGTTTTAAATTATCTGCATCTTCTTCCTCAATTAGGAATCTATCCTAAAACACGAGAAATACTTGAGTATGTAAACAGTGGTCTAATAGTCATATTAAATAGTTATAATCGATTTTACCTCAAATTTGAGCAAGAAATTAAATAAATTTATTGCCCTACAACGCACTTATGAAGAAAATTCTACACTATCTATGTAGTCCGCCTATCACGTGCCTACGGTTACCTGATACTACCTCACTAGTTGTAATATGAGGTGTTCAGTGGTATAGTGAGTATATTAGTAAGGAATTAATAACTTTTAAATTAGTTGCTCTATAATCTTGAAATTTTCAACACTATTATTGTAGGTTGTGTGATGCATAAAATGCATAAGGTTAAAAAAAGACACGAAAAACCTATAAGTTTATAAAGTTTTTTTCATTACGAAGATCTAATAAAAATGTTTAATTGGATTTTTAAGATTTTACAATAAAAAAAATACTAAAATATTTTGTAGATAACGTAGTAACTAATGTCCAGACAAATTCCAGACCTTTTTGATGCTGCTTCAGAAGAAAACTGTACCTAAGTTAAAAAAAAACAAGGTTACGGAAATTAGTTTTTTTAAATCAAACTTTACTTACCATGACTTAAAATCCTCCTGAATAGTAGTTTTCATCAAGTTTGTCTTCCCCTCCCTCTTGAATATTCTAATTTTTACCAAGGCTTCTTTGCTTTCCTCTGCTGACTTTTCTAATTTGATAATCCTAATTTTATCAAGAGTTTTAAGGCTTTTAATTATATGCAAGTCTTACGCAACACCAAAAACCTAGAGCTTTACAAAACTTATTGGACTTACAATGATAAGATGATTATATAAAAGAATATATATTCCTAATCAGCATAAGCCAAAAAATTTTTCTATATGTTAAAATAACGATTTTTACCCAAAAAGTGCATTTCTTCCCTACAGTAATGACCATTACCTCGCAACAGCCTAATATAGCCATGTGAACACAGGGATATGATAACTCCTCACACAGAGAGTTCATTTCTCATTTTACTATCTTGGCTCACACAGGTTAAACTATAAAATGATGTAGATAAAGGTAGGTAGATCTTCTTTATTGGACCATTTTCACAAAAAACCGAACTGAAAAACATTTCGATCCATTGCATTTTTACAAGTGTCAGGTAAAAAACACAAGAGCCAAGAACGGGTTGCTATCAAAAGACATGACGATCAAGTTGTAACAGTATTATGTACAACTATGGTGGGCTCTTATTTAGAAATGTGTGGTACGGAGGGAAGGGGGGAGGGGCTTAGGTCTCAGAATAAGTTTGGCACAGCAGTGCGGACGTGGATCATAGGCGACACAATAGAACTGTCATACTTTGGTAGTGGAGGTCGTCCTACCGGGAGCCCTGACTCGTGTTTTACTTTCGTTTGGAGAACACAGCAGTGCGGACGTGGATCATAGGCGACACAATAGAACTGTCATACTTTGGTAGTGGAGGTCGTCCTACCGGGAGCCCTGACTCGTGTTTTTACTTTCGCTTGGAGAACACAGCAGTGCGGACGTGGATCATAGGCGACACAATAGAACTGTCATACTTTGGTAGTGGAGGTCGTCCTACCGGGAGCCCTGACTCGTGTTTTACTTTCGCTTGGAGAACACAACAGTGCGGACGTGGATCATAGGCGACACAATAGAACTGTCATACTTTGGTAGTGGAGGTCGTCCTACCGGGAGCCCTGACTCGTGTTTTACTTTCGCTTGGAGAACACAACAGTGCGGACGTGGATCATAGGCGACACAATAGAACTGTCATACTTTGGTAGTGGAGGTCGTCCTACCGGGAGCCCTGACTCGTGTTTTACTTTCGCTTGGAGAACACAGCAGTGCGGACGTGGATCATAGGCGACACAATAGAACTGTCATACTTTGGTAGTGGAGGTCGTCCTACCGGGAGCCCTGACTCGTGTTTTTACTTTCGCTTGGAGAAGTAGATACAAGTAGATACGAATCAGTGGATACTTTAACTTAATACTTTACTTTCCTTTTATGCACGGTACGTTGAACAGGATCGTGACGGTAAAAGTTTTCTTTCTTTTTTAGTAGAAAAATAAGAATTGTCTCCAACCGGTTATGTACTGTTTTAATGCCATTGAATCCAAATGTTTTGAACTGTTCGTTTGATAAACATTGTCATAAAAAAAATTTTTGCATTAAAAGTCCCTTCAAAAAGGGCCTTTTTTATTTTGAGTAAAAAAAATGCTAACGCAACGACGGAGATCCGAGTTGCAGTCCGTCTTGGACTTTCCGGGCCTCTAGTGGTGGTTAAACAACGAAAAGTATTGTCTAGTACGGTACGACGACGTAAAGAATGCTTGTACCACATCTTTGGTTGCTATTTATTTTCAAAGAGATAAAATGTTGACGAAGAATAACGACATATGCAATAACGCGTGTTAAAACTTAATATAGCTCTACGAATTAAACACAATTTTATGTTTACACTGTAAAAGGGCTCCCAATTTCCAGTGTCATACTGGATACTATTTGCGATCTTGGATGGACTCGCTTCTGAAATAAACAGTTAGGAGACCGACATTTATAAAATGCACTGATTTGAGTTTATAAAGCGATAAAGCAATTTGGGTTTATAAACTTATTGCGTATATTTGAGTTTGTAATAAACTACTATTGCATATCATAATAAAGAGTATACCGAGTGTCTGTATGTTAAGACGAAACAATCTCTGAAATGTTAGTGGTGAAAATAACAATAACATGTTTAATCCAATACACATGAGTTATAAAATGAGCTCAGTTCTTATCCAAAGGCCTCAAGTTACACTTTGTGTTTTCTTTTATAATAAAAACTTCAGTATTAAATGTGGTGCAGTTGGTTTTCGGTTTGAATTATTGTTTTGTGAATTTTTTATCTATATTTTGGTCAAAGCTCTCTAAGACATCTTTTATAAAGACAGCAAAAGTTGACACAAGTTTTTATTATTCCACGAAGAGTGGAATAATAATCACCAGTAGACATTTCATACTGTATGACTTTAAAATAAAAAAATCTCAACGAAAATCAATAACATTACCTTAAGATGTGAGTGATATGCATCTAAAATCTAAATTAAGTTTTGACCACGAAAGATAAATATACATTATATAAGGTAAAAAAATAAAACCTATTATATACCGTCGATAAGTAGTGTGCGAAGTCCAAATGGTTTCAGTTTTTCTATTAGACACATCTTTTCTCGGCTTGGAAGCATATTGGATTTCATTGTGCAAGAAGAAACCTGTTGGTATCTAATGAAATTAATGTCTTTTCTCTGCCAAAGCCGCATTTGTTCCATATTGATTCCAATGCAAACAATTCTGATAACGCACACCAAAAGGTTTCTTCCCGGTTTTTATATCAATTTCAAATTACTTGAGGACTATTTAAGCTATTAGGAGCTTCAGGACTTTCAATATTTATATTCTTTTCCTTTAAAGGCCTCAACAAAAAAAATCTCTAAAAGCAAACTTTTTATGTAAAACATTGCTTTCGCACATTCTTTCTTTATAGAATCCATCCAGTTGACAAGTTCATTAAAGTTAATTCTAAAGGTAAAAAATATGCCCAAATTGACGGTAAATGGTTGAATATGTGGCATGTTGATTTGTAAAACATGCATTTAACACACATAGTAAAAAGGAGCTTCCTTTTAAAGTTTCAAATAACGAAAACACTGGAAGGGTTTTTTATTACAATTACAAACATTTCTAAGCTTGTTTTGGAGTCCTTTTGCTTTTCCCAAATAATGAGGCCATGGTTATTCAACATTTTAAAATGTATCGTACCAAATGAAATGAATTATACCTGTAAAATATAGATGTATAATTTCAAATCATTTACAGAAAGCAACTGAGATAAGTTTGACCTGAAATGACAGTAACGGAAGGAAAATACCATGTAATTATAGAATAGGATATGCAGCGTCACATGTAAAATAATTGTGGAACGAAGTATTACATTTTTCTATATAAAGTACACACCAAAACGTACCTATCTTTTTATATTATTATAAAATTCATAAACATATTATATCTCAGTACTTAACTTACGAATTGAGTTGTTCATGGAAGAACACACTATGCTGTACTAACATGTATGTCTATTAAGTTTTGAGTACACAAGTCTATATGAATTTAATTACAGTAGTGTACTGGAAGTCCATTTCTACAGGAGGCACAAAATAAACTTCGAATGTTGTTAGGAATATAAAGAAGTGCTATCTCGATTTTCGACATTAAGTGCTGGCGACCTGTACTGTTCAGGATAAGTATCCGGTGCTCTGCCTCTGTTGTGTGCGAGCTCTCCTTGTAAACTCGCCCTTCTTTACGGTTATGTTCCCCGTTTTCAGAGAGCTTTCCCTGATCCCTCGAGGCCCCGGGATATCAGCTTGTACCTTCATGTCTTTCTCCTGCGCCCTTCTCTATTTATTTTAGCAGTGAGGCAAGTACACTGTGGATTCAACTGGAAATCGACCAAATATGATAAAAATTACCATTGAATAATAAAGCAGGTTAAAACGTATTTAAAGAAAACGTACAAACATTGTTTGAAAAGCTGAATGAGGGAATCTTTAAATGTAAACAGCTGTGCTTATGAGTACCTGGCAGTTTGTTCAATTACGAGCAGTACGCAAAAAAATGTAGGGAGCTTACTACAAGGTACAGTACTCAATACCATCTTAAGAGTGGATACACACTTTTTAAACTGTTCCCTCACATTTATTTTATATATATTAACAAAATAATTAAATTACTTGTATTCGCCCACGTAAAAAACCAGATGTGAGAAATTAAAACTTAATCTTAAACGTGAATTTAATAACAATAATGTCTTTATTGTTTTGCGCTTTCTCAGTTTAACAACACTGACTCACAAAAGTGCTTCAATCGTTCTAATTAAAATCCTACAACTGATATTAAAATGTAAATGTAAATAAGTAATTCTACATATATTACGCTGTACCCTAATAACGTTACAAAACACATTAATAATTGTATAGTGAGTATTAAATACTTGTATACACAATATAAATAAGTTAAATAGTGGAATAAAGCAAAGTTAGACGCATATCGACTATGAAACTAGTGAACGTCAGTTGTTTTAGAGGCTATAAGGAAGGTTCATGTACAATTTTGGTTAAAAGTAATTGAACCCTCTGTTGCCAGTTCGAGACGAGCTTCGGAAAGTGGAACACGTTGTTCTGGCGTATACAGCGCGCCAATTACGTTAATTTTAATAAGAGGATAATAAACGATAATTCACGTTATGAGGAGCGTAACGAGAGCGCGTGCAAATTGACAACTGGTGTCCGACATTATTAGCTGCTGCCATATAAAATTGCGTTTTTATTTGGATACGGAGACAGCCCGAGAGGGACTTAAATAGACAAGAGATGACGTTTGTGGCTTGACCTTAACGAGCCCTTCGGTATGTGAGAGGGCGAGAGCAGGAAGAAAGTGATGGAAATGTTGTGAAAGAGAATGTAAAAAAGTGTTTTCAGATGGAAATAATCAAATGACAGCGGTTTCTGAAGAAAACGGTCAAATAAAGGGAACAATATTTTTAAACTATATTTAAATTATTCAGTTACTTTAGAAATACGTCAGTTTACTCATGTATCGATCTAATCAATTTCGACATAGAAAGAGAATTCAACGACTCAATAATCAGGATGGAAGTTTGTTGGTTAGGAACGGGAAGAACAGTTCGGAAGGACGTTAAGGAGCGTTAGAAGTACTTCGGTCTTACATTTTAGTTCTTGATTTCAAGGTCAAGAAGAATTCTTTGTAGATTTCAGCACTGGGTTCCAGAGGTATAGTATTTTTAAAGCATACCACGAGGACAAGTTTTCAAAAGTTTAATGCAAAACAGTTTGAATGCTACAACGCCAATGTCACGTGCGTTGTAACCTCTCTCTTTCGTTAAAGCGGATACTTTCTACAATATGAGGATTTTCATTAATCATGTTAAAGCTTTTTAAAAGAAAACTGTCCAACCCCATTTCAAACTTATTATGAACTCGTGACTTCTCGTTTGAAGAGCAGCTTTACCCCTAGACTACAGCGAAAGTCAAGATCTTGATTTTACTATAGTTCCACAAAAGTTGATTAGTAACAGAAGTATGCAGTTGAAAGAAAAATCCAGCACAATACTATTCTGTTGGCAGGATTTTCAGTCGAGTATCAAAACGACCTTGAACCTAGAAAGCAGGAAATATAATTATATAACTTCTAAATATAACCTCTGACTCCAATAAACTGTGGCTCAATCTAAAAGAGCAGACGCTATATTAAACGCGAGCCAAATAGTGCGACAACAAAACATGGCTTGGAGCAAAATATAATAAGACAGATGTATATCGAGTGTTTCCATAGATCTGGCAATGCAATGGCTCTTTGCCAGGATTTCGTCTTCTGAAAGCTAAAAAGATCAACAAAAGAGATTTATAAATTTTAATCAACAAAAAAGAGAAATCATTTTCGTAGCAAATTGTATAAATACTGGTTTATAACTGCTAGGATATTGCCATCATCACTCTTCGTTTTTTTAGCTAACGAAGGTTAAATACCTTAAAAGAAGATGTAAAAGACTACACGACAAAGGATGGGGAATACAATTTTCGAAATAATTTGAACAACGCTCCATAAAGTCACGAAGACGACAACGCGTTCAACCTGAGGTGATTCATTTAATCGTTTCCCATTTCCAAAAAGACTCTTTAGTACTTCCTGATCTGGTTATGAAAAGAACTCCTTGTGGGGCGTTTAATAACATAGACATTTATATACACAGAAACGAATTATCAACTATTAAGTGTTGTTATCTTTCAGTGTAACTTTAGTGTAACAAGAGAGATAGCTTTAGTAACAATTTGTGATAATTCTAGTGATAACTTGTAACAGTTAATGATAAATTGTGATAACTGTACATAACTTGTAGAACAACTTTAGTAATAAACTGTGATAGTTGTAGTGACAAGTTGTGATACTTCAAGTGCAACTTTAGCGATAACTCGTCATAGCTTCAGTAACTAAGTTGTGATAATTGTATCTACTTGTAGAGAAACTATAGTGTTAACTAATGATAACTTTAGTGGCAAGTTGTGATACATTTAGTGGTAACTTACGACAACTTATGATACATTGTTATAATTATAGACAACTTATAGTGCAACTTTAACCCAAAACTACTATATTACTATATGAGGTAGGTGAAGTAACTTGTGATGAATTCCAACAGGATTAAGTACTGAGGACGGGACACATTTTAGAGATGAATTCCGAAACCGGAAACAGCATTGAAATGCCACAAATGGAACTGTCACCCACAATACTTGTAAATACACATGTCACACTCGCATGTTATCACTGGCGTACAATTTAATTATTCATTCGTGTATAATTTAAGCTTCTATTGAATTTTACAAGTATAAGAAAAATTAAACTTGCTATTTGAAGAACCTTGGGTTCTTTACTCGCACATTGCAAACCTCTACATTATCAGTTATGTCTAATAATGTAGAAGTTATATCTATAAAGTATTTTGAACAAATCATGACTAAATATAACTTCTTATTCTTTTCCACAGAGCAAATTAAAAAAAACTGTCACGATTTTTAAAAATGTTTAAAGATGGAATTACATACATTGAATCTATAATTTGGATTAGATGGCTAAAATGATTCATTAATGTGACATGATATAATATGTTACTGGATTATGTAATACATCTGGCATAGTATTTTTTTTTTTTATATTTAAAACTTAAAAAATATAGATAGAGTTAGTGAAAAAGGAATTTTAAAAATAGGACAGATGCATTGGCAGTGGTTAAAACCATGAGGACTTAGTGTTAGCGTTAACGTTACTACATTACACTCCTGCCTTAACCTGCGTTTTAATTATATGCCTTATTGTCTGCACCCTTTAAAGTAGTATTATGTACATGCTTTTATACTACCAAGCCCTTATTTTGGTTTCTTAACCTGATAGTAATTTCAGTAATACGTAAGAAAGAAACATAAAGAAACAAACACTAACTCATACTTATACTATATCTTGAAGGTGGCTTGACGAAATGAAACACCTTTCTGTTTTATTTTTCTCTTGCCACAAGAAGTTGAACAGTTGCTCTTAGACCCAAAAGATCCGGAGTGGCAAAATATTCTGGATATGTAAGGTTGAGAGTAGGGACATCCACCTATCGAGATCCACGAGGAAGAATTTTGGGCATTAATCTCAATCATGTCTCTAGAAGAAGGGGAGGCCAGCTATGTACCAGCCTTTCCAGTCAAAGCAGGCAGGGGTGGCATACATAACAGCCTTTAACATCTAGGGAGCCCCAACAACTCCAACAGTCATCCCAACAGTAGACTAGACCCATCGATTCGCCCTTGCACCCCAATACATGCAAATCCTGCATGGATATTGAGTAAATATGAGGTCAGAATAAAATTATGGTATATTATAAAGTCATCAATACGATTTTATTATACATGTCGATTTTATATTATTGTTATACAACAGAAGGTTTTGGAAATGTGATTAGGAATCCTCCTTGTTGATTGTATCAATGGGAAGGAATGTGAGGAGTGCGGGTTACAGGCTCTATGACTTCTTTCCAAAATCCATCCATTGAATATTTATAATTCACTACTTATTGTACACAACTGTTCTGCACTAAAATAATACAATATAGAATAGCTTTAAAAGCAAGATAACGCCCTGAAGGCAAGCAACAATAATGTATTACCACTACACAGTAGCGCTAACACAGCTCTAATGCTTTTAACCCAGCCGGAGGGTACCTAATGTTTAAGCACTTTTGTTTTTCATAACTCTCTCTCCACATTTTATTTATTATAATCAACGTTTTGAACAATACTAAATAAATATATTGCACAATTTAAACAATTTATATTTTTGGAAAATATGTTTCATGTTTTAAAATAAATACTCTTAAGTTTTTCTTACACAATTTGTTATGCGATATAAGGTATTTTTATTTTGTATTCAAGCTTTTTCTATTTTGTAACTGGTATAGAAAGTCGATTTAAATTGTGTGTATACAAATGCTGTATAATTTTCTTCGACTTATTTTACACGTTCGTATACCAATACAACGGAGTAGCAAAGGACCTAACAGAAAGTAAAGACGGACGAACGGACGAAGTGCCCTATTTGACCTTTTGAACCCGAAATCCATAACAGCGCCGCATTTATGGACATGCGGACGGACTGATAACGGCACGATTCAAGAAGGCACGTAATAAATCGTGCTTTGATTTAATATTTAATAAGGATTGAAGAGCTAACAAATCAGAGCTTATTGCCCGACCGAACCACTTGTTGGAGACAATTTGCTAGAAAAGACGTTAAAGCTTCTCGCTTCGATACGGGCGTGAAACAGCGGAACCGGTCGTAAAGACAATAAAGAATGCCGCAATTCCAACATAAACAAACCGTCGCATTACTGCCGCAACCCTGTGTCACTTGGGATGTGCTGTTATTGTTTGCCCAGTACAATATTTGTCAGGATGTAACAGATAATAACCAGTCGCCCTTGGATCTGAAATATTGCGAGATTTCTTATTAAAAGTACTTTAAAGATAATCCTGTATGATTAAAAATCTGTTCATTACAACTATTTACTTTTTATTCAACACACAAAGGTAAGTAGACAAAAACGTATTATGTAATCAGTTATTTAATAATAAACAATAAACTCGGCAGTTAATAAACTTTTGGAGAACATATATTGGGAACAACCGTATATACAGTTAAAATTCAGAACTACAAGATGTATAAATAATTACATCTAACTGTAGCCCAGATGCGGTCAAGTATTTATGCTTTAAAGGTATTACTGAATTATATTATGTAAATAATAGTTATTCGTATGCGTACTAACCTGACAATAATGAAACACCAAAGGTTAAATGTCGTGTTAATTTATTTTGTTCTTAGTTCCTTAACTCGTGCCTGATCACAACTAACTTTACTCTCGGCTTTTCAATATAACTTTCATTCTTGTCATAAATCTCACTTCTAAAATATTTCAAATTCTACAGAATTATTGGTTTGTGTTTTTGTTAATATAGCTGGGTTTGCTTGTTGCAGTATAACAAATTAAAACGTACTTCAAATTATACATTTTCTTTTAAATATAAGCATGTGAACAAATGCTAACCATTGTATAAAAATCTAACTTATTTGCATTTTGTACCATATAAAATTAAACTAATATATACATGTATACATACATATATATATATATATATATATATATATATATATATATATATATTTGTATAGAATTTCTTTAATATATATACAGGGTGAAGTTCTCCCCCCACTTCTACAGCACATTGTACTAGTAAAAATAATGAAAAAATGTTATGTAAAACATAGGTCCGAAAACGCTTCGTTAGCGAGTTACAGCTAGCGAAAGATTTCGCCTGAATTCCTGGGTAAAAAGTAAAATAAAGCCATACTGAACTTTTGGAAAGGTTAATTAAGTAAGAAATATCGTGGATTCTTATGTATTTTTACCTGATAAAGCTAATAAAATAGGTTTCAGAAAAACTGTACCTGTAGTAGTTTTTGAGGGATTCAGGGTTAAATGCAAAAAATTGGGGCACGAAAACAATGTTTTTTTAAGTTTGATGTACAATAACTTTTGTTAAATTGGTAATTAAATACATAAAATCAACAAACATTAATTGTAGAGAATTTAATTCTAAGAAAATTGATATAATCAAAGTCTAAAATAAAAGTGAAATAAGTACCAAAAAAATCGATTTTATTCAGTATAATACATTACTAGCTGTAAAAGAAATACCGTACGGTATTTAGTTAAAATAAAACAAAAACAAAATGTTTGTTCCTTAATGATGAGACAAATTGAGAAAAACAAGATTAACTGTTAAATAAATTTGTTTGTAAATAAAAATATCATGTTTTATTACGTTGTATTTTTTTTTTTTTTTTTTATAAAAATTTACATCAAATGTTCGAAAAATAAATGAAGCAAACATTTTCCCATTATTGTTTACTAATCATCGAAATGCAGTTTTTTGTTTTATTAATTTCTAAGTTGGTAACGCACGAATAACAGCTGATCAACAATGGTATTCTGTACTGTTACGTTAGAACTGTGTATTAGTGGTGTTGTGCAAGCTACAGCAGGAGATCGGAAGTGAATCGTGTTATTAAATGCAATTTTTCTGTGGAGTTATAATTCGATTGTTTATTCAGCGAAAAAATGCCTTACTTATTTACATCAGAGGAATACGCTGATATGGTTTTTATTTTGGGTTACTGTTAATGGTAATGCTAGAGCTGCTGTAGAAGAATATGAACTACGTTACCTAATAGGAGGATTCCAGATACCAAAACATTTTCAGGAACTTTTCGTACTCTTCGGGAAACAGGATCACTACCAAGTACTAGAACCAATTATGAACGAGCTGTCCAACTTGATGATGATATTGTTATTAATACTGTTCATCGCAGTCCAGGTGTAAGTACACGACGTATTTCTAGGCGGATAGGAGTTTCGCAGTCAACGGTGTGGAGGTCACTTAATCGAAACAAATTTTATCCGTTTCATAAACAAAAGGTTCAACATCTACAACTAGGGGATGGTCCGCTTCGCTTGGAGTTTTGCAACTTTTTTGAATATTAATAATCAACTCTACAAGCGTATTTTGTTTACGGATGAGGCACAATTCACTCGGGATGGTGTCAATAAACTTGCCACAATGAACACTCATGGGCAGAAGAAAATCCACATGAGGTAGTGGAACAGAACTTTCAACACCGATTTAGCGTCAATGTCTGGTGTGGCCTTTTGCACAATCGGCTGATTGGACCTTACATATTACCTGGACGCCTAAATGCTGAGTTCTATTTGCATTTCTTTCAAGAAGAGTTGCCGCAGCTGTTAGAGAATGTTCCTTTACATCTCAGACAAAATTTGTACTTCCAGCATGACGGAGCACCTCCCCACTTTTCACGTGCCGTTTCTGCTTACTTAAATCATCAATTTCCTGGGACACTGGATTGGTCGTGGAGGGCCTCACCCTTGGCCACTAAGATCACCAGATCTATCTCCATTGGATTATTGCATCTGGGGATGGATGAAAGACATTGTATACAAGACAAAAGTGAATTCTCGTGATGAATTAATTGCCCGTATTATGGATTCGGCTGTGCAGATACAGGGAAGTCCTGAAAAATTAAGAAACGCAACAAAAGCAATACACAAACGTGCTGCAAAATGTATTGATAATGATGGCCTCATTTTCGAACATCTATTATAAAAAGGTGCGTACGGTTGGCCCAACCTGATTAATTTTGCTTAAAACTAGTAATGTATTATACTGAATAAAATCGATTTTTTGGTACTTATTTCTGTTTTATTTTAGACTTTGATTATATCAATTTTCTCAGAATTAAATTCTCTACAATTAATGTTTGTTGATTTTATGTATTTATTACCAATTTAACAAAGTTATTGTACATCAAACTCAAAAAAACATTGTTTCGTGCCCCAATTTTTTGCATTTTTTGCATGCTTTATCAGGTAAAAATACATAAGAATCCACGATATTTCTTACTTAATTAACCTTTCCAAAAAGTTCAGTATGGCTTTATTTTACTCTTTACCCAGGAATTCAGGCGAAATCTTTCGCTAACTGTAACTCGCTAACGAAGCGTTTTCGGACCTATGTTTATATAACATTTTTTAATTATTTTTACTAGTACAATGTGCTGTAGAAGTGGGGGGAGAACTTCATGAATCACCCTGTATATATGTATGTATATACATATATTTGGTATCAACTGGAAGTTCTTACAGTCAAGATGTGCGCCATGTGGAATTTAAAATAAATTCAACTATGAGCCTCTTCCCCACCGGCTTTTAAAATTCCAATGTTAACCCTTATTTAAAACAATCTTAAACAGCAGATACTAAAACATGCATGAGCTCAGCCATTCTTGACCCACTAATCAAGTTGATATCAGCTGATATGTTATAACAACCTCTAACTAACTCAATATCAGTCTATTTCTGTATGATGGCTTATACTAGATTATTCTCATTGCAATATTGTCTGTTTAGATTGCAATTTTCCTGATTATGTACATTCAGGCACTGAAATGCGATTAGTTGAAACCCAAACTATGGAAGACACATTTAGCTCATATAGCCTGTCCGGACAGTCAATAAATGTATTACTATATTATGCTCAAATCAGACGTCACTAATGGGAACGTAGAAAATATGGATTTTACAGGAATCTTTATCTTATTAATTAAAATTACGGATTACAAATTTCGGTCGCCATTAATACGTCAGTCAACTTTAAAATGTCTTTTGGAAACCCCTATTTTTCTGATAGATTTGGATTTACTATGGAATACAAAATTTTTTTTTATTATATGTGTAACAAAGAAATGTGTTATTTTGATACACTTAACCCTTTAGCTGCTAGGTTCCACAGGAGTTTTCAGAATCTAATTTTCATCAATTACTAAAGAGGAATGTTTCACCATTTGAAAAATACTTTCTATTATACAAAAATGTACTTAAATCCCCGTCAAGAACAATTAAATATAATGAATTAATAAAGCAGTACTTAAAGCAGGTTTCCAAAATCATTATACATTACACATTATGTGTGTGCATCATGTGCATCGTGTGTTGTTATATTGTAATGTAACGAGCTATACTTGAACACAATACAAAATGTATAAAATTTGAGTACGTCCCAGGCAAAATGCTTTATATAAATATTTTGAATATGGATAGTTATTTAACCACTGTTAACATGTATTCTTTACAACATAAAAACGGGGAAGAGTAAAAAGTTTTAGTTTATGAGAGCAATAACAAACTTTGCTCATTCCTGTCACAACAAACAGTATTGGTTAAACATTACAGCCAACAGCATAAGTAATGTTATGATGCTTTAAATAATACTTTTTACTCACTGCATACACTAACTGGTTAATTTTTTAAGTATAAATTTGAAGTATAAAATGTTAGTGCTCATTAAAAATAAATGTGGTGTAATAATAAGATATTTTGTTCATATTTTTAAAACAAAGATTTCTTTGTAAAAGTCAACTGATACAGGAACGATTATGATGTTTTCAAAAACGTAAGTACAGTAAGCAGATGAAATCACACGATACACGCAGCTTGCTGGATGACAAAACTAAGTAATATTACTAGTAATTCATCTCTATTTTCATTAATATCAATTATGTTTTAGAGTAATTAGTCATATTAGTTTCTTGATTTGAATGGCATGTATTGCGTAAAAAGTTTATGACCCTAAAAAATTTCACTTTCAAATTTAGCAACAAACAATGTTATATATTATATGTGACATATTATATATATATATGACATATTTTATTTGTATCCTCAGTTATACGAGTATTTCGTTACAACAAAGGTATTTTCCTAATCTTCTTTAAGGGTTTCACAAGTAAAGTGTAGGAAAGAGATTAGTATTGTAAAAATGTATTTAATTTTATAGATACTTGGAGAATCTAAAAAAATATAATTTGGGAAAATACCACTTTAACACCGTAAGTGCCGATAATTCAGTAAGAGTTACCATCAATAATTTCATTAGCAAAGTAGGATATTGCAGTTACAAATACTTATATAAGTGAAATTCACTCCACCAATTAGAAATGTATTTTTTTGAAGCAAAAATGCTCTAGACTAGGAAATCTGGAGAAGAAATAGTGCGGCGCGGCGCAGCGTGGCGTCTCGCAACAAGAACAACACAGAGCCGTCATCGCGGAGTTGTGCATAAATAATGACTGGCGCAGCGCGGTGCGGGCAGAGGCAAAATGTGGGTTCCAGCACAAGAAGTCCAGACTTGACATCAGATTCCTTGACAGGAACTTTGAGAACAAATTACCGCTTTTAGCTGCTTTATAATGATCACCATAGTTAAATACGGCTGACTCCTGTTCAAACCTATTGCACAAACAATAAGGCAAAGAGGCACGTCAGGTTACTACAATGATGCCGTAAGTCGTAAAGAAGACTTGCTGGCCCTTACTTCATTAATAAAGTCATTTTTAGTTAACCAATTATTGCTATGACTCGGCATTATGTATTCCAGGTACATTCTGTTAATAAAAAAATATACGCAAAACATGGCCAATGCTTTACCAGATATGTAGTAATCATACATAGTATTTTCAATCAATACTTGTTCGCTCCTTCCTTTACTATGTGATAATCAAGTTTTTAAAAATCCGATGAGTATAAAATCAAATTCTCTGTCTAACTATATTCTTAATTAACACAAATATAAATGGCCTCAAGCCTCGTAAAATTTAAACTTTGAAATTCGCGCTATAGCGCTTTACAATTGGAACCCACTATATTCGTACGAAATTTTAAAGTGTGCACATCTCATAAACTGGAACAAATCTAAAAATTAATAAAAATTTAAAATTGATAGTCCTTTTTGTTCTTTTTCTCAGTATCTTGAAGTTATCGAAAAAATTCTAATATAACTATTACATATTGTTAGTGTTGTGTTACCTACATGGAAATCAATATACAAATTTCGTTCACACATTTAAAATGAATAAATTACTATTAGTTGAACTAGAAAAAGCATACATTTATCTCCAGCCAAAGCTAACAAACCCAACTCCTCAAAAGCAATAGAGACCTTTATGGATATTTTTCTCGGTTTCTTGAATTTTAAACGGGAATATATATAAAGAATCGTGTATAGGAGACTTTTAAACCTCTTGCTTCTAGTTTTATACTGATATTTTACGGTGATATACCGGGCCTCCGATGTGGCAGCATTCCGACTTGAACAACGCAAACGCCAGTGAGGAAGCCGGTAGCAGAGACGATTCTTTTTAAGAAAAGGAAAACCAGATGCATTACCATTCACGTCACTATTTCACACCATAAAAATCTTTTACATATTTGTTTGGGGGTTTATCACGTAAATTTTCAAATTTTAAAAAAAAAACTATATAGGGTTATTTAATTGAAAGAGGAGGTCTTCTTATTGGAAAAACAAATTATTTTATATTATTTTTTGTAAAAGAGGACATACAATTGTCCAATAATTTTTAATTTCCATGCACAAGGCTATTCGACATCTAGTGTGCTATCGTCAGGTGTGAATGAAAAATTTGAAACAATATAAATATTTTTACAATTCATAACAATCATCACACGAATAAAGCTTAATACAAGATTTATATAATTAAAAGGAAAATAAAATAAATTATGTATAAAAGTTTGGGTATAAAAGAATTTAGTTTATATTTTTAAGGAAAAGGTCAATTTTGAATCGGTCCAAAATAATTGTTTAATATTTTATACTGATGTTAGTTTATGTATAATGTTTCATAAGCGCCGAGTTCTTCTTGTTTATGGACAGGTTTTAATAATACGAAGTTTTTTAAAGGTGCGATTCGTTTCTAATGCATATTTGGTATTAGCTGATTTTGGGTTTATCCGTATTTATATCTTTCGTAACCCCCCTCCCCCAAGCACATGTCTAATCAGAACAGAGTTTAACCGGATGATAAGTTTAATTGCTATCAACCCAGTTGTATTATCAACACGCACGCTCTTCTATTTGTTGTAAAAATTTATTATGTCATCAAAAATATAAAACTTTTTTGAATGCGTCTTAGGAATGTCAGCATTGTTCTTGTATAAAGAATTGAATCTAGAACATTCTCCTATTTAAATGAAGCCCGCCATAATGATGTCTAATACCACTATTCTTCAGACAAAGGCATACATTTACCAATGAAGAGAACAATGGAGACGGTAATACCCTATTACTCTAAGGAGAAAATATGTGTGAGTTACCAGACTCTATGAATAAATATGCTTCATGTATGGACAAAAAAAATTACGTACGAAACCCTATAACAATTTTTAGAGGTAGAAATATTTACGAAATTCGTATGAAATACACAATAAAAATAGTATAATTTCAGGAATATGAAAAATTATAATATTAAACGATATTCAGCATGCATATTTTTTTTTAAGGAGAGACCGATCCCCTTTTTTAAGCATGAAAAAAACCTTTTAAAGGGGGTGGCTTATAATAACATAAAATTAAATTTACGGTCACTACAATAAAAAATTAAAATTACAGTCTCTATAATGAAAGATTATAATTTTTGCTATGGCTTCCGTTATATAGGCGATTTTTTTTTCCCTAAGATCTATCAATATAAGTTAAAGATACGTAATAGGAAATAAAATAATTATATAATGTGACAAATAGTAGAAGAATTGTTATATTCTTCAGGCGAGTTTATTGTGATTGCTTCCAATCAAACTCGGATGGTTCAATTTGAAATAAAAATTTCTCACGTATTTGTATGTATTGGTTACGTTATCTCACCAAGATATAATGTGACAAATAGTAAAAGAATTGTTATATTCTTCAGGCGAGTTTATTGTGATTGCTTCTAATCAAACTCGGATGGTTCAATTTCAAATAAACATTTCTCACGTATTTCTATGCATTGGTTACGTTATCTCACCAAGAGAAGTCTTAGCTCCCGTAAATTTGACAGTCTTACGAAATTGTGTACTATAATTTTATTGGCAAAATAACATAAGGGTGTGGGGAGGGTTAAGAATGTGATGATTTGATAGCCTTACAATAAACTCTCCCAAAAGAGGCTCTCCTCTTCGAGCAAAATAAACTTTAATTAGGAAATATTGCGCATTGTTCAACTTGATAGTCTTACGAATTTGTGTACGATAATTTCATTGACAAATTATCATAAGGGGGTGGGGAGAGTTAAGAATACGATGATTGATAATCCTTGCTCTCCTTTATCTATACAAGCAAAAAGAAACTTTTATTATAAAGATAGCGATCCTGTTGAAATATATTTCTATTGGGATTTTAGTTACTGAATCTGTTTGAATGGCCAGAGTAACAAGTAGATTGCATTTATTCCTTGAAGAAACAAATGAAAACTTTACTTTTAGGGGTTTCTTTTGATTCATTACAACTTAATTTATATTATATTCGACTGAGAAGCAAATAACTTCTTCCCTAAATACTAAAAGATTTATAAAATTGAACGGAATTGAGGATTTTATTTAAGTTTGCCTCCAACGCTAAGATTGTTGCCACAAATCATTACCATCATTTTCTAGGATAAAGCATTCAAATTTTGGTAGATGTTATTTTTCAAATTGTTTACGTATTATTACTCTACACATTTTACGTGCGCAAAATTGCGATTGTTATATTTAACAGACTCTAGGATACGTTTCTTAGCAATTTAAGTACAAATCAGAGTTTCATTTCTGATTTCATAACATGTTGTTTTTTATTCCTTCAGCCGGATACGCCGTGCCAATTTTATTATCTTAAGCAGTTACAATATTGTTCATAAAAAAATTAAGACGAGTTAATAATTTGAATTGATGTATATGATAACCTTAAGTATATTGATATGAATTATAATGTTAATTATAACTTAGGTTTATTAAACTTATTAAATTAATTGGAAGATTTTTCGAGTTTTTAGCTTTCCTCCCTGAGTACAAAGTTCTTCTTTGACAATTAAATTTTGGAGGAAATATACAGTACATAGTTTATATATATATATATATATATATATATATATATATATATAAAATGAAAAAAAAATTACAACAGCTAAATCATTATATTTTATTTAATCATTTTATCATCACGAGATACTTCGAAAATATCGGGTCCAAAATGATTATAGAGTATTTAGTCATTCTTGAATCGTTTGAAAACTGATATACGTTTTGTAAAAGCCCGCATACAAGAATCTTCTCGGATATCCTCACCCTTTTCTAACACAAAGGGTCCCTGAATCTAATGACGTTCAAAGACACCTTCGGGCACCCTTATTACAGGATTGTGTCATTAACCACATGTTCCCGTTCATACATGTGATGACAGGAACATGTGAATACATTAAATTTAGTATTTTAAAACCACTAATAAGAAACAATTAAATACATTCTTAAAATGTTTTGCGTTGAGTTGAGATAAAAAGTTATGTAAAATTACTATATGTAACTTGGACAGTAAGGGTGTTTATGGTTATTCATTTGGAAATATAAGGGAAAAAACGGACAGACACTGAATAAAGGGACATAAAATCACGATCAAAGAAAACTTTTAGTTTAATAATCAAAATACTCATTTTAAAAATGTGTATTTCAAATGTTTCATTTACGCTGTAAACGATAGAAATTAATAAATGGCTCTCTTAAAGTAACACAGTTAAGAAAGTTATAATGTTTAATAATTTTCTAAATCGAGGTTTTTTACAAAAAAAAATATCAGTAAACTTAGTTTGCCGAATCGTGAAATATAAAAATTAAAAGATATAGTTCAGGAAGCGGGAGTCAAGTTCATTATGCAATTAGTGTTTTTAGTGAAATCAAAAAGGAAATTTCCTCTAAAATCCTAGGGCGCAGTTTATTGTTGGCAGTTAAATAGGAAGGTTCAAAATGTCAACCTATGATTCTTTCTCAGATCACTTCTTTTAGCTTGGCACACTTAGTACCACCAGACAAGTACACAATAATAATTATATCACCGTGAACCAACGAGACAAGGACATTGAAATTTGCCACTTTCAGTCAACTAGTCGGCTATCATATGATTGGCTAACGCTGATTTAACTTTCATTTCCTTGCCTGTAACTTAGATTTACATGTACCAAGGTAAAATATATGATCTCAGAAAAGATTTATCATTTTAAAACCTTATATATTTAAATGCCCAAAACTTCAACTCACGCCGAAATTAGCGCAACTGACTATGGATTCATTTGTTAGGGTAAAATTTCTACAGATTTCACGAAAATCTAGGTTGTGTGATCAATTCGAATTGGTTTTCGACCCCCATACTAGTCTGATAGTTTATTAATGCCAAGTGAATGGGAGAAAATAAATTCATAACATTATACAATTTACGTAAAATGGTTTAGAACATAAATGATTTTATAATTTACAGAAACTTCGGAGTTTTAAATCATGTTTCTGTTTACCGAATACTGCAATAAGAAAGCATTTTTAATTAGGCTAATTATTGGATTTATCTTAAGACAATATAAATTTGGGACTACCCAATGTTAACGAAAATATCAAATGTATATGCAACTAAAATGACATCACTTAAATGTAGATCTGTCAGCAATGCAGCTAATAATATTTAGAAGACCCAGAAACATACTCGACATTTTAAAAGTGGCAATAACGGAAGCTACCGTTGAAAGACTCTGTTAACACTCCCAAGCTGTCCTACATTAATTGTTGTGTACAAACGTGTTAAAATAAACCGTTGAAGAAATTGTGGGAATGTTATTTCTTTTGACAAATTAAAAAAAAACTCTTGTTAAAGTGTTAATAACTTAAAATAATTCCTCCATAATATTCTTCCTATATTTTTAAAAAGTTTCATAAAATACCAGTGTAAACTCTAAACTTTTAAATATATAAAGAACATGCTATATCCATAAATATCATTTGAAACTAAGAAACTTGTATTCTTATGATATGACGAATTGCTCCCTACAATATTGCAAATGGTGACACGTTTATAGGCTACGGTATTGGTATTATTTTCTGAGCCTTCTTACAGGGCGATATTCACCAGAACTATTAAAAAAAATCCATACTTATAAATTTATTGTTTAGTTTTGAAAATAATAAAAATGACAAGTAGAGGAAGCCAACAACTAAAGGAAAGCTATTAATATAAACAATGAAATAATACTATTATTACTAAAAGTCATAAAAACGCTCGATTAAATTATTACATTAAATAAATACTATAGATTGTTAAATTTCATCGTCAGGTTACTGCACAGATTAAAATAATAACGATTTACATTTTAAGACTTTTGTACATATTTAAAACACCCACGCTAATGTAACTTGTATCAGTTTGGATTTTCAATGTAGGGTAAATAACTGAAATATGTTAAAGTTTAATCTTAAGAAACAAGTTTTAGTCATTGGCAACTCTTTTATTGAAATAATTATTAAAGACACACGTAAAGTTGTAAATTATTTTAGAGATCTTGATGGAATAAATGTATGGTATAAAAATATAAAATATGGGATACCCTTAACAAAACAGCGGCATTTACGTTCTTAAACATTGAAATGTAAATATTTTATGAATCCACGAGTTTGAGTTCAATAAACAGTCTACATCTGTGTCATTAGTTTAATTTTTTATTTCTGTATAATAACAGGTGTGAATGCTTAAAGTTTATGTCGGATTATGCTCATGTTTATGTACGTGAAACATTTAGCTATATTATTTTGTATAAACATTATATAAATAACGTATAATTGTTTGATTGACATATTACTTGTATTAAAATCTGTACTTACAATAAATGGTATAGTGCATAAACATATCAACAAAAATACAACTTACAACGTTTTTGTATTTGTAATTGCACTTTATTTATTTCTAAATACTGTAACTATACTTTTGCATTACATTATTATACTTTCTTTATTTGTAAATTTTCGCAAATCTAACCAAAAATACTACGAAAATATTTTCATTGTTTTGAAGCTCGAAAGAATAACTTACAGGAAAGTCTTCACTACTGAATATTACAGTATATACTTTTTTAATGCAAGGAAACAAAATAATTAGCGAATTCCTTTGCTGTTGCTTTCAATTCAAATTGTTCCTTTAAATTTTGGTTAGTCTACATTACGATCATTTGGAAGCTTTCCCCCACACTGTCAGTGTTTAACTGACGTATAGAAATGGTTCAATTGGTACAACGGTACAGATAAGTAAATGACAGGGGTTTCCGTCTCGAACAAGATAACATTTAGAGTTCCAATTAGTTTTAAAATACGATTATTAGGGTGGTGGATGGGGGAAAACTCTCAAAAAATTATCAGGAAAGTATAAGAGCCACTCAGATACTCCAATTTAAACCAAGAAACTTTATTATCTCGTAATATCCACGTTAGAAGCAAAAGAGTTGAATTATACAGGGTGTTCCATACCATCCGTCTCAAATGTCTAGCGGTCAAACAGTTAACTGCACAGATTTAGTTTAAACGAATTCCCACTAAATCGGCCCTAAAAAGCTTGTTTAAATTTGTCCTTGGATTTTAAATTTTCGATATTGAATCATGGTACTGTACATTCTGTTTTGGGATAATCTAAATTTTTACACAGTTGAAATTATTTTAAACGCGTTCTTTATGATCGATTTATTGGGGAATCCATTTAAGCTACATCTCTGCATTTAACTGTTTAACCACGAGACATTTGATACGGGTGGTCTAAAACACCCTGTATACATAATTTATAATGACGACTTCAAACTAGTAAGTTTTATGGTTAACTTGATCACGCTGCAATAATCGGAGGTTAAATTTAAAATATTTAATACAATAATCTACATTAAACCTTCCCAACAATATTACATAATGATTATTCTTTTATATACAAATTAACGTAGTGTTTAATCATTAGGATTAAAGAAGAATTCTAAATTTAGATTGTGAGTGCATATGAATACTACACTATCGTGTAGTGTAGTATTCATTGGTGCGTTCTTGACCGTTTAACCCTGTATTACAGGAAAACTATGCTACAATACACAGAACTCGTAGGAAGGTTTAGAGGTTTTTAAGCGAACCTCAATAGAAGTGGGATGATGTTTAATAGAAACAATCCCATGGAGCAATGGACTTCACTGGACTTAATCAAATAGTGTTAGGCTACTACAGCACAAGTCCAAATCTAGTATCACAAACAATAGCATCCAATCTCAGAATTATCACAATAGAAAGAATTACGTTCACCACTTATGTTACAAAACGAATTTTGTTGATAAATCTTTTACTTCATGTATAGATAGATGTACGCGTTTATACATAAATGTTTTACAATTGATTTACTTTTATTTCTAAGGCGCGACATCATTCCTCATTATATGACATCGGACTGAATTCGGTTTTACGAAGGTATATCATCCTATATTATTGACAATCTTATCTAAAATTAAGATATTTTGACTCCTTTAATCACTTTCAAAAATCGTTCAAATAGCTAACTGTAAATAACAATAAATAGACTGTTCCGGCGAAACCTTGGACGGTATTCAATGTTAAAAAGCAGAGTGTTGCAATACTTCAAGTCTGAAGAGGTTCGCAGGAATCGGTTGCTATATACTCGACCAAATCGGTTAGGTAATGTTTTAACTCAATGTTTGTAGTGGCGACGACAGTATTCCAGACTTCAGCAGAAATTGGCGCGCTACCAAAAACCGACTTCTCGTAGTAGAAACACAATAACATAATGCCGCACCCCGCCGTCCAAACAAGCTTGCTGACGGCTAAAATATGTAGAAAGTCATAGACGAGAAAATGAAATTTTGTTGGATTTGATAAATGAACTAAATGGTGTCATAAACTATTTAGAATGTAGAACTGAACTCTTTCTTTCAGTTATCTTAGGTTCTAAAGAATCTTTCTCAAGCAATGTTTGGAGGCAATCTGTGAAAAATGCACAGTTCACCTGGATGTGCCAATTTTGCAAACTTGCGCACACCAATTTCACCGTGTACGACGAAGTAAGTGACCGTGAAATAGAGTGGACACGGCCTCGGCATGGTTGGGGGGGGGGGGGGGCGAGAGGTGCCAAACATTCACACATCTGACGTCTGCCCGATCATCTAAATATAGTAGACATAATGTAGACTGTTTGGCTACCAGTCTACCGCACGCACTTACCGTTTCGGCGAAACTTGTGTGAGATTTTTGAAAACGCACGGGAAATAAGACTGTAGAACGAGATTTAAACGCAACGCTTTTAATTTGCTGCACTATTGAAATACAATATTTTAGAATTCATCTGTAGTAGATTTCAATTGATGGAGAGAAGATAATATTAGTAACGGTATGCTACAATAATACCGTTAAAATAAACAAAGACGTCAAATAATCGTGCAAATTTTAGTTGTGTTCTTAAAAAAACAAAATAAACAAACTCACCCTTACTTCAATATTATCTAGTAAACAAAGATTTAGCAGGAGAAAGGGTTGAAAAAAAAAACATGCTTACCATTAATATCTAATGCGACCAAAAAATGTTTAGGTTAAGACGAGAAACTGAATGATACTTAAATTTATGTTCACTACTCAATGGAATCCATAGTAGAACGTTCCACGATACCGATTGTACAATGTTTCGCCTGGTATAAATTTGCAGTCTGCATCACTAGATATACTGGACACTAAATATACTGCAGAGGTTATACCCTGATAGATGGTTAGTGTGCTTCCTGGGCAGAAATAGCAGCTGAGGTAGGTCTCATGTGTCCTATCAACTTTATACCTCGTACCTCACATGGCGGTGCTCAAATCTAGCGAAAAGTCTACACAGTTATATACAGTTATATAAAGTTGAATTAGTTACACCATTTATAACTCAAGAATGTCTGTACCGATTACAATGATCTCTGATTTGGTGGATTCGTTTTTGCCCCGGATAGCAGACTAAGTATTAAAATATCGTAACAGTTTATGCAAAAAATCTGATAAATAGTAAAAAATTTGTATATACTAATATAGATTGAAAGAGCCTGCTAAATGTAATTAATTTAAATTTTTAAGTTTTTAGTTCAACCACTATTTTAAATTTGCTTACATTTATATTATTGAAAGCATAGAGTAAGCTTGATAGTAACAAAACTTATTATGTCAACATTTTCTACAACCACTGTTGAGAGTAAAACATATCTAAATAATAAAATTAAAAGTTTAAGTACAATTATATTTTTAACTGTCAATTTGAACAAATATTAAGTATGCAGTGCTTGGCCAATACTGTAATGTAGATATAAAAAACAAAGATAATATATAACATTTACTATACATTCAAAGAAGGTTTTAAAAACTCATTTGAGTTTCTCCCATCTGAGACAAGGCAGAATCAACTATGGGATAAAAAATACTAAGACCGGAATAAATCACAATAGCCATACATATACACTTTTTGAAATAATTATTGATCGTGGCAACAAGGCCAACTCAACATTGGCGTCGGAAATATACGTAATTCACTGGAACTAGAAGTACACATACTCGTTCACGTATAACGTCTCGTGCGAAGACGCGGGTAACTGCTAGTTTCTAATAGGAACGCATGTTGTATTTAATTACCGAGATAACAGAACTGTTTTATTATACGTTACATTAGAGATCTAAAATTACTGTAAATGTTCAAATTTGTTAGTTACAACGTATGCCATTAGCGGTGATTGTTGCAAAGCATCTTTTAATTTATTTGCGGTTTATGTAATCTTATAGCACAGACAATGGATACGTTTTCTATAGAAACGTATCCATTGTCTGTGCTTATAGGGAACGTACACGACGCGCTGTAAATGCCGATTCCAGCCATAAATGCACATAAATCAATGCGTTCATACTTTTGAAACTATCGCTGAAATTTATCACTTGCTGTAGTTATTAACAAAATATTTAATATCGCGGCTAAACATTTCGATTTCTGTAGCAATTAAAAATACGTATTATTTAGTGTAACACATTGTTTACCGAAATTAAACGGTTAATAATCTTGATAGATTGTATTATATATGCTATGTGCCAACAATCATGTGGAAGTAATCACATCAATAAAATATGTAATTAATTCAAAAGTATTATACAGATCATTTGTTCATTTATCTATTATGAATAATGTTTTAATGTTTGTTATTAAAGAATTTATTAATAAAAATACTAGGGAAAAGGTGAAAAATACGTATTTTTGAATCAAGTTCTATACACTATCTGTGAGAGAAAAAAAAACTGTTTGACAAATTTTGTGTCATCTTCTATTTTAAATACATTACACCTATTGAAATATTTTATTCGTTAACTAGTATCCTGAGAAAGAAATCTTAAAAGTGTTATTTGGCTTCAAAAATGGTTAAAACTCTTGCCAACATTTGTTTACTCTCATTCCTTACAATTTCTCTGTTACGATTCCATTTCACGGAAATTTTCCTCTAGTAGAATGCTGTTCATCTCGGGCGGAAAATTCGAAATATTTTCTTACGAGACACTATATTTTCTTTTCATTATTTAGGTTAATTTAACACCGGAGCTGTTACCAGTCGTTTAGATTTTCACGCCACGTGTTGTAAAACAACATATAAGTGTAAAATTACGTATATGTCTAAGAAGACAATAGTAAACTGTAAAAAATCTGTGTTTACCAACAGCCAAGTCTGAGATTGGTAGCACAAAACTTATACTGAAAAAAAAAAAAAACATTGTCAAAGCAATAACAAAACATGATAAAAGTCGTTCATACTGTCCCAGGTGTACATCTTACAAGTAAGTTAATATTTACTCATCTACATCAGAAACTTATAGGCATTCTACACTGACAGATCATTGAATAATTACGAACTTCTTCGAGGAAATTCTTACGATTATGACTAAGCATTGACAAATCACGAAATCAGAGAGTGTTGTTGTTTCTAAAAGATACTCAATTTCAATTCTCAAGAAAAATTTTATATTCTGACAACTGGTATTACTCCTAAATTATGAGGATTTTAAAACTTTACAAACTTACAATGTTGCTCATGACTACTCAGATGAAATACGTTTAAGTAAAAAGAACGTAAGTAAAAAATAAAAATGTACTTCTACATGTTTCAAGAAATTAATTTCCTTCAAATTGTAATACTACCGGATAAGTAATAAATATATGCGGCGTTTTGTAAAGTTCAATTTAATAATAAAGATATAAAAATGATTGATTGACTGTCACACTCATCACTACTTAATTTTTGCATAATATCCAACTATATCCTATTTAATAAAATTAATCACGGTCCTTAATATAAAATAAAATAAAACAAAACGTACTGAACTAAAATAGGTTTGATGTTTGATATTTTAATGTTTTATGAAATAATGTAAAACGAAGAGTGTGAAATAAATGTGAGTAGTTGTGTAAAAGATATTTATATTTTAGGCATTTAAGACTGCGGTTCTCTAACAATAAGTCTGAGGTCGATATCCTAGAGGTGAAAGGCTTTCTCAAATGCTACAAGACACGTCTTATTGGATCACTGTAATGTGATAAAATAAGGAAACTGTTAAAACATAAATATGTATGATGGAATATTTGATTCAGAAAGGCCTTGCACAAAATAAAAAATTATATTGGAAAATTTTGTATTCCTTTATACTAGTGATAATACAATAAATATGTAGTTAAACATTATGGCACTAGTTCAAGCTGAACTTGAACTTAGTATTTATTTGAAAGTTGATAAAATTCATTATACATATATGATCGAATTTACGAGTCATGGTATCTCTTGGAAAGTATTTAAGATCTTCTCTAAGAGCACATCAACGTGACAGGTTTGTAGACGGGAGGCAGACACATGATGTATTGTAAACGTATGTGGCTCATATTTACCCATCATTCATCCATACACTACCGTATAGTCGATTTTACAAGTCAAGTTTTCTCTAGGGATGTATTTGAGATCTTTTCCAAGGCACATCATCATGACAGGTCTGTAGAAGATAGGCTGACACATGAAGTATTGTAGCAGAAGTGGTTTACATTCATCCATACACTACCGTATAGTCGATTTTACAAGTCAAGTTTTCTCTAGGGATGTATTTGAGATCTTTTCCAAGGCACATCATCATGACAGGTCTGTAGAAGATAGGCTGACACATGAAGTATTGTAGCAGAAGTGGTTTACATTCATCCATACACTACCGTATAGTCGATTTTACAAGTCAAGTTTTCTCTAGGGATGTATTTGAGATCTTTTCCAAGGCACATCATCATGACAGGTCTGTAGAAGATAGGCTGACACATGAAGTATTGTAGCAGAAGTGGTTTACATTCATCCATACACTACCGTATAGTCGATTTTACAAGTCAAGTTTTCTCTAGGGATGTATTTGAGATCTTTTCCAAGGCACATCATCATGACAGGTCTGTAGAAGATAGGCTGACACATGAAGTATTGTAGCAGAAGTGGTTTACATTCATCCATACACTACCGTATAGTCGATTTTACAAGTCAAGTTTTCTCTAGGGATGTATTTGAGATCTTTTCCAAGGCACATCATCATGACAGGTCTGTAGAAGATAGGCTGACACATGAAGTATTGTAGCAGAAGTGGTTTACATTCATCCATACACTACCGTATAGTCGATTTTACAAGTCAAGTTTTCTCTAGGGATGTATTTGAGATCTTTTCCAAGGCACATCATCATGACAGGTCTGTAGAAGATAGGCTGACACATGAAGTATTGTAGCAGAAGTGGTTTACATTCATCCATACACTACCGTATAGTCGATTTTACAAGTCAAGTTTTCTCTAGGGATGTATTTGAGATCTTTTCCAAGGCACATCATCATGACAGGTCTGTAGAAGATAGGCTGACACATGAAGTATTGTAGCAGAAGTGGTTTACATTCATCCATACACTACCGTATAGTCGATTTTACAAGTCAAGTTTTCTCTAGGGATGTATTTGAGATCTTTTCCAAGGCACATCATCATGACAGGTCTGTAGAAGATAGGCTGACACATGAAGTATTGTAGCAGAAGTGGTTTACATTCATCCATCACTCATTCCTACGGCTTTGTTATCTATACCGATACATAAAGATATAATGGTGACTGTCTGTGTGTTGTATGTGTTCTTCAATTACGTAAAAACGACTGAACCGATTGTATTGAAAAATTACATGCACATTTTCAGGGCACCTGGTTAACATATAGGTCTATTTCTACTTCGAAAATACATCCAGACTACGCCCCACTGGACTTGAGAACTCCTTATTGGCTTAATCAGCAGATAGTAGATATGATACTATTAAGTGCTGGCGATTAAATTGATAGCTGAATGTTGGCTCAGTATCCAACTATATCCTGTATAATGAATTACTATGAATCATCTGTTAACACAATAAACGCAATGTCAGTACAGTCCTAAATTACATCCAAATAAAAAAAATATTGATCTAAAACATGTTTGACCAAATAATGTATAAAATCAATCTGAGTAGATATGTTAAAAATCTTTATATTTTAGGCATTTAACAAGAGGCCTGCAGTTCTTTAACAAGAGGCCACCCCGAAGAGGTGAACAGTTTTTAACTTTTATAATAAGCACGTCTTATTAAACAACTATACTGTGATAAAATATGCCATTGGTGTAAATAATACAAAACAAAAATTATTGATAGTCAAAACACGAGGTATTGCTGAGTTTGGGTTTAGTATTGTTTGAAAGTAGATATAATTAGAAATTCAACATACTGACAACACAGTACACACACTGTACGTGTGTGTGTGTGTGTGTGTGTGTGTGTGTGTGTGTGTGTTTTTTTTGTGACATGTTATTTCGGAAAGTTCTTGTTACAAAAGAAATATGCTCGTAGACAGACGATATTCAAGATCTTACGTAAGGTACAACATCGTGTCAGGTCTGTACACGAGAGGCTGACACATGACGTATTGTGCCTGTATTGTTGTTCATACGCGATTGTTATACATACTATTATTTAAAAATGTAATGGAGTCTGTGTGTGTGTGTGTGTGTGTGTGTGTTGTATATATATATTATATATATATATATATATATATTATAATATATATATATATATATAATATTATATAAATATAAATGATAAATAATTTATAATATATAATATAATATTATAATAAGATAATAAGATAAAAAATGGGATATTTTAATAAAAACATAATTTTTATTGTACATTTTAGGAAATATTAGGTACTAAGTGCTTGATCATTAGTGTAATCCAGATATGTTATTGTCTAACAAAGACAAAGTTACTATCAAAAACAACGTTACTATCTAACTTTTGCTATAGATTTAAAGACTATTATAAAACACATCTTAGTTTTTTTTTACTTACTGAAGCCTTTTAGACAAACTCAACTACGGCACCAGAAATACCTTAGAATGGAATAAACTAAAATGGCCATAAGTATTACTTTTTTGACGAAGTAGGGATTTCAGACCTGCGTTGTGTTTATATATTCTTGAAAGGGGCATCAACGCAAAATTAATTTCCGTTTCAAATTACATAAAGCCTCATTATTTATTATATCATGAGTGACAAGCTAGGCACTTCAATTATATGATTCCTCCACGCTAGCCTAAAATGGTTTAATTCTTTACTGAAATCGGTTATTATGAAATATTGAGAGACATTCAAGCTATTTCACGGTATTTATAAAAAGTTTTTCATTATTCTACTAGGAGACCAAAAAGCACTGCTCTTTAAACATAAACCTAAAATGGATGAGGAGAACGAAATATTTTCAATAGTTTATCACCTGACTTACAGGTCCTTAAAATGTAATTTAAAAGGAATATGTCCACAACGCTTCTGTTTTTCAGCAGTAATTGCGTAATAAGCCGCAGATAACTGCTAAATTATATAAATTTCAAGATTACAGCTTGTTGTTGCTTCTGAAGAATGAAAAAGTTTTTGTAAAAAAACACAAACAGCGCAATGTATGTAAACTGGACGGTTTTGATTAGCATTCATCTATCACGCCTTATTCACAATCCAGCGACCAAAGGGCTGTGGTTACTGACACAATCGTAATAGTCTCATATAGAGTTATCGAAGTGTAGTTTCTTCTCAAAGAACAAATAATAACTGGAAAGTATGTAAACTGGACACATGTTTGTAACAGTTTTGATTAGCATTCATCCATCACGCCTTTATACACAATCCAGCGACCAAAGGGCTGTGGTTACTGACACAATCGTAATAGTCTCATATAGAGTTATCGAAGTGTAGTTTCTTCTCAAAGAACAAATAATAACTGGAAAGTATGTAAACTGGACACATGTTTGTAACAGTTTTGATTAGCATTCATCCATCACGCCTTTATACACAATCCAGCGACCAAAGGGCTGTGGTTACTGACACAATCGTAATAGTCTCATATAGAGTTAGCGAAGTGTAGTTTTCTTCTCAAAGAACAAATAATAACTGGAAAGTATGTAAACTGGACACATGTTTGTAACAGTTTTGATTAGCATTCATCCATCACGCCTTTATACACAATCCAGCGACCAAAGGGCTGTGGTTACTGACACAATCGTAATAGTCTCATATAGAGTTAGCGAAGTGTAGTTTCTTCTCAAAGAACAAATAATAACTGGAAAGTATGTAAACTGGACACATGTTTGTAACAGTTTTGATTAGCATTCATCCATCACGCCTTTATACACAATCCAGCGACCAAAGGGCTGTGGTTACTGACACAATCGTAATAGTCTCATATAGAGTTAGCGAAGTGTAGTTTCTTCTCAAAGAACAAATAATAACTGGAAAGTATGTAAACTGGACACACGTTTGTAACAGTTTTGATTAGCATTCATCCATCACGACTTTATACACAATCCAGCGACCAAAGGGTCGCTGACACAATCGTAATAGTCTTATATACAGTTAGCGAAGTGTAGTTTCTCCTCAAAGAACAAATAATAACTTACAACTATGTAGGTATACTTATATGTTAAAAGTGTTTTGGTTAACGATTATCCATTACTCATTCACAAACGATTGTTACAATATACATATCGCTCTTGTGGTGAACACTCATTCATCACTCTCTCATATACGATTGTTGCAATATTCATGTGGAGAAGATTGTGGTTGTTCCTGGAGTGCATCCAAGATCTTCACTAACAGCTCATCATCATGACATGCCTGTAGGCGAGAGGAAGACACGTGATGTATTGTAGCTGTTTGTGATTAACATTCATCAATTACTAATCTATACACATCCATACAGTTTTGTGTACGTTTGTAGTACAGTGCTTATTCCTCTTATTGGAATCTATTTAATGACAATTAGGTTTCTCTAGTGAAGGCGATATATACATACATATATATATAATATATACATAGATACATAGTATATATACAGTATTTAAAGCGTCATTGTACGTTGTGCAATTTATGTTGGGCCAAAAATGTGGCTCAGTAGTATCTATATAGTATATAGCTAGAGACATTTTCGCGTAAAATTGATTTTTGAGTCCACACAAGAGGTAGTATTACATTCAATACTAAACAACGTGGTGCTTGGGAGCAAAAGCGTTAACACGTTTGTGTATTACTTTTTTTACTTTAATTTCAAAGCATTCAAAAAATGTAATAACGCATTGCTGATAATAATTAACTGGTGAGATTAAAATCACACTTATATAGAATTTTTATAAATGCCAGTTTACACATTACAAGCTAAGAGTGAGCCACACCACATGTCTCGTAAGGTTTAGCTAAATTCAAAATTTAAGGTACATTTTACAATTTACTAGGCTACATGCGTTACTATGCCAAAATTTAACATAACATATAATTGTACTCCGTTTACAATTTTTTTCATTCTGCGATTTCCGTTTGCGACCAATGTAAAAATGTTCGTTAACGCGCCGCCAAGTCCCTTCGATAGATGTGCCATAATCGGATTCGAAGTTTTTTATGTAGAAATAAAGCTTCATACAAAGTTTAAAGTCTATGCCTCACTTTGTTTTTAAGACATCATGTGGATAGACATATTAGACTGGCATCAGATAGACAAACTTTTAGACATACAAAAATGAATTTTTTCAGTCCATGAAAATCATTATAAAATCTGATAATTATAATAATAATAATATAATGACATTTATAAAATGTCAGAGGGCAGGTCATCAGCATAAATCATAAAATTTGTTCAACATACGCTAATTTTTGGCCACAGTATATGTACATAGCTATACAGTAAAATCGCTACTAGAGCAGCCCGTACCAAAATAGTCCAACGGTAGCTCTTGCATTTTAATCCCCTCTACGTCCCGCGGCCAACCTCATTTGCCAGTTCTACGAGTATAAACAATTACTGACCCGTCTCAACATCAGGGAACAGCTGGTGGTTAGATGCGATATGGCAACACCGCATTAAATGTCATCGAATTATTTTGGTGCTGGTTGCAATTGACTCAAATACAACTCAGGGGTATTCCAATTATAACGGCATTTTAAACCTTCATTATTACAATTGTGCAGTAAAGTCTAAGAAATTGGCCGTTTATGAAAGCTAGGGCCTAATTAATAAGATATACAATTATTTGAACTCCAGAACTCAAGTCGAAGCGGCGCAGAGCTGAACAGATCAGGGAATCCTCATGCCAGGCATGTACCCAATTAGAGCACTAACTGGCATTGTTATCTGACAGCACGAGGAATACGCAATTGTGGCATCTCTCTTACTGCACCAAACATTCCTTGATTACATTTACATTTCAGATCAGGAGGTAACAAGAATTAGACATTTCCACCGCCTGCTTTTTGAAACGGCCTTGAAATTGTCCACATAACTCTTCTATACTTAAAAAAGTTAATCTCTTATTTTAACCTCAGAAGTTTACAATTTCTTATTTTTAAGTTACAATCTGTAGGTATCAAACTGATAATTTTTCACATGAGCAATGGCTTTAATAAAAGTTTAAAATTCGTGAATAATCAGACTTTAATCAGAGATTAATTTTGCTTTTATTTTGAACCGAAAAAGTAAACAGGCTTCCATGCCTTTGATGAGGACATTTTGAATGATGTGGAATTATGTATTATGTGAATTATTTATTTAAGGATTAGCATTGATATAGTTAAATACCAGAATAAATGTGATGAGCCTAACTTCAATTTATTATAGGCTACTAAATATTGTTAATTTGATTTAACTATGGATTTAAGGCATTAAACCTACACGCAACACAAAGCAAACCCCTTTAACCTGCGTTCATTTTCACTTTCAATTTGTTTATACTGTTTGTAGAAGACATTCACAAAGTAGAACTTGATTGACAATTGTATATACATTTACTCCTGCTAGCTGAACGAATACAGGACGAACACTGAACTTTTGCTGCGTGGGATATTAATAATTCATACTTCTATTCGTGTATTATACAGAAACATATCATACATGGTTAAATTTAAATGTGATTTAGACACAAAATACTAACAAACCTCATTTAACTATAGTGAAAGGTAGATACATCATAAAATGTCATTAAGCTTCACATATAATGATCAGATTATTACGAGTACATAAATTTCAGATGAATTTCCATATTGTGCATCAAGTGGATTCGGAAAACCTTTTTTAAACTCACGTAAAACAACAAAATTTACAAAAATTTGATAAATAAATTTGTATGCCTTCTCTAGTATGGCATTTATTTGAAATCGCCCTCGCACTAGAATTAATAAAAAACTAAAGAACTTGTTGGATTTAGTTACTCTATTACTAGCATTATTGGCTTCTTCGCCTCCAATCTTGACGAGTTCTCTGTTGACACTCTCGTCGTAAACATATGTGACAAGGAAATTAAAAGTTAAATTCCATCCTATAACATTTGAACTAATACAGATGAATATCAATTTTCTCGGTTAACAGTTGTGTAATAAACGTAAAACCGAAATCGCAATTGTACATTTACTTTATTAATTAACCCTAAAACCGCTGTCCATTTTCGTTGGGTGTGGCTTAAAGAGATGTTTAACGTGTACATAGATATGGTTGCGATTTAATAATAAATGCCTGGTAGAACATAAAATAAATTAAATCTTGTGGTTTTTAGTTTAAGTAAAAACAAAAACTCAACACGAGTGTTTTGGGCCTTCTACACTTATATATGAGTACACTGTTCCCATCTACTTCAACCCAAGCCAACCATCGTTAATTTAAGGTGGACCCTCGCAACCAAAAACTAGTGACTCATAAGTGTACAACAGACCGCAAACGTATAGCTAGGGAATCGAACCCGTAACCCCAAGGCTAACTTCCGGGTCCGATAGTATCCACTTAGACCATAGATTCATCTTGACTAGAACGTGTAGATAACTCATTTATCGCTTTAGCAGCGTTCTAATGCGTCGCGATCACGAATCAGAGGGAAAAAATTGTGCTTCTAAATTAATTAATTAATAATGTGTTGTTAATCATAAAATAACAATCGACTAATTAATAATTTTCTGGGACACGTTGTTATCTTTACGAAGGGAACAATAAACAGTCATTAACCACCTCATGGAGTTTCCATTCATGTATTCAAGCGTTAGTCTGTTGATATTATATACGTAGTGCGACAGTAAATAATACATGTTAACGTAGATCAATACAGCACGTATGATATCGTGCGGGGTGCATCTATAATGGAACGTATCCGAGCACAGAAGCCCCAATAGTTAGCAGGCTATGGTACAGGTTACAGGCGGAGATTGCCTGAATCAGCACATAGCCTATGGCTACTTGACCGGCCGAGCTTCCCTTTGTGCTGCGAGTGTGTTACATGTAATCTCAATTACGTACTGACAGTTCCCGGATTAGGTGACTTCACACTTAACTGAGTGATGATTCGCCCAAAATTATGCGTCCCTAGCGTAAATTAAAGTAAATTTCCTGATAGTTTTTTAATAAATTTGCAGGGCAATACTTTTAAAAGAACATTATACATAAATGTAAAACTTGATGTACTATAGTTCTAGATATTTTAAACTATGAGCATCTTTATAATAGTACGAGAATAAACACGTATTTGTTAATATTATGTTTTATTATGGCTGTTACTATAGTTCGCTATTACAACTGTATTTTTTATGTGTTTGTATGTACATGAGTACGTATGTACATAAAAACACAATAGAAACACGAAATCTAAGTAGACTACGACAAAGCTACCACCAACTTAAGCCGGTAATAAAAATTCTAAAATCAAAGTATTCAATTTTAGTGACAGAATGTTATACACATTTGATAATCCTACACATTTCTATCAAATTGTGTGGGAAACATAAATAAGGAGATGAACTTGTTCAAAGATAAAATATTTTATAACTATAGTCGCAACAAATTTGTGTCTTTTCTTAAGATATGAAACTGTTCAGATGGAATTTTTGTCACTTAATTTTTAGAAATACTAGGGCTGAAAATTAAATGTACTAATAAGACAATCAGTGGAACACTCCAATAATAACAGCAAGGATAGTAACTGACCTGTTATTATTTCTTTTTGACGTGACAACGTCTTAAATTAGGTTGCGGCTCGGAGTCACTCATGAAAAAGTGTAACGCCCGGTAACGTTACGATGCCCGTCCAGTGGGTCCGCCGCACGGGATAAAGCAGATAACTATGTTTATTCGTGAAAATGTGGAGTGCTTAGATTCGTCATTTACAACAACTACAACAATAAAGGTAAATAATTGTACACTGATATTTCATTATCGTAAACTATGATTGATTGATTAATTGTTAGATTGACACAAAAGTTGAGAAACTGAGTTTATAGGTTATGTCATACTATTGACAAATGTTGATAGTGTTAAGTAAATTATTAGTTTAAATCACTCTGCAATCAATCGTAATTCAGTCGATTGAGAAGAAACAGCGCGTATTGCTAGTCAAACATTTAAAATAACAAATTATAACCTCTAACCTGTCATAACAGTGCGACCAAACAACCGAACTAAACCGGCCAATCACCACGCGCGGAGTTAGAATTTAACTGTGTTTAGCAAGAATTTCAAATTCCAATTTTAGTAAATGTTTTATTCAACTTTACCATTTACAATAACAAATTTTAATTAATTTCAAATTATGTACAATGTTTTAGTAAACAAAATATATTTCTATAGTTAAAATTTGTGCAATTCTTATTTTCATTCAATTCCTTGTTCCTATTGTGCAATTTAATAATATTCATATCAATAAATATTCTACCGAGAAAAAGACGTTGTCACGTAAAATCTTCGCCCGTAAAACCGACTTTACAGGCAACCATAATTTTTATTGTATTGCGTATACAATAGACCTTATATACAGTCATAAAACAGTCATAGACTGACAAATTACTGTCACAAGAATATGGATGCACAACTTTGGTTCCAGAAACTTGTACGCCAATCAAGAAGTATCCAAAACAACGCTGGTATTTCAAAAGGGTATGTACATTAACTGAATTTATATTCAGATGACTATTTTAATTCCAATATTTTATTTAAAAAAAAAAAACATACAATAAGAATAGAAATCATCAAAAACGATATCTTTCTCTGACATAAAATTGTACTTCAACAATTGCCAAATTAATCTATTAAAATTTAATATAAACAAATCTTATCAACATAAATGACGCGTAATGGGGAGAGCCAGTGGACGAGCCGTGTAAGACGTCGGATTTAGTGTCAGAGCTAGAGATAGCGCAGGTTCAGATCTTGTCTGTGATCGCTGCATTTTTTATCAGTACTAAAGACTTTGTACTGTATCGACTCTCCCTCTTATTCTGTTTGATAGGACCCTCGCACAGGCCAGTGGCACATTAAGACCGGAATAAATAAGGCTTAAAAGAAAATCGGTCTCTCTGGAAAAAAAACCCAAAAAACTAAATATCACTCTATGTCATAACAAAACCGGAAAATATGCACCAGCTCGACGTTAAAATACAACGCCTGGATTCTAGAGGACTGTTATAAGTTTCTTCCAGCTCTGGACACCAAGCGCCGACTTAAAGACATAATCACAACAATTTCTGTACAGGAAACACGTCGCCTTGTGCCCAAAACGCTTTGTGACAATATCAGCCTAAAACAGAGAATAATTCTATGGTCTCAAGAGATGTCACTGTTACAGGAATAATACATTTATTGTGCTTTAAATCGTAGCTTTTGCTTCAGAGGGTAAATTCACCCTAAGAAAAATATTTGCTTTGTTTGTACTTTCCAATTGAACCTACACTACGTACAGCAAAACCAATGCGTCACTTATATCCGGGGAAACCCAGGAGGATGACCAGGAGTGAACCATAACTAAATGTTGAGGTATTGGGATAGTAGGGGAAAAGGATAGGTCTAGTCTACTGCGGGTGTTGACTGTGTGTGGGTAGAGCTCCCTTACGGTTAAAGACTGTTGCTACACTGTCCTGTCTCCTTCCCACTTTGACTGGAGAGGTTGGAGCAGAGCTGTCCTTCCCTTCTTCCTAGGTGACACAGCCCGCTACCCTTACTTATGCGATCTCGACAAAAGTTGCACCTTACCCATCCTGAACATCCTGTTACTCCGGAGGTAAGCGCAAAGGTCCTGTTAGAACTAAGTGAAGTGAGAGGTTTCTCAAAGTCTTGTCCTAAGTAAAATATTATTATTCAGATATAAAGGTTTATATTTACGTTTTGTAGAAAACACCAAAATTAAAGCAGTACCTCTATTTCTAGTTGAATATAAGTGATTATGGAAAGAAAAGGGTGCAGACTATTAACAGTGAAGTTACAAACTGAAAATATGTACAATGATGGTAGAGTGAATAGATTTTCTTACGGAACATCTTCCGACAGCTGTCACCTAGACCATAAATTACGCAGACAGCTTTCTTTTGAAGTTTGAACACTCCTCTAATTAAACTTATTACTCCTTTCCCCAAAAAACTAGTGTAAAATATGGACAGGTCTCTAAAATATACATGCACGAGAGTTCTGCTATTCCAGAAGATTTAACGTATACTTCACAATGTATACGGAATGTAAACTTTTTGACAAAATATCATAGTATTTCCCCCCAATCTAGTCTTGATAAAAAAAATCTAAAAATACAGGGTACTGTGAATTAATGAATAAATGAGCTGTTAACCATGCTTATTATTTACATTTTTAGGACTACAATTAATTGTAAATTGAAGTTTCATCAGTTTTTGAAATTAACTCTTTAACTCAAAACTAAAAGATGAAGCTTCTTAAAGTATAAAGGCTGAGATTCAAATGTGTTAGTTGATTGAATTTTAACAACAATAGATTTAAAAATGGATTGATTCTAGGCATCCACCATTTCACAAACAAAAGAGGGCTTAGTATCTCTGATTAGCTGTCATGACAATGCGTCAAATCGACATAGACATCAAAGAAATATTTAAAGATAAATATATGTACAGAATAAAAAATATAAACAACCTACTGTGTTGCTGTTGTTGGTGCTGCTATTCAAAACTATAAATGATTGTTTGTATTTCTTTTAACTGAGAGATGTGAAACAGTAGCTTATGTAGGTTTTTGCTTAGGCTACTTTGTGAATATAATAAACGGCTTTTTTTTCTTTTACCATAGAATGAAAAGTATCTCTCCTAACTTATTTCCTTTGTTTTATCAAGGATCCAGCACCAATGTCAGTTATACCAACATTGATTGTGTCCTGAAGAAAGCCACTTTTGGTATTAATTATTGAAACAGAAGTACAAATACAGAGGAATAGTTACAAACGATTAAAAGTAATAAAATTAAATCCCATTAGTACTGTACTATTTATAAAATCTTAGGCTCCTATGAAAAACATATCCTGAGTATAAAGCGGTTTTAGAGTTTACAAATTATAATGTAGTATATTCACTTCACCCATTGGGTCAATGCAACATCAGCCTGACCATTCTATCGCTGAGACAGACAACAAGATTAAAGAGTTGCACTTTGTTCGGCGAATTCTCCAGCACAGAGTGGTGGTAGAATACAAAAGTGTACTGCATCCTGCAATTCAGTCACACAGATATACAACAAGAATACAACATTGCACTGTATGAAGCAAATCCTTATGCTCAGATAGACGTTAGGAACACACATTTGTCTGTATCCTGTATATCCTTCTACATAGATATTCAGAATACACCATAGTACTGTATCCAACAAATCCTTCTGCACAGATAGATTTCAAGAATACAGATAATTCTGCATCTTCCAAATCCCTACACATGGATAAACGACAAGAATACAGATAGTACTGTATCCAGCAAATCCTTCCGCACAGATAGATTTCAAGAATACAGATAATTCTGCATCTTCCAAATCCCTACACATGGATAAACGACAAGAATACAGATAGTACTGTATCCAGCAAATCCTTCCGCACAGATAGATTTCAAGAATACAGATAATTCTGCATCTTCCAAATCCCTACACATGGATAAACGACAAGAATACAGATAGTACTGTATCCAGCAAATCCTTCCGCACAGATATATTTCAAGAATACAGATAATTCTGCATCTTCCAAATCCCTACACATGGATAAACGACAAGAATACAGATAGTACTGTATCCAGCAAATCCTTCCGCACAGATAGATTTCAAGAATACAGATAATTCTGTATTTTCCAAATCCCTACGCATGGATAAACGGCAAGAATACAGATAGTGCTGTATCCAGTAAATCCTTCCTTCCGCACGGATAGACGGCAAAAATACATATTGTTCTGACCAGTAAATCCTTCCGCACAGATAGGCAGTTAGAACACAGAATTGCACAATATCCTGTTAATCTTCCAGAAATGATGGATGGCAAAAATACATAGTTTTACTCTGTCCTTTCGTAAACAGACTACAAGAGTACAGTTGCTATGTTTCTTTATTGCAGATGTTTAATTTATAGATGCTTTAATTTGTAATGCTCTCAAATATCTTTTTATTTTTAAATATTTCTCGAAACCTATTTTATACGTTGTTACAAGTAGTTAGTATACATTGATCTCTACGGTAGGTTAAAAATTTACTTTTTAGAAACTAAGACGATTTAATACTTTCAAGATCTCCTGCTCAACCTTGTTTCGTTCATAGACGTTGAATTTTTAAATTAACAGTTTTTCTGATCCAACTACTTTTTAAATTACGAGAACACTGATATTCCATTGATGACGTTTCGATGCTCAAGATAGCCTCGTCGCGCGTTGTACCCTGAGGTAAGTCTAACATACAATTGTCTTCAAGTTGAACTGATCAGGACTGGATAGTACCCAGAATAATTATTTCATTTTTAGAATAATATAATTGTATTCTTTAGAACTAGATTATTGATCAACATTCCTATGAAATGTACTATTAGACTCGCATTTCAAAGTTATAAAAACCCCTGATCAAAGATTATATTATGTTTCTCCAACTCTTAAAGGTTGTCCTATACATAACCTCGTCCACCACCAAGTTCACCGTTGGTGTGTTTACATTACTAAAACCTAACATATAGGCCTATAACAGTGTTTAATGTGGGAAAATCTATTGCTTTCTCACAGGATAAAGTGTTACCATCTGAAGAAGAAAGCTGTAAATTAATAAATACTGATTGTATACATCCCGGCTTTTTACAAAATCAGTAACAACTCTTAAAAACAGTTGCTTCAGCGAGGCTCTGTAATTAATTTCCGACGTCTAATTAATTACCGCTGTTTTATGTTACATTATAATTAATCACCCCATTTTTATCAAACAATTCTGTAAAGAATTTTATACTTAATATAGCTTATGCTTATTTAAGTTTTCGGTTAAAGCAATGTTTGCACTTAGTGAAAAGCATAAGTTATAAATAAATATTTGAAATTATTAATTTGAAAATAGAGTAATTACAGTAATAATTGTATGAATTTTTAATTGAAAATACTGCAGTTTCCAATATTAAACGTAAGTGATACGGTATATAGATGAGTTGAGGTGACATTCGAAACTCAAAAAGATTTAATTTTTATTGCCAATGTTTCCTTTGAACTATTGTGAAAAATCTGTACAGATACACTTCAAATAATTCATAAACATTGGATGACACTATTAATTATTAAGTGGTATTAAACACACTTTGTATTAACGTTTAAAAATAAATCTTTAACAATTGAATCGAATTGAGCCAGGCTATCGGACTTTCAATGAAACGCATAAAAGGGATTAGGTGTTTTGTATGTAAATGTATGGTTTTTATCAAACGAGATACGGAATTGCCCTAGTTACAACTATGTCCAAGGCATGCAGTTGTTATTGTACTAATGCAACACAATTACTATTGTTATCATATTTAAATCACAGTTAGTAACGTAAAAAGAAGTCCTTTTCAATCACACCCTCTTAGGGAAGGTATTGTATGCATGTCCCTGAATTAAACTAATTTATTTGCAAGTAAACAATTTTGATTTAATTTAACACAAAATGTGGTATTTCTGAAATTAAATATGTAGATCTGTTACCTCCAATTCCTCCTCGTCCACCGCCTCTGCCAGAACCTCCGCCTCCTCGGGGGCCGCCTCCCTCACCGGTTTGGAGGGCGGCTTGGACTTCCCCTTCCGCGAGAAGCGCGAGGTGACTCCCTGTTTCATCTGCATGTAGTACCCCATGATCTCGGGCTCTCTGAAGGACAACTTCTTCCTGGGTCTGTCCGCGGCGACGACGGCCATGTCCGTGCTCGGGCCCTGCTCAGCCCCCGGCCGCCCTCTCAGCATCGCCCCCGACTCATGCCACACTGTCACGCACCCTCGACACGTCGCGGCGTCACACCTCACACCTCGAGCCGCGGCAGCTCACTACTGCCACCTCTGTCGCCACCCCTCCACACCGCTCAGTGCGGTAGGCTCGGCCAGCCACTGCTAGCCATTGCCAGCCACTGCCAGCGAGCCAGCCGAGCCATTTATTTACAGACGCTCGGACATGTGCAACTGTCTGCTGTTGCTGTCTGACAAAACCTAATATTTCGCTGCCCGTCTCCGAGCTCTGTTGATACGGCAACAAATTTCATGTTAGCATCTTAAGTTCTTCAACATTTTTACTGGAATTCGATGAGAAAGCTTACAACTGCTATAAAGAGAACAGGCTATCCCTCTCCCAGCTGGTCTGTTTTTTCGACTTAACCTTTAAGGCCTCAAACAATTGAATTAGAATTTCATTAAGATAATCTTGGTATATAATCACATAAGAAACAATAGCAGTAAGTAAATTTGACCTGTGGTGCTGATTTCAGAATAGAGTAAGTTTTTAATACTGCTTAAACAGTACTATACGTACAAAGTATTTTTATTGATTAAATACATTATAATGTAAACCTAAATATTATTCAGGGTACGAGAAAGATTGTGTTTTTCACCAGTATAACACTTTGTGACCTGTGGATTCTGAGAATGTTCATTTTAAAACATAACATCACTATATGAAAAAATTTGGTTATCTGGTATATAGAAGGGGGCAAATGAATTTGAATAGTGGTAACATAATACATTATAATTTAATTATGATATAATAAATAATCAAAAGAAAAATTCTCTACAAATTTTGAAAGACAAGAACTGAACCACATTAGACATAAAAGATATCTGACGGAAGTGTACATGACAAATAAACTTCGTATGATCTTTTTTTTAACAGATTGCTGATTTATAAAACGTGTAAAGGCGAGTAAATTGGAGTCAAAATGATGTAGCGTAGCTAATAAATTAAAAACAAATAATTAAGAAACATTTAAAAAATAATTATAAACACGCGTACGTGTGTTATATGTTGTGGAAATATAGAGATTATATTATGTTACTTGTAAAACTTCACATTTAAGTACAATCAAAATCAGTCCAAAACTTGCCTTAAACGCCTTTTGGTGTTTTGGTGTCTCAAGTGTTTTCTATTCGGTTGGTTAGAGCATGATGAACCGCTGGGATGAAGGATGACTGTGGTGAGAAAGAATATATTGTAAGTTTGACTGTGCGTGAGTTTGCGTAGATTAGGTGATTTGTAATCTGATATGATTTAAAGATTGTGATGCGATGTTAAATTGTGACAAGAAATGCAATAAAGATGTTACTATTATTAATGTTCGGCTAGCGGTACAGTTACCAGGGATTTTGGTTTGACCACTATCCGGAAGGTAATTGTACGTATCTATAGACAGAACTAGGAGCGAGATTACCCTTAAGATTTCAGGCATTCATAACTCCACAACATCATAATATTGTCATGAGGGAAGAGTTTTAAAACTGCAACAATTACTTATTTTAACTAGTTTATTACATTTTATATGGAACCTTTGGGGCACTGCTAGGGAAGGAGAAATTAGTTTTTGAAAAAAATTGTCGATATTTCCAGTAGAAATGGTTTGTAGTGGGTCCCAAAGAGAAATTTCACTTAGCACTGAGACTACACCGCCATGTTTATGATCTTGGCAGCGCTTGGAGCGTCCCATGTTCTTTCCAATCCATTGCTCGCAAACAATTTTCGCTCCATTTTTTAAAGCGGGGCTATTTTTATTTAATTTATGTGTCCGCACGTTAATTAATTCACAATACCATACTGCTGGTATCAGTTAAAACATACAGATACAATCAAAAGTCAATACTTAGATGAAAAATCATTAATGTGTTAATTAATATATTAATATGTGATAATTAATTTCCGACATAATTTGCTTCTTATTAATTTTGTTTCATAAGCACTTAATCTCGAATACATTGCGAATTTGTTTAAACGAGTTAGAAAGAGTGAACGTTTCCAGTGTGTTGTTACAACGGCTATACTCTTTAATTTAAGAAACGGGTCAACTAAACGTTTAAACAGCGTCTACTATAATCTGAGGATTTACTGCACACAATGATCTGACACGGTGCATAGACATTCATCTGGGGTATCACTCATAGTTGGTAAATAAAAACCAGATTTCTCTTTCAACTTCAAGGAGAAAATCAAAGGGCTCTTAAGAAATCCAATGATTCGGAAATATTAGTCTAGAGATGGAGATACTTACGAATGACCATCATTTAATACACGAAGAAGAGACAACCAATGTCGTTTTTATTATAGTGCACTAAAATAAATGCAACAACTTGTACCGTACATGTTTATGAATTCCCATCAATCATGTCCACGCTTCTGAGCTGTGACTAAAAACAAACTTTTATTAAATACTAACAGTTACCCGGGAGTTTGCACGCCATTTCCTATTGAATACAAGATACGTCACAGACTTGACCTTTTTAAATTTCTTACTAACCCAGTAAAAATAAGTAATGACAGCGGGCAGTTAAAAAACAAAACATAGTTATTCTAGGGTTGCAACCCTATTTCAACCCATATGGGTGACTGATCTTCGTGACAAATGTTTTATTTGTCTGTTAAAATCATAAGACACGTATGTGCCAAATTTCACCTGTCTAAGACATCAACAAATTGTAAAACAAAATGTAGTTCCTTTAGGGGTAGCAAGCTCAATTTCAACGCCTAAGGATGTTTGATATTTTTGAGAACTCTTTATTTTTTTCTATTTAAGTCATGAGGGAAACATGAACCAAATGTCAACTTTCTGGTATCGGTAAGTTGAAGAATTAGTGATGACTGATGCGTGAGTGAGGGAGGGCTTTGCGTTTTATATATGGAAATTACATTTTTATTGCTGCAATTTTAAGAAAAACTACATAGTTACGTTTAAGTTACATAAAAATGGCATTTAAACACATTTAAACGGTTGAGTTCATCCTGAGAGAAATTGTGTGCTCAAAAGTCGTTCTACGTGCTCAGTGAGTTCGTTGTCATTGGACGATTTAATCAGTGAGATCGTCTTCTGCGTCTTGCTTGCGCTCGGGTATACATAATTAAGAATGAAACACAGTACATTTATTTCAAAAATAAAACTGGCGTAATTATAAACCAAAACAATGCAGTATCGAAAGGTCTATCAGAACGACAGATTATGTTGTTTTCGGATAAGTGAAAACTAATGATCGATAGATCAAAATAATCCTTTTTTTAAATCTTCATAAATTGTGAAAAGTTCAAGTTGTGCCCATGAAAGGAACACAAAAAGTCTTAAGGCTGCAACGCCTGACTAGCCTAACTTTGGAAAAAACTGATTAACTTTGTTGCCCTTTGATCATTTAACTCCAAAATAAATAGGGTTCTTCCTAGGACCAAGAGAAACTGATGTACCAAGTTTCATTTCATATCTGTTTATACAGAATTTTATTTTTTTTAACGGAGACACCGGCCCCCTTTTAAGGATTGATAAGGAGAAAGCAAAAACGATCTTAATTAGAACCTGGCGGGTCCTTAATAAATTAGTCACTCACTGCTAGTAGCTACTTCAAACTTAAAAAAAAAATTGTAAAATGATTGTCCGTACATTGAGAGAGACAGGGTAAAATCAAATATAACGCAAAGGGGTCTGGTGGGTACTTCTAGATATAAATCACGTTTCCTATCTCAAGAGCTTGCGTTATTACCTAGGATGGCGCTACCGGGAAGAATCAAGGGAGATCCTGTTGCTGCCGCCAACATCAAGCACAGCACATATGAGTGTTTTCTATTCCCGGATATTCGCGGGTGGCTGTTTATTGGTAATATAAAGTGGAGGTTAGAGCCAACGTCAGCAAACACCCCCCTCCCCCTCCGCCTCACAAGACAAGGTGGACTACCCAGTGCCCACTTCACTTGTAAACTGTTTGGTTGATATTATCGCAATATCGAGATCGCTTAGCCGAAACGAGAGTAACGACAACAAACATCGACTTCTAAGACGATAGTGTTAGTCATCCAGACCAGGGAATAAGCTCTCGGAACTAATGAGTAGTTATGATAATCCGTCAGTTATTCCAGTAGACGGACTGCATTCCGCAATAAATTTGTCGCAACGAGCGTCACGCCGTCCCCCAAGTCTATAACGTTGAGATGAAACAGACGAAGATATCAAATCGTAAATTTTGCTTAGAAACAAACATTTTAGTTCACAAGTAACGTAAGATTGCAGTTAAGCAAGTTTGTTGAAACATTTCTTTTTGTAACGACTCGTTTAAATATTGCTGTATATTTATAATTTCTATATGAAAGATATGATGACAGAATATTATTCTGAATGTTTTCTTAAGTGACAATTTTAACAATAGTTATTAAATTCTTTTAGGGAATAGAACCTGAATTATCACTATCGCAAACTTGTACCATAAATAAACTTTCCACCATGATAAAACCTCATTCTGTTCTCTGCGACTATTGTGATATTAACTATAGTCTTCCTCCAATGGATATTGTGATATAGTTCAATTTTATTTAAGCATACACTGTGATAACTCAGTCTGTTCTCCGCAGATGTTGTGATAGCTTGATCTGCACCTAACGAGTATTGTTATATAGTTCAATCTTATTAAGCATACACTGTGATAGCTCAGTCTGCACCTAACGAGTGTTGTTATATATTTCAATCTTATTTAATCATACACTGTGATAGCTCAGTCCGTTCTCCGCAGATGTTGTGATAGCTCAGTCTGCACCTAACGAGTATTGTTATATAGTTCAATCTTATTTAAGCATACACTGTGATAGCTCAGTCAGTTCTCCGTAGATGTTGTGATAGCTCAGTCTGCACCTAACGAGTATTGTTATATAGTTCAATCTTATTTAAGCATACACTGTGATAACTCAGTCTGTTCTCCGCAGATGTTGTGATAGCTTGGTCTGCACCTAACGAGTATTGTTATATAGTTCAATCTTATTAAGCAAACACTGTGATAGCTCAGTCTGCACCTAACGAGTGTTGTTATATATTTCAATCTTATTTAAGCATACACTGTGATAGCTCAGTCCGTTCTCCGCAGATGTTGTGATAGCTCAGTCTGCACCTAACGAGTATTGTTATATAGTTCAATCTTATTTAAGCATACACTGTGATAGCTCAGTCTGTTCTCCGTAGATGTTGTGATAGCTCAGTCTGTACCTAATGAGTGTTGTTATATATTTCAATCTTATTTAAGCATACACTGTGATAGCTCAGTCCGTTCTCCGCAGATGTTGTGATAGCTCAGTCTGCACCTAACGAGTATTGTTATATAGTTCAATCTTATTTAAGCATACACAGTGATAGCTCAGTCTGTTCTCCGTAGATGTTGTGATAGCTCAGTCTGCACTTCAATCTTATTTAAGCATACACTGTGATAGCTCAGTCCGTTCTCCGCAGATGTTGTGATAGCTCAGTCTGCACCTAACGAGTATTGTTATATAGTTCAATCTTATTTAAGCATACACTGTGATAGCTCAGTCTGTTCTCCGTAGATGTTGTGATAGCTCAGTCTGTACCTAACGAGTGTTGTTATATATTTCAATCTTATTTAGGCATACACTGTGATAGCTCAGTCCGTTCTCCGCAGATGTTGTGATAGCTCAGTCTGCACCTAACGAGTATTGTTATATAGTTCAATCTTATTTAAGCATACACTGTGATAGCTCAGTCTGTTCTCCGTAGATGTTGTGATAGCTCAGTCTGCACTTCAATCTTATTTAAGCATACACTGTGATAGCTCAGTCCGTTCTCCGCAGATGTAGTGATAGCTCAGTCTGCACCTAACGAGTATTGTTATATAGTTCAATCTTATTTAAGCATACACTGTGATAGCTCAGTCTGTTCTCCGTAGATGTTGTGATAGCTCAGTCTGCACCTAACGAGTGTTGTTATATATTTCAATCTTATTTAAGCATACACTGTGATAACTCAGTCCTGTTCTCCGCAGATGTTGTGATAGCTCAGTCTGCACCTAACGAGTATTGTTATATAGTTCAATCTTATTTAAGCATACACTGTGATAGCTCAGTCAGTTCTCCGTAGATGTTGTGATATCTCAGTCTGCACCTAACGAGTGTTGTTATATATTTCAATCTTATTTAAGCATACACTGTGATAGCTCAGTCCGTTCTCCGCAGATGTTGTGATAGCTCAGTCTGCACCTAACGAGTATTGTTATATAGTTCAATCTTATTTAAGCATACACTGTGATAGCTCAGTCTGTTCTCCGTAGATGTTGTGATAGCTCATTCTGCACTTCAATCTTATTTAAGCATACACTGTGATAGCTCAGTCCGTTCTCCGCAGATGTTGTGATAGCTCAGTCTGCACCTAACGAGTATTGTTATATAGTTCAATCTTATTTAAGCATACACTGTGATAGCTCAGTCTGTTCTCCGTAGATGTTGTGATAGCTCAGTCTGCACTTCAATCTTATTTAAGCATACACTGTGATAGCTCAGTCCGTTCTCCGCAGATGTTGTGATAGCTCAGTTTGCACCTAACGAGTGTTGTTATATATTTCAATCTTATTTAAGCATACACTGTGATAGCTCAGTCAGTTCTCCGTAGATGTTGTGATAGCTCAGTCTGCACCTAACGAGTGTTGTTATATATTTCAATCTTATTTAAGCATACACTGTGATAGCTCAGTCCGTTCTCCGCAGATGTTGTGATAGCTCAGTCTGCACCTAACGAGTATTGTTATATAGTTTAATCTTATTTAAGCATACACAGTGATAGCTCAGTCTGTTCTCCGTAGATGTTGTGATAGCTCAGTCTGCACTTCAATCTTATTTAAGCATACACTGTGATAGCTCAGTCCGTTCTCCGCAGATGTTGTGATAGCTCAGTCTGCACCTAACGAGTATTGTTATATAGTTCAATCTTATTTAAGCATACACTGTGATAGCTCAGTCTGTTCTCCGTAGATGTTGTGATAGCTCAGTCTGCACCTAACGAGTATTGTTATATAGTTCAATCTTATTTAAACATACACTGTGCTAACTCAGTCTGTTCTCCGCAGATGTTGTGATAGCTTGGTCTGCACCTAACGAGTATTGTTATATAGTTCAATCTTATTAAGCATACACTGTGATAGCTCAGTCTGCACCTTACGAGTGTTGTTATATATTTCAATCTTATTTAAGCATACACTGTGATAGCTCAGTCCGTTCTCCGCAGATGTTGTGATAGCTCAGTCTGCACCTAACGAGTATTGTTATATAGTTCAATCTTATTTAAGCATACACTGTGATAGCTCAGTCTGTTCTCCGTAGATGTTGTGATAGCTCAGTCTGCACTTCAATCTTATTTAAGCATACACTGTGATAGCTCAGTCCGTTCTCCGCAGATGTTGTTATAGCTCAGTCTGCACCTAACGAGTATTGTTATATAGTTCAATCTTATTTAAGCATACACTGTGATAGCTCAGTCAGTTCTCCGTAGATGTTGTGATAGCTCAGTCTGCACCTAACGAGTGTTGTTATATATTTCAATCTTATTTAAGCATACACTGTGATAGCTCAGTCAGTTCTCCGTAGATGTTGTGATAGCTCAGTCTGCACCTAACGAGTATTGTTATATAGTTCAATCTTATTTAAGCATACACTGTGATAGCTCAGTCTGTTCTCCGTAGATGTTGTGATAGCTCAGTCTGCACTTCAATCTTATTTAAGCATACACTGTGATAGCTCAGTCCGTTCTCCGCAGATGTTGTGATAGCTCAGTCTGCACCTAACGAGTATTGTTATATAGTCCAATCTTATTTAAGGATACACTGTGATAGCTCAGTCTGTTCTCCGTAGATGTTGTGATAGCTCAGTCTGTACCTAACGAGTGTTGTTATATATTTCAATCTAATTTAAGCATACACTGTGATAGCTCAGTCTGTTCTCCGCAGATGTTGTGATAGCTTGGTCAGCACCTAACGAGTATTGTTATATAGTTCAATCTTATTAAGCATACACTGTGATAGCTCAGTCTGCACCTAACGAGTGTTGTTATATATTTCAATCTTATTTAAGCATACACTGTGATAGCTCAGTCCGTTCTCCGCAGATGTTGTGATAGCTCAGTCTGCACCTAACGAGTATTGTTATATAGTTCAATCTTATTTAAGCATACACTGTGATAGCTCAGTCTGTTCTCCGTAGATGTTGTGATAGCTCATTCTGCACTTCAATCTTATTTAAGCATACACTGTGATAGCTCAGTCTGTTCTCCGTAGATGTTGTGATAGCTCAGTCTGTACCTAACGAGTGTTGTTATATATTTCAATCTTATTTAAGCATACACTGTGATAACTCAGTCTGTTCTCCGCAGATGTTGTGGTAGCTCAGTCTGCACCTAACGAGTATTGTTATATAGATCAATCTTATTTAAGGATACACTGTGATAGCTCACTCTGTTTTCCGCAGATATTGTGATAACTCAGTCTGCACTTCAATCTTATTTAAGCATACACTGTGATAGCTCAGTCCGTTCTCCGCAGATGTTGTGATAGCTCAGTCTGCACCTAACGAGTATTGTTATATAGTTAAATCTTATTTAAACATACACTGTGATAAGCTCAGTCTGTTCTCCGTAGATGTTTGTGATAGCTCAGTCTGTACCTAACGAGTGTTGTTATATATTTCAATCTTAATTTAAGCATACACTGTGATAGCTCAGTCTGTTCTCCGCAGATGTTGTGATAGCTTGGTCAGCACCTAACGAGTATTGTTATATAGTTCAATCTTATTAAGCATACACTGTGATAGCTCAGTCTGCACCTAACGAGTGTTGTTATATATTTCAATCTTATTTAAGCATACACTGTGATAGCTCAGTCCGTTCTCCGCAGATGTTGTGATAGCTCAGTCTGCACCTAACGAGTATTGTTATATAGTTCAATCTTATTTAAACATACACTGTGATAGCTCAGTCTGTTCTCCGTAGATGTTGTTATAGCTCAGTCTGCACCTAACGAGTATTGTTATATAGTTCAATCTGGTTCAAGCGGATATATGTAGTAATAGCTCACTTTACAACAAAAGTGTGCTGTCGTGGGTTTTCTTATTTGATTGTTTCAGTTAGTGCAATTAGTTTTAGTATATGTGTTGTTGCATTTCGTAATTCAGACGTGTCATTACTTTTAGGATGTGTTGGTTTCTTAACTGTGTTTGTATTCTTCTCTGTTACGTTATTTATTCTCCTAAGGAAAAACAGATTTCTGAACTTGGAACAAATTGTTTCTGCATTTTGTAGTACGTAACGAAGGCAAATAAATATTCTTAACAACACTCTTGGTTTATAGTCTTTGATTGTGTACGTATAACTTCCACCACGATAAGACTTGGAAGTTGAACTTGAGATAGAAGAAGATATATTTAGATCGAGTACAATATTTCTTAGCTTTTTAAGGGAATTACGATAGGTTTTTTTCCCATAAGTTACCCAACAGAGAGGTAAATAAAACACTTTAATCAAATGATTAAGTTGTTGAGTTAACCTAAATTACTCAATCTCACAATGTGTCCACAGGAGAGGGGTACCTTTCAACATACATTGATGAAACAATAATAAACCCGTCTTGCAGTAATAATTATACTACATCATTAATGACGGTCACGTTAAGTAAGGATAGGTCAGTATATGTATTTAATTTACATTATGTAGTGGAAATGTGTCTTAGAAACATTATGCCACGATTAGTGATATAGAAAAGGCATACAGATGAGGGCATCCAACTAATAAGTAGTTACAACTAATGTTACCGATAGTAATAACTTCAATAACCTAATTACAAATGTTTCACTCAAACAAATAAAAATCCAATATATATTTATGGAAATTCTATGGAAAAAATGCATTCACTATCTCACTCTATTTGGTCAACACAATGGCAGACTAACACTTAGTTAACGACTAGGTCTTGAAACATGTGAATACTAATCAATAATAACTTATAAAATATAATAGACTAAAATATAATGAAAAGTAATACGGTAGAATAATTATGTGTCCGATTTTTAAACATCATTTACATCCTGAAATTTCCATTTATACGTAGCTCTGGTGACTAGTGAAAATGAGGATATTAAGGTTCGTTTAGTGAACTGTTTTATAGTGAAACAAGGAGACGGAAAGTCGGCAGATTTGTGTGGACGCGTGACTCCGGGCACTCTCGCAATAAATTGGAATGATATTTGCGGTGAAACAGACTCGCAATATTTCTCAACTTGTAACCACATAACTTGGAGCAATCAGTAGAGTGTTGCTATGGTTACGGTTACAGCAAGGCAAACAGATGAAAAATGGAATATCTGCCTGTCTCTCTGTTCTCTATTGTAATTTAAGGTTATTCCGTTCAACGAGTGACAAAAAACAAAGTCTTATCGCTGTACAGAAGCTGGGTTATTCACTGATCATAAGTTCTGAAGAACTGATCAATTAAACAATACTAGTCCGTTAAAGTTATCTGATACAACAAATGTTTATTATTGACGTGACTTTTATAATTAAAACTATTTACTGTTGCAAATGAGATAAGGGGCGTAACATGTGGAGAGCGACAAAGGGTTTAAAATGTATATTTCTTTAAATAACGAATATTTTTATATTCAATTATTTTAAAATTATGTTAAAGCGTCAATGCTAAAGGATTGCTAGTTTTATAGGGTGGCATTTTAAAATTATACATACTAAAATATTTCAAATAATTTTAAAGATATTGTAAAAAACTATTTTAGAATAAATATTTACAATTTATTTATAATATTTGGTGTTCTAAAACAGATGCGCTATAAACTTAAATTTGGTACATTTCTGTAGTTTTAGATATGAGTAACAGGACAAATATTTTCAACGGTTTGGGTTTCATAGTTACCTAACGAAAAATAAAATTTTATCTCAGTATATTCAAATTATTAAATTGAAGTATTTATTTATTATTCCAGAAACTGAATGTCCATTTGAATTTAGAGCAATCATATGTTGTGCGTACTGGAACCCATAAAGTGAAATACTATAAATTAGTGTAAACATTGCTGGTATTAAAAAACATATGAGGAAGAATAAAATGATACGTACTTTATTAGTGACTAGCTACGCCTAGAAGAAACCCCCTATCTACTTCCGGTATAAGGGGGAATCCTTATTTAAGTTCATGAAATATTCCAAAATAATCTTTTATTATTTTGCATTATATAAATCTTGTTAGTTTTTGGCCTGTCTTTATATTATTGAGACATGTTACTGTTTTTTCTCTGTTTTTCTTTAAGCCAATGTTTAAATGCCATATCAAAATTCCAAGGAAAACCACCAATTTTGAGTAACCTAAGTAAAAAATTTACAATTTTGTTTATTAAAGTGTTTTGTTTATATACACAGTTGGTTTATAACAGTGTTTAAGTAAAATTTACAATGAATTAGATGTTTTCATTTGTCATTGGCGCAATCCGGAGTAAAAGTTAGACATTAGCTTTGTCTTTGACATATGCATTACTGATCAAGTATTGTTCTCAAATTTAAATTGTTGCATAACATGTTTCCACCTATTTCACGAACTTCAACTGAAAGTGTAAACAGTTCTTTAGTATCAATTAAATTTAAATTATGAAACGTAAATATTATAATTTTTTCCATATTAAAAAGTAATCTAGGGAACTCTTAAGATTCCTTCGGCGAATATCAACGAATATTTGACAAAAAGAATTAGACGAATAGGTCCAGAAGTTCTGGAGATTATCGCTTAGCAAGACATTTGACGATTCATTTTTATTCACAAGACTTAGCGTACAACTTACGTTTTCGAAAAGTACAAATGTCGCTATATTTCGTGAAATATTACATATTTTTAACTTGTAAAGGCTATTACATTTATGTGATTTCTGTTGTAAAACCGAATATTACTAACATTTTTATAAATGTTAAAATTTGTGACCTTGCACCTAAAAGCTGCTAAATATGTCCAAAGTCTTAAAACATAATAGTGTGATATATGACATTAGGTGTCTTTAACATGTTAATTACATTAAATGATTATATAAAAGAATAGCACATCAAGGTGATTCCTGGCGTGTGTATACAATACTGCAAAAATTGTATTAATGTTAACTTTTTACAAGAATGTACCGTAACGTTAATGATAAACGCCAAACCAAGAAATAGCCCGTTTTTGTACTGAAGCACTCAGGCCAAGCTTGGCTAAAATAGAACCCGAACAAATGTCAACCGGTAAGGAATCAAAACCACCAAGAGGATATTGTTATACTGTGATCTTGTAACAAAGACTTTTATGTTTTGTTCAAAGACGCTTGAAACTTTGGCAAAATGCCGCTTATGGCAAACATCCAACGCTCTACAGCGGTTCCTTACCTCCACTGTGTCTACATTGGATTTTGATGGCAAAGACGAGAAAGTTCGTGGAAAGCTCATTATAGAAGTTTAAAATTAATTGGATTGAATTCCGTGACAAAGCGCACGGAAATTTCCATCTAGTCGGTTGTATTTTTCTTAGGTACGTGTTTGGTTGAAGGATTCCCTCGATCTTCAACACAAGTCATATATACTGTCATAGAACACACTTTTAATCTAGTAAAAAGTATTCCAGAATTATATCAGAACAGGTATTCTTCGGAGAAAAGTCCAAGTTATCGACATATGACAGGTTTAAAAGTAAGTCAATTCGCAGACAGAGACATGACAGTCAGTCACCAGAATTATAATAAATCCAATAACATGCTTCGATGATTCGACAAGGAAAATAAGCTCAACTTTTCCACCTGCTCGTGTCCAATATTCCCAATACTTGGCTTCAACAGCGTAACCCAACCCTCAAACTACATTTAAAAAATCTAAAACACGTGTTTTTAATTGGCTTTAAACTAAATTTAAAAAAGGGCTTTTGTAGTTTTTCAAAAGCTCGAATTGTTATGTTGCTCGGTCCACGATATTGAGAAAATCGGTTCAGAAGCCTTAATAAATTAATAAGTATGTGTAATGTTATTATTTATTAACAACGTTAAACAAAATCTATAAGAATGCTCAAGTAATACTTATATAAAATAAAAGCCGTACTTAAAAAAAATATTTTTTTAGTTCTATATACACAGTGTCTTTAATTTATTTATGATATAATTGCTATACCATTAAGTAAGAGATTTTGTACTATATTGAGAATAAGAACTTTTAAAAACTTCAAAAATACGCATTTTAGGTTTAAATATTCTCACAGATTTTAAGCACGTCTTAGATAGACGTATGTATGAAACACTTACATAAAAAGGTAATCTTAACATAAGATTATATTTACCTACGTAGACATTTACGGTTTTTAAACAATAAGTTTAAAATAACTAAAGTATTTAAACTAAGTATATACAAAGTTTCAATTCTTGTCGCTTCAGCTGTTTTTGTATTGGAAGAACAAACATCTAAAAGTTCATTATTAGCGTTACAATATTATTATGATATCATTTTAACACATACAAATCTTAACGTTTCAATAGGAACACATGTAGAAATAAAGAAGTGAAATAAATAAAAATAATAATATTGATTAATTTTATTACTTCACTATTTTAAACAACGCAATTTTGCACATATAAAATGAGAGTGCTTATTGGAGTAAATCACGTCATTAATTTATTAATATTATTATTATTAACTAATTTAAAATATTTAATCTAATAATTAAATGTTTAATGAACGAGGAGAAAAACATAGTGGTGATTGTCCGAAAATTGGCTGAAGTACAAACAGTGTATGCTTGACTTTTATCTGACAGTTTCTTTCTGGTTGGAGAGGGGGTGGGTGTACTTATATAAACAACTTTTGTGTAGTAATTTACTATTTTTCCACCATCGCTGTAAAGCTGCCAGGGCTGGGTACAGCACTGGTATATGCAGCAGAGTAAACTAATTAAGATTAGCACAAGCTGCAATATTAGTTTAATATCAGTGGATGAGGGGGTGGGGAGATCTTACAGTCGTATCATGGAGTTGATTAAATGCACCCTCCTCCTCGATGTTCACACCGCTGTGCAATCTGGAGGGTTAAAGTAAACATTTTCCGTTCTGGTAGAGTAACTGATGGTAGTAGAAAAACGTAGGGATGATAAAAGTCAGCTGTAGTAAACCTACCTTGATTTTACACAAAAAAACTGAGTTAACTACGAATACTTTTACGCCGATCATTTTGGAGATGTATTGTTTTTAAAACTTCATAAATATCCTTCAAAACTCTTTTTAGTTTCCCTTGCAAATAGTTTTCAAACGATGAAATATAAAACAGTTTGAGAGTTCTGGACAGCCCTTAAATCATTGAAACTAAAATAGCCGTTTGATACGTAGTCATTATATCTTTAAAATAAGAAATCACCAAGGAATAACAGTGTTAAAAATTCTCATATAAATCTACGACGAAAAGGTCATACAAGTATTTAAGGTATACCATTGTTCTGATGAGGCTATAATCGAGATGAGGAGTAGAATAAGGAGTACATAAAATTCAACAAACATGAAAAATATATGTAATTTTGGTGTGACAGTTTCACCTACAGAAATCTTTGGAGGAAATATTCGAATTGAAAAACCATATACAATCACTAACAGTGGTTTATAACGTTCCTTAGTTGCGTAACACACCTATTTGCTTTTGAATAAAGTAACTGATTCGGTTTTTGCCAGCAAAGATAATTTCATGAACCGCGGCCTGGCGGAAAAGATAGCGTATATAAAATTTAAATTCAACCCCACCTGATAATTGAATGAGCTGATTAAATATAATTATATTAGTTTTATGTGTATATAAATGGCACCTTCTGTATACGCAGTGGGGGAGAGTGAAGTATGGATGAAAGTGAACAACTTCATCTTCTTTAATGTCGGTATTTTTATTCATTTTGGGTCAGGCAAAGTACAAAGAGATTTGTTGATTAATGTTTCCTTCATGTTCCTTTCGGTAAAAGTCTTTACAATACTTAAAACAGAAATATTTGCTCAAAGGAACAACACACTTTTTAAAATATAATCTTTGATCTATACCGATATGTAAATGAATTAGTCGATAGTCAAATATATTACCTGGAAGAACAACCACTACGCTATTCTTAAGTTAGATAAAAAATCGTTATAAGCTATCAATTGTTATGGTAATATATTCACGGTCTCCATACACGTTGGTAATGTACGTTCCCTCGTACGTTAACTCCTGTCCATCGCAAACACTCTAAGGAGTAAAACTACACAGATTACTCGCGTAACAGGCCATGCTGAGGTCGCTTGCACAATTTCAAGCCATAGCTCATTTTATTAGACGACATGAGTTATTGTTAACATGTAACAATCATACAAGTATGATTGCACTTAGTTTGTTTAAAAATTTACTTATTTTTCGATTCTCTCGTTACTATCATATAAAACCAATATGAAAATGTTCGCTAACGCTCAGTACAATCCCAAGGATCGGTACGCATCATCATTGAATTCAACGTTTCTCATACAGAAATAGAGCTTCATACAAAATTACAAGTCTGTAGGCCAGTTCAAAGTTTCTCATATAGACATAGAGCTTTATACAAAATTACAAGTCTGTAGGTCAGTTGAAAGTTTCTCATATAGACATAGAGCTTCATACAAAATTACAAGTCTGTAGGCCAGTTCAAAGTTTCTCATATAGACATAGAGCTTTATACAAAATTACAAGTCTGTAAGCCAGTTCAAAGTTTCTCATATAGACATAGAGCTTTATACAAAATTACAAGTCTGTAGGCCAGTTCAAAGTTTCTCATATAGACATAGAGCTTTATACAAAATTACAAGTCTGTAAGGCCAGTTCAAAGTTTCTCATATAGACATAGAGCTTCATACAAAATTACAAGTCTGTAGGTCAGTTGAAAGTTTCTCATATAGACATAGAGCTTCATACAAAATTACAAGTCTGTAGGCCAGTTCAAAGTTTCTCATATAGACATAGAGCTTATACAAAATTACAAGTCTGTAGGCCAGTTGAAAGTTTCTTATAGACATAGAGTACAAAATTACAAGTCTGTAGAGCACAAAATTACAAGTCACAAAAGTTCTTATCAGCAAAATTACAAGTCTGTAGCAGTATGTTTCTCATATAGACATAGAGCTTCATACAAAATTACAAGTCTGTAGGCCAGTTCAAAGTTTCTCATATAGACATAGAGCTTTATACAAAATTACAAGTCTGTAGGCCAGTTCAAAGTTTCTCATATAGACATAGAGCTTTATACAAAATTACAAGTCTGTAGGCCAGTTCAAAGTTTCTCATATAGACATAGAGCTTCATACAAAATTACAAGTCTGTAGGCCAGTTCAAAGTTTCTCATATAGACATAGAGCTTTATACAAAATTACAAGTCTGTAAGCCAGTTCAAAGTTTCTCATATAGACATAGAGCTTCATACAAAATTACAAGTCTGTAGGCCAGTTCAAAGTTTCTCATATAGACATAGAGCTTTATACAAAATTACAAGTCTGTAGGTCAGTTCAAAGTTTCTCATATAGACATAGAGCTTTATACAGAATTACAAGGCTGTACGCCAGTTCAAAGTTTCTCATATAGACATAGAGCTTTATACAAAATTACAAGTCTGTAGGCCAGTTCAAAGTTTCTCATATAGACATAGAGCTTTATACAAAATTACAAGTCTGTAAGCCAGTTCAAAGTTTCTCATACAGAAATAGAGCTTCATACAAAATTACAAGTCTGTAGGCCAGTTCAAAGTTTCTCATATAGACATAGAGCTTTATACAAATTACAAGTCTGTAAGGCCAGTTCAAAGTTTCTCATATAGACATAGAGCTTTATACAAAATTACAAGTCTGTAGGCCAGTTCAAAGTTTCTCATATAGACATAGAGCTTCATACAAAATTACAAGTCTGTAGGCCAGTTCAAAGTTTCTCATATAGACATAGAGCTTCATACAAAATTACAAGTCTGTAGGTCAGTTCAAAGTTTCTCATATAGACATAGAGCTTCATACAAAATTACAAGTCTGTAGGTCAGTTGAAAGTTTCTCATATAGACATAGAGCTTCATACAAAATTACAAGTCTGTAGGCCAGTTCAAAGTTTCTCATATAGACATAGAGCTTCATACAAAATTACAAGTGTGTAGGTCAGTTAGTGCTCGAGATACCGTGCAAACATAGAAATACAGAAATAAAATTTCTCATCCCGTCGAGTGATAAAGCTTCGCTACCGCTCAATAATAACAAAAAAAAACAACTCAAAATCAATAATTAATATAACAATAAAAATAATATTAAATTGCAACGAAAGGTATTACAGTAACAAAAACAAAAGCATGATAATAAATCAAAATCATTCTTTAACACTATTTTGAAGGTGTTAAAATAATTTGTAAATTACGTACAATCAACAATAGATGGATCCGGCATTAGATCAGGAGAGAATATAATTGCGGAGATGTTTTAATAACCGGAATAGGAAACTTGATGACAGATAGATTATATATAGCACATAGAAGAGCTCTTTACATATTTCCCTGGAGTACAGTGGAGCGGACTCATGAATAAATTGGAACCATATATTCTTGCTATCATCGGATTAAGTTCTCGGGTTGGTAACAATAGATCACTGAAAGTACTATCAGAACGGCAGGTTTATAATTGGATTAATTACGTTTAACGTCGTTAATGCGTTAATGTGCAAGCAGAGCACCAACTTCTGAGTTACTTGTTGAGGTTAAATTTGAGAATATAAACTGCGCACTAATTTAGAACTTGATGGTTTATGAATGGCAATTATTTACGATGAGCTTAAGCCGCACTCCGTGTTTCCAACACAAGTTAGCCAGAGGATTTGCAGAGAGTAGTTGGAAATCTATCAGCGAACTTGATGGAACTGTGTTGTAACTTGGAAGACACTTAGCTCGCCGAGTTTATCACCCTTGGGGACGATTGAGAACAACCAACTGACAAGTTACAAGTCCTAACCCGGTGAACTTGAGCCGGCGTCACTCGACCACACAATCGAACTTCGGTTTGATACATTTACCGAGAAACGTGGAACAGAGTGACTGAGTTATCCTCCAATTAAATCTTTGGAAACTATTTAAAATGTCTGTTCCAAAGATAGCAAAAATATTAAAGTACTTTTTATCGCACCACGAGGACTTGTAGACATTTGAACTAGACTTTCAGGGTCTAGTTCAAGGTCTTAACATTAGGCCCATATAAAAATACTTAACTTTTAGTGTATGTACATAAAAGATGACTGGAGGAGGTGCCATATTTTTTATAAAAAAAAGTAAACTTGTATTAAGTAAAGCACCCTCATTTCATTAAATATTTCATTAAAACAATATAACTTTAAATATCGCTCCCTGATGTACACAAAAATAACATTCGTGTTCATCACTCCACAAGGAGTTGTAGGCATTTAAACTATAATTTAGAGGTATTTTAAAATCAGGACCATTTTTAAAATATTAAAATTTTAGAGTATGTATAAGAAGTGCCATGTTTCTATAAAAAATTAATTTCCTAAAGAAAAGCACTTACTTTTTAAAATTATATTTCATTAAAACAACTTTTGAAATTTATAAATACCTTAAAGTGTCGATCCCTGAAGCTATACCTAACGTACATAAAAATAACTATGGTGTTCATCACTCCTCGAAGTGTTGTAGGTATTTAAACTCGAATTTGGGGGCGTCTAAAAATCAGGCCATATCAAAATAATACATTTTTAGAATATTTATATAAAAGATGAATGGAGTAATTGTCATGTTTCTATTATAAAAACGCCATTTCCTAAAGGATAACTGTCACTTTCTTAAATTACATTCCAATAAAAACTGTAACTTTTTAAACTCATAAAGAAATTATAATTTCCCTCCCTGAAGCTATACATGATGTACATAAAAATTAACATTTTTATCTTCTGCAGTTTTTGTTTGGGTCTGGTCGTCGAGGAGATCAATAGAATTTTGTAATTATTTTTTTTCTTCACGGAAGGTATCTTAAAATTCAACGAGTTATAAATAAAAATTATGTCAATTAGAAACCAAATTAAAAGTGTTTGAACATATAATTTTCCATTTTTTATCATTTTATAATATCGTAAAGCTATACTTTTCGAAATGTCCATTATTATTTTAAACATAGAATTTAGCAGTAAACAATATAATGTTTGCCCATAAATTGCGATTTGACTGGAAAAGGGACTGTTGTAATAATTTAAAGTTCTAATAATGTTAATGTTTTAATAATATATTAATTGTTTGAAAAACAACCTACTCAAAAGAAATAAAGCCCATTATGGAAATTTTAAAAACGATTTATGTTTTTAATCACGCAAAACCACTAGAAGACCATTTAAATGGATTATGAATTAAATAACAGAGATTAGTTTTCAAACATTCATGATAGCTAATGGGAGGAATATGAAAAAGAATTCGGTTTACGTTCAAATCCAAAAATACCAACAGTAATCGATCACTGTAATAATGAAGAATGAATGAAAAAAAAAACGCACAAAAGAAAGAAATCTTTTATTGCGACGTTCTTGAGAACATAAAAAGCGAACATGTGAAGTCTGACCAGAAAGAAAGGCCAGTTGATGAAAGCGATTTGTTCAAAAGGTTGGCGAATGGAGAGAGCGCTTACCCTCGATATTGGTTCTCTAAATGTGACTTTGAAGAGGTGGCGATTGTCTATCACTTCAAAACTACTCTGTCTTCCACACACTGCATTATGTCGATTGGTAATTATTGCTGTGGTACAGTCTTTCCAAACACGTTATTAAATCCCTAAAGAAAACATATTTATAGAACATCATGAGTTAGTTATTCTCAAGGTTCTAGTGTGTGAATCATTATTACTTTTGATAAGTAATAATGTACATTATACTTTTTTATACTTTTAGCCTTACAATTATTATTTTGAGGTATTAGCATGTTCAGGGGGAAATATAATTAACAAATAAAATTATGGATTCTGCACTTATGTAATTTATTAATTAAGATCAAATTTTAGACAGCTATTTTAAATACGGTTTTTATTATTTTAATCTATCAAATTTCAGATAATGTTGGATTTTGGAACTTAAATTGAAACATGGAGGGATATATATATATATATATATATATATATATATATATATATATATATACATATATATATATATATATATATATATATATATATATACATACATACATACATATGTACATATATATATATATTTAAATTAAAATGCACATGCATGTAAACAGATTTGTTAACAGTGAAACCAATCACCTTACAAAATAAACGAAATAAATGGAAAACCTTTTAATAAAGAAAGGTAAACGTCAGCAATCCTCTGTCTGCAAGAAGCCTAACAGAACACAAATTTGGACACTTTACACAATCACCTCTGACGTCTATATCTGTCACTGGTTCGTTAATTGACAACACAGACAATCGCAAGCACATTCAAAATTTGTTCTTTTAATTTATGGAGCTCGAACACTATTTTTGTCTTTCTATTCAGCCTCGTTTCTGGCTCTTGAAGTCTCCCCGACAGTATTCTGATTAGCAGAACAGTTCCCAGAAATTAGATCCCGCTAAATTCAACTCATCCGTCAGTAACGATCAGATTCAGCGCCTTCTGAAGGTGGATGTAATTAAATTACGCCATTGTTGCTTTGAAGATGACTGGGCTGCGAATCTCAAATCTTATGAGGTTGTATCGGAAGCGCTTCCTCGGTTTCATGTTGCTTAATTGCATGCTAATATTTTAGCAAAGTTAAATGTACCAGATGGGTTTAACATAATCGTTCGTAGTATCCAACGAGCCTCTGCGAACGGAGCTCGACAGGTTCTGATTGGCAGGAGAGACATTACGGGCCACCGGATAAGATCACTTAGGATAAGCAGGTGAGAAATCTTTTATTGCACTTTGTCAAAAAATGGCTTAACGCTGCTCATTAATATCCAGGATATCCAGGATGGATAGATATTTCTGGCATGTCACCTTGGAAGGAGAGAGGCTAGCTTCGGCAAACCCCAACCTCTTCTAGTCAAATTGGGAAGGATACGGTTCTACTTCATGTCTAGGCTTGCAAAAACCATTGAAAAACCCACCCACTTGTTGAAGTTACCATCCACCGTAATCCAGGCTATCGATCTTTTTAGTCCAATATCTTGACATTTGTGGTTAGTGAGGTGCCAATCCTTGATATCCATGGGGTGTCTATGTGACACATCGACTATAGCTGTATCCAATTTTTCAACTAGAATATATAAACCAGTTACAGGTGAACCCTCCTGGAGAGGCTTTAGACCGTATGATGCGTTACTGCTTACATTTTCCTAATCCAATGCCCCTGGTCTGTCGATTATGGAATGCACTCTCGTCAGGGCAATCACAACAGGAATTGTACCAGGCTAGGACCGGAGATGTGTTACGGTCTCGGTCGCCAGTACCGCGCGTGTGGGCGAGCGGAACGAATGACGTACGGTAAGTGGGTGCCTGAGTGCTCGGATAGATGTGTAGTAGTAAGCAAACTTATCATACAGTTAGCGTAACTAAAGACCTTGTTTTGCTTTTTTATATACTTAGATACTTTGTTGTTTGACTTCTATTTTTGTTTTCACCCAAGCAAATGATTTAACGCTGTTTTTGTGCTTGAAGAATGATGATACAGCAAATATTGTACATTCGTTATAAATGTGAAATTGGCTACATTCCTTGCCTCTCCTCGAAATAAACTAGTTTTTCATTTCATCATTATTAAGAATTTTGTCCGAGTAAAGGTTTCCCACAACATTTATGTTCACACCAACAAATTCCACAGCTGACTGTAATGAGAGTGAACAAGGATGCAGAGATGACAAGAGATGGCTACATAAGGAAGTCCAGTGCTATACCGTTACCATTCATTAGGGACAACCGCTCATTCTGTGATAGTCGGGAGCTTGATGTGATCTGTAAAAGAGATCAAGATACTTCTGAGTAATTTTCATACTACGGAGTTTTTTCAAATGACAATCTAAAAGATTTATCCATCGCATTAGGCAATGTGGTTGTTGGCTCCCTAAGTGCGATTTGAGATAATTTGAAATAACTAAGTTAACTAAGTTTTGAAATAATTCTTAAATATAACCTAAGATTCAAAACTTTTTTTATAAAAGAATATCATTTTTATAAAAGAATGTTTTGGCTGACAATAGAATCTTTCAGGGAGACATCCAAGCATAAAGGTCCTATTAGCCTACCTCAGAAAGTCTTAGGTTACTTCAAACACCGTTAAAAACTTGAATTATATATCTGTGGATAATCGTGAAAACTCTAATAAGTAATAATAAAGTATGTTTTAAATTTAATAATACGGACCGGCCAGAAAGCTTGTTGCTAACCCATGGCAACTTTGAACGTATCCAGTTTTATATTGACATCTTAATATAGCGAAAGAAAAAGAAATGTAACGAGAAAGCCTCGAGAAAACGAGACAAAGAACGATAAAATTCCAAACTAAATACTCTTATATAGGATCAGACAGGAAGGATTTGGACGTCTTGACGTATCCTTTGAAGCAAAAGAATAATTTTAGAAGATTCCAGGGAAGAGAGGTTTTCTTTTACGCTGAATAAATGTAGAAGGTAAGCTGTCTGGATAGGGCTCTTTAAAAGATTCAAGAATGTAGATACTCTTTCTTCAGCTTAACGTATTATTAATATTCTAAACGAAACGTTTGTAAATTCCAATACTAAAAAAAACTATACCATAAAACGTTTAAAACAAGTTTCCACTCACTAATTCAATATAAATTAATTTTTAACAATAAGTCAATAACCAACAATAATTAAATTGTTTCTTTTATTCTATTAATTAAGTCCATCGCATACAAAAATGGAGTTGTTCAGTTTAATATCACAACACCGAAATTTACGACTGTTTTGAAACATTTTATCTGCAAGTACTAAATATTCCCATATTGCCTAAAACTGTGAATGAACTACTAGTAATATACCCTATGGTCATCCACTATAAACCAAGCGACGACGTTTAGGTCTGGTGAGAGCCAATACACAAACCCTCATCACTGTCAGTAATCTTACAAGATTTAACAGCATATTAAGTATATATTATATACTTAATATGCTGTTAAATTTTAAATGACGTATGTATTGCTGCTGAGTGTATTACGTAAAATGAGGTCATAATTATATGTATTATATAACACTCTGTAGTATTAAGGCTAACAGCGTACTTTATGTTTTCTATAACTTCATACAAAATAGAGTTGTACATTTATTAAAGTTTGAGCTATCACCATAATAGAACAAAATAGAACACCAAGCTAGCCAACGAAGTTAGCCGATATGTATATACATGAAGTTATGAACGGGAGTGCTTTGAGTTCTAGGGGTCATGTTCGGTTAAGTTATGCAGAAAGTTTTGATAAATACTGTCATGAGGAAGACAATTGCAATACGCTGATTTATGTAAGAAATATACAAAAAAAAAACAAACAAAAAATTTCACAACACATAATTCACAGCTTGTTGAAATGGAAATTTAGCCTAAATTATAGACATTTCCATGGAAATAGGTCCCCGGTTGATTTATGGTTGTTTTATTGATTTACTTACTATCCGCGTTTCTGATGATGGCACTACATTGTCATAACATGTAGAATTGTCTACGTACATAAAGGATTGAAGCTTGAAACAAGGCAAGAATGCATATTTAATTCCGAAGTTCCATCGTGCCATCGCGTCCGCATGTCGGGGACTTAAGCGCAGCTCTGTTCGACTAAAGTGATAACACGTACATAATACTGTAGAACAGAGATAGGCGGAGTGAAGTAGTGCAGACGGTACAGTGACGGTAAAACCCTCATTGTTCTATCCGTGTAGAACGCAAACCCAGGTTTATGTGTACTTAAGTTCAAGTACCTTCGATAGAAGCGACTACACCACCCTTCCGAGTGCGGTTAATAAGCAAATGTATTCTACATCAGTAAGGTGAGGGGGGGGGGTGAATTTATTCAAATGGTATTACGTTTGTTCTATGCCATTAAACCTAAATCTATGGAACTACTGAGCTCGTTCGACCTACGGAAGTGTTCAACATTAAATTTTATGAGCCAAACATGACCGCTTTTGAGGATAATCTTCCCAACCATCTCTCCACGTTTGCGTTTCGTACTAGTACATATAGATAACTAGATATATAGTACCTGTTTGTAAAATGTCGTAAATTAATATGATGCGCAGTAAAAGATTTTTACAGCAAAAACCGCCATCCAATATCTGAATTGAAAACATATGATTAGATTCGATTTCGTTTCGGGAGGCTGTATATAAAATTAAATAAGAAACCCCAAAAAATCAAATCGGGACTGCTAAGATTCCCTTAAAGCTTGGGAGACGATCTGGTGTGTATCATCAAGAGGCACAGAGACTACAATAAAAACGTTGCCACGATCCTTAGGGTTATTTTAATTTACTAGCAATTTAATTTACCTGTGGCATCACACGAAATTTCATTTTAATAAACAGGAACATCATAAGTATATTCTTTTTAAATGGCATTCCAAACATTCTGAGATGATTGATAGTGAATGAAAGATATTCTACCTCCTGTTTTTAATAAGTACCTCTAAATTTATTTCATGATACTTCATTTATTGATATCAACAACAATTGAACTATTTTAGACAAGAGTGAATAAATTCTCTGAAGTAATTCTTCTCAAGGGAATTATACTGGACCATATTTACGTTATACGAGTTGATAAAGTTGATTTATTACCAACAAAACCACAATTTATTAAACTTAATTAAAAATTGATTTTGCTGTAAAATAAAAGAATATTTTTATCAATTACCATCACTTCCAGCTTATTTAAAAGAAAGGTTGTATTCATTTATGATCCTCAATTGGAAATATCTAACTAAAGATGCATAACTGGTTTCATAGGATAATTTTTATAACAATATGGTATAAAACTTCTTGTGGAAACCATTTAAATATACTTTTGTTATTTAATATCGTTTACACATCCCATAATCGTGATATTTTGCATGGCTAAAATCGTTTTGAAATCACTTTTGTAAACGTATTTTATTATAAAAGTTTTGGTTGGCTAACGAACTTATCCAAGCCAAGTGTTATTATTTAGAGTCAGTATAAACAAATATTTATTTATTTTATTCGTACTTTTTTAATGCATTTTTATTGGGTGAACAATAGCGAAGTATATGCAGGATGTGTTCAGTACGAAATTAACCATAGATTTGAAAGTTTGAATGAAATGTGCCTGACGTACCCCTAACTTGTTTTATTACATAAGTATAATCTTGTTTTCAAACTAGGTGATTAAGCCTCCAAGACCTAAATTAAAAAAAATATTAATAATCCTTTTTTAGAATTGGGAAATGTTCTTATGTCTTACAATGCATAAAATATATCTCTTGGTGTATTAAGATTTGATAGTCATATATAACATTTTAAGTTTTATGCGTTTTAAATCGTTATTTTAGGCTTAAATCTCAAATATATATTATATAAACCAAAAGCAATAAAATTTCAGCCGATTTATTCCTAACTATACAATGTATATTTTTATGATATTATACATGAACACTATATGTATATTATTATACGTTGTATAATATTACTAAACTATTAAACTAAAAAAGTATATTAATCACCTGGTTAATAAATTAAGATAAAACTATTTATATTTTACCGCATTTGCTTAATTCTGTTAAGAGATTTGTTCCTAATAAAAGCGGCTTTGTGTATGTAATATTTAGATATAGAGAGCAGAAATCTGCTTTGATACTCAATTATTCACATTAACGCCTCTGCTTTGTGTTTGTAATATTTAGATATAGAGAGCAGAAATCTGCTTTGATACTCAATTATTCACATTAACGCCTCTGCTTTGTGTTTGTAATATTTAGATATAGAGAGCAGAAATCTGCTTTGATACTCAATTATTCACATTAACGCCTCTGCTTTGTGTTTGTAATATTTAGATATAGAGAGCAGAAATCTGCTTTGATACTCAATTATTCACATTAACGCCTCTGCTTTGTGTTTGTAATATTTAGATATAGAGAGCAGAAATCTGCTTTGATACTCAATTATTCACATTAACGCCTCTGCTTTGTGTTTGTAAAGCGCTTTGCTGGACTCCCATAGTAGCGTCTTTGTTAATTATGGGCGATGCCACTTTCCTTTGTGTGCAAAAGCTTTTCATTATTCATTACGTTAATTTTAATTATTCTGTTCTGCTCTATGAAGTTATTTAGCATAATTAATTACTAATAATATGATTTGATAAAAGGCATATTTTATAATGTGTTTGGTTGATGTTTATTGCTATAAAAATGCATATTGTTCAATTGATATTGTTAAAATTGAGAAATATATTAACAACTATATAAACAAGTAATTTATATTTCGTATTTCATATCTGGTACTATGGAGAGCTCGCATTGTCAATTTTTATTATAAAAATTAAATGCAACGTGTATTGAAAATAGTTACGATAATTTGTAAGATACGGGGACTTTTGTTTCAATCATATCACAAGGCCAACAACTGAAAATCAATCTCCAAACCGATTCCTCACTATAAAATACATTATGATGAAATACGGCTATGAAACAGTGACGCCAGAAACTAAGTATATCGAGTTTAGACTCAATGAACTTTAAAAAGGAAACAGGATTTTTTCAGGACATTTGCCATAATTCAGAGATACGAAAAATCAGTAACCCTACGTTTCGACACAATTTCCCTTTTTTACCGCCATCTTGTTTTTGCCGTGACGATCGCCATTTACTATTGGCCTCTGGTCAGTTCTATGTGGTTCGTCGGTAGGTGCATATATGTAGTAATCTGTATTCTGTAGTTCAGTTTTAATAAATAGTATTGCGGTTTGTTTTTATTAAGTGTACGTTTAGAGTTAGTGCACATGAAGTTGAAACACAACATGGTTGTTGTGATTCCTGATAATGTGTGTCACAATGCTCTTGCAAATTAGCAAGGAAAGAAAATAAGGGGTAACATTCAGTTCTAGGAAAGCAATATAGGATAAATCACACAAGCTAAAGTAAAGAAACACACCATTACTGTTTCAACAAGTCCATACTTTTTTTTTTTTGGAAAAGTGCCTTTTTTAATTTGAACAAAACAAATAACAATACGGTGAAAGGTGCAAGGACCTAACTTTCAGACACAGACAACAAACTGTGTTCAAGTGAGCAAATAATAATATTCATATATACATGCAGTCAAAAATCGTTACAGACATTTTGAGTGCCATACATAGAGCCGTAAAATGCACTAACCAATCATCCCTTTCCGACCAATAATTATGCAAAATAAGAGAATCTCACACACCGTTACTCTGTGACTGAATGTTGTTACGGTATACCTGATGTTCCTATAAAGTTTGGAGAGCTGCCATACTGATAGTCTGGTCTTCTTGAAAAAAGCTTTTGTAACTTCAAAAGAAACTAAGTATAAAGGGGTTTGTATCGGATGATATACCAGCCAATGTACACAATATACCTATAATCGTGGCATACTACAATATCTTTGTATTAGTAGCGATACATCGTATCATGTCAACCTTTTTAGACCACTGACTCAAAAGTTTAAAATGATTGTTTTATTGTTTGGCTTTAAACTTTGCGTACGATGCAAGTCAAGAGAGAGACTTCGCGTAACATAACACACTGTCTGTCCTCCCCTCACTGCTTATTTCACCCCTTGAACCACAACCTTGTACCGGTTGAATGACGTCACTGACAACTCCTCCCTCATCAAATATAAGCTTTGATTATCCATTCGTATAATCAAGGTTATATGACACAGCGGCTCGAAGATGAGGTCCCAGCTTAGGGATATATTGGTTTGTGTATCGTGCTTTGTAAATCGCAAACTTCAGTCTATGCACATTTTCACTTAGTTTAGAAATATCTTAATCGGTTTTTGGCGGTATTTTATACCGTTGTCGAGATTATAAGAAATGTGAGTTCGCAAGTAAGCCGATGATTTCTATAAAACGCACTTCAAGGTTTTGTTCTAACAAATAGTCTACTCTTGGATTGATTTTAAAACTTTTCGGGCTGGATGTGATAAAAATGATTTTTTAGACTTGCAGACAACTTGGATTGCAATTGAATCATGTTTAGCAGTTAAAACAGGCATAAATTAGAGTATCACGCGCTTCCCGCCTCTTAAGTGCTGTTCCCTAAAATCAGGTTGGCGCTGGTTAATTATGTACGGATGTGCTTTTAACGAGCGAAGCACCCCTTACCTGTGCTCACGATTACTACCACTTACTTCTCGAGGCATCTTATGTAATTAACTTTAGATGGTGTTACGGAATGTGTGCATTAGTATTATTATATTAAACATGCAAAAACAGCATAAAATGGATAACTTAAATACCAAAAGAGAGGAATATTTGGTTTCTTCCTTATAAATATAAATAAAACCATTGAAAAACACAATTAAAATTGCCCTTCTGGCTCAGTCGAAAGAAGTAGATATTGTGGTAGTATTTTGGTAGCAGAAATATAAATGATTATTATTTATATATAATATGCACATTTTTTATGGGATTTATATATAACCAACATATTAAAAACTGTTCTAGATATTACAAAAATTGTCACAAATTATGTACTATAAAATGTTATAACCACTTCAGTTAACAATTTAGTTCTTCTCTAGGTCCGTAAATACCAAGTTATATTTTTAAAGTTTAAACGGCTGCCATATTCAAACAACAAGCGTAGTGAGCTGGCTAGCGAACTCTGCTGATATACTTACAATATTAATTTTTGTACCAATATCGTATATAAACTTTGGATCAGGGGTGGTTTTGATCCCCAAGTTTCATGAAGTTAGTGTAAATTTACCTAACATGCTACCAATTAAAACAATAATTGCAATGCTATACAAAGTCAAGCTACAATGCTATAATTCCTAATCTTCTTATTGACCTTGATACTGAACAAATTCAGTCCTTTCTTTGTTTGTTTTGACAGTTTGAATTAGGACACTTTTCAATGTAGAACTGGATATTTGTTTGAACTTTATTTGAAGGGTTTATCCCAAGTTTTAGTTTTGGGAAGACCCGTATTTGCTGTTTGCACTCACTACCAATCAAGATTGTAAGTTTGCTTTTCCTGATGTATAACGCATTAGGGTCACCGTAATATGTACACATTTCAAAATTAAACAAAATTTATCTATGAATTAAACTAAAACTATCTATCTATTGTTAGGAAGTTACAGTTATGTATATAAATTTTCAATCTCACTTTCTGACTAGCTTTAATCGTATTAAAACCATATGTAATAATAAAACTCTAACTAGCAGTAGCGTACGTAAAAGAAAATTCTCCAAACATCTTTACATTTATATTCTGTGCGATTTTCAAAATAAATTTTATATACACATCTAACTTTACATTAAACATATAACTATCGCCAGTTCTATACTTCATAGTTGAGCAAATACAACTTTTCATAATTTCAACACGCCTCTTAAGAAAACCATCTAAATGTACAAATCTCACATACAGAAATACATGCAATAGTTAATGCACCATGCTCAGTAAATTTACTTTTCTTCAGAATTTCCAGATAGTACAGGAAATTCTCAAAGTGAACTAAACAGTTTATTATCCTATATAGTAAAAATCCAGTATTACCTGTTATGCGAAATACACTTATATAACAAACTAATTTATAAAATTACGAATTACTTTAATTTTTAATTCTTATACAGTTTGTTTAAAGATTTTATAAAAAGGTAGGAATGCCTTCCAAGATTTGGGCTCCTTTTTGACGTCATCCGTAGTGACAATTAATGTATATTTTAATAGTTCAAATATTTGTATTATTAAAACTCCTTGGATACATACCACATGACAACATTTTGGTTGGCTGATGTAGGAAATCCGTGTGAGATAATTTTAAAATTATTGGGCAATTAGTTTTGTAATTTTTCTACAACAATAACGTTTCCAGTAAGGATAGCTCCTCCTACAATAACACTACACTTAGGTTACACTAATGTAATCTGTATATAACAAAATATATATAAAATATACCTTTCATAAAAACTTTAGATTTTTACTATTTTTGGTCTCATATAAAACAACAAATTATGACTAATTGTAATACCAATCAACGTTAGTATTTGTATTAATTTTTACTGCAGATATATGTCTAGAAAGCTGTCTTCTTTTAGTCAGCCAGATTGATAGGTTTCCTCTACGTTGAACAGCTACATACAAGTAAGACTTAATGAACACTTGTTAATATGTATATCAATAAAACATTACCTTTTTGTTGGATTTGAACACGTTGCACTTGAAAACATTCGTAGCACCATCTCTGGCGATGTAGCTGAAGATTTTGAGATCTTGTGAATCATGAGATACGTAGAATATCCTGGAAACACAATAACAAAACAAATCAATGGTATATAGAAGGGCTTTATTAGTTCTTTGTATTCAATCATACATATTTGACATAATAAGCTGTATGATATTTATTTATAACTCTGAAGTAAAATACTTCCAGTTGTATATCTTGGAAATGTAATTCCATAGGGTGGTGGAAATCGTTTTCAGTTGGAAGAGTTTTTACAGAACATTTGGATCATAACTGTTTAAGAAAACAGAAAGAAATAGAAAGTTATTTAAGATTTCACGAGGAATTGTGAAAATTTGAAGCAGAATTTAGAACATTTTATTATAAGCCTAAAAAAAAAAAAAAAACGTTAAAGATGGGGATATGATATTTTACAATATCCACACGAAAGAATTCTGGAGGAACTAAAACCCTTTTCCGAGTAAGTAAACATCAATTTATGTACGAAAAGTTGTTAAAAATGCATATATTTACAAGTTTATTCAATTAGAAATATGATTTCCTTTCATTCATGTATTAATATTAAAAAATAATCCCTGAAGCTGTAATTGATGTATATAGTGTAAGTATTTATACAATTAAAATTATTACTTTTTACAATTTTTAGTACTTGTGATTAAAAAATGTCATAAAATTCTATCTTTAAATGTATGTAACTCCTCGTAGAGGAATAAAAAAAATGTTTACACTTTTTCTGGTTTTAGGGAACTTATATTAAAAAGCCATGGATTTAATATGAAAACAATTTTTGTAACTACAATAGTCCTGAAAAATTTAACAGCTATCTAAAATAAGTATAGCTCTTATCGATCTACCAAATTTGGGAAATACGAGTACAACAGAAAAAAAAACAGCAAATTGGTTGAGTGAAGCGGTTTTCTTATAAATAGATAAACCTCAGCTGACTTGGTAGCGAACAATGAAACAATATCCTTTGACCACAATGTAGTGACCAAGTGAACACTTGGGAGGAATTACCCACTTAACCGAACACCCCGGTACACTCTGCTCCAGCAGTCCGACAGTTCCACTGCACATTAACTCTGAGCTCTAATTGCAGATGGGGTGTGATATTGCACCTTCTAGTTCTGAGATTGCCAATATTCTAAAAGTACACAACGAAGTAAATATAAAAGAATGTCCAAGAAAATTATTTTCACAAATATTGATTTGGAGCCAAATTTAAACATTCAATGGAAAAAATGTAATTATTGAACCAAAATTGCTCTCTTTTCTTTGTAACACTTTGATTTCAAATTAAAGGGTTATAGGTCAAAATATAAATGTTATGACTTTGAAAACTGAATTGAGATAAAAATATGAATTTTAGGTGATTTAAAAATATCAAGAATCAAGCACAAGTATGAATTTTATCAAAAGTAGGTTATAATGGTCTCCATCGCAGTTTCAATTATAATCTAAACAACAGTGAAGGTAAACCTTTATAATGTAAAAAAAATCATTCTTAAAGACACAGTTGTGCTTTTTTATTCAAAATGTAATGGATTACAAATGGTAAAATTGCTATTACAATTGACCTGTAACAATTGTAATAACAATTATAATTGTTACATTCAATTGTAATAGCATTTATAATTTTGTTACATTCAATTGTAATTTATATATTATAATAATTTAACTATAAAACTACTATAATAGATTTATAATTAAATTTTAAATTTTTTATTGAAAAATTATGGTTGCCTGTAAAGTCGGTTTTAACGGGCGAAGATTTTACGTGACAACGTCTTTTTCTCGGTAGAATATTTATTGATATGAATATTATTAAATTGCACAATAGGAACAAGGAATTGAATGAAAATAAGAATTGCACAAATTTTAACTATAGAAATATATTTTGTTTACTAAAACATTGTACATAATTTGAAATTAATTAAAATTTGTTATTGTAAATGGTAAAGTTGAATAAAACATTTACTAAAATTGGAATTTGAAATTCTTGCTAAACACAGTTAAATTCTAACTCCGCGCGTGGTGATTGGTCGGTTTAGTTCGTTTGTTTGGTCGCACTGTTATGACAGGTTAGAGGTTATAATTTGTTATTTTAAATGTTTGACTAGCAATACGCGCTGTTTCTTCTCAATCGACTGAATTACGATTGATTGCAGAGTGATTTAAACTAATAATTTACTTAACACTATCAACATTTGTCAATAGTATGACATAACCTATAAACTCAGTTTCTCAACTTTTGTGTCAATCTAACAATTAATCAATCAATCATAGTTTACGATAATGAAATATCAGTGTACAATTATTTACCTTTATTGTTGTAGTTGTTGTAAATGACGAATCTAAGCACTCCACATTTTCACGAATAAACATAGTTATCTGCTTTATCCCGCGCGGCGGACCCACAGTTATCTGCTTTATCCCGTGCGGATCCCGTGCGGCGGACCCATTGGACGGGCATCGTAACGTTACCGGGCGTTACACTTTTTCATGAGTGACTCCGAGCCGCAACCTAATTTAAGACGTTGTCACGTCAAAATGAAAAGATGTAACAAATCAAAGAATGAAATAACGTTTCCACGTTATTTTACAACTATTACTGACGATATATGGTTTGAAAGGATAAAATGATTTCAGAAATTTTCCTTCATAGTATGCTACAAATGTAGAACACTAAGTTTTGAGGATTGGAATCTCTGAAGGATTGAAAAGTAATCAGAGTACCCCAAGAAGACGACTTATCCTAATTCTCGAAACGTAGAACATGTTTGTAACACAACTATGGGTCTTAATTTGAGTAATATTTACAATCCTTGATCACGGATCATAAACGTACTAGTATATGCTCGAAATTACTGAGAAAGAATATCCACACGTGTAGTAATTGAAAATGTGAACAATATTACACAATAAAGACACAACACAAAACCAAATTACACCAGTAGGTGCAAAGAGATTTACATTAAATCAGCTGCAGTATACTCAATTTTGTTTATTCTCCAACACATCACTACATTTTCTTAAATCGTATAATTATAGAATAAGACTCAATTTTAAAGATATCCTTAATATGCATACTAACGCTTTATATTTTTCTTATATTTGCATTGGTTATTCTTAAAAACAATATCATGTACTTTATCGTTTAAATAATAAAAAAGTAAACACTTTACCCAACAAACTGATTATTAATTATATCTTTATCTCATCATATTCCGTTCAAAAATAAGAGCGTAAAGTGCATTAGGTTTAATACTGTTCGTGTGGGGAAAAGTTCAAGATCGTTTTACTACTGCCTGCTCTCAACCTATAAACGACGTACCGTAGTTTCTACTATAGGGCTAGGTCTAACCAAGGGCACAACTGGGAACCAATTAAGCCTACAGCGAGGCAAGTACCTTGCTTCAGTGGCGGTGGTAACAGCCCTTTAATCCATTTAGGGTACAAGCTTGTCTAATTGGCTTTGTGAAGGGAAGAGGAGGCTTACACTACATTCGGATTGACTTAGTGTTAGCTCCGGGAAAGCGTAAAGTTACACAAAGGTTTCATTTTTCAAGCAGTACCATCCGTCTTGTTTATCAAAGGGGAATTATAAAATACACAACAGTGTTATCTTTATAACACTGTGAATGTGAACGGAATGCTTTTTGTAATCAAAATAGTGTCCTACTTTTATCAACTGGAGTCTCGTTTTGAAAAAGGTAACATTCTGGAGTATTATATTTGTATTAGCCCTCAGTCACGGAGTGTACACGGGGAAAAACAAACAGAAAAATGTATGATTAATCAAAAAGTTTATGATCAATCTTAAATAGAAGTTTGGTTTGTAAGGTGATATTCAGGTTGTAGGCCCATATCCGACTCGGATTTATTACTATCATCGCCATTACGTTCATTCTGAAATTTAAAAATCTAAATAGATTACGATTTATTGCTGTTGGACTCCTGTGAAACTTTTAATACATAGTACTCATTATAAACCAGATTGTATACTAATTATAGACCAGAGTGTATAACATTTCAAGGCTTACACTCACTTTTCATTTACGTTATTTAAATCAACAGGAAATATACATTATTAATGCTTTTTTAAATACATAATTCGCTTTTTTATGGCGAAAACAGTTTTCAAAATGTATAGAGATGCTGCTCAAAATCCTATACGGTACCACCTTAAACGTGATTGAACAAAAAAACAAAACAAGAAATATATGTGATGACGTTTAACAAACTGTGACATAACAGAAGTTAACGAAGAAAGAGATAAACACACTGAATCAATGTGGGATCAAGCCATCATTCACCCACCTGCAATCCCAGATATTTCGACGATGATCAATAGTCTACATTTTCTTTATCAACAGAGTTACACGGATATCATCCATACAGATTGCAATTTGAGAGAAATCCATATATGGTAACATTTAGACAAGCTTATTTATGAGCTGGTAAAATATTCTTTTTCATTGTTATCATAATTTCTTCCTCCCCAACTTTTTAGAATAAAAAGAGAACATATTTTTTACAATTATGTCTAGTTTTAGTTGGGAGGAAATTTCCGAATCACTTTTACTTATGAGTTTTCATTATCCACCGAGTATGGGCCCACTGTGTCCTGGATACATACCGGTTTCGATACTTTCTCTGCGGTATTGTAACATTCAGGTCCATACAATGTCCATTGTCACATCATCAACTTCACCAACGTCGACGGTCGTTCTCAACTATTTCTCTTGATCATGAATTCCACCGCCGAAAACACACCCATTTTCAGGCGTTTTCTTTAAACATAAACCATCTCAACATGAATTCTCATTACTTTCCCAACCAAAACGCCTTCTTGCAAGATCACGGGCTTAATGAGTGAGCTCTTTATTTTACCAGGCGAAGTTATTACTACATATAAATATAAAACACCTAACCAGACTGGACTAGTGTATAATTATTTACAATTTCATTGAATAAATATGATTTAAAATCTCTAATCAAGAAGACGGAGTACCCTTCTTGTCGACAATTACAGCCGAACATAAGAAGTTTTTATTTATTTTGTATTAATCTTAAATACATAGGGAAGTTATTTAAGGACCTTCACCTGTGATACCTTTAATGATTCGAATAAATTAAAATAATATATACTTTGTTTGTTACACCTATGATATTAAAATGTTTCAATTTATGTAGTTTTTTTCCATTATTTCCATTTTCGTAAATGGAGATTTAAGAAATAAAATGGTTTTAAGAGAATAGGTTTAAATTTAAATTTGTGGCACGTTTTCCTCAGCCAATAACAGCACAGGCTTGCGATATTACGGTAGGTGTTCTCAATTAACTTGCTCGCAGCCATTGCTAATTGGTGAGAAATTAACAGCTCCTGCAAGAGCGCACGAAATTAACCAGCTAGTTTACTCTCAGCTTATCGTTGCTGATAAAATATGTAGTAATCTAAGTTTCCTTAATTAAGACATAACGTGTAGATACAGTAATATGTACTGAAAAGTCATAACATTATTATATGCTTAGTATAGAAGATTTTGGAATGGCAGAAAATAGAAAGGGATTTTGTTAGAAATGTTTATCAAACGGACACATTTTTGTATAAAATGAGATCTTCAAAACGTTCCTCTGTGTGTCAATGAGACCACCTGTTGTAATCACTACGATATATATCATACATTAATATTTTGATAAAACGTGAAATGTACAGGTTTACGTTATTTCGACGAGGGTTCGTCTTGAGAATCTCATTCCGGGGATAATGTAGGAATCGCGATCTAAATCAGGTGGGATTCACGTTTTTGATGCTACGAATTAATTTTGTTAGAATGTAATACTTGACTGTTGTTAAGGGTTTCGATTTACGCAAAATCATGACTATCATGAACTATGAGACAAAGGGGTTCTCTGGGTATTTGCGCTTACATACTTGCCTGTATATCTGTAAGGGCACATTTACCTACCCGGTATATGTTTTAAAGAATCTATTCGGGTGAAATTACTAAAATTCTGTTGTCTTACATTGGTGACAATGAATAAGTCGCAAAATAAATAAATTTGTAAACAAACTGAGTTCAATCATATAAAATCTTGCCATGTTAAGTAAGAAATGCGATGAAATTACTTCGTTGGAATGGTAAGAAGTTTGTTACATAAGTAATTTCTTCGATAATGCGTTGCATCGGTTTTTGTAAGATATAATACAGGATGTATCTTGTACAATAAATAACACTATAAAACTAATATTTATACCTGCAGCATGTTTTATGGCAATACACAGTTGTTGTATACTTTCAAAGACTGTTTACATAGAAGGATTTTTAGTTGAAATAAAAATCAGACTTTTCTGAGTTCATTTACATGTAAATAATGTAACTGAAAATCTTAGAGTGCCTTGCCTTAACAAGAAGAGTAGCCAACAAAACAAACTATTGACTGATCATATCGAGTTACCAGTGTATCACTTCTGATTACAATAAAATATTCAGGTGTGTTAATGCCAGGTTTCCACGAGCAATTACAATTTAATTAATTTTTCAAGCTGTTTGAAGTGATGCAACAGAGCAAAGTGAAGGACATGTCACGATTAGTTAGTAATTTTAATTAAACGTCATTAGAAACTTAATTAAAATGTACTGTATGAACTGTAGTGCGTATCTACAGTATTTACTAATTTAAAGCAAAAACTAAAATTAGAACTACAATACTATATTTATATATTTCATAAATTTATATTAGAGGTTTCAAGAATACTTTAAATACAGCGTCATTTTCACAACTGTCATAAATAATTTAATATCATTCCTGAAACACAAAGCTCAAATATAAAACTGATTTAAATACTTTGTAATTGTAAATTATATTTACAATTTGTATATACAAATTATCTTACACTTTGAGGACATTTTTTTCTATTTCAATTAAGAAAGACATGTTTCAATTCATAAATAAGATAACTTTGTATTTAGTAAAAAAATAGTGTTACATTTTATTGATATTATTATTTTTACCATAATCATTAAATATGGAGTTAAATGCGCTAAAATCATTAAATAAATAGAAAATTACTATTTTGGTTATTTAACAGGCAGGAAACATTGATTGATTTTATTTCTTAAATTAATGTCATTACAATAATACAACTAATAAAAACGATTCACAACCAATTTACGGGAAGATAAATATATTATACAGTAATTCTTCCCATTTCATCATGTTGGTTGGCTTCAGCACATATAAAACAGTGACATGACTACACGATGTTAAGGGTAGTACTTAACACAGCCGCTCTGCGTACCTTCCCCTTCAGTAATGAGATTACACGACATTCCAGCCGACTAATTAAGACATGTTCTAATCTCCACGAGACTGTCAGTCGGTGTCACACAGTGACAAGACTACGCGGTCATAAAGGTAGTGTACCTTACAACGCCGTTCTGCGTACCTTCCCCTTCAGTAATGAGATTACACGACATTCCAGCCGACTAATTAAGACATGTTCTAATCTCCGCGAGACTGTCAGTCGGTATCACACAGTGACAAGACTACGCGGTCATAAAGGTAGTACCTTACAACGCCGTTCTGCGTACCTTCCCCTTCAGTAATGAGATTACACGATATTGACGCCGAGTAATTAAGACATGTTCCAATCTCCACGAGACTGTCAGTCGGTGTCACACAGTGACAAGACTAAGCGGTCATAAAGGTAGTACCTTACAACGCCGTTCTGCGTACCTTCCCCTTCAGTAATGAGATTACACGATATTGACGCCGAGTAATTAAGACATGTTCTAATCTCCACGAGACTGTCAGTCGGTGTCACACAGTGACAAGACTACGCGGTCATAAAGGTAGTACCTTACAACGCCGTTCTGCGTACCTTCCCCTTCAGTAATGAGATTACACGATATTGACGCCGAGTAATTAAGACATGTTCTAATCTCCACGAGACTGTCAGTCGGTGTCACACAGTGACAAGACTACGCGGTCATAAAGGTAGTACCTTACAACGCCGTTCTGCGTACCTTCCCCTTCAGTAATGAGATTACACGATATTGACGCCGAGTAATTAAGACATGTTCTAATCTCCACGAGACTGTCAGTCGGTGTCACACAGTGACAAGACTACGCGGTTATAAAGGCAGTACCTTACAACGCCGCTCTGCGTACCTTCCCCTTCAGTAATGAGATTACACGATATTGACGCCGAGTAATTAAGACAGGGTTTTCTCTTCCTGATAATGACAGTCCTACCAGAATCCAGCAATTATCCAGTTCATACTGGAGGTGTTGAACGAGGTTGACGGGAGAAGAGGTAAGTTTAGAATTAGCGTTGTTCCCTAGTGTTTATTGGTAAAAGAGAAGCTAGTAACAATAATTAATTAACCTTCTCTCATTCCAATTCCTTGTTATTCGTTTGTTACATATATTTTTTAGAAGCTTATTTAAACAAAAGCACAATCGGTTGCCAATAATTGTAATTAATTCTATAAATACCTAGTAAAGTGACCGTTAACATGCATTGATTGTAAGTTGACTCGAGAGATACTTGAGCTAAATTCAATAATGCTAAAGGAAAAAAGAGACAGTAGTTTTTTTTTATTTTTCTAGCAAAAACCTTGTATAAGAAAATAAAACTAGGTTGAATATGAAAATGTAATTTTGAAGTATTAAAGGTTTTTATTTAATTTGCAATAAGTTTATTCATGATGATCCGTAGGTCTGATTGACTGATTAACTGAAAACAGATTTGGCATGACTACGGGTTAGAGTACACCGCGAATCCCAATATAAAAGCTAATTTCCCAGGACAGGTGAAGGCGGGAGGGGAGGAATAGCCTATCACAACGAAGACGACTTACACTGACAGGATTACAGGTTGTACGGCTTCTGCTGATCCAATCATGGTCTAATATCCGACACCAGTCGACACAGCTCACCACTTCCTCCCTGCCTTAGAATGCACTTGTACGGCAACCTGTACTAGCTATCACGATTGCCCCCTTCCCGCGGCTTCTGCTGATTCAAACGTAGGCAAATACTCAACAACATTCGACATAACTCTCCGTTTTCTCCCTGGCTAAGCACTTGTACGGACAACCTGTACTAGCTATCACGATTGCCCCCTTCCCGCGGCTTCTGCTGATTCAAACGTCATGGGCAAATACTCAACAACATTCGACACAGGTCACCGTTTTCTCCCTGGCTGAGAGCACTTGTACGGCAACCTTTACTAGCTAACACGATTGCCCCCCCCCGGCTTCTGCTGATTCAAACGTAGGCAAATACTCAACAACATTCGACATAACTCTCCGTTTTCCTCCCTGGCTAAGCACTTGTACGGCAACCTGTACTAGCTATCACGATTGCCCCCTTCCCGCGGCTTCTGCTGATTCAAACGTAGGCAAATACTCAACAACATTCGACATAACTCTCCGTTTTCTCCCTGGCTAAGCACTTGTACGGCAACCTGTACTGATCACGATTGTGGCTTCTGCTGATTCAAACGTAGGCAAATACTCAACAACAGGTCCCCGTTTCCTCCCTGGCTAAGCACTTGTATGGCAACATTTACTAGCTATCACGATTGTCCCCCCCACTATGCTTTCTGCAGATCCAATAATGGGTTTATTGACACCAGTCAACACAGGTCCCCGTTTTCATCCTGGCTGAGGCTGCACTTGTATGGCAACATTTACTAGCTATCACGATGGTCCCCCCCACTATGGTTTCTGCAGATCCAATAATGGGTTTATTGACACCAGTCAACACAGGTCCCCGTTTCCTCCCTGGCTGAGGCTGCACTTGTATGGCAACATTTACTAGCTATCACGATGGTCCCCCCCACTATGGTTTCTGCAGATCCAATAATGGGTTTATTGACACCAGTCAACACAGGTCCCCGTTTCCTCCCTGGCTGAGACTGCACTTGTATGGCAACATTTACTAGCTATCACGATTGCCCCCCCCCCCCAACACTATCGTTTCTGCAAATCCAATCATGGGTTTATTGACACCAGTCAACACAGGTCCCCGGTTCCTCCCTGGCTGAGGTTGTAGTTATATAGGACCATGTACTGGATATCAAGTTGCCCTATTCTCCTCGCTAGTACACACTTACTTATGGTACTTCCTTAGTAGTACTTACTTACTAATGGCCCCTTCCATTTTAACAATGAATTGCGTTGCACGTATAAAACCATTCTCGCATCATTATTTTTATTGACACTTCCTCCATTAATCAAAAACAATCTGGGTGGGTAAATTTAAAACAGTACCTGTCATCTTCGCCAGTAATAGACACTTTTTCAACCATTCCTTGATATGTTAAAGACATTTTCTTCATAATACTGACGTTTAAAAGATTCAATTCATTACAAGTTTTCTTGTAGCAAATGTACATTGATTAAAATAACCCAAATAATATTCTGTTACTTAATTTGTTGTTACTATGCAATTGATCTATAATTACGAGAATATACAGAATAATTTTGTCCATAATTATTATGTAAATTTTTGCTAATAGCAATTAACAGTTATTTTAATTAAGAGGTAGAACCCATTTAAATCATATTAAGTAAAAAAACATTTTTTTAGCAAAAATTAGCAACAGTTGGAGAATACATCTCCAGCCAAGCAATGCGAATGAGAAAGATTCATTCATCCGCATCACCAGGCAGAATATAGAGATCATTTTCAAAATCTACAAGCTTTAATTTTGTGAGTTATGGCACACTTCTACAACCAGAAAAACCAACCATGAGTAAAAATTGAATATGTGACACAAAGTTAATAAATAATCATAAAAATCTAAATAACGTATAATTTATATTACATTGGCATAAGTAAAATCTCGTAAACTAGCTTGTATTTTCCTGAGACAAACAAAACTATATTAGTTAATACTGAACTGGCATACCACTCACCGGTAAATTGGATGTTGCATTAGAACCATGTTGTTTTCATCCATCCAAGGTTTTTTCTGAAATAAAATAAAAAGAAGCATTAATATAGTTTGTGATTGCATTTTAGATTAAGTTTAGGAAAACAAGTCACATGAAATATTAATAAGAAAGTTTAAATTTTACACATAGATTGATTTCAGAACGAAAATTTTACTACGAAGCAACCAACTAACAGGAACAAGGGGCTGAATATACCGCATGAAAGATAGAGAGGGTGTAATGGGGTTTTCGTGAGACGAATGACAGAGATAACTCTCTAAGAGAATAACATTTAGTTCTGTTCAGCGCTGTAACACGTGTGAGACCGAATTTGTTACCGCATAATCAATTTAAATTTAAATGGTTTTAGAGAAATTTTCAACGAAAGCAATTTTAATTTTTCTGAAATTGAAATGAAGCAGAATACATTACATATGAACTCGAAAAAAAATTTAATGTTTTATTTAGTTTTTGAACACAAGCAGAACTTTTAATACTAAGCAAATAGTTGAGAGTTTATAAAAATGCAATTCTTTGCCTAAAAATGTCACTGATTATGGATGTTTTGAAAGGATATTATGATTTCGGACATTAGTCATCGTTGTGTGTTATAAAAATAGAGCTACTTTTCGATGCCTGGATTAATAACTGTGTATAGGCTTAACCTTAACCTTTAAAAACATTTTACAGGTGAAAAAGAAAACAGATTTTAATCCTCGAAACATTTGTTCTAATTTTGTAACAAATATTTATTGCATACTTCCAATTTTCCGTTCAATGAAAGATTGAGTGGGATAAGTGACGACCTGTGGAGTAGACAAATTTGGATAGATTGACCCTCGGACAATTTGTATTTCATGGTCAATCACCATTTGTGGTGGAGAGGTTTGACATAGATTCTGAACTACTGCACTCAATTATTACCTTCGATAATACTCGAACATTCTGAAGTCCATAGATTACCTTAACCATAACCGACATATTCCGGTGAAATTCATATTTCACCATGAGCAGCATCAATTGAAATTTTAACCTAACTTAGGGATACCAAAAGTCTCTTAAATATCTCAAAATATTTGTTAATAAAACACATATTCACCATGAACGTCATTTGAAATTTTAACCTAACTTAGGGATACCAAAGTTTCTTAAATATCTCAAAATATTTGTTAATGAAACTTATATTCACCATGAACGTCATTTGAAATTGTAACCTAACTTAGGGATACTAAAGTCTCTTAAATATCTCAAAATATTTGTTAATGAAACTTATATTCACCACGAACGGCATTTGTAACCTAACTTAGGGATACCAAAGTCTCTTAAATATCTCAAAATATTTGTTAATGAAACTCATATTCACCATGAACGTCATTTGAAATTTTAACTTAACTTAGGGATATAAAGTCTCTTAAATATCTCAAAATCTTTGTTAATGAAACTCATATTCACCATGAACGTCATTTGAAATTGTAACCTAACTTAGGGATACTAAAGTCTCTTAAATATCTCAAAATATCTGTAAATGGTCTTTAAGTGGCTAAAATACAGCAAAGCAATATAAGAGAAAAGCGATTTAACGCTAAAATAAAATTTGTGGGAGACAAACAGCCATATTGGAATTTTTATTAAAACTAACATTATTGGTTCACAATAAATATACCAATAGTAAAATAATATAAGATTAATTTAGTTCAGTATTAATACAATTAAAATAGCGATGGGTATACATACCTTTTTCTTCTTTCTCAAAGTAACTCGCACTCCGTCCACAGATATCTCCACAGTCACCTTCTTTTTCTTTATACCTTTCGCCTTGAACTCGTACTGAAACATGTAAGTTTAAGTTAATTTTAAATTCTGAAATGTATGAAAAACTACAAGTGTTTAATAGCCAGTTGCAGGAAAACTACTTTAATCTTTGCCCCAGAAGAGCAGGGTTAGGGTTGTGGGTAATGTCTCATTTTAAAAGTGAAATGAATCGAAATTTAAACGGTGTTTTATTTAGTTTAGTAAAGTTAATAGCTTTGACTATTTAAACAATTAAATACAAGAAAGTTTGACATGTTTTTATAAATAACCAATAAAAGTAACTAAAACATAGAATTTGTTTAGTAAAGTTTGTACTTTTGAGTATTTAAACGATACTCGAAAAAACTAAAGTACATTTGAGTATCTTCCACAAGCCTATGAAAGTTGTAAAAGTACAACCGACTCTAACCAATCATATTTTGATAATTAATCCTTAATATATTTATAAACTGATTCGGATCATAGAAAAATGTTTTGATCGTGTTTTTAATTTTTCCTGTACTGTGTTCGTAAATTATATTACATCACACACGATAATATAGCTCTATTAGCCTCAGGTCCACGATCTACGTTTGATACCTGAAATTCAGGATATCAAAGAAAGTAAAAACTGAAAGAAAAACTGACGTTAGAAATACGATCGTTTTTATTAATTTAGCATAAAGGTGAAAATGTTGCTGGGTCACACACATTATTCATGTGCCCATCGGTTTGAATTTCCTTCCCCGTTTCTTGTTCAAGCTTCCAAAAGCTTGTACTTCAGTGGAGCGCTTTATACACTTCCTGATAAAGTAATCAACCGTAGCCTGCCAATATATTGGTATTCTAGTGGGCCTTGTACCGCATCTTCATCGCTTTGATGTCCCGGGGAAAACGTTTTCTTTGCTTCTCTCTGACGTCAACAAAATTGTCTATAAACAATCATGGATGCTTTAACACTATGTAGAGTACAATACATCGGTTATATGTCTGAATAAATTACCATGGATAAATAGAAGTAGTGGGAATTGTCAACAATGTCTGGGGGTTAATATTAGTAACAGGTGCATGTTTATGGAAAACTGTATTTTTGTCGATTTAAGTTGATGTCCAATTCAAATAAATGTAATTTATACCGGTTAAAATTTTGTTTTGTGGAATAGTACATAAATCTGATTATAATATAGTAGAAATATACCTTACAAACCAAATGGTAGAAACATCACAATCTTGAACAACATAATGTTGCAAGAAATAATTGTTAAAATGATTTTATTACATAAATATGTTTTGTTATCTTAAAAATTCAAAGTTAAAAATAATCAATATGGCACAATATACAAACAAGTTTACTTCAAAAGCTAAGTTACCTTACTGAGCATTCACTACGGCATTATATTAAAAAAAAAACAGTTTTAAACATTCTTTCGATCCCTCTTTACGGTAAAAAGGCATTTCTTTATCTTGGATTAAGATATAAACCATATAATAACCATACAAAAAATTGATATGATTTATCAACTACAAAAGGGCCAGAAGAATATTTAATTCCATTTTACAGCCACTTTGTCTCTTGTGGTCTTGAACTTGAAATCAACCCATAAAATCAATCCATCTAAATAACATCCTTTTAATACAGTGTTTCTAGTGTAATAAGCTGATATAACGTTGTACTGAAGGATCCCACAGAACGAAATAATTATAGCATAGACGGATAGACGGACGGACAGTCTTCTGACCCCAAATCAATAGAGTTCTTTCTTGGACCAAGTTTAAAGTATCCAGGATCTTTCTAGATCCTGGATCCTGGATAGAAATCAAGAGTTATTACACAGACGGAGGAAAAACGACAGGATTTGAAGAAACTCCTATCGGGTTCTCAATAATTACTGGAATAACTTTGTGCCCTGAGGATCTGCTCCTTTACGTCCAATTTGGCTGATGAGCTCAATTATATTTTGTCTGTATAAGAGAATGATTTGTCAAATTTTCACTGGAACTTCGGCCTTTGTTTCTTTAAGTCTAACATACAGACAAACAAGAACTGAAAAGTTTCATTGTAGGCCGTGTTTTAAGTTATATTGTGTTTTATCAACAACACTCATCAATTAATTATGGAGGATTTGTTTCAGATTTATATGAGTTTCATGTGGACCTGATGCTTTTTTCGAAATAAAATGACAACGAAAATGTGTTTGTTTTTACTTTAAAGTAAAAGGCCTTTTTTGACATTTCGACTATATAAGCAGAAAGGTTTGGTTCAGATTAAGCAAGTAAAAGTTTTTTTTTTCATTTCTACGGTTTCGTATGTTGCAGTTACTGTAATGGAACTGTTACTTCAGTTAAAGAAGGGAGAGGGTAGCGGACCATCACATCACCCTTGTGGTGCCCTCTCTGGAGATCTACGAAACTACTGAAGGTCAGCGTAAAATTTAAGCTACTCGGCCTTTTTTTGAAAAAAAAGTATAACAATAAAATAAATTCAATAAACTAAACATTTAAAAATTACGAACGTATATATGATATGATTATTAGTTATTTGTTGTAGTCTAATTATTTTAAAACAATAATGTTAACCCACTAAAAGGATGAAAAATCCACTACAAGCACACGGTTTTATTAAGAAATCTTATTTCTAGTTTGTTTTTTTTGAACTGAAATTTTAATAATTAAGTAAATCCGCCTATTATAATTAGGTAAACGTTAATCAATAAGATAAACTTTGTAGCTTAACATTTTGTAGATTTTATTTTAGGCCTCAGAGCACCATGGTGCATCGCTATATCGCTAGGGCCGAATCCAGGCGTCTCTTAATTTTAATAATTACATTATTAGTTAACTCATTTCCTATACTTTTTTATACGTTTTATCTCATTTCTATGAGAAATATGTGATATGTAATTATTAAATAGGTTTACATAAATCTCTTCAAAACAATAAATACATTAAAATACAATAATTTTAGACATTTACTACCATTCTTACTAAATATCACTAGAAATCAATAAAATCAACATATACATTCATCAATGACCACGTGATGTGAACACGAACTAATCGGGAGAGGAGCTTAACTGCACAAATCAGTAAGCTGCAGTGACGGGGACAAATACATCGCGTTAAATCATGTTCACAATGATCTACATCAGGAGGTGATGCACATTAGGCTCCTACTCTGTCTTCATATTTCCTCTTCCTGCAACCGTCTTAGCTTTTACTCTAATGACTCCTGAAATTCCAGGAACTCTACAACTTCTCTTGCCTAAATTATGTGTAAAGCATAATTGTCGTATTTTAAAAACGGGTAATTACTTTTGTTTACGTTAACCTTCACATCAATGCAGTTTTACAAAATGTTTTAAACTCGTACTAATTTTTCGTATAATATACTTATACACAACTATTACAAAATAGTTTTTAAATAGTAGTTTTCGTCATATAGTGGTTGTTTCCGTGAGAAACCGTGTTTAGGGAGCGAGGCGATGTCGGAAATATGGTATAGCGCCTAAATTAAATTGCAACTATTTTTATCACATGAAGTACACAATTAAAACCTACACTTTTAGTTCAATTTTGTTACGTATAACTCAACACACAGTAGTTATACTGTAAAAGTGTATGTTTAAGAACAGCTGTGTTTTGAATATACTTCTACTGAAATAATAACAAAGTTAGAGCTTAAACGCACTGAAAAACTGTTGATATATTTAAAAAAAAATTGAAAATCTGATATTTCAGATCTATGTTATAGGATAACGAAAAAAATTGTTTCTTGGACCAACTTAAGTATCAAAATCAGGTTTTCATCAGTACGATCAAAAGAGCTTGTTTTCTGTGTAATTATGTTTTACGAGCGAGGGGAAGTCGAGTTAGGCGATACGATAAGCGCCAAAAGACTATTTAGTTGCACATGATAAACAACTTTTTTTATCATAACAAAAAGACTAAATTAAAACTAATACGCTGTATTAATTTTTGACGTAATGATTCAACCTAATTAAATACTGTCAAATTTACGTATACAAGACAGCTATTATTTAACATACTTATACTGAAGCAAGAACAGTTTGAGGTTACCGCGCTGAAAAAATTGAATTAACTTAAATCAGCCAGCTGATTTTTCACACCGCTGTTACATGGTTACGCAAAACATTGCTTCATGGACCACGTTAACATATAAAAACCAGATGTTATTTGAACAGTATGATAAAAAAGGATTAAAAGTTTTTAAAGTCCTTTAACCATGTGTTGTAAATTATAGGACTTCAAATGCGCTGAGTCTAGACAACGTCTTATGACATGACGTCACCTTAGTGCATAGCATTATGCGCCGAGTCTAGACAATGTCTTATGACATGACGTCACCTTAGTGCATAGCATTATGCGTCCAGTCTAGACAATGTCTTATGTGACATGACGTCACCTAAGTGCATAGTATTATGCGCCGAATCTAGGCAATGTCTTATGTGACATGACGTCACCTTGAGTGCATAGCATTATGCGCCAAGTCTAGGCAATGTCTTATGTGACATGACGTCACCTGAGTGCATAGCATTATGCGTCCAAGTCTAGACAATGTCTTATGACATGACGTCACCTGAGTGCATAGCATTATGCGCCAAGTCTAGACGATGTCTTGTGACATGACGTCACCTGAGTGCATAGCATTATGCGCCAAGTCTAGACGATGTCTTGTGACATGACGTCACCTGAGTGCATAGCATTATGCGCCAAGTCTAGACAATGTTTTATGACATGACGTCACCTGCGTGAATAGCATTTCATCTAATTACCTCTGACACCCACGACAAACCCCGGGTTGACCGTTAAATTTTTGCTTAGAAATAAAAATGTTAACCTATTTGAAAGAATTTAGGAAACGGATCCAAATAAGGACCTCAGGTTTCTTACGAGTAATATATAAAACGATTTGCTTTCACAATAATAGGAGTATATTAACAAACCAAAAATAAAATGATGAGGTATGTCTAATGAATATGAATGGCGTGATGATAAAATAAATAGGTGGGTTATGGCTTATAACTCTACTGTTACTTTTATATAAACATATTCACGCCTCCACACCTGTATTCAATTTTAAAATTTTGAAGGGGTACTTAAATCGAGCTTCTTTTAACCTGGCTACTTACGTAAGTAGACAAAAACACTAACTAGCCTGAAGACTCTACAGGTCATACTTATCACTCTCATTTAATAAAACTTATAAGTCAACTTTACGAGTACCTAAATGAGTTATTTCGTACAATCGTAATCCCGTGAATGGTGAAATGTGGATCAACACCAGCATTTAAAATGTGTAGCGTGCTTTATATACTATGCAAGTAGTATTAATACATTCAACGTCAGCAATATCAGTCGATGTCTAATACGGATAATTTAAATAAACCAAGGGTGATAGGGTAGTTTTAGAAAAATTTACTAACTAATTTTACACCACAAATAAAACATGTTAAAGTGAGTAATTATTTACATATTTACAAAATAAACATGCTTTCACTATGAATAAAAAAATCACTTAAAAATATAAAAAACTGAAATTTGCTATCCCTTCCAGACTTTTTAAATTAAATAATTTCCGATATAGTTTACATTAAAGTACTGGTAAAATAGGATTTTATGCTGTAAACTACGGGATATACTGGTTTTGATCACAATTTGGGAAACAAACATCTTATTCGCAATAATATTATGAATGTGAGTTTGTTCGTTTGTTACGCTTTCACGCATAATCTATTCAAATCATCATGATAGTATACAGAAACGTCCTTAGGGTCCTTGGTTAACATATAGGACTATTCCTATTTCGAAAATCTCTACGAGCTACACCCCACTGGTCTTGAAAAAGTCCATAGTAAATGTGTTTTAATCACATGCGAAAGGATTATAATAAGTATAATAATGTATACATATTTACACAGGTGAAGGTAAATATTTTTTGCTATTTATCTGCTAAGGTAAGGTATACTTTGCAAATGGCATGTTACGTGCAGAAGCCTTTCTTTGTCTGGGTTTGGTTTTATTGACATTTCAATCAACTACGGTAAAATCCCTTTATTTGTTACATCGTTAGTGTGTAAACTGAAAAACTAATGATTTAAACTTTAGTTTCCCTTAAGACTTAATATTTCTCCACACTGGATTACAATAGCTCAATTGCTACTGATATCGTATTATCGTATCGTATTATGAGCTATTCAATATAGCTCAGAATAGAAATATATCAAATATATATATATATATATATATATATATATATATATAGAAATATATATATATTTCATGATATATTTTTATATCATGAAATATTAAAGAGATATACCAGAAATTTCAGAGATAATCAAAGCAGTTTCACTGCCGGTATCCGATTTCCTAGGCCACTTTAAATTGATGTGTATAATATTTGTATGTATAATGTTGTTATTTAAACATTTAACTAGTATAGTAACAAGATAATATAAATTTGATAGTACATTTGCACACATGTAAATATTTTTTGGAAATAAATTACGATTCAATTCAATGTTTCAAATACCGTTTAAAACCAATATGCTCATGGTGTGCCTGTTTTTCAAAACGCTTTAGCGCGCGAACAGCGGGTATCTGCTAGTCCACTATAAAGGTGAATATTAAATTGCGTTAGATTCCTAACAGCTGCTTCTGTCTCAATCAATCAAACCTGGAAGGACTCAATAGCTAATAAATAACTTGGGGATTTCACATCAGTCACGTGACGCTCTGAACTGAGAGACGAATTATTATATTTTTACGGTTCGGATTAATAATATTATTTTACTAATGAAATACAAAGTCGATCTTAGTGATAAATGGTGACAAAAGCACGAGTGGTAGCCAGTAGATCAGATCACATGACCCCGGAATGTGTGGAGGCGTTGTTAATAGCTCCTGATGAGGCGCGAGCACTCCGAGTATATTAGCCACACAATGGCCGCTTTGTGTCCCGCTGCTGTACTACTGTACAATCAAAATTAGAACAATCAAGGCTAGTGAGGCGCCTTGTTATTGTCACTTGATTGTAATAGCACAATCACTGTGTAACCGATTATTTTATCATTTTATTCGGTCTTATTAATTGGACTGATGAACGGAGTAAGAAAATGTACTTTGCAAGTACAATTTAAATAAAAAAAACTTACTTTTCTCTTACTTAAAGAGTTTTAAAAAGTAATGAAATTTTTATTGGACACATACAGATCGCCGTGATGCACACACATAGATTATTAACATTAAAAATACTTAATGTGATTCCAGTACCCGAAATAATTTGAAAAAAATGTAAATCACAAACAACTCACGGAATATCAAATTTCATCAGGAGTCAGTAGCTATGTAAACGACATAAGGTAAACTACACAAACCAATAGCAAAGTATATAGTGGCTATTGGGTTATTATTAATGGGCATAGCAATAGCAAAGCCTATCACTTGAGGGGTTGAAAAACATTTCATTTGAGTCCGACGACACCTCGAGAATGAACTGTACTATAGACTTAAAATGTCGCATAAAGCAACATCTCATTTCTACATGAGCAACATCGAGTTTTGACGATGGTGCATGTCACTCCATGGATTTTGTCTGAGCGTTAGTGAACATTTTTACATTGGTTTTGTAAATATCCATTGACAGCAACGATAAAATAGAAAAATAAATCAATTTACATACAATCTCAGTACATGACATTTTAACACGTAACATAGTGTCTAGTGCAATGATCTACAGTATATACTTAAAATTTGGCACGCAACTTCAGCGAAGCTTGTTACGCGGCAAGGCGTACTACTACTTTGTAATAACGGCACCTTTTACCTTATCACGTTTTTTTATAAATATCCAAATAAATAACGGATTATTTTACTGGAACCGTGTAATTTGTGGTATACTAATCAGAATCATTGCGTATATATGTATCAGAGTCATCTTTACTTCTTGTCATTAAGATTACAAATATCTATGTGAAGTCTTCAAAGCTTTCCCACTCTTACAAAGCAGATCCTAGGGGAGGTGGTTGAACAGCTATCTACCCATTTACGAAGGGGTTTTCTCATACAATGTGAGATAGTGGTTGGGTAGAATGTACTTTGTGTCGTGTCTGGTGTTGGTGCATGCTGATCAGTTTAGGCAGATCTTCACCGTGGACATACAATATTTTTTCCTTAATGTATAGTGCAACCGCTGTCAAGATACGCTGTGCTTTAAAAGATTCTCTACAGGATTCTCGGTTTTGGAGGTCAAAGACGATCCTAATGGGCGTTTTATCAAGATAGACTATTATGATAAAAAAAATTAAAAATATTCAAATTAGTAACAGAAGTACCCCAAACTATTAGACCATATCAAAAATGTGCCTTAAACAGAGAGAAGTATGCTGTTTTAGCTGTATGATCGTCACTTATTGATTTTATTTGTTTGATAATGTACAGGCCGGTGTTAATTTTTTTACTAACATTGTCGGAATGTGGTGTCCAGGTGAGGTTTCCATCTATTCCAAGGTATTTTGCTTGTGTGTCTGCTTATATATCAGGGAGTATTTGTATGTCTGCTGCCCCGCTTTTTAAATCCCAATGTTTTGGTTTTAAAAGGATTAAAAGCAAAACCATTTCCACAGCGATACTGATATACCATGTTAAGGCCGTATAGAAATATATTTCGATGTCATCAGGTCTTTACATTTAGAAGGAGCACGGTGCAGTCGTCATATATGGCTTTGTTACAAATACAGGAATAGATTTTCTGCGGTCGGATTGCCAGGTAAAATATTAATATATTAAGGAGAGTGGAATGTGCTGTTTAATCTCACTACACACACAGTTTTTGTGCTGTTTAATCTCACTACACACACAGCACACAGTTTTTGTGCTGTTTAATCTCACTACACACACAGTTTTTGTGCTGTTTAATCTCACTACACACACAGTTTTTGTGCTGTTTAATCTCACTAACGCACACAGTTTTTGTGTTGTTTAATCTCACTAAGCGCACAGTTTTTGCAATCAGCAATATTCACTTTAATGTACGATAACATTGTGTGCATTCAGTAAAAATGTGTTGTCCAAGCGGAATCAAATCAGGACGAAACAGAGACAGAATTATAGAGAATAAAACAAATATTCCTCCCGTGTATTCAATGATTCGATCATGTTGTTTCAGAATTTGAAAGTATAATTGAAGCCACGCTGTTATACTTACAAACATTCAAAATTATTCCTCCCTCCTTTATTCTGCTTTATTTTTGCTAAAACCTTTTTTTATATATGCGATGTTACTTATAATGTACCAAATAAAAATGCAAGTCTATTTAATTTTTAACAATTTCTTTTCAAATCAACTCTTGTTAAATTTATTATACTTATGACAATGTTTAACTCATATATAATGAATATATGAATATGAATATATATATATATATATATATATATATATATGTTTTATATACAGTAAGAAACTAAACTGAGCTTCTAACTAACAAAAACAATCTTAATCTCAAAGCATTGCAATTACGATACGGGCGTGGAGAATCAAACATTTCAACTAAAACTCATAAAGTCATACTTGACTATTTATAAAAATAGGTTTTAAGTAAATAAAATAAAAAATTTTACCATTACATCGGAAATACACCTACTTGTTTTTTATTAACAGTATTTTTATAATTTTTCGTTATAACAATTTTGAAATATATTATGTCTGTTTACTACATACTACATTGGAAGTATTTTATTTTATTCCAATTGAGAAACGAAGTGATACTCTCTGAGATTTATTGTCTAAAAGTATTACACACATACCTCGTTTCATATGGCGGCAAAATAAATTTTGCTTCACAGTACAGTATACTGTTCTATATTCTTTTCAGTACGTTTTATGAATATTTGAACAAACCGGGCGTACAAAATACCTGATTGAAAAATAACTAACTCGATTACGGTACGTGTGTGACACATCACTGCGATTCCCCGCTCTCCAATGGGGCTTCGGTTACCGGAGCAACGGGATCGGGTGACTGGATTTTTGTCTTCTATAAGGAAGTTACATTGTTACAAATTAACCAGCTGTGGTGCGAAATAAATTACCGTGTTTATCTCTTCCAAGCTTAACCCTGTTCACATAGCTGTCCAACCCAGGAAGCACAAATTAAACAGACAAGCTGCAAAATCTTTTTAAAACATTGTTTTTCATCTATATCAGGCTATATGAAATTTGAAAGCATAATTCAAATCAATTGACAAATTAGAAAATCAAACTTAATTTAAAATTTATCTGTAGAATTGATTGCGGTTTTAGTGTTATTAAGACAATGAATAAAACCACAACATAATAGTTTTGGGTACTCAAGGTTAGTTTTAAATATTTCGTTTAGACAATTACAATATCGTAACAAAAATATCATTAAGAGGCCTTTGATGATGATTTAGTTTCTTTGGGTGTAAAAACGATGGAATGGTACAAATAAATATACATACATTGTACAACCAAAAATCATGCGTCGACTTTGGACATGGCATACAACCATGAAAAACATTGGTTTTGTTGAACCATATTTAACATTTTACATATAAATACTGATCTGAAAATGGTATTTGCTAATTTATTTAGGCTTAATTCAACTATAATTTGAAAACGAGAGAAGGGTTTCAATTTTTGAGTTAGTTATGAAACAAGTTTTTCTGTGTCATGAAATGATTCAATCAGCATTTTTAACGCCATTTTAGTTTGTTCGTACGCATATGATTGTTGAGGAGTAAACGGAATGATGGCACAATTATTGAAATTGGTACAGCGTAGGGGGAGGGGGTTTCTTTGTATTTAGTACTAATGTCACAATAAAAGTGACATTAAAATTAATAACTAAAAAAAAAAATAGGTAATGAACTGTAAGAATAACAACAATTTGAGAGTACCGATTGCCGAGCGGTCTAAGACGTAGGACTTTAGATCTGATATGTAGATAAAGTAAATAATGTCTTATTTTACCAGGCTAAAACGCCTTTCTAACACTTATTCTGTGGCTTAAAGGTGACATCCGGACACCACCATCAATGGGCGAGCAGGTGGACTGCTTGCAAGGGCACTTACTTATGTTCAATGGTCACCCATCGAAGCAGCAGCCACGCTCGACGATGCTTGAACTGATCATCTTTCAATAACCGCTGTACCCTCTGCACTACGCCATTGGCAAAAAGATTGCGTGCAAATTCTACCAGTACCATCGATCTTGTACTGAGTCCTCTTATTCTGTTTGATAAGATCCTCGCACAGGCCAGTGGCCATGAGGACGAGCAGAATAGGCTTAAAAGAGGATCGGCCTCACCTTCAAAAATATTATTTTATAAAGCATTACTGGAATTATAATTTGTATTTATGGTCAAAAATAGTCTTGGATTACATAAGTACAGGAGATTAATTTCCACTGAAGAGTAATGATCTATCTCCAATCAGCAATAAGCGATGACGACGAATCTATCGACGGACTATGGTACGATGAGTGATTATGACATATGAAGACGAAACGGCAATCAGCCTGAGTGCGTTCTACTGTACACTGCAGACATGTTACTGCTTGATGATCATTATGTGCAGTTTTCGCAGTAATGGTATCATTACTTGTTTTAACACTACAACCGTTTTCGTATGACATAGTTAATCAAACAAGTAACATACGTTTTTGAAATCAATTCCTACTATGTTAAAGTATAGTTTCTTGTAATCGTTTTGTTATGTATGGTTCATAATAAGCATTTAATCGCGCTTTCCATTTCTTTTGTGATTCGCCTGTATACACATTTTACTTTTATCTAAGCGCAAGCGTTTCTCCTCTTCTGTTTCATTTGCAGCTTCTCCTCGTGTTTAATACATTTCAAACAGAACAGTAAAATCAATAAACAATAACATACTGCATGACTACATCATATTTTATTCACACCAACCGGTATATTTACAGCAGATTTGTGAATGTTGAGATTAGCTCCAGTTCATTCTTTACTTGGCACAGCGTATGGAATCCGATGTATTGACTGCTGTGTACTCAAATTGTGTACCAGATAAGTCAATGAGAATACCTCCTCACCTAGATTACATTATATTTTATACTCTGATGTTGACACGATGTAAAGTGTTCATTTTGAGCTTCTTCGTCACTGACTTTTTTTGGATTTTCTAAGACGAACATGATTCCAGATGTTTAGTCTGTGACAGCGTCAGATTCCAGACGCTGCAGTAAGAAGAAGATGAACTGGAGCTAAACTCAATATTCACATTGAATCAAACCTTCCACGCTACGTTAAAACAGATTTTTAATAAAACAACTGTAGAAGATGCTAAGTTTACTTTGAAATGTGACTGAAATTCGGACTATTTATCACTACATATCTTACGAAGATTTATTCAACTTTAGAGGCCAGTGGGGAGATCCTGGGTAATTTAATTATTCTAATTTGTTTTAAATACAATGTCCCGGGATGAGTTTATATACAAAGTTTCAGCTCAATCAAGAAATGAAAAGTGGTTTAATTTGTACAGTTATTTAGTTGCATTATATTTTTCTCCGATGTTCTTGGAACTAAATTCTTACGAAATAATAACATAATTGTACGCATAGTTAATTTTCCTATCCTCTTTCGCGGAAAGAAAACATTTTGCCCCGCAATTTAATCAAAGTAGTCGTCCTCAGTTGCCTTATTTGAGGACTACTTTGGTTCAGTCTTCCTTTTTGTGACTCTGTAGTACACACAAAAAGCGAATGCCGAGCCAAGATGCTGACGCCGAGCGTGTAAACCGATATCAACGTGAAGGGAAGTCATTTTAAAGTTCTTAAGTGAATAAGTTCGTAGGCAAGATTCCAAAGAGCATTGGAACCACTAGGTCCACCCTCACATATATTTTAATTTCATTATTACTCTTAGTGGTTAATTTGTCAAATATCAGAATTAACAAATTTAATATTCATGCCATAAGACAAATTTATTTATTTTTATCGAATTATTCACTCTATATCATGGCTGGAATGTATACGTTACACAATATACTTAAGAACAATATTCTAAATATGAGAACATCTATACATTCGAACTGAAATGGTGATGAATGGGTTAAAACGTAAGTAGTTAAATTTTTCACATCCATCGTACATCACCTTTTGTCGACTTTTACTCTCGGCTTTTCACACTCCCGCGTTTTGTTGGCTCTCGGAAACAAGATAAGTAATGGATTACATTAGCTGCTGTTTCAACAGGCATTACTCACCCTTCCCCAAACCCACCATTCCCCAACACCCTCCCACATACACATCCCTTGCGACCAGTATCGAAAAATTAAATATAGATATATGAATCTCGTCTAACTACGCGGTTGGAATTTGTTACACCCATTGAGAACAAAAATAGCTAATTGTTTATTAAAAATAAAAATATACACAATCCTGTATATATTTGGAAGAAGTGCGCCACACCACGTGTTGCATAACAGACTTCGCTGAGACTGGTTGCAACATTTCAAGCCGACAGACAGCTATGTCACATGTTCCGATCTAAGATGATTGCATACAGTTTGTTTGTATATTTATTTATTACGTAATTTTCTCGTTGCCATCATGGTTACTCATAAGACTAATGTAAAAATGTTCACTAACGCTAAGCGAAATCCTGTGGAGTGATATGCACCATCAGTGAACTCGATATTACTTATAGAGAAAAGTAAAGTCAAAAAAATTTCAAGTTTATAACTTATTTTGTTTAAGATACCGTGTTGACAGATAGAAAAATGTACTATCCCCCAAACGATAGGGCCACTACTGCTCAGCCAATAAAAAGTATGATTTGATCAAAGTGCTTAGCCACCTTACCACAATTATTAACAGCAGTTTACCAAATCACTGCCAATCCTTTCAATTCTATACAGTTTGATCAATACCGTGATCACTCTTTACAGTCGTCCTAATTCAATTCTCTATAGGTGTAATTGCTCAACCAGCTGTTGCAAGCTGATACTGTATTGCATATGTATTCGCATGATTGCTTACATTATCTGCATACTGGAATTTGATCTATAATAGCCTATATTAGAACAATGTAAATTTACATAGCAAGATTAAATGTAAAGAATTAAAGGGGTTAATCTGTTAATATTACCATATTATATAAAAAAACTAAAACTATTACATTGATGGGAGCGTTATATTTATGTGTAAGCAAGAAAGTAACAAGAATTAGCATTAGAGTTATAAAACTTCTTGGTATAATTGATTTAAGAAATGTTGGTTCAAAGATGTATTAAAATTTTGGAAATTTTAAAGTTAATCATTTTAAACACCCGTGCTAAACTTTCGTATAAGTTATAAATATTTTACTGCACAATTTCTCAAAATTTGGATTGGCACCATCCTAAAATTTTACGTCATCATGTACATCTCATGAGAATAGACAGTGTTGTTTGATCTCAGTAATTCTTAAACCTCAGGAATGCTTAAAAGAATTACCACCATCAATGCAAATTCCATGAAGCTCATAAAATTGGTGCAGCGAAACGATAAGGAATTTCAGCACAAGTGAATACGACAAGTAGCTGAGAGATACTTGGGGGTATCTCACCGTCCATGGAAGGGTAAAATGTAACGCCCTTCATGCAGGCCAACAGTTCTTTTGGGACTGATGCAATTCCGGATCTTTATCCGGAACTGCATCGATATCCAAAAAGATATCCAAACCTTTGTTTGGATATCTTTTCAGGATAAAGGAGATTCTTCCAATGAAACAAAAATACCTAAAAGATAAAAGGGTACATCTCTACATACAATTAATTATAATACCCAATGACTTGCCTACTAAAGTTTACAAGATCCAGTGGGACAGAGAAGGATATTTGGATTTTGTCCCACGACCATAATTGACCCCAGGAAACCATTATTTATATAAACCAGTTCGGAATTGTGCTGACCATCGACTAAGATATCTCATTAATGGATTCCTTTTCAACAAATCTCTAAGTAATAATATCCTACGTAATGTACACAGTGGAATAATACAAGCAAATCTGCAGGTAGCAGAAACGTTATCGTGGTACGAAACTGAGGATTACTGTTACAAGCCGATGGCCCCTTGTACTCTCTTATTCAGACGCATGAATTTCCAAGGATGAAACTTTTACACACGTTTCTCTACCATCGTGTCGTTTCATATCGTAGAAGCAGATTATTACAACAGATACCAGTTTTTACTTTCTATCTTTTAGAGCAATTTCAAATTTTCTAGTATCTGATTCATTTTAACTCACCATTTTTTTATCCAAGTAGGACAATTAACGTCCAGTTATCAGTATTACATTTTAACATGTAAATTTTAATCATGTAGGGAAGTTTTATTAAAAATGTTCGGTCTCGTTTCTTATTTCTATCCGGAGTAAGATAAGCTAATACTCTGTGCGCCTTTTTTATCGTGTTCGTAAAAGTGATTGCCTATTTCAAGCAATGTCTTTTAGATCTTAGTTACATGTGGATTCGTGGCTCGACGTTCTGTTGTTTCAGAACAAATGCATGAAAAGTGTATTGTAATTAGATGCAAGCGAATGATGGATCTAGCAGTAATGTTACTGTGCTTTAAGTTTAGCATTTGAAATGTGTTTTTGCTTTATAATATTTCAATTCTGTGTTTAAAAAGATCACATAAAAAATAGAATGTTTATCCATTTATATTTTAAAATAACTGTTTAAAGCACACTAATGGATACGTGTTGTATTTTAAACTATCTTACTTTTGTCTTCAATAAATACTTAGCAATTTCGCAGAAAAATAGCTTGCAACAAATTGCAACTGTTGCAAACACCAGAACTTAGATTTGCAAAAGCGTTTTATAAAGGATCGGAAGGATAGAATACTAAAGACAGAATATTAGAAGTTTACGTTTTATTGTTATTGATGTAAAACTGCTGTACGAAATAATTCCTGAAACATTAGATTGTAACCACTAGGTCTTTATATCAACGGTCCGACAAATATCAATTTTAATACAATGCTTATTAATAATCAGGGAAAGTTTATTATTTTATTGAGTTGAAGTTAATACCAGTATTCCACACTACTGAAAATTACTGCACTGTAATGACGAAAGTACTCGTAGTTTATTCATGGGATGCTCTCCGCAAAGTCTTGGACGAGTGTCGCGTTTAGCATAAATGCGAGCAGGCTATTTAATTCATAAACGCTACCCTTTTCAAAAACGTGCGATTTATGTAAAATAATTCAGTATTTCATCCGGATATTCCACTTTAACAGGTCACCTGAAAGACTTGCAAAAGAGTTCATTTGAATGTTTTATTTAAGCTGAATATTAACATAAAAGACGCGATTCGAATGTCGTACACGGTCTATGCAAAACAGCGAATACTAGATACGTGCAAAAACATTTAATCGTTGAAAAATCTTTCGCATTTGTTATTTGTTGATGGAAATCAATACTTAATTAGTTTTGGTTTTGGACTTTTAATTACAATGAACACTTAAAGCACGACTATTTCAAATCACATCTTCTTGGAAAGAGAAACATACAAATAAAATAAAAATGTATAGAATAAATGCAAGTGTAGGAAAGAGATATTTGAACTAGTGTCGGAATTTTAACCTAACCATTGTAACCATACAACAAGACAGGATTACGCCAAACCACGTCTCGCATAACTGACTTCGCTGAGGTGCAAAGCTAAATTTCAAGTCACAGCCATATATGGGAAAGCATTTTTACATTCCCCCGCAAATAAAAAACTATTTCAGCCTATTGAGTGATAGAATTCAAGGACGCTCAGCCCAATTTCTCTGGATCTATGGATCGGCAAGCATCATCACTTCATTCCTGTTTATATAGCAACTTCAAATCTACAGATGAAATCTTTCTCTAGATATATTGCCACAGGATTCATTAAGTAGGGTTTAATTCTAGTGTTAAAAAATAATAAAAGTCAACAAACTAAGTGTTTATAAAATGATATTGTATATTGTTACGATATCTGACTACATGTGTTAATGTGTCATATGATACAATCTCTCTGAGTTTGTTTACAGATTTATCTAACCTGATATTTTCCCGTTGACATCATCTCGTTACCCATAATACCAATGTAAAATTCCCATGGAGTTACATCCACCATAACCTAACTTAGTTTTCCTACTAAAAAAGCTTTATCCACAATATAAAGTTTATGTCATAATGTTTTCGAGATGTCGTGCGACCAGACAGACATAAATGAACATTTTCAAGCCCCTCGAGTGATAGACTTGCTAAAGCTCAGCCAATAGTTTTAGCCCGAGAGAATAGGAATTGGAGGGTAATGACGTTTGATCACCTCTCAATTGAGGTCTGTTTGGATCCGGCCAGAGAAGTCTATGTCAGGATTTGCTTTAAGGCTGACATTTGGCCCGGTTTCAGTGTATCGATTAATTACCCTTTCTTTAGTTGAGTTCAACCACACGCGGTTCCATGCCAGGGGAATCATACAAAAGGATGGTTTGTACCTTATTGTCAATGATAAAAAATACAAGTTCTTGTGAACTTCTGATTTCTTCCTAAGATTTTACGTTACGTTTTTGAACTATTGGCCGTATTAAAATGCACCTTTTTAATATTCATCCGGTTGTCTAAAAAATGGTAATTCTTTTATCAAAGATAACTACAAGACGTAAATTTATTTTTTTGCATCAATGATACATTAATTATCTAATCGTCCATAAGAGAAATGAAAACTATTTCCAATGCCGGTTTAATGGTCCAGGACATAATTAAATTTTAATCACGGGTGTGTATAACGAGGTATGCAATTATCCCCATATTTTATCCCACAATTAAGGACAGAAGTGACGGTGTGTAGCGCAGTGTGAGGGCAGTGCGGACTTCACTGTGGTCTGCCCAGGATTACATTACTCTCTGTGGGTGTTACATATTTCAGTCCTCGCGATGGTGGCGCACTGCGGCGGCATTTAAGGAGAAGCAGCAGACAGCGGCTTTATTCGTAACAAAAGTTGAACTGTTTCAGATCAATATTGTTACTGAAGAGAACACGTTATTTATCGTTATAAATTATTTTATTCGCAATAAAAATTATACCGATTTAGCTTTTTGTTCTTCTAATTTTAATTTTAAATTTTAGTTTGTGAATGAAACAGGATTTTTTTCCGGACATTTGCCATCGTTCAGTAAAACAAAAAATCAGTAACACTACGTTTCGAGATCTGCAATCTGATCTCTTCTTCAGGTAAATAACTAACCTAACACATAGTTACAAACTAGGCTAAAATAAACAAATAATACCAGAGCGTCGTTACACAACGCCTCACAACGCTGTGTTAGGTTAGTTATTTACCTGAAGAAGAGATCAGATTGCAGATCTCGAAACGTAGTGTTATTGATTTTTTGTTTCACTGAACGATGGCAAATGTCAGGAAAAAATTCTGTTTTCTTCAAAATCCTTCCATCGTCTTTAAGTTTATTGCCCATTCTCAATAAATATGCGTGTTACATTAAACTGTTTTTAAGTTTGAATACCTTAAAGCCTACATGAATAACTACAAAACATATGTAAAATGTGTCATATGTAAAATTAACTAATAAAGTTTAACGTGTACGTAACAATAAATCAATACAATGCAGCGTATTGTATAAATTAAGTATTTTATTTACAAACATTACAAAGCATCTTGCAGCATATTTCTTTTTAATTTGTACATTTAAATCATAACACTATACATTTTAAAATACTATTTATTATTATTTTAAAGAACAGAACTGAAAGACTTTAATCTGTAGAATGATGTAGAAGTACCGGATGTGAATGAATACAAGAACAGGAACGAACACAACTGTTAACCAGAGAGCAGAGAGCATTGTTTGCAGCTGCACAAGTTGGCAAGCAGTTGAAGAGCTGTAATTGTTAGACCACTAGTGCGATGTTTTGTCGATTCCGAGTCTAATGTGACCATGTCGTTACATCACTAGACACTACGATCTTTGTTTCTTTGAAACCGTTTTATATTCATTCCACGAAATACTCCTTACTACGTTGATTGGAAAAAGGTAATGGTCTAGTTTAATTTCAATACATATTAATGAACAAAATGTTCTCGCTGCATCTGAACTCGAACCCGAATATAAGATATTGTTCAGCGAACAACTGCTTCATTAAAATATATTATTATATCACTTGTCAACCAAGGCTGGATAAGGAGAAATCAATACAAATATGCAAGTTTTAACTTAATAGGTGAAGAAGCTAAAATTTAATTTTTGTCCTAAGTCATAAAGAGACAACAGTGGGTATTCCGAGAAATTCTCACGTAGAGGATGAAGGGAAGATTCACAAGTCATAATGGTTGTATTTACTTGGGATTACATAAGAAAAGAGTGTTTCTCCTAACGAAAGATATAAACATCTCTAAGAAATTCCCAAAAAAGATAATTTTACAAAACCAAAAATATCTCTCCTACTTAGAGAAATATTCCGTTTTCGAACAAAAATAAAAGATAAGCTAGAAAATTTGAAATTTGAGGAATTCAGTCAGCTATTCAGCGAAATGTGTCGGGAAGAACAGTACTATTCAATGATTGCTCTTGGAATTATAATTATTATTATTGGCTTAAAACTTTGCAATAATAAATTTTCCTAATCAACGATAAATCTGATACAAATATATTAATAAATCGTATGTAAATCTTAAAAATCATCATTGAAAAACCAATGAACTGCGTCCACATCATGATTCTAAACAATCTATAATTGAATATATTCGGAATAAGGGCCTAAAGTTAAGAAAGCATTGATTTCGAAATGCTTTCAATCACTTGGTGACTGCTATTGTTTTACTATTATTTATTACTGTTATTATATGTTACTATTATTTGGAAATATTTAGAAACTGTGTATTCTTGAAGCACCAGCCACACGTAGCACTTCAGCCAAAGAACATTTCACAAGAGATACATAATACAATTTATCCTGCAAAGGAGAAGTTACTGTTTCAGCATCATTTCATACATGGAATCGCTCTTTTGACGGTACATTGCACCGCTGGTAGTATTTTCAGTTTAACGTTCCATCAAAAAAGTAATGACACAAAAACATATCATACAATTTCCTACTTACATAACTTTAGAATATACTCATCCTGGAGAATAATGCTCTCCCCCTATCGCGAAGCACTCAGTAATCGTCAAGGCGTGAGCTTAAAAATACACTGCTTTAGGACCAATTTCGAGAATAGGTAACATGCTATTTATTACAATGAATTTCATCAAGGTTTCGTTTTTACGAACTTTTTCGAAATTATAACTTTGGTATTAGCATGAAACCCTGCGTTTTTTTATAAACCAACAAAATTTACCGATTACCCCATTGACGTTTTTGGGGGTTATGTAAAATCCATACTAGTATTTTAATTAAATTTCAAAATATACCGGAAACTAGGAATTCATCTGACGTATTATACACCTAACAGCTATCTGCGGAATTTATTTACTTTGATTCAGCGACCTCTTCAAACTTCCATTAACGAAAACGTCCAATGTTCGTAAAGGGATGGGTTTAAAATATCTAAATTTTTCATAAATTTATTAATAAAAGTAAATAATTTTAAAAATATGTGAACAAATAAGAATGGTAATTTTATACATTCTACGATAATTATCTGTCATGCAAACCCAATGTTTGAACTATCAAATAAAAATACTTGTTAGGAAAGACTTGTTTTCTTTAGTTTGTTGTCTTTAGCAGAAACTACACAAATCTGTCTTTGTAATCTTGCATGACTTGAATATTCGTCAAAAGAATTATTTATATCTTTAATATGGAAATGCTTATTACAAAAATAGTAGAATTGATTACTTTTAGAATTCAACAATGCCGATGTTTAAAATAACAGGTTATTTTGTCATTACTAGAACAACAGTTTTCGTTTTTACAGTTCTTAAAAGGCTATTAAAAGCTTTTTCATTTCCAACACAATTTCTTACGAAACATGTACTTAATGTTTTGAATAATAAGGCTTACTAAAACATTTAATAAGGATTTCTTAATCCTTAACTTTAACTCCCACATATTGCTATAAATTTAACGTAAATAAACAACATTTAACAAGATACAAAATGGAAATGAAGAGGTGCAAATCAGCATAAATTATTTCATGTCGTTTGAGAAACATTACAAAGTACGTAAGAAGTATGGGATCAGTATAATCTAAATGAAAATATAAAACTTTGTTTTGATAAAAGAACAATGGACCAAATTATTTTGCAATTGTGTTCCTGATTGTTCCATTGACACGTTGCTTTTTACGTCACCGACGTTTATTTTCAATGATCTAATAACAATTTCATTTTGCACATGTGATTTCTTTTTGAAATCATTCCCACGCATTTCAAACAGGTCGGTTGTTTTGCTTACATCATAACATTAAACAAAATTTTATTAAAATAAATCATGTAAATGCTAGTATTGAATGTTTAAAATTGATCCTTCAATAAATCATTGAGAAAAGTGAGACACTAAATATTTGTACTCATAAAATGGTACATAAGTAATAGTTACATTAAAGTAAACAGAATTTTGAAGGAAACAAACTAAAAATATAGTAATGATATTGCTGTCAGAATCCATTTTTTAAGTAACTCATATTTTAACTAAACAAGTGTAGACATGTTTTTATCTGGTAAGTATCCTTATAATCGATATGCTAAGCAGAAAAGTTAGAAAAGTCCGGTTTACCTCTTCAATTTTATATATATATATATATATATATATATATATATATATATATATATATATAAACTAAATTTAAGTTGGTGCTATCAATTTTCTGTTAGAATAATAATTTTTACTTTAGACCTTGGTTACTTCACGAGGAATCAATTACAAGTATTTATAGTAGAAGAATTTCAATTTTATGATCATACCCAATAAAAAAATTATCAAGTAAAAATGTGATTATTTTATAGTATGAGCTAAAACTTCAGGGACTGACGTTAAGTTATGAATCAAGGAAATAATATTTTTTAATTAAATATAATTTCAAATAGAATACCTCATCCACACCAGTAAACTGTAAATATGCAATCTTAAACAAAATTCTGCTTCAAATGCCTCACACCTCTCGTAGAATGATCCAAACACTTTTTATATTTTATTTAAAAATAAAAATATTCTGTTTAAAAGTCGATTGCACCACCTTTGATAATATTTGCAGACAATTTTGTACTATAACAGTAATCTATAAAATAAAATAATTTATATAACAGAATAATGCGATTCCTAAACAATAAAACAAAAGAAGGTAGTAACGATAAGTTACATAAACCTCATGAGTGTTAATCTCCGAGTCAAGAGTGTCTCATTGACTTTTACACCTCTGTGTGTGTTGTTACAGGAAAGGAGGATAAGTAATGGATTGCATTAGCTGCTGTTTCTCCAGACATTACTTACCCTTCCCCCCCCTCACACCATCCCTTCAAGGCAATGAAAGAGAAAAACTTGATATTAGGATTAAGTACGAGTCGTCTGATATACTTTACTTCTCAGTTGTTTTGCTCATAAACCTAATTAAATTCTCTCTTTAAGCTACTCTCGCGACTGGAAAATTTATCTCCAGGTAGAAGGTTTCATTTGGTAGTGTACCACTAAAACATTTCTAGATTGATAATCTAGTTTAACAAAATATTTGTAGGATTTTTTGTTTCTTTTATTACATACCAACACGTAACGCAAGTACCACAAAATGATTCAATTTTGCAAAATGCTAAAACATTGCTGATACAATTGCGTGAGTTTTAGTTGGATTTCGTATATTCAATCACCAGCTCATCAAGTAATACATGTGAACATGATAGCTGTTATAATATTTACCTAAAGATACTAAACGTGCTATAGTAATTCTGTTTTCACGTGTTTTGAAAAAGTTCGTTGGTAATTTCATCAGTAGCTTAAAGTTTGCGGCCGCAAGCAATTGGTGCTTATTTTTTATTTCAGCAAATAAAAAATCGTTTTAAACCTAAGTACATTTTAAAATAACTTCTATCATTACATATCTTCAATATCTCTTAAGTTTTCAAGATTGTAGTTATACTTTTGAAAGGAATTAGAGTTAAATATCTCAACGTGCTAAATTAAAACGGTACAATATCTTGGGACTCTGTGGTCATTTACAATGTTTGTCGACCAAGTTTGTTTAGTGTTTTGTTTAAAAATTAAGACAAAGATCTACTAAGTACAAAAATAGCATAGCAGCTGTAAGAGTGAACATAATAATCACCGTAGTTTCTAACTACAGCTGAAGTTTGTATAGCAATAGTACTTTGAAATTCCTTGGATAAGTCGTTAACTAGCCTTATGCAATAACAAGTTTCATGAAAGCAGGAGTTTCCATTTGTGCAAAAGTTTCATCCCGGCTACTGCAAAGTACATATCTAAGGTAAAACTTTGCTGTTTAAAGTATAAGAGGACTCTTTTGTGTAGCGTAATATTTAATATCTCTTAAGGTTTAATGAAAGCGGTTCAAATGTTCGAAAGTAAATAATTATATCTCAGGTAAAAGACACAGCAAAAACTGGCACTAGACGAGCCTGTATATGCTTCAATATATGTTAATATTTTATATTCCATGTGCAATAGTATTAATTTAAAAAACTATGAGTGGTTACATTTTATTATGATCAACTTTTTTGTTTTTTAAATTACTGTAATTATGAGAGGGTTGAGATTAGTCGTTTTAAGGTTATGTTCTGATATTTTGTTACAGTTACTCGATAAACGTGTGAAATAAATTAAAGCCTACTAACATTTTCTAGTTAGCGTAATATTGTCACACTAGGAAAACAAATACCTATAAAAACGATAATTACAAAATAAGCTTGTGACATTATTTTTATTAAAAAAAAACTAATAAGGAACTTACACGAATTCTTCGCATCGCCGCCACTATCTCCACCCGACTGGTAGGCCTGGGAACATCCAGGGTGCCAATATACTGCAACAAACAATAATATTGTTAGTCAAACAATTACCACTCTGTTACACACATGTTCCCCGTCTCGTAACATACACTCCTACCTAATGCGAAAAGTTATAATCTCAAAACGAGAATCAGATTAATCCACACTTGCTCTACTGAAAACTTTGAATATTTGATTTTCCTTTCAGTTATTCGCAGAAAATAAAAAAAACATATGATGGTTACTATAGTTTACAGATTTATCTTATAAATAAACAAATTCATTTTTATTTATATGAAAAAATGTTTTTTTACATCGCATGACGGGAAAATTCGTTATATCAGACTGTATAATATTACACAATAAGGAATAACCCTAGAATTCCTTTGCAAACAGCGAGTGGACTAAGTGGTAATTAGGATTGCCAACTGTTTGAGAACTACATTTTACGTCAAATATATGATTTGTATTGTATGGAAGGAAGTAGAGGAAAAATATAGAAAGTAAATATTAAAAATTAATAAATAACTTTCTCTCCATGATATTCTTAAAATATAATTAATTATAAAACATTATTTATTTATATTCCTAAAACCTTCCATCAATACCTACTAAAAATAATAAATGCAGAAGAAAAGTATTCTTAGCTAAACGTGTAGTCCAGTTGTTTTCCTTGTGGCCAATATAAATAAGAAAACACCGTGAACACTAGCAAAGTACTTATAGTAAAAATAATTACTAAGTAGATTAAACAAAACGCAACAACTGATGATAACACGTACTGTAACTATAATTAAATTTAAAATATGTAACTTCAAAACATTGTACGGCTTCTTAAAATTATTTAATTAATGAACATTTCAGTTTTATAGAATTATTGAAACGTAGACTCCACAGTAATTAGAAAACAGTTTAAAATTAATACATAAGCTTAATTAATCATAACTGAACAATTCAAATACAATTGATTTGAGAGAAATAACGTTGGAGATTACGTTTCGTAGAAATAAAAATTCAAGGAAGATTTTAAAATTTTAATGGTTGCCAAAGATCAAACAAACCTTGGCACAAAGACTTAGCGGAGATACCTCAGGGATTACCCGATAAATCTTTGATCAATAGGAATTGGATGCGAAGTGAAAATGTTTTTATTCACTGAAATATGGAAATATTTGTTTCACTTTCATATTAGTGAAACACGTCTTGACCACACATCCGGTATGTTTACAATATACTCGTACTTAAAAAAACTCGAATATTAAGTACTATACTACCGGTTTATTTTCATTCTCAACAGAAATAAAACCATATAAAAATTAATACTGATAAGTTATTTTACGTTCGTTCATAATTGTAGAAAATATTATGGTTTTATTACATTGAATTAATTGCTGGAAACCTTAGTTTATTACCTTTTAATTGTTAAATGTATAATAGGAAAGAATAACTGATGTACTGATGGTGAACGATATGACAGACACCAAAGTACTCTCGATAAGTACGTTCCAGTATTTTTCAAACGAGCTAGTAATTTACGTGTTTTAAACAGCCAGTCCTTCAGGATGAAATGAATTGCTCTTCTTCTATTTAAACAATGAATTAATTTTTTATCGGTTTAGAAATATCCCAAACTAACACAGTGCAGCGTCTGGAGTATAACGCTGTAATAACTTGATTCCGGAAATCTGGAATCAACATCCATCTGAAGATATCCAAAACGGTCGGCGATGAAGAAGCTCAAAACTAACCGTATATCGTTTTGACATCAAAACCATCTAGACCACGCACTAGATCTAGACACTTGATCTAGATTACATTTGTAGGTAGTCTAGGTGTATCTGATATTGAAACGATGTACAGTTCGTTTTGAACTTTTTCGTCGCCGATTGTTTTAGATCTTTTCAGATAAATTTTGATTCCAGATTTCAGGAGTCAAGTCTATCACAGGGTTAGACTTCAGATGCTGCACTAATTTGAAGATGAAATTGAGCTAATCTTAACATTCGTATTGAATCAACCCGTCTCTACGTTACGTGTATCCAAAAATAAGTTGCGCCAAATACGCGATTTCTGTTTATGGAAATTATACAGACCACCGAATTATGAACCCCTGTATACAACTAGTAGATACCAGACCTGTATTAGCGGCACCGCTCTACCATAACATTACCACGCACAAAGCAGAATTCGTCATTACAATTAATTAACGTCTCTGATGACGAGTAATGAGGTATGTCGGCGACCGCGCTGACATTGTCATTAGCCCTGCTTATCGTCGGGCTTATGGAGATTACTGACAACTCGAGGATTGCACTACATCTATTGTGTCGATTGTAGATCAAATGTATCGTTAATTTAGAAAATCCTATTCTTAAGCGCAGATTAGCAAAATCGTTTCATTAAATATAAGGCAAGTAATCACTGGAAAATCTTATTCATTGTATTTTGGAATAATTGTTAACCAAAGCAATACTTTAAACATTTTATATTTACATGAGATATTAATTTACTTATAAAATGCTTAAAAACAAAGTCTATTAAATATAAATATTATATTTTTACTCGACTAAAATAATTATAAAATCTGAAAGGCTGACGGTTTTGCTACAAAATTAAAATATGAGCATGGACCACGTTGCACTAATATAGCAAAATCATTTCTATATTATAGTGTCTATAACTTTTTGGCTGAGTGTTGGCAAAGACTATCACTGGAAGGGCTGGGAAAATTTCATTTCCGTCTGTCAGTCCGCAATATTATTCAAAAATCAAACTGACCTATGTATTTTCAATTTTGCAGTAACTAAATTTCTACATAGGTAATACAGATTTCGAAGACTTTACATGTCAGTCCATTGAATGTAGCCGAAAGTTGGCAAATATATCTTTTTAATGGTTTTATGAGTAATGAAGATGGCAACGAGAAAATCGCAGAATAAATTATTTATTTAGACAAACTAAGTACGATATAAACATACGAAATCTTAACATGCAAAATAATAACACATGTGGTCTAACCATCAGAAATAAGCTATAAAATTTAATTTTGCATATAATCTTAGGTAAGCTTTCACGTCTAGTAGTATCTAAGTCACCGCGCGGCCATAATCTCTGTCACAAGTCTTTCCCGCGTTTGTGAAGTAGGCCTATATCGTTTTGCGTAATTACCGAGTCTTAAGAATAATTTCATGAAGTCTGTTATATTAGACCATTATTCGTGGATCTATTTCATCCACGGTGAATCCAGTTATTACTAATCCAACTCTCCAATGTTCAACGTCGTTTTGAGATCACATTGATAGTACTGTATCTGAGTGTCCAATAAATAGAAGAAAGTTAGTTCAAATTACTTTGACGAATAGTAAAAAGTTGGAAAGTGAAGAATGTGTTATGTTATCCATTCCAAACCATCACCAACGGCCGGGTAGACAGGCTGTTTGTAAGGGTCTTGGGATAACTGCCGTACCAGCTAGACTGCGCCATTGACAATAGTGATAAGTTAGGATGGCTAGGTTACTCAGAAACACATGTAAACTAAAGAAACAGTGCGAAACAAGTAATTTTTTATAAGATCCGAAAGGGTTAACAAATTTCAACTAGTCATATTTTAATTCGTAAATTCATTATTGTCCACCACCAGTATCCAGCACAGACTTACAAAATCTTACATTCAATCATTCATATCCCACACGATACCACCATTAAAATATATTAAATAAAAAGTTATTCATCTATAGGTATGAAAAACACGAAACACACACGTATTTTAATTAGCTTTCCTTTCGAAGAATACGTTTTAGAACAATAATATCGCATCATTTGTATCAATTTTATACAAGAGCATCTGAAATAAAAACTCCTAAATCAAGCAGGTTGCCTTTACGTTTAAGATATACAGATGCAATCCAAGAATCAGGGACTGTACAGTCGGGACAATAGAAATCACTGGATCTGCACCGGTGCGGAACTGGTTCCGAGATCACTAGAGCGAAGTCTCGCGAGATAGAATCTGTGTTAAGAGATGTGAGGCGTGGTGTATAGGCGCACGAGAGAATGTGTTTAGGGATGTGAAGTGTGGTGTATAGACTCATGACATGAAATTCGTGTTTAGTGATCTGAGGCGTAGTGTATAGGCGCACGAGAGTCCGTGTTTAGGGATGTGAGGTGTGGTGTATAGACTCATGACATGAAATTCGTGTTTAGGGATCTGAGGCGTAGCGTATAAGCTCACGAGAGTCCGTGTTTAGGGATGTGAGGTGTGGTGTATAGACTCATGACATGAAATTCGTTTTTAGGGATCTGAGGCGTAGTGTATAGGCGCACAAGAGTCCGTGTTTAGGGATGTTAGGTGTGGTTTATAGACTCATGACATGAAATTCGTGTTTAGGGATCTGAGGCGTAGTGTATAAGCGCACGAGAGTCCGTGTTTAGGGATGTGAGGTGTGGTATATAGACTCATGACATGAAATTCGTGTTTAGGGATCTGAGGCGCAGTGTATAGGCAGACGAGAGTCCGTGTTTAGGGATGTGAGGTGTGGTGTATACACTCATGACATGAAATTCGTGTTTAGGGATCTGAGGCGTAGTGTATAAGCTCACGAGAGTCCGTGTTTAGGGATGTGAAGTGTGGTATATACACTCACGACATGAAATTCGTTTTAGAGATATGAGGCGTGGTGTATAGGCGCACGAGAGAATGTGTTTAGGGATGTAAGGTGTGGTATATAAACTCATGACATGAAATTCGTGTTTAGGGATCTGAGGCGTAGTGTATAAAGCTCACGAGAGAATCCGTGTTTAGGGATCTGAGGCGAGGTGTATAAACTTATGACATGAAATTCGTGTTTAGGGATCTGAGGCGTAGTGTATAAGCTCACGAGACATAATCCGTGTTTAGGGATCTGAGGTGTGCTATATAAACTCATGACATGAAATTCGTATTTAGGGATCTGAGGCGTAGTGTATAAGCTCACGAGAGAATCCGTGTTTAGAGATCTGAGGCGAGGTGTATAAGTTCACGAGACATAATCCGTGTTTAGGGATATGAGGTGTGCTATATAAACTCATGACATGAAATTCGTGTTTAGGGATCTGAGGCGTAGTGTATAAGCTCACGAGAGAATCCGTGTTTAGGGATCTGAGGTGTGGTATATAAACTCATGACATGAAATTCGTGTTTAGGGATCTGAGGCGTAGTGTACAAGCTCACGAGAGAATCCGTGTTTAGGGATGTGAGGTGTGGTATATAAACTCATGACATTAAATTCGTGTTTAGGGATCTGAGGCGTAGTGTACAAGCTCACGAGAGAATCCGTGTTTAGGGATCTGAGGTGTGGTATATAAACTCATGACATGAAATTCGTGTTTAGGGATCTGAGGCGTAGTGTATAAGCTCACGAGAGAATCCGTGTTTAGGGATCTGAGGCGAGGTGTATAAGTTCACGAGACATAATCCGTGTTTAGGGATCTGAGGTGTGCTATATAAACTCATAACATGAAATTCGTATTTAGGGATCTGAGGCGTAGTGTATAAGCTCACGAGAGAATCCGTGTTTAGAGATCTGAGGCGAGGTGTATAAGCTCACGAGACATAATCCGTGTTTAGGGATCTGAGGTGTGCTATATAAACTCATGACATGAAATTCGTATTTAGGGATCAGTGGCGTAGTGTATAAGCTCACGAAACAGAATCCGTGTTCAGGGATCTGAATTGTGGTATATAAGCTCACGAAATAGAATTCGTGTTTAGGGATTGGAGGCGTGGTATATAGAGCCACGAGATGGACTCTGTGTTTACGGATCTGAGGTGTGGTATAAAAACTCACGAGATGGAATTCGTGTTTATTGGTATGAGGGGTGGTATAATAGATAACAGCCATATATACGAATTTTCTTGATAAAAGTAAGTTTGCCAATCAAACTTTCTTCTAAGTTTCTTTCGGCGCCACGATTCACCTACTCATCTGCTAATTTACTGTGTACCCAACCATTGTGCTAATTCCGCTTAGAAGTTATGATAAAATACTAAAGTCTCAACGGAAGAAGCACGGCAGATGCTTAACTTAAGTGTAAGATTGAATTCATTAAACTTTGATGTGAAATTGTGGTAATATTTAGCTACAATTATGAAAAGAAATATCCAACTAATATGCAATGACAAAAACGTAGAACCATTGAATATTGTTTGAAAAAAAAAAATACAATATTTGAATTATATTTGGCAATAACAGCGTCACGTCATCCTTCTGCTTCAGGACAACAGAGAAATTATTGAAATCTAAGTTAATTCCAAGAAGTCAATTGTTCTATTTTGAACAGTGACGTAATCAAGCTAAACATGTTGTGAGATTGAAAATAATACCAATATTTTATTGAGATTGGCATAGGTGTATTGGGGAGCTGAAGCCTCCGCCCCCCGAAATTTAAAGACAATAATTAAAGTTGAACTTTGTAGTTTTTAGACTAAAGTATACATATAAAGTCTTAAAGCAACACAAATTCTCGGGGGAAGATCCCGAACCCCTGTTTTTGGAGGGTATTTTATACCTCGTAAACCACACGGCGTGTCAGTCCCCTAAAATAATGTTCTATATACGCCACTAGTGACTGGATAAAATGTCGAAAGAGTATATAACATTATAATAACAGATGAAGGAACTTAAAGTGAACAACGAGCAGAAATTAAAACTAAAAATACACACCGTTATAATATGGCGAGAAGAAACCAGGTATATAAACGATCATGCAGAAATCTCATTAATGTGTTTGTGGAAACACTAATCAATACTCAGTGAAACCACACTGAACCGCCACAGATTTGGGTGTAGTGCAATCGGACCGGAAGGTCAAGCTGCTACATGTCATTATCTGCGATAATTACCTTACAGTCCACGTGTGTTTAATTATACACAACTGCGGTATAGTACCCACGACACGTTTATCACGTTAGGAATGTATGCTGCAATTCAAATAAGGTATATAATTGATTGAGGTCGCTGGTGTAATTGATGCTATTACTACGTCCATTTATATTTGGTAAATACTTATCAATACTACCCAATTATAGTACTTTTAATTCTAATTGTGTAGGGCTGAATAGCTCGAACTAGGGCTTCAATAACTTCAATAAGGGCATTTTTCATTTCATTTCATACTTCATTAACCAAGAGCCTTGCTTGAAAAATACAGAATAAAATAGTTAGATATCCTACTGAATAATATTGCAAGCTCGAAAATTTATCGATCATCTATTTACAACTATCGATAATCTTTCATGGAAGCCTATCACGTATCGAGGAAGTTTAATATCTGTTGTGCTACGACTAAAAAAATTAATTTTTTATATGGATTTGTAAATAAAATAATATGTGTTTTTAATTACATATAACTATAAACAGTGTAAACTTACATAATATTATGAATCTTATTAGTTTTGTGGTTTGGGGAGGAAGTTGTATATCTATAAAAATAAATTAGTGGAATCGATGTATACTAGTTTGCTGTAGCTAAATACTTAGATAATGCGTATAGATTAATCATTTTTAGACCACATTTTTAATATTGGGCTTGTCCTAATTTAATGTTTGCTATTCTTTTATTCCTTTTCAAACAGTAGTTTTTTTTTCTTTTCAAACAGTAGTTTTTTCCTTTTCAAACAGTAGTTTTTTTCCTTTTCAAACAGTAGTTTTTTTCCTTTTCAAACAGTAGTTTTTTCCTTTTCAAACAGTAGTAGAAAGCCTGATGGGATTTTCTTTGGGTTTGTCTAAGATTATCACTTAAGTGATATGATTTTCAAGGAATTCGGAAAAACCTTTTAAACATAGGTTTAATGATTAAGCGTAAGTAATTAACTAAGTGTAAAATAGATATATCATCTCTAACAACATAACAACTATGTGCTTAATGACTATTTAATTTTCACAGTTCAAGTAACATCTATTAACCAATACTGCAAAACACAATATTAAAGTACGGTAATTGTTGTTAATTGTTTTCCGCTAAGCACATGCAAGCTAACAGACTAGTATAGTGTAAAAGCAAGAATACACAAGTATGCAGCATATACGATTCTTGCCAGCAGAAACACTCAAGCACATTCGCTACACAAGGTATGCAGGAACTATTACTGGTATCTCATTTCATATACATGATTCCTTAGTAACTTTCTAAATACCTACTAACATAGTTTTGGGATTAACATTGCTTTTAAACATGTTTTTGTATAATGCAGAAACTATTACTGGTATCTCATTTCATATACATGATCCTTGAGTAACTTTCTAAATACCTGCTAACATAGTTTTGGGATTAACATTGCTTTTAAACATGTTTTTGTATAATGCAGAAACTATTACTGGTATCTCATTTCATATACATGATCCTTGAGTAACTTTCTAAATACCTCCCTTACATAGTTTTGGGATTAACATTGCCTTTAAACATGTTTTTGTATAATGCAGAAACTATTACTGGTATCTCATTTCATATACATGATCCTTGAGTAACTTTCTAAATACCTCCCTTACATAGTTTTGGAGTTAACATTGCCTTTAAACATGTTTTTGTATAATGCAGAAACTATTACTGGTATCTCATTTCATATACATGATCCTTGAGTAACTTTCTAAATACCTCCCTTACATAGTTTTGGGATTAACATTGCCTTTAAACATGTTTTTGTATAATGCAGAAACTATTACTGGTATCTCATTTCATATACATGATCCTTGAGTAACTTTCTAAATACCTCCCTTACATAGTTTTGGGATTAACATTGCCTTTAAACATGTTTTTGTATAATGCAGAAACTATTACTGGTATCTCATTTCATATACATGATCCTTGAGTAACTTTCTAAATACCTGCTAACATAGTTTTGGGATTAACATTGCTTTTAAACATGTTTTTGTATAATGCAGAAACTATTACTGGTATCTCATTTCATATACATGATCCTTGAGTAACTTTCTAAATACCTCCCTTACATAGTTTTGGGATTAACATTGCCTTTAAACATGTTTTTGTATAATGCAGAAACTATTACTGGTATCTCATTTCATATACATGATCCTTGAGTAACTTTCTAAATACCTCCCTTACATAGTTTTGGGATTAACATTGCCTTTAAACATGTTTTTGTATAATGCAGAAACTATTACTGGTATCTCATTTCATATACATGATCCTTGAGTAACTTTCTAAATACCTCCCTTACATAGTTTTTGGAGTTAACATTGCCTTTAAACATGTTTTTGTATAATGCAGAAACTATTACTGGTATCTCATTTCATATACATGATCCTTGAGTAACTTTCTAAATACCTCCCTTACATAGTTTTGGGATTAACATTGCCTTTAAACATGTTTTTGTATAATGCAGAAACTATTACTGGTATCTCATTTCATATACATGATCCTTGAGTAACTTTCTAAATACCTGCTAACATAGTTTTGGGATTAACATTGCTTTTAAACATGTTTTTTGTATAATGCAGAAACTATTACTGGTATCTCATTTCATATACATGATCCTTGAGTAACTTTCTAAATACCTCCCTTACATAGTTTTGGGATTAACATTGCCTTTAAACATGTTTTTGTATAATGCAGAAACTATTACTGGTATCTCATTTCATATACATGATCCTTGAGTAACTTTCTAAATACCTCCCTTACATAGTTTTGGGATTAACATTGCCTTTAAACATGTTTTTGTATAATGCAGAAACTATTACTGGTATCTCATTTCATATACATGATCCTTGAGTAACTTTCTAAATACCTCCCTTACATAGTTTTGGAGTTAACATTGCCTTTAAACATGTTTTTGTATAATACAGAAACTATTACTGGTATCTCATTTCATATACATGATCCTTGAGTAACTTTCTAAATACCTCCCTTACATAGTTTTGGGATTAACATTGCCTTTAAACATGTTTTTGTATAATGCAGGACTATTCAGTATTCTGAAATCGAGTCTGTTTTATTTTATTATCGCAGAATCCAATTAAACCTGCTAAATATAATAACTGTTTCACACAAATTCAAACATTTTAGAAATAGGTGTCATTTTAATATTTAATTCCCATATAGTTTATTGTATAACTAAATCATAATTAAGGCCTTTTCTAAAAGTTGTGTCATCGTCCGTTGGTCCCTGTGTGTGATTCTTGATCGAAAGATTCTAGAGATTTCAAACATATCGTGTTTCTCTATTCCCAGGAATAACCCTATTGTATCGGGAGCCAAAAGGTCAAAGTGACTGTCCGACCTATGCCTGTCTGTCCTTCTTCCCCTCTGTACGATTAATCTTAATAGAAAAGTCCAAGGGACTTTAAAATTGGTAAATAGGTTCCCTTGGATTAACCTATTGATTTTGGGGGTAAAAAGTACGTTCTGTCGCCTTCCGATATTTTGTTGTTTCGATATATTAAGTAGGTATTCATAAAAGCGAAAAAAATGAAACAACTCCTTGTCATAATAACTCATGTACTGGGAATTAATTAATTTACGGTTACTACTCGTATACAATTTTAACACTTACAAACCTAGAACGGTATGTGGACACATACGTGCATTCAATATTAACATACAGGGCCAGCTTCTACTTGTTCAACAGTAAGACTACATAATGTATTTTAACCTTCACGATCTAGATAAATAGACAACGACGCACAATCCTCCGACTCTTGTAATAAATTTCTTAAATTTACTGCCTTACGTCGACACCAAAACCATGTGTTATCCCTCCCACCATGAAAGCTGCGTTCTGTGACTGCGTAGTTATCGTACATGCAGAGAGGTAGATGTTAATAGCATTTATTAACTGTATGTACAAATCTAAAATGAATCTATAGATTTGTTTTATGCGCGAAAAACTGTTCCTTAACAAGTGGGTTTGTTGCCAAAAATAACAAATTGAAATATTATATAGTATCATCAGTTTGTAATTCAGAAAAGTGAGTTTTAAATATTTTTAATTGTATAGTATAAATATATTTTGGTCTGCAAATAAACTACATTTAAAATATAGGAAAATGCTAAACTGTATGTATTTTTTGTAAACTTTGAAACCTCCTTTAATTTGGTAGGACTTTAATAACTCTGACGATCCTCGAGACATTTAAGAGTACGGGTGAAGGGGTGAGAAAGAACGAGTAAGGCCACGCAAAATTATATTTAACCTTTGGTATTATTTCTGTTTGTAAATTAAATTGAGCTAATAACAACTTAGATTCGTCAAACAGTTCAAACTGTAGTCACAACAGTACTATAGTTTCGACTTATAAATTGACTTATTTGGTTGTAATTTTAAATATTCGTGTGTGGTGTTATAAAATGTGTTTCTCATTATTATTTATTTATTCGTTGTGTTTTGTGCTGTGTTGATAAATTTTAAACTATGATGAATCCAGATTGATAATTCCTCTTTTTTTTTTCTATTTTTACTGATACCGACACCAGAAGACGACTTACTAAAAGTCGAAACTATAATAGTGCTGTGACACAGTTTGAACTAATTGACGGAGGTAAGTAGTTATTTTTAATGGTCAATCCGCAGTTCAGGGCCATATAATATAGAAAATAATAAATTAAGCAACCAAAAGGAGACAAGATGGAATATTTTAGAATAGGGCTTGGTTATGTTTATGGACCTTGAAAAATAAAATAACAGCTTAATTTATATTAGTAGTAACCAAAATGTTTATATTTATGTATAATGGCGTTTCTCGAAAAAAATTATCAATACATAGTATAAATTAAAGTAGCTTTTTGTATTGGTCTGTTTGTTCATCAATATTTAGTTAAAACTACTCAACGGATTATAATAGGGTTTTCACTGTCGGCTTCTTTATGAACTAGGGCAAGTTCCTACGTATAATGAATCAATATTTTAATCAGAGAAAAGTCTGTATAATGCAAAAATTGATATTTTTGAGCGATTTCATTGTTAATACTGACTAAACCTTATTAATCATTAGAATGCACAAAACTCAGATTGATATTTCGTGACTGTATGAAAATTTAGAGTACAATTTTGTTTCTGGATTAAACTTGCTACGAGTTAGAATACAGAAAATTTAAAAATAGTTTCAAAATAATTTACTGACTAACTGTAAACGATACAACGCGTTTGGAACAGGCAGGTTATCCTAAATAACAATTAACTTACGAGGATAGTGAAGAAGGAAACGGAACATATAAAAAATAAACAGACAATAGCTTTCACTCCAGGAAAAGATTTATCTGCGTTTTGTGGTAGAGTGCTCGATCATCGTTGCCATTAATTATAACATTAATGAGTCATAAAGAACGCCGTGAAACCTCAAGTGTAAATAAACATAACCACAGCTGAAGCACCCATCAGTCACTCTTGACTGGAAAGAAAATGCGTTTAAACTCTTTTGTAGTAATTACAGTATCTCTGAGATCCGTATAAACTTGCTCGAAACACGGTCTGTGAGTTTCTCTACCTTCACGATATGTGGACAACCGTTTGAGTTAAAAATATATTAATTTCTATAACCACGTATGTATCAAAACGACCTTAGCTGTCTACAGCTCTACAGAGTTGTGGCACAATATATCCTGCGCCGGGGAATCCTCTTACGCTATCGAACTTCTATATCTAATCGTAGGACGATACATGAAGTCAAGTTCAGTCATTCAAATTACTGATATTAATAGAAATAATGTTCGAATTCCTTACGTTAGTGGGAATATGTTTAAGTTATGGTCTTTTATTTTCTCAAGAAACACGTGCTTTTACAAGTTTACTGTTAATTATTGTTGTTCAGCGTATTTAAAGTATATAGTTCAGTTGATTATGTTATAAATGTACAACTTTCGTTGATAATTTATTTTACATAGCTTGCTGCAAAATTCTTAAAATATATTAAGAGAAACACATTTGACAATTTGTACATATTTGAAGATTTAGTAAATTTTGATGTCTACCGCTTGTACATGGGTGATTTTATATCAGCAACAATGTTGTGGACATATGTCTCAATTAGTTATAAATGCGGTGTTGTGCGGTTTTGTTACGAACTTCAAGCATCCGAAACGTGCTATTGAAAGATTAAAATTACAAACATGAAAATAATGAGATACAAAATGTGTCAGATAACTTCATCAAACTTGTATTAAGTAGTGAACTAATTAGAGTAAGCCAAAATTTGGCAGCAGTAAACAAGGCAACTCGGCAGCTGACATGGTTCCGGCCACAACAAAGGCCATCCCGAGATCAAACCAATACCGCAGTCCACGTCATAACGGCTGTTGTTTACTGCGCGTTGCAGTTGACAGCGTTATTAGTCCTGACACGGATCTACATCAAGCCTTGAGTGGTTAGTGTACATACATCTACCTAACGCAACCCAATACCACAGACCTCATCATAACGGCTGTTGTTTACTGCGCGTTGCAGTTGATAGCGTTATTAGTCCTGACACGGATCTACATCAACCCTTGAGTGGTTAGTGTACATACATCTACCTAACGCAACCCAATACAGCAGACCGCGTTGTAACGGGTGTTGTTTACTGTACGATGCATGTGACAGCATTATTAGTCCTGACACGGATCTACATCAAGCCTTGAGTGGTTAGTGTACATACATCTACCTAACGCAACCCAATACCACAGACCTCATCATAACGGCTGTTGTTTACTGCGCGTTGCAGTTGACAGCATTATTAGTCCTGACACGGATCTACACCAAGCCTTGAGTGGTTAGTGTACATACATCTACCTAACGCAACCCAATACAGCAGACCGCGTTATAACGGGTGTTGTTTACTGTACGATGCATGTGACAGCATTATTAGTCCTGACACGGATCTACATCAAGCCTTGAGTGGTTAGTGTACATACATCTACCTAACGCAACCCAATACAGCAGACCGCGTTGTAACGGGTTTTGTTTACTGTACGATGCATGTGACAGCATTATTAGTCCTGACACGGATCTACATCAAGCCTTGAGTGGTTAGTGTACATACATCTACCTAACGCAACCCAATACCGCAGACCGCGTTATAACGGGTTTTGTTTACTGTACGATGCATGTGACAGCATTATTAGTCCTGACACGGATCTACATCAAGCCTTGAGTGGTTAGTGTACATACATCTACCTAACGCAACCCAATACCGCAGACCGCGTTATAACGGGTTTTGTTTACTGTACGATGCATGTGACAGCATTATTAGTCCTGACACGGATCTACATCAAGCCTTGAGTGGTTAGTGTACATACATCTACCTAACGCAACCCAATACCGCAGACCGCGTTATAACGGGTTTTGTTTACTGTACGATGCATGTGACAGCATTATTAGTCCTGACACGGATCTACATCAAGCCTTGAGTGGTTAGTGTACATACATCTACCTAACGCAACCCAATACCGCAGACCGCGTTATAACGGGTTTTGTTTACTGTAAGATGCATGTCGCAGCATTAATATTCCTGCCATGGATCTACATCAAGCCTTGATTGGTTAGTGTGCATACATCTACCTAACGCAGCCCAGTACCGGAGACCGTGCCATAATGGTTATAACTAATCGTATGTTAATGTTATTCAGATGGTAACATTAAAATGGAAAAATTCAAATATAGTCAGATTAAAAGTTATGAATTATCATTAGGTTCCTAGTATCATTTTCGTTCCTATTGGTAGTGAATTGTACTCACTACCACATAATACTGTACGTAAATCTTCCTTCAAACAATGCTTCCATTATCGTTTTGTGTGCATTGTTTATTTAACTCAATTAATCATTGTGGTAATGTAGTATTGAATATAGAGATGCCCATTATGCAATACTTGGATTATCACATTACCCCTTCTATATTATTTATGTTGCCATCGGTAGTGTTCCCATTACTCATGTAAGTTTTGTGTGCATTGTTTATTTAACTCAATTAATCATTGTGGTAATGTAGTATTGAATATAGAGATGCCCATTATGCAATACTTGGATTATCACATTACCCCTTCTATATTATTTATGTTGCCATCGGTAGTGTTCCCATTACTCATGTAAGTTATTTATGACCGTGTGTTGTTTCGTTAATGAATATATATTCTCGATTGCATTGCGTAGCACTGTTGTTGCGTCACCATATTATTCCTATTAGTTATCGTAATAATATGATAATGGATAGTAATTCTTACAGAATACCTGCTACCCGCGGCTTCACACTCAATTTTTACATACAGAGGTCATAGACTAGTTGGTCAAAGCACTTACGACCCCTATGACATTTTTCAAACTTAAGTACACATACAATCAGGTACATAATATTATTTCAATGTTCGTTGTTAGACAATCAGAGATTAAAGGAATAACTCTTATATGACGTTTTGCACGAATAGAAGCATTTCTTGTTAAAATTAACTATACGAGTATTTACCATGCCACAGCTTAGTTTTCCCGATTAAGAAAATATATACACGTTTTCAAACACCTTTGATTAACCTTGATAAAAAAAACAACAAAAAACGCTTATTTCCAGCTTTTGTAATATACTTTCAGTTTCAGATTTAAAGAAATGAGAATAGGCCTATGATCACAACAGTAACCTTAAGAATGTTCATGTAAAATTTCAGTACAATCGGTTGAATATTTTACTGTGAAAGTAAAACAAACAAACAAATACATTTATAATAGCCTATTATTAGGATGCTTCGGTTTTTAAATCAAACATATCACTCCAGTAGTTGCTATTTTCAGCTATTCAACCATTCCATTACCATTGCAGCTCACTTGTAATATTAATATATAAGACAGATAATTTATTAATATACACCATCACTAAACTGTTCAAAGTTTAAATAATTTCTAAGCATAATTCGTTATATCCATGGTAGCTGTAACATCTCTCAGAGCAGTTGTACAGCTGTACACGTTGCATGGAGCACCGCCTAATGTAAAAACTTGATGAGACTTACTTGCGTGTCTGATAATTGCACTCGCTAATTTACACCATAACACCATTAATGCCTTGATCTGACTGTTGTTTCCACGTTGAGAGTTTATGAAACATATCTCATGAGTTTAATGAATAATGTATTTTTGTAGTCCAATTTCGTAACGAGGTAATTATCCGATTTTGATAATTTTTTATTTCTACAATAACCGGATTGTATGGTTTCAATATTCCAATGCGGTATTTTTAATGGTTTCGCTCGACACAGCAATTAATTTATTTGCGGAGAATAATAGTACATCCAGGTTTTATAAACATCATGAATCAAATTATACAATTTGGTATATTCGAAAATATAACTGACATTTTTAAACAGGTTAAACTTTTTAGGTTTATTAAACCGAAGTAATAATACTTACTGAGACGTCCTGGAAATTTTGAATTACACTGTATATTATAAGTCAATCTACATCAAATGAGTTCTGAACAGCTCATCATAACAATTAATTGTGTGTTATTATTTTACAAGACTACAGCTTTTTACGCGCAATAATGTACCGGTACAGTGTATTTTCTATTTTACTTTGGTTTTACCAAAACAAAATTTTACAGCAAAACTTTCTAAGACTAAGCATACCACAAGATGTTTCGAAATCCGCTGGATGACAATACATGTGTGGTAATTGTTTTGTTTGTGTTTTATTTTCAACCGATTTAAACTTTGATAATTAAATTGAATTTTTTAACTAGACTTTAATTTAAAGTATAGAAACTAAACAACAACTTTATTTATAATAAACAAAATTATTGTACAAAACTAATATTTAAAACTTTACATTGCAAATTTGCAAGCAGGTAGTCATTTTAAAAAGTAAAATTTCAAAATTCATTAAAATATTGTTTATAAAATTACTACAGCAAATTTTCATTTTAGAATTTAAATATAAGTTGTGTACAGCAATTTTGTATTTTGAGACAATTAAATATTTTTCTGCTTCTATAAATCGAATTCTTTGATCTCTCTGTTTAAATATCAGTTGTCAGAATTAAAATCGTTCAATGATTATGGGATAAAGTGTAAAAATAAATTTGCTTCAATTTGGTACTGCTTTGTGGTGGCTCAGTTGGAACTAATCTCAGCACGATTAGCCTTCATATGGAGTTATGTCCACAGCACTACGACGATGAATAAAACTATGAATACTTTCTAACGTTACAAATACAAAATGGCGGTCGAAACTGCCTGCTTTAATAGCAGCAGTACACATAAGAATATAAATTCCGGGTTTCACAAACCAAAAGTGTACCTAATTAAATATGTTAATCTATAAGTAGTTTTTATTTAACTTCAGTTTCATGAAGACAAAAAATGCAATGATACAGTATATAAATAACATGAAATAAAACTGGTTATCCTTTATCTATGTAAAGATGATTGATGACACCATGTTGAAAGTCACTTGTGTCCGAGCCCGGTGCAGTGTAGCGGGCGTGATGTGATACGGAAATTGAAATTTCCCTGGATATAAATTTATGGCGTGTATTTGGGTATAACTTGGAATCTGAAAGTGACAATGCTTAAACTTTATTGAAATTATATAATATATATATATATATATATATATATATATATATATATATATATTTAAGCACCGTTAACACTGGAATCCGAAACATAATTTACGCAACTATTTAAGTGATTACAGTGATGACCGTTTTGTGAATTTACCTCAAAAATATATTTAAACATTTCCAAAGAAACATTTTGTTATAATACACGTCTACACAATAACAACTGAATTATTTTTACATTTTTGATACAAACGTGAGCTTTACTACAAATAAGATTTAACAACAGGTTGTAGAATTGTAATAGTTGTGTAGAGTTCAGTATGTAGTTAGTGACAATAGACTAATTCCGACTGAAGTGACTTGGTCTAAGGTACCGCCATTAGCTAACATATCTATCTGTCTTGCTCCCACTCAATCTCATGCTGCCACTTAGTATGTATAGATAGTGACAATAGATTAATCCCGACTGAAGTGACTTGGTCTAAGCAGCCGCATTAGTCAACATATCTATCTGTCTTGCTCCCACTCAATCTCATGCTGCCACTTAGTATGTGTAGATAGTGACAATAGACTAATTCCGATTGAAGTGACTTGGTCTAAGCAGCCGCATTAGTCAACATATCTATCTGTCTTGCTCCCACTCAATCTCATGCTGCCACTTAGTATGTGTAGATAGTGACAATAAACTAATTCCGATTGAAGTGACTTGGTCTAAGCAGCCGCATTAGTCAACATATCTCTCTTGCTCCTATTCAATATATTGCTGTTTGTCGATTAGACACAAAAATTATTACTATAATTACCACATGATGTACTGAACATAACCTTTAATTCTAGAGTCATTAATGATTTCCAGCATTTTCAAATCGCAATGGTTCGAATAAGAGCTGATATAACGTATAACAGCTCTTGTATTTCAAACGAGTATAGGTGGGGGAATATTACGACACCATTCTGAACCCTTTACATTTGTAAAATTGTACTATATTAATGTAGCATAATGTATCATTTATTTACTTGCTGTCACTGTACCCAAACGTGAAAGAAGTTTATGCTGTATATTTTGATGCTGCCTTACATCGTCATCCCTACTCTTACTGTATTGCAGTGGCATCTTTTGAAATATTTCTTAATCATTCTTAATTTAACATTTTCAGAACTAATCAAGAGTCAATTCACAAATAATTCTAAATCTACAGCTAATTGTTTTGTAAAATGACCCCAACAAGCCCAAATTCAAATGCTGGTATTATCTCGAAAATCGTTTTCATAAGTTTGGAGGGACATCTAGTCTAGAACTGGTATTAAAGTTTCTCTGACCACATATAACCTAGATAAGGGAGAGGATGAGAGACAAACTTGTAATATACATAAGACAAACCAAAGTATTTTATACAAAAGTCCACTTAATGTAGCCTTTTATAACGCAACTAAAATAACCTGTTATATTCCACCATAAACAAAACCATTTCTCTAGCCGGACAGAACGGGTCATTACCGTCCGTCGGGATACAACGGGGTCAAACTGTGATATAAAAATAGTTGGCGCTCCCAACAAGAAAGGGGCGGAAAGAGATGAAAGGCGGGGAGAGGTAAACAAGGGATTAATGGAGGGCAATAATTGGGAGTTGGCAATAGATCGAGACGTTCTGGCAGCACACTGAGTGGCTGTGCGGTGCGGCGCGTCACGGTGCGGGATATCATGTGGGCGAATGTTACATGTATCTAAGTAACATTCTAAGTAAATTTCATATTATACTTCAAAATAAACTTAAATACAATTTTTTATTGTTTGATAAGATGACAAAATGTTGTGGAACATTATCAAAATTTAATTATATTAATCAATTCAATGTACCATCAGGTTACTGATGACTGCATATTATGGAATAATTTACCCACATCTCTCGTACGGAGTTATCTTGTGGGGAGGTTGTGCAAACACACATTTTCAAAGGATTTTCACCCTGCAGAAAAAAGCAGTTAGAATAATTGCAAAACTTCAACAGAGAGAGTCGTGTAGACCAGTATTCAAAAATCTCAAACTGTTGACGCTTCCCTGCCTCTATATTCTGGAAACATCTCTTTTTTTCAAATCGAAATGCGAGGTCATAAGAGGTAGTGACGTACACTCTTATGACACTAGAGGCAGGAATAACTACCGTACTGGAAGACACAGGACGGTGGCTTATGAACGATTGCCTTCGCAAGCAGGAGTTCAGTTCGTCAACAAATAAACAAATTCGATCAAAATTGCCACAATGCCTAAGGCATTTAAAACTCGTCTGAAAACCGCGCTGATCTCTAAAGCTTTTTATAGTTCAGACGAGTTTATGGCAAACGATTGGGGGACCACCTAATTGGCTAGCCATGTGATTAGAGTGGGAAAATTATGAAATGAATGAGAATTTGGGTGAATGAAAAAACTGTAAGTCTGAATGAGAGCCACTGTAGTGATGAATGCAAAATTTTAGCTTTAAAATGTTATGACGATTGCGATGCAATTTGTATTGTTTTTATGCAATAAAACATTGAATTGAATTGATGTTTACATAAATTCAGATCCAAAAATATTAACATAAAAATTGAAAAATACAATTTAATAAATCTACACCACCAGCATCAATCTTTCAACAATTCCTTAGTATAAAAGGCTCAACATAAGAACAATAAAAACACGATTAAAAGAGCATTTATCACACACAAAATATAGAAGAGCTAAAAAATCAGCTGTAGCCAAACATTGCATTTAATCAGGATACAGAAGATCAATTAAAAATATACAATTAATAAAAGAAGTAACAAAAGCAATGAACTTAAATGCTTGAGTAACACTACACATAAACAGAAATAAAGAACAACTCTTAAACAATGAAGGCCCTACCGAAGATTCTAGTCTTCTTTCTTCCCAATTAATTAAAAAATTAATCAGTAGTCATATTTAATTTTTAATACTGGCTGAAATATTTCAAAATTTATTTATACCATATGGTATATTATTATTATTGTAATAAAAATAATGTAAATATTTATTTGTGGAGTCGCCTGATGATTAAACATTTAGTTTCGAAAGGCCTCTTCCAAAAAACACCTATATTGGAAAAGTGTTGTATTGATAACATCTACTACTATTGACAAATTTTCCAATTGCTCCAAGAGTATATAAAATAAGATTTTTTCTTTTAGTTTGATTCCTCACTTTCTTTTTCCCTCATATTTTTTGTAAATATTAATACAGTTTGTTTTTATCTGAATAAGTGAACTAGATACACGAAAGTGTATGTTTTTAACCATGAATACAATGGCTTGTTATTGATTCTTGGAGAAAATAACCAATTTCTGAGGATATGTATATATTTAAAAATCGTTTGAATCACCTGGATTAAGGATGTCTATGTATTGAAAAAGAAATATTTTAAAAGTTAACACGCATATTGGATATATGAATAAAAATGAAAGTGTAAGGAGGTGTTCACGATGGAAAACTTCTCGGCAACTTTCCCGGCTCCTGAGATCACAAATCACCTTGATGGCCACTTTCTGCAGTCTAAAAACCACATTATGTAAGATTTCGGGTGTGATCAAGTGGCAGGCGTCTTCAATCCTTATTCTTAATACTAACAATGTATTTTAAAACGTACATTATAACTTCACCTAAACTCCGCTATGTTTGCAGGGTATCGTTTAAAACCAGCATGACGACTAGCCAATTATGTCGGTACGTCTGAGGAATACAAACCACATCAACAATCCGGGCTTAACCCCTGTACATAGGAAGCGGATCCCTCATTTACGTATCTCAGAAATAATGATGTAATTATCAATATTAAACGTATATTCACCGTAACTACTTACGGCTCATCTAATGCACAAAGTTGAAGTAGAAGCTTTTTTTGCAGGCAATGACATAAGGAATAGATCCAAGAATTTATAATTTGGTACGATCAAACTCAGTTTAAACCACATTCAAGAGGTCTTCAAAGTAAACAATTTTTCAAAGGAGAATCACCTGACCTCCTTCAACTTTTTGAGGAGATGTATGCTATACCATACACTAATGTCACTAATTATAAGCTCTCTTCGAAATAATTTATGGTACTTTAGTTATAACACGTGGTGGTTTACTAGGCATTAGAGAGAGGAAGCCGAGGTTAGCGTATCGTCTAGTATGTTAAGCTAAATTCTGAAAAAGTATCATCTTATTTTGTCACCAATGAATGGAAGTTAAGGAATAAATAAATCGTCGCTGCCATTCAACAGCTTTGTGAAGATGCATGACTTCTGGAGACATTGTCGCGAGAGAGCAGAGTTCCTGCTGTAGAACAGGGTTCCTGCTGCGTACGGCTTTTGATGTATCACAAATTTTACGCAAAATCTATAAATTTTCGAACACAAAATCAATCGAAAAGTAGGTTCAACTAATTTTGAGGTAATCAATAATAACAAAACATTACTTGACACTTCCACATAATTTTGGTATAACACCAGTTTCTTATTTAGTCGTATACGTACATAATACCTTGAACTTTAATCTCCTTGTTGAAATCTCAAAATAAAAATATTTAACAGCAGACGTGTAGTGGTAACCAGCCGTAGAACGGAATGGGGTTCGTCAGCTTGTAATAAGGATTTATACCATAAAAAAATATACATTATGAGTATTTTATATATTTTTTGTCATATACGAAGAGTAACAGATGCTGATTACACTTCAAAGTTAAATACAAGCAAGAAAAATTTAAATGCTCAGAATCAGAATATAGTAATACGTTTCAACCATTCTTAAAAAATTTTTATACGAGAAAATACCATAAAAAGTATCGTACATTTTTCAGTTTATATTGTTCAGCATAATCAGATGAGTATTAATTTTTAGGATTTTTAGATACGTATGAAAAACAGAGAGTTTTTTATACGGAGTCATATCTTACAACTCTATTTATCAAAGCAGGTAGCGAGTAGACACTTTCGAGTGACTGGACGAAGCGGTGACGCGTGTGCGCCATCTGCGCGGGTTTCAGTTTGATTGAGGTTTTGATTTCTCCAGGGAACCAATTTCCATTATTTATATATAAGTTCACATATCTGACCGTTGCCATGTGCCTCATATGTGTACATATCATATTGGTTCCATAGTAAATAGGTAATTGTCTTCGACAAGTTTTTTATCAAGCACAATTCGACCAAAGGTTTCAAGATGTGCATGAAAAATTCGGAGTAGATTTCTCTAGTCCTGCCTAGTGAGTTTGTCTAGTGTTCAAAGTTTATGAAACTGATAATCTTTTGGTTAAACAATACTTAATACAAAACTTCATGTGTATTTTTGTATTTCCCGCTTTGTTTAAACACTAAAGTGTATTTGCGAGTCGTTGGCGCGTAAAGACTTATCCTTCTAGTAGTTAAGACATTTACCATGAGCCACATTTTCCTATGGATTTTGAACACTATCAGTGTTTGTAGATAGATGATTGTATAACAGACCCAAGGGGTGAGTACGGTAGCCTCAAAAAACCCATAATCGAAAAATATAAATACAAAATTTAAAAGAAAACGTCTCATGTAACTGGTACAAGATAGGAGTAAAAACTTTAACTATCTCAACTATAAATCTTGCGTTTCAAATACATCCAAAAGTACATTTTTCACAGTGCAGAATTCCGGAGACGTTGGGCATATTCTCAAATATGTACTTTGATAAATACCGTATAAGAATATATACGATAATAGAACATTCTTGAGATAGTAATGATCAGTAACATTAATTTTGTCGATGCAACTGTAACTATTTCAGTTTATAGTTTTATATGCCAGAGAAAAGAGCTCGTGAGCTACGACCATACCTAATTAGTTTTAATTAGGTAATATAAACGTTGCAAAATTGCATGATGTGTGGATTTCATCATGCATATACTGAACATCCTAACCCTAATAATATTATAAATTTGAAAGTGCCTTTGTTTGTTTTCCTTTCATGCCTAAACCCATTGTATTAAAATTTTACATGGACATTCTTAGGGTAACTGGGATGAGCATAGGCCTATTTTTATTTTAAAAACCTCTGCAGGCTATGTCCCAAATGTCTTTAAAGTAGCGAAAATTCCATCTCGAAAAGTTGTGAAATACTAATTAAAAGACCCTGCCAAGTGCAACCAACTTTTCTGTGTAAACATTGTTTTAAGACAACACACATGTTTATTAATATAACCACTATTTTAATTTTTTTGACATTTATGTTGTATAAATTAGGAGTAACTATTACTTCTTACACCGATTTTAGATTTCAACAGTCAGGTCTTGAACACGAAAGGCAACACAGAAATCAAATTCAATGATAATTGTAGGGTTTGTTTTTAAATTACGTAATATATTCCAATAAGAAGAAGCTGGTAGAACTTTACATATTTAGCAAATATTAAGTATTAGATATAAAAAACAAAAGTTAAGATCCAACTGTTACTATAAATAAAATTGTAGACTGTTAAAAACCATTTTAGCTGTCTTTTGCCAGAAGTAAGGTTCTCTGATCTGTGATATGTTATATACCTTTATCGAGACACAAGGCTAAATCAACTATGGAACTACAACTCTAAGGATGGAGTAAATTACAATTTATGGAGTATTGTCTTGATCATAGCAAGACGGCTAACTCAACATTGGCGTCGAAAATATATTTCACTCAAACCAGAAGTGCTCATAGAGCTGCAAAACCTACAAAATTGCGGGCGAAACCGCGGGTAACTGCTAGTAATTTATAAATTAATAGTTTGAATTCTTAGCTCTCAATACACCTAAGAGTATAATTTTGTAAAAGCTTTTTAGTACACTTCCTCTCAACAGTAACCACTGATATTACATTTTAAAATTCTGTAAAAAGTAATATTTTCTTAGGGCCTATAATGAACTTTCAATTTTACTTTTCATGATATTCACTTAAGCTTTTAATGTGTTAAAATTGTCGACGATGTTTCCCTTTTTCATGAAAATTAGAAATTAATTTTCTCTCACGTGAAACACTTCTCCATAATTACAAATTTTGTAACTGTGCGTATTACAACAAAATGAGTATTACCATACACTGAAGAATTCGCGATCCTACAAAAGGCCTCAAAGCGTCTTCTAGGACAAGGACCATCCGTCCCTTCTGTTACATGGAGCGTGGGTTTTTACTTCACGGGTGACAACCAATAGCTTTCTTTACCTATGAGATTTTGCTACAATAATTACTAATTAAAGTGGTCAAAGGAGACCATTAATAATCAAACCAACTGTTAATACCTTATGACGGTATAGGAGTTCTTTAAAGTATTTTACTTCATTTACATACAGTGAAATACTGCCAGCGTACTAACCATCCATGAGTTATTATTAGCCATGTAATATGACAGTCATTATTACCTGTTGTAATATACGAGCGTATGTTACGGCTTCCACAATGTCCTACATAATGTGACACCTACCGACAGTGTCGTAAATGGCGGGTTATCGTGTAATCCCGCATCTATATCCGACCGAAGAGCCATCGTACTTTGATTAATTGTGAGCGGCCTCAATGAGTATACAGTTCAATAACCGGAACTTCAACTGATTTGATTTGGTAATAAAGTCACTTCATGATTTTCTTGAAATTGTTTGATTCACTAAAATATTATAGTTTCCAGTTGAAACAATTATTAAAATGAACCTTGCCCAAAACAATTTTGCTTCAAACACAAGTTTTCTAATAAATGCATTAGACACCTTCACTGTGACATGATACTATGGGGTAGTAACACCACGTGCGTCCGTCGCAGTCATTGTGCTGAAGTAAAAGTTTTGTATTTACGTAAAATACCATTATAAAACAACCACAATATGAAAATTTCAAATTAAATTTTAATGTTTCGTTTATTTGAAACCAATAACTGGGAAAAGACTTATTTTTAAAAGTATTTGCAAAAATCTTTCTTTAAAAAAATGACTAAATGTGCATAAAAACTTCATGAAAACCAAAATGAAAAAATGGATTAATGATTTTTGCAAAAGTTTTATCGGTCGAAATCTATACATATGAAGCTGATGAATAATATTCCCTAAAAGTTACCACGGATTCAGTGCAGAAGTTTTTACTTTAAATATTATTTAATTTATTATATACAGGTACGTTGCATTCAACCTCTAAAATAAATTAAGTGTTATTTAATTTACATCCCCGTGTTTTTAGATTCCCTTCTGTAAAATAATTTAGCAAAAACAAAAATAAAAACTCGATAAATGCTTCTTATTTAAGCCCCATTTGCAACTGAGTTATTTGTTGAGCAGCAAAAACGCTCTCATGGGATAGCGTTCATTGTGCATTTATAACGGGTTTAATTAGAGCTGGGATCTCGACGGCCACATTTTGCGGTTTTAATCATTTGCGAGACTGCAGCAGGCATTGCGTTCAGGAACAGTCGTACTGCTGGCGACCGAGCTGCTAAATATAATACTTTGATCATTAAATAATTACTCTGTGCTATAATGAATTTAAAAAATATGTATTACTAATATAAAAACTAAATGTTAATAATGTAAATTTGTTCTATGTACGTTCATGTGCATAAAAATCTGCAGCATTCCTAGAATGTTGTTTTACATTCGCATATTTTAGTCATGTTTTTCAGTTCAAACAGAGCTAACACAGTTTTCAGCTAACACATTTCAAATTGGAAAATATTTCAGCTTCGTTATGGATACTCAAAGGTAGTCAAATATTTAACATCTTTCGACTTTAAAAGCTACACATTAACCCGAAATTGTAAACATTTGTATTGTGATAGAAGCAAATGTAAACTGAAATCTTATCTGTGATGTCATTTGTGAATTCTATGTCGGTATAAGTTACTGTTTCTTTTTCTTTAATAAGTGATATCCAGATAGTATGACTATTTAGGCCAACATTGTGAACCAACTACACGAATCATAGTAGTTTTATAAAACGTTATCTAAGAGTCATATTCAGTTGTGCGTTAATTTGAAAATTTTTTAAACATCGCGGAATGCGTTCCCGATTAACCGAAGACGAGAAATAATTCCTTGGTAGGATCTTTTATCTGCCGTGAAAAACTTAAGAGGTTATACTGTGCTAATGCAATAATTCTAATCGCCTACTTTTGAAGCCTTAAAACGCGTTCCATCTTGAGTTTGGCACAGCCCTCCCCCCATAGTCTCAACCCTTACGCAAAGTGCGGATATATGAGGCCGCAGTTGGGGAAACAGTATTTTGCTACACTTCGAAAGGTAAATGTGCCAGATGTAACTCTGGCACACATATTGTCAAAAAAGTTAAAAGTACATTAACAAACTACATACGTGTTTGTTTCTTTATAAATTAAAAAAGTATTAATATTTTAGAACATTTAAAGTTGGAATTGTTATGTTAGTTCAAACTCAGAGCACAGTGAATTTTCATCTGGCATAGATCTTGCTGACTGATTCAAAGGCAGGCTGTCTTCAGTGTCAAATTTTGACCATCTTGTTTAGAACATATTCTAAGGCAGATTTCTAAGATAGAGTAGTTACATAATCGCTGAAATCTAAAAACGACATAAATACTAAATGGTTACTCCTTATAGTTTTTACACACTATGAATTTAAACAAAGTGAAAATAGTGGTTATTTTAATTATATTACTTTATTATAAATAATTATATACAGGGTGTTTCCTAAAGGTGTTCCAATATTGTGGTATTTTGTTCTAGACGTGAAAATGAGCAAAAACCTACATATGGAGGTATGTCCTAATACTTATGGTTTTCCGTCTATCTGTCTGTATGTGATTTTTACCAAAAAAGTTATATCTTTTATACCAGTAAAGATAAAGTTATGAAACTATGCAGTTGTGTTGGCCTTTTGTATGCCCATTTGAGAAAAAAAATTAACAAATTATCTTTACCCGTTTCAAAATGGCAGCCAATCATAAATTTTTATGTTAAATTCCGCAAAACCGATACCCTGTATGAAAATTTTACAAGAATATAAAAATGTTGTAAGCTTTATTCTAAATCTAACAGTGGTTGTTTCATTAAAATCGAATAACAAGCAACTATTAAACATAATACCATGTTTTACACATTACACAACAGGAAGTATAGTTTTCTAAACTGTTTTACTCTGAACAGCTGATTTAAAGTCAATGACCTGATTAATGTGAATAGCTGTTTATTTAAGCTATTGAGCTATTTAAGCTAAGAAAATTTGTTCATATTTTTTCCACAAATGGGCATAAAAAAGGCCAACAAAAATGCAAAGTTTCATAACTTTATCTTTACTAGTATAAAAGATATAACGTTTTTGATAAAAATCACATACAGACAAACAGACGGAAAACTAAAAGTTTTAGGACATACTTCCATATGAAGTTTTTTGCTCATTTTCACGTCTAGAACAAAATACCCCAATATTGGAACACCTTTAGGAAACACCCTGTACATAATTATTTATAATAAATTAATATAATTAAAATAACCACGTTAAATAAGATCGTTTTGAATTGTTTGTGTGTGAAAGCAAAACAAAGGCACTTTCAAATTTATAATATTATTAAGATTAATACCTAGTACCTCATTTGAAAAATGTTTAAATTACATAATGATTAGCCCACATTGTGTTATTTGAATGAGTTAATTAACAATATTCGTCTCAACGATTGGACATTGGCGCCGTTGCGACTCAAAAGTAAAGACTTCATGGGAAATGGCTGCAAACTAATTGCCATCTTGTTGAATCTGGCTTAATTAATTCACTTTGTTGCCAGCGTCCTTCGAGACTGTATTGCCAGCGCTGACACCAGTAAGAAATTAAAATTGCTATTTATAATTTAATTAAAAATTAAATGTAATGTACATTACAATATATGAATTACGCTTTATAGGAACATTAACAAAAATATTATATAAATGTAAAAACCTTAAGAATTTAATATATAGACCGCATATTAAAATAAAAAATATCCTATATACACGCAAACATTACTTATCTCTGCTATTTTTTTGCAGCCTCACCTTCTTAAATATTTTATAGTTAAAGATATCCAGTACAATCCAAATGTATTATACTTTACAAACATATACATTTACATTTGTGCAATTAGAATGTTGAATGATTTTAGAACACAATTAAGGTTTTTTCACACTATTTTAAAGTATGTAATATGGCCAACGAGTTATTAATCATATTTCGTCTACTCTCAACAGTATATGAATACATTTACAAGTAAGTTTTGTGTCCGGACGTGCACATCGAGCTAAGCTCCGTGCTAAGAACGTTATATCCATGCACCAATACTCGCTTAATTCGATGCATCAAATTCTCAAATACTCATTTCACATAGTATGCATCAACGCTATTATAAATCGAGTTGGTAGAATCTTAATCAACCGATCTGACAGTACTACTGGACCGCTGTCATGGCGCACGGAATTCGCAGAAGACCTCTTCTCTGACGCGACACGTCGCCCGCCACCGCACCTGTGCTGCCAAGCTTACTTTGTGCATCGCGATGAAAGCGGGCCGCTGTCTTGGTACACGGAATTCGCCGCACACCTCTACACTGACGCGACATGTCGCCCGCCACCGTAGCTGTGCTGCCAAGCTTACTTTGTGCATCGCGATGAAAGCGGGCCGCTGTCTTGGTACACGGAATTCGCCGCACACCTCTACACTGACGCGACATGTCGCCCGCCACCGTAGCTGTGCTGCCAAGCTTACTTTGTGCATCGCGATGAAAGCGGGCCGCTGTCTTGGTACACGGAATTCGCCGCACACCTCTACACTGACGCGACATGTCGCCCGCCACCGTAGCTGTGCTGCCAAGCTTACTTTGTGCATCGCGATGAAAGCGGGCCGCTGTCTTGGTACACGGAATTCGCCGCACACCTCTACACTGACGCGACATGTCGCCCGCCACCGTAGCTGTGCTGCCAAGCTTACTTTGTGCATCGCGATGAAAGCGGGCCGCTGTCTTGGTACACGGAATTCGCCGCACACCTCTACACTGACGCGACATGTCGCCCGCCACCGTAGCTGTGCTGCCAAGCTTACTTTAAAATCAAAATCAAAATCAAAATCTTTTTATTGCAGCGACATTGTATATACATTGTATGGCAAACGTCAATACGGGGTTTCTAAAATTTCCAAGCATTCATACACACAATACACATTCATACTTACAATTTTACAATCACGCCTCTTTCATTCTTCGCCAATGCAGCCCACTTGGCACAGCAGAGTCAGTTTTCTAATTGGGCGGTCTCCCAGTCAAATGCCAAAAACTCACCCGCATTATAGAATGCCTGAGACACCAAGAAGCGTTTGAGGCGAGTCTTTAAAACGCCTTAGGCGTTGGGGCATGTTTAATTGAATTGGGCAGTCTGTTGAGGAACTGCACACCCGCTTGCGAGGGTAGGCGTTCATAAACTACCGTTCTGTGTCTCCCAGTCCGGTAGTTTGCTCTGCCACGCGTCTCATACATGTGTATGTCTTGGCCTCTGGTTAAGGCACATTTACTCACACAAAACAAAGTTGTTTCCAAAATGTAGAGGCACGGCAGAGTCAACAGCTGCAATTTCCTGAAAGCTTCCCTGCACGACTCTCTAAATTTGATTTTGTCGATTACTCTAATTGCTTTTTTTTTTTGGAGTCTGAATGCTCTTTGAAACTGAGTGTTTGCGCAAGCTCCCCAAAGGACCACTCCGTAGGCAAGATGGGGATAAATCAAGCCGTAATACGCCGTAATCAGTACCTGACTCGGACAGTATTTGGCTAAAGATCTCAAAACAAAAATGCCTGAGCAGATTTTTGCGCAAACATGGTCAATGTGCTCATTCCAAGTCAGCCCTCGATCGAGGTGCATTCCTAGGAATTTTGAAGAGCAGACTTCTTCCAGTGTGGAGTCATCTAACAAAATGGCCGGCTCACACTGGTTGCCTGCAAGTGCGCAAGGCAAAATTTAAAACGTTGGTTTTTGAAGAGTTTGTTGTTAGATTGAGGCTGTGGAAGTATTGGACACAGTTGTTGATGTCAACAAAAGCCTGTTGTTCCAAAACTTCGCTTGACATTGCATTGAACAAAAGAGTCGTATCATCGGCAAACTGCACCAATTTTCCATGCAGAAGCGATGATTTTATATCGTTCACGTAAAGCAGGAAAAGCACAGGACTGAGTATAGACCCTTGAGGGACCTTCCATTATCTCAGGTCTATTGGTTTGGATGATTTATTTGATATTTGGACAACTTGGGATCCTCTGACTTAGGAACGAGCTAAGCCATTTAAGAGGCACGCCTCGAATGCCGTGGGACTCAAGTTTGTCGAGCAGTGTACCGTGATCTACGCAGTCGAATGCTTTGGACAGGTCTAAAAACACACTCATTGTGTGGTTTCGACATTCAATTCCCTCTACAATCATATCGACAAGACTCACAACTGCGTCTGTTGTCGATTTGCCCTTTCTGAAACCAAATTGTTCACTTGAGAGCTGATTGTATTTGTCCAAAAAATGAAGCATTCTTATAAGAAAATAGCTTTTCAAAAATTTTGCTTATCACTGGCAAAATTGAGACAGGCCGATAGTTAGTAATTGAAGTTGGGTCGTCTTTCTTAAAAATAGGAATAACTTTAGCAATTTTCAGGAGAGAGGGAAACACTCCTTTTTTTTGGAATGAATAATTTACTAATTGGGTTAAGGGTCTCACTAAATGCTTGCAGCATTTTTTTTATGAGCCATGGAGACATTATATTGAGGTCGTTTGATTTTTTGGCTGGGAGCTGCTGAATAATTCGGTGAAGCTCATCCTCAACGACGGGCGCCAACACACCATTGACGATGTGGGGCTTTGTCTTTGCAAGGGGCGTACTTGAGGTTCAGATGGCCGGGGCCCATCAGCAACGGATGCAAAAAAGTTATTAAACTGATCGGCAATCTCCGTTTCATCGTCCACAAGCCTAGACCCAATTTTAATTTTGACTGATTTATGAGTTTTCGTTTTATTATTAATGATGCCCCAAGTTGTTTTTGAAACATTTTTTGGAAGAGAGAATATAGATTTTGAGACATCATATGCTTTTGCAGCTTGGATCACTTTCCTGTACGTTTTTTTGTAATTCTTGAAAAAAGTTTTAAATTGTTCGTTTGAAGTTGTTTTGTAAATTTCGGAGAAAAATTTTAGTTTTTTCTCTAGAAAACTAAGATACCCGCTGTGATCCAGTTGTTTTTTTTGGAAGTTTTTTTTTTTTCGCAAACATTGATCATTTTTGTAGGACAGCAAATGTTAATGTGGAAATTTTAGAGTGTCGTTAAACAATCTAAAACTGCTGCTCTACAGGTTGGAAATGAATTTAGAAAATCCCATCTTTCTTTAGAAAGAGAAGTGTTGAGGTGAGCGATGTTTTCTGGCCTTATGTCTCTTACTGTTTGTTTAATTTTGGGCTCCCTTTTGAGTTGTACCCCACTAACGACGGCTTCTTGGCCATAGTGGTCTGAGACAGCTGTATTCACTACAGACACCGCGACACTTGAGTGGTTGGTGATGATATTGTCGATAGCAGATTGTGTTGTAGCCGACACTCTCGTCGGAGTTCTGACTAGTAACTCCAGGTCAAATGACCTAAGTAAATCGACTAATCGAATTGTGGAATGTTGAGTGTTGTCCAACGCGTCAATGTTGAAATCCCCCATCTGTGCATCGCGATGAAAGCGGGCCGCTGTCTTGGTACACGGAATTTCGCCGCACACCTCTACACTGACGCGACATGTCGCCCGCCACCGTAGCTGTGCTGCCAAGCTTACTTTGTGCATCGCGATGAAAGCGGGCCGCTGTCTTGGTACACGGAATTCGCCGCACACCTCTACACTGACGCGACATGTCGCCCGCCACCGCAGCTGTGCTGCCAAGCTTACTTTGTGCATCGCGATGAAAGCGGGCCGCTGTCTTGGTACACGGAATTCGCCGCACACCTCTACACTGACGCGACATGTCGCCCGCCACCGTAGCTGTGCTGCCAAGCTTACTTTGTGCATCGCGATGAAAGCGGGCCGCTGTCTTGGTACACGGAATTCGCCGCACACCTCTACACTGACGCGACACGCCGCCCGCCACCGCAGCTGTGCTGCCAAGCTTACTTTGTGCATCGCGATGAAAGCGGGCCGCTGTCTTGGTACACGGAATTCGCCGCACACCTCTACACTGACGCGACATGTCGCCCGCCACCGTAGCTGTGCTGCCAAGCTTACTTTGTGCATCTCGATGAAAGCGGGCCGCTGTCTCGGTGCACGGAATTCTCCGCAGACCCCTACACTGACGCGACACGTCGCCCGCCACCGCAGCTGTGCTGCCCAGCTTACTTTGTGCATCGCGATGAAAGCGGGCCGCTGTCTCGGTGCACGGAATTCGCCGCAGATTTCTACACTGACGCGACATGTTGCCCGCCACCGCAGCTGTGCTGCCAAGCTTACTTTGTGCATCGCGATGAAAGCGTGCTTCTAAATCCAGCATGGAACTCGTAGAGTTCCGTTACAACAATCTTTCAAGGTTTCATGGTTCAACCGTACGTTATTAAAGTGAGTCCCTCTCCTTCCGAATTATACTACGAATAACATTTTACTACTAATTTTACTAAAGATACTTATAATCCAGTTAAAACTGTAACTGATTCTTAAACATGAATATGGCTAATTTCCTACTAAATTACAGGTCCTACTTTAGTCTTAAAGCAATATAACATGAACAAAAACATAGAATGTAAATTTATAGAAATATTGAATTTTTTAACTTGGCTATTTTGCGTAAACGATACAAATAAAAAGTATTGTCTATACCTAGGAGCAAAGTTTTGTTACATTTTCTTGTACTTATATCATTACTTTGCAATAAATTCGCCGTAGATATTGAATTAAAATATATTGATGGATAATTATTTCATTCCAACATTCATGTATAGTACTTTTATTTTATGGCTGACATCTATTTATTTGTAAACTCATCAAAATCAATTACGTCTAAACTGAGTTCCTCGAAAATATTCAAATGCATTCAAGAACTTCTATAAAAATATAACGTATCGCATTGCTTTGAAACAAAATTGTCGAAGTGAAACAATGCGTAGTAATAACTGTTAACTAAAAACTAAGAACAAACTGATAAAATTACGATTCTAAAAGTACAGTCATTAATGTTGAAAATCTCGTATATTATTTCAAGTTTTTACCACTACAAAAAAATCAAGTTATTCATACAACCTTGAATCTGTGGAGGTGCCTTCAGTCTTCATTAAAAGTCTGATCAGGTTGACTGGGTATTCTGTCAATGTTTGATGTCTATTTTTATTCGCACGCACGTGGTCGGATATCCGGCGTGCGCCACGTACGAGCTCGCCTCTGTAGATTTGTCTGACTGCGATTGTACTTTTAGTAGTTTGTTCACCCAATACGTGGAGTAGGTAGCTGACTTAGTCATAAACCAACGCATTTATCTTAATGTCAATTAAATATATTTACTCCTATTTTAATTATTTGTTTAATTATTAGACGATTTTTATTACTTTTACTAATGGCTATATAAATCGTATTAATCGAGTTAGTTACCAAGTTACTAATTGGACTTAAACAGATAAAACAGATGTTTGAATGTAGCCGACGTCAAATACTCAACTTATAAGTGAAAAAAAGGAAGAGTAATAACAATGAGTGGCGTGTCGAGCTCGTATGTCAGTGAAAAGTTTGCTTGGACTAGAGACGGATAAAAACTTTTCATGACTTCGTTAAACTTTCTAAAAGTTTACTTCTGTTATCTTGACATATAAAATCACAGTGTTGGGCAGATTGTGGAATCTCATTTGTGACATGCGTTACACTACTACGAAGTTATATCAGAAGACATATACATGTTTACAATTCACTGCAACACAACGCTTAAAAAAGATTAAATCAAGTTAAGTGGTAAATTTTCTGAACACAACATAAATTGACAACTATAAAACCAAAACTATAGATGACTAAAGGGAATATATAAGTTAAATGATTACATTTTAGTAACAACGTTAGAATGACAGATCGAACACGATGAACGAAAAACAGATGACCCAGTTAATGACGTAGCCGTCAATAATAGTTCCTGTCACTTGAGTTGAGCAATTGGTGACATTAATTATCCTAGCAGCATCCTGTCACTGCCAACTAGGAAATACATAGGTTATGGCGCAATTTTTACTAACATCAATAATAGGTTATGAAGCGTAGCATATTCACGTCATTGCTCCTGTAACCGGACCATGAAATTTGTGTATTTAGTTTCATCGTAAATTATATGTGAAATAATTTGATGGAATTTGCCGTGCACTTGTGCTCTGTCATTACACAGATCCTATAAAACAGAAGTGAGGATGAAACCTGACGAAATATACAAGGCAGACGTTGGTTATAACAGCAGTTCAGGCGAAAAGAAAGGGTTTAGCTATGTCTACAGTCCGGTCGAGTTCAAAATACGATACTTTATTTCAACTACATGTCACTCGAATGGTATGAACAATAGTAATAGTCTCATTAGACTCTTGTATTCGACTGAGTACTGCAGGGCAATGTTAATTCTTCGCCCAAACTCTAGACGGCTCATTTAGGTTAATAAATCGACCATGAATCGACCAGAATGTAGAACATTTGTCCACGAAGAGAGTATAGTATCTTGAACGCATTTACTTCCGGAACTGCACTAACCTTTTATACGTTATACGATTTCCTTTGAGATACTGAATGTTCAGCTACACTTTTCGCTTGCATACAGTACATGTGACGAAAAGTTAAAAATATCCCCACGAAATTTATTGAGCAACAAACTATACTGTGCAATGACTACGTCGTTAATTTAAATTTTAGGTGTTTAGTTAACACTCCTAGGAGTGTTTTTAAAGGGTTGCTTTTAATCGTACTCCAATAAGAATATGTTCATTCAGAAATAATAATTCACTAATAACTCTCACGTTTACTTACAAAGTGTTTTTTCTAACAGATTCTTCCATTTAAAGCTATTTTTGGTTTGGTTATTATGTTACAATTTGTGTGAAGAAAATAATATGGTGACTAAAGTAAAAAACGATCATGGAAGTCAACTTTTTCATATTACCTTATCAGAGGTCAGAAGAAAAAAACTAATAAAGACAATAAGGTGTGGAAACGATACACGTCAGGACAGCTTTGTGGGTAATTGTGATAAAATATTGTATCCAAGATTGTGAATATTACCTGCACTAATAATAACTGCACAGCTCGATGTTCTTACGTTTCTGAAGTTTAAAACGTTTTAAAATGCCCAATTTTCAAATTAATCTTAGGATAAGGTGCAATTGCTACGTTGTATCATTCACAAACAATATATGAAAGACTAATAATGGATTTCGTAAATTTCTTTTTATATTTTATTTACTTTTAATTTCTTTAACTGAGATAGTTTACCAAAACTTTAATACTAGCTTTCTCTGTTCATGAATTTTAACTGAAACGATTTAAATTTTAATTATCCAAGCATGTACGAAATATGAAAAATGAATAATACCCATTTAGATTGTCAAATTTGTTTTATTCATTAAATGGCCTCATCAATGAACGCAGATATACATGTGTCTAAAATATATTGTAGTTTAATGAACCTCACAATAGAACAGCCATATAATGATCGATGAAAACTATCGTTCGTAAACACAAATTTACGAGACAGAGTTATAAAACGCAATGGCTATTTCACTGAATCATCATTGCAATATCCATTTAAAGTGTGTATTTTTTCATGAAACACAAGGGAAATTCCAAACAAGTATGAAGGGATAAACTCTGTTTTCACAGCAACTCGAGGCTCATCGGGGATTAATGAAGGTTTGCTAGTGTTCGATGAATGAGCAGACAAAACTCTATCGACGATTCGCGTCATTGTTACACTCCACCCGAGAGACTTTCAATTTCAGGTTAGAAATTCAACAATTAATTGAATTCGCAAATCGATGAAACTCGGATATATTAATATTCTAATGTTGCTTTTTTTAAGATGCAATCTGTAGGACCTGTCAATACGAATTTCTATCTATCTCAGTTTCTAACCGGCCATGGCAGCATTATAGATGTTCAAGATGGGAAATTTTGAAAGCTTGGAGTGTTTCTATGAGAATGCGGAGTATGGTGAAACGTTCTTCTCATGCGGGAAAGGAAAATAAGAGGGCCAACTCTTCCTAAAAACCAAGAAATTTAAACGAAAGCTGTATGCAGCATCGATGTTACCTAACCGAAGAACATAATAGATGCTGCAGGAGCCCTCTGTCGGCTTAAGTAGGCACACTCTTGGAGTAATGTAGAAAGCAGTGCCAAGTGGGAGTTATGCCTGGGTTAGTAGAGTTTTTAGTGAGTAGGAGTCCCACTCACTCGCAGATTACGCTGACGGATAACTATGATACTTTCACAAGGCTTGAAAAGGTATCTGGTTAGTTCTTAGTCTGTCAGTAAAGATAAGCTTGTTAAGAGTGACACTAGTGCTTGCCTATATAGTAGAAGCATTCATTGCGATGGTGTATAGGAAGTACTATTGTACCTTTTAAGATAAGAATGAACAACTAGACGTATGTTTTACCGACTAACTTTAATCATAAAATAAAATAAGATGATACTGTGTCAATACAGTAGCAAGATCAGCATAATCTTCAGTTAAGTTTATTGTGACGTCTCCAATCGCGCGCGAATAGTTTGATCGATAAAATATTATTAGCCTCGTGTTTTTATGGATTTCTTCAGTCATCTTATGAACCGCAGCCTTTGTTCCCATAAATACGATATCCTACGAAATATTACACGATATATTTGATTCACATAAACCACAGATCCCTATCTGCCCCCGATTTATAACCCCGTTAAATCGGGTGACTAAAATACCGAACAGATATTCCCCTCCACACACAACCAAGACAGTTTTATTGGAAAAATCAGTAGAACGCTAACTAGATTATTCATTAATTTTGATTCAACATTACCTATTGTATTCTATTTCATGCACTACATGTTAATTTACTTACTTTTTAAAATTTTTGAAAATCCTCTTATAAGAATTCCATGGTAAGTCCGAGAAATACGTAAGGGAAGTGACATAAAGATTACTATCTTATTATTATCTTTATAATAGCATGCATTGATAGTTGTAACGCATATTGTTTTGTTCATTTGTATTTTATTATGTACGTTAATTCGAGATGCTAAGAAGAAACATTCTGAGAAATAACTGAAAATAAATAATAAACAATACATAAATAAACGAAAGAACACTTACTTTTAAACATTACCTTTCTAGTCCTAGCAGAATTAATAACGCACAATTAAAATCTTTATAAATAATCTTTACATGTGTTTAAACATAATATTGCATAACATGTACTGTGTGTGATATAAGTAGAAATTTCTGCTCCATCTGACAAAAAATGGAAATAAAAAAATATATCTGATACAAATACAATAATTGTTTTACGAGGAACCGAATCATTCAGATTCTATCACATGAAAAGATTACTGAATCTAGGTTTCGGTCAATCTTACTGTATGTAATATACATGTGTTATTTTCTTTTAGTCAATATATTATGAAAGATTATCAGTTTTATACAATGAGATATTAATAATATATCTTTTGAAGGATATTGTACGTGTAGGCTCTTTCCTCTGATTACAAAGATTTTTGTAGAAACATTTTCTATCAAGTAAAACTATATTAGTTTCTAAACACTCGGCGAATAGTGAACCAAATTCAAGAATCTAAACACAATGCCAACTGTAGTTTCAGGAATAATTAAAACCGCAAAATGTGGCCACTTGGAGGCCAGTTCTGTTAAACCCGTTGTAAATTCTTAATGCACGAGCACCAAATAGCATTATCGGAGCTTAGTATGCAATATCTAGTTTTCCCTCACGATAATATTACTATATTATTCGTTGTAACGTTGGCAATACATAATCATTCGTAATACTTCGTCAAAGATTAAAGAGGAACTTCTCATTAATTCTGGAACAAGCATCTTCTCCTTGTGTTACAAGCATCTCTGACTACGTAGAATTACACATTGCTGTTATTTACGACATAATCGGCAGGTGTCATATTACGAGATACATTACGGAAGCTATAACATTCCCTCATGATTTATGGGAAGCTACATTGGCTATACAATGACATTATAAGCTACAACAGTTCATGAATATTACAATTAAAGAGGCTGTATTTGGTAATTAATATTTAACAAACATTTCCTTCTGAAGATATAATGATTTTAATTCATATATCCGGACTATGTGAGCAATATTGGCGACATCTGCTGTCTACTATATCGAAACAAGGGTTTTCGAATTTTCGTCGAATACATAGACCAATATATTAGTTTGATATAATATTTCAAAGTTCGCCAAAATGTGTAAGGCAGACACTTGTTTGTATAACAAATCAAGTATTTAATAAGTTATGAGAGCCAATTTGCATTGGATAATATCTTATACATTTTTTTCCTTGAAACTGATACAGGACTAGCATATTTATAAAATTAATTCCCTACCCTGGACACAAATTGTTTAACAGCCTTCCTGAAACAATAAGAGATTGCGAAAGTGCAACTTCCTTTTTTTAGTCATAAAGTTTTTGTATGCCGTAAAGGCTACTACTCAATAAAAGAGTATTTAGGAGACTTCTCCTAGCTTGGTTTTCTTATTATACTCCTTAATTCTTTCATAGACTATAATAGTCTTTTAAATTTTAAAGTTATAATGAATTAACTTGTACGTCTTTGTTTATTGTACGACTATGTTCTATACAATTTTTGTCTATAAACAATAACGATAATTTGTTGCTCAGATTACACACTCCTATGCTTGACATATTTAACACCGACCGTCAGACGCATAAATAATAGCTATATTATACTCATAAAACTAGATAAACAGATTGAAAGTAGCCACTTTTATTCAAATAGTCGGCGTAATGGTTAGATGGCTCTCGCTTCCTGCACTATCAGCTTCACAAATAATAATTAATTATAATATAAAGTCCTAAAGACTCTAGTCGTTTGTCTTTTAATTTATTTTTTCAGTTTTCGTTTTTTTGCTATGTATTGTGTTAAAAAATATAAACAAAGCTATTAAAAACATTACAAAATGATTTGATATTAAATACTAGTAAATGACCATATGCAATCTGATTTGTTGCTATTTAACGTACACGAATGTAATCAAGTGTCAATTTGTCATCGGATGTCCAGGGAAATAAAACTATTGAACACTGTCAGACTAGAGTGACCCATTAAAGTGGTCAATCCAATGTAATTGAAAACATGAAACTCTTTAATCCACACTAATTGCATAAGAGCATTTTGTTTCAATAAAAGACTATTTTTGCCATCAGCAATTTAAATTCAGCGATATCAACAAAGTGATGATTATCTACATTGTTAATTATAATTTTGTTGGTTAAAATACTTATAAAACATTTACGTTTTACAGATTCCTAAGTAACAAGTTATGTAAATGTAAAACTTTACGAAGCAAGCAGTTAATCTGGCTGATGAATTTGTAGTAAAATAATTAACATTTATCTCAGATTTACCTCAATATAGGTTAGGTTACAAACAGCAGTTTATTATACACATGTTTAATATTATAGCAAGCAGTTTTACCACTTTTATTATAAATGTTTTAACACTAAATCACAATATTTTATTTTGGATGGTAATTAGAGTTACATTTTATTAATCTGCGCTTTTACTGATCAATTTACAGATGACAACAAATGCGCGCAAATAAATTAATAATTCATATATATTATTATACATCTAAAACATGGCATTTTAGGGTGTGTATTGTACTAAGTCACTACAGTAATAAGAAAACAAAACAATGCAATGGTTACCACTCTATAAATACAGACTACATTAAAATTATTAAATAACCATACCATTTCAGGTGTATACCACTACTAACTAAATCAAGTTACTCATACAGCAAACACGCAACCTTGAATCTGTGGAGGTGCCTTCAGTCTTCATTAAAAGTCTGATCGGGTTGTCTGGGTATTCTGTCAGTGTTTGATGTCTATTTTTATTCGCACGCACGTGGTCGGATATCCGGCGTGCGCCACGTACGAGCTCGCCTCTGTAGATTTGTCTGACTGCGATTGTACCTTTAGTAGTTTGTTCACCCAATACGTGGAGTGGATGATTGTTGAAAGAAAACCCCAACGCATCCTTAAGCTGTATCTGATTACAGGGCTTTCAGGAAAATTATGTGTGTTTTGAGTTTTAAGTCTTCGAGAAAAAACGTTTTATACTGAATAGATAAATTTAAATTGTACCTCTTTGTATTTTAGTCCAATAGCCTATCCGATGTTTGGAGATTTATTCCAATCACGGTACATCTTTTAGTTGAGGGTTGAGTTTCGGAACTAAAGTAATACAAATATTTTATAGAGTCAAAAGTTTTAGACGTAAATCCTAAAGTTATAAGACACTAAAGGAATAATAAGCACAGAAGCTGCATGTCAAGCTTGTATGTCAGTGAAAAATTACTAGAGACGGGTAGAAACGTTTCATGACTTTCATAAGTTTCTGTAAGTTTACTTCTGTTATCTTGACACATAAAATGGTTGTGTTGGACAGATGTTCATGTCTGATTTGTGAGATTCTCAACACTAGTTTCAACATCACAGGTTTGTAAAAGGATTTTATAAAATAATATTTCGAATTTACTACATAAAATTTAAATTTTAACGTATAAGAATTAATTACAATCAAAACTCCTTTATTTCCTGTATAAAGGTTGCGAAACCACGTGTTGCATAGCAGGCTCAGCTGAGGTTGTAGACAAAATGTAAAGTTTATTGAGTTTATTTCGTTCTGATAGTTAGGTTCCTTGTATTACTATCTCACATATTAAAATATCATATAACTGAGCTCAGTGTATGTACACATGTATTTTCTCGATATATCTATCCACGTGATACATTCACAGTTTGGTCAATTGCGTTCCATATAAGTGGTTAAATAATAACCGTCAAGGTCAGCATAAAATGATATTGGATGTGTTGGGATGATTAGATTACATATGTTATAATATGTCACGTGTTAAAATATCTCATGAGTGTACTGAGGTTGTTTACAAAGTATGTCTTCTGCTATTTTCTCGTTGTCATCAAGGCTACTCATAATCAAGGTAAAAATTTTCGCTGACGCTCAGCCAAATCGCATGCAGTGACATGCACCATTATCGAACTCGATGCTGTTTATATACAAATGAAGCTTAATTTGAAGTGTTCAGATCATTTCGTTTTTAAGATATCGTGTGTACAGACAGACATAAATGATATTTTTCTAGCTTCTAGAGTGATAGGCTTTGTTAAAGCTCAGGCAATTATTTAAATTATAACTTTAAATAGAAAATGTACGATAACTGAAGAAACTGACGTGATGATCTGGTTAAAGGCATTGCCTTAATAATATAACAGCACTTGTCACTTTGGTCGAGCTGTTGGTGACATTTTAGTGATATTGTTATTACATCCTGTCATTGCCAACTAGGAAATACACAGTTTATATAGCAGTAAACGACAAATACATACAAATACATCGCTGAATATGATGTAACTGGACCATGATATTTGTAAATCTTTAGTTAAATGGTATATTTCAGTAGAATAACTTTCACATCAATCTGAATACTTTTTTTTAAGCGCACGTTTTAGTAAAGATGATCCAATATTTTTATATCATTTATTGCCCCACCACAAGAGCCAAGTGCTTGAGCTCCGTCAAGAACTAATTTTTGAAACACAAATGAGGACTAATCGTGATGCAATATACAAGTTGGACTTACTCATTTCTCGGATTAAAGACACAATTTATATCCATGCTGTAATCCACACGAGCTGAGTTCAACGTTTTAATCCTCTACATCTAGGTCTCTCGTGTTGTTTATGTTTTTTCAGGTTAATATATCAACTATCATCCGCCACCACGTCTCATTAAAATTAATTCTCAATTCTAAATAAATGTCGTTGAAGCAATGGTCCTATTATGTGATCAGTTTTCCTTCCAGAGGTTAGAACAAAATGTGTACGATTACCAAACATAAATTTCTGTATCAATATATTGTGTTTGATTTGCGGAATATAAGTTACGATAATTGAGAGAAAATTCCCCTTTATGTAATTCATCTGACCCATTTGCCATATTTATATGTTACATATAACACAGTGTACATGTATAACACAACGTTTCAAGTATTGAAATCTATCCTCTTCGTCAGGTTAGAAAAGACTAATTGTCTACATATAAATGTACTACGATTGTTTTATGGCAAACGTAATGATTTGCATAACGATGGCAAAGACTTGCCTAAGGCATTATATACAGTTGTAGAAATTTGTATAATAATCTCACAGGGGTTACTACAGTTTTACCTTTAACCTTAATTGGCAAGTAAGAATACGTGAATTAGGAACTATGTTTCAAGAAACCTTGAAACCTTTTTTTATCCTCCAACATTTCTCAGAAATTCTAAAATGACAAGCAGACTACTATTTATATACACGGTTGTAATGTTATGGTTCTAGTGAAAATAGAAACATATAACAGTAAAAGAAATTACAGTGACATCCATAATCATTATTAAGGAGCACGAGGACGAAACAAAACTTGTACTAATACACTTGGAAAGATATTGAATACTTAGTGAATAATTAGTAATAATAGTCTATATAGTTTCAAATCAAGGATCAAACTAGTACGAAACTAAAGTTGCACAGCTCAAAGTAATTTCAATAATAGTTTAATTATTCCTTTAAAGAATTCACACACACACACACACCCGCGCGCGGGCACTCACAAAATTTTCATTAACCAGGAATAGATTTTCTAAATTCAATTTTACTTTTATTTCATTTCATATTAACCTGATGTTATCTGTGAAAGCTAAAATAGTTACTCCCTTTTTTATAAATACATAATTATTAAATGCATCTCTTAAACATAGAAAGATTACTACAAAGTATAATTAATAACAAAAAATTTAAAGGGAACATATGTGGGAATATAACTAACATATATCGTAACAAAACACAATTAAAACGTGCAACTTTTCATAAAACGCGAGGGAAATTCCAAACAAGTGTAAAGGGATAAACTCTGTTTCACAGTAACTCGTGGCTCATCGGGGATTAATCGAGGTTCGCCAGTGTTCGATGAATGAACAGACAAAACTCTATCGACGATTCTCGTCATTGTTACGCTCTATTCGAGAATCTTTCTATTGTTTGTTTAGAAATTCAATCATTCATCGGATTCGTTTACATTGTTTGAATGAAACATATAAAAAAGCTTAAATATCATTCTACAACGTACAGTAGTTATAGATTTGATTGTTAATTGTTAGTTGACTTTAGTATAATCAAATATAATAGTTTTTAAAATACAAACATGTTGATGTTAGCAATTAGATAATGTGTTTAGTCAGTTGAAAAGAACCGGTACATTGACATATAAAGTATAAACGTACGAGTTTAAGTATGAAAATGATAAATACATTATATTTATTTTAGTAGGTAAACTAAATTACACATTGTAAAGAAAACATTGGATCTGAACTACATTTGTTAGAATTGGTAAAAGTATGACGATCATTTACTAGCCCTTATACCTCAGTTATCCGTACTAGCCATCGACGTCATATACTACGTATACTACAATATACAGCTTTTCTAAATTTGAAATTTAATTTTAATCAAGCAAGTCCCATTCAAATCCAAATTAAAATGACTTTATTTGTATCATATATACAAAAATGTGAATTTATTCCTGACACATATGTAACAATAGCGTGGTAATAAACTGACAATGAATGCAGTAATTACATCGTCAAGCAATTCGAGTATGTGAGGACATATTTTTATTTCTGAACATTTTCCATTGTCATTTATCTAAGAATGGATCAGCGAAAGTAAGTACAAAATTTAACGAAGAAATATACAGGTTTGAAAAAATAGTTTTGTGGAAAACAAAAAGAGAAGGAAAATAAGAAATGTTATGTAAATGTAAATTATTACTACAATATAATGTAAACTATACTACAAAAGATTTCTAATAATCCGTCGATATCATTTTATTTTATTTATACAGACAGATGAAACAAGTAACAATAAATGTATTCATTTGCTTGTACGCGTTTCTCTTCATCAGGGCAATGGGGTTGTTGCCATAAGAAAATATTATTTGAAAACAAAGCCCAGATTAATCCCAGAACAGAACACGTGGTGTCGGGAGCTCAGCTGTGCCTGGCGTGCAATACATCATTGCGAGCATGTATGAGTACAACACCCCCCCCCCCCCCAGTCCTCAAACTCTTACACACTCTCACTCTCTTTCTGCATATCGCTCGATTGCACACAAATATTGCATTTTGTTATATGTAAACTTGAATTTCAGCGTTACCAATTAAAAATCATCCACACATACCAGTAAAATACCTCTTCAAAGTAAAATATGCATTACCAACGAATTAATCCCACACATATGTATTAAGAGTTACAACAGATATTTTTTTATTTTAAAATACTTTCCTAATATACATAAAGTATAAAACAAATATTAATAAAAATCACTAGAGAAAGAAGACAGGGAAAATATTTAATACATTTAATTTACTACCGACAGAATTTTGGTATAACCATAATTATGTTTTACCAACAGCAGATAACAATTAATGTACGTAGGAATTCTGCAATATAGTAAAGGGGTCCTGCTCGACTGAATTATAGGATTATAAAAACGAATATATTAAAATAAAAATAACCTCCGGAAACGTATAATTACGCTAAAAAGGTACACAATTCGTATTTTTAGTATTTTGACAACAAACTATAGAATAAAGTAATAGAAGAGAATCTTGATATTGATATCTTAAGTAACTTCACAAAAGGTCATATTAATTCTCCTTACAGACGACTTGCCTTATCATTAATCTATCGTAAAAAAATATTTTACCAAACATAAAATTACAAACATTAAGTCTGAGAGTGATAGAATGGTAACGAAATGTACAGTATTACAATGTGTTTTCATCCAAAGTGTTGGACAGTAAACTGTTGTGCTAATCTACACGACATAGCTGTTTCAGTCGTCGTATACCAGTCAGTTACTGGTCAGAGGAGGTACGAGTAAGTATACACTATACAATAATTTGAACGATACAACCTTATATCTCATTTAGTTCCAATAAAAGCAGCACCCAATGAAGGATTTTTCAAATTAAACAACGTTATGGAAAAATACACTACCAATTACCATGAAAATAAATATACACATACCATAAACAAAATATAAATGATGAGGTGAACATACTTCCATACATACAAACGTACAACAGCGGGCAGAATAAACAATCCCAAAAGAACAATATGTTACATCATACCCCTTCTGACCAGCCACCCCAAATCAATTCTCCAGCGGGAACCGTTTGAGCCTCACACAACTAAATTTTATTTATCCATTTCGACTTTTTTATTGAAGTTCTACAAATTACTACCAGACTTATTACGGACTAATTCACATTTACGGCAGTTTAAAATAATTTATTTCATCCTGAAGAGAGAACTAAACGATAATTTTACTGAACTGCTGGGTATTATTGTATTCCGTAATAGTATTCCGTTAATGTACTTTAGTCTGTCTAACTGTTGTACTGAACTGTTTTACTTCACTCAAATCACGGTTTCACAAGTATATTATCTAAATGTTGTCTGAAACTTCATTTATACATTGACGAAAATGAGTTCTATGATGGTGCAAGTCCAACCAATTCCATATTTGTCTAAGTACAACGCAGATTGTCTGCCGGGGTGGGGTGCAGACAATTTTTTCTGTATGACTGTGTCTGTCTATCTGTCCATAGCCCATAGCGTTTTTAATGAATAACCTATATATTTGAATATTTTTAAGCAACCTCAGCGAAGCCTGTTATGCGGCACATTGTGTGGGGTACTCCAAACACTTGTTTTAAATAGGAATGATGGAGTTGTGAATATTTCCCAAAACATCAAACACCAAAAATTGGGTAATATTGATATCTGAAAATTCTATTTGAAAACAAAACCCAGATTAATCCCATAACAGAACGCGAATGAGGTGTCAGTAGTTCGGTTGCGCCTGGCGTGAAATACGTCACTGCGAACATGTCTCCCCCTACCACCCTCTCACTAACACTCTCCCTACCTGTCTATCTCTCCCTCTCTCTTCCACCTCTACCTCCCTATTTATTGTAATAAAATAAATAACGTAGTGTCGAATGACCGTAAAGAAAATATAAACATAATGAAAGAGTTAATGAAATACACAGAACGGACGGAACTCCAATTCCTTTTTTTACGAATAACCAATAGACCTCTTTCTTGGACCAAGATTAACCTATATACTGAATTTCAGGCTTCTAAGACCTTTCTATCATAATTTATTGCACAGACAGTCGGATGGACTCGCCTATTCCTTTTTCACCAAACATCAATAAATCTCTTTTTTGGACCAAGATTAACCTAATATACTGAATTTCAGGCTTCTAAGACCTTTCCATCAAGAGTTATTGCACAGACAGTCGGACGGACTCCCCAATTCCTTTTTCACCAAACATCAATAAACCTCTTTTTTGGACCAAGATTAACCTCTATACTGAATTTCAGGCTTCCAAGACCTTTCTATCAAGAGTTATTGCATTGACAGTCGGACGGACTCCCCAATTTTCCTTTTTCACCAAACATCAATAAATCTCTTTTTTGGACCAAGATTAACCTATAGGCTATACTGAATTTCAGGCTTCTAAGACCTTTCTATCAAGATTTATTGCACAGACAGTCGGACGGACTCCCCTATTCCTTTTTCACCAAACCTTAACAGATCTCTTTTTTGGACCAAGATTAACATATATTCTCAGTTTAAAGTTTCTAGGACTTTTCTACTAAGAGTTATCACGCAGAAGGGCGGCTAACGACACGATTTCAATAAGGCTCTGTCGGATCCTTAGTAGTAGACTGCTATGTTAACTTTTCAATCTTTTCTACATAGCAAGGTAGTCATTCTAGAAAAATCAGTTACTAGATATTCGGGGGAGGAATAAGTGAAATTCATAAATTAGTCTTACATTAAACAACTAATTTACTTAACACAGGTTAGGGTCGTACCTTCAACCTGAGCAACGGCACGGAATCATGCAAAAAAAACATTACTATTTACAGAGAGAACAAATATTTACAATAAAATGAACTCGGTTGTATACCCATGAAATGCACAACGGCGGACAGAAAAACATAAACTCCCAAAAGAACAATATATTAATGCACATCCCTCCTGACCATCCAGCCGCCCCGACGCGATGTTTCTCTCGAATCTCCAGCGGCAAACATTTGAGCCTCTCTCACCAGATTAATGTCAAGGCTTTTGTTTTCAATGCGAACTGTGTCGAACATAAATCCTCTTACTATCATATCTTTTTCACTAAAATTCTATGAAAAGTAAACTAAACTTTGGGCCCAACCTCTTTTAGGTGCAGTTAAACTGAATAAAATTTTCCTTCAATGATAAATCAAAACAATAATTTTAATTTATACGTTTTAACTCCAAACTGTTATACCACGTCATTTCCATTGGTATTTAAATATAAATATATTAGAAACATATTATTATGTTACAGTTATAAATATAATGTTAGTATGTTAGTAGTTTTAGTACACTTATTTTATACATTACAGTAACTTGTCATACAGGATGCATTGTAAAAGTAATGCACATCTACTAATAAAAATATATTTATTCATTCGATTGGTACAAATAGTTAAAATTCTTCAAGATAGTCTCCTCCTGCATCAATACACCTGCTGAGACGATTTTGCCACACTAGAAAGCACCCTGGAACTCCTCGACTGGAATGTCTCTCAGGAACCTTGTGTTGTGAGCTTGGATGTTCTCCACCGACATCCTGTGATTTTCCTTCAGCTCTCTCTTCAGTTGGGGAATAAAAAAAGTCACGCAGAACTAAGTCAGAGCAATTGTATGGATGGAGTTTTCCTCCTACACTGACTAAAACCGTATTTAAACATGATAAATTATGTTGTAATAGCATCGTCTATTTTAAAAACCTAAAGTCTGAATCGAAATTTATATAAGGAATTCTTAAATTAGACTAGCTAGAGATGGCGAACACAGTACTTAAGAACCCATATCAACCATAGCAGAAACAAATGTAGGAAAAAGTGTTAACTTGATTTGACTGTTGGTCAAGACAACGGCCCACAACGTGGGTATTTTAATTTAATTTCACAATAAAAGCATAAATTATAAATCTATCTTTCTACTGATAGTGCCAGAAAGATACGTTTATGAGTTCTACATACTATTTATAAATATATAACTGTTGTATCATATACTTTTTTGAGTTTGTTTTACGTATGACTATTGTTTAATACTTAAGAAGTACACACACAATATTATGAGCTTAGCGGCACAACCACCGTACTTCAAACCTTAAAAACAATGCCATCATTATATCAGATAAAGCATGGTTTAAACAAAAAAACATAAAACACAAGTTTTAACTCGATATACAAGAGAGATGAGCGGCTTACTCTAGAACCAATATTCGGTAACAAACATAGCACAAACACATGAAGGGGAAGTTTCAACCAAACTAGAGCGTCAGTGGTAGCCGTGGTAGACCAAGAACTGAACGCCGCTATCAGTGAGGTGTGTATTCAAGCATTTGAAGAGCTAAACTTTGCACCTCAATTGGAAAACAACCATTGATTTTACATATAATAAATCGATACAACATTACAACAAATAGTGTCGGAAGACCCGCCATAACGGAACGACAGAAACTGTGCACGGACTTACAGAGAGAGGCTGTTTTTTTCTGTTTGACCCTAAAATCAATAGCGTTCTTCCATGAACTAATAAGAACCCACTTACCAACATTCAAGTCTCTAGTGAATTTCCATAAAGAGTTGCACACAGACTGACAGAAGGAAGGAAAGACGTACTGACAACAACACGATTTCAATAGGGCCCTGTTGCGATCTTACAAATATATAAGAACACTGTTATAAACATTATTGTGGAATCTGTTAACAATTCATGTAAACCACACGAATTTATAAAAAAACTTCACAAATCCTTCTCTTCGTTTACATGAAATAGAAATATTGTGGAAAGAGCTTAGTGTTCCGCCATATGCTGGCTCTCACATTAATCCGATGCAGCTGTTAAAAACAGCTTCGCTTCACCACAATCCTCTCTAGATTAGACTCTGTTTTATATCCACGTACGTTGATAATACACTACTAGAACACACTATAAGTATTTTTGGAGAAACCTCCTTGCACGTTTGAAGAACCTGCGTCGCGCGTGAAATGCAAACCAGTGCCCAAATATCCGCAGTAAAATTGGTGTGGAAATGTTCAATTAGTAGAAATAAAAACTGAAAAGTATAGATTGACTATAAAAATGCAACTTTTTTACTCTAAAAAATAAATAGATAGTTATGTCAAGCCTAATTCAGACAGTAACTATGAACTACGCGTGTTGGCTGAGCGTCAGCGAAGGTTATCAGTCGAGGGGTTGGAAAAATTTTAATTTCAGTCTGTCTGTTATCTCAAACACTAACTTACCTATATACGTAAAATTTTGCACGAAGGTTCATTTGTACATGAGTAACCCTGAGTTCGATGATAGTGCATGTCACTTTACAGGATTCAGCTTAGCGTGAGAGAACATTTTTATATTGTTCTTGTGGGTGCTGGCAACGAACAATTGTAGAATAAATAAATTTGTAAGCAAAGTGAGTGAAATTATATGAGGTTTCAGCATTTTTTATTTGTACAGCAAAAAAATAAAATAAATAAATAATAGAGTGGAAAGTCGATTTTAAAACCAGTTTTGATTACAGCAAACTTAAAGAACAAAATGAATCAATGAATGTATCACGTGACTAGATATCTCGAGAGATACCACTTCATATGTGGACTTTACATTTTGGATGAAACTTTATTTTATATAGACAAGAATGAGTTCTATGATGGTGCATGTGTAACCATGGAATTTGGCAGATAGCCATATAAGTCTACCATAAGTCATCTTTATATAAAATACATAAAGATGTAATTATACCTTTACTTAAATCCTAGTTTTAGAGTTCACGTTGCTTAATGCTTTAACAAGTGTTGAATATAGTTTTCTTCTTGGTATATTAATTTCTTTGGCAAAAGCTTAATAACAGACATTTTATAACGAAGATTTTACTACTACAAGTTAAATTTAGCATGTTAGTGTAATATCACCCACAATAATTTGCAAAGCAAGACTGTTGCCAAAATTTATACTCTTATTCCTTTCCAGACAAATACTGAAAACGTATTTTGAAGACTAGAGTCGGCCATATTTCAGTATCGAAGTATTTTTATGATAGAACAATTCGTTATTTGCATATAAATATAAAATTTATAATAACTGTTAATTAATAAAAACATTTTAAAAATTAATTTTTTTTTTAACTCAGCTAGTGGATAAATCCCTGACTAAATACAGGGCTGCAGTTTCACAGATAATTGAACCACAAAACGTGACCGCTGAGAACCAAGTTCTAATTAAACCCGTTATCAATGCTTAATGAACACTATCACGTGATAACATATTGTGTTTGCAATAAATAACACATTTGCCGGTGGAGCTTGCAATAAATTCCTAATTAGCTTTCCTACTACCTTGTTAAAAGGTTAAAATTACTAATTTAACTATCTTTAACATTTAATGCCCATGAAACTACCATAGAGCATTTTACATCTTTAACTGTCCATAAATAAGAAGTATTGATAGTAAATATTCAATTTTACCCACGATATTTAAATTATTGTAATTTTTGATTGAAATGTTACGACGGGACATGCAGACAAGATTATGATTAATACGAGTATAGTGCAATTATTGTAATTTTTTATTGAAATGTTACGACGGGACATGCAGACAAGATTATGATTAGTATGAGTATAACAGTACAATTGTTGTAATTTTTTATTGAAATGTTACGACGGGACATGCAGATAAGATTATGCTTAGTATGAGTATAACAGTACAATTATTGTAATTTTTTATTGAAATGTTACGACGGGACATGCAGACAAGATTATGATTAGTATGCGTATAACAGTACAATTATTGTAATTTTTTATTAAAATGTTACGACGGGACATGCAGACATGATTATAATTAGTATGAGTATAACAGTACAATTGTTGTAATTTTTGATTGAAATTTTACGACGGGACATGGAGACATGATTATGATTAGTATGAGTATAACAGTACAATTATTGTAATTTTTGATTGGAATGTTACGACGGGACATGCAGACATGATTATGTTTAGTATGAGTATAACAGTACGTCACTAATTACGTGTTAATTTGATACCAAAGTTAAAAAAAATTATGATTTTGTAATAATTTGCTTAATTTGATGAGACAGTATATATATATATATATATATATATATATATATATATATATATATATATATATTACAACTAATTATGTCAATTTGTGTCTATAAGTCAATAACTCTTGTCGTTATCAGTTATTACAATTAATAATTTTAAATAGGGGTAGAATTTATATAGCTTTTGTCACATATTCAATCGAAATCCTCGTACGAAAATTGTAATGAAGTTGAAACAATAAAGTTCTCCAGACGTTATATCTACCTCGATTAGCACAGTACTCCTATTACACTATCGGCAGCTGACGCGTTACGAGAGACGTTATTGAGGCCATAAAATTAATTCATGATTCATGGCAAGCTATAATGGATGTAATGTTATATTATAAGATGTGATAGTTAATGGATTGATTTTTTCAAAGACTATAGTAAAGTGACTTGACTTTATAGTGCTGAAATTCCAAAGATAGCAGGACAGATCGTAAAGTTACTCACTCTAAGGGTCTGACCTAGCAAGTAAATTTCAACCTACTGCTCAACCTTAAAATATTTCTGAAAATACCGGTTAAGACGCTTAAATAACCTGAAGCATACCTATTCGGTTTATCTGTAAATTTATAATTTATTCCCACCTTTCTTTAAAATAACAGGTGTATAACAACAAACAATGTATGCCACGAGAGTTCACGTAAAAGGTAGTTACGCATGTGTTTTTAATATACCTAAAATATATTCAAACACTAACTTAGCTTCTGAATTCTCACAAAAACTATGAGAAACTAAAGCACGTTGTTAGTGTAGTGTGCTAAATTAACATACTGGGCAGTCATGTAGAACTATATTCGTCACCGATTATTAAAATTCAGTATTTTAATAAATGATGGTGATTAATGTCTGTACAGTAAATGTAAATAAATAATTATTATTATTAGTCTGCAGCTATTTAACTAATCCGTTTGTAATATCCAATTCAGTTGATTCAGCAAACAATGTAATGTAATACTAATTCTTGACGTCTAGATTGCAGAGCTGTGCTATTATCATTAGCCTACAGGGATATGTCATTAGTTTTTAATCTGATAACGAAGCATACTAACAGGGTTTTGTTAATAATTATGTGTTCTTTAATTCAAAAGTAAAACAAAAATAGCCCTTGGGTAAAAAGCTAATGTGTTAGTTGATAGATAAACCGATATCGCATTAATGTGGATGAATTCTGGGATGGATATATTTTTATCGCAATGCGTAGTAATTTTATTGTGCAAAGGAACATAACGATCTTGTGGATATGGGAGGTGCGAGAGTGAAATTGTATTATTGACTGAGCGTTAGCGAAGCCTAAAACTCGGAGGGGTACTAATTTCATTTGTCTAACCACACGACATCTCACAAAAATAAAAAAAACGAATAAGAATGTAGACTTAAATTTTGTATGACATTTTATTTCTAAATAAACAAATTAAAGTCAAAGATGGTCCATGGTTTTCAGCTGGGCGTAGTAACATTTTTACAATGGTCTTATGGTATGGTAGCAACGAAAAAAATCAAAAAAACAAATCGCTGTTTGTAGATAAACTGAGCTCAATCAAATGACATTTTGAGATGCGGTATTTAGTAGACTGGTTGGTGAGATTTGGTATATTCCATCTAATCTTTGATATTCGGTTGTATGAGTTTATTTGTACATATACAAGATTGAGTTCGATGGTGGTGAATGTTTGTCCATAGAATCTTGCTGAATATTAAGAAAGCATATAATTCAGGGTGATACCACAAGAATAAACGAGCTATAAACTTGAACTTTTCCATGTAATGTCAATTCTACATAGGCAACGTGGTGTTAGATGATGGGCATGTGACTGAGCATTATATGCAATTATACGTGGGTTATAGCCTAGCTACCACTCCTCCTTGTACAGTACGTAATTAAAATATAATTTAGCACTACAAAAAGTATAAAAACATTGTCGACAAAAAAACCTTAAACTTACGATATAAGCGAAGAAAAGGAAGAGTAATCAGAATGAGTGGCGTGTCAAGCTTATATGTCAATGGAATGTTCGCTTAAACTAGAGCCGGAAAAAACTTTTCATGACTTCGTGAAACTTTCTACCGGTTTACTTCTTTTGTCTTGACACATAAAATGGCTGTGATGAGCACATTTTAGTTCCGATTTGTGAGATTCCATTTATCATATTAAAGGTGTTAGTTTCAGACTTCTGTCTCCATTGCATCACGATTTTTGGAAAATGATTATATACAGTAAGTTTACGAATTTACCGTACACAATTTAAATTGAAAAGTTAAAACACCAAACCGATCCTCAACAAACCCCTGGTATATTTATTAAATTATATACATTAATTGATGATTTTGTGTAATTGAACAAATGCAATAAACAACGCCACTGGATATAAAATTACCGTCTATAATAGCACTTTTTTCTTTGACTGAAAGGTATGTTCGCAGCATTAAATCTTGACTGTTTTGCTCGACATATTTTTCATTGAGTTGTTGACATTTTGTAAAAAGATTTTGATTTCTTTTTACCCACATTCTTCCCGTTTTCATGTGCATTGGCGAGGACCACATCTGGTGCAATGTATGCCATATGAAAATATAAAGATTACAACGTATCATGTAATCCGTTAAATTAATTCCACGCTATAATCCGTCTGAGTTTGATGCCTAACGCTTTCCAACTTCAGTTACCAATATTCTTCAGACGATGCCTCATTTAAATTATTGTACTGATCACCAACCAAGTCTAAGGAAAATTACTTCTTCTATAAATATATATCCTGGGTTTCCATGAAAAAATTTAGCTACATTCCGAAGCCTTAAAATTATGAACTTTAATCTAACATTTTCTTTTGCTCTCACTTTATAACAGAATCATATTCTGTTATTTCGTCAAAAAAATCTTTCCGTAAGAAACTACTATAATTGTGTGAAGGAAACAGGATTTTTCCGGACATTTTCCATCATTCAGTGAAACATGTTTCACTCAATCCTTCTATCTTAAAATAAACTTCAAACAAAGAATTGATATAATTGTGTATTATGTAATGGTGTTTATGAAAATAGTAAAACATAATGATCAAGTAAGGAATTATCTTTATAAACCTATGCGCTATTATTCTACGGCCTTCTTAGGCCAGATAGGAGAATCTAAAATCCACATATAAATGAAAAATGTACTTACAGATACATGTATGATGATATGTATTTAATGTACATGATCGACGTTGCGAAAAAAGTATGTATAAAAACCAGGAACAAAACTTGATAATTATAGGTAGACTGCTAGATAATTATTTCTTTTTTTAGCGAGAGTTAAAAATAAATATTAATCCTCTAGTGTTTTTAGGGAACAGGCTATGTACCTTTCGAAGAAATTAAATATAATTTCAAAAGTAATAGATTTTTGAAACTCAATGGTTTACCTAAATGTTAAAATTTTCTGTGGCAGTTTATGAAAGCTTAAAAACTTAGACTTTAATTTCTGTTAATAACTTTTGAAAACTTTAATTTCTTTGTATGTTTTAAACATATTAAATTCAAATAAAGTTTTCATGTATACATTATATTTACATAGCTGCAAAACAGGCTGGACCGTCTTTCTATTTATTTTAATTCCTGTAGGATTGGATAGTAATTGGTATTACAAGGAAATATGATTAGCCTATTATTAAAAAATAAATCATAATTAAGTAAAAATTTATCAGTAATTACCAAAACACATAAAAAATATCCAACTCACAAAAATGAAAGAGAATATATATATATATATATATATATATATATATATATATATTATAATTCTGTCGAATGTTCTGTTTATACTGTTTATATATATATATATATATATATATATATATATATATATATATATATATATAAGTAGATATGAATATGCCGGTTCTAGACCACTTTTGGGACAGACAGAAAATCAAATGTAAAATACTGTCCCATTGAACCATAAACAAATCTAATAAAATCTAACAGGAAAAGCACGAATGTTAAATAACCGAATCTTTAGCTGTTTTAAACTGTTCAATGTTTGCTTCTACATTTATAAGCTGTTTTAATGAAAAAATCAAAAAATCTTAATAAAAAATCTTTATACAAAGTTAATTGTAACACAGTCTTCATCTTTAATAGTCTTCTTTCCAGTAACAATCATGTGTAATTTTTCATTTTTGTTTAATTCTTTAATCTTTTTCTCATCCAAAACAGTCAAAAAATCTGTTCGGCAAGTGTACTTTACAATCTTCCAACTCGGCAATTATTGTAAACCCGAATTTATCTTTCATTTTCTCCAAATTCAAGATTCTATATCTCTTTTTTTCTTCCAATTCCACTAATTTCTTATATTCTTTGAAACTTTAGTTCACCAACCTTATTCAACTCTTGTAACAGCGCTGCCATTTATTATAGAAAAATCTTTTAACTAAATTTAGTTAAAAGATTTTTCTATAACAAATAGAACAATCTGAAAACATTTGACCAGAAATTGTGCTGATTTGTGTCAAAAATCACTACTTCTCAAAATTTAAATTTTACAAATTTTTGCTCTTTAAATAGAACAATCTGAAAACATTTGACCAGAAATTGTGCTGATTTGTGTCAAGTTGTCACAAAAATCACCACTTCTCAAAATTTTAGTTTACAAATTTTTGCTCTTTAAATATGGAGCGGAAAAAGATAGAGTGCCCATACTGCAAAAAAGACATTTTTGAACATCACTATACTCGTCATTACAATTCGAAAAATCATTTGAAGAACAAAGAAATTTATAATAAAAGAACTAAATTATTTGAGGACTTGGGCTAAAAGAGAATCAAATCGATGGTCACGAAAAGATGTACAATATAGAAAAATTGCGTGAATTAAAGAAAAGCTTTAAGGAAGAGATAAAAAAGATCTCAATCTATTTAATGATGAAAAAATTCAATCAATCGCTGAAAAATTGTCCTTAGAAACAAACGATAAAACTAAGTCTGAAATGATCGAAGAAATTGATAAAACTCTTAAAGTAAAATCCGAAAATATCATTGATGTAGAAGTTTTATCCTCAATACACGGTCTTTTCAAGCAATACATTTTAACAAACTTGAACGACAAATTCCATGTCAATTTACAAATATCTTTCAATTATGCGGTCAGAAATTAAAAGTTTAATCGAGAAATTTTCAAGAAAATGTTAAAAAATATGAAGGGTTATCTCTCTTTGGAATGCGAATACGACGAACTTTAGTAAACGGTGAACGACAAACTTGCCCAATGTACTTTACTATAAAAGCAGACGAAATCTTCGATGTAAACGATTTTATCACCAAACAATTTAATAAATTAACACATCGAGAACAAACGAATAATCCAAATAAGGGTTCCGGATGGACATTTAAAAGTTGTAAACAACTAGTTTTGAGCCTTAATAAACATGAATTTATGAACGCAGGATCATATATCGATTTACCAAAGGAAATCAAAGATAAAAAAAGCTTGTGTAAATATCAAAAATAAAGATGATTATTGCTTTATTTACTCTATCCGATGCGCTATTGAAAAAACCCGAGACTCATGTTGACAGAGCAAAACAATACGAAAAATTCGTGAACGATGAGATATTTTCTGGATTCGACTATCCTATGTCTTTAAAAGATATACAATTATTTGAAAAACGAAGCAGCAAAGCAAAGTACAAGTATCCGAAAATGTCTGTAAATGTCTATACTTTTGATGAAAAACTACACATAGTACCGTTGCAAATTTCAGAAGTTTATGACGCCAAGTTAGAAGTTGATTTATTGTATGTTAAAACAAGATGATAAATCCCATTATGTTTTGATAACAGATTTAAGTAAGATTAGCGAGTTCACAGATATCAAAAAATGCTCACAAGACGTTCTTGTGTCGAAGATGTTTAAGCCATTTTTACAAATCTGGAGATTTAACAGATCACTTAGAAATTTGTAAAAATCATGAAGTTTGTAAGCCAATTATGCCATTTCCAGGTCAAACAACTAAATTTACTAATTATCAAAAGAAATTTAGCCATCCGTACGTTATTTATATGGATTTTGAAAGCATATTAGAGAAGATTCCCACATGCAAAAAACAATCCGCAAAAATCGACTACAAACCAAGATTCAGAAGCATATTCCTTATGGTTTTTACTCTATATTTAGTGTCTAATGTGGACCAATCGTATGTACAAGCCGATATGTTATCGAGCAAAAAATGAAGAAGAGTTGCCGAACGTTCCTGCAAAATTGTTTGAAAGAACTCAATAAATTATCGAAGTATATAGCTAAAAATATAATTCAAAGAACATGAAGCCCATGAAATTGACTGACGAAGAAGAAAATTTCGTATCAAAATTCAAATCTTTGCCACAATTGTGAAGAAATATCGTCTCAAGACACTGAAAAAAACTTTAGGGTTTTTTAAACCAGATAATTGGAGTTCTGCTTATGATGCATTCAAAAAAATGCAGAGATCACTGGTCATTTGACTGTGCATTCGAGGTGCAGCTCATAGAATTTGTAATCTGAATTTGAAATTTCCTCAGAATATTCCCGTTTTCTGTCACAATATGTCTAATTACGATACGCATTTGTACATAAAAGAATTGGCAAAACAATACGGTAATGTTGATTTGATTGCAAACACCGATGAAACGATATATAAATTACTCTGTAAATTCTGGATACCGGGTATGAATTTGATGGTGACAAACCTAGAAAGTTCATAAAATTCTCTTTCGTAGACACGTTTAGATTCATGGCCTCGTCTATTGAAAAGTTAGCTAAAAACCTCAAGAAAGAAGACTTCAAACATACAAATCATTTTATACAAGATGGACTGAATGAGATAATAGAAAGACAGCCAAATGACGACGACGAGATTTTTTAAAATTCTATCTGGAAAAGGAATATTTCCCTATGAATTTATCGACAGTATTGAAAAACTTGATTACACAGAAGAATTGAGAATTCAAGATTTCTATTCACTTTTGACCAGATGAGAGCATATCTGAGAAAGATTTTCAACACTACTTAAATGTTTGGAACAAATTAAAAGAGAAAAATCTAGGAAATTTACTCTGATCTCTATAAACATTCAAGATGTTCTATTGCTCGCTGATATATTCGAAAATTTCAGAAACATTTGCCTTTAATTGTTATAAAACTCGATCCGGCACACTATCTAAACAGCTCCCAGTCTCGCATGGGACGCAATGTTAAAATTAACGAAGATAGAATTACAATTAATTAGTGATTATAATATGTATTTGATGATCGAAAAAGGTATTCGCGGAGGCATTTCTCAGTGTATTAAACGATATGTGAAAGCAAATAACAAATATTTTAAAAGATTTTGATAAGACAAAGCCCGAAAACTATTTACTCTATCTCGATGCAAACAACCTTTATGGGTATGGTCTTATGCAAAAACTGCCGTTTAGTGATATCAAGTGGATGGATCCTAAAACGTATACAAAAGAAGAGTGGCAAGAAAACAATTTTAGAACTCACTGGCGACGAAGATTATGGCTATATTCTCGAAGTCGATCTTGGATATCAACAAATTTACACGAACATCACAAGGATTTACCTCTTGCTCCAGAACATTTTAAAACAAACTTTGCACAACTCTACTGGATAAAACTGAATACGTTGTTCATTTCGAGAAATTTGAAGTTCTATTTTGGAACAAGGTATGATTTTGAAACATGTGAATAGAGTTTATTGCATTCGATCAGAAGCCTTTTATGAAAGAATACATTGATTTTTAACACAAACATGAGAACCAAAGCTACAAGCGACTTTGAAAAGGACTTTTATAAGCTGATGAACAACTCAGTTTTTGGAAAATCTATGGAAAATGTGAGAAACAGATGTGATATTAAGCTTGGAAATGAAGAATTTTCAATGAAAACAAGCTAAGAAAACAAATTTCAAATGCTCTTAACATCTTTGACGACAACTGTATAGCGAGTCACATGTACAAACAAAAGGTTAAATTTAACAAACCGATTTACATAGGATTTTCAGTTCTCGACCTCTCAAAATTGCTAATGTACGAGTTTTATTACAACAAATTAAAGAAGTTTGATCCAGATTTGAATCTGTGTTACATGGATACAGACAGTTATTTTCTAGAATTGAAACGAGATCCTTTTTAAAATTATTAAAGAAAATATAGATGACTTTGATACAAGTGATTATCCAAAAGATCATGAATGTTTCACTACTAAAAATAAGAAGGTAATAGGGAAATTCAAAGATGAGTTAAATAGCGAAGTTATAGAAGAATTTTGTGGTTTAAGGTCTACAAGATGTACTCGTACAAATATCTAGATAAAAAACCCAGTTAGGTGTAAAGGAATTAAGAGAAGCGTTGTAAATAAAACAATAAATATCGAAAACTTGAAGAGATGTTTGTTCGAAGATAAAGATGAATTTAGGGAGATGACAGTCATCAAAAGTTATAACTGAGTTGTACACTGTTACCATAAAACAAGCTGGCACTGAACGCTAAAGATGATAAGAGAATTGTCCTAGAAAATAAGATCGATACAGTACCGTATGGCTATGAAGCAAAATCTAATATATTAGACGAATTAAATAAACTTGGAAACTTTGATATGTAAATGGAAGATGATTTAATTCACTGTCACAAGTGTAAAAAGAAAACGAAAAATATAGATTCAAAAAATCGTTCAAACTCAAAATGGATTGTATAGAATCGCTGCAAAATGTTCAAAATGTAAGACAAACAAGAGTAAGTTTATAAAGAATCCAAATCCAAAAACCTGTTAAGCAAGAATTGAAGACTAAAGATGAGATAGAGATTGAAGCTCGAGAATTTCAAATGCACCAGTACGAAAAAAAGTTTAAAAAGAGAAAAATTATAACATTAGGAATTGACGATTTATGGGCAGCAGATTTAGTTATAATGTCTAACTATTCGGATCAAAATGATGGATTCAAGTATATGTTAAATGTTATTGATACTTTATCAAATATGCTTGGTCAAGAGCTATCAAAAGAAAAAACGGTAAAGATTGTTTCAAAAGCCTTCGAAGATATAGTAAAAGACGCGATAAAGATCAATCACAAACCGCCAATCTCTACTTCATACAGATAAGGGTTTAGAGTTTAAAAATAAAGAATTTAAACGAAGTTTTGAGAAAATACAACATTAAGATTTATCATACTGAAAACGAAGAGAAATCAAAGTATTGTAGAGAGATATAACAGAACTCAAAATGAGAGAATGAAAGTAATTTTTGAGATTAATAAAAACTTTAAATGGATCGATATTCTTCAAAAAATCGTAAAGAAATATAACGATACTGTTCATAGCACAATCAAAATGAAGCCTAAAGACGTAGATAAAGATGCAGAAAAAGAGTTATTAGAGAGTCGGTTTTTAAGTATGTTCCACCAGAAATTCACACGAAAACTAAATTTAAAGTCAATGATCATGTAAGAATTGTTAGTAAAAAACAAACATTTTTCGAACAAATATAAGAACAATTGGTCAAGAGAAATCTTTGTGATTTATCAAATTAATAACACAGATCCTGTAACTTATAGTATAAAAAGATTTAAATAATGAAGAAATAACCGGAAAGTTTTATGAATATGAATTGAGAAAGTCAAAGATTTTTTCTATATAAATGGAGGCCCAAAGAAATGTTCAATGTGCAAAGAATTAAAAGGTTTTGAAGAATTTTATAAAGATAAGAGTAGAAAAGATGGAATTATTTATAAATTTGTAAAGATTGTTATAGGAAGTATCATAAAGAGCTGTATGATAAAATAGAAAAATTAACTTTGGAAGAGAAAGAATGTCTTAAATGTAAAGAAACTAAAAAAAATTTCAGAGTTTAATAGTGGATCACTATAGTAGAGATAAGAAAGACTCATATTGTAAAGATTGTGTAAAGAAGAATCCACCATAGATTATATTATGAAGATACTCAATGTGAATGTGGAAGAACTATAAAATGGTTAAATAATTATCAAAAACATTTACAAACAAAATATCATAATTCAAGAGTTTAACATTTCATCGTGTAATAATTTTTTTCTATATAAATGGAGTCTCAAAAGAAATGTACAAAGTGTCAAGAAGAGAATAGAAAAGACTGTTATTGTAAGGAATTATATGATAAAATGAACAAATTAACTTTAGAAGAGAAAAAATTGTTACTTTTGTAAAGAAATTAAAAAATATTTCTGAATTTAATAACTGGCAGTATAGTAAAGATAGAAAAGATTGCTTTTTGCAAAGATTGTGCTAAAAAAATTTTCAGCGAAAGTTATAAAAACGAAATGCCTTGTGAATATGAAAAAAAAAATTCTACGATGGTTACCTAGTTATGCTAAACATTTTACAAACAAAATATAATAAATCGAGAGTTTTTAGTAAAATTTAGAAACATTTTCATCGTGTAATTTAGATATTCTATAAATCAGTCGAGATTCTGCCATATTTGTAGTAAAAATGATTTCCGTTGTATAAAATATTCAAAGATTCTTTTCATTTGGTTGTAGAGATTTTATACTATTTGGATCTCCATGTCTTAATAAAAATTTCCATTTCTGGGTAATCAATTTCAAGTTCTTTCAATCTTTTCGGTATTTCTCTCTTTTGAGCTCTGATAACGTAATAAGGATATTTCCCACATGTGATTCTTCTTAATTAATACAAAAACATGGTGTTTTTTCTTATCAAAATCTTTACAAACAAGATCTGGTTTCATTAAGTCAATTTTTACACTTTTGTTTTGCAATTAATTTCCGTTTTGATTTCATCTTTAAATTTGCAAGTGCTTAACTTTGTCCTCTAAATATTTAATCTTGTTTTCAAGTTTGTACACACCAAATTTACGAATGCTTGGTAAAACATCTCTCGTAACCCATTGTTGAAAGCTTTTTTTGCTTCTATTTTATGAGATCTTAAAATTAACGAATAAAGTCCTGATTCATTAATGAAAAAATAGTATCTTTGTGAATATTTGCGAGGTGGCCCTCGAGGGCTACCTTATCTTTTAGATAAAAGTATTGAGATTTGTCACCTTCATCGACATTATTTCTAATCGCTTTTTCTGTATTGTTATATTCCAATATTTCTGCAACATCTTTAGCCTTAAAACCAAAATTCATTATTTTCGTCAACAATTGTTAAAATTTCTTTAATTATTGAATTTTAGTTGATTATTTCTTAGATCTATGACTGACTCCATTTAGATAGAAAAAATTTAACAAGCAATTTTTATTTTGAGAGACTGGTTCATTAATAAAAACAGTACAGGGATGAAGATTGTTAAGGGGCCATTCGAATAGACCCTTGTTTTTTAAGTAAAAAATATTGAATTTTGTCATCATCATCAACGTTTAATATGATTGCTTGTCTAGTGTTTTCATATTCAATATTTCTGCAACATCTTTCGCTTTAAACCAGATCACATTGTTTTCGTCTACAATAGTTAAGATATTCGTGTTATCGAATGTAAGTTGGTTATTGAGCAGATCCACAACTGACTCCATTTAGAAAGAAAAAAATTTAACAAGCAATTATTTGAGTGTAAAGTCCAGATTCATTAATAAAAATTGAACTAGGATGTAATGTTTGTAAGAGTCGCGATTCGATACCCTTGTCAGAACGTATGTTTTTTGAATATTTTCTCGGGGTCTATGGGATAGACTCCAGTGATTTATACATTTAAGGGCTATTTTCTCGTCATTATCGTCATTTTAATCTAATCGCCTCTCATCAAATCTTAAATAAATTGTTGTTTTACTCTCATTATTTAATAGATTTCCTTCAGAGTCTTGAATAGTTAGAACGATTTTTTTGAATTCTTTTAATATTTTTTTCTAATTGGAATATAATCGATTTCATTCGGTTTTTCACTGATTTTTGATCCATAAGCAACATTTGGGAAAAAAGTGTACAAAGATACAAAGTACAAGTGTGAGATGTTCGGTATGATTTTCAAAACTAGGTTCAAACGAGATTACAATGTACTTCAATTACATCAAACGGTCTAAATTTTGGCGTTTTATTTCCTAAATATACCTGATTTGGCTCAATAGTTTCTTGAACAAACCCTAATAAATCTACAATAATTGCTGAAAACATTATTCTTTACTGGTGATTTTTATTTGAATTTTATTAGAGAGATAATTTTTTTGCATTTTCAAACTTGTTTTCGTCAAAGTTTAAAGATTTATCTGATTGTTTGAATGTTTTCAGATAATTTTTAAGGGAATTTTTTTTATTTGATCGAAAGTATAATATCCTTTGTTTAAACCATAATATTTTGTTACGTTCTTCTCACTAAATCCTATGCAATAAGGAGAAACTTTCACTAATATTTATTACAAAATTGTCAGAATAAAAACCGCTTAAAACCGATAAAATAATTTGATTCTTCCTCTAAGTGTATAGGATGTTCCAAGTTTAAAACTAATTTAGAGCTTTCTGAAGTCAACTTGAACAGCTTCATTTTCGCAAGCGTTGCTTCAAGATGAAAATCTTCTATTTAAATGGAGAGAAATTTTTAAAGCAAAAATATCAGATAAAACTTCAAACGTTTGAAGAAAATAAGAAAGATCAACCAATCAGATTGTTTAATTGTTGGTTCAAGTGGATGTGGAAAAAACAACTTTATTATTGAATTTTTATCTACAATAGGTTGATTCCTTATTCCAATTTGTATGTTTTTAGTAAATCTTATAGAACAGGACGCCTATAAAAAATTACAAGAAAGATTTGAAAATATTGAGAAGAACTTAAGTAAGAAAATATCATATTTTTATAATGCTTCTGAGGACATAGTTCCGTTAAGCGAATGTAAACCCAATTCGTTAATCGTTTTTTGATGATTGTATTTTGGAAAATCAGGACGTTATTAAGGAATATTTCGTAATGTCTCGTCACAAAAACATATCTTGTATCTATCTTTCTCAAATGCTTTTCAAAGGTTGATAAACAAGTTATTAGAAATAATTTTGAATATGTTGTGTGTTTTTAAAGCAAGGACGATCACTATTCGAGAAAGATTTACAACAAATTATGTGGGATCTGATATGAGTTTTAACCACTTTAATGAGTTATGTGATAAAATTTGGAAGGAAGACTACGGATTTTTAACTATTAATCTAACTTTGAAGCCTAAAAGTGGTAAATATTTGAATAAATTTTCCAATATAAAACGTGTGATAATCTAGTTGTTTTCATGTTTTTACGTTCACGTTTACGTTCACGTTCCACGTTCACGTTCATGTTTCACGTTCATGTTTCACGTTCGTGTTTTACGTTTCACGTTCATGTTTTACGTTAGTGTTTCACGTTCGTGTTTCACGTTCCACGTTCGTGTTTCACGTTCCACGTTCACGTTTTACGTTCCGTGTTCACGTTTCGTGTTCACCGTTTTACGTTCCACGTTTAAAATTTTCCTAAATAAATGGCGAACGTAACTTCAGAAGAAGCAAAAAAACTTGATCAAATAGAAAAGAAATTAATCAAAGAATTTAAAGAACAGATTCGAATTGATGAAAAAGAACAAGAATTTATTCAAAAAATTAATCAACCTGTAAACATCTGCAATAAAAAATGTTGAGGGCAAAATTGAAAATGTTTTAAAAGCGATAATCAAAATTTGATGAATTTTGGTTCCGTTGTGTACGACAATTTGCTGATATTTTTCGATACCAGAATCTGAGTTTGAATTGCCCAAAAATTACCATCTTCAACACCATTTAGACCTCGAATCATTGAAGACTCTACCATAGTTGAACCAATAAGTCCTGGAACAACGGATATAATAATTGGTGAAATTGGTAAAAAATTTCTTCCTAGAGCAAAGGATGATAAATTTTGGTTTGTATTGGGACAGAAAAAAGAAAAGTTTTATGATTGGAAATTTGCCCGTGAATTTTGAGCATAATGATATCATTATTAATGAAAAAACATATGAAGGAACTCAAGGTTTATGGAGATTATTAACAGGCACTGATGTTCCAAAAGACGGTTTATATTCTGAAGAAGACTTGAAAAAGTATACAGAAATTTTATGGAAATCTGATTCAATTTACAAAAATAATGATCCATCAACTAAGAAACCAAAGTCAAGTAAAGGTAAAAAATATCTCAATTTGATTAAACCCAATTTGGGAAAAAACGATCGAAGGATCAGGTGTGAGAAAATACAATGATAATTAAGATTGAGTACAGATATATCGACGATTTGACAAAACTCGATGGAATTATTAATTATATTTATGCTCAAGAAAAGGCTGGAAACAACAATTTTTTGAACGAAAAAGAAAAGCGATTAAAGATTTTATTTCGAACAAACTTGATGAAATGATTGAAAAACCTGATGGAATTTAAATATTTATAAAACGAGTTTTTGCCGGCAATAAGTTCATCTATGATTGAAGGTAGCGGACTTTTGAATGATTTTATCAACAATTTACCTTTTGAATTACACGTACCAACTTATCAGTATCTTGGGGCCTGGCACAAAACTCGAAAAAAAAGACTAAAAAGAGGAGATCCTGGTATAAATAAATTAGATCAAGCTGCTATGGAAACACGATATTTTTTATGCAAAACATAGAGACACAATTCCAGACATATCGCAGATAAAGTTTTGCAAGATAAGGCAATGGATAGATTTTTATCAAAGATGCTAGTTTAGGTGAAAGATTTGTTGCGCTTCCAACAGCTGGAGCAATGTTTTTTGAAGAGAAAACTAGGAATGGGAATCGAAGAGAACTTGAAATTTTAACTATATAAATGGAGGTGAACGTAAACTTCAGCAAAAAATCAGAAAGAAAAAATAAAATCCGCTTTTTAAGAAGAAAATACCCGTTAGTATTTCAATTTAAAATAGATCAACTAAAAAAATGGCGAAGATAAGATATTTTTAACAAATAGACAATACAATAAACTCGAAAAACATAAGAAAAACAATAAAGGAACCAGAATAGAATTTTCTTATAATCAGTTGAAGAACTTAAAAATGGTGGACTTTTGAAAGATTTATTAGATTTTGGAGAAAATATTCCAGTTGTTAAAAATGTTGTTCCTTATGTTCGTAAAGCTGCTCCAATCGTTAAAAAAGATGTGATTCCTATTGTTCGAAACATTTTAAATTGGTTAGATAAAGAGTTGGGAAGATGTTACAGGATCTGGATTAGATGAAAAAACTTTGAATTACGTGAAATCAAACATCGGAAAAAAAAAATTTGAACCCTTAACATTCGGAGAATTGGAAGAAATCTGCAAAAATATTAAACATTTTAGAGGAATCTTCATGAGAGATACATTACCTGAAAAAGTTAAGAAATTTGAATGTGGAATTGTGAATTTAGACTCGATTATGGGAAGTGGAACGCATTGGATTTGTTATTATAAAAATGATAAGAATGCATGTTATTTTGATTCGTATGGAAGAATTGAGGACAAAACCACCTATAGAATTGATTAAATATTTGAAAAATCAAGCGTTTATTATAACGATTCTCAAATTCAAGACTACAAAGATCCCCCCCAATTTGTGGTCATTTATGTGTTTTTGTGTTGAATGAACTGAGTAATGGTAAAGATTTTAAAGAAGTTGTTAACAAATTATTGCTTAATAAATATGGATTCACAAAATATATTTTTGACGTATTTGGTACACAAATTATTCAAAATGTAGATAATAGTTTGAATTTTGATAGTTTAGAGAAATGAGTTTGATAACAAGTTAGAAAATGTATTACAAAACCTTCCAGATTCAGATATGTTTGCTGTCGAGATTGAAGATTTTAAAGCAGAATATGATAACAAACTTGCAAATTTCATGAGTTCAAATGAAGTTGCTGATAAAATAAAAAACATTGGAAAAAGAAGTTGATGATGGTGTAAAAAAAAAAAATTATTTACCAATTTAATGTCTCACATCGAAAAAGCTGATGAAATTACTGAAGCGATCAAAGTTGAAAAGAATTATGTTAGTTTTGGCTAATAAGAAAAGAATTGTCGGTGTTCGACCTGGTATTGACAAACATGATGTTGTTGTTAAAGAACAAATTTTTAAAACCTCTAAAATTATCAGAAAACATCGATATTGTTGATTTTACATGATCCGAATGTTAAAAATGCCTTAGATTTTAAAGGAAAAAGAATTAGCGGTGTTAGTAAAGGAATTAATCCATTTGATGTTGTTGTAATGATTCAATTAGAAGATCCTATTAAAATGTTTAATGAACTAAAAACAAAATTATGAGAATCATAAACAGCATGTTAAAGATTTTACAACAGAAAGTCTATGAAAAAACTTGAAGCGAGAAGTAAAAGATCAGTAGACGATGTTGGTGAATTACTTGATAAAGTAAAATAAACTAGAAGAAAACTTTAATACATATAAAAATAGTGTTAATGTATTAGTTGGTGAAGTAATTAACAAAATTCTGGAAGATTTTGATACACATTTCAATGAGAAAATAAACATTTTTGAAAATTTTGGTACACGTTTAAATGAGCAAATAACACATAATAATGAATTACTTAAAAGAATAGAAGATCGATACTCTTATATCTCGATAAAGTAAATAAACTAGAAGAAAACTTTAATAAATTTAAAGATAGATGTTAATAAAACTTTTGAAAATATTGATAACAGATTTAATGGATTAGGTGGTTACGATGACTAATTTTCCTGTATATAAATGGCGCTCATATATTGTGTGAGATGTAAAGAAAAAAACTGCAACAAACGATATAAAATACTATGCAAACATTAACGGAGTTAAAAGAATTTCGGGAAAATGTGCTGAATGTAACTCAAAAAAGAGTCAATTTATAAAAACTTGATTTTGAAATTTTTTCTTAATAAATAGAGATGGCGGGACATTACAGTGCTTTCGATCTTTTTAATCATGCAACACGAAAAGAGATTTGAAAAAAGAACATTGGGATGACATTTCTCAAAAATATGAATTATCCGAAGATATGATGAGATTATACGTAAACAAATTGAATTGGTATAACATTGCTAAATATCAAACTTTTATCATCAGAGTTCATTCAAGAAAATATACATTATCAATTAAAAAGATCATATGTCTGTTCTTTGTCTCTATCAACACTTGAGTATAAAAGTTTTTGGATGAAAATAAAGATACAGTTTGATTGGAACAATATTATAGATAGCGGTTTACTATCCTGTGCAAATTTTATTGAAATATGTGACCGAGATCGCAAAATTTAAGGAAGAGAATCCTGAATATGACGAAGTAGATCATTAAAAATGACTCTAATCTTTATAATTATTTTACTAAAATTTGTATCTTTTCTTATAAAAACGTACAATAGATCGATGAAAAAATGATATCTTTCTTATACATGATGTTTAAAATTTCTAAATTTTCTCTTATTAAATGGCGGACTACAGAAAAATATGTTAGTGATATTGAAAGGGCGGAGTTTAAAAATTTCTATCCAATTAGTAAACAACATTTGAATGAACCGAATAAAAGAACTGAGTTTAATATTGATTTTGGAGATAACTTTTTGCTCGTCTAACTTCCAGTTTTATATATTTCTGGAACTTTAACAAAAACAAGATGGTCAAGCATATCTTGGAACTGATAATGTTAGATTAATCGATAATTTTATACCGTTTTTATTTTCTAAGATTGAAGTAAGAAAACACAATAAATTGATAGAAGAAGTCGAAAACTGTGGCCAATTAAGCACTATTAAAGGAACTATTTCGTATTCAAAAAGTGATGTTATTTCTCAAACTTCTAATGGCTTTGAATCAGATTTTAAAATTTGGTGTTTTTGAAGCAGCTGGAAATTTATCTCATTTTGGATTAGGATTTTTTTGAAAATGTTACTATTCCGATCTATAAAGGAGGATTTTATCTAAGTTTTATAAGAGCAGAAGACGATGATGTGATTCTGAAGACTGCAACTGGAAATGTTATGCCTGTTGATGGAAAAATAACAATTACAGATTTTTTTTATTAGAGTTCCAATGATTGATTATAAAACCACGAGTAAAATTAGGTTGATATTGATGAAATTACAAAAAGTCAAAACATTATGTTTAATTTTCTAGATTGGCAGTGTATTGAACAAAAAGGTATTTCCCGGAACAACTTATTCGTTCGATATTACAAACATTTATAGAAATATCTTCAATCCCAAGTTCGTTATTATAGGTTTTTCAAACAGGTAGACAGAATAATCAAGAAAAAAATCCTTCAAAGTTTGATAGTTTGGATGTAAAAAATATCAGAGTAAAATTGAACGGTTCTTATTATCCAGATGAATTACAAAATTTAAAACATTTCAGGAGGTCTTTTCAGAATCATGTATCAGATGTATCAAGATTTTAAGAAAGTTTACTGTAATAATAAGGAAATGTATTACAATCCTAAAGAATTTTTAGCGAGTAGACCTATTTATGTCATTGATACAACAAAGAGTTTGACAAATATTTCTGGTTCAAAGAACGATATAATTATCAATATGGATTTTCCAAAAAGCTGTTACAAACGCGATTTGTTATGTTGTTGTTGTCTCTGAGAAATTTTTAGCCTATGATGTGATTAAGAAACGATATTAGAGAAATTCAGTAAAAATCGCGTTATTCGTCGGATAGTTTTTAAAACTTTACAGAATTGTTAAAGACATTGATAAAAGTATACATTTTAAATTGCATTAAAAAAATTTTGAAAAATAGGGATGATATTAGGAAAAAAAAACTATTTCAAGGTCATGGACCGGAAGTGGTGATTTTAAAAAATACTTTAATATTTACTGATCCTATATACCAAATTTCATCAAAAAAGCTCCAATAGTTCTCGAGATATAAGAGTTTAAAGATAAGGGATGATTGGGGTAGATTTTGAAAATTTTGTTATTTTCATGAAATTTTTAAGTTGAACTCGCTTGTTTTTGAAGTTTCAGATTTTTCCGATAAAATTTTTTTTATTTTTCTTTGAATATTAAGAAATAGGGGATGATTTCACCCTTATGGATAAGTTAAGTCGAAAGAGTTAAGTATTTACTATATGTGTACCAAATTTCATTAAAATCGGTTGAGTGGTTTTTTTTAACAACAAGGTTTGAAATAAATATTGATATTCACTTATTTAATATACATTGGAAACTATAACAGTTCTAATATCGATTGTAACCATCGATTTTTATTATCGATAAAAACTTCGATATTCATAATCGTTTATCGCACGGAAAAAATTTTTCATCATGGGCGTTGGCCACGTATAGTCAGTCCATTGCTTGATCCTCCTCTATTTTAACGAAATTTAACAAGATATATCATCAATTAAGAAGATTCTAATGTATTTGCAAGTTGAAGAAAGAAGATATAGACTTTATATAAGTAAGAAGATTGTGTGATGTTCTGTGTTTCTTGTTAAAAGTGAAGTGAAGTGTTCCACTGGGCGTTGCCATTCATAGTGTTATTATATTTTATAAGTTACTTTTTATATTTGGGACTCGAAGAAGAAAACGTTACAAGAAGATTGTGAATTTGTGTAGACATTCTAAACTGTGATAAAACATTGTGTGAAAATAGTGATGTAAAGTGTTCATTTGTAATACAGAATAATTAAGTGTTTTTACAGTGATTTCATTGTCTCACACGGCGTGAGAAAAGCAAGGTCATTGTTTGGTGTCACTACTGTCCTTGTACCACACACGGCGTGTGCAAAGCAAGGTCAAGCGTTAGTGACACAAACGCCTCTCACATGTTTCAATAAAAATGAGATTCGAGGTCAAGCGTTAGTGGTACAAACGCTCAACACAGCAGACGTCACAAATCTACAGTTGATTGAAATAAAATATATGATACCTTTCTTCTTCTCCCATTCCCAATTTCTTAGAAGTTAAGTAGATATCGCAAAAACACGCACACTAACAACACTCATTTTGTATGTCTTTAACAATAATTGATGAATGTTCATATTATTCTCTTTCATTCCTTCTAAAACTTCAAAAATATACTCTTTCGCTGATGAAAAAATCTCGATTTCTTCCGGAATAATCTTTGTAATCATAGACAAAATATCCTAAAATAGTTGTACAATAGAATGAAATTATTCTATTTATCTCTGTTGTAGAAATGTAAACATAAACATTTGTGCTGAAAAATTTATATCTCGGTAGACTTAGTTCCATAATCTCCATTTATAAAAAATCTTTTTGTTTAAATGGAAGAGTATAATGCCAACTGTTACAAGTGTTATAATAGAGGAGAAATTGTTGATAAAAAATATTTTCGTTTGTAGAGATTGTAATTTAATTTTGTACGAAAGACCTAAACCTAAGAAATTTCGAAATAAATTAACACATTTGAATAACCTGCTTACAAAATTGCAATATGGAGACAAGAAGCAAACAAAATTTGTTACAGAATTTAGAAAACAGAATAACAATTTTTTACTTATCTCTTGGAACCATTGACAAAATTATTTTCCTTTTCAAAGAATACATTAGGTTTGTAGGTATCGATACACACGTTTATTATGAAAAGATATTACCTGTATTTTTTTTATTATCTAGATGTAGAATTTGTTTATGATTTTGAACCAGAAATCCTCGATGATTTTATAGTACATTTGGAGAAATTAAACGAGGAACCTCTTGAAAAGAATGCGGTTTTACTCACATTCTCCCCGACTTCTCGAGTGATTGTTAGCAAATTTCATTTTTTTCCGTCTTTAAATTTTTTCTATTTAAATGGAGTTCTTGAAAGAGTTAAATGATATTGGAGAATGTAAGTTTAAAGAGTATAAGAAGTTAAATGAATTGGAAGAAAGGAAGAAACATAGAATCTTGAATTTGGAGAAAATGAAAGATTAAATTCGGGTTTACAATAATTGCCGAGTTGGAAGATTGTAAAGTACACTTACCGAACAGATTTTTGACTGTTTTGGATGAGAAAAAGATTAAAGAATTAAACAAAAATGAAAAATTACACTTGATTGTTACTGGAAAGAAGACTATAAAAGATAAAGACTGTGTTACAATTAACTTTGTAGAATAAAGATTTTTTATTAAGATTTTTTGATTTTTTCATTAAAACAGCTTATAAATGTAGAAGCAAACATTGAACAGTAAAACAGCTAAAGATTCGGTTATTTAACATTCGTGCTTTCCTGTTAGATTTTATTAGATTTGTTTATGGTTCAATGGACAGTATTTTACATTGATTTTCTGTCTGTCCCAAAAGTGGTCTAGAACCGGCATATTCATATCTACTTATCTATATATATATATATATATATATATATATATATATATACATATATATACACACACACAAAACATTCGACAGAATTATCGATCCTGAATCCAATCACAGCATGCAACTTTTTTCATAAAATATAAGAGAAACCCAAACAAATATAAAGGGAAGGGATAAACTCAGTTTCATGGCATCCCGTGGCTCATCGGGGATTAATCAAGGTTCGCTAGTGTTCGATGAATGAACAGACAAAACTTTGTCAACGGTTCCTGTCAGTTTTAAGCTCTATTCGACATTCCTTCAATCACAGGATTAGAAATTCAATATTCATTGAAATCGTTTGAATTGAGTTGAACGAGATTTATGGAAATATTAGTGTATTGTTATCCGAAATAAGTAATAATTTATTTTTATAAGAAAGAATATTATTTGTAATAAAACAATTTGAAATTTAGGATTTTATTTTTATGGACAGTACCAATGGACCTAAAATGTATATTCATGCTAGTACGGGAACTGTGTGATGCTTATTTTAGTGTTTGGAAGCTATTCCATAAAAAGGTTGGACCTGGACTGAAATAATCCAAACCTGATCGATAATTTGCTGTAATTTATAATAATTTGGCAAAATATATGGTACATACCAACCTCGACAACAATTCCAAAATAGTGTTTGACGTGGATGTCACTAAATACTTTGATAACGTTTAATAGTTTCATGTGTTATCGTTGTTAATAAGAGAGATCAACGAATTTTAAAACACGGAACAAATACTACACGATAAAAATACATCAAAAAATCTATAAAATAAAACGCAATACATAGGGTAAAAATACGTGGTAAATCTTACAACTAAGAGGTTGGCCATCTTCATTCACTCAATATTGCCCATCTTACTTGTAAGTTCTTGCGATACAATTTATATTTTCTAAATATTGTAAGATATTAAAAACATGAATAAGTTATGCATAAAACTACCATGTATTTATTTGTAAAGGGTTCTCTCTGGGACGGCAATTGCTTTATTTACATAAGAAAATGTTATTTGAAAACAAAGCCCAGATTAATCCCAGAACAGAACACGTGGTGTCGGGAGCTCAGCTGTGCCTGGCGTGCAATACATCATTGCGAGCATGCATGAGTACAGCACCCCCCCCTCCCACAACTCTTAGACACACTCTCTCTTTTTCTATTGACACACAATAAACGCACGATAGTTCTGTTATGATTATATTAGTTAAATTTAATTTTTATTACTTGTGAATCTTCAGGATATATATACTATGTACATTTAACAGTATTTAAATTCAATTTTATGATAAATAATCACACACAAAATGAGAAATAAAAATTCTCTGTCAAGAAATTATAATGTCAAACTAAAAAGATATTTACTATGGATAAACATTTAAACACGTATGTTTTATAAACAATATTCAATACGAAAAGCAAACATATTAAGGTATAACATCGCAAAAGTTGGAGGGTCTTAATTTTATACTTCATTAAAGGATTTTTAAAATTTACAAAACGTAAATACGAAAAAAATTTCAAAGTGGTACATTAATTATTTTGGTATTATAAAAGGTAAGAAATATGAATATCACAGGAAAATACAATAAACTGAAATCAGACCTCCAAAATGCACCTTGGAAATATGTGGCCTGGAAATTACTATATCATATTTATATATTTTAGGGAAAACTGCTAAAGACACAGTTTCTATTAGTTTACTAGACATAGCTAGTGAACTTGTTATATACCAATAAGTTACTACCAACGAATTTTAGTATAGTTCGTTGGTTACTACACACTGAACAGCTGATCAAGTGTAATCTAAACTTTAATCAATCTAGTACGGATCCCTTTAGTCTATTTACTACAGATTATCTGTTTCCAACCCAATCTTTGCTAAACATTAGCTACAAATATATTACCAGCAAAATGTATAACAGACAGAACAACATACACTCCCTAAAGAACAATATATCAATTCACATCCCTCCTGACCAGCTCACCCTCCCCCCTCACCACCCCCCACGCCCGACACGATGTTTCTAACAAATCTCCAGCGGAACCATTTGAGCCTCTCTCAGCAGATTAATTCCAAGTCTTTTGTTTTCAAAACGCAACGCGTCGAATATAAATTTTCTTTACTATCGTGCCTTTTTTTATTAGAATTCAAAGAATTAGTTCCAAGATTTACGATTATCTCACATTGCCACCTAGTGTTACGAAATTGAAATTCTTCTGTAAATGGGAATCAAAACGATAATTTTACTGTATGACTTCGCCTTTCATAATTTACATTTACAGAACAATAAATATAATATTACAGTTAAAATAAAGACTTATTAATTGGATTTATACCACTCTTTCCTCATGTACTAAAATCAATGAATTAGTAAGGTAATATAGAAACATTGTTCACAAATAGTTTAACAAGAAATCAATATTATGACACATTTAGCTTTAAAACAAAGTATAGATTCCAGGATTGATTACACTTATAGGGCTAATAATGTAATAATTCGTATGCTATAAAATATAATTGTCTATTATACGCGATATAGGCGAGTACAGACTTTATATCGATAATAATATAGGTAGTTTTAGTGAAAAAATACTTTTAATTGCACATTTTAGCAAATATTGAGTATGTAGCTGACTAATCAGAAGTGTAATAGACATTAAAAAAATACTATACTTTACTGCTCAGATATCTAAGATAGTACTTTACTATCTAACTTTTGCTACCGATTTAAAGACTGTTATAGCTGTTTTTATCTGAAGTAACCCTTTCAGTCAAACCCTACGATGGCACCAGAAATACCTTAGGCTGGAATAACCTTCAATGCTTATGGGTATATACTTTTTGACTGAAATAGTCTACCCAGACTTGCCTACTTATATATTCCTGACCGGGGCATCAACGAAAAATCAACTTCCGTTCAAAACGACATAGAGATCCATTATTCATTACATTATGAGTGTTTTGATTGAAAAGCTAAGAATTTCGGCTTTAGCTTCCTTCACTTTCGCTTAAAATAGTTTAATTATTACTGAATTCGTTTATCATGAAGTAATAGAAAAAATTCAAGTTATTTCTCTCGGACTCGAGGGCCCCCAAACATTACTTTAAAAAAAATTTTAACCTAGAATGGATCTGAGGATTGGAATATTTTTCAGTAATTATCACCTAGTTAAGGAGTGTTTAGAATCTTATTTAAATGGAATATTCCCACTGATATCCCTATTTTTCAATAGGAATTGAATGCGAAAATTTAGAGTAAGATCAGAAAACGAAATAAAATCAGACATATAAGATGGAGAAAACCTGTATGAACCCTAGTTCCAAAACTTAAAATTTAAAAACTTGAAGGACGCCGGATATTGCGTAGTGCTTGACCATCACTCATATTAACCACTGCCATCAGAGTGACACTTTTACGGCATTTGAAAAACGTTACATTTTTGCCCAGAAATACCGTAAACCTACCTAAGGTGTTACGATATTGTGTACTTTAATCGGAAAACGGAGAATAATTCCATATATAATACTTATGGAATGTAAAACTACAACTGTAAAGATTATTATAAAAGTTGACAATGATAAAGTAACCGCATGGGTTTTCAAAACGCATTGGTAATCCTTCTCTTCGTTTGCATGACACAGAAATGCTGCGGAAAGAGCTTAGTGCTGCGCCATATGCTGGACCTCACATTAATCCGACGCAGCTGTTAAAAAGAGCTCCGCCTCACCACAATCCTCTCTAGATTAAACGCTGTTTTATTACTGCGCTCGTTGATTATTCACTATAGCTTAGATATTATATACAATAAACAATGGCGATCATGGTATGATTCCAACATGTTTAGAAAGTATTACTTTTAGAAAAAAATAAATTCTGAAAAAATATAAAGAACTGATTACACAAATATAATACTTTTAATATCAATCTCTAATATTAGAAGGAGATACATATATCTTGTTATAGATTATTATGCATATCTATGGATACCATGGTTGTTCGATTACTGTACAACGTAGACAATAATGATAAAATGTGCTCCGGTTGTAATAAATCCGTCTATCTCTAGACTCATATTCTAACGCCATGAGATAAAAAGCTCTCCCAATTCACGTAATGTTCATGTCATGTTTATAGACTACATTCAGGAACTGAATAAATATGCTGTCACGGCGTTGGAGAGCTTTTCCATTGAAAAATATATTGCAAATGTAAGTATTTGGCAAACATAATAATTTTTAGTAGAAACAATAGAAGCAGCATAATTTTCTATTTTGGTAAGTAATTTAAATGCGAACTAGATTTAAATGCGAACTAGCGTGAGCATATAACAATAATTAGTAACAAAACAAACAAAAAACTAGAAGATCTGATTAAAAATATAAATCAGACAACGGTAAATTAAGTTTATTCAAAGCATATATTTGAAAATTATTAAGGTATTGTAAAGAAATCAACTCTAACGGTCTGTATTTTAAACATTTCAGGAATTGCTACAGTGCCGAATTATACGCTGTGCAGTGCACACAGCCTACTTTGCAAATTCCAGCACTCAGGTTTCGCTGAACACAATCTTCAAATGTGTTACCAGAAAAATATTAACCACTTCAATAACGATTAATAGTCTTAAATTCTCCCTTATCTTATTTGTAAGTTCCTTCAAATGGAATCAATTGATTACATGGGAAATACATGGTCCACACTAATTTGACAAACTTCTGCCGTTAGTTTATCAACCTCATAGCCTTATTCATAAGAGTTTGATACTACTATAAAACAGTACATCAATTCATTCACGTACAAAACTAAGGGAGCTATACAAAAGATCGGTTGGTAACTGTACAAATACTCTACCAATCAACCGAGGACTAAGACATTTCGTACATTACTATGATAATATATGGATAGCTGACGTGTTGAAGTATGGTTCTGTTGTTATTTTAAAGTCCTGGTAAATTCTGTACAATGCTCAGATCTCCATAAAACATAGCCAAATGATTATACGTATGGTTTATACATTTCATCCAGGCATTTCCTTTTGGGTTCATTAACCCATTAATTATTCTAATGAGCTTAAAATTGTATTCACCAAATACAATTCTATTCATTACAGTTTATGCTTTATGTAAATGTACTCTTAACGTGAACTGGTTAGTTGTAACAAATTAAATTACCAATGCATGTATTGTTCGCATTTATTCTTTTTAAAGTATATTTATTTTAAATACAGACTTTATTTTTTTAATGCTGTAATATTCTAGGCAATGTGAGTGCGTGGAATACGGTAATTAAATAAAATACAAACACTCTTCAAACATTTATTGACATTTGAAAGTATAATAGGATTTGAAACAACCGCCATCTTTATATACTACAAATGTTTGCAATTTATTACGAAGTCACATGTCCGAAATACTATTATCCTTTCAAACCATCCATCTTTAATAACAAACTCTTAACATTTGCAATACAAACATTAAAAAGTTAATACAACGCACAACACGTCATTCAGAAATTAGACTAGTTACTTTCGCAGACATGCGAGCTAGCAACTACTCATACTAATAAAATATCATTCATTTATAGACACTCAGAAAAACTTCCTTTTGTCTGACAAGCTATTTGAAGCAGGCCAGGTGGAAAACGAATTTCTGTTAAGAGTAACACATAGAAGATAACACTTTGGACGTCTAGTCAAGCAAATTCCAATAACACAAACTGGTACAGTGTGTTATTATGTACCCACGTAAGTTGCACAAAAGACTGAGCCAAGTCAACAAGGCACTGGACCGGCTACAGATTATTCCGCTTCGCCTCTCACAAAGTACACTGTTTGCTTTCTTGTAAGTTCTGGCACCAGTTCGTTTCTCTATATTCTTTGTGGTTTTAGTGTCTGCTACTGGACAGTATTGTGTTGTCACTGAATGCATCCCAGCATTATCCCATTACAGTGGCTTGAGCTACTTCGCTTATGGCAAAATAAACTTGTCTCTGTCCGGTTTATTACGGCATAAGAATATGTGATTTGTAAAATTAACACATAACCAACATGCATAACTTTAATTTCTTAATTTTATTTAGTAAAATTATTTAATATTACTAATAATTAAGGATGTTAACCGATATAGCTTCAATATTAAGAGTAAATTAATTCCAAACATATTAACACAAGATTGTATTTCCAAGAATTTAAAATGTTATCTAGGGTGAAAATTTATAAAATCTTTCTTTCTTCCAACTTTCCGATTCAAATACATAAAAAATATAACTTTATATACAAATATAATTTATTTTGTACTCCTGGTAAAAAACTACATCCTTGTCCGGACGACATACAAAAGTTTTCGTATGACTTACTCAGTCAGGGATATTTTACATGGTGTCTGTTTTCCTTCGATTGGTTTTCAAACTTTCCTTTGGTTTTATGTGGTGTTGGTCATGTTTATAAAAGCAATAATTTTCATAATTATAACCTCCGATAGAAAAACACTATCTTCTTACTTTCTAGTACTGTAATTTTACTAATAATGTAGGCAGAATTATATTTCATTAATTTGTCTTTTTTCTTAGCAACGAAATATGACATCGACACTGTTTTGAATCTTTGATGAATCACTATGCATTTTAATAATAAAGGTCATCTTCCAATATTTTTATTTACACAGGCCATATTGCATCTGTTCAATGAAGTACTGATGTAATGCCTTTATTTCCATATTCCGTTAAAGATATTTTCACTAATTTCTTCTTCTTAACTAGTTTGTATATTAATTTACATTCGTGAATTATTCTTCCCATTCTATTTATAGTTAAATACATGTTAATTCTTACGGTTATGAATTATCGTCCACGGCAGACACATTATACAGCGTGAGCGAAAAGATTTCTTGAAAGTTATCGGACAACAGTTAATAATGTGCTATTTAGTACTTCAAACTGTATATCAGTTAGGATTCCTAATTTAAATTGGATTGATTGCCTTTAAAGCTACATTACATTCAATGTAATTAATTTCGCTTCGGATTTCTCGGAAATTAAAACCGTCGGGAACCAAAGCACGTCATCAGAGTATCGCAACTCATTAAAGTGGCCACTGCAGGGTACCTGAACAGACACACAAAACGCTCCAATTCCACACAATTAGTATTGGAGCATTCTGTCCAATAAAGTACCTATTTTGTTACAATTATCTCAAAATTAGTAAGTATATACCAGTATTTATATTATACCGTATAATAATGTCGCCTACAACTTTAATATGTAATACCGATGAAATAAGCCTATCATATTTAACTAACATAATATCCTATAGGACAGCAAGGGAGTGAAAGTTTTGACGCAGAATTTCAATCAACCGGTGCTGCGGAGTAATCTCACATAAAGTATTTACCAACAATTTGAGTAATTCCTCCCTTTACTTCATGATTTAAGTTAAATAATAAGGTGAAGGAAAACAAATTGCTACATTTAACCAAGTGCGTTTAAAGAGGTTTTACAAGTACAAATTAATAATGTGATTCACAATCAAACGTGTGGCACAATGCATCAGTTTAAAATGTTATAATCTGTATCACGTAGAGGAAATTATAAGTTATTAGAGTTACTAGAATCCTTGACCCTAACCACAGTGCCTGCCGTAGTTTAATGGATGATTAAAACCGCAAAATGTGGCCGCCGGGAAGCCAGGTCTAATTAATACCGCTATAAATGTGCAATAAACGAGATATTATGATAACATTTTCTGATGCCCAAACTTTGCCAATGGAGCTTAAAATAACCACTAATTAGCTTTTACAGTGATATTGGGTTTTACAGTAGAGAAAACTATTTGTTCGCAAGTGAGTATAATCTAGTAGTAGAATATTTTACCACAATTTATTACAAAGAAACAGTTTATATGCTCTTGTTTGTAAATATCAACTACCGCTTTTACTTATTTTAGTTTATTTCCATTAAAGTCAAGATATTACAATTTTGAGTTGAATTCTGAACTAATGTGTTCATATGTAAATTTATACTATAGCCAAATGAAAATAGTTCATACTGTATAATAATAAGGTTTTATTCTGAGCAAATGTTGATACTAATACATCACGTTACCAAAACCCTACCGAGAAAAATAATTGTAATGCCTTTTCCGCTGAATTAGAGAAAATCGGATGGACTTTATATTACTTTTGAGTACAAATTCATGATTGATTTGGAACAATTAAATTCCTCAGTTGTCTACGTAGAGTCATATAGAATTGTCATTTATGACACTACCGGCAGGTGTCCCATTACGGGGACATTATAGAGGCCATAAAATTCCGCATGATTTATAGCCAGCTATAATGGCTGTAATATTACATTATAAGTTCCAATATTCACGAATGGAAATCACAAATCTTTTTTAAAGAAAATTGTATCACAAGTTTTAGTTTCAACGGAAAAAATAAATGGATATGTCTATTTAGTACAGTATGTCAAGCCACTGTAAATGGACAAGGCAGAAAGGAGTAAGTGACATCTCGTGCTGTGTGACAGGATTCGTTGACGTTAGATATAAAATTTTTAATCTATAGCACATTTATATCTCAAAAACTCGTTCTTGTCTACGTTAAAAAGAACTTTTATGCAAAATTTTCAAAATATTGCCATATGATACATTCACATTTTTGTTCAAAGAGTTGTGTATCATACCAGTGTTAAAATATTTCAACCACCAAGAAACCTAAAGATTATGTTGTAATGTTGTGTGTGTTAGGGCAGTTAGCCTTTGTGTTACTAAGTCACATGTTAAAATTTACATATTATTGTACTCAGTTTTTTATAAACTTATTTACTTATTTTCTCGTTCCAATCACGGTTACCCGTACGACCAATGTAAAAATATTCGCTAACGCTCAGCAAATCCCATGAAATAACAGGCACTGTCATAGAACTCAGTTTTGCCTATATAGAAATAAACCTTATTGCAAAATTTCAAGTCTATAGGTCAGTTCTTTTTTAGATACCGTGCGGACAGACACACAGACAAACAGACAAACTGAAATTAAATCTTTACAGTCCCTGGAGTTATAAACTTCACTAAGGCTCAGCCAAAAACATTTGACATTGCAATGGCCAATTTCTAAATTTTCATATGAGCGTCAGTAAATACTTTCAGCCAATTATTATACCCTGCAAACATCTATAAAACTGATAACGCACATTCAATATTTGTCCGAACTGTATATCGGTTAGGATTCTTCATTTAAATTAGACTGATTGCTTTTAAAGCTATTTACTCTATATTCAATGAAATGTCAATTTCGCTTCGGATTTCTCTGAAAATAAAACCGCCGGGCACCAAAGCACGCCATCAGCGTAGCGCTAGCGCAACCCATTAAAGTGGCCAATCCGGTGTAATTGAAAACACACAAAAGACTCCAATTCCACACCAATCGTATTGGAGCATTTTGTCCAATAAAGACCTGTTTTGTTACAAGTAATTCAAACTCAGTATTTATAACACCTAAGTAACGGATAGCAAAATAAATGTCGCTTACATCTATGTAACATGAAATACTTACGATATAAGCTTAACATTAACATGTGTAACTAACAAGTTATGTGATATCCTATAGGACAGCATGGGAGTGAGAGTGTTTACGCAGAATTGCAATAAGTCGTGAGATGCAGTAAGCTGCGAAGTAATTTGACATAATGTTTTACATGACTGTGTTATAATTATGTATTTACCAACAAATTAACTAATTTATTACTTTACTTGAGGGTGTACGGAAGACAAGTTGTTACATTTACCAAGGGCGATTATAGACCTTTTCTACAATTAACTAGAATTGTTATTACTTGCTGTTACAACTGTTATTGTTATTAAAGACGTTCCAAGAATTACATATATTTTATATATTTCAACGGTAATACCATTACATACAAAACATTTATGCTCACAGCAGATTATAGAGATTGGTGTGCATCAACAAACTTAAGAATAGTCTCATCAATAAATAAATATAAACGTAATGCATATTCATAAACTATAAGTAACAAATAAGTATAAACTGAGTTGATACAAAAACAATAATAATGTAACACCTATGTAAATAACAAAGAAATATAAACTAAATTAATACAAAAACATCAATAATATAAACAGGAAATTGACAATACTATTTCATATATATATATATATATATATATATATATATATATATATATTGTAACAGACTGCGCTTAAGAGCAACACCACCATAACTAAAACGTTCAAGTCAGCTGTTACGGTATTACCTATATGCTATTCTTCCCTTAGGCCTAAAAGGGCCGAGCTTTGTAATAAACTAACTAATAAAATACTCAACTCAAATCAAACATATACATTTATAATAAAATAAATGCCAATGTACATACAAGGAAGATTAGTATGAATAGGTTATATTGAATTCATAACCTGATGTCTGATTTTGTGAAGCTAGAAGAACAATAAAACTAAGGAAACTGTTCAACACTCGATTTGAGTATTCTATTATTTATCTCATTAACATAACAGCCATTTTATGGAAAGAAGAGAAGGATAAAAGGTACCGTATAGTTCTTGGAACATCTCTAAAATAAAAGGGGGGTTTCCTTGTATTGCATCGCAAACTAATGTATGTAAGTAGTTCATATAAAATCACTTTCCAACATGATAAGACTAATAGTAATGTAGCTTACCGTTTTTAATTTGGATGTTGAAGTTCCTACCTGAAACACAATAAATTTATATTGTAACAAATGTTTACAGCTAACACTTAATATTTTGCAAGAAGAAGTTAATGATAGCAGTTAGTGACATAAAACGGACGAACTAGCCGTCAGAATCGTCGTTTATAACAGTTTTAGAGTAAGTGGTTCTGAGAGGAATCGAAAGTATCACGCTGATAAAATAACATGTCAGGTTTCCCGACATGAGGGAGTACGCGTCCGACGCGGCATCAACATGAGGCGCATCCCAATGAATCGAGCCGGCCATTCTTGTCAAGCCTCGTTGTCTGCGTCACTAGGTTTATCTCTGACTTCCAGATTGGTTGAATATCTAAACCAACTACCGCGAATTTAATATTGTACCACCGCGAGCGCTTGTTCCTTACACCAGTTATTGTGTTACACTTGCACACCTTTGTTGGTTTAATGATTAACTAAAAAAAAAAACGGTCATACGTTAACAGTATGTTGGTGTTAACATACCGTATAAATATGCAGTTTTACGGAATGTCTTCACATAATATCTAGTTTTTAAAACTCACTCCCTAAATATAGGTTAATAAATATAAAAATATGATTTATTTGATAGTTATTGTATATGTTGTTTAATTTAATTACTGTGTTGAGAGATTTCGTAAAAATTTTAATATTTTAAATATCATTACCAGTATAGAAAGATTTGTACAAGACTGTATCTATAAAATGAGAAACGTATCTAAGATATGAGAAAAGTTCCAAAACGATTATTTAGTCTTCATAGATAGCTTCATAGCACATACTTGACAAGTAGTAGGTAATTTTTTTCTCTTTTACATGTAAGTAAACTTCTCACTATAAATGTAACCATATATAAAAATATATGAATTTGTTGTTTTAATGTCAGACAAAAAGCTGCCGTTATTTAGCAAAAGAGGTAACGGTCTGGCGCACAGTCTCTTAGTGACTTTAGCGAGTTAAGTAGCAGACATTAAGTGAAGGCACTTCTCCCTCGCTTGTGTTTGAAGGGTCAGCACCCTTAACGAGCTGTTGTTCCTGATGTCGTTTCGTGTTGAATGGCTACACTGACTTAATAGACTACATTTACCATCACTGTAGCAGACATTAAGTGAAGGCACTTCTCCCTCGCTTGTGTTTGAAGGGTCAGCACCCTTAACGAGCTGTTGTTCCTGATGACGTTTCGTGTTGAATGGCTACACTGACTTAATAGACTACATTTACCATCACTGTAGCAGACATTAAGTGAAGGCACTTCTCCCTCGCTTGTGTTTGAAGGGTCAGCACCCTTAACGAGCTGTTGTTCCTGATGACGTTTCGTGTTGAATGGCTACACTGACTTAATAGACTACATTTACCACCACTGTAGCAGACATTAAGTGAAGGCACTTCTCCTCGCTTGTGTTTGAAGGGTCAGCACCCTTAACGAGCTGTTGTTCCTGATGACGTTTCGTGTTGAATGGCTACACTGACTTAATAGACTACATTTACCACCACTGTAGCAGACATTAAGTGAAGGCACTTCTCCCTCGCTTGTGTTTGAAGGGTCAGCACCCTTAACGAGCTGTTGTTCCTGATGACGTTTCGTGTTGAATGGCTACACTGACTTAATAGACTACATTTACCACCACTGTAGCAGACATTAAGTGAAGGCACTTCTCCTCGCTTGTGTTTCAAGGGTCGGCACCCTTAACGAGCTGTTGTTCCTGATGTCGTTTCGTGTTGAATGGCTATACTGACTTTAATAGACTACATTTACCACCACTGTAGCAGACATTAAGTGAAGGCACTTCTCCCTCGCTTGTGTTTGAAGGGTCAGCACCCTTAACGAGCTGTTGTTCCTGATGTCGTTTCGTGTTGAATGGCTACACTGACTTAATAGACTACATTTACCACCACTGTAGCAGACATTAAGTGAAGGCACTTCTCCTCGCTTGTGTTTTGAAGGGTCAGCACCCTTAACGAGCTGTTGTTCCTGATGACGTTTCGTGTTGAATGGCTATACTGACTTTAATAGACTACATTTACCACCACTGTAGCAGACATTTAAGTCACTTCTCCCTCGCTTGTGTTTGAAGGGTCAGCACCCTTAACGAGCTGTTGTTCCTGATGACGTTTCGTGTTGAATGGCTACACTGATTTAATAGACTACGTTTACCATCGCGGTCGTCAATATATGTGTCGTTATATTTTTCCATTTGCATTATGGGTATGATGGAAACGAGGAATCTCAAAATAAATAAATGTTTGAAGAAAATTTAAGAAACTGAGCATAATCATATGGCCACAACGATCTGTCCAATATAAGGCTTACGGTCAGGCCTTCGGTAAAATTTCGCGCACCTCACCACCGTGCCATTACACGTGACTCTTGTGATATAATATAATTGCCCCTAATCACACTGCTGGAAGCAGTCGTTACTTTCCCTCTCCCGAACTGTACATCCAGATTTGTGCTACGCTTTTCCTGCCTCCTACTCTTCCACCGTAACATAAGTTATAGTCTGCACCACTAAACACAAATAATATTGAATGAATGTTACAGTTTTAAAAAGTATTGCAAATAAAAATTGTCTTTGTGAATTAATTTCCAATAAACAATTAAATGGTTGATTACTAAACTGGTTTGTAATATGCAATTGGCTAAGAAGTATTTACTATCTTGAATGTAATATACATATGTGATGTTTCAAAACAATGTTAGTCGAAAAGAAACTAAAGAAAACACAACAATTAATTGTGAATAAATTTTTTCTGAATTTAAAAAATGTCCTAAACCGAACAGTTTGACCTATTTGTATATCTACTTTCAGAATTAAAAGAATGTTACGACATAACAATTTCTAGATTCCTTCTCAAGGGTTGTTTACTGAAACGATCGAAAGTTATCTTTTACGTGATCTGAAAGACTTTTGTTGCTTACTTCTGCATTCCGCTTTACCGATTTCCCTAGGCAGAACGGGTCTTACAGATTTGTTAACATTATAAAATAATAATAGTAAAATATACGATCACTAACTGATATTAAACCAATGTTGAGATAATTTCGTTTCGTAGCAAGAAAATCTAATAAAAAATATGTCTCTATTTTCAAGTAGGCTATTATAAACAATTCAAAATATTCAACAAATTAAACTGTTTGAACACGAGATATTGGTAGTTTTGAATTGTTCCAAGTTTGTTATTTAATTTAATAAAGGTCCATAAATATTTGTAAAGTTATATTAGCGAAAACTATTGAGCGAAGTTCATCAAATATGACCAAATAAATCAATTGCCCAAAAAACTAAAGGGATTTTTATCCATCCTTAAATATATTACATTACTTAATAGTAATTAAATTAATTAAAACTGTATACACAGCTATCTGCCGGTGTATGATTAAGATGAATTTATATAATAATGCTAAACTTAATTTGCCAAATCAACTGTGCAGTTCACTTTCAATTACATTAATTATGTTATTTTTATAGAGATATTAAAAATAAATAATTAATTTTTTAGTGAAGTTGTTTAAATATAACTGGATAAAAAGAAACAAAAAATAAAAAACCGTAAATAATTGTAAGAATAGTGTGTCAATCACAAAATATTATTACTACATAATAATTTAAGATATTCTTTATAATTTAAAAATATATACACAAGTGACGTATTCAATCAAAAGGCATTACATGTAAGAATGAGAGTTTAAATTAGCTTCTTAAAAATTGAACGGATAAATCATGATATTTTCTAAAATATAAAAAACTTTTAATCAATACAGTTTTATCTGAGTATGAATAGACATAAATGTATGTTTTGAAAAAAAAGATAAAACATAAAACAAGTAATTTGTTAAACTTCTCTTATCATATCTATCAAAATCAGTACAATCAATGTTATTAACATTCCCACTTCATAACGGCGCCAAAAACCATAGAAACCCTTCTATGCTTAAAAGGTTATACACACATATACAGGGTGTTTCCTAAAGGTGTTCCAATATTGTGGTATTTTGTTCTAGACGTGAAAATGAGCAAAAAACTTCATATGGAGCACTTCATATGAAACTCCTCATTTTCACGTCTAGAACAAAATACCACAATATTGGAACACCTCCAGGAAACACCTTGTATATATTCTTGATCGGGAAAAGGCGAAATGCGAAATAAAAAAATACTAAGACCGGATTAAACTTTATGGCCATAAATATACATTTTTTAACAAATTTTTTGATCGTGACAACAAGGCAAATTCTATACTGGGGTAATATAATAATAATAATAATATAATTCACTCTAGGCAGAAATAGCCATACACATGCAAAGCCTACGCAAATGCGAAGGTGGGGTAACTGCTAGTAGATCATAGGCTAATATCAAATTGATTCCTCGACATGTTTGACAACAAATTAACTGTTTTCAATTGTTGATTGGAGTAACGATTGAATAACGCAGAAGTAACAGTTTATAACTACTACAAAGTCACTAACAAAAAACTCAAAAGATTGATTATTTATGTAACGTTGAACCTTACGTAAATAATGATAAAGTTTTATTTAAAGCTGTAGAAGGAGTGAATATCGAAAGTTTGAGGGTGACATGGGCCTCATTATCGCTGACATCGCAGCTGCTACAGTTCGGCGTCATCGAGCTTGCACTGGAGTGTCGCACCTCGCTCTCTTACGCAAAATAAGTAGACATCTGAAAGACTTTCTAAATAAAATGTTAAACTTTACATCACTTTCAAACCAACGTGTCTCATACATAGCATATAAAGTATTAATATTTATCATCGTGTACTATAATTAAATATAGCCAAGAGTACAAGGAAGCTTTTACTTATTTTCTGTAGAATTTACCTTATTGAAAAATGAAATTTAATTAAATACATTTTAAACATAAATTAAAATTTTACCACTTACAACTTTTAAACAAGACCTGTTTAAGGGAAACAGATGTAGTTTTATTAAGTACATAATGGACTATGAAAAAAGTATAAATAAAATAAATATCTTTTAAGAATTTATGCAATTTCTGAAAAACCACTTTAATAAGTCAGATATTACCAGACTACAAATTTTCAATGACAACAAAAAGTGACATATATCATCACAATACTTCTCCCTGTATTACTTACGAAGAAGAATGTAAAGGTATGTTTAAATGAAAAGTTATGTACATTACCTATAACTTCATACTGTAACAATTTAAGATAAACTGTGATGACGCATAAAAACACACATTATATATTTTATTCTATAAATTTCTCAAGGAGAGAGCTAACCATAACTTACACGTCAATTTTCGGAATGGTACTGCCATAATCTTGATCATCCGAAGGTAGAGAACTATATACTCAAACATACTGCAATATTTAGATTATAAATATACCTAACACAATTTAAGAAACAAAGAATCCCTCTTTAGATAAAAAGCTAAATTTAGGTGTAAGTGAATTGTAACAAACTGCACTAAAATGTTGATCGGATACGGATACGGATAGGGAAGGTTAACGCAATAAACGATTAAGCGGCTTGTTCAACACTACCAGTACATAGTGATTGTACAGCAATTCGTGATCTGTAGTCACGTAGAATACACTGTGTACTATTGTTACAAGTACGTGACATCACGTACAGAGGGGAATGTTGTAGTTCCATTCACATCACATGATGTGTTGGATTAAAGGGGTCGTGGTACATCGTCAGTGTTCATAGAAAAAACTTTTAACATTTTCCCTTAATTATCCACATGAAATAGTTAACAACTAATCGAATAATAATAGTTTTTAAGAACATTTCTTACACCCTAAATTTTAATTTCGGTGCCATATTGGTGTTAAATAGAAGAGGTCAAAATTATACTTCAAAAGTATCTGTACTTATATTATTCCGCTGAAACCAGAACGAGTCTGTTTCTTTAAATAATTCAATTCTTAGTTCATAAGCACACTGACATGATAGAGTGAAACCTTAAACACTTAATATAACAACGTCTGTACTAAAGGCCATCTTGATTTTATCCTCATAACACCTCAAATACTTAATCATAAGCCCTTAGTTTTATCGATGATTATGATGTCTCATTCTAAGGATATAATAACGTACATCAAAATATTTATTATTTAAAAACGAAATTAATTATTCAGAATAAATAAGAACTTAAAACTGTTGAAGATTTGACATTGTTCTCTTGGAGTTAAACTGGAAGTTGATTCACTACAGTCGGTTCTTAAAAATTGTTTTTAGTAGTTTGTTAAACAGAACCGTTTCAGCACTTAGCAGATCAAAACTTAACTCAGAGAATACCTTTCCTCTCTAAAAACTATTTTTAGTTTGATGAGAGAAGTCTCATAACATGAAGCAAACAATTAATTATGCTTCACAAATTTAAAATTCTACTAAATTTTCTGCACATATTATATTTAATCTAGATAGATTTTACGTGTCTGAAAGTCTTTTTTTTAACAACCCAAAAAACTGTACATTACAAGGTTTGCAATATTCTCACATAACCTTCTCCCCGTGTCGGATGTGGGCCCGGTTAATTATCTTATCCTAAACCATTATGGAACCAAGTTTTGCTTCAAATTGGAACGAAATTGCATGCAAATACGAAGTGTACAATAAAAGCGTTAATTTGGAACACTAAGTAAAAAATTCATAAGGAAGTGATAGTTTTAATATTAAGAGAATTATAAAATAAGAAATTATTAATCGTAGTAAAAAGGTAAGATTTGTATTTGTGAACTCAAATTGACAAATAAACACCAAAACATGAAACGTATGGTATTTTTAGTATATTAAGTTATCCCTTTCTCCCCTTCTTTAGGATTTGTCATGATAAAGATGGTTTCTTAATTTATGATCTTCGAAGAGGTGCCTCGCATACTTTTAGATGGTTCTTCAGTAATCAACTTTTCGGGAGTACTAATGGTTTCATTTTCATAATTATCGATGTTCGTGGCATCTAGTGTTAGTTGATTTGAAGCAGCGACCAAGGAATAACATAGGTACTCCTTGGTCGCTGGTTTGAGGAGCTAGACTCACTCTATCTGTTTCTCAAATTATCGATATATTGCCCAAATTCTTGATTGTCAATGTGGACTGTTGGTTGATTTGAAATGCTATACGCATTCTGTCTGAGTCCCCAAGTGATCGGCAAGCTGTCCAAATTCTTAATTGTCAATCTCGACTCGACTCAACAATGGTGTTATTTTAAGTAATATGGTTCCTTCTTTTTATTTTTTGCTTCTTTTTACCCCTACTGTATGTCCTTTCCTTAAAAATATTCTATTTGAGTGCTGGGCATGATAAAATTGCTGATTATTTTGAGAAAACTAGAGAAACTGATTCCTTAATCTCTCTTCCAGCGTGTCTTTAAACTTACATTACAATTACATTCTACCTCCCCGATATCAGTGCTCACCAAATGAGATGATGTATGTTCGTGAACCTGAGTAATCATACCAAACTTAAGCCTTTCAGACAAATATTATGTTTTTGGCTGATATGAATTATCCAAAAACGTAATGATTAAAAAAATCCAATTTACAATACAGAAGTAGGAAAAACGTTGTCCACAATTACCTTGTAATGTTTAGCACCAATCCATTTCAACAGTCAGATCCTTTGTGCATTACGTAGTGATGTGTTGCATACTACTCACGTGTATTTCCAGATGAAACCGTTGAAAATAGTAAGTATTTCCATGCCTCTTTCTGGGAGTTCAACGTCTAAAACCTGAACTTTGCTAAATCCACAGCAGATTCACTTGTGCGTGTGACATTATTGACTAATACTTGTTGTAAACCTTCATCCCCTGAGGGGATGCTGAGTGGGCACTGATGCCATACTACATAATATTTTGAGAATCATAAAATAAGAAATTAACAAACGCAATGAAAAGGTAAGGTATGTATTTGTGAACCCAAACCGACAATGTCAACGAAAAATATCAAAACATAAAACATATGATACATTGTTAGTTTATATTATGTTTATAACGACATTATTGCTTTTATATCTATAAACATAACTAGTGTACTTAGACGTTGTTATAAATATATTAGTCACTTTAAGGTTTGATTTTCACTCATTAATTATAATTAAAAATTGAAAAACATTAGTGAATATGGCAAAATTTAAATTATAAAAAGAAATTTTTATAAATGAATCTCGTGTAATACATAGATTGTCATTTATACAAAGGAAACAAGGCAAAAGGGCAGAATAAATCTGGGAAATGATTGTGTCTACAATTCGGAGAAACTGTAACAAATTGACAAATAATTTCCAGGACACGTCCAGCACGGACAGCCTCGTTAACTGATGTAGGTCCACTGATGAGGGTAGTGGAAGAGCAAGGGAGGGGGGTACAGACAGACAGACAGACAGACAGGCAGTCCACCACCGCCACTGCAGTTATTGTACTCGTTACCTCAAGATGCTCCTCTTAACCTCTACAGACCTTTCGACTCATATGATAACATTACTATTTCTTATAAATAAAATACACCGAGATGCTGAGTTTTATTTGGTAATATTCCTACAAATAGTTTTTTATAAACAATATAAATAATTCTATAAATAAAATAAAATCTAAAATTAACAAAAATTAATTTTGTTTAAATTGATCTTGCAAACAGGAAAAATTGATGGTAATAGTGCGGAGGGAACCGGTTTGAGGGTCTGAAATAATTTGCGAAACTTAGAATAGGATAGTTTTTGTTTCCACGGGCCGGATGGCATAAACGATATTGGCAGATACTTCTAGTTAGTTGGAGCTTTAGCACTACTGGCTATTCTTGCTTTTAAGTTATTTTATTGCTGTTCACCATTTGAGTAGATGTGTTTTCAGGTAGTTAATTTGGTGGATAGACAAGTTATTGGCTGTGAAGGTCCGGAGATTGAGTCTGGCATGTTGTTTTAATTAGACGAGCATTGGTCTGGAAGTCATTTAAAACTACACTTCTAACTCGGCGGTGTCCTATAACCGATGAGTTTACTAAATAAAATGATACTGAACGGATTATTTATTGTAAATACCCCGTCATAAAATTTCCACAGAAACGTGTTACATTAAAACATGCAATACATCAATAGTTTAATATAAAAGTTGTTTGAGTCCAATCTTTTGTCGACTAACTAAGAAAATAAGAACACAGTTCGTAAATGAGACAGAGATTAGTTCTGAAATAGTTTCTCTGGCAATTGACTACACCCTGATGATAGAGTGCACAAGGGTCCTAAGCACACAAAGCGAGGCGGGGGTGTAATGGTTTCTTAAGCCGACTGTGCTTGTGTCACCACCAGCTTGACTCGCTCGACTTCCCTACTCTACGTACTACACTCTGCAGTAATCAATGTACTAAGTGTTCTACTCCAATAGACTGCATCAAACACTATCCCTAATAAATTAAAAACAAATGTGATATACCTTAAGTTGTACTCTTTTGTCATCTTCTTACCATGAATGACACTAAATCCACTGTTGTTAACAGTAACTACGTTATAGGTGTGCATGAATCAATAGGAATGGAAGTATAATATTTACGAACGCACATACTGTATTTATATGTTTGTTTACTCCTAGAACAGCAGTTATAAAAGCTCTTGACCGAAGGGTGGAAAGAATTGTCAGGATAAGAATTTTACACCTTTTGAGAAGTAAATTCAAACTAAATACCTTATACCAAAGATATGAGCTTTCACAGTTTTGCTTGCACACTATTGGTTTGAAAAAAGATACAAAACTATACAAACCAACCCACGTTAAGATAAAAACCATGTGTAGAGTCGGTCCTGTAATGGGGGCAATTCCTTTAAAACAAGTATTATTACGCGAATACCAAAAAGCAATCAGTGTAAACCCCGGGCATTTAATAATTCAGCAAATATATAAAGCTTTCAGTGATACAGGCGGATAGTATTTAATTGACCATGAATTAATCACCCTTTCATGTCTGTCCAGGTCTGGCGTGATTGCTATGTAAGTGCTGCCAGGCAGTAAATGGTGTCGTGGTTGGAGGGACTTTTAAATGCAAATGATTGATTGAATCAGAATTTGTAAATGCCAAATGTTTGTGAAGTCGAATTAGCACACACTGTAATAGGTTAGAAGTGTATGAATATAAAATGTCGAAGTGGCGAGGTTCTGTTTTAGAATTCAGTGCCGGGCAATTTCCTCTCTTCGGCGCCATTATTAAAATGTCACCCTTTTCAGAGGTGACAACCAATTTAATAGGATGTTGTATCGGAATGTTCAATTTCCGCTCTTCATAAAACCATATACACTCTTTATCCGCGGACTTACGACAAGAGCTACTCCACGCTGTATAACACCTGTTCATTTGCTGGGTTTATCACCTATTCTTTTGGGACACTACTAAACACATAAAATAGTATTAAAATGGGTTGTTGACAGTGTATAACAGTAATGAATACAAAATTAAAGGATCGAGTCTGTTTTAATAATTCACATTCAAGTTGAATAAGTCATATCAAAATACTCTGCATAACAGTTTTTAATTAACGCAATAATTCACATTAAAGTTGAATAAGTCATATCAAAATACTCTGCATAACAGTTTTTAATTAACGCAATAATTCACATTAAAGTTGAATAAGTCATATCAAAATACTCTGCATAACAGTTTTTAATTAACGCAATAATTCACATTCAAGTTGAATAAGTCATATCAAAATACTCTGCATAACAGTTTTTAATTAACGCAATAATTCACATTAAAGTTGAATAAGTCATATCAAAATACTCTGCATAACAGTTTTTAATTAACGCAATAATTCACATTAAAGTTGAATAAGTCATATCAAAATACTCTGCATAACAGTTTTTTAATTAACGCAATAATTCACATTCAAGTTGAATAAGTCATATCAAAATACTCTGCATAACAGTTTTTAATTAACGCAATAATTCACATTAAAGTTGAATAAGTCATATCAAAATACTCTGCATAACAGTTTTTAATTAACGCAATAATTCACATTAAAGTTGAATAAGTCATATCAAAATACTCTGCATAACAGTTTTTAATTAACGCAATAATTCACATTAAAGTTGAATAAGTCATATCAAAATACTTGCATAACAGTTTTTAATTAACGCAATAATTCACATTAAAGTTGAATAAGTCATATCAAAATACTCTGCATAACAGTTTTTTAATTAACGCAATAATTCACATTAAAGTTGAATAAGTCATATCAAAATACTCTGCATAACAGTTTTTAATTAACGCAATAATTCACATTAAAGTTGAATAAGTCATATCAAAATACTCTGCATAACAGTTTTTAATTAACGCAATAATTCACATTAAAGTTGAATAAGTCATATCAAAATACTCTGCATAACAGTTTTAATTAACGCAATAATTCACATTAAAGTTGAATAAGTCATATCAAAATACTCTGCATAACAATTAACGCAATAATTCACATTAAAGTTGAATAAGTCACATTAACAGTTTTTTTAACGCAATAATTCACATTAAAGTTGAATAAGTCATATCAAAATACTCTGCATAACAGTTTTTAATTAACGCAATATATTAAAACAGGATAGAAGTGTGTCACATCATTTGACGCGTAATAGGTTTCGCTTAGGTCGCATGCAAAATTTCATGTCTACAGCTCATTGTATTCTTGAGATTCCCTGCGGAAAAACAAACGGAGATATAAATATACAAAACTTATATCCAACCGGCAGACTAAAGAGCCAGCTTCTGAGTGATTGGTTTCAATAACGCTCAGTCTAATCCTATGGATGGGCATGCACGACATAAAAACTCATTCTAATCTAGAATGTATAGAAATACATTTTATGTAACATTTCAAGTCAATAGATGATATCATTTTCGAGATATCTTACAGATAAGCAGACTACTTGTGTAACTAGGTCACCTGTTAAAACCTGTTTTATGATTGCAATAAGATGGAGCAGAAATTAACTTTTACACACGAATTTACATAAAACAATTAAAAATATCCTCATTCAATACTGATTTGGAGATTAATTTTCATTCCCCCACAGCAAACCTATTGTCTTTATCTTATCTTAAAATATGACCTTATACGACTCCCATTCATTGCATTTTGCTGTTAAAGGCATTACACTATAGTAATACGTCTGCGGTATGGTAAAATGTGTTCAAGTGTGTTGAAGTTCAATTACATTTAGTAGAAGTAATCCATAGCTCTTCATTCTATCCAACGACAGCAATAACAAAACACGTTGGTCCAAAGAGGAATTAATCAGAACTCTTACTTAATGGCTAATATTCCTAAGCTACTTTGAGGTCAGAGATGGCCATATGAGGAAACCTCATCCCATCCCGTCCCGCTATACGAAACTTATAGACACGTATGGGAATGTATGGACACAGGGAATAGAATGTCAGTAAAATGTTTCCAATTATTCCAGTGAGTGACAGCCATTGGTCGAAGTTCCGGTTTTCCGTCTCATGACGTCAAGGCACTCACGGCTTATTAATATGGTCCCTTAGGATATGTTCCCCTAACAGGAAGACCATTACTTTATCCTTGAAATTAACGTCATGCAATAAATACACATATCCACTCTTCCAAACTGCACAAGGCGTAGTATATCCTCTGCAAGGGACATTACTATACCCTCAGACCTGTGTGGAGAAATAAACTCTAGCTTCCACCAAAAGTAATGGTCACCAGAAAAATCCCCATCTTCACACTTGATACCATCTCCTAGCAATAGATATAAAGGTTTAGGATTACAAACTGGGGTGTCAAGGAGTGACGTTGAGTTGAAATATTTCGTTAGTTCCAATATTCTTAAGCTGTGTATAATAATTAACGTTTTCCTTCATCCGAATTAAGCGAAAACATAAATCAAAGTATGAGAACAAAAATTTGATTGGAAACAAAAACGTAATTGAAGTAACATACCTAAGTTTATCTCATTAAAATGATTATGCTATGTTTAATGAATAGAAAAAATCTATTGAGAGTATAATTATTTTTTAATTCTCTCTTCAAAACAACTTTCTTGATAAAGAAAGAAGATGTTCCAGTATGAATGCATTATACATAGCACATTACGTAACTTATAATTTAATGTAATTATTAATTAGTTTATAAGCTAAACTTAATAATTAATAATTTTTGTCTGAGGTAAACATTTACGGAATTGTACATGATATATTTAGTATTAAAATAAATAAATACTAATAACTAAAACAACATATATTAGGTTCTTGACTTCATAAATACCAACACGCTGGTACACATTATTCATAAAAGTTAATTGAACCTATTACAACAAACTTAAAATTAATGCAGAATTATGGCCAAGGCAAAATAAACTTAATATAAAACCTGACAATAAAACTGAGTAATAGCAAACACTTGAAAGGAATCTTGAGGGGCTTCTTTCTCATAGCTTCCAATATAATACTTCGCTGAGTGTTTGCTTTCAATCTACAGTTGAAGGAGAGGAAATTAAGGGCTGGGTTGGTTTAAAAATACTACTGCGTAGGATAAAAAGGTTGTATCCATTACGAGATTTTCAATATTTTATTGTTTATTGGAATTCTTTCCTGAATAATCTATTTTTTATATATGCGTGTTTTTAAATGTTGTAATAATATGTTAAATTATTGTTTAAATGTTGCAAAAACGGAACAAAACATAAATAGGCAATAGTATTTTAATAAACGTAAATCAAGAGGGTGAGAGATTTCTATAACCTTAAGAGCCAGCTGTAGTGAAACAACCTTGACCTTCTCCTCATAAGAAAAATATTAAACCTCATGCATGTTTACCCCTTAATTTTGCTTATATGATTATAGAACACGTATTACTTTAAAGATCTCATTAATACACATAAAAATATCTTTATTTTATATTTTTTAATGTTTAAAATGATGAAGTACAAAGTTTGAGATAATTTTATATACATGACCAATAAACATAACAAACAAACTTAGTGTTAGGATGCATGGTAGTTACATTTTCAAAATGAGAAATATTCATAATTCTAAGACTAAAAATAAGGTCGTTAGTGTGTGCTAAAAGATAATATGGCCACCGTTCCATCAGGTTCTTAATTTTGAAATTGAGAACGTGTAAAGTGGATGAAAGATGAAGGAGACGAGAGCGCAATGACTGATTTACTCGAGAAATAGACATGATTCTCAAAGTTTTGCACACTAGAGCTAGACATAGAGGACTTAGTTTAACAGTGAAACGGCCATAAATATTACGCTGCCACATAGTTAGCAGGTTTATAGTGGAACACACCTGACCACGATCATAAACCTGTGTTAGCTGATTGTTACTATCGAACACAAGTGGGTGGTTAAATTAGAAAATTGATTTCCTTCTCCGTACGATACTGAACTCAGTAATTATTAACAGCTGTTTTATTACCGGTGCTGTGGTTATTAGTCCCTTGTCGTAGCCTGTTAAAACTTAATATTTCTTATTACGGTTGGTATAAATGAAGCCAAGCGTATTTTATATTCAAAATTTAATTATTCATTTCAGTTAGTAGCTACATTTTTCAACTTGAACTAGTATTCCATAAATAATTTGCTAAGAAACATTTTATTTTCTGGCCATGTAAATTTCTACACTATGCACTTCAAATTTCTTATCTTTTTATTGTCTGTTAGAAATTCCAAGATGTGTTGCCATAGATGATAACGATCCGTTTGAAGAAGGGTCAGTAAGATTGGTGAAGTTGCAAAATGATCTTTCCTCAGGTTTTAAACAAATCTTTACTTCCAACCTGTACATCATAATTATAAAGTGTTTGTTTAAAGTGCTCATTCCTATCTTGGTTGAATTTGGTTGCACTTGTTTGTACCATTGGCCTTTGTTAGAAGTTGATTAATAACTGTGAGCTTTAGCAAGCAGTTTCTTTGTCACTTCTCTATACAAATTTATTTTTTGTAGTAATTATTTGCTTGCTTAGAAATTTTACCAGCAACTTTGATACCTGTGTTTGGGTACCCATTGTAACGCCGTGGACGTTTTACTGGTAATTAAGTTATGAAATATTGAAACGGGAAGCCACATTCTTCACTTTTTCCTTGCCACGCTGCATATATTGTCTGCAGACCTACTCCAGAATAAGTGAGTAGTAATGAATAGGAAAAATGAAAACTGCTGAAATACTTAAACCTTCTACTAATGAAGTTGTTTCATCGTTTTGTTTCACTTTTTATAATATATACTTCCAAAAATGTCAAAAGTATAAATTTTAATTTTAAGGCATCGTGGAGAAAGAATATTATGTGAGGGTTATTTATATATGTGTGTGTGTGTGTGTGTGTGTTTTTTTTTATCTACAAAAGGCACGTGTAAAGCCACAAGTAAAATAAAACAATCAAAACACAAAAAGAGCTCTTGGAACATATTTGAAATTATTATTATATTCCCCAACCTCAATTGTGTCAACTACAAACAATCATAAAACTTATTGTAGATACACGTTTTAAAATATGAGTAAAACAATTTAACGTATTTTTCAAATGCTTTGGAATAAATAAAACTAATTACTTTCTTGGTAAACGTTACAAAACGTTTATGTTAAAGTTCCCCAAAAATGAATTTCTCTTTTATAAATACACTCAGTTTGAATCCTAACTATTTTCAGAGAACTTTGCAAGTAAACACGAGAGAGGCGGAGGGTACAAAGACTTGAGCCTGTGTTAATACTGTAGATGACTAGCGGTAATAACTTACGCAGCAATTTTAGTTACGTTGTTAGGGAAGCTGAGAAGCGGCTGATCTGACGTGAGGGCAGCACTGCTGAGTCGGCAGGCCAACATTAAACTCTAGACTGACCGTGCTGACGGCAGCAGAATGTCTAACACCGCATTCAGACGAGTATCCGTGACGCATTATTAAATTGTCCGTCTACGACAGTTTTGTTACCATTGATAATGTTGTTGTAACATTATCTCAAACTGAGTGCTAAGTTGTATTCTACACACGAGATAGAACTACGAAGTTGTAACTGGCTCTAAAAATGAGTGTTAATTAATTGAACTCAACACCCGAGCTAAAACTACGATGTTATAACTGGTTCTCAAATTAAGTGTAATTTGTACTCAACACACGAGCTAGAAGTACGATGTTGTAACTGGCTCTCAAACTGAGTGCTACTCCTTTAGACTGTGACTTAATTATATTAATTATATAAGTACATTCAGTATTTACTGAATGTTTTATGCACACACTTATACACAGTGTGTTTTACTATCTTAACTGCGATAAACACTGAAAAATTACATTATAATTAGATAAAATCAAATTTTAAACCAACGTTGCATTAAAAACAGGCATTATAACACCATAATACGTTATTTATAATACGTTAACGTGTATTTCAAAACTGCTATCTAATTGCATAAATTTGAAATCTTTATGTAATTTGTATTTATCGCTATATTGACAAACTTCCAACCCGAGGAATACGACGAAGTAGCCTATAACCATTTCAGTATCTAAATTGACAAATCAAATAATACAGGGTTATACCCTCATAAACTTGCGACCATATCTTTAAATGTCTGTGTTGTCCCACATCCAGGACATGTGCAACATTAGTTGGAAACATTATATAGTAGTTCAAGTTAAATTGCTTAACGATTTTCAACATCAAAATTATTAAAAACATTTAAATATAAACTTTATAAAGCAGTAGTAAAACTATTAATTATATTCGTTTCCTAACTTTAAGCACACAAATTTCAAACAAAAACATAAGTATGATTTATAAAAAACGTTCAAAAAATTTTGCGAAACAGTAGTATCATGTTGAACTCCTTTTTCCTAGATTCTACTTGCAGATGACAAAACAATTTTATAACTCAGATTACAATAGCATTAATTAAATATTAGCTAATAGAATCATAGTTGTAAGGATAGATCACAGACACACTTTTATTTATTGGATATGTATTGTTAAAACTAATTTATAATTTTCTTAATTGACTATTATCTAACAGAACCATAATAGTGAGAATATATCACAGACACACTCTTGTTTATTGGATATTTATTTTGTAAAGTGAAGTAAAAATACTGTTTTGAAATAATAAAGTATGTTGTTAAAATAAAAATAACTTTGTTAATCATCGATAACGTTGCCTAACTTACACGTTTCTACAACCTACGAATCTATTATCACAAAGCCTTATTTTAATATTAAGATTTAAGTTTTGGTTGTGGTATTTAATACCTTAGAAATATTGAGTACAGGAGTTAAGAGAGTTAAGGTTTTAATAAATAGGGAAAATTGATTGTTCGTCTTGAAGAAAATTACTAACCGAATATGACCTGATTTTAAATGCACACTGTCAACTTTGCAAAAATGTTATTGAAGATGAAATAAAATAAAAAGCAACTTATAAATAAGCGTTGGACAAGAGATTAAGAATATGTCCACAATACACCGACACGAAGGCGGGAATGAAAGTATGTAAGAAACAACAAGAATTATACGATTGGATCGCTGGTACTAATTACTGTAATAAATTCATCTTACTCCGAAACACGGGATTGGTGTAAGGACGCCTGGCACTGCAGCCCCTGCAGCTTTGCTGGTCGTCTAAGTTCAATAAACAATGATCACGTGACAGCCTCGGTGAAGTCTGATGGTGATCATCCTAACATTGTGAGATCGCGTTTTAACTGGGATATTGTGAACATCTACCAGCATGTTGTGACCAAGTGAGTGTGCCAAAATGTCTTTCTGGTTTAAAATTTCTCAATGACAGCCCTTAAAGAAAATATAGAATAAAAAACACACGATAAGGGTTTTGGAATATTCCAGGAAAATGCTTAGGCATTTAAAGTAGAAATTTCACAAAACTTTGTGATCAGGTTATACAAAATTACAAAATCAACTTATTACGACGTATATGAGTAATGATTCCTATGAATGGATATTTATTTCATTATTGACTACTCAAGAAAATCTTATTTTTAATTATATATTCATAATGTAAAATTGTATCCTATACAAAATAAAGACTTTTACATATATGTTAAGTTAAAATAGGAATATAGAATGAAAGGTGGAAATGTACTAGAATTTTAAATCTAGATACAATTTCAGTACAATTTTCGTCTTTATTTCATTGAAAGTTAATAAATAGCGACGGATAAATTGAGATAAAAGCTTTGGTGGAAATCGGTTTTCCTCCATTTACCTTAAAATGTATCAAGCAAGTAATCATAATGAAGGCTCATAATAAATTCGTACAAGTATAAATAATTATCTATCACAATATTTATGTAATTCTGTGATTAAACAGGAAAATGGATGCATTACTAAAATAATATTTTTCTAATTGTCAGATTATTAAAAAAAAAAACACACAATTAAACTATGATTTAGATTTAGATTTTGATAAAGTAAGTGAAAAAATGTTATAGTTGTTGGTATATTAAAAAAAAGGAAATAACCATAAAGATTTTGCAAACATATGATACATAGATAAGTCTTTAAATATTCGAAATAAATTCCTAATTTGGCCTTTCACTAAACACCATCTTGAGACTGTCTACTCTACGATCAAAAGGTTTAGATATCCGAGTTTGGAAGTTGACACAAACTAACCACCAAAGCTGCAATTATGGGAGTTACAATACAATTTAGATGGTTCATATCCGCGTTTAGACATGTAAAGCGAATTATTTACAAACAATAACTTTTAGTTTGTATGTTTATAAAACTGATGGGCTGTCCATTCGTTGACGCTTGAATCCGCCAAACACCAGGATTACCTACTCCATAAACATTACCCAATTTTTATTGGGTAATGTTTATGGAGTTAATTGATTCTTAGTCCAAATCAAGGATAAAATCTGTGGAGTCCCTTGATGATTAAACCTTTAGTTTTAAAATGCCTGGTACCAAAAATTAGAATAATATTGGAAAAGTAGTTTTTACCAACTACTAGTTTTAAGGATAAAATGTTAAGATTTCAATAAACTGTTTTGAAGGCAAGATAAGCCAAATGCCCTTTTACCAAACAAATTTGGTTCTCGGAATTCAATATAGACTAGTTAAACTTGAGACAACAAAATAATTATTTACTAAATACGCTTATTCAAATAAACACTTTCTATAAGATTCATCACTGACGCCATTGAGATGCTAGTGAACATAATAATAATAAAAATACACTCATGTAGTGAATATTTAAATTATATTAAGCAATTAATGGTTCAAAACAACAAACGTACCTCAAACATTATATTTTAACTGTCCAAACGAACAAAATTAATTATGACATTTCTAAAAATATGTAAACTTATAAAACGACAAACACGTATGAAACTTATTAATACATTTAGACATTTTAAGGAAACACTTTATCTTTGCTGAAGACAAGAACACCCTCAAAGTACAGTTACTAATATATGCGTAGTAAAGACTTACGGTCGACTCAGCACCAATTACGTGAATCAATTTACCTGAAACAAAAAGTATATTATTAGGAGAATATTTGGGTCAATTAATTTGTGTCAATCTAAGAGGATTAAATAACTTTAATCCTCCTCCAACCGTGGTCACCACCACAATTTGGATCTGACGGTTGGCAACTTGATTGCTGCTGCTACAAAATCCCCTAAAATTAATCAAAATTTTATTATAGTACATCGAAATAACTTCATTTGAAATTATGTCAAATATTTTAACTTAAAAAACTACATTATATCAATGCTGTACTAAAGACAAAATTACAATTATTAACAATTAATGATAATCGAGATATGGAACAATATTTACTACAAAGAATAAATTAGATATGAAAGAATACATGGCAAAGTTTCAACTAGTATAAATTTTTATATTTAAATATAATCATTATTTGTAATATTTAGTTGCATACCTTGAGTAAATATAATATTAACGTTGGAGGAAAAAGACTACGATTGCTTATTCGTGTTGGCCTATGTTTTTATAAATAGAGAATTCGAGGTTATCTGATTTTTAAACATATTAATGGATATATTAGGTAAATATTACCCTTGTAATAAGATTAAATATTTACTATCTTACTGTACCATAATACTGATTTCATATACTTATTAAACACTGTATTATATAATCCAAATCAATCATTGTTGTCACAACAAACAAAATATATTATTTTACCTGTATTTCAACAATAACCTAAATTACTTTTCCAGTGACATGATGTTTGTGACGTGCGTGACACAAAAGTAATGGTGTTGGAGGTGGAAACAGCTGTTTCCTACTGAAATGGACCAAAATGAGATCCAGAATGACATTTCCAGCCTCCACATTCAAACTTGTTTTGAAAAATGTTTTATTACAAGTAAAAATATGGAACTACAAGTTGTATTGTATAAGTAAAACATCCTTTTCTTTACTACAGCATTACTGACAACCAAAAAATAAAATACTCGTATTTTATATTTATTATTTTATAAAGAATGATAGGCAAGTATACATAGTAACTATGTAATATGATCAGCGAGCTATATAGAGAAGTTGGAGAATATTTTCATAGTAATACACAAAAATCGTGAAAGTATCAGTTTAAAGAAACTTTAATAAAACGAATAGTAGTGCAAAAAGTATTTGATAGCAGATCATCAATTACAAAATGTACAAATTTCATTAAAACCCAATTCGTTCACATTTTTAGACCAATATAATATTTTCTAATTATACTGAACTATAATTGTTTTTCTAAACTATAAACTTATTTCTTAAAACTTATCTAATGTTTCATAAAATATATCATTGGTCGTAATAAAAAGATTATTATCAAAGTAAGATCATAATCGACACGTATGAAAAATTATGTACCTTACATATATAAATAACTTATGTAAACCAATGTATTGTGTTATATTTTGTAGATTATTTTTTATTTAATCTCTTAATGTTAAAATTCGTATTATACATAAACACAGTACAAAAACCTAGATTAAGTTTATGAACTTTGATGTATTTAAAATAATGAAATATTATATATTTTTTCCTATGTTATTTTTTTTATATATATAATTTTATATTCTGAAAAAATTATCTGTAAAATAAAAAGGGCAAACATTAAATTTCCAACCGGTTCAAACCGTGTATAAAAGAAAAATTTCTTTAAAAATAATAAAAAACTATGTTTGTTGTATAGTTATATAATGGATGAACCCATCAGTGGCGAAACTACGGCGTGGCTTTGGGGGGATGAAACTGATTAAATAGCACACCACAACGGGGGGTTCAGAATAAATCTAATTAAAAAAATTAGATAGACATAATTCAAAGTAAAAACTTCACTGGGTGTATAACAACAGTTGGATTAATTTATACTTAAATTCTTTTATTTTATAAGTTTTTTATACTTAAATTCTTTTATTTTATAAGTTTTTTGAGGGGGGAGGGGAGTTCTCCCTCACATTCCTTTATACTGAACGCCACTGAACCAAATACACGAATTATGTTTATATAATACCAATGAAGCGACTAACCCAGGAAGCTCTCATGATGCAAAAGGTCGCTACCTCAAAAATGTAATACTTTACCACAGCCTTAAGTGAATTGTAAAAAGCTAATGCTTATACCGCAATGAATGCGAAAATTAAAATGTTTAAACTTAAACTGCTTGTAATAGGCGATGAGTTTTACTTGAAGTTTTGCAGTTACACAATTTTTTAATAATGCACTCAATATCATACCAGGACAATAACTAAATATTTTTGTACCGATATACACCTTTATGAAAACTTACAATGAAAACAACCTTAAGGCACCGGAGTACCTAAATAAGTATATTATTTTTAAGGAATACAAGGATGAAGGATAAATACGATGGATTACTAAGACATTATCACGTTGTCAAATATTAAATGACTACATGACAGTGTGTCATTGATGGAATAATTAATTTCTTCTTTAAACATTAGAGAGATGTTAGTTTCGTTTCTAGTTTGATAATTAACAGTAGCGCTGTTTAAAACAACTGTCAGTATATCAGTGTCGTTAATAGGGTGTGTCATTATTATTATAGTAACGCGGCATTTTAACTGACGGTGATGTTTAACTGTGAGAGAGACGTTCAGTGATAAAACATCACAATGTAAATACGGACATTGTCAACACAGTCACATTGCCTCGGCACTCAAAGGGTCGAGCTACTGTCAACTTCTGAAATACTTTGAAGGAGTAAATTCTGTTGATATTGAATGTTTACTTCTGTTTTAGGGACGGACTGTCGGCGCCAGGTTTTCCTGAACCAATCCTAGAGCGTTTGCGTGTACGTGTGAGAGTGACAGAACGTGTATATTTGTGTGAGTCGGTGCTCGGGTGTTTGTAAACATTTGCTGATCCGTCCTGGAGCTGTCCTTGTGATGTGTCAACCCGTCAGCTGATGGAGTGGTCACGCATACGTGTGAGAGTGAGAGGACGTGTATATTTGTGTGAGCCGGTGCTCGGGTGTTTGTAAACATTTGCTGATCCGTCCTGGAGCTGTCCTTGTGACGTGTCAACCCGTCAGCTGATGGAGTGGTCACGCATACGTGTGAGAGTGAGAGGACGTGTATATTTGTGTGAGCCGGTGCTCGGGTGTTTGTAAACATTTGCTGATCCGTCCTGGAGCTGTCCTTGTGATGTGTCAACCCGTCAGCTGATGGAGTGGTCACGCATACGTGTGAGAGTGAGAGGACATGTATATTTGTGTGAGTCGGTGCTCGGGTGTTTGTAAACATTTGCTGATCCGTCCTGGAGCTGTCCTTGTGATGTGTCAACCCGTCAGCTGATGGAGTGGTCACGCATACGTGTGAGAGTGAGAGGACGTGTATATTTGTGTGAGCCGGTGCTCGGGTGTTTGTAAACATTTGCTGATCCGTCCTGGAGCTGTCCTTGTGACGTGTCAACCCGTCAGCTGATGGAGTGGTCACGCATACGTGTGAGAGTGAGAGGACATGTATATTTGTGTGAGTCGGTGCTCGGGTGTTTGTAAACATTTGCTGATCCGTCCTGGAGCTGTCCTTGTGATGTGTCAACTCGTCAACTGATGGAGTGGTCGCATTGGAAATGCCATCAGCTGGTAACGTTGATTATTTTCGCTGCAAATTTATATGAGAAAAACTGTAATAATAATTGCTGTATTACTATCACAGCAGATGTTTCTTTTATTTAAAATTTAGCATATTCTTTTTATAAATTATATTATTTTTCACTTTTACCATTCAACAAACAGATTTTATAATCAAATGGCGCGTCTTTAATATTTCCTGAGAACCTTGAGTCAACAAGAGGGTACTTAGAAATAAAGAAATATAGAAACTACGTACAACAATCATGGTATTGCTGGTAAGTATAACTGTACTGTTTTCTCTTTTGATATTTAGCAATTATCAATTTTTTCCGCAGCAAATTGTTCCTCATATTTTATTTTCTAGCGAATGCCTCATAAAATATTTATTACATTAAAAACATTTCAATATTTTGGTTTGAACCGAGTTATAGTTCTGTTTTATTTACAACTATAAATTTATATTATGTTATAGTATGAATTCTTGAGTAAATCCTTGAGCACTCTGTTTATATTTTTCATGGCAACAGCTTGTGTCTATAAAGTAGTTTTTCATCAGTATGTTATGTGATTTTTGTTATTTCATTATACAATTAGACTACATAGCACATTTATAATACATGCGGTATATTAACCGTTTGAGATTTGCATAATATGTGAGAATGCCATAAAACCAAAAGTTTATATATATTAATAAAAAAAAATTAAAATGTAATATGATAATTAATATAAGGGAGGAGTACAACACGAAACTGAGGCTGCATACACAATTTCAAGTCTACGGTATATTTAGCGTTACTATGTCACATGTTAAAATTACATATAATTGTACTCAGTTTGTTTGAAAATTTATTCATTCTGCGATATACTAGTTTCTATCATAGTTGCCCATAAGACAAAAGTAAAAATGTTCACTAACGCTCAGCCAAATAAAATACAGAGACATACACCAAAATCGAGCTTGATTTTGCTTATTAAGAAGTGGAGCTTATTGCAAAATTACAAGTCTACGGTTTTTTAAATATCGTGCAGACAGACAGAAACTAAATTTTTCAACTCCTTTGAGTGGTAAGCTTAGCCAACGCTCAGCCAACAATATTAATCTGACAGTTTAAGTCAAAATCTGATTCGTAGTATCGCAACTATAAAATAGCAATAAAACAGACTGCCATTTGTATACTTCGATAGTGACAAATGGATTTAATGGTTTACTGGAACACAACAGGTACACATTCATTTATATTTTACTGTAGAACAAAATAAAACAAAAAGAATAATACAATAAAAAAATTGATGATACAGAACGGTTTAACTAGAAACAATTAAACTAAAGACAATTGAATGTATAACATTTACATTTAGAGTATACTCTATTTTTTTGAGAATACATATTAGATAGAGAGGGAAAAGAAATCACATTCACTCTTTGGACCTACAACGTTAAATTACAACAAAAGGGTTATATATCCGTAAAAGTTACCGGGCCTGGTTTCGTTTGATACCCCACAGGCGTTGTTTGTAAAGGAAACAATTGATTTCAGTCCTACCTTTCAAATCCATTTTAATTTCTGAGGCACTTTGTGAATTATTACTTCTGTGTTTGAAAAGAGAGGTTTATTTCCACAGGGATGAGAAATTAAAAGTTATTCTCGTCTTCATTGTGTATTTTTGCGAAAAAACAGGCAAACGAAAAAAGACGTGAATTTATTACGATTTATAATTAATAAGTTCTGGTTACGGTTTGTTAAATATCGAAAATAGGTTTTACTGTGACCAAAATAGAACAATACTGATAAGTATTTGTGCCATATACAAATCAGCCTGGTAATCCTTGGATATGAAGGCTTTTTCTACTTCTATTTTCACTTTCACTTTGGTTAGCAGAAAGATATTTTTAATTAAATATAACAATTTTGGTATTTCATCCTTTTTCGTTTGTATGCCAAGCAGTTTCACTTTGTGTCTTGACTATACAATTTTGCACTCAGTTTATTTCTAAAAACCAAAGAATTTTTAAAAATCTGATCAAAGTGTATATAAACAATATATATATATATATATATATATATATATATATATATATATATATATATATATATATATATATATATATATATATATATATATATATATATATATATATATATAATATATGTATTTATCAAAGTACAAATATTTCATGGGTCATTCAACTACAAGAGTTGACATTCATTATATGCTATTCAATTTCATCTATCATTCTTTCAATGTTCCATGCACAATCAACTTTTACCAATTGTTATTTTCAGAAGTAAGCGATGAACGATTTACTTGTCAACACTTTCCTGCGGTGTGTTGCTGGATAAAAGAGGTAATCAACATGTCAGTAAGAGAAAAATAAAACCCGCCGACGCCAGTGCTTTCTCCAGTTGTTCGTTCCTGAGGTTGTTATTCAACATCAACAACACACAATTTTGATATTTATGTGGAAACATATTTACTTAGTACTGCTGTTATATCATAAACTCATTCCCCCGGACAAAAATCAAAATAAATTGCCCGATTAAATATAATTTACATAGTTCGATTTTTGCAGTTACATTGTTTTTACAGTGCAAATTGACTGGGATTATTATCAACCTGCGGGTTTTCTTAAATCAATACAACCCTGCTACCAAAAATTGCGTGCAAATTTCAAGTCTATTACTCATTTCATTAGGTTACAAATGTCAAGTCAATAGTTTAGTTCGTTCTCGAGATACCGTGCGGACAGACAGACAAATAGATAGACAGATAGACAAACAGACAGACATGCATAAATAAATAAAATTGCCCACCCTCTCGAATGATAGACTACGCTAAAGCTCAGTAAGTAAGCAAATTGCTATATATTTTTAAGGTTGTTCAAGTAAACAAGTTTGAAACCTTAATTGTTATTTGTTTGACCGATTTGATTGAGTTATTTTGGCCGAAAGCCAAGTGTGACTAAAAAAAGGTAAACATCCAATTTTACAGGTTTACTGTTGCAACTGAATGAGTAGGACTGAAAGAAGTTTGTTACCAACAATAAGTAAATTCACCAGCCCTATCCGAGTATATTTCTTTGTTAACGTTAAATTAACGTCGTAACACTCGGTTACAGTTTAATATGGATGAGAAAAAGCGAGTGTGGAGAAGGCAAGATGGTTCAGCACACGAACCAATAATATCTTAGAGTCGCATCTTACAACAACATGGAAAACTACTCCGCCGAAAGTGTGGTGCCAGCAAATAAATGCCTTTCTCCCTCTTTCATGTTCGGGTTTTGAATGATTCAAAGGAACATACTTCATGCTATCACATCTGGTCCTGCGTTACGTACATGACAGATATTTCTCAACTTTTTAAGCACGATTTGTGTATACTAGTGTTGATAGTTGTCGAAATAAAATATATATATATATATATATATATATATATATATCCCCACAAAATAGAGATAAAGGAACAGTTTATATTTGACCACAGGGATTTCATATACATTAAACTTGAAGTATTACTTACTATTACAGAAGCAAATAGATAAGTAATACGCTTGCTTTGGTACTGCTAAATTTGTGTAAATCTAAAAATAATTTTAGTTTTAAATTAGATTAAGCACGTATATCTATCTATATGATGTGTGTATATAACAGATATATTGGATTTCTTTTGTTTTTTACTTTTACATTGTCAAAAACTAATAATGCGACAAATCACTCATATTTTCGAAATGATCTCACATTAAAAATGATTGATTTTGAAGATATACAGTAATCACAGTTATTTTTTACAGCCTGTTTAGGAATAATTGAGGACAGAAAAAAGGCCTTTGTTACTAACAAAACTAATTTATATGGTTGAAACAGGAATGGACAAACACTTTGAGTAATAACTACTGATATTGCAGGGTTTGTAAATATGTCCATAGATATAACTGTTACACCACCTGTTTAAAACCCAATAAACTATTTTATAGTAAAATATCATGTTCCTTTTATTCTGTAATTAAATTAACTAAATTATGCAATTGATGGACAAAACCAAAGTAAAATGATATCTCCTGCATTTATGCAGATACATAATTCTATTCATAATGTACAAAAGAAAGTTCTCAATCAGGACTAAATCGTGTTGATTAAATATTTTCATCCCATTCCAACTAAAATTCTATTTTCTGTAAATCTCCGTACGAAACCTTAAGTTTCTACCTTTGGTAAGGATCGACATGGTTGGCGCCAATTATTTTACAAAAACAAACCAATTCAATACACAAAACAAAATTTTAATATCAAGCTTACGATACTCATAGATTGCGGACAAATATTTTGACCCTATTAAAAACAATACTCATTTTTAAGGATAAAACGTATCTTGCAACATGTATAATTCCTACTGAAAAAGAGGATAAATACAAAATAAATTATTTTACTTTTAATTTGTAAGGACACCAAGCTAAGTGTTTTAGTTTTAATTTGTCTCAATATAAATATTATAAAAAATAATGTTCATAAAACAAATTGTCAATGTGTAGTGAATATGCACTTAATAACTTGAAACAGTTGATAGGTAAGCCTATTAATTTTTTTTTAAACATATAATTACTTTTTTAACACAATAGTAACTTGGTGTCGGCTGTAAGCACGCAAGTCACCATCCCGGACCCACCAGACAGACATTTGTAGACTTTCCATAGATGTTCAAAAAAAGTACAGTATATATTATGTGGAATGGCGATAAAGCCAATGTATTCTCTGTCTGAATATAAAGTTACTGTATTTCCGGCCCCACAGTATTCTGTCTCTATGTTACCAATGCTGCTATGAAATTGATGAGAGGAAGTTGCTGATAAAACTGGTCTATTTCCAATTCTAAAATGAGCTGGCGAGACATTGATTTATTGGCAAAGTTAGTGTATTCCTATTATTAGATCGAGATAAATGGGGCCTCTGCAATAAACATGATTTAGTTGGTTGTTATAGAAACGCAAAATCTTTCTAGGAATATTGACTGTGTGGCGTTCACAACGAACTGAAGAAAGCCCACGTCAGCTTGTGTGGTGCCATTTTTATATATTTATATTTGGGAGTAAGGCGACCAACAAAATCCAAACATTTATACCACTAATAGCACAATTTGGATCACTTTTGGTAAACGTCAGCTTAATATATCGAGCGTGTTTTAAGCCTATCGTGTTTTTAAAGTAATCTCTGTACTGGCGACCTATCCATATACATTGTATACGATTTTGACGCGAATGTTCAAGTAAATGATACCTTTGTAGAACTAGTCCGTAAAAGAAACTATAATCTTTCAAATTTGGGATTAAAAAAAAGTTTCATGTTTCTTTTTCCCCGTATTAATAAGATAACGGCCGAATTGATTTCGGTACAAATTAGAGTTTCCAAGAAGATTTGTCGTTACACAAGGAAGACATCAACAGAATTTGAAAACTAACTCCACTTTTCATTTAATTAATTAAGTAATTAATAAAAAACGTACGCCATAATAATTGCAAATACATTTTCCTCTTTTGACTGTTATTCAATTATTAATATTATTTGTTTCTTTCTCTGTTTGAATAAATTTAAAAATGTTTAATTGTAGGTCAGAAATTCCTGTTTTATTATATCGGTTTGAGAAAATATACAAAAATACAAATGATTGTTAAGTTTCTATTTATATTTGTTTAGAAGAAAATTAAAACCATCTTTAAATGCCGATACAAATTGTTAAAAAAATGTTCAATGTTAAATTGATTATCTGTTTAGTAAAATATTACCATGCCACATGGGTATTGGAAGGAAGCATTAGAATCTTCAAAAACATCCGTTTATTTATCTATAGGTAATTTATTTATAGATAGGTATCAATTAAAAAACGCAAGCGTCTACTGTAACGTGTTACTAAAGTCAGTCATTAGCAGAATCAAGGAGACCGCCGACTGCGAGTACATCTTATTACTGAACTGTACGAAATGGAAGACATGAGCGTGAACCTTAGTTCTAATATGTGTCTCGTATTGCCCGTTAGAATCACTCAGCATGCAACTTCCATCCTTTGAAAACAGGTTCAAGTAAATGTCAACATTTTATTCTTCGTAATATAGTTCGTAATTTTAGGCTTAGTTTCTTAAAATGTGGTAAAATTATTACATTGAAATTCATTGCATTCTTTGAACACACAAAACGATCACTAGAAGCTCTAATGTTATTGATCTAATGTTTATTAAAATTATATTAAAGCATTGATATCTTGTTCGTTTTAAAGGTTTTGAGGCCATTGTAGGTGTTATTTCCTTTGTCTGTTTGACAAAAATAAATAGTTTATATATAAAAACATTACCTGGAGGCGCCGGGTATCGATCCCGGTACCTCTCACATGCTAAGCGAGCGCTCTACCATCTGAGCTACGCCCCCAGTTGAGATTAAACAGAGTATTCGACAATATTCTACCTGACTGACAACGGCCACGCCCTGAGGTCTGGCAGAACTGGTCGGTCGGTCATTTGATTTCTCCAGCTCTGATTAAACTTCACCTGAATTAAACTCGACCTGACTTGTTTGATTATATTGTCACTTATAATTTGATGAGCCTGAAATATTAATTACAAATAATAGCAACAAAGACTATTCATTCAAAGGATTGTAGGACTGTAGGTCCACGCCTAGTTTGACGAGGGTGACTGACGTCACTTTTCTGCAGGGTGGGACAGTTAGTTCACGCCGACACCCGTGGACTAACTGTCCTACTTTTCAAAACTGACCTGGCAGTGCATTAGTTTTTCTACCGGCACTTATTCTTTATTACTGGTCAGTGATGCTTCTACTACATTCGCACAGCGTACTGCTAAAGCAGTAAATATTAAACAACAGTTTTACTCAAGCTAACACATTTGAAGTGGATTACTAATTGGATTATATCTAAACGATTCCATATAGCATTATATTACTATCTGATTAATTTGGCATTGTCCTAATGAATCATAAACATCTACAGTAAGTTTGTATTAGTTATTCCTTACCTTGGACCACCGTTAAGATAATACTGTATATGCCAATAGAAACGTCACTCGTAGTAGTACACGTTAATTGAAATGCATGGTTTATTGTTTTATTCACATTGTTAATAGTCAAAATAACCATTTAGTTCATATCATTTTTAAAGTTGTACCAAATTAAGTTAAATAGATACATATACGAAGACAAAATATTTTATTACCTTAAATAGTGGCTCTTGACATATAATCCAAACAGTTAAACGAAACATCTGCCTACAGAGACATACTAACTTACATAATAGCGACGGTATGCCGATAACGATAGGTTGTAAATATCACTCAAACAGGAATTCGGTGAAGAACGGCTAAAGAATTTATCTTAGTTTCATTCAAAATTCCAATTGCTATCCATCGCTATATCCCTCTGCGACAAAGTTTAACGTTAGTGCAAATAGTGATCCCGGAACAAACAGGAGATATGTTAAATTACTAGCAGTTATAAGTGACTTCGAACGTATCAAATTCTTAAACCCTATTAGTTTTATTCCCCTTTAAAATTAACCGTTAACCGTTACACGTTTTAAAATTTAAAGTTTAGTTCATAAAAAAACACAAATGCTGTAAGGGTTTTGGAAAGATACACGATTACAATGCATGTTAAAAATAGTAGTTCCCCGTGGTTTTGCATGCAATTTCGTTGGCTTCCTTTTATATAAATACTTCTGATTCGAGTGAATTATATATCCGACGCCAATGTTGAGATTTCCTTATTTCTACGACCAAGGAAAAATATGTCTTAAAGTGTATACTTACAGCAATCGTAAATTATTCCAGACTTAACATTTTGTGCCCTAGTTAATATTGCTTTGTTTCCTCTCGAACAAGGTACATACAAACTCCTGAGAAGCCTACTTCTGTCAGAAGCCTGCGGCATTGTACTCTGCTAAGTAAGAACTTTTATTTGATACCAAACTTGACTATGCTGCTATTTAAGAAATTTGTCTGGACTCCCTGTGGACTGTCCTCCAAAGGGATTATCCGGTCGGTAATTGGGCAGATGTGTGCGTTACTATCACTAGTAAGCACGTGTGAACTTTGGTATTTCTTTCTATCATGGCTCAAAAATTAAAAAAGATTCCAGACTTAATTGTCACCCTGTATAGTACATTCCTTTGATGTATGCATACAGTCAGTACTCACCATGCATACTCAATATTTACTAAAGTGTACAGTTAAAAGATAGACTTTTAATAAAACTTTTTAGTTTTCTTATCAAAATTATTTGTCTTACTTGTGCTCTACAGTGGTTGCAAAAAAAGTTTGGTATAAGAATTGTCGTTATTATCAAGCTTACTCTATGCTTTCCACGACTAAATTAATTTCAGGAAATTAAGAATAGTGATCAAATTAATTTCATATATGATTGTGCTACTATAAAACAATGTTTACACAGAACGATTATTGGACTAAAGTTAACAGGCTCTTATACTATTATATAAATGTCTTGTTCTCTTTACCTGAATGTTCTATACATTCATACGATATTTTAATCGTTGTTCTCCTAGTAGGAGTGAAAACGTATCCAAATAAAGGAAAGACCATTATAATCGTTACAGCTATTCTTAAGTTAGAAATGGTGTAACTAACCTGACTTTATTTTTATCTATATAATTTTGTTTTAATTCTTTCTTCAGCTGTCTTATGTAGTGTACTGAAAAATATTTAGCAGACAAGAGTTTAGACCTCGAAACATCCGTTCAAGTGTTGCAGTGTGAGTACAACGATCCCTTGTCAACCCCTCGTCAAAAGAAAACCCGTGAGTTCGGACAGTAGGTGCCAGGCCGGGAACGTGGACCTACTTAAGAAATATGTAAGAAATGCTTTCCGACAATTTTTTTGACGTGGACCTACAGTCCGTTTACCCATTCAAAGAGTATAACGATATTCATTCCTTTGTTAAACGCCTTATCTAATTTTCTATTCCATAGCATACTCGTAATGCATTAGTTACGGTATGCAATGCTTTAGAATTGAATTCTTCCAAGAGTTTTTATTGGGGTAGTCTTTATTTAAATTATGCACATTTGTAAATGGTTGGTCAAATCCGATTTTAACTATTCAATTAAAATTTTAAGGAAATGATAATTTAAGTAAATACGGTAGGGCAATGTATATTTTATTTCAAATTACACAATTTACCATGGTAAAACTGTCCATTTTAGTAAAAAACAAAATACTTCAATCGCATTACAGTCCTCTAGAGAAAAGGGAACATTAACAAATTTAAATATGGTCACAATATAGCTGACAATAACAGCTGACAAATCTCGGTGAGAGACGCTAGTGAGTGGAGTGCACGCACATGCATTTACGGTACACGCCTTAGATCGACAAGATACGCTAATGACGATTAATCGGCGCGAGATGCTAGTGAGTGGAGTGCACACATACGCATTTACAGTACACGCCTCAAATCGTCAAGAAACGCCAATGACGATTGATCGGTACGAGACGATAGTGAGTGGTGTGCACACATACAAATTTACAGTACACGCCTCAAATCGTCAAGAGACACCAATGACGATTGATCGGCACGAGACGATAGTGAGTAGAGTGCACACATACGCATTTACACATCATAGAATTGATTATTTAGATTTACAACGCCAATCTGATGAGATTTGGGTTTATATTACTGATAATAACTCTGATTTATCACCTTTGGTTAGTTAGATGTTGGTGTGATTTGGAACATTTCGTTAAAGAACATCCCTTGTCCTTTAAAAGCCCGACACAAGGCGCTTTGTTTCTAGACGTGAAAGTGTTGAAAGTGAACACCACAACGAGATCACAGGCGTGTTGACAAATGATTTGTCGATTTAGAATCGACAATCACACCAGTAAATCAGAGCAATAGCAATAACGTGCCATTTGATATCTGTATTTCCCACTGTGTTATTGAGCATTTCCAATTGCACACGAGTGTTTGTACATTAATGATGGCATCGATCTAATGTAAACTTGAAATACACTCTAGTTATAATAAAATAGATAAGTAATTAATATTTTTATTGGTATGTTGTTGAATATTTCTCATTTTTAAAACCCTAATACATACTGATAAATATTTACCTACCGTAGATATAAGTTAACCAAAGAATCAAACATTAATTGAGAATTTGGAGATTGTAATTTGTTTCCTAATAGTGTTATTTTACAAACACTATTTTTAAATATAATGAAATATAATTTTTTTACTATTACGTGTACTGTCTATATAATATAAACAAGTTGTATTCTTCATGAATATAAACAATATAAACAAGACACTGCGGCTATTCTAAGACAACCGCTTGCCGGAAACAACACTTAAGCTCTTACATCCGCCTGCCGGAAAGTGATTTCTTTCCTATTTTTAACGGAACTGAATTTCTATTGCATTTTAGGTCAGGAGCACATTTAAAGACATCATAGCTGTAATAAAATAGTTATAACTATATGTTCTAACATGTAGGAGAAAATATAGAAACTTAAAATAATGGATGTTTTATGTACGGTTAACGCCCTTAAATCAGAGGGAATTTGAGTTTGAGAAAGAGAGAGCTATATCTATCTCAATTCCCGCCCCTAGGCGCACCTTCCATTGACACCTGTTGTAAGAAGGAAAGGCAGCTTTTTTGAAATGTCATTCCCTACAGCCTTACAATAAAATGTCATATAGGGTAAGATTGTATGCGAAGTAGCTCAAAATTATCTACGTCGAAATTTAAAGGGTTTGTAATCCTTTTCATCAATATTACTAGTTGCCTGAGCGTTAGTAAAGCTGTAATCGTGGGGCTGAAAAAATTAACGTCTGCCTGTCTGTATATATTTGTTTGCTGTCCGAATGACATCTCGAAAACAAACTAACCTTAGGATTGAAATTTTGCACGAAGCTTCATTTCTATATAAGCAACACAAGGGGTGGGGCATGTCATTACTCCATAGGATTTGGCTGAGCGTTAGCAAATATCTTTACATTGGTCTTATGAGTAACTAAGAGAGATTGCAACGAGAAAATTGCAGAATAAATAAATTACTAAACAATCTGAGTACAATCATATGAGATTTTAACATGTGACATTTACCATATTCGTAGAGTAAGAAGAAAAATAATAATCTATATAAAGGTCAATGTTATTCTCCAGGCATGTTATTGATCTTTCACTATCGGTGCGGAACCTTCGGTGCCGTCTGACTGGACAGTGTTGATGACTGGAAACATTAGTGTCAGTCCGATATGACGTGCATTCGATAACATGACAGTTCACTGGAAACTGATTTTCAATCTTCTTCTAACAATCAACAAAATTCTTTTTCTTATTTTTTTTCTACTTCAGTTTTTAGAGCAGCAAACAAAGGTTTTTGGGACGGATAACGGACTTTAACTGACTTTAAATTTTCAGAATAAGTTATTATTGAAATAAGGAACAGATTCTTTTAATTTTCAATACGTTCTTAAATGTTTAATATTTATACGAATGTATGACAAAACTTACTCAATTGTCTGTCTGCTTTCACTCTGAGGTTTTTCGTTCAAACGTATCACAGTATTGTGACATGTAGCGATAAGAACAGAAGCTAATTCCTTGATTGATCGACCCCAGACCCAATATCCCCTTCTTCCTGATCTCGGTGGAGGAATGAACCAATATCGGTCGGAAGATAAGCGTCACCTGCTGAATAAAGTGATTCAGAACGTTATATAACGTGCACAAGGCTCATAACGTGTTGTCTTGTGCAAGTTTTAAGTGAACGTTTTACAATCGAATCCACTTAAAAAAAACGCTAGAAAATCATCATTGGATTCAGTATTAGTATTTCTTACTCTGTAATTTACATCCAGTTCGTTGAAACATAAATAAGTCTACTTGCGTACTAGAACATAATAATAATAACAATTTACATTTATTGCTCATTTCAGGTACAACTGTTAGACAGCACAAAGAAGTATTAATAAACGTATATTTTAATACTGACTAGTCACATGTGTATTCTTATGCTACAGTTTTATAACAGTTAAAGGGTTACAATAAAACGTAAATGAATCTGGTTAACGTTGAAATCTCATTTGAAAATAGCGTAAAAGTGTTTATTAATAAACGTATATTTTAATACTGACTAGTCACATGTGTATTCTTATGCTACAGTTTTATAACAGTTAAAGGGTTACAATAAAATGTAAATGAATCTGGTTAACGTTGAAATCTCATTTGAAAATAGCGTAAAAGTGTTTATTATTAATAAACGTATATTTTAATACTGACTAGTCACATGTGTATTCTTATGCTACATTATAACAGTTAAAGGGTTACAATAAAATGTAAATGAATCTGGTTAACGTTGAAATCTCATTTGAAAATAGCGTAAAAGTGTTTATTAATAAACGTATATTTTAATACTGACTAGTCACATGTGTATTCTTATGTTACAGTTTTTATAACAGTTAAAGGGTTACAATAAAACGTAAATGAATCTGGGTAACGTTGAAATCTCATTTGAAAATAGCGTAAAAGTGTTTATTAATAAACGTATATTTTAATACTGACTAGTCACGTGTGTATTCTTATGTTACAGTTTTATAACAGTTAAAGGGTTACAATAAAACGTAAATGAATCTGGTTAACGTTGAAATCTCATTTGAAAATAGCGTAAAAGTGTTTATTAATAAACGTATATTTTAATACTGACTAGTCACGTGTGTATTCTTATGTTACAGTTTTATAACAGTTAAAGGGTTACAATAAAATGTAAATGAATCTGGTTAACGTTGAAATCTCATTTGAAAATAGCGTAAAAGTGTTTATTAATAAACGTATATTTTAATACTGACTAGTCACGTGTGTATTCTTATGTTACAGTTTTTATAACAGTTAAAGGGTTACAATAAAACGTAAATGAATCTGGGTAACGTTGAAATCTCATTTGAAAATAGCGTAAAAGTGTTTATTAATAAACGTATATTTTAATACTGACTAGTCACATGTGTATTCTTATGCTACAGTTTTATAACAGTTAAAGGGTTACAATAAAACGTAAATGAATCTGGGCAACGTTGAAATCTCATTTGAAAATAGCGTAAAAGTGTTTATTAATAAACGTATATTTTAATACTGACTAGTCACATGTGTATTCTTATGCTACAGTTTTATAACAGTTAAAGGGTTACAATAAAACGTAAATGAATCTGGGTAACGTTGAAATCTCATTTGAAAATAGCGTAAAAGTGTTTAGAATTACTAACTGAGATTAATTTATTAGTCAATGGATTTTTAACGAAGTTCATAGGTGTTTTATTACGTATATACATAGTTCGTCTCGTTAGTTTTTCAAAACCATATAAGGACGAACATTTACATTGATTGACTTTAGATGTGGTGTTCACTTATTCTTTGATTGGAATTTCAATAATTTTTAAATCGAGTACCAATCGCCACTGTTATCCAGCATTTAAATAAAATTACTATTCTACATTATAAGAACATTTTAAGACAATTTTTTATGAGCTCAGTCCCTCAGGAAGTGCTGACCTGTCAGGTCCAACGCTGCCCTCATGTCAGTGGAGGAATAAATCAGCATCGCTCCCGTCAGCATGCGTCCCTTGCTGAATAAAGTTACCATCAGCAAAGTTATGAATCAATCGTTTTAGGCAATTTACAAACGTTACGACTGAAAATAGAGGTAAGGTTTTACAGTACATTAGGAAAAGGTTACGAGTTCTATTATGGATATATTTTACATTATCTATCTAACATAAAGGAAAAACGCGACAAGGACAACAATAGTGAAAAAAATGGTACAAAGCGTGCCGTTACGTACAACAATGACACTTTATTCACCCAACTCCCAAATGAGAATTGAACCACAATATTAATCACTTTATCGCCAAATTCCCAAACGTGGGATGATTGAGTTGCAATATAAAGCACCTTGAGACTAAATTCTCAAGCGTATGATGATTGTATCGCGATATTGACAACTTGTTCATCCAGTTTACCAGCGTGGGGTCATTGGACCGCAATATTTACCACTTTTACACCCAACTCTCAAATGTGGGATGATTAGACCTCAATATTGATCCCTTTTACACCCAACTCCCAAATGTGCAATGATTGGTTCTTAAAACCAGTATCGACAACTTTTTCACCTAATTCCCAAACGTGGGATGATTGAGTTGCAATATAAAGCACCTTGAGACTAAACTCTCAAGCGTATGATGATTGTATCGCGATATTGACAACTTGTTCATCCAGTTTACCAGCGTGGGGTGATTGGACCGCAATATTTACCACTTCTACACCCAACTCTCAAATGTGGAATGATTGGTTCTTGATACCAGTATTGACAACTTTTTCACCTAATTCCCCAACGTGGGATGATTGGAATATATACCTTTTTTACAACCAACTCCCAAATGTAGGATGATTCGATCACAATATTGATCACTTTTACATCAAAATCACAAATGTGTAACGGTTGGATCGCAAAATTGGCTACGTACTTTTACAGCCAGCTCTGAAATGTGGGATGATTAGACCGCAATATTGATCCCTTTTATACCCAACACTCAAATGTGGAGTGATTGGTTCTTGATATCAGTATTAACAACTTTTTCACCTAATTTTCCAACGTGGGATGATTGGAATATATACCTTTTTTACAACCTACTCCGAAATGTAGGATGATTCGATCACAATATTGATCACTTTTACAAGCGATTTGCAAACTAGGGATGATTGGACTGCAATATTAACCACTTTTACATCGAAATCACAAATGTGGAATGGTTGGATCGCAAAATTGGCTATTTTTACACCCAACTCTCAAACGTGGGTTGATTGAAACGAAATATTAACTACCTTGTCAACAAATTCCCAAATGTATGATGATTGGAACGTAATATTGACCTCTTTTACAACCAACTACCAGACACAACAGTCCCGAATCTCTAGTCGTAATCTAGTTACATCTAGATATCTGCCATTGAGAACTCTGAGGGAGATTCTCCTAGGAAGGGAAAAATGAAACCCTAACTAGCCAACTGATAAGGAACTCTGTGTCCGAAAAAGAATAAACTCCGTTCACGATGAAAGGCAATGTTATTATCGTAACTATCGTACTTATAGATAGCTCTCAGCCTGATAGAACGGTAACTTCACTAAAATCCTTTACCTCTAGTAGTAATCTACACATGTTTTCTCTATCAATCACTCCAATATTTCATTAAAGCAAAAGAAAAAGCATTAAAGTTTTTTTATTACTATACCTGGCAGCTGTTAGCATGCTGAAACTCCATTTTAACGCAAAATCCATACTTTGTAGCAGTTTTATACAGATGTTACCTCAACAAGTCAGGAAACCTTTTGTAATAAACTAGAATTAGCTTTCATTTTGATACTATTACAGTATTGAAATATAAAAGCTGTTCAATAACGAAATAATTTATTTCAGCTTATCATTATCCCAGTATTTCGCTGTTTAAGATTCACGGTTTCATCCTTCAAAAGGTCTCGTTATTATAGTTTCATTTGAAATGTTTATGTTTTATTCCAATAGAATGGTTTAATAATTTATTTTCCTTTTATAATAGCTTTTATATATTAATTTACTATTTATAACATTTTATTCTATATTGCATTAAAAATTACATATGTGTGATAGTATGGTAAACAACAGCTTCATAGACACTGAGGTGTTCACCTTAATAATTTCCACATAATGTAATACAATACACATGGGAATAAAAATGTTGCATCTCTTTTACTCATACCTAATCCCACTCCGCTCTGGGTTGGCAGTCCTTAAACGCGGCTTAAACCAGCTTGCGACATCTTCAGAATAAAATATGTAGCGTATCATCATAATTTTAAAATAAATAGAGAAGACAGTAATATTGACATTTTTACAATATTGCAATAAGCGCATGTACAAACAATTCCAGGAAGACTACAAATATTGTAGGCAAAAGCTCTCAATGTAATTTCAGGTATAAAACCACAAGTGGAATAAATAGTTTGATTTTGTTGCCTGGCATTAATAATTAAAATTAAAATAATAATTAAAATATGTTTTAATAGAATAGAATACGCTGTAATTAAAAAATGTTGCTTTTGCTATTGTTATGTTGCCACCATCAGAAAAGTATTATTTTAGACATTTATTTTTTCGTTTAACTTTTTCACGGTAACCGCGTAGAATTTCTGTGCCCGATAATAGAGATATAAACAAATACTGGTTTAAAATACAGAATATGAAGCTTCATTTGCTCTATACAAAAAAATTTGTGAACTGATCTTTATGCACTACTGTTGGCGTTGCAATTTATTATCCTTCAATATAAAAATAAACACCCTTAAAATATATTTGAAGTTTATTTTTGAGTGTGTTTTATAAGTGTTTGACTTTTTAAAAATGAATTATTAAACTATGTGTAATTACCCATCCCCATACTTTTATTTAGAGTGATCTGGGGAAAAACCCCTTCTAAAGACAAAGTAAAAAACGTTTATGAAAAAACTTTTTAGACAAATTATATTTTGCATGGTATATAATTATTCAAATAATAAATATTTTAACACGTTTCTATCATATATTTAGTACATTTCACGCCGAATAAAAAGGGGGAAATCGGTTGAAAGATCATGAAAACAAATTTGGCAACGGTCTGCAAAGACTGAAAAGTAGAGATGGCATTCTTCAAACATTTTACCTATTTTTGGCGTTTTCGCTAACTATAAAAATATTTAAAATTGTTATCATAACGAACAGTTTTATTGTAAGTTAAGGACTAATTAATAAACAAAAAACTCTCATTTGAGTAAAATATTAATCGCATTAGGAGGAAGCGTAATGAGATAACGGAGGTAAACAAAGCGGTGGCGGTTCCCAGGATGAGTGTAGGAGGATATGTACATAACTGTTCTCCTACAGCAGCATGTATAAAACACCCACATTACGCGCCACAGGGGTTCTCCGAGGTGCTATTGGTTGGTAACCGACAGTCGATCGGTTTTTATGTGTTAGGATGCTTTTTTAGCCGAATAGAATTCAAAGAACTGCATTATTTAAATCGGTGATGGAATCAAACACCCACATTACGCGCCACAGGGGTTCTCCGAGGTGCTATTGGTTGGTAACCGACAGTCGATCGGTTTTTATGTGTTAGGATGCTTTTTTAGCCGAATAGAATTCAAAGAACTGCATTATTTAAATCGGTGATGGAATCAAACAGGCTGAATGCTGAATCCTTTGGTGCTTAAACAATTCAGCAAATAGATAATACTTAATGACACTTTAGTTTACTTAAATGAACTTTAATGAGTTTTACTTTAAATGAAAATTGAGTATTACTGCGCTTTATGTTAATTGTTGTTGTTGCCGCGGTTGTGCCTTTAACTTACCCATCAGGTGAGGTTATGCCAACAGCCAAAGAGCCAAAAGATTATTGTATAATGATTATGAACATAAGAATACATTAATTTATAAAAAGTAGTAGGCTATAAATACACAAATGAATTACTAGTGGTAGGCAAATTGACCTAGACGCTTCCAAATTAGGTGTAGCGCGTGCGTAGAGTTTTTAAAACTGCAAACGTTATCTGCGCACTCGCTGCATTTCGCCGTTACTGATTCGGGTGCGTCGAAGTCGGTAGTTTAACAGAAAATATCATAACACTCAATCTATCTCTTACACTCTAATGTTAGAGTTGTATAAAATATATAATATATATATATATATATATTATAATTGAAATTTTTTTTATATATATATATAGTTGAAATAACTTATGCCAGACCAGACGTCACATGTCTTAGAAAAGGTTTCGCTAAGTTTTGAAGCCTCTTGTATGAGGTTATCTAGAGAATATCGTAATGAGATATGGGTCTTCCCACATCTCAAAAAATGTCTTTGTTTCTAACTGCCAAAAATACAAAGATTTACCCTGTAACCACGCCAAGGATAATCCTGACCTTTTGGGCTCCCACCGTGTGGAGATCAAGGTCCGTACTCTTGACGTCATCCTAGCCAGATGACGGACAGAGGGATTACAATCGAACTCGATGTTGCCTTTAAGGAAATGAAGTTTCATACATTTAAAATCTGTAGCTGTATTCTTCCTCGAGATGTCCTTCTAATGGACTTCCGTCACGAACAACCAGCCAGGGATGAATTCATTTATGGAAACAATCTTGTGGCCTAATATTTTCGCCATACATTCCTGATAAATCGAACTTTTATACTAAACTGGTCAGTATAAAGCCGGAACCGTATAATAAGAAATAACGTATGTCTCGTAACAATTAACCACGCGAGTGACACAATCTCGACTACGACGAAAGGAGATGTCCCGCAGTCCCGCAGACTCGCAAGTAGATAGATGAACTGAGCCAGTCACTGTTTGTGTTTATGAGGTGTTTGATCCAGAGCTCGGATTCCGGTAAACATTTACCGTACAGCGGAACTGCTTTGATGCTGTGTCTACTTTCCTCCCGGTGGCTTTGGTTATCCCACATCGCACTCATCTTGCGTCTCGTACCTTAAAATCCAAGTTTAAGCCCATTAATGACATTTTTCGCATTTTTATTTATTTTTATTATTTCTTGTATTTTTAAGATCGGTAAGCCTTCCATCACCTGTCTTTACTTCAAACCTAGTAGTATTACTTCCCTGATGTTCTTACAATATTTATAAAGATTAATTTTTAGAAGCAGAGATCGATCCCCTTTTAAGTCCCAATTCAACCTGTCCTAATAGGCCATTGGCCTGTGCGAGGATCTAATAAACATAAAAAGGGAAGGCCGGGACTGCATATAGTATCTACCTTCCCTAGAAGGTCGATAGTACTGAAAGAAAGTGCTACGGTCACAGACAGGATTTGAATATGCACCATCTCTAGCTCCTAACCAAAGTCTGGTGTCTTAGACCCCTGGACCATCGGCTCGCCCCTCATTTACTCGTATACCCTGAAGCCCTCTCCACCGTAATTCTTCTCTGTATATTCCATGCATTCAATATGAAAATTCTTCATCTTTATCAGAAGATAAGATAGTTATATGAACTGTAACAGAAATTGTATTAAATAAGATCTTTCCATTTTTAAATCAATAATTACATACGCATCATTCACTTATTGATAATTAGACATTTTATTATATATATATATATATATATATATATATATATATATTTTTTTTTTTTTTTTTTTTTTTCCAAGATGATATACCTAATACGTACAAATTACTACCAAGTAAACGTTGTAACAATTTAAATAATAATAAAAACTGTCAGAAAGCATATTAATGTTCAACTTGAAATCATTTACCCATTCCCCATTAAAGGTCACACGATAAATAGTGGGAACATTTATCCCAACTCAAGGCAGCAATAATGTCATTTCTTAAAACATTTGGAAGATGAGTACAGAATACAAACCAGGGTTTGAACTATTTTCAAAAATAACTAATTTTAAATTATACATGCTAAAATATTCAAATAATATCGTATGGAGTATACGATGATAATTACATATTTAAGTACAGTTTAAATTGATATATTTTACTATATACATTTTTGCAATTAAATATATTTAAAAAATGTATAAAAACATTTATAATAATAGCTTACTTCATCCAACGTTCTCCTCGCAATCATAAGCTAAATATTTTAAAGTTAATATTACTCTACAAAATGCTTGCGTTATTTAAATACGGTGTCTTGCTATAATCTCAGAAGACACAAGGGACTCTCTAATGCAGAGATACTTCGTCACCATAAAATCCTGAAACAAAAACTGAGCTGGGGTGCTTTGTGTCACATTAGTTTTGTTTTGACACTCAGCCATTTATTAGATGAGAGAAATAACAATCTGTAGGTGCGATGTCGAAAGATTGGACCGACCACGGAGTGCTCGTCCACAAGTTCAATTTACAGTTATCTTCCTGTTCTTCTTGGAAGTGTTGGAAGGATAAACAATGTTATTTACAACAAGGATATCGAGGTCAGGAGAGGAAACGATTTCTTCAGATGCTGTATTATTGTGAGTGTCTTGTATTAAAAAGACCTACCTGATATTTCATACGCTTTAAAATAAACAGAACCTGTATTTCTTCTATTTGAATTATACGGACCTATAAAACAGTTTGTTTCTGTATATATATATATATATATATATATATATATATATATATATATATATATATATATATATATATAGTGTTTATATAAAAGCCCACCACCCACCCTCATTAACTTTCTTATGAATATAGATGGAGTGATTTAAATGAGGTATTTGGGGGATGTCAAAATTGTTAATGTTACTCAATCAAATTTGGTGGTCAATTAAAGTTTAAACTGTCATATTAAACCCCTACAATTTAAGTTACATTTAAAGTTATTTTATTTATGGCAGATAAAACATTCGCTCACTAGTTATTTTGAGAACTTACGGCACAAAATCATAAAAGAACTTATTACAAAAATAAACAACTATGATTAACATATCACATATTCAATATATATATTAAAGATAATTTTTATCCTTAACATCCTCTACATTACAACCGAATAAGAATGCCAATCACGATTGTGACATAACATCCTTATCGATTTTATAAACACTATTTTGCAAACATATTCTGCGTATAAAAATAAATTTTTACTGCTAAAATTTTTTTTAGTTTTAAGTATGTTTTAGTTATGTATTCTGAATTGTGCATACTGACAAATATAAATTTAATAACCAATCAACGTTTTTATTACATACATTAACTTTGTTTTCATAGTAGTTTCGGATTGGTTAATGTCCGCGGCTTTAGTTTTACCATACATTACGACACGAGATAATGTGAAGTGCAACAAACTGCGTCAGAAGTGTAAATGAGGACGCTCGTTAAGCCCAGTGTGTGAGTAGATACCGCCCTCCTCGTGTTGGGTCATTTTATTGTCACTGGATCCCTTTATGTGCAAAGTAGTCGGTGTTCACCTGCTTGGTTGTGGTTGGAACTATTATTTGACCAACATCAATATACGGTTAAATACGAGGAAGTTTCCGTACGACACGAATGATTCAACAAACTTAAGTATAAATGTTGATTATTGTCTGAGCGTTAATGAAGCCTATCATTCGAGGTGCTAGAAAATTTAATTACTGTATGTCTGTCTGTCCGCACGATATTTCGAAAATGAAGAGACCTGTGGACTTTTAGATTTTGCTTTAACTTTATTTTTGTACAAGGAACATCGAGTTCAATGATGGTGTATGGCACTCCATGGAGTTTAGCTACGCATTAAAAAACATTTTTACATTGGTCAGATGCCTCTGATGCCAACGAGAAAATCTTAGTATAAATACATTTAATAAATAACCCTAACATAATCATTAACAACCCGCAAGATTTCTTGAGAATTGTTCATCAATATACTCGTACTTTAAACTGTGCATTAGAGTTCATTCCTACACACAAGATTGAGTTCTGTGCTGGAGCATGTATGTCCATGTCCATGATATTTGGCTGAATGTTACTTGAAGACCTACCACTCGGTAGGCTGGTACAATTCTATTTTGTCTGCCGGAGGGATATAAAATGTTACTGTCTGTATGATTGCCTGTCTGTCAGCAGGCATCTCTTGAATGAAATAAACTTTAAACTTGGAACTTTAAATGCAACCTCAATGAAGCCTGTTACGCGACACATCGTATAGCGTACTTCTACCTTGTTTTTTGATACCAGTTAATTTGGAGTAGGGATCACTATTTTAAGATGATGCTAAAAAGATTACAACTCATCATATACGTAGTATTTTGAAGCAGTTATAAAATGGTATTTAGTTTTAGTTTTAATCAATTTCTTCTTTAAAAGAGTTAAATGTATTTATTATTTGGTATTTTTAAACAAAATTTTATGTAACCAATGATAAAATGTCTATTGGTACTTTTTATTCAATTTTGTGATTTTTCCAATTTTACATACGGTTTTAATTTAAATGGCGTGAAACCCGGTACGAGCTTGATAGGTATGACTGTGAGGCACGGTAAAGAAACAGCCAAAATGCTCGCCACACATCGCGTCCCAACACGGGAAACTACTCAGCCGTTGAGTGTTGCCGGCTACAAATAAAGTCTCTCTCGCTTTTCCCGTCAGTTTAATCTTGCTCAGAAGGAAATGTCTTATTCCACTGCACTGTTGACACCACTTGATAATTTAACCAGGGAGCCTCGACCTTCTTTCCACAGTTGACAACTTCCCTTGCGCTTACTTATTTATTGCAAATTTACATGCCACACAATTACACTGTAGCATACTGAAACAAACTGAATAATCTAGTGAGTAATTTTCTTATAGTTTTAAATCGATAGAAATTTGTTTAATCTGTTCATATTCTGATCTTACAATTATGAGCTTCACTTTCTATAAAACACTGTAAACTAAATGTTACAGAAACGGCCAGACAGCAAATTAACAAATTAAATAAGAGCACAAGTAGACGTAATAATAATTTTAAAATAACCAATGTATACAAAACTATTAAGAGAATACATATGCATAAAGAGAAGCCAAAGTCAGGGATAAAAATGTTCTTTAACGATTTTGATTATTAAAGGGGTAAAGTTGGACGACAGCATACCAATGTCACCAGGCAGAGCGCAGTGTACACGCATAATCACATTAATGGATTTGAGAGAGCAAAATTAGGGCTAAATAAGACTGGAATCCTAGACTAAGATCGAGGAACAGGAAAGTTTAAACGACTAATCAAGTAGCTGCAATCGATCCCCCATTTAACAGACTTTTTAAAAAGACTAACAATCCTATAAAACAACGCTTGTTAATCAAATAATAACAACAGCTCAGAAAACGTATATCACACAAATACTACAAGGTAAGAAATATGCTACACCGGGTGTCGTTGGCTTCGCTGAGGGTGCTTGCAAAATTTCAAATCTACAGCTCATTTCATTCTCTATATGTCCTCCGGACAGATAGGCAGACAGGCAATCATACAAAAAAAGACGTTGACACAAAAATGACAAGGAATGGAACTCATTCTTAAAAATAAAGTTTTGTGCAAAATTTAAAATCTGCACATAAAATCATTGTAGACCAACCTTCTTACTCATACATTCACATTTTTTTCATTACATTGTTTTTCATATAGTATTTAGAAAGTCTGTACACGAAGTCACTATAACATAATTTTGTATGCGTTGGGATACTTAAGCTACATGTGTTAATGTAATGTCATATTTTAATCTCTTGTGGGTGTATTCAGTGTGTTTATAAAAAATTTATTTATTTTTATATTTCTCTCGTTGCCATCATAGTTAGCCATTAGACGAATGTAAAAATATTCGCTAACGCTCTCAGCAAAATCCCATCGTGAAATGCACTTCCATCGAACTCAGTATTTTTCAAATAAAAATGAACTGTCTTAAACAATTTCAAGTCTATAGGTCAGTTCGTTTTCGACAAAATCATCATGCAGACAGACAGACAGACGGAAATTAAATATTTCCAGCCCCCCGGGCTTCGGTAAATCTCGACCAATTATAATTCTAGAATGATATTATAATAGGATAATAAAATAAAAAAACCTTACAACCTTAATTTGGATTTGTTTATGAGTTTAAGTAGTTATGAAACGGATGCCAAATAATTAATCTTAACTTTAAACTTCCATCCAATTAATGAGCAATACAACGACTTTAATTGCCAATTAAAATATATTTTAATTGCTAGATCTACACAACTACCTCAATCATGAATGATCGCACAATTAAAGTTTATTTTTTATTACATTAATTATTAAACAATGATGATGAATTATTTTAAATAGCCTCTTTTCAGCCTGTATATTGTAATAAACATTCTTGTAAAGCCTTTAAAACGATTACTCTGTTTATCTATTGAGTTATCGCAACAAATACACTTTAAATCATTGTTTTATGATATTATCTCTGTTGAGATGAATGATCGACCGCTTGTCTCTATAATAAAATATAAAAAGTATCTGGAGGCGCCGGGTATCGATCCCGGTACCTCTCACATGCTAAGCGAGCGCTCTACCATCTGAGCTACGCCCCCAGTTGGAGGAACTGGTTCACAGAATAAACTAGGCCTTTCACCTACTGCACGTGTTGGCTGACATCGCGGTCTGCTGAGATCTGACACAGTCACCTAGCTTCAATTTCTCTCTGAGATTTATCTAGATGCATACAACTGCTTGCCCTCAATAGTATTTCACTTTTAGTATGAATCATATGATACATAATTTGATCATTGATAGTAGCAATTGATCATTAATTAATGTGAATTTATTTATTTAATTATACGAGATTTTTATAAAGATTATAAAAGTATAAGGTTTAAAAATGACCGATGGGTTTACTAAAAAATATTTCAAAATTAAAAAAAACTGTTTCATTTCCAATATTTAGTCCAACGGATAATTTTTAATTTTTATTCTTATAAATTGTAGCATTTACCATCGGTTCTTCATCTGCTGTTTTTTTAACTCCCCGACCAATAAAATCTTAATATATCAAGAGACATGAAATGTGTATGATTAATATTATTTATTATCTATAGTTCCACATAGACAGTACTATATGTGGCGTATATATTGTCTGTACTCAGACCGGTTTTTTCGAACAATTTTACCGGGACTCGGGTCAGACCCGTCAGACTTGTACGGGGGCAGATGGAGGTACATGACGGAGCCCAGGCGGAAATTATTTTCCGGGGCCTGCCAAAGTTGAGTACGGCCTTGCATATATGAAGCTACTATAATCTATAGTGGAATCAAATTATTTCTATTTGGCATACACGAGCTTCCTGGAAACATCTTTGATATAGTCGAGTATTTCTGGAACAAGTGATTGCAATTGGAAGATATCCATATCTCCAAGAGCTTTCCTCAGTTTACAGTGATTTTAACGTATTTAACATCTCTTATTTTTATCACAATTAAAAAATATAAGAAGTCATTCAAGTAAAAATGTTGAATGCCTAAGTCCTACCAAACATCTACAGTAAGATACAAATTCAGTTCACATGTATAATTTATTTTCTATACATTACTCACTCACTATGTAGTACAAAATATTTATAACAGATTTTGAGTGAAAATTAGAAAATTTTGTCACCTATCCAGTATTTTGCGTCGCTTCTAAAACGCCAATTCAATCATAGAAAATAATTAGCATATTTACCCAAGCTGCAGTTGTGTGTTTTTCTTTTTTTTTGTCGAGCTCGTACTTAATACAGTGTTTATAATAAATATTTTTATAATACTAAAATATTCAATTTAAAACTAGTGCAATGCATACAAAGATTCTATCTAATTTAATACGATCGTTATACAATTGTAATTCATTGCATTCTAGAGGACATATATAATTAGCGGACATATAATAATACGCTTACACAGTGAAGCGTGACAAGATACGGGAAGAATGGCCCTTAACGAGCACCAACGAACAAGTAGCTGATAACGTCCCATTAGAAAACAGTTAAAGAACATGATGCAGATAACCAGAGTACCGTCGGAAGATAAAGATTTATTCCAATTACGCCATTGACATCAAAGATAAATCGAGTAGCGAAAAGAGATTGTGTACACGAATGTGAATCCTCTCAGCACTAACCTCGATGCTCCTTGATGAAACCTGACAAGATTCCTGGACCGTGGATTTCTTTCAGTAAAAGTATTGGTGTTAAGGACTCATGACTTCATTTTAGTTTCAGGATATAAATAATTCCCTCAATTAGTTTGAATGTTGTGGATATAAATAAAGCTTTCCCATAACGCCCTTGTTGGTTACCACGAAAAACCCCATATGAAACGCCCCTCATGAATCTTCCTATATGCATCATTGATATAAGGGATCTGTTGTATTCTGAATTTGACCTTCCGATGAAGGTCCTTTGAAAGGTAGAACCTCCAGATGCTATACAGTAAAATGGATCATCTCTCAATGAAGACGTTAAGAATGAATGCTTCTCATTTCTCTTGAGACCATAGGGTCTCCAGCAGTTATTGACTACCAGAATTTGTATTTTGAAATTTCTGACTTCAGAGCAATCAGTTATAGCTTCCTAATCAATATGGTTATGGATATTTCTACTTTTAGAACTCAACGTTTATCAATTACTTCCCTGAGCGTTAGCGAATGCTATCACTCAAGGGTCGGGAAGAATTCCAATCCTGTCTGTCTGTTAATCCGCACGATATCTCGCAAATGATTCTTGACTTGAAAGTATGCGTGAATCTTCATTTCTATATAGGCAGTACTAAATTCAATGATGATGCATTTCACCCCATAGGATTTGACTGGGCGTCAGCGAATATTTTTCCGTTCGCCTTTTGGCAACACGAAAATACCAGTATAAATCAATGTTGTAAACAAACTGAGTACATATTTGATTCTATCATGTGACTTTTTTATTCATAGGATAAACGACAGAATTATCAGAATGTAAACATTTGGAGACAAAATTTTATTTCAAAGCACTAATGCATTGTAGTACTCTCCCTAGCTTACTAGAACTTTTATTATTGAAACAATAGTATACAATCTAATTTAATTAATAAAAATGTGAATTTATTAATTGGCAAAAAACTTCATCTGTAGACATTAAATGTTATATGAAACTTGATTTCAACAATGATAAGAATGAGTTCGATGAAGATGAAAGTCCAACCACGGAATATGGCTTAGCACCACTTTTTTACTACTCAATAGGCTGACAATTTCTATTTTGTCTGCCGGGGTAACGTAGAATAATCTTTTACGTTTGAATGTCTGTACATCTATCTGTCCGTAGGACACATCGGGAATCAATAGAGCTATAGATTTGAAATTTTGGGAGCAACCTGAGCGAAGTCTGTTACGCGACAAGTGGTGTGGCGTAGTGCTGCCTTGTTTTAATTAATGTTGCAATATAGTCTATGAGCACCACCATTAATATTAACAAATAAGTCTTAGCTTGATTTACTGCTCAAATATGTGTTATGATAGTTTTAGAAATGATAACTTTCTTATATGACATTTTTTGTTTAAAATTATGAGTACTATCAGCCACGATGTTTGTGACACCCTTTTGTGGACACCCTGTATGTATGTATATACATAAATAAGAGCTTGGCTGCCATCGAAAGTTTTGAAGAGTTATTGACCGCATGTAACCTTGTTTCCTGTCCATAGTTGGAAGCTTCATGAAAGATCAAGCAATATTTAGGTGCACTGTACTTTAGGCCGAAGACATCTGAAACTTAACTAGTAAATAATGGCATAACTTTTAAATAGAATGCAGATTTATTGTGTAAGTACTAAGTATAATTCTTAAATCAAAGTAAAATCTAAATAATAAAAAGGATTTAAATAACTTTTAAACATTACTCTACTCATTGAAATTAAATCATTCAACACAGAGATTAATTTTTTAATATGTTTTGTTTGACTAATATAAATTACAACTAAACATTTGTAAACGTGGTATTAAAAACCGCAACTAATAATTCTGAACTGAAATCCAATTTTACACATTTTACGACATTTGATCCTCAATTTAAAGCTAAGTTTATTTGTGAGGATGCATACTGACATTACTTCCCAATGAAAATCTCTCACCTGACAAAGGGAAGGTGCCCATGGCAATAAACAGAGGTCACCACGCTTGCCACACAAGAGGAGCGAGAGAGAGAGAGAGAGAGAGACAGGGAGCGCCGGGCGCCTCATGTAATGCCCCTTCTGTGTCCTAATGGTCCTTTTACTGTTACACTACCTTTATATACTTCCCTCGCAACACGTTTTAAGCCACAAAAATTCAGAAATAATTGAAATATTGGTTTTTTAAAAATTGTCTTGGTATGTTATTATTTAAGTTTAACGACTGACGCTCAGATTTTTTAAAATGATATACTGATATCTATGTATTTATAGTTTGAGACAATGTAGGAGTACACCACACCACATGTCGACTAACAGGCTTCGCTAAGGCTCAATACTAAATTTCCAGTTTCCAAAAGTCTATAGTTCATTTCATTATTGATAGATAAAACTACTTTTACATCCCTTCGCAAACAAAATAGTGATAACCTTCAAGGACGCTCAGGCAAATTTCAAGGTCAGAAATGGAAAATTTTAAGTCTACGGTTGAAACCTTTCTCGAGATATATCCCCACGTGATACATTCACAGTTCGGTTAATTCCGTTCCATATAAGGGTTTAAATAATAAAAGTCAATGTTAGAATAAAATGACGTCGGATGTGTTGGGATTATTAGGTTACGGATACGATAATATGTCACGTGTTCAAATATCTTATGAGTGTACTTAGGTTGTTTATAAATTTATGTATTCTGCTATTTTCTCGTTGTCATCAAGGCTACTCATAAGACCAATGTAAAAATACGCTCAGCCAAATCCCGCAGGGTGACATGAACCATAATCGAACTTAGTGTTCATCATACAAAAGTCAAGCTTTTTTCAGCCCCACAAGTAATAAGGCTTACTTACATCTTACATCTGGTAACAAATTAACTTCCATGGTGCCTTGAAGACGGGCATTCAAACTCATTAACTCTGTGAAAACGGTTGGTTATAATGTAAATAACTTTCAAAATTCTTACTCATACATTCTATTCATTAAAAAGATTAGTAGATGTAAAATTCTGTAAATGATGCAAACGTATTTACATTTTAATAAAACACTCAAAGAAACGACTTTACACAGTGATTATAAAAGTGATATAAAATAGCAATAACGATATGCAAATTAAGGGTTTGCTATTAAAACAATTACCTTTTTTCGACAATTTCCCGCATTTATTTTGGGAGGCACAACTAGTATTTTTTTATCATGCAGAGCAACCAGACTACATGTCAAAAAGATGTATTATCAATTTAAACAGTGTACATTTTATAAAGTTTCAATAAATAGTAGCATTTGAATTATTCCTATTTACGTTTCCTAACTTATTGTCCCGAAATTGCTTTTTTCCGATACTACAATATGTTCGTGTAACGTTGTGTGAAAAGTTAAATAGGTGAGCAATTAAAGCATGCTGCTCGATATTTTCTACAATTGTCGTGTAAAACAAAACACCGAAACAAAATAAATTAAAGTAAACAAGTTCTATGCAAGTATCTATAAATAAATTACTAATAAAAGATCAGCTTCGCTTAGAAAATATAAAAATAAGTTTTATGCGAACAACAAATGAAAATATTATCAAAGAGCAAAAATACAAAGAAGCACTCAAGCATTTACATCATCTAATAATTATTAGAATATATGAGCTTTTACGGGCGGTAAAAAAAGGTTCAGCGCCCTTGTTTAAATTTTCTAAAAGAGATGGAAACCTCAGTGGAAGAGAAAAGTAATCGCGATTGTAAAGGGCGGCGTCAAAGGAAGGTTAAGTTGCTATCAATTCTCTTTAGTTTGAAAAACAATTTTAGTAATTTTTACGAACTGAAACTGTACGTTAATCTTTAATTTTAACAATTGCGTTTATTATGTTAAATCCCAATAAATTAATTATAGTAGTTGTGTTGTACAATATTGTGAGGGAAACAGATCTTTTCCGCAGCATTTGTCATCGTTCGCTGATAAACATTCAGTAAAACTACGTTTCGCTTCGAGATCTGTAATCTGATCTCTTCCTCAGGCTAATAACTAATTTACTATTAACTGACCAGTTCGTCAGTTATTAATCTGATCTCTTCCTCAGGCTAATAACTAATCTACTATTAATTGATCAGTTCGTCAGTTATTAATCTGATCTCTTCCTCAGGCTAATAACTAATCTACTATTAACTGATCAGTTCGTCAGTTATTAATCTGATCTCTTCCTCAGGCTAATAACTAATCTACTATTAACTGATCAGTTCGTCAGTTATTAATCTGATCTCTTCCTCAGGCTAATAACTAATCTACTATTAACTGATCAGTTCGTCAGTTATTAATCTGATCTCTTCCTCAGGCTAATAACTAATCTACTATTAACTGATCAGTTCGTCAGTTATTAATCTGATCTCTTCCTCAGGCTAATAACTAATCTACTATTAACTGATCAGTTCGTCAGTTATTAATCTGATCTCTTCCTCAGGCTAATAACTAATCTACTATTAACTGATCAGTTCGTCAGTTATTAATCTGATCTCTTCCTCAGGCTAATAACTAATCTACTATTAACTGATCAGTTCGTCAGTTATTAATCTGATCTCTTCCTCAGGCTAATAACTAATCTACTATTAACCGATCAGTTCGTCAGTTATTAATCTGATCTCTTCCTCAGGCTAATAACTAATCTACTATTAACCGATCAGTTCGTCAGTTATTAATCTGATCTCTTCCTCAGGCTAATAACTAATCTACTATTAACTGATCAGTTGGTTAGTTATTTAAATTTTTAGTCAACCATCAGTCGCAATTAGGGCGGTTTGGTTACCTATTCTGAAAATAAACTAACAAGGAAATCTGAAATATCAAATATCAAAAACATTAGATATTTGAAATAAACCAATACGAAGTCACATAAAATGATAAACTGTAATGCCCTCAGAGATACTTCCAGTGTGCTCATTTAAACTTTTAAATATGTGTACCTTAAATTTACCTCTTCGTTCTGTAACTAAATACAAAGCCAAGTCCCAACGCATGGTCCAAATTTAATAAAGTTTTACTAAGTTTTACTAAATTTCCTGAGGTAAATGGTTGCTCCATTTTATACCAAGACAAAGCTCAAAGATTTCTAAAGTTTTAAGTTACGTATATAGGTTCCTCCGTGCCAGAATTAAAGTAATTTGTTTTGCTAGGGAAAGCTCAAAAAGGTTGATCTAGAAATTTTAAGTTTTTCTAATTTACATCAAATAGTTTTAAGGAATAACTTACTAAAGTTAATAAATTGGTAAATTAAGCATTTGTGCAGCCACTTTATATAATCAAATCAACATTTATAATTTTTTGTCTACTTCATGACATCTCTTGTAATATTTGACCAATACTCTGTTAAATATTGAATTATTCATTAATGTACTCGTTGTCAACACAATTCAGCCGTAATGCCTATATTTAAATTCACAATTTCCCTAGTAATTATTTGTAATAAAATAATAATATTTTTTCATGCGACGAAACCCGAATATTGGGAGAAATCACGCGAATTCATTTAGAGCCTGAGTTAGATTTCTGATTCCTCAAAAACACATATAGTATAAGTGTTAGCCAAATCATTCCGATTGATTTCGCTCCCTTTGGAGAATTAGCTGGTATTGGAGAATGGGGTAGGAGTATGTAAGAAAACATACAATTATCTATCTATTATTTATAAATTTACATTTAAGAAAATTACTTCTTTAGTTCTTTACAAGTACATAAATTACCTGTAATTACTCACGATATTTTATTTATTCGAACTAGGCAGATAGGCTGCGGTACATAGACGATCTTGCAACGTAGTCATGTAAATTAATGCTGCGGATAAGATTTCTCCATTTTTTGTGTGTGTGAAGTTTGCAGCTTTCACATCCTATACGAGTATAAACTCGTCACCGATAAAGTGACGAGTATAATATGTGAAATTTAAATAGGCGTAAAACCGGATCTGGAAAAAAACACAGCTGACGTGTTTGTCCACTGTAATATAGAACACTTGAACTCAATTCGCTAGTAAAGTAATAAAGTATTCACGCACACCAAGGTTGCAGCAAATCGGCTCAGGTGCCGGCGTGAGAGGATTACACGCTGACCTAGCCACATTCTCTGTTGCCGCTACACCAGCGCCTTCTGTTACCGTATAGAGTGTCCGTACTTATAGAGTATCTAGCTTCAGGTGTGCCGGCATGAGAGGATTACACGGTGACCTAGCCACATCCTCTGTTGCCGCTACACCAGCGCCTTCTTTTACCGTATAGAGTGTCCGTACTTATAGAGTATCTAGCTTCAGGTGTGCCGGCATGAGAGGATTACACGGTAACCTAGCCACATCCTCTGTTGCCGCTACACCAGCGCCTTCTGTTACCGTATAGAGTGTCCGTACTTATAGAGTATCTAGCTTCAGGTGTGCCGGCATGAGAGGATTACACGGTGACCTAGCCACATCCTCTGTTGCCGCTACACCAGCGCCTTCTGTTACCGTATAGAGTGTCCGTACTTATAGAGTATCTAGCTTCAGGTGTGCCGGCATGAGAGGATTACACGGTGACCTAGCCACATCCTCTGTTGCCGCTACACCAGCGCCTTCTTTTACCGTATAGAGTGTCCGTACTTATAGAGTATCTAGCTTCAGGTGTGCCGGCATGAGAGGATTACACGGTGACCTAGCCACATCCTCTGTTGCCGCTACACCAGCGCCTTCTGTTACCGTATAGAGTGTCCGTACTTATAGAGTATCTAGCTTCAGGTGTGCCGGCATGAGAGGATTACACGCTGACCTAGCCACATTCCCTGTTGCCGCTACACCAGCGCCTTCTGTGACCGTATAGAGTGTCCGTACTTATAGAGTATCTAGCTTCAGGTGTGCCGGCATGAGAGGATTACACGCTGACCTAGCCACATTCCCTGTTGCCGCTACACCAGCGCCTTCTGTGACCGTTATTATATTTTTATATTATATATATATATATATATATATATATATATATATATATATATATATATATATATATAATCTTATTCGAATATTCTTCTTGCTCCACCGAAACCCGATCCCCTTACCTCTCACTTGTCTGGGAGGACCAAATATTTGTAAGTGAATTTGTAAAATGGCAACAGCCTAATTCTATTTTAATACAGATTTATTAACAATATATAAATATATCACGAACCAAAAGACTAAATTTTTTAAATTATCGAGTACTCTTTTAACACCATGCAGTTAGGAGCGTATGTCATTATTGCCATATTTTTCTTGCCATCTTATATTTCCCTCAATACCACATATAAGAACATAAATTATTAATTGAGCTATGTTCAAAGCTATAAATTACAATTAAAAGGCCGTATAATTAAACAAATATATGGAAGAAGAATGTTTTTTTTTCTTAAAGCCATGCAAGATTGGTGCTACTTTACGTACGGTATTTTCCTATCGATTTAATATTACGTGTTTACTCATGTTATAATTATGATATTTACGTATTTTTAACAACAAGTAAAGCTGCGTATTATTTATTAATTGACTGAGTGTCTATCACTTGAGGGACTGGAAAAATGCTATTTCTCTGTATTTGTCTGTATTTTTATCTATCTGTATGTCCGCACGTTATCTCCAAATTGAATTGTGCTTCATTTCTAAACACTGAGGAACACTGAGTTCGATGATAGTGCATGTCAATCAGTGGGATATGGCTGATCGTTAGCAAGCACTTTTACATCAGCATATATGGGTAACCATGACGGGAACAACAATGTAGCAGACTAGATAGTTGTACATATGCTATGTTACATGTAGCCTAACTATCCTAACACATACATACAACATCATTTCATAGTAGCTTGGTGTGTAGACTTTTATTATTTAAACACTGATATGAAACCTAATTTAATGAGCAAAGATGTAAATGTGACAAGGGGCAAAGTACCTCGAGAAATATTTAATTTGTAGACTTTAAATTTTGAATCAAACTTCATTTCTACATAGGCAGGAATGATTTATATCATGTAATATATATGCAACCATGGAATCTGGCTAAACGTCGTTGAAGCCTATTATTTAGTAGACCGACAAAAGTTCTCTTTTTTGTCGGGGTATGTTAGTATTCTTTTCAGAATGGTTGTGTCCTTTTATCAGTCAATAATGAAATTTACCATTGACCTGAAAGTGTCAAACTCCCAGCGAAGCCTGTTACCTAATACGTGGAGTGGCGTACTCTTACCTTGTAATAAGACAATAATATTCTAACAATAAACAGTTCTACTACTTAGACTTAACTTAGTGTCATAACTATCATGTACTCTTTCCTGTTGAAACGGCGTCAAACACCCATTATTCAACTTAAACTTTCTGTTGACTTTCCACAGCAAGGCATACATATTTAAAAATTTAGTTAATTATGTAAACAATGTTTCGACACTGTGTTAGCAAGACAACTTAAATGGTAATAAACTTTATTTATACGTATTATTAATTCTTATTCAATAAGTTAGTATTCTACTTAAAAAAGCTAGCTACGAACATACTTCAATAATCACAAGACACACCAAAATGTCTGAATTAAATGTATTATTAAATATCATGAGTGAAGAAACAACAGCGGATACCATCTTCTTTAAGACTGTTTGTAAATAACTACACTTCCTCGATTTATTTTTTCTGGAATAAATGTTGTCTGTATCAAGTGCGTATTTCGATTTATACTGTTATCCTCACCATTCTAATAAATAACTTGTGTGTTACGTTAAGGTCACGGTATTCGTGAAAGTAACACCTACATGAAACATTGTTTAAAGTTAAATATGTTGTTTCTACTTCGAACTCTAGGTACTCTAACCAATCCGATAACGATATTCACGGTAGAAATGGTTTACAGATGTTCACAAAGGTATGTAATTAACGAAATAAATTACTGTAATTATACGCACGAGCATCTATAGCACAAGTGTTTAATCTTCGAATAGAATTACTACGTGTTAATTAACAATAACACAACAGTGGTTAAATAATTGACAAACATCCAAGTTTGAATAGTTGTGGGAGAACAAGAGCGCGCATTCATAAGACAATACGATGTTGGGATATTACGTTTTTATTAAATATCCCCACAAAAAAAAATGCTGAGGAACATATAAACACGGATCAAGTTATTTTAATATTAAGCATCCTTAATTATTTTTGTTGATCATTAGATAAAATAATTGGTAATTAATATAGACGTATTATTTTTTTCTTCATTCCAACTTTTTAAAGAACATTAATGACATGTTCGAATTATATTCAAAAGTGAAAAAGTAAAACGATTTAATAATATATCCATGTGGTACTTGGGATTTTTATATTTGATAATTAATTCATAAATTGACTACATTGAAACAGAAAAATACATCTACCTGTGTATTGTTTCTATTCTAATTCATTAATTTTTATTTTTGTTTTATTTGTTTCCATCAATTTGAATAAAGAAGTACCACGATTGAATATCAATTGTATGGATGACTTAAATTTAAAGCGGGTGATTAAACATAGTATTGCAATCGTTATATATTACAAAATGAATACCTCTACATTTCTAGTATTGGAATCTAACCACATTCGTCTGTGCTGGTGACGTGTTTATGCTTTTGATGGCTATGTGTGACAAAGCCTGGGTACAGTTTCTCCTGTCTGTACTTCGAGCAATTTTCGGGTACGATTCCTTCCTTTTTTTCTATTTTTAGTACCAATCTATTGCCGCACATTGTAGGCTTTAAGTACATGTATGTGTATTAACTTTCTTCAAACCTGACGATGAGGGTAGATTTCAATACTCGAAACGTACTCTTATTAATTTTTGTAACATATAACGATGGTAAATGTCCGAAGTACTATTATCGATAACACACTTTAAATAAAGAATAATAAAGTTGATGTCAAGGACTGAAAACCCAATAAGCCACTCCTATACTTTCAGATCAGTAGCTGAACTAATCTCAAACATGATTAGTCTCGAATGTGCAAATACCCATGTTTTATGTAAAACAATATTTTAGCCATGTCATATATTATTCTTTTCAAATTAATTGTATTCATACCTAAGTCAATGACACGGTGGTTAACACTTTTGAAACTTGTCTGAATTATTTGTGTTAAACCAATTTCTCATAGCACAAGACATATTTTAGGTACATTATGAACGTGAATATTATTTATTACTAACATAGGATTTTTAAGATTGAGTCCTGACACTTCTATACGATTTTTTTTATTCCAGATAATTTAAAACATAAATTATATACTTTTATATAATTATAGTGACTTTAACTAAGCAAGTAATACAAAGCAAAAAATCTGCATACAACGAATTGTAATCTAATTTAATAGCTGATAACAAATTATTACAAAAAGTAATGCTTCATCTTAATTGCTATTAAATCTATGAATCAAACATACAATATTACAAATCTATGCCTTCCAAATCCATACAGTACATTAATTTATACGCAGAAAAAAACTTATTATCGTAGAATGTGAAATAAAAGAAAGGACCAAGTCTGTGTCTTCCATGTATATTACGCGTATAGTAGAATAGAATAAAACAGTACATTACAATACAAAATCAATATTTTAATAAAGTATAATTCATGCACATTAGCCATGGTCTGATACGGACAGCAAATTAAAATAAACTACTTTAATTTCAAGATGAGTAAATAATTTTCGCGACTCACAAGAGTTTGGAGTAGCAGCAATGGCCAAGAATGATGACAGTCGACTTTGGTTACAAAGTTATAATAATAAAATACGTCTAAGAAAAAAAGAATACAGAAACTTATAACAAAAATTAATTAATTTAAAATACGTCGTTAATAATGAGATATTCTAATATATTGGTATATCGTTGACTGCAATAAAACGTTTCCGCTTATGTGAACGATACAGCAATAGGGTGAGCTGTTTCAGTTTAAAATTCACGAGGGAATGCAGCAGAATTTCAATGGGTCAGAAAAGCATTTTTAGCTCAAAGAACCAACGTCCGTTATACGATTATTTATTATACCTATTATTTTACCGTTTTGCACAGAAGCCAGCGTATCGTTTGGGGATTCTCTTTGATGTGCTTTCCCCTATTTTTCTAAAATAAAACAACGGTTGGTCTTTTCGCGATATTGTTGTAAAATAATACTGCTAATTATAAAAATAACTGATCTTGCACTGGATAAGTAAATTAAATCATTGCATATGGTGTAGTTATTTTATTTTATTTTATTGCCTGAAGAAATATGTACAGATGCAACTTACGAAAAGTCAGCAGCATAAGTCTCACAGCACATCACCAACCTGTAACAAACAATAATATTCAATAAATATGTAAACCAACTCCATCTGGCGAAAATATAGCAGGACGAATCAGTGAACAAAATACTAACAAGAGATGTTAGCGCCATCTTTAACCCTTTTAGAACCACTACTGTTACTTGCTCGCTGTCGGTCAGTTCGCACCACTGATCGTGACTTGTTTGTGAACGAATAAAATTGGCATTAATCAATCTTTTGGCATATTAAATCAATATTCCTCATAAGGCCATATAATTTCAACACTTAAGCATTGTTTTTCCCAACTTATGTAAGTAATCTTTAAAAAAAATAATCCAAGAGCCAATGAGATAACCAGATGAAGATGCAAAAATAATATGGTTTTGGAGCCAAGGGGCCAAACACTATTACTTCATACCGAATAAAATCGAAAAACACTCACTCTTGTGAACCCAAAACTGAGCTAGTTGTGAGTGATTGCCTGGCAGAGAGCACTTCTTGCAAGCTAAAACCGGCAATCTAAAGTGGAAGTTATCGTACAAGAGTAGAAGCTCCGACCTCTTCCCTTCTCCAGATCTATTTTCTGATCCACTGACTTCGTTGTTCCTTTATTTTTTAAAGCTTAGCTAACGCATTTCCATCCTTAGAATTTGTCTCAAACTCCTACAGATTGCACAATTTCGGGCTTGACATTAAAACGAACAATACATTTATAACTAACACCACAACACGTGACGAAAAGACTATATGATCACTTACAGATACAATCAACCAATTCCATCTAATATGTGCAACAGCCTCTAGTTGCTGTGTCAGTACCACAGCAGCTGGTAAATCAATATGATTCAAGCGTTAATACAAATATTTCTAGGTCTTATCTGACCATAGTCAATACTATTACTCAGTGACTTACAGATTAATTTATTAATAAACAAATGGGTTGCACGTAAACGATTGAGAAAATGAGATTATCGCTACCAATAGAATTATTCTCTTTGAAAGCCTTCTACTCAAGTTTATTCAAGTATTAAATATATAATTGAGATATTGAAATAAAAAGCTAAATCATTAAACAATGGAGATCGCCCATTCCAATCAGCGTTTGTTACGAATCTCTAAGTAACTAACAACTTTATTTTATATAAAAAAAAGAATATCCTGGAGTATAGAATCACAACAATCGAATTTTGAGACTTAAACTCCCTTTTCTAACTATTTAGGAAAAGATTTCGATAGGTTTCGAAATACATTTTCAATTGGCACATATTACATTATAGGATTTACCAACGACTGTGTATATATAATTAATTAACCCAGCAAGTGATCTGAGAACAACCAAAAGGGAGAGATGTTTTGTGTGATGGGATGAAACCTGCCAGTCCCGTGTCAAGGGATGACAAGCTCGCCCTACAGTACAACAATAACTCTCTCGACAACGAGCGATATCCATCTATCGGTGATCCACTGCAGCTTCTGCTGACAGTTGACTTTAGATAATTGAACATACATGTTTCACGCACTACAATGACACTATCCTCCGGCAGTACTGTAATAGCACAAAACCATTGGGTATTTATTTGTCTACCTCCAAATAACAGGAGGTAAGGTTTCCTCGACTGATACTTGTCAACGATTGCGCGATTATCAAGATAGAGTTTATACTAATTCAAACACTGTTTTAAACATGCTGTTAGTGTATAAACACTGGGTTAAATAAAAACTTGGCAGTATTGAATTTTCTAAATATTTATTTATTTTTTAAATAAATTTAAATATAATATTTACATATTTAAAATTATGCTGGCTTTAAATAAATGAACTGTTTATAGAACTGTCACTAATTTATATAGTTAAACTACTACTATTAACAATACTGTCTATCTATTTACACACGAGTCTATTTAACACTGACAAAGTTCATAATTATTAACCAAATTCCAACTGTCACGATCACGAGTATTACCACAATTTTTGTTACTTAAGAAGTTAACTTCTGAAGCTTAACTGAATCACCTCCTCTCTATTGCTCCTTATAAGGTATTAGCACTTCGAAAACATTCGAATTTGAGAAATTACAATAAAGTCCTACAGGGTCACAGTGGCCACCCACAGCTCATGTAAGGAGGGGCGGGTCAGGCCAGGTAAAGAAACTAAACCTAACCCACTGAGCGCTCTCTTCAACTACGCTCTTCATCTATTTCCCTTTTTTATTGTCAGGGTTCACAAATAGTTATTCACATTCTATTAAATCAGAGGTTGACCTGTTTATCTGAAACCTTCTCCACATTTTTTTCTCAATACCATATTAACAATATTTTCACATAAGTTTTTAATAAATGTTGAAGGAGAAACTCTTTTAAATTGCAAGTTCACTTAAACAGACTCGAGTTTTTCTACTAGAACTCGGCGTCAGTATTGGAAAAAGGCCATTTGTAGATACTCTACTTCGTTCTTAAAGTATTAGAATATGTTCATCATTCTCGTACTAGGCTGAGCATTCCACGGTGTCTATTGTATAGGAAAATATATCTCCAGCAGGTGGCAGGCAGCAGGTAGGCTGAGACTCCAACAATAGCACACTCTCATTTATCGCATGGGTATGTTTGATATTCGTGTAGTGATGATGAAAGCTTACATTCCCTATCTGTGAGGAATGCACGTCGCACCGTGTCTATTGTATAGGAAAATATATCTCCAGCAGGTGGCAGGCAGCAGGTAGGCTGAGACTCCAACAATAGCACACTCTCATTAATCGCATGGGTATGTTTGATATTCGTGTAGTGATAATGAAAGCTCATATTCCCTATCTGTGAGGAATTCACGTCGCACCGTGTCTATTGTATAGGAAAATATATCTCCAGCAGGTGGCAGCCAGCAGGTAGGCTGAGACTCCAACAATAGCACACTCTCATTTATCGCATGGGTATGTTTGATATTCGTGTAGTGATCATGAAAGCTTATATTCCCTATCTGTGAGGAATGCACGTCGCACCGTGTCTATTGTATAGGAAAAATATATCTCCAGCAGGTGGCAGGCAGCAGGTAGGCTGAGACTCCAACAATAGCACACTCTCATTAATCGCATGGGTATGTTTGATATTCGTGTAGTGATAATGAAAGCTCATATTCCCTATCTGTGAGGAATTCACGTCGCACCGTTGTCTATTGTATAGGAAAATATATCTCCAGCAGGTGGCAGCCAGCAGGTAGGCTGAGACTCCAACAATAGCACACTCTCATTTATCGCATGGGTATGCGTGATAGATGTAGTGTAATGAAAGCTTATATTCCCTATCTGTGAGGAATTCACGTCGCACCAGTGTCTCGTAATTGTATAGGAAAATATATCTCCAGCAGGTGGCAGGCAGCAGGTAGGCTGATACTCCAACAATAGCACACTCTCATTTATCGCATGGGTATGTTTTATATTCGTGTAGTGATGATGAAAGCTTACATTCCCTATCTGTGAGGAATGCACGTCGCACCGTGTCTATTGTATAGGAAAATATATCTCCAGCAGGTGGCAGGCAGCAGGTAGGCTGAGACTCCAACAATAGCACACTCTCATTAATCGCATGGGTATGTTTGATATTCGTGTAGTGATAATGAAAGCTTATATTCCCTATCTGTGAGGAATTCACGTCGCACCGTGTCTATTGTATAGGAAAATATATCTCCAGCAGGTGGCAGGCAGCAGGTAGGCTGATACTCCAACAATAGCACACTCTCATTTATCGCATGGGTATGTTTTATATTCGTGTAGTGATGATGAAAGCTTACATTCCCTATCTGTGAGGAATGCACGTCGCACCGTGTCTATTGTATAGGAAAATATATCTGCAGCAGGTGGCAGGCAGCAGGTAGGCTGAGACTCCAACAATAGCACACTCTCATTTATCGCATGGGTATGTTTGATATTCGTGTAGTGATGATGAAAGCTTACATTCCCTATCTGTGAGGAATGCACGTCGCACCGTCTCTATTGTATAGGAAAATATATCTCCAGCAGGTGGCAGGCAGCAGGTAGGCTGAGACTCCAACAATAGCACACTCTCATTTATCGCATGGGTATGTTTGATATTCGTGTAGTGATAATGAAAGCTTATATTCCCTATCTGTGAGGAATTCACGTCGCACCATGTCTATTGTATAGGAAAATATATCTCCAGCAGGTGGCAGGCAGCAGGTAGGCTGAGGCTCCAACAATAGCACACTCTCATTAATCGCATGAGTGTGTTTGCTATTTGTGTAGTTACTCATCGCAGTTCTCCCTGCACTCGTCTTTCTCATATTCATAAAAACATATTATACGCATACATTTCCACTTTTAACTAGATGTATCTTTCAGTTGTTAATTAACTGTCCTTTTTTAATATTGTCTTTTTTACCCAGTTATCGATATAACATCGAGTAGATTTTTTGAAGTGCTGAATGAAAATGTGTTTAATAAAAATATTTGGAAAAACTCATGACTTTCATTAAAATAAAACTTCAATAATAGAAAATAGTTCCTGTAATGGTTGAGAACGAACTGCTTTCTAAGTGTGGGACCATCTTATAGTTATTTTAAAATTATTTAAAATTTACTATTATTATTATTTGAATTTTACAAAAAGAAATTTCCTACAACTTTATAGATATGTACATCCTGTTCACATTAGCATACAACACCTGACACGCCTCAAAATTTCAGAAATTGTCCCTATTTATTTTAGAAATTTCGAAAGCTTAACTGTTAATGTAGGCTATATATGCAACCATAAAAAATATTAACTTCATGTATAGTTATATTTTAGACGCTTAGGTGTTAAAAAATAAAAAAAATAACTAATAATAAAAATTTAAATCATGGTAATCCAAAAATTTGTAAAATTTAGTTTACTACTGTCTACACAAGACATCGTCAAAAGTGATATATTATTAAAAGTAATTATCCTATTGTCATTAATAATTGTTGCCAATAATAAAATTGTACCAATACAAGTTACAAACATTAAAAAATATAATCATGATATTAAATTTAAATAAATGAAATTACAAGAAAAGAAACAACAAGTTCAATTATCCACTAGTTGAGTTAGTACCCAATTAAGGGGATGTAGAAACTCTCACACCGAGTTGAATGCCACAATGAATTAAGCGGTGCCTTAGACGTGCTTTAAAACAATTGTAAAACTAATTCTCATCCAAGATGGGAGGCGTTCACAAACCTGTCTGCGTACTTTATATGTCCTTTCTCAGGCTCTTCTGTCATCTATAAATATTACTGCCCTGTAAACATTTCGACCTACAGAAAGTTCTACGACTTAAAAAAACTAAGCAGGTTTAGGAGGTTGAGGGACATTGTTATGTACTCTCAATTTATTAATAATTCTAACATTAGAAATAACACATACCCTATAAATAATTAAAATAAGTTTCTAACGTGACGATTCCAAGTGACAATTCTTAAGGCATTATTAAGAACTGAACAGGCACTTTTTAAAATAATGTCATTGCTTGTCTGTGCGGTACCTCTTGATAGTAAGGTCATAGGGAGACGCAAATATTAGTACATGGGTTACTCCTGATTCACGGAATACCATTACTGGTTTTGAGATCAAAATATCAAAGGGTAATAAATTGCCCTTGGGAAGACGGTAGTAAACAATCCGTACTATGTTGGTTATCATATAATTATGGATTTAGGTGGCATGTGTTTATAACAAGTATAACGAAGCCTACCACGAAGCATGAAGGCGAACATTCGACTGTAATAATGGACACCCGATATTCTTGGTTAAAAAGAGAGATGAATTAATAAGTGTTATCATTATGGTTGCGTACCTTAGGATAATAAGGCACGTCATAGTTCAGATAAAAGAGCGTGTATTGGTAACTATTTCAACCATAACATAGCAATAGTTGTTTGGCGGTGTGACTACGTCCTTAGAAATGCCTTAGATTTGTCGATACCTCAAATTAACCCTTAACCCCCAAACAAAACCTTAATACTCTGGATTTTCATTTAGAAACCCTTTCTCATAGCCACAAAAATTAGATTGGTATTAATTAACCCTGTCTATAATCATCAGTTTGTACAATCTTTAGCCCGTCGAGTACAAGTGCAAGAAACTAATAAATATGCACGAGTACTGTCAGCAACAATTGACACACAAAGCCAGACCTACCCGCTATCATAATGCTGTACACCCGCGAGAAAGCACAAAGCTACATTTCACAGCATTGAGTTAAGCTGATTGTCGGCTAATGCTGTAATGTAGCATCGCTGCTGTGACTGTGTATTAATCTAACTTCCATCCACAAAGCTCTCAACAATCCTACTATCGCTTGGAGCCACTCCCACATGTCAGCGAGTATTAGCCCATCATCATTGCTTAGTAGCGAAATTACTACAGGCTGTTTCGTAAATAACGACTGCTTCCAAAAATATTTCTCAAGGTATATAATTGAGAGTACACATCAATGAAATACGAAAACAATATCTTTAGTAATTCTTCAATACCATCAACAATTTTAAGCAAAATGACAATTCAAGTTGTTCTATACATAACTGTTCTTGATCAGATAATAACGATGAGAAAATGAAACTTGGATTCTCCCAATCAACGTCGCCAACTAAAGCATGAAAATGAAAATAGATTTATTGGAAGATTGAATACAATTAAAAAATTTCTTGGGGCTTTGTGCATATAAATTCTGTTAGAAAACCTTGTAGGTTTCATTAACCTACATTAATGTTCTGGCCAGGTAATTTTCTTACGTCTACAAATATAAAGTAATTATTTCATATTTATCATTCATAAAAATGTTCACAATGCCCTTCATAATTTTTCATAATTTTCAATATTTACTTTTTCTTATTAATGTTCTTGTCCCATCAAAAAAATAACAATGAGAATGCCTTAATCTATGGCTGTGTTAAAGGTTTTTCAAAAATTCTCGTTGGCCAAAAAGAAAAAAATGAACGTATGAGTTAAGGGCAAGATTTTATTTTTCTATGGTAATATGAAGAGTTTTAATTCTGTAATAAAAGCGTTAAGGGTGTTAACGTACTTCAAAAATTAATAAAATGGTCTAATTCTTGCAATTGATTTATTCCTTATTTCCAAAGATAACTGGATTCTGAAACCTTCGTCATCATTAAATATGGATTGACCTTCACAGTATTCTAGTGACATTCTTTAACTAAGAGGCCACAGGTTCAATTCCCCGTGAGGTTAGTAAAAATTTGTAAATGGACTGAAAGAATTTCCCCTTGAAAATGTTAAGTATTTTAAACATAAAATTTCAATAAGAAAAGTTTCAAAAAAGAGACAACGTTTTATGCCGAGAGGTCTCTCTTCAGATGTAGTCGATTATGTGTAGAAATATATTTATGCTAAAAATATTAAACTAGAGTAAAAAGTCGTGTTGCAAGGACATTGTTAGAAACCAAACACTGCAAGAACTCAAACCTAAGGCACGAGTCTGTTTTTATCGTATTACATAGATGAAGATATATCGCATTCGCAAAACCACAAGATAACTTTTCCATTAAAGTTCTTGATATTTGAACTTTAATGCAAGCACAGTCTGATATGTTCTTTTGATGCGCAAAAAAGAGCAAAGACTACAACTTTATGCGCTGTGTTTACATCTTTCTAACAAAATATGTGCAACTTTACTTGTTTAGGATGCAGCGTACTGGAAATAATCTTTAATGCAGCATTCTGCTGCTAAGATACATAACTGGTTTTCTTATACATGTCCAATTATTGAAGATTAACATAATAATGACGTAACTGACTAATTTACAATAGGCGTTTAGATATTTTATTACAAAAATAAATACAATTAAAGTGATTATTATTAAAGGGTATCCTATATTAGTTGAAATGTTTAAAAATTGGAAATCAAACTCGGTTCGGAGTGTTTGCAGTTTGGTGCAATGTTGTGCATCATGGTAAATGTTACAATACGAACAGAATGTTTTAGTCAGTATTATCATGACGATACCTACTGCTTCACAAACGTCAAGTAGTAACAAACATTTTAAGATGCACTCGGCCAACCCCTCTTATGTATTTAAAAGCGTGCTCAGGCTCAGCCAAACTTCAAACTCTACTATTTAGTTAGGGTGTTCATTGAGCATGGTATGTAAGTAAAGCTTGTGAAAACTTTGCTAAAATAAAACTTTGCTAAGATCCTTTTCTCCTTGAGGCGGGCAAAGTTTTCGTGGACTTAGTCTGAGGTGAAGGCAAAAATTAAGGCTTTGTCGGCTAGTTAAAATAAAATTAAATAAAATACTATGTACATTTCGAAATCTGTGATTTCATCTTCAGGTACTAAGGTTAAGTTATGAAAATAAATAATTAAAACCAATTTGTCATGTGTTTTTTCACTACCTTGGTGGCTAAATTTGTTGTATTTGTTGCAACAAGGTCCTATAAACATGATAATGAACACTAAATAATAAGTCTTGCTAGTACTATGTATACCCCTGTACAACAGTTTAAATTTTGAAATGACAGTTTAGTTTCAGTGTGCATGTGAAAAACTTAAGCATTATTATTATCATGAGCGTGTAAACCTTATGATCGTATACAAATTTGTGAAAAAATCCAGAAGTTATGGCTTATAGCTAAAGTGGGTAGTCTATCTTCCCTAGGGATCGGTTGTCAGCTGAAGTTATTTATTTACGGTAACACCATTAGTACATGGAAAAAACAATAAGATATTCTTATATCCAACAATAAGCTAATGAAAATGATCCACATTATAAATTATTAACAATGCCAAAATAAATTGCTACAACATAACAATAACATATAAAATAGACTATATAGAAAATAACAATAATAGCATAGCAACAATAATAAATAGTAACAGTAATTATACAATCAATTATACATCCATCTGCACTTACACATATACTACATAGGAATAATTTATTACAATAAAAGGGGGAAAAAAAAGAATCAAATGTATGCATGTAGAAAAGAGTAGAGGAAAAAATAGAAAGAAATAAATATATACACATATTACTATGAGCCAGGTGTCAATGTCTACAACAAAAGAAAATGTTTTTTCAGGTGCATAACACTAAAATATTCTCCGAATTCTATGACAGGCATTTCATTATTTGGTATGCTGGAGAGCTTTGTATAATAGAAACCTTCTTCTAAAGAAATTCTTCCACTAAACCTCCCAAGGCAAGTTGGTCAATCGGATCAAACTTTACAAAATTGCAACGTAAACTTTTTCACCGTGAATGCAGTTAGGGAACTTAAGTTTTAAAACTTTCAGACAAGAAAGTATAATGCAGAGCAGTCTGCGGCGACAAGGAGAAGTGCTTCTGTAAACAATGCTTTAGAGGAGGAGGAGGAGGGTTGAAAATCTGCCATATATAAGAAAAAACATAAAACATATATATATATATATATATATATATATATATATATATATATATATATATATATATATATATATATATATATAAGAATTATATAATATATAATATAACTTTAAGTATGTAACAACATTAACACAGTTACAGAGGTTACGCAAGCTAATTATGCAGTATATCCCAATATTTTAGTTACTTAGTTACAATGTTATTGTAATGTATGGAAACCATACATAGTTTTGATAAAAACCCAATAAATGTTAAATAAACGTTTAATTAATTTATTTTTCTTATTTTAGGCTACTGTTAAAAACGTCAGCTAAAACACCACATGTCAGTAAATTCTACGGATTATATGCAATTATAAATATTTACTTTGAAAGATATAAAATACATTTCCTGGAATATTAAATGTTTTTAATTATTCAGTACTACAAGTTCGGTACTTAACTTAACAATTTTTTTCCCAAAACGTTCTGTTTTGAACAATTTATTGAGTAATGAATTCCTGCTTTCTAAAAGATCTACAGTTCTTTTTCACTGCATAAATATGATTCTAGTACCTACCTACATGAAAAGCGTTTAAGTCAGTCGCTTCTACCATAAACCAACGAGGCTAGTCGTTACTGAAACAAATCCTATTTCAGCTAGACCAAAAATTTAAGATTTTATTTTGAAATTAGAGACATTCACCAAGCACAGTGACACGCCATTGGAAATGGACTGCCAGCGGACTCTATACCTGTATAATTGACAAGGGATTGGAAGCCACGCCATACACAATCGCAACGAGAGAGGAAGTTTTGTTTTCCGCCGACTATGAATAAACAGGCGAGGCGGATAAAACTCGCCACAGACTATAGTTTTAGTCCGCCCGTGTGCCCATATTTTTAACGAATTCTGTTTGTCAACGGTGAGCGGGACGGAGATTGAAAACAAATCTGGGCAGCGCAGCGGTAGCGGTAGCTGCAACACTGCGGACATGTCAACACAGCAGTGGCATGCCTGGCATGTTGGACCACAGGATATTGTTACACCCAGCTCATGTGTATAGATAAAACATCGCATGACAGTGGCACGAACTAGCTTGTTGATATTTTGTTGACGTAGACCAGTAACGACCCCTACGTCGTTTAGTTTATCCATTGCATTTATTTAAAACAGTTTTACTCCTATTTATCAACAATATTAATGTTTAGATCTAACAGCGTAATACATGTAGGAACTGAATATTTTTATGCGGGATCCATTACAGAACCTCGAGGAAAGAGGAAACATCTTAGTTGTTAGAAATGGTATCAACATTTTAAAATTACTGTATCTATAAACTAGCAGTTAACCGCGACTTCTCACGCACTTTTATACGTTTTGCACCTGTATGAGCACTTCTTATTCAAGTGAATTATATTTCCGTCGCCAATATCGAGTTTTCCTTGTTTCCACGATCAAGAAAATACACCAAGAAGAGTATACTTATGGCCATTGTAATGTACTTAGTTCTTAGTATTTTTTGTCCATAGTTGATTTTGCCTCATATAAGTATATAATAATAAATAATACATAAAAAATATATCACAGATCAGAGAATCTATGTTAAAAGAAAACTAAGATGGGTTTCATAACAGTTAAATTTAATTTTAGATAGTAACTTTGTCTTTTATACTCGTATATAATACTTAGTATTTGTTAAAAATTAACAGTTTTTGAAGTTAAGTAAATTAACAATGACACTAGTTACGTGTTCGTTGCTTTGTAAACTGAAAGTTATTTTTTATAGTTTAGAACATTTAGAGCTAGAATTGGTATATTAGTTCAAATGTACAGTCCAGCTAATTTTCATCTAGGATAGTTCTTGCCGACTGCTTAAAAGGTCTTCGGAGTCAAATATATTAATCTGAAGTTTATGTAAGAAAAAACATAAGAAAAAAAGACAAACAACGTATTTATTTAGAGTCTCTTATTGTATATCCACTCATATGCATAATACTGTTCGGTAACATGTGCCGTGCCAGGGCAAAAGAAACGTGGGGCTTAACTGATCGCTTCCATATCAAAGGAATGGAAATTGCAATGCAATTAGGATGCAAATCATATAGATACAAACAGGAAGGGAAACAGCTAGGGCAGCATTTGGGCACTAACACCACCATTAGATCTCGTCAGTATAATACATGTAAAAGCGAGTACTAACCCTAAAAACTAATTAATTTATGAATTACACAATTGCACTTCCCACCGTTTCAACACGTTACGGCGGGGGGAAGGGGGGCGCACTCTTGTGCACTCTGGAATAGGCGGAAGCCTCTCAGAGTCGTACCCAGTACCGATACGGTGACAACTGAATTACTTATAGGTACATTTTGTGAATCGAGCATTCCAGCGGTTGATATATGAGAGTCAAAGGTATCAAAAATAGGTTTGTTGCTTAATTTTAAGCTTTATCTATCAGCATAAGGAGTAAATATATTTTCTTTTAGGAGTAAATAGAAATGTCGTTTCAATCAAGTTTTATAGTATTCAAATTGATTTACTAGCGTACGTAATATCCAGGAGGCTACTTTAAGCGATTTCCATATTTAGCATAATATAATGTAATAACCATGTAAAAAGTATATTATTTTCAATTTTTATTTTTCATTTTGAGTTAAAAAAATATAAAAAATATTTCTGTAGCGAAGTTTACCATTTTTATACAATATGTTTTAATACAAAACAACGTATTTTTCGGAAATCTCTCTTTTTATAATTGTTGATCAAAATCTAGATATGCTGAATGTATTTATAAGCACATATTCATACAACAGGAGTATAAAAAATTGAATCGTTTCTAAAAATCTACAACAAACGGCCTGAAGGCTAACCATACAGTTTTGAAGCAGCAAAAAGTATCTGGAGGCGCCGGGTATCGATCCCGGTACCTCTCACATGCTAAGCGAGCGCTCTACCATCTGAGCTACGCCCCCAGTTATCCGATGAATATCTCAGAGAGCACTAGTCTTATTGGCCAATACGGAAGGACACGTTAAAAACAGGTTTTGTGTAGCCGCGGTGGACCGTCTTTCACCCACATTTTTAACGTGTTTAAGCTGTCTTATCAGTAAAAATAGCCTACTTATATTATTTAAGAATAGAACAACTTTTATCCGATGCTGGTTTTAAGTTATAATCATAACATTAAATTCATGTCACATCTGAAAATATAGCAAAATAATTGATTTAGAGTACAGAGGACATACATTTTCTAATTCCATCATTATATATTCTTAAATTGGTACTGCCTATCATTATAACATTGGTATACAGTGTCTGTACACAAGCGTTTTACAATAACAAGTCCATAAAAATTTGGTTAAACAAGAACAGGTTGCGTGAAAAAATAAAAAGATTCTTGGACAAATTTGGACAAGACATCTGATAAACAGATTTTTTAAAATATCATAATGAAATATTACAAATTTAGAATACGATATTCTTTAAATCACAATTAATGTCTATTACATAAAAAGTTACATATTTTATTTTGCCAAAGAATTAAATAAATATAAAATATTTCTTTGGATTATATTAATTGTAAGCTATTCTTCAAAACTAAGCACGGTCAGTAAGAACCTAATAACTTACTTTCCTAAGTACTATCATAAAAACTGCTAAAAACAAAAGAAGCGAAGAAAATATTTAGGAAATCCTACAACCAATTCAGAAAAGTATTTGTTTTTTTATCTAGGTTTATACATAAAGGAATTTTAAATTTTCCAGAAGACTTTTTGATTCTTCCTTGCACCATAATTGAACAAAATGGCGTGCAAGTTAGTCATCAACAGTAGAATGTTTATAAAATCTATCGCAATATCAAGTTTGGACTTGTTTCTGTTTTTATACAATCACTTTTTAAGGGGAGGTTGTTTTGGCCTTTGGTAGTAATTTTCAGTGATTATACGGATACGTTCGGCAAGTGATACTATGAGGAAAACGCAGTACCCTGAATATATGTAGAAAATCTACTTAAAAATAGAGGATTCTTATATTCTCGGATTTAATAAGCCGAAAATCAAAGTAAATTCAAACTTTAATTAAAATGGGCAGAAAGGCGGCGGAAGACAAAGCAATTAAATAAATCAGCGGAATTCCGGTTTAATGAGGTTTGGAGTGGGCTAGCTTCTTTGTCGGAGAATGAGTCAATTAGCACCAGGCCTGAACTTTTCGCGGAAGCTGGTCTATGTGGAATACTAATGGCGATGTCCATTTATACGGCGAATTAACGATTTCACTTGAAACTTCCATTGTTTAGGGCACTAAACTTGATTTCTATGACTTTTAGTTAGCGGCGTATACACAAAACATTTTAAAACTATATAAGTAATACATTTTACCAGCTTCTTCTTATTGGAAACTAAATGCTTAATATATGATCAAACACTCCAATAAATAAAAAAAATTTCATTTATTGGAGTGTTTGATTATATTAAGCATATATAAGTAATGTTTTGTTAGTCTGAACTAAGAAATTAGGAACAGAGGATGTTTCCTACAGGAGGCTTGTTTATTATCAGCACAACATACAGGATGTAACAAAAAGGTTGGGCTGGCTAAGCATTTTCACATTTTATGTGTGATTCTATACTCAAGATAAATAATAATTTTTTTCCAATTTCCGCTTTGCTTAGCAGCTACGCCCCATTTTGTTTTGCTTTTATTATTTATTAAAACAATTTTATTTTTCCTGTTTCTTTATGATTGTTGCAAAACTTGATTAACGGGTCCATGTCAGAAGATATTAGATAAGAAAAACACATTTTAAAATCATTTAAAATTTTTCATAATGGCGGTTACTTAGTTTTAGTTGTATGAAATATCTAATAAACCACTGATTTTAGGTAAATTTTATGACATTTCTTATTATTACATCTTTGTGTTTTAATAAACAATTTGTGTGTTCAAACTTAATTTATAATTACCTTTACACACTGGTGTCTTGCGAATTCATAGGCTGGACATTGCAAGTTTATGTGAGCGTTGAGCGAAGGACAACACTATGGTGTAAAATAATGTTTAATATCAAAAGGCCTAGACTTGATTCTGGTATGTCCAAATCTAATAATATTTACTATTTCTCACCTCCTGACATTTTTCGTACCGTACCATCGTTATGAAATGTTGTATCTTGTATTTGCTTGCACCATTTCGCCTTTTGTGACAGTTGGTACAACCGTTCATTTGCAACTGCATATTCTTTGCGTCGATGGGCCTTGGAGTCAACTGGTGGAATGTACAAATTTGTTACGTTTGTGCTATCTTCTATTGAATCTTGAGGTAGTGTCGACGAATTTGTTGTGACGTTTGTGTAATTTATGCTTAACTAAAACTGAACGTCAGTTTTAACATTGGTGCAATGGTTTCACCAATAAGGGGGCGTGGTTCGGCAACTTCTGAAATAACCCTAATATTAGAATGGCCAGTCTATTTTCTACTCGGCTTGGAAGGAAGGATCGCTCATTGGTCAAGGAGCGGCAAGCTAGTGACACTCATGCACCCAGTAGAAAACCACATTGATTATTAACATTATTTCAGACGTTTAATGTTACTAAAATACAGTATAATCTTCAAGTAGATCAAGTAATGGCTATCTCGCCTTTTCTAAAAACCAGAAATAATATAAATTTTTAAATATTTTTCTTAAATCTTTTAATAATAGTAATGATAAATACAAAGCAAATTTGTATTAATTTATTACAATGTTGTAATTTGTAAACGTACATTTTACCCTCTGTTCAAAAGTTTAGGTGCTTGGTTTTGAAATGTAACCACAGATTGAACAATAGAACTATTATAAAGGGAATTAAATTAAAATGTATCTTGTTTATTTCTGCATTTACAGTTAATTATTTACAAACAATAGTTCCTGTTATTATGCCGATAATAACAAAAAAGTACAATTTCTTTCCCCCTTTTTAACCATAATGCTACTTTGAACTCTGAAAACCTCCATTCCGATTAAGAAAAATTTGAATAAAAAACAGATAAAAGTATACCGAGTATAAGTACAACATTTTAGACTTACATAAAAAGTTGTTTTTTAATTACTATCTTAACTTTTATTCTTGATTGGACTGTTCGAAAATTCACCATTTGTCGTTTGTTCCCCAGTCGTGTTCGTGAGTCTGGGCACAAACGTAAATTATTGTGCGCCATGTAGTGCGACTTTTGACAATTTTTTAATTTAATTACGTATACTTGCAAATTCATATATTTATATTTTTAACTAGACCCACTAAACTAAACCATTATGTTTTATGATATTTACAATCTAACTCCTAAGGTTTATTGTCTCGAATAGCGCTTCCCACTCAAATTCTAATTTGTAACCACCGTTGCTGATAAATAAATCATTAGAAGAAATAACAAATAACTGTGAGGAAGAGAATATTTAAGTATGACTGGCAAAAAGGAGAAGATTGCATGTGATAGTTGCTACTTTAGTCCAACCGTAAATACTCCATTATTACACCGGAAAACATCAGTTTGGTAGCAAGCGCGAACTCCTGCCACATACAGCAGCGCACTCTGGAACGTACATTTGTGGCTTACCAATCTCACACTTCCTACGCTCATTTTGCTGAATTCTAATTGAGCAAGAGTGGTAGGGGTAGTGCAAGACTTTAAACAGCTCATCAGAGTTTCCATTATGTTCCTACACCTTTTTGTCAGAAGGAACTTGGAGATTGTTGTAACTCGATTGCTGCTCGTTCCAGCCAAAATACTTTCCACTCCAAACTTTGTGGACAGGAATTCTCTTTAACCGGTAATTACTTTATCACTTCTTCTGCAGACTTCACTGTTTTCGTGTTTTGGGCTAAACTTTTTCTATCTATTACATCCGAAACTAAACTTCGTATTGACTTAAGGTTAAGTATAGGCGGTTTAAAAGTTTAATATTTTTAGTTTGTTTATGAAGTTTTCAAACGATTCTTCAGTTAACTAATAAGAGTATTTATGTGAGCCAAAACAAATAGTAGTGAATTGGTGATTATAATCTCTTTGGTCTTGTTATTCACTTGCTATTATTATGAATGGTATATAACAAATTTAAAAATCACGTTCACAAATTTAGACGTTGTTTTTTAGTAGTAAGATTCGAGTTCTACTTTAAATACTCTACATTTAGCATAAAGGTTTAAATAAACTTCTTATGAAAAGTTCTTTATAATCTTATATAGAGATATATGAAATTAGAATGAAGTGGTTGACAAAAGTGTTTTTATAATTTCTTTTTCAAAATCACAAAATTAGAGTGGATTTTAGAGTGCCATAAAACTAAACGCGTGAGGTTATGCGTATATATTTTTAATTGAACCTAAAAAAGAAAAATAGACTTAATTTAAAATGTAAAATAATTATAAGATTCGTTTAGTCCTTTTGGTATTCGGATGAAGAGAATAATCTAAATTTTTCCCCATCCTTCCCCAACAAAAGGTCTGTAATGTTGTCGGAACCAGTCCAGTTCTCTTACAAGTACAACTAAAAATATCATTTCACTACAACATTAACCCGTATAAGCTGCAAGGGTTACATTCTACCTAATGCTGGTACAATACTATATCTGGTTTATTGGCTATGATTGAACTTTGTGTTTCGTAATAAACACAATCTCTAGTACACTGTTGTTAACTCAGAGTCGGCAATCTCTTTTACAATTAATAATACTGTTCTTTTATAAAACCCAATAAGGAATAAATGTTAATAATATTCAACTTAGTTGCACTAGTAATGGGTTTTTCGGGCATTTGTTTGAATGGAATAAAAGCTGTAGATTGATAGGAAGGTTATAACAGAATGAAAATATACTTCGTGTCAGAACAACATTTTACAGAAAGAAAGAATACAAGAATAGCCATCAGATAGAGAGATTAGATAACTGTGAGACATTAGACCACAACACCACAGTCAAGGCCAAGGCCTCTGGTACAGAGAGGGGTCAGTGACTGGAAAGTCTGAAGGCTCTCTTCTCTAATTCTACCTCATTACTCTCCTGCACATTATCTGTTACACAAGAAGTGGTCAGCGGTTTCCCCTTCATTGTAGGGTTACACATTCCACGTCAGGCGACTAGAAATGCCCCTGCTTTACCTGTTGGAAGGTAAGATAGTGTAACTGAGCTACATTCACTGCTAGAATTTGTGGGAGAGCGAGTAAATTAAGAATTACAGGCTTATTTTAGCGTCATTAAGGAGCTTATTTTAAGCCCGATTAAAGAACTCATGGAATTTGTGTTTATTCTTGCGATGACATGGATGCAAATTTTGCTTTGGCCGTAGTTGCATTTAAATTGGTCCAATGCATGTAATCAGCGTATGGTTTCTAGAGATGGTAGAGCTGTAACCTCTCTTGAATATCAGAAAAGAGCGGAGTCAAGAAGAAATTTTTTAAAATAGAAAGACTAAACACAGTGTTGTTTTATACAATTGTTAGATGCAGAGTAAAGTTGCTTTAACAAGTCAAAATTGCTCAGAACGTCAATACAGTGCGTTACTCATAAAATAGAGCACTGCCTCTATGCTGACTGATCTACCTCAATTGCTTAATAACTCCAGATATTGAAAACCTTCAAAGGCTTCCGAAGTGTACCTCTTAAATTGAGATATTTCAAAATTGTGGCGTATACTATTAACTTTCTTGTCGTTTTTTTTTTTGCGACAACTCATGTTGTTGAATTCAGGTGGGCTGTGGCGATGGTTTAGTAAAATCACGCCCACAAAGTTTATTCACGCGTGAGTCATTTAGTCTTATACATTAAACATAAATTTTAATAATTATTGGACATACAAGAATTCCTTTCTTATATAAGCGACCACGTAACAAATAAATGTGTTGTCCAAGTTTGATAAATATGGTTTACGTCTTCAAATGTTCATGTTTCTATATGAATGATTCTCTTTCGTGTTATTTTTTATTTTACAAGAAGTAGTTCTGAAATGGCCGAGAAATATTTCACAAAATCGACGCGCACACTGAATACTGATTTTTGACTTGACAAAAGAGAGCTCGTGGGTCTGATAAGAACAATATCACGCTTTACTAATGGCTGTCATTTGTCTTACAACACATCTATATAAAAACTAAATCTATGATTGGGCTTGCATCATCATACGACTTATTTTTTCTGTGTAGAAATGAAGTTTCATGCAAAATATAAAGACTGCAGATAATCTTTATCAGTTTATCTTGCCACATGATACATTCACCTGTTTGTTCATTAACCCTTTGGAAGCTAACTTCTGTTGCTCGGGCCGTTGAAGTTTATTCAAAAAACGCTTACGTCCGATTAATCCGCAGTTCGGGAAAAAATCTTTTAAAAGCTATTTATGAATTTACAAAGTTTTTTTGGACTATTTTGAACTATTTTTGAAGTAAATCTGTAATCAATATTCAAGTTGGTAGTAATAATGACCTTGACACAGCTGTTTATTTGTGGTTGCTATGCAACAGTGTTACACATTATTGTTTGTCTTTTAACAAAACATTTTGAAATTGTTCTGTGTGAAGTAGATTAAGTACAGTCCAAAGTGTAAAAGTAAAAAAAAGATATTTTTGTAAAAAGATTAAAAAAATTGTCCACCCGTTTAGTCTTTCTAAACACATGGTAGAACTTACGTAAACAAAATGTATGTGTATATACAAATTATGTACGGTATATGTATATATATGTATATATATATATATATATATATATATATTTTAGATTTTTTGACACAGCTTTTCCTTAACTTTTGAAAGAAAACTATAATACAGACTGGTAGTGAGAAAATGCTCCCATTTTAATACTATCTAAGTATTTACAAACTCTTATTGAAGAGGCATGTTTTATTTTAACGTATTTTAGATTAATTAGACAATTAAAACATATAACTATGAAAAACGCGATATGAGTTATGTATGATTATTATAACCTATTTACAAAGCCAGAAACATAATGCTGACTACTAAATGGTATAGAAATAAGTGTGTTTACTACTAGCTAACTACTCATTATATTAGCTGCATTAAGTTTCTAGATGACATCCGTATTTTTACAAACCAATGTTTGGCCCAGACTTTTGTTCGTTCAAATACTTACTGAGATATATCAACGGAGAAGGAAAAAGTTTTATAAATAATGTTATAGAATCATAAATAAATAAAAAGGTTATTATTTTATTTAAGGTTATGAACGAATTTTAAAGATTTACACTGCAATGTATGCATTATGGACATGATAACGTGAATTTGGGCGAAACATGTCTATTTTTATGAGAACTCAAACACAATATAGTTTATAAAGAGCTGTGTGAAAATACAATGTAAGCGTTTTGCTTGGTTACATTATGAATAAAAAAATTGATTTTGACTTTTTAATAGCCTTCTTATTAAATAATTTGTATTACAATCACAATGATTCTTATTCCTTGTATTAAACATAGGTGCATTAAATATGTTCAGGTAACCTGGGGGCCAATATACTTTATATCACAATGTAATACTCAATACATTGTGTGTGATGAATTACGGAACTTTCATGGACAAGAAAAACTAAATCAGTTTAACCGAATTGATGAAATTCAAGCAATAGAGGGGAATGGAATATACTGAAGTAACTGTTACTTAAGGCACAGTAATATAAATTTCCCTAAAGGCAAAACGTCTTTGCCAGCACTTTGGGGATTATTTTTCCCCGTGTCGCCTAACCTGAACACACAAAAGTTCTTGTATACAATCTTTTTATAGAGCCACGTTTTTAGCCTCTCTCATCTTAAATGCAAATCGCCAAAGTCTGTAAAGGCCAAGCAGTCGATAATATTAAATAATGAATAAATTAACAAGTTCACTTTCGATAAGTAACATCAAGAGGAGACTTCCCGTTCTCCCTTCTTCTATACAGAATTTATTAATATGTAGTCTAAATATTATCCAACAATTTAAGAGGATTTAGCACTTTCTGACACGATTTCTCTTTTTAATAAACAATGATAATTGTGTCGTCCCTGCCTTCAATAAGCGAACATCCCGAAAATAATTTAAATCAAACTTTACAGCTCGGACGAGAAAACTTTCTTCTTATCCTTCAACCCAATCCATCCTTCCCACTCGCCATTACTGAAAACTTCGTTCCACAAACAGATGTCTAGTTCGTTTAATTGTTCTTTCCTCTCATTTTAAACGAGGCGCTAATCAATTCGGAAACAACCTACTTTATTTATATTAACCTCATCAACTTTACCCTCTCACTGGTGATATACATGATTTATTATGGAATATACTTGTAATACTATATATTACAATTATTATAAATAAATTTATATCAAAATTAATAAAAAAAATCAAACATCTTTATTCAAGAACATTTTATTTTACAACAATCATTTTTTTATTTAAAAACATTGAATTATTTTATTTTAAGCTTTAAATGGACCTTAATAGTTGTTAATCTTTCTTCCGAACCATACATTCTACTGTATTAAACACCAGATATGATCCCTGTAAAAACAAATGTACGTAAATGTGAGAACGTTTGATATTTTGAATGGCAAAAATAACAATTAGGTTGTTCAACATAGTTTCGATATAAAATCTGATTTAATTAAAGAGAATTTAATTGTGTAATCGATAGTAGTTGGAATCTTACATATTGAACCGACCACACAAGACTGAGAACTAAACTATAACAAATTTATTGCTACTGTTATTTATTTTATTTCAACTTTCTTAGAACCACAGTTTTAACATTTATTTCTAGATTTGGTAGTTTGATTTAACAAGATCAAAGAGCTATGTTTTCAATAATCAATAAATGTACAAAATGGACAAATAAGCAGATATATATATATATATATATATATTTTTTTTAATTTGGAACCCATTCAGTTATTGTCTCATATATCTAACAATGAAAAATACATTAAAACTCAAAGAGTATGTAAATAATAGATTTGTATATCTCAATTCAAAAGATAGTTAACCTCGCGATCTTAAATTAAATAATATTTTCTCCTTTATAATAAGTAAAAATTAAATTAAAATTAGTTTAAATTTCACCACGCCCTTGGATTAGCGAAAGCTATATTCCTGAGCAATAGCGAAGCCATTACTCATGGTGCTGGAGAAATTCATTTGTCTGTCTATGTATTTGTGCATATGTCACCACTATATCTTGAAATCAAATTGAAACTTTACATTAGACTTAATTTCTATATAGACAACAACGAGTTCGGTATGGGAATCTATAAGATTTGGCAGAGTGTTAAAGAACATATTTACATTGGTCTTATGAGAAATTATGATGGGAACGATAAAATCGCAGAATAAATACATTTGTAAATAAACTGAGTACAGTATAATCACATGACATTTTAACATTTGATATAGTAACACATGAGTATATGTGGCAGAGTACATATTATAAGAATCTCTATAAAATTTAAATTTCAGGGCCAGAGCAGCCATCTTGTATACTGTCATCTACTGTCACATGCGTCATCTTGTATACTGTCATCTACTGTCATATGCGTCGTCTTGTATACTGTCATATGCGTCATCTTGTATACTGTCATCTACTGTCACATGCGTCATCTTGTATACTGTCATCTACTGTCACATGCGTCATCTTGTATACTGTCTCTGTATACTGTCATCTACTGTCATCATACTGTCATATGCGTCATCTTGTGTACTGTCATATGCGTCATCTTGTATACTGTATACTGTCATCTACTGTCATATATGCGTCATCTTGTGTACTGTCATATGCGTCATCATGTCATGTATACTGTCATCTACTGTCATATGCGTCATCTTGAACACTGAACAAGAAAGAACTGATTGATGCACTAATGTTGAGCAGAGGATAATTTATGTTCATCCTCTTGATTATAAAATAATAAATAAATAATTATAATTGAAATATTCAATATCTAATAAAATAATTTCTCTTAAGGATGACTCCACCAATCCGAACAGTGGTTCTTTGGCTCGCGACTGTTTTCGGTATACCGGAAATTCTTGAGATTCCCTGGCGATGTGTCATCCTTGACAACACATCCAGTAAGCTTCCATTTGGGCATCAGCCTGTAGGCGATCTTCTTACTCAGAACTGAACTCTTTTACTTTCCCTTGTAATAACTCATTAATTTCTGTCTTGTCAAAGAGTGTTCGGCTTCTTATAATTTTATAATGTTTACGCATTTTAATTTTCCATACGTAAATTACAGTAGGATGTTTCAGATCATAAACGATTCTCGCAAAATAAGTTTTATCCTAATTATAAATATTTAACTATTCAACCCTGTATCTAATCATTTATTAAAGATGCTAGGTTTGTAAGTTTCAAAGCGCTATTTCCAAAAGGTTTAAAACTATTGGCTTATAGAACCCTCACATTTAAATATAAACGAAATTTCCCGTATAATTTGAGAATATCATCACCAAAAGTGGATAGTAGGTATATTAATAACCATCAACTCCTCGTTTCGAGATTATTCAGGAACTTTGAAAAAGAGCCCAAAATACATATTCCAGTACTCTCCAATATTTTCACACACGTGTACTGTGTAGTGTAATAAATACAAATTACAAGTTTCTTAGACTCGTTAACTTACTCACTGTATTTTAAGTTTGAATTCGAATAGTACAGTTTTATTACAATTTATGTTCTGTATCATGCAATAGTTTTGTTTACAAAATTGCATTTATACTATATTTTTAATTACTACTTCTCAGTCTGTTCCAAACTTCAATGATTTTTTTATGAACTCGGCCCCACCCACAGACCATAAGCCCATGTGGGGTCTGCTCGTGCAATGGCCATTTGTTGTAATGTTTTATTATTTTGTATGTGATAAATAAAGAATTTAAATTAAGCCTAATCGCACGACGTAATTAGAAATAAATAGACTATATTTATTTGTGGATTTAAATTATTGTAGTAAACCGTATCTACGTTTTTAAACAATATTTAAAAAATAATATTTCCTAAATCCTATGAGACAATACTTAAGTAAAAAGACATTGTTACAAAAATGTATTATGAAGTAATAAAAAGAAATAAATTACAGAAATTTCAAGGTCCTTGTAAAGAAAACATTCATTAATCTAATATTTATTGAGGGAGACACAATACGTGAATGCCGTGGTTATTTCCCACTTGGTCTCGCCAATCTGGATCCACCTTCCCTCCCGCTCAGGTGGGAATGCACACCTATGCAACTTATTTACAGATTCACATCTCATTTTTACTCTGTTATAAATCAATCAGGTTATTATCAAATTTACAAACTGTTGCTTATACATAAATACGACACCATACGTAATTTATTACTGTAGATGTTCTTAAAAACATTTGCGAAGTCTGGAAGTGTCGGAGATGGTCAAAGTTGATAATTAGCTCGTTTCCTCGGACAAAGAAACTCGTACCCGCCTAACTTAGTTCAGACATTCCCCAGTCTTGTTCGTCAAATCGTTGTCTCCTCACTTAGGAACTGTCCCGCTATGAAACTATAATTATTTAAGGTGTTTCCATTAATCAGAATACCCTGCATTATGCAGTTTTAAAAATACTAACGAACAGATCTACAAGTTACTTATGAATTATATGAAGGATAGGAGTACTTTACACCACGTGTCACGTAACAGTCTTTGCTGATGCTGCATGTAAAATTTCAAGTCTATAGTATGTTATATGATTTACTATATCACGTCATATGATTGTACTCTGTTTGAAAATTTATTTACACTGCAATACTGCAATTTTCTCGTTGCCATTATGGTTACCCAAAAGTAAACAATTCACTAACGCTCAGCCAAATCCACGGAATGACATACACTATTATCGAACTTATGTAGGAATAATGCTTCAAGCAAAATTTTATCTACAGTCCATTTTATTCTGGAAATATCGAGCGGAAAGACAGACTATAATGTCATTTTCCTGCCCCTCGTAATAGGCTTCGCTAACGCTCAGCCTGAAATAAAATAAATAATCTATGATAAATAAAAATAAATTTCTAAACAAGGTTTAAACTAATAAATTCTCACATCCACCTTATTAAAAAATTATAATATTCAACGAAAATAATATGCGCAAAATAAACAAGTAAAATCATTTAAAAAAATGAAACACGTACATTTTGGAGTAAAAAGACAAAAGCGCTTGATTTAATTAAGCATGCAACGTCACGTCAGTCACATTGCATGAACTTTGATATTACCTATTCAACACGACCCTCTGCGTAAGCCGTGGAAATGTCTCGCTCAAATATCAAAGGTTGCAGCACCTCCGTGTGAAAGGTGAAAAACTAACGGTGCAACAAATTAACGCTTCAGACCCTCACAGAGAATGCTTCAAAGTTAAAATAAACAAGAAAAGAAAGCTCATTAACAGACCGGAACGCTGGCGAACAGGGGTGGGGGGAGGTGGGGATTAATTAGGGGATGAATGCCGCTGCAAATGTGCGGGAAGGGAACAGCAAACAGTTACCTCGGTGTACGTTGTTTTGTTGGACAGATTGGAGTAAACAAATCAAATCCTCATACTGATCCGGAATAAAATTACCTTGTTTAACAAACAGCAGCTGCGGTGTAGTAGCGTGCGGAAATTATTGTTTCACAATTACTGTCACATTGCATGAATAAATACGATGCAAATATAAACAAAAGTCTTTTATGTTAGGTACAGTTTTTCATCTCGCATTGTCATATCTTCTGATATTCATTACTATGCACGATAGTTGAGACGGACTTTTTAAGAAATTGAATTTGCTAAAATATCAAGATCTTTAATAAAACGTTTAGAAAGTATACAGAGCAAGAGTAAATAAGTATTACATATACTTAACAAGTGACATTTTAAAACCATACTGCTCATTAACTAGTGGGTAATGCCGAAGATACTGAATTAACTAAAGAAGGAATCTAATAAGAGTATATTGACTGTATATTTGTTGTTATCCGTCACCTGCGTTGAGAGCACAGGTACAATACTGCAAAGAGGGAGTAGAGCATAGGAATTACATCATCAGGAATATAGCACTAGGAATACAGTACGAGGTTAGTGCGTGAAAATCAGGGCACAAGAATTACATCACCAAGTATGTAGCATTAAGAGTACAGTACGAAGGGTAGTACAGGAAAATCAAGGCACACAGAGTACATCACCAAGTATACAGCACTAGGTGTACAGTACGAAGGGTAGTAAAGGAAACTCAGGGCGCACAGAGTACATCACCAAGTATACAGCACTAAGAGTAAAGTACGAAAGGTAGTACAGGAAGATCAAGGCATACAGAGTACATCACCAAGTATACAGCACTAGGTGTACAGTACGAAGGGTAGTACAGGAAACTCAGGGCGCACAGAGTACATTACCAAGTATACAGCACTAAGAGTACAGTACGAAGGGTAGTACAGGAAACTCAGGGCGCACATAGTACCTCACCAAGTATACAGCACTAAGAGTACAGTACGAAGGGTAGTACAGGAAGATCAAGGAACACAGAGTACATCACCAAGTATACAGCACTAGGTGTACAGTACGAAGGGTAGTACAGGAAACTCAGGGCGCACAGAGTACATCACCAAGTATACAGCACTAAGAGTAAAGTACGAAGGGTAGTACAGGAAGATCAAAGCACACAGAGTACATTACCAAGTATACAGCACTAGGCGTACAGTACGAAGGGTAGTACAGGAAACTCAGGGCGCACAGAGTACATCACCAAGTATACAGCACTAAGAGTACTGTACGAAGGGTAGTACAGGAAAATCAAGGCACACAGAGTACATCACCAAGTATACAGCACTAAGAGTACAGTACGAAGGGTAGTACAGGAAACTCAGGGCGCACATAGTACCTCACCAAGTATACAGCACTAAGAGTACAGTACGATGGGTAGTACAGGAAAATCATAGCACAAAGAGTACATCAGTAGCAAAACAGCACATGGAGCACAGTACCAGGGGTAGTGCTGGAAAAGAAAATGTTCACAAGGAGTACATCATCAAGAATACAGCACTAGGAGTGCAGATCGAGGCATAGTCCTTGAAAATCAGGACACAAGGAAGAAATCGCCGGAATACAGCACACGAGTACAGTACAAGATTAGTGTATGAATATCAGGGCACAAAGATACAAGGAATACAGTACTAGGAGTACAATACGAAGGGTAGCGCACGACAATCAGAGCAAGAGGAACAAGAAGACAGAACAGAATTAGAGCACGAGGAGTTTTAAAGTTCTGAAAAAAGAGCTCTTAAACAGAATATGTTAAGATAAATTTATATAAGGAAAGGTAAATTTTAAGTCTATTTTGAACTATCACTACAAAATAGTATTGTCAAAATAGCATTTACTTCATTTAAGACAGCCTAAAAACTAAACATATTATGAACGTTTATACTTCAGCTTGTAATCCGGTATACCAAAGTACCCGCCCTGAGGAACCCATTAGTCAGTGAACATCAGTAGCACTTCCCCAGAGAAATGTCCCTAACGCCTGCACTTCGGGGGCTATTTTTCATCCTCCCCGCCAACTCTCAGATCGCCAAATGTCGTTTGGTTGTTCAACTTCGTGATTCTCATTGTTTACCGAGCGAGAGCCTTTAAAGGCTAAAGCAATCGAATTTTCAATCTTCTATGTTGAATAATGAATAAATTTGCAAATATTAGAGAATTTCTGTTGAAGAGACGACTTTTCCCCCCACTGTTGTCGCTTACCGTTACCCAAACTTAATACGTTCACAAAATTTATAAATATTTAACATTAATGAGAGTACGCTTTACTTTGTGCCATTAAAATGTGTTATCTAATATAAAAGTGTCAGGGATGTTCAAACTTGATAACTGGCTCGTATTTCAGGCCAAGGAAACTTTTATCCTGCCAAACTTAGTTTCACCAACCAGATGTCTTGCCATGTTCGTGACATTGTTTTCTACTATCGTTTTAATATCGCGTTACCCAATTTAAATAGTATTTCTTTTACTTTTTACGTGCTATACGTTTAAATTAAATAATATATTAATGCACTGCAGATTGTGATTAATCAAAAATAATTTTATGTATGGCGTGTATGATAAATTCCGAAAGTTAACGCTTAATTTCCTTACTCCATCTTCTTGTTTGCACTATTCTCGTTTGTTACCTATGCTTCCGTTAACTATGCCTAAAAAATAAAAATGTTAGAGTTGGGAGGTGAGAAACATCAATCTCCTTTCTTTACTTCAGGGTTCTCGTGACCATAACAGCACAATTTATTAAAAGGTATTTCCACGCCATACTACTAATCAGGTAGTAAAGCTGTATACTCATCTCGTAGATTGTCACAAATCATAGGCATAGGCCTCCTTTCCTCATTCGACTAATTATTTCCCGTTTCAAAATTATCGTATGTCACGGATCCATACTGTAGCTCAATTCATCGACATGGACGAGAACATCTAACTCGGTTGTAGGCCATATTACTTTTTTACATTTTCTCAATCATTTTGCAATAGATTGTTAAAGAAACCTTCATCCATTAACTGTAATATGTTATTATTATTAGTTAACTTTAAATATCAAAACATAACGTTAACACTTTAAAACGTATTCATTCATATCCCTACAATTATGTATGGCTTCCAAGCTTTCTATATTCTCTAAACACAATATTAAAGTGATTTAATTTCTTGGAAGGAGAGATTAAAATATTATCTGCTATTTTTGTTTTTTTTCCGTTACTATAATCTCACATTGTCCGTCTATTACAAATATTCTTTAAAATGTTTTATTACGTTTTAAAACGTTTATTATCTTTCCCTGAACAAAGGGGCTTTATGTGCAATTATTGTACAGTAAGTATTTTTCTCTGAGAATAACCAGAACACAAAGTGGTCATAAGGAGAATTGTAGATTCATATCAATATCATTCAGTTTCTATACTTTTTATTATATAAATTTAAATTACCCAATCCACTTTTGTATAAGTATCTCTGGTTATAAATAACATAACATACTTATAGGTTTGAAGTTTACTTCTACTTTCATAGTAATCTTTTGGTTTATTCAATTACTTTCACCTTATTATAGTGGTAAGGCTGCAGCTTTCCAAACAAGAAGTGAAAGATTCGTTTCCCGGAGAGGTTAGTGAATACTTGCTAGTGAGTTTCGGAACGTTTTTCTATTAGTGTGAACATCAGATGTCACTGACGGAGAAACCCCACTTAAAATTTAGTTGACTATGTCTAAAGCACTAATATTATGAAATAAATACAAATAAGTACCTTTCATACTAAAAAAAAAAAATTATGGTTGCCCGTAAAGTCGGTTTTACGGGCGAAGATTTTACGTGACAACGTCTTTTTCTCGGTAGAATATTTATTGATATGAATATTATTAAATTGCACAATAGGAACAAGGAATTGAATGAAAATAAGAATTGCACAAATTTTAACTATAGAAATATATTTTGTTTACTAAAACATTGTACATAATTTGAAATTAATTAAAATTTGTTATTGTAAATGGTAAAGTTGAATAAAACATTTACTAAAATTGGAATTTGAAATTCTTGCTAAACACAGTTAAATTCTAACTCCGCGCGTGGTGATTGGTCGGTTTAGTTCGTTTGTTTGGTCGCACTGTTATGACAGGTTAGAGGTTATAATTTGTTATTTTAAATGTTTGACTAGCAATACGCGCTGTTTCTTCTCAATCGACTGAATTACAATTGATTGCAGAGTGATTTAAACTAATAATTTACTCAACACTATCAACATTTGTCAATAGTATGACATAACCTATAAACTCAGTTTCTCAACTTTTGTGTCAATCTAACAATTAATCAATCAATCATAGTTTACGATAATGAAATATCAGTGTACAATTATTTACCTTTATTGTTGTAGTTGTTGTAAATGACGAATCTAAGCACTCCACATTTTCACGAATAAACATAGTTATCTGCTTTATCCCGTGCGGCGGACCCACAGTTATCTGCTTTATCCCGTATCCCGTGCGGCGGACCCACTGGACGGGCATCGTAACGTTACCGGGCGTTACACTTTTTCATGAGTAACTCCGAGCCGCAACCTAATTTAAGACGTTGTCACGTCAAAAACAACACCAGGCATTGTGAATTGGAAGAATAGTTTTCTTTTTTGGGTGAAGGACAAAATTGCTAAGTATACTGTAAGGAAATCATATATTCAAACGATGATTAGCCTATTGCGAAGATCTTGGAAAAAAAGCAAAACAACCACCCGAAAAGTTCGCTTGCGCTCAGCCAATAACATGCAAATAAAATATTTAAGTACCAATTGCCTTACCTTTGATATTTCAAATAACGATTTTCAAGCCAAGATTACTTGTCGTAGGTTACAGCATTCCGTTGTGAAAAATGAAAAACTGATATTGTACAACGAATTAACACTTCACATCCTCTCACTCCGACGTTAGAAAAACAAGAAAAGAAAGCTAATTAACACAGGAACTCAGGCGAACAGATAGTGTGGGTGGAGTATTAATATTAATTAGGGGTTGAATGCCTCCACGTGTGTGAGGGGTGGGAGGAGCGAACATTTACCTCATGGACAGATTAGTGTACACAAATTAAATCCTCATATTGATCCGGAACAAATTATCTCGTTGGACAAACAGTAGCTGTGATGTTTTAACGAGACGTAATCGTTGTAAAACAAAATCTCTTCCGCGGAATTCGGAATGAGATTTAAAGGCCATTCGTTTTAAGAAAAGTATTCACTTTTTTAATCTCGGTTATTATTAAATACAGCTTTCCCTAAGAAATTTGTATTTATTTAATTTATAAATATTAGTTTACTATCTAGAATATTTAGAGAGTAAATATGACAGTTAATGTATTCATAAAATATATTTTTTAATTAACGTATCATTAAAATTGCTTCATTTATTTGCTGAGCTTTAGCGAAGAGCCCTTCATTTATGTCTGTCTATTTGTCCGCATGATATCTCGAAAACAAGATGACCTACGTAATTGAAATTTTGCATGAAGCTTCAGTTTTACACGAACAACAACAAGTTAGATGATGATGACACTCCATTGTATTTGGCTGAACGTTATCGAACATATTTACGTGGATCTTATGGGTAACCATGATGGCAATGAGAAATTATCAGAATAAATAGATTTGTAATCAAACTGCTTACAACGATATGTGATTTTAACACGTGACACCTTCCAACGTTATAAGTTCGTGACAAGATTTAATTTCAGCGTCATCTTGCGTAGTAGTACCCTCCCTTACTCACAGGAACTTTTATTATTAAAACACTGCCATGAAACTTAAATTAATGACAAAAAATATGAATGTATCATGTGGCAAGATATCTCGAGAAATGTTTCATCCTTAGACTTTAAATTTTGGATGAAACTTCATGTCTATATAGACAAGAATGTTTTCCACGATGGTGCATGGTCCAACTGCAGAATTTTACTGAGCGTAATTTTTGCTGCAATTGCTTTTCTGTATGAGTGTCTGCTTATCTTTCCGCAGGTCATCTCAAGAATTAAATCAAGTATAGAATAGACGTAGTTCATGCAACCTCAGCGAAGCCTGTTACGTGACAAGTGGTGTGGCGTACTCCTACATCTACTGCATTAGATCAGCTACTTATTCATTATTGCGGTAAAGATGAGTGACTAATCCACAGAGAGAGAGAGAGAGAGGTTCAACTCATCATCCAACATTTTATCTTCGTGGAAGAGATATTTTAGTACGATATCTTCCATATTTTGAACAAAAGCTTTTCCTACTATACACCCTATCTCATTTTGTTTAGTGCCTGTTGCAATTTACCATATTGTAGTAACCTATTATAAAAGGCATTATGATTAATATTTCCCACCCTTACCAGCCTTCACCTCCCACCCAACCACTTCTACTTCCCCAACCACTCTCACATTTCCTTCTCCCCCAAGTTTGGTTCTGCACATCTAATTTTTTAAATGTCTTAGATTTCATGCTTGAAGATTATAGGATGTACCGAATTAAGATGAATTTTTAATTTTATCAGGGTTCGTTATAAATCCAACATGTACAGCATACACAGTTATTTGCAACTATGTATTAAGATGGAGTAAAACGCAAGGCCAATCAATTTTGTTTCTTGGGTAGAATGACGTGATCTACTTCTGATTCAAAAGATTCAAGGGTGACAACGTACTTGTTTCTTCCTGCCATTTTAACCTAGGTAGAAGTTACACGTCACACCACGTGTCGTGTAACAGGCTTCGCTGTTGTTGCATGTAAAATTTCAAGTCTATATATCATTTCATTCTTCAGATATCATGCGGAAAGACATACCATAAGAAATTTGTACTTGCCTACTAAGTGATGACGCACAGCTAAAACTCGTGTATAAACTTGCACCATCATATAACTCATCTTGTCTATGTATAAATTACGTTTCATGCAAAATCTAAAGTTAGGTTACATAAATTACTACGTTACATGTTATAATGTCATACGATTGTACTAAGTATATTTAAATTGTAATTATTCTGCGGCTTTCCCGTCGTAAAAATGTTAGTTAACGCACAGCTAAATCATATGGAATGAACTCGATGTTGCTTATGTATAAATGACACATAATGCACCATTAAAATTTACAGGTCAGGTGTTATGTGGACAGAGAGAAAGAGAGAAAAAAAATATCCAACCCCTCGAAAAATAGCTTCGATAACGCTCAGCCATTAAATAAACTACTGTATTGGCAAACGTTTATGAAATGAAAAATATCCGATAGAGCCTAATTCGGAAGATAACTTTATTCTAGGCGCAGACTACGTTTTAAAATCTAGACTTTAAATTATACCGAAATTCGTGAACCCATATCCTGAATTGTTCGCTTCAAAACAGCTGGCAACTTGGACTGTAAACAAACTTCAAGGGGGTTAAAAGTAAAACCAAGTAAGAAACTTTCAAAGGGCTTGTCTCAAACAAGAATGAACAGTAGTTTGGATTCTATTCAAACTCATAACTCAGTGAACAGCGGGACACTTTTTAGCCTTCGGCGCATAAATCATGCTATTGCCATTTTATTATTCCTCATAAGTTTGGTACATCTCGCGGTTTTGTCACTCGAACTTTCAGTTGCTTTGGTTTCGTCCTTAAGAAGCATTTATCTGGCCTCTCAACAATATGTCGAAAGGTCATTATAAAATTGTTGATTGCACTGTTTTAAATTTTAATTTGTATCTACCATATCATGAAACGATTCGAAATACAATTGAACTTTTACATAAATATTTTTACCAAATAATATTAAATTTAAAACAACAAATAACGGCGAAATACATATATATATATTTAACCTTATCATAGAAAGCACCGATAAGTTGATTCTGTGAAACCCATCTTGATGTGTTTAATATAATAACCAATAATAGTAATTGTATATATTTTAAATTTTTGTACAACCGTATAATAATTTGTATACATCGTTGAGAAAGTGTCACAAATAGCGTTACCATTATATTTTCGGGATTTTAAATTATAATTTTTTGATTGACGTTTAAATAATTTATATTACTCAAAAACAAAACTACTTGATTCGTGTGGTTTAATAGAATATCCAGAAATTGAACCAGTACTTTACAATGTAATCTTCAATAAGATGTTTATTAAATTTAAGAATAAAAATATATAGTACAATAACAGCCTATAAGTACAAATCGAACACAGAATTCGGAAATCAGAGGAAAAGGAAAGTTCGTTGAAAACTGCGGTTCGTTGGTCTAGTGAGCCGGGTTTATAACGAACATACATATAAAGTTGTTTTGAAACATTTATGTTTGTGTTTCCCAAACAACTAAGAAATTCTGTTTTATGTTGATTCTGAACTATTTACCGGTCTCTATCAGAGGACCCGTATGTTGCCAGACCGTTTACACAGTATACACCCTCATACCTCACCCTATACCTCCAACACACGTTTACCCAATTATAGATCTGCTAATTATAGCTTCGTCAGCTTCTTTGGGGAATTCAGGGACGAAAATAATAAAACTACTGAATTAGTCTAGTCTTACGCGCGTTCTCTTGACGAAACAATTATAATTGTTCACATGTTTTTATAAATATTAGGATGTGTAAATACGTACTTTGATACAAAAACGTACTTGCAAAGTGATTTTATTTGAAAAGTATTGTTTCCTTACTAAATAATTTAAATGAGGAAATTTCATCGCTAAACTTAAACAAGTTAGTACATCAAATCTTCGCAATTAATTTTTTGGATGCGTTTGATATCATTTCAAAAGACTTTTTAGATCTATGGTACTACGAATTTTATATTAATACAGAAGAATAAGTTATGTCCAGCAGTTGTTAAGAAATCTCCACAAGTGGAAAATAAGAATTAACTTCTGCTTATCTAATTAGTAAGTTAAAGAAATGAAAAAATAACTAATATATCCCATAAAGATTTACATTTGTATTTATTCCATGGCTGAACAAATATAAGAAGATCTCCTAACGATTGAGATTCCAAGTTCTTATTTTCCTTTATTATATATATATATATATATATATATATATATATATACATATAGCATATCAATTATGTCATAACTCTAGTAACAGTAAGGTGTTTTGTTATAGGGTCACTAAAATGCAATATATAATTTATAATAATGAGAAACAATAGTGTAAAATGACTCTGGAATGTGTCCCACAAGAACAGAGATAAATCACTCTTATTTTTGATTAAACATGATTTAAAAACGTCTCATTTTTAATAGGATTAAAAGTTTTTTAATACGTTTATATGTTTAAGAAACCTTTACGATTTTTATGGTTTTAATATAACACTTTTTTATTTGAGGTAAACACGCTAAGGTAGTATGGCATGTATAGAGCTTGCATTTGAAATGGAGGTTAAATATCTCAATACATTTTGAAGTAAAATTGTAACTCGTAAGAACAATTTGAAATCAAATATTCCGTTATCTATACAGGTAAACTTGTGCGCCGTCATTTTCCGAACGCAATAGGTTAAACATTACAGCACAGACATAATCTAGTAGGAAGGCTCTGCGGAAACATCCATTATTGTATTTGATATTCTGTGGGAAATTTGGGATTTTGGATTAGAGTACGTAATCAGAGCAACGCTATAATATTGCAATAACAGCTTAGTTTATTGTTGTGGATATGTGCGACAAAAACTCAACTTTAAAGGGTGATTAACGTGCGCGATATACAATTGTGCAGTTAAAAATGCACAAGTGAAAAGTGTAAGATTTGTGTTTTAATTCTCAATAAAATTATCTTAAAACTAAACTACGGTTGCATACGGGTGGTAGGTAGTTGAATTGATTAAGTTTTAATTTTCCCAAAGCAGGAAATCAAGTTAGGAAGGGCTCAGAAATGGGTTTGGAAACATTTCACAATGTTATTTCTGTAAAACTTAAAACATTATTAATGGCAGGATCTATATATTACGTTTATTTAAATATCATAAAAGGTAAAATTTGGTATTTACTTCACTATCTTTGTTAAGAATTTGTAGAATTGAATAAACGTCTTGGAAAATTGAGTCAGTATTAATTTTTGCCCAAAGTTAATTGCTCTTAAAAACTTTCAAAAAGCTGCATCTTCTTCGACAGACTTTGTTGAAACTTTTTTCATCGTTCTCTCGCTTGACGTTCTGAGAGTATCGCTTTACTACGCACACTGCTACCCAGTGGCGTAACTAGGACTTAACGGGGGGGGGGGGGTGATGAATTAAAGTATTAAAGTACACAGGATGTATTAAATAAATCTAAATTTAAATATATTAAATAGACCTAGTTAAAGTAAAACTGCGGTATTTAAAACATGTCAAATTTCTGTTATACTTATATATTTTTAAATCCTGTAGGGCTTTTTGAAGTGGGGGTTTTATATACCCCTCAACCCCCTTAGTTACGCCACTGTTGAGTGCTACCTCTCTGATGCATTCACCGTTGATGGAATTTCCTTTGAAACGTGTACCCATTAACACCACTACCCATCATTGTCGTTTTCTAATTTCCGTTTATACTGTTAAGACATATGGCCCTAAATATATTATTTTAGATACCCTATAAATCAAAATCGAGGAGCAGGAAGGATAAAACATTCTTTCTTATGTTAAAGTACATCAAAATATAAATGAAATTTCAATTTACCTAAACATTGGATAGGTATTTCGTTAACACATTACAATGGCTTTAGAAACATTTTTTTCAAATTATACACAGTATTTTGTCGTTTTTTCGCATTATAAATACGTTTGGGGTTAATTTTAATTGAAGATTGCCATAAAACATATAGATTTCCACTGTAACTACTGCGTCAGCAACATTCTTGAAACTTATTGGAATGTAGTTGCTAGTCATGCAAATCAAAATTGTTAAATTGAATGAATGCAAGTTTAAAAATCTTTCAAAAAGTAGGAAATCAGCGTTGCACAAGAAAGTACTGATTAAGTGATAAAACTTTCTTTGCTACTTGCATCAATTCAACCAACTCTTCATGTATCTCTTACCTCAAACAGGAATTTTGGTACTTAGCACTAATGCTTGCTCTCTAAGTCTCTTAAAATGCTTTATTCCTACTGTACAAATATGTAGAAAGATCTACATCTACTGACAAGCAATTATAGACACTTAGTAATAGCGTTGTGAATAATACACGATGAAAAGCAAACTCCAACAATGTCTACATTCAAAAAGCATTCGTTTGTAATGGAAATTTACTTTGAATTTTCAAGCATCATCATCGAAAAATACTATTGTATATAGCTACTAAAACAAATTACTTCTCTGTTAATTTATGGATCCCCGATAAATTTGTTAAATATTATATAATTATTATATCTGTGTCTCGAACAACTAGATTTAAGATCTAATATCCTGACTTTAACTGGCTCAAATTTATCAAAATTTCAAATCAAAACGGAAAATACTTTTTGTGGTCATTAATTGAATGCATATTCTCTCAAAGAAATGTTATCAGCGTATTGTAATCCCTCTTAACATAACTCGAGGATAGACCATGGTTCAAATACCTTTTGATTATGTTTTATCACAGTAAAACTATAGCTCAAAACGTGTGAATACTGCTACTGCACAATCTCTGGAGCAACAGCTGTGGCCCTCCCAGACACCCTTGGCAGCTGAAACCCCAGGCTGGCACATTGCTTATAAAAAAATTATGAGAATAATCTGCCATGGCAATCGTCCTGGTATGGAGCTGCGTGTATTTTAAAAGTGTTGAGCGTTTATTACATCACAAAAGCAACCGTACGAAATATTGCATTTTTTTACATATCCACACACAGCATCACGACGCCGACGGTTTGTTTCAAATGGTTTTATGAATGGATATTTCACTTGACAATACTGAAGGAACACTTCTTTTAGGGCAACTGCATTCAATAGTGTCCAAAGAATTGGATTTTTTTTCACAAGATATCTATAACACTAGAAAATAAACCCCATTTTAAAATTGTTGTGCCCCTCTCGCACCCTTATTTTAGTGGCAACAGTTCATGCTCCCAAGTCAGAATCTCGGTAACGCGTAGTTGTAACATTTTATTGACGTCATAACTAAGGTTTACGTCACAATCACCACCATGCTACTGCTAGAATAGACTGAAATTTTGGACTCTTAGACTGCTCGGCCATCGACTCTCCCATGTCATGCATTTAAAATTAAGAATCTAGTACAATTCTATGCAGAAGGAATGGAATAAAGTAATGTAAAGATTTTAAAGTACTGTTCTAAATGTTTCTAAGTTTCTGAATCTGGTGGTATAGCTAGAACTACATGGACTTTAAAAAGTTATAGTAATAATAAAATACAAAAATCGTAGTTATTTTTACCTAAATCATACAATACGACTATGTGAATTGTCATGTTTGTATTCTGTTGTATATTACTCTTCAATTAACCAGACTAATAAACTTAACATTTCATCCTTATATTTATTACAGAACTACTGACGTGGTAACCTAGTCACCAACTTTGAAACGTATCTTTTTTTTAACTTGGAGAAAAATAATCGAAGTTCCCTCTCTATATTCTCGAGTGGTACATCGTGAGGATGGGAAACGACCATATGGCCAGTATAAACATGTCAATAAGTTTACTTCCGCTCTGTGTGACGTGTACACTGCACGTATTATAGTATAACTTAAGTACACTTGCCGTAGTGTTTATGTTTAGTCATATAGGCTAATAGTGTACTGCTTCAGCTCACGGACTTGTTCTGAAGCAGTCTACAGACCGTGATCTGACTCTAGCAGCGTATACTAGTAAATAATTTCATCCTAGGAAGTTCACAAGTTTGAGTTCTACGGAGAAAACCTTTAACAATGACGTATAATTCCTTTTTAGGATACAATTTGAGCGCAGTGGTAAACGTGATCTACCCTTTTTATATATAAACAGTAGATAATGTTAATGAGCAAAAAGTAAATTCTCAAGTGTCTAAAAGATCGTCCCCGCACTGTTTCAAAAAACGTGCTTTGAACTCCTGACATGATACAAAAATGTATAATTAGATCGACTATTAATTGAAAATCCTTAAGTACAAGAAATACAATTCTTTGTCTTCAAGAAAACACGCCTGATTACAAAACTAAATATTTGTAGGTACAATTATTTAAAATTGGATTTAAAATTAATTACATTAATTGGATAATCAGTAAATAATGCATATTGTATTTCAAACCCAAAATAAAAATTAATAGAATGTTAGAAGTAACATATTATAAGTTGAATGCCCACAAGACAAATATATAGTGTTGAATAGATTTTTGGTAGAAATATTCATAAACTCATAAATCTAACGTTCTGTGCATTTCTAATGCAATGCAACAATTTTAACAACACTGCATTTTAGTATTCACAATATACCAGTGCGCTACTAATTCCACTAAAGCAATAAAAATAAAATAATAAATAAATATGGAAAACAATTCAATAATAAAGAATTGTAAATTGAAGATCGTTTTCCATCCGCTTTTCAATTCTAAGGATAGTCATCCATCCATCGCTTTACGTAAAAACTGACGGTACTTACTCCCAATGAAAAATAGGACCCAGGTGATTCGAGTCAAGTGTGAAACATTATTCAGGCCGCCAACAAAAAACTTCCTCCCAAAGGAACGTTCAAGGAAGAGCATCTCTTATTCCGTGTTTTAAAAGAAAGGAATGAATGATTGAAGTAAGGCAACGTTGTATGATGTTGGCTGATAAGATTTGTTACAACTTTACTGTTCAGTAATTGTGATCAAAGATTTCTGTCCTTGGGTCTGAGAGTCACGCAATAATATATTTTACTATTGGTAAAACTCGGTTATAACTATTTTTTCGAAAGTTATATCATATCATTTAGTTAATTTCGAAATGTATATTGACGTAATACAGAATTCTTACTCACTACCACAAGGTAAATTGAAAAAACTAACAAATCAATTTATTAGATAGGATCAAATATTTTAATGTATCGTGTATTCTCAATTTGTATCTGTTTACTATTTTTGTTGTATTGAGGCTAATCTTCTACTGTTATTCTGATCACGGGCTCAGTACCGAAACATCGTACTAAAAAAATCTGTTTTACGGTTGGTAAAACTGGTTTTCAAGGTTTTCTTCGAAAGTCACATCTAATCATTTAGGTTATTGCGAAATACATATTGGCGTAATATAGAATACTTACTCACTACTATAAGCCAAACTGAAGAAAAATAAACAAAGTAAGTTATTAGATACGTAGAAATAATTCACATATTCTAATGTAACGTGTATTCTGAATTTTTATCTGTTTATTACTTTTGTTGTATTTTGAGGTTAACCTGCTACTGTTACTGCGGACTCAGTACCGAAACATCTCAGTAAAAAAAGCTAATATGTTTTAAAGCTATATTTTTATTAAACATATTTATGATATATACATACAATACGGTATTTTGTATTTTTAATTTTGATATGCTGTTAATAGTTCTTTAACATGAAAACAAAAAACAATACCCTTTCAGAATTTGGACATTTATTCAAAGAAACACATTTCCTTTCTGTAGTTATTCGTTTTTTTTTTTTATTCAAACTATGTGTTTTAAGTTGAATATCAGCAGCACTGAAAGTACTCGTATTATGAGGAAATCTTCCTGACTTGCCCAGGCCTTTTTCTGGAGCGAGACGAAAAAGTAAAGCATTTGAGAGTAAAGAATGCCATTGAAGAAGGGTCCCAAGACAGACTCCTGGGGCAGACCACATAACATACAGCAGACACGTGCTGGGTGCCGACCCTGATAACCCTCCAGCCTCCAGTTCCGAACTCCAGCCACTCCGGCTGCGGAGATGAGCATTCCGCTGTCAAGGTCGCGGACAGCGGCGTGCAGTGTTGCCACATCACACTCGGTCCAGTCCACAGTTTCCCTTTCTTTGTTTGGTGACCTTGAACTCGCAGCTGATCGTCAGCTGGTGAATGGACTCGCCACGGGATCTACCACGCCGCGCTGGTGTGGTGAGGGGAGGGGGAAGGGCAGATATATTATGGCTCCATTACAAGTACAACATGGTAGCCCTTACTTACCTTCCTCTCATCTCAAGTGTAGATTATGGCCACAAATGTAGTGAACCTATGCAACACTGTTGTATTTATAATCGAGTAAAATTCAACCATTAATAAATATGTTTACTATACTGTATTTATTAATAATTGTAAGAGTGATATCATTTCCGTTTTTAATGTTAAAAGTTATTTAAAACTAATAACTAAACAATTTGTTTTTTATAAGTAGTGTATTGAGCACTAGTCTTATTAAATACTACCCAGTTCAGTTCATACTTCATTGAACTTATATTATATGGCATTGTCATTGTAGGTGAAAACGCTAGTTATTGATTTTAACTTTACTCACATTTATCTGGCACACGTAAAATATTTGCTGTCTGTCTCACTATACCTGAAACACAGAATAATGTTAAATTAATACGTCCTTATTTTATATCGATTAAAGAGAATGACAATAATATGACGGTCATAAAAGGACTTGAATCGTGCAATTTCACAATAAAGTGGTGTTGCGTCTCTTGTACGTGCTTGTGAGGGCAAACTAAGAGAGGGTAACAGTCAACAGTTTGGTACTAATGTGTACTAGTTGTGTCTCCGTGTCTCTTCCCTCTATCGTCAGAACACACTATTACGGGTGCATTTCGGTGGTCAAGCATTCCTGGACTTTCAAGTTGAAACTAACACGATTATTAGTATTAAAATATTATAATTTGTACTCTCAGGAATACTACTTAAATTCATTCAATTTTGCATGTTCAAAAATAGTTGATCTCGTACAGTCGTTATTAATAAGTACTATTTGTTTGAGTTTTAAATTGAAATCTTTATGGCTTATAGCATGTATATAAATTCAATAAATCCATTTCAGAGGGTTACAATTCTAATATTTGTATTATTAAGTACGATTTATCAATTACATTTTCAACTCGAGTCCCTTAGGTGGTGAGCTAGTTCGTTCTGCGCTCAGCACACCAGAATGTACTATAGTATTATACAACTGGTGCTTCACGCGTGATAATTATTTACTAATTGATGAGGAATCTCATCTCGAAATTCCAGAAGCACCTCGCTAGTGACACCTACGTTATAACCTCGTAACCTGTATTTTTTCCCATTTAATCCATTGGTACAGATTATAAAACCACATTCAATATGCTGAATGTTTCCGAAAAAGATTCTCTTCCTGCCGAAAATTAGACAACGGTGATTGTCACTTTATAATACATATTTGTATCTAGTAGATGAGAAGTACCTAGTAAATTTGTTAGGTGCTGGTAGTAATCATGTCCACGAGCATAATTCCTTGTTTAGCCCAATACAGCGACTAGAATCCTTAATTAGCTGGTTACCACGACTAGAATTCCTTATTTAGCTGATTACCACGACTAGAATTAATTCCTTGTTTAGCTGATTACCACGACTAGAATCCTTCCTTTTAGCTGATTAACCACGACTAGAATTAATTCCTTGTTTAGCTGATTACCACGACTAGAATTCCTTATTTAGCTGATTACCACGACTAGAATTCCTTGTTTAGCTGATTACCACGACTAGAATTCCTTGTTTAGCTGATTACCACGACTAGAATTCCTTGTTTAGCTGATTACCACGACTATAATTAATTCCTTGTTTAGCTGATTACCACGACTAGAATTCCTTGTTTAGCTGATTACCACGACTATAATTAATTCCTTGTTTAGCTGATTACCACGACTATAATTCCTTCTTTAGCTGATTACCACGACTATAATACCTTTTTTATGTCATAATTATGGTTATAATTCCTTGTTTAGTTTATGACCACGACTAATCCCTTACTTAGGTTATGACTACGACTATAAACCTAAGTATAATCTACGACTAGTTCTTTTCATAGGTCATAGCAACGACTAGATTTTCCGATACAGCCATGCGAACTTTAGGAAATGGAACACGATTTCCCTCCACCAGATGTATACAAAGCTGTAGGGGCTACTTTGTGCCTGATTTAGCACCCCCTGGACATAGCACCCCCTCGCTCGTGACGTCAATTTGACCTCTCTTAGAGGGGTGTTGTTGTCAGACGTTCATATATACCTAATTTAATTTTTTTTTTAATATTTATGTTCTCCGATATTAAAAAACTGTTATGCAGCTAAACATTATCCAGACAATTAACATGTTTTGTTAATGATATTACCTTAGTAGATAGGAATTAATATTTTAAATACTCTTACAAACAGTAAATTAGACACAATTAAGTAATTGTAAAAAAATGCGAAATAAAAATATGTAACGGTTCTCGGTAATAGGAAAATACAAAATATAATTATTTAATAAAAATAATAAATATATTTAATTTAAATACATCTAATTCCATAAAAAAATGCAAAGTTGATAAAGGTTCTCAAAAACAATATGTGGACGAAAAATTGGTTCGTTATTTAAACTTTATTACTTAGGAATATTGGAATCCTCAAAACGCAATGTTTTATTTTTTAACATTTAGAATGGAAAATACCCAAAAGGGGGGTGCTAAATCAGCTGATTGATAGTGTGTCCATGCGCTGAATAAGCAACCCCCTTGTGCGATGTTAGAGCCTTCAGTGGTTGAAAAAGATGCTACGTCTACGAACAAAAACCCCACCCCACTATGGAAATTCGGACAATGTAATGCGACCCATACATTATTGACGGCACCAGCAACATTTCTATTACTTTTCAAATCGTAGCCACTCAACAACATGAGCAAAACACGCCGCAATAGGTAACGATGTAGATGTATCCCCATAGTAAGAGTACACAATATACGCCGCCAGCATGTTCAACATAGGTTTGGTGTTAAGGCAGACCTGCAAGAACTACCGTTCACATCAATTAATACTGGAGTTCAAAGTCCTTAAACAAACCAGACATACGACATAGGCACATTTTAAATACAGTATGTGGTCTATTGTTTTTGATGATCCGATTACGAGTTCTGTGACCTTCGTGTTAGCCTCGTATAAAAAGTTTTAATAGAAAAAAAATATCGTTTCAAAGACCAGTAAAGCCGGTTACAACAACGCTTGTTATTTAAGTGCGATCCTAGGATGGAGCGCCAGGATTCTCTCACGTGCCTGCCTACCGCTGATATAACTTATCGTTTCCTTCCCCCCTCCACACCATCCTCCTCGTCTTGTCGCTTCTTCGTTCCCTTTCATGTACGTCCCTCTGTCAGTCAGCATTTGGTACTTACATCGAACACTCCGATGGAGATTTCATTTCAGCGAAAATTTGTAATTGGTTTAAGCCAGTGTTGATATAGAATATTAGAGTATAAAGCCATACATAATCCACTCGATTATAAAAAAATCATTAAAGATCTATATTGGATTAATAACTATTATAAAGAATGCATGATGCCTTTCCCAATAGATAGTACCGACTTAACGCTGTACAGTAGTATAGAGATAGTTAAATACTTGAACCTTTATTATTTTTTATGTGTACTGTGGTACCTGACAGCAAAGTATGAACAAAATATCTTCTTTTAGTTGGATCTGAAGAATATATTACATTATTTCCAAACTTATATAACTTAATTAACGTCCAAATATTGAGGAAATGTAAGAGGACGGTTGTATATATTATAAATTCCCTGGGTTGTTTATCCCAATTATATATGCATTTAGGTTCGTATCGTTCAAAAATTTCCTTTAGCAGAGTTATAAATCGCGTTTATCGAAAGAATTGATTCTTTTAATGAACTTAACCTTTTTTTAATTTTTACAAGTTTTAAGATACCAAAAATTAAAATATAGATACACATATAGCCCTTTAATATAGTAATTTATTACTGAATGATTTTAATACATTCTTTACCCACACTAAAAATTTCAGTTTAATTGGAACTTTTAAAATTGTAAAACATAACAACATTAAAATAATAAACATTGATTATTTATTAAAACAAAGCGTATACAAATTTTGATTTATCGAAGGTGTGAAGCAAGTACCATTGCTGTAGAGGTTTCGTTATGTAAGCATTATTAGCATAACTGGTCCTAGCGGGGTCTAGGCTTACATGGCAGTGAGTGAGGTCTAAGGTCTGTAGGACACTCAACAGTGAGGTGTCTGTCTACAGCTGTCTAGGGAGCGACCGGTGGCCCCGCCCCCACCACCATCCATGGTCAAGGTGAATGTGTGTCCCCACACGAACCTCTTTTATAAACAGTAACTATGTCATAGACCCTGTAAATGACAATTCTGAAACTTCTAACAAATCATAATTTGGTAGGCCGACATGTTTCCACGCTAAATCTTCTTCGACCAATCTCAACTTCCCGTCACGTGATAGTTTGATAAATTAAAAACTTGTGATGGAAAAAAGCAAAATACAAAACAATGTACGGACACAAAGTAAGGGCTGAGTGGTTTCATAATTAGCATTCCCGCACGGCAAGTTTATGAAACAAAACAGTACCATAAGCAATTCCTGCATGGCGGCGAATAAGCTATATCTTACAGGTAAATATCCGTTCGAGTTCAGACAGAACAGAAGAAACAAGAATGGAAGAAAATTCACGTTTTTACTGTACATGTTTTACAATACAACTCGAGGTTGGCAGACTACTCAGCTACAAAGCGTCGTTCCATGAAGCAGCTATGAAGCTATAAAAAGAGTAGAGTGTAATAACCTTTAAATGACTCTCATTTATGGCACGAGGTACGTAATTGCACAATAATTTTTGTTATTACGTGAACAATTTTACAATTGCATTTCATGCGTCAGACGAATTTCTCACTCTAATTAAGACTAATTATAGCACAATAAATTATACAACGTATTTTTGGATATCAGAACTTCAACTGTTTTTGTTTCTCAATCATTTTTGAGGGTTTTCATCCTGTCGGAACAACGTAAGCTCTTTAAAAAAAGGAATCAAACGCTTTGACACTATGAGATAGTTTTTATGAGATTTTAATTGATTTGAAATGAAGTAAACACGATTTTCCCAGATATTTGCGATCAGTGATTTAAAAAAAAAAATCAGTAACATTACGTTTCGAGATCTGCAATCTGATCTCTTCTTCAGGTGAATAACCTACCACATACCTAAAATTTATGTTAAATCGATACGCAATTGCACGATTAGTTTCTTTTAACATATATTGTAAATATATGGTAGGTTAGTTATTCACCTGAAGAAGAGACCACATTGCAGATCTTGAAATGTAGTGTTACTGATTTTTTTATCGCTGAACGATGGCAAATGTCCGGAAACAATCCTGTTTTCTTAACAATCCTTCCATCGTTAAAAATCAAACTGTAAATAAAGAATTTATTTGAAATTATATTTTTAGCACCCTCAATGAGCACATTTACTAATTAACGTTAACTTGGGGCCACATATGGTCATACATTCTCATTCTGTGTGGTTTAGTTAGGTTTATATACAATGAAAAAATATAGTAGTAGGAATATTTCATTTTAGGTGTTGATGGGCAAGATTTAAAGGATGACAATAGGCATGTGTGCAAATTTCGGACCAAACCTCATTTGAATAGTCTTATTTGAGACTGCTCATTGCTAACTTCAGTCTTCAAAGTGAAGCCGACAAGCTTAACAAAACGGAATAGCGATTACTGTAAAACATAGGTTCCGGCAACAATGGCCATCGGGATTTCTGAGTTGAGATTTCATTGAGCAATTTTCAATTGTGGAGCCGTTTAAAACCACAAAATAAAACGATGAAAAACTTATGAAGCACGACGAACCGTTCCTCTATCGCAGCTTTCCTGAACTAAAAAGAACGTGACCATTTAATTTGATTTCAAAATGTACGAGAAATTAAATTCTCGTAGTAGTAACACGAGAATATAAAATAATTACATACATACAAGCGCGTGCTGAGAAATAAACAAATGACAAATTTAAAAATTTTAGCAATGTATTAAAATAAGGGGAAAAATCGCCTATACATTATTATAACTATTTAACAAAACTTTACCCAGCAAACCCTTAGCAAACTTAGTAGACATTGTTCCTGCGGAAAGACTGGAGTAGAAGAACTACGTCACATCCTTACGCTCTACAACCTATGACACGACAAAACTTACGATATCGGAAAATCTACTGGAAAGTGACCAATTGGAACATGACATTTTGATTTTCCGCCAAAAAAAGCGGGGGACGATGACGTCACAGTCGTCTGTCATGGGAGAGAGCGCCAGCTACTTTCCCGCGTAATACACGCCGCGTTATTGGATTAGCGGGAAATCGCAAAAGAACGGTGGCACTTTCCAATATCTGTGTCATCTCGGGCTGCCTCCCCTCTAACCCACTACTTCAGCCGAGTGGATAAAGGTTGAATCGATTTCCACCTCCAGATGGAAACCTTTGAAACAATCATTTCAAGTAGCCCACTTTTCCGCCAAAATGTGTATTTAAATGTATATTATAACATCTTCCCAGATTTCTTTAAGTTTGGGCTTTTAATTAGTACACTTAGAAAACCCTAATCAATTTAAAGAAGTCCTAATACTGTGATTAAATTAAAGGAAATAACGAAATAAACCCGAACGAACACTTAAAAGTTCTATATTAAAAAAATGTTCTAGTAACGAATAGAAGTATTAATAAATATACATAATTTGAAATGTGATAGTATTAACATTGGCGAGAAATAAATTCTTCAATAACAAGTTTTATTGACAACATTTTAATTTTTTCCATAACGAATAATTTCACTGGTTTTGAACTAAAAATTAAGGTAAGTACGACTATAACACGTTTTAACATTGTTGTTCCATTATGTCCTTACACAGTGTATGCAGCATAAAGGGTAATAATTTTGTTTTATAATGGTTTGCATTTTAAACTATTCTTCTGGAAATAATGCATCTAACACATTACTTAAATACGAGAGTATAGCGATTTACAACTTTACATTTTTAATTCGTTCAAACCTATTGACAAAATAAAAGTGCAATAGAAATTTTATATTAGAATTTTAGCAAGAGGCCTGTATTTGAATAAAGAGCTTTAGTGTTATAAATTTCTATATTACAACTAGTTTTTTTTTTTTTTTTCAAAATTTATATACGAAATGATTTTGCCACTTTATGTTTTCGCTAGTTAAATTTTCAAAGAAAAATTATAACCCGAATCTTATTTCACCAGCCTCCTTCTTCACTAGGCCATTACTCCTTTTCAGCATATTCTGCCAGTCCTCATGGCAACTGGACTATCCGAAGATCTTATCAGACAGAACAAGGAGAGTTGGTACAGTACATGGTCGATAATACTTTTAAAATTCTGCAGTTAGAGACAGGATTTAAACCTACCCATCTAAGTCAGATCCAAATTTGTCACAGGTATATCTATTTTAATTAAAACAATATAGGCTATATGGAACATTAAAACTGATATCTTGTAATAGTGTGTCTAATAATGCATGTAAAATAAACTCATCAGCAACATCAGACTCATTCTTAACTCATGGATAATGGTTTCTTGCAGTGCACAAGGTAATGGAGAAAGTATGATCCATACATAAGTATGAAGAGTATACACACGTAAACGACAATGCGTCACTTCTATGTCACAAGTTCAATGACTGAATGTTGAAGTTTCTGCATCAGGCAATGAAGTTGTGTAGAGTTGTGACAAACTGCGTGTTTGTCAATCATTTCCGATTAATTAAAGTTTCCTCTTCCGATTCCTGTAGCCTATATTATTTGCCACTCAATTTGCTAATTTAGCAAAGAGACAAAGTATCGTTAAGTTGACTAGATTTTGGATTTAGAAAATATTTTTTACGTTAAATTCATACCATAAACTCTAAAATACTCTGAATACAGAAGAGTAGAGATTTTTATCGCTGTAAGTGAGATTACTGGCTTAATTAGGACAAATTAGGCATTGTTTGTAAATCAGGGGCAAATAAAAACTGCTGGAGAAAGAGTTGTAAGACTTTTATAATATGTACACTCATAGTTTCAGAGAGTGAGATTTCTTTATCTATTTATTTGTTAATTACATGGTTTTTAAAATATGTTTGCGAAATCAATATTTTTTATAAATACAAAATCATGTCACAATATCTAACTTGCTTGCTTTAAATAAATGCCAATAAATTCACATTGGTAGAGTGACCAAAAAACATTTTCTACTTTTTCTTTATTCAGGGTTACGGTATTTTAAAGGCTATGAAAGTAACAAACGCAATTATTTTCCAACCCCAAAATCGATTGCATTACTTAATTGTTTTCTGGTTCTTCTGGTTCACACGAAACATCTCACGAGTTTTACTGAGTTAGAATGTGTCAACGTGATGTCGTTTGGCAACTGGAAAACATTGCTGATAGTCCGTGATATCGGCGGCAGCAACCTTACTTTGACTGAGACGCACTGGTACCCGTCGCGTGACAGGCTTCGCTGAGGTACAGATTTACAGCTCAATTGGCTACATGTGTTAAATGTTTTTATAATATATATAAAATTCGATATGATAGTTTTCTGTTTTCCTGTTGGTACTCTCATTCTGCGATTTTCTGGTTGACATCATGGTTCCCCACCAGACTGATACAAAAGTGTTCGCTAATGATCAGTGAAATCCAATGGAATGACATACACAATCATCGAACTCAATGTTGATTACGTAAAAATGAATCTTCAGTAATATTTTAAGTCTACAGGTTAGTTCTTTCTTCGATGTCGTGAAGAAAAACAGACAGAAACTTTATATTTGCAGCCTCTCTAGTGAAATTAATGTTTCCAGTGACAAGTAATGTTTACTTTATATTTTAACTTGAATGTTTTAATATATTATATTCCATGAGCAAGAGAGAGACTGCAATGCAAGAATGTGCTGAAATTAAATCTTGCCACAAATTTATAATAACGACCTTCTACTCTATTATATATTCTTTAACATTTATGAATAAAAATTACACAATTTGAAACCTCATATGATTTCACTTAGTTTGTTTATAAATTTATCTATTTAGCTATTATAAAACAGTATAAAAATATTCGCAACACTCAGCCAAATGCCATGGCGTGACATTTCCAGTATATAAGTTAGTTCGTTGTCGAGGAACTATGCAGACAGAAACACAGATAAATAGACATAAATGTCATTTTCCCATCCTATTGTGTGATAGGTTTCGCTGAAGCTCAGCCAGAAATATTTTTTGGAAAGTTATAGAATGTCTAAAAAAAAGCAAGTAAAGTAACTAATAAATCGTATTTGTTTTGTACAAAAATCAAAAAAGCATAACCTATTGATAAAACTGTTCATATTAAAACAAATGGTACAAATATGCTGCTTTTATATATATATATAAACTATTCAGTAAAAATAAGTACATTGTTCTAGGTAACTGAATCAAAGTATGTATCGGTTATTTATAAAAAATATCCTTAGGACCATAAACTCTAAGTTCCCATATGCAGCAGAACGAAATATGCTGACATATTTACGAGGTGTTCCTTATTCGCTATCTTGTCACATGCCCCTTAAACTAGATTATGGAAAAGTATCCTTTTACATCAAGGCACTGGTGGCGAAATTTTCCCTTTTAGACATTATTTATTTTAACACAGAGAACATTTGACAGTTTTCATATGCTTCAACCAATAAATGCAGTATAAATTACATCTCAATTACACAATGACAAAAAATGTAAAACAAGTAACTATTTAAACCCGGGATGGAAAATCTCTTATAGACCATGTTTAGCGATTTAAAATTTTTAATATGAAAATCAATTTTAATTTCAATGAGAGGCGAAAGATTATATCAATACCGAGAAAATACCCAATTTGCTTAAAAAAAAATTAATAAATTCACAACAGTTAATAATGCGAACTACATACGTTTATACGTTCCAACTTTTGGAGATAAAGGTTTTCTTCTATTTGCATGTCGAATTCCTTAGTATCTACCGGATATACTGTTTTTCAGTCAAACAACTAATATACAAACATTTCAGTAATACGCGAAAAATCACTAGTTACTTTAAAATAATATTTCTATGCAATGTTTTTGGGTTGGAAGGGAAATAAAAGTGGATTTTATTACACCAATGCCATTTTCGTTGATGGAATGTAAACGTTTTAATATAAAATGGCTTGAATCCGTATTTTGGTTTTGGTGACTGATATACGTAGGAATCGAATATGTGGCATCTTCGTTAGAAACATTTGATAAATTTGATAATCAATATTATAAAAATGCTAAAAGCAAAACAATATTGTAAGATAATTTCTTAACCCTCTGAGTGCCAAGGCCAATTATTCTGTATCATCATATAAAAGTACAAGTCATTCTACATATAGATAACATATGGTCCAGGAGGTGAGAGCTAATATAACACATGAATAATAGTTCATATCACCGTCAGCCAACTAGACAAACTAACCACTTTTAGCTAAATCGTCGGTCTGTGATTAGATAACATTGACATTTTTTTCTAGTTTAACGATTGGTTTAAACTAGCAGTTTCCTTTCACGCTTAACTGCTTCTTTAAGTACACCCTAGGTAAAAATATGGGAGAAAATTATTGTTTTATATTTTTTTTTTCTTTTTGATAACCTTCCAATTACGACCTCCACCTAAGCTAGCGCAGCTATACCGATTTGATTCTTAGGGGAAATTCCTCTATCGCTTTCATTCTTAGGGGAAACTCCTCTATCGCTTTCATTCTTAGGGGAAACTCCTCTATAGATTTCATTCTTAGGGGAAACTCCTCTATAGATTTCATTCTTAGGGGAAACTCCTCTATCGCTTTCATTCTTAGGGGAAACTCCTCTATAGATTTCATTCTTAGGGGAAACTCCTCTATCGCTTTCATTCTTTCTTAGGGGAAACTCCTCTATAGATTTCATTCTTAGGGGAAACTCCTCTATCGCTTTCATTCTTAGGGGAAACTCCTCTATAGATTTCATTCTTAGGGGAAACTCCTCTATAGATTTCATTCTTAGGGGAAACTCCTCTATAGATTTCATTCTTAGGGGAAACTCCTCTATCGATTTCATTCTTAGGGGAAACTCCTCTATCGCTTTCATTCTTAGGGGAAACTCCTCTATAGATTTCATTCTTAGGGGAAACTCCTCTATAGATTTCATTCTTAGGGGAAACTCCTCTATAGATTTCATTCTTAGGGGAAACTCCTCTATAGATTTCATTCTTAGGGGAAACTCCTCTATAGATTTCATTCTTAGGGGAAACTCCTCTATCGCTTTCATTCTTAGGGGAAACTCCTCTATAGATTTCATTCTTAGGGGAAACTCCTCTATAGATTTCATTCTTAGGGGAAACTCCTCTATAGATTTCATTCTTAGGGGAAACTCCTCTATAGATTTCATTCTTAGGGGAAACTCCTCTATCGCTTTCATTCTTAGGGGAAACTCCTTTATAGATTTCATTCTTAGGGGAAACTCCTCTATAGATTTCATTCTTAGGGGAAACTCCTCTATCGATTTCAAGAAAATCAGGTTGTGTGCTTAAGAAATAAAAATGGCTCTCGGTTTGGAATAATATGGTCGAGGCACTGAACGAGTTTAATATAATTGAGATATTAACACTGAATGCGTAAACAGTACCAGAGCCAGTTATCCTGCGAATTAATAATCGATAACATCCAGATTTTTTTTTAGTAAACAGTGGAGGTAGTTTTAATAATGTCGAAAATTTAATAACATGCAATAACAGTACAGCACATCCGTTACAGTTTTTCAATGGAAAATATTGACGGAATTCTACATTAAATCGAGTAAACAAGGACGGAATTCACTTGAAACATTTTAAGACAAGCGAGGGAAGTGTTGCATTCCGTTCTAAAGAAGTTAACATTACTTAGTTTAAAGTTACAAGCACAGAGGCGTCCAGTTTCCTTTCACGCTTAACTGCTTCTTTAAGTACACCCTAGTCGCTTCAATTTGTCTTGTGTTGTTTTCTGCAGACAATGAACTGAACGGTATGGAACAGTAGTCTGGATGTTTTGTCTTCTAGTATGGTTTGTTTATCTTTTTGCATAATGCCGTTACATTTTGCATACCTAAAGTTCGTCCATACGCTAACCTAATACACAGCTAAATATTGTATTAAATGTGTATGCATACAATATTATTACTAGGAAGGAGTATGCCACACAACGTGTCACGTGACTGGCCTCGCTGAAGTTGCAAGCAACACTTCAAGTGCATAGCTCATTTCATGACTGTTATTATGATGTCACATGTTAAAATTGCTTATGATTATGGTCAGATTATTTAAAATTAATTTATTCTGTGACTTCTCGTTGCCATCATGGTTTTTCATAAGACCGATGTATGGGTTCACTAACGCTCAGCCGAATCGTATAGAGTGACATTTACCTTAATCAAACTCAATGTTTTCTATACAAAAATGAAGTTTCGAGCTAAATTTTACACCTATAGGCCAGTTCATTTTCCAGATATCATGCGGACAAACAGACAGGAATTAAATTTTTTCAGCTCTTGAATGATAAGCTTAGCAAAAACATTTCTTGATTTTTGTACGATGATTAATTTATGTAAAACAATCAATTTATATACTTATTTGGTATCAATCGAAAGCTTTTAAACTGTATTATTTGCCTGTTTTTAATTTGAAATACATCCGACAGGGCTCTGTCCCAAAGGGGTTCCCAAGTCCCTAAATTAATCTTACGAGAGTATTTTTGTGTATTTTACAACAGCGGATTACGAAATACACGTTTTGTTCAAGTAATTTATTTAAAACCGACCAATGTTATATCTCATCATTTTATAACCAACTTTACTAATTGGTTATAAAATTATTATTAATTGAATATCTTATTCAAGCTGTACATTTAAACTATGACGATCCAGTGCACTTATTATTATTTGTAAAATTCTTGTACTTGAAAATTTGTCATACTTTTTTATTGAAAATGTAAAATTTTTAATGTTAGCATTATTATTATCATCAGCTACTTATTCAGGTTCTCCAAGGAGTTTAATGGGAGAATCATATAAAGACATTTTAATTAGTTTAATATATAAAATGCTCATCACCGCGATATGTTCGTAATTATAAAATCTATTACAGTAACATATAATGCAAAGAGCAGGGAAAAATAAACTATAATAAAAGTACTATCGAAATAATTGGTTAGTTCTTACATTACATTCCTCAGTTAATTTCAGAAAGATCTTAATGGTTTTTAAACGAAAAGTCAAATAGAAAACGTACAACAGTCAGGCAGCGAGAGAAGAAACTTTAATGTGGGAGTTTCAAGTGACAAACACAAATTTCAGGCAACAAACCGCTCAGCTCGTTACTCGGTGTCACACCCCCCTTCCCCCCACTCACGCCACAACGCTGACCAAGCCGACCCAGCAACCGTGAATTTGAAATAGACTGATTAAAAGAACATAGAACAGTCAGGCAGTGACTGAAGTAACTTCAATGTGAGAGTTTCAAGTGACAAACACAAACCAGTCAACAGTCTTATCTACACGGTACCTAGTGTCACCCCCCTCCTCCCTGACTACTCACAATAATGCTGATAATGCTGAAATAACGCACTCGACTCACCAGAAATTTGAAATAAACTGGTCAAAAGAATGTGAAATAGTCACGTAGTGACAGAAGTAACTTCAATGTGAGAGTTTCAAGTGACAAACACAAACCAGTCAACAGTCTGCTCTACACGGTACCTAGTGTCACCCCCCTCCTCCCTGACTACTCACAATAATGCTGATAATGCTGAAATAACGCACTCGACTCACCAGAAATTTGAAATAAACTGGTCAAAAGAATGTGAAATAGTCATGTAGTGAGAGAAGAAATTACAATGTGAGAGTTTCAAGTGACAAACACAAACACTTCTCTACACGGTACCTAGTGTCACCCCCCCCCACCACTCTGACTACTCCTCACAATAATGCTGATAACGCTGAAATAAAGCACTCGACCCCCACCAGAAATTTGAAATAAACTAGTTAAAAGAATGTGAAATAGTCACGTAGTGAGAGAAGAAATTACAATGTGAGAGTTTCAAGTGACAAACACAAACACTTCTCTACACGGTACCTAGTGTCATCCCCCCCCTCCACTCTGACTACTCCTCACAATAATGCTGATAACACTGAAATAAAGCACTCGACCCCCACCAGAAATTTGAAATAAACTAGTTAAAAGAATTTGAAATAGTCACGTAGTGAGAGAAGAAATTACAATGTGAGAGTTTCAAGGGACAAACACAAATTTCAGTCGACAAACCGCTCTACACGTTACCTAGTGTCACCCCCCCCCCCCCCTCAACCATGACTACTCCTTACAATAATGCTGACATAACGCACTCGACTCACCAGAAATTTGATATAAACTGTCCAAAGAACGTAGAATAGTCACGTGGTGAGAGAAGAAACTACAATGTGAGAGTTTCAAGTGACAAACCCAAACTTCAGTCGACAAACCGCTCAACACATTACCTGATGTCACACTCCCTCCCTTCACCTCCCATCATAATGCTGACCACACTGCTCCTATCCTCTCAAAATAACGGGAAATTTAACCGAGATCCATATAAAAACCCTATGTAACAAACCTTTTGATAACAAATGTTATTTTTTTTTAATTTATTAATTTGAACTCAAAATACAGATAATGGGTGGTGTTAGAATTTCTTACCTTGTACATTAAAAAATTACTATTAATTTCTTACGCTTTTACCACGTTCCAAATGATAATTCTATACTCAGCTCAGTCCATGAACTTAATTTAAAACTGGAACATTTTTTCCTTATAACTAATTGTGCAATACTTATTTTAGGATTGTTCCATAGTTATACCTTATAAGCAGAGTTCTTCACATCCAAATAATCAGCAGGAGAAGATTAAATATAGTTTGTTATTGTAATTATATAATGGTAACAGTATATCTAATTTGTATTAAGTACTTGTAATTTTTATTTTTAAGGATAAAATTAACACTACTGTATTGTCAAAATTATCCGTGGGGAATATCGAGACATTCTCACATTATAGTAGTGCCAGATATTAAATTACTTTCTTTTATAATTGTACTAATTACCAAACATTATAATATTAAAAAATAATATTCCAAACGCTTCAATACTAAACAGAATACGTCATTATATAGGTGTGCATTACTAGATAGTACTTGCAGAAATATAAAAAGTTTATAGTTATAGAATCATGTGATCCTTTTCCCTCAGTTTTACTCTACGTTTAGCTGTCTCTTCTTTTTTTTTATTTTCCAAATTCAATTGTAAATATAATTAAATTTTCCTCTAAGTAATTTTTCACTTGAGTCTTCCTATATCTATTAGTAAATATTTTAAATCTTTGGTTGGACTGCACTAATTTTAAAACGCGCATTTAAATACGACTTATGTGTGAACCGTAAACGTGTTTCCAAAACCTTTAAAGTTTGCCTTCAAGGGAAATTTCCTGGATTGGTTGTAAATAATAAGGCACCTCTATGATCAACAGAATTGGAAGGAATTATCAATGTGTGATTAATTCTGAAAAAGGGCAACACAAGCGATGAACCTACCAGTACGACTATCCCGAAATCGAATCGAAATCGTAGTTTCTTCGACAAATTTTCCACTGGGGATAACCATTCAAATTGCTTGATTATTAATAATGTATTATGTTTGCATTCCAAATTAAAAATTATATTACTTCTGATATAGATTGCAAAGCTAAACAGTTACATCATTTGTAACCTCCCTGGAGGGAGTCAAATAACGACGTGGGTGAATATTATTGGCACTTAAGCACACAACTCTTATCACAAAAAATCTGAGTACCTTACTGTAATAAGAGTTTTAACGTTACGATCCAGTCAATGTTTTCTCCGAACTGAAAGAAATTATTTTACATATCATTCCTCCATTGATGGCTTTCGTAAACTCATCTATCGAATTATTTGCATCACCCAACGTTGTCACAACCGAATCAGGTCATTCTACTCGAACTCGGTGTTGTGACAGTAAGCGGTTTAAGAACCCTGAACAAACGAGATGCAACAACGTTAGAGATGTTCGGCTCGGCAGTAATCAACGCCATTGTGTCAGTGGCGTTGACTCGACGTTGACAACTACTCTCAACTGGGTTAGCTGCTCGATTTGATGATCAACACTCCACACCCCGCGCCACCGTGCTTGACAAAACATGACGTCTTCAACTAGGACTGACGCATTCATCCAACATCACTTCTCTTCGGGCACAACTGTGTTTAGCAAAGCGACAGCAGCTCTCTGTAGTTTGTACATTCTAAATACGTTTTTACATAAGTTATATTTTTAAATTTCAAAATAAAATATAACTTTGTTACTGATTCCGAAATCAAGTGTTTTGTAAAATAAAACAATTTTAACAAACGATTATTAAGTTATAAATGATTCAATATAAGCACTCGTAGTAAGTCTGTAATCATTAACGTCTGTAGCACTTGGTGTGCGTAACAGACTTCGCTAAGATTGCATTCAAAATTAGAAGTCTTTAGCTCATTTCATTTTCCATAAATGCTACTGGCGAGATACAATCACAAATAAAAATGATTTTTACATACTTCCGGCAGACAAAAACAAAATTGTATCAGCCTACTGAGTAATAGGCTTCAATGACACTCAGCCAAATGCAATGGTGGGACAGACACCATCATAGAACCCATTCTTGTCTATCTAGGAAGTTTCATGCAGAAGTTTACAGTCTAAGGAGAAACCCCTTGTTAAGTTATCCTGCAAAATGACACATACAAATTTTCGTTCATAAAGTTAGGTTTCATAGCAATGTTCGGATGGTAAAATGTTCAAGAAAAGTTATTGTATTGTTATGTATAGTTTTTTTCAGATTAGTCTGTTTTTGGTTGTCCTACACAGCTCACTCAAATCGATAAAAAAGTTCAGCACAGATGGGCTGGGTTTATTTTGGGCGTAAGTGAAGCAATCACTTTCAATTCGTTCTCAAATATTATATAGATCCCGAAGTCATTTTTACACAATGTTTGCAAGATGTATCCATTGAGGACAGTAACTAAAATAATCCAACTAACATTTAAGATCACTATTTTATGTAACTTTTAAACCATTTCATGTAATCATGAAACCGTAAAAGACATAATTTTTATCGACGATTTAACCACTAACTTTCTTGATAAACAAAATCCAAAGCAGTATAAAAAGTCACTTTGATATCTTGCTTCGAAAATACACGTTGGCTTTGGACCGTTCTGCCATTTTTAGGCAATAATAATTTTAACTATTTAATTCCAAACTGATATTATTTTTCGATTAATGTGACTATTAATTGAGAACACTTCGGCTTTTATAAGGGAAAATCAACTATCGATGTTGTTACGTAGTTGGTTGATTTATCATTGATCCCTTTCGAGTCACATAGGGCAAGGCTTATCGGGTTTCTTGATCTACCAATGATAGTTAGTTGGCTGTGTAGATCACAAAACATTTACAGAAACTCAAGCAACTGTAACAATACTTGTGTGGTTTTAATCTATAGATAACTTAATCGTAAACAGCAAACACTGTAAAATATGCGCCTATATGTTACACATAGTTGGTTTTAGATTATACAATTTTTTATAGAAACTGAAACGTTTGATATACAAATTATATCACAACCTCCTCCTCCAGAATCTGTAGATCTGTAGAATAGCATGTTTAATAAATCGAAGAAAGGAACTGATAGTCAACCACGCTAATTTGGGCGAACCGAAATGGGATAATTGATCCATAACTTTTCTGTATCGATTTTACTATTCTCTATTCCTACAAAAGTAAAAATTGGATATTGCTTATAGTACATAAACAATGGTACATATAGTACAGGCGTTGGTACATAAACAATAACTCCAATATTGAAAAATAAGGTAACGCTTATCCAAAATCTTAAAATAATTAAAATTACATATTAGTACAAATGTTTTAATTGATTTTTAAAGAATTTTATATTATTATTACTCTTGCCTACATGCACTCGTATATAACTTTAAGGATTATCCCGCATTTAGTTTCCAGGTTATTGAAAGGACAAATACTGGCAATATTGCATACTAAAGGTGGGTCATTAACCGAATCAATGTATCGGTTATTTATCGAGATTGCCAAATAGCTAATGGATTGTTCTAGGCAAATACGATAACGGAAAGGTACACAGGAATATATAATATATGAAAAGTGTATTTTTTGTCTGCCAATACTAAATATTGTTTACAAATTAATATACTTTCGCAGAAAGGAAGCACTTTTAATGAAATGATTCTTAATTGAACATTTCTACTTCGTAGAGCATATTTTAAAATAGTTGTAAAAAACGGAAAAAACCTTTATCTTTGGCTTTTTTATCTTTGGTGATATAGTAAGGGTTAAGTTCAAGAGCTATTGTGTTTAGAGAGCGAGTTTAATGTATTCTTAGACAAGCTTTTTCTCAATTCTCTAATCTTCACCACGATATTCGTCAGCACCAGCACCAAGAAACCTGTCACTAATTAAATCCCCAACATCGCCTCACATTAACCAGCAGTTGACGGTACCTGCCAATCAACGGTGATTGTTACTGAGTCAACTCCTCGCGTTGATACAATAGTTGATTACGACGCTACAGCGCGGAGCGGTGTTAACAGCTATAACGTTCCTTACTCTGACAGGGAATGAACATTCTCAGAATTAATTTCTAATCATTACTTTTAAGATTAAATAGCAACTAATTTACAAAAATTTTGGATTTAATACAGCTACAACCTTCAACTGCGCGATAATTATTACTCTTTTCAATAAACAAGGCCAATAAATATAATTTTTGAATTAAATATATTTTGAAGGAAACTGGATTTTTCGGACATTTGGGATCGTTCAGTGGTACAAAAAATCAGTAACACTACGTGTCATGATCTGCATTCTGATCTTTTCTTCAGGTAAATAACTAATCTAACACATAATTACAAACTAGGTTAAAATAAACAAATCATACAATTTTTTTTTTGTCACTGAATGATGTCAAATGTCCGGAAAATCATGTATCCTTCACAATCCTTCCATTGTCAAAAACAACTTCAAACAAAGAATTCATGTATTTTGTAAGTATTTTAGAGTATTCAGCTCAGCTAAAACCGTTAACTGCGTAATAATTAACATTCCATTAATTAAAAATGGTCAACAAATTATGTATTACTGATTAATTTGTTTCCTTCGAGGTATTTAAAAAATGAACACAAAGTTATTATATATTCGTTACTTCCTCTAAATCAAAAAAGCATTAGCTTTAAAAAAACATTTAGTTGTACATAATACATTTTCTTGTGCCGCAATCAATTTTTAAATAGACTTATTATGTAAAATTCATAGCGTTAAAAGATAATTAACTGTCCTGTACCCAAAGAAAGTATTATTTAATCACTCAACGAGCAATTATAAACATTTAAAGTAATATATTTTAGTTTTACAATCAGACCTAAAAAACGGCTCATATTGTTAAGTTTTTACAGAATGTACATAAGTTGTGGTTTTAGGGATGATATGTTTTTTATTCATGTATTACTTAAAGAACCTTCTTCTTTAGGCCTAATTGGTTATAAGATCTCCAACAATTCTGCTTCAAATTTCTACAACTTCTTGTGGAATACTTAATACACACTTTTTTCCTTTCTTCAGAAAAGGCATTGCAAAAGGCTGTAACAAACATTTGATTCAATAAGAATAATTCGAACAAAAAACCTATTTTACAACCTTAATGTACATAAACCCTATATAGGGTTTGAAAGATTTTTAACATTCAGCAAGTAACTTACAAATAAAGCAGATGGTGGTTTGAGCTCAAAATATGCGTGAGTTATAAATTTCATGATATCACTTAAATGGTTTTAATTCCGACTCTTAAAAGAATGATTGTTTAGTCAATATCATCTTTGGAACAAAATGTACAGGTATATAAGTATATAATTGGACTGAGAACCCTAATACAGTTAAAAACCATCTAACTACTTCCGGAACTTTTATTCCACTTCAGCTATAAAGAATAGAATGAAAAATTAAAATTTGTATAATTAATTATATTAAACACACAAAAATCTTCAAATATAATTATCTGTGATTTAAAATATGTAGTATGATAAAGTTAAAGAAGGAATGAAATCTTGTTTTGGAATTATAAGTTTGGAACCGAAGAAGTCGTAAAAAGGGAGAAGAATTCTTGTTGAATACTTCTGACAGTACGTTTAACTTTTGTTACAGTCAAGTTACATTTGATAAAACTTCTTCTTAGTGAACGTCCAGGTAAAACTAAATTAGTAGCCATCAAATACTAGTAATTATTAATCCCCTGTCATGTTTTGTGATATGTGATAATTATTGTCTGTTTTAATTCATCTATGTTTCTACTTGTATTAATTCTGGAGCAGACATTGCAGATTTTAACCTATTGATCCAGGAGACTTCGATGCTTGAATAATATCTATTCGATTATTTGAAATAATTTTGCAGATGGATCAGAGACAAATAATTAGTAATCATCTCCAAATCGTAAATCCTGAATCTGAAAGTAACTCTCATGTTTAAAAAATCTGCATAATTAACCAGGCTGTCATTAATATATAAACTCTAATGCGCAGTTAAAATCTAAAGGGGTTGAAATACACTTTCGTAGGTAATATTAAGTGTAAATAAAATTATATGCAAACTACATTTACAAACTAATAATTTAGTTATGTTTAAGATCAAAGGGTTTAAAAAATGGGACTATGTTTGTTAATAGTCCTCTTGGCTCAGGCGGAAGAAGTAGGTAGATCTTAGTATATTGATGACAACTAGTATATCGTAAATTTATACTCCTAGGATTTATATGTACTCAATATTTCAAAAACAGTTCCCCGAGATGCAAAAGAAGAACATTTTTATTCTTTCTCTATGTTCATGTGATGGAAAAGAGTTGAATGGCCACTATATTTAAACAAAACCAAGCTGGCCAACAAACTTATTCTATTTATTTATATGACCGATTTTTGAGCCGTTTTCACTTGTTTGACCTGTTTTTGAGACACTATCGTTTCTACAAGCCGCGATATAAATAATATAAACCTTGAACGGGGGATTTTTTTCGGCTCATGTTCGATAAAGTTTTGCAAATATTTTCGGTAATGCTACCATAAAAACAATGTTAATAGGATGATTTTGTTTTAAAAAATAACTAAAAAATTTAAGAATGTCTCAGGATTTTAAATAAAAACAGACATTATCTAAACAATTTCTTTAATAAGACACGTTAACATTCAGCAATTTTTATTAGGTGTAAGAAGCTAAGATACTAAATCAAAATCATTCTGAACCAAATTTAAACCAAATCGCATCAAATGCTAAAGGAAAATCGTACATATATGCTACAATCTGGTCACACCTTCCAGATTTCTATTATTCGTATCATTAAGAAGGCGCAAAATATTCTACGATAACTTGAGGCATTTATGCGTAATGATAAGGGCTTACTGAGGGTACAGTCCAAATCAAGACTTTTCTTGCCTACGTTTTAATAAGTAGAAGCTGAACAATGTATTTCATTTATTTTGCTTATGTAAGATAATGCAATGTGAACAATACTAGTCTTCATGGCAAATATTCACATTTCAAGAAATTATGTTCGGGTTCGTGCACAGTAAACCATTACCTGGATTAAATGAGACAAACCACAAAATGTAGCTTTAGACCTGTGCCGAACACTCCACACACAACAAGTTAACTATCCGAAGGACGAGTTCGAAGGTGTGGAGTTGAATTTGCGTAATTTGCTTACCGACAGGGACGTTGTCAAAACGGTCATTGCTGGCAGGCGGTCTGTCGTACTCCAGGGAGCGGGTAATTTGCGTTCATCACGTCATCCCCCCTCCCCGGCCACCACCAATCCCAACAAATTCGACCTCGGCCCATCCGTCATCTCCAGAACTCACTAATTTGAGCGCATTCGAGTTATAAATTGCATATTAAACGGTCCGCCGCATACCTCCCTACGTTGCCAAGTCCACCTCCTCGTGGTTTTTAATTCCAATGATTTATTTAGCCCGGACTGCAGGACTAACAGATGAATGTTTGAATTAGATTTTCACCACGACCCGTTTGCCTATTAAAAAGACGAATTATAAAAACGTGTTTACCGACTCTTTATCTCAGAACGTTTCGTTTGTGTTTTTCGGAAACCTCAGTAACAAAAGAGAGAAAGGGAACTCATGTAAAGCGGCCATACAACGTCACTGGAATATGTCATCCAATCACAAACCTCTTTCTCCACGAGTGACCCCAATACCCACATCGATTTCCGATCTTCTTTGTTTAGGACTGTTTGTACAGGCCTGACACAATCAATAAGCTCTTGTTAGCGGTGGCCCCAGGTTAGCTCCATTACTGTAAGTTCTACTTGGTGATCACTCGGTTCTGAGCTGTGCTGCAACCGAGATGCAGTCAAACAGTCGAGTACCAAGGACTCGCGATTGAGACTTTACGAATAATTCGAGAAGATTTCTCCAGGGATCCGGTATATTATCCTCTTTTGCCCTCTCCAACTGAAAACGCCAGAGTAATTTTGTATTCGGATCTTCTATAAGTTTGTAGAGCCATACTGAAATGTGTGGGTGGTTCATTAATTCACTTAATAGTAGAATAACGAAAGTTGTACAACTTTAATTTAAAAAATACACACTATATTATAACACACATTATACACATTATAAGTGATTTGTCATTCTGAGGTTTGAAAATAGAAAATGGTTGTTGAAATAACGATTCTAATTTAGAATTAAAAATACACAAGTATAAAAAGCTTGCTTATGTGCGTGAATGCAAACCGAATTTTAATATGATACAAATATAGTAGAAAATCAATGATAAAGTGACCTTTGTTAACATTAATACTGATCCTCTAATTCGGCCAATTCCTGTAGGATAGGCGCTGTTACCTATACTACTGATCCTCTTTAATTTTCCTGTTTCCCTCTTTTTTGACAGGGCTGGTTTACTGAACCCAGACATCCACTGCGCTATAGGTTATTTGACTTCACCTACTGATGTGCATATGGCATTTTAACATTTGGGACAACAGTGTGAAAGATCCTTACATGTCCTGTCGACGTATGAGTAGACAGTGAAATTTTTATCGTAAGACAATAAAATTATCAGAATATCTTTTTAACACTTTGGCATCTTGCTTGGGGCCTAGGGCGATAAATTAACCACCTATACAGTATGTGAACTAGTCAGTTATAACAGTCATATTGTTAAGAAATCAGATTTTTTTTCAATGAGTCAATTTACAGGGTTGAAATTTGGTGGCTATCTATCACCTGCATATCAAAATGGTACACATCCGTCCATGGTAGTTGGTCTCCGGGCTAGTATGTTAAAACATTAGATTTTTTTGTTATTTTCTGGATAATACTTATTTATATTTACAATTATATAAACCATAATCAATATACAATTTAAAAAATAACATTTAAACTTTATAAATAGAACTAGAATGTTTTTGTTTTCATTACAATTCTAAATTCCAAAATACAAAAGTTTACTGATTATTTTCAAAGCTCCATAAATTACTGAACTCATAGCTCGTATAGTTGTTATGGAAATTATTTACTAAGGTTCATATGGTTACTTGGTATTAACTGCATGATAATATTTATTAGTTTATTTGCTCACATACTAGTATTAGGGAACTTCAGTAGAGATAGTGCAAAGTCTTAGAATTCATTGATGTTGTGATGAAATTTCTAGTGACTGTTTTAGACATAATCATCCAAGGCGTATCATGGATTTCAATTATTTGAACGGTGTTAAATCTGAAAAGTTCTGTATTGAATCTTGATAAGTTCTGAAACCTGAAATACAAAGAGTCCCATTAAAAGTTTTAATGGACTCCTACTGGAAAGACTCTTGACCTTACAGAAAGCTCGCCCATGCTTGTGAGATGAATTGCTTGTTGATTGCGCCACGACTGAGTAGTTGAAAGGGTAGTATTGAAATTTACCATTGTTGTGTGTCACTGAAATCTAGGAAATAGCGTTTATGTCGGATTGAAAAAAGAACAAAACTGGTACCGGTACCAATTCGAAACGTCCGTCAACTTGTCGTAGCACATGGTTAATGGATATGTCATAATCATAACATTGTTTCAAATCTTCTATTGTAAGTAACGAGGATCATATTCCAATTAAACGTAAGTCATTTGCTCAGAATCTAAATATTTACAAATTAGGAGTTTGACACACCATAGGTCGCGTTACAGACTTCAATGAGGTTGCATTTCGAATTTCAAGTCAATAGACAGACTTACAATCAAACAGAACATAAATATTTATTTCTCTTCGACAGGTAATAGAGAAATCGTGTAAGCCTACGGAGTAATATACTTAGATGACGCTCAGCCAAATTCGCCAATATCAACTCATTATTGACTATGTGGCAATGAAGTTAATGCGAAATTTGAAATCTTCATATGGAATCTTTTTTAAGATAAATAGATTAGGAGGTTACATATGTTACTATATCATATGTTAAAATGTGATATGATTTTACTCATTTTGTTTAAAGATGTACTAGCTGTTACCCGCGGCTTCGCACACAATGTTTAGAAAAGTCCTTATATTACTTAGTAAAAGCAATTATGCGCGATTAGCCGCGGGTAACACCTAGTTCGTCAATACATTCGTAGTATTTTATAACGAAAACTCTTGATTTTCAATAAAATACCAATTACAACCAGATACCCAGTTACCCACGGCTTCGCACGCGATTTCCTGCAGAAAAAATTGGGACATAGGAGGCATATTTCTTTTGAACGTCCTTATTACCCTTCTGAGATAAATAGTCACTGAAAGATAATCCAAGCTCATGAACTATTTAAGATTTAAATTTTAAAACAGTCTCAATATGCACTTGTGAAATAACTGGAATTTTTCTCTAATATTCTATGATTTTTTGCATACAATTGAACTATATTAGCCCAGCGTGGGCAGGAGTCAAAAGTCGAATTCATTTGCACACATACGATGTAATAAATGATGGCGCTCAATGTAATTTTGAAACGAAAATAGGCATATATAAGGTACTTATTATTACAGTCTAATGATTATGAGCTCCAGATGTTTAACGAAATTGCGTATGGTTTTTATTTTATTGAAACAAAATTTGCTAATTCTTTTAAGCTTACTTTATACTTTTAAACTATAAATGTAAAGAAATTTAAAATCTATATAAACATATAGAAACATAGAAATTTAATTAAATTATATAAACATATTTGTTTGTCTCATTATATATGTTTACAAAGAACAGCTGATTAAATTTGAACAGGCTCTTTCACTTAATAACCTATGTTTGCTGCACTGCATTTCTTACGGGTATTTCCGTAACTTTTAGAGACCAGTGGGGGCGGAATCCTGAATCGGGAACGGGATAAAAAGTATCCTATGTCCTTCTCCCAGTCCTTAGCTACCTCCCTACCAATTTTCAGCCAAATCGGTTCAGCCGTTCTTGAGTTATAAATAGTGTAACTAACACGACTTTCTTTTATATATATAGATTTATTACTGACAATCAGCTAATTTCCATGGAGGTACATGCACCACAATCAAACTCGAAAGTACTAGTAAAGAACTGAAGCTTAATGCAATTGTTCTCGGTGCAGTCTCGAGACAGATAGAAAGACAAACATACATTTTTTCCAGCCGTTTTGCTAACGCTCTTTTAATTACAATTTCATTAGACTCAACATGAAAGAGAACTCGGCCTAATTTAAAACACCTGCAAGCGATGACGACGTGGTCTGTTGTGTAATTTGCATCATGACTTCAATGTAAACTTGTATGCACACTTGTTTATAGACAGTACAAATAATTGTATAGTTTGTATGGTATTATTTGTGTGTAGTTAAATTTGAAGTTGATTTAAATATTATACACGCGCAACAAAATACACATCCTATTGTTTTAAGCGTCCATGACAATATGTATAAGAAATGTTTACTACTAAAGTAAATTATCCGATAAATAAGGTTCTAATATAGATAGCTGTAATGAGAATATTATCGGATTGACGTCCTTCTCTTAAATCAGGTTCACGCGCTGCCTTTACAAAAGGACAGCGACTGAGTATTAACTAACTCTCGTATCGTTCACATCTGCGAGTTCTCATGCAATTAAATTTACAGCTTCCAGTTTCCGTCCATTTGGTTCAAGCATTAGTGTTCTATGTTTACAATGTAAAAAGCTCTTGATGATTCGTAAAACACGTTAGTTATTTATACGTATACAAAAGGTCTCGCCCACGTATATTTCATGTGATAATGATGATAGGTTATGAATATATCTGGTAGAATATATGCGCGTGTTATATCTCTGTAATGAGCTCTGATCTACGACAACCGGTCGTAGTAGTAATACCGTTATATATCGATATTTTGCGAACTATACTTATTCATGTTAAAAATATACTTACAGTGACGTAGGTCCGTATTGTATTTCTGTAATTTACTTTGTTCCATGACTATCGGTCTTAGCAATCATACCGTTATATATCGATATTACGTTATCTATACTTATTCACGTTAAAATTATACTTACAGTGGCATAGGTCCGTATTGTATTTCTGTAATTTACTCTGATCATTGACTATCAGCCTTAGGAATCATACCGTTATATATCGATATTTCGCAAACTATACTTATTCATATTAAAAGTATACTTACAGTGGCATAGGTCCGTATTGTATTTCAGTAATTTATTCTGATCAATGACTATCGATCTTAGCAATCATACCGGTGTTAAAATTATACTTAAAAGTATACGTAGTCATGTCCGTATTGTATTTCGTAATTTACTTTGTTCCATGACTATCGGTCTTAGCAATCATACCGTTATATATCGATATTTCGCAAACTATACTTATTCATGTTAAAATTATATTTAAAGTGACGTAGGTCTGTATTGTATTTCTGTAATTTATTCTGATCATTTATGACTATCCATGACTATCGGTCTTAGCAATCATACCGTTATATATCGATATTTCGCAAACTATACTTATTCATGTTAAAATTATACTTACAGTGACGTAGGTCTGTGTTGTATTTATGTAATTTATTCTGATCAATGACTATCGATCTTAGCAATCATACCGGTGTATATCGATCTCGCAAACTATACTTAATCATGTTACACTTATACTACTTACCGTGCTGTCGGCCTGTGTCGTGTCTCTGCAATGTACTCTGATTCAACCATACCTAATGATGTTATACTTATGTACATATACTACGGAGCGATATTTACAGGGCAAGTCAAACGTACGAATGCTTAACATTAACGTTGCAATGTCATATCTCATAACTCATAGTATACCAAACTAGTAAAACCTTTGTATGGTGTGAAACCCTTTCTGTTTGTTATTGTAACTTTTCTAATTTTTTATTGCCATCGAAATCTCTCTCTCTCTCTCTCTGTAATACGACTCTGAAAATCCCTTTCTGGTTGATATTGTAACTTTTCTAAATTTTTCCTGAGAGAGTAACACAATCAGTTGTTACCCTAAAAGTACGTTGGCTTGGTATTTTAGAATTAAATTTGTCAACGGGTCTATTTTTTATTGAAACCTTAATGAAGTTCTTTAGTTGGCTACACTACATCAGATTATTCGTAGGTAAAACAAATATCGCCGACAAGCGGGACACTCTTATGTAACTAGAGACAGGAACAACTACCGAACTGGGACACACAGGACGGTACTGTTTGAACGTTTGCCTTCCCAGGCAGGAGTTCTCTTTCTCAACAGATTACCAAATTCGATAAAAAATGCCCCAATGCCGAAGGCATTTTAAGCTCGTCTAAAATCAACTTTAGTCGCAAACGCTTTTTACAACACGGACGAGTTCATGGCATTTAATTGGGAGACCCTCGATTGGCAGACTGACTAGGGACTAGAGATGGACAACTCGAATGAGTGAGAGAGTTTGACGACAAACAATGTATGTATGAAAGAGAATTTTGTGGTAGTGAATGGAAAATTTTAGCTCTCTAAATTTGACGATTCCGATACATTTCCTGTAGAAATGTCTTATGGAATAAAATATTTATTATTATTATTATTATTATTATTATTACACGGTAGGATGGCGTATCCACACCACAGTCGGCATGTCTGCAAGTAGTTTTCTCACTCGCTGGTTAAGTAAGAGAGGAGCTATTGAGTGACTTGCAAGGTCACATGAATTATCATGACAACATTCACTTGCGTTCGATTCATTTAAAACAATGCGTATGAAACAACTCAGTTTGCATGATCAAATTGTAAAAGATAACCACATGAATACACTCTATTTGCCGTTTTATGCTTAACATCATATTAGCACATTTGTCATTTCGAGCATTTTGAGACTGGTTCTAAGTTACTATATTAAAAATATAAAAGTGCGAAAAATATTTGATGATCCCTTTTTAATACACAATAATAATTAATTTGAACCACCTTAAATTCAATAGTTTGATACAAAAATTTAAATTCTTTCTAGTAAAGATATTTTAATTTTAAATTTACCACCAACATGAAATGAGTATCTTCACTTGTTTACTCGCTGTAATAAAGAATAAAGAGCACGTGTAATTCGATGTGGGCTTATATTTACAATTGTAAGGATCTCTTGAAATGGGAAATTGTATAAAAATAAATAAAATTGTCCATAACCACCTGAGTCTGGATATTTTAAAACTTATTAATATTTTCATACAAATATATTTTGTATAGTGATTATTTACAGAAGCATTTAATTGAAATTAGATTATAGCAGCTTATTTTTTGTCAGAATGTTTTACAAATTACAAATTCTTAACAATTTTTTCAGGTTTCCTACTGAAAACTTTAATAGAATTTTGTAGGCTGTTCCTCTCAACCTATAGCCTATCGTGGCTGAACGTGCTAATTCTGAAAATAAATATCGTATAAAACTTTGTTATATTCATCAATTAGCCTACGTTATGATATGAATTGTAAGAGACCCGTAAGAGATGTGAAGTTAGTAGCCTTTGTTCTAATGAGATGATTTAAGTGGCCGGAATGAAAGAAAATCTCATCATTCTTGTCATGGACCACTATCGTTTGATCTTGACATACGGTGTAGCCCAAAGATAAATTATTTACTGTACCAAAAACTTTATTTTAATTTAGGTCTTGACTAACTCATTCTTTTTAAACGTACTAAAATAACTTGTTATTTGGCTCTTCCCTCATTTTTACATTTTTAACTCTAAAATCCGGTGTTCACCTCTAGTAATAATTTAAAGGATATAAAATATAATACAAATATCGTAGTGCATTTTAAGTTTAAAACAATAATACGACTGTATATGTTGAAGATTAACAGTTATTCTTTCCAATTTAAAGGGCCATAAAATTACTATGGACTAATAAAGGACAGAGATAATACTTATATGCTGTCCATCAATGAATCAGCTGTATTATAATTATTATATTCTAGTGCCGATTTCAGTGTTCAGTTATTTGTATTATAAAGAATTGATCATTAGGAGATTTAGACGTGCCAATATTCAGAAATGTAAAAAAACATTCAACAATGTACTTGGTTGAATGATAAATGAAAGTAACTGTTTCACGGTCTTGACTAATGTTTATAAAAAAAGTATTTGTGTTAAACCTAAAAGTCGGCAAAAAGCGTTTTAGTATATGCACATGTGGTACTCATATCCTGTGCCATGGTGCTATTATTTACGTCCTAATACTCATGAGTTCCAAAATAACTGCCGTAAAAGGAATCGATGTTCTTCGCAATGCTGGTCGTTTGTACGCAAGCTTTAAATACAAATATGCTGTACACTCCTAAATCTTTTAGTAACATTTCTTATTCTAGAATTTTCCAGAGTGATGAATCTGTTAAAATGATGTTGCTCAGGAAGGGTGAAATGAGGTTGCACATGAAGGGTGAAATGAGGTTGCACATGAAGGGTGTAATGAGGTTGCACAGGAAGTGTGAAATGAGGTTGCACAGGAAGGGTGAAATGAGGTTGCACATGAATGGTGTAAAATGAGGTTGCACAGGAAGGTTGAAATAAGATTGCACAGGAAGTGTGAAATGAGGTTGCACAAGAAGGGTCTAAAGAGGTTGCACAGGAAGTGTGAAATGATGTTGCTCAGGAAGGGTGAAATGAGGTTGCACATGAAGGGTGAAATGAGGTTGCACATGAAGGGTGTAATGAGGTTGCACAGGAAGTGTGAAATGATGTTGCTCAGGAAGGGTGAAATGAGGTTGCACATGAAGGGTGAAATGAGGTTGCACATGAAGGGTGTAATGAGGTTGCACAGGAAGTGTGAAATGATGTTGCTCAGGAAGGGTGAAATGAGGTTGCACATGAAGGGTGAAATGAGGTTGCACATGAAGGGTGAAATGAGGTTGCACAGGAAGTGTGAAATGATGTTGCTCAGGAAGGGTGAAATGAGGTTGCACATGAAGGGTGAAATGAGGTTGCACATGAAGGGTGTAATGAGGTTGCACAGGAAGTGTGAAATGATGTTGCTCAGGAAGGGTGAAATGAGGTTGCACATGAAGGGTGGAATGAGGTTGGTCAGGTATTGTGCATACGACTTGGAAATGTCGGAAGTGAAAAGTTATATTTTGCAGATTACGAGGAAAACATTGACGTGCCACTCGAGTGTGACTAGGAAAAGATAGATAAAATCAGACACTGACAAGAGTAGTTTACATGTATAAGTTTTAAACCTACCTAGAAAATAAATTGAGTCTAATTTTAAAAACTTTTGGTTGTAACGTTTCAAGTAATGTCCCTTTCAAAATTACATAGTTTTATGTGTTTAGCGAAACGTTCAAATTATGAATTAACATTTTTACATATCCCAATTTTATAATAATCTAGAAATCTTGTGAGACCACTATCTTTGAAATTTGTGTGCAGAGAAATGTTGTTCTGTTATCAAACTACTGCTGCAAATCTATGCTTCAGATTTCTTTCGAATATGACCTATTATTGAACTTGCAGCTAGATGTAAAAGATGCGAACATCACGCTAAATGTAGCACTATTCGTTATCAAAGTTAGTTTTTAGTAAAATAATGTTGTATCGCTAATATTGTTTGTGTAAACAAGAAACTATAACACCTTAATAGACAGTCTGCACTAACCGTACAATGCATTCGTCTTTCAGGTACAAAAAAAAAAAACAAATGGTTTTCTTTTTGTTTCCAAGTCTGGTATAAACTTATATATGTATAAAAAATAAAAAGGGATAACCTAGAGAATCTGCTGAACTATTAAAACGCCAGACTCGTTAATGAATTGCGTGTTTTAAAATATGTTGTGCAAATAGCAGATACAGTTTCAAGGAAATCAATATTTTCTGTTGCATCAGACAATACAGCTTCATAAACAATTTCCAGCTTCTCTAGAGCACTTTGCAAGAATATTTTATAACATACAACAAAAGGTATTTAAGTTGGTATAAGAGGGGTTACGTATGTTCAAAGGATTTTTATTTCTAAGTTGACAAAACATTTTTATTTTATGACAATTATTTCTGAGAAAAAACAGTTACATTATAAAAAGTAGCATAATTTATATAACTTAATTATATCATTTTTTATATACTTTTTTATTGTGCGGAAACTTAAGGAAGAGCATGATAGGGCGATATTCACCGCGCCCGTGAGCATGACCGGGCACAGAACTGTACTGGGCAAAACCTTGTCAAAAATCCGACCTAACTGTTCGCTACAGGCTGACTGGAAGAAGAGGAGGAGCAAAAAGTCTACGGTTCGACTAAATTGAAGCGAAGTCATTTCCTGGTGAAAATTACAGGTTTCTGGTTTGTTTCTTGGAGTATTTTCCCACTTTTGCTTGATCGTCAAGTATAATATCAGGTTGTGTAACCACATAGTTGCTTTACATTGTGTAACCACATTGGTTACTATGTTGCTTCATCATATACACGATAACTTCAGATTTCTCATAATTTGGAATAACGCAGTGTACATACACGATTAAGAATAAGAATAACTTTTATTTTCTTTACGATACAAGAGTCAAGATACAATTATTCAATCATTTCTATTTCTTACATATTTGTTCACAATGATAATTATAATAGTAATAAAAATAAATTTTTTACAAACTTATGACAAAATAAAATAAAAATTTTCATGTTTAATAACTTAAATTAAATAAAACATTAAATAAGTAAATATAACTAATTAAAATGACCAATTCCTTCTTTTCTTAAAGAAAATAATTATGGTCTTTGAAGACAAAAAGCCATTCAGGTTGACAGGTTCCATTCTTGTAATTAAATTATATTTAGCGCTTTCAAACAAATTCTAACCAATACAATACACTTTTCCCACTTTAATAACTGTAAATTATAAGAAAACAAGTCCAAAATAAACTAAAAGACGAAATTTTCTTAAAAACTGGCGTTAAATCTAACACATAACATGAATGTTACATTACAAAGTGACTACTATAAATTCATCATAAATTAAGAGAAAATATGCATACTTAAAAAATTTATTTACACTATAATAAAAGAAAAATGGACTTATTAAACAACTACTTCTGTACATCAAGAATAAAATCAACATCACCAAGATTTCTTAACCAAATTTTATTTCTTTTCATAAATGGGATTTTATTTTTTGAATTTTAATCTCTGTTGGAATTTGGTTACTAACTTTTTATCCTAATGCCAAAATAACAATATTTTGTACAAAAAGTTAGTTTTGGTTTTGGAAAAAGTAGTTGTTTCTGTTTTCTTAATTTTCCTTTTATATGAATTGTTAGCGCAGGAATATTTTACTAGTTATTTAGTTTTTTTTTCTACATAACATAACATTGAACAAAACATAAATGAGCAAATCCTAAAAACCGTTATATACCTAAAAAAGCTTATTTGTTTAGTTTAAACAATTTTAACACGAACATTTCAGCCATGAAATTGTATTATTACACCACATTAATCCGTCATTTTTCAAATAACTCCGCCGTGATAATAAACAACACTTTTCCCGAAGTTTTCTTTTTATTACTACGCGAGATAGACGACCAATTACGTAATGTAACGTCTTTGTATAGACGGTGCGGCGACGGTCGTAAACAAGATATATGGAACATGCCCAGTATTGGAACCTATTGTATTCTTGGATTTTAACATTTAATACTTTTTACATTACGTTAAAACTGTTATTAAATTCAAAAGCAACCCATTACAATTTTAGAAATTTAACGTTGTTTGTAAAACTACTGTATTTTTTTAATACATATAAAAATTGTAAATACGTAGCCTATGAACAAATAAAGTTGTACACATTCCGATTTCTGTTTAATATTGTTATTCATTACGATGTAATACATTGTAATACATGTGTAATACATTACACTATCCTACTGAACTATGTTTCATTCTCCAAACGGCAAGGCTTCTTAAACTGTGATCCGACTCAGCTCGCTTAGGTCACGGCTATAATTTACAAAGTTTGTCGTATAATTTTAACGTCTACATCCATACTTTAGTTTCCACCCCATTAAGAAGAAGGTAGAGTGGGCAGGCCAGGGTGAGGGTAGGGTAGTTTATGTGTCGAGTTTCTAGAGAAGGGGTTCCGCTCGAACAACCCTCAATTCACGGGTCAACAGACCATTGCCTGGATAGTTTAATAGTTTTTACTAAAATTTTTATCATGTTCTTTAATTCTTACACGGTAATATACGTATTCTGAGAATGGAATACGATTATCTCAAATTCTACGCCTTCTGATTATTAAAAAATCTAATGTTATATACCGTCTACTAGCTTTTAATTTCATATAGTCATAATTAGTTTAAATATTCCTTTAATCAAAAATAGTCTTAAAGAATAATGCAATGTTTAATAAAACAAATTCAACTAACAGTTTCTAGAGTATATGTCAAAAATTCCTTACTTGAATAATTTTGATCCAATTATTTTTAAATTTTCCATATTTGCTACTGCGTCAAATGTCCAAATGTGATATGGTTCTACTCAGTTAATTTATAATTTTATTTATCCTACGATTTCCTCGTTGCCAACAAAACTATCAGTACGGCCAATGTAAGAATGTACGCTAACGCACCCAAATTCCATGGAGAGACAATTCCATGGACAGTTTATTTTGTTGTTTATTTAACTTAAAACGAGGCATTTTCTTATAGCTAAACCACATCTACAAAATTTGTTACTGATGAAACCATATTATATTTATTATAGAATACATCGCTGAATCATATTTAAATGTCAACCATATCTGAAGGTAACTTTTTAACAAAACATTTAACAATGGGCAAAATAATAGCGTTAAAAAGGCTTTTTCTCAATATTAAAAAAATATATCTTAATGCAATTTAAGGCGTAATGAAATATTAACCAAAACAGTATAATTTCAATATATTTGAATTGTGAAATGTGAAAAAATGTAAAATTGTTTAATATAATTCCATTCAAAAAAGTACTCTACGTAAAAAGTAAAGAGACAATACATGGTTTTCTGTTTTCTATCTGATCCTAATTCCTACCTAATCAATTAGTGTATTTGTTTTCACGTAATATTTTTTTTACAGATTTATATTTATGATAACTGTATTGGAAAAGGTTCTTTAAACTGATATCGGTTATGTTTGGCAGAACTGTCACAAACAAACGGGTTATCATCTGGAAACGAGAAATATAGAGAATTGTAGTGAAAATAATCCTCCATACTAAACTATAACATATAAAGTGAAAAACAATGATTTACAAAAATAAAATTGGTAGAATTCATACGTTTTGGAACTATTGTAAATTAGATATATACTCAAAAACATAAACTAATCCTTTTAGTTTATAGAAGCATCTACTAAGAAGAGTCACGAAAGTAGAAGATCTAAACGAGATTATAATGATAAGTATTCTGTTTGGCCAAACTTTGTATAAACTTCACACATCACTTAACTGATGGCTGGAATATCTAGAGGTTGGTTAATCCATCACGATTATCAATGGCGACCAACCCATTTACCCGGGACACCTGTCTATAAGCGTAACGTCACACATATTATAGTGATAAGTATTGGGTTTGGCCGATCTTCGTTTAAACGTCACATGTCAAATAACTGAAGACTGGCATATCTAGAGTTTGGTCAATCCATCACGCCGATCAATGGCTCCCAACCTATTTACCCGGGACACCTGTCTATAAGCGTAACGTCATACATATTGTAGTGATAAGTATTGAGTTTGGCTGAACTTTGGATTAACTTCACACATCACATAACTGATGGCTGGAATATCTAGAGGTTGGTTAATCCATCACGATTATCAATGGCGACCAACCCATTTACCCGGGACACCTGTCTATAAGCGTAACGTCACACGTATTGTAGTGATAAGTTTTGGGTTTGGCCGATCTTCGTTTAAACGTCACACGTCAAATAACTGAAGACTGGCATATCTAGAGTTTGACCAATATATCACGCCGATCAATGGCTGCCAACCCATTTACACGGGACACCTGTGTATAAGCGTAACGTCATACATATTGTAGTGATAAGTATTGAGTTTGGCTGAACTTTGGATTAACTTCACACATCACATAACTGATGGCTGGAATATCTAGAGGTTGGTTAATCCATCACGATTATCAATGGCGACCAACCCATTTACCCGGGACACCTGTCTATAAGCGTAACGTCACACGTATTGTAGTGATAAGTTTTGGGTTTGGCCGATCTTCGTTTAAACGTCACATGTCAAATAACTGAAGACTGGCATATCTAGAGTTTGGTCAATCCATCACGCCGATCAATGGCTCCCAACCTATTTACCCGGGACACCTGTCTATAAGCGTAACGTCATACATATTGTAGTGATAAGTATTGAGTTTGGCTGAACTTTGGATTAACTTCACACATCACATAACTGATGGCTGGAATATCTAGAGGTTGGTTAATCCATCACGATTATCAATGGCGACCAACCCATTTACCCGGGACACCTGTCTATAAGCGTAACGTCACACGTATTGTAGTGATAAGTTTTGGGTTTGGCCGATCTTCGTTTAAACGTCACACGTCAAATAACTGAAGACTGGCATATCTAGAGTTTGGTCAATCCATCACGCCGATCAATGGCTCCCAACCTATTTACCCGGGACACCTGTCTATAAGCGTAACGTCATACATATTGTAGTGATAAGTATTGAGTTTGGCTGAACTTTGGATTAACTTCACACATCACATAACTGATGGCTGGAATATCAGAGGTTGACCAATATATCACGCCGATCAATGGCTGCCAACCCATTTACACGGGACACCTGTGTATAAGCGTAACGTCATACATATTGTAGTGATAAGTATTGGGTTTGGCTGAACTTTGGATTAACTTCACACATCACATAACTGATGGCTGGAATATCAGAGGTTGACCAATCCATCACGCCGATCAATGGCTGCCAACCTATTTACCCAGGACACCTGTCTATAAGCGTAACGTCATACATATTGTAGTGATAAGTATTGGGTTTGGCTGAACTTTGGATTAACTTCACACATCACATAACTGATGGCTGGAATATCAGAGGTTGACCAATATATCACGCCGATCAATGGCTTCCAACCTATTTACCCGGGACACCTGTCTATAAGCGTAACGTCATACATATTGTAGTGATAAGTATTAGGTTTGGCCGAACCTTGGTTTAAATTCACACATCACATAACTGATGGCTGGAATATCTAGAGTTTGGTCAATCCATCATGCCAATCAATGGCGACCAACCCATTTACCCGGGACACCTCTCTATAAGCGTAACGTTATACATATTGTAGTGATAAGTATTGGGTTTGGCTGAACTTTGGATTAACTTCACACATCACATAACTGATGGCTGGAATATCAGAGGTTGACCAATATATCACGCCGATCAATGGCTTCCAACCTATTTACCCGGGACACCTGTCTATAAGCGTAACGTCATACATATTGTAGTGATAAGTATTAGGTTTGGCCGAACCTTGGTTTAAATTCACACATCACATAACTGATGGCTGGAATATCTAGAGTTTGGTCAATCCATCATGCCAATCAATGGCGACCAACCCATTTACCCGGGACACCTCTCTATAAGCGTAACGTTATATATATTGTAGTGATAAGTATTGGGTTTGGCTGAACTTTGGATTAACTTCACACATCACATAACTGATGGCTGGAATATCAGAGGTTGACCAATCCATCACGCCGATCAATGGCTGCCAACCCATTTACACGGGACACCTTTGTTTTAAGCGCAACGTCATACCTACTGATAAGTATTGGGTTTGGCCGATCTTTGTATTAACATCTCACGTCACAAATGATGGCTGGAATATCTAGAGGTTGGCCAATCCATCACGTCGATCAATGGCGGCTAACCCGTTTACACGGGAGACCTATATATGAGAGCCACATTATATATAAACTGTCCGGGCACAATGGTCTATTAGATGATTATCGTCTACATAGATACCTCAAGCAACAGAACAATTACTACAGCTAACGATCTGTGTTAGAATAACGTAATCATATCGATCATCATAATCATCATATCGGATATCAAAAGCAATTTGTTAAAGCAAATCTGGATAGTTTGTAAATTATGCCACGAAACCACGAAGTAACAGGCTTTGCTGATTGCAAAATTTAAAGTCTGTATTTCAGTTTGCTTTCAAGATTGACAAAAATATAAACCGAAATGTACCGCTACGCTCTACCCACCTTGGATTTTTTAAAGTTCAATATGTAATGACGTTTAAACAGACCTATACTCCCCTTTGAAAATGTTCAACAAACCTAAGATAAATTAAAGTTATTCATTTGAGTAGTATTGTTACACCAATATATTCTTAGCTATTACAGCAATATGGAGAATCGTTGTTGAATTAATTTACAATACATTTATACAAAATCTAATAAGGCTTCCCGATGGTTGCTGTATAAAGCTTAACGAGTTATACGATACAATGGAAGCTATGTAAGTGAATACACTTTTTTTTAAAGTAAGATATTAAAATCTCTACCAAAAGAAGAGTAGCCGTAACATCATTGTGTAAATGCACCTTCTACAGTTAAATGCATGTCTCAATTGCCGAAATGCACACATGAAATCCACTATTCTTCCAAGTGTACTGAAAGAAATATTTAATTATTTAGTTTTAAATTGTTGAGTATATATAAATAAAGTGATAAAATATCTTTTAATACTTGGTTTGAAGGTTATTTTTGAAGGTTGTAATTATGTATTAGGTTAGCTATTTACCTAAAGAGACATCAGATTGCAGATCTCGAAACGTAGTGTTAATGATTTATTGTTTCACTGAACGATGGAAAATGTCCGAAAAATCCTGTTTCCTTCATCTTTTAGTAATTAAAGTATTGGTAAAATATTGCGGTTATGGAATCCGGGTTTGGACATTTGCCATTGTTGAGTGTTACAAGAAATTTGATGTTACTGAATTTGTAAAACTGAATAATGATGGAAAGTGCCCAATAAACTCTTTTTTCTTCACAATCCTTAATTTATATTATTTCATTTAATAATGAAAAGTCGCCCAATTGCATACAACTTGCAACATAAATTGCAATTAATTGTCATCGATCTAAACTTTAAAATGTTACAAGGAAAATGTTGTTTCAGAAAAATAATGGAAATATTAACATTTATTTACACTTAACGACACTTATAGCTAGTCAAACAATGAGGAGATAGACTAGTTGTATCAGAGCGTCTTAGCCAGGAAAGTTTTAGTAGCAGAGTCTTCTACACTGGCTGGGATGGTGCTTGAGGAGCAAAGTTCTCAATGTTCAACTGAGTACGCTGTAGAGTTGTGCGCTACAGGTGAGTACAGAGTACTCAGTTGAAGATGGAGAGCTTTACTCTCTCTTCGAGCACCATCCCAATCAATGTAGGAAACTTCACTCTACTACTAGTCAAACAATGTTATTAAAAGACAGAGTTTTCTTGAATATATTGTGTCATATGGAGTATTACACTAAAAATTATATTTCCTTTAGGAAAGTTAAATTATACAAGGTTTTTCAGGAGGAATCTACCATACTGCACAAGCTTATTCTTCTCATCAAAATAATGAAATATGTGTATATTAACATGGCCCAAAAATACTTCGTTGGCGAGTTATACAAGGTCAAAGATTTCACCTGAAATTCAGTTTCCTCAGTGAAATTAACTGGCACTGAACTTTTTAGGGCATTAATTTAGTTTGTTAATTAGATCAGTTTTTTTAAATCGTATAAAACCTGTCCTAGAACTCTACTTCCAATAGTTTAGGATAAAATCAGGATCAAGCAAAAAAGGTTTGGTCAAAAACATACTAAAATGATTCCGTTAAGCAGCCTATAAATAAATAAAAATGTTCAATACAATTTTTAGAGAATTTTATTTAAAAAAATGCAAATACAATCAATAAAAAACAGAATATTTTTCTTTTAAATTCAATGAAACATTCCCCAATAGGTGGATTGGTCGAGAAGGCCCAACGTCGTGCCCAACGAGATCCTACGATTTGGACCCCTTAGGTCTTGTTATGAGGACAACTGAAGTTATTAGGGTATGCTCAAAAACCGGATAATCGTATAGGTCCTTCTCTAATATATAGTGCTCATTAATTATAATAAATAAACAGTAGTACATTATAATTGCGGTTGAAAACCAAAAAGCATTCTCTCTAGAGAGCGTGGTTATTCAATCTGGTTGATCCAATCGATATGTTATGTTTGCTATTTAGACTCATCCAAATGTCCGGAGACAATAGGATAATTGAACCGTTCAGCAGTGCTGACCGAACGGGAAGTGACCGATGAACCGTGACCCGGGCCGACAATGGCCCAGTAGCGGTCACGCCGCACCGCCACGGCCGCACTGTCACACCCGAACCGATTGTCATGTCAATTGGATCAGTTTGTTTCGCTTTCTTCGGCAACTGTAGGTTGGCACGACTGTTACACTACGTGTCGGCTCGGTGTACGCGATATAACATTGAGCGGTTAATCGGGACAATCGCGGATAATCGGGGTTATTCAATATTGTCGTTACCCGATTTTTTAAGCTCAACAGGCAAGAAAGTAAGTTAATGCCACAACCAAAAATATCACGAAATGCTTGTGGCTTATAGTTTTGAAACATCATAATTCTATTAGATCCATACTCCGTTCATCCTTATCTCATCAGTAATCGCAGTCGACAATCCCTTCACCGTTTGGTTTGCTATGAAAATGGCGTTGCAGGTTAAGGTAACATATTCAAGCTTTGTATGAGATCAACTAAGCCTACAAAGTAACTTCATCAAATGTGTTAAAAATTTATCATATTTAATCTTCACAATACTCTTAAAATATGTATCTATCTCTGTTTTCTCCTTATCAACGCAGTTACCCGATTTAACCAGAGTCCAATTTTGACAGACAGAAATAAATACTCCAAATGGACCGATGTTAAAAATTTTAAATACTCGTGTAGAGGTAGTGTAAAGGTTGAAATTCAAACCAAATTTCAACCTTCTTGGTTTAACGTGTTCGGCGCTACACACACAGACAGAAATCTGATTCCATTCTTCTCCCACCACTGAGAGAGGCCTCGCTAAACGCTTACCCAATACATCTTAAACTTAAGTATTATGTTAAAATCCATTAATATAATTGGTAACTTCGTAAACTCGAAGAACAATACAGTATCTCATTCACATTAAACAACAAAACTTTTATGTAATACATTTAACGACATTTTACATTTTAACATCGTGAAGAAAGTATATGGTTTATAGCTCAATGGTTACTTAACTACAGGCTTATGATAATTTGATACAGTAATTAGTGCTTAGCTCACAGTAATTAATGTACCGTATTGGTTGACAAGGCACTGCTCGCTTGATGTCACGTCGGTATCCCTTTGTACTCCATTAATTAACATAACACTTCCTTACAAGATGTCTATTACTAAACTGTTGTTTAGGTCTCAATACTTAATTCAGCATTTCAAAATGCGTATATGTGTCGTTCATAGCTATGTTATACTGAATCCTAATGAGTATGATAATTAAAATTTTTATATGACTAAACATCAGGAAGATAATTATATGGTTACTTTACTACAAGCATATAATAATTTGATGCAGTAAACGAAACTAAATTGACAGGTCCAGTTTGCAATTGGTAATTTTATGGAAAATAAATATTTATTACATGTTAAATGTTCAACAGTCAGTTTCAGTGTTGCATTTTAATTACAGTTACAGCTGATTTAAATAACAGCTGTTCAGATCCCGTCAAATTATGGGCATGTGTAATACGCAACCTTTCATGAGATTGTTATTTTTTAACCAAATTTTACCAATGAGGTATCCTTGAAAAGGAAAAGTTATTTGCAAAATTTAAATGGCCACCATTTTTAAAATATTAAAACTGATTTAAAAATATTGTTTCCGATATACTTCTTTCTGACTTAAAGTTTTGTAACAATCGTAAAAATAACAAAAACGGAATTTAGTTAATAAAAAGAAACACACACACACAAATGGCTTTCAGCTGCTGAACAAAGTTGAAATAGGACACATTTATTCTTCATTTTAGCCTAGAATCACACATAGAATCTAAAAATGCATAGTCAGCCAATTACCTTATTATTACACCCTGTATCAGTTATTATTGCATATAATCATTATTAAATGGTTTCTAGAGAATATCATTGTTCGAAGTCACAAAAGAGGATAACCATCTAAATGCATCTAATATCTTCTCTTGATAAAAGCCTAATTCGCGAAACCTGAAAGGTGGTCTTCTAGTGGTTTTCAAAATGAGCCTCGGTTTATAAAAAACAAAGAAAATATTGTAAATGTTATACACTTAATAATATAATAAGTCAATAATTAATTTGAAGTGCGTTTTATTTTATCAATATACGTACGATAGCGTGAGCACGTAATGATAACTAGAATTACGGACGAATATATTATTTTATTGTGGGTGCGATGAAATTTAACAAACGGGAGGAGAAATAAGACCAAAATAAATCAAGGAATTTTGACTACGATGGACACAGAGATGTATAGTATTTAATTCAAAAAGAATTACACGAAATTACGATTTTTGTATGCGGGGTTATCGTCTCGTATAATAAACTTGGCATTCACTGATCGTTCCAAAATTACTCACCACCAACCATGACGTTCTTTCCAGCTAACCCACCTGTAAAACACAATAAAAATAATATAGAACTAATAGAAACAACTAATATGATAGTAAACATAATACATTTTATTACAAATTACAGTAATATAAACCTGTTAAACTACTTGGTTTATTTAACGCGCTTGTGGACATTCGTAAATTTTTGGAAATAAACTTATCGGATGGAAGTGTGTTCTACAAGCGTGTAAACATTAATTACAGTGACAATACAAGGGAATTGTTCTCTTGAAGTGAACAACAGAGGACAACAGATTATCCCCTGAGTGAGAGGGGGGGGGGGGTTGTTTGGCCGTAACATCGGTGGCAACAATGGAGGACAATATCACAATATCAACAATTATCATTCACCACCGGTCGTACATTGGAAGTACTTTACTGTACGAAATTACATAAAATATCTCGATACAAATATACATATTGCAAAATTTTTAAGTTTATACATAGAGAATTGTTTTTCATGAGAGTATCAAGGGCAAATCAAATCACTTCAAAACATTTGCATAAAACAGTGATTTTCATTTACAAGTGCATGCATCATAAACTTACAATTTATTTGTAAAAAATCCAACTCGATGAACACACAGGATGAAAAATAAATGGGTTCGAAATAGATTTAATTAATTTAATCTGATTATTGGAACATGAAATAAATCACTTAAATAACGAGTCAAAATAACTATTTGACTTCAAAAGAGCTTGTTACTGTTAAATTATCGCATTTTGTTCAACGAGATAACATTTTGCTTAACGCCAACAACAATTAATCACACGCTCTCAGACAATAAATAATCGCAGCTTCTCTACAAGGGATTTAATGTTACATTATTATTTGTTTGTGCGATAATATAAAATAAATTAAAATATTATAAACAACAAAAACGTGTGTAATGTTTGTTAATAAGTTGGTGCGCATTGTTTCCTCTATTGACTTTTAATATTCAAACAATTTTTATACAATGCTTCCTGGAAAATTTGAACTGTATTTAATTTACACCGATTCAAATTACTGATGTAACAAAATAAAAGTACGCCACACCCCACGTTTCGCTTAACAGGCTTCGCTAAAGGTTGCATGCAAAATTTAAAGTCTACAGTTAATTTTGTTCTTGAGAGGTCCTGCGGAAAGAAAAAAATACAGAAAAGAGAATTGTCTACAGCTATCCTGTATAAACAAGGGAAATTGTGTTAGTCTATTGAGTGTGTAGTCTGTAATGACTCATTTCATACACCCATTTCACATTCATTTCAATATTTAATTTAATTTAGAAATTTATTAGTAATAATAATTAAATAATTAAGGAATAATTAATTATAAATTGTCTCAAATTTTAATACAAACAATAATAAATACAAAATTAAATATATCAAAATTAATCAAAATTCATCTTATTACATATAAAACTCAAAAGTTATAAAGTAAACTAAAGTCAGTGATACAGTGTGCAGGGATGATTGTTGAGTGAAGAGTGAAGAGAGCTGTGGTTTAAAAGTTTAGAGGAGAGAGGGATATAGAAGAAGTGAAGCAAGATTATTATTTTAAATAAAGAAACTGGTTACATTTTATTCAGCAGTATTTGATTCAAAAGAAAGGTTAATTTAATAAATTCATATTATCGCTGAAGTACAGAGAAGCAGAAGACAGACATTGGGTGAGAAAATTCCTTTTAAATTTAACAGTGATCCATTGGAAGAACATAAAACCCCAGAAACATTCGATTTGGCTAACAATTCAAAATTAATATAATTAAAATTTAACAAAATTATTTTTCAAATTACAATATCTTTTATTAAAAACAATACCTAATATTTCTATTTAATTAAGCCAGCACGACCACCCTATCCTAAAATTTAAGAACTGTATTTAAAAAAAATTACCATTATTGGCAATTTTGTATTCTCCATCTTGTTTCAAAATTCAAATCTTTATGTCAGTTAAATTATCATCATTAAAGTTCACATCTGTATCATACTGAGTTATTTATTATTTCTAGCTATAATGATCAGAATACAAATTAAGTTTAACCATTTATTTAAAGTGTATAGTAGTAGTATATTACAAGTCTTCAATGACACTCAGCTAAGTCCCGTGGATGGAGATGCACCAACACTCATTATTTTCCATTTTATGCAAGGTTACAGATAAAACGCAGATTAATGCAAAATTCCAAGCCTACATGTCAGTTTTTTTTTTTTTTTTTTTTTTTTTTTTTTTTTTTTTTTTTTTTTTTTTTTTTCAAGATATGGTGTCGACAGACGGATATATACATACAGAAACTAAATCTTTCCTGCACCTCGGGTATAGGCTCGTTAACGCTCAGCCAATGAATAAAATGTACAACAACGATGTCGTTGCATGTAATGGTAACAGTTTATAAAAAAGTTTGGTAGCAGTTGAACAAGAAGCAGCTGATAATAAAGATAAACTTTACGTACAGTAGCTAGTACTTTTTACTACTTTTTAATAACTGTACATAAACCTTGTTATGGTTTGCTCGTTACTTTATCCTATATTACAAATTACAGCGGTGAATTGTCAAATGTACGAGTTACGTTTATAACAATGTAATATGACATCCATTCAGCTTGAAGACGTTAACAAATAACATAGATTAAAAGTTATTTTAAATATACAGTATAATAATTCTTTAGCAGGGTGTTTTCTAACACTTAGGTTACTGACAACATCACGCGCTATATAACTTAATAATGGCTCGGGAACTCTGGATTTACTGTCTATATATAAATACTCTCGTATTTCATTCATAATTTACAAACTGTGTAAAGAATGCAGTTTCAAGTGGTTATACACCTTGTATTGAGAACTTAATGTTAGTTGTATAACAAAGTTATTTCGCTTAAAAACTGCAGCATTTTTTTTTCATTACTAACAAAGTCTACAATAAAATGTCAGACGTTGGAAAATATCAGATACGTAAAGCAATCCCAAAAACATAAAGCAACAAAAATACCACAACAACAACACCGGAACTTTCCATTTTAAGCCCTTTTTGTACGCTAATTGACTGGGCTATGAAGGGCAAATTAATATTGAACAATAGAGCATCTGGCGGCAGGAATAATGCAACATGACTGTTTAATTTTGTCGCCAAGCATGACTAACAATGCGAACTAGTTTAAGAAGACCAAGAAGACCATGCCTTGTTATAACAATTAATTGGATTTCTCGATTTCTCGGACCACAACCTGTAGTTCCGTCCATAAATACATGGTTTGGTATTCATTGGTTTTCATTGGAATGGCCATTGAATACACGGCTGTGTTCATGAAATAACCGAGTAAAGCGACATTGAGTCAGATTGCTATTTGAGCAGCTCGACCATTTTGATGATGGGCTGGCAGTCATCATTTTACCCCATAACAACGATGATAAACTTCACATTTTTATGCCCTTATTTGTATTCATACATATATAGTTGATATCGTGATTAAAATATGATTAATACACCTCTAGATATATTCGAGGTTTTGTTTGATAGTGTATACGTCAACAGAAATATTTTATAGAACGGTTTAAGATATTATTGTGAGTAAACAATATTATTATTGAAAACACTGACAAGTTTTGGGATGCGTTTTAATCCTATCTTAAAATGGGACAGTTTTCATAATTCTACGTATGATCAAAAATAAGCGTGTACAATATGTTTGAGATCTCAAGTTTGTCTTGTAAGGCTTAAACCAACCTATAGGAATATTAAATGTGCCGGGATAGCATGTCATTGAACCGACAGACTTTAATGTGATATTACTTATGATCCTGCAGAATATAAATTCTTATATTTTGGTACAAATTATTTACTAAACATAGTGTAGTTTTAAACTTAAAACTCTACAAGTGCCATGTCGCTAGTGCAGGTACTGAATGTGCCATAACTCATATTCCTGAAAGGTATAAATTCCAATACATTGGTACAAATTAGTTACTAACCATTGTGTAAGTTTAAACTTAAAATTCCCACAAGTAACAGGCTAGCATCTCGCTATTGCGGCGCTGGTTTCAAAGAATGGAGTGCGCTAAGTTGGTATAAATTCTAATTCTTTGGTACGAAATTATGACAAAATCGATATTAGTCACTGTGCACGTTTAGGCATGAATTTCCAAAAGTGAGAGTTATTAACATGTGCCTCATGTTATACCCTGTAGGAGCGTTGACTTTTTACTGGGAGTGTTATAATTAAAAATACAATTTAATTAGGGATAAAATTAAATTCATTTTTGTACTGACACTATACGAATGAATTATTAACGACAGCGAAGAGAAAATTACCTTCCACAGCATTTTAAAACACGTTATTTACCGTCTGGTAAGCTTACATGACATTAATGTGTATACAAATAAACATTAGCAATACACCGTGTGACCTTAGACTAATTTTACCATTCACTTCAACGTATGTGATAGACGTGTCTCGTCACGCCACTATTACCATATTCAAAACTCGTGAGGTCAACCATTGTTTGGAAAACAAGTCACGGGCGATACGACACCCGTCGCGCCCCGCCGTTATCTTAGGGGTGAACTCCTGTAATTCCATCACGTCTCACTCTGTATCTACAGTATCACCGTAGCGTCCCCTCGCCGACTTCAACACTTAACTTTAATGACACCGTACACTAATAAATATTCAACGAGTATAAGGTACATTATTTTCCCGGAAGTTATGAGATTATATAAAGACGTTAATGATTTGTATCAATTATTTTTTAGTAATTGACGCCTGTAATTGTATTTTTATTTTTATCTATAGAAGAAGCGAATAATCGAAGAAGTGAGCTGCTTTTACAAAAGGATATATTGCACTTTCTTTTTTAGGATTCTTGAATTTTAACGCGCGTCTTTAGTAACACATTTAGCCTATTCAAATGAGGTATTACTGTAGGCTTTAAGTTTAACTGCAACCTCAGCGAAGCCTGTTACGCGACACGTGATGTGGCGTATTTCTATTTTATTTATACCGGTTGGCGAGCATTGTTGACCGCCAGATCCCTAAAATTTCATCAGTGCAAAAATTAAATGAAAAATGAACGTATGTGTGGCGAAGTTAGGGATTTTTATGCCTCTCTTTCTCTCAACTTCGAGATATTATGCACCCTAGTATAAACAATACTAACAATATACAAGTAAAGAGAGTTGCTTTATCAAAATGTTTTTATTCTGAAGTTTCTTTAATTGTTTGCACTCCATTAGAGATTGAAGTACTGGATATAGAAGTGAAGTTGGTGTTCTTTTAAAGTTATATACGTTTATATTACAGTAACCTAAGCTAATGCAATTACATTAAAACCTCGGCAAAGTTTCTTTTAAGAGTTATCATTCCAGTCTATCAGAGACTTCAAGTATTATGTGTAGAAGAGAGGTAATTCTCTTTTTAAAACTAGATATTTTTTAACTTCATCAACGTTACTGCTATTACATTCCAATCTCTGGAAATGCACAGTTACTGGTAGTGTGACTCCATGATCTGAGCGCTGTACGTGGAATATAATGACGTCACGTTTAAGTGGATATTTACAGCGTCACCGCCGCCGAGCCGTCTACAACCCTCTGGAGACATCAGCCACTGTTTAATATTCAGCAGTAACACGGTAAACCATGACTGAAGTTCTGTAAAAATCATCCTTCTGTCAGTATAACGATATTGGCTCAATCAGTGTTCCTTTTGCTTTCATAAAGGTTTGAATATTAATTTGTATGTTGAACACCTTTAAAATGTTGTTAAAATGAAAAATGAAAAGAATCATAATAGATTAATATTCACTATAGCTATATTTATAGTTCAATCCAAATCATACAATTTAGATAAAATATACTTGATTAAATCTAAACTAGCAGGGCTCTTGACTAGGAAATAATCGATTAGACTTAGCAACTCCTTGTTTACTATAAGGGAGTGGATATAAAGTAAGTAACACACTAAATTCTATTTAGACTGTAAGTAATCGTCAACAATTACTTCTGAATCTCCAACTATATTTACTAAGCTTTTCATAGTAGTCCTTCATTTCTCATCTTTTAACCGCAGATCAAATAGATCTGATCTCAATATTAGCAGTTGCGCATTGAAACTTTGGACACCAGATATCCCAATAGATTCCAAAGTTCACACTCTTAACGGTTATTTACTATATTAAACTTAGCCAAGTTTACACGAACAGAGTAGACGGAAGAGTAGAGTAGAATATTTTACTCCACTGATTATATAAGAAATGGTCAACACGAAGCGATTAGCGCGTGGTAGAGAACTGTACTCTACTATCTCCCCCACCACCAAAACTTGGAATCTATTGTTCAATTAATTCGGCTGTCTACTCTAACAATGTAAACAGTTTCGAGTACAGTAAAGTTATTATTAGTGGTCATTAGTCCGCAACAAAACGACAGCATTGCACAATGTAAAACTTAGCAGAAAGTCTTTGTTTGGATCAAACAGATTTTGTTTCTCGCAGTATATGCTTTACAACATAAAGATGACAAGCTTTAGAAACTTAAAAAACTTTTTCTTTAACTATTATGTCAACACTGAGATTAAATAGATCTCTAAAACTTCGCAAATATGAGTTTTGATGCATCAATGATTTAAATTCAATTTACAAGAACTAAAACGAAGTGAGTTGATAAACCTGTCATTAATAACAATTACGCCATGAAAGCTGAGCATATATAAAAGAAGGAAGTAAGGTTAATTGTTAGAAGACGTAGCGAGAATTCACAGATAGAAAGAGATCGTTAGGAACCAGGTAGTGTGCTTTTATTTGTGGCTCCGCCTGGGGCTAATTTATAGACGGCTCTGCCAGATCAGATAATTTCTACATTACGTTACACTTCCAGATAACTGAGTTCATAGCGATGCTGTGTCACTGGATCGTTCTGCAGTTTCTCATCAGATTGCCTTAACTTTATATGGCGTTATCTGAAATTGGTGTGAGGTAAGTCGTAAGACTACATTATATTGTTGATTAATCGCATTTTCTCAATTTTGTATAAGCAATACAAAAATGCTGATAATTGGTAAATGCCATAAAATATGTAATCGTACGCCTTTCAACACAGAGTGTGGAAAGGCGAGTATATAAAAAGAGGAAAGGTGAAAATGTAAAGTTAATTGTTAGAAGACGTGGCGAGAATTCACAGATAGAAAGAGATCGTTAGGAACCAGGTAGTGTGCTTTTATTTGTGGCTCCGCCTGGGGCTAATTTATAGACGGCTCTGCCAGATCAGATAATTTCTACATTACGTTACACTTCCAGATAACTGAGTTCATAGCGATGCTGTGTCACTGGATCGTTTTGCAGTTTCTCATCAGACTGCCTTAACTTTATATAGCGTTATCTGAAATTGGTCTTAGGTTTAGTTAGTCAAAGCGATTTAGTTCGAAATCAAAAGTAATCCCTACAACTACAAAATAAGAATTAAATTTTAAATTTAACTTTTAACATTAAATTGCACTTTCTTGATTTTCTTGGATTTTCTGAATAATAAATGGCCATTGATTAAATGAACCTTTTGTGTGTTGTAAGAATAACTGGTTTGTCACATTTTCTATTTCTATGTTACTTTAAATATCAACATGTAAAATAAAAAAAAATTCTATAGTATTACTAAATGTAAAGATTAAAAACACTGATAACTTTTAATATAAGAGATTTTTTGTTTTTAAGATTAACTTTTCTTAATAATTAACTGTCTTACAAAACTTTTGACACTTTGAAAACTCAATAAAAAACTGAAATTAAAAAAATGTGCTTTCAAAGCATCATATATTCATTAATATGAATGTTCAGCCTAGAGCAATTATGTCACTCTAAATCGGAATTATGAGAACTAAGGAAGCTATCAAATTATGTTTTATTTCTTTTTTAAATGTATAAACAATTTTCATTATTTAAAACGCATAAAACACCGATAAATTTGAAACAGCACATAGCATTGGAAATGCGTTTATGAATATAATAACATTTGTGTTATATTTCTGAATTAAACATCAAATTTTAGACTAACCACTGGCAGTGTACTTTATTTTTCGTTACACCACACATGGGTTCTAAGAACAAAGTACTTCTAAATCTGGATACTCGTTCAAAATGTAAGATTTCTGTAAAAAAATCAAGGACGATTTATTGTAAAGGTTAAAGAGCTAGTTGCATAGTAAGACGTTAAGTTACCAAATAAAGTGGCTTACTAACACCTTTCTCTGATTGTTTTAGAGTGAAAAATATTCTTTTCACCTAAATCTGCAATATTTAATTAATATTACGTTTTCTAAATATTAAATAAGTAGAGGAATTTGTTGTTTACTTTGGGCACCGTACACTATAAGATGGATTTAGTTCTAATTCTTCTTGTACAAAATTCATTAAAACAAGTTGAGACGCTTTGCTGATAAACAACCTCAGCGAAGACAAAGCAATTAAATCTGTCCGAACATTTTTAGTTGGGAAGCTCACTGACTGCAAAGACTAATTAGTGAAATTAAACATCCGGTGTTTTTCTCCACAGAAATTCTCTCTAAAGAAACCCCTTTCCTTGGGAATAACTTCTAAAACAATTAAGTCACCGAGGTTTTATAAAGCCGCTTTTGGCGACAGAAATAGCGATCAACGTTGTAATTTATATGGTTAACGTAATACATGCTTACCACGTTGTAATTTATATGGTTAACGTAATACATGTTTACCACGTTGTAATATATTACGAATGCAACCAATCATTGAATTAGTGATTCTCTATAAGGGACAAGAGCTGTTGTGGTTATTCCAATTGTAATTAACATACAATCAGCATGAGAGGATGTAGAACATGCCGACCTATAACACGTTTTCAGCATATTTTCACGGGTTAGGAGTATGTAATCTAAGTATGTATGTTACGCTTTTTACACTCCACATATTGCTAATTACTTTGCTATAACTTTACCGAAATTCTTCTTTTTAAATATTAAGTATTTTTTATCTTTAAAATATTTTCCTTTTATATGGATCCTGTAAGGGCCTTCTCAAAGTCTTGTTGGCATCTCTTTCCGCCCGTGTAAATACCCTTGACAGAAAGGTTCTTGAGGCTTGAAACTTGGAACATACAGCAGGGTCCTCTTAGTTCAAGGAGAAAATCTATTCACTTTGGGAGCATAGGTAAATATAAAATTCTATCATTTATTAATCGGTCTTATGAGACCATTATGGCAATAATAAAATCATAGGATAAACAAATTTGTAAATAGAGCAATTTCATATGACTTTATCCGTAACACGTCATGAAATTACTTTGTAGAATTAGTACGTAAAAATATTGTTACTTTCTGTCTGGTCCCTGGATACTGCGTTCTATACGATTATTTTAATCTGGATATATGGACATTGAAATTGTTTTGAATTTTTTCATCAGTCCATTTTGCAGGTTGCTTGTAAAGAGAATCTCTTGTGCAAATAATGTAGCTTCGGCGGTAAGGGCTGATTTAATGCGAATACTGACAAACTCGATTTCATATTCCACTCAGCGCTGCGCCTGAAATCTGAAACTGGTAAAAAATGACTACGTAAATCTAGAGTTCAGGTCTGACTGAAGAAATCCACAACATTTCAGGGACGAAGACGTTCAAAATAATCATCTTGCTTAAATATACTCGAGATCAGAGCCACCTAGGCTACAAAAGGAGCTCAGTCTGGTTACCCAGGATAACCAGACTGAGCTCCTTTTAAGTCTAGATGTCTCTGATGTCAAAACTGAGCAAGGAGTTCGTTTTAAACGTTTTCGTCATCGACTTTTTATGGATCTCTTCAAGCAGACGTTGACTCCAGATTCCAAGCGTAGTTAAATTTCAAACGCTGAATTGAGTAGAAGGTGCAATAGGAGTTTAACTCAATAACGCCTTCTGCAAAGTTTTAAAATATCGTGAAAGGAATGGTTAGTCTTTGAAGTGGTAATTAAGTGAGCGTGTCAGTTTGGGGATGCATGGCAACTAAACTTAAAAGAACAATATAGGTTGGAAGTTGAAAGAATAATTAATGGAGTTAAGTAAGATGCAGGGTAGTCACCTCTGCACACAGTCAACAAAGCTTGGGAGTTAATACAGCTTTAGGCTACATGTTTGTAGATTCAAAGCAATAGCATCACTGCCTATTAATTGAATATTTTATGTTTTTTTTTTTTTTAAGTGAACTTTTGTAATTCTGTCCCAATAATCAGTTAATTTGATAAAGGAAATTGAAATGGTTATAAAATTCGGTGAATAATAAGAAACGTGTATAATATTTTAAATTATTAATATTCATTTTATTTTCCCATGTTCCAATGTGATATTGTTATCAGCGATGACATAAACATATTTAAATTCCACATATTATTCCAACTATTGCACAGCAAATATGAAAATCTAAGTAACATTTGTAAATAAATTTCACATGGCAACATTTCAAATAAAAGTTGAATCAGTAATACTTTTGTAACAAGTGAATATGAGAAAGCCTGTCAATAAAATCCGATATTGAACGGGAAAGCCGCTTCGCTTAAATCGAAATGGTAAAGAAAGTGCTATCGTCGGGAGCAAAACTCTTTCAATTTAGTTTTTCGACATTTTCGGCCTATTCCGTGAAGATGAAGAAATAACACAATAGTTATATTTTCTGTGTGATATCCTTAATAATGTCACGCCAACACAAAAAAAATATAGAACAGTTTTTTATATTTAAGTTCGAGTAATATGAATGGCAGCAAGTGAATTTGTGGCTATGTAATATGATGCACGTATTTAACAACTCTTTACGTAGTGTATTGCTACATCTTATTGCTAAAAAGTCGATCATTTATACGTAATATACGTGGTATTTTATATCAGTAGAGCCAGCTGTGTTACGTAATGAGATACGTGTAGTTCTTCTACTAGCAATGGTGTCCACTAAACAGATAACATTTTGGGGGGATATTAAAGGTTGTATTTTCTTTCTTACTACTGTAGTTAATGCTGACGAAGCTCCTAACAGTAGTACGGCCTGCGGTGTTATCACTATGTTACTGACGTGATTACATTTTCGTCAGTGACAAAGAGAGATATCCCATGTAAATAGGTTGCTGCCAGCCATTGATCAGTTTGATGGATTGATCTGGCCCGTATTAATCTATCCTTCGGTCACATGAACAATGGCTTAGAGTGCATTTTGCGTGTGGAACATATCACATTCAATACTAATTTGGAGATATTTTAGGGTGTATCCTTCCGTATTATATTCGGATGCTGACGAAGCTCTTTTAGTAATAGTACGGCCTGAGTTGTCATCACCATGTTACTGACGTGATTACATTTTCGTCAGTGACAAAGAGATATCCCATGTAAATAGGTTGCTGCCAGCCATTGATCAGTTTGATGGATTGATCTGGCCCGTATTAATCCATCTCTCTATCACATTAACAGAGATTTACCGTGCGTTGCATATACGTAATACGTAACTTTAGCAACACTGACTTCTACCCAACGAAAATACAAGGTAAAACGTAACTATCACTTCACAAAAAATCGGTGTTTAGAACGGTACTATACAGGAATATATTTATCATTATCAGCCAGTTGCTTGGTAAATATTCGATTAAAGACGTTCTACGGTACATTTCGCTACATCAACTTGTTTGAGATTAGTATTACGTTTATGTATTAAAATTTAATAAAAATATATCGAATTTGTTTAAACATGTGACTTTTAATAACATAATTTTCGTGTTATTTTTTGTATCCTCTATTTAATATTTCAGTCGTGAAAATTAATTGAACAGGAAAAATATTAACTATTTTCAGATAAGAACTTGAAAGGAGGGGCATACAATATAAAGCTTACAAGGAGGAAAATACATCAGTCTGATAAATGTGCTGTCCGACATCGTTTATACAGTCGAAGGGCAGATTGAATTTTCACAAGTACCACTCAAATTTACTTGTATGTAGGAATTAAATGAATAACTATAACATCTCCTTAAGGTTCCATAAACAACTATAATATTAAGTTAAAAGACTAACCGACTGAGCGTTAGCGAAGCTTATAACTCGAGGGACTGGGAAAATGCCATTTTTTCCTGTGTGTTTGTCTCTCCGGACGATATATCAAAAACAGAATGATCTATAAACTTAAAATATTCCAATTCTGTCAAGTCAACACCAATGATGGCGAATGTCACTCTATGGGATTTAGCTGAGCGTTAGTGGACATTTTTACATTGGTCTTATGGGTACCCATAATTGCAATGAGAAAATAGGAGAATAATCTATCTTTTAAACAAGCAAAGTATTAATTTATTGGTACATACACATCAAAGAGATCGATGATGGTGCATGCATCTCCATGATATTCTGGTATCCAATGATGATACCATTTAAAGTTTTAATACAAAAAGACATTTTTAACACTTTGACGCCCTGCTATTTCGACTAAAACTAGCGTAGCTTACTATCGCCTTCCTTTTTAGAAAAGTAACCAAAGTTGTACGCTTATAAAATGGTATTTGACCGTCTGCTCCTGGATTAAGGAGTTTTGCTTGTTGCTGATTTGTGGATTTTAAATGAATATTTTTCCATTAACTTTGCATTTAATCTCGCCTGTTTTCCAAAACACTGGCATATTCCTTTTCTTAACACAATATAAATACTTAGATCAAATGAAAAAAAATACGTTAAACAATAATACGTGTTCTATATACTAATCAAAAACATTGTGTAGATATAGACAAAAAAGAATTGTGTGGAGTTGTGTAGGTTGTGTTTTTGTGTTTTTTGTGTGATATGTACAGACACAGAAAAGATAATTAAAGGGAATAGCAATCATTATTTCCGGAAGAAAGAAATACAGTGAGTAAAAGTTCAAAAGCTTACTAAATAGTAAATAAAACATTTAATATCCTTGAATTATGGCTTTGGGGAACTTTTTTTATTAATAAGCTGTACAGTAAACAATTAATTAAAATGTTATTACTCCGTGATATTCCTTTCCATAAACAAGCAATTCATTAAAATCCTAAATTAATATCGAAATACAAGGGAAATTTAGGAAAGTAATTGATATTAAATTTTATCTCCATCTCTAAATATTGTGAATATTCTTCATAAAACATTATGAACCTTAATATTTAATTATGGCAGATTTTTTTCACAACGGGTGTCCGTGCAATAAATAACATTATTAATCGTAAACTTTACCCTAACTGTCAAAAAGCATTTCTGCACTGTAAAAATATAATATAATTAATATCAGATAGACATTTAAAACAACAGTCACTAGTATAATTACATCTTTGAACAATATATTTCTACTCTTAATTCTATGAATAGTGTGCAAATGGCAATTTGTTTAGACAAAGACATAAGTGCAAAAAAACCCTTTAAGGTCGAATCAGTCATACCTTTGTTTCTTAATACTGTCATTATTATTATTATGTGCAAAGAACTAAAATACTAAATTATCATCTACAGCGCTTCCTTTCTCTCGGGCATGGAACAAACTATTAAACTATCAGTATTGTGGTACAATATAGGTACGGTAGACATTGAAATAACCATATCAGAATCAAAGGTAATTTCTGAATGATGGTAAAGCACCCTGATGCATAATTGAACGAGCTCAGAGATAGAGAACAAAATTCCAACCCAAAACACTTAGCGCCGTACTCTAAAACGCAAACAAAAATCTTTACAATCAATTCAGCGAAGCGTCGCTAGCTAACTTTTATTTGCTCAATTTAATCAGATGCACCATAATATATTTTACAGAGCCCAAAGTTTATTAATAAAAATTAAAAATACAGGTAAGAAATTGGTTTCCGTAAAAACTATTTATTTTTGGCTACTGTGTAAAAAAAGATTAAAATTAATTCTGACGGTATCAAAAACCCACAACAAAATTCTTCCTGTGATCTTGGGTACGGAAAGGATTATACACAGTTATAAATAGAAAATTGGTAGCTTCAATTACAAAATAATGAATTAAAAGAGGAATGAAAAGCAGGAAACAGTACTTTTAATTATATTAATAACTATCAAGAGAATCACTTTAATAAATTACTTCTACACAAATATACTTGTATAATATGTATAAAAGCTGCCCAAATTAGTGTTAAATACGGAGATTAATCATTACTAAAACTGGTAGAACGCTTTGGGCAAAGGGAAATAGTGAGATAAGGTTAAGTAATGAATATTAAAAGTAACTCATCCATGTAAGGTCCTAGTATTCTCGTATGTTCCGACACCATAGACAGTAGATTGGAATAAACACAACTAATTTGTCCAAAATCCTGAATCACTTTAAATTCTTTTTTAGTTTCCCAGGTAATACATACAATTTCAATTTTAATTATTGGATATGTTTAGGTGGTTTTATCTAGTTAAATTTGTATAGAAAACATATAGGGCCAAATCATTATTACAGCTTTAAATGAATTAATATTATATGTTTTAGTCGAAATTGGTCACAGATAAAAAGAATAAAAGAGCATTATAGTATTAAAATTAATTAAAATGTAATGGTTGTTCATTAGTGATATTTCTTCATCCTGATATTCATAATGTTATATATATTATGATATATATTATTCATTTAGAGTCGTTATTCATAGTGGAACGATGGATGGACAAAAAAGGAATTTCCCTTCGGTAAGTTTTAAATAATAACACGTCAAGACGAGTTCTACCCGAAATGTGACCTCTATCAGTTGGGTAAGTAACTCTATCTGCTCTCAGAGGTTGCTGTAAGTTGGCGTCCTTGTGTTATTGTGCCTTTATTATGAGATCCTGACAGGTATTTCGTAACATTATGTTTTTGTTCGTCCATTTGTGCAATAAATCTTGTTATTAAGATCCTACAGACTTCAAACTTAGTCTTTGGGATCCACTTGGTCCAAGGTAGAAATCTGCCAGTTTTGGATAAAAGAGTTACACAACAGTCCGCCTGTCTGTCTGTCTGTCTATCTGACCGTGCACCCATATGTGCGATGTCTTAAAACTTAGTCCAAGAAAGAAACCTGCCAGTTTTGGCGTCAAAAGTCACACAGCAGTGTGTACCCATGTGTACGATAACTCTAGTAACTTCTTAGGGAAAGAAGCTTATAAATTGCACTTAGTCCTGTAAGAACCTTTGCGCTTCCTTTTTTCGTTTTCTTAGGTCAAAAAGATTATAAATTGCACTTAGTCCTGTCAGAACCTCAGCGCTGCTTCCGGAGTGACAGGATATTCATGATGGGTAGGGTTAGGGAGTAGGGGCCGTCTACTATCGATATCTATGAGGAAGAATTAGGGCACTACATCTCAAAGTAATGTCTCCCCGGAAGAAGAGGAGGCTAGCTCTGTACCAGCCTCTCCTGTCAAAGTAGGCAGGGGGTGGCACACCCTTGTTGAGGTTAACAAGAACCTCTGAGGTTAGGGAACAAACCCCACCAACTCCAACAGTCATCTCCCACAGTAGACTAGACCTATCAAATTGCCCATGAACCCCCGACATTTGCGGTTAGTGATGTGCCGCTCCTGGACATAGATCAGGTTGCCCAGATTGAAGTGACTCATCAGTTTTTGCTGTGCCCAGTGGTGGGTTCACCTGAAAAACTCTAGTAACTTAGTAACTCTAGAAAGGTCCTAGAAACTTACTTAATACCTCTTGGTCCGAGGAAGAATCCTGCAGATTTTAGAGACAAAAATTAAAAGTGCAGTCAGTAGGTCCATCTGTATGTCTGTCCGTATGCCAGTATGTGCAATAACACTTGATCGAAAGGGCCTGGAGACTTAAAACTTTACATTTAAGCTTCTCTTGATCCAAGAAAGAACCTTATTGATTTTGGGGTGAAAAGGTTAAAGGGCTGTCCGTCCGCCTGCTTGCCCATATGTGCCATACTTTTTTGGTAAATGATGTCCTGTCTTTCGTTTAATCGGTTTATTTGTATGCGTTTAGTAAAGGTTACTATAGTGTGGTACCCTTATACGGCATACTGAAGGTTATCTGGTATGATTAAATTTTAGCCTATTTTATATAATGTATAAGGTAATTAAACAACAATTTTAGCATGGAAAAGTATATGAGTGGTAACACATTTTCTTCCCAATTTTGCTTCCTGAGCGGCATTTACTATTTAAATCGCATATCACAAAAGTGCACTATAGTACCGGTTTCAATGTGCAGAGTGATTTTTTTATAGCGCGTTGTACTGTTATATTTTAAACAGGTTCTCGCTTAACAAGAACTTAAGAAACTATTCTTACTGTTTTATATCCTTTCAAAATAAATATTACAAAAACTTCAATAAACCACAGCCATTTTCCAATAAGACGGCCAACTTAGATTTTCTTAGTGGATATTTTATGATGATTTCTATTTAAATTGCGATTTTACAACTGGTTTATTCTTAGGTATTTTTTTACAAAAAAAGAGTAATACTCAATATATGAAATAAGAATAAATAAGATAACGGTAATAAATAAAATGGTTACCACGTGATTAATATCTATTATTGCCCGAGATTTAATAACATGTAAAAACTTAAATAAACTCTACTGCTATTTACTACTATTATTTCAATGCTGACTATTATGGGAAAATCTATAGTGGAACAAAAGAATACAAACTGGCACGCTACTATCCTTGCAGTGATACACGGTCGGCTTCAATACAGTGTTACTAAGTGCTTACTGCCTCAATGTAAATAACATTACATTTAATTACCACTACTTACGATATGTACTTATGTCATTAATGTTGTCTAAGAGTAAAGAGAAAACTTACTAATTACATTTACTCCATTCAATTAAGAGGTTACAGGGGAAGAGAGTACTTTTAATTCCTAAATTCAACACTATAACAAAGACATTTTTTATTTAATTGCTATTGTTTTATCCTAAATTGTATAACACGCTGATTTGAGATAAAATACTTTAAAAACCACGATTAAATAATAAATTATCAAATAGAAGGAAAACTTTGATTCAAACACCATGTAACACAGTACTTCATTCGAGAAAAAAAAGAATCTAACTATTTAAAAATTTACTAGTAAAGCAATTATAATATAGGACAGGTTAAAAAGTTGACTTTAGTTACTTAATAACACAATGACTTCTGTTATTAAATTATAGTACCGTTACATTACACCAACTTTACAATGTATAATACTTTAAGCTAAATTAGAGTTATCCTTCATTTTTCTTATAGAAAATTGGTTATTGTTAGTTTTGTATCATATTTTGAAGTTACATACATTAGTAAAATATTGATAAAAAGGTCTTAAATCGAATAAAAACTGTTATTTATGCAGCACAAATTACGCTTTGAGTGCGGGTTTACTTTAAGTATTGAAATATGCTGCAATATATCAATAAATTTAAAGCAATTACTTTGAAATAGAACCATGTTTGAGAAACATATAACGTAATTTAAAATGTATGATGATTTTCGACAACGAATGTTTGTTGACCCATATAATTTGAGAAATGTTCAAGTCATAGCTAAGCTGTTATTCAAACATTAATATAATTCCGGGACTTTGGCCAGATTGATGGATTCACCTCTCACTACTATCTCAGGTATCTCCTGTTATATGGATCTAATGTTTGTTCCTCATAAAAATACTGTATACAAAATTTAACTGTTATTATTTTTAAACCTTTCCACCCAGCTACAAAGAGGTGTCACATGTAAATGGGTCGCCCAGTCATTGTCAGAGTGATATATTGACCACCCACTGTTATATGGATCCAATATCCATTTCTCATAAAAAATACCGTATCCAAAAAGATAACTGTTATTATTTTTTAATCATTCCACCCAGCTACAAAGAGGTGTCACATGTAAATGGGTCGCCCAGTCATTGTCAGAGTGATATATTGACCACCCACTGTTATATGGATCCAATATTCATTTCTCATAAAAAATAACGTATCCAAAAAGTTAACTGTTATTATTTTTTAATCATTCCACCCAGCTACAAAGAGGTGTCACATGTAAATGAGTCGCCCAGTCATTGTCAGAGTGATATATTGACCACCCACTGTTATATGGATCCAATATTCATTTCTCATAAAAAATACCGTATCCAAAAAGTTAACTGTTATTATTTTTTTAATCATTCCACCCAGCTACAAAGAGGTGTCACATGTAAATGGGTCGCCCAGTCATTGGCCAAAGTGATGGATTGACCATCAACTGTTATATGGATCCAATATTCGTTCCTCATAAAAATGTAGTATCATGAAAATTGAATATTATATCGTACTTCAAAATGCACAATAAACATTACATAATTGCTTGTTAACAGAATTTCCAAGCATGATTGTTTTGCTTTAAACTTTTAATAGGTGAAATAATATGTTTTTAGCTTAATTATGCAATAATACGAACGTACATTCCATCTGATGAACTTTTATTCAAACCCTCTGTATAAATTGATAAGAGTAATCATAAAACTAATTTGCATAGAAATTTGATAATAATTGAAAGCCATTGTTGCTCTAACGTAATTTATTTATCTACGTTAATAATTAAAATCCATAATTGAAAATATATTTCACTAAAAAGGTATAAAATATATCGTAGCGCAATTGAATATTTGTTCGGAAATATATTCAGTATTTTAATTTACTCTTTTTGTAGGAACATAACTTTATGAAGTTACAAATTATAATGATATTTCTAAATAACTCCATTTCGTAGGGTTAGAAATCGTGAAGGAATTGCTTGAAGTATCTTTACTCTAATTTAGCATCTCTGTAAAATTACCTAGACGTTAAATTAAAAAAACAATATTGCTATAACTTTACTTCCGAAACTAAATCAGCACTTAACACAATCCTAGACAGTGTAATTTAGGCTCCTATACCAAGGTATTAAAATATATTCAAAACCGTCAACATAAGTTACAGATTACACTGATGAAAATATCAAACTATGATGACTCAAAAACTTATGTTTACAGATATCGAATGAAGTTGTCTTACGTTTTTTCAATCAATTGGTTATAACAGTATTAATTAGTCAGCTATTGTAAATAATTGCTTTCAGCTTCGCAGTAACTTATTAGTGAAAAATTTAAAAACAAGAAGAATTTACAAATATCAATTATTGAACACCAGATGGGTCAGTCGATTGCTTAATGAGGAGTGATATTTAATAAATAATGTCGGTACAAATGTATTCCATGATATGATTACTGTGCAATATTTGCTGTTTTATAAATAAACCTTTAATACTGAATAACTTTACTCTTATATATTTGGCAATCAATATCAAAAATTCAATATTTCTAAGAAAATGTATGAATAACAAATAATATAGCCTAAACAATATTGACCAATTTTCTTTACGTAATTATTATAAAATAATGCTTTCATTGGCCCAGACTTTGAATGGAGACTTATAGTTTTTACTAAATTAATAAATGACAAGAAAAAAATGGCTAATATATTAATAGTGTATATTTATATATATATATATATATATATATATATATATATATATATATATATATATACACACACACACACACAGGGTGTGCAGGAAAGTTATTTCATACATGTCAAAACAGGTTATGTCTCTCAACTAATAATAATGTTTTTTGCTCCCGGTTTGTGCAAACGTAACTTAAAAGTCGTCGTGCGCGCTTGTGCTTTGACGGATGTCGTTGAGAAAAGAACAGCTGGAATATTGAGTTTTGTTGTTTGAAAATATATATATATATATATATATATATATATATATATACACGTTCATTAAATTTGTATAAATGGCAATAGCCTTATTTAATTTCAATAAACATTGAATTGCAAAAAGTACTTGCTCCGCCGGGACTCGAACCCGGATCTCTCACCTGCCGGGTACTTTTTGCGATTCAATGTTTATTGAAATTAAATAAGGCTATTGCCATTTATACAAATTTAATGTAAATAAAAGTCATTTGACAGGTATTTGGTCTTCCGATCATATGTTAGTTTGGTTATTTAAAAAAACGCATATGTGACAGATATGGCTAAATACCAAATAATTGAATCGTAAAAAGTGAGGGCTCTGTGTTTTATATATATATATATATATATATATATATATATATGTATGTATGTATCAAATACTTTTAAATTTTCTTCTTATATGTCATCAACTATGTGCAAAGTTTGGTATCTGTAGTTTTACTAGTTCTAGATACAATAATAGTTTAAAAAAAATACAAAATGGCAGACAGCGACTAAACGATACATTTCTTGACATACATTTACAGTATTTTGTTTCTCAATCATGAGTACTATTAGCCACATAAGTTTGAGGCACACTTTTGTGCACATCCTATATCGATTTAAACCAATCAAACCATTGTGCGAATGTTGACTTCCGCTCAATTCCAGTGTTATATTTTATTTATTGTAAACCTCAGTATCCAATCATTACATTATTTCCATTCCAGTATCCACTTTTAATTTACTTACTGTAATTAAATTATATCGTTACCAGTCTGAAATTAGTATGAGTAGGCAGTGTTTTTCGTTGGTCATCCGGAAATTGTATATTTTACCAACTGAGAAGTTAATTAAGCGACGTTCATTGTTAAATTAACAAAATTATATAAACACATTGTAAATAATTATATACCAAATGTTATAATGTAACATAACAAATACGTCAGACATTAAAAAGGTCAGAGGTTAAGTACTTTTATAACAACCGTGGAAAAAATTAACATTGTTACTGTAATAACTCCGATTTCACCTCCCACGAAAAGGTGTCAAATGTAAATGAGCCCCTCGTCATTGATCAATTTGATAGATTGACCAGCTCCCAATATCGGCCAGCTTCAGCCCTCTTTAATTGATTTTGTCTCAACTAACCGATTGAATTTTGTCCCATGCTCTCTTTTGGCAATTTAAATACTATGTTTTATAAATTAAATAATTTCAATATGATATACTATAAATACTTTAAAAAATATTAATAAAAACTGTATGGATAACGGTATATTCTGTAGTTAGGCGTAACTTACAACAATGTTAAGAGGTAATAACAATGTCCTTAATAAGCACAATACAAATTAAGTAAAATCTACTTAAACGTAACATTATAATGTATAGTTTAAAAAACGGTGTTTTGAAAGGGAAATGGAAGTACAAAAGATGACAATAAATAAAACTGATAAAAATGTTGTCCGGTGCAATTAATGACACGAAGATATAAGAAAGAATATGCTGTAACGTTCTAAAAAATCTCATACTGATTGTTTTTAAAATTACAAGATGATACCTTATAACATCAGTTTGTAATATAAAAAGACCAATGTAAATTTGTTCGCTAACGCTCAGGAAAATCCCATGGAGTGTCACGCCCCGAACTCGATGTCAAAATCAAAAGACACCCCGGCTCTTTTGATTTTACCCAGCCTAAGCACAATCCAACCAGTATTTAATTGTCTTGCAGAGAGGAGAAAAAAGCAACTAATTCCGAACACATCAAAACAATACCAGCATTTGTTCGATAGGTGAAAGTAAAATAATTGATTTTATATCACAAAACAAACCACGATACAGTGGCAGAAATCAGTTACTAAAGAGACAACAGAGAGAAGCTACCAAAATCTTAAAACTTCTGTTATTGTAGAACATGCACATAGAAATATAACTGTTTATGTATACAAGACTATGATTTGTGATCCAACTTTATTCACAAACAAAAACAATGAGAAAAAATGAATGAGAAAGTGAATTAAACCAACGTAAGGTATAAATTGGCAATATGCAATCAATGCCAGTGCCATTAGAATAGTCTCTAGAGGCTATAGTTTAAACCACGAGTGTAACTGCAATATCGCGCTTTCACGTGTATTGTGTCGATATGAGTTTTGTTACGTCCAGATTAGTGGTCTCTCATTGTTTTATTTGTTTTATTGCTAAGGCAAAACTACACACCCATCACCTCTCTTTAATAATTATGTATTCTACCAATAAAGTAGTAGTGTAAACGTACCAGAAACCAAACAGAAATATATTCATAAAGATTTTTTTACACGAGATTTTTTAAGAACCTCAAACAATGACTAGAAGAAACTGATGATGTGGAGGCGTTCTTTAAAATATTTATATAAAATAATAAATAAAAAGAGAATACACGATAACAACAATCGCTTTAAGTAACTAGATTACTTTTGTCAACAATTTACTTCAAAGCCATATGAGATTCGTTTCCTAATTAATTACAATATTGTAATCGTAACGTTTCTGTATGGCCGGTCACAAATTTCTGTAAGTTCGTACAACATAGATGTCGCCATCTCAAACAGGTTGTACACCTCGAGATGTACTGTTCCTTCCTAGGACTGCAATATGTGGAAGGTACATATAAATCTTATTACAGTAGGCCTTCAACTAGCCAAAGTTAGAACTATATCATTGTTAACATAAGGTGAGCATTGTGTAAAAATTTTATATTTATATCGTATTACCTCTATTAGCATTGTCTATTAAATATTTAGACACATGCGATTATTGCACCTACTTTATTTATTCTATGTATTTGGTAGGAACAATACATTTCATTTCAATTCATTAAGCATATGTCACAAAAATGTCCCTTTAACAAGAGTTTGCTCTATAAACAATACTGCATTTTGGGAGACAGAATAATTAGTATCAAATACAGGCACACTGGATAATTCAAGGCAGTGGCTAAAACAGCTCTGAACGATTAAGTGATACACGATGATAAAACGTACTTGGTAAAACACTCACCTAAGTTGCAGCTTGGATCTGGTGAGGTTCCACACTGCATAGATCAAATACGAAATGGATTTAATTTATACAGTAAGTACTTAAAACTCATTGATTATACGCCTCATTTAGAATCAGTTGCCAATTTAACTAGCTAATAACCACCGCCAAATCCGTATAGATGTAGGCCTACAAAATATACAGAAATCCCAAAAATTTATATTGCAAACATAACGGACCCTTATTCAACCTAAGAGGTAACTGAACATGTAGTTAGTTTCGGAGGAAAAAGAAATGTCACTAATAAGGTATAAATAAAGTCCGCACAATTCGTCTCCGAATGATTATGAAATATACATTGTATGAATATATAAAATATGCTTTTCAACGGTACATTGACGGTTTCGCCCTTTCACTTTGCGGTTTTTACTTAGCCCTGCTTTTGTGAAGAACCTGAAGGCGGCATTGAAGACGTGGAAAGCCTCTTACTCATCTTGGATATAAAGCCTGAACAGTGAAAAGTGTCGGAGTGCCAAGCTTGTAGTTTGTGAACATTCTTCAGGGAACATACTGTATACAACGTCCCGCTCTCATAAGTTAAGGGTTAATTAGTACTAACAGTGATCGGAGTGCCAAGCTTGTAGTTTGTGAACATTCTTCAGGGAACATACTGTATACAACGTCCCACTCTCGTAAGTTAAGGGTTAATTAGTACTAACAGTGATCGGAGTGCCAAGCTTGTAGTTTGTGAACATTTTTCAGAGATCATACTGTATACAACGTCCCGCTCTCGTAAGTTAAGGTTTAATTAGTACTAACAGTGATCGGAGTGCCAAGCTTGTAGTTTGTGAACATTCTTCAGGGAACATACTGTATACAACGTCCCGCTCTCGTAAGATTAAGCGTTAATTAGTACTAACAGTGATCGGAGTGCCAAGCTTGTAGTTTGTGAACATTCTTCAGGAACATACTGTATACAACGTCCCGCTCTCGTAAGTTAAGCGTTAATTAGTACTAACAGTGATCGGAGTGCCAAGCTTGTAGTTTGTGAACATTCTTCAGGGAACATACTGTATACAACGTCCGCTCTCGTAAGTTAAGCGTTAATTAGTACTAACAGTGATCGGAGTGCCAAGCTTGTAGTTTGTGAACATTCTTCAGGGAACATACTGTATACAACGTCCCGCTCTCGTAAGTTAAGCGTTAATTAGTACTAACAGTGATCGGAGTGCGGTATGAAATAACAGCTTACATTTCCCACATAGCAACAGTTTTAACCAGAACAATGATTAAATAGTAACGTAAACATTGTCTGAAACACTTTCTGAATATGAACTTCTAGACAACGTAAAAGTCAATTACAAATACCATCAACTCTTGATCTTTACCAACAACTTGGTCTTATTACATTTAGATATAAAGCGATCTAGAAGGAACGTTCACAAAAATATTTTAGGGATATAAAACCATCTCTTAGGTTCATATTTTATATATTTATGTTCATTTTAAAACAATTCTAAGTATGGAAAATTTCTTATTTGAGGAGCAAATATCATCACATTTAAGGCAATTATATACGAAATATTACATTTTATAACAACTGCACATAGGACATTTGCCATCCAAGTAATACGGTAAAAGTACAAAATATATAATAATACGTTTTCTAGGAATGAAATCTAACTTCTTAGTCGAGTGAGAAGATAATTAGAACATAAATGGACGCACAGTAATGGACTGGCACTGTAAAAAGAAAGATAATGCTACTAAGCGGATAGATTTCAATCCTGGAACCGTAGTGTTATACATTTTCTATCACATAACGATGGCAAAAATCCGAAATCCTATATTCCATTCGAACCTTCCATCGGCAATAAAATTAACTTTAAACAAATATAAAATTGTACTTGGTTATAAAAAAATTGTACAGTATAAACTATTGAGATTAACAGTTAATATACCGATGGCCAGCTTACATTGTATCAACCCTTGAGGTTGGGAATTTATTTTACTTTATATTCATATCCTTTTAAGATAATTATAACAAGAAAAAATAAGTACAAACATTTTGATCACTCCATAAACAAATGTAGAAGTAAGTTCCTCTAATTTCTACCACTCCTAGTAAAATAATAAACAAAATCTTTTAAATTAACTTCTTAGTCGAGTGAGAAGATAATTAGAACATAAATGGACGCACAGTAATGGACTGGCACTGTAAAAAGAAAGATAATGCTACTAAGCGGATAGATTTCAATCCTGGAACTGTAGTGTTATACATTTTCTATCACATAACGATGGCAAAAATCCGAAATCCTATATTCCATTCGAACCTTCCATCGGCAATAAAATTAACTTTTAACAAATATAAATTGGACTTGGTTATAAATAAAATTGTACAGTATAAAATATTGAGATTAACAGTTAATATACCGATGGCCAGCTTACATTGTATCAACCCTTGAGGTTGGGAATTTATTTTACTTTATATTCATATCATTTTAAGATAATTATAACAAGAAAGAATAAGTACAAACATTTTGATCACTCCATAAACAAATGTAGAAGTAAGTTCCTCTAATTTCTACCACTCCTAGTAAAATAATAAACAAAATCTTTTAAATTAACTTCTTAGTCGAGTGAGAAGATAATTAGAACATAGATGGACGCACAGTAATGGACTGGCACTGTAAAAAGAAAGATAATGCTACTAAGCGGATAGATTTCAATCCTGGAACCGTAGTGTTATACATTTTCTATCACATAACGATGGCAAAAATCCGAAATCCTATATTCCATTCGAACCTTCCATCGGCAATAAAATTAACTTTAAACAAATATAAATTGGACTTGGTTATAAATAAAATTGTACAGTATAAAATATTGAGATTAACAGTTAATATACCGATGGCCAGCTTACATTGTATCAACCCTTGAGGTTGGGAATTTATTTTACTTTATATTCATATCATTTTAAGATAATTATAACAAGAAAGAATAAGTACAAACATTTTGATCACTCCATAAACAAATGTAGAAGTAAGTTCCTCTAATTTCTACCACTCCTAGTAAAATAATAAACAAAATCTTTTAAATTAAAAAGTGGCATCATCAAAGGCTGTGAAAAAAAGTTCTTTGAAGATAAAAATATTATTCCAACTGAAAACCAATTGCTCCATCTTTGGTCGTTTCGGTACAGAAAACGCTTTACAGATGACTTCATCTGAACAACTTCATAGCGGCGTACACAATAGCGTTGCCGGGGACAGCTTTATCCCGCCAAACTTGAACACGTCACTTGGAATACACCAAATTCACTATAACTTTATTGGTTTCCCGCAAGCTTGCAATATTAAATAACCTAGTAATTTCCTCCAACTTAACTTTACCTTAACATCGAAATGTTGTGATCGAAATTTATTAGCTTCACAGGGAGCCTAGAACACATGGGAAATAAAAGTCATAGCCAATCCTAAAGAACAATGTATTTTATTATCTTCCAATTTTCAAATATTGAGACACCCCTGGTTGTTTGATGACTCAATACCGAATTGTGATCGATTGTACCATTGCCAAAATAAGTTCATAGCTGTTTACCATCTCAAAATTTGTGTCATAGTTCAACAAATAAATCAAACCTCTATTGATATATATATATATATATATATATATATATATATATATATATATATATGTATACCAGTCGTACTAAATTCTAGTGTAACTAGGTCATTTTTAGTAACATAATTTTTTATAACTAAAAATTATAAATTTTGTATGATGGTTAAATGCAATTTTGTTTTTAAAGAACATTGATGATTCAAAAAATTTGTTTTTTTAAGACGTAACAATTGCACCATAGTACCATAGGAGTTAGTATATGTGTAACGGATTGGGTCTGTGCTATCACCTACGAGTCAGCATGAGAGGTTTTGCGCTCAAACCACAAATTTCACACTTCTCTCTACACTCCAAGCACTTTACGTGACATCCGTTACTCAACTTCCTGCCTCATAATTGTCGCAGTTTATCTCGTAAACCCTGTCAGCCGCTGATACTCCGCGCTGACAGATCTACTGACAAGGTAAATACTGGCTGGACGTCGGCTTCGCAACAGCCATGCCCTCGGCAGTTCTCCTCGCCTCCTATCTACATGGTCACTGGTCACTGGTCATGCTTTTTAATGAAATAGCAACTTATCTTTGCTTTAATTTCTTATAACTATGTGTTTTACTCACTTCTGATGGTTCTGAAAACATAAATACTATTCTTCTTAAAAGAAAAAGAAAAAAACACATTGCAAACACTAACTGAACAAATGATGTTTTCGAAATGGCCATAAATAGATATTTTTTGCATTAATAAGCCTATCACACACACATAGTTCCTGATGGACTTTTCAATTCACGGATCATTCATTAGTTAGCATAACTAATTAGGCAATATTCGAGTAATTTGTCTATACTGTCACTCCAAGTTGCTTCATTTAAAAAAATCTTATAGATAATAGATAAAAAAATAATCAAATTAATCAAACTTATTAAAAAACTATTTTAATGAGAGCCAAATCCTATTTTTATCCTTATTCTGTTGTCCTCACGCATCACTTGTCTTTACGAGGATCTTATCAAACTGAATAATTGAATAAGGTAATATTCGGTATGGTACAGTTCAACAGTACTGTTAAGTGCAAAGGACATACATCAAATTAAAACTCACATACAAAGTCTTACACCTTTGACTGTGAGGCAACCAATTTTCGTACAATAATAAAAAAAATAATCTAACTAATACCTGGACACATTTTATTTGTATTATCTATTTGCGTATAATATTTAAAAATAGTGATTATTATTATATTATATGACGTTTTTGGTGTTCATTATTCCTGATGCAATATTTGAAAGAACAATAGACAAGTAGATGGTCTAAAATCGTTTAATAAGACAATGTTCCATTGATGTTACATTCGAATCCTTTACACTTCCTTGTGTGCCTTTCTGCAGTTAAAAATGGTATAATCTTTGTTGCTACAATATAGTAGTGTTATATAATATGTGGCCTAGTAGTTTTCCCTATCACCGAATTACTCATTGATGAGTAAACCACATTGTTCGATCCCTGAAAATGGGTCCACAATCTCAACCTAACGCCTGTCTGGAAAAAAATCTTGGATACCTCAAGGATTGTATGATTTTTTTTATGGAATTGAACCAAAGTGATCAGATACGTTTGATAGAGCATTAGTGGCTTTTTATAGAAGTTTTGTTAATGTTATGCACGGAACGACATAGTATGGTCATCATCAAAGAAGGGCATTGTACTTTATGCGGTGTTTCGAACTTGTAAGTGAAATAAATAATTCTGACGTGAACTATATTTTTGAAATTAGAAAAGTTAAAGAGAATACATCGGTGTGATTATGATCAATGCAGAAATGAGGTGTTTTATTTCATTCCCTTTAACTCATCGTGCTTCATAATTCGTGATAATCAATTGGTATCTATGGTGGAAAAGGTTAAATAAAAAATGTTAACCTCTGATGTCAAAAAACTATTGAGTTAATTTTGAGCTTTGTCGCCGCCAACTTTTTTCTCCTCGGCCGAACATAGCCCGAAATTTCAGGGCTAAGTCACTGTACTAAGAGGAATGTGAACTGGAGCTAAAACCCAATATCCACATGCATTTGGTGTTCGCAACTGACTTACCAACCGTGATGTTCGTTTCAGTCAACCCACCTAAAACACACAAAAAATATCAAATGAGAATACAAAAACTAATAAATAACACTAGAAATACACAACTTATGTAAGTTAATAGCAAAGAATTTGTTTAAAAAAACTAATTATTAATTAGGTTTTATAATCTTAAGTTATTGCTCTCTAACACACTAATTACCTAACTCATGGAAAAAATATATTTTTCATACATCTGTAATGTTTTAAATGCAACATAGCCTATAAACGTTGTGCACAGCCATTGTAAACATTAATTACAATGGTATAGGAGGAAACTGTTCTCTTAAAGTGAACAACAGAGGACAACAGATTATCCCCTTGAGTGTACGTGTGGGGGGGGGGTACTGTACCGTAACATTGGTGGCAACAATGACGGACAATGTCAACAATTATCATTCCCCACCGGTCATGATTTTCTGGTATTGTGCGAATTCAATGATATTTATCACTGTTACAATCGTTCTTGCCATTGTTGTGTTTTATTACTGTTATTAGATTTTAAACCTTTGGCCCAGCATTTTTGTTTTGAACGTATTGTAAACATTATCTAATAAGTACATAATTATTGCACAAGAAGTAAAATTGGTTCATCTGTACAAATAAATAATTAGAGCATTAACTGCATAACATTAACTCGATACAATGTTTAGGATTCAAACTGTATTGTAGTTACAGAACATAAATTTCAATCTATACGTGAACTGTTGCAACATACACTTTTTTATTATTATTTGTAAAACTAACTAAACTCGTTGAAATCCAAAATCGAAAACTAACCACCAATTAGGTTAATATTGCTTTTAGAAATAGTTTATAAAGGTTAAGTGAAGAGTATATAACGAAAGAAAATATCTTAAATAACGCGGTTAATGTAAATTAGCTCACTTTTAAAGGAGCTTGTTAATGTTAAATTATCGCTTTTAGCTCACGAGATAACATTTCACTTAACGTCAACAACTAATTACTAACTCTGAAACAATAAATAATTGCAGTATTCCGAGAAAAGAAATGTAAAATCCCCTTTTTACACTCTGAGATTAAAGAATGAAATCATTTATATTTATACTATAATATAACATTCTAATTGCATTTCTGTATATGTGTTGCTCAATCACTTACTACAGGACCGACTGTACTAAAATTTTACATGGACAATCTTAAGGTCCCTGGTTAACATATAAGCCTGTTCCTATTTAGAAAACCCCCCTGGGCTATGTCCCACTAGTCTCAAAAGTTGCGAAAAATCCCATCTCGGCCTCTAAAATTACATTACAGTAAACAAATATTATTATTTGAAAGTGCCTATAAAGTGTACTCAACTGTTCTGTGCAACTATTTTCAATTTGTTTAAAAAATGTACTCTTGAAAGCATAGAGTAAGCTTGTTAGTGACACTTATTATTTCAACCTTTTTTGTAACCGTTGTTGTGCACAGAGTAATAAAAAAACCAGACAAGAAAATTAAAAGTTTTAGTACAAATATACTTTATAATTCATAATGCGTGTGTGTTTATGCTAATAATGCTTTAAAATTAACGACATTTAATAGGAAGATTGAAGTTAGCGGCTAACCTTAAAACAAAAAAGGTCGATATTCTAATTTCAGCATTTCGAACATTTTTAATGGGTTCTAAAAAAACATGTATTTTTATGAATGTAGGCCAAAATTTTGCCAAAATCGATTATCATTTACTTTTCATGGGGTCTTTGCTAAATGATTTTTTATGAATTCGCAAACTGTAAAGTTCTGTTCAAGGATTATTAAAACAACTAATATATATATTTATATATATATAAACGCTAAATATATATTTCTTCAAAATGCATTCACTTTATCCTTCTGATAGTTAAATTGTATTTTTAATATTCAAAAATGTATTGTATATGTTCTAAAAGGACCTAGTAATAAATGACTAAGTGCACTTTGTGCTAAGCCAAAGGCAATTAAGGAATAATAAGAATTTTGAAAAAACATTTTAATATCATATTCAACAATAGTTTCACAGTAAATATTAGTTTGAAACGAAAGATGTCATTCATTTGGATGCAACTGATAAATTAAACTCTACAATACGCCAGTGACGGATTTAGCACCAGAAAAGAAATACGAGTTTATGGAGTGACTTTTACTTGATATTAGATTTCAACTTGCATTTACAAACAAATTTCGCTGTCTTATTTTTGTTTTTAAAAGTTAAGAATGTTGGTTACCAACAGATTTATAATCGCAATAAAACTTTAATATAATACGACTCACAAAATGAAGAGTTAATACACTAAAAACTATTCTACACTGTATAAAAAGTAATGCCTAAGGGTATGTTTCATAAAATAAATATATTATACATGTAGTAAATTTGTAAAAGTCACTAAACACTACAAAAACGCAAGTTTATGGACAGGTTTAAGTAATCAGTGGGCAAATAGGCGACAAGCTTGCGAATTATTCTGGCCTTTCCACTGTCGCAGCTGTGCATTGAAGGACAAAGTCAAACAATAGAGCATCTGGTAGCAGGTTGCAGCAATGGCCATTTATGTTGCTAATCAAGACCAATTATATCAACTAGTAATAAAAGTATTGATAAATAAATTGTTAGATTCGCTATGTAAACCTGCAGTTAGGCTACGCCCTTCTTTCGTGCACAGTTTTGTATTCATTGGTATTTATTGGAACAGCCTAAGAATATATAAAGTGGCGGTGATCGCGAAATAACCGAGTAAAGCGATGTCGAGTGTCATTCCTTTTTGGGTTAAACGGGAGCCTTGAAAGGTGCTCGCCACTTTGATGGTATTTCGTAAAGTACGACTGTAGTTGCAGTATGACACGACTGTAGTAAAACGCCCATCCGTGTTATCCCATAATATATAAATAAATACAAACTTAAAGCCCGTATTAGTTCTTACTTTTGGTCAGAGAATAAACAGGCAAAACGGAGTATCGAAGAGCCTGATAGAACTTAATGAAAGAGATAGCGCATGTACGGACAGACGGACGGATGGACTGCCTCTTCACTTTTTGACCTTAAAATCAATAGGTTTTTTCTTTGCTGCAAAAGAAATCTATGTGTCTCTAGGACTAAGAGCTTACAGATAGACGGACAATAAGGCCGTGTAAGGTCCTCAGTAACGGGATATGTTCTCATTAAAAAGGTATCATTAATATCCAATACAAATCAAACGCTTTTGAGTTGTATTGGAAGAGTAATTTAGATAATTTAGTATGTTAACGATGTAATAAAAAGGTCTATGTTTTTTTTGTAACCCAATAAGAATACCGAAAAAAGGCGATGGGATACATATTGTAAAAATACGTTATTTTCTCGACAAAATGTAAGGGGGGAAATGTGCTTGAGATTTAGCAATGCTTGTATTTAAGACTTTAGCACAATCTATACATTTCGTCGACAAGTTATTTTTATTATAAGTCTATCGTTACCGAACTCCCGATCGTATAGTAATTTACGTTTCTATAATTTATTTAATCTCCTTGTTATATTGATATTATAACAATACTTTTAATGTTAGAGAATGAAGTATCGTTGCTTCATAGAAACGTCAAGAGTTTTTCACAGTTCGAAAATTACAATCTACATTGAAATAAATAAATTTAGCAGTGATTCCGCCAATTGACTAGTTTCTGCGCTATCACTTCAATATGCTGCACGTGACTTGTCACGTCACTATTACTATATTAAAAACTCCGGAAGGTCAGCCATTGTTTGCCAAACAAGTCACGGGCGACAAGACTCCACCCCACGCCGTAATCGTAGGGGTGAACTCCCGTAATGCCATCACGTCTCACTCTGTATCACCTTAGCGTCCCCTCGCCGACTTCACAACTCCAGGGGTACCGACCACTGATAAATATTCATAGAGGTAACCGCACACAGTGAAAAAGTAGATCAGGTTTTTAAGAATGTTTCAATCATCCGAGAGCTTTTTATCTCTATCTTTCTGTTCGCACAATATCACGACAGACTTGGAGACCTGAAATTGTGCATGAATATTCATTTATATACAAAGAAAACAGAGTGGTATACATATAGTGTCCAACGAGAATAACAGCAGATACAGCAACATGCATCGATCATGTCTTTGCGAGGGTTTCACGTGTAGACATGATGTCTGTGGAGGCAGACGTTGAGCATGCAGGCATAACTGACCACTCTTTAGTACGCGTGTGTGTGGGAGTGTGTGAGGCTAGAGACGGTGGCGGTGGCCTTGCCTCCCCCACCCCCCGCCCTGGCTTATAGAACTGATTACGATAAGCTCAATCGTCTGTTGGTCTGTGCGGACTGGGCTGATGTGTATCGCCAATCAGGATGCGTCATCTGCTTTCGATTGTTTCTTTCACACTTTCGTTTGTTTTATTTTCAATGTTAAAATCCCTATACAGAATCAAACTAAGAATAAGAAACTTAAGCCTTGGATAAATGAATCACTCTGCTTCAAAATAAAGAGAAGGAATTTACTTTTTAAAATTTTAAAAAAGACACCCGAGAGTAACGAAAAAATTAAATAAATATTACTTAAGATTTAGGAATGATTTGCAAAAGGAAATTAGAAAAGTAAAAAAACGAATATTATTTTAATAAATTTTGATAAATGTAAGGGTAATTCTAGAGCTACTTGGAATATTGTTAATGAAGTGACTGGACAAAAGAAAGAAAATAATAGGATAGTGTGTTTAGAGGTGGGCGATAGGATTGAACAAGACTGTAGAATAGTGGCAAACGAATTTAATTCATATTTTCTCAATATAGGCTAGTAGACAATCTCGATTTAGGCAATACTCCGCCTATTGGGTTCTCTTCGCTGATATTGAAAGACTATTTTCCGGTAAACCAACCAACTGAGTTCAATATTTATCTATCCCGTCTTACCACAGAATGTTGAAAGTGTAATAAAATCTCTAAAAAATAATACAGCTCCAGGAATGGATGGAATTAGTTCTTTTTTATTAAAACAGGTTTATTGTAATATATTACAAATTCTAACTTATTTAATTAATTTAAGTTTTCAGACTGGGGTTTTTCCTGAGCGTCTGAAAACTGCAGTAGTCATACCCATATACAAAACAGGCTCGAATAAAAAATGCAGTAACTTCAGGCCTATATCTTTGCTTTCATGTTTTTCTAAAGTATACGAAAAGATTATGAAGCAAAGATTGGTTAAGTTTTTAGAAAACAACAATTTCTTTAGCATGAATCAATTTGGTTTCAGGGAAGGGATGAATACTGAAAAGTGCTGTGTCAAATTTTATAACTGATATCTATAATGGAATCAATGAAAACAAATGTGTCAGTGGGTTGTTTTTAGATATAAGAAAGGCTTTCGACACTGTTGATCATGGTATTCTGTTAGACAAATTGTATTAAAAGTGGAATAAGGGGTGTTAGTCTTAAATGGTTTAGGAGTTATTTACTAGAAAGAAAACAGTGTGTTAAAATAAATTCGTACATCAGTGAAATGGGTATAATAAAGCAAGGGGTTCCTCAGGGCTCTGTTCTGGGAGCAACCCTTTTCATAATTTATATAAATGATCTATGTAATGCCAGATTTTCAAGGAAAAGTTACATCATTTGCCGATGACACTGCCCTTTGCTATGTTGGTAGAAGTTGGGATCTGGTTCAATCGTCAATGCAAAACGATCTTAAGGCAATTCAATGGTGGTTTACCAATAATAATATGCTATTAAGTGCAGAGAAAACCAAGTACGTAAATTTTAATGTAAAGAAGAACATTATTTTTGATATTAATCTGGAATATAAGTGTGCTAACTGTCTTATTTACCAGGGAGTTTGTGGGACGGGTAAATGTGCTGTTGTGGAAAGAGCGGAATACATTAAGTATTTAGGAATTAATCTTGACGAAAGAATAAACTGGAAAATTCATATCAATAAATTAAAAAAACAATTTAAACAATATTTTGAGATACTTTCATTTTTTTACGAGAAATGTGTAATGAAACATTGTTTACGAATGTTATATTTTGCTTTGGTCCAAAGTAGATTAGAATATGGAATAGTTTTTTTGGGGAGGGACATATTTTTCAAACATTAAGCCATTATACATTCTGCAAAAACATTTCATAAGATTAATATCCTTTAAAAATAGAACTGAGTTTTCACGTCCTCTTTTTGAACATTTAAAAATACTTCCATTACAAGTACTTGTTTGTCTACAATGTAATGAAACTTTTCTATAAAAAGAATGGGTAGCATGCCTCGAGATAATAATACATACAAGCATAGACTTAGGAAAAGGAATGCATTTTTTGTCCCAAAACCTTGTACAACCTTTTTACGAAAATCCTATATTTTCGTTGCCCCTAGGATTTATAATAAATTACCGGAGAGTATTAAAACTTCTAAAAAATGTAAATATATTCGTAAAAAGACTTAAAAATTGGCTATTTAGTATAAAAAGAGATTAAAACACTGCTAGAGATTCCTGGATGAGTAAATTAAAGTCGTAGTAGCAAAAATTTGCAGCAGGGTATTGTTATTTAATTGTTCGATTTCTTATATTTCAATTTTCGTAGTAGCTGTATTAATATTATTTTATTGTTATATGTATATATGTATGTATGTGTGTATGTATGTTTATATGGATATGTGTGTGAATGTATATTTTACAAGGAGTTATTTTATTTTACAATTATATGGCACAATTTAACCATATTAAATAGATGCGTGTTTTGTTTTGATTGTTTATGAGTGAGAAGTTGAATTTTATGTTTTTGTAATTCTGAAGCTGGATAAAACCATTTGTAAAAATACATTGATGGAACCTCCAAACAGGCTTAGCCTTGGAGGCCCCTATTATTTCCTCATATATATTAATATCATATTTTTATTTTGTTTTAAAAACTATAAATTAAACTGGCGTTTAATTGAATTTAAGTTTATTTTTAAGTAGGACTTATGTAGCCTAAAAAACCTGGCAACAAGACATTTGAGTTTTAGTTTTGAATTTTTCTATGTAAAAATGAATAACTTGTAAATGTTTATTTTATTTTGAGGAAATAAATATATTCTATTCTATTCTATTCTAATATCATTCCATAGGATTTGGCTGAACAATACCTTACAACTTTACATCGGGATTACGAGAAACCAGTATGAAAACGAAACAATTATGGAGTAAACAAAATATGGAACCAAACTGATTACAATAATATAACATTTTAACATGAGGCTAGTGAAATGAGCTACTGAATGAAATTTTACATGCAATTTCAGCGAAGTTCGTTATGCGACACTTGATGTGGCGTACTTGTACGTTATTTATAGTGGCTGGCGAACATATTTGACCTGCCACTATAGGTTTGATCATAAAACGTATTAATGGAATCAGTGAAAAAACTAATAAAGAGCCGTTTTGACAAGATGGCTCTTATTCTGAAGTTTATTTTAATAGTTGTCACTCCACTCTATCAGAGTCTTCAAGTATTAGATGTAGGAGAGAAGTAGTTGAACCTTTAAAGCTATATACTTTTGTATTATAGTAATCTGTTACTGCTATTACATCCAAACCTCTGGAAAGTCACTGTTTGCCAAACCAGTTACTGGTAACGTGACTCCATGATCTGAGCGCTGTACGTGGAATATAATGACGTCACGTCTAAGTGGATATTTACAACGTCACCGCCGCCGAGCCGTCTACAACCCTCTGGAGACATCAGCCACTGTTTAATATTCAACAGTAACAGGGTAAACCATGACTGAAGAATATTACTGTAAAAATCACCTTTGGTCTGTATAACGATAATGGCTCTCAGTGCTCCTTTTGCTTCAACAAGGTTTGAAACAGTCGTATATCAAACGCCTTTAATCTTGTGTTAAAACAAACATAATAAAACTAGGAAAATAAGTATAGAAAATTTAAATATTGAAATATTTCTAAAAGATTATTCACTTGAGCTTTATTATGAGTATATATTTTTGTTGAAAAGCCGTTGATAAATTTAAAACCAGCGAGACTTGCAACTTAACTAACAACTTCTTCTTTGATATACAATACTGCTAGGTATTAATATACATATCCTATTATATAACTACAATATATTAAGTCTCAACGGATGTGTAAAAATTAAAAAAAGGATTTAAACATTTTTTTCATGATTTTCCTTCACTACTCATTTTTTACTAATATATTTAACACATCTCGGCTTTCAATACTAATTAATACTAGCTACCCTACTCAAAATTATTTTATACACCCACACTCTGTTGCCATGCTGCCAAATTAAGTTTTCCTTAATGTAGCCGTGGATTACTCGTTATTCACCATATAAATTATTTCAAACATTAACCGATAAAAAGTTTTAGAGAACTTTTTTCCATAACACGGTTACTGTGTACACAGACATATACTAGGTACTTATATGCATGTACATACCATGTAATTGATATTGAATACAACAAAAATGCTGATAATTGCTAAATGCCATAAAATATGTAATCGTACGCCTTTCAACACAGAGTGTGGAAAGGCGAGTATATAAAAAGAGGAAAGGTGAAAAAGTAAAGTTAATTGTTAGAAGACGTGGCGAGAATTCACAGATAGAAAGAGATCGTTAGGAACCAGGTAGTGTGCTTTTATTTGTGGCTCCGCCTGGGGCTAATTTATAGACGGCTCTGCCAGATCAGATAATTTCTACATTACGTTACACTTCCAGATAACTGAGTTCATAGCGATGCTGTGTCACTGGATCGTTCTGCAGTTTCTCATCAGACTGCCTTAACTTTATATGGCGTTATCTGAAATTGGTGTGAGGGAAGTCGTTAGGCTACATTATATCGTTGATTTATCTCATTTTCTCAATTTTGTATAAGCAATAATAAATGACCAGAGAGAATCAACATCTCTTTTGTATGTTATCAAAATCCATTTCCTAACTGTATGTCACTTCAAGTATTATTATTAAAAATAAAAACTAAAACTTTCGAGTATTAGTAGAAAAATCGATTTAAATCACTGGTTAAAAGATCTAGTTTTTTATATATGTAAGACCAACTTAATTAAGTAACTTTCTTTACAAAGCTTAACACGTAAATAGCTCTGTGCAAATAGATATTAAAATTATTGCAATAAAGATTTTCTCTACTCATAAATATAAAAGCCATATTCACGTTATCATTTTTAGTGATTTTATTATGATAAAGTCGACGCTTTTTTGTGTGAAGTGTTCAGAGGATTAATAATGACGTTGAAGTAATCCTGTATTGAGGATTTACAGGTTAATTAACGTCTGTAAAATTAAATTACTGAAATTGCGACACAAAATCTCAAAAAATATCACGGAAACATTTAAAACAGTACACAGCATTAATTTAAAATGCCTTTTTGTAATTCAGAGTTTATCATACCGCACACTGTTATCACATCTGTTGTCGATATTTTGGTCCATGGAGTGATTGTTTTTGTTGCCTTATAACAGAAATATGAAAATTAAAAAAGCTCAAAAACTGTTTTATGTATGTTTTGTCCATTACATTGAGCAAAAAGTTTCAGTACTTAATCGCATTTCCGGACCAGATAAAGCCGAGGTTGCGCAATAACAAAAACCCACTTTTGCTCCTAGTGATGAAAAATACACATTTTCCATATTTGTGAATCGTATAAAAACACGATTTCAAATCTGATGTTAATTATTATGGGTTATCACCTCTGAAATTAGTAATGCACCTTCGAGGTTCAAATAAAAATATCGAGTATTAAATTTGTGTACTAGTTAAAACTTAGGAACTAGTAATAACAAATTTAGCTTTCTTAAAGATGCTGGTTCAAATTAAGATGTAAATTTAACCCACACAAAGAATACATATCCAAACATATAATATTGATAATATAGTTTTTGTATTGAGTATAAAATATGTTTATTAACCCGTTCTTTAAATATTTCAACAAATACACATAATAATATTTTCAATGTTAATCGTTTCTTTAGAAATATAACAGGTTTTTCATGTCAGTAAATACAAATCCACTCACCTCTTTTAGATGTGTTCCAGATCCATTATTCGTGGAATTTTATTACATAATCATAAAATTAGAAGCATAATTTAAGTTTATTTGATATGTTGTACGTAGGCCTAGAAGATGGAATTTATAATTACACTTGTAAACAATTTATTAAACAAAAGTTGAGACGGTATGCTGATAAACAACCTCTGTACAAAACAAAACAATTAAATCTGTCCGAACATTTTTAGTTGAGAAGCTCACTGACTGCAAAGACTAATTAGTGAAATTAAACAACTGGTGTTTTCCTCAATTGAAATTCTCTTCAAAGATACCTCTTTCCTTGGAAACCAAATTCTAAAACATATAAGACGCCGAGATTGTATAAAGAAGTAAGTATTTGGCGGCATAAGTAGCTACAGTGTTGCTATTTATATTATTAACGTTATACATGTTTACTACGTCGTAAAATAGATGGTTATCATATAAGAATAGCATGGTTTTGAACATTGATCAAATTAAAATAGAATAATTTTTAGTTTATATATTTTTTTTTAATTCTCAACTAAAACAGCTTTTTTTATATAACCACATATAAATAGGGCAACATTAATTGCACGACAAATGTAAAGTTCTCTCCAAACGTTAGATAATATATCCTTGTTAACTGTGGTCGAAGATTAAGAAATAATTTATTTTAAAATAATGTAGATAAGAATCTTTATTAAAGAAACAAAGTTTGCAATCGCCAACATAATAAACCCAAATTTTAAAAATATGGAATCTTTGAAGACCAGCGCATAGACCCTTGCCAGCATATCCATCGAAGCCCTAATTACTCATATCTTAATATGAATTATATTCATGTACGTAGGTCCCTGTACGTCAAGCATTACAGTACACAGGGGTTCCGTAATTTTCAAATGAATTTGATGTATTTTTTCAAATCCATCCAGACGAATAAAACATTAACTGGTTAACATAATAGGACACACGATCCAATTTTCTTTTCCATAAAAAAACTCGAGTTGTCATTACGTCATACCAAACATTAATTTTAGGTGAGCTGTGTTGTTTCAAAACCATTTGAGTTTTCAGATTCCTGCATTCGTGATTTTTCGGACACAACTCAACAACGCTTCAACTTGGGATAGATTTCTTAGGACTTCTGATTACAGATTGTGAATATAAGTTCAACTCTTTATATTCGAGGCCTGACAGTGGATGTCTGCTTGATAACTAATTTTATTTTTTCGAATTTTTGAACCAACGAAATATATTATTTCCATATTATATTGCGGTTCTCCTCCATATTAATGTAAAATGCACGTTAAACTGCTACTTGATTGGTAAATATCGTAACGCTTTAAAACACCTAAAAAATGAGCGAATTAAACTTGACTGTAAGGGAAACATCCACTTTGTAACTAACAATCAAGCTAAAGAGAGAGAGTAATACGAGTACATATCGACTTACCGAATAACGCTTTCAGGGTATTTACGAACATAAGGAGTGTATCGGTGAGTGCATGTGTATTTTCGTGAATATTTTATACACATTAAGGTAGCTATTGTTTTCCAAATTTTCTGTAACATTTATTTTTTGTATTTGCATTTTTGACGTGACAACGTCTTAAATTAGGTTGCGGCTCGGAGTCACTCATGAAAAAGTGTAACGCCCGGTAACGTTACGATGCCCGTCCAGTGGGTCCGCCGCACGGGATCCGCACGGGATAAAGCAGATAACTATGTTTATTCGTGAAAATGTGGAGTGCTTAGATTCGTCATTTACAACAACTACAACAATAAAGGTAAATAATTGTACACTGATATTTCATTATCGTAAACTATGATTGATTGATTAATTGTTAGATTGACACAAAAGTTGAGAAACTGAGTTTATAGGTTATGTCATACTATTGACAAATGTTGATAGTGTTAAGTAAATTATTAGTTTAAATCACTCTGCAATCAATCGTAATTCAGTCGATTGAGAAGAAACAGCGCGTATTGCTAGTCAAACATTTAAAATAACAAATTATAACCTCTAACCTGTCATAACAGTGCGACCAAACAAACGAACTAAACCGACCAATCACCACGCGCGGAGTTAGAATTTAACTGTGTTTAGCAAGAATTTCAAATTCCAATTTTAGTAAATGTTTTATTCTACTTTACCATTTACAATAACAAATTTTAATTAATTTCAAATTATGTACAATGTTTTAGTAAACAAAATATATTTCTATAGTTAAAATTTGTGCAATTCTTATTTTCATTCAATTCCTTGTTCCTATTGTGCAATTTAATAATATTCATATCAATAAATATTCTACTGAGAAAAAGACGTCACGTAAAATCTTCGCCCGTAAAACCGACTTTACAGGCAACCATAATGTTTTTTTACGAGTTCATTAACCGACCAAACTTAAAAAAGTAATTTCAACAAAGATGTTTACGCTATTTTTTCTGGCGTAAAGTTTTAAGATTTCCTGTAAACAGACGATGGTGAATTTGTAGACCCTTATGCATGTTTAACAAACTGGATTTTGAAATTATAAGATATGGTTGTTATGGTTTGTAATTGTCATATGTTTATATAGAGTTTATGGGTAACGAGCCTTTAAATATAAAACAACAATATCTGGTGTAAGTATAAAAAATAATTAAATTAATGTGATAAGTTAGCAGTTTTCCTCATCTGTAACAGTCCAACAGACAAAGGCATTATTACGGTTTAATAAGCTACATGGTAACGCAACTATGGTGGGAAGGGTTGATTGAATGCGAATGTGGGGTTTAGCTCCAGCTCACTTTCCTCTTACGTGCATCATCTGAAATCTGATACTGTTGCAGACAATTCCTGAAATATGGAGTCATGTAGGTAAGAGAAGGTAAACTCTTATGTTTAATAAGCTACATGGTAACGCAACTATTGTGGGAAGGGTTGATTGAATGCGAATGTGGGGTTTAGCTCCAGCTCACTTTCCTCTTACGTGCATCATCTGAAATCTGATACTGTTGCAGACAATTCCTGAAATATGGAGTCATGTAGGTAAGAGAAGGTAAACTCTTATGTTTAATAAGCTACATGGTAACGCAACTATGGTGGGAAGGGTTGATTGAATGCGAATGTGGGGTTTAGCTCCAGCTCACTTTCCTCTTACGTGCATCATCTGAAATCTGATACTGTTGCAGACAATTCCTGAAATATGGAGTCATGTAGGTAAGAGAAGGTAAACTCTTATGTTTAATAAGCTACATGGTAACGCAACTATGGTGGGAAGGGTTGATTGAATGCGAATGTCGGGTTTAGCTCCAGCTCACTTTCCTCTTACGTGCATCATCTGAAATCTGATACTGTTGCAGACAATTCCTGAAATATGGAGTCATGTAGGTAAGAGAAGGTAAACTCTTATGTTTAATAAGCTACATGGTAACGCAACTATGGTGGGAAGGGTTGATTGAATGCGAATGTCGGGTTTAGCTCCAGCTCACTTTCCTCTTACGTGCATCATCTGAAATCTGATACTGTTGCAGACAATTCCTGAAATATGGAGTCATGTAGGTAAGAGAAGGTAAACTCTTATGTTTAATAAGCTACATGGTAACGCAACTATTGTGGGAAGGGTTGATTGAATGCGAATGTCGGGTTTAGCTCCAGCTCACTTTCCTCTTACGTGCATCATCTGAAATCTGATACTGTTGCAGACAATTCCTGAAATATGGAGTCATGTAGGTAAGAGAAGGTAAACTCTTATGTTTAATAAGCTACATGGTAACGCAACTATGGTGGGAAGGGTTGATTGAATGCGAATGTCGGGTTTAGCTCCAGCTCACTTTCCTCTTACGTGCATCATCTGAAATCTGATACTGTTGCAGACAATTCCTGAAATATGGAGTCATGTAGGTAAGAGAAGGTAAACTGGAGCTAAACTCGACATTCGTATTGAATCAGTCCTTCCCACCATAGCTTCTTTTTGTGTAAACTCGGTTACTCCATCGTGTTTTATGATCGTGTCAGTCAATATCTTAGTGCACTCGCTGTGCACCTGGTGAGATAATGAGAATATATCTTTATCTATATTGCTTATCTTTAGTAGTTTAGGCGTCTCTGATGTCAAAACTATGCGGGTTGTTCGTTTTGATCTTCCTTGTTCTTCGTCACTGACTATTTTTTTATCCCTTCAGACGAACATGACTTCAGATTTCAGGAGTCAAATTTGTAACAGCATCAGATTTCAAATACTGTGCGTAAGAACAAGGTGAACTTGGAGCGAAACTCGTCATTCGCACAGGGTACATAGTTTTAGAATTCAAAGAAATTACATCGATACCTTCTGACTTATTATTTCATATTTTTATTTCACTTTTCGTGAACTTTTACAATTATCTTTCTTTTATATTAACAAGTTAATTGATAAATTACTTGAAACAGTTAGACAATTCTATGAAGCAAGAGAAGTTTGCTGAATAGTGAATAAGTATAACTTTATTAATTTCCAAGTAATATAAAGTAATATCGTTTTTCTACGTCACGTTGTACTCCAAATGTTGTATAAACATTGTATTCCTACTAACATAATACAGCAAAGTAAAAACTAAGGGTTATATTTTGTACCGAGATCTTACGTGTCAATGTTTCAAAAAAAGAGGATTCAGTAATACTGTGGTAACAAGCGAATGTAAGAGGAACTGACAATAAAATCCGATGTTGAACGGGAAAGCCGCTACGCTCAAATCGTGATGGTAAAAAGAGGGCTATTGACAGGAGCAAAACGCTTTCAATTTAGTTTCTCCAGTTTTCCGGTCTAGTTGAAGTTGAAGAAAGAATACAATAGTTATATTTTCTGTGTGATACCCTGAACACTTGCGAGCTATCGAACGAATCTCTAAGTAGTAAAATGTGAGAGCAGGTGGAGGTATGGCCGTGGAATATGGTACACTTGTTTATGTGGCGTTGTTCTCGATTGTGTTAATTTTAAAACACGCAGACATACAACCATAACTCACTAAAATATATAAAAGTAGTAATGTGGAAGAATTTTCAAACCAAGCCAAAGTAAAGCTGCTGAAGTAGGAATATGAATTTCTGCAGTGTGTTTTAAAGTTGAGACAAGATAATTGCTTTATTTTAAATATAATTTAATACACTTACACATTTATTATAACTCATGGAAATTTAAAATTGTTATATAGAAAACATGCTATTTGCTTCAGTTTTCTTTTATATGCATATTTTAAACAGTCAATACACTTAGCTTAAACGTTTTCCGTGGATTACGTTTCAATTAACAATTTAAATACAAAAATATTTTCGTGAGTAATATTCCTACTGTTTTCTGTCTGTACTAATAACTTCTAAAAACGATTATATGACGTGTCATATAACAGATTATGCTGAAGATGCGTGCTCATGATTTTGCTGAAATCCTGGAAGCTCTGCGGACAAACAGTCATAACTTTTGCTCCAGGCAAGAAAAAGAGAATTTTTCAGCTTCCTGATTGACAGGCTTCAATGGCACTCAGCCAAATCCCATAGAGAGACAAAATTCATGAAAAATTTAATTTTTACAGATGAACGCGTGTTGGAGATTAATATTCTTTTACTGCAACGGTTAAAAATGTAGAATCGTCCTGATACTTTTGTATCTGATTGCACTTATGTCAATCTGTCCACAGAATGTCTCAAAAATGAAATGATCTATACATTTGGAATTTTGCATGCAACCTCAGCGAAACCTGTTATGCGACACGTGGTGAAAAATATTTTCATCAATTAACTTAAAAGTTTGCGTGAAACTTAAATTCTACATAAACAATAATTCTATGACGGTATATGTCTAACCATGGAATTTGGCTGAGCGTCAATTAAGACTACGACTCTGTAGGCTGACACAATCTGTCTGCAGGACGTCTAGAGAGTGAAGTGAGCCATCGATTTGTAAGTTTGCATGCAACTGCAGAGAAGACTGTTATGCAACACGTGGTGTGGCGTACTCCTACCTTGCTTCTACCAGATATTAGTTCAATTACCTATCATTATTATGCTACCAAATCAATAATTTTGCTATCATTTTATCTATAAATATATGGTATATGTGTTTAATTAAATACGTAATATATAACTAATAAAAACACTACAGATATCCTAATATCCGTTTTGCAAAGGACTAATGAAAATTTGATTTTCTTGTTCCTAAGTCGCAAACAATTTTATAATATCAATACATTATCAAGTTTGTTCTACAGAAAAGTTAAATATTAACTGTGTTTCAAAGAAATCCTTGAAAGTAGGGGCACAGAATATAAAGCTTACAAGAGGGGAAATACATCAGTCTGATAAATGTGCTGTCCGACATCGTTTATGTGTCGAAAAGCAGATTGAATCTGCTCAAGTACCACTCAAATTTACTTCAATGATGGAATTAAATTAATAACTAAAACATCTTTTTGTGCTTCCAAAAACAGTTATTAGTATCCTATTAAATTGAACGACTAATCTTTATTTGTTCCATTTATATATATTATGGATCAGAATATTTGTATATAAGCGGAAGTTTAACACATTTTATAAAGAATACATAACTAACGAGAGCATGGCTTCTAGAGTGATGGTTTCTGAAGTTCTTACGTAAAAGTTCTATTCTTAACTCACTTGTGATATTTATGTAAAAAGCCCGCTTATCGGTTATCCACAGTTAGTAATTAAAAACAACTAGAAATAACCAACCAAACACATTTTTAACTCAAATTAAAAAGTTAATTTTTCATACTACTCCGTTCTATAAAGAAATTTTGGAAACAATAATGAATTGTTGGAGTTACAATGGAGTATCTGGAGGAGTGAGGTTGTGGGGATCGGCGTGTCGTCGTAACAACATGAACAATAATTGCAACAATCAAGCGTGAATATATTGTTGGCACCCACCTGTTTATTGCTTATTATTGGTTTTATTTAAATTTTATATCTCATCCAGTGAATCTGCATACTTCACAATTAATATCAAGCGTAGTCATTCCTGCGTTTGAACAAAATGTCCGAAGGACTGTAAATATTCAGAATGTATCACTGAAAGACTGAAAACTATAGAGTAATGCAAAAATACTTTCAATAAGCTTGGATGCAAACTCAGCCTTAACTTTACATATATACACAAGGTAGGACTACGTCACACCACGTGTTGCATAACAGTCTTCTCTGCAGTTGCATGCAAACTTGCAAATCGATGGCTCACTTCACTCTCTAGACGTCCTGCAGACAGATTGTGTCAGCCTACAGAGTCGTAGTCTTAATTGACGCTCAGCCAAATTCCATGGTTAGACATACACCGTCATAGAATTATTGTTTATGTAGAAATTAAGTTTCACGCAAAATTTTAAGTCAACTGATGAAATATTTTTGGGATATCTTGCCACATTGCCATTTTCGTTCATTAAATTTGGTTACATACTCATATTAAAATGATAAAAGTTTCGATGAACTGGGGGGGGGGATACTATGACACAAAAGTGCACTAAAATTAAACCTTGTCACCGAGTTTTATTTTCTGTTTACTCCATTATAAAAATCACTTGTAGAAATCTCAAATTATTAGATTAGGCTTGTTTACAAATTTATTTATTCTACTTTTTCATTTTGTTCCGTAATTAAGATGTTATAATAGTGCGTTAAAATAAAATCCAGCTAGGGTACTACAACGTATGAAGTCAACTTTGTCACCAACTTTTAACACTGACTATTTTATATGTTCTTTTTACTCTATGGATAAAAGGGTCAATTGATAAAATCTCAAATGGCTGTATACAGTTTGTTTACAGATTTATTTATTCGCCTACTTTCTCGTTTCCATTACGGTTACCTATTATAACAATGTAAAAATATTCGCTAACGCTCAGCCAAACCCATCGATGATGGAGTAACATGCACCATCATCAAACTAGATATTACCGAATAGATTAATTTTATTCGTTCTCGAGATATCGTGCGGACAAAGAGATAGAAATAAAAGTCTTGCAAACACTTAAGTGAAAAATAAATTTCATTCAATTACTTAGATTCCAAATGTCCATGTACCATAACCTAAAAACTGTAACATATCTTCTATTTATGTTATATATTATTTATGTGTAAATTTTATGAGTTTAATACATAGGTTAAACTTTTATAAGTTTTGTTTGCATAAAGTTGAAATTAGTATTGAATGTGATATGTTCCACGCGCAAAATGCACTCTAAGCCACTGTTCATGTGACCGAGGGATGGATTAATACGGGCCATATCAATCCATCAAACTGATCAATGGCTGCCAACCTATTTACATGGGATATCTCTTTGTCACTGACGAAAACGTAATCACGTCAGCAACATGGTGATGACACCGCAGGCCGTACTACTGTTAGGAGTATAGCATTCGTCAGCATCAGACTATAGTACTGAAGAATACACCTTAAAGTATCCCAAAATTGTCATTGTCAGTAACGCCAGTTGTAACTTTAGCTGTACTGTTAACCTTTAAATTTATTACCACCAATACCGACGTAGTCTCCTACAGCAACAACGGCTGTATTAATGTAAGATATTAAATATAGACACTGTGTCAATACAGCATGGAATGTTACGTAAGTGCAATAGGTTTACGTTTTATATACTTTTTTCTTAAGGAGGTGGCAAAATAATTTCTCCATTGAGAATGAATATTCTCATGAACTGAAATTTTGTTAAAAGTTTAACATTTCGAGTTCAGGTGCATTTTAATTCATAGGATTTGGCTGAGCGTTACCGAAGCCTATATTATACAGGATATCTCAAGAACCAGCACTATTCCTTTTATTTCCGTCTTCTTATTTGTATCCTTGTCTCTTTTTTTTCAAACTGTCACAATATCTAATAGATCTATGAACTTGAAATTTCGTATGAATATACATTTTTTCCGAAGAAAATATCGAGTTCAAAGTTGAGGAAAGCTTAACACTCAGGGATATCGAGAATGAATTGAGCTTTTTTGCTATCACTTCGGATCTGACAAAATTCTTCTACCGTCTGTCCTTCTGTCTAGTTTTACTCAGGACGTTAGTGACAGCGAGTTGACTTATGGAATAAAAATGTCTCCCGTGAACTCGTTTCAACACAGGCAACATCGTGTCTGATGTTATGTACTGCCTTTAGGTAGGGTACGATAAGCGGACCCGGTTTTTTATATCGAAATTGGCAAACGATATTACTTAATCATAACCATCGATATAATCAATCGATACTGTTTAATTATTTTATGGATTAATTAAATAATCTATATAAATAGCTGTAAACACTTTCTAATACTCTTAATGTAATATTTCAATTTTATATAAGTAACATTTGATTATTAAAAATGACAGTCAATTTTAGAAAACTACGCGACATTGCTTTGGAAGATGATAAGACATGTTTTTCATGACTTCAACATGTTGGACTCGTAAGGAAAAAACCCATTATGTCAAATTTGTGGGAAAAAAACAACTGTAACTGTGAGAGGATCAAATATGGTCGTCTTCAGTTTTCTTAATTTTGGTTATAATAATTTGTTTTATCACTGTAAATATTAGATTCATATTTTAATTTAAAACATATGATTGTTACTGAGAACTATAGATACTTTATATCGATTGATAGTCTAGGATTTGAGATGCGAATATTAGGTATCGATGATTACAGTCTTCGATATAAAAAACCGGGTCCGCTTATCGTACCCTACCCCTGCCTTTTTATAGGTGGAATGCACCATCATCGAACGCAGTGTTCCTAGTATTTAAATGAAGCTTCCCAACACATTTCAAGTCTATCAGTCAGTTAGTTTTCGATATATCGTCCGTACAGGTAGGCAGACAGAGATAGATGGACATAGATGAAACTTTTCCACCCCATGAGTGACAGTCTTCGCTAAAGCTCAGCCAATTAGTCCTATAGCGCCGATTTAAAAACACCCTAATCAGTATGACAGTAGAAACAGAACTTACTATAATGTTCTGTAGCACTGACATTTGGAATAATTACCATCACAAATTGGAGTAAAGTTAATTACCAGGCTTCCTGAGGGCAGACCATCAAATACAAATCAATTCAAAGCTCGTTTAAAACACCTGTTGTGGTGTCAAATGCATTTTGCTCTGTGGAATAGCAGCTGGGAAAATCTATTGGTTTCTATAACCCTATGTTTGGTTAGGTATTTCTGTTACTTGAAGTAAATAATGGTAAAAGTAAGAATGCATGATATAACTTGGTGAAGTGAATGTATTTGTGTGAATGCATGTTGATGGCAATTAAATTATTTAGTACATCAACGAACCTAATCAAAGCGGCATCTGTAGTACACTAATCATTTCTCTTCTTTTTTCTCTAACGACAATATTCTAGTTCTATATCTTATTGAAGGTAATACTACAAAATGTCTTACTTAATATCAAAATTGTAATTTTTTTAATTGGTGTAAATTTTATTATGTACTTTTAAACTATCAGTATTTTTATTTCAGGTTGAAAAATTATGCACTTTATTTTTGTTATTTAATTTTCAAACTTAATTATAATCTACTTTATTAACTCATCGAAGAACTAAATTCTAAGTCTCTGCCGTCACTAATTTGTAAATGTTGAAATGTAAATATTGAATTTTTTATTTTGTACAGTTGTAAAAACTGTGAAAATGTTGTAAATACGAGTAGATAGTAACTTAACATATCCATTTTTATGAAAGTTTAAAAATCAATAATTACAAACAATTCCTTGCGCACTTAGTGTTAGTTCACAGTCTGTGTATGCGTTACACATACGTGAAAATTATAAAAAAAGAAGAATATTTGGAAATTTTAGCATTTCCGTAATCAAACAAAATAGTTAAATGAACTACCAGTTTTTATCCCCAAAATAAATTTAAACCACGGATATAAATCACAATAAGGTTGAATTTTTACAACCAAAAATAGAAACTCAGCAGTAAATTATCTGTCGTGAAAACAATTAATTAAAATTGTTGATGCTGCGCGATATCCGTTTCCTTCCAAGAACAAGCAATTAGTCAAAGACAGGAATTAATATCTGACAATAAAGGAAAATTAAGAAAGTAATTATTGTTAAGTAAAGAACTGTTACTATAAAGTTGTTTTTTTTTTTCATTATTACGTTAAATCTCCACCTTTTCCTAATGAGTATTGTGAATATTATTATGTTTCTTAAACGTTATGAACCTTAAATAACTCTTATGCAGGATGGATTTCTTTGCTACGAATAATCTTAGATTAAATTGCCAGTTCTAAAATGTCATATAAAGTATGTTTAACTGGTGAAAACTGTTAACAATTTGTACAAGTAAGGTTTAACTAAAAACTCTTTAATAACCTTTTAACAAATATCACATTGATCCATTCGAGAGAATGTTTTCTTGAATGCATGAAAAGCTTGTTCAACTCAAGATACACAAACGGTTCTTCCTGACCATCCAGTTTTATCGAATGACATTTATATTCACACAGTTTTATATTTTGTTAACTTTATAGAACAATCCATAGAATAATTTTACCAATAATAAGTTGAACTGTTTTGATTGACGGGTCAAATTGTTATACGCCATGAGCATCATAAATTTATAACATAGCATATAACACATCTAAAACATAACAATCTCGAGTCAGCGTGTTTTTTGTCACACTCCCATTTGTTATGAAATTTTGTGTGTATATTTGGTAAGAATGAGAATAGGTAATAATATATATTTAAAATAGCTAGATGATTAGGGTCTCAATGTCCAGAAAGATTTTCAAAAGGTAAAAAAATTGTTAGAGAAATATCATTGTGACAGTTTCATTAAGATAACAACATATATCATGAAATTACTTAGGTGGAGGCGTCTCCATAGAATATAATGGATATAGTCTCTGCTCTCTGAGAGATCACGGGTTCATATCACGGAGAGGTCCAATCATGTATAGACAAGATAAACAGTGTACGTCGCCGATAATACCAGTGTGCTTCGAAGCCGGCATAGCTAACGCTGAGGCTTAAAAGAGAATTTAAAAAAATACTTTTTTGGATTGGTTGCTAAGACATTTGTTTCATTTTTTCGGGCTCTTCCATACTCCGTTGTACCATTTTATTTAAAAAACATTTAATGAATACATTTTTTACAATAAATACAATTGAGTTTCATATACAAAACGTTACTATCTAGAAAGAAACTTAACTTTTTATGTATATTCTTAATATGACATGTTCGTTTTGCAAAATTATTTGGGACCTACTTAAAGTTACCTGAATCCTTAAAAATGATTATTTATGCATGTGAAATTCCAATTACAGGCTAGAGTTTCGCCTGTAATGTACTCGTACTTTAGGTATATATGAATAGCGGTTGAGTCAAATTGGTGAGTAAGGTTAAGCCTTGATCCAGGATAAGATTTATCTCAAGCAAATGTTTAAAGTAATATATTAAAGACCGAAGGCAACCAATAAGAGTTAGATTTTTACGTTAAAGCCCACAAGTACCACGCCTTGGCTTAGTTGGTAGATTGGGTGGTAGTCAGCAGAAATACAGTTCCTAATACCAAGTGTCATCCCTGATAATAACCAATCATGATTTGGACACCAGTCCCCGTCATCCTAGCGATAAATTGATCATCACATTCTATCTCCAAGTTGCTACAAGATCCACGGCACCATTTTCTATTTGTTATGTGCTTCATCACATGAACATGAGGCTTTAGAGTAATCAATTATTTGCTACTCTGCGAATAGAAGAAAAACCGCTACGAAACTATACCGCCTCCACGCTGTGCCTGTTGGACATGGACGGAAGAAAATATGGCGCTAAGATATACAATAAGGAATCTGTAAATGGCTTAGATAAACAGTGCTATATCAGAGAGAATACATGGTACTTGACTAACACATTGACTGTGGTAGACGCGTTAGTGTGTCATATACCATTATCGCAGACATTATCACTCAGTATAGATCAACAGTGGAAATGTTAAATTATATTTTGAAGAGCCACAATAAAGATAAGGTGTACCAGCCATGAATAGACTAAAACGATTATATGTATGTTAATAAATCGTTGTGTCCTGACGAGCTTTATTTAAAAATAAAAAAACATATTCTTATAAAATATTAAACAAAAGTCTCTAAATTAGATTTGACCGATTGAGAGAAATTTTGAAGAAAAGCAAATCAAGATTTTGTAAAACTTTGTTAAATTTTGAGTGAAATTTAAATTCGGAATAAATTAAGTATTTCCGAAAAGTTGTTCTGATTTATAGAAAATTAGCTCCAGACTTTATAAATAATATGTACTATAATAACGGTACAATGTTATGAATCCTAAATGGTCGATAGAATTTAATATTAATAATATGTATCGTTGTTAGAATTGTAAGTCTAACATATGACTTTCTCATGAGAGGTTGACTTTCCAGAGTATAATATTAAAGGCAATCAAACCTAAATGTACTAATAGCCGGAACCAATCAACATAATCCGCTAGGCAAATTCCAAGGCGAAAATGTTTTGCTGGCACGCATTCCAGAATCTGAATGGTTCTCACAGACGTGAAAATTGAATTCAAACGCGTTCAATTTCCTATCGGATAGGCATTCGCATAATCGGTTAATCAATAAATTGCAAGGCCAAACGATCTTCATTTGCGGCTTAGACTTGGGCATAACTTGTTTTTCATTCGTGGCCATTCTCTGACTCACGTGGGAAAACCATCGAGCATATTATTTGTGTTGGCGAAGGACAGACTTACAATAATTGTCATACACAATTCATACTCTTCGAAATTGATATTGATTTTATTTATTTCATTTTTATACTTTACGATAAAAAAATATACTAATTTTCACACTTTACATTTACTCATCATTTTATTTATTATCTGTTTTATATATTATTTAAGTTATATCAGTTAAGTTATAAAAATAAATTGAACTGAAATAATGGATGCTTGGGGTTTTTAATTGTTATTGGCGGCCATCGTCTGCAGCGTTCCTTTCTTCTTTCTGTCAAATGGCAGACCAACACTTGCCGAGTCAGCTAGTAATTTATACATAATTGTTATAACAGTTTTTAACTGATTATTATAGACTTGCAATGTCATTAAAAACGGTAATTAGTAAATATTTTCGACTTCATACCTTGGAAACGACGTATAGAACTTGACGGTAAAAATGGAACGTATGTAATGTAATAACTTACCTGGCACTCGGATAATACGCATCTGCGGATAACCGTGGTGTGGAGGTTTATCCATCAAACTGATAAATGCAGTGCCTCAGCGATCTGAATACCCGGGAATAAAAAAGGCAGAGTGTAAGGGAATTTTATCCATATATTGCACTCTCTAGAGTATTGTTGGCTGGATCTCATATTCTACTTATTACAAGTCTCTCATGTCAATACTTTCAGATATTTTATTATATATTGACTGATTATTTATTATTCGCAGATTTTCATACAACTCTTTATGGGTATAACACATATTTATTACACAGTCTTTTACGGCATTACAACCTAGATAATTGGCACATACTTATCATTTACAAATTGTAAACTGGCTAAACAAGATAACGACATTTCTCTGAAAAACTTAACAATATACGTTACAGAAAGAAATAAACTGTGTTTTGAAAGTTTTAGAAAGTTTTTAGATATTTTGTGATTGTTTAAATTAATTATATTGCTTATTTAAAAAACAAAATACATATTACACAGAGATTCATTATAGCGGCGCAGTTCAAATCTTCGAAAAACGTACATCACAGACCAAAACTAAAATATTTAACCTCCATTTGATAACGAACGTTACTATTGTATCAGCTTGCAAACAACAGCTAATTAAATCCGAGAAGTGTATTACCCAACTAAATCATCTTTATTTATAAAATTTACTTATTATTATAATAATGTGATAAAGTAAAGATCGATACTTACACTCGTTACTTTGCCTCAAACAGGGACTTTTTAATTAATTTTTACCCCACTTTTACTGGACAAATGTGATTAATTTCATAATTTTATCCTAAAGTATATCAACTAATGGTTTGTTTTCTATGTATTTTAAAATTCTAAAAACCAACGTTTAGAAAATGGAAAACATTTATTTAATTATACGCGACACAAAACAATTAAAGAATGAAATAAATTTCAACATTGCACATTGCTTGCTGAATAAAACGAATAAAAACTATTAAAGATGAATAGGGTTTGATGTTTAGTTAGTGATTAACACAAGGGTCTCCTTTATTAAATACTTCTTGCAGCAACACTACACTTTAGTGATCACTTAAAGTTTCTTTCACTGGAAGCAATTTAATCTATAAAGCTGAAGCAGAGTTTGTTAATGTTTCTCAATACTTGTAATCTTCGTGTAATAATTTCATCGTCAAAACACAATAGATCGCTCAAAAAGAAAATAATGTATTTAGAAATATAAAATATAATGCTTGATAAACCGAAATAATTTTTAATATTTTACTTTTTATGCGCAATATTATTTTCACCATTAATATATTAATATTATATTCATTATTAAGGTAAATAGCAAAATACATATACTACTAGACTTCTGAGAAAAATAACAATATCATAATTCTCACGTTAAGATTATAAAAATAAATAATTATGACATAGAATGCATAATATAAAGTTTCCACATCTTTTAAGATGATAAAATCGACAAAATATTATTTATATCTGTTTTATTAATTATGATTCTAAAGAGTTCAGTTTCTTTAATACAGCCTACAGATTGTTGTATTCTGACAATTACATCTTGGATGATATTGTAGAAAAATTGCAGTGATTTAATTAAATTACTATTTGAAGGATATACAAGCAATAACATAAGTTTAATCTGATAATAACTTTAGATATTGAATACTTACTAACATGTACAAAAAATTATTAATTGTAGTGTAAATCCATGAATTATTTGTCTTATTGACACTTAAATATATGTTCATACGTTTTATAAGCAAACATTTTATACAAAAATACGTTATGGAACAGGGATAAAAATCGAATATTTCTGCCTGAATGTTCTCGGTACTACTTCAAAAGCTGCCTCAGATATTATTTTTTTTAAACTAGCGTTTCCCCCAACAACAAAGATTTCCTAGTCATACGTCTCTATGACATTTATGTCAGTTCCAATCAACAATTTAAATAACAAAAAAAATTGAAATTATGCACTTATTTACTTAAGTACTCAAAATTATCCAAATAGTGCAGTTTTTATATGCTGTGTCAAATAAATTTATTAGTTATACTACAAATTGTTGTTGTATAATCAACTGAAACAGTTTTTAGTTTATAATATTGTACAATAATTGTATACTGTATGTGCATATGCATTAATTTACACGGCTTTTAAAATGTACAAATATCGAAATGCGCAATCTCAAATCAATACCAGAATTCTCATTAGACGGAGGACCTCCCCTGTGACAACACAAGTGCTGCAGCGTCAGGCTCATTTGTGCATTGTGTTGATTGCGGTTTTGCATCTCATTCCAATTTATCTCATCAAGTAATATCACATCAGTATTTGTCTTCCTGCAATTTCTTTTGTTTTTTATTGTTTATAAAGGTTTTAATTTAGCTAATTTGAATTGATAAGTATAGCATGAAGACCTACTTAGAATTACATACCGAGTTGTTATCAGTAGTGGGCTACAGTAAAAGAATCTCAGAAATAAAATACCTCTATATTGCATAAACACACGAGATCCTATATTAAGTAAAAACAGACGAGATCGTATATAAATACATGAGAGACTACACATAAGTGCTGCCAGGGTTGCTGTAATAACTTATGTTTCAAAATTAAAGATTGTATTGATTGTTAATTTCATGATAATTGCAAACGCTTCGTGCAGTGTCAACCAATAAAGGTTAATACTGTATACTTAAAACTTTAAAATGTATAAACTGAAAACAAATAATCAATTCAAGCTCAAATCACTTAATTAAATACTTCATTTAGCGGTAAATGTGAAAAAATGAGTTACTGTGAGTTAAGAACGTGCAATATGTGTACTGCCATTATGGAAATTTCACGAGTTGTATGCGAAGCCTCGTGTTTTGTTAAACTGTGAAATTTCTTAATTAATTTCTGAATTGAAGAACAAAACAGGAGTTCTGTCTGGAACTGTGCGAACTGCTCATAATAAATAATTATGTTCAGATTTATACACTGATGCAGCGTTGTACATTTATGCTATTTTAAAAGGAGATAATAAAATATTAAATGTACTATAGGGACTAAATAAAAAATAAACCTTTAAGGTCAAATAATGTTTATTGACATATTTAAATATCAGTTTTCACCTATTGTTTTAACTAATAATGGAAATTTAAAAATAATTTTAACCTTTTAAATAATAACACACAGCGTAATGTCTAAGCTATGCTTTTACTAGAATCATTTAAGCAATCAAAAAGAAATTCATTAAATTGATTGAATCAGCTGACTCTACAATTAAAGTACCTTATTTAACATTTTTTTATAATTATAGGTTAATTAATTAGTTGGTTTACGAAATTCATTTATATTTAACACCTCTGAGGCATAACCTGAGTGAAGGAACACCTACATTATAACCACAAACAATGCTTTAAAAGACTACTAAAAAGGAACTATTAAATATTTCATTGTTAAACAGCAAAAAACGTTGTTGTCTACAGTCCAATAGAATAAGTGTAATCATATGGCATTCAAATCCAAACTTCTGATAGCTTTGGATAGACAGTTTGACAGTTTCAACTACAATGACGACTCAATTCGTTCAATTCCTGGATTTTCATTAGCCCTGCTTTTGTGAGAATCTTGAAAGAGACATTGAAGACATGGAAAGCCTCTTATCCTCCTTCTACGTAATTTAATAAGACTCGAACAATACCGTATCTGACAGTGAGACTTACAGTATGTGAGCAGTACACAATATGTCTGCCACATGTGCAGGGCATTGCTTTCTATTGTGGATTAATATCGATATCCAACAATAGAATGAGATTTACCATTTACATGTATTGAAAAATATATTGAACGCGAGAGACATGAAATATATTCATTCATATATTTCATATTGTATGAAGGTTGAGTGCAGATAACTACAAAAATTATTGTTTTACAAACCTCTTTATAATAATATTGATGATTGTTTTTTATTGAGCGATGGAATAAACTATCTTTTATTAATAACTAGCTGTTTCCCGCGGCTTTGCGCGCTTTTCGTAAGCTTTGCCCGTGTATGTGAAATTCTGTTTTAATTGAATTATATTTACGCCGATGTAGAGTTTGCCTTGTTGCCACGATCAAGAAAATATGTTTATGTTTATAGCCATTGTGCACGTACATATACTTTATTATAAAGTGGTCTAACACTCAAACTTTAAGTTCAATCAGAAATGTATCTTAAAGACAAATACACATAATAACTTAGCGCCCACAAATATTGTTTGGCTACGTAATATACGTAACTGTCTCGTAATTGCAGTTTATAGTGTGCAGGGGCTTTGAAACCTTTTATCTTTTGCAGCGCCGGGGCCGCTTGGTGGTTAGTTACATCAATGGGCATAGCTTATAAACCTTCTCCGTGGAAAAATACGTATACATACAAATTTTCATAATGGTCTGTCTAATATTTTGCGATTCCATAAAGGACAAACACACAAACATTCATTTATATATATATATATAAAATATATATATATATATATATATATATATATATATATATTATATATATATATTGATGTTTATGTCTTGGATATTGTCCGTCCTTCCAATCTATTTCGCTAATTAGTTACTGAGTAGTACCTGAGACAGAGTTGTAAGGAATCGGTAAAACAGTTGCTGCAATTAATTGCAATAACTGACAAATTAGTAAGTTACTGTAGAACCAATTAATTCCAATCACCAATAACAACTTGTCCAATGTCTAAATATTGTGAATGCTGAGTTTAGCTCCAGTTCACCTTCCTCTTAGTGCGTCGTCTGTTATTTGACGCTGTCACAGATTTGACTCTTGGATCTGGAGTCATGTTCCTTTAAAGAGATCCAAAGAAAGTAGCTCAAAGTGAACTTTTTCATCGTTTCGGCGTCAGAAACACCTAGACTACAAAATATAGTGTAATCTAGGTGAATAGATATTCTTGTTGTCTCATCAGGTGTACAGTCGAGTACACTACTATTTTAGACACGATCTCTAAGCACGGTGGAGCAACCGAGTTTTCTACAAATATAAAAAAGCTATCTAAAGTGGGACGGTTTAATGAATGTGAAATGGAGCTAAAATCAAAATTTAATATTGAATCAACCCTTCTCACAATAACTATGTTATGTGTAGAAAACTCAGTTCCTCCACCGTGCTTAGAGATCGTGGCTATAACATTGTAGTGTACTTAATTGTGCACCTGATGAGACAATGAAAATTTGTCCTCACTTTGATTACGATATATTTTGTAGTTTAGGTGTGTTTGATGTCGAAACGATGTAAGGAGTTATTCTTCAACTTCTTCGGCGCCGCAAGTTTTTGGATCTATTCAGTCTAACATGACCCGTGATTCCAGGAGTCAAATCTGTGACAGCGTCAAATTCCAAACGCTTAGTGAAGAGGAGGGTGAACTGGAGCTAAACTCTTGAAATTCAAATTGAATCAACCCGTTCAACCACAGCTACATCTAAATATTAATTTTGTATCCAAAACATTGATTATTTACAATCAACTTAATTGCTAACTAGCAGTTATGTTCAGGGTTCTTGAATAAATCGCTTCAATAACTATAATCTCAGGCGCGTGAGATAATACATCAATCTACGATTACTGATAAGTTTAAACTCAAGCAGTATCCTGTATAATGTGAATTCATTTATAATGTGGTGGAAATTTATTTTATATCAACCAACTGAGCTACCCTTCTATGATTTAGAATCTTACTAGCACGAAACTATTTTACTATAAGCGTGATAGGTATTTTTGTTTAATTTTGAAAATATTTTTATAAGAAAGGAGAAAATAAAACTGTTCATTTCCGAGCAGAGTGATATGCCTAGGATAGAGAATCTAGTAACCTTTTAAGTTGTTGCAGGTATTACCCATAAATAAATGTGTGAAAAAAATAAAATTTTGATCATTCAAACATGACTAGCAGTTACTGTCAAACTTCCCATATAATTGGTCTTATGGTTATACATATGAATTTTTCAATTAGTAACGTTTCAAGGTAAATCTAAATGCCAATCAAAAAGTCACGTCATGTTAGTGCGTAATTAAACAATTGATCTCTAAACAAATTCTATTTCACCGATAAGGTATCTATCTAGAAACGAAATATCTATTAATAATAATCCTAGTAAAAAGTAATAATTTAATCTTAACCAGTACGTTGTTTTGGTAGCGAGTTGACGTTTTGTGTTTCCCCATATCGAATTTCTAATAATATTCGAAGCGGGATTTTACTTTCCTTACGTGTATGACCTTTTCCACAAAAAACTACCGTTATTGTTTTAATAAAACATGTTCAGCCACCCACAAAGGGGTGTCACATGTAAATAGGTTGCCATCATTGATCAATTTGATGGATTGCCCAACCCCCAACATTCAACTTTCTGTTCTCTTTATTTGATATGCGTTTGTCAGAGGAAACTCACTAAACATTGCATTTCATGTTGTATTTTCCTTGGAGTATTTGAATACTATGTGTACTGTTTGTGAATAATATTGTTTAATTTGTCTTCGAATTCTATTATTTTATTACGGTTTAGGAACTGAAGTAGTGTAAATTAATATTTAACCAATTTTATGGATGACTATTAAACCTATAATCAGCATAAATCACAAAAATTGTAAGAAGTATAGCGAACGTTGATAACGAAAGCGAAACAATATAACTAACAAATATTGGACTGTAACTATAATGTGTATGTTACAGTGGGTGTTTTGAAATACACAATGAAAGTACACACAGCTGGAAATACATCAAACTGATAAATGTGCTGTCCGGCGCTATTTACGACCTGGAGGAGTAGGATTACTAAATTTAATGTTTTACATACATTTTATATTGTCCGAATGATCATAATATGATAAAATATTTGTGTTTGAAACGAAATATTAGACGGTTTCATTACTTTGGTTTGTAAAATAAGTATTATTATTATTATTATTATTCCATTTACATATGTATATGATAACTAATAAAATCATGTAACAACCCTATGGTAAAAAAACCTACCTCAGCAACTCCGAATATTACAAAACAGCGAGAATTAAAACTTTCGAAATAGATTAAGTTTTCTTCTGCTATTGCAACCACTTTCGTTGCTATCAGTTTTTCTAACAATGAAAAACAATTTTTTACGTATTGTTATTATTATTATTATACGCCCTGCAAAGTTTAAGGTACTAAACTATTAAATTGCATTATGTGAGTGAACGTGATTAAACCATAATTACAAACTGATTCCAAACAAATCCGACTCGACTGTATTTAATACGCTGTGAACAAGTTTACAAGCTAAATCCACTCGATTAAGGTTACAGTATTACAGCTTATAATATTTAACGTTAGCATTAATATATAAATAATCTTTTCGTGATTTCTGACAGTTTAATTGGTTATTTTTCATAATTACGATAGTAAGTTAATATTTTTCATAACTTGTCAAACAAAAGTAAGCAAATAAATGGTAGAGCATTGTAAGCTTAGAAAAATCCTTTTAACGAGCTCAGGTATGACATAGAACATATTTCAGCTGCGACTAATTAAATGTTCTTAGCCAACACTGGACTTATATAAAACTTTATTTTATTTAGTTTATTTAAAACGTTATAAAAACTAACTGTTTTGGTAGAGCGTTATCGAAATTTTATTTCTGTCTGTATGTCTGTCTGTCTAAACAATATCTCGAATACGAACTGACGTATAGACTTGATATTTTGCATGAAAGCTTCATTTCCAAAGTAACTGTTAAAAGTCGGTGACAAAATTCCAAGGAGGCAAAAAATGCCTTTTTAAGACATCTCGAGAATGAAATGGTTATAAATTTGAAATTTCCATACAACCTCAGAGAAGTCTGTTACACGACACGTGGTATGGGTTACTTCTACCTTGTAACACTATTACAATTGGAAGTTATGTTTAAGAAGTTTTATTTACTTTCCAGAACTTTAATAATTAATTTTAAACCATTAATACACACTAAATTAACCGATATCTTAGCAAAATAACTTAATCCGAAAATAATTCCTGAAATATATGTTTATTATTACAATAGATAGTATCTATTATTACAATAGATAAGTATATTTTTCTTTTAACCAGACTTAGCTAAATGTAACCAGTACCTACTATAACACCCTAAGAGTCGCAAAGTAAACGAAATTCGAAGTGAGCAATAAAACGCTTGCATTTTCGTCGATATAAAGCAGAACAATAATTAGTACTATTTCATTGCAAACAACAGATGTACGCTATCAAATGAAATACTTTTCTTTTAACATAACAGGGCAACTCTATTTTTTTTTTTTTTTTTTTTTTTTTTTTTTTTTTTTATTAATGATTTTTGACATGGAAGTAAACAAAGATATAAGCATGTTGTGACAATTTACAAAATCTAAAGTAAAATGTTACATAGGTTTCACGGACTCTATAACCGTTATTATGAATTAAGACCGATTTAATTAAGAAATGAGCATATTTGTAAATTTAAGATTAAATATGGTTATACAGGTTGAATATGCTAAATTATGCAATTTATTTCGTAAAATATAATCATAAGGAAACAGAACTAATGACAAAGTGTACAAGTATATATGGTCGATGGTACAGTAAACTACTATACAGGTTGAAATGTGCAATGTGCAATCTAATCCAGTACAATTGCAGACAGCGGATCTCCAATAGTTTAAACAGAATGTGCCTACAATGCCACACAGTTTCATGCGTTGAGTGGATACCTGTGTTGCTAGGTGGCGATTGATGGTCTATTTCATCAAGTATTTATTATTTTACTGTTCATTCTCGTTCGGATGCCTATTTTTATACCAAAAATTATTTCATTCCCAATAACCACGAATTGGGAGTATAATTTATTTGAAATAAATTTCACTTTTGCTACAGTAATTAGCTGAGCGTTAGCGAAGCATATCATTGTGCCTATTAAACGTGTGGCTGGAAAATTTTAATTTCTGTCTGACTTTTTTACTATCCCTTCGATGATGGTGCAATGTGCATGTTATTCCAAGAGATTCGGCTGAACGTTAGACAATATTTTTGCACTGGTCTTACGGGTAACCATGAAAGCAAATAGAAAACAGCAGAATAAAAGACACTTGTAAACAAGCAAGTATTTTTTTAACATGTCACATATGATCATGCCTGATTCGTGCCTTAAATAAGTTTAAAAAAGTGGAAAGTAACTGTTAAAAGTCGATGACAAGATTGTACGGAACTCTCCTACTTAACAGGAACATTTGAAATTTAAACATTAATATGAAACTTGACTGAATTAGAATGTATCATGTTGCAAGATAGTCATGAGAAGGATCATCAGTAAACTTTAAATTTTGGATGAAACTTCACTGATACGTAGACAAGAAAGAGTTCCATGGCCAACTTTGGAATTTGGCTTCGCACCATTGAAGCCTATCACTCCGTAGGTGACAATTTACCTGTCGGGGGAGGGAGGGGGATAAGAAGTTTTTCGGCCTGTCTGTCTCTCCGCAGGACATCTCGAGTTTGAAATGATGTACAGACTTGAAATGTTCGTGCAACTTTAGTGAATCCTGTTATACGTCACTCGGAGTGGCGTAATAGCATCTAGTTAGTACAAAGAGTAAGCACATTACAATAGGTTATTGCAACGACAGTATAGAATAACATCATTAAAATACTACAATATAACGAAAATAATTTTAATCTGTCACTTTAGCTGTAGCTTGGTTCTACATCGTATTCCATACTCCAGAATTATAGACGCACAATAAAATTAGCTAATAATTACATGTAAATATGAATGAAAATTGAATACCTAATTTTGTTCGTTCAGAAAGACTCCAACCGTGCAAGCTTAATATCTTGCCATTTAAGGATTGAAAAATGTTTATACCATGTATAATATACGTATTTTGAGATAGCTCAATAACTTTAGTAAGCATGAGTTTTAAAGCCTCCACCAGATTTGAGCTTCATTCAACAATAAGGTTATCCTGCAGCTGGGAAATCCCATGTACCTATTGTACTTTATAGAGCCATTTGTTTGTAAACCTTTGAACTCTGCTTGAACAACTTCTCAGTGGGAGAACAAGAGTGGTGGCTGATTACAGGAAGATCTGAGCTGTTAATAATGTACTGAGAGACGGTCTCTTTACAAACTGAGCAACCAAGATATTTCTCACGTTCCTGTTACTGAAATATATTAAATAAAACTGTAGGCCACAATGTCCAGAGCTAAAATTAAAAAAATAAATATACGGGCAAAAAATTTATATTTAATTATATTATTTATGTATTACCAAGAAGAATTATTGCAAAGGTAAAATCTTTACAACAAATTTAATCCGGCAATCTAAAATCAAAAGGTGATACTAGTGAACCAGGACCAACATTTTAAAAATCGCAAAAATAATTATTTTCAAACATTTCAATTAATACATATCCATCAAATTTATACCAGACAGACGGGAATTTCTCATTTTAAATACAAGATAACTAAACAAATACTAAGCCTCGGGATAAAATGAAAAGTTTGCCAGTAAGATATAAATGAAGCCAGTACAGTTCGCCTCTGAATGTTTCTGAAGCTTTCGTTCTTTTCAGCAATAATACTGCATTGACGGTTTCACCTATTCAGTCTGTGGTTTTTCATTAGCCCTTCTTTTGTGAGGAACCTGAAAGCGACATTGAAGAAGTGGAAAGCCTCTTACTCATCTTGGCTGTAATTTAATAAGGCTTGAACAGCGGCGATTATCTGACAGGAAAGCTTGCAGTTTTTTGGACCGTAAAATGTATAACCTTGTACACCTTAAATTGTGACATACTCGCTTCACACAGAGCAAGTTTAATCAAACTTTACACAAAGGTGGATTATTTGGATTGCAAAATTGTTCATACACTATTCTTGAAATAGCAATACCAATGAATATAGCATTTATCTTGTTTTAAACACATTTCGATCATGATCATTTAAATGCAATTCTAAAGTCATTATCATTGTAATTTGATTTAATAATTTTCATTGCTCTCCAATACTAGTACAAATCATGTTTCAAAAACTAAATTAAGTATTCAGTTTCATATGCTATTAAAATTGTATTCGATATTTTTTGAATGTGGGTTTCGCATTATAGTACCAAGTAATATTAACTTCTTGATCGAGAATAAAGCGAACTGATCCATCCGGTTCGAAAGTTGCACGACCTCAGAAATGGGTTTCACACCCATAAAGGTCCATAACCATAAATAATAATTAATCATAAGTCGGGTATTGCATGTAATCAAATCATCTCCAACGTGATTTTATAGCTCATATCGAATTCATTTAATGTCATTATAGTCGTGAATCTCGTAAACTCATTATGCCACCAGCTACGGAATTCCTTGTTGGTTAGTAAGTTGTCGACAAATGTACACGATTTTCAAATTTACACAGTGGAAAAAACAGTTTTTGATAAATTATCGACTAATATAGAATCTATATTTTGTGTTACATACTTTGTTACTCGATCTCCTCTATAAATTTACTAACCTTATTTTTCTCAAGCTATGGGGAAATTGTCTTATTTAAAATAGTATTAAAAGAAACTAAGTATAGAATTGGGATAATACACTTCGTTCGCAATACTTTACCTTCCTTGGTAAAGGAAACAGGATTTTCCGGACATTTGTCATCGTTCAGTGATACAAAAAATCAGTAACACTAGTTTTCGAGATCTGCAATCCGATCTCTTCTTCGAGTAAATAACTAACCTAACACATAATTAAAACCTAGGTTAAAATAAACAGATCATACCATCAGATTGCAGATCTCGAAATGCAGTGTTACTGATTATTTTGTATCACTGAACAATGGCAAATTTCCAGAGAACCACTGTTTTCATCACAATCCTTTCATCGTCAAAAACAAACTTCAAACAAAGAAATTCCTTGGCACTTATGATAAGCATAACTTTGGTTTATTTCATTGGCAAATACTCATTCTTGTTTTAATTTTTGCCGATATGTCGGACGTCTGTATTTTTTATTGTTACTGGCTACTGTTATGTTCAAATGCCGAAATATTCGGTATTTTGGTTGTTTAGGAGCAAAGGATAATGAAAGAAGCTATTTCAAGAACTTTGGATTTCTATTTTCGTCGTCTTTGACTAGAATTGACGAGCTACCTAGACAGCTGTCAAAACCAGTTGATCGGGTTATGTTACTGAAATCTTCGTTCGTTGTTGTTGTTGTTGTTTACAATGTTATCGAAAGTTTTTTGAAGTGTTACTTTTGTTGATCAAGGATAAAATGAGTAAAATAAGGAACTGCTCTGTTTGTAGCAAAATAAGCACAGCTAGTGGTGGGTCAAGAAAAAAATCAAGGACCATTTGTGTAGCATGTAAAAGAGGTGTGCATGCCACCTGCTTTGGACAGCACAGGTGCTAAAAACAACAGGCACGTTTAAATATTGTAAATATGTAGAAACTAGGTTTAGGTTTTGTATACTTTTTTTGTGTTATTGCTTTTTATAAACTAATGAATGAACAGAAGTATAAGAAAAAGTGTTTTCGTGTGAAACATCGCAGTGTACATCCAATGCCCAGAATTTGAGGAGTGTTGAGTTTTGGGAAAATCCTCATAGTGCAGCTATGTTTCAAGATAACACCTTCAAATTTGGTATAAATGTTCTAAGCAATTGCTCTAGTTTATAATGATATCGTGCTCATAATTTTAGTATAATTTTAAAAATAGATTATCACATGCCAAACACAATTTTAATTTTTTAATTTATTTTTTATTTACATCATTTTTTAAATTAAATAATGAGTTTGATTCAAATTAAAATGTCTTTTTATTATTTAAAAAACAGCATTTAAATACGAGTAAATAGAATAAAAATTCATGCAAAACTAATGAGAAATAAAAAAGATACAGCATTTTTTGTAAATGAATGCACGACAACGATTTTCCTCCTTGGCAATTTTGGCTGGTACAATAAAAAAATGGCCGGCAGTAAAAGGGTTAAAAAAGTATTATTTTATCCATAACGTAGCTACAATGGGAAGGTTGAATGTGAATGTTGAGTTTAGCTCCAGACCACCTACCTCTTATTGCACATCGTACAACAAGTAGTGCATTCAACTGTGCACCTGATGAGACACTGAGAATGCCTCTTCACTTAGATTACACTATAATTAGTAGTCTAGATGTCTCTGATGTCGAAGCGATGTAAAGAATTCATTTTTAGCTTCTTCGCCGGCAAACCATCTATGGATGGATCTCTTCAGACGGACATGACTCCAGATTCCAGGAGTCGGCGTCGGATTGCAGACGCTGTGCTCGGAGAAAGGTGAACTTGAGTTTACTGTATTAAACTATTATTGTATTTTGGGTATTTTTTAAAGAATAGATGTAAAAGCAACCAATCGTTGCAAAAAGACTGAAATAGCATTTTAAAGGTCTGTTAATTGACAATGAACATGATGTAGTGTATCGTATTATATTGTAACAATATATTGTATTGAGATGATAGTAACTGAAGCCTTCAAGAATATTGTAAGACAATAATAATTAGTACAAAGATATATGATTAAGATAGCGTTACTTTATTTGGGGGGTTACCAAAATTTGTGAAGGGGAATATGAACGAGTATACTAAAAATGTTTCGACATTGAATATATTTTTGTTTGTTTGTAATATTCTCTCATTTTGCCCTCCATATACTAAATATAATATAAACAATATTAGGTGGTATATTTAACTTAATACTGATTTTTTGCACTCTTTTTTCTTGTGCAGCATAAGACAGGTTTAAATTATTAAACTACATTTTGAAAGAATTTTTACTCACGTAAGGACGCTGCAGAGATATATAGCATATTTAATATGTATAATAGTTATATATGTAGTGTAAAAGGATTCTGTAACAAAAAGTGTTTAAATATATCAAGTTATATTAATAAGCATTCGACATACGCCACTCGATTGGAGTACGCTAAAGTAAAAATATAGTTTTTACGCGGCTGCGAATAACGCCGCCTTTCGGGAATACATTCACTGTAGACACCGCAGTTTTAGATCCAATTCAAGGTCAATATTTAAGGAGGTAAGAATTTCCCCACGACTATTACTAATCAAGGTAGAAGTAATCATAGCTTGTATGGATCTCCTCTTCCTTAACGAAATAACAATTAATAAATGTTTAAAGTTTTTTTTTACTTTTACATATACTTCATTCACAAATTTAAAACATAATTAGAGAAAATGTATTTAGATAGCTATATACACTCTGCATATATCATCATTGTACACCCAATGGCCCTTAAAACCTCTTCAACTAACCATTAAGGTTTAAAATCACATCCCCCTGTCAGACCAGAACAGTCAGTTAGTTCTTAGTGTGTCAGCCTGTTACACAAGGTACACAGAGAGAAAACAATATTCGATATAAAGAACACCAAAACAACCCGAAGCCATCCAGTGAACAACGATCTTATCCAAGCACAAGTTTGCGTAATAAGAATGAAACTTTTGTGTGCTCTGGATATAGACAGCCACAATTCAATACCGCGTTGAATATCAGGACGAATATTTTCCAACTTCTAAAGTAAATATTTCCTCAGCCATATGCAACGCATAAACAATATTGGGATGTGCCATCACTGACAGCAATAACTCCAACATCTGTAGGCGAGTAACATCAATCTACGACAGACGTGGAGAAATTGTCCTTCTAAGAAATGTTAATTTAATGTATTATCAAACAGTACACCAATATTTGAACAATATAAATCGCTAGTTAAAAATAAAATCTGTATTATCAAATTTCTTAACTTTTGTATAGCGATTAAAGGTATCTAAAACCAATATTTTATATACATATGTGATATGAATTGAAAGCTCTTACACTCTAGTTGTGTCTTTTTGGGTACAAACTACATGCAATATTAAGTCTCTGCCTATCGGTATTTCAAAGTTTCGATGTTAATCTCAGGAACATATTATTTTATTTTTATATTAAGCTGACTAATATTTCACTACGTGTTGCTCAGGGATTATCAGTTTACTTACCAACATCATATCAGGTTGTTTTTTTATGTAGATGAAGTTGGAAAATGTTTCAGATATGTGAAAATAAACCAAAGTTTTCTTCAAACGATATGGTCTATTTACCTTCACTTAGCGTCTGTCTTTATTTATGTATTAAAAAAGATATCATGGTTTATGTTACTGCTTATTTTTGTATTTCTTATAACTTTTTGTAAGAAAACATACACTGCTAATAATTTTAAAATTTTTAAAAACCTGTTAACATTTAAACCAAATTTTCGTGGAAACCGACGAGAAGATATATCATTGTCAAGGCACATCAAGGATTGCATATAAAACATAAAAATGTTGAAACCTTATTTATTATGAACGGATGCTAAATACGGAAATAAGAGAATAAAGCATTTTATCAAAATGCCCATGCTCTAAGTGGAATACACGAGAGTATTGGAAGTTCGGGATGCTAGGAAACGATAAGCGGTTTATGCTATGGTTCCAGGTGATCGTCCTTTTGATGACAGAACATGTGCAGTAGCAATACAGGATGGTGTATGGAGATCCATACAATATGCAGCGATTTATTTCCTTCCATCTCTGAGATAAGTTATTACTTTAAAAAAAACTCCCGCCTGTGCATTCCATCATCTCTTGCTGTTTCAAGACTGATTATTCTTTGCGACCCAGAAAGAGATCAGGACGTTATCTAAACTATATCATAAACAACGAAATGCTACCAAAAATCTCCAAAGTAAGTGAAGAATATTTGGACTATATTATGGCATTGAACGAATGCACTTTGGCCTCTATAAGACGGTCATTCGGAAACGTAATGAAATTGTAAATTTCTTTACGATTCCTTCTGGGGTAAGTAAAGACTAGTAGAAGTAAACAACATCTCTGTACTCTGTATTATATTACGTCGCTTCGGAACGAAAACTAGTTGACCACCAAAAAGGTTCGGCGAGATCATAGTTTCCAGAATCCAAATCCTCCATAATTTGAATATGTATATACAGAAAAAGTCAAATTCCCGGATACACCACGGTAATAGTAGAACGGCGTAAGGAATCATAATAGCGGGGGATGACTGTAGGTGGGAGTAAAACCTTTTTCTTTTTACTCTTTTTTAAGCCTCAGCAGTTTGATATGCTTGATCGAAGTACACTACATTTATGTCTATACAAGATTGGACCACCCTAAGATTCGAACCAGCAAAGAAAGATTTCAAATTTGTATTCCTGAGAATGAACTAGTTCAAAATTATGGCCAACACAGCCCCTTCCCATTTTAAAATGCACCCTCATTTACTCCATACTAGACTCAAGTTTTGGCTTCAACTTGTATAAACAGGGGGAATCTATTTCAAACCACATTCGCCCATCACTGATAAAATGACGAAGAATGAAAGTAACCTCGAGCAATTTCTGAAGCTCTAGAGATTATCTTATTGTGTTTATGCCTTGTACAGAATTTAAAAATGTTTTCTCTGAGTATGCAAAAGGTGACAAAATTATGATCACCTTTGAGACTAGAAGGTCTCAAACGTTCAGTCGCTGCGCCAAGTTTTGTATCAATAACGCCGCGCCAAAAGAACTTGTTGTAAACCAAAAGAAATACTTAAAAGGATGTGTTGGAACCAACATTTAGTCTTAGAAATCGGCGACTGCCTCCAGCAGAACAGAGACGTTCACATCCACTCTCAGGCTTCAATCACAGTCAGTCGCAGAAGACGCTTCAGGCCGCCTCTTTACCTGCACGAAACCCTTACATCACGTATAAACACAGGAATTACAGAATAACTATTTCTGAACACGCATAAATTAAATAATATTTATTTTGGGTGTTCAACAGAAATAGGATTTAAGGTGTAATAGTCATCCATGTAAAAATAAAAGGTAAAAATTCGAAAAACATTTAATAACTGAAAGGTTTAAATATTAAAAAAGATTTTCGAAAGCATGTTTAAATTAACAGTCTAAAAAACTATTTCTAGATTATAGTTCTTTGACTTTCAGTTTGCTCGCCAACAGATTTACCTTTTATAACCGACTGTTACTAATCATATTCATGCTGCTGATCAGTATGATTATTTTCCACGAGATTGGTACTCATGTTTCCTTTATTTATTATCTCTTTGACCTGTTTATTATTAGTGACTTTATTATAACTTTATTTTTCACATCGATTGGCACACGGGGAGTTTAAAACTTACACCGGATCGCTTTAATTCATATTTATACGCTACATTGATTAGAAGTAAAACCTCGCATGTCAACCACTCCAATTATACATAAAATTTGAGCCCATTTTTTGCTTTGCTATTTAGTGCTTCTCGCTCTTCAACGCTAAATATATTTTTGACGCATTTTGTCGATACGTTCAAATACACAATTTATACTCAGCACCATAACATACTTGTTCCATTTGTGCTACGTAATTTTAGTTACACTATTTTGATCAAATGATACCTTTAAAACTATATAAATTTTTAATCCCATTTTGGCGATAAAGTTCCAATACAGTAAAGTTTATATTCAGTGTGATACCGTAATAACTATCTTATCCATCCCGCACTTATTTATATCATTCACTCTATTTTCCTTAACTAAGGAAGTAAAAATTATCGTTGTAATCCACTTCATTTATTACATGCATAAGTACACCATTTTACCGCAAAATTTATGTTCAGTACCACTTACTCTAGGTAATCTTCTTCATAATATTTTCTCAACTACGACCTTAAAAGTTTATTTACTATATAAATTATTACTTCATTATATCATTCCAATTCCTGTATATTCTTTTTATCAGTCAATTAACATTAGTTAGTACACCGTACTTGGCGTTTATACTAGGTAGATTTTCACGCTATTTTTCTGAACTTAGACATTATATACATTTTAAACCAAAGACTTTTAAATTTATATCCCACTCGGCATACCATTAATGTTATTATATATTACTACTACTACTTTAGTTGGCCAACTAAAAATGTGTATTCATCATAATATGTGGATGCGCAAAGCCTAAGTTATGGAATACAACGGGTTAATACGTCAGTTAGGAGGTAGTTAATGTCTTGAATACAATTACCCTCCTGCCATTGCCAGACACTTAGCTGTAACAGTTACCGCACAGAATGGCATGGTCTTCGACCACCAGGAAAATTGAACCGGATAAGTTTTAAACTCAGTTAGAACCTGTACAACCAAGTTACTTGTCACGTTAGGTAGGTATAACGTTCATGGGAGTATTAGAATTACCGCACAGAATTACCTAGCCTTCGATTATCAGGATAATTGAACTGGATGAGTTTTTAACTAAGTTAAAACCTGTACAAGAAGATTGAACCGGATAAGTTTTAAACTCAGTTAGAACCTGTACAACCAAGTTACTTGTCACGTTAGGTAGGTATAACGTTCATGTGGAGTATTAGAATTACCGCACAGAATTACCTAGCCTTCGATTATCAGGATAATTGAACTGGATGAGTTTTTAACTAAGTTAAAACCTGTACAAGAAGATTGAACCGGATAAGTTTTAAACTCAGTTAGAACCTGTACAACCAAGTTAATTGTCACGTTAGGTAAGTATAACATGTATGTGTGTATTAGAGTTACCGCACAGAATTACCTAGCCTTCGATTATCAGGAAAATTGAACTGGATGAGTTTTAAACTAAGTTTAAACCTGTACAAGAAGATTGAACCGGATTAGTTTTAAACTCGGTTAGAACCTTTACAACAAAGTTACTTGTCACGTTAGGTAAGTATAATATGCATGTGTGTATAATAGTTACCGCACAGACTGACCTAACCTTCGATTATCAGGATAATTGAAGTGGATGTGCAAATGTGTATAACAGTTACCGGACAGAATTGCCTGCTCTTCAAACACCAGGAACATTGAACCAGATGAGTTTAAAACCTTGTTAGAACCTGTACCAATAAGTTACTTGTCAAGTTACGTTGGCATAATCCGCATATGTGTATAACAATTTCGTAAAATACCAAGTGATTAGTTTAAAACTCATCATTTCTATTTTCAGTAACTAATAGAATACTTGCTTACACAGTTTGATGAAATCTACGTGTGTTTAAAATTTAATGAATAGTTAGTTAGCAAAAACTGAAAATGTGAATTATATATTAAAGTTTATAAATATTAATTGTCATTATATATTGCAGGACTTTAAACTAAAAGCACCACCACTCAAGCACTAATTAAAGCACTAAGAAGCATTTCATTCTGCTTAATTACATTTTGCTGTTATTTTCCATTGTTTTATACCTGAGTAAACTTATAAACGACGTGTTCAGAATGTGTGTTTAGCTGCATTGGCAGATTCAATTTTGTTTCGAGCATAAAAGTGCGTTATCGAAGGGCTTGAAAATTCTAAGTTGGATGAATAATGATAGCCTATTTAAACCTATGTTTTGATTTAAACAATAGACCAACAAGACACATTTTCTATGATAAACAGTAACATTGATAACGGTACATAACGGCATACAGTATACAACTTTAATTAACTTTAATTCGGATATATTTACAATTTAACACAATTACATTTAAAGCTTACAATAAAGGAAAAATTCGTTGAAGAACTAGTTTATAAACCAATAAAAATTTATAAATAAGACCCCATTGGATGTAAATAAATTGAAAATATAAGTTTTGTTATTCTTCTCTCAATTATAACGGGTTTAAAGTACACTAGCGATAATACTATATGGTAATGTGTACGTAATTAAATTCGGGGAGGGGGATCAATTGCTTACTTAAACACAAGTGTGAAAGGAACAGACAAACACATAATTAATAATTCAATCACAGAAAGTGTGGGTTAAATGATGTAGTGGTAACATACTCGTCTCGCCCCAGAAGGCTTCATTTCTGGCAGGTATATACTTGCCAGTAGAACCTGTGCTGAATACTCAAAAACCGATTTTGTCACTTTTGAATAACTCAATTGATGTACATGAAATGAAAATGAAATATGCCTTTATTTAAGAGGCGGAGTTAGGGCTATTTAGCCCTATCTACCACTCAATCTCATCTCTACCACACTAACACATACACCACAACAAGTACATCACTAACATGTAAATGTACTGAGGATGGTGAATATTGTAATGGAACATCACTAACAATATGCTTAACGAGAATGATGGCTATTGGAGTGAATTATCACTAAGATGTAAATACACTTAAAATTGTAACTGTTGTAGTAGATCATCACTGACATGAAAATGTACTGAGGATAGCGACTGTTGTAGTGGATCATCACTAACATTTAAATGTATTGAGGATGAAGAATGTTGGAGTGGATGGAGCTCTTTTAGTTTTAACCGTTTTATTAAACTCCACCTGTCCGATTTGGAAGTAACTGGAACAGAGCTAGTCTCTCCTTTATCCCTGGTAATTCAGATATAGTGCTTGTTATTCTCATGAGATCCGGTATCGAATCCTAGCAAAGCAAGCGCATGTTAAATCAAACTTTATCAACAATGGATCGGACTGTTATAACGGCTCTTAAGCCTAAAAGAGATTCTAACATTACTGTGTTCCATATTCTAATTCCAGTAAAATTTTAATTCTGATTTATTTGTCACATTTTGGCAAATACAGACTGTATTGAAGAGGTGTTAAATTCTTTCGTGAATTAATGGCGGATGAATGACCTGAACGCGAGAGCCGCGCACAAATTGGCGGGAGATGAGACGACAGATGCGTGCAGGTGTCAAAGGCACGGCGATACTAATGTTACCACTGTTAATTATCCAGACTGCGTTTTCGTTCTGTCGCGGCTTTTTGCCAGGTACCGCACGCAATCCAAGGTTCATTATTTTCACATTTGATCACGTTAAATCGATCGCTTAAGAACTTCATGAACTATAAAAAGACAAACCTTTCTACAAGGGATTCCGCCAAAATATCATCTAGACCGTACCATCGATACATTTCCAGGCTGAGCCCCATGTAGTGGCGTGCGTTAAGACAAAACATTTTGTATACGGTTTTCAAATTTTGTCTATGTTGAGGGTTATTTGCCGTGATAGTTTTCCCTACCGTTAGCAGCACTGACAAAAAGGCGAGGTGGAGTTCTGTAGGAAGTGCCGATGTCCGAGCCGTCTAAGGACATTGGACTTAGGATCTGAGTTATGGATAGCGCAAGTAAATATCCTGTCTCTGAACGAAGAATTTTTATCACTATAAATCGACCTTTATACTGTAACGACTCTCCCCCGTATTCTGAGATAAGATCCTCGCAAAGGCCAGTGGCCCATGAGGACGGGCAGTGTAAGGCTTTAAAGAAGATCGGCCTATCCTTAAATTAAATTTTTTTTAAACTTTAAAAATGTAGAATGTCAAATTCCAACGCACCGATTGTTGTAAGACCACACGCGGGTTTTGCAGATCATGTTATTTTGAGGTAACGGTCAAAAACTCGAAGACAGGTGTTTTATAATATTATAAACTAAATTGTTTTTAAGATACCTAACGTGTGATTGAGAGATGTTTCTGCAAAATGTTTTAATAGATACAAAAGTTGAATAGTAGAAACCTAATTACTTACGTCTAACGTAAGTATCTTAAGCAACTGAATTATCCTGAATCAAAATGTAGAATAACATTTCCTGGCAATAAACCCACTGGCATAATATATATATAATATATATATATAATATATATATATTTTCAAACACTATTATATATTTGTTTTATTAAATTTACTTTTGCTTAAGTTTATTAAAAAACATTTAATTTTAAATCATTCAGCTTTGGGTTCGTTATAAATTTGATAACAAAACTGTATACTGTTCATACCTTTAACAATTTACCTAAAAATGGAATATTTGGTATTTTTCTGGCACATTTAAAAAAAGAAATAATAAAAATCTCACTCCTTCTTTCGAAAGTATTATGTACCAAATAAAATATGAATAATCTGAATTACTTACTTTAATACCATATTGATGTAATGATGTATAGTACTACAACTGCTCTTCCACGTAACCATCCTTACCTGAAACAACAAAAGTACGAGTTAAGAACATGCGGATTGCATAATACTATGTATTATATACTATAAGCTTTTTGTGTATGCTGTTCATCCTTGGATTTTTATTTTATAATTTGATATAAAATACTTCAAGAATTACTACATAGTAATGTAGTATACAACAGCCCAATAGGGGAAGTCACACTTGTAACCGAATAAGAATATTGTATAATCTAAAAGAATATTTAGAATTAAAATTCTACCCCATATTACATTAGTGAGCCCTTAAAACTGCTGGTTCGATTGGATCGTCAGTAAACAGACTAGATGTCTTTCTAGACAGACCTGACAAATCCAACAATGAAATAAGATAACTTCCAGAGATAACTCGCAAGTCCTGCAATCCTACCGCTTGAGTGCCAGACGATTGGAAGATATGCGGTTTATTACGTTGTTTTTTCACATTGACATGAAAGATTGATAAGATCACTTCTATAGTAAAGCCTATTACAATTTGATTGTCCAGGAGATTCCCAATAGATATCGGCCAATAAGAAAAATAAATAAAATAATAAAGATTACGGATTTTAGATATATTGAAGCCATGAAACCTAACAAACACAGGATCCTAAGTATACGATGCTCAATAGAGATAACAGTAGCCTTCCAACTTGTACAGGAAAAGAAGTATGACAGGATATTGGGGGCATACGATTGACATAAGTTAATATGGCAGCAATACATGCTTCCATTACCATCATCTTGATTAATCACAGACATGACCAATCAATTCAACCAGGCATTTACAACCAAACGCATTACAAAGAGGTCTTAAGTAAGCTTAGCTATATATTTACTATTATAGGAAGTCATTCCATGGGAGATCAGACGCATTATTCATGTTAATGGATTTCTTCATCCTTTCCAATTGACTTGACAAGATTGATAACATTTGGATTTTATATTTTGCAAATGATAAAGTTTAGACTATTTAAATATTCCTACCGAAACACGATATTTCTTTTAGACTGGAAATGTCATTCGTGGTGCAGTAACCCTACCCACACCACATGAAGAATTAATTTTATAAAACCATTTTGAAAAATATCCATAACAGAAACGCAACTTAAATCTAATGAAGAAATTTATCACATTGAAAAATAGCTGTTTTGAGTTCTTTCCACAACCTCTATAATATATGTCTGTTAAAATCAAAACACATCCGAACTGTAAATACTGAATTGAAAGGATCGTTTCACAGTTAGGTAATTTAAAGTCAATGCTATCAACGTAATATAAGATGAAACTGATCGTGAATAATAATAATCGGAACAATCTAAATATATAAATTCAACAGTAATTAATCAAAAGTTTCTCTTTGCGAATTCAAGGAAACCTATAACCCAAATATACCTATAATCCACGGTAACGAGAAAACATTATAATTTTAACAAGTGACCTTAAAAGGTTGGCTACTCATTACCTGGTACATAAACATATAGTAAATACTTATAGTTTTGATACAAATTTTAGGTTACATACTTTTATTGGATGTTATTCAATTAATAATAATAATAAAATATATTTTTATATATATTTAGAAAATAGATTTGGAAATTTGGAGAAACAACTGTGTTATAAATTTTGTTCCATAACAAGGATTTAATGGTACCATAAAAAAACAATAAACATTTCTTTTTGAAACTACTTAATACGCAGTATTAGTTCTTCTTTTTCAGAATAAAGGAATATAAGTTTTCAAACGAAATACTGCTCAAAATTCAATTAAGTCCGGAACCCTCATTGTGCAATAGGAACGTCGACTCATGATTAGTAGGATGGAACTCTCCAACTGGGTACGAAAAAGAACGGAAACCAAACTAAAAAGAGTCGGAAGACGGTCACAATGGACCGTTACGGGTGTGACGGAGACGGAGACGATGGCACGCACTGGCGACTGAGGACGAAGGAAAACAAGGACTTTCGGGACGGTCCCGGTTGGCGAGGAGGATGGATTGGTCACGGGGTCCGGGAGCGGTAGCGGCAGTAGGCAATAACGGGGTACTGGAGGGTGGTCCCGGCGCACTGCTTTTATCGGGCAATAGAACTACTGCCAGTAACCGTTGACCGTGACATAAACAATGGTTACCTTGTCGTGGTTTTGGACAGAGGCGCTGCGGGACTGGGTGTTGATCCTGGTTAGTGACAAGACAGTTCAGATACAGCTGCCCTTCAAATACTTGACCATCAACATTGTATATTTACGTTATATATCACTATCTGTATATTGGTTGAGTGTTTGCGGAGCCTATCTCTCGAGGAGCTGGAAAACAAATTATATTTTCGGAATTATTTTAGTATTTATTTCTGCACTGACTTCTACTAACAGTTTCCCATATGGTAACAAGACAGCAATAAACTCAACTGCATGTTGTTGGTTTGTTTGGTGGCTGAGCGTCAGCGAAGCCTATCACTCTAGGGGCTGGATAAATATCCTTTCGGTCTGTCTTTCCGCAAGATATCTCAAATACGATCTCACCTACAAACTTATAACTCTGCATGGAGCTTAATTTATAATTTATATGAGGTGCATCGAGTTCTATGATGGGGCATGTTACTCCAAGGGATTTGGCTAAGCGTTAGCAAATATATTTACATTGATTTTATGATTAACCCGCGTGTAAACTACAAAACCTGTAATATTTCGTAGCTTTCTATTTTCATTTTCGTTCCATTCTATCACGTCCTTCAATACTCCGTTGTCAGAAGTACTTGTACATCGAAGAGACAGAGTTAGTTGAATTAGGTGCATGTACCTACATGGAATTTGCCTGAGCGTTAGCAAAGCCTATTTTTCAGGGTGATATATCGAGAACAAATTGAGCTGTAAACTTGAAATGTTGTATATTTTGCTTAGCTACCAATGAAGGTTTAGGCATAATTCCTTTTCTGTCTGTTTGTGTATCCGTGTTCCGCTGAATATACGAAGAAAAAAAGATATGTGGGCTTGAAATTTTGCTTGAACAGTCATTTATACTTAGACAACATCATGTTTGACGATGGACATTTTCCTCTATTAAATTTAGCTGAGCCTTTCCGTAGCTTGACTGTCCGCACGTATTTCAAGACTGATTTCATCTGTAAACTTTAGATTTTGCGACTCAGATATAGTTGTGATTAAATTAAAATTTATGTATGGATCTTTGTTTTTTATTAAAGCAATGCACGTTTGATATGAAATACACAACTGTATGTATTTTTATTTTATATTATTGCCTGTGCTACTTAAGAAACCCTAGTAATACCTATGACGTCAATGTTATCAGTTTTTTACACTTTTCAGAAAAAGTAGGCTTACCAAAGATAGTTAATTGTAGTTTTTAAATCAAAACTTGGTGTTTTAGGTAGATCAATAAAATTTATATATATATATATATATATATATATATATATATATATATATATATATATATATATATATATATAACATATATGCAAAAAATTAAACCCTACTATAAAATCAACGATTTTTTTGTTAGGACTTCGTTAAAAACACAATTGGTATTATTATCAAACACATTAACATGAAGTAGGTTAATACTTGAAGTAAAATAAAAATAACGTAAAAGGTTTTAGGCCAGTATAGAGCATCTATAAAACAGCACTAAAACCAGTGTAGGAAATATTCACCCTCTTTATTTTCTATTAGTCTTTATTTTACTTTTTCTTTTCCTTGTGAAGACACCTCTACTTATGTCTCCGACTGTCTTTCTGAATCATTACAGTTTGCACTAAATTTTCGAGAAACCTTTAAAGAATAAATTGTCCTAATTTACCTGTATTGTAAGTATAACAGCTTTAAAGAAATATATTAGACCACAGTAAATTGTAGAATAAACAATGCAGAAGTACGCCACATTAAGTGAAAAATAACACTGAAGTGACTTCACTGAGACTGCGTGCAAAATTAAAGTCTACAGCTACACGTGTAACTTATGTCACGCGTTCAATCTCATATGATTGTACTCAGTTTGTTCACAGTTTTATATCATCTGTGATTTATCCTTTGACATCATGGTTACCCGTAAGACCAATTTAACTATCTTCACTAACGTTCAATCAAATCTCATCGAGTGACATTCTCCATCATCGAACACTAATATGTGTTTTCATGTACAGAAATGAAGCTTAATGTTAAATTTCAAGTCTATAGGTCAGTTCGTTTTCGAGATATCGTGCGGACAGATATACTGACAGAAATTAAATTTATCCAGCCCCTTGAGTGATAGGCTTCGCTGACGCTCAGCCACTAAACAAACAAGCTACTATATAGATTGCTACAATATGGAAAACTGTTAGAAGAAATGCAGTCACTAAAGAAATTAAATACTAAAATTATTCCTACAAAATAATGTATATGACAATACGGGCAGGACCAGGTCTTGCAAAGAGAATTTTTTCTTTCATGATACTGTCATATTAAAATTTAAAAGACATAAAGTTTCTTACTCCTTTGATATCATTTCATTGGTATAATATTGTTCAGAAAATAATATAGGGTAATAATCTATATATATATAAAAATGAAACTGTTCGTGTGTGTAACAGCATCACTCACAAACGGCTGGACGGATTCGCCTATTTTTTTTTTTAATTTGTTCGTCTTGATCTGTAGAAGGTTATAGGATACTTTTTATCCCTTTCCCGATTCAGGATTCCGCCCCACTGGTTACAGAAATACCCGTAAGAAATGCATTGCAGCAAACATATGTTATTAAGTGAAAGAGTCTTTTCAAATTTTTAATCAGCTGTTCTTTGTAAACATATATAATGCGACAAAAATGTCGCATAATGATGTTGAGAAACTTACGACCACCAAAATTGTGCAACGGCACTCGACTAACCGTCAAAAATTTACATCCAAATATCATTGAAGCAACGATTTTGTCGGGAACATCTGCCGGGGAAGATGTCTTCATCCCTCGCATCCCCTTAATTCCATCCGACTTGCCATTTGAATTTAAGAGACTTCAGTTCCCCGTTCGACTTGCGTTCGCAATGACGATTAATAAGGCACAAGGACAATCACTTAACGTCGCAGGAATCCATCTGGAACCCTCATGTTTCTCGCACGGTCAATTATACGTCGCTTGCTCAAGAGTCGGAAACCCGAAGAACCTTTATATTTATGCTCCAAATAATACAACTAATAACGTTGTTTACCAAAACGCATTAAAATAAACAAAAAACTTTTATAATAGATTTTATGATATGCTACGATGTATTAGTAGAGCAATAAATTAATTGGAAAAACGTATAATAAAATTAGTATTTCTTTTCGATGCTTGATTGATGTAGCCCTCTCTACTGCCACGCGAGCGGAGCCGCGGGTTTAGGCTAGTACAATATAAAACGACTTCCAATTTAATACATTTATCATAAACTAGGAAACTTTTAACTAGGAGGGTTTCTTTACATAAAAATATAGAGGGTAGTTTTGTACTGAACTACAAATAAAAAAATGTTATTAAGAATCTTGGACAAGAACTTCTAATTTTATTTTATTTTATTATTTTTTTGTGTGGAGTACCTAGACAAACATGAGTAACAAAATCATTTCTAATATTCTGTGTAGAAGATGTTAGAGATCCACGGTGGAGATAAAGACAGTGCTGGGAGCGTAAAAGGATTTGCGTCATTATACAGATTACTCCTCGAGGAATAAAGTAGAGGAAGAGAGGTAACTCCGCGGACTGGGCACTAACAAGAGTTCAAATCAGTGAATTAATAAACTGGTATTATTGTTATTCTTCATTTTTCCCTCCACTTTTCACCAACAGAAGCTTAAGCTTAGTGCACTAATTAGTTAAGCTACTTTCTGAGTGGCAGTAACGAGTTCACGACCTCTCGCCAAGTAGAATTAAATATTTACAATTCCCAACATGTTGTTCTTTGAATGTACTTAACTTTGCTGATTATTATTCTAAACTTATACATTAAGCTGTTCCTTTAACAAAAGCTGAATAATTTATTAACTATTATAATGCTTAGAGTGGTGTGCTCTACTTCCGAATATATATATGAATATTTAATGTATGTTAGATGAACAGATATTTTGCGTTAAAAGTAATAGTTGTAATTGAATATAAACATAACTGATTTCTAATGCACTAATAAATAAGTTATAAGGTGTTTTATGTATGTATTACGAATAGTGTCTGTAAAACCTCAATCATGTAAAATATACTGAACCGATTGTAGTGAAATTTTACATGGACATCCTTAGGGTCCCTGGTTAACATATGGACCTATTCTTATTTCGAAAATCCCTCCGGGGTACGTCCCACTAGTCAAAAAAATCCCATCTTGGTCTCTAAAGTTGCATTACAACAAACAAAGATTATTAATTGAAAGAGCCTGTTGAATGCAATCAACTTTTCTTTTGAACATTGTTTAATGACAGCACAACCATATGTTTAATTAATTTAGCCACCATTTTCAATTTGTTTACATGTATAGTGAGAAAGCTTATAGTAAACTTGGTAGTTACAGACAGCACTTCTTGTTCAACTTTTTCTGCAACAGAGTTGAACACAGAGTAAGGCATCATCTAGATAAGAAAATTAAAACTTTTAGAACAAATATACTATTAACTAAACATTTTAACAAATATCAAGTATTTAGTTGATCAGTCTTACGATGCAGATATCAAGGAAAAGTTACTATCTAACTTTTATTGCAAGTTTAAAGACTGTTATAAAATAAAACCCATGTTAGTTGTCTTTGACAGAAGTAGCGTTTTCAGACTGGTGTATGTATACTATGTAGATCGGGGAAAAAAGACAAACTCAAGTATGGCTTGTCTGTATGTAGCCGTCTTAGATCTGTGTAAGAATTTTATTGATCGGGGAAACAAAGCAAAGTCAACTATCGCACAAATAATACTAAGACCGGAGTAAATTACAATACCTATAAATACACACTTTTGACATATTGTATTGATTGCGGCAAGAAGGCAAACTCAACATTGACGTCGGAAATATAATTCACTCGACAGACGCGATATTCCTAATCTATTCCATTATAGTTCTAATACACAAGAGTAATATACAGGGTGTAAAAAGTCCGTAACGTAAGTATATCTCAAGATGGACATCTTTTTAAACTGCAAAGTAAGATGTACATCAAGTGAAGTCCAAAACCCAACCTAAAATGGATTTAGCCGATTGTTTGTCAATAGTTTTTTATTTATATAAAATGTCGTCGTGCGGTGTGTGCTCGAAGAAACTTGGTGCCAATCAAATAAAAAATTAAATGTGAAGACTGCTCACGTGTCTTTCACGGCCAGTGTGTAAAGATGAGTAAAGTGGACATAGACACTTTATTATCTGAGAAACGTTGCATGGAGGTGTGAGCCGTGTCAGTCAACAAGACGGAAGAGTATGAGACTGGAGTCACAAGCGGCCGCGGGTGAGCTAAACATCGACGATGTAATGAAGGTTTTGCGTGAGATGAGAGCAGAACAAGCCAAGATCGTAGCTGATTTTAATAAATCGCACGAAGCCCCTATACGAGACACTGGAGAGGAATACCGACGCAGTGAATGCACAAACCTCGAGGATGGAGGAAGTTTACTGAAAAAAGTACGAAGAATTAGCAACTGAAAAACAGAATGCTTAAAAAGAAGGTTTCTACACTCGAAGGGAGGCTCGAAGAGGCGGAACAGTACTCCCGAAGAAACACTATCGAAATTCAAGGCGTCCCTGAGGAATCGAGGCGGGAATCTCAAGAGCAAACAATCCGAGCTTAATAAAAAAGGTTGGATCAGGACTGGGCTACGCAATCGATAGTTCTATGATCGATGCTTGCCACAGACTTAAATATAAACCGATTCTACTAAACCAGCTGGCATTGTGGTGAGGTTTGTACGTCGTATAGACAAAGAAGCCTTGATGCAGAAGACGCGTGAAAAACGCGACTTTTCTACTCGTCATATGGGGATGGCGGAGGACAAGCCGGTCTTCATAAATGAATCCCTGACCCGCACCAGAAGAATCCTTTTCGCCAAGGCAAGAGAACTTAAGAAGAAACAAAGGATTCAAGTTTTTGTGGCAGCGAGGAGGAAACATCTTTTTGCGTAAGTGTGAGGAGGACGACGCCATCGCAATCACCTGCCAAGCGGATCTTGACAAACTTCAGTGAGTTCAACAGCGCCCTTTTCTGTTTTGATTTATTTTTTGTGTGTGGTTTTTATCTGTTTATTGAGAAAAGAGATTTAATTTTATTAGTTTCATACTCTGGTGAATTATGTTATTCTGTTAATATTAAGGTCTTAATTTTACAATTTGGCATTTTACTGTTATTAGGAACGGCGAATAACGTATTGTAAGTCGAAAATAATTTTCTAAACAATTTTATGTTTATGAATATGTTTTATTCTTGTATTTTTATGTTACGCCATATATTCAATGTCATTATAATTGAAAAAACATCGTACCAAACAACATTTTTGGATGAAAAAGGAAACAATCTAATAATTGTCCATCAGAATATAAGAAGCATGAGGAAAAATTTCGACTTTATTCATATTAGAAATTTTTTTTATGCAAACCTTTACCAGATATTATTATTTTAACTGAAATTTGGATTTATGAACATGAAAAAGATTTATACAGTTTTACCTAATTTTACTATGATTGGAAATTATAACGAACATTACAGGGCTGGTGGAGTAATGATTTATATTAAGAGTTGAAACTATAGAAGGTGTAAGTGTTTCTTCGGAAAAAATATTGTCTGCGGACATTCTAAAGTTTTCCTTTTTGGCTTATAAACAACGTTTTTCTGTATTGGCAGTGTATAGATTACATGAATCGAGTGTAGTAAATTTTCTCAATGAATTTGAACAATACCTTGACCGTTATTGTAATAAAAGAATAAATTCAAATTTTTTTATAATGGAGACATTAATATTGATATTTTAAAAGATGATTTGAATACAGATAATTATAAAATTATATTGTCAAGTTATGGGTTGAATCTGTTATAAATGAAACCCACAAGAACAGTCCGTAGTGCGGATGACTTGCACGTCGTTTCAAGCACATGCTTAGATCACGTCTATACACGAATATTGGATAAGAGCAGATTGTGTGTCTTGGGGAGCGTTGTTGAAGCGGGTATAACCGACCACAGCCTGTGTGTGGTGCGCGTGTGCAGGGGCAGGCCGGACCTGTCGTGAACGCGTCCACTGCCACCGTACGGCCGTGGCACGTCGCATTGACTATCAGCTGTTGCACGGCCGGCTTGAAAATGCGGATTGGACAGCTGTTTACAACTGCATTGACGCGTCTCTTGCTTATGACACATTTGTAAAACGTTTTTAAAATGTATGTCGAACAATGTTATATTAAAACAATACACAAAAATAAGGGAATGAAAAAGATTAAACCGTGGGTGGACAGACAAACTAATAAAGAGGATTAAACTTAAAAAATATTTATTTAAAATAGCTAAACGGAAATCCAAGCAATGAAAAATTAAGAAACAAATTTTATACGGTACAGAAATATTCTGCAGTTTGATATAAATCAAACAAAACAAAGTTATTACAGAGAATTGTTCCAAAATTGCAAAGGTGACAGTAAAGCGACGTGGAAAGCTGTAAATGAAGTTACTGGGCAAGGGGCTAAAGGGAGAGAAACATATGCGCTGGAAATAAATAATGTTATTGAACGAGATCCTTTCATTATAGCCAATCAGTTTAATTCATATTTTTTGGGGTTGTTAGAGATTTGATTTCTTTAGAGGAAAACTTTATTGATACCTTTCCTCAAAAATATCGTACATTTTTTTTAAGGAAAAAATAGAGTTATCGTCTATGTTCTTTGAACCCTTTTACAATGTATGAGCTGGAAAAGATTGTAAGTTCGTTAAAAATAAATAAATCGCCTGGAATTGATGGTTTAATAGTACTAACCTAATTAAAAACGTATTTTCAAAAATTTCAGACGTTCTTTTATTTTTGATAAATTTAAATTTAACAAGTGGCATTTTCCCAAATCAATTGAAAGAAGCAGTTGTGGTGCCTTTACATAAAAAAAGGGGCCCTAGTACTAAGTGCAGCAACCATAGGCCTGTGTCCCTTCTCTCGACCTTCTCCAAAATATTTGAAAAGGTAGTTTAAGGCAGAGACTGGTTAAATATCTTTCAAAAAAACTGAGTTTTTAAGTAAAAATCAATTTGGGGTTCAGAAATGGGTGTAGTACAGAATCTGCTTTGTTACATTTTATGAGCAAGGTAGAGCATGGGATGAGATGATAATAAAAAAGTGAAAGTGGGATATTTTTGGATATAAAGAAAGCATTCGATACGGTAAATCATGAAATATTATTAAATAAAATGTATATTGTGGAATTAGAGGTGTCGTGTATGACTGGTTTTGCAGCTATTTAAAATCGAGAAAACAGAGGGTTAGAATAAATGGACTTTTGAGTGATTTTGGGGAAATTGAGCACGGAGTCCCACAGGGATCGGTTTTGGGCCCGATTTTGTTTTTGATTTACATAAATGATCTTTGCAATGCTAAGTTCAAAGGATATGTTACATCATTTGCTGACGACACTGCCTTGTGTTATATTGAAAATAGTCGTGACGATGTAGAGCAGCATATCAATTTTTCGATCTGATATTGTTGAGGTGGTGGTTCCAAGTAACATAAGATGGTGCTCAGTCCAGAGAAAACAAATTATATACATTTTAGCCTAAGGGGAGAAAAAACAACTCAAAATCCGTTTAGTGTATACAGATGTTTAAACTGCTTAGATGGTTCCAACGTTTTGTGATGATTTTTGTTTCAAAATTAGGGGGGTTGATACTATTAAGTATCTGGGAATCGTATTAGATAGGGAACTAAATTGGAAACCACATATAGCAATTTTGAAGGGAAAATTGATGAATCAACTTCGTATTTATAATTTTCTTAGACAATTATGCCCATCAGACGTACTTCGCACGGTTTACTTTTCTTTAATTCATAGTAGGCTTGATTACGCTCTCTCCTGCTGGGGCGGAACGTATATCACAAATTTAGGAACATTAATAACAATACAAAAGATTTTTATAAGACTAATGACCAAAGCTAATTTTAGGGAACTTTCTTATCCCTTATTTGTAAGCATGAACATATTACCATGACCCTTCGTTATATGTACATTATAAAGTATTAAAATTGTTTTATATGAGAAGTGGTAATGCTCTGAAAAATGTAAATAAAGCAGAAATGAGATTAAGAAATGCAAATAATTTTTGTGTACCAAAGCCTCAAAAAACACATTTTACAAAATTTTTTTCTTTATAGCTCCGAGGACATATAAATTTACTGCCGGAATTAGTCAAAAATAGTAGGAACATAAATATATTTTTCTAAAAAAATTAGAGTATGGTTGATAGGTCAAAATGATATTGAGTATATGTTTAAGATAATAAATTTAGTGTATGGTTAGTCTTATCTGCTTAAAAAGTCATAAATCTATTTAAATAGACACGGTAGAGCATTATAAAAAAATTATTGTAATATAATATTTAATGTTTACATGTATAAAGCCTAACATTTTAATATTGTAAGTCATGCATAAATCCTTTTTATTTAATACAGCACAATAGTTATAATAAATTTAAACTTTGAAAACATACCTAATAGTACATTATTTACTACATAAGCTACAATAACTCATTTTTATAATTTCATTCTTGCTCGTTTCCGCAATTTTTATTTTTTTACCCTTTTTGTATATAGTATCCCCAACACCGGCACAGCCTTATGGGGTACCTAAATTTCCCTTATTGTATAAATTTATTGGCCTAATTTATTGGTTTAAAAAAAAGAAAGAAAAACCTAAAAGGGTGTAATCTGCTTTTTGTATTTTATTACTCTAAGTACATAAAGTAGAAATTAAAAATAAGTGGAAAACATTTTTTTTGTATTTTTTATTTACTGCTATTGTAAATACGTTTATGTAATAGTATTAATTTATTATTAAGCAACTGGCAATAATATTTGTTTGTAATATCCAGTTTGTTTATTTTGGGGAAATAAATGATTTATTATTATTATTTATAAAAATAAGAACTTTCTATTATAATAACTTATAACAAGTTTTAACCTTTATCTTTCATCTCTGCGAAACAACTCCTTTATAATGAATTATGTACATCTTGCTTGAGCTATGTATGCTTAACTCCCTTTAGATCATCCATCATTAGATGTGAAGAATATCTAAGTACCTTAAAAACTATTTTTTAAGTCCAGTATTTATTTATTAATTTTAGCTTTCACATTTTGAGCCAAGACAAAAATATTAAAATCCATCTATAACAGAATCTACATTGGAAATATTTCAAATTTTAAACCAGCATAATTTTTTAAAGAGTGAACCTTTTTAGGTCAGATTTGTGGCATTGCACTCTACCAATGAAGAAGACCTTTAATTTGATGTATTACTCGACCTATGCTTATAAATTTAAGATTTCCTTCTGACGCCTTGTGGGCCATCACCCGGACATGACAAAAAATGGTAGTTATTTCAAAAAGTAGATCTATAGCAACAGTAATGATGTACAAAGTTTTATTTCTTTAGTGTAATCATTCGGGAACTATCAAATCCACACGGGAAATTTTTACACTCTGTATAACGATTTTTGTGTTTTACACTGTAATACAGAATAGATTAAAAGAATCATCTTTTTCCCGATCATAATTTTCTTTTAGAACAAACTAATACGAAAAACTTAAATTAAGTGTTTAATATGGTAAATTTACAATTAAAACAGTAAGTACAGTAAATTTCAAATACGATTAATCTATTTCTTGAATGCAGTTTACAATATTTATCTGGCGAAATTGAAATTAGGCGTCATAAAAGAGAAATATTTTATAAAGATCTTAAATGTGGGTAAAACTGTAAACATTAATAAACGATGAAGTAATAAACATCATCGACATTGATATGTGGTCGATGTCATATATTGGTGACGATCGACAGCGCCATACGATTACACCGTGTCATTTACCAGACAACAGACAAATTAACACTGTGCAGTGGTCGACACACACTGTTCCAGGTATATTACGTCATGTACAATCATACATTTCCTGAGTGTTTTTCACTGCTTATAACACTAAGCAAGTCACCAATTAGAGTGTATGGGTGCTCAATTATTTGGGCTCGGCTTCAGATTTGACTGGTTATTTCCAGTAGCAAAACATTACAAAACATTTTTTCCAAAAAGTTTTCTAATCCTGAATGTCATAAGAATTATATTTGTTCATGTACCAACCAAAAGTTCAACTTGGGAAGTGAACTTATATCCGGATGCAAACTACGAGCCATGGTCACCCATTTTGCCATTCTAAACATCTTTCTCAACCAAGAGGTCTTCTAAAGTAATAGTAAAAAAATCATGCCCATTTGAGTAAATGTTAGAAATGTTTTTAGAGCCATCAGAAGATTGTCATGCTATTATGAAAATTATTATTAATTTGAAATATATATTCACTACATGTGTACCTAAGTTTATGAATAATCAATTTCAAAATTATTTTCGTTATTTTACGTAATACTTAATAAGCAACACTACTTTCAGGCACATCTTCTAATACTACAATGCTTATTTTTCAACAAGTCAATATTGTAAAATCAAGAAACATAAAAATAAATGTTACAATTTCCATAACTTGGATTTTACTTAAGCCATAAATCGATCCCTTCACGTATGATATACTTGATGAAAGCTAGAGATAACTACATTCATCATTTGTGTATGTAATTATATAAACATTGTATATACTGAAAATTTTATAAATATATGACGGGGAAATAATGAAATCAGTAGTCTTTAAGTACATCTGATGAGAATTTAATGTTTACTGTTGAAATCTTACTGTTTGTTTTGTTTTTTTTTTTTCAATAAAGTTACAATTTGATACTATCTTATAGGAGCCAGCTATTCTAAATGTCCAGCTTAAAGTTATCCCATAAGAAGGTAAAACTTAAACACTTTTGTGCTCTTATTTAGAATTGTAAAATTATGGGACATGTCTCATTTTAAACATTATTTAAACGCTTTTTAGTTTTATAGATATTTTTATTAGATATTTAGAAAATATTCAATACAGTTTTAGTTATCACTAATTTCAATACGTAAAAGGTATACACTGTACAAGTAATTAATGTACCTAGATTATATATTTGAAATGAGACATCTCTCATAATTTGTGAACCAAATATAAGGTCGTAAAAATGTTTGATAATTAACATTGTTCTTATAAAGCTAAATCAAGATGGCAGCCAGTACAGTCAGCTCTTAAGCTTATTATAAAGCTTTATCTAATTGTTATATAATCAATACAATTTTAAATAAGTTTATCATATAAACATATTTTGTTCTTAGTGAATTTCCAAAAGAGCTACATTGAAAGTTACTTTTCTGTTATAAAGCTTTGGGATTAGTTACGCAAACAAACCCGTTTATCTTCCTAAAACGAAAAGCAAATTACAGCTTTAGTACTCGTATAAGAAGCGGAACGAACTCCATTTTACATTCAAAGCTATCGAAACAGGGCATGCGTTCAATTGAGAAGACAGGTAAATGGAATTCTTTTTACCAGAGGAATGAGATTTATCATTCAAAGGATCTGCCAGACCCACTTATGGTCGTTTGTGATCAGCTACATAAAATGGAAATTGTTTTTCAAGGAATACAGAAGCCCTTGTGATTGTATTATTTGAAAAGTTATTGTGTTAGTCTACCTTCTCAAATGTATACTTAACTTTGAAGAAGTCACAAGCTAGACTTTTAATATTGATCATATGATGAACTCATTAAACATTTTTTCCCAAGGAGAAATCTCAATGTGAAGCATTCAGCAGAATAAATTATATGAATAACTATAAAAACAAAGTAAGGCTGCTGTCTCGAGCCTTCCATTCATTATGCATTACCACAAAACATCCGCAGCTTGTTTCTTGTGATTTGCACTAAAATATACATAATTACAGAAGCTATCTCCCTCTTTTAAATCATAATTGGGGATAAATTAGATTTCCTATTTCTTCACCGGTCTCGTTACAAAATTGGAAATCAACTTTTGAATTGAGTTATATTTTATGCTGGATGGAAATATTCGTATAGTTTAATATCTTCTAGTTTTAGACTACTCCGGTAATAAACAAATACTATGAGAACTGGCGATATTGATTGAAAAGTCATAATTTGATTAATGTGGGATAATCTGTTTTATCCCAACCATGAGCAAAAATGTAACTGTCATAATTTTAAAGTTTTCAAAAACTTCTAAGGCGCATTAAAAGCCACTATATTTGTTTCCAATAGATTATGAATGATAAAATTATAATCAAAACGTTACGGAAGGTTTTATAACATTAACTCTTAAGAAAGCACGCTAAAATGCAATTTTTAAGATTTAAATAAGTACAATATTCACTTAATCAACTAAATGTTAAGTTAGCTCAGAATCGGTCCATGCGTATGACCATTTGCAATGCTTCCACCAACACACATTATAAGGTTTAAAAACTTTTTCATTTTTGCGTTGTATAGTTATGTAGTGTTCCGGTTTTAGTATTGAAGACATTTTTATTACATCTACAACATTTTATTTTAAAAGCTCTTTCGCTGGTTAAGGCATCATCGGTTCATGCCTTCACCGGCGCTTTCGAAAACAAAGTTGTGGAAATAATAAAAATGTCTTCAATACTAAAACACCTTATGATGTACAGTTTCACTTACTACCTACACAGGGATAGACTTACTAAATGTACATACATTCTTGACTCGGGTGGCAACAACATCGAGACTTCTCACCTGAAAACCTATATATGAATTTTTCGATCGTCACACTATTTTAGAGATTGTAATATATATCAGGAAGTAAACAGTTAATATTTCATATTCTTCTCAAGGTGCTGAAAAATTTCGAAATCGAATTATAGATTTAAAATTTTGCCTAACATTTCGTTTTTACATAGGCAACACCGAGTTCGAAGATGGTACATACCACCATTCCAAGTAATTTGGCTGAGTGTTGGCGAATATTTTTATATTGGCATTATGGGTAACCATTATGGCGATGATAAACAAACTTAGTACAATCATATGATATTTCAACAAGTAACATAGTAATATCGTGAGCGTCATTGAAGCCTAACTAAGTCAGCTGACACCATTTCTCTCTGATCTACCTGCAGGATATAAAAAGTCTTTTCTGTATGATTTTTGCCTCTTTATCTGTCGCAGAACACCTCGAGAATGAAATTAGCTATAACCTTGAAATATTGCAAGAAACCTAAGCGAAGTCTGTTACGCGTTACGTAGCGTGGTGTATTCCTACCTAGTATTATTTCAAAGGACCTTGCTGACGTTGAAAGATCTTTAGAGTGAACTTAAGAGTGTAGGTAATGAAAACCAAGTGATTGTTTAGATTTATCAAAATATCGCTTTAGTTATGATTTTATTTTATTATAACTTAATGCTTAGACCCGGTTGTACACACCTTATAGCTGGAAACACGATTTATACTATTGAACAAGGAAGACTAAGACACTTTTATTTCACTTTATAAGTTCTTGTAAGGAATTCCACGACGAATCCTATATATACAGAGAGCAGAAGCTGGAATGATTACAGCTTCTATACATTACAGCACCAACAATCTCTAGCTATCAGAGCGGAACGCTACACCACGGACCGCTGTAGTCTAGTTTATTGTTATTGCTTCAATTGTCTCTGTTGTAAATTGACACTGAGAACCACAAGTACAAAGTTCAACAGAAGCTGAAATGATTACAGCTTCTATACATTACAGCACCAACAATCTCTAGCTATCAGAGCGGAACGCTACACCGCGGACCGCTGTAGTCTAGTTTATTGTTATTGCTTCAATTGTCTCTGTTGTAAATTGACACTGAGCACCACAAGTACACAGTTCAACAGAAGCTGGAATGATTACAGCTCTATACATTACAGCACCAACAATCTCTAGCTACCAGAGCGGAACGCTACACCGCGGACCGCTGTAGTCTAGTTTATTGTTATTGCTTCAATTGTCTCTGTTGTAAATTGACACTGAGAACCACAAGTACAAAGTTCAACAAGCACAGATAGCTGAGCGGACTTCCGGTGTAATTTAAGGCACTATACGAAATAATTCTCTTTGCAAAAGAAATAAGTTTTTACATCATGTCGTCTTGTAACATTTGTCTTAACTTCGGAGATGGAGAATAAACTTATACGTTACAAAATTCCAATATTTATTTCGATAGAGTTATCAATGTTATAAACAAAATTAAAAATGTAAAATTCTTTCGTTATTAAAAAAAAACAACCAGTCTTAATAATTAATTGACGGGTATAAATACTGCGACCAAAGTGAAATAACTTTGGGAAGTCAATCAATGGCTAAAATTGTGTAAACTAGGTTAGTGTAGGCCTAATAGCACGATCATTTCAACATCATTTTACAAAATACCTGTGTATTTTTCAAAAATGTGTATAATATGTCATATCAATTAAAAGCGTTCTGTTTAAGCGTTAAAAGTTCGAAATATCTCTAAAAGTTTTGATAATTTCTTCATTAATGTTACTAATTATATTTATAAAATAGGTTTTTAACTAATCCACATTGTATCAACCTTACACTACAGAAAAGGACTATTGAAATTTGACTCGATGCGTTAATTTGAAGTCGAATCGTCTAACGTAAAAACATCTTCTTACGTTTAAATGAGAATTTTTTATAGAAGCTAAGTGTAACCTCACAATTAAGAGACTTGATCAGATGCAACAAGTTACTTTAACTCCGCTGCATTACAAGGATAAATCCCCACGGACTTATCCAAGTAACGCTTTCAATTATTTTACCGTGTAGTTGTGAATGTTGTCTGTGAATCGCAAAATAATCTTGAATTTCACTAAGTTCAGCGTCATCTTGAAAAAGGTTGCTGTATATTAGAATGTGAATTTCTTTAAGAGTTATTGTGTCACACTGGCTAAGAAAATCAATAATGGAAAATGGTTGCTGGACTTAAAGTAGGTCAGCAACCTTTAGTTCTCGTACAAGGCAATGACATTTGTACAAATATAGGATACGGACTGGCTCGCGAGTGGACGACAGCTAGGTAAGGTTAGTGTCCAGGCATGAAGTACAGGTTAAGGTCTGGCTATAGCCACCTTGAGTAGGACAAGGCCTCTGCGGTAGCTGTAGGTAAGTCACTATTTAACTCATGTGTTGCAACTAATCTAACAACGATCCGAGAAGGGCGAATGGACAATTTTATAGGAGAAAGTGACATGTTGCAGGAAAAGATTGTAAAACCCTCATTAGTTAGTAGCGAGACTATCACAACATCATTAGCAAGTAGGTTTGATCTTGCAAAACTAGTTCTTGTACGATCTAGGAGTACAAAGGCAACACAATGTCATAGGAAGACATTGTGTTGTCCTGCCTTTAAACTGCAGTAATAAGAATATTCCATTCTCTCGTTGGGACATTTCGAGGTTGGTCTAAAAGAAAAAAAAATTGTTGTGTGTTATAAATTACGTATTACTTTTGTGATCCACTTTTCTCTCAGAAACAAACAAATACCACAAATGGATTTTCCACAATGCCCCCGTTAATCACTACTTATTAGGGACATTGTTTTTTAAAACCTGTTGTCTTTTTATCGTGGTGATTTACGACCTCCCATTAAAGTGAACACTCAATTTCACGCCTGTCAAGGAAGACGAGTCAATACAGTCAACACGATGGAGGTGAGCTGTTACAACCACAACTGCGGTTTCAGTGTGGTCATGGTTGCTGGCGCTCCATTTCCTTCAGAATTTAAAAATGTTAACATTGTAGCAATTTCTTATATTATAAATGTTCAAACTACTATACAAATTAACATATTTATTCTATAGCGGGCTGAACGTCAAAATTGATTCATCCTTGTAGCATCTACTGAACACAACCAAAATATAGCACACCTTTAATGATGTACTGAATGGCTTTAACCTCTCATTTAGGAAAGCAAAAGAAAAGAACATGATTCCATTAGTTTCCCAGTTTAGCTTTACAATTTGGATGAAGCTTAATTTCTACAAGAGCAACACTGAGTTCGATGATGGTCACTGTCACTGAATAGGATTTGCCTGAGCGTTAGCGAATATTTTTAATTGGTCTTACGTGTAACCTTGATGGTAACAAGAAAGTGGCAGAGAATAAATAAATTTGTAAAAAGACTTGAGTACAATGATATGAAATTTTAACATGTAACGTATTAATACATGTAGCTTATTTATACAGCACAAAGAAAATATAAATCGGAAGAATGCCTAAAACAAAAGTCGTTGACAAGATTTAATTTCCGTATTGTAGTACCCTACCTGCTTCTCCACAGAAACTTTTTTTATTTAAACACTACAACACTATGTGAATGTATCATATGGCAAGATATCTCTAAAAAGATCAACTGTGGACTTTAAAAGTTGCATGAAACATAGACTAGAATGATTTCTATAATGGTGCAGGTCCAACGATGGAATCTGGCTATACGCCCTTGCAGGCCGACACCATTCCTCTTGTGTCTGCCTGGAGGATGGAACAAAGCCTTTTCTGTGCAATGTTTGCCTGTCTATCTGTCTGCAGAAAACCTCGAGAATGAAATAGACTTGAAATTTTGCATGCAACCACGTGGTGTGGCGTACTCCTACCTTGTAATACTGAACAACTGCATCTACAATTTGAAGATGCAGGCAACAAATCAACCAGAAATACAAGATTACTGAATACGAATGCATCTATAATTACACATTTCCGCTTACAATTTCCATTGAATTGAAAGAGACTAAGAGGCAGCGCCTCGGGTCAAGCTGTTTTTTGCAGACCATCCCAACCTGACCACAGACATCAGCGCCACCTGTACCACTTCGGTCATTCACCCGTACTTTTATTCCTGATTGCAGATCTGCACCTCTGTACATCCTTCGGAAGGTGCTAAAAGACTTTACTGCCCAAGACTCTTCTTACCGGAAGCTGATAATTGTATGACGCGATCCACAATAACTTACATTCATTAAAAATGTAATTATATGTAAGTAACAAACATAATACGGTTACCAAATATCGCATTATGTCTAGATGAATGGGATTGCGTGCGATAGCATCCTAGTATCAGTTAACGTTGGCAAGGTAGAATTGCTTGGGAAGGTACAGACCGAGTACCGTCTTGAGGCTGACAGGACAAGAATGCCAGCAATGCAGAGATTTCCGGTACCGACAAAGGCGGCACTCTTATTTTGTTTGGACTTGAAAAAAATGAAGGATCCCAACCGTGATCTAAACCTCAACTGAAACAACATGGCGCTGGCGGTTGATAGTTTTTTAATTGGTTATTTTATTACGCACTTACTATTTTATTGTTACAAACCACGAATTATTATTGTAATGATTGTTTGTACCAAACTTTATTCCTCGTAAATATGGTTTTCATTTGATATATTATGAAAACGTCGTTTTGGAATACATTTTAATTTTCTTTACAAACAAAACATATCCGACAAAATTTTAAATTGGAATATTGTTAAAAAGCTATAAAATACACCGTTAAAACAAAATTTTTATGTTCTGGCTCGTTCAGATTATAATAACATTTTAAATTATATAGATGAACAGAGAAAAAAAACAATAAAGAAGCATAAAGCAAAAGATAAAAGCTTGGAAACCGTAAAAACTAAAGCATCAAAGCTTGTTCACTTTTTGGTAACAAAAGGAAAGCTCTATCAGAATGATGTACCGTATAAAACATTACTTTTCACTTTGATACTAGAAGCTGAGAGATTCAGTCTATCCCCAGTACATTATAAAAAAATGTATAAGTAGTTTTCTCTCGACAGCATATATGACTGACGAAAACGTATAGTTTGCTTATGTACATCTCTGCACTACGGTGATATGATTTTAACGGGAATTCGACATCTTTACGACGTAAACTGTTACTACTTACGTACATTTCAACAATCTGTCTAGAAAGTTCTTATCCTGATTTCTTAAGGTCGGGACTGACTTTTCTTGAGAACGTTCGTTTCTCCATTAAAAAATTGCTTCCCTGCCTATACTGTCTGTTAAAAAATTGCTTCCCTGCCTATACTGTCTGTTAAAAAATTGCTTCCCTGCCTATACTGTCTGTTAAAAAATTGCTTCCCTGCCTATACTGTATGTTAAAAAATTGCTTCCCTGCCTATACTGTATGTTAAAAAATTGCTTCCCTGCCTATACTGTATGTTAAAAAATTGCTTCCTGCCTATAAAAAATTGCTTCCCTGCCTATACTGTATGTTAAAAAATTGCTTCCCTGCCTATACTGTATGTTAAAAAATTGCTTCCCTGCCTATACTGTCTGTTAAAAAATTGCTTCCCTGCCTATACTATCACTAAATTCACTATAAAATGTTTATAACACTAGTATAATTAAAACACAAGTACCACCAAATTTTCACTTCCCGAACAGAAATACAGAATAACACAGTGACCTGTATTCTGTAGTTCAGTTTTAATGATTAGTGTTGTGTATAGTTTTTTTATTAAGTGCATGTTTTTAGAGTTAGTGAAGTTGACAAACAACATGGTGGTTGTGATTCCTGACTTAGGCGTTGCACAACGCTTTGGTACGATTTGTTTATTTTAACCTTGTTTGTAATTATGTATTAGGTTAGTTATTACCTGAAGAAGAGATCAGATTGCAGATCTCGAAACGTACTGTTACTTATTTCTTGTTTCACTGAACGATGGCCGGAGAAATCCTGTTTCCTTAATTTTTATATGCATATATAAGATTTAAATTCAGTATAATGCACTAGTCTAAAATGTTATAATATGATAAGATATCTTGTAGAATGCCACACCCAGAGTCTTTAGATAGAGAAGATATTACTATTAAGTCCAATCATTCCGCCTGAAAAATCCCGCAAAGGACTCTCATTTATGACGTGATTCAGCGTTAAACTGACTGCGTAATCAATAATCACAGAGCTGATCTTCTTTCCGTCATTACTCCGACATTGTTTCCACAAAAAATTGTGATTACTCCATTTCCTCCTCAGAATTTCACTATATTCCTCCGTCTATTCGTTATAAAGTGTCAACTCAAACTACACCGGATGACTCATATGCCTTGTTGTGAAATGTGATCCACACACCATGCTTGGATAGGCAGAATAAAATATGCTTATATCCGAAGATGTCACTAACCATCAGAGCAAGGTCACTAAACACTTTACGCTCCATTTGATATCCAGGCGAGTGTGCTGTGGAACTAACGACCAAACGGACTACTTATAGCTACAAGTGTACAATAGTTGTATTCAGTAGTTACTAGCATAAACTAAAAAGCCCTAATGCCTTAATAAACACATAACTTGACACAAATCATTATTTATAGACGAATAAATTACATGGATAAACATACTGTTTAAAATTCTTAACAAAATAACAGTGTAATGTATACATTTTACTAACTTATTTATATTTTTTTAGTAGCTGATCCTGATACTTTAATTATTTATACCGTTCAGCAGTTTATTAGCACTTATTGTTGTTCGAAAGGAAGTGGAAATCATAAAGTGCGTTATTTCTAAAGGAAACTTTCTGTGGACACTACTTCATAATAGTGCAGTGGAAAATGGAAACAAAATCTGGATACCCAAAAAGTTACTAGATTACAAATTATACTCATTCTAAATTATTACTAAGTATTTTTAAATTTTCAAACAATTGTATTTTGAAGGTAATTTATGAGATAGTATGCTGCAAACGCAGACGATCTCAATGATAAATTCAAAATATTTTTATACGATGTCATGTATTATTTTGAACCAGCCTTTACTTTGGGAAGAAGTAGGGCAATCCTAAAATAATATTCAACCAAATCTGTCCATGGATACGATTACGATTATAAAATACTATGATCAATACAACGTCTTAGGCTTATTTTCCGTAAGGTTATCGACTCTCTAAGGCCGTGGATGGCCTCAAGGTAAGCAGCCGCAGGCAAAGGAAGAAATCGAAGTTAGACATCAACAACAGAAAGAGAAAAGATTACAACGGCTAGCTGACTTGTTTCTGGCCTCAACTTGTAGCCTTGAGACCAGATGTGGCCTTTCTGCATAGTTCCATGCCACGCGTGCAACAGCAACTGCAACTGCTCATGAGTGGGCTTGGTAACCTTGGGCACGCTTCCTGTACTCGCAGGTGACTTCCATCGACACTCGGGAAGTCTGAGTAACACCGGACATTACTATGAGTGCTGTAACAGGAATGTAGGTATGGCAGGCGGCGCAGCGTCACCAGGTGAAATCAGCCCGGCTGAGACATCGGTTACAATGAGGAGCGGTAGGATCACTACAAACAGCATTGTCAATGTACTACAACTTACAAGATTTAGAATCCTAAGGACTTTCCTAAGAACTACTAGTATGTCATACTGTGACAAGGCTAGTGATAAGAATAGCTATTCAAAAATAAGGTATTTGGAATACCTGTTAAACTTTTAATGAGATTTGGCCATGTTATTTCCGAGGCACCTTACATCACCGTGTCATCGTTTGGATCTAATCTAATGAAATCTCATTTAGAGCCAACTAGTAAAATCTGGTGCATACAGATCTTTTTCAAGAGTAACGCAAGAGGTTATGGCTGCTCGGCTCGCAAAATGTCATCAAACAGTTATAAGAATCATGCTATTGCCACGTGGTTTGGCTCACACAAGTGTGAATCTTCTCACCTGGCTAATAATGTAATAAAACAAATTCTCTAACAATCAGTCGGTCTTAGATAGTAAATGATAGAATAGAACAACAATAATTCATTCCATCGTGAAGGTTCTTACCAATTCATTGAAACTGTTCTGAATGGCTTGAGAAAACAAATAAGAAGAAAATACTCTCATCACTTCAGATCTTTCGTCTCACAACAGCGAATATACCCTATATTCTATAGGTGATTGTGTGTCTATATGCAAATTCTATTCACAAAACGCAACAAATGATGACATATATCCCAGCGCCGAAGACATAAAGGATACCTATTTCTAACGCATGTTTCACTAATTGGGCATTAAAAAATATTTCCAAAACATAAAACTTCTCGTTTCAGAAATTATTAACAGTGTAGGATGAAATTCAGTTCAAACATTTTGTGCAACAGTTGTCGTGAAACGTCTCATATAGTTTACTTTCGATAAATCGTAATCTTTTACGACGGAGGCTACACAGAAGTGTAGAGAAGTAGAATATAAAAGATGCGTCAGTTTTATGGTGACTATCGATAAATACTGGTACTTTAACTTATGTGATGCCATTATGTTAAGATACATGTCTTGCATAAGTTTATAAACACGCATCGCAACAAAAGGATTCAAGATTATGTTTTATGTTTGAATTTATGCAAAAGTTTTTAATTATTTCTTTATAACTCTGGGTTTTTTTTTATTTTCCAAAATTCATTTTCCCCTAACATTTCCGGAATTAGGCCTACCGCTGATTTTTACACATATAAGGGGCTTTATGCCAGAAGTAATATTTTGTACGATATTTCGTTTATTTTACGATCATTTATTGTATAAAAAATCAATTTGCTCCTATGATAGAAAAAGTATATTAAGTAAATGTTTGAAGAATAATATATTATTTGTATAAAACTTTATTATTCTCAACTATTCAATATTTAGTGAAGTTCTTACATTAAAACAAATACGGAAAAACACTAAATTTTTAGGTATTATGAAAAATATTACGTCACACTCCATTGTTGGCATGAGTGGTAGAAGAATAAATTTTTATAGATTTGAAGTCATCGTAACACATATTGACAATATAAATGCATAAATAACACTTTTGTATTAATTTAACATGTAAGCTTATTGCAGAAACTCTGAATAGCCAGGTGAGAAGTATCGCTTACCCGATTCCATATTATAACAGTATATTAATTTCGAAATAAAACATTAATGTCGTTTATCTACTCGTAAAGTGAAAATAATTTATACTTCAAGTAAAAATCTCTAGTTACAGAGTTTTAATAAGATGTTTACTTCATAATTGTTAATAACTAATCGTGAGTTAATTAACAACAGTGCTCATTGAGTGTTCCAGAGAAAGGATAGCCAAGGTAAAGTCAATATTGCCTTGCGTCCAGTTTACAAACTGAATGAACTTTTAATCAAATTTGTACGACTAACAAGAGTTATTTCTGCACCTCTCAAGTTATCAAAGTTGACAAAACTAAGTACAAGTGTTCTTTTAACAAATTGCATAAAAAGTATTTAAACAGAAGGTAGGCCTTCCCGAAATATATTTGTAACTTTTAAAGACTTAGTTCCTAAAATTAAATTGTGTCAATTAAAAATGTATGATATTGAACACTGCAAATATTACTATTAGACATTAATAAAGTATACCACAAGCTGAAAAATATAGTTTACTATAAACTCAGGATTTTGTATAAGTTTACATAATTAGATTTCTATTTAAAGTTTACACAGATCAAAGATCAAAATGTGATTCTTCCTACCTTGCTGAAAGCTTATGTTTCAGATTTTTACTCACCATCAGTCTTGAAATATTACTGATACGTAATTTATTGACATTGTATGTATGAAAACATCTGCAAAATTTGCATAAAAATATTTTTAAATGGACAATTTGTTCAGCTTTATCAGCCTCTATATCCAAAAGAACTGGGATTGCAGAAATAATATTGGATCAGTCAAATAAAGAAGGAATAAAAAGCATCGAAGGTCTGAGAGGCTTGTATAATAAATAGCTAAGAAATCTGACAATTAATTAAGGTCTTTACAGAAACCTCCCTCCCCTCGGTGTAGAAAAAGTATTAATAGGACTTAAAAGGATTTAAAATGTTCTTCAGGACTGTTTAACGATCAGAACTTAACTGGAGATCACTGATGAAGTCCCACCCAGTATCCTAAGTTTGAAAGGATATTCAGTAGTTTTTTGTTCAAGAATTCAATCGATTAGGAACAGACAGGAAAGTGTATCTGTAGTATAAGTTCCAACGGTTAATCAGATGACCTGGAATGCAATCATCTGTCGTAACTCGGATAATCAATATCTCCGGTCATTACAGTAACACATTTTAAATGTATCTTATGCCAATGTGTTAAAACGTCATCATCATTAACTCTGGAACATTGAAAACATTGGAATACACACAATGAAAGTCCCAATAAAATCAATTTTAAAACAGCCAACGAATATACTGTAAAACTTATTTTAGCGTTGTCTTTGCTGCAATTTAACGTGTTCTAGAATCACTTACTCAATATGTACCCACTTCTTTCCTCATATAAATATATTTAAAGGCTGAGTTTGAGGTTATATGTATTTAAACAGTTATTAGTCACTGATCTGGGAATAAATAAATAACTGAGTTCCACTCTCCTGCCACGTAGGTTTATGGCACTTCAAAATATTAACTGTAAAACCTGTCAATGCAGTGCTAAGTTGAGAGAAAAAAAGGGACATAAAGATTCGATTTTGACCGCGAAGTGCAGATATACCACATCACAGTAACAATTAACCTTCCGGAAAAACCTCTTAATTCCACTTAAACCCCCTTCATTTGTTCTGCGTTACGATCATGCCCATTAATGATTTATTGTATATCATTATTTGGATCTATTTAAAAATTACTCAGGAGTTGTCCTACATTTGTTTTACAACAGAAGTAAAATGGTTCAAGTTTTCAAATACTCGTACGTTTATCATACATATTAAGAGAGCCTTACGACTAAAAGGTTACAATAAATGTGTTTTATTACTATCGGTGTAAAACATTTTCTCATTACAACAAAACGTCATTACCAACTCAGAAGATGTTTTACAACATTTTAAACCTTCTCATCAGTGCAGTGTTCACCAATCACGAAATACCAAGGGAAAAATGCAACAAACAGATAGAAGTCACAATCACTAAGGCAAGAGCAACTTACGTAAGCCGGTTCGAGCCGCAATTTGTGAAACTCTAATGAGCAAGCAGTCCAAGAAGTAAATTATTAACAGAGCAATAAAGGTGATTGTTGCACACAACACTGGCAGCCTCTACAGTAATCTAGCCAGTACATTGAGGTCATCTTACCTCTTTCATCCACTAGACTATCGATTGTTACACACAGCACGGACAGCCTCTAGAATAATATGGCTAGTACAGTACATCAAAGCCAACTTCCAGCTTTCATCCACTAGTCCATCGATTGTTACACACAGCACGGACAGCCTCTAGAATAATATGGCTAGTACAGTACATCAAAGCCATCTTCCAGCTTTCATCCACTAGTCCATCGATTGTTGCACACAGCATGGACAGCCTCTAGAATAATATGGCTAGTACAGTACATCAAAGCCAACTTCTAGCTTTCATCCACTAGTCCATCGATTGTTACACACAGCACGGACAGCCTCTAGAATAATATGGCTAGTACAGTACATCAAAGCCATCTTCCAGCTTTCATCCACTAGTCCATCGATTGTTGCACACAGGACTAGCAGTCTCTACAATTATCTGGCCAGTGCAGTACATCAAGATCATCTTACATCTTTCATCCGGTAAATTATCAATTTTTGCACACAGCACTGGCAGTCTGTATTGTAATATCACCAGTACAGTACATCGAGAACATTCTCCATTTTAATCCGTCAAACCTTCAATTTTTACACACAGGAATAGGAGCTTCAAAAATAATCATACAATACAATAATGTGGCCAGTACAGTAAACTAATGTCATATTACAGCTTTCGTTCACTAAAATATCGATTGTTACAAATTGGGTTATTCATATACGAAACGAGAGTTAACGAGCAATATAACGAATGCTTAGTTGCCAAAGTCAATATGACATTTACGTAATAACGATGTAAACAATGGGATCATGCCATTTACTACTACTCATGGCTTTACAAACTACTACTCCAGTTAATTTTTTAACGATTGCTGGTAGTAAAAAATCGAAAAGACTGTAGGTCAAGACGATCTATAATTGATAAAATGCTGGAGGTAGCCGCCGAAAGAAAGGAGGATGGTATGCTTATAGTCGTAATCATTTAAAACTCTTAGTTTACCTCTTATCGCGGTTTTTATCGGTATGGGAGCGTACTTAATTACAGATTTATATTGTATAATACATAAATCAATTATATATACATACTGTATCAATGTACCAAACAAAATTGCCGTGATGCAATGTCCACGACCACGGAACGCCTCCCGCCTCACGTGCTCATCTGTAGTAGGATATTATTAGAACTCCATTCTCCAAGTCGTGCTCTATCCACATTCTTGGTGCGTGTTTACACTTAAATAAAATAAACATTGGCTACTTTCTCGTGTTCTATTTCAAGCCTAACCTACTGTTTTGTTTTTATGGCGGTAAAATGCGAATTTATTGAATCTCTCCGTGGAATTGATTTGTAAAAAGCTTAATTTAATATGCAGTTTATATTAGGTTATACAATGTAAAGTTGTGATATTACACTAAAACGACTTAAAATTTTGTTTTGTTTAAATATGTTATTGGCAGAACTGGATGAAACTTAAAATTTGACATCTTTTTGAACATTTTCAATCTTTGTCTGTCACTCTATGAGACTTATAATCCACTTACTTATAACTATTTTCCGATAAATTAAGCAAAAAATGTTCGGCCTTTAAACTACATAACCCAATTTCTTTATTCAGTACAATCACAACCAAGGATAGTATCATACTATACGGGGACCTTGTTATTGAAACGATCGAGGATTTCATGGAGACTTCATGTGTTGACCCAAGGTTATAGGCTCTATTTCAACCAAATATGACTTAACCGAAGCCGTACATTGGACGTTGAGAATAAAATCATTAATCCGGGTTTCATTATTGGACGGATCTTACCGAAATTTGGTGTTGCTAAGGAAACCAGATTTTTTCTGGACATTTGCCATCGTTTGGCTACAATACAATCTTTTCTTCAGGTAAATGACAAAACATACCCGAGGGTTATGATACGCATAAGTCAGGAACCACAATAGCCATGTTGTGTGTCTATTCCACGCACACTAACTCTAAAACACGCACTTAATAAAAACTAAACAATAACTATTAAAACTGAACTACAGACTATAATCAATAATAATAATAATTGGTTGGTCGTAATAGGTCTGCACTCACCGGCCAACCAAGTAGAACCGAAAGTCTTTAGAAAATTTTTTTAACTTAAATTTTTTTTCATTCGCCAATTTTGACTGTTTTAATAAGTCCTTCTCTTAAAAATAAAGATCCTGGAGTAATTTTATAGAATAATCAATACGAAGACCCCAGTAAGAAGTTACTGAAAGACGAAAATAATTGAGCAGCTGTCATATGGGACGCTTCCCGAGATACAATTCCTTTGGTAAAACTTTGAGCTCTACAGAGCTTGAGACAGAACTGATTCTCGAGAAAATTTTAGTTGTTATTGGAAACCGTCTTTTCTCTTAATCCTAACCGGACTGAGATAAAACTTGTTGATCAACTTACGGAAATATCATCGGGACAATGTTTGTATTTATATTTATTATTTTAAACAACGTAATACTTTATTTAATTCTATACAATCATATTGAATATGACAAAAGATACTATTTTAAACAGTATTACGTGATACTGTATTTGAAAATAGACGCATTTATGAAAATATTTCTGTTCAGTTTTGAGACTAGAACTGAACCTAACTTTGAATTATTATGCAGTATTTATTTTGAAAGATTTTTTTATTTTAACCAGTTAAATTGGTATGCCAAAATGCTTCAAGAATCTGTTCATCAACTTCCTTCTCCTTGTTTACATTATTCCAGCAAAGGCTTAATGGAATATTTGTATTGCAACAAATAATGCTGCTATGAAGTGCTCAATTCTAAGAAGAAATTGAAATATTGTTTGTCGTTGTACACGATTACTAAGATTAGTAGCATTCTCTCAATGCTGAATTTTATGTTATTTTAAGTTCATGTTCACATTTGAATATCACAGAGATTTCTAAGAAATGTTCAGTAGTAGATTAAGGTTGAGAATTGTAAAACAGCAATTGCAAGAAACTGAAGCGTTGAAGCCGGGTTGTGAATCTTACAATATTCCACTTTCATGAATTAAAATCTAAACCCACCGGTTAAAATAAACTGAAATGTAGACCCGTGCCCTTCCCCTTCCTATTGCTTCTCACTACCTACAAACACCAACATCATCACTGTAAACCGCTCAGTGTGTACGTCTCAGGAACGAACTTGTCCGAGTGCCCCAGCCAAACAACCACCATTGGGAGATCAACGAGCTGCGAAGGAGCAGAACTGCTTCCCACTGCATGAAGTGACTGAGGTGCTTTGCTTGGCCTGTGCGAGAGAACGTTCAACAGTCATCACTTGTCGAGGCCGCCAAACTGGCACCGGAGTTCTTCGTCTGCGGTGTTAAAAGTTAGTACACTCTGAAAACTTGTTTGTTTAAATGGCTATTTTTCAAAATGACCTTTATGTAGAAGTATAAGTGCCAAAAATGCGAATGGTAACAAAATTAATCAGAAGAATTATACAAAGTTACAATTTATAATAAGCGTTTGAAAAAGTTGAGAAATATTTGTAAATTTTCTTATTGAATTAAAGCACACAAATATTTTTCGTTTTCTACCATAATTCCTTTGGCAATAGTCAGCCTCTTTATTTGGCTTTTGTAAAATTTACTACTCAACTAGAGTGTTATACAAGTTGGTATGAATATTTATCGTATTAGTTTCATAAACGTAATTGTTTTTAGGACTTCAAGCTAAAGATAAATTATTGTTAAGAGATTTTACAAATACTTTATCAAAGGCATAGTTTATAATTTATGATAAATAAATATTATGATTGGAGATCATTATTTTAAATTGCATTAACTGCCTGTTTCTCACCAAACTTATATAAAGACTTACTTCACTATATTTCCGACTGTCGATATAAAAAAAACTCAGCTGACTATCAATTGGCACCATTATTTAGGAGCAACAACGAGCAGACTATAACTGTCACATTAATAATGGCAATCATTCAGTAGCCATTCAGCGTAACTATGTGTAGTTTATGGCAGCCATTACGTGTAATGTGTGTATAAATCCGGGAGACTAGCGCATCACAACTCCACCAGTCCACCGGCAGCCATTCTCGCCGTATACACATCGCCTGCATCATCCTAGCGCCAGCGTCATCGTTACGTGTAATATGTGTATAAAATCCGGGAGACTAGCGCATCACAACTCCGCCAGTCCACCGACAGCCATTCTCGCCGTATACACATCGCCTGCATCATCCTAGCGCCAGCGTCATCGTTACGTGTAATGTGTGTATAAATCCGGGTGACTAGCGCATCACAAACTCCACCAGTCCACCGGCAGCCATTCTCGCCGTATACACATCGCCTGCATCATCCTAGCGCCAGCGTCATCGTTACGTGTAATATGTGTATAAATCCGGGTGACTAGCGCATCACAACTCCACCAGTCCACCGGCAGCCATTCTCGCCGTATACACATCGCCTGCATCATCCTAGCGCCAGCGTCATCGTTACGTGTAATGTGTGTATAAATCCGGGAGACTAGCGCATCACAACTCCGCCAGTCCACCGGCAGCCATTCTCGCCGTATACACATCGCCTGCATCATCCTAGCGCCAGCGTCATCGTTACGTGTAATGTGTGTATAAATCCGGGTGACTAGCGCATCACAACTCCACCAGTCCACCGGCAGCCATTCTCGCCGTATACACATCGCCTGCATCATCCTAGCGCCAGCGTCATCGTTACGTGTAATATGTGTATAAATCCGGGAGACTAGCGCATCACAACTCCGCCAGTCCATCGGCAGCCATTCTCGCCGTATACACATCGCCTGCATCATCCCTAGCGCCAGCGTCATCGTTACGTGTAATGTGTGTATAAATCCGGGAGACTAGCGCATCACAACTCCACCAGTCCACCGGCAGCCATTCTCGCCGTATACACATCGCCTGCATCATCCTAGCGCCAGCGTCATCGTTACGTGTAATATGTGTATAAAATCCGGGAGACTAGCGCATCACAACTCCCGCCAGTCCACCGACAGCCATTCTCGCCGTATACACATCGCCTGCATCATCCTAGCGCCAGCGTCATCGTTACGTGTAATGTGTGTATAAATCTGGGTGACTAGCGCATCACAACTCCACCAGTCCACCGGCAGCCATTCTCGCCGTATACACATCGCCTGCATCATCCTAGCGCCAGCGTCATCGTTACGTGTAATATGTGTATAAATCCGGGAGACTAGCGCATCACAACTCCGCCAGTCCACCGGCAGCCATTCTCGCCGTATACACATCGCCTGCATCATCCTAGCGCCAGCGTCATCGTTACGTGTAATGTGTGTATAAATCCGGGTGACTAGCGCATCACAACTCCACCAGTCCACCGGCAGCCATTCTCGCCGTATACACATCGCCTGCATCATCCTAGCGCCAGCGTCATCGTTACGTGTAATGTGTGTATAAATCCGGGAGACTAGCGCATCACAACTCCGCCAGTCCACCGGCAGCCATTCTCGCCGTATACACATCGCCTGCATCATCCTAGCGCCAGCGTCATCGTTACGTGTAATGTGTGTATAAATCCGGGTGACTAGCGCATCACAACTCCACCATTCCACCGGCAGCCATTCTCGCCGTATACACATCGCCTGCATCATCCTAGCGCCAGCGTCATCGTTACGTGTAATATGTGTATAAATCCGGGAGACTAGCGCACATCACAACTCCGCCAGTCCAACCGGCAGCCATTCTCGCCGTATACACATCGCCTGCATCATCCTAGCGCCAGCGTCATCGTTTTACGTGTAATGTGTGTATAAATCCGGGTGACTAGCGCATCACAACTCCACCAGTCCACCGGCAGCCATTCTCGCCGTATACACATCGCCTGCATCATCCTAGCGCCAGCGTCATCGTTACGTGTAATGTGTGTATAAATCCGGGTGACTAGCGCATCACAACTCCGCCAGTCCACCGGCAGCCATTCTCGCCGTATACACATCGCCTGCATCATCCTAGCGCCAGCGTCATCGTTACATGTAATGTGTGTATAAATCCGGGAGACTAGCGCATCACAACTCCGCCAGTCCATCGGCAGCCATTCTCGCCGTATACACATCGCCTGCATCATCCTAGCGCCAGCGTCATCGTTACGTGTAATGTGTGTATAAATCCGGGTGACTAGCGCATCACAACTCCACCAGTCCACCGGCAGCCATTCTCGCCGTATACACATCGCCTGCATCATCCTAGCGCCAGCGTCATCGTTACGTGTAATATGTGTATAAATCCGGAGACTAGCGCATCACAACTCCGCCAGTCCACCGGCAGCCATTCTCGCCGTATACACATCGCCTGCATCATCCTAGCGCCAGCGTCATCGTTACGTGTAATGTGTGTATAAATCCGGGTGACTAGCGCATCACAACTCCACCAGTCCACCGGCAGCCATTCTCGCCGTATACACATCGCCTGCATCATCCTAGCGCCAGCGTCATCGTTACGTGTAATGTGTGTATAAATCCGGGTGACTAGCGCATCACAACTCCGCCAGTCCACCGGCAGCCATTCTCGCCGTATACACATCGCCTGCATCATCCTAGCGCCAGCGTCATCGTTACGTGTAATGTGTGTATAAATCCGGGAGACTAGCGCATCACAACTCCGCCAGTCCACCGGCAGCCATTCTCGCCGTATACACATCGCCTGCATCATCCTAGCGCCAGCGTCATCGTTACGTGTAATGTGTGTATAAATCCGGGTGACTAGCGCATCACAACTCCGCCAGTCCACCGGCAGCCATTCTCGCCGTATACACATCGCCTACATCATCCTAGCGCCAGCGTCATCGTTACGTGTAATGTGTGTATAAATCCGGGTGACTAGCGCATCACAACTCCGCCAGTCCACCGGCAGCCATTCTCGCCGTATACACATCGCCTACATCATCCTAGCGCCAGCGTCATCGTTACGTGTAATGTGTGTATAAATCCGGGTGACTAGCGCATCACAACTCCACCAGTCCACCGGCAGCCATTCTCGCACACATCCAGGTACAGGCAGACCACTCGTTCGCGATCCATAAAATCCGAACCGAGAAACCTACACCTTTCGTTTTAACGAAAACCCCCATAAAACGTCAACATGATATGTAACGAGTAAATCAACAGCTCCGATTAAAAATTCTTCACCGCATTCCTACTAAACCTTTTATAACGAAGCGAACAAACTGCATCATTCTGGGATAGTACTTGATGGAATTGTGTTAAACAGGAGATGAAATCAGACACCTCTTAAAACACCAAGTTGAATAAGAGTAACTTCAATCTGAGCTTGTCTGTGATGCTAACATTCTTACAACTTTATTTTCTTCTAGTTCTCAAACAAAGGATTAAAGTTAATATTTGCAAGTTATGTTTCAGTGTACGTTCAGCGTTTCAAGTTTTAACTAACCGTGTAATAAGTGCATTTCCGATTTAAATCTTCACAGTGTATGGATTGTACTTTACGTTTTTTTTTTTTTTTTTTTTTTTTTTTTTTTTTTTTTTTTTTTTTTTATCATACAACTTAAAAACTCCTCCTCTGTACGTGTTTTCTCGTTAGTTATTTAGGTGAAAGGAAAATGTGTAACACGTCTAAGTGGCGTGTTGAAATGAACTATTAAGCTTAATTTGTTATGAAGTTTTGTTGGACTATGAAATGAAATAAAATTACTTTAAATTGGCACCTTAAATGTCATCACAGGGTAAATCATATGTAACAGAACGATAAAAATTGGGTTTTAAAATTAAAAATAGGGCACGATCTAATATAACAATAACGACTATCCTAACCCTTGCTAAAATGAAATCTATATCTCACATTAATCTAATCAGTATAAAATCTATGTGATATCTCCCAACGAAATGCTATAATTATTTGGCACACACCTATTTGTAAAGATCTGTCTGCCACATGTCTTTACCTCCAGTCTCTTTCTGACAGTGCCAGAAATGATTAAATTATTGAAAAAGAAGTAGCCAAGATACTTCGAGTGTGAAAACGTAAGCAGTTAAACGATATTATAAGAAAAAAACGTACTCTTTACTAACGTCACCTTGCGGCGTTTCATTCTGGAAAATAACGAAGAAGCAAGTTTAAACTTAGTATAACGCATGCGATGCTGAATGCCTGTTGAAGTACGGGAGAATTCATTGAATAGAACGGGGACAGCCCCGCCTTATGGGCGAACACCTAAATGTAATGATGTCATCATGCATTGCAGCATATGGTGTTGATGTTCAACATATTTCAGTATCATGTTTAAATATAGGGTGTTTTAAAATTAATGTCAACGAACTTCAGGGTGTATATCACGAGAGAAAAGACTTGTGTACTTGGAAAGTACAGTCCGTTAACGTTGGTAAAGTGACATTTTTGTCACTGCTTTCACAGTATTGCATTAGTATTGTAAAGTTTATTTTTCTAGGGGGTTTTAACTAGAAATTAGATTTATGTTCGTCTGAGTTTTAAACTAATTTTAAAGAGGAAAAGTTTTGTGCAGAAAAGTAACTAGATGTAGTTTAAAAACTCATAAGGAGTATGAATTAATTCCATTTTGAATAAGGGGAATAAGACCTCTTTACATTTCCACACCACCAAATGCCCTCCGTCACTGGGGGGGGGGGGGGCTTCTTGATATCTCGAAGAAAACGGTTTGTCGTAGCAAAATGAAGCAAAAGTCTTATCCTTTTCTTCAGCATAAATTTAAAAAAGGTGTTTAATCTAAAACCTCCAGATAAAAACATTATTGTGTTACTAAAATCAAATATATTGCGTCTAAAACCTGAGATAAAAAGATCAGTTAAACATTCTTCTGATAAACTCATAAAAATTCCTTAAAAACGCATCGATGTCCAAAGTATTAAAATCTTGCCACAAACGCGGATTGGGAGTCAAATATCTTCTACAGCATTGACGATTTTCTGGCATATGACTAACTACGAGAAAATTTACTCCAGTACCAAAGATCGGGCTCAATTGGTGGGGAGTCACTATAACATGAATATTGGAATGATTGTAAGTTTTAATGTGATATCAATATTTAAATTTTACGATTCATAGTGTGGGACACTTCATAGCTTGTGGTCCACGCGTGCGGTTTACTCGTTACTTCCTGTTCTCGAAATAAGTTTTTTTGTGTTTGTTTTTTTAATATAAAGGTACTAAAAGAAATAAATGTTGATATTGATAATATATTAAGTGATTTAACACCGTCAATTGTGGTATTTGTCACGTTTCTCTTCCGTTGAAATTCTCTTATATATCTCAAATATTGTGTATAATTTTATTTACAGAATAAAGAGATGAAAAGACGAAGAAAGAATCGATAGCCTTATTTCTCAAAACTTTTTTATTTGACCAACGTACCTTGTAGAACTCAAAGATAGTAACTATATACCTCACTCAAATCGAATAAACAAGGATATTAGAAAAAAACTCAAACTTTTAACCGGAGGATTATTTAATGCCTTACAATCTTTTAAAATGTAAATTTCCAGAACAAAAACTACTAGTCAGTTTTTTAAATTATCCAATTAGTATTCTTAACGCCAAGGTTGTTAAATATACAAATACACAAAAATTTAAATAATTTAATTCATGCTCAGCACAGCCTAGGCGTAAGGCTGCGACTCTCTAAACAAAGAGGTCACGGATTCGAATCCAGAGGAGGCAGTACAAGTGGAAAATGGGTTTGGAAAGTTTAGTACAATGAAGAATTTCTTAAATCAAGTAGATCATTAAGGATGTCTCCATATGAACTGAAAAAGTTTAATAAAAATTAAAAAAAAAGACAAACTTTTCCCGCTATGAGCGAATTTGCGTTTGCCTTTTGTGAGTCACTCCTGCGAGGGTGAACAAACACATTTACAGATAGCTTTTACCCAAATGGCCCAAGACAGCAGTAAATGTCCACCGTTAGCTGGTTTACAGTGATATAAAGTAAATGGATCCATTTACTTTCACAACAACCTTCTCTCTACAGTTGGTTTACTTCGCTATCAAATCAAAATTGTTATAGTTGCCTGGCAAAAACATAGTAAATTAGAGTAACCCATAATTTTGTATCTCTGAAATATTGTTATTTTCATAATCCTCATAAGTTACAAACTACATGCGGCATATGTATAAGAATAAAAACAGTGTTACAAATAGTTGTAATCACTTAAGAAAAGAAAGTGCAAGTCATTTTTGGAATTGAAAATACATCAAAAGTAGAAAAACAGTTATTTATTTCCATTTACGTGAAATTATAGATTATGTAGTATGTATTTGAAGGCTCCAGTGAGTAAAATGTTTTTATTCATTTATGATTTAGGTATTTATTTAAATAATTAACATAGTTAAAAAAACTTACATGTTTTAAAAATATGTTTTACATGAACCTCACTCAAGCTATACCTCAAGATATAGCTCATGTTACGGCGGTCTAGACTCCGGAGAGCATAAGACGTAACGGTTTAATCTGCCTATACTATAACATTATAGTTCGTAAGAAATAAGACAGGAGCGTAGTGATAGCTCATGTTACGGCGGTCTAGACTCCGGAGAGCATAAGACGTAACGGTTTAATCTGCCTATACTATAACATTATAGTTCGTAAGAAATAAGACAGGAGCGTAGTGATAGCTCATGTTACGGCGGTCTAGACTCCGGGCAGCATAAGACGTAACGGTTTAATCTGCCCAAACTATAACATTATAGTTCGTAAGAAATAAGACAGGAGCGTAGTGATAGCTCATGTTACGGCGGTCTAGACTCCGGGCAGCATAAGACGTAACGGTTTAATCTGCCCAAACTATAACATTATAGTTCGTAAGAAATGAGACAGGAGCGTAGTGATAGCTCATGTTACGGCGGTCTAGACTCCGGACAGCATAAGACGTAACGGTTTAATCTGCCCAAACTATAACATTATAGTTCGTAAGAAATGAGACAGGAGCGTAGTGATAGCTCATGTTACGGCGGTCTAGACTCCGGAGAGCATAAGACGTAACGGTTTAATCTGCCTATACTATAACATTATAGTTTGTAAGAAATGAGACAGGAGCGTAGTGATAGCTCATGTTACGGCGGTCTAGACTCCGGACAGCATAAGACGTAACGGTTTAATCTGCCCAAACTATAACATTATAGTTTGTAAGAAATGAGACAGGAGCGTAGTGATAGCTCATGTTACGGCGGTCTAGACTCCGGACAGCATAAGACGTAACGGTTTAATCTGCCCAAACTATAACATTATATTTTGTAAGAAATGAGACAGGAGCGTAGTGATAGCTCATGTTACGGCGGTCTAGACTCCGGACAGCATAAGACGTAACGGTTTAATCTGCCCAAACTATAACATTATAGTTTGTAAGAAATGAGACAGGAGCATAGTGATAGCTCATGTTACGGCGGTCTAGACTCCGGACAGCTTAAGACGTAACGGTTTAATCTGCCCAAACTATAACATTACAGTTTGTAAGAAATGAGACAGGAGCGTAGTGATAGCTCATGTTACGGCGGTTAAGACTCCGGACAGCTTAAGACGTAACGGTTTAATCTGCCTATACTATAACATTATAGTTTGTAAGAAATGAGACAGGAGCGTAGTGATAGCTCATGTTACGGCGGTCTAGACTCCGGACAGCATAAGACGTAACGGTTTAATCTGCCTATACTACATTATAGTTTGTAAGAAATGAGACAGGAGCGTAGTGATAGCTCATGTTACGGCGGTCTAGACTCCGGACAGCATAAGACGTAACGGTTTAATCTGCCCAAAGTGATATAATGCAGTGTTTCCAACATGATGGGCGCTGGTCTGCCAAGAATACGGTTATATTTACGCTACTATAATAAATCTTGGTCTATTGTTGTCCGATTGTGAGCCACTACAGACAGGCTGCCAACCTTCCCGCTCAATCATTCTATCTGCAGTGATACCATAGTTACATCACTAATAATTAAACACTTAATAATGTCAACTTCATAATGTGTGTAGGGATGCAATCTATATTATGCACGTTAGGGATCATAAATAAGTACGAATACAAAAGATTACTTTTGCTAGCGGCCAGAAATGTTGTTTTAAAGAGATATCGTAATGATTTTTCTTGTATATTATGAATACTATCAACGCATAACATAAATAATAAAAACATAAATATGTTTCAGTGATTTATTTCATAAATTAATATTGTTTATAAGTATGTTTATTACGATGTACTAACAAAAGGCAAACATAAACAAGTTTAAATAAGTTTTGTTTTCAAGTATAAAGTTTGTCGCAAAAAATACAGGCTATTTCAGATTAAGAAGGAAATCTTACATTGTGTCTTTTCTCAAAATATTTAGGATGCATAGACTTATAAACATAAACAAATATAATATCCAATATAAACAGTGCGTGATTATTTTTAAAATTTTTGAGATTCGAACATGGAACCTGCTGTATATAGGACCATTGTGAAATTATGTTCTTTGGGAATGATTTAGAGGTGAATTTTTACATAAAATAAATTTGTTTATGTTTTTTTAATAAATATTTACAGTTAGCCGCTTCACTACTCGATATTTGAGAGGGTGGTTTGAAACACTCAGTACAAAGATATTTTGCCCACGACGATACACCTGCCAGACGGGCGTTTTAAAGTTTCCAGCGTTAATACGACGATTCTAATAAATCCGGAATTCGTTCGCTTTATTTTGAAGTTTTAAACGTAATTTTGTTGTGAAATTACAACAAAACAACTTCAAGTAGTCTGAAGAAGATACAGCGATGCTTTCATCGCATTTTCATTGTAATACAAGACAAGAGATGCAACTAAAATCATTTTATTTCAAATTTTATATTCAGTTTTTATTTTAATACCAAATACTTTTGACGAAAACTTTTTTTATGAATAATAGCATAAATAATAGAACCATTTATATGGATAATATTATACATTTGTATAATACTATACTATACTATTGTAAACAATAGTCGTTTAAGACGTTTAATTTACTCGAACTTTGTTCACTGTGTAATTCCTTTGTTCTGTGTATTTTTTTGTTTATGATTAACAAGGAAATAGTAAGTTAAACACATATTTTTTGTTTATGATTAACAAGGAAATAGCAAGTTAAACACAAGTTCTGTCAAACAACAACAATGGCAACTATAGTTTAATTGATGGAATAATAACAACTAGTAGACAACCGCAACCGCTAACCAATATAAACCCGTCTTGATGTGCTGGTTTATTTCTCCGCTTTCGGAATTTTATAATGATTTACATCGTTAAAGACAAATTTAATAATATAATTAGTTATACAAAATTACACTATAAATATTTATTTATAAGCGTCCACAAGAATGTAAAATGTATCTTACAGTTGCTTGGTCTGCAGATTTATTTGAATAACCCTAAAATAAACTAACTACTTAAAAATACCCCGAATAAGCCAAAGAATTCTCTTTGAGATTAAAATTAGAGTGACTGTAATAATGTTAAAGTAAGTTTTATGAGTAGGTAGTAACGAGTTAAGAGTACGCCAACTCATAACTTAAGAGCTTATATCATTAGCCTACATATGCTATTTAGCCACATATTATAATGTCAAATAATTGTACTCAGTTTGTTTACAAATTTATTTATTCTGCGATTTTCTAGTTGCCGTCATGGTTACCCATAAGACCAATGTACAAATGTCTGCTAAAACTCAGTGAAATCTTATGGAGTGACATGCACCATCATCGAACTCGATGTTGATTATAAAGAAATGAAGGTCGTTGCAAAATTTCAAGTGTATAAGATGTTAGTTCTCGAGATACCGTGCAGAAATCCTGGCAACCGAACATTTGCAGCTATTCGAGTGATATGCATTACTAACTCTCAGCCAACAAAATGATTTAAAAAACAAATTGGTTTATTAATTACTAAACATAATTTTTCTTTACATAAATAATTGCATATATTCCACAGTACTTTAATAAACATAAATGTTAGCTTTAAATGTAACATGAAGAAATGATATGGTTTCCATTTAAATGAATTTTTTACTGTTTATTTCTACCATGAACAACCCAAAAGGCTGATACGAATAAATATTTGTAGGTGTCTAAAGATAAATGATTTTACTTTTTATATTTTAGTTATCTTTTTTTGGTCTTATATTTAAACGTTTTACAATAAATGGTACTCATTAAAAGACGTAACTAATAGTTTAATATTTAAGCTACTAATTGTCTACTAATTCTTTTTATTTAAAGTATATCGGGGAGACCTTAATGAACTGTACACATATCAATCAAATGTAAACAATTTCAGAAGATATATAAAAAAACTACCGTTGTATGAAAAATGTCTGTTCATAAAACTTAATCATAAGTTAATAAGTACAAGTTTAAAGTTTAAGTTACTCGTATAAAGTTTCTTCAACGTTCATAAAAGTTAAACTTCGTAAACTTTTATGCATTATTCATATTAAAATGAACGTTTTATAAAAGTAGCGTACTGTTGAGGTATCAGTATACTTTTAATATGAATCAAACATATGATTATTTACGAATAATACTTTTACCCTCGCTAATAACATGCCGTCGCTCAATCTTGATGTATACTAAAATTTACTTTCAGCGGAAAGTTCAAGTTCGCCCACTCCGTAGCGTGTTTATGTTCGGCGTTATTTAAGTACGCTTATTCGTCTCCCACAAGTTGTTTATTTGCGCCAAACAAGAAACAGTCGTGCATCTTGGTTTGAAAATATCGGTGCCAACCAAAGTGCTTTTCTGTTATCACATCCTACAGATATAATCAAAGAATTTGTTATATCTGGATGACCTGGAAGACACATGCAGGTCTTTTAACTACACGAGCATACTTCAACACTCGGACTACTTTCTTGTGAATTTGGTTTTTTATACGTCAATCTATGAAATTTGACCAAGCGTTAACTGAAAATTTTTACATTGGTCTTGTGGGCAACCATTATTAAAGTAGAATAAATACATTTTTAACAGAGTCCAACCATATGACATTTTAACAAGTTCGATACATTAACATGTGTAGCCAACTACGCTAAAAGCAAACAGTAATATGATGGAAAGTCAATGTTAAAAGTCAGTGTCAAGATTTCATTTCAGTTATATTTAGAGATTAGAGTCACGTGACATTTTAATACCTGACATAGTAGTACATGCATTGAAATGTTACACTACAGAACAAGTAGTGTGGGGTATTCACTCCTACCCTATATATAGTAAGCTGGAAAATAGTTTGAAGTGTGTCGGCAATTCAATTGTAAAGTTCTGAATAGTTAATACCTAAAAATAATGTGACGTTTATTGCTGTACAACTTTTTTACAATAAGTACAACTAAAACAATGTTATAGATATCTTTTTATAAATAAAATATAACTCATTCCCTGAACAGATGATCATACTGTAAAAGTTTTACATTTTTAACTTCACCCGTATTTACCCGGACATGATTACAAAATGGTTGCCCAATTTACATGTTCGTAATTTCGCGTATAGTGGTTAAAAAATTTTCATATTTTTGTACTCATAAAAGTAATTTTAATAGGCTATGAATTTATGATTAAAAATATTTTCCAAAATCGATTGCACCATCTTAAATGGGGAATTATTGAAATTAGCGTATTATTTATTAATGTCGTGAACGTCACTAGGAATTCAGGTATTAAGTGTGTTTACTTAATTTGGTGATATGTACAAACTAAGTAACAAAATTACACGGAATTAACCATAGCGATTTTCAGTAAATGTGACCATTAAGAAATAGTTCACTAACTGATAATTCCGATCAAATTATTATGTAATTGAATTTTAAAAACTACATGAGAACTTATTCGGATACTTCAATCCAGATACCATCACTCGGCAAAAAAATTCTTACTATGCCATCTCAAAAAAGATGTCCTGTCACAAACCTATTATATACTGAGGGGATTTTTTGGAAATCACGGGTTACAACAATTAGCCCCAATATTTGAAGGTGCTCTCCCTTCACGTCAGCGCTTCTGAGCGGCGTGTTGAGTTATTTTCTCAAAGAATCATTATCGGGTGATCCATCAAAGAAAGGCTCTCCAGGTTCAGTGGTTTGAGAGGCTTTTGGTGAGAGCGACATCAAAAACAATTTAACAAACTTAGCTCGTGCCTTTGATCAACGCCTTTTCATTATTACGTGCACTTCCCTTGTCGTAACCGGCTTCTAAGCGGCTTGAAGACTGAGCACAGAAAACACTTCACTACTTTTATAACCTACATTTCTTCAACTGGGATTTAATGATGCAATTAATAAATGCTGACATAAATAATCAAATGAAACCACATTAAGGATTAAAGCTCAGTTTAAAGTATGGAATTTGGATACATATATACCGTATACTTTCAGAGATTTTACAAACATTCTGTGACAAAAAATAAGAAGGAAGCATGGTTTTAGATTTAATATCATTCTTATTGGATAAAAACCGAGGACAGAAGGGACAACCGGCTCAGATTATCAACAACACTAAGTTTGGAGGTCTGTAATCTGATCTCTTCCTCGCGTGGATATCTAACCTCACAAATACTACAATCTAGGTTAAAATTAACAATCATACCAAACAGATTCACAACGCAAATCTATGTTACAACGCGATAACAAATCTTTGGTACAATTTCAACTGAGATTGTACTTAATTGTAGATTGTAGCAATCTACTTGAGAATAAGATAAAATTTCATATATAGAAAAGTAGTGTTGTGTTTTTCTTTGCAGCAATGGACAGTGGAAAAGGACATAATCAAGCTAATGTAATTAAACACATTATATGGTTAGAAACCAATTTTAAACAGAGTATTTCATGGCAATAAAAACCATATATAAAGCTACTTCAAATAATCTCTCAGAAATTCCTGATAATGATCTATATTACAATACAATAATAAATATTTGATACGATTTCAACTGATATTGTAGTTAAGTGTAGATTGTAGCTATCCACTTGAGAATAAGATTAAATTGCATATCTCGAAACGTAGTGTTACTGATTTTCTTTGTATCACTGAACAGTGGAAAACTATATAATCAAAGCTACGGTATAATGTACTATATAACCAAAGCTAGAGATTAAACTATCTGAAGTTCCTGGTACTAACAGGACAAATCTGATTTATTTATCTTTACCTATAAGAAAACATTGAAACATATCACCTTTTATTACTTTTAACTCAGTTTTAAGTTGATTTAATTTCTAGATTTTGTATATTGTTAATTCACTAGAATTTTATTTGTCAAAAAGGTCGACGAGCAACATGTCAACAAAAATTACGTTTGTTTACGATACAAACAATAAACCTCACGCGGCTGCTACGGAACATAAAGTTCTAGGAATATATTAAACCTCACCGACATGTAGGGGCATAGCTGCGGCTGATCAAGAAGTCACGGGGTTGATTCCCGGAGAGGTCAACGTCCAAGAGGTTTTGGACTGTTTTCCTATACTTTCAGTGTGTGATGAATTAAAAAAACATTGGCGTAGAAATAATTTGTTTAAAAATAAATATGGGTGCGACCAGACTGCGCACGAAATTATACAGTACAATGAGTTATTGTTCTATTGTACTGTGCTTTCGACACATAACTTGTCCTGGTGACAATAACCTAGATATATCCGCTGGATCCTTTCACCTGCCGTATCCCTGGGTCAATGACGCACAGGTAAACTTCAGTACGAGTCATACCTGACTTATGACGTCACACATTCCAACTGAGCGAACCATGGTGCAATTGTAGACAAGTTGTATGAAGCTACTTTCCAAATATTGACCAGCTTATTTACCGATGACGGTATATTATATTTTATTTTATTGTATAATTAAAAGATATTATGAAATACTTGCCCAAATTTATCCCACGTACCGACATGGAATAACAAACTAATGGAAACAGTCGTGTAGACTATCATTCAAAACTGAATCACTAAAGTGGCCAAATGTTCTTTCTGTAGTCAAGTCAAAATTCAATGTCATAACGTACAATTTTATGCAACTAGAGGCAGTGAAAACTCTCGAAATGCACAGGACATCAGTTCACCAGCATTTTCCCTCACACATCGAAGATAAAATTATTAATTAATTGGCAATTTTCATTAAAAATACCCAATCGTTGAAGACTTCAATAATATCAAGTCCATTATAAAATAATTAAGATTCTATAATCATTTTTTACAAGGACGAGTTCTTGGTAAATCATTAGAAGACCTTGTAATGGCTGACCAACTTACGTGCTGAAGTGAACAAGCTTGAATTAATGAGATTAATATGAATAAAAACCTGTATGTATGGTTTCATATATATAGTAAGCCTGAATGGGAAAGTTTAGATCAGTTAGAAACAATTTAACGATTTCTCAACATGTAATGATGCTACAAAATACAGACCTATTTTAATCGAAAGATCGAAGAGAGTCATATCGTTGTCGGTCTGTAATAATGAGAAAGGCCTAAAAACATTAAACTTTCAACAAAAATTCCTCTTGTACTATGTAAGCATTATTGTAATATTAATTTTGGGGTTAATAGGTAAAATCTATTCGGGGCAGTCCACTCATCTGTAGGATAACTTTCATTATGTTCCGTTCAGTCCTTAGACACACCTTTGTATCGTGTTATTTATCTACGATGAAGTCATAAATGAATGAAACATAAGAACGTAATATATTACATATATAAATATATGAATGAGGTACTGACTTAGGAATAGAGATGATTACTAGTCTTTTATAATAATAAATAACAATTGCATATACTGTACATGTGTATAATTTTAAAGGAACTCAAAACAATAAGTTTGGCCTTGTAAAAACTGAAAGGAAAGTTGGAAATAATTGGCAATTATTGAACAATTAACGACAAAGAAAAGGAAATATGTTTGCTCGCATTTCGTGATGTTTAAATTAGTAACTACCCTTTATGTAATTAGTAACTAGCCCTTCCTGTTTATATTAAAACTATATGTCCTATATCATTATTCAGCAAAAATTACATTTACAATCTAAATGTTCCTTAACCAACCAGTGCACATTTTCATGTAAATGAGTACTAGGACTTGAAACCTCTGTTAATTTAGTGTGGACGTATTTCTTCACCGGTAGCAATGAGGCGCTGACCTTTAAAACGTTGACTAAATACGTCAACTTGAGACTAATTCAATTATTTTCTCGGTGTACACGAGCTGACAATGTCAACCTAACCAAGAGAAACTTCCTAAAACACGGGAACAAGTTGATGTTGGTATAAGCTTGTTGTAATTCGCCGGTGGCGTACGTCAAGTCTTGCACTTGTTCACAGGGTCGCCTTCGCTGTTTACGCAACTTTCCATAATTACATAGAAACAATTAAATTAATAAATTAATAAAATAAACAATAAATTAAATGAACATATCAGATTTTTCTCAAAATGTACGCATTGGTGATCGCGCATTGGAAATTTAATGATACATACCAATACTCTTAAAAAAGAAAACATTATTAAATTTAATTAAGTACTTTCCAAATTATTTTTAACACAGAAAACAATTAATTACCACATTTACGTTTGAATATTTTACGAAAAAAATAGTTTTTTATTATATATTTTTAATCCGTTGTCATAATATAAAATATGTTTCCTCACAAAAAGGCATCCATTAAAAAGATATGCAAAGTTCACAATTTATGGCGAGGTTTGAAACGAGGTTTCTTTAATCTCTTTGCTGTCTTTAGTCGATGTTCTCCTTTGTTTCTCTAATTGCTTCGGGAAAAAGAACCTTTTATAACGAAACCACTTTATCATAAAACAATTGTTTTTGTACGGAAAGTGTATCTCGTCAGATCTTCCAAGAGAATAATCGACGAAAAATGAGACTATCTAGGAAACACTTTGTATCAAATCAAAATTCAGCATTCAATAATTTAAACAATTTCCAAACGTTATGATTTTATCGTAATTAATCTGACAATCAATATAAATCACTTATTTTGGTTCTTTCTGGCATGAGTTCTTATCTTCTAAAACACTTAACCTATCAATGGACCGATGCAACGAAATATCGAAAGACCTAACAGAACTCAACGAAAGGATCGTCGTACAGAATAGAAGGACGGACTGCCCTTAAACCTTTTGTACCATAATCAACAAGGTTCTTTTAGAGGAAATCAAGAGAAATATGTGTATGAAGTTAGAAGTCTGTACGATGTTTCTATTAATAATTTCTATTAATCGCATGGGCGGGCAGCAGGACATAAGGACTACCGTTTTACCATTTGATCCAAAATAAATAAGGATTTACCTTACATTTAGTAAGTAGTATTAGTATTAGTAAGTATAAGTACGTGTATTTGTTTTCTCAATAAATTATAAATTTCATAATTAAAACCAAATTATAAATTATTTTAATGGAATTATATAAGTTACCACTTAAAAAAGTAATATTCTGCAAAATAGTAAGAAAACAATTAAAAGTTTATGAAACAAAACTACAGTACAGTCATCTCTCGAGTTTTCTATGAAATATGAATTTATTAAATGAGTAAATCAAATTAAATTGTTGTCAGACAGCCACCCTTCGGTTATTTTTTAAATTAAATTCCAGAGATAAACTCCGTTTAATACATTATTGCCTGTATTCACTGAAAGTAATAACGAGTAAATGTAAACACAAAGTCTATGGCTTTGTATATGTAATAAATATTGTCTGAAGTTGAACAGTTCCCAAGTTTTTCTTGATCCCCGATAATGTTAATTAATTTAATAATGCAATACTATTTTTCCCTTTATTTTTGAAAACTAAGAATGTAAAACCGAAAATATTTGTACACTACTCGAAGGAAATAACAAGTCTAGTATTCAGGGTATGGAGAAACGTATTATACTGAATGTTTATGAACACCGAATATATTGTAAGGATTTTTTCTTTGAATCCAAGCAAACAAAAACGTAATATAAACAAATATAAACATTAGTCGGAAATTCTAGTTTACGTAGGTCTGCCTGTATGTGTTTTGGCTTTATTTTTGTTTATTTGTTAGCTTAAATTCACAATTTGCACAATTAGTTTTTGCAGTCTCAAATCAATCGAAACATTTGTACTATTTCAGCATATTACGATTCAAAATGACAGAAGGTTGAAGCTTTTAATACTTAATAACATAAATAGTTTTGAAACTACAACATAAAAACTTGATCAAGAAATAATGTAGGTCTTTAATGAAAATTTTCATTGTATACATCATTAATCGTTCATTACAACAGCTATAAACTTATACTATTTATACTACATACTGCCCGATTTTTAAGATATAGTAACAACATTTTTAAACTTAACAACTACTATTATAATTTATAAGCGTATTAGTTTTATATTATATAGTTGATATTAAGTGTTAAAAAGTTCTTGAAACTTGATACGATAATATCATGATAATTTTGCACTTGATTTGAGACTACGAGATCAATAGTTAAGCCGGTTTTGGTGTTAGTTTACTGGTTTAGGAAATAAAAAATAAATTCAAAAATACACATACAGAGAGACAGGACTGTAAACTATGCATATATAACCTATGGTTATATAACATATATTGTTTGTCTTGACGTGAAGGACAAGTTCCCAAAATGGCAACGGAGGGTTCTTAAACATTCCGTATAACATTATTACTCTATGTCCTAGGTGTCCTGATCCACTAAAAGACTTCCCCAGAAGGACAAACTACGGTTATCGTCCTTAGCTTCTCACAGTTTTACAGCTTCGCCTTGGGAGCTGTTGCTAATAAAGTTGGAGATGCACTGTAATGTTTTATGGCTACTCAAAGCAAAATACCTGGATCAGATAGATGAGGGTTTTATTTTTACGACTGACGGAAACCCAGCGGAGTATGAAGAGCGGGGTACACGTAGTTTATGGAGGGAGAAGCGTAAATAAAGACGACCACACTTTTATACAGAGTGCATGCTACTTGGGTCTTTCGTCATAAAATTATGATACACTTAACAATTTGGTTTTAAAATCATAATGTTGGTAAATATTGTGAGTTCAATGATTTGCTACACAAAAAAGTCTATTTTTAGTGTGATTTCCGCTTATATTGAGATTAAACTAACTGAAGTTTGGTAATAACAAATATATGTATATATGTTATATGTTTGTTAATATTTGTATGTTTCAAAACTCTCAATACAAAGTTTCGGATATCGGACCAAAATAGTAAACAAAAAAATACAGGCAATGGTTGTAACTTTAACCAAACTTTCGAAAAATCTTTATGTAGACAGGATCTACGTATCAACAAAAAAGTTTTGGCAGAATGTTCACAGAAAATTTCAAAATAACAACCATTATAAAAATTTAATTACAATACCTTATAAACTATTTTTTTTTAAGTAACAGAAATACAAGATAAGAAACCCCGTATATTATACTACTCTATTTATATCAAACACAATATTTTACATTTATCGTTGAGTGTTTTTCTTAATCGTTTATTTCACAGTCACGCAGGGTAATTCTTTAAATATGGGACGTTCTGGCTTTTTCGTTTACTTTTAAAATCAATTCTGAATTGTTCGAAACAATAGCCGTAACGTTTATTCGTGTAATGGACCATCTTGCACCTCACGATTAACTTCGATTTCAACCAAATTCTATTCTGTCAACACATTACAAGAGTAGTTATAAAATAAAATTAGGTTATTTGGGAACTATCACTGTTTACATATTTAACGTTTACGTGCATTGTTACGTTTTGGAAGTAATTATTTGCCCAAATTTCACGTACAACTCTTCATTGTGTTTTAACATTATTATTCAGTGCCTTTTAAAAGGTAAAGCAGCTACCAAAAGTCGGAAGAATTCATATATTGTTTATTATATTACCGAAATCTATATTTCTGTTTTAGTCCTGAAAACCCTATCGATTTTAAGACTAAAAGAAAATTTCCTCCGTTTAATCGTCAATTTAATACACTTAAACTCAGTTGTACGTCCTTAAAACAGAAGCATGAAGAGGATAGACCATTTCAGGAAATTGTAGAAATGTACAGACAATTCTGCGAGAAGACTGTAAGAAGCAAACGATGAACAAGAATCAAGTTATGCGGCTAATACGTTCTAATACATACAGGAACAAGACTCTAAAGCTATGTTTTATAGCTATACGTTTCCACAAATTATCTTTGTTGGTACTTTGGTACACATAGCCTAATGCGTATTTGTTGACCGATCTACATAAACATACGTGTTTGGTTCTTTACAAGACATATAACGAGACTACAAGGATTTTATAAATGAAATTAAAGAAATTATTAATAATTGATTAATAATTTATAGAATATTTACGTTTCATAATGTTTATAATTCTAAGCTGTGAATATTTCACAATTAAAAAACTACGTAAGTAGAATTAATAAACATAATGATAAATAGATACAATTATTATTACATGTTACAATGTAACTAAAACAATATTTATATAAATTATGATTAGATATATTCCAAAAATTTCAATTAAGCCATGCATGAAACGTGGAATGCTCGTTAATGTTACAGCAGGAGACTGTCGGCAACATGAATTTAATTTGACTGTAATTAATCTTTATCATCACAGGCGTGCTATTATTTTAAGGTTAATAGCAGTAACAGTGAGCAGCCTCATGTCTCTAAATAACTGACAAAATTGTAAATATAATAAATACACGTTTTACATTATTTTATGTATGCACTTGCATAACATTTATATCTAACATAATAAATTGATAACATAATTAATTTAGAGAATAGTCCTTAAAAGGAAATGAATTTATGCTTCTCTAAATTTATATAATAAATTATAATCACACCGCAGTTTTTTTCCCCAACTATTTAGTCAGTGTTGCAAAAATGCAGTATGTCTTATTTATCTGACAGATTATGTAATTTTAAGTTTCAAGGCTTAATTGCAGGATAGATGTTGGGCGAAATTTCAGTAACCCCGGGTAGCAATCAGTCACCAAACAGAAGAACTTTTCTGGCAAAACAGCTACGCTACATTGTCAATTCTAGATCTTACATTCTAGTTGGGTTTAGTAATGTGACGTCCCTTAGATAAGAATCAGTAATGGGTATAAATATACGGAAGGCGTCATTAGCCATACATAAAAGTTAAAAGTTAACTCCAAAATCGAGATCGGCTCCTCTGTACAATGTATTTAAAAATATAATCATTATTAATTCGGTGTGTATTACATTTTATTTATGCTTTCCGAACAATATAAGAATTATTGTACACAAATGTTTTGTTTCAGGATATCTTCAACATTTTACGTTTTAAGGAACGTTAGAAGTTTATTTTTAGTTCTTACATGTCATCAGATATTTTTTCATCTGTTAGCCACATAAGCTATGTAAAACAAGCAATAGATTAAAAAAAACACCAAAACATGAATATTGGTATTGCCAAGCACTCATGTATACTAAATTTAAGTTCCATTCTGCATGTTCTTCTACTACAGGACACATTTTCATTTTAAACTCTAATGTTTTATTGAAATGCCTTAAAAGTAGAAGCCGCAGTTTACTAACGTGCGACCTTCCGTGTACTTAAATTTTCGTTAGATTATACTGTAACTGTGTTAATACTGTAATATTTTTCAATTTGGGAGTATTTATAATAGGATATTGAGATGCAGTTAAAGACACTAACCGCATATTATTCTGAGAAAACGTCCAATAAAAGCAAAGCCACAAATAATAAAAGAGTGTGCGATTTCCCACGTGTCAAAGTATTGTAATTAGAAAAGAAGAAAAACATATTAAAAGTGACCTTCCTCTTTTAGTGCATCATCTGAAATCTGGCACTGTAACAGACTTGACTCCTGGAATCTGGAGTCAAGTCCGTCTAAAGGGATCCAAAAAAGTCGACTACGAAGATAAAATGAACTTTGCATCGTTCCGTCATCAGAGACACCAAGATTAAAGAATATAGTGTAATCTAGGTGAAAAGTTATTCACGTTGTCTCATCAACAAAATTGTCTGTTGCAGGTGCACAAAAGTCGCTGCACCAACAGGAACGTAAACTGGAGCTACATTGATCATTTACATTGAATACTTCCAACGTTGTGTGCTTGGACAAACCAGTGTCGGAACTCAGCATTAGCAATAATAGCACAACTGTGTCGTACACAACTGAACACAACGAGTAACTCACATTTCCCGAGACAGTAAGCGAGAAACAAACACAAAGATAAATAAAAACAGCTGATTTATTTTGGTCCAACTGCTCACAATTACGCGCCGAACTGGCAACGTCGCAAATACTCGTAGCCTGGACCGTGTACGTGGTGGTACATTGTATCCATCGGTGTCTTGTGGAGACACCACAATGAATACTCACTCTCCAGTCAGACCCACACCAGACACACATATTTATTGCAGACTACAGAACTAGGCCGTGTTGTGGACTGCAACATTGTATCCATCGGTGTCTTGTGACTCGAATGTGGTGACACCGCAGTGAATATACTCCAGTCAGACCCACACCAGACACACATATTTATAGCAGACTACAGAACTAGGCCATATTGTGGACTGCAACATTGTATCCATCGGTGTCTTGTGCCTCGAATGTGGTGACACCGCAGTGAATATACTCCAGTCAGACCCACACCAGACACACATATTTATAGCAGACTACAGAACTAGGCCATATTGTGGACTGCAACATTGTATCCATCGGTGTCTTGTGCCTCGAATGTGGTGACACCGCAGTGAATATACTCCAGTCAGACCCACACCAGACACACATATTTATAGCAGACTACAGAACTAGGCCATATTGTGGACTGCAACATTGTATCCATCGGTGTCTTGTGCCTCGAATGTGGTGACACCGCAGTGAATATACTCCAGTCAGACCCACACCAGACACACATATTTATAGCAGACTACAGAACTAGGCCGTGTTGTAGACAGAGCTACCGTGCCAACTCACACCAGTCATGCTTCAGTTTTTTGTTATTCTTAATACTAACTTTTCAGTATGTTATAATGCTCACATACTATGTTATTTATTTTTAAGCTGTGTCCACTTATACCATTTAAAATGATCATTTTTCCAACAACTGGGAAAATTATTAATAGTAATAACATTAACCCTTTCACCGCCAAGAGCCGATGTCATCGGCTCTGCAGTTTGATCGTAAAAACGCCGAGAGCCGATGTCATCGGCCCGCGTATGTCTACTCAAAATCGCCGAGGGCCGATGACATCGGCCCACGTCCTTGGACCGAAAATCGCCATGAGCCGATGTCATCGGCTTTTAGTTATAATTTTATTTTTTTCGTTACTATAGTGATCACAAGTCATTATTATACATGTGGCGAAAGATAAAAAGGCATTCAATGTGAAAAACACATCAAGTATATAATCTATGACTAGTGTATATTACGGAATACGAACAATGAAACAGGATCTAATCAGCTGTGGCAGACATCAGCTGTTTGACGTTTCTGCCAACCCTTAAACTTAATGGTTTCAGTCTATTGTTGTTTACAGTTTGTACTGTAACCTTTCAAGTTTGCAAGTTTGTTTTATTGTGGCTACTATTTTTGTGCCACAAAAATAAAAGCATAATAATTATTATTATAAAAATAATCTTATTATTATATAAAAATAATATTATTATGCAAAATTACATTATAAAACTCATTTTTACTAGGTATATTTAATTTATTTAGTGTTACTATTATTATTTCAACCTGTTTTATAGGATTTCTTGAAGAGCATTATGTAAAAAATGTGTGAAACATTTAGTATTTCTTCTATGCCTATATTTAGTAAAAAATGTGTTATTTTAATTAAAGTGCTATACAAAATTTATTTCTAGTTTTTTTTTTACCTGAAATTTGCAGGAAATGTTGGTAACATAATATTCTTCAATAAAACGTATAAACTAATAACAGAAACAATATTAAAAAATATTTTATCTAATTTTAAAAATAAAAATTTACAAAAATTTCAAAGTTAAAAACTAAAAAATTTAGATTAAAAAAACAGTTTTGTTTTATTATTGATTCGAAATATATAGTATTACGGAGACTTTTATTGTCTACAAAAACAAAACAAAAATTACGCAGATATCTCAATTTTTGACAGATTTATTGACGTTTTACTAAACCCTTACAATTAGTCAATATCGGCCGCGGCAGTTTTGGGGAGTGACATGCGATGCAGCGCCGGCGGTTTACGGCACACATCTGCAAACAGCGCGCGGCGTTTTTCGACATGAATCGGCCAAATTACTGTGGCAGCGAAAGGGTTAAACCTAGATTCAAATTTTACGATTTTCAAAATAGTGGATTAAAAACAATCATAAAGAGTAAGTCTACATTTACAATGTCTTTCAGCGTTAACGTTTTAATTGATGTGAAAATGCAGTACGCGCTATCCAAATATAAATAATTTGCATACACAAAAAGACAAAAAATCGTACGAACGAAAATGTCCGAATACTTGGCTCGAATACGATATAAACAGTTTTAATTTTTAACAAGAAATAGTTGTACTCCTCATATTTTGTATAAAACTACCCAGTTTCTTCAAAAAGTGTTTTATATTTTATTGCCAAATCTATTTATTGTATTTGGTATCATGATAACCTTGGCTGAGGTATAATGAATATTTTGTTATAACGCTAAAGCACCAATAGATAGTGACGTTCTGACCCTTGAATTTTGTAACGTACCGTACACATAGAGGCTACCGATTTGACACGCTCGCTGGGCCGCCCGACTGTGGTTGAGGTGCAGCACAGCGCAGTGTGAGGTGTGTGAGCGCCGCGCCGTGTGACGGGTGTGCTGTGCGTGCCGTCAACAATGCTGTCTCAGATTACTGACCTAGCCCAGCTGTCCGAGTTACCACAGCTGTATGCTGCACCTGGCTACACTGTCCGTTACAGATGCCAATATTGATAAGCTTTACTTATCTGAGAGAAATTGTAAACAGTGTTATCCGCTTATCTCATTTATATTATTTAGGTCACAGATTAGATTTTTAACTGTTATAAAAGATTAGAATATAACCCTGAGGACACTTTAATCTTATCTGGAATCATTCTCGTACATTCACGACTAACATGCTCTTTTATAAGATTCTTATATAGATAACTGTGTAGCCAGTGGGTTAGCTGAATATGGTCTTAATGGATATCAGCTTTTCTCTTCACTCTTACTCACTGTGCTGCTCACAAATATGTATGTTCCTAAAATGAATATATGTATATATAATAACACACATACGTAAACTCCCCCTTCTCATTGTCTATACGTCCATCAAACTACTCTCCACCTTGTTATGGTTGATAAGATCCTCGCATAAGCCAGCGAGCCATGAGGACGAGCAGAGTAAGGCTAAAAAATCAGCGTCACGTCAATTTTGGACACAGACAGAAAAATTCTTTTTATTGTTACAACGTTTATTAATTGGATGAACAAATTTATAACACTCACAATCACTTGTACATATACAGGAATACATGCATCATCATAGTTACATTATCATACATAATTTAGCATTTAGCATGATCATATTCATTACTGCTATCACTTGGATGTTTTCAGCTATAACAACTATTATACAAGTAATCTATAAATCCGAATCAGAAGTAATGTCACGATTTTTCTCACTTATTGTGAGTTTATCACGATCCCGAAAGTTCCCACATTCTTAGTACTAATTATCTTGGTACAAAAAATACACTAAAATACAAACGAACAGGTTTAATCTATTATAATAACTAAGAAAAGATATGTAACTTAAATTTCAAAATGGGGAGAAACAATTACGCTCCAGAGATATCCTCGACGTCACTCCAATGGGTGTCTGCGGCATATGGCGTAGCGCTACCATGGCTCTAAAAAGGCGTTAGCAGGTCGAAAAGGTACCTTAGGTCAAATAGCCCGTGACCTAAGTTAGTTTGAACCTACGAGGTAAATCTCTTATTTCAAGTTGAAGAAAGCTATTGATGTAGAGAGGGGCAGGGGATGAATAGAAGCGGAGGACGCCTCGTAAAGTGTATTAGTCATGCCCGAACAATAATGTCCACTGCCACGTCTAGAACTACTTACACAGTAAACAGAACTCTCAACCAGGGTGAACAGACGGAGTTTTTCCAATGGAGGTCATTTGCCTAGGAAAAGAATATTTACACACAAATCGGAAAACAAAACTTCTTTCTACCAACAAATACTTTTTCATAACTTCTAATAACACATTGTACTTTTAATTTTATAATCATAGCAATATTGAAATTTTATTTAATTTCATTACAGACTCGTCAATTTATATACATTACATATAATTGAGTTTATAATTGTTGTACACATCTGTTTTGTTTATATAGTATAAAAATAATAAAAGGGAAGTGAGACTAAATTTTAATCAATCTGGCATTGGTTCAGGTTGTGTTAAATAAAATTGTATTTATTAAGTTATTAAAACTTTTAGAAAATAGAAGAAAAATTATGTACAATAAACGTGAAGCCGTTGTTTATTAAGATATGATTCTTTTTTTGTCTTTACAATCCAAAAGTACAACTTTTGGCTAGTTTACACCTTTTAGTAGGACGCATACTGGATTTAGCAAAAACCATCACGTCACTTGGACACTCCATGGATTAACAGGAGTAAATGTTATAAAATCTTCAGTTCACTTTCCTCCAAGTGCAGCGTCTGGAATCTGACGCTGTCCAAGTAGACTCCTGGAACCTGGAGTCTGTTCTTTTGAAGAGATCCAAAAAAGCCGACGACGAAGAAGCTCAAAATGAACTCTTTACATCGTTTCGAGTCACCTAGACTTCAAATTATAGTGCAATCTACTGTATGTGAAGAGGTCTTCTCATTGTCTCATGAGATTCCAGACGCTGCACTAAGAGGAAGGTGAACTGGAGCTAAACTCAACATTCACATTGAATCAACGCTTCCCACCATAGCTGCATTATTTTCTAAATTGTTTAGTAGTACCACACTTTTGTATCATATACGCAGCATTAGAACAGCTACAAAATGAATCTGCATGTACAACCGTAAATAGAACGGAAGTAATCTATCACAAGTGAACAGTGAACCTACTGAAATGAATATGTGATTTGTGTTTCGCAAAACACTCCGACAGGGTGTTTACTGAACTTGAACAAACTTCAGCACTAACCGGTTCCCAACGTCCTCTAGTATCACCGTACAACACCGGCGACTGCTAGAACTTGTGTAAACGTGTGCATGCCTCAACAATACACAATAACACTGACCCAGGCTGCCCACACCATATCTCACGTCAGTATCTAAATGGCAAGGTAGCTGTTGGTATTGACTGCCATTGTTATCCGCTGATGATTCAGAGAATACATGGAGACATATCCATAACAATGGAAGTGATATATGGACAATGTCATACACCATTAGAAACGCTGTTAGTCGTATATACTTGTGATAATATAATTATATCTATTACCACATTTTTTCTTTATAACTAACGTTTGAAGGTATAATTTACAGGTTTGAGATCTTATCGCGATTATAATCTTAGTAAATTTAATATTACATACTTGGAAGTTAAGTACTTCACGACTTCAATTGTTTAGAACTCTTACAAATAAAGATAAAAGCGAAAGATAAGGTAGGAATCAATTTGAAGGATTTTCCATCTTTGATGTAAGCACGATTACTGAACAATAGTTACAGTTTATATAATTCGAAATAAATAGACAAACCTCAACATTGCTGTCAACAAAATATTGGATTGAGAAAAACATCACTGTGTAATAAATTTTGTTGATGTAACAAGAGAGTTTAATGACGTCCTAACTCTATATCCTCACATAATTACTACACAAATATCTGTTTTCATTTCATTTACTGTAAAATACTTATTGAACGGGAATAACCATTATTTACAGTTTGCACACATTTTTATTCGAATCCATTGCGTCTCTGTATTAGAAATTCGTATGAAACAAAACAATCCAAGTAATAATGTATGTAGCCTATTAGCCAAACTTACTGTGTGTATGGTTTATGGAGTTCATAAGTTCATTGAGAGATCAGGGTTCGAGTCCCGGTGGAGCAAGTCTTTTTGTGATTTACTGGCTATTGGAATTAAATCAGTATATTACCGCTTATACAAATTTAATGATCGTAAAAATCGTTTGACAGGTATTTCTTTTGGGCTCTGTGGTGTAGTGGTAGCACTTACATCCGGAAAGTGAGAGATCCGATGTAATAATTACTTTTTGTGATTCAATGTTTATTGAAATTATATGTACATATACACTTATGAAACAAGTCACTTTCGAGGACTGTTATATGTATGATCTACGGCAGCCATATTTTAGAAAACTAAAAGTATCACCGTGAACCCTGGGTTGGCACAACAAGCTGGTGTTCTTCAGAGAGTCGGATTATGTAATTACCACAACAAAATTCCTAAACTCTTAATGAACCTGGATTACAACCATGGTCACTCAAATTACTGTCGATGTTAATTACAGATATTCAATTTGAGTTGAATATTTTATACAAATTATTCGATCTTGGAATTACATAAGGTTTAGAGTAACGTCTTCATACTTTGTAAACGGATTCTATTAATACGCTTATTTCATTATTTTCCCAAGTCCCTTAACTCCCTACTCAAGTAGTGCAGAGTTAAGACCTCGAAGTGAGGGTATTCAGGTAACAGTATTAACTCAACAGAAACAGTTGTGTTGACGCTTTGTCTCTAACTCACTTTCCTTCACATTAGCTTTGAGCAATTAGGAATAAGTTAGAGAGAACAGGTCTGGATGGGATTTGTATGTTAATTTATTTTAATCAGTAGAGATGATTCAAGTTTAGTATTTTGCTCTATTTATAATGTAATCATGGGATAATGAGTACCAGCGAAGCCTATCTATCACTCGAAGAGCTGGAGTAATAATTGTCAGTCCGAGCGAAATGTCGGAAACGAATTGACCTTTAGGCTTGAAATTTGCTGTATAAGCAACATCGAGTTCGATCACGGTCATTTTGCTGAGCGTTAGCGAACATTTTTACAATGTTCTTAAGGGTAACCATCATCGCTAATATAAAATAGCACACTTCTTCGTTTATAATACAATAAAAAATTCACAAGTTGATATAACAATTTTTGCGTTGGAAGAACCTAACACAAACATTTGTTCCTTATGTGCACATAAGGAACAAATTGGTCATCTCCAAAAAACTCTTTTTTCATATTTTTAAGTTTCATCACCACTAAGTATGATAGTACTATACGTTAAATTGATTACATATACTGTAAGAAAGAGATATTTCAAAAGTGAACGTAATTGAATCAATTTGTATTTTAGACATATCAATAGATACGAACAATCCACACACCGAAGTTCAATAGCTTGCTTTAGTCGCGACCATTACACCCCCCCCCCCCTATAGCCGACATGGAGTACACCCCCCTGTGACGTCACTCCAAAGGAGTGTAACGGCAGACCCGTATCACGTTCCAAGACTGGACTTACACCCCAATTAGCAACATGGGGGTGTAGTTTCAGAGCTTGGTCATGTACAAGGGTTAGAACTATACCGGGGGGGGGGGGGGTATTCGCTTGACCAACGCCCGGGTGGTGGTGGTTGTATAACTCCCACTAGGGTACTACAAACCATCAGTAGTCGCATGGGAAATCAAAACCTGACTACACTTCTGACAATCGAGATGGTCTAAATACTTTTTCTCGTATAGGCAATGGTCAAGAGCCTTTTAACGACCTATACCTCTAGCCATCTTGTGATACTGCGTCGGTGCATTCTGTAGCACAAAACATGCTTTTTCACGTATGAGACGTTTTTGGCTACTGCTTACATATGTATGCAAATAATGGTTAGGTTAGGTTATGTTAGGTTAGGTTTGTTTAGGTTAGGTTAGGTCAGTTTGGGTTAGGTTAGGTGAAGTTAAATTTATATGTACATGTCACGCAGCAAAAGGAAGGCCATATTCAATTATAACCTGTCGAAAAACGAAACTCACTATGTCGTGTCCAGAATCTCATGACACAAATATATATTCAATTTATAGTAATGGGATGGTAAGAATATGGTTAACTGCGGACTTTTAATGCATGTTCTAAACATAAATAAAAAATAATTTAGTTTTTTTTTTTATTTCCAATCTCTACCTCTCCTGTGTTAGATTATAGAATAAAAATGTCTTAACTCATAATCAGTAAATTATTGCAGCAAGCCCTAGGGTTGTACCTTCATAGTAATGAAATAAAGGCGACATTACAGTAAATTCAGGGGAGGAGAGGTTTCTTCTGATTTCCCCTGATACCGCAATGGTAAGAATAAAGTCGGAGGAAAATACCTACTCATTACAGATTACAACTATTTATTATAGGTTTATACGCGTAATTTAACCTATTTAAAACTAATAATTCAGGTTTTGAATTGACTTTATAATTCTTTAAAATGTATTTTATGACAATACAAGCTAGTAGTGCTGCACTAAAGCAACATACCATAAAAAATTCGAGCTACGAGGGTAAAAGCCTTCCTGACCGGCCGTTAAGAGGAATGACCCGAGTATGGCCTGGCTCAAGAAGTACCTCTTAAGTTTAATGTAGGCCCAAGATAAAATGTCGGTGTAAACTAGATATATTAGTCACGTAGTTTCTTCAGTAGGAGCTTTAAAATCCGGAAGTTCCATCTGGCTAGAAATGAATAGTCCACGTACAAATAACAGTTCTTTAACAGTGTGAAATACGTAACGCGTACGTTATTACATTCTTAAATAAGAAACACATTTCCGTTACATATTACGATTATTACATACCCGACGCTGCACACTTTTCTAAATCGATTGGTTAATTAGCCTGTTGTTCAAGTTTGTTAAACTAAATATACATTGACTACCCTCACTTTCATTACTATGCTTTGACACCAATCAACGTATAATTACTATATTTTGTAAAATACTTCAAACCTCTTGATATTGCTTCTATATTTTATTAAATATTTAATATCCGTTTGTAGTGGGCCGTCTTGTTTTTAGCTCCATTAAAACAATGTTGAACCTCGTGCATTTTTTAAATATGTTTAGTCGTACAATTATGAGAGATGTCTCATTTTTAATGTATGATTAATACGCTTCCATAAGCCTTTACATTTTTCGATATTTTTATTGCATATTCTGGAAAAACTCAAACTGTTGTACTTCATTATTACAAATTGTGCTTCGTTATTTAAGCACTAAAAACGTCTAAATACATATTAATAAGTAATTTTAAATAAGATATTTCCGATAATGCTATGATAAAAAATAAGGACGTAAAAGTGCATGAAGGAAAACTTTTTCTTTATATAGAAAACTCAACGCCATTTCTATACATCCAGCTGAAATCGGTTTACTTACTGCCTTTATTTTATTGCTAAATCAAATAAAAGTCAATAGTATAAACATTAACAACTATATATCATAAAATTAAATGTTCTAATCTAATAATTAATTCCACTAGTAACTACATATATGTAATGTAGTCTACATAGATTGTGGCATGTTTAGGATTTATAAATGAACACGTTTTCAAAATGCTTTTACAAACAAAACGGTCAATCCCGTTCACTAGTCACGTTCTCTCCAGAGAGCTTTTAACAGTAACGAATGGGGGACATGGAATATACATTTGGAAATGGCTACTTTATAGTAATGCATGAAATGTGTTAGTTATAACTCTTTACTGTGTAGATATGACCACATGAGCCAGACTCAGGTAGGTACAAGTGTTTAAAGTGACGTAAATAAATTAACTTATGCTGAGAAATCGTTGCCAAATTTAGATTGATTATACACAAACGTCTGAGTATAAAGTGACGCCTCCGACAGAAGAAGAATGAAAGGAAGAACAAAATGGCTTAACAGTTATGATTTTGTCTACGGGCACTGGCCACTGACGAACCCTTTTAGCGATGTCACAAAGCGGTCATTTGTCAGAAAGTGGCCACATGAATCACCGAGGATAAAGAATAAAGATGAACTCAGTTTTAAAGAAGGGATGGTCTCATAAGTAATCTTCCGGAAAGTCATTTATTTTTGGCAGTAGGCTAGTCGATAGGACAAGACGGTTATTTCCAGACTAACCGCTGTCCGGCCCCATTGTGTACATGACGTCATCACATCTTTGATCTGTCCGTCTGTCTATCCGTCTGGTCTGAATAGATAGCCACTATTTCTGTCTGCCTAGCGAGTCCCTCTTTCTGTTACACCCGAAGTGTCATATTTTATTTAATCCTATTTTTCACAATGTGTCTGTATTTAATTTAATACACTGATGAGATTATCCAGTATATCTGCAGTGCCTGCCAGTGTTTGACGTGTTTCCAACACCTGGATTTAGTGCGGGGATCACTAAGCCTGAATCACGGTTCGCTGAACAGTTCTCAGGAAAACTTGGCACGCGAGGCTCGGGTGAGTAATCTTATTAACTGCTGAGTTAAACTGAGTCCGGGTTGCAAAACCTTTGGACGGCCTTCCAGTTGTTTTGTCTCTCACACGCTCTTGTCGCAATTACTGCGATCTGTACGAGAAGCGTGATTATGTCAATCCCTCAGCACTGAGAACCTTTGAAAGGCCTTCCAGTTGTTTTATCTCTCACACGCTCTTGTCGCAATTACTGCGATCTGTACGAGAAGCGTGATTATGTCAATCCTCTCAGCACTGAGAACCTTTGGACGGCCTTCCAGTTGTTTTGTCTCTCACACGCTCTTGTCGCAATTACTGCGATCTGTACGAGAAGCGTGATTATGTCAATCTCTCAGCACTGAGAACCTTTGGACGGCCTTCCAGTTGTTTTGTCTCTCACACGCTCTTGTCGTAATTACCGCGATCTGTACGAGAAGCGTGATTATGTCAATCCCTCAGCACTGAGAACCTTTTGGACGGCTTTCTAGTTGTTTTGTCTCTCACACGCTTTTGTCGCAATTACCGCGATCTGTACGAGAAGCGTGATTATGTCAATCCCTCAGCACTGAGAACCTTTTGGACGGCTTTCTAGTTGTTTTGTCTCTCACACGCTCTTGTCGCAATTACCGCGATCTGTACGAGAAGCGTGATTATGTCAATCCCTCAGCACTGAGAACCTTTGGACGGCCTTCTAGTTGTTTTGTCTCTCACACGCTCTTGTCGCAATTACCGCGATCTGTACGAGAAGCGTGATTATGTCAATCCCTCAGCACTGTGAACCTTTGGCTCAATACAGCTAACAAGAAAAGAGTACGCTCTCGGTGGCACTTCAAAATTTCTGCAGTGGCAGGCTATATTTAGGTGCTTTATATCTTCTGTGTGACATATCTTTAATGACATTCATTAGACGACTAGTTTATGATATTAAAATTTTTAACATATTATAAGAAAGTTGATAGTTTCACAATATTAAACTATGAAACAACTTTGTCACAAGTTTGTAAGAAACATTAACTTTTAGACAAGTTAAAGCGGATTAACGGCGTATCGACGGACCTGACAAAACAAGACAAATAGGTAGCTCACATACATATAGACAGACTGACTGACTAACCTGAAACCTATGATTTAAGTTTTAATTCTCTTGGATTTTTGTATAAAGTGCTATCGGATTGACGGACGGACAGATAGACAGACTGACTGACTACTCTGTAACCTATGATTTAAGTTTCAAGTCTCTCGGATTTTTGTATAAAGTGCTATCGGATAGACGGACGGACAGATAGACAGACTGACTGACTACCCTGTAACCTATGATTTAAGTTTCAAGTCTCTCGGATTTTTGTATAAAGTGCTATCGGATTGACGGACGGACAGATAGACAGACTGACTGACTACCCTGTAACCTATGATTTAAGTTTCAAGTCTCTCGGATTTTTGTATAAAGTGCTATCGGATTGACGGACGGACAGATAGACAGACTGACTGACTACCCTGTAACCTATGATTTAAGTTTCAAGTCTCTCGGATTTTTGTATAAAGTGCTATCGGATAGACGGACGGACAGATAGACAGACTGACTGACTACCCTGTAACCTATGATTTAAGTTTCAAGTCTCTCGGATTTTTGTATAAAGTGCTATCGGATTGACGGACGGACAGATAGACAGACTGACTGACTACCCTGTAACCTATGATTTAAGTTTCAAGTCTCTCGGATTTTTGTATAAAGTGCTATCGGATAGACGGACGGACAGATAGACAGACTGACTGACTACCCTGTAACCTATGATTTAAGTTTCAAGTCTCTCGGATTTTTGTATAAAGTGCTATCGGATTGACGGACGGACAGATAGACAGACTGACTGACTACCCTGTAACCTATGATTTAAGTTTCAAGTCTCTCGGATTTTTGTATAAAGTGCTATCGGATTGACGGACGGACAGATAGACAGACTGACTGACTACCCTGTAACCTATGATTTAAGTTTCAAGTCTCTCGGATTTTTGTATAAAGTGCTATCGGATTGACGGACGGACAGATAGACAGACTGACTGACTACCCTGTAACCTATGATTTAAGTTTCAAGTCTCTCGGATTTTTGTATAAAGTGCTATCGGATTGACGGACGGACAGATAGACAGACTGACTGACTACCCTGTAACCTATGATTTAAGTTTCAAGTCTCTCGGATTTTTGTATAAAGTGCTATCGGATAGACGGACGGACAGATAGACAGACTGACTGACTACCCTGTAACCTATGATTTAAGTTTCAAGTCTCTCGGATTTTTGTATAAAGTGCTATCGGATTGACGGACGGACAGATAGACAGACTGACTGACTACCCTGTAACCTATGATTTAAGTTTCAAGTCTCTCGGATTTTTGTATAAAGTGCTATCGTATAGACGGACGGACAGATAGACAGACTGACTGACTACCCTGTAACCTATGATTTAAGTTTCAAGTCTCTCGGATTTTTGTATAAAGTGCTATCGGATTGACGGACGGACATATAGACAGGCTGACTGACTACCCTGTAACCTATGATTTAAGTTTCAAGTCTCTCGGATTTTTGTATAAAGTGCTATCGGATTGACGAACGGACAGATAGACAGACTGACTGACTACCCTGTAACCTATGATTTAAGTTTCAAGTCTCTCGGATTTTTGTATAAAGTGCTATCGGATTGACGGACGGACATATAGACAGACTGACTGACTACCCTGTAACCTATGATTTAAGTTTCAAGTCTCTCGGATTTTTGTATAAAGTGCTATCGGATTGACGGACGGACATATAGACAGACTGACTGACTACCCTGTAACCTATGATTTAAGTTTCAAGTCTCTCGGATTTTTGTATAAAGTGCTATCGGATTGACGGACGGACATATAGACAGACTGACTGACTACCCTGTAACCTATGATTTAAGTTTCAAGTCTCTCGGATTTTTGTATAAAGTGCTATCGGATTGACGGACGGACATATAGACAGACTGACTGACTACCCTGTAACCTATGATTTAAGTTTCAAGTCTCTCGGATTTTTGTATAAAGTGCTATCGGATTGACGGACGGACATATAGACAGACTGACTGACTACCCTGTAACCTATGATTTAAGTTTCAAGTCTCTCGGATTTTTGTATAAAGTGCTATCGGATTGACGGACGGACATATAAATAGACTGACTGACTACCCTGTAACCTATGATTTAAGTTTCAAGTCCTTCGGATTTTTGTATAAAGTGCTATCGGATTGACGGACGGACATATAGACAGACTGACTGCCCTTTGATCTTTTGATCACAACATTAATACGGTTCTTCTTATATTCCAAATATTATTTTCTAGGTGCTTTTCTACAGTTATAGTACAAACTGACGAACAACGAACGATTTCAGGAACGCTTTCACCGATAAGGTTAAAATAAAGGCAAAATTTAAAAGTTTTATCTAATTTTATAATACACAATAAATTTTATTGATGGGAAAAGGAAATATATCATAGTATGTCTTACATTCTCTGCAGTATAACGTAATATTTAGAGCATGTTAGTTTGTAAAAAAGGCACAACGTGATTATTTTTAAATATGATTATCAATTTTTCATACTATTGTTTTATGTATGTAATACTTGGACGTCAGAACACTAAACATAAAAAATAAGTTGTGCCAATAAACTCAACAAACTGTGAACAAGTTGCACAATCAAGAAGCCCTGATATTAACTAAAATTACTGTGGGTTGGACAACACCGTCCAAGCAACAATTCCCTCGACTGCGTCTAATCCTGTGGTCACTGTTCCGCTCCAACGACCACAGTTCCCTTTGACACCCACGGCGCTCTTGATCAGCTGATTGTATCAAGAGTGCTCTTACGTAATTTCCGTTAACCGTTAACGCAACAGAGATCAAATCACCACATAAACATGTTGTAATGTCTACAAAAAAACTACAAACTATCTTTAAATCCAATTTTACGTGATACGATGATCTTAATAAATGTGTACTATAAACGTTGATTTTGTAATTGCAATTCAAATAAACGGATTTTTTTAAAAATGCAGAATTAATTAACTAAAGAAATATTTTAAACTATAATCAACTATCGTTTTACCACCAAAGTCTTCATATCGTCAAATCCAAGACCTGTGGTGGATAGTTCTTTACTTCTTAAATGTTTTCAAACTGAATGTATTTAACGAATTAGTAAATATTTTTTATTCAGTTGGTTATTTTGGCACAAATACATCTACATCATATATCTGAAGTATATATATACCTCCACTGGATCTAAAGAGTCAATATTTCTTAAGACCAGTATTCATGTATTAAGTTTAACTTGCACAACTATAGCCAAGACAAGATTATTAAACCACCCAGAACAGGACACGAAGTAATTGTTTCTAAAGAGTATATCTTTTGTGGTCGGATTTGCGGTATTGTACTGTACTAATAAAGACCTTTAATTTGATGTATTACTCGACGTATGCTCTTATTTAAGATTTCCTTCTGACTCCTTGCAAGCCCATCCCAGGGGGATCCCTGACATGACAAACAAATGGTAGTTATTTAAAGGTTTATTTGTAGGTGCAATAATACGGTACCAAGTCGTTCGGGACTTGTTTACATTCTGTTTTTAATTGATTCAGACCAGTTTGGATATAGTTTTCAAAATTAGTTAGTTGCATGATAATATTTTTAAATTATTTAAAGTATGGCATGAGTGAGCTCAAACTTATGCTTATAATAGTTGGCGTTTTAAACCCTATAGATAATTCTAATAATTATATATTTACCAAATACTGTGTGATGTTATAGCCGTTAGCCACGACATAATACTATTGTACCTGTCAATAAAAGAATAAACAGAACTAAATAACAGTTATTTCACTAACAGTAGCAAAAATAACAGAACAAAAACTCCGAGAACCACTTCAAGCTTTAATTGTGACGAAGATAAATGGCTTTTCGAGAGCTTCATTTCTATTCACAATTCACTGCAATTTCCCCAAGAAAAGTTCAACTTCAATTAAATGTTCTTCAGGAACTTACCAAATTATAACTTTTAGAGTGATTTCTTTATTCGTTTGCTCTTTTCGTCGACTGTGCGTTATTTTCCGCGCCTCTCGGGGCTTTAGTAGTTATGTAAACTGTACATGCAATTCTTTACTGATTCTATAGAATTTAAGGGTAAATTTATACTAATCTAAGATGAAATTACAGAATGGTTTCCAAATGATAGATATATATCTTATTTTATCATCGTGAAACAATTTTAATTCTATTTTAGAATTTTTTTTTCAACTGTTTAAAAAAGTACTGCAAACTGTTAGTTACTAAAATAGAGTATTTTAAATATAAAGTTACATTGTATAAAAATTATATTTTAATCCATTTAAAAACTACCATGTATTTTTATTTTGTTCAGCGTCCGATGTGAAACGGATATATATAAAACATCTAAATTAGTGTTTAAAAAAAAGCGTTTAGCAGTATTGTGAAAAGACACATAAAACGCAAAGCCCTTTTTCTTTGCCAAACATTGATCCAAAAGTCCAAAAACATTTTCTACGGCAGTAAAGTTTTCGAAAGAAATGTATTATTTCTGGAAAAGCAACAACATTCACGGACTTAAGAACTAAACTATTCTGGGCTTCTTCTCCACTCAATTTTGTTTTTAATTAGCTATTGTATGAACCAAGACTAAACTACACTACATTTACTCGAACTTAATTTTAATTATATTTAGATGTCGGTTACCTAAATGTGTGTAATAACGTTTAAATTTGGACAACAATTTTTGTAATAATGCAATGGCAAAGGAATAAAACTAGAAGAATATTTTTAAGTGTACATATTACTGCTTGTTTATGCTGTATACTATGATTCAAATTAGTCAAATGTTTAGTATCTTCTTACGTGTTACTCTATTTGCCGTAACAATAACAAGAGACACGAAACGTATTTCTAAAACTTGTTTAAAGGAATTTGTCTCTCCCTCTGACGTTTCCTAATAGCTTTAGTTTTAGATAAAATTATAAATTTACGCTATTATCACTAAAAAAGGAACTAAAATCCCACAAATATTGTTTTAAAAGATTTAATCGCCCAACCGAATACTGGGTGGAAAAACATGAAAATCGCTATAAGCAATAATAAAACGTAATATTTTCGTATTATTTGACGTCAACATTAGATTATTCGGTTTGAATTCTTCTTTTTATTTTCTATAGCCTAATAATACGCCATAGAAATCTTTAAAAATAAAATTATATATCTGTTGACTATTATCTGCTTGGAAAGCGTTTATATTATTGGCGTAGATTTACCCCTTCCAGTAACGTATGAGATGAGCTGAAGATATAACAAGGTATGAACACATTACGTCACACCCCTAGTAGAGTAACAAGCTTGGCTGAGGTTGCATGTTATATTTCAAGTCTGTAGCTCAGTCTATAGTTAGGATACATGTTTTACTATGTCACATGTTAAAATATCATGTAACTGTATTCATTTTTTAAACTTTATTTATTCTGTGAGTTTCTTGTAATCACCATGATTATCCACACGAAGAATGTAAACATGTTTGTTAATGCTCAGCCAAATCCCATGGCACCATTATCGAACACTATATTGCCTGAATAGAAATGAAGCTTCATAAAGTATATTGAATTTGTTCTCGAGATATCGTAAGGACAAGCTGACAGAAATTACAATTTCCCAGCCTCTAGAGTGAGGTTTCGCTAACACTTTGAATCATGATAACACACGGCAGGTAGAACAGTAATTAAGTATACATTCCTCATGTTGTTAATCCAAATCGTTAATAATAAGAACTGAACAAAATTCACATTGATATCCTATAGTTTATTATGAATGAGTGAATATAAATGGTCTTAGGCGATCATCGTGGTGACACTGACTACCATCGAACCCGATGTTACCTCAATAAAAAGAAGCTTCAACAGCAACATGTTAAGTCAGGACAGTTTGTTCTCCAGATATTTTGTGGACAGACAGACATATATACAGAAACAAATCCTCGAGCAATATGTTTTTCAAACGCTGGGGCTAGAAAAGCTGAGCTCCAATATTTCGAACGACTGCACAATACCTAACAACAAAGCAAATTGTTGTTGGAGCTAATACTTTTAGGAATTCCTTCTATCACATCATCGTTTCTGATAAGTGAAAAGTTTATTTTTAAGGAATTGTATACGTTTATTTTGTATCTAGTAACATACCTTTAGATTTATTGCATATCTGTCATTCCGTTGTCTAACAGTGCAAGCAACGGGAACATATATATAATTGTAATAAACATTTAATCACAAAAAGTACTTGCTCCGCCGGGACTCGAACCCGGATCTCTCACTTGCCGGGTGAATGCGCTGCCATTACACCGCAGAGCCCTTACTTTTTACGATTCAATGACTTTTTATTTGGCCGCATCTGTCACTTATACGGTTTAATAACCAAACTAACATGATCGGAAGACCAAATACCTGTCAAATGACTTTTGTTTACATTAATTAAATTTGTATGAATGGCAATAGCTGAATTTATATACATATATCATTTATATATATATATATATATATATATATATATATATATATATATATTATATTATATTATCGTTGCGTACATTACTAAAATATATCAACAAATTCTTTCCACAGTTGGTAGCAATTTATTTCGTTAGTGTTGCCATTTTCTGAACTTATGAATATGTCAAAATGGACGAGTTTTGTCGCACCTTATAAAGCATGTGGATCTGGAAACTCCAATATTTTCCATATTTCAAAGCGTCTACACAGTTTGGTACGCTATGTAGAAAGGTTTACACAAGACGTGCCGCCAGTGTGCGTAGTCGCCGTGTTATGAAATAATAAACACGAGATAACGCATCCCAGTTTATAGCTGATAGCAGCAGGCGTCTCTTCCTGTGCCATAAAGATCCTTATTGTGTGCCCTATCACAAGAGCCCTGGGAATACACGCGGCACTGGGAGTATTAACAGAGCCTAATACATTTTATCTAAATAAACAGAAGCATAGACATTTTTGTATTTTTTGTATTGTTTTTTGTTTTTGTTTTTTTACTTACTACACTTATAGTACGAAAGTCGAGCTTATCTTTCCGTTAAAGGGTAAAACGTTTGTTAAAACGGCCCTCCAGGTTCTTATCAAGAATTCATAGTAAAGAATGTAAACAATCACTTATTGCTAGTTTAGATCGTTTAAGATTCGGATTGGTATGACGGTCTCTATAGGATAAAAGCACAAATGAAAACATTATGATTGGCTGAGCGTTAGCGAAGCCTATCACTAAAGTGGATGAAAAATTTCATTTCTGTAGTTCTTTTTGTCCGAGCGATGTCTCGAAAACAAAATGACCAATAGACTTCGAGTTCTATCATTGTTCGTTTCATTTCATGGGATTTGATCGATAGTGAACATTTTTATATTGTTCTTATGTGTATCCATGGTGTTAATGGGAAAATTGCAGCTAAAATACATTTCTAAACGAACTAAGTACTGAGACCGCTCAGCCGTCGGCAATCATTCTTATAATCTTATACGAATGTATGGATATATGCTTCCCAGGTATGACATTGTCTCAGGATAAATATATAATATATAAATAATTTAGTCTATCCTATCAAACTCTACCGAAGATAAACATACAGACGGTTCAAATGTAAATTCTATCTTATCTATTTGGCTCTCATCAAGATATTTTAATTTATATACAACCGGTCTTATGATTAAATTTGAGTAATTAGCACCACCCCATACGGTGTGTCCCCACAGGATGCGAGTATACGAATGTTTAGTTTAGCTCCATTTCATCATTCGCGTATTACAATGTGTGAAATCTGACCCCGTCACAGACGTGCCTTCTGGAAACTGGAATCTACGTCGGTCTGAGGGATCCAGAAAGACCGAAACCAGTAGATATTCAGGATTTCATGATTTAAGTATTCGAAACTGAGTTCTTAATTGTTTCGTGTTGCATCGTTTCGGCATCAGAGACCCCTAGTCTACAAAAAAGTCCGTCCAATTTATCCAGTGTAATCTACATGAAGGCGTGTTCAGGTGCACAGCTGAGTGCACTATGACGTTTTAGACACAATCCAAAAGTACAGCTGAGCAACCGAGTTTTCTACGCATAGCACAGCTAAGGCGGGAAGGAGCGATTCAATGCAAATAAACTGCAATAATATGCAAGATGCTGCAATAACGGAATGTGAAACGGAGTCAAACTCAACATTCGCATTGTATCAATCCTACTCACCGTGGCTGTGTTGTGTGTTGGTACGAGGATATTGTAAAACAATGCTGGTCCTCTATGCTGAAGAAAACAACATTACTCAATTTAGATAATCTACCAAAACATTTCTCGAGTTATTGTTTAATCACACGATAATATTAATACTAACTGGAAGAGACATAATTATGTTATGAAATAAGAACACAATTTTAATTTTAATTTAATTTTATGTTTGCTGAACCCCAGATACAATTAAGATAACTACATTCAAAATGGCGACACATTAACACAAGTTAATAATAATTTGTCTCATCACGCCAACAAGAGAATGGAGCAGTATGGAGAAAGGGCAATGGAGCAATATCAGGAGAACACCTTGTCACCGGAAGTCAAGTAAAGTCAATGTCATGTGTCCTGTCATTGAACTTGACTCACATCAACTCCGCTCGTTTAACCGTAGAATTGCGTCTACTCCAGGTTTATACGGCTTTTCAATCAGTCGATCTCTTCTCGGGTCGTGTACTTCCACACTCACATATTCTCTACTCTATTCTTAAAAATAAATGTTTTTCATGGACATTTTCACAAAATAATTTTATAGATTGTTGCCAAGTAGACGCAAAACTAATTGAAAATGTTTAACTGTTCTATTTCAAAAATATAATTCCCAATATTAATCAGTGACTTTTTATTTACAAACAGATGCATCCCATCAAATATATAAAATTGAAAAAAATCCATATTATTTCAAAATTCTGAATGAGACAAAACCTTGAAATTTGGACATCCACAAAATAGTGGGGTTGCAATATTGAACATTTCAAACTAAATAGTCCACATTCTATCGGAGATTCCTTCAACAATAATTATTTCATCGTCAGAGCTCAAAAAAACGCGCAAAGGTTTTCGAGATTAGCCATATTTGCAAATTGCATACTTTTCCTAATTTTATTGTATTAATTTTTTTTTTCCTCTAAGGTGAACTTATTCATAAAATTATATGGACTATTTGCGATCAGTTTGCTATATAATATCATTGAAATGGCCCCAAATATTGTTCTTCACTTCAAACTGTTTCGTAGCACTGATTTTGTGTTAGGTTTTTGTAAAACATAATTATGTCAAACTGTTCACATTGAAGATTTTACGAGGGCTACTCACGGGAAATTTCCGGACAAAAACTTAATGACATCAAATTTTTGTTTTTAAGTTTTAATCAATGTTCAGAGTTTAGCCCTTCTAGGACCGAGCGGTCCCAAAATCTACTGCTCGCAAGGTACGTGCAAAAAAGACCGAGCCAGGAGTTTTTTGTAATATTTTATCTTACGAATGTTTTGTATCAAAATATCTGTCAAATGTGCTTAGTATTCCGTTAAGAATGATTTAAAGTGTTCGTATTTGCTGTTGGTAACATTGACGGTACAAAATATCAGAAAATGTTTTTCACTAAAACTAACTAACGACTCAACTTTTACTATGAACTTATGAACTTTGGAATTTTATAGAAATAAGCCATAGTCTAATAAGAATGGTCAGGACTCACACTAAATATAATTCTAGTTTCTGAGCTATAAAACACAAAAGTTAAATATATATGTATGAATTTGTTTATTAATAATATCATTCTTTAACTAAACTGCATTTATTTACTTTAAATTGACCCATAGTAAAATAATCTGAGCATTCCTAGGAGATTCGAACAATCCTGTATAGTATTGATTATATCTCTATATCAGTGTGGAAGTGTTTTTAGATTTTATGAAAGCCCATAAATATGGTTGAGCGTGTAATAAAAATGCAATAAACATCCGTAATTGATATAGACGTGTTTGATAAGAGGCACTAATCTAGCAGTGTTCGCCACATTAGCCAAGACATACACTAATTAATTGAACACACTAGTAAGGTTCAATGGTAATGGTAAGTAAACCAGTCACTGTAATCACGTGAAATTAAAAGTTTGCAGGTGATTTCACAAGCCGCAAGTGATTACATTCAGTTCAGTAAACTACAAAACTAATACGTGCAATTACAAAAGTATCATGCGCAACAGTTGGTAGCCGTGATTGTATTATTTACATAGTATTCAAAGCGGCGTACTCACGTAAACGATTTTAAATGTTTTTCCGTGGGCGGTATCGCTTAGTATATTTAATCACTAAAATAAAAGTCCATATTTTGTGAACATTATGAAAACAAACTGCCATAGTATTGCACTAAAATAGCAACGTATTTAATTTTAAATGATTAAAAGCCTGATGTTCTTAGATTTATGTCAGTCCGCGTTGCATACGTCTTCATTCATAAAATACGACTAAGCGCAAGAGTATAGATATAGAATATCATTGAAATGCGCACAGAAGAAGTAATAATATTAAGGTAGGTATTGGATATAAACATCTGTTATTTCTTTAGTACACATTTTAGTACAACTCTAGCCTATGCACAGGCTGCTTGCCCATGTAGGCTAATTTCCATTTAGAATATATATTAATATGTAATAAATACTTAAATTATATAAATAATATTGTCCAAATACTATACTTAAAATATAAATAAATGTAATATCTATGTGTATATGTTTTTGGAAATAAAAAAAAATGTTTCTATTCTATTCTATTCTATTTGATTTCAGTATCATCATACATCTGCTTCCTCTACATCAGAATGTAACAAGAATTCACTGTTACTGGATGAGAGTTAGCGAATTACCCGATGGGCTGGAATAATTCATTTTCTGCCTCTCTCCACGCGATATTTAAAAACACATATACCTACAGATACATAACATAGCTAAGTGTAAACCTGTAGCTAGCTCCAAGTAGCGTACACCTGAAACTTTGCGTGCAGCTTCAATTCTATGCAAGGAACAACGTTCGATGACGATACAAGAGACCTCACTAAGCGTTAGCGATTTTTACATTGAGTAACAATGGTGAAAGCAGATAATCATAGAATGAACAATAACATTGTAAACAGACTAAGCAATTTCCATATGATTGAATATAACACTTTAACATATTATGTGATATTTGGTGGTTGGTGATAAGATTGTCGTTATATTCTACCGAGTTCTTCGATATTCCGTCTTATAAGTTTACTTATATATAGACGAGATAGAGTAATGATGGTGCCCCTCGTGGGATTTGGCTGAGCGTTAGCAAAGCTTATATCTCAGGATGATATCTCGAGAATAAATTGAGCCTTAAACTTAAAATTTTGCATATTTTGCTTATCTTTGCATGTCTTATCTGATAGCCAAATGATTTCAAACATTTCGTAAAAAGATTATTCGTATTCAATTTTATATAGATTTACTACCTTAAATACATTAGCAATAAACTTAAAACTGGAAACGTTTAATATATTAGACTTTTAGTTTCCATAGAATGTTCATCATTAAAAAAACTTTTAAATCACTTATATGCCTTTATAAAGATATGGAGAGAGCCTTTAGAAGGGACTGTGATTCTTGTGACCTACCTAACCCTATATAAAACGCTGCTGAAGCAGATCCACATGTGTATCCCAGTTGACACTTGACACAATAAATTATTCATGTAGTGCTTTCAGAGTAGTCTCAATAAAACAGCCCAACATAAACTAAATTAGATTCAGTGGACCCTGCTTTAGTAAGCTCCTTAGTCCGTGACTGCCCCCGCCCCCCCCGCACACACACACACGTCGAGGGGTGTAAACCTTCATATCAGATTCGTTCAGCCGAACACAACATCAACGTAATTATTTTGCGCTGTTCGAATTTACTATTTATATCGGTTATCTCAAAGGAAAGAAGAACCAAGGACAATTGGCTGAGCTTTAGCGAAGCTTAGCACTCGAGAGTCTGTTTACCTCCCCCCCCCGCACGATATTTCTAAAACTAAAGACCTATAAATTAAAAATGTTGCACAAGGCTTCATTTAATTATAATAAACACTGAGGTCGATAATTTTGTATGTAATTCCATGAGTTTTGGTTGAGCGTTAGCGAATATTTTTTCATTGTTCTTATGGGTAACCATGATGGAAACGAGAAAATAGCAGGATAAATAAATGTGTACACAAGCTTAGAATCGTATGAGATTGGAACGTGTGACATTTTTATTCATACAGTAAAACGAAAACTATTGGAGTGGAAAGTCAATGTTAAAAGTTTGTGACAAGATTTGATTTCAACGCACTCTTGCGTTGTAGTACTCTACCTGAAATTTAATTATATGACACTACTATGTATCTTAATTCTATGAAAGAAATGTGAATGTATCATCTGATAAGATATCCCGAGAATGACTTTGTATATCCGTAGGCAAGATATATAGAAGGATAGAAGTACAAGATATGTGACACTTTATATTTAGCATGGCATTTTAATTCTACATAAAAAATATTTTTATGGTGGTGCATGCCCAACTGAGGAATTTGGCTGAAAATAATCTTTGGGTCAGTTTGAGTATTGTGTATGATTTTATGTCTCTCTATTTGCTCGCAGGACATTTCAAGAATAAAATAAGTTACAGTTTTTAAAATTTTGTACGCAACCTCAGTGAATCCTGTTACGCGACACGTTTTTAAATTAAAAATTAAAAAAACCGACATATTATATTCGGAAATTACTAATAATAAAATATATTTCATTAACTATTTCAAACAAAATATTACTTATCTATATGCTTTAACATGTAACTCTTATAAACAATTAAGGACACGAAGAAATAATGTTTAGATAATACTATGGTGCATTTAAATAATATTTTATGATAAAATCATAATAAATCGCTTTGTACATAACTGCATTAATTCACTTAAAAGTCGAATTTCCCATTTCTCAATAACTACTAGATAAATAACACGGAAGACATTTCAATAGATTTGGTCCAAATGAATAAGGTATAAAACGAAGGTTTCTATATAAATTTAATGAAATATGATTATTCTTTTACACATATCACTATTAACCTTTTAAATTTTGTGTAAGCTGGTGCTCAAAATAGACATACAGCTTACAGTTAAGTGTGTTACATTTCAATATTTACTTCAGTAAAAATTTACAAGAAGCATTATTTACTTTTACCAACATATTAATCAATTTACCTCTAAATAAATCCGTCCACAAAAACACACTAAGCTACTTCTGCACCCAATCCAATTACTGTGATAAGTAACAGATGACACACGAAGCCTCGTAAACCACACAGTAATTAACTTTGTTCAGTTTTGTATCAATTATTTAATCAAACAATACGGCGGAGCTTTCATAAATCAACGTTTTAATCAACTTTTTGGGAGTGCCGATGGCCGAGCAGTGTAGACGTCGTACTTTGGATTGTTTTGGAGATAACGCAGGTTCAAATCTTGTCTGTGACCATTGCATTTTTTATCAGTACTATAAGACCTTGTACTGTATCAAATCCCCTTCTTATCTATTTGACAAGATCCTCGTACAGACCAGTGGTCCATGACGACGGGCTTAAATGAGAATAAGGCTTAAAAGTCGGTCGGCCTATCCTTTAACACATATTTTGGATAATTTCTATTTTAATTAGCTTTTATGTGCGGCAACGCCTCCTATTCATATAGTGAACTTATTCTTCTATAAGCATTAACATACATACTATCCATACTTAGTGAATTACGTCGTTCTCTATTTTTTTTTTCAATTTTCACTGCCAGTAGGCCTACCTAAATATATGATTTGTTAAATGTATTCAGTTGGTTTTATTTGTACAATAAACATATGTTAAAAAATGTTAACAACTAATACTTTTCTTATAAATTGCCTACAGTTAATGTCGAAGTTAATTACTTTTAAAATCAAATTATTTGGGAGTAATATAATTATTCTATAATATAAATTTCAGCAATAAATGTACAAAGGAAAACATTAAAACATTAAAAAAACATGTTAACTATATAAATAGGAGGCGTTGCCGCACTTAGTAGCTGATTACAATAAGTTGTCCACAAAAATGTTTTAAAGGATAGGGCTATCCACTTTGAAGCCTTATTAGAATTTGCACATATAAGCCGTTGATAGTTTAAATTAATATTAGAGATTTAAAGATTTAAAACAAAAATCATCAAATGTGGATCGATTGAATTTGCTCGCATATTTAATGGAAATGACGCCACACCAAAATGTCGCATGTTAACAAACTGTCCTGTTAACAAGTATCGGTCATAATCCAGCTATTACGATGCTGAACAAAGACTGATAAACTGTACAAATATTATTCGATACATACGTGACACTGTATATTTTACACCGACACTTGGTGTGATAGGAGTTAGAATATCAGAGTAAGGTAGGGACCGATACAGATCGGTATAGGTTTCAAAATTAGTCTAGATTTTGGCAAACGTAAACTAAACCAGTTGAATTGAAGTAGTAAAAATTTCGATTAATACGACTAGATTAATCAACGATATTTCAACCTGTAATAAAGAAGTAATTTACTACTAGGGAGATTGTGTAAACATTGGCAAATTGCATAAATCCGAATATTCACTAGCCATAAATCCAACCAATAAAACTAACTATTATACTAGTCTCCCATGCAACGATCGGCTATAAATTTGAGAGTTATAATCCAATTATACTATACCACAGTTCTCTAATTGTATAGTTTTATGTCTCTGCAAAACGCCAACATACGAGTATTAAGTACGTATCAGGTAATAAAAACAATTTATGATAAAAAATAATTCATAATTCTCTCTTTGACTTTTTGTAGGGGTAACGTGTCGCGTAACAGGCTTAGTTGAGGCTTCATGCAAATTTCAAGTTTATAAATACATATGTTACAATGTCCACATTAGATTGTCACATTGTTGTAATCAGTTTCTCGTTGCCATCACGGTTAACCACAAGTTAATGTAAAAATGTAAACGCTCAGCCCCATTACATTGTATTATTCGCATGTAGGCTACACCATTTTACAGTTTATTCTTAACTTTATAAAATATTAACATTGTTTCTGTTTAGTAGAATAAAAGTTTGTTACTGAAAAATAGTAATTAAATCATAAAATCTATATTAATTGGCGGCATAAAAAGCATAAAAAATATTCTAACGAGAATATGTTATTTGTGGTGGAGGTTATATGGTTTAGTCTTCTTTCAAATAACATAAACTGGTTACATTTACTATTTTTCAATATCGAATAAAATATTTTATTACATAAAATTAGTTACTTTTTCAAGGCTAGTTCTGATGCATGTTTATATTAATGCAACAAGCTTTATAAATTCACTGTTTTATCACTGTACTGCCAATGATATTATCGTATTCCGAATCTAAGTAGTTTCACTTTATTGAAATTTTCCTAGTTCACATTTTAATAAAGGAGAGTGGATAACACAGTTCATGGTCCAAGCTCATTCATTAGCGCGAGCTATTATTTGATCTGATCAATACATCGATGTTTTCACTGCGAGGTTCAATTCAGCATTAGACTTGAATGAGACGGTCAAATGATTTCTAATTACATATAATACAGCTAATAATTCAAAAACATAACCATAATTCTTTAATGATTTGCCCCATATAAGTATTATATCCTAAACGTGAAAGATTGATAAGTCTTATAGACATACAATGTGATCAAAATGTTAGACGAGTTTAAAAATTAGAACAAAAATCTAGATCGATACGCGTACAGTATATTATAATGTAAAACTTAATATCTTTCGATTTCCCAATTCCCAAGTTCCGTGTCTACAAATTTCGGAATAGTTTGAGGTTATTATGGTGGCGAGTAATGACGAAATGATAAGTTGATGGAGGAACATGAACATCAGTTCTGTGAATGTTGTGTTGATGTTTACTTGCTACATGCAGTATGCGTTGCTTACGGGAACAGTGTGAGGAAGGAACATGCCTTATGACTCTCACTGTTAATACGCTTCATTGACGATTTCCCTATCATCGGAGAACTGCTTGTGTTGATGTCTACATGCTACATGCACTATGCGTTGCTTACGGGAACAGTGTGAGGAAGGAAACATGCCTTATGACTCTCACTGTTAATACGCTTCATTGACGATTTCCCTATCATCGGAGAACTGCTTGTGTTGATGTCTACATGCTACATGCACTATGCGTTGCTTACGGGAACAGTGTGAGGAAGGAACATGCCTTATGACTCTCACTGTTAATACGCTTCATTGACGATTTCCCTATCATCGGAGAACTGTTTGTGTTGATGTCTACATGCTACATGCACTATGCGTTGCTTACGGGCACAGTGTGAGGAAGGAAACATGCCTTATGACTCTCACTGTTAATACGCTTCATTGACGATTTCCCTATCATCGGAGAACTGCTTGTGTTGATGTCTACATGCTACATGCACTATGCGTTGCTTACGGGCACAGTGTGAGGAAGGAACATGCCTTATGACTCTCTCATTGTTAATACGCTTCATTGACGATTTCCCTATCATCGGAGAACTGCTTGTGTTGATGTCTACATGCTACATGCACTATGCGTTGCTTACGGGAACAGTGTGAGGAAGGAACATGCCTTATGACTCTCACTGTTAATAACGCTTCATTGACGATTTCCCTATCATCGGAGAACTGTTTGTGTTGATGTCTACATGCTACATGCACTATGCGTTGCTTACGGGCACAGTGTGAGGAAGGAACATGCCTTATGACTCTCACTTCTGTTAATACGCTTCATTGACGATTTCCCTATCATCGGAGAACTGTTTGTGTTGATGTCTACATGCTACATGCACTATGCGTTGCTTACGGGCACAGTGTGAGGAAGGAACATGCCTTATGACTCTCACTGTTAATACGCTTCATTGACGATTTCCCTATCATCGGAGAACTGCTTGTGTTGATGTCTACATGCTACATGCACTATGCGTTGCTTACGGGCACAGTGTGAGGAAGGAACATGCCTTATGACTCTCACTGTTAATACGCTTCATTGACGATTTCCCTATCATCGGAGAACTGTTTGTGTTGATGTCTACATGCTACATGCACTATGCGTTGCTTACGGGCACAGTGTGAGGAAGGAACATGCCTTATGACTCTCACTGTTAATAAGCTTCATTGACGATTTCCCTATCATCGGAGAACTGTTTGTGTTGGATGTCTACATGCTACATGCACTATGCGTTGCTTACGGGCACAGTGTGAGGAAGTAACATGCCTTATGACTCTCACTGTTAATAAGCTTCATTGACGATTTATCATCGGAGAACTGTCTACATGCTACATGCACTATGCGTTGCTTCACAGTGTGAGGACATGCCTTATGACTCTCACTGTTATTACGCTTCATTGACGATTTCCCTATCATCGGAGAACTGCTTGTGCGGAGAATACGTTATCTTACACAATATATTTCACGTCCCAGATACATGAATGTTACACTTACTTTGTTGATTTGTTCACAGAGAAGTCCAGCAGGTATCGACGTAAGTTACCTGTAACATGAAAATTATTTATTTATTACACGAACATAGTGATAACAAATTGATTATGCAGAATCAATTAATTTATATTGTTTTGCAATGCATGATTCTTTGCCAATTAATTTAAATTAAACTAAGTGTTAGCAAGTGAGTTCACTTGAAAATTAGTTTAGCACTTTGATATATATGATCAATGACAATTCTATAAAGAGGAATATTCATAAAATAGTGGAGACAATTTTTATTCCGGTTGAGCTCCGCCGTGCTCTATATTGAACGTTATTGCTCTTTACAAATGTTATTCCTTGAAAGGAACTAGTCAGAATACTCAGAAGTACCGAGTTTTATCTCTGAATCTATTTAGATAATTTATCCAATTCATTTATATTTCTAAAAACCTTCCACCCAATTCATTAAATATCCTTGGCCTAATTGATTCAATGGATTGTTATATTTAGAATAAATAGTGTTAAGTGTAAAAAGCGTTTTTTAAATTTGTTTTGAATTAAACTTGAAAAAAAAATATCACGTAGGTAAAATTTGAAATATTCAAACACGAACACAAATTTTAAATGCTAGCCTCTGAACAGTTTAGGTGAGAATTTACTTGGAGTTTCCATTGCTCCAAGGAGGTAATCTCATTACTGCCACTGCTTTGCTCTCTCCGGTTTCTTCTCCCTTAGACCCGTTGTTTGTTCAAGTTTCGACAACCAATTGTGTTAAACTCCAATATCTCTCGACGAGTCTTTTCTTCTCGGTAAATAATATTTTTCAAACACTCCGTATTTACCTTGGAAATTGGTCTTATTACAACAATCTTCTAACAAGGTTTTAGTGAGTTTACCAAATTTAAAAATTCTTCCAGCAGATCATAGCACTGTAAGAAAGCTATCATGAGGTTTTCCACGAATTTCTCCCAGTATAACATATGCGTCTCAAGAAAATTCTTCCTAAACATCATCCCAAGCATTATTTAAATGTGAAAGCATCTGGAACATATCTCAACCTTAGAAACCACTCAAAAGTAATTGAATATCTAAGTTGAACTTTAAATGAGATACATAATGAGTTAGTATTCAATCATACTTCACCACACTAAGGGTATAAGATACTAGTTCTACTAGTAGGCCATTCCCCTGAAGTCAGAGAGTACATCAGTTTATTATAAAACTAGAAATATGTAAAATACCGTGAACATTTTTTGAACCGTTCTGAAGATTTCATATTCGTTATGGTCAAATTTTTATCTTATAACATTAAAGACCAATAGAGTGTATTTCTGAAGCTATGGACCATAATCTAGCTGCTAAGGTACAAATCTCTTTGTAGAGAAAGTCTTTGAGGTAGCATGAATGTCCATGTAAAACGTCAATAGCTATTATTGCAGAAGTTATTGGTTGAGCGTTAGCGAAGCCTATAATTTGAGACGCTAGAAAATTTCATTGCTATATGTCTGTCTGTCCTATCTCAAGAACAAATTGACCAATAAACTTTTCATTTATACTCTATATAAGCAACATAGAGTTCGATGATGGTGCATTGACATCCCATGGTATTTAGCTGAGCGTCAGCAATTATTCTTCTATTGGTCTTATGGGTTACCATTACGGAAACGAGAAAATCGCAAAATAAATACATTTGTAACCAAGTAACTTTCTATCACCTGTAGCTTCGTTTCTATTCAACTCCCGTTGCGATTTTACAAAGAAACATTTGAGCTGATTTTGTCTACGTGAATTTACAGATTACAAATTATAACTAGATTTCCATTTAACGGGTATTGGGAGTTTTCGTTTGGAGACACAATTTATTGAAATCTGCTGATCGGGGTGGGGTTATGGATAAAGTATGGGTTAGTAGCAAGGACCAGTCAGCAGAATTCGCTAGTACAACGTTAGTTCCGGCAGTTGTTAATTAAATTTGCTGTATAGTTGAAATTATTTATGCAACCTCAGCGAATGCTGTTATGGAACACGTGGTTTAGCCTACTTCTACCTTGTTGTATTAGTGATTTTTTTCAAATATTTAATTCAATTAGCACACTCTGACACAGTATCGCGTAACTTGAAGTGAATTACAAAAATCTAAACAGCCGCTACGCACAACAAGCGGCTATAAGGGATCGACCAAGAACTGACAGCCCCTTAATCTTTGTCGAGATGGTCTTCAATTAAATTACGTCAATAGCATTGCCTTATAATTGGGTCTCACTGGAGTGTGCTCCCTCTTCCGCACTGCAGGGCTCTCCCTTTGACACCCTGGCCGCGTCTGCCCCTGCTCCTGCTTCTGCTTCTACCGTTTAATTAGTTTAAGCGATGGTCGCACAATACAGACTGCACTGTTCGCTTAACCCATTATTACGTTTTCTCCATTCATTTTTTAATCCATTATGAGTCGTTAAAATTAATACTTAATTATAATATTCGACTACTGGAAATTAAGCAATTATATTATACTTATTTCTGAACGACAAAATCACTTTAGGTTTGTTTTGTTTGAAACTTGTAGGATATAAATAAACCTAGTAGTCTAGGAGACTTTGATGTCAAAACGATGCAGAGAGTTCGTCTTAAGCTTCTTCGTCTCCGACTTTTTTCATCTCTTTAGATGAACATGACTCCAGATTCCAGGAGTTAAGTCTGTGACAGCGTCAGACTCCAGATGCTGCATTAACAGGAAGGTTTAATGCTTGAGCTGGACTCAACATTCACATTTTATCAACCCTTCCCACCTTCGCTTACGTCATACGACTATCTAAATTGACGTTATTGTTTTACCGTAGTCACGAACTCATCATCAGAATGTTTGAAGAGTTTAAAACCTACTATACCGGAAATTCGAGACAATATCAGTCCTTTAGTCCTTTTATAACATGTTGACAGATACGTCCTTCGTTTAACACGGTAAGCAATGTGGGAGCGATGAATTAATAAAGTCTTTAATTTACAATACGGAGTTAGGATTGCTTCGTTTGCCAAAAAATGATGATGACCTTAAACTTTTAATTTCCCCTTGGGCCAGTAAACGTGTAAAAATGTAAACTAGAAAAGATCAACAGTAAATATAGTTGCAACTCTCGTGGATGTAGACTCGTTTTAATATGTATTGAAGTATTTTAAACGATACCGGCTATTCTGTTCATCATGTTAATTGTGGTAATGAATGACAAACGTATAAAATGAACCACGCTTCACTCGCAGTACAATATGTTTCCCCACTGTGATGGAGAATTCTGCATTGGCACTTTTATGCGTTAAACCTGCGATCACCTCGCAACGTATAAAGGAGTGAAGGAGTAATAATAACGGAGTGTAGGATTTGTATGAAGGAGTAACAATTGCGCCAAGAAGTGAGCTAAGGTGGGCCAAGAACTGAATGCAAAACTCCGAGAACCACTTCAAGCTCTAATTGTGATGAAGATAAATGGCTTTTTGAGAGCTTCATTTCTATTCAACTCTCGCTGCGATTTTGCCAAGAAAAGTTTGAGCTGATTTTGTCTTCTTCGTGAATTTACGGATTAAAAGTTATAACTATATCTCCCTTTAACGGTTATTGAGCGTTTGTCTTTGGAGACACAATTTATTCATTTCGGAGTCGGAGTTATAAATAAATATAAGTTAGAACAAGGACATTCAACATAATGTGCTAGTGCATGGCTACTTCCCGCCAATTATAACAATATGCCTGACCATCAACTCGCACTGCGAACAATTATTCGAATTTTGTGTGATTTATATTTTGTAAGGTTCCAAATGCTTAATAAAAAGTTCTGTCGCATACCATCTAATTTTCGTCCATTTAAACCTCAAGGTCGTAAGTAATTCAATTACACCAGAGCTGCTAGACTTTTATGGACAAACCAAGAATATAAACAATAATGGACTTTATACGACGTGGAGTCGGAAATAATGAAGTCCTGTATTGTCGAACAATGCCAACATAAAAGCACGAGCTATTATTACGAGTAAATATATCACAATTTAATTATTATAATTGCAATTCGTGCAAGAGTAATGGAAATTTATGTAGTTTCACAAACTGAGGAACTTGGTGTGTCGTAATTTTTATTACCACAATAAATATACCATACGATTCTTACAGACTAAACAAATATAATTATTTAATTGAGTTTGATATATGTGGATTAAGTAATTACTAACCTAATAATGTAAAGGACTAATTGTATAATTTGGTTACTGAATATTACACAACTCTCGTCACGTTTTTAGTGGTTCTTGAACTAAAACAAAAGTTGAAACCAGCTTATTTTTTAATTTAAAGCAACTTTTGGGACCCAATGTTGTTATTCAAATCTTTTTGAGTGCTAGAATGCCAAGAATAACTATACGCATACGTTTTATGTGTCCAAAGTAGTTTCAAAAATATTTATATAAATACACATTTGCTTAATATGTCACGCTTTAGATTAAACATTATACAGTCGCTAGTATTGTACAAAATTTCACACATTAGCTTACAGTTAACACATATAGCGTCAAGTGAAAAATGTAAAACCGTGCTTCGTATGTTTATCAATACATTTAGTTATTTCACGATCAGGAAAGAGTATATTAAAATGTGGGCAAAATATTACTTATAGCTTGTTCAATAGTATCTTTAGCTAAAATCGTGGGCTTTTCGCTCTGCATCATTACAGTTAGTTTGACAAGATTAGACATTTTTTAACTTTTGATAAAACCATTGGAAAAATTTAAAATTCCTCCCAATGTTTTAAATTGGAACCAAATTTTCTGGAGATGTCTTAACAAGTTAAAAGGAATTAATTAAATCGATAAGGACATAAAGTCTGACAGAGTCTACAAACTGTTTGCCCTGTATGTTGCGCTTATAATAAACTTCTTAAATATGTGTTGTGGGTTTTTGGAAGAAGAGTATGTTCAACCCAAGAGCATATATTTCCAAACTACTGATTATAGTTTGATAATTTTTAAGTTTAAAGAACTAAAACCAAAAATATTCGTTAAATTTTTAGTGTACATGTATTGGGTTTTTGATACCTGAAGTAGACGGTAGATTTCAATCCTCGAAACGTTCTTTTTATATTTTGTAACATATAATAACTATGGATAATGTGTGAAATCCTATTATCCTTTCAAAATGAAATGATAGAACTGTGAATTCTCTCGTTGAACAAATATAGATATTTGTTTGACTTAATGATGACTTCTTCTGTACTTATGTATTTTTATCTAACTGTAGATAATGCTATAGTCAATCTTAAGATGCCGTCCAAAAGTTTCATGCTGTAGAAATAATATGTTAGTGAAGCCGATTATAACATCAAATCACATCTTAAACTTTTGAAGTAAGTAATGTAACTAAAACAGAAAAACAAATTAGTGATAAAATCTGACACATCAGTTTTGACGTGATAATTAAAGCGTGATAAACACCGGCCGGCATGACTGTGTAGATGGAGGACAATGACCAAGCTTGTACGATAGGTTAATACATTACATGTGCTGTAGCGGTACTTGTAACTACACCGTGTGACTGGACAATAAACCATAGTTCTATTCACTCACGTCCCACAATAGTTAATTGTACAGAGAGAAAATGTATGGTCTATAAATACATTGAAGCTTCACATATAGATTTTAGCGTCTATTACCCAATTCATATAATTTATTTGGGATAATGGTTTGTTTTAGGATGTTGTAGAACATCATTTTCCTCCTGCTTGACAAATATTTGTAAGAAATGATTGAAACTTTTCTTGTTACAAGTCAGTGTTGAGCCCTCACCTTTAGTTTTGGTAGGGAAGATGAGACCAACTCTAATAATATATTTCATGTATCTCATATATATGCGACACTGTCTTTTAAGGCTGGCATCTGGTTTTTTCGGTTACCGTAGCCATTTCCAAAATAAAAACTTTAAACATTTAAGTCAACAACCAACCGATGTAAACTAACGAAGTATAAGCCAAAATTAACAAAGTTCAAAAATTAATATCTGTAATTTGTTTATTTTCCATAAAACAATTATTAGTTAATTATATTAGAGAAAAGTTGTCGAAAGAGGATACAAGACCCAGTCTCAGCTATGTTTTATAATTGACAGTTTATTCGTTCTGGAAAATAGATGTTTCTTTCTAGGACCTATCTCATTCATGAGCAGGGTTATCAACAAGTTATCCCCCTGCAAAAATTTCAACAAATGCAAAGGAAAACTAAGGAAATATTTGTAAGTTCGGTAAGGCATCCCCTCCTCTATTTCCCCCCAAAACGGGTACCGTCAAATTAAAAATTCTCGACCTGCAAACTTGTTTTAAAGGATTTTGTAAAAGCGTGTATTTTGGAGTGCATGTTATCTTGATTAGCTTTTGACACAGTCAAAACCGAGTTACAATGACTTTGAAGAACCACGAAGAACGCTCATAACAGGCTGTACTGTAATACTGAATGTAGAAATCACACCGATAGTGTGTGTGAGACACCAGTTGTATTGTCGGCGAGTTGTAAGTAGCTATGCGACAATGCTGCCTCGACTGTGACAGATAACGACACACCCTTCCGGTCAAAACACTACGCCATGGAGACTCAGACAACAGGCGGCCGACATCGTACGGCGATCTGCAGGTACGCTCATTGGCTGAGCGTTAGCGAAGCCTATCACTCGAGGGGCTGAAGAGATTCCATTTCGTATGTCTGTCTGCACGATATCTCGAAAACGAACTGACAAATATACTTGAATATTTTTGTGAAGTTTAATTTCTATACAGTGTTCATTTGAAAACTTCAAACTCGCATTAAAATACTTACAGCCCAAATATCAAAATTCTTTAAACGGGAGTGTATAGTACTGAATTGGGGGGAAACAATATTTTCAAAATGGGGGTGCTCATCCACATGCCCCTCCCCGTACCCAAAGTCAAAATTTTGAAAGGCAACTAATACCATGTGACACCTCAAATTGAAATTCATAAAAAACGCTGTATTTCGGTTTAAAAAAATTGGAATCGGCCAAGCCGTTTGGTGTCAGCAGCCAATAATGTAATTTATTACACAACAATAGTCTACAAACTACTGTACTACTGCTAATAACAACAAAACTACTCACTGAATACTGTTGTAAATCCTTTGTAATCTTTTAATACGAGTTTGAAGTTTTCAAATGAACACCCTGTATAAGCAACATTGAGTTGTTGGTGCATGTAATTTTCTATGGAATTTTGTTAAGCGTTAGTGAACCGTTTGACGTTAGATTTGATGATGGCAACGAAAATCCCAAATAAAATAAATACATACATTTTTTAACAAACTGGCCACAGTACATGATAGGTGAGCACAGTAGTGATATAGTGGCACATATAACTTTATACTTTAAATTTTTCCTGCGGCCTCATTGAAGCTTGTTGCGCGACACGTATATTGGTGTATTTCAACCTTATTATCTGGTACTATTATCATCATTATTATATGGAGATGGTCTGAACAGGAGATAAAAGATCCAAAAACTAACTCCTACAATTGAACATGGACGATAGAATAATGATGTGTTACAATTAACTATAATTTTTAATGAAGTAGCTCAAATATAGAGCAGACTATTGAAGGTGACAATTGACTACGAGAATGTAAGTGATGAAGTTGGAGATTTTTGTCCGGCCACACATTAAGATGGACCCGGACCCCCGTAACCCCACCGTAGCAGCACCGAGGTGAAGGTGAGGAACTCGAGGTGGCAAGACGATTCTACTTGCGCTGTCTCGATTGGCCGTGTCGAAATTCCCATTTGTTACTGGGAACCGTCATACCATTATGGTGCTACGCTGAATGCATTTCACCGTTACATGTTATTTGTCTGCAGACTCGACAATCCAACACCACTTTTCAGGTATCTTGGCCCAGTGATGTGAAAAATTCACATTATCCACTGTGGGACTTTTCAATACATATGTGATGAAATGCAGTGTTCTTCATTTACGTAATATTCCAGTGACCTACATTAAGTGATAGCCATCTGCACTGAAGGCCATCTTGGTTTGATTTTAGCTCAATAAGAACAATGTTAAAAATAAATATATTTTTCATCTCTATTTTTGGTCGTCCAAACGCGTTTTAGATTTTTTAATTGTCATTCATAAAATAAATCACAAAACTAATTTTACTTTAGCACTTTAATTCTCAAAAAGTACACGCAAGAAAAATTAAAAAACCTTTGGATGCGTACTGAAATTTCCCCCAAAACTCAAGAACCAATAATAAGGGCTTAAAAGTGTTTAATATAAACTTTTTCTTATGGAGTAAAGTTCAAGGTCGTTTCTCTACATCCGGTTCTTAAACTATAACTCGGTAAGACAACAATAATCAGTCATGTTGAACTCTCTGGGTGCCAATACTGGATATAGTAGTAATTTGACTTTCGTGGTAGCAGTCAAATAGAATTACGGACATCTTTTTGTTTTGAGTTGCTAGAAGAGGACCACAACGTTTCAAGAACTGGTATCTGGTCTCATCTTCAGTTGAAAAACCTTAAATCATAAGGTTAAGTATGGAAGGAAGTATAGAGTACAACACAATAGTGATGTAAAAAAAACAGCAAGCAAAACATTTGTGCACCGCCAAATTTGAAACAAGCACAAGGGAAACTACCAATTTGAATACGTTATTAAGCGAGGATTTCTGAACCTCTGAATTCATCTATCGTTAACAATAAACTGTAATAAAGAATTTAGTAGAGGTCTTTTCGGCTATTCCACAGAGTTACGGTTCACAGTCTCAAGGGCTACATAATTTAGCCTTCGTATATAGAGCAGATTCTTCGGTGCAGTTAATCCAGCTCTTAATTAGGTAGAGTAAATTATTCCAAGAAAGCGGACCATGTTCCGCCCTGAGTCATGTCTTCTGAATATACAAATAAGACCTATATATACTTACCTATATATACTCTGTACAGTTCCAGTCTTGCCAACTAACTGTACCAGCAGACTCGGACATTACGTGAAGCTGAAGCATAAAATACTACTTATATAGTTAGGTAAGGTTCTGAAGTGAGATAAATTTATGGATATATCCCGTCATTAAATATTTTTAGTAAAATCATTTAAACTTATACGTCTTCTAAATTAGCAAAAGATATCAATTGCGTTATTACGCGTCTTTTTAAACTACAAGTTCATAAAGAAACTACATGAGGTTTTAACCGGAAAATCCTTCTTGTGATGTTTGAGTTTTTGTAGTCTTCTCTCAACCTTTTCGATGTATTAATTATAGTCTCGCTGACAATACATGTTTAAAATATATACAGTTCTGATTGAAAGGTCTCCCGTTGAACTTCCTTATGTGAAATTCATTAGTTTTCTTAAGTGAAAACCTCTTATTTAAGTCAAGCTGGCAGTGCTTAGATAATTCTAAAATTCGATTGTTGACAGTAGGCAACCCCACCTATTTTATTACCAGTTTAAAATATGTATTTTTAATATCGAAAATATTAATTGGACTACACATTTTATTTCTATCTTGAGTTCTAAGCAATCATTACCATGTATAATATCTTATATAATGTATAATATCTTAAACGTATGAAATACTTAAAATACACAGTTTTTAAGGCTCAATGATTGGCTGAACGTTAGCGAATCTATCACTCGAGTGGTTGAAAAGATTTAATTTCTGAATTTATGCGGCTTATATCTCAAGATTGAACCGATATATAGACCTAAAATTTTGCATAAAACTTAATTTGTTATAAAAGCAGCATCGAGTTTGGTGATGGTGTACAAATATGTCACTCCATGGGATTTGAGTGTTAGAGAACATTTTGTGATATAGTAACACATGAAATGATCTAAATGTGTGACATTTTGCATGCAACCTCAGCGAAGCTTGTTACGCAACACGTTGTGAGGCTAACTCCTACCTTGTTTAATTATGTATGAGTTTTCTCTAAGTACAGATTTATCTATACACGAGCTGCTATTCTGTAGCGTGATATAGCATGTGCACTGTAAGTAAAGAAGTGCATGTTATAACAGCCAGGAAGTTATACACTATATAACATGACGAGTTTACCAGCGTGTCCCAGCATGAGCGGTCACCACTCATCACGACTGCACTGTCGATAAAATGCTGCTATTTGTAGCCCAGCGTTTTACCGTCCGTCGGCCATTTTGCACGCAAACACTAAATCCGCACTGTATTCCCCGCGCACATGTCGCAGCTACAACGATATTGTTTGCAGTTTACAAGAGTGTCCCATAACATCGGCTACAACTGGGGAACACACTTGGACATCTGGACTTCTTGTACTCGGATACGAACCACAAGACTAAACTTGTAGCGATTATTTCACACTACCTTTACTAACTAGTATAATCAAGAGAAAACACGTATTCATTGTTAGACAAGAACATTATTCAAAGATAAACAATTTGTGTATTACCAATAACAATAATACGTAGGGTCACCTAGTTCACAAAAATGAATGGTAATATTGCTTACATGCAAAAAAGCTCAAAGCAATTTTGGAGTTTGGTAGCCAAATAGATACTATTCTAACATAAGTTTCATACTTGTCAATTTCAAGTTGTAAGATTCTGCTCTTATGCAAAACAATCAAAAAAATCATTGAAATAAAACTACTTACTTCTAGTGAATTGTTAATAAATCCACCAAAAGGTTTAAGGGAAAACACCCAAATTAAACGTTTTCTATATATAAAATAATTCTATATAATGACTATGTATATATCGCTCCTTAAGAACATATTGAACCACAATATAAGGTTACATAGTTCCTACCAATATATCCGGGTTAAAATCCAAAATCTGTCACCAAAACCGGAACTCGTTTTTTTCTGTTTTAGCTACTGAAATATAAATCCAAACCAATCAAAAAATCTCTGAGCAATATTAGACCGTATATTTTTAGTTTCCGAAGGGGGTCACCCTGATGGCTTCAGCCATCAGAGCGTGCTAAGGATTCACCTTCGGCGATGCCCCGCACTGATAACAATGAACGTAAAATATCAGTCAAGATGTATCATATAATAGATCATAATTCAAGAGGGTTTGATCATGAATGTGTGAGTGAGCCAACAAATGTTAGCTCACCTAACCATAACTTCCTAGAAAAAAGAACAGGTAGCAGGGTTTATCCTTTATAACCGGTTTTTGTACATTGATAAAAAGAATTGTTTCATTAGTTTACCTTACTATGAATATAATCACTAAAGTTAAACAAATCAGGTGTATTACTATTTGAGTATTATAATCAAGTGTAGTAGTATTATTTTATATATTTTACCAGTAAGGATAATTATAATATAGCTCTTGTTAACAATGTACAGTAATATGGAGGCTGCACTGGAGACACTACGTTAAACAATTCTGTCCCAGATACTCATTTAAACAATACCCGATGTATATTTGTAAACCTAAAATTATTCCTTAGTTAGGTTCAAATCTCCCTGTATTAATTTATTGTAAAAAAATCCACTTTTGTCAGAACAGTCACATACAAACCAGCTTTGTGTTCGAAACAAATGCACACAAAAATCGGCAGCAATATCGCGGATGGAGCTGATACATAAACACTGATGGGCGTAAAGATATGTTATCAGCCAGGTGTGGGTGAACTGCATGTTTATGGGCCATAAAGCCAACAAACTGACAGAAACAGAGATTGAATAGACTCTCCGACCGCAGTTATCACGAGTCCGAAAGTTGCTAATCTAATACCAGTTTTATGTCCCGATACTTTCTGTATTACGTTCGTGTTACGGTTCTTCTCTAAGCTACGTGATTAATTACATCTACTTAGAATCTGGAAAACTATAAATGTATATGATCCATTTGTGGATCTAGTTATGACGTGATGTATTTTGGATCAAATTTAATCTTCTGCGGGCGCGGTATAATATAATTTCTAGTGTTGTGTTAATTATTATATTATATTTAAAATCATAAGTTTACATTATACTGAGGTGCAAGCTCATTATTTCCAAAGTAACCTGAGACATTTATTTATAAGTAATTTTTTTATTTAAAAAAACATCAAATTAAAAGAGAATTTTAAGGATAGCCTAATCGTTTTTTAAGCCTTATTCTGCTCGTCTCCATGTATAATTGGCCTGTGAGAGGCTCTTATAAAACAGAATAAGAAGGAGTTTGACAGAGTAAAAGGTCGATGGTACTTATAAAAACTGCTTCTGTCAAAGACAGGATTTACCTCAGATCCAGTCTGGGTCTTAAACCACTCGGCCATTGACACTGCCGAGCGTCTGTCATTCAAATGGTATTCCGTGAAGTCATAACTCATACGAAGTGTAAAAATCACATACTTCAGCTGTTTTTCTTTCGTCCTGATTCAAAATAGAAATAAATTCCTGTTATAAATGTATAATCCTTGTGGAGTAATCAAACCTTTTGCCGATTCACCACATTGACGTCCTGAATCAAGACGGTGAGGCCTAATTTACCATTTGAAATAGAAAACAAAATATAAGTGATTTATAATAACGTATCTAGTGTTTGCCAAAAACGGAAAATTGTAGGTTTCTGAATTGTCTTTCATTGATTGTAAAAATACAAGAAAGTTTTTATCTTACTGTTATGTTTTATTTTAAAACTCAAGCAATAAGTACCTCTACAGTCTTTGACATCTTAGAACATGATATACTACATTTTTCAATTTCACTATTTGAAAAATAAAAACCCATTAAATTTATTTTGCGCCGACATTTAAAATTAGAAGCCATTTATTAGGCAGGCAAGCGATAGCGAAGGCTGTTACTCAAGAGGGCAGGAACGCTCAGCCAAATCCAACGGAGTGGGATGCACAATAGTCTAAGTCAGTGTTCCTCATATAGAATTAAAGCTTCATGTACAATTTTAAGTCTACATGTCAGTTCATTTTCGGCACCATGCGAGCAGACAGATAGTGATAGATTCGCTAACGCTCAGCCAATAATTTGAATTTATATTTCTTCCTGTCTTTGGTTGGTTTAGAATGGGTAGTATAATTTTTATTACTGATATTCTAAGGAATATTTAACTCATTTTGTATTCTAATTAGAAGACAAACCTTACTTTATTGGGTATAACCTATAGATTTTGAGTAGGGTTCTAGACTGCTACAGATTATTTTCATATTCAAAATCAAAGACAATCTGTCTTCGTTTGAGTATATTTTGTAAAACTTTACTGTTAATATGAACAAAAATACTAAGTGTTGTCCTTTTGGTAGCAATAAGAATAAAACAGACGTTGATAATAAAATACAACTGATAGAAAATGGGTTACTTAATAAGTGTTTATTTATATATATATATATATATATATATATATATATATATATATATATATATATATATATATTGGTTGCTTTATTTTATACTATTTTTACAGACAAACCACTTAGAATAGTAAATATACCTTATATGCCTTATTGTTATAGATTATAATTATTCGTCAACTTATAATGTCTATCTCTTCACTTTATAGTTTTATGAAAACAAGTAAAGCAACAAAACATGGATTTCACTAACATTTTTTTGCCATAACAGCGAATCTTTTTTATCGACATAAAAATGTAAATGAATTCTAATAGAAAGTAAAGCACATAGAGTAGATCCCACGGCACCATGACGCTGTGTGCAGAGTGCCACCTTTGTTTGTTGACGCCTAGTGAGTACTGTGCGAGACGTTTCCACTTCAATCTTATCTGCTATTCGTATTATTCTTTGGAAGTGTTTACAAACATCATAGAGGAAAAGTTTGTTTCAGGATATTAAAAATGGAAACTATGATCAAACCAGGTAGTGTTAGTTAACCTGGACCCATATTTGACCACGTAAAAAGTATTCTGTTATTGGTACAATATTTTCGAACAAACGTATTTCTAATTTATTAGCGGTATCAAATTGAAATCTTTTCGATGCTCCAAGAATATTCATTTAAATGTATTTTTGTGTTTGGGAGTTTCTATCCAACATTTTAGTGCGTTTTGGATATTATTACAAGTCAAAATTATATGAAACAAATAGCCTACACACGCTTTACAGAACAGAATGCCAGTATGTCTCACATCACTTTCAAATACCTTTCACGGACAGAACAATAATGTTTTATAACTCAACGGTGAATTGTGTGCACGTATAGGAATTAATTGGGAGCATAAGGAATGTTTACGTATATTAAATGAAATATACCAAGTTAGTGAAATGCTTGTAAACATACAAACTCGATAGAATTATTTAATAATTAATTAATGAAAACATGGGATAAATATATATTTCAATTGTATATGTTTTATGTCCGTATAATAAATATTTAAGAGACATCTTTCCCTGAAGTCGTAATTTACAGACACTACAAAAATGTCACATCCTTATCTTCACCAATTTTCCTTAGGTCTAATTACAGCACTGACAAATCTACTTATTGTCAATATACATAATTCCTCTGGAGTGATAGGCCTACTGTTTTTCTTTTCATCAAGAAGTCCTCTCAGAAGACTGTGAATCTAAAATTGAAACAAATTAGTACCACCAAAAACCGATTGCACAGTACGAACACTTGATCTCGAAACTTAAGCAACCTACAGTTCTAACTATGTTGCACACCAACATACCTGAATTGAGAATTCATGTCCAAACTTACCGGCACGCGGACAAGCATAAGATCACAGTGTCTAATCTGGTCTCTTGAGGTATCCCAAATTCTTGCCCTTTGATTAGTACAGCACAACACAAGAAGTGTTTATCCCATCCTTATTCCTACTGTGGTTGAGAATGACACATATAATAAATATTTTAGACACCGTATCCGAAGTGGTTTCAAATTCTAAGGTGTCCACGAAGAGCCACGTAACACTGCCCGATGTTTACAGGTCAGAAGGCGGATATCAACATCTCCAAATTAACTTGGCGGCTCGAAATATCCCGCAGTAAAGATTGTAACACACACAAACAGGCGGCGAGTCGTCCGTAAACAAATCAAAGCTAAAAATCGCCGAGGAGATCCACTTTATGTCGCCCATCGACAATAACTTGCGTTTTCAAAATGGACTGATAATGACCAAGTTGTCTTTTATTAGTGCACTAAAAATGAACAGTGACAGTTTAATTGAATTATAAATAATTTATCTAGGATGCATTACAAATACAGTAAAACATTTTGTATTATTTATTTTTGTTTGATTATTCCAGATGATTCAGATGATTGAAAGGGCGTGCGTGAGAAAGTAACTAATAGCATCCAAGGATCAACTCATGGAATAAAATACAATTACAGGCTACATCTCAAAGTTGTTATTATAAATGTTTATATGTACAATAAATACTACCACCTTCACCACACCATTGATAATATTTAACTTTAAGATCCGTTCAGAAAAGATTACGCACTGCAAGAGAATTCGAACTCTAATCTTCAATTGTCGCGCGAGCGTGGTACTCAATATGGGAAATAAAAAATCAATGATTTTACTTAATTATTTCAATATAAACAATTATTTGGACTTGCACACATGTAAAAGGAATGAGCCAAATATTAAATTTTTAGGTGGCTAAAAGTTTTAGTCAGACAAGTGAGATGTATGTACCCTTTTCTATTAATATTTCTTCCAAATATTAAAAGGCCTAATAAAAACAGCACAAAAATAAATAATAAAAGTACTGTAATATTCATTAAATCGTTCATTATCATTAGCGATTACCAACGTGCATTCATCAGTCAGAGATCACAAAAAGACACAAACCGACATAATGTAATGTATACTTAGACGCATTAATAATAATACATATGTTTTTAATAATAAAACATATGGTTTTAATAATGTTAAATAGCACGATCAATTTAAGATATATAACGATTATAATATCCTAAACTATAGACCTTTATAAGGACAAGATTAAGGAACGATAAAGGGGCCCGCGACATATCACACCAACGAGTAACCACATCCCCCATTAGGGATTGTAACACACATTACAACCGCAAGCAGGTTGCTTAACTAACGACGACTGGGTATGTAGTGGGTACAGTTGTAGCCACTTCCTTCTTATAAAAAGCTGAGCATACAAATAGTTATAGCTGTAGGTTTAACGGTTGTAGGTTGAACCAGTGAACAGAAATATATAATCATGACTTTCCAACGAATAGTGTAATTTCTCTTTAAAAATTAATGTATACAACTATTGCCCTATTCAACAGTAACATATTACAATTCTAAAATCCTTAGATATGTGTAAAAGCAGGAAAAACACAACTTACAAGATCACAACTTGCCGACCACCCAAATCTAAATGTTTTTAGCAATCGTTATGAATTCCATCAAGTCTATAACGTCTCGTAACTATAGAAGACAGTCTCACTATATTGTAACAAACACTAAATATGTTATTTAGAATATAGACTCTGTAGAAATCTAAGGTAATCAGTTATAACGACAAACGTAACGTATTGAAGTTGAAGAAACTTTGCCTCACATTGAATAATTTGTAAAGCTAATTTTTAACAGTGGGTACCAAATAGGCCTACGTAAAATATTTCATTTTATGAGACCTTCAGACAGAAAAGTTATCTTCAACATACATCACAAAAATACACAAAATATAATAAATTACCTATAAAATTTAAATAGTGTGGTTTCGAGATTATCCATACTTGCTTGGTTTACCTGCTAAATAAAGAAGCTAGTCTAATGTGGTAAAATAATAAAGCCTACTTATAATTCAAACTTTGGGAACAGTAACGTTTCGAGAGGGAATATTGGATTTATATGTGAAAAGGTTTTGTGTTGACAACACAAATGATGGAAAACTGTAAAATTAAAAACACAGTTTATGTAATGAAGGGGGTTAGTTAATATAATCAGAAAGGTGCAACTTATTGGAGGGAAAATGTTTTCATGAAAGTTAAAACGAATTTATGAACAAATAGCCGGTCGAGCCTTTTATTTAAAACAATTCTAATTTTTTTTTCTTTTATATGTATTAGTTTTACTTCTCTTATATTATTACTATAAACAAATAACATTTAATTACTTCTAATTACTTCAGGAACAATAAGTTAAATGATAAAGCGAGTCATTCAATGTACAACTGCCAAAAGTGCCGACAAGTCTTGTAAGAGCGGTGAAATGCATGTGAAACTGACCGCATGCAACTGACCGCACGTTTAGCCGCATCGATCACCGACACCGCGAAACTAATCGCCGCGCGCCAGGCCGCCACAGTTGCCTACACTGTGACACCTAGTTCCCCAATCATTTTACTTTCAATGTTTCATTTTAATAAACCTTTGACTTTTTTCCCACAATGGGTTTTCATACTTTTGAGTTTAAAATTAGGTATTTCCAAAAATTCAACGGTTAAAACTCATAAAGTTTATCATTGTCCTTACTACGTAAACCTCAAGGGCGTTTCACAGCACCTGGCTCTAAAAATGCAATACCAACTGACCGTCAAATCTTTGATCGGCAAAGAAGAAAGATGATTAACTAGACATAATTGTCGATAACAATAACACGGTAGTGTAAAGTATTGGTTACGTGAAGGCGGTAAAAAATGAAAAGTTGGGAGTAATATTTATTAAGAGGTATCGATAAAAATAATAAAATACCATTATAAACGCTTTAACATAATTTAAATCATTCCTTAGGAATATATGATAAAATATTTCAAAACCATAGCCCATAAAGACGTTTTTATGGGAAAAAACTTACTCATTCTTGTGGTGTAACCAAAATTAACTAAACTTTGATTATGAGTATTTCCTGTCTCGGTAATAATAAGAGTAAACTCAGGCGGTCCCTTCCGAAAAGGAGGACTTGGATTTCATTCCTATAAAAGCAATACTAGCCATTTAAGTTTTTATAACGTTATTACTTATTCCGAAAAATGTAAACTTCATTGCTCAAATATTCAGAATTAACACGCTTTAAAAGAAAAACTTTAAAGCGTTTGGATACGTACTAAGCGTACGTTGAAAACGAGATAAGAGTACGCTATACCAAGTGTCGCGTAGCCGGCTTCGCTAAGTTTGCATACAAATATTACATATCTATATAAGGCTCATTTAATTCTCTAGACGTCCTGCGGACAAATAGACATGCATACGAACGCACAGAAAAGAAATGTTTACATTCTTGTTAATGTAGAAATAAAGTGTTATGCAAAATTTGAAATGAGTAAGTCAGACGATCAGAAGGAATTACAAATGTTAAAACCCCACGAGTTCGAAAAAGCTCAGCCAGTTAGAAATGTCCCATAATTCTAGGGCGAAATTGTTTATAAAGTTATTATTGAGTAAAGCTAAGGGTCGTTTCCCACCAAACACCTGGGTGCTACGGACCATCACTGGCTGGTAAGAAAGAAAGATGACTGTAACATACAAGTGTTACAGTCTTGGTACAACGTTGTTCTTGCGGAAACACGAAAACGATTTATGCTGAAAGTGAACTGATTTTACAGCGATGAGGCAGAACTGAGATCAAACACTCTCGGTTTGCTGTCTGATTGACCGCATCAGGCTGTGACCGCCTCGCTGAACGTGGCGGAATAACATCAGTGATTTTGTCTACCATTTCAAATTATATACAATCAAGTTAAAGGTTGATCATTCGTTAATGCTTGCTCCTCTCATTATAGACATTGTCACACGATGTCAAATGGAAACATCAATTTCAAGTACCCAGTTCGGAATACATTATACGTTTGGAAAACCATCCGGCCCAGTCACAAAAGTTGAACTCTGTCTATAAAATAGTCCTTGAATATTGTGTAAAAATTACTTTAGTACAACTATTTAATATAAAAAAGTTTCAATACTTTAATGAACGTAAACTCGCATAAATAGGCACAGATTAGCATTTCTTACATGTAATAATGCATTACAGAAAAAAATATCGAGAAAAAAATAGATGCATGCACATCGAGTACGGTTCTGTAACAACAACCAAAAGATTTACGAGTATCTACAAAAAATCATGCAAGTACGAAACAAGACAAGGTAACATTAACGTTTGTAATGTATAACCGTTACTAGTACCTACCGAAAATCATGCAAGTACGAAGTAGGATAAAGTAACAATAACGTTTGTAGTGTAAAGCTTAATCGTTACGAGCACCTACCGAAAATCATGCAAGTACGAAGTAGGATAAGGTAACAACAACGTTTTGTAGTGTAAAGCTTAATCGTTACGAGCACCTACCGAAAATCATGCAAGTACGAAGTAGGATAAAGTAACAACAACGTTTGTACTGTAAAGCTTAATCGTTACGAGCATCTACCGAAAATCATGCAAGTACGAAGTAGGATAAGGTAACGACAACGTTTGTACTGTAAAGCTTAATCGTTACGAGCACCTACCGAAAATCATGCAAGTACGAAGTAGGATAAGGTAACAACAACGTTTGTAGTGCAAAGCTTAATCGTTACGAGCACCTACCGAAAATCATGCAAGTACGAAGTAGGATAAGGTAACGACAACGTTTGTACTGTAAAGCTTAATCGTTACGAGCACCTACCGAAAATCATGCAAGTACGAAGTAGGATAAGGTAACAACAACGTTTGTAGTGTAAAGCTTAATCGTTACGAGCACCTACCGAAAATCATGCAAGTACGAAGTAGGATAAAGTAACAACAACGTTTGTACTGTAAAGCTTAATCGTTACGAGCACCTACCGAAAATCATGCAAGTACGAAGTAGGATAAGGTAACAACAACGTTTGTAGTGTAAAGCTTATTCGTTACGAGCACCTACCGAAAATCATACACGTACGAAGTAGGATAAGGTAACAACAACGTTTGTACTGTATAGCTTAATCGTTACGAGCATCTACCTAAGATCATGCAAGTACGAAGTAGGATAAAGTAACAATAACGTTTGTACTGTATAGCTTAATCGTTACGAGCACCTACCGAAAATCGTGCAAGTAAGAAGTAGGGTAAAGGTAACAACAACGTTTGTACTGTAAAAGCTTAATCGTTACGAGCACCTACCGAAAATCGTGCAAGTACGAAGTAGGATAAGGTAACAACAACGTTTGTACTGTAAAGCTTAATCGTTACGAGCACCTACCGAAAATCATGCGAGTACGAAGTAGGACAAAGTAACAATAACGTTTTGTACTGTAAAGCTTAATCGTTACGAGTACCTACCGAAAATCATGCAAGTACGAAGTAGGAAAAGGTAACAACAACGTTTGTACTGTAAAGCAGGGTGCCCAACCTTTTTTTACCCAAGGGCCACATTGTAAAGCCTTTATGGCCAGGCGGGCCAACATCCCAGGGAATTTGGAACCCCAAACAAAACGTATTGCCCGGGGTTTGTTCCAGAAATCTTGTGCAAAATATGAGTTTTAAGGTTATTTGGCCCTTGTTTCCTGATTATTGTAATTTTCTTTTATTATTTATTAGTTGTTATTGAATACATTGATTTTAATTAATCCTACTAGGATACTAGGACACACAATTTACGTGGCGAGTGGTGACCTTGAGTTGGGTATGGGGTTACGTCGCCGCACCGCGCGCTGTGCTGTGCTTTACGCGCGCTCTATTCGCCAGCCGGCAGCCACCCACCGTAGTCAGTGAAATCTGTCAGCAACTACTTTACTTCTTTGAACACTCATACTCCACCAAATGAATACGGCTCGTTCTACGTGAAATCAACTGGACTGCTTGGTTCTCAAAATTTGTAATTATTTATATTTCAAATGCTTGTAAACAAATTTGGTTGTTTTGGCAACAAGGCGGGCCACATAAAACTGACTCGCGGGCCGGATTCGGCCCGCGGGCCGTAGGTTAGGCAGCCCTGCTGTAAAGCTTAATCGTTACGAGCACCTACCAAAAATCATGCACTTACGAAGTAGGATAAAGTTACAATATCGTTTGTACTGTACAGCTTAATCGTTACGAGTACCTACCGAAAAATCATGCAAGTACGAAGTAGGATAAGGTAACAACAACGTTTGTACTGTAAAGCTTAATCGTTACGAGCACCTACCGAAAATCATGCAAGTACGAAGTAGGATAAGGTAACAACAACGTTTGTACTGTAAAGCTTAATCGATACGAGTACCTACCGAAAATCATGCAAGTACGAAGTAGGGTAAGGTAACAACAACGTTTGTACTGTATAAAGCTTAATCGTTACGAGCACCTACCGAAAAATCATGCAAGTACGGAGTAGGATATGGTAACGACAACGTTTGTACTGTAAAGCTTAATCGTTACGAGCACCTAACCGAAAATCATGCAAGTACGAAGTAGGATAAGGTAACAACAACGTTTGTAGTGTAAAGCTTAATCGTTACGAGCACTACCGAAAATCATGCAAGTACGAAGTAGGATAAAGTAACAACAACGTTTGTACTGTAAAGCTTAATCGTTACGAGCATCTACGAAAATCATGCAAGTACGAAGTAGGATAAGGTAACGACAACGTTTGTACTGTAAAGCTTAATCGTTACGAGCACCTACCGAAAATCATGCAAGTACGAAGTAGGATAAGTAACAACAACGTTTGTAGTGTAAAGCGTAATCGTTACGAGCACCTACCGAAAATCATGCAAGTACGAAGTAGGATAAGGTAACGACAACGTTTGTACTGTACACTCGTTACATTAAAAATACATATATTTAAAAAAGCTATAAAGAAATATGACAAAAAGTCAAAGGCAACACTTTTACCTATTAAAGACACAAACACAAATTTGGATAAGCACTACATGGACAAATATATCTAAAGATGTATAAAAATCATTCAAAAACATACAAATAAAGACGTCCACATATAAAAAAAAACAAGCCAATTGAAGAATAAATTGAAAAATCCAAAAGATGAAGAAGAAATTAATAATAAATCAGGTATATACCCAAATTAAATGTGATGACTGCAACAAAAAATACATTGGACAAACAAGAAGAAAAAATTCATACACGATATAAAGAACATTGCTCCCACATTAAATTCAAACAGAAAAGAAAAATCGGCCGTCGCACATCACTGCATCAATACTGGACACACTATATCATAGAAAAACCTAAAACTATTAAAACATGTTAACACTCAAGATATTTAAATGCATGGGAGTTATATTACATTAATCAAACAAATACAGAAGATCTATTAAATCAAGAAGATGGGCCAATACAAAATTCAATATTACTTAAACGAAGATTACAAAAATAACATTCAAAATTGATATAGTATAATACCAGTAATAATTTTAATTGTATTTACACACTACGCCACACAGGAAAAATTTATATTAAATCACATATGTTTAACTATTATTAATAATCAAATTTACTTTTTTGTATTTAACTTTTGTGATGTGTCTGAAAGAAGACAGCCTCGCTGTCGAAAGAGCTCACAAAACAATAAAAAGTCTTAAATATTGGTTTTATGTTTTTCATCTAAGTTAAATTTAAAATACAGTTTAAAAGATATTAGATAACTCACGAATACATTGTGTTTATCTTACATCCAGGACAGACTAAGCATTTATGTTCTTAATCAGAACATGGTTACGATTATGCTAAGTAATTGTCAACTACTGCCGGAGTCAACGGGTATAAATAGCAATTACGGTATATAAAAAAATAAGAACATTCGTTAACAGTACTAATTACATACAGTCATCGATGTAAACATTAAAAACATCGATACTACATAGATCCTTATAAACAACCTTGTCTACCGCTTAAACACTAACCAATGTATAAATGGAAATGCACAAACATATCATTACGATATTTGTTGATTGTTTTCCTTCATAGTCTTAATCTATTTATTTTAATTGACTGTAAAAAGTAAAACCTAAACATTCTTACCAGGAAGAATCTTCGAGATGAAGTATTTACAAAAATGTTCGATGAAAAGAAGATATTGACCACTCGCTCCTTCACAAGGCTCTCCTTTCATCTTTCTCCCTCTTGGACACTTATTGAAATACTTGTGTAGTGATTCAGATTATGGCAAACTGAGTAAAATCAATGGAATGGTTTAGTGTAAAAGGATAACTTAAGTTAATGGTGACTCAACGAATGGCATATCCAGGAATAAAGTTTGAGCAGAGACACAAACTAAACATATCGTAACCAATTCCGATTGTGAAGGTAGTAGTTCAATCTAGTTTTCTTTAAAAATATGTATTAAAATTAACGGTTTTTTAAAAATAAATTGTACTTAGTAAAAATGGGTAAAAGGGTTTTATCATCAGAAGATTGACATAACAAACACCTCTTCTTCTTCTACTACTACTGGTATGTCTTCGTTAACTACAAAAACGCATGAAAATACGTCTCATCCAAAATTTTGCTAAGGACAACTTGAACTAGATAACAATTTTTCCTTATGTTATTTAGTTGATGGAATACATATGTATCGGAAAACTGCAAAGAAAGTTCGTAACTCTTGCCATATGTAACATACAGACTACTAAATAAAGCGGGCAAAACGAAATGCAGATTTAAACTTATGTATAATTTTATTTCTAAAGATTTATATGCCATTTGTGTATATGTATAATAATAGGATATTCTAACGAAGATAGCTTTGTTATCTAAATGCCTCATAGAATAAAAATCTATTGGTTGTTGTTATTTTTAATATAGTGATTACAAAAAGATACCATTATAAGCTCCATCATCGACATCTATCGAATTATTATATGTAGCAGTCTCATTCACAACTACCCTGATATACGAGCCGTGTTCAGAAAGTAAGTACCGTTTTTTAAATAAATTCATCAATCCGTAATCAATATATGTATTTTACTGCAGTTCTTGGAGTAAAATGCTTTTCAATTGTACAGTATGAGTAAGACAACACCAAGGCCAGAGGATTTTCTCGGCGGTCCATGCTGGTTGACGGGGGTGTGACTATCCTTTTGGGTAGTTTCTGAGAAATAATCCCAAAGGAAGCAGGAAAGATTTGAACTTCGTCAAGTCAGAGGATTTTATTATCACCCCCGTTTTCCTGTCACTAGATACGGCACTGGACTCAACCATGCCACAGGAAGTGTCCCTGTTAACCGCGTGTGTGTTCCTCTCTACGACTACAGAAGGCCCGCCCCTGGAGGCCAGCCAATGAACTAATAACTGCCGATAAAGGCTATTTGTGGCCCCGAGTTTTGCCGCCATTTCTCACTTGGCCAGTCGATACACGTGTGGCCTCCTCCACAGCACGTGCTATACTACTCTCAACTATTGTTTTATAAAAGCGTGAAAAAATTACACTCACAGAAGAAAGATTCTTTCATATATATCGTCAAGGTGTTTTACCTAGCGTCAAAATATATTTATAGGGACAAAGTTACGGAAGCTCTAATGTGTCTGAGGAAGCGTAGTGCGGATGTTGGAGCCCAAGAGGAAAAAAAGTATAGACTATCGTCATCTGTGGTTTGTGGCTGGGCGGTAGCATTACCGTGGTTCCGAAGTGACGTAACCCGCTGGTCCACTGAACCTACTGAACATAAACAATGAGGCTGGGAGATATAGCTGTTGGAACTGCAGTACTTCTGATCAGTACCATCGACCTTGCACTGTATGGATTCTCCCATTTATTCTGTTTGTTAAGATCCTTGCACAGGTTAGTGGCCAATGAGAATTAGGCATAAACTGGGATCGGTCTCTCCTTAAAAAAATTTTAATGAATACAACTAACCTCATACGATTTCTTGTGATCATTTACACAACACTGGAACGTAAAGTTACAAACACAAATGATAGGTTTATTTGCATAAATTTGGGGTTATCTTGCCTTATCTTATATTCAAGAAAATTACCAAAATTTGCACCGTTTCAGCCCTTGTGGTATTTGCGGGCTATCTATTTCAGCTCTTGTAGTATTTGCGGGCTATCAATTCAGCTCTTGTGGTATTTGCGGGTCAATTCAGCTCTTGTGGTATTTGCGGGCTATCAATTCAGCTCTTGTGGTATTTGCGGGCTATCAATTCAGCTCTTGTAGTATTTGCGGGCATTTAAGCCCAAAAAACATCGGATTAGTATTTTTGTATACAAGCCTTTGATTCAGGGGATTAAAACACTCAGGAGAAACACTGCTGTTAGGTAAATTAAAAGGCATATTTTTCCACTTGCATTTTGCTGTTTTAGATATTCTCTCACAGATGTGTAGGTTTTGTGGATAGAATAATGTATAACTACGAATGTTTTTAAGTTTTGATATTGTATTTCTTGAACAAATTATTTTAAAAAGTTTTTGGCCCACTCTTTGCCAAAAACACAGCGTTCTTCTTCTCTTTTACAAAGCACAAGTCTGATAGTTTGTCATGAAAATAAAAACCAAAATCAAGTTCAGTAGCCTCATAAAATATGAAGGATCGTTTTACTATAGTTGCGACCAATATCACCTATGCAGTGCTATGCCTGGGATAATTGAGCAAATTAACCTCAAATTTAGAGGATCAATAATTACCAGTTTTCCCAAAGAAAGAATAAACAAGTAGGTAATACGAGCCGTGTATTTTCAGAGATAACGTTATTCTAGAGTGGCGCCAAGGTAAAGGTTACTGACACAAGGAGCAAGATGGTTTATTGCCAAGAAGTTTTAAAACGTCAGGTGTTATGATTTATCTTTTGTCTTATTAGTTACTGGCCAGTGAACCAAAAGGCCTCGTTGCAGTGTGTTCCTGAGTAACTCTAATTCTCTTTCATCAACATACTTGTAGTAGGAAGGGTTTAAGGGTGTAAATAACTACAGCCTGTTGCCAAATATTTTAACAGTATTCGTATGTTAATCTTAAACATGTAAATTTAAAGATCGAAGGTATATGTTATGTTACAGTGTAACACATTAATATCACACACCTGAGTTTTGACTGACTGATTCCTGGAATATCATCCAATGCATTACCAACAGGTAAGTAAACACCGTTGCCGGTAATGGTGAATTAAACACGGTCACCAGTGTTATGAGCTGTGGTTTATGGGCCATAAACCCAACAAACCGACAGAGAGCATGAACTCAGGACTTGCAACTGTATTGTGAGTGGAGCCGACATATAAACCATGTAGGTTATCGATGTATATATTTATCGCTCGATCGCTCACGTATATGACAAGTTATAACAGAAACAAGCCGCCAATTTTAGAGTTTTGTATTTTTTTCATTATCGTAGGAGCTTTTAATCAACATGCATTCCCTCCTTGTGTATGAGAGGATGATTTGGCGAGAAAAGGGTTACCAATTACAGTAATACATGAGTTTTCAGATAAGTTATTTGAATATTTTTTTAAATATATATATATATATATATATATATATTATATTTTTTGTTTGCATAATATATAAATTTTGAAAGTAAATTCAATTAAAACTAAAAATATGTAAGGTTTGTAATTTTATTTGCACTGAAAATATATAAAATATGGTGTATTGTTGTAAACTGCAAAAATTGTACACAAATTTGAAACTGTTAAATATTTAGTGCAATTTTGTACCAAATGCTTTTTTTTATAAGTGTTAAGCTTTGTTCCAATGACACAGAGATACGCATGAAAATATTGTTATAGACTATAGCAATAATACTGCATACGTTATAACTTTTACTATTAGTTTTTGTAATTCTTAATCAAAAAAGATTATAGTTTGATATGCATTGTATATGACGCAAAAATATATTAAAAACGTTGAAAATAAGGTACCACAGGACGTAGCCTTCCATTTATATTTTTTTTTAGTCATCCCCAATAATTTGTTGAACATTATTTTTTAGGGGGCAGTAATTACACGTAATTTAAATTTAAATTCGGGAATATAATGCAGACTACGAATATTCACTGACGACATTTTATTTTATTATATATTAAAGTTGCACAAAGTACAGGGTTTTATGTAAACCCCTAATTTTGTTATGTTTTGGCCCATAATGTTCAAACGGTAAAATAGTTTGAGATACAAATTTTATCAAAATGATTCTTTTGAATGGACCTTTGAAACGATGATAACATGTGACACAGGTTTATATTTGACAATTTTTGAGATCCGAACTAGGAACTTCTAGTTTTGGCACACACCATACATAATATATGAAGAAAATATTTTAATAGATTCCCTGTGTATGATATAGTGAGGTAATATTTTGTTTCTTTGCTGTAGCTACGATTGTTCTCCCAACATACGTCAGGACACTTTAACTGATTCCCGCTGTATTTCGCTAGATAGTAATAAATTATTAAATGACTGATGCAACATATGTAGTTATAATTTGTTAACTTAATTTTACCTAACTCAAACTAACCAAAACGTATCTTTTAATTACTCCATAATTTAAACAATCTTTGTATGTTATCTTAGTTTTAGTTAAATATATTTAAAATATCAATAAAATAAGACATTAGTCGTTAGTAACAATTATCATTGCAAAATCCATAAATTTAGAAGGCTGGTAAACAAACCAAATAGTAATGAAGTACAATTAACATAAAACTGTTGATTTAAAACGCACCAAACAGATCGCACAACAATACTCCCGGGGCGACAGTACAATCACGAGGCTGTGTAAACAGTGAGGTTCATAAACAGCTCAATATTAGCTTAGCGTCCAGAAATAGCAGGTAAATAAAATGCTAGTAACGAACCCAAACAGGCAGTGGCCGGCTATAAACAAATCACTGGATATTGTACTACGCTGGGGGTCGGAACAATCAATGTTCGTAACGCATATCGCCTACAAATTGGTTTATATACTAGCAGTCCGAATTTTCACAGTCGCAAAGTATCATTGAGACAAAAAAAACTTATTCCCTTTATCACTTTCAGAACTGAAGAATTCCTTTGTGGTATTGTTTGCATCAATTTAAATCTGTTTTACTTGAAGATTTTCTAAATAAAACAGTTACAGTTCATGACTACTTCAATATGTGTGACCACAAAACTGTTGTAATCGCGATTAGTTGCGTGTTGGTAATTACAAACAATCGATAGTGGACGGTCACGACCGCGGTCACTTAAACGTTACGTACCGGGGCTGTGATCTGGCGACAATCGATATATCGAACTGCCCTCAATGAGGGGTTTAATTCAAAGCAAGTTTTAACTTCCGCTCCGAATATTAGCCTATTGAAAGACAAAGGGGATTTGGTTGGGATGCACCGATAATATCAACCAAAGCTTTATTTGTGGTTTTGTCGACGCGACCGCTAAAATTTACTAACATCATCGGTTGTCAAAACTGCATGGATCCAAAAACGAGAAAAAAAATGTGAAGCTTTAACTTATTACTCTTAACTGTTCCAAAGAAATGTCAGAAAAGAACTGAGTTTCGATAAGTCAGGAGTATGACTGCCAAAATAAATCTGACGTAAAAATAACACTTTTGTGTACAGTTGGAGTCTAATTTTACACAACGAAGTACTTATCCTTTTCTATATCACATTGACAGATTGATGCAGTCCTCTAGATGTCGATTTATATTAGTTAATGATATCTACCAATAAGCTAAACGATAAAATTTTTAACAGGCCATTTAGTACTCTACAATACATAAATTTATATTGCGATTTGAATAAACAGAATTTAGCTCCTAACAAGGATACGCCTACATTATTACTTGGCGATTACAGGTAGGTAATGGCATTATAGAAGGCTATTTCACACACTTCCCCCCTCCACCGCCTTCCACTCAGTGTCTTATAATGAACTTCCAGCCCTAATGAACAATATTTATTATCCGTTCATTAGGCTTACGCTTGGGGGTTTGGATAAAAAAAACTCTTAAAGCTTCAAACGAAAATACTTATGTTACAATACTAAAACAACGCAAACGACTTTACCGGAAGCTTCATCCTTCTCTCTATGAGGACTTCTCAGCAGGCGTATAGGCAAACTACTTTGGCCTATTTCAAGGAGGCCTTAAAACCCTTCAAGATTTAGAATATATGCTATATAAAGTTTATGGTGTTTTAATAACTTTAAACAAAAAAAGTGAAAATTTCAAAAGGTGTGATTTTTTAAATGCCAATACCTACCAACCATTGTACATATTATATGATGTAGATGTGGATATTTAATATCTCTAAAACTGTGATGAAAAGGACTCCAAAACAATAAATGCCAAAAATCCAACGTTATTACAAGTAAATGTTGAGGATTGTAAAATATTTCATCAATCGCGACATCCACAGCTACTGTGTACGTTTTTAACCTTTAAAGCTCCAGTCTCTACTTTATATAAAGATTTGTGTGCTTCTGAAACCGCGGAAGTAAGTGTTGAAGTTTGTAAAAGATTAAATGGCAACATCCACTGCTATTGTATACCTGTTTAACCTTTAAAGCTCCAGTCTCTACTTTATATAAAGATTTAGTGCTTCTGAAACCGCAAAAGTAAGTGTTGAAGTTTGTAAAAGATTAAATGGCAACATCTACTGCTATTGTATACGTTTTGACCTTTAAAGCTCCAGTCTTTACTTTATATAAAGATTTTGTGCTTCTGAAACCGCAGAAGTAAATGCTGAGGATTGTAAAAGATTAAATGGCAACATCTACTGCTATTTTGTACGTTTTTTACCGTTAAAGCTCCAATCTCTACTTTATATAAAATACTTTGTGCTTCTGAAATTGCAGAAGAAAATTCTGAGGATTGTAAAAGATTAAATGGCAACATCTACTGCTATTGTGTACGTTTTTAACCGTTAATACTCCATCTCTACCTCATATAAATATTTCGTGCTTCTGAAACTGCAGAATACAATTCTGAGGATTGTAAAAGTTAAATACTAACACCCCACTAGTTAATGAAATGTGTGGTTTTAACAATTTTATTAACGTATATAATCATTCATTTTGTATTGTAGTTTTTTCACTCTGGATCTAAAAGCTATAGAATCGCAAAAAAAACAAACAGAAAATATTTCCAACTGAGCTAAAATGTTGTGGTAAATGTAAAAATTTTAAAGGTGAATTTGGAATATGGACTTCAGGTCCAATATTAACGATTAAAAGAGAGGTGAAAAACTATCTAACCTTAATGCTTAATATATGATCAAACACTCCAATAAAATGAAAAAGTTTTATTTTTGTGCCTTTCGTGCTCAAAGAACACATCGTCAGACCCACATAACTGAAATAAAAGTAAAGTAATAATACAAACAATTTAGACTTAAATAAAAACATATGTCTTGAAAAATACAAAGAGATCAGATTTTAAAGGCCAGGAAGTATGTCTACTGTATATGTAAAAAGTTATATTTCTTTAGATTAAAGGCAGTAACGGTGAATTTTGTAGAGGTCCAGGCTCATTATTTACTAGATAATTTTGGTTCTTCTGCATAAAAAATAGTTTCGTAAGCATCAAGAAATTTGATGTTTTTGACTTCTTTTAATAATTTGTCTTGTGAAAACAGTGTCCAGTATGAAGTGCATGTTTCGCCATGGCCGATCTTTCCTCTTGTTGATACTTCAGACATGCTTTATGTTCCTTTACTCTCTTTTTTATTTTCCTTTTTGTTTGGCCAATATAAAATTACAGATTGTCACAATTAATTTGATATATTCCAGATTTTTCATCATCATCTATTTATTCTTTGGATTTCCTAATATGTAGTTTTATTTTGGAATTTGAGGATACATTAATACTGCATGTGTTTTTAAAACTTTTAGCAACGTATAGCAAATCAATCCTCAAGTTTTGTATTGTAGTTTATCTTCAAAAGATGTGCTTGGATCTACAAAATTCACCGTATAGAATCGCAATATAAAACATATACAGTAGACATACTTCCTGGCCTTTAAAATCTGATCTCTTTGTATTTTTCAAGACATATGTTTTTATCATAAAATAAGTTACATAAGTCTAAATTGTTTGTATTAAATTTTAAAGGTGACGATGTGTTCTTTGAGCACGAAAGGCCTCACAAAATAAAACTTTTTCAGTGTTTGATCATATATTAAGCATTTAGAATTTCCAATAAGAAGACGCTGGTAAAATGTATCTAACCTTAGCAGAACTCGACCTTAATGAACTGTTAAATAATGGCCACGTTACTGATGACGTATGAAAGTTTGGTATTCGACGTTAATAGTTCTACCTCAGGTATACAATACCCAAAGTTGGTGCTCATTCCACATCAAACCTACTGTAGGTTTCATACACGTAACATTCTTGTCATTAATATTCCTTACAGTGTGATCTCTCTTACTCGTATATTGGTGTATCCATTCCTAACAATAGAATACGGTTGTGTCAATTATGGTTATGTGGTGATATTGGAAGGGAAATATTGTTCCAGATTGTTGGCTAATCAATTTAATCTTAAAATTAATACCATATGCTTGTCCAGTATTTTACAAGTTGATGTGATTTTAATCCGAATCGATTCACTTCCAGTAATAAAATAGCGTATTACACACTTTAACACCATTCCTGTTTCGGAAATCTGTATGGCTGTAAAACTATTTCATCATTAGCAGTAAATTCTCACCGATTATTTGTTTATTTATTACCCATAACTAATCTTCAATTTACGATAGGAGAATATAAACCATAAAAATCTGCATTCGTAAGAAAACAAGATCATAAACTTTATTACGCTAGAATATCATAAATAGGTGCTGCGGTTCTATATCCAAGAAGTCTTTGGAGATTGGTTGTACTCGATAGTCAATGTACTCTGAATGTTTAATTAAAATTAATATAAAATAATCAACATGCCTAATGAATTAAATACCATCCAAATTTAAACAAAATTGTATAAATTACGATATAGGCTTAATATACTGAAATTGATGAAACTGGATAATACTAAAACAATGGTATGTTAATCACATGTGTGATAGCTAGACAGGTATTGTACTATAGTTTACCTGGGTGAGCTTTAGCGAAGCTTATCACTCGTGGAGCTGTAAAAATTTCATTTCTGTCTGTCTGTCCGAACACTGTCTCAAATCGAAATAGGTCATATAGGGCTTGAAATAGTGCATGAAGATTCATTTGTATATGAGGAACAATGAGTTCGATGATAGTGCATACGTTCCTTAAATTTGGCTGAGCGTTAGCGAATATTTGTACCACGATCGCAACGAGAAAATAGCAGAATAAATAAATTAGTAAACAAACTCAGTTACACTCATAAGTGATTTTAACAATTAACAACATGTGTCGCCTAACTGCCCCAACATATACAACATTTTCTAGTGATTTAGTGCGCAGACTTTTATCATTTACCCAACCATATGAAATTCAATTCAAAAACGAATCTGAATGTATCATGTGGTAAGATATCAAGAGAAAGGTTTCATCTCATAGACATTTTGCATGAAACTTCATTTCTTCAAGGATGAAATTTATGATGTGTCATTTTATATTTATGAACTAAACCATATATTAGAAATGTTGCATGTAACCTCGTGTTGCAAGCGAAGCTTGTTGCGACACGAGATGTGACTTAGTTACATCTTTGATTATCCTTCTCAGGATTTATAATTTAGGGTTCTATCTTGTTTAAAAAAAGACATTTAATTACCAATATATATAGTAGAACTGTAAACGGGATCAAACGTTGGAAATAATCCTTTGATAATCCTTTAAAATATCCTTTAATAATGATAACCTGCTTTGATTTAAATACTTGCTACAGCCAGGTATAATAATAAGCTTACACTGCTTTGATTCGAGGTCTCAGTGTGCATGCACGAGCAAATCATTGCTCAAATGCTTACCTATTAATTACTGAGAATTAGACTACTCAATTTAGTATTTATTTAAACACATTTTTTCAACATTTAAAAAGCACAATATATTACTAAGAGTAAACAGTACAGCAGTTTCATCACCACCATCAAACTTTTGCGCTTAACTATTTATATTTAAAATAGCAAACATTCTAGCATAAAGTAAAACAAGTAAATAATTAATATTCGATGGTTAAGTATATTATTTATTAAAAATGCCTAACAAAATAAGATTATTACATTATATATTCGACAATACTCCTGAAAGAAGGGTGTGGTCTTAATATAGAATCTACCATTATTCTGGAAAAAAACGAAATAAAGGAGTTGGAGAAACCCTTGAAAATCTGTGTCCACACAAAGATATATGAAAATAAACATTAATCCAAATGATATGTTGTCGACAGCCTACAGTTCAACTATACTTTTATAATATATTATCAACGTTTTTTTTTTACAAGAATTTAATCATTTGAAGTCAATACACCTTTTCACATTCCAACAAACCTTTACACCAATAATAAGAGGACCAAGTCTTCAAGACCTACTAGCAGGTCTTCGTTATCGGACCTCAACTGTCTGTACTAGGGCATCTATCAAGTTGAAATATGTTGGTTAGTACGATCAGCGACCCCTTCAGAACAAAAGAAGAAGCATGCTGATGTCTTGGAATTGTTCTGCTGCAAGACAACGCCCATGTACACAGTGCCGAAAAATGTCCCAATCTTCAAGGGGATTATGTTGAGAAGTGTACACATAACATAAGTTTAAACATAAGTGTATATACATTTTAGTAAAGAATGCTTTTTTTATTCACTTGTCTTTTATTTATTAACCATCGGAGGTTACAACACATATATCGTATATCGAGGAATTAAGCTAATGGAGATAAAGAACCGAAATAATTAGGATATTCCAAAAAAAACCCAAGGGCTGTTGCTCTGAAGGGTAAGTATAAGGATATCTGTAAAGGATCTATATAAGGGGCTGTAAAGGCGAAAAAGACCACTAACGGTCAGGGACTCTCAAAAAACAAACCGGAGTAACTCGCTGCATTACCACAGGTTGCAGTGTACCACTCTAGTTTTATGAGTGTAATCATCAACTTTATGTGGAATATAGAGCCAAAGCAGATTAGATCTCTTCTCTTCATTACCCTCTCCTACTTTACTCATTACTACATCTCTCAACAAGCAAGTCGGAGTAACTCGCTGCATTACCACAGGTTGCAGTGTACCACTCTAGTTTTATGAGTGTAATCATCAACTTTATGTGGAATATAGAGCCAAAGCAGATTAGATCTCTTCTCTTCATTACCCTCTCCTACTTTACTCATTACTACATCTCTCAACAAACAAGTCGGAGTAACTCGCAGCATTACCACAGGTTGCAGTGTACCACTCTAGATTTATGAGTGTAATCATCAACTTTATGTGGACTATAGAGCCAAAGCAGATAGATCTCTTCTCTTCATTACCCTCTCCTACTTTACTCATAACTACATCTCTTAACAAACAAGTAGGAGTAACTCGCAGCATTACATAGGTTGCAGTGTACCACTCTAGTTTTATGAGTGTAATCATCAACTTTATGTGGACTATAGAGCCAAAGCAGATAGATCTCTTCTCTTCATTACCCTCTACTACTTTACTCATTACTGTACTTCTCAACAAGCAAGTCGGAGTAACTCGCACCAATACCACAGGTTGCAGTGTTCCACTCTAGTTTTATGAGTGTAATCGGTTCTCATCAACTTTATGTGGAAGATAGAGCCAAGGCAGATAGGTCTCTTCTCTTCATTACCCCCTCCTACTTTACTCATTACTGTATCTTAACAAGCAAGTCGGAGTAACTCGCAGCAATACCACACGTTGCAATGTCCCACTCTAGTTTTAAGAGTGTAATCGGTTCTCATCAATTTTATGTGGAAGATAGAGCCAAGGCAGACAGGTCTCTACTCTTCATTACCCCTCCTACTTTACTCATTACTGTATCTCTCAACAAGCAAGTCGGAGTAACTCGCAGCAATTACCACAGGTTGCAGTGTTCCACTCTAGTTTTATGAGTGTAATCAGTTCTCCTCAACTTTATGTGGAAGATAGGGCCAAGGCAGATAGGTCTCTTTCTTCTACTTTACTCATTACTACATCTTCTCCTAATTCACTCATTTATATATTCTTTCTTACCTTCCTCATTAATCTATCTTCTTACCTTCGTCTCTGACTCCTTTTTCGTCATTACTGCATTGTTTCCCGCTTCAATCATGTCTATATTCACTTCTACCTTGGTATTACCGCATCCCTCTTTTATTTTGCTAATTACTATATTCTGTCCTGCTTTTATCATTAATATATCTACTTATGGTCTTTTGTTATTCCAAGTAGAGAGATTAAGCTGCATTTCATTCTTTTATAACCCACCCCCAACAGGTATAAACTATAAACATAAGAAAGGCATATATCATGGTGCCAACAACATAGCACCGTAATTAATGACAGATAACTTAGTCATAAGATATATTATTATACGGAACGTAGTTTTGATAAACAGTTTTTTTTTATTTGAATTGGTAAACAGGAAATTATACGTAAAAGTCTAATAATATAATAAACTTTACACATTTGAAGAATACAATTAATCAAGAGTTTATAGCATTACAAATAAAAGTGTTCAGAAAGTTTTCGAAAAAGAAACAATTGTACATATTTGTAAATACATATATTGAACATATTAATATGGTTTTATATATAGTATATAACGTAATACAGATGTTGTTACCTAAATATAATTTAAAATTGTAAACTTGTGAAGGTCAGGTGTGCTAAAGGATATATGGATGTTTTCATTAAATACGTTACAAAGGTAGCAGGAAAGTGCGAAGTCAGGATATTGAAGTCAGACTTGCTTCATGAATCCATTTGTATAATTATTCACTCCGCTTTGTCCTTTCAGCTGAAATTCTGCGTGTTTCTAAAACTTCAAACTAAATATATTAATTTATATTTTTAATATTGTGTCTATTAAGGCTTTCAACTTTTTGATCGAAACTCACCATTTTAACTATTTTTAATATTACAGTAAGAAAATATAACTTACGTGCAGCACTAATTCTATAATGATTTCTAACCGCTGGGAATACAGTGTACGGAAATAAGCGCCAAATAAATAAGGACAATTCCAACCAGCAAGAAATGCACAGAAAAAGAATTCAGAAAAAACAGGGATTGATGAAAAGAAATTGTCGTACATTTATCTATTCTGGTAAGTTCTGGCAGTTTTTAAATTGTTTTTAAAATGGTAATTAAATGCATAAATACAATCACACATTATAAATCAACTACGATTCCACCATGTGTACGATTTCCATTGTGATATTTACAATTCAGTTTTTCTTTATAGTAAAAGTTACATTGCGAAAGAAGGTTTACATAAGTGACCATCCCAACTATTTAAAAATCACACGTTTAAGAAATCACACACGTTTAAAAATCACACATTTAAAATCACACAATTTAAAAATCACACACGTTTAAGAATTGTTTATATTATACAAGTAAATGTTATTTGAGTACGAATTAAAATGTTGCATTCATGTATGCAGAACCTGTGTTCGAGTAGGAACGTAACTTCACTTTTTTAGAAAAATCTATTTAGCCCAAGAACCAAATTACCTAATAATTATAAAACGTTCCGGATAATTTTTACTCGCTTTTGCACTCGGACTAGATTAATGCAAGCCTGAAGAGGTTATTACTGTAGGCATTGTATTTGAATTAAGCGAAGAGCGCACAATAGAAGTAATTTTGGTGACCGCCCCAGTTGTTTCAAACTACAGCCGTTGCGTAAGCGCCGGTTTATCTCTTTGTTTTGTTGTCACTTTAATGATAATTTGTCGCTGTTGTACACGCAAATCTTTGTGTTTATTTTAGTCTACAGAATAACACATATGTGTGTTGTGTTATCGACCGAATGTTTTTTTATTTATTAACCGTCTGTACTTTTCTTTTTTTCAATTGAAGAAGAGATCAACAGACATCTCTTGAAACGTAGTCTTTAAGATTTTTTTATCTATAATTACAATTCTTTTGTACTTATAAATTTCAATAATGACTCCTATACAATTCAACGAGAATAATGAACTTTGAACATAGGAATATCCGCATTCAAAATGTTGCCATAAAGTGTAATTTAAGGTACTTTTTTCAAACAACCAGCATATTTTAAACACAAACTTATCATTGTTCCAGGACTAGAGTATTGACAACTTAATCTTTTCAAGAATTAGGCAAACAAACATAAAACAAGTATATATCAATCGTACGCATCGATGCTTTAATTAAAATTACGATATTTATTTTGTGGCAGTTATTGAGTTTTACTCAACCGATCTGCCACTTTTTATAACAGCTCCATCTATTTCATGATAACATTTTCAACCTCAAAGAGAACATATAGGCAATCAATACATACTGTAAAAGCGTTTATCGTTTCATATGTCGTTCCATATTTTCATCAATTCGCATGAATGGGTATTGTTTTCCAATGAGTGGAATTTTTAAAATAAAATGTATAGTTTTTAAAATAAAGCAAGCATACGTTAGTTATCATTCTCGTCGAGCATAAAATCGAAAAAACCAGCAAACATATTTATTTCTTACTAAGCTAAACTGTTACTTACTCTTATAGTAACTTAATTATACTTTAATTAAATTAATAAATGGTCAGACAAGTACAATATAATATTACATTACAATTATAATTCATTGTAAAATGTTAGTAAACCAACCCATCAGAAGGTTTTAATACAATTACTTAACTGCTGTAAAATCCATACAGGATTTCCTGACACATCACATCGATTATGGACATTTCAGTTTAGAATTTGGGTTGCGTTGTTTTTAACAGATGTCGTTGTTGATTAAATTGTAATTTATTCCAGATAAGTACTACAGACTTAAACGGAAACGGAGTAAGCGGTAAGAATGGCACTGGTTTACCAAAAATATTTTTCTTAGAATATCCGTGGATATTGATAGATAATAAGGGAATATCATTGTTCCAATGTAACACTAACATATCATCTATTTTGTTCCATCTCTTTCAAATCGTAAAATCGTAGGGGCTTCCCTTAGACCACCAGTTACAAATGGAGTTTAGAGCTAGGAATGACAATTTTCCAATATGTTACGCTGAAACCAGCCAACTGTCACAAATATATCTTATGTATTATGGTTATTCTTTGGTGTTTCATTGCACAAAAAACTGCGAACCGAATCCAGCAAACGGAACGGCGCGGTGTCGCGACGCTCTAACAATATCGCCAAGTAGGGAGGTAATGTCTCTCCGACACGCCATCTATCTCTCGGAGTGACTCATAAATCACAACTACTAACTCCTCTAATTGTGATAAACCGTACAGACACTACCGGTACTCTAGGTATACCGGTACCAGTAGGGCTATAATCGAATCCAACTCGACAAGTACAGTGTAAAATTGGTTGTCAAACCTGTTTATTAACATATTTTCAAATATTTTACATTTTATTAAATACATATTTATTATTCACAATTTTAACGTCAATTAATGCAGATTATGACTTGGAAAAACATAAGTAATACAAAAAATATTTGCTATATACGATTATATTTATCGTAGTTGGATGAAACAATCATGTAAGATAGTTAATAAAGTATTAAAAAATGTAATAAACTTACGATTGCTAAAAGTTTTTTTAATAACAGAAAGTCGGTCACCCTAGAAATATAGAACTGAATTACCTTTTATTTTAATTCAATTATGCATTATTAAAAGTAATGCCTATATTTTATAAATGATGTAATATTTCAACCACAATATTAACAGAAGCTTTAACTACCAGCTATCACATTAATTTTGATGACGTCTATAAACCACTTAACTCATATAGTTTTCAGTAAACGTATCAAGCACCAAATCGGGGTTTACTGTGTTTGTTGACTTAAGATGGCCGGACCGAAATACTTCAACATTTTACCAATTTTTCGACACGGCTGGATCCAGAAACCGTAGATAGAGTTACGACTCCGTCCGTGTGACCTTAAATTAATTAAAATCTTTGTAACTCATGTAACCGATTCTCCATTCCACAACAAAGAGGAATTTAATTAACGTCATAAAAAAGCCAGTAACACATCCTACCCTTGCTCTCTCATTGACAAGTCAACGGTAAAATCATTTACGAAGGTAAATAATAATAATAATAATAATATTCTTTATTGCATCAACAACAATTTCACAATTGCATTGCATGCGTCAACATTTGAGTTATTAAACACACAATACTTAAATGTGAGAGTCAATAAACAAGGCAGTTAACAAGTGTTTGGAATTTCATGGTAACTGGACATCAGGACTGGGAAATTGTTTGTTGATAATTTCAAGGATTTTCATCCCAGCGGCCCATCATGAACTCTTCAACGGAGTAAAATGCCTTTAACACCAAGAGGCGTTTTAGTCGAGATTTGAATGTTTTGGGATCGTCGAGATATATTTCGTTAAGCTTTGGCAAATGGCACCTTAAAACTATGCCTGATGGTGTCGTTTTTTAGGTAATCTAATGTAAGTGACAGGCTCAATCTTTCTATTTTCCAGAAACTTAAAGTTGGCATCTGAGGTTATTTCTTTAAGACGAAACAGATTCCATTTCTTCTAGATAGATTTTCTGAAATCATAGTGTTGCACGGTTATACATATGATCGATAAGTGATTGCCATAAAACTAATTTCGCATATACGAACCCACTGCATCCTGAACACGCAAACTGTAGTTTGCCTACACCTGCACAGTTTCCTTTTAAAACAGAACAGGAGGTAAATACTTGAGAAATGAACTGCCAAGCGCACACTGCGCTCTGTTCAGACTTGTCTGGCCTACGGGTACGTTTACCGCGTTCATCCACAGCACTACCTGTTCGTACATTCACTTTTAATAGAATAAGGAAGCAGCATTTTTACATATTACACATCGAGTCAAACTTGAAATTTACTTATAATTATGTGCTTGAGCGTAAGAGAAGCTACTAAGGATAACACACCCTAAAGTCTATCTGACAACACGGTACTTTTGGACCTAAAATTGTCAAATAATGTATTATAATAGTATTTTTACCATGGAATATATAACAATTTTAAACATTCTGCCATGTAAAGATAAATTTAAGAACAGGTTAAATCGTATATAGTTTTTATATGTACGAATGCGCCAGAAGTTACTAAATTGTAAATTTGATGACGCTAACAAAGATGGCAGCTATTTTATGTCATGTTTATTTGTGTTTGACGATTCAGACTAATGTATTTACAAATTATTATGTTATTCTCAACAAGAAGGTCGCCATACAAGGGCAAAAAACGAATAGGTAAATTATGGAGGTAAAACGACCGGGAGCCTGGGCGTAAGAAATAATCTTCGAGGTGGGAGTTTATAATTGCTACTCTTGAAAATTTGAGTTTACAAAATACCTCAAAGCAAACCTAAAACTAAAACCCTAGACAATTTGAATAAATCGCTTGGAACAACAAATCACTTGGATCTATAATACAACTGTACTAAACGAATATTGTATTTGCATTAAAATAAATTCTATTAACAGCGTTCAGGAATTGCAAAGATTCAAATATCGGGAAAGCCTAAAAATCATATCTCTTTTATGAGTAGGTTTGTAAGATGAGTTTTCAATCATACTCTACAAAGTTTAGATAAATAAAATTCTTTACATTTCTTAAATTACTGTTAGAAAAAAGTGTATACACTCCATTTTAAATTCTCTTCTTGAGCTCATAGCTATTAAGAATACTGTACTTGTCAACTTTCACAATCATACAAAATGATCAAATGAGTAAAATAGTTAATGAATGATTCAGTAATTTAGAATAGTAAATAAATGCAATAAGTATAATAAAGATAAATAACTAATTTAAAATATAATGTATTAAATAACTAATTATTTAGTAAAAAGTTCGTGTGTAATTTCCATTCAAAATCTAAAATGATAAATGTTGACTCCTATGGTTCAAGCAATCATCAGTCTTCATCTCTTCCTTCCCTGTGGAGGCTAGCACCTCCGTCGGAGGTTGGATTGTTCTTATAACAAACAAATATTTTTTTCCTTTAAGTATGTTTATAAGATTTATTAATATTGAAAGTGTCATCAATAACAATTTTGGCAACGCTCAATGAAATGTTTTACTATTGTTTTCCCTTGTCATATTTTATAAATTTCTTCATGCCTGACCTTTTTTGGTGTCCTATAATTTTCCTAAAGAGACAAGGACCACGGAGTATTACTACGCGTTAATAATCGTGCACGAAATTCTTCAATTTTGTTAAATTTGAATGAACCGCCATCAGTTAAATGAATTTTAGGAGTTGTTGTCATATGTTAAATATGGTATACAATAGTTGTAATAAATGTATTTTTTATGTTTGGGTGACATCTTTGAATATGTCGCTGAAGATGCATTATTGGTATACTCGTAGCATAAGAATTGTATGGCGACTCTTCTGTTAGTATATTATTTGAAGACTTACAAAAATTTAAAAGCTCAAATTAGCACAATACCCTAAATAGAAGCATAGAAATTGTTTTGAAAATGTATACTAAATGTATGTATAATGTTTGGTTGCAATCATTAAAACATTATGTTTATTGTATTCACTTGTAATAATTCGATATTACCCAATACTTTCCAAAGTTTAATCTTCTGGTATCCTTAGGATTAAATAAAACTGTTAAGAAATAATAGTTTAAAAAGAGCTGAGAATTCTAAAAGCCTTTTTCTGTTATGCTCTGCGAGCCCTAACGGCCGAGATAGTATCACCCATTTAGAAACTTTTCACTACCGTCATCTTGAAGCTCTAACTTGAATTTCCAAAATACGTGTAACTATTGGTGTATACTAAATAGGTCAAGACTAATTTTTATAGTTTACAAAATTCGAACTGCAGATATTATGAAACATTATGTTGGTAAAGATTAGTAATAAAAAATTAATGAATGAGAAAAGCCTATATTAAGTACGTTTTTAGATGTACAATTTTTCAGAAAAACTCGTGTCTTAAGACTAGTTATTATTAAAACAGCAATTTTCAAATATTGTTTATTTTGGACGTGGCCTTTTGAAACAAACTGTTTCATTTCCAGGCGACATTTTGGATCGTAATGCAATGAAATTGTGCATAGACATTCAGGTTGCTTTACGAAGAAACGGGTTCGCCCTCCAACGTCTGGACTGCGACCCACTAGCCTCTAACCCGTTCAGCTGCAGTGTCGATCTAACGTGAGGTCATCATCTTGTGTGGAGTGCAAACGTTTAACTCTCAAACCCTCAGGAGCTGTTGGGGAAATTCTAAAAGACGTTCTGTGCTAAATCCACATGTAACACCTTGTAAGCCAAGATAGGCTTCGCTAAGCCTGTATGCAAAGTTTTTATCCACATTTCTATTCAGTTATAAAGCAGTTTTTAAATAATAAAAGCCTGCACACCAAGGAATGGTATTTTATGTATTGTGGTATTTAGGGTGTATTGTTAGTATGTTACACGGTAAAAACCCAAATACTATATAGTTTGTTTACAAATTTATTCATTCTGCGATTTTCTCGTTTCCACTATTGTTATCCATGAGGACAATGAAAAATGTTCGCTAACGCTCAGCCAAATCCCACGCAGTGACGTGTACCACCACTGAAATCGGGATTACTTATATAAAAATTAAACTTCTTGCAAAATTTGAAGTATGTAGGCCAGTTCGTTCTCGAAATATCATGCGGACAGACAGACATGAAATACTCTGACACTTTCGCTAACGCTTATACGCTAAATAAATTAAACAATATCCGTTTTATGTAACTTTTATAAATCATAAAGAAATAAGATTTATATTATTAGCGAAGTTTAAGCTATAAGCTTCATACATATAAATAGCTAGTTTTACTCTCCACAATTACTATCCACCGATGACGAAATCCATGAATATCTATAATTTATGTTTATTTATCTAAATATAGATTTATACAAGCTAGAAGTACGCAACACCACATGTCACGTAAAAGGCTTCGTTGACTTTTATTGCAAAATTTCAATTATATAGCCCATTTTGCGGGGATATTACTTACAGCTAGAACGATATCCAATCATACGAAAAGTAATTTCAACATCCCCGGCAAACTAAAGAGAATATGTTAGCCTTCTGAGTTTTAAAATATTTCAAATTAGTCATGAAATAGTTTATAATAAAATATTAATCATGCATCCTACAACAATTTACAATCGTGCCAACCATACGGAAAGGAACTCATTTCTAACACAAGCTGTATAAATCCTTTAGAAAAGTTTAAAATACATTTGCATAGTTAACAAAGCTGTACCAAACGCTTCGCTTGACACTAATCCTGAACGAGGGAGCTTAAAAGATTCATCTTCAGAATGAATTTGCTCACTGAACTGGAGTTCGCAAAGGATTACTTTTGTAAAAATGACTTTCTTTTGTCGCTGTCGCCAGGATGATCGCCAAGAACTCAGGCCATTTACATTTAGTCGTTCGTAATAAATACCTACACATTGTGAATTTTGTTGACTTCTTACAGAGGCCATACGATCGTAATAAGGGGACAAAAATATATCTTAGATATATAAAAAGATACCTTCACTTTTGTTATATGTACTTTCTGTTATCATGATACTAACCCGTATAAAATGCCGTTTAACATTTACAGGAGTAGTTGAAACAATGAAAATGCTGTTACTAACAAAAAATTTATCCTTCCCCCCACCCATTCAAATCTCTACAAAATAGGAGATAATCAATTTATTAGCCAAATTCCGGCCCATTTTACAATGATGCTAATTTCTACTATACACACGCAACTGTGAAAAATCATAGTATGAATATATTCTATTCTTATAAATAAAATTTTTTTGAAGTCGGTGCACATTTACCTCAATATACACATTTAATTTATTATCAACCCTCTAACTAATTGCAATTTCGTCACAACTAAATTAAAATCTAATGCGTCCCAACATATCAAAATATATGTTATTGTGATATGTTATTACAATATATAAAATTCACGATTCGCAGCAAAAGTTAATCTTTAATAACATAACATGAGCATCAATTAGTTAAACTGATGTTTTAAAACGAACTAATATAATTATCTATTATTATACATCAATGTAGAAGAAAAGTAACAAGATGCAAAATTTAAAAAATATGTTAGAAAATTCAGAATTGAGTATGCGAATTTAATGGTTACTAATACTATGAAATAAATGAATTCAGTATACTAATTAAAAGAGTTATGTCGCTGGCCTTAAAATAAAATTTAATTATAGATAATTTAATTTTTGATAAAAATGTACACAAAAATACTCATGCTTATCGGAATCAAAGTCGAATCTCTTTCTGGGAGAAAAGTCAATATCATAAAGAGGGTCATAATTTTTTAAGAATCATTTCCTTTGTTTGTATGTCATACTTCCATTGATATTTAATTTAAAATAAAATATTGTGTATAAATGTGCATAAGCATATACAAGTGTAAAAACAACCCTAAATGTATTAAATAACATTAAAAAGCGAGTACAAATTTCAACATACACAGAATGTCCCACAACCCTCTACGAACGTATTTAGATATAATTGCTTGACCTAAGACGAAATAAAATATCACAATATAATTTATTTAAGTCAATAATTATAAAAACAGCCGCAATTTTGTTTTTTAACTTAACTATTTTTAATTTGAGATACTTGATGTATGGCTTTAGCTTATATTTAATTACAGAACAAATAATAATTCATTGCAAACTTTACTTTCAAAATAGTAGCTATATTCGAAACCAGCGCACGTAAATGTATTAAAAACTTCATGTGTTAAAAAGTTACAGTTAATATATTTAATTTAGAATATTTAATTACAAATCCAAGGTAAAACAATCGGTTGATAAACAAAGGAGATATATAACAGTTTTTGTAATTTTTTTCTTATTTAAAATATTTGAGCACTTAATTAAAAATCTATTTGTATGCTGATGTAATTACGTCTTAAAAGGCCTTACCAGGTAGGCTGGAAGTGTCTACACTTTTACTTGCAAAGGAATTCATTTCTCATCTCGCACAGCGTTGGCCGAATAAAGGATGAAGTAAATAACGTTTGAAAATTTAATCAAGAAACCCCTCTCCATCATGTGTAGGGCTGGGCAAAGTTCTGCGGGGCGCAACGTGGTGAAAGACTCGGCTCAGGTTAAACGGCGACATTATCATGCAAATTAGGTACACCTTCGCTAAACACCCCAACATGATACCTAGGATTATCTCTGTGCAAGCACCTAAGCTCGACATTACAGCGAGATTATCCACCTGGTTATAATAGCGCAATATAAAGAGATACATGTTATTTTAGTAATGCGTCCACGTATTTATTTGATCTATTAAAAGGCATTTTAAAATCGTCATAAATATGGGTTTTCGTATTAGAGTCACTCTATTCCAAATAAGGATAATTCGTCTTCCTTTAAAAACTTTCACATTGTTTATTGGAAGGTAAATCACACTCAACAATATTAGTAGTAAATACCACTAAATTTCAATTAGTGTAGTCACTGATGCTTTCAGTATTTTATTACTGCTTCCCTACATGTGGCGATTGTATTTCTAGGGAGGACATGGAACGCATTCAGAGGTTTCAAAACTCAGCCATTCGCTTTATTTTTTGTTTGAGAAGGTTTGTTCGTGTATCTCACTACCAGGAAACAGTTGATATGCTGCCTGTAGACCCTGTAAATAGGATGTTAACTTGCTGCATGACACATAGTGTTCTGACGATCCGCGAAACCGACTACCTTTACGAGAGTCTCTCTTCCCGTGACGAGGTGTCTCAGCGCAGGTCTCGCCATTGTGGAAGGCTTCACTTTCCTAAGGTAAGCTTGAATTCGGGGAGGAAGAGTTTTTCGTACTTCGGCCCCAATCTTTACAACGAGCTCCACGATTACCTCAAAAAATTGTCATACAGTACCTTTAAGTTAAGGTACAATTAGTGATATGTAATGAGATATAACATGTGTTGTATACGATTGATAAAACTTCCAAATATGTGTTTGCATAGTACAATCTTGATTTTGTAAATGTTTATTACACATCGAAACGATGTCCGTACGTTTTTTATTACATAGCGGTAACTTCCAATAAAAACTCCAAATGTATTATATAGAATTAAAACTTAAAAATAAATAATATAATATCGTTTTAAATTGTTTAGTACTAAATTAATAGGAAACGCTATATATCCGAACATCCTTAGCCTGATAAATAATGCGTCGTGTTCCGTAACAGCCAAATGTGTCAAGGCTAAATAGGCCTAAGCCAGGGCTTAACTTGGACAAAGTTGGTTCATTAAACTAACCTGCCTTCGTGGCCCGATGAAAACTTAGAATAGGCAAAGTTGTGATCGGCCACTTTGTTTAGATTAGTCATTACATCGCCTCCGGCTTTACTTAGGTTATTGACTGAAACATCATTATAGTATGCTTATTAAATGATACATTGAAACGAAAAAGGCAACTGTTAATATCTTTGTAGAGATAACTATATGAACTCTGTACTATGTTAATGGTTTTGAAAATTGTAATTCGATCTGTTTATCAAACCTGAGTTTTGAAACACATCATCCCTTGGTAGCTGAAGTGGCTAGGACCATAAATACGTTTTTCAAATTAAAATTTGTGTTTTTGTTTTGAATGTTAGTGAATGTTTTAGACACTAACAGTATGTAGGACATGTTTACATTCTGTACCAATAACAAGTTGTTTAATTGTTATATTGTTGTTATAATGTCACCTTTCCTTTTCAATATTATAATGGATGAAATTATTCTAGAAGTACAAGGAAACAGAGGAGCAGAAGAACTTAAGACAATAGCATATGCGGATGACATAATGATATGGGAAAACAGGGAAAGAAGAGTTAGAACGAGAGTTGAACAAATGGGCAAAAGTGCCGAATAAATATGGTTTAGAGATGAACATACAAAAATGTAAAGTAATGAAAATAGAGAGAAGGGAAGGAAATAACAAAGACGTGTTAGTTGAAGGAAAAAGACTTGAAAAGGTGAAGGAATTCTGTTATTTAGGAAGTATCATAACAGATAGGGGCACAATAAGAGAAGAGATGGGAAACAGAATATGGAAGAGTGGAAAGTTTTTCAATATGGTGAAGAAGATTGTGTGGAGTTGGAACATTGGGAAAGAATCAAAAGTATTGATGTATAAATCTTATTTCCAACCAATTTTATTATATGAAGCAGAGACGTGAACGTGGACTAAAAATGATTTAAGCAGATTGCAAGCTGCAGAAATGAGATTTTTAATAGGGATAGAGAAGACTACAAGAAGAGATAGAATAAGGAACGAAATAACCAGAGAAAGATTGAAGGTAGTTTCACTGCAAGAGACAATGGAAGGAAGAAGAATACAGTGGATGGGGCATGTGAAGAGGATGGGAGATAATAGAATGCCTAGAATAGCACTGGAGAAGGAGGAAGGAGGAAGAAGACCAAGAGGAAGACCGAGAGGAAGATGGGAGGACCAAGTGTGGAAAGACATAGAGAGAAGGGGACTACAGAAAATACAGGTGGAGGAAGAGGAGACCTGGAATGATAGACAAAAGTGGAGGAGGCTGTGTACGACGACCCGTGATAACGGAAACGTCTGATGATGATGATGATGATGATGAACAAGTTGTTTATTTTGAGAAAGCGATGTTTATGTGTTATATATCACTGCATCAACGGCCGCGACACAGATAACCAACAATGACAACAAAGATCAGTTTTTAAAACTTAAGTATGATCATGGCATAAAGATCAACAATTACCATTGTAGATTGGTGGGCATGGTGGTCTTTTTCCCATGGGTGTATTCATTAAATATTCCGGATTAATAAAGTATTTGTTATTTAAACCGCTATTAGATTTAATTCCATATCCTGTGGTAATGTAAATTGAAGGAGATTTAGAAAAGAGTGTTCAGTGGATAAAAATGTATACAATAATGACAGAAAAACTTAATTCCAGAAACAACTGCTTAACAAAATTTAGTACATTAAGCTTTGTTTGTATCCTCCCCATCTATGATTACGTAACGGTCTTTGAGCAGATTTTGGATCCGATATTAATCTTGTGCGCTAGGCTATCTTGCGGCAAACAAAGGAAACAGTTATTATAAATATATTTCAGAAAACTACTTAACGCATGTTATATCGAGTAAAGTCTTTATAATAACAAAAATTCTCAAAACTATAAATTCAATTTATAAAAATGAAGTAATTACTAAAAGGTTAAAATGGGTTAAAAATTATTAAGAGAATATTTAGTATATTGGCGCTACCTATGCTTTAAGGAACAGAATTAGCCTTGTCGAAAAAAATTCTGCCACACAAATACCATTATGTATGCAACGTATCTTCGCTTGAAAGTCCCTAGCTCGTATGACGAGTTTTTGGAACTACAAATGATATGCTGAAGTTATGCTAGATAATAGCCCAAATGTATCCTTAACGTGAAGATATAAGGAGTAACGCCACTCATGATAAATATCTCAGCCAATAAAATTCTTTAAGTAATGTATACAAGCACATTCTTTCATCCAAACAATACAATAACTAGTTATACTTTTTATCGTATTAAAATTTGTTTACCTAGTTGAAACCACTGCCAGCCCCTTTATCTTAGTTTATTCAGTATGTAACAACCTTCCTATTAATTATTTTGTGTAGGCTACTACACGTTCAAGACTAAGTATGATGATTATTTTATATTGTTTGGCCAACTTTAGATATATGAGGTATCATGAGAAGTACTCGTAGCCACAAGCAGTACGCAACAATAAATGTTGTTAAATTTAAAAAATTACTAACGTATTGTAACTACGGTACGTTATCACATTTCTGACTGCTTAAAAGGAAACAAAAACAGAAAAAGGTGAAAAAACCATTTTCGACTGCTTAAAAGGAAACAAAAACAGAAAAAGGTGAAAAAAAACGAAACAAAAGAAATAATCTGAAATGCGTTGCATTTTCAAAATTATCTCCCATTCCCGCTCATCCACCGAATGGTGAAGTGAGTCGCTTCGCTCTAAATCAAACAAACAGTGTTACAGTAGCCCTCGGAGGCTGAGGAACAAAAGTTTAAATGGAGACTTGTAATAATGCAATCATCTAGAGTAGGCTGCTGCTGTGCTGGAACTTTTCAGATGGCAAAGTTTCCCCATTAAAACGTGAAAGTGAGTTCTTCTCCCCTAGAATAATACCACATCTGCATATAACTGCAATGATTACAACTTGGATATTTTACCGTTTCGAGTGAACTACTTGTGTCTACCTACACATTTATAAAATGTTGTTACCAGAGGAATAGTAAACATGTATGGACAGTTCGCACAAAAACAAACACCAATCAATGAAAGTTATCATTTATTCAGTAAGTTTTTGCGTAACGGAAAAAGGTTTTGAATTTTTTAACGGACTCAAACAGTAACAAATATATAGTGTCCTGATACGAGTAATAAATAGTTTTACATCTATTTGAATATGTTATGGCACAGGGTAGAAATAAATAAAGATAGACACACACACTCACTCTCTTCGTAACTTTTTTATTAGTGAAATTAAAATAAAATTTTTTTAAGTTGTCCTGCATTTCGAGTAATAATGTACACCTATTTTGGGAAGTAGAGAGCATTTATTTATAAATCTTTATTTAGTGATGCAGTTATGATTATCAAAAGTATAATTCAGCTTTCCATAGATAATATGTCACGGTTTGAAATATGGTAGTTTATTTGAACACCGAAATGTGAAATCCCATGAGTTATTTTGTTTAGTATTCTTTAATTTGATGGATCGTGTGCTTGTCACAATTTGATAATTTTGGGTTGTCCTCTAGCTGATTTACTGCTATTTGGGTACACATCACAAAAATGTAAAAGTACTTCGTACAATAATTAGATAAATTAAATATAGTAATTATTGTTATCTAATGTGTACTATCAAAAAGATTAAGGGCGAGGAAAGACGTTTATATTTTTTACAAATTACAAATTTACATGTTTGCATTTTACGCAAAAAAAAAACTACAATAGGTAAAAAAGTACAAGTACTTCATTGCCCTTGTTACAAATTATAACAATTAGTGTCTAGTAACTCGACAAGAAAACACGCTTCACAACCTATACTGGGCGCCAAATATAAGATCCTAAATTATCGCGAGATACGAATATGTTAGTGCATGAAAGCGCATATGTATAGGTCCTAGCCACAAGTTTTTCCCTCAGTTGTTTTCAGTTTTAAATCACATTTACTAGAATTATTACAAAATAAAGAAATGTCAACAAACATTTTTAAATCAATTCCTTCCATGAGTGGGTGAGGCAGTCCAAATAAAAATCGCCTATTCTGTATCATGTTACAGAGCGTAAGGTGATAGAAGGAGAAGAGAGTCACGTGACCGGGCGTTGTGATTGGGATTCAGTAGACAGGACTGGTGGTTGGTCTCCTTGAACACAGCGTGGCGCGGCGCCCGATGTCAGGATATGTACCTCCACACTGCTGTACTGGAGAAATAGGGTGACGGAAGGAGAAGATAGTCACGTGACCAGGCGTTGTGATTGGGATTCAGTAGACAGGACAGGTGGTTGGTCTCCTTGAACACAGCGTGGCGCGGCGCTTGATGTCAGGATATGTACTTCCACACTGTCTGTACTGGAGAAATAGCGTGATGGAAGGAGAAGATAGTCACGTGACCGGGCGTTGTGATTGGGATTCAGTAGACAGGACAGGTGGTTGGTCTCCTTGAACACAGCGTGGCGCGGCGCTTGATGTCAGGATATGTACTTCCACACTGTCTGTACTGGAGAAATAGCGTGATGGAAGGAGAAGATAGTCACGTGATCGGGCGTTGTGATTGGGATTCAGTAGACAGGACAGGTGGTTGGTCTCCTTGAAAACAGCGTGGCGCGGCGCTTGATGTCAGGATATGTACCTCTACTCTGACTGTACTGGAGAAATAGCGTGATGGAAGGAGAAGATGGTCACGTGACCGGGCGTTGTGATTGGGATTCAGTAGACAGGACAGGTGGTTGGTCTCCTTGAACACAGCGTGGCGCGGCGCCTGATGTCAGGATATGTACCTACACCCGGCGGCATGATAAGTAGGTAAGGAGACAATCGCACATGGACTATGAATTTTGAACTAGGCGCCTTTGCCCGGTTGCGCATAGTAAGTCTTGTTAGTGAAATTGTCATTTTCCTAACTTGGTACTCTTTTAATTTATCCTAACGTACCAAATGTTAAATAACCAGTCTGATTAGCAAAGTAAAAAGTAAAAAAAGTAAAAGTAAAGTAAAGAATGTCTTATTTTACCAGGCGAAGTTAGGGCTAAGAAGCCCTCTCTAACACTTAACCTGGGGACCTATTTTGCCTGTTCTGAGCAAAATTTTTGAAAAAATCTTTTTACAAAGAATGCTTCAGTTTTTGAATGATCACAACCTTCTTTCTGAACACCAATTCGGTTTCAGAAGGGGCAAGTCGACAATTGATGCAATTGTGAGTCTTGTTGAAATGGTAGTAGAGGGATTAGAAAGTCGAAATCTCACTTTAAGTGTATTTCTCGACTTAACTAAAGCATTCGACTGTGTCGACCACGTGAAGCTGCTTGACAAACTTGAATCCCATGGCATCAGAGGCGTGCCTCTTCAGTGGCTTAGCTCATTTCTAAGCCGCAGAAAACAGCTTGTTCAAATCTCAAACAAATTTTCCGAGCCGTTGCAGCTGAGATATGGAGTCCCTCAAGGATCAATTCTCAGTCCAGTTCTTTTTCTCATCTATGTCAATGACATAGACTCATCACTACTGCACGGGAAACTTGTGCAGTATGCTGATGACACAACACTTTGTTTTACCAGCAAATCCAAAATGATTCTGGAACAACAAAGCTTTCTCGACGTCAACAGTTGTGTCCAGCACTTCAATAGCCTCAACCTCAAAGCAAATTCTTCAAAGTCAAACGTCCTGACTTTCGCACTGCGATCAGGAAATCTCAATGACGGTGCAGCCGTATTATTGGAAGACACAGTGCTGGATGAAGTCGAATGTTCAAAGTTTCTGGGAATATTCCTTGATCGAAGATTGACTTGGAATGCTCACATTGACCACGTTTGTTCCAGACTGTCCTCAGGCATTTATGTCTTGAGATCTTTAGCCAAGTACTGCCCTACTCAGGTACTGATGACGGCGTATTATGGCTTGATCTACCCCCACCTCACTTACGGTCTGGTGTTATGGGGAGCCTGCGCAAACAACCATTTCTTCCGAGCATTCAAAATTCAGAAGCAAGCGATTCGCATAATCGCAAAATTGAAATTCCGAGAATCGTGCAAAGAAGCCTTCAAAACGTTTGCAACTGTTGACTCTGCCTTGTCTCTACATTCTTGAGACAAGCTCATTTTGTTTGTCCAAATGTGCATTAACCCGGGGGCCGTGACATACACGAGTATGAGACAAGAGGCAGAGATGCCTACCGAACTGGAAGACACAGGACGGGGGTTTACGAACACTTGCCCTCCCAGGCAGGTATTCGGTTCATCAACAAGTTGCCAGATCAGTTAAGAAATGCCCCAACGCCTAAGGTGTTAAAAACTCGTTTAAGACGCTTTTTAGTGTCGCAAGCATTTTACAGTGCTGACGAGTTTATGGCATTCGACTGGGTGACCGCACAATTAGCAAACTGACTACCGGCGCTGGAAATGGGAATATTGGCTGGATGAATGTGGAGTTGGCTGAAAATTTGTACGTTTGAATGTGGTTTGAGGCGATGTGAAAGTTTTAAATTTTAGATATTAATTTTAGAATATCTTGACTATTGCTATACATGTGATTATGTCCTGGCAATAAAAATTGATTTGATTTGATTTGATTTGGGGACCAACGGCTTAAATGTGACTTCCGAACCACCACCAATGGCCGGGCAGGCGGGCCGCTTGCAAGGACAGGATCGCTCAGCGGTCACCTATGCAAGCAGCAGCCACGCTCGACGTTGCTTGATCTGGTTATCTTGCGATAACCGCCGTACCCGCTACACTGCGCCATTGGCTAAGTTTCCTTCTCAAAGACGCTAATTAATTCTTTTCATAAAAAAAAAACACCTGTATTACAAAAACGAATATAAGTAATAAATGTAAAAGAACTAGGCTATTTCCATTATTACAAATTTAATGAATGTGCATAAATGTAGTTTGACAGGTATTTGGTTTTCCGATCATGAGTTAGTTCGGATATTTAGACGCATATGTGCCAGAAACGGCAAAATACAAAATAATTGAATCGTAAATAGTAAAGGCTCTGTGGTGTAGCGATAGCGCACTCACCCGGCAAGTGTGAGATCCGGGTTCGAATCCCGGTAGAGCAAGTACTTTTCGTGATTTAATGTTTATTGAAATTTAAAACGAATAAAATAAATATATGAAACATTAGAAAATTCTAAGTAATACAATACATACAGTCATAGGCCTACTTTAAATATGATGTTATCGGTAAGATATCTGCAAATTCGTATACGATGGCGGGAATTCGCGTGGTAAATATCGATACAAAATTGAACGTTACTATCGATTAGGAGAGTAAAATAAAACAGAGAGTATTAGTAATGTAAGCGTAGAATCACGGCATTAACAATTCTAAATTGTACGACACAATGTTCTTCAAACGAAGACAGTATTTTCTCCTGGGCAAGCATAATATATACAACTCATACATGTAAGCATAATATTATAAAATCAACAATGCCTGTTATCAATAAACCATGACGTCAGTTGAAAAATTATAAATTGTGAGATATGTAGCAAATGAGGTAGATATCACAAATTTGTATTGACATCTAGTAACACTATAACACCAATCAAAAGATTTCCCCATACAATCAAAATTCCTTACGGACTTACATGGACGTGAGTTTTGAATTGTGGAACGCAAGGTTTTGAATGCACGGACACCGGTTAGGTCTGTCGGATTCCAAGGGGAAAAATGATACCACAACTTTGGTAAGATCCAAATAAATTTTAGTTATTGAGATACCAGAAACCCGTGCATATGAGGCGGGGAGAATCCTAATACAGAAGTATACAAACATTTTAAACAAAAAATTCAACTTAATGTTACTAAAGCCGCATCTCCGTGTGTTATATTATTCCCGTACCGTACTGCGGTACAGTTGCTCGTATGTTAACAACGTTTCTATTCACCCCGTCTCTTGTAATTACATCACTCAAATGTTACATCCGTGTGTTATATTATTTCCGTACCGTACTGCGGTACAATTGCTCGTATGTTAACAACGTTTCTATTCACCCCGTCTCTTGCAATTACATCACTCAAATGTTACATCCGTGTGTTATATTATTTCCGTACCGTACTGCGGTACAATTGCTCGTATGTTAACAACGTTTCTATTCACCCCGTCTCTTGCAATTACATCACTCAAATGTTACATCCGTGTGTTATATTATTCCCGTACCGTACTGCGGTACAGTTGCTCGTATGTTAACGAGATTACTATTCACCCCGTCTCTTGCAATTACATCACTCAAATGTTACATCCGTGTGTTATATTATTTCCGTACCGTACTGCGGTACAATTGCTCGTATGTTAACGAGATTACTATTCACCCCGTCTCTTGCAATTACATCACTCAAATGTTACATCCGTGTGTTATATTATTCCCGTACCGTACTGCGGTACAGTTGCTCGTATGTTAACGAGATTACTATTCACCCCGTCTCTTGCAATTACATCACTCAAATGTTACATCCGTGTGTTATATTATTCCCGTACCGAACTGCGGTACAGTTGCTCGTATGTTAACGAGATTACTATTCACCCCGTCTCTTGCAATTACATCACTCAAATGTTACATCCGTGTGTTATATTATTCCCGTACCGAACTGCGGTACAGTTGCTCGTATGTTAACGAGGTTACTATTCACTCTGCCTCTTGCAATTACATCACTCAAATGTTACATCCGTGGAAGGGTCTCTAATCAAATTTCGCTCACACAAAGTGGGTTAATAATGAAATGTGACGTTTCTTTGTGTAACGTGTTTGTCATTGAATACCAGCTGCAGTGCTGTCTTTATGTGAAAATTTTGGGTTGTGTATTACCTCTTTCATGCCCTGATTAAACTTTTTGTGTTTCACACTTTCAAATTTTTCTTCAGTTAACTATTAAGCAGGTTCTTGACGTTTTTTAGCAATAATAAATTTTATATTTTACTAATTTTACAGCAGAAGCAATGCTTATTTAAACGTGATTACAAAACAAGAATAGGTGTAGAGACTGTTTGATAAGGGATTAATCGTTTAAAATTTAAATAAAACTTTTTTTGCGACAAAACTCAAGTTTGTTAGGATAAGCCGGCTGGAAAGAAACGACATTGAGTTTTCTCCCATAACATTGCTAAACTTTGGTATATTTGCAACACTTATATTTTGCAACTAAAGATTTTTATTTCTAAAAGCAGTTGATTAATAATATCGCAAAAACTGAAAGATGTTTCGATGCTTATAAACGAACTTTTAAATTCAGACATATTTAAGCCTATGAGCAAACGTAAGCGAGTAAAAGCATTATTCCCACGAGAAACTTTAAGATGGCCCGGCGGATCTATAATTGGCTTAGTTTCGCGCAGTGTCATTAACCAGGGGCAATCTCATACACTTCCCGTTAAGGCTAGGCGTTTTTAAGTTAACCTTTGTTATACGAACAGATTTCCTTAGTAAAATCGGTAAACGTCCAACGACTGTTGAACTGAAAGCATAAACGGTATTGTAAAACCAGAAAACAGCAAGAGTGTACACAGAATATATGCCTGCTTCTAACTTCAACTACGCATAATATAACAAGCGCCCCAAAAGTCAAACCTTTATGCATGGATGTAAATATTTGGAGATATAAAATTACATCAGCTAAGGGCATTTTTATGTATATAAAAACGACCTCACTCTCCCAAAAAATGTGGAATGGGAAAACTAAAATATTTTAAATAGAGCGACCCATCTAGAGATATCTTAAGGGTCTTGATAAAAAACATTACTATAAAGAAAAGCATCTTTTGGTTGCTTTATCGAATATGGGAACCGTATGAACAATTTGGTGACATAATATTCGCCATTCTTCTCCTTTTATCCAAGATTTTTAAGATTATGTGTGATCAAATGGAGTTACTGTTAAAGTATTTTACATCATCCCAAACCCCCATTTATGAGGAACTTAAAACTGAGTTTAAAACTAAACTTTAACCTTTCATTGCGCTTGCTAAAAATAAAATAGGAATGGAACTTTCGGTTCCTCGAAAATTGTATCTATTAATAATGATACATTAGGAAAAAATTAAAAATTTATTAGTAAAAAACTTTACGCAAATAATCCATCGATAGATTGTCTATGATAAAAATGAAATTTAAGACAATGTAAAACTAAGAATAATTAAGACTGATTAAAATATATTAAATTACAAATTGAGTTAAATTACTTTTAAATGCATTAAAATTCAGAGTTAAGATTTTTTTCATAAATGTATCAAACTGTAACAATTTCGAAGAATTTTGATGTACCAAAAAACTTACTCTCGAAAAACAAATGAGAAACGCTCAAAGTTGATTTAAACACTGAGGATGGAAATAAAATTGATGATAACAAACCACTTTGTAAGAAATTAGAAAGATTTTATTTATTTAATTAGCGCATCAACCACCACGAATCTCGGAGAAGATACGTTGATTGATGAGCTGAGGTGTGACGGGAGTGTCAAACTTTTCTGAGAATAATCAGAAGTGACTTTAAGTATTTTATTTCGATAATCGGGCATAAAATCAAGAAACTTGACATAAACTACAGGAAAACAGTACCTGTCCGAGAAAAGCTAGAAGTTGCATTACGTTTTTTTGGTGATTCACACAGAAGTCTCGGTTATTTGTTTGCCTTGATAGAAGTGCTGAAGAATAATATCAATATAAGGCAATACACATTGCATATATATATATATATATATATATATATATATATATATATATATATTCAGTAGTTATTAAAGCCGAGTAGTAATTGAACGTAAATATTTTATACACAAGACATTGTCACTAATTCTCCCTAGTTTCCTACAAGCTGCTAGTTTCTGCAAAGTGCGCAGCAACAAATCTTCCACTTTTAGTTGTCAACTGTCTTTGATATTTACCCACACTCCGCAAGAAATCAAAATTTAGTGGAAGATTTGTCTCTCCACAAGTGGAAAACCAAAAAGTTGTTGTATATTGTAGAAAAAGCAACAAATTGCCGTAACTTGTGGTAAACTTTGGTGTGAACGCAGCTTTACGTATCTTTGTACCGAGAAAGCTAAGAAATTTGGCTGAAAAACTTGTCTTCCAGGGTTCGGCACAGCGCTAACTCCATACAACCAGTTTCACTTTCTCACTGTGAAGTAGGAGATCGGTCAGTGACGTGACATTTCCATCGAGTCATGCACCGACACCCCTCCCCCTCCCCCCAGGGAATATTAACAAAATAAAGTATAAGAAAACAGTTATTTGTTAGTGGATTCAATGTTGTGGAACTGATGATGGAATTGAGGAGCTTTTTGAACTTTAATTTTAGGTAGGACATTATGTATTCTTTGTTTCTTTCATACATTTACACATGACATAATTTTTTTGGTTTCTATGAACATTTAGTTACAACAGAGTCTCGTAATTTTGTAGTTATTTAAAGAGAAATCTTTTCATTGGCAGTAATTATAAAGAAGGGTCAACTGAGATTCTGTAGGGAAATGAAAATCATTTCTGTGATAGCCAGGGGTCTTGCTATGAAAAAGTATCCATACTACATCCTTTAGGAATCATGGTTTTCCGGACAGTGCATACATTTGGATACTGGAGCCCAAAAGATTTTCAGAATATGCTAGCAGACACCAGACAACACTCTTTAGTTCTCTTAGAAGTTTTTTTACACTCTACCAGAAAATATTTGAAACAATTTGAAACCTGGAATTCTTACAACATGACGTGGATTTCAGAGTGACTAAGTGGGTATCTTAGATTCATTAGTTAGGTGTTAAATCCTTTGGTAAAATTCCATGCTAAATTCAACTCTTTTGCCATTAAAATATTATTTGCACATGCTTATATCAAGGCCATCCTTGACTTCCCTTTATTACTTGATTCTTGTGCGGAAATCAAGTAACAAATAGAATTCATTCCAATAAACCCTTGCCCTAATTCACCCTCAAAATTGGCTTCCAAGATAGTAACTTCAAAACTTCTGTTCTCTCACCACAGTGACCCATTACTCAATCCGTGAGTGGAACCTTATCCTGATAAGGGATGATTGTCAGCTATGTAGAGTACATGTCGGTGTGCATTTCCATATTTTGTCGTTCTAAGAAAGAGAGTTAAGACTCAAGATTGGGACAAGGGAGGTATGACTCAATAACGTCAGAAATAGTTGGAAGCCAACTCCTCAGTCCACGCCACGCCAGGCTCGGCGCTGTTCAACTTCGCCCATTGTCTCGCTGCCATTGTTTGCTCTAGTTCTAGCAGGAATTATAAGCCCCAATAATCTAGCAAATGTTGCAGAGACGGTCAATTACCTTCGTTGGATCGCCGTCACGCTGTCTGACTTCATAATGGGCAAAGGAAGATTTATTGAAGGTGCCCCGAGCTGCTAACTTACGGCGTGTCTGTAGCTTCATCAACAGGTGTCGCAGAGACTAAGTATGGTACCGTAATTAAGTTATAATTCTAAGTGTTCCAGGGAAATAACAAATCGTTTGGACATATTTTCTAAAAGTTGTTAGTTGTCAATATTTTATTCTCAATGCAGGCCTGCAATCAAGATCAAGTTGCCAAATTAAAACTTTCTTCTCTGGGTAATACCAGTGATGGGATACCCCTCCTTGGAGACTACCGAGGGATGCCGAAGTCGTTTTAGGCGTTGTGCACCATTTACATTATTACCTGTAAGTTCTCAAAATATCTTCTTCTCTTTTAATAATCTATATGTCAGGTTAGAATGTTACACATTATTTATTATATTGTCAGTTTAACTCTTTTGTGGCCGTTGTTCATAATTTGGAACTGTATTTGGTCAAGTGCTAATCCTCTAATGTTTCACAATTTGATGAGGAATCGGTCACATATGGGTTAATTTACGTTATGTACGTTAATTTATGATATATGTGTTAGTTTAGGATACATCGATTAATGTAGGATATGTGGGTTAATTTATGTAACATGTACAACTAACTGCCCACACATAATAACCCCTTATTCATAGACTCAAAGAAATTAATAATTGTGGGATAACGATATCGAATAAACTTTCTATGTATGTGAAGTAAAGTGCTCTTTCATGAAAAATATTTCAAAATTTGTGTCCATCCTAAACTTTTATGCTTTAAAGTGTTGCTTTCATATTTTCTTATGTAGTCAATAAGAAATAACTAATTTTTCTTTAAGGCTGTGTTACATGAGTTGCTGCTTTAATAGTTGTATGATAACAAAAATACTAAAACCAATTGGAGGATATTGTTCTAACATTGGCCATCGTACAAAAAAATCAGTGGCACACTACTTTTGAACAATGGCAAAATTTTCGGAAAATTGTTTTTTTTCACAATCCTTCCATCGTCGAAAACAAACTTCAAACACACAATTACTAATGACTATTAATCTTTAATGACTGATTCAAATGTGTGAATTCAAATCAGACAATCACACAAAGGATGTGTCTTTTAACTCCAATCACGACAAAGCTATAATACTCGTATGTATGTCTGCAGGAAGGCGAGCAGATGGTGAAGATTGCAAAACAAACATCTTTGTCACAGATTTACCGCGTTCCTTGGAAGTTGCAGATGTTGCGCTCAGTTGTTAGTAGACTAGCAGTTCCTTTGCTTTATTTTGCTAAAACCACCACTTTGTTCAGTTTAGGGACAAAATTGGTTTTTGGTACGACTAGCAAAATAAGTTTTGCACAATACAGTATACATAATATGTGTGATATGAAAAGTCAATTACAAAATAATTAAATAATAGAAAGTATGTTTAGACATCTTATCTAATCCATAGTAGACTTAGCCCGGCAAGTGAGAGTTTTGACAAAGAAAGTAATCCTTTTTTACGCCTACGCGGTTTGTGAATCAATCTTTACTAAGTTAAATTAGCTGTTGGCATTCATACCAAAATTATGTATAACATTTAATGAAATTCAAATATCCACTTTACACCGATACGATTTTTTTAAATATTCATGCTACGCAATTACAAAGCAATTTTATTTACCTAATTAATTAATTTATTTACCTATTGCTATGAACCAACTTATTATTATATTTCGGTAATACTATCATTACTATTATAAGTTTTTTATTAGTTTAAAATTAAGAAATTGGAAGATAGTATATCCAAGTTATAGGATTAACAATGCATCTTATTTTATAGAATTATTAAAATTATAAGATGCAAGATGCTTAAATAGGAATGTAATAATTATTTAAACAATTGAATCGCTATTTGTTCAAATTTCCTAATCTTCCACGCTTAGACAAAAGGTGCAAACGACGAGTTAGAGAAAGATTTTAGCAACTGAAATGAATTAACTCTGAAGAATAACTGAACAATAATTCATTCATGTAAATTCAAATAGATAAATTATATTAGTATATTAACGAGAGTTTTTTGATGATTTATTACAAACTGAGAGTGAAATTTGATATGTAAAATTGTACGTAACAAAAATATTGTAAATAAAAATAAAATTATGTGTATTTTTACTGTATTTAGTTAAATACAATGTTGATTACGAAAAGAATCAAAGCATAAAAAAGTATTTGTAACAAGTACGTTATACTTGTCATAGATGCCAATAAAAATTGTGTCAGTTTTTGGTTAGGTTTCATATTTTTAAATTTCAGTTACAGCCTAGATAACCTCCTGAACACAGGCCTATAGGCATTCCAAGTATGAAAGCATTTTTGTAACCAGGACTAATGAAAGATGGTATAAGATATGGATCCGAAAATTAATTATGACTTTGGTTATGATGTTACGGTTAAGTATTAGTTGCGAATTATAAAAATTATGTTTTATTAAATAAATATCGTTTTAAAAACAATGCAATTTTCTACATAAAATTGAAATTTAAAATGTCATTTTCTTAATTGATAATTAATTAAAAACATATTATTATTTTAATTCATAACTCGTACATACTACAAGAAATAAAAATTCTTATGTTCACGGAAATTTTTAATTAGGCCTACAGAAAAATTATCCTAAATGGAAATGATCCGGGAATTTTTAAAATTCCCTGAGAAAACCAGTTGAACCACCTTAATCCAGCTTTGCGCCATGTTCGGAGTCTGTCCTTTAGGTGAAACTCCTAAACTTACCTAGGGGAAAAATTAATTTGTTCACTAGATATGAGCTTCTTTGGAGATTGCTTCTATCTTAGCGAGTCAAGACGGGACCGAAGAAGGTGGGAAGGTATAACTGGCGTCTTGACCGATTAATTAAGGTGGCTTTGAACCCTCTGCGGCGATTGAAAACGTAATAAGTTATTCCTTGTTTTATCAGCTTCGAGAAGTACCGTTAGAGAAGTTGTAATCGTTAGAAGGCTCTGTTCGTGTTTCGATTCTGCGATGGCTGCCCAAAGTGTAATATTTTCACAGTTTTCAGCTTTGTGAAGTAACTTTAAGAAAGTTGAGATCGTTAGACGGCTCTGTTCGTGTTTTTTATGTTCTACGAAATACGACTGTCCTACGTGAGAATTGTACCACAGTTTTCTGTTATATGAAGTAACGTAAGGGAAGTTGTGATCGTTGGAAAGCTCTAGGATTATGGACCCTCGTCGAGCCGAGCACTCCTGCGCGAGCCTTATGATCAGCCTGCCCTCTTAATTACTGAGATGTACTTCATTCTCCTTAAATTCATTTGATGTTATTATCTAACTTTATAAAACACACAGAAAATTTGGCCGAATATGATGTGGTTTTAGAAAATAAGGTAAGTGTTATAGGTATAGGGCTATATTAAAATCACCATTTTAATACTCTAACATGTCACACTTATGTCATGTTTAAACTCGTTTTCTTTTCTTTTTCATGGAGATAACATAATCCATACATTTATTTCTATACATTAAACAATTTAAAAGTAGTTATTGTACGTCATGGTACCAGTTGATGAGTCAGGGCTCCAGGTAGAGGGGTTGCGGCTGCCCTGTTAGTTTATGTGTGTAGTGGTCTAATAATTCAGGTACCACGGTTCTCTGGGCAGAGTATAATTAGGCTACCTCCGGGGGAGTGGTGGGCCAGAGAACTTTTTCTGTTCGACAGACGGTTTTGAACTCGGGGACAGTCCAAATGTTTACACCCCCTCAACAGCCTGGGTGCCACAGCTTTCCTTAGAATTCCGTTGTCAAAATTGAACTGTCGTCTGTCCCCCAACATTGCGTCATTTAGACATACATTAACTGATTCTCAGATAGAGCAAAGTTGCCATGGAACGCATGGTGTTGCCATTACGCATCTTGATGCTGTATGTAACACGGTAACAGCAACTTTATCCGATACTGATTGTATTACGGCACAATGGCAATGCAAGTGTACCGACAAACGGTGTAAATTCAAAATGGCCTGCAAAAGAAGCTACGACTTGTGTTATTGAAGCTCAATCTACCAAGGTTCCTATGCTAAATATTTCCACACCGTGTTGGTGCCTATTTATCGAGATACCCAGTCTTTGTGGGCCTTACATAGCAAGCAAGTGTAATTCAGATGATATTAGCATCATCATTACGTCGTTCACGATCATGAGGTGCTGAATTGGTCATTATAAATATTGTATTTTTAATGTTTGGTTCTCAAATCTTGAATGCTTAGCGAAATCACCAATGAGGTACTTCGAGGAGTCTATGAATATTTCTACGTGGAACAAGGATGATTACTAGAGCTTCAGAAGCTTCGTAGTGTCAGAAGTCTGTCCACACTTCCACGTCCGGTTGGCTTTTCAACTGCGCAAAATCCTTCCAATTGGGTCGTTGGTAACTCTTGATAGAAATGTCCGGAGACTTGGAACATTGGTACATAAGTATTCTAGGTTCAAGAAAGAACTGTATTGATTTTCGGGTTAAAGGTCAAAGGTCAGCAAAGTTGTGATGATACAGGAAAAGTTACAGGTATTTCCGTAAAGACTTGTTACGTTAAGTTAACACTCCACTGTATCGCTTTATTTCTTTCCTCTCCCATTAATTATCCTACTATCAAATTTTCCTTTTTCCGTTTAGATTAATGACAAATGACAAAATATAACATTTATAAACCTAAAAGTTTTTTAAACAAAACTCGTTATGTAAGAAATCATAATTTTTCACTTTTGGGATGTTGCCTTCTTTTCTAATTACAATTCCTTCTCCGTGGCTAACTATGCAAGAAAAAGAAAGCAAAAGTGCAAAGTGATCGCTCTTTGATGGATATGCAGAAAATTGCATTTACTCAGGAAAACATGTAATTGATCGATACGTGAAAAACTTGAACGTTTGTGATTATATCCAAAATAGATAACGTCAATTTTATAATCCATCTGTGAAAACTGAGCCTCTATTGCCTAGCTGACATGAACTGCAACTTGTTGGTTTTTTAACAGCGATGTTGACTACTAGTTTCCTAAGATGTAGAAAAGTACATAAAGATGCCTGAAGATGTCTGGTTTCTGTCAAAGATGATTGTTTATACACTTACCTACAATACGTTTTGTAATAACACTAGTGACTGCAATCACACTGATACCGTGTGTTCGAATTTTGGATGCGAGATAAGTAACTTTTCATAAACAAGCAAAATTCTTAAAGTCGAGTTACCTTTGCTTGGAATGTGATGCCGTGCTGGAAGGCCTCCTCAGAGTGCAAAGGAATCCGGGTGTCGTAGTCATCGTTCTGCACCAAGTTGTACTGCTTCTTGGAAGGCATCTTAGCTTCTCTGCACTGGACACTCAAAACTTCCTGAACACTTCACAAAGTTCACACAGAATGCTTTTGGAAATTCACAATTTTCAAAACTGCACAAATCGGCAACACTGCACTGAGTAAACAAAACAATAACCAAAATAGCCGGCCGGTGGTCCTAACCTCAAAGCGCTTTCAGTCTCTTTGATTTGTGTTAGGTTTTTTGTTACTGAGTGTAAACTTTTTATGTTATTTGGTATAACGCTTCAGCCTGCAATAAATTAGAGTCGTGTAGTCCAAGCTTCGCCGAATCCGGGTTCAAAACGCCGAAGATAACCTAAAAGCTAGAATTGCGAAAGTGATATTTTAAGGGAAACGCAGTCTTATTTTTAGCCTGGCACCTTTACAGTAGTTGGAGGTAAGCCTGGGCGCTCGCGTTTCCTCGGAAAAACTCTCAAACCACATTCCCAAACACGTTTCCAGCCAGGCGGAGGTCGGGCGACACAGACGCCGGGTACGAACGGAAGCGAGGCGCTCACCGGTCTAGCGTGCGGGCTAGCGCGATACATACAGACCGTGACAGGACGCCGGCGCGGCACTGTGGCGCTGCCTCGCGGGGGACGCGCCAACTACCTGCTAGATCATCCGCCTCACCGCCCGCCGCGCGGTGTGTGGACCATGTGGGCGGCTCTCAGACTCTCAGCAGCGGAACTATCTTTGTTGTGATCCAGCGCCGCTGGCCGCTTACCGTTGTACATTATTGGTCTGTTAACCAACTGACTAATTTAGTTCCACTTTCTACTTCTCGGCACAGTAATTTGTTCGGGGTGCAGCAAATGTATCAAAACAATGAAAAGTTAAACAATAATACAGTTATATGTATTATTCACTTATGTTAAGATGGTATTCTTTTATCACAATGTTATAGTCTTTAAATTCTAGTAATAATTATATAAATTAATTACTTGCTGCCCTCATCTACATACTAAACTAGTATATGATCACATTTATTTACTGGACTAACTTACATTATGACACGTAATTAACTGATTTATTGTATTGCTACGGCCGTCTGACGCCGTTTCGCCTCCTATTTCCGATGGTTCTTAATACCTCTAATGACCTACATTTGACTTTAATTAACGTTAGTAATTAATTTTGCCCAATTCAACATACGTTATTTTGATTTTTATAATTTGATATAAAAATTATTAGATTACCTATTCAGTATTATGGCAGAATTTATGAGGTCTGTGGCCAACATATTACAGTTGTTTACTTTTATTTGAGAGTTGGGATACAGTTATTCTTTTAACAATATACTAAATTGTTTATTATTAATAATATGTAAATTATTATAATACCGCTGTGCACAGCAACAAGAAACAGACTGGTCACCAGCTAAGGGCGTCCAGCTAGAGAAAGGGGGTAAAACTTAAGAGGTATCTATAATATTGCCGCCTAGCGCTTGGTAGAGAAATCTGTTACAACCGGATCAACTACGCCTTTCGCTATCCCTAGTTTTGATTCTGGGTTCTTGTATTGGAGCTCGGGTTTCACTGAAGCTGTGGTTCACAAGTACGCTCAGCCTGAGCAATAAACACGCGATCCAAAAATCACACTAGAAGTTACGTTTTACGGACACTCGGATTTAAATGTTTCCCACTTTAGGTGCAGGCCTGGATTTACATATTGGTTTAAAGGCCTATAACTAAGGTCGACTGATTACGGGGAGGGGGGGTTGGCAACCTGTAAAGGAATATACGGAAATATATATTATTAGCAAATAAAGTTCCAAAGAAGGTGGTAAAGTTACTACAACGGACTTTAACATGAGGAAATATAGTGTCGAAACGTCTCTACTAGTATCGTTGCTAGTAAAATAATCTGTGACTGAGCTTCAAACATTATCTTTGTGCTGGCTACACTATAGTACAATATACTGCGTCACACCACTGATGAAAGATGACTCGACTTCATTGTTCATACTGCAGTTATAGTACAGGTTTTATGAAAATGTCATAGAGAACATTGACTAGTTCATTCGACAAGCGGCCACCGAGACGTCATATGTAGACTAATACCTCTACTATTCCCTACACACTATGCGATCGCATAACAGATTTCAGAATTTCGCTAATTTAATGCAACGATCTCTACGATGATTGCATAGGGTGAACAGACCCTTGATAGATGTTGCCTGTCCTATGGACCATCACCCGCCAACGCTGCAGTACAAGATAACAGTTACGAAGAAAACTGCTTTTGTCACATTTTATAACAATACGCTTTTTTATCCGCAATAATGAATACGTTTTCAATTAAATTACATCTTTATCGACAGTGTAGAGACATAGAGACAGGGCAGAGTCAGCAATCCCAGCTCTCTGAAAGATTGCCTGCACGACCCCTCTATAGTTTAACTTGCCAATGAATGATTCTCACAGCCTTTTACTGAAGCTTGAAAACACGCTACGTCGCTACATTTTGCTTTTTGCACAACTTTCCCAAAATCTCATTATATATACAAAATGTGAGTATATTAAGCCATCGTAGGCCATTTTAGGACTTTTATAATAAATGAATAAACTCCCTCTATTGCTTGGTTTGCTAAGTGTGAAAGAAGAATATAATTTTGTGTATGGATGATGCATGATGAAACAATAGCATAAGACATTTAAAATTTAAAGCTAATAATATATACAATAATACACTTTTTTAACACTTTTGATATTATTATATTCTTAAAACTAATTTTATGAACGATCTCTCTACCATTTTTACCATTAAAAAAATGTCTGTTGATGTATGTTAATATTGTTTTTACAATAAAATATATTTGTATTTTAATACTTGTTGGCTGAACGTTAGTGAAGCTTATCACTCGAGGGGCTGGAAAATCTGATTGCTCGTGTCTGGCTGTCTGTCTGTCTGTCTGTCTGTCCACACGATATCTTGAAAACGAACTGAACTTTAAACTCGAAATTGTCGATGAAGCTTCATTTCTATATGAGGAACACTGAGTTCGATAATAACGTATGCCATGCCATAGGATTAGGTAATAGGGACGAGAAAATAGGAGAATAAATATATTTGTAAACAAACCCAGTCATACAAGATTTTAACATGAGACGTATTAACACATGTAGCCTAATTATTAAAACACATACAACAATATATTATGGTAACTTGAAGAATAGACTTTTATTATTTGAACACTGATATGAAATTCAGTTTAATGAACAAAAATGTGAAGTATCGTTTGGTAAGATATCTAGAGAAAGAGTTGATCTATAAATTTATAATTTTTCATGTAACTTTAAGTAGGTACTCCTAAATAAGCAAGAATGAGTTTCTATGATGGTGTACGTTCTACTATGGAATTTGGCTGAGTCGTTGAAGCCTATTACTCTTTAGGCTTACACAATATTTCTTTTGTTCAACGGGAGATATAAAAATGTATTTTCCGTGTGGTTGTCTGTTCTATCGTTCTATGTCAATAATGCAATGAGATATAGACTTGAAATGTCTCATTGAACCTAAGCGAAGCTTAGGTGTCCCGCGCCTTATACGCGGTCTGGCATACTCTTTACCTTGTAATATGTTTGTCATTCCTGTGTTTTCACAGAGCCGCTAGATAACGCACAGCTTTGCCGTTTCGTGTGACAACAGATTTTAAAGCTTGATATATTATCGCAGATCTTCTTATAGACTCTTGCAGAATCAAAGGGAGTGTCGTCTGCTGGAAGAAGGGACTGTGGTGTAAGGATAACCCTTGAGATAGACCGCCCCAAAAATCACTGACGTGAATCAAACTTAGAACTGCCGGATGGTATGAGTATAAAATATCAGAGTATCAGACTCATTTGTTGTAAATCGCAATACGGTTCATAAATGAATATTCTCAACTCACTCAACTCCGGGTCACAATCTGTTCAGTTGAAGTTATACAGGTTCGCTGGTGGTCTAGTTTTGTTAGTTATAATAGAATAGGCCTATCTGTGTGGTATTTAAACCCCTTCATAGATGGATCCTCTCGCATACTGCTAGGGCATGATCACAATTAATTAATCACACGAATCAGTGATTTAACAGATGGATATACTTAAGTCAGATTTTGGTTATCAAATAATTTTATTTATTTATTCATTTCTACGACAATATCAATGTAGGCTTACTCAAATAATATAAAACAAGATGACAATGTGTAACAATACAAAACGCTAAGAGAAAACAGAGAAATCTACACTAACATCCCTCAAAGAATCATTATTTCCCAAATCACAGTCTAAAAAACAAGAAGACTATTATAACGCAAAACCGTACAAACGATTAATTTGGAATGTTGTTGCATGAATATAGCTAATTTTCCGCGAGGCCGTCATGTGTTTCTCAGTCCAATTCCTTTATCACGACAACAAAGAAAACTCAACGATGGCACTGGAGATATCGTAGACTGAAAGTAGATTTCAAGAGCCAGAAATAGATACTTGTTGACTGAAGTAGATTTCTGAGAGCGATGTACGTACGAGTAGTTTTTAATCGGGGCAATCGGTCAATCAACCTAGAACAGGAATTTTCATTAAATAAAATTAGTTGCAGAACGTATTCGTTTGAGCCATCTTTGAAATTACGTTTTACAGGCGTTTCCTCTCATTTTTGTTATTTGTATCTTAGCCACCCGAATTGCTCAGCGATTTCTGCTTACCTATATTTCGCTCATATCGCCAGACGCTCGTATCGCCAGACGCTCGTATCGCCAGACGCTCGTATCGCCAGACGCTCGTATCGCCAGTCGCTCGTATCGCCAGTCGCTCGTATCGCCAGACGCTCGTATCGCCAGTCGCTTGTATCGCCAGACGCTCGTATCGCCAGTCGCTCGTATCGCCAGTCGCTCGTATCGCCAGACGCTCGTATCGCCAGGCGCTCGTATCGCCAGGCGCTCGTATCGCCAGTCGCTCGTATCGCCAGACGCTCGTATCGTAGCCGAGGCCAAGTCGAGTTAGAGACCGGATTAAAGTGACGCAATCGATTTTAGTAGATTTTAAATAAATGTAAAAAGCATTTAAAAATGTACAGTCACAATCCTTCAATATACCCTTCCTGAAGACAAAAAGAATAAAAATAGATTTTGTGTCACTTCACCAGGAATTATAGACTTTTGAAGTACGTAGTCATTTTGTGCCTCAATGGAAATCGGCTGATAGTGATTTCAAATTTGTACAGTAAGTACGTGAAATATGACGGAAGGGATTGAATTATTTTTTATTTTGAAAAAGAGGTAATTTTTCCATTATGTATATAAAATGTTACAGAAAAATTATAATTTTATATATTTTGGAATTTAAAATATGTCAACCACTCTGTGAGAAAAATAACTAAAATGTTGAGTTTTGTAAATTGTAAAAAACGTTTTCATACACAATCTGTGTTGATTTTTTTAAAGACAGTGTGGGCCTTCAGTTTTCCAGTCTGCTTTTTCAATGGAAATCGGCTGATAGTGATATCAAATTTGTACAGTAAGTACGTGAAATATGACGGAAGGGATTGAATTATTTTTTATTTTGAGAAGAGGTAATTTTTCCATTATGTATATAAAATGTATACAGAAAAATTATAATTTTATATATTTTTGAATTTAAAATATGTCAACCAGTCTGCGAGAAAAATAACTAAAATGTTGAGATTTGTAAATATCGTTTTCATATACAATCTGTGTTGATTTTTTTAAAGACAGTGTAGGCCTTCAGATTTTTAGTCTGCTTTTGGACTAGAATAGAAGACCTCGGTTGTCAAAACTATCTGGAATGACACCATGCAATGAAGATATATATAAAGAAATGGAAATGATGCCACAACTAATACGAGACATCCTATACTGAAAGTGAATAAAAGATACATCGTTGTACCATAAAAATAAACAGAAACTTTGTAAAATTAAGCTATATAATAAGAATGAGAACTTGTGTAATAAGTAGTGAACCAGTAAACTTCTGTTTTTATGGAGTTTTAAAGTCAGGGAGAGTCCAAATGTCACCACGGACAATTTGGCAGACCATTGCTGACCATGGGGTCAGATCAGAATATTATGTACAGTTTATCCTTATTGAAATCAATTATTACCCAACAAGAATACATAGGGAAAACGTCATTAAGATGTCTAGTGTCATATTTATTGCCATGTGTTGGTCGCTGCATCTCAGGTAATACAAAATCACCACAAAACACATTATGCGCCATGATGATCTTCTGAAAAGGTGATAACCTGTGTAAGAGACACTCTGGTATTGAGGAATCTCTGTTTTGGGGAGATTACATCACAAAAAGTACCCAAGTAATGGGAAAACACTCATTGATATATCACAAAAACTCTCTCTCTCTCTCTCTCTATATATATATATATATATATATATATATGTTAACACATGGGTGTACAGAATGGGAGGCTCAGCCCCCTTCCAAAATTTTGAATAACAAACAATACAATTACACATCTTAGTACTTTTTTTTAGACTATAACACATTTATAATGTCTTAAAGCACTACAATTTCCCAAGGGAAGATTTCTGAGTCCCAATTTTTGCGTGGTATTATATAGGGCGTTTCAGACAACGCGACCGCAATCTCCTGTAGTTGAACCATTTGACATAGAGCGATGCAATAAACTGTAACCCTAATAAATCTCGTACAGCAAAGTAAAAAAATTGTGTTTGTCACATTTAAAGTACTGTACAGGGTGTGCGAAATGAGAGTCACAGGTTCGAATCACTAAAATTTCAAATAGCAATATAATAGTCTTGTGGTACATCATTTTAAAGATGTTTTTTAAACACTGAACAATTTTGTACACAAATTTTGAAAATATCTAAAGTCTTGTCCAATTGGCAGTTCTTGTGGACATTTTTTGTTTTTTCTGTAGTACTATTATGTATAAATTTGCGAGTACCTATTTTTTATGTTGGAAAAAGCACAAGGATTTGACCATTATCATTTGTTTAACTTATTTCTATTGAGTATCTTTAGAAGTGCAAGTGTTAAGTTTTAATTTTTTCATTTTGTACTATTAGTCCCTTTGTGATTCAAACCTGTGAACCCAATTTCAGGCACACATGTATTTTAATTGTGAAAAAAACATTTTTGCAATGTTCGGCATATGAGATTTATAAGGGTTACAGTGTATTGCATCACTCTATAGTAAACAGTTCAACCACAGGAGATTGCGGCCGGGTGGTCTGCTACACCAGTTATACTAACCAACTCCTAACCAACTCAGTGTGTTACCCCCCCTTTAAAAATAATTTTCCATACACGCCACTGTGTTAACGTTGTGTACTATAGCTAGTAATGGAATCCCACTGTGCCTAGGATTTTGCTGACTGGACTATCCTCAGATGCCTTGGAGTAGACCACTAAAGAGGTTTTGCCTTGGCCCGGCACTATAGTGAGGTAGCACTTTTGTTTTTGTAATCGTCCCATCAATAGTGACTTGTTACTTATTTCATGTTTTATCTTTGTATATAAGATGTTCACTACTGAAGAGCTCAGTAATGGTGTCTGATGACACTTGTATACTTCTAGCTAGTTTCTAGGTTTGTTTTGGAAAGTGCCTCTATAAATATATTTTCAGCTAATTTTGATTAATTCAATATTTTAATGGATATTGAACACCAATTTCTCATACATTTGTGAAGTTCTATTGGACTAATAAATAATTTCATATCATGGATTTGGCAGGGAATGTTAAGGAAGTCCCTCCTTTGATAACCATATATCATCATAATCGAGTGAATAATTTGGTATAAAAATATACAATATAATCTTAATAAAAATAGTAGAGGATTGAAGGAAACAACATTAAAACACTGATGAAATAATCTTATCTATTTATTGGAAAACAACGTAAAAAAAGTATAAATCATTTCCTTAGTTATTACAGAGGTTAAATTTCACATTGAATAGAATTCTGGTTAAAGGTTTACAGACTAATATTACTTTCTCTTCAGTCTTTTTTTGGCCAACTAAACTTGTAAACAACACAAGATAAATTATAAAAGATTATTTTCATCTTAGCATTACTGGTCTTGGGAACACTTTGAAACGAGGTCAGTTTTCTATTACAGACGGTTCTAATATAAGTTCAAAGAAGCAAGTGTGCTCATAGACTTTAACAAGTTAACAAATTTATTTACAAAATGATTGTATATTTAATTACTGAAACATATATAATGAATATCTTATGGAGAAAAATAACTGAATACAGCAGAGAACATAATTTTATTTCAGTAAATAAGCTTAAAACTTGATTTCATCTGTAAGAAAAACATAAAATATTGCAACTAAATTATACTGCATTTAAAAGGCCAAAATATGAAACACCAACATTTAAAAAAGTAACTACAAAATAAAAAAAATGCTGTTCCAACAAATTTTATAGCGGCTATGGGAAAAAAAGTTCAGGAACAGGATATAACATTTAAAAAACCATTTTATGACAATTACGTTTGTGATGTGTTGATTTGCAACAATGAAGACTCTAGCTGTAGAATATACAGTTCTCATTTCTACAATTTCTATACAACTTTGAGGCAAGAATGCCATAAGGATCCCTATACATACTATCTAGCACAAGGTATTATCACAGGCTACGCAAGAATTTGTAAAACCAACCACAGTTGTAATAAAGTCGGTTTTATATTTCTGCTTAAATAATTATCTTGTCCTGAAAGACAATTTGCACAATAGTAGGAACAAGGAAAAGGGAGTGTATTTGAGGAAGGAACGAAGGTTTGGTAAAGTAATTGATAAATTTTGTTACAAAATGAGGTTACAGGGCTTAATAAATGATCAGTTTAACTTTTATTACTCTCACACATACTCTTTCTAGTAAGTAGGTAAAAAAGATCTTTCAAAAATGAACTCAATTGAATTTTCAATTTAAAGTAACTTCCAAACTGCCAGTACAAAAAATTAGAACATTTTAACGAAAGTCACATTCCCCCTCCCAAGAAAATTAAACAAGAAAACAGGATTTTTTCACATCACTTTATTAGAAAAACATGAACTTGCAAGAATGTCATGTCAGAGATCACAATTACTAAATACTGCTAAAGAAAGTAGGAAGCAAATGAAGTAGAACCACTTCTACACAAAGTTAAATAAATCACTTCCTCCTACCTGTTAATTTCAAGCTAACACATTTAACAGTATCTATAAGTTAAACATATAAACTAAGACAATAATAAGTACACAACAGGGACTGGCCTATAAAATTGAGACAAAAAAGAGACTGTTGCAATACAAATATGAAACTGATAGTAAACAAGGTTAACTGGTCGAGGCGAATTCTTCTCCAATGTTGTCGGCAAAGTGTGTCAATCTATCGCTGTAAGAAATCATCTGTAGGAAATCACGAGCCAATGCCTTACGAACATTACCGGCCCGTATCGTGACTATGGCGGTGGTGGTAACCTCTATCTCTTCCTCGGTGAGAGGTTGGCGGCGGGTGCCCTCAGGCAGCAGTGACTGCAGTACCTTCACCACAGTCAGCCCCATCTCCTCTTGCAGACTCACTGAGAAACTGCGTATCAGCTGAGACATCTTACTCAGCACTCCAATCCGGTAAGCATTGTCACTTTTATTCCACCGAGTTACCTCGTTCTGGAACAGATCAAAAATATTATAATTTCGCTATTGACTTGTTCAGTTAACCTGCTGGGTAATTCTAAGCAATATATGGGTCAACCTCGATTTTTCTCATATTACAATATAATGTTCCAATAGTCAATTAGAAAAGGAAATAACTAGAATTTCTTGCCGGAAAGCAGTTATAGGGAGCAGGCAACCGCCAGACGGTCATATATTGCTTAGAGTTACCTATTAGTGATCAGGGGCACTGACGTGATCTGGGCTTCAAATTTGGAACTACTCGAGTTAATTTTTTTTCTAAAAGAGCAAGCAGCGCGAAGCGCTGCGCAGCGGGCAGGCATCGTGCGTGATCCTTTTTTTTATTAAAAATTTCTGATAAATTGTTACTACATATTACAATATAATGTAGGTAATGTATGTAAAACAATTTTAAACACATAATTACATGCTGGAAAGCAAAGTAAACCAATATAATCCGCCCAATACAAAATCTCCGTAAAAATCTGGTAAAGGAATCTGTGTCATTCCTTTGGCCTGAATCAATTCAGTATAGACGAAGATCACGCACGATGCTTGCCCGCTGCGCAGCGCTTCGCGCTGCTTGCTCTTTTAGAAAAAAATTAACTCGAGTATTTCCAAATTTGAAGCCCGGATCACGTCAGTGCCCCTGATCACTAATAGGTAATTCTCGCGGTTGCCTGCTCCCTATAACTGCTTTCCAGCAAGAAATTCTAGTCATTTCCTTTTCTAATTGACTATTGGAACATTATATTGTAATATGAGTTGCCTGCTCCCTATAACTGCTTTCCGGCAAGAAATTCTAGTCATTTCCTTTTCTAATTGACTATTGGAACATTATATTGTAATATGAGAAAAATCGAGGTTGATCCATATATTGCTTAGAATTACCACCTGCTGTTATTAGATATTTATGGTTTCATTTGACCTCCTCAGAAGCAGTATAAAAATCTACTGTATATGAGCTATTATAAAAGTCCATAATAGTCCCCTCCCAACCAAAATGATGACTGCTATATCGTCCCCTCAGTATTTGATAATACAGCATAGATTATACCATGGTAAACTCAATATTGAATATAAATTATAATTCATTAACAGACAATCATATTTTAAAACAGTTTGTTAGCAATGACACACTAAAGTCTATATTTCTGAAGTGAAATCTTTATGGATTTCAGACAAGTTCATATATATATATATATATAATGAAGCTTTAAACTTTAGCCCCAGGTTAAAAACAGAGCCTAAGGTCCGTTTTGACAGTTTGAGGAAAACTTTGAATGGAAAAACCTGTGCTGTTGTAGTGGGAAATAATTTTGTACCATCTATAGATGACACGATGAGAATGAAATGAGATTGATCTCATAAATTACATGAACATCTTATCTACAGTAAACGGATAAACACAGTTTCAGAATTGCATAACAACACCAAATTTTCTTTAGTACTAACTGATTGATATACATCATGAAACAAATTTCCATCTGATCATACCTTAACCACATCGGTGAGATTTAATACTGCATACTTGAGGCAGTTCAAGACTGCTGGATCAGGATTCGCTTTCGTTGAGTCCAAACACAGCAGCATAGAATCGGTGACAATATTGAAGAGAAGGATGAACTCACTACACTTTGGAGTAGCCACACAGAATAGTTCCTGCCATTCCTTACATGTCAGCACCGGTAACACCTGAAAAGACAGCAAATATAATCAGTGACAAATTGAAAAAAAAAACTTTTTTAGATCAAATATTTAGTTTATTATCTCATAATTTATCATAAGTACACATATTATAAATGTATGATGTAACAGATGACTATTAATTTTACAGCACTTCATACTAAAATTTATTTGTTCAAATTATGAAAATTTATAAAATTGACTTACAAAAACTTTGTAAAACCTGTTAATTATTGTCTAGTAAAAAGATTGTTGATTATGATTTAAATTTCGTGTAGTAGCTGACAATCTAAACATTTGATTCCTGTACAATAATTATTGAAAATCTTTACTATAACCTGATGGATGGTTGAAAAAGTGAAATAAAAGTGTCAAAATATAAGTTAGTTAATAAGTGATAAAATAAAACTTACCACTTTGACTAGAATCTAGTTAATGGCGAATAGGAGGATTAGGAATTGCAGAAATAGGATTGATGATGATTTGTTTAAATTATACTTTGGTATTAGAATTTTAAATTCAAATCGATTTGATTATATTTTTTAACCCTTCCCATGCCGTAGACGGATATATTAGAATGGTAAACTTTGACCAAAACGTCACATTATATCAGATAGTACAATTATATCCGATATTATAAATTATGTCTCTTGGAGAGTTTTAGTTCACGAAAGGCCTTCGAAATGCTCAGTGCACACTCTGTGCTTATCGCGGTAGCCAAGGAAGTATTTATAAACATCCATCACTATGCGGCAGGGGAAGGGGGTGTGCCCGTACCTTACCTAACTCTGACCACCTGCTCATCAGTTCTGCGTCTCCTACAAAGCCATAATCAAACATATCCGTGATGTGTATTACTGCTTTCTCGGTTGCCACGAGCGTACACGTCTTCTATGTATCTCGTTATTATTCCTCATCGTTTGCTAGTGTTGTGATTAGTTTGAAATATTTATCTTGTTTTATAGTAAAATGTAATTAAAAGTTTTAGTGTGGGTTGGTAAGTCTGACTCGCCGTCTTCAGAAGTCTAGCGTTCGTAGCTGCCAATTTAATGTTTGAACACCGTGTTATGGCCATTGCATCAGCTGCAGAAGTGTTTTGTACATCTAGTGAGTGCTCCAGATAACACCTATGTTCTCAGAAACTCAGTAAGTTAGTTCAATGGTGCTGTAATTGGGGCTAGAACTAACACCAGTTGGACGGACTAGGCCTGTTGCTGTAATGACAGATGTGTTTGAATTCGTCATCTGCTCAAGCCAGCTGCGCATCATCCATCAGTGTGGCCACCTGCGGGAAAAATTACCCACACAAATTTCCCTACAGTTACTCTCAGCGGGGTTTCATCACAATCTGCACTGCGGGTTTTGCGTCACGAAGATGAAGGCGCCACAATAATGTAGTTAATTGCAATTAACTAGTAAAATGATATTCTCATCACCTCTATGACTGTGTATTGTTGTAAATAACTTCTTGCTCCTTCTGTATTTTTGTACAAAAGAAAGCCATTTTGATAAGCATAGGCTCAAGGATACTATATGTCAATATGAATTTTAGATAGAAACCAAGAGTCTATGTTAAACAACTTAAACAAGCTTAAGTGTAGAAATGGAACAAATTGTTCTGGAATTCCTTACGGAATCCAGATCAATAGCTGCTAACTGTCCAGATGTAGACTTTTACTAAATTCTATAGCTTAGTTATTAAACTGATTATAGAATTGGACAATTTATCTTATGAAAAGGAAAACAAACCCTTTGAAAACCTAGATTTGATGAACTTTCTTGTGAATTTGGTCTTGCTTAGGGACAAACTTTCCTACGAGAAAGAGAAAAGGCGTTTAGAGATGGACAGTTTCTTTTCAATTTCAGATCAAGCCTTTTTAGAAAAAGATGAGTTAGAAAGTAAGATTAAGGCACTTAACGAGGAAACTACAGTTATCACGGGTGGCATTTGAAAATCTTTCATCCGAAAATAGACTTTTAAATGAAAAAAAAATTGTAAACTTAGTCTAGAACAAACATCTGATAAGAATAAAATAATAGAACTAACATCTTGTAGAGACAAACTTGTAAAACAGGTGGAAAGTTCTAAATCCAGGACCAGTTCTGAGTGGTCCAAATTCGAGATGGGTTGATGGTGATACGATTCAATTTTAGTAGAACGCATGTGAGCGTGATCTCTGTGGGAGGAAAGATGTTGTGGTTATGGGACCTTCTGTTTCCCATGCCGCAAAACTCAGTGACCCTGTAGAGACCATAGCAATCCTGGAGAAACTTTATTTACGGACAAGGATTTCGTTTTGTGCTGTGTAAATGACAGTGGAAAAGGACTGACTGACGACAGTGGCTCACACTGGAGCCTGTTGTTAATTGACAACAGGTTCAAACAAGCTTTTCATTTGGATTCGATAAAAGGGTATAACTCTCTCTCGACGCCCGTGAACTATGTGTTAAGCTTGGTATACCTGATAAGGACTTCAATGAAACTTCCTTGTACACAACAAAAGAACAATTTCGAGTGTGGTTTGAGTGTGATGGTTCACTTAAAAATTAGGCTGTTACATTCAACCTAATACTAAAAGCATCTTTCCTTGACTGGTATTTGAGTATATTTAACTATCCAAGCGAATCTCAAACTTGTAAGAGGCCTGAGTTGAGCACTCTCCATTCACAAACCTCTTTCGAATAAAAACTCGAGTTCAACTCGGCATCACGTGCAATCAAGTAAAACAGAAAAGATGCCCAGCATTCCTAGCTTGAAAACTGAAGAGAGGTGGGGACAGTGAGTGGAGAGTGGTTAGCCCAAAGCACAGTGCCAGACACAGACCGGTAGCGTCATTCAACGTAAGTCTTGAAAAATTCATACGATATTCTCGTATCTGAGAAAAGTAATGTTCCTCCTTATGTTGATCGGAAAAATTACCAACAACTTAGTAAAGTTCCTAAACAAAAAAAAATCAAACTATGGTAATACAACTAAGAGCAAGGCAAGGTTGCTGCCTTCCAAACCTGCTCATGCACCTGACATTACTGTAAGTCAGCATAAAAGCAACAACAAAATATGTGTTGTCCTTTTATTAAGTGACTCGCATGGACGTGATATTCCAGAAAAACTTGACAAATTGCTAGAGCCTAAGCTTAAAGTAAAATATAGTGTTAAGGCCTGGTGCTACAATGGAGAATGTACTGGAGGGCAGCAAACCTGGCCGGAATGAGCTTACAAAGAGTGACGTTCTCGTGTTGTTTGCTGGCACTAACAATGTCCCTGACAACTGGGGTGGTATTCTTTCATCATTAAGTAAATCATTGAAAGAGTCAGTCAACACCAATGTTATCGTTTTGGGTATACCTTCTGAGGTATGATAATAGGGCCCTGAATAATAAAATCGGACAATTAAACAATGAGATCAAAAACTTAGTCAAATCCGACGATCACGTCACCTTCTTGCCTATAGAATCCATTCCAAAGCACCACTACACGAGACGGGGGCTGCACTTTAACAATCGGGGAAAGAGCCTCATAGCTACCATAATTTCTGATGCTATCTTGTCTCGTGCGGGAGTACCGTAAGTCCCACGCCTTGTGTCATGAGATCCAGAAGAGAGTCAAAAGACGTGGAAATGGTAAATCGTTCAATGATCCCCCACGGGTATACCGTACAAGAATATGGTATTAACTCTCGGTTTGGCTCGGGGCGCTTTCGGTGCGGAGAGTTCACCGCGAGAAACTCCTGAAGGGTTCTGGCCGGCGGAGGGTGTGGGTCAACTCGGGAGTTGAGGCCAGCCATTTTTTGTACGGGGGTCGAGTCCGACAGCCAAGGGGATAGCACCATCATCCAGCTCTTTCTCAGCGGCAGGGTCAGGAAAAATGTTCTTAAATGTATTTCACCAGAACATTTGTGGAATACGTTCCAGTATTGACCTACTCCAAATTCATCTGGAATGCGAGCCGCCGGATATCTTGTGTCTTTCCCGAACACAATCTTATGCAAGCGCAGTTCGAAGTTTTTAACTTGCCAGGTTACACAAGCGTTTCTGCTTTTTGCTGCAATTTCAGGCAGAAGGGAGGAGTTTGCATTCTGATGGATAGTAAACTGCAAGGTGATCATGTCGATGTTTCCCGATTTTGCTCTGAGGACGATTGTCAGTATGGCCGCAGCAAGAATACGTCTTCAACATGAGGATCCCCTTTTTGTACTGGCGGTATATAGAAGCCCGGGATATGACTGCGAAGCCTTTTTTAACTCAATCAGCCAATGTCTTGAAAAACTGCTGAGTAAATCTCGAAAAATCATAGTGCTCGGGGGACTTCAACATAGATGTCTTGAGTTCAAGGCCTTCAAGTAGAAACTTTATACATATAATGGGATCCTACGGTCTCAGGTGTACAATTTCATCGTACACAAGAGAGTTCAAAATAAAACTCCAGAACCGCAATCGACAACATTTTTTACTAACATTGGATACACACGGGATAAGCAGCAAAGTTGTTGTCACTGCCTTGTCAGGACCACCACGGCCCAGGAAGCCTTAGTAAGGTTGTCACCAGTGGTCCTCGATAGCTCTCAGTATAAGTGGTCTCGCCGTTTCTCGCCACAGAATGTCCAGACATTAGACATTACTTAAGTAATGAAATGTGGGCTGACATGCTTAGCACAGAGAATGTCAACGACAAATTTGAGGAGTTCTTCAAAGTCATCAATCACTACTTTGAGGTTTGTTTCCCTTTGGTAAAATCTAGGATTTGTCCTAGAAAAGTCTGCCGGTTGCTCTGTCACAAACCCTGAGATCTTGCATATGCGGGATAGGTTGCAGTTTTTTGCACTCAATAACAAAGGATTTCGATTCATCCCATCCCTCACGAGTATTGTATAGGAATGAGAGACGAGATTACAGGAAGGCTATTCGGAAAATCAAATCAGATCAAGTACTGACCAAGATTGCCAACTCCTCTAATAAAAGCAAAGCAGTGTGGGAAATCATAAACAACCAAAAGTCTTCAAAATTCCCAAGAAGAACTTGAACATTCAATTATTGGACGAAAATAATACCCATATTACAGATTCCTACAACAGTTGCCAATATATTCAATAAATATTTTGCTGTTGTAGGACAAACACAATCAGATGTGACTTGTGGTAACACTGCTGCTATACACTCATCTTCAACTAGTATGCAGACAATAATGAACTCCTTCTTCCTTTCACAGACGTCGGCAGAGGAAAATATCACGCGTCATCCTTGCTATGAAATCCAAGCCATCTTGCGGATCTGATGGTATTTCTTCTAAACTCTTGAAACAGATCCATGACTTGATATCACCACTGCTGGCCTTTCTTGTGAATGAATCTTTTCAAGAAGGCGTTTTTCCGGATGTTTTGAAGCATGCTATCATTCGACCACTGCACAAAAAGGGTAAAAAGGGAGGATTGCAGTAATAATCGCCCGATTTCCCTCTTGTCAACCTTCTCCAAGGTAATTGAAAAGATTTTTCTCGAGAGATTCTTGTCCTTTATAGACAAGAATAATGTTCTTTCTCCTCAACAATTTGGTTTCATCAGAGGAAAATCCACGATGGATGCCATGAACTTTGTTGTGTCATCTCTGGCTCAAGCATGGACTCAGGAGATCCGGCCTTAGGTTTGTTTTTCGACCTTACTAAGGCATTTGACATGGTCAATCATGGCCTTACTGATGGAGAAGCTTGACAGACTTGGAGAAAGAGGAATACCACATTCCTGGATCTCTCATCATACTTAACAGGGAGGACTCAGTCTGTTCAGATACGGTAACTCGGATGTCTTTGGGTGTCGTAGGTCAGCCAACTCAATCTCAGCTGGTGTTCTTAGGGGCGTTCCACCAGGGCTCAGTTTTGGGTCCTGTCCTCTTTTTGCTCTTCATCAACGACCTCCCGAGGATTGTGTCTGGTGTCAATGCCAGGATTTTGCTTGTTTGGCGGATGACACATCACTCACGGTAAGAGCTCCGAATCAGTTAAGTCTTCGGACCTTGACATCGGAGAAGGTTTGTGAGATTGTGCATTGGTTTGAGCAAAATGAGCTCAAACTGAATGGCTCCAAAACAAATCTCATGGAATTTTCCATAAGTGGGTTCGGTGAGTTCCGAGCCTCTTGCAATATCTGTGGGGAGTGACGAGATCTCTCCGTGTGCCGTGAGCAAATTTCCTCGGCCGTTCATATTGACAGCAGGCTCAAATTCCATGACCACATTGAGTTCGTTTGCAGAAAGCTTAGTTCGGCTATTTTCGTAATACGGAATCTCTCAAAGATCGCTGACACTCGAGTGACACTGGCTGCATATTATGGGTCAGTTTTATCCGTACTTGTCATATGCAGTCGGGATTTGGGGTGGTGAAAGCACGCGCACGGGGTTTATTTTTAAACTTCAAAAGAGGGCATTGAGAGCTGTCTTCAGCAAACCTAGCCGATCATCCTGCAGACCTCTTTTCAAGGAACACAAAATCCTCACATTTCCATCAATTTACATAGTTGTCTCACTTATATCCATAAAAATCCCCTCCTGTTCAGAAAATCCCACAACTCCAACACTTACCATCTCAGACATTCCAATAACCTTCAGATCCCTCCACACAAGACCAGTTTCTTTGAAAGGCAATTGCGGTTTAGTGGTATACGGTTGTTCAATGCTCTTCCCGAAACCCTTAAGGCAGAAGGTGACGGGAAATCGTTTGCTAAAGGGGTAAAGAACTTGTTGGAGGTGAAGTGCCACTACAGAGTCAGGGACTTCCTCAACGATAGTAGTAGTCTAAGGTGAAAGGTCACTCGATGATCATGTTTAAGTTATTGTTATGGTCATGTACCGTACCTTGTTATTCTTAAAATATGACTACTTTAGTATTATTTTTTATTTGTTGAATGGAACAATCCTATTTTGTACATGACGCCATTGTATGACTCCATATTGTGTTTTGTCAATAAAGAAATTTGAGTTTGAGTTTGAGTTTAATTACATTTTACAGTGAAATTAAAATTTACTTGAAAAGTTTTGCAAAGAGTTTCTTTAATTTTTATCAACAAATACGGTAATTTTAAGTGAAATGCCCTATTTTATACTTTTTTAGATTTACCTTTTATAATTTAGCTATCATAAAAATTAGCTTTGAACTTAAAGAAACAATATTTTTACACTTGTCTTGGTGTTAACAGGAAAGTTAAGTTGGCATGCGAAGGGTTAAGATTCGGAATCATATTTGAAGTCTGGATTTGCCCATTACTAGTGTATGGAGATTCAGTAATACAATATTCATTAGCCATTTCACATTCGTATGACAAACCTGAAACAAAGCAACGTTTGTCTTGGTTTGGCTAACCCAAAAATTGACACCTGTCGACTGGTGGCAAACGTCACAGAGGCGGTCTGCTACCCCTGAACTATCTTAGTACTGTTGGAGGCTGGGCTCGTCATAAGCCTTAGGTAGGAGGAGGGAGGACAAGTACTAAGTACTAAATGACCATAGGTTGTGATATAGGAAATACGAGCCTGAGCCAAGCCCTGACTGTTACCATACTATGTAAAAATACACATGAGTGATAGATGCTGCTACTTGGTACATGAAATGAAACAATAATACAGTTTTATTCCTGCAATTTTCAATTCCAATACTATTTAGAACTTATTATATTGTTCAATTCAGCAATGATTCAATCCGTCACAATGTAAGAAAGAAGAAATTGCGTAAATTGGCCACATTTCAAGACATTCAGTAACGCTAGCTTCCTGTTGTGATTGAAATTCAATAGCCACGGACAGCTGATATTATTTTTTAGTTTTTTAATGTCATAGTTTAGTGTAGTTCCAGTGAGCTATTGTGTAATTACCAAGACCAACAATATCAGAATACAGAAATTGCTTAGTTGATAGTGTTTGTTTGTTGCAGCTGACCCACATCCGGCAGCCTTCGCTTCTTTTCGCAAATGATTCTCAAAATCCAACATAACATATGTTATGTTTTTTATGTTATTGTTTCCAAGTTATTAAAAAACATTTAAGTAAATATTAAAAATTGAGAAATGCTTATGTTAACATTTTGTTATTGATTCACAGTATCAGATTTTTACCATTATTTCTCCTCATATTCAGTCAGTGTTCGATAAAAGTAAAAAAAAAGTAAAAGGCAAACTACCCCGTAAATAAAAATACTTATGGAATTTGACCCCAAATTTTTTTTATATTATTGTTTCAGAAAATAATATATAAAATATTGTAAACAAAACAAAAACTAAAATATTAAACATAGAACAAAAATACACGATTTATAACAGAAGAAGTCATATACAAACTAGGGACTAAAAGAAAATTGTTGCTGTGGTTGTGGAATAATTAATGGAATACACAGAATCTGCAGTAAGAACTGAGCATCTGTAAATTTAAGTTTTATTGACTATTGAATTTAGTTTTTTGTTCCCTGAAGAATTGATTCACCTCAATCACAAGTTTAAATAAGTCACTGTATGAACTTACATAGCAAAGAGCGAAAACCAACTTTGTTCTCTCCTCTTCTGTGATTTGTTCAATGCTCCATTCACCGATGCCATAATACGTCCGGTACATAAGCTGTAGTGAGGGTTCGTCTGGCAGCTTCTCGTCAGGTATGAGCCTTGCCAGATGGTACCGGTTCATAGGACTGATACACTTCTCCACCATCGTTGCAAACCTCCTTATCTGTCTCTCTGGAACAGAAGGCTGGGTCACATGATTAAGGTAATAAACAGTAAGATCCGATGTAGGTAAGGAAGTAGGAGCCTAGAGGAACAGGTTGAAGGTCGGTACTACAATATTATGAGAAATTGACCAATATCTGAGAGAAATTTGAGAGAAGTGAAATCACTCTTATCTGTTCCGAGTGATCGTGTCCACTGCCATTACCTTACAATATCACAAACAATACTACAAATACACAACAATACTAATAGTACAATATAAAAACCTTTCCTCTGAAATATTTAAAATTAGAAGTGTATCACAAACAGGAGAATTCCTTTGAAATTCTAAAAACAAGATTCTTTGGACAAAGCTTAAAATATTGGAAAAAAAATTGTACCAAATTGTTCAATGTAAGATCTTCAAAATGATGTCACATGACTTATCTTGCCATTTGAATTTTTTCAGATTCGAACCTGTGACCCTCATTTTTGTATCATCCTTACGTTACATGTGATAAAAACAACTTAGCGACATTTGAAATCTGAGATTTCTTAGGGTTACAGTTTATTGCATTGCTCTATGTCAAATGGTTGAGCCACAGGAGATTGCTGCTGGGTGGTCTGAAACACTCTGTAGTATAAATATTACAAATGCATGTTGAAACAGATGAGTAATCATTTTTACTGAACTTCATAATAATTTTTGTATTATCAATATGAAACTTATTATGAAAGTTAAAAAAACTTGTACACAACAACACTTATTGAAAATATTTACAATAATCTGATGGATAGCTGAAACAGTGAAATTGTAAAACATGAACATGTCAGAATATTCAGTTTTCTTTGCACTTTTTCATTGTCTGCAGCATGAACAGCAACACCAATTTTAATTTTTTTTTTAATATGGAAAATAGCTTCTAACACGATAAAAACCTCATGATCACGACAAACTGGTCTTTTCAATGCATTTTCTGTACTTGCAGAGTGAAAATTCTCTCCATGACAGTAGTTTGAAATTGCATTGCGTTAGGAGCTCATTCTCAACATAGTAGTTCTTATAATCTACACGCTAACATTTATGTTTGTTATAATTGATTGAAATCAGCATAATTTCTTTGAATTATAACAAATCAGGGACACAAATGTAATCAATTTATTGTGGTTAATATTTGGACCGATAGTTTAACATGTAGTAAAATCAAACACAATACTTTGACTAGATTCTAGTTGATGGTCAGTAGAAGGGTTAACTACCTTGTTAAAAAATCTACTTCAGCACTCCTCCCTTCTACTGATTACAGAAAGAATCAGTTATATTCTTCTGGAGTGACACTTACAACCCTTCTCCAAGTAATATAAGTTTAAAAATAATAAAAGAATTGATTATACCCATGTTCTACATCCCACTGTAATCAGTAGACAGCCATCTACAACCTTATCTGTGACACAATATTTTGACTTCAGACAGTTGAAAATGTCTACAATACCTTTTATTGCATTGCAGTATGTTATCGTATTATGCTTTAGAGCATCTGCACTCTGTGTATCAATGTATCTTTTTCATGAAGAGTGCATAGTAATAAAACCAGTTTGTGCTGTGTTATCTGGAGTACAAGACATTATGGAACAGTAATTTGGAGGTCTTGAGAAAGCAAATAACAATGATAACTTATACCTTTCTGAAACAATGAGAAGCTCTACTGCTATTTTCTCATTGATTTTTCAAAATGTCCCAAATGGTCAATGTGTGATTGGCATAGAGGTAATTTGCAAGAGTCACTGACACAAAAACTCACTTCAATGTCACATTCGCCAAGTATGTAAACAATTTAGATAATGTTGAAATGTAAAAAAATAAGATGAATGTAACAACAAACATAAAGACAATTAAAATCAGCTGGTTATTTTTATATATTTTTGTTATGACACATATGACGGGCTGCTTCAAGGATATTTATAAAGAAACTAATAAAGAAAACAAGCCACAGCACTCTATTAGGTATAATGCAAAAAATATAAAAGTGTTTCTACCATTCTTCGCTAGATCGCATACAGGGTTTGTCCGGAAAGTAATAGGACTGATTTTCTTTCGCCGAGACTGTTCTTCGGAGCGTGCGCGCAACGACTGGATTCGGTAGAGGGCGTTCCTAGCTAACGAACAAGCGGCTGGTCAGTTGTCTCCGAGCACCTGAAGAGTCAGAACAGGCATTTTCACGTGACGTGTTTCTGTGAGTGGTGCAAGCTGAAAATGCAGCGTTCGTTAAAGAAGAGGTACACAATTAGATTCAGTGTGAAACTCGGTAAATCTGCGACAGAGACATTTGATATAATCAAGCAGGCTTACCCAGATGTTGCTTTAGCAAGAAGTGGTGTGTTTCGGTGGCACCAGGCCTTTTTGGAGGGCCGGGAAGAGGTCGCTGATGAAGACCTTCGACTTCGACAAACACTGACAATGTGACTCGTGTGCCCAAAGTTTTTGAACTCAGACCATCGACTAAGTATTCGTTTAATTGCCCAGATGTTACATTTACCGAAATCTGTCGTTCATGAAATCGTGACGGAGCATTTGAACATGCGCAAAGGTGTGCGAAGATGGTCCCAAAAGTGCTCACTGGCGACCAGAAATTGCGGCTCACACCGCATTTCTTGTGAACAGCTACCTGACTAAGGCCGGCATCCCAACTCTTCCACAGCCGCCCTACAGCCCAGATGTGCCCCCCCCCAGACTTTTTTTGTTTTTCTCGCCTGAAAAGGCAAGCATTTTGAGACGACAGAGGAGATCCAAGCAGCTTGTACCGCGGCTCTCAAGGCTATTCCGGAGAATGGCTTCTGTGACGGGTTCAATGCTTGGAAATCGCGCTGGTAGCGCTGCATCGACGCAGAAGGAGCCTATCTTGAAAGTTTTTAAAGAATTGTAACGATTTGCTCAATACATTTTTTTTAATTGACTCAGTCCTATTACTTTCCGGACAAACCCTGTATGTGTTAAGGAAAACAATTATGAATCTCTAAACAATTGTGCTCGAGTAACGTGCAGGGTTACTAGTCAAAAAGTTAGTCATGTGTTGTTACTTTATAATTACTGATAATTCTGAAAATTAAATTAAAATACATTACAAAATCAACACAAAAGATGCATACATCTATAGTACATTTTGCTATTCAGTATACAAAGTTAACATTGTCAGAATATGTGCTCTTAAAAAATCTTTGAAATAGTAAATTACCATCAGGTTCAGAATGAAACCATTTAGTGATGTACTCGTCAAGCAGGATCAATGCTGATTCACACACATGTACAGCGGCCATAGAGAAAGTTGGTGGACTCCAACGCATAGTTTCCACTATTTGCATCAACATGACCAGGCAAGCAGGGCAGTTGTGTATACAGTTAATATCGCACAGCTCCTAAACATAAATATTTTAGGTTATTAATGCATAACTTAAGGACATAAATGGGTTGATAGATTAATTTACATATTTGTAATTCAATACTTAGCGCCACATCATTACCTCCCTGAAATGACCCTTAACCACATCCCATAGAGGTACGTGCACCATCATCAAGCTTAATCTTGTCTATGTAGAAATGAAGTTCATGTAACATTTTTAAGCATTCAGGTGAAATCATTCTCTGGATAGTTAGGACATTCATCATCAAAATAATTTCTGTTTATAAATAAAGTTTATACAGAATTCAGTCTATAGATCAAATTGTTTTCAAGATACTCCTGTACGAGGTGTGTCCAAAAAGTATCCGACCTTGACGTCTGGCATGAACTGATGTTACTCGGCGGCAACGGCAATCTGGTCCCCTTCAAAGTACTCCCCTCCACAAGCCACTACCTTATTCCAACGCTCCTCCCACTTCCGGAAACACTCCTTAAATTCATTTTGCGGAATGGCTAACAGGTCCTTCATTGCATTTTGTTTTAGTTTTAGTGGTCAAATCTTTTTCCTTTCAAAGAAATTTTTAATTTCGGAAATAGCCATAAGTCACAAGGAGCTATGTCAGGACTGTAGGGTGGCTGTCGTAGCTGGTTGATGTCATGTTTGACCAAAAAAACGCTGAATAAGATTTGAGGAATGAGCTGGCGCGTTGTCGCAGTGCAGGATCCAGTCACGGCTTGTCCACAATTCAGGTTGTTTCCTTCGCACTGCATCTCGTAGCCGTCTTAGGACCTCAAGATAATACTCCTTATTCACTGTCTGGCCTCTTGGAGCATATTCATGATGAACAACGCCGTCCTGGTCAAAAAAAAACTGTCAGCATTGTCTTGACATTGCTTCGACTTTGTCTTGCTTTTTTCGGCCGTTGCTCTTCGTGAGTTTTCCACTGTGAAGATTGAGCCCTTGTTTCAGGGTCGTAGCCATAAACCCATGGCTCATCACCAGTAATAACTGTTTTACATAGCCCTGGGTCACTTTTTATCAAATCCAGATTGTCCTGTGCGATTTCAAGTCAACAGTTCTTTTGGTCTTTTGTCAGCAACCGAGGAACAAATTTTGCCGAAACACGGTTCATTTTTAAATTTTCGTGTAAAATGTTACAAACTGACGATTTTGGTATTTCTAAATTTTCTTCCAGCTCTCGGACAGTCAATCGACGGTTTTCATTAATTGCTACACGAACATGTTCAACATTTTCAGCGTTTCTGGCCGTTGAAGGCCTGCCAGATCGGTCATCACTCTCCACTGATATGCGGCCATTTTTAAACCACCTAAATCACTCTTTTATTTGTGTATTGCCCATAGACATGTCACCATAAACTTTCCGTATCATAGTAATCGTCTCTGATGCTGAATGGCCAAGTTTTTGGCAAAATTTAATGCAAATGCGCTGCTCAACACGTTCAGTCATATTGAAATGCGACGCACACACATGGCAGTACTGTACGGAACAGAGCGCTGTGACTCACTGAGTGACCGGATCATATTCAATGCCTAATATGGGAAGGAGTAGGCTCGCCCCTCCCCTTCAATAACCGGTTCGAGCCGGTTGGTTAAGCCACGCCGCCTACTAGTCGACGGTCAGATACTTTTTGAACAGACCTCGTATACACTTACGGTAATGCTCAGCCAAATTCAACAGTGTAAAAATAAAGCTACATGCAAAATTCCAAGTCCATAGTTCAGTTTGTTCAGGAGATATATTGTGGAAAACAAACAAACATACATACAGAGAAGGGATTTATAGCGAGCCATACAATATTTCAAGTTTATACCTCAAGGTATTTCTCTTCTGAGCTATAGGCTTTGTTAACACTCAATCAAGCACCATCAACAAACTCGGTCATGTCTAAGAAGATATTGAGTGGCATGCAGAATTTCAAGATTCACTTGTTCCAGAGATATACTCCAGAGTTACAAGTTTTGCTAATGCTCAACCTTATTCCATGAAATGACAGGCACCATCACTAAAATAGTATTTTGTAAATAGAGTTTTGTGTAAACTTTTAAGTCTGTAGATCATAAAGGACATGTACCATCACCGAACCTGATGCTGCCTATACCGGTTGTTCAACATTTTATGCACATTGAGAAGATCTTGAAAACTATAAGAGATACAGAAAAGATTGGTGAAAAATATTCAAACTGTCACAGCTATCTTATTAGTATATTTTATAATGGCAAGATTTTTTTGCACGCAACCTGCATGGCTTTAAAATATTCTTTGTTTGAAGTTTATTTCTACTTTAATATTTTTACTTTAAAATATTGTAGTGAAAAATATAACAAGACCAGCAAGTAGGAGGTCTAGGGTTCAAGTAAAATTGTTTATAAAATGATCTATTTCTTTAACCCTACAACTAGCGGTCAGTTCATCCTATAGTGTTAGGCTGTTTAACAGCTTCATACAAGATAACAAAAATTTATTAACAATATAAATTAGGAGCAGTATCAGGGTGGCCACTCAAAACCTCTTTTCAAATTATCGGTTGAAAATTTCCAATTCAATAGTCCATTGTCAAACAAACAAAAAATGCAATGGTGTATTTTAACCCTACGCCGAGTGTAACGCTGATGGTATTTACAGGCAATGCCACGAAGCTGCAGTGATCTAACGAATTTAATCACTTTAGCGATATGCGAGTAATTTGATGACGCTTATATCGCAGTCACTACTGCTCTGCCGCTTGCCGATTACCATTCATATAGTGGTCGAGGCCCGAGACGATGGGTCGGCCGACTTTGTCCAATGGACTGTTGCGAGTTTGGGAGGCTTGCCACGATACAGCGGTAGAAATAATCCAAGATAAATTCCATTAAACTAGTAGAGAGGCAACTGGCGTCAGATAGAGCTTGTGAATATATTTCAATCTACATTCCAGTTTCACGGTTCATGTTGCGTAAAATACGATGTTTTGACATTAATCAGCTCCTGATTTAAGGAGCTGTCAAATTATTTCTTGATTTCATAGCATCTTAGAAACAGAAAATATTTTTTGAGAATTTCAGCTTATTCCCGGTTGGGTGGACTCTGAATACATATACATTTCTTCAGAATTTAACAAAGAATAATATTGGCTCTTAAAGTAAGCCATACAAAATTATTATTTAAAAACATTATTAATAAAATGCAAATAAAAAATAATAATAATTTCTCAAATTTGGGGGGGGCATGTCCATCAAATGAAGTTATTGTGAGAAGAAAGTAAATGTGAGATTGCCATTTTGTGTCAAATTTCATGTGTTTTCAATACATCAATATTTTATCACCAAAATGTTAGAAAAAGTATATTTCTTATTACTAAAATCTTATTAAGACTGAATTTATATTCAACAACTACACGGGTTACTGAAATAACAAATAACCACGTAACAAACAATGATCCAAACAGTTACCATATATGACTAAAGAAATTACGGTAAATAAATATTTGGGTATGGAAGCTGTCTATTTACCATGACTAAATTTTTTACTTCAGAACTAAAAGTGAGCCGGAAATTACGTTTAGTAAGTGAAAAACAAAAACAAACTGCGTGAAATAAAGTTTAGCCTAGCGATTTTCCAATAACCTACTCAAAGCCACAGATTTTAGTAAAAAGATATTTCTTTATTCTAAAATATATTTATTTGCAGTATTGCAATATCCAAGAACACACTACACATTTTATATAACACTAAAACACGAATAAAACTTGCTTGGCACAGACATAAAAATGAACAACGCTGGCAAGATGGCATTCACAACAAACAGACGTCATTTTCTGTTACGTTTGGAATAATCAACTTGCTATGTCACAACCAGAAAGAGCAATAAAACCAAAGTTCTTGTTAGCATGTTTACTCCCAAATCTAATGGTGTATGAATCCAATCGATACGCTACTGCCATACTACAGTAAAAAATAAGAAATGATTATGTGAGGAAACGTTTGATCGACAAAATTATGTTAAAGAACACTACAGAAACGGCAAAAGGTGACAGAAATATGTTGATTAAAACTACGACGGTTAATTTAAAAAAAGTAATTTTTGATTGATTTAAAAAATAGATATGTGTTATAGTTTCCTCGTGGGATATGTCACTCGTGAACTGACCTACAGACTTGAATTGTGCATGAAGCTTCATTTGTATACAAGGAACACTGAGTTTGATGATAGTTCATGTCACTTCAAGGGAATTGGCTGAGGATTAGTGAATATTTTTACATTGGACTTATAGGTAACTATGATGGCAACTAGAAAATAGCAGAATAAATCAAATAAGATATTCAAACGTATGATATATTAATACATGTAGTCTAAACATACCAACACATACATAGTTTTATAGTGACAGTGTGAAGATTTTTACTATCCAAAATCTGATATAAAACCCAATTTAATGAATAAAATCTGAATGTAACATGTGAGAAAAATGCAGGGAAAGATTCTATATGTAGACCTTAAATTTTTTCATGAAACTTCATTTCTACAAGAATGAGTTCTATCTATGACATGTAATTTTTGTGTTAACTTCATTTTCATATGATTGTTTATCTGTCCACAGAAAATCTCCAGAATGAAATGAGCTACAAATTAGAAATCTTGCATGCAACCTCAGTGAAGCTGTTATGACCAACTTGACATTTGCAGTTCTGAGAAACTGCAAACTTTTACAATCAATAAAAATTAACAAATGAACTGACTTTAAATGCATGGGGATTTATCATCCAACATTTATATACACAAAATTATAATAAAATTAGAAAATTTAAACTTGTACTTACTGAAAGTGTTTCCAAACAAGCTGATAAAACAATACAATCTTTTGATTTCAAGTGGAGATGCATTTTTGACATTAGACAGCCTTTGATGAGTTTGTCTCCATCCAGACATTTCCGCATGACAAGTTCTCGTACCTGCATAAAACAAATCAAAATACCCAATAATTTAGATCAGTGGTTCCCAACTTTTTTTCTTATGTTACTAATTATTGAGCTTTTAATATATATATATATATATATATATATATATATATATATATATATATATATCGTATGGGGGACAAAGGCAGACTATCCATAAATAAATAAATTAAAAATTACAATATTAAAAAAGTACGTAAGAAACAAAGTTCTTGAGTCATAAATTAAAAATAATATTAAGATCTCCCGTCACAAAGCTAAATCCAAATTACTGAGCCAGTTTAGAGACCCATCCTCTAAACCACTCAGACCAGCCAGACCACCAGAAAACAATCGCAAAGGGCAGTCCTTTTACAATGTGCTCTATTGTCTGAGAGTTTGCGCCACAATCACATGTCTGGTCGTCAGTAATGCCCCACTTAAATTTCCAGTGATTGCTTCTCCCAACCCCAGTTCGAAAACGATTCAATAAAACCCATTCCTTTCGAGGAATTTCCAAGCCACCCGCTGCTTTCGTAGATCGGGATATCAAGAACTTGTTCCGTCCATCGAATGATTCCCAGGATGACGCCCAGTTAGCATTAGGCATAAAGTTCTCCTCTATCAACTGGGATGCTGTTCGTAGTGATGGCTTGCGTGATTTGAGCCGGCTATCTTGCTGAGGAAGGTCGCGCGTAACGGGCAATTCGGGATTGGACACGATCTTATTGAACTCTCTCAGAAGAGCCTCTTTTGCGTCTAATCTCAGGTGGTGCTATATTGCTTAGCACTGGGAGCCAAGGTGTTGGTGTTGCCATGAGAGTTCCAGTAATTCTCCTCATGGCCCTATTAAGAACGCCATCGACCTCTCGCACATGTGCACTATTAAGCCACAAAGGAGCACAATATTCAGCAGCGGAGAGTACACAAGGGACAAAGTGGTACGCAGTACTTTTGCGTTGGCTCCCCAAGTTGATCCAGCAAGATGCTGTACTATATTAGCCCTTGTTTTCAGCTTTGCTGCTGTCTTTTGAAGGTGACTTTTTAAAAGTGAGAGATCGGTCTAAGGTAACTCCCAGATACTGCGGATGTTCATTATGTTTCAATTTGACACCATCAAGAGTTACATTTAACTTGTAGTTCGCCAAGTCTGTTATTTAGGTGGAAACATGATACTTCAGTTTTAGTAGGATTTGGATTTAGCTTCCAGGCTCTAAAATAATCTGCGAGGACTGAAAGATCATCAGTGAGTGCCTGTTCTGTTTTCTTTATGTCATTATGTTGGTAGGCTAAGGCAATATCATCCGCATAAATAAACTTTCTGGATAACGTTGTTGGGATGTCGGCAGAGTACACGTTGAACAACAAAGGAGCAAGTACTGAGCCCTGTGGAAGGCCATTTTTAAGTTGCCTGAAAGAACTTTCCCTCACGGCCAAGGCATACTTTTATAAAGCCTGTCGCCAATCATTGAATTAAGAAGCCGCAGAAGGAAAGGGTAAGGAATTAGATTATAATAGCTTTACTAAAAGGCCTTTTCTCCAGACAGTGTCGTAAGCTGCAGTGAGGTCTATAAAGGCTGTAGAGGTTTTTTGTTCTCTTTTCAAAACCATTCTCAATAAAAGTTGTTAGCGCAAGCACCTGGTCGCAGCAGTTACGACCAGGTCTAAAGCCAGCTTGATCTATAGGAATGCTGGCATTGAGAATGGGAAATATTCTATTATAGATCAACCTCTCCAGCAGCTTATAACACACACTCAGGGGCAGGGCTATGGGCCTATAGCTCTCAATACGCTCTGGGTCTTTGTTGGGCTTCAAAACGGCGATTATTTTAGTTCCTTTAAATGCTGCAGGCAGGTTACCTGTAGCCAATATTTCGTTGAACACCGTAAGAAGTCAGTATTTAACTTTGATTCCTGAGTACTTTAGGAATTCTGGGAAGACATTATCGATACCGGCTGCCTTCCCAACTGACAGAGCGGAGATGGCCACTTCAATTTCATCAAGTTCAAATGCTCTCGATATTTCCAATGGAGCTTGCCGGACTGCTTTTAAATTCGTTCAACTTGTAATTAAACCAGCTTGTCAGATGGGTGGCGAACTGAATTGGACAAAGCAACAATACGCTTTGCTATTGCACAGAGTTTCGGATGTGACAAAGAACTGTTCGTCGAAGGCTTGCCGGTGGAGAGCTTTCTCAAGAGGGACCAAGCTTTACGGCTACTATGGGTGAAGTTACGATTTTCCATTGTGTGTACCCACTTTTCTCTTCTTGCTTTGTCAAGAGATTGTAGCAGCTGATCAGCTGTTTCTGTGTTCCCGGTGTCATTGAACTCACTGTAAAGGTCCTCACACTCTTGACTCCAACCTGGCACGTAGCTCTTTCGAAATCCTCGTGGAATGCACAGTTTAGCAGTAGCCAGGACTAGCTTTGTGAACCGGTCATAGTTTTTATCGTGGGAGGGATGAACCTGATGCCATCATCAAGCCTGGAGTAAAGGCTTTCCAATCAGCTTTGTTAAAAATTCCAGCGAGGCCGAGGGAAGGATCTTACAAGAGGAATCTTGATTCCGGTCTGAAATAAGCACAGGCCTATGCTGAGAATGAGGAAAGGCACCAAGAACATTCCTCCCAACTGCTAAAGGCTTAAGAGAGCGGGCACAAGAGCAAAAACATAGGTCTGGAGTATAACCACGACGCCAGCGGGCTGAATAAAAAGTGTGGGCGTCTTTGGCATCATGTATTAATATTAAGTTGTTATTTTCAGCCCAACTAGTTAAACTCGTACCATTGTCGTCATCCGATTTGAGTATCCCCACGAGCTGTGATGACTGTTAAAGTCCCCAATGTAAAGGGATGGGGTGTCCAAATACGGGAAGTACTGTGTCAGACCATTGTCTATTAGGTGGTTTGTAGACATTTACTATAGTTGTTTCTGACACTTTCACCACCAGTACAAAAATATCGTCATCACAGCTCTTGTAAATCGGGGGACACATCATCGATGCCCTGCCTAACATAAGTTGCCACTCCGTATTTTCTGTGGCCAATGGCTTCTACAAGTGTATATCCAGGGATATTGCCTCTTGCACAGGTGTTAGAATTCTCAATGTGAGTCTCCTGGAGTGCTAGGACATCGACGTTGTTCTTTATCATAATTTTGCTTAGGCACCCACATTTAGATCTGCTAAGAACCTAGGCGTTAAAATAGCATATATTTAAAAGAGAGCCATTATTTAAAAAATCAGTATTTGTTTGGTCCTGAAAAGGACCGTTTGTTTGGTCTGCGATAGCTGCCCATAACTGGAAGATCACAAGAGTGACGATCCAGCTACCAAAAATTGCTGTTCGTTTAGCGTTACCCAGGGAGCACGTGTAGCAAGCTACGGACGCGAACAACTTCACCCCCCAGAGCTTTTAATGCACACATTGAAAACAACAAAAATAAAAGACGCTAATTTTATTTATAATAAGACAGAAAATATTATTTAATTTAACTTGAATACATATTACTCAAACAAAATCGGAAAATAAAAGAACTTTTTGTATGGTAAGTGATAAAATACAGTTTGTTAATGAATCTTTGTGAACATTAAACTTATTTCTTCTTAATGAGATCCTTTGTATACAATATTTTTGTGGCAGACAAAAGATTCCATGAATGTTTCCTGTCATCAAATCATAGACCTATTCTATTTGTATTGCATTTAAACCTGGAATAGATGTTTTCCATCACTATCCTATTCTGTGCTTTCAGTTGGACATAAACATACAAGTTCCAGGCAATTTTCAATCAACACTAAATCAACTTTTTTGTCAACTAATAATGTAATCTCGTACTTGTTTCAAATCTAAAGTGTGTGAGGATTTTAGAACTGTAAATACGAGCATATTATACATCCAAAAAATATCATCAAAATATACTTGGATTAAATAATCCTGACTATTGCCGACAACAACTGATTATTCAAGTCACAGCTGAGAAAATCTTATTGAAATTGTACAGTATTCTTTCATTACCGCAAAAGGATAATAATGTTCTGAAAGTGTAAAATTATTCTTAATCCTGATTTCTAACATCTGACTGGACAACATAGTTTTCATAATGTCTGTTCTGCCCTGTTCAACATTTGAACTTTCAAGCCAAACAAGGTTTCTTAATTGAAATGTAAACATTATACACATGAATCGTAGTTCAACATTTGAACTTTCAAGCCAAACAAGGTTTCTTAATTGAAATGTAAACATTATACACATGAATCGTAGAAGAAATTGATACAGAAGTAATAAAAATCACGCACATGTTAAATATTGCTGTGAAATTTCATAAATCATTCATCTCATTAAAATATGATATACGAGGTATGGCTATTAAATAACGGGACTGACGCTGCAGTGGAACGAGTGCGCATGCGCCAACCAACAATGACCAACAGCTGTGTAGTTTTGAGACTTCCTCTTCAGAATGCAGTTAGTCTCGTTTCTGTAAACAACATCGTTGTGTCATAACCTTCATTTATGTAAGTGTTGTTATTTTTGTTTTGCCGGAAAAATGGTTAGCTTAATAATACAGCAACAAATTGTTATTAAATTTCACGTTAAACTTGGAAAAACCACAACCGAAACCTATAATTTACTAAAAGAAGTGTATGTCAGTGAATGTTTATCGCGGACTCGTGTTTTTTGAATGGTTTAAGCGTTTTCAAGATGGTTGACAAGACATGGAAGATGATTCACGGCCAGGTCGTCCTTTAACATCAAAAACGGAAGACAATGTTGAAAAAGTTGCTAATTTTATTCGGTCTGACCGACGATTAAGCATTTGTGCTGTTGCTGAATCTGTAGGCATTGATAAAGAATGTGTACGACAAATTTTTACATGACAATTTGAACATGCGAAAAGTGTGTGCAAAAATGGTACCAAAAATTCTTACGACTGATCAACAAGCAGCTCGTAAAAATGTTTGTACTGATACTTTGAATGCCATTGAAAATGACCCAAATTTATTGGAAAGAATAATAACATGTGATGAATCGTGGTTTTTTTTTACTTATGATCCGGAAACGAAGCGCCAATCCATGCATTGGAAGACCTGAACTTCACCGAGAGCCAAAAAAGCAAGAATGGGCAAGTCAAAATTTAAAGCAATGATGATTGTTTTTTTCGACATTTGTGGGATTGTGTACCTTCACTGGGTTCATGAAGGTCAAACAATTAATCAACATTACTATCTTGAGGTATTAATAAACTATGTGAAAGAGTAAGAAAAAAACGACCCGAAATGTGGAAGGACAAATCATGGATTTAGCACCAAGACAATGCGCCAGCTCATTCCGCGTTATCCGTCAAGCGGTTCCTGACCAAGTACAGCATCCCAGTGTTAGAACATCCACCTTACTCACCAGACCTAGCACCATGCGACTTTTATCTTTTCCCTTAAGGTGAAATCTGCATTGAAAGGTACGAGATTTGAATCCGTAGAAGCTGTTCAAGAAAAAGCGGCAAGACTCCTGAAAGAATTGACAGAAGATGACTTTCAGCATGGTTTCCAACAATGGAAAATTCGCATGGAGCGTTGCAGGGATAGAGAAGGGGTATATATTGAAGGTAATAATAAGTAATTATGTTTAAAATGAAAATAAATTTTTTTACAATATCAGTCCCGTTATGTAATAGCCATAAATAGTTTCTTGTTAATGTTAAGTTGTTCCCTTTTTGATACAACCTCTGTGATGAATAATACGAATTTTTATGGGACCTAACCTTTACTACTTAATTAGAACTTCACACCCATAGGCTTTCTACTTTTCCAATTCTAAATCTGAAAGAAGAATTTTTCAGTATTTAATCCAAATTTGACTTTTGAAGACATACATTTTTTTACTAACCAAATTTTGTAACTTACAAACATGCTTAATATTCTCCCTTTACACGAACCTTTCTCATGAATCTCTGAAAAAGATCTTGCTGTTCTACTTAATAGCTGGCTCATCATTATTAAAAAAGATTAATTACTCCAATTAAATATTTTAACTTAACATAAATTCTTAATCTCAATGTTTAATTTAATCCAACATTATAATATTGATTTTTTAAATATTTTTTACCCAGTTTATTATATAATAGTGTATTTTCCTATTTATTTAGTACAAGTATTGTAGTATCTAATTAGCTATAATTAAAATTACCCACAGTTACATTCCAATATTTTATTACTTTCTGCTAACAATCACAGCTGTTTATTTGTAACAAACTGAAGTCTTCAACAGATAATTAGATTTTTCTAACTTGCTTAAATATGCAAGGGAATTTGATCATACTCGAGATATTGGGAATTGTTTTACTCTGTTTTATTAAGGATGTGATTATTTATTAAAAAGAATTTCATTGCATTATTAATACAAATGTGATGCAATCAACCGTTTTAAAGATTAGTCATGTTCAGATTTTAACTATGTTTTTTATACTACCAGTGCCAAGTCAGAAAGCAAATGGTTTGAACATTTCTTGCACCATGATGGTAATAAGGTGCGTTTTGATTATTGTCTTGTCTGATTATTCTCTACAATAACTATACAGTTTGTGCGCTTTTACATTTGGTTTTTACAACTTTTGTCAGCTGTATGTATATATTTATCATGCTTTTATTTCCTACATGTGTATTATATCCCGTTTGTTTTCTCGTCTTGTTAAGAAATATGTTCATGTTACGTTACGTTTATGTTCTGATATACTTAAATTGTTTTTTAAACAAGTTATCTGTGGCATGTTTCAGTGTTTTCTAGTGGTTTAATTGTAGGAAATAGGACTATGTGATGATGGAAGGAAATATTGAAAATAGTGCCATTGATATCTAGATATTGTGATGACTCTGCTGATCTAGATAATATGATACTCTCTCGACTATTGACAGACGAAACAATTCAAGTTAAACTGACAAAATGCAAAGCAAATTAGCCATGACAGTAATGGTTTCACTTTTCTATTCAAAAGTCAATGGGCCCACGATTCCAAATACTGAACAAGGCAGGGAAGATATACAGTATCAATCACAATACAAAATTAAAGTTTTCCTATAAATAAAAAATTCTTATAGTCACTCATGAATTTGCTTTATACGTAAGATTTTGCTTTATTCTTTGTAATGAACAAGACATGTCTAAATAGAAGTCAAATCATTAAAAGCGGGAATCATTTGGTAAATGATTTAAGAATTATTACAACTGGATGTTTGTTATAAAACCGTTGATTGCAAAGCCTACCAACATATTGACTGCAGTAGACATGTTAGTGTGACACTCAGTATAGAGTAGACACTAAGTTTTGGAAAGTATAACATTAATTAACAAAATAGTCCATGTAAAAAAACTTTTTTCAAGGTTTCAAGATTTTTTATTTTCGTGATTCTAAAATATTTAAAATGTTAGAGTATTATTAATATGCCAAAAATCAGCATCATCATACCATCGGCATTGTACAAATCATCTTCAGAAAGTAATAAAGCGTATCCTGTTTTATATTTCGAGACAACACATCAAATGTACCTACCTTTCTTTCTAATTTTTTTGGATATGAAAAATTAGCAAATAAATGGATGTTTTAAGAGGGTGGATGAAAAGTTTCAGGACTTGACAAAAATAGCAATGAGCGCCAATGTGGCAATGAGAACTTTTAACCTAGGACCTTTGTCCATTATTATCTGGAGGTTTTGAGAGGGCTGACCTCTACTGCTCAGCTTATTTAATTTTTTAAATTTCAAGTTTGATATTTTTTTAGGTATAGTAAAAACTTAAATAAGAGCAGTAGTAAAGTATTTTTGTCATCAAGGGACAGCTGGATGCTAAATTACAGTCTGCCCTTTCCTTTACCAGTGTAAAGAACTGGGTTGTGGACTTTTAATTGTTGCCATTTTTGTTCACTTAAGACAAAGGACACTTATGACATAGAAGATAAGAAACCTCTCATTGCACTTAGGCCTAAAAGCACCATTGCCCTACTTCTGCATGACTGGATAATCAGGATGGGCAAGGTTGGGGGGAGGGGCTGCCTCCTGTCATCATCAATAGTGACTCCAATAGTGGTACAAGGAGAGTAATATGGAAAAGAATAGTTTTTCAAGCACTTTATTCAATGCAGGAAGAAGGAGATTGGGCAATAATTTATCCTCAAGATCGCCTTTTTTAAAACAAGGGGCAATTTTGGTTTTTTTAAGCTGTTGATAAATTAATAGATTTAAAAAAATACTAATTTTAGGTAAATGTCTGATAATTTTTGTGAAACTCAAATCAACAGCAGGTAGATGCTGAATCAGATGACGAAGAAGAAGCTAGTAAACTTTTAATGGCTATTCAAATTCGGCCATAAGTAATAATTTTCTTGAGAGTGCATCATCTAGTGTTTCCTTTTACAATATAACGACAAATAAGTCATCCTTTCCTCTCCCTTTTATATCAGTCACAATAATCTTAAATTTATTATAATATTATTATGTACAATAGTATAATAATTCCATTAAAAATGTTTTACTAACAAATATATTGTACATAAAAATGTCTGTTTAATAAGACTGTAAATGGGGATTGTACCACTATATATGTTCATTTAAGCAAATTTCCTTTGTTTACTATTTAGTTCCACGGTCTAATCATAATGATGGTATACGTTATAAAAGCCACAATTTCCAATTAGTTGTAAATTGAGCTATTTAATTGATGAATACAATCATGGTGGCTGGATAATAAAAATGTGAATTTAAAACTGACATTCATTGCAGTTCATCAGCAGGCAGTAGTAGCATGTTTAGTGATGACTAGCACTTCTACTGGCCAGAACGACCCATTGTCATGAGATACAAGCCAGACATCTGCCTTTATGGAAGATTTGTCTTTGTTTCTATTGGCTGTTACATGCAAACCAAAATGTGTTGCACTAATTATAACTGAACATGTTAATCTTATTTCTATGCAAGTTTCAAAATAATAGTAATGCAGTTTTTTTAGTTTCTTAGTTATAAATAACACAGAAATCTGCATTAAATTTAGAATTGTGAACAAAATTTTGGTATTGGTATTAGAATAATTTTTAGTTGTATCGGCCCATCTGTTATTTCAAACAAAGCAGAATATAACTATATTAACATAACTCACAAAAAGTGGATAGTTAGTTTGTTCTTTCATTGGGAGGCTTGCTAGATCGAGAAGAAGCTCTTCCAGAGCCACCACTAGAAGAGGATTGGAACCAACAGGGGTATCACAAACTGGCTGGAGTCTACCGAGGATGTCAGCCATCAGGTGACCCCTTACTTCGCTGATGATGCCTTCTCTCACCGCTCTGTACACCACATCATCTGGCTTCTGCAGCGCAAGAGTCAGGAACTGGGAGTACACCTGTGGCACAATTCAAACAAACCGAATTCAATATTAATCATGTTAATATTATTTACTAGAAATCTGATACACATGAGTAAAAAAGAAGTTTTTGACAAATAATTCACACATATTAAACAATTTAAGGTTAAACATATAAAAACACCCTAAAACAATCAATCAATTTTAAGAATATCATAAATAAAGTATTTAAAGTAATTGAATAACATAACACAATTTAAAACAATAACATAAATTATTACTAGATTACTTACCTCTTTTTCTTTGTCGTCTATGCTGATAACTTTATTAAATGTTTCTACAAATTCTGTTGGATAATCATATGTCTTTAAAATGTCTGACAAACCAAAACTTTCAAGAAAACCTACCAATAATTGTGCTTGATGATTAAAATCCAAATACTTTGGTATTTCCAAAATAAAATTCTTGTGAACTGTATTATCTTTGCTGATCTTGATAAAATCAAATATATTTTTTAACAAACTCTTGAAATCAGAAAGTTGTAAACTGTTGACACGGCTTTTTAAGAATTCAAGAGATTCAGGCTGTACAGCGTGTGAAGTATGATTTACAAGAATTCTTAGCCATTTCATAGAATCTTTGCTGGGATCAGTAATGTTATTTATCACTTGGTCCAATTCTAATGAGTTTGCTTTATCTTCCTCTGACATTGGCTTCAATGCTATATTTTTAAGCCTAGTTATTACATCAAAAACTTCTTTAGAGGCGATATCGTACAACTGCACTTCTCGCAATACTTCAATACACGTGTATGCTTTTTCACCAATTGCTCGCTGAAGAGTGTCTTCTGTGTCAGGAATATCATTCAGCGGAACGTCAAACCAAAACAGCCAAAGATCAACAGTAATCGAACAGATATTCTCCAAGCACTTGGCCACTAGATGCTCGTAACACTTTTGTACTGTAATGTCCTTACTTTCATTTGACGTGATGTCAACTGTATTCGGAACGTCTCCGTCGATTTGTACACGATATAGCACAAAATCATCTAAATTTGGGTCATCTTCTTTCTTCAAAAATATGTTAGAACATCTTTCAAGAAGTGACAACATACTGGCCACAACTAATCCAGCATAATGCTTCATATCATGACTACTCAATTGACTTATCATCCTTAGAGTACCTCCTTTTTCTGCATCGTAATGTAATAGCAATGTCTGGAATGTTTCTTTGAAAGGGGTTTTGTATTTATCTTCCTCCTCCATCAGAGTCATTTTATTATAAAGAGAAACCAAAACATTTTCTACTAAGGGAACAGATTCAAACAAATCCCAGTGGAGAGCTTTAAGAGTTGTTTGAAGCACTTGGTATGACAAGCATGATGGAAAATGCACTATAGAATCATACAAACACTTTTGCAATTCCAGCCCGAGAATTAATTTCATGAACAAATACTGACTCAACTGGGGGAAGAAACCAATAAGATGCACATACTTCCTATTTTTCTTCAATTTCTTACAAATATCCAAGTCTGTATTCAAAAATAATAGTATGTACAACTTCTGTTGAGTTTTATGGTTTGATTCTTTGATTACATGTTTTATTAAGGTTATTATTTCCTTACAGTCACGTTCATCATCTGAAAAAAAAATTACACAAGTTCTTATTTTATTAATCATAAATACACTTACAAATAAACATAGGCTTAATTATAGAATACTGTTGTGCAAAGTGTTTATTAAAGTATAATTAAAACACACTTGCATGCCTGCTGTGTAGTCTTTATTATATTTATCTGATCTTTGAATGTTTTGTAGAGGACAATTAATTGATCAGCTAACTAAACACACAGGGTCAGTTTGCATACATCTTAACATGAATGCTCTCAGTTTGTAATTTGTCATTGACTTTGTTTTGCCAATGCACTGGAGAAAGAACTTAAGTAGGCCTTACAGTTACGTAATGTCATTCTTACTTTACTTTATTAATTTTTAGGTGTATTGCTAAATAAACAAAATCAATACCAGCAATATCCAGTAACCAATACGTAATAATAATGCAACAGACCAATTTATTTGTTGTCTATAAGGCATTTTATATTTACCAATAGAACTTTTCAGTCTACTTGACGCTGCTAGTCTAGGCTGTGCCAGACTTACTGAACATTAGGCATGTTCAAAGTAATCCTCTTGAGTATCTATGTACCTCTGAAGTCGTATTTTCCATTTATTAAAAGCAAAACTAGTCAGTAATTATTGAATTTTCGGATGGAGTAAAAAATTTATCTCATCATCAAATTTTAATTTCTGAAAAAAGTGATGACCGAGCAATTGTTTCTTCAGATTGAAGAATAACTAAAAGTCACATATTGCAAAGATTGGGTGAATAAGGAGGGGGTGCACCATTCAATTGATGTCACCTTGTCTAAAAATCCCAAAGTTTTTGTAGCAGGATCAAAAAAACAAAATCGCAAGCATTGTTGTGGTGCCAAATCTCCTGAAGAACTGGCAAGCATGTTCCATGTACCAACTTGCTGTTACAGGTAAAAAGCCTTCATCATTCATTGCTGTACTCGTGAAGAAAACAGGGTACATTACTTTATTTCCTGATTGTTACTTTTTCCATTGTGAGGAATGACTTGTCTACAAACACTCATAAGAGACTCTCTCCTTGAGTTGGAACGTCTCATCACCAGTGACAATTTAGGAAGTCATCCAATGAGTCATTATTAAGCACTTATCTTAAAACTACATCCAGAATCCATAAATATGAAACATTGATTATCAGGAAATTAATTTAACAGATAATATGTCTTTATAAGGGTGTTATTAAAATAGGTAAATATAATTAATACTGAGTGTATTGTTAAAACTTATCCTAAACCCAATATTATGCATATTCTATACTGTGAGACACCCAGGCCCATAGACAACCCCTCCCAAATATTCATATATGACATCATGCTATAGCACTCTATGACAACACCCTCCTCAATCCACTGCCGTACACCGAAAATGTCACTAAGTAGCACAGTGGGTAAGTGATTTGCTGCAATTAATATCTGGTAGGTTGCAGAACAATTAATTGATTTACAGTAACCTAAACTTACTTATATCACATAATAACATTGCATAGAGTAGTAATATTTCCATTGCCAACATATGCCTCATCGCTGACACGAAATGGTCTGGAAAACTAGCTACCGAGTAGCCCAAAACCAAAAACATCATTATGAGAACAAATCATTCAGCCCAGCTGTTACTAAAACAATAATATCCCGGTAACAGGTTACCATTGAATTACCTATTACTGACACTAGTAATGCAGATCTGTGATGGCAGCAAGTGAAATGGTAATGCATATTTTATTTGTGTCAAGACACGTTTATCCTTCAAAATAGTTGTTTGTTATATTTTGTAAATTCACATACTGTAATTTTAAATACAACGTAATTTGGTGTAACTAGTTGTAGTGAGGATTCTTTATTCATGAATATTGATGATTTGATATTATTGATCAATCCAGTGTTGGACGCTTATTATACTACAGCCTTCGGTAATTGTCAAATTAACGGCCGGAGCGGCAAAATACGAGTTTCGCGTTATTAACTTATTGGAATCGTCCTACAGAACAAAACAATATGACGGGGTGGAAATGAGAAATAACGAAGTTCTAGAACATCAAAATTGGAACAACTGTTCAAGCGCAGAGCAATATTTCCATGTCCTACATCCACATCGGGCATCACATGACCTTTTGTGACCATGATTCAACCTCGTGATGTCGTCATCGGATGCGGCACCATCTTTGCAAACGTAAATGAAAAATAATACTGAAATGAGCAGAATTTTGATCCAAATGAACAATGTTTTTCTTAAATTTTTCTACAAATTAATTAGTTGTTATCGAGTTGAGACGAGTGCCTCTGGCCACCTTTGGTGCTGCCGAAGCCCGCGCTGATGTCAACGAAAGAAAAACATCCATCGAGATAGTACCTATCAGTAAAATATCAAATTCTAGATGGGCTGATCAGAAATATAAATTAAATTGTAATGGAAAGACAATTATGTACCATGTAAATAATTTAATAAATCATGAATACCCCTAATATGAATACGTATATAAATGGACATTAATAGAGAACACTTACCATTAGTGTGTTCCACAGAATGTACAGAAACTAAATAATCTCGTTTCGGTCGAAATGTAACCTCTTAACATGCCCGACAAAACAATCCGACACACCAATTGCCTACGATTGGTCGAACTAGTGGATGGTTGATCTATGATCGTCACGCACTCACTCGATCCAAACTACAGTACACGATATCTAGTGAAGCACTGACTTCTGCCCCGGAGCGTTCAGATAACAGATACGCTATCAGTCCCACCCGCAGATAATATTTACAGATATCCAGACACAGCACACAAACAGAACATTAAAACATTAAGAACTTAACTATTTATGTATATACCCTCTAAAATAATGTTATTTGTCATTTGCACCCCCTAAAACCATATATATTTTTTGTTCAAGAGGATGAGCAGAATACGTTGATAACGTCAAATTCGTGATTTGCCACCTCGACCTTAATCTTATAATTTCCCAGCCTTTTGGATGGTCATGGATATCGATTATTCAATAATTATCATCTGATTGTGTTGGTGGCCACTTATTATATTGCAGCCTTAGATAATTAATCAATGATTCAATTGTGGTGGTGGTCACTTATTATAGTGAATAACTACTCATTATTTAATTATTGCTTTTTAAGATGTACAAACATCTGATTTATACCTTAATTTGATCTATAACATATTTTGCTTTGGGTATTTAGACAATCATAAATTTAATATTGATGACTCGATTAAGGTGGTGGCCACGACTTATTATATTGCAACAATCTTTCATATGTAGGTCTAGCCTAACCTCACAACCTTGCTATTTTTTAAGATCTGCTTTCTATAAATCTTAAAAATTGTACATTACATAGTATTACTATACATCATAATAATCTCTAGTTCATCGTCATAAAGGGACATTGGGTTACAATAAACAAATATTTTTACACACTTACATATAACCCAAAAAAATCCTGTCAGTTCTATATTTACAAACTGGTTAAAATATTAAATAAACACCGAAACATAGCTTATTACTATAATTCTCCATACTTGCTGGAAAATGTTAATGATTGTAAGTTGAAAATGGAACCAACCTTTAACCACGTTTTGTACTTCTATTATTTTGGTTTTATTGGTTTTGAGAATACCCTGGACTTTGAGCAATACATGATCTAATTCCATTACTATATGTATATATGGCTCAAAATTGTGTTGTTAATATTACGTGAAATAAATCCATCCAACAAAATTCAAACAAGTTGCATTCACTTCAATTCACAGAATTGACATCTTCCAGTCAACACAAGAAATTTGATTTTCTTTTCGCTCTGCACTCCTACTGGCATATTAAACTTCTTCTTCTTCTTCTTTTCGGTTTTGGATTCGGCCACAATATTAATCGAATGTGGACTGGTTGTGTAGTTCATCACTCTTCTCTAAACCGATTAAAATATATATGTATGTAATTACAACGTGGTTGCTGATCTGGTAAGGTTTCTTGTAAAACAGAAGTTGATTTATAAACAGGTTATACTGATGTAAATGGTAATTAATAGGTTAAAAATTATTTATATTATTGCTTGCTGTCATACTAGTAGAGTTAGTTTGAAAGAAGGATTTAGGAACATTTTAAGATGAATTCGTTTATAAGATACTTTGGCAAAGGTGTTTCGGAGTTCTCGCCTAGGACCTAATATCAGGCATTTCTACGCAGAAAATGTAGGCCACGATTAGAAGAAACCTGAGAGATCAAACATTTTTGTTTGAAATGTGTGTTTTTGAGATGAATGAGAGTTTTAATTTGAGTATATTTATACATGTACGGTAATAATTGCATGATAAATATATAAATCTTTTATTTGCATATGCCAAATAAAATATACGGTAAGTATACTTAAATAATTATTTTATAAAATTAATACATTTTTATCTCTGGCATGGCTGTATACTGGACTTTCTAGAATTTAATACCGTAGTCATATACGTATTATCCTCTACACAATGTACATTGTATACACAACTGTGTGAAACACGATTTCATGCAGTGTAGTCGACTATTGTTTCTGGAATGATCAAATCTCAGAATACATATTATGGTTGGTATTTTAAAACACACATTCAAACACATTATTGTGTAAAAGGAATTGGTTATGTTGTCTTATACCATGTACCTGATTTACGTGGGTTGAAAAATTCTTTCAACTGATGTCTGCTCCGGAAACGCGGTGTAAATTGGCCAAAAATTGTTTAGACTTATCTCAATAGTTTATTTTAATATATTTGAATACTGTTCGTATTATTAGAAAAGTAATCCCAAACAAGTTAACCATACATTATTAGGGATCAGAGTATAGTTTTATAAATCGTTAGTGTGCAGGCTGGCTTTAAAGTAGCATTCGTGTTAAGTAACGGGAATTGAAGAGATAAATGAGCATAAGCTTGTGTTAATTATGTATTCATATTGCCCTGTTAATTTCTTATCATGATACACACTTAAGTATTTAATGCCTTGATAATCAGCATTCCATGAAATTAAGGCGTCTTCTATCACAATATCCAGCGATGTAACGTATTTTCTCAAAGAACATACCTTAGTCTCACATTTTGTTCAATTTAGACCGAGTCTATAACTCTCTAAGTAATAAGTGTTATATATCAGTGTTTTAGTTAGAAATCAGAGGAAATTTTAAAATAATAAAATATACACTTACTGGGGGTTTTTTTGTACATAAATTCAAAAATATGTATTGTAAAATTTTTGTTTTCTAAGTTTCACTCCATGTAACTTTTACATGACTTGAGGTAGTAAGATACTATAAATGTACAAAATATACACAGCTATGTAGTGAACAAAAGAATTATAACATATATTCACTTATTTACAACACAAAACGTGTTTTAATACAAATATAAAGTATGTACTACTCTTTTTGGCAATACGCATCCATATTGGTGTCTGATGATTTTTTTGGGGCAAGAGGAATATCAGATAATGATGAATTTTTTCACTGTCATTATCAATTTGTTCACAACCAAACAACTCGCATTCCCCTGTTTATAATCATTCAGACTACCTGACAACAAATCTGACAAAGAAATACCATCATGCACTTCAATTGCCGATATGTCACTTTCATCATCAGAACTAATATTTTCATCATACAATAGTTCACGTATATCATTGGAACAAGGATCGCCCCTTCACAACATACACTTTTTTAATCAACATTTTATTTATTTACAATCTATTCAATTTGAGAAGAACAACAAGTAAATATTACACAAAGAAACAAAATTAATAATTAAAATTGAGTTAGATGTTAACCATTGTTAACACTAACATAATTATTTCAAGAACCTAAAAGGTAGATCCAGGATAGCAGTTCGGTGGAGTCTGTACACATTTTTAGAATTATCAAGTAGATTTACCGCAAGGTGGTTTGGATGATCTTCTAATCTTGAAAGATAAATGAGACTGCATTTGGTTATTTCTTATTTGATTGTTGGGATGTTCAAATCTTTATGTAACGTTTTATTGGATACATACCATGGCGCTTTTACAATTTTTCTTAACAATTTTGATTGATACCGTTGAAGTATCTCCAGATTCGAGTTTCTTGCTTTGCCCCATATCTGCACACCATATATCCATACAGGTTTTAGGATAGTTTTATATAATAGTATCTTGTTCTTCAAACTGAGTTTTGATTTAGATCCGAGTAGCCAATTCATTTTATTTGCTTTTAAATTTAGCTGTTGTCTTTTTGTCCAAATGTGGGATTTCCATGTAAGCCTTCTGTCTAAGCGCATGCCCAGATAATTTAGGCCTACTTCAGTTACTTGGGGTAAATGAACGTCATTCAATGTAACTGGAGGACATGAATTTTGATTTAACTTAAACGTTATGTGAGCTGATTTATTTTCGTTAATTTTGATTCTTCCTTGTTGTTGTGTACGTGTTACGGGGGAATCGGAAATAAAAGGACCTGAATTAGTTTACATCATCGACTGTGTCGGTTAAGGTTGGAGGGTAACTGAGAGAGAGAGACAAGGGCAGGACACTGGAAGTGGTAGTGGTGGTATGATCTGGTGGCGTGATGAGAACAGCCAAATGGCATTTATTCAAACTGATCACCCCATATGACGTCACAGCATCATACGATCATACAGTTGGTCTTTGGCTGTGGCTTTAACTTGCCAGTAACAATTTTATAATATGTATAATAATAATTATTATTATTTATTATTTGTAATTCAATACATTACATTCCCTCCCCTTCCAAATTCCAAAATAAATTGAATTCACACAAGTCATAGATAAATTAAACAATTACAAGTGTAATAATAAATATATAATAAACACATTTAAATATAAAATAACACATATCATTATTAAATGTCATCCTTAAGTACTGTAAGTTATTTACAAGTTTAATTTCTCTACAGGTTTCCTAATACGAGTTGGGTATCTGTTTGTATGATCAGCTGTTCTAGTGACAGGAGAAGGAACAGCTGAGGGTAGAGAAAGACGTGGTCTAGAATTGAGGGGTTAGTGATGTGACATGGAGAGGTATGATGCGGTGAGGAGGGGGAGAGACCAGCTGATCTAGTGAGGTCAGTGTTTACTAATTCTGACTGGGCTTGGAGTTGGCGGACACTGAGCGCCTGTCTCACGCTCCGCAACTGTACGGTCCTGAGATGGTGGAATTTGACTGTCACTGTCAACAATACTACTGTGTCAGTCCTATCAGGCTGATCAATATGTCTACTCCAAATTAAACAAGTTTTTGTCATAACAGAATACATCACATTATTTAAACTGTTTTATTTACAATGCCCTCTATCCATTTGTCTTTAGAGCGATAATCTCTCACTAATACAGATTGATTAGGAAATAGAATTCTCGTTTTTCTTACCGCCAAAATATTCTTTTTGTTTGTCCTGTTTTAATTGCACAGTTCTGGCTACATTAGGTCTGAGTTAAATCTAGGCCTGCATCTTAGTGGTCTATTGAAACATTAATTTGGCAGGTGTCTCGTTAGTAGTACTATAGAACGGAGTTTCTGTAATCAAATAACATCCTATTCAAGGCTACTTTAGTTATCAATATTTTCTTGAAAAGCCAATCTTATTTTACGTTTAGCAGACTTAAACTGAGTTCTCAGCCTGACCATTAGACTGAGGATGATAAGCTGGTGAAAATGTATGTCTTATACCATTAAGTTGCATGAAATTTTTAAATTCAACTGAGGTAAATGGTGGTCCTTATCACTATGGATAGTGACAGGTAATCCAAATCTAGAAAATAGTTCTCTTAACTTTTCTATAGGTAGCTTAGCTGAAGTAGAGCCTACTTCAAATACTTCCAACCACTTAGTGTAAGCATCAATTTACTACCAAGTAGGTCTTAATCTTTGAAAGGACCCAAGTAATCAATATGCAATCTTTCCCATGGCATAGATGGATAGTGCCAAACATGTAGATTACTCTTACTAGGACTAGAACGTTCCATAAGACAGGAAGAGCAATTGTTCGCTTAGGCTTTCAATGTTTTCATCTATATTTGGCCACCAAATATAGGATCTTGGCTACTGACTTCATTTTTACAATTCCCAAGTGACTCGCGTGTAACTCATTTAATACGTAGCTACGCCATCTTGTTTGGAACAACAATTTTATATCCCCACATAACAATGCCTACATGCTCAACTGTTAGCTCGTCCTTCCTTTGGAAATAAGGTAACAATTCCCTATTCTCTCCTGACAAAATAAATTTGGCCATCCGTACATCACATAGTTATGTATTTGTTTTATAATAGGATCATTTTGGGTTTCAGCTTTTACATCTTCAAAAAGTTAAAGGTACTGAACTTTCAGCGATACAGTGTAAATAGGTACCTTTCCACCTTGGTTCATTGTTATTATTTACAACGTGTTTAGTGCTTAATGGTAAGCGTGATAATGCGTCTGCGTTACCATGCTTTTCTGACCTTACATAATGTACATCAAAAATTGTATCCACTTAAAAAATAATGCGTATCTTTGTTAATCGGCTTGCTGCGAAAACAGTAAACCCTTTTTCGGTCCAAATATGCTAATTAAAGGTTTGTGATCAGTACACAAAGTGAATTTTCGGCCTTACAAATATTGATGAAATTTCCTTACTCCATATACTACTGCTAAAGCTTCCTTATCTATTTGTGAATATTGACATTCTGCTGGTGATAAAGTACGAGAGTGGTATGCAATAGGTTTCTCAACGCCTTCAGGGGTTATGATACTAAGTACGCAGCCCAGCCTGCCGAGCTTGCGTCTACTGCTAGTTTTACAGGCAACTTTGAATCATAATGCGCCAAAACTGGTGCTTTAGTCAAAACATCCTTGACATGGCTAAATGATTTGAGACATTTTTCATCATAAATCAAATGGCACGTCCTTTTTTACAAGTTGTACAACGGACTCAAGATTGTTGACAAATTATTGATAAACTTTCCATAATAATTTTACCAAGCCAATATAAAGCTTTGACTTGAGTGACAGATTTAGGTACAGGTGCTTGATTTATAGCTTTAATTTTAGATTCAGAGGTATGCAGTCCATCTTTATCGATAACTAAAAACCAAGATACTCGATTTTGTCTACACAAAGAACGTACATTTATCTTTCTTTACGGTAAATCCTTTTTCACTCAGGCGTTTACAAACCTCTTGCAACCTACTTACATGAGTTTCGTTATTAGGTGCGGTGATAAGAATATCATCCATGAACACTGATATGCCTTCTAAATTATGCAAAGATTGTTCAATAACTCTTTGAAATATGCCTGGGGCTGATGAGATTCCATAAGGCATTCTACAATATGAGAAAAGACCCTTATGCGTGCTAATTGTTACATAATTTTTGTGACTCACTGTCTAACTTTAATTGCATATAGGCTTGACTAAGATCTATTTTAGAGAAACGTTCTCCATGCTGTAAATTGCAAATAATTCTTCTATTCTAGGTATAGGGTACTTGTCTACTTCTAGATACTTGATTTAGGAGTAACTTTAAAGTCTCCACATAGCCTAATTTCACCGTTCTTTTTTAATACTGGTTACAAATGGGCGTTCCCCATTCCGAGCTGCTTACTGGAATTAACACTTGTTCGTCAACTAAGCGTTGTAGTTCTTTTTTCTACCTTACTTTTCAATGAGAATGGTATCGGTCTTGGCTTAAAATACCTAGGTCTAGCATTTTCTTTTAGATTTTGTTTTAACTGGTTCGCCTGTATACTGACCTAGTTTCTCAGTGAACACTTCTGGAAATATTGATTAATTAGCTCGGACGTCATTGTCTCGAAATTAGCTTGTTATCTATAGGTCTGTTTATAACACACAAGTTATTTTTAAACGAAATGTCAACTCCCAGTACTTTAAGCCAATCACGACCCATTAAAGGATGTGAACTCCTCTAATCACATTACAAATCTAAGCATTTATGTATTTTTCATAGCAAACAATCAACATTAAATTTGCCCACAGGTATAATAGGTTCATTAGTGTACGAACTCAAAGTTAGGTCGTTTTTCTAACAATTTACAAGAAACTTAAAATTATTTTCATAAAAAATCCTCACTACACACTGTGACACTAGCTCCAGTATCAACTTCAAATATGGTTTCTCGACCTTGCACTAGGACTTTAATCTTAATTGGGTCAACTCTAATTCCTTTCACCGTGAGTTTCATTTACTTTAAATAAATTCTGTATGGTCCTCGACATAACTCTCAAGATTTTCATCACTCTGAACATAATTCTTAGAATTATTTGAATCTGACAGTTTCTGAACTATCATTTACAAAATTATGTTTCTTATAATCTTTGTTTTTCTTGTTTTGAAAATTAGACTGATAAGATATACCTTTCTTAACTTTCGAAAGCTGATTGTCTGGTAAACTTACTAATTTCAGTAGATCGACATACCTTAGATATGTGATTTCTTTTACCACATTTGTGAACACACAACACCAAACAATTTGCACTGCTTCCTATAGTGACCACACTGCCCACAGCAACGTACACTGCACCTTGACTTCGTGCCTTGCGTTGTAGCTCGCGCTGCCACTGCTTGCCGCCGACTCTCAACATGTGGGTGGTGATGCGCTGCCATCCGCTGGATCCCGGCTGCCGCCGTTCACTGTCAATGCCGCCGCATTCTTCTCCGCCGCTTCCACTGAGCAGACGATTTTCACACAGCCTGGTCGAAGGTGTAGGGTGGTCCTCTCCCAACAGCCTCTGCTTGGTCGACTCATCCTGATGCCGCCTCACCAGTCTGTCTCTGAGATAGTCGTTGAGGGATGCGCCAAACTCGTAGTATGCAGACAACTTCTTGAGGCTGGCGATGTACTCTGCGACCTGATTCTCCTTCCTGCTGATTCCTTTTGCTGAACTTGTACCTTTCAGCTATGAATGATGGCTCGCTTCGGGTACAAATGGTTCCTGAATTAACTTCACTAATTCATCGAACTTTTTCAACTGAAGGTTTTTCCGGCGTACATAAATCTCGTAACAAAAACTGTACGTTTTCACACCCACGACTGTTAGTTAACGTACTAACCTTTTTGTCGTCACTAATTACTGTTACAGTCAACGAATAATATTCAAATCGTTCAAACATACGTAATTCCAAGTTTCTGCACTGTTGTCGAAGTCACCGATTCCGCCAATAATTCCCGCCATTTTTACTGTTTCACTAAATAAAGACGAAATGTTCCAATTTACGACCTTGTCTGTTCCAACATCAAAATGTACCGATTTTGAGTCCACGTGACGCCCAAACTACAGACACACTTCCTCCCACTATAATTTTCGGAGAAATTATTTACGCACAATCGAACAGGTTGCATTGCACTCGCGGGATCGCATTAATACCTCGTCGCCAATTGTTGTGTACGTGTTACGGGGAATCGGAAATTAAAAAGACTTGAATTAGTTTACATCATCGACTGTGCTCGGTTTAAGGTTGGAGGGTAACTGAGAGAGAGACAAGGGCAGGACACTGGAAGTGGTAGTGGTGGTATGATCTGGTGGCGTGATGAGAAACAGCCAATGGCATTTATTCAAAACTGATCACCCCATATGACGTCACAGCATCATACGATCATACAGTTGGTCTTTGGGCTGTGGCTTTAACTTGCCAGTAACAATTTATAATATGTATAATAATTATTATTATAATTATTATTGTAATTCAATACATTACACATGTCTTAAACCAATTAGCAATTGCATATAAGCTCTGTTGTAAGTAATGTGGTGGTCAAACACAATCTTTATGGATTGACAAAATTGCAGTATCATATGCGAAAGTTGCAATTTGAGTATGCACACAAAAAATACATCATAAATAATTAGCCTACATCATAACCTCGTCAAGGCCGTGCCGCGTCACCAGCTGCATAGTCCGTCAGCTGTATGCTGTGCGGCCTTTGGATCGATATCAGCTGACAACGAGTACTATTACGAATAAAAATTATATAAAATGAATTGATATTGATGAATAGAGGATTCGACTGATACAAGTTATGTCTTTATAACTTAAACGGTCTTCGCGTAATAATAGCGGAAAGTTAACCGACGGCTGTGCCGTCCTTATCAGTTTACAAGCGGTATTGATGAACGTCTGTGCCGTAGGTCATCAGTTGGAGGGTTAAAAAGCACAGGCCCTAATATCGAAAAATTTGATGGAAAAGTTGCGATCATTAAAGCAGATTGACAAAGAACTGGCATGTGCAAAAGAAACCCTAATTGGTATAGGTACTTTATAAAATAAGCCACCATGCCATAATTTGTCAAATGCTCGCAAAATATATAGGAATGCTTCAATAGAATTAAGTCTTCTTCCAAAACCTTTGTATTGAGTCAAATTTTGGAAAGGGTAAAACAAGCACGTCCAGGATATACAGGATCGAGTAAGTACACCACACACAAGGAACTCTCCGTGAGCCGTGTTACACTGGTGGTGGTGCATAGGAGGAGAGCAGACGGCGGAGCCAGTTACAGTGAGTCGAGGAAAGCGAGTAAATCGGGCGGGTCGTACGAATTAAATAATATTTAGTTAATTAACATACAGGAATAAATATAATTTTATAGCACAAAATATAACCTACAGTGATTGTTTTACATTTGAGTTCTTTGATCCCACACAAATGGTCCACCTCTTCTGGACCACTGTCACTGCTGTCTGTATCCGAACCATCTTCACCCGATACAATAAAGGATTCTATAATGTTGTCAATCTGGGGTTCTGAGGCTGCAAAGTGCTTTTCGATTTTCTTCACGTGCATGCACTTTATTAACCACTCTTCTGCGCCCATACTTGGTACTTGTCTTCTCAGAAAGCCATAGCTTGAGACATAGATATGATGTAATCCTTTTAGCTACATAACCTTTGACTTCAACACAAATTAACTCAATGGATTGAAGTCTAGATGGTATGGTGGAAGTCGTAAGATGTCATGACCCTCCAGCTGAACAGTTTTGTCCAAGGGCATGTTACTTTTCTCTCGTATTTCTGGTTTTTTAATTAATAATTTCCTCTTGTTTGTTGTCCTTTGCCAGGTAAACCTCAGGTCCTTTGATATTCTTTCTCACAGCGCTGAAAGTTTATTTTTTCCCTTAGCGCCTCCCTTAATAGTTTTACAGTCCATATTCGATATTCTACAATGTGAAATTGTACACTAGTCTTCTCACTACACACTTATCGAGCCATCTAAATAAGTAACTGTTCTACGTCGTCGGCTTTTTTGTGTAGTAAAACTTGCTTTGCACTGATTACTAGCCTTCATTTTTTAAGCTCACCGTTTATTTGAGTCGCAACAAGCTCTGATACACCAGTTGCTGGAGCAGTTCTTTGAGAAGTCTTCGACAATGGAATATGAATGGTTTGATGACCTGTTTCTTCCTCCATAAATTTATAAACATTACTCACGATTTCGAGAATTATTCTACCTTTGAATTTCGACTTTAGCTCATCAGACATTATCAGTAAAAGCAAAGCTCCAGCAACCACCACATTCACCACCGCACCGTCACAAAACAGACTGATTTTTAGCGAGTGACATGAGTTTATTGCGTCAGTACGATTTTGAAAAAGGAGGCTGTCGTCGATGAGTCATAGGGAATGTTTTCAGGACGCAGCGCATAACACTACCCCGCCACCCCTCCCGCCTATCACCACACACAAGGCCACACGCGCTGATAAAGTCGTTGAATTGTACTATCAGGTCCCCGTCCAGATCTCAATGCTAAAAGTAATAAATAGTTTTATAAATATTATTCTTAATTGGCTTACCTATTAAGTTTTGTTTTGACATCATAATTTGAATATAGTGATTACCAATAAGGTTTATTTATATTTAGCCTGCTTTAATTCAAGACCTAGAGTTGTTGAATTTTTAAAATTCATTGCTCATGTAATTTGTAACTAATAACCACAGTCAAACCTAATCTTAGTTATTTTTTAATTTAAATTGTAGTCAAGTGAATATTTTAAATTTTACATTTAATTTTTGGTAAAGTGGCACTCAGTGCCCTTTTTAATAGATTAAAATAAAACTAGATCCTGTGAATAATATCAGGTAAACATCTCAATTTGAAAACTTTTTTAATGTTGGTGTGCTTATAACTTACCTTTTGGGTAGATTGTATAGTATTGATCTTGACGCTCAACTACTGTACAAACACTACTAATAGGCCATGGCTGTCGATCAGGCTCATGAAAACCCTTGTATTGAGATATAAAATTTTTTTAACTCATAAAACAGTTGCATACTTTTCGAATATCTAAAGATAATATGATGCCCTTAGAAAAATGTCTAAGATCATGGAGAATTTCGGGACCTTTTTTAGGAAATCAGATTAACAGATTACAGTTTATCAGATGGAAGAAAACCGAACTGTGAATAATCTTTCCCTGAACAATAAACGAATGAGAGCTGCATCATTGGATTTACCTTTGCAACAAGTTCAAGAATATTGCAAATTCATCAAGCTGACTTGTTTGCTATTTAGGTTCTTGATACCACATTACACAGCGTCTACTGATATGAGAGAGATGATGTCTATGTTTGAAACGTTTGACATTCTCTATGTTCAAATATATATTTACCATTACAGATTACCTGCACAACTGATATTTATCAATAAATTGGTTTAGAGAAGAAAAGTGCCATAGACCATAATGTATACAAGTACTAATGTACAAGTGTTACCTGTTTTAATAGTCTATGGAAGGGCAATGATATTATAGTCTAACTCGATAGCTGGAAATACTGCTAGTAGTCAAGTTTAGATTTTACATCTCAAACTAGAATTACACAGCATACTCTTTTGTCCGTTCAACTTATGAATGGGCAGAGCTCTTCATAAAGTGAACAATATGAAATGATTGGGTACATTAATATTTTAATGTAAATAATGTAATGTTTTGTTATAAATGCATATATATATATATATATATATATATATATATATATATATATATATATATATATATATATATATATGGAGCTAATACTTTTGGGAATTCCTTCTATCACATCATCGTTTTTGATAGGTAAAAAGTTTATTTTTTAAGGAATTGTATACGTTTATTTTGTATCAAACAACATACCTTTAGATTTGTTGCATATCTGTAATTCCGTTGTATATAAGTGTAAGCAACGGGAATATATTATATATACATACGTATATATTATATATGTGTATGTATATATATATATATATATATATATATATATATATATATATAATTTTAATAAACATTGAATCACAAAAAGTACTTGCTCCGCCGGGACTCAAACCCGGGTCTCTCACTTGCCGGGTGAATGTGCTACCATTACACCACAGAGCCCTTACTTTTTACGATTCAATTATATTGTATTTGGCCGTATCTGTCACATATGCATTTAAATAACTAAACTAACATATGATCGGAAGACCAAATATCTGTCGAACTACTTTTGTTTACATTAATTAAATTTGTATAAATGACAAAGGCCTTATTTAATTTTTCAATAAACATTGAATCACAAAAAGTACTTGCTCCGCTGGGACTCGAATATATTTTGTTATTATATATATAACAAAAATAAAATAGCAATATTTTTTATTTAAGTTTGTATACTAATATAAATATATACAGGCATATCTATACAAAAGCTCCTACACACATTTATACTATCCATAATTATCAGCTGTTTTTCCATAATCATTTTTTAAAGAACAGGGTCAAAATGTAAACAAATTTGTATGTCAGTTTATTAAATGTCAGTTCATTAAATAACAATTTACTTTTTGAACATGATTGGAATCATCCAAGACTGGCTTTTGAGTCAGTTAGCTATAAATTTCAACATAAACTCTATAGCAAGTAATAATATATTTCAAGATGGACGTGTTTTTGCCGACATTTTGCAGAAATATGGGCTGCTTGACCACAACTTTAACCTTAATATAATCCCAAATAAAGATCCAGATCAGTGCAAAGTTAATCTTAAACTGCTGAAACCTATTTTTGATCTATTGGGAGTTAACTACAATGAGACTGTAATAAGAGATATTGTTGAAAATAATTCCTCAGTCATATTAAAACTTCTTTATGAACTGTATGTTTGTCTTGAAAACAAACAACACTTGTACTTTATAAAACAACAAAACTATGACAGAGTAAACAAAAATCTTATTCAAAGTTTGGAAGAAAAAGAGATTTCTGCAAATATTGTTAAGTTAGAACATAAGTCTGAGCTAAACTGTTTTGAAAAAACCATTGATACAAAATAGAGACATTATTAACTGGTATAAAATGAAATATCAAGTGATAAAAAAGGGATTGGATGAAAAATTGCAGAAGGTAAAGGAGGGACTCTGTCTAGAAGAAATAAATACTTTTAAATACAATGAAAAACCAAGATTGTGTCCATGTGCTTGTGATACAAAAGAGGAAAACTGTTTTCTTCCTGAATTGGACACATTTGTTAAATATGATAATGAGGACACTCTCCTAAGCTACGATCAGTTTATAGCGTTATTTAAGAAAAAGTTACAGCATGATGAATCAAAGAAAAGTATTCAGAATAACATTCAGAATGACTTACTCTCTGAGACATGGAACAAAATAATGGCAAAAGAAAAAGAACTATATAATTCAGTATTCTCTGAAATACTACTTAAACAATCTCAGTATGAAAAACAGTTAGTAAGTAAATTAATTCAAACCCAGTCTCAAATAAAAATACAAAATGAAAATAATGTTCTAGTTCAAAAGAATCTTCAAAATGAGCAGGAAAATCAGTTAGCTTGTGATTTCAAATTCAAAGAAGATTTTGAGGCTCTTAAGAACATGTATAAAAATGAACAAAAAAGAGTGTTAGAATTGCATAAAAAACTTTACAAAGAAAAGAAAAATCTTATTAAGCAAAGAAATTTTTCACTGTGCTGTGATATAGTTGATGCGTTAGTAGATTTAGCCATTAATACATCTGAATATAATTCAAATTATGGAGTATCTGTACCTAAAAGTTTATGGAATGACTGGATGCATTTATTTATTCAGTCACAGCCCATTCATACCCCTTTTCAATTAATGGAAAATGACATAATTGATGGTAAAATCATAAATTACGATGATGTCATTAATTTTGAAAGAGAACTTGACGGTGTTCTTAATGAAAATGATGTTGATGAATACTTGTTTACATATGGACGTTGGTTTTATGAAGATGTTGGATTTGAACACGAAATACTTAATGCAAACTGTCTAGCTTTCATTGTTTATCGTCTACTGTCCTTAAAGTATCCTCTCCCACCATCTCCTTTGCCTGCTGATCTGCCACCTTTTAAATTAGCTGGAGTTTGTAATTGATGTTTATAATGCAGACTGCATTGATAAACTTAGAACTTTACTCTCAAAACCACGTGTTCATGTATTTGATACTGAAATTGCAATAAAACGATGTATTGACATTTTTCTAAAGGAATCTGCCCCTCCAGTAGAAGAAAAGATCAAAGGAAAAGGACATAAAATTCCAAAAAATGATGCAAAGGAAAAAGTAAAGGAAAAATTGGATAAGAAATCTGCAAAAAAAGCAAAGGGCGATAAAAAAGGAAAAAAAGAATCAAAGTTGCCAACAGAAGATAATACATTAAAACTTAACAATCTAACTGACAAAGAAACACAAACATCCGTCATCAAAGAAGAAGAGGACAAAGAGCCAATCAGAACCACAATGGGGATAATTGGTGAAAAAATATCATATCAATTAAAAAGTGGGTTATCGATTGATGATGATTTACTGACCTCTGTTATTATTGAATATCTGAAAACTCTTGAAGATTGGGAAGGGTGGCTTCTACTTAATTATCCACTGACTATAAATCAAGCATTCACTATAGAACTTGCTCTCACTGGGAAGTATCTGCCCATTAATGATTATGCTACTGAGAAAAATGAAGAAGTACAAGAAAGTCAAGATCAGTTTGTTGAACAAAGAAAATCTAAGTTACTTTCTTGTCCAATAAGTGACAAGGACTCAGCACTTTTTAAAACATATTTCTCTTTTTTTATAAAAGCAAAAGAAAGTGACAAAGTGTCAGAAATACAATTGTTTACTCCCAAGGACAGCTCATTATCACTCGATGGAAACAATTTTCGAAAGAAATGATGATATGCAAAATGATCTGGAATTGGAAGTTTTACCAACAAACATTTTAGAAATGTTGTATAAGGACCAAGAAATTTATAAAGAGTTTATTTATGATTCTTTTGATATAACAACTATAAAGAAACTGGCGAGAATGATACTTAACGACGATGGTATCGAAGCTACTAATTCAATTGATTTGTTTGGAGAGGAATTTCTGAATAAATTGACAAAAGGTAAACAAAAAGATCAGAAGAGAAAGAAATCTTTACCAAGCAAGAAACAAAAATTAGGAAACAATGACAAGAAAAAGGGTAGAAAAAGTAAAAATATCAGTGAGCCGTTAGAAACAAATGTTGAAGATATTACTAAAACTAATGAAGAAGTTACCAATTTGGAAAATATGGATATAAAAACTGAGACCACAACTGAATTTGATTTGCAGTCAAAAGCCATAAATCCTGGAGAACAAGACTGGCAATACATTTCACTACCCATTAACAATCAAATAGCAGTGTTGCTTGCGACAGAGTGGGAAAATATTGAAAATTGCTATATAAACAATTTGTTAGACATTTTTTTTGAAAACCGTATGATTAGTTTACGTCTTGTTCCATATTCAACTTATGTCCAAGAGGAAGTGAAAACAGTTATGAACAAAGATGACTTAAAACAAAATGTGGTAGATGTTTTTCAAAACTATTATAACAATATAGAAAGACACTTGCGTGAACTACCTGATGTGAAAAACCAACTGCATTGTAAGGTACTTGAAATGCAACAAAACCTCTGGCAACTAGCTGATGACAAGAAAGAAGAGACAGAGAGTAAAAGACAGGAAGTGATATTTCAAAACTGGTTAGTTACTCAGTTGTGCATGTTAATAAATAACTACTTATCCTTTGTTCAAACAGAACTAACCAGATCAATAGAGACTATGAAACTAATTAATGACTATTATCTTAGCATGCTTAATAGAGATCTCCCATCTAATATTAATTTGCAAACATTAAATTTAGATATTACTAAACTTACAGAAGAAGCATTGTTACTTGTTCAGGATGAGTCGGCGATAAGTTTAAACTTGAGGAATAATAGTCTCTTTTCATCAAGTAGTTATAGTCAGAATACAAAAGAAAACAAAAACAATTTTGTGGCCCAAAGCTTGATCAACTGTTCCGAGAACGAGGACGTTCTAAAACTGCTCAGGGTTCATATAAACCAAGAAATTCTTAAAGCAATGAATATTCTTACTTCCACTTCAACAATATTTTACAATCAAATAAAAATGGAAGAAAATTTATTGGTGTCTGCTAATAAAAAGCTTGCAAAAGAGAAACAATCAACAAAATCAAAGAACACACCAAAGCAGAGTTCTGAAAAGAAAATGAAAATGAGTACAATCTCAAAACTCAATGGTAAAGATGAGTTTAACAAATCAGGTGTAGAGGGCGAGTTGTTGTTATTGGAATGGAGATTTGTAATAGATACAGAAATAAAAAGATTTAATTTTCGTATGGACTTGATTGAGACTAGAGCCAATGAAGATATAATGGAATTTTACTGCTATCTTGAATCTGTTTTTTGTGATTTACACAGTTTAATTCTATCAAGATATTCAACAGAAATTCAAAACATCAATGATTTGTGTGAATATATAAAGTTTGCTATTGAAGAAGAGATAACATTAAATCTACCTATAGTTTTGAGTAGAAAAAGCTTTTTCATAAACATAGTTAAAGGATTAAAGGCAGAGTTGGTTCCTGAAGTAAAAGAACTCTATGAAGTATCAAGCGATTTTAGTTTTACAATAAATCAGTTAAAACTGTTGCTACATATATTTAAAATTGCAGGTCCCAATGGTATCATTAGAAAACAACCATTTTGTTACATTATTCAAGATTTAATGTTGTTTAATACCGGGGACCATCAGCCACATTTGCCAAAAATGTGGAACAAGCTTAGTGAATCTGAACTGATATTTTTGATTGATCAAATGTTTGGGTCAGAGTTTGCAATAGATTGGAGAGATTTCATCATTTATAATCTGGACATAGATTATCCCAGTATTTGTGATATTTTGTCTTTGAGGGAACAGTTCTCACTGTTTGATCCTGATAACACAGAAGTTGTTTCATTAGAGAGATTTGCAACAGTTAAACTTTGGTTTGAAAACCATTTACCTGGTTCCCCCCATGAAGGTCTACGTATTATGTTAATAAAACAACTGCTGGTTGATATGTTCCGAGTGGATGATAACAACATTAATTATACAGCTTTACTCCTGTATTTTTGTAAAGACTATGATCCAAAACTTGGATTAAAAAAAGCTCTCAGTTTATCTTTGGGGAAAAATGTCATTATTTCTACAGAAGAAGTTAAAGAGTTATTAAAAAATGAGGAAGAAATAAAGGATGCGGTTCATAGTATTTTATCAAATATAATAGCAAGTATCATTCTCAATAGAGAAGGTGTTGTAATAAATGAAATATCGGACACAGAATCTGAAACAAATGTAAGTTTTAATGAATTAAATGAAAACTACATAATAAGTTCCCCACTAAGCTCTATAGTAAGCAGTGATAAAAGCAGTACACAATCAAATTTATCAAAAGATGAAGCTGAAAGTGCAAAGAATTCATCGGTGCTGCCAATGTTTTTCAATAGCAAGCAAGTGGAAGATGAAAGATCATGGACATCCAGAATTCCAGTTTCTACAGTAATTAGTGTATTTAATGCTTCTTTTCTCAATCAAGACAAAACTTATTCACTAAGGAATATTTATCTCCACTGTTTAGAAGATGAAGCTGATGATGACCATATGATTGAAGCTCCAATGTTAGTAAATTTAAGATGTATACAAAAAATATTTGCATTAACAAACAAGTTTAAAATATCATTACCCAAAAAAATATTTGAGCTTCTGAATAAAACTGAATTTTGAAGTATAGTTGTCTTTTCCATATCGAAAACCTAGTCAGCTGATAATGATTGATTCTTCCTGGACTAGCATAATAGTTTGGGTATATTTTTGTTTATATTTTAGATTATTGAAACAGCTAATAAAAAAACTACTTAACATCCAAGTGCAATTGCCTATAGTTTATTGGCCGAGCATTAGCGAAGCCTATCATGTGGAGGGCTGGAAAGATTTAATTTTTGCCTGTCTGTCTGTCTATCTGCTTCATTTATATATTAGCAATACTGAATTTAATGATTTCACCGGTCTTTCCATGAGGTTTAGATGAGAGTTTTTACATTGGTCCTAAGAGTAATTATGATGGTAACGAGAAAATATCAGAATAATTAATGTTGTAAAAATGTGTGTAAAATCATATGAGACTCTAAAAAGTTAATTTATACAGAGAAAAACAAAATATAGTAGGCTGGAGTAAATGTTAAAAGTCGGTGACTATATGATAGCACGTTCTTACTTTGAAGTACCATCACTAGTTTACAGAACTTTTGTTATTTAAACACTGCTACAGGAAAATGTTTTGTTCATAATTTACTGAAAAATACAAATGTATCATATGGCGAGATATCTCAAGAAAGATTTAATCTGTAGACTTCAAATTTTGCATGAAACTTCATTTCTACATAGACAAGAATGAGTTCTATGATGGTGCATGTCGAACCATAGGATTTTGCTGAGTGTGATTGAAGCCTATCACACTGTAGGCTGTCACAATTTCTCTTTTGTCTGACAGGGGAATGGTAATGTTACTTTTCTGTATGATTGAATGTCTGCCTATCTGCACGACATGTAAAGAATGAAATGAGCTTTATAGACTTGAAATTTTGCATGCAACCTTAGTGAAGCCTGTTATACAACGTATGGTGTGGTGTACTCTTACCTTGTATAAAGTTATTTTTAATTGGAATGGGAAGAAACGATGGGGAGTTGTTTATTTAGACGACAGTCTACACTACATTGGGGTACAACAGTTTAAACTCTGAATCGTTTTGCTATGAACTATGTAAAACAAAGTTTAATTTCATTTCATAATTAGACTGTGTTTTATCCTTATAAACTATATATTGTATGAAGGAGATAAAAAGAATTAACCCATTGCTTTGGAACAGTAATACTGTCCTGAATCAGAAGTATAAAGACAGGTTTTATGGTATCACCCATTGGAGCCACGTTTATGGTAATAAGGTTGTTGCAATAATGGATGTAAAACCAGATCCTTTATTAAGAATCAAACATGCTTATGAAGGATAACTAATCACCTTCTTCACCTGTTTTAACTGTGTAGCTAAATAAGGATAGTCTGGATGGTAGCAAAAACCACAACCACACAAATTGTATTATAAAATAACATATTTTTTTTGGAATCAATAAAGATATTCTCCTTAGATAGATCATTATCCATGCTATTTTTGAATGGCTTTGGATTCTGGGGATCTACTATATTTAGTTTTGATGGGGGTAAAAAAAGGATCATATAGAAAGACTAAAAAAATACCAAAGGATAATTTATGCATAGCTTTTACTTGTACATGTTTTTAGCTTCGCACAATTAAAATAAGTTATCAGGTAAATAATAGTTCCATCAGCGCAAGCCAGTGGGATAACAAGAATAAAAGATTGCACAAACATATCTGTATAGTTTTGTTAGTCTATGACCTATCACAAGATATTTACTACCATGACTAATGGATTTTCTAATGGTTACTCATACCTAATACCTGTGGCGTACTTTTAACGATTAGTTGAACTGATGAACATCATAATACCATAAGCTAATTTCCTAATCATAATGTTTATTTTCATTAAAAACCAAATTACTCTCAGAAAGTTTTATGGCACAATCCCTTGCATTCCTTTCTTTTAGTACACTCGTATTTGATTCGTGTTAACTCAGACAGCAGTGACTCCTGTCTTACATGACAGTAATAAGTAAGTGTGATTAAATCCAATGACTCCACGCCACGGTCAACGCCTCTGTGACTGTAGGCTTGGTTGTAGGTAATGACTACAGAGTAATTACAACCCACTGTTCGTACACTTCATCAACGACCAGACTGGGACATGATTGTACCAGGTAAGGGACAGTCTGTGAATGCAGCCACCGCTATGAAATTGTTCTCCATGCCATTTTTCACAGTTAGTGGACTCTTCCAATCTTTACCGTCTAAAGATAGAACCTAGAAATATAGAATAGAAGATAGAAATATTGCCAGTCTTTTATCAGATTGAGGTTTTTATCTAAAAAAAATCTCACAAAGAGCAGTGTTAGCTATTACTTTCTAATAACTCATCATGGCATTTACGTACATGAGGTATACATTCATTCATTTCAGTCACTCATTCTTTTTTGGATGACACACAATATAGATAACTACTATTGTTATTTATAAAATAGTTTCATAACTGATAAATATTATTTGATTTAAATGTGATTATTTCATTTCTATGTGCAACTTTTTGTACCAATAAAATTATTGACTGTATTTTAACGTACTGACTGCATTAGACACAACCAGTTAGTATTCTATCTGCCTTCAATGTTGTATGTGTCTCATGCTGCAGTGACGGTGTTAACAAGATATGCAGCTAGAGAAGTTAATTGACCCCTTAGCACCTGTAACTGATCTTCTTGCACATAGAGTTGAGCAGGAATCATTTGATTCCTGAGAAAATCAGAACTGAGATTTCACAAAGTAGCTAAAATGTGATGACTGAGTACTAGCCAATTTTCAGCCACAGTCCATTGTCCAGGTTTTAAAATCAGTCCATTGTAACAAATTAATATATATTTAATCCTAAAATTTTTGTATGTACAAAGAATAAATAAATTGATATCTTGAATAATTAATTCTAAATAAAATTATCAGTATGCAACTTGTTATGCTTATAGGACACTTTTCCAGTGTCTTGTACGCCTGGCCTGTGAGTGGTATCGGAATCTCCAACTTTATTTTGCCATGGCAAGAAATAAAGTAACAGAATAATAGTAAGGGCAATTACAGCTGAAATTACCTCCTCATTGTTGACAATTTGTAAACTTGTAGTAATAAAATTTGTTTGGATACTGTAGATTTTGTTTTGCCAAATTAAACTTTAAATTTGGTTTGATTTATTTGTATTTTAGCCAAATACCAGTTATAACATAGAATTAGTTCATTTATATACTATCATAATTGCATATGTTTCTTACTGTTAATAAGACTGTTTACTAAATTCAATCAACAACAATAAGCTATCATCAGCTGAACTATTAAATGTCATAATGAACTAACATTTTAAGTAATTAACTGTTATGTTAATTGATTTTCCTTAGTAAATCAACTCATTTACAGTAAAAAATATAGTAATAAAATTGTGCAAACTATTGTACGCTTAATAAACTGGTATTTGGCTACAATACATAATCAAACAAAACTAAATTCAAGGATTAATTTGGCAATATATATTTATTGCATATAAAATGATTTCATTATAAGGCTCACCCCTTTTTCAGGGCGTTATGGCAACAGTCATGTGAAAAGTCACCATAATGGTCAGTGGTCAGTTATTGAAGGCCAAAACATTTTCGAGACTTAGTACGTAGGTTTAGTTAAAATCGTGTTTCTAATTTTCATCAGACATATCTTACATCTACTTCTTTGTCATGAAGTAGGCTTTGAAGCAAAGTATACTTCTTTACCTGATAATGCTTGAAAAAGTTACAAAATAAATATTGTATGTGTGTGTGTGTGTGTGTGTGTGTGTATTTTGCTAAATTAGAAATAGAGACAGATGGTAGGGTGATAGTGGGTGTACAGTGGAGTCCCGCTAATCCGAACACGTGTAATCCGAACGTCGGTTAATCCGAACAGGTCCAGGAGGAATTATTTATAACGATAATGAACAGTTATAGGAACTAATTACTTAAAAAATGAAAAATGGGTGTATCATTTCGTACATAAACAAATAAAACTTTAATTAAATAGACATACGGTATTTTATTAAGACAAATTGTGTACGGTACAGTACATAAATAATGAAGTTAAATACAGTACCAAATTGAAACTTATAGGTTAAGTATGAGTTAAATTACTGTATTAAGAAGTGAAACCAAACAAAAATTGGACGTACAGTACTGATATTATTATTGAGTACAATATTAATTGTTAAAAGACATAAATTCAGTTATTGTCTTCTGTCGCATTGAAGAGAGTTTATTGGATGACTCACATTGCTTAACAATAGAACTCTCACACTAAATACGGTAAATGTGCTTAGTATTCGCAAACACGTTTATTTGTCAAGAAATACAATGCAACAGTCAGAAAACATGTTTTAATAAACAATGTTGATAATTCTATAACAAAATAGACCCATTCTCAAGTTTAAAACCGTATTTTTCTGTAATTCTGGCTAATCCGAACAATCACATAATCCGAATAGGGCTCGGTCCCAATCAGGTCGGATTAACGGGACTCTACTGTAATTCAAAATATTTTAACTGAGAAAATAAATGTAGCTATAATTTAGGACTGTCATTGCAGGTATGGTAGGACCATCCACACTAAACATTTAGCTTATGATTATGTAAATAAAAATTATTTAAAGCTGTGTTCAAAATTTACTATAAAAAATAAAAGTTTAAAACAACATTTTTCTTCCACTCTTTATTATATATAAAATACTAAAAATTATCTAAAAAAGAGTGATAAGTGTAAGGGTGATTCACACAACTCATCGCTGACCTCATACCTTCACTTACACTAATTCCCTAACAAGCAATGCAGGTCACCACTACCATTCACACGACCTCACAAAAGTCAGATGATATAGCGAGGTTACTGAGACCATCACATGTTGACAAAATTAAATAACATTTATGTTCCTACTTTTATAGAAATGGATTAACATCAGTTTATGTGGAAGTTAGATTAGATTATTAGCTATTAGATTATTTGAAAGTTAGATTACTTTATAAGCTATTATGACATTGAATTACACAAAGGTTAAAAAAAACTTCAGGCTCAAAAAGATCAATATATTTCATGTTTTATTAAACTTATATGTTTCACTAGAAGAAGCTCGAGTAGTGTGGTATTTGGATTAATAAGAAATCAGTAACCAACAAATTTACGTTTGTCTATTATCGCCATTGGCCTTATAAGAGTAAAAAAAATAGTTTGAATGATTCATCATTCATTGAATGAATCATCAGTGTTGTATTCACCCTGTCCGTCAGACAAACAAAATGCAATCACTAATAATTACGCATTAACTAGGTATAGGCATAGGTTGACTATGCCACAAGGAATAAAAAATTCATTTTACCCTAGTTAATAATAAGATAAATATTTGCTTAACCATTCTTACACTAAATATCAAATAAAAGTCAATTCATCCCAAATTCAATGAAGATTGGACACTAATTTTACTTAGAGTTAAAAAGATCATATTAACTAATTAACATGGCTTAATTAATTTTAAATGTAATTAGTACTATAAACTAAAATAAACAGTACCAAATTCACATTAGAATAGTATTTTTAACAGTTGTTCAGGGTTTTTCTTTCTTGTAGTGATTATCTGTATTTAAAACTAATGTTATTATAAATTGTAACTAGAAGAGAAATTACTTTTTAAAATAAAATCAAAATTGTATTACACCAAATATAAATTGTAAAAAATGTAAAATTCTGTAGATAAATTATGTAAAATAAGTTGATGGTAATTATAGATCAGGGAGGTGGTAGCAGTTGTCTGATCCAGTAGTTCAATTGGACGTTTTTAATGATTATTTTTGTGGAATACAGAATGATATAGATTATGATTTAATTGATTACTATAAGAATGAGAGATCTTTAGGAGTGAATTACTTTACTTTTACGAAGTCAATATTGATAATGTTTATAAAGCAATAATGGATATAGCATCTAACGCAGTTGGAAATGACGGAATCCATATTAAGTTTATTATATTGATTTTTAATGAAGTGAAGGATGTTTTATTACATGTTTTTAATTTTTCACTAAGTAAGTGTATTTATCCAAGTCAGTGGAAAAAATCTGCAATTCCACCACTTCCAAAGGTGAAGAGTCCTTTGCTGTTTAAAGATTATGCGCCCATAAATATATACAGGGGTTTAGGAAATATAATGGACAAGTTAGTTTATCAACAGTTATGTAAATATGTACATGATTATAATGTTTGACATAAGTGTCAATCTAGATATAGATCTTATTATAGTACTCAAATGGTACTAGGATAAAGAGGATAAAGATAACTAGCACATACACCTCTGACCATGTCTGCCACTTGCCTATAATTCAATTAGGAATTTCATCTGTGCTTTTCAGCATTATAACTGGTTTTTTTTTTTTAATGAATATCTAGCTAGAAAGTAAAATAGCTTTTATATTTTAAAGTTTGTGTGATATCCAATAAAGTTTCTTATTGAAAAGTTCTATATCGCTGCTATTGCTCCTCTGAAAGATAAGAGCCCGCTGTACTAGTGACCATCTTGATGTACTTAATTGTCTTTCGTAGGACAGGTTAGGTTTTGCTCATATCTGCCTACACTTAAACAATTCCTATTGAAGAATCAAACTTAACTCTTTTGATACATTGGTACTATCCTTAGCTCAATAATGTGTCATGTAAACTGTGCACTATGTCAGCAACAGTCAAATATGTTCCAACTACAAGCCCCATGAGTCCGACTATAACAATAACAATAATTCTGCTGACTTTTAGAAAGTTCAGTTCATTATTGGAGTAGAGAACACACATCTCGATTATGACAGGAAACGAGACACAGAGAGTGGACAAACAGAGAGCTCCTATCAAAGAGATGAATAGGTCCAGCATGGGTATCGTAACTGCAGCCAGCACTGCAACAATCAAATCATGTTTTTAAGTCAACATAAATTTTTTTTAATTAAATAGTTTATACGTAGGGGATTTTGATATGATTACTACATTAAATTATTATGTAGGTATTTAATTTATACTATTTAATAAACGTTTATGATGATAAAACCTAACTATATAGCTTTTCTAACTATCTACATTTATATTACATTACAGTGGTATAAACTTACGTATACAAAGAGCCAAAAACGTTCTCAGGATATTTTCAACTATTCTTGGTTTTTTGCTTTCCTCAATAATTCGTTTTAAATAATTTGATAAAATGATCTCTACTGCCACATAAAACTGAAGAGCAAATGTGAAGAAAATGGACAGTGAAAATGCGATCTTCACTACCTGAGACAATCTGAAAAGTAGAACATCTGTTATTTATAAAAAAAAAAAATACATATTACAGTAATGCAAAATTATTATCACCAATCAAAATGGGTTTTGTTTCAATATAATTAATGGATAATACACCATAGGTGACAGAAAGGATTTAAATCACACTTCAGTCTCAACTCTACTACTGCTTGTCTTTTCACAACTTAGAATTTTTAAAGTAATTGTTTGCCCTTAAAGCCAACTCCTGTACTAAGGCATGGAAAATCCTTTTCTTTGATACTCTCACTTGTGTCAAAAACATTTTAGATCTTTTTGTTATGAATATGATTTTTTTGAATCTAGTTTTCAATAAAGTATGGCATAGAATGAATTATCAGTTTTTCATCTAATATTGACAAATATGTCGTAATAAGACTTTTTATTGCATCCAACTTTCTTTTTATATATCACCGCTCTTGTATTATCTATAATTACAGATTTTGCATCTAACACAGTGATTCCAAAGTAGTCTTTTTCCTCGATTTACATAAGTTTCACTGTTAAATGAAATTGTGCAAAACTTAATAATCAGTTAAGGGACTATTTTACACTTCATACTTCACCAAATGATTCTTGATCTTCTAAGTCAACAGATGATTCCATATTCCTATTAATCATCACTCGTCAAGTAAATTAATATGATAACAGTTTTGAAATGAGTTAATATATGAGTTAATCATAATGTTTGGTTGGTAACGTGACTATGACTCGCTTACACATTTTCCGAAGGGAGATTCAGAGATACACTAGCTTCTATTTTGCATCTCCATACTTGACAATCCCACAGAATCTAATACATGTTTACGCCAGAGTAGTGGCTTGCATCAAGATGTTCAGAATACCATATCGTTTTGAAAAATTAGATATGAGTTAATCATAATGTTATATGACTGGTTATATCTACGAGTGAGCCACTTACACATTTTCCCGAGGAAGGTTCAGAGACACACTAGCCTCTATGTCATCTCCGTACTTGACAAACCCAAAGAATCCTATACATGTGTATGCCAGAGTGGTGGCACCCATTGAGATGTTGAGAACACCATATCGCTTTCCAAAAGAAGCAGGCGTCTTCATATTCCTCTCCACTGAAACCACCTAATAACAAAATAAGGTACGATTGTCATTTTTATGTACATAAGTTTCTTGACAAAATTGTGTTAATCACAAAATTAGATACCAAAACTGCATAATGTGTAAATGTCTATCAAAATGTATAGATGTCTCAAAATAGCTGAATGATTTGGATGAAAGTCAACAGACAAATTTGTTTCAAAGATAAATTTGATAAGTTGGTCATTCACAATCATGCCTTAAAAACTGTTTATTTAGCATTCATAAAATTACACAAAAGTAGTAAATAAAAAAATAACTACAAACTATTTTATAATTAAGAATGTTGTTTGTTAAATTCAACTGTTGTGTCATGTTTTCAATTGAATCTTTTTATTCACAACAGTTTTTACAAGTTTTTTTACAGAATGATATAAGAAAAGTCAAATAGAAAAAAATTGTACACATTACATATTGGAAAACATTGTAATGTAAGGATTTACCTTTTACACAAAACAATGAATATACTTACGATTTGGTTTGGGAATAATTCTACATGCTAGAAAAGTGTATGCTGTCTGTGGGCATGAGGAGTCATATTTTGCTAAAATATTATTTGATTTATTAATTTTGTATGTAAATGGTAGAACTGCAGAGAGAGAGAGAGAGAGAGAGAGAGAGAGAGAGAGAGAGAGAGAGAGAGAGAGAGAGAGAGAGAGAGAGAGAGAGAGAGAGAGAGGGAGAGGGAGAGGGAGAGGGGGAGAGGGAGAGGGGGAGAGGGAGGGAGAGAGAGAGAGAGAGAGAGAGAGAGAGAGAGAGAGAGAAGGCAATATACAACCTTACATCCACACATACCTACATTCAAAACACATACACAGACATACGCACTCAAAACACAACTTCCCTTACCACAGATCTAATGAAACATGCATTTTCTACAGACACGAACAACAGATTCATATATACACATCAATCTCTATATTACTATAAAGTTAAATAATAATATGTGTCCCTACGAAATAGTCAAAAACAAGACTTTGGACTCATACACACACAAAAGCAAACTCCACCGTATGATTTATGATCTTTGTATTGTAAAACATTATTCGACTTCAACTCATAACAAATCTTATATGCTATTTCTTTGTTTCTCCGTGGTTTTTTTCTCTTTTTTTATAAACGTTGGCAAGTAATTGCACAATTTAGGCCCCTAATAAACAGAACTTTTTGCAAAAGCGAGTTTTTAGCTCTAACAGGTCTCAGAATTCTAACAAGGTAGACTTAATTCAATTTTGATTGTATAAATGGATGATATGTTTAAATTAATATTGTATTAGAGAACATTTCTCACAAACATAATTTTCCCAGAAATATAAAATTAAAAGAATTTTTATATTTTATATAATTTTTTGGAGTAGATGTTTGTTTACATGGAAACCAAGATATTTAACACTGTTAGTTTGTGTTACTTGACTGCTACTGCTAATTATTGTTGTCACAGCTTATATTATGATACCCTAAAGGTTCCATAAAGGTAAATGTTTCAGTCAGTGAAAAATTCAAATACATTAATTTTTGTGCTTTTATTTCTAGTTTATTTCTTGTGATCCATTGGTTAAGGCATTAGGGCATGCTCTATATAGATATAAATAAGATCTATAGCCAATGAAAGATTTCCGTTTCGAGTAAAATAAGCCCACAGAATATCAGCTTCCTAAATTTCACACTCCCTGGGTTCGTATCTAATGGTATGTTTATATTATAAAATTAGACCTCCATTTGTTACATTACTACCAACTGATACCAGCAAGTAGCCCCCCAAAGAGTACAATTCAGCATCTCTAGAGTCCATTTGTCTTATAAAATAGTTAAAGAAACTCATTAATAAAAGTTGCCAATTTAGTAGCCTCTATATCTAAGTGGAACTAATGTATAATGCTGAAAATCTACCTTGCAACAGAAGCAATGCTTTTGAATAAGAAATCTTTAATTCATAAAAGTTTAAATTATAATTTTTAGAACTATTCATCCCTATGGCACCTAATTTTAACAAAAATATTATTAAACATCTTCACTACTTTAAAAATGATAGATTTTCTTACATCTGATTACAAAAACACTGATAAAAAGGAAAGATGGAACTAAAAACAGATAAATTATAGCAAAAAGTACAAAAATTGTATTTGCTATTATTACTACCATAATATTTACATACACAGTATGATAAACCAAATATGACCTGGAGAACTCTTTTGCTTATTTTAATAGGTGTAATATTTTTCTGTAATTTGTAAAAGTTCAAGTCTATTTTGATACCTATGCTTTAAAGCTATTTATAATTAATTTAACTGAAAATATAGTCAAGTTTAACATTTTTTCAAGAAACAAAATTCTTAAAATCTATAAATTTTAATAGACAAGTATTTACTTTTATATGTTGAAACCTGTAACTCACCACTCCAATAGCTGACATAGCGAATAGTGTAGTGGTAAAGAATCGCACAAATCCTTTGGGGGATCTGACCATGGGAACAGTGGAGAGAGGAGGCAGGTTGTGCAGGATGAAGAACATCATGACAACAAAGCTGAAGAGCATGAGCACGTTGGCCAACTGCGCAAGCGGTGCCAAGTGTCTGATGTTGCGGATGAAGCAAGTCACAAACAGAGCTACGAAAGTAGCAGTCATCACCAATCTCACATCCACCACCCAGAATTGATCCAAAACCTGAGCAAAATAAAATATTATCTTCATTTTCTTATCCTTTCTTATAAAATAACATTAGTTACTATTCTAATAATAAATGTTTAATATTAAACATAAAAATAAGAATTACTGTAGGTTTAAATCACATTCACTCAGTTAAATGACTTTATTTAAGTCTTATAAGTTAAATATTTTTGTCAATTGTTATATTATTCTTTAATTGAATATTTAAAAGTTAAAATTTAATTGGTGGTACTTTATATTAAATTACTTGTTCATAGAGTATATTAAATATTGTATTATTTCAACTATTTGCATTACAACCCTTGTAGTACACATAAAACATAATGTAGTTTAGTGAACAATTTTAAAATGTCTGCGTCATAGATATTACAAAATAGAAATGAGAATATAACCACACTAATAGTCTTATATTGTAATGGCCATTTTGGCCAAATGGTACAAAATATTTAGGGTACTGGCAAAAAATATGCCTGAAATTAAAAATTATAATGTATCAAACATTTTTGGTAGTTATAAAATTAAAACTGATAAATCTTACTTGGTAAGATTTATGCGCAAACTAGTAAATAAGCCATTGGCCAATTAATGGCCATAGGAAAAAAGTGGCCTTTGGCCAACTGAAAAATACCTGTTTTAGATTGTCTGCTATGAAAACAATGTATACACTGCACATTCCGAGCTGGTATAACACTAAAAAGAAGTCCACTACGACTCTGCAACATTATGGGAAAATTCGTTATAGACACAAACATACAGATACCTATTAATATCTATCAGGAATATAATAGGGAGTATTAATTAATTAATCTCCAATCATGACAGATTAAAAATTAACTAACAGAAAGAACTTTGTTTCTTAAGAATAAATTTTAAAAGATACACAAACAAAATTGATCAATTCTTAGGCCTTTCTAATCGTTCATAACCTTCACTTAAAAAATTACTTTTCTGACATTACATACTGAAAAGCTTAAAAGTGTAATAATATATATTTTTATATGACATAAACCACATTCATAATAATAATTTTTTTAGTTTGAAATATTTCATATCAGGAGCAAACCCATAATTAATAGATATATATCTAGAAATAAAACTTTTGATCTTTCACTTGTATCAGCTAAATTTCAGTAACGTGACAGTAACTGACAACAAACAACTTGCTGTATCAGATTTCTTATTGGCACATACTTTTGTGAGATTCGTCGTCATAAACCCTCTGTAATAGGAATTTATATTATTTTTTACCAAAATATAAATTTTATATTTGATTTAATAACAAATACTCTAAACGTTTAGGCTATTTTTTAAAACACTTGGTGGGTTATTAGTGAGTATTATATTTATTAAAACAACCCTTGAAATAACTTTCATTGTAAAAGCTGTAATTTTTTGAAAACCAATAATTTCTGAGCAAAAATAAAAAGTGTGAGAAATGAAAGATTGTGTAAATTTGCAATACTTAAATTTCATGTCTTTACAATTGCATCAGTATAGAATTATCTGATTTGTTCTCTACTGTGATTTCCACTTCTTCTTTTATAAAAAATGAATTTTCAATCTCTCAGTAATTATGAAATACATTTTTATGAACATGAGTTGTATGCAATTTTGTCATGCTTCTAAAGAGTCGTTACATTTAAAGAGAATCTATGTAATGACTATTTATATACATGCTAAACTAGTATTGACTTAAAACGAGGTTGGTATCAAAGTTCACATGGGCAGAATGTGCTATATATATGTACCAATATTAAGTAATCTTATTTGTTTTTGAGAAAATTTTAATTGAAAAATTGTTATTTGATGAAGCCTTCAAAAACGGAAAAAGAGGAAAATATACTGTAATTAGAGATCACATATCTGAGTACATGTAACATTTCAAAAAGTCAGCCAAGCGATTAAGGACTTGCATAAATACAATTATCAAAAATGTTTGTAAAAACAATGTTTTGTTAGTATTAACACGGGAATGAATTTTTGTCAATAGTTTCAATATTTAAAAACTTTACAAATGCACATGCGTACATGCTTGGTATATATTATAGGCCCCCTTACTGAGTAAGCTAAAGTGAGTAAATTATAACATGATGAATAAATGTAAACTTACCCTGACACCCCAGCGAATGGTCTGAATACTGGAGGCCCGTGTTCTAAAGCCACCCTCATAGAGTCAGGATAGTTCAGTATAGGCACCCTCAACCATTTGCACATCTCATATTGTGATCTTGCCTAAAAAATAGTTAATGCTGAAGTCCTAATTTCAAAGGATTTCAAAAGAATATAACACTTATTGGAGCTCAGCATGTACAAGAATGTTAGTATACATTACCCATTATCGATACTTATGAAAATACAAAAAACAAAATAGTATTATTACAATTGTAAATGCACAATTAAAAACCCTAATAAAATATACCAAAATCTGTTTATTAATTAGACCTTATAATTATGTTATAAAGCTAAAAATGTTCAAGATTGGGTCTAAAACATGCACACATCTAGGAACATAATAACAATCACTGGCAAGCGTTCAAAAAGTATGTAGTAATACATAACAATTGGTGGAATGGAGTGGAGTAAAACAAATTAGCTTAAACATTTTTTTAAATCCTAATAAAAATGATACATATAAAATAAAACTGATCTTGTGTGTATATTATTTAATATTTAAAATCAAACACTAGAAGCTCAACAATATATTTCTTTTTGACCTTTTTCCTTAACATCTTGCTTGGAATAAAGCAAATAGAAATATTATTACCTTTGAAATAATATCCTCCTTTTATCAACATTCCACCATGGAAAAAATTTGAGAATTGTACTAACTAGTCTTCTTAATATTGTTATATCCATACACTCTGCCACAAACATATGTAACATGCATAGGTGTATCCAGGGAGGGGTTTGGGGTTGTAACCCCTTCTCCCCCATTGATACAAATATTCAGTGTATTTTAACTTACATTAAATTGAAAGTATATTCGTAGTCGAACACACATAGTGGTATCATAATTCAGTTTTGTTATAGTGGTATCATAATTCAGTTTTGTTTTTATTTGTTTTCATATTTTAACTATAACAGCTGACATATTATAGTAAAACACAGGACTCATGCTCTCTAATTTTCTGGAATGACAAGTGTGTCTGTAACCCTTAGAGGTTGACAAACATAATACAGACACTGTTGCTTCCTCACTTCCTGTCTTCAGGCGAGAGAGACAAGTAATGGCCATGAACATGCACCCGTCATCTCTTTGACTAATTTTTAATAGTCTTAATATAGTTCTTTTGTTGCTGCCAGTACTCAAGCACTAGCGATTTGTGTTATTAATGACACTGATAGTGGTAGTAGTAACAAAAAATAAATAAAGGTACACAACCTCGAGTTTGCTGATTTCACTATTTTAAAACATTTTATTTCTTAAAATTTATTAACTTTTACTTTGTCGATACTGTTTCACTTCTCCAGTACTGTTATTGTGCAATACATAGTCTTAATATAGTTCTTTTGTTGCTGCCAGTAGTCAAGCACTAGTGACTTGTGTTATTAATGAACACTGATAGTGGTAGTAGTAACAAAAAAATAAATAAAAGTAAACAACCTCGAGTTTGCTGATTTTACTATTTAAAAATATTTTATTTCTGAAAATGTATTAACTTTTACTTTGTCGATACTGTTTCACTTCTCCAGTACTGTTATTGTGCAATACATAGTCTTAATATTATATATTTGTCAAAATATGTTTAATACAGTAGAACCCCTCATATCCGGCCACCACGGGACCGAGCCCCTGGCCGGATAACGATTCGGCCGGATAAACCAACCTACAGTACACAGCACTTGATGAAACAAAACAATTGTACTGTACTGTACTAACCGCACTGGAAATAATCAACGAACTGTTTACATGTTAAACCTACTAGCTCAACTGAGGACAACACAGGAAAATGTAAACAAATAGATACACCAAAATAACGCACGAGTCGTGGTAGACTAGTGCGTGCAACTGCGCGTCCGCAAGCCGTAGTAAATAAATTTCGATATTGGCTTCCGGGAAGTGGCCGGATAAACCGAGGTGCGGTAAAACCGAGGCCAGATATGAGGGGTTCTACTGTATTTGACCTACTTGATATAATAACAAGTTAGGAAATAACGCAAATGTTCACTAAAACTGCAAGTCCATAACCAAAATAAAGAAATATCGTGGTTATTTAAATAATATCTGACTGATTTCAAGTTTGTATTTAGTATGTTTTATTTTACACTCTAGAACATGTTTTCTTTACTTCAATAAATAAAATTTAAATAAATAATAATAACAAAATATTATTAGAAATTAAATGTTAAGCTCATATTAAAATAAATTCGAGAACTTCCTACAAACTTTAGAATGTCTTTCTTGATAATGAAGGACAACAATAAACCCTTCAAGAGAGAGTATAAAGGATGTCTTTAGCCAGCTGGTTTGTTATCTTAAGTGTTGGTCATCTGAATTCTTTACTGTTAAAGTGGTTCAATGAACAATGCTGCACAGTTTATGTGTGAAACTACACTATTACCACAACCTCTCTGTTTAAACATATTGTAGCAGCGAAATTCAATTATTAAAATGAAAGAAATTATAAAGAGAAAATCCAAATAACTAATAGGTTAGCTTGCTAGAGAATATGTGGTAACGTACCAGGACATGAAGACAATAGGTGGTCAGTGAGCCCAGAATGATGGTAAAGACGGTTCCAATCAACAAGCCAGATTGACTGAAGGCTTCAGGCATGGCGAGGATTCCAGTTCCCATGCATCCTCTCAGCAGAAGAACAATACTTTCAGCATCTCTTTAGAAACAGAATTGTAACATGTGTTAAAAGACAGTTCCAGCCAACAAGCCAAATTTTTTGAAGGCTTTAGCAGAGCCATCGTACTCAGCTTTGACAGGCTCCGTCATGTCCCACAACCACACCCCTTTCACCCTGTAGAGATGTGGTGGGGAGCCGGTAGAATTTTAAGAAAAAACCAGTTTGAGTACAGGCCTGGCCTTCAGGCACGGCAAGAATTTCAGTTCCTATACATCCTCTCAAAAGAACTAAAATGCTCTCTGCGTCTCTGTAGAAAAAGAATTGTACCACGTGTTAAAAGAAAGTTCTAGCTAACAAGCCAGATTTGCTGAGGGCTTCAAGTATGACTAGGATTCCAGTTCTCAAGCACCCTCTCAGCAGAAGTATAATACTTTCAGCATCTCCGTAGGAACTGAATTATAAAAAAAAATAGAAATCAGTTCCAGCTAACAAGCCAGATTTGCTGAGGGCTTCAAGTACAACTAGGATTCAAGTTCTCAAACACCCTCTCGGCAGAAGTTTAATGCTTTCAGCATCTCTGTAGGGACAGAATTGTAACATGTATTAAAATCAGACGCTGTTACAGACTTTACTCCTGAAATTTGGAATCATGTTCGTTTGAAGAGATCCTAAAAAAGTTGGCAAGGAAGAAGCTTAACATGAACTTGTTATACCGTTTTGACATCAGACACATCTAGACCACTAGATATAGTGTAATACATGTGAAAATGTATCCTCATTGTCTCGTCAGGTACACAATTGGAGTTTAACTCAAAATTCACATGGAATCAACCCTTTCCAACATAGGTACTTTATGTGCATGTATTAGAAGACAAACCAATTTTTATCAAAATAAAAAATGTGCAAGTACTTATAACAACAAATGCACAACAATTACTTTTCTTTTAAATATATTTACACACCATACAAGTGCCTAAAATAAATTAGTTATTTAATTTTATACATTGCAATATAAATGATTTTTTAAACAGTTAACAAATGCCATTAATAACTTGTCTTTAATTTAAATATAACTACACTATTACAAGGACAAAGAGTGCAGTACCTAATATTGAGAGTTTGAAAAATGTTTTGCTGTAGAGAGAATAAAAATATCTGGCCATAGCACATTTGAGTCAATCCTTCAATCCTTATAAAAGGCCCAAAGTTATCAAACCCTCTTGGGTATAAATAAACTTGCTTTTTCCATAAGCTTTTTTATTGTTCATAATTAATATTACTTTTTAAATATCTATACTTAATTTTGTATTACTTTTGATCATTATTGTTATCATACATTTGTGTTATGTAGTACAATGTAACATATGTTGACTTTGGTCAAACACATGAAACATTTAAACTAAAATATAAAAGATTAACTGATTGATATTGTCTAATAGTCAATAAATATTCTGCATAAATACAAATAACCATTATCATGAAAATAATCTAAGGCATGTGCAAGTATTACAATCAGTGTTAAATAGTTGAAATCCTCGTTAACTGAAATAATATTTTGTTCTTCTCAGAAACCCATGGTAAGTCAAGATAAAAAAGAAAGGAAATATACCTTAAAATATTTCAGAATATAATTTTATCTCTGTAAGTGGAAGAAACAAAATTATTGTATTATTTCATCTCGAATATATACAATAATCACTTGTCTGACTCAAAATACAACAGATAAGTTTGAAATGTTTTGAAATACTACTTAAGTTGTATATGTCCATAATTCATAGATTTTTAAAAGGGCTTTAATAACTTGAAAACTACTTGAGTAGAGAAACGAGTTGCACCTACTTTTATGAGTAGTATTTCTGGGGTTGTACGCAATTAATCACTAAAACATAACAGGGAATAATTTAGAAATGTACTTAATTACATTGGAAGAACGAAATGCCAATTTGTTTGTTTAACTCAAATTTTATTTGGTTAATTACTATCTTTCAATTTAGTTGTGATCTCTATAGGACAAACTTAACTTAGGCTAACCTATTTTACTCGTATTATTCACAATCTAAATATAGATGACTCGATCAAATAAGCTGTTCTTTCAAGATTCAAGCAATTGAGAATGTACTTTATTTCTATATAAAAACTTGTTTTAATCAGTAAGAAACCATGCAATTTACGGTTCAGAAGCCCTTATCCTACTGGAATAGTCAGATTTCTACACATGATGGCATTATGTAAATGTCTTATCATAACAATTCTGAAACTTGAAACATTTTTTACTGAAAAATTGAAGATATACTGAGGAAGTAAGTGTGGGTCATCCAAAACATTCTAATAATGATGTTACATTAGAGACAAGAAGTATATTCTTAATTTAATAACTGTTTCAACTCTTAAAGATGATTATGAAAATATGGAATGGTAATATTATCTGTTATTACATCACAAGTTAGTCATGTATATCATTAGCTTTCTGTACCAATAGCTTTACATTTTGAACATCAAATGGTACTGTATACAATATTGTCACCAAACAATAGTAATATACATTGTTAACCCCTTCATGGATTTTCTTATGTGCCTAAAATTATGTTGTTGTACTGTTTTTTTTCTGTTTTTTACAGAGATAGGTTTGTAGAGTTTAGATTTATACTTTTTGATACAAAAAAGTTATTTTTAGTATCTCTTTTCAAATTTTTGTTATTTTTACATATTTTCCACCAAGTTATTTTCACTATCAGTGCCTGTGTCATCATCATACAAGAATAAGCTAATCTTGTATGTGTGCATTGAATGTTTTCATGGTACAATAAACACCAGAAATAAAAACATAAAATACTCCAAGACGGTTGAGGTACAACAACAAAACACGGTAGCTGTCTGCACTGTGTGACTACAGCAAACTTACCAAGGCACAAACACTTATGACAGAGGACCAAGGAAGTACTGACTTGTAGTAGAAAATGGCAGAACTACTTGGGTGACACGCGGTTGTCACAGAAATGCTTCTTGTACAATATATGGCAGACAAAAGAATAAAACAGAAACAATATAGCGATATTACATCACAATTATACTTTTGCTCAATCGATATAAACAAAATATTGCATCAAAATCTGTGAAGGGGTTAATGTGTGCTATCAAAATTAATTTCTTTTTTTATATTCCACATTATAATAAACACTATTTACTATGTATACTAAAAAGAATCATATACTAACGTTGCAGGGTTTTTCAGCTCCCTATGTTCATAGGGATCATATGGTCTCTGTATGCCGTTTGTTGTGGGTTGTGTAACCGAAGGTGACATCTCCACTGAAACTCCATCCTTCTGACTTCCATCATCACTCTTGGAACTTGAACAGATAGTTGATCAAATAAATAAAAATTAATAATAAGTTAATATTGTGACTGTTTAGTTCAGAACCGCCTTCCTCTTAGTACAGAGTCTGGAATCTGATGCCATCACAGACTTGTTTCTAGTTGAGTTTAATTCCAGTCCACGTTGAATTAACCCTTCCCACTACAGCTATGTGATTGGTTGATGTTGTATTTGAAATTTATACTGATCATGAATATTGTTATGAACTAATTAGACTAATTAATGGTTATTATTAATGATTACAAAGTTCACTGTTTAAAGTGAAAATAACTCTTTGAAGTCCTCTAACTGTACCATAATGGTTGTGTAATCTGTTGTATATTGTGAAATGTAATTTGATAGATACCTGGTAAGTATCTGCAGATCAATTGATAAATGTTTACAGAATAATTTTTATGTTTTGGAGTAATTGATCAGGTAAACATTTTGTATTTTGGAGATATGTGTGAATGTATGTATGTAAGGAATTTTGTTTCAACCCTAAGTAATATTATTGACCTCACACAGAGAAGCAAATTCAAATTCAAATTCTTTATCGCCAGAACATCTGCACAATTTATAGCAGTGTCAGAAACAAATTCAGTATATACAATCATCTATGATATACATCTCCTATGCCTAATAACAATAGTGTCTATCCAATTACAACAAAATAATCATTTATGGGCTGATATAAATCAATAACTTTTTTAGATTTTTCTTGAAACAGTTAATTTCAAGAGATTAAAAATGAGAAGAAAGAGAGTTGTAGAGTTCAATGTCTGTTTCAGCAAAACAATTCAAAGTGGTTTTAAGACTACATTGAGATATTCTAAGAGAATTATAGTTTCTAGCCATAAGGTTATGAACAGATCTATTTGTAGGTCAAATTGTGTAAATATTCTATTTACCATGGATGATCTTCTTCGATATAAATGAAGACTATTCCTTGAGAGACAAGCATCCATAATGTATAATTCCAAGTTAAGATACACAACACCAAGGTTCCTGCATAGCCACTTAATATTTTAGTTTGTGCGCTGCAAGGTTGCAGACCATAAATCTTTTCGAGTTGTAATACTGTTGATAATGATTTGAGGTTACTGAAGTTTCTTTTTTTATGAGTTTGATTACATTACTCATGGCTTCCATCAACTCATCCAAACATAAATTCCTTCTCGGTTGTTTGTTACCAACATGTATAAAAACAGTTCTTGGGGAATGAGAAATGTCTTCCACCCTTCTGATATTGCCACAAAGCTGATTGGCTGTTGTTCCTCTATAGCATATTGTACTTCCATTTTTATTTAAACATGCTTGATGATGGAGTCACCCATAATCAGAATGGGTTTGCAATATAATTTGGGCTTATCCTTATCTAATGTGGGATTTATCCATTCATGTTTTGACAGCATTTCTTTCTGAGGGTTATTTTTTATTTTGTTTTTACTGTACTCATAAGTTTAATTCTTGTTTTGCAACTTCTCAAATGATTCTTCAGACCTTTATAAAAGGACTTGTTTATCTTTTACTTCTTCACCTTGGGAGGAATCAGTGTTTTGCTAGGGTTCTAAACCTTAAGTTACAAAGTAGAAGTTTGATTCTTGGCATTAATGAGAAGTAAATTAATCTGATTATAATAATTCTAGACATAAATTTTTCTAAAAGAATGTTATTATCTGTTAGTTGTAGGCCATTTAGTATTAGTGAGCAAGTAATATCCAAATTATGTAGTGCATGAGCACCACATTCTACCTTCCTGTTGCATGAATCGCATCTCCACCACATTTGCACACGTCTCAGCATATTCGCTATTGTATCCAGCCACAGATGCATTTTACATTTTCGTATATCTTCATTTAATTGATCATTTTTCACAGCAAAAATATACTCACTCAAGTTCTAAAGAGTCAAAAATATTATGCACAATAGTATGGTCGGTGCTAATTTTGAACTATGTGCCATGTACATGCTGGTATATAGGTTTAGTAAACTATAGTGTGCATGCACAGGCTGGTCACATGGCCTTGACTTTGTATCAGATGGCTATATGCGTTAAACACTTGTAGTGAGTGCTCATTGCATTTTGTCAGTTTTGCAGAATGTACAGAACAAAAATATTGCATCACATTTTGTCAAAAACTTGGCAATTTCCATATTGAAACCATTTGAAAAATATAACAAACCTTTAGAGATGCTTTGAATGTGACACAGATAAAGGAGGGATACATGAAGTTCAAAGATGTCTGCACGTCAGTGGACAGTAAAACTCGTTCTGGAAGACAAGCAACAAGTCTATATCATAAGATTATTGATCTAGTTCACATTTTGGTGATATAGAATCAATGGATGTACTGTCCACAAACTAACTACAGAGCTAAAGTAGTGGTTTAGTTATTTAATTTTAACAGAAAAATTGCTGGCCTTCTGTTGAGAGCTCCTGTAAAATTGTTTCTACAGATTTTATCGCCATAACAAAAGCAGTTGCAGCTTGAAATTGTTTTGGAGATGTTAGAATGTACACATAATACCCATATTTTTCTAAAAACTGTCATAATGTACCATTGACCGTCATGATGTTACAGGATTGGGAGGCGTTCCGGTTGGTTCCCCTGCCATCGCCCCCCTTAATGCACTCCTGCAAAACACAGAATTTCTACAATAAGTTAGGCCTCCTTACTCTCCTTTTATGGTACAATGTAAAGATACTTGAAAGCAGGAATGACAATACAAAACATGGTTATTCATCTGGAAGAGGCCTTCAAGACTTGATTCCAATATTGGCGAGAGTTCTGGAGGGGTTTGGAAATTCAAAGGGACTATTTTGAAGGAGAACATCTTTTATCACTTGTTAAAAAATGTTGATAAATGGATAACCTTTTTCTAGATTAAGATTGGATATTAGAATTATGTAATAAAATATGTACAGGTAGCTAGTTTAAGCTCAGCATTCAGTGAACACTATCATGGGTTTTGAAATAAAATTATTAAATAAATAATTTATATTGTAGTTGGTCCTTTAACTGTTTTTTTTTTCATAAGAAGCTTGAACAGGAGATTAAAATTAAAAGCACTTAAAATCACAAGGGTGGTACCAGTTTTTAAGAAAGATGAAAGGTCAAGCCCATCTAGTGATCGACCTATTTCATTAGTTCCTGTATTGAGTAAAGTATATTATGTGTCATGTATACAAAACACCTTAAAGAGTTATTTTATTAAGAATGATATACTGTATTTTGTAATGAACAATTTGGATGCTTTCCAGGAAAAAGTAAAGTCAAAGTAATAAAGAATATTATAAATCAAGTATTAGTACATTTTGAAGGTAAATTTTTGTCATCTGCTGTATTGATTAATTTAACCAAAACATTTATTGTCTTTTAATAGAAAAATCTTTAGATTGTAATGTTTCAACAGCAAATACTGAAATCCTAGAAACTGTCCAGTATAATGCAGATATTCATGTTACTTCGTGAGGGCTCACTAAGAAACTGTTTCAGTATCAACTCCGTGCTCCACCCCAACTGGCTAAAATGCTTCAACAACAAATATTGAAATCTTAGAAACTATCCAATCAAATGTTGATATTCATGTTACCTCGTAAGGGCTCACTAAGAAACTGTTTTAGTATAAACCCCATAGCTCGACCCTAACTGGCTAAAATGCTTCAACAACAAATATTGAAATCTTAGAAACTATCCAATCAAATGTTGATATTCATGTTACCTCGTAGGGGCTCACTAAGAAACTGTTTTAGTATAAACTCCATAGCTCGACCCTAACTGGCTAAAATGCTTCAACAACAAGTATTAAAATCTTAGAAACTATCCAATCAAATGTTGATATTCATGTTATCTTGTAGGAGGTCACTAAGCTGGCTAAAATGCTTCAACAGCAAATAGTGACACCTTAGGAAATCTTTAAGAGTTTGTTCTGAAACAGTTTCTTGGTGAGTGCTTATGAAGTAACAAGAATATCTACATTTTATTGGACAGTTCCTAAGTTTTCAGTATTTGCTGTTTGTAGTTTCCAATTTCATGCTCAAACCCACTTTAAACTTATATATTCATTGACTCTGAAATGTTCAGAAGATAGAGATATTTTTAATGACTACAATTTATTCCAAACAACATGAGACTATTTTAGGTTGCCTATGATTCTATTATTATACTGTAATGAAATGCAAAAAACAGGATTATTAGTTTTTATGTATGTCATTTCATTTCAATATCAGAAACTTTGTAGTTATGAGCTGAATTATATTTGTGGTGTTTAATTGTTTGTGTTCAATCACATCTAATTCACAGTCACTGACACTGAGAACATACCCTGTACGTGAGTAGGTCACTCGGCTCATAATTTTAGTGCTTATCAAAAGAAGCACTGTTTAATTTCTCAACATATTGTTCTGATGAGGAGTAATAACCTGTTAATGTTTGAAGATAACTTCTTATATTTGGAATGCAAGATACAGCAATTTAAAACAAAACATCAAATATCATTGTTTCAGTTAAAAAAAAACCTGTTTTGTATCTATTTGTTCATCTTCCAATGTGAATAATAATAATTATTATTTATGGATGAAAACATTGTTAATAAAAACAAATAAAAGTAAGTAAGATCTTTTGCAACAGATTAACAATATTATTCTAATACGGTTTTGAATAATTATTTATTTTATATTTCTGTTCTAGTCTATTTACTTATAATATTATTTGTGTATGTGTTTGTTTCTAAACATATTTTTTTAATCATTTTAATTTTGCATAATTTTGTTTTCTTATTGTAATATTGAGTGAGTATGGGAGCTCAGCATGTGGAACATGGAACAATCAGCCTTTTGCTATATGATGTTCAAATGATAAATTTCTACTTGTTGGCTCTTTGTAAACTAGTGGTAATGATCTTACGGTAAATTTTAAATTGAACTAAAATCTATCTACTGTTATCAACTAACCATAAACATGTACCCAGCAGGGATCACTTCTGGCTGGTTTATATCTTCCAGTTGAACCCATCACTGGACACAGCAAAAACCGATGTGTCACTTAAATCTGGGCAACCTTATGGTAGTCCAGGAGTGGCACGTCACTAACCGCAAATGTCGAGATTCTGTGGTTCATGGGTAATTCAATAGGTCCAGTCTACTGTGGAAGATGACTGTTGGAGTTGGTGGGGTTTGTTCCCTAACCTCAGAGGTTCTTGCTAGCTTCAACAAGGGTGTGCCACCCCCTGCCTACTTTGACTGGAGAGGCTGGTCCAGAGTTGGCCTCCCCTTCTTCCGGGGAGACATGACTTTGAGATGTAGTGGCCTAATTCTTCCTCATGGATCTCGATAGGAGGTGGCCCTTACTCCCTAACCTTACCCATCCTGTCACTCTGTAAGCAGCGCAAAGGTTCTTAAAGGACTAAGTGCAATTTATAAGCTTCTTGTCCTAGGAGAATTAAAAAAACCATAAAAATGTGTCATACAAAACGTGAGTAAAAAGGTATTTTTTCAATTTGGTTTACTCTTTCAAGATTAGTTTCCAATAAAATCTTGCAGCTAAATAGATACTCTTGATTGGAATTCTTGCATCAATGTTTTGAAATAAGAATTGTAACAATGAAAGATCACTTATCTTCTGTAAGCCTGTTTTAATATCAGAATAATGTTCTACACATGGCTGATGTTCAACAGATGTCTGCTATACATCGCTATTTATATCAGTGATTGGAGTATGGAATAAGCATGTTTAATGACTAGAAGAGTTAAGCTGATCAGGAAATATCTTGTAATTAGTTGATATTCAGTGAACAGAAAACTGAAAAACTGTATTTTAATCTGGAATCTCTTTATTAATGCCTTATACTTACTGACTAAATATGACAACTTAACTACCATTCTTATGGAGTAAATTATGTCATCCAGTCAAACATAGGTTTCATACTTTCTCTGGTAGTATACATATTCATTACTGACAACATGTGGACATATACTGGTAGGATTTATCAATGTTCAGTTTTTAGATCTTTGCTATAGTCAACTTCAATCTCTCAAATGTCTGCTTTTCAACTATTTATTTTACTGATTGGGTGGGTAGTATTCCCCATACATTTGAGTAAAAGAAAAATATTTTGTGTGTTGTGGATTTTATTAACCAAAAATGAGGGAAAACATGGTTATCTGTTGAAAATGTAAGCTTTCTCCTCTTAACTCATCATTATTCCAAAAGTAATAAAAGTAAAAAGAATTCTTATACAGCATATGTTGTATGTCTGATTGTATAATAAATCAGACAAACATGAAAACATAGTATTATGAAAACCTGTATTTCTTTACGTTAATGGAAACTGTTTTTAGTTTAGCTGACAATAAATAATATCTACCTGCTCATGGTGAACCTCAGTTGAAAAAGATGGAAAGAGTAACTTCAGTTAAATCAAACACACTGTTGGAAGCTAAATGGATCTGATTAATACTAGATATTTTTGTTCAGACTTTGTAATCTATACATCAGCTCATCAGCTGCTCTAATTTTTTATGTGTAGAAATGTACTTTAAATATTAACACAGATAATTTGCCAAAGGATTTTCTGACAAATTTTTTAGGTACTAAAATTTAAAGTTCTCACTCTTCCTCTACTCAATCATTTATCTTGAGCAATGTTTGAAACATTTTAGAGCTACTGCATAATGGTAAAATATGGTTTACTTACTGTGACATATCTCTTTGTCCTATCAATATGTTACTCTATCTGATAAAACTGTGTACAATATCTTCAGACACAGATTAACTGATTTTAAATAGAGTAATAGTAATTAGACAGTATTTATGGTGCAAGTTTATAGAATATTTACTACCAATTACTGATCACAATCTAAATGTTCTATAGTAATTATTTCCTCAGGAATATATTGTGTTGTGTGTAAATTTGACTCACCAATAACATTCCATTAGTACAATTAATTAATATAAGAACTCAGTGGAATAGCACTGGAAGTAGCATTTGATGAATAACATTTTTAAAGAGGTTTTCAATCCAATTTTCAACTTTAGGATGACAAGTGTTGAATTAGATCAAGTGGTTGAAATTGAATTGACATATTATTACGGTTATTAACCTCTATGCTTAACAAATAAAAGAAGTCTTAAAATTGAGTAATTCTTTTGCTTCACTTAAGTACTCAATATTACAATACTTTGCAATAAATTTATATATTTTTAAATACTAGATAATAATAATAATAGATAGCCTGTTCAAATGTTTTCATTTCGTATTATTTTTGTAAATCTGCTTTGTTGAAATAAATAATTTTACGTTTTTCTAAATATTATATACCCACATGTGTGGCTAAAATACTCGTTTACTTATTTAAGTGTACCAAATCCAACCAAAGCCTAAAATATAGGAGTATTTAATTTTGGCTTGCCATATAGATAATTACGTTTTTGCTAGTCCTAGAATTCGCTTAACCGATGAATTTAACCAACATCCCTCTAAGAGGAAGAAAGGTCCAAGTCTGCAGTGAGTCAAATTTGAGTTTATTTATAAGATATTAGTCAATTTAACATTGATAAGTAGTTTGAATACCCTGTATGTATGTATCAAAAAACTATTTTCTAACTAAATTTATTTGTAGAAAGATTAATTTTTGGAACCCAAAATCTTTAAATTCTTACAAAGTTTAATTCTCTTCAGTTATAATTTATTAAGTAAGAATTTAAAGATTTTGGGTTATGTTTTTAACAGGTAATAAAAGAAAACAAATATAAATAAATAAATCCGTTGGTTAATATTGAACAGTTGATACTTTAGGAATCATTTTACGACGTTTAATTTTTTTATGAAACATTGTAAAATTCTCAATATTTTTCTACAACTTTAATGGCTTGATTCCGGGAGGGGCCCCTGAGTCTTCCCCCCCTCCTTATATTCATCCATGAACAAAACACATAATTGTGGCATGTCAGTGGTTTCATCCAAAGTATGTAATTTGTATTCTAAAATTACAAATGGTTCACTTTACTTAGTAAAATTTCTTTTACATTTACAGCCATGTTTAATATTTTTCCTAAAACTCAACTGTTAAACAACGAAACTAAACCAAGTTGTTTCCCTTCTTTTTATCCTAACACTAACGAGACAATATCCTTAATTGCTGGTAAAATTAAAGTATCTCCTATATTACGAGGCTGACCTGTTAGGCTGCTTCTATTGCTCTTTTCATTTGAACCAGTAAATGAAGTAATAATAGCTCTGCTATTTAATTTTAGTTCAAATTTCTTCTATTTAAATAGGATTTAGATAGATTTTTCTTCAGGCTCGTAGAGTTGAACAGTTTGTATTTAGTGTTACATTGAAGGAGGGGGCTACATGTAATGTTTTGACTATGTTTAAACCAAATTACACATTGTGGTACAGGTTCAGTGACAGGTATAGTTTAAGTGAAGCCAAATAATGATAAATAGTGTGCACCACACTTTTGTTTTACTGATTTTTTGCTCTTGTCACTGCAATAAGGTATTTGCAGTACTGCAAATGAGTAACTTGGTTGCTCATTATCAGAGGTTTCATTAGCATTATGGTGTACCTTTTCCAGGTGCCAGCGTTCTTAGCTTCTTTGAACTTGAACATGTAGAATGTATTAATCACTTATCCATTAATGTTATAGCTTATATATAAAAACACAATAAAATTGATAAGACAATAAACCATGCAAAAGATGAGTAAGCTGGCCCTATTTAGATAGAAAGGACCAAGACACACTGAACAGTACAAGTGACATAACTAGCAATATGTTTTGTAGCAAGAGAGTGTGACAACAAATATTCCCTTTTGTTCTCGCTCAGTGAAATTTCCTTTACACTCTGTATCTGACACTAGTAAACCTCAGTGACCACTATATCACTGACCCGTAAGCGGTAAGCACACATCAGATTGAAAACTGCTACTCCAAACCATAAGAAAATGAACAATAAACACATAGTGTTGCTGCACTACACATGATCATTAAATTAAATTACATTATAACCCTCTTTTAAGTAATAAAACTTTATGGAAAAATTATATGGTGAGGATTCGACCTCAACATAAGATGTATCACCCATGTAGAACTAAAAAAATATGTAAATAGTTTTAAATAGAGCTATACAAAATTTGATCATCAATATATTTTGTACTACCAATTTGCACCAATAAAATAAACTACTTTTAAAATTACAGTTCATAAATAAATATCTATTATATTAAATTGCAGAATTATTTGGAACTGAGATATGAATGTCAAGATGCTGCAAAGCATTGTTAAATTCTGCATGGTAATTTTGGGAATCCCAACCACTGCACTCTATTTTTTTCACGTCAGGATGACCTCTATATGACTTAAACAGGGTCATCTAAATCTTAATATACCACCCCTGAGGCATGTGATGGCCATTGGGAGAAAACTTCATCTTTACAACCAATTCTGTCCCATATCATGTCATATTTTACAGGCTTGTCTAGAGGAACATCGACTGCAACCCAGTCGAAAACAGGGAACAGGAGAATTGAAGTTACGCTTTGTTAAAATGCTTCAACCTGGGTGGTGGGATGAGTAAAACTCACTATATTTGGTCATCACTATCATTGATGATCAGGATAGCACACTCATTAAAATGAGGGAAGGAATTCTGCCAGGATCTGGAGTAGACTATATACTATTATAGTGTTCAGTATTTTTTATGATCCAAGTTCTAAATTATTGTACATTTATTTTCAGCTTTATATGCCAGTTTAAAATTAAATCTACTTTCTTCTTTTTTCTGTGATTTATAAAAGGTTACAAAAATGTAATTTGGGTGTTGATAAATTGAACATAAAGGTTATAATTTGAAACAAGGTGAGTTAATGTAATTAAACACATATGAATCCCACCTAAGAGTTGATTAGAATCCACGTTTTATATACTAGCCAGCTACCCCCATGGGTTTTCATGCAATTTCATTTTGAAAAAAAAAGACACTATGAGTTTAAAACTATCATTCAAAACTATTCTGAGATAAATGACTCACTGAAATATATTCCAATCCTTTAATGTATTTAAAATTTAAGTTTAAAGATGCAGACCTGAAGTTAGAGAGTGAAACATATTTTATAATACCGTAACCTCGGAAATTTCTTGAATTGCATTCCAATATTTCATATTTTGTTGAATAGCTACAACAATTTCAGTAACAACTGAACTATTTTTGGCCAGTGAAAAGAAATTCTAAGTCTAAAGGGAGACCAATGTTGAAGCCCTTAGCTTTTCATTTAACAAACTTACTATGTAATAAATTATGGCATTTTAAAGTTGGTGATTATAAATCCCAATAAAACATACAGGTTGAGGTTATATGTACATCCAAACCAATATTTTTTGAGAAATGTTTACTTTGAATCTGTACATTGTACAAATCTTGGTGTGCAGAACATTTTTTTAGGTTTTATATTTTGTGTGTGTAGTTTTTGTTCAAAAGGCTTTGAAGTGACATTTTTATTGTTCACAATAAAATTTGAAACAATTTGTATATTTTTAAATATTTATAACCATGTTTTAAAACGCATTTACAACCTCAACATAAAAAAAACAAAAAGAAAAAGAATTGTTTCTATTCATCAAGACTTTTTTTAGAGAAAAGTGTTAATAGTTTTGAATTATCTTTATTTCCTAAAGCATGTTTTTCTGAAAATAATGATATATAACACATGATCTTTGAATGCATATTTGTATCTAAAAAGTGGCTTTTAAGAAACCATGTATTTTGCTTCAAAACAGCCCAGCACTTTAAAGTGATTTAATTACCACTTGGAGGGTTAAACTTTTCATTGCAACCCTTTTTGTTAAAATCTGTTTCTATTTATCCCATTATATAATGTTTTAGTAATACTGATCTGTCTTGTTTTACCAAGCTTGAAAACACCTTCTTTTTAAAAAACCAAATTTCAAACAAAAGTAACTGATCATGGAACTAGACACTTAACTTTCTAGATAATTAGAAGCGGGTATAGGAATATTATAAAATGCATTGCGGGTAAATATAAACACTACATCTGTACTTTAATCACTACATTTCATAAGTACAATAAACATAACAACAAACTACTGTTCATATAAAAGAAGTAAACTCAAACATTAGTTATAAAAACTGCAAACAGAAAACATAAATAAATACGTCTAGTTTGTAATTATTAATAATTCAAAATTTACTAATTAGAAAATAAGTGACAACAAAATATATAGTAAAAGCAAAAAAGCATTGTACAAACTATTTATAACAGAAGAGATCATGATTTATAATTTATTTTGATTTTAAGGTAATAAGTTTAAGGTAATAAACTTTGTACATATTTACCATTTCCAAGTCACTGTAAACACAATGTACACAGAGAAATGAACGGAATTTAACTGAATACTGTTAAAAATTAATTACAACTCAATTCTATATTTTTGACATGTATTTTTAACAATACATGAGTATAATCAGGTGGAATTTCAAATTAAAAAGCTTTACTGTTTCTATATTGTATCTAAAACATAACATGATATTGCTCTGTTTTATACTGTTCTGTATAAATCTAGTTTTATAAGTTCACACTCAGTCTTTAAACTGCCTTTTATGGCATTGTGTATACAAATCTAGATTTCTTATTAAAATAATATAATACATCTGATAACCTTTCTAAATAGATTGGACAGTGTACTTTAAATTTCTTCAATGTCTTAGTAAATTACTTAAATTTATATTCGTTTTCTTCATTTTACGATTTAATTTGCTCAATATTAGGATGAAAATAAATTTTTCATCTGATTGGTTTATGATAACAGTGATATTTTCTCAAGGTCATATATAGAAATTTCTCATTGTATGTTTAGAAATATCAAAAACTCTGTATCTGATCATTACCACATTAACCAGTACATATTATTATTTTTTTTTTATATATATTTATGTTAGAAAAATATTTACTTTATCACCTTTCACATGTAACTTCATTGAAAGTTGTATTAAATTAAATCATTACACTGAATACACTACAGTTAATGATACAATTATCAATTAATGATAAAAGTCCTGACAGATTAAAAATTTTACAATGGTTCATGTGAAAATTTGACTTGTGTCAAAACCAATTTCTTAACTTCAGTCAATATGATTGGGAACTGTGCAAGAATTAGAACCTTTTACTATGTAAACAGTTGGTTGAAAACCCACTTTGTACAAATAAAATAATTATTGATAGAAAAAAGGGTTAATTTTATAATATGAAAAAATGTTTTGAGCTCTTACTATAATTAGCACAAATAAACTACATACTGTATATACAAACGTTCTAAATTGATTACACCTCACTAATTCTCCCTAATTACAACAAATCGTATACACAAAAAAAGCAACAATGATTCTTACAGATCTAATCTCTATTTGGTAAGCCTCTATGAGATTCCTCTTCCTAATTCCAAGGGATGTAACCAAAATATACTGATTCTAATAGGTTTCATAACATGTATCACAGTCTATAAACACCTATATAGAAATACGTGTTAAATACAGAGATTTGACACAAAAGGCAAAAGCTGACCTATTCATTCTGTCACATAGTACATATGATGCTACTCACATTGCTTTCTTTATTTAATTAATCAGTTTTAAACCAGTGATAGAAAATTTAGGTTTTCTTTGCTTAAAAAAATATTTGCTGTAGATGAAGTTTTCACAAAATACAACTGTAAATATAAAAAATATAATTACCAGCAGCTTTTCCCTACTGTACTGTTCCATAAATAAAAATAAATAACAAATGTCAAATGACCTTTGATTATTATTCTTTCTAAACAGTCTATTGCAAGAAGAGAGGTTAGATAGCGCTCTTAAATATTTTTTAACCGTTCTTTCTTATGTTCTTACCACTTTCTTTACATTTTGAGGAAGGGTATGTACAAAAATTCAGATAAAGAAGTAGAGACATCTTGTACAAGATCTTGACTAGAAAATTTCTCATGCCAGACCTACTTTGTATTCGTATAGCCAAATATAAACAGTAACAAATGTGGCTTCTCCCATATAAATATAAGATTGGTACTTTGTGTTTATTTGTCCATTTCTGGTCCCTTATGGATTAAAATTTTAAGACAAACAACAACGTTTATTATTTTATTTTATTACTGTTTATGTTATTGTTTTAATAAATCAGGACAAGATTACAAACACAAATATTAATTTATGAAATGTAAAACTGATTTTACCTCATGTCATATCTATGTGACACTTACATGCTTCTCAAAAACATTTTATCGCTGTTATACTTAAAAATTAACTAGTCCCCATTTTTCTAAATTCAATACTAAAATTTTAAAATGTTAAAAATTGTGTATATTTTTGATAATTTTTATCTATGGGGACTGCTGATCTGTGATTTTACACCTAATCAATTAAATAAATTATAACTATATTTGTATCTTACCCTAATAAAGATCTTTTCACCAATATTGGACTTCCCCTTTACTCATGAGATTCATATTTTTCTGCACATTACTTTTGTCAATTTTTTTTGGGTTTGAGTAAACCATGGAGGTATTTTAAATACCTTACCATTTAGCAGCTAACTGTATGTTAGCCTTATTTTCTGTTATGAAATTTCCAAACCTTTCAGCTACAGCAGTTTTACACCATATAGATTTGAAAACTATGTTTATCTGTTAAATACTTCTTGACAAATCCTAAGTACCTAAGTATTATTCCCAAATAACATCCATTATCAAGTTTAAGCTTATTCAAACATGAGGTAAAACTCTTCTTTTTATTTTTATTTGGTAAAAACATTTGTTTCTTTAAACTAGCCACTGCATTAATAATAATACAGATAATGTACCTGTTACCTACACAAAACTTTTGTATTTGTATATTAACAAAAATTATAGGCTAGTTCAAAACATGTAGGTAATCCTCTAAGGCATTTGCTGTATAAATGCAAGGGTCAACCAGAAAGCAAAGTATGTATTTGCCTGTATGTAGATTAAAAAACAATGTAATAGCAAATCTTAATCTGATGACTATGGATCTCTATCTCTATTCATTTTTATAAACACTGGTTTTATAGAACATCTATCATAATGACAAGCATTCTCTTTGAACAAATGTAAAGTTTATCAATATCTCATTTATACAATTTTCTTTCTAAAACTTCTTTCATTATCTTGGAAAAAAGATAATTTCTCAGGTCTATCAGGTCATTGATTAGTCTCCTTTATAACAATACTCAAATTCTTGTCAACTATTATCTGTAATGAGGGAAATTCCGCTCCTCTTATTTGAACAGATGAATAACATATCCATTTTTTTACATGTTTGTTTAAACAAATTGCTAATCATACAATCCTACAAGTCATGAACAGACAAAAGTGAAAGTTGATTAGCTAGTAAAAAGCTACAATTTGTGAGACCCATTAGCAGTGTAGAGCACAAAGGTGCCTTGCTTTCAGGATGACTCTCACATTTTTTTGTACTTTAGGTTTTCAATTTTCATCTGTTACTTTCTCTTCTGACTGACTCACACTACAGGTGCGGTGTCGATACAGTAGAATTTGGCTGGAAAGTACTTTCCAAAGGACTGTCTCCTTCACCCATTTTCTTGACGATCTCGAGCAGACTGCAGTAGGTGCCGATGATCAAGCCAAGGATACCCACTATGATGAGTACTATGTCCTTCAGCATCAAGGGGAAGTTGAGACGGTTGCTGGAGTAGGCGACACAGAGTTCGATAATCCCTGGGAATGCAATGCCGAGAGCTGACAGACAAAGAGCCCCAAACAGGGAGATGAAGAGGTCCAGGAGAGGAATGGCCACAGCCAGACAGACTGAAATCATAAATGATATTCAACCACTTCAGCAGACTCATCATTCTCTATTTCCAGCCCCAAATTGAGAAACATTGAACAATTACAGAGATATCTGATCTTGATCATTGTAATATCTTCTGGGTGACATCATTAGAAATAAATATCTTTAATGTCTTTATACATAGATTGGTCAGATGAGCGTTGTTGGGAATTATGTTTCTCAAACTTTGAATTTTATAAATTAATTTTGCATTTGAATGTATTTTACTATCTGAGAGAAAACACACAATTCTCCCTTTACGTGTAATAAATTATAATAGTTCTGACAAATTTTTGTTTATACCGGAAAAAAAGGGATGATATGAACTTTGATTTGATATTTATTTCTTTGTGAGCAGTTAATTATTTTGTCAGCTGTTGAAACTGATGTCATTTAAGCTAGAAAACTGAATTTAGCTATTCAAACATTATCCAAATTATGCCCATTTTTGGAGTGGTCAGAAGTTGGTGTATTATTAATATCCTTAATAAATTAGAAACATCACTCAAATGGGTATTCTCATTTAAAATTTTTCTAAAAGGCCCCCTTACTCCCTATTTTGGGAAAGTAGGAGTTAACGTTAAATCCATTGTAAATGGCCTCAAGGTATCCTATTACAAATTCACAAATGGGATTTCAAAATTCTCATTCATTCAGAAGTTAAGGTGCGGTGGAACTTTTAAGATAATCAGTATATACATTGGACGATTTATTATATTATTTAGCTCAAATAATGTGATAAACAATTCAAAACATACCAAATCAAAGGTAACATGTTTAATCAGTGTGTAAATGTAAGATTTAATTGAATAGTGAAAATTTAATGGAAAATCATAAAGAACAAAAGAATTAATAATGAAAAACATCAAATAAATACATAAAACCTAGATTTCACTTTTAGATTCAACATTTTGTGTTCAAGCATACATTTAAAATAATTTAAGAGAAGTTGTAAATTAACCAACATTTTTCGTCACTCAATAAATGTTATTGGACCCTTGAAAGTTAATTAACTTAAATCTGAGTAGGTTTAGGTTCAAACCATTTATGAACTGTTTCTTTCAGGTGCTGTATTATTCTAGACCATAAAATCAATAAATGGATTCTAAAATGTATTCAAACTTTATTTCAAATAACTCAATGTTGGTGTTATTATGAATCTTGAATTGTCAAACTGTTTCATAATAAAGTTCTGTGTGAAAAATCTTTCATCGATAATCTAGGAGGTTCAGGCACTGGACATTCACATCTGATATAAGTTAATCTTGGAAAATTGTTTTACACAAATTAAATAAAAGTAACATAATCTAAACAATTAAATAAACACATAAACACTTATCGTAATTATTGTACAGAAGTAAACAAATGGCTTACATGTCAAGATTACGATGACAGTCCTCATCACATACTCAATCAACAGCTTCTTGTTGCTTTGATCCAGTTTGGCCTTCAAGTAAGTATTCCAAATTATTTCAATTGGAACATAAGCTTGAAGAGCGTATGAGATGAAAATGGCGATAGCAAATGCAATTTTCACACACTGAGCCAATCTGTTGACAAAAAATATAATAATATCAAAGTTTGGCAGGCAATGTGAATATAAATAACGGTTCTTAATATGAATCCTTAATTCTCCAACAGTTTATTCATATTTTTAGGTCTCTAATTTAATTAAATCCAATTTTTGACAGGTGTTTCAAAGAATTCAGTAGCACAACTTTCCAGTAATACTGAGTTTACTACTTATTTTAAGATTTAATCCTAATAATATTATAAATCTGAAAGTGCCTTTGTTTGTTTGCTTAGCTTTCACAAGTAAACTATTCAACCAATTGTACTGAAATTTTACATGGACACTCTTAGGTTCCCTGGTATGAATTTAGGACTATTCTTATTTTGAAAATCCCTCTGGGCTATGCTCCACTGGTCTCTAAGATAGCGAAAAATCCCATCTTGGTCTCTACAGTTACGAAATATTAATTGAAAGAGCCTGTTCAATGTAATCAGCTATTCTGTGTGAACATTGTTTTATGACAGAGAAACCACATTTTTCATTAATTTAACCACTGTTTTCAATTTGTTTACGTTTATAGTGTGAAAGAATAGAGTAGGCTTGATAATAACAACACTTCTTATTTCAACCTTTTCTGCAACTGCTATTGAACACAGAGTAAGAAATATCCAGATAACAAAATTTAAAGTTTTAAAACAAATATACTTTAACTGTAGATTTTTAGCAAATAATAAGTATTAGAAATAAAAGGCAAAGTTACTATCTAACTTTTACCATAAATTTAAAGACTGTTATAAAAACAATTACAGATGTAGGCTTCTCAGATCTGTGTATGTATATACATCTTCTTAATCAGAACAAAGCAAACTCAATTGTGGTACCAGAAATATCTTAGACTGGAAGTAAATTACAAGGGACGAAATTACCAGTAGACGCTTAATAAATGAAGTAGGTTTCTCAAACATATGTATGTATATATATTTTCTTGATCGGGGAAACATGGCAAAATGGCACAAAAAAGTACAAAGTCTAGAGTACATTACAATATCCATAAATATGCCCATAGTTTCCATGTTTTTCAATATGAAATTGCGTACAAAGCCATGGGTAACTACTAGTGGGTTATAAAAATTAAAGTCAAAGTCACTACATTTCTAAAAAAATGTGTATTTTTGTAATAAAAACGCTTTTATTGGTATCATTTCCAAAGTAAATAATATCCACTCTTGTATCTTTGATTTGTTTATGAAATATGCATGATAAAATGTGGCTATCTCTCAAAACGATTGGTTGTAATCATGTGAGAACCACCATATTCATGTAGGATCACTGATCAGTCTGTCTTCAGGAAGGATTCATATCAAAATGTTTCTTCTTTTTGTTCAACGTTTGTATTTTCATATGCATAGCATTCATTTTGAATGAATTAGCTAGTTAAATAATGTTGTTTGTATTCCTTTTCTTCATACTTTAAGGAAATTCTTTCTATGCCAATGACATTTTAACTGATTACACAAACAATTTTACAAAACTCCTACAAATTTGTATTGATCTTCCTGAGAATTGTAGTCATGATCTCCTGGTTAGCGAGTTGCACTAACAATAGAGTCAAATACACAATTTAAATATACTTAACCTTAATTTTAAATGAATACACTGAAAAATTAATTATGAAAACTTTAAACTTACAATTGTTCTTGGGGAAGGTTCAGAGTTACACTGCCCTTTGCATTGCTTCCATATTTGATAAATCCAAAGAATCCAACACCAATGTACATTATCGTAATAGCTGCCATGCCTTGGTTCAGGATGCCAAGCCATCCTCCAAATGATTTTGGAGTTTTCATGTTGTTTTCCAAAGCTATAACCTGAAAGTAACAAATCATGTCAACCATCTTATAACATGATAAAAATTAAACACTAAATGAGTTTCTAATTCTAATCTCGAGAGTGGCTGGATCAATATGGCTAATTTTTGTTCATTCAACAAAGTCCAAGTAAGTTTTTTTTATGAAGAAAATAATAAGAAAACTTTCCAGGTCAATTATAACCAATTTTCACTAGGTATAAGCACAACTTGAGTATATCTTCCTTTGAGTCTCTTATTACTAGGTACCAGACATCAGTGCACATATAGATTTATTATTTCATGGGGAGCTGATTCACTGGGTAGTTTCAAACGTATTAAATACTCTCCATAAATAGAGACTAAGGAATCTTCCCACTGGAAATTTTTAGCTGTAAGACCTCAAAGATGTGTTTTAGCTTATAACAAACCATTGGGTATAATTTTAATGTATGTCATTCAAAATTTTGGGCAGGGAGGCTAAAACCTCCTGAGCTCCCTTTTGTACACACCCATGGCAGTGAAACATTATTTTTGTTTTATACTACAAACTTTTGCAAATTTTTCTATTAACTAAGTTACAGAGTATGTTTATTTATAGAGTGATGAATAATATACACTATACTCACAACGCCCACAGCTTCCAGTGCAAACAGTGTGGTCCCTATATAGAGGACAAATGCTTGCGGTGTGCCCACCAGCCTGGCAGAACTGATCGGTGGCAGGTCTTGGAATATGTAGTACAGGATGATGGCTATGCCGATGAATGTAATGATGTTAGCGAGCTGAGAGAACGGTGCCAACAACTTCAGGTTCCGAATGTAGCAGATGAGGACCAAAGGAGTAAGCAGGATCAACATGTGAACTCTGACGTCAATTGGTTTCCAATATTGATCAGTTACCTAGAAAATAAGTTGATGCTGCAGTTTCAGTATTCCACTATGAGCTTACCAGTAGTGTAACTAAGAGAAAAAAATCTATCTGGAAAAATCTGATTGAAGAACTCACCACACTGAGGGAATTGAGTAAATCTAAATTTAAATAAATTAGATAAGAGAGGAATCCAAAGTAAAACATTTAAGTGCTATATTTGGAACAAGTTTTATTGTTGTTATACATGTATTTAAAACATGTAATGCATTTTAGGAGTTTCTATCCTCTACAGTCCTCCCCCCCACTCGTAGTTATGTAACTAGAGCTTACAAAAGCTGAATCACACAGTTCTTGTAAGTTAATATACAAGAAATACCAACATATTATCAACACTCAAATAAAATATTATTGGTAGGTTTATTCTGTTTGTCTATTGTTTATATATAACAGACATCTCACAGTTAATGGTTTACATTCATTCCCTAACATATTTTGATCAACAGTCTGGATCCTTTGGTAGATAGTAAAATTACATCAGTATCATAGTTTTGTAAATTATATTTAACTTGAAGTAACTAAGTAATTATATCTATGTTCAATATATGCTCAGCTCATGTATCTGCTGTGTCTATGTGAAGATAACAATATACTGCTTAAGAGTTTAACCCCTTAACAGTTCTTTTTGTACCTTAAACTATGTTTTTTGCTGAAGTTATTTTGTGTCTTTTTTTAAAGGTTTGTTATTGTTCACTATGTCATTTTCACTATCCATGTTTGTGTCATCATCAATTTAATAAAGCCAATTTACACGTTAATGGTAGCTGTCTGCACTGTGTGCCTACAGCAAACTCATCATGGTGCAAAATCTCATTACCAAGGAAATGCTAATATCTAGTAGAAAACTCCAGAACTACTTGTGCGGCTCGCAATTGTCATAGAAATGTGCAATATTACGGCAGACAACAGAATGAAACAGGAACAATATAACTATGTTTAATTTGGGGCTTCTATTTTTTGCCTTTATTTTCTTGTTACATAACTAGTGTCTTAATTCTAATATGGTTAAAAACAATTTCCAAATATCTTATTCTAAATAAACTTAAGGTAACATTGTCGAGTCTTAGGAGGTAGGAGAAAAGTCAATCAAGTGTCAATAAATTACTAAAATACTAAAATACTAAATAACATGCAATAATGGTAATAAATAGTTAAAATCGTCAATATATACTAAATAACATGCAATAAATAAATAAATAACTATAAAAACACATGGAAGTTCAGTCTTGCCACTGCTGGACGCCGGATACATGGGTGACATATATGTCTCGGCTCCAGCGAATGGCCTCGGAGACGCAGCGACGGGAGAGGGATGTGCCGTATCTACGGTGAACCCCGAGGCGTGCCAGGGTCCCCCAGTTGGCGCTGTCCCACGCACCCAGGGAGCCGACGATGAAGGCGTCCACGGAAGTCCTGTAGCCTCCGGCCGTCAGCATCCGGGCGAGTGGACCATAAGTGTCAAGCTTCCTCTCCCGCGCAGCCTCGATGGCCCGCCAGCCGTCCTCGTACGGAACGGCGATGTCGACGATCTTGACGATCTTGTTGTGGGCGTCGATCATCACCACATCCGGACGGCAGCGCACCATCTCCTCCGGAAAATCGTCTCGGCCTTGGAGCAGCGCTTGTAGGGGCACCCGCTGGTTCACGCGGACCTCAACTCCCTCCGCAGGTCTGATGGCAGCGACGAGGAGATCCTGGACGGCGTTGTGTCTTCGCGTGATGCCAGTAGCGAGGCTGGAGGTGCAGTGGCAGAGCACGTGGGCGGTGGTCTCGTCGTGTTGACCACACCGCCTACAACGCCGATCGTTGACTCCCCAGCGCCGGCAGCCGTTAAGAGGGAGGACATTCAACCTGGCCCGGTGAACAAACCGCCAGTCCGCAAAGCGTGTGTAGCGTCCCTCGTGCAGCATGTGGTTGGCAGTGGCGCAGGTGGTGGTGACCCTGGCCACCCTTCCCTGGTCGGGTTTCGCGGAAAGGGTGGCCCTGAAGTGTTGCTGCAGCGAGGAGCGCAGACTGGCCGACAGCGCGTGACGGGAGCCCCTGTCGACGATCCTGAGAGCCCTATCCCCAGGGATCGTGATTTGGAGCGTTGCCCTGCCGGCACACCAGCCCCAGCGCAGGTCAGGCAAGCGCTTCTTCAGCCTATTCAGAGCCGCCCGCGCGGCAGAAAAAGTGGTGGCAACATTGGAGTTCCCGGGGAAGTCGCCGTTGAGGTATCCCACAAGGAACTCCATTCCGGCGCGGGCAGCACTCCTCTGGCCCGCAGAGGCCGCTAGTCCCTCCAGCGCAAGCGAAGCCACCCTGGCATCCGGTGAGGTGAGGAGCCTGAACGCGTGGTTGATGGCGGCCAGGTCCGAGAGATCAGCCAGCGGGACGAGTCCAGCCCCGCCGCAGGAAGGTGGAAGATAGACCAACTCGGCACTGGCGCGTGAAGGGACGTTGAAGATCTTCTTCACACCACACTTGATCTTTTTGTCCAGGCTCCTAAGTGCAGTCTTGCGGATCCGCGCGGTCTTGAGGTTAAACTCCAGCTGCGGAACGATGAAGGTCCGCAAGGCGTGCAACTTCTGCCAAGGTGCCAGCACACTCTGAAGGACGGCCTCAGTCTCGGCTTCCAACCTGGCGATGGTGGCGACCGGGGTTTGATCCACCTTCATCCCAGTGGGGACTCCAAGGTGTTGGTAGGACTCCCCTTCGCCGAGGACCCGAAGCGGCGCACCGTAGATCCGGAAGACAGAAGGTCTAGTTGTCCTCCGGGCAACATGGAGCGTGGCACACTTGGTGGGCTTGAAGCGTAGTCCAACCCACGTCGCAGCTGGAATTACGGCGTCTAGCAGAGCCTGGAGAGACGCCTCCGACCTCGCCACAAGGGCGAGGTCATCGGCGTAGGCCAGGACGCTGACGCTGGTGCCGTGAAGTACTGCTCCATGCTGGTCCTCCAGTGCAGAGAGCGGCCGAATCAGGTACTCCATCACCAGGTTGAAGAGGATGGGGGAGAGTGGGCAGCCCTGGCGAACTCCAGCTCCAAAGGTGATGGGGTCAGTCGATCCTCTGGAGTGGCGGATGGAAGTAGAGCTCCCCTGGTATAAGTCCTCGATGAAGCGCAGCTGGTCTTGTGAGAGCCCCGCAGAACGGAGCGCGGCGAGGAGGGCGGAGTGGGGGACACTGCCGAAGGCGTTGGCGAGGTCCAACCACGCCACGCAGAGCTCACTCCCACGCCGTCTTGCGTCATCGAGGAGTTCCTGGAGGATGAAGTTGTGCTCCAGGCAGCCCTCCGCTGGGGTGAACCCCTTCTGAGCCCCAGAGATGAGATTGTTCTCGGAGGCCCACCTGGAGAGACGATCCGCCAGGAGACTGCAGAGGAGCTTCCCCGCAGTGTTGGAGAGGGCGATGGGACGCCAGTTATTGATGTCGCCAGGGCTGTCCTTCTTGTGAATCAGCACCGTAGAGGAAGACTTCCAGGATGGCGGGAAGCGCCTGGCGGTGATGCAGAGGTTGAAGACCGCCGCCAGCACGTGCCCTGTCGGGTCTCTACGGCGCCACACGTTGTACCGCACCCCATCAGGGCCAGGGGCAGTATTGGAGGCCCTCCTCAGCAGGAGGGAGATATCCTCAGGTAGTGCAGAGTCAAGCAGTGGAGGGGGGTGCGGAGCGGGAGGGACCAGGCAATTCGGCGGAGGGACACCGGCACATCCGTCTCTTAAGGTATAAGAAGCCTCAAAGTGTCTCTTAATGGTCTCCTCAGGGATGGAACAAAAAGGCGATGAGGAACCCAAAACTTCCCTCATCGCCTTCCGAGGAGCCCGTCGGTAGAGGCGCTGGAGCCTGGCGGCCTCCCTGACGTCCCGGCGATTGTCACGCGGTGCAGCAGCAGCACGGCGACGAGGAAGCCTAGGAGGATTTGTGGGCTGCGGTGCCGTCGAGAGTGAAGCCGTCATCTCATCCAGAGCGACGATGAACTCGTCCCATGGGGTCCCCGGGATGAATCGGGGCAGCCACTGACGCTGCCAAGCTGTGAGGCGGTCAGGAAGCTCAGCAGGAGAGCCAGGAGGTAACCCAGGCGACGGAGGATCAGGTGGAGGGTCTGGAGCTCCAGGTGAGTGACGGCCAAGCGGCATGGCTCCGTGGCAGGGCGTTGCCGGAGATGGTGGGGGGTCCGGCAAAGGAGGGCGGCCGGGCGAAGGCTCCGGCGAAGGTGGAGGCGGTGCCAAGGGCGGATTTACCGGTGAAGGCAGAGGCGGCGGCGGAGAGGGCGGAGAAGGTAGTCCAGCAGGTGGAGGGTGGTCTAAGGGGACCCTGGGAGGGGTCAATTCCCGATTCTCTGGCAGACGGCGACGTCTCAGGGCATTCCGCGCTCTTGCCGCCGCTGATCCAGCCCGCTGGAGGGTGGGCGGCGACTCAGGGGAAGATGATGATGAGGATGTGGGGGCAGGTGAAGCCTGAGACTCCTGTGTAGGACGAGCAGGGGTGGCGACCCGCAAAATGAGGTCCTGCAGGCCGTCAAAGGATGTTGAAGCGATCCCCAACTCGTCCTCATCCCCCACCTCAAATGGTGTTCCCTGGTGCTGCTCCTCAAAATGGGCCTTAGCTCTCTTGAGAGAGTACTTGTACTCACGACAACTAAATTCAATATCGCAGCACACATACGAGAGCTCCCATCCCGGTCCATGGTCTTGAGTGAGGTGCCGTTTTAGTCCCTCCCGCTTTCTGATTGTCAACACACCCGATTCACGACAAACAGGGCATTGAAACCGCTTGGTGACCGGCAGGGCAATGTATAGGGTAGGAGGAGCCTCCATGCAGGACCGGCAGTTGTAGAAATTGAAGTTGGAAGAAGCAGAAGACGGGGGGAAGCAGAATATGGGGCAGAAGCAGAGAAAAATTGGAAAAAATCATGAAAAAGACCCGTAGTAAAAAGATGGGGGCATGTAGCCAAGCCGGCATGCAATGACGAAGAAGGAGAGTTGAAGTGGGAGAAAAATGCAAAAAACCGGAACAAAATTGAGCAAAAAGAAGTCGAGAAAAAGGCAAAAAATCCGAAAAAATACAGGTTTAGGCATGCAGCCGGCCTACATAGGACACACGGTGCCGCAGACGATGGGTCAGCGGCCCACCACATTGAACAGCACCGCACTGGAGGTCTCCTACAGCTCAACGCTTTATTCGGGAAAGCTGGTGCCCCTAGCCAGCCCCACCGGGACTCCTGGTTAGGCAGGGCGAGGCTGCCAGGAGTGCGTCCCACCGGGGGCAGCTCTTTTACTCTACGAATCGTTGTCTCAACGACCCTATTTTTATATTTGCAATATCAGTGTTGGGTCTTTTACACTACTAATCGTTGACTCAACGACCCTTTCTGAAAAAATAACAAATAACAGAGGGTCTTTTACTCTACGAAGCGTTGTGACAACGACCCGATTTACTAAGAACACTAAAAGTTCAATCCAATGGTTCTTTGTCACAACGACCCATATACCGAATATAAGAATAGAACTACAAGTGGGTTCGTTGACACAACGACCCTTTTTCTATATTTTTTATCTAATTCATTAAATTGGGCCGTTTACACTACGGATCTTTGTATCAACGGCCCAAATATAAATTAAAAGTTGAAAAGTAGAAAAAGGTTCGTAGAATCAACAACCTAGTTTCAGAATAAGTTGAAATATATGTATTAAGGGGTCGTTGACTCAAAGACCCTATAATGCATCTAACCTCAAATAAGACATTCTAGGGCGTTTACTCAACTGATCGTTGTCTCAACGCCCCTCCGTCCCAAACAAGCACTTTCAAACGAAACAGGGTCAATCAGTCAACTCCTAGCCCGGTAGGCATGAAGGCGCTGCGTCTGTGCCGAGTTTAGTCCTAACATCTGATATAAGGGTAAATACTTTGTATAAGTATTATATCTAAATATTTTGTTTATTATACGTATATATTATTGAACTAGATTTAAAGTCTGGTAACAGTTGTATTTATAAAATATAAGAAATATTTTTAAGACATACATTTCTAGTTATGATTCCCATTTCTTGTTTATGTATTAAAATATATTTCACTCATGTACATAAACTGAAATAATGTAACTGTCATTCATATTTCTACTTCTGTCGGAAACAGGTTGAGGTTTCTAATTATTATTAAATGGTTAATCAAACAGTACCCAACGTTCAAATTAAAGTTAAAATGAAAACATTGCAAACAAATGAAAACACTAATACTAAATTTTGACAACTACAACTCCAAACATGCACTATGAGGAATTCGATTGACAGTGCCGAAGCCACTCATCTGAGAAGGACGAAAGATTTAATTTCTGTATGTCTGTATGACCGCACAATATATCGAAAACGAATTGACTTATATATGGTTACTGATTTATAGCGATCACTTTTAAATTGCTATTGCGGTTAACCGTACAGTGACGGGAAAATCGCAGAAGAAATAAATTTGTAAGCAAACTGTGTACAGTCATATGACATTTTTAGATGTGGCATGGTAACACAAGTACCCTATCCATCCGCAAGATATTTCTAAAAATGTCTTTTTTGTGTGCTTTAAATTTTATATGAATCTTTATTTATACATAGACAAGAAGGAGCTCCATTTTGGCGCATGTATACTCATTTTTTCGGCTGAGCGTAATATATTAGGTATATTGTAACATATACGTACTTGAATTCTGTGCGCTCCACTACCCGTATGTTATTTGTATTATATCTGATTGAGTTCATTTATAAGTCTAGGTGAGTTACTGTAGTCGACACTATATACATCATCTGATATCAAAACTTTCTTACCACTCAGTAGCTAATCCCATCGTGTAACTGTAGAATATTTAGCGTATCAACTATACCATGTAATCGATTTGTTAATTACATGTATAAGTTGTTAAAAGAGGTTTGTTTGCATTGGATAGTTTTAACAGTTTAAATTAATCTATGGTCAAATATCAATGGAATGAAACTTAAATATTCTAACTACAACTACAGAAACAACAGTGAGGTAGTCTCAGGTAAAGGCTCGGGTGAGGTGGTTCCTTCCACAAAATGGTGTCGTTAGCAGACAATGCAATAGTTTTATTGCAACCGGTCTCGAGTTTACGTATATAAAATATACGTACATGTATATTTTGGAAATTTAACATCAGAGACACACCTTTCTATAAATAAGTTGCCTGGTAGCAAAATAGTTAAACAAATTATTTAAAAATACTAATATTAAAAGGAAGTAGTTTTGGTGAAAAGGTTGATTGGCTTGCCGCAACATCTCCCTTTGATATATATTTTTCATATAAAGCCATCCTATAATTGACAACAATGACTGTAATTCTAAAAATCTAATATACCAAATAAATTGCAAGTAATGCTCCATACAATACATTGGCCAAACATCTAACCATTTATGAATCCGTATGACAGGGCATAGGTTTGATATATTCCATAAAAATAAAGAAAAACCATTAGCAAGACATGGTCTAGAACATAAACAAGAGTGTTTTACATTAAAAGGAATACACCAACTACCACCATTCCCTGATGAAAATTACAACAGATTAAAACTAAAGCACGTAGAGCAAACTCATTAAATCATGTTGAAGACAAAAAACCCATTTGGTCTAAATTTAATACAAATTTTTAAAGACATAAATTTAAATTATTGTTAAAGATTAAAAATTTGTAAAAAATTAAAAGTTTTATTCCATCCTTTCTAAAAATCAACTGTTCGAACAAGATTAAATAAGAAAAATTTTACGTCAGCTGGACTTTATCAAATGTTATGCACTGTGTTTAAATTTATCATTTCATGATTCTTGTTTACGTTTTATAGATTTGTATTAACTTAATTTAAAACTTCCTGAAGACGGTATTAAATCCCCTGAAATATAAAAGTGAAAAATGGTTCTTTTATTTTCTTCTATTTAACACAGTGACGATAAATATTATTGAACACTGCATAATTTTGTTATAGGTGAAAAGGAGATTATATATTTTACAGTATTTCTTTAAGTGCAATAGAGTTTTTTAAGTCTCCTAAAAGACAAAATTATAAGATGCAGCCTATTTTAGCTTTGTGAAATGCAGCCAGAATAAGAATGTTTTGTAAGTTTTATTGAACATTAAAACCAGCTCATTCACAATAGTGTGTTATCTTTTTAAACTATTACTAAGGATTTTTATCGTTCATTGAAATAAAAAGAAATATTTTCATATTCATTTACAACTTTATTTCACAATTGACCCTCCGCCACCCCCCCAAGTACAGACAGTACCTGAGACTACTAAGCTGTTATAGAATTTGTAACTACTGTAAGTTGGATCAATTCATAAATTCAAGAGAATGTCAGATCCTACAATGGCATTCAAGCCAATAAGAAGGAATGGCGGTATTTCTATTTATAAGAATTATTTTCTTCAACTAGTAATTTCAGGTCATGGCTTGCCGTCTCGACCGTTGACAGGGAACTGTGTTGTTGCAATCCGTAAAATTTGATTTCTTCCACTGAGATCTTTAATGTCCAGGCTACTCATCTAGATCTTTGATAAGAAATTGTGGTCGACAAGGAATTTTGCAGTGGAAATCCATCAGAGTGGTTCCGCCTCGGAGAATTTTAGGTCCAGGCTTGACATCTAGACCGCCGACAAGGAATTTTGCTGTGGCAGTCCATCAGAGTTGTTCTGCCTCGGAGAATTTCAGGTCCAGGCTTGTCATCTAGACCGCCGACAAGGAATTTTGCTGTGGCAGTCCTTCAGAGTTGTTCCGCCTCGGAGAATTTCAGGTCCAGGCTTGACATCTAGACCGCCGACAAGGAATTTTGCTGTGGCAGTCCATCAGAGTTGTTCCGCCTCGGAGAATTTCAGGTCCAGGCTTGAAATCTAGACCGCCGACAAGGAATTTTGCTGTGGCAGTCCATCAGAGTTGTTCCGCCCCGGAGAATTTCAGGTCCAGGCTTGACATCTAGACCGCCGACAAGGAATTTTGCTGTGGCAGTCCATCAGAGTTGTTCCGCCTCGGAGAATTTCAGGTCCAGACTTGACATCTAGACTGTCGACAAGGAATTTTGCTGTGGCAGTCCATCAGAGTTGTTCCGCCTCGGAGAATTTCAAGTCCAGACTTGACATCTAGACTGTCGACAAGGAATTTTGTTGTAGCAGTCCATCAGGGTTGTTCCGCCTCGGAGAATTTCAGGTCCAGGCTTGACACCTAGACCGCCGACAAGGAATTTTGCTGTGGCAGTCCATCAGAGTTGTTCCGCCTCGGAGAATTTCAGGTCCAGGCTTGAAATCTAGACCGCCGACAAGGAATTTTGCTGTGGCAGTCCATCAGAGTTGTTCCGCCCCGGAGAATTTCAGGTCCAGGCTTGACATCTAGACCGCCGACAAGGAATTTTGCTGTGGCAGTCCATCAGAGTTGTTCCGCCCCGGAGAATTTCAGGTCCAGGCTTGAAATCTAGACCGCCGACAAGGAATTTTGCTGTGGCAGTCCATCAGAGTTGTTCCGCCCCGGAGAATTTCAGGTCCAGGCTTGACATCTAGACCGCCGACAAGGAATTTTGCTGTGGCAGTCCATCAGAGTTGTTTCCGCCCCGGAGAATTTCAGGTCCAGGCTTGACATCTAGACCGCCGACAAGGAATTTTGCTGTGGCAGTCCATCAGAGTTGTTCCGCCTCGGAGAATTTCAGGTCCAGGCTTGAAATCTAGACCGCCGACAAGGAATTTTGCTGTGGCAGTCCATCAGAGTTGTTCCGCCCCGGAGAATTTCAGGTCCAGGCTTGACATCTAGACCGCCGACAAGGAATTTTGCTGTGGCAGTCCATCAGAGTTGTTCCGCCCCGGAGAATTTCAGGTCCAGGCTTGAAATCTAGACCGCCGACAAGGAATTTTGCTGTGGCAGTCCATCAGAGTTGTTCCGCCCCGGAGAATTTCAGGTCCAGGCTTGACATCTAGACCGCCGACAAGGAATTTTGCTGTGGCAGTCCATCAGAGTTGTTCCGCCCCGGAGAATTTCAGGTCCAGGCTTGACATCTAGACCGCCGACAAGGAATTTTGCTGTGGCAGTCCATCAGAGTTGTTCCGCCTCGGAGAATTTCAGGTCCAGACTTGACATCTAGACTGTCGACAAGGAATTTTGCTGTGACAATCCATCACAACTATTTTCTTCCACTAAAATTTTCTTCCACTAAGCGCTTCGCACGCTTTTTGTAAGCTTTGCCCATGTAAGAACATTTCTGGTTCAAGTAAATTATATTTCCATCGCCAATGTAGAGTTTGCCTTGATGTCACGATCATGAAAATCTATCAAAAGTGTATTGTATGTGTACATGTCCTTTATTGTAAAGTGGTCTAACACTCAACCTTTAAGTTCAACCAGAAACTTATTTTAAAGACAAATACATCATAACTTAGCGCCTTCAAATAGTATTTGGCAGTTAAATATACATAACTGCCTTGCAATTGCAGTTTATAATATGCAGGCGATTTGAAAACTTTTATCTTTTGCAGCGCCGTCTGGTAGCGAGTTACATCAATGGGCGTAGCATATAAACCTTCTCAGCGGAAAAATACATATACATACAAATTTTCATAATGATCGGCCACATAGTTCACGATTCCATAAAGGACAAACACACAAACATTCATTTTTATATATATAGATTATTAATTTGATCTATATTCTTGATATTTAGAATTGCTATTTATCGTTACAATTTCCATTTTTAATATTTATTTGCATTCCATTTTTATCACTCTTACTTGGTAATGTCTTATCATTACTGCTTATAAAGTATATCTGTATCCGGTAAAAGGGGTTTATATTAATATAATTTTAAATGAATACAAAACAAATTATTACATTTGTAAATTTATAGTGGCAAGAGAATAATGTACGCTACATCAATACGAGCGCAACATTCAGCGCCGTACGACTGGTGCGCAGTAACATCTCGCCACAATGTCCGGCTGCACGCAGTTGACACAAAGACCCTAGTAGACTAAAAGAACCTCTGAACAGTTAAAAGTAGGTCGTTGTCTCAACGACCCTCTTACTATATTTTATCCATTGAGTTAAAAATGGGTTGTTGTCGCTACGACCCTTCTTCACATTGCTTATACATTTCTCCATTTTGGTCCGTTGACACAAAGAATGGTTGAGTAAAAGACCTGGTTCTTTCAATATAAGCATTTAATATAATTTAGGGTCGTTGAGACAACGACCCATCTTTTGAAATATTAAACTAAACTGGCAAAAAGTGGCGTTGTTGCTACGAACCCAGTTGAGTAATTGACCCTTTTCATTCATTTTACTGGGTCGTTGTCACAACGAACCTATGTAGAAAATCTTAAATATCAAAATGGGGTCGTTGTCTCAACGACCTGTAGACTAAATGACCCTGTCTTATTTGTTATTTTCTCAGAAAGGGTCGTTGAGTCAACGATTAGTAGTGTAAAAGACCCGTCACCGTCCCACCACTCCCCCAGGAAATCCAAACAAAAAGCCTCAAGCGCTCGCTCTGAGACTCAAACTTATGGCTAAGATCAATTTGATCTTAGCCAAAAGGCCGAGAAGCGATCAATATCAGTAACATATTTTTACACTATCGATATGAACGTAATATAACATCAAAACTGTGAAAAAGCTAAAACAATTGTTCATAGATTTTATGTGAAAATTATACATAGATCAATGAAGTAATGAAATACTATCAAGGTTACGTAAATAGTACTTGACTTAAACTTTGTACTCAGGGATATATCTCTACGTTAAATGTATAGCCATATAGCTACATGTGTGCTGCATCTAAACTTAGATGTTAGATGCTCAATAATAAACCAATAGATTATAATATATTTACATTGGTATTTTGTGTATTTGTATATAAAATGTAGATGTTCTACAAAATATTTTTAGGTTTATGTTTAATTTTTTAATAATTGGTTGAAATGGTTTGATTTTTTAAAATTTGTTGTTGCAATACAATATACATAAAAAAATAAATATATAAAAAGAATTAACAATCAATATTCATGAAGCTTATTTTATAATTTATATACTAAAACATTGAGTATATGTAGTCAATATATTAGTTTTCTAAATATAATAGTTCCACCAGAACTCTGAGAGACTCTGTAAATCCCTTAGTAAGCCTGTTATTTTTGGCTTACTTTCTGAGTTTTCGGGCAACAGTAATGCAGCAAATGGGGGATTATGGGGGCTGCAACGTTCTCTCCATGAGGACTCATATGGGAAAACCAAGTTGTAATCAAAGAGAAAATTTAATCCATGTTATATAGTTTTTTTTTTTTACGATAGGAAAATGCATTATGCACCGTCAGGGACAGGTGTTCGCCCTGGTGTGTGGGACTCTCACCAACTAAAAACCTACTGGTCCAGGCATTGGAAACCCTCTCGGGAACGCATCTCTGCAACTACTTCAAGAGGGTGCCATCGTTCGCCCAATGGGCATTACTTCATTCTAAAATCCACCAGCATGAGCTATTCTGGTGCTTTATAGCTGCTCTCTTCTTATGTTATATAGTAATCAAATCTCTGCCAACAAATTTTAATTGATAAAACTCACCAAAACAAACTTGTGACAGGCTTATTCCATGTTGCATACATATAAATCTCCTTCCTAAATCGTGGCTACACCACTCTTAAAAGTACCTCCAATGGAAGATAAAAGAGTTATTTTATATTGGAATTAGTAATCATTAACATTTATTTTCAATGCTGTAGATCTTATTGGAATAACAACACACTCTGAATACCAATCTGTCTACAATTAGCGGTATTAAAGCTATTGTTACTAAACATTGTTTATTTGGCATAGTTTTTACAGAAGATGATTAACATTAACTCATCACTTACCTCTTTGATGTTTTCAGCTACAAACATTATGTACACACAGCAAATACCAAGCTGGTACAGGATCAGGAAGAAGTCAACTACAGGACTGCAAACAGAAAAAAACTGTTCATACAGTTGTCCATATCTTATTTTTTATCATACATGTATGATGTTTATACCATTGTAATTGTTAGAGCGTATAATCATGAAGCATTGTGTCAAGATACACAGTGGCGGATTTTGGGGGTTGTCACCAGGGGCACGAACCCATCCTAAATATTTTTACAAAAATATATTTTTTTAGTTTCAGTTAAAACAGGAAATTTTACACTCTAAAATAGATAAAAATTTGTTTTCTTAATTAAGATGTGTATTTTTAAATTTTCTTAAGGCTCCTGTGTCCTATATTCTATAGGAGGTATTCCAGATCCCCAGTAGACCCTCCTCAAAATTAATGTTAATTCTGCCCCTGGGAATACACGGATTATTTTGACAAAAATGCACGGAAATATAATTAGCTGCAACATTGTGATTATTTTAAAAAATAATGAAAATCACAAGTATTTAATACTAAATTTTAATATGTGGGTTTCCTTTTAATAGACATTTGATTCAAAATATATTTTTTCATCAAATTATATTGTTTGGGTACGCCAAACGAATGGTATTTTAAATGATATTTTAATGTCACTAATCATAACAGTGCCAATTATCCTAGGCTGAAACTGCATGGAAAACTCAACAGATATTTGTTTATGTGAAATTTCAAGTTAAGTGGTGCAAAGCTTTGTTGCATGAATAGCAAAATAAATAAAAAGTACAATTAATTAGAAGATGAGCCCTTGTTGAAAAATCCTTATAATTATAAAGTGGATGTTTTTAAATAAATTTATATTTATAATATTTGCTTTGTATTAAATTTATGTTGAAGTTCAAAACCATTAAAAGGATGAGGTGAATTACTTGAACTATTATGTAATACATAACAATTTTTAGTTATATCTTTGATTATACAGTATTAGCTACACAAATAACTAGTATAATGAAAGGTTTTACATTCATAAAATCAGTGCTGTTGACAAAAAGAAGTTTAGTTAAAACATCAAACAAAATTATCAAACAGAAAGCACTGCACAACCTTAAAAGATCTTCAAGTTATTATGGATTTGTGAATTTAGTATCCAACAACAAGCTACATGTCCAGATAGTGTTACTGAACAGAAAAAGGATGTACTCAGATATTTCTGAAAACTAACCAAAAAGGGTATTGCTGTAAACAACATTTCTCAGTTAACACAAATTATAAAAAATAATAGTATTAGTTTCTTCAATAACTTTTGTGGTTACTTACAAAACTCAATTTTTTCTATATTTCATGATTATTTTAAAAGGTAAACACTTCACAAGATGAACTAAAAATAGTTTGTATGTGTATTAATTATATCTTTAAAATGAGAACCTCCCATAATTACATGACAAAAAATTAAAGCGTAAAAGTGTGAAATTTAACATTGTTCTTATGGAATTGTATTTAGGGCCATTTCACAACAGCCCACTCATTTCCTAGTTATAAAACAAACAGCTATTGTAGAGTTATATAATCAACGTTATTAGATATCAAACCAATTGCTCCTGCTCCACAATTCAACAAAATTCAGTAACTGGAATCATGGCTTGTTACTGGCATTTCAGGCTGGAATTTCACTTGAAATCAGTCACCGCTTTTCAGCTGTGAGATGAATAATTTAAAATACTGAGTATTACAAAAACTTTATATTTTGTAAAATTAAAACATTTTAACCAATACCTTACATAGACCACTTTTTCCCCATACTATCCTACAGATATTTTTTGGAGTTCAGTCACCAAAAATCAATGGATACAGTGTAAAAAACAATTATTGGGTAAAATGTGAAGATCCAATGTAAATGGAGTATATAGAGATATTATCCTCCCCCACCACAACCATTTTGCCAATAATATTTGTAGTTTTTTTATAAAAAGAAGACACTGATCCTCTTTTAAGCCTTATTCGGCCTGTCCTCATGGGCCACTGGCAAAGAATGAGGGGGCAAGTACGTAGTCTTCAAGGGGGTCCGAGAGGACCCCCTCAAACTTTCTACTTTTTCAATAACTTTTTTAGCAAACGATTATTATAATTCAGTATCACTGACATGTACTGCTGAAAGATTCTTCTCAACATTGAAACAGGTCAAGAACTTTTTAAGGAACAAGATGGGGAATGAGTGGTTGACTGCACTTGCCTTACTTTCTATCCACTATGGGAAAATATCAATTGTCTTGACACCCCCCAAAATCTTTTCCTGGCTACGTTCTTGAGGAGGAGCTTGAGGGGGAGATTTGTTACAGAACAAGGTCAATGGTTTGGATAAAAAGTGCAACAGTCACAGACAGAATCTGCGTTATCTCTAACTTAAATAAAAAGTCCATCATTTTAGAAGGTTGTGGCACTTATTTTGAAGTTGAAGAATTGTGTTATTGTTTTAAGGTAACACGTATTATCTAAGGAAACCATACATAAATAATGATTTATTCCATTTTAGAGTACCAACACAACTATATTCAATCTATCGTTTCCTAAAAGGAACTACAGACCTGGCATATGGAAGGATTTCAGTTGATTGACATGTAAACAGCAAAGCAGTAAAAGGAATAGGGTGAAACAAGTGCAAGAGCTACATGTAACCAACAATGTCAATCTGCTGTGTTGCACTGTTGGTTATGCTCTTGAGTACTTCATTTATAAACAAATTTTGTTACAGTACTTTAAAGAAATTTTAGAGGTACATACGCTGAAATGTTGGCAAAAGGTCTGAAGGCGGCAGGTCCATGTTGCAGGGCGACTTTCATAGATTCTGGATAGCTGAGAATCGGAACTTTTAACCGTTTACACATCTCGTACTGACTACGAACCTATAACAAAATAAATAATACATAATTCTTTAACCCTAGAAATGGCAATCAACATTACAATATCAATCTGACATGGACGTTTTCTGACAGTTTATATAGTACATAAACAACACTACCATCACTATTTATATACCATTTCAATCAGAAAGAATTGTTGATTGCAATGGTGAGTTTTATTTTGCTGTTTTGGCAGCAGTAATTCATTTAGCCATTTTGAAATTAGTGATATATTTACATAATGGTATAATATTATTATTGGTTAATAGCATGGTATGGTTTATTATGTTGGCTTATAGCTTGTTATAGTTTTGTTTTAGGATATAAAATGCTAAATTTTGGTATATTTTTTAAATATTTAGTGTACAAAATTATATATTTTTTATTTTTGAAAATCGTACAATTAGTAACAAATTTAGGTTCGATCCACCACTTTTCAAAGATAAGAAATTTAGAAATTAGTTATAATTTATTGTTTTCAAGTGCATATAATTTTCTAAATTTTGGTATATTTTGAAACATTTAGTTTAAGAATTATATTTTTTGTAAATAATCCTAATCATAGTAACAAACGTAGTCTTTCGTGTACTATTTGTGGTTTTTACAATGTACGAGTATATCATTTTTCTTCGAGCGAACCTGGATACCATTATATATTTTCTGAAACTAGATGAAATGAAGAATGAATTGGCTATCTCAGATTCTAATATTTATAATATTATCAAACTTTACCAGGGGCAGTCCCACTACTCTTCAAAAAGAAATTGTGTTATCATTTTTTATGGTTTATGCATAATGTTTTTATAATATTAATGTAATTATCTGCACATTTTCCTGAAATAAATAATGTATCACACGACATATAGGTTTGTGGTAAAAATGTATTTTTTACTATGTTTAAAGTATTTAAAGTAAAGTGTGTTTGCAATTAAACGTTTATGTGGTGAACTTGAGGAGAAAGCTCTTATACAATCTTGTTTCGGACTTTTTCACTATCACTTAAATTATGGTTTGATTGTTTGGGGCTCTTCTCCTTATGCAAATGAAGTATTCATCATCCAAAAAAAAGTTGTGAGAATATTGGCAGGAGTCAATAAATATCATAGTTGCATAGAACTTTTTAAACATTTTAAAATTTTGACATTATTCTCTTTATATATAGAACAATGCCTACTTTACCTCCGAGCTAATTTAGATAAAGTAAACCTAAGGAAAAATGTTCACAATTATGAAACAAGAAGTCGTAACAATATCAACCTACCTCAAACTAGACTAGCTAAAACCGACAAAAGCCCAATGATGATGGCTATTAGACTATACAGTAAGTTACCATTAGATATAAGGATGCTAAGTGATATGGAATTTAAAGCTAAAATAAATTATTTTCCATGTAAAAGATCATTTTCTTCAGTGGAAGAGTACATCTCAACAGTGTGAACGAAGCAAGACTTTTAGAATGTTCATTGTATTACAAAAGTTGTAACATTGTATTGACGTGCCAATGTATTTTGTGGAATACTTTCTGGCAGAATAAAATTTGTATTCTTCTTCTTATTCTTATGAGTACATAACACTCAAAAATGGCCTGCCATCTGTGGAAAACATGATTGCAGTTCGAGGGTTAAAATCTTTTTATTGTAAACATGTTAAATTTATAGTTGCAAGTATCTAGTTTCTGTAATTATATGTTTTATTTCATAGATATTTAGATAATGTACGTGACATTCTTATGTAAGTAACTGACACTTTTATGACATAATAATGTATTATTATTTATGTTTTTAATACTGGTAATAACTTCAATATTTTTAACTCTATGTATTACAATCAATCAAAAATTAGAATCAATTATGAGCAGAATTTTTTATATTACAGTAAACAAGTTACTGAACATCAACAAATCAAACTAAACTATTAAAATAATTAGTCTCAAATTATAATATGCATAGTTGATTATTTCATATTTGATACATGCTTGAATATTTCACTAGTAAAGTCTGTCTAGTAAATCCTTAACAATATACTAAAAATTAATTGTTCATCAAGGATATTATTAGATTAGAATAGCTCATGGAATCTATATAGTGTGCTTCAAGGTTTTTAATATGGATCTAATCAGACTTCAAAGCCTTTTTGCAGCATGGCTTGGAAGATACACTGTCTCTTGATATACAAAATACTCTCACCTGTCCTATCATACTATTTCATATGTGTACTTAGTTTATGGTGTCATCATCCATTGATTATAAATGGAGATTAAATTTTCAACCTATGGTTGCACAATTCTCATAAAGGAAACATGCTTCTCAGAATATGTTAACATGTTCGGGGCAGCCAAAATTATCGTACTTTTTAAGATTACAATGCAATTTTTCCAATAAATTAAAAATACCTGTATATTTTATTTTCTAGCAAACATGTTCTGGAGTGATTAATAGTGTCCGTGAACATATTCTCAATGTCTAAAATGTAGCCGGATATTATTCAGAGTATTAGAAAATCATTGATGTGTGACCCATCATTTGGTCACTCCATCTGAAAAGTAAGGCACATGACCCAACAGTCCAACAAATGTGAACAATATATTTGTAAAATCTAGCACTGACCAGAACATGAAGACAGTAGGTGCAGAGAATACCAATGAGTACTGTGGCAACAGTACCGAGAGCGAGTCCAGAATTGCCGAAGGCGTTGGGCATCGCCAGAATGCCTGTCCCCAGGCACCCCTTCAGCAGATGGATCAGTGTCTCTCTATCGCTGTGTTCATAAAAAAAAACATTAATTTCATTTATAACTAGCTGAATGTATTCATTAATAGTGTTTCAAGTTACTTTTTGGTAACATATGTTAGAAAACTCACATGCATAACTATTATGAATATGTAACAATTTTTAATAGACAGAAACATTGATGTCATTACTAGAAAAATGTGTTTTTGATTTTAAAATTTTATTTTGAGCCAGAAATGATTTGATATGCATGTAAATAATCAGGTAATGATAATATCACATATATTCAAATAATTATACTGGTATTAGGGGTGATTGCGTTCTAAAACACAGAAATTATATTTTTCGATTAATTTGTTGAAGTTGTTTTAGAAACAGAATTTTTTTTACAGAGAAATTGTTATATTTTCAATTTTATTTTATATATGGTTCATGTATATTTATAGCGATTCTAAATTTCTAAATTCTTTCGTAAAAATCAATTGGCAAAATTAGATTTATAAACCATCATCATTACACCAAAAACACTCATGAAAACTGATAATTATCTATTTTCTTTGACAAATAGTATTAATTCATAATGTTAATTAATTTTCATTGGATTTAAATGTGGTTTAAAAATAACATCTGTAGACATTTCTTCCAGAAATACTTAAATGGTTTATTAAAAGTTCAGTAGTAGCTTTGAGGTTATTAATAAATAATGTTAAAATTATCTGTATTTATTGCTATTATTTCTCTAATTAACAAATATTATTAACAAGTAAGCCAATTACGTAGGAAAAGGATAGCAATTTTAAGAATCTTAAGAAACAAACCAATATATAGTCATATTGAAATTTGTACTTATTATGTTATTTGTTTTAGTTGAACTGTTTCTAATTTTTCAAAGCAAATTATTATTTGTTATTGAAATTTTATTTTTCCAGTTCATATTAAATTATAGATTTTGTTTATATTTCTAATTTTTCTCTGTGTTCTATCTAAAAAGCAGAATTTTAATAAATCAAATTATACAAGAAAATTATAATTTATTTATAACCATATTTTGTTCAGAAAGATTACCACTATTAAGTTTTAAAAGTTTTCTCTAATTATGGATAAAACTCTGCAAATAAATAGAATGATTAAAATGACAGAAAATGTTACTTTGGGACCTTTTTGAAGCTGAAATAGTGGGAGATAAGTTAATGTACTTAACCTACATTAACTTATCATTAACATTAACTTAAGTTAATGTAGGATATGTATATGTAATGTGGGTTAACCTACATAAGCTTATCATTAACATTAACTTAAGTTAATGTAGGTTTTGTATATGTAATGCAGGTTAACCTACATTAACTTATCTCCCACTATTAAGCTTTAAAAAGGCCTCAAAGTAAAAATTGTGTCAACCTACATTAACTTATCTTCTACTAATGAGCTTTAATAAGGTCTCAAATTAAAAAGTGTGCCAACCTAAATTAACTCATTTTCTACTATTGAGCTTTAATAAGGTCTCAAAGTAAAAATTGTGGCAAATGTGTTTATAACATACATTAACTTATATCCCACAATTAAGCTTCAAAAAGGTTTTAAATTAAATATTTCTGTGAATTTTATAAGTTAACCTTTTTTGAAGAGTTTTGTCCATAACGAGAGATGAATTTGTAAAACAGAATATTTTTGTATTTTCAATTATATACACTATAAATAAGTAATCAAGGTAGTTTAATTTATTATCAAATACGTACAGTTTAGCATGAAATAGGGTTTAAGGTAAATTTTCACATCACTGATAAAATAACTCTTGATAAACCAAAACAATTCAATTTTATCTCTTTGAATAATTAAGCTGATAATCACAGGAAGCCTTAAGATTACAGATTAAATGGTAGTGGCATTTAAAAATTATATTTTATATTTTTATTGTAAAACAATCAGCTAAAAACGTTTTAGGACAACTTTCAGAGAAACATCTTGCACGATTAATCTCATAAAAAAATCTCAAATCACTTTTTAATAAACACTTTTTAAATTAATATTCATAATAAATTGTGAACTTATTTTAACAGTTATAATTTTATAAAAGTATTTCAAACTTTTCAAATACACAGTATACATAAATTGTTGATCATTAGTTAAGTAGTTATATGACTTACGTAGTAGGGTTAGCCACCACTCTGTGCTCATGGGGATCATACGGAGCTCCCGAGTCCTCAGCGTAGTTGGACATTTGCATAGAAAAGTTTTTCTCGTCATTCTTTTTCTGACCTCCATTTGTCCTGTAATGATCCAGTAGTTATGTTTACGAATTAAATCCCAAAACAACTTCAAGCAATTAGCTTTTATTAACCATAATATGTTAAGGTAATAGAGTAGTCATAATATTTCTACTTAGTTATTTTTGCATTAAAGATTTCAATGTGAAACTGCAAAACAGATAATCTTAAAAAATATTTTAATTCCAATGTGTCATTTAAACTCATAGAATCAAGTCTTTATAATTGTGATATCTTTTCATTTACTTATAAATATTAAAAATAAAATATTGTATACAGTTGATCCTCGACAAGACGAACTTCAACAGCTACGGAAAAGATTCCTCTTATCTAGATATTCTTGATAAAAAAGGTTCGTTTTATCGAGGTTTAATACTGCCGTTATTAGTCTTAAAAAAGTTTCTCTTCACTCTGAGATAACAATGTAACACGAAAATTGTTGTGTCCAGCCTTTATTATACGGATCGTTGTTAACGTAACTGGAGATATTTGTCAATGTAGGCCTAGGTTAATAAGACTGTAACAATTATTAAAAAATACAGTATCCATGCATGTATGTATAAAATCACTGGCGCATTTGGTTTTAGTAACAGATCAGTATTTTACAAACAATAAAAAATTGCAATCAAATCCTGAAAAAGTCATCAATTTTTTATTGTTTACATGCATGAATAATTGCCATATCCAAAGTGGAATCTAACTGGACGATACTTCTTGGAATATAATTAAAGGAACGTCTTCCCTACATGTTCATTCAATCAATGTATCTCCATGAAAAAACACTTTAGTACGTCAATAGCACTTCCTGCGTCTTTCGTTGACAGTTCAGATCGATCACTCTCCGTCCATGCATCCTCATCATCTTCAGCTGCTTCATCTTTTTGAGGATTTGAGAGTTGAACAGAAGCCAGGATATCTTTATCCGTTAGATCTCCACATACTGCTACGTCATTATTGAAGTCAACAAATTCTTGAAACTCCATTTCTTGACTCCCAGTACTTCGCTATCTTTGCTCCAGTCCTGAAGAGGGATGGGTGGGGTGCAACAGCTGCGATTTCATGACGAGACACGCGTTTTGAGTCACTTTTTGTTTAGAAAACTACGTACTGTACCTTGAAAAACTACCTTTATAGGTCGAGGGCGTAAAATATTTGTCCTATAGAGGTCGCGTTCGTTTTGTAGGGGTTCTGTGCTAAGATTATTCGTTGTATAGGGGTTAAACAGTATTGTATTAGTTTTTAGCCCAAATCATAAAAAATCCGTCTTATGGAGGTTTAAACAATTACTGTACTACATTTTTTTGGGTTGTTTTTAGCATTGAGTGTTACAAAAAGTTTTAAAAGGATTTGAAAAAATCGTCTTATCAAAGAATTTGTTTTTTCAAAGTTTGTACTAACGAGGTTCGACTGTATTTTTTCTAAAAAAACTTCAAATGTTACATTTTATGCCAAATATAGAGACATTTTAGTTGTTTAAAATTTTAATAACTATTTCGGAAATAAGCGATGTTAGCTTGACAATTTAAATGTTTAACAACAGTGTTCATAGCACTGGTTCTGATGGGTATGCTACTGTGTGCCATGGTAAACGTTCCATTAAAGGGTAAGTGTTTGAGACTACTTATTGGTATGGCGATAAGTCAAAATTAAAAAAAAAAAACGTACCACATTGGACTGTCTGGAAATTGATTTATTGTAAAACTTTAAAAATTACATTTGTTACATAAAACGGATTTTACAAAAATATTATACATAAATATTATTAGAAAATATCAATTTCTGTTTATTTGTATTTGCTTGTTATAAACTAAGTTGGTGTGTTGAATTGTCCAGTTTAGTATAAAAATCGTTAAACCATTATATCTTACCTTATACTGTAATAATTACACTTTTTAAACATATCTGGATTGGTATAGGAAAGTTTTCAACAAATACAGTAAACCTGATAAAAATGCAGCCAGTATTGAATATTGAACTTTAAAACTTTTACTTTAAAGATATCAACAACTGAACTTTGGAACACAAAATGATATTGTAAACCTTTATTTTAATCATTTTCATGACAATAACGCTGTTTCTCCTTTATATGTTATCTTAGTCTATTGTTTTAATATTCTTTTGTTTAGTTTTATTATACTACAATAGTTTTCGCTATAAAGAAACGCTTCGTTATCTTGAAAACCATGTTATCTTAAAAACCGTAAACAATTCTATTAAATGGATTAGTTTTAGTTCTTTTCATGTATTTCAGTTTAATTATGACTTTGACCATATTCTAATAATATAAAGGGAAAACTTAGAAATATTTTGAGTATAATAAAAGCATTACTATTATAAGCATGCAATTTACAATCTTTTTAAATAATTTAGTCAGGAAGTGGCCTTTTCTGGGACGTAATCAGTGTTTTACGTTAAAAAAAGGGAAAAAAACTCCCATACGAGTTGTGAACGATAATGTTCATCACACTGCAAATATGATAAAATCAAAAATAGTAACTTATTATTATTTAACATAATGAAATAAATTAAAACAATTATAACTTTAAAAATACATTTATAAAAAGTAAAGATCATCTTATTTTTCAACAGTATTTAAGACAAACAAAACGTAATTTATTTATTAATATTTTAATTATTAGACTAATGCAAACTTACAATTTCAATGGAATGTTGTCAGACGTTTATTCACGATCACAAAGTAATAAATACCCTTGATTATGAATCATTCTGAGAAGATAAATCATCCCTAAGGGACGGGTGTGAACAGCTGGTGTACGCGATTTTACGTGGTTCGCGTACCCGCCACCAGAGTTGCAACCACCGTTTTACCCATCAGCCCCTCCCTCCACTAGCCCCTCGCCTATGCGCAAATAGCCAAAAGTTAGCATTCTTCTCTTTATTATTATACCGCAAATAGATCACAAACACTGAGAGTAGACGCTTTTTGACCAAAGTGGGGGGATTTCAAGCCTACATATGTATATAGGCTATATTTTAATCGGAACAACAAGGCAACATTAACTAAAGCTCGGGAAATATTTTGGATCGGAAGTAGATTACAAAGGCCAGGAATACACGCCTTTTGGCAGATGTAGTATTCCGAGACCTATATATGTATATTATATTTTCTTGATCAGGGCAAAGAAACAAACAAAGATGAAACACCGTAACTAAATTTTAACTACGAGAATGTCCTAGGCATGTTTATATATGTGACAATTATTGCGTGCGAAGTGCGGGTAACTGTGAGTAATTGCCTTAAAATAATAACAACAATTGTGTTTACATTAAAGTTTTACTCCTAACTAAATGATTAAGAACAGCTGATTCCAAATGCGTATTTCAACACATGTATCAGACAGCGCTATTGGTAGCCGCGAGCGCAACTCAGACAATCAGATTTGCAGCTGTTTTCCAGGTTTTGAGTATGGAAAGTAGCCACGTTGGTTACACAAAATGAGTACCAAAAGGGATTATATTCGAAGCAATTGTGTGGTAATGATTTTTTACTTGTTAATTAATGAATGTTGTTAGTCACAATCGAAGGATTATGCGCTTGTTTCTCTGTGTTATGAAATAAGTTATTGTTTTGTATTATTATACTTGGAGAGGTGTCAGACCTCCTGCCAAACTTCTACCTTGGGTAAGCCCATATGTACATAAATTCACTTGATACTAGTGGTATTTTGTGATCTGGAAAGTAATAAATTATACATGGCTAGTGGCTAAAACCTTCAACTGTCGTTGAGTTATTTCTACATAATGTAACACACAATAATCTTAAAATTGTTCATTGTACAAACGAAAAATCTGACTTTTTCACATTTTTGGACGATTGCCATGGCATCTTGAAGTCTTTAAATAACGTTTTGTAGGCTACCTTAACATGAAGATGACAGCAAAACAATTTGGGTTACAGGCAGCTTTACACAAATTTATGGCTTTTCCAAACTTTTGGACTATTTTGAATCATGCTCCGTGTGCGGCCTTCAATATTGAAGATGGCAGTACAAGTTTACCTGCAGTGAGGTTATTAAGCCAAGCTCTCTTCAACACAATATTCTATAACCCCTTGTAATGATCGACTCGCGTGGCTTCCTCTGTGAGATAAAATGCCCCGCAGTGCACGCGAGTGTTGATCAAAAAACAGATTATGAGAAACCAGACCAACTCATTTCCCAATTATTATAGTCTCCCCAAAGTTGGTACAATAACACGCAGTATGCACTCCACAGTCATACCACTCAAATGAACATCTGTTTTATTTTAATCTATTTCTTTCCACTAAACAATCGAATAAAAGTATCGAACTACCGATATCGATACCACTGCACCACATTCGATACCACCAGCATTCCACATGTTATAGTTCGATTTAAAATAAAATATGAATACAGCAACCATTGGTAATAAAAATCAGTTGTTAGTTGATTTACCGTATGTTAATATCTAGCACGTGGCTTTAAATCAAAGAGAACCACATGTTTAAATGTAAACAAGCAGGCGTTAATTCTAATGTTATGTTTTGGGTTATTTTTTACCACGATTACGTTATTTCTCGTTTGCTGATAAAGTTTTGGATTATTTTCTCGAGTCCCTCTGATCAAGACGTTAAAGTTCAGTTCGCATTATTCTACAATGTAGCAAATGTCCACAATTTCCAGTTCAATATTTTGTTTAGAGAATTATGTATAGAATATACACTTACTTTTCATCTAACGCCATTCTGGACTCTTAGTTCTTCTCCGCCCTCCTAAAACACAAATATTACAACATGAAACTCCTTTCTTTGTGTACATAGAAATCATAAGCACTGTAAGATATAATACATAACATCTACTCTGATATAACAGAAGGCTAATAAAAAGACAAACTACTTTTAAATACGCAATTATGAGTGTGGTACAAAATATGGATCTGCCGTAGCTTAATCTTTAAAATCTCTGAAATTAATATTAGTCATTAAAAAATTTTATATCATTCTACAATTGTAAAACTGCAACGTGAAAGAGCATCCTCTTTCTCAAAGGAGTGTGGCACTTTTTGTTCAAAACATAATTTATCCATTGAAACAATTTCTTACAATCTCACAGTTAATACATCCTTGGTTCTGATTGATTGATTTGTAAAAATTAATTTGCTTCTAAGAAGCCAATATAATATTTCATACTCATGACTATAGTACATGTATTATTTGACTTATAAATTAAAATTATACACTTTCTATCACTCACCCATGAAAAATATCCGATTCAAAGAAATGTAATAAATAATTTTACTTGTTTACAGTTTCAATGAGGAATTGTGTATTTCAAATATTAAAGTTTTGCATGTTTACATAAATTAAGTTAATCACTCTGTTATAATCTAAACTAACAACATTATTAATGTTACAAAAATTAGTTTACGTGATCGAAAACTTTCAATTTTACATTTTAAAAGATCAAAAGCTGATGGTAATCTATGATAGTTGTTTTAAAATGTTTATAAACGTAGGCTATAAATAAGTACATTAATTTGTAAATGGTAACTCTTCACTACCTTTCATGAAAGTCAGAAATTAGGCAAAAGTCAGAATATATATAACTTAAAAGATAAAACAGACAACCATAAACATTTGCAGTATTTTAGTGTTGAATATGTACGTCATATAAACTGCTATATACTTCAAAAATTGATAATAATTATATATATTTAGTATCCAGTACTTAATGTTTTTTTTTTAAATAAAAGAGGCATAATCATTTTTACCACCACATGGATTTTATTATTTCATATTGTGGACCTATCGTCTTACAATAACTTATAACACAATATGTAACTCAACAAAATGCTTAAATAATTTAATTATTAAAGGGCTTTCATGATAAAGTATGATTTATATATGCAGAGTTTGTATATCGAGTTCAGTTGTTCAAGTGCAATTAGTAACACATCATTAATTACACATTAATAACACAATTACATGACCATTTTAATGCTACCTATATTTAACATAAGACAATTTAATTTTTGGTTTGGTTAATTTATTAAAATTTTTAGCGCCAGCCCTTTAAAATAACTTTCACGAGTACAGGAAAATGGAAAACATCTATTATATAAGTATCACTCAACATGGAATATTAGCATACAATATTGATTTGTACAATTGTGTAACGAAGCTCAAAGAAATTGTTGTAGACCACGATATGTACGGTTAAAGTTGCCGATATCAATTACTATTTCAAGTAATTGTGTGTTTAAATAAATCTGGGTTTAAGAAACCTACGTTTTAAGGAGTAAATACTAATGTTTCAAAACATGATATTCCTTTATCGAGTTGTTAATTTATAAATTTTATCAATGCGATTTTTAACGTTTTATACTGAATATACTATTTAAGGATTGGATGAAATATGAAAGTAGTTAAGTACATTTTATTTACATTATTAGACATTTTACCACTGCATTGTTATTTCTGAATTGTATTACCACAATTTGTTACCGTAGTAGGCTACGCTATATATCCTTTCGATTTCTTTCGAAAAAATCGATTTTATACTGTCGTTTATGTGTTTTATTGAATTGAATAAAACATTGAGTTTTTAAATCATATTACTTTGCATATTTATTGCAAAGCTAATTATCTTGATATAGGGTTTACATTTAATATCTTCTGTTATTGTTTGAATAAAATACGATTCTTGTACGACAGTTCTTGCATATTTTTATTCTCCTCTACACGAAGCCTTTTTAGCTTACAATCGTCAATAATGTTTATAATTATTTCAAAGGCAATGCATTATTATGTATTATTAATAGAATCAAGGTTATTGCGATATTTTTAACACATGTACAGTACGGTATAGTGATTATAAATATCTGAATGTGAAGTCGAGTTTTATTAAATAATAATATAAAACCCAATTGTCGAATCAAACATGTACACCAACGTTGACACTCATATTCCCAGCAGTACCTGGTTAGCGATAGTATCCAATCACTTCCTTGTCAGTAAATTGTCCTCATTGTCAGTAGATGTTGAAGATGCGGTGCGTGCAGATGACACAGTCGGTCCAGAACACGAGATACACAGCCTGTGACGTCATACAGGGGTCGATACTAAGAGCGTTCCTGAGCGACTGACCGCCAACCCTACATTTCACGAGGAGTTCCTGCCGCTAGACTACAGGACTTGCGCTCAGCTCACACAGCCGGTGTGCCTGCCCCGCCTTACCGGTCGCGCCACTTCATTCATCCCTTGCGTCAGATTCACTGCTTGCCTGCTTGGTGACCCTGCCCTTTTGTGGGGGCCCTATTGTTCGCTTCACGCTAATTAGCAATTCATTCTGTGTACTCAAATACACCACATTAGGAGAGTTTTGCCGCCCCTATAATGCAAAGAAAAGAAGCTAATCCAGAATTTTTGTCGAAACTCCAAATTTGTATATTAGCATATTATATTAATGGAAAATATTACTAAGGTTGGATTAATTTTAACATTTGAGTAGAACTTATTGCTAGAGTGTGGACTTCTTTTGGTGTTTGGAGCACACAGATCGGCTGAAAACTTATCGAGTGAAATTATGACTATTATTTCTCTAAAACAGAAACGCATTTTGACGGAGAAGCTCCAAATAGTGTTGTATTTTTATTTATTTATGTGACCAACGGCAATGCATTTTTAAATAATACATATAAACACAGAGAAACAATATAATTGTATCTAAAATAAGAGACTCGGCTAAAAAAATGCAAAAAACAGGAAGTTCCACATATTTATGGTTAGATAAATAATTTGTAAGTATATCAAGAAAAACAACAATTAAAAATACTATGGATGAATAGCAATAAATAACATAACAACAAATAAATATGAAAATAATAATAATTTAAACTAATAATGTATAATTAACATACGTGTTTTGTTAGTGTATTTTGTAACTCGATAAGTTATTTTTACATAGATTCTGGAAGATAAGAATTGCATTGTGACATAGATGAAACAAAATCAACAAATTTTTCTAGGAGTGCTTGGATTCATTTTCTACATATTCCACGAACGTACTACCATTTGTCTTTATCAAGTATCGGATGACCAGGGATCTCCCTACAATCTTTTCTAGTCATATTGGTATTATTATATGTAATTGGTTACAAAATTATGATTTATATATTTAAAAACGCCCAGTCTGAGAGTAAAATAGACCTTTTAAAGCGTCCATAATAGTCAGGACCCGAGAGTTAAATTGCATTGAAAAGCACACGGCTAACGATCGATTTTCCACAAGAGGGTTCACTTCTGGTCGGTTTATACCTTCCAGTCGAACCTACATGTGTCCCTTAAATCTGGACAACCTTATGGATGTCCAGGAGTGGTAAATCACTAACAGCACATTTCTAAATTCTGAGGTGCAAGGGTAATTCGACAGGCCTAGTCTACTGCAGGAACTGAGAGTTGGAGTTTGTGGGGTTCGTTCACTAAGGGTTTTGCTAGCCTAGATGTAAGGGCGTGCCATCCCCTGCATGCTTTGACTGGTGAGGCTGGTTTAGAGTTGGTTTCCCCTTTTTGCGAGGGGACATGATTTGAGATTAGTGCCCTAAATTCTTTCTCATGGATCTGTACAGGAGGCGGCCCCTATCCTTAGTCATCCAGAATATCCTGCCACTTCGAAAGCAACGCAGAGGTCCTTATAGGACTAGGTGCAATTTGTAAGCTTCTTGTCCTCAGTGAAAAAATTCAATCGATTTTAAGAAAATTCAGGTTATGTGCTTATACAGTACAAATTGGTTCTTCGATCCAAGAATATAACCGCAATTTTAAAGCAATATAACATTCTCAAAAAATACATGCAGATCAAAGTTTAATATTTTTTTAATTCCACGCCTCAGTTTTTTTACCAAGATATTTTATCAGTCGTAATCCTGTTATCGTTTTAAAATATACATGAGCTATGGAAATCGTATTTAATAAGAAATTAAATTAATACATGTATTTAGTTATATTGAAATCACAGTGCAATTCGGTAATGGAAGAGAAGAACATTAATAAAGTTGATAAGGTTGTTTTCAACTTTGTGGTGTTTATTTTGGACATGCGATGTTGCAACAGAAAACAAACATCCACTCATACACGGCTATGCGCTGCGCTGGGACCTTGACTCTTGGTTTGGGTTAGTGATATCAGAGTAGCCAGTAGGTCAGGTACCTACTCTTAGTTTTTTATATCATGACAGTAGCATTATTTTTATTAGTAGACCTACTGTTTCTATTTGTTTTCCTCTTCTACTTGATAGAACCCCGATTACTAATTCAGGAGCCATGAGTCAATTTGCGTTTTTTACGAACAAACTATATAGTTTGTCGTAACATCATGAAGGAATTTTGATTAACAAACATGATGTTTTTTTTTTTTTCTTAAGGCAAGAAGCATAGAAACTGCACCTAGTCCTAAAAGGACCTTTGCGCTGCTTCCGGAGTGACAGGATGGATGGGTACGGTTAGGAGTATGGCCACCTCCTGTCGAGATCCATGATGAAAAATTTTGGGTGTTAGTCATATCCCTTCGGTAGAAAGGTATGCCAGCTCTGAACCAGCCTCTCCAGTCAAAGCAGGCAAGGGGTGTCACACCCTTATGTCTAGGCTAGCAAGAGCCTTAGACTCTTAGGGAACCCCACCTTCTCCAACAGTCATCTCCCGCAGTAGACTAGACCTATCGAACTACCCTTGCACCCCAGAATCTAGACATTTGCCGCAAGTAATGTGCCACTCCTAGACATTCATAAGGTTGCCCAGATATAAATGACACATCGGTTTTTGCTGTGCCCGGTGTGAGTTTAACTGGGTGGAACTGTGTCAGGGTATCGAAAGGGATAAATACATAAAACGATCAATCTTTCTGCGGGTTATATTTTAATAGCCTGAATCGCTTAAAACCAGCCGTTCCAGATACGTAAATAAAGTGTATATAAACGTTAAGCGAAATAAAGACTGTTCAGAGTCCACGTGTTGTTACTGCCATAGCGAGACAGTGAAATAAGTCATGTGCTTGATGGCGGTCTATAATACATGATATAGGCGAATAAAAGTGTAATTTTTATAACCAATGCAATTTCCATCATAATTGGAACGCTCACGTGATCTGAGATTAATTTTAAGATATTATCTTGAGGGATGTTTTTCTGTTTCTGTCAGCAATGTGGAGTGGAATCAAATCATTCAACATAAACTGATCACGGGAAAGTACGATTAAATATTTCCCTAACCCTCAGTACGGCGTTTTATACATACATGAAAAGGACATTTGCCATCGTTATGAGTTAAGAGAAACTGAAACACAACATTTCGAGAATTGGGATCTGTTCATTTTTTCAGGTGCCAAAAAACCTAAGACAAGCATATGTCAAAGGTGAACACGTACCGATGGTTCATGTTCGAAATACGGTTGTACTTTCTAAATAATTATAATATTATGAAAAAATCAAACTAAATATTGCCGTGTACACATGTTCCTCAATTGAAAAAGCACTAACATGCTCACAATTTCTTATTACTATGCTTGCAGTATTATCACAGTTTGGTGTTACTAAATAAATTATTTTCGTTAAGTATGCAGTCGTTTTACTCTCATTCACCATAAAAGTAATATTTAGCAAGGATTATACCTGTATACTACAGATACTTTACCAACCCAGTTTTACTATACTGTGATAATTACTCCATTGTAAATTATTATAGAATTCCACGCAACACTTTGTCACTTACTCCAGGCCGACTCGCGTGACACCGTCAATATCGTTGTGGTAGGAGGAGGAGGGGTATCTACCCACTACGTCATCACCCTTCGTTGACACTAATTGCAAGTGAAAACATTAGCGACATCAATTGTTGCGTCTGCAGGGACGAGCCAATCATGCAGAAATAGCCTGACCTTAGCCGTAACGGGGTCTAGAGTGGTGAACTACCCATTCTTTCCTGTACACTCGATACCTTGTCACTTGCTCCAGGTTGACTCGCGTGACTCCGCCAACAATATTTACGCTGTGGTGGGAGGAGGAGAGATTACTACCCACTACGTCATCGCCCTTCATTGATGGTGACTGCAAGTAAAAACATTGGCGATACAATCGTTGCATCTGCAGGGGCGAGCCAACCATGCGGAAATAGCCTGACCTTAGCCGTAACGGGGTTTAGAGTGGTGAACTACCCATTCTTTCCTGTACACTCGATACCTTATCACTTGCTCCAGGTTGACTCGCGTGACTCCGCCAACAATATTACGCTGTGGTGGGAGGAGGAGAGATTACTACCCACTACGTCATCGCCCTTCATTGATGGTGACTGCAAGTAAAAACATTGGCGATACAATCGTTGCATCTGCAGGGGCGAGCCAACCATGCGGAAATAGCCTGATCTTGGCCGTAACGGGGTTTAGAGTGGTGAACTACCCATTCTTTCCTGTACACTCGATACCTTATCACTTGCTCCAGGTTGACTCGCGTGACTCCGCCAACAATATTACGCTGTGGTGGGAGGAGGAGAGATTACTACCCACTACGTCATCGCCCTTCATTGATGGTGACTGCAAGTAAAAACATTGGCGATACAATCGTTGCATCTGCAGGGGCGAGCCAACCATGCGGAAATAGCCTGACCTTAGCCGTAACGGGGTTTAGAGTGGTGAACTACCCATTCTTTCCTGTACACTCGATACCTTATCACTTGCTCCAGGTTGACTCGCGTGACTCCGCCAACAATATTACGCTGTGGTGGGAGGAGGAGAGATTACTACCCACTACGTCATCGCCCTTCATTGATGCTGACTGCAAGTAAAAACATTGGCGATACAATCGTTGCATCTGCAGGGGCGAGCCAACCATGCGGAAATAGCCTGACCTTGGCCGTAACGGGGTTTAGAGTGGTGAACTACCCATTCTGTCCTGTACACTCGATACCTTATCACTTGCTCCAGGTTGACTCGCGTGACTCCGCCAACAATATTACGCTGTGGTGGGAGGAGGAGAGATTACTACCCACTACGTCATCGCCCTTCATTGATGGTGACTGCAAGTAAAAACATTGGCGATACAATCGTTGCATCTGCAGGGGCGAGCCAACCATGCGGAAATAGCCTGACCTTAGCCGTAACGGGGTTTAGAGTGGTGAACTACCCATTCTTTCCTGTACACTCGATACCTTATCACTTGCTCCAGGTTGACTCGCGTGACTCCGCCAACAATATTACGCTGTGGTGGGAGGAGGAGAGATTACTACCCACTACGTCATCGCCCTTCATTGATGCTGACTGCAAGTAAAAACATTGGCGATACAATCGTTGCATCTGCAGGGGCGAGCCAACCATGCGGAAATAGCCTGACCTTAGCCGTAACGGGGTTTAGAGTGGTGAACTACCCATTCTTTCCTGTACACTCGATACCTTATCACTTGCTCCAGGTTGACTCGCGTGACTCCGCCAACAATATTACGCTGTGGTGGGAGGAGGAGAGATTACTACCCACTACGTCATCGCCCTTCATTGATGGTGACTGCAAGTAAAAACATTGGCGATACAATCGTTGCATCTGCAGGGGCGAGCCAACCATGCAGAAATAGCCTGATCTTGGCCGTAAACGAGGTCTAGAGTGGTCGATATTAGGGTTGTACGTCACGCTTAATTTGACGAGGGTGGCTGACGTCACGTTTCCGCAGGCCATATGCCGTAAAATATTTGGTCATAAACTCTAAAATAAATATCATATTACAATAATTATTTTCGTCAAATGAAATTCAGATTTTTAAATCATGAAATAAACAATCACTCAGTATGCTTAATATAAATTTTTACTAAACATGTAAGGTAATACAAGATAAAACAAGTTATATGCATACAAACTTTCAAATCTGACTTGAAAAAATAGCAACCAATGCAGATTTTCAGCATTTAGTTGTTTTATAATAATTGAGTTGAACACAAAATCATAAATACAGAACTTAGTGTAAATATTATTTACAATGCGCAATTTATTCTCCTAGTTTCGTATCACCTATCAAGTAAGTTTGAAAACCTAATGTTTATATTATAATTTTTGTAAAATGAATTCAAACTTTGTCGAAAATTTGAATATTTATCCATAGCAACAAGAATAGTTAATTTATTCATAATGTGGGTTAATTAAATCGGAAATTAATGTATTAGTCTATTTTTTATCGTGGAGAAGCGTAAGCTAATTCTACATTACTTAATTGTAAAAAGTAAATAACGTGAACCGTAGCATATAATGATAGGTACATGATCATAATACAATGACATGAAGGTGCTAGTATAAGTTGGCCGAATGTTAACGAAGCATCACTCAGAGACTGGGAAAGTAATTCATTTCTGTCTGTCTGTCCACTATATCTCGAAAACAACCTGACTTGAAACATTACATGAAACATCATTTCTACATAGACAAGAATGAGTTATATATGATGATGCACGCCCCACCATTGAATTTGGCTGAGCGTCATTGAACCCTACCACTCAGTAGGCTAGCACAATTTTTCTTTTCTCTGTCGGGAATAAAAAATGCTTTCGTGTATGATTGTATGTCTGACTAGGTGACCGCAAGACATCTCGGGAACAAAATGAGCTATAGGCCTACATTTGAAATTTTACGTGCAAGCTCAGCGAAGCAGGTTATTTGACAGGTGTGACGTACTTCTACCTTGTATTGAACTGTATTTTATTGTAACTTCACTGTATTGAAGTAACAGTCATTTTAAAACAGTGTTACCATTAATAATTCTATTATTTATTTATAGCAGTTTTTCAATACATTTTTCTTTAATACATGATATCAACCATATACGATTCAGAAATAGAAAATAAGGTCTACATATACGATTTGTGGCTTTGAAAAATATATCGATTGAAATATTTATTTCAGTTTATACCATTCATTGGTGATATATAAATTCTATAATTGTATTATTAGTTTAAAAGCTATGGAGTTTTTGTTTAAATTTTAGATTTTATTTGCTAGTTGGAATCAGTAAAACACGGATTCACTGTACAATATTATTAGTAATATTAGCAGATTATCAGAGACATATTTCACTAAACACAACAATTTAATATTGTGTGTATGTAATTAATAAAAATAATTAGAATACTGCATGCTAAGATTTGCTATATGTAAACACTTATAAATCATACTTAACGGCATTGACATTTTACTTTAGAAACATAATTACTAGCAGTATTGTATCAATACATTTTCAGGAGTACTGACAATTGAAACTGGTTTTTAGTAAAAATAGAGTAGTATATTGAACAATTTTAATTTAAACTAACTTGGATTGCATAATAAGTAGGTCAGTTGAGGAAGTAGACAGCTTCAACGAACTTGTATGAAGTGGGTTTGTGTATTTACTATTGAGGTACATTTGTGCAATATTTTTGTACAGATACAATATGCCATTGATATAACAGGTGTATAATTATTATTTTCTCTCACAACTCTAAATCTAGAAGTAACTGTATAAGAGTAGGATTGTTTTGTTTGTTTTTTGTTTTGTTTTATTGTTTACTTATTATCTATTGTTGGTTTCATTCGGATCTACTAGTAATATTTGTAAAATTGGTGTTGTACCGTTGAAATAAATAAATAAACGAATAAAGGATGAGCAAGGTCCCTTATCAACTGCTCGTAAAAAAAATCCGTGAGACGGACCGTGGATCCAGTGTCCGTTGTCCGTCCCTTAAGAAGTAGGTAAGAAATAGTCCCGGCAGTTTTACGAAGTGGACCTACAGTCCGTTTACCAGAGTGGACAGCTACTAATCCTTTCCTCTAGATTAAAAAAACCTTGTCACTTGCTCCAGGTTGACTCGCGTGACTCCGCCAACAATAACGGTGTGGTGGGAGGAGGAGAGATTACTATCTACTACGTCATCACCCTTCATTGACGCTGATTGCTAGTGAAAACATTGGCGACATCAATTGTTGCGTCTGCAGGGGCGAGCCAATCATGCAGAAATAGCCTGACCTTGGCCGTAACGGGGTCTAGAGTGGTCAACTACTCCTCCGTTTCTTTCTTTCGGCTTGAATGAAACAACAAAATGTAACCTATTTTTCTTACTGGCGTTAGGTATAAATCTTCGAGAATAGCCAAAGCTTGTGTTTTTGCTATATTCAAAAAGTGTACACTATCATTAGATATCACTATTACATTCATCATATTTTATAAGATTACTATGGGCCACTTTTAATTACAATAGGTAGATTTTAGATTAATGTCATTTATATTAATTTTTAAAATACGTGTATAGATCCTCTATAGATTTTTTTATAATGCATCAGCTGTGTATTACTTTTAACATAGAGAAACAAGGAAACAGGATGGCATGTAACTGACTGCCACTATTTACTTAACCATTACAAAGCAAGGCACAAATTTGTTACTTTTTTTAGTTTTGTGATTGGTAACTTTTGGTTGGTAGCCCTACAGTGAAGTGAATAATCAGATAAAAGTTTGATTTAATTACGAAAAGTAATCTTAATTTTAGTAAAATCTTAAAACTGTAGAGTGAGGTCAGTTTGGGTTCTCTTGCTCTTGAACCACCTTGGCGTGAAGAACAAAAATGTAAAAAGTAACAAATAATGATTTAAGTTTAAATATTGTAAAAACAGTAACAATCAAAACACAAGGGTTTGGAATCCATTGTTGAACCTACAAATCTAGAACAAAGGTTATCAAGTGATGAGTCGATTGAGGCCCACTCACTCCCACGCACATTCCACACATGGCCACCTCTTATCAGCGAGTCAGTGACAACAAGGGCTGACCTCGACCTTGAGAGTTAACTGGTCTTTGGGCGATCATTAGGAGCATCCTGCCGGCAGACAGGGCGATCCTGTCCTAGTAGGGGCGGCAGGACCAAGGTCAAGGTCAGTTGGGCCTAAGTAATCTGGTTTAGTACCATAACTATAATAAGAGTTTTAACTCGCTATTGTACAAATATCCCTGACAAGCTGAATGAAAATAAATTATAAAAATACAATATTTAAAAATACAGAGACAAGTTTTGAATACTGTATACTACGTAGTTTTTATAGTCTGTATATCAAAGTTGATTTTCTTTTTAAATCACATTGAAGCTAAACCTATCGCGTATATAGTAATTATACCTTAAATTACAAATTCTAAGCATTACAACTTTACTCAAAAAACAAATCTTAATCAATGCGTGTTTTATTAATGTTAATTCCAATTAAAATTAAACAGCTGTAATTTTTTCTTTTAAAATTGTAACGATTCTTTGTAAAGAATTCAAGTTAAAGAACTTATATTGCTGGGTTTAGTAATCTAGAATCGATATTTCCTTTCGCTGAATATGGTATATCTCAAAGTAATGAAATAAAGTAATACAATTCGAAAATTGGCGGATTATTTATTACATGGGTACACTTCGCCATATCAGTGCTGAATTTGCCCAGAAATTCAATATAACAGTACAATATTCAATTATATAAATATAACATTAAACAAATTATACCAATATGTAAAACTGAAACCACAAAGTAAAAAATCATAATATAAAAGTAATCTTATTACTTTGCAATAAATTAAATCAGTATTCTATTTCTAGTAAAAAGAACATTCAAGAGACAATATATTAGAAACAAACAATAGAGAATGACTACATAATTTTATTAGTGAAAATTCAAAATCACGATGTAATACAAATTATAACTGGACAAAAATACTTGACGAATCTAAATTACTGCATTTGTTTTAATATTAATGGAAGGTGACATTCAAACTTCGAAAAAGATAGATTCAAACCACAAGGAAAACCACCAAGTTACCTCACAAATACATTGTAAAAAATACGTTATCTTACAAATAAAAAAAAAAACTACTCCCAAAAGATATACGAGTACTTTTTGTGTGGATGACTTCAACATGAAGATTCTGGACATTGTCAAGATGATGAAGACACCTACGTACTAATCTTCCATTGAGTAAATCAATACAGACGAAGGGTTTTCTAGTTGTGCAAAGATAAAAACGATTAAATCCATGTTAATATTTGTGAGAAAATCTGAATATAGCGAAACTTTTTCCAATATCACCGAAAAAATAGATGTCTCAACATAAGCTAAAAATAATATGGTCAGATTCCGTTATATGCCCCCAACGCTTAAACTTTTTTCAATGAACTTAGAACGTTATAAAACGATGTGGTTGAGTAACAGAACTAAAATTATGCCCCCAAAGCTAATTTTTCATTTACGGATGATTATAATGAATAACAATTGGTTAATAGCTAAGAAAAAGGGGTACTTACGTATTATATCGACCACACCCAAAAAAAAAAAAAAATAAAAATAAATAAATAAATAAAATTCAACAAAAACAAACATTACCAAACAAAAACTAAACTCTTTATTGAAAAAACACACAAAACTTGTTTTTATTCTTGATCACACTCCGCCACCCAAAATGCGAGTGCCTCCGGCCATCAGCGCGGGCTTCGGCAACATCTTCGGTGCTGCCCCGCGCTGATTTCAACGAAAGAAAAACATCCCTCGAGATAGTACCTATCAGTAAAATATCAAATTCTAGAGGGGCTGATCAGAAATATAAATTGAATTTTAATGGAAAGGCAATTATGTACCGTGTAAAAAATTTAAATAATCATGTGATGTCGCGCGGCCTGCCGTAATCGGGATTCTCGAGAAAGATAAGATAACAGCGACAACAATACCGAACGCAATACCTGGAAATGCTTGTTGATTAATGGAATGTTAGTTCTGTTACTCAACTACATCGTTTTATAACGTTCTAAGTTCATTGAAAAAAGTTTAAGCGTTGGGGGCATATAACGGAATCTAACTAATAAAATATTTGTATAGAAGGCAATATGATTTCAGGTAATCTAAATTGAACACATTAGCATCGATTGATATGGTGTGCTGGAAACCGGATCTATTTCCATGGTCAAATAATTGGTCTGGTTAGTTTGTAGCTTGACTGATAACGACCTTCTCATTAAAACTGTCGTTAAATTTTATCTTGACGTGAAAAACACATGTCTCGAGCTGGTACAGTTCAACTCAAATGTTTCTTACATTGGGACATGTTAACTTTAGGCATTTTTTCAGTATCAAAATAAAATTAATGCCTAATCATATGTATTTATCACCTGAGCAAAATCTCACTTAGACCAATTCTCTCAAAACTATTTTGTTCCTATTTCACGGAATTATATAAAATCAATACATATATCAACAATTATAAGGTTATCATTGTAAGTCTCTCTACAATTTTGAATATTAGTAGGCATGTGGCAAAAATAAGAAAATTAAAACCGAAATATTACTTTTGAGGGGAATAAATACATTTTGGGTCCTAAAATGTTATTAAAATTCAAACATAATAATTGATCAGAATAACAATTATATTTATTTAATTCTCAGGTTAGTTAGAATTGAGAACTTAATTAAATAAGATTACGAACAATTTTACATTAAATAAAAAAGTACATTTCTTTTGATGTCAAAAAAAAAAAAAACAATTTTGCTTAAAGTTTATTACTGTCGAATAATTTGAAAGGATAAAACTATTTCGGACACTTGCAATGGTTGAGTGTTATAAATTTACTACGTTTTGAGGATTTAAATGTATCTTCTTTTTCAACTGTAAAAGTCTGCTGTATATACATTACTTAACATAGAGTATATTTAGTATTTAGTGTAATAAGTTTACTAATTCGCAGTATTAATTAATTCTCGCGCATTTTATTGCATTATTCAACGCCACCTACAAAAACAAAGTGGAAACCATTGTATAAATTCAACGTAAGGTTATTTTAGATCTGAAATCAGTAATTTCTTTAAAATACTCTGATAAAACTAAACAAATAAATATACTAAAATTATGTATTAATATTTTTATTTTATTAGTAATTAATTGTTTTATATAATATTCAGAATTAAAATTTTGTTTACATTAAATAACTAGCACTATATAATAATACAATACAAATAAAAATGTGAAATTCGCAACAAAAACATGTATAATATTTTAGGTTATCGACGGGTATTTTACATTTTGACTGGTTTGAAAGTGACATTAGAGTGTATATTTAACGTAAGAACACACCACCTGCCTGATAAGAGTGTAGCTCAGGTCCGCTCAGAGCTCGCTGTAGGACGGGATGGTCTGTACTGAGCTTGAGAGATCAGAAGGCTACTGTGGCTCCCTCAATTGGTCGTATTAGCACGAATTAACCGCTGTTGCATCAATTACTACACAAGAAACAATAATCTCCACATTCCGCGGCCATTCTGTTATCTGCCGGTCACTGTGCGCCAGTCAGCTGGTAAACCGTTGTTTATCTGCAGCAGCCGGTCATAAAACCCGAGCTGGCGTTGCTTTACAACGTCACGCTGTACAACGCTACGTGCCTGTGGTTAAATATTATACTAATTGATTAAACGAGGTTCTACTAATATTCATAGACAAGGTAACAAACATAAAACGTTAAAGCTTGCAACATAAACTTTTTTGTTTAGCAGTTACCAATGTTAATTGAAAAATACACAACAAAAAATATTTCACCTCAGAATGTTTCATCACACGTGCCACCTATAATTATTCAAACTTTCCATAGTTACTTCTAACGAGTTAATTTACTGTATCAGCTCTCATCAAAACATCTGGTGGTAACCTTCGTGTATCTTAAACATCACTACAGTTTCATTGCTCATTGTGTATTTGGGAACCATGCCTTTTAAAATCGTGAAAATCGTAAAAATTCAAAATCGTTTATAGCAGTGTCTTATTAAGAGGAGCTTAGCAAATTTATTAATTTTGTAATACAGAACAGTTTTGTTTTGTAAAGCCAAATTAACCGTTATGTTAATGTTCACGTTCATATAAGCTTTAGATAGAAAGAAGGCGCAGTCTTGTGCTTAAATAAATTGTTTTGTATGTTTTCTCATTCACCATCTGGAAAAACGAGAATATGGTCGAACACTGTGTCGCCAACAATGTGCTCAAAGGTGATGAATGAAATAGTTTTCACAGATATAGGCATTTTGAAACGATGTTATTTAAATGGAAAATGAAACTGAGCGGACGAGTTCATTAATAACTCAATATATGTTATTCAACTATTAATGATCTAAGAAGTACTGTCCTCTTTCAGTTTACAAATGACCCGTCAATTAATTACTGTAGAGGATTAATGCTTCTGGGTCGTTGAGGCCAGCACCTGCATGAAAGTCAGTAATACAAATTGTTTAATTGTAAATAATGTTACGTTACATTTTGATAATGTCGCTATTGCATCGAAGATGGTTAAGTTTCTATATTCGGTTTTTGTAGGAATGGTTTATTAATTTCGAACACACATCCCTTTAGGTTACCTTCACTGAAAACATAAACAGTAGGAAACAGGTTTTCACTCCAAAGGCATTGACTGATTTTGAGGAGCTACAGGCATTTAAAGTGGGAAATGTAGGTAATTTATGCAATCAGGTCCAAATAAAATCTACTGAAGAAAAAATTTGAATATTTTACAGGATGCACATAAATTATAGCTTTCAGGGTGTGACGTGTTTTATAAATGATTTATGGGTTAAATAAACTACACTTTTATTGAAATAAAATTTAAGAAAATAACACGTTTATAAATAAAAATTTTAAAAATGTAGAATTTATTTTTTTTAGATAAATCGAAACATTAAATTGTCACCTTTTGATATATATATATATATATATATATATATATATATATATATATATATACCTCGTATATACTGTAAAAATACAAACCCTTCTCTTCATTGGGTTTCCTCTAAACCTGAATATAAGATGCTTCAGAATTCTGAATTAAATATCTAAACTCTTCTTGGAGAGACGACAAAATTATACGTTCTCTGTATTAAACAACGCATCTTGAGTGTTGTGACCAAAGGTTTGTTTAAAAATTCATTACAAACAATTTAAACCGTCTTAAAGTCACCTATAATGTTTAGAATTACCGTATCTACACAAAAAAAAATTGTTTCTCTTCAGAAAGAGATAGTCGGGTCCATACGATGACAATGCACTAAATTATCTGTGAGGACTTTGGTAGTTATATTCTCGTTAATATCTATCAAAATAAACTTGAATTTTTCCTTAAACAGTGCAGAAAAGTACAGTAATATAATTGTGTTCTTGAGTATTAGTCTTTGCCGTAAACCACATTATTTTTCATGGTAGACTAAATAAGTCCTACTTACAGCAGAACATGTTTTCTTATAGAATCCCGAGGGCGTTGAGGCGTTCTGCTTATATGTAGAAACTCAAAAATCGTCAATAACACCTATCTGTTCCATTTACTCGGAACTTGAGCCATGATTAAAAGATTGATCCATTTTTACCAGTACACGGTGGCTGGTGAGATCGGTTTTTGGTTAGGTTTGTTTAAAACTGTTGTACCACTTTTCAGTCATGATCCCTTAAAATACCTTATCTGCAGGTATGAGATAAAATTATTTGGATCATTCCAACGCGCAGTTGTGGTTATCTTAAATAAGGTCCACAGACAAATGGTTGATGATAAGGCTTTAATATTTTTGCAATATGTGTATGAAAGATGACATCTTTATACATAAACAATGCAGTTTCCGCAATAATTATTGCGGAAATAAATAATGCTTTATTATTTATTATACAGAATAATAAATAGTAAAGAAGTTAAAAATAATTATGGTTATAGTACCAGAATAATTTGAATTAATATCATAGTAATAATAATAATTTAAATGTAGATGACGTAATAATAATAACATATCAACAACGTATTAAAAACACGTAATTTCCTATAATTACTCAAAATAATCAGCAAAGTATTACGTTATTCTCTTCAGCGTTTATTCCTCGGGTTAATCAATTGAACAAAATTGCTCAAAATTCCTGTTTTAAATGCAGATAAATGCTTCGTACACGTGTGGTGATCAAAAAAGATCTGAAATTATTCTCTGTATTCCGAAGAAAGTTATCATAAAGGAATATGACTGAATTTTAATAGATTAACCCAACCAAAAGCCTTATACTTATTGTTGAAGTACAATAGAGTATCGAGAAAAGTTGTTAGAAAGAGTGGAGGTCTCTTTCTACACCAGTTAGAAATAATCTGTTAATCTGTTTATTTTCAATTATTATCCTATGGAATATTTGCTTGTCTGAGGGGGGTATAAGTCAAAGATACAGTTCACAACAAGTTATCTAACTTGTCCCTGTATCACTTCGGGTCGAAGGCAATGAGATTATTTCACAACAATAAATACTGGACTCAGATTAACTTTTATGGGTTAAAAAAATGACAGTAATTTTCTGACTCAACTATTGCACTGAATTCCTTTACAGATTTACATTCATTTTGACGCAAAATAATTTAGCTCATTGATAAGAAGATTGCATTATTAATTCAGTGCCAAAATTAGTTGCGACAAAGTCACGCACGACAGGAGGGTTACGTTTTATGCTCCACTTTCAATTTCAAGACAGAGTTGTAACTAAAGAAAAACGTTTATTAAGAATCAGTTTTTGAAGATAAAACAAAGCACAATGGGAAAGGATTTCGTGGTCCGCTTATAAGCTGATAACTTTAATTTAAATTGTTTATATTTTACTGACATTTTATCTTTCTGCTACAAAATTAGACATTCTATAATGGAATGAAAATTGTATTCTTGTTTTGACTATGACATTTTAAAAAGCTGATTGCACAACTTAGTTGTTCGGTCTCCTCGTAAAACTGGAAAACTTCGTTTAATTGGGAAAACGTGTTAATTGGATAGATTATAAAGAAATACAATGTTCACCTCACTAGCCCATCTCACAATCATCACTCTTTCTTATTTATCTTAAAGGTGTACATGAGTATATATCTGTTTCTGTATGTGTGTATGTAAATATATATATGTGTGTGTATCTCAACTTGTGAACTGGAACTTTGTTTATTTATTTATTCACGGTAAACCCATTACATCCAAAGATTGCAAAAATTGGTAGAAAAAGCTGAATAGAATAATAAAGAGTAAAGAATTTAAACATAACTATGATTATAGTACCAGAATAATTTGAATTAATAGCATAGTAATAATAATAATTTAAATGTAGATGTTGTAATAATAATAACATATCAACAACGTATTAAAAATAAATAATATATACAGTAACAACAATATAATAGTAAATAATTTAATAACAACGATCTGAAATAAATAATTTGAATAGCAATAACAGCAGTAAATAATAGAAAATGTGTAACTTAATGATAAATAATTGGATAAAAATAACATAACAACAGTTAAAAAATGAAGCAATAGCATGAAAATATAAAAAAATAAATATCTATAATAATACACTATTTTTTACAAAATAAATTAATAAATAACACCGTGTCAACCTTATGTGCATGTAGACCTATATTACTATTGTACAGTTTATGTAACAACGTGTTTGTGTTTTTTTAATCTATAAATTTCGGCTTATCACTGCTCAGAACCAAATAAAGTGACAGTTCATGTAGGCCTACACCGGTACAGCGTGGCCTAGGATGGACATGTTATAACATTTAACTTATCTCCAAGCGATACTAAGCCGTGTGTGAGGAGCGTCCATTTATGGGTTTAGCATGTAGAGATAATACAACTTTGTTACATAAATTTTACTGTGCCACATCGTGTCATTATTACCCAGAACAAAACAAGTACATTGAAGTTTTTTTGCTTGAATTCGTTATCAATGAATGTCCACTTTAGTTGTTTAACAATACAATAATTGGTAATTACGTAGCTGCCGAAATTTCACGTAACAGTCCCCAACAAACATGTAGTGGTCATACTTGGTATTAATTTTATCTTATAATATGGAACCCGACAGGAATTCTTGGTAATTACGTAGCTGCCGAAATTTCACGTAACAGTCCCCAACAAACATGTAGTGGTCATACTTGGTATTAATTTTATCTTATAATATGGAACCCGACAGGAATTCTTGGTAATTACGTAGCTGCCGAAATTTCACGTAACAGTCCCCAACAAAAAATGTAGTGGTCATACTTGGTATTAATTTTATCTTATAATATGGAACCCGACAGGAATTCTTGGTAATTACGTAGCTGCCGAAATTTCACGTAACAGTCCCCAACAAAAAATGTAGTGGTCATACTTGGTATTAATTTTATCTTATAATATGGAACCCGACAGGAATTCTTGGTAATTACGTAGCTGCCGAAATTACGCTGAGCCCCACACGTAACAGTCCTCAACAATACATGCAGTGGTCGTACTTATTTTATCTTTTAATATAGAACCGACAGGAATAGTTATTAATTATGTAACTGCCGAAATTACGCATAGCCCAACACGTACAGTACTCAACAATACAGGAGCCCAACACGTTCCCCACAATTCCCCAACAATGCATTATAGTGGTGCATTATACTTTTTATTATTTCTTCCAACATGGCACCCGACTCGAATCCCTGTTGTGGCTTTCATTGTATAGAAAATACAAGTGCTGTTTATATTATTGGACATTTTCGATATCAGAAGAAGAAAAAAATAAAATTTGAAATTCAGTCATGCACGTTGCTGAGAAAATACGACTAGAGCAGCCCTTGCCAAAATAGTCTGATGGTGGCTTTAACGTTTCAATCAGCTCTCTACAACCCGTACCGAACGCTGTTGTTGATTTTGCTATTGGCCTCTGGTCAGTCGTAGGTGGTTGGTCGACGAATGCAGACCTATTGTGACCTGTATTCTGTAGTCCGGTTTTAATAATGTGTGTTGTGTTTAGTTTTTTATTAAGTGAATGTTTTAGTGTTAGTGAAGTTGACACACAACATGGTGGTTGTGATTCCTGACTTACGCGTGTCACAACGCTCTGGTATGATTTATTTATTTTAACCTAGTTTGTAATTACGTGTTAGGTTAGTTATTGACCTGAAGAAGAGATCAGATTGCAGATCTCGAAACGTAGTGTTACTGATTTTTTGTATCACTGAACGATGGCAAATGTCCGGTAAATCCTGTTTCCTTCACTGTTGCCAAGTTTATATGTATGCAAAATTACTGATCCGTCTCAACATCAGGGAACAACTGATATTCAGCAGCGATATGGCAACACCGCATCAAATGTCATAGGACTATTTTGGTGCGGCCTGCTCTAGTTAGAATGCAGCAGCATTCTATAACGCTTTGTCACAGATGTAAAACTGTTTTCGTTCATAGTAATGTGGGAGCGCAAAGTTTAATTTTGTTTTAATCTACATCACAATTTAAAAGCCAAACTAAAAAAGATTTTGATACAAATACGCTCTTTTTTATTACCAAATCCTTTTATAGAATTATGTTGGTCGGATGGAAAGAGTAATAGCGAAGGTTTCCTATTGAATTGGATTTGTACTTCCTTCAATAGTTGGCTGAACTTATTGTCTGATATGTCAGGGTTAATATTATGGAAGACAAATTCGACAGTTAATTTGTATGTTTAATTGGATATTGACAACAAATCAGAAATTACATTCACCTCGTTCTTGAAATTTTGATAGTAACATACAAAAAAAAAATACATTAAGGTCAACTTGAAATGCAAGTTTTTCACGGTAAATGATTCTAGTGAATTTATTCCAGTGAAATTCTACTTTTTTTAAATAAGAGCAAAATGTTTTTCACATTTCGTTAAAATGAAATATAATTATAGACGAAGAAGCGCCGTTTCTAGGTGTGATTGCTAAACCGGTTGGAGGTAAAAAGGTACAACAGTGTCATTTCATTTACTTGGCCACAGTGCCAAAAGCAATACGTTTTTGGACCCAGGCATGTTTAAATAGTCGAGAATAGTAACAAAAACGTAGCCTTAAATAACTTACTCTACTGTATAGTGGAACACGAGTTGAACAACTGTTCGAACATGGTTTCACGTGCCCTTCTGGCAGCTTGCATTCATGTTCAAAGTGAATGAACTTTCTTCACGCAAGCGTCTATTTATTAATAATATTTCCCTCTATAAAGATGTAGATAACAATAAGTGAGTCAGTTAAATTTACATACATGTAGGCTACCGCATGATTTTATAACTTCGATTCAAAATTAAAATTCAAAACATATAAATTGACCATGATGGTAATTGTTTCCTCAGACACAAAAATAGTAGAATATGTCACCTCTGGAGGTTGAGTTTAAGCGTGTCAAGCTACGAAAAATATCTGAGAAAACTTGTATTTTCATATTTTTAACCCTTTTCGACGTCCACTAGATTTAGCACGGCTGACAAACTATTTCTTTCGAGGGGGAAATTTCACTTTTGTTTTTAAGAAAGCCAGGTTGTATGCTATTCAATGCAATTTAGCTCTCGGGGTCCTGACTAATACGTACGCTTTATAAGGGCCTATTTTACTCTTAGATTGGGCGTTTTTTTTTTATTTTTTTTTTTTTATTTTATTTTTTTTTATTTTAAAAACATACTTTGTAACCAATGATACCAATATGACTAGAAAATATTGCAGGGAGATCCTTGGTCATCCGATACTTGATAAAGACAAATGGTAGTTCATTCCTGGAATATATAGAAAATGAATCCAAGCACCCCTAGCAAATTTGCTTATTTTGTTTCATCTATGTCACAATGCATTTCTTATATTCCAGAAACTATGTAAAAATAACTTATCAAGTTACAACATACTCATAACTAAACACTAATGATAATTATACATTATTATTAATTTAAATTATTATCATTGCCACATTTATTTGATGTTATACTATTCATTGTTATTTATTCATAGTTTATTTAATTGTTTTTTTGTTAGACACTTTACAAATTATTTGTCTATGGTAAATAAATATGTGGATCCTCCTGTTTTTGCATTGTTTATTCGTCTTGTATTTTAAATAAAATTATATTGTTTCTCTATGTGTATATGTATTATTTTTAAACACATTGACGTTGGTTACATAAATAAATAACAATAAAATGACAAATCTGCTTTTTCATTGGCCAGTGTGGGTTCAACTTGAAGGTATAAACCGGCCGGAAGTAAACCCTGTGGGGGTAACATTGAATAATATTATTTAATTTAATGTAGACTTTCATTGATAGTGATCATAATCTTGCAACATGAAAGGCAATACGGGTTTATGTTGTATAAATACCACATCACATTGCTTTCCATGGTCCTTCCCTGTGGATTATTATTATTGGCTGAGCGTCAGTGAAGCACTCTCGGGGCGGGAAAAATGTAATTTGTGTCTGTCTGTCTGTACGATATCGCTAGAGATAACTGGCATATACACTTACATTTTTCAATGGTTCTTCATTTCTATATAGGCAACATCGAGCAAGTCATTCCATTGAATTTGGGAGAGCCTTATCGAACATTTTCACTTTGCTGATATTGGCAACCATAGTGACAACGAGCAAAATCGCAGAAAGAATAAATATACACACACACTGAGTATAATCATATAGGATTTTAACATGTGACATATTACCATATATGTAGCGTAATGAAATGAGCAATAGGCGTATAATTTTGCATGCAATCCTGGGAAACCTGTTACGTGACATGTGGTGCAGCTTACTCGTATCTGGTACACAAATGCAGATAACATTTAATTGCAGAGGATACCAATATTATTGCTATTCCATCGTGGTTTATTTCTTACAAAGTGAAGCCCACATCTTATAAATTTTCACGATAATATTTGTGAATGGAACATTCAATTAAGTAGTTACTACAGCTTTTAGTGAATGAGCATTTCTTACATTCCTGAGTGCATTTTTTTGGGCAGCATCTGTAGTCCAGCTTGTATCTGAACGAGACACGTGTGGAAATGTTCACAGCCTTTCCACAGTGCTATATTCATTCAAGCCCATGCTGAATTCAGATTTTCAAATGGAAATAGTGAGAGCGATAGAAATTACTAACCTAGAAAGTTTTAATGCATCCATATACCATTATTATTTATATAATAAAAAGAACATCTTCCTAAAATACTTAATATTTATAATTTAATTCTGACTTTTTGTTCCCTGTCCATGTAGCTAAATTCGAACCCAACTTGGTACTGTATACGGAAATAAAAGATGCTTTAAATTTCACGTTATATCAATCAGCCCATGCAATTTTTTAATATACAGAAATATTTAGCAATTATTATCTATGTTGAAGTTAATTTTCACAGTGAGTTCACGGTTAAAACAGTTTACTTCACCTAGAAATAAATACTACTACCGAATGATTTTGGAATAATATAGCAATCCCGGAATGTATGTATGCTTCATGCTGCAGTTTTGACAGTTTTATATTATTTATCAATTAAATTGATCTATTTACTAATCTAAATCATTTTAACCATCATGAAGTTGTCAGACTTCCATTATACCTAGACCTTTTTGTATGTGATTTTATCTGGTTGTATACGGATTACATCGCTTTCATGCTAAATCATGCAGAATCGTTACTCTCTTCTTCCAATAATATTTTAGAACTTGTTAGCTTCACGGTTTCTTTGCATCTTTGTTGTGTGCAGAATTAAGAACGCTGTTCCTATAACACTCCTACTAAATCTGTCATGGCTTCACTTTACACACCACTGATCTGTTTCGTCTGTTTGATTATTATTTATTCATTAAAATTCCTCTATCATAAAAATATGAACTGCTTGTTTGATATATCTAAACCATAATTTATGCTCTACAGGCGTTGTCCTCCAAGAACTATTCTTTGCCATGCGATATTGCCTAGGGGATATTAGAAATTTGCATTTATTACGTTATTATTAGTTTATTTACAAATATATCTGGGGATTCAAATATATTCCCATTGCGGCTTGTTGACAATAAGTTGACAATAGTCATACAGTAAATAGAGATGTTTTGTGCCATAGTTATTGTCGTTTACAATGAATAGCCTAATATTGAGGGCTACATATCTATATATATAAAAATGAAACTGTTCGTGTGTAACAGCATCACTCACAAACGGCTGGACGGATTCGCCTAATTTTTTTTTTTAATTTGTTCGTCTTGATCTGTAGAAGGTTATAGGATACTTTTTATCCCTTTCCCGATTCAGGATTCCGCCCCACTGGTTACAGAAATACCCGTAAGAAATGCATTGCAGCAAACATATGTTATTAAGTGAAAGAGTCTTTTCAAATTTTTAATCAGCTGTTCTTTGTAAACATATATAATGCGACAAAAAATATATTTATATATAAATTTCTTTACACTTATAGTTTTAAAGCATAGAGTAAGCTTAAGAGAAACGACAAATTTTGTTTAAAACTGTTTCTGCAATCATAATATATAAAAATGAATGTTTGTGTGTTTGTCCTTTATAGACTCAGAAACTATTGGACCGATCACTATGAAAATTTGTATTTTTCTATGTAGAAGGTTTATACGCAATGCCCATTGATGTAACTAACCACCAGGCTGTACTGCAAGATATAAAAGTTATCAAAGCGCCTGCACATTATAAATTGCAATTACAACACAGTAGTTACGTATATTAAAATATCCAAACACTATTTGAAGGCAAAGAAATATACGGGCAAAGCTTAAGAGACGCGTGCGAAGCCGCGGGAAACAGCTAGTTCTGTTTTAAATTCATGTTTAAACATGACTTGGAGTTTTTATTTTGCTAGATTCGGTTTACAACTGTGGTGTGTCCATAGAAATATATAGAAATAGTGTTATTATTTCAAACAGTTCTTAAATGTGATAAAATATTTTACGTGATACCGATATTTGATCCATTTTCAATTAATTATTTGGGGCACTTTTTTATCTAAAATTCGCCGCCCATATGAGAAATCTTTTGTCTAAATTCCATTCTCAACTTTAAATTGGTGATATTTTTGTAGTTTTGTGGTACTGACACCTTTTGGCTGTTAAAACGGATCCTTCATAACTTTACTAACTTATTTAAAAAAAGCCTTGTCTTTTATAAAGAACTTTCGAGTACAGCATTCTTGTTACAGTGTAAAAGCTTAAGATTTGCTACCTTTCCACTTGGAAGGATGGAAGGAGCTCCCGATAGTTTTACTGGTACCCCTATACTAGACAGTTGAACAGAATAACGAGCGAAGTGAATATACAGTATTGCATATGCTGGCGTTGGCTCCTCCTCTTGCCAACGTACCAGTGCCAGATGTTGCTCCATATGTCAGACTGAAGCTGGCCTATAGTGTCCTCATAACTGTCATCTCACTGGCAAAACTCCTCATGTCCTCTTCAATTCTACACCATAACTAACCAACTTGAAATTTCAGCTTCTAAGAAATACTAAGGTCAACATTTAAATGTGATAGCGGTAAAATAACTGTAATTTTTTACTCTCCTTAGCACATTTCGTGGCTGTGGGCAAATACAGTGTTTTCGTTGAAAGATATCAAATTCATGTTATACACACTTAACGAATAGTAAACACATAGGGTGTTGGAAGGAGACGCAGTGGATTATTTTTAATTTCTCTACTCCTGCCTTAAAATAGGACTTAAGAAGTGTAAAGTATATAAGGTTAATACATAGTTCATTTCAAATTATTTATTGTTTGAGCATTCTAAAATTAGCCTAAAAACGTACATGAATAGTTGAGTTGTGTAAGTAAATACGATTTTCTTTAACCATCGGCAAAAATACTTTATTTTATTTTATAAAATTACGTTATATATCTAATTAATTCAAAATATATCTTTAAAACTTGTTATTTTATTAAAATATAAAACAACAATACTTAACGAGTAAGGTTCTCCATTGTGAGATAAGATAAGACGGAGGAATGGGTGCTGGAGATAGCTTATCTTTCTTTGCCCTGTGTTCAATCGACTTGTGAACAGAATAGTGGTGAGTTCTACTGGAATATTTGACTTGTCCTTCAAACTTCAAGTCAGAAACTCAGTTTGTCTTTAGGGTATCTTTATTCTTACAGTATACTGAATAATGTCAAGTTATTTTCCAGTATATTTAGACTACTAGGTTGTGGACAGTGAGTGATTTGATTTTGATTCAGGTTTGTGTGCACACAGTCTTGCTTGATTTTATACAGGACATTTCACCTCGCATCTTCTCTTCATTCTGAGGTCTTGAATTCGTCCACCTGTCTTATTGTTATTTTTATTCAATTTTCTACATTAGACCAAATTATTTTATTTGAGTCTTTTACACGGGACTCATATTTTTTCAGTTTTATTTCATTTGAAGATTTTACGTAGAATTTCCGATTTTCTCGTACCATAAGATGGAAATTTATCTCAAATAGTTTAGTTATTTGTTATCAGTAATAACGATGTTAAACTGTATACATTAATTTTTCATAACAGCCAAGATTATTATTTTACAGTATAATTCAATTCAATAGTTTAGTTTTTAATTAATTAAATACTTATTTATCTTTTGGCATCAAAAACAAAAACATAATTTTTTACTTTCATTTTGACCATACATTTATATGATTTAATATAGGTATGTGTGAAGTTATCAGACAGTTCTAGGTTGCCAAAATTTAAGTCGTCAGATATTACACTAGAAAGTTGCAAAAAATAATAAATGAAATTTACTAATCAATTGTACAGTTTAAACATAAACAATTCTTTACTATGCACTAGAAATTGTATTACACATTTACATATTATCAGGAATTTCTTTTGTTTAAGGTTGTTTCGTTATTGACGATGGAGAATCTAAAAGGATATAAGGTTTCGAGCATTTGTCGTTGTTATATGTTTAAAAAATAAAAATATCCAACAAGACGTGTGAAAACATTTAAAAAACATACGAGTCCATTGAGGTCAGAATAAGCACAAACCATAGTCACTTCACAAAACAGGTGCATTGATTAGAGATCAGGTCTTTCACAGATATGTATTTCAGATATATCTGAGATACCATTCTCTTTTCCTACGACGTTGGTGACACGGGTGCGTTTGGCATCTGGGACATAGAAAATATAGTGGAGATATAGCGCTATTAATAGACACAACAACCAAAACACTGGGTCGATTGTAGGAAGACGTCATAGCACGCCAAGAGAGCGACTGAGACATTGCTGATGGACAGAAGAGAATTGTGATGTGGACCTCTGTCAGAGTTTGGCACTGGGTCTTTGTGTTGAAAATAGCATAGAAGATTGACGATTTTCTTGCAACTGATGCTTCCACGTCGAAAAATGGTAAAAACACCACTAAATAAAAATACAGGTAGTTAAATTCATTAGTCCCCTCATAAATGTTTCGGTGTTGGGTACCTCATTTTCACAATGGTTATCTTACATTTATGATGATTTAGTTATCTCTTAAATACATACTAAAGCCATAATTTTTCACACGTTCTCAAGGCAACAGATTTATGAAATTTATAAACTGACAATTTGTAACAAAACGTTCTCCTGATAGTACCTTATTGGCTGAGTTCTATCGAAGCCTATCTATCACTCGGGTGGTAGAAAAATTCACTTCTGTATGTCTGTCTGCACGATATCTCACGAAAATGCTGACCTATAGACTTTAAATTTTGCATGAAGCTCCACTTCAACATCGATTTTGATGATGGTGTATGTTGAACCACGGAATATGGTTGAGCTTCAGCGAAGATTTTCACATTGGTCTTATTGGTAACATTAATGGATACCAGAAACTCGTAGAATAAACCAATTTGTGAACAAACAAATACATTCATTTGACGTTTTATCGTGTAATACATATAATCACTATATTTAAAAACCACAACAACCGATAATAAAAACTTATTATTTTGTGAGGCCTATCGACAGCAAGGGCGTCTTCATCAAAGGTTGTGTTTACTTTTGTGAAGTGTGACAGTCTTAGTGATAGGCTGCCGAAAGGCCTATTAAAATATAATAAGTATTGGCTATTGTGATTTTTAATACAATGGTGAAAGTATTTGGAGTTTGTTTTCTCAATTCAGGTTTTGAGAGCCAAAATTACTTGGGGGTAACCTTCCAAAACTAAATGCAAAGATTGATATAGCAGAAGACACAGGAAAATCATTACTCCGGTCGTACAAAACAAGCTAATACAGTTTGTCAAACTGCAGCAGTGCTTGTACAGCGCAATTAATTCTTTGGCAAAATATTGAAGATACTAACCTTTTAAGGAGATACAATCATATGCCTTTTATGGGTCTTTACTATACAAGTGGACCAATTAAAATGTGCCACAACTATTAACTATGTGTTCTTGAATATAGATAGAAGACGCTGTGGGTGGAATTTGTTTCTACACTTTGTACACAAGGAAGCCAAGTATATGTAACTCGATGAACCAAAGATCGCGCTAGTGTCGACGATTAGAACGGTTCAAAGCTCAGTTCCGTCGCAATTCCGCTTGAGTCCGCTAGTAGTTAAATTATTTGCGTCACAACTGATGGTATCGCTTGTCTTCTCTATGTACAATTTATATATATATCTAGATTATACTTTTATTAAGTTCACTGAAGTGGACATAATTAATTCGATATTGGAATATGTTTAACCAAAGTTAACCTCCTAAAATAGTTTTGGAAATCAAAAGTTAACTGAAGTGTCCATAATTGATTCGAATTGGAATATCGCAAACCAACGTTAATATCCTAAAATAGTTTTGGAAATCCTAAGTTACGATAGTATTAAACAATAAAACACGAGTTGTAGTGAACTCTTGAAGTTCGACACCATCAACCATCAATCTGAAAATGAATTTGACCTCCAATAATTACAGGCATTTAAGCCTTTTCAAAAGCATTTATCACAATAAGGTAATAGCAAATATGGTACAAAAAACATGGAACTTGTGTAAAATGAAGTATTGAAGATTACAAATACAATAAAAACCGAGCTAAACCCTAATATGCTATTACGTAAAAATCACATCCATTTGACCATATTTACTAAAATTGGCCTACTCTCCAAAAATGTCTTTTGAAAAAGTATATAAAAATTGAATTGTTATTTTTACCGATGTATCAATACGAGTATGTTACTGTTTGTATAATTTGAACGTATCCTGTGATATTGTTACTTTCTCAACTTTTTAAAATAAGGTGATTAAATTAATTTATACCAAAATGACGTGCCACGTGACTATATTAACAACATTTGCCTAGTAAAAAAACAAATGATTTGAAAAGCTACCTTACTTTACTTGCAAATTAATTGGCATTTTTACATACAAACAATATATATGCATAAAAAATATATTATATTATTTTATAAGTTATATATATAAAATGTATATATTATATATATGTATATATATATATATATATATATATATATATATATATATATATTCAAATGAGGAGTGAGACATCTACACCTCGTTTTAATATTAAAAATTAAAATTTCCTTAATTATTGCTATGACTGGTATATCATATAGTACATATACAAATCTCGTGTCACGGTGTTTGTGGTTGTACTCCTCCGAAACGACCTACCGATTTGTATGTATTTTTATCTGTATACTTGGTAGGTATAAGAACAGGTCGTTAAGTATATTTTATACCACTAGGTGATCAGGGTGTCCCTTTCGTGAAAAATTTTCAAAATGTTAACAAATTGAAGAAACACTGAGAACAATCATTAAATAATTTTACAGTGACACCAACACATTTGATAAAATCACTGGTGGATTGGTTTGTAAGATTTTCATTACGTTCGTCTGGTCCTTATATTAAATAAAATTAAGCTTCATATGTACATTCAAAAAGTCAACTTTTGAGGTGCAATCTTAAATATATTATTATCGTATTGCAGAAACATTTGGGACCTGTTACCTCAATTCACTGCTCAAAAATGATTATTTATTCATGTTAATTGCCAATTACAGACTCAAGTTTCACGTCTGCATTTAAGGTAATGTAATAATGTATTGTAATAACTGTAATGTTTAAACTTACTCTCACAGTAGCGTAAAGATGTGTATACCCTACGCTATACCAGTTGGATTCACAATGTCACTTGACTACATACCAGCTTTAGACTAAATCTGTGTTATGGCATGACAAACAGATCTGCGCATTAATAGGATCGCAATGAATCCCTTGATGCATTCGGCCGTGAACTGAATAATTCTCTTTGGATGAGACAACATAATTTCGGACATTTAACATTTGACAATACCATAATTTTGACGATTCTTCAATACATGTAACTTACTCTACATAAGTAATGTCTAATTACATTTTTAGTTTGAAACAAGTAAATCATTAAAGAATCTTACACTCATACCGAAGCGAAAATTTCAAATGTTTAAACACCAGTAAGAGTCATAGACTTTTCTTAAAATTTTAACACCTTAAGATTGTAATTTAAGAATAAATTTTTGATGAGTTAAAAAAGGTTGATTATAAACAGACAAGATGTCAGAGTAACAAAGAAACGTACAATTTACAAAATTACAAGTTATCACTGCGGTGTTTATGATCTGAAAAAAAAAAAAACAAATATGGAATCAATTAAAGAAATATTTAAAACATTAAATTTAGTATCTATCTAGCATTAAACTATTTGTAATGAAAAAGTGGCTTGCTAGTTTAGTAGATCAAATTGCTTGGATCCTGGGGAAGTTGCGCTTTCCTGGTGTGACGCACATCAGCTCAGGCGAGTAAGCAGAATATACGATGGGGGGGGGGGTGAGTGGGCGGTAAAGGGAGGGTGACATTGGTGGGGTGTTTCTGACTCAATCGAGCGGGAATGTAAGTCGATAAACCAATCTTGCAAAGTGCTGATGTTTCACTAAGCAACTATGTTTCCCTCATTAAAACCACGTAAAGTAAACTTATAAAAAGTTTGAAATTATTAAATTATTAGTACCATCCGCCAATACTGGTTAAATATATAACTTTTATTACAAATTATTTCGTTATACCTCACATAAGCGGTAAAGTAACGAACCTTTTGAAGAAGTTGCATTTTAGTGTAGCATATTAAATTTGGCCCTGACATTTATTAGGCTAACATCCGTGAAATCTTTGTAAATCCGTAAATCCGTAGTAAATTTGTCCATGCCGTATATTAATTCAAAAGCTCACATTGAAGTAGTTGTAAATCCATAATACATTTATTTGTTCATGACCTTTAGCGATTCGTATGCTAACAATGAAGCCATCGTAAATCCATAATAAATTTGTCCATGCCGTATATTAATTCAAAGGCTCACAGTGAAGTAGTTGTAAATCCATAATACATTTATTTGTTCATGACCTTTAGCGATTCGTATGCTAACAATGAAGCCATCGTCAATCCATAATAAATTTGTCCATGCCGTATATTAATTCAAAGGCTCACAGTGAAGTAGTTGTAAATCCATAATAAATTTGTTCATGACCTTTAGCGATTCGTATGCTAACAATGAAGCCATCGTCAATCCATAATAAATTTGTCCATGCCGTATATTAATTCAAAGGCTCACAGTGAAGTAGTTGTAAATCCATAATAAATTTGTTCATGACCTTTAGCGATTCGTATGCTAACAATGAAGCCATCGTAAATCCATAATAAATTTGTCCATGCCGTATATTAATTCAAAGGCTCACAGTGAAGTAGTTGTAAATCCATAATAAATTTGTTTATGACCTTTAGCGATTCGTATGCTAACAATGAAGCCATCGTCAATCCATAATAAATTTGTCCATGCCGTATATTAATTCAAAGGCTCACAGTGAAGTAGTTGTAAATCCATAATAAATTTGTTCATGACCTTTAGCGATTCGTATGCTAACAATGAAGCCATCGTAAATCCATAATAAATTTGTCCATGCCGTATATTAATTCAAAGGCTCACAGTGAAGTAGTTGTAAATCCATAATAAATTTGTTCATGACCTTTAGCGATTCGTACGCTAACAATGAAGCCATCGTAAATCCATAATAAATTTGTCCATGCCGTATATTAATTCAAAGGCTCACAGTGAAGTAGTTGTAAATCCATAATAAATTTGTTTATGACCTTTAGCGATTCGTATGCTAACAATGAAGCCATCGTCAATCCATAATAAATTTGTCCATGCCGTATATTAATTCAAAGGCTCACAGTAAAGTAGTTGTAAATCCTTGTCCATAACCTATAGCAATTCTCAGGCTAACAGAGAAGTTTTAAATCCATAACGAATTTGAAGTTCTGCTATATTTTATCCAACCTCGTATGGCACGTGTATCATCTACAGAATGTATACACAAATATTTCGGACATAATTAATATTTTGGGCAAGGCATTTTGTGTATAGATTTTGCTTATGTTTCAGAAACTAATACGTGTCCGGAAATGGTTATTTCGAATTTCAAATTATTACAGTAAATTAGAACACTTGAATAGTCAACTTTTGAATAGATGTCTCATAATATATACTAATCATATTAAGAGGGTCAAGTTGAAATTTTATTTTTCATTTTCGATTTAAATTTGAAACGCTACTGTTAAAATTTAGTTGATTAACCAATCATTATAGATTGTTTCAGTTCGTTTGATTTCTAAGTGTTATACAATAACAGGAATAATAATAAACCTATTAAAATATTAATCACACAAAATATTTGTTAAATGTTTTAAGATGGCATGTCCAATATTTTAATATTATAGATTTATCCATTACATGAGAATACTGAGGACGATAGTGAAGTCAGCTTAATGATTCTGTCTCATCACATAAAGCTGGTCCTTGACTTATCGATTACATGTCAATCTTAGAAACCCCTTTTGTTGTCGTATTCATGTCATTGTAGACTCTGTCGTCATAGTATAGTGATTACTACCAGAGGAGAATTCGCAAAAACAAGTTTACCTAATTTATGGTTAAAATCTTTATCAAGACTGAGAGAACTTAATAATTTAATTTGTAAATAATTTTGTTTACATTAAAAAAATAAGAATATTACATACAGAAGGCATCATAAAATTTAATTTTCATCCTGTCCCAGTGCACAGGCATTAAGAATATCTTCTGTTACAGAGTGGGAGTGACAAAACAAACGCGTCAGACAGAGAGGTTGGACCTACTGGTCGATATCTCCAGCCTTGTTTGACCTTGACCTGATCAACTGTTGCCACATTTAGACACGAATAATGGAGTCCCGTCGGGTTATCACGAAAACATAGACCTTCCTCAACCTTATCGAAACAGATAACAAGATATCAAAGGTAGGACTCAAGAGTACCAAATGTTTGTGCGTTCCACTGTTTGTGTAATATCAAAGTACTGCACCTTCTAAAACAAATGTGCTTCACGGGTTAATCTTTAAAAATAACAATACCTTATTCTCCTTAATATGGTTGGACGTTTTAAAAATACATTTTACTCGTCAAGGAATTTTATTCCACGCTGTGGGATAGCTTCTCTGATGGTTGAGGATTTTATCACCTGTAATGATAGAGAGTTTGCTATACTATGGCACAGTAGGGTTATTCAACGCAGTAGTTTAGAAGGCGCGCCGGCGCCGTTGTACACCCGTTATGGTCTGCAGAAAGACAACGACCGTTATTATATGAACACCCAGGCAGGGGGAAAGTGCCGCCTTTAGTTTTTTGTAAATGGTCTACAAATCTGTAGGCTCTTGCCCGGAACCGTTTTTTACACCCCTGTTTACTTGGGTGTAGACCCATATGATTGTTTGGTAGCGTGCAAAATTATAGTTTTGAGTAGAATCATAGAGGAATTTCCCCTAAAATGATACTGGTATTATGCGCGCTAGCCTTAGTCGGGATCGAAATAAGAAAGTATAAAAATAGTTGAAAGTACCAATTTATAATTCTTTTCACAAGTCCGTATTCATACATTATACCACTAAATACTAACCGTTAAATTTGGAAGAAAATAACAATGTCAGCAGATGAGATAAAAACTATTTTATTGAAAATAGGACTATCTGTCTCATTTTTTTAGTGTCGTGACAGTTATTTAATGTGACATTAAAAAACTATTGATACCACATATTTTATATTTCTGCTAAAATTAACGGTTTTAACTATGGTTTTCATCAGGCAACAAACAAAATTTGATCTTCCCCTTAGAGTAATTGTAAGGCTGTGACTCTCTGTCCGAGAGGTCACAGGTTCGATTCCCGGGGAGAACAATAACAATTTGCAAATGGATTTTCCCTTATACACGTTTAGAGTAAGAATTATAATGTGATTGATGAAGAATCCACTTTAATATTTACAAGGACCCCCTTCAAATATTTTAAAGTTTTAAATACCTGACTTCAAATAGCTGTTAGTTGCTTTTGTGTTTGTGTGATATTATGATTTGTATAGTTCAGAAGATGTGTAAAATTGTTTTCAAAAGTTAAATTTGTAGGATTGCGAAATAAGTTTCGAGTTTAAAATAACCATAGAGTTCTGTATAACCCAATTACTCCGAGTGTCAATCATGGGTTCGCCACACAATGGACACGCGCCAGGTGCGAATGTCGCAGCCAAAACTCCACAGCTTCTTTGATACTATTTTTACCCGCGCGGTTCCTCTCGCCGATTCACGGAACGGTACTTGGCTGCAAGATGCGTTAGGGAGAGTGCATTTGAGGTTCAAGGCTCAACTCCCGCCGGATCTCGGCTAAATGACTCATGAATTAATTGTCTAATTGTGCTTACACTGTCTGGGAACACGACTGCTGTCATTGTTTGGCTTTGTCTAACTCGTGTGACCCGAATTGAGCTGTGTACTGATTGTTTATTGGACCAGTTCTGTCGGTCATTCCTCCGTATTACCACACATGTCAGCTATTTACAATGCGTCTTATAAATGCTGCGTAGGCCTACCATTCAAAATGTAACCAATATATGATCTTTTCACTAAATTTCAAGGCTTCTCTTTGGAATTGTATCCTTTTAGTAATTACATTTATTTTGAAATTTGTGCTGACTTCATATATTATGGTTAGACAGCCATTGTAACGTAGTCGATTTTGCACAATTGTATTAGTAGTATTTCATATAATTTGGAAAGACTGAATATAATCCAAAATAAAAAAATAACAAGACTAATTGCTAATACTTAGTACGAATTTGAAACGCAATTATATTTAATACTTTTTTATGAATTTTATTCGACAATTATAATTTCTACAATTAAGTTATCTACGAAAATCATTCTCAGATACGGAAGGCCTTTTCTAAAGCTTTGGCAGTAGCAGGAAGCAGTCTTGTGAATCGATTTATGACCTGGAGATTATTTCTTAGATAAGCTTCTAGCTTTGGCAAATACCCACATCGATTTGTGATGGTAATCCAGCCTATCTTTATTGTTTGGCGAACTCATAATTAAATTTACTGCTGACGCTTTAAAATATAGAATATGGACTGAAGATCTAAGAATGTGGATTCTGAACCACATTGACCTTTCTTGTTTCTGTCGATAACTATAGATTTTACAGACTGATAACAAAATAAGTTCACTTACCACGCTACCATCAATATGTAAAGACTGTGTGTGCCCTTTCGTTTCCAAGATCAGATGAACCATATATGATGTGAAAATGACAGCATTTAAAAAATTACATAAAATTAAACAAGAACAATAATAACCAACTTTAAAATGGACTAATATAAAAAAATACAATTCTTCTCCGCTCTTGAAGTTTAAGGCTATTTAATATTTTGGTTTAGACATGTTTATAAGCTGCATCAAACTAGAAGTCTTTTGGCAATAAAACAAAATTGAATACGTTCAGCAGATAATGTTCCTAATAGAAGTAGGCTAATTCTCTCAGTATGGTGTAATATGTAAGATCCTACCATAGTTGTCTAATCCTAGAAACGAGTAGTCTCGAAATTTAATCAAGGCAAAGCCAATTATGGGCACCTGCATAAAAACACAATTCTTACATATTATCTATAAGGTATTCAATATTTGGAACATTAATAATAAGATTGTTTGTTTAATTAATTAATTAAATAAAAAGAGGTTTTCAAATATGCTCAAAACCCGTTATGTGCACAAACACCTAAACCTGTACACGACTATTTAATTCTAAAACAGTTTTTTTTTACATTACTCTACATTGTTTACTAAGAACCTGTTTTACGCCGTTATCAATAAAACTATCCGAGTCAAATATCTTATCACTATGAAGATAACGGCTCGTTCGATCAGTCCTGTAAACTGATGTAGTCCGGTAAAATAAGGATGCAACCTCGGAATGAAAGATAATAAGCTAAACATTTGTATACGTCTTTATTTTGATGGTATAAAACTTACCTCAAAAGTCTCATATAATCACGTGCACGCGTCTTTAGATATTTAAGGTCAAAGTTCACGAAAATCAGTTTTTTGAAAATATCTCGTTTCCCCTACGCTAAATGACTTTGAAGGTGGTAAGAGAAATTGTAGAACGAAACATTCTCTTCAACTTGTGATTGAGCACGTCCTATCAAGATAACTAGCAAATCAATATCTTCTCCTACAATGACAGAAGTAATTTTTTTAAAGTTCAGACTCTGCAATAGCTGTTCCTTCAATGATAACATCACCATCATCTCTGGCTTGTTTTGTAGTGATATTAACAGTTTTTAATTTGTTGATAAGCATGTCTATAAATATTTTTTTATTAGATGAATTCGATAAAAATTTTTCTTGGCTAATTGGCACCTCCATTGTTTCATCAAAGCGGAGTTCGTAAGATTTTGAAACACCAGCAGTTCTTCTTAATTGTTCCATTGCTTTAATGTTCTTAGTGTAGTCTGAGTAACCATCAAATACAACAACGATACTTAACCCATAATGTGTTTGTAAATATTTGACGTATTTATTCAAAATATGAGAGATAGTATCATCTTTATTCCATACAACGCGATGCAAGAGAAATCAACCATCGATGATATAATATTCATATGGTATAATATTCATAGTAATATAATAGTAATATGGAAGAAAAGTATTTCTTTAATATTGTATGTTTGGTAAAAATAAAATAAGTATTATTTAGAGAATATATAATTTATAATTAATATCTATAAATATGGAATATTAAATAATAAATAATAATTAAAATGTAATAATAATGATAATAATAAAAATGTAATAATAATGATAATAATGATAACAATAATAATAGTATTAAGTAATAATAATAATAGTAAGTAAATAATTAACAATATAACTCATTTATTTATTGTATTCTACTGGCTGACTCGCATTATCTTATATACAGGTAAGCGGTCCCCTACTCTTTGCGCTGTATCTCAAAAAGGGATGAGCGTACATAAAATTACTTCAGACAAAAGTTAAAGAGAATGTTTCGTTCTACAATTTCTCTTACCACCTTCAAAGTCATTTAGCGTAGGGGAAACGAGATATTTTCAAAAAACTGATTTTCGTGAACTTTGACCTTAAATATCTAAAGACGCGTACACGTGATTATATGAGACTTTTGAGGTAAGTGTTATACCATCAAAATAAAGACGTATGCACATTTTTAGCTTATTATCTTTCATTCCGAGGTTGCATCCTTATTTTGCCTTATTTTACTGAGTTAATGAGAGAATTTGGTATTGTTGTAATTCCTTTAAATGTCACTGATAAGCCTACTGAAAGTGTATAACCTCTCTAGATAGTTAAAAATCTCAGAGCTCTTACACGGCTGTTATACTCGTAGAGCGTTCTATTTATAAGACGCCTTTGACAATTCACGACAAATACCAAAATAAAAAAAAAGATTAAATTAATATTAATTTAATATGAGTAGCGAAACGTGGTGACAATTATATGTACAGATTAAATTTATTACAATTCAGGCCTTAGGTATTTAAATTTCCTAATATTGACACATTTCACATCAACATAAGTTACATCGTACAACATTATGTTGTGTTATTGTGTAATTCACATTTGCAAAATGCAAAAATGCACAAAAAGTCGCAAAATCCTGTAACAGAAAATGGTTTACACATGTAAAATAACCTAAATCCCAATCGTATCAAAATTATTAGACCAGTCGTTTCGAACACTATATGCTATTAATTTAAGAAAGTATCTTGGAGTTTTAAAACTGTTACTTCATGTACAAAAAATGGATACTGACATTTAAATGGTTAAGAAAAAAGGTCAGTTACAAAATTATTAATGAAAAATATCTTCATTGAGTTCTGACGGTAGCATGTCACGATACACCGAAAGGACTGGTTGGAAAGACGCCTCTGTATCGACCAACCACCTGCTTCTGTGACGTGCATGAGACTATCCTTGAGCAGCTATTCCATTTATCTCCATTTTATTACAATTCAATATACATTCACTTTAAATTTAAACTTTCATGTACCAACTACAACTACAAAATCTAAACAAACGTTTATGAGTCATGCCATCATACTAGGTAAGGCTTCTGGGCCAGCCAACCTTTTATCCGATTATCAAACAAGACAATCTATATGATCAGTTTCAACGTAAATTCTATTTCTACTTTTGAAACTGCCTTTAGACTGGTCTTTTTTCCGGGTAATAAAAAACTGTCTCTGGCTTATTCTGAAGAACATTTTTGAGGATCAACTGTATGTTCTCCCAGAATCATAAGACTGTTTCTAGTGTTCAGGCCAGGAGAAAATGCGAAGCATCCAAGGAGCCTACCTTCAAAAGGAGCTGGTATACTATTGTTATCTCTGTTAGACGCTAGTTATGTTTTTATCTGTCTTAAACCACCACAGTAAGCGTTAGTGAAGTGAAACACTGGAAGGAAGAAGACTGGAAAGAGAAGGACCTATGCAACTGGAAATTTTTGAAAGTAATTCATATAACTAATTTGTTATGTTCTAATTTACTGATTTATAAAAATTCACTAATTCGTAAAAAAAAAAACTGTAATGAACCTTGTTGAAGTACTAAAATACAAGATTTCGATTTAAAATATCTTATTATATGCAATTGAATACTGCCGCGTAACATTAACCATAAATATAGGTTGCCAAACTTTATTTTGCTGTCATCCGCTGGTTTTTGTGTGTTTTCAGGAAGAAAACTGGATACTCCTAAAACAAAGTAGAGGAGAGAGGAATTCAGGAATATGTATACATTAAGTTTGAAAGAACTTTTACGCCTTTCATTTGAGACTTAAATAATTATATTTGTTTCAGTAGTTGTAACAGAACATCAGTTTTAAAAAAAACTATATTTTGTAAATACGCAAAAATACAAATACAAATATCTATTAATTATAGGGCCCTGTATTAAAAAATATACCGGGTGTCCCACAAATGAGGTTTAAACGTTTGATTTTATATAACTTTCCCATTTATACACCGAACATTTTCAAACTCTACAAAATTCATTAAATAGTTTTAAAAATAATATGTGAAAATTTCAGCTATCTAGCAATTGTTGAAACAAAATGGTGGCATTTTGATAATCTATTCTTTAAAAACAGTAAAAAAAAAACAGTATTTTTGGTTTTGTAAAATTATTTATTGTTATATTCTAGAGAAATAAAGCATTTCAATCAGAAAATTAGAACATAGCCTACAATTACAATCCACAATTATTCGAACTGTAATCCATCCACAGCGATACGCTGTTAACAGCGCTTAACAAATGAATCGTAAGCCCTTACAAAGACATTCTCTTTCCTCATTTGATCCTCTAGAGTACTTTTTACAACACTTCCAGTTTCTAACAAAAGATTTTTCCCACTTTGTCATTGTTGGATTGCTAGTTGGTTCAACTCCTGGGTAGGCAACCTGAAATTGTCTAACTGCTTCTGTAATGTTGCCGAAAGCAAAGCCCACGTACAACACTTCACGTTTTGTTCAACATTAAAAGCCATTTCTCGAACTTCAATATCAGTAAAACTATAATGGAGGAGGTTAGGTTACGTTTTTATAGCACAAGCATGTATTCTTCAGTCAAACAGCTATTTTCAACAATGAGCGTTATTAAACAGCTGTTTTTTAAAACTGCAACGCAGTAATCAAATCAAGTAATTAAGGAAATACATTTTTATAGGAAGAAAAATGGTAAAATTTTCAATATGTCACCATTTTGTTTTTACCATTTTTAGGGAGCTTTAATTTTCACAGAATATTAATTTTTAAAATCTACTTTATTAATTGTGTAGAGTATAAAAATGTTCGGTTTATTAATGGGCAAGTAATGTAAAATCAAACGTTTAAACCTCTTCGTGGAACGCCCTGTATTTAAAGATTATTAAAAATGTCATAAGCATTAAAAGTTTAATGGAATACCGTATTACTTTGATGAACAAGACATATATTAGATAAACTTCATATTTTCTTGGATAAACCAAATTAATAACCATTTGCTTCAGTACCACATATTGTTTGCTGAAAGTATAAATTAATATCTCATCAGTGAATAGTTATCCGCTGATTAACTGCAGTTTTAAAGTAACCAATGCAGTTTAATTTAATGTTTAGATTACACTATCCTTAACTGCTTACTGGGTTCAAGGAAAGTCTTATATCACTGATATACTACTACTCGTGTTTAATATTGTAGTCAAAATACTGTTTAAGGTTCGATAGCAAATTGTCGTGCCTCAATGTATAAATTATGGAAGAGAACAATATTATAACAATGAAACATTGATCGGAGTGGTTAAAATTGTACATGAAATATGTAAATGCCTGACTTTTTTGCCTTTAACAACTAAACTAGAATTAAAAAACTTATTCGTAAAATTATGAATTTGTGATCTTTTTCCATAAGACTTCTCTTTATTAATAAAAGTTACACCACAATTCTTCACGATAAATTTTGATTTTGTTAATAGAGTATGAAAAGTTTGAACTGTCCAAAAATTAAAATGGCAAAAATAGGTTATACAGTAAAAAAGATACTGTATTATATATTAGTAAGTCTCATATAATATTTATAATATTTATATTAAGAAAATATTATTACTTTTTAACAAGTCACTTAAAGCTTTGAAAATTAAGAAGTTGATTAAAAAAGTAAAATAAGTTACAAAATAAAATAAAATATTTCATTAACAGTGGCCAAATATATTATTTTTAGTTTAGTGTTTTAAATGTTACTTAAGGTGATGCAATCGAGTTTTAGTTGGGTAAATGTGTTTAACATTTCAGTGTCTTTGAAATATCTGAAGCTCTTTTAGATAACACTCCTGCGTAGAGATGTTATCTCGCCATGCAGTTGCAGATATGATGATTCTGCAGCAGGGAGTCACCACCATAAACAAATCTGCTAAATTAGTGTAATAATTTATTAGTATTTCCAAATAATCAGATGTCTTATTTTTGGAGGATTCTTGTACAACGAATTTCGCAATACCAACAGCGGCAACAAATGTTAGTAGAGTTAAGTCTATTAGTGATGTGCATTTACTGACTAAAATCTGCTATTAAATTCATCGACAATGCTAAAAACAATAAAGGTGTTTTATTGCTCTCTCAATTACATCAAAAATATAAAATGTCGGTTATTTATGTTATTTAATTTTCTCTATTAATTAGTTTCCAAGAAATGTTAGACGACACTGTCCAGGAAACCAGGTCGGTTGCTCAGGAAGATTCGTTTAACATTTATTTCTAAGAGGGCGGGCAAGGGTCCAGCTTGGAAGGCACATTTAGAACAGGCGATCTCTATCACACTCTCACCTGCCCTTACTTCCTCCCGTCTAGTATGATTTAGCAACGTAATTAATGTTACACACGTGACATAAGCACGCGCTCCAAATGTTCGTCCACCGACTATTTCACTCGACGCTCGTTAATTTATACACTTTGATATCATAAGAGTTCTTGGATATTTTACATATTCCTATTGAAATACGCGTGTATATTAGGCCTAACGTACTTTGAGAGTTAGATTGAAACTGAATACAACGTACTCAATAATTATAAAGAGGTCTGGTTGTGTAAAGAAGTTACGCAAAGACCATAACGTAAGATCCAAAGATATCTCAACAGTATAAAGTTTACAAGTCAATGCCAGCGATTGAGCCATCTTGACTTTGGATCCGAAAGCCATTGTTGTTGTCGATCAAGATCCGCAAGGCAAATGCTATCAGTAAAACTGTTGTTGGCTACCAGATGGATGGAGTCATGTTCTGTGGTCTGCTATTCCCACCACAGTCCGGGAGGCGCCTGTGAATCGATCAATGAGACTGGTCTGTAATGAGACCGGTTATGAGTAGCCGCTCCATTTCCCTCCACTTCGTTATCATTTCCCCACCCCCTTATCAGCCCACTCACTTCACCCCTCACTCTGTTGTCCATTAATAATTATCGCGGCAATTCACTTGTTTTCATTGTTATAACGTAATATTTTATAGTCTAATGTTGCATCTGTTTCTTAATATATTTTTTGTACAGCTTTTCTGTTCTGTGGAATATTTTATATTAATAAAAATAACGATATCCAAAATATACACTAATATTTTCATTTAAAATTGCTAAAAAATAAGAATTGTTATCTATTTTCATAAAAACTGACGGACTGGTCTAAATCAAGTAAACAATATTTGATTTTTTCCATGCCAATGTAGGAGTTGAACACCTGTTCACTTTGCTTTTGCTTATGACACATCAAACTGTAAACTGATTAAAACCTACATCATCGTCAGTCAATCGTATGAAGGCTGAAAAACTTTCAGTCTTTTTACAGTGGTAATTAAAGATAAAATAGTTAATATGTTCGTGTGTGATCGTCAGTTTTAAGTATGTAAAGCTTGACAAATATAATATGAATAAAATAGTTTTTAATAATATTATTAACCCTTTCGACACCCTCATATTTTGATCACCACCAAAACTAGACGACAAATTCCTTATTTCATCGATTTCATTACAACTTAGCTTTTGTGTTTATTCAATAAAATTTGGTTCTTGGCTACCTAGATCATACGAGTATTGCGTAAATATTGGAAAAAACTATTTTATAGATTTGAAGTCTGAATTACTTACCAATACTAACGTTTTGGTAAATTTAACATTTTGGCAGGCGAGATTTAGCCTTCTAGTTTACGCGTGGGTCATGATGTTGAGAAAGAAATAATGATTCAACATCGATTTTGTTTAGTCTTGTTTTAAAGGTCGAGATACGAAAACTTGGCTTTAATATTGGGCCTTCAGACAATTCTGAATCAGGTTGAACTGACGGACGGTGGCGCATGTGCAAGATTTATCTTCAATTAGAATAGGTGCAGTGTTTTGTCCCGTTTCCCAACTGGAAAATTCAAGAGTACCAAGGTATTATATTATAGCTTTTTTATTTACCTTGAGAGGAACTGCGATTTTAGCAAATGGGCTTATCTCGGTGAGGATTTAAAGATCGAGTTATCGAGGTCAGGATCGAATTATAAAATGGTGAGTGCAATCATATAATCATCTTGATAAGATAGCAAAGGCTTCTTCGAAATCGATCATATTCCCGAACCGGTCTTTACTACAGTTTTAAATTTGGTCAAGTAATGTTAGAAAAGTTGGTGTCACTAGATACCATTCTACTGTTCAGAGATATTTGCGACTTAGCAACTAATAAATCCCGATAACGATATTTTTGTCGTTATACGTTATGCTGCCGACTATTTCCACGCTACCGTTTACGGCAGTGGACTGGTATATGGGTATAACTCTCTGGTTGTCACCATCCCAGGTCGTTACAGTGACGTCCCGTCCGGATCAGTCGGGAAACGAATAGCTCGATCACAGAATACGTGGAGGTAACGAACAGTACTGTAAAAAGTGTCTCCAAGATAATAGTAAGCTCTTTTTGACAAAACAAATCATTTGAACTGTCTCGGTCTTAATTCACAATTGAGGATTAATAACACAATCTTCTCATTGATCACGATTACTTAGCGTGGTATATTTCATCTCTAAGCAACCAGTTCTCACCTGCTCAGAAGATCCCCGGGACTGGGACTTAGAGACCACAGAATAAAGTCCTTGTCTAATTGAACTAAACTGATCATCGGAGCTACAGGTGTCGCGTATCCGACTACGTTATTCAAGTGTGAAATAACCATAACCAGTTGCGAGTACTTAATGCTAATCTTTCATTTATTTAATTATATATAGTTACATATATCCGGCTATGTTGCTGAGAATAGTAAAACATGTCTTAGCAAATAAACGAGTTATTTAAATCGTGAATACTTTGCTGCAATGATACTTGTTAACATTGTTGATAGTTAAATGTTTAGTTTCGACTGGAATGTGTTGGGTGCCAGGTATTCCAGGCACGCTTCAGTACTTGCAGTTCACAAATTCTAGCCGCTAATTTAGACAAATTACCCAGTTAGCAGACTCGTCAACAATTATTACAACACTCTCGGCTGACTGGGCAGTCGTGGTGACAAAGAAACTTCCCCACGTCTACTCCACACCGCAGCCTAGTTTTGCTGGGAGCGAGTAGACGCAAGTTTGCGCATTTATGTTTTATAATTTAACAAACGGATAGTCTAATTGTAAACTGTACACAAGTTCTGTTACCAGTAACTTACCAGAGTAGTAATATTATTTTTAGTGTATATGTTGTACAAGTTACAACTAACTCGTATCTAAATATAGTCTAGAAGCCGACAACCAATTTTCATTGCATAAGAACACAACCTAGGGTAGGTTTTTCGTGAAATCTATAGATCAATTTCTATGATAATAAGTTCCGTTAATTTTGGGGGGAGCCAAAATACTCATAATGGAGGATATCAATAAAGAAATTTCAGTAAATATTATTATTCTCGGATCAAAACTTTTAGCTTCGCACATTTAAAACCAGCCGCCAAACATGTAAATAATAATTCTATCAAAATTAGTCAACGATTTAAAGAGAATTAACTTTAATATTTTCAGCCAGATACTTGGCTGACAGACCCTGATATAGCTTTTGCTTTTATTGTTCTCTTGGGATAAGAAGGTTAGAAATTGCACCTAGTCCTATAAGGACCTTAGCGTTGCTTCCGGAGTGATAGTATATTCTGGATGGGTAAGGTTGGAGGTAGGGGCCACCTCCTGTCGAGATCCATGGGAAAGTATTTAGGGCACTAATCGCGTCATGTTCCTTAAAAAGAAAGGAAAGCCAGCTCAGAACCAGCTTCTCCAGTCAAAGCAGGCAAGGGTGGCAAACTCTTATGTCTAGGCTAGTAAAATTCTTTAACTCTTAGGCAACTCACCCCACCAACTCCAACAGTCATCTTCCGCAGTAGAGACTAGACCTATCCAATTTTTCTTGCAAACCAGAATCTCGAAATATCGGTTAGTGATGTGCCGCTTCTGGACATCTATTCATAAGGTTGCCCAGATTTAGGTGACACATAGCCTTTTGTTGTGCCCAGTGTGGGTTCAGCTGGAAAGTATAAACCAGCCAGAAGAAAAACCCTCCTAGGTATGATATTTGTTTACTTCTCTGTTTGATTTGTGTGCTGGTCTTATGTGTGTGAAGCTAAAACCATAAACTACTACACAAACATTAACGTTTGAAATTTTAACCCTTTAGATACCCTCTTATGTCGTCCCACATTCAAAGTAACGTAGCTTATTACCTATTACTTTTTTTAGGGAAAATTCCTTTATAGATGAAAACAAAAATTCTTACTTGAACAATACAAGTAACAGATTAGTATGAGAAAAGTAGCCAAGAGATAATTTGAATGTAAAGAAAATAGGAAAAGCCTAAATCCCATTATTTGTACTGCTTTTAAAAGCACTTTGGAACATTAAAATATATATTTTCTATAGGAATGATTAGTCAAGGCTTAAGAAATTAAAATGTTAACTTTTTTAAATCATAAAAATGTTTAATAATTAAAAGTCTTACATCGAAACTAATCCATCAGTATGTTGAGTCAAATCTGATAGAACTTAAAAAAATCATTTGATGTGTTTATATTGTATGTTGTCTTAAGTTAGGGTGTGAATCTGACAACAATTAGTTTAAGAAACAAGGTAATATAATTAGTTAAATCAATCTGTTTATATTTATGTCGTCCTAGATTTTTAGAATTTCCATTAATGGCAAATGTCAGCTATTAGCGATAGACAAGAGTATTTTTAATGCACAGTAAATAACACTGATAACACTAGATTTTATATAATACTAACGCGTGTTTATCATATCAGATAAACGTTAGGCTTGTAGTATGAAACATACGAGCTTAAACTTACGTTATGGTAGTCCACTAGATCATCAACACACTGGTAAACACACACGGCACGGTGTAAAGGGCGAATATGGAGCGGAGAGAGAAGACTGCAGCTGGAAGTGGCGTGGTCGTGGCGCTGTGGCACTGTGTGTACCAAAAATAACTCGGATTGGTACATAGGGCAGCCTCTCGCCCTTCCCATCCGCCACCGCGTGAACATTGCACCTTCAACCGCAGAGTGGAACTGCCATCGCGTCATCGACTGTTTACAAACATAACAGTCACTATTATTGCACTGTCAATTTTTCTCTGCGAAATTAGCAAATTTTTAAAGTTGACGAAGAGCTTTAAATTATTTTAGATCCGAATTGTACAATTTGTCTTTCAACAAGAATAGACAGTAGAACAGGGCATTCATCAAATGTAGAAGTATATATATCACGTAACATCATTTAGTTACATTCATCTTGTCATTTGTCGTACCGAGAATCAATGGATGATCTCTATATACCACAACAGCAGCGAAGCTGTGGTTGCACATTTCTCTGTGATTGCGCTATAGTTTGCAGGAATTCCAAGAGGGGTTTGTTGATCATATACACCTAGGATTTGCTACAACGGGAGTTTTCGGATTGGGTGAGACAGCTATGAGTGATGGTGGATCTTTCATACATGATTCTACTTATCCTTCTCCCCAGCTTGAAGGCAAAGCTGTAGCTCTGTAACCTAGAGGCCATGGATTCGATTACTGGAAAGGGCAACACAAACTTGCAAATGTGTTTGAACAGTTTTCTCTTACAAACGTTTGCTACACTCAGTTAAAATCGCATTACATTGGTGTCAGAAGAACTCTGAAAACGAACGATATTGGGGTTCCGTAATTTATAATTTACAATCTCAACTACTAGGACAAGACTCCAATCTGTACTAACTTGAGTCATGTTCCAAGCACCAGGACCCCGTTCTCATATAAAATATGAGACACTGAAGTCTCAATGGAACACATTCACAGCGCTATCCGACGGCCAGACAAAGTACCTCTATTGACAAGACCTAGCACAACAGTAGCGAATTCTCTTGACTGGTTATAGTTACTTCAGTTCCCGATTTTTATTGTTTTTTCCAGTAAACTTTTAGCACCTGAATTTTAAAGTAGTTGTGATGCAGATTACACCCTAAACATGAGCCTCCGTATATCAAGTCACTCAATTTAGTTAATAACATATGCTGCACTATATGGAGGTTGTAATGGAGCTAAACCTAACTCAACATTCGCATTGAATCACCCTCTCCAACCGTAGCTGCGTTATGTGTAGAAATTTCGGTTGCTCTTCCGTGCTTTGGGATCGTGTCAGAAACATCGTTTTGCACCCAATTGTGCTCCTGATGCAATGAGAGAACCTCTTCGTCTATATTACACTGGATGGCTGCTTGGTTAAACAGACGGACCACTTTTGCAGTCTAGATGTCTCTAATAAATATTGAAACGATGTTTATTTTGAACGTCTTCGTCGTTAATATGTTTGGATCTCATGGTAGTATCAGATTTCACACACGTGGGAAGGGAAATAGAGCTTAACTTAACATACTGAATCAACCCAATGGGCTGTAGCTGTGTTGTATAGAACGCTTTTTGTTTTGTAATACTTTGTTGATTGATAAGGTTGATATCAAAAAAACAAAAATTGTATAAATTAAATTAATTCAGAAAATGTGTTACAACATTTCTGTAGATTTATGGAAAAGCAACAATTCGTTATCCTAATTATTTTGACCTAAAGTTAAAGAGCAGGAAAATTGGTACAATGATGAGTAATTTACCTAAATGTTATACAGATGGAATATTATATTATTGTTCCAAAAACCCTGTTGATAATGTAAAAAAGAACTAGAATTAAAAAATATATAATTATTACAATAGCAAAATTATTGTATTGTGTCATGTATTTGAAAAATAAAAAAGATAAGTTAGTGATAACAGTTTGATTCTTAAGCTTTAAAAAAGCTCTACTCAGTTACATCGTGATTATAAAATTGTAGATAGAAATCTGGTTGCTTGGTACAGAGACAATATTTATCTATATTGACTGTGTTCGTTAGCCAGCTTTAAACAATAAAGCTACTCAAATGGCTGACATTTACATTTGTGCAAAATCGATACGTTTAATCAACATATTACATAACTATAAACAACTTTTATCCAATTTATCCTTTTCTGCAACTCTTAAGGTTTTAAGATGGTAGCCGTTCAAGTTTTAGATGAAATCGATTGAACCGTTATAATGAATGGGCTATATTTACAAACTCAATTTTGGTATAATCGTAAATAATTCAAATTCAAGGTTTTAAAAACACATTTATATGCTTTTAATGATATTTGTATTGTAAGGTTTCAGAATTATGGAGTTTATAAATGTTTGAAAGTGTTACGATTATACTAACATGGAAACGTTGAAATTTATTGTCCTATCAGTGTTGAACAAATGAAACATCAAAATTAATACTGCATCTTCATTTTGACATATCGAGATAACGGTCTTATGTGAAATCTACCTTTTTTTCGACTGAGTCGGAAGGGATATTTGTTAATATAATGTATTGAAGAAAGAGCAGTAAAATTTTCATCTGTGAATATTTGCCTATCTGGTTTCTAGTTAGTATTTGATTTTATCTACAGAAACAGAGCGTTATCTTGAGATAAGGCAGAGAGAAACGAGGACAAACATGTTTGTACGAACCCGATGCACCGTTTATTACTGGATAAGATTTATCGACGTGAAAATTGACCTCATTTGAATCTTTAGAATAATAATGGCAGTAAATGTTTACTTAGTTTTGAGGTGATTATTCTTTTGAAATAGAAACTATAAAAATGTGTTCTAGTGTTTCATTTCAAGGGTAAAATATTTTATAGAATACGTTGAAACTTCTAATCTGTACATAACACATTTGAACCAGATTAGATGAACACATTTTCCTGCAAATTAAGACGTCTTGAATAGGTTTCGCAGGAAAATGTTTTGAGCAGAGTAAATCTGGCAGCATCTATTTCAAAGATTACACAAAAACATATTGCAATAGTTTCTTTAATTAATTTTAGCGTCTTTTAACATTAAATATTTAATAAACAATGTGAGCGCTGCTATAGTTCTAGTGGAACCCATTAAAAATACTCCAAAAACTAGTGGCAATGATTCCACTAACGTTTGTTTAGGTTCACTTAGCTATTTTCTTGTAAGTTTTTTGGCAATAAATTACAAAATCTTCAAAAATTGATACTACATTGCTAGCGGTCTTATTCACTGGCTGTGTTTTGCCTCAATATGTGGTGTTCTTTAAATGTATGTGATTTTCAGAAACGAAATGTTTTACATAAAACTTTCCTGATATGATTTAAATGGAAAATATGTACAAGCAAAAGATGGAAATATAGTTAAAACAATTTAAATATAGAACTTTAGCCCTACAAATAAATATTATATTACAAATCTCTTAAATTACTTTTCCAAGTAGTAAAACACATACATCGTTCGCTGTAATATTAGTAGAAAACGTAAGAAAAGAATGTAAAATTTGATCTTTTCATTCATTCAAGCTACGACGATCTGCTATACCAGTACTACTATTACTATGCGACTACTATGCTCTGTTGAAAACTTAAAGGTCGTGAGGATAAAAATATTTTGAACATTACCGAGTCTGTTGCTTGGTAAATAGTCTATACTTTGCAGAGGGTAAATATTACCAATTCCAATTGTAGTTACAGTGTAATAAATAACTTTAGTTCGAAATGTACAGATAAGAATTACTTGGTTAAAGTTTTCTGCACTACAGTTTATTACTTAATTAAAGACACACAAAATTAAATAATAAAAATAATAAAAGTTTTTTGGTATACGACAATTCCACGTTTTATTATTTACTGTATTTGTTGCTTTAAAATGGGGTTTCAATGGATATCATTGTTACATAAATAGTGGTTTACAAAACTACACGGTGAAGACAATGTCAAACTATTCTAAAATTACATACTCAATTACAATACACTTGTATATATCCTGTATAAAACATTTTCAAAGTTTAAGTTTTGTTGAAAAGTGCAAAAACCGGTATTTTTCGTTTGTATAGGTATAAAAATTGCAATTTATTGTTCGTAAACAGTTTTATATACCGAAACGCAGAAATTAAGAACCCGTTTTCTAAAAATAACTTCCGTTATTGTAGCTATATTAGTTAATTAATTTGTGCTCAACTTTCAAACTCAGATATCTATTCTTTTGGATCCGAGAATAGACTTCAAAATTTAGCATAGTTTTTATTTGTGATTTAAACTAAAATGTTTCGTTAATTTTATGATTAAATTTTGACTTCGTTAAATGCAATTCATATAAACCGTTAAAAGATTTGAATTGTCCTTGAATATGCTTCTTGGTAATTGGTGGTAGATTAGTTTTACTGTAAACTTTATACGTTCTGCTGATTTGTTCCCTATACTAGTTAAAAAGTACTATAAAAATAGTGATTTTAGGACCTAATATTTTAAAAATTTCCCGGAGTGTGGGGGGCTGGGACACCCATACTGATCTGGATGATCTAAAAGGTTTGACATAACCCCAACGCTCCAGAGTCCCAGATACCCCAGAGAAGATATCTTGGTGCTCCACGGAGCCAAGATAAAAACACAAGTTTCAGGTTGGGAAATACCTGAATGAAGGTACTCTTTTGAAATGGAGCGACTACTTCCGTCCTATGTGTGCCTTTCTCGAGAAGTTCTAGAGAAATTTGGTAACTGGCCTTTCCGTTTGGTCATTTGATAAAAATAGCTGAATACTATAGCTAAGCAAACGATTTAAGTAATGGTTTTGCGTATTTTTGTTAATAGGTGCTGCTAGCGATCTAGCGGCTATATATATATATATATTTTTATTACAAGTAGGTGTCATTTTTCTAACCCCATTGAAATCACAATACTCAAAGTTAAAAGCGTCGTTGCAGTACGACTATATATTTCTTAACCTGACAGCACGGGGGTTGTTTTCAATTCAGGTACAACTTAAATCCTCTTAGCAAGCATTTCTGCAAAACCAAAATTTCATAGTTTAAACTGAGTTGAAGGCCGTTTTAGTTTTTACCTTCATAACCCGAGTCATTCTCCAGTGCATGTTCCCAAGATCACTGTCATGTGTTCTGAGGGAAACGGCACAGGTCCATACATGAAACCCTCCCCCTCCTCCTCCTAACACCTCCTTAATCGTTAAGTATTGATTGTCAAATATGTGAATTGTGAAGTGTTTATGAGAAATAAATTGTATGAGTGAAAGTGTGAAATGAGCTTGGATCTCATTGATGTAAGTAACTCGAAACAAACCAAAAGTAAGGTAGGTGGGTGAAGGTGATTTTTCATTGATATGCGATGTGAAATCTGCAAGATATGAAATAAATCAAAATTACCTCACAGTAGCTGTTATACAAAACAGTGGAGAAGTTGCAGCAAAAACTTATACCACACTTGTGTCTTCGTTATATTTTCATCTTTCATTGTTACATCATCAATTTGACAATTTATTATAAAGCTGTAGTACTCAACAATTTAACCTACATTTAAAAGATTTTAGTATTAATCTAGTAATAATAATAAATAGCAGTTACTTGCAGCTTTGCATGCAATTTTGTTACTTTGGTACCTGTATAATTCTGGTTTGAGTGAATTTAATTTTCCCTCGTTGGCACGACCAAGAAAATACATAATACAGTGTATATTAATGGCCATTGTAATTTTCCGGTCTTAATAGTTTTTGTTCCATAGTTCATTTTGATTTTTTCCCGATCAAAAAAATATCTAAACATTCACGGCTCTGAGAAAACTACTTCTGTCAAAAGACAACTAAGATAGGTTTCATAACAATCTTTAAATATATAGTAAAAGTTAGTCTACTTTTGCCTTTATATCTGTACTGCTAGACGATACCCGCTGCTTTGCAAACAATTTAGTAGTCGTTGCACGTGTATGACCACTGTTGGTTGGGTTTTATATCAGTCTTTAAACTTATAGCAAAAGTTACATAGTAACACTCTTCTATACCTAATATCTAATATTTGATAATAATGTACAGTTAAAAGTACCTACATTAACAAAGGCACTACGCGTTTGTTTCTTTATACGCTGAAAATATTATTTATATTTTAGAGCATTTAGAGCTGGAATTGGTACATTAGTTCAAAACCACAGTTAAAACAAACTTTCATATAGCACAGTTCTTTCCAACTGCTTCAAAAGGAGTCTTCGTAGTCAAAATCTGACCATCCACCAGTAATTTAATTGGTTCAAAAGAACAGTTCTGCGAATGGCTCTAAGGGATGGGCTGACCTTAGTTCGGGGGATTTGCTTGCAGCTGGGGTTGGATATTCTCTTTCCCCTGGTGGGTATCCAGGGTAATATTTATACTGAAATAGGGGAGGTCTAGCATGGATCGACCAAAGTACTTTAGGCCGATATGTCTGTCGTCCTTTCTTCTCAAAACCAATGAGAATATGGTTGTTAGGTTTGTTTAAGAGGGATCTCTCTTGGAGTGTCCTCTATACCCAAATCAGCATGCTTACACTCTAGGAAGATCATGCTACACAGCCCTGCATCAACTGGTATGTAGGACTGAGTAGGCGCTGTCAGCGAAAAAGTAGCCATAGGTGTCTTTCTGGACATCGAAGGAGCCTTTCTTTGACAATAAAGGCACTCCGACGATTGTCAGTGCGGTCTCGAGAAGTGGTTACTCACAGACAAGGTGGTTACCATAACTTTTTACTGTGTTAAGAACAAATTCTGATACTGTTCTACAAATTGGTATAAAATGGGTACTAAATTCTGGTATACATTTTTTAATGAAATTCCGACATGACCGGGCCAGCGGCATGGTCAGGATTTTGTTAATAACGTTTGACTGTGTTGCGTTGAAAGTTCTTTGTTATTAGATTCAAACACCTGACGTTAAGTAGTAGCCAGAAAGGGAGTTCAAGTGGTCCCGACCCGCCAGATTTTCAATTATTTTCAATAACTTTTTTAGTAAACTATTATTATTGTTTAAATAATTCAGTATTACTGACATGTATTGCTGAAAGATCGTTCTCAACAAAGAAAAGGGTAAAGAACTTTTAAGGAACAAAATGGGGCCTTAATCTCTGTTCACTAGGGGGGGGGGGGAAGATATCAGATGTCTGGAACCCCCCCCCCCCAAAAAAAAAAAGAAAGTTTTTCCTGGGTGCGTTCTTGGCTGACGTGGCTCATCTCGGGCAATTACACATGTCTAATGCTTGTCACACACTGAGAAGCATATCCGGTCAAGAGATTGCTGTACGAACAGTGAAGCACATTCAAAGCAATAAAATGTGTACCTCCTGAAGAACTGATGGCTACTGTAGTGACACGTTTGTATGTTTTTATATGACTTACAGTGCAACACATAAATAAAGGATTCAACTTAATCTTATAGTGAGTGTCCATACATACACATTGTTAAATGTAGTTACAGGGGAACCTCAAGGCTCAGTCTTTGGGCCCTTTTTGTTCTTAGTGTTTACAAATGATTGTAGCTATAATATACCTTCTACATCAGTGATATACGCTGACGACACCGCGTTGATTTGCTCTAGTATTAATGTCTCACGAGTTAATTCTCAACTCACCACGTTTTTTTGAAATAGCTAAAATGTAGTATCCTGCTTTTAATCTGATTATAAACGATAGTAAGACTGAGTATGTCCTCAAGAGGGTTCATTTCTGACTGATTTATATCTTCCGGTTGAACCCACACTGGGTAGAGCAAAAACTGACGTGTCACTTAAATCTGGACTACTTGATGGATGTTCATAAGCGGCACATCACTAACCGCGGATGTCGAGATGTTGCGGTGCAAGGGTAGTTCGATAGGTCTAGCCTACTGTGGGAGATGACTGTTGGAGTCGGTGGAGCTCCCCAAGTTTTAAGGGCTGTTGCTAGCCTAGACAAAAAGGCGTGTGCCCCATGCCTACTTGTCCAGATTGCAGCCAAGCTCGCGTCCCTTCTCCCAAGGGAATTATATTAGTGCCCTAAATCTTTTTCATGAATCTTTACAGGGTGCGGTTCCTACCCCCAACTTAACTCACCCAGAATATCCTGTCATTCTGGAAGCAGCGCAAAGGACCTACTAGGACTAAGTGCAATTTCTTAGCATCTTGTCCTAAGAGAAATAAAGGACTCAGAGTATAATATTTTCATTAAAAATAATTTATATACAATTAATTAATGATAACTTTTTAAAATTTGTTCAACTACTTGGCATTTATATATATATATATATATATATATATATATATATATATATATATATATATATATATATATATATAGCACACTCTACTGGAATGAACATGTCGATGACCTTTGTAAGAAATTATTAAGAGTGTTATTCTTAATAAGAAAACTAAAGGATTGTGTGAGCCCTGATGTTTTATTGGTGAATTTTTTGGTCTCTCGCAACCAATTAAGTTACGGTGTACGCCTCTAGGGAAAGTTTGGTGCCGCAAAACATATTTTACTTGGCAGAAGAAAGCAGTAAGGGTATTTATTTGGCTGAGTTATCTAATCGAGAATATTACAGAGCAAGTTTTTTAGTATTTAAAATCATGACACATCAATATGTACATTCATAGTAATTAAATTTGTTAAAGGAAATATACAAATTTTAAAACTCAAAGTTTATTACATATTTATTAAACAAGAAACAAACAAGACCTGGCTGTACTAAGTGTTCGATTATGTAAAACAATGAAACGTTACTAATACAAACAATTGAAATTATTCACTAGGTTATCAGTTTCGATTAAGTTGTTACCATATAATGGGTTTGACAAAGTTGTATCTAAGTGGCTTAACCCTTTGAAGCACAGTGGCATCATAGTGAAACCACCTATGTTTTTATTTCTATTCCTTTCCCGCATAGTGGTGCATATACGAAACCATCTTCCAGAAGTGATTTAGGACGCATTCTAGCGGCAAATTACGTAACCGCTCCACTAGATTCGCCCAAATCCCGGCAGGAGCGTTGTTTGCCACGACTGGGTGAAAGAAGAGTCCATGCCTTGACTGAGTGTGACATATTGTATTTCTTTTGTGCTTTGATCACTTTTGGTAAGTACAAACATATATTTTTCAGTATAAATGTACTTAAATATATACATATAAACTATAATAATTTAGATTTGAGATGCCCAGGCGAATAAATATTAGGCGTTATTGTGGTGGTTTCACCACATGACCACCATGCATTTGGGGTCGGCCGTCGTTTATACTACGTACCAGTTGCTAAACCTGTTTTATATTGTTATTTTTACTATATAAAACTACTTATTACATTTTTTTTACAACTGCTTATTGATTTCAGGGAGGTACTATAACCATGGAGAACAAATCCATAGAGGCTTGGCTGGCGGAAACTGAAGACATCCCATCTGACCCTGAATCAGAGGACGACGAAGATCAAGTATACCCGGATGTTGCTGAAGGAATATACACAGTTGCAGAAAATGGAATCTTAGAGGTAGATTATTTGGACCTAGCCCAAACAGCTGAAGGTAATGAAATCCCGATTTTAATTATTAATGAAAATGACTTTCAAGATAATCATAGTGCAGAGGGGGTAGAGCCTGGCATTCCCGAAGGTAATGCAGTCTTGGACGTTCAAAATCAGCCTATGGACGTTCAATTTGATGAGGGACTCTGAGCCTTTGGCTAACAGACTTTACAAAGATAGTGTTACGTGGTATCAAAAGTACTACTCACCCAATAAGTCGTATGATTTCAATGAACGCACAGGTCCCCTAATTGACGCTTCAAACCCCAGTTGATGTGTTTTCAGCTCTTTTTCCCGACGATCTAGTTGACAAACTTGTGTTTGAAACCAATGTTTACGCTACCCAAATAGGTGGGGGCGTTATCAGATTTCCAACAACAAGGAAAGAAATGAAAGTGTTTCTAGGCCTAAATATCCTAATGGGAATAAAAAAACTTCCCTCCTACCGTGATTACTGGTCTTCAGAGGCAGATTTGAGAGATGACTACATATCTTCATACATGTCTGTGAAACAGATTTGGCTGGCTTTTAAACAAATTTACATATAAACAATAATAATGACATGCCCGAACGAGATTCTCCTAATTATGACAAACTATATAAGATCAGGCCTCTCCTAACAAGCTTCAAGAAACCTACAAAGCATGCTATGCTCCATCTCGATTTCAATCAATTGATGAGAGCATGATTCCATTCAAAGGTCGGAGTGGAATCAAGCAATATATGCCAGATAAGCCAACCAAACGTGGGTACAAAGTTTGGGTGAGGGCTGATGAAAAAGGCTTTATCAGCCAATTTCAAATCTACGAAGGTAAAAGGGCTGGAATAGTTGAAAAGAATCTTGGGCAAAGGGTAGTAACAGAAACTCACTGAAGAATTAGTAAATAAGAATTATGTAATATATTGTGACAATTTTTTTTAGCTCAGTCAATCTAATGATTTACTTACAGAAAAAACAATATTCAAGCTTGTGGTACAACAAGAGCTGACAGACAATTTTTTCCAAAAGAGTGTTTGCCTGAAGGGAAACATATGAATCAAGGAGAACATGACTTCATGTCAACTATGACTGGAATTGTAGCTGTCGAATGGAAAGACAAGAGAGGTATCTACTTTCTTTCTAATTACCACAATCCTAACGAAGTGACAACTGTAAACAGAAAACAGGCAAACGGTGAAATTGTAGCTGTTCCATGCCCTATATTAGTAAAGGACTACAATGCTCACATGGGCTATGTCGATAAGGCAGACATGTTGAAATCTACCTACTCAATAGATCGCAAGTCCAAAAAGTGGTGGCACAGAATCTTCTGGCACTTTCTGGACACAACCATAGTAAACTCTTTTATCATATTTTCAATGCTATCCCAGGGAAAACCACTGACACTAAAAGAGTTTAGGAGAAGCGTGTCAAAAAGCCCTTCTGGGAGTACCTCGTGGAGAAACTAGAGGAAGACGAAGTTCTTCAACTCCAATCAACAACTACAAACCAAAGGTTCCACAAGAACTTCGTTTTACGGAAAATGCACACATGCCAGTAAGAGGAACGTCTCGACGTTGTGCTCAATGCTCCAGCAAAGAAGAAGTTCATCGGTCGAAATGGGTATGTGAAACGTGTGGTGTTGCCCTTTGTTTGAGTGAACTAAAAGATTGTTTCCGAGCCTATCACCGAAAGGAATAAATAAAAAGTGTCCACATATGAAGTAATAATAACATTATCAACACAATCAGTTTTGGATTGTTTAGAATAGTCATTTATTGATTGTATTAAATTAAAAGTTGGTGGAGAAAATTTAATTTTATTTGCATACACCCAAAGACCGTACTTGCATAGTGGTTATGCAGTGAAACCACCTCAAAATAAATATAAATTATGATTGACAAAATCTAAAAATAAAATGTACTGTACTTACAAAGGTTATTTCTATAGGGAAACAATATAAAATCACTAAAATATTCATTTTTTGTAAAACGTGCTTCAAAGGGTTAAGTATAACATATTTTATACAATTGAAGAGTATATGTCTTGTGAAAATTTAAGATTGTATGTGACCTTTTTAAATTTTAAAATACTGACATTGTTCTAGTACATAACGTGTATTTAATTATATCCAAATGGACCTGCTTTACCTGTAGGAATAAGCAGTTGCAACTATCCTGGTGGTTTTACTTTTTAAAAACAATAAGGTAAGAGCTCTATTACTTTTATTACTATATTATTCTTTAAGAGTAAATTTTCAAGAAGTTTTCGGCTTATAAGTATTATTATACTTATTTTCACGTTTTAATACTTACGGACACAGCTCGCAGGAATTTGTCTTCGAGGCTGAGGCAGGCAATTTATCTAACGGATACCATCACACTAATACAGAACGTTAGTGTTTAATTCAGCTACGTAAAAAGAAGCGTTCATAATGTTTAGTGCTATGAAGTAATATAATTATTATATACGAAACAGTTGTTCAGTAGAAATGTCCTTATTTTTGTCGAATCAGAGATAAACGAGATTATAATATAAATAACTTAAGACTGTTTGGAACCTAGTTCCGGTTCTTAAGTTCGGCCCAAATGTTCCTGTAAGTAAAATGTTAATTTTATTGCGTCTTTGCAAATTATACATTCCTGTACTCAAATTGTGTGCAAAGTTATAGATTGGATCTCTGTAAAGTTGTCATTTCAAAATTTGTTTCATGATTGAGTTATTAACGTTTGATTAGGTCTGTATCAGTAAAACGCAATATAGTACAATTCCTTTAAAATACAAATTTATTTTAATAATTTCAAAATTCCTCGCTTTTCAAAATGGGCTTGCAGGAGATGTAATGAAATCGTCATCAAATTCTAAAACCCGTATCAGATATTATTCTTACTGAGGTTAGAAGAGGTTATTCCCATAATCCCTGATATACCCCATTGAGCTGTTATATGTATTTATCGTAGCAGCCAAATAAGCCTGTTTTAAGACGAAAAATAAAAAAAAATGGACAGTTACACTACAGCAACGCGAAATAAAACACAGGCTTGCTTAACGCCTTCAATTAGAAAACACTAAACCTCTACACCGTTATGTGTCATGTCAAGAGTGCAAGTAATGCAGGCGCTCAGGACACACTCAGAAATTAAAGATATTGTAACTTTTAGTACTTCTACTACTATCTACATTTTCAAATAATGGTCTAAAAATTCTTACAAGACAACAAACAGCGTTTTTCCCTCTTACGTGATTGTGTTCAGGCTTACCTAAACACGTGTTTGCACAAAGCTAAAACAATACTTGTTTGTTTTCGTATTCTGTAATATGCACTTTTTATGTATTTATTAGGCTTTCAATCTAAATGATCCTAGTCATACAGAATTGGGCTGCCCAACCGCCTTTATCCAAAGCTTACGTTGGGCCGTGCTGGGATTTATGGAAATATCTCTTGTATCACTTGGCTTTGTAAACAGCGAAATTTGTGTCTTATATAAACAAATAAGATTTATATGGGTTTAAAAATTACATTTGATATCTGTAGAAGAGGGTGTTGAATTACAGAGAAGTAAACGGTCGTAATCAATCTAGGTTACCCTTGATGTGATTTATATCTGTTATACAAGAATGAACGCTCGTAGAAAATGTCACGAAAGAAAGTTGTTCAAATATTTTCTTCATAGCTCGATGAATCGCTGTCCTCGACCAATCAAATCGGCCTCTTGACGCCTTCCATTCTTGTCGTATCCATCTTGCTTTGCTATCCTTTGTCAAATAGGATAGTATACAGACTTGTGCTTAGTGGCTGCCGTGTAGGGATTTCCTGATTAATCATTTGATGGAAGGACAATTCCCGGAATACCGGATCCAGAGATTTGCTTTGAGAGCTGTTTGTGTCAAGTATCCGAAGCTACGGTACTGGTTAATACTTCAAAGATTTCGATTAATGTGAATATGCACGAGGATGGAGACAAAAGTTGTTACTACCTTTATTTATATGTGATAAAGACCAAGGTAAATACGGTGCAATAATTATGAAATTCATGTACAAACTAATCTTGCTCCAGGTGAAAGTATACTTTTCTGGAGTTTTACTTGAACGATTTTGTTGCGGATGGTGCTAAATACAAGACCATGTTCCCTAGTGAATAAGATAATTGTACATCTTCATCCTTAGAGTTATAGCACGTGTAAAATATATTATAATCATCAGTGTTTTGTATATTCGATATAAAAACACGACAACTCGAACTTTTAATGTAACAATTTTTAATGTAAAATTTTTCTTCAAATATTCTTGTCAAGTACTATAATAATAAAGTGATTAGTATTTGTACGCGATTATTTTAAATAATTATCACGAATAGCCTACTTAGTTTAATTTTTTTATCGGTTATAAAACTCGCGTGAAAGCCGTATCATAAACGAATCTGATTTAAAAAAAGAATGAATGAACGAATAAGGATGGCGAACATGTAGGTACCGACCGAAGCATGTCGCTTATGAATTAACTTTCATAACTTACCACGGAACTCCGGGTTTACATCCGGAAAATAAAGATATTGGCCTCTTTGTTTAGTTATAAATTTTTTACCCTCAACGCAAAAGATACGAAACCCCAGAGCTTATTGATTGTTTAGTTTTATTAATCTTTGATAATAAAATACTATATGAGGAACAAAGTATTGACAGATATCTTATTGATGATAATGGGATCTGGGATTTGACTCTGAATATGTAGCCAGTAAAACATACCCAGACAACTTAGGTCTCTGATTTTCACATCTCCGATTGGTACTGTATATTCCAGAAAATTTAGAAAAATGTAATGAAAATCTTATGAAAAAGATTGTCTTATCATAACGGTCTGAAGAACAGGTACTGAATAAATTGTCAATGCCAGTGGCAAAATAGTTTCATGCTGAGCAGGGCCACCATGAGCCAAAAATAGGGCCACCAGTAGGGATCCATGATCGGATATCCTGGAACATCTGTCCGATTCTAGAGATGAATATTTCAAAACTCTGATCACGGCTATATAGTGCTGATGACAACCGAAAGACATTACTCGAGGTAGCACGCCACTTATCTGGCTGAGAGGTAGCAGACCACTTATCTGGCTGAGAGGTAGAAGGCCACATATATGGCTGAGAAGTAGCAGACCACTTATCTAGTTGAGAGGTATCAGGCCACTTATCTTGCTGAGAGGTAGCAGGTTACTTATCTGGCTGAGAGGTAGCAGGTTACTTATCTGGCTGAGAAGTAGCAGACACTTATCTGGCTGAGAGGTATCAGGCCACTTATCTGGCTGAGAGGTATCAGGCCACTTATCTGGCTGAGAGGTAGCAGACACTTATCTGGCTGAGAGGTATCAGGCCACTTATCTGGCTGAGAGCTAGCAGACCACTTATCTGGCTGAGAGCTAGCAGACCACTTATCTGGCTGAGAGTTAGCAGACCACTTATTATTCTGAGAGGTAGCAGGCCACTTATCTGGCTGAGAGGTAGCAGACCACTTATTTGGCTGAGAGCTAGCAGACCACTTATCTTGCTGAGAGGTAGCAGGTTACTTATCTGGCTGAGAGGTAGCAGGTTACTTATCTGGCTGAGAAGTAGCAGACCACTTATCTGGCTGAGAGGTAGCAGGCCACTTATCTGGCTGAGAGCTAGCAGACCACTTATCTGGCTGAGAGGTAGCAGGCCACTTATCTGGCTGAGAGCTAGCAGGCCACTTATCTGGCTGAGAGCTAGCAGACCACTTATCTGGCTGAGAGCTAGCAGACCACTCATCTTGCTGAGAGGTAGCAGGTTACTTATCTGGCTGAGAGGTAGCAAGCCACCTATCTGTCTGAGAGGTAGCAGGTTACTTATCTGGCTGAGAGGTAGCAGGCCATTTATCTGGCTGATAGATAACATTTGACCAAGTCGTAATTAATTAATTTATACATTTATTAGTAAGCGATACTTACTTGAACTCATCCCACTCTTACAGAAACTGTTCACCGGTGGTTGTCCTGTAGAAGACCCAACATTACCGAATTTGGATTACCAAGCGCGTCAAGTAACACTATTGCCAATTCAGTTATGATGGTCAACGAGAAAGTGGCAAAGCATCACCAATTATAGAGTTCCTAATCGAATGCCAAAGACAGTATTGTCAAGGCATAGACAATGATAACCTACGAGTTTAATATTTATATGAGAAGTTTATTACCCTTATGCAGTAATAGGTACTTTTACAGAACTCTTGAGAGTTATCTAATACCTAGGTCAATGCATGCATAAAATTGGCATGTATTTGCCAGAACCAGTTTTTACAGGGAACTTTAAGTTGTATTTTCTCGTGCCAAAAGATTAGAAGACAAAACAGTAATACCCTTGACGGCGGGGAACAAGGTAAACTACTGCCTGACGCAATTCTATTTCACTAACAACGTTGCATATATTTATTTAAATATAGGCTGCACGTGCCAAATCTCAATGTTTAAATTTAAAGATTCAAAATGCTTTGTGGACAAACATTTTGTAAACTGATTCAAGCGAAAAGATAGTTACGAAATTATTCAATGCTAGAATTTAAACATATATAAACATGAATTAGTATATTCATGAACTCTGGAATGCCTTTTAAGAGAATTTGGAAGAAATATGAAATAATTGGTAAACCATGTCTCAAAGAAATTACAGGTTATAGTTGATAATTAATTACGAGTATATAGTAGTTATATTCCTTGTTATAGTTAATCAAGCAATATGCCAATTATATAAGAAGGTAACATAAGGGTTACAATTTGGACTTACACCTTTCAACGTTTACATAATAATTAAATATTGTAAGTTTAGGAAAAAGCTATCACCCCCATACCCCCATATATGCTGATGACATTTCAGAAACGTTGATGATTCCTAAAGAAATAATTTAAATATTTCGACTCGTTTTTATATAACTAAAAACATTATAAGAAATGTAAATTTACATTTAAACATTTGAAGACTAATTACACTAAATTCCATTTAAGTTTTGAAGTTGAAAAATCGTCAAGACATTGTCCACACATCAAAATCCTTGAAAATTGTTGGCATCACATGCAAAGCTATGTTTGGTCACCAGACGAAAATGGCACCGAGTGTTATCTATCGTGTTTGGCGGAATTTTAACCAACCAAAAACAAATATATTACCAACAGCGATCGATATGAGAATTCTTTATTCCTTTTTTTAAAATCTGACGCCATTTTATTTGTTACTTATTTTATTTCTTTATTATTTATATCTTATTATTCAAGGTGATAATTATGAAACTTTAGTGTGTAATTTTGTTTCCTGAAATGTTAATACATTAATACTTAAGTTTTGCAACTGTGTTTTCAGCTATGGCCAATTTTCCTCTATCTAGACGCCTCATGTATCGAACTTGTTCATTCACACAAACAGATGTTGACCATTTTGTTACCCCAGTGTAGACTGAGCAACAACAGAGTTCTGTAAACTCCATGAGCGTAAACAACGGAATTGTGTCCTTCACTCGCAACAAACAGTTCATCAGCTTTTAAGTATCGGCGTGAATATACTACTGATATTGTATTTCTTTAATGTTCTCACTATTTTATTAGCCAATGATATTGAAATATAAATAAATAAAAATGTATTTACTTACCCGGCGTATTTCAACTTACAATTGCTTTTCAAATCAACTGTTGTCCAATAAATTACAAATAAATAAAACTAAACTTACCCTAAAAGATAAAGAAATTGTTATGGTACTATAAAGTGAAAAAAATAATTAGAAATGAATTATTCTTACTTAAGGCGTGTAATTACTACGACACACTAACCTCTCAACTGGCGTTTAAAGTTTTCACAAGAAACTACACTTTTCAGTTGCAAGGGGAGGTCTTGAACAATTCGGGGCCGAAGTACGGACATCCCTTCCTCCTGATCTCAAACTTTACTTTGGGAAAATAGAGATTACGGTTCTGTCGGTCGATGCGTTCAGAAACCTCCTCCCGGTATAACAGCCTCTCGCTTAAGTACTGTGGCTCTTTAAAAATAAGAGCTTTTTGAATCATGCAGCATGTCAGCATTATGCATACCACTTCTATGGACAGCATTTTGGCAGTCTCTCGAAAGGAGGATACATAGTCAAAGCGTTTTAAATCGAAAATTAACTTTATCGCTAAGTTTTGACGTCTTTGAAGTCTATTTATATCCTCCCATGAGATGCTGTTTCCATATGCAGAATAGAGTAGCTGGCAGAAATAATGAATGCATGAACTGAGTTTTGCAGTCTCAGGCAGCAGTGTTCTGAACTATACGGACCCCGGAACCTGCCAAGAGCACGTTGGGTGACATGGTCAGAAAACGTAATATCATGGTCAAGCACAACATCGAGAGTCTTCACTTTATCCAAACAGTCAAGCCCTCGCCATCGGGCATGACCACAATCCTACTCTTGTCAAGGGTCCGCATCAGATCGCTTGGGGCAACATAAAGTACTTTGCATTTGCTCGCGTTGAGTTCCAGACCATTACTGACCAAGTGGAACTGTGTTTTAGGTCAGAATTAACTCGTCTAATGGCTGACTCCAATTTTGCAGGCTCAAAAACCAAATGCAACTGACAGTCATCTGCATACATATGTGCAGCACACAACTTTGTGCATAGTCTGTAAAATCAGATTTGTATAAGTTGAATAAAACTGGACCAAGACAACTATCTTGAGGACATGACACAGTTTAGAGAACCACTGGGAAATATCATTGAATAGCTTGGTGACCTGTTTTCTATCCAGGACTACCTCATCGCCTAAACCATGATAGTTCATTTTCGCTAGAAGCATATCATGATTGATTGACTCAAATACTTGGGAATTATCGAGTATCACCAAAATACTAAAATTGCCATTATCTTTCGCCTTAATTATATCACAAAATAAATTTGTGGGGGCTGTACAGGTACTTTGATATTTTTATAAATTCTATATTGTAGTTTTGGAAATATTCTTCTTGCTTCAAAGTATCCCACGATTTGTTTGATTGCAATTTTTGCACTATTCTGGACATGAAAGGCAAGATTGAGATACATACAAACATTGTAGGTCTTAGTTGTTGCAAACTAGTAGGCACAGAGACTTTAGGCAGAAGGCGAACAACACTATTTTTCCATTCTTTAGGGAAGACTCCGATTATTAAACTTGTTATATTACACCATCTCGGTGTACGCTATTTATGGACAATACCTAATCCATCGTCATATATATAATATGACGATGGGTGTTCCTAAGAAATTATTCTAAGATATTCGATAACCCAACCAAACACATTCATTATTAACGTAGAATATATTTCGGTTTTTTAACATTTTATATTTAGTCTACTTAATTATATATTCAGAATATACAATTATCCACATATCATCCGTACAAACGGGTTATGATGAACATGGGAAAAATAGAGAGTATAAAACATAAGTTTTGTATTGTAAACTTTATTTAAAATATTTATTTACACTCATTGCTGTTGATCACAACCGTGTACAGGTACTGACATTCTCTACAAACAAATAGTATATGTACAATATTTACACTAACAGTAATATTATTATAACAATCATTCAAAATCTTTGTTTACTGATCATTCAGCTGTATGTTTCAGCAGTTATCCGTTACTTAAAATCACTTTTATTCAACTAACAAAATCTCAATTACATACAAAATTTCATGAATCTTAGCCATAGTCACAGTTCATTATCACATACATTATACCTTAGTTATATAATTGACAATTCTAACTAATACTTAATCGAATGACTACAAAAATGTGCTAAGTTCAATCATTAATGAGCTTTAGTTCATTCATAAGAGATTGGTTGATTCAAACTTGATAAATAATAAAATGTAACAACAAATATGAGATAAAAGCAGTTATGCAGAGGAAATTTTATACATGTAAACATTTATTATATTTGAAAACTTTTATTAATCACACAATTCCATGTGGACATCGCTTAACTTTGGATGTTTAACGGTTTTATTGCACACGAAGGAAGAAGTTGTGGTAAGTATGGTACATAAAATATTACACCGATGATCACAACAGGCACATGTGAAAACTATGTTACGAAGTAATATCAAAGTGTTCATCTGCTGACTAGCATTCAAGATCACTTGTTGCGTACAAACTGCTACATTTTCCTTAAACGTTAATTCAGATAATATTTTGATTGTAATAGGTACTTACAAGGTAATAACAACCATGAAACATGTTTTGTGAATAGTTTAGTTATTAGGACGGAGTCCCAACTAAGCATCAGTCTACGAGTTGGCTATATCTCTTGCCAATCATTTAAGCCAGTCTTCATTTTAAAAAGACATTTTAAAATTGGCCAGAATCAAACTAATTTAAAAATAATCACGAAGACACACACACATATGACCAAGTTAGTTATAGACCAATTGCTCTCCTGACTGTCCATTCAAAACTATTCGAAGAGGTAATGTTTCCTCAGGTTGTAAGAGTCCTTGAAACAAGTTAGATATTTCATTCTAAACTAAATTAAAATAACATGATATTCCTACCGCTACTAACTAGTGATTTTTTTTTAAGTAGAATGATACTTAAAACAAAAATACAAGCTCGCAATGCATAAACAACGCCATTACAGCTTCATCTCTAATTTCCATCGATAGCTTACAGTATTTGATGGTCACCGTTATTTCGGATCTTATGAAATTGTTAGATAGATCAGGCCGCTCTTTAGATTTTTGTTTTACATAACCCAATGCTGTTCCTCATGAGAAGAGGGATGGACGGCAGTGACGACGAGGCAGATCGTTTCCTCTGGGTTCCTCAAACCTCGAGTTATAATCCGGCGAAGAACTTGAGGTAGATCTCGTGGACGCTGGTTGTCACCCCTATCACGAATCCCATGAGGGCGATGGCGATTATACACAGGTTCTTTATGAGGAAGATGAACTTGGCGCAGAATCCCGGGTAGTAGTCCCAGAAGGTCAACATCTGGATGAGTGCGGGGAAGGACAGTCCCATGGTGGACAGACAGAACGCGCCGATCAGAGAGATGAAGAGTTCCAAGTTGGGGATCACGGCGGCAAAAAAGACTGAAACAAATAATTTGGTTTACTTAAGAATTCAGCCTAAGATCTGAATCTTCTGTTCTATAAATATAGATGCATAACAGAGGTCCGGTTTTAACCATTCTTATAGACTTTTAGCATCCAATACTAAAAGTTGTATTCTGCTTGGAACGTTGTGGAAATGGTTATCCAGCCGCAAAAGAAAGAAATGTCCTTGAAATTTAGGCTACCCTGAACAATAGTAAACCTCCAACACTTGTATGCCTTATATTCGGTCATAGACATGTGGAAGATGTCCACTAATTTTTAATTAAGTATTGAAAGAATAAATCTCGAACTTTATTAAACTTCTTTGTTTGAATGCTAAAAGGTATTAACAGTTACAAGAAAAGAATTTGGTTGATAATTAAAATTATGTTCTTAAAATTAGACATCGTTAATTTTTCTACCATTATAAAGGTGTTGTAAATAAATTATATATTTAAAAGTAAATATCTTCAATATTTCTACGTTTATAAAGATCGTGAACGACAACACCAGCTTCACAGTGTTTCAAGTTTAACATTGTTGTTACAGGATTAGACTAATATGGCCACTAGTACACCAGTCTCTTAATATGTCATATGAAGAAAACTCTGTCTATAATAGAAACACTCAATACTTTAAATCTAATTCATGAAAATGAGGTAATTATTATAATATTAAAGTTTCGATTTTATGATAGTCTTGATATCTAACTCCGGAATAGTCTCTGAAAAGTCAAAGGTATAATATAGTAGATTATACCTTTGACATAAGTATCTTTTTATGTACTTATGACATAAGAGGGTACATAAAAGGGTACATTTTATGTACCCTTTTTAAATAAAAATGGGTACATTTTTTAACATACTAAGTAAAAATGTTTGTGATAACTTTAAATTGTGTAATTTTTTTTATTCTTACACTTGTATAATGGATTAATATATCATGCATCAGTATCTACGAATATAAGTGTTCTGCTGACGTAGCGGTAATGACTAGATACTAACAGGTGCTGAAGACAATGAGTGTCCTTGTGACGTACTCCCACCAGAGCGCGTTCTTTGTCACGTGTTTCTTCAGCTTCTGGTTCCAGATGATGTCTATGGCAACGTAGCACTGGATCGCGTGAGTTATGAAGATCGTGAACGACAACATCAGCTTCACAGACTGGGCTAAACTGTAACACATAACACAATTCAGTGGGCTGTTAGGGCGTGATGCTGCGTAGGTTATGCATATCGTGAACGACAACATCAGCTTCACAGATTGGGCTAAACTGTAACAAATAACACAATCCAGTGGGCTGTTTAGGCGTGATGCTGCGTAGGTTATGCATATCGTGAACGACAACATCAGCTTCACAGATTGGGCTAAACTGTAACAAATAACACAATCCAGTGGGCTGTTTAGGCGTGATGCTGCGTAGGTTATGCATATCGTGAACGACAACATCAGCTTCACAGACTGGGCTAAACTGTAACAAATAACACCAAAACTCAATGGGCTGATTTGGCGTGAGTCAGAGTCGGCGATGGTCACTTTGACAGGCAGCTGTAGTTACAATCCTCTTAACTGGTGAGTACCAAAGGCAATGTGTGCAAATGACATCCGGTCCCTCCCACTATAGTCTGTAGAGCTAATTTGTCTGCGAGTGATCACAGTACACAACTCTGTACTACCTGTATATTTGATATGCCTTTCTAAATACCTCGATACCAAATACTTGGCGAAAAACATATATTCTGTTTATATTAGCATTTTAGTAAACCCTTAAGCGTATTTTCACTCACTAACAATTGTAGTTAGTTTATAAACCAGTGCAAATATCATTTGAAAAAGGTTAGGAATACCAAACAATTTGCTGAAAGGAAGACGAAAGTTATAAAAAAGTGGAATTTTAAAAAATTATGTTATACAAACTTTACCATGTAAAGTCATTTAATTGAAAGTATATGTCGTATAGCAATTTCCTGAAAACGAGAATATTTTTTAACTCCGATAGGTTTTAGCCACATTCAAATTATGAACATTTTTTTATATATTTACATAGTTATGTTCTATACCACTGTTATAATATCATAGTATGAAGACATCTAATTTTAAACTATCCATGTGCTATTATGTTTTACTAAAAATATAATAGTCTAAATTATTGCCTTATTTAATAATTTGTAATATGTTTACTGAACAGTAATGTTAAGTACATACAACGAAAAGTATACCCATCAGGTTGATGGGTGATGTCTGTCTAAAACAAACCACCTGTGTTACCATACTCCCCTGTCAGACTAGTTTATCAAGGGGTAAGGAAGAATCATGATCTTGAATCTTGATGTTACGAATCATTAATCGGACTTTATGGTTATAAAGTTTTTAGCCAATTACCATGAGATAAGATACATTGTTATACTGTTAAACCTACGGTGTATGGTTGCGTTTATATCTAATGTAAACAAAAAACTATTAGCTTTGGTTTTAACATTTTAGTAAAACTAACACGACATGCGTCTCAGCATTATACAAGAGCACTTACAAGAGCTTGAAACAAGTAAAATGTTTAAAGTCAAATAAAAAGTTTTGGACATACACTAGTAACTAACCATAGTTTAAAAAATATGTAAAGAACATTACAATTTTAAAAAATTTATTGGAAAACATTTAATACAAAAGAAAAATTAAAGGTCCAAATCTATGTGCCCGCCTTCAACTCTTAAAATTTTTTCAATCCAGCTATTTAAAGCTAAAACAATATATCATACATTATTCTACATTAACTGAGAAACAGTTTTACGACGTTATCAATGAAACTATCAAATGTCTTATCGCTATAAAGATGAGCTTCGAACTCCACCTTTTTTTCTATAGAATATATCTTTGAAAGTTAAAAATGTGATAGCTCTCTCAGATATTGCTCATCAGACCCTCTAGAATTTTATAGTCACCCCATCCATTGATGGTGTGAATATAAAATTATGAAATAATGCCTTTGGTCATCCCGAAGGCGTTATTTTCAGATCTAAAACTACTAAAATAGTAATAAATACCATGAAAACAGTCTTTATGATTGTTTAAACAAAGTTAGAAATTATTTTTAGTTTTCGAATGGTCTGCTATTAATGCCTCCGAGCATCATTGCGGGCCGCGGCTGCCCCACAATGATGGCCACAAACGATAAACATCCCTCGAGAGTGCTTATCACATAACACATAAACATTCTAGTGGGTCGATCAGAAATGCCTGAAAATACATCGTTTTATAGTGTTTAGGGTGTTTAGTTGAGAAGGAACTCACAGTTGGTCTGAAGGTAGGTTGAGGGTGATACTGCCTGCCGCCTCGGGCCCGTACTTAATGTAACCGAAGAAGCCGACCACAGTGTACAGAACTGCGATGGGCAGCATGGCACAGTTGAGCACGCCGAAGAAAGACCCGAATCTTTCCGGTGTATCCAACTCGTTCTCTATAGGCATTACCTGTAGGTAGCAACAAAGGGTTGTTAGTATGTTGAGTAAACAAGCTTCATTAGAAGTCAAACAAGAAAGTTTTAATCTACTGTTTGCATTATTGTTCTTATAAACCCTTTAAGCTCATTTGATCAAGTAACATCTTTATTCGTGGTTGTTACTGTATGAGATTTCTAAGATGTCTCAGACGTATGAATAGGAATTCAAATATTAAGACTGTCACTTGTGAAAAATCCAGATTCAATTTTCACACTAGTTGGCAATGTTCAATAATCTTCCATTGAGAATTAGAGGAAATTTTTGTTAAAGCTGTTTAACGAATAGGATTTTAAAGATATAGACAAACTGTTTTGGTTCTTAGGGCACAACAGTAGAAAAGAACCTTTATAAAGGTGAAATATTCGATCACAAACGTTAACGTAGATGTTTGTTGACGTGATGAGACATCGAGTTATACATCATACCTTATAAGGTTTAACTTTATCAGAATAGCTAGAAATTGTCGTATACTCAAGCATTTTGCTTCAAATTATTTTGAGAGATTCTTCGCCTCTGTCGAATATTTTAGTTCTATTTCCTGGAGTGATAACGAATAATTATGCATATTTTGTGACAACCGAAATATTAATAATTTATTTCTTATGGGATTAACATAGATATTTTAAATGTCGTTAGAGATACGACTATATCGCCGGTACGTTGAATTGGTAAGTTTCGTCAAACACCCATTTTTGGAAGACAAAAATATATATTATCAAACTAATTTCATCACTCAGCTGCTGGAGCAGCCATTGCAAAAACGACAAGTTTGAGGCAGCATTCGAATGCTGGATTTTGAATTTGTACACCAATCAGGTTGGAAAGTGTGGTGCATCTATACTACATTCCGCTTTAAGCTAGTAGGTGCATACCATTTAAGCTCACCAAGCTACTAAGTGGGGTGTCCCAGGGTTCCGTTCTTGGCCCATTGCTATTTTTAATGTATATTAATGACACTGGAAATATAAATAATCCTAACAAGACAATTTTACGTATTTCTACAGATTGTATAATTTTATATGCCGATAGAGAGGAGAAAGAGAGGGACGGAGAAAACCCACTGCTACTGAATATAATTTTAGCTAGAACACCTAAGAGAAATCTTACAGACCGTGCCTTGTTTCACTTACCACTCCGATGGCTTCCATGGCGAAGAGGACGGTACCGAAGTAGAGCGGGAGACGGCCGATCGGAGCCACGGGAGATCGGCTAGTGACGGGGGGCATGTCATCAAACACGTAGTAGGCAATGATACCGAAGCTGATGATGGTGACGAAGTTGCCTATCGTGGAAAAGGGTGCCAAGTACTTGAGGTCTCGTACCCAATTGATGAGGATAAAGGGGATGAGCAAGATCAGCATGTATATCCTGACATCCAGCTCGCGGATGTATTGATCTGCTACCTGACAATCAATAACACAACATGGATTTCCCAATATATAGATACAATTAATACTAGAATAATGAAAAATACTTGGATTCTCCCACATGAAGTGGGGGAAAAAATCCTTTATGGTGTCAGAATTATGGTTTTTAATGCAATAAATAATTTTTTGTCAACACATATTACATAAATTGCTCTTGAGGTTATAGTTATTCATAATCTATTTACATACACCTAAAAATGTTGGCACCATCAATACATCTATTGTAATTATTGATAATTTATATACATAAGATATTTTTTATATGAAAAACTTAGTTCTCTACGTCCTATATATTTTTTACGAATTTAAAACCTGAAAAGTGTGGAATGAAATATATATGACAAATATTTCCCAACACATCAAGAACTTTGTTGAATGAAGGATTTTACACTATTTACAAAGATTTTCAATAGTTGTATGTGTACTATTCTTCACAGCAAAATCTCTTACAATAGAATGGCTTTCATAAGAGTATATTTTAACGTTTATAACATATTAACATTTTTTAGCCTTTTTCCTAAGAAATTGTTTTGAACTGTATTATTGTGACCCAGAAATAATGAAATACGCATATTGTTATTTTTATGTTTAATAACTGCAATAACATTTTTTAATTGTAAGCAGATTTATAATTTATTGGATATAAAAGTTTAAGCTAAATTCCACGAGATTAGAAACTGTAATGAATTTTGTTGGTATAGTATATTATTCATTCTATAACATTCTGTCATTTTGTGAGTACAAATTAAAATAAAGAAATTTGCCCAAAATAAATTCTATGTACAAAATATTTGTAGAGAGTCTTAAGTTAGCTGTTTTTACCAAACATGCGTCAAACTGATAATTATTATACTTTAGTATTAAGTTGACTCTGAAAATACAACACCAAATAGTCGTTATAAACATGCGCTCGCCGTGGCGTCTGTTGGCTTACACTTATAACAAATACATGAATAAAATATATAAAATCCCAATGTGCAAAAACACGATATAAAATTACTAGATAGAATAAAAGTGCACCGAGAAATTTGAACATGAGAACAATATGTACAAATACTTTTACATACACATCACACCTAACATTCACATATAGTAGTTCAGCAATACTTACAGCTTTTATGTTGGTAGATGCGAAAACGAAGTATATACAACAGCTTCCGATTTGGTAAAGTATAAGGAACAGGTTTGCAGCGAAACTGAAACACAAACCGACCGTAAATAATAAACACAAACCTACACTGAACGATAGTAAAAAATGACTATATTGAAAATTTAGCACTAAAAATAACAATTATTTTACCCGTCTATATAGTCTACGACCAAAAGCCAAGTGATTTATTTTTACTGACAACCTATTTAAAAACCTATTTTAATTTAACTTTGATATTAAGTTTGATTTTAAGCCGAGGAAAGTCCTAAAATCAAGCGATTACCTTACCAAGACAGATATTCCACACTACACAATTAATATTTCCTTACCTTAAATACCATTAAATTATGTTTGTATTTTCACTCCAATTTTTTTCACGTTTATAATCTTGATTAAGGTGGTGCAATTAATTTTGGGTTTGGAAACTATTTTTGATCTTAAATTCATATTCATGATAGCCCTTGTAAAAGTAATAAAATAAGGAATGACGATAATTCATTAACGACTTTATAAAATTATATTTACTCAATAAAAATAATGTAAATAAATAAAATAAAAGTCACACCTTCAGTTATAGCTGATTTACGTACAGCGAAAACTCCACATTTTTTATCTCCGGCCATTTTAATTTAAGCCTGGTAACAAAATTGCCTACATTTCTTAGTTGAAATGCCTGTAATTTCACGTGCAATGATAAGTAAATCAGAAATTATCGTATATGGCAATGCCATATTTTCCTGGCCCAAAATCAATTCCACCACCTTAATTTCTTTGACAGTTAAAACTATTTAAGATTACTTACTTGTTGATATAACCAATGCGTTGTTAGCCGCTGCTATCACCACAACCTCAACATAATTTTCCTGTTGACTTGATTTGAATATTAAGTCCAAATAATATTAGAGTATTTGAAAAAGAAACTACATAAGGCATTTACGTCATGCATTCTTTAAGTCACGGCCAAATCTTGATCAACATATTAATAACATTAAGAATTATCAATAATATCAAGTGTCAAACAATAAGGTACAATAAACTTGTGTGTGTTTTATTATATTACTATACTATTATTTTACAGCATGGTTAAGCTAATTAAAGAGTTTTCTAACCTAACTTGTTTAGAGATAAATTCTTTTGGGTTTTCAGAATATTACACCATAGGATATGAGGATCATAGACAGTACATTGTACTTGGCTTTGTGATTTATGGAGTAAATTACTCCATAGTTATATTCGTGGAGTAATGCAATAAATTACTCCATAAAAGCAATATTATAATGACATTACTGTGTGTATATTATATTGCATGGAAAGTTTCTATGATGTGGTTACACGTGACATTCTCAAGATTACCTCAATACTTTGAGTAATATTACCCCTGTAATTTCAAATCCTGATAAAATTTTATTAGGAATAACTTTCGGCGATCCATTTTATTGTTCGGCTACGATAAACATTTGATGCAATAATTTGTTAATACTGCCCTCTAAAATACAAAAGCTTTTTGTTATAAACATAGCTAACAGCAAATCATCTCCTGCAGCAGACGGTACTTATGAACCGTTCAATACCTCCATTTTATCTATAATGTCAAACACTTACAAGAGCGTACGACACAGTTCGTCGGAACAGAAAAAATACCTTTACTTGGTTTGTAAACTACGGTAGATTTTTAATCATGAATCCACGTGGTAAATATCTGTAAATGTAGACTATTAAGAGGCATAGTTAGCCCTAACTACTGAATGAGCTAGTTCTGTGGTCTCCAATCAACTAGATCCTTCTTTTAGATACTTAGTCAAGAAAGCCTCTCACGACAAAAGATGAATAGATGCAAAGGAATAAACTACAACCGAGTATTTGCAGGTTAACGTTTCTGTAAGATTACTTACAGATATTTAAGGCAAGATTACTTATTTTGTTACTACATACTAAACTAAAATATAATGTGCAAAGTAACTGACTGCTTTCTCTAGTTATATTATTTACACTAACGGAATATAGTACATCAGTCCATTAGAACCGAGGTTATTTTTGTAATAATGTGTGAAAAAGTTCATAGAGAGTTTAAGCATTAAAATATAAACAAATATAAGTAACTTAAGTATACTAAAGTCTTTTAAGACGAATAAATTCAAAGAGAACTTACTCAGAATATCTCGACAGCCACCTAAACCTGGCTGGACCCTCTAGGAACGCAGCCTCCAAGGTTTCTGGGTATGTCATACTCGGCTTCTTCCTTCTGCGGCACAGCTCATACTCAGACGATATCTGGGAATCACATGTGAACATTTACTCCAAATTTCTACACACAGATTGTATTATTGTATATTCAAACCATACACGTGTTGCAATTATTGCTTATGTAGTTACTGTATTTGTTTACCAGGATGTGTATACAGTAGGTGCACAGGAAGCCGACAAAGAGAGTCCCGACGAAGCCGACGAGATACCCCGCGTTGTGAAATGCGTTGGGCATCGCAAGGATCCCCGTGCCCAAACTGGCCTTGAGTATGTGGAACAGTGCATCCGAAAACCTAAAAATAGTTCAAGACTAATTAAGAATGTATTGGCCTTAGGAGGATATTTTTTGTGTTTTATCAGGCGATTCTGAATTTTAAGGAAATACCCGATAAGGTTTCGGCGAATTTGTTACGATTCGCTTGTTAATTGTATATTATTGCAACTACAAACGCATAATGGAAACTTAAATATTTCAATTCAAATAATGGTGAGTAAATTATTACTGTTGAATTGTTCGTAAGAGAATTCAGAATTCAGGCTACTCGATTAAATAAAAGGACAATATGTGCACAAATACGACATGCTTTTTAACAGCAAAATATACATAATGACATTCTGAATGTATTTTAATCACATGGCAGTTGTCCTAGGGATTTAATATAATGCTTGTAGGAATACTAAATACAGGGAGAAAAGACAAATAGCAACTTCTGGAAGTAAATTCGTGACCTCATCTGTAACTGAGAGGTCACATGCTTGGTTTAGAAGGATACAGTCGCAAGCAATGTGTAAATACTTATTACGAATCTTCGTAGACGCGCTTTAAAAGCTAAAATTCAAGTACATAATTTAAAAAAATGTCAGATCAATCAACAATCTTATACATACATACATTTCTTAAAACAATCTTTGATGTATCTTTCAATTTTCTTATTCATTGTGTTTTCATTGCCCAAGAACTGGCAATCAACACGCTCGTATGGACACTTCATATAATACATAAATAAACACTACCACTACTATTTATATACCATTTTAAACAGAAAGCATTGCTGATTTCAATGGTTTAAATTTGTTTTGCTGTCATGGCAACAGTGATGTCACAATGACGTCATAAAACTTTTCAGAAATATTGTCTTCATCTAGCCATTTTGAGAAGTAGTGAGTGATATATCATGGGTATGGTTTATTTTATTGGTTTATAGCTTGTAAAAACTTAGTTTTAGGTTATACTATGCTAAAGTTTAGTATATTTTTAAAATATTTCTTGTATGTTTTTTTTGTTAATTGTTGAAAATAATTTATTTCCATAGTAACAAATTTAGATACGTCCCACCACTTTTCAAAAATAAAACGAACTTTGAAATTGGTTATTAATTTGTTTGTTATTTTGTAGTGCATATAATTATTTAAATTTTGGAATAATTTGGAGAAGTTTTGTATAAGAATTACATGTTTTGTTAATTATTGAAATTAATTCGTTTCCATAGTAACAAATTTAAATATGTCCTACACCTTTCAAAAATAAAACACTTTGAAATTGGTTATTAATTTGTTTATTGTTTTTTAGTGCATATATTATTTTAATTTTGGAATAATTTTAAAAATTGTTTTGTGTAAGAATTATATTTTTGGAAATTTGTGAAAGTAATAGTATCCATACAAACAAATTTAGCCTTTGATTACTATTTGTGTTTTTTACAATATATATATTTTTTCTTCAAGAGAACCTGGATACTATTACATATTTTCTAAACCTAGATAAAATGAAGAATAAATTGGCTATCTCAGATTTTAATATTTATAATATTAACACACTTTACTAGGGGTAGTCCCACCATTTTTCAATCAAAACAATTTAGTGCAGTCATTATTTATGGTTTATGCATAATATTTTTATATCATAAATATCACCACATTTTCCTAAAAATAATGTATCACACGTATAGGTTTATAGTAGAAATGTATTTTTTTTTACAAAATGTTTAAAGTACGGGTACAAAACACTCAAAAATGGCCTGCGATCTGAGGAAAAGTGACTGCCTGTTCGAGGGTTAATGTTAATGTTAATGTTAATGTTCGAGGTTCGATCATTTACACATATAATATTTTATTATAGTAAGAAGATATCTAGTAGTAATATCCGCGTATACAGAATAAATTATCCTGAATATGATTCTGAGATTGTTCTGTTTTACTCAGTTTGGTGAGAATGTTTACCTTACATGTAATTAATTACACAAACTACATAATGTTGCACGTCTAATGTCGTTACTCACGTAACGGGATGTCCGACCTCCCGGTTCTCGTACGGGTTGTAGTATTCGTCTTTAAGCGTTTTCTCTGAAGAGCTTGGAACGACAAATACTGTTTTCAGCGCCTCTTGCTTTTCACTGTAACAGTGTTACAACAGAATTTTACAACAGATATATCTGATCTAACTGTAACACTTTGTTATAATATACAGTATTATATGTAATGTAGTGTAACAAAACTCCACACAAACTTTAGGACATCTTTCCTTGGGCCAAGAGTTTAAATATTTAGGGGTACCATTTACCATGCATTACATCCACATTATTTACTAGATCTTTATGGCCTAGGTGTCAAAATGTTTGTAATTAGATTTAGCAACTTTTATTTTTCTTTAAAGGACTTGATAATGTTATCAGGTTTACGGTATTAAGCTTTATTAAGAAATGAAACCGATGTCATCTTAAAACGTGACAAAACAATAAAATATTAATTTTTCTCTTTATTTCAGAATCAAAGAAATATAATTATACCAAATTTATGTTATATATCTTTACTGGTTTCTAAAATAAAAACTAAAAACACACACAGATACATTAGTTGCATTTAGTTTTTAGCTCCTCTTCTTCAATGGAACAATATCCTAAAGTTTTGTGTAGAGTTTTCCTATACCCTGTATTATTATCTGACTTGGATTAAAAAAAATATTAGTGAATGTTTTTACTAGAAGGCCTCCATTGAGTTTCACTAGTAACCCATACAACCTATTGATACAAGATCTATACATACTTGCACCCTATACGTTGTCAATACTGACACCCAAAGCCTCAACTCGCAGTACAGTCGCAACCACAATCGGACACCATTAACTGGACAGTACGCATAAACATTAGCAGGAAGTATGGACGTCATGACATTTTAGTAAACAATCCATCCATGACAATCTAAGTATGACAAGCGCCGCTCTATTGTGATTTATTCACAACAGTTTTCCCAAGCCCTCCTTTCTTTTCTAGTCCTCTAATTAAACTCAATCTTCTCCAGTAACTGAGCTGCATTTTAGTTGCCATGTAAATGCGAGTACCATTGGCCATCTTGTATAGCTTAATACATTTTTATATTTTTAAATGTATCTGTGAAACCAACACAACTCATGAAGAAAGAAATGTAATATCATGAATGTATAACTTATTATTTAATTAATTAATATACAATAATACAACAAATAATTATATTTCTTTCACTCTGTGTTTCACTAAGAGGTTACTTCAAGTTTTAGTGTTCTATTTATTGTTATGTTAGCGAAGTTATATTCTGTTGCCAACTCAACAAACGCAATGAATTATTTTAGACACTATTTGTTTTTATACATGTGAATTAAAAATTTTATTTCAGAAAATTTGCGCTTTGAAATCTTTTTTTACAGACACTTGAAGCGTTATCACAATTGACTTGTACATTGATAAATGGATTTCATGAATACCTCTTAATCTCCGAGTATGGCGGTGGAGAGAGTGACGGCGTTGACCCCACCAAGGCTGGATTGTCGTAGCCCATCTGCAAAATAAAATATTGTAATTGTAATGTTGGTATAAATACATAATATACTTCATCTGTGATTATTGTCTTAATCACCTATTCTTTTCCCACCACCAAACATTTTATATGTGTCCGGGAGGCGAGTTTTCGTAAAATCAAAAGAATTTCACCTGAAATAGGGATATAGCCAATAGTTAAGTTATTGTTTGGGGAGGTTGCAATAGGCGGGTTGCAAATAACTTAAAAAAAAAAACAATAGGAGATATTTTTCTCAGATATTCTTAGGTGTCAAATTTTAGGGCCATTCGTCTTACATATAATATATGAACCAATAATAGCTATGTTTTCTGGTTCATATTGCAAATAGGAAGTAACATCAACAAAGATGATACCTTAGGAGTAGCGAAAACCTGGCAGCCATATTGATTACTGATTTATCAGATTGATCCACGATCTCTTAGGAGCGTAGTGAAACAACCTTGACTTTGTCTAAACAATAAAGTTACAATGAATTTACTTCATTCCGGATATTTTTGCGAAATACTTATAAAATGTCAAACGATACTTAATTCTCACATAATTCATCAAGTAAAAAATATGGCCGTAATTATCGTTGTTGTCCAGTCGCCGCTAATACAGCTGGTCCTATAGGTCTCCACAACGAGACCGAAATACTTCAAGATTGTAATTGTAATAGCAATTTTTTTCCTGTTCAGACATTATGATAGTCATGTTACAGCCATGGAAGACTAAGAATATAAAAATAAATATATTATTAAAAAATCTGCCAACTGCCGTTGGCAGATTTTTATCGATATATTTTATCGATGAATCAGAGAAAGACAATCTTTCTGTTCTATTCCAACGCCCAGATATAACGCAGGCCGATTGTACGGTCTGCAAGGAAGTGATTGTAGCTGGCCTTGATCGTTATTTCGCCCTTCGCATTTCTCAGGATACGAACACGTGTCTATCTCTTCAGCTAAACCTGTCAGACAAAGCAGTCCATCTTGAGGAACGGTGTCTGCTCTGGGGTCATTCTGTTACAATCAGTTTTTGATTATAACTTTATCGTGCATAATATATTTAAAATCAGCAATAACTCAAAATGCCTTAAATTTAATACTTAAACAATATTTACACTCGAATTTCTTAACGTCCGGATGGCAAGGTTGAATGGTTTATAAATCCTCGAAACTCAAATTCGATCAATAGAATTTAAAAATTGTCTCACAGACCGTATGAGGAAAAAATAGTACAAGTAATTCATTATTATCGCGAACGATAATCTCATCACCCGAGCCTTCAAGTGTGATTGAAGGTATTGTTTACTTTAACATATAATGCGTGTATTCTGATAAGTGTCATATTTTCTACAAAAATATCTTTCTAGTTCTGCTTCAGTTTTATCGAATATAACGATAAGTTAATATTATATTATTATTAAATACAAAACATAACGGCACGTGTATTAAGTTGCATCTATTAGGTATTTCTAAGTATCATATCCCAACATGTACTGTTTTAATTCTTTTACCTAAGTATATAAATAACGGCCTGTGTGTTACCTTCGATCTTATAGGTATTTCTAAGTATCATATCTCAACATGTACCTACGTTTTAAATTCTTTGTCCTAAGTATATAAATAACGACACGTTTGTTACCTTGCATCTATCTTAATAATTACTGTTTAAATTCTTTTACCTAAAATTATCAAATAACGGTACGTGTGTTACTCTGCATCTAATAAGTATTTCTGAGTATCATATCTCAATATAATATTTTTTTGATTCTGTTACTTAAATATATAAATAACGGTACGTGTGTTACCTTGCATCTATTAAGTATTTCTGAGTATCATTATATATTGTTTTATTTTTTTTCTTAAGTGTATAAATATCGGCACATTACATTTCATTTAAAAAGTATTTCTGAGTATCATATCGTAATAAGTATTATTTTAATTCTTTTTCCTAAGTATATAAATAACGGCACGTGTGTTACCTTGCATCTAATAAGTATGTCTAAGTATCATATCTTAATAAGTACTGTTGTAATAAATTTACCTGAGTATATCAAATGGGTTTTTCATTCCAAGCTGAAATGGCAGTAAGATGTAGATGACATCTAATTATAGTTTCTGTTCACGAATAATATTACATATATATTACATATATATATACATGTGCTGGTGATATCACTTAAGATCAACGATATGGCTAATTATATCACCCAAGTGATTTAACAGGTTGGAAGCGATGGGAGGTACGATAAGAGGTGCATATTGGACAATAAAAGCTTTGCGCTATCACCCAAAAACTATAAATGGTCTGATAAGGCTTAAAGTTTTGCCATAGAAACCTTTATGGAAAGAACCATCGTATTTCGTACAAATTTTAATAAAAAAAACTCTAATAACGACAAATTACATGAGAGAACAATGCGGTGTTTATTAAATTTTATATATAATTATATAAAAGTGTAATAGTAACTCGATTATGACCCTTACCAATTGTAAATGAATAATCTCAAATTTTGCACAACAAACTAAAATCTAATTTCATTATATATATATATATATATATATATATATATATATATATATATATATATATATTGTTATATGTAAAATCTGGCATCCCATTCGAATGTTTGAGAACGTCTACCCTCACGTCAGACAAAGGTATGGAATGTAACCAAAATAGCTAACTTAAATTTAATATTCCTTGTATTCAGTTTAACAATATCATTCAAAAAAACATTTTTAGAGTGATCAGTTCTTGCTAACAAATGTTCCATATTGCAAAAGTGAGTTGTACCAACAAAGGCTGGTGTACAATGTTCGTTCTTGTTATTATTGTATACTCTACGAAAACTTTCCTATAATTTTTCTCATTATACTAGAAAATAAATTATGACTTTAAACTTTAACCTCCACCCTTCAAATAAATCCAAAATAATAAAGGTTTACAAGCCATATGTACGAAGTGAGCCTGGATTACATACTTCAAGGAAACCTGCGAGATACTGTTTTCCATTTTGATTCTTAAATCAATCAAATATAAACAAATGCTTGTGTTTAGAATCAAAGTGAAAATAACTTGAATTGATACACATTTTTTTATTTTCTTAAAGAGTTACCTATCTATCTCATGTACGCTTATTTGCATACTGTAAAAAACAACTTTTTTGAAAAACCGAAGAGTACCTATGACAGCACAAAATATTTCTAGTAGAATTTATTCCCTGCGCCTTACCTTCCCCTGAGACGTCCCTGAAGAGTCCATTATCCTGAGTCCTGTCCTTGCTGTAGAGTATGATGACGGTCAGCCTCCCAGATCCCGTGCCTGTGCGCCTCTGAGAGCTCTGCAACAAACACCCGATATTAAAGTCTCCTCTGACCCCATTCCAGCCACGGGCCATTCTCTAGCTCTTCAGATAACGCGTATCACCTCGTGGAAAAAGTGTTTTGTTTGTTGGGCATGTCGCAATGCCCTCGAGCGCTTATACCTTCATTGGCTAGGTAAAGTTTGTTCAGAGAATTTGGGATGCTACAACCAGAGTTTGAAATAGTTCAAATTAAATTGAGTATACAAATGAATGATAATGCACTTTGTATTCATGCAGCTTACATACTTGGTTGAAAATGCTATTTTACGTTATCCCAATGTATACATTCTCATGAGACAGTGAATAGGCTTCACATGAAATATACTTCTGTTCAAAAATGTAAGCACTGTCAGTATACATGCTTGCTTATTTCTTCCTTTTGACTTCAGTTTTAGGCTGGAAGCCGAAAAGACAATACATATATCAATTGCTTTGAAAACTTAAGTTGCATTGAAGTCAACAAAGATGAAACAAATTCCAAGACCGATTATCCTGTAGCGGAACAAGCATTATTACAGAATTATAATGCTACAAACAGACAACCTAGGTCTGTGGCTTTGTATGGAGTAAAACACACATTGAAACAAATTCCAAGACCGATTATCCTGTAGAGGAACAAGCATTATTACAGAATTATAATGCTACAAACAGACAACCTAGGTCTGTGGCTTTGTATGGAGTAAAACACACATTTATATAAATTATTTACGTAGACATTCCTTATACCAAACCGCATTGGATGAACTTAGAAGTTCTCAAACTATTAAATTTATAGCTTTTTGAAAGCTTTATCCATACCACATCATTAAAGTATACCTGTAACACTGTCTACCCTGCAGAATAGACTGAGTGGTTCAAGGAGTTAGTATGAGTAAAGGGAGTTATAACTCTCAAGACGAGTTGTTAAATAAAACAACACTTCGGTTTGTTATATTAGGCATAGGTAAGTACTGCAACACTGGAGGACCGATATTATCATTTTTAATGAGAATTCGCTAACGTAGCTCACGTTACTCCTTGACGTACTAACATAACAATAATAATTAACAGAGTTTCTGGAATGGAAAATCATGGAGGTTTTATTCCGAAAAGCTACTTACTTGTTTAAGATAAGGAATTGTTGCACGTTGGGTTTCAAGGTAATAGCCGTGAGCGATAAGCTATACCTAATTAAACATCCCATGGAGCGTCATTTGGAAGAACACAATGGAGTATAAAACTTCACGGACAACTTCTGGGAAACAAGCGGAAACTGAGTCAGTGATTGCATACAATATGCTGTTATAGTGTACAATAACTCTGCAATTCTCTAAACACTACTCCTTTATTCTCCTTTTCCGCTCCTTGATGCACGAGGTCCCTGGATTTCTCACAACCACTCAGAGACGACGTTAGACCTTTTCCTTCTTCATTATGTTCTTACTCGGTTATTGAAAATGATCATAATCGAGCGGTTCTTTTTTCTAATAGATGTGCATATTTACTACATAGGTTCTCGATGTTTTAGTCTTTAATGTAGAACTCTTCTAGACCTAGTTATTCTTTTCCATTCTGTATTTTTAAAATTTCTCGTCACTAGGTTTAACTATACAGTACCAGTGCTCAATTGTTCCGTCACAAGGAAGCAACTGGTTTAACTATGCAGTACCCGAGCTCAATTGTTCCGTCAGAAGGAGATAACTGGTTTAACTATGCAGTACCCAACTATGCTCAATTGTTCCGTCACAAGGAGGCAACTGGTTTAACTATGCAGTACCAGTGCTCAATTTTTCCGTCACAAGGAGGCAACTGGTTTAACTATACAGTACCAGTGCTCAATTGTTCCGTCAGAAGGAGATAACTGGTTTAACTATTCAGTACCCAACTATGCTCAATTGTTCCGTCACAAGGAGGCAACTGGTTTAACTATGCAGTACCAGTACTCAATTTTTTCCGTCACAAGGAGGCAACTGGTTTAACTATACAGTACCAGTGCTCAATTGTTCCGTCAGAAGTAGATAACTGGTTTAACTATGCAGTACCCAACTATGCTCAATTGTTCCGTCACAAGGAGGCAACTGGTTTAACAATGCAGTTTTAGCGCTAAATTGTGTTCTCCGTTCTGTCCTAAACCCTCCTTTATATTATTTTAATTCTTATTGATCATGATCTGAAAAGTCTTTAGTCCAAATCATTTTGAGTGTCGTGGTGTACGGTCTGTCGTGGCGTCGGGCTTCGGATCTGAGATAGAGCAGGTTCGAATCCTATCTTTACCGAAGCACTTTATGTCGGTATTGTCGTCTTTGTATTACATCATCTGTCCCTCTTGTCATGTTTGATACAATCTTCGGAAAGACCAGTGGCCCATGAAAACAGGCAGAATAAAGCTAAAAAGGAGAATGGCTTCTATTTGACAAAAATGGAATGTATCAATGAATCCGAAATTAGCCCTCAGGTCCAAAAAGCTGCCTACATATTTGGATAATAGAGAAAAAGGTTTTAAACTCTCGTTCTTTGAAATTGATGATGGTGTTTTTTATTGTGTTTTATTAATAATTTGCGTAATCTAGGTTCTCTATTGCATTATCATCCATTTTGTCAACAATTATTATCGAATTAAACTTTGATGGCAGATTTACAAATCAATCTCAACTTTTGAAAATGTACAACTAAAATTTAAATACCAATGTCGATAAACATACCAGATCATATTCTATTAATTGTTTGTTCACATCAGTGATCAGCCTCGATCATTGGATATAGTCTTATAGATGTCGTTTCATTAAATTAAGAAACTTGGTTAAGATCAAAAGAAATCAGGGTTCGGATATTTACTAGAGTTGATAGTATTTTCATAGGATTTGATTATATTTTAACCAGGTCTAATTGATAAATATCATATGAAATGAAAAATGTTGAGTTAGAGCTGTAAAGCTCCCTAACAATAATTGAATACAGAAATATGTAAACTTTTAAAATACTTATTCTTTATAATAAAATGTTAATAATAATAATATAACTCTTAATGAAAGATAAAGAAATAAGTTAACAATGTGAAAGAGAAAAAAAGAACAATAACACATTTAACCGTTCGAACATACAGTCTGACCTCACACATCGCCCGTCACCCCCACAGTCCCCCCCCCCTACAGTAGTAAGTACCATGTGTGATCTTTTCATGTGAATCTGTAGAATCCTTAACTATACGACTCAGAATATATTTATGGTACAAACACCATCCGGTTGTCCACTACCTTGACACTAATTCATACATACGCGAACTGATTACATATTGAACAGAATTATCCAGTGACTCCGTGAGCCGGCCAGATCTGGGACAGTCGAGTGCGGGGTGTGGGCCAATGTCAAGTGAGCACAGGTATCAGCTGTTGGGCAAGACAGCCAGGTAAGCCCCCGCTGGGAGAGACCTCGTGATAACCAGACAATACACGCACTGTTGACAGGTCAAACACTCGCCAGGCTCGATAGTTTCAGATAACCTAAAAACTTATCTCAGGCCAACTTCCACGTAACTAGGGCCTGATTTTCAACTGCAAAGTGTCGAGATGCCCAACTACGTTTAGTTTGATCAGCCTCCACGCCAGCATTGGACATAATAGAACTAGAATAAATCGTTGAGTGGTCTATTACGGAGAGTTAACCTGTTGAGTAGCTGAAAGCGGTTCCAAAAGAGTACTGACGGTTCATCACCAAGTAGCCGTTTCATCCCAAATAAGTAATAACGGTTATAGCCGTTTCATCCCAAAAGAGTACTGACGGTTAAAGCCGTTTCATCCCAAAAGAGTGCTGACGGTTATAGCCGTTTCATCATAAAAAGTACTGACGGTTATAGCCGTTTCATCCCAAATGAGTAATGACGGTTAAAGTCGTTTCATCCCAAAAGAGTGCTGACGGTTATAGCCGTTTCATCCCAAAAGAGTGCTGACGGTTATAGCCGTTTCATCCCAAAAAGGTACTGACGGTTATAGCCGTTTCATCCCAAATGAGTAATGACGGTTTTAACCGTCCATCACTGCCTTGTTCCAATAATCAATATTACGGCTGTTTACGTTCTGCAGTGGCGTTCTTACGCACTATTGTGACTGGGAAAAGTTCAAAGTAATAGTCCGGTAAAATAAGGATGCAACCTCGGAATGAAAGATAATAAGCTAAAAATTTGCATACGTCTTTATTTTGATGGTATAAAACTTACCTCAAAAGTCTCATATAATCACGTGTACGCGTCTTTAGATATTTAAGGTCAAAGTTCATGAAAATCAGTTTTTTGCAAATATCTCGTTTCCCTTACGCTAAATGGAACTTTGAAGGTGGTTTAGAGAAATTGTAGAACGGAAAATCCTCTTCAACTTTTGTCTGAAGTAATTTTATGTACGTTCAACCCCTTTTTGAGATACAGCGCAAAGAGTAGGGGACCGCTTACCTGTATATACGATAATGCGAGGTCAGCCAGTAGAATACAATAAATAAATGAGTTATATTGTTAATTATTCACTTACTATTATTATTATTACTTAATACTATTATTATTGTTAGCATTATTATCATTTATTATTTAATATACCATATTTATAGATATTAATTATAAATTATATATTCTCTAAATAATACTTATTTTATTTTTACAAAACATACAATATTAAAAGAAATATTTCAAATGAAGTTTAATTATATAATTATTTATTGATCCAATAATCAATTTATTAAAATTACAAGTATAAAATATTTGTTTTCATTATTAGTAATTAATATTTTTGTTTAAATTTTCTCCTTTTTTATTGTCTTCTTCTCCTCCTCCTCCTCCTCTCCTTCTTCTTCTTGTTCTTCTTGTTCCTCTGGCTGTTCAATATCGGATTCATTTTCATCATTCTCGTTTACTAAATTATCAGAATAGAAAGATTCAAGAATATCATGTGCATATTCACTTTCTTCATTGAAACCATCTGAAGTTGATGAAGCGTTGAGGCATGATTTGTCCATTACACTGCCCACAAATTAAAGTGCATCGCAATCCTGATTTCCTGCATCCGCAATTAGAAGCACAACCTTTTTTGCAATTGCAAAATATTGTATTCAGCAGTTCTTCTGGTGCTGGTGGTAATAATGTTGTTATTGGTCCCAGGAGTTTGATTTTGCAGTACCCAGCCGAATTCCTGGGGTTCTAAATCATTTCCCAACCTAATTTGGGTCTAATAATAGACACGAAGGATATGCTGACGAGCTGCTGTACTTGAAGGAGGAAGACTTGATAACTGCACTAGTTTGTTGAGTCTTGTTGATTTGATGAACTGGGTGTATCGAAAAGAGTCTATATCGTCTTCTGATTTCGGAGCATTATACGTTGCTAAGAAAATACGTACTCCATTTTCAAATACTTCTTGTTCAGAGCAGTTTTTTTGTTTAAATAGTTCAGCTGATTGATTTAAATCGTGATGTTTTTCGAACATTTTAATAAACGATATTTTACCTTTTTTATAAAGCCCAGAAGTCGCATCACATCCTCTAAATGCGTGTAAAAAATAATATGTGTTTTCTTAGAAATGAGGTATTTATCAAAACTTTTCGATGAATACAGTTTTGTCTCCACATTATCCTTACACTTTTTTTGAAAACAAATTTCTTGTTGATGTGATTGAGCACTTCATATCAAGATAACTAGCAAATCAATATCTTCGCCTACAATGACAGAAGTTTTTTTTTTTTAAGTTCAGACTCTGCAATAGCTGTTTCTACAATGAGAACATCAGCATCATCTCTGGCTTGGTTTTGTAGTGATATTAACAGTTTTTTAATTTGATGATAAGCATGTCTATAAATATTTTTTTTATTAGATGATAATAATAAATAACAATAATAATAGTATTAAGTAATAATAATAATAATATTAAATGAATAATTAACAATTTAACTCATTTTATTTATTGTATTCTACTGGCTGACCTCGCATTATCGTATATACAGGTAAGCGGTCCCCTACTCTTTGCGCTGTATCTCAAAAAGGGTTGAACGTACATAAAATTACTTCAGACAAAAGTTGAAAGAGGATTTTCCGTTCTACAATTTTCTCTAATCTCCTTCAAAGTCATTTAGCGTAAGGGAAAAAAGATATTTGCAAAAAACTGATTTTTCATGAACTTTGACCTTAAATATCTAAAGACGCGTACACGTGATTACATGAGACTTTTGAGGGTAAGTTTTATACCATCAAAATAAAGACGTATGCAAATTTTTAGCTTATTATCTTTCATTCCGAGGTTGCATCCTTATTTTTGCCTTATTTTACTGAGTTATAATTATTATAGCAAGGTGGTGTCTCCTAGTGGCAGTATAATTAATTATCACAGCTTTGCCGCCAAATGTCTTGTCATTTTTAGCGCCAACTCCTCAATACGCTATTCTCAGTTATTGTACTGGAGTAAATATGACCGTTTTGTGAGTACTGTGGTTAAATGAGTGATTATATGGACTAAAGTTATCTTATTAAGGTACATGCGATCAAAAACCCTTCTTTTATTAGTGAATATAAACGAAAAGAAACTGCTTATGAGTACACTGCCTGTTAATTTGCATGTTTCAAACATTAAAATGTTAAAGGTAGTTAAAACCTACTACCACGTAATTAAATGCTGATTTTCAACTTCAATGTGTCTAGATACACAACTTTGGTTAGTGTGTTGATCTCCACGCTAGATTTGGAAATAATAAAACTAAAGTAATCGTTAAAAGGCATATTAAGGAGAGTTTTAATAGTTTTGACATTTTAGTGTTGAGTGTTATTCAATTTTTTGTGTTTTTTAGCATCTTTACAACTTTTTGACACTAATTTCAAGAGAAATCGTGTACATTTTTTCATACAAAATAAATAATATGTGGAAAGCATGAAAACCTTCCGTTAATATAAAGTTATCTTATTCTTACAAAGGCGTCAATAAATGTGTCTGGGACCAAGGAAGCAAAGTTAACTACAGTTAACGTTCTCGTTAGTAATATATTAATATATTGATTATAATAACTAATTTGCATTGACGAAATCAAATGATTTCTACCCAGCTAAATCCTACTTCTACAGTGGGCGGATTCGTTAATAACGGCTCCTATTCACTGATAACACTCAATGGAGAAACAAAAGTGTCAATCTGTTCAACTGAATTGTTCAAACTGTTCAAGTCTACAATGTTTAGTTAAATATTGTTATACGTACCGGTAATTACGAGTTCGCACACGATACTTATTTAATACATTTTTAATACGTTGCACTAATTTTATCATTTTAGCACTATTTTTTAACGTTTCGATAAATACAAAAACGTAGGTGTTAATAAAATATGTTGTAGGAATTTGTATTTAAATTACCTTTCAGCAGGCAGAATATAGTAGACCTATTATTAATATAAATTTTCATTTTTTGACTATTTCATGAATCTAAATTATAAATAATTAAACTAACCTAAAGTTCCGTTTAAATAAAAGTTTGCTGGAATCGAATTAGTTTTGAATATTTAAGTAAACACGTTTTGCGCCAAATGAATTTAACCATAACGGGAAACAGTCACTTTGTTAGTAAGTTAGTTATCGTTATGAGATATTAAAGTATTTGAGGCAAATTATAATTTTGAGAGAATTTTGAGATAACCAACAAACTCATTTTAATAATTTATTATTACCGAGAATAGTTTTAATGAGCCACAGTCTGATTTCCTAGCTTGAATAAATACTTGGCAAATAGTTATGATTTAATTGATTGAGGTCTTCAGTCCAGTATCTCATTTTTAGGTTCCGACCTTGAATAAGATTTATCTTGACAGGAGGAAGAGATAAAAAAAAAACACTGCACAGTATCAACGAGATGGTGGTACACGAGCTGATAACACAATCAGACTACTGATTAGTGATAAACACCGGTTCTCGAATGTGACTTGTTACCGCTGCACATGGACGTCTCTGTAAGCTGCGATACTGATAACATGCACACGTTCTTCGCGTTGATCGTGCTTTATCTCGCTGAGAAGCAGTGTTTTTACGACACACGGAGTCAGATCGCAAAAAAGTGTAAAGAATAACGTATCAGATATGAATAGAAATGAGTGTAGGTGTTTAAATGGGTGTAAATTGCCTTTCGCAAATCTTGTGTAGCAGTTGAAATATCATACTAATAAGTATGTAAATGAAAATCTTGCTGGACTTTAATTCGTTTTTATATAGAAATTAATTTCAATTGATATGTTTTCATGAAATAAATATTAAATATTTAATTTTAAAATAAACTATTTTCATGCAATTGTAGTGCAAGCTTAACGACTACACAACTAGGAAAACCCGTAGAATCATTGTTCAAACTAAAGGTTTTCTTTTGTAGCCACTAAAATATATTGTTAAACTACCTGTAAAATCACATGTTACAGATTTTTCATTTTGATAGGTTACATGTTTCTTTAGGCTATTTATAAATTAGCATAAATGTGGAACATAATTATAATCATTAAATATCATACAAATGTTTTACCGTTCTTATAGTCCTTATTACGGTTTCAATTTTATTTTACCTGCCTTATGTTTGTTAACTTGTAGTTGCATCTATACTTATAATTTACATTTTAAACTTACAATTATGTTTTAAAAATTCAATCCATTCTATTACAAATAGTACAGGGAATTTGAAATAGTTGCAAATTGTAACACTTCGTAATAAGTCAAATTAGCTCTAAATGCTAAAACAATCAAAACCGTTACAGTAGTTTTTAACTCTTGCTTAACTGCTATATTGTTTGGGTAAGAATTGTAAAATACAAAGACAATAAACCATTTATCTAAGCATTTTCCGACTGAGGGAAAATTTGTGAACATTTATCAGTTCCACATCAGGGTAGTGCTTAAATGGATGTTCCACTAATAAAATGCAATACATATCGCAGTAAAGTCTGATATACTATATCTAGAAGACAATTAACATTATTTAATTTAACAATTCTGGAACAAGAAAATTATTTTTTTCTTTTTACATATATAAATCAAGTCGCATTACAAAAATTTAAGTATATGAGAGATATTGTAACATGCGTCTTATAACGTTAAGACCTTGAAAAGAAAGGACCTGACCAGTCAACCTCGGTGAATTACATAAATGTCAGGCACCGCCCGACACTGTTACACTTCCTAGCAGCTTGTTATTTAATAACAACTATATTAAGTTTGTTTGGACTGCTTATATTCATACACGGGTTTTAATACTATCCATAAAATCAAAATCATAGAAAACAAAAGTAAGGCAAATGATTCACTTCGTTTTTAGAAGTCCCTTTTTAAATCTTATATTAGATCTTTGTCTCTGGGATTCAAATTCATCCTATTTATATATTCGTAAACGTATCTAAAAGATGTCTCTTAATTAATAGAGCCAAGGCAACTTATGAATGACAACAAGATCATGAACATTATTATATGTTAAAACAACAGGAACGTTAATTTTATGTGTCTTCTTCTTCGTGAAGCAATCTACATGAAGCACAAAATAAAAATTGACAGACCATTAGATACTTAAACATAATTGAGATACAGCACCAAAGTCGGAAGACGCACAAACGAAATACCACGATGCAACAAAACATACTGTAAAAAGTTGTACATTAAAAACACAAAGTGACATCCGGCACAAAAGTCAGAAGAAGCATAAACGAATTCCAGGAAGTAAAAAAAGTATCGCAACAACACATTTAGTAAAAGGTTTTACATTAAAAACACAACGTTAGATACGGCACAAAAGTTAAAAGAAGCACAAACGAATTCCAGAAGGTAACACACGTTATCGCAACAACACATTCAGTAAAAGGTTTTACATTAAAAACACAAAGTTAGATACGGCACAAAAGTTAGAAGAAGCACAAACGAATTCCAGGAGGTAACACACGTTATCGCAACAACACATTCAGTAAAAGGTTTTACATTAAAAACATAAACACAAGTGAGATCCGGCACAAAAGTCAGAATAAGCATAAACGAATTCCAGAAGTTGAAAAACGTTATCGCAACAAAACATACAGTCAAAAATTTTACATTAAAACACAAAGTGAGATCCGGCACAATAGTCACAAGAAGCACAAACGAATTCCGGGAGTTGAAAAACGTTATCGCAACAAAACATACAGTAAAAAGCTTTACATTAAAAACACAAAATGAGATCTGGCACAAAAGTCAGAAGAAGCACAAACTAATTCTAGGAGGTGACACACATTATCGCAACAACACATTCAATAAAAGGTTTTACATTTAAAACGCTAACACAAGTCAGTGAGATCTGGCACAAAAGTCAGAAAAAGCACAAACGTTTTCCAGGAGGTAACAAAGACTTGCACCATAGCAGGTAAGTTACAAATAGTGGTAAAATTCTCAATGTATCTATCTGTTGATCTTTCTTTCATGCATAATAATGTGTTTAGAACACCTGGGATAAAGGGATGTACCTCGAAATTTTGCGTCGTGTTTTTGTGAGTGTAACTCATAATGACGATAAGGGTTTCTAAGTAATCTTGTTCTCTTTGCATACTATTAACCGTCATGGATGATATATGCAAAGTATATATTTAGCATTAGTAGGCTACATCTACTACACCATTGTTTTTGCAGACATTACTTATCGCATGTGTATTGCACAGGCCTGAAGTACTATTCAAACTCTAAAGTAATAAAAGATAAGGTTGTCTCATAAAAATACCATATAAAGAGAAGAGCTAATCCGTTGCTAGAACTACTCCTAGTCTTACCTACGTCCTTGAATGTATCTATTATAATGTCTTATTCAAAATACAAGATTTATACTACTTGGAAATTCTCGCATAGTTATTTTTAACGAAAGCGAAACAGAAAATTTAATGGAAAGTGCCTTTTATGCTTCAGATAGTGGGATTAAGTTTTCAGCTTCTGTCAATGTTTATCCCTATTTAGGAATTTGCAGCAATAAATAGCATTAGCTTATCTGAAAACTAAAACATTATCCAAGGCCCCTGATAAAGCTATCAGTTAATACGCAGAACAACTACTAAAATTATAATTTTCATATCCTTTTTAAGTTACGTAATCCTATTTGAGCTAACTTCCTTCGATTCTATATTTGAAATAAAATGTATTTACAACGTGAAAAACATATTTTGCAATATTGTTTTATCTCCACATCCTACACAGTTTTTATGCTTTAAGGTGTCATAACGCTACTTTCCTTTTTCATGGGTTTTACGCAAAGCTCTCAGTATAGGATCTGAGACCCAGTTTATATTGTATAAGCACAAAACCTGGCTTTTCTTGAAATCCATAGAGTTTTTCCTTAGAAAGAAATGGCTCGTTAGCCAACGTAGTTATGGTGGTGGTATAAATGGGAAGGTAACCAAAGGTTTAATAATATTAAACTGTCCGTTTTGTTCTTAACTTGTATTTTTGTAGCTTCACTCAATTAGAACCGTACACATTAATAAGAGATTCACTAGATAAGTTACTGAAACTTTTGCTATTGGACTAACATTGCCTGACTTACAAAATTGCTTGAATATACAAAAGTATGGAGTTTCTGATTTTTTTAATAGTCTTAAATATCAAATTAAAGAAATTATTATGAATTAAAACAATTTTCTCCTCTAGTTAAATATATAATTCCTTCTAAATAATCAATAATCCAAATCTAAATTCTTGAATAATATTGTTAAATGTAAATAAAGTTTTAAGGAAAACATTTTCCCCTTCATGTTTAAATTTGCTTTTTATCTACATTAAACTGTAACAGCTGTCTGCTACTTTAACAATGATAAAGTATACTACTGTTCCGTGACGGCCGTCTGGAACTGTAACCATGACAAAAGTCAACTACTATTCCAGACGGCTGTTTGCTACTGTAACCATGACAACTACTACTGTTACCTTGACAGTTGTCTGCTACTGTAACCATGACAACAGTCTACTACTGTTACCTTGACAGCTGTCTGCTACTGTAACCATGACAACAGTCTACTACTGTTACCTTGACAGCTGTCTGCTACTGTAACCATGACAAAAGTCTACTACTGTTACCTTGACAGCTGTCTGCTACTGTAACCATGACAACAGTCTACTACTGTTACCTTGACAGCTGTCTGCTACTGTAACCATGACAAACAGTCTACTACTGTTACCTTGAAAGCTGTCTGCTACTGTAACCATGACAAAAGTCAACTACTGTTACCAGACGGCTGTTTGCTACTGTAACCATGACAACAGTCTACTACTGTTACCTTGACAGTTGTCTGCTACTGTAACCATGACAACAGTCTACTACTGTTACCTTGACAGCTGTCTGCTACTGTAACCATGACAAAAGTCAACTACTATTACCAGACGGCTGTTTGCTACTGTAACCATGACAAACAGTCTACTACTGTTACCTTGACAGTTGTCTGCTACTGTAACCATGACAACAGTCTACTACTGTTACCTTGACAGCTGTCTGCTACTGTAACCATGACAAAAGTCTACTACTGTTACCTTGAAAGCTGTCTGCTACTGTAACCATGACAAAAGTCAACTACTATACCAGACGGCTGTTTGCTACTGTAACCATGACAACAGTCTACTACTGTTACCTTGACAGTTGTCTGCTACTGTAACCATGACAACAGTCTACTACTGTTACCTTGACAGCTGTCTGCTACTGTAACCATGACAACAGTCTACTACTGTTACCTTGACAGCTGTCTGCTACTTTAACCATGACACAAAGTCAACTACTATTTCGTGACAGCTGTTTGCTACGGTAACCATGACAACAGTCTACTACTGTTACCGTGACGGCTGTCTGCTACTGTAACCATGACAAAAGTCTACTACTGTTACCTTGAAAGCTGTCTGCTACTGTAACCATGACAAAAATCAACTACTATACCAGACGGCTGTTTGCTACTGTAACCATGACAACAGTCTACTACTGTTACCTTGACAGTTGTCTGCTACTGTAACCATGACAACAGTCTACTACTGTTACCTTGACAGCTGTCTGCTACTGTAACCATGACAAAAGTCTACTACTGTTACCTTGACAGTTGTCTGCTACTGTAACCATGACAAAAGTCTACTACTGTTACCTTGACAGCTGTCTGCTACTTTAACCATGACATAACTCAACTACTATTTCGTGATAGCTGTTTGCTACGGTAACCATGACAAAAGTCTACTACTGTTCCGTGACGGCTGTCTGCTACTGTAACCATTATAACAGTCTACTACTATTAGCTTTTAAGATTTGGATTATTACATTTATTTGATTTATTTTAAACATCTGAACTAATTCGTTCTAAATTAGGTTACGAGGTTATTTATGTAAATGCTATGGGATATAAAATGCAGCTAATGCAATAAAATTCTTTAACGTTATGATATTACCTGCAGTTTGCTTCATACTGAAGTATTTGCGTTGTTTATATCTAGTAGATAATCTTTCTAACTCTTGAACGTCTTGAACACTATCTTTTGGAAACAGGTACTTTCCAAAAATAACTACATTTTTTGGAAAATGTGTCTTTTGTAATTATTTTAGATAAATGTTACAACTCATAACTAATGGATATATTCTCGGTTCTCTAACTGAGAGATCACGGATACAAATCCAGGAGAGGGCCAATCATGCATATATTCTATAAATAGTGTATTTTGCTAATAAATAAACAGTGTACTTCAAAGCAAGGATAACTAATGCTGAGGCTTAATGAAAAAGTTATGGTCTGAACGCCATATCCGGAAGTGCCTTGTTCTGAAACTTATTTTATTGCTCGGTGATGTTATTATTCTACTCAGAAATTTTTCATAGAAATTGGTGGTCTATTTATAAACTAATAATCTACTTTTAATTAATAAACATGTTTAAATCCACATTATGTGTAGAATAAAAAATATTTTTAATCTGTACGATACTTCTTGTAACATCATCTTTGAAAACAATGTTCTTATTTAATACGATTTTTTTATTACTATACTAATTAATCTGCAAACTACAGTCATAGTAACAAATTACGCCTTCGTTTCAAAATGTATTAAAAAAAATCTTTAATTGCAGTGGATAACGAAGATTCAGTTACTTAACTCTTATAAAATTTCATTAAATTTATAACCAACCTGTGAACATCTCTGGGATTCACCGTGTTAGCATCAGTCAAGTTTGTGTTTATAGGAACTGGTATTTACTGACATCGGACCAGATCCACAAACAGCTCTCCTGACAGTCGTAACAATGGAGCGACACGTTTTAAACAATCGATTGATACATCGGCCGAAACACATGTCAGATAACATAGACACCAGAGCCCGCACAACCTAACCTATCTACTCGTAGACAACACAAGTGTAATCACCACTTCCAGAGGCTACTACTACTTGTGTTGGGAGTTGCTGGGTTGGAATTTTATGACTTTTCGTTCAACTCAAGTTCACGTAGATAGTGGCTTGTCGAATGAATTCACGTTACTCTTCCAATTATTATTCTGTTCGTTCTTCTCGCAATTAATATCAGTGTGTGTACTATAAATATAAAAATTACACTGCACTATGGTTATAATATCGAAAATAATATACGATTTGTTAATGTTATTATAATTGTTTTAAGTTTGTACTATTATTACAATTTGCTATCTCGAAAATTAAGTTCATGTTTAGTAACAAAGAGGAAGGCTCCCTTTCTACCATCCTACTTGTTAAAAAAAAGTCAAGCAACTATACAAATAGTGTGCTTAGAAGATTGTTAGGTTTTGAAATGACATAACTTACTGATTCCGAATCAATTAGTCTATGGTACAGACGATTTCCAATTAAAATAATTGTTTTTTTTTTTATTTAAAACAGAATATTGTTCATAGCGCTTCAAATTACATTTTCTGAGTAGGCATTTTGAGTTGCATTTGAAGATATGTTATAATGAGGCTCAAACAAAAGCAGTTGAAGATAAGGTTATAAACTTTTTACGGAATATAAATTAAAATGAAATCTAAAATGGATCAAGAGATTGGAATTTCAGTGACTATGAATTATATCACGATTGTTTGGATGCTACTTAAAAATGATAGACTCAAGGTGTCCCTGTTTTTAAAATGAACTTGCTTGCGATGCCGTGGTTAACTGCTAATAGAGCATTAAGAGTCGTATGTCTTCCTGTAGTATCAGCTGGTTTCTTTCGGTTTTATTGGGTGTGGTTAAAATTTTGTCTACATTTCTCTTTTTAAACGTTTGTATTTTCTCGTGGAGTAACAAGGGTTTTATAAGACATTTTGATCTTAAAGGGCTGACTATAAATAATAAAAATGTCGTAACGGATAACCGACTGAAGTTGCTCGTGATTAACATGGGATCGTGAATTAATTCTTGATATGAAACAAAACCGAATAGAAAATCGGCATGTGAATACGTGATCCATAGTGACAGAACTTATTTTCACCAATTGTTTGTCGGCAGGATTGTTTGTAAACAAAGCGACAGTTCCCGGAAAATACGGAGAAGGTCAAGTAAATCAAACGTGAGAACTACAAAGAAAACTGATTTCAAGGTCACGTCATTCTCCGGCCATTGTTGTGAACACTGAAGAAACCCAGAACAAAACTCGCACGGATTGAAAAGACGGTCCTTTTTATTGGGAACTTTGGTCCGATGTGCACCATAAATAATTCTCTCGTTTTTCATTACTATTAAAAAAATATCGATAGTTTATTTTACGTCTTTTGCAGAAACTATTTTTTTAATAGATATAATGCAGATCCGTTGATTAAAAATCTGTGTAGTGTGTTATTATAAAACTTCAAAGAATTTAGATCTTGGCTTTCTCCTTAGAGAGTAAATTTAAATATTGACTTGTTCCAAGAAGATTGAGAGTATCAAACTAGCGATTTACTAAACAGATAAAAAGGTATCTTACTGTTTGTGATAAATAAAGAAATCTAATGAGTATTTTTGTAATACTTCAAATATTTTTAGGTATGAATTCAGGATGACAAATATAGAATAATCAGGAGTTACATATTCCGATTTTATCGAATTTAGAGATAGTAAAATAATTTGTTTTCAAATATTGTGATCTGTAAATGTACAAAGCTTAATCAGAAATTAAAAATGAATACAAAATGTTGAAAAGAGTATGAATTTTTGTTAAATGGTTACAAAACTACACACACACACACACTCACACACACACACACACACACACACACACACACACACACGCACGCACGCACGCACGCACACGCGCACGCACGCACGCACACACACACACACACACACACACACACACACACAGTCAGTTATACAAATTGAGCTCAATTATGTATATTAGAAAGAATATGGAGAGATATAAGTTGAGAACATGTCCTGTGAGTACTCGCTTATCTAATGTGATTGATATTGAGACTCCCATTTATTTCAAAGAGATAGGAAGAAAAAAGTTTTGTTATTCAGGAATAAAATGTTTTAATGAATTTGTATCACATTTTGGAAATTATATATTAATGGAACGGAAACCTAAATTCAAAATGAAAGTTTTAGAATATATTAACATTGGATCATAATGGACTGACAGTGTATATGTATGTATGTATATATGTGATATGATATATATATGTGTAAGTTGTGTGTGTATATGTATATAATTTATATTTATTTATATAATATGATTTGTACTATCTAATAATTTTTTTATATTTGTTAAATATAGATTTATAGATTGTTAAATATGTATTGTTTTATAGATTTTTATATAGATTTAATATTAAGAGAAAATCATGTTTCCTGAATGTATTTATATAGAATTGTACGTGTTTTTCCTGTTTATTTATTTATTATTTTATTTATGTGTTATTTATAATGTTGATAATGTTGTTTATGTCATTATAGATTTTTTGCTGGTTTTGTTAAAGAAAGTATTTGTTGTTATTGTAATGGAATTGGAGGTTGTGAAAATCTGTTAGTATTGATAATATTCACTGTTATTTAGTTTGTAAGGTTGTGATTGTGGGTTTGAGTTGTGGAATGGTAGCTGCACCAGTAAATAAAGGACTGTAAAGGACTAATTGCCAACGATACAAAAGACAATATAAAATTAAATGAAACAATGTTTTTCATTTCGCACGTGCTATACATAGCACATGAAATGTATGTATTGTACTGTAACTGAATACAAATAAAGAATTTTTGAACTTGAACTTGAACACACACACACACACACACACACACACACACATGTATATATGTTATTCATTTATGTAGTAATAACCAAAAACAGAAATAAAAATCTCTAATTTTGATATTTTTTCAATAAATTAGGTCGTTTATAGCTGTGAGACCATTTTTTTACCAGAGATTTATTTCATATTTAATCTACTTAAAAACGGGTAACTTAGATGTATTTTATTATTATATTACTACAGAAAGTTGCGAAGCTATATTTCGTGATGAATAAAGTATCAGTGTTTTAACGGATTTTGCGAAGATAATGGTGGGAATGGCAGTCCACACCTTGACGATAATTTAGACGACAGATTCTCCTTGAATATTATTTTTACATCAAAAATATTAAACCTACAGTAAACTATTAAAACCAGCAATCAAACGATCAAAAGTCTGTCAAACACGGAGTGGTCTACTCGTCATCTGATAGGGCAAAGAGAGATAAAGGTGGGTTAAAAGAAGAATTTAAGAAAGTTGAATCGAATCTCAGACGCAATGGGTACCCTCGACCAGTAATAAACTAGTGCAAACGAACCAGATGAATGATTTCTGAGTTATTAAATCAAAATAGAGAAAAATTTGAGTTAACTTCAATCCCTTGTGTACCGGAGAAAATTAGAAGAGTAGGTGTAAAGAACAACATGAGAACCGCGTTTAAAACACACAATACTCTTAGACAAGGTCTCGTGAAAACAAAAGTAAAAAATGGAACGCAGGATTACAAAAACTCTATTTACAGTATAAAATGTAGTTGCAATAAAGAATACATATGCGAGACAAAAATACCGTTAAACGTAAGAATAAAACAACGCAAAGAAAACACGAGAAAAGAGTTAATATAAAAGTCAAAAATTGTGCATCATTTCTGGTTCGAATACCATTGTATGAACTGGGATTAAGCCATCAAGAACCCCACTTATTTAAAAGGAATTTAATCGAGGCTTCATACATTAAATTAGCAAACCGGCCGACTAGTCAAACATCAGTCGAAATCAGGCGCTTGAATTACTAATTCTCAAAAATGAACTAATAAAAAAATATAAAATATCAAACATATTAGAGTTTTGTAATAAACCAATGCAGAGTCACAGTATGGTTTAAAGTAGTTCATCTAGGACGAACTAATATTTAAAAGGCCCACTACAGTTCCCTTTTTTCCGCCATCTTGTTTCTGCCATGACGATCGCTGTTTGCTATTGTACTCCGGTGCAGAAAATGGTGCTATGGCCCACCGGTAGGCTAGTCCGTTGTTAAAAATGGGGCTATGGCCCACCGGTAAGCTAATCCGTTACCAAAAATGGGGCTCTGGCCCACCGGTAGGCTACTCCGTTACCAAAAATGAGGCTATGGCTCGCCGGTAGGCTACTCCATTGCTAAATATGGGGCTAAGGTCCACCGCTAGGCTACTTCGTTGTCAAAAATGGGGCTATGGCTCGCCGTTAGGCTACTCCGATGATAAAATTGGGGCTAATGACCCACCGGTAGGCTACTCCGTTGCCAAAAATTGGGCTATGACCCACCGGTGGGTTACTCAGTATCCAAAAAATAGGGTCATGGACCACTCTTATTTACTCGGTCTTTGCTGTAACTCATCTTTTCAATTGTTCCAATGTTTTGCTACTATATAAAATATAACATATAATTTCTAATTGGAGTTATGCCTTTATTCCAGAGATAAAGTTTTTAAACTGTGTAGTACCTTAAATTTGTCATTATTCTTCAGAACTCGTGTTTATATTCCATATAACGAAAATAGTCCATCTTCCGTTGAGTATTTATGTTCACGTAAATATTTATTTTATTTACTTTTGTTCGTTTCAAATTGAGTCAGTAACAAAATCCTAGGATGTAGAAATCAATTTGTCAAACCGCTAAAATAATGGTTTGAAACAATCCTTTTCCGTCCTATTGTCGAGAGTATTTGAGTTTCGAAAACCAGACAACTACGTAACCGTTCCAGGTAATGATGAATGTGCCCAATAACAATAGGGATGTACAATAAACTGAACTAAAATAAAACTGGGTTACCTTGTATATGTTTCACTGATACCTGAATAACAACAGTCCATTAGAGAGCTGATTCATTGTCAAGAATTGAGACAACAAAACTTTCCATTAATAGACCTATATCCTGCTACACTAGTTTCCTGATACATAGATAACATTTTCACTAACAATGGTGGGTTCCTGCTTGACAAAGGTTTTACTAGCCTTTAATATAGTATAAAGTAAATGTATCAGGCTAATCATACAATTGCACAATGCACAGTTGTAATAATGGATATGATTGACTATTTTAAATTACGCGTTTAGTTTACGTCTGATTAAATAGTAATGTATCACTTTTATTTAATTTTCTCTTACTAGCAATCTCAACTTTATCCTCTATTAGAAATATTTCATATGGTTAGTACTCCAATGTTGAAAAGAAATGTATGATGTATGCTTGCTCCGGTTCAAAAAGCCTAATTTTCAAAAAAATTTCAAAATTTTCTAAACTTTTAATGATCCAAGATTGTTTAATTTTATTTCCATTAAAATAGATCATCTAGCATCATTAAATTGGTTTTTTAGTTTAAACATGTTATTATTTTCGTTACATGATTGTGAGTGTCTTCTAAACTTTTTGAACGAAATAATGTAGCCCAGTCTATTTTTTAGCTCGCTTTTATTAATTTTTTTAGTTATGTCCAATTAATCTTATTTATTCTACATCCATGACTTTTTTTATATATTTTGTAGATTAATGTATTATTTATATAGCAGTTCAAATGTATTTGAGTTTTCTTTAACCGTGTTAGTTGTATGTGATAAGCATCTTTCATCGGCCTTTATTCCTGTTGGGTGTTCCAATTTTTTTTCTACAATTATTGAGTTTTGTCGTGGTAGTATGTTCTTTTTTATTTTTAAGTTTACATTTTGTTTGTTCGATGATTATATTATTATTTATTTATTTATAAGTTTCTAGATATTTCATGATTGATACGATTTAGATATTTCTTTTATTTGTATCAATCTCTTGTGAGTTTTGTTAATATTGTGAAATAAAACCTTTTTGAAATGAAATGAATGAATACATTGCAATAATATAATGTTTTCTAAAGGACATGTAAAATAAATAAATTTGTAAAAAATATGAGCACAATCATATGATATTTTAACATCTGAGATAGTAACACATGTAGGCTAATGAAATGAGTACAGATTTGAAATTTTGCATGCAACCTCAATGAAGCCTGTTACGCGACATATGGTTTGGCCTCTCCTCCTTCCTTATATAGCCTACAGAACATACACAAAAATATTGGAGATAAGTAAATCGTTTAGTAGACACTTTCCAGTTCTATTGCAACCGATACTCCAGGTTCGCTTATAAAAATAGGTTTTTTGGCCTTTTGTACTATGTGTGTATGTAAACAGATATACAGTTTTAACCAAACAGTTTCTTTGGTTGTTATTTGCGTATATATGTGTTTGTTTATTTGTTTTATGTTTTTTCAACACTTTCATTTGTTTAATAAACCCTCAAAATGTGAATGGCATTAACGCAAAGTCATAAAAGTTTGGATTTCAGATAAATAATAAACTGGCTAGAAGAATTACAGATTAATCATCTTGACTGTAACTTCAATTGTGTGTCAACTTCACTATTGTGATCTTGGAAAATATAAATCTGACAGTTGACTTTAAATAAGCAACCTTTCCTTGTTTTAGAGAAATATATAAATATCTGCTACAAACTGTAAAAAGCCCCACCATCCCAGTATGGTGGTTACTAAGGAGTTTTTGTGGAACACTCAGTATGACAATATTGTTTTCGATAGAAACATTAGTTTTAAGTCTTTTCTGTTCTTGGCACTTTTTTGTATTTCCCTTAACAAGGAAGATATGAAAGGCAAAAATATTGAGATTCTTTACAGAGTTTAACATTGAGAAATGTCTTTTTAAATAGCGTCCATTTGAATATTCTAAAATTGTAATTTTACCATCTTAAATTAGAATATTACCTTTGTATTTAAAACAGTGCAATGTTGATTTTTCAAATACAATCATTTAGAAGCTGGATGTACTATTATGAAGCTTTAACTGAACAAAGCGTCATTTTCTAATCAGACACTGAACGAACGGATACCTTCCTTTTAGTTTCACAGTTAAGAATATTGAAATGGATGCCTATTATAAAAGGTTTTTTTTGTCAATATTGAACTTCGTAAGGGATTGCAAATCCTTGAACATTCATATTTATGTTAATAAGGAAAATATCAAACAAGTCCCAAGAGTAAAAAGGTTTCAAAATTATTTTTTATATAAAAAATAATAATAATAATAATACACAGGGTGATCCATAACAATTTCTAACTTTCTAATTAAGTAATGACTGAATAATTAATAATAACTTTTCTTGTCAGTTTATTTTAGGTCAAAATAAAGAGAATTTGCACAAGTAATAATTTTTTTATTCTTAAAATATGTGATCCGTTGGTTTAACCAATGCGCATAACAATGTTCTCAAGATAATTATTATTAAAACAATTATTATTGAACTATTAAAAGTAATAAGTAAAACTATTATTACTGTGTATAAAAGTATAATAAAACTATTGATACAAAACGATGCAGGATTCACATTTAATATAGGGGAAATAGTAAAATAAGAATTAAATCACATTTATTTCACGTATATTAGAGCGAGAAGGCTTTGTCATAATTTAGCACTGTGTGTTTAAATTAGTAATAATAAATTTTATAATGTAATAATATATGTTGGCATTGTGTAAAAAATGTAACTAAAATTAATAAGATAGTCAATGGAATATTACTACGAGTAGAGAATGCGCTGATTGGTGCTGACGAGGTACGTACCTGTGTGCAACACTCGGGCCGGTGCGGCTGAGGTGTCCGCAACTACTGATGATAACCTCGTGTTACCGACATATTTACAAGGCCAGGAGTGGGGGTCTCAGCATCTCCTAGCCTCTCTTGTTTATTCCGGTAATTTAGAGGATTTAAGCTTTACCGTAACACTATTGCCGTACAGCATAGTTACACTACGGTCGTTAACTCATTCAATAAAACAATCACGAGTATCTGGAGTAGGGGTCTCAGCATCTCCTAGCCTCTCTCGTTTATTACAATAATTCAGGGGATTTCAGCTTTACCGTAACACTGTTGCCGTACAACATAGTTACACTACGCTCGATAACTCACTCAATAAAACATACACGAGGATCTAGGGTGGGGGTCTCAGCATCTCCTAGTTGTTTTCGCTTATTCCGGCAATTTATGGCATTTCAGTTATACCGTAACACTATTGCCGTACAACATAGTTACACTACGGTCGTTACCTCACTCAATCAAACATGCACGAGGATCTGGGGTGGGGGTCTCAGCATCTCCTAGCCTCTCTCGTTTATTACAATAATTCAGGGGATTTCAGCTTTACCGTAACACTGTTGCCGTACAACATAGTTACACTACGCTCGATAACTCACTCAATAAAACATACACGAGGATCTAGGGTGGGGGTCTCAGCATCTCCTAGTTTTTTTCGCTTATTCCGGCAATTTATGGCATTTCAGTTATACCGTAACACTATTGCCGTACAACATAGTTACACTACGGTCGTTACCTCACTCAATCAAACATGCACGAGGATCTGGGGTGGGGGTCTCAGCATCTCCTAGCCTCTCTCGTTTATTACAATAATTCAGGGGATTTCAGCTTTACCGTAACACTTTACCGGCTTTATGTTGCCGTACAACATAGTTACACTACGTTCGTTAACACACTCAATAACACATGCACGAGGATCTGGGGTGGGGGTCTCAGCATCTCCTAGGTTTTTCGTTTATTCCGGTAATTTAGGGGATTTCAGTTTTACCGTAACACTATTGCTGTACAACATAGTTTACACTACGGTCGTTAACTCACCCAAAAACAATCACGAGGATCTGGGGTGGGGGTCTCAGCATCTCCTAGTTTTTTTCGTTTATTCCGGCAATTTATAGGGGATTTCAGTTTTACCGTAACACTATTGCTGTACAACATAGTTACACAATGGTCGTTAACTCACCCAAAAACAATCACGAGGATTTAAGTTTTACCGTAACACTATTGCCGTACAACATAGTTACACTACGGTCGTTAACTCATTCAATAAAACATGCACGAGGATCTGGGGTGGGGGTCTCAGCATCTCCTAGCTTTTTCGTGTATTCCGGTAATTTAGAGGATTTCAGTTTTACCGTAACACTATTGCTGTACAACATAGTTACACTACGGTCGTTAACTCACTCAATAAAACATGCACGAGGATCTGGGGTGGGGGTCTCAGCATCTCCTAGGTTTTTCGTTTATTCCGGTAATTTAGGGGATTTCAGTTTTACCGTAACACTATTGCTGTACAACATAGTTACACAATGGTCGTTAACTCACCCAAAAACAATCACGAGGATTTCAGTTTTACCGTAACACTATTGCTGTACAACATAGTTACACTACGGTCGTTAACTCACTCAATAAAACATGCACGAGGATCTGGGGTGGGGGTCTCAGCATCTCCTAGCTTTTTCGTTTATTCCGGTAATTTAGGGGATTTCAGTTTTACCGTAACACTATTGCTGTACAACATAGTTACACAATGGTCGTTAACTCACCCAAAAACAATCACGAGGATTTCAGTTTTACCGTAACACTATTGCTGTACAACATAGTTTACACTACGGTCGTTAACTCACTCAATAAAACATGCATGAGGATCTAAGGGTGGGGGTCTCAGCATCTCCTAGCTTTTTCGTGTATTCCGGTAATTTATAGGATTTCAGTTTTACCGTAACACTGTTGCCGTACAACATAGTTACACTACGGTCGTTAACTCACTCAATAAAACATGCACGAGGATCTGGGGTGGGGGTCTCAGCATCTCCTAGTTTTTTCGTTTATTCCGGCAATTTATGGCATTTCAGTCATACCGTAACGCTATTGCCGTACAACATAGTTACACACGGTCGTTAACTCACTCAATAAAACATGCACGAGGATCTGGAGTGGGGGTCTCAGCATCTCCTAGCCTCTCTCGTTTATTACAATAATTTAGGGGATTTAAGCTTTACCGTGACACTATTGCCGTACATTGTAGTTACACTACGGTCGTTAACTCACTCAATAAAACGAGCTCAAGAATCTGGAGTGTCTAACACACGCAAATTGCCCGTTTATCTTTTCTTCCGGAATGTTTCCAGTATCGCGAATGTGGAGGTGCGTGCGTGCGTGGTAACTACTTTAGTTTTCAGCCGCAATCCATAATTGCTAATAATTTATTTTCCTTTCACACATACTAAAACTGGTGTTGATAAAACAATGCAATATTGAGAAATAAAAATAATTGTTTATCGTCAAAAATATTGTTGTTAATTTAAATATACAAAATTCGTGACAATTATATTAGGTATTACGAGTAGTTTCATTTATACATTCGCAACTTCACCCCTAACAAGTGTCACTTAGTTACGTTCATTAATCTTTATGTTATTTTCAGATAATTTGTATACGGTTCATTAAAATGATGAACTGTATTGAGGTTAAGTGGAAGAGAGTACTTCATAGTTCTCTAATGTACATATACATGATACGTTTACTTCGATTTGATGGTTGAGGTATGTAAAGGTTGAGGGATTTCTGCTAGCTTTTAAAAGGTATATTTCTAAACACATTATAAAGACAATGGATTGATATAAATCTAAATGTTTAAACAATTTCCTATAAGGCATTTATTCAGAGCAGAAGACGAATTTTCTAATTTTGTAAGATTTGTTAGTGACCGTAGATCAACAGAATTGTTTTCTCCTCAAAGGTACAATGCACGCACGTCACTCCGAGTGCTCTTTTCCTCTTGTGTGGTTAATTTGCTTTGGTTGGCAATTGATTCTGTTATTTCCTTGTCCACCAACACGACAAACAGGTTTCCGTTTGGCCGGGTAAGTGCTTGGAAATACCCATCAGAAATAAGTAAACCAAACACATTGCATCAGGCTTTGGGTCAATAGCCGAATTACAGCTAGGTTCTTGTCACGTTACAGCTAGGTTCTTGTCACGTTACAGCTAGGGTCCTTGTCACGTTACAGCTAGGTCCTTGTCACGTTACTAGCTAGGTTTCTTGTCACGTTACAACTAGGTTCTTGTCACGTTACAGCTAGGTTTCTTATCACAACACAGCTAGGTTCTTGTCACGTTACAGCTAGGTTCTTGTCACGTTACAGCTAGGTTCTAGTTACGTTACTGCTAGGTTCTTGTCACGTTACTGCTAGGTTCTTGTACGTTACAGCTAGGTTGATACCACTTTAAACCTAGGATCTTGTCACATTTCAGCCAGGTTCTTGGACTCAGGAGCTTTAGATACCAATACGTGTTTTATACACTTATAGCATGCCAAGGCTTACAGTTGAGAATAATTTGCAATGAAAATCATATGTTCAATAACCGGAGTAAGGATAGAATTAAAAATAAGGATCGTGTTGAGTGATAGAGTTATGGTATAATGCCAAGGTATCAAGACGTGGTGGATAGGGAAAAGGTCAAATCAATCAGAATGGCTTTTGAGGGTAAGAAAATAACTCTAAAGTGTGACTAGAGATGTAAAATAGAAATAGTTTGGACATGATTCTAGATGGTGACTTGCCATGTAGAACCTATGTGCAAGAAGGTGAAAATAATAGCTGCGTGAAGAATGATATCAGTTGCCAACGCACGATCACACACTTCTTGCTCTTTAAAAATTGAATGAGATATAGCTAACTGTGTAGGGCAAAAGACCAAATTTGAACTAGCTACAATCACACACTTCTTGCTCTTTAAAAATTGAATGAGATATAGCTAACTGTGTAGGGCAAAATACCAAATTTGAACTAGCTACAATCACACACTTCTTGCTCTTTAAAAATTGAATGAGATATAGCTAACTGTGTAGGGCAAAAGACCAAATTTGAACTAGCTACAATCACACACTTCTTGCTCTTTAAAAATTGAATGAGATATAGCTAACTGTGTAGGGCAAAAGACCAAATTTGAACTAGCTACAATCACACACTTCTTGCTCTTTAAAAATTGAATGAGATATAGCTAACTGTGTAGGGCAAAATACCAAATTTGAACTAGCTACAAACTGCACAAATTTGAACTAGCTACAATCACACACTTCTTGCTCTTTAAAAATTGAATGAGATATAGCTAACTGTGTAGGGCAAAAGACCAAATTTGAACTAGCTACAATCACACACTTCTTGCTCTTTAAAAATTGAATGAGATATAGCTAACTGTGTAGGGCAAAAGACCAAATTTGAACTAGCTACAATCACACACTTCTTGCTCTTTAAAAATTGAATGAGATATAGTTAACTGTGTAGGACAAAAGACCAAATTTGAACTAACCACAATCACACACTTCTTGCTCTTTAAACGCCGAAACTAGGTGTTCAAAATTAAGCGGTTACAGCTATTGCTGGTCGTAGACACCTTGACAGCTGTAGCGAAGCCTTTAGAGGCTGCAGACCATGACAGTGTTTTCCTCTATTTATGAAGCTCTGTGTAGTAGAAACCAAATTCCAAAAAGTTTATCCATATATTAGGGAATATCATACACTCGGTCTAATCATACTGAAAATAAAGGAACACACCAGAATGCATTCCCTTCACCTCGTGATTATTCACGAAATTATAAGACTATATAAATCTCTTCAGCTAAACAAATAACCAACCAAATGATAGCCAGATTTGATTCCGTCAGCCAGATTGACATAATCCGTGTGAAAATCTATGTATTAATCACAGTAGATCAACCTCTTCGAGTGAAGATCCTAATATTGTCTCGTCAATTAAGTCGGCTGTTCCTGGGTAGATCATGAATGCCTCACTGCTAATTAGATATTAAATATCTTTCCTAACAATGGCGAGTGATTCTTTAAGAGTTCATATCAGTTTATGTTACCCCTGAGTACGCGTATGCTTTTTCATCTCATCTGAATGCACAGGCTGATCTTAGCGAATCTGTACTTTACGGTTTGGATCCTTGCCCACTGTTAGATGACTCGTTTTCTGAGAATGTCTTGGAATTACCTATTATCTACGAAGGCAAAGTAGACTTTTAAACTCGGAAGCAACCTTCATGAGGTTCAAAGCTTTTAATACTCACTATCTTGAAATGGTACTTGTATTAATATTACCCATTGCTTTTATACCTCTCTAGCGTAGATATTCTCAACCTTTTTGAACCTATGATGCTCTTTTTGTATCTGAAATTTTGACGAATCACAACTAAAAAAAAAAAAAAAAAACATTAAGGGTAGGGGAGGAGGCAAAGCGTTCGATACCACTAAATAAATAAAACTCGTATCCTGTAAAATGCTGTGGATTTACAGTATGGTATTTCCTAATTAAATATTTGATAAAAGCCAAATTTATTCTTTCACTAATAAAAGAATGACATTAAACTCGATAGTACGTAACGTGAAAAAGAAATCAAAATATAATATTTTTGATTGCGATAGGAAGCCTGTGCACAAGCGCGACCAGCCTATACTGTGCACATGTGGGAGATTTTATGGACTAACTTAGGGTGACGATGACTTGGTCTTTTGTATGCACGGTCTAACTTGTAAGTTTCTTATTCTTCACATGTTTATTTTGCTGTTTAGAACTGCTTCCGTGAGTAACGTGGCAGATCAAACTAAAACAGAAATGAAGAGAATAGAACGATTCTTCTTTCAAGTATGGGTTCGTGTCTCTTGGAAATAAGCAGAAGTGTGTCGTGTGTGGCGAAGTACTGTGCGCTGAATATTTCATCATCATCCATCTAAAATATTATATTATCTGGAATCTAAACATTGTGTACTCAAGGATAAACCTGTAAGCTTGAACAAAACGGATCTTTTTTTCTCTCGTGACCCCCAGGTTGGGATGAGAACCCCTGCAGTTCATTAATAACTAGAGAGAATTTTTCCTTTCTGGTTCAATGTTCTACAAAACTTAACTGAGACGAATATGACGTAGGCTAATATGTCTCATAAAAGCTACTCAGGTGTTTCACCGAAAATGGCCTCATATTGAGTATGGACAATATTTAATATTGAATGGCATTATATGGTTAGGTTCAGCGATGTTACTTCAGGAGGTGGTGAGATATAACTGACGTAGTTGAGATTTTCAAAACCACATTTACTATAAAAGTAGGATTTCCCGGGAATTTGTAAATATAGACAATGGAACATATATAAAAATCAATATTTAACCGGTTGGTAATTATTCTGTTAACTAATTTTTTTGACACTACGCAGTGAGGATTAATTTTTTTAGTACTTTCATCTCTGTCTGATGTGATACCTAATGGAAGATGATCTGTACATTCTCCCCACTGGGTGTATATATGTTTCAATATCAATTACACGTAGTATTAGATGTACAGGACACATTATTATGAAAATTGTCCGGCTTCACAACTAAAAACCCGTTGAGAACAACGTAACAACCATTGACACCTTGTGGAAATTTTACGACAGTTTTTCATTATCAACCATTCACTGTAACTATGTAATCAATACTTATCAAAATACTTGTGAATTTGTGATAATTGTCAATAACATGTCCAGACAAAGCCTCCCTATCAGTTTAAAAACCACTAAATTCAAGGATATTAATCGTATTGTGAACAGATTGTAGGTCACGTGTTACGCATTTCAAATGGCGTTTACAGTTTTACATAGATCCCAGCGTAAAGATTATATTTATGAACAGTATTTTATTGAATGTATACCCCAAAAGTTACACAATAATTTGAAACGGTACAGCTACTAACATATTGAACTGTTCTAATAAATAAACCTTAATACTATTAATCTTACTTACATGCCACACAACAAAGATCACTAGTATGAATTAGAGTAGATAATGTAATTGAATTATGATTAGGCAGGTTGTTATTAATCTTATATACTTCCCCCTCTAATTGCACTTCATGTTGTATCAAGTCAGCCAATCAGAAGTGTCATCAATAAGTCGTTCAGAATTGAGATTTAGATAGAAAGCAAACACTAGACTTTAAAATCATACGTGAGTGTTAATCTATTAAATCCATAGTTACTAAGTTTAAATATTTTTCAAATATTCCTTGTGCTCAATTTTATTGACGTGGGAGAAGGCACCTATAATACTCCATTGGGTTGTGCCATTGAGTGCAGGTGTATAGGTCGTTGCATTCGTGAATCTTTGATTCCAAAAGTCCAAAAGTTTCAATCTGATAGGAAGCACTATTTTCTAAAAAGACCAGAAAAGGTTCAGAAGTATTTTCTGTAATAAGTTTGTTCCCCTGCATTATTCTTTGCGTTGTTAGCAACATCAAATTTAACGAAGTGGGCAAGGATTTAAGTGGCAAAGAACCAATAAAACAATTCAATCTCTATTTAACACGCCTAACTTTCACGCCTGAGATGGGAGACTTATCACACGCCCCGCGCAGCCCTGCACCTCTGATGGTAATCTAGTTCCATCTACTGAAGTTCAAGAACCCTACTGGCGACTACTTAGGTACCACAGACTTCAGAACCAAAATAACCAAGAATCTCGCGGTTTGCAGACGATTCGGCTGCCGATTTGTACGATGATTATGATAGTGTTGGTGGAAAGCACCATGAAGTTACTGACCTCAACATAGGTACCACTGAGATAGGGCCAATCTCCCAATCTTAATGACTGGCCATCTCGATACTTGACCAAATTCGCAATTTGTTTTTGTTGACGACTCAACATAGGCACTCCACCTCAGTGTCAATAACACAGGTGGTCGCCTATTTTACAGACTGTGTCAATCCTAAGTTTTGACCCTGTGTCATAGTCCTAGGTGAAACCGCGAATGAGGCGCAGCCACCACAGTGTCGAGTACGATATCATGAGTTCGGTAGCATGTAAGTGGCAAACATAACCTCACTTCTGTCACGCGTATCTTGTTGGGAAGCAATGATCTAAACGTAACTCAAAAATAATCCCAGCTTGGATTCCAAAGAAGCAGGGTGCATCCATGTAGTTTAAGTTACAATTGAACTCTCCTTAGTTCAAAACAGTTAATTGAGCTCTGAAGTTCCTTCGCCTCCCTACTATCTCTGATGTTCTAATTTGTTTTCTTCTTCTCTTTTAAGCTACAGCTTTAAGCTATGCTGGCTTCGATGTACACTGGCATTTATTTTATTGCACTGGTATTTATGCGTAAAGTACATTATCAATCGTGTCTATCCCTGATTGGAACTCCCCGGGATTTGAACCCGAGATCTCTCAGTTAGAGCCGAGACTATATCAATTAATCTACGGAGGAGTACTTCTAAATATTTATACTCTCCACCGTCACCAAGTCGTTACACACCGAGCTCAAGCAATACGCTTCTAGAATGTCTCGGAACTTGACACCAATGAAAGGAGAGAATAGCCTATACACGCTCTGGACTCTGCGAAATATATCAAACCAGAAATTTTAAATGCCAGAGACGGAGAACTGTTTCAGTCTTGTCAGTAATGAGAAAAAGCCTAGAGAAACGTCCTTTGGTAGCTGCAACCACTGAAAAAGCGATCACATCAAGAGGTGTCATCTTTTCAGCATTGCTGTACGACCTCAAAACTATGACAAAAGACGAGGAATTAATGAGGAAAACAGAGAAATGTGTAGGTCCATCTGGGGTTTCCATGTCGATTAAAACCGGGTTCCCACCAAGTCAAGACTCGACCTTGTTCAAGCTGATTTGACCATTTCCAATAATCAGAAATCTTATAAAAATAAACTTACTTTCACTAAGTGGATGTGAGATAAACTAACTCGATCTTCCTACCTTTGTCGACCAGGACGAGAGACAGACCATTGTTATATGGCTGGTTGTATCGAAAACAAGTCTTTGTGATGAGGCCGCCAGCTCCATCCGATTTATATTCAAACTACAGGTAATTTAAGTTAAGGACGCAAGGGCTGTAAGAGATCAACTATTGGTTGATCTTTATTTGAAACGTATTTTGAGTGTCTTGATTTTCTTTCCCTTGCTCACAAAGGATCCTGAGCAAGATTCATCGTCCAGTAAAGTTGTACCTGCGATGACTGCATGATCTTACTTTTGGAATCGTCTTTCCATCCTGCAATAGTTTCTTGTGTGTAGAGGTGGGAGGTACTTACAAGCTGTAAGTAAGCAATCTTAGTCTCTCCATCAGTTTCATCATTTCTCAAATCTTTGCTTTATGTACTTCCTTGTTCCCTTAGGGGAATTGCTCACTGATAATCCCACATAAAATCAGTCTGTACCTATAGCTCTTGGGGAGGGAAACGTATTGGCATAACGGTACATACTGGATTATTAACAACTTCCTTATTCTTTTCTCTTCTAATGGGTTACTTTACCAGCTTGGTTATAAGATGGGTCCACGGTAGGACATCAAGATAGAGGTTCGGTATAGCTAATATTTCATTGACAGCTTCAGAAATAGCAACTTGCAGATTCCTATTCCTAAGCATTTGCCAGAGCGTAGATCGCATGTAATCCTGATGCCTGATTCTGTTAAAGAAAAAAGAATTCCTGGGTCTTCATACTTGACATTAAAACATTATAGTCGTACCAACAATACAATAATGACACTATTAATTAAAGACAGCAAGAACTGTCAATTTATTTGGTGATTGTTAAAAGTAAATACTTAATAAGTATCTGTGCTTATTTATTGAAAACAGTAATACATATAAAAATAAATCTCATCTTATATAAAACATATTATAAAAACAACAAACAAATGTAAAAGTTTATTGTTGATATTTAAAACAATTAAATGCCTAAATATATCACAATGCTTGATTTTTTTCTTTTTATAATTCCATTCATACAGAAAAGTTTACTTTTGCTGTCTGAAAATAATCATAAATTATGATTATTTTCAGACAGATTTCGCCCGCAATTTCTATGCAGAATTCCGTGTATTTGTTTGTAACACGTGTATTTGTTTGTAACACGTATAGTTGTTTGTAACACGTGTATTTCTTTTCAGAAATGCAATTTTAGATCAATGAAAAGGAACATCAAAGACGAAGTTCATAAATTTCATTGTGAAATCAATTTTTATGTAATGCGTTAGTGTCCTTTGATATTTTTAAAATAGAATTTATAAAATGTATCATGCATCAGGTATCCATTTTTTGTGTGTTCAAAATTAATAAGACGAAAGGTTATGAAAATCTATGAAAAATTTCTAGATTTGCACATCCAGTTAAAATTAATTACATATCCAACGCAAAATCGGAGTTCGATATTTTGCCCCGAGAAACAATGTAAAGTAGACTACTATATAATTTTGTAATAGGTTGGATTCAAAACAGCACTGTTTTCAAAATAGTATGGATATAGATATTGTTATTTAAAATAAAAAACTAAAATCTACATCAACAATACTAACTCATTTCAATACTTACATTATGATGGTAGTTACCATCCATACAGGAAAGTTGCCATCCATCCAGTAGTTGCCATCCACCCTGTATTATGTAAAGGTGACACAGAAAAGTACATGTTCTTGCTTCCCGATCTATGTTCGCTCTCTCATACGGTTTCCTCGGTTCAGTCTAGGAATTAAATCAGTATTTATATACCTAATCAGTATCGTATACCTGACCGTGACAAGTGAAAGTGGTTGCGATGTCCCTATCGTCAATTTTATGTCATAAAAATTGAATTTGGTTTGTGTCTCTTGTATTACTTTGTGATTCCACTTTCTTCAGCTACCGGAAATATGTCGTCCCACAATGCCCAAGAAAACCAAATAAGTTAATAAAGTAAAATCCACAATAAATTATAAATTTATTGTTTACCTTGTTGCCTGATGTTGGAATAAGAAGTGTTACTACTTTTGTTATGATTTCACTCTATAAATGTACCGGTAATAAAACTGAAAATATTGGTTAAATTAATTAAACATATAGACGTACTCCATAATAGAATGTTAACAGAGTCAACAGTTGATTACCTTTAACAGGCTCTATAAATTCATATTACACAACTTTAGAGACTAGTGGGGCGTAGCGCGAAGGGATTTTCGAAATAAAAATAAGTCCAGGGACCCTAAGAATGTCCATGTAAAATTTCAGAAAAAGATATTGAATAAATTGTGCGTGAAGGCAAAACAAACAAAGGCGCTTTTGCAATTAGAATATTATTAGGATGAGAGTCAAATTATGCAAAGCACCTCTTATATGTTTCTAACGTAGAATATGTACGATAACCGAGCAATGACAACAGACGATGTGCCTCGGTAGACTACGTAGTAACGCCTGTTTCTGCAGTGTTTACACCGCGACGGCCTTGTCCTGGTTGCTGCCTACCCTACATGGACAGGCGGCTATCGGGCAAATTATCGATTCAGGGCAAATTAGAAAATTGCACTAGTAGAAGAACTCTGCAGACACTTTCGTTATTATTTAGCATAATAATGGATGATTGTTACAGTACTCACAGTACATATCTACCGTACGTACATCTGTGAGAGGTTGTCATCAGAAGGCATGTGTTTATTTAGCATGTTTCCAATGTATACATTCATTACTGCCGTGAAATTAACAGTTGTCTCGGAATACTTATAAATAGATAGATACCTATAAACGGGACTATTTCTATGTCAATGGGATTTTTAGTGATTACACATTAATGAAAAAGCCATCTTAATCCACTTGTACATTTGTATTGACCTCTCCGGTAATTGTGCTTGCGATTTATCGGTAAGACAACACTACAAAACGGTGATGGTCAAATAGATACTTTCAATAACTAAATAAGTTTATGAAACGGAGAATAACTATGGAAAACTATGCTGCGTTTAATTATTATTTCAGGCTTTGTAAGTATAGATTGGTGAATTTATTTCATTCTTTGTTTGATTGATAAGAAACCTTGGTAAACCACTTTAGGCTTGGTAATCCTCTTTACAGTCGCCCCCTAACTCGCTCTTCTGACGGTCGATACATAATCGAGAGAATATTCTCTATCGAAATAATCTGAAACTAGGTTATGTGTTTTGCAATGAACAATGGTTTCCGGTTCCTGCGCTATCTGCCTAATTTTTACATTTTTACAAACAGAACCCGTCATAATTACGAATAAAAAAACTAGCTGAAAGTGAAAAATGGTATATCTGAAGTTTATACGTGTTTCAAGAATACTATGCGAATAAAGTATAATTGCTAATATACTAATTAAATGAATGTAATGCTGTTTTAAGATTTTAGGACTATAGAAATGAGGTTCTGGGATCTACATCGTTGTCTGATAAACTTCAGTCTATACTTTACTCATATAAATAGATTTTAATTAAAATTTACATGAGCTTCAGTGCAAAAACTTAAGAAAGCTAATTAGTCAACCAGATCAAAAGCATGGAGTTCTAGGAGGCCGAGGAATTCCCGAAACTGAAGGATCCAATAAGCTGAACGCTTCTAGGAACTAGAAGTTCTTGTAGTGCATGAACTAGAAGCTTCCACAGACCAATAGCTCTCGTAGACTGCAAGTGTTTGAAGAGTGAAAGGTCCCAGAGGTCAATAGCTCTCGTAGAATGCAAGTGTTTGAAGAGTGAAAGGTCCCAGAGGTCAATAGCTCTCGTAGAATGCAAGTGTTTGAAGAGTGAAAGATCCCAGAGGTCAATAGCTCTCGTAAACTGCAAGTGTTTGAAGAGTGAAAGGTCCCAGAGGTCAATAGCTCTCGTAAACTGCAAGTGTTTGAAGAGTGAAAGGTCCCAGAGGTCAATAGCTCTCGTAAACTGCAAGTGTTTGAAGAGTGAAAGCTTCCAGAGACCGGGAGAATCCAGAGACTGGCAGCTTCTAGAAACCGATAATTCTCAATAGTGCTCTTAACTCCAAGCTTTTAGAGATAGGAAGCCAATAGTAGCCAGAAGGAACAAAGCGCTCCGCGCTGAGAGCTCAATAGAAACGGAAGCTTTCAGAGGTTTGCACTTTCTAGTAGCTGAAATCATTCACAGCTAAGAGTTTGGTTATCGTACTTTCCATTTTATTTTATTTATTCAGGAATTATCCTCTTAAAATATAGATACTAAATATGTTGCACTGTGTACATCCCTTTAATCTTTAAAACTACTCCAGTTAATGCTCACCACTTTAAACTGTTTTGGTTATAAATTGCAATTCCAATTTGTTATTTCATCATTGAATTTTTCCTGACTCAATCAGTTTTAGCGGTTCATTATTGTCTTTATGATGAGTTAATACAATTTAAAATATAACTTAGGTACTTTTTCTTTGTAATTTCCCCTCACATAACTAACTAATGTTATAAAGTGGATGTGTCCATTTAAATACATTATTCTGGCTGAGACTACTCTCATTCATGTGTCTCACTTATGAAGAAAAGGGTTGACCCACTTAGCATTTCCATGAATTTAACATAATCAGCGAGTTCGAACCACTTCCTTTTCTGCACCATTAAGTAGCACAGGGTTCGCAAGGAATGATTTGCAAAGTGTCAAATCCACTCGATTCAAATGTGATGTTGAATTCTCCATGAATTGCCCTCATCAGCTAGTCTCGGTTATTGACAGATCTGGACCGGATACTTTATAGCGGTAAGAGTGTTCCTACACTTATTATTTGACTGGGAACAGATGTTCACTATTAATTCATATAATTTTGTATTGTAAAACAGGAAGTCATTACAAATTAATGATGTTATTGTGACTTACTGCAAGAACTCGAAGTTATTGACAATAAACCCCTAGGGAATTTAAGATAAACTACAAACAATATACTAAAAAATTAAAATTAAAAATCCGCTTAATCTTAATAACGAATTGAGTACTAAATATTCAATTGAGCATTACAGCTTTAAAACTTTGATTCATAATCTATATTTAATACTACAGAATATATATCTAAGGAGAAATGAACGAAACTACAGGACACGGTGCAGGATCAGAAGAGGTCCTGGCTTATTGTCAAGAGGATCAGGTACCAGTCCAAACCTTGTCCTCAAAATACGCGAGTATTCGCAGGCAACCGACCGTCACGTTTCTTGGAGGTCATTGCGGACAACTCTTCAAAGTTAATGATTTACCGAGTTCTGAGTATTGTACGAGACACATCGCGTTTTGTCTTCACGCAATCTTTATTGTTGTTGAAATTTTCTCCATGCAATCATTTAATATCGTTCAAACCAGTAGAGAAATTGTTCTGGTAAATTGTATGTGTAGAGTTTGTTATGTGTTGTCTCGGATTACGAGGTTGAACTACTGTCGTTGCTGCTGCTTCCAGTCCTAATTTAATTTATAGATTTTTCATCTTGTAGATTTATCGAATTACGAACCACTCTAGAACCCCGGTTATCGTTGCCTCGAACGTAGATATCTGATCATTAGATATGCTAGCTATGAATCAGTAAATTTTCGGGATTGCAGAAAATTATCTCTTTCACTTTAAACTCTGTGACTGTGAGGTTGTGAAGTTGATAAATAAATCATAAATAAACCCATATCGCCCCTAGAAAACTAACGTATAACCTGTAAAATGTTCACATTTTATCTTCAGTAGTTTTTATTGCGGCATGATTGCAAAATTGAATAATCATTCTACTTTAAATTGCTGTAAATTCACCTGGAGTGGTAAATAAGTATTCTTTTTTCTGTATTGTGGGAGGTTACTTTAAAGGAATATAAATTTAACATATACTGTACAATGTTTTCCAAGCCCAAAATCGATTACGACACCATAAGATCCTATCTTATTCCATTTTTGCGTACGATAGAGGCGCAAGCTCTTATTTTCCAAATCTTCTAGAATCGCTCAGGACATCTGACTTCCTGAGCCTGTACGAAGATTAATGGGATATGAAAACTCATGTGATATATTAATCAATATACACTGAATAAAATTAGTATAATTAAAACATTTTAACATATAAAAATTACTCAGAATTTAAATAATAACAAAACCTGCTTTGATACATCATGTGTAAATCACGAAATAACACCAGAACATCACAGCCATCAAAACCTAAAAATGAACTGCTATTTATTGTTTTATATGGTGTTAATGTACTGAAAACGTAGTCAGGTAGGCATCGGTTTGAGGATCGAATTTCTACTTAAAAGAACAAATAATAGACCGGTTTTATCGGATAATTTTACTGGGACCCCCACCACGCGTCTATTTGAAGGGACCGTGTCGACCGATGAGACAGCTAACTGTGCGCAATTATAGGCTAAATTTGTAATATTGTTCATTACAATTTCGAATAAACTGTGACTATTACTTTTAGAATCATTACGATTACGTTCAAACCCTGAGCACTGAATTTCTGTATTCAATTTATTCATCGCCCTACGTCCCGCGTACGTGTTTGGTGGTGGTTGACAAGGGTAACGGTGATTTGGGGGGGAGGGAGAGTGTGAAGGGTTGGACATACCGGGGCCCGGCCAAAAATTATTTTCGGGAGCCGCCAAAGCTAAGTACGGCCCTGCCAAGTTTTATTTTTACAATCCTAGTCTTTTCTCAATTACTTAATTATAACCCTGTGTTGCAATTCGATAGTAAACAAAGGCTTAGCAAAAAAGCAATGAATGAGCTAAAAATTCAGATTAGGTGATCAATTCAATTGAGGGTACTTGACAATGTCAATTGATATCAAATCTCAATTCTAATTTAAATATAAATATAGTCAACAGCTTTATCTGTCATTCAACAATCAATAACGGCTAGAATTAACTCATACAGCTTTTAAATAGTGTGGGACAAAAATAGTGCAAGTTCATCAGACTATAACAACATTAACAACGTGACAGCTAATCCGCGTGTGCAGGGAAATCCACTAGTCATTATTATTCTGTTCGTCCATACATGACATCAGCAGGCAAAATGAGGTGTTCGTAAGTAGAATTTTTAAATAATTATTTTTAGGGTCTATTATAAAAAAGTACAAATGTGCACTAATACACGTACTTTAGGTACTTTTTATTCTTAAGTCACAATGCTGTCTATATATTGTTATATTGTTGAGCTACACCAATATCCCTTTTTGTACTTCCAAATTTTTAAGTTTTGCTGTTTTTTATTTGTGTATACACCGCTGACTTTAATATTGATGCTTTAATTTTAAATTTCGTAATTTAAGATCGTATCTCAATAATCTCGTTTAACTACGTCATACAGCCTTCGAAAACGTCAATCCTAGAAGAGGCCATAAACGTAGTATCAGATTGTTAGGCTTATATAACAAAAGAAAACAATAAAACACTCATCAGTTACTTGAGCTGTCAAAGGACTGTCTGACGAGATACTCGGTAGAAAAACACCACTTCATCGAGGATAAGCTCTGTTTCAGATATCGGTATTATACTAATCTAATTCTCAAAAACATACGACATAAAATTCGCGAACAATCCCATATTTGATTATGGCAACTCTTGAATTGTTTTAAATTAGAATTTTTGAATGTTTAGATTATAGTGGACTTAACTGACATTTTTGAAGTAACTATCTTACATAGTTCTTATGTACAATGAGGTGTGTCGAATATAAAGGGTGTGTCTAGTGAATGGCTTAATCTTACTTCTATGCGTAGGCATGCATGGACATGTCCTCTCTCTGGCAATGCGTGAGGCTCCTCATATCATATTGCTGGCTCCTTTATTCATATGATATATTCATTCCAATTGAACGTTGTTTTTGCACAATGTAGAGCAACGGGCTGGTTAAAATTGGGTAAAAACATCCTTGCAATGTCACAAATTTGAAGACAAATTCGATTTGAGAATGCTTTGTGTAGAGAATTTTTAACTGAACATACATTCAATTCAATTGAATTCATAATTCCTGGCATTACTTTATAAAGGATACGAAATTATATAAAATACATTCAATCAATTTTGCACTCACACACTATAACCACATATTGAAAAGCGTTAAAATCAATTGAATTCCCTTCATTTCCCACTTAACGTCGGTTGCTGCGCTGCAGGAAAACGCCCACGAAAATGCGTTAGATATTAAATATTCTTGTAACTCTTTTTAAAATTTTACTTTATTGACGATGGATTTGTTTCTGGTAAACAATTTATAAATTCGACACCCATCTGAGATAGAAGATCGCCAAGAAGGTGTAACCTGTGTTGAGCTACTCTAGTTTCTCCGGTTCTAGTATTAATATCATGGACATGCTGACCTGCAGCATTGATTAACTGAAACGACAGAAAATGTTCGTATCAACCACATTCGCGGCAATTTTGTCAAGGATTCCAAAAAAAGATTTCCTAGAAGCTATATGAACGTTGTTTATTATTCATGCTAGATGAACTTGAATAATAATAAGTTCATGAAGAATGAACCAAGAATAATAATAGTAAAAAAGGCCCATTCCTGTCCCAATCCTTTTTATTTCCGCCATCTTGTTTCTGCTGAGACGATTGCCATTTGCTATTGACCTCTGGTCAGTCGTAGGTGGTTGGTAGACAAATGCAGAAGTGTTGTGACCTGCATTCTGTAGTTCAGTTTTAATGATTAGTGTTGTGTATAGTTTTTTATTAAGTGCACGTTTTAGAGTTGTGAAGTTGACACACAACATGGTGGTTGTGATTCCTGACTTGGGCGTGTCATAATGCTTTGGTATGATTTGTTTATTTTAACCTAGTTCGTAATTTATTTATTTATTTATCAACGGACAACCATTTTTTATAAGAATAATACAAATTAATTAATTCAAGACAGACAGCATAATCGAACAAATTTACAATAAAACATGGTGTATTAGTTTTGAGTATGCAATAAGTATAAAAAAATAACAAATCATAAATAAAACTAACCAACTCGAAAACTTATATAACTTGAGTATAATAACAATAATAACAACAACAAGATAAAAGAAAAACAGTGATAAACATTTAAGAATTAACAAGATAAATTTAGAGCAAATAAACAACAAGAAATAAAGTAGCAGATCTACTTGAAAAAGTCTATACAGTTACAAGAAATCAGGCAATTAACATTACAATCACATTCAGCAGTGCAATTTTAGAAACAATTATTAATTCATTAAAAAAGTACAAAACTAATAAGTTCAATTTACAACCAAGCTATTAGAAAAAAAATAATAAAATAAAAAATAAATAAATTAAGCATCATTGAGCATGGTGAAAAGACTATTTCTAAAAAAGCTATAGCTACATGCGAAATAGTCCAGATGCTGGCACACGAAATTACCCAAATGATGGACTCTGTTGCTGAAAAAGTTGGCCCGATAATTGGTGTCCACGTGCTTACGGACGAAAAGCTCCCTGGACCTAGTTTGAGCAGTGGGGCATCTGAAGGAGATCAAGGCAAGTAGTTCAGGAGCATCCACCAAGTTGTTCAGCAGCTTAAACAGGAATAGGACATCATGGACGCTTCTCCTGGTAGAGAGTGCGTGAAGAGACAGGGACTGGCCAATCGCCAAAATAGGAGCATCCCAGTAAGCAAAACCCAGAGTCACACCATTCGCAAAAAGCTGTCCTGAATTTTCCCGAGCTCTGCCTGGAAAGTAGCTTGATGCGGAGACCACACAGAAGAGGCCCAAGGTGAGATCCTTGAGGAACTCCCGACGTTGCAGAAAACTTAGAGAATCTGACCTGGAGCTGACGATCATCAAGGTAACTAGAGAACCAACTGAGTAAAGACCCAGTAACTCCTAGGGCTTTGAGTTTAGCTATGAGATGTGTATGACTAACCTTGTCGAAGGCTTTGGATTATGTATTAGGTTAGTTATTTACCTGGAGAAGAGATCAGATTACAGATCTCTAAACGTAGTGTTACTGATTTTCTTTTCACTGAACAATGGCAAATGTCCGGGAAAATCCTGTTTCCTTCATAAACATTAGCCTAGGCTAACAAGTGACAAGTCCGCCACGCGCCAGCAACTAATCAGCTGCAACCTAGTTATGCATGGGCAACGGCACGTCTAGTTCTCTTCCATCAGGGTAAGAAAAGCTTATATATTTTCTTGAGCCGTTACTTGACTAGTAAAAAAATTAAAATGGTTGGTACAAATTGGTACAAAAATATGGTGTAGTTTATTTTAATTTACGACAAAGTTGTGTTTTCAAAACGTAGACCTGTAAGCCGACTTTTAAATGGTTGATGCATTTCATCAGTTACTGGTAAAAAATTTTATTTTTGTGGTACAAAAACAGTACAAAATTCTGTTAAAGTTCTTAAAGTGATTGTTGATGTCGGCTTACACTTCTATACAGCTCTTGTGATGAGGTCGTTAGTCAATCTTAAACAATAAACTATTCAACATGGCTGCCATTCGTTTTCATAAAATAATGTTAACTCGATTATTGATCTATATAGGATGGAAAGGACAAATGTTCTTAAATTATTAGGTTATTATTAATGACTGTTACTCTTATATTCCTTATGATTTCAATATGGCGGCCGTTCAGTTTTTGGAAAAGCAATTATTATGTCTCATTATATATCGTAGAGCAAAACAATACACTGTTTAGAATCTAGGGCATAAATAATAATGTTTGCTCCTTATGTGGGTTTTCATAACTTAATGTTTTCAAATAGGCCACAAAAAGTGTTAAGTAACATTGTGGAAATAATGGTGAACACCATAATATTTCCGTAATTTCCAGCTGATTCAAACTAAACTTGGTACTAAGAAATTGCTTGAATAAGTTAGTTAGCCAATCACAAATAATAATAGGTTTCATGTTGGTCGCCATTCTCATCGGTGCCAATATTTATCTCTGGCATTGCACAACATAATTCAAATTTACGTTCTTTTTAAATTATCAAACAATTTTAAACAACATTTGTTTTTAGAATCTTTTCCATAACTCACACATTTCAAGATGGTGGCCGTTCAAAGGTTTTCGAAGTATACAATTGAATCGCTATAAGTTGTAAACATGATTTTGTATTTATTTCGTAAATCAATTTGATTTTACAAAAAAATATAAGTTTATATCGATATTGTCTTATAATATCTGAAGATAATAGAGTTTCTAAGTGTTTGGAAACGTTACTAGTATATCAACATGCCAACATTGAGCGTTATCGTCCCATCAATGTTGAGCAAATTAAACGTCTTCACGCATCTTCAGTTTGACATTTTAAGATGGCAGACACAAATGAAATCTACCTTTCTTCCAAATAAGCTGGAAGGGGTATTATTGTTTCATTTCATTACTTCTAGTCATTAGTTAATTTTGTATTATTCTTTTCCTGTTAACCTATTTCTCTTTATCTATGCCCTTATTAGCTTTATTTAATGTTAAGCATATTTAGTTTGTCTGTTACTATACTTGCACTTTATGTCAAACCTATATATCTGTAAAATAATCGTATATTTGACTGATTTGGTGACATTAATTCAAATCTTGTGTGTTAGCTTGAAATATTAAGTGATATTATAAGGGTTTTATATTTGCATACACTCCTCATAAAGACAGTCAAATAATTTTTTAGTAACATTTTTAAAGTGCTTTGTAATGTACCTTGAGAAAAATATTTTTGTTTAATATTTTACTACACTTTCTAGAGAAGAAAAGAAAAAAATCTTGAAACTTTTTTTTATAAGTGAAATATTCTTTCTAAGCTCTGCAAAAAGAACAAACTATTGCTGGGATCTTTAAGTTGATGCCTTACTGTAAATTGATGATTTTTGGAACATGCTGTAACAATAGTGGCTGTGATCGAAATGAGCAATCGGCAGCTGATCAATAGAAACTTAAAGATGACTTTGTCTTTACCACTATCAAAGATTAGTACAGCTACTATGTGATGATCGATCATAAAATGTGGTTGGTTCTAACCAGAAACTTGTCCCTGGCTCAGGACAACCATAACAAAACGTGCTGAGGAACAACGCCTCCTCATCCTCGACTGCATTGGCTAGCAGATTATAACGTGTCATGATCCAGTAACTGAACGATATAACCACCTGTTCGACCTTGATACTGACCTTGGCAATGCTTCCCTAGAACTTAGTTTATCTTCCCTCTAATTTTACTTCTGCCTTCGTATGTACACACAAATCATAAAATACTAAATATTTCTAAATGTTAGCAATTATATTATTAAAATCATAGCAAATATTTATAGGCGAATGGGGATATTAGTATTGTAACTGCTGACGGATTTATTTTGTAGTGTAATAAAATGCACGCATATAATCACATAATTGTTTGCAGCATTTTTTAAATGATGTAACCGTTTTCAGTTCCAGTATTTTATCGTAGAAACTGTACTTTAATCAATAACTTATTTACAAGATGTTTTAAGTACGAAGGGAGCATTGTACCTCACTAAAACCTCCACTGGCAAAATACACTACACCAATAGATGTCAATGAATGATAAATCAATCCCAGGGCATAACACATTGAGTTCTGGCCCCTTCTTCTTTTTAGCCTTTTAAGAGCCATATTAAGCCTCAAACACTTTTACTGCCTAATTTTTGTCGTAGAACTATGGAAGTTGTCTCATTTTAAATATAAAAATAATAAGATTCAAGCTTTTTATAGTTTCTTCTGTAATTTAATAAATTATTCAGAAAGAAACATCAAAGGTTTATGTACTTTAAAATTAATATTCAAAAATTATAAAATTTTACTAAAAGTAGTTTGAATAAGCATTAATTAACATTAAAAATGTGTCATCATCTTCCATAACTCTACGTTCAAGTGGACACTTTTATATTGTTCTTATGGAGAAATACTCAAGGTCGTTTCAATACGAGAAGGCTGAATTTTGATTGCAACGTCGAATTTTTGCGCTCCTGCCCACGAGCACCAAAACATTCGGTGCTGTAAGACGATTTCACTGTTCGACGCTAACGCTGTAAGTCTTATAAACGGTTTTCATATAATTTTGCATGTATAAATGTACCGTGACAAGTGGTCGATACATACATGAGTGTGACACAAGAAGCAGAGATATTTACCGAACTGACAGACACAGGACTATGATTTACGAACACACCCTCACAGGTAGGAGTTCGTTTTGTCAACAAGTTGTTATCATCAATTAAAAATGCTTCGACGCACAAGGCGTGAAAAGCGCGCTCAAGAGCGTTTTATAGTGCTACGAGTTTATGGCATACGCCTGGTGTACAGCACATTCTGTATACTAATAACTTGCATTGGAAGTGGTAACAGTGGCAAGAATGAATATGGTATGAGTGGGAGTACTGTAAGTTTGACTGGATTTCGATGTGGTGTGGTTGTTTTAAACATTTTAAAGTTTCATAAATTACAATGACGATTGCTATACATTTTGCTACGTTCTGGAAAAATAAATATTTGATTTGAGTCTACTTGTAGTTGTACATTTTTCAAGGTTCTTGACAGTAAAATCAACTTTACATACGAATTACCCTTATTTTGAATCTATTAAAGTTATAAAAATATGAGGTAAAATTTAAAGAACTGTTAAATATGTACCGAAAATAGAATTAAGATGACAGTATTTAAAAACTACTCCATGTATGCCTTAGAATGTAAGTGGAAGTGGCAATTGGAGTGACGTTGGATTAAATGTGCACGTGCGGTTAGAGAATAACGTGTCCACGTCTGGATCACGGCCATGACCGTCGAGTAAGTAGACATTACATCACACAATAAACATGGAGATGAAGGGTTTAGTAAAGCTACGTTATTAGTGCAATCATGATAGACCCTCATGGAGCATACATTGGAGGATGGTCAGATAAGAGCCACACCTTTGTTTTTATGGAGGCCGTAGATCATCACTTGTAGTTATTAGGAAGGCACCAACGCGGCATCAGCTTGCCGACTGTGCCGATATTGTCTAATCAATCACTTCGGACTGAGCACCTGTAGATAAGATAGGAGTCTGTCAGTAGCTAGAGGGATTGTAGCAGATGGGTAGTTCTAGGAACATGAGGAGGACCGATGAGTAAGATTCTTTGTAGGATTTACTATTACTTTGTTAACATCAATACTTCTTCAACTTCCCAATTTATATCCACCTCCACCAAAATAAACCGATCTTCTAAATAATAGTAGTTGCCTAATCTATATCAACTGCACACTATTGTTCATAGTTATGTTCATTTGTAATTGCATCATATTGTGTTTGTACCACATACGTGATGAAATTGTCAGGTGGGTTTTACAGATAACGAGATGAAAAACAATCCATCATTTAATTGATAAAAAGTTGTGTTTCCCTGTAAAAGTAAGAAGAGAGTTAAAATTGCCATTTAGATTTACCCAATACTATAATTCCTTTAAAAACAATTGGAAAGAAAAATGAGTATGTGAATGTTTTGAAGAGTTTTATGTTGTTTTTTATATTTAATTATGTATAACTTGCCTAGCTAGCTCAAGAACCACCACATCGAATTCCACTTCCCTAATTAATTATTTAAGGACGGTTGCTGTTTACTAGAACAATTTCTGGTTCAGTGCCGTGCTGGTTGGCTGGATCGAAGACATTTACCATGTAATGCAAGGGAAAGGTGCCCCAGACTACATGTCACGCAACTTACATTGACATTGTTGACACTTTATGCAAAAATCCAAATATGTGACAGATTTTCATTTTCTAAATACCCTACGAACAACAGACATAGAGATAGAAGAGAATTTTGTCAGCCATATTAGTAGTAGTAAAATCCCTGGCCCTGTATTGCTTTGCTAGCGCTCAGACAATCCGTGGATATCCACCATTGTCGAATTACATGTTTCCTATTTAGATTATATGATGTATCGAAAAAATTCAAGGCTTTAGGTTCATTCGTTTTTGAGATATCATTTAGAAGAGAGACAAAGAAACACACAGAATTTACTTATCGCTGCCACCGACTACTGAAAAAATTTGGTTAATTTTTTAATGGTGTTCACAGGTCTGGATAGTAGTGCCATTATACTTACATAGTACAAGACATATTAATGCAAGCCTGGGTTATGCGCGGTGTTGCCAGCTGTAACGGAAGAATAACTAGTGATTGGATAATCGATTGAATTTAACAACAGAGTAATCGTTACTACTCATCTTTACTTCCCATCTATCTTCCTACGTTCACGATTTAAAGTAACACATGTTTACATTCTAATACAGGACGTGAGTAAATAATAATAATAATATAAAAAACACGAAGAATAATAGAACGCCGAAGAACAAAACGGATGTAAACAAACGAACAAAGCGGGATATCGGCGCGTCGGATGCCTCATACTGAGAATCAGCTGATATGACAATGTGGCAACACCGCCAGGTGAGGGGGGAAATGGAGCATGGTAACAACTGCCCGTAAGGGCAGACTTGGAATGAAGTATATCTTTCAATTTCTATTTACAAATACCTGATTAATGAGACTTGATGTTTAAAGTTCCTTGTTGGTTTTATCGTATAAAATAAATTGAATATCATCCCAGAAAGACTGGTAGCCGAGGTTACATCAGTAACTGGAATATTTAACTTCGGAGATAATTTGGATGTCCGGTAGTTTACATAACTTGTAGATGTAAACACACCTCTTGACAATGGTCTTGATTGTGGGGAATCCTGGCCAATTGAGATGGTGTTTCGAATAAGATATTGCATTTGGTACCTAATTAGGATAGAAACAACACAATCCGATGGCCAAACCTAGCGCAACTCTGCTGAGTAGTTCTAGTTACTAGCCTCAATCAAGTATCTGGGCATTTAAACGTTTTTATTAATTCTTTTTTTCTCTTCAATGATAAAAAATTAGCTAAGAATTAGACTGGAACATTTTTAACACAGTTCAGAATTGGGATATATATAGACTAGCAGTTGCCCGCGGCTTCGCACGCAATTTCCCGTTGAAAACAGTACACTATATTCACTTATTCTTTTTCTATCACATTCTAAACATTGCTGAGATAATTGATAGTCGTTCCTTCGTGGGCGCATTATGAAGGTACGTACCATATTCCTGCCTCTATCTTTCGTGGTTTTTACTAGGTGTTGATAAGTTATTCAGAACAATTAATGTATATGGATGAATCTCGGTAAACTAATAAATTAAGTTATAAAGAATCAAATTCGTAACAAAAAGTTTCATATTATCAATGTGTATTAAAATTTTACTATTTTCGACATTGTCACGTAAAAATATATTTTCAATAATAGGGTTTTTAAGTATAGCATACGTTAAAAATTTAAAATTTATAGCTTTAACGATTACGTAGAAGAAAACTACAATATACTAATTTAATTGTTAGTATAAAATCCTATTCGTAATATTTCTAGCTTAAAATATGTTCTTAAATTTTTTTTATGTGAAACATTACGAGTATTTGGTTGTAGAAAACGTATTATAAAATTGAGATAGAAGTAGTTTTCTGCTATACTGCAATAACAGCTGTGATACAAAATGTTATAACTGCAACACGCCTTGAGACTTTGACTAGACGTTGATGAGTTGATGTAGTATTTCGTATCTTGCAGGCGAAACAGAAATTGTATTTTTGTACCTTGATATCTGTATATTCAGTATTCAAGTAATATCCTATTTTGTTACCTACAGGAAAGTTTACTACAAATGTTTTATGTTTAGTAAGAGAATTTTTGTGTGGTGTGCTTTTCTTTAATGCTTTACTAATTTGATTTCATCTAGTTACAGCATGTTATTTTACTTTAAGCAGTGTGATATCATTGTTCAATATTGCATGAAACATGTTGGTAAATAAATATGAAAGAGAAAGTCACATCTAATACAGGTACAGTTTGTGATAAAATTTAATATTTATTTTAATTTTATTGGTTAATTCAAGGTGATTCTTAAGAACTTTATCGTAATAAGAATGATATAAGTCTAAGATGTTGAAAGTCACAATGTTAAAATTAATAAATATGTATGAACATCATGTTATTGTATTGGTAAAGTGATATAGAATATACAAATGGCAAGGTTTAGACCAAGGGCCTAAGTTAACCGCACATCTCATTTTGCACCCAGCACGTCTGATGTTTTGCTTCATCCTTTGCCTTGTATGTCGAATATGATGTTTAAACATATAGTTATGATGGAAAATTTAAACTGAATATATCACTGAAAACTACTGCAGTTAAACACATTTTAAAAACGGTAACTGACAAATAAATGGTAAATTTACTTGTACTACTATCTTATGACAATATTGTATTACCGTGCATATAGATTGAGTTTATAGGTGAACGTGGTGAAACGCTGTTCAATATTAATTACTAAAGCATTACACTAATACAGATCTATTAGTAACAATAAACACAATTATCTTTGTATGAATTGTTTTGTCAGAGTGATCGGTTTGTTGACGCCAGGGTTATTATAGGTGGATGTTACTTTTATTTATTTTCAGTGCACGGCGGAATTTCGTACCCAATACAACTCACAAATTCAACCTTGTTTAGATTGAGCCTTAAATTAGTGACTGCTACATGAAAATGATCGAGTACCGTAGTGGGTAAAAACCGAGTACGGAAACGCATTTCAGGACATTCTAAGGAGGTTACGCCACGGTACGTTTCAATCATTAAAAGGATGTCAAAATCTTAATTATTTCTAGGTTTAAAATTTGACCCACAATAGTAATATGATAATCCGTTAAACACGCATTGAAATTGAGCATTGAAAACAGTCTCTCTCATCACTAATTCCCGTCTTAGCATTGAAATACGTTTATCTCTCGACTTGGAGCTAAACAAAGTCGCATTGTATCAACCCTTCCCACCATGTCTGTGTTATGTGTGGACAACTCGGTTACTCTGTTGTGCTTTGGAATTGTGTCAAAAACATGTGGATTTTGTAGTTCATTAGACAATGAGATCACCTCTTTATCTAGTTTACACTGGATGGCTACTGGGTAAAGACATAGATCTTTTTGTAGCCTAGGTGTCTCTGTTGTCAAAACGATGCATTACGAAAACAACTAGAACTCATTTTGTGGCCAAGAGGAGTTTTAACCGTCTTCAATTTTGACCGTCTAGATGATTGCCTACCATAGGTTGCCGCCCACTATTTCGTTATCTTGGTGAAGCTAATGAGTTCAAGGATACCGAACTCATGGCAAGTACTGAGTAGTGTTGCCGAGGTACTCTCCTGTTTCGGTCTTGCAAGATCCCTTCAGACAAACGTGGACTCCAGACTTCAGATTTCAGTGAAGCCTGTGACAGTTGCAGATTTCGGACGCTGCACTAAACCTGAAGTTGAAATAGAGCTAAACTCACCTTTCACATAGAATCAACTCGTCTCACCATGGTTGTGTTATGTAGTCAAGGCACTAAACCTGAAGTTGAAATAGAGCTAAACTCAACTTTCACATAGAATCAACTCGTCTCACCATAGTTGTGTTATGTAGTCAAGGCACTAAACCTGAAGTTGAAATAGAGCTAAACTCAACTTTCACATAGAGTCAACTCGTCTCACCATGGTTGTGTTATGTAGTCAAGGCACTAAACCTGAAGTTGAAATAGAGCTAAACTCAACTTTCACATAGAATCAACTCGTCTCACCATAGTTGTGTTATGTAGTCAAGGCACTAAACCTGAAGTTGAAATAGAGCTAAACTCAACTTTCACATAGAGTCAACTCGTCGTCTCACCATAGTTGTGTTACGTAGTCAAGGCACTAAACCTGAAGTTGAAATAGAGCTAAACTCAACTTTCACATAGAATCAACTCGTCTCACCATAGTTGTGTTATGTAGTCAAGGCACTAAACCTGAAGTTGAAATAGAGCTAAACTCACCTTTCACATAGAATCAACTCGTCTCACCATAGTTGTGTTATGTAGTCAAGGCACTAAACCTGAAGTTGAAATAGAGCTAAACTCACCTTTCACATAGAGTCAACTCGTCTCACCATAGTTGTGTTATGTAGTCAAGGCACTAAACCTGAAGTTGAAATAGAGCTAAACTTAACTTTCACATAGAGTCAAATCGTCTCACCATAGTTGTGTTATGTAGTCAAGGCACTAAACCTGAAGTTGAAATAGAGCTAAACTCACCTTTCACATAGAGTCAACTCGTCGTCTCACCATAGTTGTGTTATGTAGTCAAGGCACTAAACCTGAAGTTGAAATAGAGCTAAACTCAACTTTCACATAGAATCAACTCGTCTCACCATAGTTGTGTTATGTAGTCAAGGCACTAAACCTGAAGTTGAAATAGAGCTAAACTCACCTTTCACATAGAATCAACTGTTCTCACCATAGTTGTGTTATGTAGTCAAGGCACTAAACCTGAAGTTGAAATAGAGCTAAACTCACCTTTCACATAGAGTCAAATCGTCTCACCATGGTTGTGTTATGTAGTCAAGGCACTAAACCTGAAGTTGAAATAGAGCTAAACTTAACTTTCACATAGAGTCAAAATCGTCTCACCATAGTTGTGTTATGTAGTCAAGGCACTAAACCTGAAGTTGAAATAGAGCTAAACTCACCTTTCACATAGAATCAACTCGTCTCACCATAGTTGTGTTATGTAGTCAAGGCACTAAACCTGAAGTTGAAATAGAGCTAAACTCAACTTTCACATAGAGTCAACTCGTCGTCTCACCATAGTTGTGTTATGTAGTCAAGGCACTAAACCTGAAGTTGAAATAGAGCTAAACTCAACTTTCACATAGAATCAACTCGTCTCACCATAGTTGTGTTATGTAGTCAAGGCACTAAACCTGAAGTTGAAATAGAGCTAAACTCAACTTTCACATAGAATCAACTCGTCTCACCATAGTTGTGTTATGTAGTCAAGGCTCTAATTACAAACGTTAGGGTCGATCTTTAGTTACTTTTAATGCATATTATTTCGAGTACGACATTTATGAACAAAACTGCGCAAACGTAAATAAAGTAAACTATTGTCTGAAATCTTGTGTTTAAGACCTCAATTACAGCTTTTAACTACCAAATACACTTTATAAAAATAGCTATTACAAAACAAAAGCTATTAAAATTGAGTTAGTTTCAAGTCTTGGATCGAAATTCAACTTAAAATAAAGTATTTGCTACCAGGATATTGATATTTTGTAAATAACAACACTAATTGATTTCTACTTTGTCATCTAGTAAACTAATTCATTTTTTATTTGCATAAGTTAGGATAAAACGTGCAATTATTAGGAATTAGTAATATATTCCAGAATAAAACGGATGCTTTTAAATAACGCATTAATAAGCTAAGTAACCAAAAATAGGGAACTGTGAGGCTGGTCCACGAGCCGGTCTAAGAAACATAGAAAATACTTACTAAGCAATTTGTTTTATATCGATGTTTGAAGAAATGTTGTAAACATTTTTTTAAATTGCAAATTTTGTTAATGATTAGTCAAAATTATTTAGGGAATACACTAGAACCATATTAAAATGTATTTATAGCTTTTAAAACATGTTATGCAATTCTTAACAAACCTATAAAGTTTTTATCATATTTCTAAATTGAACGGTTCCCTCACATTATTCCGTCATTCATGCGAGATTCACTACGAGCGTTTCTAACAATAAGATTCCAGGGGGGTAGGGTACGATAAGCGGACCCGGTTTTTTATATCGAAATTGGCAAACGATATTACTTAATCATAACCATCGATATAATCAATCGATACTGATTAATTATTTTGAATTATTAACTTAAATAATAATCTAGTATATCAACAGCTGTAAACACTTTAAAATAATACACGCAGGATAATATTTCAATTTTACAAAAGTAATTCTCATTATAGCATTTTTACATTAGTAAAAATGGCAATCAATTTTAGAAAACTACATGACGTTGCTTTTTCGTGGTTTTCAACATGTTGGACTCGTACTGAAAAACCCATTAAGTGAAATTTGTGAGAAAGAAACAACTGTAACTGTGAGAGTAGTAAATATGGTCGTATTCAGTTTTCCTAATTTGGTTATAATAATTTGTTTGATCATTGTAAATATTAAATTCATATTTTAATTTAAAATATATGATTGTTATTGAGGACTACAGGTACTTTTATATCGATTGATAGTCTAGGATTTGAGATGCGAATATTAGGTATCGATGACTGTATTCTTCTATATAAAAAACTGGGTCTGCTTATCGTACCCTACCCTTCCAGAGTTGCTGTGGCCATTGTTGCCGTCTTAATTACTGAAACCCGAAGAATGCACTCTCTACGTCTCATAGATACTACTAGTGAACTCTAGCGGCTAGTGCTAGAACAGCCCGTATCAAAATATTCACATGACATTTATTATATTTTGCATTTTGCTTTTATTTAACATTCGCTATGACGTAGCGGTGGTAATACGAGGTGTGTCCAAAAAGTATCCGACCTTGACGTCTGGCATGAACTGACGTTACTCGGCGGCAACGGCAATCTAGTCCCCTTCAAAGTACTCGTATATTGTCTCCTGATTATCATGCAGTCTGTAAAACAGATAAATGCAATAAAGTGTACGTATACAGAGTGGTCACAAAATTGTGTCACAGACCTTTGTGGCAGATAGTATTCATCATTTAAATAACAAATGTCAAATAAACATACGCCGAGAAACAATTACCGATGGAATTTTTATACACATTTAAAAATGTTTAGCTTCTTGTAAATATTTTATAACATATAAAACAGCAAATAACTTTCATATTGACAACTCTGTTTGGCCCTGGCTGGTACAACCATACCTTGCTCGCTTGTGTGTTGACGAATTTCACTGAGCAAGGTACCGTTGCAATTGTTACAAAACAGTTGATATCTTGTAACTTTTTTATAAACATACTGGTTATTTGTTATTAGATTTTAAAAATATTCAACAAGCGCCGTTTTGTTAATATTAAAGGAAATCATACCTTTATATTTTTTCTTCCTATTTACTGCTACTACCTATGTAGAAAGTTTAGTATCTTTAACTGTACTAGTTCTGAAAATAAACATTTTTTTTAATACAAAATACAAAATGGTGGCTTAACGCCACATTTCTCAATCCATGTTTATATGACATTTTTTGCTTTAAATTACGAATACTATCTGCCACAAAAGTTTGTAAACACTCTTTATATTTTGTTAACGGTAACACGATAATAGCCAGTAGTGTTTCTTTATTGAAATACATGTTAAGACAGATCAGTAGATTTTCATAAACTTTTTACTTTATAAAAAACGACAGCGTCTTACGTGGGACATGGGGGGGAGGGTGTAGGGTGGATTCAGATCCATCAGTTATAATCGGACTATTTTCGTTCAGGCTGCTTTAGTTCTTTGCAAGTGATGACTATCGAGAATAACTTATTGCAAAGTAAAAGAACACTCCACTCTCTATTGTTTCCTCTATCAATCTTTATACAAAGATTGTGTGCTTATACAGTGCAAATTTGCTCTTGTAAAAACAGTAATTAATGTGGATTATTCATTGATAAATGTTTCCGATCTTAGATTCGTTGGTTCTGACTTTAAAGTACAAAATACCCAGTAGAATATGGGTCAAGAAGTCCTTCGAGATAGGGCAGTTCCTGATTGTTCATTATTGCTATCTTCCTGCGCTTGTTACTAAGTAGTAAATTCCATTCTGTACTGAAATGCCGGTCTGAACAGTGTTACTCTCTCGTGTCATAACATAAACTAGTTCATGTTTTTTATTTGCCTCAACGAGCCACGAGCACCAAGGAAACTGTGGCCGTTCCGGTCGGAAACACAGGCCCGCGGTAGTCGTGAAACAAAGACGGGTTGACAAGATGATCACTCTTACATCACCGGTCGCTGACAGCCTCTGGTACAGAGGCGTGCTTTAGTGTTGACGGAAACTTTAACTGCTTTCCGGACTGAGTTACGTCAAAACTGAGGTTAAACTGTAATCGCCTCTTTAAACTCTGCGGCAAGTGGGTTTAATCTGTGAAGATTGGCCTCCCGTGAAATACTCGGCTCTGACGACTGTGAAGGATTAAGTATCGAAGCGTTTGTATCTTCTTGTGTAGTATTTAGAGAGGGCGTCATAACAGTGTTAAACCTTTCTTCCTCTCAAGACCAAAGTTTTGTAACACCTTCACTGCTGGTATATATTAATGATCGTGAATAATGTTCCTATTGTACAGCGTTTGTCCAGCTCAATCAGACTGTTTGCTCAATCTATTATATCGCTTTTCCAGCCATTGATTATTGTTATTGTTGATCTGTAACTTAATATTGTGTCACTTCATAACATTCGTTTATTATATCTTATGTTTATGAAATAAGAGGCAATAACTGGTATGTAAGTAGACAAATTCTGCACACTAAATCACTTTAAGACGGCACATTTATTATAAATCATTCTTTCTGAGGAATTGGACATCACAGTCTATGATGATGACTGTCATTCGCTCACTCCTCTAATCCAGCTGGGTATGACTATGATTCGCAAATGATTGACGTCATTTAGAAATTTCACAAATTCCAACAAATCACCACTAAGTTACTGGTCAAAGACGGATAACGAACTGTTGTGTCCATTGACTGCTAGGTTTTAGAGTGCTATGACTGGTCAAGATGGCTTCAGCTACTTTCGCTAGTGGAAATGGACAATTCTTGACTAAATGTACTCCAGGATAGCTGGACCCTGTAACGCACCAACGTCTGTTTCCATGCAGCACTAGAGAATAAAACGAAACCGAGAACTCCATTAAGCCGGGTACACCCTATGTCAAGGAAGTTGTATAGCCTGGAAGCTTCCAGAATAGGGAGAGAGAGAGGGAGAGGGAGAGGGAGAGAGAGGAGAGAGAGAGAGAGAGAGAGAGAGAGAGAGAGAGAGAGAGAGAGAGAGAGAGAGAGAGAGACGACTAAAGGTCTAATGGTCTAATTCAATTTGCAAGACGGTTGGAATTTAAAGGGGTTACTCAATGCTCTAAGGCTGGTAACAAATCGTGGGAGAGTCGACTAAATTGGGTTGGGTTAATAAGTTTTAATCGAATGAAAAATGTTCTGGCCTCTTCAACTAGTAGGTTAGAATATTGCTAGGCTCCATTTCATGTAAAGTAGCATGCTAGGCTTAACATTATACCAGACAGAACCCTCTCGGTGTTGTCTTTATTTGGTTCTCTAAAGGTTGGGAAATCTTAAGCTTCAAGCTGGAAAGAGAGATTAATATCTATTAAATTTAAGTTTATTAATTTGTTACAGTTTTACAGAGCAAGAATAAATAAAGAATGTTATCCTGAGTAGTTACAGCCCTCACGTACCCTACTCGAGACAACGATTACTACAAATATTTTCGTTTTCATTGTTCGAGAGAATATGAATAGTCATTATACGGTCAGATATCTGAAGGATCAATGCATAAAAGGGGAATCAATGGATTAGTGTTATTTGTACTGATTCTACAGTTTTGTTAAGTTTGTAAATAAGACTATTCAAAAATTCGTTATTACTGTGTTCATACTTCCATTTTACGTAAGGTTTTGTGTTATTTTGATATGTTTACTGCTGATTTTGGTTATGGTCAAAATGTTAATGTTCGTTTTAATTCATGTACATTTGGATAATAAGTAAATATTCTGACCATACACGTATCTTCCAATATTTCAGAGTTTGGTATAAAAATTAATTCTACACTTAATTACATTCACAGCGAAATTCAGTTTATAAAGAGTTTTTATTCATTATTTAAATTAGGTGAATTGTAAATACTGTTGTTATTTCTACCAATGTTTTAATAACAATGTGGGCTATGTTTTATGACTTTTATACCAGGAAGCCATTGTAAAACCTTCATATTTATGGAATACTTTTAAAATACTGTTTGAAAATTTTAATCCATTACTGGGGGGAAAATTGTAGCTTAAAATTATTTCTTTACACAGGGTTATTTTGATAAAATTGCAGATTATTTCAGGGTTGATTAAGAACGTGAACATTTTTCGCGAGCATACTATTTGAGCCTCCGAATTTCAATTTTTGTGAAAACTAAAAATTTGTTATACACTATTTAAATTTGCAACCTCGTCTCGTCACGACTGGAGGGCACCTTTTGAGAGGATAAATTATTTACCGTGGATCCCCCACCAGATTTCCTCTATCCAAAGTTAACCAGCTTTGATGAGAATATTGTTAACTAATAGTTTAGATATGATTTAAAAAGTTCCATAACTATAAACTTGGGCCTAGAGTAATCCAAAGGAAAAATTTAGGAGAAACAGCTAGTTAAGATCAGATCTCGCAGGTTTACTACTATAGAGGAAATTACGCATCGCGTGTATATTCAAAGAAACATCAATCTTTAAACATGATAAATAGGTCAGGAATAGATGACCAGAATACCACAAAAACAGAACATATACGTACACGTATTAAACAGGATGGAAATGGACTGTGTAGAATACAAACCATGAATCTAAGTTGTCTACATGCTGGTAGCTATCTCTCAAATTTCTCAATTAGTAACAGACTGGCGACAAGTATATTAGCAACAAATATTCCTTTATAAAACCTCTATATATCCTACAAAATTCTGCACTTTTAACAGAATCATGTTGTATATAAATCGTATATATGTAATTAGTAAAACAAAGTAACAAAACTGTGTCCATGTTTCTCCAGAAGACCACTGCAGCCTTGCGGGTGCAAGCGGCGGGAAGGGTCGTAAATAACGAACGGTGACGTACAGGAGAAAGTGCACTAAGTGTTACTTGTCTAGGTTTATGGGAGTATTGACGTGCAAGTCTTACGAAATAATACCTACTCGACATAGCTCGTGTTCTCGTGTGAAGTTTTACACCAGGAAAGGTGGTCGTCGGTTGCACATCTCACTTCAAACTATTTTAAACACGTTGTACCAAACAAAAAATCTTCAAACTGTCTCTGGCATCTGGCATTGGGCATAACTGTGTTACACGTTATAAAAAAGCCGATGCATGAAATAACAAATCTTCAAACTATCTCTGACATTGAACACAACTGTGTTACACGTTATAAAAAATACATTGCATCAAATTCATTTAATTCTGTATTTCATTTAATGAAAATAGAATTTAACCCGTGAGAGTTCCTCTTGTTAGATGGCACCTAACAAACATAGTTGGTCTGATGAAATTGTTTTTATTTATAAATCATTCCGATAATGCACAAGTGCCTCACTGACTATATGACACATTCTTTCCCGTTAAACACGGTATGATTCATCCATGTGGGGTAGGGGGGAATTCTCTACACGAAACCGACCGCGTTTGTGCAGTTCGTAGACGGTATCTATGCATGTTAAAGATCTCGTTAGTGTTTTGTGTTACTACAAGCTTCTTAGTGTCAATACAACGTTTAGTTCGATATCGTTATTTTAGTGTGTCTTTGTAACAAACACTATCGTTGACTATCATTTTAATTTGTTAATTTTAAAACTGTTTGCTCTGATCTTACAACCCAACTGCTTTCTCATGAAAAACAGATTTACGATGTTCAAGTGTTCAGCTTGTTCAATGTCTACATGCAAGAAAATATTGCGAAAACCAGACACTGGTGCCATAATTGTGCAACAGAGAAAATATAATAACCATTTATTTATTATTTGTACCTGTATTTTCAAATATTTGATATTTTATTTATAATATTTAATAAACATTGTTTGCTTGGTAAAGAAATTAACTTGATTTATCATCTGTTGTAATTTAATAAACTAAAATGTCTTATTTAAATGACAAATATATTTATAATTTAAAAAGTTCATTATTTAAAAAAGTTTTACAAAATAATGTAATTATTTATTTACACTAAAATAGGAAAAACTGATCCAAAAACAGATACAGTACAAAATAAGTACAAATACCATTAAGAAGCATAAAAACATAGGTAACGTACAAAAACACAATGTTAGATAGCAGCTATACAGGGGATCTGCAAACGTATGTGGATAGAACGGGATCTCTCACGGGTTAAACACTAAATGTGTACGACATTCCTAATGTAGAGGACGTAGCTATGGTGGGACAGGGTTGATCCAATGCGTGTTAAACTCCGTTTCACCTTCCGCTTACAGAAGTTCTAGACAACAAAGAAGCTCAGTCCGTTAAAAATTGTTATTTGTGTAAAACTCGGTTGCTCAGCCGTGCTTTGGGATCGTGCCTAAAACATCGTAGTGGACTCAATTGTGTACCTGATTAGACAATGACAATACCTCTTTATGTAGATTACATTATATAAAGCTGGTAGGTCAAAATACTAAGGTCCTTTGTAGCCTAGGTGTCTCTGATGTCGAAAAAATGTAGCCGTTCATTTTTAACGTTTTTGGCGGGCACGGCGACAACTCTCAGAAGAAAAATGCTCTTGTCAAGTGCCTGTTCGCAGTACGGAGGTCAACATTGAGACCCACTGGCCGGCTCGCGGGCACGGCGACAACCCTCAGAAGACAAATGCTCTTGACAAGTGCCTGTTCGCAGTACGGAGGTCAACATTGAGAAACACTGGTCGGCTCGCGGGCACAGCGACAACCCTCAGAAGACAAATGCCGTTGACAAGTGCCTGTTCGCAGTTCGGAGGTCGACATTGAGAACCACTGGCCGGCTCGCGGGCACAGTGAGTGACAACCCTTCAGAAGGCAAATGCTCTTGACAAGTGCCTGTTCGCAGTACGGAGGTCAACATTGAGAACCACTGGTCCGGCTCGCGGGCACAGCGACAACTCACAGAAGACAAATGCTCTTGACAAGTGCCTGTTCGCAGTACGGAGGTCGACATTGAGAACCACTGGCCGGCTCGCGGGCACGCCGACAACTCACAGAAGTCACGCAGTACGGAGGTCGTTATTGAGAACCACTGGCCGGCTCGCGGGCACGCCGACAACTCACAGAAGACAAATGCTCCTGACAAGTGCCTGTTCGCAGTACGGAGGTCGACATTGAGAACCACTGGCCGGCTCGCGGGCACGCCGACAACTAACAGAAGACAAATGCTCCTGACAAATGTCTGTTCGCAGTACGGAGGTCGTCATTGAGAACCACTGGCCGGCTCGCGGGCACGCCGACAACTCACAGAAGTCACGCAGTACGGAGGTCGTTATTGAGAACCACTGGCCGGCTCGCGGGCACGCCGACAACTCACAGAAGACAAATGCTCTTGTCAAGTGTCTGTTCGCAGTACGGAGGTCGACATTGAGAACCACTGGCTGGTTCGCGGGCACAGTGACAACCCTCAGAAGACACGCAGTACGGAGGTCGTTATTGAGAACCACTGGCCGGCTCGCGGGCACGCCGACAACTCACAGAAGACAAATGCTCCTGACAAGTGTCTGTTCGCAGTACGGAGATCGACATTGAGAACTACTGGCTGGTTCGCGGGCACAGTGACAACCCTCAGAAGACAAATGCTTTTGACAAGTGTCTGTTTCTCAGAATGGAGGTCGACACAGAGACCCACTGGCCGGCTCGCGGGCGCGGCGACAGCCCCATAGCACAGATGGATCAATGGGCCATTCAGCTGTTATGACACAGGCGGAACACGGAGAGAAAGTGCCCGGAAATGTGCCAGTCACGGCCGATCATCGACAATTGGATTGTATTTTTTTGACACGAAAATACTCCTTCCTGCAAATTGCCAGATCACTATTTATACTTATTACTCTGGATATTAAACTCTCTTTAGGGTCACTGTGACTCTGTTCCAACCTTCTTCCTCGTGTCGTAAATAAGGATGAATCATTGGAAATTTCTGTGGAGAAGTTTACTAAGTCAAGAGTACACACATTGTGGCACTTCACATTAAGCTATGATTTATATATGGAAACTATAAACTGTCATTACTGTTAAAGAACAACTTATGCAAGCGTTAATAGTTGAAGCTACAGCCATGCTTGGCAACAGTTTACTGACAGGCCAGATGTCAGCTTCTCTCTTCAGCTTTACGAGACCTGAAATGGTTTTCTGATGGACCTAAGTTCCTCGTACCGCATGAAAATATTAATATTGATCGATGTAACATGTAGTTGCACATGCAATTCTAGAAGACTGACAATTAAATGTCGCCGTCTGTAATACAGTTATCGATTTTTATAGAAATTTGCCAGCTTTCTAAGTGTTCATACTTCACCAAACTGTGTATAGTCAAGAAGACGAGGAGAGCTAATTCGCTGTGTATTTTTCTTGAAATCGATGGACAAATTTCGCTTAAGAATGAAATCGATCGTCATCTGCGCTGGTTTAGGTGAAACTCGAGAAGGCAGAGTATCAAAAGGGTTAAACATATGAGTTGATGGGTTTTTTCAGACTATATTTTAAAACTAACCGTCAGACCCTCTAAATAAATAATAGATCAGCGTCAGCTAAGTACGAGTATATAGTAGCAACTCATAGCCTCTTAAGCTAGTTTTGGTTTTGCGTCAATTATTATTTATGTGTCTGACGGCGTGTTTTAGTGCACTAACCTAGACAAGTTATAATTTAACAAAATTTATCATTTCATATTTTTAACTCTTCTGATGCCCTGCCAATCGACCACCCCCAAGATTAGCATGGTTGATGATAGTCTTCTTTCTTTTGGAAATTTGTCGACGATTTTCATAAAAACCCGGCTGTGGACTTATACTGTATACAGTAAAAATTGGCTCTCGGCACATAGAATAATATTTTTCTCAATAATTTGTTCGTAATAATAAATCAATCATTCAAAAGTAATTCTCCCCAAGTCTATGATTTTTGTTTATGTGATGTGACTACGAGTTTATCTTTGACAAGACTTTGGAAGATTACAATATGACCGAATACCAAACTAATGTTAATAATTTTGAAGAATTATAATTATTCTATAAATGTTTATCAATGGCCCCAGTGTCTTAATTTTTTTCAAAAAATTATTCGTGTAAATAGGAATATGTTCGATGAAAAGACGATAAAGTGTAGATTTGGTTTATACAATACAAGGTTAAATTTGGAAAAAACCTACTTATGAGAGCTCTACATTGGAATGTTAGCTTTAATTTGACTTCATATTTCCTATAGATCATCCCAATAGTAAGGGAACGATTTGTAATCTCCTAGACCCTTGCTTTCGTCTTCGAGCTTTGCGATGGAGCGAACCCTTAAGTCTCCGACCGTAATCACCGCGTTTCATTATTTATGCCAACAATAGTAATTGTTGTTTGATTCATATTTCGAATTCTTTGTTCTCTCATATATTTACCGGCAGAAACGAAAAATGTTTGATAGGTTGGAGCTTTCATTATAGCGTTTGCATGGGATTTAAAATGTTTGGTTATAGTAGAGGTATGAGAGGTGTCTCATTTTAAAGATATAATTAATACACTCAAAAACCTTTTTTAGCATTTTCATTGGTTTTCAAAATAACTTAATTTTGTTTTATTTCATCATTTGAGTAATCAACAAGTGTAAACTTTCCAGGAAAAATTAAAAATCGTTTGGATCTTTAAAATAATATAACTCATATAATGTATGCAATACAGTTTGCATAATTCAACGTCTTAAATAGTTCAACATTTTTATTAAGCTTCGATTTAACCAAGTTTTACTCAACCTTCTGTATTTTTCACACATTTTTAAAATACTGTTAGTACAACTACTTCATTGAGAAGGTCGTAGTGACTTTAGCTGTGCAGAATCATCGTACTCAATAAATCTTAAAATGAAATTCAATATAATAGTTGTGTAATAACTTTACAAACGATAAAAACTCGATAATATGGTCTATAAAAGGGTTAAGGCCTTGTGTGTTATAAGTATAGGTGGTAAATAAAGTCTGTGTTGGATTATGCCCATACTACGGAGGTGAGCACTATGAATCATCAATATAAAAACCATTAAGACTGGTTATATGTCTTAAGGACGAGATTATAGTCCCAAGATGATGTGGACGACGTTCTCTTGGAGGAATTTAATCCCAGTGTTCCCTAGGACCTAGGAGACGATCATATCAACAACGCCTGTCAAAAAAATTGCTTAAGGCATTAAAGTTTCGTGCAATCATAAATATCTTTCAGCAGTTGTGTTAAAATCGGCTTACTTTGGTCTCTATTGCATCCAAACTTATCTTAAGGACTGAGATTGTGGGACTGTTCTAAACACAAGTTCGAGATAATATTCAGATAAAAAAAGAAAGCTGTAAAGATTTTTTCAAAATTAAACCCTAGAGAATTGGACAAAGATGCCTTAGGAGCTAAGTTGTTAACATACTCAGTGTCCACATATTCTCGAAGCCGTCTTTTACCATGCCGTCTTTTGGTCCATGAATATGCACCAAATCTGCTTATAATTGTTTGCTACATTGGTGAGATCCGATTTGAGTATGGAATTATTATATGGTATCCATATTATGTTACTTACTTCAAGGATGTGGTTAAAAATGTTCAAAAAATAATTAATTAATTATAAGTTTACGCGTCACTACAACAATGTTATTTCATATTCTGAGTTAAGAATATTAGAGCTTACAGGTGTATCTGAAAGGCATGACCTAATTATATTCTTATTGCTTTCTAAGTGGTTTAGTGGACGATCATGAACTTTGGTCTCAGCTGAACTACGATGTTCCCCGCCTCATGTAATTCTCAGTTTTTCCCCTTGTGTTCTCCCTCACTGACCTTGGGTATTTTTCAGCATCCAATAATTGTGTACGCTATATAATTGCAATCAACAGAAATAGATTTATTATTTTTTATGATTGTTATTAGTATTGTTGCTGATATTGAAATTATAATAATTTGTATGTGGCAAGGCCGGAATAATTTAATTTATTTATCTAATTTTTTTTATTTCGCTTGTTTAGGCCCAAATGTTTACTCTTGTTAGTTGACTTGTTAGAACCTGTATACCTATTTGTTGTTGAATAATGCATGCTCTTATAATATATATATATATATATATATATATATGTTTAAATTACTTTTAGTTATGTAGTTGATCTTGTATTTTCTCATGTTATGTCATGTTGTAGTGATTGAATGTTTAATTTGATTATGTTGCATGTTAAATTATTTGGTAAACTATATTATTAACTCTGCTATGTAATCAGCGTTCAAAGCTGTATTATGAATTAGAATGTTGTATCCTAACCTTTCCTCCGCCGTGTCTCTTCATGTTCAACAACACAATACAGTTATTACTGAGCGTTTCTCAGACACATTCTGTTTTACGTTGATTGCCTCTGTTACTGGTAATGTGGTAAAAAGGCAAACGTTTTCTACTAACCGAGGTTTACACGATTCTATCTATATCTCTATCAATAGCCTATTAATGGTAGACTCCATGACCAACAATTAATAGGCCGAGGATTGCTCTACATTGTTGAAGTTTAATTATATTTCATTATCATAATGGCCTGGTCACGGATAACAGATTGTGCAACCCCAAACGAAGCGAAGTGCTGTCAGCTGACGTCACAGCTGTAGTAGACGCCCGTCAGCTGTGCTGTGTCGACATCAGCTGATCGTCCCGCCTGGCTGCAGTTACATCTGTGACGATACCATCCAATCTCCCTGTTAATCTAGCGGTCGCTGGAACACCGGCCGGCTATTTCTCTTGATTGCTGTTTGTTTGCTCAATGCAGATGACTTCTGTATTGTTCTTGCATCAGTAAGATTTGATAGTATACTTCCTAGGCTTCAAAGCAATTCGGCATATTGGCAACATTTATATTATTTCTTTAACGAAAGTAAATAGTAGTAGATACTAAAACAACACTTTTCCAATATAATTTACTTTTATGAACGATACCTTTAGAAACCAAAGGTTTCATTGTTAGGCTATTCAACAGATACATATCTACATTATTTGTATTTATTACAAATAATGTAAAATACCTAATATGTAAATATGCAAATACAAACATTTGGAACTATTACAGCCAGTATGAAAAATTATATAACTACAGATAATTTTTTTAATAAATTGGGAAACAAATTATTGCATTTTCAATAGGTCCTTCTTCTTTGTTATGAGTTTTTGTATATTTCTGTTTATGTGTAGTGTTACCGAAGCATTTAAGGCCATTGGGGTTTGTTACTTCTTTTATGAATTTTAGATTTTTATGTGATATTGTGTGTCCTTACCTTAATAATCTCTGTAGTCAAATTGTTGTAAGAAACAGAGAGGTCAATTTATCAGGTTCTTTGTATTTAGTCTGATAGAGAGTTGTTCTAGAATTACTTTAAATAATTGTTTTTCTTTATTATCATGATGTCAATCATTTCATTTTTGTAGCCATTATATAATTCAATTTATTTAAGTTTCTTGACTTGTTTTTTATAATTTTTCGTTGATAAATGGGTATGTAAGAGCCTGTGGATTAAACTGTGAAAAGCTACTCTTTTTTGTGAATGTGGATTATATGTCGTTATCGGTTGATTATATATAAAGTATATATATATATATATATATATATATATATATATATAATACAACTGGCTATTTTGAAATTTATACATATATATATATAAATTTGTAATATATATATATATATATATATATATATATATATATATATATATTTCAAAATAGCCAGTTGTACTTTCTTAACTAATAAATCTAGAAATGGGAGTTGATTGTTATGTTCTATTTCACAAGTTAATTTTATAGAAGGATAAAAAATACGAGCGCCATCTCTCGGATTTATAAGGACTTATTGAACGACCTTTGTATATTCAGATTGTGACTATTTAAAAAGTTGAACACCAAATTTGATTGTAAAATTTGAAATTATTTTGTCACAAAAAATATCGGAGTATACCTTCCCAAGTGAAAAAAAAACGAATGAGAACAAATTTCGTACTTACTTTATGTTGATGCTTAATTATGTTAGTCATTTAAGCTTACTTATAATGGTATTATTCTTTCTATATATTAATAATTTTTGTTTGTATTTAATTCATTTAATATACAGAGTGTGTAAAAAGTCTGGAAACATCATAATATATTTTAACTCTGTCGGAAAATTAAAGCACTTTGAATATGTACTAAAATACCCTCTATTTTTTGGAGTAGGGATAGGTTTCACCTGTAATTAAGTTTGTCCTATTTTAAGGACTCATATGTAAGCCGAAATATAGTTCATTTGAACAGAGAAGAGTATATCTAGAATAAAAAGCAGACTTAGGCGAAATTTCTTTCTGCATCCCCTTGTGTTCGTTAGATTTTCAGGTTTGGTGAAGTGACACTAGATAGTATAAAAAGCTATTATGTCCATAACTGACCTAAAGGGGGCGTGGGAATATGTGGCAGCCTAGTGACGATGCTCGTTCTCAAGCTTAGACGATATGAGGTTTTGGTTACAGTGCAGGTAAATGGCATAGAGTAAAGATATTAGAGTTTTTCATTAATTACGCATTGTATGGAATATCTCGCCACGCAAGTAAAATTATCTGACGTTGTCCCTGTTGGAGTGTATAATAAGCCCCGTTATAACCAGATTAATATAATTATACAATATATTAATATACTAATATAATACAATATATAAATATACAATAAATGTTACAACTACAATCTGAATGAATATAAAATATAGGTATTTGTCCCTTTCTCAGGTCGTATCAGGCTCATCACGTCCATCATCAATATCGAATGATCGACTTGGTCGGATATAACCATGGGGAGTGCCGATGGCCGAGCGGTCCAAGTCATTGGACTTTGGGTCTGAGTTAGAGATAGCGCTGGTTCATATCCTGTCTGTGACCGTTGCACTTTTTTTCAGTACCACCGACCTTTTACTGTATCGACTCTCCCCTTATTCTGTTTGATAAGATCCTCGCAAAGGCCAGTGGCCCTTGAGGGCGGACATAATAAGGCTCAAAAGGGGATCGGTCTCTCCTTAAAAAAAACCATGGCCAACGTGTTCCATATAGGAAAATGATATGACGCTTAGTGCTCTCAGATAATTTTTACGTTCTTTCCGCGGAAAAACATAAAATAAAAGCTTCTAAGTACAAACCAGGGAACTATAGATTTTAATGTTCAAGCTCTGTCACAAGGCAATTAGTAATCTGTTTTTGTCCAATTTTACAATTACAGTGGGCTTCCTAACAATATTTTGTGTAGTTTACGTTAAAAGTGGATGTCTTTAGTATATTTAAAAAGAAATACCTTAGGTAATGTTAATGCCACTACTAGCAGCCAACACATACCCATTTAGCAAAACAATGCACATAAATCGTTTGCCGTTAATGATTTTGCCATCGCTCAAATTAGTTTGTTTCAACATTTGTGATTCCAAACCTCAATTATTTTTAAATTATTAATAACAGGCTTTTTATCATTGTTAACGCTATAAACTAATTTATTTCATTTAATATTTTGTTGAATTTAAAATATAGTTTCATGATATTTGTTAATAGCAATTCATAGGTCTTTGTAATGAAAATGGAGAGGCCGACTCCCTTTTAAGCTTTATTCTTCTCGTCTGAATAGGTCACTGGCCTGTGCGAGGATCTTATCAAACTGAACAATGAGGAGAATCGATACAGTACAAGGCCACAGCTACTTACAGGATTTTAACCTGCACCATCTCTAACTCTGATCCAAAGTACAACGACCGCTAGGACATCGGCACTCATGAACCGATCATAACTACCACTTAATAATTTAGTAGAAACACTTTTTAATTCAATTACAAATCACATATTACAAGGAAATACAGTATTTCCAAATAAATACGTAACAATAACATATATTGGAATTAAGTAAAAGATCAAGAGTCCTTAAAGATAAATGTACTGGACACTCCTGTAAAATAGAGTCTCAAGGTGTTTAGACTTTTTCTAATGCTCTGATATTTACAGAGGTCGTTAACTATGCTCGATTGTAAAGTTTCAGAATTGTTATGCGGATGGAAGAGTATGATCTTCATTTCTGCGCCATTCTAGGTATAATCATGGTCGATATAGCCTCTATGAAGTCTAAATTAGCCGCTTGTAGAACATCTTTTTGCAGTACCCAGTGAAATCTCCTAAATCATCTCTTGTGATGTTTTCTGTACAGTTCTTTTGTAAACGTACTTGTAAACAGAGCTGTAAATTTTAGTGTATATTAAATACACAGTGCTTTATTAATAGTGCAATGCAGATATAAAATACAAAGCTACTACTTAACTTATGCTACAGATTTAAAGAATGTTATAAAACACATCTTAGTTCGTTTTTTAATGAAGTAGGCCTTTTAGACAAACACAACTATGATACCAGAAATACCTTAGATTTGAAGAAACTACAATGGCAAAGGTATACACTTTTTGCCCGAAGTAGGCTTCTCAGACCTACGTACGCGTGTATATATGTGCTCTTTAAACTTAAATCTAAAATGGATCAGAAGATTGGAATAATGTCAGTGATTATAACCTAACTTAGGAGTTTTTAGAATGGCATTTAAATGGTTATGCACAAGATCTCCCCGTTTTTTCATTAGGAAATTGCGTGCAAAAAGGTGGGTAACAGCAAGTGGACTAAAATATGAAAATTACTACGATGTAATAATTTATAGTGTTTAAAACTAAATTACAATCCTCTTATATTAATAAAAGACACACAAATTCGTGATTAAATTTGCTAGTTTATTTTATAATAGCCCAAATTGTACTTTGGAAAATTTGAAGGCTTTTCATTGTGCTCACAATATAACTATCTATTTTATACAGTAGCTTACATATTTCACGGCAATTCTCTTTCGGCTACGTACGATAAATTCAAGCATACTTATATAATAAACTCAAATTTGAAATATAGGCGATTATTGTGAAATTAAATTCAACGACTGTGAGAAATTGTACATCGGCCAAACAAAAAGGAACGATTCAAAAAACATTTTTCACATATAAAATATGAAGGAACTTAAAAATCTGCTATTGCGAAACACTGTATTAAATCTAGACATATCATCTCCGATAAAAATTTAAGATTATTGAAAAAAGTTACAAACACAACACTCATTCAGCTTGGTAAACATTTTGCATAAAAAAACCAAGAAAAACTTATTAATAATGAAGACGGGACTATTGAAAATTCAATTCTACTCTCATCACAATTCATGAGAAAATTAAAAAACGATAATTAGATTTAAATATTTTACACTGGCTAACAATTTTTTTAATACTTTACCATACCTTATTTTTGTACTTATTATTTAGAAAAATGTAAATGTGTATTCATTTGTGAAGTTGCCTGACGATGGAATCTTTGATTCTGAAAGGCATCGCAAAATTAAATTAGTTATTGGATTATGTGTTGTAATTCACTAGTGGTATTAAATTAAAATGTTTAAAGTATTAAATTAATACTTTTTAACTTTTTAAATAATCTATTAAAATTTTAAAAATTACGTCCACAAGCTATATCTTCTAGACACATTACGTTATGAAAAGTAATACAGTATCAATACAATATTTCAATGCAGATGGAGTTTTAGAACTTATACGTCAGTGAACCGTAACTTTAACCACAGGACCAGAGTCATATCCATCCAATCCACAGCAATCATATTACATCTTAAGTGCTTTTATTAATAATTAATAAAAGTATATGGACTCTAATTATTAGTATATGGACTTCTACGTTTTTTATTTTAAAAAAGGGGGTAATAGCTACTATTTGTTTTGGACGCATATTGTTTTCAATTTGTACAGACCATGTGTTACCGCGTCTGACTTAAAGGTTATCAGTACAAGAAGAAATGACTCGCCACTAGGAAGGAAAAATTGTGAACACACGAACCCCGTAACAGAAAATGTAGCATGAAGGTTGAGGTTGCGCAGTTCTGCTTGCCATAACAGTGAGGCGCAGTGATAAGGCGCGGCGTGCGGGAGTCAGGCGCAGTATCTGTGTATCTGTCTGTCTGCCAGGATACTGTCCTGTCTTCTGTCTGTCTGTCTCTGTGGCACAAGGGTGAGTCACAATGTATTGGCATTACCATTCAATACTTGTCATAGCTTATATTTTTTATGGACGATATTGCTTTAATATAACCAACTTTTATCAAATGTTCTTTGAAAATGGTTTAAAATTTAATCTTAATATATTACTAATTTATATATGTATATAACACACACACACACACACACACACACACACACACACACACACACACACACACACACACACGCACGTACGTACGTACGTACGTATGTATGTGTGTATATATATATATATATATATATATATATATATATATATATATATATATATATATATATATTAATATGTATTACCTTCATGCAAAAAAAAAACCAAATAGCCAATAAAAATAAAAAACCAAATATTGGTGAACTCTTTATGAATTTTCGTACGTCTTTAGCGTTTAAAAATTAAATTATTAAACTATCTAAAGAGTGCTTTTTCCTTGTTTACAAATGTAATTTTGTAAATATTTATACAATATTTATTGTTACATCTGAAGAAGTACGCTAAAGACGTACGAAAAATTCATAAAGAGTTCACCAATATTTGGTTTTTTATTTTTGCATACATAAGCCATTTGGCATTAAACCTCAAGATTGATGACAATATATATATATATATATATATATATATTATTCTTCAAATGTATTAACAGTTTCTATATTTCGGCTTAAGCCGTCTTCAGGAAATTACAAACATATAAATAGGGCTATAAGAACATAATAAAAATAAAACATCAACACAAAAATATATATATATATATAAATTTATATAAATATATTTATTTATTTATATATATATATTTATTTATTTATATATATATATATATATATATATATATATATATATCCCACGCTCTAATAATATTAATACTTTGGGTATGATTCCGACATTTAAATTAAAAAATCAATCACATAGTAACTCTATATGAACTTTTGAGCACTGCGGATATTGTGGACAATTAAATCCATCATCGATTTTATTTTGCGTGTTTTAAAGCATCTATTCTATCCGTCGTATATATTATTTCATCCTACGTCTTAGCGTTAGCGAAGTCACTGGAATCACTCATAGGGTGGAAAAATCCTCTTCTGTCCACTAGATTGGTTCTCATATCCTAAGTACGAATTGATCTTTAAACTTGCAATTTGCCATGATGCTTCATCTCTATAGTCTATGAAGGCAATATTTATTTCGATGATTTTGTTTATGATGGTTTTCGACTTCTATGGGAGTTAACTGAGATATAGCAAAGCCTAACTGTCTGCAAGATATCCCGAGAACGAAGTGAGTTATTATTGCTTTGAAATTGTGCATATTCCTAAATTGGTGGGAAAGTTTATCTGCTTTCTGTTTATCTTTAGCAAGTATTTCGGAACAAACTACGCTACAGGTTTGAAATGTTGCATGAACTTTCTTTTTTACATAAAAAAGGTAGAATTAGATAATAGTGCTGTCTCTCCAAGGCGCTATGATGAGCGCAAGCGAATCCTATCAGGAATCTCTAGAACAAATTGGCCTATAGACTTTGACTTTGCATGAACTTCAGTGAAGTATGTTACGAGGTTTGGTGTACTTCTAATTTGTAATAGATGCTTCTCATGATACCAAATAGTGTAACCCTTATAGTACCGAAGTCTCCGTCCACATTTCAACATCAGTATGTCGTATTCCAGTTCTTGATGTTGATGGCACTCATGAGAATATGTATGTCAACATCCCACTAACTGCATCACCCTTGAGTGATTCTCATTAGCAACAGAATACTATATATATATATTAACCAAGATGTTGGCAAACAAAAGCTTTCGTTAGATTACTTGTACTGTACTTTAATAAACCGCTAATGCTGCAGAAAATGTTTGATAATCCATGCAAATAACTGACCTTATTATGTAAATTGAGAGAAGTTAATTTATCAAATAATTTTATTAAGGCAAACCCTAATCTCATTAAGTTATATTACTTCATCATTTTTAATATCTAGGGTTTCCTTAAATTCTTGGAATGACAGTTTTGACTTAACTTGTTGCATGTCAAGACATGACAATGTCGCTATTATCACTCGAGTATGATGTATTCATATCAAGAATTCGACCAATTTTTATAATTGGACGTTCCATGATAATATTTTACAAACTTATTAAATGTGTGATTTAAAGTGTAATTTTAGTTCTACTATAATGCAATTTTTAAGTTCTTTATTAATAAATATTCAGGTTTTTCTTTCTTATTTTTCATAAGTAGTAAATTCCACTTATGAAGAAATATATAACTGGTTATTTTTAACATCTCGTCATTGAACTACTGCATAAAGTATCTAAACAAATATATGATTAATAATTTAAAATTAATTAACTTGCCCTCAGGTTTTCAGTTTCAGCCTAAAACCGGTAATTAGGAATTACAACGAAAATACTGCAGTGGCTTTACTTTAAATCGTATCTTTGATATAACAATTGTAATGTACATGGGTTTAACAATATATTGTAACTATTTATATTTCCGTTACAGCATAATCGTAGACTGAATTTACTTAAATAAAAACAGACCATATCTCGTGAAAAATACATTCTACATATTAAATTAACATTTTTATTATTACATCTTGTATTATCCTCATAATATTGCAATTCCTTTATAATTTAATTGCTGAATGAATGCATTAGTTGTATTATTCAAGAGAGTATCAGTAATCGTTCTAATCTATTAATTTCTTAAAGTATCCACGCCATTAGTATTTTACTATGTTCCACTTGTTTGCATGTATCATGAACAAAATTCGTATCCTTTCCTGTAAAACTTTTATCTTGGTTCTAGACTTTGGCGGGAAGACCAAATACCTATAAAACACTTTTAATGTTCATTACATTTGTAAAAACGGCAGTAGTCTGATTTAATTTCAATACAGATTGAATCACAAACTCATTCCACAGGGACTCGAACCCGGAACTCCCACTTCCTGGGCGAGGTAGTTTATTTATTCTATGGTCAAATCGCAGACGATTTCTTACAATTTGAAGGTTAATGCAATGTTTTAATTTTGTAATTCCGCTATACATATTTTCTGCTCATATAGTAGCAATGACATGCGTAAAATTCAGATCTCTAATAAACGCAAACAGAACAAAAAACCTCCCTTTGTGGTTGCTAAACAATTCTGAGACAATTTTCAAAGAAATTATCACATCAGATAAATGTCCGCACACACCAACGTAGGTTATTATTTCAATATTTGTTTGAGAGATTGTACAGAGGACTGTATGGTTAGTGTATGGTTAGTGTTAGGGTCGTGATGGCTCTTCAAGTACAGAGAGGAACAGGGTCCGCCATAGAAACTAAGAAGAGTCGTTACAGATGTATCTTCTAGCATAAAGTTACGAATTAGATACATTATTACTCTATGCTTCTAGTAATAAATGGCCACCTGAAAAACTTGGGAATGTCAACTTCAGCGTTCCTACTGGAACAAAATCGACGAATTCCTTGTCACCGTTTTGGAGCCACACTTTATGATCATAACTGCCCTCTATTTTCGTTTATTCGTTTTAGCAATCCAGCTTCATCTGATGTCGACTGCATTGCTATTAACCTTTTAAACATTAAAAAACTCAAGGCGCTTTCTCATACCAATAAGCCTTTCTCAATCAAGTTTATTATTCACCTATTACTTTGTTATTTTCCACTATTATTAAATTATTTTATTGTTGTATATTTATTGAATTTATTGTTTCTTATTTACTATTGTTCATTATTATCAAAGTCGTCAAAGACGTCTCATTGAGGGTAATACTAGGACCAGTCATCAGAATTCGCTAACGATGCCCGTTGTTCCTCCAATGTTAATCCTAGGTCTGACCGTCGGAATGCGCTGTCAACATAGTTCAGTAAACCCTCTGTGTTCTGTCTTGTCTATGGTTGTCACTAATTTTCTCAATTAATTGTCGTTGTTTATCATGTACTGTATATACCAATGTATTTCTTTCTTCTTTGAAAAAACAGGATATACCGTTGAAAAATGAAATCATGTCAAATAAAATATACGTATTATAACTCTGGTATTAATACAATTATGAAAAAATATAAAATAAATAGTTTAGTATGCTTATTGAGTGGATAAATATCAGTAGAAACTTCTTATTATTGTATTACATTCTTATATATTGGAAACATATTTTCTGACCAAGGCGTTAAAACTGTAAGGAACGAATGTTCAAGGATGCCTGGATGCAGTTCATGGACCCAAAACACTTCAGCGAAGTGCAGCCTTCTTACATTGCATAGTCATCGAAATGCATGTTTCTCTCTCCTGAAAATAGGATGTTTACATGTATATGACCTTTAAAACAAATAATACTAATCCTCCTGTATTTCCGTCAAACGCTGCGTGTCTGTCAAGTATTATCAGTCTTATCAGATCACCGGTATAACAACTCTTATGTATTGGAGAAGTTTACGTCACAATTATTTTATAGTATTTAAAATGTTCTCGATATTAGATATCGGTAATCAATCCGAACTCAATTAATAAAATCAGTGCAAGGAAAGAAAACTTGTAGCAGCAACATTTGTCATGTACCTACAAAAAGGAGCGAGGTGAAACATAAGTTGTTGTATTTGTTGTTAGTAGTGTTACTACGTTTTTAAATGGCGATTTAAAGTGTTAAGGGGTGCGAAAAATATCAGATATTGTTTAAGTGTCTTTTAAAAGGTTTTTGTAACGTTGTTTTAAAGTGGATTGATCACTTGATTCCCTTACTGAATCCATGTGGTGCTCCGATTGAAGTTTACTTGCTGTCTTTGCTGAAGTCTGCCTTACGAAAGTTCACTGAGTTTTCTATCTGAAGTTTATATGGCTATCTTACTGAAGTTCACTCGGTTTCCTTACGGAAGTTCATTCGTTTCCCTTACTGACTTTTATTTGGCTTCCCTTCTTAAGTTCTTACAGCTGCCTTACTGAAGTTCATGTGACTATCTACTGAGGTTTACATATATGGCAGTCTCGGAGAACTCTATCCAAGGTGCCGTTGAGAGAGGGATTTTTGTGACGAGAACCTTCTCATAAATTACAGTATTCTAAGGGAAACACAAACCATGTCTCCGAAACAAACTTGCTGGAACAGAGTTTGATGGTTAACTGACGAGTGGACCCTAACACCTTTACAGGAGAGATTTCCTGTCCCTAATCTTAGTCACCTTCCTCTCAGCTCCTCTCATATCCATTCTCATCCGTGTCGTTTACTCTCATTCTCTAGTCTTAACATCTTATTTAATGTATTGCGCATCCTATATTGACGCTCCCGTGACACAGACTGGACAGTAGGGGAAAATGCAGTATCAAGTACCCTAACTTCCATCTGTTATAAGATTATCAAACATACCTCTGCATAGATGTATGAAATTAGTGTGAGTACTGTGAATAGTTCAAACAACTGGCAAAAATGATAGCAGAGCTAGTATCGTTGCAAGTGTATTTCCGGGGGAAATGTATATAAGACTGTCAGCGGAATGGTTACACTAAGGGCTAATGTTGAGGTATCTGAGGAAATCGCAAAGAGAGGGATATGAGGATGAGATATCTAGGGTATTCTTCAACAACTTCTCTATGCGTTTTCTCTATACGTTGGGCATCCCAGAGTACACAAAGGAATTTTCTTTTACGGTCATATCAATAAGTGATAGGCCGATTTAGAAACCAAATCCATTCCTGCACAACAACCGTCACTTCCTTTGCTTCGAACTTAACTTTTCTACAGTGTCCATACTCTTTTAGACCTTTCCTGGGCATAAATCACTTCACTCATCTGGATGCGATCCTTGAAGATGAACATCCGGCCTGATCTTAGTTATAATAAGTTCTCAGGCAGCTGATGAATCAAACTCATCAAGGGGCTACGGGAACATGAAAGAATTGGGAGAAGAAGCTTTCATTGGAGGGGATCCCTATGAGAGATCATCCAAAGTGTTATTTTCCTAATTTAAACGGAACTGGTAAAATAGAACCTCGGAAGACAATATGGCAAGCTACCTACATTTTCAACATGACTGGTCTCAGTATTTCATGAACACATATATTTATATATATATTGTGTCGTGTGCCATCTTTGTTGCCACTACCCCCCTCCTCCCACCCCCCGGCAAGGTGAGAGTGTTTCTAGCTCTCCATAAAGATCTCCGTATCTCTGAATTCTAATTAGACTCATTCAATTTACGTTTCCAAATAACTGTTTAGTGCATTCAGTTAGTGTTTTTATTATTATTATTACGTTTACTGTTATTAGAGTCTTGCAAAAGGGCATGCCTTAGATCGTATGTTTAACAAGACGACATACTGAATAATGAATACCGGGGAATAAATTATATATTCAAAGCAACTACTAATATTCACTCGAGATTTTTAACAGGGTTTTTCTTTGCCCGTGACATTTTAACCAGTTGTACTAAATTTTATATAGACAATTGTCCTGCGAATCGAACCCGTGACCTCTCGAGAACCGTAGTAGCGGTGAAGGTCATACATAGGTCAGTCATAGTGTTTTAGACCCATGACAGTGACCAATTCCAAAAGTTAAAACATCTGTAACACCAGTGAGGGGTCCAGGAGCATTGAAATAGATATTAATAAAATTTTGTTCAATAAGTCGTGTCATTTATTTACACAAGAGAACGTACAAGTTTTCTATGCACGTTATGTGTTTGCCCCGTAAAATACTAAACTAAGCTTAAAATCACAAAATGAGTACTAAAGTTTAAAATTTTTAAAACGAATAATGTTTTATAATATTACGATACTAGATCGAAAGGTTGATCTTCATATTTTAACAATGGTTATGTTGACAGAAACAGAGAAATACTGAGGACACAAGAGATCGAATATTCATCGCGAAATTCTGGCCACGTGTATGTTTACTCACCCGCTTGGAATCTGTGCTCTGTTCAAAAAAATATATCAAGCGTATTCACACAGTCCACATAACGTAGTTCAATCCTGTTACATTTATATAGTTTACTCTTTTATCATAGGTAGAGATGCCTTGGTATTATCCATCTACGCTAACGGTGGTGTAGGTAGCGAAACTAGTTCAACTGTAACGCGTATAATTTCCATCCAGCTGTCGTACTTGTCCCTCTTATTCTTCTTTTTATTCCACTAAGGGACATTTTGCCTTTCATTTAAGCCTCAAGTGCCTTTTGCGCACCCGAGAAGTATACCACAGTCTCCACACCACGCACACCAACCAGTCTCATATGGCAGTTCTACAAACCGCCAAAAGCAACTAATCAGGTCCTTCTGTGGAAACTCACCACTCTTTTCTTGTACCAAAGACGTCGTGGAGTTCCCTTGTTACTTCAGGACAGTCGAAGAGCAGGTGTTCAGCAGTTTACTCCTGTCCGTCACACATTCTACAGAGCGGATCCTCCCGAAAAAATCCCGACTCTGTGAAGAGGCTTCCTCAGATGACCATGTCCCGTAATTACACCCACACAACCCGAGAAGACACCAATCTACTTAAGTAGAGAAGGTCAGACGCCACCCTAGGGGAAGGCGACTGTAGAACCATTCTGCTCATTCTCAGACCCGATGTAGCCTCAGCCTTCTCTCAAATACAGCTTAACCCTCTTTAATACAATCGATTTTTCACATCACCGTGATCTGAAAGATAAAATGGTTCCTATAAACATAATACTTGTAGCATGCAACACGAAGTAAAATGATCTGACCTTGACGAAGGACAGCAGACGCACTGTGACGCCACGACTACGCATATTGGCATTAATCCTAGTAGGCATATAAAAAATGGTTGGATATATTCATTAATAGAAATTTAAATTTCATTAGAGTTTAGTCATAAAATTAATTGCCTTCTATAAGTGTACATTCTTATTAGTTTCCCATCTCATAGATTTTACACTGAGATATAAATGAAATCATCGTATCTTGTACTGTACTTCGACTCCCTTCGGTTTGTCCTTATATTACACAATGTTACGTCTAATGGCGTAAGGCATTTTTAATTAAGTTACTCCAAGAAGAATTCTAGGTAGAAGCCAACTCATTAAACTCTCTATTCATGTGTATGTGAACACCAAAGGCTATCAATACAACAGTGTTTTGACATTTCAGAATGCCCCCCTCCCCCTCCCAACACAGTACTTACGTCCCGTTTCAGTATGTTGTACATGATTATTTCATGTTATTTCAAGTACGTAGGGACCAGGTCCCGGACTAAGATGATGCAACTTTTACTCGGTCACTCGATAATATTGTTTTTCGTTTATCATGATAGGCTTTTAGATTTTTCAGTTATAGACTATCTACACCACAGTCTGATCTAAACTAATGGCATACCCCATCCCAACCTAACCTGACCTAGCTATTTTTATCAATCAAGGTTAGGTTAGGTAGTGACTATAGAATTAAAAACTGGTAGGCTATACGTATAACAGAAGAGATCCACGTTTTTACAAACACTAGACTTACTAATTTTGTAATTGTTTCTTCTTACAAAACTGTAACTATTTAATTACACAGTAAGACTAATTATCTCTAATATTGAACAATTTATTTATAAAATTTAAATCAAATTTCTTTCCTGCTTTCAACTTTTCAAACGTGTTTACAATATTAGAAAAGTCTGTACTAAGTCTTTTTCAAAACACAACAACATTAGAGAGTTTAGTTTTTCTTGTGAAAGAGTTGATCTCTTCGCATTCTTGACACGGTCAAAAGAAAAAACCCTCTTAATGCGGTACAGTTGGTGACTGGCAATGTAAGAAAAATCCTGATGAACACTTCAAGATTGGGAAATGTAGTTTTCAAATTTTTTTAATAGTGTAATCATGTAAGTCAAACAATCCTTTGAAATCTTCCTCTCTTGTATACATTTTAAAGTGATGGTACTCATTTCCAATGCCACTATCAATATCATTAAGGTACATTAATAGGGTTTGTTTGCAGCCTGTGATATATCCTCCTGATGTGGTTCATTTTGTAAGAGAATGGAAAGTATTTTGAATTTGAGGCCACATGTTCATAAGCTGCTTTTCGTCTTGACAGGTTGCAAATTAATGAGCCAAAGATTGTCATGTACACTTGAGTTTTGGTGCCACATTGTATACACGCTCGAAAAATCAGCTTGACAATTTTGTTTGGGGTAATTTTTAGCAACATGATCAACAATTGAAGAGAAAGTGGCGCCCCACGTTGCAGGGCCATTTGTATCAATACCACTAGTAACAGTTAATGAATCTTCAACTTTTGACTCAGAAATTATATATCCATCTACATTTTCTTGGTCTTTATTAATTTCAAATACAGTTAGAAACAAACAAGTTTCATTATTAGGCAAACTAGTGAGCGTAACCGGAAACTCTTGAGAGCGCACATTTAGGTCTAGAGTGTCCTCGCTTGAGCTGTAAACGAAGAGGAGCAAATATTTGAGTAAAGAAGGACGCAATTTTGGAAACTTTGTTCAAAAACTCTTGTTCCTCAGTTAACTTTTAGCAGCACGCTTCCTAAATTCATCAGTATTCAATTTTTTGCTCACATTGAAGTAAAATTGTAAACTACGTCGCACAATTCAAATAATGACCAACCGTCTTCGCTACGCCTACTAACTTCACGTTAACAATCTAACGTAAAAAGACAAAAAGAATGAGGTTAGGATTTTTCAGGCACTTGTGCCATTCCACTGGCGTGGTGTAGAACAGAAGCAGCGCCTGACTGCCTTGCATTGCTAGTGTAAAAGTATCATTTGTTATTTATTGACCAATTTCTTCATACTGTACCCTAGTGTGTACCTCGGTGTACCTTGCTGAAATAAAGTGAACAATTGTTTCCATGTTCATGGGGAGAGGGAGAATTTTGTGTGTTTTTCAAGCGGTTACTGAAACACGAATTCCTCAAGTTCTGTAAGTGATAGAGGGATGGTTGTTCTTTTTATTTGTAAATTAAAATAAAATAATTGTAGATGAGTTTTTAAAATATTCTAAAATAAAGTTACAGTATTTATTTAATATGTGAACATTTTCAATAAAATATAAAAATATAGCCCTCTTTAACTGTTAAATCATTTCTGCATTGAAAAGAATTAACTTTCTAAAAACAAAAAATGCATATTTTAGTTTTTTAAGCTTTACTTACATTAAAACCACCCAGGACCATAAGTCACAACTGCAATTTTTATATTTATTTATTATTAATGTAATAAAATTTTTAGTAACATATAAAAAATAACAAATTGGCACAAATGCTAACTATTTCTGATTTTGCAACTAAACATCCCGCTGGAGTGCCATTTAAAATGTTTTACATTGGAAGAAAATTCACATGTACAGGTTTTTACATTTTTAGTTAAATAAATATTATAAGATCAGAATAAAGTATCTATATAACAATTTTTTACCGAATCTGCGTATTTTTGCGTTAACTCTTTAAGGCTGAAAAATCCCATACGATAATAATCGTCATGTATTAGGGCCTGATTGGACAATTAAATATGAGGATGACCATGCACGCACACTGGCAGGCTTTTCACACTAGACTGAAATCATCATTTACTTACCGCACTATAATACCGCTATAATATACACCATACACATTTTAAATTTTAAACAGGTGTTTCTTCTTACCGTTCGATTTTTGCTGGAACTTTTATTCCAAATCTAAAAAAAAGTAACTCTAAGTCTTACATGTTAAATCCAATAAAACGAATTTTAAAATTTTACTTATGCTTTTACCTAAAATTAATCCAAATAAGAACAAATCACAATAATGTTTACGTCAAATATGCTACGTTTAAAACATAAATGAATATATTTCCCAGAATGCACGTGTCGACATGCTCCGTCACGTCTGGGCACGCCAGCTCCTGTACATCGTGCATGTCCGCTGGCCTGAATGTCACCATCTGGGCGGGCGAAATGGTCATTGGCAGCGTCAAATTAGCCTTGATTTCATGCCATTAACTGCCCACTCGTTCACCGCGTCTTGTGCAACTAATTCATCCGCGGTTAATCGACATTCATTATTTCGACACAGGTGTGTCACCAGACTTCCCTATGACAACTTTTTACATTCTAACTGCTGTAAAAGTAATATCATAACAGTAGTGTCAATATCAAGTCCACTTTTTATCCTTTTGGGTTACTAAAACATAAGTCGCGTTATAGTTGTTGTACATATTAAACCTATTTTCTTTGCAATCTGTTTTTAATTTGATTGTTACAATCAATCAAATTTAAATATTTACTTTTAGGACGTAATATAAAAAACTAATACATCTGAGACACGTTCAGATAGATATTGTAGGACTTGTAAAAAAGTTCGAGCAAGGGGCTGGTACATTTGTGCAGCCTAGTTTAAACGGAGATGTTCCGAGAGATGTGATTAGAAGCCCTGAATTATGTAATCCAGGAGTAAGTAAATTAATTGCACGTGCGTTTCGGTCTCAAAAGTGCTATCTGTTTTTTTGTAAGTAAAGTATTATTTAAATACTTATTGTTGGTATAAGGAATTTTAATGGGCGATAAAGTTGTTTTTATTTTATTCCTTGACGCGTGGATTTCGGATCATGTTTTATGGTATTATCTGTTACATTGTGTTCATTTCCTTACTTACATGATTCAATTCCAATATCTTGCGTAAGTTCTAAATCCATTTGGCTCAATAAAAATTGCGTCATTATAGATGTTAATTCTGAAAATATTGATTCATGTAACAATAGTAAACTGTATCGAATTTTCCTCATAGACTACTCAGAGACAGGACGGAAACTCCAGACAGTTCGACGGTGATGTTAATCCTCTCTTGGGCCGTTTCTGGGCCACTAAAGTAGTTACATCTATCTCAGGACAGAATCCTTCTCTAGAGCGGATGTAAATATTGACTGACAGCGGATCAAAGAAAGTGTTACGCAAGTAGAAAGCGAGGACCAGGAGGCTGTGTGCTGAGTCCCGTTACCTCATCTATTGTGCGTTATGTTGCGCAACTCGCTTATGTCACTGGGGCATAGGCACACTGCCCCCCTAAAGGCATGACTGGCGCTATTGTTGGTGCTGAAGCTGCAGCCCACTTCCATGAACCTTTCACCTTAGAATCGATCCTGACTAAGACTAAATGCTAAATCGTCTTCACTCTTTAGTATGATCATGCCGTTTAGTAACAATGCTCCCCAAGTTAGTTTGGTATCATCGTGGTATTCACAGCTTTTTTTCCCAAACTGAATGCCTAGAGTTAATTAATAAGATAGTGACCAGCAAGAATTACTACTGTTGCCAAATTATTCGATAGTTTTAATTAACAAATCTTTCCATCTTCCGAGAATGTTTAAGGCAATATGGAATACAATTTTTTTAACAGATTTTCTTGTTCTAGTTGTTTTATAAATAACTTGGAGAAATCTTAAAAATTATTTATATTTTGACAAAAGTTTTGATTTGAGAAAGGAGTATGTTAATACTTATGGAACTCAACTTAATTATGTGAAATAAGAGATATGACAGCAGCTGATTGAACAGCCGTTAGAATTTTTTGCATCTATAAACATTAAACAAATATGCCATGCAAAATCAATGGATCTTACAAAAGTAATTTTGAAAGAAGTAGATAAGAATAATGTAATGTTCATTATTTGTCCATATCTATTTATTAGCCATATAAAGTTAAAACTATATTCCATTTCTTAAACAAACAAGAAATTGGCGATTATGATCTTAAGGTAACTGCATAACGGAACTAGCCTCGGGTCGCTGTGGTATCCAATAAATCTACTGGTTAGCCAAAGTAAGAGATAGGGTTTGAACAGAGTGATGAGCTGGCCATAAGTAATTTTCACACATATTTAGCCATTATATAATAAATGTCGGTGAGGGAAAATATTAACCACTTCTCGCCATATACTGCATACATGTAATTTTTCAGACTTTGTAGTTTGTTTTGTATTATTTATGCCTAAAGCAGCATACGAGCTAAAATTTGAATAGTTTCCAAAAAAGTACCTTTAGAACCATATACACAGTAATGTGTAACTCGAACATCGTGCAACTTCAAATCCGTAGGCGCACAGAAAGTGGAAGTAAGCTAAGGACATGTAGTTTATATTATACATATAGAATAAGTTTACAGATCCCGTATAAACTTGTTATGTTGGTGATGTGCCACAGGCGCTATGGTGAAGGAGGGCAAGTATATGTCCCCGCTGAGCGAAGACACGCGCCGTCTGGCGAGGGAAGAACTCCGGGAAGACGAAGCCATCCGAGAGAACGCCCTCGAACACATGAAGAAGTGGGCTGAGGACAATCCCAGGATAGAGACATGTCGCACCGGTCAGTACCAGTTTCTGCAGAATGTCCGAAACATCTTGTACTAATTTGTTACTAATGTTATGTACTCTTATGAAAGCTATCTTGGTCATTTGTCCTAATCCGTTCTGTTGGTGTCTGAATATGTTTTACTTAAAATAAAATAATAAATTAAATTATAACGTGTTAAAGTTAAATTAAACAATAATTTAAACTTGAAATTTTGTTTTCCATCCTATTAAGCTAGAAATGTAAAATTATTTGCAACATAATATGCGGGCATTGAGCTCTAAGCTGTGTAGTCTACCACTTTTAGTTTTTGAGGAAATTTAATGCGCCTCGTGTACTCAGACAGAAAATACATTTTGCAAGCGCCCAGGTGAGTGGCCGCTAACGCTCAGCCAATAAGGGAATATCGCAAATGGTACGTGAAATCCTCCTCAAAGACTTACACAATACAGTTTAACCTAATGCATTCGAGCAGACATTTACACACATATCCATATTAATAAATAGTACTACTTGTTTATTTGAGTTCTTAATTTTAAAAATCTAATTCCTCAATGCTTTTTGTTATGTCTTACAGTTCCTAATAGCACCTATACGACAAATTTTATTGAGTCTTGTATAGCTGAGTGCCTTCATCCAGAAAACATACTGTAGTAAACAAACATGCACGGTACGTACTCTAAGTGGAGCAAGAATTATTTGTTCGTCTATATTTAACCTCCTGAGACCCAGGGATTTTTGTTGTTTTTTTCTAATTAACTCCTAAGTGACTAATACTAGGCCATTAACTACAACTCAGTTGAGTCCTGAGCGTAAACTGATGTATACTTAAACAAATTCCTGAGTGCCTAGTATTAGTCACTTAACTTCAAAATTCTCTCCATGGCTTGCTGGTTATCAGACTGCCCCATAGGGGGTTAGCACTGTACAGGTTAGAATGTTCCTTGTTGATGTAGTTCCTCAACTCACCGCTAGGGTGCGTCAGTGTGACACAGCATTGAAACAAACAAGATGGCAACACCACCCAGAAAATCATCCTCTACAAATCAACGATGTAAGTAGATAAAACCATTGTTTTACTTTATAAGTTATATTTATATGTCATAAACACATCACAAGGTTATTATGTAGTGTATTATAAATGCAACAATAATCAGTTTCTTTATAGGACAAATTGTTGTGCAATCTAAGTGACTAATATTAGGCACACAGGGCTAAAGACCAAAAGGCAGTATTTTACTAATACCTAATACTAGTAACTTCGGTCTTTATTATGTGGAATTTCAGTATAAACTTTTTTTACAGTGACACCAAGAAAAATCAATGCTTGTCTGTTTGGGACTGATGATTCTGAGATCGAGGATTTCAATGATGAAGAAAATGAAGGATAATGTCCTCAGTGCCAGCACAAGAGAGCAATCTTTATTTCAAGCGAATTGGAGTGACAATACTGACAGCGACCTGACTATCCTCCCTCAACTAGTGACAGCGATAACGAACCCACAACATCAACAGCAGTAAAGGTAACTTGATCATCAAATTTCTTTATCCTAACCTAACCTAATGTAATCTAACTTATACAAACAAAATACATGTAATTACTATGGTTACACATTCTACTTAAAATTCTGTTGAAAATTATTAAAATACTTTTAACTGAGTACATGATTTATTTTATTTTATTGATTGTTTTCAGAAAAAATCAACTAGCCAAAAGGAAGAAAAATACTAAACTGCAACCACCAATCAAGAGAACAAAGAACATACCTACTGCCGAACCATGGAGAAAAGGCATTTTTTCTCCTGATCCTGTGACTCTTCACGAACCTTCGTATATACCACTGGACTGTACGAATTGGAGTAATGAGAAGTTTGTTGAACTATATTATGATGATGATATTCTTTTAACAATTTGTGGAGAAAAGCAACCAGACTTATGTACTTAAGACAGGTAAAAAGTTTGAACTTATCTTTGAGAGAATTCAAAGTTTGGTTGGGAGTAAATTTTGTAATGTCATCCCTACAGTTGCCCCAAATACGTATGTATTGGGACAAGGAATGGAGAGTTGCTGTAGTTGCTGATCATATGTCTAGGGACAGGTTTTTTCAAATAAGAAATTCACTAAAAATTGTCTTTTGTTGATGACATTAATGAAGAGCAAAGGAAAGCCGATAGGCTATGGAAAATAAGACCACTGATTGACCGTGTTTTGTTAGGATGCTTAAAACAAACCAGAAATCAACACATCTGTATAGATGAGATGATGATACCCTTCAGTGGCACAAGTGACTTAAAACAGTACATTCCCAACAAGCCCAACCCCCTTAGGAATTAAGGTATTTGTTTTGGCTAATCCTACTGGGATTATATGTGACTTTGTGGTATACCAGAATCAGACCACCTTTACTCAAGATATTGCTGGAAGGCAATGTGAGTCTGCCGTTCTTTATCTAACTCGGTCTTTAGTTCCTGGTCATGTCATTTACATCGACAGATATTTTAATACTGTACGATTAGCTGAAGAACTTCTTAATCGTGGAATTAGATGCTCAGGGACTTTAAGGAAGGATAGGCTTCCCCAGGATAATGATCTTCCTGACGACAAGATTTTTAAGAAAAGCCAAAGTAGGGGTTCAGCCACTGTCAGTGTTCGCGCCGATGGTGCGATAGCATTAACAAAGTGGCTGGATAACAAATCCGTAACTAATGATCTCAACTAATGAGTCCGTAGGGCTTATTGCCCTTCGAAAATCTAGAACTAAAAAAATGGACAGTTAGATGTTTATTGCACTTTTTTGATGTAGCCCTAGGAAATGCATGGCTTCAGATGAGGGAGATTAAGAAATCGTCAGGAGTATCTCCCAAGGACATTGTTCAATTCAGGCATTTCAAGTTGGAATTAGGTAAATCCATGATTGAGAAGAATAGTGTTCGTCTGGATGTTGATTGAAAATGGGGATGAAGATCAAGGACACACAAGAAGAAGGATTTTTGGATCGTAGGAAGAGTGCGGGCCCATGTTTAGAGAAAAGACTGCAAGGCGCCACCCACTTACCGGAGGTGACAAAGAAAATCCAAAAGAGGTGTGCTCTTCCAAGTGTTTAAAAAAATCTACTGTTTTTTGTACACAGTGCAAAGTTTATCTTTGCCTTGTAGATGGAAGGAAACTGTTTTGCTAAATACCACACAAAGTAATTTGAGGGTCATGATTTAAAAATCCTAATTAACTTAGTACTTTTAATTAACTCAAAAATCAACAGAAACCATGGAAGTCTGATTACGATAGCTCAGTGCAGTAATTTTTAATTCTTTTGTACTCATGTTTAATTGACACTCAATAAAATATATGGTTTAACTGGGATGTACTATGTTTTTATACCATTTCTACCCATTTCAGTCCGAAGTGCCTATTTTATTAGGACAATCAAAAAAGGGTAGAATAAGGCACAACAGAATTTTTTAAATATTTTTTTTGGCTCTTTTTTCATTTGTTTATAGACAAGTTATTATCATGTCATATGATATTTTTTAAAAGAAAAAAAATTCTCGGGACTCAAGGCCAATTTTTTAGAGTGCCTAATAAAAGGCACTTCGGTCATAGTTGCTAAATCTTATTGAAATCCTCAGGTCTCAAGTACTATCAAGACAAGTGCCTAGTATTAGCCACTCTGGAACTCAGGAGGTTAAAGAAATTAAATTATGCTATTGCCAATTATATACTTTAGATTAGACATTACGAAAACATGGAAAGGCATTTCATCATTAAAAGAAGCAACGACAGTATATATAGAGATCCATTCTATACTGAAATCTAGCAGTATCGATTGGATACAATTAGCCTACTGCTGAATTGTTACTAGAGCAGGCCACACCAAAATAGTCCGATAACATTTGATGCGGTGTTGCCATATCGCTGTTATCACCTGTTTGTTACCTGTTGTTGATACGGATCAGTAATTTTTCAAAAACGGAAAACTGGCAATAGTTTTCGGTGCTGGATGTAGAGGGCGAATTATTATGCAACAGCCACCACCGACTATTTTGGTGCAGGCTGCTCTAGTAACAATCTAGCAGTAAGGTTAGTGTAGATTAGGTTAGGCTGCAAAGTAATATTAAGCGATTCTTTCATATATAAATTCTTTTTGAGATATTGTACAAATATGTAATAAACTACGACAATCATTAAAAAAATCAATAATTTAAATTTAACTCATAAAAATTAAAGATTACAATATTAATTAAAACTAAACAAAAGGTCCAGTACAGAAACGCTATTTATATGCTTTAAAGAACATAACTAGCTTGAATTATCAAAATTCCTATCACACAATACCTACTTGGATACAAGGTCTATTCTCAAAAATTCGAAGATTGTAGGAAGAACACGGTTTTTATTCATTTTGAATTTAAGGAAATTATATTTTTTAAATAAACATAAGTTTATAAAATTTTAAGTGTTATAAATTTTACTAGCAAAATTATTTTTGCATAAATAAATATAATATCTACCTGAAGCTATAACTATAAAAGAACATATTGTAACAATTCCACATGTTTTACGGAAGACGGTCTCCACAATGACAACGAAATATTTCAAGAATTTGACAATATTTCGACACGATGTCTATCAGAAAATTTAGAAGTCAATTTACATTGTTGTTCTTATAGAGTAAATGGAATGATTAAGATAAATTTGTTGATGCTAGATCCTTGTTTCCTTCTTCGGTTCCTGAGAGCCAAGAAATTCAGCCTTCCGATGGCTCAGGAAGCAATGGAACGTTATCTCCTGCTTAGACAAACCTACAACTACGCATTTAATAACCTGGACTGCCTGTTGCCCAACATGGACTATCTCTTCTCTGAGGGGTCAGTAACACATTGTCTCTGTTTTGTCTGTTGGAAATGGATCTTTTATTACAAATTACTCTCTGTATACTTGTTTGGAATAACGTATATATTAACTTTTACTTGTACAATAACAACTTGATGTTAATATAACAGCAAGCTCTTTTAAACCAATGTTTTTGTGGACGTTGTCATAAAGAAATGCTAATAATTATCTTCAAAGATAGAGCTTTTTTGGAAAATCAACAGTGAGAGAATTCATTGCTGATGTACGCAACAAATCAAAATAAGAACAATGTGGGTTAAGCCTTTCCTGGATTATAGAGTTTAAAGGATTTTTGGACTACAAAGATGGGTACCCAACAAGTCATTCTACTGCACAAAATGTTATAATATGAATTACAAGGATACATAACTAAATCATAATAATTAAATTTGAACAAAAGTTCTTCAACTAATAACGAACATTCTTTTATAGGGTTATTTGATTACAATAACTCCATAACATTTGATTGCACATCAGATCAAAGGAAATTGTAATAAGTAATAGTATCTTTAAGGTTAGAAATAATGTTTTAAAACATAAATAACAATCAGTTACAACATGTTTTTACATTGTCATTATGAACTTAAACATATTTTATGTATTTTGCTTTTAGTTATTTATTTGCGGCTCCAGGAAGGGACAAAGATGGACGTCGTTGGATCATCGCAAGGCCAGGTGCTGTTTACTTTCAAATTGTTATTAGAAGGATGCCAATTTTATTAGTTTTCTCTTATAACAAAACTTAAAAATGACAGGTCAACAACCAAACTAACTAGTTCATTTACACAAAAATTAGTAGTAGAAATAGTATTTTTCAGTGAGCTAGCACTCAATGCATTCAAAAAATGTTGTTTTGTTCAGGAGTATTCGATCCTCACAAGTACACAAACGCTGACATGTGCAGAATCCACGGTATAACCTATGAAACTCTGATGGAAGATGAAGAGTCACAAGTGCGAGGGTTTGTCCACTACGGTGATGGAGCTGGAGTAAGCTTCCCCCACCTCACCCTCTTCACACCTAAGGAGGCTGTTCGGATAGTCAAAAATGGAGAGGTACTTTACAGAAGAATTTTAGAATTGCTAGGATTCATAGTCTTACTTCTTAGGCTTACGCGGCCTGTGGCTTAACTAACATTTAAGTACCCCGGTTGACACACAACGGTGAAACATTGTTTTCAAAATGCAATTCTTAAAATAATTCTGCCTCGCCGTGAAGAGCCATCTTAAGCCAACACATTTGCCAACAATAACCACCAGACTGCCATTAATAACCAACAGTCTGCCAACAATAACCACCAGACTGCCATTAATAACCAACAGTCTGCCAACAATAACCACCAGACTGCCATTAATAACCAACAGTCTGCCAACAATAAGCATCAGTCTGTTTAGGTTAACCAACAACCAACAGTGACCAATAAGGCTTCTTTTTCACACACTGCCAACTTTACAACAATTTGATTCTATCTTCTTTATTGAAGTTGTTTTCTTTCTTGATTACACTAAGGTTTCTCTTTCTATCTTTGAATAAGAATATCGCATCTTTGCATGTACTTTTGTATTGTCAAATTCTATTATATGTTCGAAATAGATTTTCAGTATCCTGATGTTTTGTATGCCAAACGTTTGTAGATATTAATTAAACATTTTGTTTCCAAATGTAGACTGGGCCAGTCGTGTACAATGCAGTTGAGTTCCTCACTGGTCTCATACAGTTCTTCAATCATTGAACTGGCTTGAATATTGTGTCTTCTACTACCCTCCCTGTTTTATCAGTTGTTCCTTAGTTGTAGAGAATCTAGTTTTGGAAGTTCCTTAATTTGAAGTAATACCCGACTTTGATTCAAATGTGACACTTTCTGACACTGATGCTCATCAATTAATTGTTCTGTATCTGAGTTGCAGTACACCCATTCTCCAATAATGTTTTGTAATGAATGTCCCCTTCTCTGCATTTCTGCTACCTGATCTGTAAAGTGCACTTAATATTCAATAACTTGAATCACTGGACTGGGGATGATGATGAGATTTCTACCTTCAGATATCTATTGTTGTAGGCTGCATTTGTTTTCTATGTTTATATCAAATACCCTATACTACTGTGTGACTTCCTAGGTGTTGTAAGGTCCAATAATACTACCACTATAAGTACTGAACCATAGAAATTGAAGACAGCAGTCATTTACCATTTTTGGAGTATCGTTGACAGTTTCAATTCAACATCAGTTGATCATTCAAGATCGCTTTCCACAGTAAGGTCGAACATTTCAAGAACTTAATTGTGTAAAAAAATGTGATGCAGTTTAAACTGAAAAACTTTGCAGGTTCAACAGAATTATGTATTACATATTCAACTGGAGTGGTTTTAATTGCAGCCAATTACTAAAATAAACAATCATAATAGTTATTATGAGATCCTTTGCCCTTCCTATTACTAATTCTTCTCCTGTCTTTCTTGTTATTGTTATATTAAATTTTTATTATAAATGTTATGACTATAAAAACAGCCAACACAATTAACTGTTGTTTCAGTTGTCTTCAATTTTCATCTTCCCCAATAATTTTATCATTGATATGTAATAGCAATGTCAGAATTTGAAGAAGTAGAGAAGTGAATCATTTTGCTCTCTTGCCTTTTTATAAAACTAAGTTCACCTCCTTATTTCTTGTTGGATTTTCAGAGAACACTTCCAATGCGACATAAAGAGGTCTGGGGAATCAACGTGCACCCATCCATCAAATATGCTTTAGATTTTGGCATGAGCCTCATATCAGAGAAAATCAAGAAGAGAGTTAAGGTTTGTATGAACTTATTAATAACTTACAACTTACTAGTTTGCTTTAATTTCTAACTTGAAGGATCTCTATTTAATAGTGAATCATATAATTCATTCAACTTTTAGAACTAATTGTAAAAAAAGAACACTAAACTATTGACAAGACACATTTTTCAGTTACTATTATAGAAAAAGTCAATAGTTACTACCTTAGAAACATGGTAAATATTATCGAGTTATTCACTAACTTTTTATAGATAAATCACAAAACTGGTCATGTTATTCTTATAATAGATCGAAATTTAATTTTCAGGTTTTCACAAATCTGGAGGAAGCAAAAAAGAACATGCCAGATTTATCAATGCTCCCCAAGGAATATGGAGGTACAGTTCCAATGGCAGAAATGATAGGTAAGTTGAAATAAATGGTGCTGATTCTCATCAGTTATAAATATAACATTTTTACTAAAAGTTTACTAACAATCACAATGGTTGTGCTGATTCATCAGGTGCATAATTGAGTGCACTACAATGTTTCTAATACGATCTCTAAGAACATTATGTATGGAAAACTCGGTTGCTCCTCAGTGCTTAGAGACTGAGTCGGAAACATCGTAGTGCACTAAATTGTGCACCTGATGAGACAATGAGTGTCTCTAATATCAAAACAATATAGAAGTTTGTTTTGAGCTTCATTACAGACTTTCTTTGGATCTCTCCAGACAAACATGACTCAAGATTCTAGACTCACAAAATTTCAGTGCAGTATCACTGATTTAAAATTAAACATATTTTTCTAATAAAAAATTATTTTTGGCCTTTGTTCTAATAAATTGTTAGTTTTATAAGAAAATTTAAGGTAAAATTTAGTAAAATATACCACAATTTCAAGATTAAAAATTCGAATATGGATTATTTAATTATTCCAATACAAGATTGATAAGGTTTATAGCACTATGAATAAACTGACTATTTGTTCCTATATCAGTTTTATGAAATCATTTGTGTTCTTAAAAGAATTGTGCATGATTAGGAAGTATAGTTATGTTTGGAATAGAGCAGACTTTATGAAGCAATTAAAAAATAATTATTAATTTCTTTCAATTAATACTTTTTAATCCTTATTCTGTCTGTCCTCTACTGGCATGTGAAGGATCTTATGAAGCATAATAGGGGCAGAGCTGATACCGTACAAGGTTGATGGCACTGATAAAAAGTGCACCAGTCACAGAAAGGGTATGAACATGCACAATCTCTAACTCAGACCTATATTCCAATGTACTGTTCGGTCACTGGCCCTACCCAAAAATGTCTCTGCAAAATTTTCAAGTTTAGTAGGAGGTGGAAACATTTATTACTTTGTAGAAACTTCAATTTTTGTCTATTAGTAAATATCTGACTTTAGATAGTATAAACACGATATGGGAGTTTCCCTTAAATGTATTTTTTAACAGCCTACTTGTTGTTTGGCTCAAGAGACAGCCTAGTAAGTGAAGGAATAAATACATGACCTAAGTGCTTGGATGTAAGAATGAAATGTCTCATTCAGTTGTGAAGGCGAGGATGGCTCTTGGGCCCCATAAGTCTGCTACAACAGCTCTGAGATGTGCTTGCTGTACTAATTGCACCCACCACTGGTACAGTGTAGAGGGTACTGTGGTTATCACAAGATAACAGAGTCAAGCAATGCTGAGCATGGATGCTACTTGGATGTGTGACCGCTGAGCTATCCTGTCCTTGTAAGCAGTCCGCCTGCCCAGTCATTAGTGGTGGTTTGGAAGTCACCTTTAAACTGTTGGTCCCTAGAGGGTCCCCAGAGAGCCGTTGGTCCTTGTTGGCTGTCAGAGAGGGTTTCTTATCCCTAACTTCACCTAGTGAAATAAGACATTCTTTACTTTACTTTTACTTTCACACCCCCTTGGCACTTTTCCCTGGCCACTGTAGGCTAGAAATTTTTTAGGCCCTAGATTACTCATATATCAAGGGAATTCAACATGTAAAAACTTTAAGCATAGATTATTTATCTTCTGAATATGTTCTACAATCAAAGTTACAATATAGTTTAGCTGTTGTAAGGTATGATATGTTGGTAGCCCTGTGGAAGAAGGAGCTGCTGGCAGCCAGGCCTCAGTTATTGGCACACGACGAGATGCGGGTGCGGCTAGAACTGTTCAGTGAAGGGGCTCGGGCCGGGGCAGTGTCAGCCTTGCGCAACAACGGCTCTTGCAATCCTCAGACAGATGTTTTGGCGGGCAGCTTCCGCAAGTTACAGGTTGACTGACGGCTGAGATCTGGATTGATTGTTAAATAGTATTTTATACAACAATTAAGGATTATTTTCAATCTCAAAACCCTATATCCAAGATTGTTCAGTACAGAAATCTAAGATAAAATGTTCAAATTTTATTTATGATAGTAACATTATAGAAACATGGAATTTTATACTTTTTGTAGAATAATGTTTTGCATAATCTTTGTAGGCCAAAACAGTATTTTAGCTTTTATGTACTATTATGTAAATAGTTTGTGATATTATGGTGTGGTTAGTTCTATTTGAAACCGGCACCATCACTTCATATAATGCAATATAAAACAGGGAAATGTTTGTCTGAAAACAAATCCCAACTAGAATATTATTTCGTTTATACCATTTGCAGTAAAACAGGTTCACTATGTGACTTCTAATTTGTATTTGGCAGAATATATTTTTGGAACTCAAATAAGAACCTAGTTTAGAATCTAAAAAATCTCGTATTTAAAATTTACTAGTGTGGTAAATAAAGAACGAAATAAAACTTTTACAATAAGAAAGATATCACACAATTTTACTCAATCCTCAATGTAACTGAACAAAATCCTTTATAAGCCATAAACCCTTTCCTAGTTCAATCAATCATCTTTATTCATATTTGCACAGTGAATACAAGAATAGTGTCATATTTTATCTTATTTCTATATATATTATTATTTTTTCTTAGTAGTACACTATCACTACAATACAGAATTTTAAACAATCTAAAGATAGAACAATGCAGTTACACACTCATTTATACTTAATTAAAATTTTTTATTACCACCAAACTAACATATTTTATTGCTGACATTTTAATTGTTGTGAGAAATAAACTCTTCTATAGAGTAAAAAGCAGCGTGTGCTAAGAACTTTTTACTCAAACTTAAGAAGGTATTAGGGTTTTGCTCTTTTTTTATGATTTGGGGTAAATATTCAAAAAATTTATTTCCTTTAAAAGTGGGGTTTTTTTTTCAAAAAATAATAATTTATGAGGTTCAACCAATCTATGTGACCTAGTGTTATATCTATGGGATGTATTACCTATTGCAATTCTTTTATTGAGAAATACAAATTTAACTGACTCGTAAATGTACAAACTGTAAACTGTAAATATATTAAGTTCTGAAAATAAATGTTTAACAGAGTCTGTTTGCTTCAAATTAAACATGATTCTTAGTGCCCTTTTTTGTTGCATTAAAAGTTGGTCCATATTTCTTTTTGTTGTTGATCCATAAATGCAAATTCCGTAGGAAATATGTGAATGGATTAAAGCATAATATACATTTTTTAAAGTTTCAATATTACATGAATGGGCTAGTCTCCTTAAAGCGTAAAGACCACTAGACGTTTTACGAATTACAAGATTAACATGTTCATCCCAGGCTAAGTTTTCGTCTATAGTCAAGCCTAGAAATTTTGTTTCCTCCACCTGCTCCAATATTTCATTGTCCACAAATACTGTAGGAAAAATTTTATTCCTTGCTTGTTTTGTTGAAAAGGAAACAAAACTAGATTTAGATGAGTTTAAAAGAAGGTTTTTACTGTTTAAAAAGTCTTTTATTAATGATAGGCCAATGTACGATGAAAATTCAACTAATTCTTCAGTTTCTGCATTTACGATTACATTAGTATCATCTGCATAAAGACAGACCTTATTGTTGATATCCTGTACTACTCCAGGTAAACCTTTTAGGTAGCACAGGAATAATAAAGGACCTAAAATCGATCCCTGTGGGACTCCATATTGTGCTTTTAAAAGGTGAGAGAAATATTTTTCTTTATACTTAATTTTTTTACAATCCAAGAAATGGTCTATTTCAACATATTGTTTTCTTTGTGATAGATATGATTTGAACCAAGTTAACTCAGTGTTCTTCACTCCTAGATTTTGAAGCACATCCACTAACTTATTATGTTCTACGCTATCAAAGGCTCTTGACAAATCTAAGAAGATTCCAATTACTTTTTCACCTTTATCGACAGATTCAATAATCAACTCTATAAACTCAACACCGGCTGTTATAGTAGATTTGTTGGACCTAACCTAATCAAGTTAAAATATAACATTGCATTTTTTTTGTTTTTGCTATTGTCTTGTAGCTTTTTCTACGCCCATGTCATTGGGAGGATATTAGAATAACAAAACAACCAAGCACGTGCCAATTCCAGATGAGAGAGTACCCTGAGGTGGATCTTGGTAAGGGAAGAGTTAGCCATTTTTGATGACCTAATTAATTTATTATGTGAAACAAGAACTACCAAACCCATTACTTACAATTTATATTCCCTTACCCAAATATTATATTTTAAAATAATTAAACCTCATAGTGCAACCTGTCTACATGCTCCCCTGACCTACAGTAAAACCTACTCACACATTATTATTGAACCCGGATATGATCAAAATTATTATAAAAAATTAACAATAGTAAATATAGGCTATAGTTTATATGAACTTATCGAAAGTAGAACACCCCAAAGGAAGTTGGCACAGAATTCGGTCACCACCCGACATTCGCTGACCAGTCCCAGTCCACTCCACTTGAGATACTCTCCGTGCTTATTATGCAGACCTTATCATTTCTGCCCTTTGCCTGACTCTTTTCTCTCTTTCTCTCTCATATATTAACTAATAACCAGATACCCAGCAGGGATCACTTCTGGCTGGTTTATACCTTCCAGTTGACCTACCACTGGGCACAGCAAAACCTGATGCCATCTAAATCTGGGCAACCTCTTGGATGACCAGGAGCGTCACATCACTAAGCGCTCATGTAGAGATTTTGGGGTTCAATGGCAATTCGATAGGTCTAGCCTACTGCGGGAGATAACTGTTGGAGTTGGTGGGGTTTGTTCCCTAACCTCAGAGGTTCTTGCTAGCCTCAACAAGGGTGTGCCACCTCCTGCCTGCTTTGACTGGAGGGGCTGGTTCAGAACTGGCCTCTCCTTCTTCCGGAGAGACATGACTTTGAGATTAGTGCCCTAATTCTTCCTCATGGATCTCAATAGGAGACTGCCCCTACTCCCTAACCTTACTCATCCTGAATATCCTGTCACTCTGGAAGCAGTGTTGAGGTTCTTATAGGACTAAGTGCAATGTATAAGCTTCTTGTCCTAAGAGAAAAAAACTAATAACCTGCCCTGGTTCATTGGGTTACCCTGCCAATAGAAATAATACTGGTAAAAATCACAACCTCCCCTCCTGGTGGGGCAAGAGACAAGGATTTATGAGAAATATTCTATGTTTTGGCTTTCCATGCAGAGGTAAGGCTGCAGGATAATTTTAGGGTATTTTTTCCCAAGCAGGAACTAATAACCTCATAGGAGATGTTCTCCATCCATTGCGACTTTGCAAGGGTCCAACATTAACGTGGGAACTTGAAGGCGTGGGAAATTGTAGTAAGCTATGTAAGTTCTTAACGTATGTGAATCTTGCAATACACTTGATAGCAAAAGTTCTCTTATATTTAAATGAGACACTAGCAGCCAGACAAATATATTTACACCAAACTAATCTTGAACAACCAGACTACAAACCTATAAGAAAATGTTGAGATTCCAGTGATAGAAGAGGCTGTGAGGAGATATCATCGTATTGTTAAACTTTCACTTACACTGTTACCTTGATTTTTTTTTAAATCCAACGTAAACATGCAATAAAAATATACATAAAGAAACACTAACTGAAAATCTCACATAATATATCTTTCATGGGCATAAAGACCTATTAAAAGCTGAACTTTAGTGCTTAAATTGAACCTAGAGTTAAAGGAAAACTTTTTGTACACGGAGTTGCAATTTTTTATTTGTTATGTATGTATGCTGCTTCTTGCACCCAGTTGTACTTATACTCTTCGATTAAATTCCTATTGTCTTAGTCAGGAAATTGTTTATAAAAAATAAAGAAATTTCCTGAACAAAATTATATTACAGATATTCATTCTTAAAAAATACTAAAAGGTCGTCTTCAATTCAATGAGTTTGTCAAATAGAGCAGGAGATTCTGTAATTTGAGGAAGATTCACATGGATCAACTGAAGGAGAGGTCCTAAAATAAGACAACTCTTATAGTCAAGGCTAGTCTAGAGATCTTCCCCAGAATGTTGTGTATAAATGTTTGATTTCCGGACATTAGAAGAAAGAAAATGTAGAAGAAGAATAGAAACTCAAACTTAAAACTAATATAACTATGACAGTTTCCTGTTCATTTGATATTCACACCTCTGGTTACCACTCGGACTGATGGAACAAAAATCTTTTCAGCTGTGACAAATGTACCTACTGACTAGTTTCCCCATAATTGGTTTACTGAATTTACTGAAACTGGGAACATAAACCGTTCAATTGCACAAGATTTGCAGAGGTAATAACTACGCATTAATGTTATCAGTTGCTTTGCTCACTATTCAATCCAAACATTACTCAATCCTTAATTAAAATGGTTGTAATTTTCTTCCAAAATTGTATGATTTCACTTAAATTTTCCAGGCCTTTTTCAAATTGGTTAAGGTTTTATCCCATTTTTCTGCTACACTTTCAGGAAAATGGATTAGCTTGTAAAAATGATCAAGAGAGTGTGCTATAATGTGCCCTAAAAATAAGTTTGCAGGTAAGGTTTTGTGGCTCTCATGCTTTGCTAACGTGATAAAAACATGAATATTTCGCTCCCAGGCTTTGCGATCATCTGAATGAAATATTCTAATTGTGGTCCTTAACAGTCAACATTTCTGCCCTGTGAAGGATTAGGGTGATAAGGAGCTGCCTTATGTACTGTATCCCTAACGATAAACACATTTCCACAAATACATATAAGTTGCGTTATCAGTAACAATGTATTTAGGAAAGCCAAAATAAGAAAAGAGTCCTTAAGTCAATAATGAAACTGTAGTTTTTGAGGATGTGTTCTTCACAGGAACATATTTTGAGAAGGCATCTACTATTAATAATAAGTCTATAATCCGTAATTTTCTGGAAAGGTCTGGTACTAATTTCTTAGGAGAGGTGACCTAATTTGGCATTGTTTGCTTGCTTTGAACGCTGATATTCACATGTTTGTTATTCGAGTTTTAAAATCTGGAGCCTAAAAGAATTTACAAATTCGATCTAATTTTTTTTTCTTTTTACTCCAAAATGTGCCGTTGTTGGGCCTCATGATAATGCCTGAGTAAGAGATCAAATAATTTTTCTGTACAACTACTCCAAGATGAATTTGGTTGGGTAATTGGTACAATAGAACATTATCTTGCAATATATAATTCAGGGGTTTTTTACTTTAACTAATGACTTCCTATTTTTGTGTCATCTTTTGGGTGCTGAGCTATATTCCTATGGATTAAGCTTAACAGCAATATCTTGTAGTTCCTAAAATAATTGTGACAATCTGCTACTATATTTTATTTTCCTTTGACATGATGGACTGTACACTGAAATGAGTTTATCAAAGTTATCCATCTAGATATTTTTCCAACGTGCCTTGGACGATTCAAAAGAAATGTTAGTGCATTATTATCACAATGTAACACAAATTACCTATGCTCCAGATAACCACGATACTTATTAACACGTTCACGACGACGGCAATTTTACGTGTTGTTACATATTGAGCATTCATATATAACACAAAATCTTCAAAATAGGCGTAAACGTTGTTTTCCATAAAACCATTCTATAATGCATAAATAATGCATTTTAGGTTGAAAAACAATGATAGAATGTATATGAATAAGTTAAAACCAGTGTGTCACCGGTGGCACACGACGCCTATACATTGCCCTTCGCTTCAATGGGCGTCGTGTGTCACCGGTGACACACTGTTTTACTGAACCTAACCTACTCTATGCTACGATCAGCTGGCGGGTGGCGAGCCACATCACTACTTTCCCGCGTTTTTACTTGTTGTTGTTCTCTTCCACGCAATCATCAAGCTAACCTAGTCACTCGCTTGCGGCTGCTCTGTTCTCTTACGTCTTCACGACAGCTTGTGTTCTGTTTATCACAATTAGCTCAGTGCTACTATTGTGGTGTTTTATATTGTGTATATTAGTTGTTTTTGTGCAATTTGAATCTTAGCTTGGGAGATGGATGACAGTGACATTGAGAACGCTTTGGACGATTTTGATATAAGTGAACTAAGTGATTTTGAGTACTCAGGAAGCGAATATGTACCTTCGTCTATCTGCTCTGACGACAGCAGGGCAGAATCTGTAGGTGATATGAGTGATGTGGAAGATAACCCGCTACCTGTAAGTAATCAACAGCTTGTAAACATTGACATTGTAGCTAATCCTCAGCCCCCCCACCAGATTGTAAATAATTTACATGCTGAAAATAATCTACAAAATGATCATCACCCCAATAATAGGCCTCAACGACAAACTGAGATTGTAAGAGTTTGGGGAGAATGCACAGAAACTGTTAGGCAGTTTCCATTTACTGGAATATCTGGCTTACAGCTCAATGTTGATGTTTCTGATCCTATGTTGGTTTTTGAACAGTTTCTAAATAACGATGTACTGGACCTTATTGTGACGGAAACAAACAAGTTTGCAGATCAGTTTTTGACCAATAACGATGTAAGCCGAAGGTCTATGATGCGTCACTGGCTTCCAGTTGACAGACACCAAATAAGGCAGTTCTTAGGTATTGTTATGATAATGGGTATGTGTCCTTTACCCCACATGAGATTATACTGGTCATGTAAAGATATTTACAAAAAAGACCTGATCAAAAATACAATGAACAGGGACAGGTTTGAGAGTATTTTAAAGTGCCTTCATTTTAACAACAATGATGTTGTTGATACAGTTGAACCTAGGCTCTCTAAAATAAAGGAGCTAACCAATTTACTGAACACTTTGTTCAAAAACATATATGTTCCTGGGGAAGAAGTCGTCATTGACGAGTCGATGGTGCCTTGGAGGGGAAGACTGATCTTCCGCCAGTATAACCCTCAAAAATCCCATAAATATGGAATAAAACTTTATAAAATATGCACAACATCTGGCTACACACAAAAAGTCAAAGTATATGCAGGAAAAAGTGATGATACGGCCAACGTTGGTCATGCACAAAAAGTTGTAATACATTTGATGGAAGATTTGCTGAATAGTGGCCGTACCTTATTTTGCGATAATTTCTACAACAGTGTTCCTCTTGCTGAACAATTACTAAGCAAGAAAACCTATGTATGTGGAACACTGAGACAATATCGACGAGGCAATCCCAAAGAGTTGTGTGCTGAAAAAATGAGGAAAGGGAATGTGCATGCGAAAGAGAATGAGTTTGGGGTTAAAGTAATTAGTTGGAAAGACAAACGAAGAGTTCTGATGGTGAGCACTCGTCCAGAAGATGTCGATAACCTTATACCAACAGGAAGGCGCAACCGAAGAGGTGAGGAAGTACGGAAACCATCAGCTGTACTTGCTTATAATGCTGCAAAGAAAGGTGTAGATTATTCTGACCAAATGTCTGCATACTACACGTCTCTAAGAAAAAGTACAAAATGGTACAAGAAGGTAGCAATCGAGCTTCTGTTGGGTACATGTGTGGTCAACGCTTATGTAATATTCAACGAACATCGGCAGAAAAAAATAGAAATGTTACATTTCAGAGAATCACTGGTAAAGTCACTTATAGCACCAGCCGCAGCACCTCAGCAACCTGTTCGGAGGAGACCATCACAGAACCACAAATTTTTGCAGAGACCAGGACCAGCACGATCATCACGAAAACGATGCCTGCCGTGCTACGAGAAAATGAGCAGTGAAAGGGGAGCAAAAGAAGCACGAAAAAACTCTAAGCGGGTTGTAACTTATTGCAGTGGGTGCCCAAATGAACCTACAATGTGCCTTGAATGTTACAATGCGAAACATATGTAATTTTATATATCAAACATAAAATGTTGTAGTTGTTTTCTTCATAGTTTTGTCAACAGTGTGATTGGTTATTATACACATTTTTATTAATACTACTGAGACTTTACGTACATTTTTACCTCCCAACCACAATCACTTTATATATGAGAAAACACCATGCTAACTTTTATTTTAACCGTATTTATTAAAACAAACATTATTATGATAGGCGTTGAACATAAAACATGGCCTCAAACTCTGGCGTAAGTTAACAATTCATCATAACAACGTATAGCGATAGTGCGTCACCCGTGCCACACTCCGCCCAGTTGTAACCTATAGAGTGCGTCACCGGTGACACACGCCGGCATTCTGAACGAAGCAGCGTGTGTCACCGGTGACGCACGTCGTCGTGAACGTGTTAAAAAGATTGCTTATAATAATAACAGTGCATTTACACAACAATAAAATCATATTTAATATTTGTATGGATTTTGCAAAAATAATATTTAACAACTGTTCCCCCCCTTTACCTAAAGTCAAATGCAGAGGAAAGCATGAATCTTTCCAGGATCATTAAATATACCGTATTTCATTAAAATAAACTTATTTCAGGGTTATCAAATTCACCATGGGCTGATATACTGCCTTTCGAATTATATTTCCATTAAATAGAGCTAGCCCTTAAAGTCATTGTCTCAGACTTGTAATACGCTATTTAAAACGTTTAATTTTTAACTCAGATTTTATTGAACAAAATCTTGTTAATAATTTACCATGTTAGGCGTCTGCTCATTTTGATGTCACAAACCGGCTAAAATACCTTTTAAAGTTCAACACTGATTCTTTATCCTGTCAAGACGACTAAATAAATTTAACATTCATGAGACTTTAACAATTGACAGTTTTATTCATAGAGTATAAACAAAATATAACAAAATGGAGTCAATGTAAAAAATGAGTGGCAATATTTCCGTTCAATGAGATCTTCAATCGTAGTATAATAAATGTGAATGTTATCATGTAACAAGATAACTAAAGGAAGATTTTCTGTAGACTTTTAATTTTGCATGACACTTCATTTCTATATAGCCAGTAGGTTGACACAATTTCTCTTTTGCCTGCCGGGAGGATGAAAACATGTCTTTTCTGTATGATAGTACACCTAAAAATCAAGCTACACATGGTGTGGCGTACTCTTATCATGTAATTATTTAGTTTTTTAGCAATATGAACACCAGATCTGATGCATTGAAAGATATAAATTATAAATTTGATATTCAAATGGTTCTTAAACAGTGGTGTAGCCAAGAAAGAAGATATTAAAATGATGAACAAATGTTAAAAGTAAAATTAATTTTTAAAACAATACAAATTCAATAGGCCTTTAACAAAGGTCACACTAGACCTTCCTTTTGCCTGTGACTGTGTCCCGCTCAGCATGCTGTTTGGTCACTCTACTTTTCTCAAACACTCAATCTAGTTATGAAGATTAAGTGTTTTCTCCTAAAAAACTTAATTTAATATAATACAAAATTCAATAATTGATCTCCATTTTGTTGTTTGAATATTGTTATATTGTTACCAATTTTATTGTTTGATTTGTTAATGGTTTTATTAATTTTATTGTTTTACTTGTTAATGGTTTTAGTAATTTATTGTTTTATTCGTTAATTATTTAACTAATTTTATTGTTTTATTTGTTAATTAGTTTAATGAATGATTGTTATTACATTATGGTGTACTACAATTTTAATGTTATCTGACTCAGGAATGCTTTACAAAATAAATGTTTGACATAGGTTTTAATACTGTTAATTAGTTTATAGTTAATTTATTCATAGCTGAAAATGTTAATACTGTTATTTATAATAGAGCTTATTTATTTGTTAGCAAATCATTTTAGCTAGAATCTTGTTAAATCTATTAGTACTAACGATGGGAGACCGAAAAAAGGGAAATTTCTGACTATGTCATCTGTCTTACCAGCATAGCTGGATCTTTGTAAGATGTAATATGACAATAAACATTCATTCATTCATTCACTCAAATAAACAAAATTGATTTAAATGGCTTACATATTGGAGCAGACTTTGGCTGATAGTTATTCGGAAGATTTAAACACTTAGAAATTGGTCAAAGAAGTGTAAGGTTTTAAATTGAAAGGAATTCAATACCTCAATTGACTTTTTAAATTATTTACAAGCAACATTTGGACAAAACATCACATCCCTCCAGTATTCCTTGCCCTTCTAGTAGTCTCTGTCGCTTTGGAGGGGAAGTTCTTCAGCAAGCTAAAATTAATTAATTTACAAGTACTATGAATCAGAGATTAAAAAGTGCAAGTACCATATCAATTAAAATTAAAGAGCATTAAAAAATCACAATGTACGTAATCATTATATTTGGAACCAAAACAGCTATAAAAATAAAATTGTATTAAGTTAAAAAATAATGTTCATTCACACTCTGAATTATCTGCTAATTTATAATTAAATTTCTAGGCAGATTTGTTTGTTTTTTTATAAAATTATGTTTCTGTTTTGTTTTAAAAAATAACGTTAATAAGTAACTTGTCTTAAAACTTGAAATAATGTAAAATATTAATACTTTTAATTCTGTCATTGTGAAAAATTTTAAAATAGTAAGCAGTAAATAAAATTAATGTTTGAATATATCATTATGGCAATATTTCCATTTTATATATCTTAATATTTACGTAGAACTAACTGCTGATAAATAGGTTACCTGTACATAAATAAATTTATTTTGGTTTGTTCTCATATTTCTGATAACTAATATCATAATTATCATTAAGTACTTCTGGATTATTTAAAAGCTGAACAAAAGTATATTTTTAAATTTCTGTACTTGAGTGGTGCAAAAGGGCGGCAAATTTAAGGCTTTCCTCCTGGAAAAATATGTAGCTGCGGCTCTGGTTAAAAGTGCCATTTTGAGGCTGGCCTTTATGGCAAGTAAACTGGCTAAGGTGTTTAGAACTAAAACTGGGTTTATGGCCTAGCCTTCAAAGGGATAAGAGGTCATAAAGGAAAGATTATGTAAAATTTAAAGAAAATCAGTTTAACAATTTGATCATCGAAGTATCAAGAAAATAATCACTTAATATTTGACAAAGTAATTCAAAATATGTTTTAGAGGCTACGGACAGTACAAATTTCACCTTTCTGGACAGGTTATCCTATGAGATGAATGCGCTCTCATTTTCTCTTTAGGGATTTGCTGATGAGATAGCTGCATAAAGTTGTATTATTAACCAAAAGCTGTAATTTTAAAGCCATAGAAGTGTATACTATCGATACTAGACTTCAAATGGCAAATACGAGGGGGTATTAGAAAAATAAGGTTCCCTATGCCGCCGAGACAGAATGCAATATGTTGGAAGAAATCTGGCAACACTGTCTTACTCATCAGCTGTCCCTCTCTCTATCCATACCACTCGCACCTCGCTACGTCCAACAGTGTCAGTCTAGCTGCCTTCAAAGATGGAGCTCCCTATCGTTGTTACCGCCAGATGCGAAATTCGTGCTGTGATACGTTTTTTAAATGCAAAACAGATTTCACCTATTGAAATTCATTGCCAGTTAATCAAAGTTTATGGGGAAAACTGCATATCTGTTCAACACGTTCAGAAATGGTGTAGAGAATTCAGTGAAGGCCGCATGGAAATTCATGATGAAAACCGAAGTGGACGGCCTTCAGTTTCAGATGGAGTTATTGAAAAAGTTGAGACAATATTGCTTTTGATCGACTTGTTGCCTCAATGAACAACAGTAAACTCTGACAGATATTGTGACACATTAAGAAAACTGAGACGCGCAATCGAGAACCGCCGGAGAGGAAGATTGTCCAGTGGTGTGAGGCTTCTCCATGACAACGCTCGACCTCATGTCTCACGTCAAACTCAAGAACTGCTGACAAATTTTGGCTGGACTATTGTGCCCCATCCCCCCTACAGCCCAGACCTAGCCCCAAGTGATTATTACTTATTCCCAAAATTAAAAGAACACTTGGGTGGCCAACGCTTCAGTACCGATGATGAAGTCAAGGAAGAGGTTACTCGATTCCTCAAAGGATTGGCGGCAGAATTTTACAACATGGGGATAGAAAAGTTGGAGCATCATCTACAAAAGTGTTTGGACATAAACGGTGATTATGTGGAAAAATAGCTTGACTTTTAAGTTTTAAATTGATGTATAACACTAAGTAGAAATATAGAGCTGTCTATTTTTAAAAATCATGGGAACCTTATTTTTCTAATACCACTTGTAAATGAAATTACACCAACAAATAACGTTTCCAGTATAATAAAATCAGTTGTATTGAAATAATGTGTTTTTAAATTTTACAATGCAAATGTTAAGGTGCATGATTTTGATACAATCTTTTATATAAATAACATATTTTAGATTTATACAATTTGTATGTGACAAATTATTGTATACTTATGTGCACAAAATACTTATGGTTTCACTGTTCTTCATGAAAGAAGTGAATTTAATTCAGAATTATAAAGCTGCCAAAAAAAGAAAGCGAAACCTACTGTTATCCTCACTGTGTAATAATAAGGGAAATAAAGTTCATTATAAATTTAAAATCCTTTTTATTTACAAAATATTTTAAACAACAAACAAAAATTAAATTACTAATAGAACAATAAATTACATGAAGAAGGCTTCAATGACAATCTCAGGACATATTAAAAATACATTTACACATTACCTTGTATTTGAAAACACAATTTAGGACATGAAACAAAACTAAAAAAAAAAATAATTAATGAAATATTTTATATTCATTGTGAAGTAATTTTCACCTCACATACTCAAATTAATGATAAACCTATTTGTGCAGAGATGTTCATTTGTTAAGGTTAAATTAATTTAACAGTGTGTGGGTCATATAATGACATGCCCATCCCTCACTTAGGGTTTTTTGTTTGTGTGCTGTTTCAAACAAAGTTTTATTGAATAATAAAAATGAAGTCTACTTACTATTGCACTATTGTTTATGCATCAATATATTTAGATAGTTATTAAAACAAATCAAATTGAAAATTATTTAATTAACTTACGATTTTATTATTTGTTATAATAATTAACACAACAATACACACAGGAGGGGATTCCCTCACTTCTTAACCCTTTGGATGCCAACATCCGACTGATCAGCCTTTTAGGAAAAAATTATTTTAAACTTTATTTACAATCTTTAAAAGTTTGTTTTGTTCTGAAGTAAATAAGGACTACATTTATCAATTTTAAAGTTGGTTCACTAATGACCATGACACAGCTGTTTCTTATTAGTTATTAACTCTCCTTTTATACTTACGCTTATTATAAGAACTTCTTATCAATCTATTTTTCATAAAACTATTCTATAATTTCGTAATGAATATAAGATATAACACTTTATCAATTGATAAAGATTGATAAAAATAATTTTTGTATTTTTTTCAAAAGTGATTATTTTATGTAAATATCCTTTTTTGTAATAGTTAACATGTGATTACCAAAAAAGTTATATAGATATGCACTTTTAATTTATGCTGAAAAATAATAAAATAATAAAAGCCAATCTGAAAAACATTCAAAACAAAAAAATAATTTAATTTACCTCAAAACGAAGGGCAGTACAGAGGGAAAAGTTAAGCATTGTAAAAGTGTACAAATAGGCTTTGGCAGTTTTGGGTATTACAGCCTCTTCAACACTGGTGTTCAAAAGGTTAAATATTCCTCAATGTCAAAATTCTTTATTTTTTCACTGTAAAATTAATGTTTTATTTTATTTGTAAGTCCATACAAAAAAAAAAAAAAAACAAAGCTATATAAACCAGGAAGACATCATAAAAAAACTGATAAACATTTTGTCCGAGAGATTCACTCGCCATTAACTTAGTATTCCGTCACACAACAAAAAATATTTTAACCCTGCCTCGTGGTCACACAGTGTTTAAGTACATAAGTGCAAAATTTCATGAACTTTAGAATACCAATATTCAACACACACTTTTGTTCAATGTCCTAACAGTTTAACACTTTGTACCCTGAGCCCGAGTATAGGTCGGGCCGCTTCGGCAGCGCCTGCTACCGGCGCCTGAGTATAGCTCGGGTCGTGTTATTTAATTGTATTATTTAGCTCAGTCATCTTATTTTTGGATTCAAACATTTTGATTATGTTCATTGGTTGTCAAAGTTCGTATTTGTTGGTTTTGAGATCCCTGGGTCACGTTTTAGTAATGAAATAGTATATTTTTCGTCGTACTACAAGCGAGTCTAGACAGCTGATCATAGGCGCCGCGGCTGATCGTCGGTACTGTCAGTTTGCTTTGTAGTGTTTCACGTTGTGTGTTGTAAGTCTTAGTGATGTCTTACTAAGTTTTCTACAAATCTTTCTGACAAATACTGAAGCAAATGTTATTATAATGTATTCTAAATGTGAATTTAACTGTTTGTAAAATAATCAGAACTTTAGTTTCTTACTGAATGAAGTAAAGGCAAATGCAAGCAATGTGAGGCTATACGTGTGTTTTGTTTTGTATTTACACTCGGTTTGTTCTTTCTTCTTGACTTTCCGTTGATTTTCTTTTATATTCTTTACTTATTACTTTCGAGTTTAAATAATACGGGTGATGAAATCAAAAGTGATGCAATTCGCGATCTTTTGTTCGATTCCTAATCGGAAAGTGACAATGATTTTGATACACACCTGGGACCAAATATTGATTTTATGAATAATCTAAACGAAAATGTGCCAGATCCTGTATTTGATTCAGACCATTGTGCTTTAAAAATTACCACACTAAGGGGAACTACCTGAACTAACAAGCTATGTAGCAAAAAACTTTTTTTGTATTTTTTACATAACATTCAATATTATGTAATAATTTTATTTTGAAAATTAACTTTATATTTGTATACATTTAAAAAGAGTATGTATCTCTATTTTTAAAAAGATATATAGTATGAGTTTATAACATAATTACTGTAATAACACAGAATTTTTTAACATAAAACCCCCAGGGAGCCACACCGAAACATGTATTAAGGGCCCAGGGTACAAAGTGTTAATTTTGAGAAATTCAAACTTATTGTCGTAGAGAAAGATTGTTTTATTTGGAACCATTACATGACTCTAAAAACTATTTTTAGACCTTATAATATAATATACAGTCCATAAACCACATTCACCAACCAATTTCAACAGTTCCTCAGTTTTACTTACAAAAAATTGAAGAACTAAACACATGGATGCCCTGGTACATGATGAAGAGGAGCTTAGATTTGACCTTTGTAACTGATAGCTGAAAATGTGGATTCTTTTCATTTGGAACTTGTAATTCTTCAGTAATAAAAAAACATTTATATGATTACTCCCAAAACTTTTCCCAAATAAGTGTTAACTACCACACTGTCTGTTAATAATTTCAATTTCATTTTGCTATGTCAACACAAACTGATAAATAAAACTGTTATGACCACTCAATCTGAATGAGGTAGAACTAAAATATAACTACACATTTCTGTTACAAGCACTTGATTTTATAACACCAGGATTAGTTTATTTTACTTGTTTGTACTCTTTCCAAACAGTTTGTACAGTCCTTGTACCTGTATAATATTACCTTAGTGAAAACATACTTGCATATTGTCTTTTTATAACTGTTTGTTTACAAAGTGCTTCCGTACACAAGATAAAATTATAGTATTGAATAAAACATTAATGATTTACAAGGACTTACAGGAGTACAATTTAGTTCCACAAGTGAATATAAAGTATTACACCAGGAATCTAGTTAAGTCCACAAAACAAAATCTTTGAGAAATCCTTGAGAATACGTTATTACTCTAAATTTGATTAATTTACTTTTAAAGCCATACAACAATTTGTTACATACCCAACAGTTCACATTGTTCATATATTTGTATATATGAACAGTTCACATAGGTATCCTTGACTTTTACTTCAGGGTCAGAGTAGCTTAAATTTTAAATTCAAGATGTCAAAAATTGAGCAAAATAAAGCAGACAAATCTTAGTGAAAGGGAATTGTTACGTAAAGTTCACATCATAACACTGAGGGCAGTACATTACAAAGATAATCAGTGACAAAGAATATATTAACTTTCTTAATTAAGAAATCAATATATACAGACTAACACTGAGACCCTTAAGGCTTGCACTCCTCGTGGTAGGGCTCCAGCGTTCTCATGTCCCGAGAGGTCGGGGGGAGGGAGCTCTGCAGGTAGTTACCGCATCTCTTGCACGGCTCACTGAATAGATTGTGATAGCTGTGTAACCATGTCTGCAAAAAAACATTATAAAACTGTTGAAAAAGAAACCAAGACGATTTATTTACATAAATAAACAGATTTTATCTTCCTATAGATTTTACAAACTTATTGTCATAAAAAATGTTAATTATAATTACTAGAATTATAAAGGGTGTACTAATACAAAATATAAATTTGACTCTCAATTGCAAGATTATAGATTTTTCATTCTGAGTATGTGTTTAGATTATATTTTGTTTCTAAGTTATATCACAATAACAAAAATTATTAGAAACAAAAATTTTGATATTTAACACTGGCCAAACAACAATTTTTGATGGAGCATTAACGAACAGCTACAAAAGTGACTTTCACAGTGACAGTGGTCAAATCTGAACACCATCTCTTTGGATAGTAAATATATGAATAGTGTGGTTCAATTTAGTAGAAGGTTACTAAGTTCTTGAAGAAATTAAATAATAAATAACCTTAATTCAAATTCAAAGGACAATTGGTGAAGGTTTTAATTCAAAAAAACGAATATAGTAACTTGCACCTAGTAGATTAGGTTTCCATTTATCTTAAATAGATCTTAACATTTCAATGCCTCAGTTTTAAATATCAAATATTCAGGATATTATAAAATTCAATTCTTAATTCAAGTTCATCTTATCAATGAATTCCAAAAGTACTTTATGTACATAGACATAAATAAGCTATTTTTATTCCTATAACTTATTACAATAAGATCTAGTATGTATAGCAAACTGCCAGTAGATTCTAAATGATCTGTGTATATCTAGGAGCTACTATTAACTGCACAAGTTCTTATCCTTTAATTTATGTCACAGAAAGACTGTTGAGTAGACATTTAACTTTTGGTATTAGACATTTAGTCTAGTACTAACCAACAACGATCTGACTCCAAGTTCAGGCATGGTAGGGGAGTAGAAGTGTAGCATGGCGATGTGAGTGTTTTCTGTCAGTTTGCGGAACACCTTGTACCTGGACTCGGTCCACAGCTCCAGTGACTCACCGAAGCCTCTCACTTGCACCCACTCTATCATCATGCCCTTAAGTGTCAGTAGAGCCGTCAGTACTCGGCCTAGTGACACTTGCACAATCACCACCTGAGGCAAACAGACATGACAGGGGAGTAGAAGTGTAGCATGGCGATGTGAGTGTTTTCTGTCAGTTTGCGGAACAACTTGTACCTGGACTCGGTTACTGCTAAGATCAGCAACTTATGATTAAAGAATAATACAAGTTACTTAATTAAACACAAGATTAACCCTATGCACTCGAAGGCGGTATTTATAAAGTATGTGCAGTTCTACTGGCTACTGTCATTTTGTCAGAAGTGCGGATTAATTTTTGCTGTAATGTTATCTTAGCTTGTATGTCCAGCTGTACTGGCCAAGATATAATACGTCTATAGCTCATAAGACATACCACTGGCCACTAAACATAGCAGTTATTTTTTAATATTCTCTTAGTTTTATAATGAATGCCCATATGAGTTGCAAGGACAAACTATGGCAAAACTAACGAGCTGTCTGCAACTTTGGAGTGGCCAGTGCTACTGGCCTTTCGAGTGCAAATGGTTAATAATCAAGATTAATTCTACACCTTGATCATAAAATCAGTCAGTAAACAATGCAAATATAATCTTTTAACCGTTGTAATTCATTGATAATGATGCAGTCAGTAAACATGTAAAGAATTAATATTTTGCTGTTTATTACAATTAAAGACTTACATCTACATTAATTCTTGATTTTTATGCATTGTGTCAAAATGTTTGCAATTAAATTTATATTATTTCCCCCATATTTTTATATTATTATTATTATTTGTTTTTGTTATTAAGATTTAAAAACTTCAAACATCCACCATCTTGAAATGTGATATGATGATATTATAATATGGAATTTTTTTTTTTTTTTTGAGACTACAAGAACAGTAACTGTTCAAAATTATAATTTGTTTCTCTACTGGTTTTTTAAACAAAAGCATTACATCTAAAAAACATACAGACAGACAGACGGTAAACTAAGCATATCATGTTTATTTTACATTTTTCGTTTGCCTTGACCAGAAGAAGAAATACGAGTACACAAAATATTACCAGTGAGTTCCCTGTTCAATGTTACTATTATTCTTACTACTGTTCATAAGACAATAGCTATCATATTACAATAAATTAAAGATGATTATTACAAATGACTAGATCACTATGGAAGCAAGTTATACATAAAAGAACAATCTGTTTTTTAATGCTACCAAAATATCACCAGTGAAGTCAGAAATATGATATATAGATTAATTATTGTTTTTACTGATGATCCACCCACCAGCACACAATACACACACCACATTAGCACAGCAATACAATCCAGTGGCGTATAGAAAACTATTTCGGAAGGCGGCTAAAACACTTTCTCTGGGAAATTGTTGAGTTTTAAGACCTCATAATTGTGTTATAGCTTAAAACAAACTATTGGGTGTGATTTTAATGTTCATCTTTCAAAATTTCAGAGAGGTTGAAGCCCACTGCTTATATACGTGAATGATACAATCACTCTAAAGCAGGAGAGATTGACAGCTCAAGGGTAATTTGAAATTTTTGTAAAAAAAAAACTTAACTGGATATAGGTACCTAATTACACATACAATCATTATATAGACAATGTTTTCCAGTTATATTTCAATATGAATAAATTACTTTCAAAAAGAGAGGCTTTACCTGGGGTATACCGGCGTCGTGTAGACTTTGATATTCACGGCTGATACCCTGCTGAGTTACTCGCACCTCGAAGCATGGGACCTGACTCTGACCCAGAGGATTGTTGCGATACTCACGACACACTGACACATTCATGTCCGAAAACTGGCGGTCGATTGATGCTATCAGCGTTTCTACAGCTCTGCCAAATACAGAGAGAAAACCTATTAGTATTGCTTAAACATCTGATACCTGTATATTGCCAGTAATGTATTATGAACTGTGGAACAAGTTCTTGCTTTAATTTGTGAGAAAATGAATATTATTATAAAATAATAAATTTGTAAAGTTTTGTATTTTTAAATAAACAATGTTTAAATTAAAACAAGACACCCCCTAAGCTGTATTGTTCCGTATGATGTTTAAAAGAAAAATTATGTAAGTGATGATTTGATACACTTTTTACTTAAATGTTATATTAAGAGAAGTATTAAGCTCATTTATTTATTTTTACAGTAATAGCATTTTATAATATTATAAGATGTCTTAGTTTTTTTATATAGTAAATACATGACACAAGTAGAACACAACATATATACAGGGTGTTCAAAAAAGAGTGTCACAAACTACTGTAGCTGATATTACTCATGATTTAAAAATGTCATATAAACATAAGTCTAGAAATGTGTCATTTAGCCGCTATTCTGTATTCTTTATGAAAAATAATTTCCTCTACAACTAGTAAAACAACAGAGACCAAACACTGCACATATTTTATGAAAAGTAAAAGGAAAAAAAATATTGTGTGATTTGGTTTAATATTAATAAAATGCAACCTGTTGAAAATGGTTTAAATCAAATAAAAAAAAAAAAATAGTATTGTTACAAAACATTGACAAAATACCAAGTATTTAACAATTTTTATTATAATTCCAATGGTACTTTTTTCAACGAATTCTGTCAATGCATAAGTGAGTACAATCACTTTTAAGGAACACTTGCACAAGCTGAAAGCAACAAATGTATCAAAACAGCTGATGCCTCTCAGCTTAAGTTTTCAAGTGGTCATGCTCACTTATGCAAGAGCCAAAACTAGGTCCAATAGGACCCCTCTGTCATTAAGGACACTGTTAATCAGATGACATCCAGAGAGATACCAAATTGAGTAAGGTAGCCTCAGCTGCAGATGCCCTAGCAGCAAGTCATGGTTGAACGGGAGATTCCTAACAATAAGATACTCTAAAGTTTCAGAGAGGTAGTTTTACAATCATAACGACAATAAACTAAATACCTTACGAGTGTAAAACACCATAACAAGCTGATGGTGAGTCTAGAAACTGACAGCCAAAGTGCACTGTACAAGCACACACCCTATTCATGAAAGCAATAGAGGAATTTTTTATAAGAAAAAGTCTATTGTCGGCCACAATAGTTTTGGTGGTGGTAAACAAGGATTGTAATGGAAGGGATTAAAAACATAAAACAATGTTTATCGCAGTTCAAATTTGTGTAGCTCGGTACACTTAAAACCGACAATCAGTTACAAGTAATGTATAAGACTGAAGTTGCCACTTTGAAAGGTTTGTATAAACAATACACTCAAAAATTCAGACTGATGTGGCAGATGCCGATCCGGAGTTTAAAAAATCCGGATTTATCGGGGATTGGTATGACTCATTATTTACTTCTTTAACAATATGGACAAATAGGATGATGTGAGGCGGAACATAATGCCATAAAGCATTCGCGGTAAAATTTTCACCATCACATACACAAACAGAACCATTGTACTGAGCAGTAAACGCCCGAAAATACGAAGTGTGTTTAAGTTTGTATTATGCGGACAATTCAAATTAAAACTTTTATGTTTAAAAAAAATGTTTTTATTTGATAATCGGTACGGCTTTTATGGAGTTCAGATTAGTGCGATTTGAATTTCTATGAGTGTACTGTTTGTTAGCTGGCACTGATTTAACATTTATTTACTGACAATTAAAATTAAGACGGCCACAAGTAACGTAACTAGGAGTTGGCTTTGGAGGGATGAATCTCACTGAAGAGCACACCACGCTAGGGGTATGGTATTCATCTGAATAAATCTAATAAATAAATAAACTAGATAGGCTAGGCCTAACTAAAATAAAATATTTTACTGATAATTTACTGGATTGCTTTTATGGGTATATATTTTTTAAATTTTTAGGGCATTTGGGAGGATTCTATCTCTCCCATCCTCCTGCATTAGTCACACCACTGAAGCCAGATATGACAAAAATGACTATTTATTTCATCCTTGTATACTTTCATCATTTGTATTTGATGCACAATCAACACGCACAAGCTCCACTCAGTATTTCAACTGTTTTCTAAATTAAATCTACATGTGAAATAAAATCTTTTTCAGAGTTTAGACAAATAAACAACGATAACTTACTGGATGCTGACGTTATGACTGCTCGTTGCGTATCTGCGCCGTTTGCTACTCTGAGTCCCTGTGTATGATCGCTTCAGTGAATTCTGATTCAGCAGTTGAACCGCAAGGTTGCTGTACTCATGGATCTGCAATATTTGTAGTTACTGTATATCTCATGTGACCAGTGTAGCAACACTACCATTTTTTGCTTATTTATTATTCAAAGTCAATACTGACTGATTCAACACTTCTTAACGTTTTTCATTCATTAATTGGCCTAGTATTATTACATATCCCAAGAATAATGACATCACTGATGACGAGGCCTCTTGAGATGATGATGAACATCATATGCATACCTTTCTAAGCCTTGTGATTCTGGTTCACAAGATAGGATTAAATTCCTATTAAGAATTTTTACATCCTAAAAATGTAAACTTGATTTCTATCTCGATTCAAAATTTAAACAATTTTTTATGGGACTGGCAGGCCTACGTTTATAATCAAATTTCTGTGACAATGAAGATTTCTCTGAGCGTTTTTAGACAAATCAGTAAGAATATATCAAAAACATCAAATTTAATTTTAGTCAGAATGCCTTCAAAATGAATGAAGATCAAGATCCTCAAACAAATGCCAAAATTCATAATTGATTTCTTTCTAATGATATTATCACAAAGATGCCATTTGAAAATTTACATACTTACATACACCCAGATTCATACTGAACAAGATGATTTTGACAATTTCCTTCTCACATGAAATGGTTAAAAAATTAGCAGGGCCTATATACTTTGATCATACTGAATATATAAAATGCTATTAAATGTTCAACATGGAGAAATAAGAACCTTATCTGTCCATTTGTAGCTCAACACAAGCTGACTGTACAGAGCCAGCCGATCGTGGGTACACTCCTGGCTCAGGAAGCTTGTGTTGCCCAGAGCAAATGGTCCTGGAGGTGGTGAGAGAGAGCCTACAGCTTGTTCTACGTCCCTGTAACAGAAAATTACTTACTACAATAATATATTCACTGAATATTGTAGTCATAGAAAAAAATATTGAAAATGTTAATAAAGATGTTTATTATACATAACCTCACTTTCAGAATACACTTGCCAATCAAAAGTATTCTTTGTCAAACACTATATTGAAATTATTAGGTGATTTCCACTTCAAAAATCAATAATATTACTAAATGTGTGGATTTTGGCATATCAAGAAAAAGTGGATAAATAGAATATTACATGACAGAATCTGGTGGCACTGTTGAGACAGACACTAGGCCTCACAAAACTGGGCAAGCACGACACAGCAAGAATAAAGCAGAATATATTAGAGAGAGAATTTATATAAGAAATAAAACTGATTATTTAATTTCAATAAAATCTTATATGATTAAATTATATGCACATAAATTTCTATTAAAAAAATTCAAGAGGAAAGCTGAGTAAATTTACAGTTTACTACTTTAATCAGACATCTTAATTAAAATAAAAAACAGATTATTTTCTACTAATCATAAGGACACCGGAACACTACTTTTTATTAGGTAAATGATCAGGTACAGTTGGTATAATATTAAGAATACTCATTCAAATTGAATTAGCTCAGTAAGGGCCTTTTGTATTTTTTTTCTAGATAAATAAAAAACATCTATATTCTTTACTATAAATCCCATTTTCGAGTAAAAAGTCGTGTTAATAAATATTTTTCAATTTCTTTTGTCTATATGTAAAAATTCAAAAACTTGTTTTGAAACTATCACGCTGAGAGGTACATATACAATCATGTTGTCATGTTTACAATCAATGTTGTCTAGAAAGTAATAAATGTTTGGGACAGGCTAAAAACGGACAAGGCTAGAGCTGTCATCTTGGGGTAAAACAATTCCTAAACTCAGTACACATTGAGCAGTGGCAGTGTGTGGTCTGTATCTCTCCTCCTTTTCTCACTGTGGCTAGTTAAAATGTGCACTACAATTGAAGATCACACCACTTCTGAAATTAAGTTTTTGCTAGAAAAAGAACTAAATATCAAATGAAATCCATCACCAACCTTGTGACGTTTATGGGAATGTAATAATGAGTAAAAGCAAGGTGTATTGATTTAAAATATGGGCACACCGTGTTCACGACGAGGATCACAGTGGTCAGCCTAGCCTGGTTTCTGAAGATTTGCTGATGAAAATCAATGAGAACATTCGTGAAAAATACCATTTAACGATCACTGAACATTCATAACATTTACCCAAATTTCACAAAAATTAGTTGGTTACCAAAGATTTTGTGGCAAATGGCTTCCAAAAGTCCTTACAGAAGACCACAAAAACAAAGGCTTGCTACATTACTGAATTTCCTTGAAGACTATGATAAACATAGTAATGCAACTCTCAATCGAATCATAAGTGAAAATAAAACATAGGGGATGTCTATTCATTGTAAGATAGAAAAGCCATCCATGGAATGGGGTCAAAAAACCATGAAAACTTTTCCAAACTCTGTCAGCCAGAGAGATTGTGGCAACTGTTTTCTGGGAAAATAAGAGTGTGATTTTGGTTGCACTGCAATTGAACACAAGCCTTGAAAGAGGCTTGAATAAATCCAGAAAGTTCTTGTGAAACACTGCAGAAACCACAGAGGCAATATTAAACTAGTGTCAAACAAAAATGAGCTCAAAAATGTTGTTTCTTCGCAATAATGCAGGCCAATTTCACCCAACACCTCTTGGATGATTTTGGCTGGGATATGTTTGATCATCATCCATACAGCACAGTTCTAGCGCCAAGTTACTACCACCTCTTTCCAGCAATAAAGACCTGGCTTGAAAAGTAGCACTTCGATAGTGATGTTAAACTTCATGCCAGCATTAACTAGTGGTTTAGGTTTCATGACAAGTGCATGAATTTGAATAGGAATTACATTGAAAAATCACCTAAGAATGTAGCTTACAAATGTATATAATAAAAGTTTATTCCATCACTTTGTTAATTTGTTATTTCAAAATGTATGTTGCTTTCTGAAGAACCCTAGTAAAATTCAAATTAAATCTGGACTAATTTACATCATGTGACTTTTAATCCTTTTTACATATGTATAATGAGCTGACAATGTAACACTTACTCTTAGAAGGAATAATTCTGCATCAGTTTGAAGTTAAAGAGGGAACAAAATAAGAGGTGTGTCCAAAAAGTGCCCGACCTTGACGTTTGTCATGAGCTGACGTTACTCGGCGGCAACGGCAATCTGGTCCCCTTCAAAGTACTCCCCCCCTCCACAAGCCACTACCTTATTCCAACGCTCCTACAACTTCCAGAAACACTCCTTAAATTCATTTTGCGGAATGGCTAACAGGTCCTTCATCGTATTTTGTTTTATTTGTTCAACATCATCAAATCCTTTTCCTTTCAAAGGAATTTTTAATTTCGGAAATAGCCAGAAGTCACAAGGAGCTATGTGAGGACTGTAGGGAGGCTGTCGTAGTTGGTTGATGTCGTGTTTGACCAAAAAACGCTGAATAAGATTTGAGGAATGAGCTGGCGCGTTGTCGTGGTGCAGAATCCAGTCACGGCTTGTCCACAGTTCAGGTCGTTTCCTTCGCACTGCATCTCGTAGCCGCCTTAGGACTTCAAGATAATACTCCTTATTCACTGACTGGCCTCTTGGAGCATATTCGTGATGAACAAAGCCGTCTTGGTCAAAAAAAAAAAAAAAAATGTCAGCATTGTCTTGACATTGCTTCGACTTTTTCTTGCATTTTTTTGGCTGTTGCTCTTCGCGAGTTTTCCACTGTGAAGATTGAGCCTTTGTTTCAGGGTCGTAGCCATAAACCCATGGACTCATCACCAGTAATAACTTTTTTAAATAGCCCTGGGCCACTTTTTATCAAATCCAGATTGTCCTGTACGATTTCAAATCGTCAGTTCTTTTGGTCTTCAGTCAGCAGCCGAGGAACAAATTTTGCCAAAACACGGTTCATTTTTAAATCTTCGTGTAAAATGTTATAAACTGACGATTTTGGTATTCCTAAATCTTCTTCCAGCTCTCGGACAGTCAATCGACGGTTTTCATTAATTGCTGCACGAACACGTTCAACATTTTCAGCGTTTCTGGCCGTTGAAGGCCTGCCAGATCGGTCATCACTCTCCACTGATATGCGGCCATTTTTAAACCGCCTAAACCACTCTTTTGTTTGTGTATCGCCCATAGACACGTCACCATAAACTTTCCGTATCATAGTAATCGTCTCTGATGCTGAATGCCCAAGTTTTTGACAACATTTAATGCAAATGCGCTGCTCAATACGTTCAGCCATATTGAAATGTGACGCACACACATGGCAGTACTGTACAGAACAGAGTGCTGTGACTCACCGAGTGACCAGATCGTATTCAATGCCTAATATGGGAAGGAGTAGGCTTGCCCCTCCCCTCCAATTATCGGTTTGAGCCGGTTGGTTACGCCGCGGCCGCCTACTGGTCGGCAGTCGGATACTTTTTGGACAGACCTCGTTATGTAAGACACATCTTTCCCAACCAAATGGATGGTCTGGCATCCGATCTTTTGACCTATAAATTTAAATTTAATAAAATTCTCCAATTTAAGAAAATGAAAACTGCTTGTAAACTCATCCCATAAATGGCTTAACAATTGGACCCATATACAGCTGTTCTTTCTTCTAATAAACTGATTGAAATTAAAACTGCAATTATACATGTGTAATTAAAACACCAACACTATATATACATCTTAATAAAAACAAAATAGTTACCGAAGATGGTTATTCACAGAAGTTAGCAAGTCCTGTAGCTCTACCAAAAACTTGTTTTCCTTTCCTTCTTCACCGTGGTCCGCCCTCAGACCACTAGCAAGGCTACTGAACACTTGGCCAACACTAGAACGAAGAGTCTTCACTGCACTCAATGCAGTATACAAATTCTCCATCTCACTCGGACTGACAACAAATATTACTGTTAAATTACTCAGTACTTACTAAAAAGAGTACAAGAGAACATTGGTACAAGAGGCACTTTTGTTTTGAACAGATGACACTTCCTAAATTTCTTATCAGAATTTCTAATATATCATCTCAAATTGAATTGAGTCAGAATGACTTGTTCTTTACCAAGAAAAATAATGAAATATAACTTGATCTCTAAAATTGGAATAAGATACAATTTTTGTTAATACAAAACCAATTACAAAACCATAAGTATAGCTTCACTATAGTACAATTTTAATAGTCTAAAGCATAATTAACTTTGACATAATAATTCAAAATTAATTCTAAGTAAAACCATGTTTGGAAATAAATTTAAAGTGAAATTATTTGTTTTGTTACTAACTAAAGGCAAAAGCAAAACAATAACGATGTACGTGTGTTCTTTGTATCATAAGGAGTCAGACATGTTTGGCCTATCTTTGAAATTAGTTAAAGGTAAGTAAATGGTATTACATTGCTTGTCACATTTTATAAATATAGCATAGTTTATTAAATTTAGCGCTAATATATTAATTTTTAAGATTAAAAACCAGCAGTAATATATTGCTCTTTGAAATTTCTATTACGTTATTTGGTCCGACATCTTGTTTACTGTTTTCAGTATTATTAGATGGTCATGAATACCCATGATACAATGTATTCGATAATCATGTTCGATTGTGTTCGTGGCCACTTATTATACTGCAGAAAAAATAGTTCAATGTACTTTCTTGTTTTTATAATATATAATAATTATATATATATATATAAATCAAACTATACTAAATTTGTGACTTTTATGTAATTATAAAATTTTACAAAACACAAAAAAATTAATAGAATAATTGTTTATATTAGGTAACGTGTTATAAACATTTTCTAATATCCATAAAAAACAAAAACCTATTGTTTTCTTGAAATATTCATTATTACAGTTTTTTCTAATTTATTGAGAATGAAATGAGAAACCAAATATAGTTAGGTTTACAGTTTATAATAATTTATAAACACTATTACAAATTTATGTGTTTTTGATCACATAAACCACACTTCTTGTATGACTGTTTATCGCTGGAACTAATTTATTTACCAAAAGACTCATAAAAAACTACATTTTCTGAAACTATATTAAATTTGTGACCTTTAGGCAATCTTTGAATTTAAAATTAAAATTTATAAACTATACTATGTTTTTCAGGCACACCCCACCCCCATTTCTCCATTAAAATAACAACAAATAATTCCCCCCTTCCTGTAAAACATTCAAATGAACGATATATACCCTACTGACTTATTATCATTGTATTACACTGTTCATTGTGAACAAAATGATAACAAATACAGCTAGGATTGCAGTAAAAAACCATTGTTTACGGATTAAAAAAAAAATAGCTTGCAATACCCAGTTGCAGTGTAATAAGCGTCCAACAATCGAGTGATTGAATCATCAATATTAATGAGTTAAGAATCTTGGCTACAACTGCTTATATAAAATTATTATATTTCAATTACGTTATATTTCAAATTACAGTAAAAGGTAAAAATGTTACGATCAATTAAAAACAATCTAGAATAGGTATTTATACAATGTAACAAACAAAACAGTAGATTTACTTACTTTTAACTATTTTGAAGGATAAACGTGTCTCACACAAATAAAACATGTGAATAACCACTGCAATTACTGCCATTACAGATCTGCAAAATTAGTGTCAGTAACAGGTAATTCATTGTAAACGTATTACCTTGATACTGTTGTTTCAGTAACAGCTGGGCTGAATGATTTGTTCTCATGATTTTTTGGTTTTGGTTACTTGGTAGTCAGTAACAGCCCAGGCCATTTTGTATATGTAATGAGGCATATATTAACAAAATAAATATTACTACACTATGCAATGTTATTATACGATATAAGTTGGTTTAGATTAGGTTATCGTAAATATGTTACTAGTAGTACCAAAGTGAAACTTAACCTTTACAGGCACCGAAGGCACTACAAAAGCCCGCACTGATGGTCAGAAGCTATTCCAATCGGTACTTTCCCGATCTTAGATCACGTCTTAAATCTTACAACATGACCTGACATCAGAGAAATTGGAAGATGTGGGACGTGATCTGAAGTTGGGAAAATACCAATCAGAAATACCCTGACCATCGCCTGCGCCTGCCACCTCGCATTTCTGGTGATACAAGAAGAACATCCATCAAGACAGTACCCAAATTCAAGCTCACATTACTTAAGGCCTTGTTAAGATTATCTTTCATATTTAATATTTATAATACATACAAATGTATAGCCTAATAACAAATAGTAGATTAGGACTTCTTATTACCCAATAATTGTGTTGTACAGTCTAATTTGAATTAACCCATATATTAATTTATTAGTTTATCAGTCTATGTTACATTGTAGTGAGTTAGTTAAATTTTTGTATACTAGGATGCTACCACAACACAACAGGTCACAGGAACGTAATTACTCAAAACGTTATTTTGTAATAGGTATTGCTAAAGAACAGTATGCTACCACAGTAACAGCAACATAATAACTCAACACATAATTGTGTAATAGGTATTGACAAATAACAGTGTATCCTGTCTCTAGCGGTCATTATTCAAATACCACACATGTTTTAACTTTTTTTCAATTACTTTGGAAAAATAATGTCAAACTCAATTACGTTATACACTTTTAAGAAGATTATAGTAGGTAGAGTACAATAAGCGGACCAAGTTTTTATATCGATATTGACTAACGATATTACCTAATTATAACTATCGATATAATGAAGCGATACTTATTTTTTTAACAATAACTTACTTGTATCAACTTTAAACACTTTTTCATATAATAAATATACTGTTTTTCATAGACAATAACACAGTCGAAAGCTCATGGAGGACCATGGAATGAGTTTTAAAATGTAGCATATCAGCCAACCTGCTTGCAGATCATCTATATGAGTATTTGGACAGAAGAGAAGTACGGTTTTCTAAAGAGGATGCTTTCAAAAACTTCATGAAAGCATCCAATCAATAGTTAGTAATCATAGCTACAAAGGAGAAAACAAATAGTTATGCAAATTTTGTATTTTCGTATATATATTTTTGTTGTGTTGTTATCATGTTGTGGTATTATAGTCTACAATTGTGTCATAAAGTTTTGGCAAAATGTAAAGTGGTTATAAAAGTGAATTTAATTGTTGATTATGAAATATGAAAGTTTGAAGCAAGCTTTAATTGTACCTTTGATCAGGATTTTAATTAAGTCATAATAACTTATTATTGAATCAATATTAGACTTATATAACTAAGTAACAAAACTTACAACATATTTCCAGGTTAAAGCACGAATTTTACGTGTACTAAAACTGCCAAATGTATAATTTATGACACTTATTTAATCGTGATGAATTATTCTTTAAACACTTTATTAGTATAATAATATACACTTTTTATTAGCTGTGACAAAAATAGGGAGTGAAAGTGAATTTGAAAAACACATGAATTATTTTTTAGTTACAGTACTCTGATGAACTTGTTTCCTGTGCTATCAGTTGTGCTTGTCAGATAATCATGTGCAGAGAGCATGTTTTAACTGGATTGACAATTGCTGGACTTGACTTATTACTGTCTTCAGCTTAGAAGACTATCTGTAGTGTTCTGTGCTTTGTTTATTTGCATTCTTGCTGGTGTTGGTTGATTGATGCAAAGTAAGTTTAATAACATTCTTATCCCTCAAAAAAGTCTATAAGAATTATTACTAACTCACAGCCATTTGAACATTGGAAACCTCTTATTACTATTTGTAAAATTCAGACCATTATAAACCTGTATCTCTTTGATCTTATGAAATAATTATATCTTTCAAGTTCCTCAATAATTAGTAAAAAACTCTCAGTATAAAACACTCCCACAATACCAGGAATAAAAATGCTGCATCTATTAATTTTAATAGGTAGAGCAAAACTCTTGAAAGCCATTCTGTTATTGCACTGAGGGTATACAACCAATTGTTACCACTTGTCCTAAAGTACAATAAAAAAATATTTTTGAATATTACTTATGAATGACTGTTACATAATCCATTTTATACACTGGACGAGTTCTTCCGACTAAAAATATTTTATTTTAAATTCCCCAATGCCACTGGCTGTATTTGAGTATTGTAGTTTATGTTTAGATAACATAAGACATAGATAATCTAAGATTTATAACTGACTTGGCTATATTTATAATGAAAGCTGTAATGAGACTATGTCAATGATCTTTATTTTATGACAATAAAAAATGTTGATTGATCATTTCGTTATTATTTATGAGTTTTCATATTTCTAGTTCTAATTGTTTGTTTTATCATTAAAGCTCATTTATTATTTATCATAAATTATTGTCACTATATGTATTATATTAATTAGGCTATGTTAGTTTCGAATATGATTTTTATTATGACTATAGATATTTTGATGTGATTGATAGACTTGTATTCGATATATGATTAAACATCGATGATTATACAGGGAGCGGCAAAATAATCTGACGGTTTTCGCTGCCGTGCTGTCAAGCGAGTGAGTGGTGGGGGGTGGTGGGGATAGGGGCGTGGCAGAGCCTACGTGCGGATATTTTTAGTAGCCATGGAGCGGTGGACGGCTGAGCACCGTGCGTTCGTTGTGGAAGCATTTTTTAAAAGTGGCGATAGTATTGTTACTGTTCAGCGGCAGTTCCACAGACGTTTTAATGTGGCTCCAAGAGGGAAAGTGCCAACTCGAAACACCATTTTGCTGTGGGTGGGTAACTTTAGAGCTACCGGTTCAGCTTTAAAACGAAAATCAACAGGCTGTCCAAGGTCAGCCCGGACGCCAGAGAACGTCAAGAGAGTGAGAGGAGCTGTGGAAGCCAGTCCTCGGCGGCCTGCACATAAACAAGCTGCAGCTCTGCAGATGTCTGACCGCTCGGTAAGAAGAATATTAAGGTACGACCTGCACTTTCATCCGTACAAAATGGCTATCGTGCAACAGTTGAAGCCCAGTGATTATGCAAAACGCATTGAATTTTCAGAGCAAATGATTGATTTGCTTACAGATGAAAAAGTTCTCATTATGAGCGACAAAGCTCATTTTCATTTGAATGGTTATGTTAATAAACAGAATTTCCGATATTGGTCAGAAAACAATCCAGAAGAACTGCATGAACGACCTCTTTACAGTCCCAAGGTCACTGTGTGGTGTGGCGTAACAAAAAATTGTGTTATAGGCCCATACTTTTTTGAAGAGAACGGTCAAACTGTAACCGTCAATTCACAACAATACCTGACTATGTTGAAAAACTTCCTGATCCCCGAAATACGCATAAATCGCTTCAACCACCACAGAATTTGGTTCCAGCAGGATGGGGCAACTGCCCACACAGCCAATGTGGTAATAAACTTCTTAAGAAGCAAGTTTCGTGGCCGAGTCATCTCGCGTTTCAGGGACATTGCGTGGCCACGCTCCCCGGATCTCAGCATCTGTGACTTCTTCTTGTGGGGAATGCTGAAATCTAGAGTATACACAAACAAACCCCGCACATTGGATGAACTGAAGGAAACCATACGCCAAGAAATAGCCAACCTCTCTCCTGAAATGTTAGGGAAAGTGTTTGACAATTTCAGTGCAAGATTGGAAGAATGCATCGCCAAAGACGGACATCATTTGAAAGACGTTATATTCTAATCTTAAACGGATCAACTCGCCCTTTTTTGGTTATTTTAATAAATGTTCATAAATACCAATCTGAAATAAAACACTTTGTACCACTTTAAACATTTGAGTTGTTTACATTATAAAACCGTCAGATCGGTCATTTTGCAGCTCCCTGTACTAATCAATATAAAAACCCACTTATCGTACTCTACCCGATTACAGTATGAGCTATGGTTTTATGTCAAAGATTATATGCATTTTAGATTACATAAAATAAAACATCTATCTATATATTAAGTTTGGGCAGTTACAATTATTTAACAGGGTATACAAACATGTCTGACTGTATTTAAATCATTCTAATTGATGATTTGATACTATCGATCACTCATGTTGGATGCTTATTATGCTGCAGTCCAACACTTGGAAAACTGCTTGGCATTTAAGGCCCCCAATTACTAGGAGCAGTCTTGAGGGTTAAGAATATAACCTATTGTAACAAGAGACTTTTAACAATAATATAATATTGTCCACAAACCTTAAAATATCATGGCTCCTCTGATAACTAGAAATATAAATTTAAAAAATATATCAACCAATGTTAAAATGTATTGTTGTGTGAATAACTTTCGATCCCGCAAATTCCTTCACTTCGTGCCTAACCTCTAAAACTGCATTTTGCCAAATAATTAGCTTATAATTTAAAACCCATAATGAATAATTACTTACAAGAAATATTGGTTGCGCTGTTTAACAAAATAGCAAAACTAACAACACCGTTAAACCATTTATATTGTTTATTAATTGAAAACTTCATAAATCGAAAATCAACAACATATAAATACCACCACTACTAAGTCAGTCCCTGTAGCTAAATAAACAAAAACAATTAACGAACAACTTGTACACACAGAGACCACTGTGATACAATGTCACAGGACACGGTCCCAACATAAACAGACAATTTTTATTCTTCACTCTATATTATGACTTATGAAATGAAATAAATGAAATGAAATATGCCTTTATTCAAGAGGCGGAGTTACTACTTATGCCCATAGAGTAGAGATTGAAAATTGTGTCTACACCAGCAGAACCACAATTAATATACATAGAAACACTCACCACTGTGTCTGCATTATTTTGTTTACATTAATTACTATATGGAGTATTGTCATGTTTTGTAGCCAGTTAAAGGTTTAGTATAAAGTTTACAGTCTAACACATACATTTTAAAAATTCTGTTGCATTGAATTCTATGGAAAATGTAAGGGACTTGCGTTTTGTTTTGTTTTGAGAGGAAACAAAATTCTCACTGTTTTATCGCACGGAAATGTAGGACAATTGAATGCCCGAGGAAGAATGGTTGTCTAAATACGAGAAGAATGACTTTCGATGTGTATACTTTAAAAATTACAATTTCAACTCTTAACATTGACAATTTTTTGTTACCTTAAATAAATATTCCCATATTTATATGAAAAATTACTTCTATGTGGTAAATGGTATTTCTCAAAATTAAACATCATATTTATTAGAACATTGTATTTATTTACAATCTGATCAAATTTGTAAGTAAATATTATATACAGAAGGAACACTAACAATTAAAATTAATTTAAGAGTTAACTATTGTAATCACAAATGTAATTAATTCAAGAATCTAAAAAGTAATTCCAGGATAGCAGTTTGTGAAGTCTGTACAATACTCATCTTTAAAATTACCAAGTAGATTTACCGCAAGGTGATTTGAAGAATTTTTAATCTTGAACGATAATTGCGACTGAATTTGTTAATATATTTTTTGACGGTTGGGGTGTTCAAATCTTAATGTAACGTTTTATTAGATACATATCAATGGGCTTTTGCAATTTTGTTAACAATTTTGATTGATGCCGTTGAAGTATCTTCAGATTTGAGTTGCTTACTGTGCCCCATAACTACACACCATATGTCCATACAGGTTTTAGGATAGTTTATATAATAATATATTGTTCTTCAAACCGAGTTTTGATTTAGATCTGATTAACCAATTCATTTTATTTGTTTTTAAATTTAGTTGCTGTCTCTTTGTCCAAATGTGAGAATCCCATGTAAGCCTTCTGTCGAAGCGCATGACTAGATAATTGACTTTAGTTACATGGAGTAAATGAACGTCATTCAATGGAACTGAAGAACAAGAATTTTGATTTAATGTAAACGTTTTATGAATTTAATTATTTTCTTTAATGTTCATACTCCATGACTTAAGCAAATTAATAATCGCACCTGACCTCTGTTGTAAGTAATGAGATGTACCCAACAGGGATCACTTCTGGCTCGTTTAAACATTGTAGTTGAACCTGACACTGGGTACAACAAAAACCGATGTGTCTCTTGAATCCAGGCAACATTATGGATGTCAAAGAGTGGCACGTCACTAACCGCAAATGAAGACATTCTGGAGTGCAAAGACAATACGATAGATTTAGTCCACTTCGGGAAATGGCTGTATGAGTTGGTGGGGTTCATTCCCTAAGTTTCAAAGGTTCTTTCTAGCCTAGACATAAGGGCGTGCCACCTCATGCTTGCTTTGACTAGGGAGACTGGTTTAGATATGGCCTCCCCTTCTTTCGAGAGTATATAACTTGATATTATTACCCTAAATTCTACCTCACGGATCTCGATAGGAGGCGATCTCTACCCTCAACCATACCCATCCAGAATATTCTGCCACTCCAGAAGCAGCGCAAAGACAGGACTAGTTGCAATTTATAAGGTTCTTGTCCTGTAATGAGAGGCCCAAACACACATATTTATGGACTGACAACACTACAGTATTATCCGCGAAAGTTGCAATTTGAGTATGTTCAATTTCTGGGAGGTCAGCGGTATAGAAGTATAAAAATTGATCAGATAGACTTACTTGAGGAACTCTAGATTATATTGAATGTAGCTGAGTAAGAACATCATGGTATTTTATTTGAAAAGATCGGTTTTAAAGTTATGCTTTTAGTATTGGGAAAATATAATGAGGCAAAAACTTCTTAATTTTGTATAATATACCAGTATATCACACCTTATCAAACGCTTGAGTGACATCTAAAAAGGTAGCCAAACAATTACTTTATTTTTTTTAGATATATATCGACTACTTTATGGCCTTGTATCGTGCCATATTTTCGTCAAAAACAAAACTAATGAGCTAGTACTACAGAATCATCATCGATTGATGACTGTAGTCTTTTTAGAAGAAGTTTTCGAACAGTTTTTAAATAATAGGTAAGATGCTTATTATAGTCGAATAGATATAACTTCCGTATTGGAAGGGTGTGGAGGGGCAGCGAGCAGTGGGGAGACTGATGCCGCGGTGTTGCCTCGTTGGTGCGGACACTGCCGTGAGCGGTAACTTTCTCACCGAACACTGAGAAGAGAACATCAGACGGTGCGCGCCAGCGTACTTGCCAACAAACAACGCGTCAGTGTGTGTTGTCTTTTGATTGTTTACACTAGTAATCAGAAACGAAATTTCTCTAATTTAACACAAATATGTGCGATATTAATATGTTACCATTATACTATATAATAATCTACAACTACTAAATAATTCGGATATCGTGAAGGACAAATAATTTGGGTACTCTGAAAACATAATAAATATTCATAAAACATAAAATTCATAAACATAAAATTCATATTCATAATTCATAATTTATTCATAATTCATTCAAATTCATAAACATAAAACATAATAAATAATATATTCACAGCACGAATATATTTATTGCGGGGGCTGTCAAAATACTTTAAACACCGTCAGCATACATTCTGTTGACGTATATTTCCTGTGTTCCTTGGTCAGTTTGCACTCTATATTTGTCAGCAAAATCTTCAAAGTCACTAGTTTCACTGTCACTGTCATCTCCATTCACGTGAATTATCATTTCCTCTTCTGCTGTTTCAATGAGACCTTCTTGTGCCCACGCTTTAAAAATAGATTTTTTTGTGTGCTTTACGATATCCGTCCATTCTACGGTTGTAACTTGTTGAAGTCCTTCTTCGGTTAACCTCCTAACTTCAGTCATGTTAAATGTTTTATTGTTCCAAGCAACGTGTCCCTTAACTGGTGCCCAAACCATCTCTATTGCATTGAAATGGCAATGGTAAGGTGGCAGTCTGACAATTTTATGTCCTTGGGCTTTAGCCGTCTCATCTATAATATTCTTCGGGACCGGTGGTTTATTCATTTCACATATTTCTAACAACTCGGCTTTTGTAAAATCTTCTGCAAATTGTATGTTATGCTAGCGAAGCCATGCCTGAATTTCCGCTTTTTTGTTACCTTACGTTGGGGCCTTATCTAAAATCTTGGGGTGGTATGGGGCGTTGTCCATAACAATAACCGATGGAGCAGAAAGGTTAGGTAGAAGTGATTCTCTGAACCATTTTGGAAAAGTGTTATGGTTCATTTCTTCATGGTAGTCTGTGGTTTGCTTTGAAGCAAATAACAAGCAACAATTAGGAACAAACCCTCCAGATGTACCAGCGTGCAGTAAAATAAGCCTACCACCTTTGCCAATATGCCTTTGCCGATGTGGCAACAGTGCCTGTTGCTATGGCAACCGCGTCAGACGCTCCTCGCTCTTATTGGTCAAGTAGCCAACCAGGCAGTTCTCCCTCTCACTCCAACGTCAGAACGCCCCAGCACGCCGATACGGAAGTTGTATCTATTCGACTATAGTCTGTATGAGGCCTGCTGGGTGAGACGCTTCCCTTGTTTCGGGATGACAATTAGCATGGACTCTTATAAATTGAGCGGGAATGTGCTTCAGTCACTATAATATGGCGTAAAATAAGAATTTTAGGAATGTAATCGCTTTTCTTCGAAGTTCTTTCAGTATATTTCCGGTAAAAGAGCCATAGCCAGGAGACTTGAGGATTGAGATTGTAAGTTATAACCAAGCGAACTTCAGATGGTTTGAATTTTCGTAACGGGAAATCTAGTTGCAGTGGAGGATCTAAATACTCATATATTTCCTCTTCGTTGTTTAAAAAGCGTCATTTGGTTTGAAGACATTGGTAAAAATTCAGGAAATGCCTCAGATTTTCAATGTTACTCTTCGCCCAGTTTCCATAAGTTTTTAAAATAGGAGAAGTGGATATCTTAAGCTGTTTAATTCTTTTAGTTATTTTAAATAACAAATAGTCTGTAGCTTAAGTTGCAGAGAGAGACTGGATATACTCTTCAAACTACTGGTTTTTTTTAAATTAAACAATAATCTTTTCAGATGTTGAGCATCATTTGTTGAAGTTTGCTTTATCACTCGGATTTGGGAATGGTTTGTTTTGTACGTTCTGGCAACATTTACAATAAACAACTTCCTTCTTTTTTATTATGTGGTTCAAATAAAACTTTAGCGTTCAGTATATACTGAATTAGAAATATTTGTTATTACGATCGGAAGGCTCCAAATCAATAAAAAAACATACAGAGACATTGGTTTCTTTGTCCTGGCTCTATGTCTTTCATCGGATTTCTTGCTTTGTGGCCGTTTTATTCTATATCTATTTTTAGGTCTTCAATAGAAGTAGAGTAATGAATGTTCTTCAGCACAATCCTATATGCTCGTTCTTGCTTTAGTTGTTAAGTATGGAAACAGACGTTCAAGTCTGTGAGTCATTTAACTATTTTACAGTAAGCATCAGGAAACGAAATAAAAACATTTTAATTCTGTCGTGATTAAGACACTTGTGCGAGGATTCCGTTTTACTTAACATTGAATCCTAGGACTATGATCATCGGTGAAACATTTTTCACTCTTGGTAAAAATATGAGGGGGAGCTTTGATCTTTTAGTAGGTTGTTAGTGATGAATTTCCATGAATATCAATTGAATTGTCTTTGTTAGAAGATAGTAATTCATAGGTATAACTGAGTTGAACAGGGTCATCATTTTGTCCGGTAACTTTACTTAAACAATGGCGCTTGAGTCATGGTGTGGTGAAAAATTAATATTTCTTTTAGTGTTTCTTGACTTAACTGTTTGCCAATTATCCAAATTGTTATCAGAAATATAACCATTCGATGATTTTTAAGGATTTAATGATTTCATTCCAATACGTTAGAGTTCTTCCTAAATGACGAGATGTAATTATGATCGTGTTTATGAGCGTTCTGCTCCATAATGGAAGAAAGATAAACAAGCACACCTTCCTTGGCGTAAAAATATAAACGGAATATATCAAACTAAGGAATGTTTTCAATTGAAACTAAGGTATCGCACTGACTTTACATGATTAATTCATCACGCGTTAACAAATTAAAACACAAATATATACATCATAAATAATATCAAAAAAGTAATTGACTGATTCTCCCACAGAAAAATGAACGTGTTCTATGTCTTGCTACTCTCGCAACAAATAAAAACCATAATATGTATTTGACTATATATATGACGTGAGAGCTGTGAACATAAACCAAAGAAATAACATTTAAGTTAAAAAACCATAAAAAAACTAGATTGACATAATTTATTAGAACTAAAAAAATGGACATAAATAGAAAAGGTTGACTGTATTTTTCTACCATTATAATATATCTGGTCCATTAAAAATCAATAGTAAGAGAAATTCAAAAATTAAAATTGTTAAAAACGATTTGATAAAATTGAAGAAGGAAATTGTGGATTACTATAGCATATGAAAAGAAAACAGATAACAGCTAACAAAACAAGATTTTGGACAGTATGATCACACTATAGACAGCTTGTAAAAAATCCTAAGCAAACTGGTTTTAAAATAGGATTAAAAAGTCTAAAAAAAAGCAAGAATACTATATGTTGTACATAGTTTTATTGGCAAAATTAGAAATAATTTTGAGAAAATAACTTCAAATAATGGAAATATTAAAAGAAATAATCCAAACTAAATAATTAATTCAGCATTGTTAACTTTTACAAATATGGCCAACCAGATTAACAATTACTTGAATATTACCAATAATTGGTATATTTATGGTACATTAATAATTATTATATTTTTATGCTTTTGTTAAAAATTAAAAATTGTTTTTTTCTAAAGCTTCAAGCTGATTGATGAAAGAGAAATAAAACCACTTTAAGTCCAACACTTTTTTATAGGAGCATGTGCATCAATGGACAAAAATTGTGTAAAAATCTCAAATGCAAGCTATTACATTTTAAAATAAAAACTGCTTCTATAGAATGGAAGGTTTTTTTTCAAAAACTATAGGGCAAGGAACATTGACTCTTCTCAAGGGCAGATTGATCTACAGAAAACCGTCGTCGGGCCAATTTTAAGCGGAACTTAAAGTATCGAGTAATAAGTATTAGGTAAGGAAGCCGACTGCGTTGAACGTCGAAATCATTTAGGATCAGACCTTTTGGAATTTCGGATATTTTTCATTTGTCGTCAGCTGCCAATTGCAGCACTGTCAGGTGCTGCTGGAGTCTGCATTGTTATTAGAGATTTTTAAAAAATAAACTCTCTGGGATTTCTATATATTAAATAATGTGTGCAATCTAAAATTTTGTTTCATTTTCCTTTTGTTTCAACATGTTTATAATCTGTCTTGTGTTATGTTTGATTGTTGGATAGGTAGTGAGGGTAACGAGAAAGTCGATAAATTAGTATTAGAGGCCAGCTGTAATAGAAATGATAGGTGATTAATATTTAACAATCCCAATGGAATACTTAAGATCATTTTGTAAACATAAGTATATTAGACAAAGTACCAGTATTATTTTGCAGTCCCATAATAAACTATGGTATAAAATATATATGAGAAATGGCACCTAAAAGAATTAAATGAATAGATTAGATATAGTTAACATACGCAGATTAAGAATAAGCTATGTATATACCAATAAGACAGCTTTCTAAAAACTGCATTCTATTCCATTTTGCTTAGTTTGTACTCAAGGAGTATAAGAAATAACAGATCATTTAATTATGCTATATCCTCATTGTGTACGTTTTTAGAAATAATTGCCTTGAAATAACTTTAAATAAATATAATCAAGATATAAATGCTCTTAAATCACAGGAGGACCTTTATTTTGAAGTTAACGTTTTTAGGAACTATAAATAGTACCAGATAGGAATGACACATGAAATACATTAGAAAACATGACAAGTTTTTTTTCAATTCGTGCCCCCGCATCACTTCTGCCTGTTAGAAACGTCTGACGGGTTCCAGATAGGCAGAACTTTTCCATCCTGACTTCCTCCTTTCATGGCACCTACCCATAAAATTTCCCATATTTCATAAACATTATACTGATAGGACATATTTTCTATAAAATCGTTTCCTGTTTGTTTTAAAAATGTTTACATGTTCAACATAAACCAGGCCTGTTTATTTATTTCCACCGAACATTCATAAGAATCCCAGAATATTATTTATGTAGAAGCAAATACATGGCAGTGCACCTCAGGCTTTATGATGTCATCAAAGCCTTTATATAAGTAAATCGGAAAAAGACTGTCTCACTCAACCAAAGCCTGCTTTTAGTAAATAATTAAAACAAAACTTGGAGTGGACTAGTGGACTGTCATCGTTCGTTCGTTCGTTGATCATTCATTGGTCCCCCCTTTGTATAAATGGCAATAGCCGAATTTAATTTATTTCAATAAACATTGAATCGCAAAAAGTACTTGCTCCGCCGGGACATATAATATAATATAATATGTATTTTTAAATTTAATAATCATACAATTAATTATACTTTTTTTTTAAGTATTAAAATTTGTAATTATTTTTTCAAATTATGAATCTCCCCTAAATTATTCATTTCAAAGTCTCCATATATGTATTCATTTTAAACCTCATATGAATACGAATACAGCTCTTGGATATTTTATTTGAATACTATTTGTCAGAATAAACGAATACTCCAGGTTTGAATTCAATTCTTCCAGAGAAATTGTATTCATTTCAAAAGTATTCGAATCCATTTTGATGTATTCGAATACGTGAATACTCTGGCTGTATTCGAATACTATTCGATTCTGTATTCGATTCTCCCATCATTACCCCCTCGTCGGTCTTTGGTATTGGGCTAACTCAGATCTTGGTGTGGTGTAAGCATTCAGTGATTATCACGTTGTAGTAGTTTTGTAGGGGTTATTTTATTTTCAAGGAATTTGCATAGGAACTTCCTTTTATAATGGTATGTTTTATTATCTAGTTGAACAAATATTAGTCTAATGGGAGGCCGCGCATTTAAAAAGTAATTTAGGTTCAACATAGATGTTAGGTTAACTTTTTCAGTTGTCGGCAGTTAAAATCCATGATTGAGTATTGACATATGTCTAAATTATTTTCATAAAGAATACTCTCCTTATGGGTTTTTTTTTATAATTAATCATTTTAGTACCAGAGTTAAAAACAAACCCATGTTGAAAAATGCCTAGTTATTTGTTGTGTGATCATGTGAAAAGTGCCAGAGGGTTTAGGACGAAAACACAAGATTTTGGAAAAAATTTCCCTATAATTTATTTTTGTTCATAAAAAGCTCATTTTTATTTCTTTTTAAAGGCAAATGTATTATGTAACAGAACCATTTAACATTCAAATGTATGTTTAATGTTTTTAATTAAAAAAACACTTCAGACAAAATTTCTATGGAAACAATTTAAAAATCAAGGGCTGCAGTGTAATAAGAGGCCACCACCACTATAAAATCATAGTATATCCTTAAAAACAGTAAAAAGTAACTAAATATTAAACTGTTTTGTTTGCTTCATTTTATAACAGATAGTTTTTATATAACATAATTCGTGTCAACATTTTTGTTTATATAGTTTAGATAATCATATTGTAGTGGTGAAATATCAAGTTTGAAGTGAAATAACTAATATAAAACAACTTTATTTAGAAATTTCAATAATTTCATTATAAAGAACATTTAAAAACAACCTAAAATCATGTGTTCTAACCTAATATTCTACCATAAACAAAATTATAAAAAATAGTTAATTGTTAGAGATTATTTTTACTAAATCGTAAGGTTTCAGAAAACAATTCGGTATTTTGGGATCATACCGACCACACCAGTATGAAGAACATAAAAATATAAATTTATAGAAACAAACATGATAGAACGAAAAAACAACTGTTTAATTACAAAATTACAAGCATTTCCAGGTATTGTGATCAGTATTGTTGTCGTTGTTATCTTATCTTTCTCGAGAATCCCGATTAGGGCAGTGCGCGGCATCACATGATTTGCACGGTACATAATTGCCTTTCCATTACAATTCAATTTATATTTCTGATCTGCCCCTCTAAAATTTGATATTTTACTAATAAGTAATATCTCGAGGGATGTTTTTCTTTTGTCGACATCAGTGCGGGGCAGCGAAGGTGCTGCCGAAGCCCGCGCTGATGGCCGGAGGCACTGGCATTTTGGGTGGCGGAGTGGTATCAAGAATAAAAACAAGTTTTGAGTGTCTTTTCAATAAAGAGTTTAGTTTTAGTTTGGTAATGTTTGTTTTTGTTGAATTTTTGTGTTTGGAGAAATGTAGAGGTAAAACACGGAAGTACAACAAAGCGACGCACCAACTGAACGGGCGGCGAGACTCTGCAATCACGTTATCTTAGACCGCTCGACTTTGACCTCTGTCTGAGGGTGGGGAGGGGTTTGCGATAAGACAATTCCTGTTTTATATTGACAAAATATTGTTCTACGCTAATCTAGTAATCAGTAGAAGCAAATGTCAAATAACGATTCATGTCTGGGTGTGGTTGGTATAACCCCAAATTACCAAAATAACTATTATAAGGAAAGTTTATTTGTAAATTTGAATACCTTTATAATAAAGAGCATTTAAAGACAACTTAAAATCATGTGTAATAACCTAATATTGTACAATAAACACAATTATAAAAACTATTCAAGTGATAGATTTTGTTTTTGGTAAAAACGGACAGAGTTTTGGAAAACTACTGGACAATTAAACTGTTTGTAAACATTTTAACAATTAAAATTTGATTTCAAACATAATAAATAATTTAATTTTAACTTTGTGGTTCCTTAAAAGCCTAACTTTATTGTTCTTTACAATAGCAATTATATATAAATCAGTGCTGTAGGATCTACTAATAGAAAAATCATCCAATAAAATATTTAACATTATAAATTTAATGTATTACATTTAATTTGGTTTCTTTTAAAATCCGTTCCAATTATCAGCACCATAATGGCTCGGGTATACGCACAGGTTTACTTGCCCATGCAGACCCTAATTTCCCTAAAAGAACCGTATCCAGTACATTTATATAGTAGGTTGTTTTGTTTTCTGTTTATCAAATATAGTTAATACCTCCTTACGTTAAAATATAATGTAATGTAAGATACATACGTATTTTAATTTGTATTATTGGGAAATATATATTCATTCATCCAATAGGTATTCATAATAATTTAGTTTTAAATAATGATTGTGGTAAAAGTGGCAAAGCCTTTAGTGTTCTTTCAGCTTATTACATGATTCATAAGGCATAAACCTAGTAAGTATATGTTGCTTTTATAATTTGTTAACAATAAGATATATTTTATTTGTTTTTAATTTACAGAAACCTTTACTTCTTCAAGGTCATCAGCGTTCCATTACACAAATTAAGTACAACCGTGAAGGAGATCTACTATTCTCTGCATCTAAGGATCAAATTCCTAATGTCTGGTATTCGCTGAACGGAGAGAGATTAGGAACTTTCGATGGACATCAAGGAGCTGTTTGGTGCATTGATGTTAACTGGGAGTCAACCAGGTTCATGTCTGGTTCTGCAGACGCCTCACTTAAACTGTGGGATTGTTCCACAGGTAATAATAATGTTTCAAAAGTAGCATATACAGGGTTTAAGCTGAGATGAACATTTTCTTAGCAAAAATGCTACATGCTCTTCCTAAATTTTAGCAAAATTATTTGTCTTGTAGCACGTATTATTAATAGTATTGGTATTCCGGGATATTACAATAATACTTATCGCAAAACAGTCTGAAATTCTATAATACTTTAGCTTCCAGAACCAATATTTACATTTATATATGTATATATTTTTGTGAATATAAAATATAATTTAGAACCTCAGTAATTAAAAGATTTTAAGAGGTTTTGTTAAAAGCAGTATAGTTAGAAAATAAAATTTTATTTGTAAAAATCTATAAAAATGTCTTTTCTTAATTTAAAATACAAAATAAAATAATATGGTTATTTTTATAAAAAAGTTACTTTTAACATCAATATTATATCTTTAAAAAACTAATTAGGCACTACCATCATTCAATCTGTAGCCTACTTTGTTATGTAAACTAGGCTGGCAAGCTTGACAGTATTAGAATAGGCTTTGAGCAAATATTTCTGTAGCGAAATTCACTTTATTTTGAATTATTTGTTATTTTATGTTTGTCTTAAATTATTAATTTTCTTTTCTTTTCTAGGAATTGAAATTGGCAACATTCCCACAAATTCCTCAGTGAGAACTTGTAATTTTAGTTATTCCGCAAACATGGCTGCCTTCTCTACTGACACTGCTCGTAAACAAATTTGTGAAATCATTATTGTTGATGTCAGGAATGCTGATAAGTCAATAGGTAAGCAACAACATTTAATTCATATTTATTTAATAATTTTACTTAATTAAGTAATAATTAATCTTTTGTTGGTGCCTTTATGTGACTTAGAATAGGCTTAGTTAGAACAAAGCGAATGTTTTTTCATTATTTGCTGTCTAAAAATGTTGACTCTTTAAGACAAAATAATATGTTTTATAATCAGAGAGAAGTCTAAATTGTTTTAAAATAGATTACAATGAAGTCGCTGTTTAATATGTTTCATCGTGTAAGTGTAATGACGCGTACAATAATACAGGTTGGGGTAGAGGAACTTGCTTAATTGAATTAGGCACCATGAAGTGACGGCTATTCTGTAAAGGGTAGGGGTAGGCCTTTTTGAGAGGGAGGTTCGTAAAGTTTTTTATCCACTCAGTTTAGTCTGTATAATGAAGTGGATGAATTTGGAGCACACGTTCGGTGTTGAAGCGTACTTGTCAAATAGGCGCTCAATCATCACCACGTTCATGCATTCTGTACCACTTTATATCGCATCTTGTAGTCGTGTTCCTGGCCGTCAGTGTATTGTTTCATGGGTAAAAAACATCAGCTGTAGGATATCTACTCAAAATGTGAGGCAAATCCTTCATCAAGAACTGAAGTTTTATCCTTGGGGCATTCTCCACCAAAACGCAATATTTTATGAAAGTAGTTTTAAAATAATGTTCAGTTAATGTATTTTTTGCAACGGTTTTCAATTACATTTAACATATAAATTTCAACCATACTATCTGTCAAGTTCGTTAAACACCACTTTTTAAAAATATATACATTTCATAAATTTTAAATCCACAGACATGAGGCTTAAATGTCATGGTCATGACACGTCACACTTCATGAGTTTGAATATATATTATTGATATTATTGGTTTAAAAATAATAAATATGTTATTAAAAATTTATTTTAATAAACATATTAATAAAACAGTATTAATTAATGTCTGAGTTTGCAAAAGTCAAAATAACTCAATTTCTTATGTTTCTCATAGTAGGAAAAAAATTTCATATGCAATTTTGGAATCATTTAAATATAATATTTGCATTTTTTTCTCTGTGGTAAGGTATCTTTTTTGTCTGCACATTATCTGATTACTTCATCCAAGCTGCTCTAAAAACTCAATTATATGTACATCTTTTCTAAGCTTAATTTGGTATGTCAATATCATTTTTCCAAATTTTTCTGTTTATTTTAGCATTCTGTGTGATGTCATTAATGCAGTTTGATATGCAAGTTTGTATTTTTACTATTTAATATTTGTGTAAAATACCTGTTGTTATTCGTACATTTTCTAATGAAATATTTATGGACAGCTGTTTACACAAAACTTTGTCAAATAATAAACGTTTCTTTATATCTTTGGAGTATACAGTTTTTAAACTTGTTTTCTTGGTATCAGATTTTGAACTTCAGTTTTCATTCCCCTCTGCACTCTCTTGCACAACTTGTTTATTTTGTTATGTCATCTGTTGTTTTCTTCTTTAAGATTTTGAATTAATTTCTCTTAATTTTTCTGCTGGTCTTCTGCTAACTTTAAAATTACTCTGAGGGTTGTTTTAAATTAAGTATTTAGTCAAGTTGAGCAGGTAATGAACAATTCAAATTAAAAGTATTAGAACACTTTACTAAGTAATACTAAATACTGTTTATAATATGGGCCTGTGTTAATTAATGAAACATAACAATTTAATGCAGTTGAAAAAGCCAGCTAAATCATAACCAGAGTTAAATCTTACTCCAGGTATTAAGAGGCAATAAAACTAAGTAAAAAGTTTTAATATCTTAAAAAGTTAAAGATTCTTAAACTAATATTCACCAATCAAGACTGTTAAAAATAACTAGACTGCTAAAGAATTTTGTTTTAAAATTTATTATCATGTCTGTTGCCCACACATGTGCGTGGATAAAGCAAATCCATAGACATGATGATAATTAGAAAAGCCTGTTATTTGGTCAAGTGAATTTTAGATGACAACCTTAAAATTGCTAGATTTTATCCAATTGTAACATTTCACTTTTTATGTGATATGAAAGAAATATTGTAAAACTATCTTACCTGTACAATTTGCTGGCCACAGATATGATGATATGATCTTTACCACTTCTCAACTTCCCTTTTAACTAATAAACTCTTCAATATAAACACTTATAACCATTTCACATATTATCCAAAATGGCCAAGAATATGTCCACAGACATGATTAGTCATGTTCTGTGGACTTATTTTTATTACATTAGTCTTTGTTTTTACTTCAAACTTGATAGTGTCTTAAGATAATGTGTTATAGTTTCCAATTAATATTAAAAAATATTAATTTTATATTAAATAAATGATATTATTTATAAGGACATGTTATTTGGCAGTTTATGGAGAGTGATCCCCTTACAAACTAGCTGTTATGCAGAAACTTAATCTATGTGATTTTGTTGTTTAAGAAAACGCATGTGAGGCACTTCTTGAAATGCCTCAAGGTACACTTGCTTTCTTTAGCAAACATACTCACTTCCATATTTCAATAAACAGAACATGCGCTATTGGAGCCATGCTAATACCAGGCAACTTTATCAGTGACCACTACGTTCATATCATGTTACTGTTTGGTGTGCTATATCAAGAGTTGGAATAATTGGTCCATGGTTTTCTTGAAGAAAACTAACATCCATGAATTCTCATTGTTACAAACATATGCTCCAGGAGTTTATCTTGCCAAAACTCATTGTGATGGATATGAGAGATGTGTGGTTCCAGCAGGACGGTGTCACGGCACGAGTGTTAATGGCAGTTTTGCATCAACACTTCCCAGGACGCCATTTCTTTATAAGGGGTGACCTTTGGCCAGCACAATCCCCTGATTTAGCTCTGTACGATTATTTTTTATGGGGCTGTTTCAAAATCACTAGTCTATACTGATCATCCCAAGACCCTGGTTTAACTGAAGAACAACATTCATGAAGCTATCGCCAGCGTACTGGACGATATGCTGGAGGAAGTTGAACGAAACTTTAGAGCTCGATTAACGCAGTGCATTGACAACAATGGGCACCATCTGTCTGATGTCATCTTTAAAACTAAGTAAAAATGAACTTTAACCCTAGAACTGGCAATCGCCGCAGATGCGGCTCATTTGGTCTCCCAGAATTGGCATCGCCCCATATGCGGTCCATTTTCACTCTTTTGTTTTGATGACTTGTGAATGTGTCATTATTAACCAATCACGTTTTATCTGACACCAATGTAAAGAAGAAGAATCAATCTACATATTGATACCGGTTTTGTTGGTCTTTGCTTTTATGTTGCATTCTCATTGTACATTGCAAAATGTTATTCCGCCCCGCACTAGTCTATCGGTTGACAGCTGACGACAACAACTGTAGGGCTTGTTACACAACGTTTGTTTCATTGTATTTGATCAGTCGTTGCCGCATACTTTGTATAGGTTATTTTTGTTTTGTTTTATATTTCATTATTAAACTATTGAGTTAGATTCTGAATCATGACGATCAGATGAGTGGAAGACCTTCAATTATGACTGACGAACTTGTGGAAAAATCGAGATTGCGGTCCGTGACGATCGCAGATTGACGTTAGATGAACTTTCTGCGATGTTTCCACAAATCTCCAGATCCCTGATACACGAAACAATCACAGAAACTCTCGGATATCAGAAATTGTCTGCGAGATGGGTCTCAAAACAACTGACAGAACAGCACAAGTTGAATCGAGTGCAGAGCTACAAAGAGTTTTTGGAACGCTACAAACTTGAAGGCGATAATTTTCTCTACTCTATTGTTACTGGAGACGAAACATTGGTTACCCACTACACTATGAAACTAAGAGGCAGTCTAAACAGTTTCCACCTCGTTATAAATTTCAACCGGAGCTTTTCCCTTCACAACGAGGTAGCGAATGACGGCGCGAATCCACACTAACCTCGAATTGGTCTAGTTTTGAAGAGGAGGAGTCAAGCTACGCGGCAGTGTTGCCAACATGTCGAAAAAGTATTCCCTAAAGCTTTGAGAGTACCAGTACAATTACTTTCTGGACGTGCCTCGTAGAATAAAATACGGGTACGGATTATTGTATAAACTACTACTAAGTATAATTTTATGCATTTAAAGTGCAACAAACTATATATTTCTGAAATAAGTATAACATTTGGAGCAAAATATATATCTCAGATTTCTTACTTGATACACAGGAACTTTGCTGGGCAACGGAATATTTTGGTAAAAAAGTTTGAAAGTAAAACAAAATATATGTCTTCATTACTTTCTTTTCAATTAAATTTCGAAATAAGGAAGTTTCTTTGTCCCATCTTGTATAAGTATTTTTCTTATTTTATTTTGAATGCTGTACCCTGGGCCTGTAATACATGTCTCGGTATGGCTCGCTGAGGTTTGCTTCATACTTAAAAAATCTGTTAATAGCAAGCAGCAAGTTTATAAATATTATTTTGGATAATTTTAAAAGGCAGATTTATGAGCTTTTAAAAATGTATACATATATAAAGTTTATCTTTTAAAAATAAAATTATTACATATCCTTGATTGTTATGTAAAAATGTTAAAAAAATCACTACATAAGCTTGTTAGTTTAATTAGTTGGCCTAAGTGTGGTATTTTCAATCAAAAGTAACCAAATAACCAAATATTACTTATAAGCCAATATGAAAAAGTGGCAGTATATTTTGGCAGATTTGTTAAAAAAAACATGATTAGGACTCACAACGTACGATGGTGACTACGATCAACTATTTCAGATTCGCTTATAATATGACGAAAATAAACATTTATACATAAACATGATGCAGGGATTCCAAAATTAAGATATATGAACTTAAGAATCATAAAATACTGAGAAAAAAAAACACTAGAATTAAATACATAAGCTTGAGCTATACAGGCGTTGATAGCTAGCTGGTGCTGCAGACCCAGCCTCACCTGTAATCAGGCTCGGTATACAAAACAGAGTTATCTAGTATTGTTTAAATAATATAATAAAATGTTAAACTACATTATACATACAGACAAGACTGGTCAAAAGTGAGTAACCGTAAATTTTATTGTATTGTACGTAAAATATTTTGCTATAAACAGATTATTTTATATATATGTGTGTGTGTGTGTGTGTTATTATTTTTAAAACCACCAATATGTTGACTGTTATAAACATGAAACCTGATTTTGTTTTGTACATTCCAGAAAAGATGTTTAGAAAGTAAAATATATGTATAATAAAGTTCAACTTAAGTTATAATTTTGTATTTTTCCAGAAAATCAAGATGCTATTCTTAGGATAAAAGTTGGTGACTGCAAAGTCACATCTCTCCTGTGGGGACCTCTAGATGAGACTCTCATTTCTGGACATGAAGATGGCAAAATTGTCCAATGGGATCTAAGAGTAAGTGTGAATTTAAACATTATTTGTATTTAATACAATTATTCTTTGTTCACATATCATAGAGATAGTTATTGGAATCAAATCAAAATTACATCCAAAATTAAATTGTAGTGTTATAAATTTAGGTTTTTCACTTTAGGATTTCCTTCTCGGTATGATCCTTAAGCCACCGAAAGAGTTTTCCCTTGAGTGCTCTATCCTTTATCTTGCGTGATGTGGTCTGACAGGTTGTTGAAATACTATGCTCTTTAGTAGGTTAGCTTCCTATCGGAAAAACTTAAGTGATGAGTGAGAAGTGAGAAAGCTGAGGCATTTATGTTATGTTATGTGTTATGCTAAGGGGGTGAACTTAGCTAACTCTGTTGTTATCTTTTTCCAGCCTTGGCCAATTTTTTTTCAAATTATCATTGCTAGTGTTTTCTGAAAAAACATTATTTTATCAGCTGATTGCTGTTATATAATTTTAATCTTGTTATCAGTTAAATGGCTGCTCATATTGAATTTGTTATGATTGTGGTGTTACTAGTAACAGTGTACATGAGAATTATTGGATGATAGTAAGTTTGGATCACATAGAAGGTCCGACATGACTTGCACTTAGTCACGTGTGTTCCTGTACAGACAGGCAAGGAGATTACTAGTGTGAAAGGACACGTAGGTCTGATCAACGACATGCAGATGAGCAAGGACCAAGCATTCTTCGTGACAGCGTCCAAGGATAACACAGCTAAGCTGTTCCTCACTGACCAGCTAAACCACATCAAGACTTACAAGACCGAACGACCTGTTAACAGTGCAGCTCTCTCTCCCATCCTGGATCATGTGAGTTGTCCAACCACTAACAACACTAACTAACTAGTGGTTTCATTAACCACTTCTGCAAGGAAAGAGACATTGATTTTATCCAGTTGAATTTTAGAACCGTACCATAAGGTTTAGAATAGTGATGTGTCAAATAACTACTGCTGTAACGTGTTATTGTCGTACTTGTGTTTAAAGAACTGAAAATAGAAAATCTAATTATCATGTCATACTTTTGTAAATAATATTTTGTTTGTAGTAAGTATTTTCCATATTTATGTTAATGCATTGTCATAAGTCTACTGTGTGAATGCATGGATTTCAACAGCTCGAGAGTAAGCAAACGGATGATCGCTAATATTTGTTTACTTCACAATTTTTGTAGCCATATAAATATTTCCTCCCAGAAGGGTTCAGGCTGGTTTATACCTTCTAATAGAACCTACACTTGATACAGCAAAAACCGATGTGTTACTTAAATCTGGGCAACCTTATGGATGTCCAGGAGCTAACCACAAATTTCAAGATTCTGGGGTGCAAAGGTAATTCGATAGGTTTAGTTTACTTCGGGAAATGACTGTAGGAGTTGGTGGGGTTCGTTCCCTAATTGTCAAAGGTTCTTGCTAGCCTAGACATAAAGGTGTGCCACCCCCTGCCTGCATGACTGAGAGGGTGGCACAGAGCTGGCTTCCTCTTCTTCCGAGGAGACATGACAGAGATTAATGTCCAAAATTATTCTTCAAGGATCTTGACAGGAGGCGGTCCCTATACCCACCCAGAACATCCTGTCACCTCAGAAGCAGCACAAAGGTCCTTTTAGGACTAAGTGCAACTTCTAAGCTTCTTATCCTAAGAGAACAAATATTTCCTCTTTAAAATATGTTATGGCTCCATTTTAACATTTTTTATCACGACTAGGGGTGATTTGAAATTTTCAAACCTTTTAAGTTTAAAATATGTTTTATAAGTTACACAAACATAAGGCTATATTTTTGCCAGATTATTGGCATATAATATGGAAGCCCATATTACAATCTAAAATTAAAGTAGAATAATATTTGTAATATATAGTTGTTTCTCTGAACCTCTGCAAAACCATTTAAAATATAATTGTACGCTTAGTTAAATTTTTATATTATGGATAACTAACTTCTGTTAGTTATCCATATAACTTGCTCATGGTTTGGACGATTGACTTAATTTGCATTTTTTGTACAGCTGTTTAAACAAGACGTGATCAACTTACCACAGGACATGTACTCTTGTACAAAACAAGGGTGCAAGAGTGACGTGTTAAAAGTAGTCATATTGAAAGAAATTGGAACATTTTTTAAATTCTCAATATTTTACTTGCTCTAAAGAATGAATAAAGAATTTATTTCATCATTCTGCCGTACAGTCTTGGTGAAATTGTAAACGTTACAAGGCAAGTTGTGTTGGTGGCGGAAGACTTAGTCATCAACTCTCCATCTCAATAAATGCTTATCTACACACTAATTTAAACTATGGTTGGGCAGATTCCAAAATGTTTTTCTGGATTCTGAAATTGATTCTGATTTGATTTTTGATTTTTAATACAACTAAGGATATGTCTATTTTTTTAATTTGGATTTATAAGAACATAACAATCTTTTGTTTCATTTTCTGAAATTGATTGCAATTTTTTTATGTAATAAACTAAGGATGGGTCCATTTTAAAAATGTAAGATTTATAAGAACATAATAATCTTTTAGTTTCATTACAAATGTCATTTCACATTTAAATATTTATTTTTAAATACTTCATTTGGCAGTAGGTTAACCCTTAGTTTCTGACAGGTGGTGTTGGGTGGTGGTCAGGAAGCCATGGATGTGACAACCACCTCTGCAAGGGCTGGCAAGTTCGACTCACGTTTCTACCATTTGGTATTTGAAGAAGAGTTTGGACGAGTGAAGGGACATTTCGGTCCCATCAACAGCCTTGCATTCCACCCTGATGGCAAGAGTTACGCCAGTGGAGGAGAGGACGGATACGTCAGGCTCCACACATTTGATTCATCGTATTTTGATTTTGGTTTTGATTATTAAACTCTGGTAAATATTGTGAATATATAAGTTTTTACAGTGTAATAGTTTGTGTTTTATTTGTATTAATACCGTACCTTAATATGTTCTAAAGTCTTAAGTAAATTTACCTGTAAAATGACTTTCTAGAAACTTAGGTACTGTATGAGGCGTGGTACTGTGCACGCGACCTTGGTCAGTGAGGGTGATGGCAAGACATGGCACGGGGTACTAGGAACTAACACCGCTTACCTTTCCTACTTGCTGGTGATTACACACAAACCGAAGTTTTTATGCATGACTGTACAACTTTGGCCTGTTCAGTTACGTGCATCCTGTATTCATGCCTCTTACTGTATTGCTATTTAGATTTATTAAAATTTAGATAGTCTAAAACTATTATCCATCCGAGCTATTTTTACATTCTTTGAACTATTTAAATATTTATGTTAGTTGAAAAAACAATAAATTCATGTATGTTTATATTTTTAAATACAAGATTGAATTTTATTGTTAACAATAACTATTACTATCGTATGTGTAAGAGTTTTACTATTACACTGATTCACTCACCAGTACAAGTGGTTAAGGCATTTTAATCAATGTAGAAACTTGAAATTTGACTTGAAATGTAGACTTTGTTCAAACCACCTATAAATTTGAATGTCTACTTTTGCATTAAGTGCACCATCAGCAAAATTGTATTATGACTAAACAAATTTTTAGGTCAGTGATGATAGTTAAATTGTTCAGAATGACATTCAAGTTTGCACTCAAAACAAATCTAAATCTTGTTTATTGCTCTACAAATCAAGAAGATTATTGATAAAGTTACATTTACAGCTATAGGCAAGTCTGTCTCTACTTTAAAAGACTAGCTAAAATGTTTAAAAATTTAATATTGTGGTAAGTATCAATTCAGGTTCCAGATACTATTAAATCAATATTTATTGGGTAAAATTAATTGATCTCTCAGAATTTTTATTAACAAAATGTAGATTGTTATACATTGTGTGCAACAAATTCTTCCAGTAAATAAAAAGGGTTATCTAAAAGCCATACATAATATTTTGCCAAGAAAACCTTTTTGCAATATTTTTGAACTGATAATAGCAAATGATTGTGTACTTTTTAAGAAATTATGGAGTTAATACTGTGTGTTTTTGTTGATGTGTTGAAGTTGATCAGTTACCAAACTCTTATGCATCATGTTGGACGAGTGATTACTGTGGGGTTTTGAAAAATATATTTCATTAAATTGAAAAAATTCTGATCTATGACACTGAACTTTTAAAGTTTTAACCCTTTGAATGCCGATATAACTTTAGTATTTTTTAGATTACGCTCATTTAAGGTAAAAAATTGAAAATGAAAATTCCTTAAAGCTATTTTTTTATTCATTCCTAATGACTAATAACACACACAAAAAATAAATTTTACAATAATGTAATACTTGCAATACATAAATTTGAAAAAATAATCAAATTTTTTCATAATTATGGAATATTTCAATAAAAATCAAATTCAGGTTACAGAGTAATCAAATACATGTGATGAAAAATATGAAAACTATGTACAATATTAAGAAAACAAATAATGTGTAATATGCTGATCTTGATTAGTTTATAAGTTCTGATGATAGATTTAGGCAGTTGTATGGTAAACTTCAAAACACAAGTCGGGATGAAGCCAGAATCGTCTGGGTGATGAGCCATAATTACATAACAGAAAAGAAACAATAAAAAATTGATTATAACACCTAAAACATGGTAACAATAACTTTTTACAACTGTTTGTATAAGGAATGACAACGCAAGAACACTTCCCAAAGGCACAATGCGTGCTCCACTGACAGTCGGTGGTAATGGCGGATAGTATCATCATTGGCGTACAGACGGGAGTGGGAAAACAGCTGTCAGCAACAAAACTTATTGTTTATCTACTGCGGCAAGCTGACAGCTGCAACTGGATTATTTGGCCAAGCCAGTACATAACTTAGTATTGTGGCTTATATATTGAGCTTATAAACTTCAAAAACAGTAATAAAATATATTTGTATCGATAGGCGGATTATTTCGTCTTTGGCGTTATAAGACCTAAGAACATCGCGGATTATTCCATCTATGGAATGCTAAGGGTTAAAAATAGGTTTATAATGTTCTAAACTATCACAATTGGTAATTATTTGTATCACATTTTTATTTTTAGAACAAGTATATTATTAATTTCAAACTAGAAAATAGTTACTCAAAGTAAATTATAATGTTTATTTCTATGAAGTTCATAACTATTAATGAATGTATATTAATTCATTTATGATGTGCTTAGAGACTGTGCCTAAAACATTGTAATGCACTCAATTGTACACCTCTCGAGACAATAAGAATATCTCTTCACCTAGATTACAGTATATACTTTGTCTTCTGTGTGTCTCTGATGTCAAAACTATGTAAAGAGTTCATTTTGAGCTTCTTTGTCTCTAACTTTTTTTGGATCTCGTTTGACGAACTTTACCAGATTCCGGGAGTCAAGTCTGTGATAGCATCAGATTTCAGACCATGGACTAAGAGGAAGGTGGACTGGAGCAAATCTTAATATTCACATTGATTGTGAAGTAATATAACATTTATAATATTTTACATTTTATATCATCAAAGTTTATATATAGCCTGATTAGTGAATTAAGATTAATTCTTGCAATTCTTCCATTCTTATTTTCCCGCACTTTCACAATTTAATCACACAAACTCAATAATTGATGAACAGACAACATTGAATCATACTGACACTGACAAGTAAACTGATCTCACAGAAGAGGAAATACAATACCAATAGCAAGGTTTATTGGTTTATGCATGTAGCTGGTTTGTTTATCCGTTGGTGTACTAAAAATAGTAGCATTTGAACATCTTTTAACATTAAAATCTGGAGACGTCCAATATGATGGATGTTTGGAAATTTAGTCAGATCACCTCTGTCAGATATATCAGGCGTTGGGGTTAAAAAGTTTAAACAAAACTATAACTAAAACTAACTCGTGCTTTATAAATAATATAGAGAATATATTTGCAACAAATCCATGCAACTGAATTTGTGTTGTATAAAACTGGTACAGAAGATCGATAAAACTGGCACAGAAGATCAATAAAATTGGCACAGAAGATCGATAAAACTGGCACAGAAGATCAATAAAATTGGCACAGAAGATCAAAACTAATTTCAATCTTCCTGACATGGTTTCTATAACTTTTACTATTCACCACAGTGCTAATTTCATCTCTTCCTTACCACAGGAGCTCAGTTGAATGTTCTCGGAGGTCACTTAAAAATGCTGGATAAATAGAATTCTTCCAGACTATCTTTGTAAAAGTTTAAACAATGTCAAAAGAAAATCTTAAGAAGGTACATTTACATATTTTATTGAATCAGCTACCTAAAGTGTAAACTGAAATTTGAAATATTTGTTTTTTTTTATTCTTTGTGAATTTAAAAAATTCTCTCTATTAATGTAAAACTTATTTAGCTTCGATAATCAATCCTACTAAAGAATGATTTATTAAACCTTATTGATTAGTTCACCTGTTACTGAAATCGCCTATCTATGTTCTATTGAGATAAAATTGTAAAATATTTCCAAACATATTTATTTTTGCAGAAAAATGAAAGATTTTTCTAAAAAAACCTCATATTACATTTTTTGAGGTACATTATAAATTAAGCACTAGTAAATTTTCATTAGCATGAGAATTAACAGAGATAAAATCAAAATAAAATGGTTTTCTTTATTTCTGGGAAAAAATCTGTTTTAAAATATATTACTTGATGGGAAACATTGAAATTAAGAGCAATTCATCACCATTTTACTTTATTCATATCTCAAAAATAATTTTTGGAACTTTGGACGGATTTAGAAGCTTAAATTTGAAAAAATGTATTCACTTTTGCAAAGAAAACTTAATTTTTTTAATACACTTTTTTACAAATATTTTAAAAACAAGATAGTTACTATCAAAAATATGATAGCATACAAAATTATGGATTGTTTTTACTAAACAAAATTATGGATTGTTTTTACTAAACAAAATTATGGATTGTTTTTACTAAAGAGTTTGCTTTTTTATTTTTTTTGTACAAACAATTTTACTGAGTTACGAGGTGTGTTCAAAAAGTAACGTGAATATTTGGTATTTTCAAAAATTATTTATTTATTTGTGAATACCTATTTTGTCCCCTTCAAAGTAATCCCCCTGGGATATTATACACTTGTGCCAACGTTTTTTCCAATCTTCAAAGCACTTCAAAAAATCATTTTTTTGTATCTTGTTCAGCTCCTCCTTCGATGCCGTCTCTTTCTCGTCAATCGTGGCGTAGCGTCATCCTTTCATGGGCCTCTTCAGTTTCTGGAACAAAAAAAAGTCACAGGGGGCCAGATCTGGGGAATACGGTGGCTGCGGTATCATTAGTGTGTTGTTTTTGGCCAAGAAGTCACGTACAAGCAGCTATGTGTGAGCAGGGGCGTTATCGTGGTGCAAAAGCCAGTTTTTCCACAAATTCGGGCGTTTCTGGTGGATTGCTTCGCGCAAATTGTGCATAACTTGCAGGTAATATTCCTTATTCACCGTTCTACCTTGTGGCAAGAACCACGTCCCTGCAATCGAAGAAAACTGTAAGCAAAACTTTCACATTCAACCGAACTTGGCGTGCTTTTTTCGGTCTAAGTTCGTGCGGCAGCTTCCATTGAGATGATTGAGCTTTGGTTTCCACGTCATAACCATAAACCCACTATTCGTCACCAGTTATGGACCCTCTGGAGCAAATTCGGGTCGTCACGGACAGATTCCAACATCTCATTAGCAATGTTCATGCGATGCTGTTTTAGATCGAAATTGAGCAGTTTTGGTACAAATTTTGCGGCGACCCGTCTCATGCCCATGTTATCGATTAAAATCGAATGGCACGAGCCAGTCGATATGCCTAGGTCCTCGGCAATTTATCTTAACGGTGATTCGGCGATTGGCCAATACAATTTTCTTCACTTCATCAATTTTTTCGTATGTTGTTGAAGTGCTCGGGCGTCCAGCACACTCTTCGTTGTTCACATCTTCTCGGCCTTCTGAAAACATTTTGTACCACCGATAAACGTTGCTTTTGTCCAAAGTAGCTTCTCTTTATGCCACAGTCAACATTCAGAATGCATCTGCGCATTTAATTTTGTTTTTAACACCAAATTTGATAAAGGTTCTTTGTTCCATTTTTTTTAATAGGTAAAAATCGAAGATGAACCAAAACACGTGCAAGCAAAGCAGCTGTCAATAATTAACTCAACATTCAAAATGGCCGAAATTTTCAACATAAGTGAGAGACATATGTACCAACATAACGCCACAAAAAAAATCGAAATTCGAATATACGTAACCTGCGAAAATTCAAATTTCGCGATACTTTTTGAACACACCTCGTATAAATTGTAGAAGCTAAGCAAGACTACTACCTTTCCGAAGCCTTTCAAATTTCCAATTGAACTTTTAACAAGCTTTCAATAAATTGGTAAGTCAGTATATTTTTAAAACTGAGTAAAAATATCCATGGTGTGCCTCATGAAAGTGGCGAGAATTAAATACTTACTATTTATATATTATTATTTATTGTCTTTTTTACATGTATATTATTAAAAAATGGTAGTAAATTTTTATTCAAATATGCTTTTTTTGTATTACAAATAAATTTATTGTTTCAATAGCTTAATAAAAAGTATTAAACATATAATTCATATACAATTTTTCGTAAAGAGATAGTATTTACGGACGTTCTTGATATCTGCATACAATTTCTGCATCTGTATGTACGGACATTCACAAATTCATTGTTTTTGTGCAATATAAAACATAATTAAATTATCACTTGTGTAATACTAAAATGGTCATGAAGTATCGTATTTTCTAATACAATGATGTTTTTTACTGTATATAGGAGACTACCAGTGGTATGGAACGTATAATCAATCAGGCGTAATAGCTTGCTTCGTTTTTTCATGCTAGTCAGCTGTGAACAACCACTCTCTGCGGAGTTTGTTGCCAAGTGGTTGTTGTGTTGTTCTAACTATGATTGTTGTTATAATACATTTGATATTTTGTGCCAAGTTTCTATATTTCCCACACAAGTTTTTTTTTATATAATTTGATGTATTTTGAATACTTTGGAGAAAAAGTGAATTTTTAAAATACAGTGACAAAAAAGTTAGATATTTTAATTTTTTGTAATAAACTAATGAAAATTTGTTTATTATTAAATGTACTTTTATGCACAATGTTCAGATTAGTAATGTCTATTTTTTGTCTATACCTTTTAAGAAGTCAAATTAGAATTGAAAAAATGTTGTTAAGTAATTTCTATTATTATAAAAATGTATTGCGTATGTAATATATTTTACATTTATTTTAGATTAAATTTCATGCCAAATAAAAACAAATTGAAGTTGGTTGAAAAATTAGAAAGAAGAAATATTTTAACAAAACTTCCAAAAATGAAAATTAGTGCTGGGATTTTTGGCTGAGCCATTATGAATAAATACTGGGATTTTTGCCAGATACTTTTGAAAAAATGAGATTGAAAGGGTTGGTCTAAGCGGAAGCGTATCGCACTATGCCTGATCTCTGGTTGTGTAACAAGATTGGTCAGTGAGAAAGTTTTGCGTCAACTATAGTTGGCAATTGGTAGCGAACATGTTAACTGATAAACTATGTTATGAATATATTTGGAATAAATATGTTCAGAAAATTGTAAGGAATAAGAGATGTGACAGGTAGAGACGATTGTGGTTCATGGTAAATTATTTTAATATGTCAACAAATAAGTCAAAATTGTTTCCTATGGATTATAATTGGCTATTGTAAATGATTTACTCAACATTTCCTGCACTTTCTAGGTTAAATTTAATACTACCACGTAAAATGAAACAAGTCAACCAGATCCTTGGTTATTAATTAAACTGTACGTATCAATATTATTTTCAATAGAAAAGTAAATTGTTATCAGTAAATCTTCACAATGCTTTGCTATCCCCAGTACTTTAAAACATTTATTCATTTATTTTTAGTAATTTTTATTGCACTGTTTGTAACCCCAAAATGTCCCGGTTTGCTTTGCACATTACTGTGTTGTAGTTTTTAAGAGTTAACACAATGTGTTATAAATAATATAAAATGAAAGACAGCTATGGATTTTTATTATATTATTTCAGGAGAAAATGTTAAAAATACGGAGAAATTATTTTCTTAGCAAGAACTATTTGTTTGATTGTATAGAGAATGAAAACAAATTTCAAGGTAAGATACGGATAGTATATAGGATGTGCATCTTGCAACTGCAAAAGCAACGAATAGCCAACTTACACCATTGAGTAGTAGATTTTTAGAATCAAAATGGTTTTTTTGGACTGAATATTCTTTATATCATATTAATTAAAATTTCTCCCGTGTTTTTCCATAGTTCTTTAGTTGTTTATTTATTCATCTTGTTGACAACTGTTGAACTAATATACTCCATTGTTTTTACCATGCTATGTGCTTTTTATGGGTTCTGGTAATAAAGACTTCATTTATAATCTGATTGTACAGTAAAGTATTAGATACTTTAATGAGTACTGTTTTGTCCCTGATGGGTTGCCATGATCCTTGGTAAATGCCAGCAAAGACATTGAATTGTATCTAAGACATTGTTTGTCTATTGTAATGGACTTGCCAGGATCTTGGCTGGCAAGAAAATCCCTCAATGTTTCAGTTGGTATCAGTAATCCTTGTTGAAGCCTTGCATGCAGAATTTGGAAATATGTTTAAATATTGTTAAAACAAATGCGTGTGAAAACCTAAACTGTTCCAAGAAATCTGTGGAAGAAATCACAGTCAACCAGTAAAATAGTTTTAAGATGCACTACAAAGTTGATTGTTTTACATATTACTCTCTCAATTCAAAACAAAATCCCTTAAAAGTACTGAAAGTTGTTCTAGATTACTGTTATTAACTTAGAAAATACCACAAAAACAGAAGAATATAGTAGTTAAATAATAAATCACCAAAAGCACTGTTGTATTTGATCAATAACAGTAATAATAAAGTGCTTTGATCAAATTAAATTTTATTGCAAATTCAAAAATTTGTACAAAACTTATGCTGACCAGTGTGAACATTTTTAATGTAATTAATAATTATATATTTTAAATTGCTAGCTTCATATTATGCTATATTCAATATTTCATTTTATTTGGTAAATTTCTTGACTTAAGTATATTACATATAAAACTATCTATCTTTATTGCTATTTACATTATGTTGGGAATCATTGCTGTTATGTCTTATAAGGCTTTCTATTGTAAACAGTGATGATTTCTTCTGGCTCCTGTCTTCTGATAGTCCTACATTGTGGTTAGGCCATGGGATTGTCGTTTCTGGCCTCTGAACCTCAAGTGGTATAGCCTCTGTCTAAAATTCAAAACATATGATTAATTTACTTTTCCAGTTAAAGCATGTTTTTCTAAAGTATTGCAGATTTATCTGCATCCCAAACAAAACCCAATCTCAAAATTACGTCAGGAATAAGACATCATTGTTTTGATTTAATAATGAAAATGGGTTTATAACACAAAGTCGATTATTTTTATTACAAACAACTAAAATAATACGACAGTGTTCGAGAATACCTAGAAGAGAGAAATATGTAGACCTCTATAATTACTTTACCTTATTTTAGGTTTTATGGATAACTCTGTATTGATTACTTTTATTTATTACATTGTATATACAAGTATTTTGACAATTGTCCATGCATTTTATGTTTTTTTTGACAATAAATGAATTGAGTTGAGTTGAACTATTAAAACTTTATTAAATTTGTATTACAAACTATAACAAGATACATAATTTTGTTATTCATTGGTCTAGAGAAAAATTGTTTCTATATAGATATAGATGAAATCCAATATTTCTAAATAAACCATATTAATTCCATAACCATAATATTCGTATATTGTATATGAATAATATTGTGATTGCAAACTCGAGTGAAGATGGACTTGGTTCTCACACACAGGCTTTTGCCTATGTGGAAACCTTCTTGTATAATCTATTGGCACTATATTTGTATATATGTAAATGAGATAAATAAATAAATGAAATTTAGTAGTCACCAAATTTACCTAACTATTCTGACTGAGCCCGAAGGTACAATACAAAATAAACTGCAATTTTTAAGAATATTCCATAAAGATCAGTTATGATTTTTTAAATAAATTCAAGTCACCTAATTTGTTATACAATGTATGCAGAGAGATTAGATAATGCATTAATCTATGAAATATTATACGTGAGTCAAACTTAGTTTCAATTTCTGTACTACTAGATGGCAGAAGTAAATTTTAGAAATGGTTCTTCCTTCTATTCTTTAATAATAATATATTTCTTCTGCCATTTTATCCATCTCAACATACTTATTGATGTTATAATAAGTTTACAATACAACACATGAATTGTTCAGTTTTCTTACCTGAACCTTCTGTCTACGTGAGCGTCTGCGACGGTAGTTGCCCCTCTCGAACATGTTAGCAGCCTGAGCTGGGTCCAATGTCCAGTAACTGCCCTTGCCCCCTCCCTCACTCCTGTCTCGTGGCACTCTTACGAAGCAGTTGTTGAGGCTGAGGTTGTGCCTGATGGAGTTCTGCCAACCTTGGCAGTTGTCCCTGTAGTACGGGAACTTATCGATGATGAATTTGTATATCCCACTCAGAGTGAGTCGCTGGTCCGGTGCGGAGGTGATGGCCATTGCTATCAGCGCTATGTAAGAGTACGGTGGCTTCTCAGGTCTCGGGTAGAATATATCTGCCATGGGCTGAGGGAATTCCTGTACAAATATTTGTTAGATCAATAATTTGGACAGGGAAAGAGTGCAGTAACATTTAACCAGTTTTCCAGCTATATACATATCACATAAAATGAGGTTCCTATGACACTTTCAGAGCCATTCAAAATTCAAATATAAATACTGTAAAAAATATACCATAAACAGATTTGTAAATTCATATAGTAAATTTCCTTAGGGTTTTTGGAGTCATGAAAACATGAATGAAAAAATTTATATATATATATATATATATATATATATATATATATATATATATATATATAAAACAAATCTACAAAAATCAAACAGTAAAAGTTTCATAGATCTTTCATTCATTTTTTATGGCTCTGAAAAAGTTGTAGGAACATTTTACTATATCATTTTATAGATTTGTTTATGATATTTTAGACATTATTTATATTTTAATTTTGAATTGCTCCAAAAGTGTTGTAGGAACCCCATTTTCTAATGTACTCATTACATAAACATCAGTGTTTTACATTCATTTTTAGCCATAAATATATCGTAAAATAACAGTAATTTGTAACAATTTAAAAATTAAACTAAAAAAATGTTTAAGTACAGTAATACAAGTAAAATAATTGCAGTGCTAAAATAAGTTTGGAGAAGAGATATAAAGGAGGAAAAATCAGACAGTTGTTGTTTTAATTTTTGTGTTATATTCCAATAATTTTATATGGTTTGGTAGTGAATTAAAACAATTTAAATACTGTGTGTGTGTGTGTGTGTGTGCGCGCGCGTGTGTGTGTGTGTAGATTTTTGCAGCATTGTAAATTATGACAGGACATAATGATTTTAACTCAATTACCTGTATTATAGTTCTGATTCTCACCACACATGTCATGTTTATGGGAATTAATATTTAATACACAAACTCAAATAATATTATATTGAATGTAGAAAATATTATATTATATTTTTTTAGTCATAGAGCTAAGAGAAATGTCTCATTTATAAGATATGATGATACACACCCAAATGCTTTTAGTTTTTCTTATAAAATCTGTACTGTTTGAATATATAAACAATATTGTACAAAAAGTTTTACAATGTTAAAAACCAATACACATGTATGTTTTCCATAACTATGCAACCAAACAAAAGGATGTAGAAGTGTTGAAAAAATGTTAAAATTTATATACTCAAATAGTGTTACCACGTTGGTGCCAAATAGGGCATTACTAGCCCATGCTGCCTTTACTACTAGCTGGGGTGCCCATGGCTAATTTGTTACATCCTGTCATTAATCAGCAATATGAATAATTCATATTTGTATATAGTTATTTATATGTCAGACATTTATTTAACACTTTCAAGTCCAGCCCTATTTCAGGGTATGGCATCTGAAATCCCAAACTTAGTTTTTTAGCCTATTGTATTCATTTAGCATTATAATTATAGAATATAATTACTTTTATGAAAAATAAGTTTTTTATATAAAAAGTACTGTGGCATCTCTGGGTTTGAACGTGTTTTGTTTCTGAATACTAAGCATTCATGTAACATAAATTAAGTTTATTAAAAGATTTTTAACTGAAAAATAGTATTTTGTACACTTCAAGAGGTGTAATACGCACAAATTTTACATAAGATTATCTATATCCTATTGAACAAAGATCCTATCCTGGTTTCCAAAAACAATTCAATTTACATTACAGTTAAAATTATATATTGTTATGAAATACTTGGTATCTACACGTTAATTATAATTAAAACAGTTTTATTATGTACATTAATTTTGGTTTGAAGATTGTTCATATAATTTCTAAAAAGTATATATGTATTTCATAAATGTATTTTCTTGATTCAAATAATAACATCTATAAAGGTACCAATAATTAACTTGTGGACATTGTGAATGTAAAATGTCCTCTTTATCTGGAGTCAATTTGCCTTAGCAAACAATGTTATTTTCTATTGTTTACAATTGTGAACATTTTTATGGTCGTAAACAAGTACAAGCATTGAATACATTGATTAAATACCTCGGTCAAAGACCTTCCAAGTGGTAGGAGTAAAATATTACAAGACAAATGAAAATTATACACACAAGTGATAGCTACGAATAGAACTAACTGTGTAGGCCTCATAAATACTCATTGAAATGTATTTATTTTTAAAGAACAATAATTTTATATATTATTCAAGCAAAATAAAATATAAGGGTGGACTAGAAAACAGTTAATTAATTATATGTTCAATAGCATAGCATGGTAGCCATTATATCTCAATACGGTAACCATTCAAACTATTTTTTAATTTATAACTCCATTATTTATAGAATTATAAAAAAACAAAGAGTGTTTTGGAGTGCTTTTAACACTGTATAGGCTTTTAACATTTAACAATTTTCAATAGATTATATAAGATTATTTTTAATGGAATTGTGTAAATCCCATAAGAATGTTTCAATAAACAAGAATTGGGGAAAGAAATATTGAAACAAGGTAATATTCAAATTTGGTATAAAAATTGATTTTGTAAATCTTAGCTAAGGTCATTGGCCAGCTTGGTATACTATTTTGATCCAATGTGGCGGTCTTTCAAATAAAAAATTCACAACACCGTTATTTATGGACCTAGACAAAATGCAAAAAGTGTTTTGGATTGCATATAACAATTCCTAAACTGTCTGTTATGAACAATTTCTTTTTATCTTAAACTGTTTTCGAAATATTGAGAAAAAGTAAATCTCATAGGAAATGGATAATTAATATTTCAGTTATCACAAAATCCACCTATTCTTCAACTGAGCCGAAACGACGTTTTTAAATACAGATTTCGATATATCAGTAACCAGGACTAGAAACCTAAATACAGTAAGAGCGCACTGTCTACGCTCCAGATTTGGCACCCTTAAATTGCCCAACACAAACAAATTACTGGGGAGAAAAAGATATTTTGTTCAAATAAAAATTAAATTACAGAAAGGAATGCTTTTTTCAATATTTTTGAGCAATCTTACTGCCGTGAAGAAATAAAAATACTTGAATAGCTTTAAAAATTATTGGCCTATAATCAGACCATTGCTCAGAAGTGAGACTTGCATGGTATCTTATATAACAGGTGAAGGCGATACCTTAAGATTCTCCAAGTACGAGGGCTATCCAGAAAGTAGATTACGTTCTGATATAAACAAAAACCAAAGTACAATAAAACATTGTATTATATACAATTGAAAGTGGCACTAAAATACTATTTTTCAACATAGTCACCTAACAAACTTAGGCACTTATCATAGCGGTGAACTAGTTTTGAAATTCCAGCGTTATAAAATTCTGCCGCCTGAGACTTCAACCAGGTAGTCACACTCAGTTCAACGTCATAAAAGTATTGCATCGCAAGCCAGGTCTTTATTGCTGGAATCAGGTGGTAGTCGTTGGGTGCAAGGTCCAGACTGGAAGGCGGAGTGGAAATTTTTCCCACTGCAAAGCATCCAGGAGTCCGAGTTGTCATGTGTGGTTGAACGTTTTTGAACTTTTATAATACCTTGCAGAATATATGGTTGTACAACGTTCTAAGAAATCAAGAACTTCTTTCCTGTCCCAAAAACAGTAGCCATAATCTTCTGTGCCGACAATTTTTGTTGTATCTCCTTGGATTTTTAGGGGAGTGTGTGTGCCCCCACTTCGTAGACTGTAATTTGGTTTCGCAATTCACATGCTTTACCAAAGTCTCATCTCCTTTAATGATTCGATCGAGCTGTGAGTCACCATCTTTTTCATGAGTGTCAAAAAATGTTAATGAAGCAGCCATACGCTAATGTTTATGGGAAAATCGGTGGTGTTATCGGTCACAATGCTTGGTTGTCCACTTCATTCATGCACATTAGTTCGGCCATTTTTAAACCTAATGCATCACTGATGCACTCAACCTTCAGTAATGATATCATTCCCATAAACTTCACAGAGTTGCCAAAAAATCTCAATTGGTTTATTGTGCTTAGCCAACAAAAACCATATTACTGACTGCACTTCACAACTCACAGGATTTTTAAGTGAGTCGCACATTTTAAACTGCCAGTGTAAAACAACAAGGCATAACATTAACCTCTCACTAGCACGGCTGGATAGTCACTGAGCAGAGAAACGCCCTGATATCAAAATGGCGGCGATAGTCCCGCCCCTAGAGGCTATAGAGTGTAATGTAATCTATTTTCTGGTTAGCTTTTGTTTTTACAATTACCATACACAGCTGAGCAGAACCAGTGGTCCAGAGGTAGTTATTGCCTAGATGACTTTTCATCTTAGTCATTTGTATGAGTATAAATGCATTATATATAAAATTGAGATAGTTTGCTTTATTCAGCTGATTGGTATAGCTTTCGTTCAGTTGTGATTATTGTTTGTAATTTTGCTTGACCCATCAAAGTTGTCTACAGCCCAGATAACTTAGTACTCATTCTCAACTCACCTTGTTAATGTAACTAAATACATGTTCTCGAGTTGCCTTAGTAATGTAAGAAGTGATGTTAATGTCGACAAATTCATGATGACACAGGGAGACTCAGTGATGATTTATGCCAATTGCGATGATTCGCACTGATTACTTAGAAATTTGAAATTAACCTTATCTCTAATATTGACTCACCAAAACAATATCAACATCCAAGATTTAACTATAAACATCGGAGTCTTAACACATGTTCTCGAGTTACCTTAGTATATAATCTTGAATCATACTGATAATACTACTTGGTAGACAATCTCAGTTCGCCTTGATAGTCACTCTTTATACAAAGTCAAAAGATGCTTAGTTACAATTAGCATAAACAATTTTCTCTTTTTAGGTTTCAATGTTTTACTATTTTAAAATAGGCACATAAAAAAATGTTACAGTACTTTAAGGTCATAAGTAAAATTTTAGGAGCACTTTTGAAATAAATAATTGTCTATGATTATTTATATTTTTCATCTCTACCTACTTTTTTCTAAATTCTATCAAGTATATATTAAAAAAAAAAAAAAAAAAAACAAAAAAAAAAAAAAAAAAAAACAGTTACAACAATATTGCAATCATTGAGGATATTGTGGTACTTATGACATCAAAATAAAGTTTTACTAGATTGTATGGAATTATTTAGCGGATCAATTTGTTCAACAAGTTACATTTTGCTCAAAACCATTTAAAAAAACTATTGAACTTTGTTTATAAGTTGCTAAATCTTAAAAGTCACTACACAAAACAAATACACCCGATTCTAATAACTGTAAAATACAACTTTTGAGGATATTCTGTTTTTTTTATGTTTCACAAATCAGTTATAAGTGTAAATATTGTTTCCACAGTAAAAAGTGGAATTCACACAGAGAAACTACCAAGAACCTTTTATTTACAAAATGAATGCATAAGTAAGCAAGCATTCTGTTTTATTCTGAGACCATATAAATCAACTAAAAATCTGATAACATCCAGTCATGATAAACAATGTAAAGTTCCTACTTGTTGTTTGTAAATATAGTCTATTTACAAAGACGCTCCCATTTTTGCCCACTGCTGGGACTGCTTAAGCATAGAAGTCCTGACTCTAACAACCAAAATAATATAAACCTTGAGTTAGTAATAAAGTAGTAATAAATAAAATTGTTACTTGAGTTAGTACAAACTACTCTCACCGACAGACAAGAGATACATTTAAAATTAGCTTAACATTATTAATTAAACATAAAATACCTAGGTAAAGTTCTTTAGGGGTAGCTTGACAATAAATGTTTACTTCTCAAACGTTTTTCTCCTTGGACAAGATCCTTACAAAGTATTATATGTAGCGATCCAACACTTTTAATAACAATTGTATTGAAAATAAAATTAAAATTACCTTTAATATATTATTCATTTTACTATTCAAACTGATATAAGTTGTAAAACAATGCATACTGTTTTTTTAATATGTTAAATGTTATTTCTGAATTTCTAAAATTGTTTAATTAGTTACATGCTGGTACATTTTAATTAAATGCATAGTTGTTACAAGCCCTTTGAACCCCAGGCGACGAAATATCGTCGCCGAGAAGATATGCGAAGATCCCCGCGGCGACGATGTATCGTCGCCAATGAAGTTGCGAGGATCCCCGGGCGACGTAATATCGTCGCCATGGTATATGCGTTTAATACATATTTATTTGAAATCGTAAAATACTTATTTTATGAGTATTAATACATATTTATATGTATTTTATTAAAATACTAATTTTTTTTATTTATTTATTTACTAATTTATTTATTTAGGTAATATCAGTGATTTTTGTGTTGTACGCCTAGAGGTTTTTACAAGTCGCATACTTTTATATAAAAATTCAAAAAAAAGTTTATTTTTAGAGATATCAATATAATTATTTTTGTACATACACAAAACTAAATTTAGAAAAATAAAATGTGGGTGCCCATGGTAAAAATATTTCTTATTTTTTAATTAAAAAATCTTAAAATCAATTTTTTTGCCTAAAAATCTATATACATATATTTTAAAATTATTTTAATGCTGTTAAACATATTTTTATACTTCAGACTAATCTTTTTTTGTGTATACAATTTCATTCTGGACATTTTGGTGTGTAATACAAGACAATAGCATAAAAAATAGCAAAAGTATTAATTTTTTACAAACAGTATGCAAAACAGCTGTTTCTGCTCCGGGGATTCTCGGTAGTTCTTAGGTCAAATGATTTTGGTACGTTTTTTTCCACCATCAATATTTTGGTCTGGGGTTCAAAGGGTATATATTTGAATCTTTCAGTTAAATAATATATTTTTTAATATTGTGTTAAATAAACCAATCTTAAAAATGAATATATATATATATATATATATATATATATATAATTTAGGTAAATCGTGTTAAGTAAATATAGTTAAGTTATATATATATTTATTTATTTATTTAGTAGTCTGTAGATGACGTTAACACACACTGACAGATTGCAATACTTAAAATTGTGTGTTCTATATCAGTTAGATTTTATTACACACACACACACTGAGATATATATAAAATCTCGCATTAATAATTTAATTTCAATATAACACCATCAGGTACGACCACAATACTCTATCACTTCTGTGAAGGGCCTGCAACATGATCTGTAGGTCTGTGTATGAGTGATTCATTTCTAGAGGATGACACATTTAATGAAGAATCATCTAATTAATTTTAATATTTAGCCAGTGCCTGTATTAATGAATTGTGTTATCTTCAAGAAGCTGTCCTTTAAAATCATTGAGAATAGAATGTCAGTTAACTCAACAAATTCAACTGTGTATAATTGTTAACTCTCACTTACTCTTTTGGCCCTGGCCAGAGGGAAGTAAGGCAGTAGTCGAGCTCGGAGCTCGCATTGTTGTTGGTAGAAGAGAGGCAATGCCCAGGCGGCGGCAGCCAAGTGTTCAGCCGTGGTGGTCGACTGGTCTGTCGTGGAGGTCGGAGCTGGAGCGGGGAAGATACGCACTCCGGGTAACATGATCAGCACATGTCTACCTAGAACACCGCGGCACACAGTTACACGTCAGCTGGTAACAGCGGAAGAACAGCTGATGAGAGCGTCACGTCACGTCGCGTCGCGTCGCTCCTCACGGGTCGAGTGATAGTAGTCTCTGCCTAGCCCCTCTTGGGGAGGATAAAGCAAACACGCGGTTGTGGAGGGGAGGGGGGCGTTTATTTATTTAAATATGAGTTGTTTGGTTCCCTCATCTGTCGAGAGCAAACAAGAGCTGCAAGAACACATGTTTTGATTGCTTTTTGTTTACTGTTTATTTGTTTGCGCTGACGTGGCCGATAACGCCGCGAGGGGAAGGAAATGAACTCAAAGCAAACTTTAATAATTGTGTCTAATTGTTTCTTTATTGATCCACTGTTTTGTTATTCAAACGAGAGGACTAAGTTTTGTTTTATTTATACGATCGATGTGAACCTTACAATTACGCGACTTGATGGCGAGTCTGTCTAAATTAATAATGGGATCTACAATTATACCGTAACAGATTGTAATGTTGCCATAAACATCCACGGAGTGCGATTACGAAAGAGTTAGCTCTTTGCAGTGTACCTTACAACCTGTAATTATGCATACATTAACTCGATGTTACGTTTAACACTGTAGCAGAAGATTAGTTATAATTGAATTGTACAGTCAATGGTTATTGATAAGTCAATTAGAGACAAACGCTAACGTCTATTTTGTATTTGGCATAGTTTCAATACAATCAATTGATTTGCGTTTTGCTTTTGGTTTGTCTGTTGTAGTTAAAATCGAATCAATACATTTCGGGTAATTTACTATAGTATTTTTATTACAGGTTTGACTTTTGACTATTCACAACTGAAGTACTGATATGAATACAAACACCGTACCTATCTCCGTGATCAACAAATTGACAGTTTATAAACTAGTTACGATCTATTAGTATAGTAAACCACTCAGTTTTTTATATTATTGCCTTCCAATCATAGTGTACTTCGAAAACAGATTTGTAATAAAGTCCACTCCTTCTATGGATTAAACAGTCCGCGTGTAGGTCAAAAAGGGCAAAGCGTACCAAACAGGACGAGTGTCTAAAATTTCAAAATGTAGATTTTTAAATATTGCTGAAATGAAATTTCTAGTTACAGTTTCTTTTCATTTTTTTTGGTTTGTCAGTAATCCCTTTCGGTGTGTAGTTAACCTTGGATTATAAAGTAAATACTTAATATTATAAATAAAATTAATATATAAAACAATTTATCTAGTATAATGTAGAGCCGCATGCATAACTTATTGCGACTGCATCATGCACAATAACTCTCACATTTCCCTTTGCAATATTTATCAGACCGTATTTATTTTCGAACAAAAATTAAATTCAATACAAATTTGTTAACTTCATTCGAACCCCCGCATTAACTATATTGTACCTTTATCTACAACTTAAAATCCACATGGCACACCCCTACTGATTTTTTATTGTTTTATCAAAAAATAATCTCTTGTCGAAGTCTAAAATAAAGTTTACATTCTTCAACATTTGAAGATCCTACAAAAATCTTTACATTAGAAAGTAACTCAACTTAAAATATTTTATCCCATTTAACTTAGGTTAATTCTAAAACTAAAAAGTTTTGTTTAAATTATTAATTTAAAACTAGCTATAAATAATGTTACAAAACAATTGAGTCAGTATGTGATTTTGCGATGCAAGTAGATATTTTATCCCATATCGCTGCGTTTACTAAAGTCTTCCACTTAGTTTTCCACAAGTTACAGCAATTTGTTGCGTTTTCTACCAAATACAGCAACTCTTCCTTTCTTCCACTTTATGGAGAAACAAATCTTGCACTAAATTTTGGCTTTGTGCGGAGTGTCAGTAAAGATCAAAGAAAGTTGACAACTAAAAGTGGAAGATTTGTTGCGCGCTTTGCGTAAGTAGCATGTAGGAAAATAGTGGAGAATTAGTGACTAAGTTTTCGCTTATTATTTCACTTAATTCAAATATGTCTTATGTATAAAATATTTGCGTTCATTTTCTACTCGGCTGTAATAACTGCGGAATATATATATATATATATATATATATATATATATATATATATATATATATTTTATTCGTTTATATTCACGACATAAGCGAATAATTCAGATAATAACTATCCTATCTTCTAAGTTAGACTAAATTACGGATACATGTGAAATTTGATTGAAATTGGTTCAGTCGTTTTGGAGTTTATTGGCAACATACATCGTGACTCAAGATTTATATATATATATATATAGATATATATATATATATATATATATATATATATATATATATATATGTAATGTTTATTGACTTGTCTTGCTATCTTTCAGCACTTCTATCAAGGCATCACAAACAGTGTAATGGTTGATTTTGAGATTATAAACAAATAACCGAAACTTGTGTACGAATTAACAGTAGCCAAACAAGTAATGTAACTGCTAGCTTTTCTCGGACAAGTACTGCTTTCCAGTATTTTGTGTCAAGTTTCTTGATTTTATGCCCGATTATCGAAATAACATACTTAAAGTCACTTCTTGCCATTCTCATAATGTTTTTGACACTTAGATTGCACCTGAGCTCACCAATTAACAGATCTTCTTCGAGATTGTCACTGTGCTGCCCTAGGGTTCAACGAGGGTCTCACCTAATATCTTTTGGAACATCTTGTACAGTGGCTGGCTATGATGACACAGGCAGCCGCGGCAATAATGTGTCTTCTTCGTCCGACATCCTTGACACTACTGCTTAAATTCGCCAATTCTTTTACAAGTTTTCCACTTGTTGCTCTAAATTTGAGAACATCTTATAGTTTTCTACAAAAAAATCTTTCGCTTGTTGCTCTAATTTTGGAAAGGCAAATTTTAGTTGAAAACTTTTAGTTTTCTTCAAACAATCTTTTTTTTCAAATTTATTGTCAGTTTTGATGTAAACGCGCCTTACGGCTTTAATTAAAAATATTTTAACTCCAATCAGACATAATCATAAAACTCAAGAAGTTAATTTTACTACAACCGGCTCTTATTGCTTCACTTACTACACATTACGTAAATCTTATAATATGCAACAAAGGTTCTTGGCGTAATATGCAAAACCCGCACCAACGTCTTGTGGACAGAGGCCCTAAACCTTCCATTGGGATATGTCTTTGGCAAGTTGCCTACTACTCCTAGATCATTCCGGATGCCACTTAATTGTTCCCCTCTCCTCAAGACGTTGATATAGTCTTGAACACACTGAATGCCTGGAAAGTCGGCGATCAGTTTATATATATCCTCTGGGCGACACGCGCATTTTCATCGTAAACAAAGTGCATATTAGCACTTGAGTAGTTAACACCACGGCAACCTTCACTTTACTGAATTAAGCTCAAAATTAGTTCATTGGGGTTGAGCAGGGGATCATGCCCCCGAGGAAGATGGTGCATTCCTATTCCTAAACCTACTATCTACCTCTGCCAACCCCCGAAAGTTGAAACTTTGTATTGAGAACATTTATTAAATAAGGGTTTCATCATTCATATATGTGTTAAAAATGAAAAACTGTGTTAAGTTGTTGCAAAATTGTTTGCAAAATGTTCCTGTTTCAAATCATATTACAATTTGAATATTTTGGTCTCGCTGTGGAGGTCCATCATTAGTCAATAACTTTTTGATCAAAACTGACGGGACCAGTAATAAACTTCCGCAGGTGAGTGAAGGGGTGGAATTTTCTCGTGATTGGCCGAGGCTTAACCAATCACCGATCAGTCTGACCTTTTAGCGATCAATATGGCTTCTTTATCGCAGCTGCCAAGTTCTCGATAAACTGATACTACTATCTTCTTTGTTAAACTAACAATGAAGGTACAGCTATAAAATAAATGTTTCGGATTTATTTCTTTATTCCTTTTATTTATATTTTTAGTGGCAGAGTTAGTATATACATAGATATATTTAGGCTATAATTAATAATATTTATAATAAATATAATGTAGAATAATAACTAAGATATAATAGAATGAACTAAGTTCTAGTATTCCATATTTAACAGCAGTTGTGAAACAAACTGCAACTAAGCTATCTAACTACTCGATCACAGTGATAATAACACGAACAATAAATGTTTATAACTTAGAATAACAATTTAATAAACCTAAAATATAATTAGCTGCAAGCTTTTCTACTAATGCAAACTTAAACTTAGTTTAAAAAAACACGCGTTTGTGTCACCTTGACACTCAACAACTCCGACGACTGTCACAGCGATAAATACGCGTAGTGCGACCATTATTGGTCGGGCCGAGTGATCGCTGCAAGCTTCTCTACTAATGCAAACTTAAACTTAGTTTAAAAAAACACGCGTTTGTGTCACCTTGACACTCAACAACTCCGACGACTGTCACAGCGATAAATACGCGTAGTGCGGCCATTCTTGGTCGGGCCGAGTGATCGCTGCAAGCTTCTCTACTAATGCAAACTTAAACTTAGTTTAAAAAAACACGCGTTTGTGTCACCTTGACACTCAACAACTCCGACGACTGTCACAGCGATAAATACGCGTAGTGCGGCCATTCTTGGTCGGGCCGAGTGATCGCTGCAAGCTTCTCTACTAATGCAAACTTAAACTTAGTTTAAAAAAACACGCGTTTGTGTCACCTTGACACTCAACAACTCCGACGACTGTCACAGCGATAAATACGCGTAGTGCGGCCATTCTTGGTCGGGCCGAGTGATCGCTGCAAGCTTCTCTACTAATGCAAACTTAAACTTAGTTTAAAAAAACACGCGTTTGTGTCACCTTGACACTCAACAACTCCGACGACTGTCACAGCGATAAATACGCGTAGTGCGACCATTATTTGGTCAGGCCGAGTGATCGTTGCAAGCTTCTGTACCAATGCAAAGTCTTGACTTGGCTGATTTTGCATATATTTCAGTATGTTATGTGGTTAACAGGTTTTGGGAACACTGTTCATTTCATGTTCCCTTATTAATATAGTTATAAAACAGCCATAAAATCACTTCAAATCGACTTCAGTGCTGTACAGTACCACACTTGAATTTCTATTGAATCCCCCAAGAATATACTACCTCAGTATTGTACCAACAAGAAAGTATATTTTCTGCTCATATCCATTATGTCAGTAGTCAGCAAAAACAACTATTTTCCAAAAATAAATAACACTGAAAAATAGTTGTCATTGCTGAATACTAGTTTTAATGATATTTTCCAATTCCTCCGAGGATATTCATTACATTAGTAGGTAAGCTGTTGCCACAAAGAGATTATCAAAATATAACTTTAATTTTGTTATCGCATTTACAGACTACTGTGTCATGTGAGCTGTTGTCAGAACGACATGTCAGATCTGAATATTGTTTATTTGTTCACTGATAATAGAGCTAGAAACAGCTGTGTTTATTCGCTCAACCATATGTTAGATAGGAATGACTTCTATAAAAGAAATGTTATTATCAAGTCAAGTGTCAATGTAAACATACATTGTTAGAGTAACTATTTTTTTATGATTCCGAGCGTAAACAGCTGTTTTCATAGTTTGCCATAGACAAGAACGTATTTTTTTTACAAAGTAGTTACTTCTTCTTACACCACTACATAACCTAGAATGAAGTAATGTAACGCCCAAAAGTATCACCGTAGTTTGCAAGATTACACAATCTAAGGTGCTACACAGAAAAGTCATCGTGCACCTGACTTCAGGTATCACTAGTTGCAAGATTACACAATCTAAGGCTGCTACACAGAAAAGTCATCGTGCACCTGACTTGAACAGCGCGATCGTGTGTTTTATATTTCTAATCGAGGCTGAGATCAAGTAATGTACCATCCAAAGGTATCACCGTAGTTTGCAAGATTACACAATCTAAGGTGCTACACAGAAAAGTCATCGTGCACCTGACTTCAGGAACAGCGCGATCGTGTGTTTTATATTTCCAATCGAGGCTGAGATCAAGTAATGTACCATCCAAAGGTATCACCGTAGTTTGCAAGATCTCGAACACAAAAATGTTGGATAGAGATAGCCATTTCAAATACATTCAACAAGTCACTGAAACTCTCAGGTAAAAATCTTTCCGTTGAATAAAATGAACTTGCCAAGTACAACTCAAACAGTACAAAGTATGTTTTACTTTTTATATCTGATATTGGAAGTAAAATTGCTTTAATAAAACAATGCTATAATGGTAAAATAGGCTATAACTTTTAATAATTATTTGAATGGCGAAACATGTAAAACATACAAATGAAAATAAAATTTGTTGTAACTTTGGAATAGGTACATAAGTTGTAGTTTTATGATTTATATTTATTTGTATGCACATTTTATTGTTCCTTTTGTACATAGGCCAACATACCAAATTTGAAAAAGTAATTATTTGTATAGCTGAGTTTGGATTTCTTTTAAAACCGAGTTTTATTTTTCTTATATTTGGTATTTGTGTAGTGTTCCACATAACAATGCGCAATTTAAAAAAATAACTTAAAGGAATTACTTCTGTTTCATTGTGTTGGGAGAATAGTAGGATATGACTTATAATATTTAGTTGGGTGATAAAATCTGTTAAATTAAAAAATTATACAAACTTTCAATTTTTAATTTTGTACGTGTTTGATAAAGAAGAATTGTAATATTTTCTTAATACGTTTGTATGCGACTTTTTTATTGTATTAAGTAGGAACAAGTAAAACTTACCAATTTTCAAAAAAGTAAGTATCTGTAATAATGAATATGACTTTCATATTACGGCAAAATAATGAAAATCTGTAATAGCGTAAAAGTTTGTCTCTCATATTTTTCAAATAGCTTTTACCAGCTCTAACAAATCAAATCGTGATAGATAATCTATGTTTATTTTATATATTATGTATAAAATGAGACTAAGTGCATTACCATATAACAAAATTTAGTAACAGAATAATAAATATTTGAAAAGTCGATCTCATCGGTTCTTGGCACTGAGAGGGGTAACTAAGCAAGCAAAGTAGTATGTAATTCGCCAACGCTCAGCCAAAACCCACCGAGTGGCATTCATCATCGACTCAGGCAACAGCCTGTGTAGAAACGAATCTGCAAGCAAAATTTTAAGTCTAAATGTGTTGGAGATATCGTGCAGACGGATAAACCGAAACTAGATTTGTCAATCCCCTCGAGTAATAGGCTTCGATAACGCTCAGCTAGTAATGTTTGGTATTGTTTGTGTTCTTAAGACAACATGCTTGGAATACGTAATTTGATCGAACTCTTGTAGAACTAGTCTTTGCCCTTGTCAAGTTGTATTACTTTTGTCAGGTTTGATGGAGGCTCCACTACCAGGAAGTGAGGTACTACTTTCATGGTTGAAGTACTGTAGAATACCAATGCTTGCTAGAAATTGCTGCATGTAAGCATAATTCCTACTCTTGTACTCGGAATATTATAGGAACAAGAACAAGGACATTCAGTATTATGTGATGTTTGTGCACGTCAACCTAGTCCCAGCCTCACGCCCGTATGACGCTATTGTACAAACAGCACAGAATAAACAAAAATTAAATAAACAGACAAGTTGACCTTGTAGAAGAACAACATGCATTGCTATTGGCTGCAATTGCCTTCGACAATGGAATATGTCAGATCATTTAAAGTCTACAGGGGTGAGTCTGACCACCCGTGCAGTATTTACAGCTGTCTTAATAACTGACTTCCACACTTTTTCTATCTCTTTTCTCCATAAATTTGGCCTCTCCGAATCCGTTAAAAATTATTTTCAATTTTTGAAAAATGCCCCTAAAGGGCCCAATTTGGGGGGTAGGGGTACTTTTTGGGGAATTTTCAAATGTAAACATGGGTCGTGTGATACATCAATTTAAAAGGTCTCATTACACCGAACATTTTGGCGCAAACAAAAGTTAATTATCTTTAACCGTATGTACAGGATGTACCAAAACGTTTTGAAAATAGGACTTTAAAATAAAGTACCGTGTTACCCTACCTACAATACGGAACAGATCCAGATTTTTTTTCCTAACTTGCTATTGACCTATTTTTCAATGAAATAATGTGGTACGGGCATTTTTTTCACTGGATTTTTCTAAATTTCAAAAATATTCAAAATTTAAGAATACAAAAAATCCTAACACTCAAAATTCTTAAATAGCAACATATAATAAATTTTATATCAAATAAAAGGTCTTTTTAAAACAAACTTTTTTTGTATTTAACTTTTTTCCTTATCTTTTACTGTTTCAAAATGGCAGCCGAAAAACTGAATTACGTATGTCTGTTTACAAAATGTAACAAATTAATTTTAAATGATATGAAATAAAAATATGTCCTTTAATTTTTCATTTGCTTAATAGCTCTGAATGACCTCTGAACTAGCCATAATCTTACCTTTCATTGATTTTGCTAGTAAAGGTGCTCGAATTGTAGTCCGTCATTTGCTAAACACAGTTCTAATCTGGAACTTAAGCTATCTACAGCTCGCAACACTTCTTCGTGGCTGATTGAATTTATAGCATTCCGGATTCGCTGCATCATATCTTCGGGTGTTGTCGGTCGTAAAACATAAACTAAGTCTTTTCAGCCTACCCCAAAAGTAAAAAGTCCATACAGGTCAAATCAGGGGATCTTGGTGGGTAGTTAACTGGACCACCTCTTCCAACCCATCTTCCAGGATATTGTTCATCAAGCGTTTGTCGCACGTTGTGCGAGTAGTGAGCCGGAGCACCGTCGTGCATAAACCACATATTGCCAACAACTTCGTCAGGTACATCTATTAATAAGTTAGGCAAGTGATTAATTAAAAAATTGTTATAAGTCTCTCCATCTAGGTGTCCTTCAAAGAAAAAAGGACCTACAATTCTCCTACCAACAATACCACACCAAGTATTCACAGTCCAGTACCTCTGGTTGTCAACCTCTCATATCCAGGCGGGGTTCTCATGAGCCCAGTACCTCATGTTGTGACGGTTAACTTCGCCGTTGCTCCGAAATGTAGCTTCGTCACTCCATAGTAAAATTGCGAAAAAAATGTTCATTTTGTAGCAACTTTTCTCTTGCCCACAAACAAAAATTCATTCTTTGAATGCCATCATCACCATGAAGTTCTTGGTGCAGGGACATCTTGTAGGGATGCATTTTATTGTCTTTCAGGATCCTCACCACTGAACTTTGACTCACACCAGAATCAATAGCTATTCTTCTGGAAGAATCATATGGGTTTAGTTGCACCGCCGCCAATACTTCTGGTGCCCTATCACTTCTTACAGGCCTTGCAAGCGTTTTTCCCTTATTGCTGTCAGACTGTACCTGTCCTGTTTCACGAACTCGAATAGCAAGTCTTTGAAAGGCCATTCGTGACTGAGGTTCTCTGTTTGGAAACCGTTCGGCATATACCCTCGCAGAAGCCACATAGTTTTGAAAACATTCGCCTAACACCATTAGCATATCGAATGCCTCTGCATTTATGTACGGCATTTCGAAAAACCACAAGCTGTCCTTAACAGCAGACACCAATGAACTAACTAAGGGTAGCCTTATCACATTTGTCAGATAAAGATGTCTAGCCAGCATACCGCAAGTGATAAGCCTGTTGAGGGTGGTACAAAGTACCTTTCTAGTCCAAGACTGCATTGAGATTGTGCATACATGAATCAATGTTATCTTTAAAAGATAACATGGAAACTACTACAAAAATATTGGGCCACATTAGAAAATTAAAACATGTTTAATTTTGGCCTGATTTTTATAACAAATTCTGTTTATTTTATCACAAAAACCTGTTTGTTCAAATAAAAATAATTTGTTACATTTTGTAAACAGATATACGTAATTCAGTTTTTCGGCTGCCATTTTGAAACAATAAGAGATAGGGAAAAAAGTTAAATACAAAAAAAAGTTTGTTTTAAAAAGACTTTTTATTTGATATAAAATTTATTACATGTTGCTATTTAAGAATTTTGAGTGTTAGGATTTTTTGTATTCTTAAATTTTGAATATTTTTGAAATTTAGAAAATCCAGTGAAAAATTGCCCGTTACCACATATTTCATTGAAAAATAGGTCAATAGCAAGTTAGGAAAAAAATCTGGAGCTTGTTCCGTATTGTAGGTAGGGTAACACGGTACTTTATTTTAAAGTCCCTATTTCAAAACGTTTTGGTACATCCTGTACATACGGTTAAAGATAATTAACTTTTGTTTTGCGCCAAAATGTTCGGTGTAATGAGACCTTTAAATTGATGTATCACACGACCCATGTTTACATTTGAAAATTCCCCAAAAAGTACCCCTACCCCCCAAATTGGGGCCCTTTAGGGCATTTTTCAAATTGAAAATAATTTTAACGGATTCGGAGAGGCCAAATTATGGAGAAAAGAGATAGAAAAAGTGTGGAAGTCAGTTATTAAGACAGCTGTAAATACTGCACGGGTGGTCAGACTCACCCTGTATATTTATTAGTGACTACTGAATTCCCCTCGATTATAGAACAACGAAAGCCGTATTCCAAAATATGACCAATAATTACATCTAAAGTACACTTTAGAGAACTTTAAACTGCTCAAATTGTTAACGCCTTTACTTATGTTAATAGCTTGCTAATGTGGATCATAAAAGTAAATCCTTCCTCCAAGCTAACTCATTCGAAAGGTATCGTTATAATCGTATAGATGGACACACACAAACATAGAAATCTGCTTTCGTCTTTTTGCTACTAGGAGATACTGTGTTAAACGCACTACGCTGTGGCTAATTATAGACACAATTTTTAAGGGCACAACCTTAGATATTATTATTAATATATTGTTTTAAAGGAAGTGCCAATTTTACTGTAACGTTCCCTTATACGCAAGCCATTATATAATTTGTATTGGCATAAAACAAGTCTCCACATTAATTTGGGAGAAAAATTCTAAATATACGCCAAAATTCGATATAAGGCTCAGATATAACTCAGATATGTATACAGAATTGCAGTTATAACAGTGTTTCTATATGTTTAATAATACACACCATTTTGTTTATTACATTCACCAAAAAATAATTTATGACAAAGAAAGATATAAAATGATGAGTTACCAAATAAGTAATTTGTATCACAGCGTTTTTGTTAAAGTTTACATTCATCTGTATACGACAATCAGACACAAACCGAGTTTACTTACGTCTTCACAACCTAGAAAATAAATAAAAAAACTGCATTGATTTGTAGGTAGCAGAAGGTACTCCTTTTATTTCAAGGGCCTTATCATTTATTGGGGTTTAGTGTGTAAAGCAATAACATGCCCGACAGCACGGGGTTTCGTTCATCAGCAACTGGCGGAAGACACTTCGCTAAACTCTTAGCCGGTAGATGTTCTATTATCGTTGCAGCTATCGGAACCTTAGTAAACCTTTCATCGTATATTCTTTACGGTCTCTCATATTCTGTTTGTTGTTACCGTAGAAGTTCATAAATTCTTTGTTCTATTTTCTAACGAAAAATGCAGTACAACTTATATCAACTTATTAACTTTACATATTGGGTTTGTATGTGTCAATGTGTGAGAATGTTAAAAAAATAATTATACTACTCTACTTTTATAGGAATATTATAATTATAGGAAAGCATTTTTTTATTCTTTCTAGGCATTGAAACAATGTAATACTTCATTCCATGTGTGCAACATTAGGTCAGACAAGTGTAGGATTAAAACTTGCGTTGATAGAGCGTTAAGACTGATAACATTAATTAGCAACTTTATTATTGTTTTGTTTATAAAAAATGGAGGTACTTAATCGTTAAGTAACACAATTGACTTTTTACGATAAACAATTTGTTTGGTTTTCACTGTATTGTAAAAATGGGATTGATTTCAGGCGCATGGTTTAGAGTTTGGAGTTTTGTATCAAGGAGCATTTTCTACTGAAACTAGTTCTTAGAAGATTTTAATTAATATTATATATATATATATATATATATATATATATATATATATATATATATGGTCTTAGAATAATCCTTAACACTTTTCAAATATCAAATTTTTTATTTCCATACTTTTTGGAATTTGTTGAGTTTTTAAGCATGAGATTTTAAATTCTTATAAATTTGTAACTACCTGACCAATTTGATATTTCACTTTAAAGACCTATCAAAAAAAATTAAAATGTTATACTTTTTATACAAGTTTACTTCTCAAATAGTTTAATAGTTGTGATTCACAAAACGATTATTTTAATTTCTTTTTATCAATAATTTTTAATTGGTATTTTAACTTTTATTTAACTTACAGCAATATCCATGTATAGAAACTTACATTGTATTATAACTATTCTGTGGTATTATTTTTTACCATTGCTGTACCTTTAATAGCCTGCGTTTACTCCTTAGAGTGATATAATAACTTATTAAGGAAAGTTTAAATAACAATATTTTTTTCATAGTCTGTTTAGACTTAACTGCATTTCGCATTGAGTACTTGTTTTGGTTAACACCAGTTATATACTCTCCGATTGTACTATAGACCCGTTACATGCTCTCCAATTGTACTATAGACCAGTTATATGCTCTCCGACTGTACTATAGATGAAAAACAAAGAATAGTGACTAAAACCCAATTCTTTGCATTATTGATGGGATTCTTTCCATCTACTTGGGCAAAGAGACAACCCATCAGAAATCAATGGATACCTTAAATATCAAGGTAAGTTTAGGTAATCTCAAATAATAGGTCAAAGTGCATACCTTTAAAGGTCTCGATGGAAGAAGAAAGTAATGTGCAAAGTAAAATTTAGACATCCGTTTAAAAAATAAAAATCTATAAAAATTGTGAACTACCTGAATATTTCATTGAATGCATAAATATTAACAAAGCCGTAATAATTAGTTCGATTAATAATGAACCATGAGAATCCTCTCACCCGGCAAGAAAAACGTGTGATTTGATAACTCGTCACTTTATATCTCTGCCATAAATACGTTTTTGTGTGAGTCTAACGAACAAAATGGCGTGTATTATTTATCACTCCATATTGAAACAGTTTCATATAGCTGCGCATAATTATACCCGTTCCTTCAAAGCCTTATATGGACTTAGGCATACATTGGGAGATAAATAATCGTCGATTTTGATTTCGTTTAAAAATGTATGTATTATTCTCCTAAATTAAAAATAAATAAAATTTCCTAATAAATTATACTAATAATACAGCGTGCAGACTTCAATATTTATCATTAAAAATGTCTAACCACTCCGATACTATTCAGTACCTTGTAGCCTATTTACTACAATTTACATGTTTTGTTGTCGTACCGGGAGTAAGAGGAAAGTTATAAGGATTGAGAAAAGTCAAGAGGCTCATACTAATGGAACATGGTAAACTCCAATTATAAACCTGAGGAGGAATAGGATGTAATTAATGTTAAAGGAATTTTATATAACATGTTTGCTTAGGGCTCACCTACTAATATAAAACCTTGCTAAATAAATATGTTTGAAGTTCTAAAAATGTCTTAAGGTACGTTTTTAATTATTTAATATTGAAGTACACGTAAATCCAAAACGTACTTAGTGCTGTAAATCTAGATTGTTACGGCTGTCCATAAAGTACCACCATTCAAGTCAGGCTTTGTTATGAAAATGTTTTGCATAAACTTGATTATTATGGACTTTCTACTATTAGCTGTATGTACCCAAGGACTACCATCAAAATTGAACATCCGTTCTAGTATCCAGGAATTCAGAAATTAGACAGCATGCACACTATATATATAAAACAGTTGATTCAATGTTTATTGAAAACAAATCAGGCTATTGCCATTTACAAGTTTAATAATTAATGTTAAAGTTTTTGATAGGTATATAGCCTACCGATCATATGTTCACAAAAACTTTATTTTCCAACAATTTTACAAAAAAATACAAAGCACACGTAATATGTAATGTTATATGTTAGTTTAGTTATTTAAACACATATGACAGGAACAGTCAAATACAAATTGAATTGTAATAAGTAAGAGCTCTAATAGTGTAGTGGTAACGTGCGTAGTAAGTTCATTTAGTGATATAATGTTTATTGAAAACTAAATCAATAATTAATATTATTATTATCATTTAACGAATGATAGGCGAAATAAATAAATTTACTAAGGTTTAAATCTGACTATTGTTGACAATGACTATTCGTTATTGTGGCGGAAGGCATTCAAGAGTGTGATTTTGTTAATAACCGTTACACGGGAACTTCATATGACGTGCGCACTCGCCAACAGGTTAAATAGTATCCGCTAATTCTGTACATGTGCAGGGCAGCAATTGTACAAGTTATCTTGTCGAGCACGAACTGTGGCTCGGCACCTCGAGGCCCACTGTTTGTAAACAAAGTTAAGGCATCTTATGAATAACAGCCTCACTACCGCGTGTCTTTGATTTTTATTGTTTTTTCCGTGAAGCAGTAAAGTGGTCCAGGCACAAAGGGGTGAAGAGAGACACACGCCAGTCAGTTGCTCGTTTACTTCGATTTTCCATCGTTAACGAGGGCTGTTGGTGTTTGTCTGTATTCGGCATGGCCATGCCGATTACGTGTTTACTTTATCTGTCAGATTCTATAAAGATGTATATGAATAAGATGAATGAAGAAATATATATTATGTGAAATTTTAGTTTTAGACTTTTCATTCGCAAACAAAGACGGCTAATGAACAAAAAATTCTTAAAAACCCCCCCCCCCCCCACCCCCCCCCCCCCCCACCCCCCCCCCCCCCCACCCCCCCCCCCCCCCACCCCCCCCCCCCCCCACCCCCCCCCCCCCCCACCCCCATGAAAGAAAAGTTCTCAGGGAAGTTACATGTAATTAATGTTTCGAAAACTGTTACAAGATAATACACAAATGTTTGTCACAAAAGTTTCAGTAAATCTCATGAGCATTCAAGAGCACTTTCTGTTTTTTTCTCTAGGTTCATACATAGTTGAGAATATAGAGTTGTGTTTGAATATTGAGGTTCATAATTAGAGTTGTGAATATTTAAAAAGTTTAAACGGCCGCCATACTGAAACTAAATGCTTTCAACTTGTTTCGACTTTTTATAGGACAGTTGTCGTTTCCACAAGCCACATTATATACGAGGGCTGTTTTTTTTTCAAGTTCCGTTTGTTTTCTCCAAATAACCAGCGTAGTGGCGGGAGGCGGGGCTGCGTGTTGTGCAATTGCGCCGCTCCCCCACTACAACCAACGCCGTTGCCGGCTCCAATCCATCAGTCGTAGCCGAGCTACGGGCGAGTAAAGATGGCCGCTACGATCAATTCTCCCGCCAGTTGTGTGAGTTGCGAAGTGTGATTTCGTTTCCTTCAAGCTGAAGGATGTAGTGCATGCTGAAATCCATCGCAGAATGAGTGTTGTGTATGGTGAAACACTGTATGAGTGATAGCGCGATAAGAAAATGGTGTAGGCTATTTGCTGAAGGTCGAACAGACGTCCATGACGAAGGCGGTCAAGGACGCAAGTCGGTCGCTACTGCAAGTTTGGTTGAACGAGTTGACCAAGCGATCCGGGAGAAACGGAGGTTTACAATTGATGAACTTTCTACCGAATTTCCAGCCATTTCAAGGTCTTCCTTGTACAAGATTGTGACCACCGAGCTAGGGTACCGAAAATTTGTGTGCCCGTTGGGTACCACAAAATGTTGAGTGAGGATCACAAAACGAAGCGAATGGCGTCAGCCCTAACTTTTCTGACGCGATATGACAACGAGAAAGACAGTTTTTTAAAGTCTATTGTTACTGGGGATGAAACTTGGGTCCTGTATGAAAATCCAAGAAACCAAGGGAACAATCAAAGCAATGGATGCACGACTCCACTCCCCTAGCAAGCCCAAAAAATTCAAGCAGACTTTGACCAAAAGGAAAACAATGGCTACAGTGTTTTGGGACCAAAAAGGTGTGCTTCTGGTTGAGTTCATGCAACAGGGAACAACGATAACAAAGGAATCATACTGTGAGACTCTACATCGCCTCTGGAAAGCAATACAAAACAAACGGAGAGGAATGCTGTCATCCGGCGTGGTCCTGATCCAACGATAATGCACGACCGCATAGTGCCAATGTCACAAAACAACTTCTGCAAAAGTTCAAATGGGAAGTTTTCATCCACCATCCGCCGTATAGTCCTGTCCTTGGACTTGGCGCCCAGTGACTATCACCTCTTTCGAGAAATGAAGGCGTGGTTAGGTGGACGACGCCTTCGCTGACAACGAAGAGCTTCAAAGCAACTGTAAGGGTCTACCTGAGCTCACTGGCGGCAGACTTCTTCGAGGAGGGTATAGGAAAGCTTGTCTCTCGCTACGACAAGTGCCTCAACATTTTTGGTGACTACGTAGAAAAATAAGTAAGAAATTACGAATCTTTTGGTAATAAAATCATCTTTTTATCTCAATGTGTTTATTATTTATGGCCTATCGGAACTTGAAAAAAAAACAGCCCTCGTATATTTAACATTTTGAACAGGAGAAGGTTTTGGGCTCTGAGGGTCATGTTAGGTGAAGTTATAAAAAGATTTTCAATTGGGGCGATTGCAAGAGGCTGATTGTCTAAACAGAATCTACCTAAAAACATTTCATTCTTACTCAAACCAAAAACTTCCAACAACCACATTCTTGATAATCTTGTCTCTAGTGTATTTAGGAACTTGTTTGTCAAACAATTAGGTTATAAAATTCTAACTCTAATAATGACACCCTTTCCCAAGTGTTATTTTTAGAGATTTTTGTCTATGTTGTTCAAAACATGCATGTTAAGTGTTGACATAATATTTAGTACACTCGTATATTTAATTTTACAAGACAATATGTAGTTTACACATTTATATAAAAAATTATATGAAGATTAAGTTATTTATAGCAATAAATTTTTAATTCTCTGAGATATTTTTTATTTTATATTGCTACGAAATGGCTTGAAAACAATACACAGTAAAGTAGTACATTTTAAAATTAATAATCTCATTGAATTCACAGTTAAAATAAATTACAATAACATGTTAGGCTTAGGAACACTGGTCAGATATCTTAGTACACAGCTACTCAGAAAAACATATATACATAGTTTTGCAACTTCCTATTTTCTGTTCTAAATGTTTGTTATGACGTTAGCATTTCATTATTCTAAGTGTTTCCTATTTCCTGTTCTAATTGTTTGTCTGATCATTATAGTTTCTTTGTTATTTATGAGATTTTATGTGTATATTAAACTAATTAATTTAATTGGGAACATCATAGTTTTTAATATTGATTGATAGTCTTGCATTTGATAGACAAATTTTAATATCGATACATAATACAATGATTGTACTAGGCTTAAGTGTATGACATTAGACCGCCCCATAGAAGAAGAAGAATCCATATAAAAAACCAGATCCGCTTATTGTACTCTGCCCTAAAATAAGTTTCTTTAACACATCTTAGTATTATGACAACCAATAAGCATAATGATGTTTTAAATAGCTTAGGATAGACTAATTTCTATAACAAAAATTTGGCACTCATTTACTAGACCAACTTTGGATATTATTTTGTTTTGTTTATTTATTTACGGTAAACACCATTTTACAAAGAGAATCCTTACTAATTTAAACATGACAAAAATGAGAAAGAGAACAAAATTCTGATAATCATACAATAGTAAAAGGCTATCAAAATAACAATTTAGCAACTTATAACAATATAGATAACAATACAAGGATGACATTACCAATAAATAATAACAGACAACAGTAAAAAATTAATTATAACAACAAGCAGAATAATAATTAATTTCTGAGGTTGACACAAAAAGTTACAAAATCTTTGATGATTTCCAAATAATTATAGGATATTATTTAACTTATTTTTCGCTTTTGTTTAATTTGGGTTTGTTTACTGCATTCCTTGACTGACTGAGACCCGAGCATACTATTTTTACATCCAAGATGGTAGGACTAACTAAGTTGACACTATTAACAGATAGATCACCTGCAGAAGAGAAAAATATCCAATAGCACTGCACAGTTGTTTTTTACTCTATTTAATTGTTGAAGATGAAAGAGGTTGGATAGAATTAGAATAGAGCAATAAAAAGTGACCTGAGAGGTATTCAGAGTAATAATAATAATAATAATAATAATATTCCTTTATTGCATAAAAACAATTTACAACAATTGCATTGCAAGCGTCAGTAATGGTACAAAAAATACATCAGTTATTTGATGTTTTGTCAACTAAAATTATTATTTAATGAAAGGCAATAATCAGAACCAGGGATTTTTCTCGTTGCTCTTAATTTTCAAAATTTTCATCCCAGCGGCCCATCATGAACTCATCAACAGAATAAAATGCCTTTGATACCAGGAGGTGTTTTAGACGAGCTTTGAATTTTTTTGGATCATCGAGTTGTTTGATAACTTCAGGGAGCCTATTGATTATTCTGACACCAACTTGTGACGGCAAGTGTTCAAAAGCAATTGTTCTGTGTTGGTCGATTCTAAAGTTGTCCCTGCCTCTAGTCTCGTACTGATGGACATCCCTACCCTGCAGCAACTCACATTTGAGTCTACAGTACAGGGCGACATCGAGAATATAGAGGCAAGGTAAAGTCAGCAATCCAAGCTCCCTAAAGGAATCTTTACACGACTCTCTGGGGTTCAATTTTGAAAGAATTCTGACAGCTTTCTTTTGAGTTCTAAATACTCTTTCGAATTTGTACTTAGAACAGCTGCCCCACAGTCTCAAGCCGTAAGTCAAATGTGGATGTATCAGGCCAAAATATGCCGTTTTCAATACATCCAAAGAACAAAATTTTGCAAGATTGCGCAGGACAAAAATGCCCGAGGCAACCTTGGAGCAAACCTTTTCAATGTGATCGTCCCATGTCAGTCCTCGGTCAAGGTGCATTCCAAGGAACTTAATGGATTCAGCTTCATCAAGAAGAACATCGTCCACCATCACTGCAGGCCGTAGTTCTTGGTCTTGTTGCTGCCGGAGGCAAAAATTCATGACGTTTGATTTCGAGCTGTTTGTTTTCAGATTGAGTTTTGAGAAATGCTCGATGCATGAATTCAACTCAATAAATGCCTTCACTTCGAGATCGTGTTTTGATTTTGATCTGATGCAGAGAGTCGTGTCGTCAGCGTATTGAGTCACCTTTCCATTCTGGATTGATGACGTCAACCTATTGACGTAAATTATGAAAAGGACTGGACCTAATATTGATCCCTGAGGGACACCATAGGGCATTTTCACTTTGCTTGACATGGCATTCGCGATCTGTACGCACTGCTCTCTATCCTGAAGATAAGACGAGAGCCAGTCGTGCGGCAGACCCCGAATACCACTTGTCCACAACTGGTGCATCAGTTTTGCATGATGCACACAGTCAAAAGCTTTGGAAAGGTCGAGGAATATGCTTAGCACATGTTTCTCTCCTTTCCAGGCCATCGACAACATTGTGAATGAGATCCGTTACAGCATCGATTGTCGATTTGTTTTTCCTGAACCCGAATTGTTCGGGACAAAGAATTTCGTAACGGTTCAAAAATTTTTCGAATTGTTTGAGAAATGCTTTTTCAAAAATTTTGCTGAAAACAGGGAGGATGGAAATCGGACGATAATTGCTTGAGATGCAAGGATCGTCTTTCTTGAAAATTGGAATGACTTTGGCTGTTTTCAATGCAGAGGGGAAAACGCCTTGTGCAAAAGAGAGATTAATCAATTTTGTGATTGGTGTCAAAAAGTGCTTGAAGCACCTTTTGATTAACCATACAGACATTCCGTTGATGTCGCAAGACTTTTTTGGTCTCAGATCTTGCACGATACGGGCCACCTCAGCCTCCTCTACAGGAAAAAGAACCATAGATGAGACCGGTCCCGTCAATGGCTCTTCGCGAGAGCTGTCCAAGATAAACGAGTTATCTGGTTCAGCTACGGTCGAGAAAAATGTGTTAAATTCACTTGCCACTTTAAAGGGATCGTCAATTGTGTCATTTATTGTTTTTAGTGTCGGAAACCGAGAATTTGGAAATTTGTAGTTGATTTTTGCTGCTATTAATGATGTTCCACGCGCTTTTTGAAAAGTTTTGTGATTGTTGTAATTGGTCTTCGACGTCTCGTGCCTTGGCTTTCTTTATTTCTTTTCGATAATTTTTGTTTGTAATTGCGAAAAAAGTTTTTGAACTCTTCATTTTCAGTCTTGACATATATCGAATGGTAAAAACATGAGCCTTTCTCTTAGTTCAAGAATATCCTGAGTAATCCAGGTATTCTTGCCCTCTTTGATACGCTCTTTGAAATTTTTGAACGGGCAAGTGATGTTTAAAATGAAAATTACTTTGCCAAGAAACGCGTTGAAGGCGTCCTCTACTCGGTCAAAAGAATCCAAGAAAGACCATGATTCTTTCTCGAGATATTTTTTGAAAAGATTTACATTTGCAGCTTTTAAATCTCGTTTTGTTTTCATGGCGGGAGGTACAGATTTTTGTTTGGATTTTGTGAAAATGGCTTCCTGCGCGAAGTGGTCAGAGATGGCCGCGTCCATTACAGAGATCGAAACATCAGGAACATTTGTGATGACGTTGTCGATGGCTGTGCTCGATGTGGCGGTCACTCTTGTTGGTGAGTTCACGGACCAGTTTAAAACCGAAAGAAGCAAGAATATCGCGAAAACCGCTGGGTCAGGGGGTTGGTGCGATCCATCGCGTCGATATTGAAGTCACCAACGATAATGAACTTCAATGATTTTGAACTGAACAAATTTAGGAGGATTTCAAGGTTTTCAAAAAAAGGTTGTGCTGCACCCATTTGGGGATCTGTATAAGCCAATTATTACAATTTTTCCAACGGAATTTTGATCAATTTTTATTCCAGCCACTTCAAAGTTAAGATCACAGCTATAATCCACCCTGAAGGGCTGGAAATTCAATTGAGGATTGACAAATATTGCCACACCACCCCCTTTGAAATTTGTTCGGTGAAAAGAGTTAGCCAATTCGTAATTGTTGATTCTGAACATAGCGACAGTGTCAGCTGTGAAGCCATGTTCAGAAACAACGAATATGTCGGGGTGCAGCTCTTCTGCCATGAGTGTCAGCTCGTCTATTTTATTTGTGGCAGACTGCGCATTCTGGTGCACCACTGAAAAAACAAGGGTTGAATTTAGAATTTTGTGAATTTGATTTTTGTGATTGATTGATTTGTGATTCCCTAGTTCTGATAAATAATTTATGTTATTTGCACAAGACTTGAGGATGGACAGTTTTTTTGTGGACTTTTCACCGGAGACGAGTTTGGCAGGCCGCTTTTAACCGCCTCCGCGAATGAGTCGAAGGGCAAGAAGTGGGGCTGGGCTGCGGCTGTCAAGGTGGCAGGGTGGGTGGAGAGTGGTGGCGCAGATGCAGTCTTCTGAGGTCCGGTTGACGGCGTCTCAGTAGCGCTGGCTGCAGGCGGTTGGTATGATGGCGCTCTGAGGACAGAGGGGTTCATCCTCCGCAGACTATCCACCACCAGCTCCGCCAGCAGGTGCTTACTACCAGACCGCAGGTGCATGCCGTGTTGTGTGAAAGCACCTCTGCCGATGCGATTGAAGTCCATCACCACTGCCCCATGGTGCCTCTCGCACAGCTCTTCAATATAGTTGTTGATGAGTGCATCCAAACTCTGGTCAGCAAGTTGAGGTCTTCAAGTATTACAATAGATCAAGTCAGGTTTAAAGTGAGCAGAGTGTCTTCAAAAATAGAGTTGAAATCAGTATACTGTCTGATGGCTTTGTTGGGTGTAAGATATACAGCACTGAGAATTACGAAACAAGTATTGAATTTAATTAGTGTAAATACACATTTGATAAAACAACAGTCTGGAATAATCTCGTACGAGTTCATTCTATTATTAACATCCTCAATAATGCCTCCACTGCTCATTTTGAAAGACGATTCTTCAGTGCGGTTACAATTGGATAGTTCAGCTACTATAGAGGATAAGTTCAGCATTGTGAATATCAGGTATTAAATTGTATTCAACCAGGATAATTACACCAAAGTTAGTAGTGGATATGAAGAATTTAAGTTTACTTTAAAGACTCTTGACATTTGAAAATAAATATTTAATTTAGTCTAGCTCTCGAAGGTTAATAATTTTTTGCCTGGATTTTAACAAATGTAGGAACTCCATGAACATATTTAATAGTCAAGAGAAGTCTCTCCTTTCCTCTTTCGGTTCTCCAGTCCATTTCTGAGTTCATTCAAATATTAATATTCTCTAAAAGTTCGATCCCTATTACTTATCTTTAATTTATCATACTCATCACTAACTGCTGAAAGCAAATCTTGTATTTATTAGTAAAAATCCTTGCGTCATTTAAAGACTCAAAAATCATCTTGAGGGAATGACTTTTGCCATGAAATGGCTTTCAAAGTCTGTAGGTTTTGGTATACCCAAGTTAGTGTTCTAAGTCTAAGGCCAAAACTATTTTCAAGACGTGCTTCATAATCCTATCTGCTCTTAACATCCAGTAGATTCCTTCGAGTTGTATAATATAACTAGCTGTTACCCACGGCTTCGCACACGATTTTCTACAGAAAAATTGGGACGTAGGAGAGCATATTTCTTTTAAACGTCGTTAATACCCTTCTGAGATAAATGATAGTCACTGACAGATACTCCAAGCTCATGATCTATTTAAGATTTAAATGTTAAAACAGTCTCAATATGCACCTGTAAAATAACTGTAATTTTTCTCCAATATTCTATGATTTTTGTATACAATTGAACTATATTAGACCATCGTGGACAGGAGTCAAAAAGTCCGAATTCATTAGTGCGGAATTCAATGTAATAAATGATGGCGCTCAATGTAATTTTGAAACGAAAATAGGCATATCTTAGGTACATATTATTACAGTCTAATGATTATGAGCTTCAGATGTTAAGCGAAATTGCGTATGGTTTTTATTTTAAGCTTTGCGCGTGTATCACTTCTGGATTAAATTAGTTATATCTCCGATGCCATGATTGAGCTTGCTTTGTTGTCTCGATCGAGAGAATATGTACACACGGAGTTTTGAGAACCATACTTCTGTCAAAAAAAAAAACAACTAAAGTTGGTTTTATAACATTCTTTATATTTGTAGCCAACGTAAGATAGTAATTTTGATATCTGCATTGCTCATCTGATCAAGCATGAGCATGGTTTATATTAGATAAATACTGCAGTTAAAGGTGAATTTTTACGTCAAATTTGAATTGTATTATCTGGATAGTAAATTCTATGTTTAACAGTGATTGCAGAAACAGTTGAAACAAAATTTGCTGTTTCTCTTAAGCTTACTCTATGCTTTCAAACTATAAGTGTAAAGAAATTTAAAATAGTAATTAAATTATATTATAAACATATAAATTTCTTTTGTCGCATTATATATGTTTACAAAGAACAACTGATTAAATTTGAAAAGGCTCTTTCACTTAATAACATATGTTTGCTGCAATGCATTTCTTAAGGGTATTTCTGAACTTTTAGAGACCAGTGGGGCGGAATCCTGAATCGGGAACGGGATAAAAAGTATCCTATGCTCTTCTCCCAGTTCTTAGCTACCTCCCTACCAATTTTCAGCCAAATCGGTTCAGCCGTTCTTGACTTATAAATAGTGTAACTAACACGACTTTCTTTTATATATATAGATATTAGAGGCACATTGTGATCTACCATTTGATTCCCCAATAATAGTCCAGGTCCAAGCTAGTAATAGCCTCATTAATTACCATCTTTAAATTTTCCTCCAAAACAGTGCATTTTGCTTATAACTCTTTAGGAAGAGGTTCCAGGGAGCAGACTTTGGAATCCAGAGTTCTAATGTCCTCCTTTATAGAAGAAATATCAGTTTTCAAGCAGTAAATCTTAAAAATGAAGTTACCCATTTTCTGAGCTAGTTCTACAATCTGTGCAATCAGTTGTTGATAGTTTTACCACTATCCTCACCACAATCAACCTTATCACAGGACCAAGACAAAATTTTAATGCAGTCACATGAAACACATCAGTTGCAAGGACCATCATATCTAATGGCTTTATTCAACTCATATACCTTTTTCGTGCAGATGATGCAAACATGCCCACTAGTAAGGTTGATTCTATGTTAATGTTGAGTTTAACTCCAGTTCACTTTCTCTTATTGCAGCGTCTGATATCAACATTCACAAATGAAATAAACATGAGAAAACGCCTAACAAATAAATAAAACAACATTCCACAAAGGGGCAAAATCCCTCATGGGTATCATGGCAAATCTTCAGAGAGGGCATTTTGTGGTAATTCAGAACTTAATAGCGAAGTGGCAAAATTTGAGTTTTGCGTTATTAACCTATTGCTATTGTTCTCTTGAAAAAAATATATAAGGTTTCAATGGGTAGAAATCATAAATAACTAAGACTAAGAACTACTTTTCTCGTGCGGAGTAATATTTCATTGTTCTATGGGCGTCACATGATCTAGTTATGACCGTACTTCAACCTACTATTGGTTGCTGCTGACATCAGCCGTTACGCCATCTTTGGATATGTAAAATAACAATAATGCTGAAATCAGGAGAATTTGACCTAAATAAGACATGTTTTTGTAATTAAGACCTTCTAAGAATCAGCCTGACACAAGGCTGACATGCACTGTTGGTGGCATATGAAAAACACCTCTCAAGGTAGTACCTATCAGTAAAAAATTGAATTCTAAATGGTTTGATCATAAATGCCTCTGGCCATTACTGCTTTATAGGAAAACACGACTTGAAAAAACAAATATTGTAAATTCACCTAACCAAAATTATCTTGCAATATAGTTGTTCTATTATTAATGTTCTAAAATTCATTATTCATCATTTTCATACCCTAAAACCTAATATTGTTTGGTTCAGTAGGACAATAGTAATAGGTTAATAACATGAATAGGTGAGGATAAAAATAAATTTAGAAATAATGCATACAAACTAAATCACTTTTAACACACTAATAAATACTCATAGTGTAAAAAACAAATATAAGTTTAGTAATAAGCAAAACTAACAACCATAACTTTGTAAGACAAACTATTAGGTACTTACACATCACATGGTAACTTATCTTGATTTAAAAATAACACACGATTACAAAACGAACTCATACTCTCACTCTGAAAAAACATGATGACTACTTAAAATTAGGAAATAAATTAATTTCCTAATACTTCAACTACTCATGCAGTCCTCAAACAAACAAGTAAATAACTTTCAAGTAGTTAAGTTAAATGTGTGCCGCAATTAAATAATAGACGCCATTGTTATCAAAGAGGCAGTGAAGGATACTGTAATATCAGTTGAAGGTGCTTAACTAAGCTGTTCTGACCACAGAGCACTCAGATAAACTGTCGGGAGCAGATAATGCTGGAATTCATGGATAACAAGAAGCACAATATACAAATATAACCACAAATTTACATTTACATTCCAATTATTAAAAAAACAAAGTTATTTGTGATTTCCATATCTTAAAACCATATATATGTATTTTTGTTTGGGAGGATGAGCAGAATAGAATAGAATAACTTGATTGATCTCAAGGACACATACACATGGATCTGATCTTGTCAGTCATACTACAGATAAAACAATGATACTAAAGATAAACATAAAACAACAGTGCATTTCATAGCGTGCAAAGCAAGTAAAAAAAACACAGGCAAATAATATCTCAAAATAACAATGTTTGTGTAAAACAAGTCAAACTGAACAAGCATCAAAACGTATCTAAAAAGAGGATACTAACACAAAGTCTACATCAGCAACATTTGAGTCATAAAACTCACACAGCCTATAGAACAGATTTTCAATTAACAAGACATGCATTTTTTATATGTTAATAATACGTTAATGGTGGTTATTGAGTCTAGGGTAGATGAGACAATCAGATATTTATATTACCTCTAGGTAAGTTTTTGACAGCTTCATAAAGAAAATAAATTTTTACTGTTTTCTCATATTTGTTTAATAATTGTCAATTTAAATCTCACTAGCCTAGTCTAATTACTTAGGTCTAAGGTAGGCCTAGGAAGATGATGAAATCCCTACATTAAAGCATTTACTCCCTCATGCAAAACTTTTTCTTATTTATTGAAATTTTCCTCACTTTTTCATTAATGTTGGCACTAAAAACATTTTTTAATACAGTAGGCTACTTTCCAATTTAAGAAAATTAAATTGTACCTAAGAAGTGGAACTTGTAAACATGTGCTTAAAATTCCATAAATATTTGTGAAATTAATAAAAATAGTTAAGTATGTAGTTAAATAAAAATAACTTACCCACTTAGATACCTTTGTATAAAACAATCTGACGTTGATCTAGGTTGGTGTTCTTCCAATGGCCTATTTTCAGATGGGTTGGATAATTGACGTATAAATCCAGCTACTTTTTGACGGAATGATGGCATCATAATAAACTTTGATTGCTGTATATGTATAACTAGGACGGCATATTTAGGAAGTAGGTTTCAGTTTTTAATTTCACTTCCTGTGCAACACAAACCTAACCATGACTATTTCCAAAACAACAGTTACACACAACAAATCCACCCCAACTGACCAGACCAGACTACAATCTTGACACACCACACAGACGAGCTCCTCCCGTTTGTGTTCAATGGGGTGATCGTGACAGGCGGGGAGAAAGAGTGGGGGCAGAGCCGAGCAGTACCGATAAATCCCGAACATTCCTGACAAACCCTGTTACATGCGGCTGATAGCGACCTCAGTTCGGAACGGTTCTGATTTCTATTATCTTACGAATTAATGAGTCGTTTTATATCCGAATTAATGAGTCGTTTTATATCCGAACATATCTGCAAAACATAGAAATTATATCGAATTAATTATATTAATATTGAACTTTCTTTATAACTCCAAAGATACCTTTATAAAATGTGAGATGGTGCACAACGAATAAAATGTCATAATCTAGAATAGAATAGAAAAATTTATTTATTTTCTTGAAAATATGTACAATAGTAAAAATTATATAAACATCATTTATACCTTAAGCACAAACACAAACATTGCTCCTTAGTTGTAGACACAATTGACATGAGAATAAAAATAAATCAATGTTACTTTTTATTAAAGAAATATGAACATGTCTTTTTTTATTTTAATACAGCTAGGGTACATCAATAAACAAAATTCAAGAAAACAAAATAGGACCTCAAAAGGCAAGGAACTGCCTGTGTAGAGGCTCCAACTTTCTTAGAAAAACAAAAGAAACAACACTCAAGCAAATGAAATTAAGAAATAAATTCAAATACGATAAATCTACCCATTTAAAACTAAGCTTTAATAAAACAAATTTGAATAAAAAACACATTATATAATTTTCAAAGTCTAAAGCTAATTCAGTATACATAAAAATGCCATAAATATAAATTATAACCATATCCAGTTATCTTTTTGTGATATTGGAATATATTCAAATTAATAGGACAAAAGCAACATATTATAATGTGGAGTCCTTATATTTGTAGTAAATAAATTAATAATTACTTAACCAAAAACATAATTATAGAAATATGACAAAATCAATGACTACTACCTGACTTAAATACCTAACATAGCACGTGACATAATTAATAAATACAAAATTATCCTAATTATATTATATTATTGTACAGATTTATGATACAAATTATACAAATTTATACAATTTATTGGAATTTATTGTGTTGTCTGTCTGTCAGCTGCTGTAGATAAAAATATAAAATCAAATAAACACGAAATTGGAACTAAGAGCTTGCGTCGACAACGAATATGATTTCAGCTTAACACATTCAAGTTGAAATTTGCCCCGAATGTTTTTACCACTGTGGGTGTTACAAGCCCCAACAACACCCCTCTATTTGGGACTAAATTTTAAGATAATTTTGTTAGTAATTTTTGTAGATTCAAAATTTGTCTATAGATTATTAATATCATTCCATAATTTACTAAAAATCAACTATTCCACAAACATGATATACATTTCTCTGTAAAATGTTTTCGCTCCCTGAAATTTGCTGAAATTGGCTATAGCCATTTAAGCTTATATGTCCATCCAGCTATATGCCTAAACTACAAAATAAACCAGCTAAATGAAAATGTGGTTCCTGTTATTGTAACTCTAGTGGTTACTCTGTGGTTATTTAAAAACTCTGGTATTTATACGTTTTAATCTGAAAGCAATATATGATAAACTAGTGATAAGTCAAGCCAGCGTTTCTAACGCCAGGTTGCAGGGTTGCAGTATTGGTTGACTCATATCTCCTTTCTGTGGCATGTCCTTTGATATCTTATCGTATTTTCTTTTGAGAACTTTAGTATTTGAAACACTTTGTTAAGTATTCATATTTTTAATAACCTCAAATTATTACGATCAAGTTTTAACTTATAGCAATAGCAATATATATTTCTCTGTCTGTTTGTTGGATATATAGAGAATGAGAAATAAGCTATAGACTTGAAATTGTGCATGCAACTTCGACCAAGCCTGATAAGTGTCATTTTTGTGTCGTCTGGCGTACGCGATTATAATGCTGATCTGATCTATAGTACATGGAAATTATCGAATAATTTCTAACTAATAGTAATGTAACCTACAAATTATATTTATTTGATTAAGGCAGTTGGAAAATGCAATGAACCAAATATAATGTTTACGAAACAATTTTATTGGTTTTACATTTTAATACGAAAGGATGCAATAATTGTATTTAATTTAATTATTAAAAAAACTCAACATAATTGTTGATTTTGTGTTTGGAGACCCTGAAGATAAATTCTTTAAACTACTATGCTAAGTAGGGCTCTTTTTAATCCTCCTGGATGTTTAATCCACCCTCGAATGTTTTATAGCTACGCCACTGAATGTAACGAAGTTACTTTGTTACATTAGACTTCCTTACGTCTTTTTTGGTATTTCGATACTCCGTTGTATTGGTTTATTTGTATGTAGACAAGAGTAATTGCCTGCCATTAATTACGTTGTATAATCACGGTTCAATGAAATAAAATTTAATTGCGCTGCATCCTGCAGCATCCAGCTTTGAAAATGTAATATATATATTACATTTATACATATACATGCATATACATATTACACCACCAGGCTCTATTAAATTCAGAGGAGTACAGAGCGAGAACGCGCGGACTGCTTATTCCACTATTCTAATACGCGGGCTATCTCTAGTTGGCAGGAAGGGGCCCCTCCATCCCCACTTTTTCTCTCCGCCTGTCACGATCACCCCATTGAACACAAACGGGAGGAGCTCGTCCACCACACAGTTCAAGTTATTATTCTTGACACTACTTGACAGCTTCTGTATATTAAGTTGTATAGATTATACATCAAGGACGTTAAAATGCAAAGTATATCTATAATGATGTATGAACAGTAACGAAAAATGTAAACTTCAATCATTATACGAATTATATACTGGTGTGATTCTCGAAAAAATAATGAAAATTAAATGCTTTTTGCAACAAGGTTCAAATTGATTTAAACACGCTTTGGATACGATGACCGAAAGTGATTTAAATTATTTTGAAAAGATGGGGTAAGTTGAATCCCGTATATGTCCAGATAGATTTCAAAACAACTTTGTTCAGTAACAATATATTTTCAAGGGAAAAATGAGGTTTTTTCGCAAGACCAAATACTTTTTCAAAAACTTGGTATTTAGTTGCAGTCTATTCTCTCAAATATGGGTTCGTCATGTTAATCGCCTATGAATGTGGATTCCCAAATATTTCAGATAATTTTGCGAGTTAATTCAATGTTGTTAAAGAAAAAATGTTAACAATTTTCCGCGTTAAGAGTAAATGTAATATAAGATTTATTTTCATTTCATTATATTCTCCAGCGTTTGAGCCAACCAGGTATTAAATTCAAAACGTCTTGCAAGGTCTGGGAAACAACAAATGGTTTTTGATGAGAAACCAAAACTGGAATGTAATCTGCAAAGGTTGCAGTTAACGCAGCTTGATTCGTTGGTATGCCTGCTATGAAGAGTTTGTACAAAAAAGCCCAATCCACTCCACTGCGGGATTCTAGATTCAATTGGTGTAAACTAGAATAATAGTTTTAAAATTTAATTCTGAAGTATCTTTCAGATAGATAAGATTTAATGATTTTGTAGAAATTATTAAGTAGAAATGGTATCATGGATAAAGGCCATCATGCCAGATTTTGTCGATTGCCCGGCTTACATCAAAAACTCTGCTGAAAATATAAATAACCTTTTAAGAGTTTGTGCCATTTTATTGCCTTCTCTATGTACTTGTTCAATTTTAGAATGTTTACATCTGAATTTAAATTGTTGATTTCGAATCATATTTAGCTCAGTAATCAATGACTGCAATCTTTCAAAAAGTTTCGAAGGTATTGGTAGAAGACATCGGTCTGTACAACAAATCTTATGGCGAGGTTTGTCAGGTTTCGGTATAACAACTATTTCGGCTACCTTCCATTGAGATGGAATGTACTAAAGTCTTGAACATATTTCCTTTTCTGGGGAGCTCTCGTAACATATATCCCGGTCATAACCGGGGAATAATTTAGTATTCAGCTCTCTTATTGTGAAAGAGCTTATCAGCATTGGAAGCTGGTGTGGTGATTCTAGGAATTTCTTAATTGAAGGGCTACATTATAGTTGTCTACAGGAAGAGATAGAGTTCAATACGTTAAAAGATGGTTTTCAAACAACTCAGCTTTTTCCATCTCACTTTTCGCCCAAGTACCACCAGGATTAAAAATACAGGGATTGGGGATTGAGGCTGTTTCAACCTTTTGGCCACTTTCCACAACGAGTAGTAGCCTTTCCTTGTACAGTCTTTCCTGTACGGGAAAGAGTGGCAATGTATACCTAAAACCATACATTATTTATGTTTTTTTTTTACATTCTTTTCGATAGTTATAATTCTATTAAAGATCATTTTTTAAACATATATTTTTCACTCACACTATAAGACGCATTAAACCAGTATTTATTATATACTGATGTAGTAAATTATTTTACGCAAAACATTAGTCATATGTTCAAATTCAATTCAAATTCAAATTCAAAATATTCTTTATTCATTTGTATACATATGTTGTACAGAAGTGTCAAACTATTATGTAAATATTATAAATACTTACATTATTGTGCCAATGAAAATATTGATATAAAAGTACCGGTACTTTGGGATTATACCGACCACACCCAGACATGAATCGTTATTTCACATTTCGTTTCTACTGATTACTAGATTAGCGTAGAACAATATTTCGTCAATATAAAACAGGAATTGTCTTATCGCAAACACCTCCCCATCCTCAGACAGAGGTCAAAGTCGAGCGTCTAGTAGATAACGTGATTGCAGAGTCTCGCCGCCCGTTCAGCTGGTGCATCGCTTTGTTGTACTTCCGTGTTTTACCTCTACATTTCTCCAAACACAAAAAATTCAACAAAAAACAAACATTTACCAAACTAAACTTTTTATTAAAAAAACACTCAAAACTTGTTTTTATTCTTGATCACATTCCGCCACCCAAAATGCGAGTGCCTCCGGCCATTTTCCGGTCGACGAAAGAAAAACATCCCTCGAGATAGTACCTATCAGTAAAATATCAAATTCTAGAGGGGCTAATCAGAAATATAAATTGAATTGTAATGGAAAGGCAATGATGTACCGTGCAAATCACGTGATGCCGCGCGGCCTGCCGTAATCAGGATTCTCGAGAAAGATAAGATAACAGCGACAACAATACCGATCACAATACCTGGAAATGCTTGTAAGTTTGTAATTTTGTAATTGAAGAGTTGTTTTTTCGTTCTATCATGTTTGTTTCTATAAATTTCTATTTTTGTGTTCTTCATACTGGTGTGGTCGGTATAATCCCAAAGTACCAAGTACGACAATCACCCTTGATAACTAACTTAGACCTAATGAAGATTAACTAACATACACTTTTTCAGTAGATATTTTATAAATTTGTTGACCCAAATACTAACTATTTCTATGATTATAAAACTCTTCTAAAGAATAGCAAGATATGGTGGTAAGAAATGTCTTTAGTTTTCTGATAAATATTGTCATATTCTGTTCATTGGTAATGTTTTGAGGTAAGTACTGCATAAATTTTAGTCCTGTAAAAGTTGTTTTTTTATAGAGTTCCAAATTATGTCTCTCACTAATAAAATGATGCCTTGTATTATATGTGTGACTTTGTGATATAGTGCGAATATTAATTTGTTTACAATATTTAACTGTTTCTAAAATATATACCTATCAAATACCGTTAAAATTCCTAGTTCTCGGAAATGCATTTTTACTGACTCTTTACCAGCCAAGCCTAACATTATTCTAATTGCTTTTTTTTCTGTAATATTAATAAGTAATCAAAATTCTTTTTTGAAGTTCCGCCATAGATTGCTATTCCATAAGACATATGGGAATCAAACAAAGAAAAATATATAGTTTTAAGTGAAGTGAGGTTACAGTATTGTTCCATTCTGCCTACTGGCTCGCGAGCCAGACTCGCAGGTGTATGGGGCCCCTAATGCATAAATACTAGATGATAACTTTTTTGACACAAAGCTTACATGATCATCCCAACTTAAATTATTGTCTATAACTAAGCCAAGAAACTTCGTACTAGTTAATTGTTCTACTGAATAATCTTCTATTGTTATCAATGGATTTATTGTTTGTCTATTTGTTTGGTGTGAAAAGAAATAAAGTTGGTTTTACTGGTATTTAATAATAAATGAGCTAAATTTAAAAATTGTTTTATTTTTGCCATTTCCGTTTCTGCTTTGTGTTCAATTTCCTGTTTATTTCTTCCTGAAAAGATAATATTAGCATCATCTGCATAGAGAATCCTACCAATGACATTTTCCTCACATATAGAAGGGAGACCCGTCAAATAACACACAAACAGTAGAGGACCCAAAATGGAACCTTGTGGGACGCCACACATAATGTTGTTTAGCGATGACCTATAGCTTTCAATGTAGTTTGTGTGTTGATGTTTTATTTCAACATACTGATAGCGGTCTTGTAAGTATGACTGGAACCATTTTAACTCTTTACCTTTAACACCAAGTCTAGTTAGAATTTTGAATAATCGTTCATGTGAAATACTATCAAAGGCTTTAGATATATCCAGAAATACGCCAATAACATTTTCTTTTTTGTCTATTGCATTGATAATTATTTCTACGAAATTAACTCCTGCTGTCACTGTTGACCTACCTGTTCTGAAACCATGCTGCTGGTTGTCCAGCAGCATATTTTCCTCCAGATAATGAACTAACTGATTGTGCACCACTTTTTCGTATATTTTTGAGAAGACTGGTAATATAGATACCGGTCTGTAACTTCATATTTCCTCCATTTTACCCTTTTTAAAGATTGGAATCACTTTAGCAATTTTTAGTTGATTTGGAAATATTCCGGAAATTAAAGATGAGTTGATGATATGTGTTAATGGTTTTAATAAATAATCTTTTGTCTCTTTTATCAGACTCACAGGTACTTCATCAAAGCCCGAAGAACTTTTATTTTTAAAAGATTTAATAATATTCAGAATATCTACATCGGTTACAGGAGTAAATCTAAAACGGGTTTAAGAAAACCCCAGCTCATTTGCACTATCTATCAAAGCAATATTATCTGTACCAGACTCGTCTATGAGGTCACCTAATTTTTCTTTTAGCTTTTCTTGAACCGTATTAATAAAAAATCGTTAAATGCCGTGCATATTTTTTTAGGATCACTTACAGTTTCCTTTTTCAAATGTATCTTAAATAATTATGATTTTCTTTTTGATGTTTACCGACTTCCCTATTAATTATTTCCCAGGTAGCTTTCATGCAATTATCTGAATTTCCTTTTTTTTATCATAGTATTGTTTCTTTGCTTCAATGATTTTACTTTTGATTTCTCGCTTTTTTCCTAAGGTCCCTTTTAATTCCTCCCTCCCTTGTCTCCTTAAACAATTTACTAAGCTGTAAGATCTCCTCCTTGCCTTCCAGAATACTTTGATTCACCCATTGATTGGAACTGTTAAAATAGAACATAAAAAATTGAGAAATATTTCATATTTTAAATTGACTGCAGCCTGGTAAACTTCCATCCAAGACTCTACCGCAATTTCTCTGGAAAATTTTTGTTTATTTGTTTTATTGATTTTTCTAGTTAGCTGTTTGTAATTTACATTGTTTTTTTCGGTATTTTTTTTATTTCTGTAATTTGTGCGTCATGGTCTGATAATTCTGTTATGATGCCGGTAGTAACTAAATTTGGAATGTTGCTAATGCAGTTATCTATGGCTGTTGAGGTTGTTGCGGTTATTCTTGTCGGGAAGTCAACCAGGTATTTCAGATTGAAAGCAGTTAAAACATTTACAATGTTGGTATAAGATACATCCCTAACCAGTACATTTATGTTAAAATCACCTACAATTATTATATTACTATTGTTTTTTTAATAAACCGTTTAATAACAATTCTAGTTTCTCCAGAAAATTGTGTTCATTACATCTTATTGGAGATCTATAAATGCAAACTAATGTAATGTAATTTTGTTCAATTTTAAATTTAGTCATACAGTATTCAAAGACTTTCTCCTGTAACAGTGATTCTCATCTAGGTTGTATAAATGCCTGAGTTTTTATACTATTTTTTGCTAAGATCATTACTCCCCCGCCCCCTGATTTTCCCTCGCAAAACTAGCACAAATCTTGTAATTACTAACATTTACTCTTTCTATGTCGTGCCGCGAAACCTTATGCTTGCTTAAAGCTACAAAGTCAGGTTTCAACTCTTCCAAGGTCAAACTTAGCCCATCGATCCTAGACGGTAAATGCTGTATGTTTTGATGAAAAATTGAGATTGTGTTATTTTTAGATTGAAAAACAGTTTTTTTTTTTTTTTTTTTTTTTTTTTTTTTTTTTTTTTTTTTTTTTAACTGAAGGAATGGTTTTAGTAGAACTATTGGAATAAACAGTCTTATCTGAACTATTATTTTGGTAAGAACTTGTTGGTAAGATGACCCTAAAAGAGTTATTTACATTGTATCTAACGGGTGATTGTGTAGTAAGTTTAAAGGGGTGCCTGGAGAAGCTGACAAGGATTCATTCGAGTTGTTCAGGTCAGTCCTTAGTTGGATGTTAACTGGTCGATGAATGTCACTTAAGTTCCAGCCGCTGAAAGAGGGAGTCTCACTGTCACTCGTGTTTAGGTTGTATTTAAAAGATCCGTTGCTGCTCTGCTCCTGCTCCTGTACCATGGGAGATGATGTAGTGGCGAGTTCTAGTCCGTCCTGTGGCTCTGGCAGAGTGTCTGTTTGCTTCTCGACAAGCCTCTTCAACTCCTCAATGAATTATTTATGGCTCAATCCGTTGCAGAGAGTTCTTTTTGCCTTCTGTTCGCATGATACGACAGAAATTTCAGCTCCCGTTGTCCTCTGGAATCTTGCAAGTTTTGTTATGAAGACACTTGGCTGCACGTTATCCCTCATACAACCCATGGGTGAGCAGATCAGCCGCTTGAAGTCTTTTCCTTTGAAGTCATCAATAAACTGCTGGAAAGCCACTTCATAGTCTAAGGGTGTTGGTTTCTCGTAGTATTTTGGTTTTGTAATCATCCCATACACTCCAGCTTGATTTTTTATTTGTTGGTAGGTCTGCTGTGAGCCGACACGATCAGTGGTTGTTGGTTTATTGAAGTTACGGCTGAAGATTACTGCAACCCCCGTCGACATAATATGTTGAAGTTCACCAATATCTGCTGATATTGAGTGGCTGAAAGCTATGGATTGGTCATCTCTGTATTGACTTATCATTGTACTCATGTTTTCTTCTTTAATTTAAACTTTATTCTTAAATGTTGCGGGTAGATTTTTGAAATTCAGGAATGATGATTTTTCTTCTTTTGTTTGTGGTTTGAGAGTGATAAAGTATCCTGATATAAGTCTAGTTATTTTATTTGTAATCATCTTCTTCCCAGTTTTGTTTAGATGAATACCTGCTGTGGTGAACCCCACACCAGGCACTGATGTCATGTCCAGAAAAGTTGTGTTCATTTTTCTTGAGACTTCATACATATGAATGTTGAGGCTCATGATATCTTCATTTACTTTGTTACTGAGGTGAATATCCCGTCTAAAAGGGATACCACCAACTATTAATTTTGCAGGTTTTAGTTTTGTGATGGATGCCTCCAGGTATGTCAAGATATTCTTTCCTTCTAAATTGTAGGCGTCATTTGATCCTGCCAGAAGAATAACGTGGTCTTTATCTGTAATCTCTAAAGTTCTAGTCTGGTCTATTACCTCCTTCAATTTAGCACCCGGTTTAACTAATTCCATAACTTGGAATTTTCTTGCCAAGTTCAAGTCTTCAAGAATGTGGTTTCTTATGCCTTTCCCGTGACTATCACTGAGGATGATTATTCTCTCAACTGGTTCAATCTTTCTGGGTTCCATTAAGGATGAGTCTGTTTGAGCTTCGGCGTCCACTACTTTATTACTTTTGGACACATACACTTTGCTGCCTTGTATTGTTGAGCTCATCTGGTTTCTTATATCTGTAGTTACCTCCTTTTGCACAATTTTCTCAGAATTTGATGTATCTTTCATTGTCAAAATAGTTCGTACTGTAGAAACTTTGATTGAGGATCTGTTATAGATCAAGTAGGCCATATACGCTCTCTTGGATATGCAGGCCAATGAGTCTAGCGGAGGTATGCTTTCTTGAAACAAATGTTTTAGCTTATGATTCAGTATGAGATGTTCAACAGCATGGCTGAGATATATACCACAGTCAGAATGGTTATTTTGCCTTGGACCTTTAATTTCAATCAAAATTGGGGTATCAGTGCACAATGGCTTTAACCCTCCAACTGGCAGTCATTTTTTCCTGTAGTGGCGGCATGTTTTCGAGCCTCGTGCAAGGGTTTTTTTAAAAAATTTATTAAAAATATAAATTAAAAGTAATATATATATAGAAGTATATATTTTTGTGTTCAGAATTAAACATATAATAATATTAGTATTTAAATTTGGCCTTAAAAAAATGTTTACTAAAATTTTTTTTCCATGAAATTCAAAATTTACATTTTTTTTTTTTTTTATTTGGGGGGGACTATACCTAGCAAACCAAGTTATAGTAAGAAAACTATAAAAGTAAGAGTACCATTGTGTGTCAAATTTATTCTAGTTTCAGAAACACATAAGCATTATACAAATTTATGAAACTATAATAACACTATATAACAAAAAGCAGCGATGCGCATAAATTGTGAAAATAGGGTGTATATGTAAGAGTTTGCTAATAAAAGTTTTACTAATACAGTTTTACTTCTATACATGTTATATTGCATATTTTATTACTCAGAATGAAGTAAACTATACAGCAGTAGTAAAATAAATTCCATAACTTTTTTTGAAGAGTCAAAAAAAGTTTCATTTTGTCATTACTCAAAAATTTTGCGAAAAATTTTCGAGAAAATTTATTTATTCTAAAATATATTTATTTGCACTACTGCAATATTTAACAATTCACCACACACTAAACACAACACTAAAACACAAATAAACCTACTAAAACTTACTAATAAACACGACTCGTCACATCAACAACTCAGACGGCATCGACAACGTGGCGGTCACATCTTTTACGTTCCAAACTACGAACTTGGTACGTTGCAACTACAATATAAAGAGGAATAAAACTATAGTATTCCTTAGGCTTTTTTTCCCCGAATCCAATGGTGCATGAATCGAATCGATACGTTGCCGGAATATACTGTTATGAGTGATTATGCAAGGGAATGTTTGTTTATCAAAATTTTGACGAACAACAATCCGCTAAGGGTTATGTTTATCAAAATTTTGATAAACAACAGTTGGAGGGTTAAGTATTTCTGGAGTTTTGACGCTGTTCTCTTAGTAGCCTCTAAATTGTATTTTCCCTTAGAATCGTATGAAAAAAAACTGATCTTTATCTCTATGATATGTTTAATATGGAGCGTTTGGTTTATGGACGCACGGAGCAGCCGCGAGCTGGTCGGTAGTTTGAGTGTTTATTTAGTTTTGAAAGAGCTCTGTTATGTATAGTGAAGTCGGAGCAGCCGCGAGCTGGTCGGTAGTTTGAGTGTTTATTTAGTTTTGAAAGAGCTCTGTTATGTGTAGTGGAGTGAGATTGTGTTTCTACCATAGAGGAACCTTCTCCTACAGAGGAACGTTCTACCAAAGAGGAAAATGTAATAACTTTGTGTTGGGGATAATGTAATGGTGATGTGACAAATTATTCACTCTATGTATACATGTATCTAATCCTACTAATGTAATCACCGTTTACAGGCAACCACCATTATGTTTTTTTATTAAATAAAAATATGGTAATTTTAATTAACAAAATAGCAGTGTACATTAAGGCTTCGTGGGAATTACCCAAAGCCAGCCTTAAGGCAAAAAAGAAAAAAAAGAGCTGGTCGGTAGTTTGAGACAGTTTGAGTGTTTATTTAGTTTTGAAAGAGCTCTGTTATGTGTAGTGGAGTGAGATAACGTTTAATTTCAAATTAGCATTAGATATTGTTGTTTTTTTATTTAAACGACTGCCTATTCAAATTTCTTAAATGGCGTCTGCTTTGGAGAGTTATGTAAATAGTATCCTTATATGTGACTTGATTTAGGTTAACATTCTAACTGGCATTAATTTCCTACTTAGTGTATTAGTATAGGCTTATCTACAATTGTTACTAACTATTAACGGTTGCAATATTTACTGAATATTTTGTATATGTTTGTAAATAATTGTTTAGTTGGGTACACAGATTAATCTTTGTTAGTATGATTGGAAAAATTAGTTGTAGGTTAGGCCTATGCATGCTACCTCCGAAATAAGAAGAATATGGCTTGTACAGTGATTTAGCATAAATCTGTGAACCTTTGGTTTCAATTAGCCTATTTGTAGTGACAGGTCAATTTCGGGTTATTTGTACTTTCCCTGTAAGTATTATATGCCTATTTTGTATTTATTTTTAACCAACCTGTGTTTTCATATATTTGATCAGGCCTATTTCCCATTTTTTATATAAACAATTGTAGACTTTAAAAATATGTGCTCTTTTAGTAGCCTAATAAACATAATATAATAATGGCTGAAGTGGCAAAATACACGTTACACATTTTAAACTATTGCTGCTGTCTTCTTGAACAAACTTATGAAGGTTTCAAGGGGTTAAAAGTACAATTAATGAAGTATAGAATATTATAAGTGAATCTCCATGCTAAGCAATAATTTCCTTGTTCTATATCTGCACGGGGCATCACGTGCTATTTAATAAGCAGAAATCACCACAATCGAATCATGATTATTGAATCCTCGGTACCCAAGACTACAATAAAATACTGAAAACAAAAACGTCAGAACCAACTTACGTAATAGGTATTTCAAATAACATTATAGTTTAGCTGGTTTTAAATCTTAAAAATTAATATATTAACCCTTTGAATGCCAGGGATCTCTCTACGAGACGGTGTAAAAACACGCTTGAGAGCTGAGAGTCTCGTTCCGAGACGACACGTTCCTACACGAAGAATGCTGGAGTCTCGGAACGAGACGATTTCTATTTCATTTGTAGTATAACTTATCTATATAACTATAACTTATCCCATAAGGCCAATACATTAACTAAACTAACCTTTTCAACTTTTTAATGCTGTTAGTGTGCTATCCACAATTTGCTGCCCTCCTCCCACTCACCAACCATGTAGGTTTACCTTTGTACCACGGTGGGTCGACGCGACGTCAGCAGTAGCGAGGTGGCCACGCTAAGCTTGTGTAATAAAACTCAAATAAAATAGGTTGAATTGTCAACATTGAAGTTACGTAATTTTTTTCACATATTCTTAACTTTGGGAATTTTTTACTTTTTTACCAAAATTATTGTGATTTGCACCTTCCTAAGACCATATATAGTTTTGTTCATAAGAACAAGCAGAATACGTTTTGGAATAGTGATTGGCAACTCCTGGGCCATTAATATTCATTGATACGTCACTTTCTTTGCTTAAAATCTGTTTTTGATAGTAGTGAAAGAAACAGAATTTTTCTGTAAACATTTGCCATTGTTCAGTGATACAAGTAATCAGTATCGTAACACTAAGTTTTGATGGTTGCAATCTCTTCCTCAGGTAGATAGCTAACCTAACAAATGTTAACATAACAAATCATACAAGGGGGCATGTCCATGGTAACTCACGTTACATTTCAACGTGGGTCCTAAGTTAATTGTTGAAAATATTTTAATTTTTAAAGCATAATATTAAGCAAAAATATCTTGCAGTATTAAGCAAGAATTATAATACACACTGGCCAGATTTCAACTTCCTGAGACTAATAATTAAGGTAATAATAATTCTCTAGTTTTGGTAACTCTGTTACACAAAAAAGGACGTCATAATTTGAAAGCAAACTTTAACATGAAACAACTTTTGTCCTAAATGTTTAATTTTCTTAATCTAAATACTTAAGATTGGCTCAAGAGTTTGTAGTTTAACTGTGACAACTACAACAATAAAAACTGAAAAACATAATTTTAATAATATAACTATTGACCTAATTGACAGTAACTCACGTTACAGTAACTCATGTTACATTGTGTCTCTTTCCTAAGGACATTTGTTATTTGTAGAAATAAATTTTGTTATGTAATTTTATATATTGAATTGTGTTTAATAACTACTTTAGTATCAGTACACTTAATTATTTTAGTTTTGGATGATTAAATAGTTGTTTTAATTGTAAAAATAATACATCTTTTTACAAGTGTAAAAACAAGTTTTAACTTATTATTTCTAAAAAACAACATATTTTTTTTGCCCTGTTCTATAACTTCTAGTTTGTATTTTTTCTCATAACACAACTATGAAAGAATAAAAAAGATAAGATCAAATAACTTTATGGTAATTACAGACTACATTTTTTTACATGGTTTGATATATAAAGAATATTCACTAACGCTTAAAACAATTAGACAGTCTGTGTAGCTAACATTTTACATTTCTCTGATATTTATTTTGTTTTTAAAATAATAATAATATCTACCACCTTTCATTTTAATTTCTGGAAGAGGCATGACACTCAAAATTTGTCCAAGTTTGACGAAAGTAACATAATTTTCGATTGGTTTGAATGTATAACAGTTTTTATCACTTTTCAAACACATTACTTGGGTCTCCAAACTTGTCAATACCACTTTGGCAAATAGCAACATAATTAAATGTAACCAAAGAACCTTTTTCACTTAGGTGAAGTGGTAACTCACGTTACAACATATTGGTGTGTACTTGAAGTGGGCCTAATAAATCAAATAATAATAATTTCAAAAAAAAAGATTTTATAAGCTTATAATGTAAGGTTTATCTCAGTAAAATGCAAGTTTTATATTTATTAAAAATCATAAGATCAAACCCAAAATATTGGAACAAATTTCGGTAACTCATGTTACACTTATATTTAGAAGTATGTTTGAACAATTTAAAACAGGCATTATATTCTGACCAATACAAATATAAATATTACCATAAATATTTAATTGTTTTGAGGTTAACTATGTTAAGAAGCTTGTTTTGTATTAGTATTAACTCCAATATATAAAACAATGTTTAAAGTGCTATGAATAAACATCTTTACAGTAACTCACGTTACAGAAAAACTTTATATGAAATTCCTGCAAATTAAACAAATTAAAAAATTTAAAAAAATAGTACCATACTTGTAATAGTTTTCTTAAATAGAATCTGTTTTTATTATTGTTATTTGGTTGTGTGTATTACATGAGTAAACTTGAAAAATCTGTAATTTCGGGAAAACTCACGTTACATGAAGTAAGGTTTAAAAGATAACCTAATAGAAAAGAACAATTCTTAACCTAAATTTAAAAAAAAGCATAATTTTAGTTAGCTTTTGTTCCAAAGATGGCTTCTTGGTACTGGCCACCTTCTAGATTAATGTATAATCAGTTATAAAAATTGAGATGTGAGACTTAACAAACAGCCATCAATGAACTCTGCTAACAGGTGTTAACTAAACACAAAATACCAACAAAAATAAAATTTTTTCCTCTAAAAAGCTAATGCTGTTAACATTGCTCAGAATAAATCTTTTATCTGAAAACATTCAAACCGTAGGTTATTTCATAAAAATATTTTTTTTAATATTTTTGTCCTGTTTTACATGGACATACCCAAGGGCGTTGTGACATGCATAAAAGTCAGTAATCACAAGAAACAGGTTGTGTGTCAACTTCATGAACACCATCTCTACAATTCTCGTATGATTTCAATTTTCTAACTATTAAAATTTATAGTAACATAATTTGAGAATTTTATTTCCACTTAAGATTTTACTTGTTTTGTTAGCTATATGAAATATTTTAATAGTCCATTTTTAAAATGTAATATGTACTTTTTTTCTCTTAACTCCTCAACGGTTTCTGACTCAATATTACTTTTTTGGCAATGATATAAAATTGTGCTATTGATGTAATATTTCCTAGATCCTGTTACCACGAATAATATTACAAGAATTAGCAAACGCTATTACATAGTTTTGTTACTTCCTGTTGAATTTCTGGACCTCATTGTTTTCCTCTGTGAATTGTAAATCAAAAACCTCAGCTTCAATTTTACCTTTAGTTTGTCACTAGAATTGTTCAAAAGTAAATAAGTCCAAATAAAGGTACATGTTTGACTAATTAAATTTTTTAACTAAAGTATCGGAATATTTTATTTATTAATTAAAAACATTGTTATTTTAAATGTTTTACTATAAAACAAAATACTTATTTTAAACAGTTTAATAATTAAAAAAATTAAAAGTTCTTATGCAAAAAAATAAAAATGTTGTAAAGTTTTGGTGGTTTTTAATAAAGTGCATTGGGATAAAAAAATAGTATTATTTTTACTTTTGTAATACATTTCTATTTCAACTGTCTGGAGATTTCTTCCTTAATTTCAAAACAGGAACTGTTTCTATAATAACTGCAGATGGACGAAATTTTGTTGTAAGTATAAATAGTGACTATTTTGATATTGTTCATTAGTAGATATTAAACTACTGTACGGTACACTTTTGACATTATTAGGACATTAGAGCAAACATAATCTTTACAGAGTCACTGAGTTTCTTAACGTATCTTCCTAGTGATTGTAGGAACAAATTCTACAAACTAGTACTCCTACAGATATTGAGTTGTATACTTTTTGTGATTAAATCTGTATTGAATTTAAATTTGGCTACTGTCATTTATACAAATTTAATGAATGTTAAAAGTCGTTTGACTGGTATTTGGTCTTCCGGTCATATGTTATTTTGGTTATTTAAACACATATGTGATAGGAAGGGTTAAATACAAGTGGCATCATACTCACCCGGAGGTAGAGATCTGGATTGGAGTCTTCGTGAATCAAGTACTTTTGTGGTTCAGTACTTATTGAAGTATACATGTATATCTTTTATGGCTTCTCCATGGCAACTATAGATGAGCCACTTTGAAAGCGACCTGTTAAGTGAACAGTGTGGGGGGGGGGAGTTAGAGAGAGAGATATGTGGAGAGGGGAGAAGAAACTTGGACTCACTTCCCCCTCCACATTCTTTACCAACCACTCGACCTCAGTGTCGCCACTTTACTGTTTTTTAAACCCAGTAATAATAACAGCTGTTAACAATATTATTTGTTAAAATAGTAGTCACGGCTTTGTTCAGTTAATTTATTGTCCAACCAGAGTCATTGCCAACTTACAGTTATATTGATCACATTTTTTTTTCCGTATTGTTTCCATGTTTAAAAGTGTAGATTTTAATCGACTTAACCGATCATTGTATGTTGGGCTTAAAACTGACGTTTTCTAGTTCTAATAATCAGGTTGTAAACAATAGCGTAAATAATCAAAATCTTTTTCAAGACCAAATAGATTATGATAAGCTATTATTAGAATTGGATTTGATACAGTGGAATGAATTTTTTATAAATAATAATATTTATGATAGTTTTAATTGTTTTTAAAAACATTATTATTTACACCAAAGATAAATAAAAGAAAAGTCAACAAGTGAAAAATGATAAATTAACCAAAGCTAAATTAATCAGTCCTTGGATAAATAATAATCTATTAGAAAAACTTAAAAGAAGCTGTATCATGTTTATAAATGCAGGTCATATGATAGAAATTTTTCGTGCTATTATAGTAGGTTTTGTAATAATTTAAAACTTGAAATAAATGTTACATAAAATCAATATTATTCTAAGAAAATTAATGAAGCTAAGGGAGATATAAAGCCCTTCAATAGTTCATACTTTGAGTGGGACAGTTCATAAAAAGTATGTTAAAATGTAGCCTTAGATAGCAGAGAAATTTTATCGCTGTACATAACAATATGCAATACTACAATGACGATGCTATAAAACCAAACTTATTACATAGGATGTCTTCTTTTTTATTATTATTTTAACAAACGAAATTGAAGTGCTTTTAAAGTTATTAAAAGCTTAAAAATAAAAAAATCGTCTGGTTTGACAATATAAGTATTGCATTGGTGAAAAATGGTGCTCGCGTATTATCCCCTGTTCTTGCTAAAATTAATGGGTAAAAGTAATGGATATGATGTTTCTAGTTTAAACTAGGGAAGTAAATCAACAGGATTATTCATTGATTTCCAAAAAGCATTTGTCTTGGTCGATCATGGCATTTTGTTGTTAAAAATGGAGATGGCGGGAGTGCAAGGTGTGGTCCTAAGCTGGTTTTGCAGCTTCCTCACACTCCTGGAACAGCGTATGCGAGTTGATCACGCTGTTAGCGAGCCACTGCCCGTCACAATAGGTGTGCCGCAGGGAAGTGTTGTCTCTGATATTTATTAATGATTTATGGGAACTCAATTTCAGTGGCAAGGCTAGTGCCTTCACCAACGATATTACCTTCTTTTATTCCCAGAAGAATACGGATTTATTATTTAACCAAAATAATGCTGATTTGTTTATTTGAAAAAATGGGTGTCTTACAAACAAAATGCTTGTAAATGTTGAGAAAACAAAATATGTAAATTTTGTTTTAATAATTTTAACTTTTATTCTGAACTTTTATGTCACGAATTTCCCTTAGTGACATAAATCTATGTAATTGTAAGTATAAGATATAGGAATAGGATAATTTAAAATATCTAGGAGTTACATTTTACTGTAGGCTAACTTGGGAAAAGAATGAAACGGTTTTGCAAAATAAATTTTAAATCTTCAACTAGAAAATGTTATTTTTACGTAATTTTTGTGACGAAAACTTGTTAAAAACCTGCTGTATTTTGCTTTGGTCTTATCAAGATTACAACACGGTTTAGTTTGCTTTGGAGGTACTATTAAATATCAAATAAAGAAATTAAGAGTTGTAGAAAACCATTTTATCAGAATGATTTCTCACAAAAAAAAGACGTGACAGTTGTTTTCCAATTTTTGATAAACTTAAAACACTACCGTTACAGCATCTATTCATATTTAAAGTACTTAGACTATTTTACATTAAAAGTGGTAATTTAGGAACGACGGACTATATATATGAAAAGTAGTTATGAGTAAATAAATCAAAGTATTTTAGAGTAAAAGGTACTTCAAGAAGAGTTTAGTTTAGTTTTAATTCTAAGTTTAAGTTTAAGATGGTGGTGTTTTGGATCAGCAGTAGTGATATCAGCCTTATCAGCTGTGCCCATGAGGACACATAGAGAGAAACCCAGCTGAAACAATAATTGAACTTTTATCTGGATGCAGATAAGATACTTGTAATTTCAGTACCCCACTGGTCACTCCACTTATAAAAGTGGTCAGTCTTTCCAAAAATTGTATCTTGATAATAACTGTACATATTGCTTTTGGAATACATTCAATTCTTTAATTGAGTCAGACTAATTTTAGATCACATTTTAATAATTTTCATCAAAATACAAGTCATAATAATGATTTTCCATACCCCATTCAAGAATTACAATTCTTGATGAAGAGCCAACTTATATAGAAAGAAATATTTAACAGCCTTCCTGAAGACATGACTGATGAATGATATGTAGAAATTTAAGAAATATTGTTTCAAAATTAAGTAGTAGTTAGCATTCAAAAAATTTCGAAATTTAATATTTTGCCTTGTCATATGTTTATTTAGGTCTGTTGCAGTCATGTAAACTTATGTGCCGAATGAAACTCGGACTCTGACAAATACGTATTAGTCCTATTTGTAATTCATTGTGGATAGACAAGGATAGTTGTTTATGACTAAAAAATTAGGTTTATAGTCTACCATCAAACAATCCAATGTGTTATAATCAAATATTTTGAAGGCTTAGGTATTATTCCTTCATCGTCAGACGTTCGTAACCATGGTGTTGGATGGCTTTATCATAACATTAAAATACACTACACAGAAATATACAAATATACACGATAACAGAATACTGCGTATAGGCTGTGGTGTGCCATCCACAATGAAGGAATAAAGCCTTCAAAACGTGCCAGAGTATGTATTAATTATTGATCATACATAGTGAAATAGGGTTTGACCATAAATTTCAAAATTAAAATATACTAAACTATCTTGAAACTATATTAGTCTAATTCAAAAAAGCCCAAAATATGCTATTCTAGGGCACCTTAGAAATTGTCCTAAAACAAAATCAATATGGGTTCCCCAATTCAATTTTGAATTAATAGCAATACACAATGGTTTTACTAATATAGTTTCTATATTTTTTTGATAAACCTATTAAAATTTATTTAATTTTTCTTGGTTATAAAGCAGGTTATTAGCTGAGAACTAATTTACCGCGCTATTAAGAGCTGATTTCAAAATCATGTGCAATGCTGCAATATCTCGGTGCTTGAAAAGTAGTGTTACATCATCAGCATAGCACACAACTGCATCAGCCATAATATTAGATAGCACTTCATTGGCCACCAAAATGTTCAAGAACTGCCTTGTAGAACACACATCTTAATACAACTTGATTCTGAATTCTTATTGTTAATTTGAAACAAACTGTCTTCTGTTATTCAAATTAAGATCTATTTGACCTAAGGTCACCTTAAGACATAGGCACATTAGATTGTTCTGGTAGGCTGTAAACGTAATCTGTTTTAGTCATTATTCTTATGTAAGGTTTTGTGTACAAAAATAACCTATAACAATTGTCCTCATTGTAGAACTTAAAAAAAAAAAAAAACTACCCCTAACATGACCCCAAAAGCCCAAAACCAACCCCATTCAAAAACCCCCCAGTTTAAATATTATCAATGGTATGTAATGTAGTTTGTGGAAATCTGTGCAGCAAAAGCCTTAACAGGTTGAAACTGGATGAAAAAAGTGATATAAATATCTCAGATAAGTTAATTGTACAGCTTGGTATGATTTTTGGTTCTAATATGGCGGCCAATAAAGTTTTTTTTTTAAGTTTTAAGAAAACATAGTAAACATTTATTGAAAAGCTAACATTTTATATCTCAAAAAATGTTTTTGTATCTCAAACGGTTTTTGAAATAATGATAGCATGTAAATTTATAACTCCATTATATTGGTCCAGTATAAAACTGTTTTTGTACCACGTGGTTGGAATATTAATAACACATAAACTATATTAATATTAATACTTGTTCCTACTGAGCAATTCATAATGATGCACTTAAAAAGTTTGATATGATTAGTTTTTTTAATGTTTTTCTCTAAGTCACTTTTCAGAGAATGTAATTATCACATTCAAACATTATTGTGTTAATGTTTTATATGATTTTTGAAAACATTTTGTCTAATAACTGTGCTATCTTTTAAGTTTAACTGTTGGACTGTTCATAATTGTCTTCTTGAAATTATTATGATTAAAAGTGAAGGTACAGACTTGTTTTTTCTTTTCAGGGAACTTTAAAGGGATTTGATCAGACAATCAACCTAATCCTTGACGACAGCCATGAGCGAGTTTACAGCTTGAACCAAGGTGTAGAGCAGGTGGTGTTGGGACTTCACATCATAAGAGGAGATAACATGTTAGTAGTAATGCCTATTTGTTATTCATATATTGTGAGGAAATGTTCTATACTAACCATGTTAATATTTACAACTGTGAGCCATCTATTCTCAAAATATACAGAAAATACAGTTCGGTTTTGTTTTTTATTTCAAAGTACACTTTTTAAGCACAAAAAATTTTTAAAAGTATTTGAACTTTTTTTGTATATTTTAAACCCTAGAACTGGCAATGGTATCACTTTGTACTGACAGTCTATTTCATCAGCCACACAGATGTTTTTTATAATGTATCCCATTTCATAACTGTCAGTCCAAATGCAAACAATTATATGTCAATTTATTCACAAATATTTGGAGAACATTATAATAACAATAACCTATTGTTAGTTTCCTTGTAAATATTATTTTAAATCAAATTTATAAAGACATATTTAAAAATTGTAAATATTCTGTTGTACAGCTGCTTAGCAATAAGTTTTACATCAATACTGTAATCTAAATTTTATTTTGTTACTTGACTTTGTATGAAAAAGCTAGCAGTTTTTTTTGGAATAGGTTGATTTCTAAAGAAATAATATATTTCATGGATAAACACAATCTTATCACTGCATTTATACTTATGCCAGTATGCTGGTTAAAACAAAAAATAAAATAAAACACTAAATTTGAATCCTACCTTGTTTACATATGTACATTACATACAAACGTTCATCTTTCACTCAATGTGACTGGATTCCACTCTGTGTTTGTGGCCTCCCTGTCGAACTGTTCTGGTATAGTGTTCAAGCATATGGTAGGGCTTAGGGTGAACTCCACAATTACATAAAGGGTAGAAAATTGGTTTTCTTTTTCAAGTTTTTACACTCACATATGTGACACAAGTGACAGATCGTGTTGGGGCACAGGGTCAAGGGCATCACCAGGTGGAACAACAAACTTCTCTGTCCTACTCACACAATTGTGAGAGAACACTTACTAGGAAATCACGTTTGCTGCATGGTCTGTCAGGTTTACCTCAAAGACAGAATAAACTTCATCAGTAGAATGATCCATAACTACCTCTCTAAGATCGCATGATTGGTCTCTAAGATTTCACCCATAATGAACAAATAAAACTATAGTCTAAAAAAGCTAAACCACAGTAATAACAACACTTAAATACTATAAAATACATTTTTCCACGAATACTATTGGATTTGTAACTCCAAACACAAAACCGCTCAGCACTTGTTTACAGTTTCACAACAACAACATGGCTTATGTGTATTACGTTCCTGTCAGCTGTCCATTGAAAAAGATAATGGAAGTAAGAAAAATGCCGGCACTATAGTTAATGCTCTGCCAAAATATATCATATATATTAATGGTTAATATATATATATATATATATATATATATATATATATACTAGCTGTTTCCCGCGGCTTCGCACGCTTTTTGTAAGTTTTGCCCGCGTATGAGCATTTCTGGTTGAAGTAAATTATATTTCCAACCCCGATGTAGATTTTACCTTGATGTCACGATCAAGAAAATATGTCAAAAATGTATTGTACATGCATAATGTATTTTATTACAAAGTGGTCTACCACTCAACCTTTAAGTTCTACCAAAAATTTAGTTTAGACAATTATACATCATAACTTAGCGCCTTCAAATAGTGTTTCACTGTTTAATATACGTATCTATCTCGTAATTGCAGGTTATAATGTGCAGGCGCTTTGAAAACTTTTCTTCATTTTATTCGTTTATATTCACGACATAAGCGAATAATTCAGATAATAACTATCCTATCTTCTAAGTTAGACTAAATTACGGATACATGTGAAATTTGATTGAAATTGGTTCAGTCGTTTTGGAGTTTATTGGCAACATACATCGTGACTCAAGATTTTTATATATATAAGATATATATATGGCCTTAAATATCTAAAATTTAAATAGCTGTGCATGTCTTCTTTGGTGACGAATAATTAAAATGTGCACCTTAGATATTGTAACCAAACAAAAAGATCTAAATATGGTTCTCTAGATAAAGTACATTATGTGTTAAATACCAACTTTCATGAAACAGGGTAGAAGTTAAAAAAGTAATGTTATTGCATATTTACATACCTTTATTACTTCTCAGCTCTGTAATAAAGTTTGTCAAGGTTCACCTGCTCCTCATATATGTCTTCTTGCTTCCTTTTGGCTAAATACCTTTTCGCCCTGCATTTCTTTTCAATTTCTTGAATAGCCTTTTCCGCCTGTTTTGATTCTAAGCTCATCACATTTTTTCTTCCTTTCAACACATTGGTTACCAGGAGTTATGATGGCTAATTTGGTCAAAAATTTAAATTTAATAATATTCCCCTCAATGTGTGTTCCAATAGCCTTATAAATGCCCAGTTATAGGATGCTTGTTTTAGAATAAAAGTGGTTTTTGGCAGCCTAAACAGATCACACTGTTCAAAGATTCACAGGCATTTTGAGTGGCCTTGCGTAAGCATTATTAGGTAATGATATTAGTTGGTCCACACAAGTCATGATAATTTTACTAAATAAATGTGCGTTTTTGTTAAATTTCCTTGCTAAATATTTTACATACATTACAAGAGATATAAAACAAACACTAAACTATCAGATTATAATATTATCTAATGTCAAATTTCTAATTTTAAATAATAGAATAAGTTAGCAGAAAATTTTATATGCTTTCTGTGAACAGTGAAGGTATACAACTGGTATTTGCCAAAATAGAACCTCACTAAACTGTGCTGAATGACAAACTAGTAACATCAGAAAACAGATGACTAGACTGTAACACAATAGTACCAACGTCAAACTTTACAGAAAATATTCGACTACAGTAATGAAGCAAAAATATGGTGTGCTACGAGGGTAATTCAGAAAGTAAGGTCCGTTCTTTTTATTTAAAAAAAACCACAACAGATTTTTCAAAAAACTTGTTTTATTTTATTCCTGACATCAATCACTATTTTTCTACATAATTTCCACTTTTGTTTAAACACTTGTCATAACGATCTACAAGTTTTTGAATGCCGGTGTCATAGAAGTCAGCCGCCTGCGACGATAACCAGTCTTGTACTGCTTGTTTCACCTCGTCATCAGTTTCGAACCGCTTCCCGCCTAGGAACTCTTTTAGGTAGCGAAACAAGTGGAAGTCGCTCTGCGCCAAGTCTGGGCTGTATGGCGGGTGTTCTAGCTGTTTCCAACCAAACGATTTGACGAGATTTTGAGTTTGGTTGTCAGAGTGGGGTCTGGCATTGTCATGCAGCAACGAAACTCCAGCTGTCAATAGGCCACGTTGCTTGTTCTGTATTGCTCGTCTAAGGTTAGTCAGAGTGTTGCAATAAGTGGCCGCATTTATTGTTGTTCCTCGCTCCATGAACTCAACTAGCAATATCCCACGTCCATCCCAAAACACTGTCGCCATAACCTTGCGTGTGGACAATGTTTGTTTTGCTTTCACTTTAACTGGTGACGTCGAGTGACGCCACTCCATCGACTGGTGTTTCGTTTCTGGGGTTATGTGGGAAACCCATGTCTCGTCGCCCGTCACAATGTGGTCTAAAAGGTTATCACCTTCCTGATGATATTGGATCAAAAATTCAAGAGCAATACCCATTTTTTTTTTTTTTTTTTGTGTTCCTCAGTAAGCAGCCTGGGAACCCAACGTGAGCACAATTTGAGAAAATCCAAAATTTCAGAAACAATTTTAAACAATGTGGTTCTACTCACGTTTAGAAATTCTATTGCTAATGAAGAAACAGTGAATCGCCGATCTTCACGAAATTTTTCATCGACGGCTTTCACCAAATCTTCGGTGATCAATGACGGCCGACCAGATCGTGGTTCGTCATGGACATTTTCCTGTCCATCTTTAAAAGCTCTCATCCACATCCGCACTTTGCTGTCACTCATTGCATTTGGACCGTACACTTCACTTATCTGTGGATGAATATCCGCTGCTGAAACGTTCCTTGCTGTCAAAAATCGTATCACAGACCGTATTTCACAGTCGGCGGGACGTTCAATAGTTTTAAACATTTTAAAAAGGCACAGACAACAGCAGACTACAACGATTTCGCTGCAAATGGCGTCGTTCTGTTTGTCTGGTTAATGCGAATCGGACCTTACTTTCCGAATTACCCTCGCATATGAAATTTTTGTCATTGGTGATGCAACAGCGATTTATTGCGATTTTTTTTACCAAAGTTTATTATTTTTATAAAGGTATTTGTTTATATAAACCTCAAGTATGTTATAGCAAAATCTTGACATATCTTTCTGAATGTAATAATATATGATTCATTTCATCATAAGATCTATTCAGATGCCAATAAATACAATATTAAAACACCTTGATTTAAAGGGGGAGAGATGGAGGGAGCGAGGGAGAGAGTGCGATAATTATACACTTTTTGACATATTTCTTTGATCATGGCCAATAAGGCACGCTCAAAATTTTTGTCAGCAATATAATTTACTTGAACCAGAAGTGTTCATACATGTGTAAAGTCTATCTGTGAAATTGTGTACAAAGCTGTAAGTAACTGCCAGTTTAATTATAATGTTCATACAAATTAATAAAAAAATTAATTTCATTTTTATAAGGTCTTTATTATTATATTGTAAAATGCCTATGGTTTTTACATTATTATAAAAAATGTATTACCTAGATATTACAATAAATTGTTGTTTTAATAAATAAAATATAATTATAAACCAACTTATCATTCAGCTGATGGAATCTTGCCACTGCTAAGAGAGAATGGTATTTGTTGTTTTTAAAAGTTTACAACTATAAATTAATTTTCTTTATATTTTCTTAATAATTAATGCAAATTATGACAATAGGGCATACACCTATATTGTTACATTATGAATCTGCCATTTAGAACATTTTTATTTAGTAAAGTACAAATAATTAATACCTTAAAGATGGAGTATTAACTTACTGAAATGTTAATAGTAATAAATATTAACCTATTAGTCTAAACCAATGAAACTGTTGCACGGCCCTTTCTTGCTATACAGAATTATACCTGTTAAGGAACAGTAGTTCCAATATCTAATGTTCGAAATTTACAGTACTCACAAATTCATAGGGGCATTAAAGTAATTTATGAGTACTTAAAGTAAAGGAGTATTAACTTACTGAAATGTTAATAGTAATAAATATTAACCTATTAGTCTAAACCAATGAAACTGTTGCCACGGCCCTTTCTTGCTATACAGAATTATACCTGTTAAGGAACAGTAGTTCCAATATCTAATGTTAAAAATTTTACAGTACTCACAAATTCATAGGGGCACTTAAAGTAATTTATACTGTATTCAGTATAAAATTTGAAAATTACCAAAATATTTAGTTACACATTTTGGCAATGTTTGAGGATGTTTAGTGAAGAAATGTTGCCAACTGCACCATAGTATAGCACCAATATTGGACATTGTGTGATATTTATTACATTTGAGCTGTGTCCGAGAAAGATGAAGTACTTCATTTTATGTAATTTTTGCAGTATAATATGTTTGTGTTAAAAATAATAATTATGTTTGTTTTGTTTCCCAGTGCTGTAGTTGGAGAGTTGGACGACAGTATCGATTCAAGACTAGATCTCAACAACCTCAGAGCAGAACCTATAGGCCCCGTGGTCTTCTGATGTATCAACATTAGGATAAATACAAGGAACATTGATGTACAGTGTCGCAGTTTTGTTTAAGAGACATTACATTTGAAATGTAATCCATTGATCATTTTAGAAAATCTAAATAAAACGATTGTACATTTTTTTACTAATTGTACTTTATAAAAACTGTATTTTTAAGAGAATTATTAATAGTTCTAACAAATGTGGTGTACAATTTTTATCCTTCCAGCTCAAACATGCATAGGTAATATTTTAACAAAGTATGTCAATGAATTAGTATTGAATGTAATGGAACAGTACCATTAAGCTTTACATTATGTCTCTACGTCACAGTTTTGAAATAAGTGGACAGAGTACATGAGTCAGCACAACACCTTTGGTCATCTTATTCGCATTAATAAAGTTGTTAGTATATATGAGAAAATTTCATTGATGGATGCAAGTCACTACAGCTGCATACTGCTATACGGTAGTATTATAACTTGATTCTTTTGACTCGTCACATATTATTCGAGAGCATACCACCAGTGGTAACCCCGATTACAATGAATGATCTGCAAAGTCGTTACAAGTATTTCTAGTATTGTTTGGATGCATTGATCTGAATGCACATTAGATCTAGCTGAGAATCCATTTGATCCTTTGTGCCTAATATAGTGCACTGGCTAATTTTCTGTTTATTTACAGCACCTATAATTTCTCGCTGGTACACTGTTGCTTGTCATCTGTTTCAGAACAGTGACATAGCAAAAACATTTTTTTTTTTCAAGGAAAAAAAATCTATTTTCCCCACAATTAGTTCTAAAAAGCACCTTTGCGCCTCCCTTAGTTATATTTATGTCCACAGAATCTGAGACTTTTGCAGAAGCCGATCAGATTTGAGGATTCCTGTTATCTGAAGTCCTAGGAGCTAAGGAGATATTCCCCTAGGAATCTTTTCCTAATTGTAGATATGGCAGGACAGTTTAGCCATATGTGCTCCACTGATTCCTCCACTTCTCTGCAGAATCTGCATTTATCAGTCTGGCTTAAGCCCACCTTTATAAGGTCTTTTCTAAGGGAGCCATGTCCTGTAAGCATCCCTATTATAATTCTAATATCCTCCTTACTCTGATCTAGGAGAGATGTCCACTCTTAAGTATAAGGAGAGATAAACATTTTTGATTGTCTTAATCCTGAGGCCCTACTCAAATTAAAGTATCTTATCTTCTTTTCCAAAACTTTTACAAGAGCTTTGCTGTAGGAGAACGCTATCCCACATCCCGGCTTTGGCCCCACCATAAAGGACTCCACTCCCTTTTTGGCGAGGCTGAAGTACAATAGGTTGATTCTATTTCATTGTTAATTCAATTTGTTACATTCATCTTATTTTGTAAAATTAATTTTTTCATAGTTGGTAGATATGATTTTTATGGTTAGCAAGTGATTGGTGAATAAAATTTGCTTTGTTTAGGAAATTGTGTAGAATGGCATGAGAAAAACTTAACTTAGTGATGAGTTTTGTGAACAAAGAAAATTACTGTTGTGATGATATTGACAGTGACGAAAACTGTTCGACAGATAAAGCCTGTGTCAGTAAGCAGAGGCGTATAAACGTGGCCAGGTTAAGCAGTGCTATGTATTTCAGAATCCTTCTGAGCCTTTCATACAGCTTAAAACTTGTAAAGTTACATATACATGTACATACTCTTTATTGTGTTGTCAATACATCTGTCTTTCTTCAGTATTTATATATTATAAAGGACAAACAAATATTGATTTATATCTATGATGAGTTTTTAGTATGATTTAAAAATTTTTGTTTACTTTAAAAAATTAGTATTTTTTATAACTCTGTGTGCTTCAGCAAACCAAATATAAAAAACAAAAAACTTATTTTTTGGCCCAAGACTAATAAAAGAAATTATAAGTCAAACGGTTATTGATCAGAGGTTATTGTAATTCTCAATAAATATTATAAAATGTAAAGCTTTAAATGTTCTCTGTGGGTCACTGTTTGGACAGAAGTGTGTCCCTTGTTAAAACTGTGGGGAATCATTTGGACAGTTGTGCTACTAACGCTGTGTTATTTTACATGTCATGTGTTGCAATCTTGGCAAAGATCTCTGAAACTTGTTCTCTATGAAGTAAACTTACTATCTTGTTCATGAATATATATTATAATTATTAAACAATATTTTAACATTCGTCTCTGTACAATTTTGCATGCAAAAAATATGCCATAGCATTGTACTGCTCCATACAGTTATGTGCTATATGTAGAAACACTGTCCTGACAGTTACATTATTTAGAAACATAACTGTGTGAAAAATCAAGCTCACCTTGTCCATTTCTGATCCTTTAACATATTATGCAATACAACTAGCAAGTTTTTATGATTATACAGGGCGAGACAGACCACCCGTCTGCAATGTATTGCGGATTAACCGAGAATCCTACCTTTCATCATATTAGCGAAAACCCTTATATTTCCACAAATTCAAGAAAATAGCTTTTAACACCCGAAAGTTCCAAAATGGCACTTTTTGAGTGGTGGGGGGAGGTAGGGGTAATTTTTGAAAGATGTACAAATGTAAAGATAGGTTGAGCTGTACCTCTTTTATAGGTCTCCATTCAATGATTATTTCGAAAACAAATTTATTATTTAACTCCTTGTATAAATGGTGGTCCAAATTCAAAGTTGTACGTTTTTTTTTACTGTTATCTCATTAATAATTACCTTGCACAACAGCATTTTTAACTCCTATATTTCCTAGGCTCTTAGTGGATTAATTTTTTTACCCTGTTTAAAATTCTTTCTTGATTTTTGAACGAAAAAGATATATTTATTGGTTCAGCTGCTATACATCACGAACGGGTGATCTACCTCAACCTCGTATATCTACTTAAAAAATAATGCATGCTGCTGTCTGGATAAAATATGATACAATTTGAAACTAACATAGTATTGTGTTAATCAGTCAAAAATATTAGTAATGGTCAGTTTAGACTGCCCTTGTCATATAATTTCTGTGTTTCACTAAACAGCTAATTCCGACATTATGTGCAGTGAAATATCAGTCAGGCAACCATCCGAATAGTATAATAAAAATTCCCTTCAAAAAACCATACAAAAATGGGGTTTTTATAAATTATTTAATGAAACCTACATGGAAAGTATAACAAATATGGTATTTTTTAAATCGGTAAATAATTTAATTTCTTTTGATTAATTACGTTTGTTGCATTAAAAAAAATTGACTTGAACCATACACCTCCTGCTTACTGTTCTTGAACAATTTTTCAGTATAATATTTAAAAAGTAGAAAAGACATGCAAAAAACGTTGCATTATAGGTACTAAGAGAGCTATGAAAGTTATAAAATTTTGACCATCAACAGTTTTTTGAGCGTAGTGAGTGAACGACACAATCAATAATAAACTTGACACGTTCATGTGTGTCACCAATGACCTTCACTGCTTCATTTAGTAGGCCGGTGTGTGTCACTGGTGCTGCATGCTATAGGCTACAATTGGGTAGTGTGCCACAGATGACGCATTATCTCTATACGTTAATATGGGTAATTTTCAACTTACACCAGAGTTTAAAGCCATGTTTTGTGTTCAAAGCTTATCACATTAATGTTGTTTTAATATATACGGTTAAAATAAAATTGTGTTTTTCTTACATAGCATAATCTTGGCAGTTAAAAAGTATGCAAAGTTTCAGTAATATAAATAAAGGCATTTATTTAAAAAGAACTAATCATTGCTGACAAAAAACAAGAAGAAACAAATATATGGAAATATTTATGATTGATATTCTTCTATAATGTAAAATTATGTCTTTTACATTGTAACAACGAAGGCACATTTGGTCGGGATCATTTGGGCATCCACTACAATGTGACAACCCGTCTAGAGTTTTTAGTGTTTTTTTTTGCTCCCCTTTCAGTACTCATTTTCTCATAACACAGCAGGCTTCACTTTCATGCTGTTCCTGCTCATTGCAACAAGTTGTGATTCTGCGATGGTGTCCTCTGTACGGGTTGCTGCGGTGCTCTGACTGGTGCTTTAAGTGACTTTACTAGTAATTCTCAGTAACATTTCAAATGTTTTCTGTTGATGTTCGTTGAATATTACATAAGCGTTGATCACACATGTCACAACCGAAGCTCAATTGCAACCTTGTACCATTTTGTTCTTTTTTAAAAATTTTTATGTAATTAGCAGATGTTTGTCCGAATAATCAACCCCATTTTTTGCAACATTATAGGAAAGTACAGCTAAAAATTTGCGTACTTCATTATCTCTTCGGTTGCCCCTCTTTATTTATCTTTATAAGTATTTATTTTGACCCCAAACTCATGTAACATGGACTTAATAATTGAGTAAAGTGTGTCCCAGACCTGCAAGACCACCCATATCAGACAAAATATACAAAATTCTGTATGCTTTGTTTGGATTTGAAGTACATTTACTTCGTAAATGAGTAATAAACATGCAAACTTTTTAACCAAAAGTTGTAGATAATTTAATTCTGAAGCAATTGATGTAAAATAGGTCAATAATAAACAAACACAATGATTTTTTGGGATTGTAACTGAGTAATATATCAGAAAATGTCTATCGACGTTAATTTAACATATTTACAGATGATTGTATGTTCAAAACTAGTATTTTATGAATTTTTTTCGAATGGATTTTTTGGAATGAAAACTACCCAGTTTTCATACCTAATAAATAAAAATTCCCCCCTGGAACAGGGTCAACTTTGAAGTAGAGAGTGAATAGAACCAAAATCCAAATCTGTATGTAAATCGATATTGTTTAACCAGTTAAATAACTGCTTAATAACATGTTTATTATTCTTTTTTAATGATTTGTCATAAGGGATGGCTGTAGAGAGCCGTAACTGATTAATGATTCATAAATTATACTAAAAATTGTCAATTGATGTTTCTTCATTGATATAAATATGATTTCAATTGATTACGTGCTCCAATCTAAATTTTTTCGAATTGGGTTGGTTTTAACTCTTAAAAAAGAGCAATCCTCGGCACAAGGTAGATTTTGAAATAGAGGGTAAGTAAACGCTAAATCCAAATTTTCATACAAATCAGTGCTGTATGGAACAAATACACAGTTTACAATTTTTTTACTGTCATTGACTGGACTAATTGCATTTCCACAATTGTTGACGGCATCAGCCAGTGGCTGAAAAATTAAGTACCCCACATTACTTATAGGTATATCTGCTGGACCACGGAATACGGTATTTTAATTTTACCCAATAGCCAAAGTAAGCCTAAGTCTTATACCATAGTCTAACTGCCAAACTAAAACTTGGCAAGATATTGAGTGGCTAGTATTTATGCCAAATATGTGGACTTAAAGAATCTCTGGCAAACCAGACACTATAGTGTGGACATGATAGTGTTTAACTTACCAATGTAGACAGTGTTAGTATGAATGAGACAACATACACAGTGGCAGCCTGAAAGTGAATATATTGATGTAACTTGGCAAAACTCTTCAGCAGCCTGTTTCTATGACGAGCGATTTGCACTTATAGAAGTGTGTGTACACACATCATGTACACTGACAGAATGCAGCAGGGAGCTTGTACACATGCAGCCTGGATAACAAAAAGTTTGTGCTGGAAGTTTGAGTGCCACACACAATGTACTGTTGGCAGCCTGGATACCCATAATTTGTTCTATATATTTTAAATTGCTAGAATGAGATCTTTGTGCAAAATAAATATAGACAAAATGCATTGTGAGCAGCTCATTTACCCACAACCAGAAGTTAGCTCCTGTTTCAACTATTAAGCAAAAGCAGTTAATTGTCCAATATTGTTGGCAGTCGATTTGGTCCCCAGTATGAAATATAGTATCAATTATGCATAATGGATGTTTATACATGCGCTTTTTTTAAATATAAATACACTGTAGGTAATTTGTTTTTATTGCAAATAATATATATTTATAAAAAAACTACAGTATGTACAAGAATAAAATGATCAATTTACTTATTTAAAAAAATGGTATATTTGTTCCTACTTACATAGGGAACAATAAAAAAAGGTGAATACAATTAAATTTAAATCATAAAACTACATTTTTTTATTTCAATAGGTTTTTATCATTCAAGTAAATATAAGTCTACTTTTCCCATTCTTACGTAATAAAACAAAATCCATCCCATAAGTTGTTAAATTTTGTGGAACACTGCAGAAATGCAAAGAAAGTGCTTGGCACTGACCTTGCACTCTCTCCCCTGTAATAATCGTTTGGTACTCAAAGGGTTAAACATACTTAGGAAATTCTTCAAGATCTAGGAACTTCTGTATGGTTTGTATATATAAAAAGTAAATTTTGTAAAATATTTTGAGACTAAAATCACTTATAACAATGTTATTAAAAATTTAAGTCACCAAAGCTTAGGCATAGGCCTATTAGTTGTATTGCCAGCTAGTTCGAATAGCCAATCTTCGGATAGAAATATAGTTTGATTCACATATGAAAAAAAGAGCTTAATAAATAATAAAATCCAACAAAGAATCTGAATAATGCATAACAAGGCTGGGCACAGGATTTATTTATTTACTGTATTTTTATACATTATAAATACAATGACATAAGAAATGGATTCACCTCAAAGCATAAGTTATTTTTCATTTTCTTAAGCTCAGAAATTTATTAAAAAGTATACATACTGTCCAAAAGGTATTTTTGTAGTTCTATCATGAGGGATTTTTCCTCCCAAACCTTGAAGATTACGTGGTAACAGGATCTTCAGTTTACACTCGATGTGCGTAGGAGTTTTCTCAAAAAGAGCTGACCTGTGTCAGGGGAGCATTGATGCATGCCTTTGTATTGTAGGTGTGAACATCCTAGTTCGTTTCAAGATTGAGATTGTCGACATGAAGAATTACCTGAACATTGTAGAAGCCAACAATGTAACTGTCAGATGGCCAAGTGTTGTTTATACCTACAACACTTCCCTTGATGAAGGTCGGCTAGTCCCTTTATGGTCTTATTTTATTGATAAAGATTCTGTTGAGATTACAGCAGGCTGATGATCCACCCCATTCTGCATACCATATCTACACTTTTATCATAGGGCTAAAGTTTAAAATTACGTTATAACCTCCTGAGTCTAGAGTGCCTAAATATAGGCACTAGGTCTCAACCTACCTTGAGTCCCAAATATTTATGGAGCAAATTGGACCAAACGCCTAAGTGCCTTTTTTTTAGGCAATCATTCCGACCCCACTTGAGTCCCAGGGTAAAAAAGTGTTAATTCTTTTACAATTAAGGTTAAATTATGTTCTCATATCATTGTTGTTTGAGAAAAATCACATTATGTATTTTTTTACGTTATTACAAATGGTGTTATAGATGTCCTAAAAATAGGCACTTAGGTCTTTCAGAGGAAAAAAATATTAACGCAGGACCTTAATTGAAAATGTTTTATTATTACATGTATAAGTATAAAAAGAGTTGTTTAGAAGGCATTTTACATTTATTTGTAAAAGTTCATCTTGGAGTCACTGTGAAAAGTTCACTTCGAATGGAACTTTCGGAAACAATTCCGCCCCCCACCTACCAAACAAAGATACACATTACACTTTACACAATATACAGTAGATTTTTTCTTGCAATTCTGCATAGCACACCTTTTTTGAATTCCTTTTGTAACCTCAGGTAGATGAGCTGCTTCTTCAATTCTTTTTTCTGGAGTAGGGTCAGCCCGTACTCGTCTGTCTCCAAATGGGTTATCCACCTTATCTTCTAGATCTTTGTCATTCGAAGCAACAGCTTCATTGGCTGAGTTCATCTCAATTAGCAACTCCCCAAATTTAAGTTTAAAAGTCCTGAATTGCGGAATTCTTTTGGCTGGAATTTGTATTTTTTGTTTGGTTTCCCGCATCTGAAGCCAACTGTTACTAAGGCTCAAATCAAAGAAATGAAGGATACATCTCAATGTCCATTTCTTTGTCCGGGCTCGTGAGGAGCAATACGATAGCATTCTATCAGCTAAGTCTACGCCTCCCATTTTTGCATTATATGCATTGATAACTTTAGGTTGAGAAACATTGATAAACTGTTTGCTGGCCTTAGACCACCTTTTTACTTCACACAAAGGCTCGATTGACTCAGCAGTAGATATCATACATACACAGTTGTTGTCTAACCACTTTGTTATAGCTACTTTTCCCTCTGTCTTTGTTCCATTTTTATCTTTTTCTTCTCTTACAGTGCAAAAACTGGTGCCCCTTTCATTTGCTTTCTTAAACTCTTTGTCACTTGGAAGGTCAGTAGTTTCGGGAATTCTGTCTTTCCTGATTGTTCCAGTTAATCTAAAACCTTTTTTTCAGGAGTTCGTCAGCAAGCCTAACTGAAGTGAAAAATCTATCGGCATACAATGTGTGGCCGGGAACTAAAGACCTAGTAAGCTGAAGGACAGCTGATTCACACTGCCAGAATTGCTCAAGTTCTGGGTTTTCTACGTATGTGGCTGGTCCTTGATAAACAGTAAAATCACAAACAATTCCGTTTGGATTAGCAAGAACATAAACTTTCAAACCCGTTGGGTTGGGTTTGTTGGGTATGTGTTGCTTGACTAGACACGTTCCAGAAAAAGGCACTATCATCTCGTCGATACTCAATTCCTGTGGTTTGTTCTGTTTCAAACAGCCCTCTAAGATTCGGTCCAAGTAAAGGTCTTACCTTCCACAGCCTATCAGCTTTTCTTTCGTCTGCTGTAATTTCGTTATCAAAAACAAGTTTTATAATCCAGTTTCCTAATAAGGAAAAAGCGATCTCTCGCCATGTTGTTTGCTACAAGTGGAATCCTCCACTTTTTTTCCCAACACATTCTAATCAATGGTACTTGTAGAGCTGAAATCACAAAGTTTATGCCTAGCCAAATTTTTAACTCAGGTAGTCTTAGTTTTAGGTCCTTTCCTGTTTTCAACAAGTAGTTCTGATTTGATTTCTCAACTATTTTTTTAAGAATATCATCGTCGAAATACTGCTGTACATACTGTTCAGCTGTCCAGTCATCACTGTCGATAGGTAGGTATGCTGGTTGAGCAATCGTCAAAGGTGTCGGATTGAATGGTCCTGTCCTCCATGGGGGTGAAAAATCCTTGTCCTGATTTTTCGTTTTTTCTCGATTTCTTAGCCCCATCTCCCTTTTTCTTAGTGAGCGCCTTCTTCCTCTTTCCCTGGAACAAAACAATTCCATAATATTTTTGCTACTTTCAAACAATTTAAATAAAAAGATTGTTAAATAAAATAATCTTGAAATTACTAAACTTTTCTCTCAATGGTTCCAGAATTAAACAACCTGACATACATATTTTTTTACTTCCTTTAAATGTACTAAAGCTTTGTTATAGCAACCTTATTATAAAATTACAAGGACTATAATACATATTTTAGTAATAATTTCAAATACATGAGATAATAAGTAATTTTTGGAATTCAGGTAGTTATCTTACTTCTTTTCGCTGGATTGCTTCTGGTTGTGGATCCTCTTCTGACGTGTCTTCCTTACGATCCGGCTCATTGGGAGGCTCGTATGTGGGGTCTTCATCGGTGTCATCACTCCAATTTCCAATAACTTCATTCACATCAAAAAAGCGGTCTCTGTGTCTCAACAAGTCCCCTTCTTCATCATCATCATTTAACGCGCCCTCAATCTCAGAATCATCTAGATTGACTGGTTCGTAGTGAGGGTTTTGATTGCCTTGACCTAAAAACACATAAATAATCAAACTACATTATATATTTGTCAGCTGTTATTATTTTTTTAAAGAAAAACATTTTAGCTAACGACCCTAAGTGACTAAAAAAAGGAACTATAAAAAATATGGGTTTATAGTCTATAGCGCCTAAGTGCCTATTTTTAGGAACTACAAAATAAACCTGTTATAGCTACTTTAAACAAAAGCCGATTGTCACAATTTATCGTTTAAAATGCAGACATAGTTCTTATCTAATGATATCAGTACGAGCTAAGGCTAAAATATATTAATAAAGTACTTACATGAACGTTTTGGCCGGTCACGTTTTTCTGGAGGGTCAGTCATTTTTAGGTTAAGAAGACTGGAGCATACCTAGAGCATTCTGGTGGCAAAACTTTGCACTACTATGGCCAAAAACTGTTCTTTCTATCAAGTGCTGCGACCTGAATGGGAATAACACAACTAGGAGGGACTCTGTGAATTTTTTTTTTGCGAGTGGCTAAAAATAGCCACTTAGGTCTTTGACCCCACTTTAGAGGGATGGTTGTCCAGGACTCAAGCACAGTCAGGCACTTGTACTAAATATAGCCACTTAGGATTTTGACACTTTAAAACACAGATTTACTCTGGGACTCAGGAGGATATAGAAGAACACATTATGATAGTTTCACTTCTCATAAGAAACTATTTATTGAATATAATTTTCACATTGAGAGTGGTTATACAGTGTACTGGCATTACAAATTTAATAAGAACTTAAGGGTGACCAGATAGGGTTGCAGGAAAACAAAGTACCCTCAATGACACTATGACTACGGTTTTGGAAATGTTGGTGTTTCACATAATGCTTTGGCTGCAAAAAAGAGAATCACTGTAAAATTTATTTGAGCAACTATCCAAAAAATCTTAAGAGTATTTGTGGTGTTTTACATTAAATAGAAGAAAGTTTAATTGTAGGGCAAACTTTTTTTGTTTTGATAAAAAAAGCTCTGTTTTATTAGTAAAGGTTTTAGGAGAATCTTTAGTAAACCACTACTTACTTAACTTAACTCCATTTAAATTCTTTGTTTAACATGTTGTTGGTAGCGGACAGTTACTGCTAATTATCCGGCTGTCCAAAGTTTGATACATGACAGGTTTCGCTGGAGGTTAGTGGAGGTGTTGACAACGTATATTGTAGCTAGAGAGGTATCATCCACCCCCCCCCCCCCCCACCCCCCCCCCCCCCCACCCCCCCCCCCCCCCACCCCCCCCCCCCCCCACCCCCCCCCCCCCCCACCCCCCCCCCCCCCCACAAGATATGTGATATCAGTATTTACGCAACAAAAGTCCTTAAACGGTTTGATAAGCTAGCTAATTATGACATCGCAGCCATAAATAATATCAAAGGGTCATACTGATAAGTATTCATGATATCTTTCCTTTTAAAATCTCCCTAGCAGTCAAAGTACTTGTGCGTGATGCCAGTGACAGTAATAGTTCAGGTCACTTGCTTATGAAGCATATGTCCTTAAAATATACTAAAAGAATGATTAATGATCTTTTACTCAGTAATCTAGTTTCTAATGTATTCATTATTTTCTTAGTCATTTCAGAAATTTGTAATGAAAAAAAAAAATTGAAATACTGTATTACAGAATATATTTATTCACAATGTAAAGTATAATAAATTGTTTTGTTACTATTACTTATTATTTTATAGAAATTATATTTTTCTCCGTGTGTTTTACTAATCAGGAATTTTTTTTAAATATTGATTCAACAAATGTCTTTGTGAGAAAGAAATTCTATTAATAAAATTGTAGGTAGTGGCTGAGTGGTCCAAGGCATCAGACTTTGGATCTGTGTAGAGCATAGAGCAGGTTCAGATCTCTCTGTAAATGTAGCATTTTTATCAGTACTTTTGAACCTTGTACTGTATCAATCTCCCCCTGTTCTATTTGATAATATCCTTCCTCTTCCCTTGTCTGTTTGTTCTATTTAATAAGATCCTCCCTCTTCCCTTGTTCTGCTTGATAAGATCCTTCCTCTTCTCTTGTTCTGTTTGATAAGATCCTCCCTCTTCCCCTGTTCTGTTTGATAAGATCCTCCCTCTTCCCTTGTTCTGTTTGATAAGGATCCTCCCTCCTCCCTTGTTTCTGTTTGATAAGATCCACCCTTGTTCTGTTTGATAAGATCCTCCCTCTTCCCTTGTTCTGTTTGATAAGATCCTCCTGGCACAAGCTAGTGGCCCATGTTGAAGGGGCAGTATAAGGGCAAAAAAAGGGGAGGGCATTTCCTCTAAAAAAATTTTTTTTTGTAATAAAAATTTTTTAGAGGAAGAATTAAAAAGAAAATTTGGATGAAATCCAGCATCGAAGTATAATTTCTTGTATCAGGAGCCATAGAAAATTATGATTTTATGGTATATATAAAAACACTACACAGGTACAAATTGGAAAACGACTGTTTTTTTTCTATAATAGTTAACTACAGTACTGTCAATCAAATTATGACATTACTCTCCAAACTGAAGATTTAGAAGTAATTTGTACCAAATGGGTAAAACAGAAAAATGTGTTTGAAACAGGTTTAATTATTTAGATGGAATTCAACATGTATATCTATCTAATCAATACAAATTGAAACATATCGTAAAAATCCTTTGTCTTTCTATCATGTTTTAATAAAAAGGCCTTTCAAAGCAAGTTTAAATAAAATAAATAATACATTTTTGTTTAATTATATCAATTAGAAATTCAAATGGTTTCTGTTACTTAGACCTTCTCGAAGTCTCTAGTAGCATTGAATCCAAAATAAAACCAATATCTAGTACATAAAGAGAGAAAGATTTTATAATGTCTTATTACTATCATTGATTTTTCATTACCAGGTGGCCAAGCTTGTTATTGGCCAAAATGGCATCTTTATCAACTCCAGCTGTATCGTGCCTTATAAGGAAGCTAAAAGTGACTGGTGGCATAGTTTTAACTGCAAGCCATAATCCAGGTGGTCCTGACAATGACTTCGGTATCAAGTTCAACACTTCCAATGGAGGTCAGTCTTTCCATCAGTAGTTTGTAAGACAGTTATATTTACATCTTGGTCATTTTCAAAGTATTTGTTCAGTTAAGGTAAATCATTAACACTGATCGATTTCAATGATTTATTTAAGTTTATATATTTCACACTTATGGTGTACATTAAATCTGGGTATGGTATTCTGTAGTTCAACAATTATTTCATCAACACAATGGTAGTTAGGCAGTGCTGTTTTTATCAACAGCAATAATGGTTATTTTAAATGATTATCATCTCTATCAATTTTATAAACTTATTGGGTATGGTGTTTCTAGTTTTAACAATTACTTTATCAACAAAATGTAAGTTGGCAGTGCTGGTTTTTAACAAAGGAAATAATCGTATATTTCAAAATGTTTATCATCTATTGTTTTATAAAATTAGTTAAAAAATAATTCTATATAAGTTCTAAAGTTATTGATTAGGCTTATGCTTAATTTACTTGTGTTTTTATGATGTTGTTATATGGGAATGATGGTTTAAAACTAGAGTCTTAATGCTCTGGTCTTTTCCTGGGGAGGATATTCCAAACAGTTGCATTCTTTCTCAATCTTCTATAATTCTTCTGTTTTATACTTAACTAATTTAGGCTACTAAGAATCATTAAATTCTTCTACATTTTTCAGCAGTGTAAAGCAGGAGTAGATGATTTAAAGTTTAAAATAAAGTAAGTGAATGTTTTTTAAATAAGTTTATTTTTATTGGCTATTATATTGTAAAATTGGTTTACTTAAAGATTTTTCTTAGACTCCTCAGGACCTTGTAAGGTATAAATGGTATGTAGTACACTACAATGATTAAGATGTATATATATATATATGGAAAAATTCATGTTGTAACCATCATCTTTAGAAGTGATTTAGACAGAATCAATTCTTTGTATCTTTCAAGTTACAGTGGTTTAACTAATATCTTTCCAAAATAATGTCTGTGATATGTAAAACACTAACCACTATCTTTATCAAATATGTAGAAATATTGTATGTAAAAAAAGAATATGAGATTTTGCTTAGCATGAAAAACTATCTGATGTACGAGTATTTGAAGGATTTATTCAGACTTCTACATTCAAAATTCTGTATGAATATAACTTGTCATTTTCATAAGGATTTTCCAAAGATTTTTTCATTATACGGTTTTTAAAATATGAATTACTTAACGTATGCTTACATCTAAGTTTTTGTCAGAACATCAGCAACACTGAGAAATTGTACATTTATGTGGTGCATATGTCAAGGTCTATTCAGTTGGCAGCAGTGAAGCATATTGACTTAATGACTCAAGATGTTGACCGAGCTCTACTGTCACAATAAAAATGGTTTGATTCTTATAGACGCCCCTGCTGCTGTTATGAACTAAATCTTTGAACTCACGAAGGTGATCAAATCCTATATTTTAGTTCCTGTTCTCCAATGTTGCATATTGAAAATTTGACTTAAGATGTTGACTCAAGTATACCGCCACAATAAAAATGCTCAATTCTTACAGGTCCTGCTCCTGATGCTGTTACGAACCAAATCTTTGAACTCACGAAGGTGATCAAATCCTATTCTTTAGTTCCTGCACTCCAATGCCCTATTGACAAAATAGGAACACAAACTTTTAAGGTGCGATAATTATACTTTGTATTTATTTTAGATCATATTTTATTGCCTAAATAGTGGCTAAATGTCTCATTTTCACATTTAAAACATGTTGTTTGTTATAGTTAATGGTGATAGGATAAAAAAGTTCTTCTATTAAAATTGTATAATGATCCAATCAAAGACTATATAGGTATTTTCTTTTTTTTTAATTTCCACCAGATTATCAGTCAGCTGTTAGTTGTTGTAGTATAATGTATATTAGAATATATATTAGACTTATACAACATGCATTTGGCTGGTTCCATTGCATTTTTATAACATTTTGTAGGACAACAATATGTTTGTTTTAAATTGTGTGTTGTAGAATTAATTTCTACACTAACAGTCTTTGTTGTGAAAAGAATGGTGTTAGTATGAGTGTAATGTGAATTCATTATCAAGTGATTAATATTTGCAATAAAGCTAAACTCTGATAATGTTAAAACTGCCAGAATGTTTGCCACATGTACCTATAACTTCTTTTATTTAGGCTGATTCTAATGTAACACTACAAACACTCCTTTTATTACTCCCTGGTGTTTTATAGCTTTTTTGGGAATGTGTAAGGTTTTAGTTTAAATAATGTATTTAAACATGTTAACTAATAAAACCACATTTTTACTCACAAATAAATGGGGGTTACAGTACAAAGAAATTAAGAAACAACACCCTCAAATCACAAATTTTACAAAATAGTGAGAACAACAACAAGTGATGCAATAAACGGCTGTCACAAGTCACATAATCTAGCCAAATCTGATAAGCATCTAGAGACAGTGCATGACAGAAAGTTTGTAATCAGCAGTTAGATGATACATTATTAGATAAACTTTATTAGATACATCATATTTCAGATGGAAAAACTTCTTCTAATGACGTCTTTGTAAACAAAGGTCTATCTATCGCGATCAGAACTACTACTTCCCCAGACGTGTATCTTGTCATGATCGTGACTACTAATGTTGGGAGGTTTTAACATTATATAACTAGTAAATATATGCAGTATTTAATGTAGCTTATGTATGATGAAGTAACAGTGAAAATGTTATGATACAAAGGAGTACTCTGACATGTTCTACAAGAATATTTGTCCAATAAAACCAGTTTATATTTTTAAATTTATACAAAAATATTTTTCTTTTAATTTTGTTTAACTGTTTGTAGGAAAAATATAGCAGCACATTAATATATATAAAAAAAAATCAAATGTATAAAAATGTACTAATTAATAAAGTTTTTTGTTGTACCATATTCAGCATTCATTATTTTAAATGTCAATAAATTATCACCAAAGTGTATAAATCAGAGTGATTTAAATATGTTGTATCATTATTAATTGTGCTATTATTTACAGGTTGACGGAAGAGATTTTGTAGTGGAAATAATCGACAGTGTTCAAGATTATTTATTGTTAATGAAAGAGATCTTTGACTTCAACACACTGAAGACGTTATTGCAGGGCAGCAGTAGCCGTCCACCTTTCAAGTTATTGATCAACTCTATGCATGGAGGTAATGTTAATGTTTGTCTGCAGAAGATAACTGTATGCCAAACTATGTTGTTGGTGCTTACAGTACCTTTCCACTTCTTGATCAACTCCATGCATGGAGGTAATGTTAATGTTTGTCTGCAGAAGATAACTGTATGCCAAACTATGTTGTTGGTGCTTACAGTACCTTTCCACTTATTGATCAACTCTATGTATGGAGGTAATGTTAATGTTTGTCTGCAGAAGATACTGTTTATGTCAGTGCTTTGCAAGTTATTGAATCAACTCCATGCATGGAGGGTAATGTTAATGTTGTCTGCAGAAGATAACTGTTTGCCAAACTATGACATTGGTATTTAGTACCTGGTATTAGTCCCTTACCTTAACGGATTTTTTGTATCTAAATTTATGTTTGTTAAGCAGATTTTTTGCTGGTTTTTAAAGAGACAGGTTTGTAGAGGTTAGATACCTACTTTTTATGAAAAAGGTTATTTTTAGTGCTTTTTTAAAATCTGTTTATTTTTAGCTACTGTAACAAAAAACACATTTTTTACATTGAAATGAAGCCAATCAATCTTTTGTGCATAGGATATTTTCATCATACAATAAACACTAGAAATAAAACCATAAAATATTCCAGGAAAGGTGATATACAACAACACGTGTAGCTATCTGCACTGTGATTATAGCAAACTCTCCAAGGTGCAAACACTCTTGACAGAGGGCCAAGGAAGTGCTGACATCTAATAGAAAATACCAGAACTACATATGTGATGCACATTTGTCATCGAAATACTTCTTGCGCAATATTATGGCAGACAGCAGCATAAAACAGGAACAATATAACAATGTGTACTATTACATCAGTTGCACACTTTTACGCAATCGCTATGAACGTAATATTGTGTCAAACACGATGAAGGGGTTAATGAGGAATTTCTCGTGATGTTTCAAATGTTCTGTAATTTAAAAAAATAACTTATTACACCTCCTATTTTTAAAGTGACAAAATCACTTCATAAAAATTAAATGAAAACTAGGTTTCACTTTTTACATGAGTGTTTTGTTTTTGTATGCCAATAATAAGTTAAGACTTCCCAGAACTGTCATTGCTAGTGAAAACATGATAAGAAAGAGCTTGTCTCATATTTTGACACTGCACCGTGAGTAAATGATTACACTGCTGTCAATAAATGTAGCATGACTGGTTGTTTTTACACAAACGCAGTCTAACAATCATCAATTTGCAAAATACCTTTAATTTAACACTCTTAACAAAACGTCCAAAATCACCATTTAGGGAATTATTAAATTAACAAAACTACCTATAGTAATAACAAACCATTACTTGTATATAGCACTTGTGTGTAATTCACTTGTTAGGTAGTTTTATTTATCCGATTATTGGGACGTTTCAGTGACCGGACCTTATGTTCAACGTATATTTGTGGAGGAATTGGGTGCTCCCAAAGATAACACAATAAACACCATACCGTTGGAGGACTTTGGAGGTCATCACCCGGACCCCAATCTCACTTATGCCGCAGACTTAGTCCAGGCCCTACAGAAGGGTGATTACGACTTTGGAGCTGCCTTTGATGGGGATGGGGTAAGTTCACATTGATTACATTTGAATATCTTAATATAATTCAGCAAATGCTAGAGTACTTGCTGAATAATATTAACCCTTTAGGTACTAACATTCAGATGAGTGGAAGAATGCTGAGAAATAGTAACGTCCGGATATCAGGACATTCAGAATTTCAGTTTTGTATTTTAGATTTTTCAGTATACAAATTATATACGAGATGAGTATCCTATGTGGTTGTTAATACACTAAAAATCAACTTCCTTAATATTTAGAAAATCAAACATCAATTTTTCAAAGTGTCATAACAATTGTATTTTTATTGTGAAACCAATAACAGTTTGTGATTAAAGTTTTATCTATAACATTTATTAAAATAAAACATTTTACTTTTGGAATTTTTGTGAAGTCCCACTCAAGAAAGGAATAATTGTTTAATTTAAATAAGTAATATTTTAGTATTACTTTTAATTTTTTTACATTAGCTCTATGAAAAGATGCTATGTTTACTCTAATAAAATTTATTTATGTACAATTGAAAACATAATTAAGTTTTACAAAAAATGAGGAGTTACAGGTAAAAATTTAAAATACTACACAACAGTCTAAAATCAATCCAGTATTATTTGGTAATCTCTGGGTAAAAGTCACCAATATTGGCCAGACACAAAGACAAATTTTGGCATGGTACCCAAAGGGTCGTAGAATATGTTAATCCTTACATAGCAAGAACTAGATGAAAACAGTTGATGTTTCATCCTGTATTCTTTTTTAAGATATAATATTCTAATCCACATATTTAAGTTTAATAAAAAATATACATGTATACTGGTATGTGTACAACAGTTCACTGCTTCTCATAACATTTTAATGTTTTAAATCAAAATAAGTTCTAACAGTTCATTTTGAAAAAAGGAAATGAAACAAGTGAATTAACTTAATTTGAATGTCTCACATGGTTTGTCTGTGCACAGGACCGAAACATGATATTGGGCCACAAGGCCTTCTTCGTGACACCAAGTGACTCATTGGCCGTACTGGCGAATCATCTGGGATGTATCCCTTACTTCCAGCGGACAGGAGTCAAGGGCTACGCGAGGAGCATGCCGACTGGAGCTGCCGTCGATAGGTAGGAATCTGTGTTCTCTGGGGGCATTCAAATCCGTAAAAAAGTGATAAATAAACAGAGTTTGTTTCTGAATCAAGTATTCAGTTTGAATAATTCATATAGTGAATGAACAATGCAGAAATCTTTATCCTGCCAATAAAACGAATGATGATCAATGTCTGAAAAACAGAGTTCCCTTTGTGTGGTTTCACCCTTCTTGAAGCAAAAATTGTATCCAGCCAGCGGTTTTTTTTTATATATGGGGATTAGTTACAAACTAAGGAAAACAATTTTGACAATATGAAATGCGTTTATCGAGTTAGAACCCTGCTTCTTTTAATTTTTGTAGCCATAGGATTGAGCTTTTGGAGTTTTGTAAGAGAAAGAACCTGTTTGTAGATCAGTTGTGTACGTTTGGCAATAGATAATACAATTTATTCATAATCATTGAGATTAGAGTGGTGTCATTGCAATCATAATATAGTTAAACGAATTGAGGTGTTACACAGTGGTTCAAGAGATGTGGTTGTCATTATTCCTCCGGTTCAAAAATTCCTCTATGGTGAGGAAAGGGCGTTTGAGAAGCCAGTTCATCAATTTCCATCTGAGTTGCTGCTGCCCTGGGGTGTTGATCTTGATCACTTGTGGCAGTATGTTAAGAAAATTGTACACCATCATTTGTCTTGTAATTAATGTTTTAGTTTTTAGTTAAGTAATTTGTATAGCAAATAAGACATTACTTTGAAAAGAGTGGATATTTTTATTGTAATGAAAGTGACTAACCAGCTATATAGCTCATTGAACTGCTGAAGTAATATTTAAGAGGATAGACCATTATTTTAAAAGCTATTAACAAATGATCCTATTAAGCTATTAACAGGATAGTATCCTGTCCCTTTGAGGTGATTACAACATTTAATGAAATTAGTGTATGGTTTAATAGGATTATGTACATTTGCTATATAATAATTGCTATAATGATTGTTAGTGAAGGGGTGCTGTTGGAGGAGGATTAAGATCTTATTCAGGAAACTTTTGTCCTACTTTGCACTGCTAAGGGAACTCAGATAAGTTTATAACATAACTTACAACACTGTTCAATTTGATCAGTGTTGGATTGAATGTAATAAATGTTGCAGGGTAGCTGCAGCCAATAACAAAGAAATTTTTGAAGTCCCCACTGGATGGAAGTACTTTGGAAATTTAATGGATGCAGGCCGCTTATCCTTATGCGGAGAAGAGAGTTTTGGGTATGTATTGATTTTTTCGTGAATGTGTCATCTAAAACAGTATTATACATTGTTGTATTAGTTGTTTATATGATTTTTTTCTTTACTTTAAATATCCTGTTTTTTTTTTGTCTTGTGTGGAATGTCTAAAAATTGGTATCTATTTTCTAGATATGATTAGAATCATACTATACTTTGTTTTGAGAAACCCAGTAATTTTAACTTTTCAATTGACATTGTCAGAAGCCTTAGTCGATGGAATATTTTAGTTCTTTGGGAAAATATCCAGACACTAATGAATAATTTATATGATGTGATAGTAATCTGCTTAGATGAATGTTGGCTAGTTTTATTATTGTTATATGAGGAATTTCATCATACCCACTAGATTACTTGTTCAGAAATAAGTTTATAATCTTTTTTACATCTTGTGGTTAAAGGTAAAAGTAAGGCTGCATTAATATTTTGTTTTGGTTATTAATTATACTAGAACTGTTTCAGTTCTGGGTGGTACGTAATTATTACTCTTTATTATATAAAAAAAATAACTACTAAATAAATTTAAAAATCTCTTTTGGATCAGTGTGCTGGATATAGTACACATTCACTAATCAAAACTGTATTTCCATTTTTTGCTGTCACGTTTATTTTATTTCCTATTTGAGAATTATTTATACCTCATACTATTTTTTTTTTTTTTTATACTAGAACTATATCATTTTATTTAATCTAATAATTTGATTCCTTTCTTCTTTTAGTTGATTAAGATTTAAGTGTTATTTTTTTTGGAAAGCCAAATCAAAATAATATTAAAAATTCTACAAATACTTCATATTTTTCTATGGGAGAAGCATTGTTCAAATCTGGCTATGTTTCTTTTTGCAATGAACTAATAAAACAGATTTATATTGTGGGGAGGAAAAATTTCTACTTTCAATAATTTGACTTCTATTTTAATTTTTCTCTGAGACAGATTCAGTTATTTCCTAGATTTTGCCATTGTGATCAGATAAAAAAAGTAATAATTCTTTTTATGTTCAATTTACTTCTATGAATATTTCTGACAAAAAAGTTGTCAATAGCTTATTTAGTGTTCAAAGTAACTCTGGTTGGGAAGTCAACTAAATATAACATATTGTGACGTAGCGGGACAATACATTTACACATACATTTGTATACATTTTAACAGTTTGTGGTTTTTGCTGTCCTCTAGAACATTGATATTAATATCACCAGCTAATATGATTTTCTCACATTTTTTACCGAGGTGATCTATTAACAAGTTTAGTCTGTCAAAGAAAATTCCCACATTTGAAGCAGGAGATCTATAAACGGCAATTAATCAGTGGAAACTACAATAAAAATTTTTCTGTTTAAACTTATAGCAATAGGAGTAATGACTTATTTTATGTAACGTAAACACACATAAATATAGTAATTTTTATTTTAGACTATTATGTTATTTAATATAAAATGTTAATAATATAGAAGGTCTTACATTTTACGTAACATGTATAGAACTGGCTCTGACCACATCAGAGAAAAAGATGGAATTTGGGCTGTTCTCGCCTGGTTGTCTGTGATAGCACACACGGGTAAACCGGTCCATGAAATACTCCAAGCTCACTGGGCGAAATTCGGTAGAAATTTCTTCACAAGGTAATTTATTAATTACATTTAATTATTTAAAGTTAGACAGCAAAATATCAATACTTATACCTGACATCAATGCATAATGTTGACTACATTTTCTTGGGACCCTGCTAATCACACTGTTAAAAGTTGGTATGTTTCCAACATTCTTTGTTGTAACCATCCGATCCCGGGAGGACTGTAAAATGGAGGGAACAAAGTTACATAAAAGTTGATAGTAATTCACAGTCTTATGACTTACAAGTTACACTTTATTTTTTAATAAATCAGTAAATATATTTTTTCATCTATTTCTGTGTATATATACACAAGTATGAGCAGTATATAACTATTAAAAAAATGATATGATATTAAGCATATATTTTATTGACTCCCAGAACTGTCTATGGCAGTTAGTACTCATATAATAGTATTTTTCTAAACCATTGAAATATCGTTTGAACTAATTTTGTAAATCTATAACAGATTTCATGAGCAAATTTTTAGTATATTCTAAGTCTTTTGTATGTTTCAATGTAACAAGATTACAGTAAATTAACAGTTAAGATGTTATTATTCATCAGTCCACTGACTTACATTGTGTTGTAATGAATTACAAATAGGAAGAGAATAAAGGAATATGATAATTTTGTTTTTCTGTTGAGTAAGTTCTCTGCTGATTTATTACCGTTACACAACACTGATGTACATTAAGATATTCTTGTCCATCCCTAATTTGTTTACTTGCAGCTGTTTGTATAATGGTTTTAGTTGCTTGTCATGTCTTAGAAATTACATAAATTAAAAATATAGAGGTAAGGAAGTGCTATCAAATGTTGAGATTAGTTTACAGTTTTATTTAGGTTAGTGAATTCATATATCTATTACTCCTTATGGGAGATATGTTGCACAGGAAATACTAAAAACAGTGTTGAATAATGTCCAGGTACGACTACGAGGACTGTGAGTCCGATCCTTGTAACAAGATGATGGCGGAACTAGAAGCTTTAGCTACTAAAGCAGACTTTGTAGGCAAGATTCTCACCGCAGGTGGCAAGAGTTACAAAGTAAAAACAGCTGATAACTTCAAGTACACTGATCCAATTGACAACAGCATTGCTAGTAAACAGGTAAATTATTATTTATTGTATAAAAATAACATTTATCTATGAGAATTGTATTATATTAAGAACACATCCACCTCAAGACCTATGTGGTCTTAACCCTAGAAGTGGCAATGCTAAACTTCCACAGTGGCAAGCTCTTTTTTGGCCACTTTGCAGAGTATTTTTTTAGAAATTCACCAAAAATATATTTTTTACTCTAACCTAGTCATGTTGCATACTGAATTCTTCAGAAAGAGTTGAATTTTCCATATTATGACAAAATAAAATGATTTCTTGAAACCTGAATTGGACTTACCATGTGAAAAACCAAAAAATGTTGATTGGGCCCGAACTAAAATTGTAACTTTGACACTTTGTAAAAAATAATAAAAACATAGTTACAGAAAATCCATTATATACCAAAGGTAGAAACAATAATTACCTACAAATACCAAAGAAAAAAGTTTGAAAAATTATAAAAAAAAACAAATAAAATAAATGAAAAAATAAATTTTTAGCAAAATAGCAAAAAAAGTTGTTTTGTTGAAACTGGTAAAAAAAAAACAACCTAAATGCTGTAGAATCTTTGCATACTATATTTTATTTTGAAGAGAAAGAGTTTTTCTACAGATCTACCAAATCGGTTTATTACAGTAAATTATTATTTTTAGTTTTTTGTTTGTGATCAAACTTGAAAATAGCAAAAAAAAGTTGTTTTGTTGAAACTGGTAAAAAAACAACCTAAATGCTGTAGAATCTTTGCATACTATATTTTATTTTGAAGAGAAAGAGTTTTTCTACAGATCTACCAAATCGGTTTATTACAGTAAATTATTATTTTTTAGTTTTTTGTTTCTGATCAAACTTGAAAATGAAATTTGGTACCAGGAAACAGTGAATAACAAACTAACACAAGATCGTAAAAACAATGTCAAATTTATTACAAACCAAAAAGATAGACAATGTTATAATAATAAAGAAAATATATAGCTATATGTACAAGCCAAGAGAAAAGAAACAGTCACGTAGGCCTACTCAGCTAGTTTTGCCACAGACCGCGGGAGAAAACTTAGGATTATTTCAGTTAGTACCATTGATTATTTCATTGTGATGTTGATGATACTATATGAAATGAATTTGAAATTTAGTGGTGAACGCAACTGTGCAAACTAGGCGTAAAAATAATTATCGGATTGCCTAGCAATAAGCGGCAATGTGAAGCGACTTCTAAGACGTCGCTTGCCAGTCACGGCGGCGTAAATAGAACGTCTCAGACGTCGCTTGCCACTTAGAGGGTTAGGGTAGTTTTAACTAAATTTTCGATAGCCGGTACTAGTCCTGATTTACCAAACACGTCACTTACCTCAGTGAACACAAATAACTCTTACAAAGGCCCATAATAAACTGTTCTGGAGCTAAGAAATTTACCATTTGAACCAATTTTTGTATTAGTATAAGTACAATATTACCATAAGTATTATTACAATATTAGTATATAATAACCAATTTTACTTATATATTAGTATAAGTAAAACTGAGTTTCTTTATTAAAATATCATAATAATAAAGTTCCTGTTCTCTCATTTTGCAAGAATTAGTTTTGTAGGTCATAATGTGTGGAAAACGGCCACAAGATGGTCCATGGCAACAACGCTAATAACATATTTTAAATGGAATTTAAAGTTTCCATGATATATAGCTGTTCACAGTTTATCTGGAAATAGGATTTATGGTGGGGGAGTTCTATACTAAAAATATGAACTTGGCTGCAGTTGTATCTGTCTGTGACGCAATGATGATCCCGTGTCGCAAAAGATGTTTTTTGTCATGAGAAATGCTACTCAAGTAAAATTTGTTTTTACTTGGAGATTGATTAACTGATTTAAAGACAAAAATGTTGTGTATTGTTTTTGTATTATTTAGCATTTCTTGTATACAATCCATTAATTATAGCGAGATTCGTACCTGTACAGAGTGTAAAATCTGTAATACTTTCTACCGAGGAGACTGAATGAAGAGAAAGTTAGAAGGAAGCTTTACCAAATTTTCCTTCAACAGTTAAAATATATTGATAATTTTTTTATGACAGGGTCTTATTGAAATCGTGTCGTCCATCGGTCTGTGCGATAACTCTTGATAGAAGGGTCATAGAGATTTGGAACTTGGTACATAAGTTCCTCGTCGTCCAAGAAATTGGATATCAAGGTCAAAGGATAGTCCGTCTGTTCAATAACACTTGTTTGATAGCTCTTAGAAACTTAAAACTTGGTTTCTTCTGGGTCCAAGGAGCTCTCTAGATTTTAGGGTAAAAATGTTAGAGGACTATGTGTCCACCTGCAAGCTACCTCTTTTTTTACTCTGTTGTATAAGTTTATTTTTCGTAATTAGATTTCTTTGAAAAAATTGTAATCTGTGATCTTTTTTCTAAAACAAATGACATATATTGTTTAATTTTGGTGTAAGTTCTAAGGACATAAACTGAAGGCAGTCAAAATACCAGCCCCAGAAAATGTATGTATTACTGCTTCAGTTCCTTTTAGTTTTTCATTATTCTTAAAGCCTTTTTGTTGAAGCAGTATTCTATCTGAACTGGATTTAGTATAATGGTACCACGTAGGTTTATATCATATGCAACATACACATTTATTAAGAAATAATTTATGGTCTTACATTATATACTACAAATTATCAAATGCTGTAGTGCATACAAAATAATGGATACCTTTTAAACTGTGTGACTATGTATTGGATTTAGATATGCAAATCATCTTCATTATGCAATCTCCAAGCAGTGAATCACAAGATCCATGCCACTGTACAGAGGATCACAAAACGATTCCACAATACTGGGGATCACAAAGCAAGACCACAGTACAGGCCAAACAATGTCACTGTACATATACTATAACATCCATGTGTAAAAAGGCTTAATTACAATGTATCCAATGTCTTTTACACCTATTTTCTATTGATGTTCTTAAATATTTCGCAGGGAATCCGTGTGATCTTCGAGGACGGCTCACGGCTGATATATAGACTGAGTGGAACAGGCAGTTCGGGAGCTACGGTCAGACTGTATGTGGAAAGCTATGAGTCGGACCCTGCATCGCTGGGCCTCGACGCATCTGTGGCTCTACAACCATTAATACAGGTGGCACTGGAGCTTTTCCAAGCTGCCTCAGTTCACGGGTCGGGACAAACCGACAGTCATCACGTAATGATGTCTGCATCACATTGTTGGAATCGATAGCATCAAATTTTGTATAGTCACTGTTCAATATTTTGAAACATTTGAAATGAAATAAATCCGTCATAAAGATACGCTTTCTCTAATAATCCATAAACATAAATTTCAACCCTTTCAGTGCCAGACACTTTTTTGGAGTATTAGTCAAACGTGCCAAGGGAACTTTTACAAGTGTTAACCAAAAGCGTCATTCGATTTTTAGCTATTTGTATACAGTTATGAAATGTCATAATGTTGTCATTTATTGCTCAATTTTTATAAGTTTTGTTTTGTACACAAATGTGTATATTAACACTGTATACTAAAATAACTTCCTTAAATATAAGAAAAATAAAAAATTACTACAATAAAATCTTACGGTTCTTTTAACTTTCAAGTTCAACACTCAAATAGTTCTAAAAATCTCTCGCATTCAATAAAATCAAGCACACTTAAAGGACACTTTATTTTCAATATATTTACAAACGTTTATTTTTAATACCAAAATACAATGTATTATATTTTTCTAAATGTCCTGTAAACCGAACACTAGCATTTATGCATGTTCTTGCATGATGTGGCACTAAAAGGGTTAATTAAAATATTGTTTTTTGCATTTTAATTCATAGGAGCTTTAACGTTCAAACTTTCAAAGAATTGAATAATAAAAGTGACATTGAAAAATGGCCATTTTACTTAGATTTTTAAAATGTTAGAGCATTAGTTGTTAGTTTATAAAAAAAATTAATTATAGGCCTATCTATTTTTAATCTAATACTATTTGTTAAGTAAAATTAAAAGACAGCACAAAGTTATATCATATTTCTGGTCATATTTATCTTGGAAATTTTCCTTATAGTATTAAAACTAAATCTTTCATTACTCCAAATATCTTTAAAGATATAAAAAAATAAACAAGCATGAAGTGTTCTCGAGCATAATGGATCCATTTGTTTGAAAACATCTTAATATACAACATTTGTTTTCTAATTATCTTGCCCATTATATTAGTATTAAATATTAATAAATAAATATACTAAATATTTAAATAATTGTAGTATTCAATAGAAATATTATGTATTTTCTCTCCATTATATGATTGCTAAACAAATTAGATCCAAGTGAATAAATATCAATACAATGTGGTAGGGTGTGGAAGGTAGTTATTGAATTTCAGCATGATAATGTATTTCTATAACATTTCTGATTTTGTAAACTCGGAAAATTGAAACCAAAATGTTAATATATTGTGTGGGTTTCTGTGGATTACTTGTTTATTGAAGCAAGTACAGGCAAGTACCTCCTATTAGTTATAAGTAGAACTTGTATATGAAACATTCTATTGATTAACTTTCTCCCATACGAATTGTCTAAAGCGGCAGGCTGCGCTCAAACCACCTCCTACATGAGCGTGGTGTGTAGTTGGATATGTTGTCATTTCCCTGCTATCTAAGGGATATCTGTGTACTTATTGAAACTCCTTTAAAACCAAAATGTTTAACTTTAAAGGTTTGCTACCATACATTTTATTTTGGAAAATACCATTTAGTGTTAAAAAAATATTCATTCCTCAAACAATGGTAGTACACAGTAAAGTTTGTCCATTGTAGGCCATCACTAGCTCGGCTGATACACTTTATTGACTTAATACCGCCTTCTGAAAAAAGGCAAAACCAAAAAAAAATTGTAATTTGCTCCAAACAAGGTTGTTTTTCCAGTTCAAGTAGATTAGGTTTGAAAATAATAATAATGGTAAAAATAAAAATACAATGATCTACTTATGTATGTTATTATTTATATACTCAGCTTGAAGCAAATTCAAATTGGGTTGCAAAATTAATAAAACTGCAGAAAGGCGGAAAAAGGTGTCAACGGGTTAACTATGTAAAAATGTGTTTTTAACTATGTCTGTTATATATAATAATATATAATATTTTAAAATAACAATAATAACTATACAAAGTATTTCAAAATTGTACTAAATATTTCTATGACTTTATAAAATAGTTTGTTTTTATATTCAAATAAATGTAACACTTAATTGTTTAAGTACGTTTTATAATTTTTAAATAACAAATACAACATGCCTTTAAATACAGAATGGCTTGAAATAAGCAAATACCAACTCTTATGCATGGACTGCACCAGAAACATGGTTCTCACGCAATGGAGTGGCCGCCAAAATTCGTATGAGAGTAGGTTAAGTAGTGAATCCAGAAGTATGTAATGTAATATATTGTAATGATGTAAAAATATTATTTTTTTATATATCATGGAGGAGCAAACCTAAGTGGGGTTTTTAAATCGAAAAGTACTTGGCATACAATATCTTTTTATATGCAATTAATCTGTATTGAAAGCATAAAAATTACGCTAAATTATTGGTTATCTATTTTTTTTGTGTTTTGGTCAATATTTCAAAATAATAAAGTTACCACAAGACGGATGCAATAAATTCCAGAAAATACAAATGGTTCATTATTGTTATGAATCTTTGCCTTAAAATAATACATAGGTATGGCAGACCTTGTCCTAATAATGTAATTTTACTTTCTTTGCATTTGTGCCCTGTAAATCCCCTGAACAGCTGAAATACAGTAACAGACTAATTGCATCTACAAAATTATCTTTGAGAAATACCTTATGACGTAGGGTTTGTCTGATTCGTAAAAGACATGCAACCTAAAAATTATCAAAAAAAATCAAGAACCTATGTTATACCAAAAATAATGATAGGAACTGTTATTGATTTGGTAAATACTATTTTAAAACACATCAAAAATGATTAGATATGTAAAGAACTAAAATAACTCATGCCTTGTTAATTTTTCATAATTTGTGTTGGGGCATTGATTAAATAGATTATTTAAAGGATGTCTGTTTGTCGGTTAGTACATTTATTCACTTGTATAAGAAAAAATTAAAATATAGAGAATGTAGGGTTGATATAAAGTCAGTTTCCTTCACTAGTAAATATTTAATTCTGTAATAATTTTAAAAAGAAGAAGACAAACTCTATTGAAATAGACAAGATTAATATTTTAAATTGATATAGTACTAAGTCTTTATTGAGTAATGAATATCAGGGTAATATAAATTCATGGTAATGTAACAAATAAAATTGTACATAATGTGTATAATCAGTGAGAGCTCTCTATTTTTATATTCTGAGGTATAGTAACAAAATTATTACATACTACGTTTACATGAACAATGAAACCACAGTTTTTTATTTATGATAGCTTCAACGTTATTTTGCATCGGAGCAACGTTAGTACTGAGATCTAACTAATACCCAAGAACTTGAAAAGCATCGAGTGGCTGGACTGAATTTTGAAAATGACGATGAAGAAATGGTGAAATCAAATTTATAGTTTTTCTTCATTTGCTACTTGCAGAAGTGTACAATACATGTAAGCGTAGTAAATTTTCCCCATTTTCATGTTTGCGCAAAGATGTAATGTAATGTAAATAGTGACTTGTGCGTACAGCAGAAGAGTCGGGATAGTGTTCTCTTTAACATATTATATTCTTTATCATAAAAATACCAAAATAAAAATGCTTCCTGTAAATTAGTATCCTTTCCATACTATATTTTTAACTGTATTGATCATTTGATTAATGCTAACCTTGTGTGATAATTCTAGTACGTATTGAATTCTGCAGTGTGAATAGTGTGCTCTCCAAATTGCAATACACAGTGCCTGGCATAAGTTAACATTGATATAACGTACCAAATTATTTTATGTACAGAAAAGTGAAGATGGTGTCATTTAAGTGGTTGGGTTAATGTCAATTCATTTGGATGCAAATTAAGGCAAATTTAAACTATTGAAGACAGTAAAAATAAAGTCTATGATTAAAGTTTAACAGAGGTGTCAGCAACACCATTATACTTGTACGTACATTTTCATGACACTGACTTGTAAAAGGGCCTGTGTATTATTTTCATTTACAAATACCTGACCTGCCTAGCAAACATAATGGACTAAACACAAAACATTCCAGTGCCATATAGATAAAAAAAGTGAAAACCATTTAAGAATCATCAGTGGTTCAATTCAAAGAACAAATTAAAAAGATTATTTTTATTTTGTACGTAAAATGTTTTCTTGTATTTTTCAAACTTATATCTATGGGAAATAAGTTAAACAAGACAAACAAGTCTTCAAAAACAAAGACAAAGAGTGTTTCAAGTCTTTCAAATTCTTTGTATTAAAGATTACTTATCTTCTAGGCAGGTCATATGACTATAGAAGATAAACATCGTCTTCATTGATGAATGAGTTTTCATTAGAGGTTCAAAGTTCAAAGTTTTGCTATTTTAAAAGTGTACTTCAAATAAAATTCCGAGCAAATATTATTTTAATTAAATTTTGATGTAGTTAATCAATTTTCTGTCATGAAATTCAATAATAATTAAATATTAATTATTGGAAGTTCATAAACTACACAGCACCGTGTAAGATACTGTGCTATACTTTTAGGATACTGATTACTCTTCTAAAATTATTTAATATTCAAGAAAACAAGTTATGTTATTCTTCGCATATTGTAATATTTCTGTATTTTAAACTTTCTTTATATTCTTTTTATTCAAACCCAATAAATGATTTAACTATTCTCTTTTCAATTAAAAAATGGGGGAAAATTTCCCGAATTTTTCTTATAGAGTAGTGCTACTGAAATATTGTTTACTTAGCATTTACGCACGTTTTTATTACAAAATACTCTTCTGTTTATGTACTCGTATGTAATTATTTTCAGGTACACAGTATGATTGATTTACTTAGTAGATAAATTTGCCAAAGTTAAATTTGTGTAAATTGTAAATATTCTAGTTGGAATCAAGGGACCTGATGTTTTCGTTTGTTCTCGTTACTGTTAGGCGTACACAGCAAGGATTGTTGTTTTTATTTTTTGTACGCTGAAGTAACTGAAGACCTCGTGTTCTCGTGACCAGCATCGACTGCCAGTTTTTGTAAACGCCACTAGATGGAACTGTGGGGATCTTGTATAGTTTACTGTTAGGTTTAGTGTTAGCTGTAGAGGATCAGAGGAAAAGGAGGTGAGGATATTGTTCTGTTCTTGGGAACCTTTCAAATGTTTCTTTGACATAGCTTAGGTTATCATGCTGATTCAGTATTGCGCTTATAAACACTTCTGCTTCTAAACTGATATAAAAACAATGCTATGGACTTTTGAAATGTAGAAACTTTAGTTAGTTTTTAATACTACAATTTTTGGAGTTTTAATGTTTATATGCACTGTTACCCAAATATTATACACGTATGTGATGTTAGTGTGTTAGATGAGAAACATTATTTATTGTTATGTTTGATGTTATTAAAGTGATGGAATTTCCAGTGGTCTTGTCATTTCAAACCTAGAAACTATGAAGGTGTTGTTTATTCTTACTCTTTTTTAGTTCAAATTGAGGAAGATAGCTTATTTATTATAAAATATTGTGTTAATGAACAGGTTTATAAAGTTATAGTGCTGATGATGTTTTAGTTTCATTCAACATGTTGGAAGAAGAAGGTCCAAGGGCATCTGATAGCTTATCCAGTAAACACATTTCCTAAAACAAGCAAACCATTCTTTTTTGCACCTCAAGTTGTTTCTTAAGGAAGAATGGAACACTTATTCTGAAAATTTCATTTTCAGATTTTTATGTATTTTAGCGGGTTTCTATAGAAATTAAAAATTATTACACAAATTAAGTTCACCTTGACCTCCAAAACAAAAAGGTCAATAAACACTGAGTTTTTTCTGATTAAAAAATTAGTTATTATGCAAGTAATTATTTTCCTTTTGCTTAGGTTATATTCAAAGTATTCAATTCTTACAAGTCCAGTAAATTCAAAGCCAAGGTGATTTTGATGCTCTACAAGCTTAGTTATGTAGTGTAAACTTTGATTTATCGTCTTCTACATATCCTCTTCCAGTGTCCTCTGTGAATAACCGCATTAGTAACGAAACATGGAGCTTGAAGTATTGTTCTCAGTGCTTTGGATTGGAAACGTTGAATTATTTTCAGACTCGTTAAAGATGCAGTGTCCCACAGTTGAATCCCATAAGTTCAGATATATATTTCAAAACAACTTTGTATAGTAGTAACAATTTATTTTCAGTAGAGATGTGATTTTCTTCCAAAGAGATGATACATTTTCATAAACTTTCTATTTAGAAAAAGGGTATCTATCTTTGTTCCAAATGTGGATTCACTATGTTAATCACCTATCGAGGTGGATTCCCAAAAATTTTCCCACCTTAGGAGTAAATGTAACATGTAAAGATTTATTTTTATTCTCCAACGTTTATTTACCAACCAGATCTTGGAATTCAAACATGTCCTTCAAGGTTAGTTATATAGCGTAAAGTAAACTTTGATTTCTTCTCTTCTACATATGTAATTCCAGTGTCTCTGTGAATTACCACATTAGTAACAAAACATGGAGCTTGTAGTATTATTCTCACGCCTGTGAAACCACAAATGGATTTTTATGAGAAGCCAAAACTGCAGAGTCATCTATAAAGGTTGCAGTTAACGTCGCTTGGTTCATTGATGTCTTCTGTGAATAGTATATACAAAAACGAGCCCAATACATTTCCCTAAGAAAACTCCAGATTCAATATTTCTCATATCTAAATAATAGTTTTGAAATTTAATTCTGAAGTATCTTTCAGATAGATAATGAATTTGTAGAAAGAATGAGGTAGAAGTGATTTTATCTTGAACAAAAATGCCATCTTGCCAGACTTTACCGAATCAGGCTTACATCAGGAAAACAATGCAGAACAGAATCTACATTTTTCAAGAGTTTGCTTGAATTTAATGGACAATATACAATGGAGTGTAAAGATTGATGATTCGGAATCACATTTAGCGCTCAGCACTCAATGGCTGCAAACCGTTTCAAAATAAATTTGTCAAAAAGCTTCGAAGGAATTGATAGGAGGCTTATCAGTCCGTATGAAGAAACCTGATGAGGTGGTTTGCCAGTTTTTCCTGAATAACAACTTCTGACTTACTTAATAACTGCTTCCAAGAGCTTTTTGGCATTGAAAGATGGTTTGGCGATTCTATGAATTTCTTTATTGCAAAGCTTTCATCACAAGTTGTCAATAGTGTTTGGTTTTAAACACGGTTAAAAAATGGTCGGCAAACAACTCTGCTTTTTCTATATAACTTTTCGGCCCAAGTACAGTCAGTCAGGCTTAGAAAAAAGGAGGGATTGGGTTTGAGGCTGTTTTTATCGTTTTTGGTCACTTTTCCACAACCAGTGTTCTCAGTACACGAAAGGCTGGTCATGAATTCCTGAAAATCATACATTGTTTATGTTTTTTTAACATTTCCTTCCACCCCCCCCCCCCCACCCCCCCCCCCCCCCACCCCCCCCCCCCCCCACCCCCCCCCCCCCCCACCCCCCCCCCCCCCCACCCCCCCCCCCCCCCACCCCCCAAATTTGGGTTTTGATAAGATAAATAATAACAATTTTGCAAAATTCTAAACCTGTACGTACAGACAGAAAGGCAAGGTGACGTAATTTGTACCAAGTAACAATCGGTTGCTTTATAATAAGCGAATGATCGATAAACAATTGTAAGTAATACGCTGCTCAAACTTAGTACAAACAAAGTTGTATTATTTTCTATTATACAGGGTGTTTGAAAAGTATGGGTACGGCTTAATATTTTAAAACCCATAGGAGATATCATCTATAAACTTTGCACAGTGTCATATGGCTATGTAAACTATTTTTCCTTGCTATTACCATGACATCCCAACCATGGGGGGACGGCCCACAGAGAGAAAACATGGAAATCTTAAATTGAAGCATGGGTCGAGTGACACAATAAATACCGATGTTTTTTTAATTTTATTTATTGGTGTTATAAATTTATGACATAATTTGCTAATTGAAAAAAGTTAGTGAAAACACATTGGTTAGTAGAGTGAAACGCCGCCTACCGCATCAGAATACGACGATCCAGTCAGAAATGGCAGCGCATAATGTACTCCACAATGTGTACCTAAAACAACCCGCCATTTCTGATTGGATAAACCTTTTTAGATGCGGTTTGCGGCATTCAAACTCTACTAAGTGAGCTCTTTCAAATGAGGTATCACTCGACCCATGCTTCAATTTAAGATTTCCATGTTTTCCTCTGTGGGCCGTCCCCCCATGGTTGGCATGGCATGGTAATAGCAAGAAAAAAATAATTTAGGCTACATAGTCATATGACACTGTGCAAAGTTTATAGATGTTTATCTCCTATGGTTTTTAAAATATTAAGCCGTGCCCATACTTTTCAAACACCCTGTATAAAATGCGTATATTTTCTTGACATATAAAAATTAAATTCATGTCCGTGGTATTTGAGCAATGGCTCATACAAGAAAAATTGTTTGTCAATAACCTATTACAAAATAACGTGCTGATGTATAAGTTCCAGTAACCTCTTATTGTAGTAACATGTTAATAGGTAAAAATTTAATTAATTCACTACAATATAACATAGATTGATAAAATTATAAATGGGTTAATTCTAATTTTCACTACGCAACACAATTATTGGGTACTACAAAGTCCTTATTTAATATTTGTTATTAGGCTATACATACGTACGTATTATAAATATAAAAAATCAAAGTTAATGTGTTACTAGTAGTATCAAAGTTAAATATAACCTTTACAAGTGCTCACGTGATCTGAGCTTGAATTTGGGTACTATCTCGAGGGATGTTTTTCTTATTTCGCCAGAAGTGCAGAGTGGTATAGAAGCCTGCACTAATGGTCAGGGGCATTTCTGATTGACATTTTCCGACCCCAAATCACGTCCTAGATCGTACAACGTGATATGACGTCGTAAAAGTTGGACGATCTGGGACATCATCAGTGCGTCCTTCGGCGGCACTACCTCGCACTACAGGCGAAATAAGACAAACATCCCTTGAGACAGTCCCCAAATTCAAGCTCAGATCGCGTCAGCGCTTGTAAAGGTTATATTTAACTTTGATACTACTAGTAACATATTTACGATAACCTAATCTAAATATACTTATATTGTATAACATTCCATAGTGCAATATTTTCTTTCCTAGCCTCATTGATTGCACAAAATGGCCTACATTGTTTACTGATTACCGAGTGACCTGACCCAAAACCAGAAAATCGTTATGAGAACACCAAATATATCAGTCCAACTGTTACTGAAATAACAGTATCTCGGTAATAGGTTACCACTGAACTACCTTTTACTGACACTAATACTGCCCATATGTAATGGCAGCATGCACAATGGTTATGCACATGTTTTGCGTCAGACACGTTTATCCTTCAAAATAGTAAAAAGTAAGTAAATGTTGCACTGTTTCGTTTGTTATATTCATAAATGCATATAGCCTAGATTGGTTTTTATTCGCGTAATTTAATTTAAGTAGTTATATCAAAGATTCTTTACTCATATACTCGATATTATCGATCATTCGAGTGTTGGACGCTTATTATACTGCAGTCGAACAATTTACTTAAATTTCAAAACATACGATAAACGTTTCAAAATATCATCGTAAACTTCCTGTTAGCATATTTTAGCTTGTCATTTCGTGAATTCAGTTTTAGGAGAGAATTAAATAATACTCGCATAATTATGCAAAATGTTTCTCATTGAAAACCATTTTTAAAAGTCACTTTAAGGGTCCAGATGAGTCAATCAGTTATGGAGGAATCAATTACTGAGAATCACCGCGTTGAAGACGTAAATTGGATCAGACATCATACTTTGGCTTTATGGATTACACTGATAAGGCAGTAGTTTTTCTCTAAGCATTGTTAGATACTCGTGCTTTCAAATAAAAACACACTGACAAGCAAATTATGCTTTGCTGTAACAACGAGAAATCACTTGTCCCTACATTACACTATGCTACCATTCTTAATGAGTACAGATTCCGAAGAAAGCACGAACAGACCAGAAGTCACGTAGCTTATTGTCCGTAAATTCATCATCGGTTCACTAATCAGACACAGGCATTACTGAATGTAATACATTGCAGTTGTATTGGCAGCTAGTTCATAAAACGTGCCACCGTGTTAAATTGGGTATAAAGGTAGGTATTGTGAGCTGGACGAGCACATATCGTGGGTATTGTTCATCGCTGATTGAGCATCGACGTCGGTTGGCACCATGGAAGCTGAGAGGCCTCCCCGTACAGGTTTTAAAATTCCAAAGTTTTTCTCATTCAACATGATAGTTAACCCCGCGATATCCGAAGTCGATGTCTCCGAAGAAATCGAGGTATGCCAGAATTTTCTAATGCCATTAGAATTGGTTAAATGTTCGAGAAACTCCGATTTGCTTACTTGCCATTTATATTTTTGCCGCATTGAACTATTTCACCTTTACTTAATCTTTAACATTTTAAAAACACGGCAAACTTAATTTAAAACCAAAAAACTCTCTTACTGGCCCTAGTACAGTAGATATTAAAGAGCACAACAATATTTGTTGCATTAAAATATATATTAATATTGGTCTGTAGTTAAAATATACTGAAATTTATTTGAAATTCTTTAGAATCTGCCCTCATAATGAAATTGTCCTTAACAATTATTGGTTTCAAAGAACTATCTTCAACTTTCCTGGGACAAAATTATAACATTATTTGTCGTAGAACTTTTTGCTTTCAAATTTATTTCTCCAAAAAATGTATGAATTCAACTCAATGTAAGATATTATCTCTAACTCATCAGTTCTTAGTGACTCGAAAGACATATATTAGTATTAAGATATTTATAGTATAAAATAGTCCTTCCGGTTCAGTCGGAGGAAGTAGGTAGATGTATATTGGAAAGGTTCGAAGAGAAAATGGAAATTGTAGGAATATTTTTAAAGTACAACATAAGCCTTGATCACAAATCACGCACAATCGAAGATCAGCTTATAGATATAGTTGTAGCAATTAGGCATAAAGACAAAGACATGTAAGACCCTCTTCGTCACAATTTTATACATGAGCTAATTAAAACTGAACTGAAAACAGACCAATTAAAAAATAATGTGAAAGCTTATAGTGAAAAATTTCACACATGTTTAAAAGGTGATAAATTAAAAATTACTAAACAACGCTTACATTTGGTAAATAAATTTAAACACAAAAACCAACTTTCTCGACTTGACAAAAGCCTAACGAAGGAAAACGGTAGACAAATCATAAATTCAAAATATTCAGAATACTATATCAAACCGACCTTCTTATCCCAAAATGTTCTCTATCAACCTTTAGAATCATAAAATAACAGCATTAAACTCAAAAGTGAATAGGTTAACAAAACTTCCGATGGATAAATGTTATGTCGAACATAAAAATAAAATAGTTATAGATTTGGCATTAAAACATGGTCCCAACACAATTTAAAAAAGATAACACGATTTATTGTCAAATACAATCAATATTTAGATAATAATGAAAACAACCAAGAAAAAGGATATAGCCTACTCCTATTTGTCTACCTTTTAGCACCATTCCTAATAAAGCAACACGGAAGACACAGTTGGAAAAAACAACATCTAACGTAAGAGATAAAAGTTTGAAAAATTTAAACTAAACCACAAAAAAATTATTCTTACAAAAATTCTCCTCCCGTCCCTAGATAATACAGACCGAACAAGCGTGACGTTACGTACGTTCCGTGTCCCGAAAAGACAGTTTTTTCCCATGCAAAAAATACAACCATAGCCCGCCAAAAGAAGTAGTAACTTCAAAAAATTGTAACATATATACATTTGAAAGTGACACTAAAATACAATTTTTCAACATAGTCACCATACAAATTTAGGCACTTGTCATAGCAGTGAACTAGTTTTGAAATTCTAACGTTATAAAATTCTGCCGCTGAGTCTTTAACCAGAGAGTCACACCCTCCTGCAGTTCCACGTCATCAATATGTACTCTGCGTCGCAAGCCAGATCGTTATTGCTGGAAACAGGTGGTACTCGCTGAGTGCAAGGTTCGGACTGTAAGGCGGATGTGGAAAAACCTCCCACATAAAAACTTTCTAACACTTCTCGAGTCCAATTTGCCGCCTGTGGTCGAACGTTGTCGTGAAAAAAACCTAAATTTTAGAACATAACTTTCATTTACGCTTGTCTTGTTTTGATCTTATTAACACGTTTACGACAGTAACCTCTCACTAGCACGGCTGGATAGCCATGAACGGAAAACGCCGTGACATCAAAATGGCCATGATAGTCCCGCCCCTAGCAGCTACAGAGCGAAACGTAATATACTTTCTGGATATCCGTCGTATTATGCCTGGAAATTCATGGTTAATATTGGCAACAATCGGACTTTCTGCTCTGCAAATTCTTGGTCTCCAATTAATTTTGGGTCACCAAAAGTTTTGTACCCTGTAGGTTTTGTTTGATTTTCAAGTTTTCATAATCTTAGTTTTAAGATGTACGTAATTCGATTTATTAAACAATATTTAAGATTGTATAGAATCAGTTGTGTATTACACGTTCGCAAAATTTAAATACAGGTAAGGTTTTTCTCAAATTACCTTAGTTGTTCCTCGGTGGCTGTTAGAAAATAAATAGTAATTAAATTTGTAATCCACTTACAAAAAAAACGTATTTCTTGCCATCAGCTGTTAGTACTACTGGACATCTGATGCCATTAATAAACCAGCGTTTTAAATACTGGCTTGATTTATTTCTAAGAAAAATACATAGCTGATAAACATCACAATTTGTTATTACGATTTTGGGGTAGGGTACGATAAGCGGACCTGGTTTTTTATATCGAAGAATATAGTCATTGATACCTAATATTCGCATCTCAAATCCTAGACTATCAATCGATATAAAAGTACTTTTAGTCCTCAATAACAATCATATGTTTTAAATTAAAATATGAATTTAATATTTACAGTGATCAAACAAATTATTATAACCAAAATTAGGAAAACTGAAGACGACCATATTTACTCCTCTCACAGTTACAGTTGTTTCTTTCCCACAAATTTCACATAATGGGTTTTTCGGTACGAGTCCAACATGTTGATGTTGAAGCCACGAAAAAGCAACGTCGTGTATTTTTCTAAAATTGACTGCCATTTTTAATAATCAGAATTACTTATGTAAAATTGAAATATTATCCTACGTGTATTATTTTAGAGTGTTTAAAGCTGTTGATATAGATGATTTAAGTTAATAGTTCAAAATAATGAATCAGTACCGATTGATTATATCGATGGTTACGATTGAGTAATAACATTTGCCAATTTCTATATAATAAAACGGGTCCGTTTATCGTACCCTACCCCGATTTTGATATTTTACATAATTTCTTCCGTTTGATTCTATACTTGACTTTTAACATAAAACGTTGCCCATTAGAATAATGTTAAAATATCGAGATTTTAATAGTGTTATACATTTTAATTTAAATAAATAATAATAATCTTAAAGTCTTTTTACATAATTCCCAAATGTACGCGTGGTAAATATAACCTCTTTAGGTAAGGAAGAGTAGAGTATGTGATGAACCAATCAGGACTTTGGTGTTTAGTGATAAAGAGTGAAGCGCCTACATTGCGGCACATACTGAAATACACAGTTGAGTGTGCTGCGGTTTTAGCCGCGACATTCCGTGGCTACTCATTCGTCACTTTTGCGTTAAAACTCTTGTAAATCCACACAACTGCGGATCCATATGTACTGTACACAATCAGAACACCTTCTGATTATAAATCTGTTACGGTACACAATATTCCGTAATAGCTTTTTATGATGTCTTGTAACCTCTGTCATCCCTCAACAGAGGTGACACAAGGTTGACAAACACACAAAAACAAGGTGACAAACAAGTATAAAATGACGTACTTTTGTTTCGAATAATACCAAGTTGTAAGAAATTATCAATATCATCTGATTCACGCGCATATCATTCTGTGGTAAATTTAAGTAATTTTCAGTAGAGAAAATTACTATTATGTATTATCAATTACAAGTTGTTACTATGTCTTAAAACTTAAAGATTTACCTAATTTGTCAAGTATTTGAATAGTTTAGTAGTAATATTCAGATTTGTTGTGTCCTTTCTCTGCTTCTTGAGAGAGCTTAAATCAACTGAGATCACGGATAGCGTGAGATGTATGATGTATAGAATGAGTGTGTGTGCCATGTGTAGTCCTCTCTACAGGTAACTTATTTTTTTGTGAATAGTTGAGAGCCGGCTGTAAAAAACCTTTACATTTTCCCCCAAAAGAACAATGCTGAACCTCATGCATTTTTACACCCTTATTCTTTATCGCTGCGTTACAGGAGATCATTTATTTTGAAGATATAATTCATACGTAACCATACGATTTATGTGTATGCTTTTAAATATTTAAACGGGTAAGTTCAAAAAAGTACGAGAATTTCTTCTAAATAACTCATAAAAATATTAAAAACTGAACAGCGATCGGATCCGTATTACTTGAATGTTTAAAATGAGACATTTCCTGTAATTCTACGACTAAAATAAGGTCGTGAAAGTGCACGAGAGTTCTTATAGGAGTAAAAACAAGATGGCCCCTTAAGTGCAGCCGACTCTTAATAAAAGAAATGAGAGAACGTGAATATCACTAAGATATTGACATAAGTATTGCCAATATCGACGAGATCTCTCTTAATACCTCCATATTACGTTTTGCCTCAACGATCCCATGTTGAAAAATAACAAATATTACAGGGCCATTTTGTTACTATAGAAGTCCATACCAAAATAGTCTGATGGTGGCTGTTGCGTTTTAATCCCCCCTTCACCCCGCATCCAACACTGTTGCCAGTTTTACTTGTGTGGAAAATTACTGATCCGTCTCCACATATGTTGCAATAAGCAAACATCATTATTTGTCACCACAAACATAGGCTACTAACGTACTTTGTCAGTGATGGTCAGTGTAGCATTTGCAGTTGGCAAATAAAAATTTAATTATTTAATAGTTGTGGGAGAAATATATAAGAAACTATTTTAGAATATAAGTGGATTTGTCAAAACGTAGGTAAATTAAAAAATTTAATTTCTCAAATGTAATAATTAAGTACGCCCCGACTCCTTCTTAATTCCTTTGTATCAATATAATAAAATATTCCCTGTAAAAGAGAGCTAAAATTAGTTGAATACAAATTTTCAATACGAAAATCGTAATTCGACTATCAATTTTCTACTTACGTAAAATTCCTCGCAGAATGGATTTGCACAAAAGAAAGGCTGTACCACTAAAATTATACGTGGGAAAAAGACCCCGAGATTTGCGAGTCGCAGTTTATATACCGACCCCTTCCGTAACCAAAACTACCTCATCGCCAACGTCCTTCATTGGCGTCCGATCATCCAATCACATGGCTAGAGATATTAATTTTCAGTTCTGCCCCTATTGTAACCAGTTATCGTTGTCGACTTCCTGATAAACAGCTGTCTTTCTGTACCATTCCTACCTTCGCGGACCCTTTCTTGAGAAATTACATTTTATAATTTACTTACGTTTTGAAAAATCTATTTCTTATCCCAAAATATCTTACTATATACTTTATCCTATAATTATTTATTAATTAAACTTTTATTTGCCAATGTATCAAATGCCACAATCAGCGATGTGACAACACCACTTCAAACTGCATAGGACTATTTTGGTGCAGGATGCTCTAGTTCCGCTATTCGCCTTTCGTCACTAATAATACATACTATTCTATTACTTTATCACAATTGCTTTGCTTGTTCTTCATGAAATACTATGACTTTCACAGGTGACCGAGTCGAAACAATCACCGCCTATTATAGCTTCAGAACCACGGAAACAGAGCAGTCTAGTCACCATGTAAGTACATTTGTTTCTTCACCAGGGGCGTAGACTGTTTAGAGTGGCCTCGGGCAATTTTCTGCATATTTTTATTTACTGATGTTGCGGCCATTAAATCTATCTTATGTAATACACTGCTGAATGAACAACGGCCATACTCATCCTAAGTTATAAATCGCATACCTTGCACACAAACACATAATTAATATTTTCATGCCCACGCACTTTTTATGGCCCGGGACAGGGATCAAAGGCAAATTGGGCAGCGGTGATTTTTGATGGAAGAGTATCATACAGTGAAACCTTTTTTCAATCTTATAAACTACAGACAATTACAAAAATCTAAGGCACTGACTTCGAAGAGTTATCTTTATAAACATATAAAAATAAAACAAAAACTCTTAGTAAAAATGTATTATATTGTACAGGCATACGTTTGGGCGTTAAGGTTAACAATTTAAAATCTTTAAATAAACAAATGGCAAATTTTGAAGAAAAAAATTCAATATAAAAACTGATCAAAATTACAACGTCACTATAAGAACACGTTTTAAAGTTATATATGAACTTTAAAACGTGTTCTTAGGCTATAGTGACGTTGTAATTTTGATTAAATATATATATACAGGATGAGTCAGAAATATGGTAAAATATTTTAAGACGTGATTGTAGAGCTAAAAATAAGAAAAAAATGTTAAATAAAGTTAGGTCCGGAAACGCTCCATTACTGAGTAATGGCTGGCGAAAGATTTTGCTTTGTTTTCAGTTCACCTGGTGAAATTTAGTGATTCTGAAAGGTTTTTTTCTTACTTTTTAACTCAAATAAGATGGATGTATAAAGAAAATCACCTGAAAAATCAAATAAAAACCACTCTAGAGGTTGTAGTGTGAACAGTTTTTGAGAAAAAGTATGAAATTTGCAAAAAATCTAATAACAAAATTACCGTCTTGAATGTTTGATGTCGAATAACATTGTGAAATGACCAATAAACAAATTGTTTTTTCCTAATACAGATTGTAGAGAATTTAATTCTGAAAACAACCATAATAAACAAAGTTAACTAAATTTGTAAAAGAGTTATGAAATTGTCTCCTCACGTATTACACTACACAGCAATGTTTTGCTGTTTTATAATAAGGAATGAGTATCTGATTGGTAACAGCTGGTGAAAAATAAACACTTTTAGTTCAAAATTTGTTTTTAAATACAATAAACATCTACAATCGCTTTTAGTCCCACCGGAAGTTTAAAAAGGATGCTCTAAATGACCTCCATTGTTCAAAATGCACGCGTTCTCATCAAGTTTCGGACCCGTTCAAAAACTCCAGGTGTCTGCTTAATGGTTTCTATTCCATTAGAAACGTTTAATCGGAGTTCTTCAATGGTATCTATTGGGGAAGAGTAAAATAATGTTTTGAAATGTCCCCAAAGGTAAAAATTGCAAAGGATTTAAGTCCGGTGATCTTGCTGGCCATGAAACTGGTCCACCTCGGCCTATCGATTGATTTGTGAAACTCTCATTTAGGTGTCCACGAACAGCCATAGAGTAGTGCGCAGGTACCCGTCATGCACAAACCACATGTTTTGGCGCAAATTGAGAGGTACGTCATCAAGCAGGTTAGGTAGTTCGTCTCTTAAAAAGTTCAAGTACACCACGCCATTATGCCTGGCAGGAAGCACGAATATGACAAAATGATCTGCTAATATTCCAACCCAAACATTTACTGAAAACTGATGTGGGCGATTAGGTTTGATACCGTGAGGATTTATGTCTGCCCAAATGTGATTGTTATGGAAGTTAATTATAGCTTTTCTTGTAAAGTGAGCCTCATTGGTAAACAAAATTGTATTCAAAAAGTTTGGATCAGCACATTTTAACAGAAGCCATCGAAAAAAAACAACATGGGGAGCGTAGTCTTGTGGCAAAAGAGTTGCTGGATCATGGAGTTGCTTGAACATGCTGGAAGTGGTAACTGGTACTCGTGTAGTATTCTCCGAATACTAGATTGGCTGACATTGAACTGTAGTGACAATTCTCTAGTGCTCTTTTCAGGATAATCAGAAATTTTATTAAGATCCAACTCTTCTAATTCAACAGTCCTACATGATCAGGCGATGACTGCATCACTATGCTCCGAAGACTTCAAAGAACCTGTTTCAGATAGGCGTTCATGAACAGTGGCAAAAATCTTGCGCTTTGACACCTGCGGTTAGGAAAGTTCTCTTGCTAGACAGACGTCTTGCTGCAGTACTATTGCAGCGTCCCAAACCATACATTAAAATTCATGTCTTCTAAATCAGAGTTTGAATACAGATGAATATTACCTTCCATTTGTAATAATAAATTAAACACACAACACAAAATCACTAATAAAATTGATGGAAATAACTGGTTAAAGCACTTAACACAGGCACATAGTATCTTTACAGTTTGCTGTTTTGTTCAACAATGAGGTGTCATAATCATGCCAAGCTGATTTTTTTTTATGTTTAAACAGTTTTTGATTGAATAATTAATTATTACCAGCATTACCAATCTGATATTCATTTCTTATTATAAAACAGCAAAACATTGCTGTGTAGTGTAATACGTGAGGAGTCAATTTCATAACTTTTTTACACATCTAGTTAACTATTATGGTTGTTTTCAGAATTAAATTCTCTACAATCTGTATTAGGAAAAAACAAATTGTATATTGGTCATTTAACAATGTTATTCGACTTCAAACATTTAAGATGGTATCTTTGTTATTAGATTTTTTGCAAATTTCATACTTTTTCTCAAAAACTGTTCACACTACAACCTCTAGAGTGGTTTTATTTGATTTTTCAGGTGATTTTCTTTATACATCCATCTTATTTGAGTTAAAAAGTAAGAACAAAACCTTTCAGAATCACGTAATTTCATCAGGTGAACTGAAAACAAAGCAAAATCTTTCGCCAGCCATTATTCAGTAATGGAGCGTTTCCGGACCTACCTTTATTTAACATTTTTTTCTTATTTTTAGCTCTACAATCACATCTTAAAATATTTTACCATATTTCCGACTCACCCTGTATATATATATATATATATATATATATATATATATATATATATATATATATATATATATATATATATTTACTTGTTTTTTATTTATGGCTTTAGAAGTTAGTGATTATACATCGCGAAGATGGCTTACTGTCGATACACCTGTCTTTACAATGTAATACATTTTTAATAAGGGGTTTATTTTTCATTTAAATACTAATAGCCTACATAATATAATACACTTTTGGGCTAAGTGCATTAGGACAACTTTATAATGGCACTAAATACTCTTGTGTTTATTTTTGTATTTTATTATTTAGTAATGCATATTCAATGCGTTTTATTTTATTAATTGATCGATTCATTATCACAGTTTCCTTTACGAAATTTCAGCCAGTGTAATATAATTTCTTGAATTCTGCGTAATTCAAACAAAGTTATAACAGTCTGGAATTTGTATTTGTTGCTAACTATTTATGTATCAAATAAACAGTTGTGCTCTCTATATATATATATAGTATATATGTATATATATATATATATATATATATATATATATATATATATATATATGCAGTAGCTATTTACAACTATACAACTATGCTTTTAATGTACATTCAATTTCACCAAAATAGCCAAATATAATTACTCCACATCATGTAATGACTAAAATTCGATTAATCTTCATACTAATTGAAACTGTATATAACTTACTGTTCATTGTATTATATTACGCCATCTTGAGATAGCAGTTTTATCTAGCAAAGTTTGAAAACAATTGTAAAGTATCAAGAAACGTATAGAATCCTACAGTTTCCTTATCAAATGGTATCACTAGAATACTAAATTACCCAATACTTCCATCCAATATTATTTTGAGGTTCCAATACTTCCTTCCAATATTATTTTGAGGTTATCTCTTTAAAACGAAAGAGTTATTAATATTAATACAAAGCCAGTGTTAAATAATACAAAGTTGCAAAACAAAGCTTAACTAATATAATACAACTTTGATGTAATGAGCTTTTTGTTGAATGTAGATAATTCTGTATAAAATTATTGCTAATTCTTCTCTTTGTTTAGAGTTAGATGAGTTAACTCTCGTGTAGCTAATACAATACAATCAAATGTTTAGTCTTGTTTCAATGACGGTGTCCTGCAAGTTTTGAATTTGTCTAGTTCCAGTTGACAATTTTATGAGGTTTAGCCTTGATTTGACATGTCTTAAATGTAAATACAAAAAATTATGGTTGCCTGTAAAGTCGGTTTTACGGGCGAAGATTTTACGTGACAACGTCTTTTTCTCGGTAGAATATTTATTGATATGAATATTATTAAATTGCACAATAGGAACAAGGAATTGAATGAAAATAAGAATTGCACAAATTTTAACTATAGAAATATATTTTGTTTACTAAAACATTGTACATAATTTGAAATTAATTAAAATTTGTTATTGTAAATGGTAAAGTTGAATAAAACATTTACTAAAATTGGAATTTGAAATTCTTGCTAAACACAGTTAAATTCTAACTCCGCGCGTGGTGATTGGTCGGTTTAGTTCGTTTGTTTGGTCGCACTGTTATGACAGGTTAGAGGTTATAATTTGTTATTTTAAATGTTTGACTAGCAATACGCGCTGTTTCTTCTCAATCGACTGAATTACGATTGATTGCAGAGTGATTTAAACTAATAATTTACTTAACACTATCAACATTTGTCAATAGTATGACATAACCTATAAACTCAGTTTCTCAACTTTTGTGTCAATCTAACAATTAATCAATCAATCATAGTTTACGATAATGAAATATCAGTGTACAATTATTTACCTTTATTGTTGTAGTTGTTGTAAATGACGAATCTAAGCACTCCACATTTTCACGAATAAACATAGTTATCTGCTTTATCCCGTGCGGCGGACCCACAGTTATCTGCTTTATCCCGTGCGGATCCCGTGCGGCGGACCCACTGGACGGGCATCGTAACGTTACCGGGCGTTACACTTTTTCATGAGTGACTCCGAGCCGCAACCTAATTTAAGACGTTGTCACGTCAAAAATATTAACGTCATCAAGTTTCTATTTTATACAATTTTAAAAATCAATACTTAGAAAAATTCATACGTGTTGTATCTGAACCAGTGTTTCGGCAGGGCAAATATGAATGTTGAGTTTAGCTCCAGTTTACCTTCCTCTTAGTGCAGTGTATATACATATGTATATGTATATATACATATGTATATGACGCTGTTACAGACTTGACTCATGAAATCTGGAGTCGTGTTCGTCTGAAGAAAACAAAAAAGGTCGACGATGAAGATGCTCAAAATGAACTCGTTACATTCTTTCGACATCAGAGACACCTAAACCACAACATATAATGGAATATAGGTGAAGAGGTATTCCCATTGCCTCATCAGGTGCATAATTGAGTTGACTACGATGTGATAGACACGATCTCTAAGCCTACCTCTTTACCTATGTTACGCTATATTTTGTGGTCTATGTGTGTCTAATTTCAAAACGATGTAACGATTTCGTTCCAAGCTTCTTTGTTGCCGACTTTTTTGGATCTCTTCAGACGATCATGACTCAGATTTCATGAGTCAAGTCTGTAACAGCGTAAGATCCCAGAAGCTGCACTAAGAGGAAGGTGAATTGGAACTTAACTAAGGTGTAGAAAACATGTAAGTATGACAAATATTTATACACAATAGTAGTATTGGCAGTAGCACAGCTTTGCATAGACTTTTCAAGGTCATATTTTTTTTGAATCGCTGCCATCTGTGTGATTGAACTTGTTAGGTGTTGGCAACCAGCCATTGCAACAGGCTGGGATTTGTTTGGCATACGGCGATCTCGTTTCTTTCAAGGTGCATTCACCCCAATTAATCAATTGGAAGTGTTTTCCTTTCAATCTTCGTGCCAGATCATTATTGGATATTGGTACACCCAAAATCTACTTGTGGAAGTTTTATTGCAGTGGTTGATCTGGCTAGTTTCTATAATTAGACGAACTTTATGTTTCAATCTTTTTCAATCTGATTTGGTAAAATTCCATACCCAAAACATTATTTCTCCATTGCAGTGCTGGATGTGAGCAATATTAAAATGCAGTGTGGAATAACATTCTTGGTTTCCTTCTGAATTATTGGAGATTGATAAATTCGAGAACTTAAATGAGGTTTCTTTCTTCGAAATCGCAGCTTTAATCGTTGCTGAAATGATAGCTGAAAACGCTTTCCTGTTAAAGTTGGAAATTTAAGCATTTTGTAATTGGGCCCAAATAAAAACTGCTGAAGATAAAAACGTGAAATTTTTACAGTAGGATGTACACGCATTATAGCTTCAGGGAATGGTACATTTTATTTGTAAAAAATGTAATATCGTCAGAAACTTTTTTATGTATATTTTTCTTACATTATATTAAATTAAAATTTATTAAAAAATGATGAAATTCGCATGGAATGACCTTAATATAAAAAATGTCTAGACCCAAAATCGACTGCACCACCTTAAATAAATGCAATGGAAAAAGTGAATTTTATAAATAAAATACACGTTACTCTCCTAAGCCGTTTTTCATATCCATAACTGTACAAATTTCATATCGTTATCTTCATCCGCATTTCCGGGGGGCTAATTACAAGATAATATGAATGCTACTTTACATGCCTACAGTTCCTAGGGGAATTTTCCAATTTTGTATCTTTTTGATCCAGGAGAAATGTTCTAATTTAACCCATCGCAGCACCAGTAGCGCCACCTTAATAAACTTTTTCTATTGAGCGCGATTTAATTGGTAAAATACCATCGTATAATACGTCTTTCACAGTCCTACTCTCCACTGCAGCGCATCGTATACGATGTACACAAAACCATTTGTACTCATTGTCGTAGGCCTCATTGCGATCCGCATTCCCAGTACGAATTGACAAGACGGTCGAGGGTGAGGGGGCTCGGGCCGGGGGGGACACCCACCACCCCCGTATCGACTGTGTCTGGGGTCAATGTCCGGAGGTCAATGCCCCGGCTCGACTCCGCACCCCGTCTGACCCACATCCCCCGCCCATCTCCGACCCGACTCTTGTTTACGACCCAGTTACTGTACTGTGTGCTGTGCAAGTGCATACCACCTGCCAGGCTACTCGACTTCCAGCACTGGATACTAGTATCCGGTGCACTTTTGAGTCATTTTCTCGATGTTGAATCTCAATACTTTGAGCCTTCATATTTTTGGTATCGAAAGAAGTATAAAAAAGTACCAAGAATAAAAAAACTGTTAAAATTATCTTTTTTGTTGAAAATAATAATATACAGGATATTCCATAGGAAAAACAAAATTGACCGCCATATTTAAAATGGCGGCAATTTTTAAAAGTTGTTTGTACATATTTTATTTTTATTTCTAAAAACATGGATAGCTTCCTCATTTTACAACTTCATCCTGCACAGTACAGGACTTCTCTCGCGTATGATGAAGTTTCTAGTAATTTAAATACAAATTTTAAAAAATCATGCTGTAAATCGAGATATGTACTAAAACCCTAGGCATATAAATAATAATAGTTTGAACCAAAAATCTAGTGCCATTGTACTTCACTAGATTTACAACTCATCTTGTAAATGTAGAAATTTCGTACATTAGACTGAGTACTACTGTAACACTCGTATTCAAAAGAGTTTTATCGGAATCTATTTGTTGTCCGTTTCTGTAACAATTTACTAAAGATTAGACTATAAATGTAGTTTTCGAATAAGATGCTACTCATATATGTTTTTGTTAAACTTATTCAGTTTAAATCTGTTTATTAAGTAAGTTTAGGGGGCACAAGTCCCTTCTCAGAGATTTTGGAAGACAGATATTAAAATTGTACCCAGAAATTTGTTTAAAGATAGTACACATTTATGAGGCCTTAATAAAACAATTTATCTCAGTAACATTACCGTATATACGCCAATGGGCGTGGCGTAACAATTTAGTAAAGATGTATCTTCTTCAGAGGTGATCGCGAATTAAATAAAATTGTTCATTACCATATTTTTTCACGTTCATCCGTGTTTTGATTGGAGCGATAGGGAATTTTTGTTTGGTTCTACATAAAAAACATACCTAGAACTTAACACTTGAATTAATGTAATAATTTACATTTATGAATGAGTTTGTGACTTCAGGTAAACTCTATCTATATTCACAGATAAATTGTCTGTCATCCAATAATTTCAAATGAATTTAGGATTTTAATCTGAAGGATTTTGCCACTTCATTTTGGCTACATCCTCGACAGTGTTTGTTTGGTCCACATTTTAACCGATCCTGCAGTGCGCAAATAACATAACAGCTGATAGTTTAATACAATGTCTATATTAACGATCGTTTCATCTTTCATTCCGTGTAAATATATGGGAAAGTAAATTATGTTTGTATAGAAAAAATCTTTCAGAGTCGGAGCGACATAATGTAAATCGGTGTACACTTCTCGTTTCTAATTTTAGAGTACTTCGTTGTATATATGCGTTACATGTGCTGCTAAATACTGTAATAGTAAATCTACTTAAAATACACCAAACAGTTGGTTTTTTCTTCGAGAAAGTAACATGCAACTGTCGAACAAAGATTTCCGTAATGTAGTAAATTAATACTGTCGTAAACGAGAATACAATTACGTACACTAAATTAATTATACCATATATTTGTATGAGTGAAGCTGTGTGGGTTTCATGATTAATATTTTAGAAATTAAACCTAATTTTAAATGGACCTTAAGAGTTTTTGTGATCCAAGAAGAGATATTAGGATCAGTCCACGAGAAAATTAGATTATTAAAGCAGTTATCTTATAAGGACAGCAGAGGGGCTATAGTGGTTACGAGCCTCCCCCCCCCTCCCCCGATGAGTTTCATACTTTGGGAACACAAATTAAAGTGGAAAAATCCTGGAAAATAGTGTTTCATTTTGTAGCAATACAACAGTTGCCAACGCGTAATTTATATTTGTTAAACTCCAAAAGTGTGGCTGTTGCTACAATTGTTCTATTTTGTAAATCGCCCTTTTTGAACATTGTGGTTACATTACTTTGTATGGAAGCTACTTCAGCATTTTTATAATTATTTGCGAATAATTAATCTATTTAAACAATTTTGAAATATTTGTGCTCAATATCAACTTATATAGAACCTAAATTGTCATAAAGATTTTATATACGAATATGGTTTCATCATATTATGCTTGTATTGTAACGTATTTAAATAGTCTGATATGGAAATTACAAGGACACCGAAGGCTCAAAATAGACACTGCGATGACGTAAAAATATATCCAGGTTATGGTTTGTAGATAAATAAATAAGAGTTGAAGAAAAATGTTGGAAATAGTCCTGGTATTGGAGAAGACGTCGCGACGAGTTGAAAGGGAAAGTAGACTGTGGCATGGTGGGTGGGGGAGGGGGAGGGAGTGACGGGGCATTGACCGACCTTGACCTTGCAACTACCTCGGTCTCGCTACTCTAGTTCCGTCCCATTTATAACTTACTTATTTCCTGTTTATGTTTTACATCGCAAACTGTACTTATTCTCTTCATATTTAGCATCGTAAATATTGGTTTTCACTAAGGTCAAGTCTATAATAAAAAGTAAACCATCTGTTGGAATCGTTTACGATTTAAATAATTTTCAAAGTTTAATTGGTGTTAATACACATACTTATGTTAAACCTTTTGGTAAAATCAGTATTACACATTCCTATTCTTATTTGTTCTAAAAGATTTTCGCATTTTCACCATGATTTTTGTCTGTGTTAATGTTTGTCTGTACTAAAAGACGTGTGACATTATTAATTTTTAGTATTAATTTTAAAAACTGTTACGTATGTTTTATGTGAGTTAGGCATTTTTTATACTGCTACAAAAAAATGAACATAATGTAATGAGAAGATAAGATATGATTTCACGGCTATAGGACATGATCCTCGAAAAGTTTAACTTAAAACTATTAAAAGTTGTTATAAAACTTTTTAAGGGTTTTCAAATGTATGAAAACTTAACATTGTTAGTGGAACAAGGTTTTAGCTCCATAAAGAAAGTGTTCAGACTCTAATCAAATAGTTAATTTATTTATATTGGTCTGTAAATATAATAAAACAAAACTCTTAAATAATGGTATAACTTAAAGGAAATAAATAAAATACATCATAAATTTATGTAAAAACTACAGTTCTACTATATCGGATAGATTTATATTGACTATATGAATATATTGACTGCTCACAATATAATTTTTTTAAAGTCTAGAAATCGTAAAGATGGTAGTAAATGTTAAAAATATTAGCTCTAATTTATTTTAATAAAATTTTAATTTTAAAAATTTAAATAAGATGGGTATTGCTTTATGAGCATGCTTTAAGAAACAACGTCAATATTAAGTATACTGTATTAAATTACGAGGAAATAAAATATAATACATAAATTACTACTCCAAGAATACACAATTATCGTAAATTTTACTTAGCCTATATGATTAATAATTTTTATTGCATTAGCTTTTAATAAATCGAGTATAATTTTTATATGTCAGCTCATTATGACAAGCATAACGGATTTTTAATGTAGTTGAACGAAATAATTGATTTAGTAAAAATGGTAGTTTTATAAAATGCATATAATCAAAAATGTTTCATCAAATCGTTGTCTGTATAATATGTCATATTAGCCTATATTTGTGCTAATTTGAAAAATTAAAACACGTATTTTATTTTTAATGATTATAAAGCACCTGAGAAGTATTTATAGAAAAAGTTTACAATGTGAAATATTTACCGTTTGTCAGGTCGACAGCCGCCCTGCTCTAGGTCCTGTTCCCGGTGCACATCGACGACTAGACTAACTGGTACAAGGATTTCCCGCCAGATCGCGGAAATGACACGCCACTCCGTTCTAAAAACATTCCCGATTAGAAGTTATCAAAATTACGTGCTCGATCCCGGAATAAAGTCTAGGCATGTTGTAAGAAACCATATTACGTTGTATCAGGTGTGAACTGACGTACAAAGCGTGTTAAATTGAGTTAAACGAGGAAGCAAAATGTTGTTGGGGTGGCTAGTACGGCTGCGGCTGGCAAGGTCATTGCCTCCTGTTGCCATGACAACGCTCGAGTTCGGGACGCGGACACGGGAACGGGAAATGATCCCTCTGGCAATCTTCCAGAAACTCGCGATGACGACAGTACAACAGCGAGTTTGAATAAATTATCGCCGAGCTTTTTTAGTGGCTGATTAATAATAAGATTGCGTATTAACCCAGCCACTTCGTCAGTTTCTATCCTGTCTGGAATAAACTTAGAACAGCTGTACTACAATTATTGTATTGTCAAATGGGTATTTCCATGTCAAATCAACACACTTTATATAAAAATGTAAATCACCATTTTAAATTTTACTACAATTTAGTAACCTCATAGTGAGTGCTGAGACTAGGAAAAATGCCAAACTTTTAATGTTTACCTCAGCCCGTTTCTGAAATACAGCTATGTAAAGTTTCCAAAAACTCAACAAAAACATAATATAAACATACGTTCTGAAATTGGTCTATGAGCTCTCTTAACTGATCTAGGGAGCTGTGAGAGGTGTTATTTTGCAACCTTTTGTTACATATCTCTTTTCAGTGATATATAATAAAACATGCTTTATAATGTAAAACAGTGTGTCAAAAGCTAACATTTCCCATCCCAAAAGGTATAATCATGCTTTTACATTTTTAGTTGCAATTTATGTAGTGATTTCGATTTATATACTTCTAAACTATAAATACATTTAATGAATTTGTTATTAAAGTAGTTTGTTCGATTAGAAGGGAACCATATTACTCTCAAATGACAAAATACTGTATCCTTTGAAGAGGTGCGGAAGAAATTTCAAAGAGGAAGTAATTTGAATTTCATTGCAACTCAATCGACCGCGCGCGGGGCAATGCTCTATCTATTGCTAGCACCGGGGCATAGGTCAGTGCATTCAACTCTGACTGCTAACCGTATCTTTCATACCTGCTCAACCACCCGTGAGTATTTTTAAGTCATGTTTTATCAATTTCCGATAACTTCGGTTATAATTCGTTACGTAGTTCAATATAACTCGGATTTTTTAGTGTAGTACTTTGCTCTTTGAGCACGTTGGTATTTGTGAGGCCTAATAAATTTATCAGTTATCACGAGGATGTTCTTATCTTTGCAGTTTAATACGCTAATACCGATCGTTAAATCATCATGTAAATTCAAAATCTAAAATGTAAAAGAGGAAAAAATTAAAGATAGATAGATATTTTACTTCGATTTACTCACTGTCTAACAAATTGGTTCTTTTTATGGCTAAAAATAATACAGGAGTTTATTGTACCTCGAAGAATGAGTGGTTATATCAGTAGAGTGGTTAAGAACATTCATCATAAAAGTCTGAAGGGAATTTGAACACCACTTCATGTTGAAATACAATTCTTCCAATGAGTGTAAATCCATCGTTTAAAATGTTTTTGACTTATTTTTATGTAGTGTAACAAGAATGAAAGGTTTTGCAAGACAACAGACAGATTCTGTTCTCGCGGTCCAAGTTCAGACCAATGTTTTTTAACTGTTCCTGTCAGTCTGGCTGGTGGAAGACACATACCAAAGAATGCCCTGTGATAGGGACGGATATCCACTTTGAACCTCATCACAGAAAGCTTGCCAGACCGTCCCTTAAGGTCTTCTTTTATGTGTAAGTCCTATTATAGACAAGGTAGGAGTAACGCCACGTAACAGGTTTCGCCGAAGTTGCATACAGAATTGTAAGTCTAAATCTCATTTCATTCTTCAGATGTTCTGCTTGTGATAGACAATATCACAAAGATAACATTTTAATCCTCCCCCTCCCCCTCTTGGCTTACAAGACAAAAGAGACTTGTGCCAGCCTAATGAGTGATAGGCACCAATGACGCTCAGCCAAGTCCTATGAACGGACATGCACAATATAGCACTCATTTTTTCTGTGTAGAATGCAAAATTTAAAGTCTAAAGATTTTGAAGTACTTCTCGACATATCTTGTCACATGATACATTCTTATTCATTAAGTTAGGTTTCATAGTAGTGTTTACATAACAAATGTTTACTCACCAAGTGATAATTTATGTGTTGGGTTAGGTTGGCTAAATGAGTTACTAAGTCACATGTTAAAATGCCATATGCTTGTACTCTGTTTGATTACAAATGTACTTACTCTGCGATTTTCTCGTTTTACATCCGTTACCCACAGGATCAACGTAAAAAGGTTCGCTAACGATCAGCGAAATCCTACGGAGTGACATGTACCATAATCAGTACATCGATGAAGCAGTAGATTATTTTACAACACAGTGTTCTCATGTATCGATCAGTTTGTGCCTAAAAAACGCAATTGTAGAAATACAAAGTATCCTATTTGGTTTTCAAATGAAAATAATTAAGAACATTAAACTGAAGAACAGATTGTCCAAAAAGAGAAAATATTCCCAAATACCATGATATAATGTTTAAACATCTCAGAACTAAACTTAAAAACGATGATTCAGATTTCTCTATAAAAATTATTTATCTTTTGTTGAAGAAAGAATAAAGACTGACCCAAAGTATTTTTGGAACTACATTAGCTCCAAGCGCAATATTCCATGTTATAATTTAGGTCAAGCTGACATGAAATATAAAAATAATGCAGGGATTAAGCAGGATGTCCCAAATGCTTTTGCTTCATATTTCTCTTCGGTGTTTGACCAGAATTCTCTGCTTATGACTTGCAAAAACTCAATACACCCAACTGTCTTTATGTAAAGAAATAAAGAAAGTTTTTTCGGTATCAGATGTCATAGAAGCTATCAATGAAATGAAATCAAGGAGGTCCTCAGTGTCCTGACAATATTCCTTCATATGTTGTAAAAGGTTGTGGAGAAGTTTTAGCAGAACCACTGTGCTATCTCTTTAATTTGTCCTTGTCAAGTTTTAATTTTCCCCAACGTTGGAAAGAAGCAAAGGTTGTTCCTGTCTTTAAGTCAGGCCAAGCTGAAAACGTAGAAAATTAATCGTCCAATATCTTTTATTAAATTCATTTGCCAAGGTTTTTGAGCTGTTAATTTACAAAACATATATATACAAATATTAAAGGTAGACTGTCAGCTCAGCAGCATGGGTTTCTCCCACGTCCGCTCAGGTTGTTTTCAAATTTAATGGAGTTTTCCTTGGATATTTCTGCTGAATTAGACAATGGGTGAAGGGTAGATGTAATATATACGGACTTTGCCAAAGCTTTTGATAAGGTCAATCATGATTCTCTGTTAAGGAAGCTGTTAAAGTTCGAATTTAAACAATGGGGTTTGTACTTTTTATTGAGTCTTACCTCAAAAATAGATTACAAATATGTATCAATATCAAATTTAAAATCAAAACAGTATTTAAGTGCTTCAGGTGTGCCTCAAGGGTCTAACCTGGGACCCCTTTTATTCATAGCTTTTATCAATGACCTTCCTGAAAAGTTACAGAATTCAAAACCGCTTCTTTATGCTGATGATCTAAAACTATACAGACCAATTTACAATGAGTATGATTCTAAACTCTTGCAAGAATCTCTGGATAACCTTTTTTTAATGGTGTAACTGTAATAGGTTACATTTAAATGTAAAAAAATGTTTCTGCATGACTTACTCCAGATCAAAAAAGGGTAGAACTTTTAATTATTTTATAAATGGGTACAAACTGGAAAATCTGAAAGAAATTAAAGATCTAGGAGTTATGTTTGATTCTTCTTTTAAGTTCGACAAACATTTAGACGTTACCATCAGTAAGGCTTACAAAATGCTAGGTTTTGTTATGAGGAATGCAAATATTTTTCATCCATTGACGCAATCAAATCCTTATATTTTTCTTTTGTTAGAAGTGGATTGGAGTACTGTTCAATTATTTGGGGAACCCTATACATTAACAAATATTCAGTCCGTTGAAATTATTCAAAATAAATTTTTAAGATATTTGTATCTAAAAAAACACAACACATATTGTGATAGAAATTTCCCCACTGATTCTTTAAGAAAATTTATTTAATTTTCAAAAAAACTTTCAGCAAGAAGACTAATTTTTTTAATCTATCTTTTTTTTATTTAAATTACTAAATAACCTGATTGATAGTTTCACATTTACTTAAAAAATATAAAACTTTTATGTCCCTAAGTTTCATTCAAGGTCCAAAATATTGTTTTTTATTCCTAGATGGTAACACAATCAGCCATTATTATTTTTCTTTGTTTTAGGAGTTTTAGATTTATTAATAACAACCATTCTTATATTGATGTACATGTAGGAAGTGCAAAAGATTTTATTGGAAAATTAAAAACCTTTAGTTTGAGACTGTTACTCGAAAAGCTGTAATAATCTGTTTAATTTCTTAGTATTCTTACCAATAAGTTAAGTTTTTGGATTATTTGTAGGATTTTTTTTGTATGTTATTCATGTAACCAATCTAGATATTATTTGTTTAGAAGTGTTTCATTTTGCTCTTTCAATTTAATTCTTATATAATTTTAAGATGTTGTGCATGTTATTTATTTCAAGGTGAAAGTTTTTTTTTCCTCTATTGTTAAGAATAACATAGTTCATTTTGTTTTTTGAGCTAGTATAATTATTAATTTATTTGTAATTTGCACTGCACTTAGGTTAGAGGATAGTATAATTTTTGTTTAATTTTTGTTTTATTTAATATAGCTAATTTAGGTTAACTGATGACCTGTAGCTATTTATAAGTCAAAATAAATAAATAAATAAATAATCGAATCCTGTGTTGTCTCTAAAGAAATTAAGCAAGCAAAATTTAAAGTATATAGATCTAGTTTGTTCTTCGCTGACGCTCAGCCAATGATGAAAATAACAATTTAAAGATATTATCTTAGGTCTTTTGGATCTATATACTGGCTGCCTCTGCCTCAAATTCACCCTTACATGTTTCCGCTCCACCACCCGCCGCCGCAACTTTTTTCTTTTGTGTACTTTAAAATGTATGCGCCCCCTAAAATTTTGCGCCCTATGCCTGGGCCTAGTAGGCCTATAGGGAAATGCGGTACTGCTCGCAGTTCATGGTAGTATCCAAAGACTGAACGCTTTTTCTATTTTACTGCCCGGCTGTTCATCGTAAGAAGAACACATCCAGTGTACTGTAATCATGCCCATGGATTATCAAACCTAGTATCAATAATTACTGATGGTGGCGATGGAAGAGGGTGTTTTACTGAATCGATGGTATTCGATTATGCAATAATTATTTTTAAACACACTATTGGGCATAGAGAATTTCTTGGATCAACAGCTTTGAATCAACAGATAGCTGCAAATCTAGTACCTTGTTGTCCCGTTGTATTCAGAGCCTCACGCCCGCAGATATGCTGATAATACATAAGATATCTTTGTATACACGTGAGTGAAGTGGAGTGCCACCAAGTACCAAGATCCTCCATCAGCCAGTTATTTTAACAGCATTTCTAGCTAATCTTGATTGGTTTTAGGCTGTCAACTAAAATTATTGAAATGTTTAGGAGATGTGAATACACAAGACTGAAAAGATAGCTGCAAGAAAGTGCTCCATTGATTTACTACAGTAGAACCCCTCATATCCGGCCACCACGGGACCGAGCCCCTGGCCGGATAACGATTCGGCCGGATAAACCAACCTACAGTACACATCACTTGACGAAACAAAACAATTGTACTGTACTGTACTAACCGCACTGGAAATAATCAACGAACTGTTTACAGGTTAAACCTATTAGCTCAACTGAGGACAACACAGGAAAATGTAAACAAATAGATACACCAAAATAACGCAAGAGTCGTGGGAGACTAGTGCGTGCAACTGCGCGTCTGCAAGCCGTGGTAAATAAATTTCAATATTGGCTTCCGGGAAGTGGCCGGATAAACCGAGGTGCGGTAAAACCGAGGCTGGATATGAGGGGTTCTACTGTATAGACATAAAAATGCTTTCTGTACTATAAGATGGCGGAGTATTGTGGTTCATTTGCTGTGTAAACATCATATTCTGACCCTTTATTAAGTAAGAATATTGATGACATCGAAGTGTTTTGAGATTCGAGGATATTCCATCTCTTGTCTACTGTATACCCGGGATCGATATTTTCAAACTCGGCGTTATATTGTTTCTTTAACATATGTACTAAGAATATCAGGATCCTATTTATTATCCTACCAGAAGCATCTTCGGAAGACCGACGTTATCGAACTGGGCCAGCGTTGCTTGACTCTATACAATATGCTAAGCATATCACGCTCCTATTTTTACCTTATCATAAACATCTCCGGAAGGCAGACATAATTGATTTGGGTCAGCATTACTCTAACAATGTACGAGCTGAGAATATCACACTCTTATTTATTATCTTCAGAAGTATCTCCGGAAGGCAGACAAATGATGCCTGTACTAAGATAATAAATACATGAGCGTGATACTCTTAGCTATTAAGTACATTGTTAAAGCAACGCTGACCCAATTCAATTATGTCTACCTTCCGATGGTGCTTTTGATAAGATAATAATTACACGAGCGTGATACTCTTAGCTATTAAGTACATTGTTAAAGCAACGCTGACCCAATTCAATTATGTCTGCCTTCCGATGGTGCTTTTGATAGGATAATAATTACACGAGCGTGATACTCTTAGCTATTAAGTACATTGTTAAAGCAACGCTGACCCAATTCAATTATGTCTGCCTTCCGATGGTGCTTTTGATAAGATAATAATTACACGAGCGTGATACTCTTAGCTATTAAGTACATTGTTAAAGCAACGCTGACCCAATTCAATTATGTCTGCCTTCCGATGGTGCTTTTGATAAGATAATAATTACACGAGCGTGATACTCTTAGCTATTAAGTACATTGTTAAAGCAACGCTGACCCAATTCAATTATGTCTGCCTTCCGATGGTGCTTTTGATAAGATAATAATTACACGAGCGTGATACTCTTAGCTATTAAGTACATTGTTAAAGCAACGCTCACCCAATTCAATTATGTCTGCCTTCCGATGGTGCTTTTGATAAGATAATAATTACACGAGCGTGATACTCTTAGCTCATACATTGTTAAAACAACGCTGACCCAATTCAATTATGTCTGCCTTCCGATGATGCTTATGATAGGATAATAAATACGAGCGTGATATTCTTAGCTATTAAGTACATTGTTAAAACAACGCTGACCCAATTCAATTATGTCTGCCTTCCGATGATGCTTATGATAGGATAATAAATACGAGAGTGATATTCTTAGCTCATACATTGTTAAAACAACGCTGACCCAATTCAATTATGTCTGCCTTCCGATGGTGTTTTTGATAAGATAATAATTACACGAGCGTGATACTCTTAGCTATTAAGTACATTGTTAAAGCAACGCTGATCCAATACAATGATGTCTGCCTTACGATGTTGCTTTTGATAAGGTAATAATTACACGAGCGTGACATGTTTAGCACGTAGTATATTTAATTTCCGTATTATATATTCCTGAACTGCGGATTGACTAATAACAATAACTACGTACCTTCGTCAAACAAAACTGTAGTCATACTGCCATAGTTCCAACTTCCATCATCATCTGGTGCCGGTGTCAATAAATATTATAAGTGCAGAAACATTTAAACCGAATGGTGGATCTACTCGAAATAGGATTGTTTTTCTTATGTTCATTACCCAACACATGCATCCCGTAATCAGATAAGCCGGTAACCCCGCCAAATCCTTGGCACACACACTCATTTAATATTGCATTAGCGTTTCATCAATATTCAATGTGTTTCATGCTTGAATTGGGTCAGCGTTGTTTTAACAATGTATGAGCTTAGAATATCACGCTCATATTTATTATCTTATCAAAAGAATCATCGGAAAGCAGACATGATTGGATTGGGTCGGCGTTGTTTTAACAATGTATGAGCTAAGAATATCACTCTCGTATTTATTATCCTATTAGAAGCATCTCCAGAAGGCAGACATAATTGAATTGGGTCAGCGTTGTTTTAACAATGTATGAGCTAAGAATATCACGCTCGTATTTATTATCCTATCATAAGCATCATCGGAAGGCAGACATAATTGAATTGGGTGAGCGTTGCTTTAACAATGTACTTAATAGCTAAGAATATCACGCTCGTGTAATTATTATCTTATCAAAAGCACCATCGGAAGGCAGACATAATTGAATTGGGTCAGCGTTGTTTTAACAATGTATGAGCTAAGAATATCACTCTCGTATTTATTATCCTATCATAAGCATCATCGGAAGGCAGACATAATTGAATTGGGTCAGCGTTGTTTTAACAATGTATGAGCTAAGAATATCACGCTCGTATTTATTATCCTATCATAAGCATCATCGGAAGGCAGACATAATTGAATTGGGTCAGCGTTGTTTTAACAATGTATGAGCTAAGAATATCACTCTCGTATTTATTATCTTATTAGAAGCATCTCCAGAAGGCAGACATAATTGAATTGGGTCGCCCCGCCGTTTGTTTTACAAGGTCTGTACTGTCATGTTTACCATGAAAATCTCATGTTTATATTTGTTTTCTTCTTCGTAAGCACGGTCGAAGTTGCTTTAGCTATATCCTGGACGATAGAACCTTCTCATATGAATGTTCCGTAGTCTAGTAGTCTAGGGCCATTGTTTACTTCTCGTGATGATACAAAAGCGTTGTCAGTTACTTTAACGTGTTTAAAATTTTGGTAGAACTAAAACAACAAATTAGGTTTTTAGAGTTAAAGGTTTTATGAACTGAACAAATACTTTGGTGATCTTCTTTTGTTTGTTGAGTCAAAGTTGAGTTTTATACGACTAAACTTAATCGTAGCGACTTGTTTGTAATTTGCTAATTGCTTTTCCCCAGTATCCCGGTCGGCAAAATACGAAGGTATTTACAGTTCCCACTCTCACTTTAGGAGATCCGTTTATTGCTACATGCCTGTTTCTGGAATGTTGTTAACTCGTAATGGACATTAAATCGAGGTAGAGAAGCTTGCACTGTATATTAATCTCATATAGCAGAATCCTGTGAGACATCAATAGCTCTTGAAAATTATGTGACCGTTCTCTCTCCAGTCTTTACTAAAATTTAGCGCTTGGTAAAATCACCAGGTCATTAGTAAGTAAAGTTCGTTGTACCACTCAGAGGACTGTTGCCCTATATTTCACAACGGATTAAACTGGGATACAATCAATATTAAAGTTGTTTTTATTTTATAGAACTAAGGCGTGCGCGGAACTATTACTTTTTGTTTTAAACTCGACCTAGCCGTCGACTGTAAGGATATATATGTGAGATTTAACGTTATCCTTTCTGGCTCAATGGCATATCTAAGATTTGGTCTCGGAGAGAATCAATCAAGAAATTAAATAAGAACCTCTGAGAATATTTATTTTGCCTCATGAATTTACTTTTGGTTATTTGAAACCTTTTACTTTCCCGTAAAGAGAGAGAGTTTCTGAAAGCTTCAAAATTTAAATAACAATTCCTTGCGAAACACCAAAAAGAATCTCCATTAAGTTAATTTAAATGAACCGTAAATAAATGTATATATGAATATAAGATAATATATAATTACATTCGCGAGGAAAGATTTCTTTCTCTGTGGAATGTAACTTTATACTCGAGACTGTTATCTTCCCAGACAACAACACGGGAACGGAGCAGTGAGTGTAGACAGGGCATTGACACGGCGCGACGGGGCACGATGCAACTGCATGAAGCTCCGAACGTTCACCCCCCTCCCCCCCTAAATTGCACTACTTCCCTTCCTCTTTTCCTTTCTCATTACCTACCAGTCTTTTCATCGTTTTTGTTTTATTTTAACCCCAATTTTGACATTTTTAACTGATTACATTTGAACTAACCTAAAATGTGTATATTTTCATTTTAAATTCTTTGTTTTTTTCAGTGACAAAGATAAACAGTGAGTTACCTCTTTTTTGCAGTGAAAACCATTAATGAATTGTATATCAAATAAAGCGGGTGTTACAAATGTATTAAAACAATAATTTCTACGAATTAAACAAATGGTTTCAGCAATATTTTCTGTAAATGAGTATTTTCGCTGCAAACAAAATTGAAAGAGTATTGACTTCATTAGATTTGTTTTGAGATTGAGCTCATCAAAATGTTGAATTGAACTCGATGAACTGGGAAGCTTTTCATGTTCCCTTTTTGAGTTTCAATTGAAATAGAGGGTCCTGTTGCAGCTTACTTTTAAGGGAGTTAAAAGTAGCTGTTGGGAAATACTCAGAGGCGTAGTTACGGAGGGGGGATGAGGGAATAAAACCTCCCCCCCAAACCCAAACAAATTTTAAAAATGTAAATATAACAACAATCCAACTTGTTTGAAGTATAGCAGTTAAAGGTTATTGAACTAGGCCTATCTAATTGATTTAAATATAGACTTATCCAGTTATATTCCATACCCCAAAATCCAAGTTCTAGTACGCCACTGATTAAATACTGGTTAATTGAACTCGATATTTATATTACTTATTTATTAATAACATTAATTTGTGTTTACATAAGGGGTGTGGCCCATTCATGTTGTATGGTTCTGACTTCCACTACTACCAATAAACTAACAGTACAAAGTGATTATACTGAACTATGGTAGGCATATCACTACTGGTTATAGAATATGAGGGACGTCATAGAATGTTTAGACCTTACAATATTAGATAAATCTGGTATTATGTGTTGCAGATTTGTACTATGGAACACTATGGTGGGCACATCACTTCTGGCCATGCCCTGGGGTGTGGAGAGGGCAGGACTCATCATGGGGGTGATTCTGCCTATCGTCATGGGTGCACTGTGTTGCTACACCGCCTACTGCAACGTTGCTACCCAAGCTGCTTACGGTAATCTCATTACAGATACGTTTACAAGCCTCTCTGAAATTCAAATGAACAATTATTCGTATCACTCGCTTTTGCAACTTGAATAGTTTCATCAATTGGTTGTTTGTACTGGCACCCCACAATACCACTCCGTAGGTAAGGTGGGGGTAAATCAAGTCATAATACGCCATCATCAGAACCTGAGTCAGGCAATACTTGGCTAATGACCTCAAAACATAAATACATGAGATAATTTGGTACAAACATGGTCAATGTGATCATTCTATGTCAACCCTCGATCTAGACGTATTCCAAGGAATTTAGTGCTGTAGACTTTTTCCATAATTGAATCTACCAATATGACGGCAGGGCCACATTCCGTGTCTTTATACCGCAGAGTAAAGTTAATGAGATTGGATTTTAAAGTGTTTGTTTTGATATTGAGGCTGTTGAAATTTAGAGTGCATTGTTGATTTCAAGAAAAGTTTGTTCTTTCAAAAGAGATTTTGATTTTCCAGTGAAACAGAGAGTCATGTCATCAGCATACTGCACGACTTTTCCTTGCAGTAGTGATGACCCGATGTCTTTGACATACGGTACATGAGAAACAGAATTGGGCTAAGAATTGACCCCTGGGTGACTCCGTAGCTCAACGAATTAAATTTGAAAGCTGATTTGAAATTTGGACAACATGAGTTTTGTTACATTGAAATGATCTAAGCCACAAGTATGGCAAGTCTCGGATACCATGTGATTCCATTTTATCGAGCAGTGATTTGTGGTCAACACAGTCAGATGCCTTTGATAAGTCAAGAAACACACCTAGGATGGTATATCAATTTTCTACTCCCTCGACAACCAAGTTGACCAGACTCACAGCAGCGTTTTATTAGCCCTAACTTCACCTGGTAAAATAACATTTTTTGACTTTGCATTGCTGAAACAATGTAAAACAATAGTTCAGATTATATTATAACATTGTTTTATGCCTGCAGGTCCGGCTGGGGGTGAGATCTCGGAACTCACCAGACACATGTTGGGTCCAAGATTCGAGTTCCTGTCTAAACTCTTCTCCTACATTGTACTGTTAGGGGCACTCATAGTCTACTGGATCCTTATGTCTAACTTCCTATATTTTACTGTTGACTACATATACAGTAAGGTCTTGTACTATATTTATACTTATATATAACGTTACTCTTAAATGTACCTTTGAGATATTCCTCTTTATGTTGTTAATTGTTACATTTTTCAGATGAACTGTCAACTAAGCTATTTATAGTTTATCTATAGTCTTTTTAATTAATTGTTAGTTGTAGTGAATCGACATTAAGATTTACCCCTTAAGGGTAATGTTATGCCTCAAACAGATTTACACCCTTATTTTTAGTTGTAGAGTTGTGAGACATTCTAAAGATATATTAATTGCAACAATGTGCAGCCCCATTTACAAAATTCAATTAATGTGAACTGTGAAGTTTATAAAATGCTCTTAGGTTCTCTATGGTTCTTTTTTGTATTCAAGTGTTCGCCTTTCAGGTTACTTCCATTTTCATAAACTTAGCTTTGCTATATAAGTTGATTTTGTTTAACTTTTCAAAATTACGCAATATAAACTAGCAATAGTTGTCTCAGTCAAGGGTATGAAACCTAGCGTTCTCGAATATCACATAATCACATTTCTTTGAGTCTGTGATTGCCACAAATATCACAAACTTTGTCGTTGTTCTACATCACTCATATTGTAAGTGCAGTCAGGGTTTATAGAGTAATACCAGCATGCAAGAATGAAATAATTCTATCCTGCACAGCATATGCTAATAACTTTATCAATCTGTTTTTGACATCTTTACTCAAATATGCATCTTCAGCTCACTGCCGGGAACCTATCAAGCTTCTAAAACTTGCTCAAGAGCAATTAACCATTCCATGCCACTATTACAATATTTATCTTCCACTTTAGTGAGACACAAGTTTTATCATCAATTGTTTCATCTTTTTAACCTGAGCTCTAGTTGCTCTTTCATGAATATGGAAGCAAGTTATGTGCTCATTATTTCATGTTTATCCACAATTGCAGATATTTTTTTTCAATCATTGATACGATTCTCTGTGGACATGGTGGTGAGGTTGCTTTAAACAACAGTTTAAATCAAATAGATATTCAATGCCTACTTTGAACACAGCCTTGAAGTGAAAAGATAGACTTAATAAGGGTTACACTGCCTGATTGTCACACTTGAAATATATTAGTTTTGAGGTTTTTTTGTATCCCATCTTCAGGTCTTTGATGCCTTGTTGAAATGCATAGTCTGTTGTGTTCACACACTGCATCATAGATTAAAAATTAAAAAGCTTAACAGTTTAACAACAAAGAAGGTGTTGTAATCAATCATTCACTTTGATTGGATAACAGAAGCCTCTTTGACACCACAACACTATCAAAAGCTTGGGAGGTATTACTCATGGCTTCAATGAGGTATTTAGGAGTTCTGAACCACCTGTACAATTAAAAATAAAATATACAAATTTGACCATGACATAAAATAGAGTTTTTTACAATATCGAGATAAATTGAGACGAATAAAGTAAAACAAGTTTGTGTATAGAACTCCATCTCTAGCAGATCAGAAATTTCAATAGAAGTTTGAGGGTTTGCTCACATTTATATCCGGACAGTTAAAAATGAGCATCTGTCAGATGAACCATAGGTGTAAGTCAGTCAGCCAAAAAGTACAGTGTAAACTAATTATCTTCCTTTCCGATATGACAAAAACCAGTAAGGTAGTACAGTAGTTACTTTTTAATTCATTATTTGAAGAGGAATAAATTTAATTTGTGTAGAACAAAGGTTTCTACATAGGTTAAGATTTTCAATCACAAGAAATCAATCTTTCAACTTTAATCACAAATACTTGTTTTTATACACTACACCCAAGTTAAAATATAAGTTAAATTAAATTTGTAAGCACCACATTTGTATAGTTTTCCAGGAAAGCACCTTTGTATCACTTTCCTTTCTGAAGGATATTCTAGAGTTCAGTCAGTTCTATTCCCAAACCTCCATGTAATATTTGTAGAACCCCCATCACACTTTGATTACTCAATTCTGTTACACCTCTAAAAATCACCACCCTCTGAATATTTTCCTTTCCTCTTTCCATGTTTTGCTAACCGTTCCTTTTACACTATTTTACACACAAGTTTCTTCTAATACGAAATGTATCATATCAAATTATTTTTATACATTACTTTTGAGAGCAGAAAGGCTTATTAATCACTGATAAATCATTCTGGTTTCAGCTGCAACCACAGGTGGCTTCAAGGACATTGATACTTTCGAACTGACTGGTTCAGGTAGATAACAATTTAATAAACTACCACATAATGTACATTATCCTTAAATTTGTAATAAGCTTTGTACTTTGTTTAGATTAGGTACTAGTCAATACTCATAGAAAATCTTTACTACAAGAACTTTTAAATTGTGAATTCTTTCTCATGACATATCGATAAACTTTGTTTTACTATAAATTTAGAAAATGGTAATCTCTGTTTATTTGAAAGTAAACTCTGTATAACTTTATACTTTCCAGAAATCTGTCTTGTGGACCAAGTAAAGTCAAACATCACAGCAGATCTTCAGCCGAGCGTGTTCAAGCGGGTCTGGAACCTGGGGACGGTTCCTATTTACCTCATAGTCCTCTTAGCACCCTTGCTAAGCTTTAAATCAGCTACTTTCTTTACAAAGTTCAATTCATTAGGTAAAGTAAACTACTAACTACTCTTACCAGTTTAATTCTGTTTAGTTGTTAGAGGCTGTACAGATATTCCTTACCATTATTAAATTTGTACAATCCAAACCAGGGTTTTATCAATAAATATTGCTTTGTTGTGTTTTGGAGGAAATGGAATACCCCTAAAACCTTTATTAGTCCCAGGTACCAATAAGAAAACTGAGTAAATAATTTTTTTGAATTGTGGCAAAATTAATAAAATGTACTTATTAATCAAGCCAGTTTCTTTTTCTTAATTAGTATTATGCCAATGATCAGAATAGCAATGATCGTTTTCAAATCATTAAAAAAATATTTTTTAAACATAAAAACATTATTTAAAACAGAACTAAATTAACCATTGTTCCCTTCATGATTATTAATCCAAGTATTCCATTAAGATATAAATACCAACAGTCATCATTCAATGCTTTTTGTTTAGGACGACATGTATTCTGCATATATAAAAATCAAGATCAGTTCTGCTCAAAGGCTATTTTGCGCATTAAACAATTAGACACCACTAACAGTTTTACATTTTAGGAAATTTCTTACAGCAGCTGCCATTTAAAAATATTAGCAGAACAGCAATTTTTGACTGTATATGAACGATACTCTGTTCAGATATATAAAGGAAGGGGAAGTAGCAGATAAGCATGTCTTACCTGTATCCAGGGGAAGTGTGCAAGCATTTCTTACATTTTGGATGACTCTTATACTATCTGAAGGCAATTCTATTAAGTGCGGTAATGAATTAGCAGAGAAACATTTGACGGATGAAAAACATTTATTAAGTTCTGTTTCAGGAACAATGTCACTGGTGTACCTGATGGTGTTCGTGGTGGTAAAGGCTTTGTCGTGGGGTTTCAACTTGGACTTGACCAACCCATCCAGTGTACACTACTCGGAATTGGTTCAACCCTCTTTCTTTGCAACATCGGGCACTCTTGCCATGTCATACTACATGCACAACATCATCATTACTGTAATGCGCAGCAACAAGAACCAAAGGAACAATGTAATTACTATGGTGTCATTGTGTAATAGAGTAGCTTGTTTTTCAAAATTACATTTTGATCGACTAACAGTACTCACCAAAGTTATTTCTCAATGAGAGAGTTGCAAAAGTAAAATTGGCAGTACATTCTGCTGGAATAATAACTTTCATTGTTGGTTTTTACCTAAAAAATAAGAAATAATGATGTCAAATGAATCACTTCAATGGTGATGCTCTAACCTTAAAACTGGACTTATCAAACACCTATGAGGATATTTCACTCTCAAAATCTCAAACTGACGATCAATAGTTTCTGTTGGGACTAAGTTTCACACATTTAATAATTTTGAGATGAAGCTGAAAAAGATTATGATTCCAGCTGAAAATATTGCCTAATTCTTTCAAGAATAGCGATTTAGTAAAACCATGGTTTACCTCTTTTTAAGTTGAAAGGCCCATAGTTTCAGATATTCATAGAAGATATTGTGTAATTAAAGATATTGCGTATTCATTCTTTCACTATGGAGAGGAACACCACTTACCAAATCACCACTGATCCATTCAGGTGAAGCCATTATTACAGGTTACAGATAAAAAAAATAGTTGCAACAGAACGTATTGTTTGTTGGAGCTACAATTTTGCAAGTAAAATACTCTCATAGGTCGTATTAAGTAGCATTTACTCGTATATAGGTTTTAGTACAAAAAATTAAGTATTTTTGCTTATACTTTACTTACGGCAGATGCCAAGGAGCATCCTGTATTTCAAGACTCCTCAAGACCACTAAGTATAGACCAGCAGTGAAGGTTGTTCAAGTCAATATTTTCAGCATGTCAGACTAAAATTATAATTTGAGGATCATCAATTTGGAAATTATATTCTCTGACTAGGTGTTAACTTTACAGTTGACATACGCTTGTGAGAGGAATACTTCTAGTATTAATTGATAGAAAAACAGCTACCATATTGATTAATATAATTCTTTATGTTTGCAAATACTCAAAATACGATACATTGGGTGAGTGCCTTGCCAGAATTGCATTTTATTAAACTTTAGCATACTGGCTGACAATACTAGAATTATTGAGCTGTTGCGACCGTGAAATAAACAGATAATAAAATCATGCTTCTATCAAATAATTATCTTCTGTAGAACCAAACTGGGTGATGAATTTCAAATTCTGGGAATGGAATCTGAAAGTTGGTTTCTTATCCATAGTTTCTTATCCACATTTATGCAAATCTTAGATTGTATACTCATATAAGTTTTTAAGATTCTTTATAATTAGTATAAGAAACTAAGCTCACCTCCACTTAAGCTTTTAATAAAGTTTTATTTATTGATTTACTAAACTTGTAACTTTTATTGTGCCTTATGATTGATTCTTCTTGGATGAGTTTCTTCAAATAGTCATAGACCATACACTTACGCTTCAGTCAAACACACCAGTTTTTACTGACAGAGAAAAACAAGATGTTAAATTATTGTATGTTCATTTTATATCAATTTCTTCACACACAACTATTTTTTTCTCTATGAATATTTTTTAAATTTATACCACTGTGTAGACAGACAGCCCAGTGCCAGGTAATGTGACATCACTGTGCCATATCCGTTTTATGTGTAACATGGTACAGTTTTTGCTGCTTCTACGTTGTTGATGCATTTCATTCTTCTCACTACATAGAGAGCGGAGATAAGTTTTTGCACAGATTATCAATATATGGACTCCATGTCAAATTTAAGTCTTGGGTGAGGCCCAAAAGATCAATTTGGTCTATAAGGTCAATGTCAGGAAGGACCAGAATTTGTTTGTGCTGATGATATTAAGATCTCTCTGCCAATCAAAGGAGTGACAGATTATTTAGATCTAAACATCTATTGAAATGCAAATGCATGGGTCTGGACCTAAGGTTGTTTTTGACAGCAGATGTTTTTGAGAACTCTGCTGGTTGGGTGCTGGGGAAAGGATCAATAGGGTGTATGGATATGTGAAAGGCTCACTAATATAAAAATTACTGCAAATTCCACTGTAGATGAATTTTAACTATTTCTTTTTATTTACTAATATGTTTTTCAGGCTCGAGATGTGGCTGTCGGATATGGTCTTGGGACAGGAACTTACTTGATCGTAGGATCACTATTCTACATTTCATTTCCACTGGCCAAAACATGCATTGAAGATGTACGTAAATATGTATAAAGTTCTAGATTATTAATAAACAGCAGTATGTAGTGATAATATTAATTAGTGACAGAAGAAACTTTGCTTACAAAAATGTTTGTTTGCCAACAGAACATGCTTAACAATTTTGCCAGCTGGGACGTGTTGACTCTAGTGGCTCGAATGTTCCTCTTCTTCCAGCTGACTACCGTGTACCCACTCATAAACTACATGTTGAGGTACCAAGTGATGACAGCCTTCTTCTCCTCTCCCTACCCGAGTCTCCTCCATGTTCTCATTTTCAACTTAATCGTTGTTGTTTCGTGTGTCCTGTTTGCTGTGTTTCTACCACGAATCGGAACTGTGATCAGGTGAGTCTTCACTATTAGTGATATCTCTCTACGTGAATCTTGTGTTCAACCTCTAGCTTATTGTGAACGTTGTGTTTAGCTTCAGATGCTGCACCTTGCTCCTAGTGCAGCATCTGGAATCTGACGCCCTTACAGACTTGACTCTTGGAATCTGGAGTTATGTTCGTCTGAACAGATCTAAAAAAGGTGGTGACGAATAAGATAAAAGTGAACTCTTTACATACTTTCGACATCAGAGACACCTAGACTACAAAATATAGTGTAATCTAGGTGAAGAGATATTCACCTGTTGAAACAATGTGAAGAGTTCATTTTGAGCTTCTTTGACGATCACGACTCCAAATTCCAGGAATTGAGTCTGTGACAGCGTCAGATTTCAAATGCTGCACTAAGAGGAAGATGAAGTGGAGCTAAACATAACATTCACATTGAATCAACCATCCCCAATTGCTATCTCTAGTTCATCTTACAAAAGCGCCATCAGCGTTATTTTATGTGCAATATTACAAATTTTTTTATAAAAGCTGGCAGGACAGAAACAGTCCGGGGAATTGTATAGTTGACTTTGTTGTGGTATTGCAGATTCACAGGAGCAATAAGTAGATGTTTCCATGTGTTCACACTGCCCTGCCTCTGAAGCTGGCAGGACAGAAACAGTACAGGGAATTGTATAGTTGACTTTGTTGTGGTATTGCAGATTCACAGCAGGAGCAATAAGTGGATGTTTCCATGTGTTCACACTGCCCTGCCTCTGAAGCTGGCAGGACAGAAACAGTACGGGGAATTGTATAGTTGACTTTGTTGTGGTATTGCAGATTCACAGGAGCAATAAGTGGATGTTTCCATGTGTTCACACTGCCCTGCCTTCTGAAGCTGGCAGGACAGAAACAGTATGGGGAATTGTATAGTTGACTTTGTTGTGGTATTGCAGATTCACAGCAGGAGCAATAAGTGGATGTTTCCATGTGTTCACACTGCCCTGCCTTCTGAAGCTGGCAGGACAGAAACAGTATGGGGAATTGTATAGTTGACTTTGTTGTGGTATTGCAGATTCACAGCAGGAGCAATAAGTGGATGTTTCCATGTGTTCACACTGCCCTGCCTTCTGAAGCTGGCAGGACAGAAACAGTACGGGGAATTGTATAGTTGACTTTGTTGTGGTATTGCAGATTCACAGGAGCAATAAGTGGATGTTTCCATGTGTTCACAATGCCCTGCCTTCTGAAGCTGGCAGGACAGAAACAGTATGGGGAACTGTATAGTTGACTTTGTTGTGGTATTGCAGATTCACAGGAGCAATAAGTGGATGTTTCCATGTGTTCACACTGCCCTGCCTTCTGAAGCTGGCAGGACAGAAACAGTCCGGGGAACTGTCTATCGCTTCTCTCATCATTCACCTGGCGATCCCAGTGTTAGGCTTCGTCAATTTGGTGGCTCAGTTCTTTGTGTCTGACAGCTGAGTAATTCGCCATCATGATTGAACATACTTTTGTATTATATTTTGTATATTTAAAATATGCAAGAGAAAACAACTAATATAAATACTTCACTAAGTATTATTTTTTAATTTATAGTAATTAATTATTACACTGTACTAGGAGCAATGTATTCATAATATAGTAGGGTGAGTTTTTTTTATTTCAGTAAGTAATAAGTAGAGGAATCAGTCTTTTGTTGTGTTCTGTATACAATTATTGTTTTTATAATATTACTTATAAGCTTTTACTACACTTAAATTTGTAGTTATGTTTTATTTTAATATGTTTATAGAAAATGTATGTTTGTAACTTAAGAGTTGGATTATACAGATTTTACTACGGAAATATTGTTTGTCTGAAACTGTTTTGTAACCTACAATAATTTAAAATCCTCAAAGTGGTACAATTGCCATGCGAGTGTTTGTTGATTGTCAATTTACAAGTGTTAATTGTTTTATGAGGATAGTTTATGAAACATTTAAAATATACAACCATAAATAAAATAACTTAACACAATAATCATGTTATATGCCATAACGCGCTACTTCACCTCATAACACGGATATTTCACCTGAACACATTGATTACGGCCCAGAGGCAATCTGTCCAGTCTCACTCAGTATAGAGCCACAATGAAGGTGTCAATGGATTGAACATTATGGATATAAGAAAATTAAAACAACATAACATTACGAGCTTTATGGCATCTGACAATGCTTGAAACTAACATAAACACAATGGACCATAGAATTCTAAAAATTAAAAAATCAAACCTGCACACACATGTAATTATTAGCATGCACTTTAGCAACATCACGTTTAAAAAAAATACAAAATTATACAATGAAACACCAAGTTTCAAATTTACACCTTTATATGACCGATTAAGCTTTGAAAACTAATGGTATTCAATGTTTCATCAAAATGTTTATATATCTACTTCATGATCTGAAATATAATATTTATAATGGATTATCAAACTTTCTGAAAGACAGATTTCAATGCAATGCAAATATAGGTAGATATGCAAATTGAGGTAGACATGAGACTCCCAGCTAACTTTGCAGTCTTTATTCTACTTGATTGATGGCACACCATGCCACTTGATCGAGAGTCCTAGAAGGAGTTTATGCGAGGATGTGTTTTCGATTCAACTTCTTTCCTGTGTATTAGAAAACACCTGCACTATCACTTAGTTTATACTAACACAGATTATCCTGATAGTTGTCAATAATCTGATAGTGACACTGATTATGGTACGAGCTGAGATGAACAACTACTTGTGAGACGACTGTAGACTGATTCTGTCTTTGATTCTGCCTACTCTGTAATATTGGTAGTTCAGAAGTCACTATAAATTTATTTACCCTGGATCAAGTTAGAGAACTGTTCTTAATTTTAACTACGCCTGGTATACTAAATTTTCTTGTGTAGTGTTTGGTACGAGAGTCAAGTAACGTGAGAGCTAATGTGACAGCAGCACATGATTATCACATTGGACATCTTAGGGATATTGTCAACAACTCAGATAATTCAGTTATCAAGCAAATACCACCTCAAATAAACACGGACCTCAGTCCATCTGGAGTTTTCCTCTTTACTGATTTTTTCTAAATAGTATTTATTTAAGACATATTTAAATAAGTGTTATTTTACATGAACCAGTTCATTAAAGCTTGTGGATATGAATGTAATTGAGGTTCATTTTAGAAAAATCCAATAAACTTCTCAACGAGTATTAGTTATTTAGTTGAATGAGTGAAGTGTTTTATGCATTAATAATATTACAGTTATCTCAAAATTTGTAAGACTAGTCTTTATTTAGTTGTATTTCTATTGATGTGATACTTAACTTATTATTTGGTTAGTTTAATTTACACAATTATTAGACTACTTATATACTAATATGACTATCATAAGATTCAACCGATTGATACTTGTAATGTTTTAGATGCAGTAAGAACATATTTTTTACAACATAATGTTTTGACATTTTTTTAAGCACTTTAACATTACAAATATCAAATACACATGTCAAAGGTGTAACCTATTAGGAAAACTATGGCTTGTTTGGATTCTCACAAGGACATAGCCAGCAAAGGGGTCCAAAGGGTTCGGACCTCCCCCAAATTTTCAAATTTGTTAATTACTTTTTTAGTAAACAATTATTATTATATTAATTCAAACAAACTCTCCAATAACATAAAGTTTTTTATTTTTGTGAGGCCTTTCGTACTCAATGAGTACATCTTCGGACTCACACAACTGAATGAAAGTAATAATAACAATAGTAACATAAACAATTTTGTACTAAATAAAAACATATGTCATTAAAAATACAAAGAGGTAATATGGTTAGTGCAGTAGTTTCAATAATTTCAATTTCCTCCCACTTTCTCCATTAAAGATAGGTATGATTTTATAAACTCCACACGAGATTTAAAGATCGAAGAAGATGAATATCTTGTATCGTTTGATATTGAATCGCTATATCCAAACGTACCAATTAAAGATAATATCAAAATCATAGAGGACTGGCTGATTTCCTTAAATTTAGAAACAACTATTGTTAACGAATACATTAATTTAGTAAATCTTAGTATGTCCCAAAATGTGTTTCAATTTCAAGAAAAATATTACAAACAGTTTGATGGTACTGCCATGGGAAATCCACTTTCGTGTTTTATTGCAAACATATTTTTAAGTAAATTTGAAACCCATGCAAAGGAAACAATGGATTATTTTCCCAGAATCTGGAAGCGATATGTTGACGATATTTTTGCTGTTTTCGACAAGAAACAAAATCTTCAAAATGTTATCGATTCTCTCAACTCCATTTATCCTTCTATCAAATTCACTTGTGAAATAGAAAATGAAAATCAACTCCCATTTCTCGATTTATTAATCATGAAAAATACGAATGGCCATTTTGAATTCGATATATACAGAAAACCAACACAAAATGACAGATTCATTCCAGTTGATTCATTTCATCCCCCATCACAAAAAAGAGCAGCTTTTCACAATTTAATCCATCGGCTATTACATACTCCATTATCAACAGAAAATTATAAAAAAGAAGTTAAGAAAATAAAGGAAACTGCTTTATTTAATGGCTACAAAACTAACATGATTGACAATATGATAAAAAAGAAAAAGAAAATTATTGAAAGAAATTCTAGAACAACCTTATATCAAATCAAAAGTAAAGAACCTGAAAAATTGATATCTGTTTCCTACAACAATCTATCTACAGATATTACTAAAAGTTTTAAGAAACATGCCAATATTAATGTATCTACAAATTCCAAAATTAAATTAAAGAATATATTAGGAAATCCCAAGAATAAAATTTATGAAGAAGAAAAATCTGGAATTTATCAAATTAATTGTGACAATTGCGATTTAAAATACATTGGCCAAACAAAAAGAAAGTTAAAACAGAGAGCTAAGGAACATAGGGCATGTTTAAAATACCAACAGGAAGAAAGATCAGCCATGGCAAAACATGCACTTCAAACTGGACACTCTTTTTCAAATGCAAAATTATTAAAAGAAGTACAAAATAAAAAATTCCTTGATGCATATGAAACAATTTTTATAAAAAAGAACCAAAATAATCTGGTAAACAACGAACCTGGACCTTTTCAAAATTCACCGTTACTTTATTTGATTTAACTAAATATAAACTTTATTTTTATATATACATATAACATACTGTGCTGTCATAGAATATTACCTCTTTGTATTTTTAATGACATATGTTTTTATTTAGTACAAAATTGTTTATGTTACTATTGTTATTATTACTTTCATTCAGTTGTGTGAGTCCGAAGATGTACTCATTGAGTACGAAAGGCCTCACAAAAATAAAAAACTTTATGTTATTGGAGAGTTTGTTTGAATTAATATATCATTTCAATAAGGCAAGAGCTTCAAGAATGTAATTATTATTATTATTTAAATAATTCAGTATTACTGACATGTACTGCTGAAAGATCATTCTCAACAAAGAAACGGGTCAAGAACTTTTTAAGGAACAAAATGGTACCTTACTCTCTGTCCACTACGGAAAATTATCAGTTGTCTGGACCCCCCAACCCAAAATGTTTTCCTGGCTACGTTCTTTGATTCTCAGTAGTTATGACTGTGTTTTTTATTGCAGTGAATTGAAGCTATATTACGTGAAAAATTTACTAATATAAGTCATTAAACTAACCATGTTATTTATTTACTTGTTTTAAGTATCTACGTTTTGGAATAAATCAATGAGTTACAAAATGTGTGTTATAATATTTTTAATGTGTCCTGAGTCTATGTCCTAAAAAGCTTCTTTTCGCAGATATCCACCATTTTGATTTTGTACTAAATAATGTATATCTCTAGAACGGCTTGACCGATCGAGTTCAAATTTTGCATATTTTGACAAATTATTTTTTAAATGTTTTAGAATGTTTTCATATTTTATTTTTAATAATGTTATACATCAGGTAATCTTTTATAAATAAAACAACAGATGCATAAATAACACCTCAACAAATATATTTACAAATGAATCTACTAGATAACAACATTTGAACTGATGCTGCTACCTGTTAAACTTGTAAAGCCACACAGTATCTAGTCCTGTGCCTATCGTCGCGTCAGGGTTCCGGTGGGCAAGAGGAAACCTACACGCAACGACGTACGTGTCTTCGCTCACTTCTCTTGTCATTTTTTCTTCCAGCTCTTCCATCTAAATGACATAAAATCATTGATAATTAATTAAAGTGAAGACAAATGGTAGAGAAGTAGACATTCACCTGACTCTGTTGAGCTGGCTGAGTTGAGTGAAAATGTGAGTCAAACTTCTGATTAACGTATAGTATTGTTTTGTTTGCTAAGCATTTACTAACTGGCAGTTGCTTTAGGATATGGTATATAATAAGACTACTCAATATCACTCAGTGCAGACCAGCAATCAAAGTGTTATGTAATAGTAGATCTTATCATTATAGACCTTTTTTTTAATATCTAATTTCAACATTGAATGCACCTCGCTTTTTCTCTTTATAAATTTTTAAGCACTTACATTCTTTTCAAATGAATGGTTATTACGTACCATTTGTTGTACACCGAAAATAACAATGTTGTTGTACGGTTTTAAAGAAAATTTCCAGAGATCTGAGCGGTAAAACGAGGTTTTCTGGTGAAAACCGGCCTTGAGTGCTGCAAACCGTGAGTACCAAACAAGCCAAGGGTTCAGCTCGACACCGGTGGACTTAAACCCTGCAGATGCAGCTGCCAGAACCTGTACAAGCATAACATATTACTTGTGTACTATAATTAGAAATACTAAATTTCTGTTCATTACATTAATTGGATAATAACTTTCATTTTAAAGCCACCTATCTGAGAGATTTAAAGTGAATAAGATAATATTTGTTTTCAACTATTACCATAGTTCAAGCTCACAAACGTAGCTACTTGTTAGATGTTGTTGATTTTTGAGGATCCAAAGGTTCTGTGTGTGTTAAAATTCAATTCAAGTTCAATGAAACTCCTAGGTAAAGAAAGTTGTATGTAAAAATGTTTATTCATCTATTACAATACCCCTAATCTAGAAGAAAAATTAATCAATCAAACAATATACAAAAATGCTAACATATAAACGCCTAATTTATGAGAGCTAGTAAGAAATTAATTTAATATTTGATAGAGCCAGGAGAGTAGTAGGAGAAACATTGCCTATTTTGTACTAATGTATACAATATCTAAGTGTGCTGTATTAGTGTATTAGCTGTATTAGTGGGAAGGTGCTGTAAATCATTTCATCCATAACAGTAGTGTATATAGTATTTTATTTTGGGAGGCCAAACCCATCAACTCATACGTAATAATAGGGAGGAATAGAAGGACCTTGTTTTTTACGTATTAAAAAATGTGGACCAGAACTTAGAGAAAATATGGTTAAAAAGATCTGCTTAACCAATAAAGATCTTTTACAATGACATATCCTCTTCTTCATTTATGAAGTTTTGTCACTATCTACTAATTTAAATTTGTCTATATTGTAATTAATAATGTTAACAAACTACCATTTTTACACCCACTAATCTTATTTGCATAGAGGTCCAGTCTGGGATACCTCCAATCGGGTCTAGCTGTAGTAAAAACTCCTAAACTTAACACATTTAAGGTACATAACAAAGCAGGTCATTGACGGTACATTTAAATTTTCTAATTTTATTTCTAAATATTTCATTGATATTTTTAAATTGGTTCGTAATAAAGAGAGATTTAACCAAATAAATAAATTATGAATTTAAGTTACAAATAACCCAATATACCTTCCAAATATCATGATTTTATATCTAAGCCTGAAAAGAAGAGGACCAAGAGTTGAACTGTCAGTGAAAAGTGACTGGTGATTGGTTTCAGAAACATTACGAGAAACTACACTGCAGTTACCATCATGTCGTTACTGTCCGGAAAGTTGATAATTTCTTCATAGTTCTAACTCCAAAATCACTAAAACCACAGTTGTTTTAAATTTTTATGTGACTTATGTGATAAAATATAGCAGGCCGAAATCCCAGTTTCACACATCCTAGACCTTTCAGCCCTGGTTATCATTTTGTTCATCAGCTAAAATTCACATGGTTGACATTTATAGTTATTATTCCCCAAAAACAACCCATAAAGTTAGGTCCAAACTAAACAAAAACTCTGTAATCCAACTTCTGAAGACAAGACGGGATTTGAGGTTATAGGGTTGGATACAGCAACTCTAATAAAGAATTGGCTCAAAGATGTAGTTTAGCTTCAACAATCACAATAATAGACTATTAAATGGCGTAACCATTTATATAATCAGAAATTGAAATGGTTTGGATCCTACATTAAACTGAAGTTTTCTTTGTTCCCGGACTACTTATAAATAAACATTCTAAAAATCAATCAACATTCATAGTAAAATTATTGTTCAAGATACTAAGTCATGTGCTTTTAACACACTGACCATGACGTATACCTGATGGGTGATATTTCTCAACTACCACCGGGGGCTTTCATAAATCATTTCATGCACCTGATGAGGTAATACTGAAAGAACAAACTGAAATTATTCTTTGTGTGCAAAATTGCGGAGCCTACATACTTTTCTCGTTATTGGGACCCCTACTTTTTATTTGCTATCTTGGAAGGATAACCCAAAATATTCATCAAAGTAATATTTGTGTATATATGCAGATGACACTAATATGGTAGTAACGGGCAATTCAAACCAAGAGATAGATATTTCTGCCTATATTGAGCTAGCAGCCATTGAAGAATTCTTAAAAAATCATAATCTGTTATCGAATTTAAAAAAATCTAATTTCATAACGTTCTCGACAAAACAAATTTGGCACAAAATTGAACCATCACTTATAATTGGCAATGATCTCATAACACAAGAAAATTATACAAAATCTTTAGGTTTAATCATAGATGAACACCTTTCTTGGAGTAAACATGTTAATCTATATAAATAAAAATGAATTTCCGTTCGTTAGTCTCGCTAAAACTCGAGAACGGCTGAACCGATTTGGCTAATTTTGGTCTTGAAATGTTCGTGGAAGTCCAGGGAAGGTTTAAACGATGAGAAAATATAACAAAATTGCAAGGAAAATACTAAAAACGACAATTTGATTTTCCCATACAAACTGTTCTTACCTGTCAAACGTTTGATTGATGTTCATGTATCCATAATTAGTTTAACAGCTGTAACAAATAAAAATGACGAAGTGTCTCAGTATCATATGTTTACTTACTAATGCATGCAATTTTGGGTAAAAAAGCTGTCGCCATTATAGGTTAACATTATTAGTGCAAGGAAACATTAATATCAGACACTGCTTACAATGCCGAGAAAAAAACGACCTAACATAGGTCATCGAAGTAGATCGAATGTGCGGCGAGCTACCTCACGCGCTAATCGCACTGATGACCAGCAAGAGACTGATAATGATAACAGTCCTATTGGTATGGCACATTTGCGTTCTACAGTAAATCAGAATGAAGTGGATAGACAAAGAATGCAACGATTCGTGCACATCGTTTACAACAGCAGCGAGCCCGGGAAAAGGAAATTGACCGATTCCGCAAACGCAATGCTCCTGTGAACCTGGAACGACCAGCATTCTCCTACGATCCAGAAATCGATTATAGTGCCCACAAATACAGTACATCCAAATAACGCTGAATGTTATTATCTTAGATGTTTATTGGTGAATGTTCGTGGTCCGACATCGTTTCAACAATTGAGAACAGTTGATGGACATCTGTGTGCTACTTACCGTGAGGCGTGTCAACTATTACAGTTACTCGAGGATGATTTACATTGGGATAATACGCTCAAGGATTCCATCATATCTTCATCACCACATCAAATTCGAACATTGTTTGCGATTATAATATCCACATGTTTCCCTTCGAATCCGGTAGATTTGTGGATGAAATGTAGGGATGACATGTCTGAGGATGTGCTACATCGTGTGCGATTTCAAACTTCGAATCCTACACTACTAATTAATGCGGAAATTTACAATAAGACATTGATCACGATAGAAGATATGGGTTTAGTGATGGCAAATAAAGTACTGTTGTGTTTGGGCCTGACAGCACCCAATATTTTAGGTCGAAGATTTTTGTTACACATGGTAAAGTATATCTTTATATATTTACGCACCGCAAAAAAAGACAAAAAATATAGTTTACCAGAAAGCTTTAAATTGATTATCTGTATTTTTGCCTGTATTGATTGCCTTTTGTCCGATATGATAATTTGACAATAAATGTGTTGTATTTAATGTATGCAAAAATGTCATTGTTTATCATTTCTGATTCCAGGTGCTGAAACCAACAAAAAAGTCAGTGCTATGAATTTGTATTCATATAGATTCATGATCCGTGAAGGTGAAGTAAATCACATTTTGATGTGTCAACGGCTTTTTCATCACATATATGTCAAAATTGAGACCGAACTATTGACGTACATCCGTCTACCGTAAACCAACAGCAGCTTCGATCAAACGAGTACATTCATCTTCGTGATGCTATTAATGCCGATGCAAATGCAGAAAATGTGGGAAAAATTACAATTTTGCCGGCCACTTACATTGGAAGCCCGCGCCACATGCACGAATACGCGCAAGATGCGATGTCGTAAAGGGTTTGTCCGGAAAGTAATAGGACTGAGTCGATTTAAAAAAATGTATTGAGCCAATCGTTACAATTCTTTAAAAACTTTCAAAATAGGCTCTGTATGTTAGAAAATATGGCCGTCTATACCTTTTATTACATTCACCTGTAACCCATAATGGATGGAAATTAAGAAAGAATTGCTACACGGCCAAACACCAGTTGATAGGCATGACATCACTGCCAGAGTGTTTAAGCAAAAATTAAAATCTTTAATGAATTCCATTATAAAGCATCGTGTGTATGGCCAAGTACGTTGTTGGATGTACTCTGTTGAGTGGCAAAAGCGTGGTCTGCCACATGCGCATATATTAGTTTGGTTAGTTGATAAATTAAGGCCAGAAGACATTGATTCCATAATTTCAGCCGAGATTCCCGATGAAACACTTGACCCAAAACTGAATGCAGTAGTAAGTAAACATATGACACATGGACCTTGCGGAGTTTTCAACAACAACTCACCCTGTATGGTCGACGGCAAGTGTTCTAAAGCGATACCCTAGAGCATTGATTGCTGAAACCATCTCGGGAAATGATGGTTACCCGTTGTATCGTCGGCAATCAGTTGAGGACGGTGGGCGATCTGTAATTGTGAAGATAAAAGGACAAAATTTTAATGTAGACAATCGTTGGATGGATTGTGTCGTACTCGCCAATATTGTCCAAAACTTTTGAAACTCACATCAATTTGGAATTTTGTAACTCTGTCAAATCAATAAAGTACATATGTAAATATGTTAACAAAGGTAGCAACATGGCCAAGAGGTAAGTGAAACGAAGTTCACCGGGCCAGCTAGTAATGTAATAAAATTTCATCTGGAATCCAAGCCTTACGGTGTATGTCAAAGTTATGTGACCAAAGTGCTCTAAAAAAATTTACTACGCACTCATTCATTCACATTTAGCATATGGAATAAGTATCTATGGAGCAACATCCAAACAAAATCTTGACAAAATACTAAAAATGAAAAAAAAAACAGTTAGAATAATATTAAACCTTAACAGACGAGATTCAGTAAAACACCTGTTTAGTGAGCTCAAAATTCCAACAATTTATAGTCTTTACGTTACGGAGGTCATTAAATATGTTAAAAGTAATTCTACAAAATTTTCAACAGTAAAGCCTGGCTACAATAAAAATTAGCACTGACAAAAATAACTTGACATTCTATGAAAAGAAAACAGAATATATGGGGAAAAAATGTTTTAACTGTTTACCCAAGGAAATAAAAGATTACAATGGCAAAAAGTTTGATAGTGAAGTAAAGAAATATTTCAACAATAAAGCTCTATACTCAATTGGAAAATTATTATCAAACAATTAGCAGAAAACTGCTTAAAAATAATTGTAAATATTAGTGTTAGTTTTAATATAAGTTTTAGTATTAGTTTTAGATTTTTATAGATATTGACGCTATTCATGTACAGTTGATGTTTACATTTAATGTAGCTCAGTGTATGTTTTGGAATAAAGAAAATTCTCTCTCTCTCTCTACCTAGATTTTTAATGTAAACAAATTACGGTTTTTTACAATTTTTATTGAAAAATTTAATGACAAATAAAAACGGCTGGAAATAAGCCATCGCTGTGAACGTCTTTAAAATAAAACATCATTACATTTAAAAAAAAATCGTAACGTCGTTAAAAATAAAAATATTTTAGTCGCTCAGCTTATATCACTAACACAAATATTTTAAAGTGATTATTGAATTTAAAGTTTAATGTTATGAATATCCTATATGCATATTCATAAAATAATATTACTCTACTTAAAATTGTATCATTATGCACATTATTATTTTTAAGAAAAGGAAAGGCTAATCATCTTTTAAGCCTTATTCCACCCATCCTCATAGTTCACTGGTCTGTGCGAGGATTGATACAATACAAAGTCGATGTATTGATAGAAAGTGCTATGGTCACAGGCAGTACCATATTCTATCTCAGCAGTTGAAAATAGTGGCTACTTACAATTCGACCATCTCCGCTTCCCAGATCTAGTAGATTCCCCTTTCTCCCCTTGAGAGCATGAAGAACATTCTCAATCTGGGTGGATGTGGCTGGAACGTACGGCAGACAGACCCGTCTCAGCGCAGGGGATACAAACGGAGCACAAACCACAGTCAGTGCAATAGCTGCTCCACCTTAAACATTTTCAAAACTAAATAATAAGAGGGGTTATGCAATGATAAAAGTTTATTTTTTTAGTCATGTTCTCATTATCCTTGTATGTCACTGAGATTCCATTGACCTTTGACAACCAACCAGCAGAACTGAAGTACCCAAGACAGCTCTGTGACCCAAGCATGTAACATTTGAAAAAATGAGGAATACCTTCAGAAAACTCAGTGCAACAATGTATAACAGTCATAACTAACACTCATTTTCATGTTCCATAGAAACATGGCAAACAAAATTATTGAAATTACCAACTATTTGTTATGCCCGTGCATCAAAATAGGAACAAATTATCAGGGCTCTCAAACAAATTACTCTCTTATTTACACCTATATTTCCTTATGATTTATTTTGACATACAAAACTCTAGTCTGCCAGTGTATGATTAGCTGAAAAGGAAGTATTAGTGTTTTTCACAAATCTACTCTAACCAGCTCAGGAAACTTAAAAGCTATCCACAAAAGGAATCTCCACAGCACAAGCTCAGTTGCTAACTCTGTTAATCTTAGTTTCTACAACCACACAAGGGTTGCAGACCAAGTATCTGTGAAGAATCAAACTAGAATCTTTATGTTCAAAATGATCCTTATTACAAAAGCTGAAGTTCCTCCTAACTGTCAAAACAACACTGCTTTATACTGAAATGGTAAGCACGCCTTCTCAGTTAGTCTGGAAAATTATATATTTTAAATAAAGCACTTTGATGAAAGTTAGTTTCTGGCATTTTGTTCAAGGCTAAATAAGATAGACTGGTATATAGTGTAAACTTACTGAAATTAAATCATCTTCTAATGACTTTGCAAGCGTGTTTATTGTTAAATTAAGTACTACATGTGGTAGCCTTTTTTCAATGATAATTAGGATTAAGCATAATTTAACACCTTCACTGTAACACAAGTCATGTACTGACTTAAGGAGAGCCAGGACAGTATTAATGTGCGTCTGCTGTAATCAATGTGTTAAAAGTATAAAAATGCTGATACCTCCAGACGGCTGTTGATATACCACTGAGTTCTAGTGCTATATACTCTCAGCTTAGACCACAGAGTTAAGTAGGCTGGCTGACATTACATTACAACTAAAAAGCTGTATAGGGATAAGATCTAAATTTAAAAAACACTAAAACATGAATTATGATACCCTATGTTGTCATGATTATTGTGTGATGCTTTATGATCTCTCGCCGGACTAAGCCTAGTTCTGGCCCACTCTGTCTGTAGTCCTATTGATTTAAATACAATTTTCACAATAAGTTCAGTAGCAAAATTAACAGCGATTTATCAATAATCGCATACTTACCACACATAAGTTGGCACAAAACCAAATGTAAATCAGTCTAAAATGATTGATTGGGAAATGGGTAGGCAAGTCATTATTAAATAAGTTACTAATTATTACTTAGAAACCTAAAAAGCTCAGTCAAAATATTTAAAAAAAATACTGTCTAGATTGTTCAAGGTCTTTATGGCTGCACAAAGTTCTCTCACCGATATAATCAACGTTTCCTTGATTAATTATCGTTTTCCTGAACAATTCAAAGGACTAAACCAGTATTCGGTTCTTTGATTCATAAGGGCAGACAGCAGTGGTCAACCACCACAATTTTGTAAGTACACTAAACTAAATGAAAAGAACAGTTCAACAAACAACGACGTGCCTCTGTGGTTTGTAAATTCACCCGCTTGCACTTAAAAACCGCTGACGACAAGCGGTTTCCATATGCATTAGGATAAGTGGGATTTTGACGTGACAACGTCTTAAATTAGGTTGCGGCTCGGAGTCACTCATGAAAAAGTGTAACGCCCGGTAACGTTACGATGCCCGTCCAGTGGGTCCGACGCACGGGATAAAGCAGATAACTGTGGGTCCGCCGCACGGGATAAAGCAGATAACTATGTTTATTCGTGAAAATGTGGAGTGCTTAGATTCGTCATTTACAACAACTACAACAATAAAGGTAAATAATTGTACACTGATATTTCATTATCGTAAACTATGATTGATTGATTAATTGTTAGATTGACACAAAAGTTGAGAAACTGAGTTTATAGGTTATGTCATACTATTGACAAATGTTGATAGTGTTAAGTAAATTATTAGTTTAAATCACTCTGCAATCAATCGTAATTCAGTCGATTGAGAAGAAACAGCGCGTATTGCTAGTCAAACATTTAAAATAACAAATTATAACCTCTAACCTGTCATAACAGTGCGACCAAACAAACGAACTAAACCGACCAATCACCACGCGCGGAGTTAGAATTTAACTGTGTTTAGCAAGAATTTCAAATTCCAATTTTAGTAAATGTTTTATTCAACTTTACCATTTACAATAACAAATTTTAATTAATTTCAAATTATGTACAATGTTTTAGTAAACAAAATATATTTCTATAGTTAAAATTTGTGCAATTCTTATTTTCATTCAATTCCTTGTTCCTATTGTGCAATTTAATAATATTCATATCAATAAATATACTACCGAGAAAAAGACGTTGTCACGTAAAATCTTCGCCCGTAAAACCGACTTTACAGGCAACCATAATTTTTTTTCATTCAAGTCCCGCTCCCGCTCTTGCAGTGCTACCAACAGACTGTGCCCACATGGTCTTACCATTCTGTGTAATGTGGCCTTATGGATGTTTTGTGGGATGCAAATTGTTTTCATTAGTGACAAAATTATTTATAGAGGGGTTAAGTTAAATAAATCTTTGTGGGAATAATGTGGCTACCAGCACTAATCTCCCTCCCACAAAAAATAAAAGAAGATCAATTGGTTGCAGAGGCTGACCATGTGAAAACATTTAAATTAAATATTATATTCTAATATTTAGAACAATAAAAGCTTTAAAAAAATTTTAAAATTTTTCATTTGTAATACAATTCTTTAACGAGGAGATTCCAAACATTGGTATTTTATGCATGTCCTTAAAATCCAGTTAACTGATGCATTGACAGCGTTGAAACGTGACCCCACAACTGACAATGGAGAAACACTGTAGGCTGCTTACACCTTTGGTGTCCTTGTATGGTAGCCTATATTTATTAAATAGTTAAAAAATACAGTTTCCATACTTATCACATTGTATTGCATAGTATTTCATTGACTAGAACATTTTGTATCAATTTACAATAACGTGACCATGGAAAGGTATGTTCATTTTTTTTCCTGAAAACAATAGTGAAGAAAAAATTCGTCGGCAACAAAAATCAAAGGAGTTACGATTTTTTGAAATCCTCTGAAAACTCTGTTTTTGACAGTACCTCTGGCAATTTTACTGAAATGATGACGTTAATCCTGTCAACGATGCCTGCCCGCTGCGCAGTGCTGCGCACTGCTTGCTCTTTTAGAAAAAAAATTAACTCGAGCTTGCAAAAGTCGAATCCCAGATCACGTGATGCCCCTGATCCTTAACCCTCCAAGTGTTGTTCGACAAAATTTTGTCGGTTATTTTCCATCCTTAATGCAATAATGCCCAAAAGGCATCAATATAATACAATGATATACTTTCCCCCAGTTTATATGCACCTGTGATAATAATACTTGGCTATAAATGCCCAACCCATGAAAAAAAGTCCATTTTTCATGGTCACGGTATTGTAAATAAATACCGAAAATTCTTTTGTCTACATACACAATCACAGATTTTTGTAACCGCTTTTGCTATAATACAAAAAAATAGGTAGGTTGGTTAATGAATTAAAATTTCAATTTTAGCCCTTTAAAAATCTATTTTTAATAAAATTCATTGTTGTATAACAATGCAAAGAAATACATATCTATAGGTTGTTTACGCGAAACACGTATTTTGCCAGGTCAACCGATAACTTCATAATTACCTAAAAGACTAACCAGGAGTCTTTTGTCACTTATATTATTGCCCTAAGGGCTGCAACCCTAACTAAATGTACAATTTAAACCCAACCTAAGTAAATGTACAATTTTGGACCAGCTTACTTTTTGGTAACATATAACATAAAGGAATACATGTTAGACATACCAGTTAAACCAATCAGATATAGTCCAGAGTTATTTAGAGAAAGAGGTTTCCTCTCTACAACATTGCTCTCAGTCATTATTATCAAATAATACCTCACAAGGCTGAAAATTGTAATCTTTTATTTAATTGCAGGATACTTTATAACAGTATGCATGACATGTTGAAACTTTACCAAAGTACTAACACCAATGTTAACTGTATATTATCAACTTATAATATCAAAGGAAGCAGTATTAGCGTGCATACAACTCAACATTAAGGTTATGTTATTGTTTACAAACGGAGTGGCTATATGCCCGGTCACCGGTCTTGGTTTCAAAGAACGGGAACAACTATGACGTCACAGACTGTGACGCCAAAGGTTTTGAAGTAGCTCTAGCACTGTGCATTGTTATTTAAATGGCGGGTTGTAGAAAGTTAGTTCTTTTGAACAGTTGAAAACTTTTATCAATAATAAAGAAAATACGGACCATATTCAATTAAGAATAAGTGATTCGAGAACAATTGCGTTACTTTACATCTGTCTGACTCATCCAGACGTGTGTATAACTGACAGTATTTTGCCGAAAACAATACAATAGAAAAGTAAGGTAGTGATGTAGACTGTATGATATATACTTTAAACTGTACCAAGATCCCTTCTATAAGAACTTACAGTCCTGCTAAAGTCCGATAATACATAAGTGATTGATAATAAAACTATTTTTAATCGGTAAATGGAAGAATTAATTTTCAAATATCTCAAGACGAGAGACTAATTTCCCTCTTACCACTTACATACAATATACAATGAAATCATAACCATTTGAGTGTTATTAGTAAATAAAACACAAATGTTCCAGTTATTTTATGTTATTAAATGACATACATATTTAATATGACAAAAGTTATTTATAATTAATTATGATTTCTCTTAATGACTATTAATTGAAACATTCCAGTAAAATTGCGAGAAACAAAACTATATCTTAATATACTACGAAGTGTAGATTCTGGGTACATGGTTAATTTTTAGCTGTATATTTCTTATTTTTAATTTATTTAAGCGTATACTTTTATTACATTACCGTTAAATACATTAACAATGCATAATATGTAATTAATAAAATAGTCTACAAATTGTATTTTTTATATTTCTAAGGCAGTGGTGTAAAGGTGATAGTTATGGCTGCCCTTTCGTTGTCACGGTTGACGTCACCACTCATCGCCCGTCTGTCTAATCTACAGACGGTAGCCGGCCATATAGCCACAGCGGTTAAAAACTACAGTCCTTATTTTTGTCACCCTTCATTCTAACCTGCCAAGAAGCAGGCTTAGGAATAGGATATTACTCATAAAACTGCAATGTGCAATACATTTTACAATACAAATTCTAATGTTCTAAAGAAAATTGACATAGACCAGACCAAATTAGAGATAGACCAAATTGACATTGAAGTAGACAAACAATTTTAATGTCAGGTAAAAATGTAATTCCTTTAATTCCTCACTTTCAATTTTACTAAAAAATTACTATCTCGTACCCTTACTTTTATCACTGAAGATGTACCTGTATATTATCTCAGTTTTATATTATTATAATAGTATTTAGTAACTAAATATTTTTATAATATTTTCAATATTCAATAACTGTATTGGAGATAAAAGTAATAGTTTACATAGTATTCGTTTTTATAGGAAAAAGTTCAGATTGAAGACCTTGTTTCACATATTGTTGAAACAAATAGATTTATAAGAAATGTATGGGATTGATTACTTATGCATCCGTTTTATTCTACACGTGAATAGTTGCCTTATAATGATACTGGCAACATATCCAATTGGCCTTTGTCCTGATGTTTCAAAATAGTTGCCGTGTTCTGTTGTTGTTATACATATAATTATATATTATTATTGACCTTTTATTTATTTATTGTTGATTTTAATGTATTGTTGACTTGTTAATTTACAGTTATTTTATTCAGTTATTGACAGTTACCCTCGGCTTCACTCGCAATTTTCTAAATCTAAGATCATAGCTTTCTTAGTGAAAGAATTTATGGTGTACTGTAATATGATGGAGCCCTACAATTTGTTTAAACATGAGTAGACATACCAGGTAAAAACTATTATCAGTATCCATGATTGAAAGATTCAAAACGTAAATACAATTTTTATTGGTTCTATTTTTGGTTTTGTTGTATGGACATATAAGTCTCTGAAATCTAATTTAATCAATGTCAACTTAGTACGTCTGTTAGAGATTTATTTTGCTATCTGAGCTATTGCAAGTCCTATAAAAATCAAACCAACTTCGACAAAAAGCGTCTACTTTCGGCTCTATTTATTTACTTCCTGTGTAAGATTTTTCAAGTGCCGTAGTATTAGTTGCTTTTTGTTCCGATAAAGAAAATATATAACTAAAATACGACTGAAACGTTACTGCGGTCCAAAATGTCAGATACGGCCGATTAAATTCACTTCCGCTCTAATTTATTTACGGTTCCACAGTTAAGTTTATGCTGTCGCATTGACCAAGAAAATAAACGCATATATTGGTTTTAAAGTACTGTATAACTTAGATTTAAAAGGCGTTTATTTGCTGCCTGCGAAAGGTTTGGTGCTATAAGTAATATTGCTTTTTATCCCTATATTGCATATGTAAGCTTAAAAAACTACTTTAGTCAAGATGCATCTACTTCCGTCGCTTGTATTCCGTTCTTATATAAAGGAAAACATATCTTATATAAAGCAAAAACATTCGCAGCTGTGTTCAGGGTGGGTTTTAGAACACCGTTTAAATATTATTTTACAACGCATTATATGGTATATTCGTCATTGGTGCAATCTAAAATAAGAGTTAGATAACAATTTTGTATTTGTAATCAGCATAACACTACTGATAAAGCACTGTACAATAATTTAATATTTTATAAAATTCAAATGTAAAATAAAACATCCTTTTTTTCATGTAATTTTGAGATTGGCACTGTGTTTTTCGAATTGTTTCGTTTTAAGTTTAGCGTTTACTACATCTTAAATTTATCCTACACACCAATTTCTCGGTTAAATGACTCTCTTTTGTTTTTCTAGTGTTATCTAGTGTTATTTATACGAATCCTTTATTGTATGATGTTATCTTTAACTGTTGTTTTATATTATGAAAATACTGATGTAAGACTGGAAGACGTAAATTTTGAAATTGCACAAACACTGTAGTAAGCATGAATATCTTATAAACTTAATTCATCATAGATTTCTAGATTTTGCAATGGTAAAAATCTGTTTTGTGGTGCAAACTTCTGAGACTAGCCGCATATTAAACCGGAGTGGGGTGATCCGAGAAGTCTGTGTTGCTGCTACTTGTTTGGAAGTGTTGCTCTGATGGTCTCCACACTGCACACATCTCTTTGAAAGTTAGCATTCATCTGAATTGAAGGCTTCATTACATTCTCTACAAATTCTAGCGTTGTTGCAAGGAGAACTCGCAAGATTTCGGTGCGCAAAATACCGAAAACATTTTGTTACTGGTAATATATATATATAAGGCTCTACTTTTATTCTGTCATAATTCAGTAAATTACTTTTAGGAAGCAAGCTGTTTCAGCATCACAACAAAATAGGTGACAGTCAAAATACAATTTACACGCCTTTTAATTCTTTGGACATCAGTAACTGGAGAGTTCCTGCTTGACATTGTTTCTATCAAATTCCCTGCTCTGTACCCTACGCTCAACATCAACTGCTCATACAGCACGAATTCTAATAGAAATGACAAAAGAGTTTTAATTGGCTAGAATTGTAGACGGTGTTAGAATGTTTGCGGTAATATGGTCTTAACATATTAACGACAAAATTGTTCCCTACTATGGTAATGTGACTGATGCCGCAATGATGTTTTAATATTTTTCTAATATGAAATGTGTTTATTTTAACGTTTTCCTTACCTTGTATTAAAAAATTGGCAGGAGGCTTGATAAAATTGATATAACTGATAAATGGCGATGTAATTGAATACTGTAGTTTATTGATTAGTAGAAAAAGGAAAAGGTTCAAAGTAATTTAGTTATTTATTGTTGATTTCGAAATTTAATTACGATTGTAAATAAATACGTGATTTATTGCGTTAAACATAAAACACAATTTTATAGCAATCATCAAAGTTAATTAGCTAAATTTTCCCATTAATTCTAACATCAAAGTCCCTTTGAAACGTACAATGTGCATTCATTCTCTCTCTTTCATTAGAATTTTTCCAACACTTCCCTGGTTAGTCAACCAATTGTGAGGCCTTCTCTCTTTTGGAGTATAACAATGTGTCGGCATTTTGTTGCTAATCTCGGAAAAGGGTGGATTTTGTACCCTGGCAAAAAATAATGTGGTCTGTGAATGTGTCGACGTGTCCCAGTTTTGTTCAGAGAGTTCTTGTCAATTATCTGCTGCAAAAGTTCAGCTTTGGAACGGTGAGATTATTATAACCATTGCTGTCTACAGAATTCCTGGATATAACTGTGAAGAATTCTTCCGTTTGTTTGGTGACTTTCTTCATAGAGTTGTTCGGCGGAGTCATAGACTTGTTGTTATTGGAGACTTCAACATAGATCTATTGAGTAATCAGGCATCCAGTAGACATTTCATTCATATCATGAAAACATGTGGTCTAAGACATACCATAACCTCTTACACCACGGAGTTTAAGGGTTCATAAACTGCAATCGACAATATCTTTACTAACATTGATCCTAGCTTGATAAATAGCAATGTGGTGATAACTGCGTTATCGGATCATCATGGCCAGGAAGCTGTGATCGTCCTCCTAGCTAATACCTAATACCATACCCTTGCCTAAGTTTAGAATGACGCGAAGGATAACGTCCTGCAATATCCAAACATTCAGGCATTTTCTAAAAGATGAAACATGGAGTAGTGTGTTTAAATCAGGGGACTACAATTGTAAATTTAATTAATTTTACAAATCTAATTTCCTATTACTTTGAAGCAACTTTTCCTCTGACAAAGACAAAAATACACCTTCTTAATTCTTCTAACAAGATCGTCACGAAGAATCCCGAAATTCTAAGACTCAAGGATCAGCTACAGTTTTGGTATTTCTTTATGAAAAACTTAGAATCCTTACATCCTTTCAGATTGGCATACAGGAAATTAGGGCGTTCTTTTAAAAGTGCAATAAGGAAGTCTAAGTCGGATCAACTCCTGAGTAGGATCTCTGACTCAGCAAATAAGTCAAAAACCATTTGGACTCTCATTAATGACAGCAAGCCTTCCAGAAGAAAAAAAAATACTGTTTTTATCAATTTGCTTAATTCTGGTGACAGTGAAGTTAGGGATCCTGTCAGGGTTGCCAATATGTTTAACGACCTCTTATCGACTACTGGTCAATACCATAACACCAGTGGCAATGTTTCTCTTGGCCTAAGCGAGTCTACACAATATACTACACTACGATCTATAACCAAGTCGTTTTTTTTGTCCCCCACCACAGAGCAAGAAGTATTGTGTGTGATACTTTCTTTAAAACCTAAGCCATCTTGTGGAAGTGATGGACTATCGTCTAAGCTTTGCAGGCAAATCCATGATTTAATTTCTTCCCCACTTGCTTATTTGATTAATTTATCTTTTTCAGTGGGTGAATTTCCTAATTCACTAAAACACGGTATAGTCCATTCTCTGTACAATAAAGGAGAAAGGAACGTTTGTAATAACTTCAGGCCTATTTAGCTGGTCATAACCTTTTCTAAAATATTTGAGAGAATATTTCTGGATAGATTGTTGTCTTTTCTAGCGAGGAATGGTGTTATTTCTCCAAGCCAGTTTGGTTTCATAAAAGGAAAATCAACCTCTGACGCAGTTGACTGTTATTTCATGTTTGACACAGGCTCTAGACTCGGGCAATTCAGCTATGGGATCGCTTTTCGATTTGACCAAGGCCTTTGATATGGTTAATCACAACATTGTGCTAATAAAACTCCACCTACTTGGAATTAGAGTTGTAAAATACTCTTGGATTTCATCTTACCTACGTGGTAGGACGCAATCAGTTCAGCTTTCTTTTTTGGACAACTATAGCTGTCAAAGATCGGCCTCGTCAAAATCATGTCAGGAGTCCCGCAGGGTTCAGTACTTGGACCAATCCTGTTCCTCTTGTTTGTGAATGACCTCCCAAACTGCATTTCTGGTCCCAATGCCAAAATTGGTCTTTTTGCAGATGATACATCCCTCACAGTGAAAGCCCCAAATCGCTTGGCCTCATGACTCTGGCTTCTGAAGAAACACAAAATATCTCAGTGGTTTTAGCATAACCAGCTTGTAGTAAATAACGATAAAACTCAAATGATTAATTTTTCTATCAGAAGTTCTCAGGATTTGGAGCATATTACATTCCGTTTGCGGGATGAAGAGATTTTATCTGGTAACTCGCTAAAGCTTCTAGGTGTTCAGATTTACTATAAATTAAGCTTCCACGATCATATTGAGCTCGTCTGTAAGAATCTAAGCTCGGGGATTTTTGTTATAAGAAACATATCAAAGTTTCCTGATACCAGAGTAACCTTGGCTGCTTTCTAAGGGCTTATCTGCCCCTTTCTCACATATGCGGTAGTTATTTGGGGATGTGAAAGTGTAAGCACAAAATTCGTTTTTAAACTCCAGAAAAGGTCGTTGAGAGCGGCTTTTTGGGAAAACGTGTAAAACTTCTTGTAGGTTGGTTTTTAGGGAGGCAAAAGTTCTAACATTCCCATCGATTTATATCTTAACCGCGTGACATTTGTTCACAAAAACCTCCACCTTTTCAAATCTCACTAACCCCAACATTGTCACAATCTACGTCACTCCAATATAATTACCATTCCTGCCCATAGAACAAGTTTTTTTAAAGACATTTCTTAGTCAGCGGCATTAAACTAAATAATGCAGACTCTATGTACACAAAACAAGTCCTTTTCTTGAGAGGGAGGTCAAACGGTATTTGGTACAGCGGGCTTATTACAGTGTCAGGGACTTTGTCGAGTGCTCTGGTCAGACTAGCTTATATTGAGCTTTATGTTAAGACTAGCCGACTAGCCACCTGTATAAGCATTAGTTTATTTTAGCATTAACAAAAACTTTAGTGCTATTTTAATTAAACTGATTTTGTTTTTATATTTTATTTAATTAGGCTATTCTGAAAATCACCTAATGTAATTAACTATTACATATTATTGTTGACGCTATTTTGCAGTGTTATTCTGTCTGTTAATAAAGAATTTATAATTTCTGGTATATTATATTCCATTTATTAGGTTATGGACGTGTTTGTTTGTTTATATTTCATCCATTATGGAACAGAACTCCTATGAAAATGACCACATGTCCTAATTTAGGAACATTGCATAGTATGACACATGTGTCACTGGAAAATAAGATTCCCTTTGCAAAACAGTTTCAACCCTGTTTGGATATATGGAATGTTTCACAAATTATCAGAATATGGACTCTTAGTTTTGAGATCCGCCTCAAATAGTAATATAGATATCATCCACTTTAGTTGAAAATCCTACGTCACATACTTGTCTTCAAGCTCTCTGCTACATTAATAACATTACCATTACCCACAAGACCTATACATCAAATTTATCATGGACTAAATAGCTAATTCCAGCACTAAATACGTACAAAAAACGGATAGCCACACTAATCATTGTACTAACTTGACAGTTGTGACAGAGTTTACAGACTAAATAGATTACATCCACCAAAAAAAGATAGATTTATTAATGCGTTTGCTATGCACTGTTTAAGTTGGTTTCGTCATTGCGCCACTCCTAACCCAAACTCATGCTTTTGAAATTAACCTACAGCCTTCCTTATTGTTTACTTGTTGGAAATAGGTTGTAAATATTAAATAAAGTTAAAAAATAAATAATTACATTGAGAGAAGAAGTAAACTTTGATTGGTTATAAACACTGATTTGGTTGTAGATAATAATGCACCAGACTGAAATCCTCAATGTGGCAGAAGACGAAACTGCCTGAAAAAAGTAAAAGTTAACTGTAGAATATGCAAGTAAATTAGGCTAATAATTTTATGTAAAATTATAATCATTTTACTTTAAAATTCATTGCGTTAATAATAATTAGAATATATGTTAAGGTTAACATAATATATGTTTCTGGAGCATATAGTAATAGGAATGTTTTCATACTGAGTTGTTGGCTACTCTGACTCTGTTTAGTAATTACATTGGCGATTGCAAATGAAATGAAAATGGCCGTGTCGTGGGTGTGAGTTAGAATATTGGTGTTGGTGTCACATGGTCTTTAGTTGGTTATTGAAATACTTTATAGTTTTGTCGTGTTTTGTACTTTGATAAGTGATTTGTAGTGTTATTTCATAATTTGCGTAATAAGTTATCGAAATGGCTGCTATTACTATGTTAAACCCCAAAGCCGAGTTTGCTCGTGCTGCTCAAGCTCTAGCTGTTAACATTTCTGCAGCAAAAGGTATTCAAGATGTTATGAAGTCTAATTTAGGTCCTAAGGGTACAATGAAAATGCTTGTCTCAGGTAGTGGTGATATTAAAATAACTAAAGATGGCAATGTTTTACTTCATGAAATGCAAATTCAACATCCTACTGCATCTCTCATAGCTAGAGCTTCTACAGCTATGGATGATATGACAGGAGATGGTACAACCTCAACTGTTCTTATTATTGGTGAACTACTTAAACAAGCAGATCTTTACATTGCTGAAGGTCTACATCCACGTATCATTGTTGAAGGATTTGAGAAAGCCCGCACAAAATCACTAGAAATCCTGGATTCTATGAAAATTCCAATTGAGATTAAGAGAGAAAACCTCTTGGATATCACTCGAACCTGTCTACGCACCAAGCTATCAGCTCAATTGGCTGATATCTTGACTGATATTTGTGTTGATGCAGTCCTTGCAATCCAAAAGAAAGACACTGAATTAGATCTCCACATGGTTGAAATAATGGAAATGCAACATAAAACATCAAGCGAGACATCTCTAATCCGAGGTATTGTGATGGATCATGGTGCGCGTCATCCAGATATGCCAAAACAAGTGAAAAATGCTTATGTCCTTGTATGCAATGTAAGCATGGAATATGAGAAGAGTGAAGTAAACTCAGGATTCTTTTACAAGACTGCTGAGGAACGAGAAAAAATGTTAGTGGCTGAACGTGAGTTCATTCTTCAGCGTGTTGAAAAGGTCATTGCTTTAAAAAAGAAACTCTGTGATAACACAGACAAGTCCTTTGTTCTCATAAATCAACAAGGAATTGACCCACTTTCTCTGGACATGCTTGCTAAAGAAGGAATTCTTGCTTTGAGGAGGGCTAAGAGAAGAAATATGGAGCGACTTACCCTTGCTTGTGGAGGAATGGCTATGAACTGCTTTGATGATCTTCAGGAAGAGCATTTGGGCTATGCAGGTTTGGTTTATGAGCACATATTGGGTGAAGATAAGTTTACGTTTGTGGAAGAATGCAAAAATCCTCTCAGTGTCACCATCCTCATCAAAGGACCAAACAAGTACACGCTAACTCAGATTAAGGATGCTGTTCGGGATGGACTACGTACTATAAAGAATGCTATTGATGAAAAAGTAATAGTACCAGGAGCAGGTGCTTTTGAAGTAGCTGCTTCACAGGAGTTACTTTCCTTTAAGGACACTGTGAAAGGTAAGATGAGACTTGGGATCCAAGCATTTGCAGAAGCTCTACTTGTTATTCCAAAAGTACTAGCTATCAACAGTGGCTTTGATGTTCAAGACACTATTGTCAAACTTCAAGAGGAGTACAAAAGCAGTGGTGGTCCAGTAGGGTTAGATATCAATTCAGGAGAACCATTGAAGCCTACAGATGCTGGTATTTATGACAACTTGGGTGTGAAGAGGCAATATATCAATTCTTGTACTGTTATAGCAAGCAATCTTCTACTTGTTGATGAAATCATGCGAGCCGGACTGTCATCTCTGAAAGGTTAAAACATCTTTGTGACAATATCTATTAGGCTAGTATTTTAGCGAAGGTATATAATTTATTAAAAGTAATCCAACTCTTAATTGTATTAGGTCCACTAAAAAGCATTAAATTAAGTCAGGCGCTGAAATTCTGCAGGCTAATAAATTTAAAATTATTAGCCTATTGAATATTGGATTTAAAGTAAGAATTTGGAAAGTAAAGAACAAAGTATGAAAATATTGTAAGCCCTATAGGAAATTTAATGAGTTTGATTACTTTCAATAAATTATAGATCTACATTAAAAACTAATGGATAACGTTGAAATAACTTTGTATTATTTAATTTAACATCTTATGTTCAATGTTAATTTTTTTTGTTCTTTCTTCTGTAATAAAACCTCAGAAACAAATTTACATTAAACTTAATTAACACATAACACTAAATCACAAGTATTTAAACATTGACTTATTTAATTGAAATGTATTAGAAGTAATGCTACGCTTTATATTAAAATTCTGTTTGTATACGTGCAAGTGTTTAATTCCATGATCACTATTTTAATCTCATTTCAGTCCTCATAATCATTTGGCTATTATTCAGCATTCCATTTCTTAAAAATAGCCTAGCCTAAGAAGACCAATATGGTAAGATGTTAAAATAATTTTAATAAAGAGTTGATAGATTAAGTAATTAATAAACATTGCTTCATAAAGTCATAATACCATAAATATTTGTGTACGGATGTGGACCAGTTAAAAATTAAAAACCCGAAAAACTCAATTGTCCACACACACACACACACGTATAAATATATATATGAGAGGTGTGTGTGTTTCTTCCTGGTATTTAATTTTTAGCTGGCATGAATAAATGACTAATTTTAGGTCCACGCTTTTGGCTATATACATATAACACATGCAGCTGTATATATATTAGATTATAAATAAATGTGTATATATATATATATATATATATATATACAATACAATACAATACAATGGCACAAAACAGTTTAATGAACAATAGTTTGTATCAACATGCCTCTATATTTTATTAGATTATATATTTCATGCCATTGTTATATTTGAACACTGTTTATCCACTTTACCTAAAACAATATACAACTCATTGTTTGAAGTTTATTTTTGATGATGGAAGGATTGTGAAGGAAACAGTATTTTTCTGGACATTTGCTATCGTTCAGTGATACAAATAAAATTAGTAACTAGACTACGTTTTGTGATCTGCAATCTGATCTCTTCTTGAGGTTAATAACTAACCTAACATATAATTACAAACTAGGTTAAAATAAACAAGTCATACCAGAGAATTGTGACAGGTATAAGTCAGGAATAACAACCACCATGTTGTGTGTCAATTAATCGTTCTAGGGGACCAGTGGGAATCAGGAGTTTCTGTTTTGGATTAATAACAAACTAAGGAGGGGCCAGGGTATAGTATAATAAGCCACCACCAACACAATTGATATTCGTGACTGTCTAAAAACATAGAAATCAAAATTTTGGACCAAATGAATAAAAAACTATCTATATTTATAAAATGTTACAAACAAAACAATAACATTTACACTTACCTTTTGATATTTTCAATGATAAACTTGTCTGACTCCTAGTAAAACGAGAAATACACGTACATAATTTTTCTTGCTGCCATTAGTCAGTAACCAAATATGATTTCACTTTGATTTAATTCCCAAACAAGATTTTACTATGAGTTAATTTTGGGTGATAATCTCGAGATGATTTACATTTTAGGCTTTTTAAATCGTATTATAATGAAGCTATACTTTTATATGTAAAAGAAATATAACCGTTTCAGATTACATTAAAATAACTAAACTTTATCTCAACTATATTTAAGCAGTGTAGTACTTACAATTACTTTAACCAATTGAAATGGTATTTCTGCAGGTACTGATGCCGTCTAAACTATATTTATTTATTAAAAAGTTATAGTTTTTTTGATTTCGACTAAAATAGAACATGTTTTTGGTATATTCATAATACCTAATTTAGAATGTTCAAAAAAAGTCTTCTCAAGTTCGTTTGTAGTAACGTTGTGTTTGGTCCAACTCTTCCACCTTTAATTCTAGTTTTATCTCCTCATTACAAACAGATACTTCGGATTTAAAGGAGCAAGGTCGTTATTTTGTAACTATTTAAAACATTGTTGAATGTTTAAAGATACATTTTGAGACAGTAATTGCATGTTAATCGCTATTGTTCTTGCCGATGTCACTAACCTGCTCAGTAAGTAAATGAAATACAAACAACTGGCAATGATTAATTATTATGAATATAGGTCAGATGCTGTAATCGATAGTATCAATATTCATAATCGATAATCAATGTTTGATTGTGTTGATGGCTGCTTATTACACTGCAGCCTTAGGTTATCAGCTTACATGTAAAAAGGGCAGGAATTTGAGTGAGGAGAAAATAAACAATAAATGCATTTGAGGAGAATTTAAAAATTTTCTTATTTACTCTTGCCTGTATTTCGTCGTTCAGGCTATAGTTTCTAGTTGTATATTCATCTTTTTTTCCTATTTCAGTCTTGTTTGTCATTTTATAACCGTTTGGATCATTTGGTTGTTGATTTTTGGTTGATTGTTTCCTGATTGGTTACTGTACATTTTGCTGCTTAGTTAAAGGAAAGATGCCATTACTCATTTTGTGGTGTTAGTGAGTGATATTTTTGTTTTGTGAGAGCACTTTGAAGTAGCCTACTATTATTGTGTCAGAATTGGGCAGAAAATACACTGTTATCAGTAATTGTGAACTTAACGACCAGAAGGGTAAAATACGAGTTATCATGTGATATTAATCTATTGCTATTAACCTCCTGAAAAATACAATATAATGTTTTAAGGGTTCCAAATGACAATACGAAGTTATAGAACATTAAAAGTGGAACTACTTTTCTCGTGTGGAGTAATATTTGGTCGGCTGAAATGCAAAGTGGTCTAAGTCATACAAACCTGTTTCTGAGATAATTGATGTTTTTAGATTTTTTGCAATAATTTTGTAATGACTGACTTTAGTTAAACAATTATTTTTTTAGTTACTTTTGTACAATAATCTTTTATTTTTTAAAGCATATATAACGTTTTTTTAGCGTGTTTTTTCCTTAACGCTATAGCCAAAAAAACGGACTTAGGACCACTTTACCTTAAGTAAGTTTTAATACCAATTTTAATTAAATTAGATGGGTAAAAGTGGTCTAAGTCAGGACTTAGACCACTTTACCATAAAACGTGACTTAGATCAACTTTGGCTTACGTTAGTTGATACTTTTTAGCTATCTGGGAAAATGAAAAATAAAAAAAAAAACTGGTAATAATAAAAAGTAGCTTACTTTTATTACAGTTCAACTTGTATAAAAAAGACATGATAGGCCTACATCAGATAAATGTTTTTTTTTAATCAATGTTTTCGTCTTGCTCTGGTTCAGCCACCTCTTCCAGAAGTCTAATGTCCTCAACATCATCACCTGTGATCAAGTTATGGTAGAACTCATGATGAACGGGTGGAATATAGTCCAAAAAGGTCTAATATATCCCTTTTCTTCTCTTTAGTCACAGGACGGGGAGCATTGTACAAGTGACTTTGTTCAATCAACCCAACAGGTATTTGGTCATTGTTTTCGATTTTTCTTTGTCTTTTGTTTCGACCAAGCGAGAGACACTGATTTCAAACTGTACATCTTTCTGTAGAGTTTCCTTGTAGAAAAGGACAAAAGGTTTCTTCTCTGATAAATCTGATCCCACTGGGTTTTCAGCCAGTTTGAGTTTTCCTTTATCAAACGTTCACTGACCGTTTAGTTACAGCATCAACTAACTCCATGGTGGAATAGAAGTCCTCTCTGTCCATTTTTGTTAAGTGAAACGGATTCTTACTTCGGCATTTCAGGATGGCCTCATTCCACTCATTTGGGGAATAAATTACCTGTAGCTTTTTCTGCGCCATAGGGAACTCGATTGAAGCAAAGTCCGTGTCATTTGGTAAAAATGAATGGCCACTTACCATGTATTTCAAATCAATTACATCGATAGACGTTTCCATCTGTGTCAACTTTTGCATAGCAAGAGCAAAGTTCCAATTTCTGTTTTGTCCAGTACATGTATCGCTGTACATAACAATATGTTTGCAATCTTTAGCCCTTGATAGCAAGTGCTTGGTTACGCAAGAACTAATCTCTTGGGAACCACGGGAAGCTTGGGTTTCGTCCCATGTGTACATAAACCCTAACCCATTTTTTAGTTCGTGACACCCTAAATTGTACAAATACATGTTTTTCGCTTATAATAAGCTATACCAGTAGTAAGTCTAGGAAATGGTAAAGCTTTTTCTAGGTCAAATGTGAACGCATAATAGTTTGGATCATCTTTTGATTGCTTTGCGTCTTCGTCCTTTGCTGACCTAGCAGCTTCTGCTTTTCTTAAATGCAGTTCATGCATTGCTTTCAAATGTTTTTCCTGCTCATTTTGTAATACGTTCAATTTATTTTTAAACACATCGCATTTTCCGCAAGTATCTTTTAGAGGGGAATGAAAATGTAAGTTGAACTCAGTGTTTAAATGTGCGACGATACACCGCCTCACTGACAGGATCGCCTTTCCCATTACAGTATTCTAAATACGACTTGTACATAGCAGTGATGGTCAAGTGTGATGGTAAATACTTTCTGTTAGGGTTTTGAGTCCTAGTATAATGCGATTGGTACGCAGGAAAAGAGAATATATGTTCCCTAACAACATTCATACGATCAACAGCAATTTTGTTGGCTGGAACATGACAGCCACGTTCGTCCAATCCAGGTGCTTTTCCATCTTTTAGCTTCTTCAAGGATCGCGTCAATCGACCGTGGCTGATCTGAAAGGTGTCAACAAAATACTGTCTACAAACATTGATGTTGTTGCCATCCCACATTATGAATGTAAAAATGGTTGGACGAGCTCTTGTTTGGGCGGGAACCATCCTTGGCCGACGACATTTTGGGATTTCTTGCTTAACCAAGCCACATAAATAGGCATTTTTGCAATTTGAAAGATCCCAACTTCCAAAAAACTGAAAAAAGCATGTTTCCTTGTTTCTTCATCAATGTTATTGTCACATTTCTTTTTGCACAAGCACGGAGTATTTCTAAATAATTTTGCTACAAACTGTTTTACCTTTCTCTGTTTTATAGGACGAACCAGAATTCCTTTGCTTCTTTCTAATTTGTCGCTTGCTTTCTCTTCTTTGACGTTTTCGTGTCCTTTTGGGTGGCTCTTCTTGAACAGCAACTGGAATCATTTCATCATGTCCTTCGCCATCACCATCACCAGCAGAATTTTCAGGGTTTTTCCAGAGTGCCGAGAGTCATCTGTAACAAAAAACACATATTCGTTTTTATACAGATTGAACTATAGCTGTACGCTCTAAAAAAAAGTAACCTAGTAATGTGTAGATCTAGGCCCAGCCCCGGTACAAGTTTTTGAGGTTAGGTTCATAATTATTATTTTCTTACCTGAACTAAATTCATCAGAAGGTTGGAAGTCATCTGATCCTGAGTACTGAAGAACGCTAGGCTCACTAGGTGTATCATCGTCTTCCATCACCGTGAACTTTATAAACACAACAATAATTGGCAAAAGAAAGCAACTGTTTCAAGCCTCAGCTGGTATGACAAGTGAATGAAACAAATCGATTTCAGGCAAACTGGTCTAAGTCTGACTTAGACCACTCTGCCCGCCGAATATACAGCTGACATCAGTCAGGGCACAGTAAGCTTCTGCGCTCTAGCGGATTTTTAGGCGAACTACGACTTGGGTCTCTTTGCCATAAAATGAAATCAGCTGCTGGCAATCCAAATATGACCATAACTCAAAATGACAAAAAAAGTTACTTAGACCACTTTGCCTTTCAGCCGCCCATTTCATTGTTCTATTGGCGTCATGTGGTCTTGTTATAATAGTAGGTTAATAACGCGAATCTTGTTTCCGGTGTGGATAAAAATAAATTTGAAAATAATGAATACAAATTGAACCAAACTTTCAACTAACAAATAAATTGTGTAAAAACCAAACATAAGTTTAATGAATAAGCAAAACTAATGTACGATTTATTTATTTATTCTTCCAACGGAATTACACCAGTAGTACACATAATAAGTTAAAAAGAGTATAAATGATTAATAGCACTAATAAAGTATATATATATATATATATATATATAATTAAATAACAAACAGTCTCAAAATAAATAATCAACAAAACTGTGAATTAGTAATAAATGTAAGTTAACAAATAATCAACAAAAAGGTAAAAAAACAAAGACAATAATAAATAGTTAAATATAAAAACAAGCAACAGTAATAAATGTGTAGTGTATGAAAAGAACTAAATAACAACTAAGTAATAAAAAAATTTGACAAATGCAAAAGTAACAATATATAACTAGCAACATGCAAGAAAAGATAAATAATCAGGAACACGCGTAAACATAAATAATAATCAACAACATCTTAAATAATTTAACATTAAAATAAACATTAACTAAATCCACTACATGCATACCAGTGCTTGCGTGCAGGGGGGTTAGGCTACTAGTTAGTTATTTACAAGGGAAGCCACTTTTCTTCTGAATGATTGAAAAAGTCAACATGTGGAGCAGCATCACTTCCAGCTCAAAGAAGTCTAGAGAGACCGCTGTGGTAAGCTTAGTAAGTAGGATGGTAGCGTCTACGGAAGATGGTCATCGAACGAGTTCCTCTTGAGATGGAGAAGTCAATGCCACTGAGGAGACCAGGGCAGTCAAGCAGTCCATTTACCATAACTTTGTATGTATATACTATCTACTTGCATACTACGTGGTAGCTTCGGGTCACATCAAAATAGCTTATCTCGATTTTAAAATAACACACTATTACACAACGAACTTATACTCAAACTCTTTAAAACACAATGAACAATTTAAAGGGAATAAATGAATTTCCTAATACTTTAGCTACTCTCGTAATCCAAAATCAAACATGTAAATAAGAATGGTATCTATGAGTCAGTGAAAATTACTGCATGGGACGCTTGTTGATGGTCTACTAAGCTATTCTGACCATTAAACACTCAGATAAGCTATCGGGGGTACCTACCAAGGAGCACATTACACAAATATAACCACAAATTGACATTTACATTTCAATTTAAAAAACAAAAGTTATTTATAATTTGCACAACGTAAAGCCATATATATTTTTGTCCAAAAGGAGGGTTAGAATACGTTAAGAGCATTGAAATTTTGTTAAGCTTCTCCAGCTGTTAACCTCACTGACCCTGTTTTCCTTGCAGTTTATCATGAGATTTGAATCAAGAATCTTTATTGTCGGCCCACAATAACTGCATTGACAATGTCATCAGATGGTTTATACATATACACAGTATAACACCAACATTAAAGAATAAAATAATACATACTACATACTTATGGTAAATAGTACAAGTCACAAAGCATAAAAACTAAAAGAATAAATTGTCTACATTACAAGAAAGCATTTCGTCTACTGTATAAAAAGCTTTTTGTCTTAACCATTTGAGCAAAGCATTTTTAAATTTTGTGCAAGGAACATCTTTGGCCGTTTAAGGTAGCTTATTAAATAATTTTACACCAACATAAAAGTATGTGTGCTGGGTCTTAGTTAGCCTAGTGTATTCTAAGTCAATAAGGTCTCGATATCTGGTGGAATAATCATGACTAGAGTTTCTAAGACTAAGTGTTTCAAGATTTTCTTTAACAAACATTGAACTTTGAAATATAAACATACAAGGTACAGTAAGAATATTATGTTCTTTAAAAAAAAGGTTTACATGAGTCACTAAAGGCTATATTGAAAATTGTGCGTAAAGCTCTCTTTTGGCATAGAAAAACCTCCTTAGCACCAGTTGAATTATTACCCTAGAGGAGAGTTCCATACAGAAGATGTGAGTGGAAAAGTGCAAAGTACGCTTTTAATAGCAATGTGAAGCTAGTACAAGTTTTGAGTTTTTTTAACACAAAAATTACTCTGGATAAACGGGTACAAAGAATGTCTGTGTGATTTTTCCAGGTAAGCTTAGTGTCAAGGTTGATTCCAAGTAGCTGGACATCCACACTTTTTGGTGCACTGAATCAAGTGTGGTGGCCATTGTCCTCTTGTTATAAAGAATAATATTGTTAAATGAGTTTGTAATAGTATATTTATCCTTTCAAAATGCCTCTTTTCGAATTTTGTTGCAGTATAGTAAGCGGTCACCACTACAATCGAATCAAAAGTACCAAATTATCAATTAGAAATACCTAAACTATAGAATACATAAGGGTGCTTGCTTAGTGTGAAGTTGCATAGATAGTGGGTGGTACCCACTATGCCATACCAGCTAACTAAGTAGCACAGGGCGTAGAGGGAAGAGGAGTGTATCTAATTTCCGATTAAGTGGACCTTTCACTGTAATATCACTCTGCCTAACTTATTTACACCAAATTTACATTAGTCAGGTCTCACTGAGTTCGTTGAGTTGTTATTTATTTTTGATTAGATTCACACAGAAAAATCATGTCTGCTTGGTAATTCTAATACTATTACATTTGTTTACTAAACTTATCAAGTCTTTAATTTTGGGCAGCAGATTACAACATTGGGCCAAGTGGTGTATTGTATTATATTGGAGTGCACACTGTGCAACTTTGGCTACAAGAGTGAGTATGTTTACTATGCTTTCCTTTGTTCTGTGCCTATTCATGTCTCTTCTCAATTTACACTTTTAGAGTAGATCTGGTATTGATTAATTGGTAAGCAATATCGTTTTCATCCACAGTTCTATTGTGGAAAAGTAAAATACCTGTTTGTGCTGTAGTGTTACCTTTCCTGATAAATATTCATTTAAGTCAAGTATTTTGCAGATTTTTAAATTTGTAAGAGTTAGCGCTTTATTAACTGTTTTCAGGACAAGGCTTATATTTTCAAACTGTTATTTTAAATCCATAATGTATATAATTTCTTTCATCCTCACTTCCGTGTGTCACTTTTGTTGTAGGATTAATCACAAGTCTGTTAATGGGGTAATAATGGGTTAATTAATTTGAAATACTTATAGAATTTCAAGCTGGATTCAGGAAATTAAATTCTACAGTGGATAATATATTTATTTATCCAGCATGGTTCATTTGCGCTTGGTGCAGCCACAAGGAAAGCGGTTTTGTTTTTTTATTTATTTACAGCTGCGTTTGACAACATTGTGAGGGGGGCATTAATTTATGTGTTGTCATGAGTGGGGTTGTCAACGCAGATGCTAAATGTGATAAGAAATTTGTAGGAAGGAACAAAAACTTGTGTGTGGTGCACTGAAGGAGTTCAGCACGGCACTAGAATTGAGATAAAGCTGTATTCTCAGTTCCCTACTGTTCTCTGTTTGTCAATGACCTGACTGGGGCCCTGGAGGGGGCTGTAGTTTTGGTGGTTACCAAGTAAACTTGTTGCTCTAAGCAGATGATATGTTACTAGTGCCAACAGGAGCCAGGGTGCAGCACATGATCGCAAATTTATAGAAATACTGTGATAATTGGAATCTCAAAGTTAACTTGAATAAGTCGAAGATCATGGTATTTAGAAAAGGGGGCAGACTGAAATCAACTGATAAGTGGTGATATAATGAAGACAAAATTGAGATAGTAATTAGCATAAATATCTGGGGGTGGTTTTAGTTCAACGTTGTCTTGGGAATTACATTTTAATAAAAAGGCAGAATGGCAAAATTTGCACTAAATTCAATTTCGGAGAAGTTTTTTAATAACAGTGTTCCATTAATCACCAAATACTTGTGTTACAATGCGGTAGTAAAAACTATGTTGAGTTATGGTGCTCAGGTCTGAGGATATAGAAACCGATGAATTATAATCAGTGCAATGATTCCTTATTTGGAAAATTATCTCTGTTGCCAACTATCACCCCAAATTACATTCTGTATTTTAAGTCATCTTTTGTAAAATTACATTTCTATAACCTAAAACTACATAAGCAAGGTAAATACATTATCATTTTCTAAGTTTACAATCAAACCGCCTTCCAAATTATTTTTGTAAAATTAATGTAGAAAAAATATTTGTTGGTGTCATGAATGGAAAAAGTATCTCAAAAATGGATGGTCCCGTTAAACTTCTGGTTAAATGATGTTGAGTGCGTGCAATTACAGCTTACGTTGGCAGTGGAGGCAGCATGGACCAGCTGGTGGACAGAGCTGAAGGGATGGGCACGGATCTCACAATACCTGACACTCAATCTTGACCTCAGCAACAGGAGATATCTAACTGATAACTATCATATTATTATAAACAATATCATGGCTAATGAAGGCAAAGGCAGAGTTTATTGGTCTAAATTACAAACCATGTGGGAGGGTCGAAAATTCAATTTCAAAATAATAGTATTTTAATTAATGCTTTAATAATACAAATAATAAACTAGTGTCTCCTTTAAACACAAAATAATAATGTCAGAGTAATATTTTTAATGATGAATGATGACTTTTAAACAGTAAACTTGTATTACATATTTATTAACAGAGGAAAATCGTTTATTAGTTATTTTATACAATTTCGCTTAATATTTTCAAGAGGTTGAGTTGGTATAAAAAGTAGACCTATCCGACAGACAGACTTTTCTAGTCTAATGTTGTAAGGGGCTAAGATTAATTTAAATTTAAATTTTTATTCAGGTTTATCAACATTGGTTGTATTTATACTTATGGAGTGTTGCTAATAATAAAGCACTTTTTCTATTCTATTTATATAACTCTGTGCAATTGTTAACTCATACATTTATTGCAAATCTATATCATGTTAGTTTTGCTCAACTCTAAAACGTTTTTAGCGGTATTTTTGTGCATTTCAATGGTATTATAATGGACAATTAATTTTGCACTGATGCAGTTTCACTATTATAGTGATATTTTTGTTAATAATTGTCCTCAAGAATAAGTAGTCTTGCATATTTCTTGTTTGTTTTTTTTTATCTTAAATATTAAAAAGTAACAAAGTAATTAAATATTCAGTTAAATATTTGGTTATAGAATATAAATATTATGTGCATAATTGATGTTTTTAAAAACATCAGGTAATTAATTTATTCAGACAGCAAAAAGTATTTGTAGCAGATTGGGAATAAACTGAAGGAACCTTTAAATTGCAAATTCTTTTCACTTAGTCCAGTGCTCTGTATGATAAAAGTTAGGCTTATAATTCAATCCCCACTATATTAGTGTAGCAATCTGACAGGACACATACTGCATATAATATCCCATCTACATTACGAATTCAGTTCAGTCTTGTAAGGGATGGGAGCCATTATACACCTTATGCTCCTAAGTTCTATGGGGACATCTAAGAGTGCCTGTTTGTATCCTAAGTTCTACGGAAACAGTGTAAGAGTGCCTGTTGGTATCCTAAGTTCTACGGAGACAGTGTAAGAGTGCCTGTTGGTATCCTAAGTTCTACAGAGACAGTGTAAGGGTGCCTGCTGGTATCCTAAGTTCTACAGAGACAGTATAAGAATGCCTGTAGATCAAGTAGATTTTATGATTCGAGACTGATAGTTGTGGAAGAGCGTTAAAACCCAGGGTAAGAATAAAAATATGTTTGCGATAGTGGCCAAAGTTTTCAGAGTGGGATTGCTTATGACGCAGGCATAGACAATAAAACATGCAAAACTTGTCCTAATGTCTTGAAAAACTTCTTGGTAAAGGAACTGATTGGATAAATTTCCAACTTCTGCTACTAATATGAACCTTGTAAAGACAGTGGAGTGCAAGATTTTGCATACCCATTGATTAGTGACCTCGGCTGATGGTAAACCTCGAATATTTACTCATAAAAACAGTTCTAGCTAAATTCTCACACTGGCCATGTGGACTAAGGTTTAAAGAAATGAGCCTGTATTTTACAAAAAAGTAAAAATACTACAAACTAAATTATTTTTAAAAGTTGTAAAAATAGAATAGAATTTAACTTCTGGATTAAAGGGACTGGTATGATTACTTGTAATAATATTACAGACCATTTGCTATCTTCAGGTACTATTTATACCTTTGAATGGCAGTCCACTTCCGCTCTTATTTATCTTTTTTAATGTTTTTTAACACCTGAAGAAGAGATTAGATTTCAATCCTTGAAACATAGTGTTATAATTTTTGTAATATATAATGATGGCAAATGTCCAAAGTCCTATTATCCTTTAAAATCATCCATTGTGAATAATAAATGTTTTAACGCCTCCACTGCAACACTTGTCATGTACAGACTTTTGGACAATCGGTTAATTACCAGTAAGTGTCCACTACAGTAAATGTGTTTAGCTATGATACCTCTCTAGCTACAATATATGTTGTCAACACCTCCACTAACCTCCAGCGAAACCTGTCATGTACCAAAATTTGGACAGCCGGATAATTAGCAGTAACTGTCCGCTACCAACAACATGTTAAACAAAGAATTTAAATGGAGTTAAGTTAAGTAAGTAGTGGTTTACTAAAGATTCTCCTAAACCTTTACTAATAAAACAGAGCTTTTTTTATCAAAACAAAAAAAGTTTGCCCTACAATTAAACTTTCTTCTATTTAATATAAAACACCACAAACACTCTTAAGATTTTTTGGATAGTTGCTCAAATAAATTTTATAGTGATTCTCTTTTTTTGCAGCCAAAGCATTTTGTGTACACCAACATTTCCAAAAACCGTTGTCATAGTGTCATTGAGGGTACTTTGTTTTCCTGCAACCTTATCTCTTCACCCTTAAGTTCTTATTTGTAATGCCAGTACACTGTATAACCACTCTCAATGTGAAAATTATATTCAATAAATAGTTTCTTATGAGAAGTGAAACGTATCATAATGTGTTCTTCTATATAACGTAATTTTAAACTTTAGCCCTATGATAAAAGTGTAGATATGGTATGCAGAATGGGGTGGATCATCAGCCTGCTGTAATCTCAACAGAATCCTTATCAATAAAATAACACATAAAGGGACTAGCCGACCTTCATCAAGGGAAGTGTTTAGACAGGTATAAACAACACTTGGCCATCTGACAGTTACATTGTTGGCCTCTACAATGTTCAGGTAATTCTTCATGTCGACAATCTCAATCTTGAAACGAACTAGGATGTTCACACCTACAATACAAAGGCATGCATCAATGCTCCCCTGACACAGGTCAGCTCTTTTTGAGAAAACTCCTACGCACATCGAGTGTAAACTGAAGATCCTGTTACCACGTAATCTTCAAGGTTTGAGAAGAAAAAAATCTCTCATGATAGAACTACAAAAATACCTTTTGGACAGTATATGTATACTTTTTAATAAATTCCTGAGCTTAAGAAAATGAAAAATAACTTATGCTTTGAGGTGAATCCATTTCTTATGTCATTGTATTTATAATGTATAAAAATACAGTAAATAAATAAATCCTGTGCCCAGCCTTGTTATGCATTATTCAGATTCTTTGTTGGATTTTATTATTTATTAAGCTCTTTTTTCATATGTGAATCAAACTATATTTCTATCCGAAGATTGGCTATTCGAACTAGCTGGCAATACAACTAATAGGCCTATGCCTAAGCTTTGGTGACTTAAATTTTTAATAACATTGTTATAAGTGATTTTAGTCTCAAAATATTTTACAAAATTTACTTTTTATATATACAAACCATACAGAAGTTCCTAGATCTTGGAAGAATTTCCTAAGTATGTTTAACCCTTTGAGTACCAAACGATTATTACAGGGGAGAGAGTGCAAGGTCAGTGCCAAGCACTTTCTTGGTATCCTGGTATCCATATATATATATATATATATATATATATATATATATATATATATACAGGGTGATTCATGAAGTTCTCCCCCCACTTCTACAGCACATTGTACTAGTAAAAATAATGAAAAAATGTTATATATAAACATAGGTCCGAAAACGCTTCGTTAGCGAGTTACAGCTAGCGAAAGATTTTCGCCTGAATTCCTGGGTAAAGAGTAAAATAAAGCCATACTGAACTTTTGGAAAAGGTTAATTAAGTAAGAAATATCGTGGATTCTTATGTATTTTTTACCTGATAAAGCTAATAAAATAGGTTTCAGAACTATACCTGTAGTATTTTTTGAGGGATTCAGGGTTAAATGCAAAAAATTGGGGCACGAAACAATGTTTTTTTAAGTTTGATGTACAATAACTTTGTTACATTGGTAATAAATACTTAAAATCAACAAACATTAATTGTAGAGAATTTAATTCTGAGAAAAATTGATATAATCAAAGTCTAAAATAAAACATAAATAAGTACCAAAAATCGATTTTATTCAGTATAATACATTACTAGTTTTAAGCAAAATTAATCAGGTTGGGCCAACCGTACGCACCTTTTTATAATAGATGTTCGAAAATGAGGCCATCATTATCAATACATTTTGCAGCACGTTTGTGTATTGCTTTTGTTGTGTTTCTTAATTTTTCAGGACTTCCCTGTAATCTGCACAGCCGAATCCATAATACGGGCAATTAATTCATCACGAGAATTCACTTTTGTCTTGGTATACAATGTCTTTCATCCATCCCCAGATGCAATAATCCAATGGAGATAGATCTGGTGATCTTGGTGGCCAAGGGTGAGGCCCTCCACGACCAATCCAGTGTCCAGGAAATTGATGATTTAAGTAAGCAGAAACGGCACGTGAAAAGTGGGGAGGTGCTCCGTCATGCTGGAAGTACAAATTTTGTCTGAGATGTAAAGGAACATTCTCTAACAGCTGCGGCAACTCTTCTTGAAGGAAATGCAAATAGAACTCAGCATTTAGGCGTCCAATCAGCCGATTGTGCAAAAGGCCACACCAGACATTGACGCTAAATCGGTGTTGAATGAAAGTTCTGTTCCACTACCTCATGTGGATTTTCTTCTGCCTGCCCATGAGTGTTCATTGTGCAAGTTATTGACACCATCCCGAGTGAATTGTGCCTCATCCGTAAACAAAAATACGCTTGTAGAGTTGATTATTAATATTCAAAAAAGTTGCAAAACTCCAAGCGAAGCGGACCATCCCCTAGCTGTAGATGTTGAACCTTTTGTTTATGAAAACGGATAAAATTTGTTTCGATTAAGTGACCTCCACACCGTTGACTGCGAAACTCCTATCCGCCTAGAAATACATCGTGTACTTACACCTGGACTGCGATGAACAGCATTAATACAATATCATCATCAAGTTGGATAGCTCGTTCATAATTGGTTCTAGTACTTGGTAGTGATCCTGTTTCCCGAAGAGTACGAAAAGTTCCTGAAATTGTTTTGGTATCTGGAATTCCTCCCATTAGGGTAACGTAGTTCATATTCTTCTACAGCAGCTCTAGCATTACCATTACAGTAACCCAAAATAAAAACCATATCAGCGTATTCCTCTGATGTAAATAAGTAAGGCATTTTTTCGCTGAATAAACAATCGAATTATGACTCACAGAGAAAAATTGCATTTAATAACACGATTCACAGAACCCGATCTCCTGCTGTAGCTTGCAAAACACCACTAATACACAGTTCTAACGTAACAGTACAGAATACCATTGTTGATCAGCTGATATTCGTTCGTTTACCAACTTAGAAATTAATAAAACAAAAAACTGCATTTCGATGATTAGTAAACAATAATGGGAAAATGTTTGCTTCATTTATTTTCGAACATTTGATGTAAATTTTTATTAAAAAAAAAAATACAACGTAATAATCATGATATTTTTATTTACAAACAAATTTATTTAACAGTTAATCTTGTTTTCTCAATTTATCTCATCATTAAGGAACAAAACATTTTGTTTTTGTTTTATTTTAACTAAATACCGTACGGTATTTCTTTACAGCTAGTAATGTATTATACTGAATAAAATCGATATTTTGGTACTTATTTCTGTTTTATTTTAGACTTTGATTATATAAATTTTCTCAGAATTAAATTCTCTACAATTAATGTTTTTGTTGATTTTATGTATTTATTACCAATTTAACAAAGTTATTGTACATCAAACTTAAAAAAAAACATTGTTTTGTGCCCCAATTTTTTGCATTTAACCCTGAATCCCCTCAAAAACTACTACAGGTACCAGTTCTGAAACCTATTTTATTAGCTTTATCAGGTAAAAAATACATAAGAATCCACGATATTTTCTTACTTAATTAACCTTTCCAAAAGTTCAGTATGGCTTTATTTTATACGCTTTACCCAGGAATTCAGGCGAAATCTTTCGCTAGCTGTAACTCGCTAACGAAGCGTTATCGGACTATGTTTATATAACATTTTTTCATTATCTTTACTAGTACAATGTGCTGTAGAAGTGGGGGGAGAACTTCATGAATCACCCTGTATATATAGTATCCATTATGCATAATTGATACTATATTTCATACTGGGGACCAAATCAACTGCCAACACGATTGGACAATTAATTGCTTTTGCTTAATAGTTGAAACAGGAGGTAACTTCTGGTTGTGGGTAAATGAGCTGCCCACAATGCATTTTGTCTATATTTATTTTGCACAAAGATCTCATTCTAGCAATTTAAAATGTTTATCATTTTCTAAAATTAATAAAAGTTAAATCATTCCGAATAATAAAAACAATAACAGAACAAATGTGTATTCAGGCTGCCAACAGTACATTGTGTATGGCACTCAAACTTCCAGCACAAACTTTTTGTTATCCAGGCTGCATGTGTACAAGCTCCCTGCTGCATTCTGTCAGTGTACATGATGTGTGTACACACACTTCTAGAAGTGCAAATCGCTCGTCATAGAAACAGGCTGCTGAAGAGTTTTGCCAAGTTACATCAATATATTCACTTTCAGGCTGCCAGTGTGTATGTTGTCTCATTCATACTAACACTGTCTACATTGGTAAGTTAAACACTATCATGTCCACACTATAGTGTCTGGTTTGCCAGAGATTCTTTAAGTCCACATATTTGGCATAAATACTAGCCACTCAATATCTTGCCAAGTTTTAGTTTGGCAGTTAGACTATGGTATAAGACTTAGGCTTACTTTGGCTATTGGGTAAAATTAAAATACAGAACCCACATTATTTTGTGGTCCAGCAGATATACCTATAAGTAATGTGGGGTACTTAATTTTCAGCCACTGGCTGATGCCGTCAACAATTGTGGAAATGCAATTAGTCCAGTCAATGACAGTAAAAAAATTGTAAACTGTGTATTTATTCCATACAGCACTGATTTGTATGAAAATTTGGATTTAGCGTTTACTTACCCTCTATTTCAAAATCTACCTTGTGCCGAGGGTTGCTCTTTTTTTAAGAGTTAAAACCACCCCAATTCGAAAAAATTTAGATTGGAGCATGTAATCAATTGAAATCATATTTATATTAATTAAAAAACATCAATTGACATTTTTTTAGTATAATTTATGAATCATTAATCAGTTACGGCTCTCTACAGCCACCCCTTATGACAAATCATTAAAAAAGAATAATAAACATGTTATTAAGCAGTTATTTAACTGGTTAAACAATATCGATTTACATACAGATTTGGATTTTGGTTCTATTTACTCTCTACTTCAAAGTTGACCCTGTTCCAGGGGGAATTTTTATTTATTAGGTATGAAAACTGGGTAGTTTTCATTCCAAAAAATCCATTCGAAAAAAATTCATAAAATACTAGTTTTGAACATGTAATCATCTGTAAATATGTTAAATTAACGTCGATAGACATTTTATGATATATATTACTCAGTTTCAATCCCAAAAAATCATTGTGGTTGTTTATTATTGACCTATTTTACATCATTCTCTTCAGAATTAAATTATCTACAACTTTTGCTAAAAAAGTTTGCGTTTTTATTACTCATTTACGAAGTAAATGTACTTCAAATCCAAACAAAGCATACAGAATTTTGAATATTTTGTCTGATATGGGTGGTCTTGCAGGTCTGGGACACATTTTACTCAATTATTAAGTCCATGTTACATGAGTTTGAGGTCAAAATAAATACTTGGGAAGATAAATAAAAGAGTTTTTATTGTGAGCACTCGTCCAGAAAATGTCAATAACCTTATACCAACTGGAAGGCGCAACCGAAGAAATGAAGAAGTACGCAAATTTTCAGCTGTACTTTCCTATAATGTTGCAAAAAATGGTGTTGATTATTCGGACAAAAGTCTGCTAATTACATAACAAATTTTTAAAAAAGAACAAAATGGTACAAGAAGGTTGCAATTGAGCTTCGGTTGTGACATGTGTGATCAACGCTTATGTAATATTCAACGAACATCAACAGAAAAAATTTGAAATGTTACTGAGAATTACTAGTAAAGTCACTTAAAGCACCAGTCACACCACCGCAGCAACCCGTACAGAGGACACCATCGCAGAATCACAACTTGTTGCAATGAGCAGGAACAGCATGAAAGTGAAGCCTGTTATGCTATGAGAAAATGAGTACTGAAAGGGGAGCAAAAAAAACACTAAAAAACTCTAGACGGGTTGTCACATTGTAGTGGATGCCCAAATGATCCCGACCAAATGTGCCTTCGTTGTTACAATGTAAAAAACACATATAATTTTACATTATAGAAGAATATCAATCATAAATATTTCCATATATTTGTTTCTTCTTGTTTTTTGTCAGCAATGATTAGTTCTTTTTAAATAAATGCCTTTATTTATATTACTGAAACTTTGCATACTTTTTAACTGCCAAGATTATGCTATGTAAGAAAAACACAATTTTATTTTAACCGTATATATTAAAACAACATTAATGTGATAAGCTTTGAACACAAAACATGGCTTTAAACTCTGGTGTAAGTTGAAAATTACCCATATTAACGTATAGAGATAATGCGTCATCTGTGGCACACTCTACCCAATTGTAGCCTATAGCATGCAGCACCAGTGACACACACAGGCCTACTAAATGAAGCAGCACAGGTCATTGGTGACACACATGAACGTGTCAAGTTTATTATTGATTGTGTCATTCACTCACTACGCTCAAAAAACTGTTGATAGTCAAAATTTTATAACTTTCATAGCTCTCTTAGTACCTATAATGCAACATTTTTGCATGAAGTCTTTTCTACTTTTTAAATATTATAATGAAAAATTGTTCAAGAACAGTAAGCAGGAGGTGTATGGTTCAAGTCAATTTTTTTTAATGCAATGAACCATAACATAATTAATCACAAGAAATTAAATTATTTACCGATTTAAAAAATACCATATTTGTTATACTTTCCATGTAGGTTTCATTAAATAATTGATAAAAACCCATTTTTGTATGGTTTTTTGAAGGTAAATTTTTATTATACTATTCGGATGGTTACCTGACTGATATTTCACTGCACATAATGTCGGAATTAGCTGTTTAGTGAAACACAGAAATTATATGACAAGGGCAGTCTAAAACCTGAGTGTTACTAACATTTTTTGACTGATTAACACAATACTATGTTAGTTTCAAATTGTATCATATTTTATCCAGACAGCAGCATGCATTATTTTTTAAAGTAGATATACCGGGTGAGGTAGATCACCCGTTCGTGATGTATAGTGGCTGAACCAATAAATCTATCTTTTTCGTTCAAAAATCAAGAAAGAGTTTTAAACAGGGTAAAAAAATTAATCCACTAAGAGCCTAGAAAATATAGGAGTTAAAAATGCTGTTGTGCAAGGTAATTTTTAATGAGACAACAGTAAAAAAAAAAAAACGTACAACTTTGAATTTGGACCACCATGTATACAAGGAGTTAAATAATAAATTTTTTTCAAAATAATCATTGAATGGAGACCTATAAAAGAGGTACAGCTCAACCTATCTTTACATTTGCACATCTCCTTTCATCATCACATTTTCTTGAATTTGTGGAAATATAAGGGTTTTCGCTAATATGATAAAGGTAGGATTCTCGGTTAATCCGCAATACATTGCAGACGGGTGGTCTGTCTCGCCCTGTATAATCATAAAAACTTGCTAGTTGTATTGCATGATATGTTAAAGGATCAGAAATGGACAAGGTGAGCTTGATTTTTCACACAGTTGTGTTTCTAAACAATGTAACTGTCCGGACAGTGTTTCTACATATAGCACATAACTGTATGGAGCGGTACAATGCTATGGCATATTTTTTGCATGCAAAATTGTACAGAGACGAATGTTAAAATATTGTTTAATAATTATAATATATATTCATGAACAAGATAGTAAGTTTACTTCATAGAGAACAAGTTTTAAGTTTCAGAGATCTTTGCCAAGATTGCAACACATGACATGTAAAATAACATAGCGTTAGTAGCACAACTGTCCGAATGATCCCCCCAGTTTTAGCGAGGGACACACTTCTGTCCAAACAGTGACCCACAGAGAACATTTATAGCTTTACATTTTTTAATATTTATTGAGAATTACAATAACCTCTGATCAATAACCGTTTGACTTATAATTTCTTTTATTAGCCATGGGCCTAAAAATAAGTTGTTTGTTTTTTATATTTGGTTTGCTGAAGCACACAGAGTTATAAAAAATACTAATTTTTTAAACTAAACAAACATTTTTAAATCATACTAAAAACTCATAGATATAAATCAATATTTGTTTGTCTTCTATAATATATAAATACTGAAGAAAGACACTGACAACACAATAAAGAGTATGTACATGTATATGTAACTTTACAAGTTTTAAGCTGTATGAAAGGCTCAGAAGGATTCTGAAATACATAGCACTGCTTAACCTGGCCTCGTTTCTGCACCTCTGCTTACTGACACAGGCTTTACCTGTCGAACAGTTTTCGTCACTGTCGATATCATCACAACAGTAATTTTCTTTGTTCACAAAACTCTCCACTAAGTTAAGTTTTTCTCATGCCATTCTACACAATTTCCTAAACAAAGCAAATTTTATTCACCAATCACTTACTAACCATAAAAATCATATCTACCAACTATGAAAAAATTAATTTTACTAAATAAGATGAATGTAACAAATTGAATTAACAATGAAATAGAATCAACCTATTGTACTTCAGCCTCGCCAAAAAGGGAGTGGAGTCCTTTATGGTGGGGCCAAAGCCGGGATGTGGGATAGCGTTCTCCTACAGCAAAGCTCTTGTAAAAGTTTGGGAAAAGAAGATAAGATACTTTAATTGGAGTAGGGCCTCAGGATTAAGACAATCAAAAATGTTTATCTCTCCTTATACTTAAGAGTGGACATCTCTCCTAGATCAGAGTAAGGAGGATATTAGAATTATAATAGGGATGCTTACAGGACATGGCTCCCTTAATAAAGACCTTATAAAGGTGGGCTTAAGCCAGACTAATGAATGCAAACTCTGCAGAGAAGTGGAGGAATCAGTGGAGCACATATGGCTAAACTGTCCTGCCATATCTACAATTAGGAAAAGATTCCTAGGGGAATATCTCCTCAGCTCCTAGGACTTCAGATAACAGGAATCCTCAAATCTGATCGGCTTCTGCAAAAGTCTCAGATTCTGTGGACATAAATATAACTAAGGGAGGCGCAAAGGTGCTTTTTAGAACTAAGTGTGGGGAAAATAGACTTTTCCTTGAAAAAAAAAAATGTTTTTGCTATGTCACTGTTCTGAAACAGATGACAAGCAACAGTGTACCAGCGAGAAATTATAGCTGCTGTAAATAAACAGAAAACTAGCCAGTGCACTATATTAGGCACAAAGGATCAAATGGATTCTCAGCTAGATCTAATATGCATTCAGATCAATGCATCCAAACAATACTAGAAATACTTGTAACGACTTTGCAGATCATTCATTGTAATCGGGGTTACCACTGGTGGTATGCTCTCGAATAATATGTGACGAGTCAAAAGAATCAAGTTATAATACTACCGTATAGCAGTATGCAGCTGTAGTGACTTGCATCCATCAATGAAATTTTCTCATATATACTAACAACTTTATTAATGCGAATAAGATAACCAAAGGTGTTGTGCTGATTCATGTAGTCTGTCCACTTATTTCAAAACTGTGACGTAGAGACATAATGTAAAGCTTAATGGTACTGTTCCATTACATTCAGTACTAATTCATTGATTTCTGATTCTGATTGACATACTTTGTTAAAATATTACCTATGCATGTTTGAGCTGGAAGGATAAAAATTGTACACCACATTTGTTAGAACTATTAATAATTCTCTTAAAAATACAGTTTTTATAAAGTACAATTAGTAAAAAAATGTACAATCGTTTTATTTCGATTTTCTAAAATGATCAATGGATTACATTTCAAATGTAATGTCTCTTAAACAAAACTGCGACACTGTACATCAATGTTCCTTGTATTTATCCTAATGTTGATACATCAGAAGACCACGGGGCCTATAGGTTCTGCTCTGAGGTTGTTGAGATCTAGTCTTGAATCGATACTGTCGTCCAACTCTCCAACTACAGCACTGGGAAACAAAACAAATATAATTATTATTTTTAACACAAACATATTATACTGCAAAAATTACATAAAATGAAGTACTTCATCTTTCTCGGACACAGCTCAAATGTAATAAATGTCACACAATGTCCAATATTGGTGCTATAGTATGGTGCAGTTGGCAACATTTCTTCACTAAACATCCTCAAACATTGCCAAAATGTGTAACTAAATATTTTGGTAATTTTCAAATTTTATGCTGAATACAGTATAAATTACTTTAAGTAAATGCCCCTATGAATTTGTGAGTACTGTAAATTTCGAACATTAGATATTGGAACTACTGTTCCTTAACAGGTATAATTCTGTATGACAAGAAAGGGCCGTGCAACAGTTTCATTTGTTTAGACTAATAGGTTAATATTTATTACTATTAACATTTCAGTAAGTTAATACTCCATCTTTAAGGTATTAATTATTTGTACTTTACTGAATAAAAATGTTCTAAATGGCAGATTCATAATGTAACAATATAGGTGTATGCCCTAATGTCATAATTTGCATTAATTATTAAGAAAATATAAAGAAAATTAATTTATAGTTGTAAACTTTTAAAAACAACAAATACCATTCTCTCTTAGCAGTGGCAAGATTCCATCACCTGAATGATAAGTTGGTTTATAATTATATTTTATTTATAAAAACAACAAATTGTAATATCTAGGTAATACATTTTTTATAATATGTAAAAACCATAGGCATTGTACAATATAATAATAAAGATCTTATAAAAATGAAATTAATTTTTTTATTAATTTGTATGAACATTATAATTAAACTGGCAGTTACTTACAGCTTTGTACACAATTTCATAGATAGACTTTACACAATATGTATGAACACTTCTGGTTCAAGTAAATTATATTGCTGACAAAAACTTTGAGCGTGCCTTATTGGCCATGATCAAGGAAATACGTCAAAAAGTGTATATAATTATCGCACTCTCTCCCTCGCTCCCTCCGTCTCTCCCCCTTTAAATCAAGGTGTTTTAATATTGTATTTATTGGCATCTGAATAGATCTTATGATGAAATGAATCATATATTATTACATTCAGAAAGATATGTCAAGATTTTGCTATAACATACTTGAGGTTTATATAAACAAATACCTTTATAAAAATGATAAACTTTGGTAAAAAAAATCACAATAAATCGCTGTTGCATCACCAATGACAAAAATTTCATATACGAGGGTAATTCGGAAAGTAAAGTCCGATTCGCGTTAACCAGACAAACAGAACGACGCCATTTGCAGTGAAATCGTTGTAGTCTGCTGTTGTCTGTGCCTTTTTAAAATGTTTAAAAACTATTGAACGTCCCCCGCCAACTGTGAAATACGGTCTGTGATACGATTTTTGACAGCAAGGAACGTTTCAGCAGCGGATATTCATCGACAGATAAGTGAAGTATACGGTCCAAATGCAATGAGTGATAGCAAAGTGCGGATGTGGGTGAGAGCTTTTAAAGATGGACGGGAAAATGTCCATGACGAACCACGATCTGGTCGGCCGTCAATGATCACCGAAGATTTGGTGAAAGCCATAGATGAAAAATTTCGTGAAGATCGGCGATTCACTATTTCTTTATTAGGAACAGAATTTCCAAACGTGAGTAGAACAACATTGTTTAAAATTGTTTCTGAAATTTTGGATTTTCTCAAATTGTGCTCACGTTGGGTTCCCAGGCTGCTTACTGAGGAACACAAAAAAAGAAGAATGGGTATTGCTCTTGAATTTTTGATCCAATATCATCAGGAAGGTGATAACCTTTTAGACCACATTGTGACGGGCGACGAGACATGGGTTTCCCACATAACCCCAGAAACGAAACACCAGTCGATGGAGTGGCGTCACCGGTTAAAGTGAAAGCAAAACAAACATTGTCCACACGCAAGGTTATGGCGACAGTGTTTTGGGATAGACATGGGATATTGCTAGTCGAGTTCATGGAGCGAGGAACAACAATAAATGCGGCCACTTATTGCAACACTCCGACTAACCTTAGACGAGCAATACAGAACAAGCGACGTGGCCTATTGACAGCTGGAGTTTCGTTGCTGCATGACAATGCCAGACCCCACTCTGCGCCAAGTCTGGGCTGTATGGCGGGTGTTCTAGCTGTTTCCAACCAAACGATTTGACGAGATTTTGAGTTTGGTTGGAAACAGCTAGAACACCCGCCATACAGCCCAGACTTGGCGCTGAGAGACTTCCACTTGTTTCACTACCTAAAAGAGTTCCTAGGCGGGAAGCGCTTCGAAACTGATGACGAAGTGAAACATGCAGTACAAGCGTCATAGGCAGCCGACTTCTATGACACCGCCATTCAAAAACTTGTAGATCGTTATGACAAGTGTTTAAACAAAAGTGGAAATTATGTAGAAAAATAGTGATTGATGTCAGGAATAAAATAAAACAAGTTTTTTTGAAAAAATCTGTTGTGGTTTTATAAAAAAAAACGGACCTTACTTTCTGAATTACCCTCGTAGCACACCATATTTTTGCTTCATTACTGTAGTTGAATATTTTCTGTAAAGTTTGAAGTTGGTACTATTGTGTTACAGTCTAGTAAAAAAAGAAAAAAAACCCATTAGTTGTTGGAGTAAAGTTTTACAATAGTATCCCGGAAAATATCAAAAGCATTCCTAATGTCAAATTGTTCAGATTAAAATTAAAAGAATATCTTGTTGACAAAACATTATACTCATTTAATGAGTTTTTTGAAAGCAGTGTGGAATAAACTATAGATTATTGGTTAAATATTAATTATACTTTTGTTTATAAACATACTGTTTTAGCAAATTTACTTATGTACAGTAGAACCCCTCATATCCGGCCACCACGGGACCGAGCCCCTGGCCGGATAACGATTCGGCCGGATAAAACCAACCTACAGTACACAGCACTTGACGAAACAAAACAATTGTACTGTACTGTACTAACCGCACTGGAAATAATCAACGAACTGTTTACAGGTTAAACCTATTAGCTCAACTGAGGACAACACAGGAAAATGTAACCAAATAGATACACCAAAATAACGCAAGAGTCGTGGGAGACTAGTGCGTGCAACTGCGCGTCTGCAAGCCGTGGTAAATAAATTTCGATATTGGCTTCCCGGGAAGTGGCCGGATAAACCGAGGTGCGGTAAAACCGAGGCCGGATATGAGGGGTTCTACTGTATTTAGTTCTTAAATCTAAGTTCATACTATTGACACCGTTTATATTTGTATATTTATTCTTGTAATGTAATGTGCAAATGGTAAATAAAGATTGTTTTGAATTGAATAGTCATCTGTTTTCTGATGTTACTAGTTTGTCATTCAGCACAGTTTAGTGAGGTTCTATTTTGGCAAATACCAGTTGTATACCTTCACTGTTCACAGAAAGCATATAAAATTTTCTGCTAACTTATTCTATTATGTAAAATTAGAAATTTGACATTAGATAATATTATAATCTGATAGTTTAGTGTTTGTTTTATATCTCTTTGGTAATGTATGTAAAAGATTTAGCAAGGAAATTTAATTAAAACACACATTTATTTAGTAAAATTATCATGACTTGTGTGGACCAACTAATATCATTACCTAATAATGCTTACGCAAGGCCACTCAAAATGCCTGTGAATCTTTGAACAGTGTGATCTGTTTAGGCTGCCAAAAACCACTTTTTATTCAAAAACAAGCATCCTATAACTGGGCATTTATAAGGCTATTGGAACACACATTGAGGGGAATATTATTAAATTTAAATTTTTGACCAAATTAGCCATCATAACTCCTGGTAACCAATATGCTGAAAGGAAGAAAAAATGCGATGAGCTTAGAATCAAAACAGGCGGAAAAGGCTATTCAAGAAATTGAAAAGAAATGCAGGGCGAAAAGGTATTTAGCCAAAAGGAAGCAAGAAGACATATATGAGGAGCAGGTGAACCTTGACAAACTTTATTACAGAGCTGAGAAGTAATAAAGGTATGTAAATATGCAATAACATTACTTTTTTTAACTTCTACCCTGTTTCATGAAAGTTGGTATTTAACACATAATGTACTTTATCTAGAGAACCATATTTAGATCTTTTTATTTGGTTACAATATCTAAGGTGCACATTTTAATTATTCGTCACCAAAGAAAACATCACAGCTATTTAAATTTTAGATATTTAAGGCCATATAAATGAATGTATAATATATAAACCATTAATATATATGATATATTTTGGCAGAGCATTAACAGTGCCAGCATTTTTCTTACTTCCATTATCGTTTTCAATGGACAGCTGACAGGAACGTAATACACATAAGCCATGTTGTTGTGAAACTGTAAACAAGTGCTGAGCGGTTTTGTGTTTGGAGTTACAAATCCAATAGTATTCGTGGAAAAATGTATTTTATAGTATTTAAGTGTTGTTATTACTGTGGTTTAGCTTTTTTAGATTATAGTTTTTATTTGTTCATTATGGGTGAAATCTTAGAGACCAATCATGCGATCTTAGAGAGGTAGTTATGGATCATTCTATTGATGAAGTTTATTCTGTCATTGTGGTAAACCTGACAGACCATGCAGCAAACGTGATTTCCTAGTAATTGTTTTCTCACAATTGTGTGAGTAGGACAGAGAAGTTTGTTGCTCCACCTGGTGATGCCCTTGACCCTGTGCCCCACCACAATCTGTCACTTGTGTCACATATGTGAGTGTAAAAACTTGAAAAAGAAAACCAATTTTCTACCCTTTATGTAATTGTGGAGTTCACCCTAAGCCCTACCATATGCTTGAACACTATACCAGACCAGTTCGACAGGGAGGCCACAAACACAGAGTGGAATCCAGTCACATTGAGTGAAAGATGAACGTTTGTATGTAATGTACATATGTAAACAAGGTAGGATTCAAATGTAGTGTTTTATTTTATTTTTTGTTTTAAGCAGCATACTGGCATAAGTATAAATGCAGTGATAAGATTGTGTTTATCCATGAAATATATTATTTCTTTAGAAATCAACCTATTCCAAAAAAACTGCTAGCTTTTTCATACAAAGCCAAGTAACAAAATAAAATTTAGATTACAGTATTGATGTAAAACTTATTGCTAATCAGCTGTACAACAGAATATTTACAATTTTTAAATATGTCTTTATAAATTTGATTTAAAAATAATATTTACATGGAAACTAACAATAGGTTATTGTTATTATAATGTTCTCCAAATATTTGTGAATAAATTGACATATAATTGTTTGCATTTGGACTGACAGTTATGAAATGGGATACATTATAAAAAACATCTGTGTGGCTGATGAAATAGACTGTCAGTACAGAGTGATACCATTGCCAGTTCTAGGGTTTAAAATATACAAAAAAAGTTCAAATACTTTAAAAATTTTTTGTGCTTAAAAAGTGTACTTTGAAATAAAAAACAAAACCGAACTGTATTTTCTGTATATTTTGAGAATAGATGGCTCACAGTTGTAAATATTAACATGGTTAGTATAGAACATTTCCTCACAATATATGAATGACAAATAGGCATTACTACTAACATGTTATCTCCTCTTATGATGTGAAGTCCCAACACCACCTGCTCTACACCTTGGTTCAAGCTGTAAACTCGCTCATGGCTGTCGTCAAGGATTAGGTTGATTGTCTGATCAAATCCCTTTAAAGTTCCCTGAAAAGAAAAAAAAAACAAGTCTGTACCTTCACTTTTAATCATAATAATTTCAAGAAGACAATTATGAACAGTCCAACAGTTAAACTTAAAAGATAGCACAGTTATTAGACAAAATGTTTTCAAAAATCATATAAAACATTAACACAATAATGTGTGAATGTGATAATTACATTCTCTGAAAAGTGACTTAGAGAAAAACATTAAAAAAACTAATCATATAAAACTTTTTAAGTGCATCATTACGAATTGCTCAGTAGGAACAAGTATTAATATTAATATAGTTTATGTGTTATTAATATTCCAACCACGTGGTACAAAAACAGTCTTATACTGGACCAATAAATAATGGAGTTATAAATTTACATGCTATCATTATTTCAAAAACCGTTTGAGATACAAAAACATTTTTTGAGATATAAAATGTTAGCTTTTCAATAAATGTTTACTATGTTTTCTTAAAACTTAAAAAAAACTTTATTGGCCGCCATATTAGAACCAAAAATCATACCAAGCTGTACAATTAACTTATCTGAGATATTTATATCACTTTTTTCATCCAGTTTCAACCTGTTAAGGCTTTTGCTGCACAGATTTCCACAAACTACATTACATACCATTGATAATATTTAAACTGGGGGGTTTTTGAATGGGGTTGGTTTTGGGCTTTTTTAAGTTCTACAATGAGGACAGTTGTTATAGGTTATTTTTGTACACAAAACCTTACATAAGAATAATGACTAAAACAGATTACGTTTACAGCCTACCAGAACAATCTAATGTGCCTATGTCTTAAGGTGACCTTAGGTCAAATAGATCTTAATTTGAATAACAGAAGACAGTTTGTTTCAAATTAACAAAAAAAATTCAGAATCAAGTTGTATTAAGATGTGTGTTCTACAAGGCAGTTCTTGAACATTTTGGTGGCCAATGAAGTGCTATCTAATATTATGGCTGATGCAGTTGTGTGCTATGCTGATGATGTAACACTACTTTTCAAGCACCGAGATATTGCAGCATTGCACATGATTTTGAAATCAGCTCTTAATAGCGTGGTAAATTAGTTCACAGCTAATAACCTGCTTTATAACCAAGAAAAACTAAATAAATTTTAATAGGTTTATCAAAAAAATATAGAAACTATATTAGTAAAACCATTGTGTATTGCTATTAATTCAAAATTGAATTGGGGAACCCATATTGATTTTGTTTTAGGACAATTTCTAAGGTGCCCTAGAATAGCATATTTTGGGCTTTTTGAATTAGACTAATATAGTTTCAAGATAGTTTAGTATATTTTAATTTTGAAATTTATGGTCAAACCCAATTTCACTATGTATAATCAATAATTAATACATACTCTGGCACGTTTTGAAGGCTTTATTCCTTCATTGTGGATGGCACACCACAGCCTATACGCAGTATTCTGTTATCTTGTATGTTTGTATATTTCTGTGTACTGTATTTTAATTTTATGATAAAGTCATCCAACACCATGGTTACGAAGGTCTGACGATGAAGGAATAATAAGCCTTCAAAATATTTGATTATAACACATTGGATTGTTTGATGGTAGACTATAAACCTAACTTTTTAGTCATAAACAACTATCCTTGTCTATCCACAATGAATTATAAATAGGAATAATACGTATTTGTCAGAGTCCGAGTTTCATTCGGCACATAAGTTTACATGACCGCAACAGACCTAAATAAACATATGACAAGGCAAAACATTAAATTTCAAAATTTTTGAATGCTAATTACTACTTAATTTTGAAACAATATTTCTAAAATTTATACATAATATCATTCATCAGTCATGTCTTCAGGAAGGCTGTTAAATATTTCTTTCTATATAAGTTGGCTCTTAATCAAGAAGTGTAATTCTTGAATGGGGTATGGAAAATCATTATTATGACGTATTTTGATGAAAATTATTAAAATGTGATCTAAAATTAGTCTGACTCAATTAAAGAATTGAATGTATTCCAAAAGCAATATGTACAGTTATTATCAAGATACAATTTTTGGAAAGACTGACCACTTTTATAAGTGGAGTGACCAGTGGGGTACTGAAATTACAAGTATCTTATCTGCATCCAGATAAAAGTTCAATTATTGTTTCAGCTGGGTTTCTCTCTATGTGTGTCCTCATGGGCACAGCTGATAAGGCTGATATCACTACTGCTGATCCAAAACACCACCATCTTAAACTTAAACTTAGAATTAAAACTAAACTAAACTCTTCTTGAAGTACCTTTTACTCTAAAATACTTTGATTTATTTACTCATAACTACTTTTCATATATATAGTCCGTCGTTCCTAAATTACCACTTTTAATGTAAAATAGTCTAAGTACTTTAAATATGAATAGATGCTGTAACGGTAGTGTTTTAAGTTTATCAAAAATTGGGAAACAACTGTCACGTCTTTTTTTTGTGAGAAATCATTCTGATAAAATGGTTTTCTACAACTCTTAATTTCTTTATTTGATATTTAATAGTACCTCCAAAGCAAACTAAACCGTGTTGTAATCTTGATAAGACCAAAGCAAAATACAGCAGGTTTTTAACAAGTTTTCGTCACAAAAATTACGTAAAAATAACATTTTCTAGTTGAAGATTTAAAACTTATTTTGCAAAACCGTTTCATTCTTTTCCCAAGTTAGCCTACAGTAAAATGTAACTCCTAGATATTTTAAATTATCCTATTCCTATATCTTATACTTACAATTACATAGATTTATGTCACTAAGGGAAATTCGTGACATAAAAGTTCAGAATAAAAGTTAAAATTATTAAAACAAAATTTACATATTTTGTTTTCTCAACATTTACAAGCATTTTGTTTGTAAGACACCCATTTTTTCAAATAAACAAATCAGCATTATTTTGGTTAAATAATAAATCCGTATTCTTCTGGGAATAAAAGAAGGTAATATCGTTGGTGAAGGCACTAGCCTTGCCACTGAAATTGAGTTCCCATAAATCATTAATAAATATCAGAGACAACACTTCCCTGCGGCACACCTATTGTGACGGGCAGTGGCTCGCTAACAGCGTGATCAACTCACATACGCTGTTCCAGGAGTGTGAGGAAGCTGCAAAACCAGCTTAGGACCACACCTTGCACTCCCGCCATCTCCATTTTTAACAACAAAATGCCATGATCGACCAAGACAAATACTTTTTGGAAATCAATGAATAATCCTGTTGATTTACTTCCCTCGTTTAAACTAGAAACATCATATCCATTACTTTTACCCATTAATTTTAGCAAGAACAGGGGATAATACACGAGCACCATTTTTCACCAATGCAATACTTATATTGTCAAACCAGACGATTTTTTTATTTTTAAGCTTTTAATAACTTTAAAAGCACTTCAATTTTGTTTGTTAAAATAATAATAAAAAAGAAGACATCCTATGTAATAAGTTTGGTTTTATAGCATCGTCATTGTAGTATTGCATATTGTTATGTACAGCGATAAAATTTCTCTGCTATCTAAGGCTACATACTTTTTATGAACTGTCCCACTCAAAGTATGAACTATTGAAGGGCTTTATATCTCCCTTAGCTTCATTAATTTTCTAAGAATAATATTGATTTTATGTAACATTTATTTCAAGTTTTAAATTATTACAAAACCTACTATAATAGCACGAAAAATTTCTATCATATGACCTGCATTTATAAACATGATACAGCTTCTTTTAAGTTTTTCTAATAGATTATTATTTATCCAAGGACTGATTAATTTAGCTTTGGTTAATTTATCATTTTTCACTTGTTGACTTTTCTTTTATTTATCTTTGGTGTAAATAATAATGTTTTTAAAAAACAATTAAAACTATCATAAATATTATTATTTATAAAAAATTCATTCCACTGTATCAAATCCAATTCTAATAATAGCTTATCATAATCTATTTGGTCTTGAAAAAGATTTTGATTATTTACGCTATTGTTTACAACCTGATTATTAGAACTAGAAAACGTCAGTTTTAAGCCCAACATACAATGATCGGTTAAGTCGATTAAAATCTACACTTTTAAACATGGAAACAATACGGAAAAAAAATGTGATCAATATAACTGTAAGTTGGCAATGACTCTGGTTGGACAATAAATTAACTGAACAAAGCCGTGACTACTATTTTAACAAATAATATTGTTAACAGCTGTTATTATTACTGGGTTTAAAAAACAGTAAAGTGGCGACACTGAGGTCGAGTGGTTGGTAAAGAATGTGGAGGGGGAAGTGAGTCCAAGTTTCTTCTCCCCTCTCCACATATCTCTCTCTCTCTAACTCCCCCCCCCCCCCCCCCCCCCCCACACTGTTCACTTAACAGGTCGCTTTCAAAGTGGCTCATCTATAGTTGCCATGGAGAAGCCATAAAAGATATACATGTATACTTCAATAAGTACTGAACCACAAAAGTACTTGATTCACGAAGACTCCAATCCAGATCTCTACCTCCGGGTGAGTATGATGCCACTTGTATTTAACCCTTCCTATCACATATGTGTTTAAATAACCAAAATAACATATGACCGGAAGACCAAATACCAGTCAAACGACTTTTAACATTCATTAAATTTGTATAAATGACAGTAGCCAAATTTAAATTCAATACAGATTTAATCACAAAAAGTATACAACTCAATATCTGTAGGAGTACTAGTTTGTAGAATTTGTTCCTACAATCACTAGGAAGATACGTTAAGAAACTCAGTGACTCTGTAAAGATTATGTTTGCTCTAATGTCCTAATAATGTCAAAAGTGTACCGTACAGTAGTTTAATATCTACTAATGAACAATATCAAAATAGTCACTATTTATACTTACAACAAAATTTCGTCCATCTGCAGTTATTATAGAAACAGTTCCTGTTTTGAAATTAAGGAAGAAATCTCCAGACAGTTGAAATAGAAATGTATTACAAAAGTAAAAATAATACTATTTTTTTTATCCCAATGCACTTTATTAAAAACCACCAAAACTTTACAACATTTTTTATTTTTTTGCATAAGAACTTTTAATTTTTTTAATTATTAAACTGTTTAAAATAAGTATTTTGTTTTATAGTAAAACATTTAAAATAACAATGTTTTTTAATTAATAAATAAAATATTCCGATACTTTAGTTAAAAAATTTAATTAGTCAAACATGTACCTTTATTTGGACTTATTTACTTTTGAACAATTCTAGTGACAAACTAAAGGTAAAATTGAAGCTGAGGTTTTTGATTTACAATTCACAGAGGAAAACAATGAGGTCCAGAAATTCAACAGGAAGTAACAAAACTATGTAATAGCATTTGCTAATTCTTGTAATATTATTCGTGGTAACAGGATCTAGGAAATATTACATCAATAGCACAATTTTATATCATTGCCAAAAAAGTAATATTGAGTCAGAAACCGTTGAGGAGTTAAGAGAAAAAAAGTACATATTACATTTTAAAAATGGACTATTAAAATATTTCATATAGCTAACAAAACAAGTAAAATCTTAAGTGGAAATAAAATTCTCAAATTATGTTACTATAAATTTTAATAGTTAGAAAATTGAAATCATACGAGAATTGTAGAGATGGTGTTCATGAAGTTGACACACAACCTGTTTCTTGTGATTACTGACTTTTATGCATGTCACAACGCCCTTGTATGATTTGTTATGTTAACATTTGTTAGGTTAGCTATCTACCTGAGGAAGAGATTGCAACCATCAAAACTTAGTGTTACGATACTGATTACTTGTATCACTGAACAATGGCAAATGTTTACAGAAAAATTCTGTTTCTTTCACTACTATCAAAAACAGATTTTAAGCAAAGAAGGTGACGTATCAATGAATATTAATGGCCCAGGAGTTGCCAATCACTATTCCAAAACGTATTCTGCTTGTTCTTATGAACAAAACTATATATGGTCTTAGGAAGGTACAAATCACAATAATTTTGGTAAAAAAGTAAAAAATTCCCAAAGTTAAGAATATGTGAACAAAATTACGTAACTTCAATGTTGACAATTCAACCTATTTTATTTGAGTTTTATTACACAAGCTTAGCGTGGCCACCTCGCTACTGCTGACGTCGCGTCGACCCACCGTGGTACAAAGGTAAACCTACATGGTTGGTGAGTGGGAGGAGGGCAGCAAATTGTGGATAGCACACTAACAGCATTAAAAAGTTGAAAAGGTTAGTTTAGTTAATGTATTGGCCTTATGGGATAAGTTATAGTTATATAGATAAGTTATACTACAAATGAAATAGAAATCGTCTCGTTCCGAGACTCCAGCATTCTTCGTGTAGGAACGTGTCGTCTCGGAACGAGACTCTCAGCTCTCAAGCGTGTTGTTTTTACACCGTCTCGTAGCGAGATCCCTGGCATTCAAAGGGTTAACTTAATATATTAATTTTTAAGATTTAAAACCAGCTAAACTATAATGTTATTTGAAATACCTATTACGTAAGTTGGTTCTGACGTTTTTGTTTTCAGTATTTTATTGTAGTCTTGGGTACCGAGGATTCAATAATCATGATTCGATTGTGGTGATTTCTGCTTATTAAATAGCACGTGATGCCCCGTGCAGATATAGAACAAGGAAATTATTGCTTAGCATGGAGATTCACTTATAATATTCTATACTTCATTAATTGTACTTTTAACCCCTTGAAACCTTCATAAGTTTGTTCAAGAAGACAGCAGCAATAGTTTAAAATGTGTAACGTGTATTTTTGCCACTTCAGCCATTATTGTATTATGTTTATTAGGCTACTAAAAGAGCACATATTTTTAAAGTCTACAATTGTTTATATAAAAAATGGGAAATAGGCCTGATCAAATATATGAAAACACAGGTTGGTTAAAAATAAATACAAAATAGGCATATAATACTTACAGGGAAAGTACAAATAACCCGAAATTGACCTGTCACTACAAATAGGCTAATTGAAACCAAAGGTTCACAGATTTATGCTAAATCACTGTACAAGCCATATTCTTCTTATTTCGGAGGTAGCATGCATAGGCCTAACCTACAACTAATTTTTTCCAATCATACTAACAAAGATTAATCTGTGTACCCAACTAAACAATTATTTACAAACATATACAAAATATTCAGTAAATATTGCAACCGTTAATAGTTAGTAACAATTGTAGATAAGCCTATACTAATACACTAAGTAGGAAATTAATGCCAGTTAGAATGTTAACCTAAATCAAGTCACAAATAAGGATACTATTTACATAACTCTCCAAAGCAGACGCCATTTAAGAAATTTGAATAGGCAGTCGTTTAAATAAAAAAACAACAATATCTAATGCTAATTTGAAATTAAACGTTATCTCACTCCACTACACATAACAGAGCTCTTTCAAAACTAAATAAACACTCAAACTGTCTCAAACTACCGACCAGCTCTTTTTTTTCTTTTCTGCCTTAAGGCTGGCTTTGGGTAATTCCCATGAAGCCTTAATGTACACTGCTATTTTGTTAATTAAAATTACCATATTTTTATTTAATAAAAAAACATAATGGTGGTTGCCTGTAAACGGTGATTACATTAGTAGGATTAGATACATGTATACATAGAGTGAATAATTTGTCACATCACCATTACATTATCCCCAACACAAAGTTATTACATTTTCCTCTTTGGTAGAACGTTCCTCTGTAGGAGAAGGTTCCTCTATGGTAGAAACACAATCTCACTCCACTACACATAACAGAGCTCTTTCAAAACTAAATAAACACTCAAACTACCGACCAGCTCGCGGCTGCTCCGACTTCACTATACATAACAGAGCTCTTTCAAAACTAAATAAACACTCAAACTACCGACCAGCTCGCGGCTGCTCCGTGCGTCCATAAACCAAACGCTCCATATTAAACATATCATAGAGATAAAGATCAGTTTTTTTCATACGATTCTAAGGGAAAATACAATTTAGAGGCTACTAAGAGAACAGCGTCAAAACTCCAGAAATACTTAAAGCCATTGTGCACTGATACCCCAATTTTGATTGAAATTAAAGGTCCAAGGCAAAATAACCATTCTGACTGTGGTATATATCTCAGCCATGCTGTTGAACATCTCATACTAAATCATAAGCTAAAACATTTGTTTCAAGAAAGCATACCTCCGCTAGACTGATTGGCCTGCATATCCAAGAGAGCGTATATGGCCTACTTGATCTATAACAGATCCTCAATCAAAGTTTCTACAGTACGAACTATTTTGACAATGAAAGATACATCAAATTCTGAGAAAATTGTGCAAAAGGAGGTAACTACAGATATAAGAAACCAGATGAGCTCAACAATACAAGGCAGCAAAGTGTATGTGTCCAAAAGTAATAAAGTAGTGGACGCCGAAGCTCAAACAGACTCATCCTTAATGGAACCTAGAAAGATTGAACCAGTTGAGAGAATAATCATCCTCAGTGATAGTCACGGGAAAGGCATAAGAAACCACATTCTTGAAGACTTGAACTTGGCAAGAAAATTCCAAGTTATGGAATTAGTTAAACCGGGTGCTAAATTGAAGGAGGTAGTAGACCAGACTAGAACTTTAGAGATTACAGATAAAGACCACGTTATTCTTCTGGCAGGATCAAATGACGCCTACAATTTAGAAGGAAAGAATATCTTGACATACCTGGAGGCATCCATCACAAAACTAAAACCTGCAAAATTAATAGTTGGTGGTATCCCTTTTAGACGGGATATTCACCTCAGTAACAAAGTAAATGAAGATATCATGAGCCTCAACATTCATATGTATGAAGTCTCAAGAAAAATGAACACAACTTTTCTGGACATGACATCAGTGCCTGGTGTGGGGTTCACCACAGCAGGTATTCATCTAAACAAAACTGGGAAGAAGATGATTACAAATAAAATAACTAGACTTATATCAGGATACTTTATCACTCTCAAACCACAAACAAAAGAAGAAAAATCATCATTCCTGAATTTCAAAAATCTCTACCCGCAACATTTAAGAATAAAGTTTAAATTAAAGAAGAAAACATGAGTACAATGATAAGTCAATACAGAGATGACCAATCCATAGCTTTCAGCCACTCAATATCAGCAGATATTGGTGAACTTCAACATATTATGTCGACGGGGGTTGCAGTAATCTTCAGCCGTAACTTCAATAAACCAACAACCACTGATCGTGTCGGCTCACAGCAGACCTACCAACAAATAAAAATCAAGCTGGAGTGTATGGGATGATTACAAAACCAAAATACTACGAGAAACCAACACCCTTAGACTATGAAGTGGCTTTCCAGCAGTTTATTGGTGACTTCAAAGGAAAAGACTTCAAGCGGCTGATCTGCTCACCCATGGGTTGTATGAGGGATAACGTGCAGCCAAGTGTCTTCATAACAAAAACTTGCAAGATTCCAGAGGACAACGGGAGCTGAAATTTCTGTCGTATCATGCGAACAGAAAGCAAAAAGAACTCTCTGCAACGGATTGAGCCATAAAGAATTCATTGAGGAGTTGAAGAGGCTTGTCGAGAAGCAAACAGACACTCTGCCAGAGCCACAGGACGGACTAGAACTCGCCACTACATCATCTCCCATGGTACAGGAGCAGGAGCAGAGCAGCAACGGATCTTTTAAATACAACCTAAACACGAGTGACAGTGAGACTCCCTCTTTCAGCGGCTGGAACTTAAGTGACATTCATCGACCAGTTAACATCCAACTAAGGACTGACCTGAACAACTCGAATGAATCCTTGTCAGCTTCTCCAGGCACCCCTTTAAACTTACTACACAATCACCCGTTAGATACAATGTAAATAACTCTTTTAGGGTCATCTTACCAACAAGTTCTTACCAAAATAATAGTTCAGATAAGACTGTTTATTCCAATAGTTCTACTAAAACCATTCCTTCAGTTAAAAAAAAAAAAAAAAAAAACAGTTTTTCAATCTAAAAATTACACAATCTCAATTTTTCATCAAAACATACAGCATTTACCGTCTAGGATCGATGGGCTAAGTTTGACCTTGGAAGAGTTGAAACCTGACTTTGTAGCTTTAAGCAAGCATAAGGTTTCGCGGCACGACATAGAAAGAGTAAATGTCAGTAATTACAAGATTTGTGCTAGTTTTGCGAGGGAAAATCAGGGGGCGGGGGAGTAATGATCTTAGCAAAAAATAGTATAAAAACTCAGGCATTTATACAACCTAGATGAGAATCACTGTTACAGGAGAAAGTCTTTGAATACTGTATGACTAAATTTAAAATTGAACAAAATTACATTACATTAGTTTGCATTTATAGATCTCCAATAAGATGTAATGAACACAATTTTCTGGAGAAACTAGAATTGTTATTAAACGGTTTATTAAAAAACATAGTAATATAATAATTGTAGGTGATTTTAACACATAAATGTACTGGTTAGGGATGTATCTTATACCAACATTGTAAATGTTTTAACTGCTTTCAATCTGAAATACCTGGTTGACTTCCCGACAAGAATAACCGCAACAACCTCAACAGCCATAGATAACTGCATTAGCAACATTCCAAATTTAGTTACTACCGGCATCATAACAGAATTATCAGACCATGACGCACAAATTACAGAAATAAAAAAAATACCGAAAAAACAATGTAAATTACAAACAGCTAACTAGAAAAATCAATAAAACAAATAAACAAACATTTTCCAGAGAAATTGCGGTAGAGTCTTGGATGGAAGTTTACCAGGCTGCAGTCAATTTAAAATATGAAATATTTCTCAATTTTTTATGTTCTATTTTAACAGTTCCAATCAATGGGTGAATCAAAGTATTCTGGAAGGCAAGGAGGAGATCTTACAGCTTAGTAAATTGTTTAAGGAGACAAGGGAGGGAGGAATTAAAAGGGACCTTAGGAAAAAAGCGAGAAATCAAAAGTAAAATCATTGAAGCAAAGAAAACAATACTATGATAAAAAAAAAAGGAAATTCAGATAATTGCATGAAAGCTACCTGGGAAATAATTAATAGGGAAGTCGGTAAACATCAAAAAGAAAATCATAATTATTTAAGATACATTTGAAAAAGGAAACTGTAAGTGATCCTAAAAAAATATGCACGGCATTTAACGATTTTTTATTAATACGGTTCAAGAAAAGCTAAAAGAAAAATTAGGTGACCTCATAGACGAGTCTGGTACAGATAATATTGCTTTGATAGATAGTGCAAATGAGCTGGGGTTTTCTTAAACCCGTTTTTAGATTTACTGCTGTAACCGATGTAGATATTCTGAATATTATTAAATCTTTTAAAAATAAAAGTTCTTCGGGCTTTGATGAAGTACCTGTGAGTCTGATAAAAGAGACAAAAGATTATTTATTAAAACCATTAACACATATCATCAACTCATCTTTAATTTCCGGAATATTTCCAAATCAACTAAAAATTGCTAAAGTGATTCCAATCTTTAAAAAGGGTAAAATGGAGGAAATATGAAGTTACAGACCGGTATCTATATTACCAGTCTTCTCAAAAATATACGAAAAAGTGGTGCACAATCAGTTAGTTCATTATCTGGAGGAAAATATGCTGCTGGACAACCAGCAGCATGGTTTCAGAACAGGTAGGTCAACAGTGACAGCATGAGTTAATTTCGTAGAAATAATTATCAATGCAATAGACAAAAAAGAAAATGTGGTACTTTGGGATTATACCGACCACACCCAGACATGAATCGTTATTTCACATTTCGTTTCTACTGATTACTAGATTAGCGTAGAACAATATTTCGTCAATATAAAACAGGAATTGTCTTATCGCAAACACCTCCCCATCCTCAGACAGAGGTCAAAGTCGAGCGTCTAGTAGATAACGTGATTGCAGAGTCTCGCCGCCCGTTCAGCTGGTGCATCGCTTTGTTTGTACTTCCGTGTTTTACCTCTACATTTCTCCAAACACAAAAATTCAACAAAAACAAACATTTACCAAACTAAACTTTTTATTAAAAAAAACACTCAAAACTTGTTTTTATTCTTGATCACATTCCGCCACCCAAAATGCGAGTGCCTCCGGCCATCAGCGCGGGCTTCGGCAGCACCTTCGGTGCTGCCCCGCGCTGATGTCGACGAAAGAAAAACATCCCTCGAGATAGTACCTATCAGTAAAATATCAAATTCTAGAGGGGCTAATCAGAAATATAAATTGAATTGTAATGGAAAGGCAATGATGTACCGTGCAAATCACGTGATGCCGCGCGGCCTGCCGTAATCAGGATTCTCGAGAAAGATAAGATAACAGCGACAACAATACCGATCACAATACCTGGAAATGCTTGTAAGTTTGTAATTTTGTAATTGAAGAGTTGTTTTTTTTTTCGTTCTATCATGTTTTGTTTCTATAAATTTCTATTTTTTGTGTTCTTCATACTGGTGTGGTCGGTATAATCCCAAAGTACCGAAAATGTTATTGGCGTATTTCTGGATATATCTAAAGCTTTTGATAGTATTTCACATGAACGATTATTCAAAATTCTAACTAGACTTGGTGTTAAAGGTAAAGAGTTAAAATGGTTCCAGTCATACTTACAAGACCGCTATCAGTATGTTGAAATAAAACATCAACACACAAACTACATTGAAAGCTATAGGTCATCGCTAAAACAACATTATGTGTGGCGTCCCACAAGGTTCCATTTTGGGTCCTCTACTGTTTGTGTGTTATTTGACGGGTCTCCCTTCTATATGTGAGGAAAATGTCATTGGTAGGATTCTCTATGCAGATTGATGCTAATATTATCTTTTCAGGAAGAAATAAACAGGAAATTGAACACAAAGCAGAAACGGAAATGGCAAAAATAAAACAATTTTTAAATTTAGCTCATTTATTATTAAATACCAGTAAAACCAACTTTATTTCCTTTCACACCAAACAAATAGACAAACAATAAATCCATTGATAACAATAGAAGATTATTCAGTAGAAAGAACAATTAACTAGTACGAAGTTTCTTGGCTTAGTTATAGACAATAATTTAAGTTGGGATGATCATGTAAGCTTTGTGTCAAAAAAGTTATCATCTAGTATTTATGCATTAGGGGCCCCATACACCTGCGAGTCTGGCTCGCGAGCCAGTAGGCAGAATGGAACAATACTGTAACCTCACTTCACTTAAAACTATATATTTTTCTTTGTTTGATTCCCATATGTCTTATGGAATAGCAATCTATGGCGGAACTTCAAAAAAGAATTTTGATTACTTATTAATATTACAGAGAAAAAAAAAGCAATTAGAATAATGTTAGGCTTGGCTGGTAAAGAGTCAGTAAAAATGCATTTCCGAGAACTAGGAATTTTAACGGTATTTGATAGGTATATATTTTAGAAACAGTTAAATATTGTAAACAAATTAATATTCGCACTATATCACAAAGTCACACATATAATACAAGGCATCATTTTATTAGTGAGAGACATAATTTGGAACTCTATAAAAAAAACAACTTTTACAGGACTAAAATTTATGCAGTACTTACCTCAAAACATTACCAATGAACAGAATATGACAATATTTATCAGAAAACTAAAGACATTTCTTACCACCATATCTTGCTATTCTTTAGAAGAGTTTTATAATCATAGAAATAGTTAGTATTTGGGTCAACAAATTTATAAAATATCTACTGAAAAAGTGTATGTTAGTTAATCTTCATTAGGTCTAAGTTAGTTATCAAGGGTGATTGTCGTACTTTTATATCAATATTTTCATTGGCACAATAATGTAAGTATTTATAATATTTACATAATAATTTGACACTTCTGTACAACATATGTATACAAATGAATAAAGAATATTTTGAATTTGAATTTGAATTGAATTTGAACATATGACTAATGTTTTGCGTAAAATAATTTACTACATCGGTATATAATAAATACTGGTTTAATGCGTCTTATAGTGTGAGTGAAAAATATATGTTTAAAAAATGATCTTTAATAGAATTATAACTATCGAAAAGAATGTAAAAAAAAAAACATAAATAATGTATGGTTTTAGGTATACATTGCCACTCTTTCCCGTACAGGAAAGACTGTACAAGGAAAGGCTACTACTCGTTGTGGAAAGTGGCCAAAAGGTTGAAACAGCCTCAATCCCCAATCCCTGTATTTTTAATCCTGGTGGTACTTGGGCGAAAAGTGAGATGGAAAAAGCTGAGTTGTTTGAAAACCATCTTTTAAACGTATTGAACTCTATCTCTTCTTGTAGACAACTATAATGTAGCCCTTCAATTAAGAAATTCCTAGAATCACCACATCAGCTTCCAATGCTGATAAGCTCTTTCACAATAAGAGAGCTGAATACTAAATTATTCCCCGGTTATGACCGGGATATATGTTACGAGAGCTCCCCAGAAAAGGAAATATGTTCAAGACTTTAGTACATTCCATCTCAATGGAAGGTAGCCGAAATAGTTGTTATACCGAAACCTGACAAACCTCGCCATTTTTTGTACAGACCGATGTCTTCTACCAATACCTTCGAAACTTTTTGAAAGATTGCAGTCATTGATTACTGAGCTAAATATGATTCGAAATCAACAATTTAAATTCAGATGTAAACATTCTAAAATTGAACAAGTACATAGAGAAGGCAATAAAATGGCACAAACTCTTAAAAGGTTATTTATATTTTCAGCAGAGTTTTTGATGTAAGCCGGGCAATCGACAAAATCTGGCATGATGGCCTTTATCCATGATACCATTTCTACTTAATAATTTCTACAAAGTCATTAAATCTTATCTATCTGAAAGATACTTCAGAATTAAATTTTAAAACTATTATTCTAGTTTACAACAATTGAATCTAGAATCCCGCAGTGGAGTGGATTGGGCTTTTTTGTACAAACTCTTCATAGCAGGCATACCAACGAATCAAGCTGCGTTAACTGCAACCTTTGCAGATTACATTCCAGTTTTGGTTTCTCATCAAAAACCATTTGTTGTTTCCCAGACCTTGCAAGACGTTTTGAATTTAATACCTGGTTGGCTCAAACGCTGGAGAATATAATGAAATGAAAATAAATCTTATATTACGTTTACTCTTAACGCGGAAAATTGTTAACATTTTTTCTTTAACAACATTGAATTAACTCGCAAAATTATCTGAAATATTTGGGAATCCACATTCATAGGCGATTAACATGACGAACCCATATTTGAGAGAATAGACTGCAACTAAATACCAAGTTTTTGAAAAAGTATTTGGTCTTGTGAAAAAACCTCATTTTTCCCTTGAAAATATATTGTTACTGAACAAAGTTGTTTTGAAATCTATCTGGACATATACGGGATTCAACTTACCCCATCTTTTCAAAATAATTTAAATCACTTTCGGTCATCGTATCCAAAGCGTGTTTAAATCAATTTGAGCCTTGTTGCAAAAAGCATTTAATTTTCATTATTTTTTCGAGAATCACACACACCAGTATATAATTCGTATAATGATTGAAGTTTACATTTTTCGTTACTGTTCATACATCATTATAGATATACTTTGCATTTTAACGTCCTTGATGTATAATCTATACAACTTAATATACAGAAGCTGTCAAGTAGTGTCAAGAATAATAACTTGAACTGTGTGGTGTGTCAAGATTGTAGTCTGGTCTGGTCAGTTGGGGTGGATTTGTTGTGTGTAACTGTTGTTTTGGAAATAGTCATGGTTAGGTTTGTGTTGCACAGGAAGTGAAATTAAAAACTGAAACCTACTTCCTAAATATGCCGTCCTAGTTATACATATACAGCAATCAAAGTTTATTATGATGCCATCATTCCGTCAAAAAGTAGCTGGATTTATACGTCAATTATCCAACCCATCTGAAAATAGGCCATTGGAAGAACACCAACCTAGATCAACGTCAGATTGTTTTATACAAAGGTATCTAAGTGGGTAAGTTATTTTTATTTAACTACATACTTAACTATTTTTATTAATTTCACAAATATTTATGGAATTTTAAGCACATGTTTACAAGTTCCACTTCTTAGGTACAATTTAATTTTCTTAAATTGGAAAGTAGCCTACTGTATTAAAAAATGTTTTTAGTGCCAACATTAATGAAAAAGTGAGGAAAATTTCAATAAATAAGAAAAAGTTTTGCATGAGGGAGTAAATGCTTTAATGTAGGGATTTCATCATCTTCCTAGGCCTACCTTAGACCTAAGTAATTAGACTAGGCTAGTGAGATTTAAATTGACAATTATTAAACAAATATGAGAAAACAGTAAAAAAAAAATTTATTTTCTTTATGAAGCTGTCAAAAACTTACCTAGAGGTAATATAAATATCGGTATTTATTTACAATACCGTGACCATGAAAAATGGACTTTTTTTCGTTATCTTTATATGCTGCAACACTTTTTTGTTCCTACACTTCAAAACTTTCCAGTGAATGAACAAACGTTTTTACAACAAGATGGAGCTACCAGTCATACGGCAAGAGTGGTTATGAATGAACTGTCAGCTTTGTTCCCGAATCGTCTTATCAGCAGGAATGGGGACATTTCTTGGCCACCACGATCGCCAGATCTCTCCGCATGCGATTATTTCCTGTGGGGTTATTTAAAAGCAAAAGTTTTTGAAACCCGACCAGCATCTGTAATGGATCTGAAGCAACGAATTCGTGATGAAGTGAATGCTATTCCTTTGAGAATGCTCCGAGACACTATGGATAACTTTCGTTCAAGACTGGATCAATGTCTAAATTCTAATGGGCATCACTTAAGTGACACAATTTTTAAAAAGTAAACTGTAAATCACGTTTGGGTGAGTTTAAACTAAATTTCCAGTTGTGTACTTTAGATTTTTAGTATTAAATGATTTTTCCAATATGCAGGTTCAAGTCATTACACCTCATTAAAAATCGCCGGTTTGACTGGCTCACTCTGTACTTGAAGACTTCAACTTGCTGACCAGAGTTTGGATGCACTCTGAATACCTCTCAGGTCACTTTTTATTGCTCTATTCTAATTCTATCCAACCTCTTTCATCTTCAACAATTAAATAGAGTAAAAAAACAACTGTGGCAGTGCTATTGGATATTTTTCTCTTCTGCAGGTGATCTATCTGTTAATAGTGTCAACTTAGTTAGTCCTACCATCTTGGATGTAAAAATAGTATGCTCGGGTCTCAGTCAGTCAAGGAATGCAGTAAACAAACCCAAATTAAACAAAAGCGAAAAATAAGTTAAATAATATCCTATAATTATTTGGAAATCATCAAAGATTTTGTAACTTTTTTGTGTCAACCTCAGAAATTAATTATTATTCTGCTTGTTGCATAGCAACATAGTTTTGCAACTTCCTATTTTCTGTTCTAAATGTTTGTTATGACGTTAGCATTTCATTATTCTAAAGTGTTTCCTATTTCCTGTTCTAATTGTTTGTCTGATCAATTATAGTTTCTTTGTTATTTATGAGATTTTATGTGTATATTAAAACTAATTAATTTTAATTGGGAACATCATAGTTTTTAATATTGATTGATAGTCTTGCATTTGATAGACAAATTTTAATATCGATACATAATACAATGATTGTACTAGGCTTAAGTGTATGACATTAGACCGCCCCATAGAAGAAGAAGAATCCATATAAAAAAACCAGATCCGCTTATTGTACTCTGCCCTAAAATAAGTTTTCTTTAACACATCTTAGTAATTATGACAACCAATAAGCATAATGATGTTTTAAATAGCTTAGGATAGACTAATTTCCTATAACAAAAATTTGGCACTCATTTACTAGACCAACTTTGGATATTATTTTGTTTTGTTTATTTATTTACGGTAAACACCCATTTTACAAAGAGAATCCTTACTAATTTAAACATGACAAAAAATGAGAAAGAGAACAAAATTCTGATAATCATACAATAGTAAAAGGCTATCAAAATAACAATTTTAGCAACTTATAACAATATAGATAACAATACAAGGATGACATTACCAATAAATAATAACAGACAACAGTAAAAAATTAATTATAACAACAAGCAGAATAATAATTAATTTCTGAGGTTGACACAAAAAGTTTAACAAAATCTTTGATGATTTCCAAATAATTATAGGATATTATTTAACTTATTTTTCGCTTTTGTTTAATTTGGGTTTGTTTACTGCATTCCTTGACTGACTGAGACCCGAGCATACTATTTTTTACATCCAAGATGGTAGGACTAACTAAGTTGACACTATTAACAGATAGATCACCTGCAGAAGAGAAAAATATCCAATAGCACTGCACAGTTGTTTTTTACTCTATTTAATTGTTGAAGATGAAAGAGGTTTGGATAGAATTAGAATAGAGCAATAAAAAGTGACCTGAGAGGTATTCAGAGTGCATCCAAACTCTGGTCAGCAAGTTGAAGTCTTCAAGTACAGAGTGAGCCAGTCAAAACCGGCGATTTTTAATGAGGTTGTAATGACTTGACCTGCATATTGGAAAAATCATTTAATACTAAAAAATCTAAAGTAACACAACTGGAAATTTAGTTTAAACTCACCCAAACGTGATTTACAGTTTACTTTTTAAAAATTGTGTCACTTAAGTGATGCCCATTAGAATTTAGACATTGATCCAGTCTTGAACGAAAGTTATCCATAGTGTCTCGGAGCATTCTCAAAGGAATAGCATTCACTTCATCACGAATTCGTTGCTTCAGATCCATTACAGATGCTGGTCGGGTTTTCAAAAACTTTTGCTTTTTAAATAACCCCACAGGAAATAAATCGCATGCGGAGAGATCTGGCGATCGTGGTGGCCAAGAAATGTCCCCATTCCTGCTGATAAGACGATTCGGGAACAAAGCTGACAGTTCATTCATAACCACTCTTGCCGTATGACTGGTAGCTCCATCTTGTTGTTAAAAAACGTTTGTTCATTCACTGGAAAGTTTTGAAGTGTAGGAACAAAAAAGTGTTGCAGCATATAAAGATAACGCTGTGAGTTAACTGTAATTGCATTCCCATTATCGTCCTCAAAGAAATATGGGCCAATTATTCCTCTTGACGATATCGCACACCACACAGTGACCTTAGCTGAGTGGAGAGGCCTTTCATGCATGGACTGAGGATTTTCTGGTGCCTAATACCGGAAATTTTGTTTATTTACAAACCCGCTCAGATTAAAGTGCGCTTCATCACTCGTCCAAGATTATGGATGAGCTCTGGTTCATCCTCAATCAACTGTAACATTTGCTCACAAAAATGCAAACCGAACACCATAATCTTGTACGTTTAGAGCTTGCACAATTTGTAATTTGTAGGGATGATAATTCAAATCTGTATGCAAAATTCTTCTTACCGAAGTGAAGGAAATCCCTAATGCTGTGCTATGGCGTCGGGCAGATCGACGTGGACTTCTTTCCACTGCTGTGCGCACTGCATTCACATTCTCAGGTGTTCGCACTGTTTTCATTGATCCCGCCTTTTTTTTTGGTTGTTGAACCTGACGATTCAAAATTCTGAATCCAGCCTTTAATAGCGTGGGCTGATGGCACAGGAGCACGAGGAGGCAGGCGGAAATAACAGCGAAAAGCACGTTGAGCACCGACGTAACTTTCACCGCCAGTGTAAAAGGCTTTAACAGCGAACGCACGCTCTTCACCGGACCAACGCTGCATGGCGACTAAATTTTCCCAGTAGGGAGGACAAGAATAGCGGTGACCTTCCACTTCTCCCCCCTCCCATCACGCAGCCGGACTCGTCTACAAATCGCCCGTATCACTGGCGCACCCTGTATTACAATAGATCAAGTCAGGTTTAAAGTGAGCAGAGTGTCTACTGGTCTGATGGCTTTGTTGGGTGTAAGATATACAGCACTGAGAATTACGAAACAAGTATTGAATTTAATTAGTGTAAATACACATTTGATAAAACAACAGTCTGGAATAATCTCGTACGAGTTCATTCTATTATTAACATCCTCAATAATGCCTCCACTGCTCATTTTGAAAGACGATTCTTCAGTGCGGTTACAATTGGATAGTTCAGCTACTATAGAGGATAAGTTCAGCATTGTGAATATCAGGTATTAAATTGTATTCAACCAGGATAATTACACCAAAGTTAGTAGTGGATATGGAGAATTTAAGTTTACTTTAAAGACTCTTGACATTTTGAAAATAAATATTTAATTTAGTCTAGCTCTCGAAGGTTAATAATTTTTTGCCTGGATTTTAACAAATGTAGGAACTCCATGAACATATTTAATAGTCAAGAGAAGTCTCTCCTTTCCTCTTTCGGTTCTCCAGTCCATTTCTGAGTTCATTCAAATATTAATATTCTCTAAAAGTTCGATCCCTATTACTTTATCTTTAATTTATCATACTCATCACTAACTGCTGACAGCAAATCTTGTATTTATTAGTAAAAATCCTTGCGTCATTTAAAGACTCAAAAATCATCTTGAGGGAATGACTTTTGCCATGAAATGGCTTTCAAAGTCTGTAGGTTTTGGTATACCCAAGTTAGTGTTCTAAGTCTAAGGCCAAAACTATTTTTCAAGACGTGCTTCATAATCCTATCTGCTCTTAACATCCAGTAGATTCCTTCGAGTTGTATAATATAACTAGCTGTTACCCACGGCTTCGCACACCGATTTTTCTACAGAAAAATTGGGACGTAGGAGAGCATATTTTCTTTTAAACGTCGTTAATACCCTTCTGAGATAAATGATAGTCACTGACAGATTACTCCAAGCTCATGATCTATTTAAGATTTAAATGTTAAAACAGTCTCAATATGCACCTGTAAAATAACTGTAATTTTTCTCCAATAATTCTATGATTTTTGTATACAATTGAACTATATTAGACCATCGTGGACAGGAGTCAAAAAGTCGGAATTCATTAGTGCGGAATTCAATGTAATAAATGATGGCGCTCAATGTAATTTTGAAACGAAAATAGGCATATCTTAGGTACATATTATTACAGTCTAATGATTATGAGCTTCAGATGTTAAGCGAAATTTGCGTATGGTTTTTATTTTAAGCTTTGCGCGTGTATCACTTCTGGATTAAATTAGTTATATCTCCGATGCCATGATTGAGCTTGCTTTGTTGTCTCGATCGAGAGAATATGTACACACGGAGTGTTTGAGAACCATACTTCTGTCAAAAAAAAAACAACTAAAGTTGGTTTTATAACATTCTTTATATTTGTAGCCAACGTAAGATAGTAATTTTTGATATCTGCATTGCTCATCTGATCAAGCATGAGCATGGTTTATATTAGATAAATACTGCAGTTAAAGGTGAATTTTTACGTCAAATTTGATAAACAATTTTTGGCCAAAAGAAACCAAAACCGTTTTTGGTAACCAAGGGGGTTTTGTCCAAAGGCCCAAAAACAAATTTTAAAGCCTTTTCCCTTTAACCTTTATTCCTTTTAAAAAACCCATTTCCTTAAAAAAACTAGTTTCACCCAAGGTTTCCACCAACCCAAAAAAAAAAATTTAAAAAAACCAAAATTTTTAAAATGGTTAATCCCCCCCTTAAAAATAACCCCATCAAAAACTAACCAGTTTTTAAAATTTTGTTAAAACTTTTAAAAATTTGGGAAAAATAACTTATTTTCTTTCAAAAATTTCAATTTTTTTGGGGAACCCCAATAAATTTTCCTCGGGGAAAAAAAAATTTTCTTTTTCTAGTCAAAAAAGGGAAAATTTTTCCCTAATGAAATTTTAAAACAAAATCATATCAGTACTGTTAAGTCAAGGTTTTAAGGGATGAAACTTCAAATTGTTTTTTTTAAGGGGTGAACCTAAAAAGATACCCCCAACCTTTTTTAACGCGGGTTTGCCCACTTTTACCCCACGGATTTTTGAAAATTTTGAAAAAAAACAAAAATTTGGAAAAATTTTTTGGGGTAAACCAAAGGTAAATTAATTTTGAAATTTTCCAGTGAAAAATGAAGGATTTTAGTTAAATATTTTTGAAGAATTTTTGGAAAATTTGTTGGGAATTTTCGGAAAAATTTTAATTTTTTTGGTGTTAAACTTTAAAAAAATTTCCCAAGGCAATTTTTTAAAAAACCTAAAAAATTTTAAAAAGGGAAATTTTAAAAAATTTTTTAAAAAATTTTTATTAAAACCTTAAAAATTTTTTTTGTAAAATAGACATTTTTTAAAACCATTTTTTTTTAATTTTTTGTTTGGGAAAATTAAACCCCTTCAATTTAAATAAAATTTCGGGAGACAAAAACACAACCCCATATCCGGGGTGATTTTTTAAAAAACCAATTTTTATTTAAAAAAAACTTTTTAATTGGAAATTAAAAAATTTTTGTTTTCCTTAATAAATAAAAAATTCCCCTTTAAAGTTGAATTATTTTTAAAAAGTAAAAAGGGGGCCCAAAATATTTTAAAATTTAAATTTAAGATTTTAGGTTTTAAATTTTACCCATAAGTTTTTAAAATTAAAAATGATTTAAATTCAAAACCTATTTTTTTTATTTTAAAATAAAACCCATTTCTTTTTTAAATCAACTTTTTTAAATTTAAAAATGGTACCTATTAGATTTTTTTGTTTTGGGGGAATTAAAATTTAAAAAAAATTTAATTTAAAATTTTAATTGGTTTTAAAAGGCCAAAAATTTATAAATTAAAAATGTTTGATTTAAATTTTTTCTTTTGGTTTTGTGCAAAATAAAAATTAAAAGGCCAAAGTGGAAATGTTTTTACCTAAAATTTTTAAGTCCTTTAAAAAATGTTTGTCTTGATTTAAAAATTTTTTCCCTTAGGGAACCCAAGTTTTTTGTGGAATGATAAAAGGGGTGGGGGTTTTCCCAAAAGGAATGTCTAAACTTTTTTAAAACCCAAAATTTTTGAAAAAGATTTGGGGTTTGGCAAAGAAAAGGGTTTTAAAATAACCCCCAATAATTCAAGCATAAAAGGTCAAAATTATTTTAAAAAAGGGGGAAATTTTTTAGTTTTTAAAATAATTTTTTTTTGTAAAGTTTTGGAATTTTAAAGGAGGGAACAACCCCAAATAAAAGGAAAAAAAAAAAAGTATAAAAAAATTTTGGTTTTTTAAAGGGCCAAAACATTAAAAAAAAAAAAGGTTTTTAAAATTAAAAAAAATTTAAAAATATTTGGGGCCCAAAATTTAATAATAAGTAAAAAAAAGAAGGGCAAAATTTTAAAGCATTATTGAAAAGTAAAAAAAAAGGGGCTTTTTTTGGGGCCTTCCTTAGTAAAAATTTTGGTAAAAATTTCCGCCAAAACCAAAAACCCTTAAAAAGTTGGTAAAAAAACTAAAAAAAAGGGAATTAAAATTTTTTTTTTTGGGAGCAAATAAAAACCCCATTTGAAAACCAAGGCCCACCCAAAAATTTTGATCAGTTTTAAAAAATAAAAAACCAAACAATTATAATTTTGAAAATTCTTACACGAAATTTGGCCAACTCAAATTTTTGAAACTTGGTAACTAAAAAGTTATATTTGGGAAATTCAGGGAAATTTTTTTGAAACATTCTTTTCCAATTTTTTATTTTTATCCCTTTAATGTTTTTTCTTTTAATTTTTTTAACGGTTTTTAAACCAATTTTTTTAAACCAAAAAGCCATTTATAATATTATAAAAAATTTTTACAAAAATCCCCCAAAAAGGGCCCCAAAAAAATTTTAAAAAGAGAAAAATGGAAAACCAACCCCCATTTATTTAAATAAAAGGGAGACAAGAAGGGTATTTAAAGTTTAAGGGGCTCCCCAAAACCAACAAAATTTTTGGTTTCAGGTTTTGAAAAACCCAAACATGGGTTTGCTCCCCAACTTTTTTGGTATAACCCCACCCCAAAAATGTTGTCACCAGGGCCTTCCTGAAAATTTTTCTTTTCAACTTAAAAGGAAAATTTATTTAATAATTAAAATTTTTCCCAAAAAAGATTTCAAATGGGGGGCCCCAGGTCAAATTTGGGTAAAAACCAAAAGTCAAAACCCCCCCGGAAAAGGGGGGCCTATTTCCCCCAAGGAAGTCAAAAGATTAAATTTTAACAGTTTCCGAAACCTTTTAAAATTTTTTAACTTTTACAAGGAAAAATTTAAATTATAATTTTGGGGAAAAATTTTTTTTTTTTGGTTGAATCTAAAATTTGGAAATTGGGTTTTTTTAAAAATTCCGGGGAAAAAAAAATGTTGTATTTTTAAAAATTTTGGGGAAAAAAATTTTTAATTTTTTGCATTATTATTTTAAAAGGTAAAATAATAAGTTTTTAAAGTTGTTTTTGTTTTTAATTTTAAATGAAAAAATCAAAATCAAATCCCAATTTTGCTAAATTTTTTGGGTTTAACCCCTTTTATTTAAAAAAAATTTTTTTAAAAAAGGTCTTTAATGTTTTGGGGAAAAAATAACGAAAATTTTTGTTTTAAATAAAATTTTTGTTTAAAAACCCCATTTTAAAAAAGAAAATTACTCTATTTATTTTAAAAATTTCCATCCCCTTAAAATTTGAACATAAAAATTGGGAACCAAATTTTTTTTAAAGGAATAAAACCCTTTTAAGAAAATAAAACCCTTTTAGTTAAAAGGTGTTTAATTAAAAAAAAAATATGAATTAAAAACTTTGGAATTTTCCTCTTAAAATTTGCTAAAATTTAGTTCAAAGGGGAATTAAATTGGGGTTTAACTATTTTTTAAAATCCCCAAAATTTAGAATTCTTAAGCCACCGGGTTTTTTTTTAATTTTTTGGTTTTGGATATATAAATTTTTTCAAAAAGGAATTCACTTGTTTAAGCCATGGGAAAATAAAAAATTTGGAGAAGGGTTCAAAAACCCCTTTAATAATTTAATTTTTTGGAAAATTTTTGTTGTTGCCAAGGAAATGTTTAGACCAACGGGGAAGAAAAAATTTGGGAAAAAAAGGGAAAAAATGGTATTTTTTTTTTTTTTTCCCAAAAAAAAAAAATCCATGACAAGTTTTAAACCTCCAAACCCAAATTAACGAACTTTTAAAAAGTCTCACCCCAAAAAAATTTTAATAATTTTTGGGCAAGGGGGGGGTTTTTCCCTTTTGGGGTGAAAGGGAGCTTGAAAAATTACTCTGAAAAAATTTGGAAAGACCAAAAAAACCAAATTTTTGTTTTTGGTGCCCTCGGCCCAAAAAAAACAGTTTGGTTTTTGTCGGTTCCCTTTTTAAAAATTCCTTCCCCGGCCCCTCCAAAATGATCCTGGGGAAAAGGGGGAAAAATTTTTTAAAAAAATTTCGGGCCCCCCGTTTTGCGGAAAAGTTTTTTTTTGGGGTTACTTAACCAAAAAACCAATTTAAAATTTAAAAATTGCCAAACGTTGGAAAAAAAAAGCTTGGGCCCAAAATTTTAAACGGGCCCAAAAGGTATTTGTAGTGGGGGAAAGGCTCACATAAAACCCAAAAACAATGGGTAAATGGGAAAACCCCCTTTTGGGTTTTTGGGGTCCTTTTCCCCCCTTGGCCCCAGAAATCCTTTTTTGGGGTTTTAATTGAACTTGGGGGCCAAGCCAAGTAAATGGGGGATAAATTAACTTGCATCGGGACGGTTTTTCAGCAACATTTTTGCCAAAATTCATTTCCCCCCCCTGACAAAAAGCCAAACCAGGGCCAAAAATTTTTTAAAACATTTAAACTAAAGCCCCTTTTTTAAACATGTGGGAGCCGCCCTTTAAAACCCGGATTTTGTCATTTGGGAAAATGGATTAAAAAATTGGGCGGGACAAGAAAAAGAATTAGAACAATTAACGAAAACAAAATTTTACCCCCCCATGGGGTTTTTTTCCCCCCCAAATCCCCAACCAAAAAAATTTTTTAAATTTTTTAAAAATAAAAAACCAACAACAAAGCAAAACGAGGAAATTGAACCAAAACAAAAATTTTTTATATATACAACCTTCGGTGTAAAATATCGCCCTTCTTTTGGGGAAAAAAAATAAATTTTTGGGCCCATAAAAACAAAAAGGGGGGGGGTTCCCCGGGGGTAAAAAGGGGATTTCAATTTTTAAATGGAAACCGGAAAAAAACCTTTGGGGATATTTCCTAACCCCTTTAAGGAAATATAGGACAGAAGGGGGTACCCCCCCAAAATTGTTTCAAAAAAACCAAAATTTAAATTTGGTTTTTGTTGGGTTTAAATTTAAGGTGAAATTTGTGGGGCTTTTTAAAACCTTTTTACCCCGGTTTTTGGGGGTGGGAAATAATTTAAAAGGGGCCCCGAGGAGGGGAGTTAACCTTAAAATGGGAAAATTTAAAAAATGGAGGTGGGTTTTTATATATATTTTGGGGTTTTAAATTTTTTTTTCCCAAAAAATTTGGGAGTGAATTAAAATTTTTTTAAATTTTTAAACGAAAGGGAAAGAAAATTCCCCTAACCAAAATTTTTGATATTTCCCCCTTTTTCCAAAAGGTTTATTCAGGGGGGAAGGGGGTGAAAACGATTTTGAGCAGGCTCCTTAAAAACTTTCACAGAAATAAAATTTTTTGGATTTTTCCAAACGGGGGCCTCTTTTTCCCCCCACCCTTTTAAAATATACCCTAAAGAGAAAAAAGGGGTTTGTTAACTTGAGGCGCTATTTTTTCTCCAAAATAGTTTTTTCCTTAAAATTAAAAAGCTTATAAAAACAGAAAAATTTTCCCAAATCAAAAAGGGCAAAAGTTTACAATCAATACAAAACCCCCCGGGATTTTAACCCAAACCGGGGGTTTTTAACTCAAGGAAAAGAAAAGTAATATAATTTCTTAAACCACAAACAAAAGAACCCACCAAAAAACCACCCCTCCCCAAAGTTAAAGTGAAAAAACTAATGGTTAAAATAAATTTTTAAAGGGGGTTTGGGTATGGGGTTTGGGTTTTTATGTTTTTTGATATTTGTTGGTTGGGGAAAGGTTTTTTTGGGGTTTTGGTTTTAAAAAGGTGGGGGGTTTAAAGGGTGGGGGAAAGTTTTTTGGGGGAAATGGGGGGGGGGGGGGAAATTGGTGGCTGTTTTAAAGTTTTTTTTAAATTTTTTTTTTTGGGGGTTGTTTAATTTTGGGGGAAAAATTTTGTTTTAAAAGGGTGGGTGTTTATTTTTTGTGTAAAACGAGCTTGGCTTTTAAGTCAGAAAATTTTAAATTTAAATTAATAAAAGGAATTTTAAAACCTTGGGAAAATTTAAACAAAAGGGGTTTAATTCAATTTCTTTTGGGAAAAGGGGGGGTTTCCCTTTTTTTGATTTTATGAATTATTTTTACGGTGGTATAAAAATTTTGCTAATTTGGGGCATTGAAATTCAATGGTTTTGTTTGGGAAAGTTTTTTAATTATTTTTTTATTAGTGGGAAATAGCCCGGTTTTGGAAACCCCAACAAAATTTTAAACTTTTTCAAGGGAATTTTCGAGTTTTTCGGGGTTTAAAAACTTAATTTAGTATAATTGAGGATTTGGTAAGTTTGGGGGAATTTTACACAAATTTAAAAGGGGGTTAAAAAGGGAACCCTTTTGGGCCGGTCCCCCTAAAATTTGGAAACAAAGTTTTAGTTCCTTTTTTTAAAAAAGGGGGGGTTGGAACCTGGGGGGGAAATTTTTTTGGGGGTGATAAAAGTTTTTGTGGTTGTTTTTTTAGGGGGGTTAAATTTTAAAAATTTGGGAGGGGGAAAAGTGTTTGGGGTTTAAAATTTGGGTTAAAAATAATTAAGTGGTAAAAAAATTTTGGGGAAAGTTTAGTTTTAAGGGGGTTTTTAAAAAAAAGGGGGGGTAGGGGGGGGAATAGTTTTTTGGGGGGGTTTTGGGTTTAATGAGGGGGTTTGTTTGAAGTTTTTGGGGTTAGGGGAATTTTAAAGGGGGGAAAGGGGGGGTTAAGGGGGGGATATTTAAAAGTTAATGGGGATTTTTTTGGGTGTGGGGGTTACAAGGGTTTTCGGGGTTTTAGGGGGGTTTTTTTAAAAGGGTGAATTGGGTTGGAAATTTTAAAAGGGGTTGGAAAGGTTTCTAGGATTTTTAAAATTATTGAAAATAATTGTTTTTTTATTTATTGTAATTATTGTTGTAAAAAAGGGAAAATTTTTTGGTTTTTTTAGTACTTTTCTGATAGTATAGAAAAAGCTTTTTTAAGCGGAAAAAAATTTAAAGGGGTTAAGGGTTTGGAATCTTTGGGCCTTTTACGCAGCAAAAAATTTTATTTTTAAAGTAAAAACCATCTCATTTTGGGTGTCTAAAAATTTTAAAAATTTTATAAAAAATTTAAATTTATACTTAAAATTTGGTTTTTAAATCCTAAATTCTTTTTTTCTTATTTAAAGCCATTACAGTTTTTAGTAAAAAAAAAAGCAAAAGAAAATTTTCCCCTGAAAATGTTATACTAAGATAGGGGTTTAGTTTTTAACTGCTGTATTGGGGGGTAGAGCAATTTAATTTTTTTTTTATCCAAAAAAAAATTTTTCCCATTGAAAATTTGCCCCCAAAATTCCTGTTTGTAAATTTTTAAACATTGTAAAAAATATTTTAATATTTTTCCCCAAAAATTAAATTGCATTTTTTTTAAAAGATTTGGTTTTGGACCACATGGGTCAAAGCATTTTTATTTACCTTACAGGGTAATTTTTTTAATGTCCTGTTTTCAAAAATTTTTTAACCCAGTTTTTAGCCCGTGCACAATCTCAGACGGGAAAAACCTTTGGGAAAACAGGAAAAATAATATTTTCCCACAAAAAAAAAAGGAAAAAGGAAAACCGAAAATATCATTATAAATTTTAAAAATACAAAAAATTTTTTAAGTGTTTTTAAAATTTAAACTTTTAAAAACTGTTTGAAAAAATTAAAAACACAAATTTTTAGTCAAACAAAAAAAGTAAAATTTTTAAAATTAGAGAAATTTAAAAGGGAATTTAAATTAGTAGCAACATGGGTACTCACCAGATCGGGATTTCTACGTTCTGATGTTTTGGGAAAAGGCTCTGTTTTTTTTTTTTGTGAGTTCTAAATCTCTACTATTTTTAAAAATATAGGTTTGCAATCCTTTAAAAAAAGTTTTTTAACATTTTTCACGCACTAGTGAGAGTGGCTTTGCCCTAACCCCTGGTTTAACCAAATTATTGGGGGTTTTTTAAAATCCCCTTTGAGAATAGGGGTCCCCCCGGGCCCAATAAAATGTGGACCAAAATTTTTGACATTTAAACATAACGTAGTGTCGGGGTTTCCCCCATTCATTCAAATTTTTATTGTGTAAACCTAGGATAGATTCTAAATTCTCCGTACACGGGGTTGTGCAAGTTTATACACCCTCTGGGTGGAACAAGTTTAAAAGATTTTCACTTTAAGTTTTTATTAAAATCGACTTTCCACACTTCATCTTACGAGAATTTTTTTTTTTACATTCCAAAAAAATCTATAACATTTTTTAAAAGTTAAAAGTTTTTTCACGTGGGATATTTCATTAAGTACAAAAATCCCAAACATGAAAATTATTATTTAAAGTGAAAAACTTAAAAATACCCAGAATGTAAAAAAAAGTAGAGATTGCGTTTTCAAATTTTTGGGTGAAATTTGACATTTTATTTATTTTAAAATGTGCAAAAAAACTGAAAACCAAACCGTAAAATTAAAACTATTTCTAGATTATTAGCATAAAAAACCCAACTTAAATTTAAAGGATAGTTTTGTAGTCCTATTTTTTGTAGTAAAAAAAGATAAAGCTACATAGAAATATAGGAATTTATTTTATTTTTTAATATAAATTGATTTTAAAGCTATTTTAATTTTGTTTCCTTTTGTTAAAGACATGACCACAAAAAAAAATTTTCCCCTATTTGAAAAAAAAAAAAAATGTAAAGCTCCTCTATTAAAAAATGAAATTCCCCTTTAAAAGATAAATTGGGTAAATTTTTATGCCCTATTGGAAAAATTTAAATTCTCTTTAAAAAAAATTGGGTCAATTTAAATTCTATTTTTAAAATGAAATTATTTTTTAAAGAAAAATTTGGTAAATTTTTTAAGCCCAAATTGGGAAAAATAAATTCTCCTTAAAGATAAATTGATCATTTTTTTATGTCTATTGGTAAAATGAAATTCCCCCTTTAAAAGGGAAAAATTTGGGTCAATTTTATGTCATTGGTAAAATAAAATTTCTCTTTAGAGAAAATTTGGAATAAATTTTATTTATTCCATTAAAAATTTAAAAAATTTTATATTTTAAATTACTGTCTAATGTCACAGTGGGGCTATATTTTTGTAAAAAGTTTTTTTATTGTATAAATAATATTTCTACATAGTATAAAATATAAAATTTTTAAAGATTTTATAACTAAATTTTTTTAAAAATGGAGGCAAAGAACGACATGAAACAACTGCTTTAAAACAAAGTGAATATACTAAAACATTCATTAATAATGTTTCCCCCTAAAAATTAAAAAAAAAAACTTTTGATTGATATTTATAATACTCAATATTTTGAAATTAATTATGTCCAGGAATATATAGCTTTTAATTTTAACTTACTTTTTGGGACATTAAAAACAAAATTTCATATCTCCACATTTTATTTAGTTTGTGTTTATTTACTTGGGGGAAAAAAATTTATATTTAATTTTTAAAATTATAAAAAAATAAGGATTCCTTATGTTATTTTTGAGATGTTGCTAGACTTAATTTTAAATTTTACCCTTTTTTTGTTTTAATTTTTCAAAAGATTTCTTTATGTTTTTTTTTGCTTTTTTATATTTGATGCAAGAAAAATATTTAATCTTTCCTTTTACGTAGAAAACAAAAGGGCGCACAGCCCTTGTTAATGATACAAATTTTTTTGGTGCTATTATCTCAAATTGCTGAATGTCTTTCTAATTTTATTTTGTAAATTTTAACACAAATGTTATTTTTTTTAGTATCAAAAGGGATATTGTTTGAAAAAATTTTTTTAACAGATTTTTAAAATTTTTGGCCATAAATAGGGAAAATTTGGTTTTATCATTTACAAAATTAAACGGTTTTTTTTTAAAATATTTTCTTTATTCAAAACTTAAAAATTTTTAAAGGGCCTAATTGAGAGAAAAGAATTTGCTAGCACTAAAAAAGGGATCCTGGTTTTTTAAAACCTGATAGTAAAACACAATATATCGGGGGTTCCAAAATATTATTTTTTTGAGAAATGAACTTCCCTTTAAAAAAAATTGCTTTGCCAAAAAAAATTTTAAAAAGATGTTCCAGAATTGATGTCGGGAAAACTTTAGTGCATTTTCCCAAAGGGGACCCCAAAAAAGGGGCTTCAAAAAATAGATACAAATTTGCTAAATACACAACTGAGGGGCAAAAGCCTCTAAAATTTGGGCAAAAACTATTCTTGCCATTGCATTCCAAAATTATAAATTTTTTCCCATTTCCCAGATAAAAAAGATTTATTTTTAGAAAAAATTAAATAAATGCTGAGGGTTTTTTGGGGGGGGAATTTTCCTTGGAAAAAAAAAAATCAATTTTCCTTTTAAAAATTTTAAAGGGGTACAGCCCTTCATTGTTCCCGTAAAAATTTTTTGGTATGGGGAAATTGTTCTATTAAGAGCAACAAAAAAAAAGGTCTTTTGGAACTTAGCTTGAATGTGTTTTTATTCAAAAATTCAATAAACACCATGTCAAATTTGTCAAGTTTTAAAAACGTTTAAAGCCCAAAATTAGAGTTTTAAGGTTTGAGTGTTTGACCTAGTAGATCAAAAAGGTAATTTTGGTTCAGTGACTGAAAACATCTTGCAATGGCAGTTTTTCAAAAATTTTTTTGGAAAATAGAACTTGATTTTACATTTAACACTGTTAAAAGCCTTTAATAAAATTATTTGAAAACGGGCAATCAACCTCCTGCATGGGTTTCTGCCCTGGGGTTTCTCTTAAAGAGGTCATTTGTTTTTTAAAAATTAAAAATAAAATTACTTTGCTTTTATTTTACCCTTAAAAATAAAAAAAAAATAATTTTCAGTTTAAATTAAAATTTTTGTATGTATAATATATTTATGCTCACAACCTTGTAACCCAAAGGATACTGTACCACAACAGTTAAAAAACGCGTAAAAGGGTTTCCCTTTAATTTCATTCATCCTGCAGGAAAATTATTTAATCAGTGCATTAAAAAGGGAAACCAGTTTGTATCTTCAACATATAAACACAGTTGGGAGGTAGCCCTTTAAAATTTTTTAAAGCTATGTACCGAGGGAGATCCCCCGATTCAAAAATTTAAACTTTTTCCTTAAAACCCATGGGGGCTCCAAAAAAAATCTTCCCCCCCAAAAAAAAACATCTTTCATTACGGGCCTGTTTTTAAGCAATTTTTTCAAATTTTTGGAAGTAAAATTTTTTTCTGAAAATTTCCCTTTTTTTTTTTTTGGGTTGATTAACATTTTTCCTTGATAAGGGTTTTAGAAAAATTAGAAAACTTTACAAAATCATCAAAGTCCAAACAAAACAACCCCAAATTTAAATTTTCATTTAAAATAAATAGGATTTGATATCCGGGTTCTCAGGGGGTTTTGCGACCATTAAAAAAAATTTAAAAATCTTTCAACATTTTCTCACACTTCATAAAATCGCTAACACAATTAAAAAATTACTGAAGTTTTTTTAAATTTAAAGTTAAAAGCCAAAGACACTGATGATTAGAAAAACTTGGTAATACATTAGTTAACATTATGGAAAAATATTTTTCCAGAAAGGGTTCAAAATAAAATTTAAATAACAAAATAAATCCTATGTTTGAAAAAACCCCCCAAGGCTTTGAGCATTTCTTTTTATTTCGCATCCCCTTTCCGAATTGATTTTTTTAGAAATAGACGGGTATCACCACCTATTCGATAGGGCAACTGACACTATTTTCCCATCTTTACTTAATATATTTTTACTCAACTGTTTTTATTTTGGGGTCATTTAAATATTCCAAAAAACTTTCAAAATCGAAAGGGCATTCCTACGAAAAGGGGCATACTTTTAACAGCATTTTATGGCCCGGGAGGGGGGGAAAGACCCCCCCAAAATTATATGGAAAATCTGGGGTTCCGATTTTTTTTTTTTTTAAAAGGGATGAAACTGTTTTTAGAAAGCTGAAAACTTTTGGGGGTTTTCCCATTTCCAGCCCACCCGCGGCTAAAGTTTTTTTTTCAACCCTTAAAATTTGCTCTAAAACTCCTTTTGATCAATTTTTGGAACTCCCTATATACCCCTTTTATCGATAAACAGGCAAACAAAGGCTTTTGAAACAGAATTTTAAATTTAAATCTTTTCGAAATTTTTGTAAAAACATCTATAACCGTCACAAATTCTTGATTCTGGGGAGACAAAATTTATTGGACCCCAAAGGCTTTCTGCCCCAACACCATGTCTTCTTTTTAAAAGTTTTAAAATTTTTAGAACCTTTTTTTTCCTTTTTTAGTGTCATCCTAGACTAAAAAAAAATTAACAGCTGAGCATTCGGGTTTTTAGTTAGGAAACATAAAAGGGGCTTTAAATGTAACTTTACTAAAGTAAAATTTTTTAAATAAAACTGAATTTTCCCATTCGGGTTTTAATATTATGAAAATACAATTTTGTTGTTTGAAAATAAACCCTTAGTCCTTTTTGGGGTTTAAAAAATTAAGAAATTTCCTTTTTTAAACTTGCATTTATAATATTTACTACAAACAAATTTTTAATAAAAATCTAAAAAAGTTTTTTTAAAAGTGGTTTGTTTTTAAAAACTAAAAATTTTCGTTCACATTAAAATCATAATCAAAAGCACATCGCGAAAATTATTTCCCTGTTAGGTTTGGTTTTTATAAAAATTGCACTTAGTTTTTTGTAGTAAACTGCAGTTTTAAAGGGAATTACAAAATAAAACTCTTTTCTTTCCCATTTATAAACTAATTTTAATTCAATTTGTAAAAAATAACTACCCAAAGTAAATAGAAAAAATCAAAATAGTTTTTAATTCGGGAAAAAACGAATTAATTACTAAAAGGGTAAAAGAAAAAAAATTTTGGTTACTTTTTTTAAATTTTATTAAAATTTTACCGGGCAAGAACCAATCTGTCCCCTTAAACAGCAGAAAGAAAACCCTTTAAAAATTTTGGGTTAAACACTTGGACAGTGTAGGGAAAATAAATTTAAATTCCCAAATTTTTATATGGGAAATACTTTGTTTAAATTTTTCTATACTAAAAAAATTGGGGCTAAAAAATTTTAAATGGCCTCAGAGGGTATTTAATCGGGTTTTATTTAAAGAAATTGGGATTTTTTAATTTTTTGGCACTTAGGGAAATTTGGGATGTGTCGCCCAGTTTTGTTTTGGTCATTTTTTTGCATACTCATAAAAATTTTTAATAAATATTTTTCAAAAAAATTTGTTGAACATACGGGATTTTATTTTTTTCCAAAAACACCTGTTCCCATTTTTTCTTTTTCAGAAATTTTCCACCTAAAGTGAATAACAAAACACTGCGGGCCCTTTTTGGGACATTTTTCCCAAAAAAGGCCGGGTGGGACTTTAAAACCCAATTTTTTTAACTTCTCTTAAATTTTAAAATATTTAAAACACATTTGACTTTTTTAAATTTTCCCCTTAAAATTTTCCCCTGACCTTAGTTTTTTTTTGAATCTTTCCCAAAAAAGGGTTTGAGAGAAAACATTTTAAAAAATAAACAGTGAAGCGATAAAAAAGTAAAGTAAAAAATTCTTTTTGTCCCCCCAGCAAAGTTTGGGGCTAAGAAGCCCTCTCGACACAAACCTAGGGACCAAGGGTTTAAAAGGGTTGACTTTCCGAACCACTAACCCAAAGGCCGAGCAGGTGGGCTGTTTGGGCAGGGACAATCACGATCATTTCAGGGGTTTTCACCCTTAAAGGGGGAAAGCCTTTGTTCACATTATTTGACTCATTTAATCTTGCAAAAAAACCACCATCCCCTCTAAAACAGCGCCATTGAAAAAGCGTCAAACAATAAATTTTTAAATTTTTTTAATAAAATGGGGTTTTTTAAAGAATTTTTTAAACAATAACCCTTTTTGAAAATTATTTAAAAAATCCCTTTTAAATAATAAAAATAAAAAAATTTAAACTATAAAAAAATCCCTTTGATAATTTTGGGAAAAATTTTTGAAAAAAATTGCTGATGTTTAAACTTTTAGAGATTTTTTTTAATGAAATTTTTTCACATACAGTTTTTAAAAAGCAGTCTTTTGACCAAAGTGAATTAAAATATAATTAATTTAGATAAATATGTAAAACAGTTGAAGGAAATAAAGAAAATTAAATTTTTTTTAAATTTTTTAAAAAAGGGGGAAAATGAAAAATTAAATTGTAAAAGAAGGGGAAATTTTAAAAAAATAAAAATGACCTTCTAAAGAATTAAAAAAATAAATTCTTAGAAGATAAAAAATTTTAAATTAAAAACAAGTTGAATGGTGAACTTTTAAAAACTACAAAAAAAAAAAAATAATGTTACAAACACTTTCTAACAACAAATATGAACGGGAAAAAATCTACAAGAACGGAGCTGACATTTTGATGACAAAAACCTTATTGTTTAAATATATTTGACATTTCCCCTCATTTTTTGGAACAGAATTTTCGGGAATTTTACCTTATCACGGGGCAATACAAAATTATCCGCTTATTTTTTTTCACAAAACTAAAATCAAAACAAAACCCCAATGACAAACAAAAAACTGAAAAAATAAATTGCACCACTGTCGTATAAATTTGTCTCTGCAAAATCTTATTTTTTCCCCCCTTGAAGATTTTCAAAAAAAAAAATTCCCACCATCTAAAAACAAATTGGATAAACCAAAGATTAAAATTTTTCAAAAATACAAATACGATTTAAAAAAGGGGGAACCTGTTTCCCCTTAAAACTGAGAAGGTATTACGGTTTAAATCCTAGGCCAAATAAAAAAATAAAAGAAAGGGTTTTATTGGGGGCACCCATACAAAAAGGGGCAGTAATAATGCAAGAAATTTTATTTTAAATTAAATTGGTACTTTATAACCAAATGCGGAATAAAAACTTAAGAATGATTTTTTTATTTTACACATAGTGCCTGGAAAAAGGGAAGGTGCCCAAAATATACAATTTTAGGTAAAGGGTTGACCGTTTCACCAACATTGTGGTCAAAAAAGGATTGCAACGCAGTGATACCTTCTTAAAAAAGCCCAATTTAAAATGGGGGGGGAATATTTTTTTCCGTTCATTTTTTTTTAAATTTTTCCCCCAATGAAAATTGAATTTTTAAACCCCAAACAAAAACATTTTGAAATTAAGGGTTTTTTCCTGCTTTTTAAAATTTTCGAAATGTTTTTTTTGGAACCGGGGGCTTGAAATTTGTTTAAAAAATTGAAATCCTTTTTTAAAAGCAAATTTTTCTGGGACGTTTAGATGCGAGAGTTCCAAGTGTTAACAAAACAATTCCCCTTCAGCAGCTCACATAGAAATTTTTTTTTAAAGCCGTTTTTTTACCCCCAAAGGTCTTTTAAAAATTTACAAATAAAAATTAAATTACAATCCCTTTTTCAGAATTTTATCAAAAAAGCATTGCGGGTATGCATGAAGAATGCCCAAACTGTTAGCTAAATAAAAATTTAAACAAACTGGATACAAAAATTTGTAGGGTTTTTTTTACACAAAGTATAAAACCCGGTTTTTTAGAAATTTGGGCCCAATTTCCCAAAAGGGCCGTTTGGTTACCGTTCCCGTTAAACATGTTCCAATCCCTTAAAAACATATAATTTGGTAAATTTAAAAAGTGAAATTTTACTCATGAAACCCCCTTTTTTTTTTGGGGACCTTTTCTATAATTTTTCCCTTAACCCAAAACGGGGCCCGTGTTTTGAAACCTAAGTACTCACCTCGGATTGGATATTTTTGGGGTTTAAAAACTTACCCCGCCTGATATAATTATTTTTAAATTGGTTTACAGAAAATTTTTCCCCCTTCACTACCCCCTTTAAATCAAAAAACTTTTAAATTCTTTTCCCAAACCTTACTTTTACGGGGGGGATTTTTAATTTTAAGGGGGTATTTTCCCTTCACATTTTGCCGGCAAAAAAAAGGGGATAAACATTTTTGTTTTAAGATGACCCGTATTTAAGCATCATTGGTTTTTTTCTTGTTACTTAGAAAAGTAATCATTTAGTAGGGAATTTTTCCTCCATATATTTTCCCAAAAATTTTTTTCTATTTTTTCCAAAAATTTTTTTCTCTTAGGAAATTTTTTAAAATTTAAAAAAAATTTCTTGGTTAAAATTCCCTCTTTCCTTTTTTTTTACCTTTTTTACCCAAAACCTTTTGGGTTTTTTTTTTCATTTTTATTTTTGGAAAAACCCATAATAGAACGACAGAAAAATTTTTTTTTTCCCAAAATAAAATCAATATGCCCTTACTAAAAGAAAAAAGAAAATTTGCCTCTTAAAAATTGAACACTGGTCCCTTTAGATCATGGGGTTTTTTCCACGGGATAGGTGCCAAATTATCTAAACCCCCTATAAAAAATGATAGATTTTAAACCTTTTTTTTTTAACGTTAAAAGACTTGCAAAAAAATTTGTCCATTTCACTTTTGGAAAATTAAAAATTTTTTTAACAGGGGTTCTTTTTTAAAAAAACGGCCAGTTGTTTCCCTTAGTAAAAACGTTACATATGGTTATCCCGTCTTAACAAAAAAAAATGCATTTTGGAAAAAACCTTTTAAAACTAATTAACTTTAAAATATTATATTAGAAAGTTCACTTTTTTTTAAAATATTTGTAACACTTCAAAAAATTTAACAATGTTTCACAGCCCCGTTCTAAAAATTAAAGTAACAAATCCCCTTATACCTTTTTTCATTACATAGTTTAAATTACTTTCTAAAATTTTGGTATTATTATTCACTACATATTGAAATTTCCCCGAAAAAATTAAATTTCCCCAAATTTTCTTTTGCTAAAATTCTAAAATGAAATTAGGGTTTAAAAAAAAAATTCTGATAAAATCTTGCTAAATATCTTGTAAACACAGCATCTACTGTTTTTTTCCTGAAATTTTGTAAAAAAATTTATATCGTTTGGGGTTTTTGACATTTCTTTAGAAAAATGTGTAAAAAAAATCTTTTTTTTTTACCAAATTTTTTTTTAAAACCAAACAAATAACCCAAATGTAATCGATTTAAAAAAAAACCTTTTTTTCCCCGGGTTTTAAAATTACACTACAGTTTTGTTACTAGAAAAAAATCAAATTTAAAGTTTATTTTAAATCTCGTAAAGAAAAAACCCTATAGTGAACGAGATAGGAATTTAACCTTGCTGAAATTCTTTTTAAAAACTGATAAACATACTTTAAGCCCGAAAAAAAAAATTATTTCACTTCAATAAAGCCACACACGGGTTAAAAATCCTCTTTTTAAAACCCCAAAAAACCCTTTAACGGCAATACAAAGTTTTTTTATCCCAAAAGGGTTTTCACATAGTACGGGGGAAATTCCCGCTAAATCCAACCCCGTGAATCCAACCCGGTTAATCCGAACGGGGTCCAGGGGGAATTTATTTATAACGATAATAACAATTATAGGAACAAATTTAAATTTTAAAAAAAAAAATTGGTGCATCGTTTCGAAACCATAAACAAAAAAAACTTTAATTAAAAAAGCCCTTCAGTTTTTTATTAAGAAAAATTTTGGTGTACTTTCAATACAAAAATTTAAAGAATTTAAATACATCCCAAAAATTGAAATTTAAGGGGTTAATTTATGAGTTAAATTACTGTTTTAAGAAGTGAAAAAAAAAAAAAAATGGACGTACGGGTACTGATATTATTATTGAGTAAAATTTTAAATTTTGTTAAAAACCCATAAGTTTTTTTTAATTGTCTTCTTCGCATTGAAGAAAGTTTTTTGGGATGAACTCACATTGCTTAACAATAAAAACCTCACACACTAAATACGGTAAAGGGTCCCTTATTTTCGCAAAAAAACGTTTTTTGGCAAGAAATACAATGGGAACAGTCAGAAAAAAATGTTTTTTAATAAAAAAAGGGTTTATAATTTTATAACAAAATAAAACCCATTCTCAATTTTTAAAAACCCATTTTCTTAATTTTGGCTAAAACCAACAAACACATAATCCGAATAGGGGTTTGGGCCCCCCAAATTTGGTTTGGGTTAACGGACTCTACTGTATATAAAGTTTGACAAGATATTTCTCTTTTTTCAAAGAATCGAGAAACATTATGGGATCTGGATTATTTTTATACAATTAACACAAATGATATCTTAAAATACATGTACACAGCATGTATTTTTATAAAATTCTCAATCTTTATTCAAAATAGAATGTAATCAAGACATTATATTCTACCATTGGGTAATGGGTAGAACTGCCCCATTCGTTGGCACCCAGTTTGGTACAGACCAGTCACCAGTGTCTCCCACCTAAAACAGAAAATAATAATTTCCAGCTTCTGAATAAGTTAAACCCTGGTAAATAGAAAATTCATAATAATAAGTTTTTTTTTTAGAGTTTGTCTTTTTTAAAAAATATAATCAAACCGTACCAGTTTTTTAATATTAACAAAAAGAAAAAAGGAATAAGTTCAATTTACATATGATCAAATTCACCTTTGTCTTTTTTATTTTTTCGAGGTACTTATCTCAAAGATTTGAGTTTGGTGGATTTCTAGATTTTGTTACCTATTGGTATGCTAGTTTCTATTTCTTAACAGTGTCCGCCCCTCCACTCCTTTCTAGCAGGCTAACAGTTTTTCCCGTATAAGATATTTAATATAGTACTCAATAGATTGTCACCAGTTTTAAAGTGATAAAAGTGAATTGGCAACAATTGACTCGCAACCCAAAAATGAAGAGACAACTAGAATGTTCGCTACTCGTTGAGAAAAATTGCACTGAAATCCAAAAATATCCAATATATTGTAATTTTATGGTGTACTTTCAATCAGTGGGACCCTATATATATAAGATTGTTTTTCAATTAGGAAGCAATCCCTGGCTTTAAGCCCTAAAATTCAAACGTAACAAGAAAAATTGCTAATTCGATTTAAAAAGTAAATTTCAGATCTTAATCCAAAGCTAAACTACTTAATAATAGGATAAAACTGACAAAAATAATCATTGTTACAGCAGAATATATATTGTTTTAATACATCAAGTAATTTAATTACTGTAACTTCTAACTGTTTTTTTTAAAACACATAAGTTTTTATGTAAAGCTCACTATTTAAAAACTGAGACAAACCCTAATACTGATTGTTTGTTTAGGGATAGAAATCTTTGACAGTGTTGTTCTCTCTTTAAAATAACAAAATATTTTGAAGCGAGTGCCTACACTATGAATGATAGAACCAACAAAACATGGTGTACTTCACAACAGTAATGTATAACAGGGTATCAAAACCTGAGCAGGCCATTCCTCAGTGGCGGGGAAAGTGGTGGGCCTGCAGCAGGCTGAGTAGGGGGAACTACATCGTCAGCCCAGTTGGTATGTCCAGTGGCAGGCACAGGTCACCTCAGCAGTTTTCTGGTCCATGGTCTCGGCTCGGACTCACGTACTCAGTTTCTGCCTTAGGCACGACCACAGGAGCCACTACCTTCCTTGGTGCATGCTCCCTCTTTCTTTCTCTTCTCAGCCTGAAATAAAAACAGCTTGCTCATAGTCAAACTTAAAACATTAAGCAATTCTATCTCTTCAATTTTAAGCATCTCTCTAAAAAATTGCTGACAAACTGTTGTCATAACCTGGTCAAGAGTTTATACAAGTAAGTGTATAATTTATAAACATAGACACAGATAACTCAAATAAATAGCCTATAGTGGTGTAATATGGCATTATTTTCAAATTATTTATGAGTGAAAAAAACCAATTTTTGTGAATATTTTAAAATTAAATGTTTATATAGTAATTTTGTTTCAATTTGTACTGTAAAATTGTCTTCATTGGGTTAAACAACTAACTTATTCTAAACAAATACAATAATCTTGCTAATATTTCTTTGTTTACATTTCAAAAACACCGTTGGATTCAGTAATAAAGCTTGTCATATCTGGCATAAAGCGGTGATAGGGTAGGACAGATGTCATTAACCCTTCCCAACGCATATTACAGCAATCTCATGTGATTAAATTTGCTCAACGTGTATGACAGGAATCGTATTATAAGTTTTTGATGTGAATTGTAAGGTGTAAAACCCTATATAAAAATGCACTAATATGTAGACTGAGCGTCAGACAACTGTGCTTCCGTTTCATTGTTACTTGTTTACTGTTTAACGATCCCAAAGATGGTTTTTGCAGCTACCAAAACCACCATTTTGAATATATACCTGGCGGGGTGTTTTTGACAGGTTTTTTAAACCGTATGAGAAGAGTTGCCAGTGCAACTCTTTGAGACCGTAAACTTTGTTCCTGTGTTTGGAATTGTGTGTTAAAAGGGTTCTCAAATTGATTACATTTAGTTGTAGGTGACTAATGTGTTTTTATTTTCTTTTAACTGTGATTGTTTCTATAGTCTGACATAGTACTTAAAACTCAGAGAACCTTTTTAAATTTGGCTATTCCCATTGTTTTGTATTGTCATGCATTTTTTTCTGTCTAAAATATATATACAAATATAACATTTTTTTACTATATATTTGTCCAAAAATAAATTTTGACCTAAATTTAAATAGAACTTTAACAAAATAATTGTATTAGCAAGCTAGGAGGAAATAAAAAAAAATTATATTAAGCTTTTTAAGGGGTTTAGAATCGTAATGTTCAGCATGGAAGCTACTTTCCAGCAAATGCACCCTGGATGTTTTTGTTTTGAAGGGGCCAAACACAAGTATTAAAATGTTGAATACTACGCTAAAACAGTTTGTACAAATGAATTGTTTGTCGTTATGATCAGGAATTGTTTGTTGCATTTGAAACTTTACAACAAACTACTGCAATGGATATTTTTAGTTTTTTGCATCGGTTATGTACAATAAATCAGAATTTGAGATTATATAGAATACAAATTTATTTGTAGAAAAGTACGTATTTAAAACTTGGATTTGATCTTATTGAAAATTAAAAGAAAACTATCACGCTTAATGTACTTGAAAGCTAAATAGCATTAGTATCAGTTTTTGCCAAATATAATAGCATGAACAGGGCCCACCATATAAGGGGGAAAAAATGCGCTTTCCCACCCCAGTCCTTTGCCCAATCTGTTTGAGAAAATATAAGAGCTGACCTGTATGGCATTCCCTGCTTGCAAAGTTTATGTTATATGATGTCTAATTGTTTTATCACGCAGCCTCAGACTACAGGATGTGCCGGATACAGCTCGTTTGAATGCAATACGGTGATGATATTGGTCCTGAGACTACTTTATGGTAAACCAAATATAACCTCTTCAGGATCCCTGTAGAAGAAGAGATACAACCACAACATTCCATTCTTGTTCTCGGGGTTCAGAACCACCGGAAGTAAAGCACTTCCTCGAGCAAGCAGCCACCACATAAGTCCAATGGAGTGAGGAGACTGAAAAATCATTAAAATTACGATTTATTTTAGGGTCCATGTTGGTATTAGTTAAAATAATGAAAAAAGTCATTTACAATCATATGTGTACAGGAATAACTATTTGCTAATAAATTCTAAATTTCTAAAATATAAGGGAAATTTAATATTTCCCTATTTAAATTCTATAAAAAATTCCTCTAATTGCAATGTAGCTAATTTATTTTAAGTTTAGAACAAGATTTATGGTAAATTTTTTCTTAAACAAGCATTTTACTCAATTGTACTGAGTTTGTATCTTGGACTGAAGAAGACTTCTTGTCATAAATCCCAATGTTGCCCTATTATTGTGACTTGCCTTATACATTTGTAATGAAATATATCTTTGGTGAATAAAGTATCCTATTCTATTGTAAAACCTCATTTTGGACAAATAATTGGTTTAGTAGCCAATATAAACCAGTTGTCATTCTTTCTCTGCTTTTACCTTATTGCTGCAAGGGATTGCAATGTCAACAAAGCGAAGTGGAGAGTCAAGTGTTACAGAATGCGATGACTGGAATGTTGACATATGAAGCTTTCAGTGATGGGCTGATGGTCAGTAGCCCTGGTCGGTCACACCAACCAAGAGGCGAGGTTCCCTGAAGGCAGCCCTGTAACACAAAGTATTGACATTGTACACTTTGAACTGATTAATTACATATCAGTGTACAAATTTACTGTTTGGTCGTTACTCGTTTTTTATGCTGACCTGGATCTGGTTAGTGAAAGCCCCTGGAGTGAAACGGTCCAGCAATGTGGTGGTGGCGCCTGTGTGAGCTGCAAACTTGAGCACAGTCCCTGGCCCTCTGTCCGGGTGGGCCTGGAGGAGATGACGAAACACCTCACTGTGGGTGCTCAATAGCAACAATGGCTCGGGCAGCCAACAACAGCTTCTCCCAAGGTGCGCCGCAATTTGATCACATGGATACCTATCAATGAGATTCATAAAGACTTTTTAAAAACACTAGCTTACTTTTTAGTGGTAAACACAAGCAATTCATGAATAATTAAAATATACCTTAACAACAAAAAATAAATTGAAGTGGCTCAGAGAGATTTACTTTTGTATCTAACATAGAGAGCACACAAATTCTATATTAAACATTCAGAATCATACAATGTAGTAAAAAAGATACAAAGTACTTCTAAAGCTTATATTATTCCCTACTTCCTCATAAGCTTGACTTGACTACTTTTTAAAAATCAAAGTTGAGACCAAAAGCTTTAAAAAATCATCTTACCTTGAATAAGTTACAAGATAGCAAACGTTTAATTTCCTCTACAATAGTGAAGACTAATATATAAAAAACCAACCATCAACTTGACTACACAGAAATATTATATTTACTTGAAAATATTATTTATGGTTATCAATCAAAATCAGATCACAAGAACGAGTAACTTACACTTTTATTTATGGCGAATCCCATATTAAGGTGTAGCTTTTACGACAGCTTGAAACATTATAACCTAATTATAGTATTAAATTTAAATACAAAATTTGTCACTACATGAAAAATGATATACTTAATAATTTGATAAACCAAAAAAATACCAACCATCAGCACGCCTCTTGTAGACATACCTGCTCCATCAGATAATCCACATTTTCCCAGTGCCAACGTGGGTACCCACACATAACATTTTGGTTACAACCTCCTCATTCAAACTCAAAACGTCTAGACCTCCAGACATCTTAAACGCTTTATTACAGTAATTTGGAAAGCCTGAAAAAAGAAAATAAAATATCAATTTAAACTACCAAAACTTAGCTCTCATTAAAAAATGTTTCACATTCACAATATTGTATTTCATTGTATCTGTATGATCTAATTTTGTTTATACAATTCTGAATTGATTACATTTTTATCGCATAGTTAATTTCAAGAGACGAACACTGTCGTCTCTCTTTCATTAATGACATTTTGGTGCTAGTGAAAATGGTTTTCTACATATTCTGGTTCCTTTGTACGATTTTCAGAAGTTTGATGTTCAGAGTGCACTTTTAGAAGTAGAGTAATCACATTTTGTGTGTTCCAATGCACACAAAAAAACCCTTTTTTTAATTCTTTGTGGTGGCAAGCCATTGTTGCCACAACTCTATCTAAGACGAGTAGCATAATACGGTTTGAAAAAGAGTTAAAAAAATTACTTTTTTAACTCAAGAATTTATATCAAACTCTACAAATTTATATATCTTTTCACATATCCTGCTCAAAACGGGCCACCCAAATCTTCAACTGTCCTATCTAATGGAATGTCTTAACCCTTAAAAACTTAGTTTTCTTAGTGAATGAAGATAGTAAGCAGAGTCCTGTGTCTTTTACAACTCTAAAGCACTTCCATTGGATAGTTACATTTAATGAAAGCAAATAAAAATACATTCCTCATGATAGTACCTAAATTCAGCTCAGATCACGTGAGTGTTTGTTGGTATATTTTAAATGTTGTATGTATAATACCTACTTGGATAGCCTAATAACATATAGTAAACAGGACAGATTGATCTTCTCACCAACAAAACCGATCGTCATAATGACGTGTTAAAAATTTTCACAATAAGACAGATAATAGTCAGTTCTTTCTAATAATGTAGTTTTTTTGGATTCTCTGTAAGAATATCTCTACCAAAAATAACTGACTTCGGATAATACCAAAGTTTCAAATTTAGATATTAACTTAGTACTTGCCGTCTCCACAACAATACTAACAAAGCACTGTTCTAATTTTTTACAAGTTAACGGTGAACTTCAGCTGAAAGTATCAATGATGGCTTGTTTAGTGTCAGTTTAAAAGGAATATAAATATTACTATCATTTCCCCAAAATTATGAAAAATATTACAGAAAACTTTTCCAACCTTTCTCTCTGTATAAAACTTCCTCGAATTCCAAGAAATATTTAATTTTTAAAAATTAACTAAACTTTTAAATTGGTGCCAGCTATTTCTCGATGATAAGCACTTAACAAACAGAATACGTGGGACACAACACTGCGTTGAGTAAAATTTGTGTATTATTCCACTTGAACTATATTTGTGTAAGTTAACACAATATTGGATTTAAAAAATCCTTACAATATTTTTATAGTCATAAATTTATACTTATAATAAGGGTTTTTTTCTGTAAAAAAATTTGATCGTTTAATGTTTTGAATAAACTCTTATAAACGTGTTTATTATTTTTTTTCACCCGATATCCATAAATATTATATGTACCGGTACTTCTTCAAGACAAAATATACAAAAGTACATCTTCCCAAATGATATTGCTGATTCCATTGAGACAAAATTCTTGCTATTCGCTTATGATAAAGGTTTTTAATTGTTTTGTAAATAGCTTGGAGGGATTGTCCATCCCTTAACTCAACATGTGCGGAACAATATGGAAACAAGTGGTGCAATAGGTGTATACAAAATGAGGATTAACGGAAAAGTGTCAGAATTACCTTTTGTCCAAAATAAAAACATATTTACTATGCTCAGTTTACAAGGACCCAACAATTTGGTGAAAAAAGTGATGAATATGAAATTACAATGATGCTTTTCCATCTAGGCCTTCAGGTAAAAAAGTACCTGTGAATGGTAACGATGACATTGTTATTTAAACATGACTTTTTAACTAACTAGGCCTGCTCCAAGAACGAGATTATCCAAGGATGGCCCTACTGAACCTAATAATGAATCATTGGCTCAGGAGTTAGGGCAAGGGGACACCATGTAAACAGAGATTTATCATTTAGGCCTTATATAGGCTTAACTCTAGAAATGAGGACAATGCTTCAAAGATTACCTCACCAAATCAAAAACTCTCAGATAGCCTAATAATTGGCATGATGCACATGAAACAAATTTTTACAATAAACTAAACTATTATGCATTCATTAAGTATTTTTTAAGAAAAAAAATCATGAGTGTTTGACCAAATTTAGCTAAGATATTGCATTGTTTAACTAAAAACTAAGTTATACCAAATCAGTTCAAAAAAAGGTGCTGCCCAGGCATATGATAAAGTGTCATAGGGATAAGTAATAGTTCATAGAAGTAAGTTATACTAATTTTTTATGTTAACTACTATATTAACATTATCCCCCAATAATTACTAGAAAATTTACACTTAAATTATTATTTGACTAATTATATGGTATTCGCCACGTGGGAATTAACCTAACTCCAAATATTTCAGGAGAATTTAGCTTTGTAAAGGATATTTACCCTACTTTCACGTTGGAAAAGCAATTAATTCACTCTTTTTAAAACATTATGTTTAATTTAGTGTAGAAATATTTGCAACAAATTAAATAAAAAGCCCCAACACTTACGTTAGATAATGCCACTAAGGAGTTTCCCTTTCCAGATAGAAATAAAGTGGACGAAATGGGTGTGAAATGGTACTAATCGAAGAAGAAGAAGAAAACAGGTATACACCAACAGGAAGTATTGTGTTGCGTATCAAGAGACAAAATTTTGTACAAGTTAAATAATCGTTCGTCTGTAAAGTTATATAGTCTCATTGTATGCTTTTCTATTTTTGTATTATTTAATTTTCAAAACGGTTTTCACAATTTATACATAAATAACAACAAATTCTCAAATTTAAAATATTTAAGACATATTTATAATAAGATTAGACATTTCAAGAAAAATATAAAATTAAATCTATACTATTTTACAAAATGCTACTCTCTTTTGCGATAAAATATGCATAAAAGACATTTTTAAATTTATTGAAACATGTGTATTTTTGAAAACGACTTTTTGCTATGAATGTGAAGACGGGAAGAATAAAATTAGAGAAACTCATGTCATCTTATTTATTTTTTTATTTATTTATTATTCCACTGCATAATCACTACTTTCTGTAAATTTAATTAGTTGTTATTTTTATATTAGTTTTTTTTGTGTGATGTTATATTTAAGTTGCATGAAAATGTTGTGAAATTATTGTATATTTGGGCGGATGCCGTTGAAATAATAAAAATAAATAAATCTGACAGAATAAAGAAATAATATTGAACTTGTTCTACCAACCATGGTGGTGTTGCCCTTGGTAGTCTGGCGGTTTGTGCGCTTAAACTAGCATATACCCCGGCCGTGGTTAAGTTAACAAGGCGTTGTTTAATTAAATGTGTGTTTAAAAATTAACCATTTTAAATAGTGTTGTTTACAAAATTACACGCCTAAGAACAAAGGTTTCAAGAACTCCATTTAATGTGATCTATGCCGACTTTTGTAACCAGCCGGTGAAGAATAAAAGTAAGATGATAGTTTAAACAACAACTTTTTAATATACAATAGAATTTTATAATCACATACTCAAAAATATGCTCTGTACTTATCCTTTGATAGTATTTGATAGTATTTGAGAACAAATTATTGAGAAAAAATCTATGGGCCAAACCCTTGAAGATAGAGAGTGAGAGGATAAAAAACATAATGTAGAGTTTGAGGGCAACTATAATATGGACTCCAGACATAGTGGGGCCGAGGTGCGAAGTAGGAGAATGAGATTGGGCTATGGGCTGGCCATTTACTAAGGAAGGAGGACAACTCCTTAGTCAAGAAACGTCCTGGTAAACAAATCCGGAGGGCCAGAGCAGAAGACCGTCAGGAAGGTCCAAGTTGAGATGGCGAAGGACCAGATCAGAAGAGACATAAGAAAAACTGGGAGAAGAAGGGAAGAAGAGGCAATGGATAGAGTAGATCTGGACCCGGCAGTGTGTTGGCGAGGCAAAGACGTGTACCACCTTGGGTACCAAGAGCCACGGCAGTAACAGTAGTAGTAGTAGTACTTATCCTATTACAAAAAATGTGGTTTTAATGAGATCTTTAAAATGTCCCCAGTTATGAAATTTTTCAAAGTTTCTGTTTATCTGAAGTTTATTAATTTTGCTTTAATGTGTTCTAAACAGGGGATATAAACAATTCTGATATTGAATATAACTCCAGTTATTGCAGCTTTGCTATTTAGTCTATTGGGTTAACATCCATAACCATGTATCTATTTTTTATCACCTCGAGTAAAGGCATTCGCGTTGAGACTGGCGAAACTACGCGTAAATAGTTGTTGATGCAACGATTGAACTTTGTATATTTTTGCCGCCCCTACAATTCCCTGCCTGCCCGTTGGCATAGCATCCCCTCTGCCCCACTGTAGCTGCGGCTCTCTGACAACAATGATCGTTTTCTTGTATATGGATTCTGACCATATTTCGACATAACCATGATGCTGAGTATATTTTCTAATTAACAAAGCACTTCCCCAGTGATTTATGTTATCAGAGTGATTTGTGGATAAATTAACAACTCAGAGGAACTTTGCTAATAATTGAGAAATCTGTAAAACGAGTTTCTCAGAATGCATTAATATCCACTTACTACAAGCATATACCCCCCATTATTTATGAGTGGATTATTTATAAAAACCTGAATATATTAGTTATGTTGATCCAAGCTATTAGCGGTTCAAAAGACTAATTCCGAAGAAGAAATACCTTATGTCAACTTAGATAACAGTTATGTTAATAAGTTTATCATTGTACTTATTTGCTAAGCTAGCTGTGATATTAAGTTTCTCAATTTTACAAAAAGCTCGGGTCAACAATTTTTTGTCCCACTGACATTTTTGTTAAAAAGTGCATTTTTAGCTGCAACGTCAGCATAAAGTAGAGGGCCGGGGTTCCGATATTAAAGCTGAAGATTCAATAATTCTAGTAGTTCGCTCGATTTGTTCGGTTCCAGATGTCATTTTTGGTAGATTGAGACTATAGTTGAAACGTGGTCCGTGTGTTGGATGTTTTTTCTAAGATTTGTGTTTTATTTTTCCCTATACAAACACAGCACAATCTTTAATAACTCACAATGGTGCTTCCCTCCGCATAACACACACTTAAGAAGAGTGTTCTTAGATTTTTAGCTAGAACTGGTGTTAAATAGCTTGCATTTAAAACATCGGGTAGGATACCAGCAGTAAGCGTTTAGTATGTATATTCCATACCTTTGACACCTTTTGCACTGGAACCAATATAATTTGTCTTACATGGAAGTTGAATTATAATTTTAGCGTTTCAACATGAATTCAGCTTTAAAAAATATTTTTGTTTTTATGTGCAGGTTCTAAATGTACAAAGTATATGGATAATGGATTCTTAGTTTTTTTTTGTTCTCTTTTTTTAAGCCTCAGCTACACAGCTATGTAGGCTTCGATGTTCACTGGTTTTATCTCGTGTCTATACATGGTTGGCCCTCCCTGGGATTTGAACCCGTGATCTCTCAGTTAGAGAGCCGAGACCTATAACCATTAGTCTACCGGAGGAGAGGACATGGATTCTTAGTTTCAAAACTCCGTAAGTTAGCAAACATTTTGAACTGAGCATCCGTTAGATTTCTATAGCGGTTTTAATTTCAGCAGGATAAATTGAAAAATACATATTTTAAACACAAATGTATAAGTCCTGTCCCTTTTTTATGTGATATGTATGGAGAGCTTACATTTTGTTCAGTTAATTACCTATTAAATGACATGTATAACTCTCCTAAAACTAAATTAAACATATAAACTTCCATGGCTGGCGTGTTTTAATTTTATTTTTGTTTCTACTAAATCCATTAAAAAAATGAAATGTTCGTTTTCGAAAATACACAACTCGATGGATGTGACCATACTTCTTGTATCAGATATGCTGGATTCGACATACAAATTTTCTATTTTTCTTTCTCTCGGAGACGGTTTCTCTTCTATTGTATCTTTTTTTATTACAATCTTCATTCATGATATTTGGTTGTTGCAAGCACCTTAAAACTAAATTTCTTGTCACTAGCTTAGTCACTTTCAGTGTAGGGTTTCCTTAATGTAAAAATTACTTGCATTTCCTTTTTAACTACCTCAATTCTCTTTGACACTGATTGCCATGGATTTGTTATTAACATCCTCTGCGGTCACACAATCTGGATAAAAACGGGAAATGTTTGCACTAATTGAATTTAAACAATAGATGTGATCCTTTCAAAGAACGTAGTGTTAGGTTTGGGCAATTAAAGGCTTAGTCCTGTGGGAGGGTGCGTCGTTTTAAAAACAAAAGTACTTGCACAAATATCTTTACACGAGAGTATTATTAAACAAAGACCTGTTACTAACTTATATTACTTATAAAGGGTTTTCCCTGCACTTTATAAAATAAAATTGCATAAAATGATGTACAATTTCGAGAGCAAATATAATCTTTTCCTGTTGTATTTATAAACATAGATTATAAGGCGAAATTCAACCTACTACCTATATGTTTCTACAAATGTCCGCACTATGTTTGCTACTGTCTCCTTGATTAATGGATTCTACCTTATAGGATACTGGGCAGAATAGGATGAGTAGTCAGAGAAACAAATGCGGTCATCTCCCCTAAAGAATAAGTTTATTCTACAGTGGGCAAAGTTTTTAAATGGAGGAACAAATTTTCAGACCAGGAATTTGAAAAAAAAGGCAACTTTAAATTTACCAAATTACACTTTCGACTTTGTTTATGTATCAGTATTTTAAAATATATCACATACAGTGTTCAAATCCGTTGTCACTTGAAACGTTGTAGTTGTGTGCAATCTATCTATCTAGATTGCATCTAGTGGTAAATAACGTAAACGGTGATTATAAATATATTTAAAAACTCAATGTACAGAATGTATTATTTATTCACTCTAACACTTAAACTGGGGGATCAACGGCTTAAAGGCCACCACTACTGGCTGGGTTGCGCGGATTGCTTGCAAAGACATGGATCGCTTCAGCGTTCACCCATCCAAGCAGCAACCACGCTCATAGGAAAACTAGGTTATATTGAGTAAACTCTGAAAATAGTAACATAATCTAAACATTTAAAATGTAATTCATAACAATCACGTATTTCCTATAATATTACAAACTCACAATAAAATATGTAGTATAGTAGCAGCTTTTTATGCTTTTTAAAAACAAAAACTAGCTTTAACCGAACATATTTTGTCACACAACCCCCATAAATGAAACATCTATATTCGGATAGTCAATGCTTTCCTTTTCAGAAATCCAAGCGGTTCATCATTACTACAAAATACTTGTAAAAACAAGTTATCCCCCCTTATTCAAGGCGACAGTTCCATTATCGGATTGAATTGGGTGTATCAAAACGTATTGTCTCACACTAATACTGCAACTGAGAATGTCACTTCTGATAATGGTACAAAGAAGGCTGAAAAGCCAATCTGGAAAACCAGGAAGAAATTGATTCAGAACAAGACGTAGAAGATGAACGAATGTTGAACATTTCTGCCTTTGTTTAATACCTTTAACTTTTATTAAAAATTGAAAATGTATTAATTTTTAAATAGTGTAATAACTCTTAGTTACCCAACTCAGAAAAGCAAAAGTATATTTTTTATTTTAATAGTAATTAGTCAAACTATGAAAATGTGTATAGTAAACAAAATGTTACAGCATTTATTACTTAATGACCTGTGTTGTAATAGTCATAATTCAACATGTGCATATGAAAAGTCTTGTCCTTGACCGGTTGTTCAAAATATAGTCTTGGTTCAAAAACAGTTTTCAGGATAAGGCTTACCCAACATATTTTGGTTAATACAATTTCCCCCCAACCATAACCCAATACATATGTTGTTTTAGTAATGTGATTAAATCACAATATAATGTCAGTTTAAGTTGTACCGATTTTATAGTGTCTTCTTAATTTCTTTTTTCTCTTATTTATTTAAATTTTAAGAATGTGTACAAGTTCTTTTGGATCTGTGCTGAAGTGTTCAAGTGATTCAATCTATTTTTCCATCTTGATTGTTTATTGTAACTCATACAAAAACAGTTTGAATAAATAAATATATTGTTTATTCCATATTTATGCTGTTTTAGGGAGCCATTATTTAGCCAGTATTTATTATATCTTAAACTAATTTCCAACACTGATTGTATATACCAGTTATGGTAGATTATATCATTTTAATGTATGTTTTATTACTGTAAGTTATTTGTAATTTTTGCTAAATTTATCCATATTGTTGAATTGGTTAAAAAGATTAATGAAGAAAGGAGTTATATAAACTTATAAATGAAGTAATAACATAATAGTAACTCGTGAGTGAATCCAATTTTGTTGAAACTTTATATTTAATGATAGTATGTATAAATGTCATACCGCATTCAGACTGCAAGGCGTAAGCTAATTCCCCTGCCGGCTACCGCCCTGCCATGCCGATCCGAAGCCATCGGTCAGTTTTTCTAAAATGATTCGTCTTGGAAGTTGTATGGTAGTTGGTTGTATTTGTTGGTTTGTTAATGTGATTTGTTTACGATCTGTCATTTAGCTCAGTCCTTGATATAACACTTTTCTTATGATCTATATTAAATCAAATAAGTTCTGTAGCCTAATAAAGAGATTTGTGTGTGTGTAATTTCTACTTTAAATACAACATGTTCGATTGAAAGTTGAAAAAGTAATCAGTAGGTTAGGTGTTAGATTTACTTGTGACTCAGGTGCCTACCATGGATATGCCAAAAACCACCTCAAGGTAACTAACCATCGTATTTATTGAATTAGAAAATTGTTCACAGTTAATAAAATGTATCTATTACACTTTTAAGTTGGACTATTGTTGTGTACTAGGGCTATGTTCTTAGTGTATACCCTACTCCTGTTATTTGATAAAAAAATATTGTAGACTAGGCTATGCATTTATATTGGAATGTGTATAAAATAGTAACTATTGCAGTATAAGCATCAAAACTCTTGAATGGTTGATAATATTGAATCATCAATTACAATGATTGGGTAGAGTACATGATAAGCGGACCACCGGTTTTTATGTTTGATTAGTACAATCATCAATACTCATTATAATATTGATTTATCGAATACTCATTTATAAATCATATCAACATAGCCATAATAACAATCATATCTTTTAATTAAAATAATATAATGCACAAAGTGATAATCTTATAAAATAATAAATGACCTCTAACGATTAAAAAAACTATTAGAACTTGAAATATAAAATAATCATAAATAATAATGAAATGATAACAACATAAGAAACATTTATAATAATACAAAGTATGTATAATTATTTTTTATGTTTTCTCCTGGGTAGCAATGATTAATCACTTTTTATTTATCAATAGACACATGCTCTATATTTAAATGTTGTTTTGACAATGGAAGGGTTGTGAGGGCGACAGGTTTTTTTTAGACATTAAATTTTTCATTGTTTAGTGATACAAGTAATCATTAACACTACATTTTGAGATCTTTAATCTGAATTATTCCTCAGAATTTAACCAAATACATAACTACAATTTAGAGGAAAATAAACAATTCACACCAGAGCATTGTGGCATCCTAGTCAGAATTCACAAAAAAATGTTATATGTGTTAACTCAATGTATACAGTGTCTGTAGAACATGTATTTATTTAAAACAATCACTAATAATTAAAACTCAACTGAAGAATACAGGCCACAATAGATCTGTATTGATTGACCAACTTCACATTCTGTTATGCGTATGTTAGTTTTTTATTTCATATATTTCAGTTATGTGTGAATATGTTACAGATATTGAGCTAAGAAATATAATTGACAAACTGGCAAAGTTTGTCGCAAGAAATGGACCAGACTTTGAACAGATGACAAAAAATAAACAAAAAGGAAATGCAAAGTTTAGCTTTCTTTTTGGAGGTGAACACTTTAATTATTATCAGTACAAAGTCACTACGGAACAAGCAAGTAAGTAGTTTTTTTTTGTAGGGGTATGTAGAATCGTTGATAAATATTGTGAACTTTATATTATAAGCATCGTAAAAGAGTTAAATCATGTAAAAAGTAAGAAAAGTTGACCATTATAATTTTTATAAGTAGGCTACTTCAATGAGATACATTTGTACAAGCCTATGAGGATGTAAAAATTAAGGTGTGTTATATATTTAAAATTAATTAAAATTATTTTTATTTATGTAGACTACAATATTAGTTAATAAACTATATTACAAAACGTGCGTTGCGAAAATGTTAGTCCAACATTTATGTTTATTAAAATATGCTTACAGTACTTTGATCTGATTCTCTTATTGAAATTGTTAACAACTAAAATGGGCTTACATATATAAAATTAAGTATAAATTTAAAAAAAGGAAAAATGTAAGATTTCATTGTTGTTATTTTATTTTTCTTGTAATATAGAAATTTTGGAGTATATTTGTGTTAATATGCACATTTTTATAAAAAAATATAAACATTAGCCAATGATAATAAGAAAGTTATGACATTTTATAATAATTATATGGAAATTGCTAAAAATGGCATGGCATTTTTGGATAACACCTGTAAAAACACATGGCATTGTTGACTAATATTCCCCAAAAAAAATGTATGACACTGCAGACGTCACGTTTTTTAACGTGTTAAAAGTAAACCCTACTGTCATGGAGCACAGTTCAGCTTTCGGTTTACGTTTTGGATTTGGATGTTTAAAATCATTTTGAACAGTGTTAGTTAAATGCTGGCAATAACCTAATTATCTGTTACAGTATTGAAGCAGAAAACTGTAAATTCAAATGTGGGTACCGGTCCTCAGTCATTAAATCTGATGCTCTCTCGAGCCCTGGCCAACCTGCACTTACCATAGGAGGTAAATTTGCTACATGATATAGTATTCATATCTCATAGATTCATCCCATTAATTACTTTATTGGTTACCTTTTAAAATTTGGAAAATATTAACAATTGTTAAAAACAATTGATAATACTGAATTTCTTTGAATTTTTACAAAGAAATTTATTGACACAGGTTGTATTGAATAAGTTGTATAAAGGTTTTTCTATAACAATTTTGTTATTTACAGAGGTTAGGAGATAATTTACCTAATGGTATGAAAAGAATAAAACTGTTTACAGACTTAGAACATTTCAACTTTAAAAAAAGCAAATACTTTGATTTTTTGTAATTTAATTTTTGTTATGTATTATGTTTTGTAAACACTCGTTGACAGCATAAAAAACTATATTCCAAAAGATATTGTTTTAAATTAATAGTTCTCAAAATGAAGCAAAGGGGAAGTAAAATCCTGATAATGTTCACAGTTTATTTAAAAGATGATTTGTTATTTTATCTATGAAATATTCAGATAATACGTATTTTACCGTGCTTTGACTGTATTTTTATTGTTTACGAGGATAGTTATTGCTAAAGTGTTGATATTCTTTAAGTTCACAGTTCGAAAATCTTTATTCATGCAACGTATTATATATATTTTTATAGTTAGACAATATAAAATATTCTTTATTTTTGCTATTTCTTAAAAAATGCAATGGTCTCATTAAAATTTGAATTTTTCTTTCTTTACATTGTTTTGACCTAATTAATTTTAGGATTTATTGTTTGATTTTTAGTTGGTTGAAGAACTCGTTTATTGAATATACACTAGTCATACCACTAACCAATCCCAAAGCTGTTTTTTCAGTCTAATCCCAGTAGTATCCTTGAGGCTGTTTGGGAGCGAGTTTAGGAGTTTTGATGGGGAAGACTAATCAGTTGCCCTTCATGTACTGTAAGAATAAAAATCTATATTTCTGGGAAGCTTCAGACTTTTTGTGTACATGACAACTATATGGATGTAGAGTACTGTGACTGTTAGAAGCTTTAGGTATTTGAAAGCTTCCTTGCAGCTGTCTGTAGGGCAAGGCTTATGAATGCCCTAGTAATCTTTTACTGGAGCACTTAGATTTTTCTAAGGTTTGCTTCAGATGCTCTTCCCCACGAGATCAGTCCATACCTTATATGATATGTAATTCTATCACCACATAGTATGCTGTCTTAGCTGTTTCCAGACCTGTCCACTTCATCCTCCTTACTTCATAAATGCAGAATGAAAGCTTTTTGGTCAGGTTTATGTATGTGATCATTCTAAGAGAGATCAGCATCAATTGTTGTTTAGTAGTTTAGCACGTTTTTACAGGGATTTCAAGATTTTGCTCATGTTTTCTGCTGCTCTTTATCTGTGTTTTTGATGGATTTATGGCCAAATTATTCTGAAGACAGTATTGGAGTGCTTTATCTGTTAATAAAATATCTTTAATAATGCTTTGTTTTGTATCATGCGTAATGTATTCAGATATCATCTGCATAGATTATGGTTTTGATATTGTCATCCCTGATGAAGCTGGAGAAATCATTAGTAAACGGATTGAAAAAGGAGGGGCCCAGGACTGAGCCCTGGGGTATTACTCTGCTGACACCTGTCTGGACCTGTATATATGAGTTTTTTCCTGAGTATTTGTGTTTTGTAGAATTTCAACTATTTGTTTGCATCCCTTAAAATAGCTGGTCATCCAGTCTTTAGCCAGTCCCTCACATTCCCTGAGTTCACATTAAATCAAATCTTGTATTACCATTGGTCACATTTGGATGCATGAAATAGGCATTGTCATAAAATGATAAAATATAAAAGCATAGTAATAAACTACATTGTTATAATTTAAAAGTGATAAAATATAAAAGTATAATATTATGCAATAATCATATAAGAGCTCTACATAAGAGGTAGAGGTCCAAGGTAGATTCAACTCAGAAACCAGTAAATCTACTTCACAGTTGAGAAATTCAGCTACTGTATAACATGGATTACTCAACATCTAGGTCAACACCTTAATTTTAAACACAGTAAGAGATACATTGTACCAACTTCTTTCTAATTAAATTAGATTTCATAATTTAAGAACAAACACTCCAATAATAGTTGAACTTTATTTCTATTATGTCTTTTGTTTTCAAAGAAAACATCATTAGACCCATATAACTAAAATGAAAGTAATTTTTTTGTATTGTGTCAAAGCCTTTTGTGGTTTAGGATATATTTTTACTAATGTGAAAGCTGAGTGGAACTGACTCAGACAGAATGATTTTTTATTATACTCACAAGTAGAGCAGCTAGTTCTTTAGCACATTGTTTTAAAGCTTTTGATGGAATTTGATACAACTCGACAAACTTTACATGATAACTTTGTGTTTCTGTGTTGATTATCTTCTAAATAGTTTTTAGCTGTTCTGAAGTTAATGTATATTTCCTTTGCTTTGAATTTTTCCACTGCATAACTTTTTGTATCTTGTGGGAATTTAGCTGGGACTTTTCTTGTTGTCAGCAATGGTGTTTTGTCTTGTGGGAAAGCAACATTTTTAACGATTCCATTATACTCGAGTCCTGTGGTGTTACAGAACAAATGTGAAACACTTTTGGAGTTCACAGCTACTATACTGACAATTCTATTCCCCACAGGTCATATTTCTTTTATCTCCTGGTTATTATCATCGCTTATTGGAAAATCGTATAGATCTTCTTCACATGATTTATATGCGATTTAATTCTTTTCTCTCAAGTAGCGACAATTAATTCTACCTTGTGTTCTTGGATTTGGCTAGTTATGTCTATTAACAGTTCTTTTGGTAGGGTTTGGTTGGTTTCCTTGATCAAAACTTGAGATAGTTTTTATTGGTGAGGTTTGGCTGGTTCCCCTGGTTAAGCTGTGAGGTAGTTTTAGTGGTGAGGTTTGGCTGGTTTCTCCAATCACACATTCTGAGAGTGTTTGTGGTGGGTTATGGCTGGTTCCCCTGGTTAAGCTGAGAGGTAGTTTTAGTGGTGAGGTTTGGCTGGTTTCTCCAATCACACATTCTGAGAGTGCGTGAGGATTGATTTCCTCAATCCTGCCATCTGAATTGCAGTAAGCACATACAAAATTGTTACATTTACTGTATCAACTTTTCAAATATGTCTTCCTGATTATAAAATTATTTGAATAAAATTTTATTATTTACCTAAAGAAAATCATACACCACCAGTTATAAGTGATTTTATCATTGCAAACAATTTGTCTCCTGACTGTTCGTGATGGTTTGGAAGGCTCCTGTCGGTACACTTGTGTGTAGTGTTAGTGTCAGAGAGGGCGGGATTGCTGTCATCATTCTATTACGATTAAATAGGTCTTATTATTGAATCAGTTCAGTTTTAACCCCCTTTAGCTTGTTGAAAGAAACCAAAGTTGCTAATGATTTTTTATTCATTGTTTAGTCGTAACATGAATGAATTGTGTTATGGCTAGTATAAATTAATTAATATATTATTTATCTATTATTTTTCACTCTCAAATTTAAAAATATTAAAATGTCTTTTTTAATTTTGATAAAACATGAAACATGTTCTCAGTTTAAACATTACAGTTAAACATGGGAACAAGTAAGTATTGAAACATGTTCATTGTTTTCTTTTTTAGTGATAAATCATTAAATCCTGTCTTATTTTTTCCATTATTACAGGAAAAGAGTCAGTTAAATATTCAAATTCAGTCTCAATCAATCCTTCATCCATTCCACTGCCAAGTGATCATGACCCATTTACCTCCAATCCTGCCTACCAGCTATATTACGCATTTGCAAAAAGCGTGTTAAATAAAGTTGGTTTATCGTCCTTGGCTGCCATGTCCAACTTATCAGGTACATCTTAGTTTCTTAGGGTAATGCAACAGGTGTCATAACTAGCATATAAGTTTTCCTGTACATGCCGCGACAAAACATTGCTTACACAAGTATATTCTTGAAATATTTCGGCCTTGCTGTCAAGAACCTTTTTCAGTTTCGGTTAAACAGCTACTGACTGAAAATGGCTTTCCATAGTGAGGTTAAAATAATACAAGACTTTAATTGTATAGCAAATGTATCAACCGGATGTGAAATCCGGAAAATTAATATATTAGTTAGTCATCAGGCATACTTTTTTACTTGACCTTTGTAAAATATTTATATTGAACATTTTATTTAGAAATTTTATTTCACCACTATGCTTAGATTTGTCTCACATGTTCAGTGTTTGACTTGCTACTACTTTTTTTTAGTAGTAATCTAAATTATATGTGTACTTGCAAACTAAGTATGTCATCCTAATAATAAATGTGTAAAACAAGAAATGTTAATGTTTTTAGCAAGTAGTTTTGAAGTGTCATGTTTATTTGGTTTGGTTAATTGTTTCCCAATTGCTTAAGAATTTAACAATGGGACCCTCAACAAATATTCCAATTGTTTCGATCACAGGAAATAATACTAACAGGAGTAACACAAGATGTATGTAAATATATACTTTTATAAATGTAATGAGAAAAGATAGCAACTGCAGTGATAATAACAACTAAGCGACAAAACTGGATAATTATTGAACTTCGAAATATGAATAATGTAACATGTGTACTGTGAAGCAATATGATGAGTGTGTGTGTTTGCAAGTATGTGTGTGTGTGAGGAATATGTGGGAGTGTTAAGAGGGTGTCAGTGATGATTTCTTTTTTAAGAAAAGGGTTCTACACAAAACGTGTCATTGGTGGAATGGGTTGATTCAATATGAATGTTGAGTTAAGCTCCATTTCATCTTCCGCATAGTGCAGTGTCTGAAGTTTGTTGCTGTCACAGATTTGACTCCTTGAATAGATTCTGACATGATGCAAAAAGTTTCGTTTTGAGCTTCTTCATCACCGACTTTTTTTATCTCTTCAGGCAGAAATTGACTCCAGATTCCAGGAGACAGATCTGTGACAGCAACAGATTTCAAAAGGAATCCGTCAGTAAATAACTATTTTTAGAGCAGTAGATTTTGGAATTACTAAATACTTAAAAAAATGGGGTGTAAAGTATTATCCTGGATGAGAAAGAACATTGCACAGGTCAGTCGCTAGTACAGTGGTTAGCTGCAGCTCAGCAATCCCAGCAAGCTCATGCTCAGTCATCTCCCAGCGTGACCACCACAGAGTCTCTGACGGCCCAGCAGGCGATGCTGCATGAGCAGATCCTGGAGAGTGAGCAGAACCTCAATGCCCAGCACACTGTCAGTATACCCTTGTCAATATCCACAAATTGGCTGATTGTAACTGTTTCAATTATAATTATTCAGGTTTTTATCCCATTATTGTAGTGTAGATTTATATTTTCTGTGCTGTTGTTGCTTCAGTTCTTATAGCCTATTTATTATATTTTATTTCTTGAGGGTTTAACCCTTGGTGCCGGGGTCAATTTGCTGTATGATATGCATAGTATGTTGAGCCAAAATGCCTGATCCTACAAGGCTTTTGTTTTAAAATCACTCACGTACGTCTTTGGCTCCTATGTACAACATCCACAATTTGATATGCTCCATCTATAGTGTTGGGTGTTGGGTAGATATTGTTACAACATAGTTCGTGACTTGATTCCGATCAGTGACTCATCGATGGGGATCTGTTGTTGAGCAGAATAATGGAAATTGAATAAAATATTGGCATGATCTATTACAAGTTGAAATTTAGTACATAGATCATATTGATTTCTGGAAATACTTTTATTGTCTACCAAGTGAAAAATCTTTTAAAACTAATTGAAACTGGGTACGAGAAACATTTGCTTGAATCAAAGTTGACTTGTAAAAGAGCGTTTTGACTAATAGCAATGGCAATCAAACTAAACCTAAACCCATCTAAAATTAGTAATAACAAAAGCTTTCGTCTCGTCAATAGTCATTGGCAACCATTCCCCAACTGTTAAATTATCTTTTATTGAGGCTGAATTTTTTTTAATGAAATGGTTTGCATAACTGTTTGTTTCTCTCATCAAACTTCTAAACAATAATTCAGTAATTAAAACAAACAACAGGTCTAGATTCAAGATGAGGCAGGTGTTTTAGTCCAGGCAGTTTGTTGTATGTAGTTGGGATCTGAGGGAACTCTTCATCAGGGTCAGCTTCAATCCAGTCAGGAGGGGAGACAGGTAGTTGGACGTTAACAGACGGCCCGTCATCGTTTGGTATTTCTGGGTCATCAAAGTCAGAGGAAAATATATAGTTCTTTAGTAACCTAAAGTAGGCCACTAAAGAGAGTCGCAAATCACAGTCAAACCATTGTTATAATTAAACACAGACAAGAACAACATACACAAACCAAACTGATATGTAGACACTAACACAACAAAGATACTTACACTTTAAAACTATCAATATTTACAATTACATGTGAAGTAAACAACTGACATACATTTCACACCACATTCTACCAGCTTACAGCTCTAACCGAGACTAACGCGTTCTGTTTCCGAAGTTGCAAAAATCAGAATCTACCCAGAATTTAACATAACCTTCACCAATAGTTTCTTTGAAACCTAATGTAGGTAAATACTATAAAAAATAAAAGCGATACCAAGAGAGTCGGAAATAGTGGTCTCTGCATTTCTTGCATATAATGCCAGATGGCAAATAGCGATGCCGCGGCACTCAAAGGGTTAAACTGAAATATCAAACTTTTCATTATTATTTTCTGATTTGTTATTGTGAAATAAAATACATATATATACAATTTTATATTATGGTGATTTTGTGGTTGGAAGGTCATGAATTATGGAAATTCAAATCTTTAAGAAATTCAGTCAATAGTAGAGATAAAATATTAAAACTAATTTTCCTTTTTACGTAATTAGACTCTAAAGAAAAAGTATTATTAGTTAACGATATGCAAGTAATTGTAATGAAATAATTTATTCTGTTAACCCATTGCCCTTGTATCACGGAACGCTTCCGTGACAGCTAGTCTGGGCTCAAAATTTATATCGCGGAACCGTTCCGTGACAAGTACAGCGCCATCTAAATATTTTTTTTTTAAACTCCTTTTTAACCAAATGTTAGTATAAATTAGACTAATATTGTTGTAACACATAAGAAAAACTGCAATACTACAATTAATTGAAATTTAAATGAATAATAAGTTATTATAAGAATATTAGTGTACTACAAGAGAAAAAAAATCAATATTCTTGGAATTTTCAGTATTTAGAAAAAACATTTTATTCTGACAAACTATGCATATATATATATATATATATATATATATATATATATATATATATATATATATATATATACACACACACATATTCTAGTATTACTAGGTAGAGAAATACATTTAAAATAAAATAAAAGCAACAATGGGGTATTTAATTTTATATTATTTGAGTAAAAAAAAAATCTTTTTCAATTTAAAAAATTCCAAAACTTTTTAGTTTGTATAGCATTATTATTTTTCAATTATGACTAAATATATCACTATCTATTTATTATTAAAGCCCATTTTATAAGCCAATGGGTTAATAGTACTTTCCAAAATTACCAGATATTACCTTATGAATCGCTGTATTTTTATACTGAATGTCATTGAACTAAGTGTCTCCAACATCATTCAGGTCTTTCATAGTTAATGGTAGAAATAATTTCCACACTCCAGTAAGTCTTGAAGCTCTTAAAGGAGTTTTGAATGGTCTTACCAAGGCGTCACGTACTGAATACTGACACAAACATAAACTTATCCTTTCATTACTAAAGATTAATCATATCTAAAGGGAATATACGTCATATCAACAACCTATCTTGTATTTTTGCTCAAGGACTGGTTCTATAAGTCTGCTACAGGCTGGTTAGCTGGAACCCAACGTGCACTTTGATTTTGAACATCTGATAATAACTTTACAGAAACATAAAATGAATGAAATTTTACCCACCATATAAAATGTTTTTTTCCTTTAAAATCTTAAAAATGTATAAAATGCTTAATTTCAGCAAAACAGTCATCAAGTGTAATGAGTCAAAATAAAAACTTAATTTTGAGTTAGTTTTTGAATAGTTTATTAATTAAAATGTAGCTATTTTCCCATTGATATGTATATTTTTTATTTTCCCCTTTCATTGCCAATGTCTGGATAATAGTATTTTTTAAGAACATGCATAAAGTTCTGACACCCAGGTGACTGTTTTAATAATCTTTTCTCTCGCTAATTATATTTTATTACAGGTTTTGATGCAACAACAACAAGCTGCTATTGATGAAACAATAGCAAAAACGCAGAAAGAAAACATGAATGCTGAAGCAGCAGAATGTCACCTGAACTTTGCGGAGCTGGATGCAGTGTTACAGCCTATAATAGATTCTTGCACTAAAGACTCGATATCATCTGGAAAGGCGTGGATATTGCAAAGGGCAACTCATAAGAAAGTCGACAATCTCATTGCTTCATACCTTTTATCCAAGTAATCATAAAATACAATCAGTTTATTAGTATAAAATATTTTTTGTTGTTGGTATATGCACATTTTTAGAAATATACTTATTTTTCTCCAAAAGGCAACTTTATCCTAGGTTCTATATTAAATCCAAAGTAGGATTAAACAAAACTTTTGAATGTCACTTATGTTAGGATTATCCAAATTTAATTTCCCTTGTCCATTGTTTTTCACCAATTATTTTACAATAATAGATAAATTCATCTAAGGTTATATTTTTAATAGTTTCTTCTGACTCTTTATGGTTGATTAACAAGCGATAGTGTTTCACATCACTACCAGTTTTCCTATTATAGATATATGCAGGTTAACCCATTGCGGATCACTGACGAGCTGGGCTCGTCATGCAGTGGCCGGGCCTAACGACGATGACGAGCTCAGGTCACAAAAGCGGTCTGCGTTTAAGTTTCCCTCCAAATAGTTCTATTAATGTCTGACAGATCGGGCGATCGTCTTCACTTGTCAACTAAGAGTGTTTAACAACGGTCTACATTTAGAGTTTTTAAAAGTTTTATAAATATCCTACAGATTGCAGTTGTATGTCGAAGTTGAAAAATCATTCATACGAGTTTACTCTTTGCTTTTTAGCGCTTCTGATTGGGTGTTTTCCTCAGTTGTTATTATAATACTTTTGAGGTTCGTGACACAGAACTAAACGACACAGACGTACATGTTGGCGGGTTTAGTCTAGACAATGGCCCGGATGTTGTAATCGGTTCGCCCGAGCCGCTTTATTTAGACTATGATTCAGACATCATCCCTGCCACCCCGGAACCTTGCTCGCGTGTTATCGTTCCTAAATCACGGATACCCCAGCAGGCCCATGTTCCATCTGAACGAATACCTTCACAGCTGAATTTTTTAGTATACAATAGCGAACGATACGATGTGGCGCACCATTGCTATTCGTGCGGCCGCTGACCGTAAATTAATTCGTGCCCGCTGGTGCCCGCATGCCAAAACAATACGGATCCGCAATGGGTTAAATGTGGACATTACTTACTTACTTACTTGATACTTGTTATCTGCATCCCTGACCAGGTAGCTGGATCAATGGCGTCAAAAATTTAGCCATGTACAAGACATTTTGTTAAAATATTAGCTCAAATGGTACTTGATATGTAATGTAGACAGGATATTCTTTCAATTTGCATATTTTACAGAAACTTATTTGACCTTGTTTTGTATTTTTTTATCATCAGTCATTTCAGCTGAGGCCTAATTACCCCTAAAATATGCCAGTCGTGAAAAGGCTGTAGTCCTAGTCCTGATTTTACTGATTGCAAGCTTTATTTAGAATAATCACAATATTTGTGCTGTTTATCATGTTTACAAGGTTTGAAGGCTACAGTTAAGAAAAAAGTACTTGTGATAATAACTTTGTGCTTTCCTTGTCAGAATGAAAAATATTGAAGTTTTCTTAGAAAAATACTATCAAATTAATATTAAAAAAAAAATAATAAGATGTTGAGATTGGCCAATTTTAGATTCACAAAATTGGTGCTGTCTTTCTGTTAATAAGACTTCATGAAATAAACAGTAGTATTGGTATTTTGTAATGTTTATATTACAAAATAAACCAGCAATATAAACTCAATTTTCAATATCTAAAATATAATTTTTCATCACGACAAAAACTAATTTCAACATGTCTGTTTTAGCGTAGAAAGAGTATATTAGAAAGAGTAACATGTCTAAAGAAGTGTCCTCTGCAAAGTGTATAAAACAGCTTGTTTTGAATTTTTCAGAGTTTTAGAAGAAAGGAGGACATTTAATCACAAACTGCACATCATCTATCTAGTCAATGACATATTACATCATTGGTTAGTATTTTTATGTGAATCATTCTGTTTAAGTACTTATTAAGTTCTGTTTTAACGATTATCTCATTTTGCGCACATCCACAGTAAAACTTTGCTCCATTTCTTCTTATGATCTTTATTTCCTAGTTTTACAGATCCTCCAACCCTGTTCATCAGTTGTTTTAAATATATGTAAAAAAAAATATTCTCATATTTTGTTTTTGTTAAAAAATAACACAAGGTTACATATACTGTATGGATGGTCAGTACTTTCCGCTATTTTATTTTCAATTGATTACGAAATTTGACAAGAAATGTAAGTTCTTCTTTTTCTTCAGTTACAGAGTGCAGACTGAGTGTCAAGTAAATACTTGTGATTTTAATGAAAGTGAAAATATCAGGTATGTAGTGAAAATTAAAGATAAAAACTCAGAAAGGAGGAATCGGATATTAAACTTTAGATTGAGACATAATCAGATTTGTTCAAGTCAATCAGTGTTCACATTTGAATACTTTTAACAACTAACTAGGAACCTCAAACACCTTGTTATCTAGTAAACCAATAAATAATTATCAATAATTGACTAACTTTTTATGTAATTTGGTATAAAAGTATAAACATGATACCTTGCAAAACCTAAAATGGACATAACAGTTTATAAGTAAATATATATTCAACAACAAAACATGAATACAGATATGGATTTTCATATTTATGCTTCATATAGTAAAAATTGTTGTTGATGTATTAGGAACGTTGAAAATAACTATTTTATAAATATTGCATTATTTATAATTGTTTTAAACAGACATTATCACTAACCTTTTTACTGAATTATTAAAATTAAATAAATGTATAGAAAATTCTTATGACAACATATTAATTTTAATATCAAAGACATTTTGATTTCTTTTACAATTTAACATTAAAATTAATAAATTACATTGTGAAAGAAATAGAAATGTCTTTTATATTAAAACCTGATGACTTCCACCAAACATACAAAGAAGAACATGTTAATTTCCAATTGTTTAACTAAAACTGTTTTTAGTTTACATCTTTTGGAACAAAAGTTTTAATAAGTATAACATACTTTAAGGGTTTCATAAAATAAACATTATCTTTTTAATTATAATTTTTTTACTTTTAAATGATCATAAAACAAAATATGTACCTTGGTAAAAATTTGGCAAATTGAAAATTATTGTTCATTAACTTCAATTTTGTTTATCATTTATAAAATGATATTTTATTATATTTAAAACAATAAGATGTCAGACACCATATGCGTAATAGCGATATCAGCTGTCAAATGCAACAATTTGCAGTGCTGTGCGAATGTAAATGTAGAAACTCATTTGCAAGCTAAATATTATTTATCAAATCATATCAGTTTGTCAGTTAGGTTATCTAGTTACGGTTTTTTAAAACACAGTGTACAGCAAAAACATGTTTTAACGGTCAGTAATTTGTGTACTGCTGATTAGCCGATAACCAGTGATGTGGTAGATATTAGGAAATTCCTGTGTTGCATATCTCACCCATCGATTCTCGACTCTAAATCTTTGTCTAAGATTCGGTAGATTTGAGATTTGGCTTTGACACATCACTAGTATATAAATTGTCAATTTTTTACAACTTAACTACTGAAGAAAACATTCCTACACATTAAAGACAGGGTGGAAGTATGTTAGTATTAGATAGTACTTTTTCAAAACTATTAAGCATATCTACTTTACATTTTGCAAATCATCACTTCAAATTATGGTAAGTAATTTCATTCAGTTTTGTCAAATACTTTTTGGGCTTAGTAAAAAAAAGCTTTAGTAATAGAAATGTCATGTAAATATGCACAAAGTTATGTTGAACATATGTAAATTTTGTAAACCAATAGCTCTATTACTTTTTATTATTATAACGGTACCTACATGTAGTGTCTCCAGGAATATCAACGAGACAACAAGTTTTCCTTACACATGGTTAAGTTAGTTTAAGATGTACTCGAATACCTGTGATACCCTCATTAACTCTAGCTACCAAGCAGTGCATTAGTTTGTATTGCAGTTACAGATATGGTAGCATTCATTATAAACATACAACTTAAAATTTATAATAAAAATAATTAATTTTAGTGAATGTTTTTTGTACAGTTAAGATACAATGGAAAAGAAATTTAAGAAGGTTCCTTATATTATCTCATTTTATATTTAACACTTCCACAATTATTAATTATTCATCATTAATTATTAATTCGTCAGGAATTGATATTGCGTGTGCACCAATTAACAATCCTGATAATTATTATGGACTAGTGATGTTTAGTTCATGCTTAATTAAATACTGCAAGTTTGCTTTAAGCTAGTTCATTTTATTTAAACGGTCAACACCATTTTATACATACCACACGATACATAACAAGTAAATTATGCAAGACACAGCACACAATTCTGCAATAGAAAGAATAATCAAAATACTTTCATTATCCAACAATAATAAAAAAATTTTATATATATTTCTAATATTAATATTAATGTCATAAAATATGTAATTAATAACATACAAATGCATCCCACCAGTACAGGCACATACAAAAAACAAAGAAGAAAAATATTGTTACTTGAATCAAACCATGAGTCAAAAAATTGTTGGTTTCCCTTATCCTTAATAATATAATCTAAGTTATGTATTTTGATAGTTTATAAAAAGTAATATTTTTAATTTGTTTGTGAATAGTGTTAAAAATATGTGTGCCTGTGAACGTTAATGATGTCTTTTTCTTTTTTTACAAAACTCTTCTATTGATTACCGCAGTGCAAGGAAGAACAGTGGTGAGGAACTGAAGAAATCATTGGAAGGAGTTGTTGTTCCGATGTTTTGTAACGCAGCGTCAATGAATGCAACAGAAGAACAAAAAGCCAAACTAAACAAGGTAATTTATTATGGATCATTGTTATTTCATTATTAAATTGGTTATTAGTAATGATATAACAGAGGCGTAGAATTAACAAGAATGGTATTCTAATGTTATAGGTATGTGTACAGAAGTATATGAACCCATACAACTAATTTTGTGTGTGTATTCTAATAATGTTAACGAAGAAGGATAATTTCCGTACTCTTTTGTATGCCTTAAAATTCTTTAATAATAATGGCAAAAACTGTAATAGATTATTTTTAGTTAAATGTCTAAGTATAATGATTAAGTATGCAGGTTTCCCAATTTTGCTTCAAAAGAATTACTTCATTACGTTTTTTTCAATGTTTCTATGTGTACCCTAAGGGGTATCTAAAAGATTAATGTACCTATGTAAAAAATTGAGCCTGACAAGGTACACGATAGTCTGAAGTATTTATTTAAGTGTGGGATAAAATTTAAGACAAGCAAACAATAAAAATGCAATAAGGAAATGCATAGCAATGTGTACCCCATTGGGTGCATGACGACCTTACGAAAGATTGTGTGTACCTGGGTACACGTTAAAGAAAGAATTTATTTTCCTTCTTAAAGAATATATCAAAGGTAGCTTTCAGCTGTTTTATTAGCCAACATAAATGGCGTTAACTGTTTTGATCCATGTACTTAATTATTACAATGCACAGTTATAGTCCATGTGATATATTCATTATCAAAATATCAGAAAGTTACTGAATCCAGTGCCATTTAGAAATACCTGGTGAATTCAAACCTCAAGGTATCTATGAAAAAATTAAAATATGAACAATTTTAAATCAAGCTAGTAGTTTCAGAAAGGTTGAAAAATATCTTTTAAACTTCATGATGTATAAAAGACAAAAATCCTTTACTTCAGAGATTTTAGTTGAGTACTGTTTGTATAACATATTAGATGTATAATACCGTAAAAAAAAACTAAAATTTACGGTCTCATATAACAAGAAAATTACAATACGAATCTCATAAGGATTCATCTTGACTAATGTGTCGTAACAGTGATGGCAACACAAATTGCTAAAATCTGCAACTCCAACAAACGCCATGAAATTACATGTGTGTTTTAAGCATTATATAACAGTCTGAGTCTACTCAGTACGGGTCCTGAACCGTATGTACTCTTGTAGTGAGTAACTGTAAGACAAGGTATTTCAATGTTGCCTCATTTGTTTTTAGGAATAATATATAGGAAATAATGTACAATGGATATAAAGGTTATGAGTTAATGAAAGCTAACTCGAAAATAACCACACTAATTTAACAATATAATGTCAGGGGGCATATAGACAGCTTTTAGTAATTCTTTGTTGAAGAACAGTTGATTGCTGTTACATATTGTATTCATAGACTTTAACATGGCCATGCCAGTTTAAAATTTAGATTGGATCTCATAATGGCTTCAGACCAATTTATTGAGGATGAGTGCCTATTTCAAAGTTTTGAGGAAGGAAATTAAAAAATATAACCATCTATGATTAGGAGCATCCATTATAGAAGCTTTTAATAGTAGTACCAATAAGACATTAGAGCAAAAGAGGGATACCTTCTTTAACAAAAATGTTGAACAGGAACAAGAATTTTGTAACTAGTAATGATAACAAGTTTTTCAAATAATTATTTTTATTCTTTGTAAAGCCTTTCGAAATCAACAATTTTATTTTATAATTGCTCCAAGAATTTTCAGTAACAAGATTAATATCTTTTACATTGTATAGAATCTGGATGGATTAATTTACATTTTGTGTTACGTCAGCTCTTGAACCTGTGGGAGACAAAACACCACTACTGCTCGGCTGAGACTGTAGCCAAGCTGAAGCAACCGCTGGAGTCGTGGCAGGAGTACCAAGCTGGCCTTGTCTCAAGCCATAGCGACGTGCTACAGTCCCTTACTGCCACCACCAAGACCACCTTCCAGAACTACCAAAGTCAACACCAGGCCTTCGTCACACACGCACTGCAGCAGATACAGGTCTTACATTACATCTTGTGTACTTCATTAATGCAATAAGTGATTAGTGTTTCTTTGTGTGTTATTGAATGAATAATCTTGTTCCTACGACTTACTGTTAACCCGAATGTTGCAGAGTTTAGAACAACAGAAGCAGACGCTGGAGAGCCAGAATCAGGTGGCGGCAGCAATGGTCACAACAGCTCCTCTACCCTCCTCTACACCTCCTGTCCCCCTGGGTATAACTTGTTTAATTAGCCAAATCTTAGTTCAGACTTCTTTGTAATTACTTCCTTATTCGTTTTCTTAATTTTTATTGTAAGATTTATTAGTTATGTTGGCAAATGATTATTTTCAAGTAGGAATTAGCCAATTCAAAATATTTTGATCCCCCACACATTCTTTTTTTATTCTGTATTATTGTAATAATTTTTTAATAATTAACTAAGTATATAATTAAATCAATAATATTGATTTCAAATTTTGATTTATAGTGTTCAGATTTTTGAATTTGATCATCATACAATAATCAAATATCATATCAATACAATAGTGTAAACTTATATTTTGTGTTTTTGTTATGTATGAAATATGTATAAAGGTAAGTTCAGATTTTCATTCCATCAAGCTACTAAAAAGCCCTTTGAAAGTATTAAAGGCATTAAAGCATAAACTAATTGGACCTCTAATGTTATGTCCCATCTGAATAACTTTGATCCTACTAAGAATTGAGAATGGAATTGGTTTATCCGTAATATCAGTCGTCCACGTATATTTCATAAAATCAGAATTGAAATGTACAATTTACAAAAGAATTGTATTCTAATGATTTTCCAAAATAGAGGTAGGTAGTGGAGGTTCTCAGGCGGCGGACCACCAGCTGCTCCACCAGACCCAACAGTTGATGCAGCAGACTCAGCAGGCACAGCCGCATTTGTTACCTCAACAGCAGAGTCAGCAGCAACTGCTACAGCTGCAGCAGCAGGCCCTCAGCCAAATGAATGCTGAGCAGCAGCAGATCATGGCTCCTTCCAATCATATTCAAGGTGTGGAAATCTCAGTAGTTACACTAATCCACACTTGAATAGATGATGAACTTTATGGCACTTTCAAGATGTGCAAAGCAAGCACAAGCTCTATTCATTCTCATAATTTTTCATGTTCATTTCTGTTAATTTTTTTCATTTGAATATCTCCAGTTAGACTGATACAGTATTTATTAGTTATTAGGCTCAAATACTTATCACAGTTAATGAAGTATTACTTGTATTTATTTTAGTTCAGTTCTGGATTCATTTTTAAACAACAATTGGTAGTTCTTGGTTCTCTTATTTTTACCTACAATACTTGTTTTTTAATTATTGAAACAGAAAGATCCTATCCACTTTGTTGCTGTGTGTTTTTTTTTTTAATTTATAAAGGTTTGTATCTCAAAATGTAGGTTGTTTATTCAATGTTAAAATGTGTTGTTTTCCTTATGAAAATTGTTAAGCTTATTACTTAATATTAAGTAATTAATGTATTATATGAAATCACTATTTGTATGTCCACGTAATGACAGTATCTATAAGTTTTCTTGGAATATTTAAGGTTATGTGCAGGTTCAAATTTAAATTTAACAATAGCTTAGAAATAGAAGATACTGGAACATTGAGATGGTGTGCTAAAATTCGTAACCATAACAGTTTTCTCTACGGTTTATGATTAAAAACAGATTTTAAATTTCCAAATTTCAAGAAAATAAGTGTTTTTAATTCCAAACATAATAGGTTGTTCATCTGAGAATCTTTGTTTTATACTTTACAAATTAAATGCAGTAACTGTAAAAATAATACATGAATTGTAAAAAAATGTATTAATGATCTATGGATTCCTGAGGAATATCTGAAAGTATTTCTGTTCCAAGTTTTCATGGTGACATTTTGTTGTTAAACTTGGTGTATGTTGGCAGCACCTGATCACGTGATGCCTCCTGGCTACAATGCAGGAGATTCACAGTCTGGGATGACCCAAGATGGGATGCAGCCTTTCCCACCCCCACCTCCAGATATGGGTGTCCAGTTTACTCAACCACCTCCTGGCTTTTTGCCTTCATTCCCACCCCGTGAGTTTCTTGTTATTAATTAGTTTTAGATTTTTAAGGATCAAGAATCAAGAACTTTATAAGTCATTAGACATACAATTCTGCATTAGACTTCATCATACCTAAATTAGGCTCAAGACAGATCCTTTAGGAACACCTGTTTTTATTAATTAAAAGTTGGAATTGTAATTTTTCTGATGAACAATATGTTTCTTGTTACACAAGTAAGAAGTTATTAAACTGAGTTCTTTGTCTTTTAGACCACAATATTGAAGTTTTTTTAGTAAAGTTTGTATGAAATACAATCAAAAGCTTTGGTCAAATGAATTAGTGTAGCACAAGTCATCATTTTGTCTTCAAAGTCTTTTGAAACAAAATGAAATACAATTTCCACTACTTTATTTGTACTTAAACTGCTTATGGACCCAAACTGTTCAACTCAAAGTAATTTATTATCAACTACAAAAAAATTATACAGTTGATCTTATATACAAGCTTCAAAAATCTTGTTTATTATAGGGACTACTGATACAGGCCTATAACTTGATGGATCAGACTTTGTTCCTTTCTTCCTTTGTATTGAAACATACATTATTTATATGTTGGTGGAATTACAATTTACAGTAGTTTTAAGTTTTTTTAACTCTGAGTGCTGCACACCAAAATGTTGTGAACACACACCACATGGGAAAAATCATTCCTTACCTATGAACTTCATTGAAATTTCAGTTCACAATATGACAACTATACAAATTGGATCTAATTACTTTAATGTGACTATTCAGTAGAACACAACTTTCCTCATTCATACTATACACCTAATGCCATAATGGTTACTGGTTCTGTGTTTTAGCTGCAACTGGTATAGAACTGCCTGACCTGTCGAGACCTCCTCCTGGGTTTCATTTGCCACCTCCACCTCCGCTGATGCAACCTGAAGTGATGCCAGACGACTTGTTACCATCTCTCCCCTACTACGATCTCCCGGCTGGTCTCATGGTTCCTCTTATAAAAGTAAGTTGAGGCTATTTGATACAGACATACACACTCTGTTGAGGTATGCTCCTTTACCTGAAGTGATGCCAGTCGACTTGTTACCATCTCTCCCCTACTACGATCTCCCGGCTGGTCTCATGGTTCCTCTTATAAAAGTAAGTTGAGGCTACTTGATACAGACATACACACTCTGTTGTGGTATGCTCCTTTACCTGAAGTGATGCCAAATGACTTGTTACCATCCCTCCTGTACTACGATCTCCTGGCTGGTCTCATGGTTCCTCTTATAAAAGTAAGTTGAGGCTACTTGATACAGACATACACACTCTGTTGTGGTATGATCCTTTACCTGAAGTGATACCAGATGACTTGTTACCATCCCTCCTGTACTACGATCTCCCGGCTGGTCTCATGGTTCCTCTTGATACAGACATACACACTCTGTTGTGGTATGATCCTTTACCTGAAGTGATACCAGATGACTTGTTACCATCCCTCCTGTACTACGATCTCCCGGCTGGTCTCATGGTTCCTCTTGATACAGACATACACACTCTGTTGTGGTATGATCCTTTACCTGAAGTGATACCAGATGACTTGTTACCATCCCTCCTGTACTACGATCTCCCGGCTGGTCTCATGGTTCCTCTTGATACAGACATACACACTCTGTTGTGGTATGATCCTTTACCTGAAGTGATACCAGATGACTTGTTACCATCCCTCCTGTACTACGATCTCCTGGCTGGTCTCATGGTTCCTCTTATAAAAGTAAGTTGAGGCTACTTGATACAGACATACACACTCTGTTGTGGTATGATCCTTTACCTGAAGTGATACCAGATGACTTGTTACCATCCCTCCTGTACTACGATCTCCTGGCTGGTCTAATGGTTCTTCTTATAAAAGTAAGTTGAGGCTACTTGATACAGACATACACACTCTGTTGTGGTATGCTCCTTTACCTGAAGTGATACCAGATGACTTGTTACCATCCCTCCTGTACTACGATCTCCTGGCTGGTCTAATGGTTCTTCTTATAAAAGTAAGTTGAGGCTACTTGATACAGACATACACACTCTGTTGTGGTATGATCCTTTACCTGAAGTGATACCAGATGACTTGTTACCATCCCTCCTGTACTACGATCTCCTGGCTGGTCTAATGGTTCTTCTTATAAAAGTAAGTTGAGGCTACTTGATACAGACATACACACTCTGTTGTGGTATGATCCTTTACCTGAAGTGATACCAGATGACTTGTTACCATCCCTCCTGTACTACGATCTCCCGGCTGGTCTCATGGTTCCTCTTGATACAGACATACACACTCTGTTGTGGTATGATTCTTTATGTGAAACGACGCCAGACAACCGTTCATATCTCTTTCCTACTACAATCTTCCGGCTGGTCTCATGGATTTAATCAAGTTAAATTAAGGCCATTTGATAACAGCTCACATTACAAATTAATAGTTTATGAAGTGGTTTATTACAGTACTCATATAAATTTTTCTTTGTTTGTATTTATTGTCGTATTTGAACATATTTATGTTTAGTTCAATTTTATTTTTATATTTAAATACGAGGGCTGTTCAGAAAGTAACCTCCGGTCGATTGAAAAAAATACACTAAGTTAAGTAAAAATATTTTAATATATACATCTTACAACTACATCTTTGCACTATTTTTCGACATAGTCTCCGTCACGATTGAGGCACTTATCGTATCTCTTCACAAGCTTTGAAATTCCTTCTGCATAAAAATCACCCGCCTGTGCCTTGAGCCAGCCTGTGACCGCATCTTTGAGCTCTTCGTCGTCATCAAACCGCTGGGACCCGAGCCATTTCTTCATATGCATGAAGAGGTGATAGTCGCTTGGCGCCAGATCTGGGCTGTAAGGTGGATGGTTGAAAACGTCCCACTTGAAGGACTTAAGAAGGGCTGTTGTTCTGCAAGCAGAGTGAGGACGGGCGTTATCGTGCAAAAAAAACGATACCGGAAGTCAGCATACCACGGCGTTTGTTCTGTATAGCCCGTCGTAATGTTTTTAGTGTTTCACAGTACACGTCTTGATTAATGGTCGTCCCACGTTCCATGAATTCAACCAACAACACCCCTTTGGCATCCCAAAACACCGTTGCCATCAGTTTTCTGGCAGAAAAATCTTGCCGGGCTTTTTTTGGTTTGGTAGGCGAATCTGAATGTGCCCACATCTTTGATTGTTCTTTTGTCTCAGGGTTTACGTACTTAATCCAGGTTTCGTCACCGGTCACGATTCTGTTTAACAATGGTTCTCCTTCGTCCGCATAACGTGACAGAAAGTCTAATGCAGAGGCCATTCTTTGAGTTTTGTGGTGGTCGGTAAGAATTTTGGGCACTCATCGTGCACATAACTTACGGTAACCCAATCTTGCTGTCACTATCTCGTACAAAAGAGTCTTAGAAATCTGTGGAAAATCAGTAGACAACTCCGCCATTGTGAAACGTCGATTTTCACGAACTTTTGCATCAACTGTCTGAACGAGTTCGTCAGTCACCAAGGATGGTCTACCACTCCTCTCTTCATCATGAACGTTTTCTCGTCCACTTTTAAATAAACGTACCCATTCACGGACAACTCCTTCACTCATAACTTGTGGTCCGTACACGGCACAAAGCTCACGATGAATAGCTGCTGCAGAGTATCCTTTGGCTGTAAAAAACCGTATAACAGCACGCACTTCACATTTGGCGGTATTTTCTATTGCAGCAAACATTTCAAACTGCCACAAAAACTAAACTAGCGCAGGTACGATGTTCACTCGACTACAGCTTGATGCCGACTGACCTGCTTAGTGCGTGAATGCACAGATGGCGCGCTACTCCCCTCCACTACCCCCACTGTGACCAACCGGAGGTTACTTTCTGAACAGCCCTCGTATGTAAAAGCCAAGTATCTGTAACTAATGCATCGCAATATCTCAGAAACCGCATAACAGATTTACATGGAACTTTGTAAACATGTTTGCTGGATCTGTTAGGTGCTCGCTAAAAAACAGTTAGAAAATGTTGCAGCCAATCACATTTAGAATTGTTAAAAATTACAATAATCAATTGAATTTTACACGATTCTATAGATAAGCTCAAGACAGGTTTTTTGGTGTCATTTCATAACCAGTCATGAGAAATTGTGGAAAACAATGATATCACTTGTGTAAATACATTATCCTTTATAAATATTAGATACCTTGACTTCAAATATGAATTGAAAATAAAATGATGAACATTATGGTGCTCGTTAATATCCATATTTGATCCCATGAGATTAAGGGCATAGTACAGTGGGGAGAGTATGTTTTGAAAACAGTGACAATAACTATCACAGATTTTAGTTAGGTTTGGGAACAGTTCAACATCAACATGAAGATTCCTTCGAATCCTACAGTTGGAATCTTAACGTTTCTGTACTAAAAAAAAGTACTTTGTTAAACTTATGGGTTGAATGTTTGCATTTTTTTAAAATGTGAAATAAACTAAAGCGTTATTCCAACCTCTACATTAAGCTACAAAACTTTATTACATATGGTTTCTCCGTATTATACTCTGTATCACTTTGTGATTAACTTAAATTAAAATTTCAGTTAGAAGACTGCAACTACAAAGCCCTAGATCCAGATTCTATAAGACTGCCACCCCCGGCTCCTCCCAGTGAACGCTTGTTGGCAGCTGTCAAGGCTTATTATGCTCCTCCAGGTCACGATCACCCTAGAGACAGGTAATTTTGGGTTTAGGATTGATGTTTAAATCAACATGAAATAAAGAGTTATTACTTTAGATGTTATAAAATCACAATCTTTACATACATTGCTAATCAATCTTTTTTAATCGAAAAGTATAATTAAGCATGTAAATTGTTGTCTGTTACAGCGATGGCTGGGAGAAGCTTGGTCTTTATGAATATTATCGTGCTAAGAATTCTGCCAAGAAAAGGAAAGAGGACGATATAGCTGCAGGTATTAGAGAGAGATCGAGGTCACCATCTCCCATTACGAGGCCAAGATCACGAAGTAGAACACCTCCCACAAAGAAAAGATATCGCAGGTAGCATTCATGAACTGTTCAGTTGAGTTAAGAAACATAATGAATGATATTTAATGTTCTATTACTAACACTAATTCAAATTATTCTTCAGCCGAAGCCGATCAAAGTCTAGAGGGAGAGAGTCCAGAAGTCCGTCGAGGCGCACCAACAACAGAAACAGTGTTGCCAGGAGAAAATCCGGGCGGAGGGATAGGTCTAGATCCAGATCGAGGTCTCGATCTCGAACTCCACCTCCTCCCACTACTCCTAGCAACAAGGATCGCAGCCCCACCCCACCCCCTGCGTCATTCTTGTAAGTTAAATCTGATCCCCAAAAACACTCTTAATCACACAGTGTAGTACTAAATCATTACTGTATTTATCAAACTTGATATATAAAATATATCTGTTATTTTGTATAGACTCCTATTTCTACAATCAATATATACTACACTCAGTTTACACGGAGAAATAACGATAATTATTTTAAACTATTGCAGACAGCCCTACATGAAGCCAGTAACAGAGAAGATAGATGAAAGCAACAAAGGACATCAAATGCTCCGCAAAATGGGTTGGGGAGGGGCCGGCCTCGGAGCTAAGGAGCAGGGAATTGAGCAACCAATTTCAGGAGGCGAGGTATCTTTACTTAACAACTTTCTCAATTATTAGGTTTCTTGCACGTTGTTGTCCTAAAACATAAGCATAGAAAATTGTATAACTTTACCATTCAAGAATCACATTGTCAATTGTTTTTGAGTATTGTCTATTCCATATGAGAAATACCATCTAATTTTTTACATTTTTGATGTTGTGAGTTGGTTCAATATACATAAAGTTTTAAGGCAATTTAAGAACTAGAGGATTTTGGTCCTCAACCCTCTCGTTCAAAACTAGGAACAAAATTATGTACATTATTTAAAGTGCATCAATTTGTCCTAAAAAAGTCAAATTTAAATGATTATGTATTAACATTCTTCCCCCATTGTTTCTGAAGATTTTCCTATTTTTACATAGGTTCTAATCAAAGTAATTTTGGTCTTTTAGTAGCTTTAGTAAATTGGTGTTACTATTTTATTTTTATATCCAACATATTGTTTTTAGTTTTATTTCTTTTTATAATTCCATACTATTTTTTTCAGATTCGAGATCGCGTAGATCAATACAAAGGAGTAGGGATAAATTTGAATGATCCTTATGAGAACTTTAGAAAAAGTAAAGGGCAAGCATTTATCACAAGGATGAAGGCGAGAGCTGAAGAAAGATCGGATAGATAATTGAAGGGAATATAAATGTAAGATAGTTTGTACTTTTCACTCTTATGTGTGAACAAATTTAGTTCTTAGACTTATGCGGCCAGTGTGATGTGTAACATCTAAGTTTTTTGGGTTTTATTATTTGGAACATGGCTAGCACAAAAAAAATTCGTAAAATATTCCTGCACACCTGTGGAGAGCTATCTTCAGTTAAATAGCCTATAATACATACCTGCTTCCATAGTTGTCAAAATCTTATTTGATCACTGTGGTCATACTGGTTCTTGACTAGTTAAACTTCTGCCAATCATCATACTCCACCCCCATCAATTCACCTTTATGGTCTGATAAAGGAGTTTGTAGCAACTAAATAATATTTACAATATTAAGAAAGTTGCTAGGATACAGTCCCAAAAATATTTAACAAAAAATAAAACTGAAGCAAATCAAATTACAAACTATCCAATTTGTTGAAGCGTACTTTAATTTTTATACTGTATGATGTAAAGATGTTATTTTATTGGCATTATATCACTGCCAGGTCATCAAAGGGTTAAATAGTTTTATCATGCTGATGATAAGTTACCTGCCTTCCCTATGGGCATATATTATTAAAGACATTGGTTGAGCATTTTATTGCTATTCCAATCATTATTACTGAAATGAGAATTATGTATTTTCATTTAATATTAAGTTTGACTAAAAAATATGAAATGTTTCAAATAAATGTTTTATTCTATTGGAATATTTAGTTAATTTTTAATACTGCATGGTATTTCCTATAAGGAACACATGCCAAATTACATATCTTATAAAAAAAATTAATCGTTAAATATGTTGGTTGCTAATCTCAAGAACGGATAGACCAATTCGGTTAATTATTTTTGTAAAATGTCCATTGAAATCCGAGGAAGGTTTTTACGAAGCAAAATATAAGGAAAGTTACCTAGAATATTTTTAAATTCAGAAAAAATGTAGTTTTTACGTTTCATAATCCAAATTAAACTGGCACTAAATAGGTGTTCACACCTTCAGTTTTATATCAAAAAATTGGCTGAAACATCTGTTTACATTTAAATTTGATCAAATATTAAGTAAACCGTGCTTGATCAGTAGAGTAATGCAGATAGTAAATAAAAATTGAATATCTAAATGTTACTCCTGATCGCGCCAGTGATTAATTTAAATCATCTAATGCAATTTATATATTATTTAAACACTGTTATAAAACCAACCTTAATGAACAAATTCATGAATGTTTTCACATACGTTACTTTACGGTGGGCTTCCTTGACATTGTGATATGGCATTGTCCCTGGAAATATTTGAGACGGAAAGTATATTACAGAAGCCCATAGTAGATGATTTTGACTAAAGTAGATTTCCAAGAACTGGATAATCAAACTATATAGTATTTTGATCGTGGCAATACGGCAAGCTAAATTGTGACATAGTAAGTAAATTTAAACGGTCTGCAGTAGGTACTTTTAAATCGAAGTAGGGTTTTTGGCCCTATACGTAAGTATACTTTTTTTCTTCAACAGGGCAAAGCAAACTCTAATATGGTACTGGAAATATCTTAGACCTGAAATATGTGATAAATGCTAGAAATAGACGCTTTTTGACCAAAGTAAGTTTTGAGACCTGTGTATTGTATTTTCTTGATCAGGATAACAATGCAGGCTCAGCTGTAACGTTGGAAATACAATTAATTTGAACCAGAAATGCCCTTCCACGTGCAAAACATGATATATTAATTAAATTAAACTCTGATACTATTTACCATAAACTTAAATAATATCTACTTGATGTATTCCTACTTACGTTTTTAAATTTTCATAGAACTCCATCATATTTCATCATAAGTGCTTTTACTAAGTAATATAAGGACTTCGGTTCTAAAGATTGCATGCGAAGCCGCGAGTAACAGCTAGTTTAATAATAAAACTCACAGTAATTTTTAACTTGCCAATCTTTTTACAGTTTACTTAAAATTCTGTCAACCAAAGAGTGCAATACAGACTCAAATTGATATTATTTCAATCTGAATATTGATACAGCTTGCTGATCGCGATACTATTCTTCAGTATTCAGATATGTGTGAATAATCAGCTGTTTGTATCAATTATTTAATTTTGTGCAGAGTAATTGATCAATATTTTGACCTATTATTAATGTGGAGTCATGCTTTTTTTCATAATACAATGGGTACCCGAAAAATTGTAGAATGCTTTTTAAAGCTATGTTTCATTCAGTATCATTTTTATTGCCAAATCACAATTTATATAATAAACAACAAAAGAAACGTCATATCAAAATTAGGCCTGACCTATTTAAATATGTGGCCTAAGTATTAGCAACACTGTCGCTTATAATACTAAATTTTTTAATTCAGTAATGTTTTGGCTTTTTAGCCTTAAAACTTAACATTAACACACATAATTAAGAAAGACTTGACCAAAAGCTATTTGATAATTTAAAACTCAGAGCAACTAAAGTAATTTTGTCTCAATATCACAGTTTAAACAATTAAGGTCAAAATTAAAATCAAGATAGAGTTTCAAATTTAATATTACAGAAGATCAGCAAGGGTAAAATAGGCCTAAATAATATTTAAAATATTTCATCTTGTAATTTATAAAAAGGATTTTTTACTAACCAGATACTACTGTATGTAACACAGCCCTAAAAGTTCACATCTACGATCCAGGTAGCTTATTACACATTTTAATTGCTGAGGGTTACAAACTATTTTGGGTTGTACTTAACCTACATTGAGGTTGGGCAATCTTATGGCTGTTTCTTGTAGAATGAGCATGAACAGAACTTCTTAACTGATAACTGTGAATGTCTTGTTTTACTTTAATTAGATTAAATAAATGAATTGATTGAAAACAGTGAGTATCCCTTCACTACTAAATGAAGTTCTACAGTGTGCTAAAAAGGGTGAACTTGTTTAATTCTAATTGTCTTTTTATGTAACAATAATACCCTATTAAAATCCTTGGCCATTTCCCTACAAAGTTATACCATGTGATAAAATGGTATGGAAAAAGTAAAATAGGCTATTTCTTTTATATAACAACCTTATCCCCTTCAAAGATCTCTCTATTACACTTTATACATTTGTCCAATCAGAGATTCCACTATTCAAAACATGTTTTGTACTCATCTTCAGTAATGGCTTCTTCTTCAATTATTTTCTTGATGTCTATTTATTAGAATCTGAGTCTTTTCATGTTCCTTGACATGTGAAGAAATAAAAAAGTCACATGGAGTTTGGTCTGATTAGTAAGGTGCGTGGGGGCAGAGGAATCATGCCATTTTTTGTCAAAAAAAGGTTAACAGAGATAGATGGTTGTGTGTTGTCAGATGGTAAACCCAATCTCCAATCTGCCACAAATCTGGTCTTTATTTGACAAACAGTTCATCGTAATTTTCTTAAAACTATGATTAAAAATAAAAAACCTGATGAACAGTCTGGCCTAGAGGAACAAACTCTGAATGAACTACCTCTCTCACGTAAAAAAAACAAATGAGCATTGTCTTAATGTTTGATTTGACTTGACGTCTATTTTGGACGAATCTGTTGGGCAGTTGATGGACGTCCAGAATGAGGCTTGTCATCAATGGACATGTTGCCATTTTTTAAGCCAAGAAAACCACTCATACACTTGAGTTTTTGCTACAGCAACATGTATTACATTTTAAGTTAGCCAATTTTAATGATTTAATAAATAAGTGCAGTATATTTGCTAAGAAAATACAATGTCTGTTTTTGTTACAGGTTTACCTTGCACGAAGTACGCTACGAGATCAGATTATATTAGTCAGTTAATTTTTAATAAACGTGTAAAGAAAGTCAACTTATAACATTTATTTTGCAGTGTGAGTCGCTATTAATTTTCCAAGTGTTAATTAAACCCTTTTAATGTGCTGGTAGGCTATTTTGAAACATATTAGGTGTTTTCTTTAACCCTTCAACGTGGGAGTTTTTGCGATCTCGTCTAAGAGCCACAAGAGTTGCTCAGCATACATTCAATGACACCGAAATTCATCTACCTGGTCATTGATATTTTTTATATTTGGGGTTACTTTTTAAAGTGTATATATTTTTTAAAATTACTCATATAAATTATAAGAACACTCATTACATTACATTTTATACACAAATTTCATAAATACCCTAGGCATACAAAACCTACCCAAGCATGCTAATTTGTATTTATTATAGTTACCATTAGCAGTACACCAGACCACTTATCACTTAAAACAGGCTTTGCTGAGATCCATGCAGAATTTCAAGTATATGAGTCAGTTCGTTCTCGAGGTATCATGCAAACAGATACACACAAATTAAATTTTTTCCACCCCTCAAGTGATAGGCTTTTTGACGCCCATTCAATAAAATATATACATTGTTTAAAATTTAATTTTAAAATAAAACAGTTACATAACAGCGTTTAGAACAAACTAAAACTGAAATGACAAACAGAATAGCTAAATTCCATTGGCCAAAATTTACAAATAATGTAATCTACATCAAGAAGTACTTGGACAATGGACATTGCTTTAAGGTAAACAATTTTCAAACTGTCTTTATCCCAATATGAGCACACTTTGCTAAATATATGTTACAATATGAAATGTGTTTTGAAAGAACAAAGCAAGAAAATTATATTGTATAAATATTTATATTTGACTATTTAACCATATTCTGAAGTCTGCACTCTTCTCTTCCCTCTTTCTCCCTCTGCTGGCCTACATTTACTCCTAATAGAACTAAATAAACGATAAAATCCCGGGTTTCCATCGTGCAGCAAGTGCGGGAATTGTGCTTAAATTTACTGTGTATGGGGAAAATGCAGGATATGTACATAAATGTTGAGAAAAATATGTAAAAAGTTCAAAATAAAGAGCCCATCTAACGCTAATTATTTTGTGATCAAGTCCAAGAATAGTTGACAGGGACGTCTTGTGAAAGTGAGGGTAGAGGGTTGTTAGGTGAGTTGACAGTTCAACGGCACTCGGCACCAGTAAAGGTGTCATGGCGTTGCGCCGGCCTGCCGGCCGATCAGTTTAGTCCGTTTGTGTTTATAGGAGTGTGGAAGAAAGTTAGAGAATTAGGGGGAACGATAGACCGTGATAGTTGTCGATTATTTTTGCAGGGTATCCACCGGTCATGGAAGTCCCGGAAAAGTTACGGATTTTAACGAGTGTTTGCGGAAATCGCCCAAAAACCACGGATTATGACTTTGCTATAGACATTTTTGCTTTTGGTGTATAACAATCTTTGCTTAAAATATCTATCTATGGTATTGTGATAATAACTGGTAATGTGTCGAGGCCAAATCTTCAATGTACAAAATCTTAAAGAAAGTTTCAGGCCCGAAAATCGATCGACGGGATTCGACAATATAATCTGGGAAGACTCGCCGCGTCATTAATACTCGCCTGATCGTCACTATACAACAAATAACCCATTACAATAACATTTTTATCGTATTTTGTGTTTGCAAATTTTTAGATAGATAATCTTATTAATGAATAGTCCGAGTTTTTAAGATAGTATTTTGCTTGCAGGTAGTATTATATTTACGTTCATAGACTGCCGTGAGTCTGCTGCGAATCTTCCCGGTCGACAGGTGATCAGCATTACGTAAATTTTCGATCGCGAAAATATGATTTTGTACTTTGTGTATGGACAACCGTACATATATAACCTAATCAACAAATTATCCTAGTTCAGTAAACCATAAAATTGTACAAACTTTCATTTGTGTTTTGTGTTTCCTCCACCAAGCATCTTTCAAAGAAAGTAGCTTCTGTCAGTCTTTCTTATTTAAACTGGTTTAGGTGTTGAATAATGTGTACTTGAGTGGTGTCTGTTATGTCAGTGTAACTGCTAGAGACTCTGCAATGAGCTAATATATGTTTAACCCATTTTGGCTGATTTACAAGGGGGGAGGATAATTTACTTTTATGCAGGTATATGCACAGGTACATGTACGGTTATATATTTTGCCAAAATATGTGAAAGTGGAATATAGAACTGGAAAAAATATTACCATTACTATCAAAATGACGTGTTAAATTTTGTTTCCATTTGTTATCAACTGTGTAAAAAATAAAATATCCATGGAGACGTAACAAAATTAAATATTTATTATATGCTGATAAAAACAAACAATAACACTTTTTAATGGAGTTTTCATATTGTAAAAGAATATTATATAAAAATTTAACACATTTTTGTATTGCTTTAGACATTTTATAAACCTGATAATTGGTTAGTTACGTATCCAGGATGTATAATACAAATCTTGAGTTTCTCATTGCTCAATTGTTACAGTTTCCATCAATCTAAAAAAAACTGTTTCTTCTGTGTGTGTAATGAAACTAGAATACAAGACTAGATATGTTGTTGTAGGCAGATTAATAAAACCACTTGGGTGCAACAGTATATGTAACAACAATACAGGTCTCCAAAACGTGAATACCATATTGAAAACACAAGAATCAAGATTATTGTTACATTAATGGTGCATGGTAACTGGTCGAATTGGATTGAACTACAAAAGAATTGTGTTTAATTGGTTCCTTGAAATATTCCTTACTACTCAAGACGCACTAACAATAAAAATAGCTGTTCAACATCTTGCATGCCATTGGGAAATTTGGTAAACCATAAGTTTTTATAATATTATAATGGTTTATCAAGGGTTGAATCATAGTTAATAGTTTTCTTTCATGATCAACTGCACTGATATAAATATTGTACTGTGTCAAACTAAAAGCATTAATGTGAATTCAGAGTTACCTTGTAAATTGAACCCAGTCTATTGAAATAAAAACAACTGACCAATGAGTCCCAAAATATCACATATAGCCAAATGGTTATGGCCAGAGGTGTACCACAATGATTTACTTTGGAGCTAATTCTTTTCATAATATATGTGTGACATTACAAGCTGTGTTAGGGGATACTGCACATTAATAATGTTTGCGGTGTCACTATGCTCCTACTCCAGAACAAGACACTCTAAACACTTGAGATAATCGTACATTGCAGTGAATATCGCCCAACATCACTGTATTGGAAATGACCCGGTTCTAAAAATTGGCTAGATTTCCTTTGGAAGAATAAAATATGAGACAGTTGAAATACATGAACCGACCAGAGTGCACTAGGCAAAATATCTTGGAACAGTGATAGATCACCAACTACCCTGGAACTCATGTAGATCAGCTTTATTAAAAACTAAACCCTCTCTACATTGTATATCTTAAGGAGACAATGTAGGCTTGTACCTGCCCACTACAGGCCTTTTGGGGAGATGGGCAGTCCCATAGCTTACTATGCTTTGTGCGAATCCCACTTGAAATATGGTCTTGCTGCTTGTGAAAACTCCTTCAAAGGAAAACTCCATAATAGTCTTGGTACTCCAGAAAAAGGCAATTCACATTCTCTGTGCTTTGAGCCCACTGGATTCTTGCAAGGACTCATTTAAATATCTCACTATCCTAACTATTACTAGACTTCATCCAGTAGATAGTCACTTTCGTCAGCAAGCAAAATCTGACAGGAGAAGACGATATACAATTAATTATCAAACAAGGTAAGCCAACAGTTAATATACACTTCCTATCCACTACCTATCTATATTTGAGAAGCAACCATCATTCATTGGTGCCAAATACTGGCATTATCCTCCCTGATGAAATCCTTATGTGGGAAAAGCTTTTTCCACAACCAGTAAGACCATTTCCAATGGTTGCTGAACCAGCTATACTAAGGTCTGCAGGAGTTTATATATGGCTACTATAGATTTTACTCTTAATTGTATGTGTATGACATATTTTCAACATTGTACTACCTCATGACTAAACCAAACATACTATTAGGTTTAGCTAACTCATTTTGGTCTCATTAAATATGTAAATAAAGATCTGTGGCTAATAGATAAATATGTGTTCGACGACCTATGAACCTCATTCCACTTCTTCTTCGTGTTTCTGCTTGAGCTTTTTCTGTGAGATTTGGAGTGTCAGATTCTACTACACACACTAGTTAACTAACACAAAAATACTAAAGGTGGCCAATTAACTCTTGTCACATTGAAATGTATGATTGTATATAAGTGTATATATATATATATATATATATATATATATATATATATTTGATAATGTATATATTTGTATATGTAAATAACGTGTAGGATAATAAATTATCTCATTAAAATAATACAACTTTATTAGTTGAACTAATAAAGTCTTTGAATGCTAAACTATGAGTAAATAAATTCTGGGATCACAACTAACAATAATGACATAATTTTCCACTGATGGATATATGGGGATTGTTGATTCATTCAGTTTGGGTTAACAATCCCATTTTCTTGTCTTAATAAAGGTGTTAATGTATGTATTTTAAAAGATGACCTGTAAAATCCACCTTTCTTCGGACTAAACCGGAATGGAGATTACTTTTAATTTTTTATTACTAGCAATTTGTCCCCATATAAGGCTCAACAAGAACGTCTATGAAACATAATTATGTAATAGCAAATAGTATCAATTAAAGCCATGCATTTTTGCTAAAAAAATCAATGTGAGTGCCAGAAAAACAACAATGTCCAGGAAATTCAAGAAGAAATGCTTGAGTGTTTCAAGGACTACCATTGTCCCGGACTCCAGACTCCAGTGGCCTCAAGCCTTTTTGTTCCAGCTGATATTGCTTAGTGGTGTTGGTGAGTGAGAAGTCATAGATGGTGTTTGTTGTCTTTTATGTAAGTGCAGCCTCCCATATGTTGTTCATACTTAGCAATCTAGCTCATAGTTGTACTGCATCACTTTGATAACCCATCTAAGTGTTTTTCATTTCCCCCCCCCCCAAAAAAAAAGTGACGGCGCCATCGCAGCTTGAGGATTTTCTCCACATTTATCAAGCTCTTCAGGTAAATATGTGGTGAGGATATCCTGTTGTCCATAATATTGGAAGAAACCAACAACGGAATGCCCAGAGTAGTAGTGGTAATAACCCAATTTACCATGACTGGTGTATTAGAATCTACATAAGGGTGAAAGATATACTAACATTTATTTGTTGTTTTAAACATTTTTGCATGCATATAACATCAGATAAAAAGTAATCTCATCAACTTAACACAGAATAATAATCTAAAACATGTACAGCCAAATATCAATTATTTCTATTTATAACAATAGGTTTGCCACATATAAAATTGAAAACTATTACAAAGAAAACGATTTCCTATGTTAACGTTTGTTACATTTTCATCTCATTAAGATTTATTTAAAACTAATCATTTTCTAACTATATTTCGTAAATCAAACCAGAGAGTTTTTATAATTATGTATTTAAATACCTGCGACTTGGCATGCAATTTCATTTTGAAAAATAGGGGCACCGTGAACATATATTATACCACATTCAGTATTAGTCATTCATAATTCAGTATTACTGACATGTAGCCTACTGCTGAAAGATCGTTCTCAACATTGAAGTGGGTCAAAAACGTTTTAAGGAACAAAATAGGGAATAAGCGGTTGACTGCACCTGTCTTACTTTCTGTCCACTACGGGAAAATATCAGTCTTGAACCTCCGAAAAATTTTTCCTCTCTACGTTTTTGACAAGGATCAGTACAGTACGGGGGGTGTTACAATCCCAATATAGCCGTTAATTAACATTGATTCTATAATACAATTAATTAAGAAGAATAAAAATTAATTATCATTATTTCTACTAATTAGAATAATTTGACGGACCCCGGATAAGGTTCTTTATTTTCAGAGGTTGAAACTGTTTGAAACTAGTGTGTCGTGCGGCCAATACCTTTTTAATTCGAATGGGTCAGTCATGCGAATGAGTGATCCTGATCAGTGTTTAAAAACCTTGTTCACCCTTAACGTCGCGTTTCCTGTTTTCCGCCAACTAAATAAATTTGATATTTTCATCCAAATTTTATATAATATAATGAGTACAGGGGGGAAATGTTTGTCAACTTTTTTTTCTTATCAGGTTTTTACTGATTGTTGGTCTTTGAAACTCCTTAGTTGATCTAAACTAATTATCAGGGGAAGAATGTACTATGTCACAGATATATTATTTTTAGTTTTGGCACTGGGGAAAAATGTACTTTGTCCAAACAACTAGGGAAATATGTACTTTGTTTATTTAACATTATCATTGGTAGCCTACAGATGATTTAGTCATTCAGCAGTTTCATACAAAAGTTGTGTTTTGGGGTTATGTTTGAATAACATTGCAAGTTATGTTCTATAGTGTGTAGTGACTTCTTACGTTGTGGAAAGTGCCTTGGGACTCACAAGCATACCTTTCTGGATTGATTACGGTTCTACCTGTTAACATGCGTAGGTCCGGAGCAGTTAATATTGAAGATAGCCGAAACTCATTTCTGGTTTTGCCTATAAAGTTAGGGCTACAGGAGAATGCAAAAACTCTGATGTCCAAGTTTGCAAGAAGGCATTTATGCTTTGCATGGATTGATCAAAAGACGATTAGACACCATACAGCATTCACTTATATGTTATGGTGTATTGCCAAAAGATCGAAAACAAATCGTCCACGTAAACTAACTAAGCGCCAAATAGAAAATGTATGTAATCACATTAGGTCATTTAAAGAGCGTCTAAGCCATTATTCTGGTAATAAAACAGAGAAGATATACTTTACAGAGGAACTATCTGTTAAAAAATGCACACAGTGTACAAAGATACATGTACTGAAACCAACAATGTTGGGAAAATTATATCATACGAGTCGTACAAAAGTATTTTTAATAGAAAATTCAATGTGTCAGTTGAATATCCACGCTCCGACACTTGTTCAATGTGTGATACTATTGTTTAAAAAAAAATTTCAATGTCAAATGTACTGAGTAGATTTAATACACAATAAATAATAAAATAAAATGATATTTGTCCCTAATTGTTTCCCTTATAACCATTATGGCATTCGTAGCGCTTTCAAACTTCAAACTGTTGTCCTGTAAAATAAAAAAATGGACAAAGTAAATTTCCCCCCTGGGTTCTTTATATATAACAGTCCTGGGGAAGTAGTACTCGTCCTTTGGAGGCCACACGGATTTGGATTGCCATCCTCTTAACCTTAATAAATAAATGGCTTACAACATTTAAGCGTAACTAATCAAAATAATTTATAACCTGGTGATCGGTTAGTTGATTTCCTCCAGTTATAGCATTATTTGTGTTGACTATTTCTTTGGATATCTCTAAAACTCTTATTTACATACATTTTCTTAATGCAAGTATTCATACATAATGCGTATTTAACACTGTTTATAATAGTGTCAGTTTTATTAGCGTTTTTTTTTTTTTTTTTTTTTTTTTTTTTTTTTTTTTGGTACAGTTTTTATAATGGTAATATTCATTCTGAGTTTTAATTTATTCTCTTTCGTCTTACCTAATGTTAAGCTAAAAATACAATAAAACCTAATTCAAGGTATATAAAGTATTGAAACGCAACGTATTGTTAGACCTGAAAGATTCAGTGTCAATCCTAACGGCAAAAATATTAAATAAGAATGGAAACATTTTTTTGAAACATTCAAAATTTTAATTATACCTAATACCTTAGTCGAACCTAGCTAACAAACTTTATTTCGTCCACTGTTTTTAAATATATCAGTGAATGAATATCATGTTTACTCTGATGCAATAAATCTCCCCATTTGTATTCAACCAGTCAATAAGGTGTTTGCCCGTCATAAACTCAAAACTCGACTCCAAGAAAGCTGGAAAGACAAATTATAAACACGTGGCAGCCCTCAAACATTCATCAAAAAGAAGTAATTATAAAGCCGTTACTCCTGAAATTAATAAAGATTAGTTCATTCGAGATACCTTAATAAGATTGTTTACATTCAACACAAATTCGTCAGACTATTAGAAAATCACTCTCTATCCTTGGAAGAGCTAGAGCTCTTGAATCCGCTCAGTATCAAGCTCAATACAACAACACAACATCAATTTGATGTTAATGCCACTATAAAAATGAAACATCACATTTAACACAAAAATCCGGAACCAAAGTGCGTACCAGAAACTAATGTTGCTTCTTAGTCATCAAAACATCAAAATATTGTACTTTTATGATCAACAGAAGCATCGTAGAATTTAATGTCCTGCTAAAGGTTCTACTGTAGAGGATGCGGCATTTTATATATATATATATCACCATCTATGTATGTCAACAGAAGGCTTATAATTTAACAAAGATGTCACTAGATAAGTTAGAATAAAATTGGCCATCGGTTGAAGTTTAAATGTTAATACCAATTCGTAGTCTCAGCAGTTTTGGCCCTAGTGTGCAATTCAGGAGAGGGTGTTGCTACAGCTAATTGGTTTAAACATTAAATATGGTATTAATTATTACGGTATGTATTTTAACCAAAATGAAATGTTTTATCCAGAATACAGGGTGATTCATGAAGTTCTCCCCCCACTTCTACAGCACATTGTACTAGTAAAAATAATGAAAAAATGTTATATAAACATAGGTCCGAAAACGCTTCGTTAGCGAGTTACAGCTAGCGAAAGATTTCGCCTGAATTCCTGGGTAAAGAGTAAAATAAAGCCATACTGAACTTTTGGAAAGGTTAATTAAGTAAGAAATATCGTGGATTCTTATGTATTTTTACCTGATAAAGCTAATAAAATAGGTTTCAGAACTGTACCTGTAGTAGTTTTTGAGGGATTCAGGGTTAAATGAAAAAAATCGGGGCACGAAACAATGTTTTTTAAGTTTGATGTACAATAACTTTGTTAAATTGGTAATAAATACATAAAATCGACAAACATTAATTGTAGAGAATTTAATTCTGAGAAAATTGATATAATCAAAGTCTAAAATAAAACAGAAATAAGTACCAAAAAATCGATTTTATTCAGTATAATACATTACTAGTTTTAAGCAAAATTAATCAGGTTGGGCCAACCGTACGCACCTTTTTATAATATATGTTCGAAAATGAAGCCATCATTATCAATAAATTTTGCAGCACGTTTGTGTATTGCTTTTGTTGCGTTTCTTAACTTTTCAGGACTTCCCTGTATCTGCACAGCCGAATCCATAATACGGGCAATTAATTCATGACGAGAATTCACTTTTGTCTTGTATACAATGTCTTTCATCCATCCCCAGATGCAATAATCCAATGGAGATAGATCTGGTGATCTTGGTGGCCAAGGGTGAGGCCCTCCACGACCAATCCAGTGTCCAGGAAATTGATGATTTAAGTAAGCAGAAACGGCACGTGAATAGTGGGGAGGTGCTCCGTCATGCTGGAAGTACAAATTTTGTCTGAGATGTAAAGGAACATTCTCTAACAGCTGCGGCAACTCTTCTTGAAGGAAATGCAAATAGAACTCAGCATTTAGGCGTCCAGGTAATATGAAAGGTCCAATCAGCCGATTGTGCAAAAGGCCACACCAGACATTGACGCTAAATCGGTGTTGAAAGTTCTGTTCCACTACCTCATGTGGATTTTCTTCTGCCCATGAGTGTTCATTGTGCAAGTTATTGACACCATCCCGAGTGAATTGTGCCTCATCCGTAAACAAAATACGCTTGTAGAGTTGATTATTAATATTCAAAAAGTTGCAAAACTCCAAGCGAAGCGGACCATCCCCTAGCTGTAGATGTTGAACCTTTTGTTTATGAAACGGATAAAATTTGTTTCGATTAAGTGACCTCCACACCGTTGACTACGAAACCCCTATCCGCCTAGAAATACGTCGTGTACTTACACCTGGACTGCGATGAACAGCATTAATAACAATATCATCATCAAGTTGGACAGCTCGTTCATAATTGGTTCTAGTACTTGGTAGTGATCCTGTTTCCCGAAGAGTACGAAAAGTTCCTGAAATTGTTTTGGTATCTGGAATCCTCCTATTAGGGTAACGTAGTTCATATTCTTCTACAGCAGCTCTAGCATTACCATTAGAGTAACCCAAAATAAAAACCATATCAGCGTATTCCTCTGATGTAAATAAGTAAGGCATTTTTTCGCTGAATAAACAATCGAATTATAACTCACAGAAAAATTGCATTTAATAACAAGATTCACAGAACCCGATCTCCTGCTGTAGCTTGCAAAACACCACTAATACACAGTTCTAACGTAACAGTACAGAATACCATTGTTGATCAGCTGTTATTCGTGCGTTACCAACTTAGAAATTAATAAAACAAAAAACTGCATTTCGATGATTAGTAAACAATAATGGGAAAATGTTTGCTTCATTTATTTTCGAACATTTGATGTAAATTTTTATAAAAAAAAAAAAAAAATACAATGTAATAAAACATGATATTTTTATTTACAAACAAATTTATTTAACAGTTAATCTTGTTTTCTCAATTTATCTCATCATTAAAGAACAAACATTTTGTTTTTGTTTTATTTTAACTAAATACCGTACGGTATTTCTTTACAGCTAGTAATGTATTATACTGAATAAAATCGATTTTTTGGTAGTTATTTCTGTTTTATTTTAGACTTTGATTATATCAATTTTCTCAGAATTAAATTCTCTACAATTAATGTTTGTCGATTTTATGTATTTATTACCAATTTAACAAAGTTATTGTACATCAAACTTAAAAAAACATTGTTTCGTGCCCCAATCTTTTTCATTTAACCCTGAATCCCTCAAAAACTACTACAGGTACAGTTCTGAAACCTATTTTATTAGCTTTATCAGGTAAAAATACATAAGAATCCACGATATTTCTTACTTAATTAACCTTTCCAAAAGTTCAGTATGGCTTTATTTTACTCTTTACCCAGGAATTCAGGCGAAATCTTTCGCTAGCTGTAACTCGCTAACGAAGCGTTTTCGGACCTATGTTTATATAACATTTTTTCATTATTTTTACTAGTACAATGTGCTGTAGAAGTGGGGGGAGAACTTCATGAATCACCCTGTATATTACACTCAAACAGAGGTAAAGGAGTACCTGCAATTCACTAGCCCTTCTCTTGAATCTGCTTCTTACTGTATCCGAGGATGATGCTATTTCAATAAATTGATATAGGCTAATTTTATAAATTTAAGAACGTAACAACAACAATTTTATTAATATATAACAGCATTACGTCGAGGTACCAATGTTAATACTATAATACATTTTTTTAATTTACACGTTTTCTGCTAATATATAAATAAATAAAGTATGTATAACCTTGGAGATATCCAAGTAATTTTAGATAAAAAACTATTAAATTGTATAAAATGTTAATCTTACTGTATATTCAGTGTTGAGTTATTTACTTAAATTTATTTTCCATAAATTCCTTGTTATGTTTCAGAGCACTTGTAAATTAAGTGTTTACTCCTGAAACATAGTTATGCGATTATTATGTACATAACTTCTGCACTGCTATCTTTTCAAAAATAAATACAATTATTAAAAATATGTAATTACATTAAAATTTATTTATATGTTATTTAAATTCAACTTTTCGTGGCCATCATGAGTTTAAAAAATTAAAATAAGATGGATAAAGCATCATTTTGTGGGTTATTCACCTTCACATTGATTCTTGACGTTGCATGTCAGGCAGCAATTTGATACTATCTTGGCAAGGCAGGCGATGCCGACATGATTGATAATACATTTATCACAGTTATGTTAAATGAGCTAGTGATCGATACTAACCATTTCTTTTGATTGTGTATTAATATTGTATTAAATATTAAAAGCATAATAGTATCCATTCATAGTTGCATCCATTATGGTAATGATATCTCCAACGTAATATGTAGTTTTATTAATGTTCTTTAATAAACTATTCTGTTGTTAGATTAATGTTGCATAATGACCATACGCAACTATTTGATAAACTAGAATTTCATGGAATCAGAGGTATGTTTCTTCAGTGGTTTAGCTCATTTCTAAGCCATAGAACACAAATTGTTCAAATATTAAATACATTTCTGAACCAATACACTTGAGTTTTTGTAGTTCTACAGGGATCAATACTAAGTCCTATTCTTTTAGTATCTATGTAAATGACAGGATCATCATTACTGCAGGAAGAACTTGTACCATACGCTGATGAAACAATAATATTTTCTGCTACAATTGAACAGTTCTGGAACAAAACTTTTGTAGACATTGAACATTTTCCCAGGATTTAAACAACCTCAACCCGACAGTAAACTTTTCAAAATCAAATGTCCTGACTTTTCCACTCCGATCAAGAAATTCCATTAACGAGCCATTCGTCTTAATGGATGATACTACGTTAGATGAAGTTGACTGTTTCAAATCCCTTGCAATACTCCTGGATTAGGGATTGACATGGATGATTATTACTAATCATGTTTGCTTCAGACTGTTCACGGGCATTTACGTTTAGGCGTCTTTCGCCAAATACTGCCCTATTCTGGTTCTAATAACGGCAAATTACAACTTGGTGTACCCACACATCACCCCCGTTTTAGTATTTTGCGGAACCAGCGTAAATAGCCAGTTCTTCAAGCTTTTTAAAATGCAAAAGCGAGCGGTTTGGATCACCGCTCCTAACATTAACCGCATTCTTGCACAATTGAAGTTCAGAGAATATTGCAAAAAGGCCTTTCATTTTTTTCTACATTACAAATACAATGACATCAAAACATGGTTATTTTTTATTGTATCAGTCTCAGGAACTTATCTAAGGTATACACCGGATTGTTCAAAAAGTATTTTTGTAGTTCTTTCTTGAGGGTTTTTCTTTTAAACCTTGAAGATGCCTGCTAGCAGATTCTTTACTTTACGTCCGATGTACGAGGAAGTTTATTTTCTAAAAGGACTATCCGGTATGAGGGGTGGATGTATCTTGCTACATGCGTTTTATTTTAAGTGTGAACATCCTGGTTTGTTTCAAGGTTGAGGTTGCCAACATGAAGAACTACTTGAAGGATTTAGAGGCTAGAAACTGTCAGAATGCCAAGTGTTTTGATTGCCTTTCTATAACTTTCTCCATGATGAAGGTCAGCTAGCGCTCTTAAAGTCTTTTTTAGTTATTAGTGATTAGTTTTTTCTTTTTTAGTGAAAGTCTTTTTTCGACATTATTAGATGATGATCCACCCCATGCTACAATCCTATATCTCAAGTGGGAGTTAACTAGAGCATAGTACGCAATATTGACAGTCTCTAAATTACTGATCCATTTTATTCATCTCACTACGTATACTTTTCAGTGCTCATCTTTTTACACACTATATACACTATTGTCGTATAAATGCCAAGTGAAATTTTGGTCTAGACCGACTCCTAGGAACTATGTATTTGGAAAGTGTCATTTACATTATTTATGTCCTAATTTGGGTGTTCCGGACTGCATCCCTTGTTGGGAATAGGGCTAGATCTATATCTTTCTAGCTGTTCAGTATGAGCGTTGTTTCCTCAGCATGTGACTCCTTCTACCAAAATTAGTTTCATTTTTGCGATGTTGTCTATATGTTTTTGATTTTCTGAAACAGTGTCACTTAATTCTTGGCTAACATGTCTTTTGACACCAACAGTCTATTATTGATTGGACTGGTTGGTGCGGCCTTTTATTTGTCATGTCTTTCCTTGACCAGCTCCACAGTCTGTAAACAATTCAAATCTATCTGGGGAGGTTTCCCTAGTTCCTAAAGTAACAGGTAATTTCCAGTGTTGAGATCTATAACGGAGTATTTTTCTTGACATGCCACCAAGGTGCTACCAAAATTAGGATTAGGTCTGTACAGGTCTTTAAGGTTGTATTTACTTCAAGTTTGAACTCAGGTGGTGCTCCTCATCTTTGCCTGATACTGTAATAAAACTGTCATTACGGGGAAATTCTGTCAATTTTCCTCATAGAAGCAGTTTTTACTTGTTTTTCTAAAGCTTTTTATTCTTTTTGACTTGAGTATAAATCCGAGAACAATTTAAATACGCGTTTCATGCAAACTGGAAAATACTTGGAGTATTTCCGACTGATTGCTTCCCCCAAGGCCACTGTAGAAGGAATTGTTTCTAAATTTAAATCTAAGAGTACAAGTAGAGAAAATTTAATTTAGTCGTTAATGAGTTTCAGATGTTTATAGTGTAGCCTCCTGTTGATATTTTATGAGTGGAAAATAATGAAAAGTGATTTTTGGTTGTTATCTTTTATTAACGATTTGTAATTTGGGAGTCAGTGAGAGATGGCATCTTATCAATCTCAAGAAGTTACAACAGTTGACTCTGCCTAGTCTATTTTTTGAGGTAACCCTATTTTATATATTTAATGTTCCCTGAAAAAGGAGTGAGACAAAAATGGCAAATGAATATGAGACGAGATAAGGTTTGAAGAAACCTACCGGATGGGATATACAGGGTGATTCCTAAAGGTGTTCCAATATTTTGGTATTTGGTTCTAGACGTGAAAATGAGCAAAAAACTACATATGGAGGTATGTCCTAAAACGTTTAGTTTTCTGTCTATCTGTCTGTATGTGATTTTCACCAAAAAAGTTATATCTTTTATACCAGTAAAGATAAAGTTATGTAACTTTGCAGTTGTGTTGGCCTTTTTTATGCCCATTTGAGAAAAAAATAGGAACAAATTATCTTTACCTCTTTCAAAATGGCAGCCAATCATAAATTTTGATTTTAAATTCCGCAAAACCGATACCCTGTATGAAAATTTTACAAGAATATTAAAATGTTGTAACCTTTATTCTAAATCTAACAGTGGTTGTTTCATTAAAATGGGATAAAAAACAACTGATTAGTACTATTAAACATAATACCATGTTTTACACACTACACATAAGGAAGTATAGTTTTCTAAACCGTTTTACTCTGAACAGCTGATTTAAAGTCAATGAGCTGATTAATGTGAACAGTTGTTTATTTCTTCTGTAATGTAAAAGTTGTTTTGTCTCCATTCCAATTACTTTAGTATAATGTATTGTTTGTTTCTTTTCATTAGCAACAGGAATGGCAAACAATGACTTTACCAATTTTACCAACTCAGAATTAAACAACTTTTAATAGCTTAAATAAACAGCTGTTCAAATTAATCAGCTCATTGACTTTAAATCAGCTGTTCAGAGTAAAACAGTTTACAAAACTATACTTCCTGTTGTGTAGTGTGTAAAACATGGTATTATGTTTAATAGCACTAATCAGTTGTTTTTTATCCGATTTTAATGAAACTACCACTGTTAGATTTATAATAAAGTTTACATTTTAATATTCTTGTAAAATTTTCATACAGGGTATCGATTTTGCGGAATTTAACATAAAAATTTATGATTGGCTGCCACTTTGAAACGGGTAAAGATAATTTGTTCATATTTTTTTCTCAAATGGGCATAAAAAAGGCCAACACAACTTCAAAGTTACATAACTTTATCTTTACTGGTATAAAAGATATAACTTTTTTGGTAAAAATCACATATAGACAGATAGACGGTGAACTAAACGTTTTAGGACATACCTCCATATGTAGTTTTTTGCTATTTTCACGTCTAGAACAAAATACCAAAATATTGGAACACCTTTAGGAAACACTCTGTACAGGACGGGGGTTTACGCTGGGGAAGGGACGGTACTTTCACAGCCAAGGATTCGTTTCATTCCTCAACCAGTTACCAAATTCAATGTAGAATGTTCCAACGCCTAAGGTTTTAAAAACTTTATAATAAAAGCTTGCTTCAATTTTTGTGACAACTTAATCCAATGTCTTCTAAATTGATCGATTTCCATCGAATGTGTATGTCTGTATCAAGATACCCCATCTCCCCAGAGTAGACAGCAGATTAAAATTTTTATATAATTTATAGTAGTTCAATAAAAAAATAACATGCTATTAAATCAAATGGGTTGATTTAAGTTTTTAGCGTGCTACTATAGGAAACTTAATGTACGTTGATTTTATACTAAAGCATGAAAATGTCGTTAACGGTTTGTTACGGTGTTTAATTTCATTTCTATGGTAACCTATATCTCCCCTCCATCCTTTTGACAGTAGTTATGGTAACGGCTTCAATAAAAAGTTTATTTAAAATCACTTTCTGAATGCACTGTAGAAGTTGTTGGGCCTTGCGTATTTCCTGTTGTGAAGTGATTAATTTTAAACTAAAATAAACACTAAAGAGCGCGCATATAATTTTAATTTACTTGTTCGTGAAGGTTTATCATAAAATTTATAGGGGCCTAAATGCGCGGCAACCCCTAGACGCTATAACCTTGTCATTGTCAATGCAGTATAAACTTTGCTGTTGATGAAAATGTTGAGTCATCGACCGCATTGCGGCACAGGGCGGTTAAACAACGAAGGCGTAAGAAAAAGAAATAGTTCTCAAAGGGATGTGGGTTTGTCATAAGAATATTATACTTTAAACACTATGAATGTTTATATAATCATAAATGTATACTTTACGAATCTACAACTAAATATTTCAGTTTGAAATAAAATCCATAGCAATGAATAACAATATTAAATTGCAAGTTATCAGGCGGTTAGTTCTATTGATTTAGTGAGAAGAACCAATAAGAAGACAGTATTTTGAGATGGCTGAAGATACTGTCGTAGTGCGCATGTCCCGCCAATTTTTTTCCTTTTATGGAGTGATATTTCCGTTGGACGCCGGGTAATCGTGAAAACGCCATTCTCAAGTCTCCGCCGTTTGAGGAAGGGTCATTATACTCCTGTACCTTAATCGGTTGAATTTCATCTCAAATTACTAACCATGGTGAGTAAATGTATTATGTTATTTAATTTTAAATACTTGTTTATTGAATTCGTTTAGATTTAACAAATGGTAAACTTAAAATACCGAATATCTCAATTTGGTTAACCCCGCTTGCTGTAAATTACTAGCAACTTAGAACTAGGTCCCTAATTTATTTTACAGGTAATAGGCTACGAATAAAGACTTCAGTGAAATATGGGTAAGTTGTTGAGTTCAGATGCAGTATTTATCCTTATAATTAGCCAATCATTCAAGTTGTTGCACATACTGGTATTGATTTTTGTGGTTGGGTGTGGCACCTGCAGTAGACAAGGAAGCCATGGATCAACTGCCAAAGTTTGAAGGTGGTTTTGAGCTTCACTCTGTTTTACTAGTTTTAAATGTTGAATTACATATCTAATCTTCTAGTGTTAGGAAAACATTGCTGGTGAATACATGAAGTGGTAAATAATTGATTGTAACTTAACCTGATCTAGTACATCAAATAGTATCTTGCTTAATATTTACCCTGTATTTTAATTAGGTGAAAAAAATACTTTCAATCCATTCTTAGAAAACCAGCATTATAATTTTAGGAGGTCTAGGCTAGTTTTAGTTATAATTGTGATTAACTTATGGTCTAATTTTGGAAAATAGAGTTAACATGTATTGGGCCATTTCATTAGAAATCACAAAAAATATCATTAGGCTACATTACGTGGCTGCTGTGTAATGAGCAGCCACCAACACAATTGGCTGATGATTATCATCGAAAAGATTCAAATCATCGATATTCATGACCATCCAAAGGACTGAAAGCAAGATGGGGTAGGGTACGATAAGCGGACCCGGTTTTTTATATAGAAGAATGTAATCATCGATACCTAATATTCGTATCTTAACTCTTTGAGTGCTGTGTGCAGCGTTTTGCTATATGGTATGCATAAAATGTTGAACGAAAATGCCTGATTCTGCAAGGGTCAGAAATTAGCAAACAATATAACTTAATCATAACCATCGATATAATCAATCAATACTGATTAATTATTTTTAACAACTAACTTTTAAAAATAACCTACTACAACAGCTGTAAACACTTTCAAATAACACACGTAATGTAATATTTAAATTTTACATAAATATCATTTGATGGGTAGGGTACGATAAGCGGACCCGGTTTTTTATATCGAAGAATGTAATCATCGATACCTAATATTAGCATCTCAAATCCTAGACTATAAATCATACGTTTTAAATTAAAATATGAATCTAATATTCACAATGATCAAACAAATTATTATAACCAAAATTAGGAAAACTGAAGACGACCATATTTGCTCCTCTCACAGTTAAAGTTGTTTCTTTCCCACAAATTTTACATAATGGGGTGTGATAGTCATGAAAAACACGTCTTATCATCTTCCAAAGCAATGTCGTGTAGTTTTCTAAAATTGACTCATTTTTAATAATCAAGGTTACTTAAGTGTTTACAGCTATTGATATAGATTATTTAATTAATCGTTAAAAATAATTAATCAGTATCGATTGATTATATCGATGGTTATGATTAAGTAATATCGTTTGCCAATTTTGATATAAAAAACCGGGTCCGCTTATCGTACCCTACCCCATTTGATTATTAAAAATGGCAGTCAATTTTAGAAAACTATACGACATTGCCTTGAAAGATGATAAGACATGTTTTACGTGGCTTCAACATAACAGACTTACCGAAAAACCCATTATGTGAAATTTGTGGGAAAGAAACAACTGTAGCTGTGAGAGGAGCAAATATGGTCGTCTTCAGTTTTCCTAATTTTGGTTATAATTGTTTCACCACTGTAAGTATTAAATTCATATTTTTATTTAAAATATATGATTGTTATTGACATATGATAGATACTTTTATATCGATTGATAGTCTAGGATTTGAGATGCGAATATTAGGTATCGATGATTACATTCTTTGATATAAAAAACCGGGTCTGCTTATCGTACCCTACCCTTAACCCTGCAACTGGCTTTAAGCGATTATCGACGCATTAACACAGTTTCAAAATGGCACTAAGCTATTTTCGATGCATTAACCATGTCGTAATATGATCTCTCACATCAAGTCTATTTTTACTTTGTTTGAAGTAAAACATATGTAAATCTAAAGATAAAGATCCAAGGTTTCATATTATATCATAAAACGTTCTAAAGTTACGTTAAATCTTTCATTATAAAATTCGGTACTTTGGGATTATACCGACCACACCAGTATGAAGAACACAAAAATAGAAATTTATAGAAACAAACATGATAGAACGAAAAAACAACTCTTCAATTACAAAATTACAAACTTACAAGCATTTCCAGGTATTGTGATCGGTATTGTTGTCGCTGTTATCTTATCTTTCTCGAGAATCCTGATTACGGCAGGCCGCGCGGCATCACGTGATTTGCACGGTACATAATTACCTTTCCATTACAATTCAATTTATATTTCTGATTAGCCCCTCTAGAATTTGATATTTTACTGATAGGTACTATCTCGAGGGATGTTTTTCTTTCGTCGACATCAGCGCGGGCTTCGGAAGTGCTGCCGAAGCCCGCGCTGATGGCCGGAGGCACTCGCATTTTGGGTGGCGGAATGTGATCAAGAATAAAAACAAGTTTTGAGTGTTTTTTAAATAAAGAGTTTAGTTTGGTAAATGTTTGTTTTTGTTGAATTTTTGTGTTTGGAGAAATGTAGAGGTAAAACACGGAAGTACAACAAAGCGATGCACCAGCTGAACGGGCGGCGAGACTCTGCAATCACGTTATCTACTAGACGCTCGACTTTGACCTCTGTCTGAGGATGGGGAGGGGTTTGCGATAAGACAATTCCTGTTTTATATTGACGAAATATTGTTCTACGCTAATCTAGTAATCAGTAGAAACGAAATGTGAAATAACGATTCATGTCTGGGTGTGGTCGGTATAATCCCAAAGTACCTAAAATTCTAAACTTGGATGTTGACATTTCTGATTGCCATTTGTTTGCGTAATTTCCGAACACGCTAAAATTACCACATGTTTGTCAAAATTCCCCATCTTGAGTTTACGTTCTACACGATCGTAAGTGTCGTCATTGAAAACAGTGTATTCTTGGCTTTCAGAAACATCTTTTCAATAGCCAGTAGGAAAATAAATGTTTATAAAATAAGCTTTTGAAAAGCTTGTGTTTTGTAAAATTCCAAAATGCCTAATGCGTCGAAAATAGCTTAATTAAATTTTATTATTTTTGTTACTTTATCGTTGTCTGGCAATAGTGAAAATCATATCAAAACATAGAAGACGAATTGCTCTAAGCAACAGTATCGTCAACGAAGACTATGAACTAGTATTTTATTTTTGTTCTGTTGCACAATCACCGACTCAGCCAGTAGATAAGAACAACGCTTCGCTTGGTTGTCATGTTGATTTCTCTGTTGTTATTACGCCATTGCCGTATTAGTGTATTGCTTGCTATTTATTTGGATATTTTAGACTTCGTTATTTAGTGTGTATAAATAAAAGTTTGTTTAGTGTTTTTTTTAATTAGTGAAGTGAAAGATGTAGAGGTTAGGTTAAGTTTTAGTGAATAGGTTAGATTTTTGTGAAACTGAAAGTAAGCGTGTTATATGCTTCAGGTTCAGTGTTTTATTATTTTGTAGACAAGTTATTTCATAATGAGTGTTAATTTAAACATAATGTATTTATTATAAAACCATATTCATGTATTTTAGACAGTAATTTTTTTTACTTTTTCTGAAGGTATTTAGCGTTTTATTTCTATGACCATCGCTTGTTTTATTTTTTTAACAAAAAAATAATAGAGATAAAAATAAATTGTTGTACATTTTTGTAAACTTCAATAAATGTACTAGCTATATAAATAATTTTTGGATGAAAAGAAAATTGTTAGCTAAAAATGTTAGGCATTTATTTCACAATTTTTACTTTTGTAAAAATTAAAAAAAAATTGTTGCCATATAAAAGTATCTTGTGCAATGTAAACTTCTATAAATATCATATTTTTCACTTCTACATATATTTATTATAAAAGCATATTCATGTATTTTAGACAGTAATTCTTTTTTACTTTTTCAGAAAGTATTAGCGTTTTATTTCTATAGTGCTATACAAACTTTTTTCAGATTTTTTAGTTTTCAGAGATATATTATTCAAAAGTACCAATAAAATTCTTTTACCTAAATATTTTTTTGTAATTTGTAATTCAGATATATAAGCAAACTTGTATATTTTAGAATTATTCTAAAAAATTTCATATTACCTGAGAGGGTGCTATACATTTGAGAAACATTTATTCTTTACTAATATTTTTATCTTAATCACTAAAAAAATAAAAATACATTGAAATGATTCAATATTTAATATTTTTTTGGGAAACTACATTTATTTCTAAAGACATTGATGCTTTTAAAATGTTTCTATCAATAAAAAATATATGAGCAGTGATTAAAACACAAAACCCTTACAAAATCACCAAAATGTGCCTGTCATTTTGGGAAAAATGATGGCCAGTTCCAGGGTTAATGTTGAACGATAATGTTTAAATGATTTAAGTTTTATGCTTTTAACATTGTATTATAGTGAAGTTATACTTTTATATGTAAAATAAATGTATTTGTTTACATAAAATAACTAAACTTTATACAAACCACGTTTGAGGAGCGTTGTACTTACGGAAGTCTTGGTCATACATTGCTAAGTACCCGTTCGTGTTTGTTCATACTTTTCTTGCAGCGAATACTGTTTCATTTCCACATTTAATTCAAGTTTTCATCTCGTAAATACAAACTGGACAATTTCGGATTTAAAGGAGCAAGGTTATCTTGTAACAGTTTAAAACATTGCTCAGTGGTAATAAAAACATTTTGTTTGAGGCAATATCTGCATATTCATCTCCATTGTTCTTGTAGTTGTCGTTAGTTTTCTCCTACATAAACTAAATAACAAGAGCTGGTAATGACATCACTTGTCTAAATAAAGAAAGCTGGCAATTATTAATTTATGAATATCTATAGGTCAAATGTTGTATTTGATAGTATCGATATTTAAAATCAATAAACATAATCCGGTTGTGTTGGTGGCCGCTTATTATACTGTAGTCGTTTACGCTGCATATCAGTTTAATTTAACTAATGTGTTTCAACAGACTACTGAGTATAGAATACTAGATGCAACCATGCAGTTTTCCAAGTCCTGTGCTGTTTCTGTTGTATAAAAATAGATAATAAAACATATCTGATTTAACTAATGGGAGTCAGATCACTGTTTTAGTGGAATAAAATAAATTTTTAAACATTTACTATTGTTCCTGTTGAGTGCTTTCCTGTTTCAAATATCCTGAACAGCCTGCTGCCATAATTCATTATCTATTGCGACTGCCATCATCGAGCAGCAGTTTCACGGCGCAACAGTTTATCAATTTGTTTAAAAAAAACTGTTGAGGGTTCATTGGGCCAGCCCTAGCTACAAGCCCTTTTTAAATGATCCATACAAATACTGAATCTATTTACTAAATGAATTGTAGCTCATAATTGTTTCATTAATCTTTTCTCAAAATGTAGTTTTAGAAACAGTTAAGCCTACTGTAATTTATATATGTTATGTTTTACAGTAGGTTGTAATGAGAAGAACGAGAACCAGGAAAAATATTTTTACTACAGTTACCTAAACTCTAGCACTAAAAATATAAGAAATTTCCTTACAGCCAAGATGTGAAAATATTATGAAAAAAGTGCTTGGTTTTTTTTAGTAAAAATAAAAATTGTAATTTTTGCAATAGCCTATCTCAAGTAAAATAGGAGTTACAACATTAAGTAGACTTTGTTTTTTTGTATACCTTAGTGTAGTGTAATATTAAAAAAAGTTATATTGTGAAAACCATATCTTATTTGAAAGTAAAAATATATGTACCTATATAAATGGATATATTTGTAGAGGTAAAAAAGATAATATAAACACAATAGAAACGAATATTTTTAGTGAAAATTCAGAAAACAAGCTGGAAATTAGGCCATGTAACTTACTGATTGTATTGAAAATAAATTCCACATAGGAAAATAATTAGAACATCTATGATTAATAACATAAATATAACATAACATATAACAGCCTCTCGTTGACATATCTTCACTAAAAATATTGTATAGGTTTTGTATAACTAAATTATAAAATAAATTGTTTATTTTTTTCTCTAGCATATTTTGTTAGAAAATATAGGCTACGTGAAATATGGATAAAATAAAAAAAGATACATTGATGTAATATAAAATCTAAACATAAGTCTTTTTTTTGGAAAGATGAAAAGCAGTTTATAAACTGATGAAATAAGGACCATTGCTATTCTACGGAATAATTTTAAAAAGCAATAAAATATAATCCAAATTGTAAGGAACATGTGTTACTTGTTTGTGGACACAAATTTAAGTAAGGGAGGCACAAAGGTCCTTTTAGGACTAAGCACGGGGGCAAACCGTCCTTATTCCTCAGGACAAAAAAGATGTGTTGATAAAAAAATTACTTGATATTCATAAATATTTATAGCCAAAAGAATATTTATCAAGAATAAAGTCTTTTGCACACAATAATGCAGGTTAGACCTTTACAATTCTACGAATAATTTTGAAAAAGCATAAAATATAATCCAAATTAGGCTATAAGAAACAAAAACAAATCAGTATAAAATTATGATTTTATTTAAATAATATAGTACATAAATATTCCATTTTGGAAGAGATGTGCCTAGAATCCACAAAGAAATATGAACTTTGTTGTTCAAGTAAATAATGGCATAAACACTAAAATCTACCTTTTAAGTTTGAAAATTGCTGATTGTTTGGGCTAATTGATCAAATGACTCAATACAAAATGTTTTTTTCTCAGCGTGAGTGCATTTCCATCCACGTCGGTCAGGCCGGAGTCCAAATTGGCAATGCCTGTTGGGAGTTGTACTGCTTGGAACATGGCATCCAGCCTGATGGTCAGATGCCTTCTGACAAAACTGTTGGTGGTGGGGATGACAGTTTCAACACCTTCTTCAGTGAAACGGGAGCAGGGAAACATGTTCCACGAGCCGTTTTTGTGGATCTCGAGCCAACAGTAGTAGGTGAGATAAATGTTGTAATAAAGAAAGGTTTATATCATTGGTTTTAATAATATAACTGATAGTTACAATAGAGGTTATGAGTTGTTATCATTATGATTTGTTAACAAATCTGGTTAATTAAATGTGGTTAGTTAATTAAGTGTTTAAATGTAAGTATCAAAAGAGTCTGAAAACTAGTTTATTCGTGAGGAGGAAGAGATTCGACAACTGTCAAGGGTTTAAAGAGTGAATTTACTAAGGGTTTGAGAAACTGATATTTTGCTATTTACGAGGCATGTTTTTTTAAGTAAGGTTCGTTTGAACATAAGTGCACTATGCTTCTGCATTGATAGTGGTTCATCGTTGCATGACATCGACCAATAAAAAATCATTCCGTTCCCAAAACACCTAAACTATGATTTTGCACGGGGATAGTGTCTGCTTTGCCTTCACCTTTACAGGCACGTATGTGTTTTAATTCTATTATCTGTTGTTTTGATTTGGGTGCGATATGCAAAGTCCATGTTTTGTCTCCAGCTATGATCTTACTTAAGAATCTGTCTGTGAGGAAGCATTTTCACAGAGTCGTCATCCTTCAGAAAACTGTATCACTTAGCAAACCTCTCATGCAGCGGGCGAGTTGTCTTGAAAGCATTGAATAGAATAAACAAATTTTGAAAGCTCAGAATAGAACTGTACAGGTTAGCTATAGAGCTCAAACTGAGCACAGTTGTTCCCGAGGTATGGTGGTACATGAGGCATGAGCTCGTTGCGGTATACGCACGAACTACTAGTCTCTGCATCAAAACGGACCTTACTTACAAATCACGCTTCGTAAGATAACTTTTTAAACATCAGTTCTCATTATTTAAAATTAACTCTCGTACTGGCTAGTGACATATTTTAGTTCCCCTAGTTCTGAGAGTTACTCTTGTGGTAAGCGGCTCATTTTGTCACTGTTTATCTCCATTTTTGTGTCTTAATATGTGCTATTATCTATAATGACTTAAAACAAGAATTATTTCTTACACTGCAGTGAATACAATATAAATTTAGCCATTCCAAGTAGTAGTGAACATGCATTCTATTATGTTGAAATAAACAAAATATTTTAGCAATAACAAAAATGTACGATTTGTCCTGTAGTGAGGCAAATAACTGCTAGAAATGCTTCTGATTGCCTCTGATGGATTGTATCACTCGGTTAATGTTGTGTGAAGGGTAATCATTATTATTATAGTTTGTTATGACCTCTAACAAAGCAAGTAGTTATACTGTTAGTATGTATTTAAAAATATGGAAATGAAGTGTTGAAGGATAAGCCTATTCAGTTGGATAGCCTATTTATGTATCCCTACATTTTGTTCTCAGATGAGGTTCGAACCGGCACATACCGGCAACTGTTCCACCCAGAACAGCTGATTACGGGAAAAGAAGATGCTGCCAACAACTACGCTCGAGGACACTACACCATTGGGAAAGAGATCGTCGATGTTGTCTTGGATAGGATCAGGAAGCTTTCTGACCAGTGTACTGGACTTCAAGGCTTTTTGATCTTTCATTCGTTTGGTGGAGGAACTGGCTCTGGGTTTACTTCTCTTTTAATGGAAAGGCTGTCCGTGGACTATGGAAAGAAAAGCAAACTGGAGTTCGCCATCTACCCTGCACCCCAGGTAGGGAAATGCTACATAAAATCAGTAAAACATTTTTGTAATTATGTGTTATGTGTAATCCCATGTGTATTTTCATTTGGGATAGTAAATTCACTCCTCCCATGTAGCATTTAATCATTAATTTGTATATTTGATATGCATTAAAATTAAATTAAAAATATTTTCCCAACAGAGTGGGGTTTAAGAATTTGAATTAACATAACACCCTTTAATTAATGAACCTTCAAGCCTTGTCGAACAAAAATGTTTGAATTTAAATCGGTTAATGTGTATGAGTCATATAGGTTAATAATAACAAATAAGCTTCTAAATTAATACATTTTAATAAAAATTTTGCTACTCACATTTCTATGGGGTTGTCGGTTTCTCCTAACACGCTTTTTGAAATTATCAAACACTCACATATCCTGAAATAATGAGTAATCTTTTAATATCAAGTTATCAAGTTTGTAAAATTCTGGGATTGACAAAAAACTCATAATGGAATTAAAAAATTTCAAATCATGTAGAACTTGATAGGTGTAATTTTAGTTATACATTTTAAACTTGAAATTAAATAGAAATTAATAAATAAATTGGTTGCATGTTTCTAATCTTTATTGTTTTATTTTTAGGTTTCCACAGCTGTAGTAGAGCCATACAACTCAATCCTAACCACCCACACGACACTGGAACATTCTGACTGCGCTTTTATGGTTGACAACGAAGCTATCTATGACATTTGCCGACGCAACTTGGACATTGAGAGGCCCACCTACACTAACTTGAACAGACTTATTGGTCAGATTGTTTCTTCCATCACAGCCTCTCTTAGATTCGACGGTGCACTGAACGTAGATCTCACAGAGTTCCAAACCAACTTGGTTCCCTATCCTCGTATCCATTTCCCTCTGGTTACATACGCACCAGTCATTTCGGCAGAGAAGGCTTACCACGAGCAGCTGTCCGTAATGGAAATTACCAATGCCTGTTTTGAGCCCGCCAACCAGATGGTGAAGTGTGACCCTCGTCACGGAAAGTACATGGCATGCTGCATGCTTTACAGAGGAGACGTTGTCCCCAAGGATGTAAATGCTGCAATCGCTACCATCAAAACCAAACGCACCATCCAGTTTGTGGATTGGTGTCCTACCGGTTTCAAAGTTGGCATCAACTACCAGCCTCCGACAGTGGTTCCCGGAGGAGATCTCGCGAAGGTGCAGCGTGCTGTATGCATGTTGTCTAACACCACCGCAATCGCAGAGGCATGGGCTCGCCTGGACCACAAGTTTGATCTCATGTATGCCAAACGGGCTTTTGTCCACTGGTATGTAGGTGAAGGTATGGAAGAAGGAGAGTTCAGCGAAGCGCGTGAAGACTTGGCTGCCCTGGAGAAAGACTATGAAGAAGTGGGAATGGATTCTGTTGAAGGTGAAGGAGAGGGCGCCGAGGAATATTAATTGAAGTATTCCCTGCATACAACATTACCTTCTTTAGCTTTTCCTATATATTTTATCAAACTTTTGTTAAAATGCATTCCTTTTATACAAGTTATACTATACAGAACTAAAGCATTCTGAAACATATTCTGTGTATAATTTATACTCCATTCCACAGTCAAAAGTATTATTCCATGGGATAACAAAGGATATTTGTATAGTAAAGTAAATTCAATTCTTTTTATCACCAAAGCTGCTTAGGTGGTCAATTTAAATATTTAAACTAGTTGGGCATTTTTATATGATTTGGACTTAAAACAGAGTTTTAAAACTTACATTAAATTTTATTTTACTGATAAAGTAACCTTTAGGTTCTAGATTTAAAAAATATGAGTTTGAAATCTTGCACATTTTTACTACTTGAAATTATTGATGTACAAATTATAGAAATTTTATAAAGGTATTTTAACACTAAACAAATTTTAAATGGATCAGAAGTTAGTGTATCTCAAATCCTGTTTTTGGTGTATCATCCTTGTATTATCGACACAGTGATGACCATTGGGTGACAGCAATGACTAAGCTGGCAATAGTGAGCTTGGGTTTGTAGATGCAACCTCTCAGAGTGTTAGGGATGACATATACCTCTAAAGTAGCCTCCTCCCATTATAGAAAATTAATCGGAGCTACATTGAGACTGCCTTGTCCACGGGATCATGAAACGGTCTCAATAACAATTCTACTTGTAAAGAATTCAAAGCAACTTTTAATAGAATTCTCTTGCATATAAGTCTGTCTCAGGAAACGCATTAGACTTGATAAAACTGTCTAATGTGAGTAGGTATACTATTGTCTTTGCCTCTTTGGTTTATTTGCAAGAAAGGGGAAAAGACATTCTAGTAATTGACTAATATAAGATTATCCAATATAAGATGACATTAAAGCTTCCATCCAGCAAAGATTTCATTGTTGACTCCATAGGTGCGGTGAGTATTGAAGTACATACAAGAGATGAATAAATATATTTTATAATAATATAAAACTATAAATATACAATATATTTATAAAAAAAAAGGACAGCAGTCGTGGGACTGCCGATAGAAGTGAAAACGGAACTATTAAGTTGAGAGTAATTAAAACTATATGCAAAAATTATATGAAATTTTTTATGTTTTATTTATTAAATACATATGATGGGTTAAACAAATCATGAACAAAATATAAATACAAAGTGGTTGAAAAAATAATTAATATACAATTATCTTAATTATACATAGTATTTATATTTACACGAATTTCAATGAATTCAAGTTTGAACATTATTTTCATTATTTACATCATTGTCATCATTAATTTCGACAACACTTAGATTATCTGTTCGTTCAATCATTTCATTGTATTCTAAAAAAGATACAATAGGTTTATGGTAACTGAAATAAGAAATAAAAATGTTTGATTGAAATTTATCTAAATATCGTATAAAAACAGCATCGATAGTCGTTTTATACTTTGTTGTACTGACTTTTCGATCATTAGACATAGTCAAACCTAATGTTTCATTCAAAAATTCAATTAATGATAAATTTTTGTCATCTGCGAAGTTAATATTAAAGTCTCCGCTTAATATCAATGTTTAAAAATATATTCGTTGTTTTCATTATTCATTTATCTGTATAAAAATATTAATATGTTTCATACTCACTTTTATACTGAAGTCAATGAATTTAAATTCAATAAATAAACAGTAATCCTTCAATTAAATAATTACAATAATAGTCACATTAAAAATTCACTTAAATAAACAAAGTCCAGTACACACAAGTTGAACTTCCCACGTGGTCAATTTAACTTTACTTATGTATTCTACACTCTTAATACTTAATGTACAACGCGTCACATTTACAATTACAGATGTACTGCTACTATAACGTATTGTTGACGTGACTCACAAAATTATACTTATCCAAAAAGCGTCCAACGCGCACATAATACAGTCAGAAATAGTCGATGTATTAGTGTATACGTGTACACAGGCTACTGCGCGTGCGCTAGTCTGGCTCTCCATAGCTATAGATATACTATTATCATTAGCATATTACATTGCGTAGATTTAGTATTAGGCGTTTAATATATCATAAATAGCACAAAGTGACTAAAATAGAATAAACAAATTTTCCAAAGATTATTATCGTTTCCATGGAAACCACTTTAGCATGTCGGTGACGCGAACCGAGGATTTTACCCTCTACCAAAACGCTCAACGCGCCTAAAGAAGTTTTCACTTCAAAAACAATAATTTAATTTCAAATTAATATCACAAAATTATACATGGTATAACAAAGTGAAAACAAAAAATAAACAACAGTTACTCATATAGTAAGATAAATAAAAATAACATTATTCAATACAAAAAATATACAATTCATTTCAGATATCAACTAGCGAACAATATTATATTTATTTAATATAAAACAATATGAATGAACAGAATAACATTACCAACATTGAAGTATAATGTAATTTTAAATCCTTACTGTTAACAAAATTATATAAAATAAATATAAAAAGAAACAAAACAGTTACCCGTATGCCAGTATGGTTATCCAGGATAAGAAAACATTATTCAATAAATACACAATTCATTACAAGAATCCTACCAAACTATATTATAATAACAATATGAAATATATGAATGAACACAATAACATTATCAACATTCAACTATGATCGAATTTTAAATTCCTACTATTTACAGAATTATAAAAAATAAATTATAAAAAAAAAAAACAAAGAAAGAAAACAGTTACCCATATGCTAGTACAGTTATCTAGGATAAAAACATCACTATTCAATAATTAATAATATCAACATTCAGCATAATGTTATCTTAAGCTCCCTTTTAATAACAACAGAAGATTAAATTTTTTAAGTTCTGATATCCTAAACTTTAAATTATTTGGTTATATACTATACATGTATATAAATCATGAAAACAGTCTAATAAAAAATATTTTATTTATAAACTGCATGTTCGGCCGTATTGCATTAAACATTTAGATGTACCTATTGAGCTTTAATAATTTGAGCAGATTCTCTTTTTGGCATACTTTGCCTACGTTGTGAATCTATTATTTCAGGAAGTAAACAATCAAAATAAATTTTTCTTAGTTTTGAAATAAATTCTTCAACCTTTATCATGTACACAATTATTAATATCCAGCTTTTAAGCATTTGGCCCGTAATTCTTGTCATTTGGTGACGTGGGCGCAGATAGCTGCAGTGACCTTTAAACTTCTGTTGTTTGGTTTGTCTATTGCAATCACGTTCAGCTTTCCTTTTCACAGGCGACTTTTTTTGCATACGTACCAGGACTTGAGATCATCACGACTTTATGGAGTTTGTAGAATGGAGTACCAGTGTTGTGGCTAACAATAGCTGCGGCACATCTTATTTTATATGCATTCTTTTGAATAAGATTTGTTCTTTTCCTACCAGTAAACATAGCGACACATGAATTGTAGTGTTCTACCACATAGCTGTCGACGTCTTCAATGAGAGGTGAGCATAAACTCATGAGACCATCTATTGCTTCCATAATTTTGAGATAAAGTCCAGTTCTCATCTTGGGTACATGATTTATTTCTCTTTTTGGCATTATGATACAAAAATACGGCTCACAGTTTCCATGTTTACCAAATACATGGCTTGGTCTGTTGACTATGTCCTCTCTTAGGAATGCAATTTTTTCTGTTTTTACAAAATTTTGTTCTCTTTTGTATGAGATGATAGCTTTGGTTATGGAAATTCTACACCTCATCAACCTACTACCAAGAACTTATAGTAACATGAGCTTGACTGTCAAAATCATTGTTTGGGTGTCGAATACTTGTAGTTGCTATTTCTCCAAGGTTTGTACAGTAATTCCGTAGAAGATGATTTCAACAATCCACTTTAACCACAGTCAAGTCCATGTATGGATGGTTCTTAATTATTTTACAGTAAACGCTGCTGTCACCATCAGCAATAAGTCTTGCATACTTCACTCCATACATTTCTACACTTTGCATGAATCCCTCGACTGCCGATTCCATGCTACTACGGCTACATTGCTGTCTGTCCAATTCTTTAAACATGTATGAGCCGGTGATATATCTCCCTCGTTTGATGAGCGTGCGCAGGTTACACAGTATTTGTTGTTTATTCCAAAGTAGAGTACTTTCTTTGTATGATAACGAACAATGGCCATCTAAAGTGAAATAAATAAATAGCATGAACACCTGTGCTAAACCATTCTAGAGTTCAGAATGAGTCATTCAAGAGTGGTGCGGTGGGGGGGGGGGGGGGGCGGGTGTGATTTTGGGAGAACCCCCAACCACTACCGCTCCGTGCCCCGTGGTTATCAACCCCAGCATGTGTGCGTACCTCCCATGCTTCTTTCATGTAAAAAGCAGTTGAATGCGGAGTACCACACTTCAATCTCTTATTGAGGCCCATTGGGAGTCTCAATTTCTATCTCAAAAAATGGCTAGTTGCATTTGGTCTTATGATGGTAAGGAGGAAAAACGCAGAATAAACCAAAGCAGAAGATATTGTGAGGGTTAAGTCCATGATATTTTTCAATAATAAAATTTATCAATACATGTGATGAGGTTGCTTTGTTGGGTTATTCTAAGTTTAAACATTTCATTCCTGCAATGTCATTTTCATCGCAAGGTGAGTGGTAAAGGGCTTTTTTACAGTGTTATGTTGACTGAGATTACAGATTAGAAATGGAAAGAACAGAGCATGTATACTAATTTATAAGTTTCTTCTACCTCTTTTTCTTGTCTCTCTGTTAAGTTAAAATAATTTATTGATTTTAATCTGATTTTGTGATTATCTAGTGTTTTGAAATTTAAAACAAAGCTCAGAACTGGAAGGCAGCACTGTAATGCATTATTATAGTTGACATAAATGATACTCTTATATACCCATATGAATGTTACATATGCCTGGGATAGAGCCCTTGGAACAGAGGATAAAGCACTTGTAGGGTTGGTTCGATTATGAGTTATAAAAAGCCTATGCACTTATATTGTGCTGTCCCAGAATTTGATGCCACATCTAAGGTAGAAATATTACACAAAATGTGCTGCTAAAGGTATTTTTATACTCGCTATACTTACTTACTTACTGCCGGGGCGTAACAAATCTCAGTCGATTCTTTGCCTCGTCTATGAGCCTCTTCCACGCCACCCTGTCTTCCGCCAGATCCACAGACCCTCCACACCAGGTCACATCTTCGACCACTTGATCGCACCATCTTATCTTTGGCCTACCCAAAGGGCGCCTTCCTGTCTGTACCGCCTGGTAGACCTCTTTTAACCTTGTGCCCTCCTGTCTCCGATGTACATGTCCTAGCCAGCTAATTCTCTTTGCCTTCACCAAAGCCACAATATCAGGATCTTGGTATACATTGCGTAATTCTCTATTTTTTCTTATTCGCCACACCCCCATCACATATTGGTCCAAATATTTTTCGGAGAACTTTATTCTCAAAAACAATCAACCGCCCCTCATTTTTCTTCGTTAATGTCCATGTTTCACTTCCATACATTAGGACTGGTTGAATGATTGTTTTATAAATTCTTATTTTGGAGCATTGTGACAACAATCTTGACGTAAAGAGTCTTGTATACGCCCCAAGACACCTATTTGCATTAGCTAATTTGCTTTGTATCTCTATATCCTCCACGTTTTTGCTGTTTATTGTTACACCCAAATATTTAAAACTTTCTACACAGTCAATCGAGTAGTTGTCAATGCTTAAGTTTGTTCTCACATTTCCAGCATGTCTTCCAAAATGAATAATTTTAGTTTTATCTTCATTTAGCTCTAAGCCTACTGTTTGACATTCTTTAATAAAACTTTTTGTTAGTGTGGAGAGGTCATCCAAACTTTCTGACAAGATCACTACATCATCCGCAAATGCCATTATGTTCAGGTCCACTCCTAATTTAACCCCTCTTTGTAGTCTTTTAACTTTTTGTAATGCCTCTTCCACAGCCAGGTTGAAGAGAGTGGGAGAAATCCCATCTCCCTGTCTTATACTCACTATAAAAGATAGAAAAGGCTGGTCCACTTTTTGTTTAAACATCACACAGAAATGTTAAATAAATATTCAGATCCGAAAAACATTAAGAGCGTACAGTATTTGAAGTTATCAAAATTTTAGCTTTTAATATTGGTCTTATGGGTGGTTAAAAAAAATGTAACCACTAATAATCTAAACAACCATTCTAACTTATAACAGCTGTGGAGCCTTTTGGTTCTACCAAACCAATATAAGCAAAACAGTACTGTAATTAGTGGAAGTATTAGACTTGCAAAACGTATGATATTACAACCAACTACTAATATCAGCTAAGTAAGACTCATTTTTCCAGTAATTGCATGACAACATACTTTTCAGGACCAATGTAGTAATCAGCATAATTTCAAAAAATGAAAAAAGAAGGAAAAGAAAATGGGTCAAACATACCTGGAAACTGCTTCGTCCAGACTGGAAAAAATGAACTCAAACGTGTCGCTGCATAGGATGCAAGTTAAGAGCACTATCAGATGTCCCACCCGTACAAGTCACACCTACACATTTTGCCTCTTTCTCTTATTTTTATCTTTCTTTTCTTTCCTTTTTAATGTACTGCCTTCCCACCTGATTAAGAGGATAGATTTCAATGCTTGAAATGTGTTTTACAATTTGCAACTATAACAGTGACAAATAAATGTTAAAAATACTTTTATCCTTTCAGTTTTTTAATAGTTAGTATTAGAGTCCTTGACTTGCTACTATCAGCATTAGAAGTGAAGAATTATGGATAGGTAGGAAATCAAGAATAATTTTTTGGAGAATTGAAATACTTTTGATTTGGATTGAACAGATATGGTCTGAATATGATCATTAGAACAAATATGTTACTTGTGATATTGATCTTTTTACATCATGAATGTTTAAGCAGCGAGAGGTGCATGAAGGATCTCTCTTAATGACTCATTGATCACAAGGCTACATGAGGACATCTAGTTGTAAAGGTTTTTTTTATAATAATCATGATTGGAAAGTTTTACTCAAAAGCTCAAGAAGCAATAATTATTAGTCTCGATAATTGTTGTTGACATCTGGTATGCTTGCTGATACCTCATTATTCAACCACTAGTCATGACAATTGTCATTGGCATCTGGCATTCTTGCTGATAGCTGTTCATTCAATCATTAGTTCTGACAATCGTCTTTGGCATCTGGTACGCTTGCTGGTTCACCATTAAATCACTTCATAGAAGTGATGCTGGAGGCTGCAATTTCTGGGCTAGGTGCAGTGAATTGGAATTAACTGCAAATATGATTTTCACAATGCCCACCTAGGAGTTCGGTGATGTTTCAGGACGTTTTGTATCCAGGTAACTGTTCCTAATAGGGATGACTACTGATGTAGCAAACACTGTAATCAGTATTGAATTGGTGAGAACGAAATAACAACGAATGTGTCAAGGCCACACAACAAGCAGACAGTCTCTAAATGATGTTCCCAAACTTTGTAACTTGGGACAAATAAAAAAATCAGTTCCTATCAACATTTACGTACCGAAATACTCTGCTTCCTACCAGTCTTACTGTTTCCATTGAAAAGTCAATTGACAGATTCTAAAAACTGAGAAAATGCTTTTGTACTTTTTTTGTATTGATTGTATATGTTTGGAAAATTTAAAGAAACAAGAATTTTATTGCCATAGATCTTTATAAGATATAGGCACTATCAATAATTTTAAAACTACAAATATACTACTACTTAGTAATACTTAAATTGACAGTTAAACATTACATTACTTAAGGGGACCAGATAGGTGAAAAATAGAAAAATGACTTTTTTTATTTGCTTTTCTTACAGATGAGTATCTTCTGAATATTTTGACATGTAACACATGACCATTTGAGCATTAAATTATGAAGAAATAAATATTTTATTACATAATACACAACTGAAATTTACAAAATCATCACTCCAATTCTGAGGCCACTACAGCTTAAGCTGATTTTGTTATAGTAACCCCATTATACTTGACGTGATGTTATGTTTTGTTTTGATAGTATGAGAAATGCCATTGAAGATGGTAGCCATAAATGAAAGAGTAGGGGACATTCCTGTAGCTAATGATGGAATATCTATTGCAGAAATGGCAACTAGTTTTGATACTAGCCTCGTTATCGACATTGCCATACTTTCCAAATATTGTACTTGCCCAAATAAGAGCTCTAATAATCACCTTTCTTCCTATACATCTTTATTAACTTGATAGATTTAATAAAATGTATCAGGTGGAACTGGTCTTTTGCCTATGATATCACAGTTATTGGTGATAGGAATTTTCTCACTCGACTCCTTTATAGAGTCAACAAAATAATTGTTTACTAGATTGTCTTTTGTATGGGATGATTGCCATTATTGAGAAATACATCTCAAGGAGCATTACATTTGTTAGAAGTCCAAATCACAAAGCTACTTTTCACAAGCTACTTTTTGCCTGTACACAATTTTTCAAAATATTTTTTATAGTCCAGATGTATATTGTAAACAACTTGACACTGCTCATGTCTGTGCTTAGTCATATCCTTAAAAATTAAAAAAAAATAGCATAAACTCCTGTTAGGTAGATCATATGTATACCAGTTAACTTTCTTTTTATTGACCTTATGTTCATTAAATTGTTTACATACTAAAGGAGAAGAAAAATGCCATAAATTTACGTATTGTTAAAAAAATTGTCAAATAGTGATTCAACACAAACTGTGCCAGCCTCAAATTCATCAACAATTTTCTATTTCTCATTTTTTAAGTATGTAACAAATATCTGAATTGTATCTTCAGACTGCGTCCATGTAAACTGATTTTAGCGTGCTTAATTTGGCCAAGTTGTTTAGTGTTGTAAAAATTAACTTTCACACAGTTTGATTTACAGAAATTGTCCAATATATTGTTAATACAAGACTTAACTTTTGTTGGTACCAATTAGGAACAGGAAAGGTCCAATGACCTGAGCAGATTTAAGACCAAAGTCGAGTCGAAGTTTTGTATCAATTCAATATTGAAAGCATCAAATACTGATATTCCAGCACCTTTACATTGGGCTATTTTTAAAAGTAATTAAAAAAATTGTTTAGACATAATTTTATTTCACCTAGTGGAGATCTACAAACAGAAATATCAACTAAATATTTAACTAATTACTCTTAAACAACTAATTTACAATTAAATTTATCAACAATAATGACAATGTAATCAATTCATTCTTTAATGTAAATACCTGATACTCATTACAAAAAATTCAGCAATATAAACTATCACAATCAAATCCATGGGGAATAATGAAATCAACTTCATCTGATTCAATCCAATGCTCAGAAACAGCAACGACGTAATGTTATTTACTGCATGAAAATGTTCAACCTCTAAATTTTATTGCCTATACAATGGGCATTTATCTGAAGCAGATTTATAGTGCATAAAGATTTTAAATTATTTTTATTTATAAAATATTACTTTGTTCATTTCATTTCATAGATTGTGTGTAATTTATACTACTTTCAGTAGAAATGCCCTTCTTATTTGAATTAACTCTATTTTGTATTGGTTAAGTCTAAATTTCTTTCGTATCTTCTTGGCAAAGGAGCGCAATATTTGACTTTCATCGTACATTTCATGTGGTTGTCAACTGGCTGCATCATTTCATATCTCAGAATGGTAGAAATTGGTTGTTTCATATGGGTTACTTAATCACGATGATCCGCTGCTTCCCTTGCTGTCTATAACCACAGAATATAGTGTTGAATCTGCACTTGTGTCAGCTGCAGTACAACACTTTCAATTCCGTTTGCGTTTCTTCATAACCAGGTTCGTATACCATCTCATTGACAGAGTATTTTAATTACTACCACTTTATACCTCAAGAATACTACTATTTATGTTTCCACAACAAACCATCATTCAAAGGATAGTTTCTGTAATCATTTTTAAGGAAATTTAGATATGGTTTATGTTTATATCAATATTAAAATATAATTATTAGTTATTACTCATCAAATCATAACCAATGAGTAAATAAACATTTGATCTTGTTACAAGCTAGGTTTTGAATGTTGAATATTTTTTGTTCTTGTATCGTTAGTTGTGAATTATAGCATTATCATTTTAAAATGGCTCATATTTTTATTTGGATAAACTATAACATATTTTCTAGATAAAATCCTCTGTTAGTCGGTAGTACTTCAGATCTGGCAGTATTTGTAAATCCTTTTGGTATGTTTTATTTTTACCATTTGGCTTCGTCCCTTAAAATAGCTTGCTTGTTTAGTTTAGTTTAAAGTTGCTTTTAAAGCCTTGCTTAGTTTAAGATACAGGCTGGTGATAGTGTTGCCAGCTTCTCAACAGTGTACTCAATAAGATCTATTAATGTTTTTGTTGTTGAATTTCCAGTAACAAACCCATGTTGGCTATTTATCAACGATTGGTTTTGACTAAGATGTTATTAGAGTCTTATTTTTATTATTTTTCAATAATTTTGGAGACATTTGATAGCAGTCAGATAGTCTGTAGTTAGAAATGTTTTGTGAGTCCCCTTGTTTGTGTTTGGGCTACTTTCAGTTGGGATGGAAAAGTGCCTTCTACTATAGATATGTCTACAATCTTCACTAGGGGTGTTATTAGCTCATTTACACATGTTTCAGGATCTTGGAAGATATTTCGTCAGTACACAAGGCTGTGGAGTTCTTTAGTGATTGGATAGTTCTGCCTATCTTGTCAGTAGTTGTTGGGCGTAAAGAAGAAAGAATATTTATTTTAGTAACTGTGAGGTTTTGAACTATTGGTAGTGTGTTGTTTATCCTGTTCTGTTTTGATGTTTCCTCAGCTATGTTTACAAAGAAATAATTAAAACTGTTTGCTCATCTATAAGGACAGTAAGTTTCTTTCTGTTGTCATTTAATTCTATTGCAGAATTGTTGTATTCCAGATGGCCTTGGCTTTGTTTTCTTCTCGATTAATGTATACAGCACTTGTTTCCTGTGTTCCATTTTTTTTTTTTAGATTTAGTCATGATTTCTTCTTATTTATGGCTTTCTTCTTTTCATCAGGATGGTCAGTTAGGAGAAATTTGTTTTGTGCGTTTTAAAAATTCTTAAGTGTCATAACTTCTTCGTCATATATCAGGCTTTTACTCCTTTTTTGTGTAGCCTGAGATCTTTTTTTGGGTATGCAATGTGATGTGCAAACTGGAGTGTTTGGTTGAAGTAGACCTCTTCCACATTATTTGCTCCAAAAACTTTCTCCCAGATTACCATAGATTGTTCATTTCTTAGTCAGCAAGTTGTTGTGATTAAAATTATGTCTACATGTGTATGTTGGTTCTACTTTCATTTTCGGGAAGTCCAGTGTGCAGTATTGTCCAATGTGAGCGACCACCACTTCTATCTTGTCTTTGTGAAGGTTTGAACACACTACACCAATTGAGGACACTGAGGTCTCTGAGATTCTTGTGGCTGGGAGATCTGTCTTTTTATATTGTATCCTGCCAACAGCGCATTTAAAGCAATGCATTCTCTAGAGGCCTCTTCAAAATTATCAATGTTAATAATATCCCCCATGATAAGTCTGTCAGTTCTTTGAGTAAGGAGACTGTCTAGGACATCTGACAGAACTTGTAGAGCTGTGTATGTAAGATGGGGTGGTCTGTACACTACAAGTAGGCACAGGCTCTTCCTCTTGTTTGTGTTTCTTTTTACTGCTGTTACTTCAAACACCACTTCCATGCTGTACCCCACTATCACCAAACTTTCGGTTTTGTTGATTATTCTGCTGTGCCTATAAATAACAACCCATTCTTTGATATGCCCTTTCCTTCCATCACACTGATCAGTGTGTAGTCAGCCAATTTAGCATTGTTTATTACATTACTTTTCAGTCCATGTTCTGTAAGGATTGAAAAGTCCGGGTTAGTGCTACGTAAAAAGTATTCCAGTCTTTGAATGTTGCCTGTCATTCTGTCTATGTTTTTGATGGAAGAAGATAAGTTGATTTGTAGGCTTATTCTTTGATTTTATCTTAACTTGATGTTTATCATGCAGTTGTGGCCTAAAAAGGATTCAGATAATAGTTCTTCATCTTGTTCCGGAGTTTGGTGAGGTGTTGTCAACACACGGGAAGACTGCTTGATACCCACCTGAACCTGGATTTGGTTAGAGACAAGGGACATGGTGTCCAGTTGTACAGGATATTGAATAGATGATAGAGCAGCAGAAATAATGATGTCTGATAGTTCGTTACAATCAGTAGTTGTTACAGATTCATAAGATTTGCATGTGCTTCTTAAAGAAGTCCATATTTTTATAGAAGAATTCTCTAGAAGTATTGTCTTTTTATGAGCTCTTAGATTTTTGACGAACTTTGGTCAAGAAGTGTTGGTTCAGTTTTTTCTGGTTTGACTGTCTCCAGGAGTTGAGTTGGTGTTTTGAATTTTTTGGACCTTGGGTAAACTTAAGAAATACTCGTAGTCAAACCATGAATGTTCATTTTTTATTTAATTGTTTTAATATTTTAACCATGACATCTGACATATATTAAGACTTGTGCTTAGTATTTTTTTCCAGCATGACAAGTCCATCTGTGACCTGTAATGGTTGGCAAATATAATACAGCCACTGTCTCTTCCACACTTTTCGCACTTCGGGTGAGAGAGACAGCGAGTAATGGCTATAAACACCTACTGGTCATCTCTTTGAATGGTTACTATGTAATAGTTTCAACATTTTTGTACAAAAATTATATAAATAGTAACAACATATCGAGCTTTTTAAATAATATTTGGCTTAAAGTGCATATTTTCTGTGTCTATAAACATTGGAAAAGTTTCTCAGAATATTTAATAAATTTGGAAAATAATTATAATATTTAGGACGTGTGTACAAAGTTATCTGACCCTGAACAGCTGTTGAGACTTTCAGCTGAAGTTCACAAAGTGGTAGAAACATTTGTTTACATTTAAATTTAAGAAAATATTGAATAATTATACAGTGCTTGATCAGTAGTGTTATGCAGATTTGCAAAGACAAAGTTACTATCTAATTTTTTATTTTAGAATGCATCAGTGGCGAATAAACCATCTAATGCATTGAAAATAATATTATACATTGTTCTAAGATTCACTTTGATGTTAAAGTTATTGCAACCAGTTGTCTCCCTTAACGATTTTACAGTAGTTGAAGGAAAAGCAAAGGGATTGCACACACCTCCCCTTATATCAGAAGCAGAATACAAGTGATTGAAGTAGATGCATTTTGGCTAAAGCAGTCTTTAAGCTTACGTATGCACATATTTTCTTGATTGGGGTAAACATCAATATTACTTATAGCACTAGAATCATAGCAGACCATAAATAAATGTTTAAAATCTAAGTTTGATTCCAAAACCAACTTATATGTTTATTTTCTTGGTCAATGCAACACCATAAATTCAACTGTGGAACCGTAAATAAATTAGAGTGGAAGTGAATTTAATCGGTCGTATCTCACTCATGGTCACAGTAACTTTTCAGTCATACTTAAGTTATATATTTTCTTTATTAGGTCAAAAAAGCAAAATATCATTATGGCATTTTAAACATCTTAAACAGAAAGTAATTAAAGTCTAAAGTAGACGTTTTTTAATCAATGTTGGTATATATTTTCTTGATTGGGGCACAAGTCAAATTCTACTATGGCACTTGAAATACCTTATATAGAAAATTAATCCAAAAAGATGGCAGTTGACTCTTTTTGATCAAATTAGGTTTTTGAAACTTATATGCATGTATTTATTCATACAAAAAACCCTAAAATAGAACTAGTCAAAATTGTATTGTCGTTTTGAATTTCTCGACCATGGATACTGAAATAATATGTATCTGATATGTCTACTAATGTTTAAAAAAAATAATTATTTTGTGTTGTTGTGCAGTCTCCAAAAGTTTAAATTTTCACTTCAGTTATAGCTACTTTTGTAGAGCATAAAATAAGAATAATTTTTATCTCAGATGGCTGATGAACTTAAAACTTGTAATATTATTACCATTTAACATATTCTGGGGGGGGGGTGCTCCCTGGTATGAAAAATTTGTAATGGTAACCCACCCTTTTGGTCGTCCTAGATACACCTATGATTGCGTGCATATGTGTTCTGAGGGATAGTATTGCAGATTAGAGTATCATTAAATTTAAATACATTGTTTAAAGTATATTTATTCACCTTATACGATTGATTGTTTTTCTGCCATAATAGTTAACTATAATATTGATTCATAAATACCACCAAACAATCAAACCGTAAATTTAGTTAGTGCCCTAATTTTAGTCTTAAGTAGTGAGAAAAATTATTTTAAAGATAAATTAATAACCACAAAGTTAATTATTAAATGACAATATGAATACATTCTGAACTAAAATTTACTTGTATGTCACAATCTTTAATAAGTTAGCTTATTATTAATCTAATATGCATAACTTCTAAACCATATGGTTTATAATTTTATTATAAAAAGTAAACATATTCATACTGATATTCTAATTTAATTTGTGTCTTTTTTTGGTTTTGTAGTTTTTTAAGCATAATAATCATGGACCAGCAATGACAAATGCATTTTCAAAATGTGTTATTGTAGTTATTATTAATTAATTACTGATGTCTTACAATAAAAGTTCCTGAGTGAGACTTGTCATAATCAATTGAGAAACAGTGATTCAAGAGTATTTCAAAGTGTTTTACAGAAAAATATCCAGTTTCTATTTGGTACCTACTGTTTTATTCAAATGAATTAAGTATTATATACTGATAAACAACAGTAAATATTGGTTAACTGTGTTAGAGGGGAGTATGGAATTTATTATTTTGATTTTGTTATCACTTTGTTCAGTAGTTTCTTCTAACAGTGAAAGTAATCCATTCAGTGTAATTAGCTTGAGAACAGATTCTTTTTTAGATCTTAGAAGATGCAGAGTTTCTCACAGTGGCCTTGAATATGATGGAACTGTTAGTGAGACAAAATCTGGCCTTATTTGCCAGAATTGGGAAACTCCAAATCCTGTCCATAAAACAAAAAGTCGTTTTAAACCGATTTGGATTTTCCTGAAGGGAGCAAGAGAAAGGCTAAGAACTTCTGTCGAAATCCACGTCACTGGTCTGGCAGGCCTTGGTGTTATACTCTGGATTTAAACGTGACAGAGGAAGATTGCAATATACCACTTTGTGTCAAGAGGGAATGTCGGTTAACTGGGATAGGAGCAGAGTACGCAGGCTACACATTTGCTGCAGATTCCAAGCCGTGTCTATACTGGTCAGATGTAACAAGCAACCAATATAAACAAGTGCAATATGATTCACTGTTTCCCGACAGAACTCGGAAAGGCGCAGAAAATCATTGCCGTAACCCTGATGGAGATATTGGAGGTCCATGGTGTTTTGTTGCCCCGGAGTCCCAACCATCTGAAGAAGAAAACAAGTCAGTTGTAAAAGCTTATTGTGGGATTCCTTTTTGTCATCCTAAACCTTGCATGGTGGCAACAGTTAACGTCGGTAGTCACTACAATAAATATCATTCTGTCTTCTCCCTGATACCATTTGATTTGACTACCATAGAGTTTTCAGCGAGATTGTGGAATCCAGAAGAATGGAAGGACGGAGAGCTGAGAATAGCCCTCAGCAGCGTACCTATTCCTTCCACTGGCAGTTACATGAGAACACAGAAAATCGGAATTGAGATAGTTATTTCAAACTATAAATCAGGCATAACACCTGGAGATGATGAGAAACCTGATTGGTATATAGAGCCAAAACTTTTGAGTGGGACACATTGGAGAGATCTCGAATTAGCTTGGACTAATAATTTTATTAGCCTCAAAATAAAAGGGAAATCGTTATACATATTTAGTAAGGATTTTAGTGGTAAGGGTGAAAATCTGGCCAATGAAAAGTTGAAATATTATAGTATCCAAGCAACAAACGCACTTTGGAGTTTTCCATTTTGTTCTGATCAATTTCCTTATGAAGAGCACATCACAACTCATGGTGATTTTGACAGGCGTTGGCCTCTTCCAAAAACTAATTTAGGGTTAGAGTTGCGATTTTTTGTTAGAGGTTTTCACACTGCTATACTGGAGTTAAAAGCCGCTGCTATGCTACAATATCCAAGTATACAACTGACTTTCATAAATTCAAAAATGGACAATTTGACTACTTTAACAGTAAAAGAGGATTCTACTACTGAAAGAAGCCTCTTAAAAGTAACTGATTTTAACGTATCATTAACGTATTGGGAATGGGAAGAGTTTGTCTTGCATGTGGATGGGCCTTCTTTAGAATTAACTTGGGTTAAAGATTCTAGATCTGTTTCAATGTTGCACGTGACTTTCCCAACTATAAAATCTTGTAAATGGTATTCTATAGGTTCCAGACAATCAACAGTTCATTGGGCTATTGGTGGGTATCCTCCTCCTCATAAACGTAAACTTCCAGCTGAACTACCAGAATGCATGATGGAAAAAGGAACAGGAGATTTCAAAGGATATCAGTCAGTCACTGCAACAGGACTAACTTGTGTTCCTTGGAATGATCACAGTGTAAGTAGCAAGTTCCGTGATAACGACTTTGTAGATGGCTCGAAAAAGAAAGCAAAAAATTACTGCAGAAATCCATCGCGTTCAGTTGAAGGACCATTCTGCTATGCTAGAAAGTTGTCAGATTATGGACCTGTTGTTGTCCAAGAAAATTGTTCTCCACGACAGTGTAGGTCCAAGGAGTGCAAAATGGGAGGGACTGGTAATGACTACATAGGGACATTGAACATTACTAGTAGTGGGAGGATATGTCAGGGCTGGACTGTGAAAAAACCTCACTATATACCTCAAAAGTTGCTTAATAAAGAACTTTTTCCTGAACTGTCACTCGACAGAGTAGATAATTTCTGCAGAAATCCTTCACACGGTATTTCTGGCCCTTGGTGCTATACTACCAGTACCAACGTTGAAGTTGATCGTTGCAGTGTACCTGACTGTGACGTGGCAGATGAGTGCACTGTCATTGTAACTGGTGGGAATGTTGTCAGGCAAAATGTATATATTTTACCACTTTGGAAAACAATCGGGCTTGAATTTAAAGTGAAAAATTGGGATCCAAGGTGGAATGAAGGCCTCAGCATCATACTCTCTTTATCAAGTAAAAGCGTTTATTATCGTTTAGTCATTGGAGGCGATGATAATAACAATGTAATTCTGCACTATGTGCATCCTTTATATGGAGAAAAATTACTCAAGACAAAGACAGTCGCTCATATAATACCTGCTGGTAGTTGGGCTGCGTTTGTATTGGTAATTGGTTTTGGAGAAATCTCTTTAAGGCACAGTTCTGTTCCTAACGCATTCTTTAAATGGAAATCTACTTATAGTGCAGAAATAAGTCCTATTCAAGTAAAGTATCTGTCATATTCAACTCTTTCTGGTAATCACTCAATTGCACTTAATTTTCCTTGTAAAGAATGTCATACACATATCACACCAGCAGGAATTGTGAGCATAGTTTATCCACTAAATTGGTGGAAAACACAAACTTCTAATCCAAAGGTAACAGAATTAAAATTAAATATTTTTGGATCTGGGGCATTTGTGGTGATGTTTATAAGAATGATTGAAATACGTTCAACTTTCTTGGCAGTTGAAATCGATGGACATGGACGTGTTATGATAAAAGATGCAAGTTCAGTTTTAGCGTACAGTAATCGAACGTTAAAATTCACAAACTCTAGTGCGTGGACTAGTTTAAATTTTCTGATTACAGAAAAACAGATATCACTGAAGTCTGGTGAAACACCCATTATTAAATACCAGTCACGTAGTCCTCTGATATTTTACTTTTTTACTTTTTCTGTGTCTCAAGATACTGTTACTTGGAGTGCTAATTGTGAACCACCAGATATTACTGCCAAGCCAATTAACGGAGGTTGGTCCGATTGGGGTCCATGGCGATGTAGTGTCACTTGTGGTGGAGGACATGGGAGACGGAGACGTGATTGTACTAATCCAACACCCAACTTATTTGGTGAACCTTGCAGTGGAGTCAATGAAGAGGAAGGGGAGTGTAATGTATTCAAATGTGGTGATGTACCTCCGGATTTTTACAAAGAAATAACAAATTCTATAACTAAGGAGGCACATAACATAAGGAAAACGGTGGGTGACCATTTGGTGGTGAAGTGTGACTCGCTTATTTTAGAAAAGTTAAAAGATGTATCACCGTCTACTAAAGTAGAATGGACTAAAGATGGCGTGCCACAGGTTTTGCAAGAAAAAATAGGTATTATAGATATTGATAAGTTTAAAATAGAAAAGGAAAGCGTTACTTTAAATGACAGTGGTATTTATATTTGTTCTTTAGAGGCAAAAAAAAATAAAGCTGTAATTAAACTTATTGCAGTGACTGTCGTTACGGACACTTACACTATGTTTGTAAGGGAAGGTTATAATTTTGTACTTGACTGTCGAGCTACATCGCTTACTTATGTCTTTAACGGACTTACTCAGTTCTGGGCTTTCAATAAAACATTGTTTGAGAACCATGGAGCAACATCTTACAGTCTGTTAGATGTGGATATCTTGGGTGCGGTCAAATCTGATCATCAAGGTGAGTGGGAATGTGTGGTTGTGCAAGCGCAGTACAATCTCACTTGGGTCACCACATGGTTTAGGCTGAAAGTAAAAGAAGGTTCTGCATTTGCTTTTATGTTCGACACACTATTTATTGGAAATTACTTCACGTTGTTTGGAAAACACTCCAAGTGGAATTCTTTCTTTTTTCTTTTGTTTTTATTACCTGTTATCTGTACAATTAGTTTCATGATTATGAATTACAAACGTATGGGTAAAAGTATAATAAATATAATAAAAGAGAAACTAGGTAAATACGCTTTAAGAATAATGACTAAAATCCAGGAACCGGCTAATGAAGGTGGAGAGGATTTGCTAGGTCAACCCCAAAGAACATCAAAAGTATCAGCCTCAAATAATGAGTACGTTCAATTTAAAGACAATACAGTATATACACAATCTCCAACAAAAAAACCTGTTATTAAAAAGAAACTGAACCAGAGAGGCTCCGGTTCTGCAAGCGTTGCATTTGAAGCAAAAAATCAACAAAGGAAAGTTTCAGATACTGTTAAAAGTCAAGAACGTAGAGGTCAGCAAAGGAAGATGTTAGAACCTGGCAGAAGGCAACATCCTGCAGATCTCTCAGCTCAGGTCCATCAAAGCCGCTAAACAGAAGAATCTGTTATGACAAGTCAAAAGATAAGCAGTCACTTCATGACAAAACAAAAAATAAAAAAACTATTCAAATTAAGGCCATCAATGTCAAGCTTCAAAATGACATAATAAAACTCATTATATATGACTTTTGTTCAATAGAGACCTAGCTCTGTTTCATTGCAAAATAATGTGCATTGTAAGATTTTGTAGAAGTTAACATATGTAATAGAATTATTTATTATTCTTTTGGTATATAGAGGTAGAAACGTACATAATAACATATTGTACAAATTAAATTTAATTGAGTTTAATCTTGATTTTGTAAATGTATGTTGACTTTTATGAATAAAAACATCTTTAATAAAAACAAGTTTTTTGTTTGCTGTGTAGCATGCCTAGTTAATATTTTGTAACTGATTTTAAATCAACTTAGCTAAGATATTTGAAATTTTTGACATTGCTCAAAAAATTGACAATTTAATAATAATAATACATATAGATATAACATTTTTACATTGGTAATATGGATAGTTATGATGAAAGAGATCAAGGTTAGAGCATGAATCACATGTACTGCAGTTTGCGATAGCTTTTTAAATCGCTTCCTTGTCTGTTAAGTACAACAATTTCTTAATTTATTTTATACTGACTTTACTGACTTTTTTTTAAGGACTAGAGTTTTTAAATGTCTGAAATAGTTCAGAACTAACTAGAACTAGGTCGTGATCTAAATACTTCTGTAGTAGGGTGAGCTGAAAAAGTCCACTTCAGTCGATCAAAACCATATTATATGTTTAAAAGTTGTGTAGTACATCTAGGATGATCAGCATAACATGTTAGGTCATAATATCACATGTTTTTGAATAGTTGATATTTTGAGTATTTTGTAATGCATTTAGATTTGTCCAATCATAACTTGTATATCTAAAAAGCTTTGTAAAAAATGTAGAATTCATAGTGTAAAATATTAAGCCCTGAGAGTTCATATTTTTAGACTGTGCATTTGCATAGAAAATTATGTTTTTATGAACAAATTTAATTTTAAACTAATTAATAGTAAACTTTTCAATGCTAAAAAAGGCCCTGGTAATGGTTAAAGTTATGTTAAAAGTTTCTTTAACCAATACAGAAAATAATAGGTTATCATAAGACTTTTGAATAATAAAAAGAGAAACTACTCTCCAGCCCTAGGATAACATCATAGATCTGCTTGAGATAAATGAATCGTAATTGGTGGTTATATTACAATTAGATACTGTCATAGTCAAATCTTATCAATTTTATTGGATCTCAAATTTCCTAACACATGCTCTCCATGCATTGCTTTACTTATTTCGTGCTCCAATAATGCTGCAGATGGTAACTTTGCGTATAAGTTTTCTGCTGCCATTTACCATTCCAACTAAAATGTTTTTATAGGTGGGGAAAGTAGCTGAAGCTTTGTGAACACGTGTGTATTGCTGCTTCTTGTGTTCATCTGTAATGTAACTTGAGAATTGCATAATTTTCTAAAAATTGGTTGCTCCATCTTCTGTGTTGGGTTCCATTTTATACTGAACCAACTAGGTGGAGAGAGATCTTCACACCGTATTTGGTCAAGTTTGTCAAGCTTTTGGATGGTGAATCAGAACCTATATACTATCTGAAATTGTGGTTGTAACTGCAATACGGTTGGCAGTTGTAACCCATCTAGCATGATTCAGCATTCCTAGAATTCTGTCTCCAAATCCAAAGAGACACTCACTGGTGCGAACTACTCGACAAATATAAAACGAGTATTTCTGAACGGTACTGAGGTCTTTTCTTAGGCCAAAAATTAATTCTTCAACAGGGCCTTCGGTCACTTCAAACATAACAGAAGGCAATATTTGGCAGTTGAACAAAGCTTTCTCAACTGACCGACTGTAACCTGAAGGACCAGTTTAGCCACCATCCAAAAATTAAAACAGGTGTATTGCATGGCAGCTATAGTTTGTATGTAACTGGCATACTGCATGAAGTACAATAGTTTTCCAAGTCTCTCTTCTAGGGTTCTTACTACCCATCGTGTTTACCCATATTTATTACCCATATGTGACAGCTGTCACATCCTAAATAAAAAAGTTCAGACAAGGTTAAATATTTTTCAGACGTACTCTATAACTGAGTTAGCTGTATCTACAGCTTTTTCTGGTATAGGTTTTACATGATCTAGATATTCGGAACAGGTTCTTGTATGAGTGATTCAACTGGTTTTTGTAACATCTCACCAGTGCTTTTTACATCTTCACTTGTTAATGTATCAAGTTCAATCGATTCTTCCATAAAAATATATAGCTTAAACATAGGCATATCTAGGACGACCTAAAGTGGGGGGAGGTTACCACTAGAAATTTTCCCAGGTAAGCTGGGGTACGGAAGCTTCCCAAAAATATGTTAAATGTAAATACAGTAATATTAAAAATTAGAAGTTTGACAGACGTGTTAGAGCATTATTATTATTCTTATTTTATCCTCTACAAGAACGGCTATAACATAAGCGAAAATGTACCCTTTTGAAGACTGCCCAATAGCACAAAAGAATTTAAAGAAATTACGCTGTATTAATGAGAATAAAAAAAGCTCAGGAAAATGGCTATATCTTATGAACTAAAAGTATCGTCCTCCACATTTTACCTAGAATGTATACGTTCTAATATGAGTTTTCAAAATACATATCTTTTACATACATATTACATGTGTTTTACTTGAAAATATGGGCGTATATTTATATTACTTAAATAATTTATTTAAATAATATGTATTAGATATTTAAATGTTAAGAAAATTCAAACCATGTCATCCCTAATAAAAAATATTGGGATATAAATTGACATGTATTTTTATAGATGATATATTTACTGTGTATACAACTACACAAATTTCGACACATGAAATTATTAATTGTGTGGTTTTTTACCGCGGTTGAGCGGTCGACGTCCATTATGTGCATTGCGCATAGACGCAGCAAACGCTCGGTGATGAACAAATATAGATAGACATACCGTACAAAACACGAACTTCAAGTTAAATATAATTTACAAAGCACGATATTTCGTTACTTTGGTTGTGTAATTTTGGGTTGTCATGCACAAAGTATGACAGATACATATGTTATAGCGATCGGTTAGTAACTATCGTTATAATTAATGAATATACACGAATATAGATCGACAAAAGATAAATCTATTTTGTTTTTTGCCGATTTTAATTTCATAATACTAGTGACAACAAGGACTCTGTATATATATATTAGACATTCTTTTGGGTTACAGTTTTAGACAAACTATTACAAGCATCAACCTGAGATCTGACAGGGGAGGCACTGTGTAGGCAATACTTTTGTAAGTCTTTCACATAACACATTTTTCTTTTATTTAGCAGTTTCTTAGAAGCAAGTACGTTAAACCTGAAAAAATAGAACTGATAATTCTTATTATAAACAGTATTGAAAAACATTGCAAAATACAAATTGGAATAATGTATGCAATGAAAAAAATGTTGAGAAACAAATCATTAATTTTTTATAACCAAAGTTTCTTAATCAAAAAATTAGAAATTAACAGACAAGAACTTCAAGATGCTTATATTTTACATATCAGTTTCCTACCAGAATTAATAGTTTTATAAATCAAAGAAGTTTGATCATAAAACTTATTGCTATAGTGCAATTTGACCATGCTGAGGGCTTGACTGTTGCTTTTGGCAACCTAGAAAATTATCACCAAGTCCATTTTATTATAATTATTTATTTATATTATATTACTGAAATTGATGTAAACAAAACGTGTTCTAGTTTGGAAAATAAAACAAAGAAAAAAACCTTTAAGCCAGATATTATTTAAAAGACCACGATATTTCTTTACTTTGATTATGTACTTACAGATTTTGGGAACATTTCATTAAAATGTTGTAACATAAATTAAATAATTTATTTCATAACCTCAGATATACAGGGTGATTCGGTTAGTGTTACCGGCACTTTCTGAGCTGATTGTACTATAAAAAATAAAGAAAAAAGTTCATATAAACATGGGTCCGGAAATGCTTCCTTACTGGGTTATGGCCAATTGAAGATTTCACCAAAAATTGTGTGCAGGAGGTCAAATGATGATTTGCCGCGTGTTTATGAAGAGATATTTATAGGCGAATGCAACTTTTTCTAACGGATTTTTAGATGAGAAATTGAATAAAGTTCATCTCATAGCTGTATCTCATTTAGTTTTTTTGTTATATACTACAAAAAACAGAAATAAAAATAATTTTGAAAACACTTTTTTAAGGTTTAAACGGACAATTATTTTGTTAAATAGGCATTGAAGACCCACATTTTTACAAAGAAACTTGCAGAAAATTTAATTCTGAATAAAATTATGTGCCACACGGCTATTAACAGCGAAGTATTAGTTTTCTGGAATTTAATTTTACAACAAACATTCTACCAAGCAAGAAATACGTATTTAGTAAATAAACACCGTAATGTAATGGTATAAGGTACAACAAATAATTGATTAGCATACAATTGTAAATACGATTTTAATAGATTAATGCTCAACTAAAAAAACAATAATACTATTACTTTTTAGGACTATCCAAATGGTTACATCATGTACCTACAAATATTTGTCCCGTTAGCTTTACAGAAGGTAAATTATGTTTTTATAAGTTGGTATCACAAATTAGCTGTTCAACAATACACTGCAATTTATTGAGGAATCCAAATTATTTGTTATCAATTCTGTACTAGTTTAAATGAGTGCAATTTAATACAATTAATTTACTACTCGTTTGTTAGTGAAGTGTATTTTAAAGTAACTTACTATCACAATTGCAATGCCTTTGTTATTTACAACGGAAGAATATGCCGACATGGTATTTGTCTTAGGCGTTTGTGACGGAAATGCAACCGCTGCTACTGCAGAATAACCGAAGACGATTTCCTAATCGCAGAGTTCCAAACCCAAAAACGATCAGTGGATCATTTCGTACCCTAAGAGTAAAAGGTAAACTTCCTAGTATTAATAATTATCGGGATCGCCCTGCCCAGAATAATGTAGATATGGAAGAGGCCTATAAATCATGGCTACTGAAACGCAGTCCTGGTGTCAGTACACGGCGTCCTTTCTAGGCGATTCGCAGTGTCTCAGTCTGAAGTATGGAGAACTTTGCGCAAAAATAGTCATGTTCCCTTACCATAAACAACAAGTTCAAAGTATTCAACCAACAGATCCTCCTCTTCGATTGGAATTTTGCAACTGGTTAATTAGAAAACCGTCAACATCATAGAACCATTTTATTCACTGATGAAGCTCAATTTACCCGAGATGGCGTCAACAACCTTCACAATGAACACACTTGGGCAGAGGGAAATCCACATAGTACAATCATGCGCAACTTTCAACACAGATTTAGTGTAAATGTATGGTGTGGACTCATTCATTGATCGATTAATAGGACCATTCATTCTCCGAGGACATCTAAATTCCCGCATGTACCTAGAATTCCTTACAGAACAACTACCACTATTATTAGAAGATGTTCCATTAGCAAGCAAGGTGCAATATTATTTATCAACATGATGGTGCCCCTGCCCCACTTTTCCCATAATGTAACAATGCACTTAAACGAGCAGTTTCCCGGGCGATGGATTGGTCGCGGTGGACCACACACTTGGCCACCAAGATCACCAGATCTAACTCCATTAGATTTCTGTATATGGGGTTGGATGAAGACCCTGGTGTACCAGGAAAAAGTAAATACACGTGAAGAGTTAATAAATCGAATTGAAGATGCCGCCGCACAAATCAAAAACAATCGTGCAGCGTTGCGGAGGACAACTCGATCAATCAGAAAGCGAGCTGCTAAGTGTATTGAAGTACGAGGACTGATTTTTGAACACCTGTTATGAAAGTGGTACGTAGTATTATAAGCTTTAGATGAAAAACAATAATTTTTATTTAAAACTTAATTTAAATTGCATCCTAATAAATCTTATGTGTAGGCTACTCTATGTCATTAAAATGCGGTTTTTCCTTTGCTTTGGAATTTCTTGCTTGGTAAAATGTTTTGTTGTAAAATTAAATTCCCAGAAACTAATAATTCGCTGTTAATAGCCGTATGGCACATAATTTTTATTCAGAATTAAATTTTTCTGCAAGTTTCTTTGTAAAAATGTGGGTCTTCAATGCCTATTTAACAAAATATTGTCCGTTACGTTAAACCTTTAAAAAAGTGTTTTCAAAATTATTTTATTTCTGTTTTTTGTAGTATAACAAAAAAACTAAATGAGATACAGCTATGAGATGAACTTTATTCAATTTCTCATCTAAAAATCCGTTAGAAAAAGTTGCATTCGCCTATAAATATCTCTTCATAAACACGCGGCAAATCATCATTTGACCTCCTGCACACAAATTTTTGGTGAAATCTTCAATTGGCCATAACCCAGTAAAGGAAGCATTTCCGGACCCATGTTTATATGAACTTTTTTCTTTATTTTTTATAGTGCAATCCAGCTCAGAAAGTGCCGGTAACACTAACCGAATCACCCTGTATAAGAAAGTTCACCACCAAAGGGTTGAAAGTTTATTATTTTTATTTTTATAGTTAGGCCAACTATAAAACACGATTTGATAAGCATTTAGTTTTGTATGCATCTTACACAATTTTGGTTGAAACAGTACCGGAGAAGTGTATAGCAGTAAATAACAAGTAAAGTTAAAGAATTATAATTTTTATAAATAGTAAAATCAGCAATCTAGAAAATGTTTTGTTACTTATATATTTATTTTTGTTAGTACTACTACTATCTGAATTCATTAATAACACAAGCCACTAATACGAGTTCACGAGTAGCGTCAACAACGAAAGCGATGAGAAACTACGTTGAGATACAAAATTAGCCTTTCCAGAAGACTGGAACCAGAAGACTGGTAGGCAGGCGTTCATGGCCAATGGCCATTGCTCGCTGTCTCTCTCTCGCTCGAAGCGCGGGAAGTGGGGTCTGTATTATGTGTGTCAACCCCCACAATTCGCAGACGGATCTCGTCATTCCGAAATCTTACGAAAACATGAGGTCTTGTGGTTTACTATAAGTAAAATATAATTTAAAATATCAAACAAATCCAAACAAAGCTGAACTATGTTACATTGTTCGACTACAAGTTTACTATTCAGTTTAACGCAAGTTAAGATATATCTTGAAATATTTGTATATATGGGGGGGGGGGGTGTTCAACCCCCAACACTTTCTCTCTCCTGAATAGGCCTATGGACCTTGAATGAATTTTATCTTCACTGATTACAGATTACATTTATTTGATCGTATGACAGTCTCTAAGTGTAACCCCCCACCCCCCCCCCCCCCCACCCCCCCCCCCCCCCACCCCCCCCCCCCCCCACCCCCCCCCCCCCCCACCCCCCCCCCCCCCCACCCCCCCCCCCCCCAGACGCTAGGGCCGCGCTAAGTAACTTTGATTGTTACCGTTCGAATATTTACTATCTGACCTCTCACTCCTCAGATGGCAGTCCGAACGCTCAACTTTTCCGTGCCTCAATTCCTAGAATTGGATATGTTATCTCTGTGTAATTGATACAATTAAAGCTCAAGTCAGCAGGTGCGCATTGGATCCAAATGTGCACCAACATAACACAACGTAAGTTTAAAGATAATTAGTTGTGTTGGTAAACCAAACCGTTGCCGCTTGGACCGCTGTTGAACATCCGTTCTACAGTCTGACAGTAACATCAATTTTCGTCTGACCATCATTGTATCACTGTATCACTGTACACTGATCATCCGCATTCTAATGAAATACTGCCCTTGTTAATGTTTTGTCGTTTATGTTATGATACTCGTGTTTTGGTATTATTTATTTAGTAATATCGATTATTGTTATTGCTATTTATTCTTATTACCGTTAATCGTTTTGTGCCAATTGTCTTAATTTAGTGTAAAGGCATAAGTCTACAGTATGAAAATAAGGTAGACTGAATTAGTATACTAATAAATAAGGTATTGCATAGCCATCGGTAGTGGAAGATTATGGGTGGTGGTATTCCATGCATTTATGTAATAACACCTTTGTATAGAATAAATCATTGTTTAATTTTGTTGTAAACTTCAGTTCAATCAAAAGAATTCTCGAAAGGTAATGTTTTATGTACATTTTGTTACTCTCTTGGCTTTACTTTCGTAAAAGGCTGGAAAACAATCGATATAAATATCGATATTACAATCGTATATGTAGTAAATATTCGAACATAGTATTAATATTAGTCTATGTTCACATTTTATAGTTTAATTTTAAAAAAAAACAAAAGTTAAAACGGTGGAAAAACTAATTTAATGATCAACTAATCATTCATCTGTGAAAATATAATTAACACACAAGGAAATACTATTGAACTTTTTACAAGTACTGTACGTATGATTTTATAGATAAATCACAAAGATGTAAAGTGTGCTATGGCGATATGAATTGAAAAGGTAAAAGTGTTTTGGGTTTCTGTGAATCTTTGAATTAATGTGAACAGTCCTTCGTTACATAAACACAATATTGTTTATTCTCTAAAATTGGATTGATTAAAATTTGTTCTACACAGCATTTGCATTTTTCAATTGCCTTTAACAACATAACAAATTTCACATTCTTTTGGATATGAAAAAACCTCTAATGAACTTAAGTATCTTTGTAATTACAGGCTTGAAGAGAATAATTGTATTATTCCTAGATTGATACATTTCTTTTTCGATTTCCTGTGATTAGCTATTATAAATATCGATCTTTTTACATGCAATATCGATTGTTTTGCCGGTCAGTTTCAATAAAGTCTAATCTATATCTTCGTATTATTAGTCATAGACATGCGAACCAATAAATATTATAATTCATTTTACTTTTTCACACAAATTGTAATACTTTTATATAAACTCCCATTAGTGCCAAAATTTTTTGTCCATACAGAATTACATCCCGCTTAATAATAATGTGTAATATATTGACATCATAACAATAACCATGCTTATAAAACTAACATTGTGCGCGCAAAATGTTTTTCATATCTTATTAGTTAATTATATTATTGTTTATTATAAACACCAGTTATTTTATATTTTCCATACACTTTAATTCAATTCAGCTATCATATGGTTCTTGTTATATATTTACATTTTTACTTAGAAATACAATTTATGGAGATTTCTATAATTAATTTTCGTCTTAATGTTTTCGGTCCAAAGGAAAAACAACTTGCAAAAATTAAAATTGAAGACAGTACTGTCTGAGAGGTTGTTCACAGAATATTAAAATACATTAACTATCTTAAACCTTTGAACCGTACCCTCAAGCAAGATTCCAAACCTAAATTGTTAGGAGGGGGAAAAATTGCCATTATTAAACTTGTACGTCCAAATGTTATACCGTGTTTTAAAGGGTAGATTCACGATAAAGGCGGGCACCCGGGTATTTTATATCGAAGAATGTATAATCATTCGATACCTAAATATTTCGTATCTCAAATCCCTAGACCTTCAATTGATATAAAAAGTATAGTCCTCAATAAACAATCAATATTGTTTTATATGTAACTAATATTAATTTTTTTACCACGTGATTAAACAAATTATTATAAACAAAAATTTAAAGGAAAAAACTGAAGACAACCATATTTGCCTCCTCTCACAGTTATCAGTTTGTTTCTTTTCCACAAATTATCACATATAATGGGTTTTTCGGTAACGAGCTCCCAACCAATGTTTGAAACAACGTAAAAATATGTCTTTTATTCACCCCTATTTTTCAAAGCAATGTTGTGTATCTTTTCTAAAATTGACTGGCCATTTCTTTTAATGATCAAATGTCAAATTATGTAAAATTGAAACATTACCTTACGTGTATTATTTTGAAACAGTGTTTACAGCTGTTGATAATAGATTTATTAGAGTTAACTGTTCATATTAATTAATCAGTATCGATTGATTATAATCGAGTTGTTATGGTTTAAGTAACTATCGTTTTCTAATTTCGATATTAAAAAACCGGGTTCCCGCTTATCGTACCCTCCCCGTTTTATATTGCTACTTTGGTGAAACTAAGATAGTCAATATAGCTTTATTCAATAAGTATTGCATGTATAGATGAGAGTAAGCTGTTTACGCTATTTTGCGGTGTGTGTGTGTGTTGTGTGTGTGTGTGTGTGTGTGTGTGTGTGTCGTGTGTGTGTGTGTGTGTGTGTGTGTGTGTTCACGCCACATTTTCAGTGGGATATATAACTAATGCTAAGGTGGCTACTCGGATTGTACCATTTCTGTTATGTGAATGACGAAATTAAAAACCTTATATTCTGAAACAAATTGCCCCGTAGAACTCAGAAAACGGCTGATATAAATAGGTTTAATAACAGGGGCATTACCCATAGGAGAGTTATATATAAAGATTCAATCCCCTCAATCCTTAAGCTCCAAATTTATCCCGTCATCAATAAACATTCCTGTGGAACCCTCCTCTAGATATTAAGCCGCATCTAAAACCTCCGATTTTTGTCACCAGTGTAACCCGAACATAACTTTGATCGGGGCCAGATTTTTAGATTTTTGTCCTTCTTCACACTATGGGTGCAAGTTGAGTACGCGTGCAGTAGAAAAGAGCTAATCAGTATTGGTTGGGCTGAAAAAGTATGCACTCATTTTTTTTTTTTTTTTTTTTTTTTAGTTTCCAAGTCAGTGTGTTCCATAATTAGTTATACTAATGATTATTTATAGTTGACGTAACTATGCACTTCTTGTTATTTGTATTTTATCCCCATCTGCCATATTGATTCTTATGTTATTTTATGCGGTCGTGTTTGGGCTACAAGTAATTTATTTACACTCTGTCGTTTTACATGAATTTTATTAAACTCCCAAGCCTAAAAACTTTATGGTATTCAACTTAATTGAAACCGAAAACTACAATCATGTATTTAAACACCAGGGATCCTGAAATTACTATCGAAGAGTACTTCGCGAACCTCTTAAGCGTAATCATCTAGTCCTGTGATTTCCCATGGGAGCTTTTTCCCCGAAGTTACTAAAGCTTTGCCATGTTGTTCCCGAACTCTGGAGTCATAAAGGTAATCCCGGATGTTTAACATTAAAACTTACAGATCTGGTGACTAATACTTTTTTCAGTGGGAAGAAGCTCCTGGGAACAGTCTTGGTCCTTTTTTCGATCGTCTGGAAGCCATTTGTTGGCTGAGTCTTTATTATAAACCCTTGACAGTACGGATTTATATAAGGAAAATCCCACTACAACCTCCCACCAACTCTTTACTTTTTTACAAGAGTTCAGATACTGGAAGACTTTTGAGAGGGGAAATCAAATAGATCGAGAAATATTTCGACTTTACAAAATGCTTTCGATCAAAATTGGATCACAACAGTCTGCTACTCAAGGTTCGCAACATATGGTATTGGCGACCCCCTCTTCTCTCTAGGACGGTTATCTTATTAAGGAAGGCGGATCTAGGTGATAAAACCTTCCTACATAAAATATCATAGCCCATTTACCCCAAACGTCTGGATATCTCTCAGGGATCACGTTCTGAGGATTTCATATACTCTTCAAATACCTTTTTCTTATCAATCGGCCTAGCAGATCACACTTACGTCAAGCTGGTTGTCCTATTTGTTTGCGGACGAGTTCGCCAAAAGTATATGTTTAAAATTCGAATCATACAGGCGATGCCTCTCCGACTCCAGGCTTCTTTCCTCGATGGAATTGAAGAGTGGTGTTATTGACAATAGCATGACTCTGAACTCATACCAAATTCTCCCTTGATGGTTACCTTTCTTTCTTTGAGTTTTCGAAGGAGCTTATAGACTGCTGTCTTCGACATATCAACTTTTGTTGGTCCATTAATTGCAAATATTTTCATCACTCTATTAAGGATCTTTGGGATAGCCTTCACTAATGAATTGAGACTCTTGAGGAGTATGTAGATTTAACATAAATTAAACACGGGCAACCAACCTTCTCGGCTTATTTTTGTAGCAAGATCATCTAGAGGCATTAACAGCCCCTAGCACTCGGAACACTTTTCTGTTATATCTACGTCTGCCAGCTCCTTGAAGTTATTAACAAATAGTGTGGTCATCATATCTTAGGGCCAATACCTTCAACACATGTTGAGGTCGATACAGAGCAGATTTTTTGACGGAATTGTTGGGGTTCGTCAGAAGGCATGCAATACCGGGACGTAGATGTTGGAAACAGCTCTTGAAAGTTGACTTGGGCCCTACCTCTGGTTCAGCGATCTCTTTGGTTCAGCGATCTGTTTTGCTGATAGTCATCTTTTACTACAAGTAGTTCAAATGCGTGAAAGATCACTAATACTAAATCTGCTGATGGAGAAAACTGGGCATACATGCCCTCTTTGAAATACTGAGGCCCCTTCTTCAAGAAAACACGTTCTAAATCAATTGTTATCGGAGGTGGCATCACCATGCGTTTGTTGGGATCTGACGCATGCGTTCCTTGACACACAAAAGAACCTCCACAAAAAATTAAAATGTAATAATTCAAGACGATTGGGAGTGTTTCTTTTTTTTTTATATAAATTTAAGTTTTATATTAACAATAAGAAGAAGCTTGGTAGAAAGTATTAATTTCGTGTGTTGACTTCCCCCTACATGGACACACTGTGGATACTTCATGATTGTTGGTACAACACTGGCAATGATGGATTCGCCCCGAGTACTCAATTACTTGAACGGTGACGACCTATTTTCAAAACTAGAATGTCCCACTTCTCATCTCGTTACCCACTCGTCCCTCATCCTAGGACACTTTTTATAGTGTCTCCAAACAAACTGTATATTAAAGGCTATAAATATGAATTGTGCGTGTTAATTCTCCCCTACATGACAGCACTGCTGGAGTGTGTGGATCTTTGCATACAGAGGGCAGACAGAAAAATCAGTTCTTGAAAATTCTACATTTCGTTTAGGTAGTGTCTGACGAGGATAGCCTATTATATCGAAACGACCTCACAAAAATAAAAAGTTTTAAGTATTGGTTTGTGTGTTTTTACATGTAATTCGGTTAAAATCTAAGCTTCTTAATACTTATGTAGACAGCAATCAATTATCTTTATGTCCTTCCCATAACCAACAATCAATCCTAAATACTTTATGAACTGATTGCTATTTACAAGTATATACTATTAAATCTAAAATGTCCCAGCAATAATGATATTTCCACCACCATCTTCAAATGGCCATTTGTTTATTCGCATTATGAGGACCATGAAAAGGAATTTCCCAACAAATAACTTTCCAAGGGAGCTATTTTCCGGCCACTGATGTCCACTAACTAAACTGTTCCCTTATGCACCATTACTCATTTACGACTAGGATCACACAAGCCCTTCTCTCACTCTTTTATCTTCTTGCATAATAGCAAGGCCATTAAATATTACATTCTCAGTCCACTGTGGTTACTTTTTTACTTAATGACTAGCTGGTGGTTTATATTACCGACCATACATTCTAGGTTGAATGTAAAACCACTGGAGTTTTATTTGAATATATTTCTGTAAAAATTCATAAAATTGTTCTAAAGAACTGAATGAATTATTTACTAATTTATGTGTATATTCGTATAAACACGGTACTATGGGTGCATACACAAACCCTTTACACAATATTACCTGAAAGGTTTTAGGCGTTTGGTGTTCCACACGCGGTGTACACAGGGAATAACAGTTTCTATAGTCATTCTACTCACTGAGTGGGCTCAAGTTAGGTACGTGCAAATCTCATATTAACTTTTAAACAGGCATATTTCTTTCTACATTTATTTGTCTTTTGTTTTCATTGAAAAAGGACGTCTGACGGGATTTTAAATATTCTTTTTTACATCAAAATCTTCCAAATTGGAATCGAAGATAGAAAACATAATTTCCCTACTTTCACAGAGATTCATTCTACCATTATTCATCGTACTAACAATGTAATGCTATTAACAATTCCAACAGTGATATGAAAATATCTATTACCCCCCCCCCACCCCCCCCCCCCCCCACCCCCCCCCCCCCCCACCCCCCCCCCCCCCCACCCCCCCCCCCCCCCACCCCCCCCCCCCCCCACCCCCCCCCATTCTCCGATCCTTCCACGCGGCTCACAACATGATCCTGCAGGAAGAGGGGATGTTGACGACTCTGACGGCTGCGGTAGTGCTGCCTCTGGTTACTACCAACAGGTACGTTGTATGTGCCTGTAACGTTGGAGACAGCTTGGCATACGTCTACAGTCCAAAGTATGGTGTACGTGAGATCACACAGGGCTCACATGATCTCCATCGAATGCGTGATATGCGTGACGCCCTCGGGGCATTGGGTCCTGTTGACGGCCAGAATCCCGAGTTGGGTAACTTGACTTGCTCAATGACCGAAGTAGAACCTGGAGATATAATATTCTTGACATCGGACGGAGTTTCAGACAACTTGGATCCTGTTGTCGGTAAATTCACCGGGTCTCCCGACAGTTGAAGCTCACCAGCGCCATAAACTCACATTGCTCAGAACTGAAGACCTTCTGAGGAACGGAGTGTCAGGTGATGGTCCTGCCGTTTCAACAGCACAGGACGTCGTCATGTTGTTGATGGACTTTGTCACTCGGCTGACAGCAGCCAAACGAAGAATCCTAGAGGATGTGGAACTCTACCAAGAGGCTGGAGGAGGGCCTCTGTCCAAAGGTGAACAACGAGCACGCCGCAAAGATGTTTGTGCCAAATTAGCTATGGTCCCCGGAAAATTGGATCATGCTACTGTAGTCGCATACACCGTTGGGAATTCTCACACATGATTATTTTAAACCTTTGCATTGCTACATATATGTTTGTATTTATTTGAATTTTTGCTTTAACTTTTCACTTCTGGAGTGTAAATTAGTTTACAGTGCCTAGATTACTAATGAGCTATTGCAGTTAAGTCTATAACATTTTTAATTATTCATCACAATTATGAATAGAATTTAAAATTACCATTGTTATAACATACATTAAAGCGCTTCTTTGTTGCATTAATTCATTATTCATTGTGTGATACTAATGCAATACATATACTCACCTTCTTTTGTTCATTTTCATGATTATTTAGTACGGTAGGATATAATATTTTAAGCGTAATATAATGTAACATTGTAAATAAAATCAGAGTAGGTATTGCTTTGTAAATGTTTGTTTATACTTTATTTATCAAATAGATAGGGACAATCAGTCAAAATGTGCAATTGATAACATCACAGAGATGTCTAAACTATTTTGCTAAGGAATGGTTCGATTTGTTTTTCAGAGGTATAACTTCTAGTCATAAGGTTGATTACGATGGATAAGCTGTTGTAAGTTACACTTTATCTCAAGTTTAGATTTACTGTTCACAAAGTTATCGTATTATGATAACACTAAGTACATACCACTTGAAACAGTGACACACGTTACAAGTACCAAGTTTAGCAAGTAATCAAAATTATTATTATTAAAAACGTTTCTGCGTACATTCCTGTATGATTATATTGTAACTTTTTACTAGTGTCATGATGAAATGATTATGTAAAATAATAAGACAACTTGTTTTTAATTCAGTTTGGGGCCTTATTTTAAATTTGTGAGCATCTAAAAGATGATTATATGAAATATAACTTTGAACCTATAAATCAATTGCAGTTGTGAGAAATTTTGAAAGCTTTAGTTTAACCTGTTTTACTTAACTATTATCGTCAACAATGTGGCTAGTTTGACTAGGAATTTCTGGTTGTGTGTTCATGATGGTCCTTCCCGCCTTGATTTTAGTCTGTCCGTCTATTCCACTCTGAAACATGTGCTAAACAGGTTTAATCTTCATTCTATTAGATAAGCATCCCTCATAATTCTACAGCTCAATAGAAGTCCCATTGTTCTTTTGGGTGAAACTCTGTTTGTTTCACTACAGCTGGTTCTCAATGTTTTATGTTGATTGTTTTACGAACACACTGTGAATACTGTTGGTGATAAGTAATGTGCCTTGTTGAAGTGTACAACACTTATTCTGTAATTCACTTCAGTAACGTACATTACATATCCATTTTCTTTATTAATATTGTAATATTGATCGGGAGAGAAAACAATCTTTTATTTAGTACTATTCTTGATAGTACAGAGGAAAAGCTCTTTTAAGCGGAAAATAACTTAAGGTTAAAGTTTGTATCATTGGCAGTTATGCAGCAGAATAATTATGTTTAGTGATGTCAAACATCTCAGTTTGTGTCTAAGAATTCAAATTTATAATAATTATTTATACTTTCAATGTATAAATCCTAAATTCTTTTATCATTATCGTAACAGACATTACAGTTAGTAGTAAAAAAAAGCAAAAGTAAAGTTACTGTAAATGTTATACTAAGATATGGTTAGTATTAACTGCTGTAGTTGGAGGGTAGAGCAATTTATGATTGTTTATCCATAATATAAATTTCCTGCAGAATATGTGTTAACTCATTCCTGGATGTTAATTTTAAACATTATAAAATATATTTTAATATTTTTCCGAAAATTACTTGCATTTTATTTAAGACTGGATTGACCACATGTGTCAAAGCATTTTGTATTTACCTTACAAAGGTAAGGTTGGTTTAATGTCCTGTATTCAATAATTTTTAACCCAGTGTTAGTCGTGCACAATCTCAGACTTGGAAGAATCCTTGGAAAACACCGGCAAAATAAGTAGTTTTACACAAAAATTATGGAAAAGGAACGTAATATCATTATAAATCTTAAAATACTGAATAAAATTGTTTAAGTGTATTTAAAACTTAACTTTTAACACTGTTGATAAATTACAACACTAATTTTAGTCAAACAATTAAAGTAAAATGTTTAATTAGAGAAGTTTAGAAGGAATGAAATTAGTAGCAAACATAGGTAGCTCACCAGATCAGGACTCTACGTTCTGATGATTTGTTAAAGCTCTGTTTTATTTTATTTAGTGAGTTCTAAATCTCTACTAGATTGAAATATAGGTTTGCAATCCTTAAAAAAGTGTTGTGAACATTTTTCAGCGCACGTAGTGAGAGTGTGCATGACTAACACTGGGTTAACCAAATTATTGGAGTCTTCAGTGCCCTTGAGATAGAGTCCCACTGGTCAATAAATATGTGGACTCAGAAGTTGACAGTAAACAGTAACGTAGTGTCTTGGTTCCATTCATATCAGAATGTATTGTGTAAACCTAGGATAGATTCTCATTCTCCGTACGACTGGTGTGCAGAGTTTATACATCTCTCGGTGAACAGAGCTTAAGATTTTCACATTAAGATTTTATTACATCGACTTTCCACACTTCATCTTACGAGAATTCTTTTTTACATTCCAAATATCTATAACATTTATTATAGTTAAAAGTTTTTCAGCGTGGTATATTTCATTAAGTATCAAAATACCAACATGTAATTATTACTAGAAGTGAAAACTTAAAAATACCCAGAATATAGATAAAGTAGAGATTGCGTGATTCTAAGTTTTGTGCAATTGACATTTATTTATTTTATATGTGCAATAAACTGCAACCAAACCGTACATTATACTAGTTCTAGATTATTAGCATATTAAACCAACTTCGATGTAGATAGTTATTGTAGTCTAGTTTTTGTAGTAAAAGAGATAGAAGCTACATAGCATATATGGAGTTTTATTTATTTTTTTATATAAATTGATTTAAAGCTATGTAATTTTGATCTTTTGTTAAAGACAGTGATCACAAAATAATATTCCTATTTGAAATAAAAATGTAAAGCTCCTGCTATTAGTAAAATGAAATTCTCCTTAAAGATAAATTGGTCAATTTTATGTCTATTGGTAAAATAAAATTCTCCTTAAAGATAAATTGATCAATTTTATGTCTATTGGTAAAATGAAATTCTCCTTAAAGATAAATTGGTCAATTTTATGTCTATTGGTAAAATGAAATTCTCTTTAGAGATAAATTAATCAACTTTATTTATTCCATTAAAATTTAAAAATATTATATGTTATTACTGTCTAATGTCACAGTAGGCTATAGTTTGTAATACGTGTTTTTTGTAGTAAATGAATATTTCTACATAGTATACATATGGAGATTTAAAGATTTTATAACTAAATAAGTTTAATGTGAGGCAAAGAACGACATAGAAACAACTGCTTTAACAAAGTGAATATACTAAAACATTCATTAATAATATGTTCCTCTGAAATTTAAAAAAAACGTTGATTGATATTTATAATACTCAATATCTGAAATTTAATTATGTCCAGGAATATATAGCTATATTTTAACATTACATTTGTGGACATTGAAACAGAATTTCATATCTCCACATAGTTACTTAGTTTGTGTTTATGTGTAGCTTGTGGAATAAATATATTTTAAATGTATTATTATAAAAGGAATAATGAGTCCAGTTAGTGTTATTTGTTGAGATGTTGTGCTAGACTTAATGTTATTTATCGTTTTGTTTTAAGTTTCAAAAGATTTCTTTTATGTTTTGTTGCTTGTTATATTTGAGTGCAAGAGAAATATTTAATCTTTCCTGTACGTAGACAACGAAAGCGCACAGTCTTGTTAATGATACAAATTGTTTGGTGCTATTATCTCAAATTGCTGCCTGTCTTTCTAATTTTAGTTGTAAAGTATTAACACTAATGTTATTTTTGTAGTATCATAAGGATATTGTTGATAGAATGTTTTGTAACAGATTATTAAAATGTTGGCAGCTAAATAGGGTAGAATAGGTTTTATCACTACAAAATTGACGGTTGTTTTAAAATATGTTATCTTTATTCATACTTAGAATTATTAAATGGCCTAATTGAGAGTAATGACATTTGCTAGCACTAGAAAAAGGATCCTGCAGTTTTAACCTGATAGTACAACACAATATATCTGGTTCCTAATGTGTATTTTGTGAGAAATGAGACATTCATTAAAAAATGCTTTGCCATAAAAAATATAAAAGATGTTCCAGAATTGATGTCTAGGAACTTTAGTGCATATTCCAGGGATCCCAATAAGGCTTCAATAATAGATACAAATGTCTGAAATACACAAATGAGAGCTAAAGCGCTCTGAAATTGGGCAAAAACTATTCTTGCCATTGCATCCAAAATTATGATTATTTGCCATGTACAGATGAAAAAGATTTGATTTTAGTAGAATTATAAATGCTGATGTGTTTTGGAGGGGGAATTCTTGGAACAAAAAAATTCAAGTTCCTTTTAAAATTTATAGAGAGTACAGTCTTCATTGTTCTCGTACAAATTTTGGTATGAGGCATTGTTCTATTAAGAGCAACAAGAATTAAGTCTTTTGGAACGTAGCTTGAATGTGACTTATTCTTAAATTCAATAAACACCATGTCAAATTGTCAAGCTTTAACGCTTAGTCCAATTAGAGTGTAAGGCTTGAGAGTTCGACCATAGTAGATTATAAGTGACTGAACAACATCTTGCAATGGCAGTTTGTCTAAAGTTGTTCAGAATAGCACGTGATTTTACATTTAACAGCTGTTGAAAGCCTTAACAGTTGAAAGTCTACATTTAACAGCCAATCAACCTCCTGCATAGGCTCGTGTCTGCGGTTCTCTTATAGAGGTCATTTGTGTTTTATAATAAAAATAAAATTACATTGCTTTTATTTTAGCTTAAAATAATAAAAAATAATTTTCAGATTATTAAAACTTGTATGTATTATTATGCTCACAACTCTTGTAACCCGATGATGACTGTACCACTAACAGTTGAAAACGCGTATAAGGTTACATTAATTCATTCAGTACTGCAGTGAAAATGACTTAATTAGTGCAGTGAATAGAAACCAGTTGTATCTTCAAGCATATTAAACAGTTAGAGGTAGTCCTGGAATTTCAAGCTATGATACCGATGGAGATCTCCTGATTCTGAAATTCATGCATTTTCCTTAGAAACTCCATGGAGGCTCCAACAATATCTTCCCTCCAATAAAAACATCTTTCATTACTGCCTGTTTTTAAGCAATGTTTCTGAACTTTTGGAAGTACATTTTTTCTTTAAATTCTTTGTAATTTTTAGGTTGATTGACATTGTCCTTGATAATGGTTAGAAGAAATTATACATCTTTACAAAATCATCAAAGTCCAAACAAAACAAGAAACCCAATTAATATTCATTTAAAATAAATATGAGTTTGATATCCAGGTTCTCAGGGGTATGCGACCAGTATCATAATTATCATTCAACATTTTCTCACACTTCATAGAAATCGATAACACAATTAAAAATACTGAAGATTTTATTTATGTTAGAAGAGCCTAGACACTGAGTGATTCGAAAAACTTGCCTAATAGTCATTAGTGTAACATTATGGTAAATAGTTTTCCAGCAAGTTCAAAATATAATGATAACAAAATGATCTCTATGTGATGTTAAAACACAAAACCCCAAGGCTTTGAGCACTCTGGTTATGTTCGCATCACGTCCGAATTGATTGTTTTGAATAGACAGTTGTCACCAGCTATTCGATATGGCAACTGTACACTACTGCATCATTACTTAATATATTATTACTCAACTGATTTATTTCGTGTCATTTGATATTCACATAATAGCGTTCAAAATCGTAGGCATTCCTACGACAGAGGCATACTATTAACGGCAGTTATGGTCCAGGAGGGTGGAAAGACCTCCCAAATTATGTTGGAAAATGCTGGTGTTCCGATAGTTTTTTTTTTTTTTAATGGATGTAGCTGATTTAGAAAGCTGCAACTCTTAAGGTATGCATTTCCAGTCAGCGCGGCTAAAGTTTTATTCAACCCTTAGAATTACTCTAAAACTCCTTTTGATCAATTCTGGAACTACCTATATACTCTTTTATGCAGAGTAGACATGCATAGCTAAGGCATTGAAACAGAGATATTAATAAAGCATTCGTAATTTGTAACACATCTTATAACCGTCACTAATCTTGATTCTAGGAGACAAACTTATTGGAGCCAAAGGCATTCTGCCCAATACCATGTCTTCTGTCTAAAGTATATATTTTCTAGAACCTTTGTTTTATTTTTAGTGTGCATCCTAGACTAAAAATAATTAACAGCTGAGCAGTCTGGTTTAGTTAGGTACATACAAGGGCTTTAACACTTTAAATGTAACATACTAAGAAAATGTCTTTAATAGAAACTGAATATTCCAGTTCTGAGTTTAATATTATGAAAATACAATTTTGTATGTTTGAAAATATACACTTAGTCAGATTGGCTTAAAAATAAGTAATACTCTTTACTTGCATTTTATAGATATTTACTACAAACAAATTATTTTATAATAAGCTAACAAGTTTCTGTAAAGTGTGTTGTTGTTACTAACAGTTTTCGTTTCACAGTAAAATCATAATCTAAAGCACATCGCTGTATTACTACTGTTAGGTTTGCTTTATAATAATTGCACTTAGTTTGTAGTAAACTGCAGTTTTAAGGAATTACAAATATAACTCTTTTCATTAAGTTTATAAACTAATTTTAATTCAACTGTAAAAATAACTATCAAAGTAAATAGATTAATCAAAATAGTTTTAATTCAGGAAAACGAATTAAGTACTGAATGTATAAGAAATAAATTTGTGTACTGTTTATATTTATTAAAATTTACCAGGCAAGAACCAATCTGTGCCATAAACAGCAGAAAGAAGAATTCTTTCAAGATTTTGTTGAAACACTTGGACAGTGTATGAAAATGAATTAAATTCCATGTTATATCTGAAATACTTAGTGTTAATTTTCTATACTACAAAATGTGCTAAATAAATTTTAAATGGCCTCAGATGTACTATCTGTTTATTTAAAGTATTGGATGTTGATTGTTTGTGCACTTAGTGTAAATTTAGGATGTGATCGTCCAGTTTTGTTTTGTCATGTTTTTGCATACTCATAAGTATGTTTATAAATATTTTTCAATAAAATGTTGATATACAGGATTTTATTTATTCCAAAAACACCTGTTGCCATGTTTCATTTCAGCAATTTTTCACTGTACGTGATAACTAAAACACTGCAGGTCCTTTTGGACAGTTTACCAAAAAGGCCAGGTGGGACTTAAAAAGCAATTTTTTACTTCTCTTACATAATATTTAAAACACATTTGACTTCTTTGATTTTCTTAAAATATTCCATGACCTTAATTTATTTTGAATCATTCAGAAAAATTTTGAGAGAAACTTACATTTTATAAAATGACAGTGAAGCGATCAAAGTAAAGTAAAGAATGTCTTGTGTCACCAGGCAAAGTTAGGGCTAAGAAGCCCTCTCTGACACGTAACCTAGGGACCAATGGCTTAAAGGTGACTTCTGAACCACCAACAAAGGCCGAGCAGGTGGGCTGCTTGCATGGACACGATCACTCAGTGGTCACCCATTGAAGCCGCAGCCATGTTCAGCATTACTTGACACAGTTATCTTGCAATAACCACCATATCTCCTACACAGCGCCATTGACAAAGCTGTCGACAATCAATTTTGAATTTTTTAATAAAATGTGGTATCTTTAGGAATTGTTAAACAATAAGCCTTTGATAATATTTGATAAATGCCTATGATAATGTCTTTAATAATAATAAATTAATTAACTATAATAAATGCCTTTGATAAGTATTTGAAGAATTTGAGAAAATTGCTGATGCTAGTACTTTTAGAGATCTTTTTATGCATATTTCACATACAGATTTAAAGCAGTCATTTGACCAAAGTGAAATAAATATAAATAATTTAGATAAATATGTAAAACTAGTTGAAGGAGATAAAGAAAATTTAATTTTTTTAATTTTTGGAAAGGAGGAATGTAAAATTATTGTAAAAGAAGAGGAAATATTAAAACATGAAAATGACCTTCTAAAGAATGATAAAAATTAAATTCTTAGAAGATGAAAATTTAAATTGAAACAAGATGTAATAGTGAACTAATTAAAATACTAAATAACAAAAATTAATGTCTACAAATCAACTGTCTAACAACAAATATGAACTGAAAAATCTACAAGAACGGAGCTGACAGTTGATGACAAAAACCTTATTGTTTCATATATTTGACATTTACCTCAATATGGAACAGAATTTTCAGGAAGTTTACCTTTATCACAGGGCAATACAAAATTATCCGCTTATTTTTTTCACAGGACTAAAATCAAAACAAAACCTCAATGACAAGACACAAAACTGAAAAAATCATTGCACCACTGTCGTATGATTTGCCTCTGCAGAATCTTATTATTCCTCTTGAAGAGCTTCAAGAAGAAAATTCAGCCATCTAAAACTAATGGATAAACCAAAGATTAAAAGTTCAGAAATACAAATACTGACTATAAAATGGGACCCGAGTCCCTTAACTGAGAAGTGTATGTACGAATTATGCCTAGTCAGAATAAAAATGAAAGTATGGTTATTATTGGAGGTCATCATACATAATGTGGCAGTAATAATGCAAGAAATTTGTATCTTAAATTGAGTTGGTACTTTATAACCAAATGCTGGAATAAGACTTAAGAAGTGATATTTTATTTTAGCGCATAGTGCCTGGTCTAATGGAGAGGTAACTTAAGTATACAAGTTAGGGTCAAGTTGACCGTTCACCAACATTGTGGTCTAAAGGTATTGCAACTGCAGTGATACCTTCTTATAATGTCCAAGGTAAAATGTGGCGGGACATATTGTTTTCTCGTTCATTTGTTTTAATTTCACCAATGAAAATTGAATTTTTTACCACAAAAACATTTTGCATTAAGGTTTTCTGCTTGTATAAAATTTTCTGTAAATATTTTTATAAGCTCTGAAATCACTGTTTTCAGCTATTTTTCTAGGACGTGTTAGATGCGAGAGTGCAGTGTTAACAAAACAATTGCCTTCAGCAGCTCAGCATAGTATTCTTTGAAAGCCGTTCTTTACCACCAGGTCTATACAAATTACAAGAAAAATTAGCTATCGTCTGTTTCAGAATGTGATCAAATAGCAGTTGCGTGGTAATGCATGAAGAATGACAAACCGTTAGCTAAATAACATTTACAAAACTGTGATACAATAATTTGTTAGCTTTTTTATGTATGGTTTTTTTTACACAAAGTATAAAATCGCGTTTTAGCAATTGGCAATTTACCTAATGCAGATTGGTTACCGTTCCCGATTAGACATGTTCCAATGCTTGAACATATAATTGGTGAATTTTAAGTGAAACTGGGGACCTCATCTAGAAAGGGTCATTGCCAGGGGTAAGTGGTCTCTAATGCAATGCAGACGTGTGATAGGTGGGCCCTGGGGACTGAAGCCGAGGCTCTTGTACTGGCTTTATGTTTCCGTGGTCAGACCTGCACTAATGTACGGAGCTGTCGTATGGTGGCCAAAATGGAAGCCAAAACGGTGGTAGCACGTCTGGCAGGTATCCAAAGGATGGCCTGCCTCGCTATCACAGGGGCCTTTCCTAGTGCGCCAGGCGCGGCTCTGGACTGTTGTCTTAATCTCGCCCCCCTGGACATTGTCATTCGAGCTATGGCCAGGAAGAGTGCCTACTGTCTTCAGCAGACGGGATTCTGGTCGGGCTGCAGCGGTGGGCACTGCAGAATCAGCACTCAGATGCCACAAAAGTTTTCCTTTGACAAACCCTTTAGGATTATTTTGCCCTCAAGGGATGATTGGTCAGAGGGGAAGCAACCTCTTCCACCAGCGGAGCTTGAATGGTACACAGACGGCTCTAAAACAAAAAGCGGCACAGGTGCTGGAATTCTGGGAGTGAGACCATGTAGGGAGCTGGTGGTTCCTATGGGTCCGTATCCGACAGTCTTTCAAGCGGAGGTCGCAGCCATTATGGAATGTGCTCGTGAGAATCTTCGTCTGCGATATAGGGGCAAGACGATTAACATTTTCACGGACAGTCAGGCAGCGCTGATGGCGCTGGATTCTTGCGCAATCAAATCCAAACTGGTTTGGGATTGCTATCAGACCGTTTCCTCCCTTGCCAGAATCAACAATGTAACCGTTTGTTGGGTTCCTGGTCATGAGGGGATTTCTGGGAATGAAAGAGCTGATGCCCTGGCCAACCAGGGCTCAGCAACAATTATGACGGGCCCTCAACCATTCTGCGGTGTTCCAAGGTGTGAATCCTCTAGGGTTGTCTCGAAATGGATTCGCGCGGAGCATGGGAGAAGGTGGAGGTTGCATCCGGGTTTGAGAGTGAGTAGAATGGTATTACAGTCACCTTCCTCCAAGGTGGCCTCGGACCTTCTCTCATTAAACAGATCAATGTCTTCCAAGGTCATTGGTCTCATTACGGGGCATGGTCACCTGAAGAAGCATCTACACAGAGTTGGTATCCTTCAGGAGGATCCGCTCTGTGGAAGGTGTAATGAGCAGGAGGAGACTGCTGAGCACCTGCTCTTTGATTGTCCAGCAATAGCAAGAGAGCGGTATGCCATCTTTGGTAGCTTGAACAGGGGTGGCGAGTTTTCCCAGGAGGACTTGATAGGTTGTTTTCGGCGGTTTGTTGAACTGCTGAAGTTGTAGACTGGTAGTAGTCCTCATGGTGTTTTCGGGGTGCGCAAAAGGCCCTTGAGGCTTAAGTGCATGGCAGTAGGCCGCCCCAAGAAAAAAAAAAAAAAAAAAAAAGTGAAATATTACTTATGAAATCCCTTTATTTTGGTGACCATCTATAACTTTTCCTTAACCAAACGAAGACGATGTTTATGTAACTAAGTACTCACCTCGGATTGGATACTTTTGTTTCTATCTTAGCCTCCTGATGATACATCAGTATGTAATGGAATAACAGTAAAATTTTCTTCACTATTTCCCTTATCAATAAAATCATTTATTCATTTCTCTCAAACCTGTATTCTGTTATCAGTACTGATTTTTAACTTACCGCATGTATTTTCTTCACATGTGCCGTCATAAAAAAAATGGATAAACATTCTGTGTTAAGATGACTCAGTATTTAAGCTTATCATTGGATTTTTCTTGTTACTTAGAAAAGTATATCTATTTAGTATGGTAGATTTTTTCTCCTATATATATTGCAAAAATTCTTTTCTATATCTTGCCTAAACATTTTCTCTTTAGGTAATTTTATAATAATATAAATTCTTGGATAATACCTCTTTCCTTTTTATTACCTCTTTTGTCCAACCTTTAGGAATTTTTTCAATGTTGTAGTTTTGATAACCCATAATAGAACGACAGAAAAATATTTTGTTTTCCAAATAAAATCAATATGTCTTACTGAAGCAAAAAGAGAATGCCTTCTGCGAAAATTGAACACTGGTACCTTAGATCATAGGTGTTAACTGATAGGTGCCTTATCTATCTAAACCTCTAGTGAATAATGATAGATATTAACTCTTTATATTACTGATAAAGACTTGCAAATAATTTGTGCATGTCACTGTAGGAAATTAATATTTTTTAATCACGGTTTACTTCTTAAAACTGCCAGTTGATCCCTTATGTCAACATTACATATGGTTATGCCGTCTTAACAGAAATAAATGCATCTTGGTAGAAAACCATCTAACGTAATTAACCTTTAATATATTATAGTTAGAAAGATCACTTTTCTTAATAGTTTGTAACACTTCACAAATTACAATGATCACAGACTTCTAAAAATTAAAGTAACAAATACTTATACATTTTCATTATCATAGTTTAAATTACTTTCTATAATTTGGTTATTATTATTTTCACTATGATATTGCATTTCCGAAATAATTAATTCATTTTCATTGCTATATTCTAAAATGAAATTATGGGTTTAAAATAAAAATTCTGGGATAAAATCTTGCTAAATATCTTGTAAACACAGCATCTACTGTTGTTCTGTATCTTGTACTTAAATTTATATCGTTTGAGGTTTTGACATTTCTTTAGCAAAATGTGTATTAAAATCTGTTTTTACCAAATTTATTTTTTAAACCAATACAAAGTAACACCTAATGTAATCGAGTAAAGGAAAACCATTTTCTTCCAGGATTAAATTACACTACAGTTTTGTTAGCTAGAAAAGATCTAATTAGTTTATTTTAAATCTCGTCAGGACAAAACTAGTAGTGAACTGAGATAGGAATGTTAACCGTGCTGAAATTCAATTTAAAATCTGATAAACATACATTTAGAGCCCGCCAAAAAAAGTACTCACTTCAATAAAGTCCACACACTGTAAAAATCCTCTGTTTACCCACAAGACCTAACTTGCAATACTATGTTGTATTATACCAAAGTACGGAAGTCATAACAGGGTTTCACTATAGTATATACTTTTGACAAGATATTTCTCTTTTTCAAAGAATCGATGAGAACATTATGGATCTGGATATTTTTATACATTAACACAAATGATATTAAAATAATACACAGCATGTAGTTTTTATAAAATCTCATTCTTTATTCAAAAGCAGAATGTAATCAAGACATTATATTCTACCATTGGGTATTGGTAGAACTGCCCCATTCGTTGGCACCAGTTGGTACAGACCAGTCACCAGTGTCTCCCACCTAAAACAGAAAATAATAATTCAGTTCTGAATAAGTTAAACCCTGGTAAATAGAAAATTCATAATAATAAGCTTTTCTTTAGATTTTGTCTTTTAAAATATAATCAAACCGTACCAGTTTTAATATTAACAAAAAGAAAAAAGGAATAAGTTCAATTTACATAGATCAAATTCACTTTGTCTTTTTTATTTTTCGAGGTACTTATCTAAGATTTGAGTTTGGTGGATTTCTAGATTTTGTTACCTATTGGTATGCTAGTTTCTATTTCTTAACTGTGTCCTCCCTCCACTCCTTTCAGCAGGCTAACAGTTTTCATAGATGTTTAATATAGTACTCAATAGATTGTCACCAGTTTAAAGTGATAAAAGTGAATTGGCAACACATTGACTCGCAACCCAAAATGAAGAGACAACTAGAATGTTCTCTACTCGTTGAAAAAATTGCACTGAAATCAAAAATATCTAATTATGTGTAATTTTATGTGTACTTTCAATCAGTGGACCCTATATATATAAGATTGTTTTCAATTAGGAACAATCCCTGGCTTTCAGCCCTAAAATTCAAACGTAACAAGAAAAATTGCTAATTCGATTTAAAAGTTAATTTCAGATCTTAATCCAAAGCTTTAACTACTTAATAATAGGATAAAATTGACAAAAATAATCATTGTTACAGCAGTATATATGTTTTAATACATCAAGTAATTTAATTACTATAACATTCTACTGTTTTTTAAAACACATGATTTTTTATTCATAGCTCACTATTTAAAAACAGACAAACCTATACTGTTCGTTTGTTTAAGGATAGGAAACTTTGACAGTGTTGTTCTCTTTAACAACAAAATATTTGAGCGAGTGCCTAAACTATGAATGATAGAACCAACAAAATGGTGTACTTCACGCAGTATGTATAACAGCTGTACCTGAGCGGGCCATTCCTCAGTGGCGGGGAAAGTGGTGGCTGCAGCAGGTTGAGTAGGGGGAACTACATCGTCAGCCCAGTTGGTATGTCCGGTGGCAGGCACAGGCACCTCAGCAGTTTCTGTCCAGGTCTCGGTCGGACTCACGTACTCAGTTTCTGCCTTGGGCACAACCACAGGAGCTACTTCCTTGGTGGCTTGCTCCTCTTTCTCAGCCTGAAATAAAACCAGCTTGATCATAGTCAAACTTAAAACATAAGCAATTCTATCTCTTCAACTTTAAGCATCTCTTTAAAATTGCTGACAAACAGTGTCATACCTGGTCAAGTGTTATACAAGTGTGTATATTACAACATAGACACAGATAACTCATACAAATGGCCTATAGTGGTGTAATAATCATGGCATTATTTTTAAATTTTTATAAGTGGAAAAACCAATTTTTGTGAATATTTTAAAATTAAATGTTTATATTGTATTTGTTTCAATTGTACTGTAAAATTGTCTTCATTGGTTAACAACTAACTTATTCTAAACAAAAACAATAATCTTGCTAATATTTCTTTGTTTACATTTCAACCCGTTGGATTCAGTAATAAAGCTTGTCATATCTGGCATAAAGCGGTGATAGGGTAGGACAAATGTCATTAACCCTTCCCACGAATATTACAGCAAATCTCATGTGATTAAATTTGCTCAACGTGTATGACAGGAATCGTAATTTAAGTTTGTTGATGTGAATTGTAGGTTGTAAAACCTGAGTTAAAATGCACTAATATGTAGACTGAGCGTCAGACAACTGTGCTCCGTTCATTGTTACTTGTTTACTGTTAACGATCCCAAAGTGGTTTTTGCAGCTACCAAACCACCATTTTGGAATATATACTGGCGGTGTTTTGACAGGTTTAACCGTATGAGAAGAGTGCCAGTGCAACTCTTTGAGACCGTAAACTTTGTTCCTGTGTTGAATTGTGTGTTAAAAGGTTCTCAAATTGATTACATTTAGTTGTAGGTGACTAATGAGAGTTTTATTTCTTTTTAACTGTGATTGTATCTATAGCTGACTAGTACTTAAAACTCAGAGAACCTTTTTAAATTGGCTACTTCCATGTTTTGTATTGTCATGCATTTTAATCTGTAAAATATATACAAATATACATTTTTTCATATATATTTGTCCAAAAATAAATTTTCAGACCTAAATTTAAATAGAACTTTAACAAAATTAATGTTTTTATTGTATTAGCAAGCTAGGAGGAAATAAAAAAAAATTATATTAAGCTTTCTAAGGGTTAAATCGGCTAGAATCGTAATGTACAGCATGGAAGCTACTTACAGCAAATGCACCTGGATGTTTTTGTTTTTAAGGGCCAAACACAAGTATTAAAATGTTGAATACTACACTAAAACAGTTTGTACAAATGATTGTTTGTCGTTATGATCAGGAAATGTTTGTTGCATTTGAAACTTTACAACAAACTACTGCAATGGATATTTTTAGTTTTTTGCATCGGTTATGTACAATAAATCAGAATTTGAGATTATATGAATACAAATTTATATTAGAAAAGTACGTATTTAAAACTTGGATTTGATCTTATTGAAAATTAAAAGAAAACTATCACGCTTAATGTACTTGAAAGCTAAATAGCATTAGTATCAGTTTTGCCAATATAATAGCATGAACAGGGCCACCATATAGGGGAAAAAATGCGCTTTCCCACCCCAGTCCTTGCCCAATCTGTTTGAGAAAATATAGAGCTGACCTGTATGGCATTCCCTGCTTGCAAAGTTTATGTTATATGATGTCTAATTGTTTATCACCAGCTCAGACTACAGGATGTGCCGGATACAGCTCGTTTGAATGCAATACGGTGATGAAATTGGTCCTGAGACTACTTTATGTAAACCAAATATACCTCTTCAGGATCCCTGTAGAAGAAGAGATCAACCACAACATTCCACTTCTTGTCTCGGGGTTCAGAACCTCGGAAGTAAAGCACTTCTCGAGCAAGCAGCCACCACATAAGTCCAATGGAGTGAGGAGACTGAAAAATCATTAAATTACTATTTATTTAGGGTCATGTTGGTATTAGTTAAAATAATGAAAAAAGTCATTTACATCATATGTGTACAGGAATAACTATTTGCTAATAAATTCTAAATTTCTAAAAATATAAGGGAAATTTAATATTTCCCTATTTAAATTCTATAAAATTCCTCTAATTGCAATGCAGCTAAGTTATTTTAAGTTTTAGAACAAGATTGGTAATTTTTTTTCTTAAACAAGCATTTTACTCAATTGTACTGAGTTTGTATCTGGACTGAAGAAGACTTCTTGTCATAAATCCCAATGTTGCCTATTATTGTGACTTGCCTTATACATTTGTAATGAAATATATCTTTGGTGAATAAGTATCCTATTCTATTGTAAAACCTCATTTTGGACAAATAATTGGTTTAGTAGCCAATATAAACCAGTTGTCATTCTTTCTCTGCTTTTACCTTATTGCTGCAAGGGATTGCAATGTCAACAAAGCGAAGTGGAGAGTCAGTGTTACAGAATGCGATGACTGGAATGTTGACATATGAAGCTTCAGTGATGGGCTGATGGTCAGTAGCCGGGTCGGTCACAACCAAGAGGCGAGGTTCCCTGAAGGCAGCCTGTAACACAAAGTATTGACGTTTACCTTTGGAACTGATTAATTACATATCTGTGTACAAATTACTGTTTGGTCGTTACTGTTTTTTATGCTGACCTGGATCTGGTTAGTGAAAGCCCCTGGAGTGAAACGGCCAGCAATGGGTGTGGCGCCTGTGTGAGCTGCAAACTTGAGCACAGCCCTCTGTCCGGTGGGCCTGGAGGAGATGACGAACACCTCACTGGGGTGCTCAATAGCAACAATGGCTCGGGCAGCCAACAACAGCTTCTCCCAGGTGCGCCGCAAGTTGATCACATGGATACCTATCAATGAGATTCATAAGAATTTTTAAAACACTAGCTTACTTTTTAGTGGTAAACACAAGCAATTATGAATAATTATACCCTTAACAAAAAATAAAATTGAAGTGCATCAGAGAGATTTAATTTTGTATCTAACAGAGAGCACACAAATTCTATATTAAACATCAGAATATACAATGTAGTAAAAGATACAAAGTACTTCTAAAGCTTATATTTATTCCCACTTCCTCATAAGCTTGACTACTTTAAAAATCAAAGTTGAGACCGCTTTAAAAATCATTTACCTTGAATAAGACAAGATAGCAAACGTTTAATTTCTCTACAATAGTGAAGACTAATATATAAACCATCCATCAACTTGACTACACATAATATTATATTTACTTGAAAATAGTTTTTATGGTTATCAATCAAAATTAGATCACAAGAACGAGTAACTTACACTTTTATTTATGGCGATCCCATATATTAAGGTGTAGCTTTTACGACAGCTTGAAACATTATAACCTAATTATAGTATTAATTAAATACAAAATTTGTCACTACATGAAAAATGATATACTTAATAATTTGATATACCAACCATCAGCACGCCTCTTGTAGACATACTGCTCCATCTGATAATCCACATTTTCAGTGCCAACGTGGGTACCAGCACATAACATTTTGGTTACATCCTCCTCTTTCAAACTCAAAACGTCTAGACCTCCAGACATCTTAACGCTTTATTAAGTAATGGAAAGCCTGAAAAAAGAAAATAAAATCATAATTTAAACTACCAAAACTTAGCTCTCATTAAAAATGTTTCACATTCACAATATTGCATTTTCATTGTATCTGTTGATCTAATTGTTATACAATTCTGATTGATTACATTTTATCGCATAGTTAATTTCAAGAGACGAACACTGTCGTCTCTCTTTCATTAATGACATTTTGGTGCTAGTGAGAAATGGTTTTGTACATATTCTGTTCCTTGTACGATTTTCAGAAGTTTGATGTTCAGAGTGCACTTTAAAGTAGAGTAATCACATTTTGTGTTCCAATGCACACAAAAAACCTTTTTTTAATTCTTTGTGTGGCAGCCATTGTTGCCACAACTCTATCTAAGTAGCATAATACGGTTGAAGAAGAGTTAAAAAAATTACTTTTTAACTCAAGAATTTATATCAGACTCTACAAATTTATATATCTTTTCACATATCCTGCTCAAAACTGGCCACCCAAATCTTCACTGTCCTATCTAATGGAATGTCTTAACCCTTAAAACTTAGTTTTCTTAGTGAATGAAGATAGTAAGCAGAGTCTGTGTCTTTACAACTCTAGCACTTCCATTGGATAGTTACATTTAATGAAAGCAAATAAAAATACATTCCTCATGATAGTACCTAAATTCAGCTTAGATCACGTGAGTGTTTGTTGGTATATTTTAAATGTGTATGTATTTACCTACTTGTATAGCCTAATAACAAATAGTAAACAGGGACAGATTGATCTTCTCACAACAAGAACCGATCGTCATAATGACGTGTAATTTTCACAATAAGACAGATAAAGTCAGTTCTTTCTAATAATGTAGTTTTTTTGGATTCTCTGTAAGAATATCTCTACCAAAAATAACTGACTTCGGATAATACCAAAGTTTCAAATTTAGATATTAACTTAGTACTTGCCGTCTCCACAACAATACTAACAAAGCACTGTTCTAATTTTTTACATGTTAACGGTGAACTTCAGCTGAAAGTATCAATGATGGCTGTTTAGTGTCAGTTTTAAGGAATATAAATATTACTATCATTTCCAAATTATGAAATATTACAGAAAACTTTTCCAACCTTTCTCTCTGTATAAAACTTCCTCGAATTCCAAGAAATATTTAATTTTAAAAATTAACTAACTTTTAAATTGGTCCAGCTATTCTCGAGATAAGCACTTAACAAACAGAATACGTGGGACACAACACTGCGTGAGTAAAATTTGTGTATTATTCCACTTGAACTATATTTGTGTAAGTTAACACAATATTGGATTTAAAAAATCCTTACAATATTTTTATAGTCATAAATTTATACTTATAATAAGGGGTTTTTTTCTGTAAAAATTTGATCGTTTAATGTTTTGAATAAACTCTTTATACGTGTTTATTTTTCACCCGATATCCATAAATATTATATGTACCGGTACTTCTTCAAGACAAAATATAAAAAGTACATCTTCCCAAATGATATTGCTGATTCCATTGAGACAAAATTCTTGCTATTCGCTTATGATAAAGGTTTTATTGTTTTGTAAATAGCTTGGAGGATTGTCATCGCCTTTAACTCAACATGCGGAAAATTGAAACAAGTGGTGCAATGGTGTGATACAAAATGAGGATTAACGGAAAAGTGTCAGAATTACCTTTTGTCAAAATAAAAACATATTTACTATGCTCAGTTACAAGGAACAACAATTTGGTGAAAAAAGTGATGAATATGAAATTCTTTGATGCTTTTCATCTAGGCCTACAGGTAAAAAAGTACCTGTGAATGGTAACGATGACATTGTTATTTAACATGACTTTTTACTAACTAGGCCTGCTCAAGACGAGATTATCCAAGGATGGCCTACTGAACCTAATAATGGAATCATTGGCTCAGGAGTTAGGGCAAGGGGACACCATGTAAACAGAGATTTATCATTTAGGCCATAATAGGCTTAACTCTAGAAATGAGGACAAGCTTCAAAGATTACCTCACCAAAATCAACTTCAGATAGCCTAATAATTGGCATGATGCATGAAACAAATTTTTACAATAAACTAAACTATTATGCATTCATTAAGTATTTTTAAGAAAAAAATCATGAGTGTTTGACCAAATTTAGCTAAGATATTGCATTGTTACTAAAAACTAAGTTATACCAAATCAGTTCAAAAAAAGTGCTGCCAGGATTATGATAAAGTGTCATAGGGATAAGTAATAGTTCATAGAAGTAGTTATTATAATTTTTATGTAACTTACTATAGTTAACATTATCCCCCAATATTTACTAGAAAATTTACACTTAAATTATTATTTGACTAATTATATGGTATTCGCCACGTGGGAATAACCTAACTCCAATATTTCAGGAGAATTTAGCTTTGTAAAGGATATTTACCCTACTTTCACGTTGGAAAAGCAATTAATCACTCTTTTTAAAACATTATGTTTAATTTAGTGTAGAAATATTTGCAACAAATTAAATAAAAAGCCCCAACACTTACGTTAGATAATGCCACAAGGAGTTTCCTTTCCAGATAGAAATAAAGTGGACGAAATGGGTGGGAAATGGTACTAATCGAAGAAGAAGAAGAAAACAGGTACACCAACAGGAAGTATTGTGTTGCGTACAAGAGACAAAATTTTGTACAAGTTAAATAATCGTTCGTCTGTAAAGTTATATAGTCTCATTGTATGCTTTTCTATTTTTGTATTATTTATTTTCAACGGCTTTCACAATTTATACATAAATGATTTTAAAGATGAACAATCTCTTAAATGTTTATGTTAATTAAGGTTAATGAACTTTGATTAACCATGTCCTTAAGATTTATCACCAAATTTACTTATTGTTTGTTGTATATAAACAGATTGTAAATAAATTAAAGTAAAAAAAAAAAAAAATCTCAAATTTAAAATATTTAAGACATATTTATAATAAGATTAGACATTTCAAGAAAAATATAAAATTAAATCTATACTATTTACAAAATGCTACTCTTTTGCGATAAATATGCATAAAACATTTTTAATTTATTGAAACATGTGTATTTGAAACGACTTTTTGCTATGAATGTGAAGACGGAAGAATAAAATTAGAAACTCATGTCATCTGACAGAATAAAGAAATAATATTGAACATGTTTATTTATTTATTTATTTATTTACATACGGTATACACCATTTCACATTTGTTATAGGTATTGTGAAAATACAAGAGGCTTGATATAAACAACTTACATAAATAGTTTACATGCATACATGCTAAAGCAAACAGAAGCAAAAAAATAAGCAAAACAAGTGCCAAATAACATCAACATCGTGAATAAAAAGAAAAATTACAACAGCAATATAGTTCATAAACAAGTGCAACATGAAGGTAGAACCGTAAAAAAGACTTAATTAAAGTACCGGTAGCGTATAAAATATAGAGTTACTTATATACTACTGAGACATATATATGCATATGAACAAATACAATACGAAAGAAAAAATAAAGATTAGCGTAGCCTATGTTCATTGATATATATAAAAAAATCACAAGAAACCATTTCCATTTAGCAAAAATATAAAACATGCTACAATACATGCAAATTTTGATGCTATTATAATAATATATGAACAAAAGTGTTAAGAAAATAGCAAGCAATATATAACATTCACAAGAAACCATCTCTATTTAGTGAAATATAAAATATGCGACAGTACATGCAGGGTTTGATGCCATTAAATATAAACAAAAGTGTTAACAAAAAAAAAACAAAAACAAAAAACAGCAAGCAAAATATAACGTTCAGTGTCAGAGTTTCACGTGTGGCCAGAGAGATTGTTACCATCATGGTGGTGTTGCCTTGGTAGTCTGGCGGTTTGTGCGCTTAAACTAGCATATACCGGCCGTGGTAAGTTAACAAGGCGTTGTTTAATTAAATGTGTGTTAAAAATTAACCATTTTAAATAGTTGTTTACAAAATTACACGCCTAAGACAAAGGTTTCAAGAACTCCATTTAATGTGATCTATGCCGACTTTTGTAACCAGCCGGTGAAGAATAAAAGTTAAGATGATAGTTTAACAACAACTTTTTAATATACAATAATTTTATAATCACATACTCAAAAATATGCCTGTACTTATCCTTTGATAGTAAAACGTTTGATAGTATTTGAGAACAAATTATTGAGAAAAATCTATGGGCCAACCCTTGAAGATAGAGAGTGGAGGATAAAACATAATGTAGAGTTGAGGCAACTATATATGGACCCAGACATAGTGGCCGAGGTGAGAAGTAGGAGAATGAGATGGGCTGGCCATTTACTAAGGAAGGAGGACAACTCCTTAGTCAAGAACGTCCTGGTAAACAATCCGGAGGGCAGAAGACCGTCAGGAAGGTCCAAGTTGAGATGGCGAGACCAGATCAGAAGAGACATAAGAAAACTGGGAAGAAGGGAAGAAGAGGCAATGGATAGAGAGATCTGGAGGCAGTGTGTTGGCGAGGCAAAGTACCACCTTGGGTACCAAGAGCCACGGCAGTAACAGCAGTAGTAGTAGTAGTACTTATCCTTTACAAAAATGTGGTTTTAATGAGATCTTAAATGTCCCAGTTATGAATTTTCAAAGTTTCTGTTTATCTGAAGTTTATAATTTGCTTTATGTGTCTAAACAGGGAAATAAACAATCTGATATTGAATATAACTCCAGTTATTGCAGCTTTGCTATTTAGTCTATGGTTAACATCCATAACCATGTATCTATTTTTTATCCTCGAGTAAAGCATTCGCGTTGAGACTGGCGAAACTACGCGTAAATAGTTGTGATGCAACGATTGAACTTTGTATATTTTTGCCGCCCCTACAATTCTGCCGCCCGTGGCATAGCATCCCCTCTGCCCCACTGTAGCTGCGGCTCTGACAACAATGATCGTTTCTTGTATATGATTCTGACCATATTTCGACATACCATGATGCTGAGTATATTTTCTAATTAACAAAGCACTTCCCCAGTGATTTATGTTATCAGAGTGATTTGTGGAGAAATAACAACTCAGGAACTTTGAATAATTGAGATCTGTAAAACGAGTTTCAGAATGCATAATATCCACTTACTACAAGCATATACAACCATATTTATGAGTGGATATAAAAACTGAATATATTAGTTATGTTGATCCAAGCTATTAGCGTTCAAAAGACTAATTCCGAAGAAATACTTATGTCAACTTAGATAACAGTTGTTAATAAGTTTATCATTGTACTTATTTGCTAAGCTAGCTGTGATATAAGTTTCTCAATTTTACAAAAAGCTCGGTCAACAATTTTTTGTCCCACTGACATTTTTGTTAGAAATGTGCATTTTTAGCTGCAACGTCAGCATAAAGTAGAGGCCGGGTTCCGATTAAAGCTGAAGATTCAATAATTCTAGTAGTTCGCTCGATTTGTTCGGTTCAGATGTCATTTTGGGTAGATGAGACTATAGTTGAACGTGGTCTGTGTTGGATGTTTTTTTCTAAGATTTGTGTTTATTTCCCTATACACAGCACAATCTTTATAACTCACATGGTGCTTCCCTCCGCATAACACACACTTAAGAAGAGTGTTCTTAGATTTTTAGCTAGAACTGGTGTTAAATTGCATTTAAAACATCGGGTAGGATACCAGCAGTAAGCGTAAGTATGTATATCCATACCTTTGACACCTTTTGCACTGGACAATATAATTTGTCTTACATGGAAGTTGAATTATAATTTTAGCGTTCAACATGAATTCAGCTTTAAAAATATTTTTGTTTTTATGTGCAGGTTCTAAATGTACAAAGTATATGGATAATGGATTCTTAGTTTTTTTTTGTTCTCTTTTTTTAAGCCTCAGCTACACAGCTATGTAGGCTTCGATGTTCACTGGTTTATCTCGTGTCTATACATGGTTGGCCCTCCCTGGGATTTGAACCCGTGATCTCTCAGTTAGAGAGCCGAGACTATAACCATTAGTCTACGGAGGAGGACATGGATTCTTAGTTTCAAAACTCCGTAAGTTAGCAACATTTTGAACTGAGCATCCGTAGATTTCTATAGCGGTTTTAATTTCAGCAGGATAATTTGAAAATACATATTTTAAACACAAATGTATAAGTCCTGTCCTTTTTTATGTGATATGTATGAGAGCTTACTTTTTGTTCAGTTAATTACCTATTAAATGACATGTATAACTCTCCTAAACTAAATTAAACATATAAACTTCCATGGCTGGCGTGTTTAATTTTATTTTGTTTCTACTAATCCATTAAAAAAATGAAATGTTCGTTTTGAAATACACAACTGATGGATGTGACCATACTTCTTGTATCAGATATGCTGATTCGACATACAAATTTTCTATTTTTCTTTCTCTCGGAGACGGTTTCTCTTCTATTGTATCTTTTTTTATTACAATCTTCATTCATGATATTGGTTGTTGCAAGCACCTTAAAACTAATTTCTTGTCACTAGCTTAGTCACTTTCAGTGTAGGTTTCCTTAATGTAAAAATTACTTGCATTTCCTTTTAACTACCTCAATTCTCTTTGACACTGATTGCCATGGATTTGTATTAACATCCTCTGCGGTCACAATCTGGATAAAACGGAAATGTTTGCACTAATTGAATTTAAACAATAGATGTGATCCTTTCAAAGAACGTAGTGTTAGGTTTGGCAATTAAAGGCTTAGTCCTGTGGGAGGGTGCGTCGTTTTAAAACAAAAGTACTTGCACAAATATCTTTACACGAGAGTATTATTAAACAAAGACCAGTACTAACTTATATTACTTATAAAGGTTTTCCTGCACTTTATAAAATAAAATTGCATAAAATGATGTACAATTTCGAGAGCAAATATAATCTTTCCTGTTGTATTTATAAACATGATTATAAGGCGAAATTCAACCTACTACCTATATGTTTCTACAAATGTCGCACTATGTTTGCTACTGTCTCCTGATTAATGGATTCTACCTTATAGGATACTGGGCAGAATAGGATGAGTAGTCAGAGAAACAAATGCGGTCATCTCCCCTAAAGAATAAGTTTATTCTACAGTGGGCAAAGTTTTAAATGGAGGAACAAATTTTCAGACCAGGAATTTGAAAAAAGGCAACTTTAATTACCAAATTACACTTTCGACTTTGTTTATGTATCAGTATTTTAAAATATATCACATACAGTGTTCAAATCCGTTGTCACTTGAAACGTTGTAGTTGTGTGCAATCTATCTATCTAGATTGCATCTAGTGGTAAATAACGTAACGGTGATTATAAATATATTTAAAAACTCAATGTACAGAATGTATTATTTATTCACTCTAACACTTAAACTGGGGATCAACGGCTTAAAGGCCACCACTACTGGCTGGGTAGGCGGATTGCTTGCAAAGACAGGATCGCTCAGCGTTCACCCATCCAAGCAGCAACCACGCTCATAGAAAACTAGGTTATATTGAGTAAACTCTGAAAATAGTAACATAATCTAAACATTTAAAATGTAATTCATAACAATCACGTATTTCCTATAATATTACAACTCACAATAAAATATGTAGTATAGTAGCGCTTTTTATGCTTTTAAAAACAAAACTAGCTTTACCGAACATATTTTGTCACACAACCCCCATAAATGAAACATCTATATTCGGATAGTCAATGCTTTCCTTTTCAGAAATCCAAGCGGTTCATTACTACAAAATACTTGTAAAAACAAGTTATCCCCTTATTCAAGGCGACAGTTCAATTATCGGATTGAATTGGGTGTATCAAAACGTATGTCTCACACTAATACTGCAACTGAGAATGTCACTTCTGATAATGGTACAAAGAAGGCTGAAAAGCCAATCTGGAAACCAGGAAGAAATTGATTCAGAACAAGACGTAGAAGATGAACGAATGTTGAACATTTCTGCCTTTGTTTAATACCTTTAACTTTATTAAATTGAAAATGTATTAATTTTAAATAGTGTAATAACTCTTAGTTACCCAACTCAGAAAAGCAAAAGTATATTTTTTATTTTAATAGTAATTAGTCAAACTATGAAATGTGTATAGTAAACAAAATGTTACAGCATTTATTACTTAATGACCTGTGTAATAGTCATAATTCAACATGTGCATATGAAAAGTCTTGTCCTTGACCGGTTGTTCAAAATAGTCTTGGTTCAAAAACAGTTTCAGGATAAGGCTTACCCAACATATTTTGGTTAATACAATTTCCCCCCAACCATAACCCAATACATATGTTGTTTTAGTAATGTGATTAAATCACAATAATGTCAGTTTAAGTTGTACCGATTTTATAGTGTCTTCTTAATTTCTTTTTCTTATTTATTTAAATTTTAAGAATGTGTACAAGTTCTTTTGGATCTGTGCTGAAGTGTTCAAGTGATTCAATCTATTTTTCCATCTTGATTGTTTATTGTAACTCATACAAAAACAGTTTGAATAAATAAATATATTGTTTATTCCATAGTTTATGCTGTTTAGCCATTATTTAGCCAGTATTTATTATATCTTAAAAAACTAATTCAACACTGATTGTATATACCAGTTATGGTAGATTATATCATTTTAATGTATGTTTTATTACTGTAAGTTATTTGTAATTTTTGCTAAATTTATCCATATTGTTGAATTGGTTAAAAAGATTAATGAAGAAAGAGTATATAAACTTATAAATGAAGTAATAACATAATAGTAACTCGTGAGTGAATCCAATTTGTTGAAACTTTATATTTAATGATAGTATGTATAAATGTCATACCGCATTCAGACTGCAAGGCGTAAGCTAATTCCCTGCCGGCTACCGCCTGCCATGCCGATCCGAAGCCATCGGTCAGTTTTCTAAAATGATTCGTCTTGGAAGTTGTATGGTAGTTGGTTGTATTTGTTGGTTTGTTAATGTGATTTGTTTACGATCTGTCATTTAGCTCAGTCCTTGATATAACACTTTTCTTATGATCTATATTAAATCAAATAAGTTCTGTAGCCTAATAAAGAGATTTGTGTGTGTGTAATTTCTACTTTAAATACAACATGTTCGATTGAAAGTTGAAAAAGTAATCAGTAGGTTAGGTGTTAGATTTACTTGTGACTCAGGTGCCTACCATGGATATGCCAAAACCACCTCAAGGTAACTAACCATCGTATTTATTGAATTAGAAAATGTTCACAGTTAAAAATGTATCTATTACACTTTTAAGTTGGACTATTGTTGTGTACTAGGGCTATGTTCTTAGTGTATACCCTACTCCTGTTATTTGATAAAAAAATATTGTAGACTAGGCTATGCATTTATATTGGAATGTGTATAAAATAGTAACTATTCGGCTGCAGTATAAGCATCAAACTCTTGAATGGTTGATAATATTGAATCATCAATTACAATGATTGGGTAGAGTACATGATAAGCGGACCCGGTTTTTATGTTGATTAGTACAATCATCAATACTCATTATAATATTGATTTATCGAATACTCATTTATAAATCATATCAACATAGCCATAATAACAATCATATCTTTTAATTAAAATAATATAATGCACAAAGTGATAATCTTATAAATAATAAATGACCTCTAACGATTAAAAAACTATTAGAACTTGAAATATAAAATAATCATAAATAATAATGAAATGATAACAACATAAGAAACATTTATAATAATACAAAGTATGTATAATTATTTTTATGTTTTCTCCTGGGTAGCAATGATTAATCACTTTTTATTTATCAATAGACACATGCTCTATATTTAAATGTTGTTTTGACAATGGAAGGGTTGTGAGGGCGACAGGTTTTTTTCAGACATTAAATTTTTCATTGTTTAGTGATACAAGTAATCATTAACACTACATTTTGAGATCTTTAATCTGATTAATTCCTCAGAATTTAACCAAATACATAACTACAATTTAGAGGAAAATAAACAATTCACACCAGAGCATTGTGGCATCCTAGTCAGAATTCACAAAAAATGTTATATGTGTTAACTCAATGTAGGCCTACAGTGTCTGTAGAACATGTATTTATTTAAACAATCACTAATAATTAAAACTCAACTGAAGAATACAGGCCACAATAGATCTGTATTGATTGACCAACTTCACATTCTGTTATGCGTATGTTAGTTATTTATTTCATATATTTCAGTTATGTGTGAATATGTTACAGATATTGAGCTAAGAAATATAATTGACAAACTGGCAAAGTTTGTCGCAAGAAATGGACCAGACTTTGAACAGATGACAAAAAATAAACAAAAAGGAAATGCAAAGTTTAGCTTTCTTTTTGGAGGTGAACACTTTAATTATTATCAGTACAAAGTCACTACGGAACAAGCAAGTAAGTAGTTTTTTTTGTAGGGGTATGTAGAATCGTTGATAAATATTGTGAACTTTATATTATAAGCATCGTAAAAGAGTTAAATCATGTAAAAAGTAAGAAAAGTTGACCATTATAATTTTATAAGTAGGCTACTTCAATGAGATACATTTGTACTTAAGCCTATGAGGATGTAAAAATTAAGGTGTGTTATATATTTAAAATTAATTAAAATTATTTTATTTATGTAGACTACAATATTAGTTAATAAACTATATTACAAAACGTGCGTTGCGAAATGTTAGTCCAACATTTATGTTTATTAAAATATGCTTACAGTACTTTGATCTGATTCTCTTATTGAAATTGTTAACAACTAAAATGGGCTTACATATATAAAATTAAGTATAAATTTAAAAAAAGGAAAAATGTAAGATTTCATTGTTGTTATTTTATTTTTCTTGTAATATAGAAATTTTGGAGTATATTTGTGTTAATATGCACATTTTTATAAAAAATATGGTAATTCTAAGCAATATATGGGTCAACCTCGATTTTTCTCATATTACAATATAATGTTCCAATAGTCAATTAGAAAAGGAAATGACTAGAATTTCTTGCCGGAAAGCAGTTATAGGGAGCAGGCAACTCATATTACAATATAATGTTCCAATAGTCAATTAGAAAAGGAAATGACTAGAATTTCTTGCTGGAAAGCAGTTATAGGGAGCAGGCAACTCATATTACAATATAATGTTCCAATAGTCAATTAGAAAAGGAAATGACTAGAATTTCTTGCTGGAAAGCAGTTATAGGGAGCAGGCAACCGCGAGAATTACCTATTAGTGATCAGGGGCACCGACGTGATCTGGGCTTCAAATTTGGAACTACTCGAGTTAATTTTTTTTCTAAAAGAGCAAGCAGCGCGAAGCGCTGCGCAGCGGGCAAGCACCGTGCGTGATCTTCGTATATACTGAATTGATTCAGGCCAAAGGAATGACACAGATTCCTTTACCAGATTTTTACGGAGATTTTGTATTGGGCGGATTATATTAGTTTACTTTGCTTTCCAGCATGTAATTATGTGTTTAAAATTGTTTTACATACAATACCTACATTATATTGTAATATGTAATAAAAAATTTATCAGAAATTTTTAATAAAAAAAAGGATCACGCACGATGCCTGCCCGCTGCGCAGCGCTTAGCGCTGCTTGCTCTTTTAGAAAAAAAAATTAACTCGAGTAGTTCCAAATTTGAAGCCCAGATCACGTCAGTGCCCCTGATCACTAATAGGTAACTCTAAGCAATATATGACCGTCTGGCGGTTGCCTGCTCCCTATAACTGCTTTCCGGCAAGAAATTCCAGTCATTTCCTTTTCTATTTGACTATTGGAACATTATATTGTAATATGAGAAAAATCGAGGTTGACCCATATATTGCTTAGAATTACCAAAAATATAAACATTAGCCAATGATAATAAGAAAGTTATGACATTTTATAATAATTATATGGAAATTGCTAAAAATGGCATGGCATTTTTGGATAACACCTGTAATGTAAAAACACATGGCATTGTTGACTAATATTCCCAAAAAAAATGTATGACACTGCAGACGTCACGTTTTTAACGTGTTAAAAGTAAACCCTACTGTCATGGAGCACAGTTCAGCTTTCGGTTTACGTTTTGGATTTGGATGTTTAAATCATTTTGAACAGTGTTAGTTAAATGCTGGCAATAACCTAATTATCTGTTACAGTATTGAAGCAGAAAACTGTAAATTCAAATGTGGGTACCGGTCCTCAGTCATTAAATCTGATGCTCTCGAGCCCTGGCCAACCTGCACTTACCATAGGAGGTAAATTTGCTACATGATATAGTATTCATATCTCATAGATTCATCCCATTAATTACTTTATTGGTTACCTTTTAAAATTTGGAAAATATTAACAATTGTTAAAAACAATTGATAATACTGAATTTCTTTGAATTTTTACAAAGAAATTTATTGACTCAGGTTGTATTGAATAAGTTGTATAAAGGTTTTTCTATAACAATTTTGTTATTTACAGAGGTTAGGAGATAATTTACCTAATGGTATGAAAAGAATAAAACTGTTTACAGACTTAGAACATTTCAACTTAAAAAAAAGCAAATACTTTGATTTTTTGTAATTTAATTTTTGTTATGTATTATGTTTTGTAAACACTCGTTGACAGCATAAAAAACTATATTCCAAAAGATATTGTTTTAAATTAATAGTTCTCAAAATGAAGCAAAGGGGAAGTAAAATCCTGATAATGTTCACAGTTTATTTAAAAGATGATTTGTTATTTTATCTATGAAATATTCAGATAATACGTATTTTACCGTGCTTTAACTGTATTTTTATTGTTTACGAGGATAGTTATTGCTAAAGTGTTGATATTCTTTAAGTTCACAGTTCGAAAATCTTTATTCATGCAACGTATTATATATATTTTATAGTTAGACAATATAAAATATTCTTTATTTTTGCTATTTCTTAAAAAATGCAATGGTCTCATTAAAATTTGAATTTTTCTTTCTTTACATTGTTTTGACCTAATTAATTTTAGGATTTATTGTTTGATTTTAGTTGGTTGAAGAACTCGTTTATTGAATATACACTAGTCATACCACTAACCAATCCCAAAGCTGTTTTTTCAGTCTAATCCCAGTAGTATCCTTGAGGCTGTTTGGGAGCGAGTTTAGGAGTTTTGATGGGAAGACTAATCAGTTGCCCTTCATGTACTGTAAGAATAAAAATCTATATTTCTGGGAAGCTTCAGATTTTTTGTGTACATGACAACTATATGGATGTAGAGTACTGTGAGTGTTAGAAGCTTTAGGTATTTGAAAGCTTCCTTGCAGCTGTCTGTAGGGCAAGGCTTATGAATGCCCTAGTAATCTTTTACTGGAGCACTTAGATTTTTCTAAGGTTTGCTTCAGATGCTCTTCCCCACGAGATCAGTCCATACCTTATATGATATGTAATTCTATCACCACATAGTATGCTGTCTTAGCTGTTTCCAGACCTGTCCACTTCATCCTCCTTACTTCATAAATGCAGAATGAAAGCTTTTTGGTCAGGTTATGTATGTGATCATTCTAAGAGAGATCAGCATCAATTGTTGTTTAGTAGTTTAGCACGTTTTTACAGGGATTTCAAGATTTTGCTCATGTTTTCTGCTGCTCTTTATCTGTGTTTTTGATGGATTTATGGCCAAATTATTCTGAAGACAGTATTGGAGTGCTTTATCTGTTAATAAAATATCTTTAATAATGCTTGTTTTGTATCATGCGTAATGTATTCAGATATCATCTGCATAGATTATGGTTTTGATATTGTCATCCCTGATGAAGCTGGAGAAATCATTAGTAAACGGATTGAAAAAGGAGGGGCCCAGGACTGAGCCCTGGGGTACTACTCTGCTGACACCTGTCTGGACCTGTATATATGAGTTTTTCCTGAGTATTTGTGTTTTGTAGAATTTCAACTATTTGTTTGCATCCCTTAAAATAGCTGGTCATCCAGTCTTTAGCCAGTCCCTCTATTCCCTGAGTTCACATTAAATCAAATCATGTATTACCATTGGTCACATTTGGATGCATGAAATAGGCATTGTCATAAAATGATAAAATATAAAAGCATAGTAATAAACTACATTGTTATAATTTAAAGTGATAAAATATAAAAGTATAATTATGCAATAATCATATAAGAGCTCTACATAAGAGGTAGAGGTCCAAGGTAGATTCAACTCAGAACCAGTAAATCTACTTCACAGTTGACAAATTCAGCTACTGTATAACATGGATTGCTCAACATCTAGGTCAACACCTTAATTTTAAACACAGTAAGAGATACATTGTACCAGCTTCTTTCTCATTAAATTAGATTTCATAATTTAAGAACAAACACTCCAATAATAGTTAAACTTTATTTCTATTATGTCTTTTGTTTTCAAAGAAACATCATTAGACCCACATAACTGAAATGAAAGTAATTTTTTTGTATTGTGTCAAAGCCTTTTGTGGTTTAGGATATATTTTTGCTAATGTGAAAGCTGAGTGGAACTGACTCAGACTGAATAATTTGTTTATTATACTCACAAGTAGAGCAGCTAGTTCTTTAGCACATTGTTTTACAGCTTGTGACGGAATTTGATACAACTCGACAAACTCCACATGATAACTTTGTGTTTCTGTGTTGATTATCTTCTAAATAGTTTTTAGCTGTTCTGAAGTTAATGTATATTTCCTTTGCTTTGAATTTTTCCACTGCATAACTTTTTGTATCTTGTGCAAATTTAGCTGGGAATTTATTTGTTGTCAGCAATGGTGTTTTGTCTTGTGAGAAAGCAACATTTTTAACGATTCCATTATACTCGAGTCCTGTGGTGTTACAGAACAAATGTGAACACTTTTGGAGTTCACGGCTACTATACTGACAATTCTATTCCCCACAGGTCTTATTTCTTTTATCTCTTGGTTATTATCATCGCTTATTGGAAAATCGTATAGATCTTCTTCACATGATTTATATGCGATTTAATTCTTTTCTCTCAAGTAGCGACAATTAATTCTACTTGTGTTCTTGGATTTGGCTAGTTATGTCTATTAACAGTTCTTTTGGTAGGGTTTGGTTGGTTTCCTTGATCAAAACTTGAGATAGTTTTATTGGTGAGGTTTGGCTGGTTTCTCCAATCACGCATTCTGAGAGTGTTTGTGGTGGGTTATGGCTGGTTCCCCTGGTTAAGCTGTGAGGTAGTTTTAGTGGTGAGGTTTGGCTGGTTTCTCCAATCACACATTCTGAGAGTGTTTGTGGTGGGTTATGGCTAGTTCCCCTGGTTAAGCTGTGAGGTAGTTTTAGTGGTGAGGTTTGGCTGGTTTCTCCAATCACACATTCTGAGAGTGTTTGTGGTGGGTTATGGCTGGTTCCCCTGGTTAAGCTGAGAGGTAGTTTTAGTGGTGAGGTTTGGCTGGTTTCTCCAATCACACATTCTGAGAGTGGTGAGGATTGATTTCCTCAATCCTGCCATCTGAATTGCAGTAAGCACGTACAAAATTGTTACATTTACTGTATCAACGTTTAAAATATTTCTTCCTGATTATAAAATTATTTGAATAAAATTTTATTATTTACCTAAAGAAAATCATACACCACCAGTTATAAGTGATTTTATCATTGCAAACAATTTGTCTCCTGACTATTCGTGATGGTTTGGAAGGCTCCTGTCGGTACACTTGTGTGTAGTGTTAGTGTCAGAGAGGGCGGGATTGCTGTCATCATTCTATTACGATTAAATAGGTCTTATTTGAATCAGTTCAGTTTTAACCCCCTTTAGCTTGTTGAAAGAAACCAAAGTTGCTAATGATTTTTTATTCATTGTTTAGTCGTAACATGAATGAATTGTGTTATGGCTAGTATAAATTAATTAATATATTATTTATCTATTATTTTTCACTCTCAAATTTAAAAATATTAAAATGTCTTTTTTAATTTTGATAAAACATGAAACATGTTCTCAGTTTAAACATTACAGTTAAACATGGGAACAAGTAAGTATTGAAACATGTTCATTGTTTTCTTTTTTAGTGATAAATCATTAAATCCTGTCTTATTTTTTCCATTATTACAGGAAAAGAGTCAGTTAAATATTCAAATTCAGTCTCAATCAATCCTTCATCCATTCCACTGCCAAGTGATCATGACCCATTTACCTCCAATCCTGCCTACCAGCTATATTACGCATTTGCAAAAAGCGTGTTAAATAAAGTTGGTTTATCGTCCTTGGCTGCCATGTCCAACTTATCAGGTACATCTTAGTTCTTAGGGTAATGCAACAGGTGTCATAACTAGCATATAAGTTTTCCTGTACATGCCGCGACAAAACATTGCTTACACAAGTATATTCTTGAAATATTTCGGCCTTGCTGTCAAGAACCTTTTTCAGTTTCGGTTAAACAGCTACTGACTGAAAATGGCTTTCCATAGTGAGGTTAAAATAATACCAGACTTTAATTGTATAGCAAATGTATCAACCGGATGTGAAATCCTGAAAATTAATATATTAGTTAGTCATCAGGCATACTTTTTTACTTGACCTTTGTAAAATATTTAAATTGAACATTTTATTTAGAAATTTTATTTCACCACTATGCTTAGATTTGTCTCACATGTTCAGTGTTTGACTTGCTACTACTTTTTTTTAGTAGTAATCTAAATTATATGTGTACTTGCAAACTAAGTATGTCATCCTAATAATAAATGTGTAAAACAAGAAATGTTAATGTTTTTAGCAAGTAGTTTTGAAGTGTCATGTTTATTTGGTTTGGTTAATTGTTTCCCAATCGCTTAAGAATTTAACAATGGGACCCTGAACAAATATTCCAATTGTTTCGATCACAGGAAATAATACTAACAGGAGTAACACAAGATGTATGTAAATGTATACTTTTATAAATGTAATGAGAAAAGATAGCAACTGCAGTGATAATAACAACTAAGCAACAAAACTGGATAATTATTGAACTTCGAAATATGAATAATGTAACATGTGTACTGTGAAGCAATATGATGAGTGTGTGTGTTTGCAAGTATGTGTGCGTGTGAGGAATATGTGGGAGTGTTAAGAGGGTGTCAGTGATGATTTCTTTTTTAAGAAAAGGGTTCTACACAAAACGTGTCATTGGTGGAATGGGTTGATTCAATATGAATGTTGAGTTAAGCTCCATTTCATCTTCCGCATAGTGCAGTGTCTGAAGTTTGTTGCTGTCACAGATTTGACTCCTTGAATAGATTCTGACATGATGCAAAAAGTTTGTTTTGAGCTTCTTCATCACCGACTTTTTTTATCTCTTCAGGCAGAACTTGACTCCAGATTCCAGGAAAAAGATCTGTGACAGCAACAGATTTCAAAAGGAATCTGTCAGTAAATAACTATTTTTAGAGCAGTAGATTTTGGAATTACTAAATACTTAAAAAAATGGGGTGTAAAGTATTATCCTGGATGAGAAAGAACATTGCACAGGTCAGTCGCTAGTACAGTGGTTAGCTGCAGCTCAGCAATCCCAGCAAGCTCATGCTCAGTCATCTCCCAGCGTGACCACCACCGAGTCTCTGACGGCCCAGCAGGCGATGCTGCATGAACAGATCCTGGAGAGTGAGCAGAACCTCAATGCCCAGCACACTGTCAGTATACCCTTGTCAATATCCACAAATTGGCTGATTGTAACTGTTTCAATTATAATTATTCAGGTTTTTATCCCATTATTGTAGTGTAGATTTATATTTTCTGTGCTGTTGTTTATGTTCTTATAGCCTATTTATTATATTTTATTTCTTGAGGGTTTAACCCTTGGTGCCGGGGTCAAGTTGCTGTATGATATGCATAGTATGTTGAGCCAAAATGCCTGATCTTACAAGGTTTTTGTTTTAAAATCACTCACGTACGTCTCTGGCTCCTATGTACAACATCCACAATTTGATATGCTCCATCTATAGTGTTGGGTGTTGGGTAGATATCGTTACAACATAGTTCGTGACTTGATTCCGATCAGTGACTCATCGATGTGGATCTGTTGGTGAGCAGTATAATGGAAATTGAATAAAATATTGGCATGATCTATTACAAGTTGAAATTTAGTACATAGATCATATTGATTTCTGGAAATACTTTTATTGTCTACCAAGTGAAAAAACTTTTAAAACTAATTGAAACTGGGTACGAGAAACGTTTGCTTGAATCAAAGTTGACTTGTAAAAGAGCGTTTTGACCAATAGCAATGGCAATCAAACTAAACCTAAACCCATCTAAAATTAGTAATAACAAAAGCTTTCGTCTCGTCAATAGTCATTGGCAACCATTCTCCAACTGTTAAATTATCTTTTATTGAGGCTGAATTTTTTTTTATGAAATGGTTTGCATAACTGTTTGTTTCTCTCATCAAACTTCTAAACAATAATTCAGTAATTAAAACAAACAACAGGTCTAGATTCAAGATGAGGCAGGTGTTTTAGTCCAGGCAGTTTGTTGTATGTAGTTGGGATCTGAGGGAACTCTTCATCAGGGTCAGCTTCAATCCAGTCAGGAGGGGAGACAGGTAGTTGGACGTTAACAGACGGCCCGTCATCGTTTGGTATTTCTGGGTCATCAAAGTCAGAGGAAAATATATAGTTCTTTAGTAACCTAAAGTAGGCCACTAAAGAGAGTCGCAAATCACAGTCAAACCATTGTTATAATTAAACACAGACAAGAACAACATACACAAACCAAACTGATATGTAGACACTAACGCAACAAAGATACTTACACTTTAAAACTATCAATATTTACAATTACATGTGAAGTAAACAACAGACATACATTTCACACCACATTCTACCAGCTTACAGCTCTAACCGAGACTAACGCATTCTGTTTCCGAAGTTGCAAAAATCAGAATCTACCCAGAATTCAACATAACCTTCACCAATAGTTTCTTTGAAACCTAATGTTGGTAAATACTATAAAAAATAAAAGCGATACCAAGAGAGTCGGAAATAGCGGTCTCTGCATTTCTTGCATATAATGCCAGATGGCAAATAGCGACGCCGCGGCACTCAAAGGGTTAAACTGAAATATCAAACTTTTCATTATTATTTTCTGATTTGTTATTGTGAAATAAAATACATATATATACAATTTTATATTATGGTGATTTTGTGGTTGGAAGGTCATGAATTATGGAAATTCAAATCTTTAAGAAATTCAGTCAATAGTAGAGATAAAATATTAAAACTAATTTTCCTTTTTACGTAATTAGACTCTAAAGAAAAAGTATTATTAGGTAACAATATGCAAGTAATTGTAGTGAAATAATTTATTCTGTTAACCCATTGCCCTTGTATCACGGAACGCTTCCGTGACAGCTAGTCTGGGCTCAAAATTTATATCGCGGAACCGTTCCGTGACAAGTACAGCGCCATCTAAATATTTTTTTTTAAACTCCTTTTTAACCAAATGTTAGTATAAATTAGACTAATATTGTTGTAACACATAAGAAAAACTGCAATACTACAATTAATTGAAATTTAAATGAATAATAAGTTATTATAAGAATATTAGTGTACTACAAGAGAAAAAAATCAATATTCTTGGAATTTTCAGTATTTAGAAAAACATTTATTCTGACAAACTATGCATATATATATATATATATATATATATATATATATATATATATATATATATATATATATACACACACACATATTCTAGTATTACTAGGTAGAGAAATACATTTAAAATAAAATAAAAGCAACAATGGGGTATTTAATTTTATATTATTTGAGTAAAAAAAAAATCTTTTTCAATTTAAAAAATTCCAAAACTTTTTAGTTTGTATAGCATTATTATTTTTCAATTATGACTAAATATATCACTATCTATTTATTATTAAAGCCCATTTTATAAGCCAATGGGTTAATAGTACTTTCCAAAATTACCAGATATTACCTTATGAATCGCTGTATTTTTATACTGAATGTCATTGAACTAAGTGTCTCCAACATCATTCAGGTCTTTCATAGTTAATGGTAGAAATAATTTCCACACTCCAGTAAGTCTTGAAGCTCTTAAAGGAGTTTTGAATGGTCTTACCAAGGCGTCACGTACTGAATACTGACACAAACATAAACTTATCCTTTCATTACTAAAGATTAATCATATCTAAAGGGAATATACGTCATATCAACAACCTATCTTGTATTTTTGCTCAAGGACTGGTTCTATAAGTCTGCTACAGGCTGGTTAGCTGGAACCCAACGTGCACTTTGATTTTGAACATCTGATAATAACTTTACAGAAACATAAAATGAATAAGATTTTTCCCACCATATAAAATGTTTTTTTCTTTAAAATCTTAAAAATGTATAAAATGCTTAATTTCAGCAAAACAGTCATCAAGTGTAATGAGTCAAAATAAAAACTTAATTTTGAGTTAGTTTTTGAATAGTTTATTAATTAAAATGTAGCTATTTTCCCATTGATATGTATATTTTTTATTTTCCCCTTTCATTGCCAATGTCTGGGTAATAGTATTTTTTAAGAACATGCATAAAGTTCTGACACCCAGGTGACTGTTTTAATAATCTTTTCTCTCGCTAATTATATTTTATTACAGGTTTTGATGCAACAACAACAAGCTGCTATTGATGAAACGATAGCAAAAACGCAGAAAGAAAACATGAATGCTGAAGCAGCAGAATGTCACCTGAACTTTGCGGAGCTGGATGCAGTGTTACAGCCTATAATAGATTCTTGCACTAAAGACTCGATATCATCTGGAAAGGCATGGATATTGCAAAGGGCAACTCATAAGAAAGTCGACAATCTCATTGCTTCATACCTTTTATCCAAGTAATCATAAAATACAATCAGTTTATTAGTATAAAATATTTTTTGTTGTTGGTATATGCACCTTTTTAGAAATATACTTGTTTTTCTCCAAAAGGCAACTTTATCCTAGGTTCTATATTAAATCCAAAGTAGGATTAAACAAATTTTTTGAATGTCACTTATGTTAGGATTATCCAAATTTAATTTCCCTTGTCCATTGTTTTTCACCAATTATTTTACAATAATAGATAAATTCACCTAAGGTTATATTTTTAATAGTTTCTTCTGACTCTTTATGGTTGATTAAAAAGCGATAGTGTTTCACATCACAAGTTTTCCCTCCAAATAGTTCTATTAATGTCTGACAGATCGGGCGATCGTCTTCACTTGTCAACTAAGAGTGTTTAACAACGGTCTACGTTTAGAGTTTTTAAAAGTTTTATAAATATCCTACAGATTGCAGTTGTATGTCGAAGTTGAAAAATCATTCATACGAGTTTACTCTCTGCTTTTTAGCGCTTCTGATTGGGTGTTTTCCTCAGTTGTTATTATAATACTTTTGAGGTTCGTGACACAGAACTAAACGACACAGACGTACATGTTGGCGGGTTTAGTCTAGACAATGGCCCGGATGTTGTAATCGGTTCGCCCGAGCCGCTTTATTTAGACTATGATTCAGACATCATCCCTGCCACCCCGGAACCTTGCTCGCGTGTTATCGTTCCTAAATCACGGATACCCCAGCAGGCCCATGTTCCATCTGAACGAATACCTTCACAGCTGAATTTTTTAGTATACAATAGCGAACGATACGATGTGGCGCACCATTGCTATTCGTGCGGCCGCTGACCGTAAATTAATTCGTGCCCGCTGGTGCCCGCATGCCAAAACAATACGGATCCGCAATGGGTTAAATGTGGACATTACTTACTTACTTACTTGATACTTGTTATCTGCATCCCTGACCAGGTAGCTGGATCAATGGCGTCAAAAATTTAGCCATGTACAAGACATTTTGTTAAAATATTAGCTCAAATGGTACTTGATATGTAATGTAGACAGGATATTCTTTCAATTTGCATATTTTACAGAAACTTATTTGACCTTGTTTTGTATTTTTTTATCATCAGTCATTTCAGCTGAGGCCTAATTACCCCTAAAATATGCCAGTCGTGAAAAGGCTGTAGTCGTAGTCCTGATTTTACTGATTGCAAGCTCTATTTAGAATAATCACAATATTTGTGCTGTTTATCATGTTTACAAGGTTTGAAGGCTACAGTTAAGAAACAAGTACTCGTGATAATAACTTTGTGCTTTCCTTGTCAGAATGAAAAATATTGAAGTTTTCTTAGAAAAATACTATCAAATTAATATTAAAAAAAAAATAATAAGATGTTGAGATTGGCCAATTTTAGATTCACAAAATTGGTGGTGTCTTTCTGTTAATAAGACTTCATGAAATAAACAGTAGTATTGGTATTTTGTAATGTTTATATTACAAAATAAACCAGCAATATAAACTCAATTTTCAATATCTAAAATATAATTTTTCATCACGACAAAAACTAATTTTAACATGTCTGTTTTAGCGTAGAAAGAGTATATTAGAAAGAGTAACATGTCTAAAGAAGTGTCCTCTGCAAAGTGTATAAAACAGCTTGTTTTGAATTTTTCAGAGTTTTAGAAGAAAGGAGGACATTTAATCACAAACTGCACATCATCTATCTAGTCAATGACATATTACATCATTGGTTAGTATTTTTATGTGAATCATTCTGTTTAAGTACTTATTAAGTTCTGTTTTAACGATTATCTCATTTGCGCACATCCACAGTAAAACTTTGCTCCATTTCTTCTTATGATCTTTATTTCCTAGTTTTACAGATCCTCCAACCCTGTTCATCAGTTGTTTTAAATATATGTAAAAAGAATATTCTCATATTTTGTTTTTGTTAAAAAATAACACAAGGTTACATATACTGTATGGATGGTCAGTACTTTCCGCTATTTTATTTTCAATTGATTACGAAATTTGACAAGAAATGTAAGTTCTTCTTTTTCTTCAGTTACAGAGTGCAGACTGAGTGTCAAGTAAATACTTGTGATTTTAATGAAAGTGAAAATATCAGGTATGTAGTGAAAATTAAAGATAAAACTCAGAAAGGAGGAATCGGATATTAAACTTTAGATTGAGACATAATCAGATTTGTTCAAGTCAATCAGTGTTCACATTTGAATACTTTTAACAACTAACTAGGAACCTCAAACACCTTGTTATCTAGTAAACCAATAAATAATTATCAATAATTGACTAACTTTTTATGTAATTTGGTATAAAAGTATAAACATGATACCTTGCAAAACCTAAAATGGACATACAGTTTATAAGTAAATATATATTCAACGATATAATTTATGCTTCATATAGTAAAAATTGTTGTTGATGTATTAGGAACGTTGAAAATAACTATTTTATAAATATTGCATTATTTATAATTGTTTTAAACAGATATTATCACTAACCTTTTTACTGAATTATTAAAATTAAATAAATTATAGAAAATTCTTATGACAACATATTAATTTTAATATCAAAGACATTTTGATTTCTTTTACAATTTAACATTAAAATTAATAAATTACATTGTGAAAGAAATAGAAATGTCTTTTATATTAAAACCTGATGACTTCCACCAAACATACAAAGAAGAACATGTTAATTTCCAATTGTTTAACTAAAACTGTTTTTAGTTTACATCTTTTGGAACAAAAGTTTTAATAAGTATAACATACTTTAAGGGTTTCATAAAATAAACATTATCTTTTTAATTATAATTTTTTTACTTTTAAATGATCATAAAACAAAATATGTACCTTGGTAAAAATTTGGCAAATTGAAAATTATTGTTCATTAACTTCAATTTTGTTTATCATTTATAAAATGATATTTTATTATATTTAAAACAATAAGATGTCAGACACCATATGCGTAATAGCGATATCAGCTGTCAAATGCAACAATTTGCAGTGCTGTGCGAATGTAAATGTAGAAACTCATTTGCAAGCTAAATATTATTTATCAAATCATATCAGTTTGTCAGTTAGGTTATCTAGTTACGGTTTTTAAAACACAGTGTACAGCAAAAACATGTTTTAACGGTCAGTAATTTGTGTACTGCTGATTAGCCGATAACCAGTGATGTGGTAGATATTAGGAAATTCCTGTGTTGCATATCTCACCCATCGATTCTCGACTCTAAATCTTTGTCTAAGATTCGGTAGATTTGAGATTTGGCTTTGACACATCACTAGTATATAAATTGTCAATTTTTTACAACTTAACTACTGAAGAAAACATTCCTACACATTAAAGACAGGGTGGAAGTATGTTAGTATTAGATAGTACTTTTTCAAAACTATTAAGCATATCTACTTTACATTTTGCAAATCATCACTTCAAATTATGGTAAGTAATTTCATTCAGTTTTGTCAAATACTTTTTGGGCTTAGTAAAAAAAGCTTTAGTAATAGAAATGTCATGTAAATATGCACAAAGTTATGTTGAACATATGTAAATTTTGTAAACCAATAGCTATATTACTTGTTATTATAACGGTACCTACATGTAGTGTCTCCAGGAATATCAACGAGACAACAAGTTTTCCTTACACATGGTTAAGTTAGTTTAAGATGTACTCGAATACCTGTGATACCCTCATTAACTCTAGCTACCAAGCAGTGCATTAGTTTGTATTGCAGTTACAGATATGGTAGCATTCATTATAAACATACAACTTAAAATTTATAATAAAAATAATTAATTTTAGTGAATGTTTTTTGTACAGTTAAGATACAATGGAAAAGAAATTTAAGAAGGTTCCTTATATTATCTCATTTTATATTTAACACTTCCACAATTATTAATTATTCATCATTAATTATTAATTCGTCAGGAATTGATATTGCGTGTGCACCAATTAACAATCCTGATAATTATTATGGACTAGTGATGTTTAGTTCATGCTTAATTAAATACTGCAAGTTTGCTTTAAGCTAGTTCATTTTATTTAAACGGTCAACACCATTTTATACATACCACACGATACATAACAAGTAAATTATGCAAGACACAGCACACAATTCTGCAATAGAAAGAATAATCAAAATACTTTCATTATCCAACAATAATAAAAAAATTTTATATATATTTCTAATATTAATATTAATGTCATAAAATATGTAATTAATAACATACAAATGCATCCCACCAGTACAGGCACATACAAAAAACAAAGAAGAAAAATATTGTTACTTGAATCAAAGTCAAAAAATTGTTGGTTTCCCTTATCCTTAATAATATAATCTAAGTTATGTATTTTGATAGTTTATAAAAAGTAATATTTTTAATTTGTTTGTGAATAGTGTTAAAAATATGTGTGCCTGTGAACGTTAATGATGTCTTTTTCTTTTTTACAAAACTCTTCTATTGATTACCGCAGTGCAAGGAAGAACAGTGGTGAGGAACTGAAGAAATCATTGGAAGGAGTTGTTGTTCCGATGTTTTGTAACGCAGCGTCAATGAATGCAACAGAAGAACAAAAAGCCAAACTAAACAAGGTAATTTATTATGGATCATTGTTATTTCATTATTAAATTGGTTATTAGTAATGATATAACAGAGGCGTAGAATTAACAAGAATGGTATTCTAATGTTATAGGTATGTGTACAGAAGTATATGAACCCATACAACTAATTTTGTGTGTGTATTCTAATAATGTTAACGAAGAAGGATAATTTCCGTACTCTTTTGTATGCCTTAAAATTCTTTAATAATAATGGCAAAAACTGTAATAGATTATTTTTAGTTAAATGTCTAAGTATAATGATTAAGTATGCAGGTTTCCCAATTTTGCTTCAAAAGAATTACTTCATTACGTTTTTTCAATGTTTCTATGTGTACCCTAAGGGGTATCTAAAAGATTAATGTACCTATGTAAAAAATTGAGCCTGACAAGGTACACGATAGTCTGAAGTATTTATTTAAGTGTGGGATAAAATTTAAGACAAGCAAACAATAAAAATGCAATAAGGAAATGCATAGCAATGTGTACCCCATTGGGTGCATGACGACCTTACGAAAGATTGTGTGTACCTGGGTACACGTTAAAGAAAGAATTTATTTTCCTTCTTAAAGAATATATCAAAGGTAGCTTTCAGCTGTTTTATTAGCCAACATAAATGGCGTTAACTGTTTTGATCCATGTACTTAATTATTACAATGCACAGTTATAGTCCATGTGATATATTCATTATCAAAATATCAGAAAGTTACTGAATCCAGTGCCATTTAGAAATACCTGGTGAATTCAAACCTCAAGGTATCTATGAAAAAATTAAAATATGAACAATTTTAAATCAAGCTAGTAGTTTCAGAAAGGTTGAAAAATATCTTTTAAACTTCATGATGTATAAAAGACAAAAATCCTTTACTTCAGAGATTTTAGTTGAGTACTGTTTGTATAACATATTAGATGTATAATACCGTAAAAAAAAACTAAAATTTACGGTCTCATATAACAAGAAAATTACAATACGAATCTCATAAGGATTCATCTTGACTAATGTGTCGTAACAGTGATGGCAACACAAATTGCTAAAATCTGCAACTCCAACAAACGCCATGAAATTACATGTGTGTTTTAAGCATTATATAACAGTCTGAGTCTACTCAGTACGGGTCCTGAACCGTATGTACTCTTGTAGTGAGTAACTGTAAGACAAGGTATTTCAATGTTGCCTCATTTGTTTTTAGGAATAATATATAGGAAATAATGTACAATGGATATAAAGGTTATGAGTTAATGAAAGCTAACTCGAAAATAACCACACTAATTTAACAATATAATGTCAGGGGGCATATAGACAGCTTTTAGTAATTCTTTGTTGAAGAACAGTTGATTGCTGTTACATATTGTATTCATAGACTTTAACATGGCCATGCCAGTTTAAAATTTAGATTGGATCTCATAATGGCTTCAGACCAATTTATTGAGGATGAGTGCCTATTTCAAAGTTTTGAGGAAGGAAATTAAAAAATATAACCATCTATGATTAGGAGCATCCATTATAGAAGCTTTTAATAGTAGTACCAATAAGACATTAGAGCAAAAGAGGGATACCTTCTTTAACAAAAATGTTGAACAGGAACAAGAATTTTGTAACTAGTAATGATAACAAGTTTTTCAAATAATTATTTTTATTCTTTGTAAAGCCTTTCGAAATCAACAATTTTATTTTATAATTGCTCCAAGAATTTTCAGTAACAAGATTAATATCTTTTACATTGTATAGAATCTGGATGGATTAATTTACATTTTGTGTTACGTCAGCTCTTGAACCTGTGGGAGACAAAACACCACTACTGCTCGGCTGAGACTGTAGCCAAGCTGAAGCAACCGCTGGAGTCGTGGCAGGAGTACCAAGCTGGCCTTGTCTCAAGCCATAGCGACGTGCTACAGTCCCTTACTGCCACCACCAAGACCACCTTCCAGAACTACCAAAGTCAACACCAGGCCTTCGTCACACACGCACTGCAGCAGATACAGGTCTTACATTACATCTTGTGTACTTCATTAATGCAATAAGTGATTAGTGTTTCTTTGTGTGTTATTGAATGAATAATCTTGTTCCTACGACTTACTGTTAACCCGAATGTTGCAGAGTTTAGAACAACAGAAGCAGACGCTGGAGAGCCAGAATCAGGTGGCGGCAGCAATGGTCACAACAGCTCCTCTACCCTCCTCTACACCTCCTGTCCCCCTGGGTATAACTTGTTTAATTAGCCAAATCTTAGTTCAGACTTCTTTGTAATTACTTCCTTATTCGTTTTCTTAATTTTTATTGTAAGATTTATTAGTTATGTTGGCAAATGATTATTTTCAAGTAGGAATTAGCCAATTCAAAATATTTTGATCCCCCACACATTCTTTTTTTATTCTGTATTATTGTAATAATTTTTTAATAATTAACTAAGTATATAATTAAATCAATAATATTGATTTCAAATTTTGATTTATAGTGTTCAGATTTTTGAATTTGATCATCATACAATAATCAAATATCATATCAATACAATAGTGTAAACTTATATTTTGTGTTTTTGTTATGTATGAAATATGTATAAAGGTAAGTTCAGATTTTCATTCCATCAAGCTACTAAAAAGCCCTTTGAAAGTATTAAAGGCATTAAAGCATAAACTAATTGGACCTCTAATGTTATGTCCCATCTGAATAACTTTGATCCTACTAAGAATTGAGAATGGAATTGGTTTATCCGTAATATCAGTCGTCCACGTATATTTCATAAAATCAGAATTGAAATGTACAATTTACAAAAGAATTGTATTCTAATGATTTTCCAAAATAGAGGTAGGTAGTGGAGGTTCTCAGGCGGCGGACCACCAGCTGCTCCACCAGACCCAACAGTTGATGCAGCAGACTCAGCAGGCACAGCCGCATTTGTTACCTCAACAGCAGAGTCAGCAGCAACTGCTACAGCTGCAGCAGCAGGCCCTCAGCCAAATGAATGCTGAGCAGCAGCAGATCATGGCTCCTTCCAATCATATTCAAGGTGTGGAAATCTCAGTAGTTACACTAATCCACACTTGAATAGATGATGAACTTTATGGCACTTTCAAGATGTGCAAAGCAAGCACAAGCTCTATTCATTCTCATAATTTTTCATGTTCATTTCTGTTAATTTTTTTCATTTGAATATCTCCAGTTAGACTGATACAGTATTTATTAGTTATTAGGCTCAAATACTTATCACAGTTAATGAAGTATTACTTGTATTTATTTTAGTTCAGTTCTGGATTCATTTTTAAACAACAATTGGTAGTTCTTGGTTCTCTTATTTTTACCTACAATACTTGTTTTTTAATTATTGAAACAGAAAGATCCTATCCACTTTGTTGCTGTGTGTTTTTTTTTTAATTTATAAAGGTTTGTATCTCAAAATGTAGGTTGTTTATTCAATGTTAAAATGTGTTGTTTTCCTTATGAAAATTGTTAAGCTTATTACTTAATATTAAGTAATTAATGTATTATATGAAATCACTATTTGTATGTCCACGTAATGACAGTATCTATAAGTTTTCTTGGAATATTTAAGGTTATGTGCAGGTTCAAATTTAAATTTAACAATAGCTTAGAAATAGAAGATACTGGAACATTGAGATGGTGTGCTAAAATTCGTAACCATAACAGTTTTCTCTACGGTTTATGATTAAAAACAGATTTTAAATTTCCAAATTTCAAGAAAATAAGTGTTTTTAATTCCAAACATAATAGGTTGTTCATCTGAGAATCTTTGTTTTATACTTTACAAATTAAATGCAGTAACTGTAAAAATAATACATGAATTGTAAAAAAATGTATTAATGATCTATGGATTCCTGAGGAATATCTGAAAGTATTTCTGTTCCAAGTTTTCATGGTGACATTTTGTTGTTAAACTTGGTGTATGTTGGCAGCACCTGATCACGTGATGCCTCCTGGCTACAATGCAGGAGATTCACAGTCTGGGATGACCCAAGATGGGATGCAGCCTTTCCCACCCCCACCTCCAGATATGGGTGTCCAGTTTTACTCAACCACCTCCTGGCTTTTTGCCTTCATTCCCACCCCGTGAGTTTCTTGTTATTAATTAGTTTTAGATTTTTAAGGATCAAGAATCAAGAACTTTATAAGTCATTAGACATACAATTCTGCATTAGACTTCATCATACCTAAATTAGGCTCAAGACAGATCCTTTAGGAACACCTGTTTTTATTAATTAAAAGTTGGAATTGTAATTTTTCTGATGAACAATATGTTTCTTGTTACACAAGTAAGAAGTTATTAAACTGAGTTCTTTGTCTTTTAGACCACAATATTGAAGTTTTTTTAGTAAAGTTTGTATGAAATACAATCAAAAGCTTTGGTCAAATGAATTAGTGTAGCACAAGTCATCATTTTGTCTTCAAAGTCTTTTGAAACAAAATGAAATACAATTTCCACTACTTTATTTGTACTTAAACTGCTTATGGACCCAAACTGTTCAACTCAAAGTAATTTATTATCAACTACAAAAAAATTATACAGTTGATCTTATATACAAGCTTCAAAAATCTTGTTTATTATAGGGACTACTGATACAGGCCTATAACTTGATGGATCAGACTTTGTTCCTTTCTTCCTTTGTATTGAAACATACATTATTTATATGTTGGTGGAATTACAATTTACAGTAGTTTTAAGTTTTTTAACTCTGAGTGCTGCACACCAAAATGTTGTGAACACACACCACATGGGAAAAATCATTCCTTACCTATGAACTTCATTGAAATTTCAGTTCACAATATGACAACTATACAAATTGGATCTAATTACTTTAATGTGACTATTCAGTAGAACACAACTTTCCTCATTCATACTATACACCTAATGCCATAATGGTTACTGGTTCTGTGTTTTAGCTGCAACTGGTATAGAACTGCCTGACCTGTCGAGACCTCCTCCTGGGTTTCATTTGCCACCTCCACCTCCGCTGATGCAACCTGAAGTGATGCCAGACGACTTGTTACCATCTCTCCCCTACTACGATCTCCCGGCTGGTCTCATGGTTCCTCTTATAAAAGTAAGTTGAGGCTATTTGATACAGACATACACACTCTGTTGAGGTATGCTCCTTTACCTGAAGTGATGCCAGTCGACTTGTTACCATCTCTCCCCTACTACGATCTCCCGGCTGGTCTCATGGTTCCTCTTATAAAAGTAAGTTGAGGCTACTTGATACAGACATACACACTCTGTTGTGGTATGCTCCTTTACCTGAAGTGATGCCAAATGACTTGTTACCATCCCTCCTGTACTACGATCTCCTGGCTGGTCTCATGGTTCCTCTTATAAAAGTAAGTTGAGGCTACTTGATACAGACATACACACTCTGTTGTGGTATGATCCTTTACCTGAAGTGATACCAGATGACTTGTTACCATCCCTCCTGTACTACGATCTCCCGGCTGGTCTCATGGTTCCTCTTGATACAGACATACACACTCTGTTGTGGTATGATCCTTTACCTGAAGTGATACCAGATGACTTGTTACCATCCCTCCTGTACTACGATCTCCCGGCTGGTCTCATGGTTCCTCTTGATACAGACATACACACTCTGTTGTGGTATGATCCTTTACCTGAAGTGATACCAGATGACTTGTTACCATCCCTCCTGTACTACGATCTCCCGGCTGGTCTCATGGTTCCTCTTGATACAGACATACACACTCTGTTGTGGTATGATCCTTTACCTGAAGTGATACCAGATGACTTGTTACCATCCCTCCTGTACTACGATCTCCTGGCTGGTCTCATGGTTCCTCTTATAAAAGTAAGTTGAGGCTACTTGATACAGACATACACACTCTGTTGTGGTATGATCCTTTACCTGAAGTGATACCAGATGACTTGTTACCATCCCTCCTGTACTACGATCTCCTGGCTGGTCTAATGGTTCTTCTTATAAAAGTAAGTTGAGGCTACTTGATACAGACATACACACTCTGTTGTGGTATGCTCCTTTACCTGAAGTGATACCAGATGACTTGTTACCATCCCTCCTGTACTACGATCTCCTGGCTGGTCTAATGGTTCTTCTTATAAAAGTAAGTTGAGGCTACTTGATACAGACATACACACTCTGTTGTGGTATGATCCTTTACCTGAAGTGATACCAGATGACTTGTTACCATCCCTCCTGTACTACGATCTCCCGGCTGGTCTCATGGTTCCTCTTGATACAGACATACACACTCTGTTGTGGTATGATTCTTTATGTGAAACGACGCCAGACAACCGTTCATATCTCTTTCCTACTACAATCTTCCGGCTGGTCTCATGGATTTAATCAAGTTAAATTAAGGCCATTTGATAACAGCTCACATTACAAATTAATAGTTTATGAAGTGGTTTATTACAGTACTCATATAAATTTTTCTTTGTTTGTATTTATTGTCGTATTTGAACATATTTATGTTTAGTTCAATTTTATTTTTATATTTAAATACGAGGGCTGTTCAGAAAGTAACCTCCGGTCGATTGAAAAAAATACACTAAGTTAAGTAAAAATATTTTAATATATACATCTTACAACTACATCTTTGCACTATTTTTCGACATAGTCTCCGTCACGATTGAGGCACTTATCGTATCTCTTCACAAGCTTTGAAATTCCTTCTGCATAAAAATCACCCGCCTGTGCCTTGAGCCAGCCTGTGACCGCATCTTTGAGCTCTTCGTCGTCATCAAACCGCTGGGACCCGAGCCATTTCTTCATATGCATGAAGAGGTGATAGTCGCTTGGCGCCAGATCTGGGCTGTAAGGTGGATGGTTGAAAAACGTCCCACTTGAAGGACTTAAGAAGGGCTGTTGTTCTGCAAGCAGAGTGAGGACGGGCGTTATCGTGCAAAAAAACGATACCGGAAGTCAGCATACCACGGCGTTTGTTCTGTATAGCCCGTCGTAATGTTTTTAGTGTTTCACAGTACACGTCTTGATTAATGGTCGTCCCACGTTCCATGAATTCAACCAACAACACCCCTTTGGCATCCCAAAACACCGTTGCCATCAGTTTTCTGGCAGAAAAATCTTGCCGGGCTTTTTTTGGTTTGGTAGGCGAATCTGAATGTGCCCACATCTTTGATTGTTCTTTTGTCTCAGGGTTTACGTACTTAATCCAGGTTTCGTCACCGGTCACGATTCTGTTTAACAATGGTTCTCCTTCGTCCGCATAACGTGACAGAAAGTCTAATGCAGAGGCCATTCTTTGAGTTTTGTGGTGGTCGGTAAGAATTTTGGGCACTCATCGTGCACATAACTTACGGTAACCCAATCTTGCTGTCACTATCTCGTACAAAAGAGTCTTAGAAATCTGTGGAAAATCAGTAGACAACTCCGCCATTGTGAAACGTCGATTTTCACGAACTTTTGCATCAACTGTCTGAACGAGTTCGTCAGTCACCAAGGATGGTCTACCACTCCTCTCTTCATCATGAACGTTTTCTCGTCCACTTTTAAATAAACGTACCCATTCACGGACAACTCCTTCACTCATAACTTGTGGTCCGTACACGGCACAAAGCTCACGATGAATAGCTGCTGCAGAGTATCCTTTGGCTGTAAAAAACCGTATAACAGCACGCACTTCACATTTGGCGGTATTTTCTATTGCAGCAAACATTTCAAACTGCCACAAAAACTAAACTAGCGCAGGTACGATGTTCACTCGACTACAGCTTGATGCCGACTGACCTGCTTAGTGAATGCACAGATGGCGCGCTACTCCCCTCCACTACCCCCACTGTGACCAACCGGAGGTTACTTTCTGAACAGCCCTCGTATGTAAAAGCCAAGTATCTGTAACTAATGCATCGCAATATCTCAGAAACCGCATAACAGATTTACATGGAACTTTGTAAACATGTTTGCTGGATCTGTTAGGTGCTCGCTAAAAAACAGTTAGAAAATGTTGCAGCCAATCACATTTAGAATTGTTAAAAATTACAATAATCAATTGAATTTTACACGATTCTATAGATAAGCTCAAGACAGGTTTTTTGGTGTCATTTCATAACCAGTCATGAGAAATTGTGGAAAACAATGATATCACTTGTGTAAATACATTATCCTTTATAAATATTAGATACCTTGACTTCAAATATGAATTGAAAATAAAATGATGAACATTATGGTGCTCGTTAATATCCATATTTGATCCCATGAGATTAAGGGCATAGTACAGTGGGGAGAGTATGTTTTGAAAACAGTGACAATAACTATCACAGATTTTAGTTAGGTTTGGGAACAGTTCAACATCAACATGAAGATTCCTTCGAATCCTACAGTTGGAATCTTAACGTTTCTGTACTAAAAAAAAGTACTTTGTTAAACTTATGGGTTGAATGTTTGCATTTTTTTAAAATGTGAAATAAACTAAAGCGTTATTCCAACCTCTACATTAAGCTACAAAACTTTATTACATATGGTTTCTCCGTATTATACTCTGTATCACTTTGTGATTAACTTAAATTAAAATTTCAGTTAGAAGACTGCAACTACAAAGCCCTAGATCCAGATTCTATAAGACTGCCACCCCCGGCTCCTCCCAGTGAACGCTTGTTGGCAGCTGTCAAGGCTTATTATGCTCCTCCAGGTCACGATCACCCTAGAGACAGGTAATTTTGGGTTTAGGATTGATGTTTAAATCAACATGAAATAAAGAGTTATTACTTTAGATGTTATAAAATCACAATCTTTACATACATTGCTAATCAATCTTTTTTAATCGAAAAGTATAATTAAGCATGTAAATTGTTGTCTGTTACAGCGATGGCTGGGAGAAGCTTGGTCTTTATGAATATTATCGTGCTAAGAATTCTGCCAAGAAAAGGAAAGAGGACGATATAGCTGCAGGTATTAGAGAGAGATCGAGGTCACCATCTCCCATTACGAGGCCAAGATCACGAAGTAGAACACCTCCCACAAAGAAAAGATATCGCAGGTAGCATTCATGAACTGTTCAGTTGAGTTAAGAAACATAATGAATGATATTTAATGTTCTATTACTAACACTAATTCAAATTATTCTTCAGCCGAAGCCGATCAAAGTCTAGAGGGAGAGAGTCCAGAAGTCCGTCGAGGCGCACCAACAACAGAAACAGTGTTGCCAGGAGAAAATCCGGGCGGAGGGATAGGTCTAGATCCAGATCGAGGTCTCGATCTCGAACTCCACCTCCTCCCACTACTCCTAGCAACAAGGATCGCAGCCCCACCCCACCCCCTGCGTCATTCTTGTAAGTTAAATCTGATCCCCAAAAACACTCTTAATCACACAGTGTAGTACTAAATCATTACTGTATTTATCAAACTTGATATATAAAATATATCTGTTATTTTGTATAGACTCCTATTTCTACAATCAATATATACTACACTCAGTTTACACGGAGAAATAACGATAATTATTTTAAACTATTGCAGACAGCCCTACATGAAGCCAGTAACAGAGAAGATAGATGAAAGCAACAAAGGACATCAAATGCTCCGCAAAATGGGTTGGGGAGGGGCCGGCCTCGGAGCTAAGGAGCAGGGAATTGAGCAACCAATTTCAGGAGGCGAGGTATCTTTACTTAACAACTTTCTCAATTATTAGGTTTCTTGCACGTTGTTGTCCTAAAACATAAGCATAGAAAATTGTATAACTTTACCATTCAAGAATCACATTGTCAATTGTTTTTGAGTATTGTCTATTCCATATGAGAAATACCATCTAATTTTTTACATTTTTGATGTTGTGAGTTGGTTCAATATACATAAAGTTTTAAGGCAATTTAAGAACTAGAGGATTTTGGTCCTCAACCCTCTCGTTCAAAACTAGGAACAAAATTATGTACATTATTTAAAGTGCATCAATTTGTCCTAAAAAAGTCAAATTTAAATGATTATGTATTAACATTCTTCCCCCATTGTTTCTGAAGATTTTCCTATTTTTACATAGGTTCTAATCAAAGTAATTTTGGTCTTTTAGTAGCTTTAGTAAATTGGTGTTACTATTTTATTTTTATATCCAACATATTGTTTTTAGTTTTATTTCTTTTTATAATTCCATACTATTTTTTTCAGATTCGAGATCGCGTAGATCAATACAAAGGAGTAGGGATAAATTTGAATGATCCTTATGAGAACTTTAGAAAAAGTAAAGGGCAAGCATTTATCACAAGGATGAAGGCGAGAGCTGAAGAAAGATCGGATAGATAATTGAAGGGAATATAAATGTAAGATAGTTTGTACTTTTCACTCTTATGTGTGAACAAATTTAGTTCTTAGACTTATGCGGCCAGTGTGATGTGTAACATCTAAGTTTTTTGGGTTTTATTATTTGGAACATGGCTAGCACAAAAAAAATTCGTAAAATATTCCTGCACACCTGTGGAGAGCTATCTTCAGTTAAATAGCCTATAATACATACCTGCTTCCATAGTTGTCAAAATCTTATTTGATCACTGTGGTCATACTGGTTCTTGACTAGTTAAACTTCTGCCAATCATCATACTCCACCCCCATCAATTCACCTTTATGGTCTGATAAAGGAGTTTGTAGCAACTAAATAATATTTACAATATTAAGAAAGTTGCTAGGATACAGTCCCAAAAATATTTAACAAAAAATAAAACTGAAGCAAATCAAATTACAAACTATCCAATTTGTTGAAGCGTACTTTAATTTTTATACTGTATGATGTAAAGATGTTATTTTATTGGCATTATATCACTGCCAGGTCATCAAAGGGTTAAATAGTTTTATCATGCTGATGATAAGTTACCTGCCTTCCCTATGGGCATATATTATTAAAGACATTGGTTGAGCATTTTATTGCTATTCCAATCATTATTACTGAAATGAGAATTATGTATTTTCATTTAATATTAAGTTTGACTAAAAAATATGAAATGTTTCAAATAAATGTTTTATTCTATTGGAATATTTAGTTAATTTTTAATACTGCATGGTATTTCCTATAAGGAACACATGCCAAATTACATATCTTATAAAAAAATTAATCGTTAAATATGTTGGTTGCTAATCTCAAGAACGGATAGACCAATTCGGTTAATTATTTTTGTAAAAATGTCCATTGAAATCCGAGGAAGGTTTTTACGAAGCAAAATATAAGGAAAGTTACCTAGAATATTTTTAAAATTCAGAAAAAATGTAGTTTTCCCCCCCACCCCCCCCCCCCCCCACCCCCCCCCCCCCCCACCCCCCCCCCCCCCCACCCCCCCCCCCCCCCACCCCCCCCCCCCCCCACCCCCCCCCCCAACAGGTGACAATAGGTCTATGTTGAACGACCATGTTCTCAGTGGTTAAAAACAAAAGTTAACACCTCATTAGCAGGAAATATCTTTATTTTGTTAGTCATTCAATACAGGTGACAATAGGTCTATGTTGAACGACCATGTTCTCAGTGGTTAAAAACAAAAGTTAACACCTCATTAGCAGGGAATATCTTTATTTTGTTAGTCATTCAATACAGGTGATAATAGGTCTATGTTGAACGACTATGTTCTCAGTGGTTAAAAACAAAAGTTAACACCTCATTAGCAGGAAATATCTTTATTTTGTTAGTCATTCAATACAGGTGATAATAGGTCTATGTTGAACGACCATGTTCTCAGTGGTTAAAAACAAAAGTTAACACCTCATTAGCAGGAAATATCTTTATTTTGTTAGTCATTCAATACAGGTGACAATAGGTCTACATTGAACGACTATGTTCTCAGTGGTTAAAAAAAGGTTAATACATATGGCAGGATATGATATTTAATTAATTAATTTATTTATTTTTCTTACACAAGTTTTAGTGTATAAAGTTCTTCATTTGATATGAACAGTATACATTACAGTATGTAATATACAGGTGTATCTTTGGATAATAATTAGTTTAACTATTCCAATCTTAATGTATACATTATCAAGGTTATAAAAATGAAAATAAAATTATGCCACATACTATGATTTATATTAAAATAAATATAACTGTATATTACATATGAAACAACAGTAATTTATAACAGGTATAAGTTATGGTATTTTGGTATGATAGGACCACCTCTCAGGTTTCAAGCAGGTTCTTGAGACTAATGACACTGGCTGATAAGCCAATCAGTGAGTTCGGTTTTGAATATTTGTGTCTGCTAAGCTTCTTAACGGCTGGGGGAGCTTTTGTAAAAAGGTTTTCCCTATATAGCTTGGTTTAGTGTCATACAATGTTGTAAGGTTTGATTCTGAGAAGTTAATTTTATGGCGAGTGTTGCACTGATGTTTTCTAGTGTTTTAATTCTAATAAATTATTGTCCAAATTATAAGTCATTGTTTGATATACATAAGTTGATAGGACTGTTAGCATTTTATTTGTTCCAAAATATACAAGATTCGTTAGTCTGTTAGAAATTTTTCGAAACATCGCAATTTTTCAGAAACAGGCATGTGTTTTGCACATATTGAGGGTTGCACTTTTACAAGGTTATCTTTTATTGAAATTGGTTCATAAAACAGTATTGTGTTTAATTTTCGTACACAATAAACATTGAAATACTGTTGCTTCAAAACTTTATAAATGTTATACAATATTTTTATAACATTTAATTGAATTCCTTTTTTATTATATTTATAGCATTGCTGGAAACTGTGTACAGAAAAGCATCTATATTACTCTACTATGGTTGTGAGAAGCAAAAGTATAGTATTAAATAATAAAATTGTATTTAACCTTTAGTTCGCTAAATACAGTATAGTGTGAGTGGGAATAATCAGCATGCTCTAGGTAGTCGACTTATAGCATACCAAGAGAGTGAACTAAGAGTATTTTACTACCTGGAGTGTACAATGTTAATTAATATAATGTGGCTGGATATAATATTAACATGCTCTATCTAGTCGACTTCTAGCATACCAAGAGAGTGAACTGACAGTATTTTACTGCCTGGAGTGTACAATGTTAAATGTAGTGTGGCTGGGAATAATTAACATGCTCTATCTAGTCGACTTCTAGCATACCAAGAGAGTGAACTGACAGTACTTTACTGCCTGGATTTTTGACGTTAAATACTAGTAATATTGTTTGTGAAACCTACAATAATAAATCGTTCTACACAAAATTTTTGTTGCAGAAACAAAGGGAAACTTTTCCAGGGAAAATACTTGTTTACCCTGGCCTCTTGCGCCTTAATTACCAACTGAGTTTAATCAGTTTTGATAAGAAATAACTGCCGAGGATGGAGAGCAGACTGGAGACGGCGAAATGAGGGGTAGAATGGCGAGGCTGCTCTTGGAATATTAAACATAACGTTCTTACCTAATTATCAACGGGTCTTCAAGCGCTTAGCGAATTAACTCTTAGTATTAAACAATATTACTTGAACTTATCAGACTGAAATATTTCAAACTCAGGAGTCATCTAACTGTATTGATTTTCTTGTCAATATCACATTTTAACATTATTTTTTATAAAGAGCAAAGATTATTTTATTGAGATTGACTTATTATTAGTTTTGTGAATGAACAATCTTCAGATACCTACGGAGTATTCCTGAATGTTATCTATACATTCGTATCTACACATACGAATTTAGAATTGGCGTCTTTCTGCTGGCGACCTTGGGCTTTGTTTATTGTCATGGCGTATCATATATTGATAGGATGCAGCCGTTTAGACTGAAATCGGTAGTTTAATGGAATCAAGAGGATTCTAAGAAGAAAACTTGGTTCTATTGCACTACAGCCTGAAAGGTTGATTGATATCTTATTACTAATCAGTCAATCTATTACATTGTACTACATATTACACCTTGCCGGTATTTAATTACAGAACCAATCAAGGTCAATCGCAAAGACACGCCCGCAAGAGCTATGTGTACTGAAGGCTTAAGTGTAGAAGAATGTGCAGATGAACTAAATCAGTCAATCCAATCAAGTGTACCTATGTTACTAATACATTCATATAAACGTGGCAAACATGGTAAATATGTTACAAGCTTATTAAATCTCAAACTAATTTGTAATAAATCATATTAAAATGTTTCCTCGGTACATGAGCCACTACAGCAGAAATAGTTCCAACAGAAGTTTCATTCAAAGTGTGTCGTCTGTAAAAGAAATGTACAGTCCCTACATTAAAGAACTAGAAAAAAAATCTGATGATGTAGACCTGCCTGTGAAATATAACAAATACTGTCTATTTTAAACCACAAATTTAATATTGGGTATAAACTACCCTTAACTGACGCTCAGTTTGTGATGAGTGGAAGTGCAAGAAGAAAGATCACATTCCTTATGCCATACATGTACACCAAACAAATGCAGAACAAGGCTATAGGCTACTTCAGAAGCTAGAATCAGAGTATCAAAGCCCATCTTATGGACTATGTAATTACCTACGATCTTAAACAAGCAATGCCACTGCCCAAAATACCCATTAAAAAGGAATGTTATTTGAGGCAGCTGTGGGTGTACAACCTTGGGTTTCATGTATGTAACAGTAGCACAGGATTTATGTGCATGTGGCCAGAGAACATAGCTTTTCGTGGCTTCTGTGAAATTGGTTCTTGTGTATATACAGCGTTTTTTAAGTATAATTTGGCAGAAGATAAAGAAGATGTGGTTCTTTTCAGATCCCTGCAGTGGGAAAAATAAGAATATGGAAATTTTTACATCATATTATATTTTGGTCCATATTGAAAGATTTGAAGCAATTATTTATACTTTTCTTTTACCCGGGCTCGCATCCAAGCCAAGCGACAGTGACTTTGGTGTAATTAAAAAAGATCAAAAACAAGACTACTCTTTTACTGTACCTGATTGGAAAAACGTTGGGAATGAAAAGTAAAAGATCCTTTCCAAGTAGTTAGTATGGTCACTCCAGATCTTTTCAACCTGAAAAACTGTTGGATACCATACAATGGTATGAGTACTGATAAAAAGAAAGTTGGTATTAGAGATGCTACTTCAGTAAAAGTGACTAAGGGCAACCCAAAATATATTTTTTAAATACTCCTATCCAGACATTGAATAATGGATCGAGGATCATTACGTTAAAAAATAACCTTCTTGTCGTAAAAATATGTATTGGGGGATCTATAACTACCATAGTATTAAAAGAGGCTCTGGATAATGTAGCAACAATTTACCCTGGTGGAAGAGAAATTAACTCCCTGAAGCACCGTGACTTAATGTCACTTCTGACTTTCATACCACTTGTGCACCGTGACCTGTACAATAGCCTAAAGCAAGCAAATGTAAAGAAACATGAAGAGGAACAACATTCTCACTGATAGAAATTGATAAATGCAAACGTTTGTGTTGAGCCTTCACAATAATATTTTCCTTCTCAGTTCAAAGCCACATAAATGAATAAGATATGATGCAATATATATGTATAAATCCATTAAAATGGTATAAGTGGTAATAACTTAATTTATTATAATAAACATTTAATCACAAAAAGTAGTAGTCGCCGGGACGATCAAAGTACTTTTTGTGATTTATTGAAATTATATCGGCTGCAGTTAATTTTACCTGATAGGGATTGTCCAAATTTTGAGCTTTACAGGTTGACTTCGGTGTACGAGTATTATGGTCAATACATTGAGACTGATTATAGCATATTTTCCGTTGAAATAAAAAAGCCATGCTTGAGATAAATTTATGCACAGTTAAATCGAGAATCCTCATTGTTAGCTATTTCCGTAGAAACCAAGTGTCTTTCTTTAAAAAGGCTTGAGCAAGTTGCACGTGTTTTAGATATTATTTTGAAGCTTTCTCTGTATTGTACAAAAAAGCGCCAGTTAAAAGACAACTTTCAAAGAAGAGCAATAATTCAGTTTAGGAGGGCAATCTTAAGAGGCGATCTTCAGTTACGAAAAAGCAGTAAGCGTCTTCACCTCAGAAAGTTCCTCTGGTGCAAGAGAGGGTCACAAACTCGAGGCACTCTAGTAGGTGGTCTTTTCGGCAGCTTCAGTAGCATCTGCGAAGAAGTTAACCAACAATCACCTTTTAGTACTAAAGGAAAATGTTCGAGGTCAAGAAGCCGCCAAACCTTTATCGGGCCAACTCTGTCAGTAAAGAGGTCCGGTAAGTCTTCTCTTACAAGACCAGTCCAGAAGTCTTCGAGCTCCGTCTTCGCGAATCAAGGTCTACAGGACCTTGATTCGCGAAGTCCAAGTCTTTACATTTTCTCCTGTTTGGGAGAAGTCACCCACTTCGAGGTTCGCTACATACTTCAACCTCGACCTCGACTTGAAAAAGAAAAGTGCCCGAAAATCTTCAAGGAGGTCCTACAAAACTTCTTGCTTCCTGACTGCCTGCAACCAATCGACAATTGAGTATAATTCTGCAATGTGGGTCGTCATGTTCATCTAGAAATCCTGGGAGCGGTATGAAATGTACATGTCGGAGGATGACCGCTACACTACGTCGCGGTGGTCGGAGCGGCGTAGACACGGAGGTAGCATACCCCCAAAGATTACCCCCATCATTCCCTACCTCAAAATTATAATGCAGTCAAGAATTTTGTGATAATTCAAGTACAACCTTATAATAAAATTATAAAATTGTTACTGCTTCGTAATTTATTTACAGCAAAAAGAATTTCTACAACTTTAAGACAACCAAAGAAACGCCATAAAAACACTGTTAGATAGATTAAATTTAGGTTCCACTATGAAAAGAATAATACATATTTTAAAATTAACCAATTCCAAAAACCTGTAAAAATGTAACAAAAACGAAGAGTTAAGAAGTAGTTTTATTGAGAGAAAACCAAAGTAGAATAAGAATAAGAAGTAGTTTATTCCAAACTTTGTACAATTTTACAATAAATGAAATGGTGAACAAGTAGCGATGGCTATTGCAAAGATAACTTAACTATGTGTTTTACACTGACAGTCAGTATACATAACTATCTTCTCGTGTACCTAGTCGACACCACAGCACTCGCAGTCTATGCTTGAAAAAATAACTCTTTATACAAAAATAATATATACTTAATTAAAGTATTACACCACAGAATTGTTTCATCAACCACTTCTAAGTGAAAAAAAGATACTCTTTTTTACATACAAATTAAAGTATGGAAAATAACTCAATAATACCTGTTTCTATCTATTCTATATCTATATCTATTCTATCTGTTTTTATTTGCAGCTTACGATAAAACGTAAATATATAACTTACGTCATCTTTAGTCAGTAACCATTTTCTAACTTTAGCTAAAAACTGTTTGCAGTTTTTATTGTTTATTTTAACGAAATTTGGCAATTGATTGTGAAAGTTGTGAAAAGTTGATTGTGAAAAGTTATTAAACACAATTTTAAACTTGGACCTAAATTTTAAGAACAATAGAAATAATCCCAAGTTATCCGATATGAAGATAACATGTCGTCCGACATGTTTCCTTTATTGCAGCCCTTACAAGTAATGTAGAGTGTAATGTGTCGCAAGCAACACAAAAGATTACACACTTCATCACACCCACAACAGGGAATACGAGGTGAATTAGGTGATGATTGAAGATTTACTCTGTTATCTTCCGTACTGTAATTTGTTCGTTTTCTCATATTTTAGCAGGCTGTTCCAAAGTAAATATTGCAAAAAATTCAGAGAAGTATATGTTAAAGTAATTATGGATTAGGTGATTCATTATTGGACGTGGTGTAGTTTATTTAATCTCACAAACAATAAAAACGGCACGAAATTGTCAATTAAAATGGTCTTTGTATTTTAAACATACAATCAGAACAAAATTTGTTCATTGGGTGATTTAGTGTTTTGGAAACCAGCAAACACAACAAACTGAAAAAATTGTTTTTATACTATTCGGAAAAATTAGATTGTAATGGAATAACCGGATGGATACACGGGGGGCTCTAGAGGACTAAGCACATTTCAAATATTTCGTAATAAAATAATATAAAAAAGATATAACAAGAAATAGCCGAAGCCGTCCATTGTAGTTGAAAGGTTATCTCAACTTGTGACTAGAGGGACTCGGCTTAGACACAGAATGTGTGCACGCAACTCTAAGACTAACCTAAGTAGTACACGGTATCTGGTTCTAACCTAAAAACAAAAAGGACTAGATTCAAATAATAAAAAAGTATCCTAGACGATAACAAATATATAAGTTGAGTTGTTATTTCGTGTATTAAAACAGAATACAGTATATTGTAATTTAAAATTATTTTTTGTACTTGATTCCAAATTACTTTTATTTCATTTTACTTGGAATTCGATTTTAAAACAAAAATCTCTGACCGGTTAGAATTATTTCTTATCTTCTCGAGCAACTTCCATTTTCAGTCTTATCTGCTATTTTAAAGATAATTTTTGCATAACGCTGTCGTGGTGAATCAAGTCGAGTATTTTTCATGTTTGCTATCATGCTAGTCTTTAGAGTATAATATTACAACTTTATATTTAAAACATGAATATAAACAAACACATAAATACAAAAAAATTTCATATGTGATTAAAACGTGCTCTCCAAAAACACTGCTCTGATCTCCGATATCACAGATAGACTTCCATTGCTCTTTAAAAATTCAAAGTTACTAATAATTGAAAAGTACAGAAAAATACAGTTTTTATAACCTTATTTTAGTAATTTAAAAATAGATATGCTCCTTTGTTTCATAGCCTTGAGCTACTGCCCTTGAAGGTAGGTAGTGAAATTTTACAAAATAATGAAATAAGTACAAACGAACATTAAATATACATTTTTGTTAAATAAGATATGCGTATTTTGAAAAGCTAGGTTATATTTTCCAATTGCATACATCAGGTAAATGTGCAAATATTATTTGCCCCGTTAAAATCCTTGTTTCAATTGACGCTATCTGAACTTCGACGAGAGTTAATCAATTATCTGTCCTAATTTAATGGCTACTTTACAATAGTTTGATGTGTCTTAATATGTTTTATTACTTGCCACGGTAAGATTTGTATTCATATAAGCTATTTTTATTTTTATATTAAGCACACATTAGATGAAAAAGCAAACATAAGCACCAGTGGATATGGCATGTTTTTGTCTTAATGTAATAAGATATCTTTAAAGTTATAATAAAAGCACTTAAGCAAATTTAAAGCTAAACTCAGTTTTCAAGTGGTTTTAAAGTTTGTTACTTGACCCAATTCTTTTTTGTCTAACCAGGTCACTGTAATACTACAGGATTCATTCACCTCAATCCTAAGGAGTTGCGCTAGAGACTTCTGTTTTGTTTCCCAGCTATTGTGAACTAAAAACAGAGAATAAGCAAATGAACAAAGAACCAAACCTTCAGTTGTTATTGAGAAGCTTGCTTTGTTCCTCAATGTCCCATTGTCTGGTTCCTTCGTGAATCAGGCATTCTCCTTTTGGACATATAAGAATGTAAGAAAAACAAGAGTTACTCTTGTGAAAATCCCATGGGACGGATAAATTCTGTAATGTAATTATTTTATTCTTCTAAATATCTTATGTATAAATGAAAAATACAGATTACTGGGAATATTAGGCAATATTTATTAATTATGTCAAAAAAGGGTTTAAAATGGTTGTGAAATCGTAAATAACCAAGGTACGATGCTGGGTGAGTAGTAAAACCGTTGTAGGAAATTAATAATTTTCTGATAAACCTATTTTCTTTTACATAAGCAGTATTTTACAACGCTGGAGGCGTGAGTTTGAGGAGGGCAAAATGTGTATCCTAAATAGTCCTTCCAATGGTCGCGCGCCCACTCAGATTATACTCGTATAAACACACGATCTGGTGTTTCTTGAAATCAATAGAGGAGTTTTTTTTAAGAAAGAAATTATTCGTCAGCCATGTCACTACTGATGGAAGTAGAAAAGGGTTAAAAATATGAAACGTTATTTTATTTATCATATTTCTGTAGTTTTGAAGAAAAACGGTGCTGGCCTCAGCTCATAGTCTAAATTGTTTGGGAAATAATTTTCATTGCATAACTGGCTTATGCACTGTGATATGAGTTATGTTCTTTGATGAAGAACGTAATTAATGCGGAAACGATGATATTATTTATTCGTTCTAAAATAGACCAAACTATCAGTTTAATACAGGTTTGGCTACATGTAGAATACTGTGTTATATTGTTATTATATTATAAAAGAATATTGTGATTTCAAATTAAAAAAAGATTTTATTTTATTGATATGGTTTTAAGTGTGCAACATCTTATTAACTAAATTTAATACACTCTTACGCCTGTATAAAACCTAAATGACTTACTCTATCCTCAGATTAACTGCAGACTGCAATTTTAGCAACAGGATGTGTGACTAAAGCTGTGAGTAAAAGGAAACATTAAACCTAGTTTAAGTGTCTTTATGTGTTTGCGCTTGCACGGTTGCGTAGTTCATTTTACAACAATTTCACCATCTATAACGTCATTGCAGAAATTATATAACGTTCTACTTCTAAAGCTTTGGTTGATGAAGAGCACAGAATGTCCCTGGTTTTGAATACAAATACTTCTTAAATCAGACTATATGAGTTTAAATTGCATTTAATTAACCGGAAGTTATTTTAGAGATATAAAACGTTACTAAATCACACCTGTTTTCTCTAAACGTTTTGTACCAGCTATATACTTTACATATAATTATATTAACAGACAAATAATACAGGATAATATCAGTAATTTTTATATCCTTTTTTATGAATACTGCAGTAAACAAGCACGAAGCACACAAGGACAAAGCACATTAAACTTATTTCTGAAAGTGACTTACATGCATAAAGATTACCTCGGCGAGAAAGAGCGTACTCTGTATTAAATTTGCAAGTCAACAAGTTGATTTACTTACCCATGAAAATTCAACGGGTAACAAAATATTTTTGCATATTGACGTAAATAAAACTCAAATCTTGTAACCTACTATTAAATGTTCTCTAAAAATTAAAAAGCTGGACCTTAATTGGGTAATCTTGGGATTCTGTCTTACTTACAAATATCCAGTATTTCTCATTTTCAGAAGTAAACGTTGCAGACTAGCACCAAGTCAGGGTAGCAATGCATGACTTGACATAAGCATGACTTGTGTAGGTAGCACAGTGCTTAATTTCTAAAATTTTAGGTGTGGGAACTCTTAAAGCGGGAAGCTCAGACCGGTGGGTATGGAATACACCCCAGGAAGGAGGGGGGCCCTCACCCAGGAAAACTTTTGAAAATTATAACTGTAAACCTTTGTTTTTAGGCCACCCAGACATAATAATACATTCATTTTTATAAAATACCAAGTGATATTTTAATGCTGTTTATTTTCTTTAAGGTGCTTGATTAGGATGTAAGAAAATAAAAACATGAATTTAAATTATTGAGTTTACTCTCTTACTCTACTCTACTCCATTAACACCTTGTTGCCTACTTTAAATTTCCCAGAAATATTTGGTTTGATTTCATTGACCATTTTGTTTGAATCAATGAAGCTCGCCAATATTAATTTTTTAATGAATGGTAAAATAAAAACAAATTTAGCCTTATTCACAGTTTTATTTATACACATTACAGTAGTAATAATAATACATATTAATATGTAAATGGATGTTTGTTAATATAACAGCTTTTTTACAAGTTTGCATATTTTACAAAAAAATTGCATACCTTATGGGTACAAAACAATATTAATACATTCCAAAAAAATAAAAATAAAATAAACCAACTTCTTGGAAAGGAAAAGGAAGCTTTTAATTACACACAAAATAAATGACACACAGAGTGGAGTAACACGGTTTCATTTTTTAAAATTTAGTGTAGTTTTAAAAAGTTAAGGTTGATTATTTTATTTGCTTATTAGTTATTATAACAAATATGTACGGATTTGTAGTATAATATTGTAAGGCAATGCCAAGACTGTTGGTAAACTTAGTTTTAGTTGTTTGTTAATATTTTAAAGTGAAAACTACAAAAGAAACAAAACAAAAATACACAAAACTAACTGTAAGTACAAAAAAGAACTCAGAAACTTGAGTCCAGAACACAACTATAAGTTAGGCATAGGCTAGTTATTTTAATGAAAACTTAATGTTCTGAAATTCTAAAAGATATTTAAAAAACAGATTTAGGAAAAAAGTTCCCACAATGCAATGCTGTCTTCATGGTAAGTTTTCTGCCCTCGTTGTTTTGACTTGGTGTCAAGTGCAGAATGGTGTCCCTTCGCCAGCCAGGTTTTGACGTGTCGCTCGGGATTGTATCTAGCCACAGGAGGTCCTAGGAGCCTGATCCGCAATAAATCGCAAACAGTGCTAATGTAGAGTGAAGATCTAAGAGGAGACATAATTAGATTCATTGCAGAAAACCCACGTTCACATTCAGCACTAGACACTGCAATACTATTTATGATGGAAATCAGTTTCTTAAACGACGGCGGTTGCTCTAGAATAGTAGGTTTCTCTCCACTTAACATAGGCTTCAGTCCCTGCTTGAAGTGTCTGAAGTCTCTAATTATATCCTGAGAGCTGCTAATCTTAAATCTATCGCAGATTCGCTGGATCTCACATTCTCCGTAGGTGATGGATAAGTCTTTTGGCCAATACATGGGGTGGATCACTTTGATGTCATTCATGATTTTGGTGTAGTGTTCAGCCGCATTTGAAGATGATGATAGCAACCTTGAAGTCAAGTTGTTAGCGAGGCTCCGATAGAACTGTTTTTCTGGAATACTGGGTATCTTGGATCTTACACAAAGTTTAACATCTTGAAACATCAAATCGTCAATAGCAATTTTAGCTTCCACTGAACGTCTACCCATGTTTTCAACTCGGTTTTCAAACACTTTGATTAACAGTGTTACATCACTGTGGGCTTGGATAAGGTTGAGGCTTGATTTTTGAAGCTGTAAGGACAAATCCGATAACTCTTCTAGAGCATCGAACATCAATGCCAGGTTGTGTACAAAAGTTGTAGAAGATAATGTACTACAAAGCCCTTTGTAAGTTGAACGTTGCTTCGAGTCCCTTTGTTTGTCTTCAGATGCTTCAATGAAATGATTGTACAAAGCTTTAAAATCTGTCCAAACTGCTTTCATCGCCATTAAGCTGGAGGCTACCCAACGAGTATCTAAAACACGGCCGATTTTCAACATTTGCTCCTCTAGTCCTTTAGCAACTTCTGCCAACTCCCTGCTGTTTTTCGGTGAACAACTAAACATGTTTCTAATTTTATCCATGAATATCTTAAAATGATTGATTCCAGCTACTTCTTCTATGGAATCGTGCACGGCAAGCTCTAAACGATGGTTCAAACAATGCCAAATGAACAAGTTGGGGAACGTTTCAGTAAGCTGTATAGCAAGGCCAGATTTCTTGCCTAGTAGCACTGAAGCACCATCACAAGTTAGAGCAATCATATGGTCTTTCATGAATTCAAAGCTTAGACCTAATGTTTGTAACTGATTTAAAAGTTCTTGTAATATACCAGCTGATCTTGTGCTATTTAGCTCAAAAAGTGTTAAGAACACTGTCATAGGGTTTTGCATTCCCTTTAGAACAGTTCTGATATAAACCACCAAAGCATTTTTAAAGCAGGGAAAATTTAGAGTCTGACTTGATTAGGCCATTTATCAAGTCTGATTTCATTTCATCAGAAATATGATGAATTATATTGGAGCAAGCAACATTTGAATGTAGGATTTGCCCTATATCTAAGCCATTCATTATTTGAAGATAAATTTCAGTTTCAAACTCAAAAAATGGCCTATTTAGTTTAGCTTGCTTATAAGCCGTGCGGAAAATGCGCTCAGTTACAATCTGCTGCTCTTTATGCATAGAAGCAACAGCTTTTTTCATTGTATCTTTCTTAGCTTCAATGAGTATTTTTTCAGCTAAAGAATGAGCTCGAGACCCACGGTGTAAAAATATCTTTTTCCTAAGAGAGGATTGCTGGTCTTTTTTATTGTTTCCATAAGCGGTAACAGTTCCTAAAACCCACTCTTCGCTAATCTTTAGGCCCTTCGTTTTCTCTGCACCTAGAGTACTCACACTACGGCAAACGTTGCAACCTAGTTCTCTGTTCACAATTAACCATGGATTTTTAGCTTTAAATTCAACAATTTGTTCTTCAGACCAACAAACTGGCTGTTCACCCCCTATTAACAAAATCATTATTTTCATTACTAACTTTAGCTTCGTCTGCATCAGATCCCAAACCCACCAACCTGGATACTATTTTGACCGACGAGGAAGTCGAAGGGGAATGGTAATCGCAATTATCCTCATTGATCCCGATTGCGTCTTCTTTTTTATCTTGATCAACAATTGAAGTTGTAGTCAATGCTTCCGAACTGCAGTTCTCATTATTCGCATAACCTTTTTGTTTCTTAGGGTTAGGTTTAAAGAAATCAACAATTTTTCTGGTAGTCATAGTCAATTAGGAAACTATTTAGCTGCACCAGCACTAATAAGCATAAACACGAACACAATCAACGACCTGCACCTCAAAAACGAACTTAAGCGTGATGGGATGCGATGCAACTTGTAACTTAAACGCGAAACACACCAAGGTCAAGTCAACTAGTCAACACACTTGTGATCACTGGGGCGGTGGCGCGGTGAAGGAATGGAGGGGGAAAGGAAGGGGGTGGGGTGGGTATTGCTTTGTTATTGAGAGGCGCAGCCGCGCATGCGCGAACTAGGATGACTCGCCCGTCACCTTCCTCCTGCCTGATTCCGTGCAAGACTCATCACAGCACAGCTCACAACTGCTTGTACGGGCGCTTACTATCTGCTTACGAGTCACTCGCAAACAAAGCATAGCATAATATTGATCCTACCTACAATTTTTTTTTAACTAAAACTTGTACTCGTAGTTTTAAAAGCGTTCCCTTGCGTTCCGGCACTCTTGGGAGGTGAGGGAACGCCGTTCCCTTGCGTTCCCACTGAAATTAACCACTGAGGTAGCATATGCATACTTGATTAGTAACGATTTCACATGGCATAAGTTGTCATGCGTTGTTAGGCAGCGAGTTAAGCAACTAGCTGGAGTTCCTTAGCAGATTGAGTAGACAATTTCTTAGTTTATATAAAAATATTAAGGTATACACGTGGAGGAAAAAAAGTCCAGAGAAGGTTAAATATTTTTAAACGATTTAAGATAAAGCCACAAAACTTGTAATAGACTTACTGGACAAAAATCTAATTTAACTCATATCCAATGATCCGCTACTTCCGCAGGAGTACGGCACATATGGAGTCCGAAGAAAATTTTAAATTTGAGTAAATTGGTATGTACAACAAATTAAAGTTATTTATTTGATTTTCAAAAAAAGCTAAAAGAATTCTTCTGACTCCTTATGGGCCGTACCCCTCTGAAAGTAGTGGGTCACTGATTATGTGATTAATAATATTTTTTGCCCAGTAAGTCTGTACCAAGTTTTGTAGCTATAACTCAAATAGTTTAAAAAATATTTAACCGTTCCGGGACTTTTTGGAAACCTTTTATAATATTGAGGTAATCCAATGCCTCTAATACTTAAAAATTTGGAAATAAAGTATGAGAAATAAATAATATTGATTTTTAGGGCATATAACATAGGAAACGAATATTATCTAAGAAGCTGAAAAGCAACAGTGAGACAATTTTACATATAGTTTGTAAATATTAATTCACAGACTTGTCAATTGTTCAAACAACAATGTCTTAACTATGTAGAAGTAATGCAAAAATATATATTTGTAACATCAGTTCATGTTCCTCAGAGACGGTCGTGCAGCAGTTACGTTTCTACATAAAGATTGCAAAATGAAATTAAATCAAGGGAAATCATAGATTTATTGTCACACATCATATCAACAGAAGAGAACTGCTCGCAAAAATGTATATTGCCACATTAGTTTTACTAATTTCCAACAAGATTATTACAGTTTTATCTGTCTAGGAAGTAACACTGGGCACAATAATACTTGTCAAACATGTGCTGAATAACTTTTTAACGATTGAGATTTATCATGATTAGTTCTCACTCTTGGTCACTAACAACTCTGTATTGTTAGTTTGAGATTTGCATGAGACTTGCCTTATTATATTGCTTGAGTTACACAAGGCACTCGAATTCATAAATAGATCATTATAAATAATAATGGAAGGTTCATTATAATTATAAAAGGTTGCAATCTCACATGATGTTTAGGAAAATCATTGAAAGTCTTGCGCTGGCACTGCGGTTATTGAAGCCAACACTAGTGTAGGCTACGATATGACCTGATGTTTAGGAGAATCATTGAAAGCCTTGCGCTGGAAGTGCGGTTATTAAAGCCAAAAATAGTGTAGGCCACGATCTGACCTGAGGTTTAGGAGAATCGTTGAAAGCTATTCACTGGCACTGCGGTTATTGATGTACGAAAAGTCTGTAAGAAAGTCATGACGTCGAAGAGAGCTCCTGAATGGCCGGTAATAAAATGAATTTTTTTGCAATCATGGCTGGTAATGGGGATACTGTCAGTTTTTTACACCTACGTGGTTTTTAACCTGTTGGCTGTTGGTCTACACCTTTTGTACATTTTCTTAAATATTTCCCATTCATTTCATGTGAAGACATCTAGTGGGATTAAATTACACTTTTTGCTGTATCCTAATTTGAAGACATGTTATAAAATTATTCTGAACATCCTATCCTATCCTTTAAAATATATAATCTTAAAAATAGGTTAAATAGAGTACATAAAGTCTTTGTACTTAATAGAGATTTATGCCACATCTAATAAGATTTAGGAACGGAATCGGCACATTTTCATTACAGTTAAAACTTAGTAAATAGTGTGGTAACGTTGACGCTTATACAGAATAATTTATATAACTTCCAGGATGATTTCCATTTTAAAATGGAAATGTAACGAATGACATTGACAATAACACGTTGACATTGATCAGTGTCGGAGGAAATGCGAGGGCTCCCCTTTTACTGAAAATAAATCAAGTTCTGTTGATTGACAGACTGACAATCTGATGAAAAAAGTTTACTGGAATATGATCTTTTACAATAAATCAAAATTGTTTTGTAAAACTGGAAAATCTTAACAATGATTACCATGACTGGCTAAGAAGTAGTTTTAATAAAAGTTAATAAAGAACAATCGTTGATTTCAAAATCATCTGACAATGAGTGAACTCACTCAGGTTTTCCAAACAAAGTTTACCATTGATTCGAGTCGTATATTAGTCGAATAGTATAATATCTAAATATAAATTGATTTTAAACATTACAATTAAAAATGTATATCGTGTCTTAGTAATTTAATTAGTTGCAGGATACGTGGCGTGAACGTTGGCTTAATAATCATTCTTTTTGATTTGGGTTTGGATTTTAATTCGGCGTAAATTAACATTTAAAAATGTTACAATAGAGTTATTATTGTTTACCGTGATTCAATTTTATTATAAAAGTGAATATTTTTAAATTATTCCGTTTTTACCATTCTTATCTCCATGCTATACATAACCGTCAATTGTCACACTCTATCACTATCACTGAACACTAATGCTGTACGTTGTAAATAATGTCTACAAGTTTGATTTGTACTAGTTAATGCTTTTTCCCTTTGTAACGTCAATTGAAACATTATCTCTACCACCAAACATTATCAATGTTCGGAACATGAGAGTTTAATTTGTATTTGTTCATCCTTTTTCACTTTGTAACGTAAATTGTCACGCTATCACTATCAATAAACACTATAAATGTTTGTTGTGAATAATACCCGGAAAATGAGAGTTTGATTTGTATTTGCTCATCCTTTTTCACTTTGTAACGTAAATTGCCACGCTATCACTATCTATAAACACTATAAATGTTTGTTGTGAATAATACCCGGAAGATGAGAGTTTGATTTGTATTTGCTCATCCTTTTCCACATTGTAACGTAAATTGTCACGCTATCACTATCTATAAACACTATAAATGTTTGTTGTGAATAATACCCGGAACATGAGAGTTTGATTTGTATTTGTTCATCCTTTTCCACTTTGTAACGTATAATTGTCAAGCTATCACTATCTATAAACACTATAAATGTTTGTTGTGAATAATACCCGGAACATGAGAGTTTGATTTGTATTTGTTCATCCTTCTCCCCTTTGTAACGTAAATTGTCACGCTATCACTATCAATAAACACTATAAATGTTTGTTGTGAATAATACCCGATTGTCACGCTATCACTATCTATAAACACTATAAATGTTTGTTGTGAATAATAAACGGAACATGAGAGTTTGATTTGTATTTGCTCATCCTTTTTCACTTCGTAACGTAAATTGCCACGATATCACTATCAATAAACACTATAAATGTTTGTTGTGAATAATAACCGGAACATGAGAGTTTGATTTGTGTTTGTTCATCCTTTTTCACTTTGTAACGTATAATTGTCAAGCTATCACTATCTATAAACACTATAAACGTTTGTTGTGAATAATAACCGGAACATGAGAGTTTGATTTGTATCTGTTCATCCTTTTTCACTTTGTAACGTAAATTGCCACGCTATCACCATCAATAAACAGTATAAATGTTAGTTGTGAATAATACCCGGAACATGAGAGTTTGATTTGTATCTGTTCATCCTTTTTCACTTTGTAACGTAAATTGCCACGCTATCACTATCAATAAACACTATAAATGTTTGTTGTGAATAATACCCGGAAGATGAGAGTTTGATTTGTATCTGTTCATCCTTTTTCACTTTGTAACGTAAATTGCCACGCTATCACTATCAATAAACACTATAAATGTTTGTTGTGAATAATACCCGGAAGATGAGAGTTTGATTTGTATCTGTTCATCCTTTTTCACTTCGTAACGTAAATTGCCACGCTATCACTATCAATAAACACTATAAATGTTTGTTGTGAATAATACCCGGAACATGAGTTTGATTTGTATTTGCTCATCCTTTTTCACTTTGTAACGTAAATTGTCACGCTGTCACTATCAATAAACACTATAAATGTTTGTTGTGAATAATACCCGGAACATGAGAGTTTGATTTGTAGTTGTTCATCCTTTTCACTTTGTAACGTAAATTGCCACGCTATCACTATCAATAAACACTATAAATGTTTGTTGTGAATAATACCCGGAACATGAGAGTTTGATTTGTTCATCCTTCATGTATACATCATGGCTCAACTGTTATTCTGTGTATTGCAAGTCCCAATACATTGTAATAGTACATTGTACATTGTCTTTAAATTTATATTCTTATACTTGCATGTTACATTTATTTAAGTCTTTAATAATTTTGAACTACTACTTATCAATTGCCGAATAGTGATGCCTTTTACTTAAATCAATCTTTTTCTACCATTGATCAGGGTATACTTGCAAATTTGGTTCATAATTATCAGTCACTATTTTTTTTATTTACAACTAGGATACAGACTAGCAATGGTTTACATGGTCCAACTATTTCATCATTTTAGTTTAGCATCTTGAGTAGAATTATCTAATTATTTGTCTAATATTTGTAAAAATGGAGATATGTCCGTTGATATGTAAAATAAAAAAAAATAATAAAAAAAATAGGTCAGTGGAGATAGTAAGTTTTCACATGTATTCTCAAGTCCTTAAACAGTGGTTTAGGTGCCACTTATAGATTCACTGTATGAATACTTGGAAACAGTTAGTGGTAGTTGGGTAGAACCTAGAGCTCCCTAGATATTTGCTTGTCTTGACAAACCTTAAGCTCGTCTTGTTTAAGTCTGTTTGGTTTACAACTTGTTATACAAATACCTAATTTTGTTTGCTTTAAAATTCAAGTTTGTAATGCTACGTCTCTCTCATTTAACTACGTGCGTTACAGTTAGACAGTTATTGTACAGTAGTTTAAAAGAAAAAGCATTTATACAAATAAATGTGATGTGCTTAAATCACATTATTTTAACTGAATGCACATTTACATAAATTTTTTTTTTTTTTTTTTTTTTTTTTTTTTTTTTTTTTTGTTCTCTTTGGACAAGAAGCTTATAAATTGCACTTAGTCCTGTAAGGACCTTTGCGCTGCTTCCGGAGTGATAGGATATTCAGGATGGGTAAGGTTAGGGAGGGTTAGGGAGTAGGGACCGCCTCCTATCGAGATCCATGAGGAAGAATTAGGCCACTACATCTCAAAGTCATCCCGGAAGAAGGGAGGCCAGCTGTGAACCAGCCTCTCCAGTCAAAGTAGGCAGGGGGTGGCACACCCTTGTTGAGGTTAACAAGAGCCTCTGAGGTAAGGGAACAAACCCCACCAACTCCAACAGCCATCCTCCACAGTAGGCTAGACCTATCGAATTGCCCATGAATCCCAGAATCTCAACATTTGCGGTTAGTGATGTGCCGCTACTGGACATCCATAAGGTTGCCCAGATTGAAGTGGCACATCGGTTTTTGCTGTGCCCAGTGGTGGGTTCAACTGGTAGGTATAAACCAGCCAGAAGTGATCCCTGCTGGGTGTTTTTGTTTTTTTTGTTTTTTTGCATACATATAGTAACAACTGAAATGCGGAATAGTCTGAAGGTTAGGTAAAAGTCAACTGGTCGTTTTAAAATTTCTGTATACCCGAAATAAAATACGTATATCTTCCTTTACGCATTGTTAACACATTTTTTAATCAAGCTCATTTCTACGCAGGTTTTAAGTAACGATCTCCAATTTTTTAAGGTAAGTAAATGTTATACAGGCAACACTTGTTAGTGTATAAAAAAGACTAAAATGAATAAGACATGAAGGTTTTTATTGGAGTAAATAAATGGTTTTAAAACAAAGAAGAAAGACGAGGAGAGTCGAACCACTTCACCAAATTAGAGCAACTCCTGGGATTTGGATTCAATCTCTTACATTCTGTTATTTTTCTGTATTGAAAATCTAAAGCTATTATGTAATTAGAAGTAAGAATGAAGAAGTAATAGTTTAACATTTGAAATAAGGCTGGGTAACTGAAACATACAACCATGTATTGTTTATAATTATTTACTTGAATGATAAAATGTAAAATTATATTTTTCTCTCAGCAATAAATTTATATTATAGTACTTTTACAACTTTAAAATATGCTATCAGAACATTTATGCATAAAAGTTATTCGGAATGCTAAAAAAATCATAGGCAAATTTAAAACCAATCCTATAGTGTGACAATAGGTCTAACAATAATTTATTAAAGGCTTACAAGGTTTGTTTTTGATGTCGGGGTCAGACTGATCAACGAACTGCCCTTAGACTTGCGTGTTCAAAATAGAAAACCAGTATTTAAAAGGAGGCTAAGGCGTCTACCACTCTGTTGGTGAGTGCAGATCATGAGGATTAATCGATTCTGTTGGGTTATAATTGCCGTTATGTCTAGCCCTTTAGCTTTTTACTAGCAAACATTCTTTGTTTAGAATAATGGTTACTATAAAATTAATTTTTTATATTTTTGAAGGGTACTTCTTTGTTTATTTTATTTATATTGTTGTATTGTTATTTTGTGTAATCGATTTGACACATGTCGTACAATATTGTAAATTGTCTATAGTACTAAAGCTATTATTATTATTACCTCATTCTTTCAACTAAACCCAAGGTATTCCCTAAGAGACTTCTGCTTTGTTATCAACCAGCTATTGTTGAGCTGAAACAAACAATAAACAAATGAACAAAGAACGTAACCTTCAGTTGCTATTGAAAAGGCTACTTTGTGTTTCGATGTATTGTCTGATACTTGGTGTATTAGACCTCCTTTCGGGTATATGAAACAGAAAGTTATGAATATTCTATAAGATGTACCATTAAATTATTTGAATTATCTACGTGTGGAGTACAGATGAATGGTTTTATTCTAAAACATTAAAAACAATTAAAGAATACGCAACAACTAAATAAATCATGTACTTTATTTATTGAAAATCTGTTATAAGCATTCAACGTACTCTCGTTCTGATGTTTTACAGCATTCACTAAAACCCTTCTCTGAGAATCTGTTTCGCACTCCAGAAAGATCACAGTTTCATTCAACTCACTATCTGATTGAAAACGGCATCCCTTTTTACATGTTGAAAGTGGTGGAAATCACATGGTACCAGTGAGAAGGTGAATGGTGAAACGGTAGATGGGCATGACTTCATTCTCTAGATCTCTTCTGGTGTACATTCGTTTTATGAGCAGGGTCATCATCCTTATAGCGAGTAATGTGTGACCTGTTTCCATTTATTTGAAATCTTTTCTATCGTCAATCAGTGGTCTTCCCTAACATGACATCAGTAGTGTTGATGTTTACTTCATCTTAAGATGTTAGAGGACTGACTGAATGTGACGGCTCTTCTTTACCCTTCGTAAACCTTTCGCACCATTCAAAAAGGCATGTTTAGGTTACAAGTTTTCCTCACATTCCACCTGAATAATTTCCAAGGTTGTAGGTTGGAAGCTGCTATAGGTTTAATTTTAGGCTGTGTTCATGGAACACGTATGGTTAGGTGTAAGAGAGGACTTAATAATCCTAACCTCGCCAATTGAGTATGTTTTACGTTATATTCAATAAAGACAGTTTTAATTTAATTTCATGTCATCACACAATGCCTTCTTCTTCTCGACTGAATGCTTCCAAGCAGACGGCGCACATATCACAATGTGAATGAAGGTTAGACCTCTCAAGGACGACACTCTCAAATATAAGAGTGCGAGAAATAGAATACAATCAGTCCTGTTATTTTTGTTTGAAGGTTATTTTTGACGATGGAAGGATTGTGAAGGAAACATGATTTTTCCGGACATTTGCCATCGTTCAGTGAAACAAGAAATCAGTAACACTACGTTTCGAGATCTGATCTGATCTCTTCTTCAGGTAAAGAACTAACCTAATACATAATTACAAACTAGGTTAAAATAAACAAATCATACCAAAGTGTTGTGGCACGCCTAAGTCAGGAATCACACACAACCACCTTGTTGTTTGTCAACTTCACTAACTCTAAAAAACTATACACAACACTAATCATTAAAACTGAACTACAGAATACAGGTCACAATACGTCTGCATTCGTCTACTAATGGCTTAGAAATGGCTCCAATGGGAGTAGGAATGTGAATAAGAAAAGTTATGGATATTGTAAACACTGGTACAACTCTGTTTTGAGTAATTCACTCTCCCCCTCTCTGGATAGAGTGATAGACCAGCTGAACTCGTGTAGCCCCTATAGCTCTGGCTGTCCTTTCATTCCTCCTACACTATTTATAAGTTGTGTTGGAGAGTAATGTTCGGTATGTCCCTAAGCGGGACAAAAGTTATGCCCAGACTCTACTATAGTGAATTTCATACTCCGCGTTCTGAGATGATAAAAATCTGTGGCAAGTGAGTGTTGTAAACAAGGAGAGGATGATATTATTGGTCTCCACAATGTATATATTGACTAGTTATCTCGTCAAGGGTTTCACTGCGTGTAAACCACTCAACATGCTTACCTTCTGTGTCACAATAACAACATAGATTGTTTCTCAATCGGTGACACAAAAACTTACACACTGGGCATTGACTGGTTTGTCACTTTACTCATAACTAGATTGTTTGACTCAAACATTTCAACCGATAGCTTATTTTGATAATCAAATTCATACTACTCGTCGCTAGACAGCTAAAACGTTTTGCATTGAGATAACCTAGTTAAGGTACAATAAACCAGAACAAATCTTGAAATGACAAATGGAATGTTTTTTTTTTCTGATGTTATAAAAGTGGAAGAGGTACTTACAATAGAGATATTGCATTATTTTGTATATTTATACCGTAAATCAGAAAATTTTACAATCTTGTATTTTTTTAGACGAAGGATGTAAAAATGTATCCAAGTACTTAAGATTAACACGAAAAGTAAATTCGAGATTTAGTTCGTGATTCCCTTAAATATGGAACATATTTTCATTTAAAAAATATTATTTTTATCATCGATATCAATTTTATTTCATAAAGCTAGATAATTAAAGTAGTAAAACATTATCTACTTAAAAATGGGCGAATTAAAAATTATTTATTTTTTCCATAAAATGTAGTTTATCGCGTTTCATTGGACAATAGGGCAGTAAATTTTATCTTTTCATTAGACTAAATTTATATTTAAGCCAGGGTACAAAATAATAACTTTAACCTCATAAAACTAAAATATATTCCAAATATACCTTAGTATATTTGGCACATTTTAAAATTTTGCGCTGCTATGACTACAAATATTTATACAGAACTAGGCTTCTTCCTGACTGATTAAAATTGGTTTCAGTTTCAAAACTTATTATATGTTCCAAATTTACAAATTTGTATGTCAATCAGAAATAAGCAATACTTCGCATCAGTGTTAGTTACTCTAGTAACTTTCTGAACGAAGATATATTACATTGTTGCTCAGGTCAAGCGCATTTCACCATATGAATATCTCCGCTGCTTAATTTCCCATATGTCTTTAGGTATATGTTTTTGTAAAAAACATTAATATCTTAAAAAATAATAAATTAAATCCTATTAGACAATAACATTATGCATATAAGGTAGGTGAACGCTCGTGTCGCGTAACAGTCTTCGCTGAGGTTACTTGTAAATTTCAAATTCCATACTTGGGCCTGCACCATCTAGGAACTCACTCTTACTCGTATATATGAAGAAATAAAGTTTTTTGCTAAAATTAATATTTATAGATTAAAATATTTTTGTAAATATCTGCCACATGATATAATAATAATTTTCTTAATAAGATATTAGGTTTCACAGCACTGCTAAAATAATGAAAGTTTCGGTGAACTAGGGTGGGTACAACATTGAAAGAGTGCGTTGAAATCGAATCTTGCCACCGACTTTGAACATTTACTTTCCATTGTTATTTTTTCTTATTTACTCTAATAATAAAAATATCAGATGTTGAAATCTCACATGATGTACTCAGTTACTTTACATAATTTTTAATTTGCTATTTTCTCGTTGCCATTATGGAAGAGAGCTTACAATGGACTTGTATATAAGTCTTCAATAATAATAAATTATAGCAATTTTATTTATTATTATTAAATTTTTACAACAAATAGAGTAACGAGTAAGTGAGTTTTATATATACGTCCCATTACGATGGTTAGCCATAAGACCAATGTAAAAATATTCGCTAACGCTCAGGCAAATGCCATGAGTGACTTGCACCATAGTCGAACTCTTTGTTGATTATATAAAAATGAAGCTTCATGAAAACTTTCGAGTCTATGGATCAGTTCGTTTTCGAGATATCGTGTGGACAGACAGGCAGATAGACAAACAGAAATGTAATTTTTTCAGCTCCACCAATGATATAGGCTTCATTAACGCTCAGCCGGTAACAAAAGTAAACGTACAAGCACTGCGGTAAATGTCATGTTTAATGGCTACTGCAGTAATGTGGACATAGAGGCAGTCCCGCTTCTCCACATTATACACGATTTCCCAGTTACTTTTTATGTGTGCTGGAAAACTTTCTTCTGCAGCTACTCTTTTAACGCGATATTAAAATTGTACATAACTCAAATACTGTAAATACCTTATCATTTTTAATGCTTTAAGATAAATATAACTTATTAATTAATGTAAAAAAAGAAACTAAAATTCCTTTTAACAATTTAATATTAAACACACGTATTTCGGAATTAAGCCATCTTAATTAATAACATTTAGAGGTTCTACGTCTATCATAACTATAGCGGGAACGGTTGCTTCAATATGAATGTCGAGTTTAGCTCCAGTTCACGTTCCTCTTAGTGCAGAGTCTGGAATTTGAAGCTGGCACAGACTTCAGTCCTGGAGTCTGGAAGGTACTAAGAAGAAGGTGAACTAGAGTTAAACTGAACATTCACATTTAGAGGTTATTAAATTGTGCACTTCAGATGGCTTGAAGCTGAAACTAGTGTCTACAATATTAAATTTTTTTAAAAAGGCTTTAGTTTCTTACTATTTTTAAAGTTGATCCTCCATTTCGGAGTTGATGCTATCACAGATTCACTTATCAAATAAATTCAGTTTTTGCTGGTCTCATTAAATTTAGTTTTATTACATTATACTTCAAGCAACCAAGTAACTTCTCAGTTTACTATGTGTACAAAGTTATACAGCTTGTGTTATAAATGTTAATAGTTTATTATTAGTATGAACATAGGAAATTGGGAAATATAGCTTTACTCTTATAGGCCTACTGTTATTACGTCTTCTTTTCTTAAAAAGTATTGAAGACACTTTGAAGATTATTTTCTAAACTTTCATTTTTATGGGCGTGGAAAATATATGTTATTTAATATTCAGCATCATCGATACCGAGAAGCCCCTATTTTAGCCAGCTTATCCTAATTTAATTTCTGTATAATTAATTTTACTCTAATACATGACACTTGATGTGTTTGTTTACATTTATTATTTTCAAATGATTTTAAACGGATGTCTGTGAGTGACATATTCCTTTAAATTATTTTTCATGAAATTAGTAAATATTTGCAATTTTAAGACAGTTTTAGTGCACCAAATAAACAACACCATTGGTTCTTGAATTCTTGCTACATGAGTTGAGTCATTAAACAAGATGTTATCGTAGTTATCCCATCTTTTATTCACATGGAAATAAAAAGTCATGCTTAATTTTACCAGGCGTTTTTTAATCGAATGGACTCGTGAGTTTTGCAGACCGTTCTAAGAACCCGATTAAGAGTGTGAAACATATACACAAAGGGCCATAGTAATTTTACGGTGAGCATGGATACTCTAAATTATGTTAAAAAAAGCAATAATATTAAGAAAATGAAAAAAATAAAGCGATATAATATGTTTTATTTCTAGTAAGTTAAAGCAGTACAAACAGACAAAAACTTAATAGATACGGTAAAGCAATGACATGTTCTCTCTCTGTTGACACAATATGAGCTCATGAAGCGAAGAATCTGTTCCAGTTCACTATTTTCCAGATGTAGGATCAGTAACTGAGTACAAAGTACTATTGTTCTCTCTCTGTTGACACAATATGAGCTCATGAAACGAAGAATCTGTTCCAGTTCACTATTTTCCAGATGTAGGATCAGTAACTGAGTACAAAGTACTATTGTTCTCTCTCTGTTGACACAATATGAGCTCATGAAGCGAAGAATCTGTTCCAGTTCACTATTTTCCAGATGTAGGATCAGTAACTGAGTACAAAGTACTATTGTTCTCTCTCTGTTGACACAATATGAGCTCATGAAGCGAAGAATCTGTTCCAGTTCACTATTTTCCAGATGTAGGATCAGTAACTGAGTACAAAGTACTATTGTTCTCTCTCTGTTGACACAATATGAGCTCATGAAGCGAAGAATCTGTTCCAGTTCACTATTTTCCAGATGTAGGATCAGTAACTGAGTACAAAGTACTATTGTTCTCTCTCTGTTGACATAATCTGAGCTCGTGAATCAAGCAATTCGTTCCAGCGCACTAGTTTTACTATGTAGGACCAGTAACAGAGTACGAAGTATTGGTCTGATCTAGATCTCTCTACTTTTTATCCGTTCTGCATTTTGCAAATATCTAACTATTCTTAAGCTTATACATAAGTTAAATTTCGATCCAGACCGTCGCCTACAATTTTATGAGGAAATGGAAGGAATAATTTCTGCTCATCCATTGTTTGTCCGAAATGTTGTGTTCAGTGATGAATGAAGTTATTTGAAAATGGTAAAAATGATTAATGAGAATCTTAATGGAGAAGTATATTTGTAAATGTTACACAATAACTACTGTTCTTACGGAAAATGAACATGAACTTAATGAAGACATTGTTCACTTCCAGCAGGATGGTATCCCAGCATTTTCACCGTTCTGTACGACATTTCCAGGAACTCATGTACGTGGTCAGGGATTGGTAAGCATGATCTAATAGAATGGCTTGCGCGGTCTCCGAACCTTAAACCCATGGGCGTGTTTTCTATGGAGTGACATTAAATTAATAATCTACAAAACACAGTAGAAAGCGTTGAAGAAGCAGAAATGTTGAGACCTGCAACCAAATACCACTTCAGACTTTTCAAAACGTGAGAGATGAGTTCACCCTACGCTTGCCTCACTGCCAAATAGTAGACGGGCTTCAGTTTAAACATTTGATTTAACTTGGCAACGAGGTGAGTTATTGATATATTATAACACTGGCTATTATTTTGGGTGGAAAAGAGATAGCGATCTCTGGCTTTTACAATTCTTTTACAAGTTTTTATGTTCTTCAAAATGAGGGGTCACTTGAGAGGGATTTACATTTGAAATTTTTTAGTTGCCTTCAAAATACAGCATTTTTGAGAGACACCTTTGTGTAAATGTTCAAAATCATCAAATGAAAAAACTTTCTTTCCACATTGCACCACTACCCAAAGAATATCTCCTTATATAAACTTTTGAAAAAAAAAAGAAACTAGTGGGAGGGTGTCCTTATTTTTTATTCATCCTAAATGTAAAAGTAAAGGTTATAATAAGTTATTACAATTAAAAGTGATGTGTATTATTTCATTACAAATTACATTTAATTGGTAAATTTCAAAGTTAGAATTTAATTCTGAAGTAAAACCTCATAGTAATTTCCACACATTTTTAATGTAATTATCCAACCAATCCCAGCCATTTGCAGGTTAAAGCCAAAATTTAAGCAAACATTTAGAGGTTTTTAAACTGTTTTTGCTGAAACTAAAGATACTGAATGATTTAATTAGTCAATTTATATTACATAAAGATCACATTAAATTAATGCCAAGCATTCATGGTTTGAAATATAAATAAAATTCTGAGGGTATTGAAAAACCAAATTATTAATAAATGTAGATAAATTTGTACCGTTTTCATAGTTACTAACTTCTTCTTATTATCTGGATATAAAATATTTATACTTCTGTTCATGGAGAACTATCACCAGTCTTATTCCATAGAACTAGAAAGTTCTTATACATTTATATTAATATTCATTGATAGTACAATTAAATTTGCGTTTTTTTACATATGTGACATACGAGTAGTTACTTAAAAATTATGTATCATTTCTCCAAATATATAAAACACGATATCAAACAGTCTTTTCCCTAAAAACATTATCACCGCAACATACATAAATTGTGGCGGAATTTAAGTTATTAACACAATTTAAAATAAATGAAATAAAAACAGTGTCCTGATTGAATCTCTGGTTTAACCATAAATTCTTCGGTATTCTTCAGTAAATACCATTAAATTCCATTTGATATTAATTGAATCATTTAATTTGATTCAATTCAATATATTTTACTGAAATGTAATTATAACAGCATTTTACTAATTTTATTTCTACTAAATCTCAGCTAAAACTGGGTAATTTTATACAACTTAAAATTATTGACAAAATTTAGTAGATCTACTGCAACCCCATCAAACATTCTACGTAATGTTGTTGTGCTGAAACTTTGGTCTCGACGTTACAATTAGGATAATGGATACTCTCTGGTCTTTGTCTCTTATTAGTTAACGGACTAGTAATATAAACTCTGCAAGTGCAATAACTGTGTACTTTGAGTTCGAAATTTTGTGAGTTGAATTACGACATAACATAATTTATACTTATGTTATTTTAAACAGGTAGAGATAAATTTACATTTTAATTTTATTTAAAAAATTACGACTTGGAATTAGTTGGTAATGTCAAAAGTTGTTTAACCCTTTCGCGTCTGATGTCCATTAAACAATCTCAAGTAAACACCTCTACTCAAAGAATCTAAATTGAATTACTAATTGTCTAATTGTATCTCTAGATGAGTTGTATCCCTCTGGCGCCATGGACATCTTTTGTGCATGTTTTCTATGATATCAGTATATATATAATTTAAAAAATATTTATTACTAGAGCATAAAGCAAACCATACTTCATAAGCTTTATTCATTACAAAAATGGTGGCTTTGAAATAAAATCAATATTTAACATTAAAAGATCAACATTTTGTACAGGATAAATGTTTTAGGAAATAACCCTATTAAAACTAGGAATATCACTCTATTTTATATAGATTTATAAACATTTATCCAAATGATATACAAAATCAAACCTGATAACAAAATTTAATTTATTAGACTAAATATATACAGGTAGTATATAAGGTTTTGATACGCCTGGATATATTCGTAACGGATTGAGATATTATTGTACAACTTTCATAACTCTTATTAAAATACTTATATGGATTTTTGGAAGTTGCAAGTATTTACCCCTCCCTTTCTAAAGGAGTAGCTTTACATTTTCAAATTGCAAGCCCAATCTTGTGACATACCATTTTAAAGGTTGAATTCGTTTGAATAACTTCATGGGACTCACGTTACATCATAAGTGCTTTTACTCAACAGCATAACGACTTCGATTTTGAAAATTACGTGCGAAGCCGCGGGTAACAACTAGTGCATTAAAAGGTAAATTAAATATTAATGTTACTGATAAATATTTAATAAACATCGAGGACAATCTAGTTTTGTGTTGACATAAGTCTTCTATTTTCAAAGACAAAGACAAAACAAGAATGTGATCTCTTTGTTTTAATGCGAAGCATACAGTGAGGGAGTACAGAATTCAATAAAAGTCGTTAAGGATATAAGTAATTTTACTGAACGCTCCATTATATAGGTTTGAAGAAGTCAGACGTTCAAAGTTATGTCTCTAAAAGTGGAACGTATTGTTTGTAAATAAAAATAAATGAAATGATCCGTTTCCAAATTATTTTGTTTGTATAGAGCAGCTCACCAATCCAGTTTCCTTGTAAGAAACCTGATTGAAATAGAAGCTGTTATCGAAATCCAATTCCTTTTATGTCACTTGAATTACTTCAGTGACAACAACTCCGACAGACTCAGTCTCCCAATATAAAACTCATTTCCAAGACATCTTGGTTTTGAATTGCTCATGTTTTTGCTTCGTGTTATTAAAATCGAACGCAATATTCTTACAGAAAAGTGTTGAGGGCTTCTTTGGAACATAGTTTTAGCGATTAAAAAAATGCCACTTTAAATTTAAACTAATTACTCAAAATATTTTATTATATCACATTCTGAAGGTTTAATTGTAATTAAGGAATTTTTTTGTTCTATTACTATAAATTCTATAATCCTGTAAAAGTATTTTTTTTACATTATATAAAATGTCTAAATTTGCCAATGGCGCAGTGTAGCGAGTACGGCGGTTATCGCAGGATAACCAGATCAAGCAACGTCGAGCGTGGCCGCTGCTTGGATAGGTGACCGCTGAGCGATCCTGTCCTTGCAAGCCTGCCCAGCCATTGGTGGTGGTTCGAAAGTCACCTTTAAGCCGTTGGTGCCCAGGTTAAGTGTTAGAGAGGGCTTTTTAGCCCTAACTTCGCCTGGTAAAATAAGACATTCTTTACTTTACTTTTACTTTAAATTTGGAAACTTTAAACTATACGATCCAGATGTAATTATTGTGGAAGTGTTATTAAAAAACCTTGAAAATAATGTCTGAATGTGAAATGAACCTTCAAAGAGATAGTTAAATACCTCAAGTGTTAATACATTTACCGGTGCTTCATACGTAAGCATATATCTAGAAATTCTACGGTTTTGTAATACCTCGGAAAGATTAGTTTTGTGGGCCGTAACAGGCTTAATTGCAGTTTATGCAGAATTTCTAATCTATAGCTCATTTCTTTCTCTGACAGGTAGAAAGAAAGACAATCATACACAAAAGAAGTTAAATTGAAAATGAAGCATCATAAAACTCATTCTTGTAAAAATGACGTTTAATGAAAAATTTCAGGTCTTACATAATATAATCTTTATCAACATGTGAATTTTGAGTTTTGCTCCAGTTCACCTGCCTCCTAGTGCAGCGTCTGGAATTTGACGCTGGAATCTGGAGTCATGTTCTTCTAAAAAGATATAAAAAGAGTGCGACTTTGTGCTCCTGATGAGACACTGAGAATCCTTTTTCGCCTGGCCTAGATTACACTATATTTGGTGTCTCTGATGTCGAAACAATGTAAAGGATTCATTTTGAACTACCTCTTCGCCGACTTTAGCATTATCTCTTCAGGCGAACATGAATCTAGATTCCATGAGTCAAGTCTGCCACATCGTCACTAAGAGGAATTTCAATTGGAGCTAAAATCAACATTCACATTGCACTAACCCTTTCTATAATAGCTACGTCTCTCCACATATCTTTCTTGATACATTCCGATTTTTTTTTCATTAAATTGGGTTTCATGTAAGTTTTTAAATAATAATAGTCTACACATTAGTCACAAGAGCACACAACGTGTCATAACAGGCTTCGCTGCAGTTGGATGCAAAATTTCAAGTTTATATTGTCAAAAGTTCAACTACTGGGAGATATATTTTCAATGCACTTAATGTATTTAATACACGTATTGCCACCTAGGAAGATAAATTAAAAGTTTTAATACCTTCCCCGGATATTTTAACTCAATTTGTTTTACAATAATTTATTTTCTTTGTTTATAGTGTTACGGTAAGTTGAATAAAAAGGTTCAATAACATGAAATTATAGCCCACTTACACTCTCCATAGTGTAAAAACCCAGCTAAAAACTTACCAAACTATGAAGAATAAACGGGCACTTTACTCCGTCAAATACACTTAACATGAAATAATATGAAACAAAGAGTTAAAAATTAAAACAATAATATAGTTAAAATATGAGAAAATCTTGTGTACACATATCTAATAAAAACCATTGCTATTAAAACAGTTTTTCACTTTATGAGAAGTTTTTCTTGAAAACAAAAGAAACACTTGGCAAGAAAAAATACTTGTTTCTTCTGGCCTCTTTCGCCTTAATTACCAATTGAGTTTAATTAGTTTTGATAAGAAGTAACAGCCGAGGAGGGAAAGCAGACTGGAGACGGTGAAATGAGGGGTTGAATGGCGAGGCTGCTCTCAGAATATTGAAACATAACGTTCTTACCTAATTATCAGATCGTTAAGTGCTCAACGAATTAACTTTCCAGCAATATTACTTGAACGTCTCTGACAGCCATTCAAACTCGGGAGTCTTCTAACTGTAACAATTATCTCGTCAACACTTCAACATCGACCTTTAAAATTGTTAGTAAAGGCAGAAAGAATACTTGTAACTATTATTGAGACTGCGGTTACTGAATTAAAGAATGCACTATAAACAAAATACGTACCTTTGAGATATGCAAAACTAATTTTTGGTGTACATAATTTATTTTATTGGAATACGGGGAGGTGGGGGGGGGGAAGATTTATTTTGTATTATATCTGACCACAGACCAAGATGTTGTAAAATTTCGTGTTTTAAGTATGTTACTATAAAACAGGTCACCAACCTCTGAATTACTTGCCTGCTGAGTTGGCCTTTGTTTGGTGTGTTGGACTCTTGAGTCACAGTACGGTACTTCTGATGGGCTACAACCCTTTCTCACTTTCTCTTCATTGCTACCTATGCTAGAAATAGAAGAATAATCTACAGTACGTATAACATATAGGCATAGATATAACAGAAAAAGAAAAAAATTCCATAATTTTACAGAGTTTCAGTTACTACAATGACAGTTAATGACAGATATTGTTGTATACGTTACACGGTGAGCTGCATATCCCACTTTTGGTTATACCTTGATTAAACATTTACTTTAAGTGGGCGCTAGCGACAATGAAAACTAAATATTGCTTCATTATTTTAATTGGCATTAATTTAATTTAAATTTGAATATCATGTTGTTATTCAAAACAATTTGAAATTTTTTTGTAATTTGTATATATATTTTTTTGTAAAATTTAAATATGCATCAGATATAAAGTCAAAGATAAGCCATATAAATTACAACTAAAAGATCAGTGAATGATATAAAATCTAATGAGAAACGTAACGTTATAAAAACGTATCAAACATGATGGGATTAAGACATATAACTTTACCATTACAAAATTACCAAATTTAAACACCACCTTCTCTGCGAATAATACGTAAAGGCAATTAAAATGATATTAACAAGTATATAGCAATATGTATCTAAACTATATTATTACACAAAGAGAAGTACTTTTCTCGCATGCATGATTTTATCCTACTAATAACCAGACCTAGATTAGTAAATAAGTGTTTTTTAATTATGTGAAACATTGTCAACTTATGTTGGTGACTGAAGGGTTAGGGGGATAGTGAAGGGATTAGAGATGAGTTGCAAATGTAAAATAATAGGTCGTGGTGACCTTTCTATAAATATATATTTGTTACATGCCAAAAACTGGTCGCCAAATTCCTTGTATGGGCAAATATGAGAATGGTATTTATATTTAAATACGGAGTATAGGCCTTTAAAACAATTATATTAGCTTTGGTGTAACTAAACTATACAGTTTTAATTTTAAATGTATTATTCAGAGTTAAAAATACACTTTTAAACTGAAAACTAAGATGCCAACAGATATAATGAAAATAGTTCGAAAAATTGTATGTGAAAAACACAAGAATTTCATATGAAACGAAAGTACAAATCTCAGTAAATGTGAATGTTATTGTTCCAGCTTTTAAAATATTCAGACAAATATCGACAGACAAAATATTTAGCCATTGTATCCTGGCTCTGTGAATTGTAAACTTCATATATTGAGCCGAGTCCACGCCATTAGTTTGTTCAGTCGTTCTCAATATTAAAACAGTAAATCAATCTCAAACATGTTCAGTTTACAAAAAATAACAAACATACCGTGATCAAAATATGACAAAACGATTAGATTCTGTCCAAACATAACACATTGTGTTTGTTTCACAAAATATTAACGTTTCTCTGAGGAATATTTTTGCTACAATAAGTATATTTCAGTAATGATTATTGAATTATTAATTTTCAAAACACCTAATACAACGCGCTCAGTATTTTAAAGTCTCTCTCATGAGCAATTACAATTAAAGAAGAAAATAATTTTCCCTGACCATTTTAGTCATAATTGACTAATCGTTAGTGAAGCCTATAACTCAGGGTGACATGTAACATCTTTATTCTAACTTTCCGCACGATTTCTCTCTCAAGAACGAATTGACGTATAGACTTGTTATTTTGCACGAAGCTTCATTTCTATATAATTATTTTTTGTAAATAAACTATAGCGGAGTATAGTTTCCAAACCAAAAATGCAATAGAATTTGTCACATCAAAAATATTTCTAAACATTTCCTTCTTTGGGAAAAATTTGCAAATTATCAAGGGATAATTAGGAAAATTATAATTAACGAAAGAATAAAACTATTTCAACGAAGAAAAAAGCGTCAAATTGTTGAAAAACTGACAACTGGTAATAAGGAAGCCATGTTTAATGATGGGTTAGCGATAGCCATGGTAGCTTTATTTCTAGTTTGTTGGAAACGAGAACTAAGGGTGGAACATATGTATTCGCTAAGTATAATGATATACTTAAAAGTGCAAAAATTGAAGCTTCCACTATGAGTAAAAATTATGTTATTATTTTGATGGGAGGTGCCAATAACATTGTAAACGTGCGCTGTATTGACTTCAAGGAGGAGCTGGATAATTTCTTGAGGTCGTTAGCAGGACCGAGGGTGGTCCTGGTTGGAGTCCCCTTTAGGTATGACTCCCCTTCTTTAAATCCCGAAATTTACAGAGTCAACCTTACTTTAAGAAACATAGCTGCTCTGCACGATAATACTTACTTTATATGCATAGAATCCGTGTACCGTAAAAACTACATCAAACATGCGCTGCATTTCAACTATGAAGAAAAGTCCCATCTTGCTAACCTTCTGCATCTCGCTATTAGGGAGTCTAACCTAACGCCCATCAAAGCAGTTTATAAACTCTCTGTAGAAAGTACAAATTCTAACACCACAGCCGTACCTAAAATTCCTCCTAGTGTACCAACTAAAGTATTCCATCACAATCGTACTTTCGACAATAAACATTTTTTAGGAATAGCCCATAAACTTCACGGAGTCCCTTGGTCACACTATCTCGCAAGTGTGGTAAGTGGCAACAAAACTCTATAAAGTTGGCTCATCAGAATATAAGAGGCCTTTTGAATAAACTTAATTAAACTGAAATGTTTATAGACGAGGAGAGATCTGATTTTATATGTTTTAGTGAGCACTGTATTAAAAATACTCATTTTCAGAAATTTTGTTTATTTAGAATTATGTGAATCGGACAGCTTTCTGCAGGTTCCATATGAGAAGGGGTGGAGTTGGCATCTGGAGCCAACCTGACTTAAAATTTCCAACACTGGAGTGTGAGGTACTAGAAGGAGTCTGCGATCTAGCTACAGTTTTCAGTAGACTTGGTTAAATGCTGATAATTGCAGGCCACAGACCACCAACAGATGACTCAGAACTTTTCTCTGAATTGTTTCGAACTATCTCAGATTACTTCTACAAAAATATGTGTATATAGACACACTTTGACTGTTGTAATGGGGAGACTTTAATATATACCTCAGTAACTGAGAACGTAAATTCCACCATTGTCCGCAAAATAACGCTGTTATATTTAAGTGAAATTCTAAAACTACGAGACATAACCTCAACTTCATATTCGTTTCACACGAGGAACGCTACAGTTGCCTTTGTCAAGTGTAGTTGAGGTCAAATCGTTATGTCGATGAAACTTTCTTCGAGTGCTAAGTGCGAGAGGAAAGCTCTAAGTTACGTCACCGCTGTATACTCGAGTTGGAGTAATTACGTGTAATAATGGAGTACTTAACGAGCCAACTTCAGTCCTTCTGTTATAATCCACTGTTGGGTCGATTAATCCACTAAGAGTTATGGAATTCACAATTTAGTTTACTTAAAAGGGTGACATTTACAACAGCAAACGGTATAAATAAATGTGGTTTATCGTATGAAAAAGTTGAAAAAAATTTTCTTTTCATTAGACAATTATGCATTACGTAAATAAAGTACTGTGAATTTGATATATTTTGTGTTTGTAGGTACTATTTGCAATGGACAAAGTAAAATAAAAAAATCGGTTACAAGTTGGTAATTCTTCAATAAAACAAAATAATGGTTTCGTTATTTAAATCATCACAGGTTTCATATGTATACTTGTTGGAGATTCCTTCGATAATTGTTTAAAGGAGGGCAGCGTGAAAGATCCAGTGCATTTTACCACCAGGTCATACTTTTTGTGTACTTTTGTAATTGTGTATTATCTTGCTAAGCCGTCGTATAAAATATTGAGATGAAGAGATAGTAGACGAGACCAAAACCTATATAGAAGTGATAACAGTAGGAGGGCGGGGGATACGGCATGGTGTGACCAGAGATGGTATAATCAATCATTTACACCAGCGATGGTTTGACGACAGTGGTTTAGAAAACGCAGTCACAAATGCTTTTTATTTAGAAGCTCGATCAAAATTATGACAGCTTAATAACAGCCAATGGCGCAGTGTAGCGGGTACAACGGTTATCGCAAGATAACCGGATTTATTAACGTCGAGCGTGGTTGCTGCTTGGTTGGGTAACCGCTGAGTAATGCCCATTGGTGGTGGTTCGGAAGTCACCTTTAAGCCGTTGGTTCCCAGGTTAAGTGTCAGAGAGGGCTTCTTAGCCCTAACTTCGCCTGGTAAAATAAGGCATGTCTACTTTCCTTTTACTTGATGCTGATTCGTCAATTTGTTAGTTTATATAAATGACTTTGCTACGTTTCGGCAAAGTGACGCATTGGTTTCGAGAGTACGTAATGGCCTCCATAAGTACAGTTAGGGAATGTTTTAGTTTATATAAATGACTTTGCTACGTTTCGGCAAAGTTACGCATTGGTTTCGAGAGTACGTAATGGCCTCCATAAGTACAGTTAGATAGTGTTTCAAAGGGCACATGAGGGTCCGTACGTGTACAGTGTTACTTACTTTCTGCTCATTAGAAACAAAATTTTTTGCAGGATTAGATTTTTTTTGGCAACATGAATAATGCTATAAATGTATCTGCAAACAATTTTACAAAGTAATTAGTTCCCACATTTATAAGACGGAACATTAATGAAATATAACGTTTACAAATAAAATGTAAATGATGCATAGACATTATAGTTAGAGTAGGGTTATAAAGGTTTAATGTGGTAATACTTAATTTTCTCTTAATATTTTTATAGTTGCAATAAAACTATATAATCCTTTTAATATTCATTTGTTATTTACAAAAACTATATGTAAATATGGGATTTATATGACCTAACTAGCTTTTTTGAAATAAAACGTGCGGTATTACATTAATTTCTTTATCATGCAAGTTATGATATTGCATATGTAACAACGAGGATGGAGTTTAAAATATATTGAATAATAATCGTTATTTAGCACGTGGTAACATTCTGTTGGCTCACGTAACGCGTAAAGTTTGCACACAATATTTACTGAATGTGCACAACCTCGGGCACTGGATATAAGAGTGTCTGGAGTTAAAATATATTGAATAATAATCGTTATCTAGCACGTGGTAACATTCTGCTGGCTCACGTAACGCGTAAAGTTTGCACACAATATTTACTGAATGTGCACAACCTCGGGCACTGGATATAAGAGTGTCTGGAGTTAAAATATATTGAATAATAATCGTTATCTAGCACGTGGTAACATTCTGCTGGCTCACGTAACGCGTAAAGTTTGCACACAATATTTACTGAATGTGCACAACCTCGGGCACTAGATATAAGAGTGTCTGGAGTTAAAATATATTGAATAATAATCGTTATCTAGCACGTGGTAACATTCTGCTGGCTCACGTAACGCGTAAAGTTTGCACACAATATTTACTGAATGTGCACAACCTCGGGCACTGGATATAAGAGTGTCTGGAGTTAAAATATATTGAATAATAATCGTTATCTAGCACGTGGTAACATTCTGCTGGCTCACGTAACGCGTAAAGTTTGCACACAATATTTACTGAATGTGCACAACCTCGGGCACTGGATATAAGAGTGTCTGGAGTTAAAATATATTGAATAATAATCGTTATCTAGCACGTGGTAACATTCTGCTGGCTCACGTAACGCGTAAAGTTTGCACACAATATTTACTGAATGTGCACAACCTCGGGCACTAGATATAAGAGTGTCTGGAGTTAAAATATATTGAATAATAATCGTTATCTAGCACGTGGTAACATTCTGCTAGCTCACGTAACGCGTAAAGTTTGCACACAATATTTACTGAATGTGCACAACCTCGGGCACTAGATATAAGAGTGTCTGGAGTTAAAATATATTGAATAATAATCGTTATCTAGCATGTGGTAACATTCTGCTGACTCACGTAACGCGTAAAGTTTGCACAAAATATTTACTGAATGTGCACAACCTCGGGCACTGGATATAAGAGTGTCTGGAGTTAAAATATATTGAATAATAATCGTTATCTAGCACGTGGTAACATTCTGCTGGCTCACGTAACGCGTAAAGTTTGCACACAATATTTACTGAATGTGCACAACCTCGGGTACTAGATATAAGAGTGGCTGGAGTTAAAATATATTGAATAATAATCGTTATCTAGCACGTGGTAACATTCTGCTGACTCACGTAACGCGTAAAGTTTGCACAAAATATTTACTGAATGTGCACAACCTCGGGCACTAGATATAAGAGTGTCTGGAGTTAAAATGTATTGAATAATAATCGTTATCTAGCACATGGTAACATTCTGCTGGCTCACGTAACGCGTAAAGTTTGCACAAAATATTGTCTGAGTGTGCTCAACCTCGGGCACTGGATATAAGAGTGTCTGGAGTTAAAATATATTGAATAATAATCGTTATCTAGCACATGGTAACATTCTGCTGGCTCACGTAACGCGTAAAGTTTGCACACAATATTTACTGAATGTGCACAACCTCGGGCACTAGATATAAGAGTGGCTGGAGTTAAAATATATTGAATAATAATCGTTATCTAGCATGTGGTAACATTCTGCTGACTCACGTAACGCGTAAAGTTTGCACAAAATATTTACTGAATGTGCACAACCTCGGGCACTGGATATAAGAGTGTCTGGAGTTAAAATATATTGAATAATAATCGTTATCCAGCACATGGTAAAATTCTGCTGCGTCACGTAACGCGTGAAGTTTGCGCAATATTGGCTGAATGTGCTCTAGACCACTTTTAATCAACGTAAAACTCCAATATCCAATTATCAATAGTGCGATATTTTCGTTATCAGCAACAAAATTCAGTCATCTGCTCACGATTTTTTCTCCATTTAAATACAACAATTGTATGCAACTCAAAATGTTGTACTGTAATAATAATTCTTATTTCAACATATTAATTATATTTTTAAGGTTACTATTTTGCACATACTTGGTTGCTCGGAAAGAAGTGTACTTCAGATAACTGAGTTTTTGATATATGTGTCACTATAAATACTATTTTAAGGCCTCATATATTTAAGAAAATGTAAATATAATATGGACGCTCCTAATAGTTATTGAAAGAATCTTAGAGTCTATCACTCGAGAGCCTAGTTTAATGTTTATATAAACAACACTGAGTTCGATGATGGTAGATACCACCATGGAATTTGGCTTAGCTTTAGCGTAAATATTTACACTGATCTTACGGTTAATGAGATGGCAACGTGAAATTAGCAGAATAAATAAATTTGTAAACAAACTGCATATAACCATACGAGATTGCAACACGTGACGTGTATTATAACATTGTAAACAGCTTATCAGGATTTCGGACTTCGCTATATCTTACAAAAGGTATATCACAACGTTTTGAAGATTGGAATCTATCCTCTTCGTCAGGTGGGGGAGGTCTAGGTCTAACACATAGGACCGGAAGCGACTTGCCTTTACCCTTTCCTCCTCCTGACCATCGCCTTCCTGTCCCATTGTTTCAGATGACTCGACTGGGTCCAAAGAAAGAGCCGATATGGATTTTTGTGTTTGTATCCCACCTTTATCCGTGCTGGTGTGATGTATGATTGTGTTTCTTGTACTCGTGACCTGCATTCTCTGCAGTGATACGGTCAAAGACTTTTTTTTGTATGTACTACTACCTCCCCCACTTGACGAAGAGGATAGATTCCAATCCTGGAAACCTTGTGTTATATCTTTTGTAACATATAACGAAGGCAAAAGTCCGAAATCCTGTTATTCTGCCAAACATTCCATCGTCAATAAAAACTTTAAACAAAGAAAACATGTAAACGTTTCTTTTCTTTATGATTATTTGTATGCCTGTATGTCTACAGAAACAAAAAACATCTCAAGAATTAAAGAGGTATAGACTAGAAATTCTGCATGCAACCCCCTCGAGGCTGTTACTCGACAAGTGGTTGTTTAAAATAAAATGTGAAATGAAAGTATTTATTCATATAAATATTTAAATTGTCCGTAAACCTGTAGTTCTTATACTATAGACGTATTATGAGAAGGTGCAACATCTGAGAACAGTTTTTAACACAGTTTGAATATAATTATAAAAAAATCCACATAAACACAATACTGTAAAAAGGTTATTCGAATTCAGTCACAAGATTTGTAGTTTATCTATACACATTATGTTACATATGGCCAATGGTGCTCAGCGCTCTATTGGTTTATATAAGTAAAGCATTTCAAATGATGCAATGTACTGGTGAAATTGCAAATCTTAAATAAATTAAGTGACCCATTTCCGTATTACCTAGTTTGTGGAAACAAACTCGCTAATAAAGCTTCCTTTCAGGAAACCTGCTGATATATAGAAATACAATTCTCTTTATGTCACTTGAATTACTTCGGTGACAGTAACTCTGAAAGGACTCAGTCTCCCAATATAAAACTCACTTCCAGACATCGTCTTGGTTTGAAATAGTTCGCGTTTTGTTTAAATTGTACGTAATGCTCTCCAGAAAATAATGGAATTTATATTAATTGACCGAAATAGGTCAGTCAAGCAATTTATTACTACAGAATTTAATTAAGTAAAAATATTTTTCTCGCTAGACAACATTAATTTGTACATCTAAAATTTTGATTTTTTTTGACAGGGAACGCGATTGAACTGATTTTTCAAGGAGTGACGAATTTGCCGGGGTTTCATAGAAGATTTCTCGTTTTCGTTGAGGGAACTCACTCCCAAAATTTCGAGACTCTCAAGAATATTTATAACTAAAATATTTAAATAAAAATAATATTACTTGTGACGAACTACACATTACGTTTCTTTGGGGACACAAGAAAGAGAAACTTTTTCAGGAAAAAGTAGACGGGTTTTGGCCTCCTTTTCTTGCACCTTAATTACCAACTGAGTTTAATTAGTTTTGATAAGAAATAACTGCCGAGGAGGGAGAGCAGACTGGAGACGGTGAAATGAGGGGTAGAATGGCGAGGCTGCTCTTGGAATATTAAAACATAACGTTCTTACCTAATTATCAACGGGTCGTCAAGTGCTTAACGAATTAACTCTTAGTATTAAACAATATTACTTGAACGTCTCTGAATGAAACTCAGACTCTTTAACATCAGTTTCCAAATTGGAAAGAATAGTTTTTAACTTTTAAGAAGACTACACTGGTAGTAAGTAGCCGAGAGCCAATATCCAGCTCAAGCATTCAACCTGGATTTTCTTAAAATCGATATAGACATTTTTTCTAAGAAAGGCATCAAACTTCAGTCACGCTAATTTGACCGGCAAACAAACACATAATACGTAGTTATATATCACTGCTAGGCAGCAAGATAAAGAGTCTGAAATTTCACTTTTAAAAGATCTGTACATAATACGGTCAGTTAACGTTGATTAAACATTTTGTTTACGTGTGTTGCGGTTGAATTTTAACTGTGTCAAGTCAAGAAAAATACGATATGAGAAATAAATTAGAGTTTAATTTTTTAAACCCTTTTGATACCATTTTGACATCCATCATGCGTGGATTACTATAGATTTCTCTCTTACGGGTATTTTATCTCTCGATTTCAAGAAATACCAGTGCTTATAGAATCAAAATTGTTCTTGGACTCTTAAGGAATACCAATTCCAAACAATCATGTTCGATCTGAATAAAATTATCCACACAGCTATAGTTTAAAAGATAAACTTATTTAAATATTGCATATCGTCCGGAGAAAGGTCTTTAGTTGTTATAAGGTTATTTTTGATTTAACTGTATGTTATAAACTTTTAAACGTAACCACAAGGACTCGATGTTGAGGAGTAGGTATATCTTCAAATTATGTCTCCACTTCACTTGAAAAGGTTTACGAAATACAAAGCTATGAAACATACAACATTGTCCAAGTGCTTTTTGTATTAACTTTATACTTAAATGCATGTAAACTGTTGTTGCCTTATGAAAAATAAGATATCTATTTCATGTAAAATGAAAGATAAGACATATACATTATAACACAAAAGAATATTGAGTGAGATAAAATGTAACGTGAGACTAAGGTTACATTCCAAGCGTGATGGGATCGAGATACTGCCTTTAATTTCATAGCAGTATCGGATTTTAAGCTTTACGTTCTGTGCGTATAATAAGATATCTATAGAATATAACACGAAGGATATGCCATATAAATTCCAACAAAATAATATTGAGTGAGATGAAATGTAACGTGAGACGTAAGGTTATATTCTAAGCGTTGTGGGATTGAGATACAGCCTTTCTTTTCAAGCAGTATCAAATTTCAAGCTTTGTGTTCTATGCGTGTATTAAGATATCTATAGAATAAACATGAGGGATAAGCCATATAAATTCTAACACAAAAGAATATTGAGTGAGATCAAATATAATGAAAGACGTAAGGTTTCATTCCAAGCGTGATGGGGGTTGAGAAAAATACCCCGTTTATGTTCATAGCAGTATCGGATTTCAAACTTTAAGTTCTCTCCTAATATTACGTAATCTGATTAAAACCGATAATTGGAATATAATAATACTAGTTCAAAAATTAATTGACCTGGTATGTAAACTCGATTTACTACGTTTATTTGACAATTAAAATTTAGAAAAATATACATTGTATCCTGAAATAATAAGCATATGTAGACAATTATGACAACTAGTTTTTTGCAGATTCATCCTTATAAACTGTTTTATAATAAACACTGTCGTAACAGGACCAACACTACAATAATTATTGTGAATAGTTTTTGAATTATGTGGTGGATTGTAAATATGTATTATCGACGGAAAGTAAAGATGTGGAATGTAGAGGGTTAAAGTGGGTTGAGATCCTTATTTATGGTTAAAATTGATAATAATTAGTCATCTTTAATGACAAATCCCTGCACTATTCGTAATTGTTCGTCTCCTTTCTTCTACCTTAAATTGATTGATGTGTGCTCGAAAAAATAATTTCTAAATTTCTCTTATGCTCGTGTATAAGGTATGTATAGTTGTATTAGTAGTTGAATCATATGTAGATTAGAGGGTAAATGCATGGATTAAAGTAATACTCTCATGTGGTTTTAGATACCACTTCGTATGCCAGCTGATTGACTGTCCAAGACGCACATTCAAGGATAACACAATTGTGCTCAGAGACACAAAAAGCCAGTCTCGCAAGCGAGTGAACGAATAATAAGAGAATTTCCAACAAAACGGAGCTCTCAGGCTCAATAAAAATGAATGTTTCTGTCGCAACCTTCACTGGGCAGACAAAATATTCAGTTGTGTCCTGTCTCTGTTATTTGTCCACTTTATATATCGAGCAGCGTCTACACCATTACTTTGTTCAGTCATACATAACGCAGTTAATATATCTGAACAAGTTAGTTTACAGAAAAATATAACTATAATATCGTGTTTGAATATGACACATTCATTAATTACCCGTTTATCACGATATAGAATAATCAATCGGGTTTACTACAAATACATGTTACGCTGAGAACTAGTTTTGCTTCTTCATTACAAACTCCTATTTTCCTCTACTTTCACGTTGTCAACTATACAGTACTTCAACTTATTCAGTCATTTTTCAACTTATTCTTAAATAACGGTATAGTACAACGTTTCAGGTTTCGGAGGAGGTCACTGTACAACTTAAAGCCAAAGTAAGCTTCTCCTCCCAAACTCACTCCTGAAAGTGAAGCAGGTGATCATGGCGAATACTGCGTTAAGAGACCTCCTCCAGGGAATGGATGCTCCCGCTCAGGTATTGCGGCTCACCTTGCGCAAGGACTTTGTAGATCATTCGACGTGTCAGGACCCCACATGCATTTTCCACTGTGGGCAAACTGACAGCACCTTGAAAGGAAAATACTTGATTAAGGTGCCTCACATTAAAAATGAATCGAGCTACACAGGTTTGTAGCTTTTGAATTTGATACATATCTCCCCTAGAGATACTGTTTCCGTAGGCAGATAGCAGTAAAGAATACAGATAAATCAAATGAATGCATGAGCTGGAGCTTAGCACATTCAGACAGCAGGCTTCTAAATCTGTAAAGACCCTTCAACCTACCAAGGGCACGCTGGATAGCATGAGTAACATGATCAGAGAAGGTGAGCTCACTGTCCAGCACAACTCCGAGAGTTTTGACTGAGTCAGAGACAGACAGACTCTCCCTAGTGAGCTCAACTCTCCCCCTCTCTGACCAAGGATACCAAGTAACCAAGAAGGATTATAGTTTAGGGTACACCTACAAGTACCTGAAGAAGGATTATAGTTTAGGGTACACCTACAAGTACCTAAAGATGGATTCTTCGATTCCGAAATATACATTGTACAAATAAAAATTATAAAAGTGTTCAAACTCTATTATTGTTTACTTATATCAAACATTTTTCGAGGCTGCATTTCTAATATTTTTTCTTCGTTCATATACTGTACCATTTAACGTACAACTATCTGTTCTAGAATCTTTGATAGTACTGGTAAAAGCGAGATGGGTCTCCGTTGTTGGACACTTTTAGGGGACTTTACTTTTGGCAATGGATGAACAATACCCATTCTTCAACTCTGCGGGAACACACCGTACTTCAATGATTCATTAACGAGATGAGAAAATGCACCCAAGGCATACAGACTCACGGAATTAATCATTTGGATGGATATTTTATCACTACCAACTGATCTTGATTTTATTTAATTTATTACTGGTTTTAAATCATCTGCCGTGACAGCAAAAAAGATAAAGTCATTCATCGATAAAATTCTCTTAGTAGTTCTGAATAAATCAATTTGTTCAATACTGGCTTCATTTCCATTCCCCATATTGACAAAATACTGGTCGATGTCATCGAGCTTCAGCTGGTGTGGGATGCGTTCATTTCTGTTTTTTATTACTATATCATAATAATAGTAATCTCAGATACACCAGTATTCTCAGGGATATACACTACTAATAGTAATCCAGATACTAGTAGTATTCTCAGAGGTTACTTTTATCTCTACACTGTTACAGATGTTAAGAGAGGCGTGAAACGTATTAATTTATTTCAAATTTGGTTGATAATTTCAGAGGGTGAACTCTTTGCTTGTTGCTCACAATAGTGATTATAGCGTTTACAAAGCCATCTCTTAATTATAGGACTCGATAAATGTGACCTGAATCAATACACGGATTTGATTAAGTCACCACCTGCCGTGGTAAAGTAAAACAGAACAAAAGGGAAATTACAGGAGAGAATCGAAATTGGGTTGAACAGTTCTCATTAAGCGCTAAAAATCACTGACCGGACCAGAACTCCTCTCTCGTAATGTGTTGTGTGACTCAGAGCGAGCGTGAAGAGTTACGACACTGATTAAAGAATGTAGCAGACTACACCAAAACTAATTTTTGAAATATATAAAGCACTCGTATAATACAAACATATATTATATATTATAATATATATAAATATATATATATATAATATAACTATATATATAAATATACTATAAATATACTATAAATATGTATATATTTCAAAAATTAGTACGATTCGTGCGGCAAAATAAGAAAAAGTATACAGTTTGTAATTTTTTGTTTCAGAGAAAACGTCGAGCGTAAATTTCTTGTGAATTAATTTATGTATGAATAAAAAATGCAAACCTATTTCTGAAAATGACTTACAGACATAAAGATTACCTCCGTATGAAAGAGGAACTTTGTATTAAATTTGCAAGTCAACAAGTTGATTTACTTAGCCATAAACATTCAAAGAGTAACATAAAATATTTTTATTTATTGATATAAAACCCGAATTCTGTTATCTAAAATTAAATTATCTACAAACTTACGACCCTATGGATTTCTTGAATGGAGTTTCCAAATACCTATGTCAGTTTACACCTTTATACAATTGACGATTAGCCTATATAGAACTATTCTGGTAGTAGGCCTATACGTAGTTAATCTTTGAAATAACTTTAATTATTTTATACGTGTTAAGGAAATTTTCTAAAAAATATGCATGCGGCGCCCTTATGACGTAATTTTCTGACATTTTCGACATTTTCTCCGATCATGACTCCCAGAAATCAAAACTACTCGAATCCAGTCAAAACTCGAGCGTCGTTTTCATGTACAATTCAGAAAAACAAAAACTTATTTATGAATGCAAATATATGTTGTTAAGACATTCCCTTCATACATAATATCACATTTTATATTGCCATATTATATTATATTTGCTCAATCAAAATTTTGTTTCTTGTTAATATAGTTTCAGTAAAAAAACGATTGCAAATACTTAAGATCGTGTACACCTTATATTGTCTATTTTATTATACTTTTAAAAGCTATTCATTAAAATGATTGGGGGTTGCTATAAAAGGTGGGGGACATTTCAACAATTTTATAATGTTTTTTGAGGTCATACACGTGGTGGAAATAAAGATTCTGCAATACATCGTAGTCCAGGGTTAAAGATTATTTAACAGCTTCGGAAGTGCATGATCAAAAGATTTGAAAGCGTAATATTAAATAGAGTGTGTATGAGTTTGTTTATAAGAAACTTAAGATATGTATGAAAGGAAAGTCTTACAACACATATTTAATCTCTAATTAGTAGACTACACCAAAACTAATTTTTACATTATGTATTGCACTCGTCTATATATTATACTTTTACGATTGGGAAAATAAGAAAAAGTATATAGCGTCGTGTTCTTGTATTAATAAAAAAAACCGAAAACCTATTTCTGAAAATGACATACAGACATAAAGATTACTTCCGTAAGAAAGAGGAACTTAGTGTTAAATTTGCAAGTCAACAAGTTGATTTACTTAGCCATAAACATTGAACGAGTAACATAAAATCTTCTTATGTATTGATATAAAACCCGAATTCTGTTATCCAAAATCAAATTATGTACAAAATTACGACGCTACGCATTTCTTGAATGGAATTTCTCGAATATTTTTGTCAGTTTACACCTTCATACGATTTGCATTTCTAGACAGTTCTGTTAGTATACGTAGTTAATGTTTGAAATACGTCAAATAATTTTATACGTGTTAGGTAGATTTCATAGAAATCTGCATGAGTCACCCTCATGAGGGATTTCCATGACATTTTTTGAGATTTTCTCTGATCATGACCCCCAAAATTAAAAATCACCATAATCTAAAAGTACGCACACACACACACACACACACACACACACACACACACACACACACACACACACACACACACACACACACACACACACACACACACACACACACACACACAACGTGTATAACGGCAATAGCCTAATTCGATTTCAATAAAGATTGAATCACAAAAAGTACTTGCCACGACATGAAGTCTTAATTTTGTACTTGCTGTGTGAGTGTGCTACCTCCGACTATACCTCAGAACCCTTAATGGTTACGAATCAATTACGAATTTATATTTAAGATTTTCTGTAATATATGAGTATACCAAACTAACATATGATCGGAAGACCAAATACGACATATATGTATGGACTTTTGCAATACAATACGAGCTTGTAAACACGATGACTGCCGTAATTACAAAAATATCCGGACTTGACTTGATACAAAGGCAGTAAGTACCAACTTTTAAGACTTGTAATAACTTGGATTAATTTAGAAAACACCCAAATCAATATATTTGTACATAAATTACGTATTTATGGATCACTTTTAGGTTTTTCGGTACCTTTAAGGTTTAAAGATGGCGGTCATTCAATAACATAAAAGTGTTTGGAAATTCTTAGTTCATTTACAACAATGTTGGTTCCATATTGAAGTTCTTAATACATTCAGATCGTATTATATTAAGGAAGGGAATCATATCTATAGAGGAGCACACAAAACAAAGAGAGACCAGGCAGGAGGTAACACAAGAAGACCGAAGGAAAAAGTAAAAATGTATTCATATTCATTAATAATCTCATAGATCAAATTATTTTGACCTATCCAAACTATAATGTCAATAGCAAATAAACTAATTACTAAAGCATAATAACGCTAGTACTGTACCTGACATTATTTTAATTAGATAATTGTCCACTTTCAAGCAGAATGTTTACCAGTATATTCTAGTATCATTACAAGGATTAGAGTCCCTTGGCATTGTATCGATACATTGTGCATATGCCCTTATCCGATTATAATATTTGGAATACAATTGATCGATTATTGTAAATATTGTTCGTTTATTTCATACATGAAGGATCATGCTTATTTCAAAGTTTCAGAACTTTCTGGATATTTAGTTTAGCTTTATCAGACTTTCGCCGTTACTTTAATAATTATTGTTATAGCAGTAATTTGAGAAATGATAGTTTTATTAGTATTTATTTAACTGTATTCACTGTCGATCGTCGATGTCTAATCATTATTGTTTCGTTTTAAGACTATTATTAGAGACAGGAAATAAATCCTGTTAAGAAGAATTGTACTATAATTCTATTTCAGGTTTAGTATGGAAACCGTATTCCTAAAATTGCTTCTCAAAAGCATTAACATTACAAGGCAATTTTATTTCTTATCGTGATCATAATTTTAAACGAAATGAAGCCATAAAACCTTTTATGGGATTCCATATCAGCACTTCTTATCTTTATTGGCCTATTACGTTCGTTTGAACATATTATAAATTTATATCAGTACTCCGTAATGTCTAGGGGGTTACACAGCAACTGCCCGCTCTTTTTACCGTTGTATTACTTATACATATGAGCTTGTCTTGAATATCACAACTGTTTATAATATAAACCGTTATACAAAAAGCGTCACTGTCTAAAATGCAATTACGTATTTTAAAATTTGTTTAAGATTCTATATTAAAGTAAATCCATGGACAGAAACAATTAATATGATACGATAATTAAGAAATGATAAATAGGGAAAACTCAGGTTCCTATCCAACTAAAATGACAACACATTTATTGAGCTGACCTTATAATTACTTGGACATAATATCTGATCCACCTCTGCTTCCTATCTCTAATTTACAAATATTTGAGATGGCTATTGTTTAAAAAATTTTTACCTTTACTAAGTAACGTATATTAAATTTTAAACATTCTTTTGATTTCATCATTAGCTTGAAAAGAAAAAGATTTTAATTAGGACTCACATGAATAAGTCACTAGAGGCAGGTCGGTTATTACATGCATTCCTAAACTCATAGGTAAGCGGTTACGTTTCAGTTTACAGATTTATTTTTTGAATATTTGGAAACACTTATTGGCAGTTTGGTAAAAGCTAGTGTTCTCTAGGCACTCGTTTGCTTTGCTCTAACGTCAATGCATATTTATTGTTTGTCTATTTATTTATCAACGCATAATCAACTTAAAAGATTCCATTATAAACTTTTGATTAAACCATTCTGGTTTCTAATAGCATTTTAAAATAAATGTAAAATATTTATTCCAAATGCTTTTTTCCAGTTATTCGTATTTTTAAAATTCTAATGTTCATATAATGGAAGAGTCCTTTGGGACCTTAACAAAACTTCAATTAGTGTTTTAACTCTAAATTCATGGTAAATTATTTTTTCATCAAATTGATATATAGTTTTTAAAAACAAAAAAATGAAAATGAATTATGGAATTTTAGTAAAGAAAATAATTGTATTTTTAAAGGACAAAGATGAGTCGAATTTAATCACTTTACCAAATTAGTAGACTCCAGGACTTGAATTTAATCACTTATATTCCGTATTTTCTCTAAATTTAACATATAGCCATTCTCTCGTTAAAATACGAGAAAATATACCTATTATAACCTGGATAAATAATATAACTTTTGAAATATGCCAACTAGAAACTTGTGTTTAAGCATCTTTGTTAATATTTACAACTCAAAATAAATTCAGAGTAAAAATTTCGTTCCACAAACCGATTTTACCAATTAAAATCCTAAAAAATATTATATAAATTAAGAAAATATAAAAGATTAATTTAATCATAAAGATTGACCGTACATTTTATATTAATTTCATGAAGGTGACAAAAATATTCTAAAATTTACGCAGTACTATCCAAAATTGTTATATCAAATAAATTTTAAAATCTAAATTGCACTTTGAAAAATATTGAAATAAAAAACTAGCTGTTATTAAAAAGTAAAAAAAATTGTGAAGTGTCTTATGAATATAGCCTTGATGTTGAAATGTCTCGAAAATATAAAGTTTTAAGTCTTGGATTGTTTTTTTTTTTTTTAACTTAGTGATTACAATATAACAAGACAATATAAAACCATTGCTAAACATTAATCTTGTCCCATATGTTGTCGTCAAGCTGAAGCTGTTGTTATTGTGCTGAACACAAACCTACTGTGGTTTAGCAGAACAAACTTTGGTCTCGTCGTTACAATCAGGGTAATGGCTACTCTCTGGTCTTTGTCTCTTAATAGCTAACGGAGTCTTAATAGAAACTCTGCAAGTACAACATAATAAACAACTGTGTGTGTTTCCAAGTTAATGTTGTTGTGTTGAACACAAACCTACTGTGGTTTAGCAGAACAAACTTTGGTCTCGTCGTTACAATCAGGGTAATGGCTACTCTCTGGTCTTTGTCTCTTATTAATTAGCGGAGTAGTTGTAGAAACTCTGCTAATACAACACAATAAACGACTGGGTGAATTCACAAATTAATGTTGTGCTGAACACAAACCTACTGTGGTTTAGCAGAACAAACTTTGGTCTCGTCGTTACAATCAGGATAATGGCTACTCTCTGGTCTTTGTCTCTTAATAGCTAACGGAGTCTTAATAGAAACTCTGCAAGTACAACATAATAAACAACTGTGTGTGTTTCCAAGTTAATGTTGTTGTGTTGAACACAAAGCTACTGTGGTTTAGCAGAGCAAACTTTGGTCTCGTCGTTACAATTAGGATAATGGCTATTTCTGGTCTTTGTCTCTTATTAGTTAACGGAGTAGTCGTTTAAACTCTGCAAGTACAACACAATAAACAACTGTGTGTATGTTGTTGTGTTGAACACAAAGCTACTGTGGTTTAGCAGAGCAATGTTTGGTCTCGTCGTTACAATCAGGGTAATGGCTACTCTCTGGTCTTTGTCTCTTATTAATTAGCGGAGTAGTTGTAGAAACTCTGCTAATACAACACAATAAACGACTGGGTGAATTCACAAATTAATGTTGTGCTGAACACAAACCTACTGTGGTTTAGCAGAACAAACTTTGGTCTCGTCGTTACAATCAGGATAATGGCTACTCTCTGGTCTTTGTCTCTTAATAGCTAACGGAGTCTTAATAGAAACTCTGCAAGTACAACATAATAAACAACTGTGTGTGTTTCCAAGTTAATGTTGTTGTGTTGAACACAAAGCTACTGTGGTTTAGCAGAGCAAACTTTGGTCTCGTCGTTACAATTAGGATAATGGCTACTTTCTGGTCTTTGTCTCTTATTAGTTAACGGAGTAGTCGTTTAAACTCTGCAAGTACAACACAATAAACAACTGTGTGTATGTTGTTGTGTTGAACACAAAGCTACTGTGGTTTAGCAGAGCAATGTTTGGTCTCGTCGTTACAATCAGGATAATGGCTACTTTCTGGTCTTTGTCTCTTATTAATTAGCGGAGTAGTAGTGGAAACTGTACGTCCAATATAATAGACAACTGTGTGTATTCCCAAGGGAAACTGTTATTTTAATTTCTTAAAACTACTTTTACAAACATTTAGTAAAATACATTTTATTGTACTTTAATATTGTTTGCAGGCCACTATTTTTGGAACAGTTTTCTCTTACCGGGGTCTTAAAAAACTATATTTATAGAAAACACAGACCATAAGTGTCTTACTGTGTCATCACATGTCATTATGACGATCGGATCTTATTTTCTGCCTCCCGAAAGAAGCGATGTTGGCGAGAATTAGGCCATTCTGTCTCTGTCTGCTGTCACGGAGCGTAGAGGAAATCAGAAGACGGTTTTAAAATTATCTTATCATTTATAAATTACAACTGATATGATTTACATTCACTGTTAAGCCTTATAAATGCGGAATGGCCCATCCTGAGCGAGAAATGCAATGTGGTCTGAAAAAATTTGATGTTAGATGTATCAACGGAATAAAGAGTGATCATCCAAAAGAATAATCCAAATGTATTATCCCATATGTTTATCGAGTGATCAATGTTCTACATAATATAGCATTCATCCGTCTTTTTCTAGTCAAATATTTTTTAGTTTGGAAAAATTTCACTTTAGTCACTTAGAGAACATTATTTGCGTTGAAATGTTATAACAGAATGGGCTTTGACGCCGAGTACAATTAGAGGGCGCCGCGCCGAGCCGGCCACTTCATTTGCATTTTGGAGCTGTTTGCCTCAAACAATCGTCGCACACGCCGCCGCAATCCTTTTTTGATCCAGTTAATTTAAAACAGTTCACACAAGAATGTTATTTAAATAAATTTATAGAGTGTTATTACCGTTTCATATTTTGATACATTTGTACCTACATACTTTTTCAATGAAATGTGATTTTACTTTAAGTAGTTTTAAATTAGGTTCACTATTAGACGTAACATCGGTAAAGGCAGGGCCAAGGTTTTATTTAATGTATTTGAAATTTAAAAAAATATTACATGTAATTTTAAGGAATTTTTATCGCAGGCTTTAATATATTTAAAGTGGGATGTTAATGTTTATAAGTAAATAATGGTATAACAAGTTTAATTCAACAAGACAATGTTGAAAATATTATGTGAGCTTTTCTTAGGCAGAAGTGGTGTGATGTATAGAAATAATTGTTTTCATTTAATTTTTGCAATGAGTTATTATTTGTAGTTGTAACGCAAGGTCAAGCTATTATTAGATTTGACTTGCTTTGGAAATAACGAAATGCAAATGATACGTTCTCAACAAGACTAAACACTGTAGCAACGTCGTTACGGAGTTATTCTGCACGTTATTCTGTATATCACGCCTTTGAAATTTTCCATTTAAAAAATTTAATAATGTATACTGACAATAACACGGTGACATTGAGCAGAGCCATGGAAGCGTTTGCATTGTACTGACAATAAACCACATATTTACTTTAATACGAAAATCGTACAAAAGAAATGTGAAATATTTTGGAAAATTCTATTCTTTGAAAATGACTTTTGTGATCAACTAAAGAGTTATTTAATAAAAATACATCTAAGATAACTATATTACTTTACGAATGCTGTTAGGTTCCATAACAAATGCAAACTTTAATTTAAGTTAAACAATAGAGTATTTAATCATACAAATATGATTCAAGAGTCTATGATTGTTGTCTATTGAGCGGAAGTGCGAGTTTAATTTGTAATCGTTCTAATTGTTATTCCTTTCAAACGCTGAAATGTTTTTAAGCATTTATGGCTCGTTGTAGATATTTGAAAACTAATGACAGATAAAGAAAATAATTGTTACAGTTTTATTTAAAGGTTCAGTAATTCCGAATTGCCCTGTAAGATAATAAAATATCAAGGAAGTTTAATTTCATACTGTGGTAGAAATGTTAGGTGACACGAAGCTATAAAATGTTTGATAGCATTGCTATCTAGCATTCCTTATCTTTATTGCCTCATTAAGTTAATTCAATAATAGTAAACATTTATACTAGAAACTTCTTTTTGTGTAGAATTGTACGCCCTAATGTCAGTATGATATGATTTACTAATATTACGTAGTGTGTGACATTATAAATTCTCATTTTATTTATTATACGGAAAATGAGACTGATCACCTCTTTTAATATTCATCAGTTTTGGAGCGTATCTCAATAAATCTGTGTATTAATGGGGCGATTGAGTATAAATACTTGTGGTTTGGTGTGGTTTTATATAATTGTTTGAAGTCGAGTAATCATGTAGCTTACATGTGGAATAAACCTCTTAAATTAATTTTTATATTTTATTTTCTGCGTATTATGCTTACCACAGATATATTAAAAACTGTATATTATGCTTATGTACAATCAATACTTCAGTATGGTAATTTAGCATTGGGTGGATGATTTCAAAATAACCTTGTTCCCTTAGAAGTCGCTCAAAAAACTATTATAAAAGTAGCTCCGAAGTGAAATCGTACTTATCAAACCAATTTAATATTTTAAGAATTTAAAGTTTTTAACGTCTCGCAATTATATACCCGAACATTAGTTTTGTACATCTATCAACATCGAGATCCTATTTCACCAGTTCTCACTTCATAGTAGAATTATTGTTCCTATACTCGTTAACACTTTAAATCAACATCATTTTACTATAATGGTCATACAATTTTCTCAAAATTAACAAACTATATAAAAAACCCAGACCTTGTTGACCACTGTTATTAAATACAAAAAAAATCAATAAATGGTGAGTAGATGGTGGGCGAGATGGGTTTCATCAGCACTTTTCCTCAATCTACACCCAGGTATGCTGCACTCTTGATGTATTAAATTTCTGTTATATGTTTTTGTTATACATTCGATGTTAGTTCTAGAATGTGGTGAGATTATGCAATGTTTGGAATGCAGGCCAGTGAGGACTTGTGGTGCATGCATGTGCGTGAGTGGTGTGTGTGTACAATTATTATTATGTGACGCATTCTATGCAATGTAAAAATTGTTCGTGCCAATAAAAGTATAGTGTGTGTGTGTGTGTGTGTGTGTGTGTGTGTGTGTGTGTGTGTGTGTGATTATTATTATTATGTGACGCATTCTATGCAATGTAAAAATTGTTTCTGGCAATAAAAGTATATTGTATAGTGTCTGTGTGCGCGCGCCCGCTCGTGTTTGCGTTGGTTTTGTGTGTGTGTGTATGTGTGTGTGTGTGTGTGTGTGTGTGTGTGTGTGTGTGTGTGTGTGTGTGTGTGTGTGTGTGTGTGTGTGTGCCCTGCCTAGGATGTACACGTGTGGGGTGGATAAATTCAAGTCTCTCTACTCATTTTAGAATTCTATCTTACAGTCTTCCTGATTGGCCTGTTTTTATGTTTAAATTACCTTTTTAATTTGCCAACTTTCATTTTTTAACATAAGGCTTTTAACATCTTTTCTAATCCCAGATTTTTAATTTTGTATTAACTATTTGTATTTAGGTATTGGATGCTCTGTTCTTGTATCTTTTCTTTTTAGAAGTACATTTATTTATGCATGTGGTTAATGAAAGTTTTATTAATGACGTTAACGCTTTCCCCTATTTTAATTTAAGATTTTTGAGTGTAATTAGTTTAGTGCAGACTTCTGAAGTCCTTTCCCCACACAAAGGCTGATGCTCATTTGGGGATCGTTTCCTAGAAAAAAAAACGTTGATTTATTTTTGTTACTCTATATGTAAATTATGGGAATAAGCACAATCAATCAATCAATTAATAATAAATTATACAAAATCTTTTTATTCTTTAGTTTCTCTTACTTTAAGTATTCTTTTAATACTGACTGCCTACTTACCGGTTTGTCTAATAAGATAATAGGTTTGACAGTTCTTGAAACCGAATGATTATAATCTAAAGATCAACACTTCATAACGAAGTAGTAGTTTTCTTAAATGTGCTCCCTCCAAATGATTAAAACCAATGATTATACTTAACGGTGTAAAAATAACTACGGTTAATAATAATTAAAATATTAAAATGTTGTATCTAATAAAATGAATAAATGTAAAAAAAAATACTATTTAAGGATCGTAATGATTGGTCAGGTCTTATTTTAGAAATATATCTATTTAACTGAGATTAAAGGATCAAATTTTCTTGAACTTGCTCCATAACCATCTTGAATGGTCCTCTATCTAAATAATTGGGATCAAAACCTCATAACGAGGTAGTCTATTTCTTACATGTCCTCCATCCACAGCCACAATAGAAGCCCTCCATGGGCAATAGAGAATCGAAGCTGGTATGAAAGTTTCCATTTCTAAAATATTTTTAAGATAGTGATCGCTCAATGTTTTGAAAATGTAGTATAAAAAACTTATCAGTGAAGCATAATTGAGCAAAATCAAAGTTGGAATAGTTTACAACCACTTTTCATTAGTAACGATCAGTTATTTAAAGTTAGAGTAGTTGGTTTTATTAATTTTCTTGGCTTGACCCATGGGCAAGTAATATTAAGTAATGTATTCGTGGAAATCTCACGAATTTGCGATAACAAATGTGAAGTTTGATTATTTTTAGTTCTCACATTATTTTTTGACACTGTTAATATTATTATTAAAAACATGTTTAATATCAATCAAGACCAGATCAGATAAGATAAATTAAGACAATAACGCATAGTTTATAGAAAGTATTTTAACGAATAGAAGACAATGACAATACAGGAATATTAAAGTTGAAAAATTTAGATCTCTGTTAGGAGCCAAACTATATTTTAATTACAAAAAGATTTATGCAATACAGATTCCAACGATGTATTATGTTATTTTCCCACAATAATGCTCTAATTTATAATTGTGATATATACAGAATGCCCCAAACAAGTGACCAGAATTTGAGAAACTAGTTCAGGGCACCAACATAAGAAAACATTCAATTGGTCGAATGTTCTAAGATGATTTTCCGCACGTACCTATGTGTTTTATAAACGTTATATTTAAACTAAGTATGATTTATTTAGCAACAAAATTGGAAATCTTATATAATTTATACCTTCAAAATGTCAGTTTTCACCTATAAATACCAAATTTAAAGGTTTTTACTAAAACAGATTATGTTGGCAAGAATATTCCATTGGCATTATGGCATTATCCTGTCATATGATCAGTAAATTTAGCACATATTTTGTTGTAATTATTTTTTCCTAACAATTATTTTTAAATGGTCATAATTATTTGATTAAAAATATTGAAATAAATGATACTAAAAAATTAGTTTTAGGAATTAACGAGAGGGAATTTTGTGAGACCTTCAGGTCAAACTGGCAAACCGTAAACCACACCACCTCTCTGATACGGTACCGGCATACGCTAATGTTAAATATTTCAGAATTATATTTTTGATTTAGTATTGTGGGAAGAGTTGAAAATGAATTGGTTTAGTGTTGTTGGACAAGTTGAAGGTGAATTTATTTACCAGTTTTTCGTTTTATTTGGAGAGGAAAAGCCTGGAGTTGAACAATGTTTATGTTTAATTGTGGATTATTATACTCCTTTTAATGAAGAATAGTACGACAAAGGAAAGGGAGAGACAATTAAATCTTCACCTAAGTGTAATTCCTTCATAAAAATCGATTAGGCAATTAGTTACAGGAAACACATGGCTAAAAAAGTGTTTATTGAGATCAATGTTTTAATCAAAATATTGTGATACAACAATGATTTTGGGATCCATATAAACCTTGAAATCACAATAACCTTAATTCAAAACTACAGAAAAACTTTACTGCACTAGTATATATGTCCCTAGACACATAATTACAGGCAAGAATTTGTTTGTAATGATTCCATAAATCAGAAAACGTTTTTATCTTACCAAAATATTTAGGCTGCAACACAGTAAACCAGTACACACTGACAAGAACTTTGAAATAGAAGGCAAGGCAATAACATGTTGTTCTCTCTCTGTTGACAAAAACTGAGCTCGTGAAGCGAGGAATCTGTTCCAGCCCAATAGTTTCCTGATGTAGGATCTGTAAAAAGTACGAAGTATTGGTTCGACCTGGAAATTTCTTTACAATACTGCATCAGGTCTGCATTCTATGAGTAAGCTTATTTAATATTAATTAACGTAATTGTCTTACGGTATTTTTGCATTACAGCTCAGCACATCTCTTCTGTATGGTTTTCCTGTTAACAATAATGTACACCTTCCTGTATTATTATCATACAATTTTTCAGTCACTCTGGAATGATACAATTGTGAACCCAAGTAAGTCTTGAGATATTTTGGCATCGCCGTGAAAGTCATGTTTGGTAAACAAATCAGTATCAAATAGTTTTGGTTGTAGTCCAAATGTGATATTGATATGTATAGAATTATTGTGTTGGGTTGGTTCTTGACCGTTAGAACGTAAATAAATATGCCTTAATTTACTGCCCTGAGTGTAATTTTATTAATTAGTTATGCATAGGATACGTGATTCTTAACTTATTAATTGTTTAATTGTAAATAAAGTGGAAAGGCAATGGACTGTTGCGTGTCAGACATAAAGAGGTTTCAACATTTATACTGTGGAAAGATCCACATATAGCGTAAAACGTAAAGACACATATATAATAAAACTGAGTGAAGAGTGGATATAAATCTATTCATAAGTTTAAATACAGTATAATTGAATGAAACTAAAATAATTACATCTAACTATATTCAAGTCCTTAGTAAATAATAACAACCAAACCGGCCGGAACTGACATGTTTTTATAACTATTTTACAGACCTTTCAGTCGCACGTAAGTATATAAATTTAATTCATCGGGGCATAAAAACAAACTCTAACTATGACACTTAAAATATCTATTGGAAGATTACAAGGGATGATACTAGATACTTTTTTACCCAAGTGGGTCTTGAAAACCAACATACTTTTTTACTTAGACTCCACTGTATATATCATAAGGTCTATTTGTTCTTTTTGGGTTTTAGACTGTGTTGTCTTTCAAATGCGTAAGTGATGCTTTTAAGACATAACAATTGTTTATAAAATATAATTGTTTCCATTTTCCTGTCTGTCTGAGTTTGTGTGCTAGTAACGCTGCAGTGTTTGACACATTAATCTATCAAGGAGTCACCACTCCACACGCGAGGATCAGACAGTTGCCTTTGTCAATTGTAGCTGAGGTCGATTATCGCAGTTTAACTTTGTTCTTGTGCCAAGTGGCGGCGATAAACGCCAAGTTCCATCACTGCCTGATAACTTTGGTTGGAGTAATTATGCAGACCTTTTCTTGCAATCCGCAGTTCTTTAATTAAAGTTCTTTATGGAACATGGATGATATGAAAGGATAACATCATTTCGGACATTTACCATCGTTATGAGCATCAAAATCCATTCACTACGTATCAAGGAGATCTTATTATCTTATTCAGGTTTCACAGAGTCTTAAAACAAAGTCCTTTTATTTTTTCGATCCACAGTTTATTTTATTAAACTAATGCCATACTAAAACTCTATGAATTTGAAATATTTAAAATATCCTATGTACAGTTGATTTCTTCCATGACTACTGCAGTTAAAAGTTTGAATGAAATAATTAAAGATAAATTACCTATCAGGTAATAGGTTATTAATATTTGTATATTCCTTACAACCCAATATTATCAAACTATTAAGTGACAAAAATAGGTTTTACTTGGCATTTCCATTCCTAGTGCTTTTCATTTACAAACAGTTTTTTTAAAGCTTCACTGTATATTTTCACTAAATGTTTAAAGTAAATAAAGAGGGTCCTGATGATTTTCCAAAAAAATTCCAGCAATGTATTTATGTACGTTGGAGTTTTCGTTCACGAGTATAATATATTGAAAAGGTCTCTTCCCTACGTTATAGCTGTCTGTATGTTGTATTAGGAGCACATAATTTAGTAATGTATCGGAATTAGTAGGTATTCATGTTTCACGTATACCGTCATTTATTAGTTGTTAATTAGTTACATTATAAACGCATTTCTGTAAAAGTATAATTAAACATATTATGTTTATTTCAATCATTGTTTTTGTACATTTATTTGTTTCTTGAGTAAATTGTAATGGATATAAAAGAGATAAAATTGAACGTGTAAGTAAAGGCCAATACGTCGGAAACCTTTTCATAACTGCATTAAACCCACTTCTTATTATAATCGTTGTATTTTTATGCTTCGATACGATTTATTGAAACTAACGTAGTATGGAAAAAGATACAATATGTTTCTATTAATTGTACCGTAGGTATACAAATGTAATATAACAACAAAATCTTTGTTTAAATTATAAAAAAATACAAAAATAATTTAAAATATGTAAAATAAAGATAGATGAAATAAAAGATCTTATGACGTAAAATACAGTTCTGTTTTAATTACTGGGTTTTATATTTTTGGGGATATGTCAGATGTAATCGAATAGAAGCAGATATATTAATTACAAGTCAGATTAATTTTCAATTTAAGTTATTTTGACATTTTGAGTAAAAAGCTAATTATTTAAACGACTCACGCTCTCTGAGACATCGTCTTGGCGCCACTGCTCATAAAACAAGAAAGCCTACAACTTCATTTGCATTTGGTTGTTGTTTATATACATTCTGACATTTACTGATTTCCATCAAACTGTAAGAGTCTTGGAATAAATATTTTGCTACTATAATATTACTTGTGTCATGCACAAAATATAAATTAGTATAATGTCTCATCAATTTTATATACATCCATATGACACAATATAATAGAATTTATGATATATTTATCACAATTCTGTATATATATATATATATATATATATATATATCTGTACTAGTAGGCTACATACTCAATATATTATATGTTCCTTTATAATATAATTTATATTATAATAAACCCTTTTATATATATTAATTGTAGTGATTTAAAAGTTTTACTTTCGAGTTTACAACAGTGGGGTATAATGTACTAATACGAGATTGTATAATATTCTAAATAATATTCACCATTACTGTGCTGTACTTGTATGTATATATGTCTGTATAGTTTATATTATAAAGGACCTAGTATCATATTCCTTTAGGCAAATATGATATTCAGCAATAGGTTAATAACCACAAAAGCATTACGTGATTCTTCACATATTTTTTTGGGTACTGTTGAGTTATGAATGGTTTAAACAATTCCCTCAGGAACAACTGGTAATCACAACATATGTTATGATTAATGCACGGTCTGTGCATTAATGCCAAGTGAGCATCTTGCAGTAGAATTACCTTCTTGAATGTCATCAGATGTATCATGTGGTTGCTCTGGTTCATATCCATCCGTTTCATTGAGGGAGATATTACTAATAGTTTCTCTTCCTTTTACAAAAGGGAACCAAAAACAGCAACGCATCAAAATGGATATACTTTCTTCTTTTTGTTGCTCCTTGGCCTGATGTGGTTTTTTTCGTTGTGCTGCAATTTCCCTCAAAAAGCAGTCCTTTAAATTCTTCCACTTTTTTTGAACGTCTGTACCTGGAATACAAATTTAGTATTAACCCCCCCTAGAATAATTAAAAATTATATTTTATTGATTTCAAATGTAAAACCTATGCCATAACTTCATCATAACACTTTTGATATAGTACTCCTTATTTTCAGAATTTATTATTTTCAGGTACCTTGCCACTGGGAACAGCTTCATTTCGTTACACTTTGAAATATTTATTGGGTGCCAGCACAATTGGTCACATCATTAAAGATACTTGCTCAAAATTGTGGACATGTTTACAAACCAATACACATGCCTACCAAATCAGAGGAAGATTGGAAGGAGATAGCAAAACAATTTTACTTGCGAACGAACTTCCCAAATTGCATTGGTGCCATTGACGGCAAACATATAAGAATTCAGAAGCCAAATCACTCTGGATCTCTTTTTTACAATTATAAAAATTACTTTTCGATTGTGTTACTTGCTGTAGTAGACGCAGACTATTGTTTTACAGCAATCGATGTAGGATCTTACGGTAGTAACAGTGATTCAAATATTCTGAAAAACTCCGCACTAGGTGCAAAGTTTGATTGATGGCAAACTGAACATCCCTCAAGCTCAAACTCTTCCTAATGACGAAAATGGAAAACCTATGCCATTTGTTATAGTTGGAGATGAAGCATTTGCTACATCAAGAAATATAGTGAGGCCTTATCCCAGAAGAATTTATCCATGAAACAAAGAGTATACAACTACAGAATGTGCCGTGCTCGAAGAATGGTGGAATGCACGTTTGGTATTTTAGCCAACAAATGGCGAATTTTCCCATCGGCCATTGAATGTCCAAACGAACTTAGCGGATGACATTATTAAATCATCCTGCGTTCTCAACAACTTTGTAAGAAGAAAAGATGGTAATTCGAGTTGAAGATGAATGCTATGAGTGTCCGCTGGTATGTATACAACAAGTCGGTGTACGGGGTACCTCTTCAGGTATCGAAGCAAGAGACTACTTGGCAGATTACTTCATTTCACCTCAAGGCTCATTACCTTGGCAATACGACCATGTTTAAATCAATAAGAAGAAGTTGGCATAATAAATACATGGAAGTGATTTACAGAAGAAACCTCTGTTTAAAAAATTGTTTAATACATGTTAAGAGTAACTAAAGTTTAATAATTTCATTATTAATCATTTATACAACCATATCTTGTTAGCCAAAACTACATTTTGGTTTAAATAAATTGCTAATAAAACTATGAACGATGTTTTATTTACAGAAACCTATTAGGTAGACCCTATTAAAATGAAATATTGAAAAAATGTTTCTTGTGAAATAATAATAAAAAATAAACAAAACTGTTGGGAATAAATTAAAAAAAGCATACAATATTTTAATAGACGATAATATAATAGATTTATAAGATAATACAATATCAAAGACGAAAATAAATTGATAATCGGGAACATATAGAACTGCAATGAATCCGATAAGATATAATTATAAGTTAGTGTAGGCTACATTTTTTAGATATCCTGTAGGTGGTATTTTTAGCCAATTAATGCTATCATATTTAAATCACTCACCTTTATGTTTCTTTTCTTTTGATGTAAGGTCATTCCAGTTTTCTATCACTTTACCACACACTCAGTCCACAGTTTTTCTTTTATTTTATATTTCGGTCACTGGTACTCTTTTAATTGTTTATTATAAGAGAGCCGGTCTCTTTTCTACTTCACTAATTAGCAAATCAGTAATCAATGACTGATAATACTAATTTACTAGTAGAGGTTTCACTGTCAGACATATTTATTTAGTTAACAAACAGCCACCGCTCGACAGTACTCAGTCCAAAAAATGCGACTAAATAATCGCCAGTGGATGCATGTCGATGCCTGTCCGTGTGACTCATTTTATTTCCGCGACAGTCGCGTCGCGGTCAAAAATAGGTCCAGTTGCGTTTTTTTAAATCGCAGTCGCATTTCTGTCGCATGTGGATGCGCCTGCATTTAAAACAATAGGTTCTATTTTTGCGACTAAACAATCGCGCGACAACAAATCGCAAGTGGAGGCCGGGCCTAAAAACAATAAAATACTTTTCTAGAATGAACCACTACCGTATGGTGTTCCAGACAAGATACAAAAGAAATCGTTCCATTATGAATTACTGTATTTCTACCGAGTACAAGACGATACCTCAAAGGTATCTTTACCGATAATCCTGCACGTGTCGGCTCATGCCGCCATTTGCACCACAAAGGGCGCTGTTGCCCGAGGCCAAGCGGAAGATTAGTCCTACTGCTCTCTGTGTTGTTCTGTGAGTCAGTTTGTGTTGTAGTAAGTAGTCACGATACCGGCAGTTAAGGCAAAGGAACATTTTGTGGTGGGTGAGAGGATGCAATGAGTTTGAATGGTCTTTCTTATTTATGTTTTAAAATGTCTGTCATGGTATTTATAACATTTATTATACAACGATGTTCCTTTCTCATACAAAAATGTTTTATTTGAATCTTAAATATTTTTAAATTTACCAAACGGAAGCTGCAAACGAAACTCATATTTTTTTAAAATTTAAAAGGCTAAAATATAAATGCTTTTACTTTCAGTGTGTACATACATGCACATACTTGCCTATACATGCACTTACTTGCACATGCATGTACAAACATGCAAACATGGATATAAAATATATCTCATAATCTGCGCCAGTTTTAATTATTTGACATGCAAGGAACAGATCCTTATTAGGCATGATTAGACGTGTTCATCTCCATGAGGTTTTTAATTTGTTAATGTAGCCTATTTCTTGTTATGCGCCATTAACATGAAGATATTATAATGTTGACACCTGAAGAAGAAAACAGCTACAACATCTCGATATTGTATGTACTAGAACATAAATAAATGTTCTATATTTATATCTAGAATTTTATTGTTTGACTAGGTTATTTTTTTATTTGCTTCTTTCTGGAGTTATTTGAAATAATTTCATTCATTTGTGGTTGTCGTGATGAAAATAAAAACTCAAGAAGTATCTCTATCTTTAAGTATTGTCAGAGAAGGTAAATAGTTTGAGGGTTGATTTTTACAAAGATGGTGGTCCTTAAGCTTTTTAATATATTATAATATTTTAATAATAAAATAAATAATCAGTACTAAATGTAATTAATTAGTAGCGACTCGTAGCATAAATTTCTGATTTTTATAAATTTCAAATAAACAGAATATCAATAAACAATAATATACTCAATGCTCACAGCAAGTGGTATACCTAAAACCGATTATTATTAAACCCAATGTAGTGATGCAAGGTTTACATTCAACACGTACTAAAATTCATATTGTTTATACACCTATGCATTTATTATGGAGTTTTCTTTCAATTCAGAGGCCAGTAGGGCGGAGCCAGCATAATATTTGTCATTCTTGGTATTTTCCCTACAGTATCCGCCCTTCATTGGCATTCAAACCTAAAAATGAATGTGGTAAAGGTATTTTATTTTCACCTCAAGACTTTACGTATGGCCTATTCGCTTACAGAGTTAAGTATACAAAAATGGTTGTTAAAGAGATATGCACTGCTTTTATGCGGAGTAATATACTCAAGATAACATATATGACTGTTAAAGTTCATAATTCCAGGTCGTTCAAATTAATAGTTTGTATTGTAAAATAACTGAGAGAAAATGTTACGCAAATTAATATGTACGGAAATCATACTGAAGCTTGTAATTGAATTGGAAGCCTGCAGTGTATATTTAATAGAACAATGGCAGGTTAATTTACAGTCAGTCGGATATTGTGTTTACAAATGTGACCTCTCGTAATTGTTTGTTTCTAGTACTTTGTACTCACACCTCCTGGACATGTGTAGGGGTGTTAGCAACCTTAAAAGCATAACAACTGTTTTAAAGATATACATTGTTAATGATTTGTATTTATAAAATGTCTTCTAGTGTTGTTCTATGATATATACTTTCTTAGATATTCATTTTAGAAATTGTGATCAACGTTATCCCGAAATATTAAGAGATGTTGGAAATGTGTCAGTATAAGAATAGCTCTCAAAAAATGTTCACTGAGAGATTATTATTATGGCTTTTCAGATTTTAGATCTATCTCTATATTTTCCTATAACATTCTTTCTTATGTCAAGCTCTGTCTAGACATACATATATCATGTGTAATATACCTGGTCGCTTTTCTACTTTTATGAAAGTTGTTGTGCTACAAATATTACTATAAGAAGTGAATTAGTTCTGCACTTGATTAAGAAGAAACCTTCAAAATGTTTATACCCTCCTCAATCCAATACAATTTGCTAGAATTTTACTTATCGGATCCGGTAGTACTTTACAAAACCCATCTGTAAAAAGAATCTTAATTCATATAAACGAGCATATTCCAACACAAGCACCTTAGATAGACAGATTGATTAACCGTTATTATAAAGTTCCGAGCTGTTTTGTATTTAAAACAGAACTTACCATTGAGCTGCACGACTGGCTAATGTAATTATTACTCAGATCTAATGTACACGATGTGCTCCGCATGCCTAATGGCCGGAGTAGCATTGTGATTTATCAGTTGCCGTAAATCAGTTGTGAATATGGTGCTTGTTTTCCCATTAAATTATTTTTCAATTAATACCACCTAATCGCTTAAAATTTTCTAGCGCATATGAAAAAGCTTCTCTATCAAGTTCTGTTGATTTGAATACCAAAATATTTTCTTTCGTACGAAATTCTTACAGAACAAATCTGCAATCTTTCGGTAAATTATATTTTTTGAAAATAATTAATAATTGATCAACTAATCCAAGGTTTTTGACCATCTAGGCCCACCATAATCTTTTTGAATGCTGTTACGATTCAAAATAAATGTAAACTGTAGTTTAAGTCAGACAATAGAAGACAAATATCATTCAAGAGTCTATGATTATTGTCTATTGAGCAGAAGTGCGAGATTCATTTGCATTCGTTAAAACAGCTTTTCCTTTCAAATGCCGATGTGTTTAACCATTTCTGGCTCATTGTAGATGTACGGAAACTAATGTCAGTAAAGGAAAAAATATTGTTATTGTAGGTCACGAAATTAAAGATAAGTGCGCTAGTAATTAACACAGGTATATAAAACAGGTTTGCTTGTTAAATGAAATGAAAACAGCGAATGTCTTAAACAATGTATAATACAACTGATTGTTTAGTTGGAATTACTTTTTTAATTTCGGATGAAAAATTATTTTTATCCAGGCATATTCTGATAGCTCTTGAAGACAATCAGTAATAAATCATTATAATTTAAGAAATTTTAGTACGGCAAAAAAATGTATCTTTAAAGGCACAACAAAGACGAGGAGAGTCGAACCACTTCACCAAATTAGCGCGACTCTAGGGAATTAGATTCAATCACTTATATTCTTTTATTTTTATTTATTGAAAATTTAGAGTAATTCTGTGGTTAGAAATACGAGTGGATATTACTTTCTACGTGTATAACAGTAATCCAAAATATTAGCAATAATTATTCCAACATGTATTTCTTTTACTGACAATACTTTTTACATTTGCAATGAAAGTAGTAACAGATTTTCTTCTATGATCTAAAACTAGTATACTAACTAAGAGAGCAGGTAAGAGATATAATTACTTAGATAATTAACTTTGTGACATTTTAACTTTTGAAATGTCCCGTTCAACACATATATCATAGTGTATTAAAATTCGTAATGATTAAAATCAATGATTATACGTATGTAACGGTGTATAAAAAACTGCGGTGTATAAAAATGTAAATGTTGCATCTAATAAAATAAATAAATGCAGTAACATAGACTATTTAAGTATTATAATGATTAGCCATATCTTATTTTGGTTATATATGTGTTTAAATAAGGTTAGGGGATCAAATTTTATTGATTGTGGTATATAACCATCTTGCATGGTCCACTAGATAAAACGTTGTTTTAGACGGTTTGATTAAAAATAAAGGACCTGTAATAATAAATTATGTAAACTATTGTTATTCTTTCGATTCTCTTACTTTAAGTATTTTTAATACTGCATAATTACAGGTTATTCTACTGAGATCATAGGTTTGACAGATCTTGAAAACGAGTTCTTGTAATCATGTCCTCTAAATAATTGGGATCAAAACCTCATTACGTTATTTTATTCTTACATGTCCTCCCTCCATAGATACAATAGAGGTCATTCTCTGGGCAATGCCGAATTGAAGCTGGTATGAAAGTTTCCATTTCTACAATATTTTCTAGATGGTGGCCGCTCAATGCTTTGAAAAGGTAGTATTAAAACATATCTGTGAAACATAATTGAGCAAAAAGTTTGGAATTATTTACACGCAGTTTTCCTTACTAACGATGAGTTATTAGTTGTTCTTATTAGTTTTCGTGTCTTGATCCATGGGTAAGTAATCTCGCGATAACAAGTAAAGTTGGATTGTTTTTAGCTGTCACATAATTTTTTGACACCGTGAATATTATTATTAAATATAAGAGAATTTTTAAAAAATATGTTAATTGATCAATTAAGGGCATAACGCATAGTTTTTTTAAAAGCATGTTAACGAATTAAGACAATGACAGTATATTAAAGTTGAAATATTTTGATCTTTGTTAGGAGCCAAATCATGTTTTAACTACAAAAAGATTTAAACAAAACAGATTCTAAGGAAGTATTGTGTGATTTTACAACAATATTGCTTTGATATAATTGTGATAAATACAGAATGCCAGCAAATACAATTGACCAGCATTTGGGAAATCGGTTCAGGACATCAATATAAGAAGAAATTTAACTAATAATTTTTCCTAAGATGATGTTTCGCCTGTCTGTGTGTGTTTTCTAAAACTTATATTTATTGTAAGGGTGATTTAATTACAGCACCAACATTTGGAAATCTTATGTACCGTAATTTATACCTTTAAAATTTGTAAGGTTCTAAACTATAAATACTAAAATTCAAGGTTTTTACTTATACACAGTATAATAATACAGTATAATTGCATAATAAATACATTGTATCTTAACCTCAAAACCGATAACATCAAAATTTGTTAAAATCCGTCTTATGTTGACTGACATGTTACCGTATTCGTAATAATCTTGTTACTGTGATGGAATACCAGTGTAATGTTATTCATATGTTGGCAACAATTAACCATTGGTTTTATCTTGCAATATGATCAGTAAAATTAGCACATACATTGTGTTGTAACATATCTTTTTTCCAGACCATTTATTTCTAAACAATCATAATTTTGTATTTAAAAAAATATTAAAAAATTGAATCTAAAAAGTTTATGTTTATACTCTGCCAAATTATGAATCTTATCAAATAAATTATGCCTATTACTAAAGTGAACATTAGGTATATATATATATATGTTGAAAGAACATAATATGATAACGTTTTGTAAAGAAAGTTCGATGTCTAACCAATACTACGTACTTTTTACAGATTACCATACTCCGCTTAATGTAGAGAATAAAAGGACAGTGGAAAGGGGGAGAAAATGAAAAGCCTCATTTAATTGTAAATCCTTCATAAAATCAATTAAGCAATCAGTTAGAGGAAACACATGGCTAATATGTGACATGCCCACCCTCACTTTTTGTAGGGAATACTGTGTTATTCTGTTTGATATTCCTTGGATACACCAGAAGTGCAAAAATTCAATGGTCTACAGCTTTGAAATAAGATAAATGTTTATTGACACCATTGTTTTAATCCAAAGAAATGGATTTGGGAACCATACAAACTTAGAAATCACCACAACCCTAAGCCAAAACGTAAAAGAATTTGTACTGTTCTAGTATGCTTGTATATGTCCCAGACAGACATAATTCCAGGCAAGAACAATTTGTTTATAATATTTCCATAAATCGGAATAGAATATGATTATATGGCGCTGTTGTAAGTCAGATTCTGCGTTTGTATAGCTATATTATTCATTATATACAGCATAATACAACGTTAAATTGTTGTTGTACCTGGCTAATTTCACAAAGAGTTTGAGATTTTAAAATTATTTTAGAAAAATGGTAAACAAATAAAATGTTGTGATGGAATCTCTGAAATGGCACTTACATAATAAAGAACAATGAGCTATTTCGGATACTTCACAGTAAACCAATACACACAGACAAGAACTTTTAAAGAGACGGCAAGGCAATAAAATGTTATTCTCTCTCTGTTGACAACAAACTAAGCTCGTGAAACAACGAATCTGTTCTAGGCCAATAGTTTCCCGATGTAGAATCTGTAAAAAGTACGTAGTATTGGTTAGACCTAGAATTTTCTTTACAAAACGTTATCATATTATGTTCTTATAATGATTAAGCTTTTTTTTAAAAAAATATTAATTAACGTTATTGCCTTACTGTACATGATGCCTTACATCACATCCCTAATGTTTTTGTGTAAACAATAATTTACACCTCCTTTTATTACTATCATACAATTTTCCGGTCACACTGCAACGATACAAATGTTTACCCAAACAAATCTTGGGATGTTTTTACTTCGCAGCAAGAGCGGTATGTAGCCAAAAAATGTTAAAAATCATCATTGAATAGTTGTGGTTTAAGGAATTAAACTTCACAGGAATTACAGTGGAAAATTTCAGTTTGGTTCAAATCCAAATGTATTCGTGAGTGGATACAGATGCATTTAATAGTATGAATACAATATATTTGAATAAATGGAAAATAATTACAGCTAAATAAATTCAATTAATTAGCGAATAAGAAACCAATTCAATAATCACAATAGTGTGTTGTTTGGACTTGTGGTAGTGTAACACTATTTCTTATTAAAACTACAGTTGTTTGTAGACACTTCTTTTCAAAGTGAGTTTATGATAAAATACTCTGATGTACTTACAATAATATCTATTTCTCCTTAACTACGAATATGTTTATTAACTGTTAATTTTCTTTAAGAATGGAATTATTATTAATTATTATTATTATCTTAATAATGTATGAATTTAAAGATAACGGCATCATCCGACCGTTAGCTCTTCTCTATCCCACTCCTTGTCCTCTTTTCATGACCTCTCTAAGTAAACATTGCCATGACACAGTCTCATCTGTACTAAACGTAATATGATCCAGTACTCTTTTTTGGAGTTTTATATCAAAATAAAAGTATCTCAAACTGACCAGAATATTTTATTATTCTGTAAATGTAAAAGTAAAGTAAATATGTCTGATTTTATCAGGCGAAGTTAGGGTTAAAAAGCCATCTCTAGCAAAAAAAAGAAAAAAAATGTATGGATATGTTTATTAGAGATTGATTTGAAGGAAAGACTTAAATAGTAACACAATTTTTTAAGAAAAGAGAAATCAAGATATATATTTTGAAGTTATGAGTAATTGGTCTCACTCTCCGTGACAACACGAACAAATGAAAGCCGTATCCGTAGTATTGTCTTGACAAATGCTGCTTGTCTCCTTTCAGTATTACTTACAGTAACACAGCTTGTACGTCTCATGAAATACACAAAAGGGTTCGTTTTCTTTTCAATTGAACTACGAAGTAACAGCTATAATTAATAATAACACATACGATACGCAATTGATTAATACAATTGCACTCTGGACAGTGAATTGAGACCTATGAATTTATTTACATTCCAGCAGTCAAGAAATCAATACAATAACTCACACACATAGTGATAATATCACTTATAGACTATGATAATAGCATGGAAAGTCTATATTTAACAGCATGCTCTTTAATAGATATAGTAGGTACAAATAAATAGTTAGAGGTGGGATAATTAAAGGTATACATTAAATACCAAAATATCAATAATATACGAAAATAACTGATTTAGTAAAAAAAAAAAGTTAATAAATTTAATAAAAAAGCAACACAATCAAATTACAGTAATAATAATAAAAAACATAAAGAATAAATAAAACAATTAAATGGTACAAGATAAGGCTTAAAGGAAACTCTGCGCTAAAACAATGTATCAATAGATAAAAGTTTGTAAATATTGTAACAATTGCTGAAATGCATACTGTAATGCAAGATTAACACCATTTGCTTATTTGTTACACAATTATTTTATATTTTCGTTGTGGCTTAACCCTCTTACAGGTTATCCCAATACTACCGCATACATAATGTAGCTGTGGTGGGAAGGGTAGACGTTATTATTCTGATTTCTATACATCCTCGTATTTTTTGGAATGAGGGGGCGAACAGGGAAGAAACAAAGTTGTAAGCTTCCAACGATCCTCGCCGGTATAATGTAATATATCATACATTTGAAAAGTTATAATAACACCCATAATAAACACATCACATTATTTATTATTATTTGTATCGTAAATCTAACAAATAAAGTGCCAATCTTTTCAGAGCCTATAAAACATTTTATGACGTGGCACTGATAGCGTGGGTGTACTGACCGTACAATTTATGCTATGTGTTTGGCAAATCCTACCTTCAACACTTCCCCACAAGTGATTCCCACCAATTTTAAAATAATTTCTTCCCTTAGCTGGATTATTCCTTCCATTAGCTGGATTTACTAGATGGAAACATACTAGAACTCGTAGTCCAAACTTTAAGGTTTAGAAACAAAGAATTTATAAAGAGAAAACCGAAAATATGCTATCACGAAGCGCTGAGATCACGAGGCCACGCCAGTTAGTTATTAGACTCGTCCCCGTAACTACTATGCATTTATACTGCGGTAAGGTTGTTGTCACAAAACGCTGAGATCACGAGGCCACGCCAGTTAGTTATTACACTCGTCCCCGTAACTACTATGCATTTATACTGCGGTAAGGTTGTTGTCACAAAACGCTGAGATCACGAGGCCACGCCAGTTAGTTATTACACTCGTCCCCGTAACTACTATGCATTTATACTGCGGTAAGTTTGCTGTCAAAAAACGCTGAGATCACGAGGCCACGCCAGTTAGTTATTACACTCGTCCCCGTAACTACCATACATTTATACTGCGGAAAGAGCTAAATTTGTAAAAGTTAAGACACAAATATATTTTATTATGCTACTTAGACTCCACTATATATATCATAATGTCTAGCTACTGATATATTCTTCTTGGTTTATAGACTGATGCTTTTAAAAGAATAATTAATAGTTACCAAATAGAATTGTTTCCATTTTCCTGTCTGTCTGAGTTTGTCTCCTACCTTTGGCTGCAAGGAACGCTGCAGTGTTTGACACGGTAATCTATCTACGAGGCACAACTCCACACGCGAGGATCAGACAGTTGCCTTGTCAATTGTAGCTGAGGTCGATTATCACTGTTTAACTTTGTTCTTGTGCCAAGTGTGGGCGATAAACATCAAGTTCCTTGATCACTGCCTGATAACTTCGGTTGGAGTAATTACGCGGAATAATGAAGTACATCACGAGCCTAATTTGGTCTTTATCTTGCAATCCGCAGTTCTTTGGTTAAAGTTCATTATAAACCGTGGATGATTTGAAAGGAATTTTAGAATCATTAAAATACACTACTTTTCAAGGATTAAAGTCTATTTTATTCTTCAGGTTTCATAACGTAAGACGTGGTACTGTTATTTTTGTAATCCGCATTTGATTTGATTAAACCAATGCAATTCCAATATTCCATGACCTTGCTCTATTTTAAAATTACGATGTTAGTTAAAATTTTCGATACATAATATATATATTTAAATACATTCTTTGCACGTAATATTATCAAACCTACGTGACAAAAATTAGTTTTTACATGGCACTCAAATGACATAATGTTCGTAAATCGTAAGTAAATGAAAAAGAAACTGATTTCCCACAAAACTCCTGCAATATATTTGTTTATGGTGGAATTATCCTGTAATATTTTACATTGCAAAGTTTTTCCTCCACGTTCTACATGTCTGTGTGTGGTATTATGATTGCATGACTTTGTAATCTATCAATACACCAAACTTCTGAGTTGGATATAAGTGAGATTTAGCGTTTAGCTCTATATACAGTGAGTCCACAAAGCCATGTCACACTTTAAAGAAGTTTTATCTACAAAAGTATATACAGCACAAAAATGAGATTGCCATAGGATTAAAGAGTATTTTAATCGAGTTTAACTTAGTTGAAGTCATGTGTCCAAGCGAACATTTTGATCTCCTCCTATATTTTAATCAGGACATTTAGGGTAACTGATTCAATCGCCTCGTTGCCTGAGCTCTAATTCGTTGCCTTAAGTGTTCCATATACGAAATCTTTTTTTGAATATGCACATTTCTGGACAAGTGAAAGCCAAGATTTTGTGAGATGCATGAGGATAAGTGAGAGAATATTCAACTCCGAATGCCTTTCTGTGACGTCAAACGTGGGCTACAAAAAGACAGATGATTTCCCTAAATATTATTGTTGTTAACGATAAGCATATGAGACAATCACGAAAAATAGATCGTCAATGTACCTTGCAATATTATTGGGTCTTAAACTTAATTCTACGGTACTAGCTCAGGAATATATTTATACTAAATTGTGGGATATCTCTAAGCATAACTAGTTTATATAACGCCACATAGCTTCAGCATCGTAACTGTAACTGTAAGGTTTTTCACAATAAATACCATATTAATAATAAAAAATGTCGTTTCTGATGTAGGTCACAATACAACAAAGCAACAAATATGATAGGCCATTGCTAATTATTAATGTGACTCAAAATAAATAGCATATTTACTAAAAATTATGGTTACAAATCTTGTAGGATAGCTAAAAAATGATTGTGGGGAAGTTTGGATGAAATACAACAAAATGTTTGCCTCGACTCGTTTTTATTATATCTGCTGTTTTATTTACTTGAAAATTATTTTTTTGTGCAGAAATGTTATAACAGAATGGGCTTTGACGCCGAGTACAATTAGAGGGCGCCGCGCCGAGCCGGCCACTTCATTTGCATTTTGGAGCTGTTTGCCTCAAACAATCGTCGCACACGCCGCCGCAATCCTTTTGTGGGCCATTTCATTTAAAACAATTCACACGAAAGTGTTATTGAAATAAATTCACACATTTTTCGCACATTTCACACAATTCCCACAGTCTATTCAAATAAACTTACGGAGAGTGTTATTATGGTTTTACATTTATACGAGTTTATTATTCAAAATTAAATTAAAGACAGCACAGTAAAAGATGCTTCATAGTTTTATTAAAAGGAAATTTCAATTACAGATAGTATACTTTAATATTATATTGTCTTTTTAACATTTAAAATTCTACAAATATTAATTCACACGATACGTTAATGTAAGTGTTATTATATTCAAAATGAGATATTAACTCTTATAAACAGATCGCAGTACAACACGTAAGATTTCGTTAAAATATTGATTAGGTTTCTTATAGAAAGTCATACATTTCGTATTACTTGATATTATACGGAATATTATATGAAACTTTTTCCTGGATCACGAGAAATCACTGAACATAAGTGAGGTCGGTGATAATAGGTGTGAGCTCCTTATCTGTATCCCAACAATTCCTGCTGTTCCAGGCCAATCTAGATCACTAAAGCCAGAATATTATCCGGATCCATTTCCTGGATGACTAGATATCCGTAAACATATTTATGGTCGGTGAGAATAGATGTGAGCTCCTTATCTGTATCCCAACAATTCCAGCTGTTCCAGGCTAATCTAGATCACTAAAGCCAGGATATTATCCGGATCCATTTCCTGGATCACGAGATATCACTAAACATAAGTGAGGTCGGTGATAATAGCTGTGAGCTCCTTATCTGTATCCCCCTTATCTGTATTCCTGCTGTTCCAGGCTAATCTAGATCACTAAAGCCAGGATATTATCCGGATCCATTTCCTGGATGATTATCTGTATCCCAACAATTCCTGCTGTTCCACGCTAATCTAGATTACTAAAGCCAGGATATTATCCGGATCCATTTCCTGGATGACTACATATCCCTAAACACATCTGAGGTCAGTGAGAATAGCTGTGAGCTCCTTATCCGAATCCCATCAATTTCTGCTGTTCCAGATCCAGATTCTTGATCGCTAAAACCAAGATATTACAAAGTAGGAGTACGCCACACCACGTGTCGCGTAACAAACTTCGCTGATGTTCAATGCAAAATTTCAAATCTACAGACAAAACCTTTCTCAAGATACCTTGTTTACAAGGTACATTCACATTGTGTTTACTTAATTGGGTTTATATAAGTGTTTAATAAAAGTTTCCGTCAGTTGAAATTTTGTCACCGACTTTTAAATGACTATAAAATGACGAATGTTTTGTGATAGTTAAACTATATGTGTCAATATAAGTCACACGTTGAAATCTTTCTGAATATACTTTACAAATATAGTTTGTTTACAAATTTATGTATCATGCTATTTTCACGTAGCTATCATGATTACACAAAAGACCACGTAAAAGTATTTGCTAGAACTCAACAAAATGCTATGGAATGACATGCACCATCATCGTACTGTATTCCTCATATAGAAAAGAAGCTTCATGCACAACCTCAAGTCTACAAGTCAGCTCGATTTCGGGCTATCGTGCGAAAGGACAGACACACAGAATTAGATTTTCCCAGATCCACGAGTGATGGGCTTCGATGACGCTCAGCTAATCAGAGAAACTTTTACCTGTAAAGCGTGATATCTTTTGGTATATATGAGGTAAGTTAGGATTATTTAGATACTTCGTACCTCTACATATAGTACTGTCACGTTTCATTAAGTCCAGAAGCTTTTGATTGTAATTTGTATCTGTTACCGGATGGCGAGATGCTTTAATGTAAATTCCCAAGCGATAAGTCATACACTGGTGGAATAGTCCCCTCCGTACAATCTATTCTTCTTCACTGTATCTGTATTTGACAAAACTCTAGAGTTCAACGTCCCAGCATTTAATTGGGTCCTTCTGCAATGAGTATCAGTGGAAAATTCACATTTTGGCAATCCACAATAAATAGATGTATACTTTGAGTAATAACTGTAATAACTTTCTACACCATACATATTGTTCCACAATGTGCATCAGTTAGTTAACTTATTGCTATTTTACTAATAACTAATAAACATCAAATTTATACTTTACGTTTAATATTTGTTTAAAGGGTTTGAAAAATACTTGAATCAGCAAATATTATATAAAACATTACTGCAATTTTTTCAACAGTAATGTAACCATGTTAATCTTCAATAAATCATTAGAACATAGCGATTTTCAGTACTTAGGTCACTTAAAAGACTTTTCGACAATGGAATTGTAATAATTATGCTACTATTTGATATAGCTAAAATTAATAATGTAATACAGTGATGTTTGGGTTAGCCTGATATTAGTACAAACAAGTCTAACAGTTAATTTGTACAAACTAGACAGCGGTTGTTTGTACAAAAGCTTTGTGTACTTGTAATTGTATATTATGGCTAGATTTTTATTCATACAGGAAACAGTGAGAATTGAGTTGGGAGATCCTTAGTTATAGTTTCATCCATTAATATAGTTAACTTCTCATTTTTTTACTATGAGCATAGCGCATTACGTTTTATATGATTAATAGGCAATACTTTCAAGATACGAGTTTTCACAATTTGTTATTAATATGCAATGTTATGAAGGGGCAAACAGGCCAACGAATAAAACGTTCCAAGCTGGTTTTTAATTACTGACACTTAGTTGAACGAGAACATCAATACGAATAACAGTATTTAGTATTTTAAAAACATTATAAATACAAATTTATTGGAAAAATTAATAACTGAAAACCAACAGAAGGAAACCTAAAAAATGTTTACAAGTCAATAAATGTATACCATTCGATATATATGGAATGGTAAAATAAATACCATCATAACGTATTAGTAGTTTTTGACATCCAACGAAGAGGATACATTTTAATCCTTTAAACGTTGTTTAACGTGTTTTTGTAACATATATGATGGCAAATTTCCGAAATCTTATTAACGTTCCGAATCATTTGTCTTCAATAATATAATTTAAATAAAAAATATATAATATGTAAGATACATTTAAAATATAAACTAAATTCCACGACATTAGTGAAATTACCCAGAAGTTATCCCCTGTAAACAGTTTTAAATTAATAATCCACGAAAGTACTGCAGCTTGTGGGCTGTTTGAGACAAACAACTCCAAAATGCAAATGAAGCGGCCGGTTCGGTATGGCGCTCCCTTTAATTAAACTCGTACTCAGCGGCAAAACCCATTTTGAATCTTAATTTCCATATAAATATTGTTTACATTGAATAACCAATCATATCCTCAAAGTTACATTTAATATAGCAGAAGAACATCACAGGGACCATAGAAGATACTTTCACAATTGCATATTTTAAGTTTTTCGTTCCCAAAAAATATATTGTAAATTTTTGTTATATTAAGTTTACGAAATTTCAACACATTTTTGACTTTAACTAATAGAGTTCTTAACTAATTGCGATAATATGGTTTTTCACGTGTACTGTAACATATTGTAATTTAGTCATGTTGTTAATTAGTTGTTTTATAAACATATCTCTGTAAAAGTGTAATTTATTAAGCATCTTATTTTTATTTAAATCATTATTTTTGTATATTCATTTTTTTCTTGAGTACTTTTTAATGGATGTAAATGAAGTAAAATTGAATGTTATTGGTAAAGACCTTTATGTCGGAAACGTCTTCATAACCGCATTATACACACTTTTTATTATATACGTTGTTTTTTTTATACTTCACATAAAATTGATTTAAACTAACGTAGTATTGAAAAAAGATAAAACTTGATTCTATTGATTGCACTATAGGTATACAAATTGCAATATAACATATAAATCTTTGTTTAAGTTATAAAATATTTATAAAAAACATTAAAACATATTAAAATGTATAAAATTAAGACACATTAAATACAAGATCTTGACTTGTGTCATCATTGTGTTTTGTTATTGTTATTTTTTTAGGAAATTTCTGATGTAATCGAATAGAAGAAGATATATTAATTGCGGTACAGCTACAAGTTGTATGTAATTTTAAATATTAAGTTATTTTAACATTTCACTAAAAAAGTAATTATTCAAACACTCACGTTCTCTGAGACATCGTCTTGGCGCCACTGCTCATAAAACAAGAAAGCCTACAACTTCATTTGCATTTTGTTGTTGTTTATATACATTCTGATTTCTATCAAACTTTAAGAATATTGGAATAAATACTTTGCTACTATAATATTACTTGTGTTATTCACAAATTATAAATTAGTAAAATTTCTCATCAGTTTTATAGACATCCATAAATGACACTATCTAAATATAATAGAATTTATGATATATTTCTAACAGTTCTGCATATATAAATTAGAATGTAAATATAACACATTCTAATTTATACAAAACTGTGCCTTAAAATAAATATTTTTGCTCTTATGTTATTATTTGTTAAAGCAAAAAATAATGCATTTATATTCTATATTGAAATGCCTCATAAATGTTATAGAAATGAGACAATATAACAATATAAACGAATTTATGATATCTTTGTAACAATACTGCATAAACACCCGTACATACTTAATAAACGACATATTCATTCATAAAATAAGCTATACTGCAATAAGCCGTTATCCTAATAATATTATAAATGCGAGAGTGCCTTAGTTTTTTTGTTTTGCTTTTACTTATAAACTATTCAACCGAATTTTATATGGACATTCCTACTAGGGTGAACATAGGGCTATTCCTAAATCCTTTCGGGATTCTCCCCACTGGTCTTCAAAGTAGCAAAAATCCCATTTTGGCCTCTATCGTTTTGTAATGTGAATTCAAAGAGCCAGTTAATGAATTCAACTGTTATACACATAACATTGCATTGTGACAGGGCGACTATATGTTTAATTATCTTAACCAATATTTTCAATTTCTTTACATTTATAGAGGAAAACCATAAACAACACAACACTTCTTATTTAATCATCGTGGTAACAAGGCAAACCAAGTTATATATTATGGGTCACAAAGGAATACACAAGCCACTAAATGCAACTATCATGACAGGAATCGTCGAGGTGACATAGCAACCATTTTTTACTGATGAGGTATACGATAATAATTAGGTATATAAAAATTATATCATTCCTAAACTAGACCGAGGGAATAGTATGATATAGCATTGATTGGGAAGTAAGAAATTAACTGTATCATGTATTATCTTTAGGCTACATATAGATCAACTGTCATAATGTAAGTATTGAAATGTGTTATTATTATTGATGTTGATTTTAGTTTTTAATTTTCAATAACAATATCTATCTAGATAACTATATTGTTTTGAATTCAACCTTTTTACAAAATAATACATAGGTCTATTTATATTGTTTTCGGGGTAAAATAGCAAACTAAAATGTTGCGTTGGATATATAATTAATTTGAATTAGAAGTGCAACATAAAAAATAAGAATTAATCAACCATTTGCTTATTTCTTAATCATGAACACTGTAAAATTGGTACCTGATGACTAAATATATGACTAAATTCCAATATAAAAATATAATAGGACCCTATCATATTATATTACAAGTGCTTTTACTAAGAAAACTACAAACTTCGGCTTAAGAGTTCCTCCACATTGATATAAAAAGTTCAAGTGTTACAATCGTGGGAGCTATTAGAACAAATACACCGTAATGTTCCAAAGAAATTGTGGGCGAAGTCGCAGGTAGTTCTAGTATCTTTATACATTCTAATTTACAAGTTTTACTTCCTAATTTCCAATAGCCGAGGTCTAATCTAATAATACAAGTTTGCTCAATATCCTAAATTAAGTTTCAACTTTACTATGTTGTACTTGTATGTATTATGGTTAAGTTTATAACATATAGGAACTAGCAACATATTGCTTTCAAACAAATATTGTATTCAGTAATAGTTTAATAATCACAAATCCAATACGTAACAAGTTACATATTTTTGTGTACTGTTGCGTAATGGATGGTTTTAAACAATTCACTCAGGAACAACTGATACTCACAATGTATAATACAGTAAAACATTTTTCTAAAATGAACAACTACTGTACAATGTTCAGACGAGGTGCTAAAGGTATAGTTCCATTATGAATTACTGCAAGTCTACCGAGTACAAAACTGTACCTCAAAGGTATCTTTACCGATAAGCCTACACGTGTCGGCTCATGCTACTATTTGCACCACAAACGGCGCTGTTGCCCGAGGCCAAGCGGAAGATTAGTCCTACTGCTCTCTGTGTTGTTCTGTGAGCCAGTTAGAGTTGAGGAAAGTTTGTCAAAATACCGGTAGTTAAGGCAAAGGATAAATTTGTTGCAGGTTACGATGCATACGATGCATTGAGTTTGAGCGGTCTTTCCTTTTAATGTTAAAAAATGTCTGCCGTAGTATTTATAACTCTCATAATACAAGATGTTGGTTCTTCATAAAAACACATTTTCATTTGAATATGTTAATATCTTTGACATTTTTGAAACGAAAAATGCAAACTAACTGATATATGTTTTTTTATTATTGAAAATCCCTAATACATGAATTGTTTAACTTTTACTGTGCACCTACATGCACATACTTGCACTTACATGCATATAAAAATATATCTGATAACCAGCACCAGGTGTAATGTTTGACGCATACTTCCTTTATTAAGTATGATTAGACGGGTTCATCTCCATGCGTTTATTTAATTGTTAATGTAGCCTATTCCCTTTCATGTACAGTAATATGAAGGTATTACTTTTGATGCTTACAACTAATAATGAAATCAGATACAATTTATACAAATTGTGTGTCCCAGTACATAATTAAATGGTTCATATGTTATTTAGAATTTCATTAATTGAGTGGGTAATCTTTGTATTTTAGTCTTTCTAGAGTTGTTTGAATTAATTTCAAGAATTTGCAAATGTTGTGGTAAAAATACAAGCTAAAGACATATCTCTATGTATCCAGATATATTTTGTTGGTTGGTGAGTGCAGACCTATTGTGACCTGTATTCTTTATTTCAATTTCAATAAATTTTAAGCAGTCAAAGTTTCAGTTTATAAGTGTTTAGTTCTTACTAAGTGTATTTTTTAGAGTTAGTGTGCATAGAATAGACACACAACATGCCAGTTGTGATTTTTGACTTATGTGTGTCACAACGCTCTGGTATGTTTCGTTTACTTTAACCTAGTTTCTACCAATTCATCAATTTAGTAATTTACCTGAAGAAGAGATCAGATGGTAGATCTCGTATCGTGTGTTACTAATTGTACTGTAGCACTGAACGATGGAAAATGTCCTGAAATGTCTTGTTTCCTTCACAATTATTCCATCGTCAAAAACAAACTTCAAACGAGAGAACTTTATCTATAGTATTAATAGAGAAGATAGATAGTTTGAAGGTTGTATTTTACAAAGACGGAGGTTCGTAAACTTGTTAATATGTTATTACAAATTGTTAAAATACATTAATCCGTAATAAATTTAATTAGTTATTAGCGGCTCGTAGCAGCTGCGTTTTATAAATTGAAATTAAACAGAACACTAAAATCAATAAACACAATACTAAGACTAATTGGTATACCTAAAACAGATTGAGAAGGGAACAGGATTTTCAGGCCATTTGCCATCTTTCAGCGATACAACAAATTAGGAACTCCATATTTATTTTCGAATATTGTCACCAATTCAGTTACCATACACAGCGATATTGTCACCAATCGTCTTGCAATGCTTAGCATATTTCAACATTAAAATGATATTATTATAAAAATTGGTCATTAATTATTCGAAAGTGTGTTTGCATCGCACGGTTATTAATCATTATTCTCTTCTTGTTTATGTCTTGCTTAACGTATATTACTGTTCCGACCTGGAATAGTAATAGACACTCTGCAAGTACATAAAAATAAAAAAAACTGTGTGCATTCACAAGTTAATATACTTGTGTTGAACCCAAAGCTTCTGTGGTTTAGCAGAGCAAACTTTGGTCTCATCGTTACAATCAAGATAACGGCTACTTCTGGTCTTTGTCTTTTATTAATTAGCAGAGTATTAATAGATAATCTGCAAGTACAACGTCATAAACAACTATGAGTATTTCCAAGTTAATCTTCTTGTGTTGAACCCAAAGCTTCTGTGGTTTAGTAGAGCAAACTTTGGTCTCTTCGTTACAATTAGGATAATGGCTAATTTCTGGTCTTTGTCTCTTATTAGTTAACGGAGTAGTCGTTTAAACTATGCAAGTACAACACAATAAACAACTGTGTGTATTCCCAAGTTAATGTTGTTGTGTTGAACCCAAAGCATCTGTAGTTTAGCAGAGTAAACTTTGGTCTCGTCGTTACAATTAGGATAATGGCTACTTTCTGGTCTTTGTCTCTTATTAGTTAGTGGTGTAGTAGCAACTATGCAAGTACAATATAATAAACTGTTACAGAATTTCTTTCTAAAATTTTTACAAAACTATAGTAACTTCTATAAACATTTAGTATTACACATATTTAACATATAACATAATAACATATTTTATGATACTTTGGTATTGTCCCGAGGTCACTACTTTTGATAAAAAGTTTCTTTTACCAGGAACTTAAAAAGTAAATTTATAGAAAGAACTGTTATTATGACGATCGGTTCTAGTATCTTTGTCACAGACAGATATTATTCCAGACAAGAACAATTCTTTTATAATAATTGCATAAATCAGAAAACAGAACGATTATATAACCCTATTGTAAGACAGACTCTGCGTTTTTATTAGCTGTATTATACATGAACCAGACTAATTGGTACCAGACTAATTCCCTATAGAATCTTTTTTGGAAAATGGTAAACAAATGAAATTTGAATATGAAATCTCATTAATAGCATTTACATATTGAAGAACAATGGACATTTATTTAAGCAATGTTTACTGGTGGCAACACAGTAAACCAGTACACACAGAAAAGAACTTTGAAACAGACGGCAAGGCAATAACATGTTGTTCTCTTTTTGTTGACAAAAACTGAGCTCGAGAAGCGAGGAATCTGTTCCAGCCCAATTGTTTCCCGATGTAGGATCTGTATCTGAGTATGAAGTGTTGGCTCGATCTGGAATTTTCTTTACAAATCTGTATCTGATGTTTAGTCTATGAGTAAACATATTTAACATTAATTAACGTAATTGTCTCATTTAAACGATACAGTTATTAAAAAAAATTATTATTAAAATATACAGTTCAACGATAAAATTGTAAACTCAAGTCTTGAGATATTTTGGCATCGCCGCTAGGTCATCTTTGGTAAAATTGTTCAATAAATTTCGAGTAATGTTTGGGTCTAGTCTTTAAGCGATATTGACATCATATAGTGAATTACTGTGTTGGTTGTTGACCGCTACAATGAAAATAAATATGCCTGCCAAGAGTGTAATTTTATTAATCAATTACAAATATAATGTATTCGATACGATATTAGGAAATAATGTTTAGCTGTAACTCAAATGGAACGAAGACGGGTAACTCAAAGCTGTTGTGTGTATATTTCACTAGTCGTGCAGGCTGTTTCACAGTAACTAATACGGACAGAAGGCAAGCGGCATTTGTTAAGACGATGCTGCCGGATAAGACTTCCATTTGTCACAAAGAGTAAGACCAATTACTCATATCTTTAAAAAATCTCTACATCGCTCACACATTCTTTTTTATAAAAGTTTCTTATTTTATACTAAATTGTTTTATTAAAACCAGTCTCTAAATTTATAGACCAATAAAAATATTCTGTCCAGTTGGGAAGTTTGTTTTTAACATAAATCTACAAGCAAAATGAATGGATCATATTACATTTAGGACAGTTATTAAGTCAGTACTTAAATGTTTACTTTGAAAGATCACGAAGAAACGACTGTTGGTGGATGAAGGAATGGGAAAGGTGCTGACGGTCAGATTGTGTTGTTATATTTAATTTCATACATTAGTATTATTCTGTACTTAAAAGAATATACCATATTTTAAAATATACTCTCTTAGTTTAAGAAAAACTGCTATTATTTTAAATACATTATTATATTTTATTACAAACTCACTTTTAATATAAATCATTACAAACCATTGTAGTTTAAATAAACATTAACGCTGCACTACCACTAACCCAAACACCATATTATTGTAATTGTTAAAATAGTTTCTTTTACTCTCTAATAAGTTGAATATATTTAGATGGGATTATTTCCATTTCATTCAATTATATTATATTTAGACTTATGAACAGATCTACAGGGTGAGTCAGAAATATGGTAAAATATTCCTTATTAAAACAGTAAAAATTGCTGTGTAGTGTAATACGTGAGGAGTCAATTTCATAACTTTTTTTACACATTTAGTTAACTTTGCTTATTACGGTTGTTTTCAGAATTAAGTTCTCTATAATCTGTATTAGGAAAAACAATTTTTTTTATCGGTCATTTAACAATGTCATTGGACATCAAACATTTAAGACGGTATTTTTGTTATTAGATTTTTGGCAAATTTCATACTCTTTCTGAAAAACCCGGTCAAACTACAACCTCTGGAGTGGTTTTATTTGATTTTTCAGGTGATTTTCCTTATAAATCCACCTTATTTGAGTTAAAAAGTAAGAACAAAACATTTCAGAATCACTTAATTTCACCAGGTGTACTGAAAACAGAGCAGAATCTTTCGCCAGCCATTACTCAGTAATGGAGCGTTTCCGGACCTACCTTTATATAACATTTTTTTCTTATTTTTAGGTCTAAAAATCACGTCTTAAAATATTTTACCATATATCTGACTCACCCTGTATATATAGTTTCCATTCAATTTATATTGTAATTATTCAGTTCTTCGTAGTGTTATAATAGCATAGACTTACTATATTAAACTGCATGCACTTTAATTGATGTAGTAATGAGAAATACGGATGTGAGATAATTAAATGAATACAATGAATGAACAAAATCAATAATACATACAAATAGTTAATTTAGTAAAAAACAATAAATATTAATTAGTAAAAGTAAAACACAATCAACGTAAATTAGTAATTTTCCATTGCGATTATTTTGGGATTATATTATTACATTGAGTTTTTTTGTACCGGTAGTGTTATAATAGCATACACACTCTTTATTAAACTGCATGCACTTTAATAGATATAGTAGTAGCAAATTGGTAAATAGATAGTTAAGGATGTGAAATAATTAAAGAAATATAATATCAACGTTTTCAATAATATAAATAAATAATTAATTTGCAATAATTATAGTAATAAAGATTAAAGAATGATAAACCTATTGGTTTTATTGGTTATATTACATGCTACATTTATAATATGAAACTATTTATATAACTTATGATATACTTCCCTTGTAGTTTAACCTCCTTAACCCACCTCCCACAGGGTATCCTAATACTACCCTATAATAACGTAGCAGTGGTGGGAAGGGTTGACTCAATGTGAATATTGAGTGCAAGGTCAGATTTCAGACTCGGCACTAAGCGGAAGGTGAAGTTTAACTTAACTCGGTATTCGTACTACCCTATGCTGTGTACTACATGGTCTAACTTTGAGACTTGATCTACTGAAGTGCTCTGTTTAAACATATAGACTGCACTAGAGTATCTGGATACAAATACACTGTGGATGTACTGACCGTACAATTGATGCTATGTTTTTGGCACATTCCCTGTCTTGAATACTCCCTCCACAAGTGTTTCTCATTAATTTTAAAATAATATTTCACCTCAACATAGTCCAACCACAGCGGTTTAGAAACAAAGAATTTAAAAGGAAAAAAAATTAAATTATGCTGTACGAAGCGATTGGATCATGAATCTACGTCAGTTAGTTACCTGTTTACATTGGTCCTCGTAACTACCATGCATTTACACTGCGGAAATGGTACTGTCACGAAGCGCTGAAATGATGAAGCCACGCCAGTTAGTTATCTGTTACACTCGACCCCGTAACTATTATGTACTATACTGCGGAAATGGTACTTTCACGAAGTGCTGAAATGATAAAGCCACGCTAGTTAGTTATAAGATACATGCATTTATACTGCAGAAAGATCGACGTACAGCATACAAGGTAAAGATACACATATAGTAAAACTGAGTGGAGAGAGTATATATACGAGGGCCATCCGGAAAGTAGTACCCGTTTGTGAAATAAAGACACAGAAGTAAATATTAACAAATATAAACATTTTTATTGAAAAGAGCATACCTTAAACTACTTCTCCACATAATCTCCAAGCAAATTTAAGCATTTGTCATAACGTGTGACGAGTTTTTGTATTCCAGCGTCATATTCCTCCGCCGCCAGCCGAGTGAAATACGTAGTCACGCCTTCTTTAAGTTCTTCATCGCTATCAAATCTTTTTCCCGCCAAAAACTCTTTAAGTTTTGTAAAGAGATGAAAATCTGAAGGGGCCAAGTCCGGGCTATACGGTGGATGGTCGAAAATTTCCCAATTGAATTGCTGCAGAAGTTGTTGTGTTATCCCCGCTGCATGAGGCCTGGCATTGTCATGGAGGAGAATGACGCCATCAGACAATCGCTCTCCGTCGATTTTGTATTGCCCGCCGTAATTTCTTTAATGTTTCACAATACGCATTAGCGTTAATAGTGTCTCCACGGGCCATAAAATCAATAAGCAGTACACCACGTCGATCCCAGAAAATGGTTGCCATAAGTTTCCTGGTGGACAGAACAGTCTTGAATTTTTTTGGTTTCTTTAGTGAATGAGTATGATGCTACTCCATTGACTGTCATTTACTCTCAGGTGAAGCATAACAAACCCACGTTTCATCACCAGTAACTATGCGATTCAAGAACGTGTCTGCTTCATCAGAATAACGTTCCAAAAATGTGAATGCAGCAGCCATACGCTTGGTTTTGTGCTCATCTGTAAGCATGCGAGGGACCCACCTTGCACAAATTTTTGAATAATGCAGATGGTCTTTGACAATTTCATGAACAATTGTTCGAGAAACATTAGGGAAATGTTCACAGATGTCATCAATTGTGACGCGCCGATCGTTCTTCACGAATTCGTCTACTGACCTCAGCAGTTGATCTGACACAATGACAGATGGTCTCCCTGAACGCTCATCGTCGTGTGTGTTCCCCCTCCCCAAGTTGAAATTACGACACCAGCGCCGAACAGATTACTCTTCCATCACATTGTCTCCATACACATCCTTTAATTGGCGATGAATATCACAAGGTCGAACGTTTCTTGCTTTGAGAAATTTCATTACAGCCCTCACTTCACAACTGGCGGCGTTTTCAATTTTTGTAAACATTATGAACTGCCACAGAAACAACACAGGCAATGCTAGCGTCACGGAACTTGTAACAGAGAAGGCAGACAAGCCACTGAAGCGATCTGACCTTGACCGGCGGCTACTCGCGTCGTCAGCGCCTCACGCGGCGGAAACGGGTACTACTTTCCGGATGGCCCTTATTATTTTATTCAATAGTCTAAATACAATATAATTGAATGAAGCGAAAATAATTACACCTAAATATATTCAACTCATTAGTGAATAATAACTACTAAAACGGCAGGAAATGGCACTATTTGATCGCAGTAGATTGTCAGTCGTGCGTATTTATATATAATGTTCTCCATCGGGCAAAAAGCAAACTCTGACAATAGCACTTGAAATTTCTTAGATCGGAAATAGATTACAAGGGATGTTACTAGGTGCTTTCTAACCCAAGTGGGTCTTCAAAACCTACTAACATTTTGTTACTAAGACTCCACTGTTTAAATAATAAGATCTATCTGTTTATCTTCATAGATTGCCTCCACGAGTGTTTCATACACAGGAGAAAGCGAGACGTTTTACTGAGAATTCTCCTGAGATAAGTCGTACATCATACACTGGTGGAATAGTCCACATCCGTGCAATCTATTCTACTTCACTGCATCTGGAAACTCCAAAGTTCAACACCTCAGTATTTCATCGGGTGTGCTTCTATTGCAGTGAATATCAGTGGTACATTAATATTTTGGTTATCCACTAGGACCAGATGTATACTTTGATTAAATAACTTTCTACATCATACGTATTGTTACACAATGTTTATCAGTGAGTTATCTCATTGTTAATGCAATTATAAATAATAAATATTAAATTTATACCTTATGTTTAATTTTGTTTTTTAGAGGTTCAAAACTATATAAATCGGTAATTATTAAATGACCAATATACTGCATTAACTGCAAGTATTTTTAGGAAAAAGTAAAAAGTAAATTGTTTATGCTAATCTTCGATAAATTATTAGAACATAGCGATTTTCATTTACTTCAAAAACATTTCTAATTTAGTTATGTTACTTATATTTGATATAGCTAAAATTAGTAATATCATACAGTGATGTGGGGTTAGCCTGATATTAGCACGAATAAGTCAAACAGTTATTTAGTTTAAACAAACTAGACAGAAGTTGTTTATACAAAAGCTCTGTTTAATTTCAATTGCATGTTATGTCTCGATCTGTATTTATACAGGAAATTGAGTTGGGCGACTCATAATTAAGTTAAATTTAGTTTATTCAATAATATAGTTAATTTCTCATTTTAATTTCCTATATGATTTTATCCATTACGTTATGCATGAAAAATAGGTAATACTCTTAAGATACAAATTTAAAAATACCATCTGTAATTGATACAATCTTACGAAGGGGCACAAAGGCTAACGATTCAAATTTACTATAATATATTTGATTGTGTTATGGTTAAGTTTAAACATAAAGAATCTAGCAGCATATAGCTTCTAAGAAAATATGGTATTCATTATTAGTTTAATACACATAAAGCCATTACGTAACAAGTTACATATTTTTCGGTATTGATACGTTATGAATGGTTTTAAACAATTCCCTCAGGAACAACTGGTAATCACAATGTATGTCATTAAAACAGTAAAATATTTTTCTAGAATGAAAAAATTCTGAACCGTGTTCAGATGAGATGCTAAAGGTATCGCTCCATTATGAATTGCTGTATTTCTACCGAGTACAAAACTATACCTCAAAATTATCTGCACGTATCGGCTCATGCCGCCATTTGCACCACAAAGGGCGCTGTTGCCTGAGGCCAAGCGGAAGATTAGTCCTACTGTTCTCTGTGTTGTTTTGAGTCAGTTTGTGTTGTGGTATGTTAGTCACAATATCGGTAGTTAAGGCAAAGGATGAATTGTGTTGATGAACAATGAACAATGTTCCTTTGACATGCAATGACAAACAATGATCCTTTAATGAACAATGTTAAAATGAACAATGTTGCGGGAGAGACCATTCATTGAGATCTTTCCTATGTAGATTAAAAAATGTGTGTTGTAGTATTTATAACTCTCACGGTAAAACAATGTTGGTTTCTCACGGAAACCGCAAACGAAACTAATCATGTTTTCTTTTTTTATTTAAGATCCTGAGACTTGAATTCTTTAACTTTCAGTGTGTGCATACACGTACATACTTGACCATACATGCACTTACTTGCACATACATGTACATACATGCATATAAATATATATAACACAACCTGCGCCAGTTTTAATTTTTTGACATGCATCCTCTCCTTATCAAGTATAATAAGACGTGTTTATCTTCATGCGTCTGTTAATTTGTTAATGTTGCCTTTAAATATTGGCATTTCCTTTAATGCATTATTAATATGAATATATTATATTTTATAATATTGGATATTCAAGAAGAAAACATATATAATTCAAAATTGTGTGCTCAAGTAAATAAAATAAATGTTCCTTATTGATATCTAGAATTATTTAATAATTTTAAGCATTCATTTGTGGTTGTCGTGATGAAAATAAAAGCTAAAGAAGTATCTATAACTATTTATAGAAAATATATATAGTATGAGGGTTGATGTTTACAAAAAAATGGTGGTCCTTAACTTGTTAATATATCATAAAAGTTTTCATTATAACAAACACATTAATTGGTTCTACATTGCATTATAACTAATGCAATGTAGAATTGTAGAAACTAACGTAGAGGCTCGTAGCATTAATTGCTGCATTTTATAAATTTCAATTAAACAGAACAACAATAAACAATAATATACGCAATGCTCACAGCAACTGGTATACCTAAACAGATTATTTAAACCACTTTTTACATTCAACAAGTACTAAAATTCAAAATGTTTATACACCAATTCCTTATGGAGTTTTCTTTGAATTTTAGAGGCCAGTGGGTCAGAGCCAGCATAATATTTGTCATTTCTGGTATTTTCCCCACAGTATAAACCTTTATTTGCATTAAAACTTAAAATGAATGTAGTAAAGCTATTTTCTGTTCTTTATAACGCAAAACATAGCCTTTGGACTATTTCGCTTGTGGAATTAATAATATCTAAATCAGCATAGAACCAGTTTTTATTCATTTTAAATATCAAATGATGTGCACTGCTTTTGTATAGATTAATACTCCAGATAAAGGTATGAATGTTAATGTTCATAGTGTATGATCGTTTGAATTGACAGTTTGTATTGTAAAATAACTGAGAGAAAATGTTAAGCAAATTAATATGTACGGAATCATACTGAAGCTTGTAATTGAATTGGAAGCCTGCAGTGTATATTTAATACAACAACAATGGCAGGTTTGGTTACAGTCAGTCGGATATTGTGTTTACAAATGTGACCTCTCGTAATTGTTTGTTTCTAGTACTTTGTACTGACACCTCATGGACATGTGTCAGCAACCTTAAAAGCATAACAATTGTTTTAAAATTAGACATTTTTAATGAATGATATTTTCAAAATATTTTATAGTGTTGTTCTATAGTATGTCATTTCTAACATGTTCGTTTCAAAAATTTTGAACAACGCAATCCCGAAATTTTATGTCATGTTGAAATATTTTTTAGTATAGGAGAAGCTCCCAAAATAAAAACATATACGGAGCGAGATTAGTGTTATGGCTGTTGCAGATTTTTGAACTATATATCTCGTATTTTCCTAAACGAAACTTTCTTATGGCAAGCTCTGTCTAAACTAAATATGTCATGTGTAACTTATCTGGTCACCTTTCTACTTTCATAACACGTTTTAAAGAAAGGAACTCGATATGTTATTATATAAATATTACTGTAAGAACTCAGTCGTTACTATAAAGTTCTAAGCTGTTTGGTATTCAAACCGGAACTTACCATTGAGCTGCACGACTGACTAATGTAATTATTACTCAGATCTAATGTACACGCTGTGCTCTGCATGGCAATGGCCGGGATAGCTCTTACATTTGATTCAGTTGTGATTACGGTTCTCGTTATCTCCATAAGTGATTTTCGAATATTGTCATAAAATCGGTTAAAATGTTTTTGCGATGCTTAGCACATTTCAATATTAATAGAATATTATTTTTAATATGTGGTCATGACTCGTTTAAAAATGGTATAGTTATTATTTAATCATTATTTTCTTCCTTACAACTTCACGCCCAGCACACTTTTATATACAACTGTTACGGTTCATATCCTGCATAACCTCTATTACTGTTCTAGCTTAGAATAGTAATAGAAACTCTGAGAGTACAATACAATAAACAACTTGTGTGTATTCCCAAGTTAATGTTGTTGTGCTGAACACAAAGCCACAATGGTTTAGCAGAGCAAACTTTGGTCTCGTCGTTACAATTAGGTTAATGGCTACTCTCCGGTATTTGTCTCTTATTAGTTTGCGGAGTAGTAATATAAACTCTGCAAGTACAACACAATAAGCAACTGTGTGCATTTACAAGGGAAACTGTCACTTTTTTCTTAAAACTACTTTCACAAACATTTAGTATAATACATTTTATGGTATTTTGGTATTTTACGCAGGACACTACAGTATTTTTGGAACAGTTTCTCTTACCGGGGACTTCTAGAAAAATAAAACACATCTAGAAAGAACATTCCTTATTTGAAAACTAAATTTCATTATGCCGATAGGTTCTCATTTTCTGCCTCCCGAAAGGAAGCAATATTGGCAAGAATTAAACTACTCTGACCCTGTCGGTTGCTAAAGAGCGTAGGGAAAAGTACAAAACTGTTTTGAAGTTCTCTGATCATTTACACATTGCAACTGATATGGTTTACATCACTGTTAAGCTTTATTGACACGGATTGACACATCCTGAGCGAGAGATATGTATGTAGTCTGAATAGTTTTGATCTGAGATGTATCAATGGCGAATAAATAGTGATAGTAAACAAAATAGATTATCCCATATGTTTATCGAGTGATCAGTGTTCTACGACATAACATCCCGTTAATCTACCTTGTTCTTGTCAATTGTTTTTTAATATTAAACATTTTTTTACTTTTTACACTTGAAGAATTATTTGCTTTGAAATGTTATAACAGAATGGGCTTTGACGCGGAGTACAATTAGAGGGCGCCGCGCCGAGCCGGCCACTTCATTTGCATTTTGGAGCTGTTTGCCTCAAACAATCGTCACACACGCCGCTGCAATCCTTTTGTGGGCCATTTCATTTAAAACAATTTCCACGAGAGTTTTATTGAAATAAATGTATAGAGCACGTTACGTAATGATTACAGAAGGTTACGCTTCTATTGAATTTTACTTACCTTAGAAATATGGAAACTTAAATGATACATCCTCAACAAGACTGAACATTGTGAGAGGACGTGACGTAGCTGCACGTCACGTCATGCTGCACGTTATTCTGTATATCACGTCTGTGTAGAGTTCCATTTTAAAGTCGAAACAATGAGATAATGTACATTGACAATAACACAGTGACAGTGAGCAGAGTCAGTGATAATATGAGAGCTTCCCTTTTACTGAAAATAAATCAAGGTCTGTTGATTGGTACACAAAAATATTTAATTTAATAAGAAAATCCTACAGGATAAATCTGCAATATTCTGGGAAATTGTATTCTTTGAAAGCGACTGTCATGATCGACCAGAGTGATTTAATAAAAAGTAACAAAATCAAAGATTTCTGACGGTTATGTTAGGTTTTAAAACGAACGTAAACTTTAATTTAAGTCAAACAATAGAATACAAATATGATTCGAGAGTCTATGGATGTTGTATATTGAGCGAAAGTGCAAATTTTAATTGTTATAGTTTAAAATGTTTTTTTTTTTCCAAACGCCGATGTGCTTAATAATTTCTGGCTCGGTGTAGATATTCGGAAACTAATATCAGTAAAGAAAAAATAATTGTTACAGAGTCTTACTTGAGGGTTTAGTAATACGGAATTGTTATTGAGAGTTATTAAATACCGAGGCAGTTTAATTTCACACCATGATAGCAATGTTAGGTGACAAAGCTATGAAATGTTTTATGGAATTGCTATCTAGCATTAATTATATATATATATATATATATATATATATATATTAAAATGTTTATTGAAATTATATATATATATATGTATATATATATATATCATTTCATATTATTATATATATATTATTATTTTAATATTTTATTTTCATTTTATTATATATATATATATATATATAATTTCAATAAACATTTAATCACAAAGAGTACTTGCTCCTCCGGGACTCGAACCCGGATCTCTTACTTGCCGGGTGAATGTGCTACCATTACACCACAGAGGCCTCACTTTTTACGATTCAATTATTTTTGTACTTGGCCGTTTCTTTCACATATGTCTTTAAATAACCAAAAACACACACACACACACACACACACACACACACACACACACACACACACACACACACACATGTGTATATATATATATATATATATATATATATATATACATTCAGTCTGAATACACGTATAATACTTTCTACGTATATAAGAGAAATCCTAAATAACAGGTTTAATTTTACCCAATAGGTATTTGTTTTACTGCATTAAAATTGCATAATAAATACAAAGTTACCTTTTGTACAAAAACGATAATATAAAATTTTGTTAAAAATCTGTCTTGGGTTGTCAGATACTACTTTATTATTAATAATTTTATTACAGTGATGGAGTATCAATGGATTTAATATATTTCTAATGTTGGCAACAGTTAACCAATGTCATTATCCTATCATATGATCTGTAAAATTAGCGTATATTTTGTTGTAACATATCTTTGTTTCCAGACATTTATTTTCAAACAATCATAATTCATCGATTAAAAATATAAACAAAAATAACTCTACGAAATTGATGTTTCTATTTCCGCTAAAGTGTGCAACTAATGAAATATTACACACAAACATTATCTCTGATACTAAGTGATCATTAGGATACTGTGTTCCATGTTTTATGGACATTGCAGTAATGCTCGTTTTCCACAGTATATACGATTTTCTCATTGCCCGCAATTTGTAAAAATTTCCTGCTTCTGCCATTCAATTAGTTACTGGAATACTAACTAATTCCAAAAACTAATTCAACTCATTGATATGTGTGTTAGTATTGCACTTAATATCATGATATTAATATTTCAGTAATCTATGAACATTTTAAAATACTTCATTATGTGTTGAAAATGTCACACATGGTGTCATTATGGTAAATGTCACTGAAACGTGATATAAATGACTTATGAGATTTTCCTGTACAGTTATATTTAGTAATATTATCACTGTCTCAAACAAGAGTCGGATTATATCAGACTCTAATGGGATCTGACTACGAGCATATGAATGTTCCAATGACAGTATATGGAATTATGAATGTTTCTCAAGAATTTGTAGTCTTTATACAAATAAACTTCACATCAAATTTCACTTTTACATCAAAGACGACATAATTTAATTAAGTAAGAGAATTATGAGGACTAAGCCAAGTTTTTTATGCAACTGTAAACCATATTACACCAGCAGGATTTAGCGAGACGGGATTTTGGCAGACCTGAGGGTCAAACATGCCAAACCACAGACCGCACCACCTCTGAGAATGCCGTTACATAACCTCAGTAGGATTTAGGAAAGCTGATTTGGGATAAATAATCAGGCAGTATTTGATAATCTGGGTTACAGATACTGCTTTAAATTGTCAAGTAAATAATCCTTATTATTTTGGGTTATTATTTTTAATTATTACAGTGTTTGTTTTAAAACTTTCAATAATACGCTAAAGTTGAATATTTTAGAACGGTATTCTTGATTAAGTGTTGTGGGAAAAGTTGAAAATGAATTTATTTAGACGCGTTTTGTTGTATTTTGGGGGCCAAAACCCTCCAGTGGAAAACAATTTGTGGATTACTATGCCTCCAACAATTTGAGGATTATTATGCCTCCACTTCATGTAGAACAATAGGACAAAAAAAAAAAAAAAACAATGAAAAGCCTCATCCAATTGTAATTCTTTCATACAAATCACTTAGGCAATTAGTTACAGGAAACACATGGCTAATATCCTCACCCATGGTTGCAAAAACTTGTGTTACTGTGATTGATATTTCTTGCCTTTACCGGAAGTGCAATAAAATCCAATGCTCTCCAAGTTTGGAACGCGAGAAATATTTTTTGAGATTCAAATGTTGTGGTAGACCAATGGTTTTGGGATCAATAATTGTAGACCAAAACGTAAGAGAATCTTTACTGTACTAGTATCTATGTCCTAGACAGACATAATTCCAGGCAAGAACAATTTATTTTTAATAATTCCATAAATAAGAGGACAGTACGATTATATTACCCTGTTGTAACCCCGATTCTGCGTTTGTACGTTTAACCATATTATTCGCTATACAATGTATTAGACTAATTCCACAATGAATTTAACGAATTCTAAATTATTCTTAGAAAATGGTAATCAAATAAAAATTGGTCATGGAATCTTTAAAACAGCACTTACATAATAAAGAACAATGAACTATTTAGGTTGCAATACGGTAAACCAGTACACACTGGCAAGAACTTTGAAACAGGCGGCAAGTTCTTGACATATAAGGCATGACATATTGTTCTCTCTCTGTTGACACAAACTGAGCTCGTGAAGCGAGGAATCTGTTCCAGCCCAATTGTTTCCCGTTGTAGGACCTGTAACTTAGGACAAAGTATTGGTTCGACCTGGAAGTCTCTTCACAAATCTGTATCTGATCACCACATCCCTACCTTTCTGTTGTCATGTAAACAATAATATACACCTTCTCACCTTCCTGTATTATTATCATACAATTTCCAGTCACATTGGAACGATAAAACTGTAAACCAAGTAATTCTTGAGATATTTTGGCTTTGCCGTGAATGTCATCTTTGGTAAAATTGTTAAATCAATATCGAGTAGTTTTTGGTTCTAGTATTTAAGTGATATTGACATCATATAGTGAGTTATTGTGTTGGTTGTTGACCGCTACAATTTACATAAATAGGCCTCAATTTAATGCTCAGAGTGTAATTTTATTAATTAATTGAAAATGAAATGTATAAAATTCGATATTATGAACTAATTTTTAATTGAAACTCTAATGGAAAGACGACACGGCGGTTGTGTGTATATTTCACTAGACGAACAGGCTGTTTCACAGTAACTAATACGGGCAGGAGGCAAGCGGCATTTGTCAAGACGATGCCGCCGGATAAGACTTCCATTTGTTCGTGTTTCACAGAGAGTAACAACAATTACTCATAATTCAAACACATTCTAGATCGCTCACACATTCTTTTCTTATAAGATTTTGTGACTATTCTACTGAAATGTTTAATTAAAACCAAACTCTAATTAAAAGAAATCCATATATTTATAGACTAATACAATAAATTCTGGACAGTTTGATATATATTTTTTGACATAAATATTCAAGCAACAAGATGAGTGGAAACTATTATATTTAGGACAGTTAAGACTTACGTAATGACAATTTTTACTTAGAGTGGTCACGAAGAAATGACAAAGAGACAAGTGGGGAGAGAGCTGACAGTCGGATTGTGTTGTAATCTTGAATTTCATACATTGTTATTATTCAGGTTAAAAGAATGTGAACATTCGATAAACACAGTCTTAGTTAAGAGAAAACAGCTATTATTTTAAATATATAAGATTACATTAGATCCTAAAGATACTTTTAATATAAGTGATTACAAACCTCTACTATAGTTTTAATAAAAACTAATGCTGCATACGAACATACGTAAGCATACGCGACAATAATCAGGATAAATAGTTGCCTTGCAACGTTAGGGTCGTAAACTAAATTCTACGTTACTCGCTCGGGGGTATATTTTATACAAAATTGTGGGATATCTCTAAGCATAATTGGTATATCTGTAGGTTTATATAACGTTACATAGCTCCAGAAATGTAATTTTAACTGAAACATTTTTCATAGTAAATGCCAATTATTTACAAAATATACGTTTCTCACGTAACCCATAATAAAACAAAGCAAAGATACGATAGACTATTATTATTAGTTCTAAATTATTAGTATGTCCTAAAGTAATGAAGATTTTTTACAAAATATATATGGTTACAAATCCTGTGGGATAGTTACAAAATAGTTGTGGCCAAATTGGATTGAGATACATTATTTGTATACGAGACGAGAAATATTTGTCCCGTCTAGTTTTTAATACATCTGCTGTTTTATTCACTTAGATTTTTTTCGGGGATAATATAACAGAATGGGCTTTGACGCCGAGTACAATTAGAGGGCGCCGCGCCGAGCCGGCCACTTCATTTGCATTTTGGAGCTGTTTGCCTCAAACAATCGTCGCACACGCCGCCGCAATCCTTTTGTGGGCTATTTCATTTAAAACAATTCACACGAGAGTGTTATTGAAATAAATTCACAGAGAGTGTTATTACTGTTTAATATTTTAATACATTTATACGAGCTTATGTTTCAAAATTAAATTAAGGAGAGCACAGTAGAAGATGCGTTGGAAATTTATTTAAAGGAGATTTCTATCACAGATTGGGTGCTTTAATATTATATTGTCTTTTTAAGTTTAACAGCTTCACAAACATTAACTATCACCTTACTTTAACATAAATTTTGTTATATTTAACACGAGATATTAACTTTTATAAGCAGATTAAAAAAAAGAAAACCTGGGTCCACGTAAGATGACGCTTCAATATTGATTAGGGCTTTTTTACAGAAATTCATACGTTACGCAATACTTAATGTAATCTTGTAGTAATATGTATGTGTTTATAGAAGAAGTTTTCTTCATATTTAATTCCATTCAATTACTTATCAGTACTTGAAAATTATTAGATCCGCAAGTACTCTGGTAAGCTACATTCTACATCCTATCACATGTCGATGCTTCCGACCCAGAACATTAATGACTAAAATCCGGAAATTATACGGAACCTGTACCTGGTTGACGAGATACATAACTAAGGTTTATGTTAAATAGCTATTAGATCCTTATCTGGATCCCATGAATTCCCGCTAGTCCAGGCCCGCAATATTGAACGCTAAGACCGGGATACTATCCGGAACTACACCAAATGCAAATTTTCAAGTCTATAGCTTAATAGTGACAAATAAAGCTACACACAATCACACAGTAAAGAAATTTATACATCTCCGTCAATAAAGGAGAAATTGTGTCAGCCTACTGAGTTATATGCATCTATTTCAAGATATCTTGCTACAAGGTAAACACATTGTGTTTCCTAAAATGGGTTTAAATAAGTTCTTAAGTAATAGAAGTTCCAGTCAGATAGGGAGGCACTCAATGCAAGAGTGAGTGGGCTGAAGTTTTGTCACCGACCTTTAAATTTACTTAAAATGATTATGGACTTTTGGGATAATTATACAACATTTTTTAATACATTACATGTTTAAATATTTTATGAATATAATGCGTTACGAGTTTAGTTATTTGCCATTTCTCGTCGCTGTCAAGGTTACCCGTAAGGCCAATGTAAAAATATTCGCAAACGCCCAGCCAAACCCTATGAAATGACATGCACCATAATCCTTTACAGCGTTTCTCATATAAAAATGAAACTTCATGCAAAATCTCAAGTCTGCAAGTCATTTAGTTTTCGATATATCGTGAGGACAGACAGTCAGGCAGGATTAGACTTTCCCAGGCCCACTAATGATGGGCTTCGCTGACGCTCAGCCAATCAGAAACCTCTACCTGGAAAGCGAGATGTTCTTTGATATACCTGAGATAAATTAAGATAATTTTAGTCCATTGTACCTCTGCACATAGTACCGTCGCGTTGCATTAGGTTCAGAAGATCTTAATTGCTAAGACGGGTAGCTCTCACCTGAAGACGAGATGTCTTACTGTACATTTCTCTGAGTGGAGTAGTCCGCATCTGTGCAATCAGTTCTTCTTTACTGCATCTTGAAGCTCCAAAACTTGTAGAGTTCAACACCCCAGCATTTAATTGGGTATGCTTCTACTGCAGTGTATATCAGTAGTAAATTCTCATGTTGGTTACCAATTAGGACCACATGTATCCTGTAAATAACTTTCTACACCATACATTGTGTTACAATTATTTATCAGTTAGTTAACTTATTGCTATTTTAATAATAACTAATAAACATTAAATTTATTCTTTTCGTTTAATATTGTTCAAGGGTTGAAAACCAATTACTGCAAAAATTTGTAAACAGTAAACATTGAACTATTTATGTTAATATAAATTAAATCATTAGAACGTAGAGATTTTCAGTACTTGGGCTACTTATAATAATTTCCCAATGTAATTGTACTCATTACACTACGTATCTTTGATATAACTAAAATTAGTAATAATGTACAGTGATGTGGGGTTAGACTGTTATTAGTACAAGTAAGTCAAAAAGTTATTTAGTTTAATCAAACTAGACAATGATTGTTTATACACAAGCTCTGAGTACTTATAATTATATGTTACAGCTCGATTTTTATTTATCCACGAAACAGTGAGTAATTGAGTAAGGGGACTCATAATTAGGTTAAATTTAGTTTAATCTATTAACATAGTCTACTTCTCATTTTAAATTTCTACCATGAACATAGACCATTGCGTTTTCCACGAAGATACGTAATACTTTTAGGATACGAGTTTCAAGAAAACATTTGTTATTGATGCTATGCTATGAAGGAGCACAAAGGCCGACGAATGGAACGTTCTTAGATGGATAACAGGATTCGGAAATTACCATCGTTATAGGTTATAAAAGGTATAACACAACGTTTTGAATTGAAATCTCTCCTCTTCGCCAGGTGGGCTGGACTGGACTCCAAGCAGATTCTGGATATGTTCGAACCCTTTAATTTCCCTCCTTTACTTTTTTCTGTTCGTTATTTTTTGTATGTATTAATACCACCCCCACTTGACGAAGAGGATAGATTCAATAACACACTTTAAACAAAGTCCTTAGATGGTTTTTATGTACTCACGCCAAGTTGAATGAGAACACCAATGCGAGTGACAGTTATATTTAACAAACGTTACAAATAAAATTTTAGTGAAAAATTAATAACTGAAAATAGTATAGAGAAACCTAAAACAATTTCAAGAGACAGTAAATGTATACAGTTTGAAATGAGTGGATTGATATAGTATATCAAATAAATGCCATTTTAATGTATTAATAGTTTTTGGCACTCAAAGAAGAGGATACGTATTAATCCTTAAAACCTAGTGTTGTGTTTCTTTTAACACATATAATGGCAAATTCTCGAAATCCTATTATCGTTCTTCAATAGAAACATTTAAACAAACAATAAAACTAAGTAATACGTATTATAAAATATAAATTAAATTTCACTACAGTAGTGAAACTGGGCAGAAATTATCCCCTGTAAACAGTTTTAAATTAATAATCCACGAAAGGACTGCAGCTTGTGGGCTGTTTGAGACAAACAACTCCAAAATGCAAATGAAGCGGCCGGTTCGGTATGGCGCTCCCTTTAATTAAACTCGTATTCGGCGGCAAAACCCATTTTGAATCTGGATTTCCATGCGAATATTACTTACTTTGAATAAACAGTTATACGTCGATATACTTTAATTCAATGCAAAAGACGGGTATTGCTTTAGTTATACCAGGTAGTATTCCTCCTAATTTAATTTCTCAAAATTAAGTTTCATTCAAGTAAAGATGGGTATTGCTTATTTATACCAGATAGAAGTATGCCACACTACATGTCGCGTAACATGCTTCCGCTGGGGTAGTACGCAACATTTCTAGTATACATCTCATTTCATACATGAGATGTCCTACCAACATACAGAATATTAAATTGCATAAAAATATAAAAAAAGATATTAAAACTTTCTCAAAAACATTAATTTGTGTTCTCGATGTTAATTATTAGATAATTGTCCAAAACATATTTTTGTATATTTAACAATTATTCATTACTTAGCAATAATTTAACAATGTGTATAAAGTCATCTAAATAAAGATATTGTTATTAATTCCTTTGCTTTGTATTTATTTGTTATTATTTATAACCTTAAGTATACTTTGAATATAGTAGGTGAACAGGCACAGGGAAGAAAACAGATACTTGTGCAATTCCATATTTCAAGTTTTTCATTAATGATGGATATTTTTAAGTTTAATAAATTTCAACACGTTTTTGACCATAACAAAGAGAAGATCTAAAATCAGTTGGCAGGATTTTGTTTTACACGTATACTGTCATATAGCTGCTGCTTAGTTACATTAAAAACATATTTCTGTAAAAGTGTAACTATTAATCTTATTTTTATTGAAATCATTGTTTTTAAATATTTATTTATTCCGAAGTAATTTTAAATGGATTAAAACGAAATAAAATTGAACGTTATACGTAGTGGCTAAACCTTTTCATAACTGCATTAGACCCAGTTCTATAAACACCCAGTATTATAAAAGTTATATACTTCTCATATGATTTGTTGAAACTAACGTAGTATGGAAAAAATTACAACATGTATCTATTGATTGTACCGTAGGTATCAAAATGCAGTATGACAACAAAATATTTGTTTTGTAGTGTTTGGTTATAGTCTTTAAGTGATATTGACATCATATAGTGAATTACTGTGTTGGTTGTTGAAAGCTACAATGTAAATAAATAGGCCTGTCCAGAGTGTAATTTTATTAATCAATTACAAATATAATGTATACGATACGGTATTATGAAATAATGTTTAGTTGTAACTCAAATGGAAAGAAGACGGGCGGTTGAGTGTATATTTCACTAGACATACAGGCTGTTTTACAGTAACTAATACGGACAGGAGGCAACCGATATTTGCCATGACGATGCTACCGGATAAGACTTCCATTATTTGTCACAAAGAGTAAGACCAATTACTCATAACTTTAAAAAATCTCTAGATCGCTCACACATTCTTTTTTTATAAAATTTTATTGTTTTATACTAAATTGTTTCATTAAAACCAGTCTCTAATTTGAAAAGATACATAAATTTATAGACCAATAAAAATATTCTGTTCAGTTGAGAAGTTTGTTTTCAACATACAAATAAATCTACAAGCAAAATGAATAGAGCATGTTACATTTAGAACAGTTAAGTCAGTATTACAATGTTTACTTTGAAAGATCACGAAGAAACGACTGTTGGTGGATGGAGGAATGGGAAAGGTGTTGACGGTCAGATTGTGTTGTTATCTTTAATTTCATAAATTAGTATTATTCTGTACTTAAAAGAATATAGCATATTCTAAAATATATTCTCTTAGTTTAAGAAAAACTGCTATTATTTTAAATACATCATTATATTTTATTACAAACTCACTTTTAATATAAATCATTACAAACCATTGTAGTTTAAATAAACATTAACGCTGCAGTACCACTAACCCAAACACCATATTATTGTAATTGTTAAAATAGTTTCTTTTATTCTCTAATAAGTTGAATATATTTAGATGGGATTATTTCCATTTCATTCAATTATATTATATTTAGACTTATGAACAGATCTATACACAGTTTCCATTCAATTTATATTGTAATTATTCAGTTCTTCGTAGTGTTATAATAGCATAGACTTACTATATTAAACTGCATGCAATTTAATTGATGTAGTAATGAGAAATAAGGATGTGAGATAATTAAATGAATACAATGAATGAACAAAATCAATAATACATATAAATAGTTAATTTAGTAAAAAACAATAAATATTAATTAGTAAAAGTAAAACACAATCAACGTAAAGGAGTAATTTTCCATTGTGATTCTTTTGGGATTATATTATTACATTGAGTTTTTTTGTACCGGTCGTGTTATATAATAGCATACACACTCTTTATTAAACTGCATGCACTTTAATAGATATAGTAGTAGCAAATTGGCAAATAGATAGTTAAGGATGTGAGATAATTAAAGAAATACAATATCAACGTTTTCAATAATATAAATAAATAATTAATTTGCAATAATTATAGTAATAAAGATTAAAGAATGCTAAACCTATTGGTTTTATTGGTTAAATGCTACATTTATAATATGAAACTATTTATATAACTTATGATATATTTCCCTTGTAGTTTAACCTCCTTAACCCACCTCACAGAGGGTATCCTAATACTACCGTATACATAACGTAGCCGTGGTGGGAAGGGTTGACTCAATGTGAGTATTGAGTGCAAGGTCAGATTTCAGACTCGGCACTAAGCGGAAGGTGAAGTTTAACTTAACTCGGTATTCGTACTACCCTATGCTGTGTACTACATGGTCTAACTTTGAGACTTGATCTACTGAAGTGCTCTGTTTAAACATATAGACTGCACTAGAGTATTCGGATACAAATACACTGTGGATGTACTGACCGTACAATTGATGCTATGTTTTTGGCACATTCCTGTCTTGAATACTCCCTCCACAAGTGTTTCTCATTAATTTTAAAATAATATTTCACCTCAACATAGTCCAACCACAGCGGTTTAGAAACAAAGAATTTAAAAGGAAAAAAAAAAAATTAAAAACAAAATTATGCTGTACGAAGCGCTTGGATCATGAATCCACGTCAGTTAGTTACCTGTTTACACTGGTCCTCGTAACTACCATGCATTTATACTGCGGAAATGATACTGTCACGAAGCGCTGAGATATTACGAAGCCATGCCAGTTATTTACCTGTTACACTCGTCCCCATGAATATCATGTATTTATATTGCGGAGATGGTACTATCAAGAAACCCTAAGCTCACAAAGCCACGCCAGTTAGTTATCTGTTACACTCGACCCCGTAACTATTATGTACTATACTGCGGAAATGGCACTTTCAGGAAGTGCTGTAATGATGAAGCCACGCTAGTTAGTTATAAGATATACCATGCATTTATACTGCAGAAAGACCGACATATAGCATACAAGGTAAAAATACCCATATAGTAAAACTGAGTGGAGAGAGGATATAGATTTATTCAATAGTCTAAATACAATATAATTGAATGAAGCGAAAATAATTACACCTAAATATATTCAACTCATTAGTGAATAATAACTACTAAAACGGCCGGAAATGGCACTATTTGATCGCAGTAGATTGTCAGTCGTGCGTATGTATATATAATGTTCTCCATCGGGGCAAAAAGCAAACTCTGACTATAGGACTTGAAATTTCTTAGATCGGAAATAGATTACAAGGAATGTTACTAGGTGCTTTCTAACCAAAGTGGGTCTTCAAAACCTACTAACATTTTGTTACTAAGACTCCACTGTTATCATAAGATCTATCTGTTTATCTTCATAGATTGCCTCCACAAGTGTTTCATACACAGGAGAAAGCGAGACGTTTTACTGAAAATTCTCCTGAGATAAGTCGTACATCATACACTGGTGGAGTAGTCCGCATCCGTACAATCTATTCTACTTCACTGCATCTGGAAACTCCAAGACTTCCAAAGTTCAACACCCCAGTATTTCATCGGGTGTGCTTCTATTGCAAGTGAATATCAGTGGTGCATTAGTATTTTGGTTATCCACTAGGACCAGATGTATACTTTGATTAAATAACTTTCTACATCATACGTCGTATTGTTACACAATGTTTATCAGTGAGTTATCTTATTGGTATTGCAATAATAAATAATAAATATTAAATTTATACCTTACATTTAATTTTGTTTTTTAGGGGTTCAAAACTATATAAATCGGTAATTATTATATGACCAATATACTGCATTAACTGCAAATATCTTTAGGAATAAGTAAAAAGTAAATTGTTTGTGCTAATCTTCGATGAATTATTAGAACATAGCGATTTTCAGTCATTTGGAAAAACATTTCTAATGTAATTAAATTACTTATATTTGATATAGCTAAAATTAGTAATATCATACAGTGATGTGGGGCTAGCCTGATATTAGCACAAATAAGTCAAACAGTTATTTAGTTTAAACAAACTAGACAGAAGTTGTTTATACAAAAGATCTGTTTAATTTCAATTGTATGTTATGTCTCGATCTGTATTTCTACAGGAAATTGAGTTAGGCGACTCATAATTAAGTTAAATTTAGTTTATCCACTAATATAGTTTATTTCTCATTTTAATTTTCTATATGATTTTGTCCATTACGTTATGCAGGAAAAATAGGTAATACTCTTAAGATACCAATTTAACAATACCATCTGTAATTGATACAATCTTACGAAGGGTCACAAAGGCTAACGATTCAAATTTACTATGATATATTTGATTGTGTTATGGTTAAGTTTAAACATAAAGAATCTAGCAGCATATAGCTTCTAAGTAAATATGGTATTCATTATTAGTTTAATACCCATAAAGCCATTACGTAACAAGTTACATATTTTTCGATATTTATACGTTATGAATGGTTTTAAACAATTCCCTCAGGAACAACTGGTAATCACAATGTATGTCATTAAAACAGTAAAATATTTTTCTACAATGAAAAAATAATGTACAGTGTTCAGACGAGATGCTAAAGGTATAGTTCCATTATGAATTACTGTAACTCTACCGAGTACAAGACGATACCTCAAAGGTATCTTTACCGCTAAGCCTACACGTGTCGGTATTTGCCATTTGCACCACAAATGGCGCTGTTGCTTGTGGCCAAGCGGAAGGTTAGTCCTACAGCTCCCTGTATTGTTCTGTGAATCAGTTAGTGTTGAGGTACGTTAGTCACAATACCGGCAGTTAAGGCAAAGGATAAATGTGTTGCGGGTGAGACGATGCATTGAGGTCTTTCCAATGAATTAATTAGTTTAAAAATGTGTGTCGTAGTATTTATCACTCTCGCAGTAAAACAATGGTTTCTCACGGAAACCGCAAACGAAACTAATCATGTTTTCTTTTTTTAATTAAGATCCTGAGACTTGAATTCTTTAACTTTCAGTGTGTGCATACACGTACATACTTGACCATACATGCACTTACTTGCACATACACACACATGTACATACATGCATATAAAGATATATCACACAACCCACGCCATTTTTAATTTTTTGACATGCATCCTCTCCTTATCAAGTATAATAAGACGTGTTTATCTTCATGCGTATGTTAATTTGTTAATGTTGCCTTTAAATATTGGCATTTCCTTTAATGTATTATTAATATTAAGATATAATATTTTATAATATTGGATATTGAAAAAGAAAACATATATAATTCAAAATTGTGTGCTCAAGTAAATAAAATAAATGTTCCTTATTGATATCTAGAATTATTTAATAATTTTAAGCATTCATTTGTGGTTGTCGTGATGTAAATATAAGCTAAAGAAGTATCTATAACTATTTATAGAAAAGGTATATAGTATGAGAGGTGATTTTTACAAAAAATTGTGGTCCTTAACTTGTTAATATATCATAAAAGTTTTTATTATAACAAAAACATTAATTGGTTCTACATTGCATTAATTAGTAGAGGATCGTAGCATTAATTGCCGTATTATATAAATTTCAATTAAACAGAACAACAATAAACAATAATATACGCAATGCTCACAGCAACTGGTATACCTAAAACATATTATTTAAACCACTGAAGTGATGCAAGGTTTACATTCAATAAGTACTAAAATTCAGAATGTTTATACACCAATGCATTTATGATGGAATTTTCTTTGACTGTAGAGGCCAGTGGGGCGGAGTCAGCATAATATTTGTCATTTCTAGTATTTTCCCCACAGTTGTACCGTTTGACGATTACACATGGGAGTGGTGACTTCTGAGGTCGTAGTAATAAACACTCGAATTGCAAAGTATACTTATAAGTACATTTTAATTTGTGAAACTTACAAGCACCACTTTTAGATGGTAAAGGAAAAGTTATGTAATGCCACGTTGCTGCCAATTAGAATATAATAACTAAAAACGTATATCTTCTAGGTGGGCCTAAGATATCCAATGTTCTCTGAAATTATGCCTACGATGTTTTACTTTATAAGACATTAAGATTTTACTTCCCTTCGCAATGTGTAGACTCACAACCCGGGCGTCGGCGTCTTGGCACGAGACTTTGAAGCTGTAGTCTAAGAATGGTTATTCCTAGAAGAGGAGTAGAGTTGGGAAAGTGGTAGCCATCTACTCAAACAAAACGTGAGATACATCAGGTACGTGAGCTACGTGAACTAAGTGAACTCGCCTAAAACAAATTCGCGACGGTATTAGCCATTTAATGATACAAATTACTTATTATAAAAACGTGTTCGCCATAAGGATGACGCCCACAACTTTTATCTATCTCAATAAAGCAAATAAAAGATCTTCAAGGGTACGTTACTTTACTATTTACAACTCTACTTTACGTTACATTCATTTTTATACGTTTGGCATCAAAGGGCTAATTTAATAATACGAAGAGATAAATTTTACTTACGGACAAAGCGCGCGAGGTCTGATCGGTCACGTAGTTGGGCTGCTACAAAGGGTTAGAAGAAAATATTCATACGCGTGCCAATTAGGTAGTTACTCCGCCCAATAATTTAGTTCCGGAACATTGGATGTAAAATAATATTATATTATTATACTGGCTGACGAGGTTGCGAAATTTACATTATTATGAAATTTAATTAACTAATTTACGGTACACAGTATAAAACCTATATTTGCATTAAAACTTAAAATGAACGTAGTAAAGCTATTTTCTGTTCTTTATAACTCAAGATATAGCCTTTGGACTATTTCACTTGTAGAATTAAGTATTTAAGTCAGCATATAACCAGTTTTTATTAATTTTAAATATCAAATGATGTGCACTGTTTTTGTATAGATTAATACTCCAGATAAAAGTATGAATGTTAAAGTTCATAGTGTATGATCGTTTGAATGTGACAATTGTTTGTATTGTAAAATAACTGAGAGAAAATGTTAAGCAAATTAATATGAACGGAAATCATACTGAAGCTTGTAATTGAATTGGAAGCCTGCAGTGTATATTTAATAGAACAATGACAGGTTAATTTACAGTCAGTCGGATATTGTGTTTACAATAATGTGACCTCTCGTAATTGTTTTTTTCTAGTACTTTGTACTCACACCTCATGGACATGTGTCAGCAACCTTAAAAGCATAACAATTGTTTTAAACATAGATATTTTTATTTTTAATGAATAATGTTTTCAAAATATTTTATAGTGTTGTTCTATAGTATCTTATTTCCAACATGTTCGTTTCAAAAATTTTGCACAACGCAATCCCGAAATTTTATGTCATGTTGAAATATTTGTTAGTATAAAAGAAGCTCCCAAAATAAAAAACATATACGGAGCGAGATTAGTGTTATGGCTGTTGCAGATTTTTGAACTATATATCTCGTATTTTCCTAAACCACTCTTTCTTATGGCAAGCTCTGTATAAACTATGTGTATCATGTGTAATTTATCTGGTCACCTTCCTACTTTCATTACACTTTTAAAGAAGGGAACTCGATGTTTTATGCTATAAATATTACTGTAAGAAACTCAGTCGTTACTATAAAGTTCCAGGCTGTTTGGTATTCAAACCGGAACTTACCATTGAGCTGCACGACTGGCTAATGTAATTATTACTCAGATCTAATGTACACGCTGTGCTCTGCATGGCAATGGCCGGGATAGCTCTTACATTTGATTCAGCTGTGATTACGGTTGCTCGTTATCTCCATAAGTGATTTTCGAATATTGTCATAAAATCGGTTAATGTTTCTTGCGATGCTTAGCACATTTCAATATTAATAGAATATTATTTATAATATGTAGTCATGATTCATTTGAAAGTGTTTTTGGACGGTATAGTTATTATTTAATCATTATTTTCTTTCATACAACTATTCACGCCCAGCACACTTTTATATACAACTGTTACGGTTCATATCCTGCATAACCTCTATTACTGTTCCAACTTGGAATAGTAATACAAACTCTGAGAGTACAATACAATAAACAACTGTGTGTATTCCCAAGTTAATGTTGTTGTGCTGAACACAAAGCCACAGTGGTTTAGCAGAGCAAACTTTGGTCTCGTCGTTACAATTAGGTTAATGGCTACTCTCCGGTATTTGTCTCTTATTAGTTTGCGGAGTAGTAATAGAAACTCTGAGAGTACAATACAATAAACAACTTGTGTGTATTCCCAAGTTAATGTTGTTGTGCTGAACACAAAGCCACAGTGGTTTAGCAGAGCAAACTTTGGTCTCGTCGTTACAATTAGGTTAATGGCTACTCTCCGGTATTTGTCTCTTATTAGTTTGCGGAGTAGTAATAGAAACTCTGCAAGTACAACACAATAAACAACTGTGTGCATTTACAAGGGAAACTGTCACTTTTTTCTTAAAACTACTTTCACAAACGTTTAGTATAATACATTTTATGGTATTTTGGTATTTTACGCAGGACACTACAGTATTTTTGGAACAGTATCTCTTACCGGGGACTTCTAGAAAAATAAAACACATCTAGAAAGAACATTCCTTATTTGAAAACTAAATTTCATTATGCCGATAGGTTCTCATTTTATGCCTCCCGAAAGAAAGCAATATTGGCAAGAATTAAACTACTCTGACCCTGTCGGTTGCTAAAGAGCGTAGGGAAAAGTGCATAACTGTTTTGAAATTCTCTGATAATTTACAAATTGCAACTGATATGGTTTACATCACTGTTAAGCTTTATTGATACGGATTGACACAACCTGAGCGAGAGATACAATGTAGTCTGAATAGTTTTGATCTGAGATGTATCAATGGCGAATAAATAGTGATAGTAAACCAAATAGATTATCCCATATATTTATCGAGTGATCAGTGTTTTACATCCCGTTAATCTACCTTGTTCTTGTCAATTGTTTTTTAATATTAAACATTTTTTTACTTTTTACACTTGAAGAATATTATTTGCTTTGAAATGTTATAACAGAATGGGCTTTGACGCAGAGTACAATTAGAGGGCGCCGCGCCGAGCCGGCCACTTCATTTGCATTTTGGAGCTGTTTGCCTCAAACAATCGTCGCACACGCCGCTGCAATCCTTTTGTGGGCCATTTCATTAAAAACAATTTCCACGAGTTTTATTGAAATAAATGTATAGAGCACGTTATCTAATGATTACGGAACGTCACGGTTCTATTGAAATTTTACTTACCTTAGAAAATATGGAAACTTAAATGATACATCCTCAACAAGACTGAACATTGTGAGACGACGTGACGTAGCTGCACGTCATACTGCACGTCGTGACGTCATGCAGCACGTTTTATTCTGTATATCACGTCTATGTGGAGTTCCATTTTAAAGTCGAAACAATGAGATAATGTACATTGACAATAACAACAGTGACAGTGAGCAGAGTCAGTGATAATATGAGAGCTTCCCTTTTACTAAAAATAAATCAAGGCCTGTTGATTGGTACACAAAAATATTTACATTAATAAGAAAATTCCTACAGCATAAATCTGCAATATTCTGGGAATTGTATTCTTTGAAAGCGACTATCATGATCGACCAAAGAGTGATTTAATAAAAAGTAACAAAATCAACGGATTTCTGACATTATGTTAGGTTTTATAAGGAACGTAAACTTTAATTTAAGTCTAACAATAGAATACAAATATGATTCAAGAGTCTACGAATGTAGTATATTGAGCGGAAGTGCAAGTTTAAATTGTGCTTAAATAATTTCTGGCTCGTGTAGATATTCGGAAACTAATATCAGTAAAGAAAAAATAATTGTTAAAGAGTCTTACTTGAGGGTTTAGTAATACGGAATTGTTATTGAGAGTTATTAAATACCGAGGCAGTTTAATTTCACACCATGATAGCAAATGTTAGGGTGACAAAGCTATGAAATGTTTTATGGAATTGCTATCTAGCATTAATTATCATTACTGGCTTCATTAAGTATCGTTATAATAATAGTATGCATATTATATTAGAAACTGTTTTGTCTATAGTATTTATAAGGCCACCTGTAACTATGAAAATGATTTACTACTATTATGTAGTGTGCTTGGTGCATTTAAAATATCCTGTGAATTACGACTAACTATTTAGTAATTGTTTCCAGACGTATTAAACAGGAAAGAAAACAAAAGTTCAATGCAATATTAATAGGATGTTGTAGGTAAGGAAATTAAAGATAGGTGCTCCTAGTAATTAATACAGGTACTCACTGCCGGTTTGCTTGTAAATTAAATGAAAACAGCGAATGCCCCCCCCCATATTACATATATATACAGATATTTTATATATATATAGTATATATATATATATATTTTATATATAATTTCGTTTTGAATCACATATGTTGCTTCGCCGGAAAATTAACCCGGATCTCTCACTTGCCGGGTGAATGTGCTACACACACACACACACACACACACCACTTTGTTAAAAAATTATTTTGTCATTTGGCCGTTTTTATTTATATGTGTTTATTACAGTGATGTCGGAGTATCAAATACCTGTATATATGACTTTTTCACTTTCATTAAAATTGTATAAGTATAGCCTATGTAATTTATATAGATATAAATATATTATACATATATATAGTATATATATATAAATATATTCAGTCCTGAATACACGTATAATACTTTCTACGTATAAGAGAAATCCATAAATAACAGCTTTAATTTATCAATACGTATTTGTTTTACTGCATTAAAATCGCATAATAAATACAAGTTATCTACAAAACCGATAATACCAAATTTTGTTAAAAATCTGTATGTTGTCACATGAATTATTATTAAATTTATAATGGCAGTATTGGATTTAATATACAACAGTTAACCAATGTCATTATCTTGTCATATGATCTGTAAAATTTCATATATTTTGTTGTAAACATACTTTGTTTCCAGACATTTATTTTCAAACAATTGCATAATTCATAGATTAAAATATAAACAAAATTAATTCTACGAAATTGATGTTTCTATTTCGCTAAAGTGTGCAACTAATGAAATATTACACACAAACATTATCTCTAATACTAAGTGATCATTAGGATACTGTGTTCCATGTTTTATGGACATTGCAGTAATGCTCGTTTTTCCGTATATACGATTAATTCATTGCCCGCAATTTGTAAAAATTTCTGCTTCTGCCATTCAATTAGTTACTGGAATCAAACTAATTCCAAAAACTAATTCAACTCATTGATATGTGTGTTAGTATTGCACTTAATATCATGATATTAATATTTCAGTAATCTATGAACATTTTAAATACTTCATTATGTGTTGAAAATGTCACACATGGGGTCATTATGGTAAATTTCACTGAAACGTGATATAAATGACTTATGAGATTTTCTTGTACAGCTATATTTAGTAATATTATCACTGTCTCAAACAAGAGTCGGATTATATCAGACTCTAATGGGATCTGGCTACGAGCATATGAATGTTCCAATGACAGTATATGGAATTATGAATGTTTCTCAAGAATTTGTAGTCTTTATACAAATCAACTTCACATCAAATTTCACTTTTACATCAAAGACGATATAATTTAATTAAGTAAGAGAATTATGAGGACTAAGCCAAGTTTTTTATGCAACTGTAAACCATATTACACCAGCAGGATTTAGCGAGACGGGATTTTGGCAGACCTGAGGGTCAAACATGCCAAACCACAGACCGCACCACCTCTGAGAATGCCGTTACATAACCTCAGTAGGATTTAGGAAAGCTGATTTGGGATAAATAATCAGGCAGTATTTGATAATCTGGGTTACAGATACTGCTTTAAATTGTCAAGTAAAAAATCCTTATTATTTTGGGTTATTATTTTTAATTCTTACAGTGTTTGTTTTAAAACTTTCAATAATACGCTAAAGTTGAATATTTTAGAACGGTATTCTTGATTAAGTGTTGTGGGAAAAGTTGAAAATGAATTTATTTAGACGCGTTTTGTTGTATTTTGGGGGCCAAAACCCTCCAGTGGAAAACAATTTGTGGATTATTATGCCTCCAACAATTTGAGGATTATTATGCCTCCACTTCATGTAGATCAATAGGACAAATGAAAGAAAAAAAAAACAATGAAAAGCCTCATCCAGTTGTAATTTTTTTTCATACAAATCACTTATGCAATTATTTACAGGAAAACACATGGCTAATATCCTCACCCATGGTTGCAAAAACTTGTGTTACTGTGATTGATATTTCTTGCCTTTACCGGAAGTGCAATAAAATCCAATGCACTCCAAGTTTCAAACGCGACAAATATTTTTTGAGATTCAAATGTTTTGGTAGACCAATGGTTTTGGGATCCATAATTGTAGACCAAAACGTAAGAGAATCTTTACTGTACTAGTATCTATGTCCTAGACAGACACAATTCCAGGCAAGAACAATTTCTTTTTAATAATTCCATAAATAAGAGGATAGTATGATTATATTACCCTGTTGTAACACCGATTCTGCGTTTGTATTAACCATATTATTCGCTATACAATGTATTAGACTAATTCCACAAAGAATTTAACGAATTCTAAATTATTCTTAGAAAATGGTAATGAAATAAAAATTGGTCATGGAATCTTTAAAACAGCACTTACATAATAAAGAACAATGAACTATTTAGGTTGCAATACGGTAAACCAGTACACACTGGCAAGAACTTTGAAACAGGCGGCAAGTTCTTGACATATAAGGCATGACATATTGTTCTCTCTCTGTTGACACAAACTGAGCTCGTGAAGCGAGGAATCTGTTCCAGCCCAATTGTTTCCCGTTGTAGGACCTGTAACTGAGGACAAAGTATTGGTTCGACCTGGAAGTCTCTTCACAAATCTGTATCTGATCACCATATCCCTAACTTTCTGTTGTCATGTAAACAATAATATACACCTTGTCACCTTCCTGTATTATTATCATACAATTTCCAGTCACATTGGAACGATAAACTGTAAACCAAGTAATTCTTGAGATATTTTGGCTTTGCCGTGAATGTCATCTTTGGTAAAATTGTTAAATCAATATCGAGTAGTTTTTGGTTCTAGTATTTAAGTGATATTGACATCATATAGTGAGTTATTGTGTTGGTTGTTGACCGCTACAATGTACATAAATAGGCTCAATTTAATGCTCAGAGTGTAATTTTATTAATCAATTAATTGAAAATGAAATGTATAAAATTCGATATTATGAACTAATTTTTAGTTGCAACTCTAATGGAAAGACGACCGGCCGGTTGTGTGTATTTCACTAGACGAACAGGCTGTTTCAAAGTAACTAATACGGGCAGGAGGCAAGCGGCATTTGTCAAGACGATGCCGCCGGATAAGACTTCCATTTGTTCGTGTTTCCCAGAGAGTAACAACAATTACTCATAATTCAAACACATACTACATCGCTCACACATTCTTTTCTTATAAGATTTTGTGACTATTCTACTGAAATGTTTAATTAAAACCAAACTCTAATTAAAAGAAATCCATATATTTATAGACTAATACAATAAATTCTGGACAGTTTGATATATATTTTTTGACATAAATATTCAAGCAACAAGATGAGTGGACCCTATTATATTTAGGACAGTTAAGACTTACGTAATGACAATTTTTACTTAGAGTGGTCACGAAGAAATGACAAAGAGACAAGTGGGGAGGGAGCTGACAGTCGGATTGTGTTGTAATCTTGAATTTCATCATTGTTATTATTCCGGTTATTAAGAATGTGAACATTCGATAAACACAGTCTTAGTTAAGAGAAAACAGCTATTATTTTAAATATATAAGATTACATTAGATCCTAAAGATACTTTTAATATAAGTGATTACAAACCTCCACTATAGTTTTAAAAACTAGTGCTGCATACGAGCATACGTAAGCATACGCGACAATAATCAGGATAAATAGTTGCCTTGCAACGTTAGGGTCGTAAACTAAATTCTACGTTACTCGCTCGGGGGTAAATTTTATACAAAATTGTGGGATATCTCTAAGCATAATTGGTATATCTGTAGGTTTATATAACGTTACATAGCTCCAGAAATGTCATTTTAACTGTAACATTTTCACATACGTTTCTCACGTAACCCATAATAAAACAAAGCAAAGATACAATAGACTATTATTATTAGTTCTAAATTATTAGTATGTCCTATAGTAATGAAGATTAAAAAAAATATATGGTTGAAAATCCTGTGGGATAGTTACAAAATAGTTGTGGCCAAATTGGATTGATATACATTATTTATATACGAGACGAGAAATATTTGTCCCGTCTAGATTTGAATACATCTGCTGTTTTATTCACTTAGATTTTTTTCAGAGATAATATAACAGAATGGGCTTTGACGCCGAGTACAATTAGAGGGCGCCGCGCCGAGCCGGCCACTTCATTTGCATTTTGGAGCTGTTTGCCTCAAACAATCGTCGCACACGCCGCCGCAATCCTTTTGTGGGCCAGTTTAATTTAAAACAATTCACACGAGAGTGTTATTGAAATAAATTCACATAGAGTGTTATTACTGTTTCATATTTTAATACATTTATACGAGCTTATTTTTCAAAATTAAATTAAGGAGAGTGCGTAGAAGATGCGTTGGAAATTTATTTAAAGGAAATTTCTATAACAGATTGGGTACTTTAATATTATATAGTCTTTTTAATTTTAACAGCTTCACAAACATTAATTATCACCTTACTTCAACGTAAATTGTGTTATATTAATTAACACGAGATATTAACTTTTATAAGCAGATTAAAAAAAAAGAAAACACTGGATCCGCGTAAGATGTCGCTTCAATATTGATTAGAAAATCATACGTTACGCAATACTTAATGTAATCTTGTAGTAATATGTATGTGTTTATAGAAGAAGTTTTCTTCATATTTAATTCCATTTAATTACTTATCATTAACTGAAAATTATTAGACCCGCAAGTACTCTGGTAAGCTACATTCTACATCCTATCACATGTCGATGCTTCCGACCCAGAACATTAATGACTAAAAACCGGAAATTATACGGAACCTTTACCTGGTTGACGAGATATCACTAAACATAACTAAGGTTTATGTTAAATAGCTATTAGATCCTTATCTGGATCCCATGAATTCCCGCTAGTCCAGGCCCGCAATATTGAACGCTAAGACCGGGATACTATCCGGAACTACACCAAATGCAAATTTTCAAGTCTATAGCTTAATAGTGACAAATAAAGCTACACACAATCACACAGTTAAGAAATTTATTTATCTCCGGCAATAAAGGAGAAATTGTGTCAACCTACTGAGTTACATGCATCTATTTCAAGATATCTTGCTACAAGGTAAACACATTGTGTTTACTAAAATGGGTTTAAATAAGTTCTTAAGTAATAGAAGTTCCAGTCAGATAGGGAGGCACTCAATGCAAGAGTGAGTGGGCTGAACTTTTGTCACCAACCTTTAAATTTACTTAAAATGATTATGGACTTTTGGGATAATTATACAACATTTGTTAATACATTACATGTTTAAATCTTTTATGAATATAATGCGTTACGAGTTTAGTTATTATGCCATTTCTCGTCGCTGTCAAGGTTACCCGTAAGGCCAATGTAAAAATATTCGCAAACGCCCAGCCAAACCCTACGAAATGACATGCACCATAATCCTTTACAGCGTTTGTCATATAAAAATGAAACTTCATGAAAATCTCAAGTCTGCAAGTCAGTTCATTTTCGAGATATCGTGTGGACAGACAGGCAGGCAGAATTAGACTTTCCCAGCCCCACTAATGATAGGCTTCACTGAAGCTCAGCCAATCAGAAACCTTTACCTGGAAAGCGAGATATTCTTTGATATACCTGAGATAAATTAAGATAATTTGAGTCTATTGTACCTCTGCACATAGTACCGTCGCGTTGCATTAGGTCCAGAAGATCTTAATTGCTAAGACGGGTAGCTCTCACCTGAAGACGAGATGTCTTACTGTACATTTCTCTGAGTGGAGTAGTCCGCATCTGTGCAATCAGTTCTTCTTTACTGCATCTTGAAGCTCCAAAACTTGTAGAGTTCAACACCCCAGTATTTAATTGGGTATGCTTCTACTGCAGTGTACTGTATATCAGTAGTAAATTCTCATGTTGGTTACCAATTAGGACCACATGTATCCTGTAAATAACTTTCTACCCCATACATTGTGTTACAATTATTTCTCAGTTAGTTAACTTATTGCTATTTTAATAATAACTAATAAACATTATATTTATACTTTTCGTTTAATATTGTTCAAGGGTTGAAAACCAATTACTGCAAAAATTTGTAAACAGTAAACATTGAACTATTTATGTTAATATAAATTAAATCATTAGAACGTAGAGATTTTCAGTACTTGGGCTACTTATAATAATTTCCCAATGTAATTGTACTCATTACACTACGTATCTTTGATATAACTGAAATTAGTAATAATGTACAGTGATGTGGGGTTAGAGTGTTATTAGTAAACAAGTAAGTCAAAAAGTTATTTAGTTTAATCAAACTAGACAGTGATTGTTTATACACAAGCTCTGAGTACTTATAATTATATGTTACAGCTCGATTTTTATTTATCCACGAAACAGTGAGTAATTGAGTAAGGGGACTCATAATTAGGTTAAATTTAGTTTAATATATTAACATAGTCTACTTCTCATTTTAAATTTCTGCCATGAACATAGACCATTGCGTTTTCCACGAAGATACGTAATACTTTTAGGATACGAGTTTCAAGAAAACATTTGTTACTGATGCTATGCTATGAAGGAGCACAAAGGCCGACAAATGGAACGTTTTTAGATGGATAACAGGATTCGGAAATTACCATCGTTATAGGTTATAAAAGGTATAACACAACGTTTTGAATTGAAATCTCTCCTCTTCGCCAGGTGGGACTGGACTGGACTCCAAGCAGATTCTGGATATGTTCGAACCCTTTAATTTCCCTCCTTTACTTTTTTCTGTTAGTTATTTTTTTTTTATGTATTAATACCACCCCCACTTGACGAAGAGGATAGATTCAATAACACACTTTAAACAAAGTCCTTAGATGGTTTTTATGTACTCACGCCAAGTTGAATGAGAACACCAATGCGAGTGACAGTTATATTTAACAAACGTTACAAATAAAATTTTAGTGAAAAATTAATAACTGAAAACAATAGAGGGAAACCTAAAACAATTTCAAGAGACAGTAAATGTATATAGTTTGAAATGAGTTGATTGATATAGTATATAAAATAAATGCCATTTTAATGTATTAATAGTTTTTGGCACTCAAAGAAGAGGATACGTTTTAATCCTTAAAACCTAGTGTTGTGTTTCTTTTAACACATATAATGGCAAATTCTCGAAATCTTCAATATAAACATTTAAACAAACCATAAAACTATGTATTGGGTATTATAAAATATAAATTAAATTTCACTACAGTAGTGAAACTGGGCAGAAATTATCCCCTGTAAACAGTTTTAAATTAATAATCCACGAAAGTACTGCAGCTTGTGAGCTGTTTGAGACAAACAACTCCAAAATGCAAATGAAGCGGCCGGTTCGGTATGGCGCGCCCTTTAATTAAACTCGTATTCGGCGGCAAAACCCATTTTGAATCTGGATTTCCATGCGAATATTACTTACTTTGAATAAACAGTTATACGTCGATTTACTTTAATTCAATGTAAAGACGGGTATTGCTTTAGTTATACCAGGTAGTATTCCTCCTAATTTAGTTTCTCAAAATTAAGTTTAATTCAAGTAAAGATGGGTATTGCTTATTTATACCAGATGGAAGTATGCCACACTACATGTCGCGTAACATGCTTCCGCTGGGGTAGTACGCAACATTTCTAGTATACATCTCATTTCATACATGAGATGTCCTACCAACATACAGAATATTAAATTGCATAAAAATATAAAAAAAGATATCAAAACTTTCTCAAAAACATTAATTTGTGTTCTCGATGTTAATTATTAGATAATTGTCCAAAACATATTTTTGTATATTTAACAATCATTCATTACTTAGCAATAATTTAACAATGTGTATAATGTCATCTAAATAAAGATATTGTTATTAATTCCTTTGCTTTGTGTTTATTTGTTATTATTTATAACCTTAAGTATACTTTGAATATAGTTGGTGAACAGGCACAGGGAAGAAAATAAATACTTGTGCAATTCCATATTTTGAGTTTTTCATTAATGATGGATATTTTTAAGTTTAATAAATTTCAACACGTTTTTGACCATAACAAAGAGAAGATCTAAAATCAGTTGGCAGGATTTTGTTTTACACGTATACTGTCATATAGCTGCTGCTTAGTTACATTAAAAACATATTTCTGTAAAAATATAACTATGCATCTTATTTTTATTGAAATCACTGTTTTTAAATACTTATTTATGCCGAAGTAATTTTAAATGGATATAAAAGAAATAAAATTGAACGTTATACGTAGTGGCTAAAGCATCGTAAACCTTTTCATAACTGCATTAGACCTAGTTCTATAAAAACCCAGTATTATATAAGTTAAGTACTTCTTATATGATTTATTGAAACTGACGTAGTATGGAAAAAATTACAACATGTATCTATTGATTGTACCGTAGGTATCAAAATGCAATATGACAACAAAATATTTGTTTTGTAGTGTTTGGTTATAGTCTTTAAGTGATACTGACATCATATAGTGAATTACTCTGATGATTGTTGAAAGCTACAATGTAAATAGATAGGCCTGTCCAGAGTGTAATTTTATTAATCAATTACAAATATAATGTATACGATACGGTATTATGAAATAATGTTTAGTTGTAACTCAAATAGAAAGAAGACGGGCGGTTGAGTGTATATTTCACTAGACATACAGGCTGTTTTACAGTAACTAATACGGACAGGAGGCAACCGATATTTGCCATGACGATGCTACCGGATAAGACTTCCATTTGTCACAAAGAGTAAGACCAATTACTCATAACTTTAAAAATCTCTAGATCGCTCACACATTCTTTTTTTATAAAATTTTATTGTTTTATACTAAATTGTTTAATTAAAACCAGTCTCTAATTTGAAAAGATACATAAATTTATAGACCAATAAAAATATTCTGTTCAGTTGAGAAGTTTGTTTTCAACATAAAAATAAATCTACAAGCAAAATGAATAGAGCATGTTACATTTAGAACAGTTAAATCAGTATTACAATGTTTACTTTGAAAGATCACGAAGAAACGACTGTTGGTGGATGGAGGAATGGGAAAGGTGTTGACGGTCAGATTGTGTTGTTATATTTAATTCTATACATTAGTATTATTCTTTACTTAAAAGAATATACCATATTTTAAAATATATTCTCTCAGTTTAAGAAAATCTACTATTATTTTAAATACATCATTATATTTTATTACAAACTCACTTTTAATATAAATCATTACAAACCATTGTAGTTTCAATAAACATTAACGCTGCACTACCACTAACCTAAACACCATATTATTGTAATTGTTAAAATAGTTTCTTTTATTCTCTAATAAGTTGAATATATTTAGATGGGATTATTTCCATTTCATTCAATTATATTATATTTAGACTTATGAACAGATCTATACACAGTTTCCATTCAATTTATATTGTAATTATTCAGTTCTTCGTAGTGTTATAATAGCATAGACTTACTATATTAAACTGCATGCAATTTTGATGTAGTAATGAGAAATACGGATGTGAGATAATTAAATGAATACAATGAATGAACAAAATCAATAATACATATAAATAGTTAATTTAGTAAAAAACAATAAATATTAATTAGTAAAAGTAAAACGCAATCAACGTAAAGGAGTAATTTTCCATTGTGATTATTTTGGGATTATATCATTACATTGAGTTTTCTTGTACCAGTCGTGTTATAATAGCATACACACTCTTTATTAAACTGCATGCACTTTAATAGATATAGTAGTAGCAAATTGGCAAATACATAATTAAGGATGTGAGATAATTAAAGAAATATAATATCAACGTTTTCAATAATATACATAAATAATTAATTTGCAATAATTATAGTAATAAAGATTAAAGAATGCTAAACCTATTGGTTTTATTGGTTAAATGCTACACTTATAATATGAAACTATTTATATAACTTATGATATATTTCCCTTGTAGTTTTAATCTCCTTAACCCACCTCCCACAGGGTATATCCTAATACTACCGTATACATAACGTAGCCGTGTTCGGAGGGGTTGACTCAATGTGAGTATTGAGTGCAAGGTCAGATTTCAGACTCGGCACTAAGCGGAAGGTGAAGTTTAACTTAACTCGGTATTCGTACTACCCTATGCTGTGTACTACATGGTCTAACTTTGAGACTTGATCTACTAAAGTGCTCTGTTTAAATATATAGACTGCATTATAGTATCTGGATACAAATACACTGTGGATGTACTGACCATACAATTGATGCCATGTTTTTCACATTCCTGCCTTGAATACTCCCTCCTGTTTCTCATTAATTTTAAAATAATATTTCACCTCAAAATAGTCCAACAACAGCGGTTTAGAAACAAAGAATTTAAAAGGAAAAAAATAAATAAAATTATGCCGTACGAAGCACTTGGATCATGAATCCACGTCAGTTAGTTACCTGTTACATTGGTCCTCGTAACTACCATGCATTTAAACTATGGAAATGATACTGTCACGAAGCGCTGAGATATTACGAAGCCATGCCAGTTATTTACCTGTTACACTCGTCCCCATGAATATCATGTATTTATATTGCGGAGATGGTACTATCAAGAAACCCTAAGCTAACAAAGCCACGCCAGTTAGTTATCTGTTACACTCGACCCCGTAATTATTATGTACTATACTGCGGAAATGGCACTTTCAGGAAGTGCTGTAATGATGAAGCCACGCTAGTTAGTTATAAGATATACCATGCATTTATACTGCAGAAAGACCGACATATAGCATACAAGGTAAAGATACCCATATAGTAAAACTGAGTGGAGAGAGGATATAGATTTATTCAATAGTCTAAATATAATATAGTTGAATGAAGCGAAAATAATTACACCTAAATATATTCAAATCATTAGTTAATAATAACTACTAAAACGGCCGGAAATGGTACTATTTGATCACAGTAGATTGTCAGTCGTGCGTATGTATTTATAATGTTCTCCATCGGAGCAAAAAGCAAACTCTGACTATAGCACTTGAAATTTCTTAGATCGGAAATAGATTACAAGGAATGTTACTAGGTGCTTTCTAACCAAAGTGGGTTTTCAAAACCAAATAACATGTTGTTACTAAGACTCCACTGTTATCATAAGATCTATCTGTTTATCTTCATAGATTGCCTCCACGAGTGTTTCATACACAGGAGAAAGCGAGACGTTTTACTGAGAATTCTCCTGAGATAAGTCGTACATCATACACTGGTGGAATAGTCCGCATCCGTGCAATCTATTCTACTTCACTGGATCTGGAAACTCCAAGACTTCCAAAGTTCAACACCTCAGTATTTCATCGGGTGTGCTTCTATTGCAGTGAATATCAGTGGTGCATTAGTATTTTGGTTATCCACTAGGACCAGATGTATACTTTGATTAAATAACTTTCTACATCATACGTCGTATTGTTACACAATATTTATCAGTGAGTTATCTTATTGATATTGCAATAATAAATAATAAATATTAAATTTATACCTTACGTTTAATTTTGTTTTTTAGAGGTTCAAAACTATATAAATCGGTAATTATTATATGACCAATATACTGCATTAACTGCAAATATCTTTGGATGTAAGTAAAAAGTAAATTGTTTGTGCTAATCTTCGATGAATTATTAGAACATAGTGATTTTCAGTCATTTGGAAAAACATTTCTAATGTAATTAAATTACTCATATTTGATATAGCTAAAATTAGTAATATCATACAGTGATGTGGGGCTAGCCTGATATTAGCACAAATATGTCAAACAGTTATTTAGTTTAAACAAACTAGACAGAAGTTGTTTATACAAAAGCTCTGTTTAATTTCAATTGTATGTTATGTCTCGATCTGTATTTCTACAGGAAATTGAGTTAGGCGACTCATAATTAAGTTATATTTAGTTTATCCACTAATATAGTTTATTTCTCATTTTAATTTTCTATATGATTTTGTCCATTACGTTATGCATGAAAAATAGGTAATACTCTTAAGATACCAATTTAACAATACCATCTGTAATTGATACAATCTTACAAAGGGTCACAAAGGCTAACGATTCAAATTTACTATGATATATTTGATTCTGTTATGGTTAAGTTTAAACATAAAGAATCTAGCAGCATATAGCTTCTAAGTAAATATGGTATTCATTATTAGTTTAATACCCATAAAGCCATTACGTAACAAGTTACATATTTTTCGATATTTATACGTTATGAATGGTTTTAAACAATTCCCTCAGGAACAACTGGTAATCACAATGTATGTCATTAAAACAGTAAAATATTTTTCTACAATGAAAAAATAATGTACAGTGTTCAGACGAGATGCTAAAGGTATAGTTCCATTATGAATTACTGTAACTCTACCGAGTACAAGACGATACCTCAAAGGTATCTTTACCGCTAAGCCTACACGTGTCGGTATTTGCCATTTGCACCACAAATGGCGCTGTTGTTTGTGGCCAAGCGGAAGGTTAGTCCTACAGCTCCCTGTATTGTTCCGTGAATCAGTTAGTGTTGAGGTACGTTAGTCACAATACCGGCAGTTAAGGCAAAGGATAAATGTGTTGCGGGTGGTGAGACGATGCATTGAGGTCTTTCCTAATTAGTTTAAAAATGTGTGTCGTAGTATTTATAACTCTCGCAGTAAAACAATGGTTTCTCACGGAAACCGCAAACGAAACTAATCATGTTTTCTTTTTTTAATTAAGATCCTGAGACTTGAATTCTTTAACTTTCAGTGTGTGCATACACGTACATACTTGACCATACATGCACTTATTTGCACATACATGTACATACATGCATATAAAGATATATCACACAATCCCCGCCAGTTTTAATTTTTTGACATGTATACTCTCGTTATCAAGTATAATAAGACGTGTTTATCTTCATGCGTATGTTAATTTGTTAATGTTGCCTATTTCCTTTAATGCATTATTAATATTAAGATATAATATCATATAATATTGAATATTGAAAAAGAAAACATATATAATTCAAAATGGTGTGCTCAAGTAAATAAAATAAATGTTCCTTATTGATATCTAGAATTATTTAATAATTTTAAGCATTAATTTGTGATTGTCGTGATGTAAATATAAGCTAAAGAAATATCTATAACTATTTATAGAAAAGGTATATAGTATGAGGGTGATTTTTACAAAAAATGGTGGTCCTTAACTTGTTAATATATCATAAAAGCTTTTATTAAACAAAAACATTAATTGGTTCTACATCGCATTAGTTAGTAGGGGCTCGTAGCATTAATTGCCGTATTATATAAATTTCAATTAAACAGAACAACAATAAACAATAATATACGCAATGCTCACAGCAACTGGTATACCTAAAACATATTATTTAAACCACTGAAGTGATGCAAGGTTTACATTCAGTAAGTACTAAGATTCAGAATGTTTATACACCTATGTATTTATGATGGAATTTTCTTTGACTGTAGAGGCCAGTGGGGCGGAGTCAGCATAATATTTGTCATTTCTAGTATTTTCCCCACAGTTGTACAGTTTGACGATTACACATGGGGGTGGTGACTTCTAAGGTCGTAGTAATAAACACTCGAATTGCAAAGTTTGCAAAGACTTATAAGTACATTTTAATTTGTGAAACTTACAAGGACCACTTTTAGATGGCAAAGGAAAAGTTATGTAATGCCACGTTTGATGCCAATTAGAATATAATAACTAAAAACGTATATCTTCTAGGTGGGCCTAAGATATCCAATGTTCTCTGAAATTATGCCTACGATGTTCTACTTTATAAAACAATAAGATTTCACTTCCCTTCGCAATATGTAGACTCACAACCCGGGTGTCGGCGTCATGGCACGAGACATTAAAGCTGTAGTCTAAGAACGGTTATTTCTAGAAGAGGAGTAGATGTTAGGAAACTGGTAGCCATATACTCAAACAACACGTGAGATACATCAGGTACGTGAGCTACGTGAACTAAGTGAACTCGCCTAAAACAAATTCGCGACGGTATTAGCCATTTAATGATACAAATTACTTATTATAACAATGTGTTCGCCATTAAGGACGACGCCCACAACTTTTATCTATCTCAATCAAGCAAATAAAATATCTTCAAAGGTAAGTAACTCTACTATTTACAACTTTACTTTACGTTACATTCATTTTTATACGTTTGGCATCAAAGGGCTAATTTAATAATACGAAGAGATAAATTTTACTTACGGACAAAGCGCGCGAGGTCTGATCGGTCACGTAGTTGGGCTGCTACAAAGGGTTAGAAGAAAATATTCATACGCGTGCCAATTAGGTAGTTACTCCGCCCAATAATTTAGTTCCGGAACATTGGATGTAAAATAATATTATATTATTATACTGGCTGACGAGGTTGCGAAATTTACATTATTATGAAATTTAATTAACTAATTTACGGTACACAGTATAAAACCTATATTTGCATTAAAACTTAAAATGAACGTAGTAAAGCTATTTTCTGTTCTTTATAACTCAAGATATAGCCTTTGGACTATTTCACTTGTAGAATTAAGTATTTAAGTCAGCATATAACCAGTTTTTATTAATTTTAAATATCAAATGATGTGCACTGTTTTTGTATAGATTAATACTCCAGATAAAAGTATGAATGTTAAAGTTCATAGTGTATGATCGTTTGAATTGACAGTTTGTATTGTAAAATAACTGAGAGAAAATGTTAAGCAAATTAATATGAACGGAAATCATACTGAAGCTTGTAATTGAATTGGAAGCCTGCAGTGTATATTTAATAGAACAATGGCAGGTTAATTTACAGTCAGTCGGATATTGTGTTTACAAATGTGACCTCTCGTAATTGTTTGTTTCTAGTACTTTGTACTGACATCTCATGGACATGTGTCAGCAACTTTAAAAGCATAAAAATTGTTTTAAAAATAGATATTTTTATTTTTAATGAATAATGTTTTCAAAATATTTTATAGTGTTGTTCTATAGTATCTTATTTCCAACACGTTCGTTTCAAAAATTTTGCACAACGCATTCCCGAAATTTTATGTCATGTGGAAATATTTGTTAGTATAAAAGAAGCTCCCAAAATAAAAACATATACGGAGCGAGATAAGTGTTATGGCTGTTGCAGATTTTTGAACTATATATCTCGTATTTTCCTAAAACACTCTTTCTTATGGCAAGCTCTGTATAAACTATGTGTATCATGTGTAATTTATATGGTCACCTTTCTACTTTCATTACACTTTTAAAGAAGGGAACTCGATGTGTTATGCTATAAATATTACTGTAAGAAGTCAGCAGTTACTATAAAGTTCCAGGCTGTTTGGTATTCACACCGGAACTTACCATTGAGCTGCACGACTGCTAATGTAATTATTACTCAGATCTAATGTACACGCTGTGCTCTGCATGGCAATGACCGGGATAGCTCTTACATTTGATTCAGTTGTGATTACGGTTCTCGTTATCTCCGCAAGTCATTTTCGAATATTGTCATAAAATCGGTTTAAATGTTTCTTGCGATGCTTAGCACATTTCAATATTAATAGAATATTATTTATAATATGTAGTCATGACTCGTTTAAAAATGGTATAGTTATTATTTAATCATTATTTTCTTCCTTACAACTTCACGCCCAGCACACTTTTATATACAACTGTTACGGTTCATATCCTGCATAACCTCTATTACTGTTCCAACTTGGAGTAGTAATACAAACTCTGAGAGTACAATACAATAAACAACTTGTGTGTATTCCCAAGTTAATGTTGTTGTGCTGAACACAAAGCCACAATGGTTTAGCAGAGCAAACTTTGGTCTCGTCGTTACAATTAGGTTAATGGCTAATCTCCGGTATTTGTCTCTTATTAGTTTGCGGAGTAGTAATAGAAACTCTGCAAGTACAACATAATAAGCAACTGTGTGCATTTACAAGGGAAACTGTCAATTTTTTCTTAAAACATTGATTATAATACATTTTATGGTATTTTGCGCAGGACACTATTTTTGGAACAAGTTCTCTTACCGGGGACTTCTAGAAAAAAATAAAACACATCTAGAAAGAACATTCCTTATTTGAAAACTAAATTTCATTATGCCGATAGGTTCTCATTTTCTGCCTCCCGAAAGGAAGCAATATTGGCAAGAATTAAACTACTCTGACCCTGTCGGTTGCTAAAGAGCGTAGGGAATAGTACATAACTGTTTTGAAATTCTCTGATCATTTACAAATTGCAACTGATATGGTTTACATCACTGTTAAGCTTTATTGATACGGATTGACACAACCTGAGCGAGAGATACAATGTAGTCTGAATAGTTTTGATCTGAGATGTATCAATGGCGAATAAATAGTGATAGTAAACAAAATAGATTATCCCATATGCTTATAGAGTGATCAGTGTTTTACATAACACCCCGTTAATCTATCTTGTTCTTGTCAATTGCATTTTAATATTAAACATTTTTTTACTTTTCACACTTGAAGAATATTATTTGAATTGAAATGTTATAACAGAATGGGCTTTGACGCAGAGTACAATTAGAGGGCGCCGCGCCGAGCCGGCCACTTCATTTGCATTTTGGAGCTGTTTGCCTCAAACAATCGTCGCACACGCCGCTGCAATCCTTTTGTGGGCCATTTCATTAAAAACAATTTCCACGAGTTTTATTGAAATAAATGTATAGAGCACGTTATCTAATGATTACGGAACGTCACGGTTCTATTGAATTTTACTTACCTTAGAAATATGGAAACTTAAATGATACATCCTCAACAAGACTGAACATTGTGAGAGGACGTGACGTAGCTGCACGTCATGCTGCACGCTATTCTGTATATCACGTCTATGTGGAGTTCCATTTTAAAGTCGAAACAATGAGATAATGTACATTGACAATAACACAGTGACAGTGAGCAGAGTCAGTGATAATATGAGAGCTTCCCTTTTACTGAAAATAAATCAAGGCCTGTTGATTGGTACACAAAAATATTTACATTAATAAGAAAGTTCTACAGGATAAATCTGCAATATTCTGGGAAATTGTATCCTTTGAAAGCGACTATCATGATCGACCAAAGAGTGATTTAATAAAAAGTAACAAAATCAACGATTTCTGAACATTATGTTAGGTTTTATAACGAACGTAAACTTTAATTTAAGTCTAACAATAGAATACAAATATGATTCAAGAGTCTACGAATGTAGTATATTGAGCGGAAGCGCAAGTTTAAATTGTAATAGTTTAAAATGTTTTTCTTTCCAAACGCCGATGTGCTTAATAATTTCTGGCTCTGTGTAGATATTCGGAAACTAATATCAGTAAAGAAAAAAATAATTGTTACAGAGTCTTACTTAAGGGTTTAGTAATACGGAATTGTTATTGAGAGTTATTAAATACCGAGGCAGTTTAATTTCACACCATGATAGCAATGTTAGGTGACAAAGCTATGAAATGTTTTATGGAATTGCTATCTAGCATTCCTTATCATTACTGCTTCATTAAGTTCGTTAAATAATAGCATGCATTTATATTAGAAACTGTTTTGTCTATAGTATTATTAGGCCACCTGTAACTATGATATAATTTACTACTATTACGTAGTGTGCTTGGTGTATTTAAAATATCCTGTGAATTACGACTAAATATTTTATAATTGTTTCTAGACGTATTACACAGGAAAGAAAACAAAAGTTCAATGCAATATTAATAGGATGTTGTAGGTAAGTAAATTAAAGATAGGTGCTCTAGTAATTAATACAGGTATACTGGTCTGGTTTGCTTGTTAAATAAAATGAACACAGCGAATGTCCCATTTATACATGCATACATATATATACACATTTATATATTTAAATATATATATATATATATATATATATATATATATATATATATACATTCAGTCTGAATACACGTATAATACTTTTTACGTGTATAAGAGAAATCCAAAATAACAGTTTTAATTTTACCCAATAGGTATTTGTTTTACTGCATAAAAATTGCATAATAAATACATAGTTACCTTTTGTAGGTTATCGATAATATAAAATTTTGTTAAAAATCTGTCTTGGGTTGTCAGAAACTACTTTATTATTAATAATTTTATTACAGTGATGGAGTATCAATGGAATTAATATATTTCTAATGTTGGCAACAGTGAACCAATGTCATTATCTTGTCATATGATGTGTAAAATTTACATATATTTTATTGTAACATATCTTTGTTTCCAGACATTTATTTTCAAACAATCATAATTCATGGATTAAAAATATAAACAAAAATAATTCTACGAAATTCGATGTTTCTATTTCGCTAAAGTGTGCAACTAATGAAATATTACACACAAACTTTATCTAAGTGATACTAAGTGATCATTAGGATACTGTGTTCCATGTTTTATGGACATTGCAGTAATGCTCATTTTTTCCACAGTATATACGATTTCCTCATTGCCCGCAATTTGTAGAAATTTCCTGCTTCTGCCATTCAATTAGTTACTGGAATACTAACTAATTCCAAAAACTAATTCAACTCATTGATATGTGTGTTAGTATTGCACTTAATATCATGATATTAATACTTCAGTAATCTATGAACATTTTAAAATACTTCATTATGTGTTGAAAATGTCACACATGGTGTCATTATGGTAAATGTCACTGAAACGTGATATAAATGACTTATGAGATTTTCCTGTACAGTTATATTTAGTAATATTATCACTGTCTGAAACAAGGGTCGGATTATATCAGACTCTAATGGGATCTGGCTACGAGCATATGAATGTTCCAATGACAGTATATGGAATTATGAATGTTTCTCAAGAATTTGTAGTCTTTATACAAATAAACTTCACATCAAATTTCACTTTTACATCAAAGACGATATAATTTAATTAAGTAAGAGAATTATGAGGACTAAGCCAAGTTTTTTATGCAACTGTAAACCATATTACACCAGCAGGATTTAGCGAGACGGGATTTTGGCAGACCTGAGGGTCAAACATGCCAAACCACAGACCGCACCACCTCTGACAATGCCGTTACCTAACCTCAGTAGGATTTAGGAAAGCTGATTTGGGATAAATAATCAGGCAGTATTTGATAATCTGGGTTACAGATACTGCTTTAAATTGTCAAGTAAAAAATCCTTATTATTTTGGGTTATTATTTTTAATTCTTACAGTGTTTGTTTTAAAACTTTCAATAATACGCTAAAGTTGAATATTTTAGAACGGTATTCTTGATTAAGTGTTGTGGGAGAAGTTGAAAATGAATTTATTTAGACGCGTTTTGTTGTATTTTGGGGGCCAAAACCCTCCAGTGAAAAACAATTTGTGGATTATTATGCCTCCAACAATTTGAGGATTATTATGCCTCCACTTCATGTAGAACAATAGGACAAATGAAAGAAAAAAAAAACAATGAAAAGCCTCATCCAGTTGTAATTTTTTCATACAAATCACTTAGGCAATTATTTACAGGAAACACATGGCTAATATCCTCACCCATGGTTGCAAAAACTTGTGTTACTGTGATTGATATTTCCTTGCCTTTACCGGAAGTACAATAAAATCCAATGCTCTCCAAGTTTGAAACGCGACAAATATTTTTTGAGATTCAAATGTTGTGGTAGACCAATGGTTTTGGGATCGATAATTGTAGACCAAAACGTAAGAGAATCTTTACTGTACTAGTATCTATGTCCTAGACAGACATAATTCCAGGCAAGAACAATTTATTTTTAATAATTCCATAAATAAGACGACCGTACGATTATATTACCCTGTTGTAACCCCGATTCTGCGTTTGTACGTTTAACCATATTATTCGCTATACAATGTATTAGACTAATTCCACAATGAATTTAACGAATTCTAAATTATTCTTAGAAAATGGTAATCAAATAAAAATTGGTCATGGAATCTTTAAAACAGCACTTACATAATAAAGAACAATGAACTATTTAGGTTGCAATACGGTAAACCAGTACACACAGGCAAGAACTTTGAAACAGGCGGCAAGTTCTTGACATATAAGGCATGACATATTGTTCTCTCTCTGTTGACACAAACTGAGCTCGTGAAGCGAGGAATCTGTTCCAGCCCAATTGTTTCCCGTTGTAGGACCTGTAACTGAGGACAAAGTATTGGTTCGACCTGGAAGTTTCTTCACAAATCTGTATCTGATCACCACATCGCTACCTTACTGTTGTCATGTAAACAATAATATACACCTTGTCACCTTCCTGTATTATTATCATACAATTTCCAGTCACATTGGAACGATAAAACTGTAAACCAAGTAAGTCTTGAGATATTTTGGCTTTGCCGTGAATGTCATCTTTGGTAAAATTGTTAAATCAATATCGAGTAGTTTTTGGTTCTAGTATTTAAGTGATATTGACATCATATAGTGAGTTATTGTGTTGGTTGTTGACCGCTACAATGTACATAAATAGGCTCAATTTAATGCCCAGAGTGTAATTTTATTAATTAATTGAAAATGAAATGTATAAAATTCGATATTATGAACTAATTTTTAGTTGCAACTCTAATGGAAAGACGACGGGCGGTTGTGTGTATATTTCACTAGACGTACAGGCTGTTTCAAAGTAACTAATACGGGCAGGAGGCAAGCGGCATTTGTCAAGACGATGCCGCCGGATAAGACTTCCATTTGTTCGTGTTTCACAGAGAGTAACAACAATTACTCATAATTCAAACACATTCTAGATCGCTCACACATTCTTTTCTTATAAGATTTTGTGACTATTCTACTGAAATGTTTAATTAAAACCAAACTCTAATTAAAAGAAATCCATATATTTATAGACTAATACAATAAATTCTGGACAGTTTGATATATATTTTTTGACATAAATATTCAAGCAACAAGATGAGTGGACCCTATTATATTTAGGACAGTTAAGACTTACGTAATGACAATTTTTACTTAGAGTGGTCACGAAGAAATGACAAAGAGACAAGTGGGGAGAGAGCTGACAGTCGGATTGTGTTGTAATCTTGAATTTCATCATTGTTATTATTCCGGTTATTAAGAATGTGAACATTCGATAAACACAGTCTTAGTTAAGAGAAAACAGCTATTATTTTAAATATATAAGATTACATTAGATCCTAAAGATACTTTTAATATAAGTGATTACAAACCTCCACTATAGTTTAAAAACTAATGCGGCATACGAACATACGTAAGCATACGCGACAATAATCAGGATAAATAGTTGCCTTGCAACGTTAGGGTCGTAAACTAAATTCTACGTTACTCGCTCGGGGGTAAATTTTATACAAAATTGTGGGATATCTCTAAGCATAATTGGTATATCTGTAGGTTTATATAACGTTACATAGCTCCAGAAATGTAATTTTAACTGTAACATTTTCACATACGTTTCTCACGTAACCCATAATAAAACAAAGCAAAGATACGATAGACTATTATTATTAGTTCTAAATTATTATTATGTCCTATAGTAATGAAGATTAAAAAAATATATGGTTGAAAATCCTGTGGGATAGTTACAAAATAGTTGTGGCCAAATTGGATTGAGATACATTATTTGTATACGAGACGAGAAATATTTGTCTCGTCTAGATTTGAATACATCTGCTGTTTTATTCACTTAGATTTTTTTCGGGGATAATATAACAGAATGGGCTTTGACGCCGAGTACAATTAGAGGGCGCCGCGCCGAGCCGGCCACTTCATTTGCATTTTGGAGCTGTTTGCCTCAAACAATCGTCGCACACGCCGCCGCAATCCTTTTGTGGGCTATTTCATTTAAAACAATTCACACGAGAGTGTTATTGAAATAAATTCACAGAGAGTGTTATTACTGTTTAATATTTTAATACATTTATACGAGCTTATGTTTCAAAATTAAATTAAGGAGAGCACAGTAGAAGATGCGTTGGAAATTTATTTAAAGGAAATTTCTATCACAGATTGGGTGCTTTAATATTATATTGTCTTTTTAAGTTTAACAGCTTCACAAACATTAATTATCACCTTACTTCAACATAAAATTGTGTTATATTAATTAACACGAGATATTAACTTTTATAAGCAGATTAAAAAAAAGAAAACACTGGGTCCACGTAAGATGACGCTACAGTATTGATTAGGGCTTTTTTTACAGAAAGTCATACGTTCCGTAATACTTAATGTATTCTTACAGAAATACGTGGTTATAAAATAAGCTCTTCTTCAATTTTCGTTTTATTTAATTACTTACTAGTAATTGAAAATTATTAGATCCGCAAGTACTCTAGTAAGCTACATTCCACATCCTATCACATGTCGATGCTTCCGACCCAGAACATTAATGACTAAAATCCGGAAATTATACGGAACCTGTACCTGGTTGACGAGATACATAACTAAGGTTGATGTTAATAGCTATTAGGTCCTTATCTGGATCCCATGAATTCCCGCTAGTCCAGGCCCGCAATATTGAACGCTAAGACCGGGATACTATCCGGAACTACACCAAATGCAAATTTTCAAGTCTATAGCTTAATAGTGACAAATAAAGCGACACACAATCACACAGTAAAGAAATTTATACATCTCCGGCAATAAAGGAGATATTGTGTCAGCCTACTGAGTTATATGCATCTATTTCAAGATATCTTGCTACAAGGTAAACACATTGTGTTTACTAAAATGGGTTTAAATAAGTTCTTAAGTAATAGAAGTTCCGGTCAGATAGGGAGGCACTCAATGCAAGAGTGAGTGGGCTGAAGTTTTGTCACCGACCTTTAAATTTAACTTAAAATGATTATGGACTTTTTGGATAATTATACAACATTTTTTAATACATTACACGTTTAAATATTTTATGAATATGATGCGTTACGAGTTTAGTTATTTGCCATTTCTCGTCGCTGTCAAGGTTACCCGTAAGGCCAATGTAAAAATATTCGCAAACGCCCAGCCAAACCCTATGAAATGACATGCACCATAATCCTTTACATCCGTTTCTCATATAAAAATGAAACTTCATGAAAATCTCAAGTCTGCAAGTCATTTAGTTTTCGATATATCGTGAGGACAGACAGGCAGGCAGGATTAGACTTTCCCAGGCCCACTAATGATGGGCTTCGCTGACGCTCAGCCAATCAGAAACCTTTACCTGGAAAGCGAGATATTCTTTGATATACCTGAGATAAATTAAGATAATTTGAGTCCATTGTACCTCTGCACATAGTACTGTCGCGTTGCATTAGGTCCAGAAGATCTTAATTGCTAAGACGGGGGTGTAATTAGTAGCTCTCACCTGAAGACAAGATGTCTTACTGTACATTTCTCTGACTGGTGGAGTGGTCCGCATCTGTGCAATCAATTCTTCTTTACTGCATCTTGAAGCTCCAAAACTTGTAGAGTTCAACACCACAGCATTTAATTGGGTATGCTTCTACTGCAGTGTATATCAGTAGTAAATTCTCATGTTGGTTACCAATTAGGACCACATGTATCCTGTAAATAACTTTCTACACCATACATTGTGTTACAATTATTTATCAGTTAGTTAACTTATTGCTATTTTAATAATAACTAATAAAAATTAAATTTATACTTTTCGTTTAATATTGTTCAAGGGTTGAAAACCAATTACTGCAAAAATTTGTAAACAGTAAACATTGAACTATTTATGTTAATATAAATTAAATCATTAGAACGTAGAGATTTTCAGTACTTGGGCTACTTATAATAATTTCCCAATGTAATTGTACTCATTACACTACGTATCTTTGATATAACTGAAATTAGTAATAATGTACAGTGATGTGGGGTTAGACTGTTATTAGTACAAGTAAGTCAAAAAGTTATTTAGTTTAATCAAACTAGACAGTGATTGTTTATACACAAGCTCTGAGTACTTATAATTATATGTTACAGCTCGATTTTTATTTATCCACGAAACAGTGAGTAATTGAGTAAGGGGACTCATAATTAGGTTAAATTTAGTTTAATCTATTAACATAGTCTACTTCTCATTTTAAATTTCTACCATGAACATAGACCATTGCGTTTTCCACGAAGATACGTAATACTTTTAGGATACGAGTTTCAAGAAAACATTTGTTATTGATGCTATGCTATGAAGGAGCACAAAGACCGACGAATGGAACGTTCTTAGATGGATAACAGGATTCGGAAATTACCATCGTTATAGGTTATAAAAGGTATAACACAACGTTTTGAATTGAAATCTCTCCTCTTCGCCAGGTGGGCTGGACTGGACTCCAAGCAGATTCTGGATATGTTCGAACCCTTTAATTTCCCTCCTTTACTTTTTTCTGTTCGTTATTTTTTGTATGTATTAATACCACCCCCACTTGACGAAGAGGATAGATTCAATAACACACTTTAAACAAAGTCCTTAGATGGTTTTTATGTACTCAAGCCAAGTTGAATGAGAACACCAATGCGAGTGACAGTTATATTTAACAAACGTTACAAATAAAATTTTAGTGAAAAATTAATAACTGAAAACAATAGAGGGAAACCTAAAACAATTTCAAGAGACAGTAAATGTATACAGTTTGAAATGAGTGGATTGATATAGTATATCAAATAAATGCCATTTTAATGTATTAATAGTTTTTGGCACTCAAAGAAGAGGATACGTTTTAATCCTTAAAACCTAGTGTTGTGTTTCTTTTAACACATAGCATGGCAAATTCTCGAAATCCTATTATCGTTCTTCAATAGAAACATTTAAACAAACAATAAAACTAAGTAATACGTATTATAAAATATAAATTAAATTTCACTACAGTAGTGAAACTGGGCAGAAATTATCCCCTGTAAACAGTTTTAAATTAATAATCCACGAAAGGACTGCAGCTTGTGGGCTGTTTGAGACAAACAACTCCAAAATGCAAATGAAGCGGCCGGTTCGGTATGGCGCTCCCTTTAATTAAACTCGTATTCGGCGGCAAAAACCCATTTTGAATCTGGATTTCCATGCGAATATTACTTACTTTGAATAAACAGTTATACGTCGATATACTTTAATTCAATGTAAAGACGGGTATTGCTTTAGTTATACCAGGTAGTATTCCTCCTAATTTAATTTCTCAAAATTAAGTTTAATTTAAGTAAAGATGGGTATTGCTTATTTATACCAGATAGAAGTATGCCACACTACATGTCGCGTAACATGCTTCCGCTGGGGTAGTACGCAACATTTCTAGTATACATCTCATTTCATACATGAGATGTCCTACCAACTTACAGAATATTAAATTGCATAAAAATATAAAAAAAGATATTAACACTTTCTCAAAAACATTAATTTGTTTTCTCGGTATTAATTATTAGATAATTGTCCAAAACATATTTTTGAATATTTAACAATTATTCAATACTTGGCAATAATTTAACAATGTGTTTAATAAAGTCATTTAAATAAATATATTGTTATTAATTCCTTTGCTTTGTATTTATTTGTTATTATTTATAACCTTAAGTATACTTTGAATATAGTAGGTGAACAGGCACAGGGAAGAAAACAGATACTTTTGCAATTCCATATTTCAAGTTTTTCATTAATGATGGATATTTTTAAGTTTAATAAATTTCAACACGTTTTTGACCATAACAAAGAGAAGATCTAAAATCAGTTGGCAGGATTTTGTTTTACACGTATACTGTCATATACCTGCTGCTTAGTTACATTAAAAACATATTTCTGTAAAAGTGTAACTATTAATCTTATTTTTATTGAAATCATTGTTTTTAAATATTTATTTATTCCGAAGTAATTTTAAATGGATTAAAACGAAATAAAATTGAACGTTATACGTAGTGGCTAAACCTTTTCATAACTGCATTAGACCCAGTTCTATAAACACCCAGTATTATAAAAGTTAAATACTTCTCATATGATTTATTGAAACTAACGTAGTATGAAAAAAAGTAACAACATGCATTTATTGATTGTACCATAGTTATCAAAATGCAGTATGACAACAAAATATTTGTTTAAGTTATATACAATTTATAAAATACATTAAAAAATGTATAAAATGAAGTTAGATGAAATACAAGATCTTATGTTTTGTTTAACAACAGTTGTTTTCATCATTGTATTTTGGTATTGTTATACTTTTGAGGAAATGTCGGATGTAGTGGAATAGAAGCAGATATATTAATTACGGTATAGTTACAAGTTTGATGTAATTTTTAATGTTAAATTATTTTGAAGTTTCGGTAAGAAACTAATTATTAAAACAACTCACGTTCTCTGAGACATCGTCTTGGCGCCACCGCTCATAAAACAAGAAAGCCTACAACTTCATTTGCATTTAATTGTAGTTTATTTACATTTAGCTTTCTATTAAACCATAAGGATCTTGAACTAAATATTTTTGCTACTGTATTAATTGTGTCATGTAAAAAATAATAAATTTATGTTGTTTATTGAAATGCCTTCTATAGACACCCATAATGGATACAATATCACCATATAGTAGAGTTAATGATATCTTTATAACAATTATGAGTATAATATTTAATAGTCTTTATATTCGTACGTATAATATTTAATTAATGACACATTCAATCAAAATATATTTCATAATAAAATAATCTCTAAATTCTAATGATTTACAAGTTTTACAACACCTGGTGTATCATGTAATAATACGATATTGCACAATGTTCTAAATTAAGGTTCAATATTATTATGGTACAATTGTATGTGTTATGGTTCAGTTTTTAATATAAAGAATCTAGCAGCATATACTTTCAAGCAAATATGTTATTTAGTAATAGGTTAATAATCATAAAGCTATTACGTAACAAGTTGCATCATTTTTAGGTATTGTTTTGTTATAAATTGTTAGAATTGATTGTAAATTACTGCAACTCTTCTGAATATAAAAATATGCCTCAAAGGCATCTTTATCGATAAACCTACACGTGTCGCACATGCCGCTATTTGCACCACAAAGGGCGCTGTTGCCCGAGGCCAAGCGGAAGATTAGTCCTACAGCTCTCTGTGTTGTTCTGAGTCAGTTTGTGTTGTGGTATGTTAGTCACAATACCGGCAGTTAAGGCCAAGTTTGAATGGTAGTCTGCCGTAGTATTTATAACTCATAATACAACGATGTTGGTTTCTCACATAAAAATGTTTATATTTGGTTGTGTTAATAATATTTTTTACATTTTTTATACAAAAAATGCAAACTAAACTGATGCATGTTTTTTTTATTAAAAACTCCTAATACATGAATTCTTTAACTTTTAGTGTACACATACAAGCGCATACTTGCATACACGCATATAAATATATATCTGAAAACCAGCGCTAGTTGTAATTGTTTGACGCATACTTTCTTTATTAAGTATGATTAGACGTGTTCATCTCCATGCGTTCATTTAATTGTTAATGTAGCCTATTTCCGTTAATGTACCAATAATATGAAGGTATTATATCTTTTGATGCTGAAAACTGATAAAGAAAACAGATAAAATTTCTCGAAATTGTATCCCAGTAAATAAATACATGTTCCATATATTTGGAATATCATGGATTGAGTATTTTCATTTCATCTTTCATATTTCATCTTTGTATTTTCGTCTTTCTAGAGTTGTTTTAAAATAATATCAAGATTCATTTCTCATTGTCGTGATAAAAATCCAAACTAAACAAGTATGTCTATCTATGGCATTGATAGAAAAGTTAGATAGTTTGAACGTTAAGTTTTCATAAAGATAGCGGTCCTTAAGCTTGATACATTATTTCACATTTTTGAATAATCAATAACATTAATGCGTACCAAATTTAATTACTTATTAGCATCAATTACTGCATTTTATAAATTTCAATTAAGTAGAACACTAAAATAAACAATATAAATATACGTAATGCGCACACCAACTGGTATACATAAAACTGTTTAATTATATAACTACTGGAGAGATACAAAGTTTAAATTTAACATGTGACTAAAATTCAGAATTTTTATATACCAATAGATTTCTTATGGAGATTTCTTCAATTCCAGTGAGGCGGAGCCTGAATAATATTTGTTATTTCTAATATTTTCCTCTGTATCCACCGTGCTTGGCTTTTAACTTTAAAATGAATTTCGTAAATCTATCTTATTTTCTTCACCACTCAATACATTGCTTTTGGACCGGTTCGCCTTCTGAATTAAGTATATAGATTAGCACATAATTGGTTTAAAAAAATGTGTATACTGCTTTTATAGGAAGTAATACTCTATATAAGATGTAGGAATGTTTAAGTTCTTAATTTAACATCGCTTAAGTTAATATTTTGTGTTGAAGAATAACTGAGAAAAAATGTTAAGCAAATTAATATGTACGGACATCTTACTGAAGCTTATAATTCATTGGATGGGAAGCTTGCAGCGTATATGTGTGGGCTGGACTCTAACCTTAATTGTATAACAGTTGTTTCAAAGATAGGTATCTTTAATGAATGGTATTACTAAAATATCTTCTAGGGCAGTTCTATGATGTCTAATTTCTAGGATATTCCTTTTCGAAATATTGATCAACACCATCCCAACATTTCATGTTAGTAGAAGAGAAGCTTAAAAAATAAAAATATGTACGGAGCGAGATTAGTGTTACGGCTGTTCCAGATTTTAAAACTATCTATTTATTTTCCTACACCATTCTTTCTCAGAGTAAGCTCTGCTTAAAAATAAGTATATCATGTGCATATAACTAGTATCTTTTCTACTTTCATTACATATTTTAAAGAATCGAACTGAATATGTTGTGCTATAAATGTTGCTGTAAGTAGTGAAGTAGTACTGTAATTTATTGACAAGATCTCTTCCAAATGTCAATATCCTCCTCAATTCACAGTAATTAGCTCAATTTTTTACTTACCAGATCCGGTAGTACTTATCAAAACCCACCTTTAGAAAAATGTTAATTCATATAAACAAGCATATTTCAACACAAGCATCTTAGATTGCTCAGTCGTTACTATTAAGTTCCGGGCTGTTTGGTATTCAAACCGGAACTTACCATTGAGCTGCACGACTGGCTAATGTAATTATTACTCAGATCAAATGTACACGCTGTGCTCTGCATGACAATGGCCGGAATAGCTCTTATATCTGATTCACTTGTGATTACGGTTCTCGTTATCTCCATAAGTGATTTTGGAATATTGTCACAAGCGGTTAAAATGTTTTTGCGACGCTTAGCACATATAAAAATTAAAATGGTATTATTTATTTTATGAGGTCCTTACTCATTTGAAAGCGTGTTTTAGTTATTATTAATATATAAAAATGAACGTTTGTCTGTATGTCATTTATAGAATCGTAAACTATTTGACCGAATATTATGAAAATTTGTATGTATGAATATTTCCACGGAGAGGGTTTATATGCTATGTCCATTGATGTATCTCGCCACCAGGAGGCGCTGCCAAAGATAAAAGTCTTCAAAGAACCTGCACATTATAAACGGCAGTTACGATACAGTTACGTATATTAGATAGGTTTATTAGGTTATCTTTTTGGTATCAAAGAATCTGAAATCTGGATGGAATATATCTGAAATATTGTATCATTAAAATATTACATTTTGTTAATATAATTTGTGGTAATACAATAATATATGAATTATACAATTATTTCAAAACAAATTTAAAAATGAACAAAACTGAAGTGTGTTAGTTGTTAATTGAATGTTTTAGGTGTTTTTCATAATTAAAACACAAGTTTGTATTACTCAGTTAAGTAACCTGTCTAGTAAAAATTTAAAAGTATCAAATTACTTCATTAAATTAAAAATTGAAATGTTCTTGTTTTTTGTGAGAGCAATTTTTAATACTTGTTACATATTGAAGGAATATATGTATTATAAGTGTTAATTAAACATAGTATCCCTGAAATATTTGAGTTTTAATTTGTTACATGTTGTACAATCCATAATATAATAACAAATACAATAAACAAATGGAAGTAATTAAAATCAGGAAAAAAACTTTCAGTATACCTAGATTTAAATTAAGCTATAAATCTAAAAACAATTTTGAATTCATTCAGAAATGTTGAAAGATCGAAATTCAAACTCAATTAGACAAGTTTTTAAAGTCAGAAGATCATGAAGCATGAAGATCAGCGATATTGTATATTGGTCAAACTGGCGGAAATTTTAAAGCAAGATTTAGAAAACATTTTCAAGTGCTCAAAGTGTACAACCAGGTTATTATGTAGCTACATTCAAAACAAACTGTTTGCGTTGTTTCAACACCAGACACCAAGATCACAAAAGAGGTCTGTTCGGTTTACCCAATAGCCGTCAGTGTACAGGTAATCCAGATAGCCAAACACTATTTGAAGGCGCTAAGTTACTATGTATATTTCTCTATAAGGTAAATGTCTGGTTAAACTTATCGCTTGAGCTAGAATTTATATATAACCAAGTACATGTACGTGTATAATGGCTATAAACATACACAGATTTTCTTGATCTTGGCAACAAAGCAAACTGTATATCGGTGTTGGAAATATAATTCAATTGAACCAGAAGTGCACATACACGAGCAAAGCTTACGAAAGGCGTGCTAGTTATTAATAAATCTTTTCCTTTATATAATTATTCACGTGTTGGGCGTGTGGTTTAGAGAGAGGATACAGATGCATCAGCTGAATATTTCCAAGCGGGCTGCTCTAGTCAAGATCAGTGAAAAATGTAGAAAAACAATTTTTAAGATATAAATATGTAATCAAATATAAATTACATTAGTCTTGTTCAGCATTACAATAGAAAGAATTTAGAAACAAATATTGAAGAATATTTGATAATTTTTAAATTATTTTCAGCTAGGTAATTTTTAGTCTTCTTAAACACTCAAAGATTTATGAGCAATTTCTCGTAAAAGAAACTTTATTAATATTAAAGTGTGGTTTGTTGTAGTAAAACGTTCACTGAACCGACAAAGTATCTTAAATAAACCTGTTCTTGCCAGACTCTGGTGGAAGTAAATTGTTTACTATATCACAAAGGGTTCAGTCACCTGTAAGATCTGAGAGCGTTCGGCAATTTTGTATCCTTAGACTTTATCCTTAAATGTTTATAAGGGTTTATAATGCGGTGCTAATAAATTGGAGTGTAATATCCTTACGACGTCGCTGTGCATGTACGAAGCTGTTAATTTGAATCATGATAATTTCATACCCTTAAATGACTAACTTGTTATATCGCATAAAATGTATACGAATTGATTAGAATAAATAAAAATTGTAATCAAATTTACATAAAAATAGAGTCTAAATTGCAAGGGTGGAAATGTAAACGTGATAAAAGAAGCAAAAACCACCTTATTCACCTATAATAATATTGGTTGTAATAGTGAATGATTCTTAACAAACTAATATTTAAATATCATATCCAGTATAAAAAATAAATTATTTAAGAAAATCATTACGGTAACCAATTAAAAACAACATTCAATTCTACTTAATCTATAACGTCGAAGCATTTAAAGCCCTTATACAGACATTACACCTTTATAAGGTGACTAAATTCTACCTTACACCATTGTAGGCCGTTCAAACAAGGATTTAATTAACTCCGTTCCAACCAAACTTTAACGTTTAATGTTTACATATTTTCTTCAGTTATGAGGAATTGTAAAATATTCCGTTTTAATTTTATGAACACGTTACATGATTCGAATGATAAATTAATTCACTTAGAGTGCTTAACAATAATACTTTATACATGTATAGTATCGGATTATGAATGGAATATTATGACATGTTTAGACTTAAAAATTAAACTGTTAAATACTGTACCTTTATGATATGTTTTAGTAACAGGTCAATCAGTTACCAAAGAAGTGATATTCATTACAGACTAAAATACAATACTAATTGAAACTCTTGATTCAAGATTATAAATTTTTGTACACTTTTTATGGTAGGCTATATGCTGGTTTAAACATGTGCAAACATTTGTAATTATGTGAACATGTTTTCATATTACTCGAAATGAATTGATGCTGTAATGATCGATTGAATAATACCCAAACAAATATTTTAGAAACTCATAACGTAGCAACTACATATTCCTACATCTGAATTGCATTTACCAAGTTAAATTAATATTGACATTTAACGTACACTGAGAAAAGGAATTTCATTTATGACAAGTTTACATTCGAAATTATATAACTGTTTAAAAAATAATATTAAAACATGTGAATCCAGCATATCGCAGTCTTATAGTATAACAAGTGACCATAACAGTGAATTCAATTCACTTTTTTGAATTGTGTTGTATTTTTTAACATGCTACAGGTAACAGTTTAAGAACCTGGTCAAGAGTAAAAGGAAAATGTAAAATTTCTACTTTTGTAAATATCTCGCTAAGTTTCTGTTATAAGATATCTAAGGGACTTTATATTTATATGAGAACTATGTATGAGATCCAAATATTGTGTGCCTGTTTTTGTCTCTGTAAGTTTTAAATTGCTGCTCTACGGTTTGAGACGAATTTATAAATTTTTCAATTTCATTTAGAAAGAGAAGTGATGGGGAGATCGAAATCTGGCCTTGTCTTCATTATTTTGAAACAATCTTTAGTTCTCTTTCAAATAGGTTCACTGATTATAGCCTCTTCGCCACAGTGATCTGAGATTGCTGCGTTCACTACAGACACTGTGTTTAAAAAAATGTTGGTAATAATATTGTCTGTAGCCGATTGAGTTGTAGCAGTTACCCTTGTTGGAAACAAAGTTCAAGACCAAATGACCTTAGAAAATTGACTTTTCGTTTAGTGGGTAGGTGATTGCTATTTAGTCCGTCCACGTAGAAATCTCTCCTCGGTATGTAAGTTTTACATTTATTCAGATAGGTTTGTTAAAATTGAAATTTATAGGAAAATGTATATTAATTTCACTCGGGAGACCTGTAAATGCCAATGAGAACTAATTTTTATTTTTTCATTTCATGTCTAATTACGACTGCCTTAAAATACTTTAAGATGTTTTTTTTTCTTTAGTAACTTTGCAAAAATCTATGTTTTCGTTGTTAAAACAGTTCTCGGTTACAACGAGATCTTAGCACATGAGCTGGATTTCTTCTATTTATTGGTTGTAAATCGGGCATTTCGATGAAGCAGTCGTATAAAATTATACGTACTGCAACTATCTCTTCTATATATTCCTTAATCACCTTTCGCTTGACCAACTTCGTGACCCTTAACACAACGTAAAAGATCGTTAGTACATTATTTTTATCTCTTTGTTATCAAAAAAAACCCTAGTTGAATTAATCAAAGCCTTATAACAAATGTGGAATCCATGCTAAGGAGAAACAAGTTATTTCCAAGATCGCAGTAACCAATTTATTTTGAACTAAATATGTTTACTATATAGTTTAAAACATAGAGAATACATAAATAATAATTTAAATTTACTCATTCAAAATTTTTAAACAATCATTATGAAATATACAGTTAAGACTTAACACTCCTTACTATTCATATTCAAAACCCTAACACATTTTAAACGATTTATTAACAATAAATGATCTGTAAACATGTTATTGAAGTATTTTAAATTGTATTATGTATGTAAAGACATGGAAATAAAACCTTTGATTAATAGGAAAAAAATTATACAATCCAAATTATTAGCTTGCGACTAATTTAAAAGTCTGACTCCAGGTATGTTTTATTTCAGGGAACAATGATATCGACAGCTAGTGCTAATGGATCTGAAGTATTCAGGGCACACAGGGTTTAATTTCTTGGCTAACGACAACGCGAGAGTGAAATGTTTGGTTTATATTTCAATTGGAATCGGAAAATATGAGTTGCACATTATGTATGTACTACCATAATATAATTTATTCCCATCATCATATTAGTATAGGCAATGTCATTTTGTATGATACTAGTATAAAGTAAAAACCAAATTAATTCTCGGGTTTTTTATTTCATACTGTTATTTCATACCATATGTTAAAACATCAGTAAACCCAATACAAAAGAAAGCCGCGTTTAAACTAAGTTTGTTTAACAAGAAATATTAAGTGATGTGTAAATAAGACAACAGTAAATAATTTTCACATGGAAGTACCACTTTAAAAAATTTGTTATTTATGTGGTATGACATTATACTATCAGTCAAACCTTTACTGTGACCACAGTCCGGAACTAACCCGTTTTACCAAACAGATCTTATCCGTCTGGTGTTTGTGGTTTTAGAAGTCGTTTGTGTGTGACATGTCAGTGACAGTACGGCTTTACTTTGACCACAATCCGGAACACGAGCTGTTTTACCAAACAGATCTTCGTATCCGTCTGGTGTTTGTGGTTTTAGAAGTCGTGTGTGTGTGTGTGTGACATGTCAGTGACAGCACGACTTTACTTTGACCACAATCCGGAACACGAGCCGTTTTACCAAACAGATCTTCGTATCTGTCTGGTGTTTGTGGTTTTAGAAGTCGTTTGTGTGTGACATGTCAGTGATAGTACGGCTTTACTTTGACCACAATCCGGAACATGAGCTGTTTTACCAAACAGATTTTCTTATCCGTCTGGTGTTTGTGGTTTTAGAAGTCGTTTGTGTGTGACATGTCAGTGACAGTACGGCTTTACTTTGACCACAATCCGGAACATGAGCTGTTTTACCAAACAGATCTTCGTATCCGTCTGGTGTTTGTGGTTTTAGAAGTCGTTTGTGTGTGACATGTCAGTGACAGTACGGCTTTACTTTGACCACAATCCGGAACATGAGCAGTTTTACCAAACAGATCTTCTTATCCGTCTGGTGTGTGTGGTTTTAGAAGTAGTTTGTGTGTGACATGTCAGTGACAGCACGACTTTACTTTGACCACAATCCGGAACACGAGCCGTTTTACCAAACAGATCTTCGTATCCGTCTGGTGTTTGTGGTTTTAGAAGTCGTTTGTGTGTGACATGTCAGTGATAGTACGGCTTTACTTTGACCACAATCCGGAACATGAGCTGTTTTACCAAACAGATTTTCTTATCCGTCTGGTGTTTGTGGTTTTAGAAGTCGTGTGTGTGTGTGTGTGTGTGTGTGTGTGACATGTCAGTGACAGCACGACTTTACTTTGACCACAATCCGGAACACGAGCCGTTTTACCAAACAGATCTTCGTATCCGTCTGGTGTTTGTGGTTTTAGAAGTCGTTTGTGTGTGACATGTCAGTGATAGTACGGCTTTACTTTGACCACAATCCGGAACATGAGCTGTTTTACCAAACAGATTTTCTTATCCGTCTGGTGTTTGTGGTTTTAGAAGTAGTTTGTGTGTGACATGTCAGTGACAGTACGGCTTTACTTTGACCACAATCCGGAACATGAGCTGTTTTACCAAACAGATCTTCGTATCCGTCTGGTGTTTGTGGTTTTAGAAGTCGTTTGTGTGTGACATGTCAGTGACAGTACGGCTTTACTTTGACCACAATCCGGAACACGAGCTGTTTTACCAAACAGATCTTCGTATCCGTCTGGTGTTTGTGGTTTTAGAAGTCGTTTGTGTGTGACATGTCAGTGACAGTACGGCTTTACTTTGACCACAATCCGGAACATGAGCTGTTTTACCAAACAGATCTTCGTATCCGTCTGGTGTTTGTGGTTTTAGAAGTCGTTTGTGTGTGACATGTCAGTGACAGTACGGCTTTACTTTGACCACAATCCGGAACATGAGCTGTTTTACCAAACAGATCTTCGTATCCGTCTGGTGTTTGTGGTTTTAGAAGTCGTTTGTGTGTGACATGTCAGTGACAGTACGGCTTTACTTTGACCACAATCCGGAACATGAGCAGTTTTACCAAACAGATCTTCTTATCCGTCTGGTGTATGTGGTTTTAGAAGTAGTTTGTGTGTGACATGTCAGTGACAGCACGACTTTACTTTGACCACAATCCGGAACACGAGCCGTTTTACCAAACAGATCTTCGTATCCGTCTGGTGTTTGTGGTTTTAGAAGTCGTTTGTGTGTGACATGTCAGTGATAGTACGGCTTTACTTTGACCACAATCCGGAACATGAGCTGTTTTACCAAACAGATTTTCTTATCCGTCTGGTGTTTGTGGTTTTAGAAGTCGTGTGTGTGTGTGTGTGTGACATGTCAGTGACAGCACGACTTTACTTTGACCACAATCCGGAACACGAGCCGTTTTACCAAACAGATCTTCGTATCCGTCTGGTGTTTGTGGTTTTAGAAGTCGTTTGTGTGTGACATGTCAGTGATAGTACGGCTTTACTTTGACCACAATCCGGAACATGAGCTGTTTTACCAAACAGATTTTCTTATCCGTCTGGTGTTTGTGGTTTTAGAAGTAGTTTGTGTGTGACATGTCAGTGACAGTACGGCTTTACTTTGACCACAATCCGGAACATGAGCTGTTTTACCAAACAGATCTTCGTATCCGTCTGGTGTTTGTGGTTTTAGAAGTCGTTTGTGTGTGACATGTCAGTGACAGTACGGCTTTACTTTGACCACAATCCGGAACACGAGCTGTTTTACCAAACAGATCTTCGTATCCGTCTGGTGTTTGTGGTTTTAGAAGTCGTTTGTGTGTGACATGTCAGTGACAGTACGGCTTTACTTTGACCACAATCCGGAACATGAGCTGTTTTACCAAACAGATCTTCGTGTCCGTCTGGTGTTTGTGGTTTTAGAAGTCGTTTGTGTGTGACATGTCAGTGACAGTACGGCTTTACTTTGACCACAATCCGGAACACGAGCTGTTTTACCAAACAGATCTTCGTATCCGTCTGGTGTTTGTGGTTTTAGAAGTCGTTTGTGTGTGACATGTCAGTGACAGTACGGCTTTACTTTGACCACAATCCGGAACATGAGCCGTTTTACCAAACAGATCTTCGTATCCGTCTGGTGTTTGTGGTTTTAGAAGTCGTTTGTGTGTGACATGTCAGTGACAGTACGGCTTTACTTTGACCACAATCCGGAACATGAGCTGTTTTACCAAACAGATCTTCGTATCCGTCTGGTGTTTGTGGTTTTAGAAGTCGTTTGTGTGTGACATGTCAGTGACAGTACGGCTTTACTTTGACCACAATCCGGAACATGAGCTGTTTTACCAAACAGATCTTCGTATCCGTGTGGTGCGTTTAGGATTCGTTCTCGTGTGACATACCACTGCCAAACCGGAACTTGAATCGTTTTTATAAATGGGTTTTCATGCTTCTCTAACGTTCATGTTTTGTTTGGTCTGTTGTAAGGTACGGTTTCAGGATCTGAGCTGAGAACGTCGTTGGGGAAATATCGTTTCAATTAGGTTACAATTAAATATTTGAGAATATATGTGTATTTTTAGTTTGTAGTATATCCTGAATAAAACAATAAGTATTATTCTTATAAATTCGCACAGTTTTTAAATGTAGGGTTTTGTTATTAAAATTACTACATTTTCGTAAAATAATTATTGTGATAAATGTTTAAGGAAAATAAAAAATATAACAAAAGAATTTGTTTCCATAAAATAGACCTACATACCAAATGTGGTAACTGAATATTAAAAAGGTGGTTCTTAGTATCGCATCTTATGGTGTGGTATCTCCCATAGTTGGAATTTCAGTCTTAACTACAATTTTTATTCAATGATTTATACATTTTAAATTACGTTTTAACAAATACCGTCAGCTCTATTTGGTTATTTAAATTGAACCAAAATTTCCGAGAATGTAACAAATAATGTCATAAACAAATCAGCTTTCCTGAAATTTGGATTAATTTATGAGCAAGAGAATTCGGTATAAAAACTAGACACAATAAAATGTTCAGCAATGAGCAAACGGCTTCTTTTTGAATAGGAGTCAAATTTGATTTTTTATTCTACAATAATATTTTAATACAGTCTAATTTGACTGTACAAAAATAATCCTTGATATTATGCCAAACTATTTGCCAACACGTCAAATCAACACACACTAATTGTTGCTTTGCCATTATATGTGAGGCTATTATGTTTATTTCATATTAATATCATAAACATACCAAATTACCGAGTTCATTGTTTCAAAGTCCGATGTAGTCATGTCAAATTCGTATGTTTTAATTGCAAAACCTTATACATTAAAGCTATTTGTTTAATGTCTTGTGAAAAATCTCTAAAGATAAAAGTTCTACTTTGTTATTTACTAATGTATGTTATTGTGAATACACTTATATAATACACACATAAAACGTTTTCAGACATATAAAATTTTCTCGCAACAATAAATGCGTAATACACCAAACTAAGCATTTGATCGAATACATAGTATTAACTCTCTTATATCGTATAAAGTAACAAGGAATTCTTATAGACAATGCCATAGCTTAAGAGGTGTGAAAAACCAAGAGAAGAATAAGAGTTGATGTCGCTCTAGAATTGTAACCAATTCTGTATTGTAGGTGGAGTGTGGGCCAATGGTTCAATGTAACACTTGTACCACTATCAGTGCTGCTAGAACTTCTCATAATTATCATTCATTCTAATAAAGGTATTGCTTAGGTAATGGCTCCATTCAAGTTTTTAGGTGGTAATTCATACTTATATTTTTTTATCTATTAGGATAAGAAGCTGAGAAATTACACTTAATCCTGAGTGGACTTTTGCGCTGTTTCCGGAGGAACACGATAATCTGGATGGGTAAGGTTGGGGTTAGGTGCCGCCTTCTGTCAAGATCCATGTGGAAGGATATTGGGCACTACTCTCAGTCATATCTCCTTGGAAGAATGGGAAGCCAGCTCTGTACCAGCCTCTACAGTTAAAGCAGGAAGGGGATGGTACGCCTTTATATTATCTAGGATAGCAACTGTTTTTAACACTTAGGGAGCCACAACCACTCCAGGCATCTCTTACAGAAGACTGGACTTATCGATCTACCCTTGCAACCCGATATCTCGACATTTGCGCTTAGTGATGTGACATGACACTCCAGGACATCCATTAGGTTACCAAGTTAAGCGACACATCGGGATTTGCTGTACTAAGTGTAGGTTTATTTGGAAGGAAGAAACCAGCCCGAATGAACCCTAATGGGGTTAATACTAATATTACATATAATTATTCAGAGAGGGAATATTGTATTTTTTTAGGAGGAGAATAAAGTATTACTTACTCTTCGCCACCACTTTGAACTTCCAAAATATCTAGGATGAATGGATAGATATGTGTTAAAATGATAGAAGGACTAGGATACTTAACAAGTTATGAAATATCCGACTTTAAAAAGTTCTGCATTTAAAGATTTAAATGTAGTTCTAAAGAAATAACTTTTAAAGAATAATAACTAGGTATGCTATTTTTCCAAGTTCCACTAGACAACAACCCAGGACAAACAGTTAACATTTTTAGTAATAGAAATTAATATTTACATAAATGAAAGTGATTACTACGTAATCCTACGGATCCTAGGAGGGTGAATTTAGAGCTCCTGCTTTACTGCTTTTTTAATTAGTGCTTTAAAGCACACATACGAGTACAGGCGGGGTACGTCAAAGTGTTCGTCTCACCAGCGCTAATTCTGTGTTGTCGATGCGGTTTCAGCCAAGTATTACTAAAGAGCTTAATGCATCCGGGCTTTTAACACATAAAGAAACTTAAAAGCGTGTTTGAAGGTGTTCGTTACTAGGCTTTCACCACATACCATATTATTTCATCTTTAATAATCGGCAGCGTTTAAATAGAATACAGAGTGTCCTTGTTTCGAATCCTGGTAAATAATAGGATTCGATTATACATTATTTCCTGCAATATGATGAGCGTTTACTATTGTAATATATTACTTATAGTGTAATTCCATACCACTGTCGGATAGGTCATTGTAAATTTTATAACGTGAACTTTACACAATGTAATAAAAGGGCAAGTTTTTAAAAGCAATACAAAAATGACATAATATTAACTGGCTTTCACTTCGTCTGAAGGTTCGAATGGATTCGAATTTGTTTAACAAAATGTAATAATTTTAATTTTAAAACGCAATCGAATTTGGAATCATTATTATAACTTAGCTGCAATTACCTGTATTGTGTAAATGCAAATAATGTCTTGTTAAAAACGAAACATTTTTATGAATTCTATTTGTATTTTTACACTTTTTATTACTTACAAGAATCCATGTATTTGAAATAGTATGATAGTCATGACCTCAGTGTTATTCCACTCCGTGTGCTTTAAAATTGGTATTTAGGATGATTGAAAAGTAAGTTACAAAGGCTTTTAAACTTTTTTGTTATCTTAGATATGTGACATTTTTTACGGCACTCTTACTAGATACAAAGGGCTACACTAACAATGATAGTTTTCAAGTTTTGACCCTGATAAGGAAGGGTGGTGGGAGGTAAATCTAAAATTTTAAATAGCATATATAGTCTTGTAAAATATAATTTTAAAGATCTTTGTTAGTCAATAGAAAATAAACTTAAATAATTGAAATCAGTACTCTACTAACAATGGCAGCCCTAAACGTCTCTGAGCTTTATTGTGATTCATAACGTTAAAAATAAATCGTAATTTAAAAATTAATGAAAAGTAAATTAAGGCAAAACTTATTTGAGTAATCAAAGATAAGGATTATAGTATTGGAGGGGGGAGTAGTTGGGAAAACAAATAACCCTTAGTTTTTTTTATAATTATTAACTTTTGCAATGCTCTTACCTAATCACTTTATGATAGATTTTCCCAAATATCTAACAGTTAGCCTGAAAGGTCTGGCTTATTCAGTTACCAAGTACTGGATACCTAGTACGAGTTTTGTTGTAGTTTTTATTCAGAGTGGTGTTTACATTTTTATAATTGACTTTCTCGGATAATTAAAATATGGAAAACGTTCACAAGAAAGCTCAGTTACGTTTGGAGCTGTCATTTCTCATACGGTGATTTCAATTCTTTAAGTGCATTTTTATCGACAAAGGTCATTAAACTGATATTTTACAAGACTATACTTGTTATATGAAAAATATGAATTACCCCCACCATCTTCCCCCTGAGGGTCAAAACTTTGAGATAGCCTTTGTAACTAGTGTGAGAGCCGAAAACAGATTTCATATATCTGAAATACCAAAACATTTAGAGGGGGTGCAAGTTACTTTTCAGTCACTGTGTATAGCGTGCAGATCAGATTAATATCTATGATTACTAACAGATGAAGTAATAACCGATTAGTGTATTTACTGCAGTGTCATACTACACTGGTTTTTTATTATACTGATTAATTGTATGTTATATTACATTATTATTTTCAAACAGAACAGGTTTAGTTATACTACTCAACCTATTGGCACAACTTAGGTACTTGTTTGTAATATTTGTCCTCACATAGTAATTACAGAAAGTGTACAGTTTTTTGAAAGGTTTTAATTTTTAATACAGCCACCAATTAAGATCACCAATTAACCACTAAAATATCGTAAAAATTTTACAAAGTTAAAAAAAATTAATACTATCTTTTAGGAGAGTAGCTTAAAGTGTTTTCAAATATAATTTGTAATGAAAAGAAGTTACGGGTGGGAAAATAATTACCAGAGAGCTGAGTTTTTATTGTAAAATCTTTCAGTTTCGATTCAACATACAATTTCACAAATTGTGATATAAGAATTACAGGATTCTGTAATTTAAAATATAAATAAAGTAACCGGATGGATATCGTATAACAGTACAGCTTTCAAGCATTAATGTTCTAGTATTGATGAAAGTTTATGATACAAAGCTTACGAAAACGAACTGTTCTGCAAATGTAATTTTGCAGTTGATTACAACAGTCACGGTTCAGATATTGCAATTAACTACGTGTTCACAGGTCAGACCAGTCTGTCTGCTGAACCTGAAGTTAACAGACTCTGAACTGAAATGCGGGCAAAGGTCAGCACACAATCAGCAGACCTTCAGCAAACATTGACTGTGAGTTTAGACCGTCGCATCGTGTTGATGGAGTTGGCTAAACTTTTAATTACCACAATCTCTGTTGGTATGAGATCAAACGCTACGTTACTGAAATTATTTACTCCAAATCAACTTCATAATTTCCTCTGTTGTAAAATATATGAGTAAGTAAAATATATATAAATATAAGTAATACTTCACAGCAACCCATTAATAAGACAACGCCGTAAAAATCACTATAAATTGTAAAAGATTGCACTTTTTATTTTACAAAATAAGGACAAGAGAATAATATATGAAAGTAGGAGATTTAAAAAATATTGTAGAGATTGTAGAACATGAACGTGAAAAAAATCAACTTTGGATAACAGTTATGAAGCCCGAGTAAACTACAATGGCCATAAATATTCCTATTATGGTCTTCTTTTTTAACATGAAATTCCGTGCGAAGGCACTGATTACTGCTAGTTATATATAGAAATTCAATTAGAAGTTTTGTTATTATCACTTAATTATTTGTTGTTAATTGAAACAAATGTATATTATTAGTTATATTTACTTAACTTATAGTTTTGATGTCATAAAACAATGTTTACACAGGACAGTTGATTACATTTAACAGGCTCTTTCAATTAATAACTCCCTTTTGCTGTAGTTATGTGATTTTTAACTAATTAAGCATGCTCGCCCGGTGGAGCAAGTACTTTTTGTCATTTAATCTTTATATAATAGTATAGAGAATGATATAGAATGGATAAATATACGGATATAAATGTATGGTAAAGAATACAGCATACAACCTTACCGGGAGTTGGGGGAGTAATTTTCGGAATCGTGTGGCTACTGCAGTTTTCCAGCTAAAGGATACTGAGGAGTAATAATATCGTATAATATAGTAGTGTTTAATACCTTTGGCAATGAACGGAGGAATACCTTTGCCTTACATGCTGAGGCAAGTAAATAGTTCCTTAAAGGCAGAAAGGCATTAACAAATGTACGATTCTTCATGCTTCTGTTCATCATCAAAATATTGATACACCGAAGTGAATTACTCTACATTTTTTTGTACTTTTTTAGATTTAATGCCTGACTTACTTAGTGAATCAGAGTGCGATCTTAAATTACTTTGAATATGGTATAGATGGCGAGGTGGTATACATGTAGAAACTTGAACATAGAATTGCCTATTCTAATTTAAAAATGAAACTAAAACATTAAAGCGAATAAATTACGTTTGAAAAATGTCAGCTTCCTACCTCAACTTTAAGAAGACTTGGGTGATATGAGTTGGTCAGTGATTCTGGATTCTAGTGTACGAGAGTGGTCAGTCTGATCAAAAAGGTTAAACTTAATAAAAATAGGGGTTTTCAGTAACGATTCTGGGGTTTCTTAAAAAATAACTAGTTTTACCTACCTAATTTATGAATAGTTTTAGCCAGTGAATTTAATTATAACAGCCTGACTGGATAAATCAACTTGCTGCAAGTTCAATAATTAATGTTAATTGAACTCTGTTCCGTCGACAGCACTCGTAATTAATTAACATAGTGGTTAATTCGCCATACTGTGATCTCTATCTTTTTGACTTTTAGTTTATATTTTAATCAATGTGCACGATTTATGTTTCTATGTTTATAGTAAACAGTATACAACTAAAAATAATATAATTTTAATTTTGTAAAAGCCGTGTATTTCAATTGTGTATTAAGATTATTTTAGAGTTTTAATGACTAAGACACCAAATAAAACACTGTTTAGGCATAGTCTTTCTTAAGTTAGAATATTTTTAATACTCATCCGAAGATAAAAGTAAAGTTTCTATAATCAATGCCCAAATTTTATACTCCTTCAAATTATAGTTTGGCATGACGTTAGCTACAGTCACTAACGTATAAGTGTGATTTTGAGTAGTTGTTTTTGTTTTATGGCTTACTGAGTCATTCGAGACCCTGACATCCCCTTCCGTTACTAAGTGCATAATAATTTTAGTCTAATTTTTTTATGATGCTTTTTACATTAAACCTTAAATTACCTGTGGACTATGGGATGATACGATGCCAATTTATGTTGTCAAGGATAATAATTCTCATTAGAAGGAATGGCTGTTAGTGTCGATTATACAATAGAATGGAAAAACGTTCGTTATAACGCAGGAGCCTAGGGTCAGTCTGGCATTGTATGTATGTGTTTGTACTGTATGAATTGGGTCTCAGCTCCTAGATTATTAAATGTTAAGGTTATGTTTGGATGCATTTTTGAATGAAAGATAAACTTTTGGTTTATATTTAGGGGCCAATAGGAATTAGATTACTTTAATTCAGACACCAGACAAATTGCATTAGGAAAATTTAAAAATATACGATCAATGAAATTGTAACTTACTTTAAAATCGTTGAAATGGATAGAATTGTGTGTGGAGAAAAGTATTTCCCCTGATTTTTGAACAGTTGCATAAAAATAACTGAAACTTCAAGAGTGTTCAAAGGAGAATTAGAGGTCACTTTTAGACCCATTGAAACCTTTTGAGCGTTATCACCCGACCCCTGAATATTTACAAAAATCCTAATTTCCCTTTTCTGATATATTTTTTTGAGGGGGGCCTGAAACGAAGGCTCTTGTTGCAAACTGGTTAACTGATAAATAATATAATATTTCTGAAGCACCAGTAGGTGGTCCATACGTTAGGTATAATCTGCTTTCTATATATAATGTTAAACTTTTGTTGTTACCTTTGGTGAGTCCACATCCAAGAGTCGTAAATTTTGCTTAAGGTAAAGATTAATCGATAAACCATAGAAATGCATTAATAACAATTTGAAAATCCTTAACTGGAAACTAATGTTAATTATAATTTATTAAGTAATTAATAAAATAATTACTATTAAGTGGATATGTTCAGTATTTACAATGTTATTATTAACTCGATAATCCTCATCTTAACACAATACTAGTGATAAATGTATCTACAACATCAATACAATTTAAAAACCTTCCCTGAACTTTTGAATCAATAATTTTGACAGGCCTATATCTGCTTCAGTGACCCGACACTGTGAGAATGTCAGGTGCTTATAAGGCCAGCGTCGGTGACAGAATGACCTTTACCGGACATCGGAGATATTCAATACTTTAGTAGTCAAAGGTCACTGGTATCGCACTAGACTGTAGGTTTGTTGATTATATCTGGTACAGGAATGTTTTTATTTAATAAAAAAAAACAAAACAATACTTCAGAGATATTTTTCTCGTGAAACGGAGTTGCCAATGCGGTCAGATGAAACGGAATACTGTGAAACAACCGCAATTGTTCGGCCTGAGTGAAGAAACCTCGATATGGTCTATAAAGCGTTGACGGTCTCAGTGGTTTTAACATTCATATAATTAATCGGTGTAATTCTATTATTGAAAGGTATGTGTACTAAGAATTTGGAAAAGTGTAGAAATATAGACCATAAAGTGCTAACGACCTTCGTATCATTAACGTTCATGTAATTAATCGGTGTAATTCTATTATTGAAAGGTATGTGTACTAAGAATTTGGAAAAGTGTAGAAATATAGACCATAAAGTGCTAACGACCTTCGTATCATTAACGTTCATGTAATTAATCGGTGTAATTCTATTATTGAAAGGTATGTGTACTAAGAATTTGGAAAAGTGTAGAAATATAGACCATAAAGTGATAACGACCTTCGTATCATTATCGTTCATGTAATTAATCGGTGTAATTCTATTATTGAAATGTATGTGTAGTAAGAATTTGGATAAGTGTAGAAATATAGGCCATAAAGTGCTAACGATCTTCGTATCA